>NC_051324.1:34666165-39666165 GCF_015220235.1 Choloepus didactylus | reverse complement strand
CTCCTTCCTGAGAGCCTCCCAGTGTAAAATTGATATGAGTTTGATGGCTAGCCAGACTCGTTCCCGTGAATCTTCATATACACACCGCCATCACCATCACTACCACCACCACCACAACAGAAAACAACAAGTGGATTTTGTGTGTGTATGTGTGCGCAGCTTTTAAATTAAATACTCAGCATATGCTAAGAATTAAGTTTCTAGAGTCAGAGGGTTCTGGCTTTAAATCCTTTCTGTGCTACTTACTGGCTATAGGCAAGTTCCTTAACCCCTCTGTGCCTTGGTTTCTTCATTTGTCAAATGGAGATCATTTTATCTACCTGTTTTATAGATTGTTGTGTAACAAATTACTGCAAAATTTAGCAGTTGAAGACAATAAACATTTATCTCACAGAGTCCCAGGAATTTGAGACTGGTTTTAGCTGGATAGTTCTGGCTCACAATATCACATGAGATTGCTGTCATCTTAGCGCTTGACTAAGCTGGAGGAGCTCCTTCCAGGCTTACTCAGGTGGCTATTACCAGGAAGCCTCAGTTCCTCACTGGGTGCTGGCCAGAGGCCTCTCCCTAGGGCTGCCCCACGACATGGGCCTCTCCCTAGGGCTGCCCCACGACATGGCAGCTGGCTTCCCCTGGAGCAAATGGCCTGAGAAAGAGAGAGCGAAGAGAGATACCACCCAAAATGGAAACCACAATGCCTTTTATGATGTAATCTTGGAGATGACATACACTCATTTCTGCTCAATTCTGTTGATCACACAGACCACCCTGGTAGAACGTAGGAGGGGACTGCACAGGGGGGTGAATACCGGGACACAGGAATCACCGGGGCCCCCTTGGAGACTGGCTACCATACTACCCATGGAGGGTTCTTGAGAATTACTGGGAGCACATTAAAAACATTTCTCATATAACCTGGCACATAGTAAATGGTCAAAACCATGTTAGCTAATATAATTCTCAAAAACAAAATAAAAACAACCCAAGAGTTTCTGGTGAAGAATTTAAACATTTATCCATCTGTTGTATAGTTTGTGGTTGCAAAACACTGCCCAATACAAGCACTTTTTAAAGTTTGCAGAATTTTACCTTCTAAAACTACAACTGTGCCACACAGGAGCTACTAGCTACATGTCACTATTGAGATGTGCTGTAAATGTGAGATTTTCTTGGATTTCAGTATATTGAAATTAATATATTGAATTAATCAATACATATTATTAAAATTAATTTCACCTATTTCTTTTTACTTTTTTAATGTGGCTATTAGGAAATTTAAAATTACATGGCTCATATTTCTACTGGACAGCACTGAAACTATTGGCAGAGAATATGATTATCTTGTTTCGTGCTTAAGCCCCCTATGATGTCATTGAGTAATCTGTTTTGGAAATTATAAATAATTTGCTCAGGTATTCTGTGTGTTTGTTTTAGAGAAGGTATCCATTTGCCCCTTTGAGGTTGGTGAGACATGAGCAGGAAGTCCCTTCTGTGTTGCTGTCTCTGTCTTCTTAACCACCAGTTACAACCTAACTTAAATGATATCATGTGGACTTATGAGTCCGTGGTCTCACAAGAGAGTAGCGGGACGAACACCCCAGAGCACCAAGTCTGGGTTTACTGAGTTCTAGGAGAAGAAAGTGCTGCAGTAATTCATATGAAAACACCTCTTAATCTCCAAACCTTGAAAACCTTTTTGGAACCACATTCTCAAAGTCCTTGGGAAAACCTGAAAATAAGACAACAGATTGAGATCTAAGTGAAGCCAAAGTGAGTTCTGAGTCCTGAATCTTATCAAGACAGGTAAATTGAAACTTAACTTTTGTATGAGGGATTTTGAATTAAAAACATTTAATTATTTGAGTGCCTCTATATTTCTTCTGACATTCCTACCTAAAATAAGTCAGTTGTGAAGTTAGAAGGTTGTCACTCTTGATCAGCAAAGATAAATATTATTAACTGCCATTCTTGGTTGCCCAGAGGCTATTGGCTTACAATGCATGGTTTATACCTCGGTGGCCTTGTTTTCTTTTTTGAAGTAACAGATAAAGTTGAAATTAACACCACTTATTGGCATATATTACATTTCTGAACAGTAACGGGAACAGAAAATTGTAATCTGAGACAAGAATTTTTTTTTGATGGAAGAACATAGGAGCTACTCTAGAAAACAAGCTTTTTTTTTTTATTTTTTGCATGCATACCTTTAAAAAAATATCACAAAGACAGTGAATGGAATAGTAATAATACAAACATCCACTGATTGAGAACCTTCTGTGTAATGATGATCACTACCTTACTGCAGCTTATGAGATGGGCAATGTTATCATCCCCATTTACAGATGAGACACATGGGCTCAGGGTGGCAGCATAACTAGTTAGGTTCACACACTCATAAGTGGCAGTGCTTGAGCTATAGCACCCCAAAGCCCTTATACCGCATTGCCTCCACCTTGGAAGTAACAGGAGAGCAGACTTCAGATCAGGATAAGGAAATACATTTTAAAATTCAGAAATGCATGAAAATGGACTAGGCTCCCTTGGCAAGCTCTGCATTCCCCACATGATGCAGGAAATGTTTCAAGGCCAATGATACTATAGGGAGAGTCCCTTAAAGTTGGTTGTAGAAGCTTTCTAACACTGAGATTAAATGATTGTTTTAGTGCCTCATTTTTCTCATCAATAGAAAGAAGAAAATGTTAAAAACAGTAGGAAAGTTGCTGCCGCTGCATTGCAAAATAGCATATCATGAGTAGTGGTCAGATGCCTCCGTTTTTTTCAAACAAGCCAAATGAATTATTCAATTAAAATTTGTTTACATTTTAACCTCAGTATATTTTCTAGCTTAAAGCAATTTTCAACCAGGCCCAAATTCACCAATTGTGGGACAAAAGCAAAATTAAGGAATAGTAAGTAGTTGGCAATCCATAGTTTCGATTCTGACAGAGAAGAAAATCCCCTTAGTCCCTGATCATTATTTATCTTAGGATTTAAACAGTAACTGTAATTGTATTCTTTGAACACCAAGTTCCCAGCCCACCTCCCCACCCCCCACCCAGTAGTTAATTAGTTGGGCAGGACTTATAACAAATGCCCACTCATAAGCACTGGGTGGTAGAAATGCTGTTGATAATTAAACACCACAATAGCATGGAGCCTATTTCAGGAGCTGCCGAGTTGTCTTGCCCCAGCCAGTGCTCACCACGTACTTACAGACCCTCTATTGTGCTGGCTATGGCTGCTCAGAGGGATAGCTGTTCAGCTGGAGAAGGTACAAATGGCAATAAGACAGAAGAGGCCAAACCTTGCAAACAGATGAGAAGCTCTGGACCCAAGGGGAAAATATCCAGTGGATGCAAGGAGCGGGGGAATGGACCCAAGCAAAAGAGAAGTGAATGGGCAGGAAAATCAGTCACAAAATAGACATATCCTTTCTCCAATAAATCAGGAGGTTCAAAGTGTTAAGAAAATCCGTTCTGGTTATGTCTCCCACTCTCTAGTTTCTAAGTCACCAAAGCCATGTTTATCTGAAAATTTCTGGTCCTAGCTTTGGTACTTGTCTCTTAAAACCAACCGGTTAGGCAAATTCACCAATCTCATGTCAAATGGATGGTAGTCAGAAGATTGCAATATCTAAATTGGTTGATTTGTACTCCCTTTGATTTAGAGGAAGTTCACAGAGTTGTTTAAGCCTTTAAAGAAAATCTTGGATAAGGCCCTCCCTGGGCCTCTGTTTCTTCTTCAATCTTCAAAATGAAGGTGTTGAGAAAGTTCTCATCCCAGATCACAAAGCTAGGAATGTGTGGTCTCAGAATAATTTCCAAGATGTTAGGAAGCCTAACCTATCACACACAACGCCATTTCTCTCAAGATAAAGGTGATATAGTCTCCCTTAATTATCAAATGTATTTGTTTTTGCTTAAAATATATCATCCCAGTTTGGTATACCATTTATCTCATACTGAACAGATGCTTCTATTATCAGTTATATGGGTAATTAATACTAGGGAGAAAAATAATTTATTTGTAAGTCAGCTGGTTTGATAAGACAAAAAAAAATCTTTCAAAAGGGAGTGTTTTATTAAGCTATTTTTAAAATCCAAAGGGAAAAATACCAAAAGGTATGCGTGGTGAAATGATTGGAAACCCCTGGCTCAGTCATTGCCTCTCTGACACATCCATGGAATTACCTCTAGTGAAAGAGGCAAGCGAGTGGTATCCTCAGGGATGCCTGGGGATGTCACCTGAAAAAAAAGGAGAGATTTCTATAAAGTATCTCTTTTTTGTAGTCTTCAATTTGGAGGGAAATTTTCCATTCTTTTTCATAATATAAGTGCTTGTTTTAATTTCTAAATAAAGTTCTTTCACCAAAATCTGCATGTAAAATGTGATACTCCAGGAAGACTCACATATTCCTACTGTGGCTCAGAGATGCCTGCTGTACCTCTCACCACCTTGGGAATTAGATTTGAGAAGCACAGGGATCTGAGATGGCCTTCGAAGGCTCACCTGGCTATAAAATTCTCCCTCTTCAACTATGAAGAGGCAAATGTGTAATCCTGAAGACATAGAAACCCTTTGCCACTACAACTCAGCATCACGTCTAAAGCCCAGGGCAAACAGGAAAGACAGGTACAGAAACAAAATATATTGTGCTGGGGAAAACAGGAAAAATTTCAAGGGAGTCAAGCATAGCTAAAGAGAAGCTGTCCATCTGAAATGCCACCTGGAATTCACACCAGTAATAACGGCTGTGGATATAAAAATTAATAGGGGGGATTTCATAGTATTAGAAAAATTTATTTTTATAAATCATGTGTCTATCACCCAAGTGTTGACGCATGCATGCAATTCAAACATCGGGCTTACAATAAAAATCTCACTGAATGACTTAGCAAAGACAATTCCCCCATTTTCTCTATAATTTGGAGTGGAAGGAGGGGGCGGGGGACTGGGTAGAGGGTGCAGTTACTGGGTCAATTAATCAACCTGAAAACTGTGACACAAACTCTGACTCCTAACCTATGTCTAAAAATACACAAATGTATACGAATTTGTTTTAAACTGTCAATGCCTATATTTAGGACCTTCCCAGCAAGGCTATAATGAGACTGTGTTTGAGGGCTTCAGTCACAGCAGACCCTACCATTAATCTGAAGTTAGTTAAATTAACAGCATTTAGTACTGACTTGTCAATCTCACTGCTCCAGGAAATTGCACCTTGAGGCTACTAATATTGCCAATTTTTCCACTGGAGTGTGCACCCGCGCGTGTGTGCGTATGTGTATTTTTTTTTCTCTAGAACCTCCATGTTCATACACCATCATTGCTTCCTACGTCCACAGCACTTATATTATCATTTATTCTGGCCTCCTTAAGCTTTCCCGGGGGATTCTGCCTAGTGTAGCTGCTCAGTGAAAGAGTTTTTTAGCTTTATATTTATTTGTTTATTTTTCTGTCATGGCTCATGACTGAGGCTTTAAAAAAAAAGGGTGACAGTATTTAGAGTACATGATTGACTGTTACAGCAACATTCATTAACCATGACAAATCTGCAGCAAAACACAGTCTTGAGTGTTCTAAACAGCAACCTTAAAAAGAAAGAAGAAAGAAAGAAAGAGAAAAAAAAAAGACTCCATTAATTTTTCATTGACCTCATCTGTAAATAAATTTAAACTGATGGTGAGCAGGGGCAATAACAAATTAGTGTTCATTTCCTGTAATTAATGCAAACATGCCTATGAACACAGAGAATATAAATATATAACCACCTAATTTCCATTTCAAAATGCACCCAACACATTTTCACTTGAGTTATCTTCATAATATTTTCCCCTTTAATGAGAAGAATGAAATGGTTGGATCTTTTTCCCCACCTGCCAGGAGGAAATATTGTTTGGGTCACAGGGAGTGTTAAACACGTTTTGGCAACAGATCTGCAGAACGTGAGTCTGATTTGCCTCATTATTTGTGTGATCCCCTGCTGGATGCCCGTGCTGCGGCTGTCTCCTCTTTCATCGCTATGCAGGAATGGCTCCACCGCGGTGACCAGGTGTCCACTAGACAGACCTTCACATGCGTGCAGACTGCTAGTAGACCAAGAAGCAGCCTCCTGTCCTAACACAAGAATGTGGAACATCCCGTCACTGACATGAATATCCACTCACACAGGGGCTGGTTGAGTAAACAATATGATGCAAATCAAATAAAGCCTCTCATGCATTGGGTAAAAAGAGAGAAATCAAGCTCTTGGGCCTGTCTCACAAGAGGAGCTAGTATTACATGCTCAGCAATGTCTGATCCCACCCAGGGCATCCAGCACCAGACTCACTAACTCTGCTGTTGCAGTGGTAGTGGAGCACTTCATTAGCAACAAATTACTTGGTTGATAATAACAAAATTATGCCTCTAAGACACATATACACAAATGTCTATGAGGTGGGAAGAAAGTGATAAGAGAAGAAAATTTGAATTAGGTTCTACAAAAAGGCAAACAAAAGCCAGTGACTTTGGCAAAATGCAACTTGTTTCACAGGCGACTTTTCCTAGAGCCTTCCTAACACTATAAGCTTTTGCTTCCAAGTGTTTGTCCCTCTAAAGGTCATGGAAACAAATGTGTGCGATCTGGATTAGAAGTGGTCCTCTTAGGTACTTGACAGTAGAATTCTAATTAACTGCATTAAAGTACTGATTGGGGTGGATGTGACAAGAGGACCAGAAAGCAATGGAAATGTCTTAATTTGATGAATTTACTGCTTACTCTAGTTCGTAAATGTCAATAATTAGACCTGATTGTAATAAGACAGTTCATAACAAGCACAGGTCTCACTTTACCCAGGCACTTTTCTAAAGCCCGTGAAAGACTCTCAGATATCCTGCCACCGAGGCGGCATTGCTCCAGAGAGAAAGGGTAGTCACCCCATTTCTTTCCCTTTAGTTGTCAGCCTGGAAAGCCGGGCAATGCACCTCAACACGCTGGTCCAGGAAGCCCAGGAGAGGGTCAACGAACTGTCTGCCCAGGTGCAGAATGAAGGATTCAGTCTGGACAACACAGAGAAAGAGAAACAGCTGAAAGCTTGGGAGTGGAGGTATCGGCTTTACAGACGCATGAAAACGGGCTTCGAACATGCCAGTGAGTATAAGTAGAGACCTTCTACATTTAACCAGACCAGACCTCGGTTTGAGACAGCCTGGGCTTCATTCGTTGCTTTTTTTTGCAGCTCTCCAAGGTCAAGGATAGCCGTTGTCAGCCTATTTGGAGCAAGGACTCTGGGAGGCTGTAAAAGGATCTTTTGTCTTGCTTGATTTTCTGGCTCCTGATAGGTTCTCTGACCACAGCCATGAGGCTTCAGCTCTTCTGGCCCCCTCCACCGTATCACACTCATCTAGCACTTTCCACCCACTACGCCTTAATGCCTAAAGACCTGAATGGTCTGATGTCCTAAGTGGCTATATTTTGGGATGAGGAGGTAGAAAAATATTTGTTTGTCTATTTGTCCAGTTTCTGCTTCAAGCTTAAGTTTGAGTTATTTGTTTTCAACTCTCCACTGCATTTTTTATATAGGGCTATAAACTGAACTTCAGGTAATGCAGGTAACAGAGAAGAACAGTAAATCAACTCATGAATTATGCTTTTGTCTGCATTTCCATTCTCTTTACCAATTCATTCTGTTAATTTAAGGAAAGCCTCCTTTCTGGATAATACTCATTAGCACTGGAAAGTACTGCTTTGCTTAGCGCAGACCCTGATATAAAAAGAAAATGTAAAGTTCAAACACTTGTGAAATATTAAACTTTTATTTTTAAAAATATCTTATTTAAACAACAAAAATAGACTTGAAATTTTAAATATAAGAGAAGGCCCAGTACATCATTTTCCTCTACTGTAGGAACCTTAGTAGTAATATAGAGAAAGACCAAAAGGCAAAAAAATTTTGTTTTGATTTTGTTTTGTTTTCTTAAATAGCACTGTACTCTAAGTACCAAATCTGAGCCTAATCCTGTCTCTTGAAGCAAATGACTTAATGAAAGGTGGTTTGTTTCAAAAATCAACAATCTCTTCAGCAATCCTGATAAGTAGAATAAAAAAATGAGAAGACATTTAATAATTGTTCTTATAAATGCATTTTTATTGTGCCTCATTTAGGACAGATTAATACTAGAAATAGATCTATTTTTAGACTTGATGCTTTTTTTTTTTTTTTTGGTAATTTTCAAAATTTCCAAACACTTTCTGAGGTTAAGGAATACTTAAAATCATTGAGGCCTTTAAAACCTCAAATTCACCCATGTATTCTTTCTCAGAAAACACTACCTGACATGAAGGAAACAGCAGAAGGGCAAGGTGAGTTAGCATTTCCATACGGACAGAGCCCAGAATCAGGCATCTGGAGCCATGGAGTGTTCACCCTAGCTCTGTTTTCTCTGTGTCCTTGAAGAAGTAATTTAGCCTCATTGGGCTGCAGTTTCCTCATCCTAAAAGGGGAGGATGTCGTTACTTGCCTTTTCTACCTACAAGGTTATGAAAAGATTCAAATGAGATGATTTATATCAAAGTACTCATGAAACGTAAGGGTCTCTAGCTACAATGTGAGATCCTACTGTCACTCTCTTGCCTCCTCTCCACCAGTCCCACTCAGTGTCCTGTTGTGTTTCCAGTATACTTTGGAAAGGCTTAACTGGCATCACTGACCCCTTCAGAGGATGTTCTAATGCCCCAGTAAGACCATGATGGCAACAAATAGAAGCCATTGAGACATCTAATGGAAATGCTCAAAAGCAAAAGCTGTTAGGCTCTACAAACAAATGCTTCCAAGTGTGTGTTTCAGGGTATCCTTTGAAGAGGCAGGAACATTGTTTAAAAAGGATTTGCTATATTAAGATCCTTGTGTTTTCCTTCTGTCCCAGGAGCCCCCGAGGTGCCAACCAATGTCTATCTCATGGTGACCAGCAGCACATCACTCACCGTCAGCTTCCAAGAGCCTCTTAGTGTCAATGCAGCTGTAGTAACCAGATATAAAGGTACTGGACTCCAGATAATTTTTTTCATTGCTCCTTCTTAAAAAAGATTTGTTGTTTGGGGATCAATTGTACATTTTGCGTGTTAGTTTTTCTGCTGATAGGATTGTTTTCATAGCCTTTACTTGTGGAGTTGAAATATTTCCGCAGGCACTCATTATGTAGAGGAACATTAATGTGACTGAGAAGCCACAGAAAAGACGAACCACGAGACTGGGGTTAGGGATGAGACAGAGTAGGACACAAGGAAGAATCAGACTTCATCCAAGGAGCTCAGAGGCTGGGATATGAAACATACTAAATAAGGGGCATGTAAATTGATAGCTATAATACCAGGTATCTAGGGTTGAGGATTTAAAAAAAAAAAAAAAAAGCAGATAAAGTATACTGGAGGGCAGAGAAGAAAGAAGTTAATTGTGGTAGAGAGATTGTTAAAGGCCCCAGTGTGGAGATGGCATTTGGACCTGGTTTTGAAGGATGGCAAGGATTTGGACTGGAAGACATTGGGAAAAAGTAAATTCCAATTAAAGAAAAATAAGAGAACATGGAAAGGGAATAGAAAGTAGCAAAAGAAAATGGATGCAGTGAAATTTGAGTGAAACTAAGGTCAGAAGGTGGGGTCGGGCAGACTTTAAGGATGAGCTCTATGGAACCACTGAGTAAGACAGGGACAAGATCAGAGGCAGACCTTTGAAGGAATAAAGTGGCAACACTGCATATGATGTATTGGAAAAGATGGGGATTTAGAAGAAGGAAACAAATTAGAAAGCTCTTCAGAAGAGGTCATGACTGCTCGACCTGGCTAAGGTTGCAGCACTGGGGAAGGTGGGGCTGGGGCGGGGTTTGGGGGGGAGGGCGGAGCCCAGAGGAGAACCATCTTGCAGAGGTGTCGTGATGAGAACAGTCAGTGCTTGCCTAGCGCCTGCTGTGCCCTAGGCAAAGTTTAAAGCCACTGTATGTGTTAACTCAAGTTAATCCTTACAACAACCCTGTGAAGTTCTGCTATGATTCCCACGTTGCAGATGAAAGGAAAGGATGAGGAACTTGCCCACAGGCCAACAGTAGAGCCAGAAGTCATCACATTATGTTGACTCTTGAATGTGGGGGACAAAAAAAGAGAAAGAAATCCATGTTCCCAATTCACCAGGACATAACGGAAGCATCCTGCACAGTCCTAAAATCTGATAAAGCTTACCACACATCTTCCAAGGTGGCAGGCCCCAACACAAAATTTCTAAGAGCTTGGGTCACAACTGCTCCCTCTGCCCATGAAAATGCCCAAGGAGTGCATGTATCTCCCCTCCTCCTTCCCAGGAGAGCCTTGCATCTCTGCAAGTAACACTACTCTGCCTACTCCTTATAGCTTCCTGGGGTGCTTGGAATTTTCCAGGTAACTGCACTCTGTGACACCTTAGGCGAGACAGAATTAAATTGGTTATCATTTTAAGTTTTCTGTGTCTGTCCAAGACTCTGAAGGCAGCTTTCGGGTATGAAACCAACAAATGGAGCCACCCATGATGCCTTTCCTTGTTTGTCACACCTGCCAGGACTTCCTAAAGTTCAGATCAAGTGTGTGCACAGGCAACATCGGACTTGGGCATTTTCCTCTCTCTACCTCTCTCCAGCTCAGGGTTTTTATGAAGAGTTTCATCAGTGCTGCTCAACTTGACATTTCCTTCTTACATCTGAGTAGTGAGCTCTCAGGAGCTAATTTATCCAGACTGTCAGCTATTTGATACTTGACCATAAAGCCAGCAAATTCTATCAGTATTCCCATATTAACACTTCTGATCTCAGGAGACCTGCATTTGGGTAAGGGTGAAACCAAAGGTCACAAATGGGTTCTCTTAGTGACAGGGGAGGATTAATTAAGCATTATAAATAGAATTGTCTGTTGCATTATGGAGTAGGTTTTCTTGTGTTAATTTATAAGGTCATAAATTGAGTCCTTAACCTGACCACTCTCAGGGGTTATTTAAAACAGCTGACAGCCTACTGCACCCACAGAGACAAGAGGACAGCTTTGAATTTGGGGGTTGAAGTAATTATTTAATTATGAAAATATTACCAAAATTACCCTGAGACAAGACTAATTATTTGGTTTGCTTTTAAAAAAAGAAAAAAGAAAAAACAATCAAGAAATCCACAGAATGAAATGGCAATTATCTAATTCGTTAGAGGGACGGCTTAACCATGCAGTATTTGGGGTTTGGCAAAAACATCTTATACAACTCTCCAGAATTTCTGGGTTCAGCAAAACCTCAAACCTGTTTTGACTATTGGATGTTTTCCCCTTCATGCTTAAGCCAATGTGTGTTTGGAAAAAAATCTACATCCTTCTGTTTCTCATCTGTTTACACTAAACTTATCAACATGTTTTTAAAGAATTTGTTGACATCCAGAAATCTTTTTCAGAGAATCTCTTTATAAGTCTTCGTCAGACCCAGGGGCCATGGTCCAGGCCAGTTGCCATCACAACTTGGAGATTAAGGGCATCAATTTCAGCTTGACCCCAGGGAATAGTTTTTAGTGAGACTAGATTTTTCTGCCTTGAATACAATAGAAAAGGGCTTAGAGAGCTACTGTCTGTTTCTAAGTGTTTCTTCCTCTGATTCAAAGACCTCTTGCATCTTTTGTCCTATCTCACCAATTTTCATGAGCAAAACTAGTTATTTCAGATGTTTTGATTCTTTGGACAATTACCAGACCTTGCTCCACATTCTCTCCTCACTGCCTTGGGTAACCCAAACCTCTCATTTGCAGAGGACATATAATTTCTTGGCAGGCCCAAAGCAGAAAACATTTCCAAAAGTGCTTTTGCTGCTGCTCTTTGCAGAGATGGGGAGTGTACAATATAGGAAGGCATCTTATAACAGGTGCAGCACAGCATCTGTTTTCCATCTGCAAGATGAAACACTTTCTAGCTTTTTGAAGTGGCCACACGGAGTTTTCTGATTATGAGATGCTGCAGTGGTTGCCGTGGTGCACGATCTGGGTCTAGGTAGTGCTCTTCCCTGCCTCTCTTCCTACCTTGTCCCCTAACAGATGAGAAACCACCATCCTAATTCCTCCCTACAGTGGCTCGTAATAGCAAATTGTTTAACTGCTGTTCATTTGATGGCAAGTGTTTTGAAAATACAAAAGCATTTCTCCTTGCAGGGATTGCCAGGGCTGTTTGGGAGCTGGCAGTGTATCACTTCTGCAGAGGCTAGTTGTCAGAGACTGACACCTACCCCTTCAGTCTCTTTCTCAGAAAGACAGGAAACCAAAGAGTTCCAGGGAGATGTCCAGGGGCATTTCAGCTTCTAGGAGGGAGAGTCTGCCATTTGCACATTAAAGTCCACTGGGTCGATAATTTCTAACAGTAGTGTAAACTTGATCATAACTTGATGACTGAAGCCATCTGTTCACAAGATGAGAAAAAACTGATTTCATGAGGAACGGGTACATATTGCGTGGTAATTTACGTTCTTTTCACCCCTTCTATTATTTTTCCCTCCTATACCTTGTAGTTTGAAAGATATTTGAATTGTATTACATAGTATACTTATCTTCCATGTTTAATTAATTGAAGAATAATATAGCCATAAACATGAGAACTACCCTCATTACTAGACTGAAGTGACATAATTCTATGAAGCAAAACGACTTATGACTTTATTTAGTCTGTTGGGGGTCAGGGGAATGTGGCCTTGACCAAAAAAATTGCAAAGGAGAGCGACTGGGAACAGGGAGAGGATGGTATGCCAGAGGATATGAAACTCAGGGATTCACTTATTTTGCACGATGGTGAAAACATGTCAGTGAATTGAGTGACTAAATGTATGATAGAGATAAGTAGCAGGTACAGTGAAAGAGAGAGTGGGAAAAGTGAAAGGCAGCACCACTGGAGAGCCATTCCTTCCAAACCATTAAAGCCTTTGCATTGTTGATCCTCTTCTTTGGGCCACTCTTCCTCTCAGTGCCTGTTTTCAATATCCAGCCCCTCTCCTCTGCAGCCATCAGTGAACCACCTTAAATCCTTTTTCTATAAGATGTGTTATAAAGAAAAAAAGTAACTCTCAAACTATACAATACAGGGTTATATAAAACAAAGAGTCAAAGTACTCCTTACCCCTCCCCCATCTCACATCCCATCACAAAGTTAATCTGTTTTGGATTTGTTGTATATTTTCACAAATACTTATTGATGCCCCCCCACACACACACATACATACACAAAGTGTACGGTTTTGTTTGTGTGCTCTAATATAAATATTACCACATTACTATCTAATCCTAACACTGGATTTTTTTAACTTCAATGATATTTTTAAAATTCAGCATTATGTCATATACATCTTTCTATGTCTGTGCATTTGGATCCTCTTCATTCTTTTTAATAATTGTGTAGTGTTCCAGAGATGGAGGTGTCATAATTTATTTAATCAGTCTTCTACCTGATGGACAAAGGTTGTCTTCATTTCTCCCCTATTATACAATGTTGCAGTCCTTGTATTTGCCTCTTATATTTACATGTAAAAATATTTTTTTCTAGAATTTTTCTCTAGAAGTGGAAATATAGAATTGAAGGGTCTATGTGTGTGCATTCCATAATGTTTCATTGATCTATCTACACCTATGCTGATGCTAGATAGTAAATTTATAGTATATTTTACTATATATTTGGTAGGGCAAGTCCCTCTTCATGTTAATCTTTTTCAAAATGCCTTAGCTATTCACACACATTTTCTCTTCCAAATGAATTTTCAAATTGGCCTGTTAAACTCCGTTTAAAATATCTTATTGAGCTTGCAACATATTCCTAAATTAATTTGGGAATACCTACCATCCATGGGCATCGTATGTCTTCCTAATCAACTTTAATTTTATGTATTCAGGAAAGTTTAACCATTTTCTCTGTATGAACCTTCTAAACTCTGTTGGCTTTCATTTTGGGTATTTTACAGTGTTTGTAGCTATTACGAATGAACTTTTCAAGATGTTCTCTAATTGACAGTTGAGGCAGAGTAGAAAAACTACTGGTAATTTTTAAAAAATCTTTAGTTTGCTGCTCTCTTAGTAATAGATTTTTTTCAGTAGAATGTCTTGCACCTCTTGAGATTTTTTTGCATATCATCTTCAAATAATGGTGGTTTTGTCTGTTCCTTTCCAATGCTTTTCTGATCTCACATCACTGACTAGAATCAATGTGAATTCTAGTTCCCAATACAATGTGAATAGTAGCCATAAGAGTAGGCATCCTTCTCCCTTACCTGTTTTTGTATAAATGCATCTAATATTTTACCATTATGTGTGACATATACTGTAGGTGTCTATAGATACCCTTTACCAAACTAAAGAACCTTTATTTTATTTCATTTGCTAAGATGTGTTTGTCTTAGTCATAAGGGAGTGTTAAATTTTATCTAATGCTTTCTCCACATCTAAATAATAGTATGGTTTTTCTATATTTTTCCCTAGAAAATCATCAATTTCACATGGATTATGATTATTGACATAATGTTGTACATAGTAGAATCACATAATTTTTAAATCTCCTTTGTGATTATACCGCCTTTTATATTTCAAATGTTTACTTGTATCTTTTCTTTTCTTGGAATTTTTGAAAATTTACCTATTTTATTGGATTGCTTGAATGATTAATTTTTCTGCTTCTTAAAACCATTTTTTTACTTATTTTCTATTTAATTGATTTCTATTTTTAACCTTGCCACTTTCTGCTATTCTATGGCTTTACCTTATCGGTTCTTTGCTAGCTTTTTCTTTATTTGCAGAATTATTTCTTTTTTTCCTTTATTTGTCTGGTTTTCTAATAAATGGATTTAATGCTATGAATTTCTCCCTGAATACTGTTTTGTCCAAACCTCAAGAGTTCTAAATGCAGTGCTATAATTATCATTTATTTATACACAACTTTTAATATGTTTGATTTCCACATTAACCCAAGAGTTTTTAGAAAGGTAATTTTAATTTTCAATTAGCCAGATTTTTGGTATCTTTTTATTGTTAATTTGTAACTTTATTATACTTGTAATCTGAAAAAAAAATTTAATGCATATGTATCCTTTTGGGATTTTTAAAATTCTTACTTGTGGCTGAACACTGAGACAGTTGAATATGACATATCTGGTGTTTGAAATGAATGTTTAACCTTCATTAGGTATAAAGTGTGAATGTATGTGTTGTTCAAATCTCCTATTTCCTTATTAAAGTGTTTCTCTCTTTATCTGTTGATTTCTGAGAGAAACTGCTTTATCAGTCTTGGTTAACGCTGTTTGCCTCCATTTCTATTTTGTTTGTTATTAACATTGCCTTCTCTAGGTATCATTTACCAGCTCTCCTTTTCTATCCCTTCATTTTCATGCTTTCCATGGCATTTAAAATATATTTGTCTCTTGTGAAAAATATATAGTTAGGTTAATTTACTCAGTCTTCAAGTCTGTCTCTTTTTACATGTACTTTTTAATTTTTTGGTTCAAAATGATATAAGAAAGGAATTTAAAAAACAAATTTGTACTAAAAGGCTTATCATGAAAAAACAACAGTCATTTGCTGTCTTCTTCTTCACCCTCATCTCCTCAGAGCCAGCCACTTTTAATTCCTTTAGGTCTGGTAGTTGCCTCTTTACTTTAATGCTTCTATAACTATTTCTTAATTTATTAATTGCAGGTCTTAACCTATGCGGTTAAAACTCTAACAGATGCTGCAAAGGAAAGGCTAGACCTGACTATAATTGTGCCTAAGAGCCTCCTCCTGAAAGCCTCTTTGTTGCTCAGATGTGGCCCTCTCTCTCTAGCTAAGCCAACTTGGCAAGTGAAATCACTGCCCTCCCCCTGTGTGGGATCTGACACCCAGGGGAGTGAATCCCCTTGGCAACGTGGAATATGACTCCCGGGGAGGAATCCAGGCCCGGCATCGTGGGATGGAGAACATCTTCTTGACCAAAAGGGGGGATGTGAAAGGAAATGAAATAAGCTTCAGTGGCAGAGAGATTCCAAAAGGAGCCAAGAGGTCACTCTGGTGGGCACTCTTATGTACAACATAGATAACCCTTTTTAGGTTCTAATGAATTGGAACAGCTAGCAGTAAATACCTGACACTATCAAACTACAACCCAGAACCCTTGACTCTTGAAGATTATTTTATAAAAATGTAGCTTTTGAGGGCTGACAGTATGATTGGGAAAGCCATATGGACCACACTCCCCTTTGTCCAGTGTATGGATGGATGAGTAGAAAAATGGGGGCAAAAAAAAAAAGGCACCCAGTGTTCTTTTTTACTTTAATTGTTGTTTTTCACTTTAATTTTTATTCTTATTATTTTTGTGTGTGTGGTAATGAAAATGTTCAAAAATTAATTTTGGTGATGAGCGCACAATTATATAATGGTACTGTGAACAATTGAATGTATGCTTTGTATGACTGCATGGTATGTGAATATATCTCAATAGAATCGAATTTAAAAAAAAAACTGTAACAGAAAAGAATTTAACTCTCTCATAATGTCACATTCATCTACATTCCCCTATTCTTTCAGTTTAGTTAAATCTTTTTGTCAAAAATGTTTATATAAGTATGAATATGTAAATTTTTAACATTGCAAAGTCAACTAGTGTACTATGATTATATTTATTTTCCTATGTATTTTCCTCAAATCTCAAATTATCTTTTTCTCTTTCTGACTCTATTTTCCATTCTCATATTCTCAATTCATTTCAAGCAATCCTTTCAGATTGCTTAGGAGGGACTCTCCCTCCAAAAGTACTCTCCCAAGAACAAAATAGTGGTGAGTTTCCTGGGTTTTCTTTTTGCCTCATATCCCAGACTTGGAGCTGAAGAAGCTGGCAGCCCAGAAATGCCAAGTACAGACAAATAAAGGCCCAAAAAAGCCTTCTCTTTCTAGCCACAGGACCAAGGGCAACCTAGCAAGACAGAAAAACTTTGAGACAATAACTGCTCTACACCACAGGTAAAATTGTGACCTCACAACCATCCATGCCAGCAACAGCTGAGTGGGGAGCCTAGACTTTCATCCTGCCCATAACAAGGCACCCAACCTCCATGCCAGAGTACTGCCAGATAAGGTTGATTAGGAGCAGGGACTTTCATCCCTACTGGTGGTAACAATCACCTCCACTCCCATGGTGTCAATGGAGACTATGTGGAGGGTATGGAATTCCACTCCCAATGAGCAATAACAAGACACCTTCCAACACCCTACTAGAGTGGTGTCAAAGAAACCTAGTGAAGAGTAAAGACTTTTACCACTTTCACCAGCACCCACTGGTAATAAGGTCAGCCCTTCCCCCATGGTATCTATGGAGGACACCCATGGAGCTGGAATTCTCACCCACATTCAGCAATAACAAAGATTCCCCCCACCTTGGGTGACAATGAGGTTAAGTGGGGAATGTGGACTTCTACCCCAACCCAACAGTAGCTCCACTGTGCTGTTCACATTCCTCTGCTGAGTGGTGTCAGAGGAAGTCAGCTAAAACAGAGTATGTTCTCCAACCACAATGGATAAAACTAGAAATTAAAAACAGAAAGATAATAGGAAAAGCTCTGTACACTTGGAAACTAAACGACACACTTGTAAAAAGTTCATGGGTCAAAGAGGAAGTCTCAAGGGGAGAAAACACCAATACATTGAACTGAATGGTAATGAAAATACATGTCACAGTTGATGCAACATAGCTAAATTGATAGCACCTAATGAATAAATTAGAAAAGAGGAAAAGTCTCTAATTAATAAATTAAGTTCCCATCTGCCTATGAAAAGAAGGTGGGAATTAAAAAAATAATAAACCCAAGAAAACAGAAGGAAAGAAGTAATAAAGATAAGAAATCACTGAAATTAAAAAAAATAAAAATAAAAAAAGCAATGAAACAAAGAGGTGGTTCTTTGAAAAGATCATTAAAACTGGCAAACCTGTAGCATGACTGACAGAGAAGACACAAATTACCAATATCAGAAATGAAATGGAGGTAGCACTAAAGACCAAGCTGACATCAAAAGGATAATAACGGAATGCTACGAATAACTACACAAATAAATTTGACAACTTACAAAATGGACCTCTTCAGAAAACACATATTACCACAACTCACCCTATACAAAATGGATAATTTGAATAGCCTTATAAATATTAAGGTTATTTAATTTATAACTTAAAAATTCCTAAAAATAAATCTCCAGGTCAGATGATTTCACTAGAGAATTCTACCAAATGATTAGAGAATAATCACCACAAATTCTACCTTCTTTTCTAAAAACAGAAGAGGAAATAACACTTCCCAATTCATTTTATGAGGCTTGTATTACCCTGGTATGGAAACCAGCCAAAAACAGTTAAAACAAACAAACAAACAAACAAAAAACACCAACACCACTACAGACCAATATCCTTCATGACTATAGATGCAAACATGTTTAACAAAAGACTAGCAAATAGAATTCAGCAATAAACACTATGACCCAAGTAGTGTTTATTCAAGGAATGCAAAGCTGGTGCAATATTCAAAAATCAATCATTGCAATCCACTATATTAGCAGACTAAGGAACAAAAGTCACATGATCATATCAATCATTGCAGAAAAAGAATTAGATACAATGCAATATGATTCATGGTACAAACTCTCAGAAAAATAGGAATAGAGGATAACTTACTCAGCTTGATAGGAGCATCTACGGGAAAAAAAAAAAAAAGCCAGCTAACATTACACTTAATTGTGAAAGGTTAAATGCTTTCCCCCAAGATTGGAAACAAGCCAAGGATGTTCACTCTCACTATTCTTATTCAAGATAGTGCATAAAGTTTTAGCCAGTGTCATAAGGCAAGAAAAGCAAATAAGAGGCATATAGATCAGAAAGGAAGAAATAAACTGTCCCTATTTTTAAATGATAATAATGTCCACTTAGGAAATCTAAAGGAATCTACAAAAACTCCTAAAACTAAGTTACAGGATAAAAGATAAATATGCAAAAATCAATGTTTCTATATATTAGCAATGAATACATAGGTGCTAAGATTAAAAATACAATATCATTATTGTACATTACACAAATCTTATAAAATGCCAGCAATATTTCTTGTAGATATAGACAAGATTTTTCTAAAGTTTATGTTGAAAGACAAAGGAACCATAATAGCTGAAACCGTTCTGAGAAAAGCAGAATATAATATGTGAGGGGGGATTAATCTACCTGATCATATAGCTATAGTAATCAACACTGTATCATATTAGAAGAGGGATAGACATATGGATCAATGGAATAGAATAGAGAACCTAGAAATAGACCCACACAAATAAAAGCCCAGCTGAGTTTTGACAAAGGTGCAAAAGCAGTTTAATGGAGGAAAGCAAATGAGTTTTTCTCAGCAAATGGCGCTGAGGCAATTGGACATCCATAGCCAATAAATGAAAGTCTAAGTCTCACATGTTATACAAAAAATTAACTCAGAATGGATCACAGAATTTAAATGAATCTCAGAATTTGAAGTGAAAACTATAATACTTTTAAGAAAAACATAAGAGAAAATCTTCAGGATGTTGGGCTAAGCATAGACTAGTTCTTAGACTTGACTCAAAAAGCATAATCCATAAGAGGAAAAATTGAAAGTTGGACTTCATCAAAATTTAAAACTATGCTCTGAGAATGACCCTGTTAAGGGTATGAAAATGCAAGCTATGGAGGAGGAGAATATATCTACAAACCACATATCCAACAAAGGATTAATATGCAGGTTATAAAAAGAATTCTCAAAATTCAACCATAAATAAGCAATCCTTACACAGACTATATGAAGAGATGTTTTTATGAAAGAGAATATTCAGAGGGCAAATAAATACATGAAAAGATATTTATCATCTTTAGCCATTAGGGACATGCAAATTAAAACCACAATGAAATATTAATATACACCCATCAGATGTGCAAAAATAAAAAATAGTCACAACACCAAATGCTGGCAAAGATGTGGAGAAACTGGATTACTGATCCATCAGTAAGGTTATTGTAAAATGGTACAGCCTTCCTGGAAAACAGTTTTGCATTTTCTTTTAAAACTAAACATGCTTATTCAAACAACATAATTACCTGCAACCTAGAATAGGGAATGGGATCTTGTTATTCTGTAAAGGTTAATGTAATACCCTGATACCTCCCAGAGTATTTTGGGCAGAAAAAAAAAGTATTTGCAAAGTCCTCCTTGAGGGACTGGGGGAAAATGTGGAAATATTAAACTTCAGGGGACTTCCTGATATTCTCGCAAGCATTAGGGACTCCCAATTTAATAAGTCCAGTCCTTGATCTCGGGGCTTACCCTTATGAAACTTATTCCTGCAAAGGAGAAGCTAAGCCTACTTATAATTATGCCTAAGAGTCACTGCCAGATAACCTCTTTTGTTGCTCAGATGTGGCTTGTCTCTCTCAGCCAACTCTGCATATAAACTCACTACCCTCCCCCCAGTGTGGGACATGACTCCCAGGGGTGTAAGTATCTCTGGCAACATGAGACATGACTCCCAGGGATGAGCCTGGCCCTGGCATCATGGGATTGAAAATGCCTTCTTGACCAAAAGGGGGAAAAGAAATGAAACAAAATTAGGTTTCAGTGGCAAGAGATTTCAAATAGAGTCAAGAGGTCATTCTGGAGGTTAGTCTTATACATTCTATAGATATTCCTTTTTAGTTTCTAGTGTATTAGAATAGCTAGAAGGCAATAACTGAATCCATTGAACTGTAATCCAGTAGACTTTTCTTGATGATGATTGTATAACTATATAGCTTTTATCATGCATGATTGTGAAAGCCTTGTGACTGACACTCCCTTTATCCAGTGTATGGGCAGATGTGTAATAAAATAAAGACAAAAATATATATAAATAATAGGAGGGGATAAGGAGTGTGGAATGTTTTGGGTGTTCTTTTTTTTGTTCTTATTATGAAATTTAATATATATGCACAAAGGTAATAACAAAGTATGAGTTAACAAGTAGTCATACAGGATATTTCCAAAACTGCTATGAGTTACAGCACCATAGTTTCAGTTATTTCCTTATTGTGAAATATATGTTTTTAAAAAGGGATAACTTTCAATTTACAATTTAACAAATAGCTATAGAGCAAATTTCAAAGAATGCTATGGGTTACAGTTCCACTATTTCAGTTCTTTCCTTCTAGCTATTCTAGTACCCTAGCAACTAAGAAAAAGAAAATTATATAGAGATTCAGTATTCTTAATCCTTTGTTAAATTCCATCTTGTCTGTTGCTACCCTTTCCTCTAGTTTAATCACTTTCCTGATCTTCAGGAATGCCTAGGAAGTGACCACCCTAACTTGTTCAGGTTAAAAATGGGTGTCAACTTTATGAGCAAAGAGGACACATCTAATTGATGTTCCTGAAGAGGCTATTGCCTCTGGGTTTGGGCACTTAGCTGGCATAGAAGTTCTCTGAAGAATTTAAGTTTCTGAAGAATAAACTTAGTGAGTGATACTTTTATAGAGTCTCTGATAGGGATCTGGGTATTCTTTATGGTTTCAGGACTACTGTTGACTTGGGCTTATCATACTGTGGCCATTTGGCATAGCTCTTTTTATTTTTACTTTTATTATTTTTTTCTTTATTTTGGGGTACTGAAAATGTTCTAAAATTGATTGTGGCAATGAATGCATAACTATATGATGATACTGAGAGCCACTGGTTGTATACTTTGGATGGATTATATGGAAAAAGAAAGAAAGAAAGAAAGAAAGAAAGAAAGAAAGAAAGAAAGAAAAAAAGAAAGAAAGAAAGCACGAACTGCAAATATTAGAGGAAATAGATGAAAGATTTAAGCAGCCTTTAAGGAATGGGCCTGGAGGTGATGAATGGGGCAGAGAGCGGTTGTTTCTTGCTATAACTTCTTAATATTATTTAATTATGTACAAGAGTTACCTTGATAATGGATTAAAATTTTTTAAGCTTAAAAAAAAAAAATTAAACATGCAACTGCCATTCATTACAGCAATTGCATTCCTGGGCATTTATCCCAAAGAGGTAGAAACTTATGTTCACCCAAATGTTTGTAGCAGCTTTGTTCATAATAATCCAAAACTAGAAACAACCCAGATGCCCTTCAATGGGCCAATGTTTAAAGAAAGTGTGCTACATCAATACCATGGACTACTACTGAGCAATAAAAAGAACAAACTAGTGATATACACAAGTACCTGGATGAATCTCCAGAAAATTATGCTGAGTGAAAACAGCCAATCCTAAAAGAGTTCATCCTGTAAGATTCCATTTAGATAACATTCTTGAAATGACAAAATTATAGAAACAGAGAACTGATCAGTAGTTTCCAGGAGTTATAGAACAGTAGAAGACAAGAGAAGTAGGTAAAGCCATTAAAAGGCTATATGAGGTATCTTGTGCTGATGAAAATTATCTGTATCTTGACTGTATCAATCTTAATATCCTGGTTGTTAGATTGTACTACAGATTTTCAAGATGGCATCATTGGGAGAAACTGGGTAAAGGGTAAAGGAAATCTCTCTGAATTATTTTTTACAACTACATGTGAATTTATAGTTACCTAAAAACAAATTTATTTAACTCATAAAAATTAATCATTTGGATTTCCACTTTATGAAACTAAAAAAATATATATATGAAACATGAGAACTTACTGTATTAAATTTTTCAAAAAGCAGCTTTATTGGGATATAATTTGCATCACATACAATTTGCCATTTAAAGTGTAAAATTCAATGGTTTATGATATATTCAGAGTTGTGCAACTTTCACCACAATCAATTTTAAAATATTTTCATGACCTCAAAAAGAAACACCATACCCCATAGCAGTCACTCCTCATTTTCCCCCAATCATCTAATCTCTAAGCAACCACTAACCTACTTTATGTCTCTATAGATTTTCCTATTCTATACATTTCATATAAACGGAATCATGCAATATGTAGTCTTTTGTGATTGACTTCTTCCACTTAACACAATGTTTTCAAGGTTCATCAATGTTGTAACATGTATCAGTACTTCATTTCTTTTTATCTCCAAATAATATTCCAATGTATGGATATACCACATTTTACTTACCCTTTATTTGATGGGAATTTGCGCTGTTGGGTTGTTTCTATTTATTGACTCCATTATGAATAATGCTTCCATGGACATTTTTGTACAAGTTTTTTCATGGATGTGTTTTGCTTCTCTTGCGTCTATACCTAGGAGTGGAATTGCTGGGTCATATAGTTACTCTATGTTTAACCTTTTACACAACTGCCTGACTGTTTTCCAAAGCAGCTGCACCAGCGTGTAAGAGTTCCAGGTTCTCCACATTCTCACCAACTCTTGTTATTATCTGTCTTATTTTGGGATTATGGTCCCTTCTAGTTGATGCAAAGTGATATCTCATTTTGCTTTTGATGTATGTTTTCCTGATGGCTGATAATGTTGAGAATCGTTTAATGTGCTCATTGGCCATTTTTTATTTTCTTTGGAGAAATGTCAATTCACTTGCCCTTGGATTATCTGTCCTTTTATTATTGAGTTTTAGATGTTCTTTATATATTCTATATACAAGTCCCTTATCAGCTATATGATTTGCAAAAATTTTCCCTCATTCTGTGGGCTGTCTTTATACTTTTTTGATGATGTTCTTTGAAGCACATTTTTAAATTTTTGATTATTCTAATTCATTGATTTTTTTTTTCCTTTGCCTGTGCTTTTGATGTATATCTAAGAAATCATTGCCTATTTCAAGGTCATGAAGACTTACAATTCTGTTTAATAGTTTTAGCTCTTACATTCAGGTCTCTGATCCATTTTGTATATGGTATGAGGTAAGGATCCAATTTCATTCTTTTGCATGTGGCTATCCAGTTGTCCCAGCATCATGTGTTGAAAAGACTATTTTTTGCCATTGGATCGTTTTGGTACCCTTGTCAAAAATTAACTGACTGTGGAGTGATATCTTCAATATGGCAATGCAAACAGCTACTTAAAACTTCTCTACAGAGATTCAATGAAAAAAAGGACAATTCTGAATTGTTCAAAACTCTGGAAGAGGATATAGACTGGAGAAGGACACTGCAAATGCTGAATTGAGGAAAAAGAAGAAATTTCAGGTAGGAATATTCCACCCTGGACCATCCAGTCCTCTCCCCTCACCCTCACTCAGTCTCAGTGTGGGAAAGGCACAGAATCAGCAGATGGGACTCCTCCCACCAGGGACACAGACTGTAAAGTCTCTCACAGCAGTGAGACATACCCCCACTGTTTGAAGACCTCGGGGACAGGGGAGGGTATTTCAAGGCCCAGGTCAGTGAGGGACAAAGAGACTGAGAAAACATGGATAGAGACTGTGTTTCCAGCTCTGAATCTGAAAGCCCTTCCCCCACCCTTGAAGGAAGCAGCAGCTTGTGGCTGTTTCCTTGCCTTGGGAATGGCTGGAGTACTGGGTCAGATGAGAGAGTATTTTGCTACAGGTGGAGCCCCACATCAAGTCAGATTTTGGCAAGCAAAGTGAGCCAGGGATTCCACAGTTTCAGCTCACCTGTGTAGATGCAGCCTGCGCTGGGAAGCAAAGCAACTGCTGAGGACAATTAAGTTACCTTACCTAACAGCACCATCTACTGGATAGTCCAAAAGGTGCAAGGGAATTGAAACACTTTTAAAAAGATGCTGCAGACCCATTCTTAGGACTATAGGAGCTGGTCTACATGCCCTATACAGAAACCTGGCCCTGGTTTGGCTGAGAAATATGGAAGACCCAACTGTTAAAGCAGGGCTCTAAAATAAACCCAGGTCTTACTGGCTGGTGGAAAACAGAGCACCACTGGGAGCCAGCAGATTTGTATTACACAGTGATACTTGCTGGGGTGCCCAGTACCTACCTCCCATCCCTCCCATGCCTGATTTTGGGGGGAAAACTGGGGGGCAGAGTCAATCTGACAACTAGCCAGTGAGAGAAACAGAAAAGATAGCAATGAAAGACAACCAACAAGAAAACCCAAGGGAAAAGAGAGAAAACAACCTCCAGAATAAACTAATCAAGAAAAGCAGATGCTTATACAGCAAAAAAATCATGAGCCATACCAGGAAACATAAAGATATGGCCCAGTCAAAGGAACAAACTAGCACCTCAACTGAGATTCAGGAGTTAAAACAACTAATTAAAGACATTCGAACAAATCTTCTAAACCAAATCAATGAGCTGAAAGAAAATGTGACAAAAAGAGAGGAAGGATATAAAGAAGACAGTGAGTGACCATAAGGAAGAATCTGTAAGCTTGAAAAAAACAAATGGCAAAACTTACAGGAATGAAAGGCACATAGAAGAGATGAAAAATACAATAGAGATATACAACACCAGACCTGGAAAGGCAGAAGAAAGTATTAGTGAACTAAAGGACAGGGCATCTGAAATCCTACAGACAAAAGAACAGATAGGGAAAAGAGTTTCAGGGAACTGAATGACAACATGAAGTGCATGAATGTACATGTTATATGTGTTCCAGAAGGAGAAGAGAAGGGAAACGGAGCAGAAAGAATGATAGAAGAAATAATCAATGAAAATTTCCCAACTCTTATGAAAGAAATAAAATTACAGCCCAAGAAGTACAGCATATCCCAAACAGAATTGGTCCAAATAGACCTAAACCAAGACACTTACTAATCAGATTTTCAAATGTCAAAGACAGAGAATTCTGAAAGCAGAAAGAGAAAAGCAATCCATCACCTACAAGGGAAGTTTGATAAGACTAAGTGCTAATCCCTTAGCAGAAACCATGGAGGTGAGAAGGCAAGTGGTATGGTATATTTAAGATACTGAAAGAGAAAAACCCGCCAACCAAGAATCCTATATCTGGCAAAATTGTCCTTCAAAAATGAGGTAGAGTTTAAAATAATTACATAAACAGACACTGAGAGAGTTTGTGAGCAGGAGACCTCCTCTACAAGAGATACTAAAGAAGTACTACAGACAAATAGGAAAAGACAAGAGAGAGAGATTTGGAAAAGAGTGTAGAAATGAAAATATCAGGAGATAGAAAGAGGGTAGATATCAGGCATTTGATGCTGAAGGAGTATAGAATGTTCAAAAGGATTGATTGTATAGATCCAGAAATGAATAGCACAATACTGTGTGATGGTAGCACAATACTGTAAGTACACTGAACAAAGATGACTGTGAGTACGGTTGAAAGAGGAAGGTTAGGGGTATGTATGACACCAGAAGGAAAGACAGAAGATAGAGACTAGGACTGTGTAACTTAGTGAAACCTAGAGTGGTCAATGATTGTGATTAAATGTACAAACATAAGAATGTTTTTACGTGAGGGAGAACAAATGAAGGTCAACTTTGCAAGGTGTTGAAAGTGGGATGTTATTGGGGAAAAAATAGTCAACACAAACTAGAGTCTATAGTTAACAGTAACATCATAATATGCTTCCGTTAATTGTAACAAAGGCAATATGCCAAAGCTAAATGTCTGTAAGAGGGGGATATAAGGGAGGGGATGAGATTCTTGGCATTGTTGGTGTTGTCTGACCTTTTTATTGTATTTTATCTTGTTTTTGTTTTATTTCTTTAGTTGTCTTTTTTGTTGTTTTCTTTTTTTCTTTTTTCTTTTTTCGTCTCTTTCTTTTTCTTTGTGGAAGAAATGTAAATGTCCACATTTAAATGTGGTGGTGAACGTATAACTATGTGATTGTCCCAGGAACCACTGACTGTTTACTTAGGAGGGATTGTATAGTGTGTGAATAAAACTGTTTAAAAAAAAATCAACTGACTGTAAATGTAAGGATTTATTTCTGTACTTTCAATTCTATTCCACTGATGTAGTGTATCCTTATGACAGTAGCACACTACCTTTATTGCCATAGCTTTGTATTAAATTTTGAAAACAGGAGGTATGAGTCCCATGAATTTATTCTTTTTCAAGACTGTTCTGGCTATTCTTGTCCACTGAATTTCCATATGAGTTTTTGAATCAGTATCTAAATTTCTGCAAAGAAGCCAGCTGGGATTTTGATAGGGATTGCTTTGCATCTGTAGATCAGTTTGGGATATACGGTCATCTTCACAATATCAAGTCTTCCAATCCATAAACGTGGAATGTTTTTCTATTTAGTTACATCTTTTTAACTTTTGTGAAATGTTTCACAGTATTTCAAGTATAAGTTTTGCACTTCTTTTGTTAAATATATCCATAAGTATTTTATTCTTTCCTGTGCTACTGCAGATGGAATTGTTTTCCTAATTTCATTTTCAGTGTGTTTATTGCTGCTCTATAGAAATGCTTGTATTTTTTTGTTTATCAGTCTTGCATCCTGCAACCTTGCTGAGTTTATTTATTAATTCTGATAGTTTTGGGTGCATTCCTTAGGATTTTCTATATACAAGATCATGTCATTTGCAAATAGAAATAGTTTTAGTTCTTCCTTTCTCATTCAGATGTCTTTTATTTCATTGTTTTACTTAATTGGTCTGGCCAGAATTCCCAGTACAATGTTGGATAGAAGTGACAAAAATGTTGTTCCAGACCTTAGAGAGAAAGCACTAGTCTTTTACCATTAAGTATGTTTGTTTTAAGTTTTTTGTAGATGCACTTTATCAGATTGAGAAACTTCTCTGCATTATTTCTTGCAACTGCAAGTGAATCCTCAAATGTAACAAGATAAAAAGTTTAATTTAAAAAAAGAAGAAATGAGAAGTAAGCTTTATGAGTCTTGAGACTGAAAATGTTTGTATTTTGCATCCATTTATACTAAACACTCAATAGGCTCTTCCAGTCTGAATGCTCACGTCCTTTGGTATTGTGAAATTTTCCATAAGCTTTGGGTAGTTTCCTCCTCTCCATTTTGTCCTCTAGTAAACCTTTTAATTGGATGTATTAGGCCTCCTCCTATTGAAGTTTTCTGTCTCTTATATTTCCTGTAATATTTTCCATCTCTTTGTCCTACTTTCAGCAATTTCCCCAAATTCCTCTTAATCTTTCTACTGATATTTCAACTTCAGAAATCATAATTTTGATTTCCATGATCTCACTCTTGTTTTCTGATTGTTTATTTTTCATTGTATCCTTTTCTTGCCCTATTAATTCAGTATTTTCTCAAATCTTTCCAAGGATACTAATTAGAACTTTTTTAGGTATGCCTCCTTTGTGACCTGAATCATTTTTAGAGAATTTTTATCTGTTTCCTTTGGCCTCTGTTTTTCATGTTTGAGGCTTTCCTCTAAAGTCTGGTGGTCTTTGGTCATCCATTCACATTTAAGAAGGAGACACTTAAAAGTTAATTAGGAGAGCTGTTATGTATCTAGAGTTTGTTGATTGGTATGCTTTGTTCTACAGTGATTAGGCAAAGAAGACATCATTTCTCCAGGGGATTTCTAAACCAGCAAACGGATATGTTTCCCTAGGTCAGTTCACCATTCCCGGAGAAGAAATCTTCTATCTCATGCTTAAATCAAATGTTCTATATCTCACATCAACCTCTCCTCCCCACAATACTCTGCCCAGTGTTTCTGAATCCTGAGCTTCTCCAGGGTGGTTCAGTGTAAATCAACTTTCTTTTCATCCCTATCTCCCTTTCCCACAATCTTAGTCTGTGGCTTTCTCCATGCTGCACATCAGCTATTATTCCTCCATCAGTTTTTCATCCTCCATAAATCCATTTAAATCTCCCATTTGTTAATGGCCCTCCTCCTGTTCTGTTGGTCATTTGGGGTTTAAATGTTGTTTTAATTCTTTTTCTATCATTTTCTATTCTATCATTTCTATCAGTTTCTATTATTGATCATTTTAGTGGGCTCTCAAAAGGAAATAAAGATAGAGCATGTAAACAACCTGCTATCTTAACTGAAAATGCAAACTTACCTCCTTTAATGGATGCTAATCCATTCACAAGTTTTCATTTGCCATCTATTTTTTCCTTTAGTAATGTCCAAGATATATTTTTTTTTTTCATTTTCATCTAGTCATTATCCTAAACTTTTTAACATATGTATTAAAACCTGTATCTCACTAGTAATATCTAGAATTAATTGGTATCTGTTCCTCCTGGAGGAGACAAAAACATTAGCATGCCCTAAGTTCCCACTAGTTCCCTTTTCCACAATCTCCCAAAATTTATGATTTTAGTTCTAGGGTATTATTTTTAATTTTTAGATTCAACAATGATTTAGCTGTTTTCTTTCCTTATACAGTTTATTATACCTCATGTCTTCTTTCTTGGATTCTTTTTTTTTTTTTTTCAGTGCAGTACAACCTTGATTTATATTCGTTCTTTTAGAAAATATCAGTGCATGCTAAACTTTCTGATTCTTGGGTATCTAAAACTGTCTTTTATGTGTTCTCACACTGGTATGTAAGTTAGAGTAGATACAGAATTCTAGGTTCCAAAGAATTTTTTTGCCCCATTGTTGTTGACTTCTCAGTATTTTATAATTTCCATTGTAATTACCAATCTAGTCCATGAGTTACTTGTGGTTGCATTTTCAAGTTTCCAGAAACATTTGTGTTTTCTTTTTAATTCCTTTTAATTGTTGATTTCTGATTTAATTTTGTTACAGAGAAAATAATCTCTCTGATATAAAATTTTAAAACTTTCTTAAGACTTCTTTTTTATCTAGTATGTAGTCAGTTTTGTAAATCTTGTATGTATACTTTTAAAATTGTTTTTAGGTATATATACCCTTAATAATTTTATTTTTATTTTATAACTCACTTTCTGAGAGAGGCCTAATAAAATCTTCCTTCTCCACCCAGATGTTTAGATACTTGCCAGTTTCTCCTTAAAATTCTGTCAGTTTCTGTTTTATGTATTTCAAGGCTGTTTTGTTATGTGCTTATAAGTTAATGATTGTCACATTGTCTTGGTGTATTTTTCCCTTACTCCTTACCTATTGTCTATACCAAAGAGAGATAAAACATTAATTTTAAGATAAATTAATTATTCTTAAACAGTGTGTCTAGGTGAGTGATATTTTTTATTTAATCTGCTTTATACTCAGAGTGCACATTCAATCTAAGGACTCATGTCTGACAAAATTATCAGCCACTACTACTGCAAATATTAGTTGTCCAATTGTCTCTTCAATTTGCTTTCTCAGGAAGCCTGGTTGGAATTTATACTGGAGGCTCTTGATCTATTTCTCATATTTCTATTTCATTTTTGTTTCTTTGTCTATTTCTTTGTATCTCTGTGCTGCATTCTGAATGAATTCCTCAGTACTATCTTTCAAGTCACTAATTCACTCTGACTGATTATAGTCTAGAGTTCATTCCATCCATTTCAGTTTTCTATTTCAATGCCTCTCCCAAGATTTCTAAGTAGATCTTTTACTTATCTGTCCCTTCTTGTCACATTTCTACCTATTTTTTTTTTAAATAAGTTCTGTTCCTTTTTATGGGCAATATTTTATCTATCTAATTGAACATCCTAAATCTGTCCATGGCTGTCTTTTTTAGCATTCAGTTTCTTCATGTGTTTATAATTTTGGTTTGCAGGCTCATTTTGAGTGGGAGTATTTTTATGAATGGTTTTCCCTTTCTTTACCTCTGTGTTCATTCCTCTTTCTACCACCACCCACACTGCCCAATCCATACCAGGTATTATAAAGATTACTCCGGGTTTAAGTGATATTAATGATATCATGGAGCAAGTCACAAAGTTAACAAGTAATTCTATTACAGGACTATGTCCTCTCATTTCTCTTAGGTTCATACATTTTAGGGAAGAGGGAATGGGGCAGAATTCTATAAGTCAGAGTCCCAAGCAGCAGTCAAAAGCAGGTTTGTTTGTTTGTTTGTTTGTTTGTTTGTTTACTCCTATCATGAGCTAGGCACCCTTTCCCAGACTCTGGCTTCAAGCAGTGAGTCCGGTCCAGTCTCAATGTTACTCCACAGGCATCAGACTCCAGTGTGCTAACACTTGTTTCTGGACCAGAGCCCAGCAGGTATGTGGTTTCACTCCTGCTCACTGTGTTGCATTTCTGTTCTATCTCATTTCTTATGTTATTTTATTTTTCTCTGATACTTTATCAACTGTTATTATGTATTTGGAGCATAAAGGTGAATCAAATCATGAGCTTAGTACATCATCTTAATCAGAAGACTTTGTTTGTGCTATTTAAGGTAAAATTACAAGATTTTATCCTTAGATCAAATACTATCCTTGTCAACTGGCAGTAGTGGGGTGCGGGGTGCCTGATTTCTTACCTATTCCAATGCAGTTTAATTAATGACCATAAGCTCTCTTGATCTTTGAAATTGTTCTTTCTGAGCTTGAAATTCTCCAATCTGCATTTAACCTTCAGAGTAGTTGTCTTTTGCTCATTTTGGGGACTGGTTTGTTCCACTCTTATTGAATATTTAATGCTTTGTACATCTCGCAATGATTCACCACAATTTTTAGTCCACTTGTATGGCATGTTTTTGTGTTTTCAGGCTAATGGGTACATTTTTAAATACCTTGTTTACCTTTTAAAGGATTTGGAGAAAAAGCGTAGGCAGGCATGTGTGTCAGTTTGCCATCTTGCTCCAGTTTCCATGTCCCTTCTTCCTACCCAGACTCTGTATACTCATTAAACGTGACCTAATGCTACTATCAGCCTGAGCCAAACATACTTATGAAAGCATATCTTCTCTTTCAAAAAATTATTCATTTACCTAAGGGCAAAAATGAAACTGGCTCTTTATATCAGCCAGTGAAGGATTTCTTCTTCCTGTTATATCTGGAAAATCATAGATCCATAGAGTAGAAAGTAATTTTTTTGAATACATGAGTTTTCCCCTATAGTTGAGTTCCTTGAAGGCAGAAATCTTATCTTTTTCATTTTTTTCCCCTCACCCAGTATATTCCAGTAGCACTGGCCTTCTTTCTGTTCTTAAAACTCTTCCCCCACCTCAGGACTTTTGCACATGATAATCCCTCTGCCCAGAACACTGCCCCTCCTGCCCTACTGCCTATTGATACTTCAGTTCTGTTATTAAAAGTCATTTCTTCACAGGAGCATTTTCTAAATATATAATATAAATTAGGCCTACTATAATTTCTATCATGCCCTTCACCTTTTTTTTCAAAGTAATTTTCACAGTTTGTACACATATGTTTATTCATGTGGTATTTTTTAAGGTTAAACAGATTTATTACAGCACTTCTTGGGAGTCTTTAATATATTTAATAAACTATTTCCCAAACCTAGTTTGACAATCATTGAACATTTCATGAGAATAATGTTTTATGTCACCCTGAGAATATTTCAACCAAGAATCTTCAAACTAAACTGCACATTAGAATCACATGGGGAAGTTTTGAAACAGATCCATGCCAAGCCCCCTTCCAAGACCAGTCAAATCTGAGTCTTTGTGGGTGAGGGCCCAAGTATAGGTATTTTTTAAGATCTACTATGTGATCCTAATGTGCAGCCAAACTGAGAATGTCTGATTATGTTTTTAATAGTCTCTCCCCACCAGACTATAGACTTAATGTGAGCAGGGATTTTTTATTCATCTCTGTATCCCTAGTACTTGGCACAGGGCCCAACATATATATCTAGGCAGTAGGGATATAACCATAAACAAAAGAGATAAAAATCCCTGCTTTTGTGTTATTATTCCTGTGGAATAATAACAATACAATAGATATCAAGCAGTTACTACAAACCAGTCCCTGTTCTAATGACTTTATATGTGTTAACCCATTTAATCCTCACAACAAATCTTTTGGTCGTATTATTACCTCCAATTTATGGTTGCAAAAACTGAGACACAGGTTGGTTAAGAAACTTGTCCAAGTTTCCATAATAATAAGTCAAAAGGCAATGGCAGAGCAGGGAATTGAACCCAGGAGAGTTGCTCTAGGGCCCATGCTGCAACCACTGTGTCATTCTGGGTTACAAAACTTCTCTGAATGAATTAACAAACAAATGCATGGATCAGTCTCTGAATTCCCAAGAGCCTAGTGAAATGTCTGGCTCATAATGGTGATCTGGTTCAATCTCCAATCTTCTGCTGTAATTCCACGCGTCCCTTACAGGGAGTCCTAAAGCCTCTGCTTCAATAGCTCTACAAACTAGGGACCCACCTCTTCACTAGGGCAGCCTTGTCTATAGTTGAACAGGAGTTTTTAACCCTTATGGGCCATTTTCTTCACTCTAAAATCAGATTTGAATTACCTTCAATACTGATTGATGCTTCTCAAAGTCATGGATAAATAAACACATTGTAGACACAGCAAACACACTAAAGGAACCCCTATTTTACCAACATATTTAATACCAGATGGAAAAATATAATAAACTAAACTATAGAGATATTTTATAGCCTGGCAACTAAGTAGGCTCAGAGTCTATCCTGCCTTCTCACCCTCAGGACATATCTGTAGATCCTTTTTCTCTAGAATGTGGAAGTAGGACTAATTCAGAACTTAGAGGAATAGGTATTATTGTTCATTGTTATTCAACATATTTTAGAAATATTTTCATAATATTTATTGAGTGCCTGTCATGTGCCCTGCATTGTAGTGGGTCCTTTTATACGTGAAAGCTTCCCAATAACTTCTGCTCACTGATTCTAGCTCTGGCCTACAAAACTTCCAGGAAATTCTCCTGGATAGTAGCCCTTCAAATGTTTGAAAATTTCTATCACATCCCTCCCTCTCCTTTTTTGTTCATTTTGTTCTAAGTTAAATATCCCGTGTTCCTTTCATTGCTCTTCATATAACATGGGTTACAGATATCCTCATTTGCTTCCCTCATTTGGAATATTCTAGAATGTGACTCTTCCTCCTAAGTGTGGGCCTCCAATTGAACGAACTCTTTACTCTGTGGCCCAAGCAGCACTGATAGTAGGACTAAGTCTTTGGCCATTTGGACATTATATCCCCTGAAAAATCTAGCTAAGATTTGTATTATCTAAGATTGCTGCAGAGAAGAGTCCAATCTAAAATTTGGTGCTAACCCCATCATTAGGCATGGCTTTCCCTTCCTCCAAGCCTCCTAATATGTGCCTAATAAGCCCTGGTGAGCCTTCAACACTTTGTTCAGGCCTCACCTCCTCATAAAGCTGACTCCCACCACCGTCCCCTGCCCAGACGGAATCAGCCAGTCACATCCTCTATAACATACCAGTGCCTTGAAAACACTATTTTTATTGAGCGCATTAGTCAGTATTGCATTTATTTGCATGCCTCTCTATATGGGCAACTTGAATGCAAAAAATATATATATTGTGTCTTACTCTCTTTCATCTCCTCAGTGCACAGTGTCTGACTAACTGTTGAACTGAACTAACCTCTAGATGAAAAAGGACCATGAAAGCAAAAGCCCCATATAAAGACAAGAGGAAAATATAAGAATAGCTATTATTATTTATTATTATTCAATAGACCTATAGAAGGTCTTCAGCCAGGTAATGTGAACAGAACAAGGATGTCTAGTACATGACTTCTGCCCTCAGGGAGCTTATACTCAAGCAGTCATTCACTCATGTGTTCATTTCTTCCTTCTTCACTCATCCTTCAGCAAACACTGTTTTGAGTTCCTACTGTGTGTCTGGCACTTTACTAGTCACTCGGATGCAGCAATGAACAAGAGCAGTACAGTTGCTGCCGTAAGGGAGCTCCTTGTCCTTCAGTAAAGGAACTTGCTAACATTTAGTCACTGGCTCCTTTGCCAGTCAACAAATACTGATTTAGTACTTGTTACATACCAGGTGGAGTGTGAGACGCTGTATGTGTGACAATGAACATGATAAACACAGTCCACTGCTTCTGGGGCTTAGAGGTTAGTGGGGAAGATAAAGCACACCCCAAGAAGAATTCACTTCACAGTATAAGGAAAATAAAACTTATCATTGACCCAAACACTGGAGATTTTAACTGGCTTTGTCCAACACCCTCTTTTATTGGGCCTCACCTTTCATCCCTTTCCTTTATAAACTGTCCATTCTCTTCTAGGAAATCCCCCTACACTTCACCACCTTCAGTTGCATCCTTCTGCACTACGCCGGCTCCCCCAACCTCACTGTCATCAATGCACTTGCCCCCGGAAAGTTTCTGCAAAGGTGATCACGTCACTGACCGACTGGGTAAAGCAGTTTATTTCTTCCCCCCTCCCCTTCACACACCAGAACTTTGGAGCCATGAAGCTTCTTGGCAGAGAGGGAGGCCCACCAGGCAGTTTTTATTACCATGGAACTGTGAGATTCTTCCCCACACTTCCTTTTGGGGAAGTCAGCCTGCCGGTTGAGATTTAACAGTGGAGCAGTGCACAGTGACATGCCAAGACCCCCCTTCCCTCCCCACCAGCCCCATCACCACCTCACCATCCCCACCCCTGGACTGAACAAACTGTATCACTTACCCCCTGGGAGCCTGGCACTTGCTGAGCCCAGACGCCACAGGGGCTGGGGAGTTTCCAGTGGCCACAAAGACAGGTCTCCACTCAAGACAGACGCTGACTCAAGCCCAGCTTTGCACACAGCTGGCACTGAAAATGATGAGCCACTTTCTGGGCCACCTTCTCCCCCCAGAGATTTTCTCCTAATTCTTTTTTGGCCAGATCCCTTTGCAGCATTACAGTTTGTCAATAGCCCGCAACTGCTTTCTAGAATTTCTCTCCAGGAGAAAGTGTGTTTTTCTAAGAAATAGGTGTTCTAGCCTGTAGCCTGATTTCATGTGAGGGCTCAGAAATGAAACAAAAATAATCACCCTTAAGTCTGGAAGCTGAGGGGCCTCTCCACCCCCTGAAGAGTGCTTCTTTTTGGGAGGTGGGAAGCAGGGGTTGTCCTTTGTGTTGTATTTTTTGAAGATACAATTGCTCCAATCCTAAAAATAATGCATGCTACTTGTGTCAGCCAGAGTCCCAGCAGGAAACAGAAGCCACACTCAGCTTGACTTCTGAAGAAATTTTAATGAAGGGATTATTTACCAAGAGGTGAACAGGGTTAATGAATGGACTAAGGATAGGGAAGCAGGCGGACTAGTGACAGTGGGAAGCTGTTGTCACCCCTATGCTTGAAGGGGAGAGGGGGGAGAACTGTGGGGCAGGGGCCAGCAGTCAGGAGCTGCTATGTCAAAAGACACAACCACCACCAGAACTAAGGCCCTGGTGAACCCAACCAGAAGCCCCCAAGGGCAGGTGGACCTGGGTGATGTAGTCCACAGGGGTCAGCCTCCAGAAGACACAAAGCAGGACAGAGAAGGTCAAAAGATGGTTCTAGGGTGGGAGTAGCAGGGGTGGCGGTGGGGGGGGGGTGGTGGAAAATCCAATACAATAATTATAGAATGTTGCAAAGAACAGAAAATCTAACAGAAAAAAAAATCACCCATAGTCATGCATTCCAAAAAAATCCACTCCTTTGAGGAACTCTCAATATTTTTTCAATATCTCTATAACAAAGTTGAGATCATATATTTAATAATAAAGGTGAACATTTGTCGAACCCATGCCATGTGCCAGGCACTGAATCCAGGCTTCTTCTAAACCTCACACAGACCTATGGAATAGAGATTGTTATTATTCTCTCCTCATGAATGAGGAAACCAAGGCAACAACGGGAACTTGAAGGTCCTACAGCCAGTATATGCTAGAGTTAAGTTTAATCCAAGTCATTGGATCCAAAGTTCTGCTCTTAAAGATTACGCTATATCACCTGCTTTCCTACTAATCAGCAAAACGTTATGAATTTCACTTTAAAGAATTGTTTTAATTCATATGTAATATTACATGGACTATATCAATATGCATTTTAGTCTTCAATTATTATTCAAGCTGCCTCCATTTTTTTTTCACTATTATAAATGTTGCTGCCATGACCATCTCCAAATTTAAGGTTTTTCCTGCATTTGTGGTGCTATCTTTAAGGAGAGTTCTAATAGTGTTTCCCCATGTCAAAATCAAACTTGATTTTTCTGTGGTTTTTGAGTCACATAGTTGCAAGTAGCTACATGTGAATATAGGCAATAACATAAAAACTTTCATGTTCTACCACTCCACCCCACCCCCAAAGAAAAGAAAAATATAGTTAAGAAAAGGGGGGTGGTGGAGCAGAATGAGTCAAGGATCTCTAATTTTAACAAGAAATGGCATCTAAGTAAGTTACCAATCTATCACTATCTAATCCCACTGTTGCAGATGTTAAATGAAAATGCATCTATGAACACTGAGTGCAGGCACATAGGATGTACTGCATACACATTAACTGAAACTAAATAAATAGGGCTGTACCTTTTCTATTCTTACCACCTATTCTCACTCCTGATTAGTGTGTGCTGAGCACTACATGGATAGATTAAAAAAAAACTCATTAAATGAACTTAGATAAAACTTTTCACTGTCCATCGACAAAGGAAGGATTTAGGCTGTTCTACAAAGTGCTTTAAACTCTAAGAAAGTGACCTCTGGTTAGGCAGTTTCATCCCACTGCTCAATACAATAATTAATGAACTACTCAAGGAATATGAAATAAACTATTTTAAAAAATATCTAATCAAACTACAACCCAGAACCCATGAATCTCAAAGACAGTTGTATAAAAATGTAGCTTATGAGGGGTGACAATGGGATTGGGAAAGCCACAAGGACCACACTCCACTTTGTCTAGTTTATGGATGGATGAGTAGAAAAATAGGGGAAGGAAACAAACAGACAAAGGTACCCAGTGTTCTTTTTTACTTCAATTGCTCTTTTTCACTCTAATTATTATTCTTGTTATTTTTGTGTGTGTGCTAATGAAGGTGTCAGGGATTGATTTGGGTGATGAATGTACCACTATGTAATGGTACTGTAAACAATCGAAAGTACGATTTGTTTTGTATGACTGCGTGGTATGTGAATAGATCTCAATAAAATGAAGATTAAAAAAAAAAAAAAGTAGATTGGGGTGATTAAGTTGTAACTATGTGATGGTACTGTGAACAACTGATTGTACACCATAGATGATTGTATGGTATGTGAATATATCTCATTAAAACTGAATTTAATTTTAAAAAAGTAAATCAGTATTGGGGGGAGCGGGGGAATGGAATGTTTTGGATGTTCTTTTTTATTTTAATTTTTGTTTTGTCTTTTTGAGTAATGAAGATGTTCGGGGATTGACTGTGGTGATGGATGTACAGCTGTGTGATGATGCTGTGAACAATTGATGGTGCACTTTGGAGGATTGTATGTTATGTGAATGTGTCTCAATGGAGTTGCATTTAAAAAAAAAAAAAAAAGAACAAATAGTGTAATTTTCCATGTGAAGCGTTTTTAAAATTAATTTTACTAAACATTTCCAAAATTTACAAATACTTTATACCCACGAAGCAACAACTCCACTTTATCCCCTCCTCATCCTTTGGTAATTTCTAATCTCCTTTCTATCTTTACAAATTTGCTATTTCTATATATTTTATATAGTGAAATCATAGAGTATTTGTCTTTATGTGTTTGGCTTGTTTCTTTCAGCACAGTGTTTTCAAGGTTATCCATGTTGCAGCATGTGTCAGTACTTCATTCCTCCTTACAGCCAAATGATATTCCATTGTGTATTTGTACATTTTGTTTGTCCTTTCATCTGCTGGTGGACTCTTGGGTCGTTGCCACTTTTTGGCTATTGTGGATGATGCTGCTTTGAACGTTGGTGTGCAGGTATCTGTTTGGGTCCCTGCTTTCAATTTCTTTGGGTACATACCTAGGTCATATAGTAATTCTACATTTAACTTTTGGGGGGGCTGCCATACTGCTTTCCACAGTGGCTGCACCGTTTTGCATTCCCACCAACAATGTGTGAGGGTTCCAATTTCCCTGCATCCTCTTGAACACTTGTTATTTTCTGTTTTTTTTAATAATAGCCATTCTGGTAGGTATGGAGTGGTGTCTCATGGTTTTGATTTGCATTCTCCTGGTGGCTGGTGATGCTGGGCATCTTCTCTTGTGTTTATTGGCCATTTGTATATCCCCTTTGGAAAAATGTCTATTCGAGTCTTTCGCACATCTTTAAATTAGGTTATTTGCCATTTTGTTGAGTTGTAGGAGTTCTTTATATATTCTGAATATTCAACCCTTATCAGATATATGATTTACAGCTATTCTCTCCCATTCTGTAAGTTGTCTTTTCACTTTCTTGGTATGTCCTTTGAGGCACAAGAGTTTAACTTTGATGAAGTCCAATTTATGCATTGTTTATTTTATTGCTTGTGCTTTTGGTGTCCCATCTAAGGATCCATCACCAAATCCCAGGTTAAGAGTTGCCCCTAAGTTATCTTCTAAGAGTTTTATGGTTTTAACTCTTATATTTAAGTCACTGATCTATTTTTTTTCCTTTTCTCTTTTTTTTAATGCAATTTTATGGAAATGTATTTACATGCCAGACAATCATCCGGGGTGTGCGGCACTTGTTCGCAGTGTCGTCGTATGGTTGTGCATTCATCGCCGCAGTCGGTTTTTGAACATGTTCATTACTCCAAAATATAAAAATAAGAATAAAAATAAAAGTAAAAGAAGAGCACCCAAAACATCCCATACCCCTCTGTGCTGGTTTGGATGTATTATGTCCCCTAAAACATCATTATCTTTGATGCAGTCTTTTGTGGGCGGGAAACGAATTGTTGTTGATTGGGTTGGAGACTTTTGATTGGATGTTTCTGGGGAGATGTGATCACTCAACTGTTGGTAAGGTCTTTCATTGGATAATTTCCATGGAGGCATGGCCCCACCCATTCAGCATGGGCCTTGATTAGTTTACTAGAGCACTATATAAGCTCAGACAGAAGGAGTGAGCTTGTGACAGCCAAGAGGGACACTTTGAAGAATGCACAGGAGCTGAGAGAGGAACTGCAGTTTACAGAGACATTCTGGAGATGGCCTTTGAAAGCAGACTTTTGCTCCAGAGAAGCTAAGGGAGGACAAACGCGCTAAGAGCAACTGAGAGTGACATGTTGGAGAGAAGCTGAAACCTAGAGAGGAACATCCTGGGAGAAAGCCATTTTGAAACCAGAACTTGGAGCAGACGCCAGCCTTGTACCTTCCCAGCTAACAGAGGTTTTCTGGACACCATTGGCCATCCTCCAGTGAAGGTACCCAATTGTTGATGCATTACCTTGGACACTTTATGGCCTTAAGACTGTAATTGTGTAACCAAATAAACCCTCTTTATAAAAGTCAAAAAAAAAAAAAAAAAATATCTAGCATCATTGCAAGTATTTGTCAAAATCTTTTTTTGACTGATCTATACAGTGTGCTGACATAGCATGGTACAAACTAACTCAAAGTGACACAATCCCTGGGAGCACATGTGGTCTGTGAAAGATAGTATTACTGCAAACTTTGGTAGCAGAGCATGGGTTTGCACTAAGAGGTTGTAATACAATGGAAGGAGCCCTAATCAGAAAGTCAGGGGGCTGTTGTCCTAGTCCTGGTTCTGCTCTAACTAGCTGGATAAGCACGTGGGTAAGTCATGTCTCTGCTTTGAGCCTGAGTTCTCTCCTCTGCAGAAATGAGGAAATAGGACAAGACCAGTGGTTTTCAAACGGATCCATAAGAACAAGGTCTCCATGCCTCCATGCCTCAGAGACAGCATGGGCTAGAGGTGGGGGGTGGTAGTGGCAGGAGTTGGGGGCTGAACAGATGCTCCTAACTGGTCTCCCTGACTCCATCCTTGCTCAGCTCCAGTGTAGGTTCCACACTGCCACCAGCGGGCTCGACTTTTAAAACATGAATCAGTTCATGTTCCTCCCTGATACTTATTTTCCCCCTGAGTTTTCATCACCTCCAAAATATAATCCTAATAATTATATTCTCTCAGGGCACCATGTAATTTTCCCTCAGTGCCCTTATTCCAGTTTAAAATTACATCTTTATCCATATAGTATTTGCTTAATATCTGTTTCTCTCTTTCGACTGTATTCTCCATGAGGGCAAGGACTGTGCCTATTTGGTTCACCATAATAAACCTAATGACTAGCACAGTCCCTGGCACCTGATACGTGATAATTTGTTGAATGAATGAATGGGTTCATGTCTCTCATTTCTGGATGTCCTTATAAACCTAGAGATGACGGGTTTCAGTAAAGCACACCCAATGTTGTCCTCCTCCTCATTATTGAACCAGATGGAAAGAACTAGCCCTGAATCCTGACTCTACCCTGACTTCTTACTAACTTTCTGACCTTGCACACAGAGGTCACTTCTCTGAGTTTCAGTTACTATTCTGTAAAAGGACTAGGTTGATCTATAATTTCTCAGGTCTCCTCCTGGTCTAACATTCCATGATTTCATGATTCAGTCCATTCTTCAATCCAAAGAGGGTTAGATACGGCTGACAATTCTGCATAAATTTAGGACTCATAGGATAGCACAGAGTGAATCTATGAGAATGAACAAGCTCTTTGGTAGAGAGAGATATTCAGAGACTATTTAAATATTCTAAGAATTGCACCCATGAATTGGCAAAGACACAGAACTAAGAGGCAAGTCATCACTCTGCCACCTACTAGCTTTGTATTCTTAAGCAAACCATTTCATCTCCACTGAGCTGCAGTTTCTTCATGTATAAAATAAAGACAGCAGTACCTGTCCCAGCTGCCCCATGTGATGTTATGAGGATCAAAGCAAATGAGGCAATATAAGTGAAAATGCTTCATAAATTATAGTGTAGCACTATACAAATTTATGATATTGCTATCATTATTATTAGGTTAGCATAAAGATCATGCTATTAAAACATTATAAAGCCAAAATGATTAAAACAGTGCAGCACTGGTACATAAATAAACCAGTGAATCAGAAGGGAAAATCCAGAAGTAGCTCCAAATATAGGAATTTGGTATAAGATTAAAATGGTATCATAAATCAGTTGAGAAAAGATGTACAATTCAATAAATGCCTTGAAGGCTAATGGATAGCCATCTGAAAAACAAATGCAATCATGTCTCATACTTTATTTCAGCATAAATTGTAAAGGAACCAAAGATTTCAATGTAAAAAAATTAAAATAAAATCGTAAAAGTTCTAGAAGAAATCATGGGAGAATTCCTTTATTAACTATACTTGGAAAGGTTTTTCTAACCATAATTCAAAATCTAGAATAAATCCAGCTTCAGTTTTTTAAAAATCCCTTTGGCAAAAACAACCATAAACAAAGTAAAAAGACAAGTTTTCATAAATAAACATAGGCTAATCTTCCTAATTGATGAATAGTTCTTGAAATCTATAAGAAAAATTGACGGTAGGATATGAATAGATAGTTCACAGGAAAGGAAGCACACATGTCCCCTAAGCATATAAAAAGATGTTCAGCCTCACTCACTTCATATAAATGCAATTTAAACTAACATACAATTTCATTTTTCACCTTTCAGAATGGCAAAAAAACAAAAGTTTAATATAACCTCTAGATGCAGCTTTGTGAAACTGGAACTCTCATATAATGCTGGTGAAAGTGTAAATTTTTATGACCCTTACGGAGAGCAGTTTGGCATAGGCAAATACATCTAGCCTTTCACCCAGAGATTCTAATTTGAGATATTTATACTATAGATGTACTTAGATGTGTGAAATGATATATGTGCAAGATTATTCATATCAGCATTGTTTATAGGAATAAAAAAGAGTAAGTTACAACACGAGCAGTTTATAAGAATAAAATATCAGAATATCTATCAATAAGGAACTAATTAAATAAATTGTCCTATATATCCAAGCAATGCAGCTATAAAATGGAATGCAAAATCTCATTATGTATTAACATGGAATGATATCAAGATAAGTTAAAGAAATTTGGAAAAGTATATGATATGCTATTTGTAAAATGTACACATGTAAAATAGGAGGGTAAGAATCTATATTCATAACAGCTTGAGTATGCATAAGGAAACTCTGAAAGATATTGAAGACATTAAGAACACTGGAGGAGGCAGGGCAAGATGGTGGAGTGGTGAGGAGCAGAATTTCGTCTCTCCCCTAGAGCAGCTGGCAATTACCCAAGAACTACATGAAACAGTGTTTTCAGGGTCTCCAGTAACCAGTCACACATTGGACACAAGTTTGGAATTGGAGGAAAAGCTGAGATCGCAGCGAACATTGTAAGTTCCCCGGACCAGGGGTCTGGCACCCCTCCCCACCCAGACCTCACAGACTGTCTTGCTGCCGGCTCCCTGAAAGGGGGGAAAAAAAAACCAAAAAACAGCAATCTGCTGAGGGCAAGAAGGGAGGCTCAACCCAGCCTCAACTGCACAATTAATTAACAAATTAATTAACTAACTTTGGGAGCTGGGGTGCTAAAGAAGGGCTGGGCTCCGAGAAGTGGGGGCACGTAAAAGCCGGCACCCATTCCCAGACTCCAAAAAAGCCATTTTTTTTTCCCCTACATTTTGTCCCTTCTGGCTTCTCACTGATCCCTTATCTTTTTACATTTCAATAGCCCCAGGCAGGGGTAGAACTGAAGCGGTTGGAGAGTAATTATCAGACAATAGCCCAAAGCATATCTTTAAATGCTCTGTTCTGACACTGACAAAACTTCCAGGCTGGGGAAAGACTTTTAAAAGAGACTTTTCTTTTTTTTTCCTTTTTTCTTTTTCTTGTTTTCTTTTCTACTTTTTTTTTTTTTTTTAAATCTAAAAGTAATATACGTGGTTATTTTCTATCGGAAAGCCCAGGTTGAGGGACTAGGCTGGGCTTGGGGGAGACAGAGTACCCACAGTGTCTTTGAATTCCATATTCACTACTGAAGGCCTCCACCCCCGTCTTTAATTGGCAACTCAGGCTGACCAAGGAATCTACCTGGAGAGGCCCCAAAGAGGAGAGAGGAGAAGGGAATAGTGCCCCTGAGAGACAATTGGAGTTCTGAGGATTGGGAGAGTGGAGGGAGGTCCAGCTCAACTGGCAGTCCTCCTTCTGGGAATTCAGACCCCAGGGGCTGGAATTCAGATTCCAGCTTCAGTCAGCCATGCCACTGACAGGATCAGAGTCACCAGGAGAACTAAAGGCTCCATACCTCCTCACACTGGTGGGGGAGCTGCGGGCTGGCCAGCACCACCTGCTAGACAGGAGAGGAAAAGCACCAATTCTAAAGGCCTCATAGGAGGGTCTCATTCTCAGGAAAACTCCATACCCTCCCAATGAGACCTGGGCCTCATTAGACTGGGAAAATCTGACTAGGGTCGACCATATCTGAGGAGACCCACTCACAAAAAGGTTACATAGAGGCAGAGCAAGAAACAGAAAAAACAAGAGGAAAAAAATTCTGATCAACTAAATAGAACCTAAGTTAGAGGTCTAGAATAAGTTGAACTGAATAACAGAGGCCAGAGAACAAAGCCAACCAACAAGAAAACCACTAGGTAAATGACAGAAAACAAGCTCCAAAATAAACTAATCAAGAAAATCAGATCCCTAGACAACTTAAGATAACAAGCCATACCAGGAAACACAAAAACATGGACCAGCCAAAGGAACAAACTAATAGTTCAGCTCAGACACAGGAGTGGAGGCAACTAATGCTAAATAAATTTGATGAAATGAAGGAAGATATAGCAAAAGAGCTGAAGGATATAAATAAGACACTGGCTGACCATAAAGAAGAATTCACAAACTTAAAAAAACAAATGGCAGAACTCATGGGAATGAAGGCCACAATGGAGGAGATGAAAAACACAATGGAGGGACACAACAGTAGATTTGAACAGGCAGAAGAAAGGATCAGTGAACTGGAAGACAGGTCATTAGAATTCATACACACAAAAGAACAGATGGTGAAAAAAATGGAAAAATATGAGCAGGGTCTTAGGGAGCTGAGTGACAACATGAAACGCACAAATATACGTGTTATGGGTATCCCAGAAGGAGAAGAGAGGGGAAAAGGGGCAGAAAGAGTAATAGAAGACATATTCACTGAAAATTTCCCAACTCTTATAAAAGACAGAAAATTAGAGATTCAAGAAGTACAACATACCCCAAATAGAATAGATCCCAATAGACCTACTCCAAGACACTTACTGGTCAGATTGTCCAATGTCAAAGACAAACAGAGGATTCTGAAAGCAGCAAGAGAAAAACAATCCATCACATACAAGGGAAGGTCAATAAGATTATGTACAGATTTCTCTGCAGAAACCATGGAGGCAAGAAGACAGTGGCATGATATATTTAAGATACTGAAAGAGAAAAACTGCCAACCAAGAATTCTATATCCAGCAAAACTTTCCTTCAAAAATGAGGGAGAGATTAAAACATTTTCAGACAAACAGACACTGAGAGAGTTTGTGAATAAAAGACCGGCACTACAAGAACTACTAAAGGGAGTGCTACAGGCTGATAGGAAAAGACAGGAGAGAGAGAGCTGGAGAAGAGTGCAGAAATGAAGATTATCAGGAAAGATAAAAGGAGAGGAAAAAATAAGATATGACATATAAATTCCAAAAAACAAAATGGTAGTAGAAAGTACTGCCCTTACAGTAATAACACTAAATGTAAATGGATTAAACTCCCCAATAAAAAGACACAGACTGACAGAATGGATTAAAAAACAGGACCCATCTATATGCTGTCTACAAGAGACTCACTTTAGACACAAGGACAAACATAGACTGAAAGTGAAAGGTTGGAAAAAGATATTTCATGCAAACAACAACCAGAAAAAAAGTGGGAGTAGCTATATTAATATCAGACAAGTTAGACTTCAAAAGTGAAACAATTGAAAGAGACAAACAAGGACACTATATATTAATAAAAGGGTCAATTCATCAAGAAAACATAACAGTCATAAATATTTATGCACCAAACCAGAATGCCCCAAAATTCATGAGGCAAACACTGCGATCAGTGAAAGGAGAAATAGATACCTCTACAATAATAGTTGGAGACTTCAATACACCACTCTCATCAATGGATAGAACATCTAGACAGAGGGTCACTAAAGAAACAGAGATGTTGAATTGTATGATAAATGAACTAGACTTGACAGACATTTATAGAACACTACATCCAACAACAGCAGGATACACTTTTTTCTCAAGTGCTCATGGAACATTCTCTAGGATAGACCACATGCTGGGTCACAAAGCAAGTCTCAACAAATTTAAAAATATTGATATTATACAAAACACTTTCTCAGACCACAATGGAATGAAGTTGGAAATAAATAAAAGGCAGAAGGTCATAAAATTCACAAACATATGGAGGCTAAACAACACCCTCTTAGAAAACCAGTGGGTAAAGGAAGAAATTACAAGAGAAATTAGTAAATACCTCGAGGCAAATGACAATGAAAATACAACTTATCAAAACTTATGGGATGCAGCAAAGGCGGTGCTGAGAGGGAAATTTATTGCCCTAAATGCCTATATTAAAAGAGAATAGAGAGCAAAAATTGAAGAGTTAACTGCTCACCTGGAGGAATTAGAGAAAGAACAGCAAACTAACCCCAAAGCAAGCAGAAGGGAAGAAATAACAAAGATTAGAGCAGAAATAAATGCAATTGAGAACAGGAAAACAATAGAGAGAATCAACAAAACCAGAAGTTGGTTCTTTGAGAAAATCAATAAAATCGATGGACCATTGGCCAGGCTAACAAAAAAAAAGAGAGAGCAGATGCAAATAAATGCAATCAGAAATGGGAAAGGAAATATAACTACCGACCCTGCAGAAATTAAGGAGATAATGAGAAGATACTATGAGCAACTATATGCTAATAAACTAGACAACTTAGATGAAATGGACAACTTCCTAGAAAAGCATAAACAACCAACATTAACTCAAGAAGAAATAGATGACCTCAACAAACCAATCACAAGTAAAGAGATTGAGTCAGTCATCAAAAAACTCCCAAAAAGGAAAAGCCCAGGACCAGATGGTTTCACATGTGAATTCTACCAAGCATTCAAGAACAAATTAGTACCAATCCTGCTCAATCTCTTCAAAAAAATTGAAGAAGAGGGAAAGCTACCTAACTCTTTTCTTTGAAGCCATCATCACCCTAATACCAAAACCAGGCAAAGATACTACAAAAAAAGAAAATTATAGACCAATTTCTTTAATGAATATAGATGCAAAAATCCTCAACAAAATACTTGCAAATCGAATCCAGCAGCACATTAAAAGAATTATACACCACGACCAGGTGGGATTTATTCCAGGTATGCAAGGCTGGTTCAACACAAGAAAATCAATTAATGTAATACACCACATCAATAACTCAAAGCAGAAGAACCACATGATCATCTCGATTGATGCAGAAAAGGCATTTGACAAAATTCAACATCCTTTCCTGATGAAAACACTTCAAAGGATAGGAATAGAAGGGAACTTTTTCAATATGATAAAGGCAATATATGAAAAACCCACAGCTAACATCACTCTCAATGGGGAGAGACTGAAAGCTTTTCCTCTAAGATCAGGAACAAGACAGGGATGCCCACTATCGCCATTGTTATTCAACATTGTGCTGGAAGTTCTACCTAGAGCAATTAGGCAAGAAAAAGAAATAAAAGGCATCCAAATTGGAGAGGAAGAAGTAAAACTTTCACTATTTGCAGATGACATGATTCTATATGTAGGAAATCCAGAAAAATCTACAGCAAAGCTACTAGAACTAGTCAATGAATACAGCAAAGTAGCAGGCTACAAGATCAACATGCAAAAATCTGTAGTGTTCCTATACACAAGTAATGTGCAACAAGAGAGGAAATCAAGAAAAAAATCCCATTTACAATAGCAACCAAAAGAATCAAGTATTTAGGAATAAACTTAACCAAGGACACAAAAGACCTTTACATAGAAAACTATAAGAAACTGCAAAAAGAAATTGAACAAGACCTGAAAAAAATGGAAGAACATACCATGTTCATGGATTGGAAGACTAAATATAGTTAAGATGGCAATTTTACTTAAACTGATTTACAGATTCAATGCAATACCAATTCAAATCCCAACAACTTACTTTACAGAAATAGAAAAACCAATAACTAAATTTATTTGGAAGGGTAAGGTGCCCCGAATAGCCAAAAATGTCTTGAGAAAGAGGAATGAAGTGGGAGGTCTCACACTACCTGACTTTGAAGCATATTACAAAGCTACAGTGCTCAAAACAGCATGGTACTGGCATAAGGACAGATATACTGATCAATGGAATCGAATTGAGTGTTCAGAAGTAGACCCTTACATCTATGGACAACTGATCTTTGATAAGGCAGTGAAGCCGAAGCAACTGGGAAAGAACAGCCTGTTCAATAAATGGTGTTTGGAGAACTGGATATCCATTTCCAAAAGAATGAAAGAGGATGTCCATCTCACACCTTATACCAAAATTAACTCAAAGTGGATCAAAGACCTAAACATTAGCACCAAGACCATAAAACTCTTAGAAGAAAATGTAGGGCAATATCTCAAAGATCTTGTGAAAGGAGATGGTTTCTTAGACCTTAAACCCAAGGCACGAGCAACCAAAGAACAAATAGACAAATGGGATCTCCTCAAAATTAAACACTTTTGTACATCAAAGGACTTTGTCAGAAAAGTCAAAAGGCAACCTACACGATTGATGATGATATTTGGAAACCACAGATCAGATAAGGGTTTAATATCCTGAATATATAAAGGAATCCTGCATCTCAATAACAGAAAGACAAACAATCCAATTAAAAAATGGGCAAAAGACATGAACAGACATTTTTCTGAAGAGGAAATACAAATGGCTCAAAAGCATATGAAAAAATGCTCAACTTCACTGGCTATTAAGGAAATGTAAATCAAAACCACAATGAGATATCATCTCACACCTACCAGAATGGCCATTATCCAAAAAACAGAAAATGACAAGTGCTGGAGCGGATGTGGAGAAAGAGGCACACTTATTCATTGTTGGTGGGAATGTAGAATGGTGCAACCACTCTGGAAGACAGTATGGAGGTTCCTCAGGAAGCTAAATATAGATCTGCCATATGACCCAGCTATTCCATTGCTGGGTATATACTCAGAGGAACTGAAACTTAAGACACAAACAGGCATTTGTAAACCAATGTTTATTGCAGCATTATTCACAATTGCCAAGAGATGGAAACAGCCCAAATGTCCATCAAAGGACGAGTGGATAAACAAACTGTGGTATATACACATGATGGAATATTATGCAGCTGTAAGACAGAACAAAGACATGGATCATGTAATAATGTGGATGAACCTTGAGGACATTATGTTGAGTGAAGTTAGCCAGAAACAAAAGGACAGATTCTGTATGGTCTCACTAATATGAACAGACATTAATGAACAAACTTTGGGAGTTAAACGCTGACAACACAGGTGACCAGGAGATAGAAAGAGGGCAGAGATCAGCCATTTGATGCTGAAGGACTACAGAATGTTTAGGATTGATTGCATAGATCCAGAAATAGATAGCATAATACTGTGTGATGGTAGCACAGTATTGTAAGTACACTGAACAAAGATGTCTGTGAGTAAAGCTGAAAGAGGTGGGATAGGAGAATGTATGACACCAGAGGTAAAGATAGATGATGAAGACTGGGACTGTATAACATGGCAAAAACTGGAGTGGCCAATGACTGTTACTGAATATACAAATATAAAAATGTTTTTGCATGTGGGAAAGCAAATGAATGTCAACCATGTAGAAATTTGAAAAAGGAATGGTATTCAGGAAAAAACATAATCAAAGCAAACTGGAGTCTATGGTCAACAGTAACATTGTAATATACCTCCATTAAATGTAACAAAGGCAATATGCCAATGCTAAATGTATATGAGAGGGGGATATAGGGGAGCAATATGGGATTCTTGGTAGTGGTGTTATTTGCTGTCCTTAGTAGTATATTGTATTGTATGACATGTTATTTTTCTTTTTATCATTTTTTCTTATTGCTAAAAAAAAAAAAAAAACAATTTTTCTTATAGTAATCAGTATGTTCAAGTGCTGATTGCAGTGATAAATGTACAACTTTATGATGATACCATGAACAACTGATTGTACACTGTGGATAAATGTATGGTATGTGAATATAACTCTATAAAATTGTAGGAAAATAAATATATAGGAGTAAAAGTGTTGGAGAAGACATGGTGAGAGGGATGATGCCTCACCAATATGGACTAACTACAATGTGTAAACTCAGAATTGAATCTCAGAACATAGCCTAACGTGGACACAATAATTGTAATAGTCCCTAGATTGTAAGCTCTTACAGCAGTTAACTCTATCCCTGAATTGTAAGGCCTATCTCTAAACTTTGAGATGCTGATCCCCTAGTGTATAACCTGATTGGTCTCTGGAACAATGCATATCTCTGAGACACCTGAAACTCAGAGCTAGAGCTCGGCAGATATGAATGTCAGTATTAGTGCATACAGCCACTGTCAAAAAAAAAAAAAAAAAAAAGCTGAAAAAGAGCCCAGACTTCAATTAGTGATATGAATGAAGCAGGTCTGGTTAAGACCAGGGCAAGCCAGGCCAAAGGATAAAGGATGAAACTGATGGTGTTTTAAAACTTCAACTTTCGTATGAGACCAAGGGAATAGATATCTATTTGGTACAGGATCTAAATTTTCTAAACGGTACAACTCTACAGTCGATTTGTTCAAACACCAGAATTGCATGGAACTTTGAATAGGAAGTGAGATATGGTAGGTTAGTATAGGCTGGATTGAAATAGTGACACATCCTAGAGTAATTTGGGCAGATAATAAAAAATATATTTACAGCCTCACCCTCCCCAGCCCCGAGGATCTGGGGGAAGGTGCGGATATGTTGGACATCCTCACCTGGACTGGTGTTGATGTTGTCACAAACATTGGGACTGGCGGTTTGATGTGCTGAGCCCTTGAGCATGGGACTTGCCCTTATGAAGCTCATTACCACAAAGGAGAGTCTAAAGTTGTATGTAATGGTGCCTAAGAGTCTCCCCCTGAGTACCTCTTTGTTGCTCAGATGTGGCCCTCTCTCTCTCTAACTGAGCCATCTCGACAGGTGAACTCACTGCCCTCCCCCCTACATGGGATCCGACTCCCAGGGGTGTAAATCTCCCTGGCAACGCAAAGTATGACTCCCGAGGATGAATGTGGACCCAGCATCGTGGGACTGAGAGTATCTTCTTGACCAAAAGGGGGATGCAAAATGAGACGAAATAGTTTCAGTGGCTGAGAGATTCCAAATGGAGTCGAGAGGTCACTCTGGTGGACATTCTTATGCACTATATAGATAACACCTCTTAGGCTTTAATGTATTGGAATAGCTAGAAGTAAATACCTGAAACTACCAAACTCCAAGCCAGCAGTCTGGACTCCTGAAGACAATTATATAATAATGTAGATTACAAGGGGTGACAGTGTGATTGTGAAGACCTTGTGGATCACACCCTCTTTATCTAGTGTATGGATGAGTGGAGGAATAGGGATAAAAACTAAAGGACAAATGGGGTGGGATGAGGGGATGATTTGGGTGTTCTTTTTTCACTTTTATTTTTTATTCTTGTTCTGGTTCTTTCTGATGTAAGGAAAATGTTCAGAGATAGATTGTGGTGATGAACGCATAACTATGTTATCATACTGTGGACAGTGGATTGTATATCATGGATGATTGTATGGTGTGTGAGTATATTTCAATAAAACTGAATTTAATTTAAAAAAAAGTAAAAAAAAAAAAAAAAAGAGGTCACTCTGGTGGACATTCTTACGCACTACATAGATAACACTTTTTAGGTTTTAATGTATTGGAATAGCTAGAAGTAAATACCTGAAACTACCAAACTCCAACCCAGTAGCCTTGACTCTTGAAGACGATTGTATAACAGCGTAGTTTACAAGGGGTGACAGTGTGATTGTGAAAACCTTGTGGATCACACTCTCTTTATCCAGTATATGGATGGATGAGTAGAAAAATGGGGACAAAACCTAAATGAAAAATAAGGTGGGATGGGAGGGATGATTTGAGTGTTCTTTTTCTTTTTCTTTTTTATTCTTATTCTGATTCTTTCTGGTATAAGGAAAATGTTCAAAAATAGACTGGGGTGATGAATGCACCACTATATGATGGTACTGTGAACAGTTGATTGTAGACCATGGATGACTGTATGGTATGTGAATATATCTCAATAAAACAGATTTAAAAAAAAAAAAAAAAAAAACACTGGAAACCTATGGCAGGGAGGGCAAATCTGGGAAACAGGCAGATAGCAGACAAGGAGTCTCTGTGTAACTGTTTATACCTTTTGGTTTTCGAACCATCTGGATGGATCTATTCAAAACATTACATTTAATAAAAGGATCAAATAAAAAATAAATTTCACATGATAGAAACAAAGTGAGGCACAGAAAAAGATATATCAGACAGAAGACTAACATGAAGGGGTACACTTTAAGCAAAAGGTAAGAGCATTGAAAAAGGCAAAACCAAGTAGAGAAAAGCTTTTCATTTCATGCCCAAGAGAAAAAAAAATGCTCAGAAGATGCACCTGAAAGAAAAGAAACAGAAAACAAAATTTTCTGGAAATTTCCAGTATTTTTCCTGTATTGACAAATAGGAGAGAACAATGCAGTAAGCCAAAGTGGGGAAATTATTTCAAATCTTTCAGGGAGAAAGAAAAAACATCTGCTGCTATAATTTCTGCCACCGTAGGGGGTGAATTTCATGGAGCAGTCTCCCATACCAAACAAAATAATAAATTTCTCCAAAGGAGTCTTTTGTAGTGCTTATTTAAGCTATCAGGAAAGTGAAGAGTCTTGAATGACAAGGGTGTTTACATATTTAATTTTCATGTAACATTAGAACCATAAAAGCTCTCTCTTTAAGATGGGGAACATGTGACACATGCAGTTAATTTCCACATTAAATTATTGAATGAAAAATACACACATTATCCATTGCGACTGCAGGATTAGGTCAGGTCAAATTTTATTGCTTTTGGCCAAGGGCTTTTGTAAGACTTACAAGGCAAAGAGCAGGTACAGTGTGATCTTTAGTATAAGTTATAGAGTTAGAATGAGGTTCTGAGTGGGAAAATACTTCGCATTTCAGAGGTAATTTCATGAAAGTCATCATGCAACTAGCACATCACTGTGTTGATTTAACTGGAACTTTATAAGATCACTTTAGCTCTGGTTTCTAAAACTGCAAAGTTTCATGTATCTGCCTGACAATAAATCACAAACCTTTTTTAGATTGATCTGTAATGGATGCTAATTTGAATTACTCCCAAGAAGTTTCTGGCTTGGGACCAGAAAAATATAGCAAGGGAAAAAAAGGAGAGAAAATGTGGATGATTCTCTAGCTCAGGGGTTCCATGCATACATGTTTGATGGGCTAAAGGTGTCTAGGAGTATCTACCTTCAAACCTGGATGTGGGCATGAAACCTGGGATTCATTATTCTATCAGAGTAAAGAAAATGTGTATGTGATTTTTAAAAAAACAGCCTACCAAATGGGCATTTTGAATAGTGCTATCCCTTGATTGGTTTATGAGAGAAATGTACTTAGAAGTAGTAGCAGCAATAGTAGGATATATTTATTGAGCTCATATTATGTTCCAGGCTAAATGTTTTATGTGGATCCAGCAGGAATAGTCTCTTATTATCTTAGTGGTGGAGGAAGTAGTGGAGCAAGAGAACAGATTCTTAGTTTTCAAAAACTACATGCAACTCAATAGATTTTGTGAAAAAGAAACCATGGAAGGGTCAGATATACTAAGAATTAGATTGTTGTATTAGTGAAAGCTTTCCTTTCTGCTACCTACTTCAAAAGTGTTTGTTCCAGATAAAATAGTAAGAGTCTACAATGTTGACATCTTTCCTAGTTACTAAGATAGCCAGCTCTTAAAAGATCAGCATAGTCACTTCAGCAGAGATGGTTAAATTGATACCCCCCCCCAAAAAAAAAAAAAAAAAAAACAACACTCCTTTTAAACTGGGTTTGACTAGAGGAATTAAAAATGACCAATAGGTGGGGATCAGGAGGAAGTCATGAAACCATGTTACTTAGAAACACAAATGAGATTGTTTCAAGTCTTCATCACACAATTTGCTTATCCAGCCCATGAGATTCCAAAGGAGCAGTAATCTTAAAATCTCATCCATTTACAGAAAGATGAGGTATACATTCTTTCCCCTATTCCTGCTGCTAACTACAACTAAAAGTACTGATGCTATATATAAAACAAACATAAGAAAATTCTAAAAGATAAAGAAAACAAGACAGATTGGCTAGAGACTTTGGGACCCTAGAAAAACATAGTATTGCGTTTCCTGGTTTTTCTTTTTGCTTCATGTATTCCAGACATGGAGCCAAAGAAGCCGGCAACCCAAAAATGCCCATGGGCCCAGACAAAAAGTCCCCCAAAATCCTGCTGTCTCTAGTTGAAGGACCAGGAAAGGAGAAGCCTGGCAAGCCAGAAAACTTTTAGATAATAACATTCCCACTTCTACCCTGTAGTAGGGAGGACCCACACATACCCAGGGGTCAGTGGAGGCTGAGTGAGGAACCTGGATATCTACCTCTACCTGGCAGTTACAAGGTGGCAGCACTTCCCCTGCTGGAGCTGTGCCAGAGAAAGCCAGCTAAAACGGAAGTTTAAAGAAGATCCATATTCTCATTTAAAAAAAAAAAAATTGCCAGGTTCAATTAAAATCTCTTGTAAAAGCAAGAACCAGGAAGGTCTGAAACTGAAAGAAAATAATCAAGATACCAACACCAGGGTAACAGAGATGTTGGAATTTTCTGACAGAGTTTAAAGCAACCATAATAAAAGCACTTCAGCAGGCAATAACAAACATGCTTTAGATAAATTAAAAAATAAAAAGCCTCAGCAAAGAAATAAAAGATCTAAAAAGAACCAAATACAAATTTTTAAACTGAAAAATACAGTAACCGAAATAAAAAGCTCAATGGATATGCTCGACAACAGATGAAGGTACAGAGGAAAGAATCATCAGTAAATTGGAAGATAGAAAAATAGAAATTACCCAATCTGAAAAACAGAGAAAAAAATATATTGAAAAAAATAAACAGAGCCTTATTGACCTGTGGAAAGATAACAAAATATCTAACATTCATGTCATCAGAGAGAAAAGAAAGAGAGTGGTGCTAAAAAAAAAAAAAAAAAAGTATTCAAAGAATAATGGCTGAAAACTTCCCAATATTTGCAAAAGATAGAAACTTATAGATAGAAGAAGCTGAGCAACCCCCAAGAAGGATTAAACAAAAGAAATCCACACAAAAACACATCACAGTCAGACTTTGAAAAATCAAACATAAAGTAAAAATTCTGAAATAAGCAAAAAAGAAATGACACCTTACTTATAGGGGAAAACCAGTGACAACAGATTTCCTGTCAGAAACCATGCAGGTCAGAAAGTAACAGCACAGCAGTTTCCAAATGCTGAAAGACAAGAACAGTCAACTCAGAACACTATACCCCACAAAAATATCCCTCAGGTATGAAGAGGAAATTCAAGATATTCTCAGATAAAGGAAAACTAAGAGAATTTATCACCAGAAGACTTACCCTCCAAGAATACTTAAGAAATTTCTCTAAGCAGGAAAAACCTTGGAACATCAGGAAGGAAGAAGCAACACAGTAAGAAGAAATATGGGTAACTACAATAGACTTTCCCTTTCTGCTTGAGTTTTCTAAACTCTGACAGATGAAGCAAAAATTATAACACTTTTATGTTGTTCTAAATGTATGTGGAGAAAATATTTAAGATAATTCTATTAAAAACAGGGAAGTGTACAGAGACATAAGGGGAGGGAAGATGTCTACATTTCACTTAAATTGGTAATAAAATTACACAAGTAGGATGTGATAATTTATGTATATATTATGCAATACCTAGAGCAACCATTAAAAAGATATACTTAGGAATATACTCAAACACTACAGCTAAATCAAAATGGAATTAGAATAAATATTCTTGTAACTCACAAGAAGGCTGGAAAAAGAATATAGAGAAATGAAAAACAGAACAAACAGAAAAATACAAATAAATGGAGACTTATAAGCTCTAACATAACAATTACATTAAATGTATATGATCTAAATACTTCAATTAAAACACAGAGATTGGCAGCATTGATTTAAAAACATGGTTCAACATGGCCCAACTCACTTCAAATGTAATGATACAGCAGTTTGAAAGTAAAAACATTGAAAAAGATATATCATGAAAACAGTAATCAACAGAAAGCAGAAGAGGCTGTATTTATATCAGAAAGAGTAGACTTCAGAGCAAAGAAAATTACTTCAGTGAGAGAGGAATATTATATATTGATAAAACAGTCAATGCATAAAAAAACATAATAGTCCTTTGCTAAGAAAGAGAGCTGCAAACATGTGAGGCAAAAATTGACAGAACTGAAAGGAGTAATAGAAAAATCACAATTACAGTTGGAAACTTCAACACCCCTCTCTCAACAATTGATAGAATTGGACAGAAAATAGACAGGTGTGTAGGAGAACTCAACAACACCATCTACCAACAGGATCTAATCGATATTTACAGAACATTCACCCAACATCAATGGAAGACACATCTTTTCAAGTGCCTACAAAACATATAACAAGGTCAATCATATCTTGGGTCATAAAACAAACCTCAGCTTAAAATAATTGAAATAAATAAGTAAATCTACAGCTATTTAAAAAAAAAAAAAAAGAGGATGAAAAGACAAACTGCAGATAGAGAGGAAATATTTGCATACCACTTATCCCTCAAAGGACTGGTATTCAGAATATATAAAAACTCTCAAAACTCAACAGTAAATAAACTAGCACTCCAGTTAGAAAATAGGAAAAATAAATGAAATAACATTTCTCCAAAAAGGATATAAAAATAAGTGCATAAAATGATCTTCAACATTATTAGCTGTTAAGGAAATGAAAATTAGACCATGATAAGATATCACTAAAACTATATCAGAAATGGTAAAAATTAAAAAGAGTGACAACATCAAATGCTGGTGAGGATGTGGAGGAACTGAAGAATCAATCACTCATACATGCAGGGGCAGGGGTGGGGGGTGTTACGTAAAATGATACAATCACTCTGGAAAAGAGTCTGGTAGTTTCTTTAAAAACTAAACATGGAGTTACCATATATCCCAGCACCTGCACTCCAGGGCATTTATCCCAGAGAAAGGAAAATTTATGTTCACACAAAACCTGTACATGAATCTTTATTACAGTTTTATTCATAATAGTTCAAAACTTCAAACAATTCTGATATCATTCCATGGAAGACTCAATCCCATGGAATACTCCTCAGCAATAAAAAGGAACAAACTATTGATGCCCACAAAAACCTGGATGAATTATGCTGACTGGAAAAAAAAAAAAAAGCCAATCCCAAAAGGTTATGTTTTTTATTATTTCATTTATATAATATTCTTGATTGAAAAAATTATAGAAATAGAGAACAGATGAGGGATTGTCAGTGGTAAGAAGGCAGTGGCCAGAGGGTGGTTGGTGCAGCTATCAAAGGGCAACATGAGGTATCTTTGTGATAATGCAAATGTGCTGTATCTTCACTGTATCATTGTTTATATCTGAATTGTGTCTTTGTATTACTTTTGCAATATGTTGCAAAATATTGCAAAAACTGTGTGTTATTTCCAGATGTTATCATAGGGAGAAACTGAGTAAAGGGTATAGGGGATCTCTCTGTATTATTTCTTACAACTCCATGTGAATCCACAATTAACTTAAAATTAAAAGTTTAATTAAACAAAAAATGTTAAAAAGTAAAACATTAAAAAATATCTCAATCAGAATCCCTGTCTTGCTCACCATATAGCCTTGATTGGAAAGGTCTTGGAATGTGGCTTGCAGGAAGTATTAAAGCCTCCATAATTAATTATTAATTATCTAGTTATCATCTACCTTTAAAATAGATAAACAATAATTCCTCTTAAATAAGGAATGGCTTCATAGTCATAGTTAGAATTCTCTATAGGATAATGTTGAATGAAAAATGTACAATGTAATTTGAATTAAATTATGGCTACAATGATGTAAAAATTCTGGGGGGTGTTATTTATATGGAGAGCATGACAGAGAAAGAGGGGGGTAGGACAGAAAAAAAAATTTAATTTGGGGGGGTGGCTGATCACAAGTAAATATTTTCATTTTATTTTTGTGTCTGTTTATGCTACCATTATGTTACTTATTTTTAAAATAAATATTGTCTTCAAAGCTATAGAAAAAGTCCAAGAATGGGGATTTCTACAAGTAATGATTATAAAACTATTTTGAGAATGCCTAAAATTTTAGAGGTTTACATGGGGAGAAGAATTTATTTTAAAGTCCCATTAATTTAGTGGCATCTAAATAAGCCCTGATGGTTGACTGCTCTATCATGAGAAGAGCCTTGCAGAAGTTAACCATCTTTTTTAAATGAGATTCAGTCTTCATGACCCTAGATGTTCCACTTAAACCAAGAGATCCCAGATAATTAAATCATGGTCTTAATACTCTTAGTATGTCTATTTTTTTCCCCTAAAACATGTTTAATAGAAGAAAATAGGTGCACCAGCAATCACTCTTCCTTTTCCAGTTCCTCTATGTATTAGCTGTGTGACCTTGAGCAAGTTACTTAATCCCTATGTCCTCAGTTCCTTCTGTAAAATAGGAATACAATGTTTCTTCTATTTTCAGAGCCACAAAATGGATGGGCAGAGCCCTAAATAATACATATATTTAAAAAATAACTTGGAGTACAGTAAACATTAAACAGGAAGAAAAGTCAGGCCAGTTTGGGGAGTTGAAGCACTAAATGACAGATTTTCCATTCTCTTTGCCCTGGAGCAACTCCTTATTATAACCCAGAGTCTACCAGGATTCTCAAAAGTCCATGCTCTTACCTTTCTCCAAGAAATTAGATCTTAAGTTAATTTTGTCCACCCAGGAGGATGAGCACTTCCTAGAGTTTTCATCTTTCCTATATAACTGTTTCCTTGAATCAGAATACATTCTGCTTGCTTTGTTAGTCAAGGGGAGGGACCCAATTTCTTGTAAATTCTGCTTAAGATGTTATCAATTGGATAGTTTCAACTACCCAACAGAAATAGTTTGCCAATTTCCGTTTTCACTTCAGTCAGGGAGAGCTCTTCCTTGAGGCCAAATGTTATGTTAAATGACCCAAAGCATCTTGACCTGCTATCCTTAATTTTTTATCTTGAATCTGTCCCAGAATTGGGAGAGGGAAGGATGCCAAGATCAGTGTCTACTGGAGACTAGAATCTGGATTACAGCCATCTCCTGAACCCAGAGACAAATGCCCCAACATCCCGCAGACTTCCTCACCACTGCCTGCTTGTCCTAAATTGATCATCGGGATGGAGTTAATACATGACTTCATTCTTTCCAGGCAGAAGTAGACACAACAGAAAAATAAGCCAATAATGCTGTTATTTAATGGTGCTTATCAACTCAGCATTATGATTAAGAGTTCAGGTTTTAGAGACTATCAGATGTAAATTTCAGTCCTCGCCATGCCACTTACTGATTATGTGGGCAACTTAGTCAAGCCAATTAATTGTTTTACTACATCTATTAAAGTAACATCTATTAAAATGACAAAATAAAAAATTACAGAAATATTTAATATGAAAAGTAAACCGTTCCCTACCTAAAATTTCAATTTTCACCCCAGGATAACCACAGTTGAGGGCTTGATGTATATTCTTCTGGTATTCTTTTCAATGAATAAATTAAAATAAAAAAATATTTTTCTCAAAAAGTAAAAATAGTTTGCCAAAACTTCCTTGGTATTTCCAAGTATAGTTATTTTATCATAATTTATTAAATGGCTTCTAGAAGTATCCTTTTAAATGGTACTTACCTTTATTTTCTCATAACTTTATTCTTCCAAGTTTAAATAGTTGATTCTGTTTGACACCATAGTGGTAAATTCTTTGCTATTTGGTAAGGAATTAACAAAGCTAAAGAATGTGGTTTGTGTTTGGTTTGATGTTCTTTGAGATCAGAGGATAAAGATTTGGCCTTATAGATCTTTTGCTCATTTTGTTTGATCTTATTCTGGAAAATCAAAACCCAGGAAAAATTTAGAAAGTAATTGAGATTCATAAAAGTCTTAAAAGATGACCCTTTGTTTTAAAAGCATTAAGAGGAATGTGAAGTGATAAAAGGGTAAAGTAAGAAATAAAAAACATAAAAAATACAAAGGTATAAAATTAATTTTAGAAAAGAATTTTACTTAAAATAGTGATGTCATAAGATCTAAAAAGCAAGACAAAATCATAAAGTACTGAAGTCCACATAAACCATGTATAATAAACAATAAAAGAAAACCCAGAATCCTGGACTTTAAGGACCAGAGAAGAGCCAAGACCATCTGGTGCAATCTATTCATTTAAAACTGAGAAAACTAAGACCCAGAAAGGTCACTTGCTCAAAGTCACAAAACTACTTGGCAGAGCTAGGACAAAATCCCAAAACCCCTAACTCCCAAATCACAATTATTTCCCCTATGCCGTACAGCTTCTCAAGTAAAAATCACCAGAAACCACAGAGAAACCCAAAGCCTAAACTAAGAACTTTAGGGGTTAACGCACCTTGCCCAGGATCTGAGCAATTTGTAGAATGAGGTGACAATTCTTGAGTTTGCAGAAGGCGAGAATTCTCAACAAGAGGGGCTTGGTCCAATTCTGATCTCCCTGGGATTAGCGTTAACATGCCAAGAGCTCTTAGGCCCTTGCCGCTTCTGCTGGCCTCAGAGGTTCACACCTCAGCCCTCAGATCCCTGCATTTTTAACAGGGGTACATCATGGGAACACACCAGGTCAGAACATCCAGGCAGTTAATGGGAGTATCCCACTGGCTTTCCTCTCTGTGACCCTGGCCATGATTTAAGAAGCACAAATTCAGTGGTCTGATTTTGCTTTTGATATGGATTCCCTGTAGGTATCACCAAGCTTTATATGGAGATAACTACAGAGGTCCATTCTCCTTTAGCATGCACACAATCTTTTCACAACCTGGCCCCAGTGTACTCTTCCAGCCTTATCTCCCACCACTCCTCATCTTTCATTCTATAGTCAAAACCACAGAACAGCTCACCTTTGCTTGGACTCATCATAATCTTATGCCTCTATGCCTTTTCACATGTTGTTCCCTCTGCATGGGATGCCATTCCACCTTCTCTACATCTACAGATGAGTGGATGGATGGAGTGAGGGAATGCATGAATATGATATAATTTTAGGGACCACTAGAAAAATATTGCTGTCTTAAAGCAGCTTCAGCTCCCATTCAAAAAGGTAAAACTAAACCTCTACTGTTTGCATAGACAGTCTCAGCTTCCCTGTTATAGGGAACCCAAGGCTATCCGTATAATAGTACTCTAGCTCCCTTGCATCCTGATATGCTTTCTTTAGTACAAGAGGTGAAGTTGTACCCAGGGTGCAGGTAATTGTGCATTACCCTGGATACATCTATGGGAATGCAGCACATATAGGTACCCATCATCCATATGGATGCAGCGGAGGAAAAGAGCTTGGAAACCCTGTAATATAAACTAATATCTTATGTTACTTCTTCTGACTTCTGCTTTTAAAATGAAAATCCTTTTGGAAGAAAACCAAATAAGTAATTAAAGTACATAGATTAAAATAAAATAGTCTTGGGGTGTGACTTTATGCTAATAGCCATCACTCATACTTTGATGTAAAGTAATTTATCATTAGATGTGTCTATAGTTTTTTATTAGAAGTTTAATTTTCCCCTGTGACAGCTGGGATAAGAGTGTTTATGATGAGAGAAGTCAGAGAGGTGATTTTGGAAGCTTGACACAGTGGCACAAGATAATAGGCTTAGTTAGAGGAACAGGGCATCTCAGTGAGGCATATGTAAGCCCTGGCTTCCCAATGAAGGCCAGGATAGGAGAGAGACCCAGAAAAGGGGCATCAGAATGTCTGAAGGACAACTAACAGGTTCACAATCTTTGTCCCCTCTTTCATTTGGTGCACTTTCAATGATTGGGGCACAATACCAAGAAAATGGCACTCATTCTCAAGAACATTGGTTCTAAACCACTTTGGGATCTCTCCCCCTTTGAGAACCTCAAAAAATGCATCTGTACACATGCCCAATATATTTTGTCTATAATTTCAGACCTTCACAGACACCCCGAAACTAAACTTTAGACTTCATAGAGTCTATCAACTCTAGATTAAAGACCTTGTGAATGCTGAATATTTGCAGACCCTTCCAAAGTTTGTCAAATATTTTCCATATTATTATCTCATCTGATAACAACCCAATTAGACAGGTACCCTCTCATTTTACTCATGAGTAAACATAACGTCACCCTGATTTGTCAAAATATAGTATATATTTATATATACATTGAAAATATCTGGAAGGAGAGTTAAGAACTAGTGTCACCAGTTGCCTGTGGGGAGCAAACTAAATGGTAAAATATCTGTTTGTAGTGTTTGCATTTTCCATATGTGATGTCACTTATTTTTTCTAAAGGAATATGTCAGATCTGCTACTTTCAAATTTGCATTTTTACCCCTCTGAATAGGAACAATTATGGGAGCACTTGAAAAATCGGATATTTCCAGTGTCTTCTTTTACACAAATTCATATGTTACTTTTAAATCATTTCTCTCCTAATACTACTCAGATAATTCATGGATAAATTATATATTTTAAAAGCAGATTTTTTTCAGCATGGTCAGATTGTGCCTTGCTAATACATGGTAGTTATATTTGTAGCAATTAAATAATGTTTCGTTAGGTTTCCTTGGCCCTTTAATTGCAAGTGGGTTTTCAGTAGGCTTATTGGAATATGCAGTTTATGCCAGACTTTTTGATATAATAAATACTTAAGTTAATTTCCATTTGTTTATTCTCCACTCCCAGGCAGCATTTAGCCAACCAACCTCTCCTCATACACACACACACACATTTTCAGTTTTTTCTTATTTTTGTATGTTACTAAAATGTTTAGAGAATTAAATGATCAGTATCCATTATTTGAAAATGCTCAAAAAAATAATAAATACCTGAAGACTGAGATGTTCATGACTTTTCTATTTTTAGGCTTAAAAAATAAAAATAATTGGTAAGGACATGTGAAACCAGATGAGTATGATGAACACCTGGATGTGAGACACTGCTATTCAAAATGATTTGAAAGAAATTATTGAACACTGACAATTAACATAATCCAAACTCTCTATTCCAGCCCTGACCCAACTCCAGTAGGTTTTGAAATTTCGATTAAGAAATGGGAGGGTCTATTCCATAAAGGGGACAGTCAAAGCACCATAGCTGTATTAGCCTCTAACTGGGCTCTGGCTCTTGCTGGAGATCAGGACAGGTCCAGTGAAGTGGATGTAAACATGCTCAGCCTCCCAACAGGTCTTCTGTGAGGGGAGAAGACCATGTGCTGGATCTGGAACTGTACTTATGCAGGTTCCCAGGGTACCAGCCCAGTCCCAGGAGGATGAGAGCAACAGAGGATTCATGCATCCAAGCTCTCTGGGTTCAGTGAGGCTGCAGTCAGATGATGGGATTCAGCATTTGTCAACACCATCCAGCAGTTTCTCTGGGGAGATTTATCTTAGTGACTGAGTTGAAGTCAAAGAGAGATGTGTAGAAAGGTCATGTTCTCAGGTATACCAGAATTTCACAGGAAATCTGTTATCTGAATGCACAATGGTGGTGGTGAATGAGCTAGACAGACCACCCAAATATTATAAATCAGAGGTGCTACAGAAAACAAAGAGGTCCTGGCTTGGTGGCACATAGGCATGTGATATCAATAGGAATTGAAGTCAGAGGCTGTGCAGTTGGTTGTGATGCTGGCACCTACGGGTGTTGGGAAAGCCACCAAAACACTGAGAATCAGCATCTTTATTTGAAAATAGGAGTAAGAGCTTGCCTAGCAGAATTTGTTGGATTTAAATTTTGCCAGTGACCCTCCTAACACCAACACCAATCATCAAACTAAAACATGAACTGATCATGTCATTCCCTGCTCGTAAACCTTCACTGGCTCCCCACAACATCCGGACTAAATCCTCAGCATGGCGTTGAAGGTCCTTCACACGTCAGCCTATCCTTCAGCTCCCACACCCTGCTTTCCTCTTGTGCAAAACATCACTCTTTTACCTGATCATTCCAAACTCTTCCAGCCCTCAGTCTTCTCCCTGGACTGTCCTTCTTCTTGTGATAAAACCCTAGTCAATCTTCAAAACGCAGAGCAAATGTTACCTTCCCTTATCCCATTCCCACTCTCCACTTGGCTGATGCTTGGGCCTTCAACAGCACTTTGTTCATGTGCCTGCTACAGCTCACAGTGCATCTGACCATAAGCACCTGGCTATTTCTCATCTGCCTGCTGGTTGGCAAGGGCAAAGATGACGTCTCATTCATGCTTAGACCCCGGCACCCAGCACCGTGCCTTCCGATCTTAGAGATACCAAAAACAAACAAACAAACAAAAATACTGGCTTCATATGAGTAAGTGTGAATATATGAAGTTGTTTTAAAATTGGAAATTGTCATTAAAAGGTAGGAATTACTATTGTTGAATGCAAAGAGCCTGAGCAATAAGAATTTGGTCCTAGAGTTTTGCGCTTGAAGGAATTGGAATCACAACCCTTTTGCCCAGGGCCCTGCAGGGGAGTGGGTGGGTGCACCAGGGGGCAGACCTGCTGGGGTTACAATGCAGAATGCATTACACCTTTGTTGTGGGTTCAAGCTGGCCCGTAGAACTCTCCCTTCATCTGATGACTAATTGAAGATTCAGAGGGTCCTGGACCTTTCCTTAGGCTTCCTCAAAATCAAAACTTAGGAATCGGTGTATCTCTATGACTCCTTCTCTGCAGCTACTGTTCTCCTCACCTTCAAGTACATGCTGAAGTTTCATTAAAACTGTGGGGGGTGGGGGTTAGAGGCACTGGATTTTGAGCCCAGACAGACCTGGGTTCAAATTCAGATCCTCCCATTCATTCCCGGTGTAGGGCCTTGGACAGTACATTCCCAGTGTAGACCTTGCCACCTCACCTCCAAAATGAGGAACATGGATAACAGGATGTTATAAAAATCAAATGAGAAAATATGTGGAAGAGGGTACTGCAAGTTGAAACATTATGGAACTATAAGATATTATTTCCATAATGAGAAGGTGGCAAATGACCAGCCGTAGTCGCACCTTCCTTTATTACTTCTTCCCCGTATTCTCTCTCCTGGATTCCTCCCAGAGGAACCAAAGGCTGCATGTACATTTGATGGACTTGGGTCTGCTTTTGCCTAGAGGAGCGTTGCTCCAATCCCTAATAAGGTGATCGACTTTTCTTCTCTGCAAAGGGAGAACTTGGCAGGGGGTGGCAGGGGGTGGGGGGGTCAGTTTCCGCAGCCCCTATGGAAACAATTTCTTTGATCTCTTGCCACTAACTGAGTGTTGTTTTGAAAGTTTTTAAGGATGAAAGCATCCCCCCAAAAACCTACTGTCAAAGGGGATTTCAGCTCACCTCAAATCCAACCAACTCCGAGGTTTTGAATGTGCAAAATTGAGATGGCGACAGCTACATAAATATTAAATGAGTAATGAGAGGTCAATGTTTTTATTAGTGTTTGCAATTGAACTTTGAGTAAAGCTGAGACCAGTTACGTACACCTGGACAGGGAGCATGGTTTTTGATATGACCACGATATTTGATTTGGAAATTTTTAAGTATACAGTGTTGCTAATAGCTCTTAGTGTTAAAAAAAAAAAAAAAAAAAGTTACACTCCAGTATTTGCTATTTCCTATGAGAGTATGCAATGCCAAATATTTGGGTTTATATAAAAATTTGGCTTACAAATGCTTCAATGAATAGGAGAAGCTGTCTCTTGGTGGGTAACAGGAAGTCAGGCAGTTTCCTTCTCACAAAGAGTGAAGATAATGCTGGTCCTGAGCTGGTATCACGTCTTGCATGGACGATGGCGCCAACATCTTTCTGGTCTGCCTGACCACAGCCTTGCATCTCTCCAATTTTTCTTCCAAAAGCTACAAGACTGATCTCTCTAAATATGAATTTGATCATATAATGGCTTGATTTTTCAATGGCTCTCGCCTTCAGAATAACACTGACACTTCCTAGCATGACTTCGAGTTCCTGCCTCCTTGTCCAGTCTTATCCCTGGTTCAAGTCACACTCTCATCCCACCTCATGTCTTCTCCTGTATCCTGTAATTGCCTTGCAATTCCGTGACCACACCATGATTCTGTGCCTTTGCACACGCAGCATCCTATGCTTAGACTGCCTTTAACCACTTGCTTCTCCTGGCAGGTGACTGCACATCGTTCAGGACTCTGCTAGAGACCAACTAGCCCAGGAAGCCATTGCTAACCACCCCCTCCCCAGTCTGTTTAAGGATCCCCCACCCTGAGTTAGCCTCTATCATAGCCTTCATCATATCATAGCATAATCATTTATTGACTTCTCTGTCTCTACTATTGGACTGTAATTTTCTTGAGGGCAAGGACTAGGCTATAGTCATATTTGCAACCCCAACACTCTACAGTGTCTGGTCCCTAGTAGGAGATTAGTAGAAGTCTGATAATCAACCAGCCAATCAACACTAGATTTGAAGTTGGATTTGACTTCTTATCCCAAAAATGACAGCAATTAGTTTGGTGACTTTGGACCCAAATCTCTCTAGATACCTGTTTCCTCAGCTGAAAAATAGTAGTATTGGAATAATAGGTACAAAATTTAATAACTCAAATATTATTATTTATTGAGAACTAGTTGTGTATATTTCCCTCTGGTAAGTCCATATAATTCTCCTTCTGTCTGTGGTCCAATACCTCACTCCCCAGATTTAAATATTGCCAATGGCTTTCCTGTCCAGCCTTGGTTATCTTAGAATAGATAAAAGACTTTCCAAAATCTGAAGAGCTCCTTTCCTCCAACTTCCTCCCACCTATTTTGAAGGTTTGCAAAAATAGACGTCTTATTTTTCCATTTTTACTGTGAATGTGGCATAGTCTTCCTTATTAACTATCCTATTTAATTTAACTCATTCATTTAAGAAATCTTTTTTGGTCACCTACTATATGCCAGTTGCTCACGTGGGACCAAGATAAAAGACAAACAGATGAGCTGGAAAATACTCAACATTAAACATTGTATGTCCAAGCTACCATTCGTGTTTTATGAATGTTGAAAATTTAAAGATGCAACATGTAAGTAGAAATACAGAAACCAAAGGCAACACATAAAATAGAGATAACTATAGCACTACCCCAGGAAAAAGAAATTAGGTCCTTCAAATAGCTCCAGCAAGGATATACATTGTATACTGTGTTGTTTACAATTTTTTTATAGGGATCTGAGCAGGGGGGAGGGTGGGGAATGCACATATGTTGCTTACAATATTAAGGGTTTTATTTGGAGTCTGTAAACCCCCAAGAAAATAACTCCCATGTGGATATCTTGAGGCTTGTGCCCAGAACATCAGCCAGTCCGATCATCCATACAGAAGCAGAAGCTGAGCTGGGAATGGAAAACAAGGCTCTTTTTCTCTTCAAGAAGCTATATAAGGAGTTGTTCAGAAAATATTTCTTATTAAATCAATGGATAAAGGAGGAATAGATTCCATAAGGTGAAAGTGGAAAAGGATAAATAAAGTTATCAGAGTCCTGAATGATAAAATATTTGGCAGTGTAGATGCTATCAAGACATGACTGAGCTACCTGGTGACAAATTTAGAACGTTATACTGAGACTCAGTTTACAGGGCCTGTCGGGGGTCTTCATGGTAAACTTCTTAAGAAAGTCACAGATGAATACCCTAAAACATCCCCATAGGGAGCCCCAGCCTCTGCTGATCCAGTGCCTACTTTGTGCCAGGCACTTTACACGTGCTACACAGTATTCACTAGGAACATATGAGGTCATATTCATATTATCTTCCTTTTGCAAATGGGGAAACTAAGGATGCCAAAAGTTAAGGAACACACTCAAGCTCACCGATTGTTATTGAAATTATGAGACTATCATTCAAATGGAAGCATTATAGTTCTTCAGAGCCATTATGATCCCAAAAGGAAAGGAGAATGATAAAGATACACTGGCTGAGGTTTTTTGAGGTGCATCAAAGTGTTCCAAACTGTGGCTTACCTTGAAGTACCATGGCGTGGATTAAAAGGAAATTTGGTGAGCAGGCTCCATCTAAACGACTCTCTAGGGAAGCTATGTGAAATTATTTAAAAGAGCGAGGGGATCAAACAGTACTTATTCTTCATGCAGAAGTTGCACAGAAGTCATATGGAAATGAAAAAAGGTTTTTTGCCCTCCTCTTTGTGTATCTTATGGGCAGTGAATGGAAGAAAAAAAAGAACAAATGGAACGCACTGGTTGTTCTGAACAAGAATCTCAACCATGTGCATTTATCGGAATAGGAAATAGTGACCAAGAAATACAGCAGCTGAACTTAGAAGGAAAGAACTGTTGCACAGCCAAAACATTGTACATATCTGATTCAGACAAGAGAAAGCACTTCATGTTGTCTATGAAGTTGTTCTATGGTAACAGTGATGACATTGGTGTGTTCCTCAGCAAGTGGATAAAAGTTGTCTCCAAATCTTCCAAAAAGAAGGAGTCATTGAAAAACGCTGACTTGTGCATTGCATCAGGAACAAAGCTGGCTCTGTTTAATCAACTCAGATCCCAGACAGTTAGTACCATATACTTGCACGCAGAAGGAGGCAATTTCCATGCCAGTTCACAGCAGTGGGGAACATTTTACATCCATCTCTTGGATGATGATGAATCAGAAGGAGAAGAATTCACAGTACATGATGGCTATACCCATTATGGTTCAGTTACTAGCATGGCACTCCCAAGGTTGATAATTAGGAAAGTTGATAAGCAGACTGCATTACTGGATGCAGATGATCCTGTGTCACAACTCCATGAATGTGCATTTTACCTTAAGGATAGAGAAAGAATGTATTTGTGCCTTTCTCAAGAAAGAAAAGTCCAGTTTCAGGCCACTCCATGCCCAAAAGAACCAAATAAAGAGATAATAAATGATGGTGCTTCCTGGACGATCATTAGTACAGATAAGGCAGAGTGTACGTTTTTCAAGGGAATGGGTCCTGTCCTTGCCCCCGTCATACCTGTGCCTGTCATAGAAAGCCTTCAGTCAAATGGCAGTGGGGATGTAGCAATGCTTGAACTTACAGGACAGAATTTCACTCCAAATTTATGAGTGTGGTTTAAGGATGTAGAAGCTGAAACTATGTACAGATGTGGAGAGTATGCTCTGTGTTGTCCAGACATTTTTGCATTCCGAGAAGGTTGGAGATGGGTATGGCAGCCAGTCCAAGTTCCAGTAACTTTGGTCTGTAGTGATGGAATCATTTATTCCACCAGACTTACCTTTACCTATACACCAGGGCCGCGCCCACACTGCAGTGCAGCCAGAGCAATCCTTCAAGCCAATTCAAGCCAAGTGGCCCCAGATGAGTCAAACACAAACAGCAAGGGAAGTTACACAAATGTCAGCACGAATTCAACCAGTGTCACATCATCTACAGCAACAGTGGTGTCCCAACCACCGTCTTTTTGCTAGGACTTAAACTGACTTGAGTGCTGCAAAAAGTTTACAAGGGAAAAAAAAAGGAAAGGAAAAAGATTTAAAAAAAAAAAAAAAAAAAAGTTGTGTAGGGCTTCTTCTTGCCTTGATGGGAAAAATCTAAAGATTGGATTTTTCAAGATCAGTAAGGCACCCTGTTGAGTAATTTACAGTAGAATGTGAAAACAAATACCAAGGAAAGACCCCCAAACAAGACATTTCCCTTGGTGAGACACAGAGAGAGCGGGACTGTGGCTGGCTGCTCCCAAGGTGGTCTAGTTCTTTCTTTCTTATTTATTTATTTATAATTATCCCCCTAAATTCCTTTAGATCCTGAGGAACTGCTCCTGCTTAAGAGTTGTTTCTTCTCAGATTCTCTAGGCTATCTCTCAGCTTGGTCTCCAGCCAGAGGAGAAAGAAACAGGTGAAAAAAGTTCCAAGCCTTATCTGAGCCCTCGGGAGGGCTCAGAATAGGCTATTGAAGGGGGGAGGAGGAGGAAGGCTTGGCACCGTTAAGGTTACATAACATGAAACTAGCTCAAATTAGGTGCCAGCAATTTACACCAGTCTTCTGTAACTATTTACATTGCTGTTTATTTTTTTAAAAAATCAGTACTTACCTTGGCCACCGCAACCACGTGCAGCTGACATGCAAATACAGAACACCTTCTTGAGACTCACAGGCCCCAGCATCAGTACAATGCCCTGTTCTGCTCAGGGATCACTGCCCCCACCCTCTCTCCCTCTTGAAACCACAACAAGGAAATCACAGTATTGGAGACAACCCCGACCCTTGCAGAACCAGTAGCCCCTGCCTTCGCTTCACGCAGCAGAAATCGAGTGTTGCAAAGACTTCCTGCAAGCTTTTCACAATCTGGACTTTCTGTAGCCAAAAAGACCTCCATGTGGCTGCAAGTCCATTTATCACTTTATTCCCATATGGACTTGAAAGGCAGACAATACAGACAGGGGTTCAAATCCAGACTCCATGTTAATCATCTGTGTGGCCTCGAGCTGGTTATTTTAAAACTTTGATCCTCAGTTTCCTCATCTGTAAAATGAGAAAAATATTACCTACCATACAGGATCATCATGAGGATTAAAGGAAATATTTATAAGTATGGTGCCTCAACAAATATTGATATATTCTCCCAGCATACTTCAAAGATCACTGAGTATTAGCTTCCTGTAAACCATTATCTGTTTTTATTTTAATTCAGGGTTTTCTTTTTACCTTTTATATTTTGTAACATTATGCATACATCATATCTTAAAAGGTAATCCATAACCTTTTTTAAAAAAAATGGAACACTTGTCTTAGGAAAACTGACAACCCCACACTTTGCCAATGGTTCTTTCCCATTATCAGAAAACACCTGACCTAGCTCTGATTAACTAGAAATACACTTCATTTGGGCATGTAATGTTCCCGTCACCACTGTGCTCTGGGAACTATTCTGGAATCCATGGCCCCTCCTTAAAATGTTCTCTCAAACAGTGGAGGGTAGGTGAGGCAAAAGCAAAAAAAAAGATGCCATGCATGACACTGTTTCTTGGGGTCCAGCTGACAAATGTTTTCTCACCTTACCTTAGGAGGAGGGAGGAGCAACTGCCATTTCATTCTTTCAACAGCTGTTTTTTGGAACTCTTACTCCGTACAAGGGAACTATTTATGTTGATTGTCCTGAGAAAATGAGTCAGACTCAGGGTCTGCTCTGAAGAACTTAAGGGAAGATAAAATGTTCATTTGTTTACTTACAATCTTTTTGAAGGCCTACAATGTGCAGTCCCTGCTCTAGGCTCCAGGGATACAGGGGGCAGGGGGGAGGGGGGTGGTAAAGAAGACAAGTTCATTGAGCTCTCATTTTCTTGAGTAAACAAGTAAACTAATAAATAAATAAGACAATTTCAGATAGTGATAAGTGGTTAGAATAAAATAAAATAGGATAATGTGTTAGAATAAGAGGCATGAATGAGCTCAGTAGAAATAACTTGGTAAATGAGTTAGAGAAACAGAAAGTGCAGATAAAGCAAAATGGGTAAAAAGGAGAATGAAGAAGAGGGGGTTTCAAAGAAGTAGGTAGGAGCCAGATCATGACTCCTCCTAGACCAGGGGGCAGGAAACTTTTCCTGTAAAGCGTCAGATAATAGGCTTTGTAGATCATATGGTCTCTGTTGCAATTATTCAGTTCTGTCTTTGAGACAATAAGTAAATGAATGAGCAAGACTGTGTTCCAGTAGAATTTTATTTATGGGCACCGAAATTTGAATTTCACCTAATTTTCACATGTCACAAAATATTTATTCTTCTTTTGATTTTTTTTTTCAATGTAAAAACCATTCTTAGCTCACAGGCTGTACAAAACAGGTGGTAGGCCAGACTTGGCCTGCAGTTTGTAGCTGGCTGACCCCTGTTGTAGACCGTGTTAAGAAGTTTGGATTTTATCCCAAATGCAATGGGGAGCCATTAAAAGGTATCTGTGTTGGAAAGTATTACAGTTTATGGTTTGGAAAGATCATTCTAGCCTCTGTGGACTGTGAAAGTATGAAAACAAGCAGAGAGACTAGTTCAGTTGTGAAAATATCATAGGAGTACAGGTATGAAATGATTGTGGCTTGGATTAGGGTAAGAGTAAGGGAGTTAAAAAAAAATAAAAAGGAGACAGACTTGAAATATATTGTACAAATAGAGTTGAAAAAACATGTACATAAATCATTATAATACAAGGTAGAGAGAAGCACTAGAAATAATGACAGATAAAATTACTCCGGGAGATTAGAGAGAATGACCTGGAGTTGAAGGATCCTGAACTGTTCCCTTGAGAAAGTTTTTGACAAGGGTAGATGGAGGAGGCATCAGTCTGGAAAGGTGACTTACTACCTGAGAGGTTGCTTGGTGAAGGGGAACGAACTTCAGAATCAGATAGACTTGACCTCTCTAAACCTCCTTTCCTCATCTGTGAAAATGGACAATAATATTAAACTGTAAGCTCCTTGAGGCCAGAGGTCATGTCATTTGCCCCTTTGTATCTACAATCTAGCTGATCATAGTCTAACATTCCATCCAGTAAGTATTTATTGCCCTACTACGTGCCGTGTCATATGCTGGGTGCTGGGGAGCACAGTGGTGGGTAAGATGGACATAGTCACTGCCTCATAGAGCTTACAGGATTAAAGAGACAATTGCACAAATAAGTAATCACTGGGCTACAAAGGCGATGATTTGGTGCTCTGCGAGATATAACAGGGACCTAATGTTGTCTTGGGGATCAGGAAAGGTTTAACTGCAGAGGTGATATTTACACTGATTGCTGAGGGATAAGGAAGAGATGACTAATGAAAAGGAAGGCAGAAAGAGGGAGGAAGAGCATTTCTAGCAAAAGAAACAGTATGTGTGAACTTCCTGAAAGAGGAAGTAACCTGAAAGAAGATCTAAGAAACCGAGAGAGGACTAGTGGACACAATGAAGCTGAAGCTAGAAGTTGGAGAAGGCCTAGAAGATGATCTCGGGCCTCGTAGGACAGGATAAGGATGCAGAACTTTATTCCAGGCTCAATAAGAAGTTATAGGTGAGTTTTGGGGTCAGAAAGATCTGGTTTAATTCTCACTCCTGCCACTTGTTAAATGAGTGGAATTACTGAAAGAATGACTTAGCATACCTTGCAAGAATATTGTGAAAAATAAATTATAAAACTGTCAGTGCAAGAACCTGGTATATTTTCATTATGTGTTAGTTTCCCTTCCCTGAAGCACAAGGTATTATACAGAGTAGTGTGAAATAAGGTTAAGAAATTAGGTTAAATGCCCAGCCAAAGAGTCCCAATTGTGTACATCATAGGAGGCAGAATGGAGCTACAAAGATTACTATCCTATTAATAGGATATTAATATTAATATTAATATCCATTAATATCCATACATAAGTCAAACCCACTCAGTCTAAGCCCCTACTTCATACTTCCACAAGAGAGGGTAGGGGTGGGTGTCCAAAGTCCTATATGGCATGGGGTCCTGTCCTCAGGAGTTTAGTTAACTAGTTAAGGAGGCAAGTGGGATGTTAAAATGAGGTGTCGTCAGAGAATGGAAAGAAAGCCAGAGCGCCTCTCTCTAAATGCAGGCTCGTCCTCTGGCAGGAAGGCTGGAATGCTTCTGCCTTTGTCCCTGTGGCTGGTTATTTTAATTCCATGAAAGCCCCAGGGGATTGAGAAAGCTATGAATTGGCCAAACATCTTGGACCCTTGTGTGTATAAATCAGACAATTGATCCTGTGCTTCCCTTGTTTTGTATCCTTTAGAAATGTAAAGTAGCTTTCCAGAGATCTCTCCCTGCAGGCAACAAGTGCGTCAATCTGCTGAATACAACACAAAACCAAAATCTCAGAATCCTAGGCAGCTTCCCCAGGAGGAGAGCTCTTACCCCAAGGAAGAGGGGTCTGATGCTGCCTGTGTTCTGGGAGAAGGAGAGGCCAGCAGCCCTGGCCTGCTCATCTCTAATTGTCACTTGGTTTTGAGTCCCTGCTGTTGTTCATTTACATCCATTGCAACCTTTAGAAAGCTCATGCTTCTTTACTAAAGAAAATTTGTCATCTGCACAGTTTCTCCTTAAAAATTTAGTTTAAAACAACTGAAAAGCTATCTGGACATCTTACAGCTCAAGCATAAGTGTTCTAAGGAAAAAGAAAAGTGGAGAAGTTTGTGTGAATTAGCAACCTGTGTGTTTTATCATCAGTCTATCGTGTCCTCAAAGTGCTATTCATAAAGCCCAAGTAATCATAAAACAAATACAATAATAATTTGTAATACTACTAAGAATAAAATATTATGATATATAATAATATAAAAATATTGAAGCCCAGATAATCCTGCTTAGGTGTGGAGACCTTTCAGGCCATTAGGAATACAAGATTGATATGTCCTGCCCTATGTACAATCAATATTTAGGTTTCCCGCCTGCTGGCCTCTGACTTTGCTATCATGGTTGCTCAGTCAAGGCCACTGACATCCACCCTTCAGTCTGTATCCTGCGCCAATTCCTGGGCCAGCCCTGGCTGGGGCAGAAAGGCCTGATTCAGGGAGCCTGGACACCTCTGCTGCCCAGGGCCTGCACACGCCTGCCACATGGAGGCTGCTTGGTAACTGAACTTCTACCCTGGACTCTCTTTATTGTGCTGCTCCTGCCTCCTAAAGGGGTTATGGACCTCAATCTTGACTCCTGGTAACAGAACATTATCTAATTTATGCTTGAAAAATCTACGTGCCTCGGTCACCACACTCTGCTGGTCAGAGTCCACCCACCCACCCTCCCAGGGTCCACTGAGTAATCACCTGGCATTTACATAGTCGTGTGCTGGCAAATGTTTAAAGGCTCTCAGGGAAAAATATATGTATATATACATGCCTATGAGTCTACCATAAATTTTACTGATAAAAAGTATGCACAGCACACAGTTTACAAACAATAATGAAATATACAATCTCTTTACAGTAAGTTCCATATAGCCTATTACTTTTGTTGATTTTCATAGAACTCTTGAATCTATAGCCAACCTATAGCTGCAACTAACAAACAAGTTGTAGTTCCCAGGTAAAGGTTGGTTGACATTTTCATTTACTTTACCAAAGTAAAACAAACATGAAACAACCAAGACGTATGTTGGAACTTCAGTCATTCATTAATGATGGAGGCAACTTCTTGGTTGAATTAGATAATAGTTTTCCAGTACTGGAAGAATATTTCCTCAATTTGTTGTGCTATTTACAATGAAACAGCTACAGAAAACTTTAGAATTTAATCTGCATTACTAACATTTTTTTCCATCACCTTCTTAAATCTAGACCAGAGATCAGCAAATTTCTCCTGTAAAGAAGTAAATATATTAGGCTTCATGGGTCACATACGGTCTCTGTCAAATATTCTTCTTTGTTGTTGTTGTTTTTGTTTCCAACCCTTTAAAAATGTAAAAACCATCCTCAGCTCCTGAGCTATACAAAAACAGGTCACAGGCTGGATTTGACCCAAGAAACTGTGGTTTGTCTCCTGGTCTGGACCGTTTACAAAATAATAAATCAAGCTCTGATCCAATGGCATTTGCCAATTTCTATGATGTAAATATTCCCACTATGGCCAATTTCAAGCTACCAAGGTGATGTCACTGAACCCAGAGCTGGGAAGAGATAGAGAGTACTATACCATTAGGTATTATTTACGTTAGACAGATACAATAGATGTCAGTAACCCCAAGAGCCTAGACAATCATAAAATGTAGTAAAATAGTTAGGGAGTGATGAGTTTTGAATATTTACTATCTTTGTTTTTAATATAATTTATTTGATTTTAAGTTTATACAATTCAATTTTTAACAGTGGCTGTGTTTAACCCCTAGGTCACAAAATTCCTAAAATTTTAACAATCAACTCTCACAAGCCACAGGGACCAGCTACTGGATTTATTCCATCTAAAGATAGACCTGGGGCAAGTTCTGACTCCCTCCACTGCCCTATTTATGCTACCTCTAAAAGCCACCCTTTCTCACTACTCAGTGTTAGTGGTGACATGATGAGTAGATTTTGCACTTTGTACATTGTGATAAACCTGAGAACTTTCCCAACTGTCAGTTTGACATTCTAGGAAAATCAGTACGTGAATCTTCTAAGGAAAGACATACTTAATGTCTTCCTAAGGTGTGAAAAAAAAAAAGATTTCTGTATGATTTGGGTTTGGGCAGTATTTATGCTTCCAAACTCCACTAATGCAGATTATTCAGACTTATTCATCTCCAAATTGCAGAAATTGCTGAAAAAGAAAATTTTTTTAAGATACCCCTGGTTAAACATGCAAAAAAGTACATGAAAGGTAAAGCTCACTGGAGACACTATGCTGGTAGCAGCTGGTCTCTGGAAGACTGGTATTCATTCAACAAACATTTCACGAGCCCCAAGTGGGTGCAGAGGGAGAACAGTTATTAATAGTAAGAATAATAAAAATGACCGCAACTTTTATTTAGAAAACCAAAGGGATCAAGGGAAAGAATGAATTTAGGTAAGAGCCATACAGGATAAATTATTAGAAGGCAAATAAAACAGCAAATTAATCAAACTGTGGAGCAGACATTTTTGTGGTTACTTATAGAATTAATGTAATTTTCAAAAACCTGAAAATTTTGGTATTTCTCTTTTCTATCTTTATCTGTGTGTGCCTCTATCGTATGGCAGGCAATACTGAGCCAGTGCACAACGTACACAGAGAGGCACATATTATTTTTGTGGATGGCAGAGTCTGACAATAAATAAATGAATATAGACCTCCAATTCCATTTTTGCTTTTAATCAGCAGTGGGTGCAGGAAAGTTTTCTGAGTGCCTCCCTCCCCCACCAAAAAAAAGCCTTTTGCCCTTAATTTAAATCATTGTTTTTCTAGGGAAATTTAATTTGGGAAAAAAATGTTTTTCTAATTAACTGGAAGACTGTGTGCTACGCAAACAATAAAGATTCTTGTTTGAAAGTAATGCATGCCCCTGCTCCTAGGACTACCAGGGGAATTTAAAATAAAAAATGCAAGCGGCTCCAACCTCGTATTTTGCCAGAGCTAAACAGAATTCCCAGATCCAGAGTTTTCACGTCAGTTCCTAATTTAAAACCCACAACTGTTGAGCGGGTTCATGCTTCAGCAAGACACATCTCATCTCTAGAAATGACTGTATTTGATCTCGCTTTGGGTTTCTCAGCATGTCTCTCTCTCTCTCTCTCTTCCTCTTGTGCTATGGTTGGCCTGAAAGGTTAGAAACTACACAATTAGATGGATCAGTGGAAGATTTCATAATGCCCTGGTGCTGGGCTGGGCAGTCTAGCCAAATTCCGTTCATTAGCTAAGGCGCCAGGGTGAGTGTGGCCAGTAAGAATGCTGTTTTGGTTCCACAGAAGTGCTGATAGGGAATAGGAAATAAACTTTTTTTTTTCTCTTGGTTTCTGAGAGGCGGTGTGGACAAGTGAAGAGCACAAGATGCTGGGACTCTCGAGGCCAGGAACTGGTTCCATCTCAACCACTGCCTGGGCAGCTTAATAAGCAACTTCCATCCCGTTTTTGATCATATTTTTCTCCATTCTGACAATATTCTTGTTCTCTATGTACCAATATTAGATTTCTATCATCTTACACTTTAAGCATTCTGAAGTCAAGGATCAAGTATTCAATTCACCCAACGTTTATTGAGACTCACTCTCTGTGCTAGGTGCTGTGATAGGTGTTTTAGATTCCAGTATTAGACATGGCCCCTGCCCTCAAGGAGCTCATAACTGCAAATGAGAGAGATCTCTCAAAAAATAAATACAAAACAATCAGGCAATTGTTTTCCCATAGCAAAACAAAATTGCTTTGGGAAATTTGGTGAGAGAGAAATGCCTTCTGCCTTGGGAAGCCAGGTAAAGCTTCAGAAAGCAAGGGACTTTGAGCTGGGCCTGTTTGAATGATGGGGTAGAAGTTTCTGGGAGGAGGAGGACATGCCAAGAAAGGAAACAGCATGAGCAACAGTTCTTTGGCTGAAAGGTCCAGTGACTAGTGGGGCTAACGCGGAAGGTTTGGGTGGCACCTGGGCAAGAGGGAAGAGAGCATAGCATTCACAGAGTAATCCTGGTGTGTGAACCAGATAAAACAAATCTGGGTTTTGAGGCAGTTGAGACTTTAGGGAGAACCTGGACAAGAGCAGTTTTGTTTGGTTTTGAATCAATTGAATACAAATTAATTACACTTTGCTGCAGTGTTATCTCTTTGTGCCTTTACTTTTGCAAAGTCAGTCTTCATCTCGCAAGAAGCTGGCCTGCAACTTAAGAGTATTCTAGCTAAAGCAAGTGTGTATTACTCACACAGTCCACACCATGAGATTTGAACTTTACCTGAGTTTTAGACTATATTTTCTGTGTGTGCACCCTAACACTTCTGGTTGTGAATTTTCTACTCTCGTCACTGATCTTGTGACATTTTCCATCACTTTATAGACTTTAGGTGGCAAGACCAGATCTTGAAGAGTTTTTTTTTTTTTTTTCTTCTTAAGCTTTTGACCTGTAGATTATATGGTTGTCATCAGGAAAACAGTGGTGTTCAGCTAGACTGTTTCTGCCCAAATGACTATATTTCTCAAGCTCAGATAAAAATTAAATATTTGTTAAAATAACAAAGCATCACATTTAAAACACTCGTAGTGACTTGATATAAATATAATGAATCACAGTTTGAGCCAGAGCCAAATTTTAAGAAATACTAACACCTAGATTTTAGCTGGTACCTTTCTTGCTAATTTTTAACTGCTATGAGCCATTGCATGATTAAACCCTGTTTCAATTTCCCAGACCTAAGTAGAAACAGTTGCCCTGATCTTTATCTAAAATTATAAGTCTCATATAGTTTTAAACTTCATATACACTGCTCCAGCCCTTCAGGCATTTAGAGCAGGCTTATAAGTGATTTTCTCGTGGATTTAATATTAAGTTTTTAAACTACCTACACACAACTTTCCAGACACCCTGCTTAGTGACTGTCGTAGAACTCCTGGCTGTGTCTCAAAGTGAATCCTGTTCAATCTGTTTCTCCTCTTCATTCTTTAAATGATGAGAAGCTTCTTTCTTGTCTACATGGCTTCAGGCTTGAAGGAGTCCACCACCCCAAGGAAGGACATAGAGGGAAAAAAAACTGTTGGTTGCCCCAGAATTGATTGCCCATTCCAACACCAAGAATTTTTTTTCCTTCAGTGTGAATCTTCTCCTTCTCTAGCCCTTCCCTTTGAAACCCAGATGTGTTATACAATCAAATTAGACTTATATGTTTAAAACTATCCATTGACCTCAGAGCAAGCCCACATCTCCTTACAACCCTACTTCTATTTGTTTTTTATGTTGCTTTGTTTTAAAGAATCCAGGCCCTCATTTCCACCTGAAACATGCTTTGTAAAATACATTTCAACAGAACATGAACAGATTTATGCAAAAAATAAACTGCAGTTTCTTGAGAAATTTTAAATATTGTATCTTTGAACAACTTTTAATTAATCTCTTGCCAAATAATCTAGTATTGTTCTGACTAATCCCCAGCTCTTCTATTAGAAATTCACCCTGAATCCTTAGCCTGGAGTCCAAAGTCCTTGATTCCCAACCTTCAGCTTGGAGCTGCACCACAGCCATCAATCATGCATGCCTCTATGCAAATCGAGGGTGTATTTATTTCCAGAATGTTCCTATATTTTTTGCTCTTTCTAGATGTTCTTGTACATATGTCACAGATTTTCATTTTATTATGTTTGCAATAACTCCCTCAATCCTTCTTTTCTTTAGCTAGAATTAAGTCCATTATTCTCTGATTAATCATACTTTGAAAGTTATCACCTTTTGGTATATATGTTATACTTCACAATAAGGAAATAACTGAAATGGTGGAGCTGTATCCCAAAGCATTCTTTGAAATTTGCTAACTACTTGTTAAATCATACTTTGAAAGTTATCACTTTTTTGTATATATGCTATATTTCACAATAAAAACAATGTTAAAAAAAAAAAAAGCCCTCCCCAATTTGGCTTTCAGAGATTTGGCTTCTTAAAGAGCTAGTAGCTCATCAGCAGAATTAAATGTTCTGAAAAAAATTATATATGTTTTAGACTATGTATTTGTAAGGAGAGCTAATAGATAATCTTAATCATTTAACTCCAATTAAATTTTACAACTAGTCTGAGCTTCAAAGGGCAAGAGACTGGAAAAGAAGATTTACATAGAAAAAATATATCTCCATAAAAAATTAGTCTATTTTGGCAAACACACACACATAATATATGTATGTATGTATGTCTTTCAGCTGTAAAATGTTTAGCAAGTACCTTCTATGCATCAAGCACAGACATAGGTACTAGAAAAGAAAAAAATGAATGGCACTTTTCCTATTCTCAAGATTTGCACAATCTAAGAAGAGAAGAGACATATACAATAAAACATAATACAATACAGTGTAATAAATCATGCACTTACCCTATGAATAAAGGACTTGGGAGCACAGAGACAAGTGTATTTAATCAATTTTTCCTGAGGAATTTAGAGTTGATTTTGCTAGATCTTAAAGGATGAATAGGGATTCACCGAGAGCAAAAGGCACAGAGGCATAAAAATACACAAAATAATCAGGTAACAGGGACTAATAGAACAGGGACTTCCATTTGGGGAATGGCAGGAGAGGCAGGTTAATAGTGTAAGGTTGAGGAACCAGATGATGAAGGTCCTGGAATACCCTGTGAAAAATTAATCTTATTCTGAAAGCAAATGGACACGATGAAAAGATTTTAAATGAAGGTATGCAATAATTAGATCTGTGTTTTAAACTATATTTCTGGCTATAGTAAGAGGACTATACATAAAGATAAGGAATCATGGAGGAAAAAAATCAGAAGACTATTTCAGATTTGATGCTCATGATTATGAAGGCCCGTTCTAGGGTAACTGCAATGTGAGGAGGTAACGGGAATTTAGGGGAGACATTTTAAGGGTAGAATCTACTGGGTTTAGTGATCAACTGATTGTGAGGAATTGAGGAAAAACAGGAAGCAAGGATCCTTCTGAGATTTTTGGTTGGGTAATTGGATATACGGCATTGCCCTTGACTGAAACTGAGAAAACGAGGAGAGATTTATTTGGGTAAAGAGAAGTATTTGCGGACTCTCAAGTAGAGATGTAGAGAAGAAATCAGTGAAGCTAGACCTAAAATTGCGGTTTTGAGAGTCATAGTTGGAGGCATAAATGTGGATAAGGGCAAGAATGTAGAGTGAAAAGAGAGCCAAAAACCAGACTCCCAAGGAACTTCACACCAAGAGAAGAAGAAAAAGAGGAACCAGGGAGAGCCTGGGTAGAGGCAGTCAAAGAGGTAGGGGAACAATAAGTCAGGATGCAACTGAAACCAAGGGAAAGAAAGTTTCAAAAAGTGGAGGATGCCAAAGGTGGCAGAATTTTCCAAGAAGAGGTTTTTGCTGCCTATCAGAGAACTAGGAATTTGGGGAGAACAATTTCAAGGGAATGAGGAAAGCAAGGTAGATTTCCTGGAGCATAAAGAAAAGAAGCAGATGATGGTGGGCAGCAATTCTAAAGCAGGGGAATTGTATGTTTCCCGAGGGCAGCAGCAGGATTTGGGGATGGTTTGGTTTTGTTTTAAAGTTTAAAGTGCCACAGAGAGTATGATTTAAATCCAAAGGCCTATAGCTTGTCACAGTGAGGTTTAGGAACATGGAGGCCTTGTCTTCTGTGTGACTTGGACCCCTTAAGCTCCTGCTTCTTTTAGGCTTGCCAGGTGTAAACTGTTACATGAGACACTTTTTACTGATGATGCACAGTTTACCTTTCCTGCACGTGGTTTTTTCAACCAATGGAAAATTTTATAAAAGAACATGGTCTCAGGGTAAAACGAGCTGTTGGAGTTTGGATGATTTAACTGTGAATGAACACCCACTTTGGGGATGCCAGGAGGAAGAGACAAATTGAACAACTACAAGCCCCATGCTAGGGCTGAAGAGGAGGGATCAGGGAAAAGAAGAGCAAGAGGAGGGGTGTATGAGATGCCAGACAAAGAGAAAGTTTTCAGAAGGAGAAGGTTTAAAATAGTCAGAGGGAAATAAAGGGAAGTGTCTTGATTTGGAATAAGAATGTCTTTGGGAATCTGAATGAGCATTTTTCAGGGGAATGGTGAGACAGAACCCAGGCTCAGGGAGTGACTAGAAGGTAATATCCTAATGTGCCTGTCACTTCTCACATTCAGTAAATAATATATCATCTATATACAATGAACCTTTATATTTAATGCACCTGAGTGTGTCTATATACATATACATATAATATACACATACACATATACACATGCTCATGCACACACACACACACATATACCATACCATATAGCAAGTCTCATGGACAGTATATTTAATATAAATTATATCTCACATAAGAACACTGCAATATACATTATATTTATTGAGCTTCAAAAAATCATAGGGTATGTTAATCACTTTTGAATTACTGCTTTTTATCCCTTCTTGTTTTAAAAAATAATTGGGGAGAACCTAAGATGGTGGCTAGGTGAGACAGGGCAAAAAAACACCTCTGTGAAAAATACGAGATTAAAAACCAGAAAGTGACCCAGAACACTAGTTCCAGCGATGCACCAGCTGGACAAGGTCTGCTAAATCCATAGGGACCATGCACTTGGTGAAACTGGGAGTCTGCATTCTGAAACGAGTGAGTAAGAGGCTGAATACACGGTAGCCATGCTGCGGTGTGGGGAAACCGAGGGTTGGCGTTTGGAGGCAGACTAGTTCTTTTTTAAAAAAACCCAAAAGCAGCTGCAACTATGGCAGCGAGAACTGCACAGTGAAGTGCGACAGGAACAGGCTGTGCAAATGCCTCAATATCTGGCGTGGAAGATAGCCTTTCACACACCCGCTGCTAATTGTCTCAGAACGAGGAAGGCAGAGGTTAGCCAAAAGGGGAAAAAACCACGCCCCTTGCAGCCATCTTCCTGGCGGGCTGGGAACGCTCCTGCCCGGCACCGGGGCCTCAGCCCAGAGCGGTGCCAAGAAACCCAGTGTGACGGGCGATGTTTCCAGTGGCACGCTCACACACCACAGTGTCAGGCGTGGACAATAGCCTTTCATGCACCCACAGCTAATTGTCCCAGAGCTGGGAAGGCAGAGCTGTGTGAAAAGGGGGAAATTGGCACACCCCATACAGCCATCCTTACAGCAGACTGGGAACGCACCTACACAGCCCGGCAGCCCAGAACTTCCCTTGAGGGTCAGCGCACACTTGTGACATAGCACAACCTTCCCTCAGCAGAGGCCTTAGAAGGACACAGCTTGGAAGAGGGACCCACTTGGAAATCCCAGGGACCATAAGCCAATACCAAAGACTTGTGGATCAGCAGCAGAGACAATCTGTGGTGAGACTGAAATGAAGGTTTAGACTCTTGCAACAGCCTTAAATCTCCAGGAACACCTGGGAGGTTTGATTATTAAAGCCGCCCTGCCTCCCTAACCACTCATACACATGCCCCACACTTAGGGCGGACAGCACCAACAACACACCAAACTTGGTGCACCAATTGGACCCCACATGAATTAGACCCCCACACGCCACAAAGACAAAGTTGGAGAGAACTGACTTGAGGGGAATAGGTGACTCACAGATGCCATCTACTGGTTAGTTAGAGAAAGTGTACGCCACCAAGCCGTAAATCTGACAAATTAGAGATTCTTCTTTGAATAATCCTACATATCCTAAAAGAACCCTATCAAGTAAAACAAATGCCAAGAGGCCAAAAACAACAGAAAATTTTAAAGCATATGATAAAACCAGGCAATATGGTGAACCCAAACCCAAACACCCAAATCAAAAGATCAGAAGAGACGCAGTATTTGGCACAATTAATCAAAGAACTAAAGTCAAACAATGAGAGCATGGTACAGGATTTAAAGGACATGAAGAAGACCCTAGAAGAGCATAAAGAAGAAATTGCAAGAGTAAATAAAAAAAATAGATGATCGTATGGAAATGAAAGAAACTGTTGACCAAATTAAAAAGATTCTGGATACTCATAGTACAAGGCTAGTGGAAGCTGAACAATGAGTCAGCGAGCTCGAGAACCACAGAATGGAAAATGAAAGAACAAAAGAAAGAATGGGGAAAAAAATCAAAAAAATCAAAATGGAGCTCAGGGATATGATCGATAAAATAAAATGTCCAAATATAAGACTCATTGGTGTCCCAGAAGGGGAAGAGAAGGGTAAAGGTCTAGAAAGTGTATTCAAAGAAATTGTGGGGGAAAACTTCCCAAACCTTCTACACAATATAAATACGCAAAGCAAAAATGCCCAGCAAACTCCAAATAGAATAAATCCAAATAAACCCACTCTGAGACATATTCTGATCAGACTATCAAATACTGAAGAGAAGGAGCAAGTTCTAAAAGCAACAAGAGGAAAGAAATTCACCACATACAAAGAAAACAGCATAAGACTAAGTAGTGACTACTCAGCAGCAACCATGGAGGCGAGAAGGCAGTGGCATGACATATTTAAAATCCTGAAAGAGAAAAATTTCCAACCAAGAATACTTTGTCCAGCAAAGCTCTCCTTCAAATTTGAGGGAGAGCTTAAATTTTTCACAGACAAATAAATGCTGAGAGATTTTGCTAATGAAAGTCCTGCCCTACTTCAGATACTAAAGGGAGCCCTACAGAGAGAGAGAAACAAAGAAAGGAGGGAGAGAGATGGAGAAAGGTTCAGTACTAAAGAGATTCAATATTGGTTCAATAAAGGACATTAAGAGAGAGAGGGGAAAAATATATCTGACAAACATAAACCAAAGGATAGGGTGACTGATTCAAGAAATGCTTTCACAGTAATAACATTGAATGTAAATGGATTGAACTCCCCAATTAAAAGATACAGATTGGCAGAATGGATCAAAAAATATGACCTTCAATATGTTGCATACAAGAGACTCATCTTAGACACAGGGACACAAAGAAATTGAAAGTGAAAGGATGGAAAAAATATTTCATGCAAGCTACAGCCAAAAGAAAGCAGAGGTAGCAATATTAATCTCAGATAAAATAAACTTTAAATGCAAGGATATTATGAGAAACAAAAAAGGCCACTACATACTAATAAAAGGGGCAGTTCAACAAGAAGAAATAACAATCATAAATGTTTATGCACCCAATCATGATGCCACAAAATACATGAGACAAACACTAGCAAAACTAAAGGATGTAATGGATGTTTCTACAATAATTGTGGGAGACTTCAAACACATCACTCTCTCCTATAGATAGATCAACCAGACAGAAGACCAATAAGGAAATTGAAAACCTAAACAATCTGATAAATGAATTGGATTTAACAGACATATATAGAAAGAACATCACATACCAAATCACCAGGATACACATTCTTCTCTAGTGATCACGGAACTTTCTCCGGAATAGACAATATGCTGAGACATAAAACAAGCCTCAATAAATTTAAAAAATTGAAATTATTCAAAGCACATTCTCTGACCACAATGGAATACATTCAGAAGTCAGTAACCATCAGTGACTTAGAAAATTCACAAACACCTGGAGGTTAAACAACACACTCCTAAAATAAATTGTTTATAATGTAGAATGTAGGGGAACTAGCGATAGAGAGCAATTAATGAAGGGGAAACGATAACCCAATAAGAACAGATGAGCTATCGTGGGTAAATTTAATGTTCTGGGAATGCCCCAGGAATGACTTTGGCTTGTTAATTTCTAATGGGTATGGTAGGAACAAGTTCACAGAAATGTTGCTATATTAGGTTATTTTCTTGGGGTAGAGTAAGAACATGTTGGAAGTAAAGTAGTTATTTTAGGTTGGTTGTCTTTTTCTTACTCCCTTGATATGGTTTGTTTGAAATGTTTTTTTATTGTATATCTTTTTTAAAAAAAAATTTTTTTTACATACTTAATTTAAAAAAAAAGTTAATTAAGATATATGATACTGGAGTAGATCTAAGAATGGAGAAGAAAAGCTCAAAGGGGTCATAAGGAAAAATTGGAACATAGAATTTAAGCTTTATATCCATATTAATTTTCTTGAATTAACTGCAGTTAAGTTAATGACATAAGTGATTATCCTTGTTCGTAGGAAATGTACATGGAAGTGTTATGAGTTCAAGGAGTATGATATATGCAACCTGCTCTCAAATGTTCAGAAGATGATAAATAGGTAGATAGATAATTGATAGAAAGATAATAGATATAGTTGAAAGAAAGAGGGGGGAGAGAGGGAGGGAAAGAGGAAGGAAGGAAGGAAAGAGAAAGAAAGGGGTACTGCAAAGGTAGCAAAATGTAAAATTGGTAGATACGGATATCTGGGGATGGGGGGGTGTTGGAATTCTCTGCATGGGGTTTGTATTGTATTTGCAACTGTCCTATATGTTTGAAATTATTTCAAAATAAAAATTAAAAAAAAAAATGGGGAACTTGGAAAGCGACCATCCAAAGGATGATTGTTAGATATGCAAATATTGGGAATGGCAGGTAAGCTTACTGTTTTTGAGAGGGATTATATGCTAGAGTTTCTATGATATTTCTTGATATATAACTGAATTTGATGTTATTATTCTTCTCCTCCCTCCTCCTCCTCCTTCTCCTCCTTTTTTTCTCCTCTTCCTCCTCCTTTTCTCCTCCCCGCCTCTCCCTCCCTCCCTCCCACCCCACCCCCTCTCTCTCCATACCCTCCCCATCCCACCCCTTTCCAGTGGAATGGAGCATGTCCAAAGACTTTTCTCCTTTGGCTGGAGAAATAATCATGGATAACCTGCATACTCTGAGATGCACAATCACAGGACTTACAAGGGTAAATGCTAAGTCCTCCCCTTAGAGTTCCCATTTCCCCATCTCTGACATTTGTGTTGGGATTTTGGTAGCGAATGCCTATTCTGGAAGCAACAGCCAACACCCCATCCTCTGGCAACAACTGCCACTCGTTAAGCATGATATGTCTGGTATCCATAATCTTAATTTCACAAAGGAGTAAGCAGACAGCATGAACCACTTTGTAAGCTGTCATGTTCTGAGGAGATCAGAAAAAGACTGGCCTCATGCAAGCCTTAAAAGCTGCTGCTTTCTGGATCACAGTTTAATCTTCCGGGGGGATCAAAGGCTCTGAGAGATCCAATTTTGACTCCCACTGTCTGATGGTAAAAATAACAGCCTCATCTAACCCTCACCCCCACAACCTCGGTGGAGATCAGTCATCAATTGGAGTCACACAATTTCCTGAGAGAAATCCTTTTCCCTTGATTAAAAAAAAAAAAAAAAAAAAAAAAAAAAAAAAAACTGCCTAAATATGCTTTCACAAAGAAACTATATATGGTGGAGCTGCATTTCATAGTAACCTGAACCAATTTAAACTGTGAGTGAAAAACTGGAAAAAAACTGTGCTCGTTTGTTTAACCAATCTAAACCAAAATACTAATTATTTATGGAACTACAAACCATACCATAATTGCAAAAAATAAAACATCTAGTGAAAAAGTTGAAACTGGAGCAGACCCTGTATTTCCCCAAACAATTAAAATGCAACACCACTGGATCATCAAAATCAAAAGTGAACTTAAATCATGTCTGTATTTTTGGTCCAATTCAAATAATTAATATAGAATATAATACAATTAATATAAGACCCTCACACAGTCAAGGTAGGAGGAGAATTGTATTGTTGTTTCTAAAATATTAGTTAATTAAAACACTTATTTGTAAAGTATAATCCTGAACCCCAGCGTTTAAAAGCTGCATTAAGTTGCATCTCTTCAAGTCGGAGCCAGTTTATTCTAATAGAATTTGTGGTGGCTGGGTCACTGCCACAGAATTCTGCCTTTTAGTACCGATCACACGTCCACACCAGCGGCTAACACTGAGGATTATCAGAGCAAACAAAGCCCCCTGAGTGGGTGGCCCTCAGAGACTGTTTCAGCAGAAGACTGATTCCCCACTCAGTAGCTCACATGATGGAAGCAGGCCAGAAGAGAACCCTAAGGGAATTTTCATTGCTTAAAAGAAAAAGTGATATGGTGAGAAAAATGGAAAACACTCCATAAAGAACTTCTCTAATATCTGAACTGATTTTTATAGGGATTAAGGTTTTCTCCACTTGGCTGTCCAAAGAGGGCAATGCAGACACTATCCAAATCATATAAAAGCCAGGGAGTAGATTTACACTTTTACAGAATCCCTGTAACTTTGTGGCACACAAAAACCATTTTTTAATGTTAAAAAATTAACTTCATAATATGGTTAGGCCAACATTATTCAATCCCTAGCAAAGGCTCTACAAAGATGTGCTATTTATTTTTTAACTTCAAACACCATTTTACAATTCAGTTTTTCCAAGCAATTCATGATCAAATATAGGCTTCTAAATGTTTCTTTGGCTTCATTAAGAAAAAAAAAAAAAAAACTTCACAAAGCAAAAATATAAAACATAAACATTTGAAAAAAAAATCAGCAAACAAAACAACTCCATAGTTCTTACTGCCATAAAAAAAGACATTAAAGAGTGTTGCCATTGTTTTAATAACGGGTTTAAATTTGAAGTAACATCTAAGAGTTAATAAAATAACAGTTTGAACAACTGAATAAAGAATATTTATTGCATCATTATTTAGCATTATTTACTATTATAACAGAAATAATCTAAATGTCCATCAGTGGGGGGTTGGTTAGATATACAATGATGTTTGTGCACAGTGAAATACTATGCAGCCACTAAAAGAATGAAGCAGATCTTTAATGTATTAACTTGGAAAAAAAATGTTCATTGTAACTTGTTAATTTTATAGAACAAGTTGCCCAGCTAAAAGAGGTAATGGTGGTTGCCTCTGGAGGGGGAAAATAAGGACAAAGAAGTGAGGATGGGGTTTGCTGTTTTTGGTAAACAAACCTATAGAACTGTGTGATTTTTTAAACTTGGTGTACTTTTTTTTTTTTTGGTCAAGAAAAATGATTACGATATTCTGATTCTGGAAAAAAAAAAGAGAAAGTACTCGTAAACTTAGAAGATACTCCAAATGTAATTATGGTAATATAATAATCAAGAAAAACCAGAAGCTTCAAGCATACTTTCTTAGACAGAAAGTATGAGCAACAGAGTTCCAAAAGGATGGACAAGTTAATCAGACACAGGAATCCATTTCTAGGGTAAAACTGATTAAATAACATACCTGATGCTTCTTTCTCTCTGTATCAATATTTTGCAGGGCCAACAGTATTTTATGCAAGTCTCAGCTTATAACATGAAAGGATGGGGACCTGCTCAGACCACAACACCGGCTTGTGCCTCTCCTTCCAGTAGGTGGTGGCTGTGAACCCTCTCCAGCCTGGCAACAGGCTCCAACTCCCACTCCATCCCCGGGTGCCATTGCCATTCCCCACCCCCACCCCCTCCCCCACTGCTTGGGACCACCAAGACCTCCTCAGGACAGCACCCTGGGCTGCACAATGAATGACTCCTCTGCAGAAATATTCCCCTAGGAGGCAGCTCAGTGGAGTGAAAGGAGAGGAAATTCGGAACATGCAAGACTAAATTTGAAGCCCTTTACATTTTATTGATGCTGTGTGATCTTAAAGTCTTTGAGTCTCAATTTGACCTCTGTAGGATGCATCTGATGATTCTCCTCCATAGGGCTGCCATGTGATGGGGTAAGATGGCACAGTGAGAGTGGGTGGCCCCGAGGACATATGGTCCATTTCAGCAGTCATCCTCCCTTCCTCACTACCAGTAGCTACATCCACGTTGATTTGATAAGAGAACAAAATCTTGCAAATCTTTCTTATCTGACATTCTGTCAGAAGAAACCCTTTCTTACTAACAGGCTCACTCTGTTACAAGTACCATCTATAACATTTGTTATGGTAGACGAGAAGCCCAACAAAGCCTCTTCTAATTAATTGAAGATTAATTATTTATGCCTGGTGTGTTTGGTAACTCTCTGTTACCCAGAAAACTTAATTAACCAGGACAAACATCTCTAGACATATCCTGTGATAGATTTTTCTACATAACAAGAATATTGCTCTGAATTACATTTTCATTTAAAAAAATCTTCACTAATATGATTGCTAAAAATGGTGTCATATGCTTCCTGTGAAGAGTGCAAACTGCTACATTCTCTGTGAAAAGAAATGTGCCATCATATATCAGCCTTCTTGAGAAAATCTATATCCTTTTACCCTATAATCACACATCTAGGAATCTAATCTAAGGAAACAGATATGTACACAAATGATTTCATACAAAGATGTGCACTGCAGCAGTATATTGATAATAGCAAAATATGAGTAGTGGGAAGAGCAAATATCCAATATTAATTTATGCTTAAATAAAGTATGACATATCCATATCCCTATCACAGAACAAAATGCAGCCACTAAAAGTGGCATTTAAAAAAATTGTGTGAAATAAATTCTCACAATATAAGTGCTATGTAAAATTATAATGCAAAATGTGTTTTCCACCTAAAATCTAAACTGTGAGTTTGTTTACAGTTGCATAGGTCTTTCTGTGTGTGTAACTATCAAAATTTACCGTGCCTATTTGAGTTGTGAGATTGTGGGTGCTTTTAGTGTTCTTTCTTATATGTTATACATTTTTCAAGTTTTATAAACTCCCTCTACCCAGGATCAACCATGAATCAGGCTGTATATTATGGACTTTCACATTCAGCATCTCACTTAATCTGTACAATAATCCTTCATCATTGTTCCTGTCTTATAGGTAAACATCATCATTATCATCATGTGCATCTCTATCTACATCAGACCTAACATTTATAAGACTTATTTGTATGTGGATTAACTCATTTAATCTTCGTAGCAAACCCATGAGGTATTTTTTATTATTAGACCCATTTTACAGATGAGGGAACTCTGAACACAGAGGCACATACACAGAGTCCAACATCACACACTTAACGTAAGCAGGTCCAAACACCATGGTCCTTGCTCCTAACTACTATACTGTTGTCCTCCTCCTCTGTTAGTGAGGAAATTGGAATTCAGAGAGGATGTTGCTTTGCCCAAGGTCTGGTACATGGCCAAGCCATATTTGAGCTGGGATTGGTCCACCACCCACTCCCCCACCACCACCACCCCCCCACACACACATGACACTTGTCTGTCAAGAAAGGTCATCAGTGCCTTTCTTGACAGACAAGAAATTAAGAGCCAGCCAACCATGTCTGACCACTGTGTGGTGGATTCAATAGCTATGCCAGGTCATACAGAGCCTCCTTGGACCACCAGTGTTAGAGATCTCTGAGGTCCCTGCCTCCCCCAACATTTGATGTTTTAATGGTTCCATTCATATTTGGAGGTCTTTTGCTTTGAAGATTTACCAGAAACACAAACTGGGAAGATTAAGATACTAAGGGAACCAATCCCATGCCAGGGGAAAAAAAAAAAACAAAGAAAAGAAAAACAGTATGTTTTATTGGGGTTGAAGGGATGGAAAGGACCAAAAAGTAAAAAAACACTAATCTCAGTTGACCCGAAAGCCACTTTCAGGTGGTGAGGAACCCACTCCATATGCATACATCATGCAGATCCTGATCTGCATATGGACACATTTACCTATGAAGGGTCAGATGTTCAGGTTCTACAAACTCAAATTCTCTTCAGACACTCTAACAGCCATTTGAAGAGCTCTCTGCAGAATGACAAAGCAATTGTCTTGGCCTGGGAGGAGTCACTTAATAATTGGTAATTAACATAGCATTCTAAATGCTTTCAAAGATGGCATGTTTGGTTAGTAGAGGTAACTGTCAAAGAACTGAAATCCTAACATGTGGTTATAGTTGCTGCAGACATGCCATATCGCTTGGAAAGAACAATATAAAAACACTTCAGTTCTATTTATAAACAGAGCATGACATTGTGATGTAACATACATGGGTATTCAGATATTTACCAGAGGACAATGTATTCTAACATGACACAGTAATTGGAAATTTGGTAATATGTTCCAATAAGCTATAAAACTTATTTTTCAATATTTTTACAAAAGGCCTTAATGTGTTTTTATAGACTTAATGTTATATGGTATGGTACATAGTAAGTGAAAAGGACCCAGACAGGCTGGTCTGAGTTATGATCAGGAAAGCTCTGATATCGCCAGTGAATGTAAGCTCTGCATTGTGTTGCAGTTGAAGTGCCTCATTACCAGAACAGTGAACTGTATCATGTGGCACAATCTGCTCTTTTCCTACCACACTATGTTTATTCCTGTCAGGTTCCTGATTTCTTAATATATTTTCAATTTTCTCCCTCATCCCTAAAGTCCCCTATTTTATGTAGTTGTCAGAACCTTCCAAACATCTATGAGAAAAACTCATTCTTTCCAAAATCCTTGGCATCTTATCCATGCTCACTTAGGCTGCAATTTAGCAAGTATTCAAGTATCACAAAGTCCTCAGATCGTGCTCACCTCTGATGTCATAGGGCTCAGCTGAAAAAACCAGGTTCATCACAGCTCCCGTTGCTTTCATAGCAGTGTTGATGCTCATTAGAATGTATGGGCATGTTTGGGGCCACATCATAATTCAGCCATCCTGGAGTCTTATTAAGCAAACAACATTGATCATCTTATCCTGAGCCCTTCAGATGCATCCATCCAAATAAGAGAACAAACTTATAATGGCCTCTGGGAATCCATGATGGCAACTTTTGGTGCGCGGATGCCAGGCCACTAACAGTTTCTTTCCTCGTGATTTCCAAATTTCCCAGCAGAAGCCCTTCCCTATCCTGTTCTTCCTGCACACCATCATGCATCTATTCATAATGCCTCACCACCCTTATGGGGTCTCCCATGTGCCTACAATAGTGCTTTACTTTATTTATTTTAAACTCAAATAACCTAAAAAGAGATTCAAAAACCCACTTCACAGAGAAGAAACCTGAGGCAAAGAGCAAGTCCTGGTTCCTGCCACAAGGAACTAAGAGTCTACAAAAGACACCTGTCCCAATGCCTGTCTTCAGACTGGACCACAGTAGGTCACACCAGATGAACTCCAATCAAACTTCCGACCCACCTCCCCAACAGAAATAAAAAGTGCACATCTGTGGTATAATATAGTGACTCTATGGGGGGGTTTCACACAACTACATTATAGTCCTGGGTGACACCAAAGGCTGAGTGACAAAGGACTGGAATCTCTGGGCCTCAGTCTTCTGAAAGGTTACAATGGAGAAGGGCACATGGGGGAGGACAGGAGAAAGAAGGGCTAAAAATTCTGCAAGGCCCCATTCTTCATAGGTAAAAATCATCTGATAATGAGGCATAGTGTTTCCATACTCACTACCCAGGGAGTTAGCTCTCCTCCATCAATGAATTCTCTTCTTTTTAAGTTACTGTTTGCAGAATGTCTGCAGGCAATGGACATGGTACCCGATGCCCAATACATAGTCTCTTATTTAATTCTCGCAAACATCCTACAAGGTAGATACTGTCCTCATCTTTTAAATTAAGGGATAGAGGCTCTGTCAGTGCAAGTAAGTTGTCTAGAAACACTGAGCTAAGAATCCACAGATCTAGGATTCACACCCGAGCCCGTCTGACTCCAGAGCCTGTTCCTCCTAAATGTGCCATACTGCTAGGTCATAAATGGACCAATGCAGAATGCTTTCACCTAACTTTAACTGCACAGCATCTGCTTACATCTCTGAACAAGGGAACCCCATACTGAAAAATGAATCTGAGGTGGAGAGGGATCTGAAACTTATTCAACTAGAATTTAAGCCCAAGATACTCTCTTGGTTAGTTAGTTCATAACTGGTTAATTCATAACTTGGTTAGTTAGTTCACAACTGGCTTTTCTGAGGAAGAATGACTAGCAATTTTGGAGAAGGAATTTCAACCAAGAACTGCTTTAAGTTGTGGCTTTTGAAAGGTTCAGCAAGTACAACTGAGAGAAAGCGAATAGGGGGAAGAAAGGATGGATGATGAAATGACTGACCTGCTGAAAATAAAATCAAGAGTTGGAGACAGCAGAATTACAGCCTTGACATTAGTCCCATACAAGTTATTACTCTTGATATCATTATAGCCAAATGGAATGAAAATAGAAGGGGGAGAAAAATCTCAGTGGGTATTGCAATTTAAATTTGCTATGTAAGCTAATACTGTATATTTAGAGACTGCAGACAGGGTGGTTGGTGGCTCGGAGTATGTGCAGGGGTTACTGTGCCAGCTAACCAAAGCAGACATTCATTAGAGTAAAATGTAGATTTCCATTTCTTGGCATCTGACATGGGCTCTTTCCTTGGAAAGAAATGTCAATTTGGCCAAAAGTGTGAAACCTACAGTAAAAGCATTGGGACTGTGGATTTCATCTAGTTTGCACATTTCCACCTCTTTCTTTCCTACTGTGGAAATCCAGTGAAGACTCGGGGTGCTGAGAGGGGCAATGGCCCAGGAACTGATTAGGACATGGGATGCTGAAAAGGAGGGCAGGGCGCTGGGAGGCTGGAAGAGGAGACAGTTGAACTCCTAATGCCTTTTGGCTTTCAGTGACCATTTTCTCTTGCCCTAGAACTGCCCAACACAAGAAACCAACCACAATTACTGTTTTGCACAGGGCCCTGAACAATGGCAGCTTCCAAACAGCTGGCATTGCCTGTGAGCTCTTGTGTGCCAAGGGCTCATCCAGAGGCCGGGGGAAGTGGGAGCAAAACTCCCACATCTCAGGCAAGCCAGGGAATAGGCCTCCCCTGCTTTAAAATTTCACTTTGTTTGTTTCTTTTGTTCAATAGACTGGAAAGACTATGACGACAGAGAGCCCAGACACAAGGGACAGAGTGAAGTTTTGGAAGGTCTGCTGCAGCAGGTCCGAACCCTTCATCAGCAGTGCAGTTGCCGGGGTAAGGATAAAAATCTGTGCTGGGCCATCGGCTGAGGTCTCAGTGGCGCCGGTAATTTTAGTAGTTTCCTAACTGGGTCATACCTTCTCATTCATCAGGGAGAGAGAGATATTAATATTTGTACATCTGGAATCACTTTACAGCGCTATCTTGCTTTAACCCTTAAGAAGAGACTTCCCTCGCCTTCCCTCCCTCCTCTCTTTCTCTTGTACCCTCTCTCCATAGGAACAGTTTGAAAACAAGCACAGGAAGAACAGTAGTTGCCATTAGTTCCCTTCCCTTTGAATTGTTCCTTCATAAAGCTCCTCAGTGGGGCTGGATCTTTGGGATATTCTCCCTCAAACTTCTCACCTCCAAGGAAATTCTCCAAGCCTCCTTGAGGCGGCTCAACCAGTCACAACAGCAACAATAACAATAAACCTTCATATATATTTGCAATATCGTTTCCAGTGCATTTGCAGAATCAATATCTTCTTTCTGTCCTCTTTTGGCAATTACCACTGGAGTAAAATGATTTGCCCAAAGTCACAATGCCAGGAAAAGACAGAATCAGAACTCCAATCAGGGGTTTCTGACTCCAATTCCACTCCAATCCCAGCTCCCTTCCTGCCACACCTTATTTTTGTCTCCCACCCTTGTATCAGAAGCAGGGCTCTGAATTTTAGTTTCACCTTGAATTTTAATCTTCCCCTGTACTACTGCTCAGGGGAAAGCAAAGCATACCTTCCCTAGATCTCAGCCAACTATACCCAGAGAAATCTCTGAAAAGCTTTTGGAAAAGCTTCTCTTCTACTTGAGCTGTTCAGATGGGTCTGGGTCAGCTCTTCAATCTGTGTAATGATTCGTGGAAAGGCACTTAGTTTTATTTGGAGAATTAAAGCCTCCATAAAGTTTTCATTTTTCATGCTCCTTCATCCATCAGATCCCCAACTGCATTGCACTCTCTAGCTTCAGGGCACTGCTGGGCCAGCTGGGTAAGAAATCCACAGTTGAAAATAAGAGATGCTGAGATTTAGCTAGGTGCAAAAATATCATACTTAGCATTAGCAAGAAGTTGTTCCCAATTGCTGTAGAACTATGACTTCAGAGCCCTTCAGAAGGGTTGGCTAGAAAAGAGGACAAGTGTTTGCAAGAAAATAAAGTTCTTCTAATGAGTGTTTCACTAAGAGATGTGTGTTGATGCTTGAGAAGGAAACTCAAGTGGGATTTTCATTACCAGATCTCTACAAAGACTTTCCTCAGACCAGGGCCTTCATTGTTCCACACTGACCCAAGTACAGTTAGTTTTTCAGGGCTCATTTAACCAGACCTGCTATTATCTAGGCTCCTTTTTCCTCTTCTGCCTCCTACAGCTTCCCCACTCACTCCCTTGCACGTTGGATCTATATGGTAGGCAAAAGACATGAAGCAATTGGACCAAGCCAGATAATTCTTTGCAATTCAGAAGGCACTTCATATTTGATCTTTACTGGAGAGGGGAAATTAAAACTACTCATTGAGAATAAGGGTTTTGGGGTATATTATCTGAGGATTTAGATGTTCTCCCTGTTACTATCCAACAACAAGAAAGATTTGTCTAGACAGCCCAAATTTTTCTATAGTTTCAACATTTCTCAAGGACATGCTCCCTACCCGCCCCGCTCCCGGACACACACACATAGGGAAGTAAATATGTACACAATATCAAGAAAGATTTAAGTAAGGTATAAGGTAGAACTTCCCAAAAAGGAGGGAATTTTTTTAAATCTTGAAATGTACTCAGGACACTCACACAGTACCGCAAGTGTGTTTCAAAGAACACTGGTCCCGTAAGCTGCTCAACTGAGAAATGTTCTCTAGTCAAGTAAGTTTGGAAAATATTGTGTTCTACATTTCTCTCCTGAAAATAGAGAAATATAGACACTGAAATATTAAAGACTCTGAGAAATCATGCAATGAAGAGACACTGAATTTGATTAACCAAGCATTTTCCAAACTTAATTGACTATGTGAAACTTTTTTCACAGAATTAGTGTTCCAAGGCACAAACTTTGGAATTGTGAACCTATAGGACACCAAGATAAAAGAAATGACCTCATGCAAAAGGGAAATAATTCTGTGATAGTTTAACATAACTCTAAATCTAAGGGGATAAAATAAGGATAACACAGGTATTGCATAGTGAGAACTACAAAATTGTTATTTAAGATACTCAACTGCATTGATGCACTGTGAAGTTTATTGGAGTAATAAACCTTTGCAAACTTCAAAACTGGAAAAAAAATTTTTACAAATACCAGTTCTTCCACTTATTATCTGTGTGTCTTTGAGAAAATCATTTAACCTCTTTGAGCCATAGCATCTTCATCAGTAAAATTAGGATGATATCTATCTTGCAGGGTTGTTTTGAATATTAAATAGATAATGGATTAAATTCATTAGCACAGTGGATATTTAAAGATGTATTTATTCTACCTTTATTCAAGAGTTTAGGTAAGTAAATAATGCATGGTTAAAATAATTTTCATTCAGATTTTGAAAGCATTGCTTCATTCTCTTCTAGCTTTCAGTGCTAAGAAGTCCAATAGCATTCTGATCCCAAAGGTTTCATATGAAAAGTTTGTTTTCCCTTTCTGGAAGGTTTTAGGTTTTCTTTCTGTCTTCAATGTTCTAAAATTTGGAATATGCCTTAGTGTAGCTCTGTTTTTATCTGTTATGCTAGGCACTTCGGAAGTTTTCTCAATATGGAAACCCATACCCTTCAATTATAAGACATTTTCTTAAATTATTTATTTCACTCTTTTTCCTCTGCTCTCTCTTACTAGAACTCCAGTTCTTCAGATGTTTAACTTCCTAGATTAGCCCTTAAATTTTCCTTTTTTTCTCTCTTCTACTTTCCATCTCCCTATCCTGTCACTCTACTTTTTGGAGATATCCTCAATTTTATTTTCTAAGCCTTCTATTGGGTTTGTCAGCTTTTTATAACATATTTTTGATTTCCAATTCTTTTTTTCCCTCTGGATTTTTCTTTTTAAAGATTTCTACCCTTTCTACAAGTATGCAATATTTTCTCTTATCTCTTGGGACATTAATGATAGGCTCTGTTTCATTTTGTATGTTCTTTAGCAGAGTCTCTCTTTCCTCTAAATTGCTCTTTTGTTTAATTTAATTTAATTAATTTATTTTGGGGGGGCCTCTCTCTTTCATGTTAGATGCTTTTCTCAACTGTCTGGTGATTCTGAACATTAGCTCAAATTTAAGAGAAGGACACTGAGTAGCTATTGGGAAGCTGTGAGCATGTGAATAGTGCTCTTTATTAATAGGCTGAACTGGGGGGCGATCTGGCTTGTCTTTTTCATTGAAAAACCCCCAATGTCAATATCTTTGGGTATTTTCTCTTGGGCTGATCAGATTTGCCGGAGAAGTTTCTTCTCTAGAGGGCATCAATTTGGGTACCAGTGTCCTGAGAGCCCAAGGGGAAACACTGCATTGGAACTTTTATTTAATCCACCTATTTTGGGTACAGTATCATACACACATGCCTGCCCCATTTTGGGGGGTTATTTTAAAATTCAGCTTTATTGAGATATATTCACATACCATACAATCATCCACAGCGTACAGTCAACTGTTCACAGTACCACTGTATAGTTTTGCATTCATCACCACAATTTTTTAACATTTTTCTTACTCCAAAAAAATAAAAATAAAAGTAAAAAAGAACATCCAAAGTATTCCATCCCCTCATTCCACCCTATTTTTCATTTAATTTTTTCCCCATTTTTCTACTCATCTGTCCATACACTGGATAAAAGGAGTATGAGCCACAAGTTTTTCACAATCACACAGTCATACCGCGTAAGCTACATGGTTATACAATAGTCTCAAGAATCAAGGCCACTGGGTTGTAGTTCAACAGTTTCAGATATTTCCTTCTAGCTATTCCAACACACTAAAAACTAAAAAGGGATATCTACATAATTCATAAGAATAAGCTCCAGAATGAGCTCTAGACTCCATTTGAAATCCCTCAGTCATTGAAACTTTATTTTGTTTCATTTCGCTTCCCCTTTTTGGTCAAGAAGATTTTCTCAATCCCACGATGCTGGGTCCAGGCTCATTCCCTGGAGTCATGTCCCACGTTGCCAGGGAGATTTACACCCCTGGGAGTCAGGTTCCATGTAGAGGGGAGGGCAGTGAGTTCACCTGCCAAGTGGGCTTAGAGAGAGGGCCACATCTGAGTGACAAAGAGGTTCTCCGGGGGAGACTCTTGGGCACAATTATAAGTAGTCTTAGCCTCTCCTTTGCAGTAACAAGCTTCATAAGGGCAAGCCCCAAGATCGAGGGCTCAGCCTACTGAATTGGCAGTCTTCAATGTTTGCAAGAAAATCAGTAATAACCCTAGTGGTGAAGTCCAACATTTCCGCATTTTTCCCCAGTTCCTCAGGGCTGCCCTGTAAATACATTTTTATTCTCTGCCCGAATTACTTTGTATCCCCCACCCCATTTTTAACTGTATGTGGTATCTCCTACTCTGAAGACCTCTATTTTTATACTTTTTAGAAAATAAGCCAATAGTTTTCTTCTAGAGTGGAAAAGGGGCATTTGTCCAGCTATAAAGGATAAGGGCGTGATCTAGAAGTCTGATTGCTTTCGACACAGACTTTTAACAAATCCTCCTGATTTTAGCTTCCCTCACCGCACACTTCTGGAAGGATGTGCTGCCCATGAGGTGAATCAGATTACTTCCCAGCTTTCTCTACTGCTGGCTTAGGATTCATCTTGCTCAGGTCTGCTAAATCCATCTGTCCATCTGTTTTCCAGTCTCCAAAATTTATTTGCATTTCTCTGCTTTCCCATCTCTTTTGTCTTTATAGATTGATGTATCTCATTGCTATGGTTTTAGTAAAGTTTCAGGAGACAGCGATATGGAATGAATATGTTTAGTATGCTACATTTAAAGGGAAATCCTAGCAGCATCATTTTCAAATAGGATATGACTAGCCAAATTCATGTTCAAGTCATAAAAGAAAATGCTTTTGCTTTGTTCTGCCAGGGATAACCAGTACCAGCACAAGCTTGAAGCTGGCATGAATGCTTGGGTCAGTCAGTTCATTCCAATGCTCCTACAAGATCATAAGCAGAACCACACTGGGCCTCAGCCATGGGCCATCCTTCCAGGTTTCTACGCCTAACAGCAGTGATATAGGCTATGTTCTTATCTCCAGTGACATGTCTGTCAAAAGTTTGGTGGTGATCTCAGTAACCTCTGCTTCCTGTCATTATATAGAAAATGAGAGTTGAAAAGGGTTTCAGTGATCATCTAGCTCAGCTCCATGGAGCACTCTTTTCAAAGACTTACTGTTGTAGGAAATCTACTGTGTTTATTAGCAAGAGCCCCAAGTTGTAAATTAAAGAGCAGAGCGGAAGCAGTGGATGATTTGCTCACCACTGCAGCCTCAGAGCCTTGCACAGTATTGTGTCCCAATAAATATCTGTTCAATGAATGAATGAATGAATGAATGAACATTTCCATTTTTCCATATACTGGCTTTCTGATCTTGGGTAATTTATTTAACATGTCAGCCTCAGTTTCTTCTTCTGAATAATAAGGATGATAACCATACTTCTCCCAATAACTATTATTAAGTCAACATATGCATTGGAAAAACTGTTGCAGAATGCCAGGAGCGATTGTACTAAAATGGTGGAATAATATGGGGAAGAGGCTTTTTTTTTTTCTATTCTCTAAACTTTCTGTAATGTGCTTATATTAATTTTTTAATGAAAAAATATTTAATGGAATATGTAAACTAACAAGGAGAACTTTGCCAGCAATGAGAAGTGTGTGAATATTTAAAGGCAGTGGGAGAGGGAGGGAACAGAAGGGAAAGGAGTTGATTCCATATCTCTTTATCCTACCTTATAATACATTCCTCACTCTGAGAGTAAAAACAGAACATCTAAGTGGTTTGCCCTGGAGTTATAAATATTTCTCATCTCCATCTTTTTTTTTTGAGGAGCTGTTCATTAATTGAGTTAACCACTGGCATCTCAAGGCATAAGAGCTTCTTGAAAGGAATGAATGAGCTGAATCCCTACATGAAACTGAGGATATGTGACACTGCTGGGGACAGGAGAGGGGAAGGCAGGAAGGTGGGAGGTAGGAAGTGGGAGTTTTCATCTGCCAAATGGAATTTACACTGTATTTTTTCCTGTGTTCTAGAAAGTTCAAAATTGCAAACCACAGGCCGCAAGCAATCAGTCTCAAGGAGCCTGAAACATCTATTCCATTCCTCAAACAAGTTTGTGAAGACGTTAAAACGGTGGGTCCTATGTAGCTTTCCAGGAAGTCTTAACTTTTCAGGGATGAGCTGGTTTGGGTTCTGAAGTAGAAAGTTGGTGGAAATTTCTTTTGTTATTAACAGAATGAAGTTCACTTTTCTCCTCAGAATCTGGGCAAGGTAGTCATTTCTCAGAGATTTCTCATCGGTGAACTTACTTAGCAGGAAAAATTAATGCTCTTCGTATATTAATGCTCTTGGTATATTGTAAATTATCTTCTACAATGTGCAAAGAAAATTTTTCCCAAGACTCAGACTTGGTAAAGGAAGTGGTTGAGGACAATTTTTTATTTTGCTTTTTCTCTTTAGGGGGCTCTACATAGCTGTTATATTTTATTACAAAGACAATATGTTAGTCACCAATGAAGATCAAATACCGATTGTTGAAATAGATGACTGTCACACCAGTTCAATTATACAAGACTTTCTGTGGTTCACGAAGGTATACTGAGTTCTGATTTCATTTTTCCCTACTTGGCACTGATGTTACTGCACATAAATCTCTGAAACCTTAGTTGAGGGGTCTCCAGTGATCAAAGTATTGGGGGGGAATAAATTATCACAAAGGTCCTTTTCAGTCCTAATATACTCATACCATAAAAAACTGCAAAGTAGTGTCTACACTACATTTTCAAAGCAAAGAAGCTTGCATCCTGTCAGATTGTGTCTCCACTATTCTGAGTTATGGGATCTTTTGGCAAAGACTAAAATGTGGAGCTGACTGTTTCATTAGCATTCAGATCTTTTTCCAATTGGACAAAGATCAAAAAGTTGTTTTGCATGTATCTGAAAATGGACTAGAGAACAAACATCAGGGGTCAGGTTTCCTTCTCCCTGCTTTGCTTTGATGCCACAACCTAAATCATGCACTGGCTTGGACAATGATATGACCTCGTGACTTCTTTTGCAGCTGTCTTGTATGTGGGAAGATATAAGGTGGTTGCGGCAGAGTGTACCCATCTCCATGTCCTCCTCCACAGTCCTGCAAACTCGGCAGAAGATGCTTGCAGCAACAGCCCAGCTACAGGTGAGGGGCCAGGCTTCCACCCAGTCCCTGAAGGAAAGTTTAGAAAAATGTGAACAGTTCAGTCACTAATCCCATCACTTGCCTGGAAAGGAAAAGGGTGAGTTCTTTCTTCTTGCAGATCCCTAGCAGATGAAGACTTCTTAGACAGTTTGAGACACACACCTGGTCAGGTAGGGAAACTGTGACTTTGGCAATCCCTTTGAAGAGGAACAAGGTTCTCTCTTGACAAGTCCAGGAGTGATCCATAAAAAAGCAGTGATGAGACATCAGTTCCAAATTTGATATTCATAAGTCAGCTCATTTTCCTGGCCTGGGCCTCAGTTTCATCACTTGAAAAACAAGAGGAATTCCACTAGATCACTGGAAGACTCTATGGTGCTCTGTCATCCTGTTTAACTATGAGTACATGGAGACAGAGGAAGAGACCAGTATATGTGTAGGGGAGTTTCTCGGCTTGATGTTTTTGATAAAGCACAGACAGTTGCATACATTTTTACTTGTTGCTTTCTTTTTAACTCTTAAAACTTTACCTTTAATTCTGAAATTATTAATCCTTCCTCACTATCAATCCAATCAGATCAGGTTCCCAAGTTCTGCAAGAATCTATAGCCTACAGAGTTCCTCTTAGAAATGGCATTGAATTCCAGCCAACCTCTTCTGGGTTTTCCTCTCATTATTTTCTGGTATTACCTGAATTTGTGGTTCTTGGCACAGAAAATCATCTGTTAAATGTAATGGGGGTCTTCATGAAATCATTAAAGCCTTTATCAGCAACAAAGGAACAAAGCTGTCAGTTACATCGACCACAGGAATCTGCATAGCAGGGATCTATGTAATCTGTCTTTGGCCAGGCCAGACCAGCCAAGGCATAAAAATAGGGTCATTATACCATAAAAATATTTCTGTAGCTCAAACCCCACCTCTAGTTGGAGAAACTTCATTTCTTGAACTCCTGCAATAACAATAATTTGACCCTCAGAAATGATAATAATTATTGTTTTTATTATTATTTATTCCCAATTAATTCTGAACATCAGCTTTAACCCTTCCAGGCTAGATTCCGTTTCATAGGTGGTTTACTAAACTGTGTCTTCAGTGGCCACAGTGGTTTCAGCAAACAGTGCTCTCCATTTTGACTCACTCTTGACTGCAGAATCTCCTTCAACTCAAAAAGTTGGAGCTGGGCCAAGATGACTGTGCTGAATTCAAACCACTCTTCCCTTTTATCACTGACCCACTTGCATTAGACCAAACCACCATGCTTCAAATTGCTCTTCCTTTAGGACAAAGTTCATTCCTAGAAGCCTCCTTGGTCCCTTAATAACATTGTTTCCCAGAAAGCTCAGAATCCTAAATAGACCTTCCCAATATCCACCATAGAGCCCAGGCGTGCCTGCATCACAGGCTGAACAACCTTAGAATTTCAAGCAGAGTTTTTTTTTTATATATGTTCAGTTGAGGCTTCCTAGAACAACTTCATCTGATACTGTCAGTCACCGCTAGAAGGATCACATGTTGCTTGGAAGCCAAATCCTGTGCAGTTAGACAATGCAAGGCTAGAGGGGAGCTGTGACGGTCTGTGTGCCCCACTCAAATACTCTGACTGAAATAGCTCTTCGCTTTCCTTGGTCCCCAGTATTTTGACTTTTCATAATCCATCAGCCTCCCTGCCCCCTGCCTCTCTGAGATTATTTCCTTCCTCATCCAGCTTAGATTCCTTAGGCCATCATAATCAATCCCTTGCAAATATCCTAAATTTTCTAGTCTCCCTCCATGTTATTTATTTAGCAAAAGCCCAAGCCTGGTTGCATCCAACATGTCTACACTGGAGTAGTAGCACATTGCTGAAGAAAAACCAGAAAAAAAAAAAAGGATGGCTGGTTTATGTTAAATTCATGACACATTTCTCACGTGTAGTGCCACCTAGCAGCCCCATTCCATCTCCCTACGAAATTTGCTTTCCCACACTATAAGACAACAATTTAAAATGTTCTCTCATCTCCCACATCCCTTCCCCTAACTCCTACTCTCCATCCCCACCTTAGGTGATACCTTCACTGTTTAATTCATTAAGAAAATAAATGGGAATTAATTATTTTTCCACTACCAAATTTACAAATCTTCTTGCATTAACCCCACCTCCTCCTTCTTCACTACTACTCCAAAAGATAGAGTTTCACTCTTCCTACAAAAGGCTCATCCCTCCAGATGTGCTCTTTGTCCCATTTCTTCTCTTCTATCTTTACTTAAAATTACTCAGTTCTATCGAATTTAACCTCCCCCTAAATCCCTCCCTTGACTTCACAGGCTTCTTCAGCTACCAAACTCCCTGTCTTCTCCTTCTGACACCCTAACTTCTTGAAAGAGTTGCCTACATTTCTCTTTCTCCATTTACTCCCTCACCTCCCTTTCAGTTCTTGTCCTTCTCTTTTCCTTTCCCTGGTACCTGGCCCACAAAACGGTTCTCTCTGAGGCTACCAGTGGACTTAGATGCTAGACTTAAGTAGCAGACTTAGCATGATGCTGAGGAACCTTGCACTTCTAGAACTTTCACATGCATCAGCCCCTGTGAGTACAGGGCTTGCCTGTTTTAGGTGGGAACAGTTGCAATCAGGAAGCATTTCTGGTAGACTACCAAAGGAAATATCATGGGGAAAAGGGGACCTGAAACTCCAAATACTTAGTGTTTAGGGGGGATTTTTTTTTTCTCATTCTAAATAAGTATTCACTTTTACATTTAATTTTATATTTGTAATTTTGTACTCTTTGTCTTAAAGAAGGCCCCAAAATTGTATGGTTCAGGCCCCACAAAACCTGGATCTATCTCTGCCAATGACTTGAGTTTCACTAAATCCAATGGACACTTTTAAATTCTCTACTCAACTTGACATCTTCATAGCACTTGATACACTTGGTCCAGCTCTCCTTTTTTAAACTGTCCAGCCATTGGTTTCCATACCACACTCCTGATTTTCTTCCAACTTTCTGGCCTGCCTGTCTAGGTCTCCTTTACTAGCTCACGTGCTGTTTCCTTGCCTTAGAATCCTCTTCTTTCACCTCTTTGTCTTGCTAATGCCTACATATCCTTCAGCTCTCAGTTTAATTTTTACACATCAGGGAACCTTTCTCTGATCTCCTGATTAAGTGAATCACTCTCAGCACACTCTGTATTCTTCCTTCAGAATGGTTATCATTATCCCCTTTAGTTAATTATTTGTACCATTATTTGTTTAGTGACCCACCAGACTATGAATTTCTGAGGTTGGTCACCACTCTATCCCCAATGCCTGGTATATGGTAGACCCTTAGTAAGTACTGGTGGGACAAACAAATGTATCCCCAGCACCCCAAATATCACACTCAAGGAAAACGCTAACCCAAGGGAAAAGGGATCACAGAATTGTGCCTCGTGCAATAGTTCCTACCTGCACGACTGCCTCAGCTCCATCCCTGCTTGGTGAAAGAGCCTTCTAGTGCTAAACAGCTACCCCTTATAGGGTCCCACCAAAGACCCGAACACTGCTGTGCTTTCCCTTCTCTTCTTCAGATTCGGGCTTGCCTGATGAAATCTTTCATCTATTTTTGTAGAACCTGTTCCCCAAACTATTTGATAATCTCTGGAATAAAAATGCCTTAAAATATTGGAGCCACCTTTTTTGTGGGGTGGGAGGATGCAGAAAATTTTCAGAGGGGAAGAAAAAAATTGGGGGAAATGGATACATTCTTAATATTTTAGCCTGTTTTATTAATCTAAAATTTTTTACTATGTTCTGAGGAAGGTAAAATGCATTGCATATAGTCTGATTGGCATCAGTCACACATACATCCCATATGTTGGTTTACCACTAGTGTATCTCATTTTATTCTCGTTTCCTTCCCAGTCACACTACCACTGCCTGATTACTCCAATTATGTCAAAAACCTCCAAAATCATCCCTCTGCCTCCAGTCTTAGCACCCTCCAATCCATTCTCCACACTCCTGCAAGAGTAGGCATCTGAAACAATTCTGTCCATGTCATTCCCCAACTTATGCTTTTTAATAGTGGCCCAGATATTTTATCAGGGCACACGGAGGCCTTCATCACAATATTTCTTCCCCGTCACCACCCCCATTTCCACAGCACCCTGACTTACCTTTCTCACAGGGCATACCAACCTGTGTGCAATATGTGCCTTGTTTTCAGTTTCTCCTCTACAGTGACATCTTTAATATATAATAACAATAGTAAAACACTGTTTCACTCGTTTAACAGACCAGGTGCCAGGCACTGAGCTAAGAACTTTACAAAATTTATCGCACTGAATCTTCACTTAATGAGAAAGGACTATTATTAATATTCATTTAACTGATGATAAAACAGGCCCAGAAAGGTTAAATAACTTGCACAAGAGCACTCAAGTAGGAAGTAGCAGGGTCTGGATTCAAATCCAGATATAGCTAATCCAAAGTCTGCATTCTTCCTAAAACTTCATCATCTTATTATGTTTTAATTAACAAAAATTTTAGACAGAAGAAAGTATCCATATTATAGTGAAAAAGAAAAAAGAAGGAGTCTATTCTGCATCATTTGGAACCTATTTAGGAGACATGGCCTTAAATTTTATTTGAAAGCAGGTGAGATATATGTTAATTAATTAACATTACCTAGTCAGGAGGACAGAAAAGTATCTACCGGCAGTTGGATAAAAAATTAAGATGAGAAAGCCTATAAGTGGCCCAGACCCCATATTGTGTTTCTTTCTCCTAGGATAATGGCAAAGTCCTTAAAAGGCAGCAGTGCACCTTGCTCTTTTATTGAGAGGAGTCTGAACTACATATCCTTAAAACACAGCAATAATCTGACACTACAGACTGTGTTATATTAAACTTTCCATCGACATGGCTTTTAGAAATGAGTGTAAGAGCCAAATAATTTATGAATATTCTGTCTTTTTTCATTTCTCAAGGGTAAATAGAAAATGGTTTCCCCAAATTTTACTCTTCTTTTCCAGGCCTTCATGTCCCGACTCTGGATGTTCTTCATCTTCCCATGCCATTACTGAATAGAGGTCTCTAAACAGGGCCTCTGTCTAGGGCTCATTGACAGTCCTGTGATTTGTTCTAGTTATAACCTTGCTGCATTCCTGTTAGCCATCACGTAGCTCTTATTCCTCTTTACCCTGCAGGATCAGCAGGGTGTCCAAATTTCCTAACCTTGGTTTCATAGCATGACTCTGGCCCTATATCCCCCAGATGGTGGCACTGCTTTTCCTTTAGACCCTAAAGAACCCTGAATGTGTCCCCAAGGAACATGGTTGCAATTTATTTTCACAAAGATGCTCTGCATTTAAAATGGGCTCACCCAAAAGTTAGCTATCCAGCCCAATTTGATGTCAATGAAGAATTTCAGGAAGAATTCAGTGTTTCATTGCTCAGACCATTAGTTAACATGCCCAAAGCTGACAGTGAACCACTGATAATAACTTTATTTAACTGAAATACCACCTCAATCAATATTTCTCCATCAGCTTTGGTCCAAAGTAAATAATGTTTTCCAATGTCTTAATGCAGTGTGTTAATTCAGTCAGCAAAATGTTATTGAGCTACTGCCAAATGACAGGCACCGTGCAAGGGACCCAGAGACACAGAAATGAAACAACCATGATCTCATGATATGTACATCAATAGATGCAGTAAAGCCAGAGATGTTCTAAGATAAGATAGAAGTTTATACAGGAAGTACTAGGGGATAAAAGAAGAGATGGTAAATTCTACCTGAGAGAGTAGTTGGGAAACTTTTTACAGAGAAGGTGAAACCTGGGCTGGGTCCTGAAAATGAGTAAGTGTAAGCCAGAGTAGGGTCTCAATTAGCACACTAAAGAAAGCCCTAAACCTTGCCTTATTATCAAGCTTGAGTGTTGACAGTGCATGTTCTCATGCATGATTTTATTTAACCCCCCAAACACTATGAAGTAAGAATTAATGTTAGGGATGTCTGAGCTATAAAGACCCTTAATTTCAGATGATGAAAGTCAGGGCCACAAAGGATAAGTAATTTTTCAAAAGTCCAACAGTTAATGAATGACAGCCAATTGTGAAACGCAACACCAGTATAACTAAAGTCTTAATAGCAGTGGTGTACTGGAGCCAACTTGTGCTGGCTCAGGAGAGCGAACTGCTAAATATTCAGGAGTTTTGAAAGCCCGTTGTCAAACCCTTGGTAGCTTGAAATCGGCTATGAAGGGAGTATTTACACCACAGAAATGGTCAAATGCTACAAATCAGCTTCTTTTTTTGTTTGTTTGTTTGTTTGTTTGTTTGTTTGACAGCCCATTTACCAGCGTATAGGTCAGTATTACTTTCCAATATATTGTTTCTATATAAAACTGTAGTACTACATACAGCTGGACTAAAAGCCTTACACGAGTTACTTCTCTGTGATTTAGAAGTCAGTTATTGGAGAGCAATAATCTGAGTGATTAGACCATTTTAAAAAATAATAACCTTGCCAAATTAATTTTTATAATGTGTCAATAATTATTTATGAAATTCCTTATTTTGTTATGTGTCCAGTCTCTGTAGGGAAAAATAAAACGTTTAAGACACAGTCCCTACCTGTGTGGGAACATTCCAATGTTTTCATAGATGTGCATATTGACCAGCTGGTTCATTCACTTTTAGACATCCTTGTCACTTTTACTAATTCCACGTCTCCCTTTGCTCTCATGCTAACAGGTCATCTCATCAGTATTGGGGTGAGCTCACAAACAGCAATGTAGCTATTTTAGGTTATTTGTTCTTCTGATTTCTTTGTTTTGTTATAGTTTGTTTATTTTCTTGGGGTAGGGTAGGAACATGTTGGAAGCAGTGTAGTTGTTTTAGGTTATTTGTTCTTACTCCTTTGGATTTTGTTTGAAATTTTTTTTTATTGTTTGTTAATTTTTTGATAAAGTTAAAAAATAATAACTGCTAGTAGCTCTGGGATGACAAAATTTATTTTAAAAATCATAAATATTTAAAGCAAGAGGGGATTTTATCTTATCCTTCTAGTGCTCTAGGATAAAAACCTTCAAAACCTGCATATTTGCAAAATTCCTATTTATGTTAGGAACAGCTAACTAGGCTTCTCCACAGTTAAGATGTCATCTTACCCTTCCTACCTTTCTAAAAGTATTGTCTCCTCAGGTGACCTAGATTATAAACAATTTTAACAAAATATTAAATAAATAAAACCCCTGAAATGCAGATAAGTCAAACCAGGCCAATCTCCCAATTAAAGTATCTTGAAGGGAATGTGCAGTCACTTGGGGACCTGCACAATGTGCTGCATTGTCAATTCACTTCTTCATTTTAAACAGCCCACCTCATACTAGCTTACTGTAGATCTCTTGAAAACTCCACAAGCAGCATACTTGAAATATCAGGAATTTTTCTTTAAAGCATCTGGGATTCCCTTCAAGTACTGGTAACTGAGGTTTATGTGCTGGTGTGTCTATGTGGGTAGGAGATATTTACAGATATTAATTTGCTTAAAAAAACATAATTTTCTGCCTCTTGCTATAATCCTTTCAGGCAGATGGAGAAGACATTTTTGTGTGGCTTCTTCTGTTAAGTACATTTCTATGATGCCAAATATTTAGGTGTAGGTCTGGAAAAAAAAACAGCTTCTCAGAAACATCAGATAATTATTCACACTGTCTTTTATTGCAGTGTATGGCTTTATTGGAGTAACATCATCTAAACTAGCAGTAATCTATTTGTTTCTAGAATTTACTTGGAACCCACAACTTGGGAAGAGTATACTATGAGCCCATTAAAGATCGACATGGAAACATACTCATAGTCACCATCCGAGAGGTAGAGATGCTCTATTCATTTTTTAATGGCAAATGGATGCAGATCTCAAAGCTGCAAAGCCAGAGGAAGTCTCTGTCAACACCTGAGGAGCCAACAGCCTTAGACATTTTACTGATAACCATCCAGGTATGTAGTCTTTTCAAGTTCCTCATATATTTTAAGTTCCAAACACACGTATCAAGGCTCTAATGCCAGGAACCATTTACATATGCAGTGATGGAATGAAGATGGTCCAAGGACAGTCTGCTCATATTCCATGCACAGAAAAGTTTCAGAAGCTAATTTGTCAATCTACAGATCTGATATTCATCAAGCAATACAAATAGTGGGCCTTCTGAAAATGCCACTGACCAATGGAAGCATTGAGACAAATAATTGAGTAGGGTATCTACAGATAGTATAAGCAAACATTAAACCAATACTTGAAGGGACTATAATAATAATGCATTTCTAAACCATAAAGTGACCTATATAATCTATGTATATAATATATGACACTTTAAACAGCAACACTCTTATACATAATTACTCTTGCTTGTTCCTTACAATAATCCTAAAGACAGCCAGGCAAGATTCAATCTATTTTAGGAATGAAATAACAGGCTCAGAGAAGTTAAGTGACACAGGGCCACTCAGAGAGAGAGAGATTTAGTTACACTAATGAAGCTTACACATCAGAGATCTTTGCTTGCACAAGCCCCTTCCAAGGCCCTGGGAGAGGCCCTAGCAATTTTGCATTCATAATTTTGTATCTTTTTCCTTAAAGAAGATACAAATTATTATATCTGATTCAGGCCCCACAAAACTTGGATCTGCCCCTGGTCACACAGCTAGAAAATAGCAGAGCTGATACTTGAACTCAGATATTCTGATGGGAAGCCCAGGTTTCTTTCTGCTGTGTTACATCACATTCTGGGACAGGAGTTAGGGATGGGGAGTAAGGGATGAAATAAAGGATGAAAGGCTCACTTAAGTACCTAACAGCCACCCAAATTCAAAATCCAGGGAGCTTAGAACCAGATTCTTAGCCTATTTTAGGTGGCAGTACCTGGACACAAACCCATGTCTTCTACTCCTGTGTTTAGCGAGCGCTCTCTCTGCCACCACACTGCCTCAGGTGTTCTTATGTGAACATAGGCTTCAAGATGTTTCTTTTCTTCCCTCCCACCCTCCCCCCTCCCTTCCTCCCCTCCTTCCTTCCTTTCTTTTTAAAAACTAGTGATGGAGATGAGCTGTATAGAACTCTCCAGTTAGGAGGGAAAGCAGGCAGAAGCATCTATACTGAACCCCTGCAACCAATGGCATTTATCCAGTAGACAGTTGATCTGGAGTGATGAGAAAGGAGGGGCTCAGTCACACATAAGTAAGCCGGATCCAAGTCTTGGCCCAAGTAGCCCTTCATGGTCACCATAAGCAGCTAAGCCACCAGTTCACTAACTTACTTTAATTCCCTGTCAAGGGACAGCTAGAACAATAATCTCACCTTTCCATCACTTGCATTGGCACAAACCAGGGCAGAGTCTAATGTAGCAAAAGGTAAACTAATTGGTCAAAGCCAATACCTCTGGTTTTAATTTTGTGGAATCTGGGCTCATATGAAATTGATAGAGGATATGTGTGTATGTGAGAAGGAGGTGGGGGCATGGAACACAGACACATTCGTGGCTCCCTTCTTCACTTTTTATAAGCAAGTGCTAAAAGAAACATTTTAAAAAATCATAATAAATTGAGCTTTTATAGGGTGACTAATACACTAATTCCCTATAGGGATAAACTGGGGTCTGGACTATCTTTGCTCCTAGAAACACAGTACAGGCCTCAGCATGATATAAAACCTGATTTCTACTAGACCTATTACATTAAAAATGTGTTACAGGTGCAGAAAAATTCCAATCCGGCTAAAGGTTGTTAGAGAAGGAGACTAAAAATAGAGGCAGGATCATATTTCCACACAGATCCAAGTGGAAAATTTACCCCCATTGACAGGCACATTCCTCTTCGATGTCATTCCCCACCTGTACCTTGAATGTATTATGTCCCCCAGAAAAAGCCATGTTCTTTGATGCAGTCTTGTGGAGGCAGACATATTAATGTTGATTAAGTTGGAATGTTTGGATTAGGTTGTTTCCATGGAGATGTGCCCCACCCAACTGTAGGTGATAACTCTGATTGGATAATTTCCATGGAAGTGTTGCCCCGCCCATTCAGTGTGGGCCTTGATTAGTTTACTGGAGCACTATATAAGCTCAGACAGAAGGAGCCAGCTTGCTTCAGCCAAGAAGGACACTTTGAAGAATGCACAGGAGCTGAGAGAGGAGCTGCAGATGAGAGACAATTTGAAGATGGCCATTGAAAGCAGACTTTTGCTCTGGAGAAGCTGAGAGAGGAAAAATGCCCCAAGAGCAACTAAGAGTGACATTTTTGAGGAACTGCAGCCTAGAGAGGAACGTCCTGGGAAAAAGCCATTTTGAAACAAGAACTTGGAGCAGACACCAGCCACGTGCTTTCCCAGCTAACAGAGGTTTTCTGGACACTATTGGCCATCCTCCAGTGAAGGTGCCCGATTATTGATGGCTTACTTTGGACACTTAATGGCTTTAAGACCAAATAAACTCCCTTTATAAAAGCTGATCCATTTCTGGTGTTTTGCGAAAGAGCAGCATTAACAAACCAGAACACCACCCAACCCCAACTCTCCTTCCCCCCTCCCCCTCCACCTGCCGCACCTTTCCTCTCTCCTCTCCTTCCCACACAGGGCTTCCACTGGGAAATGGGGTATAAACTACTGTGGCTGGTATCAACCACACCTAGATTTAAGATTTGATTATGTCAAGAGTTGGCCCCACCAAGTCAACATGAAACTGGAGATAAGTCTTGATGTTTACCCAGAGGAGACTGAGCAATCCCACAATTCCAGGCCACAAACCATTCAGGAGCAGTGAAGTGATGACCACCAGGTTGAAGAGAAGCTCTGGCTTCCTTCTACTGCATCACATCATATTGTGGGGCACCATTGTAGAATGAGGCTGGCTGGGTATGAATCCTGACTCCACCCTTTCAAGCTATGTGATTAGGGCAAGTTGCTTCACTTCTCAACCCTCATGTTTCCTGCCCTCCAAAATGGAGATTATGTAGTGCCTACATCATAGGGTTCTTTTGAAGATTAAATGAGTAAAGCATTTAAAAGAGTGCACAAAGTGAGTGCTCAGTAAATCATAGTGATTTTTATTATTTCTCTCCTCAGAAAAACCCAGGCAGTGTTAGAGTCTCCTAAGTATCACTGGGGAATGTGTTAGAAATAAAGGCCCCACCCCAAACTTATTGAATCAGAATCTACATTTTATCAAGATCTCCAGGTGATAAATATCCCATCTTGGCTGTTCACACTTTTCTCAACTTAGCTTGCCACAGGTTCACACTTCCCTGCTCTATATCCAGAAACATGGCAGAAGCTTCTAAGTTACACACAGAAAACAGCATTATCCTCCTAAAGTGTCCAGTTAGACATCTCTTTTCCAGTATTCCCTTGACTCCCAGCCACATTCCTGCTCTTTCTACCCTGCAGGCAGCCTCTGACACAAGGATCAAAAACCACAAGAATCAGGCAGATTAATGGAAATGAGCCAATTGGATAAGACATAAGAAACATAAAAACATTAAAAATGCTGTTCTTAGCAGCATTATCCATAATAGCTATCCATAATAGCTGAAAAGTGAAAACAACCCAAATGTCCCTCACTAATAAGTAAAATGTGGTGTAACCCTGCAATGGAATATTATTCAGCCATAAAAAATAAATGAAATTCTGATTCATGCTAGAACATGGATAAAACTTGAAAATATTATGCTAAATGAAAGAAACCAGACACAAAAAGCCATTTATTATATGATCCTATTAATATGAAAGATCTAGAATATAGGCAAATTCAGACAGACAAAAAGTAGATTAGCGGTTCTGGGGGTGGGGGAGGAGAGGACATTGGGAGTGACTGCTAATGGGTTTAGGATTTCTTTTAGGGTGATGAAAATGTTCTGGAATTAGACTGTGGTGATAGTTACACAATCTTTTGAATACCATTGAATTCACAGAGAAAACCACTGATTTGTATGCTTTAAAGGGATGAATTTTATGGTATGTGAATTATATCTCAATTTTAGAAAAGAAACACGTGGGAGTGGTAGGGACTGTGATAGCCTGGAGAGCCAGCCCTTGTCCCATCTAAAGGGAATAGCCCCTATTTAGCATCAGCTACTTGCAGTAGAAGGAAGTGGTCCTAGTGTTGAATTCCTGATTTTTTAAAGAGAAGTTGAAAATCTAGAGTTTGTGCTAAAAATCTCTTGGTTTTTTAAAGTTAGAAAATAATTCAGTAAATTTTAATTCTTTGCAGTCTACACAATCTTGGGCCCACAAAGACCACCAGCTGCCATTTTGTGACCTCTTCTGTCCTCAGCAATTCAGTTTCCATATACCAACAAGAAAAACAAAAACCCAGTAGTTACTGGAAAACTCTCCATTGTTCTCTTACAAGCTTTTGGATTTCTGACCAATGAAGAGAGGCTGGATATACCCTTACTAATCACTGCACCAGTGCTGCATATTCTCTCCCAGAGGCCCAACCCCAGACCCTGCCACCTCTGGGCCTCTCACTTCATTTTTAATAAACATTTTTCTAGCACCAGCTAGGTGCCAGGCACTCTTCTAGGTGCTAAGGAAAAACAAATGAATAAGTCAAGGTCCCTGCTCTCAAGGAGTTCAGTCAAGGAAGGGAGACAGACTTGTAAACAAATCAAGGTAATACAAGGCAGAATTAAACCAGAGCCTGATAGCAGTACAATCGCTGTACTATGGGAGCATAGACAAAGTAGCCATTAATTCTGCCTGGAAATATCAGGGAAGGCATTGCAGAAGAGGTGGCATTTGGCTGAGCCGTGAAGGGTAAGTTAAGTTTACCAGGTGAAGAAAGAAAGAGAGAAGAAAGGAAGGAATTAAATAGAGGGACTGATGAAGAAAAGAGGCACAAGCTGGGAAAGTAGAGCTAACCCTCCCTTGAGCCCACAGTGGACCTTACACAAGCCTTCTTGTAGCCTTTATCACACTGAGGTAGAAAAACTTGTGCGTCTCTTTCACACATTGAAATGTGAGTTCCATAAGGGAATGTTATCAATATCCTAGAACAATGCCTGATACAGAGCAGGTGCTCTGTAAAAGTTGGTAGAACGAGTGAGTCAATAAACCAACAAACAACAAATAAGAGAGCATAGGGCATGTGTGGAGAAGGAAAAAGCAAATCCATTTTGGCTGGAGAAAAGGTACACAAAAGGGCTGCAATGGAAGAGGCTAGAAATGCAGGCTAGAGATCAAAGAGGTAATATATAGGCCTGTGGACGTTTGATTTGGCCTGAGGAGACCTTTCTAGTCTCTTTCTACTGCCATGCATTTCTCAGGCTCCAAAAACATTGTGACTAATGAAGTATAAATGATTATGTAAAGGCAGGAAAATATATAGTAGATGCTCAGTAATGGTCTTTTAAAAAATTGAATGAAAGTGAATTACTCCATCCCAAAATGGTGTTGGTTTTTGCATAACCACAGTATGTTCCTGACTCACATTCTATTTGTGGTCAGTTCTGACCCCCGACATGTTTTTCTCTTACACTCATACCCATCCTATATTTGTACTTTTGGATTTGAGTCTTTACAAGCACATTTTCTTATTAAGTTTCAACCCTAAGTATGATAGGTTTATTTTTCCAATGCAGAGGGTCATTCAAAGCTTTATTACTATTTTCCAGAAAATCAAAACCACACCAAATTTGGGACCCACAAATTTGATACACACATTCTTGATTTCTTTGTCTGGAACGTCAATAAATAGACTGAATAGACTGACCCTCAGGGCCAATCCTTTCTGAACATCACTCAATATGTCTACTATTCCCACTCCATCACCCACTAATTTTTAACCCAGATAGTCTGCTTATTAAAGTAATGTAGTCAAGATTCTATTTTTCCCAGGTTATCTAATGAAACAGATTATACTGGAGACTCCTTTCTGGTCTGTGAATCCCATTTTATTGCTGTTAGAAATTAAAATTGTCAGTATGACTTGCTCTTCATGCAACCACGTTGACTGCTATTTAGTGTCTTAGGATTTCCTAAAGTGACTACAAATTGATTGTTTGATGGTTCCTTCTCATAATTTTTCCCAAAGATCAATCAGTTGGAGGTCTTTAATTACTAGGGTCATCCTGCATTTCTCCCTTTCCTGTTTCAAAGATAGGCATATTTGCCCTTTTCTAGTCCTCTGGGGCTTTTCCAGTTCTCCATGACTTCTCAAAAATAATGACCCATGGGTCAGCAGCCACATCTGCTGGTTCAACCAGGACCCCCAGGGTGCATATCATTGAATTCTGCTTTGAATTTTTCCAGCTTGCCTCCTGTCATTAACCATTTCTCTCCCTTTGATTACCTATTCATTTTCCCAAATTCCACCTTCAGTGAACGTCCAGTCAGCTACTTATCTGTGATATGTTCTGAAAAGACAGGATAGAAGACCTTTAAAATTTTCAGACTTATCTCCTGGTATTGATAAGAATTCCTTCCTTCTTGATCAAGAAATCAAAATTTCTCTAATCTGTTTTTTGCTAAATATCTTTTAAAAGTTGGTTAGTCTCTGCTTTTCTGCACATTAGTTAGTCAGGTCTTCCTCCCAATTGAAACCATCCTTATTTTGTCCCTCTTCTCCTATTTCCTTATGTTCTGTTTGGGGGGCCTGGCCTGATTTCCATATTGTGTATACCTATTGTATAAGGCAGTAGTACTGGATACAAAGGACATGACACAATAAAAAAACAAGTCCAGCTCTTAATTTCTTAGACTAGTCCAAAAAAAGAACATAAAAGAAGAAAAATGTAAGTTAAGCACTCCTTCCACTGTATGCCTGCACTGATTTCAGTGTATTGCAATCATTTGTTTTTATCTTTCTCGACCAAAGAGGAGGGATTATATCATGTTCACTGAAACCCCAGTGTCTCCTATAGTGCCTGATACATCACAGGAACTCAGTAGGCATTTGATAAAGGACAGGGCATGATAGTATGTGTTAGATGTTTGCCAGGAATTGTACAGAAGAGGGATCACTCCTTCAGAGTATCAGGGTCAAGGAAGGTCTCATGCTCCTCTGTTCCACACAGAATTCTGTAGAAAGTTCAACATGCCTGTTTTTCTTTTCCTGTTGCTTTCCCCACCTTTAATGGTGGAGGTGATTCCTTTTATTTCACTCTCTTCAGAAACCAGGCTGAATTCCGACCTCTAGGAAGCCTTCCCTTAGAATCAATTTAATCAATTACCTGACTCATCAGTCCTAACTCTGCATCCCACTCCCCCACTGCCCAAATGTTTAAAAAGCTTTACCTAGTGATGGTGGGGGGAGGAGACATGTCTGTATTTTCCAATAATTCATTCTCTGAGTGTCTCTGTATTTCCCAATAATTCTTTATCTGAGGCCCTGCAGTTGTATAGGAAAACAAAAGTCATAACCCAAATAGTTCAATAGGGAACTGACCACATATAAAAAAAGACTCGGCTCAAACATTCTTCTCTGATTAACTGGACTGGCACTTCCTATTGCACCAAAACTCCTACGATCTCTGAGGCTTGTGGAATGTTGTGATGTGATGATACACTGCAAATTCAATGCAAATCTATTAAAAGATAAAATTTTATATCTTGTATAAGATACAGAATTTTGTGAAGATGATGTGGTGTCCTAATGAATTCACCTTCAAAGTCATTGACACCTGAGACTCTAGCAGTGGTTATTGACTGAAAAACATAAAATAAGAAAATGATTTGAATACGAAAAGTTTAAAGATGTCAGAGAAAAAAAAACACTTGAAGCCCTCAAACACTTGCAAAAACTATTCTTTTTATGATTATACTGTGAAAGTTAAATATAAGGAATATCTTTGCAGCTGTCATACAATGTAGTACAAAAAAATTAAGCCATTAAGAGAATCAAGATTTAATTCTTGAAATCAGTGCATAATGGTGATTACAACTTAAATGTATGTGTAAAGATAAAATAAACCTATTGGTATTACTTTTTTTCATTTTCCAAGATAAAGAATTAATTGCACCTTTTATTCCAAATTACTATAAAATTTTGATTCCATCTTCACTGGTTTCATTTTAAATGGATTTTTCCTGGTGTCAATTATCCTGGGATAATGAGGACTTCCTGCACAGCTTTGTCAGCTTTTACACTTGCAAATTTCTGTTTTCCCCCAACTAAACAATAAGCCCTCAAGAGAGAAATTATGAATCTATTTTTGTTGATCACCCATCTCCACACCACCACCCCACTCCCAGCTGCAACCCACCAATCTACCTCTAGCACAAGAGATCTGTAGAGAATAAGTATGCAAAATATATTGATTGATTACCTAGCTTGGAAGAGAATTCTCCTAAAGGTAAGTCTATTTTACCACCACCACTTCCCCAACATTCCTGGTGGTACTCAAAGTTTCTCACCTAATTACTCAGCCACAGCTGCTTTAATTCCTGGCATGGCCCACCTAAGGAAGGAAAAGGTTTTGAGATTGCCCTTCAAGACTAGTGCTTTTTGTTTGTTTTGTTTTGTTTCATTGTACAGGATATTCTCTCTTATCACAAAAGGAGCCATCAGCGTCTCTCTCCTGGATTATATCTAGGTTTCCTAAAGCTATGTAGCTCTGTGGATCAGATCAAAGTTCTTGTCACCCAAAAGTTGCCCAACATTCTCTGCCACGTGAAGATCCGTGAAAACAGTAACATTTCCAAGTAAGTGGTCATGAGTTTGGATTTTCCTTGTAATGAACCATTGTCTCAAGTGAATAATTTGATATGCCAGAAGGAAGCTGGAGTGTTACTTCTCAGTGTAATTTCTATGGTATGATGTCCTCAGGGTCCAGCACACTGGAACAGAGGCATAACTGGGTTTTAACATTTGGAAGGTAGGAAAAGGAGAGCTTGTGGTATTGTAAGAGGTATGAGCCCATTAAAAGGGGCACTGTCCTTTGATTTTCTTCTTTGCATCTTTCATGGTGCAACCACGGATACCCAACTGGTTAATGAATAAATGACCTTTACTTTCTACATTGCTTTTTTCCAGTATCTTTTCTTCATAATCTTAAGTGATCATGTTCATTTTTCTCTCTTTGTTGTTTTTTTTTGTTTTTTTTTTTTTTAGTATCATTTATGGTAATGGGTTCTGATAGAGCAACTGGTCCCCTTGATCTTAAACAAGCCCCACCCTCTCACTTATTCTCCTCTCTCCCCACTCTAGCCTGGGGACTTTGCATGTTTCCTATATTCCTTATGGTTTCTAGGGAAGAAAAGAAGTAACATGGCCTGAGCTTCTGGAAACTCTGCTCTATGGTTTGGCATTATGGTGACTTACCCTGCTAGCTTTGGGAAAGTTGCCCAGTCTTGGTAATCTGGCTCTCAGAGTAGGCCTTTACAACTAGCTCTCGTAGCAGGCCTCTGAAAGTCTAGTATAATGAACTGAATTGTGCTGAACATGAAAAGCAAAGAAAAAGAACTCTCTAGAGTTCTTAAGGTTAGAAGGAGTACAAAGTAGATCCTCAAATTCTAGTTACACCCAAGGACTTGCTTAACCAAAGGAGCCTCTAATTTGGTCATTTACTTTTGGTCCCTAAAGTCACAAGAGTTTATTAACATATCTATAATGTTTCACAGTGTTCATTATTAAATAAGTACTCTTTAATGACAAAGGAGGAGATGATGATGATGATGATGATGACGACGATGATGCTCTCTTTGAAGAACTCAGTAGCTGCCATTAGTCTCTCACTTATCAACTACACCTAGACTTTTAAGTCTGCCATCCGGTGGTCACTTCTACAGTCAACATTAGTTGACCTCTCAGTCTTTCCCAAAAGGTTTCATGGCTCATTTGTGGTTTGGCTTGGCATTGGTTACTTTCATCCAGGTTATAGATTTAGAGTCTCAGCTTCAGACTCCACCTTTTAAGTAATTATACCAATGAATTTCCCCTTGCCAAGGATCCAAGTTTTATTGTACAAAAGATTCCAATCGTCTTGAGACAGCTGGTTCCATCTCCTTATCCTTATAGCCCAAACTGATTAGTTGGTGGTAGGTGTTTCATGGTACATCTACTAATAGGAGAAAAGAAATAGTTCCACAGCAAGTTCTCAAAGATCTCAATTGTTTCTGTAAAGCCAGTAGTATGTCCAGATTGTAGTATGATTTAATTTTGATGTTTTTTTCCCTTTTGGAGACAAAGGATGAATTTTTCATTGTCTTGTCCAGTGTGGGAATTGAAATGAAACCAATATCTTAAAAACAGAAACTTTTCCAAGGGGTTAGTTGGTTAAAATAGTGTTTTCTGATGAAAATCTCATAACACAATGAATTTAGTTTTCTGATCCACAGATTGGAGCCCAGGCTATTATATCCCTTTGGTGAGAGCTCTCAGAGGGTTTTCACAAAGGTGGAAACATATGTCAGCACCTCCTCTCTTCCCATCCCCAGAGAACAGAGTGATCCTTTACTCTCTGGCCTGCTCTTGGGAGCATATTGTTGCTCCCTGTACAGTTGGAAGAAGAAGCTGGGCCAACAGAATGCGTTTTGAGACTTGTGCTAAAATACCTGTGGAAATAATGTTGCCCAAGAGGCATTTACCTTGATCTTTTCAAGCTCCTTTGGAAGAGCAGCCTTTGGGGAACAAACCAGATGTGCTTTCCTCCCACCACTATTCTTTTCCCTTCCCTTCTGGGTGACATTTGGAAAAGTTCATTAGGGAGGATTATAGAACATGCAGGATAAAGACACAGATGACTGGTTCGCAAAGAGGTTGGAAGCAGTGATGTGTATCCCCTGATTCCTTTTATTGGAATTGTCTGGTGTTCCTGTTTGTGATTCTCCTCAAGCTTCTGGAAGGAGAAAGAAACCAAAATAGTCCCCAAGATTACAACAGGCCAAGGCTGAAATGTGCCATGTGGTTTGTTGCCTGCGTTGGACCAGAGTCCTGTGGTTATCCAACTGCTGAAGCTAACCAGCAGATGACCCACAGTAAAATGTAGGGTCTTAGAACTTAAGAGAGGATCTGCAAAGGAAGAAAAATGGGGACAGTCAGGAAATTATTACCAAAATATTTGAAAGCTCCAATCTCAAAACCTGATTCTTACTAACTAGACCTGCTGTTCCAAGGTTTATGTGGTTTGATAGGTGAACTCAGCTTAAGTTAGAAAGAGCTTGTTTTAAACTCTATTTGGGTGGCAAAAAAGTTGAAATTTCATAAATTGCATTCAGTTTTAACCACCAAGAATTGGTTATCCAGGTTCTGCACATACAAACTAAGAAATTTCTGAGCTGGGTTCTGAACTTTTGTTGTATTTCTAATTTTAACTTAACTCAACATACAGAGAGGAGTGGGAATGGATCCAAAAGCTTTCTGGCTCTGAATCTATGGAAAGTGTGGATCATACTTCTGACTGCCCCACGCAATTGTTCTTCTACGAGCTCCAGATGGCAGTGAAAGCTCTCCTTAAGCAGATCAATATACCTCTACACCAGGTACTAGACATTACCAATTTTATCTTCTTTTATGGCTCATGGGAACTGCATTGCAGCACAAAACTTACTTGAGCAGTAAAAAATAATAGGCTATTTATGCATTTAAATACCACTTTGCATGTAGTGTGCACGTTTTGAAGCGGCGACCTAAAAGTAGACACCAGTTGCACTTCAGCTCCATTTCTCTAGCTTCTCCTTGTTGATCACCTCCAAGTTTCCTAGTCCCCACTGTGTTACGTTCAAGCGTGCAAAAATCATCGGTTAGTCTATCCTGAAAGACACCAAGCCTCAGCCTCAGGATAATATGGAGCAAGAAGAAACAACAAACCATCAAACCAAGTGTATAGTTAGTTGTACAAATGATTTCTCTAAGATCAGAAGAATACAATGTTTTCTGCAGCAATAGCCACACTATTTTTTCACAGAGGATTTGCTGTCGAAAAAATTGTCTTATCTAAAGCTAACCTCCACTACTAAGTAACTTTAAGAAAAAGTGTTGGCATAGAAGAGAATAGTAAAAGTTCATCAGGCTCTGTCTAGCAGGTTAACATGAATTAGCACTAGGTTCAATTCCTTTTATTTATTTATTTTTGCTATCTGTTCAATATCACCACCCACTCACTGAACCCCTATATACACACACAAAAAGAACCAGTAAGTTTAGCCAGTAAATAAGAAGACCATTACAGGAGTGACTGGCTCTTTTTAAATAACAGAAAGACAATCATGAATTGGCCTCTAACCCCTGGAAATAGAGGGATAGATGAGAGACTCCAAGAGAGTTCTCTCAGTGGGGTACTACTCTGATTGTAAGTCAATATTGCAAAGCTAGTTCAAAACTGCCAACACTATGGTGCAGAATAATTTTCACAAGATGCCATAAAGACCCTAGGGGAGCAAATGGCTCATTCCAGGGGTGGCCGCATGCTCAGGTGGAGGGAAAAAAGTACCAGCTCTACTTGTGACAGTAGATACTATTAAAGGGTTTCTTGGGCTTAGCAGGTTTGAAGCAGCTCAGATTTCATTGGTGACTCTTGGGCTACAAATACACGTTGGGAAAAGGCTGCCTAACAGTGCATACAACAATTTTTGTTTTTTTAGATACTTGTAAAATTTTCTCAATCCTTGGCCAGAAACTACATTTTTCCCCCTTAACCAACTTAAATTGAAACTAGTGGATTTTTAATTCAATACATTTTTGTTGCTTCATGTAATTATATTCATCATTTTGAAAAGCCCACAGAATGTAATCATTTTCTGCTTTTATAAGAAGCATAAATGTTGTTTTCAGAGTTTATGTGGAACATTACTGCCTTAAATCTTGATTTTATATAGCATTATTAAATGGGCTGAACCCTAATATTTATGTTGTATAAAAATTCCAAGCTTGAAGTCGTGTAATTTTGTTAGATGTTTTATTCCAGTTTGGTGTTGTTTATGTAAGTGCCATGTTGTAACTCTTCTATTTTTCCTCCGCGCATGTCCCTCTGCAGGCAAGGAACTTCCGCCTCTACACACAGGAGGTGTTGGAAATGGGTCACAATGTGTCCTTTCTTCTCCTGCTCCCTGCCTCAGACGACGTCTGTACAGCCCCAGGACAGAATAATCCTTACACCCCACACTCAGGGTTTCTTAACCTCCCTCTTCAGATGTTTGAACTTGGTATACTAGCTTGTTTCACCTAGAAATATTAACCCAGCCTCCTTATAATAAAATCACAAAGTTATATCTGTTCCCTCTTGTCCCAGTGGAGGGTCAATAAATCACATGATGGCTTTGGCAACAACCCTTCCTAGAACTGTGTACAAGTCTGAGAGAAAGCAAAGTTCCAAGACTATGTGCCTGAGCAATAATTACTGAAACCTAGCTAAGACCCAATGGAGAGGAGGGAATTCTAAACAGAAAGTTCAGTTATCAGGCTGCAGTTCTTGCCTCCCCTGTGCTTCCTTAAAACAGAAACACAAGAACTGATATTTTCATGAAAATATCTGCTCCTTCCTCTTTTCCCTCTCTCTCCTTCTCCCCTCCAACTGGGAAGAAAATAATAATGAAATTAAAATGTAGAATGCATATCACTTTGGAGGAAAAAAAAAGTCTATAACTTTTTAAGTAGTACTGGTTTATTAAATAGACTCTAATATTAAATAGACTCTAAATTGCTGACAGACCATTTGAGAAACTGACAGAATTTCTCAGGATGCAATATTGTGATTATAATGTTGGATTCTGAATGGGGGACGACCTTGTCCTGACTTTCAAAAGTGAATAGCCTGGGCCCCAGTTTCTCTATTTTTGCAGAGACCCCAGCTGCCCACTGAGAATGTGAATAGCGAGGGAGACTATTTCAACTTGTAACAGGCCAATAAGAGGCAATTAGCAAGAGGGTTCAGTCAGTGCCAGTGAAGTGTACAATTTGTGGGAGGGTGAGTGGGTAGGTGGGTGGAATGGAGGCGAACCCACTTTGGGTTACTCTCCAGCCACCAGATTTAGCAGCAGACAAGGCAACTACCTCACGTCTCCCTTTGAGGCCTGGGCATCTGAATCTGAATTTATCCGTTGAGGATAAATTGCTTAAGCCTCTGGGTTTCCCTTGCTAAAAGCAGTTCAGATAAAGAGCAATTGCGATTTTCCGGGGGAGGGAGAGTTATTAAGAGAAGCTTGAATCAGGCTTGCAGAACTCTGGGTACCCTAATATGTGGCACTGGCAGTCATTTAACCTTTCTGTACCTTCTCTGTGTCAAATTACTATTAACACTGGCCATGTCACTCCCAAGGGCCCAGAAGTGAATGTGACCATTTAATGAGTTCCCCAGCCAAAGAACATCATTAGTATGTGATAGAACTTTATTGCTGTTGTGAAATATGGTAGGATCTTTCAAGTCAACAAATATCTACTGGGTATCTAGTGTGGAAATTCAGAGATGAGAAAGACAAAGGCTTTGCCCTTGAGGAGTTTTCAATATGGTGGTAGGAAGAAAATAAGAATACAAATTTTAATAGAATAAGGTAGAGCATACCAGAAATCCTAAGTATTAAGTGATATTGAAAAGAGAAAAGAAAGAATATTTTCTAAAAGATGACATCAGAAAAGGCTTATTGGAGGAAACGATATTTGATGTGTCTTAAAGAATGGATAGGATACTAATAAATATGTATAAAAGGAAAAGCTTTCTTGTCAGGGGAAGCAGAATGAGAAAACAGAAGAACCCAAACAGAGTCAGGGAAACAACTAGTGGTCCAGTTTCACTAAATCTGAGAAATGATGTGAGGAAATAGTAGAACATAAAACCATACAGACAAGTTGGGGCCATATTGGGTAGTTTAAGAGTCAGGATGAGGAATCTGTTTAAGGTAGATTGAAGGCTGGTGTGAGGGGTGAGCAAAAAATTCAGAGGCTATTGTAATAATTGTCCAGTGTTATGGTAGAAACCAAAAGAAGGAAATACACAGTTAGAAGAAACATTGGGAGTGATCCACAAGATTGGGCAACTGTTTGAGTGAGCAGAGGAGAAGTCTTTCCTCTGGGGTTTTACAGCCTCTGGGATTGTGAGGATATTGGTGCCATTACCAGAAGTAAGGAAATCAGAGGGGAAAATAGTTTGAGAAAGAAACTGATGCTTTTAGCTCTGAATATTTAAATGTAAAGTTGCTAATTCAACATCCAAGTGGACATGTTCCATTGGCAGTGGGAATGCAGGAGAGAGAGTTGGGTAATAAACACAGAAATTTGGTTAGTATCTACTGATAACAGCTGAAGTCATGAAAATGAATAATTTCCCAAGGGTCAATAGTTGACCGAGAAAAGAGCTAAGGAAAATATTTTATTGAAGAGCTAACCAGGAGTCCACACTGTAAATGGTCATTGTTGTTACATGATATAGGCAAAATTCATGAAATTCATTTCCCCATGCCTCAGTGGCCTTGGTGGGAACAATCAATGTTTTGTATCAGTCAAAATTGAACATGACTTCCAAGAACCTAGAGTGTTCAAGCCCTGCAAGTCTCCTCTTTCCTGCCTTTCTGGGAGGCTCACACACTTTTCTTGGGCAACCGCCCCTTGTTCCCACTGTTGCTACACTCTATTCTACAATTCAGTGGCTTCTGTTAGCATCCGTTGCCTGTCTCCATTCATTCATTCATTCATCAATAAACATTAATTGAGTAGCTTGTTCAATTAATGCCAGGCTCCATTCCAGGCACAAAAGAATCAGCAATGTGCAAACTCCTCATGGAGTTTACATTTCTAGTGGGGGAAACATAATGAACCAATCAACAAACGATTATATTATAAATTTTAGAGAGTAATAAGGGCTATGAAGAAAAATCAATCAGGGTCATAAACTGGGCTGAAGTGACAGGAGCTGCAATTTTAGACAGGATGATGTGGGAAGGCGTCTCTTAATATATTGGAGCAGAGACCTGAGATTTCCAAGCAGTGGAAACAGCAAGGGAAAAACAGCAAGGGCAAAGGCCTTAAAGTAAGAGTGTGCCTGGCTGGACTGAGGAACACTAAGCAATCAGTGCAGATGGAGTGAGGTAAGCAAGGAGAACAGGGGTAAGAGATGAGATCAGAGAGTCAAAGGGGACCAGATCATGCAGGGTCTCACAGACCATAGGGAGGACTTTGGATTTGATTTAAGTGTGGATTTTGAGCAGTAGAATAATATATTAAAAGCTCTGAGAAATACAGTAGCAAAAATAAAATAAAATAAAATAAGAACTTTATTTAATCCAGCATTTCCCAAATTCATTTGACCATGACTAGAACCTTTTTTTAGCACCCATTAAAAACCCACAGAGTATATACTTTGGGAATATACTACCCTAGAAGTGTTTCTCAAACTTTGATGTGCATAAAATAAGGTTCATTTGGAGATCTCGTTGAAACACAAGATTCCTAGAGCCCAATCCCAGAGACACTCAGTCGGTCGGTCGCGGGAGGGGGCACACGAATCTGCATTTGTAACAAGCTCTCAGGGGATTCTGGTGCTGCCAATCCACGGACCACACTTGAAGTAGCACTGCCTAGCACACAAAGATAAATACCTTTTAGGAATTTCCAGAACTAGGATGTAAGTACCATCATAATATAGTGGAATCCAACTGTGCCTGTCTCTCTGACCTGTCTTTCCTCTTCTTGCTGCTAAAAGCAATATAAGACCATCAGATATTATCCTTCATCTATGAAAACCAGGTCATAGATCAAAGCCTGGCTCTCAGTAGTTCCTGACTTTAATATTTTTTTTCCTAGAGAAAGCCATACTTTCTTACCGTCTTGGTCCTCCCTTATCACCATATCATTGGTGATTCAACTGATTAATGAGGATGATGTAAATTTCCAGAAGAAGCCACTTGGTTGAGTTTGGTTACTTTGGCATACAAAATTCTTTTCTAGGGACCAAGGGAAAATGATGCCAATAGCAGGAAATAACTACATTCTCGAGTACAGTGCTTGTTGCACTTCAACAACACTAACAACAACTTTTAAAATATTGCTGGGCCTTAGTGAGAATCATTTAAACTGTATCTTATCACCCAAACAATCAGAGCTTTCCAATAAGCAGATTGCCATAGCTATATACCTCTATTAGGCCACTAAGAATTTGCTAATACCTTAAGTAAGAACTGTTAGAGGCTTGCTATGGTGGACCTAAGCCCTTCTAGGAAAGATGCTAAGCATTTTTTCATTTGTTTCTTAAAAATATGATGTCCATCCTCCTTAGGTAAATCCATAGTAAAAAGTCAAGAGATACATACACTAAGCTTTTCTGAAAAGGGAGAGAATATGATTAGAAATTCAATCAGAAAATTTTAGTTAATAGCCACATTGGAATTCTAATGAAACCTGAAAATGTGTAAATTATAATAATAGAATAAAGGGTTACACTATATTTCAGGTTTTCTTTTATGTCATCCCTGTCCCGTGAAAGGATTTGAGATTGGCAAACTGACCATGTTCCTGCAGTGGCCTAAGTGATTCATAAATAACTTGCTAAGTAGCTATGGAAAACTGTATCTGTGCCTATTCAAGCACTAAATAGGTCTAGCAAGAACAAAATGATAAAGGAGCTTAGTCCTCTATCTTCTGATGTAGAGACTAGGCTGGGGCAGGCCCACAGGAGTATTCTTTCACAGGATTACTTCTGGATTAGAGAGAGACTGTCATAGAGAGGATAACATGGGACCTCTATGAGCAGGGCTGAGCTAGAGCAAAGTGGTAATGTTTCACCAAAGACCCATTCCCCTTCCCATAGCCTGAAGACTGACATTTCCACTCTGCTTTGAGTAGGAGTAGGATAGGGCCCCTCTGCAGTAATAAATCATGTGCCTGGGGTCTTACAAGGGTCACTATTTACACTGTTTCCTGGGACAAAAGGAAAAGCAGCATCATGAGCCCTTAGGAACGCTATCCAGTGCCATGGCCTCGTGAGGATTTGCCTGCTCTAAGGAAGTCACTGCCCTGTCCCCATGGGCAGTCACAATTGACAGCAGGTCTATGATGAAGAAAGTTGATTTTTATTGACCCCCTTGGCTCTATGGTTCATGCTAATTAGACTAGATGGACAAAAGACCAGGGAATTTTAAAAAACTAGTTTGAGGCCTGGTATACATATATTTCATGCACCTGTGCTTGGCTGTACCCTTCATTCAGGAAACATTTCCTGAGCTTTGACTGTCTGCCAGGTACTGTACAGGCACTGGGCATGTAGACATTAATAAGACACAACCTTTTTCCACCAGAGCCTCAGAATAAATGCTATAACTGAAGCATTATAGTTGAGGCCTCCTCATAACTCATCTATACAAATAGTCCCAATACAATGAAAGAACTACTGTAAGAGTTACGTTGTTGCATTTCAGAGGACAAACACCAAACCTTCTTTACAGAGAAAAATATTTGGGCTGGGACCTTGAAGGATAGACACTCACTCACCAAGCAGAAAAGGAAAATCATTCTAAGCAGAAGGAACATCATGCACAAAAGCTTGGAGACCTGACAAAATTCAGCCCAATGGACTCAGTATCAGTGTGACAGATGCTTAAGGCATGTGAGGAGGGGCAGCAGGAGAAGTAGTTAAAAATACAAAAGGTCAAAATCATGAAGGGCCACTTAACGCCTTCCTAAAGAGGCTGGACTTTATCCTGTAGGCAATAGGGAGCCATTAAAAGATTATAAGAAAAGGGATGATGTGCTCTTACTGGTTTATAGCAGCTCTGTGGCAAATGTATTGTGGGAGAGCGAGAAAAGACTGACACTAGAAGCAACAAGGCAGTTAAGAGACTTCTCACTGGTCCCAGCAGGCGATGGTAAGGACCTGAACCAAGGCAGTAGCAGTGAGGGTGGAAAGGAGAAAGCAGATGCAAGAGGAATTTAGGAGATGAAATCAATGGAACTTCGTGATTGGTTTGATGTGGCTGAAGAGCAAGATGGCGGAGCCAGAGAGTCTGAAAAGGGTGCTGAGATGGACAACATTGCCACAGACCAACATAGGAAACGTGAGGGGAGGAACAGGTTTGGGGGAGGAGAGAGATGATGACTTCTGTTTGACAGATGATGAGTTTTGAGGTGCCTGTGGGATAGTCAGGCAGTGGCCTAATGGAATCCAGGCCACAGTCTTACAGGAAATGACATGGTCTCAACTCTCATTCCTAACGCCCATTTTTCATGATTTAGAATACTATTCGTGAATTCCAACTGTCAACTCATTCACCACCAAGAGTCATTAGAGGGGAACCTTGTGCCTAGGTTTTTTCTGGCACCTTGGCAAAGAATCACAGAACTAAGCTGACCCCAGAAGGTTATCCTGTTGAATCCTTGGCTTCCAAGCTAGACCACATGTCCTAGACTTATTAGGACTTTACTGAATTAGAGAGCCTTAGGAAGTATATTCTAATCCCAATCCTGTTCTAATGTTCTAACCACTCAATACCTCATTCTTCCGGGGGGCGGGGGGGGGGGGTGTGAACATTGATTTGTATTTGATATGTGCAATACACTGTGCTAGGCACTTGCTATACATTGCATTATTTAGCCCTTGGTAGGCATTATTATCCCTGTCTTAGATATGAGAAAACTGAGGCTCCCAGAGATTACATACCCACTATCACACAGGGAATGAGTGACAGAACTATGATGTACTTTCCATTCTACTATACTCCTAATCTGACTTCTAGTATTATAGTTTGTCATTGTCTTTTATAGAAAAAAAAGAAGGATAAAGAGAGACACAGAAAATTAGTCTTGGTTTGAGAATTACTGACGAGTCATGTGGTACAGATAATGACATTAGTATAGCCATATACCATTTTTTCTGGAAAATACATGTGATCTGCATTTTAAAAAATTTAGAAGCTTCCAGTCTATCCTCCCCTCTCAGTGATGGCTACCAAATGTATCACTGCTAAACCACAAAAGACTATGATAAAACAACATTTGTTAAAGTAACCACTAGAGCAAGAAACTGAAGCGTTATAGTTGAGGCCTCTTCATAACTCATTTATGATGCATGGCATGGATGGTGTGGTGCTGTGAGACCACCCACTGGTCCACAGCTCCTACCTCAGGTAGACACAGCAAGAGAAAGTTGTGAACACCCTGGCTTTTAAGAATTAAGTATGGACTGATAGTGTTTCCTTTAAAGAAATTCTTTAGTGCCTTTTCCTATCTTCCCAGTAATGTTTTAGAAAGAAAAGTTTTTTCTTTCTTTCTTCCTTCCTTTTTTCCTTCTTTTCTCTCTCCCTCTCTCCCTTTCCCCTTCCCTTCCTTCCTTCCCTTTCCTTTCCTACTTGCTTTGAAAAGGAAGGCTGTGAGACACTTCATTCTCTGCCCTCTGCACTCTCCAACAAAGAGAGGACATCTGTCAGCTGCTAATGGGATATAATCCCTCCTTGAAAGGCATAGAGACACATTCAGGGAGCCACAGGGGTCAACATAACCTACACAGTAATAGTGACTCCTTCCTATAGAGCTGCCTATAAATATCACAAACCTGAAACATACCTTTCAAAATAGGAAAATCAGGAACACAGTAAGAACAGAGGACCAGAGGAGACTTTGGAGGAAGGATCTGCACTCTTCAGATCAGAACATGCATTCATTCATTCATTCATTAAACGAACATCTATTGAGAAGCTGTAAGTTTTGAGTTCCAAGTTTTGAGGAAATTAAATTAAAGACATGGTTTTAAGACAGTATGATAGCAAGGCAGTCAAGTAAACACAAGATATGTGTCATGATACATTTAGAAACAATAGCTATAGGAGCACAAAAGAGGGGGAAACTAATTTTGCCTTGGAGGGGAGGAGGTATCAGTGAAGGCTTTACAGAGGAGAAGACCTTTAAGCCGAATCCTGAAGCACCAGAAGCTAATCTGAAGGTATTGGTAGAGAAGGGTATTTGAAGAGGAGGAAAAGACATATTTAAAAGCATGGAAGTACAAAAGGACTTGTTATGTGATACATTCAGCTTGACTGAAGCTTAGGGTTAATGCAGGATAGGGGAGGGATGCCGCAAGATGAAAGATATGACTGCAGGTATATTCAAATTCTGGATCGCAAAGATCTTTCTTTATGGTGATGATGTTTGGATTTTATCCTGAAATCAAGAAGAAGCTCTGTGAGGCCTTTAAGCAGGGAACTGAGAGGGAAACTAGAGCATTTGGGAGAAGATCAATAGTCTGTCATTTATTGAGAAATCTGTTCTGCTTGTCAGGCAAGGAAGTGCTAAGCAGTGTAAAGGAATAAGAAGGAAGGACCTAACACCAGAGAGAAAAATCAGCCCCAGAACTGAGACCACCTGAGTTAAAATGGTGCACAGCTGGAATAAGGATGTTCCACTGAAGCCCCTGCCCATTCTTCTCTTCCACTTCCATATGATGAAATAGAAACAGAGCAGGTTGCCATTACAGACAACTAAGATTTACCCTAAGAGTAAATCAAGCAAGGAAGCAGGCAGCAATAAAAAAAGGAATTGTAGGGTGCACAGAAATTTCTCAGTACATAGGGAAGGATGGCTTTCTCGGTAAGGTGTAGAAATAACCAGAAGCCCCAGTTTGGGATAGTTTGGTTTTATCTTCCCTAAATGGTCAGGTCTCTATCTAGGGAATCAGCAGCACAGAAGCCTAAATCACAGGAATTAGATGTTCTTTCTAGAATCCCTCACCAAAGAAGTCAGAATTAAAATGTTCTGACAGACTTATTGAATTAAAACAGCCCTGTTTCCAAAGCCTGGAATACACTAGTACAGGTCAGAGGTACACAGAGCAAGTGAGATTCCTGGAGAGCGAGTCTCCAAATTCAACCATGACCAGGAAGAGGCTAGTACTACTCTGGTCTAAATAAGGATACTTTCCTTATCCCCCTGGAATCTGAAGTTATGGTTTATGATCAGAGCCAGTCAGAGAAGACTGGAAAATCTGACCCCATCATGCTGCCTGGGACAGGCTCAGTCCTGCTCTGCTCTGCTCATCCTGAAAAAGGGCAAATGACGGAGAAGGTCAGACTCTTTCCTCTGGCCTCTCCCCTATTGAGAGAGGAAGGCCAAGTCTGCCAAGGACCAAGATGGTCTGTCCAGGCATCAGCTCCCGTCATTCTTCCAGAGGAGCCAAGGAAGGGAGAGGCAGGAGGAGGATCAAAGCCCATCACAACAGGCTTGTAGAGACGTTTTCCAGTCAGATGAGAACCACCTCCAGAAAAGCATGTCTTACTTCTTCCAGGGCTTCTGCTCCTGGAAAGGAGGAAGCAAGATACATATTGGAAATCATACATCAATATCAAAACTAGATTTCAATTTGCTGCTTGGCTCATTTTTTCTTTAAAGTGATAAGCAAACTGAATTTCCCAGTTTCTCTATATATAAACATACGCAGTCCTGCTTTGGGGAAAGTCCACATAAACTGCAGCTTGGGCCAACCCCCCTTCCCCATACCTTACCAGGACCTGGTAAACCTTAAAAGGGAATACTGTTTGCCTAAAGCCAGACAACTGGCCCCTAAAGAACACATTTATAATTTATTTATGGCTTAATATTTTCCAGTGATAGGATTAATAAATCATGTTTTCATTCAACTTGTTTTCTTTGAGGTATGAATTTCTCTATTTTGATACCAGATCTTAACCTGTTTTATTTTGCTTGTCCATTTTCCAGTTCATTTTTGTAGCTACAGGGAGAAATTTATTAGTCTGTATTGCCGCCTTTCTGCTGTTGTGGAGCTGGATTCTCTGAATACCCAACAAGCCCTGAGGGAAGCTATCTCAGACAGTGAGGTTGCAGCTGCCAAACAAAGATACCAGCAAGTTTTAGATTTCATTCAGGTAACAGTTTATTTCTTCTGAGGTAAAAAGGAAGGAAGAAGAGGCAGGGTGGAGGGGATGAGAACCAAGCAGGGGAAAGAACAGCAATCTGGACCAATTCAAAGAACACAATATGCAAGCAGCCTATTGATTTGGTTAAAATGTGGAGCTCAGGAAGATGTGAGTTTTCAAACAAAGGCTTAAGAAAAAGCCATAGATAAATCCCAATATCACTAAGAGCTGTGAGCCATGAGCCACTGTGGTGGGTAACAGTAGCTTCTCATACTGGAGTGAAAAAGAAGTAGTGATGAAGATCTTGTTCTTACCTGGCACCCTGTTGATGATTCACACACACACACATATCTTAGTAATTAACTAAATATCCCAGGGGGAAAAAAAAAGAGAGAAAGGAGAAAATGACCCACCAGTTTTTTTAACCCAAAACCATAGAACCTAAGGTTCCTAATGTTTTGGACTTCTTTATGGCAGACTTGACCCTTTAATCTGTGGCTGCAGAGGTTAGAAAATGTGTTCACTGTCCATGGTCTTGTCTGGAAAGGCCTTATGGTTACACCTCAGGGTCTTGTGAAAGGGGTAGTGATTGGTCAAGTTCAGTAAATAATTTGCATATCATCCCTGGATTTAAGGGGAAGACTAAAGCCAGGGAAACAAGTTAAGAAGTTGCTACAACCATCTGAGTGAGAAGTAATGAGAACTTAAGATGAGGAAATGCTGTGAAGTTTGGACTAATGAATCTCTCTAAGCCCCAATCTCATCTGTAAAATGGATGATAAAAGTACCACCTCATAGGGTTAATGTAAGAATTCAATGAGATAATGCAGAGTGCCCGGCACATAATAAATATGCAATAAATTATTTATTTATCCATTCATTTTTCAATAAGAAGGGAATATACTTTGAAAGATGAGTATGCAAGATTTAGAGTTTTTTAAGTACTCAGGAAGAAGATATTGTAATATACTTGCAAAGCGATGAGCAGACAGATCTTCAGGATCATTCTATTTCCCTCATCCTGTAAATGAGTTATCTTCAGTGGCTTTTCAGATTAAAGAAATCAGCCTTTAAATACTACTGAAAATGTAGTATTTAAAAATTTAAAACATTTATTTCACTTATTTTATTTCCAGTAGAAATGAAAGATAGATAGGGAGGGGGCTGAGGGGGGAGGAAGACCATAGTATGAGGAGAATATACAAGGCCAGTTTATCTTTTGAACCTGGTATAAAGGACAGTAGAGCACAATAACAATAACAGACCAGACGTCAAGGAGCATACATTTTTTTAGTCCTGGTTCCTCTACTAATAAACTTTGGAGTATTGGAAAATTCACTGGGTCTACATGGGACTCACTTTCTTGAGTGAAATGACTGGATTAGATGACTTCTAAGGTCTTGTCAGCTCTAACATTTTATGACTTCTTTAACAACCATAAATATTTTTAGAGCAACACTTTTCTAACTGTACCTTAGATTCTCTTTCTCTTTAATTCTACTTAAGCCTCCCCAAATCCAGTGTGTTCATCCAATGAGAGGGTTGACTTTTTTCAGTCTATCACAATCTCAGATCCCTCCAACAGGAGTTCCTGGCTCCATTCTTACTCCCTGCCTACCAACCCTCCTCCTTTCTTTTTCACCTAGCCTAGGGATCCACTGCCTTTTTCTCTTTCATCACAACATTAAGTGGGCTGGACAAAGGCAAGCCAGGAATTCTTCAAAGTTCTGTACTGCTCTGGTCTCCCAAAGTAGGTAACTTGAGGCCCACCACCCCCACCCCCACCCCCGCTCTACACAGTCTCCTTCCAGCCAGCCAGGTACATGTAGACTTGGATAAAAGCCAATTCCCAAACAGTTCAAAAAATAACTTCTTGGCCAGAATAAAACCAGACCATCTCCTTGCACCCACAGCCATCAATGGACTGCCTTGCTCCACCCAACATTGATAAATTGATACCTGCATAGAGGGAAGATAATTTTGATATTTTGATATCATCTCTCTTCCTATTTATGTTGAGCTTCTCAGTCAGAGTCCAACCCCCCTCCCCACTTCTCCCTTTCTCTCCCTCTCTCTTTCTCTCTCAAAATGAAAACCAGCTGTAGCCACTCACCCATTGGTGTTCACAGCTCAACCCACCACACACCATAACCTACAGAGGCGACCGCCAGCCGCGAGAGCATTTGTATGATTCCAGATCTAAGACAGTGTTGAAGTCACTACACAAACCAAACATTGTAAAGAGCAAGGGAGTCTATGTAAATACAGTTAGGAAAAGAAGCCAAGGAGTGCAGCCAGAAAGGGGGAGGGTTGGACCAGGGGAGGTGTAGAAAATCATAGATAAGGTATACAGGCTTTGTAGACAGCACACACAGCAGAAATGTCAAAGTGTGGGGACCTGGAGCTTGGCATATTTTGAGCTGCTAAAACCTAAAGGGCAATTAGGCTATAATTTATATACTGTAATGTTTCAAATGCTCCTAAGCTGTAATAGAAACACAGCTCATTAAATATGGCCAATCTATCATCCCCACAGGCACCTTGTAACTGTGTTGTGAGAAAACCAATCACCTTACATTTAATAAAAATATTATCTTGCCTGAGTACAGAGAAAGGGGTGTAATTTATGGGATGAAAACTGAAATTTTTAAGGAGCAGAGTGAGAAATGGATGCAGAACTTTTAACCAACAGACCTAGGGAGTTCATGGTCTTTCTTTTTTCAAATATGTCAGCAAGTCTTTAGAAGGTGAATTTGGACCTTAAAATCAGTGGGGATTATGTTGTCAGTTACTTTTAGATCAACAGTATAATGTAAAATGGGTGAAAATTGTACTTCTTTTGGAGCCACTTAGCTAAGTCCCATTAAAGTCAATACACAGGCCTCCCTAAACCTGTGTTTTTTAATTTTTCTTCAGTTAAGACCTCCCTACCTCATGACTGAGAAAAAATAAGAGGTAAACAGTGTCTGTGTACTAAATCTCACTGTCAGTCCCCGACAAGCAGGCTGAAGCAATCTTATCCAAAGAGAACAGGTGGTTTTTTATTAATGATTATATTAGTTTCAAACGGCTGCTCTAACATTACCACAAACTGGGCAGCTTAAAACAACAGAAATTTATTCTTTCATGGTTCTGGAGTCCAAAATCAAGGTGTTGTCAGAACCACACTGACTCTGGAGGCTCTAGAGGAGAGTCTGTATTTTGACTCTCAGTTTCTGGTGGCTGTTGGCTTTCTTTCATTTATGGCTGCCTCACTCCTGTCTCTGCTCCCATAGTTGCATTGCCTCCTCCTGTTCTGTCTTCCAAATCTCCCTCTGCCTCATTCTTACAAGGACACTTGTCATTGGAATTAGAGCCCATCCAGATAATCCAGGATAAAGACCTTCTCTCAGAACCCTTAAACACATCTTTTGCCCTATATGGTAATATTTATTCTTTTATCATATAAAGTCATATTTATAGGTTCTGGGGATTAGTGCATGGACATATCTTTCAGCCAACTACAATAATCATCATTGTCATTTAACAACTAAAAATTTTAGAACATATGGTTTATAAATTGTACTCATTATTTACATTATCTTACTCTATTCTCACAATAACTCTGTTCGAGGGGTAGAGATCTAAAGAATTAAGTAAACATTCCAATCATTCATGCATTCATTCACTGAAAAAGCATTTTTTGAGCGCCCACTCTTTGGGGGTCACAAAAAACACAAAAGCACAGTCCCTGTCCTTGAAAGGCACTCTAAAAACTGTCCACAGTCATGAAATGCCTTTAAAATAATTTTGAGGCAAGAGTTTACTACATGAGGTAGGACCAATAAAAGTCAAATGAGAGGGCAGCAACCCCATCATGAAAATTTGTCCAAGTCTCATGTGGGATTCCCACTTTGGCTTTACCCCCTGAACTTCAGATTTCTTCCTTGACTCAGTGATTCCTCATGGACTTGCCTGCTACTGAATCTCCTGCCCAGTTTACCTTGCTAACAAAGCCTAAGGCTCAATCTTCCACTTTCGTTGTAAGCTCTGAATACGCTGCTAGGTTGTTAGTCGCCCCAGGGCAGAACAGAACTAGAAAGCAGAGGAAAATGGCTCTTAGCCACACTAGTTCACTCTCACTTGCCTGTCACTCTGAACAGAGAGACTGAACACCAAAATTTTTAGAGTGTACTCCATGTTTGCTGACAGCAGCAGGTTGTGGATAATCTTTTAGGAGTAGGTTTAAAGTACAGATTAAGACTCTAAGAAGGAACTTTGAAAATAAAATATAACACTGAGTAGTTCCTTACTTTTAAAACCTCTATAATTACAGAAACCTTAACCTTGCATTATTCACACAATGAACACCTTCTACCCAGAAGCTGAATGACACCAACTTTCTAAATATTCTTCAAAAATCACTCATAAATTGTCAGAGCTGGAGAGGACCTCAGACATCATCTAGTTCAACCTCCTCTTTTTACAGCTGCATAAATTGGACCAAAGAAGTTAATGGTTTGCCCAAGGCACCCAGTAAAATTAAATGCAAAGCCTATTCAAGCTCCAGGGATGCATGAAAACTATGTGACTAACAGCCCCTCCTTGGATATGGTCAGAATAACCAGAAAGTTCACCATCAGTGCCTATGAAGATTTGGGAGAACACCTATCTACAGAAGTAGACACAAAAATATGAGTGACTTTTACACCAACTGGCTTCAGAGTAACTATCGTACTTTATAGTGAAAATATGATTAACCCTGAAATCACTATATCGAAATGGTAACAATCTAAAATGGTGTGATACTAAAAAATGTAAAGATGTTTAAATTACTTAAGAATAAGCTGTTTAAGCTGTTTTGTATTTTAGAAGCACTTATTTTAATGTAAGAAAGTAGTAAGTTTAATATATAAAACTACTTCTTTCTATTAAATAAGACCAAGAATCTATACTTGGTAAATTATTTCAGTAATGTTTTGTTTTTCTAGACCACATATAAGAACTAAAACTACAGGTTTTAAAGCATTCTGAAATTCAGACTTTATCATATGCCTTCCCCACAATATTCCAATGAGGAATATTTCATTATATACTAAGAATTAGTAACAGTTTATTTGTATGAGCAATATGTGCTGCAGATTTCCAAAGCACTTTCAAAACCATCACAGCCACCCTGTGTAGTATAAAAGGGAAGATGTTCTTGTCCACATTTTACAAATAAGGCAACTAAGACTCAAAGAGGTCAAATGGTCATTATAGAGCTAATAATAATTACAGTTATAGAGGTAAGAGGCAGATCCCATTTAGAATCCAGGTCTTCTGTTATTTGCACTAAATGACATAGCCCCTCAGGTAAAAATATGCCAGTATTTTATGTTGAAAATATTTTACTCTTGCTCAAAACCAATACTATAGAAAACGGATCATCTTGGATTCTTGGGAAACATTACTTTTCAAGAACTGTTTGTAACAATATCTTCTACCATTTTGTTTTGAAGAAAATAGATGAAGTTTGGCGTGAAATGAGATGGATCACAGATGCTCTACAGTATGCAAGATACAAACAGCCAGTTTCTGGCTTGCCAATCATGAAGCTGATAGATCCCTCAGATGAGCAGAATTTAAAGAAGATCAGCTCTACATCATCACATATAGACTGTCTTCCATCACCATCACCATCCCCGGAGATGCACAGGAGAAAGGCAGTGAGTGGTAAGCAATAATATGTGAAGTTCAGTCACCAGATTCTTGGTCCTCTCTTAATTGATGAGGTTCTTCATGCTGAGGCATTGCTCCCAGCAAAGGATAGGAAATACTGCTTGGTGGTTAAGAGTCCAACGGCATAGAAGGAACAGAAACGGAACAGTGAGGGGTGGGAAATTAGGGCAATAACATGAGATCAACTCCAATTAGGAGTGGGAAAGATTAAGTCCAGTTCTAGCCCAAGCTTCCAAGCTACAAAAGAACACAGAGGAAGGATAAGGCTTCAGAAATACGGAATGGAGACTAAGGCAAAGTCAGGTGAGGGCCAGGTCAGCCAAGGGAATGTAACCAAAACCAGGTAAGGAAGGAGAACAGGCCTGGCCTCTAGTAATTAGGCTGACAGGAAGCATGTCCCAGCCTTGGTTAAGAGTTCAGGGCAACCTTCCCACCCACATGGCACCAATGTCCTGGGGTAGAAAATGGGGAGGAGAAAAACCTTGGATAAACAAGAATCCTGAGCCTGAGGCCAAATAAGTAGGTTGGCTTCAACGTAGGTACAACTGAGCTGGAGGAGATGCCTGACATGGCACTTCTAACCCTGAGAATTAAGTAGGAAGGACCGTGTCCAACTCTTTCGAATTTACACAGCAAAGGCTAGTAGCAAAAACATGACTAGGTTAACACAAGTTTCTACAAAGCACCTTTATGCGTATAGGCAGAGAGAAAGCGTATTCGGCAAAGGTAGTATAGACCTCTTGCCTGGGACATGTTGAGGCTACTGCCATTTTTTTTCTAGTCAGTTAAAGTAAAGGCCTTTCAAAGCATCTTTCTTGATTCTATAATTCATAAGACTCTCCAATTTTGGAAGCTTTACAATAATAACTGATATTTTTAATAAACTTCTGATTTGTGGGCTTGTCCCTTAGGGGGTATCATGGTGCAGCAAAAAGAACATGGGATTAAAAATCAGAGACCTGGATTCAAATCCCAGTTTTGCTTTACTAGCTGTATAAACTTGAACAGATTACCAAATCTGAATCTCAGTTTCCACATATGTGAAATGAGAATAATATCTACACCTTGAAGAACTACTTGTGAATGACAATCTATGTCAGAGATATGTGTTATATCATAGACAATAAATAGTAGATATTATATTTAATGATATTCTTATTATAGAAAACTTCAGTAGTGATGCAAGCTTTTTATATAAGTAAATTTATGTGTGATCCTATGTTTTAAAAACCTCAATGCCTAAAAATCAAAACTTGGCATGCATGGGAGCTTGGGAGAAAGTGAATTTACAAACAGCTCAACAAAAGCATTCTTTAAGTGGAGTTTTTAGAGTGTATTTTTATAGATTCTGACCAGGCTGGGGATACAAACGCAAATAACTACTATCCCTGCCAGAAGCTAATCTAGTGGGAGAGACTATGAACAAAAAACTGCATGGTAATTGCATGTGTGCTATGATGAGGGTATGCATCGGTTACTATCGAGTCCATTGGAGGTGTTAATTCTTAAACTCAAGGTCAAGGAGAACTTCCTGGATGAAGTGGCATTAGAATCAATTACTCAACAGTAAGTAGGAATTGAACAGAAAAAGAGAAATGAGGAGAGCATCATAGGCAGAGAAGTAGAATGAACAACTGTGTGATGGGTGGAACTGCAAGCAGTCTGACTGAAACACAGGATCCTAGTACACTGTTCAGTCTTTATTATTATTATTATTATTATTATTATTATTATTATTATTATTAAAGAAAATATTTATTGGTTACTCACTATGTACCAGGTACTCTTAGAGGTAAGAGGAATATAAGGATAAACAAGGTCCCTGCTCCTGAAAAGCTTACATTCCAGAAAGTGACAAACAATGAAAACAAAAACAAGATAATTTCAGATAGCAAAAACTCCAGTGCATAAACAAAAAGCATTTGGGAGTTGAGTGGAACAAGAAGATTGCTGAGTTTACTAGGATGATTAAGAAAGACTATGTGAGAAGGTGACATATGAACCAACCACAGAAGGAGCCAGTAATGCAAAGACATGGAGTTTGAATATTCTAGTTAACAAAAGAGCAAAAGGCCCTCAGGTGGGTGAGGGATGGAAAGACCAGTCACTGGAGCAGAGTGAACAAGGCAGGGTGAGTGGTGAGAGATAAGGCAGAGAGAAAAGCAGGGGACAGATCATGCAAGGTTCTGTAGATCATAATAAGTAGCTTGGATTTTATTCTTCTTGCAACAGAAAGCCAAGGGAAACTTTCAGGTAATGATATGATCAGAATTACCCTTTAAGATCAAATCTGGCTGTTGTATAAGAGACGAGGAGGGAAATACTGGAAGCAGGAGACCAGTTAGGAAGCTATTAACAAAGGAGGCACCAAGTTTTCTGGCTTGGTTGCCTCAGTGTGTCGTGATGCCATTTACAAAAAAAAAAAAAAAGTTAAGACAGGAAGAGACACTTCAAGCATGTTGAATTTGGATTAGCTCTGGAACATTCCCCACAAAAAGAAACATTTTGGAGAAAACAGATGCATGAGGTCTGGTACTCAGGAAAGAAAACTGGAATAATAATAGAGTCAAGCATGATGATTGAAGTCATGAAATTGCTTGCGATTGCCCAGAGAGGGTGGGTAAAGTAATAAGAGGAGACCATGAGGGGATCCCTGTGTAACAGCAAGATTTCTTAGTCTAAGAAGAAACAACAGAGAAAGAAGATAAACAAGGGAGTGGTGTCACAGAAATTAAAGGTTGTCAAATGATGCAGAGAGGTTAAACAAAACAACTGAAAAAATTCTGTTGCTTGGTTTTGTTTTTTGAGTCAACCAGAAAGTCAGTGGTAATCTTGATGGGTGCAGTTTGTGAAGGGAAGAAGGTAAAAGCTGGACAGAAGTAGGTCAGGGTGTAAATAGGAGCTGAAGACGTGGAACCAGTAAAGACCCGCTCCTCTTCAAAGCCTTGACTATGAAAGAGAGGAGGGAGGGAGGGCAGCAGCTAGAGAGGTGTTGAATTGAAAGGGCATTTTTTTTTAAGGTAGGATACATAGAACATTACTGACGTTTCACAATTCATATAATTCTACAAACAACTTTTCAATTCTACTTCCATCTTCACAGCCCTTGTCTGCCCTCTCTGTTCACAGAAATTTCCCAGTGTTTCATCCTCTCTTAGCCACAGGATCCTAAGTGGGTTCCTCCTTGGCTGCATGAGGGTGGCCTCCTCTGTGCCACAGAAGCACCAAATTCTCGTCTTGGCCAGAGGACTGGTTACACACTCCCTGCTGGGAGGATCTGGCCAATCACATTTGGATTTTATTATTAACTTTAAAATGTGAGTGACCATCATTCTGTTTCTTAAAATATAACTCTCTCTCTTGGGTTCTTCTGTTTCTCTGAAGCCAAGAGTCCAAGGGCTATGAAGCACAAAGATGTGGAGGGTAGCAAATGAAAAATGGAACTCAATGACAGAGCAGCTCTACTGAGAGCTGGGAGAAAAAACATTTAGCATCCTGTCTCCTCACAAAAGCAAAAGCACTTTAGAGCAATGAAATGTGCTGCTGTGTACTCTGTTCTTTACACTAGTGTGACCACTTTGAATTATTTAATCTAATTTAAAGAAACATCTCCCCTTGAGTTGCTCATCGGGTAAATTAGCAAGCATAGTCCAGTTCCATGTAGGTAGGACTCACCTAACCTAAGGAACCTGCTGGAAATACAAAGCCTATCATGAATCTAGCCTCTAGTGCCAATCCAAAGTTCTGTTCTAACATTGTTAGAGTACCTTGAATTTGTTTGCGTGTATCTGGGGGGTGGGGGGAGGGGAGGAGTTGTGAATGAAACTTTTTAACTTATTTCCCATTTCTGTGTGGTTTTCCAAATGCAAAGTAGAACTCCTCTGAGTCAATTAAAATTAAGCATCTCCCAAGGACCCAAGGGGGAACGCTGGCTCCTATAAAAGGCAGCTCAAGGCAGGGGGTGGAATGATTTGATCCATCACATGGGTATTTTCTCTCCCACTCCTTTTCTGTGGGTATAGTGGTCACAGACAGCAGCATTTTTTTTTTCCAATACTGCTGTTTCTCCTAGTGACGCATCGGTGAGGCAACAGAGGGGAGGGGAGTGTTGTTTCCTTCAGATCCTTTTGGAGATTATCCTGATCTTCCAAATGTAAATCTTCCTGGTAAACTTTTCCTAGATGATGTTAAGAACACTATGGCATAAACTAAATAGTTCAGAAGATCAAGAGGACTCTGAAGATGTTATTTCTCTTGGGAAATTAAAAAGTGAGGTTCTTCCCAAGACTTGATGAGAAGCTATTTAAAATTCTACTCAAATACAGTGGAAATAGATTCAATGAAGCAGAAAAAAATACAACTTTGAATAATGATACTCAAAAATGTGAAGACAGGTTTTAGGGCAAATATTACTTACTATTTCTTTCTGTCTGTCCTGCCATGCCCCATGCCTTTAAAAGAAAATAGCTTTAAATCAATTATTCTTTCCTGAAATGTCATCTCCCCATAATGCCACATCAGCTCTACTCTGCTGTTATTGGCTCATCCATAGAGACCAGGAGTTGTAACACCCATTACCATGGCAAGAAAGCCAAGCTTCCTAAGCCAGCACTAATACTAGGGCAGAACTTTCATCAAACATCTCCTGGGTCAACCAGAGGGGAATCTCAGGGTTCTAAAAGTGCTGGCCTGCCCAGTGGGCCCTCTAAGGGAAACTGAAGAGCCACAATCAGGTTTTTTTAAAATAACAACCAGGCAAGGTGCCTATAATGGTTAATGGAGCATATGGCCTGGATCTGTGGATGGAAGCTACACTTTGCATTCTTTTCCAGGAACAGAGGGAGTAGCAGTGGACTAAGTCCCTGGAAACTCTCTTTGGTGCCCTGATTGGCATCCTGGAGATCTTCCCAGCCTGTTCTGGGAGGGGTATCCCACTTGAGCAATAGGCTCCACTAAGTCTTTTAATAAATAATGCAACCACCATGCAAGTCAAATATTTAGATTCCCACCAGAGCAATGTTTCTCAAGTGTGGGCCCATAAACCAACAAGATAATATTTACCACTCCATAACCAAGCCCTTTTTCACCTCCCTTCTGGGTTCCTACAGTTGTAACTAGTTCTTCTCTTGATTTATTTCTCCTATATCCCTGAATACTGGGAGCTATAATAAAGAAATTATATCATTTATTAATTCACTGCCATAGAATATATGCTATGTGAAATTAGGAATCCCCTACCTAATAAGTCAAGCCCTTGATCTTGAGGCTTACTCTTCTGAAACTTAAGACTGTAAATGGGAGGCTAAGCCTTCCTATAATTATGCCTAAAAGGCACCTCCAGAGAATCTCTTTTGTTGCTCAGATGTGGCCTTTCTCTCGCTAAGCCCAACTCGGCAAATAAATTCATTAACCTTTCCCCCACATGGAACATGACTCCCAGGGGAGTGAATCTCCCTGGTGACATGGGACACAATTCCCAGGAATGAGCCTGGCCCCAACATCGAGGGATTAAAAATGCCTTCTTGACCAAAAGGGGGGAAAGAAAGATAACCAAATAAGGTTACAGTGGCTAAGAGATTTCAAATAGAGTTGAGAGGCTATCCTGGAGGTTACTCTTATGCAAGCTCCAGCCAGATATCCCAAATGGCCATAGTATGCCAAGCCCTAACCAACAGTACTCCCAAAATACCTAGGTCCCTATCTGAAACTCTATAATAGTTTCACCCACCAAGTTTATCTCTCAGAAACTTAAATCCACCAGAGTGTTCCTATGCCAGACAAGTCTTAAAACCCAGGGGCAACAGCCTGTTTAAGAACAACAACCAGATGTAGCCCCCTTCCCCATAATGTTGACACCCCTTTTCAATATGAACAAGTTAGGGTAGTCACTGCCTAGACATTCCTAAAGATAAAAATAATAATAATAATAATACCACTGTTTCTAAGGCACTTACAAAAGTGTTTTCAACAAACAAATTTAATCCTCACAACACATATACACAATAAGGAGCAAGGCAGGACTTCAGTTTGTCTAATTTTAAGATAATTGTTCTTTCTGCTACATCTCAGCTGACTCTTAAGTCAATAAGCATCATCAAATAGATAACAGAATATGAGTGAGTGTTTTCAGGAATTCCTATGGCAGATTAAATAAATTAGATATTTTCAGGCTTCTCTTAGTATTGCTTTTAAAAGACTTGTCAAATCTCACTACTCATTTTGCTCCCAGATTTCAAAATATTTGTTTCAGTTTCAATTCAACTCAACATACTTTGCTGAGAGTCTTCTATATACCAGATATAGCACAAGAGGTTAATAATAGAATGATGATTAAGACAGTCTAGTTGGAAGGTCCTCATGGTCTACTAATCTGTCCTTGTTCAGATACAATGATCTGGGAAATAGAGGATTCTACATATCCCTTTGCTTGACTCCTTCCTTAGTTCATTCCTTCATCGACTAACTTATTCAATATTTACTAGGCAGAGATGAATAAGTCATAGTGCATTTCCTCTAGAACCCACAGTCTAATGAGGAAAGCAAATATGCAAATAGTAATTTATAATAAACCTTAGTAAATGCAGTAACAGAGATATAAATGAAATGCTGTAAGAACCCAAAGAACTGAGCAACTAACTCCACCACGGAAAATCAGGGCAGGCTCTTCCTGAGAGGCTGGATCCTAAAATACAATGCTCTGTTGAAATATTAGAATGTCAACTCCTTTAAATCATGTTTCCATATACTCCTTAGTTCCCCTACAAACAATGAATGCTCACTATTTGTATGTTGAGAAATGAAAGAACAAACTGCTTTTGCAAAGTGGTTGACGATGGTCTGGAAATAGGAAGAAAGTGTCACAAACTCTTCAATGTTTGCTTCCAGTTATAGTCATCTTTACAATCAGACCTGCAATGGACTACATGGTGGCCCCCAAAAAGCTATGTCCAAGTCCTAACCCCTGGAACTTGTGAATGTGACCATATTAGGAAAAAGGGTCTTTCCAGAGGCAATTAAGTTAAGGATTTTGAGAGGAGATCATCCTGGATTATTTGGGTAGGCCCTAAATCCAATGGCAAGTATTTTACTTACAAGAATCTTAGAAGAGGAGGAGAAGGCACAGAGACAGAGGATAAGGCCATGTGAAGATGGAAGGGAGAATGGACTGATGCAACCATAAGGAATGCTGACAACCACCAGAAGCTTGAAGAGTCAAGGAAGGATTCTCCCCTAAAGCCTCCAGAGAGCGTGCAGCCCTGCTGACCCCTTTCTCTCAGACTTCCGGCTTCTAGAATTATGAGAGAATAAATTTCTATTGTTTTCAGTCACCCAATTTGTGGTAACCTGTTAACGGCAGCCACAGGAATCTAACATAAGACCTAACATGTTTTTCTGGAAGCAACAATGTCAAGAAGCCCTTACTACGAACTTAAATACATACATATTACTCTGCGTCGGTGAATTAGATGAACCAGGCTCGGGCCTTCAGGAAACTTCCACTAAGAGCCATGGGAGTGCTAAGGTGGGTGGCAATATAGCTGGGCTTTAAAGTGAAATAAATCGGCATTGTGGTCCCTGCTCTGCCACTTATTAGCTATATGAATTGGACATTTAAAAAGCCTAAGCCTCAGTATTCTCACCTGAAAAATGGGAATTGTTGCTAGCATTAAATGAGATAAAGCACTGAGCATAATGCCTGACCCACAGAAATCACTAAATTATTATTAGGTATTGTTATTACTATTATGGACACATTTGAGTGCATGTAGACAGTTGAATAGACAACACTGATAAGACAAATGGAGAAAGAAGTTCAACTAAAGTCAATTATCAATTATTTGTGTGGGTATTCCAAACCCAGTTTCAAATCTCTGGTTAACCTCTCCTCATCATCACCCCTAAGGTACTTATCCCCACCATCATCAAAAACAACCAACCAATAATTCTGAAAGCCTGTTATGTGCAATGTCTGATTTTTCCCAGTATGGATGGGGAAGAGTACTATCTAAAAACGTTTAAGAGAGTATCAAAATCATTCATCCCAAAGCCTTCATCCATTTCCCTCCTTTTATCCTGAACCTCTCTTTATATCTTTGTCGTCTTCTTTAACCACTGGTCTCTGAGGACAGCATGTCTCCCCCACCCCCATCTTTCTAAGGACCAGTGCTAGAACTGGCACTTGCAACTGATCATCCCATCTTTGTTATATCCATTAACCTCACTACTCTCGTATCTTCAACAGTTTCCTCTCCAATGGTTCCTTCTTCTCTGCCACAGACATCTTCAGACCCCTCTATTCCAAAATAAGCAATTTCTCTCAACTCTGCTATCCCACAGGATGTTTCGTCTCCTCCTGGATGTTTTGGCCATTCCCTCAAGCTCAACCTGTCCCAAATTAAATTTTCTATCTCTTCCACTGACCAACTCTGCCCACATCAGCGTTTTGATCTAACTCCTCTGGTTAAATGCTACTCTATCTTCCCAGGCACCAAGGCTTGAAACCTACTAGTTACCTCAGGACCTTTGCACTTGCTTTCCCCAGTAGTCTGGAACACTCTTCCCTACATCTTTCACATAGCTGGTTCCTTCTGATCAATGGGGTCTCATCTAGATTTCCTTTTCTTCAGAATGCCTTCCCTGGCCACCTTGTCTAAAGAACCTTCCTCCCAAGTCACTCTCTAGCTAAAATCCAGTTTCATTTTCTTCATATAACTTTTCACTATCTGGACTCAATCTTACATATTTTGGACTTATTTCAACCCTTGCTTTATGAGCTGCTTGAATACAGAGAACTCGTCTGTCTGGCACAAAATAAGTACTCAGTAAACAGCTTTGAATGAATGACTTTCCTGGGTTTTATCCTCAACCACTGCTCTGGTTCAGCCCCACAGCCTGAACAAAGATAAATATTTATAGGAAACATAGCCTGGCATCCCTGATTTCCATCTCTTCCTCCTCCAGTTCATCTTATATCCTAGCTGCTACATCATCATTGTACAAGATCAAAACCAAGTGGTTGGTACAATTCATAGAGCTTATCCAGATTTTACTGGTTATACATGCACCCGTTTGTGGAAGAGACACATACTCACATGCATACATGTAAAACTCTACACAGTTTTATCATCTGTGTAGCCTTGGGCAACTACCACCATAATCAATATACTCAACTGTACTATCACCACAAGACTCCTCTCTTATCCCTTCATAGCCATACCCATCTCCCCATCCCTAGCTCTGACAACCACTAACATATTCTCCATTGCTATTATTATGTTATTTCATGAATGTCATATAAATGAAATCCTTTATTTTTATTGATGAGTAGTATTCCATGGTATGGACATACCACAGTTTGTTGAACCATTCATCCATTGAAGGACATTTAGGAAGTTTCCACTTTGGAGCTTGTGCCAGTTTGGATATATTATCCCCCCAAAAGCCATATTCTTTAATGCAATCTTGTGGGGGCAGATTTATTAATCTTTCTGATTAGGTTGTGACCTCTGTTGAATGTTTCCATGGAGATCTGACCCCGCCCACTCAGGGTAGGTCTTGACTAGTTTACTGGAGTCCTTTAAAGGGAGCTCACACACAGAGCAGCTGAGAGAGGCTTTTGGAGAGATGCTTGGGAGATGACCCTTAGAGGTGCTTGGAGACATTTGGAGATACTAGCCCAGAGTTTGCTCCAGAGAAGCTAAGAGAGACAAGCCCAGAGATATTTTGGAGACTGCCATTTTGAAACACAACCTGGGAGCAAAGGAACAGCAGACACCAGCCATGTGCCTTCCCAGCTGACAAAGGTGTTCCAGATGCCATCAGCCATTCTTCAGTGAAGGTATCCTCCTGTTGATGCCTTAATTTGGACATTTTCATGGCTACAGAACTGCAAATTTGTAACCAAATAAACCCCCTTTATAAAAGCCAATCCATTTCTGGTATTCTGCATAGCAGCAGCTCTAGCAAACTGGAGTAGGACTATTACAAATAAAGCTGCTATGAACATTCATACACAAGTTCCTGTGTGAAAAGAAGCCTTAATTTTTCTGGGATAAATTCCCAAGAGTGCAATTACTGTACCATTTTAGTCTTATCTTTCAAAAATTCCTGTTCCCTATATTCTAGTCAGACAGGATTTCTTGCGCTGTTTTCTCTTCCTCTCTGGTTTCTAGTCCTTTTATGATAGTTTGCATTTTTTTATTAAAAGCTGCCTTGAATTACTTTTTGAAAGTAAATGAGGAAATTAATATACACAGATAATAGAGATGAATAAATGGAGGGGAAAATAAACAAATAAGAAATGGTAGACAGTTCCATCAATCCTATCCCAAGAAAATATGATCCTCCTTTCTTATGAACATGCATCTTATTTGTTAAACTTCCCTTATGAAATTCGTGTTCTGCTATAGTCTCATAGATGCATACTTATTCTATACCCCCATTAAAACAGTAAACTCCCTAGAGACAGAGATTATTTCTTATTAATTTTATAAATGATCAAGCAGTAAGCACAGTGTTTCTATTACAGCAGAAATTCAAGTAATACAGAATCTTGATTGTTGAATGAATGGATGAATTAAATATCTCTGCCTTAAGAGAGCTCACAGTCCAACCAGGAAACCAGGATGTTATATTTACCTAAAAAGGATAACCAAAAATACAAGCCTATACAGGCTGTGATGGTTGGGTTCATGTGTCAACTTGGCTAGGTGGCCTAGCTGTCTGGTCAAGCAGGCACTGGCCTGACGATTCCTGTGAGGCTATTTGAGGCTGGTTGGTTTGTCGGATCATCAGTCAATTGACTGCAGCTGACTGATGACTCATCAAGGGGCGTGCTTCCACAGTGAGAGAATGCAATTGGCTGGATTTGGTCCGGGTGATCAGTTGGAGACTTATAAGCCGGACGGTTAGAGAACCTTCACTTCTTCTTCAGCTGCTCAGTGAAGCTTTTCCTGGGGAGCTCGTCGAAGTTGCCAGTTTGTTTCCTGAGGAGTTCGTCAAAGTTGTCGGTTCATTTCCTGAGGAGTTCTTCAAAGTTGCCGGTTCGTTTCCTGAGGAGTTCGTCCAAGTTGTCGGTTCGTTTCCCGAGGAGTTCGTTGGACGTCTTCCTTGGAGTTGACAGCTTGTTGACGGCTCTGCAGAATTTGGACTCGTGCGCTCCCGCAGTTGCGTGAGTCACTTTTACAATTTGATAATAAGAGACATCTCTCATTGATTCTGTTTCCAAGGAGAACCCTAACTAATACAACTTGGTACCGGAAGTGGTTCTTGAGAAACAACTGTTGGCCTGCTACTGGGCCTTAGTAGAGACAGAACGCTTAACCATGGGCCACCAAGTTACCATGAGACCTGAGTTACCTATCATGAGCTGGGTGTTATCTGACCCACCAAGCCATAAAGTTGGGCGTGCACAGCAGCACTCCATCATAAAATGGAAATGGTATATACGAGATAGAGCTCGAGCAGGTCCTGAAGGTACAAGTAAGTTACATGAGGAAGTGGCCCAAATGCCCATGGCCCCCACTCCTTCCACCTTACCTTCTCTTGCCCAGCCCACAGCTATGGCATCTTGGAGAGTTCCTTACAGTCAGTTGACTGAGGAAGAGAAGACTCGGGCCTGGTTTACAGATGGTTCTGCGCGATATGCAGGTACCATCCGAAAGTGGACAGCTGCAGCACTGCAGCCCCTTTCTGGGATATCCCTGAAGGACAGTGGTGAGGGGAAATCCTCCCAGTGGGCAGAACTTCGAGCAGTGCACCTGGTTGTTCACTTTGCTTGGAAGGAGAACTGGCCAGAGCTGCGTCTGTATACTGATTCCTGGGCTGTTGCTAATGGTTTGGCTGGATGGTCAGGGACTTGGAAGGAACATGATTGGAAGATTGGTGACAAAGAAGTCTGGGGAAGGGGTATGTGGATAGACCTTTCTGAGTGGGCAAACAACATGAAGATATTTGTGTCCCATGTGAATGCTCACCAGAGGGTGACTTCAGCAGAAGAAGGTTTTAATAACCAAGTGGATAAAATGACCCGTTTGGTGGATATCAATCAGCCTCTTTCCCCAGCAACTCCTGTCATTGCCCAATGGGCTCATGAACAAAGTGGTCATGGTGGTAGGGATGGAGGTTATGCATGGGCTCAGCAACATGGACTTCCACTCACCAAGGCTGACCTGGCCACAGCCACTGCTGAGTGTCCAATTTGCCAGCAGCAGAGACCCACACTCAGTCCCCGATATGGCACCATTCCTCGGGGTGATCAGCCTGCTACCTGGTGGCAGGTTGATTACATCGGACCACTTCCATCATGGAAAGGGCAGCGATTTGTTCTTACTGGAATAGACACATACTCCGGATATGGGTTTGCCTTCCCTGCACGACATGCTTCTGCCAAAACTACAATACGTGGACTTACAGAATGCCTCATCCACCGTCATGGTATTCCACACAGCATTGCTTCTGACCAAGGAACCCACTTCACAGCAAATGAAGTGAGGGGATGGGCACATGCTCATGGAATTCTGTGGTCTTACCATGTTCCCCATCATCCAGAAGCAGCTGGGTTGATAGAACGGTGGAATGGCCTATTGAAGACTCAATTACGGCGCCAACTAGGTGGCAATACCTTGCAGGGCTGGGGCAGTGTTCTCCAGGAGGCTGTGTATGCTCTGAATCAGCGTCCACTCTATGGTGCTGTTTCTCCCATAGCCAGGATTCATGGGTCCAGGAATCAAGGGGTGGAAACAGGAGTAGCACCACTCACTATCACTCCTAGTGATCCACTAGGGAAATTTTTGCTTCCTGTCCCTGCAAGTTTAAGCTCTGCTGGTCTACAGGTCTTGGTTCCAAAAGGAGGAGTGCTTCCACCAGGAAACACAACAGTAATCCCATTGAACTGGAAGTTAAGGCTGCCACCTGGCCACTTTGGGCTTCTTATGCCTCTGAATCAACAGGCAAGTAAGGGGATTACTGTACTGGCTGGGGTGACTGATCCTGACTATCAAGGGGAAATAGCACTGCAATTACACAATGGAAGTAAAGAAGAGTTTTCCTGGCATACAGGAGATCCCCTGGGGCGTCTCTTAGTACTACCATGCCCTGTGATTCAAGTCAATGGAAAACTGCAACAACCCAATCCAGGCAGGACTACCAATGGCCAAGAAACTTCAGGAATGAAGGTTTGGGTCACCCCACCAGGCAAAGAACCACGGCCAGCTGAAGTGCTTGCTGAGGGTAAAGGGAACATGGAATGGGTAGTGGAAGAAGGTCGTGATAAATATGAACTACAGCCACGTGACCAGTTACAGAAACGAGGACTATGATGATATGAATATTTCCTCCTCGTTTTGTGATGATTATGTTGGTATTTGTCTGTGAAGAAAATATTTTTGCTTTCTTCTCTGTCTTATCCCCTTATCATATGGCATAAGCTGTAACGTTCATTTTGAAGATATGGTTTTAGGTGATGTGTACGACTGCCAAGTTGACAAGGGGTGGACTGTGATGGTTGGGTTCATGTGTCAACTTGGCTAGGTGGCCTAGCTGTCTGGTCAAGCAGGCACTGGCCTGACGATTCCTGTGAGGCTATTTGAGGCTGGTTGGTTTGTCGGATCATCAGTCAATTGACTGCAGCTGACTGATGACTCATCAAGGGGCGTGCTTCCACAGTGAGAGAATGCAATTGGCTGGATTTGGTCCGGGTGATCAGTTCGAGGCTTATAAGCCGGACGGTTAGAGAACCTTCACTTCTTCTTCAGCTGCTCAGTGAAGCTTTTCCTGGGGAGCTCGTCGAAGTTGCCAGTTCGTTTCCTGAGGAGTTCGTCAAAGTTGTCGGTTCGTTTCCTGAGGAGTTCTTCAAAGTTGCCGGTTCGTTTCCTGAGGAGTTCGTCCAAGTTGTCGGTTCGTTTCCCGAGGAGTTCGTTGGACGTCTTCCTTGGAGTTGACAGCTTGTTGACGGCTCTGCAGAATTTGGACTCGTGCGCTCCCGCAGTTGCGTGAGTCACTTTTACAATTTGATAATAAGAGACATCTCTCATTGATTCTGTTTCCAAGGAGAACCCTAACTAATACACAGGCTATGTGCCAAAGGGTAATATAAACAATGAATATTACAAAAATACTGACAAGCGAGAATCCCTTCTAGGCAAGTTATGGAATGCTGCCTAAAGGAGGTAATGTTTGAAGAAAACCTTGAACATATGAGTAGAGCTCATAAAAGTACAAGAGGGAGTCCTTTCCTGGTAGCCATTATTTAATGAACAACATATAGGTCAACCTCATTCTCTGTAGATGCTAGATAGTATTCTATAATATGGATGTGCCACAATTTCTTTTACCATTCCCCTACTGATGGACATTTAGGTTTGCTGAGTTAGGATTACATTTGGATGCATGTTACAGAAAACCCAAATAAGAGTGTCATAGTTTCTTTCTCTTATGTGAAAGAAGCCCAGAGGTAGACAATTCAGGGTTAGTTTGTGGACTCCACGGCAGTAGACACTAGGCTCTATTTTTCAGCTCCAACTTCCTAGCACATGGCTTCTGTTTCCAAGGTTGCCTCTTGAGCCCAGCCAACACATCTTGTTACAGGCAAAAGGCAGGAAGGAGGAAAAACAAAATGGTCCATCTCCCAACTAAGCCAACTCCTTTTATGCAGCCTTCCAGGAAGTTTCATATAATACTTCCAGTTCTATCTCAGTGGCCAGAATTTAGCCTTATGGTCATGCCTAGCAGCAAGGAAAGCTGAAAACTGTTGTCTTTAACATGAGTGCATTGCTGTCCCAAATAAAGATTTTGTAACTAAAAAAGGATAATGGCTATTGGGTAACAACCAGCAATGAGAGAGCAAAACTGACATCTTGCCCTGCCAATTATGAATAAATATGTACTTATCTTCTACAGTCAGGGGGGTTGGGGGGGAGCACTTTACACTCTGACCTGAAATAAACAAACGAACGAGGAAAAAAGTCACTCCATCTAGTTCTAGTCCCTAAAAGAGAAGAAACCTTGATTCCATTTCTGGAATCCTTAACAAAACAAACTTTATCCCTAACGTTTCCAATATTCTTACGATAATCATGTCTGTTTTTCTACCATAAGCAGAGTAACTAACTTTTTAACCTTGTGAGCTTTTTTTCTTTAAATATCTGTTATATTTTTTAATCATCAAGCCAGTGCTTTCAAATATGGCTTCCCTTGCAGAACCTGCCAGTAAATGACTTTTCTTTTCTTAATGCTTCTTTGCCTGTAAGCTTTCCTTTCACAACAGTATTATTTCTAGTTTTCCACTATTACAAATCATTCTGCAGTAAACAATTTGTAAATGCCTTCATGTGCACATTGTGATAATTTCTCAAATATAGATCGCTAGGAAAGAACTTGCTGAGACAAAAAATGTCCATACTTTCAACATATTCTATTAAATTGTTATGTAAGATGTGTACCACTTTATACCCCCACTGTCATTATATGAGAGTCTCTGATTTCCTACACATCATCAACACAAGATATTATCAATCTTTTTATTTTTTCAAATATGATGGGCAAAAAATGCCTCATAGTAATTACTATCTAGGCTGAACATCTTAATTATGTTTATTTGTCATTTGAATTGATTATTCCTTGAAGTGTTGGTTCTTATCTTCTGCCTATTTGGGTTGTCTTTTTACTGATTTATAGGCATTCTTTGTATATTCCAGACATTAATCTTTTGTTATATATGTTATTACTATTTTTCTTTCAATCTATTACCTATCCGTTTACTTTGTTCATGGTATCATTTGTTTAAAAAAAATATTAAACTTTGATGTAGTCAAATTTATCATTTTTACCCTTTGTTAAATTATTGTATAAACTTAAGACTATTTCTGCACTTTATTTTTCTGTTCTATAGATCCATCTGTCCATTCCTATACCAATACTACAAAGTTTTAATTACCTAAACTCTATTGTCTGTTTTGATATCTGGTAAACTGGGCTTCTCCATATTGTATTTAAAAAAAAAAAAAAATGTGGTGACCACTCCTATATATTTTCTCTTCAAGATGAATTTTTAAATCAATTTATTAAGTTCCATTAAAAAATTCTATTGGTATTGGTATTGCGTCAAATTTATAGATTAGAACTTGGTTGAAATTGCCTCAAATTTAAAGATACGGAGATTTGTTCTTTTTAAGAACACTTGCATATGTTTCCAAATTTTACATATATTTATTTACCAAGTACCTACCAAGTGCTAAGTTGTGCGGGGAATTCAAAGAATTTTAGAGTACTTGCACTCCAGAAATGTACAACCTGATTGGAGAAAGAAGAGATAAACAATTAGTGTATTAAATGACAAATGTCTATAGAACTAAATTTGTGGCTCACTCCTGGTCATTATTTTATGTACTTTGAGCCTCTGATGGTACTTTTTCTTTTTGTTTTTTTTTAATTTGGGCTGACTTTTTCTTTTTCCTGTTTTGTTTTGTTGTTCAACACTTGGCAATGTGTTAAGTGTTTATACAAAGAACTGATTTATTTCTCACAATCACCTCAAATAAGAAGTTCTATTGTCATCTGCTTATTTCAGATAAGGAAACTTAAAGAAGTAAGATCACAAAGCAAGTAGGTGGAGGACAGCTAAGATTTGAAACCAAGTTTCCCTGAATTAGATCATCATATTGCCTCCTCCTCTCCAAATTCCCTGTTTTAAATTCCTGCTACTTTGTCAAAGGCAAAAATTGTTGCTGAAATAAGAACAGGAAATGAACGAATAAATCCTGTCTGGCTTGTTTCCTGTTTCATCCTCTCCACACACGTCCAGTGAATAATAAAAGTATTCCTGGGGGGTGAGGGAATGTTCCCGGCCACTGTCCGTGTTGAACCTGTCAGAGTTCCTTCCTTCCTTCCCCTTAAACCAAGACCAGGACCCCCTATATACGTTCCTCTGCAAAATGAAAATGCGGGGACCCTTGTTCAGAATTATTAAGAATTTCAAGAGACTAGCAGCAAACCATTAAATGAAGCCTGGTGCCCTTCTAAGTGCGAGAGACACAAATGCATCGATCCTACATTCATGACACATGCCTTGGCTAAGAGTTTACCTTTTAATTAACATCAGTCTCTGGCTTTGCAGATTCACAACCCTGTTCTGATGAGGAAGGCTGCTCGGAAGTCTTCCTCCCCACTGACAGCGACTATGACTCCAGCGACGCCCTAAGTCCCCGCGATCTGGACCTGGTCTACCTATCGTCGCACGACATTGCCCAGCAGGCCCTGAGCGGCCTGAGCGGCAGTGCCCCCGACGTCCTACAGGTGCATGACATGAAGTCCCCGACGGGGCCGGGCCCGGACCTCCAGAGCCGGGCCCCAGGGCCGGACTCTGACCATTTGTGCGCAGAGTTCCTCCACAGCCTGACCTTCACGCGCTTCGCGCCGAAGAACCACGCCAAGATGGCGCCAGGCGCGCGGCCGCCGCTGGGCTTCCCGGGAAAGCGTAAGCAGGGCAAGCACCAGCACTATGGTGGCTTCAGCCGCCACCACCGCTGGCTGCGCATGCACAGTGAGACGCAGTCGCTCTCGCTGTCACTCTCTGAAGGCGTTTACACACAGCACCTATCCCGGGCCTGTGGCCTGGAGCCCGGAGAGGCCGAGCGACTAGGGCCTCTCCCCGACGGGCCCCGAGGTCTAACCCTGACCCACGCTGCAAGCCTCCCAGAGGAGCGGAAGAGCAGGGTCCAGGACCCGAGCCCTTCGGTCCGCCGCATCTACGTGGAGCCCTACCCCGAGGCCCTCGTGGGCCCGGATGCAAAGCCGTGGGCTAGCCTGAGCCCGCCCCCAGGAGGTTGCTCGGGCCTGCCGAGCCCCACGGACCCAGAGATGACCCTGCAGGACCCAACGACTTCTGCGGTATCAGAAATACTCAGCAGCATGCTTTAGGGAGGCCTGCAACCAAGCTGTTCGCCATTCCACCCCAAGCCCCTGCGTCCTCCACCATCCCTCCCCAGCCCGCTGCACCGTGACCCCATCCCTTCCCAAGTGATTTGAATGTTAAAAATCAGAGTGTTGTATTTAGTGTGTTCAAGACCATTTTTTCAGAATAGAGTGAAATGGAGATGAGGGCTGCCAATGTCATCTCAAGTTAGGCCTCTAATGGGTATGTTGTGTCAACTTGAGCCCTGGATGCAATTGTTCAAACATACCTCCCTATTGGTGGCACCTGTGGCTGAGGTAGGCCACACTCAGTTCTGCAGTTGCCTCTGTAATCTGACCCTGAGGTTAGGGCTTCTTTGGGTATTGGTGATTGACAGGGAGGATTTATACAGAGGGAAAATAAGACTAGCATAGTTTTTTCCCTCATTCCAAACCTTTAGAAGAGTTTGAAGGAAGGAAGCCCAGGATGTGCCTCAAGTAAAGCTGTGCTGGGTTCCCTGTCAGTTAAAATAACTCATTCCAAAGTGCAGAGTTCTCAGCAGCTCACCAAATCCAGCTTGTCCATCAATTCTGGTCTGATTAAGTAGGACTTGGATAGGCTTTTCCTCTCTTTGTACTGTGTGGAACCACCAGAAACAAAAGTAGAGGACACTTACAACACTGTCCTTTACAGACAGAATAGGGCAGGGAGAAGCCTTTACTGCCCACTCAGCTCTATTCAAGCATGAAAATGGGCCATAATTGTTCTAGGGTTCAAGAAGATGGCGGTGTTGAGTGAAAGCCTAGATTACAGATGAGACAAAGGAAGGGAGAGAGACATGAGCAGAAAGGTATTTCCTTTACAGTCTTAAGATAGGCAAAATAAGTCCATGTGGTCTGTCTCTCTGAAAAATAGTGGATCAGCTCCAGATTCTCAGGTAGTTTCAGGTGTATTAGGTATATTATCATTGAACAAGAAAGTGCCCTTCAGATATGGCCTGGCCAAGCAGAGATAGGCTTCTCCAAGCCACAAGGCACATGCACTTACCCCACGTCACAGGACAGATTGCCCAGGGCTTGGGTTGCTGCCTTCCTCTTTTGGACCCACCCCTTTCAAAGAGTCAGTTTTTCCGATTATCTGTCCCATTTGCCTCAGGGAGAATCTTTCCTTAGAAGTCCCTGCTGGTGGGTTCCAAAGATTTGCTCAGAGACATCTAAACATCCTGCTTTGCCTACCACCCGCCTGTCTCAAAAACCGAGAAACCTGAGTCAAAGACAAATCACACTACATATTCAGAAATATCACCCTACATATTCAGAAATTCATCTCCTGGAGCAAGACTCAATCAATTAACAGACATTCTAAAGGGTCCTTTTCTGCTCCCCATGCATTTCAGTTAAATATTGCTCACCCTCACAGTTCTACCATTCCCCCTCTTGAGGATTCATACGAAGTTCCCTGTTTGCAATGTTATTCTGATGACTTCCATTTTCAAAGCATTTGATTTAAACATAAATAATTACCCTAGTGGAAAGGTACAAATTTGGCCCATGGCCTATGATCATTACAAAACTAAAGTCTGGGAGTCAGTCCTTTTTTTTTAAGAGATTTTACCCTCAATGAACCCCCAAAAGAATCTTGATCAAAATAACGGCAGTTCCTTTTCTGTGCCTGCAAGGGTTTAAAATGCAGTTTTCTTCTATTCTGAGTTAATTTTATGTATATGGATGGGTGAGTGTTAGAGCTAAGAAAAGACCATCAAATTAGTTTAAATTCTTGGATTTACAGATGAGGCAGTTAAAGCCCAGAGAGGTTAAGTGACTTGCTCGAGGTCACAGAGCTAATTAGTCTCAGAGTTAAGGTCAGAACTCAGAACCATTCCCTTTATAGTAGGTTGTCCTACTAGAAATTGGTACATACCCAGTCAACTCTTGATTGCCTACAGGTTACTTACCTATTTTGTAGATCATTTGTCTACTTCGAATTCCAAATTCAACTCCCTCACTCAACCCTCGCTAGCAAGTTTCCAGTATCACAGAGAATGCAAATTTGAATTGCCAGGAAATACAAACTTAATGTAATAGACATCTAACCTAAATTAATTAATTAAAAAATAAAATTTGGGCAAAGTGTTATTTTAAATTACATACTTTATGACTCCCCTTTAACAACAGGAATGACTGAAAGTCATCTGCACTCAATTTCTATTTATTTCTAATTATATGGCAGATTGTATATGTTTAGTGAGTCTGTGAGACGAGATGCTGGAACTGTCAAGAACTAAGAAGTCAAGCGATTTTATGATCATGACCATTCTCATGACACAGGGAGAACTTTGTGACTGTGAATTATCTGGGAGATACTCCATAGGCAGCAAAGACAGAGACTTGCCCAACCCACCTTCCACCCCCTCAGCCCCTCATTTGGTCAGTAAGTTCTGGCATACAGGACCAAATAATGACCTATGAAGTAAGGTTGCGTTAATTTCAAACCCACTAATTTACATTGGGGACACAAGGTTACTTTCTCAACTTCTGTGAGGAAAGCAGGCATGCCCATGAAAGGAATAATGCAAATTAGATTGCAAGGAGCAAACTTAATCTTCTTGGAATGCATTTTCCCAGCAATATTCCTATATAAAAGTGGATAGGTTCTATCCAAAATAATTCACTGTTCATGCAAGTAGACTTCGCCCTGAACCTCCACTTTACAACACGTTGTGAGCCTACTTTAAAATAATATATTCCTGTGAGAAGTAATTGTGTTCTCTAATGCAAGTCCTTTATTCATTTGGCTAATCTTCTAATTATAGACTCCACAATGTCTGAGGGATTTTGTTTGTGTGTTTATTTTGTTTTGTCGTGTTTTGTTTTATTGGATTTTTTGTTGGTTGGTTGGTTGGTTGGTTTGGTTTGCTTTGGGTTTGGATATGATGGACTTTTGTTTTCCATTCTTTTTAAATCTAATCTGAGAGTCTCTAGAGGAAACTTTCCTGTTCCAGGTCTCCTTTTCTAGAGTTTTTCTAACATATTTGACTCTCACCTTAATTAACCAGCTCTTATTATGTGTGAAAACCCTCAAAAATCATTGACTGAGGCTCCCTATATGTCTATCTCTATTCCACGTCCCATTGAGAACAAAAGACATCAAGCGTGAAACACACTCCCAGGTCACAAAGAGCTCACAATCTGATCTAAGAATGTGGCCATCATCGCCATACATCTTCTCACCAATGTCTTAGAAGAGGCAGGGGCCTGTCTCCTCAGCCAGGCAGACCTGGTGCATCTTAGGCTAGACATCTTTGATTTCACTCTTTGTCTATTCAGGAGGGGGAAGGGCAGCCTGAAAAATGCAAGTCACCAACGTATATGCTTGGCAACCATTTACAAGGCTACCATCCTCTTAATTGGTGAGGGTACCTGGGAGACAGTAATTCAAAGCACCCACTCCAGGAGATGAGTACTTTAAGAAGTGGGTACTTAAAGATGAGACCCATTCCGTTTTAAGAACATTCACTAATGCTCGAAGCAATAATTACACTGGAGAAACTGGTTCCATTTGGTTTGAATATTGAAGCCAATCCCCTTTCCTGAAGGATCCCAAAGCACTTTATAGAGAGTAATGACTGAAGCCTTGTTTTCCTCCCCCAAAGAGACCTTGTCGCAGAGCCACCTGGCAAACACCTACCCTGTCCTTGCCAGGAGATCGTGCCAGGCAAGTGGAAAAGAGCACTGGCCTCTCATTCATTGTTATCCTGGCACACAAACACACGCCCTCCTGAGTATTGAGCTCTTCCCTTGAAGACAACTCTGTTAGACAAGGAAGCATAGCAGAAAATCCCAACTCTTTGGCCTCTTCTTGTTCTTCACCCTCCCCCCAAAATGTACTCTCTTTCTCTTGGAGAATGATCAACTCAAGCTGTTAAGGAGTCTGCAGTGCATCTGAGTTCCCTAATTATGTCAACAGCCCAAGGAATTCACTGGCTTCTTAAAAATGATACTTGCCAGAAAGATGATGCCATTATTTTACAGTTGTCTCAACTTTGTTCCTAGCAGCACTACAGCAGAGAGTATGCATCTCTTAGTTGGTATATCTCGTTATTAAATTATAACATACCAAGTAGAGAGGATAGTTATAGGGGAACAAGAGAACCCTCTCGGAGAATTGCAAGTGCTACATTGTCACTTTATAAAGTCTAAATATTTTTTCAGATAAGTCAACGAAGCAAATCTGGACTTTAAGTAGTTTTTAAAGGAGCTATTTGGAAAACAATGGTACCTCCTCACAGGTAGTAGGGTGAACAAGGGAAAAACTTGTTTCTTTGCCGATCACCTCTCATAAGATGTTCAAACACATGGCTCATGACTGTTAAGCTAAACTTCAATGCGGCCTTACAAACAACAAGGGTAGTGTATTTGAAACTATGTTGTACAGCTTGGAAACTTACTCTAAGATCTTAATTCAGAGTTTTTCTGAGGTGTTGAACTTTGCCATTAGCAAAAAGTATTTTTAGAAAAATCCATTGACTGTTTATGAAGCACTGATTTTGCCATATTTTGGGTCTCTGGTTTTTCCACCACAGCTGCACATGGTAGTTATATTTGTTTTTTCAATTATTTCTACTATTTCAATTAATAATGAGTTTATAAGATGGTTGTCAACAGGACAGTTATTTTTATTTTTTAACAATCAGATAGGTGGACCATGAAAATATTCTCTCTCTCTCTCTCTCTCTCTCTCTCTCTTTTTAATATCCCTGGGTCTTTCCCCTCCAGATACATACTTTTTTTTTAAATTATAGAGTAAGCCAATGTTTAATCTAGTGATAAACGTTATGAAGCTATCAGTTAATGCTCTCTGCTCCTCTTCCTTCAGTCCATGACATCAAAGTTTGAGTACACTTTCACAGTAACCACCACCAAGTATATGATTTATAAAAGCCAAGTCTGGCAAATTGTTGTGTTAAGTCACTCTGAGTTGTTGTGTTTCCTCTTGCTCTGAGACAAAACAAGATGTTTGGGGATATCCCATGTATGTAGTCACAAGCATCAATTTAATGTTTATGATGGAAAAAGAATTAAAGAGGTGTGTATGAGTGTGTGTGTGCGTGCGCATGTGAGTAATTGGGAGGGGGGTTCTCATAGAAAAGGTAATTTAAGTGACATTCTATTAGGCAGTGTTTAATTGCTTCCTGCCTAATGTGTACATAGTAATTTGGCTGATTATTGGTTGTTATTTGGTCAGAATTTATTGTATCTTGTTGCTGTGTATGCAACTGTGTGTATGTTAAAGTTTAGACTTCGGTATGTTATCTGCACAATTTTGTGTGCTTTAAACCTCTGTACATTTACAAATGAATTATGTATGTTGTGTTAAATATGATCCCCAATCTTGAAATAATATTTTTTAGTATGTACCTTTGCAAACTATTTGAATATTTTAAATGGATATGTAAACGGCCAGTACCCTCATTTAAAAACAGCACTGGTAAAATGCATGCCTCTTCAACCTACTGATTTGTAAGAAGAGGTCAGGGTTTAACAAGAATTAAGATAATTTTTCTAATGGCAAAAGTATTTTTGATAATTTCCTACCTGCTTAATTGTATTTGCAAGAAAAAATTGTCAACAGAAGAAATCTTAGCTATCAGAGGGAATGACTTTGTTTCATAGGTATTAAATAATATTAATATACTTTATATCTAACCTGATATTGTTGAAATCTAGCTCAAGGGTTAAGTCATCAAAAATATATTTGATTATTCATAGGACTTTTTGCTATGTAAAAGACAGTTTCCAAGCCCTTTGTCTTCAGTGTGAGGAAATGTCAGTTAAATAATAAACTAATAGAATTCTCAGTACTTAACTTACCTGATGTTTTTTCCATTTCTCAGCTAAGACAAAAAAATTTTTCAGCCTGAGCTTTCAAAATCTTTTCACAGAAACTCTGGAAAAGTTATTATTTGGGGCATTGTTTTGACACTTATCCATAGTCTCACCAGTTGGCTCTTGGTTGACCAATAGCAGTTGGGTAATTTCTCCTCCATAATTGGTTACCACCAAGTGTTAAAATTACAGAGTAGGTTGCCATGGCAAATACTCTCACCAAGTTGCACCCAGGAGCTCTGCTGTCTTAACCCTGCTCCTTCCTCCACTGCATGCATGTTTAAATGTCTTCAGTGCGTTCAGGCCTGCGCTGTCCTATCTCCCTCTTTCTCTGTTCCCTCTTTTTCCATACCTGTAAAGCCCCTCCCTTACCCCCATTCCCTCTGGAGGAGATTTGAGATTTCTTCTGTGTTTGAAAACACTACAAAGAGAATACTTCGATCTCAGAAACCTTCACAGAGGTTATTCTGAGTTCCCAAGGACAGGAAATGTGCTGCTTTGGATCTTCTATTTGTCTTATGCTGTTCTACAGAATTCTTTTAAACGCACACACACACACGCGCGCGCACACAAAGATTCAACTCTTCTATTGGCATGTTTGTGATCGGCTTTCCTGACAGCCTCAGAGGGCTGTTTTGTTGTCCTGGCCAAATGTGCTGTTTTCCCTATGTAAATTGTCATCTTTCTAAGCAAACCATTACTTTCTTTTCCTAATTTTGTCTTTAAATAAAAGTTTACCTTCTTTTTCAAACCAAACAGATGACAGTGCTCTTTAATACCCTCTTTCCTCTATGAACACTCCTGGGGTGATACTGGAGGAGGTAATAGGGTAAGAGGAAGACTTTCAAATTTAAGCTACTAAATAAGAAGTATGCCTTCGTGGCATGCTTAGCCCTTTCAATGAGGTGTGCTAATCAATATCCAGTGGTTCCATTTGCCAACAAGAAATAATATCTCCTTCACCATAATAGAAAAAAAAATCATATTAGGGAAGTAGATGACTTCAAACCAGGAGTTTCTTGTTGAATTAGAGTGGCTAAAAGGGAGAGGAAAAAATAAAACAAAAACCTCATAAGGAAACTCTCTTGCCCAGTATTATCTGTCAAGTAAGTTAGATCATTGCAATGATTTCTCAACTGTGAATATGCATTTCCCCTTTAGGTAGCCTATGGCATTCTCACCTTTGAATAGTGTGCCTGGTAGTAGCCTGGCCTGTCAATCACAGCATTAAGTTATTGTGCCACAGAAGGGACAGGTGTTAGATGTTAACTAGAGGCACCAGGTATATACCAGACTATATCAGATGCTGTAAGCCAGAAGCAAAAGTCCATTTTGCTGATCATTATCTCCCCAGCACATTTCACAGCTCCTGGCACAAACACCTATTGAATGAGTGATAAACTGATGACCACCAGAAGTTGTAGAAAGATCAATTAAAATCAGGCTAATTCCCATAAACTGCTTAATTTGTTCATGAAGAAAGGGACTCCAAGTTACTTCTGAATGCCTGTCTACCTAGGCTCTCTAAAACAGCTCAGTTGAAGCTCAGTTTGTCCCCAGAGAGTGCCTTAAAAGTATTTCTTTGGGCTTTCCTGAATAACTCCACTGCCCACCCCCATACACACACACACACACACACACACACACACACACACACCACTGCTGGAATGCTTTGACTGGAGTCAACCCTACCTTCCACTCCCCACCCCCAAATAAAAAAGAAAGTAATAGGCCTGGGGAGAAACCTGCTGTTACTTACAGTGCGGGATGCACTTTCCAACGCCAACAGTTATCTGAGTCTTACGATATCTTGCCCAGTCATTGGGCACCATGCGGAGCAGCACGCCATATCTGAAGCATATCCCCTGTCCCAGCTGTGCTCTCTTAATACACACAATCCCTGCAAAACTCCTATCCCAGTGCCCAACAAGGCCCCTTTTGTACATACCCTTTTCCTCATTAAGCTTTTGATAACTGCTTATAAAACACTTTCATAAATGTCATCCTATTTGAGCTTGATAAGCAGCCCTGAGAGATTATCAGGGCAATGATTTTTTTTTTTTTTTTTTTTCAATTAAAATTTTATTTTGAGGTAACTATTGATTCACATGCAGGTGTAAGAAATAATGCAGAGAGGCACCATGTACCCTCTGTGCATTTTCCCTCAATAACGACATCTTCTAGAATAACGGGACAATATTACAGCCAGGAGGTTGAACTCGATATAGTCAAGATACATGAGATTTGCATCACGATGAGAATCCCCCTGTTGTTCTTTTATATTCACACTGACTTCCCTTCAGCCCCACCCTCTCCTTAACTTCTTTTTTTTTTTTTTTTTTGTTTTGTTTTGTTTTTTTTTATTTTTTTTTTATCATCATTTTATTGAGATATATTCACATACCACGCAGTCATACAAAACAAATTGTACTTTCGATTGTTTACAGTACCATTACATAGTTGTACATTCATCACCTAAATCAATCCCTGACACCTTCATTAGCACACACACAAAAATAACAAGAATAATAATTAGAGTGAAAAAGAGCAATTGAAGTAAAAAAGAACACTAGGTACCTTTGTCTGTTTGTTTGCTTCCCCTACTTTTCTACACATCCATCCATAAACTAGACAAAGTGGAGTTTGGTCCTTATGGCATTCCCAATCCCACTGTCACCCCTCATAAGCTACATTTTTATACAACTGTCTTCGAGATTCATGGGTTCTGGGTTGTAGTTTAATAGTTTCAGGTATCCACCACCAGCTACCCCAATTCTTTAGAACCTAAAAAGGGTTGTCTAAAGTGTGCGTAAGAGTGCCCACCAGAGTGATCTCTCGGCTCGTTTTGGAATCTCTCTGCCACTGAAGCTTATTTCATTTCCTTTCACATCCCCCTTTTGGTCAAGAAGATGTTCTCCATCCCACGATGCCGGGTCTACATTCCTCCCCGGGAGTCATATTCCACGTTGAGGGCAATGATTTTTACCCGCATTTTACAAATGAGGAGAGGGAGGCTCATAAAGTAAAATTTAGGGCCCAGAACTCTTGACTCTTTCCAGTGTGCCACATGCCTTTGAATTAGGTCCTGCAAGGAAAAACAATGCCCAAAATGGCCAATGAGACTGCCCTCTCGGGAACACTCTGTGCAAAAACACATGCAAGGAATATATATATATATATACTCACACGGATAATGACCCCCAAACCAAGGCAAACAAGACAAGAAAGGGACATAAACCCTCTCCCGCCAGACCTGCCCCCTAGTTTAGGGTCAGATACTCTGACCTTATAGATGAAAGCATCTATAAAATACATAAGCTCTTTTTCAGCTTTGAAATTCCATGAATCTAAAATACTCACTCTGATTACCTATCAACGATGAGTAGGGATTCTCAGAACATTTTATTTTATTGGGGAGGGTAGGTTGGGGGAAGCAAGGAGGAGAAGACGTTATGTCTATTATAACTGAAGGAGAGTAGAGAAAAAGTAACTGAGACACACATGCTCAGCATCTCTTGCCAATATTCCCCCCTCAAAACAAACAAACAAATAAACAAAAACCTTTCTGGAAAGATTTAAATCAGTCTTCTTGCATTTGCCTCACCGTGATTCCAGTCTCTCTGAGCAAACAGTGCCACCTGTTTCAGCTCCCCCATCCTTGACTGTCAGTCCACCATGGAATCTCAGGGGATGGAGTCAGGAATATCCATTGGACCTTCCCTGGCACCAGCACTACCCACCAGCCATTCTCTTAGATCCTGCCCGATCATCGCCCTAAGCTCCCTTCCTTGGAGTGTCCCAGAGAAGGTTAAAGCACTGCGCAACCCCAGGGGACACTATTATGAAGTGTGGAATGTGCTCCACTTCCCATTTCCCAGAATCCAGTCCTGAAACAAGCAGACCCTTTCCCAGATAGCAAGCCTGGGGTGGAAGGGAAAAGGAAGGATTGAATGTTTAGGATCCCATGTTTAGGATGCGTACCATACCACAGTGGAGCCTGCTTTGAGGTGCGATGTTGGACACTCATTAAACCCCTCCAGTTTAGGGGCCACTCGAGCACCAGCTTCGACCTCATTTAGGCCATTCTGGTTTGGCTAAAACCAAGTGCCACGCATTGTTCTCCCTCTGCCCTTAGTGAAGTCTGTGAAGTCGGGGCAGCATCATTCTCTGACAAACATTCAGTACATTTCCCCAGGTCCCAGAAGGCCTGATATTGAAATGTTTTCCTCCCCATCGTTATATTTTCCTTAGTTGAAAAGTTTTGTTTTGGAAGTTGCTACCCTGTCGAGGTAATGAGTCAGTTTGAGAGGCCGGTGCTAAAGGGAAAATGCACATCATTGGCAGAAACCAGAAAGATGGGGGTGAGAGAAGATGGGAGATTCCGGGTGGGAGAGAGAAGTCCACACCCTCTGTCCCCTTCCTGCCCTCTCGGGAAGAACACAGCCCCGCCTCGCCAGCTGGGGGCTCTTCACGGGGGACGAGGCGGGTGGCCCAGCTGCTGCTTTAGGACTTCCTCCTGGAGAGGACAGGAAGGCAGGAGAGCAGCTAGCATTGACTGGCCATCTCTTGAGTGCCATTGAAACTTTTACTTTCTATTTTCTGTACTTCTTGTCATCCTCATTTTCATCTTCATTTTACAGATTGAGAAATTGAGGCTCAAAAGAAAGGAAATCACACATCCACCATCACCTAGCCAGCAAGTGGCAGAGCTGGAGTAGGCACTCAAGCTCAATACAGGGCTCCAGTGACTACTATATATACCGGTTGCTTTTGCAAGACTCCCTCCTACCCAAAGAAACAGACCCAAGGACTTGGAGGAAGGATAAGAAGACCTGTCTGGAGAAACAACGGAATTTATCAGGCTCTGGGTAGGGGTGTGTTGCTGGCAGAGGAAGGGGAGATGGTTTATGGACTTAGACCATCTTTCCCTTTCTCTTCCATCCTCTGCCTGTCTCAAGTTTTTCACCCCATACATTTCCTTCACTTGGAGAGAAAAGTCACAGAGCTACAAAGGCACACAGAGACACACGAACACACACTGATCACCGCCTCGCACACAACACAAACATGCACGTCCACACAGGCACACAAGCACAGAGGCACACACATCTGGTGGTAAATGTCAGGACTCAAGGGTTGGCCTTGTGCCAGCTCTGAGCCCCGAGTAGCCGCTGAGGAGCCCTGGTCTGCCTCACTTTGGGAGGTCAAATCAATGAAAGAGCCCTGGTAGTTTAAAAGAGAGAAAGGGAGAAAGAAAGAACACCAGCGCCTCTCATGATGGGAGGTCAGAGCAAATGAAACCCAAGAGGAGGGGGTGGTGGCGGCATGGGGGTTGGGGTGAGAGCATGGGGGTGGGGAGCCCAGTGCTGGCAGCTGAATTCCTACCCTGGCCCCACTCCAAAAGATTAAAATAGAGCTCTTAGAGTGTCCCCTCCACAGACCAGCCTGCCAGGGGCCAAACAATACGTGGGTTTGTGCTCCGGCACAGGCCTCCAGAGAGGTGATGTTTTTACCCGGACAGCTAAAGGCACAGAGGCAGGTCTAAGCAATTCCAAGGCTCCTTTGGCCCAAAGTCCCAGCACAGGCCACAGCACAGGGAAAGCTGTCAGCTGCTGGGATGCACACAGATCTTCCTTCTCTCTTCTCACCCCCAGGCAGGCCGCCGGGCTCCCGCTTCTTCATTCTATCTACCCCAAAACGCCCAGCTGGCAGGGTTATGAGGAATGAAGTCTCAGCGGATTCGTTATACTTTAATTGGGGGGGGGGGGGGAGTTCAGCTGCTGTAAACAGGCAGCTCTACTAATGAGGGACTGACAGGGCGTCTCTCAGGATTATCTGAAGTACTCGGATGAGTACAAACACCTCTTTTTCTCTCCTCGTGGAACACAGCTTCCCCAGGAGGAAGCCTACTGGCCGCTTGAGGTCACATCTGCTTCCTTGGAATTCACGAGGATTTCAGGCAGCTGGGACTCGAGTCCAGCATCTGAGACCACTTGGTAATACAGAGTAACGAAGACAAGAATGTGTTGGTTAAGCACGCTGGTTCCGGAGTTTGCCACACGTAGGTTCTAATCCTGACTCTGCCACTTAATAGCTTTTTGAGTGTGGGTTGGTTACTTAACCTCTCTGGAACTGAGGTGCTTTGTTGATAACAGCACCTACCTTATGGTCATAAGAATTAAATGAGAAAATGCATAAAAAGTGTTCAAATCAATGCCTGACAAGTTATCTACTCAAATGTTAGCTCCTGCCAGTTCCCCCATAACTACAGTGCCATTATAATTTATCATCTAAACTAAAACACTTTTGATAGTGAGAGAGAGCACTAACTGGACAGGACCCTGGGACACTGGCATAGAAGGGATGGTCCCAGGGAAACTGAGTTATAAGATCCCTCTTGCTCTAACATTTTTAAGGGTCTCTTTTTAACACTCCATCAAGGTAACCCCTTTAAAAATGGCCCTAAAATTTACTCTGTAGAATAAAGCCCTTTGGAAGTCACAGCCCTCTATGGTATACCATGATATCTATATATGAAATTTTAATTTACCACATAATTTTGTTGAATATTTTTAAATCATAATATTGTAGGTAAGTGGTAGGAGGTGAGTCATAAATCAAATTATGGGTTAAGAACTGAAAATGGAGAAAATTGTATCATCTTAATTTTTTTCTTTTCTGCTTACTGGAAAAAGGCAGCTATTATTCAATTTTAATGGAAAAACTCCTCCTTGCAGATCACAGAACATCAATATTCCACAAAAGCAGAGTTTGAGAAAAGTTGCCTTAAAGAATCAAGAATAACCCCCAGGGAGGTGAGGAATAGAGGGATTTTCAAGGCATATTTTCTTTAAACAGTTTTAGCCATTTGGGGATGTAGGATAACCAACTAGCCCAGTGTGCCCGGGACTGAAGACATGGAACTTTCATTTTAAAACCAAGACAGTCCCAGGCACACTGGATGAGTTGGTTGCCTTAATGAAAGAAGAAAACACTTGAGAAGTATCCAGGGACGCCTCAGCCTAGGACTACAGCCAGCAGCCTCAGTCTATCAGAAAGAACCCTTAGAACCATCATCAAAACCAGACTGCTCTCCAAAGGTAATCCTGGGCAGCCAAGTGGCTTATGGGTCCCCAGATGCAGAAAATACTTAAGCAGACTTCCTGTATGGCTGTTTGGAAATAAGCTCTTGATCCTAAGCCTCGGGGATCTTCCACTCTACCCAATCAGCCACTCTCTAGTCTTTCAGTGTCACTGGGATTTGTCCTTCTGGTCTTCTGGAAAACCCATCCAGCAAAGGGGCCCAATGGCCTCTTTCTGGCTCCATGTTTTTGTTGGATGGTTGGTTGGTTGGTTGGTTGGTTGGTTGGTTGGTTTGAGAAGACTAACATCTTCATCTGGAGTGTTTTGCTTCAATTAAATAAATGTAAATAATACCTGTGGAGGCCTTTATGGCTTACAATGTCATCTCTCTCTCAGTTCTCACAATCTATATGGTAGGCATTGCAATGGTGCCCGTTTTTCTTACAAAGAGATCAATTCTAAAACAGCCAATAGGTAGAGGAACCAGGAAATTCAGACCCAGCTCTTCTGACTCTAAGTTCTATGCTCTCTCTACTTTATCACATCACAGTATTGAGTTCCTTCATTTCATTTACCATGGAGTGATAATTAGACATGGTTAGTCCTTGGATTTCAACTGAGCCATTTAAAACACAAAACACCCCACACACACACCACACACATGTACACACACTCACCAACACACATAGACCAACTTCAAAACCAGGTCCACATAAATTAACCCACCCCTCACTCCCACCCAAAGAGCGAGCAGATGCATTTTCCAGGATTTCACTTCAGCTAAATTGTCACTCTGGGAAGTTGGCCACTGCATGAACAAAATAAATAATGGCTTAAAGAGAGAGTTGGTGTAAGAGAGAGAAGACAGTACATTGCTTATTGTACCATAAACTAGCATAAAAAATGTTAAACATGCTACCAAGTGGAGCCAAAATCCCACTTTGGGTAATCTATCTCATAAAAAATACAAGCACTGGTAGATAAAGATATACACATGGAATGCTTATTGCAGCATTGCTGGTTGTGGCAAAATTAGCTGGAAACAACCTAAATGCCCACAAATATGCTACATCTGCAGTACTATTACAAAGAATGAGTAAGAGCCATTTGTATTACCTGGAAAAATATCCATCATGGGTTGAAAAGGAAAGAAAGAAAAAGAGGAAGGAGTGAGGGGGGATAAAATGTTTTTTATGATCCAGCCTGCTATAAACAAATTTTTTTAAAATCTTATTATTATATGTGTATGTGTGCTGTATATATATACAAAGACATCTATATGGAAAGAAACACAAGCTGTTAACTTCAGAGAATTTGGACTAAGGGAGGGAGGAGAGAGATTATTAGCATTTTTACAGACCTTTGAATTATTTGACTTGATAAAAAGGGCACATATTACTTCTGTACTTTAAAAAATAATAATAATAAAGTAGATCAAAATAACCTAAGCCCAGAATTTAACCAAGTCTGATTGGAGCAAAAAAACCTCAGGTCCTCCCCTTATGTCTTTGAGTTTCACCCAAAAGAACTCTCTTAATTGGCCCCAGAAACTGACATCTGTGTGGGGCTCCTTCCCTCTTTACCCTCTATACTAGTGTTCAAAATGGCCACCTCTGCCGGATGTCAAGATTTTAGTTGTAACCGGTCCTCCCTATACCTAGATCTCCCGCCACCCACCCACACCAAAAAAGACTTCAGTCCCAGCAGAAAAGGCCAAGAATAAATCCTTTCCACCTCAATGACTTGGCCAATACATCATCCTCCCCACTCTTTTCTCCCTAACCTCCAGATGTCGGACTCTGGAAATGGGTGACTGTGGGAGGCAGTGGAAACTCTCTTTCTAAAGGTCTTTACCAAGAGAGAGACCCACATCTGTTAAGGATGCCTTGGATTTAAGTGCAGTTAGAACAAGTTAGTTATGAGTTGGTTTTCCATTTGGAGAGTGCTGATTGCATGCAGAGCCCAGTGAGAGGGAGGGACAGGAAATCAGATGACAAGGGGACCTGGTGGAAGAGGAAACATACATAGATGAAATAGCTTGGTAGCCTGAAAAAGCAATATTTAATCAATGACTTGAATGCACAGCTAGATTTAATTTGGAGGGAGGCAGCCTTTGCTACATGACAGACTCATGATTCAGCATGGTCTTGACCATCAGATGTCATTTAATAGGTAATAAAGAAAAGTTCCATATTTAGGTTTAAAAATCCAAGAGCAGGATGGAAGAATCTTAGCTGGGCAAAATATTCTAAAAAAGAGTTGATCTAGGCATTTTAGTCAACAAGTTTGAATTAGGCCACAGTATAAAAAGCTGTTTAAAAAAAAAAAGAAGACCAAAAAAACACAAATCAAAAAAAAACTAAATAGTCTCCAGATATTTTAGTAGAATTGACCCTTCTTTCTATTCATATGTTCATTCCTTCAATAACAAACATTAATTTAATGCCTACTATGTGCCCAGTTAATGAGCTCTAGCAGTTGCATAGCATTCTTCACTTGTATTTGGAGTATTATGCTCAATCCAGGGTACTATGTTTGAGTTTTGTTGGCCTACTATACTAGGATAGTGGGGTGGGGGTGGGGGGGTGGAGGGTATAAACCAAGTCATAAGTCATGCAGGCAATAGTCAAAGAAGTTGAGAATATTTAGCCCAAAGCATTAAGATACGATAGCTGCTGTCAAATATCTGGAGGGCTACTATGATAATCAAAGAGACTTGTTTTATGTAGCACCATTTGGGAGAACTATGACTGGTGGTTTTAAAGTATGTGCACAAATTCTTTGATACTGCTTCCTTCAAAATGTAGAACCTAATTTCTCTCCTCTTAAATGTGAGCTGCACTTAGTGACTCAATTCAAATGAATAGAATGTGCCAGAAGGAACAGTGTGTGATTTCCAAGACTGGGTCATAAAAGGCATTGTGGATTCCTCCTTGCTCTGAGAGAAGCCAGTTGCCATGTCGTAAGGATTCTTAAGCAGTCCTGTGGAGAGGTCCACCTACTAAGGAACTGAGGCCTCCACCCACAGCAAGCAAAGAACTGAGGTCTTCTTCCAACAATCATGTGAGTGAGCCCTCTGGAAAGCAGATCCTCCAACCCCCAGACTTGACATCATGACTGTAATTTCATGAGCCAGAACCACCCGGTAAGCTTGCTCCTGAATTCCTGAACCATGAGATAATAAATGTTTGTTCTTTTTAAGCTGCTGAATTTTGGAGTATTTTGTTATGCAGCAATAGCTAACTAATACAAAGATCAAAACACAGACCTGTCAAGGAGACCAATTTAGCCTTAACCCAAAAATGCATTCACATAATCAGAGCTGCCTAACAGTGGAATGGTACCACCTGAGACAGAAACAATGAGTTCCCTGTGTTCAAACAGAAGCAGGCTCACCACCTCTCAGGTATGCTGTAAAGGTGAGGCCTACAACAGGTGCCTGAGGATGAACTCAGAACCCACATTCATCAGTTTCCATCTTCATTCTTCATCTGCCAACCAGCCGTCAGTAATTTCCTAACCTTCACTCTTCTCTGTTTGGTTAAGAAGGTACAAACATCTTGATACTAAAGCAAGGCAACCCTGAGATTATTTTTTTCTGAGCCTTATTTGGGTCTAGATTAGGCTTACCTGCATCAGGGAGAAGCCACTGCTTTGTTTTCGTAATGCCATCTCTGCCATGATTTATAAAATTGCCTAATGAGAATTTGATCTAAGGCTCACTAGTCCTGGATTGTACCAAGAGCACAGTAATCTCTTCCAAGCCAAAGTGGCAGCAGTCAACATTCCCCCTGCTGCTGATGATAATTTGTACCATACTGACTAGGGTACTTAGCATTTGCAAATAGGATTCCATAGCGGTTAGATGCCAAATGCATGAAATAGCTCTTCATCAACCCGGAGCCCGGACCCTGGAGCCAACTCTCCTGGCCCACCCTTTTGCCACTAGAAACTTGGGCAGTCCACACTATCTTTACTACCCACATACCCGGCTTATTTCTGCTCCTGCTAAGAGTAGAGACCTCAGCCTCATCATGCATGCAGCTTCTTGGGGGAGGGAATGGAAGAGGGAACTGAAGGCCCAGAGAGTCCCAGAGAACAAACCAAAGGCAGGTGAGACATGCTCAGGAACTGAAGGATCCAATTAAGCCCAATTCGCCAGGACCCAGAGTTTTCCTACCAAATTCCTAAGGAAACCATATTGAATAATGTGTCGCTTATTCAGAAACACACATCCCCGTGCTGTTGGCCAAGGCAGGGGCAATGTGGTGGGGGCTTAGGCGAGGGGGTGCAGGTGCACAGAAATGAAAACAACAGACTAAAACAACAAGCTCCCCGGTCTGTAAAGAACAGACCCGTATTTTGCCGGATTCTTTGGTCAGAATGTGCGTGCATATATATGTTGGTTCTTGTGTGTGTGTGCAGCTGGAGCTGGGAGTCTGGGTGGGGGTGGAGGGCCTTCCAAGGAAGGGGCAAGAACATGTCTACATATTTTAAATGATAATCACAAAGAAAACCATCAGAAGTGTTCTAATATATGTTTGGCACTGCCTTCTGCCAGCTCCTACAACAACTTTTGAATCTCCTCCCTCCTCATTTCATAAACATTTTATATACATTTTTAAGTGGGAGTATTTTTGCTCATTTGGGAAAAGAGTGACTTTATGCCATTGAGTCAGCCTAATTTTCAGGGATGGGAAGAAGGGGTTGTGTTGAATGCTAAAATGTGGACTGGGGGTAGGTTGGTTTGGGATGGGGAGAGATTTTCGTGAAAGGGTGAGAGGTAGACAAATCTGTTAGAAGGAAAATTTTATCACTGTCTTGCTTTGGGTCTGTTCCATACCTTCCCATAGAAAACCTGTTTAACCTGCTTTAAAAAAAAAAAAAAAAAAATCTTGTGGCAATTGGAAGTTATGAGTAAGGGGTTGTGTTGCTTTGCTGTTCAACCTCCAGTCCTGCAGGACTGAACAATTCAATCTCTCTTTCCCCAGCTTACCTGTGGCATGTGGGGCCTGCTCAGCTTGAATAAATGGCTGTTTCTGGATGATAGCGTCTGGTATCCCCCGATGAAGTCACCTTGTTATGTTAAATATTTCTGCTCCTGGTGGAGAAACCCGAAGCTGACTGCTCTCGAGACCACCACTGCCCAGCACAGACAGCACAACACACAAGGTGCAGTTCACACCTTTAAAAGAACATTTAGGCTCTTCTATCACCCTGAAGCACCCCTCCCAGGCCCAACTACGAGAACAAAGGATCACAACTTCGACCTAATAATACCAATAATCATACTACATATGGATTACCTTTTCATCTGGGGCTCTGAACACCTTGTCTGGCTTAATCCTCCCAGCTGCTCTGGCAATGCTATTGCTTTCATCTCCATTCTAGAAATAGACAAACTCAGGCTTGAAGAAATTAACTTGCCTGAGGCTTCACTGGGAGGATCTGAACTCAGGTCCTTCTGGCTCCCAGGTTCAGGATCATCCCACCTCAGGTTCTGGAGAAAACAGCTTGGAGAAGCGGAAAGAGTCAGAAACACCATGCAGTCCAATTATTTGACCTCACTGTGCCTCGGTTTTCTCAGGTATAAAAAGTGGGAGATGACCACCTTATAGGAATGTCCTGGGCCAACTGAGGTCTTAGATACGACTTGCAAATGTGTTGAATGTCTCATGGCAAGTTTGTTGACTGACAAAATGAACCAATGAATCTATAAATTGATAAACTAAATTTTCTTCCAGGCATAAGTTCCCAGATGAAGCCCACTGTCCCCCAGAAGAGGGATTCTAAAGAATTTTATTAATCCTTGGATTCCTGAAGAGAAATGAGACTTGGATCTGTAAAGTCACAGAGTTCTCTGCAGAAGATCTGATGCCTGATGCTTTCCTGAACTATTGAACAACGTAACTCCAAACAGGCATGTTTTTCCAGTGTTCTCTCGGTTGCTATCCTAAAATGTGGGGGAACATGGGGAAAAAAAAAACCAAATGGATTCTTTTTTTAACAAGGTTGGAAAGGCGTACCAAAGATTTCAGCTCCCCAAGGTATCCACTTCCCTTCAGCTGTCCAAGGGTTTTCAGCTGGGTCTCAGAAATGGAGTTCAGGACACCCAGAGAAGTAATTCTAACCAGCAATGCCAGGAAAATATTAGCATTTGAAAAAATAAAGCAGAGATTCGTTTATTTTTAAAATATATACATACCTTCCTATAACGTCCCTCACACCAAAGAACCCTGGACAATTCTGCCTTCACCTGCCCAGGATTAGCAAATTCAGAACCAAACCTATTCATGTCTTGCTTAACCAACCTTACAAGCGTCACCCCCACCTCTTTTTTTCCTCTTGACGCTTATTTTCTAGAGTTCACTGCCTTGTGGGATGAATTGGTTCTATTCCGAAGATGGTGGGGGCGTTCTGCTGTGATGACGCCGTTGTGGTGAGCCAAGTCGCCAAAACTCTTGGGCCTGAACTTCTCTCCAACTCTGGCTTTTCAACAGCCAGTTGTCCAGATGGTACAGCCCAGACTTGCTGCCTCCTGCTTCTAGAATCACCCTGGGGGTCACAGAAGGAGACCCCAGAGAGCCATAGGGTTACCCAGCCAACCATAAACATTACCTCCTCCCCTGATCTTCAAAGGCTTGAGGAAAGAAAACAAACCACATAAATCTTTATCAGGGCTCCTTACAACTGCCCCGGATGGTGGCTCCCAGAAGAGCCAGGTAGTGACACTGTACTGGGGATAAAAACGTATTTCAGTTTAGCAGCCCCTGAGCCAGAAATGTACTGCCATTTTTTTTTCTTTTCCCCTGTCTTCTTTTGTCCTCCCACCTCCGGGGAGTGACTTCTTTTTTTTTTTTTTTTACTTGCCACCCGACAACTATTCCATGGTGAGGCTCCCTGGTCATCTACCGGCCTGTTTTCCATTCTAGATAATCCCCTGATGATACAAAAGAAGATGGAGACTTCAGAAGAAGAGCTATCATGTTCAGGAACCAAACAAGGTGGTGGCCATGTCTGCTTTAGAGGTTTGGCCAGGAGACTAGTTTCTCTACTATGAATGGGGTCATGGAGTAGATTTGGAGGGTGGGTGTCCACCCTTTGCTGAAAATCTCTTGATAAAATGCCTTTCCATCCAGGAAAAATTCTCCACACTCATTCCAGACTCTAAAGCAGATGTGCAAGGCAGTACTGCCTGCAGTTAAGAGCAAGGACTCCGTGGCTCCAAATCCTGCTCTGACATTTACTTTCTAGGGGAGCTTGGGCAAGTCACCCACCCTCTCCTGGTCTCCTTCTCATCAGCCTCCTCATCATCATAGTGACAGGAGGTAACACTTATGACATCCCCTGGTAATACCAATCAGCAGGTTGCTAAGTACTTTGCATACATTTTCAAAAATTCAATCCTCGCCATAACCCACTGTGGTGGGAAATATTATATTATTATCACCATTTTACAGATGAGGAAATTGAGACCGGAGAGAGGTTAATTCATCCGACGTCACATAGAAACAAGGATAATAGCACTTAACTCACAGAGCGGTAAGGAATGAATGAGATAATGACTCTAACGTGCGTGATTCCTGGCACTTTGTGCCTTCCCTGAACCCCAGACCCCATCCTTCCCTTCCCTCACACACCTCTACCAGGTCTCTGTCCCCACACCCTTGTCAATCTCTCCACACCAGGAGCTCTTCAAGGGCAAAGATGTGTCTCATCTCTTTTGTGCCAACCAATGCCCAGCACGTAGTGGGGGCAGAGTGAGTGGGTGTCAAAACAATGAATGAATGAATGAAATGTTACAAATGCCTAGTTAGTTGGCAGCTATTGCAAAAAAATAATAAAAATAAAAAATGAATACTGCTAATAAAATGACTTGTTCTAAAGGTAACATTAAAGATATCAAATTTCCTGGAGGAGTCTGTGTGCTAGTAGAAAAATGTGCAAAAGGGAATAAGGGACAAAGTTATCCTCTTTTTTTAAATACCAGCTTTCACCTCAGTGTAAGGGCTTCACGGACTTCCCCAGAATGTTCATGAATCATAGAAAGAGAACCCAAGAGTCCTGAGTCCCAGTCACTCTGACTAATTTCAGCAAACATCTTCTAGTCCCAGGGAAAGCTGGACACCCATGTTCACTTGCACATGCACACACACACATATACACGTGTGTGCACATGAGCTCACACACGTACACACATGGACATACACAGGGACACATACTCATACCACACCAACGAACCAATTCCTCAGCCTTGATGGAGCACCTACTCTGTGGAAAGCCCCTTATGAAACTCTAAAGAAAGTTATAAAAGTTCCTAAAGACCCCAGGACTCAGAGCATAAAGAATGAGCAGTCCAGCTGCTGAGCTAGGGTTACAGGAAGGGCGTCAGGGAAGTGAAGAGAGTTTTTTGCTAATATGACCTACTATTATCTGCTATTTTCTGGGCACATATAGGACCATACAGAATTCCCAGAAAGAGAGGGAGACACAGGCCCTGGGGAGAGAGGAGCTAATGGTTAAAGTATATGCTTATATTCAACCATGATTTAATGAGCCTATTATGTGCCAGGTACTATTCTCCTTGAGGGGGATAAAACAGTGAACACGACAGGCAAAGTCCCTGCCCTCATGGAGCTTACCTTCTAATCCTTAAAACTAAAAAACCCAGTGTAATTAATTTTGTTTGGAAAATGGCAACAAAATGTAAATTAGACAAACTACAGAGAGTTAAGTTTGACCCAAAGCTTCTCAGTTAGTGGGAATGCACAGAAGATGGAGATTCTATAGAGAGAGGAGAGGTAGACCAGAAGAATATCAGAGGCAGGGGAGGGGGCAGGTTGCTATGTATTTTTCCTGATAGGCAAAGGGAGTTAAAAGAGATCTCCAGAAGAAAATTAGGTCCCTTACATGAAGACCCTCAACTCTCAGCCCAGGGATGTTTCCACCAGTAAAAGTCCCACCTTCCTCACATCCTGAACTCCATCGGCAGGATGCAGTGGGGAAAAGCCTATCAGCCTGGAAGCCAGACAGATTGCATGCGTAACTCCTTTCAATCACAGGAAAATCACTCAACTCCCTGGGTTATGACATGACTGAAGAGTGGAAGTGTAAAGCTCAATAAATACCAGAATTTATTATTGTTACTGCCATTATTGCCACGGCCTTCAAACTCACCCCCTGCTCCGTCCCTACCAACCCAACATCTCTCTATGGGATGCTGAGACACTGTCCACATGCCATCTCACTGAATTCCTTTAGCGTCCTGACAGGCACCTACTGCTGGTGACTTGCTCCAAGTCCCATACCTGGTAAATGCCTGGGCTGGGATTTGACCCTAATACCCCTTGCACTTAACCACTGGGACACGCTGGCCTCCAGGTTCCCGAAAGCCCTACTTTCCACATGTACAGTCCCAACTCAGGTATCTGCGCCAGACCCCTTGAAGGCCGGCTACACTGGGTGCAAACTCTTGCTCTGATTGGGCAGAGCTCCCTGTTAACATCTGCCACACCACCCTGCTTCCCATTTCTATATTTTGCCCTGTAGTTTCCTCACCCTGAGTGCCCTTTCTCCAGCCCTCCGGTTGCTGCATGCCAACTGCACAAGGCCTCCCTCACTTGCCTTTTCTTCCATGTTCCTTTCTCTAGCATCTCCATCACTCACGGATCTCCTTCTTCTCAGAACATCTAGTTCACACAATCAGCATCTACCTGTTCTCAACTCAACAAGCATTTATTGTTAACCCTTCTATGTGCCAGGCCCAGCATTTAGGCCTGTAGGGGGCGCCGAGATGGAAAGGATCCTCAAGAATCCTACAATCAGGAGTCAACAGGACAAGCCTGCAGATGTCTATAATGCACCCAAGGCAACACAGCACGAGGTCCGTGAGAGAGATCTGTGCAGGCGCTTGTGTGTTTGTTCAGCGTCCTTGGCTAAGTACGTGTGGGTGTGCTCCAGCAGTGAATGAGGCAATATAAGGTGGGGATCAAGAGGGTGTGCTGGGGTTCAAATTACCAATGGTGTGATTTGGGTAAGTTAGTGAACCTCTCTGTGCCTCAATTTTTTCATCTGTAAAAAAAAAAAAAAGGACAAAATAGTACCCCTCTCATAGGGTGGGTGTGAGGATTCAATGATTTCATACATGTAGAGTCCCTACCTCTCTCAGTGCCTGGTACATAGTAAATTCTCAGTAAATGTCTGCTTTTATCATTTATTATTACTATTATTATTATTATTACCCAGGCAAAGGGAAATTCCTCAGTTCCACCATTTTCTTTTTTTTTAGCAAAGTCATATCCACATACCATTTTCAGACCATATCATCTAACCTTTCTGCAGCCTTGACAGAATTCTCTGGCTGGTAGCTGAATAGGGCTCTGATTGATTTCAATTTATGGTAGTTATTGCTTTCCTGCCCTTCGACATTTTAACAGATTGCTGTTGTTTTCTCCTACATTTTCCCTGTCTGTAAAGGGAAAGAGGAGAGCACAATTTTCCTAGTGGAATCAATGCATAAAGCAAGGAGCTCGGCTTCTCCTTCCCACGGACGCAACCCTGTCAGCTGCTGCTCGTCCCCCTCATTCACACACAGCAGCTCCTCCAGTTTATGCCTCCCAGCGGGACAGTAATTTTCAGTTCAGGTTGAAAGGCTTTGTTTAAATGTGACGCTTATGTGGTAATAGAGCGTATTGCAGGGGTTGTTTTTTCTGAGGGTCAATGTTGAATTTAGTCTCAAAATAAACAACCCTATCCTCTTCCATCCCCTCAAAGCTGTGGGTGGGATTGAAAAAAGTGGTGGGGGCTAGAGGTTGAGAAAGAAGGAAGGAAAAGGAGACAGGGGAGGGTCTGGGGTTGCACAGGGAGGGAGAAGAATAAATAGTACCAGTGTCCTCCACAGAGAGACAAATCTACCTTGTCTTCCAGAATGCTTTCAAAAATAACAATAACAATCATTTACTGAGAGTCTGCTGCATGCCAAGGAGTGGGCTAAGTGTTTCACAGACATGATCTCTTTTACTTTTCCTAAAAACCCTCTGGAGTATATACAGCTGTCCCCATTTTGCAGGTGAGGAAACTGAGGCCCAAAGAGGTGAAGAGTCTGCCCCAAATCCCACATCTAGCAAGTTGTAGAGTTGAGATGGGAACATAAGTCTCACTGACTCCATTTACGAGGCTCTGTCTACTGCCCCATGGGGCAACAATTCAAGCTTGTTCAATAACGCAGATGATGGGAGAATCACATGATCACTTATAACAAACCGAGAATTGGTATAGAGCTTGAAACATATTGTAACAAACGCATATTATATTTGACATCGAGTCTGTCTCAGGTGGGAGGCAGCAGGATAGGCAGGAGATTATGACACGTGCCACTCAGAATGAGACCTGGGGATGCAAATCCCACTGGAGACGGAGAGGGAAACATAGGCCTTGGGGAGAGAGGAGCTAATGGTGAACCTTGAGCAGCAGCAAGTGAGGAACCCAGGGGATGTTCAAAGGAAGCCTGAGTCTTGCTGTGGGCTCAGCAGAGACAAGGGTGTGTCCCAGAAGCCTTACAGCTGTGCAGATTGTCAGCCACCACCCACATGTCCCCAAGCAGTGGTATTGGGCTCTTAGCAAAGAGGGTTCTGCAGACTTTCCAGCACTCCTTTAAGAAGTTTTAGAAAGGAGTTTATGTTTTCTTTCCAGGAACCTAGCTCAAGCCCACTTCTCTGCCAGAAGTGCTGTCCAGGAATTCTTGCCTGTGAATATCCTTCTTACCCAGTTATTGTATGATGTGAACATCCCCATTTTTGAATCAGATTGAATTGGGAAAACATGGGTGTCTGAACCATCTCTCCAGTCTGTCTCCAGAGACATGAGAAGAATGATGGAGACATGGGGACTTCAAACAAAATTAGGCAATATGAACACTATGCTTCCTCAGCCAGAATTTTGAAAGGACTTAAAAACCAGCCTTTTGTCATTTCAGCTTTGACATAGCTTGGAGCTTGTTGATGTATTATTCACGTTCTTGCTCATCCCATGGAAGTATTGAAATCAAGAATAAATATCAATTCATAAAGAGATTAATGACTGATGATTTGGTGTACAAGCAGCCAAGCAACCATGATGCATAGCCCAAAGAGTCAGAAGTCAACTCTTATTAAAGCACCATAATCCACATTAATATGACAGACTAGAATAACTCTGAGGGAGCCATTATGGTCCATTACGAAAATAACGTTTATTTGCAAAATGAGGAACATACCAAAATGCAAGTTGTTCCAGTTCTTTCAGCTAAATTACTCATTAAGCATGCAGACTTCCTCTTCCAACATTTTGAAATGGTTTAATATGTGCTCAGGCTGGCCAGGGCATGGATTTTCTAAGACTGTATCAATAAACAACCCCAAAGGTGAAGCCTGGAAACAGGAGCCCTGATTGCCAGAGAGACATTTAGCCCTGGTGGGGGTGTTGATCAGGTGGGCATGATGGTGCTTTGGAACTTCTCCTAGGGGGACAGGACTGCCACCAAGAGGGATTCCAGCTGGCTTCCTCCAAGAGCATATTGGCTGCTTACCTCCAGTGGTCAGTTGGTTAGAACCTGGGGATGAAGTGTAGTGGACATTTGTTGCTTTTCATCTTTCAAGCATTCATTCATACCCTCTCCTGGTAACAATTCCTTGAATTTCCTTTGGGGAACCATCTCTTCCCTATTCTCAGTCCATGCAATAACAGCTAAGAATGGTAGCTAACATGCATTAAACTCTTACCATATTACCAGGCATTGGTCTAAGCATTTTACATACATTAAATCATTTAATCCTTATACTAACCTTATGATATAGGTACTATTATTATCCCCATTTTAGAAATCTATCAGTCCAAGGTAAAATAGCTCTTAAGAGGCAGAACCAAGATACAAATGAGAGCAGTCTGCATCCAATGCCCACAGTCCTAACCACTAGTAGTTGCTGTGAGACTGAACTCTTCCCCAACTCCAAGCAATGGCCCGTGAACTAGGTCTGACCAATCCAAGTGTCACATATATATGCTATTTATATATGACACACACACATTTTATATATATATATATTTCCCTCTGCAAGTGTGATTGGTTCAAAGAGAGGCATATCACCCAAGGCAGGTCAATCTTGTACAATCAGTGCTAATCCAAGGATATAGACTTGAGCAACCAGGAAATATTTGTTTGTTCCCTTTGTTTCTGCTAAGCCGGAACCTGGGGCAGGGAAGCCAGGAATGTCTGGGAGCCACCATATGGAGAGGACCTAAGAATGAAGTGTGTGCAATGAGATCAAAGCTGAGAGGGTACTGATAACATTACTTGAACCCCTAGACTTTTCTGTTACACTGTTACATGAGCCAATGGATTCTCTTTTTACTTAAAAAAGTTTGAGTTGAATTTTCTGATATTTGCAACATAAACAATCCTAACTAATATAGAAATTAAGCATTATTCTAAGAACAATACTTTCCATTTATGTAGCACTTTACAATGGACAAAGCTTTTTCGTATACAATGCTTCAACATTACATTTATTTATTCATCCATTCAATCAATCAATAAACACTTGCTCTTCATCTCCTAATTTCAAGCACTGATATAAGTCCAGGGAATCCTGTTCCTCCCCCTTCTCCCAGGTTAGTTTCCATAACTTTATCTCTCCTGCAGCACTTACTTATAATTGCTATCTTTGCTTATGTATCGCTTACTAAAATGTAAGCTCTTCTGAGTTAAACACTTTTTTTATTCTGGAATCCCTGATGTCCACTTGGGTCCCTGGAAGAAATTCATTCATTCCTTTTAAAATATTTATTATACACCTTTTGTGCCTTAATTACCATGCTGGGTACTATGTAACCTAGTCAGCATCCTTGGTTGTACACCACGAAAACAACTCTGGCTAACATATGCAGAAACAAAATTTCCAGAAGGATATCAGGTAGCTCAGAGAATCACCAGCAGGCTTGGAGAACCAACGTGTAAAATGAGCAGCAGCAATGAGAGGAAGCAGCCAAAGTAAAGCCATGGTCACATCTCAGAAGAGCTGTTAAGGTGTCAGTAATGCTGCCACTGGACACCAAATTCTGCTATCAGGGCCACCAAAATGAATCCCTAAACCTTCCCTGCTTCTCTGCATCACTAGCTCCAGATTCAAAAACCCAGACAGGAGCATCCAATTGGCTGAGCTCAGGTCGCGTGCCTGGGCCTGGCTGTCAGGGAGCAAACAGGGAGTATCTGACCCTGACCCTGCAAAGCCTCCCTCTGAAACTCACACCATGGCAGGTTCCTGAACATTTCTTGGGGGCCAAAAAGCAACAATTACTCCCTACAAATGGTGAGTTAAAAAACAAACAAACAAATAGACATGGTCAACATAGTCTTTGCTCTCATAGAGTTTATAGAGGAGAATCATTAATTAAATAATCAGACAAGAAACCTACAGTCACAGGTGTGATGAGTACAAAGCAGGAGAGGAATGACATAGTCTAAGGGATATAATGCCATAAGTGTGTTTCAGTTATCCATTGTTCTTGTGTGCTGACCGGGCTCAGCTAAGCAGTTCTCACTTGGGCTCTATCATGCTGCTACAGTCAGATGATGGCTGGAGCTGGAGCCACAGGGAGACCCAATGGGCTGGACATTCAAGATGGTTCATCACATGATGGGCAATCGATGCTGGTCTCAGCTGAAGCTTTGGACCAGAGCACTTCCCACCTCTCTGTGAGGCTTGGGCTTCTCTTGGCATGCCATCCGAGAGGGAATAGCATCCCAAGAACAGCATTCCAAAAAGCCCAGGTAGAAGCTGCAAGGCTTCTTATGACCAAGAATGTTACCTCTGCCACATTCTATTGGTCAAAAAAATGAGCTACAAGGCTGGACAGATTCAAAGAGAGGGAACCACAGAAAAGTGCATGAGTGCAGAAAGTGTGCTTCGTTGGGGGCTATCTTTGGAGACCAATTCCCTCAAAGGGTATGTAAAAGAAGAACCTGACCTAGTATGAGAGGTCAGGGAAGATTTCTAAGAAATTGCATGTTGATCTGAGATCTGTCAATGAGTAAGAGTTGACCAGGTAAAGACATGAAGGAACCTGTTCCAAGCAGAGGGGACAGCATAGACGAAGGACTGTGGCAGTGAGAAGCACGGCACAGTCAAGGTTATGAAGAACGGGCGTGTGGCTGGGGTGCAGAGACCAAGGCAGGATGTGGGGCAAGATAAGACAGGAGAGGTCAGGTAGGGGCCAGCCCTGGAAACCCTTTTGCAGGCCATGTTAAATATTTTGCTCTTTGTCATAAGAGTAATGGGAGTATTTTAAAGCAGCCCTCAGGATATATTTGTAGAATAAAGGAATTACTTTATTATTTCATTCAATCATTCTGCAAATAATCTAAAGAATATTGATTATGGGCCAGGAATAACACATGCTATGAATAAAATCATCTTGATAGAAGCAACAGGAGGCACAGGATGTTTAGCTTCTTTAGAGTGGGTGGTTAGGCCTCTCTAAGTATTTGACATTTGAGAAGAGTCCTAGATGATTAGGAGGCTCCACTCATGCAGAATTCTGAGGAAAAAGCGTTCTCAGAAGAGGAACCCAGCAAATGCAAAGGGCCTGTGGTAGCAGTGAGCTTGGTGTGCTCTAGGAACAGAAAGAAGGCCAGGGAGACTGCAGCACTACTGTCCTTGTTGGGAAGAATTCAAAGCAGGTTTTCTATCAATGGCAGGGACATGAGCAGTGCTTTCACATCAGGACAGCACATCACCATGGCTGCAGCTTCGGTGACTCCAGAATGTCTCTTCCTGCTAGAATGTTTGGAATGCTCTTTCTCTCTGGCCTGGCCTGGCCTGTCCTCCGCTAAGAGACTCATCTTTCAGCATGTACTTCCAAAGTTCAACAACCCCCAAGGAAGCAATTTGGCAGAATGTTCAAAGAACCATAAAGATGTTTCTGCCCTCTGATTCAGTGATTCCCTATCTAGGGATCTAGCCAAAGGAAATAATCATAAATATGGGAGAAGATTATTAACCAAAGAAGCTCATCCCAGCATGATTTATAATAATGAAAAAGTGCTAGTAAATCAAATATTCAACCATAGGGGAAAGATTAAGTAAATTAATGTACATCTCCTAGACATGGACTTTAAAATCTGTGTTTCTGAAGGACTGAAATAACATCAGGAAATGTTTGTGCTATAATGGTAAGGTTAAAAAGCAGGATATAAAATAGTGTATGTATGATTTCTGCAACTATTGTTTTTAAACCTGCAGGAAAAATACTGAAAGTAATCATTTCTTTATGGGAAGACTACAGGTGATTCATATTTCCTTTTTTCCACAATCCTTCTACTTTTTGCAATGAGCATTATTACTTTTAGGATGGAAATAAATTTCCTCTCCTTAAAAAAAAAAAAAAAAAATGACAGCAAGGGCTCTGCACTGCCTTTAGGATCACTTGCAAATACTTTACCAGGCTTTCAAGGTTCTCCACTATCTGGTCACAGATTACTTTTTATTTATTTATTTATTTATTTTTCCTTGTCTCCCAATTTTTTTTTAACTTGAATTCACTTTCCCTGCTAACACTGGTTTTGCTCCATCCCGCAGAAGAAAATCCTTTTGGATTGTTCTGGTTTCTAATGCTGCCGGAATGCAAAACACCAGAAATGGATCAGCTTTCATAAAGGTGTTTTCTTTAGTTACAAAGTTACAGTCTTAAGGCCATAAAGTGTCCAAGGTAAGTTATCAACAATTGGGTACCTTCACTGGAGGATGGCCAATGGTGTCTGGAAAACCTCTGTTAGCTGGGAAGGCACATGGCTGGCATCTGCTCCAGGGTTCTGGTTTCAAAATGGCTTTCTCCCAGAACATTTCTCTTTAGGCTGCAGTTCCTCAAAAATGTCACTCTTAGTTGCTCTTGGGGCATTTTTCCTCTCTCAGCTTCTCCAGAGAAAAGTCTGCTTTCGACAGCCATCTTCAAACTGTCTCTCATCTACAGCTCCTCTCTCAGCTCCTGTGCATTCTTCAAAATGTCCCTCTTGGCTATAACAAGCTCGCTCCTTCTGTCTGAACTTATATAATGCTCTGCCATGGAAATTATCCAGTCAGAGTTATCATCTACAGTTGGGTGGGTCACATCTCCACGAAAACACTCAATGGATTCCAATCTAATCAACACTAATACGTCTGCCCCCACAAGATTGCATCAAAGAGCATGGCTTTTTCTGAGGGACATAATACATTCAAACTGGCACATGGATGGTAGGTATTTGCACGTGCTATCCCCTTCCCACCCCAGGCTTGAGGAAAAGTGGGAAAAAGGAATACCTACCCAAGAGTCATCTCCTCCCATCTGGCTGAATCCTACCCTTTTCACACCAACCGCAAGTCACTCATCCTCCAGAAAGCCTTCCAGAACTTGCCCCTCTCTGACCTTCCCTTTTCTAGCTTTCTGTAGATTTACCTTCTCTGTCTCTACAACTCACACTTGGAGCTAAATGTGCCTGGCCTTGCATTGCTTCTCAGAACCAAGGTCTGTGTCTTGTCCCACATGTGACTCATTGGCTCTCGCTGGAGTTTTCTTGCCTTCCAGTACCATCCCCACTTGCCCCCAAGCATAGCCCCATCTTGGAAGTCTCATGAGAGCAAAATCAGCGTTCCGTCAGTGCTTGTTCCATAACTGGATACATGAGGGACTGTATTTGAACAAATCTCAGAAACAAAATGGCATCTTTGGAAAATTTAAATATACACCTGGCTCAGGCCCAGTTCTTGACAGGGAAGTCTTTGCTCTGACAGTACTCTCCCACCCTCAGTTCCACCGCACCCTCCCCACCCTCCACCAACACTTACCATCTCCAGCTCAGAAGGATTCAAAAGCGGTGCTGGCAGCGTCGGAAAGAACTCTGCACATAAACACTGCACACACCAGTCTGCTCAAGAAAGGACCCTTCTGTTTTCTTCCCATGAGCCCCTGTAAAGTATGAGCCACACTCTTTTTTTTTCTTTTTTTAGTGAGTCTAAGGTTAGGGTAGAGAAATCCTAGTTCACCCCTACAGAAGTGCTTTCCATGGAAGCAGATTCCCACTGGTCTTGAGCACCATCCCAGAGCCCTTCTCGCTTGGTTGGGTAATTGCTGGTTTGCTCACATCTGGGAGCTCCTTGAAGACTCAGGCTGTGTCTTACGTGTCTTTGTTTACTCAGCACCAAGAACAGTGCCCAGCACCTCGTGGCCTGAGTTGTGTGCTTGTGGGATGAGTGAAAGAATGAATGATAAAGGCCTTTGAAAGTTCGGGAGGAGCTAGCTTCCAGCTATGGATTTCCAGAGTCAAATTACTAGCTTTGGGACTAGGTTAGTTTCCACAGATGTGGTGGCTTAAAACAACAGAAATGTATTCTCTCACAGTTCTAGATGCAGGAAGTCAGAAATAAAGGTGTCAGCAGGGCCACTCTCCCTTAAAAGGCTCAGAGGAAAATCTTTCCTTGCTTTTTCCAGCTTCGGGTGGCTCCAGTCTTTCCTTGGCTTGTGGCTGTATAACTCCCATCCCTGCCTCCATCTTTGTATGGCCTTCTCTTCATTTATGTGTCTCTTCTCTGTGTTTCTCTTATAAGAACGCTTACCAAAGACCCTTTTCCCAAATAAGATGACAGTCATAGTTTCCAAAAATTAGGGTATGAATATATCTTTTGTGGAGCCATTATTCAACCCAGCACATGCATTTTTATGGTAGGGATGTGTTTCGATTTGCTAAAGCTGCTGGAATGCAATATACCGAAATGGATTGGCTTTTACAATGGGAATTTATTAAATTGCAATTTACAGTTCTTAGGCCCTGAAAATGTCCAAATTAAGGCATCAATAGGAGGATACCTTCTCTGAAGAAAGGCTGTCAGCATTTGGGATGCCTCTGTCACATGGGAAGGCACATGGCCAGTGTCTGCTGGTCCTTCTTTCCAGGTTTTGTTGCTTTCAGGTCTGGCTTTTTCAGTTTCTGTGGGTCCTTTCTTAGCATCTCCAGGGCACTTCTCTTTCTCTCTCTCCAAAAGTCTCTGCCTTTTATCCTCTCATAAAGTACTCAGGTAAAGGATTAAGACCCACCTTGAATGGGTGGGTCACATCTCAATTGAAACAACCTAATCAAAAGGTCTCACCCACAATAGGTCTGCCCTCACAGGGATGGATTAAAAGAACATGGCCTTTTCTAGGGTACTTAACAGCTCCAAACCAGCACAGGATGTATCTTATTAATTTTCATTTACCCCAACATATAGCATATAGTTGATTTTTAAAATGGATGCTAACCCCCAGTACCTCAGAATGTGACCTTACTTGGAAATAGGGTCATTGTAGATGTAATTAGTTAGGATGAGATTGCACTGGACTAGAGTGGGCCTTCAATTCAATATGACTACTGAACTGTGGAGAACTGTGGGACAATAAATTTCTGTTGTTGAGAGTGGGAGAGGGGGGGAGAGAGAGAGAGAGAGAGAGGTGGGTGGGGGATGGATGGATGAATGAATGGATGGATGGATGGATAGATGGATGGATGGACAGACGGATGGATGAAATGATATTCTGTCACTACCCACAATTTATTGCACATTTTGTCAGTACCTGATAGCAAAATATGGCCAGAGATACCAGAGCTGTAATGCTGTCTCTCTCTTGGGAAATTTTCTCCACCACCACCTAGGATCGATATTCCTGGGATCACATACATACTATCCCTCCAACATCTCCCTGATAGCATAAAACACTAAAACAGCCACTTATAGAGAGGATAATTATTTTATATGTATATCTTGGTGTATTAACTAAATACATTAGGGGTTTAATCAATGTTTGCTGAACTGAGTCATATAAATTTAACTCAATTCCACAAATCTTGGTAATGCATCAGAATTTTGCCCACAGAATTTTCCTGAAAAAACTGTCCCCTCTCCTGGGCAAACCACCTTAGATCAGCAATGCTGAGCCATCTTCTAGTAAACCCCAAGTTTCTCCTAAAGCCATCTCTATAGCATAGCTATGTCCACCTTCCCGGTTTGGGCTGGCCCATCAGGTAAATGGGCACATCTACAATCATACATACAAATCACTATTTTGCTTGGCTGCTCAAGCAAATATCATGCAATGGGTTGGCTTAAACAGCAGGAATTTATTAGCCCATTGCTTTGAGGCTAGGAAAAAGTCCAAATCAAGGCATCATCAAGGCAATGCTTTCTCCCCAAAGACTGTTGCCTTCTGGGGCTGGCTGCTGGCGATCCTTGAACCTGGGCTCCGATGTCACATGGCAATGTGCATGGCGGCCTCTCCTGGCCTCCCCCTTCTTTTCTGGGTTCTGCTGACCCTCAGCTTCTTGCTTTCCATGGCTTTCTCTCTGTATATCTGAATTTCTTTATGTTTCTAAAGGACTCCCATAATAGGATTAAGACCCATCCTGATTGGGTTGGGTCACACCTTAACTGAAATAACCTCATCAAACGATCCTTCTTACAATGGGTTCACAACCACAGAAATGGATTAAGTTTAAGAACATGAGTTTTGGGGTAAATAGCTCCAAACCACCACACTGAGTGAGGGAACTTTCTGCCCACATTTGACTGTTGAGAGAGTGAAGGACAGAAGGAATGCTATGCTGTCCGTTATGAAGAGGAACACTTGTGTAAAATCCAAGGACATAGGTGCCCGGCAAAGCTTGTGCATCACTTGTAAATGTGTGAGCGATGGGCCTTTTCTTTTTGGCTCAGCCTGACACCCCCTGCAAATGCAGCTATTTTGGCAACTTGAATCCCAGTGTCTACAGAGGACAGAACAAACTCTAGTTTGTTAACCTAGTTACCTCCTTAGGCTCTGCTCTTTGGGAAAGAATCAGTCAGGCAGACAGCTGCCACTTCAAATTCCACTCCCTGGGAACAATGCATTTTATTTTTGGAATGTGGGAGAAACAAAGGAGAGGAGAGCAATGCCGACAAATATACATTTGCTTTTCTATATAACCAAAGCCGCTGTGCCTTCATCACCTCAGTTACCAGTTGTTTAGAGCAACTATGGAATATAGACTTGTAAATAGTCACTGACCTGCCTCCCTGCGGAGAGTAACACAGGTCAGCTTCCAGGACGACACATCCCATTGCTGTAAAGAGTGACATAAATAAATAATGGGATTATTTCCATGACCGGCTGCAGGCCCACATGGCTGCAATTAATGTTCCTATACAACAAATGCTCTCTCTGGATCCTTTCTATGTAAGAGTCGCTCTCTATAGCAATAGTAGCCTAATTATGGACTCTTCATCATACAAGAAAAAAAAGAGTAGGGAAAGGAAAGCTACTCCTGTCCTCCACTATTTTGCCATCACTTTTCTATGTCTCTATGTTTATTACTTTCCATATCATTCAAACATCATCTTAATCATGCATTCTAAAGCATTACTCCACATGAAAAACTCATTGGCAGGGAGAAAAAAAGAAAACAAAGACAAAGAAAAACTTAAAAACAGCTCCACGGGAGCATGGACTATCCTGCTTACCACTGTGTCCCCCTAACCCAGCATTCGCAATTCACAAAGTAAGCCCTTAATTAAGTAGTTAATAAATAAATGAGAAAATTACCAAATAACTGAATGAAGCAATAGGCTCAGTTCAAAAGTGCGTGTACAAGATTTTCTTCCTTCCGCTGTTTGTTTCAAGTCCTATCTTGTCACTTAACTGAATCACTCTTAGGGAAAGGATAGAAAATTGACATTTACTGAACATCTATTATGGGCCAAGTATCTTGACATGTTACCTCTCGTAAAGCCACACAATTAGCCTGTTTAATAAAGGATGTTCTGTGCAGAGAGATGTTGAGTAACTTGCCCATGGTATCCAGCTAAGAGGAGGAAACATAGATATTTAAATCCAGGCCTGACTGATTGCAGAGCCGGGCAAATTTAACCATATCCTGCCATCTCTCAGGACATTATTAGAGTATATCAGCTTCTTCATAGTGTCAGCTACTAAGATGGGACTGTGATTTACTAGGTCTCACTGTAACTGAATTTTACTATGCAAAACTATTGGGACAATTGGAGGAATTCTTTACAGTAAGTTCTCGCCTATAATGCGTCATACACAAAGAGGCAGTTTATAGGTATATACACATATACATATTAGTCCCATTGATTCACTCCCCTTGGGATTTCTAAAGCGTTGCCTGAAAAGTTAGAATCACATTTTTTTATCACTTGTTCATCGACTCTCTTCCCCTTCTGGATCGGGAGCAATCAGAAAGGAGCCACATTTGTTTCCTCACTATTACAAATCTAATACCAAGCACCACGGCTTTGCACTCAATATTTACTGAGTGAAAGAGATGAGAGATGCTGGTGGACTCCCCATTGGGTAGACTTTTGCCTCTGTGGGCTGGGACTCCAGGCAAACTCAGATGACGTGTGAAACGAAGGGGCTTTTTTCAGTCAAAAGCATGGTCCCGGGAAGCAGAGGAAAAAACAAATTCAGACTATGGAGAATTATTCTCTCCACTCAGCTGTTTCTCATTCCACCCACCTGAAGGGCCCAAATGAATTACAAAGTAGCATTTCCTCGAAATTAAAGCCTTTTTTAGCTGCCGTCCAGCCTCCTCCGGTTTCACAAACACTATTGTGCAAGGCGTAGGAGGCTGTAAAGGAACCTTGATCCACCTCAAAGATCTGCGTCTTCTGAAGTTCAGGAACCTGAGCCGAAAGCCAGTAAGCTTTCAGAAGTGGAGATAAGCCTGAAAGAACCCAGACTTAGTGCAGAGCGGGATTTATCTAAACTGAAAGGAGACTTTAAAAGCCTCCTCATTTATCATGAGAAGACTGAGGCCTGAGGCCACCCAGCTCATTAGTAGCAGAATCAAGACTTGAACTCAGGTCTTCTGACTCCTCCTAGCCCAAAATTACTTTTACACTCTGAGAGGAAGGTGTACGGCAGAGAGCTAAAACAGCATGAGGCAGGGAGCGGGCAGCACACGGTCACCATTCTCATGAACGTAAGTCGAGGACAAAAAGAGGCACACACGCATGTTCTCTGAGGAAGCCTGTGGTGATGCCAAAGAAGGCAGGGAGGGGAGTGTTTGACATGCTGTCTGCACCGGACACAAGTGGCCCTCTTGAAGGGCATGGGAAATGGAATGTTGAAGAAGAAATAGTCCAGACATGGACTCAAGAACAAAGGTTTGGATCCTGGACCGGCTACCAGTTATTTCTGTGACCTCTGGCAAGTTACGTTACCTCTTTGAGGCTCAGTTTTGTCATCTGTAAAATATGGATAATACCTGTCTCATAGGATTGCTGTGATCATCAAATGAAATAATGAATCATGAGCATCTAGCAGTATTCTTGACATATAATGCGGACTTGATAAATCTTACCTTAACATCTACCCCTTTCCATCAATCTGGAAAATAGGAGGAGTGAATGAGTTTATAGGAAAACGCCAGGCATACAGCTGGCATATAATAATGTTATTCCATTCACCATGACCATTTTAAAAGAAGACTTTCAAAATATTATCTCTTCAACAACTAAGTCATAATTCCCTCTAAAGGGAAACTGCCCAGGAGAAGGAAAGCCTTAGGCAGTGCATGTGGAGTCATATAAATCCCACCAGCACCCTCCCAGCAGATTGGACCACAAATGGACTTCTGAACAAGAGTCCCCAATCCACCACAGTTGCAAGAACTGGCATAAAAGAAGAGCCGGACCAATCAGATTTTTTTCTCTCTAGACTTGGAACTGAAAAATACCAGGAGAGTGAGGAGTCTTTTAGCAGCAGAATGTGAAATATGATGAAACAAGAAGACAGCTTGAGAGACTGTGACGCATCTTGAACAAGGTGAAGTTACAAAGGGGTAGAAGCTATGAGGTCAAGAAAACATGAAGTTGGTCAACAGGGAGAGGAGAACAGGAGACATGTGGAGAAGAGGTGAGTCATAGAGGCAGTGGAACACCAGAGTAAAGGCCCATAAGGTCCATCCTGGAACCACCCAGGATTCCACATGACCTTTCGGTTACACTTTCTGTCTCTGTGTGGTCCAGGTTCTGCTGGAGTTTTTGATCTTCCCAAGGCCACTGACTAGCTTTTCCTGAGTTCCCATGATCATGTAACTCTGTGACAAACCTCTAAATAATTTGAAATGAATCTGTTTTTGCACCCAAACAAGTCTGATTAAGTCAACTTGCTTACGACGTTTACCATGCACCTTGGATTTCCTGGAATCAGTCCAATTTCATGAATTTTCCCTAATTCTTGAAGGGGATTCATTAAAACTATTTAAAAAAGTGATTTAACTTTCACACTGGTGTATGACTATTTCTGTAAATAAATTCACAAAGAAGAAAGGCCTGGCTTTTGGTTTATGAAACGTGGCCACCTTGATGATGTGCCAGGCTATTGACTATGCACCACAGGATGAGAGGAGGAGGTAACAGAGCTAGGTAAGCCCCACTCCCTGCATCCAAAAGTGCTTTCAGTTTGGTTACTTCAATAGACACCTGCAAAATATCATAAAGAAGAGTGAATGTAAGCTACACAACAGGAGCAATCATGTTTATCATATCCATTGTGTATCGCCAGCACCTGGCACCAAGCCTGGAACCTAATCAGCACTCCAAAAATATTAACTGAAGGAAGCAATGGAGGGAGGATGGGAAATAGGGAGAAAAAGAGGGAAGAGAAGAGGAAGAAGAGAGGGAGGGAAGTGGGAGGGAGAAAGAGGGGGAGGGAGGAGGGGTAGCAGCCATGAAAATGTGCCTCTCAGATCTTCTGCTACCAAGAGCATAACTGACTGATGGCTCCAGCTGCTGAGTTCTGAATCCACCAGTGCGAGTGCACTGAGACCGTGCATCCCAAGGGCTGCTCTCAGCCAAAGACTGAGCATGGCAGGAATACTAAGGCAGGTCCGTTCCTGCAAAATGTGAGACTCCTTTGACGTGGACTTGGGCTCAACGACTCTCCATTGGCCTGGCTGAAATGTTTTTAGAATCTTGCTGCAGTCTGAGACTCTCCTCCCCTCTTTCCTTCACAGGGGTCAGAACTGCATCGTGGTCTAACAGCTCTCTCAACCTCCTCTGGCTCCCTCCTCTTTTTTCACATGCGTTTCTCACAATAAATATTTCACACATCTAATCCCATCTTGGCGTCTGCTTCTTGGAGAACCCTAAGGAATGCAGGGAGGGAGCGATTGAGAGGTACAGGAAGGGTGCTGAGCTTGGCTAAGTTTGGAACTAGCCCACCTCAAAGTTCCCAAGCTTAGAGTTATGGAGCAGTTTTTCAGTTCTGTTACAGTGGCATGGGAAAAGTTAGAACAATCTACTTGGCACACATACCCAGATGCACTCTCTGCCCTTCTCTGCCCTGCTCTGTGCCCAGGGAGGCTGATCTCTGGCCTGCATCTACTGAGCGCTCTCATGGCTGGCTTCAGGTTGGGGTTGGCCAATAGGATGCCCCATTAGGAAACTGGCAGTCAGGAGAGGGTGAGTAGAATATTTCTTCATTGCTCATGCCTGCTTCGGCACCATTTCTGCCAATAACTGCACTCCTTCAAAACTACAGTGCCCACCAAGTGACTGATTTTCTGTTTCACCAGCTGAGATTACAGCAACTGTTTAGTAGAAGAGAGAGTTTAGCTGATTATTAGGTTGATTTCATTAAAGGCCAACTAATGGCCTCCCATCTTTTGCCCTACATCTTCAAAGTCCCTGCCCACTCTGACTTTGGGCTTAGCCATGTGATTATTGTTGGACAATAGGAAAGTTAGAAACTTTGGCCATTGGGAAAGCAGACAGTTGAATAAACACTTGCATGCTTCTACTTCCTTTTTTGGCTCCTCCATGGAAACCTACACAGATCAGCATGAGAACATACCTGGGATAGCCCACTGGAGAATTACAGGAAGAGTTCTGTTTTCCTAGCCAAGGCTTTTATATCAGCCTACAGCCAACCAACCCCAGCATCAAGAATGCTCATTCAAGATCAGCAGAGTCACCTATCAGACCCACAGTTGACCACAGAATATGTATGAGCCCAGCTGAGACCAAAAGAACCATCTGGCAAACCCTAGATTCATGAGCAATAATAAATATTTTTGTTTTAAGCCACTGAGCTTGGGGATGGCTTGTTACACAGCATCACTATGGCAATAGATAACTGATACAGTGCCCTAACTGGTTTTCAGACAGGGAGGAAGTAAAGCATTCCCAGCCAAACTGTCTTTAGGATAAGGGGAAAAGGGAACGTGGGGAAGGAGGAGTTGATAAGGACTTCCTGTATCATGAGGTTAGGGGACAAGATGCTGCTCTTCTACGAAAGGACTAACAATCCAAAGACAAAGACCTGGTCCCAAATGAACTTCCTTGACCCAAACCAGATCTCAGTCAAATGTTAAGAGCCTAAGAAAGTCACTCTGGTATGAAGAGACAAGAATACAATTTCTTGGAGCAGAGATACATAAAAGACCAAGTTTCAAGTGAGATGTTCAGAGAATTCCATCAATGTAAAAGAAATACCTGAGGGACTGGGAAGAAAGAAGAGGTGGGTGTGGTTCTTACCCTACTACTTGAGGACCTCAGGCAAACTCTCCCACACAGTTAGCACCCTAAGAAGGAGCAAAAGCCATGGGACTAAGGGTCTGCAGGCAGAATTGGACCCAGAGAAAGGGCTAAAGATCTAATGCAATTCTAGGCATGAGGAAGACGAGAATTGTCACATCTCCCTGTGAGTCTAAGAAGGTCTGGAGTTTTGTTGCTGATACTCTCTCTCCCAGAGACTGCAGTCAGAGTCTAGAAACATCACCAGGACATATGGTCAGAGATAAAAACAAGGTTAAGAAGGAAGTCACCACTAAAAGTCAAAAAAGCCTACATGCACATCTAGCTGAAAAGGTGAAGGCACGTGTTTTTGGTTCTCTGTTGTTTCATAACAGACTACCCCAAAGTAGTGTCTTAAAGAAACCACCATTTTTTTATATCCCACATGACTGTGGCTCAAGAGTTAGGGCAGGCCACAGCTGGTGACACCGTGGTATTTACCTGGAGGATGGGCCACGACGGCTTCACTCCCATGTCTAACACCTAACAGGGATTGCCAGAAGGTTGGGCTCAGTCATGGTGGTATCAGGGTATTAAAACTTCTTACCTGACAGCTCAGGATTCCCCAGGAGAATGTCCCAAGAGGTCCAGGCCAAAGCTACAAGGCTTCATATGATCTAACTTTTGAAATCCCAGAACATCACTTCCACATCCCATTCTTTCTGTCAAGCAGGTCACCTAAGCCAGCTCAGATTTGAGGGATGGGGAATGAGCCTCCACTCAGCTCAACAGGAGGAGGAGCAAAGAATTTGAAGCCACCTCTAATCTACCTCACCATGAAATAAATAGTCTCCATTTTGGCTAGACACACCAGAGGATATACCCAACAAGCCCCAGTATTAAAAGAAAATAGTAGCATTTTGATGTATATTTATTTGATCTTTAATAATAAGTTAATTAGGTTGTACAATATTTAATGTTTAGGTTGACACTTGCTGTCTTCTTTGATCCATATATCAGTAGTCACATAGCACAAATATCATGCAAAGCATACTGAGGATTGACTGGGACTTCTACAGCACAGATGGCTGACAGTGACACCTTCCTTGGCTTGGCTTAGTTCAGAGCATTTCTATGTATTGCTGTTTACATGTGCCCAGTTAAGAAGACTATTATTTTGTATTACCTATTTTAACCAAACTGTGCCTTAAAAGAATTCTTAAAAGACAAATGCCTTAAAAGAATTCTTGCAAAGAAACTGTGGTTTAGGGACAATACTAATAATGCAAGCACAAATGACAATAAGAAAATGGGAAATGGCACTTCACTTTTCCTCCTCTTAGTAGGAGCTCTCCATCAGCTCTTTCACCAGATATGATAAGAAATTGTCCAAAAAAAAATCAAAATTATGAAGAAGACCATCTGAAAAATGTCTGGATGTAAATCTACCTTCATTTACAATGAATCTCACCCCAAAGGCATATTCAGCTAGTACAGATAACAAGACTTTGCTTATTTCCTTTTAATCTCATCCTTCAAAATTTTCTACTTCTGAATATATTTTATAATGTATGTCATATATTTGCACAGCAGATCATGTATATAATTTACAAATACATAAATATACAAATATTGTGGATACCTCAACAGCATTATTTCATTGATAAGGAGCATGATCAAAAGTATTTGAAAAATCACTGTTGGAAATGGCAGACAGCGAAGGCAGTGACCAAGAGGAGTGGAGGGAATGTGGGAAAGGAACGAGGGGGTGGGGCGGGTGAACTGCGATGGGCCTGGAAGGCCTGCCTCCTGCTGGTGGCATGTGAACCTCCTTTGAACCACTGTGGCTCCTGTTCGCTCATCAGTTATGGCCCCTATCGTCCCACCACCCAGTCGTGTTACCATCATTTCTGCATAGATCTCCTCCCCAATCTCTTCCAGCCCCATCCGGAATAAGAGCTCCAGGCTGCTTTGTTTGCATGTAATACCGGGCCCTTTTGCAAAGATACTGTTCTCTTTCTCACACTTTGGGTACCAGCCCTTGAACACAAATGTCCATTGCCACCACCTAATTGAAGCAATTCTCGTTAGCACTACCTAAAGAGATTCCTTTTAAATACAGGCTTTCTAATGTCAAGGAAAGTTGAAAAACTTTCAAGCCAAGCATAACCACAAAAAGCGTTTCCCCATCGTTAAAAGGAATCATAAATTGGTACAATCATTCTGTAGGGATGTTGGGCAATACGCATCAACAGGTCAAATGTTCAGATCTTTGGCCCACAATCCCACTTCTAGGAATTTATCCCAAGGAGATAATTGGACAAGTGTGAAATGACGTACAGTGGAGTTACATTATACAAACTCTAACAGATATGAACTCAACTATGTATGGTTGCAACAGAGAAAGAAAAAGAAATAAAGTAAGTAGACCATACTTTTTCGCAACACTTCCACCCAATGAGCCTGGGCCCAGGGCAAGCATGATGTGGGAGATGGAAATCTCCTGATCCCTCAAACTGGTCTCAGTTCCCAACTGCCTCTTGTAGAATAAGCATCTCATCCTACTGAGTTTGGAGCTAGTATTTAAGATATGTGACCTACAACCTGACCCCTAGCTGCAGGCTGTGTCAGTTTATATATATTATCTCCCCCAGAAAAAGCCATGTTCTTTGATGCAATCTTGTGGGGGTAGATTGATTAATCTTGTGACCCACCCAATTGTGGGTAATACCTTTGGTTAGATTATTTCCATGGAGATATGAACCCTGCCCACTTAGGGTGGGTCTTGATTTAATCAGTGGAGTTCTATGAGAGTGCACAAACAGAAGGACCTCAGAGCAGCTGTGAGTGACACTTTGGAGAGCAACTGAGATAGACATTTTGGAGACGGCCATTGAAAGCAGACTTATGATAGCCCAGAGTTTGCTCCAGAGAAGCTAAGAGAGGACAAAACACCCAAAGAGCAACATTTTGAAGAATTCACAGGAGCCTCATGAGAGAGGAGCTAGAACACAACCTGGGATCAGCAGATGCCAGCCATGTGCCTTCCCAGCTAACAGAGGTTTTCCAGATGCCTTTGGCCTTCCTTTGGTGATGGTATACTTGTGTTGATGCCTTAATTTGGACATTTTCATGGCCTTCAGACTGTAGCTTTGTAACCAAAAAGACCCTCTTTATAAAAGCCAGTCCATTTCTGGTATTTTGCATAATGGCAGCATTAGCAAACTGAAACAAGGCCAATCGGAGAATCAGTGGAATGTTTCAATGCTGGAGGAAACACTGGATAAAGTGAGCTTATTGAGAGATATTGTGCCACCTCCAGTGTGGCACATTCTCAGGGACTCCACTGTATCTGTGAACAGGTTTCTCACAGCACTGCTGTTGATAAGTAGTGAAAATTTGGGAACACCCTAAGTGTACATCAAGAGTTCAGTAGAGTTAATTGAAGTACAGTACTTCCATTCAATGCAAAATCATGTAGCTGTTAAAAAAATGATCATATAGTTCTATATTTATTGGCATGTAAACATTAAAGCAACATATTGAGAGGTGACCAAAAATACTTGCTTCTGATACTTTCTGAGTGTTGCCTTCACTCTCTCCTATTTTGCAAATGGATCTTCCCCAAATTATAAAAAAAACAACCACCAGCCATCCCCCATTTCATATCTTTCAAGCTCTCTGGCTTAAAAGACAAACAACCTTCTCTTCAAGATTTCAAGTCCCAAGGAGAAAAAAAGAAATGTCTCAGGGAAGGATCTTTATGGACCGAACTTGGGTCCCTGTCCATCACTGCCAGGGGAATGGAGCTCTGTGATTGCCAGATCACATCCACATCTAGGAGCATGGGATGCCATGATTGGCTGCCCCACCAAGTCACATGACTGGGGAGGGGAAGCAGTGTGCTAAAGGAGGAAGTAAAGGTTGCTGGACAGAAAAAAATAACAATGTCCTTTCCAAACCACTGGAAAAGTGACCTCCACAGGAATCCACATTGTTCGCTGGAAAATTCAGGCCTGATCTCTAAGCTGGGGGAAAAAAGTCCTCGTTACATATCAGTTTCTCTCTCTGCCAGCCCATACCGCTCTTCAAAGGAGATTTTGTTTCTCATTTATTAGTGTCCCTACAAAATTGATGCTGGGTGGTCAAAATTCAGACCCACTCAGAGCCTGAAGCCAGACCCTAGCAAGCAAGCCCAGACCCCACCCTCAGCCCTAGAAGCCTCTTACCCCCGCCCTCAGTTTAGCTCCAGGCTGTTTTGTGCTGGCCCAATCAAATGCAGGCCCAAGGGTCATTCCCAAGGCCGGCACCAAGCTAGGGGGATGGATGCCTCCTGCCAAAATGCTATCACCCAGCCTCCATTCCCAAACTTTGCAGCCGAAGACTGGTGCATTTTGTCTCAGCCTGGCTCTGACAGGCCGGGCCTGGGGACCGCAGATCAAGGACACATCGTCAGCCCCAGAGCACCTTTAAGAAGCTGAGGTGCATTTTGAATGGAGGGCGTCTGCAGAGCTCCTGGCCTCCGCAGGCCCTCTGTGTGTTTGGGTAAAGAAATATGCAGCTTGAGCTGTGGTCATCACTGCCTGGGCTGCTGAGCTGCAATCAACATCAACACCGCAAGGACACAATATTTTCTCCCGATTTACAACACGTCCATTTATTTTGGAATTTCTGTGCCAGCTGAGGCTGTGGGGTGGTGACAGTGGAAAAGTTGTCCTGGGGCCAAGCAAAAGAAAGAGTTGCAACTGAGCTTCTGTTCTGAAAAAAAGGGTGCTCAAAAGCAGCAAAAAGCCAGCAAGGCTAAGGGATTGACCTTGCACAGACAGCGGCCCAAAGGCCAGGGGGAAAACGACTGGTTTGGAGGTCCACTGTTGCACTTACACTTACACCCTAAGGGTCTGCAGTTGGGCTGGCTGGAACCAAGAATTCTGGGGTTTCCATTAAATAATACAATCCATTCTCTTTGTCAGAATTTCCCAGGGGGCCAGAGAACATGTGATTTCAAAGTGGCCTAGCCTCTAAAAGTAGGCTTTAATAGAAAACACCATGGAGAAGTAAAAGTGATGGGATTTGGAATCAGAAAGACTTAAGTTTGATTGTGCACTTACTTACTTACTGAGCGTACCTCTCTTAGTTCCTGTTTTCGCTCCATTTTAAAATGGACATCATAATATCTAACCAGCAAAGTTGTTGCAGAAAATAGGATAATTTATCAAAGTACACAGAAAAATGTCAAGCTCTTTGTAGGCACTCAATACATGATGATTCCAACACTTTTGTCTCCCTGTTTTTTATTAGTTCATTTAGATGTTTCCCACTTTGCTTTATAGTGCACCTGTAAAACAGACTAGGATATTCCCAGGATAGAAGCACTATTTCCTGTGCTCCCTGAAGAGTGAGAACCTCCCCCAGACTGATGGACGGTCCATGAAAGAAGGCTGTGGTGGAGAAGGGGAACAGATGCCACTGAGATATGGACTGGCCAGCACCCCAAACAAAGAGGTCCTAGGAAGGCCCCCCCTCCAGTAATTGTCACCAGGGACCTCAACGGAGAGACAGGCACCTGCGACTGTCATCTGAAGCTGCCTTCCATAAGGAGCTGGCTTCCCCAAGAAAGTAAGAGTTTCCTTGAGTCAAGGCAAAGGGGAAGGAAGCCCCAGCACATCCTACTGAGAAGAAAGCTGGTGTCCCTTCCCATCCAAGTGACCGCTCAAGGTGGCACAGGTAGTGAGAAGCAGCATTGGGTTTTGGAACCAACTCTGATTGACTGCAAATCTGGTTGTCTTCTTTTAAAATAATGGACTTTTAGCAAGGGCAACCTATAATTTATCATCCATACCAAGACACTTTAGTGAGTAAAAGGTGTTGCTATGAACAATTACTCCAGGACAACAGGTATAAACTGGAACTCTCCCAAGCTGACTGGGCCAATACATCATCCTAATTGTAGCCTCTGATACCCTTTTGAAAATCTGATGAAGATCATGCACATGACTTTGGCAGACAATTCCAAGGAATACCCAGGCCCCAGGGTTCCTCATGTTACACATCTCTTCCTTAAAGGGCAATTTAAAATAATCATATACAAACTAGAGTATGTAAAATTATGCCTAAATCTTGAGGGCAAAGGAGTGATGGGATGAGCCACCTCCGGGACCCTAGGCATCCACAGACAAGGTTACTATTGGCATAAGTTTGTCTCCCAGGGCTTCCTTGTGTTGGTACCAATTCATTTTAAATTTCAGTCCACACACCAAGTCTAGACAGGGAAAGGGGTGAAAACAGGCCATGGGGGAGCCTGGAAGGTTGACATGGAGGGATCAAAGCCCACCTTCTTATCCTTCTGCTGGATGAACTGTCCTCTGCATTCATGCCAGATGGTCCAGCCTGGGGAATGTCTGCAGCCAAAGGGGAACCCGCTGGGAAATAGTTTGGACTCCCTAAATAGAAAGCATGAAGGGAATGCCCGCCATAGCCTGGGCACAGGAACTAAGGACCACCAGAAAAGTTAACTGACACCCCTACCACCCACCGCCACTCCCACTCACAGGAGTCACAGATAGCTCTGGAAATTTACAATTCCAGTGTGATGGGTTAAATCCCTGTAGGTTGGTGGGGGCTGAGAGCCCCTATCTTTAATCCCTCCCCATACCCCTTCCCCCCGCAACCACCCCCACCCCCACCCCAACTCAACCCCTCACTTGGGAGAGCACAGCTGCCCAGATGTGTGTTTCCCATTAATTCCACTGGTCTAGTCTGGGATAAAGAAGACATTTTCATGCCAAATTAAAAACGACTCGGAAATGTGAATTGTGTTGAGAGTATAGCCGTTTGAAAGGGGTATAAAAATGAGGGAAGCTGATTTCATCACCCTGCCTGCAGACAGGCCATCAAAGCATCCTGCCCCTGTGAAGCAGGCAGGCCACCTCTGCTCTTTCCCCTTTATGCACTGGGTTAGCGCCTCCATTATTTACTCCGAGGGTGGGAGAAAGGGGCGATGCAAAGGCTTTAAACTGCCTTGAGTACCCATTAAGCACATTAATAACATCCACCACCGTGAATCGAACCAATATAATTTCCGACTTCAAGCCAGGCGTGAAAAAAAGAAAAAGGAACTCAGCTGAGTTTATCAACCGAGGAGACCACCCTAAATTATAAGAGATTATGTGGCAATAGGGAAAGGAAAGAGTTCGTTTGGAAGACTCCAGGACACCCTTGGTCATTATTCCCCTTACATTTCCCACCCCCAGTCCCGTGTCATTTGGGGGAAGGAGCTGAGCCAGTTGGACATAAGATGATCCCACAGCTCCCCTGGGAGGACAAGGCCCCTGCCATACATGCCATATAAGGATCTGTTTTACAAGAAAGGGAGTGATTTGACAATGGGTCTTGCTTAGGTTCACCTCAGCTTGGTAGTTACTTGCTGTCATATACATGTTGGGAGCTCAAGAGAAGGAGTTTAAATAATAATAACAGACACCACTTCCAAAAGGATTGGGTCCCAGGCAATTTACATGTCCGACTTTCACAACTGTCCACAATACTGTTATGTGTCCATTTCACAGATGACAAAACTGAAACTTAGAGAGATCCAGTGGCTTATCCAGGACCCACACTTTAAGTGGACAAGCTGGAATGGAAACCAAGATCTTCGGGGCTTTGAAGGATGTGCTCTTAATCTCTCCTCCATAGCAGCGGAGCTGCTTGATCTAATGTGGGAAAGTGTGTATGAAAGAAGGGAGGGGGGTTGGAGAGAGATCTGTTTATTTACTGGCTTGGAACAGAAGAAATTTTAGAAAAGCCTGATCCCAGGCCCAGGGCATGGGGCCTCAGCCTCGGAGCTGTGTGGGGTCAGAGGAGGGCCTTGCTGGCTGCCTCCTTCTCCTCTCCCCTCCTCTCCCAGCCCAAAGCCACAGGACGCAGCCTGCCAGTCTCCTTTCTTGCCTTCCTCATTAGCCGGGATTGGGACCAATTTGTGGATGCCTTTGGGGCCCGAAGGCAGGGTTTGAGTCATCCTCCCTGATGCTAAAGAAAAAAGAAAGGAGGAGACAGCCATCCCCCAGGAGACTGGAGACAGCAGAGAGAGGAACAGTGATGGATGGAGGCCAGAAAGGGGAGGCCAGTTTCGGAGGTCATTCCCAGTCTGGCTTTCTTTAACCTCACTCCTCCCTGGGGAACTGCCTCTCCCTTGAGATCACCTCCCACCACAGGCTTCAAAAAGATAAGCCAGCTCAGGGATCCGGGATCCACACTGGCACTTTGAGACCTGTTAACTTAGGGGACCCACACCCTTCCAGCCTCCTGGGCTTTGTAAGCCTCCAAGGAAAGAATCCCAGGGGAACTCAGCAGGATTCGAGCAACCATCCCACACCTCACAGAATCCTCACTGGAACACTGAGACAGTGATTAATATCTCTATGCTACAAATGGGGAAACAGAGAGTGAGCTAGGTTCACTGCTTGTCTAATATCACATAGCCAAGGAAGTAGCAGAGTTGACATTGGAACACTATTGCTTCTGGCTCCAACGGTGATGCATAATTATCCCCCATGCCAAAAAAGGTTGGGGGCAGGGAGTAAGGAATCAATGTGGACTGTGCCACGAAAGGAGGATGGGAACACAGAATGGAGAGAGAGCAAAATGAAAGCATTAGCTGAGTACCTGCCATGAGGCGGGCACAGAGCTGGGCGTTTTAACATGCATCACCTCATTAAATCAGGGAGCAAAATGTAAGGGACCAGCATGTAGTCTCCAAGTCCCAGTCCAAGAAGACACTCAAACTGATGGGTTCAAAATGTGGACTGTATTCATGCATTCACTCCATATTTCTTAAACTCCTGCATATGCCATGTCTAGTAGATATAAAAATTAATCTAATGGTCTAATTATATACCATTCTGTCACCCTCACCCCAAATATCTCACAATACTTATAAAAGCATCCCCAGAAGATCCTCAGCAATCATCAAATTCCTCAAAAGTTTATCTGAAGCTCAAAGAAACATGGTTTGGAAACAACCCAATGCCCTTTCTCCCAAAGCACTCAGATACCATGGCCTCTTTCTGTTGCCATTCAATGTCCACGCATAGACTTAAATCCTCTCCAAGCTGCTTTCTGTATCTGGAAGGAAGCAGTGCTTCTCCTCCCTACCAAAGATCCATTGTATCTACAGTTATCAAAACAGCACAGCTTTTAAGAGTGCTTCCCCATACTACCCTAAGACATGTTGTCTTTGCAGCAATCCCGCAAGATTTGGAGAGTATATGATATAATCCTGCTCAGCAGGTTAGGGATCTGGGGTTGTTGGAATTCTGGCTAGTGACCTGCTCCAGGTGACACAGCTACTAAGTAGCAAAGACCAGATGGAAGCCAGTCTTCTAACCTCTCCTCAGTCCAGGGCCCTTTCTCCAGGACAGGTTACCTGCCAAGGTGGAGGGCACCTTTTTTGAAGTGTCTCCTTAAGGGTGAGAAATCACAATGTGTAACATTCACATCTCAGTTCTACTTTTGCTCGGGGTGGTTGTTTAATGGACAAAAGCTGCATCTTTGGGACAATCTTGGTTTGTCTTTCCTCCCTCACTGGTGGACCTGTAAATGATCACATCCATTGTTCAACTCCTAGAGTTAACGTAACAAATAGCCAAAAAAAAAAAAAAAAAAGCTCATTTTAATGTGGGAAAAGGGCACTCTTGTTGGTGTGCAAAATAGAGTTTGTTTTTTTTTTGAAGAAAAATTGGCAGTACCTGTCAAAATTATAAATGCACAAACCCTTAGGTCCAATTCATTTCTAGGAATCTATCCTAACAAAATATTCACATGAGTGAGCAGAAGACGTGTTCAAAGCTATTTGATTGTTGTTTTGTCAATAACAGCAAAACTTTGGAAAGAATCAAAATGTCCCTTAATAGGAAAACTGATTGTTTTTAAAAATCATGATATCGCCATGCTATGGAAAAGCATGCAGCATTTAGAAGAATGAGCTAGTCTGTTCGCAGTCATGATAGGTAGGTAGGTAGGTAAATAGACAGAGATGAGCAAGTTGCAAAATAACATGAATAGAAGGATTAAAGTTTTGTTTAAAAAAAAAAGGAAAAAAGGAAAAAAGAAAAAAAGAAAGAAAGAAAGAAAGAAAGAAACTCAGATTAAGGCCCATCCCTTGGACCTCAGCTAGAGAACCAGACTGTCCCAGGCCTGTGATTTCAGGGAAGGTGAGACAAGGAGAGGGGGCTGTGAGATGCTTCTCTTTATTCCTCTTTTCTGAACATCATTAAAACACAGTTTTTAAATTTCTGTTCTTAAATGATATCCTAACAGTCCTATGAATGATGCTGACAGTGCAGAACCGTAGAGAATGGTTATCATGGGCAGCTACACAGAATGAATTGCCCCAGGCCTGAGCCTCTGTGGATGGCCTCCCACTTGTATCTAAAGGGAGGAATATACACCACCCAACCATGAACAGTGGCTACTCATGGGAGGGGCAAGAGAGACCTTTGTTCTGTTATCGTATACGTTTGTGAATTATTTTATTTTTTTATAACGAGCATGTATTATGTTGTAGGTTTTAAGGCCAAAATTATAGAAGTACAATATTTTCATTTAGGCATAGTAGAAAATAAGAAAAAAACAGGCAAAAAAGCAAACAAAATGGTAGATGTAGTCACTGCCTCCAGGTAGAAGAAACTAAACTGAGCCTCTCTTTCTTCAAGCCCCACCAAACCAAACCCCAATTACTTAGTGATGTGGCATATAGATACCTTACAAAGAAGGTTAGCGGGAAACGGGAGGGGTTGGGCCGTCAGTCTGTTTTGCTTACAATCTAGAACAGTGCCTGGCCCATATTAGGCACACTGTGTAATATAGCAGAATGTGGAATGAATGAAGACGAACTCAGGCTACCCAAGGAAAGGCTATTTTGTTTGATTTAAGCAATTGAGATTAGGGGACTGAACTGAGGCCAGATATCAATACCCCTAAGCATAAAGTCTACAATTAGCATATCAAGTGTCTACCTATCTTGTTTTTATATTACCCATTCACTCACCACACAGCTATTAAAGACCCTAGAATCAGACCCTGCCCTTCAGAGCCCTCACATGAGCTGTGCAAGTGGACCTGAAATCCAGAGCTTGGAAGAACTGATTATTAGCAGAAATGTTCCCAGAGAGAGACAAGTCTTGGTTCAGACTTCACTTGCCATAACTCCCAGTGTGACCCTTCTTTGGGTTCACCCTGTGGACTGTCACTATAGAGGAATTTGAACTAGATGCATCACAAATAGTCCCTTTGAACAGAAAAACCAATCAAGTTATGCTTCTGAGAATATGTTGTCAGAAATCCGGGAGCCTTGGACCGTAGTTTGAGACACCCTCAAATAAACATCTCTTTCAGGTCCCTTTAGCTCAAAGCTGCTGGTTCTAAGCATGTTGAACTTTGTCCTTGCAGAGTCAACAGGATCCTAAGGCTGGCGAGTCCCCTTCTACTAAAGGCCTCAGAGCTTAGCCCCATCCAGATGAACACTGGTTTTCTTGATGAGGAATGAGAGTCCCATACCGAAGTATGTGTAATGATTAGAGCAGCCTTTTCCTTTAGACTTTGGTTCAAAACCCAGCTCTACCTCTTACCAGCTGGATGACCTTGAACAAGTCACTAAACCTCTCTCAGCCTCAGTTTCTTCTTACATAAAATGGGCAAAATAGTAGTTTCTGCCTCCTGTTCAGTGCATGGGAAACCCCTGATGCAAGCCAAGAACAGAATAGGTGTTGCAGAAATGGTAGGCCTTCTTAATGAGCGACAAAGGAGAAAGAAAGAATGCAGTCTTTGAGTGGGAGACTGAATTTTGAAGCCAACAAAGCAAGGGTGACTTTGGGAGCATATTCTCAAAAGCTGTAGCTATTGCTGCTGCTGTGGTTTGGGGGTAGAGGCGGAAGCAGGATGCCAGCTAAGGTCGCTGAAGCTCTAGGTCCCGCAGGCTGACCTCCCTGCTAACAGCGTTACACTCCTCTCTGTGCCTAGTCCATTCTTCTCTTGAATCCCTTCCCCTGAACTGGCACATTGCAGCAATGAATCAAAATCAATATTGCCCTTGTTATGATTCCCAATCTGCATAGGACAGTCTCAGGCCTTCTCAAGTCCCAAACCAAAGTCTGACTATGAAGGAAGGTCACCCAGGAGTAAACCAAAGAGACTTTATTTCCCAATCATTTTATAACCTGACTTGGGGTCCTGGGCTAGGACTCCATGCTGGCAACGGAAAGCCAAGGGTGTGCAAAGGCATCGTGACCCCCTCGCCAGCTTTAAGCTCTAGGGACCCCAGAAGCACCACGTGGAGCTGCTACCAACCCCCAACCCCACCCATCTACCCTCCCAGTTCCAGGATGCATCTGACTTACCCTGCAAAGACACTGGTGTGCTGGGACCCAGGCCAGTTGGGAGAGTTTATAAAGACAAGATCCTTTTGCTTTGTGTTTGTTTTCATTTTCCCAACTAGCACAAAGCTAACATGAAAAGTGCAATAAACTGGGAGTATCAGTGTACACTGAAAAATATCACTTCACAAGTGAAAATATATCCAAACAGACAGTTGTAGTTTGAGAAGCTCACCCTCCTCAAAAATGCAGCTGTCACCAAGAATACATTTGAAATCTCTCCCTTCTCTCTCTCTGTCTCTCTCTCCCTCTCTCCTTTCCTCCTTCTCCTAGCTCTCTCTCTCTCTCCTGCCATTTAGCTTTAATTGCCTTGTCAGCTCTAAGGGCTGCTAATTGACGCCTTTTATTCTGGGTTAAAATCCCTCAAGAAGAAAAGAGCTGACTGGGCCCCCAGAGCTGCAAAATTCAGCCGATTTGGCACGCTTGTCTCCCTGCGAATTGAAGCTGGGTGCTGCTAGCGCTGGGGGCAGGCGTGGGGGAGTCATGGAGGCGGAGATGGGGGCTGGGGAGGGGTTGGAGTGTCTATTTTTAGTGAGGGTTTTATAGAGTAGATCCCTGTGGCTTGGCTCCACACTGAAATATTGTCCTCGTCTCAATGACATAAACACAGGGCAACTTGGAGATCTTGGCGCCAGCCCTGGCCGGAGCCTGTGAATGAGCAGAACGGTGGGATGAGAGCAAGAAGCCTACTGTAATTACAAATAAATCTACCCTTCTCCCCCACCCCTCCACCCCGGGCTCTTCTGGCTCATTTCATACTGCATGCAGAAATTCACTGCTTTTGTGTAAGTCGGATGAACGGAAATTACCGAAAGATCTACCAAGAGGCAGCTAATAGAATAATGACTTGGGTAAACTGAGGTTCCAAAGAATGGGCATGGGAGAATTAATTTAACAGCCATCAGCAGCAGCAAAGACCAGTGACCGAGGCAAAGTATGGAAGCGTTTTTTGGCACCTGGAATAAACCCAGGGTGGTGCTTCCCTTCGAAAGCCCCAGTACTCGAGAAATTGGAACTGATAAATTGGAACCAATTAGCACAAGGTCTCAATAGGATTCTTTGGAATGTCCCAGGCCAGGCTGGATGAAGCAGTCGTCCTGGGCTGCCTCAGACGCAGAGCCACACTTTCCAAAGCATATTTAAATATAGCCTTGCTTCCCTCGAAATGTAATCCCAACCCTTGCTTTATCCTTGGAAGCTTGAGGGGGTGGGAGGAGTGCGGGTGAGGTGGGATTTGCATAACCCCCATCCTCCACTCCCACAACCCTGTAAATAAATAAAAGTTTACGCCAAATTCCATTTGAAGTTGTCAGTCCCGGAATGGAACTTTTATCCCATTATGAATTTCACGGGTTGAGCCTGTTCAGACTTTGAATGTGGCTAACACCTCCATTGAAACGCCTGATTGCAGTTGTAGGCGCTGACCGTTTGTGGCCACCACACTGTACACACCATTGCATTCCTCTGAAGAAAGAGCATCCTATGAGAGCCGGCCGAGGCCTTCCCTCAAGCTGGTAGGACTGTCAAGGTTTCACTTAAACTTTCAACCAAGGGTGCCCTATCGAAAGGCCAGGTGCTAATTTGGGATTCTGAAGCCCAACTGATCTGCCTTGGCCCACAGGCCGGTTACTATATGCAGGGGGCTGGCTGGAGTCGTGCTCCAGCCTCAGCGGCTACCAGGAAGAAAGTCTTTCAATCCAAATGGACCCTGAAGAACTGCTTTTATTTTCAGATAAACTTCTTCTGAGCCTGAAAGAGCCCAGCACTTGTTTGAGTGACAGAAGGCAGAACCTAGAAAGGGCCTTTTCCAGGGCTCCTGGCCCACCTGAAGCTGCCTGCTGGGGGCAACAAGGGAAGAGGGGAGGGGATGGGGCGGGGGTGGGGGCTGGGGGGCTCACTTCACTCTCTGTCTAACATCCCCTGATGAGTGACAGGCCAAGGTGAGATGGCATATGAGGGGAAACTTTATAAAGCTGTTCTACTCCTCCCTCACTGGCCACCAGAGATTCTTATTTATTTTATTTTTGCTTTGATTAACCTCTCTCTTTTTTTATTTTTAAAGAAAGAATCCATTATAAACACATATAAATACCCACCCAGTACTTCACTCTCTCTCTCTCCCCCTAGAGGTAACCACTGTCCCCAAGTTGGTGAGTATAATTCCTGTTCAGGTATAAGCTTTTACCACATGTATTTTGCATTTATTAATAATTTACACTACCACTTTGTGGGTCACCTTGGATTCCACTTTTGTGTCCCTCCTCGACTGCCACCACCTTCCAGATTTGACAGTTTATAAGGAACACCAGAAGCGGAATCCCAGATGGAACAACCAAGAAAAGGTCCTATAGAGTAGAGCACAAGCTTGGAGGCAGTGAGTTAATCCACGGCTGTGCCACTTTCTAGTTGGGTGACATTTGTCAAGTCATTTGAACTTTCTGAAGTTTAGCATCCTCACCTTTAAACTGAGATGTTTCGAGGACTAAATGAGATAACAACTATAATGCACTTAGCACTGTGCCAGGCATGCAGTAAGAACTCAGTAATTGTCGAGAAGCGGGGAGGGAAAGAAGAAAGGGGGTAACCTCAACTTCCTTGTTGAGCTGTTGTGTCTTCATGTTGCCACAGGGTAGGACAAACAAGAGAAAAAGTGTAAGATTAAGAAATGTGGCCCCATTGTCCCTTTACCAAAATGTTGATCTAAGCCATGGGGTATGAAGAACCCCTTCCTCTGCCTCCCCCACCCCCAGAAGGAAATGGAGGCTGGAATAAAGTGAGGAAGTTGGGAGAGAGGCCTGGCCAGCTCTGCTCAATCACCCTACTTGGGGGAGGGCATTCAGCACAGGCCCTGGGCCTGTCTACAGAAACTGTAATCCAATACCTTAATCCATTTCTTCTTCAAAGCATTGCCCTTTGTGCCAGGTGGACAGAACCCAGCGATGTCGAGCTACCCCTGAGAAGCTCTTGCATTGGGTTGCATCATTCGGGCTGGGAAAAGAATCCCCAAAGGGGCACCTTTGACCTGATTATCTGGACAGTTGTGTGCATGGAATGACAGTGCAGAGTACCTAAAGGATGTTTAGGGAATTGCACCTAGTTGGTGTTGACAGTGAATCCAGACATTGATTTGGTCCACCTCAGTGAGGCTCACTGTGCCAGATGGTATGCAGCGCCCTTTGACTACACAAGGAGGAATCAGACACCAAGGAGCTCCTCATCTTCAGAGAGATAAGTGCTCTTCTGCCCCTTTGGAAACAGCTTCTGAATCCAGCTCTCCACAGACAGCAAAAAGTGGAGACAATAGGGCAGATAGTTCCAACAGGGCCTGGGTCCTGGAGTCTCAGGGATGGGGCTGGGGGCCTCAATGAAGTTCTTTTCCAAGGACATGGGTTGATTTTATGCAGCATGTCACAGCAGCTGCTGCCTCCCCAGAATGAGCTGGGATCATTCAACTGCTCCACTGTCCCCCTACCCCAAGCTGCAGCTTTCTGGGATAGAGCCAACACTCCCCTCACTCGCTTCTACTTCTAAAGCCAGCTGACCTCAAGATAGAGAGCTGCTATCCGCTGACGGTGTTGGTACAGCCACCAGGCCATCTCCAGTTCAGCACAGGCAAGTAAGACATTGGTGGGTACCGGTTAAATAGGAAAGCATCTAATTTGCTCAAATTGGTCTTTTTATTTCCCAGATACCTATGAGGGATCTGATTTTTAAGAAAAGATCAAAATTATAAGCTATTATTGTCTGCATTCATTAGGAGATGGGTATGGTTTTCACCACCATGGTTACCCTCCACCCACTACCAGGAACCATTTATGTTCACCAGAACCAACCGAATAAGTTCAGGGACTCACTCATTCACAGAGCACCCAGGCCGTGGGAATATGAAGTTGAACTCCCATAAGGAGTTGCTGTCTAGAAGTAAAGGCAGACGACTGCCTGAAATGCAGACTGGTAATCTGTGAGGAAGAGAGACAGAATGGTATAGGATCAAGAGAAGGAAGCAATTAATTCTGCATGGAGGAGGATTGAGTGAGGGATGTTTCAGCATCTAGGATCTAGAAGCTTGCAAGTGATTTTGCAAAAGGGAAAGAGTGAGTAGACAAAACACATAGCAAGAGAGTTCTGGATGAGCTGAGCAAGAGGTGAACGGCAAAGAGTGGGAAGAGATGATATGGGAAAGGTAGTTGGGGTCGACTGGAAAAAGCATCAGATGTCAATTATTGTGAGATTAACCCCAGGAATCCTTAGAGGTTTTTGAAATATCCTAAGTAATTCCTTCTCCATATGCCAGTTTATTTGAGCCTGTTTCTCCTTCAGGAACACTTTGTCTTTGGGAGACATGAGAGGAACACTCAGTGCATCTCAGCAGGAAGCTGCCTTGCCTTGGGTGGGCCAGTACTACCTGCAACCCTACTTCTCAGTGGCTAACCTAGGATAACTTTGGTGAGAGAGGCAACCTCACCTAGGACCTAGCAGAGACCTCACCAAACCCCCACCCCCCCATCCCGCCAATGATCACAGCCCTGAACTGAAGGCCCTACATGCAGGCAAGTGTCCCAAGGCTTGCCTTGCTGTCAAAATATTTAGAAGAATCATGGCTGGGACAATAGGGCTGCCTCAGAAGTAAACGTTCATACTGTTGAAAAAGGCAAAGCCGTAAACATTTAGTCTAAAATGTGGTCACTTTTCCTCCTTGGCTAGTGTCTGAAAGAAAAGCAGAGTTCTATAGAATGTGATCTGCCAGGATTTTCTTACCCTCCTGGCATAATAATTACGATGCCTCTTATTAGCTTTTAAGGGCTCATCCGCAGTGACTCAAATCCTTGAGGAGGTAAGGAAGGCAGCTTTGCATTTTCCTCAATGTATTTTGCTGAACCGTTGCGTAATTCACTCTTGAAACGATGCAAAGTGAAAATGAGGTTAGAACCACAACCTGGCCTCATTACCAGCCCGCGCCTTCCCTGCCACCTCCAGGCACTTCGGGGGCCCCACATTTTAGGGATTATCTGTGTGAGTTGATCAAGCTTTACATTAACTAGTTAACATGGTTAAGCACTTGTGTGAGGAAAGAGACACTTGTCTAAAATTGTCAAGTGAACTGGATTCATTTTGTGGGGAGGGCACAGAGGGGTCAGAATGGTAGTCTCGGCTCTAACCTTATCTATCCTCTTTATCACGCATGGGAAAAAACTTCAATGTATAAAATAACTTATAAAACTAATTTTTTTTTCCTAAAAATCCTGTAAATAATGAACCATACCTTATAAAAATTGTGTGTTGAACCATCAGCATGCTGACCAACCATGCTGATGAGGAACTAGCCACTGCTTTATTTCTCTTTATTTTTATTTTAATTGATACATTCATGTGGGATCTTACCTGATTATGCAAAAGAACAGATTGAAAGTTTTTTCTGGTAGGTGGATGATGCCTAATGGGTTAGAGGGAAGATAGAGACTCTTTAGAAATTTAAGGAGCTTTTTTATATAATATTGAAGCCTCCCTTTCATTTTCTGTAGGTATGTTTTGTAAATTAAAGACATTCAATGTCTTTTGTGAACAAAGACTTTCAATGAACTTTTTTTCTCAATTGAGGGTATTTTTTAATGAAGCTGGGTGAAGACACTAAGGTGAAACCTTAGATATAAGAAAAATAAAAGCAGTTGGGGGTTTCAGGAGCATTGTTTGTCTTGAAAGTGATGTGGAGAAGCCTGATCAAAAGCCTTGTTTTACTACAGTCATGCTCCATTATGGGATGGGGGGAGCCTGGGGGGAGTGGGACGGGGGAGGGGGAGATGAAATGAGCCCTCGCCCCTACGTGACCAGGTTACCAAAAGTCACCGCCCACTAGTAAGCCTCCCTGGGCTGCTGGTACCGCAACCCCTGAAATAAGGCAACTATGGATTCAGAGCAAGAGATCGGTGACTTAGGAAGTCCCCCTTTGGGCCCACAGCTCTGAGCTAAGAAGCCACTCGTGTCTCCAGAAATGATACAGGAGTCCAAGAATATGGCCTCGGGCAAGCTCCCTCTCCTCTCTGGGCCACAAATTCCCTACCTATAAAATGGGGAAATAATTGTCCCTACCCCAGAAGCTCATCTAAGATTTAGATAAGATAATGTTTGTGAAGCAGGTGGTAAATTCCCAAAACATGATGTTAAACTTTATATTATTGTTTCTGAGATTGGAAACTGGGAGAGAAAGCACCGATTGTAGTCGACTGGGGATGCTGGCTTCCAAACAATCAGTTTAGGTTACTTACTTCCAGCCCCCAGCCCCCACCTCAAACTCATTCCAGACTGCAGTTTTGATCAAGCATGAGATTGGGCTTTGGTGCATTTTAGTTTTGTTTTGTTTCTCAGCCCAGTGGTAGGTTTTGATGCAGGTATTACTTTATTTTGAAAGCACTCTGATTTCTCTTTAGATGCCTGAGATGGGAGATTAAAGTGTCTTGAAACTGTCACATACTTATATACACAGGCATAAACACACACCCCTGCCCGCAAAAGCCCCTCACTTAAAAGAAATGACCAAACGTGCTTCTGCCTCACTTTATCATCATACATGAGCACTGAACCATTTAACTAAGCCTACGATCACCTAAGAATAGGAGTCAGCCCTGTCCTGCCTCCAGGAGCTGGCTTCAAAAATCTTTGCACCACGTAGAACTTTAAATACCATTTCCAGCTTTGGTGATGTCTGGGACAAGTTATTTCTTCTAAATCCACAGGTGTTAATCTTGTATTGATTTTTCCTTAAATACAAAAATAATGACTGCTCTTTGTTTTTTTGTTTTTTTTTTTAAGCAGATTTACATAAAGATAAGGTCAAGTAAAAAGTGAGTTTCTCTCCTCTCCTCTCACCCTACCCACTTATCCCGTTCTTTAGGGGTGCTCATTATAAATAATGATCTATAAACATATCACTCTTTTTAGGAATTTTTCTCTACACATAAGAGATAGTCTTGCACTGACATTAAAAGCAACTGCTTTAGGGCTGAACAGCCTGGATTTCAATCCCGATGAAACTCAGAATCAAGTCGTATTTTGTTTTGTTTTTTAATAGGGTGGGCCTGAAATATTTAAGACCTGTAATTGCCATGTCAATACAATTTCCAAAGTTTCGTTCACATATTTCTAAATTCAAATGGGACTTAAAACGGTGTAAAGCCTGTCTATGGCCCACCATGCAGGGCTCTACCCCTCAAGCCCCAACTCTCAGCACTGCCAACTTGCTCCCAGAATTTGGAATATGCTGCCCCTTCCCCAGGCCTGCCCCAAATGTCATCTGGCCAGTGCCCTCCCCCTCATCCTTTTTGGCCCGTGAACTCCATTGGCCTTTTGGAACCCAACTTGGGCATTGAATCTCTGGGGATTGTTTTCCGATCCCTTCCCCTCCCCAACACTTCAATGTTTCATCATGGCAGTTGACACCCTGAACTGTAATCTTTGGTTTATTTTTCCTTTCCCCACTATCTTTGAGCTCTTCAAGAGAAAACGCTGTGTCTCACTCCTTGACCAGCAGAGTGTCTGAATTCCGGGTGCACAACTGGAGAATAGATGAAAGAATAGAAGCCTGGGAGATGAAGTAGATGTTCACAGTGGGGCACGTGCAAGGCTGCAGCCGCTCCTCAGTTGGTGAAGAGACTGAGCTGGTGGCTAGAGAAAAAACTCCAAGGTATGAAAACACATGTTGATGGATTCAGTAGCTGGAACTTGTGAATCACTCCACCCCACCTGATATGGGACTGGTTTTTCACTTTATTTTTCACTCCATTGAGCTCCTGTCTCCTTGTTATCTTGAGCCTTTGAGGGGATAAAGGCGACTAGACCGTATTATCTCAAAAACATCTATCTGCAGCAGCAGGATGAGGGGAAGTAGAGGAAACGTGAGCCCAGGTTGAGATGGGTGCTTGTGTGTTTGGCGAGGAGGCTGTGTGTCAACTCCCCATGGCGGTTCGCTAGGGGGAACTGGCCTCCAGAATCTGGCCTCCTTTTGAAATACTGGGTCACAAATGGTAAGGGTCCACAAAGCTTATTTACTTAGAATACACACACACACACACAGTTTTGAAGTAGTGGCATGGAGAAAGAGGGACTGCAAAAGAGAATTCCTCTGCATAGGAAAACGTTGACTCCATCCTAGACCCAGGCCTCAGCCAAGGAAATGCAATGTGAGGCCGGGAACTGAGGGCAAAGCACAGAGCCAGTCTGTGCAAGCGACGAAAGGGGAGATCTGCTGGCAGGCATGGCCCCACCCCACCCCCAGGCCCCCCACATCATAGCAGGCTAAACACGCAGAGCCTTCTGTCTCCCGGGCTGGAAGTGAGGCGCCCTCGTTAAAACTCAGATAAACAGTTTATCAGGAGATGAATGAGCCACGGGCTCCAGAGACGTCTCCCCTTCCCCAGTGTGGAGCCAGATGGGGAGGGGGCCGCAGGCTGAGCAGGAGCCGGGCTGAGGAAGGGCAGGGGCCGTCAGGCCTGAGACCGCCTTTCCTCCCGTGCTCTTAAGCTTTATCTCTGTTTCTGAAAATAAATTTCACGTGTATTTACCCATTTTCCCACCCCAGCCCACCTTTTAGAAGTATTTTCTCCCCTCTTTGCTCTCTTTCTCTCCTGTTTACCCCCTCTTTTGCCCCCTACACCGACACCCAGCATTTCACTATTCTAACTAGAATGCTATCAACATTGGACACACAAAAAATTTATGAAGTATTGTGAAGTTGAAGTAGGTCTCTACACCCTCCCTGTGAGTCTGGAACTACTCAGAGTCCCCCCAGCACCACAATCAGAGGGACTTCATCTCCACTGTCCCCTTCTTTGGACAGTCAGGAGAAGAAAGTAGAAAACCTTCTGGCTGACTTTTCCTCACTTTGATAAATTGGGCCAGGCCAAGAAGTGCTATTGTGGTTCCAAAAGAAAGTCGATCAAATTCAACATGTAGGGGACCAAAGAGACAGGATCTGAGGGTGATGAATTTCAGGTGCTGGGATGATGCTGGACCTAAGAGATGGCAGCTCTTATGCTGTCTCCTTTGTGGTGCCTTGTGTTCCCCTGACCTCGTGGGACAAATGTTAGCAGCAGGACTCTTGTAGGCAGGCAGAATGACTCTGCTGTCTCCACAGTATTAGCTGTTGGGGAGTCCCAGAGAGCTAGAAGGACTCCCCCAAGGCCACACAGCTGGTAAGCCCCAGGTTTTCTAACACTCAATGCCATGCCCTTTGCACATCACCCACAGCTGCCTCAGGTCCATGTTTCCAGGGCCAAAGAGGCAAGAAGATTGTTGAATTTTTCCTAGAATTATAGTGAAAACAAGAAAAGATGCGTAAAGGCACCATCAGGGTTCTCTGACCTTCTACCTGGGAAAACTGAAGCAGTTGTCCAGAGGAGTGCTTCAATCTTTCCTTGCCCGAGCATTTTTCCAGGATGGAAATCCTGGGTTGGAGAGAGTCAAGTATGTATCCATCCATTAGACTCTTCCTTGGGGGCCTGCCGAGGCATAAGTCCCCAGCCAATCCCCATTGAAGTCCAAACACCCCTCACAGCAAGGACTTGATCAGAAAGCTGAGCTGATAGCCCTCCCTCCCTTGGCCCATCTCCACCCCACAGCTTCGTTTTGAAGAACTACAACACCCTTGTCCTGCTTGTCAAGCTCCCTCTTCCATGAAGCAGCAGAAGCATTGAAATGGGTCAGCTGTTGAGTGCCCCAAGAAATTCCAGTCCTCCTCCTCCAAACTCCTGAAGGATGGCCATCACCAAGAATAGCTCAGTTGCACGGGTTGAGTGGGTGAAGAGCAGGCCCAAAGGTGTTGGAGTTGATTTCAACAGCATCCCCGTCCCCCTTCAGTCCTCACTAGCTCAAACCTAAGATTGACCAACTGAGGTTAGTAGGGTTCTCCAAAGAACTAACATATGTTAAAACTTTATGGCCCGCTATATAGTGTGCCCCAGGTACTGAGCTAGGCTAGACTTTCTTTATATGGCACAATTCTGGAAGGTGTGTGTTATCTCCATTTTACAGATGAGGAAATGGAAGCTTGGAATGGTTGAAATGCCGATGCTAATAAAGTGGTGAGTGGCTTGGCCAGAATTTCAGCCGAGACTTACCTGGTCCATAGGTCATCTTTGTGTCAAGTTCCTCTGCCTATTATGTAGTCTTCCTCCACTCCCCATACCCCCAGATCTTCTGGCAGGTCCTTGTACATTGTGGCCCTCTGTTCATGCAAACTCATATTATGTCTCTCAAATCCCCACTTCTCCTTACTCAGGTAAATATATCTTTTTCCTTCAAGCACTGCTCTACTGTGAAGGCATTGCCAACATCCCTCTATTTGCTCAGCACCTGAGTGCATGGGCTACCCCACTGTGGTGTAGAGTGGGGAGCTGCAGGCTCCCCAGTGTGGCATTTCAGAGCATCACCGAGAAGAGGGGTAGATGTGGTAGATGTGGTTTGAAAACACTATATCTAATATTATAATTGCTCTGACTTCTTTTTGATCATCATAAAGAATTATAAAATTTCAAACAACATTCAAAGGAGAGCATGAGATTGTTATACTGATCAAAAGGGAGCATGCAGGTTTAAAAAGGGAGTGAAACACTGGTCTACAATGTTACTAGGAATTTATGGATTTTTTTCCCATGCTCTTTTAATGTTTTCTTCATATGTTTGTCATATCTTCCTTAACTGGACTATCAAAGTCCTGAGGGTGAGTGGAAACCCACTGTGAATTCTCTTTCCTTTATCTTTATTCCCATGGTCTTCACAAGTGTACACTCCATAAACAGTTGACCCAATCTAATCTCAAACATGGTTTGTTTTTTTGTTTCTAAGGGGCCTTTTTAAAAATCTTTAACTGTTCAGTCAAATCTACCCAACCTAAATAAAGGGCTGAGGGATTTGGGTTGATTTTCAAACTAAAATAGGTGATTTGAAGGAGAGTAGAGGAAGACTGACGGAACAGAAAACAGTACAATAAAATGTCACTAATTGAAATCTATCCTCTCTGGGGGGGCTGGGTGAAAAATTTGCCTTTGAACTTTTTAATGAAAAAGTGTTTTCTTAATTAATTCATAGCATCCTCAAGATTGCTCTGGAAGGTTTCATCTTCATAAGGAAACAAGCTAATGCCAAGTCTCCATAAGGCATATCAGAAAGGAGTATTGTTTAAGAGCCTACTATGTGCCAGATTCTAATCACACTTTATTTCAGAATCAACCCAATTCAAATAACCAATGAGTTACTCTTATCTGCAGTAGCCTTCAAAGCAAAATCTCCTTTAGGGCAGTACCATGATAGACTAATTCTAGTTGTTGTCTAGACTTGATAGTGCAGGAAAACATTTTCAGCTAAAACTGATAGAACATGCGTGAAAAAAAGTGCATCTTCCACCTAGGCAGCAGGAAAACTCCTCTGTGTGTGGGGAGGGCAGAACAGGTTGATAGGAAAAACTAGATCTTTGAGTCAAGAAATCAGAGTGATTCAGGCTGTCACAAAGGGGTCTCGAAACTCCTGCTCCGGGGAGCACTGGTGAACACGTGAGTCATCCACTTCAAATCTCTTTTCTCAAGCCTTATCCAGACTACAATCACATCCCACCACAAAGGAAACTCGGCTTGGGTTGTGATGCCTCCATTCAGTTCCTCACCCAAGGAAAAAGTAACCGGAAGTGTCATTTCAGTACACATCTCCCACCAAAGAGAAACTGTTTCTGAAAGAGAAAGCATGGTGCAGGTTTATTTAGAATCATGCAAAGGCAATGTCACCAATGCAGAAACTAAGGTATACAGAAGAAAAGTGACTTGTCCAAGGTTAACATAGTTATGTCAGGGTGAACCCCAGCCAGGACTCAGGTCCCCTTCCTGTCAGTTCATCTTTGAAGTTTCTGGTCCCCACTCTTTTCCATTGGGGCCGGGTTAGCGGAGGCAGAAGGTGTGCAAGTATTCTCGTGAAATTCGAGGGGCATGGGGAAGATTATCAGGAAGTTTGTTTACACTGAAGGTCTGGAGAACTTCGAGAGAACAGCCAGAACCAGAACGGACCCATCAACACACGAAGACACACAAACACACAAAGTGACATGGACACAGAAGCAGAAACTGAGCTGGGCAGAGCGGGCTGCTGACAAAACACCTCTTTAGATCGCCCCGGCCAATGCCGGGTGCAGGGCTCGCTGTCGGCCAGCAGAGGGCGCGCCGCCCCCAAGCAGCCGAGCAGCTGCCGCGCGAAACCCGGCGGGCTAGGGGAGCCGCAGGCAAGCGGACGCGCCCCTGTGACTCGGCCACTCAGGGCGCAGGACCTGGCCAAGGAGAAGGAGGAGGAGGGTGAGGAGCGTACCCCCTTCTTGGGTCCGGGGCGGGGGTGGCGGGGGTGCAGACTGGCAGGAACGTTTCCTAGGAATTACATCACGCCAAGCAATGCTGCGGCTCAGTCACTGAGCGCATAGTGTGTGTGTGTGTGTGTGTGTGTGTGTGTGTGTGTGTGTGTGTGTGTGTGTGTGTGTGTGTGTGTGTGTGTGTGTGTGTGTGTGTGTGTGTGTGTGTGTGTGTTTTGGGGGGCGCACACCGTGTGTGTGTGCGCGCGCGTGTGTGTGCCTGCGCGCGCGCGTTGGGGGAGGGGACAGAGACCGAGCCCGGGAGAGAGCAAGGCGAGAAGCGCCCGGGGAAAACGCTTCATGCACATGGAGAAATTCCTTGCTCGGAACTGCACCGACACACGAGTCTCCGGCACCTCTCCGCTGCTCCCCTCCCAGTGCAAAGCACCCAGCTAATGAGGAGCCCTCCACGCCCCATCTCGAGCTTTCCCCCCAACCCCCAAACGGGCCCTGCACCCTCCAGCCCGGCTCCAGCGTCGCCGCGAGCTCTCCCCAGGACTGGCCCTGGCGGGGCGCCTAGAGCCCCAGTTGCATTGCTCCAGGAGAAAGGAGGGGGGCGGTGCATTTTGCAGGAGGAGAAGGAGGAGGAGGAGGAGGAGGAGGAGGAGGGGGTGGGTGGTGGGGGAGAGAGAAAATTGCGCGGAGACCTGCCAAGCGCCACCGCCGCCGCCGACGCCGCCGCCGCCACCGCCGCCGCCGCCGCCTGTGAGCTGGGGCGGGCAGCCGGACTGTCGGCTTCCCGGGGCATCTGGGTCCGGCGGGGCATAGCCCTGGGCGCTGCCGAAGCCGCCGCCGCGGCGAGTGCAGGCGGCTTCCCCCGGAGCCTGAGCCGCTCCAGCTCCTCCCGGGTGGAGAAGTGGGGGGTGGGGTTGTTGTTTGGGGGGAAGAAGGGGGAGGGGGCAACGCCGAGAGAGTCAGTGGTTTCCATGGTGATGGAGCTGAAAGTGCAGGAAATTTAAAGGCTTGGACCCTGCGAGACAGACAAACCGGTGCCAACGTGCGCGGACGCCGCCGCCGCCGCCGCCGCCGCTGGAGTCCGCCGGGCAGAGCCGGCTGTGGAGCCCGGAGCAGGCGGAGGGAAGTGCCCCCGAGACCCGCTCGGCCAGCGGCGCTGCACAGAGCGGCAGGACGAGAAGGAGGAGGGGAGAGCGGCTCGTCCACGCGCCCTGCGCCGCCGCCGGCCGGGGAAGGCAGCGAGGAGCCGGCGCCCCCCGCGCCCCGCGGTCGCCCTGGAGTAATTTCGGATGCCCCGCCGCGGTCGCCTTCCCGAATAGACTGGAGAGAGGAGTTGCAGCCAACTTGTGTGCCTTTTTTCCGCCCCAGTGGAAGCCGGCGCTGCACGAAGGGCTCTCCCTGCGGCTCATGCTGCCGGCCCTGCCCCTGCCCAGCCTCGGGTAAGCCGCCTCCGGAGAGACAGGAGAGCGCGGCGGCGGCGGCGCGGGCTCGGCGTGCTCTCCTCCGGGGACGCGGGACGAAGCAGCAGCCCCGGGCGCGCACCGGAGGCATGGAGCGCTGCCCCAGCCTGGGGGTCACCCTCTACGCCCTGGTGGTGGTCCTGGGGCTGCGGGCGGCACCGGCCGGCGGCCAGCACTACCTCCACATCCGCCCGGCTCCCAGCGACAACCTGCCCCTGGTGGACCTCATCGAACACCCGGACCCTATCTTTGACCCCAAGGAGAAAGATCTGAACGAGACGCTGCTGCGCTCGCTGCTCGGTGGCCACTACGACCCAGGCTTCATGGCCACCTCGCCCCCCGAGGACCGGCCCGGGGGGGGCGTGGGGGCGGCCGGGGGCGTCGAGGACCTGGCCGAACTGGACCAGCTGCTGCGGCAGCGGCCGTCGGGGGCCATGCCGAGCGAGATCAAAGGGCTGGAGTTCTCGGAGGGCTTGGCCCCGGGCAAGAAGCAGCGCCTAAGCAAGAAGCTGCGGAGGAAGTTACAGATGTGGCTGTGGTCGCAGACCTTCTGCCCGGTGCTGTACGCGTGGAACGACCTGGGCAGCCGCTTTTGGCCCCGCTACGTGAAGGTGGGCAGCTGCTTCAGCAAGCGCTCGTGCTCTGTGCCCGAGGGCATGGTGTGCAAGCCGTCCAAGTCCGTGCACCTCACGGTGCTGCGGTGGCGCTGTCAGCGGCGCGGAGGCCAGCGCTGCGGCTGGATTCCCATCCAGTACCCCATCATTTCCGAGTGCAAGTGCTCGTGCTAGAACTCGGGGGCCCCCTGCCTGCTCCCGGACACTTGATCGATCCCCACCGACGCCCCCCGCCACCTCCTCCAACCAGTTCCACCACCCTCTCGCGAGTGGATTCAATGAACTTTTTTTTTTTTTTTTTGGCTACGGAGACCTAGCTTTCTGGTTCATGTAATGCACTGTTTAACTGTGTAGGAATGTATATGTGTGTGTATATACGGTCCCAGTTTTAATTTACTTATTAAAAGGTCAGTATTATACGTTAAAAGTTACCGGCTTCTACTGTATTTTTAAAAAAAAATAAGCAAAAGAAAAAAAGATCAGAGAAAAGAGACTTATTCTGGTTGTTGCTAATAATGTTAACCTGCTATTTATATTTCAGTGCCCTTCGCATGGCGAAGCAGGGGGGGGGGAGTTATTTTTTTCTTAAAGTACAAAGAGAGTGGGAAACTTTTGTAGAAGGACTTTTTAAAAGCTATTTTCCATTCTTCGGAAAGTGTTTTGGTTTTCCTTGGACCTCGAAGAAGCTATAGAGTTCAATGTTATTTTACAGTTATTGTAAATATAGAGAACAAATGGAATGACTAATCATTGTAAATTAAGAGTATCTGCTATTTATTCTTTATAATATCCCGTGTAGTAAATGAGAAAGAAATGCAGAGCAGGATTAAAGAAAACCACTAAAACCGACTACGCTCAACACTGCGATTCTCTGTGTTGGTGATTGATTGGGGAGGGGGCGGGGAAGGGGGGCGGAGGGGGGCGTTGTGCCAACGCCTGTTGGGAGAAGGGGCTCATCCCGTCGGACTCCCCTCCCCTGGCGTGATGGAGGTGGCCGCTGAGTTTCTCAGAGGCGGGACGGGGGGGGGGGGGGAGGGGGTTGTTCTCAAACCCCTCACTTGAGCATCACGTGGCCTCCGCCCAGTCTCCCAGCTATTCCCCCCATGTCACCAAAGCTTGGGCCTGTCGTGACCTCGACCCCCAGCCGGCCCCCTAGAGCTGACCCCAGGCTGGGCCGAGGGGCGGGGGGTAGGGTGGGCGGCCGCTTTGTCCTGCCTGACAGGCCCTTCACAATGGGGACACGTGTCTTTCACACCTACCCTGGGGGTGGAGTGCCGCTGAAACTTGACCCCCGAGGAGTGCGGGGGGGGGGGGAGATCAGAGTGCGCCCACCCAGATCCCGCCACCCCTCCCTCCTCGCACCCCCCACCTAGACGTCCAGCCCGGATTAACCCTTTTTACGACCGGAAGCTACGGAGGTGCGCGCTGAGGCGATCCTTTGGAATCAACTCGCACACAGCCTCCGGCATCTTGCAGGTTCGAGCCCCCGAAATCTCAGGCCCTCGGCCAGAGGTGCTGGGGATAGCTGGAGATTTGGCATGCTCCGCCCCCACACACCCCACCCCACCCCAGGACCTAAGTAGTCAATTAGGGCCGAGGTTTCCTACGGGGACCGAGTTTGCAGTAAAATCCCCTGCTATGGGATCTGCTGTTGGGGCTGGTGTGCGCCCCTGCTCTGGACAGTTACTCCATCTGTGGGTGGGGAAAGGGGAGCAATAAGAATCGGCATCTTGGAGCTTTAGGGTTACATGGGGGCAGAAGGCATGTTACCCCTTAAAGGGACCTGCAAAATATCACCCCCACCTCTTAAAGAGCCAACTTTTGGGGGCGGGCGCCTGACTCTCGCGTGCGTCCCTCCGCCTGAGTCCGCGGTGGCGCCCATCCGCGCCGCTCCACGTGGGCCGGCTTGCTGACACTGCTCAGCGCTCCCTTTATTTATCTTGGACTCCAAAGTCGCTCTCCTTTGCTCCCTCCCCACCCCCTTGCCACCTCCCCGCGCCTCCCTCCTGTCCCCCCACCCCCTGCCCAGTCCGGAGTCCCGGCAAATCTATGCTAATTATTTCAAACCTGCGCCCGGTCCCCAGCGCGGTCTCGGTGCCCCCGGCCCCGCCCGCCCTGTCCCTCCAGCCGGGCGCTTTCTTCCCTCCCGACGCAGCCTCGGTGGCTCCTCGTTTCAATAGCCTGGCCCGGGAGCCCGAGCCCCCTCCCCGGCGCTGCCTCCGTCAGCCGTGGGACCGACGTTAGGGTATTCATTAACTGCGAGCCGAGGAATAACGGCATTATTCCCCCCAGAGAGGGCACCCTGCCCCCGCGACTATCTGAGGCTTCATTGTAAAAGGATTAAAAGTTAAAGACCTCCATCTTATGATTCTTTCATTTAATCTTCCTGGCGCCTGGGAGACATGCTCGATGGATGATGGCTTTTAAAATATTCCTAATGTCGGCTACCTTAAGACTCCAAGCCGGGCAAACAAACGTAATTTATTTCCAGAAGAAAGGGGATATTGAGATGTTTAAGTTTATGAACCGCCGTCCCCATGTATATTTGTTAAGTTCTGACAAATACCCAAATAACGTTAAAATCAGCCATTCATCACTTATGAATTTATGCAAAACTTTGTGTGCCCCGGGCCAATATTTTTTTAGACAGAGTTTCACTTGCGAGGGGCGGAGGTGGTGGGGAGGGGGGACCGGGAGGGGGCTTACGGGGAAGGGGGAGCCGAAAGCAAGAATTTTCATGCCTGGTAAACACGCGAATTATGCGAAGAGAGTTATTCCCAGCTGGGCCGGCAGCCAAAACTCGGAGAGCGCGCCGAGGCCAGCTCCCCCACCCCCACGTTGGCAATGTCATTGGATTACAATGAGAGGTCTTCCCCTCCGCGACGCCCCCTCCTCCCTCTGCCCGCCCGCGCCCCTCCTCCCCTCCCCTGCCCACTTGGAAAACCCTCTCGCAGCCGGCGAGCTTCTCGGCTTTCAGAGCAGGAGCCCGTGTGCGCCGGGAGGACCCGGGCTGCAGACGTGACGGGCGATGGACAGACCACCGGTCAGACAGACCCGCAGGGCAGGCCCAAAGCCGCTCCGGGCGCGGAGGGAGGACGGAGCAGGACCCAGGCGGTCCCAGAAGAGGACGAAGGAGGTGCTGGTCCTGAGACAGTGTGGCTAACATTCAGCCCATTGCGTTTCCATTATTATTAAGGGTGATAATACTAATAATAGCATCTCCTTGGAAAAGCAGCGAAGAACTCTGGGCAGAGAGGCGAGAAAGCTGTCCTCTGCGGTGTAGAGTCTACCTCCTGAAAGGAAGGAAATTGATCTTGGTGTCTTCTGTGGCCTCGACAGCCTGTGTTTATGAATTTATGCAGCTGCTGGGATGCCTCTCCCAGAGAATGGAAATTTATAAGGATTTAGATAAGTACACATCAACATTAAAAAAAAAAAAAAAAGGCAAGGCTTCCACCACCCCCATCCCTCCCACATGATTGCAAGAATTCAGTCATCCAACTTCTCTTTTCGCCTCTTCCCTTTATTCCTTCCTTCCACCCTTCCAAAGCCCCCCACCCTCCACACAGAGGCGAACTGCAGCTAAATGTCCACAGAAAACCAGCCCCCTTTGGGGAGGGCCCTCTGTCCCGGAGAGTCTGGGAACAGGATCTAGTTCCCTGTTGAGATGGCGAAGGCCAGGGGTCCATTATCGGTCTTGCTTCTGAGACTCCTGGGAAAGGGGGTTGAAGTTTGGTGGCAGCTGCAGGAGGAAGCTGGCTGCGTATTAAGAGCTCTTAGCCGTGCTTGATGGGGACAGCAGGGGGAGGGCCCAGCTCATATTGGTATTTTGAGGGGGTGATTCATCCCTTCTCTTTAATGCTCTTGGAATGTCAGAGCTGGAGGGGGGCTTGGATTCCAGTGCCCACTCCTCAGTTTACAGATGAGAAGACTGAGACCCCAGCAGCCACTTGCAGAAGATCACACAGCATTATCCAGTGGGTGTGGGCCAGGTGGCCTCTCCATTGTGCCTCATTGTCCCTTCCTTCTCCCTTTCCCCCTTCCCCTCTTCCCCCCTTCCCCTCTTCCTTCCTTCCTTCCTTCCTTCCTTCCTTCCTTTCTTTTTGGTGGGGGTAGATTTCTCCCCAAAGTTGATATATCAACAACTAATCAACAGCCAAATGATCAACCCTTCTGTTGTATCTATTCAGCAAGTCTTTAGTAATGGCCACGAAGGGCCCAGCGTTGTGCTAGGCCCTTTACACATTCAAGATCCCTAGTTTCCAGATAAGGAAAATGGAACTCAGAGCGTTTAAGCATCCTGCCCCTAAAGGCACTCAGTAAGTGGCTATTACGCTTCAAAATCTGAGCTGACTCCAAAGCACCTGCTTTTTCCAAATACTCTTCTTCCTTTCAAGGACTTGAATGCCTCACTTGGGAGTCACAATATGTGCCATAATTATGTGCTGGCAAGTCTCAAGGTCTCTACATGCGTGCCTGGTAAGCTACAGCAAACTTTTTTTGCACACTATTGTGTGCTAGGTATTGTGCTAGTGCTGGAGTTGCAGAGATGAACCAGAGGATCCCCACGCCCCTTACACACACACAAACACACACAAGGAGTTTGCAGTATATAGAAGAGGAGGTAAGAAATGAACAAGAATAAGTGGCAAAAGAGGAGTTAAACGCACCATCTACCAAACTTAGGCCAGATAGAGGAGGGCTCACTGCTGGACTGAACAACCAGAGAAGGTATTTGACTAAAGTCTTGAAAAACAAGTTCATTGTCAACCTACTGCAGTGGAGATATAGGAGGAAAGGTTGTCTAGATAGAGAAAACAGTATAAAAAAAGGAACGGTGTGGGAAAATTGTTGGGTATTTGGGGGAAGCAGCTCAAAAAGACTTTAGCGTAGATCCATTCAGAACGAGAGCAGGCGATGAGGTATGAAAAAGCAGACTAAAACCAAATTATGGAGGGCCTTGAATGCCAACTAAGGGCACTAAACTGTTTCTCAGGCAATAGGAAGCCACCGAGAACTCTTGAATAGGGCAGGGACACCGTTAGAGCATCACTATGAAATGAATATTCATTCAACAAACATTTTTGAGCACTGGTCTAGTAATCTATTGGTGGGTAACAAGCTACTCCAAAACTAACTTGCTTAAAACAACCATCTGATTTTGTCCATGATTCTGTGGGTCCGGAATTTGGAAGGGCTCAGCTGGGCAGTTCATTTGTGATACACAGTGTCACCTGAGAGCTGGAAGATCCACTTTCAAAATGGCTTCCAGGGCCTGGACTTGATGCTGGCTGTCAGCTCAGAGCAGAGCTGGCAGGTTAACCAGCCCCTAGAACTGGCGTCTCCAGGTGTCTTGTGTTTACTCACAGCCTGATGGCCCCAGGGTATTTGGATTTCCTATTTGGGGGTTCTAAGAGAAAGTGTTCCAAGAGGTCAGGGCGGAAGCTGCAAGGCTTCTTGTGGAAATCCCAAATATCCCATCTGCTGCAGTCTGTTGATCAAACAAGCCAGCCCTAGTTAAAGGGGAAGGGAATTAGACATCACCTCCCCATGAGAAGAGTAGCAAAGCATTTGGGGCCATCTTTAATTTACCACAAGCGCTTCTGTAGGCCACATTCTGTACTGTATGACCAGAAAACAAAAGTAAAAAGATACATCGTTTTCAAGTTGAGTTTGGTACCAGTGGCCAGGCTGCATTGCTGGTGGAACAGTGGCAGCCAGGAGACTAGTTAAGGCAGACCTTGTTGTGGTCTGGAGTCCATAGAGCCCATACGTGAGAGCACCAGTGCCAGTTAACACCAAGATCATTTGCCAGAAGACTGGAGAGAACTTGGTGAGTGATTGGATGTGGGGTGACCAAGACAGAGGTCAAAGAGGCCCCTGATGTTTCAGGCCTGCAAGGGACCTTGCCGAGAAGAGGATCCTCAGATGAAAGATTTTTCTCAAAAGGAAATGGATGACAAGTTTGGTTCCAGGTTTGTCCAAAGAAGGGAAGAATCTGAGAAGCCTGGAGAAGGTTTCAGTATATAATTGAGTTGAATGAATGAGTCAGTGAGTGAATGAATGAATGAATTAATGAAACAGAGCTAAGGAGGGAAGGGTGGATAGAAAGATAAGTACCCTGAGCTTGGGAAGCAGTAAGATTTTCCTCAGCATACCAGAAGGGTCCTGATGGTATGAAATATGTTTGTATTGGGGCATGAGTGAGGCTAAGGGGCAAAGAAAGGTGCTAATACTTGGGTGGTGCTACCACTCTGATGCTTCATACTTGTTATGTCATCCTCACTGGGAAATGATGAGCAGTGTCCCTATTACACAGGTGAGGAAAACGAGACTCAAAAAAGTTAAGTGACTTGCCCAAGGGCACCCATCAGCTAAGTGAAAGCACCTGGGTTCAAATCCAGGCCCAAGGGTTTCACAGTATCATCGGATCTCCTCCATAAAGGCTCCCCTGACTGGAATGAACCTGTCCCCCTTCTCTGTGCTTCTTCATCACCCTAAACTCTTAAGTGTTGCCCTTTCTTGAAGATGGAGGTTCTTAAGCAGCTGTGCTTAGAAGAGGGGTTTTATGGTTGGCTCGTAGGAGTATGGGACTCTCCTGGCTGTGGAGAAAATTTGCATGTGTTTTTACTGGACAAGAAGTCTGTCACTTTCATAGGTTCTCGAGGAGGTCTGTAATGCAAAGAATGTTAAAACCTGTCCTAAGCCATGAGATTCTTAAGGGGCAAATTTTCTAAAACTCATTTTTTAGTCCCCACAACACACAGTACAGTGTTTAGCATGGAAGGCGTTCAGTAAATATTAGGTAAAGTGAAGTAAACTGACTTGGGGGACCACAGGGAGCCTTTGTAGGTTCTCAAGCAAGGAATGAGATAGGAACATTCTTCTGGATTATATGTGTGTTTAAAAAAAAAAACACAATTAGAAAGGTAAAACTGCAAGCTGGAAAACCACATAAGCGACTGCTATTGTCACTTATGTCATTTAGTCCTGGACTAAATGTAATCATGGAGGAGGTAGAAAAAATGGCAAAACTGAGAGATGTTTTAGAGGAAGAGAAAAGAGAAGTTAGATCCAGCCTGCATTTTTGTATAAAGCAATAATTGGCTGGAGCTGGGAAGAATCTGACCTCCTTTATTTCTCCACAGTCCCCACCTCTCCCTCTTGCATGTTTCACTTATTTTATTATCCACCAGGACCCATGTAGGCATTTGCAGTTGGGGCTCCTGGATTAAATATGAGGAGGAGACTGAAGGGAAAAGCTTCTTTTGAAATTAGAAGAAAGGAAGCCCTATAAAGAAACCAGATACAGAATTTGGAAGGGAATCCAGACTTTGAGGGAAAGATGATAGAATCACAACATTTAAACTGGGATGAACTTAAAGTTCCTTATCTCTCAGTTTGACTGAAGAAACTGAGACTTGTTAAGGCCAATCAACTTGTCTCCATGCTAGTTACTTCGGAACAGAACTGCCATTAGAAGCAAAGTTTCCAGATTTCCAGTTCAACCTTCATTTTACAGTTGTTATAAATGTAAATGGTGTTAGAATTTACAAAGCGCCTTCATGTACATAATTTTCTGTAAGATGAGACATGAAAACTCCAGAAAGCAGACAATAGGTCTGTCCTATATCCCTAGAGCCTAGTAGCACATGGCCCGACCCATCGCAGCCCTTAACAAATATTGAGCAGAGGACTAAATGTGCACAGGCTCATTTTACAGATCAGAAAAGTGAGGGTCAGAGACACCAAGTCTAGGACTCATGCTCATAGCGCGCCTTCCAGCCAGTGGAGGCAGGAGTGGCTGGTGCCATCAGTGTTTCTCTGCTGTCAAGGTTAGACAGGAAACCCACCACACATTTGCAAACTGTTTGGTGGGTCTATGGAAGAAGAAGGAAGATACTTGTATTCTACGCTGCCAAGTGAACCAGGCCCTACAATCACTGGTTTTAGCAGGCTCTTCCCCCAGCCAGTGCTAATGTTCAGTTCCTGGTTAATGTTCACTTTATTCGATGAAAGAAAAAAAAATTTGCTGCAGCGATGGAAGTAGTCCTTCTCCCATTTTACAGATGCTGAAACTGAGGCTCAGAAAGCCTAAGTGACTTGTCCAAGATCACACAGCGAGTGGGTGATGGAGTAAAGACTCAAACAGTGCTAGCACACTGCTGGGCTCTCAGGAGAAGCAGAAGCTCCCTGGGTTTATAATCCCACGGGTCTCCCTGATTCCATGCTCGCCCCAGCTCCAATCCATTCTCCACGCTGTAGCCCGAGTGACCTTAAGACACACATGTGGTCTTGTCACTCCCCTGCTTAAAACCTCTCAATGACTTCCCACTGCTCTGGGGATAAAGGCCAGAGTCCTGACCAGGCCAAGGCTCTCTCTCTCTCCCCTGGCTCTGGGTTCAAGCTACACAGGCCTTCTTTCAGGTCCTCTCACACACCCAGCTCCCCCTTTACACATACTATACCTTAAATCTGGGTTAGTTCCCCTGCTGCCTGCACCCCTAAATGTCATCCCAACCTTCAGATCACATTTTTAGAGAAAGCGGGTCAGGATCCTCTGAGAGTGCTCTCTCAGCTCTTTGCACCATTTCTTCATAGGAAGCATCACAATTTGTAGTTGGTGTGTATAATTTACAGTTACTTGTGCACTATCACTTCCGGCTGACTGTCACCCCTCTCCATTTTGCTCACCATGGCACCCGTAGTCACTGGTGTAGTTTGGGCCACATACAGGCTATATACAAACAGAAAAAATAGAAAAACATTAATCAGTTACCTTTCTGGTATAAACTAGGTTCTGTCTGGGCTCTGAGGATACCAGGAGTTCAGAGTTCAGCTCCCGTTAAATAGTGATTCAAGATGGATTTAAGAATATGCCCAAATGTGTGATACAGGATGGAGAGCCAGGGCCATTAATTCAGAGAACCCTAAAGTAACTGTCATTTCTGAGAATTATGGTGACCCCAGGGTTACCAAACCCCAACCCCCACCACATCCCCCCGCCATGTTCTTGTTGCTTGAGTAGGTGGGGAGGGATTGCCGGGTGGCCAGAAAAATTCTTTTAGCCATTCAAAGACGCTCCCAGGAAAAAGGAGTCCACCACCAAGGAAAGCCCACCCATCAGAAACTAGGTGGTGTTGCTTGATTCTATGGAGAAAATTCTGAGAAGATTCCCCAGGAGTGGGTGGAACAATAACTTTGCACCACATCTGAAATCCTTAAAAATGGGAGAGATTACCTTATCTGTTAGACTTGATCTTTCCTGCCCAGGGAATAATAAAATTAAACAATGACCAACTCACGTCTATTGCTTTACAGTTTACAAAGCACTTTCACATGCATTACGTCTGTCAAACTGCACAACAGCTCAGGGTCAGGACATCATTTTCATTCTTATTTCAAAGATAAGGAGACGGAGGCTTGAAGAGTAACTTGCCCTGGGGCGAAACTTTTCTCCAGGGAGGAAGACTTGATATTATGCAAAAACACATTAAAACAAAAGCACAGTGAGCTTTGGAGCAAGGCCAGTCTGGGTTTGAATCCTGGCTCCATGGCGATTAGCTGTTGACCTTGGTTAAGACACCTGACCTTCTTGAAACTTAGTTTCCGCATACCTTAAGTGGGCATAATTAGATCTACCTTACCAGGGTGTTGGGATGTTCCAGTGTGTTCCCCCGTACCTGTAGCTCTTGGTGGTGTGTGAGAACCCAGCCAGTGATGATTCCCTTCCCTCTCCCCAGTTCCAGGGCCTATGCTGTGCCTTTCTTGATTAGGACAGAAAGTGAAAATCCTGTCTACGCAGAAGCAGTGGCCAGCTACTTGCTCAGGTCTTCACACCTGCAAGGTGCACCTACAGAGGAAACTGGGAGAAAGAAACAGATTCTTCTCAGCTGATGAAAAGGTGTGAAATTGGTGCCAGGTGCTTTTTTTTTTTTTTTTAATTTTTAATTATAGGCCAAAGAAAGGATGAGAGTAGGAAAACCAGTGACCAAAGGCAAAGCTGAGAGATTAAAGGTTAAATCAGGATGGAGGGAAATTGGGAATCAGAGTTCGTTTTACATAAACAGAGGCAGGAATCCAGCCCAGGTAACTAGCCCTAATTTGTTCTAATTTTAGCAATTCCTTCCTTTTAGTTATTGGCCCTCAACGAGAAATCACCCAGAAGTGACAGCCTCCGAGATACAGTCTTGACTGGTGCCATACTCACCTCAATCAGGGGCAGATGCCTGATTATGAGAGAGGCAACGTCACCCAGGTAGGACCAAGCCTCCAGGAGAGCCAGCCACACAGCGACTTAAAGGGCATCTGTCTGCTCACCACCACCACCATGGAAACTGAGGCCCAGAGAGGGGACTGACCTGCCCAATGTCACACGTCAAGTTGCAGAGCAATACTAGTAGAGAAACTTTCACAGGAACACGAGGCTACTTAGGACCTAACCTGTAGACCTGAGTATCTCTCCCAAGGTTGGACGACTTCCCAAAGCTGGCTGAGCACGTCCCCATAATGCCACTTTCCAAGGCAGGCTGCCAAAGGGCCCAGGTCCCCGCTGCTGTCTTCCCCCTTCCCTTCAAACACAGGCACCAGGCCAGGGCCCTGGGCCCCAACTCCAGCCCACAAGACTTACTGGGGACATGGTCTCTAGGTTCCCCTTTCTGTCGAACGCTTGGCGATTGATGCTCCCAGTGTTCTGGTCAGGTCTCTTCCCTTCTCTCTCAGAGCTTCCTCCTGAGGGGAAACTCAGGGCCTCCCACAGCGGGAGCCGTCACCCCTCGATGGCCAGCACCCAGATCTCAGCCCCAGACCAGACCTCTCTCCTAAGCTCCACACCTGCAGAGCCAGCTGCCCCCTGGACTTCACCATGTCAAACTCAAGTTCAAAATTGAACTCATCCCCTAACCCATCCCTAAACATGCCAATCTGTTTTTAGTTCTCTCATTTTTGAGTAATAGCCCCATCATTCACCCGGATACATAGAGAAAAAAAAAATTTCTCTCTGGTCTGCCTTTTGTTATCCTCCTCTCCTCACCAAATTCATTCTCTTACCCCCATCCACTCTATGCGAATATAGCTCAGGCCCTCATTGTCTCTTGCATAGGCCTTTGCAACAGCCTCTTAATCTTCACCTACAACCTTGCTCCATCTTCAGCATTGCTGCTTGAGTTGCTATTTCTCTGGCACACACTCCAGACTTCTGATGGCTCCCCTTTACCACAGAATCATGGCTAAACTCCTTAGCATCACACCCAAGACTTTTTACTATCTGGCCCCAATTTACCTTCCACTATAATCTGCAGTCATTTTCTGCTCCACCCCAACCCCACCAACTGGCCACACCAACTTACTCATGGCTGCCCAAACTTGCTAGTCCTTTGACACTTCTGAGCTTTTGCTTACACTATTTTCTCTACTTGAAATGTCTCCTGCCCCACCCTTGCCCCATCACCCCAAACCAGGAGACCGACTCATACCCCAGGGCCCAGTTCTCGTGGTACCTCCTCACCCCTTGGCCGGGGTGGATTTAATCGAGGCATATTTTGTCTTCCCAAAAAGCTTAGTGATTAATAATAACAGAAACTAACTGCCCAAATGTGACAGGCACTGTCCTAGGTACTTTACACGTATTAGATCATCCAAACCCCAACAGTAATCCTATCTGGTATTATTATCACTATGTAATAGGTTCAGAGAGATTCAGTGACTTATATGGACTCCTAATTAGATATTGGCAGAGGCAGGATTCAAATTCCATAACCCATGCTCTTTCCAGACTGGCATGCTCCTTCCCCTAACATTAGTCCATCATGCGCAGCATTGCACTAATGCTCCATGGGCTCATATTTTGCTACTTTGGGACTTTGAAGCCCATTGAGGGCAGCTAATGTGTTCGATTTGAATTTCCAACCATTGTGCCTAAAATTGTGCCTAATACACATGCACCTAATACATATGTGGTGAATGAGTAACTAAGAAACTGGATGTGAGAAGGGACTGCATTTTTTTTCTTTTTAAATCAAATCCAAATAGAATTTGTTGGCCTGTTTTTAATGAAGATCTGTTAATTCCTACTTCAAACTAAGGAGACCTTTCAAAGACATAGGCAATGTGGGGGCTATTAAAAACGTAAACTTTGAAGTTAGACCTGAGCTCTTTGCTCTACCAGCTGTGTAAGCTCTAAAACCCTGGGCAAATACGAGTCATAGTTATTAATAATAAGTGTTTCTCCAAAGAGCACTCAAGCTGTCCCCACCCAGACCAAGAGGGAAAGCAGAGAGAGACAACCCCAGAGAGCACTGGATGTCCCTCTCAGAAGGGCTGTGGATGTCTGGTAGGGGTGCCATGACAAGCAGATTTGACAAAGAGGGAACAGTGAGGAGTCATGGCATATTTAAACCAGGAGGAGCTGTGGGTGGAGTCATAGGAGACCAGAGAGGAAGGGACATTAGACCACCAGTTGCTCCAGCCATCTCACATTAGAGGTGAGAAAACCAAGGCCCAGAGCAGTGCAGAGACTTGCCCAAAGTAACAAAGCTGGTTGGCACCAGAGCTGGGACTAGACACTAGTGGAACCCATTAAATGCCTGGTTACCATCTTCCCAATTTTAAAATCACTTCTAAAACACACTCAATCTGATTGCCTGTTTCTTCTGCTCCTGAATGGAGCATTTACTTAAAGACCATGCCTAGTAGACCCAACATTCCTCTGCCAAAGAGACTCCTCCACAGTCTCCGAAGCCCTGGGAAGTGTGGGAGAGGAATCCAGGGTGCTCTGCATGTGTGCAGGAGGCAGATCAGCCACTTCCTTCCTGACAGACCAGACAACAGTTTGACCCCCAGAGACAAGCTACAGCCACTCCTACACTTAAACATCTCCAGAGGAGCAACTTTCCTCGGGTTGGAAAAGCCAGTTCAGTATCTGAAACCGGTCAACGTGGTGGGTAGAAAGAGGTTCCATTTTGGAGTGAGAGAGATGTGGGTTGACAGCCCGCTTAGCCCCCAGCCATGCTCTCACCAGCCCACCATCTCAGACAGCGGCAAAACCACAGTAATATTATTCTTTCACTCATGGGGTTGAGCACCCACCACATGGGCAGGTACCATGTAGTAACGACACATTTAAAACTCCTTCCTTTCTTGGAGAAAATCAATAACAGCAGCTATCACTTATTGGGCACTTATTGTGTGCCAGCCATTACTCTAAGCATCCTCATAATGCTCATTCAAAACTCTTGACTCCTTCCTCTCCAACAGTAGACAAGAAACATAAAGAGTTGAGCACAGTGCTTGCCAGGTGAGGGCACTGAAGAAATGTATTCTCTCTTACCTACAGGGGTTGAGGTAAATGGCAAGGGAGAGGCAGGGGCCAAGCCTCTGGGGCCTATTCTGACCATGGAGCATCATGAAGAGGGTCACGTAATACAGCAAAGGGAAATGTTTAATCAACCTTTAACAATTTCAGTCTAACTGTTAAATTTTCAGGTCGCCTCAGAAACAACCCCCTTTCCTTTTCCTCCAGTTCTCATAAGCGTGTGTGCAAGTGTGCGACTGCCCGCACGCATACACACAAATACACACATACTATGGCTTTTATTTTTCTTCTGCCTCTTTTGCTTCCCTGCATGTGGTATCCATAGCAACTGGCATCCCAGCAGCACAAGGAGGTGGCATGGTTGCTGCTTCCCCTGCCCCCCTCTTGCTGATCAAGACTGTCCATCTAACTTAAAAGTATAGTTCAGAGGGCAGGGCTGGCCTTGCCCAAAGGCAGCAGGACATTTTCCTAAGAGGAGATGGAGGGAGGAAGGAAGGGGGTGAAGAACCGCTACTTAAAAAAAAAAAAAAAAAAATCTTTCTAGGATGGAGACAGAGCAGTAGAACCAAAGCCCCTGGATGTGCCGGACAAACCTTCCCAGAATGGGTGCCAAAAGAGGCCTGTTTGGGATTCCCTCTCTTATGGTATATTATGACTAAGGGGGGCTGGCTATCTCCAGTCTTTTTGGCTGGTTGGCTTCCCTGGACAGAAAGCCCAAGCCCAGTCTCTACAGGTCTAGAATCACAGAATCCATATCTCACACCACCTAACAGACACTGAAGCCCATAGCTCATGTGATTCCTTTGCATGTGAAACAAGCCACTATTAACCATTCTCCACAGTTATCCTGATCATGAAGGTCCACAAAGCACATCATATACCACGTCTCAATTTATCTTCCCACCAACCCCAAGGTCAGCCTTGTATTACTGCCATATTTTGGAGGTAAGGAAATTAAGTCTACAAGTGCCCCAAGATTATTCCTCTAAGAAAACACCAATCAGTGGTTCACAACCTCTTCAGCTGATGTCAGGTCTGGTTTCTGGACCACCACCTTATAGCTGATCCTGTCCCCAAACCACCATGCTTACTTACAAAAGGGTAATATCATGCCAGTAGAAGTGATGCTAGGACTACGTCATTTACAATTCAGAAGAGACCTTAAAGACTATGTAATGCATTTCCCCATTCCTCTCCATTTCAAGTGGGGGAAATTGAACCTCACATATGTCTATACATATTAGTTACATAATACATATACTTTGAAGTCCAGAGACAGGAAATAAAATGCTCAAGACCACACAGTTAGTAAGGGAATGGGATTAGAATGCCAGTTTTAACTCTTAGTACAATCTGATTCGATATGCATTTCCTGAGCACCTGCTGAGCCAAGTGCTCAGCTATAGAGATGCATCAGAAATGGTCCCTGCCCTTAAGGTAGGCAAGTGTCGCTATGTGAGTGCCTGATCCAGCCCAGGAACATCAGCAAGTTGAAGGATGAGAACTACCAGTGAGCCAGGCAAGACGGGGAAGCAGAGGGGAAGACAAGAGGCCTTCTTGGTAGGGGAAAGGGCAGGACCCCTGGCACAGAGATCTGAAATATCTTGGTGTGAACTGGAAACTCCACACGGTTCAAGGTTACTGTAACATAGAATGTGAGCCTGGGAATGGTGGGGACATGAAAACTAGGGTGGACGACAGGGGCCAGGTAATGGAAGGTCTCGTAATCCACATTCAGGAGTTTAGACCCTCAAAAGCCATGGGGAGCTAATGAAGAGTCCATACGGAGGGGATTCATGTGGAGCCCACTAAAGGGTTCCGAATCTCATGTAGAGGATGAATCGGAGTAGAAGAGAACAACTAGGAGAACTTTGCAATGTCTGGGCCTGAGATTGGGTGGGCCTTTACCAGGGAAGGCCTGGGGATGGAGAGGATAGAACGATGCAATAACTTCTTGGGAAGTAAAAGTGATGGGTCTTGGTAACTGATTGGCTATGGAGAGTAGAGAGAGAAGAGGAATCAAAGATAACCCTTGTGTCCTTTCCATTACATAACCATAACTACTGTCTAGAGTGTTCCCAGCCCAGTACCTAGGTACTTAAATATCTAACATCATCAGGAGGTTGCTGTGAGAAAAGCCTCATACATGGGAAAGGTTTATGTCCAGCATGGCTCTGTCATCCATAGAAAGGGTGCCTTCAGGACCGTTATTTAACTTTTGGAATTTGGTTCCCTTATAAGGTGAAGGATTGGCTGGACCATCTCTCAGGTGTCTTCCAGCTTGAGCTACCTTCCTCATGCACTTATCGTGAAGGTCAAATTCATTCATTCATTCATTCCTTTGTACAGCAATAGCCATCAAACACTTTCCATGTGCCTGGTCCTGTGCTAGGCCCTGGGAGTCTACAAGAGCCAATCCCAGCTGTCATGGAGAGAAGATGCGGGATATGAACAAAAACTGAATGATGCCAACATGAGCTATGGGATCTGAGAGCACCTGGGTTGAGGGTGGGTCAGGAACTGATTCCCTGAGAATGAGATATCAAAATTGAGATTGAGGGAGAAATAGATTGTCTGGTAAAGAGAGGGGACAGGTGTTCCATGAAGCACTGTATAAAGTTCAGGAAGCGGGGAGCAACAATTAAAAACCATATGTGGAAGGGCACTGTAAACAGCAAAGTAATGTATTATTAATATTATCATCATGTTCAAAAGGTAGAATGTGGTGAAACACACCACAAGCTGGACACTTGTCTAATAACCAGATTATCCAAACCCATCAGATTCAGCTCTTCTCTGCTCTGGATTGTACTGGTGATACAGAGCTATTTTCACGCGCCAATTCTTTTTTCTGTTCTCCATAACTCTTCCTTAAGAATAGAATCTACCAGAGGCATACAGTACAGTTTAATCATCCATTGTGTCTTCAGATTCTCAAACAACCCTGAAGTAGCAAGAAAAAAAAAAACATTGTCATCCCCATTTTATGGATGAAGATGGTTAGACATAGAAAGCCAAGTAGTTCAGCCAGCAGTGGAGAAGCCAGGACTTGGACCCCATGTCCCCAGCTCCAGGTAACTGCTCTTTTCCACAACCCATACAGATCTTCTGATCGCCCTTATCATAGAACCACACCCCTCATTCCCACAGACTTTCCTAGTAGATTGCCTTTCCAAAGTCAGCAATCCCTTTGCATTGATTACCTTTGTAGGTGGGTCTGCTTCCTAAATCTCTTTAGTTAAGCCATCTCCAAATCATTCTAGATGGAAGATAGGATGGGTTTATGTCTGAGAAGGTTTCCTGTAGACAGCAAATCTTATCCATAATGGGCGGATTTCCCAAGTTTAATCAAAGAAGGTGATACTTCCTGCCTCCAGGGTTCTGGCTTTTTGCTCTTTTGCATGTCAGTGCTTCCTTAGAGATTGAAAACCAACTTATCTAAAGACTAAACCATATGATGGAGTAGAAGGGGAATGAATCTGGACCTAGAAGCCTAGGGTTGGCGCCTTCCTTGACTTTGCCCCTTTCCATCTCTGTGACCAGGGGCAAATCACTCCACCATGCTCTCTAGGAATGGATGATGGCCTAGCAGAATGGAAAGGGCATGTTTAGATCTACACATACCTTGGTTTAAATCCCAACATTGCCTGTGACTGGTTTGTAAATGTATGCATGTTATATCATTTCTCTGAGTCTCAGTTTTCTCATCCAGAAAAATGCGGGCAATCCTTCTACCCCGCGGGTAATGTGATGTTTGGAATATAACAGCTATTTAACTGATAGTTGTTCGACAAATGGGAGAATTTAAAGCATTTCCTTTCACCCACCTCTCCCTGTCTGTCTCACTTTTCTCGTCTATAAAAGGGAGATAAAAACCCCCGTCTCCAGGATATCTCATTGGGCATTTGAGCAAATTCTATCAATCATGTTTGCAAAAGTTTTTGTGAACATTAGAGTATATGAAGACCTAAGTAGAGTCCCTGAATTTCCCTAAAGAACCATGAGAAACTCTTCACGTATGTTGTTTCTCATCCCAACCCAGTGTCCTGAAGGGTGGGTAGCATCATCATCTCCAGCTCCCAGATAAAAAAGCTGAAGCTCAGGAGGTTAAGTACCTTTCCCAGGGTCACCAGATAGTCTGTGCTGGAGTAGAGATTAGAGGTTAGGTAGGTCTGACACATAGTTTCATGTTCTTTCCGTAACAGCCTCTGCTCCCATTGACTCCAGAGGTTACAATCTTACTCTGTCTCTGGAGCCAGGCTCCCTGCAGTCACATTTAGGCTCCACCGCTAATTAATAGTTTGTTGTTGGGGGAAAGTTAAGTAGCTTCTCTGTTACTCAGTTTCCTCATATTTAAAAATGGGAGTATTCATGGTATTTAGCTCATGGGGCTAAGAATCTTCACCTCATGCATTTGCAGCTTCTTCAACTCATAACTGAGAACCATCTCAAGGGGTAGACTAAGAGATTGCTCAAACTTGATTCTAGTTCTAAGGTCTAGGATTCCCTTTATTTGGGTCTCATGTCTTACCTCCTCTGAGAAGCCTTCCAAGATCATCCCATAGGACTTGTTCAGTCATCATTGTGCACTGGGGCAGCAGTTAACACTTGTTTGTGTGTTGCTGAATAAACCAATTAAATCGCTTTTGTGTCTTGACCACTACTGTGAGATCCTTGAGGGTAGGATCCACAGCCTTTTAGAATTAAAAACCGGTAATAATAGCCACATTTCTTGAATGCCTTCGCCATATACCTAAAACAGGACACTTAACCCAATGAAGTGGGTTTTATTATTCCTCTTATATAGAAGAGATAATTGAGGCTTACAGAGGTTAATTTGCCCGGAGACACGCAGCTCTTTGCATGGACAGTGCTAAAAATATATTTGTAAAATGATGGAGTGAACGAGATACATCCTTCTCAAAGACACTGATGATCTAGAGAACAAAGAAATCATCTTTTATGCTCTGACTCCATAGCAGCTAGAATAGGACTCTATAATATAATGAAAGGGGGACTCTAAATTAGACTTGGATAAGTTATGACCAGGATGTCCAATGAATTTTCTGAGGGCTCCATCCAGTGAACACATATCGTGAGTGGGGTGATGGAGAGAACATCAGGCCAGATTTGAATCTTGCCATCTCCACTTGCAGAAGTCAGAGCCAAGTGGCAGCCTGATGTTTCATCTCTTTAGGGGCACTTGACTATTTTGCTGATTTTAGGAATGAGAATAGAAATTTATTTTCAAGTTGAAATCAAACAGATGGTTTATGGTTCTTAAGAAAATTGAATTCTCAAATGCCCATTCTCCTTGAAACCAACCATCCTAAATTTTCTATAAGCCATGCTTTTAAAAAATAAAATAAAATCCTCACACTTTCCACAGGTCTTTTGCTTTGTCTGTCACTTGACACCCAAATATGACATCAAGCAATCTTGGGGAGGAGATTATAAAGGTGTGGGGTGGGAGGCTGGGAGCCCTAGAGGGGGTCAGTGTTCTGATTTCATCCAGGTGTTCCACAAACATTTAATAGAAATCTACCTGGTAAGGCAGAAGCTATTGTTCCCATTGATGGAAGAGGAAACTGAAGCTCAAAGAGGCCTGTCAAGATGATTAAGACATGGTCCCTGCCATCAAAGAGCCCCCAATTCAATAGCAGCAGCAGAAATGGAGGCTGGGATCTTGAACCAAAGACAGTGGGTACCAAGAACCCAAGGTTGTGGAGGATAGCGCCATTAACTTAAGAAGGAACATTTCCCTTTGGAAAATAATTGCAAATGTGGTGAAGTCATGCCCAACAATGACAGTTGGCAATGATATTTGACTTTGCCTCAAATCAATTATTTCATGATCATCTGAGAATATGCATCCTGATTCTTTTACCAAGTGTGTCAAGAGTTCAAGACTTGGTGGCTTGCTGGGGGGTGTTAGACAAGTGACTTCATATTTTTAAGCCCCAGATTCTTTATTTGGAAAATAACAATTGTAATCCTTTTTGTGGTTATGATTATTTCCCTAGGTACCCCCATAGAGCTGCTGTGAGGCTCAGATGTATACTAAACATCCGAAGTACTGCGTCAACAGCCATGCCTTGTTGATTGTGGTTTTGCTGCTGTTGAAGGTCTGTCCCTTTATTCCTGAGTGAACAGATCCTCTGCATTGGCTCTTGTCAATCAGATGTATTGAAATCTTGTCCCAAACACTGACCAGGTCTGCTCGTTCTCATGTGCCTTGGAGAAGCAATGCAATTCCACTACTCAGGGTTCCTCCACCTCAGCACTGCTGACATTGCAAACCAGAGAATTCTTTGCTGTGGGGACTGTCCCATGCCTTCTAAGATACTTAGCAGCATCCTTGGCCTCCAACCCCTAGAAGCCAGGAGCAGGTCCCCACCCTGTTATGACAACCAAAAATGTCTCTAAACATGGCCGAATGTTCCCTAAGGGGTAAAATCATCCCCAACTGAGAACCACTGAGCAACATCGTGTGACAACAGGACCCTAGGAGGTAGGCGGGACTGGCGTTCTGGCTCCCATTTCACAGATGAGCAGAAACCTGAGACCCAGGACAGGGAGGAGCCATTCAAGCTCACAAAGAGGCCTCAGAGCCGAGAGCCCCAACTTGGCTTCCCAGAACAAGTACAGGGCCTTCCACTGAGGCTGCGCAGCGAGGAAGTCATAGGGATCAAAGATTGAATCTCCTCTTTCTCAATCCTCTCCCAGCCCCTCCACATCCAGTCCCCACTACCAATTCTCCAAACAGCAGCCTGCAAGAATGCTTGCCCCTCTCCCTCCCTCTGCCTTACCCCTTGCCCCTTCCTTTGGTGCTGTGGGAGAGGCAGCTGCTCACTGAGTGCTGGGAGAGGAATGGGGTGGTCACTGCAGGAAGGGTGACAGGACAACACTGAGGATAAAGCCCAACCTTAGCTCTGCCCCAAACTTCAAACTTCAGGGGGATGTGCTGTCACCAAGAAACAAACATATAAAGAAAAAAAAAAGAAACCTTCAAACAAGATTCCTCCGTTACCATGTAAGAGAAGGTCTTGGCCAGCTCTGGACAACCTGGGAGAGTTGGAGTGGGGGGTGAGCACAGAGAAGGGTATTCTGGTTCACTCCCCAGTCCCCACCCCCAGACACTCCTCCACCCTCCCCATTTGCATCCCTCTTGGAAGGGCCCCTTAGAACGCACCAAAATAACCCCTCCCTCCTCCTTCACCTCCCTGTCCATTTGCCTCGGCTGTCCCCCCTGCAGAAGGCCGGCATGCAGCCTGGTGCACGGGGTAGGGGCGTGTAACATTTTGTCTGAATAGGCCCCTATGTTCCCATAATTTATAGTGGTAAGTAATCTTATTTGCAAAGCAAGCCCTTACAGTTATAAAAAACAAGTTAATTGACTTGCATAAAAATCAAACATGTAAAAGTTTTCCATCTTAACACAAACAGCACACTGAGCCCATTTGTACAATAGCTATGATGCAGTGAGGCCTGCGTCTGGGCTACCTGGGACCCGGCCTCTTTCATAACCCAAAATGGAATCTTAAACCCTGACAAGGCCACATACCGATGGGAGTTACTGAATTTAGAGTCAGTCACTCAACTAATTATACGACGTTTTATTTTTTTCCTTGTGTCAATAAACAAACTTGGGTCTGACTTCTGACACTGAGTCCTAGAAGCCAATTAAGAGGCGTTCCCAATATATTACAGGGTCTACAAACAAGGATGGCTTTTCTTGGAAAAGTGAACATCATGTTTCTTTTAATGAGTGTGAAAATATATGAGTTTCTTAATCACTGGCAACTTCGATGGAGTCCAAGACAGGGAAGTCACTGACTCCCAGCTCAGGAATGAACAGGAGCTGGATTCTTGATGGGGTTTTTACGATGGGTCCTCTGGTGTGAGGCTGCTGGGAAGACAGCGTTCAAGAAACACTATACTCGGTCGTGACAGGGAGTTGGGGTGAGAGGCAGCTTCAGCACCCTGAGAAAGGTGGAGAAACATGCCCTGTTGTGGTCCGGGTATTCTGCAAAGAGCAAGGAGACCCTGCCATGGCGGGGAGGGGGGAAACAATAGACCCCCTGCTAATTCTGAGACCCCAGAAGAGGTAGAGACACTGATACTATTTAAGTACCCTTTATGTGCTGGGTGCCCTCCACTTTCCATATCCAATTTAACCCTCCAAAGAACACCGCCAGGAAGATATAAATGTTCTTGTCTTAAAGATGAGAAAACCAAGGCCCAGAGAAGGGGAGTGACTAGGCCAAAGTCACACAGCAAGTCAACAGCAAAGTCCACAAAGCCCTGTTACTTGCTCACTGCCCTGGGTGGGGCAGGAACAGTCATGGCTGAAGCCTTCGGAACTCGGGACCAGGCATGATCTGATGTGTCCTCCCGTTTTGGCAAATGGCCCCACCCGCCTACCAAAATCTACTGAACACGTACTGCTATGTGCCAGGCACCATGTGAGGACCTATGGATGCCCAGAAAAGACACACATGGAAGGCAGGGTAGAAAGTAACGATGGCAGCAGCTCTCTGCCTGCTCGGCTGGAGGCACACACAGAGGAAAAATGCCGGCGGGAGGCGCAAAGGGGAGGGGCGATGGTCAAGAAATACCTCTAAGAATGAGTGATCCTTCATCCGTGACTCGAACTATCTGGTGTTAGAGTACCTGGGTGGGCAAAGGGAGAAAGAGTGACCGGGGGGTTGGGCCTGCATGAGCAAAGGCACGAGGTGTGGGAGCAGAGCAGGCGCGCCCCACTCAGATCCGGGCAATGCAAGGGGGCTGCTCCCATGGGTGGGCCGGTGGCAGGGGTGAGATCAGGAGGGCCCGCAGGGGCAGGTACAGTTCTCCGAACCAGATCCAGCTGCTCATGCCTGGGGCTGTGTGTTTGCTCTCCAGGGCTGCTGTAATAAAGCACCAATAACAGGGCGGCTTCAAGCAACAGATAATTTATTCCCCCACAGTTCAGGGGCCCCGAAGTCCAAAATCCAGGTGTTGGCAGGACGCTGTCTCTTAAGGCTCCAGGGGAGGCTCCTTCCTGCCTCTTCCCGCTTCGGGGGTGGCCAGCAACCCTGGGCATTCCTTGGCTTCTAGCTGCAACAAGCCAATCCCTGTCTCCATCTTTACCTGACATTCCCCTCCCTGCATGTCTTTGTGGGTCTCTGCTTTCTCTTCCCATACTAGTCATTGGATTCCGGTCCTTCCTAATATAGTATGTCCTCATCTTAACAATTGCAAAGACACTGTTTCCAAATGAGGTCACATTCTGAGGTTCCAGATGGCCATGAATTTGGGGGAAGACACTACTCAAGGTTGGGACAAGTAGTTGAAAGCAGTCAAACCTGAACTAAGAAGACAGGGCGGTACCTGGGACCTATGGATGCCCAGGCAGCACAGCAAGTGGGTAAGAGAGGAGGCTCTGGAGCCAGCCTGCCTGGGTCCGAATGCTGGCTCTGTGTGACCCTGGGCAGGCAACTTGACTTTTCCATGCCTCAGTTTCCCCTTTACAAAATGGGGTTACTAAGAGTACCTACTCCACAGGTAAACGGGAGCCTTAAATAAGTTCATTCATGTAAAGGCTTAGAACAGTACCTGGCATGTTAAAGGCCTAATCAATGAAAGATGCTCCAGAGTTCTCATTTGGGCCCCTCCACTTTACAGGCCTTGTCACCTTTGGACATGTCTCTAAGCCTCTCTGAGCTTCATTGACTGCCTGTAAAACAAGATTGGGGCGTGGGGGTGGGGCTCTTGGCACAGAGTGATGCCTAGTAAGTAACAACTATTATTGTTCTTGCTTCTGTTATCACCATCACTGTCACTGGAGCACCGCAGTGACCCCTGCCCTCCCCAGTGAAGTGTGAATCACAGCCACCAGCTCTGCGCCGCGACCTGTCCAGACGGGCTGACATGCCACCCAGGCAGGCAAGACAAATGGACTTGCCACCTACAAGGAGCGCGCGCGCACACCAGGGGCACGTAGCCCGACTCGTTAGCACAACAGGGCTCCCTTCTTTTCAGCACTGCCTCTCTGCTCTACATGTGCTTTGCTCGGAGTGGAGGTCCCCATTATTTATGTTTGGAAAATGCATTCAGGGCAGTTCCCAGAAGCACTTACAGAGCTCTTATTTTATTGCTACTTTATAAACTCACTGCTCCGAAGAGTGAGGGATTGATGGCCCAGCCTGGCACCTGGAGTGGCTTCACTGCAAATGCTTTTCCGAGAATGGCCCAGGAGCCGTCCTCCCAGGAGTCCACGGCCCCGTGCAGCTCTGGCTGGCAGCCAGCTCCGGGGGGCCCAGTGGGCCTCGTCACCCTAATCCCCAGCTTTGGGATGGCAGCAGCTGCTGGGCTGCCCCCTCTCTCTGTCTCTCTCTCTCTCTCTCACATGCACACACACACACATGCACACACACACAGAGACCCTCCACCAGCTCAGGGACAAGGCCTTTTGGGTTAGCAGGGACTGGAGAGGCCACACTGCTTCCCATTCTCCTTCTGCTGCAGACCTGCAGAGCCCCAACCCTGAAGCATCACTGGCCCCAGGTATATACAGAAGGGACCCTGCTTGCATCCCACCAAGTCTGTCTCTCCTTTGCCTCACCCTCATCTGTTGGGGTCAGGCCGGCCTGGGTTTGTGTCCCCCACTCCTCCATTTTCAGAGACAGGTGTTTAACCTCACTTTGCCTCGGTTTCCTCCTTTGTGAAGCAGGGTACTCAGATCCCATTTCTCAGCACCATTGAGAGAATGAAATGAAATCATTAATGTGCTGCCCCTGGCACCAATAGATCAATAAATGCTATTTATTGGATTTCTGCAACCACAGAAAGAAAGGATGAAGCACCTTTTGTGAAGCTCTCCCAGATTTATCAAGGCCAAACTTCCCATCCAGATGAAACACGGAACTTCATACGGATCATACAGTCACTTTATACAACACCATATTCTGGGGCTTCATGGTTTTTCGAAAAGCATTTTACAAGGCTTCTCTCCAGCGACGTGCACCACCATCCATCAGGGAGGGGATTAGGATCCTCAATTTACAGATGGGGAAACTGCGGCTCACATAGACAGGGTGACCATCGGTCAGTTCAGCTCCAGTCTCCAGCCACTCCCTCTCCTTCCCCCCACAGTACTCACCTGCCCACAGTTAGCCGAAGGCCCCCACTTGGCAGCCAGCCTCCGCGATGGCTCCCAGCGAGTCTCACCTTCTTGTGTCCACATCCCTTCCCCAGCGAATGGAGCTGACCTGTATGATCAATAGGATTTTGTGGGAATGGCAGTGCATTACTCCCAAAGCTGGGTCATTAAAGCCATGGCTGTTCCCAACTTGTGGTCCCTTGGATCACTCCCTGGGGCAGGGAGGCAACCAGTGGCAAGGAACCGAAGTCTATCAAAAGCCACCATCACATTAACCTGCCAGCCGTATGAGTGGACCATCTTGGAATTGGATTCCCCAGCCCCAACCAAGGCCCCTGGAGCCCTGCCAACATCCCAACTGCAACCTTATAAGAGACGTGGAATGGAATTAAAACCACCCAGCCAAGACATTCCCAATTTCCTGACCCACAGACCCTGTGAGATGATGTTTGTTGGTGTTTTAAGCTGCTAATGTTTGGGGTAATTTGTTACACAGCAATAGATAATTAATACACCATCCATCTCACTCTTGCCCCAGCTACACCTTAATTTTACCCTCCCTGCCTACTTCCATCGACCAGAGTACATGCACATGTATTAGACTAGACCAGTGCTAGAGCTGTTACACGTGTGTGCACTTTTATCATGCCATTTGTTGGAAGGGTGTGTGTGTGTGTTCCCTAATGAGTACCCTACCAACCAAGCTTTTCAAAAAGCAGGTGGTTAATGCATAATTTAACATTGGAAGACCAGGACTTCTTGGTCTTTCAACTCATTTTCCATCTCCCCTGCCACCATCCTCAGCTCACACCCTCACTATTTTCCACCTGGACTATAGCAACAGCCCCCAATCTAGTTTTCCCACTTCCACTTGTGCTTCTTTCCTGGCTCCTCCACACTGCTGTTATGCAAATACCATTTCATTAAAAAATATATACATTATCTGCTTTAAAAACTCTTTGCTGTACCTCCATGGCCTCACAGGAAAGCCAAGCTCCTTAAAGAGTCCTACAAGGCCCTTCCTGATTGGCCCCACCTGCCGTCGCTCTCCATTGAATGGTTTATAGGTCCCTGCATGTACCCTTGGCATTCTTGTTCACCCAGCAAACTCCTATGCATCCTTCAAAACTTAGGCCAAGGACCGCTATCTTGAAGTCTTCTTCCACATCTCCAGGCAGAACTAGGCCTGCTCTGTGTTCCCAGCTGTATCTCTCTGGTAACACTGAGCATGTTGGCTGGAATTATATGCTCATCTATCTGTCCCCCTTCTAGACTGGGGGCTCCTGGAGTTCTATTCAGTTTTGTTCTCTTGGTACTTAGTTCAAGGGCTTGGCACATAACAGGAGTTTAGTGAAATGCACCAAATTGGAGAATTTTGGAGGTGAGGGGAGAGGGCCAATTTTCATTCACGGAGCCAGGTAGCATATGGGAAGCTGACTGGCTCAGTGTGAGGCATACAGGAGGCACTCCATAAATGTTAGTGTTGGTGACTGCCTTTCCTCCATCGAACATGCAGAGGGGCAGGCCTGTTTGTTTAACCACGGCCCTGCAGCTTCTTCAGGTACTCCCAGGAATTCCTAGGATGGTCTCAGTTTTCACTTGCTTTAAACTGTCCCTGAAGTCTGTGGTCTGTTGCTCCCCCCATGCCCTTCTTCCCTGCCACGTCTCCCAGGATCTTTGTGTTTTTCTTTTGTAAACCCTTTTGATGAGTTTCATGAGGTCATGCAGCATTTGCCTTTCCTGTCTACAATTCATAGACTCTTGATGGGGTAGGGGTTCATTCATTCATCCATTTGCTCACTATTAGTATGGAAGTGAGAGCTTGAACTCTTGAGCCTGACACCCAGGGTTCAAATCCTGACAAGCTCTGTGACTTTGGGCCAGTGACTTAACTTCTCTGTGCCCTCGGTTGCCACATCTGTAAAATGTGGCTATAACAGCGCCTATGCTGCAGGACTATTGTGAAGATTTGGAAAGTTACTGTCGATACAAAGCAAGAGCTCAATGAATATTAGTGTTTATTCACTCAAGTAACATTTCTTTAGTACTGGTATGGGTCAGGCACTGTTAGATGCTGAGGGGAACAATGAAGAGAATAAGACACAGGGTTCCTTCCTGCTGCATTTCACAGATCAGTGGGGAGATGGGGAAACACAAAATTACAAATAAGGCCATGCAAGTGCTGCAGTGGAAGTGGGCCCAAGTGGTTCACTGGCAGCAAAGAGGAAGGAGTAAATATCTTTGTAAAGGAGGGAGCCAGAAAATGCATCGCTTAAGAGGTGAGGATTCTATTGTTTGTCTCGCTTAGATGAATTAACTAGAATATTCTAATTCATAAAGAAGAAAGTAGATTATGGGATACCAGGGGCAGGGGTGGGACAAGGGGGAAGGGGGAGTTATTGATTAATGGGTACAGAGTTTCTGTTTGGGGTGATGGAAAAGTTTTGGTAACGGATGTTGGTGACGGTAACACAACATTTTGAATGTAATTAATTTCACTGAATTGTGTATTTGAAAGTGGTTAAAATGGAATATTTTATATTGTATATATTAGAATAAAAATTTTAAAAGAAATGAACATGGAAACATACAACACAAAGACTGAACCATAATGTAAACTATGGACTTTTAGTTACTAAAATTTTAATAATATTGTTTCATCAATGATAATAGATATACCACACTAATACAAAATATTAATAAGGAAAATTGCATGTGTGGAGGGGTATTACTCTTTGTGTAATTTTTCTGTAAACCTACAACTTCTTTAAAAAATAAAGTCTATAAAACATAAAGAAGAAGAAGTGACAATTCCCCAGGTACACAGGAAGGGGCACCCGGGCACGGGGGGCAGACGGGTAAAGGGCAAAGCAGTGAGGCCGTGAGTAGCATGCTCAGGAAACGCAACAGTTCATGGGGACGGAGCACCAAGTATCGGTGGGGCCACACGGGGAAACGGAGTGAAGACATGGCAGCTGTGGGCACGCGGGGCCTTACATGGCATGCCACGGAGCTGCCCCTCAGCCCACGGGCCACGGGGAAGGGTTCTGAGAGACTGCCATGCTTACAAGAGCATTTAAGAAAGCTCACTCGGGCTGCAGCCAGCTTGGTCACTGCTGCGGAGGCCCAGGCAAGACATGATGAGAGCCAGAACTAAGATAGCTGCCTTGGGGAAGAAGAGAGGACAGACTCAAAAGACATTTCAAGACAGAGGTCGGCACGCTTTGTCTGTAAAAGGGCAGATAGTAAGTATTTCAGGTTTTGTGAGCCACACAGTTTGTGTCACAGCTACTGAACTCTGCTGTTGTGAAGGCAGCCAGACACAAGATGCAACAAATGAGCACGGCTGTGTTCCAATAAAACTTTATTTATAAAAGAAGGCTGCCAGCCTCACATGGACCAGTTTGCCAACTCCCGATTTAGAAAGTGGATGGATAAGAATTGGTTTCTTGTAATGTAGGGAAAGTGGCAGGGGGAGAAGAGGGAGGAGGACTTAAACACTCTCAAATGGCCAGGAGGTCCAGTCCCCTGTCTCCCTGCCAAAGTGGCCTAGCACTGTTCCACATCAAGTTCATTTCTTTAAAAATACAGAGATTGAGATTCAACAAACTCCTTTGTTGTCCATCACCCCTACCTCCTCCTGATGCCTCACGCGACTGGTGATCCTTCTCCTATCTTTGCAGAGAACGGAGAGCAATTGTGAAATATTGACCCACAGTATTACCTTATAGATTGCAAATTGTCTGGCTTCCCATTTCCGTTACAAACCTGCTCCAGGCCACAGCCACCACTTGCCAGTTGAGCTCCACAGCAGAGAAAGCGCTCACCCGGAAGGCGGCACATACACTTCGGCCTGCCTGTCTGCTATTGCCTTTATGCAATAACAGACTGCTAGAAAACAGCATGTGAATCTAATTTGAGGAAATCGTAAGTACTGAGGAAGCTGGCTATTTGAAGAAATCTTGCAGATAATTCTACTATAAAGTATCCACATTATTTCCTTCTGCATGGTTAGCGGCAATATTAACTGGGTGGGAACAAAACTTTTGAAGGGTACTTTGACTGTGGCTCTCAAAATTTTAAATATCCCCTTGCCTAACATTTCCACTTCTAGGAATCTGTCATCTGGAAGTACTTGCAAGTATATATGCATTAGGTTGCATGTTGCATAGCATTAATGATAACAAAATTAAAATGTAAATGTTCACCAGCAAGGAAATGGTTAAACCATGGTTTAATCATAGTGCAGTATGCTACTAAAAGTTTGAGATAGCTCTGTAGGAATTGACACAAATAGACATTATTCTATTCATTACTGAGTGTTTAAACAAAAAAAAAGGCAAGTCACAGTAAAATCAAAATAATTTCAGTTTCAAAAAAATAGCTATGTAAGTACCCATATAAATGATCTATCATGCATAGCCCGGCCAGGACTAAGAGACGCAAGCCAGGCCCCTGGAGACACTCACTCTCAGGTTCATGCAAGTATCAACCCTGCACTTACCCAGACTGAGAATCAGCGCCTCCTTAAATTTTGAACTTACCTCACCTTAGTCCCTGCCCAGATGCATAGAAAAAGAGTGTGAACTGATACACAGCATATTTCTTCAAGTTTATCTCTGGAAAAAATATATTGAAGGAATGGTGGGGGGGGGAGGGGAATTCTCACTTTTGACTTTATACCCTTTTGTAGTGTCCAATTTTTTCCATAAAACTACATGAATCAATTGGGTTATTAACAAAACAGAATTTCCTTTTCAAATCTTCCACCAATTTATCTAGTTAATAAATATAAATTTGCATAAAGCGAGTATCTTTTATAATTTCCCTAACAATAGCTACCCCTTATTTACATGCAAACGTGCCCAGTACTTTCACTATATCCAATAGAATTACCAGAGCCGCACAGTTCTTGGCCAAATAGGAGTTTTTCTCATGTAGCAAGAAGTTTGGAGGTGGGCAGTTGAGGTGAGCGTGGCAGCCCCGTGATGCCATCTGAGAGACTATTCGTCAGTTTCCCCCAGGTAACGTTACTGTAATAAACGACCCCCAAATCTCAGTGGTTAAGAACAATAAAACTTATTTCTTGCTCATGTTAAATGCCCTTCATGGATCAGCTTCAGCTGTGTTCTGTGTTTTCTCCTTTCCGAGGTTCAGGCTGAAGGAGCAGCCCCTACCTGGGACCTGTGGTGTCGTGGCAGAGGGAGAAGAGTGGATGATGGAACCAGGGAATGTCACTAACCTCTAGCAGGGTGTAGGTCACCTGCTCACGTTCCAGTGGCCATAGAGTCACAGGGCCAAGCTTGATTGATGGGAAGGGCGAGTCGTGCACTCTTTTCCCGAGGAGGGGCAAAAGGGAGGGGCCTGTGGAGAAGGCTCTGAGTATTCTTAAAGAAAAAATACAAGCTGCCCTGGGGTCCAAAGCTCTGTCTTCTTCCTCCTATCACTAGCATGTAGCTCTTGTCCTCAAGGTCAGCAGATGATGCTCTAACTCTGGCAATTCATCTAAACTGGAAAACAAAGGAAAGATAAAAGGAGAAATAGGTATGTCAGCTCCCCCTGTTAATAAACATTTCCAGAACCTCCATTCGGTGACTTCCCAGAGCCAGGGAGTTATAAGACTTTGCTTAGCTTAACTGTAAGGGAATGTGGCGTGAGTGTTCTTTTTTTTTTTAATTAAATTCAGTTTTATTGAAATACATTCACACACCATACAATCATCCATGGTATACAATCCACTGTCCACAGTATGATAACATAGTTATGCGTTCATCACCACAATCTATCTCTGAACATTTTCCTTACATCAGAAAGAACCAGAACAAGAATAAAAAATAAAAGTGAAAAAAGAACACCCAAATCATCCCCCCATCCCTCCCCATTTGTCCTTTAGTTTTTATCCCTATTTTTCTACTCATCCATACACTAGATAAAGGGAGTGTGATCCACAAGGTCTTCACAATCACACTGTCACCCCTTGTAATCTACATTATTATATAACTTTATTTATATACAATGTATATATGCATATATATATATGCATATAATATATATATATATTATATAACTTCGATAATGGGCACATTAATCTTGTGTGTGGATCATCAGCCCTTAATTGGGTGTGCTTAAATGCACCTGTCTGTGCCCATATGTATACATGTGCAAGTGAGAGAGAGATCAGCCACAGTCCATGCTGAGTCTCAATACCAAATTTCTAAGCACAGGGCCACGGGGCTCTAAACTCCCTCTGCCCACATCAGGTGCCATGTCCATTAATTTCAGTACGTACCAGAGCCAAAATCTGTCCCCAAAGCAAAACCACTGATAATAGAGAAAGGGCAGGAGAAGAGGTGCAACGGTGGAGGAGAAGTGCTATGGATCAGAGGTAGACAGCCTGCGTTCGAGGTCCAGCTCCATCACAGACCAGCTATGTAAACCACAAGCGGAACTCTAAATCACTCTCAACCTCAGGTTTGTCTGCTGAAAGGAGTGAAATAATACAAGCGCATTTACCAGGCTCATGGAAGCTCTCCCCAGAAGTTAGTTTTCTTCGTTCCTGAGACTTCATCAAATGTTTTGTAAATCCCATTTCTCCATGAATATGCATGATCATCTCAGCATGATTTTGCCTTCGTTTCTCCAAGGCTATCAGTCGGCAGAAACCCTGAACAATATAGTTTTGCTGGTCCAAGAGTACAGCATACTGGATCAAGTTTTTATAACAGCTGCCAGATTGTCAAGCCTTCAAAAAACCAAGAATACTATGGACATCTTTGGATTTTCTGATGCTTGATCACTATTTGGGGAGAATCTACCTTACCACTCTCTTCATTCATTTCATAAATATACATTAAAGATCTCCTTCAACAGACATCCTGACTAATAAAGAGAAAGCAAAGGACCTCCCACCCCCACCCCGCAAGCAGACCTGTAAACAGCAGAGTGTGCGGGGGGCAATGTGAGTTATTTGGTACAGCTGGAGCTTAGGATTTCAGCTAAGTTTGGTATCTGTTTTGAAGACTGGCTGGTTCCAGCACTGTTCCACGTCCTGGGCTTGAAAAGACCCGTGAGTCATAGTCTGGGCCCTCAAGTTGTCCATAATCTCTTGAAGGAGTGATAAGTGAGGTGTGAGCAGTGATATAAACACATTTGTTTGCTCTTCCTTTACTCAGAGAGGAATAGGGTGACAAATATCAGTACATTTGCAGCTGGAAGGAGGTGGGGAGTCGCTGGAGATGTGGGCAGAAGCAGAAGAGTAGCTCAACAGCTTTAGGCTGATGAAGGAGGCTTTAATATATGTTGCTGGAGATGGGGCTAGGGAGGTTGTCACCCAACATCCACTCCATTTGCTATTGTTGTACCACCTAATTCTGTTTGGGGGAATTACCTCACCCTCTTGGAAACAGTTGAGCGTTGCAATGATTGCCATGAATGGGCACAAATATGCTGAGATTTTGAGTCCCTCGGCCCTGATTGGGGAGGTGGTGTTGGCAATAACTTAAGGCCATAAATAGATTCATCCTTTACTCTATTGTGTCTTACAAATCATTTTCTATGTTGGTTGGGATGTGAAAAACATTGAGAAACATTGTGATCAAGTCTTGGGGGACTGTTAATGAAGGTTCCCTGCCCTCCCCTGATCAAAAGGGAGACAAAGGACCCCATCAAGACCAATCGGCAATTGCCTCCCTGGGACTTGATTGCTGAGCCGAGTATCAGAGACTAAAAATGGTTGGGAAACATTATTTCTGGTTGCAGCACCTGGAAAAGGCTACTGGACAGCTCTTGCTACTGACACCCTCAGAAGCTCCTGCCAGGCCCATCTTTTCCAGACTTGGGTTTTCAGCATTTTCTCCTATGAGCGCCCCTTAATTCCTCCAGTAGCTTCTCTTTTTCACTTAAGTCTCGTAAGTTCACTTATATCGGTGTCTGCTGCTTACAACCAAAGAATGCTAACCAATGCTAGCAACCAATGGTTGCTGTGTGGTGTGGGATGTATGTTTTGTGTCATTTAAGGTCCAAATACTCTCTTGTAGCTGTGAAAGCTATAAGAAGCCCATCCTTGCCCTCTCATGCTCACTCCCATTTTGCCTCCCCAATTCCTAAAACTTCCCCCCACGTCCTCTCAGGTCAGAAAAATGGGTGAGAAGCAGCCCCTCAGAGGAGTACTGCCAGATTGCTGGGCTGGCGATAAGCACTGGGGCATCACTCTAAGGAAGAAGAAACAGGAATAAGATTCTAGGGCCTAAGGACAAAGGCCCCACATCAGTACAACTTTCACACAAAGATTTTTAGCTGGTCCACCTTGCAGAGGAGCGGGGGCACGACTTTCACCCAAGCCTGGGCTCCCGCCCATCCTCGTAGAGGCCACTCAGTGCAGCCAGGGGTGGGCCCCTGCTATGCGGAGACAAACAATATAACTGATATTTACTATCAAAAACACAGAAGGGCAAATATTTGGCTGAGTGTTTATCTGCTAGTGGAACTTTTTAAAATGGTTGAATGGAGCCCAAGTGCCAGTGTGGGGAGTTAGATTAAAAACAAACTGGAGAAGTGTTCCTCCACTGTTGTGCCTCTGAGTGAACCTGGAGTGTCAGTTCCTTTAGCTCTGGGTCCTCCGATGGGCTCTTTCCTCAACTCCAGACAGTGGAGCCTCACGTCCCCCCACCAAAATCGGGTCTCCCCCCACCCCGCCCCTTCCAGCTCTGTGCACAGCTTGGGGAGATGCGAAGAAGATTCTCCAGGCCTCTGGGCATGATCTTTTCTGAAGCTTAATCTCCTCATAGAGGAGCTCTTTCGTGAGGATGGCTCAAAGCTTTACTATGGTGACAACTAACTTTCTTTTTCCCTAACTTGTTTTTTACCCTCCAATTTAAGTTTAATGCTTGTGAAATGTATCCCTCTTGCTATTGTGAATAGCTGGGGGCAATGAGAAGGTGGGCACTTTCCTCTGCTGAAAGGTCCTCAGAGTACACATCTTCTCCCCCAAAAAGGAAAGCCCCAGCCCCTCCTGAGCTCCCGCTCTGTGCCGGATTCCATCCAAAAGGCACCTTCTGCATTCCTCAGCTCGGTTCACTCTTACAGTGTGGGAGAACATTATCCCCATTTTACAGAGGAGTAAACTGAGGCTCAGAGGTGTGCCAAGGTTTTGGGAGGTGGCAGAACAAGATTTGAACCTAGATCTATAGGATTCTGCAGTCCACATTCTTTCGACCCCACTCCCACCCCTATGCATCTTCTTGCTTTAGTCGATTGCTGTTGTGCTGGACCCACATTCCAGAACAAGAAACCAAGGGCCTGTGAAATCAAAGACCAGCAGAGACCACCGCTGACCTTTAGAAGGGACGGCTGTGCATAGCTCAGGGGAGAGAAGACCCCATCCTGAATGCCTTGTTCCCTGTACAATAGGCTCCAAAATCCCAGATCACTTGGACACTGTTTTCGTTTCCTGGCTGCTAAAACGAATACTGTACAATGGGTTGTTTTAACCTGTTTCAGAGGCTAGAAGTCTTCCTTCCTCATGGGTAGTATCTTCTGGCTGGCTGGCAATCTTTAGGGTTCCTTGGCTTTTCTGTCATATGACAATGCACATGGCAGCATCTTCTCCTTTCTCTTCTGCGTTCCGCTAACTTCCAGGTTCTGGCAGCTCCCCGGGGTGTCTCTCTCTCGGTGGCCTTCTCTATAAGGCCTTATAATAGGATTCAAATCCATCCTGATTCAGTTGGGCCACACTTTAACCAAGGTAACCTCACCAAAAAGTCCTATTTACAATGTGTTCATACCCACAGGAATGGATTAAGGTTAAGAACATGTCTTTCTGGGGTACATAGCTTCAAGCCATGGAAAGGAGCAAACAGGAAAGAGAAACCTTAGACCCTCAGAAATGTGACTTTGCCCCCGGAGGCACTTCTGCCCTCCCTCTGGGCTCCAGAGTCCCACAGACCTTGGAGCCAACCTGCTCCTCACGTGACTGGGAACAATTACCTACCCTCTCCTGGCCCCATCTCAAAGATGGAGCTAATCAAGCCTCCAGGCAAAACAATGTGGGCACAAAATAAGAGAACATCCAGCAAGACAGCAGCTGGCACTACGTAGAGCCCCAAAAAGTGTTATACTCCCCCCACACTCACTTCCACTGAACCCCATACAGGAATGCCATGATTCCCAAAAGAGGGAAAAGCCCATGTCTCTGGCCTACGGCAGCTCCCAACCACCCACCTCGACTGATTGAATAGTCAAAGCCCGTCCTTTACCCCTTGTGACTCTGCAAATTGCAAGCAAACAAGACGGCTCATGATAGGCAGCCCTGGAGTTTGGCCAGATTCCTGAGGGTGAGAAAAAATGCCGCACTAAATCTCCAGGAGACAGTCCCCAGAGGGAAACTTCTCATGGAGGGCACCCCTGCCTTGCAATTTCTGGTCTAACCTGAGGCCCCCGGCAAGAAGCCCCCTCAGTATGGAGCAGGCTGGACTCCAGGAACTTCATCTCCTCACAACAGCCCCAGAAGGGGGAGGGAGGAGGCGTGGTCATTTCCCGCTTCACAGAAGGGGAAGTTGAGGCTCAGAAAAGGTGAGCGACTGAGCCAAGGTCCTGCGACAATTAGGGGTAAGTCATCCCCCAAAAGTGGGGTAGATCCAGATTTCAAGGGGCGGGGGGTGTTGAGAAAGCACTCTCGATGTTGCAAAATAATTTTATACTTAGGAAAAAGAAAGATATGTTTTGTTTTAATTATACAGATTACCAACAGTTAGACGAATGTTTGGTTGGGCCTGAGTTCAAAGAAAGTTAAGAAATATTCCCATAGACAGTGAGAGTGAGCAAGCTGACAGGAATTAGGTAAAAACCGCTGTTCTTTTTTATGAAGAGAAGGCATCCGCACTCTTCCTCCCCTATTCTCACTCTCCTCCCCGCCCCACCCCTCCAAACACACAATTGTTCTGGAGTTGTTTCAAAGGAGGGAGGTGAAAAAACAACACAATTGAAACAATGGCTCACATTTGTTTTTCTCCTAATATTCTAGTCTTATTTGAGCATCACTCCTTTCCTGTATAATGTCGGGGTTTTATTTTCCATTTAAAAAAAAAAAACAAAAAAAAAAAAACAGAGAGATAAAGCAATTGGCTCTGGGTCACACAGCAACTGGGTGTCAGAAAAAGACTCTAGTCCAAATAGTATCTACCACTAAAGCCTGTGCTTTTGTGGAGTTTGTGCCTATCCATTCAGCTGCCTGCTCTTGAACCTCCAAATGAGGCCCTGGCCAGACGTTGATCTCAGACCCTCTGAATCTCCCAGATTCTTAGCACAAGGACATGTTTGGAAGTGTAATTACACTGATTTCATATACACACACACACATGCATATACACATAACACATATTTATATACACACATATAATATATAGTTACATTGCCTTAAATCATATGTGTATATCTATGTATGTGTATGTGTTTGCATACATATGTGTGTATGTGTATAACACAACTCTATCAAAATCCATGGGAAGAGAAGAAGGAGGAAAGAGGAAAAAAGACTGGATAAGAGGAGGAAGAATAAGGAGTGAAGGGGAAGAGAAGAAAAAGGAGGTAGAAAAGGCAGATAAGGAGTCAAAAGAAGAAGAGAATAGATGGGTAAAACCATCTCCAAAAGAGGAAAAAAGACAGTGGAAATGGAGAAATCTCTTCCCAGCAAAATAAATAGCCACAGCCACTCTGAGGCTGTTAACTTGCCCAAATTTTTCAGGATGCTCCCTGGACCCAAGAAGTCTGGGTCCGGCAAGGGAGGGCCCCTCAGAGCCTGCCTTGTCTCAGCAGCCACAGATTCTGAGACCCTTTGCTCATGCAAATGCCTGCTGGAGAGGACGTAGGGAGGGCTGGCAGATGGGGGCCAATGGAGGAAGAGGGGTGCCAGGTCCAGCTGCGGGTGCACTGGGCATCCTCATGCTCCCACCCTCCTTCTGAAGCTGGCCAGGGCACGCTCTGACCCCAGCAGGCACTGACAGCCTCACTCCCAGGTGCTCACACATCATCAGGTTCTCTCTGGGCCTGGCCTGAGGTGCGCCTGCCTCATCCCCCCACCCCAACCCATGTCCTTGTAGATCTAGACTGGCAACCTCTCTGTGCCTCAGTTTCCTCGTTTGTACATTGGGATAGCAATGGTGCCGCCCTTATCAGTAGCCATAAGGATTCAATGAGCATGTCGACAGGACTCTGATCAACAGCACCCAACAGCTACTGACAATTGTTCTCATTGTTACCCAGGCTGAATCCACCCCCTCTGGCTCACCAAGCTAAGGCTTTCATTGTGGGGCAAGACTCCTGGATTGTCAATCCAAAGGCTGAGTGTGTATTGAAGACACGGTGTCTTAATTCCAGGAAAACCAAAAGTGGGATTTCTGGCAATGTGCAGCATGATGATGGGGAGAGAGATTTTATTCATTCTGGAGACACCAATTACACATGTGCTGAAGGCACAGCTCCATCCATGCGCCTGTCAGGACAACTACAGCCAAGGGACCAAAGAAAGAACTCAGTGCTCCCTCCCATGCTTTAACTCTTTCTTCTCTTTCAAAAATTGTCCATGTGTGTCTCTACACATTTGTCTCACTAAATCAACTGTCAGCTCCTTGAGAATGGGTGTGCTGCCTTGCTCCCCTCTACTTCCCACAGAGCTTGGCACAGGGAAGAAGGCTAATAAATATCTGGGAATTAAAGCCAACAACTAACAATGAGAGTCCCAAGTGGCCTACAAATAGCATTGGGAGGACTAACATCTTCTCCACTTGAAACGTGGAGGCAATCAGACTCTCTGTAGGACCCAGGACAAGCAACTTAGTCTACATGAGTTTGTTTCCTCATCTTTCAAATGAAAATATACTGTCTACCTCCTAGAGTTGGTGGAAGGATGGACTGAGAGAACCCAATGGCGGCACCTTTCCCAGAGGATGGCTCAATCACTCTCTTTTCTCTGCCCACTCTCTAGATAACAGCAGGACCGGGCCTAACCCTTTAATCTTCTCTGATTTGCAATGAATTCATCTTGAAGGACACCAAGTCACCAATGAGCAATCAGATTCATCCTATAAGAAACATACCCTCTCAGAATCTTGCCGAAAACTTTGGGAGTAACATTTAAGTAAATGGCACTTTTATAAAATAATAGCAGAAGGATCTCACTTCACATATACATTATATCCCATTTCATCTTTAGCTCTGTGGGGTAGCTGATCACAGGCATTTCACAGGTAAGGAGAAGTTAAACACTCATCCAGGTTTGCACAGCTCACAGTAAAGGAGCCAGGATTTGAACATCACGCCATGGGTCTGTCTGATTCTAAAGTCTATTCTCTTTGCCCCTCCACCCCAAGGCCTCTGTCCATATATGTCCAAGTAACTTTTCATTCTCATCAGAAGCTGCAGTTCCAAGACGAGGAAATGAAAGCAGGGGGTGGAGTAGGGTGTGGAGGGAAGGAGGCTGAGAATCCTTTCCCTTTCTGAAAATGAGTAGAAACATTCCGATTCCATTTTTCACTGTCTATGTCATTCTAAGAACACAAAGGCCTCAGCCAAACCCCTAAATATTTAAAGAGTAACTGAACTCCAGATTAAATTAAGATCCACGTTCAAACAGTAGCAGCAACAGAGCAATTGCCAAGTTATTTCTACCCTCATGAGAAAGGGGAGAAAGAAAATATTAGCCGGGACCTTCGATTGGGGGCACAAAAATCAGATCCCAGCAAAGCAATGCCACGCCGGGGAGCTTTCGCACAATCAACCCTTTTCATGTTTCCACTCCAGCCTCCTCCTTTCTCGCTGGACTCCCGCCTAACGGCTTCCCTCCCGCAACAATGAATTGGTACCAAAGTCATCTGGACTGTTTTGACACCAAGCATCAGTTCCACAGCCTTGGTTTTCACCGACAAATCAATTATTCTAGCTCATTACAGGGCTGAAGTGAGTTTTCCCATCAGAATGGAAACCTTCATTCACTCCGCCTTTCATGCTTCCAGGAAGGAAAAACAAAGAGAGGAAGGCAGGAGGGAGCCGGGCTCGAGTTATTAGAGAATGCTCACAGGTTTTCTCCCTGGGACGGAACCAGAGAGAAGGAATGCCACTGAGCCAAGGGTACAGAGTTCCAGGAGGAGGGCTCCAGCTTCCCGAGAGCAACCCAGCGGATGTGAGTCACCTCCATCTCAGAGCCACCGAGCCATGCCCCCATAAAGCAGAGAGAGGGGAGCAGGTTGGGTCTTTAGGAGATGAAATCAGAGCATGGGAAGAGGACATGGGATAAAAGCTACCCTAGGTCACCAGCCCTTCTGCTGCAATGAGGCAACTGCTCCCAAACACTGTTTGCAACCCATGGGAGAGAGCGTCTATGGGGCGCCAGGGCCGGAGGTGGGGCTCTGTACACATCACCCATACCTTGCACCGAGGGCTAGTGCAAAAGGCACAGTCCAATGCAACAAAGAGCTGCTATCCATTCATCCCCAGTGACCCCATAAGAGGACGCCTGGGAAAAATGACTGTGGCCTAGGCACCAGGAAAATCTGTTCTCCTGAGAAACTGTTTGGTTTTGTTTCTAATTCCTAATAGACAACATGAATCTTATAAATAATGTTTTATGCCTTGCTCAGCTAACCAGAAGCTCAGAGACAAATTTATTAACCAATTTTAATACTTGTGCAAGACTTCATGCTGTGATGTTTGTGTACTAACAATGCACTGGCTTCATATTTCTGTTCAACTTTTTATTTTCTTTTTGTCATGAGCTCTTCAATGCACTGTATCTCTTTTAGGAGCTGGCATATATCCTTCCCAGAAAGAAAAGTATAAGGGAACAAATCAATCAGCTATTAAATAAACAAAATGCAAGATTTGGTTTCATCCTCACGAAAGTCTGTTGAGAAAATTCAGGCACAGAGAGCTTAAGTAAATTACACAAAGTCACACAGCGAATGAGGGACATAACTGGATGCTAACCAAGGTGTGTCTGCCTTTAAAGCCTGTGGTCTTTCCACTGCCCCACACTCCCAGATATTCCCCCATAAATCTTCCCATGGCCTCCTGAGCTAGCTGCTCAAGCACGGGCTCTCGAGACATCCAGAGTCCAAGAGGAGAGCCACAGAACCAGCCACTGCTCCCATCTTCTCTCCTTTCCCCCAGGATAGAACAAGAGAACACAGGCGCAGGCTCCATCCCCACACCTTCCTCTCCAGCCTGAGCCTGGCCAGTCCTAAAACAGCTTGTAGAAGGTTTGGCTCCTTCATTCCAGAGCCCATCTCTGGTCCCTGCTGGGAGGGAAGTCTCTTGCATATGTCTCTGATTTGCATGCATCCCGCCTGGTCTCCACAGAGCCCTTCCAACTCCAAGAAGCTGTGGGAGCCTTTTTATTTACACCCTCCCCCGCTCCTTCTCTTCTCTTCCTATCCCTCTCTCTGACAGCTTTTCTCTTTGATTCAGAGAACTAGCTTCTGCCAAGTGAAAAATGTAACTCAAATCTCACAGGGTTCAACGATGGCTAGAAATTCACAAGGCACGATTGCCCCAGAGATGACAGGACCGGACTCCTGCCACTCGGAGCTTAGCCTGGCGAGGGTGGGACGGCCGCCGGGATCCAGGGACCATCAGATTTTGGGTATTTTTAGATAATGGATAAGCCTCACCACCTTGAGGTAGGGGTGAGGAAGCGGAGGCTCTGGGGGTTGAGAAGACCCTTTTATTTCGGGCCTACTACATGCCGCGTGCCTTACATCTGTACCTCCCTCCATTCTCAGCAACCCAAGGAGGCAGGTGAGAGGGATCACCCCAAGATCCTAAGAGGTTGTCATCTTTCCTGTACCACACCATTTGTAAGAGTTTAAGTTGGAACTCAAGCTCGAGCCCATGTGATTCCAAAGCCATGGTTTTCCCACGAGGTGGAAGGGTGGAGAGAAGGAGAGAGGTGCCCCAGTGTCATTAGCGGGGAAATGGGTACCACACTTGAAACCACCCAGTCGTCCTCCTGGAGCACCACGAGCGAGCAAAATGTCTGCCAGGCAGAGTCTGTTGTCTACAGGCAATGAGGAGCCGAGGAGCAGTTGAGTGATGGAGGCAGGTGGGCTTATTCGGAACGGCTTTCTCAAGGAGGCGAGCCCTGAGCCGGCCTGTGAGGGTCTGCGAGCAGCAGCAGCTGGGGGTGAGCTTCCAAAGTGGGTGGCGTTTGTTCCTGGGTCTCCTTCCCTGCTCCCTACCCCCCCCAACCCCTCCCACCAGGACCGGCTACATAATTTGTGAGACTGGTCCAAAATAAAAATGTGGGGCCCCATGTTAAAAAAATTATTTAAATTTTCAAGAAGGCAACAGGAGAGCGTTCAACCAAGCTCAGGGCCTTTCTCAATGCCAGGCCTTGTGCAACGGCTCAGCTCTCACGCCCGGGCACTGGCCCTGTCCCCGGCCCTCGGTGACTCTTTTCTGTGCCCACTTCAGAGGCCTGGGAGTGGCCCTAGAGATCATCCAGTTCCAGAGGCCCTGAGGAGCCCCCTGCATGGTGCCAGGCCGTATGTTAGATACTTTTGTATTTATTTCTTTTTATTTTCCCAAGCAGCCAAACGGGCCACCAGAGCCATCTCTGGACTCCCGAGCCGGGGCTCTCTCCAAAGCTGCCCTTGTTGCCTCCGGCAGCTCCCATCCCCAATCTGTTCTCAAGCAAGCTTAATAAATACCTGTTGATTTAATTCCATTGAAAAAAGATGTGCGACTCATTCACAAGTAAGTGGAAATAACTGGTACCAGTTTAAACTGTCACCCTCCCACAGGGATTTTCATTTTCACGAGGATCAGAGCCTTAAGCTCAAGAAATGCACTTCAGTTGGTGGCCTTTCAGGCATCAAAGAGTAGATGGGGTGGGAGTGCTGGGGGCAGAGGAGAGAAGACATTAACTGCCCCACCTGTGAGTCAGGCCAATCCCAGAGGGACCTTAGCTGTCTTCTTCCCCTAGCACCCGAGGCAACCAAGGCAGCTGTGGGTGCTCAATAAATACTGTGGACGGATGGATGGTGCATGGATGAATGGATGGACAGATGGATGGATGGATGGATGGATGGATGGATGGATGGACAGATGGATAGCATGTGTGTGGAGGGATTAATGGATGAGTGATGGCTGAATTTACAGAGAGTATGTAGGTGAATGGCTGAAAGGGCAGTAAATGGTTAGATAGATGGGTGGGCTAATGGATGAATGGGTGGGTAGATGGGTGGGGGTGGGCTGGGTGCAGTGCTAGGCCCTATGTTAGATACTGTTGTATTTATGTCTTTTTATTTTCCAAACACTGCCTTAAATCCTCTTTGAACAAAGTAGAAGTTTAAAGAAGCAAACTAACTCTCACCTCTCCTGCAAGTTAGGTATTGTGACTGACCTGTGGCACTGCGAGGCTAACTCTCTTGCCAAAGCTCACCTCTCTTCAACTCAGCCAAATCTCAATTCAGCTCTCTCCATTGCACCAGCATCCTGAAGAGGCTGAGCGTTCGCCGAGGCCACCCTGCAGCATTTGCTGCCTGCCTTTGCCCCCACCCCTCCAAGCCCCTGACCCTGTTCCAGCTTCAAGGACACAGGTACACTCAGCATCTTTCTTAGTAACGTTCATCCAGGCTCCTGGATGCGTCGCATGGTTTTTTTCTGGAATATGCCAACCAACACCTCCTTTCCCTCAGAGAGGAATTGACCAGGCTGGGTCAGGTAGGGTGGGCTGCCAGCTCACGCCTTCGTAGCCTGACTCTGCATTTGCACTTAGAATCTTGACATTCCCCCCTCCTCCCCCCACCTGTTATTTCAACTTTGGAGGGTACTGCCCTTGTGGAGGTCAAGGAGGTCTAAGAGAATGTGATGAAAGTTAATATATTCTACCCCACACTCCAAATGCACATGAACACAAAATTATGTCTACACAGACCCTCACTGAACAACCCTCATCTAACTCAGCACGTTGCAGAGGTCATGCTTCTGAGTGTGTCAGCTTTTCATGGTTCAGGAATCTAGTATATGAATTATCAAAAAGGGTTTCCACCCTGCTTCCCTTTCTCTTTACCACTATCAAAGAATAAAACCAAGCTGCGTAAACTCGGACTGTCCTCTGTGTGCGTGGTAAGAAGCTTTGAGGATGGCTCCCAGTGATCCCCACCTCCCGAGTTCATGTCCTTCAGTACTTCCCTCCCCCTGAGTGTGGGCTGGACTTAGTGATTTGAGTAGAATATGTGTGTCCCTTTCAAGAACAGGTAACAAAAAGATCCTGGCTTCCATCATTTCACCCACTTTGGCTCTCTTCCTTGCTTGCTCATAAGGAAGCCGGCTGCCGGGTTATGATCTACCCCAAGGAGAGGTGCAGGCCCAGCCATCAGCCAGCAAAAACCAAGTTCCTCAGTCCAACAGCCTGTGAGGACCTGGATCCTGCCAAAAACCTCCTGAGTGCGACTGGAAGCAGATCTCTCCCTGTTGAGGTGACTGTAGGCTCAGCCGACTTCTCCACTGTGGCCTTGTGAGAAACCCCGAGCCAGGGACCCAGCCAAGCCACACCCAGACTCCTCCATCATAGAAACTGTGGGATAATAAACATCTGCTGCTTTAAGCCACAAAGCTCAGGGGTAGTTTATTACACCAGCATAGATGTCTAATATAGTCACCTGACATCCGGTTGAACTTCTGCTCCTGGCCAATGACTCCAAGAGAGAGGAGATGAATAAGCTTTACTTCATATCTTCTAGATACTCTCAGTCTATGTCAATTAGAAAAAACAGATCGTTGTAATTCACTGAAATAAATATTTGAATGAAATTATGTATTGACAGAATAAACACACAATAAAAATCCACTGGCCAAAGCAAGTCACATGGCCAGACCCAAAATCAAGGGTTGTGGAAATATACTTCAGCCCTTTAGTGGGAGGAAGTGCTAAGTCACACGACAAAGGATGTAGATACAGGAACGGATGGGGAATTAGGGTCAAAGATGCAATCTGTAATAAAGGACTATGGAAGTTTATAAAAAAGAAAAATGCAGCACATTTAATCACACATAGAAAACAGACTGGGAGGAAATACATCAAATGTTGACACTAGTGGATTACACGATTCTTATTTCCTTCTTTATATATATATTTTAATTTCCAAAAATTCTAGAATGAGCATGTTTACAATTAAAGCAAGGAAAAAATGTTACTGAAAATATGAGAAGAGCTCTTGGAGCACCGAAGAAGAAGGAATTATTTCTGGTTGAGGGATCCAGAGAAAGTATCTAAAGGCAGGCAACAGGAGGTGGCATTGAAGAATAAACAGCTCTCGAGCAGAGAGGGAGCATGCTAAGGGCATCTGAAACATCCAGAAAACAAAATAAGCCCATTAATCCTGGAGTGGGACTTGGCCTTAAAGCTGTTGTGACAAGTACGTTCACCTGGGGGGGGGGGGGGCTGTGCAGCCAGGCCAGGTGCACTAATAGGTAAGTTGCTAGTAATAGTGAACTCACCCTGCTGAGGTTAGAGCGGGGAAGAAATGGGAACCATTAAAGGAGTCTAAAATGTCATTGATGGAAGGGACTTTACAGAGCAGATCAACCCATCCATTTTTTCAAGTGAAACTGCCAATATTTGGCCATTTTTTACCTAAGTAAAGAGCACTCATATGGTTCAACCCTAATATCAAGGAGGAAACTGAGCCCAAAGAGGGAGAGTGATTTTCCCACAGTCACAGAGCAAGTGACTGACAAAGCCAGACATGTCCAGTGCCGTCTGAAGAGCAAGGAGAGAATGTGGTTAAAGGGGGAGATTTTAGGACTGTACGACACAAACAGCAAACCCTATTATAAACTACAGTTAATAGTACAATTATAAAAATGTTCTTTTATGAACTGTAACAAAGGTACCACACTAATGTAAGGTGTTATTAATAAGGTGGTATATAGGAACTCTGTATTTTTGCTTGATTTTTCTGTAAACCTACAACTTCTCTAATAAAAAAAAAAAAGACAGAAGGAAAGAAGAACGAACGCAACAAATTTAAACTTCTGTAAGTTTAAGTTTAGCGAATAGTTCAGGTAAGGGAGGATTGGCAAGGAGCATTTTAGATCTTCAGAAATGCCAACCTTGAAGATTTATACTAAGTGCATACTATCGGGCTCAGAGCTAAGCAAGTACTTGAGAGTAGCCACAGTCATCACCAGCATCCTCACTAAAGCAGGTGCATCTGACTTTGTCTTTAAAGACCTCCTATAGATAGAGGTGAGTGGAGTCTGAGAAGTTCCTTGGGAACAGGGACAGCATCTCATTCTTATCTGTAGGATCTGCATTTTGCAGCACAATCCCAGGTATACGGTCACTGATCCATACACGCTTGCCAATTCCAATGCCAGCTGTGCCTTCACCTCCACCCTCCCAGGTAGTGAGTCTTCAGCCAAATGTCACCCTGTGTCTCGTATTCTCCCAGTGTCGGAAGGAGCCTCCCTGGTCTTGTTCTGTAACTTTTATTTTTTTAAACAAGAAGCCAAGGTTATGGGGGGATGGACCGAGAGGGGTAGGGGTGGGGATAGGGCAGCCATCAGGGGACCATGAAGTTCAGGGGTAGCTTCAGGGAGCCACTTATGAATTGCACTTAGAAAACACAGGTTTTTGTTTTGTTTTGTTTTGTTGTTTTAAATAAGAAAACAATGGACAAATACATCCCTACTCGGGAGATTTGGGAACAAGCATTAGCCTCCTAAGAGTGTTCACAAAGTTATACTTTCTCTTACTCTCCCTCTCTCTCTCTCTCTCTCTCTCTCTCTCTCTCACACACACACACACACACACACACACACAAATACACACACACACCTTTTGTATTAAGCACAAAGGTGAGCAGGCCAGAAAGGAATGGTCCCACTGTTCCCTGCTTATGCCCCCAGAAAGTCATTTCTCTACCCTTCCCCTAACTGAAAATGAGATTAGAACTTGCCCTTGATTTTGCCTCAGGACCAGCCCAGCTCAAAATGCTCACAGCAGGGCCATTCAATGCACACTAATCATTTCTTCCTATCTTCCCATGAGATTATAATACTCTGGGCTCTGGCTCCTGGTACAGCCTGACTGTGTTAGGTTCCGACACTCCCCAGCCACTGCAAAATACCCTGGAAAAAAACAGGTCCTGAAAGAAAATATCTTAAGGAGCTACCGCCTCAAACTCCTATTTCACCAGGGTTATTGGCAGGGTTGAGGGGAGGCAGGGTATCTGGACTGAGTCAGCATGGAAGAGGAAGGCTCTAGAACTTGTCCCTGGGCCTGACATCCAGGTCAAAGCCCACAGGTCTTCCTTCCTGAGTCCTTTGCACATTTCAGGAGACCTCTGCCCCAGTGGAAGCTGCTCATGGGAAACCTCTGATGGAGGCCTTGAAAATTCCCCAAGCTGGGAACCCAAAACACCCCAGTCCTTCAGGAGCCTCAGTTATAAAGTCTGTGCACCTCTCAAGGCAAATTTATCAGCTTTACCTCTTGATCACCCTGGAAGTGGGCTACCCACCTCTAAGTTGCCTCCAGCCAAGCGTGGGACTCGCTTGCCACCCTCTCTCTTCCCAGCTCTTATTTCCATCAGAGTTTCTCCTGAATGTGGAGTGTAACATTAAAGCCTCAGAGGAGAGGCTGCTTCTCTGATTCTTTCCAGCTGTCAGAGAGGCCAGCTAAGAATAACCGCACCCAAAATAGCGCTTGGGATGGTTTAGGTGTGGCCCAACCCAGAGGCAGGTGGATGGACTAGATGACCTTTGAGGACTCCTTCAATTCCTTGGATACCTCATTCATTCAACAAAACTATCCTGAGCACCTACTATGTGCCGAGCACTGTGCTACATACTGGGGATGCAACAATGACTAAAATGCATGGCCCATGTCCTCGTGGGAGCTTCCAGCCTAATGAATAAACCACATCCCCCTCTCTACCTTATCCCCTCTCCTGCCCCAGATGGAGTCAGGGCTTTTGGCCTCTGCACCATGGCCCTGTGTTCAGACCTCTGGCCTAGCTCATAACACACTGCATTAGACTTACCTATTTCTTCAGTAGCCCCTACAAGATTCTGAATTCTGGAGACAAGAATCATTTCTATATTCCCAGAACTTAGCACATTGTCTGGCCCATTTAGACAAAGAATAAAGATTTGTTGAATAGTGGATGGATGGATGGATGGATGGGTGGGTGGGTGGATGGAATCACTTTATTTATGGAGCTGCTGCCTAGTGTGGCTTTTTTTCTATCTGCTTCTTTCTTTGGACCCCATTTGGTTTGACTCCACACTATGCATTTGTACCATACTAAGATTAAGTGTAAGACATCTAAAGTAAACATCTGAGGGAGAACAAGATGAGCACATGCATAGCATACATGCTGAAGCTTCTCATTCTAACACCAATGGCCTCTTTCCTGCTCAGTCTAAACATGGCCTCAGTGGCTTTCTCAACACAATTTCTTGGACTTTTGCAGCTAATCTGCTGGAGGTGTTAAGTATGTTGAAGCTTATTTGCCATCCATGAACCAGAAGATCAAACATGTGGAGGGCATGCAGAGATTGGGTTCTGATAGGTCAATAAGATCAAATGACCAGGTATGAAGCTCCAAAAAGGAAGTCTTTTGATACACAGGCCTACCCTATTGAGAATAATATTAAGCAGTATTGCAACATATATGAACGCTTTCATTCATATGTCAGCTAATGATTTTATTCTATATATCAGTTAACAGATTGCTAGCTCATTTCCACAACAAACTCTCAAATTCCCAAGTACCCTGGAGAGTCCAAGATATTCCAAAGCCAACCCCAAAGAGGGTCCAACTCTAATCACATTGCCATCTTTCCCAGAAGCTCCATTGGTTCTCCATCACCTACACAATGAAGCCCCAGCTCCTTAACAGGGCATTCTAGACCCTCCATGTCATCCAAGGTGCAGCCACAGTGGACCCCCTACCAGCGTGCCACTTCCTACCACTAGCCTGGACCTGATTGACTCCTTCCCTAGGAATGCCTGTTCCCCATCTCCATCTACTTTAAATCTACCCATTCGTCTGAGAACCTGGAAAAATGCTTCCAATTAATGATTCATTTTTTAAAATGAAGGCAAGCATATATGCTTAATATGATAAAAACAGCTACAAAAAGCTGTGCCCAGGGGGGAAAGGCTGGCAAAGAATGCAAAAAAATGCCAACAGAACTTATGTTTTTGGTATGGACTGTGATTGATATTTCTTCTGTCTTCTATTTTCTAAATGTTTTCTGATGTAGTTCCATGACTTATAAAATGAAACAATTAGATTCAGTCCACATCTACTAACAGCCCAGTGCAAATGCTATCATCTCCAAGATGTCTTCCCTGACTCCCTCTCAATGCCCCCATCAGATACAATATCGTTGCCCCTGTGTCCTCTTGCTCCGTCCTTAAAGCCTCTCTTAGAGCAGTTACCAGTATCTAGCTTGAATCAAAGTGGATGCCATCCATGCCTATCCCCAACTTTATGAGAAGAGGACATGGTTTTTGAATCAGTAAATGAAGGAACTATCATGTTTACAGCCTGCCCAAAAGTTAGAGTATATAGTATTATATGTCATATAGTGAAATAAATTATCACCTTCTCATTGCTACTTCAGATTTTTGTGATCCCTCTCAATTGTTTCCCTGCCACTCCAAATGATTCCAAATCCCACCCACTTATCTGGAAAGCATTTATGAAATCAAAATGTAGGGACCATTAAGATGGGGTCCTACCCTGCTCTTCTCACACACATTGACCTTTAAAACAAGTAAAATCAACCACTTAGGTAAATAATTTGCAGAAAATACGAAAACCAATTCTCGGTTGGAAGCTGTGCACTTAGCTGTGAGATTTAAACGTTCAGTCAGTTGGATGAAGAATTAGGTGTGCCTGTGCCACGGACAATAATAAGAGAATGGGCCTTCACTCCCAGCCGAGACTGTGCAGAATTACCCATCAGAGTCACACAGCTACAGCATAATTGGTGGAGGATTATTTGTTTGAACTTGCAAAATGGATTTCTTAAATGTTTGAGCTGGGGCTAGAAGTGTTTTCAAAGTACCTGAATACTCGTCTTAAACACACACATTATTAAGGGATTTTATTTGACATTTAACAATTTTGTATATTAATAGTCCCCTCTTTCTCCTAAATGGCCTAATCCGTCTAAATCCACAGCATCAAAAGTCATTACACAAAAAGAACAAGATGTTGCCAGAGCCACCGTGGCCCGGCATTGAATTTGCGTGAGCCGGGATGATTCAGGCAGATTGATATCCTGTTATTTCCTGAACTCGGAGCAAAACTTCACAGGTTCAAGACTTCGAAAGCATTTGTCTGAGCAATCTCACTTCATCACTTAGGAAGGGATGGGGTTTCTGCCATCTGCTCAAGCAGTGATGGCTTCCTGAGAAGGAGAAATATCTCTGTCTCTCCAAAGGATACATGAATCCCACGGTAAATTCCAAGGTCCACAGCTGCTGGAAAGACAGGATCCTCACTTAATCTTCCTTCCCCTTGAAAATTATTTTTTAACTCTTCCCTGGATTTCCATGACATGGATAGATACCTGCAGAGAGTATAAATGGCACTTCAGATTCTGAAATCATTACTTTGCTCTCCTATAAAATAACATAAAGGATTGGGCTGCAGAAATGTTTTTTAATCATTTTTGAGTAGCACACACCTTTGAGCATCTGATGAAACCCATGTACTCTCTCCCTCAGATATGTGCATACATGCAAAATTTTGCTTGCAAATATAGGCTCACATGGTGAATTACTCGTTCATTGGTTTCCCAAATCTATGAACCCCAAATTAAGTATCCTTAATCTAAATAACTAACATTTGCATAGCCCTTTCATTGGCAATGCATTTTCAAATCTTTCTCTTGTTTGAGAACCCAGTCATTTTGCTCTCTCACACACACAAAAAAAACGTATCATTAACCTGGTTTATAAGAGATATATTCTGACTTGTGGCATGCAAATGTTAATTTTGATCCACTCCTGATGGGAAACTGCACTTTGAAAATTCTGATTTTGTTTATTATGCTTTCAAAACTAACTTGTTAACATCAATTCCTTTTTTTCTTTTAACTATTAATGTGGAAAAGTCACAGCTGGATTCAAAAGGCCTGGGCTGGAAGCTGGATGCTGACACCTCCGGGCATTCCAGACTCAGGCCTCTGGTCTCCCAGCCTTAGCTTCTTTGTCTGAAGAAGGGGTACAAGAACACCCATCTCACACCGATCTAGAGGAATTCACATCACGCCACGATTCTCATCAGAGCCACAACCCCCAGGGTTGCATATCAGGGTCTCAGAAAACATTTCAGTAGACCTATTGTTCAATAGACCTAATACAGACTACAAAGAGTCAAGTCTACAGAGTCTTCTAGACAGGTGGCGCTAAGCGGAAGATAGAGTGAGAAAGTGTTGCAGGTAGCAGGAGCTTTTAAAGATTTCTTAACTGCTGAGATAATAGTGACTTAAGTGTCAGTCCCAGTGTGAGACCAAATAAACCCAGTTGTTTTGTTGAATATCCTGAGTATTAATAAATTCTTCTAACAAAGACAGATGCTGTCACAGCTTAAGCATGAACCTGGCCAGAACCCAGACCTCATGTTACCTGGAGGAACCTAATAGACCACCACTCTGATACTGTTTCACACCTTTGCCCAAAAGAGCCACCCCATTCTTGCTCACTGCATCCCCACCATCTGCCCAGTAAGGCTGTTGGCTGCCATGGTCAGGGATAGCATGGCAAGTTGGCAGGGTGGACAGCCTAAGTTCTACCTGGTGTCTCGGTCCCCAGCATAAGAGGAATCAGGCAGGGCCACAGCTGGTCTACAGGGCACATTTGTGGGCCAAAGAGTAACATGCGCCCTCTGGGAAGACCCTCTAAGAGAACCTTAGGTTGACCCAGTCCTGTGGGCACAAGACTTGGCAATCAGAAATGAGCTGGATGGCAGCCCCTGTTCTCCTCCAGGCTTGGTGCCTTTGATGAGGTTGCAGACTGAATAACCGCAGAGCAAGACTGCCTTGCAGGCCTCAGTCCTTCTTCTCACGGAGTAATTAGAGCTAGGAGCACAGACATCAGCACTGCCTAACAGGGAGGAGTGCAAATGGCCCCTGGTCCAGGATTAGATTTGATCAACTCTACTCTACAGCTCTGCTCACTGACTGTCGTTCATTTAATCCACAAATACTCATTGTACCCATTCCACATGCCAGCTACATGAGGTACATTGCATATGTTTTCGTTGGCTTCTCACAAAATCTCTTCAACACGGGAACCATTATTCCCATTTTATAGGGAAAGAAACTGAGGCTCTGAGAGACAAAGTAACTTGCTCAAGATCCTACAGTAATGAATGGCAGGGCTGGGATGCAAAGGGACCTGTGCCTGATACCAACACGTCCCTCCCGTGGACCCAGCCCATGCCTTACGTCAGTGGTTGTCAAACCTGGCTGCACTGTTGAACCCACAGTGTTTTTAATTCATACCAATACCCAGGCCTCACCCTAGAGATTTAATTGGTCTGAGGTGGGACCAGTCTTCAGGGTTCTTTGTTGTTATTTTTTAATCTTCTCTGGTGATTGTAATAGGCAGCCAGGGTTAAGAACCACAGATTCAGATGAATTACTCATCCTAGTTGAACTCAACCCATTTTCGCCCAAATATCTAAAGAGACAAAGGGTCACCAGGGGGTAAGATTTGGGATGGCATCAGACAAGATATCCAATTCCAAAAGGTAACTTCACTCCCTGCTACTTCTTTGTCTCTTGAATTTTTCCCAGATCCCCCTTTCTAATATTAAATAATAGATATTATCCTTTGTATCTTAGTGTGGTTTAGCTGTTCAACCAACTAATAACAAGAATGAGCTATTAGAAAGGGGACTGGTAGGGTGGGAAAAACCAGGAATGGGATGGTAGAAGAGATGGTAATTAAAATCTTGTTGTTATTATTATAACAACAACTACCATATTGTCAAAGGACTGGGCCCTGTTCTGAGTTCTTTACAAGTATTAGCCTAGGAGGTAGGTATGTCTACCCCCCTATTTTACAGAAGAGGAAACTGAGGCACAGAGAGGAGAAATAACTTGCCCAAGGATACCCAGACAACCTGGCTCCAGAGTCCATTCCCTTAGTTGTCCACTTGATCATTTTCCTCAAGACTGGGTCTGACTGTGGGTTCCCTGCCCCACTCGGAGTCGTGTTTCAGAGGATCCCTTGGGCATTGTCTCAGCTCTCCTTTGAGTGCAGCTGCTCAGCTCTCCTTTGTTAACCAGCTTTCCCTGGCCTGCCTAGCCCAGTGTAGCCAAGGCACATTAGCAGGGAGGAGCGAGGGAAAGAGCCCTAGCCTGATGGTACCAAGGCCTGGGGTCTCACTGTAGGTCTGCTATTAAGAAACCATAAATCCTGGTCAAGTTACTTCCCCTCTTTGGGCTTAAGTTTCCTTCTTTTAAGGAAACTGAAGATTTTAGATTCAATACTCTATAAAACTCTGAGAAGTCCTGTAGTTAAGAAACCTGAGTCACCTAAGGTTTCCTCAACTAATACAACCACCGTGGTAGACTGCATTATTGCTCCCAATTCCACTATCGCCCCCATCCACACTCTTTGCTATGACAGAAGAAGAGTGCATTTCCCTGTCCTGTTAACACTGGGCTTGGCTATTGGGCTTGCTCTGGTCAATGAGATGTCAGTGCACATGATACAGAAAAGCCTTGAAGTATGCACATGCAGGTGAGCTTGCCCCCTTGTTCTTCCATCACCGAGAGAAGCAAGCCCTGGGTAGCCTGCTGATGATCCCAGAAGAAATGAGACACTGTGGAGACCCCAGTTACCCCACAGGCCTGTGAGTATAATAGAAAAATAGTCATAAGTATTGTTAGCCACTGAGTTTGGGGTTGATTTGTTACACAGCATTGTTGCAGCAAGAGCTGACTGATAGAACCACCAAAACATTTTTTTTAGTTAACATCTACGAAGTATCCGATTGAACTAATACTTCAAGGAATACACTTTTAAGAAGTGCTTCTCTAGCAATATCTGAGGCAAGTCCAGTTTTCCCAACTTGATACGCCTTCCTTAGCATCACCATTCAGAGAGCACACTTTGTTTAGTTTTGAATATTATAGGCAGCTCATCAACCTGCACAGACTATAAGCTTCCTGGTTAAGTGGGAAAGTATAAGTGGCAACCTTATCGTCATAACTGTCTGGGCTTCTGTTTTTTTTTCCTAGGAACGTGGGCAAGATGATTTCTAAGCATTCTTCCACCTTCGGTATCTCGGAGTTAAGTGGCCAATAAATAATAAACCATCTGTGTGGCCTGGGACCTTGCACCAATCTCCCCCATGCCCACTCTAGGGTCTTGTCTTATTTCATCTATTAATTCAGCCACCTTCTACTGTGCTTTTAAGTGCTGGGTGTTGTGGAGGTCACAAAGATGAGCAGGCCACACGTTCACACTGGAGGAGCTCAGAAGAGCTTCCAGTCTAGTTGACTCTGAGATCTGAGTCTCAAAATCCTTAAAGAGAGACATATAGGGGAAGTCAGTCACCCAAGGCTACCAAGCAGGAGGTGGTAAAGCCAGCCTCAAACCCTGGTCCTCTGCGGTGTGATTTACTGCTCTCTCCTGCAAAGTCCAGATCATAATCATATCCTGCCATCGATGCAAATCCAAGAATGTCTGCTCATTCCAGCATTGAGTTTCTAACTAATTAAGTGTTCCTTATCCCCAGGCAACTCTGACAGCTCAAGCAAATTTGGGGACTTCCTAGAGGGGGCCAGGCTCATGTCACTTGAGCAATATCCTTTCACACCCTCTAGTGGTTAGAGGGCAATCTGACATCCAGAAGGAGTGAGGTGACTCCCCTGGGCCTATAAAGTGAGCCTGACATGCTAAACACAGTCCCCTGGGAAAGCAATTTGGCAATCTGCATCAAAAGCCATAAACACAGTCCTACCCTTTAACCCAGTAATTCCACTTCTGGGCCTCTATTCCAAGGCGATAATCCAAAAATAGGGAGAAAGTCTGTTAGCATAATGATGTTCATTGCCCCATTGTTTATAATATCTAAAATTTGCAAATATCCTAAATAACCAAAAATAAGGGAATGGTTAAGCAAATTATGGAAAATCCACAACAAAGGAATAAATACTGTGAAGTCACTGAACATGACAGGAAGGGGCATGGCAAAGTAGCAAGGACACAAATTTTGAAATCAGAGGAACCAGTCGTCTTCCCCATCCAGCTGGTTATCCTTGACAAGCAACTTAAGCTCTCTGAGCCTCAGTCTCCTGATCTGTGAAATGGAGATAATGACAGTCACCTTGCAGATCGGAAAGACTGGGTGAGGGAGCATGTGGAGAGCCTCTGGCACTAACCCAGTGCACAGCAGATAAGCCACAGACAGAATTGTAATTTTTATTGTTTTTATTAAGGCTATGATTATATTGCAAGAGGGGAAAATGTATCTGAGCCATGTTAAGCAAAATAAATAAATAAATAAATAAACAAACAAACAAATAGCAAAAGCAGAGCACAAAATTGTATGTTAACTATGACTGCAATTACGAAAAAAAAAAAAGAAGATACATAGGATACAAAGGAAGAAAAGTTCTGAAAGGCATGCATCAAATGCTGACAGTGGCTTTTTTGAGTTTTTTTTTTTCTTTTTCATTTGCTCTTAAGCAAACGTTTCTTAAGTAGGCTGTGTTCAGAATTGAACATGCACTGAGGATACAAAGATTAAAGGCAGCTCCCTAAGGAGCTCACAGTCTGCTAGGCAAGGCAGTGAAGTTAAGAGTCAACACAGACAAGAAGAAAGGGGTGGGGCAGGACTTGGGAAAGGTTACCTGGAGGAAGGGATTCCTGAGCTGACTTGTTAAGGCTGGTGCATTTTCCCCCACCTTCCAGGAGGAGTGATATCTTATTTTGGGGAGTTCAATTTCATGACGCTCACCTAGCTTCACCCAAGGTAATGTACTTGGGATTGGTGGAGGAGGGGAGGTGAGGGAAGGTGAGTGGGGACAAAAGGCATTGACTTTGCAGCACCCCACACCACAAAATAATCTTACATAACCCTCAGTCCTCCCCATATAGAGAAAAGCCAGCTTAAAAGAGGCCCAGAGAGTGACAGGTCCAATAGCACCGCATGAGTGAGCTGAGGCCATTTTTTTTTTTCTCACGGTATTAGCATTTTAGAATTTTCCAGGGAGAATCACAAGTGTCAAACAAGGTTTTAAGTATTTAGCAGTGTCGTATTTCCCTCGCTATCTTAGCCATAGGGAAAGAGCCCTGCAAGCCTCTTTGCCTCTACCATAAATATAATAGGTGTAACTAGTGTTCATAAGGTCTTTAGCCTGGAATACACTAGTTTCCCAGCTGCTAAAACAAATACCATACAATGGGTTGGCTTAACAACAAGAATTTACTGGCTCAAAGTTTCAGAGGCTAAGAGCCTTGCTTCCTCCTGGAGTTGGTATCTTCTGGTGGGATGACAATCTTTGGGGTTCCTTGGCTTTTCCATATATGGCAATGCATATGGCGGTGTCATCTCCATTCTTTTCCGGGTTCCATGACTTTCAGCTTCTGACTGCTCCCCGTGGCTTCTCTTTCTATGTCCAGTTCCCTTTGCTTATAAGGACTTCAGCCAATCAGATTAGGGCCCATCCTTATTCAATTTGGGCACCTTAACTAAAAACATCTTCAAAGGTCCTATTTACAAATGGATTCACCCCCACAGGACCAGGGGTTGGGACTTGAATGTGCCTTTGGGGGGAGGCATGATTCATTCATTCCCCAACAGTTATTAAGGCAAGAACCAAGCAGCTTCTCCCTGGATCTCTCTCTTGAGGGAGCTTATTGAAACTACAGCTCCATCCAAATCCCTTCTCTAGGTCAAGAGGCTGGAATCATAGGGGCCTTATAGACTGCCCTCATTTTCTTCTATTCCCATTTGACTTCTAGGTTTCCAGGTCAAAGTGGTAGGACCTGGACCATTTGGGATGCCCAGAGAATCCAGACATCATTGTAACTACCAGTCGCATACCCAGAGTACTCCCTCACTATCTCCAAATCCTTCTGTCTCAGAGAAGTAGCTCTCTGTTCTGGTTACTGTTGCTACAAAACAAATCTCCCCAAGCTTAGTGGCATAAAACAATAATTTTATTATTCAGACATTTAAAGGGGGCACAGTGGGTTGGCTGACTGCTCCACAATGTCCAGGGCCTCAGCTGGGAAGATGCATGCTGGAGCTGACTCAAGGTGGGGGCTGGAATCCTCTGAAGACTCACTCACTCTCGGGTCTGGTGGTTGACGAGGGCAGGAGGCAGGGGCCTTGGCAGCACCTAGCAGTGAGAACACCTATTCAGGACCTCTCCATGAGGCTGCTTGGGCTTCCTTGCAGCATGGTGGCTGAGTTCCAAGTGTGAGCTTTCTAGACGAACCAGACAGGAGCTATATCATCTTTTATCACCTGGCCTCAAAAGTCATATACCATCCCTCATGTGCTCATCACAAGCCCACACCCAGATTCAAGGGAAAGGAACATGGAACTCACCTCTCAATTGGAGAAGAGTCAGTCACAATCTAAGACAAGCATGCAGGATGGTAGGTGCAACCATTTTTTGGAAAATGCAATTTGCCACACACTCCCTTTCCATTGGAATCATTGAAAAATATACCTTTTCAACCCAAGTTTTATCTTTATGCTGGCTCACAGGATATGTGTCTTGAGGCCATTGCTATCATGAAGAACAAACCACTCATATTTTCTTCAGTCTTCTTATTACCGCTCCCATCCTCAGGGTTCTGAGGGAAACAGGCCAGAAGCCTGAGTATCACCAGCCCTCCCCCAAGTGGTTGAGAATCATCCACACATCAAGCCAAGACATCCTCTGCCACCAGACTGCTCTCCTTCCCCATATCCGATACAATGTCTTAGGCAGAAAAGGGTGAACTTTGTTTATCAAGAGTTAAGATGTCTTAGTCCAAGGGCTAATTGTCAGCCCCTAAATAAGCCTGTCCCATCAAGACAAAACAACCACAACAATAAAAACAAAAACCCGCACAGACTCACCTGGCCAGCCCCTGATGTGTATACTAGGTACGTATGAGTCGGCTAAAGCTCAGGCCCGCACAATAGGAGTTGAATGAGAAGAGAAAATCTCTGAGGATATGGTGACATAAAACCCTAATGATGGCTTTGGTATGTATCACTCTGGAATCCTAAATTGGAAAGAAGTTGGTTGGCACACACACGTAGGCCCCATTTTAAGAAAACTCAGTTGGCAACAATCCAAGCTTTTAACAACAAATTTTTATAATGCAGGAATACTTCCTCACTTTCTATCAAGGACGAGGCTTTTATTAAAGGAACTTCCCTGATGGATTTAAGTGTCGGCTTATAGATTGGCAGCAGCTAAGAGGCAGAAAAACATCAAACCAAAGATTGGGCCCACAGCCAATCAAAGACCAATCACAAATTAAGACAAACTTTTATAACATCCAGGACTATGGACGTGGGATTTGCTTTACAAACAGGCACAAATACTGAAATGACAAACCAGTCATCCATTCATTGCAGAAAGGGAAGTATCCCTATGACGTGGAGCTGGGGCTGCATTCCAGGCATGAGGAGTAACGTGAATGAATGTACAGAGATGACAAAACAAGGATGGCATGTTTATGTGGAAGAGACAGACATGCTAGCAAGATGCTGAAGAAAATGAGGCTGGTGCAGTAGGGTGGGGCCACTTGAGTGGGCTTTGAAAGCCAAACTGAGGGGTTTGAATTTGACTTGTCAGACAACAGAGAGCTCCTGAAGGTTTTTCTTCCAAGGATATGATCAGAGAGGAGTTTTAAGTAGATTAATCCAGCAGGGGTGTCTAAAGATGGGATGGAGACAGGGACAGCCGCTCCATCATAGCCCTGTAGCTGCAAGGGAAGGCGGGCCTGAGTCTTATGGAAATAGAGCTGGTGCTGGTCTATTTCCATAAAAAAGACATTTCTAAAGGAAAATGGCACATATATTTATCAGGATTCAGGTTTTACCGTAATTCTTCCCATCTTTAGAGCAGCAGTATTTCCAGTCTAAACTATCTCTTCAGAATCCCCTTTTCTGGAATCTTAGACCTCTCTTCAGCTTCTAAAAATCCATGTTATTAGGGCAGTGAGTGGAGTTGGGTTAAATCCAAGGTTGTTCAAGACATAATCAGATTAATGGGGACTAGTCATTTTTTAGACAAACCTATGTGTCCTTAAGCTTCTAAAAGTGGGGTCATCTTTCAAATGTGGACCCTGAGGAGGCCATGTTCCACTGACACACCAAATAATCAAACGGCCATACTTCCTTGGGGCCTTCAGCATCTGCAGTATGTACCCTAGAAACCCTCAATGAAATTTTATTTTTGAAAATATAATTGGTTTTTATTTGTTATTTTTTAATTTTTTAGAAATAGCCACAGGTGAAATCTGGTAGAAAATAAGATGATCACTCAAACTGGGTACTGGATAAAACAAAAAACAAAAAGCAAAAAAACAAAAAAAGCAGAACAGGTGAGACTTCAAAGACATGTATTATGGTAAAGTGATTGAGAATGTTTTCTTAATTTTTAAAACTCTTCTATATCTGCGGTGACATCCCATTCTTCATTCATATTATTCGTTTTTGCCTTTGCTTGCATTGTCTTGACCAGTTTTGCCAGTTTATTTTACTGTGGATCTTTTCAAAAAACTAACTTAGAGATACAAAGGCCCAAAAAAAAAAAAAAAAAAAGAAAAGAAAACAACAAAAAATGCTATTCATTTCCTAATGCAATTTGTAAGCTGGCTAGAAAGGAAATTTCCAAAGAGAAATTGCAAAAAAGATTCTGAGTTAAGGGTGGTAGCTCAATTTGGCTAATGTTAAGATTCTAGCCAAAGATGTGTGACTGTTTTAATCAACAGGACTAGGAATCGTGAAAAAATTAACAAGAGGGCCCCTGCACTCAGGGAACTCATGAGCTACTCAACAGCCTCCCATGTTGGCTACTTCTGCAGGGATAACACTTATTTGAATGTCAAATTCCTATCTTACCTGCTCTCCCCTTGTTTCAGAGACATTAAAATGGCCACGTGCTTTCTCACTTTTCCCAAGTTCCCTTGCAGTTAAATTGGAACCATGTGACTAGTCAGTCAAGGGGATGTGGAGTAAAAGGTGAATGGTACTTCCAAACCTGGCAATAGAAGCCCCATGTGGCCCTCTGACTTTTTCTTTCCAGGTTGCAGTGATCATGCAAGTCATTCCACTGCGTGGTACAGCCACAAGATGGAAACAGCCTGGATCCCAAATCACCTCCTGGAGGAGAGATTCACTCAACTCATTGGGATGTTGCAGACATGGGAAGGATGAATCTTGGTGGAGTTAAGCCACTGAGCTGAGTCTATCCTATCCTGACACTCTCACCTAAAATTCTAAAATAGCCACACAGAGGTGGTAATGATTGATTTGGATGGCAATATCGTGTAGTAGAAAGATCAGGGCTTTAGAGTGACACCAACCTTGGTGAATTTAGTTTCAGGCTTAGAGGCAGTTCATCAGTCATTTGCAGCTATAAATCTCAGGAGGCACCCATTTTCTTCCTCCTTGGGAGAACAGACTTATTGCTTCTGGAGACAGGGAAAAAGGAAGTTTCCAGTGGGTACTTTGTCCACAGACTGCCCGAATTTTTGTACAACAGAAGGGAAGTTTGAATGACAGGGCATCCTTCCATCCCATTGGCTTTGTCACGTCCAGAAAGAACGTCCTTTAAAAAGCCAACATAATGTATGAATATAATCTTCTTGTTACGAATGTTTTTTAAAGTCTAACAAGTTAAAGGGAAAATCTCTCTGTCCCTTTCCCACTGATTGCACTCTACTTTTCCAAAGTAACCACACTGAACAATCTTTTTGTATCCTTCCGTTCTATGCATTTACATATATATAAAAGTACATGGTTTTGCTCTGGGGTTTTGGTATACTTTGTTCTTAAAGCATCAGTGGGCCAAAGAATACATATTGTTCTGTCCTGCTCTTTTTTGACTTTTTGACTTTATTCTTTTCTGACACTTGGTATTTTCCAACACATCTTTGAAAACCTGATGCCTTTTTCATTGTTGCATAGCTCTCCATACTATGGGGGTACCCTAATTTATAGATCCATATCCTTATTGAAGAGGGCATAGAGTGTTTCGAAGCTATTATGAACATGTTCAAAATGTCTCTTTCTCTAGGATGGATACCTGGAAGGGACTATTTGGGTCAAGTATGAATATTTTTAATTTTAACAGATACTGCAAATCGCTCTCCAAAGAAGCGATACCAACTTATATTCACCCTACTATTACATGTTTCTCTCATTTCTCCCCGACCCCTCCCCACCTTTTTTTTTTTTTTTTTTTTTTTTGCTGATAAGGAGTGTGGCTGACTTCAAGATTGAAGCATTTTGTATAACAAACATGTGATATTTGCTTATCATGAGGTTGCCTCCTGCCAGTGCCTGATTGCAGAGAAAGCTGACCCTCTACTCCTGGCAGTAGATTTCCACTAAATGGTGCACATTTGCTCTCGGGCCCTGGGCCCCCTGGGGCAGATCTCTTTCAATATCGACAGAGGGGCTTTTTTCTTCTTTTAGTGAACAGCTCTTGCACACTGCATCTTTGAGAGTCATAACTTTCAGCTCAGACCACCCAAAAATGCTGAAGTGAAAAGGCAAAGGTAGTGCAGGACCGGATCGAGGCAAGTGAAGCATTCCCCTCATGGGCACTAAAACACTTAGCAAACAAGGTAAACAATATTGACTGTTATATTTTTAAAACTAAAAGTTAATGCAAAAAATCCAAAACAAATAAAATATCCAGATTTCAAATAAAAGCAGGATCAGTATTACCAATTTTCCCATTTACTTCAGGTTCCGGTATGGTTTGGTACAGCAAAAGCAGGAGCCATCTGTCATTATAAACAGATCTGGGAGGCTTTTAGAGCTCTCTTCCTTCAAATTCCAGCAGTGTGATCTTGGGAACATCGTAGAACCTCTCTGAGACTCAGTTTCCCCATCTGAGTGTTGATGATTAAAGGAAATAAAGAATGTAAAATAGTAGATTCTTAATAAACATCACCATCTGTACTAGTGCTAGGGCTATTAGCAGGCAGCCTATTATTATTAGGCATCTTGTGGTTACTGATTGTTGGTTCTGTTTTATTCTTGAGCCTGGTTTGGTCTCTTACCATTTTCCTTGTGACCAAGTGATTTCCCCTTAAAATCAAGATTGTTAATAGAAGGGAATGAACATTTATTTACTGGGCATTTATTTTGGACTATGTTCTGGGTTGGGCATTTTCATGCATTAGTTCAGTTAATCTGCATAAGAATCCCATGAGAAACTGAAGCTCAGAGAACTTAAGTGACTTGCCCAAGGTCACAGAGCTAGTCAGTGGCTGAGCTGGGCTTTGGACCCAGGTCTCTTTAGGTACAAATATATATTTCAAAGTTTACTCCCCTCTGGGCCATGTCAGTAGAAAAAAGATGAAAGAGACTACTACTTCATAATACAGACCTCAAGGGCAAATGCTCCCTCTAATTCCTTACATCATTGTGCACCCGAATTAAAAAGAGCAAGTTTGGCTCCTTGCACAGCCCAGCGTGAGGTGTTTGTTTCTCTTACCTGAGCCCAGGACATCCAAATTCGTTTCCTTGAAGGCAGATGACCACTGCCCTCCTCCCACTCCCCCCAGGTTCTATACAACTCACCCCCACCCAGAAGGCATCCGCTATCCTTTCTGACATCAAGAAGACGGCAAGAGCAACACATTTCCACTCACCTTCCCACTTGGCTGGGACAGTCCCCCTCTCTCTGGGCCTCTGCCCAGGCACTCGCAAGAGAAGGCTGGGGTGGGCCAGGCGGTGCAGAACGAGGGTTTTCAGAAGTGCTCTCGACTCCTGCACTGGGAACCTTTGGAGACCTTCAGAGGCTCAGCAGCCATGCTCTGTTCGGCTTCTGGGCACAACAGGCCAGATCACGGTGGCAAGTTGGTCTCGGGGTTAGGGGTACGGAAGGACCGAAGGGGGTCTTCCTTCCCAGAGCACCACACCATTGTCCCAGTTCCATCCCTGGAATCCGCCCCCATCACCCCCTGTCCTTCTCCCGGCTTAACTTCCCGAACCGTATCTGTTGTCACTGGGAGAATCACGGCTGTCTCCATGAATTCACAAATCACATCCCTGTCATCACTTGGCGAGGGGAGGGGAGCATGGGAGGGGCAGGAATCAATACCCCATTTTCTGTCACCCACCCCCTCCTTGCCCCCCCCCCCACATCACCCAGGGCCAGGGTCCTTAGCGGGCTAAGTTCACACAAAATGTCATTTGTCCAACCTATCAGAAGATCTTAGCGTTGATATGCCCTCTAGTGGAATCAAAAAAACAACAGAAAGCACACACACACAGTCACACCCACACCAAACAATGACCGCTTACCTCTGGCTGTGCCCACAAGGCCCCATGCCAAAGCAGTGCCATTCGGGGCAGCCGTTCCCCAGCCTGAGCTGCCTCATGACTGCAGAGTTGACCAAGCACAGCTTCCACGTCCTGAACAGTGGCCCAGCTCCAGGTCTCGTGGCCTGGGGTGCTTGGGGACACTCATTGTCATTAATAGGAAGCACTTAGCCAACACCTGATCACATTGTCCCAGGTTAGAAGTGGGGAACCCCCCCACCCACATTCCCCTAGCCCTCTCTGCCTGGGGGGCCTACACAGCTCAAGATGCAGCTCCAGCATCTCCTTTTCATCAATACCTCTCCAGCCACCCCCAGCCCATTCCTAACAGAAATGAGCCTTCCTTGTGCTCAGTCCTCTTCCCTCCTCCTCCACTTTCCCCAGTTTTGACTTCTAGCAGAGTTTCTAGGTCTATGGGCATCATTGATCGTTTGGTCTGGAGAGTTCTTTGTTGCAGGGGGCACTGCCCTGTGCATCATTGGATGCTTAGCCACAGCTCTGAGTTCTACCCACTAGATGCCAGGAGTACCTCTCCATTTGTGACAACCAAAAGGTCTCCAGACATTGTCAGTGTCCTCTAGGGGACAAATTGCCTCCTGTTGGGAACTGCTGGCCTACCCTAGAACTTGCTGAGCTACCTGGGGTAGGATCTGAGGGTCCAGGAAGCCCTCTTCCCTATCTGTGAGCCTGGTGATGAGTCATTCACGTCTTTGGGGCCAGCAGGCCTTCTAGTCTTCAGAGTCTCCAGGCAGGATCAAGCTCATCAGCTGCTGCATTCTCTCCAGAAGGCAAGACAAGGAAGGCATCTGGGGTGCAACGGCCAGGATGTGGAAGGGGGTGGGACAGGGGCAGGAAGAGGGGTGTGGAAGGAGAGGAGCAGAAAGGCAAAGGGGGTTCCTGAGTTCCAGTCACCATATTGGGCACTTAACCTCTCTTACTTCATTTCACCCTTGGAGGGTCTCAATCACAAACAAGAGCAACAATCAGGAGCCCTTACCCCCAGACACGGTGCCAGGCACTTTACTCAAGTTACCCCCAGGGGTGGAATGTGTGTCCTCATTTTACAGATGGGGAAAGCAAGGCTTGGGGAAGGTGGGTCACATGCCCAAGCAGCTGACACCAGGCCCCACTTTCCATAAGACACCCCCTGTGTGTCCCCAGAACCTTAAATGCTCCGAGGATGGGTGTTTCCACAGGGGTGAAGTCAGGTAAGTCCTTGGCCTACTTTGAGATTTTGCTCTAAGGCTGACCCAAGTGGGCACTGAACTCAGGTTGGCCCATATCAATTTTATTTTCTGATTACCCACTTACTTAGTGTATTGGTTTCCTAGTGCTGCTATAACAAAATACTGCAAACCAGGTGCCTTTGAACAACAGAAATTCATCCTCTTGCAGTTCTGGAGGCTAGATATCTGAACTTAGGGTGTCCCCAGGGCCATGCTCCCTCCTGTGGGCTCCAGGGAGGACTCCTTTCTCACCCCTTCTGGCTTCCATGGCTCCAGCATTCCCTGACTTGTGGCTGTGTCACTCCCATCGCCGCCTATCTTCACTCTTCACATGGACTTCTTCCTTCTGTCTGTTGCTCTTTGCTTAAATTTTCCTTTTCTTAGAAGGAAACCAACCATGTTGGATTCAGGGCTACCCTAATCTATTATGACCTCGTCTTAACTTGATTTTATCAGCAGAGACCCTATTTCCAAATAAGGTCACATTCACTTGTCGCAGGTGGACATGAATTTTGGGAGCACACCTGTCCACTTCTCCCATGCAGGCAAGGATGCTCCTATGTCTCTGACACATCCCCAGAACACTGAGGTCCTGGCTCCTCCATGGAGGACAGACAGACAGACCTGCAACCAAGAACTCAGGGGTCCAGCCCCACGGCTCTCCTCCAGGCCCTGGCAGGCAGCGGGAGAGGCAGGGGGCGGAACACAGAGCCAGGCACCAGAGTACAGCGTAGTCCTTGTGTGCTCAGTGACCTTAGTCAGGTCTCTGGACTTCAGCTACCCCATCTGCCCACCAAAAGCCAGGCCCCAGCCTCTAAACCCCTCCCCCCCAGAGCTGTTCAAATTAAATGGTTTCTCAGAGCTGTCCCTATTTCAGGGAGAAGGGGACAAAAACCAGCACTAACCTCCCTTCTTCACTTTCCATCCCCTTCTCCACTTACCCATTTAAACAAATGTCAGCTACATCAGTGCTTCTGAGAGGCCCGGGTACTGGGCCTCAGGTGAACTAACTGGGGGAAGATGTCCTTTTAAAGAGAAAGCCTGGGCTCAGTTTCCCTCCGTGGCTAGTTACCAGCTATATGCATCCAAGCCATTTACTTAATCCCTCCAGGCCCTTTTTTGGCACAGTCCTCACCAGATTCTTCTGAGGTCTGGCTGAGATCGCACAAATATCTTTTGTAAACTCTAAAATGCCTTCACAACATTAGCTGTCATTCTCAGGTACTTTGTAGTGGGTGCTTTATTCCAGCGGGTGCTTATTCCAAAATAAATTACTCCCATAAAAACATCATTTATTTTGCTCACAAAGCTGCCTCTGGTCAGGATGCAGCAGGGGTAGGTCATCTCCACTCCACTTGGTGCCAGCTGGGAGGCTCCAAGGCCAAGGCCTGGCCTCATATGACGACTTGCTCACTCACAGCTCTGGCAGCCAATGCTGGCTGTCAGCTAAGACCTTAGTGGGGCCACAGGCCCACAACATCCACACGCAGCCTCTCTTGGGCCTGGCTCCTCACAATGTGGCGGCTGGAGTCCTACATGGAGCATCGCAAGGGAGAGAGCCAGGCGGACGCCATACTGCCTTTTGTGATAGAGCCTCCGAAGTGACGCAGCATCATTTCCACCATATTCTACTGGTTAAACAGTAACAAGGTCCAGAGGGTAGAGGAAATCTACTCTACCTTTTGATGGGAAGTGCCAAGGTCTGGAAGGATACGTAGGCCTATATACTGCTGTGGCCATTTGTGTAAAATGCCACCTGCCACAGTGCTTGATAAAGTTCTTGAATGAATGAACATTTTCTTACTGCCTTTTAGCACCATTCAAGGCTCCCATTTCAGGGCTCTCTGGGCATGACCTCATGCTTTAGTTCTTCCCAATCTTCCTTCCTCCATCAAAATTTTACCTGCCCCCATCCCAATCTACCATGGCCATACCTTTTGCAAGCAAAGAGTGGGGTAAGAGAGTAGTAGATAAACCAATCTCTGACACTGGCTTACCTAGGGAACTCTTCTTAGCTGTAGAAAGACCATCCTCTTATTCTACTAACATCTGTAGAAGATCCACCTTGGGGAACTGCAGAGAGGGTAATGGACCCGATGGAGAGTCTGTATGTGTGAGCGGCAAGTCACCTGGGCTATGCAGAGATGAAATCCTTGCCCCATCAGCTCACCCATTCGTCCCTGCATTCTTTGCCCCCTGCCATTTTCCTCTGCTTAACATTTAGTGATGGGTAAGCCCCCAAGCTTAGGAGGGTAACCCTCTGGTCTTGATTATGGACATGGCTTCATCAACCCTCATTTCTTCACCCTATTGTGGTTCCAGAGACTGCTAATGGGGACCTGGGCTGTTGTGCAGAGTCCCAAAGGCCACTTAATGGTCAGATACTCAATAAGCAATCTAGTTTGCTGAAGGAACTATCCAAAGCACATTGATCCTCTTGCCCAAAACCATGTTGTTTTCCCCACATCTACTGTGATTCATCTGTGTTTGTTCTCTGTCTCATTAGGTCCTCTGTTGTCCTTAATTACATCCTGCAATGATGATGCAATATCAGTAACTTCATTTTTTTCATTATGTTCTGCTGGGCAGGAGGTTCCAGCTCGTACCACAGAACTCAAGGGACACCCACAGGGGAAGCCTACTCCCTGTTATCTCTCTTGCTCCTATATGCACATGCAAACACACACTTACACACACTTGCACACACATACACACACACACTCACACACTCCTTCTATTGGTCCTCCATTGCCTCAAGGCCAAAACTCTTTACCCTGATTTATGAAGGGTTTGGAGGGCTGGCCCCTGCCTTTATCTCCAACTTCATCTCTTGCCACTGTCCCTATCATATGAAAATAGGCTGAGCTTCTTTCAGAACCTTAAATGGTCCAGGTTCTCTCTACCACCACCACCCCTCGTTCATGCAGGTCCTCCTTCCCCTTTCTCCTCAACCTTCAGCTCTCAGCTTAGAAGACATTTTCCAGGGAAAACTTCCTTGACTCAGGGATGACTTTAGTTATCTCTGTCTTCGTTCTCTTCTCGCCCTGCACCTCCCCTCTCATGACTCTCAGTTCACATTACTGCAATTCCTTGATTAATAGCTGTCTGCCCTCTCCCCAACTGTAAGCTCTGTGAAGCCAGGACTGTCTCACATGTTCACCACCATATCCCCAGGGCATGGCATCATGCTTGGCCCAGAGAGGGTGTCTGAATGTGTCTTTTCAGTCCTGCTGCCATCAGCATGGCTAAGCAACGCCCAGCGACATCCCTGGTGCCATCAATGGGAGGGAAGGGGAGAGGAGAGAGAGCAATCTAGCAAGAAGGAGGTGAGGAAAAGAGAACTAGGAAAAAGGATGTGCACAGTGCTCCTGGTTCTCAAGTTGGGTATATGTCAGGACGCCATGTAATTAAAGCCACAGAACCAACAGGGGACATCTTAGAGTCAATTTTACTTTATGGTATGTCATTTTAGAATTATTTTTATATTAAATGGGATTTATCATAGTGTCGAATGAAAAACCCACATTAATTTTTAAGGCAATAGATGAGATGACAAAAGCACTTGATGAGTTTGTGGTGACATCTTTGCACCATCCTCCCTCCATCATCCCCTCCCCATACTCCCTCCTAATTGGTGAGTGTACCCTTGATGCTCTTTTAACTTCAGTTTCTTTGGTTAAAAAGTCTGAGAAGTCTGGCAGTAAGGGAATCTCTAAAGCCCTTTCCAAAGTCCTTCTAGGGGAAGGCATTTGCAAAAGATAGAATTCAGAGAGGCAATTTGACTTCCAGCTCTTATACCTGAAACCCTAGGACCTCCAGGCGCCCATCTGAAGACTAGAGATAATGATGATTTCTTTTGTAAAGAGCTCGTGCCAAGCCTCAAGTTTGCCAACATGTTAATAGTTAACATGTCCTAGAAGATAGCACAAGGCATGAATTATCTCCTTTAACATGCACAGTAACCCCATGGTTGGAAACCAGAGATCTATAGCATGGTTTCTCAACCTCGGCACAACTGACGTTTTGGACCAGATAAATCTTTGTAGTGGGATCTGTCTTGTGCATTGTAGGATGTTTATCAGCATCCCTGTCTCTACCCACTACTGATCTTGATGAATAGTACACTTACTACATAGGAGCTCCCACAGAAAGTCAAGTCCAAGAATCCTTATTGTTGATGACAGTAGGGTTTCTTACACTTGGATAGGGTTTTAGCATTTACAAAGCTTTTTCCCTCTCATCACCATATTCTTTTCTTTCACTGCATGTATCACAGTTTCTAATTGTAACAAAAGCTGTCAGTGCTCCACCAATATCTGCTAGCCTTGGAACAGCATTTCACCTGTAGGTATGACAGGCCAGGAGTGACACGGAATTCCATCACTGTCCCCCCAACCCCACCCCAATAGCTCTCAACCAATGACTGACAGGAGCTGGTGTTAAAACCCCAGCTCCCTTGGGTGGATAACTCTTGGGCAAGTGTCTTACACCATTTCTCCCAGGTTCCCCCACAGGGTTGCATTCTAGCCACCCATCATGGCAGCCAGCTCACTACTGAATGCCTGGCATCTAGCACCATGCCTGGCACATAGTGGGCACTTAATAGATATTTATTGGATAGAAAATGAATGACTTCATCCCGAGAGTCTTTTGCCAACCAGGCCAACAAGCTAACTCAGGCCCATAGAGGGAAGCTAATTTGCTCAAGCCCATTCAGTGAGTCATTATCAGAGCTCAAGTAGAAGCCAGCTCTCCCGGATCTTCCATCACTGAGTCACACACAGTTGGGAGAAAGGCACAAGCAGTAGAAGGAGTTTCCAATTCTACTGATGAGCAAGGGCATAAAATAACCCAACTCCTTCTCAATCTTCAGGACACAGCTCAGCAGCAACTCCACTGGGAAGCTCCCTCTGACCCACCTCAGCAGGTTGGTCACTTCCTCTTGGTGTCCCCACCATTACTTCACAGCAGTACAGCAAGATATCAAATACATTGGCTTATGTACTTCCCCTTCTGAACTCTGAGTTCCTTTTAAGGCAGAAACCACATATTTGGGGGTTTTCTCCTTCTCTGTATCTCCATGATTTAATACACGGCCTGTTACCCAGTAAGTGCTTACTTAATAAATGTTTGCAGAATTAATTACTATGCAATTAAGTTAGATTGTGTTTTATTTTCCATGTTGTTAAAGAAAATACCTTGCAATGGGTTGGCTTAAACAATGAGAGTTAATTTTTTGGCTCACGGTTTTGAGGCTAGGAGAAGTCCAAATCAAGGCATCATCAAGGTGATGCTTTCTTCCTGAAGAGTGGCATTCTGGGGCTGGCTGCCGGTGCTCCTTGGTCCTGGACTCCTCTGTCACATGGAAATGCATATGGCGGCCTCTCCTGACTTCAGCCTTCTCTTCTGGGTTGTTGACTTTCAGCTTCTGGATGCTCCTCTGTGGCTTTTTTCTCTCTGTGTCCTTCCCTATAAGGTCTTCAATAATAAGATTAAGACCCCATCAAAAGATCCTGTTTACAAGGGTTTACATCTACAGGAATGGATTAAGTTTAAGAACATGTTTTTCTGAGGTACATAGCTCCAAACCACCACTGTGTGTCACATAATTTCTGAGTGCTACCAGAATTACAGGAATTTTAAGTATCCTTATAAAATTATCTTTCCTTCTGAAGTTTTGAGGAAATCATTCTTCTAACATAGTTGCAGAGACCCTCTGGAGGTGCTGCAAAAAGGCATCAAGGAAACAGAAAATAATATTTGCTAATATTTATCAAGCATTTACAGCATAGTAGGTGTCTTTTATACCATGATCTCATTTATACTCATATTAACCCGGCAAGGAGGATATTATTAGCCTCAAGTTATGATCGAAGGAACCCAGGCTTAGAAAGATGAATGCTTATTCCCCAAGTTCATTCAGCAAGGTCGGGCTGGGATACGAACCCAGATAGCCTGACTTTACTGCCGATGCTGTCAACGCTGGTAAACCCTACCCATCCTTGAGAAATTCACAATCAGGTGTGGCAAATAAAATGCAAATGCATGAAAGGCCTTGCTTATCCATTAATGTAACTTTCTCTTTCCCTGGTCTGTGGGTTTGTACAGACTAGAGACCACATCTTTCTCATCTTTGTTTCCAAAGACTATGTGGATAAATTCCTAAGAATTGAAGTCAGACCAGGTGAGGGCTACTCATGGTGAGTTGCAGTCAGCAGGTCAGTCAGTAAAGGCTCTGAGTGGGTGTGCACAGGCATGTATTGGGGAGAAGGTCTTGGTTATGAGACCCCCACAAAACACAGCAGTCAGAATGTTTCCAATCAAGTCATAGATGAGCACTTAATTCATCCATGAAAACTTCACCCTATTTCTTTAAATCCTTTCATTTTGCTGAAGAGGAAACAGGTTCAGAGGCACAGAATGATTGCACCAAGGTCATGGAGATAGAAGCTGAACTTGAGCAGAGAATTCTTCACTCCTAGACTTCTGCTCCACACCCCCTGTGCAGTTCTGTGTACAATTTTACCAGAGCATTAACTGATTGTTTGTTCTCTTCTTTTTGTGTTCATTCATTCAGCAGATGCCCAGGGTTGGATGAACTGCAGACATTAGAGATGTAAAAAATAGGACAGATAAGGTCTTTATGCTGACATCTGCTACCAGAAAAGCAGGAAAACACTCTCTTCCTGCCCAAAAATAATTGTGAATCAGGCTTTCTCTCTAATACGGCACCTGGTGGTTTATGTACTGGTGTTGCCTTTCAAAAGACAGGGTGGCTTTTTAGAGTTGGTTAACAGAGAAGAAACCCTGAAAGTCTTCAGAGAAAGTGCACAAGTCCTGCCCTATCAGGGCATTTGGGGTTAGCACAGGTCTGACTGCTGCATGCATGCGAGGCGTCCCCCTTTCTAGGCAGGCAGTGCCTCATCCCTGAACACTAAGACAGACCTTCAGACCCTTGGGGGCTGCTGCTAAGACGATCTCAAACTGCATCACTCCCTTGATCAGCACCCCACTGTAGCTAGTGCACAAGCATTCTTGGGCTTACCACATTGCAACTTAGAAATGTACTTGTCTTTTCTTCCCACATGGCCCTCACCCCACTTTACCCTGGAGTGTAAATGCTTTAGAGCCAGGCACCAATTTTAATTATCTTTATATCCTTAGCACATAGCACAGTGCCAGCATGGCAGAAGTTCAATAAGTGATCAATGAATTAAATTACAATTACTCAGCTAAATCAGAGCCAAGGCAAGGTTAGAATGTGCTTTCCTTTGCATGTAAAGAGGCAAGTAGTTATTAAATCTGGCACCGTGTAGGGTACCGGGATATGAAAGTGAACAAGAGCCACACAGTCCCAGCCCTTGCAGAGTTAACAGTCTAGTGGGAGGTGGTGTCAAAAAAGTGAACAAATGTGCAACACAGACCAGGGGCACCTAACCCAGCCAGGGAAGTGGAAGCCCAGAGCAAAGTTCCTTATTCTAACATTAAAAGTTACCATTCCTTTGTTTTTTACTTGTCATGGAGTGGGTCACTCCCACTTGTCCACCCTCTCCCCTGGTCCCCATTCTGGCCAACAGCATCAAATTGCAGGTGGACCACCTGGGGGCAGAGATGCAGCCAAGAAATGTAGTACTTGCTCACCAGAATGAAACAGGCCCAGCCAGTGGCCAACACAGGACCTAACACCCAGGAATGTTTATAGAATTAATCTGGGGCTCAACCCCACAAGTGTGGCTGTGATAATGCACTGGACATATGGTCTGTCCAAGCTCAGGGCTAGTGCCTATGGGTGTGCAGTTTGTGTTTTGCACAAAGACACCTGGTAGAAGGGTCGTGCAGAGGCACAAATCCAACCTGTGACTACTTCAAGGCTGCATCAGGTGAGAGGGGAGCACCATCGACCTGGCCAAGTTACACACTTACTTCTAGAAGGGTACCTTTCTCTTAAAGATGCCCCAGCAGAGGCCCTTCCATGCCACCACAAGCCAACCGGAGAGCTGGGAGTAGAGTACGAGACAATAGCATAAAGGAAACAAACAGCACCCTCCCACGTTTGAGAGTTGGACAGCAGGCCAGGTTGAGGCACCCATGCCAACCTGCTCAAGCTTCAGGATCCAAACCCAAAGCATGTCTGTTTTGGGAGGGCAGAAGCAGGGTGTGTCAACCTCATCTCAGGTCCTCCTCATCACTCCACATCACCTTTAGCTCTGAACTAAAAACAATACCCCTGGCCTGGGACAAACCTGAACCCAACCCCCCATACATCCACACCTGCGCCCCTTCTAGCCTCCGGCTACCTTCTCCTCTTTTGAAAATAGCCCCCCAGTAACCAGTCCATGTGCTGCTGGTGTGAGCGCCAGAGCGGCCCACTAAATTATCGTCAGCATCCACATTTCAAAGCAGAGCTGGAGGAGTGCCGGTGATTTCTGGGTGCCATACAGATCACTCCCGAGCTCTGATATATGGACTGTTTTGATTTCCTCCTTTGAACTCTTGCCCATCCTGCTCCAGCGGCAGACAGAGATACTGAATTAAGCGACAGACAAGTTGGAAACAATGAGTGGGGGCGGGGGGGGTCCCCTTCCCTCCTCCTGCCCCTCCCTTCTCCTCCCTGAAATTTGCAGACATCTGCCAGCCAGGGCCCAGCACGGGAGTCATAAAAAGGAGCTGGCAGGAGGGTGATGTACAGCCCTCAGCCTTCCCGAGTGACTGGCTTAACCTCCAACAGGGAGACGCTCGCCACTTTTACAACCAAGCCCTTTGTTTCACACCACGGAACAGAGGTGCCTTGGCCATGCTGAAGATTCGACCGGATTATAATGAATGGTCCTCGGCAACGTGGTGCCCCTAATTAGAACAAGTCGCACAGACATATTGTCTCCCTGATTTCCTCTGTTCCATTTCTCCCACTCTCCTTCCCAGCTCAGGACACAAGGGCCCCATTAAACATTCTAGTATTTAATGTGGTTCCTTTAAATTACTTCTCAAGTTTTCAAGATCCATTTAGAATTGGATTTTACTCTTTGGACTGTGTTTTTGATTTGGGGCTTCGTACATCTCCTGACCGCTCTTTTTCTCCACCTAGTGGAGACGGTGGACACCACTCCCGGTGCCTGCTCAGGGACGGACAGCAAAGCCCAGGCCAGCTGAGACCTTCACTTCACCAGACGCTTCCTTCACACTTTTCTTTAAGGAGAAAGAAGCAGCTAACACAAGCCTAAGCTGGCATGATGGAGTCTACGATCCTCCATCTGATCACCTCCACTCCCTCCCCCTCCCCATAACAAGGTGCTGGGGAGGACTTTCTAGGTATATTGTAATTTATACCAAAAGGAAGAAGAAAAACTACTGTCTTTGGCCCATCCTGGGGGTCAGTATAGAAAGAGCCCATATTTGAATTCAGGAAAAATGATCATGTCTGCAAAATCCACATTCAGCAGAAAAATTTTCCTCCCTTTCCAAGGCAGGAAAGAAGACACGCTTTTTGCTGAGGTTGGCAACAATGACAGAAATCAAAAGCATACAGCAGGCAGTTCTGTGAACTGAAATTCTGCTTCCCCTGAGCTCTACACGTTGCCCTGGGTGTCTGGATTTAGCAGCTCTGGATACACATGCCCACGCCCAGATAGAGATCTATCGGGAGAGCGCTGGAAAGATTCCGGGGCAAGATACCACCAACCGCAGTGGCTGTCTGGGTCTGTGGGAAGACAGATTCCACGCCCCGCATGTGTTCTCAAGCAGCAGTTTAGAGTTCTGTGGATGAGGAATATTTTGGGTGAAACCTTTGAATTGGGAGGGCTTTTGAGGTCCTCTGGTCCCCCTGAAAGCCCCCTGAGGCATGCCTGAGAGGTTCAAGCTGCCTCTGCTGACAAGGGCACTGTGGCTTCTTCCCAAGTATTGCATTTGAGAGTTACTCCAAGGCATGCCATGGAGCAGAGAAGGTGGAGAACCAGAGATACCACCTGTGTGACCTCGGGAAAGGCATTCCACCTCACCAACATCACACTCAATGAACAAATATTTACCGGGCAATGTTCTAGGTGCTGGGGATACAGATACAGCCGTATAGGACTTCTTGATCATTTCAATGACCTTATCTATGAAATGAAAACAATGGCTCACCTCACAAATGAGCTCATGTTTGTGAAATTTGCAAGGGATAGACAATTGTCATTATTTCTCTTGATTGTAAAGTTCAGAAGGCTTTTCTTTATATTTACATCAATTGGCTTCCCTATATCTCCTACCCTGTTGTTTTAGTTCTACCTCAGAAAATGGACCAATCTCTTCCCCGATGACATACATCTCTTTCACAGATCCTCTTGGTGTTTGCTTTGTCAGGTGGAATGTTCTCTGATCCTTCAACCTCTACTCACGTGACATGATTTCTGGATCTGTCTTCATGTTAGCCCATCTCTGAGCACACTCTTAATTTGTCAGTGCCCCTCAAAATCTGGAGCCCAAAACCAAACATGATACCCAGATGTCATCTGACCAAGAATATAATGAGTCCATTCCTTCCCAAAAGGACTGGATCTCCATGAATACTTGTAGCTAAGGTTGTGTTGGATTGTTAGTAATCACATCACACTGTCAGCTTATTCTTATTACTCACTTAAAAGACTCAGATATTTTTCACATGATTTCCTGCCAAGGCAATCTTCTTGCTCTGTATTTTTGCCATTTGTTTTTTGTATGCAAATGCCAGACTTTACTTCTAGGCCTGTGCAATTGCATCTTATTGTTTTTGACCCAGCATTTCAGGCTGTCAGGATCACTCTGGATTCTCATTCTGTCACCTCTGGTATTGACTCTCCTCCCCGAATCGTGAAATCTACACTTTTGATCAGGGTGCCTCCTGGGTTTTCTTCTAGTGATAAAGCAGAAGATCAAGGATAGAGCCCTTGGCACTCTTGGCAAGGAACTTCCCTGAGGGCTGACATCCGTTGTCACAAATTGGACACAGCCTCTTCAGGAAGTGAGGACATGGGGCGTGGACTAGGGCTCTGTACACACCCATCCATGTGACATCCTTTGACTCTCCCTCCGCCTTCCCACCTGCTTCTGCCTTTGTGCTCCTCCTTCCCAAAACCTGCCTCTTTGTCTGCATCTACCTCTGTAGGTCTCCTGATGATCCTTCTCAGTTCCACTCTCATCCTATACCCACCTGATCCGCCCTGGCTCACCCAATATCCATGGGTGACAGGCTCTGGGTTTGCTGGCATTTGTCCCGCCCATTCCTGGACTGTCTCACCCGAGTGTCAGGCTTTCACTCCCAGCCAAGTTCCTGGCCTAGGCCAATGGGCGACTTCTCTCCCACTGCCCCGGCTGAGTTCAGCTGTGACACCCATCCATTACTCAACACTCTGGATTCAGCTGTTGAACTAGCTGCAAATACATAAAACTGCTGCTCTCATCCAACCCACATTTCACCATCTAAGCCACAAGGAAACCATGAGAAAAACTGTTAACCCTGAGCTGAAATAAGACCCACAATATTTACGACATATACCTGATCTGCAAATCTAGTAACCTTATCAAAAGAGGATATAAGGTTAGTTTGGAATAACTTGTGCCCAGTGAAGTCATTTTGCTTTCAACTGACCACCACATTCCTTCCTGAATGTTCACCCACCATCTGCTTCTTAATCCGTGCTGCTTCCCTGTTGTCAAAGATCTGCCTCAAACTTACTTGTCTGGAGTTTCCAGAAACAATCCTTTTTCCCTTTAGGACAACCAGGATAACATTTGCCGAGTTCCTAATTCTGGCAGCACCTCTCCTCTTCTACAATTACTTAAAAGTTATTGACAGTGGTTCCCCAATCCCACCAGAAAGTTCTTTCCACATCACAGGATGTGAGTCAGTGGTCCTAATATTTGGACTCACTTGAATTAGCTTCTTGCCCTCTTCCTTCCTGACCACCTCATCTCTCTTGAGCTCTGAGCTGGTCAGAGCACCTTGGGCTGCAAGGAGCAGAAACCCCAGATTCAACTGAGTTAAACAATAAGGAAGATTAGCTCATAATCGTCAGTCTGCTCGATCCTGAGCAGAGGGGCTTCAGGATTGGTCATTTCCAGGATGCCTCTTTACCTTTCTGCCATCCTCGGGTTGTCAGTCTAACTCCCTCATGGTAACAAGAGGGTTTTGGCAATTCTGACTATCCCATGCAAATTCAACCATGTCCAGCAGTAAAAGAAGGATCGTTGGTGTCATATACCTCTATTAAGAAGAAAAAACAAATTTTCAAAAACCCTGGCAGACCTGTCCTCACTTCTCAATGGTCAGAAGTGGGTCTCGTATCCATCTTTAAACCAATAAATCATGAGAAGAATGGAATCACAATGATTATCCCGGACTACTCAGAACATGGCGGAGGGGTGCTGACTTCTGAAACAATCAGGGATCTGCCAGCAAGGAGGGTGGGAGTTACCACTGGGTGGGCCATCACAGTCTATCCACAGGCTCCAAATCTCTATTCTCTGATCTTCCCTTTCTGGTTTGACATCCTAGCCAGAAAAAGAAAAAAAAAAGTCATTTTCAACTTCTATTTCACTGTCTCTTTTTATCTAACACTATATCCCTTTGCCCAAACAGTGGGTCTATACTTGCACTGTTTTCCTTTCACTATGCAGAGCCCCAGAGACTTTTTATAGCCCTCAGGATATCTCCCTCTTTGCATCTGTGTTTATTGTAAGCTTTAGCCTCACTGTTGCTATTCCCACATCCTCAGGGTCCCACTGGCCATATGCCCTTATAAAGTCAGAAATCACCGGACAGCCATTTGTGTGACTCATGTGTGGCTTTTGAGTTGCCCACCCCTTTTCTCCCCACTGGGATCAGATCTGGCCGGAGTGTTGTAATATCTTTTCTAGGAACATTTTACCTTCCTTCATGAGGTCAGTGGCCACAGGACCAGATTTTTCTATGAACATTTAAAATCTGCTGTGATGAGTATCTTCTATGTTGTTCCTGATCACCTAGAGGCCCTATTTCCTTTGTGGAACTGCTCCTCATCCACCATCCCCAATGCAACCCACGCCACTGGGTGGAAAATGATGCAGGGTAGGTCCACCATGGTATGCCATCCATCATGCAATAGTAATTAGTCCAGAAGTGGGTATGGGATCCAGAAAGGCCAATTAGAGACATGCATGGGGTTGAGAAATAGAGATTGAGAGAATGAAGGGCATTTCTCCACTTTGGTAGCTAAACTGGGGAGATAATAAATCTGAAATTTTCGGCAGCTGCCTTTCCCGTCTATCTGCAGATGCTCTTTGTCCTAGGGGCCCAACAACATGTCATCCATCACCACAGCAGATGGTGACATTTTAGGAGATGGGAGAGGGGAGGAAACTTCCTGCAGAGAGGCTAGGTTCTGTGGCTAGTTCCACCAGGGGTTCATGGGGAAACTAACTTGAAAGGTGAGTCAGTGTGATGCAAAGCTTGTTAGTCCAAACCTCGGTTCTGCCACTGACTCGCTATGGGCCGATCACTTAACCACTCAGAGACTCGATTTCCTCATTTATATTAAGGAAAATAATACTTGCAATTTATCTAGTCAATGTTGGAAGAAACCTCAAAGAGGCTGGTCTGACCCCCTAATTTAATAGATAAGGAGCTCATAACTTCTTTCATATGTGATCGTAAACACTTGCAAAAGATAACAGCAAAAAGTGTTTGCACATCCTGGTGCCTAAGAATCGAGTTAAATGAAATTAGCCATCCGCACACTGCTTGCTAAGAGTCCAGAGGCTGGCGACATTTCAGTAGCATCCATCTTGGGGACAATGACGTTCCCTTGACCATTCCCTTGTCAAGAGAATTACACCAACAGACTGCTGGATGAAGACATTCAAGATGCTCCACAGTGGCCCAGAGAGCCTTGGGAGCTCTGAGTCCCAGACCTGCACATTGATTCCAGAGACAGGCCAGGAGGAAGGCCAGTGACCAGGGCGGGAGAGTGTGGATGGAGGAAGAGGCAGATGAGCAGGCTCTGGCAATGGAACCCACTGCCCAGGCAGGGCACCTGGCTCCAGAGTCGTGCTGAGAGAGAGGTGGTGGGACTTTGCTTTATTTTTGGATTTTGCCAAATCAAAAGAATTTGGGTAATTGTGGGAACTGCTGTGCTGAAACTCAGACCCTGCCAGGTTGGCACAGGCCTGTTTCTAAGTAATTCTATCTGAGGCAGGAAGGAGCGGTGAGTGTGCGTGCACTCACACACTCACAGGCACGCATACACACATACGGCCCGCCTGGGCCAGTGGTGACAGGAGGCCTGAGCTTCCCTTGTTGATTCCTGAGAGGGTGGCCAAGGCATCTGGGCTCCTGGCCAGTATTCATTCATCCATTCACTCAAATATTTACTGGGTGCCTACGATGCATCAGGCATTGTGGAAAGTTCTGGGGAGAATGTAGGGAGCCCAGGAGAGGCTGACCCTCCCTTCACGGTACTCACATGCTGGTGGGCCACACTGTGTGTGCAGGTCCCACATCCTTTTACCCAGGCCTAAGTAAGCAGGAAAGAGTGGGAAACACACTAGGGAAGAGCTGTCAATGAAGGAGAGAAAGGTGTAAGGAGAGCTGTAGCAGATACTATGGCTGCCCACCCAATAGCCATTCGCACTTTCCGCTTTTTGTTCCTGCTCAAGGAGCTGTCAGGGCTCCCATGATACTGGGGAGAAGAGGCCCCTTCTCCAGGGATCCATCAAAACAGGTCTAAACCAGTCATGGTTGGTTCATTACCCTTGAGCAGTAATTGGCCTAAGGGTAGACATGTGACCCAGTTCTTGCTAAAGAGCTACAGGAAGTCTTCCAGGGTGGGCTTCCTTTCTCTTCTGTCCCTTCCCTTTCTTCCCACTAGAGCACAGACAAGAAGCCTGGAGGTGCAGACGCCATTTTAAAATCATGAGGCAACATGTCAACAAGCTAAGATGGCAGGATTGAGAGAAAGAACAGGTCAATTTGACAGCACTGAGCCACTGCGCCATGGCTGGGCCACCTACCTCTAGACACTTCTCAGGTGAGACAAAATCAAAACAAAACAAAACAAAAGTAGCCTTATTTGTTGAAGCTGCTCTTAGTTACATTTTCTGTTACTTGCTGCTGAGTGTATTCCTAAAGATATGAGAGAGACTATTATAAGTAACACCATGAAAAAGTCATTTGCAGAGGAGAAGTGGACCCTAGCCCCAGTGAAGGCCATTAGGAGGAGGAGCTCAATTACACTTCTTTAAATCAAGTGGTCTCCTGGGAAACTGTTGTCCTATTAGGTGCGAGAGTATGATGACAGACAACCCCCTTATCCATGGCAGGACTTTAGCTCCAAAACCCCTTTCTGAAGAGGACTTACTAAATCGTTCGACCCCAATGTCTTGGGCACCTGCTCACTCCTGCTCTTCAATGTAAATTTGTATTATAATTGCATTTAGTGGAACCAGAAAGATGGGACATTAAATCCTGTGTGTGCCTATGTGTGTGTATATGTGTATGTGAGGGGTGGGGTCTGCTACTTAAAAGTTGCTCTTGCTTCATGTCTAGTAACAAGGGCATTCTCCTGAATTGATTAAAATATAGCTACTTCCTGGCTGTGTGACATTAAATTACTTAACCCACTCCCTTATCTCATCTGTAAAATGGGAATTATAATAGCCTCTGCTTCATGGGGTTATTTTGAAGATTAAAGGATCCTCACACCCAGTGCCTCTTGTATGTGGAACTCTAAGTTCTCTGGCGAAGGGGTGGGCAAATTCACAAAGGGAACCAAGCAGATCCTGGAAGGAAAGAGGTAGAGACCCATGGCTCTTGGGATTCAAGGCTACTCAAATATCTAAAGGATTGAGGTTGTACAGGGAGGTCTCTTGACCAGAAAGGATGTGAAGGGCTCCCAGGAAGGAGCTCTCCAATGGGAGGAGGGAGGAGGGCTTGTAACCCTAACTAAAGACACAGCTGAGCCTGTCAAGGGGAGACAAGTTGTCTAGCACCTTATGTGAGTGCTTAGGACAGCCAGGGTCTTCACTGACCTCTAGAGGGTATGCCTGCATCTAACAGAATCAGTGGTGCTGGGTCTGTTGCATCTGGGAGATTGCAACTTATTGGAGTGGGGGTGGTGGTTGTTAGACACCAGGAAGAGCAGGGCATTCTTCTGATAGGGGAGACAGGATACAACCAATTTCAATAACATGAGAAGTGTGGTCTTATTTTTATCCCAAGCAGGTGAAGTGATCATATGAGCTGAATTATTATAATTAATTAATAATAATATGACATTCTTACTAGCAGCAGCCAACACAGATCAAGTGCTTACTATGACGAAGCACTGGGCTAATACCATGTATACATTATCACATTTACTCCACACAGCTAGGAAGTGGCAGCAGTGACTCATCTGGCAGGTGATGCAATGAGACCCAGAGAGGCTGATTAACTTATCTATGGCTACATAGCTGGCATGCAGCAGAGCTCAGATTCATAGTCAGCTTGTTGGACTCCAGGGCCTGGGGTAACCATTATTCATGATGTAAAATAGGGTTTCTTTTTAAAATCACAGTGTTCCCATTGAGCCTTGACTGCAGAGTCTACTAAATGTGTGTGGATTCTTCCTCTGCCCAGTTTGACAAACCTTATCAAGGGCTTGCTGCATAATGCATTCTTTGCCTCAGTACTCCTTTCCCAGATCACCCTCCTTTGGCAGTTACAATATTCTGTGCTCTTTAAAATAATGAACATTTCCACAAACATATATTCCCAGGTATCTCCAAGATCTAAGAAGAATCTCAGAGGAACTCAAACCCAAATTCTTCATTTTACAAATGAGAGTGTGTGTCTCGGGGCTGTTAGGGGAATTGCCCAGAGCCATGTGCTAGTGACTGGCAGAGCTGAGATTCAGTGCAGGTCTTCTGGTCCCAGTGGTGAGGTGGCATTTGTGCTAATCTCGAAGGAATGATGATGATGGTGTCAGTGGTGGTGATTTGAGCCCCTACTATGTGACTAGCACCATACAATTCACTCTACATACCTCATCTTGTTTAGTCTTTACTATAACCTTGTGTAGCTGAGAAACTGAGGCTCAGAGGTGAGGTAACTTACTCTCACACAACTAGTTGATGGGTGGACCCAATATTTAAACCCAAATCTGGACCCAAAGCCCATGCTCCTTTGATTTTCCTATGCTCCATTTCACTGAGCCAATGGATGGCCTGGTGGGCGAAAGGAGGCAGACATTAGCCAAGGTTTTGAGCCAAGTCGAGGTCAGGGACACTTAGGAGCAACCCTGAGGACGAATGAGCTGCCAGAATTGACAGAGAAAGAAAGGAAAGGAAGGAGAGAAATAGGAGACAAACGTAGATGGCTTCCCAAGTTGCCATTATCCTGCTTGGAGAGTTACAATTCTATCTGTTTTATCTAGGAAACTAGGAATTTTTTTTTCTTTACCTTTGAGCCCTACATCCCTTTATCCATAAACTAGCCTTGCAGACAAGTTTGAACCATGCCAGCCCACCCCTCCCCTCAGGCTGCAAAGGAAACGAACTTGGCATTCAGTTGTCCTCACCTGGCACGAATCACAACACAGCCTGGGACGAGGCTGAGTGTCAGGCTGACAGGCCATTGTCTGGAGCCTGGAGAGAGGAAAAAAGGAAGTTTACTTGCAGGAGAAAGGTGAGCAGGCTGGCTAAGGCCCAAGAATGACAGAGGCCCCTTGCTCCCGCTGCCCGGTCTCTGTTTCCCTGGCCGAGGAACAATAAGGAGGCGCTGTCAGGAAGTGACACTGAAGCGCCATTTCCCTTATACCTCCTTCAGCCTCTGGCAAAAGGAGGTTCCCGGAGGGAATATTTTTAGTTTGACAAATGAAAGCTGGGACCGAGGACAGGAGGGATTAAGGGAGCTCTTCTCTGACACTCCTGGAGACGGGGAGATGATGAGTCAGATACAGAGGGCTTAGGCACAGCTTCTCAAGACATTCCTCAAGCATGAGCACAAGCCAGGCGCTCGAATTCCTCCTGCTCGGCCTGCCAGCCGGCACACGGGAGGTGGGGCCGGCCAGGAGAGCAGCTCCTCTCCTTCGTCTTTCCCTTGGCACATTGTTGGACAGCAGCTTTGGGAGATCAAAGCAGCCGCCTGTGTTGCTTTCCAGAATTGGGAGTCAGGAGACCTGGGTTCGAGTCCAGACTTCGCCGCTTGCAGACTGTGACGTTGGGTTCCCTCGTTTCTCCACCAAGGCCTCAGTTTCCTCATCTGAAATGCGGGGGTATTGTAACACCTCAGGAGATTATTCTGAGTCTGTATGTTTGGGAAAAGCCTTGTGAATGGACAACACCATAGAAATAACCTTTTTCCGCTTTACTCCCACCACCCCATATACAGCTGTGCCAAAACATCACACTGTAATAATAATAATAACCTTCATTCGTTGAGTGCTTCCTATGCACCACCCTTGTGCAACTTCTCTCTTTTTCATTCCTCGCAACACCTCTGTCATCCCTATTTTACAGATGAGGAAACTGAGGCTCAGAGAGGCTACGTGGCTTGACTAAGATCACAGAGATAGCGAATAGTAGGTTGGCATCAGAATCCGGCACTTCCTGATTCTGGAGCCCACAGTCTGAATCTCTGTGCTCATGACCCTCTGGCTGCACCTGTATCTGCCTGACCAACCACAGAACAGGATGAGTCCAGGGCTAACTAAATCCCTGGCCTGCTGGAGGCTGCCCTGCCAGGGCCAGCGCTCTGGCGGGAGAACGTCTCTTATCAGAAGCCACGAGTGACGGTAAGATCAAGGCAGTGCATGGGGCCAGGTGCCAAACAGAGAGCCAGAAGGGAGAGGCATGGGCTGCCAGGCAGAGGAGAAGGGCCAGAGCAGACACAGAACCTGGATACCACAGCCAGGGCTCAGACACAGAGCAGCAGGTTGAAGAAGCAGGCCCGACCATAACTGACTCCACTGTGCTCAAGGAGATGTGCAGGTGCCTGGGAGGGTACAGGCAAGAATCCACTCATTTGGCTGGAAGAGAGAAAGAGCCCATGAACAGTGTGTAGATGGCCAGTTTCTCACTTTCCAAACAGCTGGGTGGGGTGGGTGCTCCTGGGGACTCAGAGCAAAGTCACCGAGTGAATTCTACCCAAAATATGTAAAGCCACGATGAGCAACCAACCCAGAGGCCACATGTGACCCCCCCTAGGGTCACTGGACCCACAAGCTAATTTCAGGATGGTTACTAAAGGGCTGCCAATGTGTGCTACTTCTCAAAAATGCTGATAGTGATGTCTTAGTTGCTAAAACCAGTGTTTGTTCACTCAATATCCTTCTCTGAAATTAGGAGATCTTGGTCCCAAGAATTCACTTTTTATTCCTTCCTGGGGCCCCACGAAGCTATTTTGGTTTAAATAGAGAACAAAAGGTGGCCCATAAATTTGGTTAGTTTCTTCCTTAATTTATCCTTGGAAGCTGGTGGGGGCGGATGAAGGTGGGGAGTGGGGAGGGAGGTCCCCACGGACGTGGGGGCTGAAGGTCCTCAGCCACTCACACCTCACACCCTGCTCTTATGCCTCATAGGAACAGAGTCCCACCGCCACCACAGCTAAGTCCCAAGAGACTTCTGATATTTCCATTTTATCCCTTCTCTGGGGTGATCCCACACTCAGCACTACTCCATGGGCCAAGGGTTCTCTAGCCTGGCATTTTAACTAGTGTCCCTGCTGTTGCTCAGTATCTCCCGAGAGGACCCCATTGGGGAATCTCCTCTCAGACTCCAGTGTTGAGGGAGAGGAGCACGTGGCCGGCTTTTCTCTATGGGCAATGTGAACACATAACGGATCATGTCTCCATTTTTGCCTCACCCACTAAAATGCTCAGAGATGATTTTGTGTCTTTCCTTCCACAATTGTGCAGAACCTCACAACAAAAAGTGGATTCTATTGCAGGCTTCTCTACAGACAAGCCATGGGGTTTTGAGCAGGTCACCTAAACTCTATGAACCTCAGTAGCCTCATCTGTAAAGTGAGATTAATACCACATGCCTCATAGCACAGTTGTGGAGATGAAATGAGATTGTGTATATATATATGATGATGTGTGCCCGGAACATAATAGCTGCTCAATTAAGAGTCACTAGTCTGATCTTTATTACCCTCAGCAGCTAACTGCCATTATGTAGACTAAACTCCTTTGGATTCACTTTACTCAACTACCTTTTTGTTTCTCTTGCCACGATTTTTCTTCTTACTTTTCATCTTAACAGCAATATGTATCTGAAGGTTTTTTTGTGGGAAGGTAAACCACCTCAAATGTTTGGCACACAGCAGGTAAAAAGACGACCCAACGTAAAATTCTGAAATGAGGACTTTACAGTTCTCCCTTCCACATCATGGGGGTTAAGGGAGCAGCACCCCCACAATATGGAAAATCCGCATAAAATTTTTGGCCCTCCCTTCATACCAGAGAAGTCGTCTGAATTTTTTCATTTTCTTTTATGGAGTGTTTACAGTACCTTATTGTAAAATTTGGGTTAAGTATTTGATCATATGCTATATGTAGGTCAATGTTAAGTAAAAATACTGTCATCAGCTGGCCTTCGCAAGTCATCTATGGCTTCCACAAAACTCACACAAAATTCACGTTCTATTTTTTATGCCAATAAATGCCCGCGATATATTGAAACCGCAATGGGGAAAGTCACAATGTGGAAGGGATAACTGTAACGTGTTATCCTAGAACCCACAGCTAAGCTGACCTGCGATTTAGTTAAGCTTCTTTGACTGCAGGATCAGAAAATCTCTCAAATACTAGAATGCAGTGAAAGGGGTGGGTTTTATAAGAACACCATGGGCAAAAGAGTTATCTTATGCAAACTGCAAAAATGAGGTCTTATGGGAACCAGAAGTGGGAAGCCAGGGCCCTTCCAGGAACTGATGACTTCATGTACCTTTTGAGAACCACTGGCCTTTTACTCTCATCGTCCACATGGTCTCACAAGAGCCCAGCTCCTCCTGCATAAGCTCTGTTCTCTTGCTCTCAGTGGGCCTATCTTCTCCTTCAATTCCGTATGCCTCTTCTCCACCTGATAGCTTCTGCCTCCATATGCTTTCTGCTGTCCCATACTTTGATTACAGAAACCCCAGTGGGCTTCACCAACCTTTCTGTATGTCACAACCTTGGGCTTCAGCTTTCTCTGCCAGCTGCCTCATTCTCTCATCATTCCCAAGGTCAATTCCTTGGGAGGAGATCTGATTGAACTGCTATATTGGATGCTGTCGAATCCCTCCCTCTGATCTAATCCTCTGTGGCTGAAGCACTGGGGTGAAGGGACTACAGAGCTTATCAACCACCTATCTGGATATCCCCTCACGCATAAGCTATGAGAGATACAGCTTTCCCCTAAAAAGCAGGTGCCATAGTTGACATGTGGGATACACTCTGACATCTTCCAAATAGTTTCTTCCTGTGGTCTCGGCCTACGCTTATTTTTGCAGGTGGAGTGAAACTGCATGGACACATTGTCAAAGAGCTTTGACCACTAACCAACTGCTCTGCCTTAACAAGGACCTTCTTAGAGCTTTGGATTCTTGATTTGCAAATGGTACCAACTTCACAGGGTTGAGATGAGGAGTAAATGAAATAATGAGAACAGAACCCACAAATTACTATTACTGCTACTTAGATAGAATCAGCTCGTAACCCATTTCCTTTGCTCGGATGAGTTTCTTAACAATTTGCCTACCTATACCAAGGGGCTTCTAACCCTGACCTCACAGGGCTGGTAAAAGGAGCCAATATATCAGGAGTAGAGAGCCTCAAGCAGTACTTGCTACTCCCTGGACACCCAACAAATCTTTATTCTCCTTCTCTCCCTCATTCTTTATGGGGTGTTCTTTGGGGGTTTATCTAAGGAGCCAGTCCTTCCCCATACTGTACCTCTTGGAGTATCCTATAACAGACTCAGCCCTCAGGATCCTAGATCTAATCATCATTGACTAAAAACTCATCCTTTAGAAGCCATACAGGAGTATGGTAGAGCACACAGGAGTCTTGGAGACAAGCTGACCTCATAGTTTACAGATGGGGGAAACTGAGGCCAAAAGACAAAAGGTGATTTACCCAAGTAAGAGAGGAGCCAACCCAGAAATGAGACCCCACCCCTCCACCCCCGATTTCCAGTCCAGTGTTAATGCCACACTTTATTTGCCCTCCACAGGTTTCTCCATTTGGGTTCCCCTTTCCTTAGTCGTCACACACACACACGCACACAACCATCTCTCCGAAGACTTTAAAGAGCCTTGAGGCAACTGGAAGGAGAAACAAAGAAGCTCCAGAGACAGCAGGAGAGAAGCAATGAGCAGACCCCCAGCACGGCCTCCTCACAGAGCCGAGCCCCCGGCTTAGCCATAACAGTGGCTCAGGAGTCAATAGGGAAGGGAGCCTCCGAGCCATGACGTCATGTGAATGGCGGGTGTCTGTGAGCCGTGGAAGCTGAAGGGGATTAGGCCAGTGTTCTGGGGCTGCCCTGCCCAGCCCTGGGAGCCCAAGAACAGGCCTCCTGCCCTGCACGAGAGATGTTTGCCAAAGCACCAACATAAGAAGTAAATTTTTAAATTTAACATTATTAAAAAGAGCTCTGATTTCAAAGACTGGCAAGCCCGGCCCTGAGCCTGCATCCACCCAGGTCCAGCCCACCCCAGCAGAGCAGCTAACCAGTGACATCAGAGCCTGCCCCGGGCGGGGGGAGAGTCTGCTGAATTAGCACTCTCTCCAGAGAAGGAGGATGGAGTTACAGCCTCATCAATTGGGGAGAATTTGGGAATCCTTCCTGGCTTAGCTCACAGTCCCAATCACTTGTCAGAATGCACATGCCCAGAGCTGCCAGGTCTTGACAGCAAATCTCTCGCCTCCTGCATCAGAGTGGCGTTCCAAGCCCTCGAAAGAAGGCTAACAGCCTCCAGCAGGGGAGACAGCCAGGTTCCCAACCACCAGCCCTCTCAACTCCACCTGCTGAACTAGCTCAGAAAACATCCTCCCTCCCTCTCTTCCCTCTCCCTCTCCCTACGCCGCAGTCCTGGTTCAGGCCGTATCTCCTCTGAACTGTGTTAAGACTTTGCTACAGCCTCCGGCTCCTCTCTGGACTGCCTCTCTCTCCTGCCAACCCAGGGGTCCCCAGCTTGGGCTGAATGACCAGATGATGCCCAGGCTTCATCTCATCTGATTTACTTGGTCAGGAGTAGCACCCTGACATTGGCACTTTATAAAGCTTCCTAGGAGACCCGAATGAGCAGTCAGGATGGAGAGCTGCAGCTGCAACCCATCCTTTACACCGCACCCTGGCTGATCTCGCCAACAGGGATCTGCTCCCATCTCCAAGAGGAGGAATCTTTCCTTGGGGTACAAGTTCCTTCAGGATCTGACCCAGTCCTCTCTTGTTTCCCATCTTCTCTCACTCCCCTTTGCAATCTGGTCATTGGCACAGATCTTCATTTCCTAAACAAGTCACCTCTTTCTATTTTCTAGCTCAGAATGTTCTCTATGCCTGGAATGTCTTGCCCCACCCCACAACTAGAAAGTTTTTTCTGAACCTTCAAAGCCCAATGTCAATGTCCCCCTCCTCTGAAGACTTCCCTCTTGCCCCACACAGTATATGGCATGCGCTGTTCCCACAGTTTTACGTATTATTCATTTAACCCTCACAACAACCCTGCAAAGTAGGTATTATCATCATCCACAGTTTACAGATGAGAGCACATCTGTAACTTGGCCAGTTAATGACCAAGGAGGGTCTGAACCCAGGAATCTGGCTGCCAAACCCACCGTGCTATAGAGCACCACTGTACCTGACTTCTATTTCTCTATTCATCAAGACCCGTCTCACCCACTTAACAGTGAGCTCCCTGAGTGCAGGAATTGTGTCTTATTATTACCAGCATTACTAGATTACCATATCAACAGGAATAATGACAATAGCTCTGATGTTTGGGGAGCTCTCCCCGTGCCTGGTGCTCTTCATATATGATCTTCTCCAAAACTCAGCACCGGCACTGAGGTGTGTATTATCTTCGCTTTATAGAAAAATCATCAAGCTTCTGTGACGATAAAGCAGCTGGACCAAGTTCATACCTGCCTCTACCCCAGATTCCCAGCACTTAGCCTTGTCCCTGACACAGAGTCAAGACCCAGGGATCTGGTGAATTAAACTGGACATCTCAGTCTTGGCCTCTGCCTTTGAGTTAGAAGATATGATCTCATTAATCTACGATTACAACTTACTAATAATGAACAGCTATGATATCCTACCAAGAGCCAGGAATGGTGCTGGAAGCTCCATAGACATGGATGAATTTGTTTCCCATGAGGCAGGGCCCATTTTTTTGCCATTTTCCAGATGTCACACTGGAGGCTCAGGAGGTTGTGTGACATGTTCAAGGTCAGGGGGCTGGTGAGGAGCAGGGCCAGTGACGGAGCTGGTGCCTTCTTCCATGCTGCCTTTGGGAACAGAGACCCACCCCCCACCCCCCACCAAAGGCAGAGGCAGGGAGTGAGGCGGGAGGCAATGGGGCGCATTCCATCAGATACAGTCTTCCCAGACAGTTAGCAGATTCTCAGTCCCTGCAGGACCGGATTGTGTCCAAGGCACGTGGTGAAACAGCCCATGCAGTTGCTCCTGTGACATCTCCTGCTGCTCCTTCCAGGCCCCTGCACGGGCCCCCCACATTCCTGGTGACTGGTGACGTCACCCAGCTGTGCTCCCTCATCTCCCGGAGGAAGCTCTGTCACCGTCGGGAAGGGGGAGGGATGACACGTAGACGGCCGCCTCTCGGCGCCTGATGGAATGCACGCCTGGCTCAGCCCTCGTGGAGTCTGGGGAGGGTCCCCAAGCAGGGTCACTTCCCGATGATCAGAAGGTGGACGCCAAGGCCTGAAATGCCCAGGCTAGAGATGAAAAATAATCCAACTGAATAAATAAATCACCAAAGAGAGCAGCAACCACCGTCTGCCAAGAAATTTAATCCTAAATGTGGAGAGAGTTGGTTGGGGGTGGGGGTGGGGGTGGGGGGACAGGGAGGACTGAGGCTCTGAAAAGATCTAATTGGTGATAGGGCCCTAAGAATATGTAAATAGTCTCTTGGTTTCTGTCCTAAAAGGAAAACCAGATGCCAAGGACTCCAAGCTGAGTTTTCATCTGAAAATCACTAAGACCCAGAGAATGCCATTTTAAATGCATTTAATTTGAATGTTATCCCCTATGGGGAAGGGCTTCTGGCAAGAGGTTGTCTTTTACATCAGCCCCACCCCACCCCTTTGTAAGCCCCAAGGCACCATTTCTGTGCCCTTCCTCCCCCCACCATCCCTTATAGTTAGCCAGCTCAACTTGGGAGTGGGGAGGATTGGGGAGTTTGGTGTGGGTTCTGCTTTTTAGGGGTCTCAAAAGCCTGTGGCCAAAGCTCTCACTCAGAGATATCTAAATAAGGTTAACAATTTCCAAGTCCAGTGACCAAGAAATCGTTCTCTGTTTTTCCTGCATAGTCAATTCTATTATTTTGGACAATGTTGATTCTTGATTCTTAGAACAAAATTTTGTCTCCAGGAAGCGTCTTACTTTTGGTCTTTGGCACTACATAAAACCCAGTGGATCCCTCTTCCCTATGCGGAACCTTCTAGAAGCCCTCTGGGGTTTCAGATACTTTGGACCCTTAAAAGTAAAAGAAAAGCTGGAGAGTACAGTGAAAGGAGTTTGGGGGAGGAGGAATCAGGACTCCTGGGTTCTAGGTCATGTTGCTTCCTTACTGTCATGGGGTTTAGAATAGGTGACACCATCTCTCTGGGGCGTGGTGTCCTCATCTGTAAAATAGAAAGGATGCCTGCCCTACACCAATGGGGTGAGGATAAAAGGAAGAAAGGGGATCATGTATTTTGAACATAAACCAGTCTTATAAAGGTGAGTTATAATTATGTAATTACAAATGACAAATGAAACCATAAAAATGACAGGTCTGGGATGCTTTTTCTCCTCTGTGTAAATCACAAGGGTTGGATCTGCAAAGTCCCTTCCAGCGCTGGTGTGCAAGAAATCTAGCATGAATGGGAGCTGAGCAGGGTGGGAGTTTATGGACCTGTGCAAATCAACAAAAGGGAGCCCATCTGTTCCGAAAGAAAAAGGGGTGGAGTGGCAGGAGGAAGGGAGCTCCTCTCATTTATTTAACCATTCAGCAAACTTGCATCAAGTCTCCAGTGCCTGTAGCACACTGAGCAGAGCACTGTGCAGAAGAATTTCCCCAAGAGTGGTAGATTCGCCAATGGACCACACACAATGATTTTTACTTGGTGGAATAGGCTGAATAATGCCCACGCCTCACCCCGCCAAGATGTCCCCGTCCTAATCTCTGGAACCTGTGAATATGTGACCTTATATGGCAAAAAGGAACTTTGTAGGTGTGTTTAAAATCCATAATCACTTGACTTTAAAGAAGGAAGATGATCCTGGTTTATCCAGGTGGGCCCAATGTAATCACAAGGGTCCTTATCAGAAAGAGACAGGAGGATCCAAGTCAGAGGAGGCCAGTGAGGACGGAAGCAGAGGTCAGAGCTATGCCGGACCACAAGCCAAGGAACACGAGCAGCCTCCAGAAGCTGGAAAAGGCTGGGAAATAGATTCTCCCTTAGAGCCTCCCAAAGGAACCCAGCCCTGCTGACCCGGCTTGGACTCCTGACCTCCAAAACTGTAAGGTAATAAATCTGTGTTTTAAGCCACTAAGTTTGTGGTAATTTGTTTCAGCAAAACAGGAAACTAATACACCTGCTTTGCAATGGAAGCCTCTGTTGTTGATTGTTGATTATTTTGATCTGTATTTGAATACACAGACCACATAACACACACAGAGAGAGAGAGAGAGAGAGAGAGAGAACAAGGCACATCTAACCCAACTCAGTCCCACCCCAAGGTTTTTGCACTTGCAGTTCCCACTGCCAGGAATGCTCCTCCCCTAGATCTTCATGCAGCTCCCCCTTTTCAGCTCTGTTGTCTGTGCTCATTTTACTGCCTCAGAGGGTCCTTCCCTGGCTGCCCCATCTAAAATAGTGCTGTGTTTCCCACCTCCAGCCCCTGCTATTGCAGTGCTTTTCAGACTGCTGGTTGCAATCCATTACGAGACCTTATGATCAATCTTTAGTGGGTCATAACCAGCATATTGTAAAATAAAAAAAGAAGACAAAATATCAGAGTGTATCACACACAGGAAGGGTAGGTATTGATTCTCGGCATCATTTAGTTTCTCTGTGTGTGTGTGTATGTGTGTGTGTGCGTGTGTGTGTGTGTGTGTGTTGTGCTGCAATGTAAAGTCATTTTCTTACTATGGATCAACAATTTTGATCTAATACATTACCCTGCACTGCATTTTTCTCTTAGCATTATTTGAAAATCTCTTAAATATGCATGTATTATCCATCTCCTCCAGGAGAATATAATCTTCATAAGGTAGGGGCTTTGCCTGTTTCCGGCTTTGCTGTGTCCCCAGCATGCAGAGCAGTGCTGAACACCCCACAGCACTCAGTAAAGATTTGCTGAAGGAATGAAGGAATGAATGAATGAGCCAGTGATTTCATGTTTAGTATGGGACTAATGTTTGGAAAAAATAAGTCAATTTCAAGGAAAATATTAAGTAAATAATAATGCAAGTGGTACCTAGTGAGGCAAAACTCATGAAGATGAAACCTGAAATACTCAGTTGGGGACATGCCATAAAAGACTCATTCCCTGCTCTGAAAGGGTCTCCAAACTTAGCTGAGGAGACAAGCTGTAGAAGGGTCAAAGCACAGATGAATCCAGTCCCAGCCGTGCTTTGCCAATGAGGTTGCCGCAGCCCAGAATGCAGAAGTGACTTCTCCCAGGCCTCAGAGCCAGCCAGCTGCAGGAGGAGGAGAGCCCATGTCCCACCTCCCTGGGCAGAGTTCTCTCCCCTTTCAGCCCGCATGGCAGCTCTGGACATGCTGAACTCCCGATCAGCCCAACCACACCAGAGCCCGAGAGTCTGAAAATCCAGGATGGGAAGCTCATCCCAACTCCAGTCCCCCCTTCCCACTCCCAACTCCCATCCATCGCTTTTTTTCTCTACTGCAACATACTGTTCAGGAACTTAGAAGCAGCGCCATACAGTGGAAAGAAGCCTGGCTTGGGAATCAGACAGAACAGTCTTCCAATAGACCTTGGTCTATTCCTTATTAACCAGGATACTTGGGCAAGTTTCTTAACCTCTCTGAGCCTCACTTTCCTCACCTGTGAGCTGGGCCTCATAAACAAAATAACTCTATACAGCGCCCAGAGAATGTAGGCTTTCAGGAAATGGTGGTTCCCTTCTCCTCCTCTCCCAAGAGATCTATGCATTAGCATCAAGGGCTAACCTTTAACAAATGCCCACAAAGGACAGGGCACTGTTCAGATGTCATCATTGACAGCATGCAAGGGAGTCCCTTTCTCAAAAGTCAGCTCCAAGTGTTCCAGAACAGGTGTCCTGAAGTGGGTTGAATGGGGGTCTCTCAAAAGATATGTTCACATTCCAGAACCTGGGAAACGTGAGCTTGTTTGAGAAAAGGGTCTTTGCAGATGTCATTAGTTAAAGATCTCAAGATGAGATCACCTTGGATTATCCAAGTGGGCCCTAAATCCAATGACAAGGGTCCTTCTAAGGGTCACACAGAGGAAAGACACAGAGAAGAGAAGGCCATGTGAAGAGAGAACAGACGTTAGAGTGATACAGCCACAAGCCAAGGAACACCCAGGGCTGCCAGAAGATGGAAAAGCAAGGAAAGACTCTCCCCTGAGCCTTCAGAGGGAGCAACCCCTGCCAACACCTTGATTTCACACTGCTGGCCTCCAGAATGGTGAGAGACATAAATTGCCGTTATTGTAAGCCACCCAGCTTGTGGTCATTTGATACAGCAGCCACAGGAGACTAATACGCTCTCCCCATTCTATAATGCTTCTGCCTCATGCACCCACCACAAACCCCTGTGCTCCCACATCGTAGAACAGTGGGAAGAACAAGGGTTTTAAAGTCTAGGTTCTGATTCTGACTCTGCCAGTCAGAAACTGAGCAAATTGGACAAGTTATTTACCTTTCCTACATCCTCTATCTCATCTGTAAAATGGGAATAAAACTACCCACCTTCAAGGTGGTTGTGAAGATTAAAAATAATAACTAGAAAACCCCTATCTTGGATTTAATAACAGAGGGGATAATCAACTCCTTTTGGGCTCCTGTGAGGCTGCAGACCCCAGCACAGGCCTCCCCCTCACTCAGATTCCCGAGCAAACTGGTCCAACCCAGAGTTCGGGGGAGGAGGAGCCAGCTCGCAGGGGAATGAGCCCAGGAGTAGCCCCACTAAGACCCAGTGTCGGTCTTGGCCTAAAGGCCTGGAGCACCCAGCTCCCTTCTCATACTTTAAGAAAACTTGTGGTCTTTTTTCTGGAAAACCAAGAAAGCACTTGGTTCTTTCAAGGCATTTTCTATTTGATGATTTAGAAGAAGAGAAAGTGGGGAAATTGGCAGAGGATTGATCTCCATGGAAAGGAGTGAGGCCTAGCAGAAGGTTTGGTCCACAAGGAAGCCAAAGGATGAGCAAAACAACCTGAAGTCACCCCTTTTTGAAGCATCAGGGAAGAGTATAAAGAGCAGGGAGCCATGGGGAGTCCAGGTGCTTGGGGAAAGGAGATAGGAATTATCAGTTTGAACAAAAAGACCCAGGAAGGGTAAAAGACTGAGGAGCCATAAGAGATGGAAATGCGAAGGCTGCAAAGCCAGTGGTCAAATGTCCCAGATCCCAAAGGCTCCCCAAGGGTATGTGAGAATACTCGGCTCAAGTCTGAGCTTTGTCTAGCCTGCACCCCTTCCACCAAGGCCTCCCCTTCCACTTACCAATCTTGGAGGGTCATAAGGGTCCAAGGCAGGTGGCTGCAGGGGTAAGAAGAAGGGTGGGGGAGCTGAAAAACCTGGGCCTGAAGGTCACTGGAAGAGCCAGGTTGAAATCTAGGTACTTGACTCCAGAACACTCACTGATCCATGATGCTGCATGTTCTCTGCTCATCTATGAAATGAGGATAATATGACCTTCCTCTCAGGGTTGATCTGAGGATTAGAAATAATGCACTCACCATCCCAAGCACATCCAAGACCATGGCTAATGTAGCTGTGCCTGGGCCAGATCCCCACTCATCTTCTACGATGCCGGTGGTGAAGCAATCGTTCTGTTAATGAGGTATTGATGTTCATGTTCTTATTCCCATAAATGGTAAATGCCTTTCTCTTATCGCCCCTTGTCCTCCACAACCCTATTCTTCCTTATCGACTTTTTGATTTCTGTTTATGCAATCACAGCTGTCAATGTAGGTCAACATATATCTCCCTGAAAAAATGAGAAAAACAAAAATGAAGGCTGACTTGAAAAGTTCAGAAACAAGGGGATACAAGTGATATTTCCCAGAGGTGTTACACGAATCATCCCCAACTGTAAGGTGAACTTGCCGTTTCCACCAAGAAATTCGTTGATTGGGTAAAGGCCAATGAATAACATCATTTTTCAGAAAAAGAAATGGCACAGTGCTCTGTGGGGCTGCAGAGTTGCCCACTCCTCTGGGGAACCCCAGTTCTTTAAAACTCTGCCCAGCGGCCTGACATCGTGCAGACATTTCCCAGAGAGTTCATCTCTAGATATGCCAGGTAAGACAGAGGCTGACAGGTAACCGTGAAACACTTCCTTTGTACCCCAAGAGCTTCAGATTTGGAATCAAACACACCTGGTTTCAGATCCTGACTTTTCTATTTGTAACTCTGGGAACTTAACACCAATTACTTAGATTCGCTAAGCCTCCAATTCAGGGGAGATAACAACTTCCTTGGGCAGTTATGGGGCTCAAACAAGGTGATTTATGCAAGCACAGTTTTGGCATATAGCAAGACTCAAGAAACGGTAGCTCTTACTACAAGCAGGCAAACTTTTTTCTTTGAGGAATTGTAGCAGTCCCTACAAGGCCAAGACTGTATGTTGGGCCAACATCGCCACCTGGTGGTCAGAAATAAGATCCGGCAAACCTCGTCATGGGTCTTGGGACTTTTTCCACTTGGTCACAGGGAGACTCACATCACAAGATTTACCTCCAAAAAATGACCTGGTTAAAAGAGGGCATGAAGTCATGGACAGAGCATAACCTGGCCCATTTATAATTCCTCCCTAAAGAAAGAAAAATTGCTGGTGCCAAGAAGGTGGACTTTGGGTTCAGTCTACTTTGGGCGAGACACTATAACTCTATGAGGAGCCTCAGTTTCTTCCTCTGTAAAATGGGAATAATGACACCTCCTTTACAGGCATCAAAAATGAGAAAATAACTATCGGTCCAGTGACAGGCATTTAGCAAACACTTAAGGCAATTTTTTATATTTAAGAAGCAACTGCATTTGTCTCATCTCAAAAAGTTCTGCCTTTGACTCTAAACAACAGCTGAGATTTATCTGGTGTGCCCTCACTTGAGCCAGGCTCTCTGTTCTCCAATCACTAAGGAACTTTTAAGCAGAGGACACATTATTCACCTCCCCACCTCTGGGATTTACTGCTCCAAAGCCAGACCTGCTTGGGAAGCAACAACCAGAAGCTGGGGTTCTTGGAGACTCGCCATGGAAGGCGATTGTTCATTCATTCACTAAGCCAGTCACTCACTCATTTTTTAAAAGTGCTGGACACTGGAGATACAAAGATGACTTGGGCATGGCTCCTGGCCCTACAGGGCTTGTAGCCTAAATGGGGTGGTGGGCCAGTAAAGAAATACTTCAGTGAGATGGGTCAGTACTCGGACAGAGGTATGTAGTAACTGTTAGGGAAGGTAACACAGAGTAGGGAGTAACCACCTCAGCCTGGGGGAGTCAATAGTTACAAGAGTCCAACAAACATAGAAAAGAGCTTAATAAGTGCCAGGCACAATGTGAGACCTGGAGAAACAGGGTGAATAAAACCCAATCCCAAAGAGGCTGTGGACTGGGGTAAGGGAAGGATGCAGAGAGGACATGACATACAGGTTGGGACTGCTGGGGCGTGTGGCTTAGGCTTAGAGGTGGGAGAGCTTTTCCAGACCCACCCACTGCATCTTCAAGCTGCCTCCCCTGCCTTGGGGTTCAGGAAATGCAAATATCTTTTTCATTCAATAATATTTTTAAAACCTGCTCAACCTCCACTCTGGTCCCTTCTCCCGAAGGCCCCAGATAGGGGAGTGCAGCAGCACATCACCCACAATATGCCCATCTAGCCCACTTCCCCATCACGCTGCTTTAGCATTGTTGATGGCACACACACACACACACACACACAACACACACACACACACACTGGTCCGAGTCCTCTCTCCTAGGGACCTTCTCGCCAATAGCCTGGCCCACATCCCAGGGGCTCAAAGTCTCATCTTTGTCCCCAGCCCCAGGCCTTCCCCCATTCCCAACTCACCTGGGCCTCTTGTGTCCCTCTGACCTACCAACCACTGGAGGCTAGGATGGAGGCTGGTGCTGAAGGGGTACATGTGGCAGGTGCATAGGTTCTTTTCCTTTCCAATTCCCTAGAGAAATGAGTGGAAACCACCACTGAGGAGCCTTCCATTTCCTGAGGGCCTACTGTGTGCATTCACTCTTCAGTGGTGGCAGAGAAAGGGGAAGAGTAAGAGCATGGGGTCTGGAGTTTGCTTTCAGGCTCCACCACTTCCTGGCTGTGTGGCTTTGGACAAGTGACTTAAACACTCTGTGCTGCATTTCTTTATCTATAAAGTGAAGAAAAGTACCTACCTCACGGGCTGCTGTGAGGATTAAATAACAAGCAAAGTGCTTAGAAGTCTGCCTAGCACATAGTAAGAGCTCATTAACTATTTTATTTTATTTATTTTTAATTGTGGTAAAATATGTAAAATATAAGAAACATTTTAACATTTTATGTAGACAATTGTGTGACACTAAGTACATTGACAATATTGTGTAGCTTTCGCCATTATCTATTTCCAGACTATTTGCATCATTCCAAACCAGAACTCATATTCATTTAGCAATAACTCCCCATCTCCCCTCCCCCCACTCCTGGTGACCACTATTCTGCTTTCTCTCTCTATGAATTTGCTTTTTCTAAGAATTCCATATGAGAGTAATCATACAATATGTGTCCTTTTGTGTATAGCTTATTTCACTCAATATGATGTCTTCAAGGTTCATCCACGTTGTAGCAACACTCTGTTTCTTTTTATGGCTGAATAATGTTCCACTGTATGGACAGACCACTTATTTTTTGTCTATTCACCTGTTGACTAATTCATTAACTCTTAGCTATTACACAACAATAACTATTTATTGAGCACCTACTGTATGCCATGATTGGAGCTGCAACTGTGAACCAAAGAGATGTGGTCCTTGCTTCACAGAGTGTACAGTCTGCCAGGGAAACCTAAGTAAAGACACAAATAAGTATATAATCACCAACTGTGATGGGTACTAGGAAGAAATGGATAGTACTAATGGAAAGAAGAGGAAGAAGAGGAGGGAATGGAATGAGATTGGAGACCATGACATTTAAGCTGAGACCGAATGGATGAACAGGAGCACGCTAATGAGCTAGAAGGCAGAGGGAGCAGTGTGCCAAGGCCCTGCCGTGGCCAAGAAGTCAGAGCAATCAAGGAACTGGAAGAAGGAGGCCAGACTGGCTGCAAGACAGTGAGCAAGAGAGAAACAGCCCAGGGCTAATGTTGGCAAAGCTGGCAAAAGTCAACTCTGCTATGTCCTGAGGGCCACATGAGCAATTGAGCATTTTACTCTAAGCCAGGGAAGTTTTTTAGAAGTGGGGTGTGTTGTTCGGACATGACTTGATTTACATTCTTAAAAAGATCACTTTGCTAACCTTAAGGGTAGAAATGAGGATATGAGAAAGGAAGGGATTGTAAGTAGTCAAGAAAGGGAGGTGGCTGGGGCTGGTGTTGGACAGTGGAGATACATCTGCAAATATAATCGACAGGACTTGATGATGGAGTGGATGTGGAAGGTGAGGAAGAGGGAGGATGATGAAAATAACTTGAGATGGTGGGAAACTGAAAAAAGACTGGATTTCAAGAAAGATCAAGAGTTGGCTTTGGAGATGTCAGGCAGGCAGTTCCACTGGAAATAATATACATTTAAGAGATATACAGGCAAAAGATGGGTTCTCAACAGAGAGAGGGCCCAGAGAGTTCAAAAATGGATGGGGTTCAGAGCAGGTGTGAGAGGATGGGCCCCTAAGGAGACAGAGGAGAAGGGTCTGTAAATACAGCTATGTGAAGGTAAAGGTGAAGGGATATCAAGCCATTCCACATTGAATCCTCACCACAAATCCTGAGAGTTTGGTTTTATTTCTCCCACTTCAAAAATGAGGGGGATGAGGCTCAGGAAAGTTAAGTTGCTTGGGCAGGTCACCTGGTTCCTAAGCGGACAAGTCAGAATTCAGACTCCAGCTTGTCCAACCCAAAAACTGTCGAATCTTCAGTATGCCGCCCTGAAGAGCTCACACTCATTACAGAGTGGGTGCTCAGAAAGTACTAGCAGAATGAAGTGTTAGTTGAAAGCATAAGCCCTATTCCCGACCCTGTTTATTATTATTATTAATAAGAAGAAGAAGAAGAAGAATTTTATTTATACATGCTCCATATCCACCGAACATACAAATCCAGTTTTGATTTGTATTTGACTCTATTAGCAGCAACAAATTGTGGAGCCCTGGATAGCAGGGAAATTGAAAAGGAGGGGGTTAAGCTAAAATGGGATTGGGGTAGAAGGGCAGATAAGACAGAAGAGAAGGAAAGAAAAGATTGACACAAATCCACTCAACTGCAGATCCCCACTAAAGGCTGCTGGAAGTTCTCAGGCCTCTGAGCTCACCAGTGCCATTCCTACCATATAATGAAGTACGTCCAAACATCCCTGGTCCAGATGCCACACACCAGAATATGGATAACCCGAGGTTCTCCTGGATTCATGACTTGCCAGATTGTGGACTAGGGATACCCAACAAAGAGGCTGAGGCCCTCTGTGTTATACAGTCCTGGATTTGGGATTAAGCCCCAGCTCCATTAGTTCCTAGCTGTACAATTGTGAAAAAGTCACTTGACTTCTAATATTGATGGTTTTCCTCTGGTATGTCCTATTTCTCGGGTCCCTTATATCATTAGGCAACTGGACTTTACAGAATCCATTTCTTTTGGCAATGTAAGCAGCATTTGAGGCAAAGAAAAGGCTCTCAGGACATAGTGATTACATGATGAATCAGAATCAGGTTGCTTGATCCAAGACTTATTAAAGGATCCCCCAAATAAAGAAGTAGTGGTGTGGCAGAAACAGACTCACAGGTCCTGGGCACGCAGGTGGACTACATTTCCCAGGCTCCTCCACAGATAAGAGTAGCCACATTCTAGCCAATAGAATGTGATCAGCAGTGACGCGCGCGCGCGTGTGTGTGTGTGTGTGTGTGTGTGTGTGTGTGTGTGTGTTTGTGTGTACACGCCCGCACCTTTTCCAGGCCTGGCCCATGAAAGACTTCCAAGCTTGATTCTTCCATGCTCTTGCTTTATGTCCTGGCTTGCTGCAAATACACCCAGCAACTTTGGAGCCACACACTGAAAACGAGAGCGCCACGGAGGAAAAGTGGCTGGAGAGCCACCCATGGATTAGGATACCCATTTTGGATTCCATGTGAATGATAAATAAGTTTCTACAGAGTTTGAGCCATTATACATATATATCAGAACCATGTTATCACTTTGCAAAGCTCACAGAACCACGCAAAGTGAGGACATCCTGTATTATCCTCAATATTGCTGCAATGATGCTACATAGCAAGCCTCCTCAAAACACAATGATCTATAGTAAGCATTTATTTTTGTCACTCTCAGGTCTGTGAAGCTGGGGCAGTACTGTGCCAAGCTACAGATCAGCTCTGCTTCGCTCAGGCTCTGGGTTGGGTTCAAGCCTATCCACATGTCTACCCATTTTCTTGGACCAACGGCTACTGGGGCATGTTCTTCTCATGGGAGATCTTAAGAGTACAAGAGGCCAAGCCAAACTGCACAAACACAAGACCTCTGCTCAAATCACCTCCGTTAGCATTCCACTGTCCAAAACAAGTTGGAAGGCCATGCACCAACATCAGTGGGATGGGGAAGGGTATTTCATCCATAGTGGGAAGGCACTACACAGTCATGTTGAAAATACACAATTCTATTCCAGGGGGTGAAGAATTGGGACCCGTAGCCAGTCAACCATAGTCAGTATCTTCATCATCATTAACCAGCAGGCTTCTAGTTTGATTGAGAAAGCAGGTTGGGAGAAAGCAGTCCCAATGTCCTCCAGAGTTCTACATGGGACAAATCAGCCCAGCAGTTGCTGGTGGCCTCACCATCCCTTCTGCTGCTCAGCATCAACCAGTGGCATCTTAACTCCACCCACTGCTGCCCAGGCACCCTCCTCTCAATTCCTCCCGCTTCCCAAGCTCTGACTCTTGCAAAGATAGTCATGTTCTCACCAACACTCAATTGGTTATAGTGGCTTTATTCATAATTGCTGAAAACTGGGAGCAACCAAGATGTCCTTCAATAGGCAAATGGATAAACAAACTGTTACATCCATACAATGGAACATTATTCTGCCATAAAAAAAGAAATGTGCTATCAACCCCCAAAAAGGCATATTGCTAAGTCAAAGAAGCCAGTCTGAAAGGCCACATACTGTTTGATTCCAATTATATGGCATTCTAGAAAAGCAAAACTATAAAGACAATGAAAAGACCAGTGGTTGCCAGGGGTTCAGAGGGAGTGGGGGGGGGGTGAATAAGTGGAACACAGGGCATTTGTAGGACAGTGACACTATTCTATATGAAACTGTGAAGGTGGAGATAGAACAGTACGCATTTGTCAAAACCCAGAGAACTGTACAACATAATGTAAACTACGGACTTTAATTAACAATAACGCATCAATATTGGTTCATCAATCGTAACAAACATACCACACTATGCAAGATGTTAGTAATAGGAGGGATGGGGTGGGAAGGGAGGTAGATGGGAACTCTGTGCTCTCTGCACAATTTTTCTGTAAACATAAAACTGCTCTACAAAAATAAAATCTATTTTTAAAAAAATCTAATGGGGCCCAAATAGGGCTTAAGCAAAATTCAGAACCCCATTCATTATAATAAATAAAGTCCCTCAACTTTGCAACCCATTTCCTGACTTGATCTTCACAACCCTATGAAGACCCAGGCTTGGAATTGTTGTCCAGGTTCCCACTGTATAGATGAGGACACTGAGACTCAGAGAAATTATGTGACTGCGTGAAGTCTGAACAGTTAGTGACCCAGCCCAAACATGAATACAGTCTTCTCTCTCCATGCCCTCGTAATAGGAGGGAGGAAAAGTCATCAAACCCAGATCCTGAAAACAGCTCGGGTTTGGCCAAGTCAGCCTCCGTTGGGAAAAATATCTGGGGGAGAGGTGTTTCCCACACAGCTCCCTGCACACTCTCCCTCCGGAAGCACAGTCTGCAGGGCTGCACATACAGCCCAGCTCACAGCAGTCCTCCATTTAATCATGGCCAGAAATGTCCAGGCCCCAAGAATTCAGTGTCCTTCTGCGTGTTTTAAGAAGACCAGAGTTTCATCTTAATTCTAGGAACTATTAAGAGTGCATTCATAACCATCACTGAGCATTTTGAAGAGACATCATTTTCTATTTCTCCAGGTTTTTTCTCCAGCCACCTTTCCCTCTCCTTTCTCTCCACCCATCCTTTCCTGTCCCCAACATCTCTAGGCAGGAAGAGTGTCCAGGTTTTGAAACGGGATAAGAAATTTAAACAAAATTGATTATGCAGTCTTATTAGCTACAAAGTGGTGTTGTCATATTTTGGGGATGATAGTAAAATGAGGACTTTTTTTTAAAGTTAATGAATTGGCTGACATTATGATGTCAGAAGGAGTGGAGCCAAAGGTGTTTTGCTAAAGGGAGCCTCCCCACAGCCCCCCTCCAGACGACATGGCACCCCTGGAGCCCATAGTACTTGCAACTGTTCACGCTGTTTACACACCCAGCTCCCCTGACTGCCTCTTTGTGGGAAGTTGTTTACATGAATTTATTTTGGGAAAATTCCATTAGACAGGACCAGGATTTCTTCACAAATCATTGCCTCTCACTTGCGTCTTGATCAAATCTGGGCAGACGACTCTTTCTTCAGAGCCTTGTCTCCCTGTGTGTCTATTAGGGTCTGGGGTACCCATAGGGGAGGGGGCATGAAAGATGATGAAGTGGCCAAAGATGGCTTGGAGAAAAGAGGCCAGCCTGGCTCAACTGGAAGCAACAGCTCAGGGAGAACAAAGCAGCTCCAGCTGGCTTGGGGATTCTAGATTCATATCTGCAGTTATCCAGTCTACAGCTATGTATGGAATTACCCATCTTGTGCCTGGCCCTGTGCACAGAGACAAATTAGTGCTACTCCCTGACCTCAAGAAGCTCAAAATCTAAAGAAAGAGAGTGCAACAAAAACAAATGATTCCAATTCAATAGTCTTGAGGACAGTGTTGTGTCTCCACACCAGAGCGCCATTCCGCCCCTCAGGTAGTCATTGAGCACATTGATTCCTCTGTCAAATCACTCTTGTCATTCACTCTGTTGAAGGAGAGACCCAAACAGGAGGCATGCCCCAATTTTGTTCCCATTCCCTTGACCTTACACTGGCATCACAAGCCCCACAGTCACCTCTTTGGGGCCAGATCAACTCCCTGTTAGTCCTTGCATGGAGACTTACAGGACACCCACTAAGTGTTGAGCTCTGTATATTCAGAGATGCTGAGACATCATCCCTGCTCTGCAGGAGCTCAGCCTGGGCCCAATAGAGGCATGCAGGGATTGAGGACAACAGATAAGCCACAAGGTAGACACTTTCTCTTGGATAATGGAAGATGACTATTGTTCCTGGTATACTTTGAGGGGTACTGAAAGGAAGGAGGCAGCTCCTGGCAGTAAACTTGGCACCATTCATGGGTTGAGCTGCCTTGTGCTTCTGACACTGCAGACTGAAGTAGCACTTGACCACAGAACTCACTGAGCAACGCTGAAAGGGGTCTGCTTCTCAGGGTGTTTCCTCATCTCTAACCATAAGGGGCTGCACCATCAGAGGCTGCCATGGAAACCTTAGTGGAAACAAAATATTGGGCAGTGATAGTGGCCAACAATTATTGAGCTTTTACTACATGCCAGGCACCAGTCTAAGTGTTTCATGTGTGTCAATTCACTTAATCATCACCGCAACCCTTTAAGTTAGGTACTGCTATACATAAACAAACTTACCAAATATTAACTTGCCCCAAAACCCCATGTTTGCTCCAGATAAAAGTAAAACTCCTTTTGTTGATGAGAGGGTAGGTTTGCTTTTCCCTCACAGATCTGACTCTTAACTCTTGGTGTTGGTAACGAAAGAACCTTGCTTTTCAGACACCTGTCCATACCTCTAGGAGTTTAAAAGCCACCACCAGGATCCTATGAGCAGGGAGGCAGTGGGACAGGGTAGAGTGAGCATTCACTCTAGAGTCAGACCTAAGTTCATACCCCAGCTTCATCTCTCACTAACAGGGCAAGTTATTTGAGCAAATCCTTTAAACTTCCCAGATCTTGGTTCCTTTAACCTAGTTGTTGCCATGATCAATAAGATAATGGATGCAAACACCTAGTGCAGTGTCTGTGGTAGGCAGTCAAAAGCACAGCAAAGACTGTTATTCTTGCAAGAGGCAGCATGTTATAGGGTATCAATGCAAGATGTGGTGCCATTATGGGTTATTGAGTCCCAGGCTGGCTATATTTGGGGGATGGAGACCATCAGGAGGATCAGCCTTATTTTACTTTATATCCCCCACCTCTCTCAGCACATTTCCATGTACTTCATAAGTGTCATTGAATAAGAAAATGGTTTAGTGTATGGATGGATGGATGGATGGATGGATGGATGGAAGGATAGATGGGTAGATGAATGGTCCAAACTGGTCAGCCCCCTTAATAGCTCTTTTCCAACCCATGGTGCAGTTGCATGTGCCCTATAAAAGGCTGAAACCTCACCTCTCTACATTTCTCATTGCAGCATCTCATGGAGCACCTCTGGTGTTTGACATCTGCCTACCCTTCCAAAACCCCTGCCTCATCTTGCCAGATACCTTCATTGCTGCCTTTTAGCTCAGCCCCTTCACAATGATGCATTGGTTCCACTATCTGGTAGTTCTTGATCTGGCTTCACCTCTGAGCAGTATCTTTTAGAGCCACACTCTGCAGCCCATGGGCCAGCTCCATCCTGGTTCCCAGCTCTGCCCTCCACATCCCCAGCCTGTGCACAGTGCTTTCAGGTTACTGGGGAGGAGGTAATGTCCAGGCATTTATTCCCTGGAGCCCCAGTCCCTGGAGACTCAGGCTGGAACAGTGGTTCTTGTGTGTCTTGCATTCCATGGCCAGACTCCAGCCATGCACTGAGGTTGTTTCATGCACAGCTTTAAGTGCTCTGTGCTCTGCTGACATAGGAGTTGGGAGCAAGCCCAGCCTGAGACTCTGTCGCCATCCATCGGCAGTGGCTAGAGACGAAGAGAAAGTCCAGCCTCCAAAAAAGTGCAGAAGCCATGGCTTGCTACTGCTTCCTGGGAGCTGAAGCAGTCCTTCAGCTACTTACCCAATTGAGATCCAGGCTGCCAGCTCAGCAGACTCATGCTCCACCACCACCACCAGAGCTCCTGCTCTCACTTTTAGCAGTTCCAGAAAAATGACCTGATGCTTTGGAGAAGTTGTCCCCTTCCACTTACAGATTCACTGGTATGAAGAAAGCCTCAGGTCCAGATTCTCAGGGGACAGAGTGTGTCAGCTTCCTCAACTCATACCTGGTAGGGAAGGTAGAAAGGTAGACAGTGTCTCTCCTCTGGTCTCGCAGGTGTCTGCACAAAGATTCCTTGGGCCTTGCAGCAGCACCAATCTACAAATTCTGGGACTCCTCCTGGAATGAAAGACAACCAGAGATTCTGCAGTGAAGTGTTTTGACAAAAAGGTCCCACAGTTCCTGGAAATGAATTGACCCAGCTCTGCAAGCACAGCTCTGAGAAGGCTCAAGAGAGGCTGTGAAGACATAACTAGTGCTCACCAATAATTTTGGTTCTCTTTTCCTTCTGCATGCATGGAGGATCAGAATCCTCTGCCTCTCAGAAATTAGGCATGGCCATGTGACTTAGTTTGGTAAATGAAACATGAGCAGAAATGATATGCCTCTCTTCTGGTACCCAGTTCTCCATTCTCTCTACCCCTGCCATGGCTAATCCTAAAGGCAGCATCACACAATGATAGAGTCTCCATCAGCCTCAGTCCCTACCCCTAACACAAGTAGGAAGGCCCTGCAGATGGCCAATGGGCATGTAGTTTGAGCAAGAAAGAAATCTGTATTCTTTGAAGACTGATATTTCAGGGTTAGTCATTAACCCAGCGTAACCTAGCTTTTCCTGACTAAAACAGAGACCATAAATGAAAATAAACAAGCAGACTTTTCCACCCAAAAAGAGGCTTGGCTTCCCTCCCACTACTAGAGATAATGGTAAGTATTTGCTTAGGCAGTGAGTGCCTCAACTGGCCCTTGTCTTTTTTTATGTATATCCCAGGCCTCAGTTTCAGGAAAGAATGGCCATGTTTCAGTGGGGTTATGGGTAGTGGGATGCTAATTAGCAATTACAGATTCAGTTATTTGCCCATAGATAAATTTGTTAAATAGCACCAGTTCAGTTCTTAGAACAGCAGGACCAGCTCTCCTCCTAACTAAAGGTCAGGTCTGTGGAGATTGACCCTAAAGGCAGGCCCCCTGGCTAGGAAAGAGGGCAGCTTATGACCTATGGGTTCTCCAAGAGTGTATGGGAAGCATGTCCAGAGGCTGGTGTCATCTGTCACTTGATGCTCACTTTACCCTTTGGTCACTGGCCTCTCTTGGCCAGAGGCCCTGACCCAAACTTCTCCAGGGGATTGAGAGCCTCCCTGCTCAGTTGAGATCATCCAGTGATTTGTGAATTCCTGATATTAAATATCTTTTGTTATAAATAGCAGAACTAGCTGACGGAAAAGGGGTAATTTACTGGAAGGGTACTGGGATATGTTATGAAATCTAGGAACTATTGAATATCCAGGCTGGTGGCTCCAGCAATCCCAGGAGCAAGAATTCACATTCCTTCCTTCTAACGTTCCCCCATTAATGTGACCCAATTCCTAACTTCCAATCTCTCAGTTAAAATTCTAAATTCTTGAGTGACAGGAATTCTGATGGGTCCAGCTATGTCTGCATTAAAGAATTGTGGCCCAGGGCAGCACTGTCCAATAGAAATATAAAGCAAGCCACACATAGAATTTTAGATGTTCTAATAGTCACATTAAATAAACAAAAAGAAACAGGTAACATTAATGTTAACATCATATTTAACATAAGAGATCTAAAAATACCAACATTTTCAATAAGTGATCCATACAAATATTTATTCATGAGAAATTATACATTCTTTTTTCATATTAAGTCTTAGAAATCCAGGGAGTATTTTATACTTACCTCAATTCAGACTAACCATATTTCAGCACACAATAACCTCATATGACTAGTGGCTGTCATATTGGACAATGGAATATGTCCAATACGATAAATGCAAGTTTAGGGAGTGTGTAGGTTCACACAGTACAAATTTATCTATGGGCATATAACTCTATGATTTTGTGACTTGGAAAGGGTAGGAGAAAGGAGTTTGCAGAGCAAGGGTTACCATTACTAAATGTCTACTAGACAGAGACAACTGTCAAGGGTGCCAAGCCAGTTGTGACACGGATGGATGTATGGGTAGGTGGTTCTGAGAATCTCAGTTGTACAGAGATACAGCAAGTGATATCACCCTAGGGAAGTCATTTCAGTTAACCTTGCTGCATTAAAAAATTACCCCAAAACCTAATGGCTTAAGACAACAAAGACTTATTATTTCTCATATTTCTGCATGTAAGTTGGGTATTCCTCTGCTGGAATCACCAAAGCTCACTCTGGCTATATTCCTCTGTAATATAGCTGGATGGTCCAAGATAGCCGAACTCATACATCTAGCAGTTAGTGACCAACTTGTCCCAGTTTGCCTGAGACTTTCCCAGTGTTAAAACTGAAAGTCCTATGTCCCAGGAACCCAGAACAAACCAGGGCATTTGGTCACCCTTCCAGCAATTGATGTTGACTGTTGGTTGGGCAGCCCAGTTTCTCCTCCACAGGCACCTCATCCTCCCGTAGGCTACACATGGCCATCACAGAGCTGTGTTCCAAGAGAAGGATTCTGCAAGCTCTCTTGAGACTTGGGCCCAGAACTGACACAGCATCACTTTCACCCTATTCTGTTGGTCAAAGCAAGTCAAGAGACCAGCTCAGATTCAAGGGGAGGGCAAAGAGTCTCCATCACCTCTTGACAGAAGGACTGACAAGGTTACATTGGAAGGAAGCATGGCAAGAATTGCTGTGGCCATTGAAACAATCTGCCACTGGAGATGTGAGAAAGAAAGTTATTAGAGTCAAGTTACCTGGCCTCAGCCTGCAAAGGGTACAGATGAGATGCTTGAATATAGAAAGCACTACTTGAAAATACTGACTGTTGCCAACCAGGCATTTCCCAGATGAGCACCTGATTTCAGGGAGACCCAGAGGCAGGATGCAGATGACTCACCTCACAGAAAACCTCTTTCCACCTGCCGCCCGTCCTAGGCCTTCTGTTGGTAGGCAGAAGTGACTTTCTATGGGAAGGAAAAACACTTTCTCTGAAGGACTTCTGAGACCCAAGATGTGGTAACATTGCTGATTAGAAAGTGCCAGACACAAGGAGACAACAAGCTTGGCTTTCTCCTGGCTCTGCTATCAACTCACATTTTCACCTTGAACAAGTCACCTCTTCTCTCAGGACTTCAGCGTCTAGTTCTGTGCGATAAGGAGTTGGATTAGAAGAGCTCTGTGGTTCCTCTAACACAAAGTTCTGCTATTCCACTCATGGAACTACCCAAACCTACTCAAAGTCCTGTATTACCAAGCAGGCTGAAGGGGTATCTTACCAGGGGACAGTAGCTCCACATTGGAAAGGCCATTGACTTTAGGTTTAGGTTCTATCTCCAGCTCTATCACTTTTTACCTGTGACCTTGTTAAACTATTTCATATCTCTAAGCCCCAGTTTCTTCTTCTTTAAAATGTTTCTAAATATAGTAATGAGATTTTTTCTGTACATGATTCGTACCTTAACCAGTTCAAGGCATCTATCTGGGTGTAGAGAGGTGGGGAGGGGGCAGGAAATGAATTAGGACTCTTATAGAAGAAATTTACAGAGAAAGAAAGGAATATTTCATTTCCAGCATCTAAAAGTGTATTCTGAATCAAAGCAATAATCTTAAAAGCCAATCCTCGTCCAAAGAGAAAGATTTTCTAACTTTCCGTATTTACTCATTAACATATCAAGACCTAGTTGAACTTCATCATAAAAAACACATCCAGACATAAAGAGGAAAGAGGAAGGGGAAAAAGCATTTAGTAGCTCTAGAAATATCCAGATAATATAGGAGACTTGAAGAACACCAGTGCTAGCATCTTGTTTTTCTCACATAGAGTGAGGGAGGCTGTGGTCCCTCTTGGCTTGTGGCACATCCTGGAAGCTGAGTTAACAGCAGAAGCAGGTAGACTGATGAGCCTGAGATAGCCTGCTTGCTGCCCATGCCTTATGGACCACCAGGATCTTTGGGCCAAAGAAAAGGACCACCAGATGTGGAGACTTCCAGAGCAGAGGCAAATGAGCAGAGGTAAATGGCCAAGACCATTCAACTCCAGGAGTGGGGCTGCCAAGTCACTCCAAAACCTAATAAGGACAAGCCATCACCCCCAGGTCATCCCTCACCAGCCACTCCTTAACAGAGATCAACAGGGATCCTCCTGGATTTGATTACCTCTTCTTCCCCTCCCACCACATAAATTGCATAAGCTACACCCCTCACCGTCTTGGTGAGGAACAGCAGGAGGAGGTATGTACTCTGAAAGATAGAGCAGGCACCATCATCCAAGCCGAATCATTCAAGCTGAAGGCTAGTTTCTAAAGAGACTGTTGGCTTGGCTAAGATTACCTGATTGAACTAAAATTTAGGATTTTTTCCTCCTCCCATCTCCACCTTTCTGGGAAAAGGAGGTTCATAAGGAAGGTAAAATCTGTTATAGAGAATATTTTAAAGCTATAATTTCACTCCATATATAATCATAGTGGTGAGGAAACATATGCCCCCTGAAAGCATATGAGCAGTGACCTCAGACAGGGATGGAGGATTAAAAGAGAGGATAAGTGGCCAGTATTTAGCCTGGCATAGAGTGAGTGCTCAATGAATAACTGCAAACATTATTTTTTTATTAAATGAAGACTATAGTTATTCTGCTTTAAACATCATAGAGATTAAATTAAATAGAAAAAAAATGAATGAAACCAAAGGCAGTTCTTTGAAAAGATCAATCATAAAATTGACAAACCTTTAGCTAGACTGACAAAGAAAAACAGAAAAAGGACACAAAAAATTAAAATCAAAAATAAAAGAGGGACATTACTACCATCCCCACAAAATAAAAAGGATTATAAGAGGATACTATGAACAACCTACACCAACAAATTAGATAAACTAGATGAAATAGACAAATTCCTAGAAACACGCAAACTATGTACACTGATTCAAGAAGAAATAGAAGATCTCAACAGACCAACAACAAGAAAAGAGATTGAATCAGTCATCAAAAACTTACCAAAAAAGAAAAGCCCCGGACCAGATGGCTTCACCGGTGAATTTTACCACACATTCCAAGAAGGATTAACACCAATCTTTCTCAAACTCTTGCAAAATATTGAAGAAGAGGGAACACTCTCTAATACATTCTAAGAGGCCATCATCACACTAATACCAAAGCCATATAAAGATACCACAAGAGAAGAAATTTACAGACCAATATCCCTTATGACTATAGATGCAAAGATCCTCAACAAAACACTAGCAAATGAATCCAACAGCACATTCAAAGAATTATGCACCAAGGTCAAGTGGGATTTATCCCAGGTATGCAAGGGTGTTTCAATATAAAAAAAAAAAAATCACCTAATGTAATACACCACATTAATAGAACAAAGGGAAAAAACACATGATCATCTCAGTTGACACAGAAAAGGCATTTGACAGCATCCACCACCACTTCTGGATTAAAAACACTCTTAGAAAGATATGTATTATATCATTTTAAATGTACCTATCTATACATATATTATATAATGAGAAAGCAAGATAGAATATGTATGTTCGTAGGGAAAAAAATCAAAAATTAGAACAAAAAATTTGGATTTAGTTTGACAGTGGACATTACTGATGATTTTTATTTTCTTTATATGGTTTCTTATTTTTCAAATTCCACATAATTAGATGCATTATGATCACAAAAGTAAAATGAAATTCTATGTAAAAAAAAAAAAAACACTCAGAAAACTATGAATAGAAGGAAACTTCCTCAACATGAGACTAGACATATATAAAAAACCCTTAGCTAACATCGTATTCAATGATGAAAGACTGAAAGATACCCCTCTAAGATCAAGAACAAGACAAAGATGCCCACTGTCACCACTGTTATTCAATGTTGAACTGAAAGTTCTAGCCAAAGGAATTAGGCAAGAAGAAGAAATAAAAGGCATCCAAATTGGAAAGGAAGAAGAAAAACTTTCCTTATTTGCAGATAAAATGATCCTATATGGAGAAAATTCTTAAAAGATCCAAAACAAAGCTATTATAGCTAATAAATGAATTCAGCAAACTGGCAGGGTACAAGATCAACACACAAAGCAGTAGTGATTCTATACACTAGTAATGAACAATCTGAAGAGGAAATAAAGGAAAAATGCCTTTACAAGAGTATCTGAAAGAATCACATGCCTAGGAATAAATTTAACCAAGTATGAAAAGATACACAGAAAAATTTTTAAAAATTGATAGAAGAAATCAAAGAAGACCTAAATAAATGGAAGGATATTCTGTGTTCATGGATTGGAAGATTAAATATCATGAATATGTCAGTTCTACCCAAAGTGACTTACAGATTCAACACATTTTCAAACAAAATTCCAAGAGACTTTTACACAGAAATGGAAAAGCCAACTGTGGTGGTTTGAAGCTATATGTACCCCAGAAAAAAAACATATTCTTAAATTAAATCCAATCCTATGGGTGTGGACCTATTGTAAGAAGTATCTTTTGAAGAGGCTACTTCAGTTAAGATATGGTCCATCTCATTCAGGATGGGTTTTAATCATATTACTATAGTCCTTTATAAGACAATGAGATTCAGACCAAGAGAAAGGAAGCCACAGAAAGCAAGAAGCTGAAATCAATGAAACTTGAAAGAGAAGAAAAAGACCAGCAGATGCTGCCATGTGCCTTGCCATGTGACAGAGGAGCCAAGAATCATCAGCAGCTGGTATTCGGGAACAAAGCAGCACCTTGATGATACCTCGATTTGGACATTTTCCCTGCCTCAAAGCTATGAGCAAATAAATTCCCATTGTTTAAACTGATTCATTTCATAGTATTTGCTTCGAAGAGGAGGGAACACTCTCTATGAGGCCATCATCACTCTAATACCAAAGTCATATAAAGATACCACAAGAGAAGAAATTTACAGACCAATATCCATTATGAAGATAGATGCAAAAATCCTCAACAAAAAAAGCCAGACACAAAATGACAAACAGCAATCATCAAATCACCAAGAGCATTTTGAAAAAGAAAAACAAAGTTGGATGACTCACACTTCTCAATGTTAAAACTTATTACAGAGCTACTGTAATAGAAACAGCATGGTACCGACACAAGAATAGACATACAGACAAGTGGAATCAAATTGAGAGCTAAGAAATAAACCCTCATATCTACAGTGAATTGATTTTGTATGAGAGGGACAAGTTCACTCAATTGGGAAAGAACTGTCTCAAGAAACGGTGCTGGGAAAACTTGATATTCATATACAAAAAAATGAAGATTGACCCCTACCTCACATCATATGAAAAAATTAACTCAAAACGGATCAAAGACCAAAAATAAGAACAAAAACTGTAAAACTCCTAGAAGAAAACATGGGAAGGCTTTTCAGGACATTGTGTTAGGCAATGGTTTCTTAGACTTTACAGCAAAAGCATAGCAGCAACAGCAAATAAAAATAGAATAATGGGACTTCATCAAAATTAAAAACTTTTTCACATCAAAGGTCTTCATCATGAAAGTAAAAAGACAACCTACAGAATGGGAGAAGATATTCGGAAACCACGTGTCTAATAATGGTTTAATATCTGAAATGTATAAAGAAATCCTACAAAGCAACAATAAAAAGACAAACAACCCAATTAGAAAATGGGCAAAAGATTCGATAGACATTTCCTCAAGGAAGATGTATGAATGGTCAATAAGCAATGAAAAGATGCTGAACATTATTAGCCATTAGGGAAATGCAAATCAAAACCACAATGAGATACCATTTCATACCAACTAGAATCGCTACTCTTAAAAAAAAAGGTGGGTGGGGGGACAAGTGTTGGAAAGAATGTGGAAAAATAGGAACACTTGTTCATTGCTGGTGAAATGTAAAAGGGTGCAGTTGTTGTGGAAATCAGTTTGGTGTTTCCTCAGAAAGTTAAGTATAGAATTACTCTATGACCCGGCAATCCCATTTCTAGGTATATACCCAAAAGAATTGAAAATTGGTACTAGAACAAATATCTATGCACTGATGTTCACAGCGGCATTATTCACAATTGCCAAAAGTTGGAAGCAACCCAAGTGTCCACCAAAAGTTGAATAAATAAAATGTGTTATATATACACAATGGAATATAATTCAATTGTAAAAGGGAAGGAAGTTCCAATACATGTGGTAACATGGATGAACTTTGAAGACATTTTGAGCGAGAAAAACCAGTCACAAAATGACAAATAGTGTATTATCTCACTGATATGAAATAATTAAAATAAGCAAATTCATAGGGTCAGAAACTAGAATACAGGTTACCAAGGACCAGGGTGAGGATAGAGAATGGGATTTAATGCTTAATTGGTGCAGAGTTTCTGTTTAGGCTGATGGGAAAGTTTTGGTAATGAGTGGTGGTGATGGTAGAACAAAACTGGGAAGGTAATTAATACCACTGAATTGTATATTTGAATGTGGCTAACAGAAGAAATTTTAGGTTGTATATATGTCACCAGAATAAAAAAATTTTAAAAACCGTAGAATTTAACTAAACAAACAGTGAACTCTAAAATAAACACTGGGCTATCATTAATGGTATAATTATAAAATATTGTTTCATCAATTGGTAAGAAAGGTACCACATTAATGCCAAATGTTAACAATAAAGAAAATTTCTACAGGCAGAGCCCAAATTTGCTTTCCTCTCTCTTTTACTGTTTGGTCTTCATTCTGCCCTCTGTGATTACTCACAATAAGTGATTTTTTCTTTTATAGGACAATGTTTGAAGTATATGAACCTCTCATTTTAAGGCTTTACATTTTCATAGCACACTTGGGGCTCAGGTGTAATTACCAGAATGAGTGACTGGAGATGGGGAAAGGGGAGCAACAATGATTTGATTTTCACTAGTAATTAAAGGAGTGTGGATAGGGAAGCCTGCACCAAGTTCACTTTCTCTACTGCAAGTTCTTCTTGATCACATATCTGTCCTTTGACGATTTTCTGAAGAAAACATTCTGGTTTGGTCTTTCCTTTCCCTGTCCCCCTCCCCCTCCCCCTCCCTTCCTCCTCTTTTTTCCTTCTTCCACACCTCACTTTCTCTCTCCCTCTTCCTTCTTTCTCCCCTCCACCCATACCTCGCTCCTGGAAGCAAAAGGATGAATGCCCAATGTTCTGGAAAGCAGTCATTATTTTTGCATTGTGCCTGGTGTAGCACCATGTATAATTAGGTCAGAGATCAGAAAACCTTCAGAAAGCAGGTACCAAGTTGCTGCTTGTATATAACTTGCAAATCATTCATGGCTACTATCTGAATTAGATGGTTTAGAAGATGATGCTCAAGAAGAAAGAGGAGAGAGAAGAGGGGGAGGATAATAATAAGAATACAGTTTGTAAACGGAGATAAGTTTTGCACCTTGTCTGCATAAGTACAGGGAGCTCGTATGGAGATGATGTTCCTCTTTGGTAACAAATATGAGTCAAGGAATGATCACACTTTCCTCTGTCTCTCAATAACCACAGTTAGCATCAAAGCCATTGACGAATCCCTCTAGACTTGCGCTATCCAATACAGTAGCCATAGGCACATGTGGCTGGTCTAAAACGAGACGTGCTGAAAGTGCAAAAAACATACCAGATTTCAACCACTTCGTATGAAAAAAATGTAAAATATCACATTAACAATTTTTACATTGGTTACATGTTGAAATGCTAATATTTGGGATATATTGGGTTATATGAAATATATTATTAATATTGATTTTACTGTTTCTTTTTACACTTTTAAAAAATGCAGCTACTAGAAAATTTTCAGTTACATTTGTGGCTCACATTATCTTTCTATTGGACAGCGCTATTTAGACTCCAAGGTGACATAGTGTAAAGCTAATCGACAGGGAGTTAGAAAAGCCTGGGTTCAAATCTTGACTGTGCTATTGACAAGTTGTGTGCTCTTGGGAAGGCACTGTCTCTCTGGGCTTCATTTTCCTCCTCTATGAAATGGGCATGATATATAATGATACCTGCCCAACCTCCCTCTGGGAGCCACAAGTATCAAAGGAGAGAATGTATGTGGAGAGGCTTTGTAACTGCAAAACACAGCACAAATATGTTTCACCAGCATCGATTGTATCACCACCACCCCATCGCCATCAGCACCATCAGCACCATCATCATCATCATCGTCACCTCCTCTTTCAGCAGAGAGAATAAGGCTACAAGGGCAGGAGTATATCAGACCCCAGCCCAAGCCCAGCCCACAGCACTTCTGCTTTCAGCACCTCCTAAACCCTGTGGCAGGATTAGAAGTAACTTACCTTCTGCCAGCTGCCAAAAGTGCTTTTGTTTGCTTGGAGGGGGTGGGATGGGGCAGGTCTCAGAGAAAAACGTACCTTCTACCTAGCCCTTTTCAATCAATCCAGATTTTATACATGGTTTTGGATTAGAATAAGACATCCAGATTTTTTTTTTTCTAAAAAAGCATTTCTGTTGCATCAGACCACCAAAGTATTTCTCCTCTCTTTTTTAGGCCACCAAATATTTTTATGATTTTCCACATAAACATCTAGGGAAAATGCTAGCAGCCACTCAGGCGGCAGCGGCAGGAACGCTATGTCTCCCATGAGAGTAAGGGATTGGGGGGAAAACAAAACCACCAAAGCTCAGGGGGTGGGGGTAGCAAGGGAATCTAAATATTAGATTTCTATGAATTCTTCTTGGGAATTCTAGGATAATAAACTAGAATTCAGCCTAAGGCTTCAGGGCAATGCTCCCTTTTGAAAGAGTCAAACATTTACAGATGAAATTAGCCATTGGTGAGGTTAAGAGGTGGGTGTGGACTGGCTCCACCCATCTAAGGGCTAACCTGGGCCCCTCTCTTCCCAACCTGACTTTCTGCACCTCCTGTTCCTTCCCTCACTAACTGAGAATCATGATACTGTCGAGGACCTGCCTCCCGAGATGGCCAAGAGCTCGTGGTAACTATTGATTATTTGGTCTTCCCTTTTTTCTTTCTTATTTCCATCCCTGGCCAGCTTTCCCAGAGACATAGTGGGGCCTCGCGTAGCCAGCCAGCTGCTCTGTACTGAGAGATTTAAAATCCTGCAATTGATTCTGATGGTGTCCAGAACAATAGGCGTCTGAATCTGATTTATTAATCTTCTGAGGGGTGAGAGAGGCAGGCTGTTTGCCGTGATGACAATGGCTTGGACCTGCATTTCAGCTGGTTTTATGATGGGCCAAGGTTTGGGAGTGGCAGACAGAGGACATGGCTGACTTTAGTGAGGCAGCAAGAACTGGCCCAAGCAGAATGAGGGGAGCCAGGCTGGGTGAACAGTAGAAAGAACAGGAGTTGATTTAGGGAAAATCTCCAAATGTGTGACCACTGCAAGTGACATAACATAGATGGCAGGCATGGTTCCTGGAAGACGCTCAGCACAGTTTATTCCTTTCTCTCTCTCCTTTGTGGATCAATCTCTAAAGCCTCCAGAAGACTTTGGAGAAGCCAGACATGCACGGCTAACTCATTTCTGCTCAAAAGTAGGGGCCTGGATAAGATGTCCTTTGAAAATGGCATGTGGATATAGTCAGCTCTAAAAAGAACAAATCAGGAAGCACCCAGTCAGGAAGCACAGGACAGGGAAGAAACTAGGGGAACTAGATGGAGTTACTGGACACTCAGTGGGGTGGTCTTGCCATCCCCCAAACATTCCAAAAGGATGTCTTGCAAAAGGAAGACAGAAGGAAACCAGTGTAGCCTGGTGGTTAAAAGAATTAGCTTTTGATTCAGATTGCCTGGGTTCAGATCCTAGTTCTGCTGCCTTTGGCTGTGAAATGTGGAGCAAGTCACTTAATCCCTCCCTCACCTGTACAATGGAGATAGTAAAATAACCTGTTCTGTGGGGTTGTGATGAGGATTAAACAAACCAATGCATGGAAAGTTCTTAGCAAAAAAACAAGAACTAAACATTCACCAGCATCTGTGTGGCATCATCCTCATTTTCCTGGTGGTTATTATTGACTTGCCCTCCATGGCCGCAGGGTCAGAAGCAGGAGCAAATGGTTGGAAACCACCAGGGAGGATGGTAGTAGTTCAACCCAAAAAAGAACTTTCTAACTGTTAGAACTGCAGAAAAAGGAAAGAGAAAGAAGGGAGGAAAAGAAGGGGGAAAGAAGGAGGAGGCTTATATACCTGTACTCGTGGACAGACCTGCCATATCAGTGATATGCCAAATAAACGCAGGAGATGAGCACAGTCCCCGCCTGGGGCTAACCTCAGCCCCTGTAAAGGCTATCAGAGAGAACAAAGTCCAGGGAGCCTCCCTAGACCACTGTTTCTGGCCAAAAAGAGAGGTCTTATTGTTCCCACCCGGTGACCGCACCTCCTGCCCTCCACTGTGGTTAGACGCCACCCTAGGGCTGGCCGAGGAAAGGTGGCGATGGAATGAGGGATTGACCTTCTCGAAGGACGGTCCTGGGGAGTGGCTGGCCGTGGCTTTAGGGGGCTTCCGGTTTGCATCCTTCCGGAAACCCAGCCTAGGCCCGGCCTACAAGGCAGCGTCCCGCCCATCCGGCACCCGGGAGCAGCCGGCGCGCAGCGGGGAGTCCACCATTTCTCCACACAGGCCTCTCTCGGAAAAGGACTGCCCGTCCTCCAAGGACAGATGAGGGGGAAGGCAGAGGAAGAGATGGATGTCTCCAAGTCCAGAAAGAGCTATTTATAAAGAAGCACTTCTAACGCAGGAGGCGCTGTCGAAGCCCCCAAACGACTCCGCCACCTCAGCCTTGGATTCCTCCACTGAATCACCAGCCCTCTTTCGGCCTCGGGGTCCTTTCTGGTGCAATGGTAATGACGGCGCTTCCTTTCTGGGGCTCCCTGCAGATTCAGTGAGATAATGCACCTGAAGCGCCTAGCACAGTGCCTGGCCCAGGATATGGAGCTGTGATCATGTCGTTGTTCTCATTATCAGATAAGGACGGAACCGAGGCCTCTGGGCAGGCCTAAGGATCAGCCCCCAGCCTTGAAGGAGGCGCCACAAACTGTGAGTGTGAGACAGGGCCCAGGAGGAGAGAGTGGAGGGGGCAGGGCGGAGGGGGTGGCCCGCGTTGATGAAGTTCTTGCTAAAGATCCTGGCGGCGGCGCGGCCGCAGGCCTGTGGCGGGGCGCCAGGCCCAACCGCCGGCCTCGTTGCCATACGCGGGTCAGCCTGTGGCATGTTTATAGCTCGCCTCCCGGCAGCGCTTTACCAGAAAGGTCGGCCCCCCGGGCCCCTTTGCTGGGAGGGAGGCCTTTGGCGGGGAGAACCCGGTTCCCATCAGAGTCAGTTACGCAGCAGAGCGGGCCCTGACGTGAGGTCAGGAAGCAGACCCCGGGCACCTCGGGGATGTGTGAAATGATGTAGGTGACAGCTATATGTGGCGCTGTGGTCATAAATACACACCCGCGCGCGGAGAGTTGCGGGCGCCTAAACTGCTCGGCGTGCGGCTCTCGGGGAGATGTAACCCCGTGATCCCGGGACCGCGGCTGAACCGGACCTCCCGGGCGATCCTAGGCCAGCGCCTCCCTGCCGCCCGCTGCTCTGGGCTGCCAGGGCCCCCGGCACAGCGTTCACACGCGTTCCACTGGGGATGTTCAAAGAGGGCATTTGTGAGAACGCAGGTAGAGGAAATGCAGAGCCAAGTCCTGCGTTAGAAATGCTTCTTTATAAATACCTCTTTCTGAACTTGGAGACATCCATCTCTTCCTCTGCCTTCCCCGGCATCTGTCCAAAGCTACCTGGCTGGACCCGACTCTCTCCCAACCATCCCCTTCTCCCCACCTATGCCACGTGGCATTGCCCTACTCCTGGCCTTAGCTGCTTTCACCTGCCCTCAGGGTGAGCTGCTCAATGTTGAATAATCGGTTCTTGGAGGGGGGGGGGGGGGTGGAGCCCTGATTTGTCGTGTTTGCAGATTTCTGTGGTTTAACTATTCCCACGGTGTTCAATTTCAAGCTACCAGTGTGAGGTCACTAAATACAGAGTTGGGACAAGATACATTTGAGGGAAATAATCTCAAGAGCAAAGATAGAGATAATAGTAAAATGTCTCAAAATCATGAGGAACTGATGGGTTTTGAGTACTTAATGTATCTGTTTTAAATATAACTTATTGTAATTTTGTATAATCTATTTTTTTAAACAACATCTCTGTTCAACAGCTGGCTTACAAAAATTCTTGAGTATTTGACAATCAACTTTTGTAGGCTGGCATGAGCAACCTCTGGGACACCATCACCTTCACTAAAGTCCCTGGGGACCAGTGTTTCTTCATTCTGAGTTATGTTCCTAAAATACAAACCTGATTATGTCTCTACCTAATTTAAAGCTTTTGTGAATTCCTTAATTTGAAAGATAAAGCCCTTCACCATCTGACCCCAAAAAGACTTCTCCAGTTTCAATGGACCCCCCCCCCCCACATTCAAAGCAAACTTCTTTCTCTTTGACTTTAGGACATTGCTAAACCCCCACCCCCTACCCCCACCCCTCCATCCCTAACCCATTCTTCCATCATCCCCTGGGGTATGCCAATCCATCCCTTACGACAGGGTTGGCAGACTCCAGCCTGCAAGACAAATCCAGCCTGCCACTTGTTTTTGTCTGGCCTATGAGCTGAGAATGATTTTCACATTTTTAAATGGTTGAAAAGAAAATCAGAAGAATAATATTTTGTGATGTGAAAATTACATGAAATTAAAATTTCAGTTTCCACAAATAAAGTTTTATTGGAACACAGCTACACCCCTCTGTTTGTGTATTGTCTATGGCTGCCCTCATGCTACAATAAAATGGCAGAGTTGAGTAGTTGTGTCAGAGACAGTAAGGTTCACAAAGCTTCAAGTATTACTCTCTGGGCCTTGACAGAGAAAGATGGCTGACCTCTGCTTTAGGATGCAATTCAGAGTTGCCTCCACCTTGAAGCCTTCCCTGACTTCTCTCATTGAGTTAGCCATTTCCTCCTTGGCACCTGTGCACATTGCTCCATTACAGTCATTGCCACCAAAATAATTATTTGTTCACACACTTATTGGCCATACACACCTCAAGGGCAGTTGGTGAGTCTTAGCTAACTTGATATCATCTGCATCCAGCAAACTGCCTAGGACATAATGGGTGCTCAACCAACATTAGTTGAATAACTGGAAAAAAAAATGAGTTGTTTCTTTTCTTTTCATCCCTTCTACCAGCAACAGAATGGAGCACCTTCTATAATTTGCTCTTCAATTTCACTGAGATGAAAGATGTATTAAACATGAAACAATTCTGATTAATCTCAAAGTAATGAGAATAACTGTGGATGGCTGCTTTGGCAGTCTTGCTGGACCCTGTTTGCCTCCACTGGGAGCCCTGAGAAATTAAAACAAAAAGAGAATAAATGTGTGGAAATGACTTGACCGCTTGTGAACCCCCTCTTGGGATCTGGGCTCACCCCTGTGTGGGTGAAGCTCTTTCCTAATTAAGTGTCTTTGTTCCTGTTGATCCTCCTCACTGAATTCTCTCTGCTTTTCTCTGTTGTCCTGTGTTTCCTTCAGAATCTAGTGCAAAAGCCACCTCTTCCAGAAAGCCCTCCCAGCTTTTCCCTCCCCAACTCTGAGATCTACTTTGGGCCAAATGTCCATGAAACTTAAAGAGATGTAAAACCAAGCCTTTGCTCTTATGTTTCATGGTAATGGTTCTTTGGGTATTTCATGTGCACACCTTTTTCTTCTACAATGAGATCCATTCATTCTTTTACTGAATGGATCAACAAATACTTACATGTGTTATGTACTGAACTGGGAGCAAGGGAAAGGGGGAAAAGATACAAACCTAGCTCAGAAACCAGAAGGGTGGTCTTCAGCCTTGGTTCTGTGGAGCCCTAATGGTTCTGTGGAAAGCCTGAGAGTCTACGGTGGGTTGTGGGAAGTGGCAAGGCCTGGGGTGTGGGGAGTGGCAAGGCCCCACCCTCACTCTTTGCTTAGACTAGAGTGCTTCCACTGTTAACTGTTTTATAAATTAAGCAGCTGTAAAAAGACTTCCACTACTAGAACAAGTGTGAAAACAATTTAGTGGGTTGTAAGCTCTCTGGAAACAGGCATCACACCTCCTATATAAACGGTTCCCTTCATTGTGCTTTTGCAAGAATAGTGCACACAGTAGCAGCTCAGGTTATTCAACAACAGCAGACACTTATTGGGTGCCTGTTGTATGTGCAAGCACAGTGTTAGATTCTTCTGGACTATATAAAAGTTGCTAAGATTCAAGGTCACTGGCATCTATGGGCTTCTCTGCCCAGTTGTGCCCCCTCCCCTATTCACATAAAGGCTGTGGTCACTGCCATGTTAGTCCAATATGATCCTAACCCCTGCCAATGGTTGATTGCTCCACAGATGGACACCTGATCTGAGCAGAGCTCATTAGAACCCTTCCCTGAGATTTTTGGAAATGAGTTATCTTTCTGGTGGCTGAAGTTGTTAGCTATAAAACTTGAGAACTGCCAGGTTCTATATCTTACTGTGTGGAAACTGTCCATGGATCCTATGAACCAGTCTGTGTCTCTTTTTGCTTGGGCTAGTTTAAATCAGTTTTCTGTCCTATGAAGTTGAAAGATTTCTAACTAACACAATTTGTGGGGGGGGGTGGAAACAATGTGCACATCCTTCATTCATTAAATTCACAGATATTGACTGAGCACCTCCTGTGTGCCAAATACGGTTCTCAGCCCTGGGAATGTGGCAGTGAATGGGACCATGTCTCTGCTTACAAACTGATTGGCACCAACAAACAATAAAGAGAGAAATACAGAGCATGTCAAGGAGCCATAAATTCTATGAAGAATTAAGCAGGTAACTGGAAAGAGTGGGGAGAGGGGGGTTGAGGAGAGAGGGTTCCAGGCCCAGCTCTACTAAACCTCATTTAGTTTTCCTAGATTTCTGTTTACTCAGTTTTAAAATGAAAGAACTGGCCTGCAGATGATTTCTAATATGACTTTCAGCACTAAACACCCATCTGTGCTGTACATAATCTCAGTACAGTGAAGAAGCACTAGACTAGCATTAGGGCAGAGTAGCTTCTGCTGCTAATAACCTTGAGCATCCCACATCACCTCTCCCCATCTCAGTTTCCTGCACTGTGAAATGTACCGAATGGTCTCCAGGCTCCCGTCTGCCATTCTGGGATCTGGGACCTGCCCTTTTCACTGTAAATTCACTTTCCAGAACTCATTTGTTCTTGTTCTTCCTGGCTTGAGCAATATGCCTTCTCCTTGCCATCTTGGAGTCTCCACCACCTCTCCTCTTTTCCCCACACTTATTCACTGAGGGCTCCTGGCTCACACATTTCCTCCCCATCCCAGGTCCCACTCCATCCATGGGGATGACCCATACATCACCCTAGCCTCAATCCATAACCTTCACTGCCCTTCATTTCAGACACCCTCTACCATGATCACAGTGGGAACTTTCCAACACCCACCTCTGAAGCTTCAGCCTGCACATCTCATTTCTGGCCCCAGCAGCCACCCATCCTTTCATGTCTCTTTTTGCTTTCTCCTATAATAGCCACCCTTTGTTCTCCTTAAGACCTCTCTTTCCTGAATCCTGTTCTCACTCCATTTCTAGTTGTCCCTTGGTCATATTCCCTGTTTAAAACATTCTCCTGCTGTCACTGTCAACCCCTCACCACCTTGTCCCTCAGCTAAAGCCCATAAATCCTTATAGATTTGTAGTCAACCCAACAAGGTACATTTTCCGTTCCCAGCTCTGGACACCAGAATTCCACTAGAGGAAGACCATTCAGCTGCAAGACAGGCACCAAAACAAACCAAAGACCTCTGATAGCAGCTGGTCCTCAACAGAGTCAGCTGTCCTTTGTCCCGTCCCTATGACCCAGCTTCCTTTCCACCCGTGCCTGTTCCAAACTCCCCCTGGGTTCCCTGAGCCCCCAGCATGGTCCTCCTCTGGGAAGCTGACCCTCTCACTCTCATAGGATGACCTTGCCTCCTACTTCACAGAGAAAATAGAGGCTATCAGGAGACGCCGCCCTCACCTTCCTGCCGCCCCACTGGCAAGCTTTGCACGTTGCACTCTCCTTCCTGCCATCCCTCCTGTACTCTTCCACCTGTCCAGGACTAATCCCACCACCTCTGCCCAAGATTCCACCCACTCCCATACCCCTAAGGCCTTGTTCTGCCAAGGAGCACCACCCCCTCCTCTCTATCTGTGTCCTTTCCCCAACTGGGAGCACCCTGCTTTCAGCATGTATGTTTCCTTATGAATCTACCATCTGAAAAAAGTCCTTGGCTTTTGTCGTCCCCTCCAGTGGCTACTTATTTCCCCCCTTACCTTCCTGGCTAAGAGACTTGAAAGCAGCCACTATTTTGTGGCCTCTTCCTTTTTCTTCAATTGTGGATGTTAAAAGAGAAAAATCTCTTAGGGTTTTTTTTTTTTTTCTTTCTGCTAAGGCATATGCCATTGTTTATTTACAAAAGAGTCAAACAGTACAAGATCACTTAAAAACCAAAGCCAGAATCTCTTCTGCCAGAAGGAACTAGGTTTAGAGTGTGATGGCATTGTTCCTAGACCCAGATATGTCCACGCATCCAACCCTACACAGATGAGGTCATAGTCTGTGTAACCTGCTTTTCTCATCAGTGATGCTCTGTGGGTCTTTCCACTGTCAAAAGATATAGATGAATATCATTACTAATGGCTATGGCATTCTGATGTATGGACTTAACCATAATTTACTTAACTAGTCTTGATAGATGGGTATTTGGTTTACCATTTATTCTCCACCTCTCATACCCCCTCACCCCACCCCCACCCCCCCGCTGCTACATTAAAGGGAAACTTATTTTAAGCGTTCGAGGTAATCTCTCAGAACTTCAGAACTCAACTGCAGAAAGTACAGCCAGGCCTCATGGACCAGGGAAGTCATCAGACATCTCTCTCTTTCTTCCCAGCCCCATCCCTCCCTCTCTCTGTTCCTTCCTCCCTCTCTCCATTTCTCTCTCTCTCTCTCTGTTTGAATAGTCTTCCATTTCTGCATTTTTCTGGGTGAATACTCAATTCTTCGTTCTCTATAGCCTGGTCCCTCTGCCCCCTCACCTGCAGTCCATGGCCTATCAAGGGCTCCCCAAATACGGGATCACAGTCCTGAGTCTCCATGACCTGCCAGTTTGGTTCTCCAGTTAACACTCTCTTCACTCTTCAGCCCTCTAATACAGACCAGCCTCTGTCCCCACAACTCCCTTGGAATCATTCTCACTAAGGATCACCAAAGACTTCCCAAGATCCAAAGTCAGTGGAAAGCCAAGTTCTTATTTTCACAGCTTCACTCTTGACCTCACCATCCCACCTTGCATCAGTTTCTGGGCCATCACTTTCCTCTGTCTCTTCTCCCAAATTTTCTCTCCAAAACCCCTCTACTGACCCTCAGACCAGTATTTCCCATAAATGAAAGCATCTGCTTACACCACAAACTTAGCTGGCTCACCATCTCCCTCCTAGAACAGCGCCCTCCCATACCTCCCACCTCAGGGAGCAGGACCCCTCCACTTACCCATAAAGAATCCAGGTAAAATAGCAGTCCAGTAGTTCCCTTACTACAGGGGTGGGGGCAGGGGCAAAGCTCACATCAGTTCCAGCAGGACCCAAGGCAGGCATGTTGGGGATGGGAAGAGGAGAACACCCCAGCCCCCTAATACACACACACACCCCAGTGGCATCTGGAGGGAAACCATGAAAGAAGGTCCAGGGACAAGACCTTCATTTCCCTCCTGGCTAATGGAAAATAAGCCATAAATTGCTAAGGCAATAAGCCCCCACCCGGCCCGGGGACTGTGGAGTGGTGGTGAGGACACCAGCTTTGGTTTCTCACGGACCTGGTATGAATCTCCATTCTGCCACCTGAGCTCGAGCAAGTGCTACAACAGCTCTGAGTCTGTCCCCCCATCTGTAAACTGGGGGACACAGCCACTGCCCTGCAGGTTCACTTGAGGGGCAGAGACTATGCAGGTGTCAGTGTCTGGGAGGGGAGAGGTCTGGCGGCTGCAATCACTGCCCCTACAATTATGGGCATGAGCCTTGTCTCTCAAGTGGAAATAGCCACAGGGAGGGGAGGATAAGGATCAGGAACCTGCCAGTTTGGCTGAACAACCTAGGGCCTAGGGAAGGACTAGTTTATAGGCTAACACATGTTGAGTACTTAGTCATTGCTTAACTTATTTAATTCTCACATAAACCCCATAAGGACCAATTAGGGAAAAGAGAAATCACTCTTATTTAAAATAGAGGAGATTGAATGCAGGGCATTAACTTCCTTGGTGATGGAATAGCAGAGATGCCAAAAAGGACAGTGAGGGCAGCCCAGAGGAAAGCCACTACCCCTCCATCCCCCAGCCAAGGCTGGACGACCAAAGGGAGTGGCTCTTAGGGTCCTGGGGTTACAAAGTCACAAAGGAGATGCAGCTCTTCTAGGCAGGGGTGGGGGTGAAATACTCTGCCTTCTCTATTGTACCCACCCACCACCCTCCTGGCAGTGCTTCTCATTGGCTAAACCCTATTGGGAACCAGATGTCACAGGAGCCTGGGACACACGGTCAGAATCCCTTTGGTGCAGAGCAGGGGAAAAGCATAGAATGAATATCAAGGCAGCAAGGCCCCAAACCAGCACAGGTACTATTACTATCTCCATTCACACATTAAGAAACTGAGCCACAGAAAAGTTACACAATTTGCCCAAGATCACAGCAAGTGATTGAATGCAGGCAGCCTGCCTCCTAACCCCATAATTTTAACCACCATGCTCTAGCACTTCCTGTCAAGCGCCTAGCCGCTAGTGGCTTCCTCTTGCTTTTCTCAGGCCTCCACCCTTTTTCTTTCTTTCTTTCCTTCTGGCACAGACAGTGTTGCAAAAGCATCCACAGGGTTTTTGGGCTCAAACATGAATTCCATTTCTGCTCCGCTGCTAATTAGTTGGCTAAAGTTAGTTAATCTATTGAATCAAGAAATATTTATTGAGCACCTAGTATATGCTGGTTGCAAGGGGCTTAACCCTTTCAAGCTTCTATTTTCTCATCTGGGTAATGAGTGTAAAGATAAAAGTCAGTCAAGCAGATAAAATGAGGTAAGCTAAGGTCATAGTCCATCTCTGCTGTTGACTAATGGAGCCAATCACTGGTCCTTCTTGGATCTAAGCCCTTAGAACAGAGACAGTTCCCACCCCCTCCTTGAGTTGCCTGCTACCTTCCAGCCAAGCTCTGTGTCTCTCAGAGCCTCAGTGTCCCCATCTGGAAAGAAAATAAATAGATGTTGGCCCATTAATGGAAGAATCCACAGGTCAGGCAGAGTGATGTGGTTTGTGCAAGCCCAGGTCACATGAGGATGCATGGCCAGTTGGTGCTCCCACCCCATGTGCTCCCCACCACCACCTGCATACCCACTCTCACCTACTCCCCACTCCCCTCCAGCCCTGATGTCAGGCACCCAAGAATCTGTCTCAGAAGCCAGCATATGGGATCTCTGGGCAGGTCCAGCTCAAAGCTAGCTGCTGGCCTGCCTCTGTCAAGTGGTGGAATTGGGAAGAGTCAAGTTTGGATTCTCACTCTGCCCCTCATGAGCTCTGTGGCCTTTGCAAGATCAGTTCCCCTGAGCCATAGCCATCTCCTCTGTGAAACAGGGAAAGACACACTGCATTTTCCACTAGGGTGGCTGCTGGGAACAGAAGATCCTCTTGGTGGGGTGATTTGAAGAGAACTAAGTGCAGGAACCATTTACAGAAATGGGTCAGGGTTAAGGGACCCAACAAGAGAGGTTGAGGTGCCCAGAGGCCAGCAATAGCAGGAAGCTGTTACCTCCCACTAGGGCAGAGGACCAGAGGTATGAGTTCACACTACTGGAGCCAGGGAAGAGCTGGAGACACAGAAGGGCCCTACCAATAGGAGCTGTAGCTGCCGAGGGAGGCAGCCACTACCTGAACCACAGGGCCATAGCACGGAGGGAGTGGGGGTGGAAATACCCCAACTTCTCTCTCTTTCTGCCCTCCAATGTCCTGCTGGTGCTTCCCTTTGACGAAACCCAGCAGGACACCAGCCGGTGAGCAAGCCCAGGTATTGGGATTTGTAGGGGTCCAGCCTCCCCAGCATAGACGGAAGGGCAAAGAGGGATCTGGGGGGGGAGCAGCTATCACACCCTCTCGCAGCATCCCTGTTAATCTGAAAGAAGCAGAGGTCTGTGAAGTGCTGGGCAGGTGCCTGCCCAGAGTAAAACATCAGTACATTGCAGCCATTGTTGTCATTATCAATTGCATTGTTTTTCTGGAATGAACTGCCTCTTGCTCTGTTCTTCTGTCACCTCTTCTTCCAGTTCAGGGGAGGAACTCGGCAATCCCTTGTCCTTCTTAAGAAGGAAATGACTGATAAAAGAGAACAACATTCAGCTCCATTCTGGTAGCCAAACTTCACCTTAGATCTCCTTTCACAGAGTTTCTCAGGGTGTTTGGGATTGGGGGCACCAAAACCTCACCAAAGCCTTGGAACCTTTGTCTGGCCTACCAAAAAGCAGCAACCAGGGCTCCGATCTTTAATGTGATCTTTTTCCCTTTGAGTCAAGGAATCGAGGAAATGACTCAACACTGTCTGAGCCCCTACTGTGTGCCCAGCACATTCTATGCTCATCCCCAGTGTAGCTTAGTGGTTATGAGTATTCACTTTGGAGCCAGGCCAACTTCAGGGCAAGCTGGTGAATGTCTCTGAGCGTTGGTTTCCTCACTGTCAGCATAATAATGATGCTGCCTTCCTAGGGGCTGCTGGGAAGTTAGGAGGAGAGGGCCTGGTGCAGGGAAGGCCCTCTATAACCAACCAGGGCTCTTCTTACCTGAGTCAACCCCCTGGTGCAGTTGTGACAGGTGAAGAAACACAATCAGAAAGGACAAGGCATTTCCCGTGGACGCATAGCCAGCAAGCTGGTCTCTTCCCCAGGTTTGCCTCTGCCCAAAGCCAGTGCCTTTCCATGCCCACCTTACACTGACTGCCTTTCCCAGTTCACAGAGCCACAGCAGGGATAGTCACTATGTTTGGAAGAAGCCAAAACATTTTCCTTTCTACTTGGTTTGAGAACACATTCTGTGGCTTTATTTTTCTGGTTATTATTTCTTTGTTTTCAGGAACAGTGGGAACACAAGCATGCAGCCCTGAGCCTCCAGGGATGGTACAAGATGGAGGGAGGGAGGATGCCTGCTGGGAAGGCTTCAGAGCAGCGTGTCCAGGCCAGGAAGTGGAGATGCCGCCTGCTTCTTGTTATGTGGATTTTTCTTTATTTGAAGCTACTAGCATTAGGTTTTGGAGTCAAGAGCTTGGGAACCCCAGCCTCATTTCTGACCCAAATGATAACCAGGAGCAGCTCACTCCTCAGGTCCTGTCCTCCTGATCTGGAAAATGGGTCTTTTCTTTTCTGACAGGGCTGTGAGGCAAGGTCAGGCCATGCAAAAAGCTGGGATCCTGGAAGTCAATGTTGGGAGCAGGGGCAGGGATGCTCAATAATGAATTTTTTAAATTATTATTATGTCATTATGTTATAATATAACGATTAGACATTTTGGCTATAACAACTTCATACAGAAATTTTTAATTTTTGAATTGCCTGCTCTTCTTTTTTTAAATATAATAGCTTTATTGAGGTATACATACAATTCACACTTTTAAAGTGTACAATTCACTGGTTTTTAGTAGATCCTCAGAATTGTACATCACAAAAATCCATTTTAGAAAATTTTCATCACCCCAAAAAGAAACCTTGTACTCGGTAACAGTCACTACCTATTTCTCCCCAATACTCTATCCCCAGCTATAGGCAACCACTAATCTACTTTCTATCTCTCTAGATTTGCCTTTTGTGGAATTTCATATAAATGGAATTAAACAATATATGTTCTGTGTCTGCCTTCTTTTACTAAGCATAATGTTTTCGAGGTTCATCCATATTGTAGCACATTATCAGTACTTCATTCCTTTTTTATTGCTGAATAACATTCCATAGTATGGATATACCACATTTTCTTTACCCTTAATCAGTTGATGAACATTTGGGTTGTTTCCAGTTTTGACAATTATGAATAATGCTGCTATGAACATTTGTGAACAAGTTTTTGTGTGATATGTTTTCAGTTTTCTTGGGTATATACCTAGGAGTAGAATTGGTGGGTCACTTGGTAACCTTTAACCTTTTGTGGAACTGCCAGACTATTTTCCAAAAGAGGTGGATCATTTTATATTCCCACTAACAGTACATGAAGGTTCCAGTTTCTCTGTATCCTTTCCAACACTTGTTATTATCTGTCTTTTTTATTATAGTCACCCTAGTAGGCCTGAAGTGGTATGTAATTGTGGTTTTGATTTGCATTCCCCTGATGGCTATTGACGTGGAGTGTCTTTTCATGTGCTTATTTGCTATTTGTGTGTCTTTGGAGAAATGTCTTATTAGATGCTTTGCCCATTTCTTAATTGGCTTGTCTTTTCTTAGTTGAGTTGTGAAAGCTCTTTATATAGTCTAGATGCAAGTCCCTTATCAGATACATGATTTGTAAAAATTTTCTCACTTTCTATGGATTGCTGTTTTACTTGCTTGATGTTGTCCTTTGGAGCACAAAATTTTTAAATTTTGACAATGTCCAGTTTACCTATTTTTCTTTGTTGTTTGAGCTTTTTTTTCCAATTCAGGTTTTTTGTTTTTTGTTTATTGTTTTTTGTTTTTTGTTTTTTTTTTGACAGCTCCTGCCTCAGGTTTATTTATACAAATAGCACAGGAGGACCCAGCACCATGCACATGGCAGCCCGAGGGTCACACCAGTCCTTCCATCCTAGGAGAGCTCTACTCAGGAGCCTTCGTGGGGGCCTGGACACCTTTGGGAGCCTGACCGGTAGCAGTGACCTAAGCTGGAGCCGGAGCCTGGGCCTTGGTTTTATCCTTGGCCTTGGCCTTGGTCGGCAGATTCTGAGACCCTTGGTGTTGCATGCACTAGCACGGTTCCCGATCTTGGGGTAGGCACTGTAGGCCAGGCAGTTGAGCTTGCTGCTACACTCTTTGGATCTTGGGCTTTGACCTCCTTGGGCTTCAAGAGGGCCTTGATGGCCTCTGCACATGCACTCTGGCCTTGGCATTGTTGGCCTGAATCTTCTTCAGGCCCTTGTTATGCTTCTTGGCAAAGCACATGTTCCTCAAGAACTTGGGATCCACCCCCTTAAGCGATTCATATCTTTGTGATTGGGGCTTCTTGATGCCATTTCTGTGCCGTTTCCGGGACTGGTTGTGTGTGGTGTGGTTCTTGGACTTGGCCATGTCTGCACCCTCGCCCGCAGCTCCTGGAGCCCCTGGGACTGGAAAAGACTCCAATTCAGTTTTATTGAGCTATATTCACACATCCTACAGTCATCCACAGTGTTTAATCATCTGTTCACAGTACCATCATATAGGTGTGCATTCATCACCACAATCAATTTTTGAACATTTTCATTATCCCCCCCAAAAATAAAAATAAGAATAAAAATACAGGAAAAGAAGAACACCCAAAACATCCCATCCCTCCATCCCCCCTATTATTCATTTAACTTTTGTCCCCATTTTTCTACTCATCTGTCTATACAGTGGATAAAGGGAGTGGAAGCCACAAGGTTTTCACAATCACAGTCACACCGTGTAAGCTACATAGTTATACAATCTCAGCAATGAATTTTGAAGTCAGCTAGACTTGGGTTTGAGTCTGAAGTAGACTTTTATCTGTGTTGCCTTAAGGGTGTTACCTGACTCTTTCAGGCCTCAGTTTCCTCATCAGTGAAGTGGGGAACATAATGCATACTGACGGGTCATTAAGAGGGTACAGTGAGGTCATGTCAGGGGGCCCACCCGCAGTGTTGGCCACGAGGAAGCCTTAGCGAGTGGGAGGTGCAGTGTGGTTAAGTGCTGAGCACACTGTGGCGACAGGGCATATCAGAGCAGAGGCCACACACACACACACACACACTCAAACACACCCCTGCATGCCCGGCCGGAAACTCCCGACCGCAGCCTCCCGGGTCCTTCAGGCCTGGACGAGGCTCTGGTCGGCCGGCCTCAGGCCCGCCAGCCCCTCTCGGGGGGGCTGTTGTCCTTTTTGATTCTTTTAAAGAAAAGGAAGCATCTTTCCTCTAGAAACCTTTGTCCTGAAACTAGCTGAGGGAATGCTAGAGACATTCGCTCCATGCTGAGTACATTGAGCCACTTTCTGGGTTAAAAAAATATATTATTGTTTACCTAGCAGTTCTTCTGTGAGAAATGGGTGTCTGTTCCTTTAAACAGAGCCAGTGAGGCAGACAGAGTGGCTCCTAGGCTGTTTGCAGCCAGAGGAGGGGGAGAAGGAGGGCATCCTGTTGTTGAGTAGAAATGACTGGGACAGACAGAGGGAAAGGGGTCAACAGAGACCCAAGCAGGAGAACTCAGTTCACTTTTTTCCCCTTTGGAGAATTTTCCTTTTCAAAAAGGAAAAAAAATTTTTTTTTTTTTTTTGCCTGTATTCTGCCAGGCTAACCCAAGATATTTAAGACAATCTTCTCCAATTAGACTCGCCAGCAGTAGCATCTCAAGATAAAGAAGGTCCTGACAATCTCATTTTCTTAGACTTTGTGCAGAAGGATGTGTTGTAACTTTTCCAAAGTTCAGGACTAGGGAATAGGAATTGGAAAAAACAAATTTCATTTACTGAATGGCCACCCTTTTCATACATTATCTCCAGTCCTCCCAATATCCCTACTTGGAAGGTGTATGCGTCTCCATTTTACAGATGTGGAAACCGAGACTCAGGTGGATCAAGGGCATGCCCAAGGTCACACAGATACGCAGGTGGCAAGTGGTGGACCAAGGTTTCATCCTGAGGCTCTAGGCTCCTCTTCCCAGCACACCCCGTGGCCTCCTTGGTAAATAGAGCAGAGGTCTGAGGATATGAAAGGAGGGAGAGGAGAGGGACAGGGTGCACTTCTCGCTGCATGGCTCATAAGTCTCTAGTTTAAACATCTCCAGAAACCCCTTGGTTCTTTAGGGTTCCCCAGCATCAAGGAATAGTCTCAGGACTGTAAACTCCCAAGGGTATGTCTGATTCAATTGCCACCATTCTCAACAAAATAAACAAGCTTTTTTTTTTAAACTAAGAAGCATTTTATCAATTGCCAAATCAGACCATGTCACTCTCCTGCTTACATTTAGAGAGTGGTCCCCAAAACTGCACAATCTTGTCCCTGCCTACCCCTCTAGATCCATCTCATCACCCTCACTCTTGCACACCATGCTCTGTCACATCTTCAGAAATCTCTCAGTTCCTCTACTAGGACTGCTAACCTATACATGAACCACAGACTCAAATCAGCAGCACTAGCAGCTCCTGGGAGCTGGTTAGACATGCAGGTGTTCACCCAGACATAAGAACCCCAGGTGTGCATTACAGTGTAAGAAGCACCACTATCCCACACCCAGTTTTCCCACCTCAGGACCTTTGCACATGCTTGCTCCCTCCATCTGGAGCACTCTCTCTCTCGGCATGACTTACTCCCTACTCATTTTGAACTCAGATGTCACTTCCTCAGAAAGGGCTTCCTTGACCATCCATTAAAGTTATTCTTTCTTAAGAGTCCAGTTCTTTTCTTTCACAGAGCACATTTTGCAGTGTGTAATTACATATCGACTTGTTGAAGGTCTGTCGGCAGAAGGCTGAGGCCATGTCTTTCTGGTTTACCAGGAACATCGTGGGACTGCATAAACATTCGAGTGAATAAACATGGTGCTATTTGTTTAGCCTTAGTTTCCTCATCAGCAAGGGTAAATAATAACCTTTAACCCACAGTACTGTTGTCAGGGTCAAATAAAATAATGTTAAGGTGCAATACAAATATGTATTATTATTGTGGGAAAGACATGGGATTGCAGCAGTGGACTGGGATAGGTAGATTGGGAGGCAATGGATTGCAAAGTCCTTTTGTTCAGCATTTTGGTAGTAATCAAATGGGCCTGCTCCATGCCAGATTCCCTCCATCTCTGGGTAAAGTATCAGCAACATGAATTCTTATGTGTCAGCAGCTATATAATGTTCATAGGACGTTTTTGAGCTTGTAAAGTGCTTTCTCACACATTGGATTTGATCTTTACAACATCCCTGGGATGTGGCTCTTGACCAAGAGCCACAAAGCTAATAAGTAGCAAAACTGAGACCAGTTGCAAACCTTCCAGGATAGAGAGCTTCTCACTGCCCTGCACTATGCCCCAGTAAGGACGCCTCACCCTGGTGAAACGCACAATTTAGGAGCCCTTCATGAAGCAGAAACCTGCGCATATACTCTGTTAGTAAGAACAGATGCATACACACACAGTATTCTTCCTGTACTTGGAATATCCTAATCCAGGAGTGAATGCTGGAGAGTCACTGGCTCAATCAGTATGCCAATGAGTTTTGTTTGACAGGTCAGTATTTTCAAAAGTTGGGACTTATTTGCTGTATTATCGCTATTCATACACAGCTAAATGCGTACGTTGCCATCCCATATAATCTCTCCATCTGTGTGTTTTCGTTACTCACACCTGATTCCAGATGTGTTCAGGAGTATCTGATCTGCTGAGCCTAAGGAGGGTGCCTATGCCAGGCTGCCAGGGGCAGGATAAGGAAGAGTTGTCTATTCTGCTTCCATACTGGTAAGCAGGATCATCCACCCCAGGGCCAGCTGCTATGATTGGGCACAATATAAAGGTAGCCCGAGGAGGTTGTGTGGGAACTGAAATCCAGCCTATCTCTACTCCCCACACCCAGACCATGGCAAGTAGAGGGTAGAATGTATTCCAGCCTCCATTTGGTCCATCAGTTGAATACTCTGGTGCAGTGTACAACCTACACAAGCATACATGGCAGGCGTGCTTCCCAGGAAAACTAAGATGTAGCCAACACTGGGTCCCATTCCCATATGGCCACAGTTGGATGGAGCCCAGTCATAGCTACTGACCTTAGGCAGGTCACACGCCCTCCAGATCACCCCAGTCCCCCACTAGGCCTACTTTATTTGTTTATGTCACCTGCCTGACCCCTAAAGTATTTAAGTTTTTGACCCTATCTTAAACAATACATTTTTTACTTTTTCCAGGTAATTAGTTTTGTGGTCTATTTCTGAGTGGCATTTTACCTTCCCACCCAACCCCCTTTCCCAGCATTCTTGGTTAATCTATTTATTTTTACTCAACCTCCTTCTAAAAATATATACAATACAACAAGATTTAAAGAGAAAAAAAAGTCAGACTCCAAGTAATCTCTGGAATGTGGGAAAAGTACTCTTACCACAAAGTTATATTAAGCAGTTTAATTATCAGAAAATTACTGTATAATAAATATATCAAACATTAAGTGTGTACACAGTATATATACACTGAGAATTCCTGGGCAACCTCAGTCTATAAACCCATTCACGTCACCCACAGCCTCAGCTGGCTCTTTATTCCTTTTCTATGACTGGCCAGGAGACTTTGAGGTATGCTTGCTTCTGTATAGCCTCCCACCTTTCCCAGGAACCCAATACTTATCTGAGTTTTCAAGGCAGTCAGGAGAACTTGGTCAGCTCATTGCAAGGACTCCTGTCATTTCTCCTCTCTGTTGGCGCTAATCCACCTCACAATTCATTAGACATTTATTTGCTCACTACCTACCTTTCTGGAAGCCATGAGGTCCCAGTTGCTATTGTGCATTTTCTCAGTCAGCTACTGCTGTGTAACAAACAGCCACAAACATCACAGTGGTCATACAACATGTATTTCTCCCTCATTTGCCTGAGGGTCAGTTGGGTGGCTCTGCTTCCAGCTGCAGGTCTGCAGGTCACCTGGGGCAGCTCTGCTCCATATATTTCTTATTCTACTGGGACCATGGTATGTTTTTCTCATGTCAGTGGCAGCAGTACAAGACAGCAAGATTAACAACACAAGCACATTTCAGGCCCCTACTCATGTCACATCATTAATATTCCATTTGCCAAAAGAAGTAAAATGGCCAAGCCCAAAGTCAAAGGCAGGGATGTATACTTGGCCAACGGAGGTAGGCAAAAAGGGAAAGAGCGACTATTTACAGAACAATGCCCTAATGTACCACAGTCTTCCCTTTTGGCCACAAAGATTCACTCCTTTCCCACGTGCAAAACCTATTCACTCATCCTTAAGACACTCCCAAAACATTGTCCAATCCTGGCATTGAGCTAGTAATCAAGGATCTCATGATGTACATCAGGATTTATTGAGGCTTCTCTTGATCCAGTGGTTCTTGATCCAGGAGCCAAAAACTATGAAGAGAAGTTATATTTCCTTAGACACCCAATACATGGTGGTGGAACAGAGGCAGAATCACTGCAAAAGTACTCCCATTCAAAGAGGGAGAGAAGGGTTGCTTGTGGCAGCCTCTGGTCCTTAGCAATTCAGATATTCTGCTGGGGTTTATTTTTCCAGATCCCCCTGACCTGGGAGTAGATAATGTTCTTTGACTTGACCTCTGTTCGACATTCCTAGAGTATCTCCCCAATTCTTTCTTCTCTGGGCCTCTTGGCTCTGCCCTCTGGAAGGTTCTGCCTTTTCTCTCAGCCTCTTGGCCACTTCTGAAGAGCACATTGGAGAATATGCCCTTCTCAGTGGCCAAGCAGCTTTCTCAGTCTGCTTCCTGCTTGTAGAAAGTGGGGACCCAGAAATGTGTTTATGTCTCCGACAGTCTCCGTTTCTCTTAGATCAGTCTGCTGGAGTTTTGACAATACAATTGACTCAAAAACTTTGTAGACTTTCCATGAATTTGATTCCATTCAACTCCCAGCACCAAGAGCCACACCCACAATTCTTTCAGAGACATGCCTCTCTTTCTCTTGTCTCACACCCTTAATTTTTCTAGGAGACCTTTTGTCCAGCTGAAAGGATACACTAGACACCACTTTAATGCTTTCAGAGCTCTTAAGAAAGTTGTGATGTCTACATCCTTGATTTGGCCTTTGCCCTAGGGCTCTATCTTAATTTGAGATTGGAGAGGCTGGACATAATAAGAAAATTTCTGGGCTCCCGACGTTCTTCTCAAGTCTGTTTACAAAATAGCCAGATCTCTTCTCTTTTGTGTAATACTTTATCAAAAGCAGCTAGCAGCAGCTAGCTCATGCTTTCAACATTCTGCCTCAAAATCAGAGATCATTTGGTCTTGTCCCCTTATTTTATAGATGAACTTCCCGAGTTCCTTAATAACATTTCTTTCTCTAGGTTTTCACAGGTGTCAATTTCACCAAATATTTTGCCTCTATGTAATGCAGCCCATCATTTTTCCAGCCCTTTAAAACAGTTTCCTTGCCTCATACCGATCACTGCCACAAATTTTAGGATTACGGCAGCATCCTCACTTCTAGGTACCAATTTCCATCCCAGTCAGCCATTTCTTTGTCACAACAACCATTGGATCCCAGTGGCATTCAACAGTAAACTTTTTTTTTTCTCCCTGACATATCTGAGAATTGCTGCAGCAGCTCTGCTCCCGCTGCGGGTCTGCACGGCCGGGGCAGCTCTGCTCCATGTGACTCTCGTTCTTTGAAGAACAGTGAGTGTGAGGCATTCTCTTCTCATAGAAATTCTGTAACCTAGAAGTTAGGATTTAAGGGCCAATTATGATTACTGAATCATTATAAAGATATTCCTTTTTACTTTCTGGTATATTAGAGGAGACAGAGGGACATATCTGAAATATCTGAAATCTGAACTGTAATCCAGCTGCCTTGATCTCTGATAATGATTGTATAGCCTTTATCTTGTGTCCCTGTGATTGTAAAAATCTTGTGACTAACCTTCATTTGTACCCATTTTATCTGGTTTTTTGACTTTAAAGTCTTATGATCACTAAAGACAGCCCCTAATGTTTATTAATGAAGGGTTTTGGGTCAGCCCAGAACTAACCCACCCCACATCCAAAGTTATCTTGATAACCAAAGCTGGATCTAACCAAAATGGGCCCACCAAACATGTGCAGTAGCTTAGACTTTAACCTACAAGTCACCTATACCTCATTAAAATACTAAAAATCATGCCCATCATCATATTAAGGCTACCATTTTCTTAGAAAATCCTGTGACTAAGCATGTAATCAATCTGTGCAAGCTCAATAATTAAATCACTTCTAATTACATCATCTGGGGCCTCTGTGCTCATTATCCTATAACCTGCCTATCTTTTGATACTATAAAACTATCAAAATTACTGCAGTTCAGGGAGACAGATTTTGGACCAGTAGGTCATCTGTTCTTCTGCTTCATGCCTAGCAATAAACTTTTTCTCTCTTTGAAACCCCGGTGTCTCAGGAATTGGTCATTTGAGCACATCAGGCAAAAGAACCCACCACCTTGGTCCAGTAACAATTGGAGAAGCATAAAGGAGCAAGCACACCTGAAAGCCTTTATTCCACACATGTGAATTAATAACCCATTGGCCAAAACAAGTCACATGACCAAAACCAAAGGGACAGCTGCCTCCATGGAGGTGAGGGGTGAAGGGATGAATTTTGCTGGAAATTTATCCAATTTTCCACCCAGATCTACCCTGCTTGCTACCTAAGCATACACATTGTAGAAACCCTTTCACAACTACCCAAACAGGAAGGAATCTTAATGATTCATTTACAGTTAGTATCTTGCACTTCTTTTTATCTCTTGCTTTTCCTTTCTAGTCCAGAATTACTCCTCATCTCCATCCCCATTTGGGTTTTCCAAATACCTCTCTGCCCAGTCAGGCCGCCAATCCCAACCCTCTCCATGTTTCACCCCTGAAGTAGATGTGTGCGGAGGAGAGGGGCTGTGTCTGCTGGCCTGAGGGCGTCTGGTCCTCCTGTAGCCCTCACAACTACTGAGGGGGACAGACACTAAACCAAGCCAAGAAGCCTCTTGACTTCTTCAGTGATACAGTTTTTTTCTCCTTAAAATCATAATCGGTGTGTGTGATAATAAGACTCATTTTGGGGAGCTGGTATCTCTCCTGTCTGAGAGGCTGTTTCCTGCTCAGTGGAACTGATCATGGATGGCACAGTTCTATAGCTAATTTCCCATTTGCTGAGGCAAGAGGGTGAAGTCATGAGGTGCCTCCTGCCATCAAAAGATGGGTGCTATAGGTAGTGGTGTCTCTGACCTCAGTCAACAGCTCCCTCCACCACCACCTCCTCCCCGCAGCCGCCAAAGTTTGTATTTAGAAAGTGTAGGTTTTAAGAAATAAATTGTAAAAGACCTATTATAAGAGATGCACCAAGGCATGGTGGCTAAACACTCAAACTTTAACGGCACAGTCTCATTCTGAACCCTGGCTCATCACTTATTAGCTACATGAACTTGGGCAAATTACTTACATTCTCTGCACCTCAGTTTCCTCATCTGTAAAGTAAGATTTAAAAAAATATTACCTTGTAGGGCTGTTGCAAAATTAAATAAGAAAATATGTGAAATAGGCCCAGAAGATAAAATAGAATATTTTGTCAATTTTTATTGGTTCTATTGTACTGTATCAATTCTGAAATGGATATTTTATCAATATTGAAATGGATATTTTAACATCTCTAAAATCAAGATATGTCTTTAAAATCAGTTTTTAACCATTTTTATTTTATCAATTCGAAAAGGGATATTTTAACTTCCCTAAAACTAGGATATGTCCATGGTTTATTAATTTTCTTGGGGTATGGTAGGAACATATTGGAAGCAAAGTAGTTATTTTAGGTTATTTGTTTTCCTTAATCCATTGCTTTGTTTGAAATGTTGTGGGGTTTTTTTGGTTGTTGTTTGCCTGTTTGTTTTTAATTTTTTGATAAACAAAGTTAAAAAATTGAAAAAAAATCAGTAGAAAAATGGGAGTAAAAACTAAATGACAAATAGGGTGGGATGGGGGGATGGTTTGGGTATTCTCTTTTCACTTTTATTTTTTATTCTTATTCTGATTCTTTCTGATGTAAGGAAAATGTTCAGAAATAGATTGTGGTGATGAACGCATAACTATATGATCATATTGTGAACAGTTGATTGTATACCATGGATGACTGTATGGTTTGTGAATATATTTCAATAAAACTGAATTAAAAAAAAAAACAAAAAAAAAAACTAGGATATGTCTTAAAAATCAATGGGGTTGTAATTAGCAGAATTTTTAATTTCTTAATGGTGTATAAAATAATGGTGTTTCTGACAAAGACAGCATCATAGATTCAGTAAATGGCATAGTAAGAAATTAACAGTGGTAGTTATGATCAGTATTACACATAGGCATCTTTGTGTCACTTGTCCCTCTTAGCACCATGAATCAGTCATTATCAGTCACTGAGTATCTGCTTTGTAGCGACCCTGCATTGGAATCACAAGCAGAGAGAGAGAGAGACCACGTGGTATTGTGGGAAGAGCACTAGTCAATGAGTCTAACTCTAAATCATTCCAAGCCTGTCTCTGTTACCGCCTAGCTGTGTGACTTTGCCTCACTCACTTGGCGTCTCTGGACCTCAGGGTCCTCATCTTAAAAGGAGATAATTATCCTTCCCTCAGGTGTTGCTAGGAGGAATAAATGACCTATGGCACCTCATGTTTCCGGGCACATAGTAAGGGCTCAGTAAATGTAGGCTATTATATCAGCTAACTATTGCCACAATAATGCTGTGTAACAAGCCACTCAATACCCTAAATCATTTTTTATTCAGTTTTATTGAGGTATATTCACATACCATACAATCATCCACAGTGTACAGTCAGTTGTTCACAGTACCATCATATAGTTGTGCATTCATCACCCCAATCAATTCTTGAACATTTATTTCCATTACTCCAAAAAAATTGAAATAAGAATAGAAATACAAATAAAAAAGAATACCCAAAACATCCCATCTCCCCATCCCCTCCCCCCAATTATTCATTTAATTTTTGTTCCTATTTTTCTTCTCATGTGTCCATACACTGGATAAAGGGAGTATGAACAACAGGGTTTTCACAATCACACAGTCACACCGTGTAAGCTATAGAGTTAAACAGTCATCTTCATGAATCAAGGCTACTGGGTTGCAGTTCAACAGTTTCAGCTATTTCCTTCTAGCTATTCCAGTACACTAAAAACTAAAAAGGGATATCTCGATAACGCGTAAGAATGACCTCCCGAATGACCTCTCAACTCCATTTGAGATCTCTTAGCCACTGAAACTTTATTTTGTTTCATTTCTCTTCCCCCTTTTGGTCAAGAAGACTTTCTCAATCCCCCAGTGCCAGGTCCAGGCTCATCTCCAGGAGTCATGTCCCACGTGGGGGGTGGAGGGGTGCACAGTGAGTTTACCGGCCAAGTGGGCTTAGAAAGGCCACATCTGAGCCACAAAAGAAGTTCTCTGAGGGTGACTCTTTGGCACAATTTTAAGTAAGCTTAGCCTCTCCTTTGCAGTAACAAGCTTCATAAGGGCAAACCCCAAGATCAAGAGTTTGGCCTTCTAAATTGATAGTCCTCAATGCTTGTGAGAATATTGGTAATTCCCCAGGTGAGGAAATTTAATATTTCCACATTTTTCCCCAGTCTCTCAAGGGGGCTTTGCAAATACATTTTTCTTCTCTCCCCAAATTACTTTGGGATGTATTGAACACCTAAAATCATTTTTATTCTCATGGATCTATAGGTTGACTGGGGCAGCTTTAATTTCCAGAGCAGCTCTTTCCATGTGTGTTTATTCTGGGCCAGGCAGCAGCCTGGGGGAAGCTCTTCTCTTGGCAATGGCAGAGGCACAAGAAGACAAATGGAAACACATGAGGCTCCCTAAGGCCTAACCCAGAACAGGCACACCCCATTCCATTGGCCAAAGCACATCCCATTGCCAAGACCAAAGTCAAGGTAAAAAGGAAGTGCATCTGCCCACAATGAGGTCACGGCTAGGGGGTAGATGCAGGGAAGGAAGAAGAAAGGAGGTCAGTAATGCAGTCTACTACACGGCTCCCTTTCTCTTCTTCCTCCCATTCCTCATCTGTAAAGTAAGAGGGCAAGACCAAATGATCTCTAAGACTCCTTGTTGCTACAACTTGAAGAGTCTCAAAGGAAAGAATTCCACCCTTGTCCTCAGAGGAGCTGAAGCTGAGTGGAAGAGGCAGAAAAGCAGGTAGAAAGCAATTTACAAGTGTGTGCAAACTCAGAAGAATGCTGGAAAGTAGGTCTGGAAATCTCTTTATAGTAGTTATTATTTCCATACCAGCCCTTCTACTTCCATAAGGGACTGACTAGATCATGTAGTTCATCCTGGCATCATATACATGGCCTTCCGTGGTATATACCTTACATTCATTTCAAAGGCTCCCACCATCCTAGGCCACCCTATATAAAATTGCAACCCTCACCCTACATCGACCTCTCCTGTCTTATATACATTATGACAGATTTCACATATTTTTTATTTTTTTATTGTCTTCCCCCTTCCAACAGAATGTAGGCTCCATGAAGGCAGGTAATTTTGTCAGTTTTGTTCACTGCTCTATTTCTGGGTCCTAGAACTGTCCCACACATATAGGAGGCTCTCAGAAAGTGTTCATTAAATGGGTGAATGGCTGGATGGGTGGATGGAAGGATGAAAAGGAACAAACAGGTGAATTGATAAGCAAAATTCTAAGCCCTACACGTGAGAGGACACTCATTCTTGGGCCCCACCCAGGCTCCAGCCCTACTGAAAGACAAAATATCATCTTATCTTCCTGGTTCTGGCTTGGCCTTCTCACTTTTACAATTCTATCTAACACTGCATGGCTTCTTCAAACTTACTCAGTTAACAGCTCTCATTAGGGACCCTCCATCCAAGACATTCCCGACAAGTTGTCTGAACATCTCTGGATTTCCCAGGACTTGGAGGCAGGACTTCAACAAATAGAATAGACTGATTAAAAGTCAGGCAGAAGAACCAGAATCAAGAAGTCAAGGACTAGGAAAACTATTGCAATTGCACAAAAAGCTTTACTGAACTTCCTGGTGGCCAAGGCATAAAGAAAAGATAATGAGGTGCATAATTAAAAGACATATGCTAGTTTGTTAGGCAAGAAAACTTTTTTTTCCTAGGGAGCATCTAGTGGAATTAAGGAGGGTGAAATCCAGATGGAGAAAACTTCCTACCATGAAGATAACTTCCTACAGTCCTGTGAATGCCATAATGACCTGATATGGAAAAGGAGGGTCAGTTAGACCTCATGTATGTCTTAAGAGAGAGGACCGTATCCTAATAACAGCACACCATTTCCTGGAAGAGAGAGGAACCAGGTATGGGGAGAAGCAAAGACAGACTTTAAAGCACCTCCAAGATAGAGAAGCTCAAGATTTACTAAACTGTATTTTGTTTTATGTGTCAAGCTGCCAAATCAGTGAACTAGAGAGCAAGGAGGAAGATGTACTATTTCACTATTTCCTTCAGTTGTCAATTCACTGTTTCATTGTGCTGTGGTGACTTTGGAGTTATTCATTCTGTTGGCTGAAGGCTGATGTGGAGGTTTTCGTTATTAAGGTTGTTGGGTGAGCCCTGAGTACTTCAACCTGAGGCTTGTGGAAGGGTCATCCACCAGGGCCTCACCAGGAGAAGGTTGTGGTTTCCCCTCTGGTCTGGAGAGGCAGAGTATATGCTGGAGAAGGAGGGTTATTATGCAGCTTCAGAAAATATTAGAGAGAAACTTTTTTACTGAAATTTCCTTTTATCATATGGAGTGGGATTTGGTTCCTGGGAAATCAGTTTCCTAACTCATTGCTTATTCATGGCCTTTGCAAAACTGTCAACCCCTCCAATCCAAGACTTTACACTATTACATTGTGTTCCAAAAGCCAGCAGGCTTCAAAGCTCTAGGGGCTGCTTTGTTGGGATAGGACGGGAAGATGCAGGCATCCTATTTATAGCACACTCCCCAGATTCTCCTAGCTCATTAGGAATTCCAGGAAAGTGAACTGACCTCCTCAATTTGGCTATATTAGGTTTGAGGTGGAGGTGGGGACTCAGAGAAGGAAGACAGAATTGTTTACTGGATCCCAAAGGTGGAGTCATAAAAGCACCTTGGAGCTGATGCCGCCAATGTAAGAGGCAATTTTGTGTCCTCGACCTGTGTCCTGCCTGATTCATGGCTGAATGCCAAAGCCAAAATTTGGTCAAACTCTTTCCCGGATTCCCAGCTGGGTCTCCCCTTTGCTGGGTTCCTGGCATATTCTTTATTTACTAAATGTGCTTTGTGATCTCAGTTGGTGGGAGACAGAAAACCCACTGCTAAACAGGGAAGCAGCTGAAAACCCAAAATGCCACCATGTCTAGTCTGGTACATGGTATTGCACCGCTCCATTCATTCACTGGTATCTCCATTCACAAATATCTACTGCCTGTCTGTGAGATGTGGCTACAACGCAATGGCTTCCAGGTCTACAAGTGTCACTCAGCATTGCAAAGGATAATCACGGGTGGTCAGAGTGGTTGGAAGGGGGAAAGTGCCTTCAGTCTGGGATGACCCCGTCGAATATAGCCTGGAGGCAGGTCTCTACTGAGATCCCTCTCCAGCCAGGGGAATCCTAAGGAGGAGCAGAAAGGATGAGACAGAGCCGGGTGGATTAGTAAAGCGATTGAAGAACAAAAGTAAGGACACTGTGAGCACTGGCCCCCAAGGAAGGTTAAGGTTTGGAATATAGCAGAGCAAACCTCATCCGAATCTCGCCTAAGAGACCATGCGGAGGACACTGCGGAACTCGGGGGCCGCCTCCTTGCTGTGGGGCAGGCATCCTTGGTGAGCAAGGAAATCATCAAAGGCTCCAGCAGCAGGAGCACTCCAGCCATTAGACAGAGGAAGACAGATTTCCTTTAAAAAGTGCCTTTAAAGGCGGCTCATTTCCCTTGGTGGGCCCCAGGAAGGACCAAGATAGGTGCCATCTAGGAAACCCAGACTCTTTAAGATCAACATGGTTTAATGCAGCATAAGAGCCTCAGGTCAGACCAAGAAACGACTTCCTGACTGTAAGGGCTTATTGGACCATGAAAGAGGACTCCTAGAGAGACTGTGAAATCGCCTTCTCTCAGTGTTTTTAGATTCCTCTTTCTTTGGGGCAGTGGACTGAGGGCCAGCCCAGGGGCAAGCAGATAAATTTGATGAATTCTCAAGCCCTTCATCTCACCGCAGGAGGCACTTTCCAATCTAAGAATCGAGCTTCCCAGCCCTCCACCCCTACTGCTCTCTGCATAGGTGGCAGGGTCCAAATTTGGCAGGGACAGTAAATGTTATATTCTGCCTAAATTGCTCCTCAGTACTTAGGGACAGCAGGTGTGGGGTGAAGGCTTCACATTTACTTTTTTACTTTTTTTTCAAAGAGGGGTCAACTAAGTAGCAGACTCCAGAACTTCAAACACTAAATAAGAAATATTCTTAGCCTGGAAGCCATTTTAATATTTTAAATATGTGGGGTTTCTCCAGCTTTGCAACAGCTGTAGGATGTAAAATAAAATCCATTTCTCTCCAGTCCCTGGGCAACGCTAAAGTATCAAATAGTAAACCAGGGTAGTTGATAGAGGGGGGAGGGGCATGGCAGGGGCAAAGAGTACATTTTCTTCGTGTGGTGGGACATTTTCTAAAATATCAGATGTGAACCCTCAGAGCCCCTGGAGAGCTGTAGATTTAATATCATCAGAACGTCTGAGAGCTTTGGAAATGCCCCAGAATTTGAAAGCAAACTCCTTGGGCAAAACAGTCAGACGGTCTCTGCCGCACAGCAGCTGGATGCCGACTTTCTCTGGTTGGAAGAAGAGGGAAAGGACAGGGGTAGGAGGGGCCTTTCTCTGGCTGTTGTGGGTTTGTGATCCTTCTCAGGGATAATTCTCACTGGGTTTGTGAGCACAATCACCACACCAGGGCAGATGCCACAGCCTGTTTGGTTAAATGAGTTCATGAACTGAAGAAATATCTACTGGGCACTTACACTGTGCAGTGAAGTGAGCTATGGGGTCAGTGCTGGGCTCAGACAGTGGCACCACGCAGCCCTGATCTAACCTGACCTTCGTTCCATACAGCATCCCTGTCCTTGGTGCTTTTGAGATACCAGAACTGTTCATTCATTCATTCATTTAATCACAAAAGCATTCAGTAGATGCTCGTTGCATCCGTACCAAGTGCCAGGTACTATTCTAAGAGCCATAAACAAGATAGACGATCTTCTTGTTCCTATGGACCTCATACTGTAGTGACAGGAGACGCACAGACAAATGAACAAAGGTAGGTAGGTAGGTAGGTAGGTAGGTAGGTAGATAGATGTATAGACAGGCAGATTTTCATATGAACTATAGGTAAATAAACATTTAAAATTTAATTGTGTGTACAATGTAATATATGTATACAAATCTGTATACATAGACATATGCATGTACATATACATGTACGTGTGTGTGTACAGTGATTTCCAGTAGTGACAAATGCTATAAAGCAAACAAATCAGGTGCAAGTAATAGAGAGTGACTGAAGTGGGGCTCCAACTTTAGTTCAGATGGGTGGGAAAGACTCTCTGTGACACTTAAGCTGAAACCTGCATGCACAGGAGCCAGCCCAGACCCCTGAAGCTCAGGGAAGGCATGCTCCAGGCAGAGGGTCTGTCAGGTGCTAAGACCATGAGACCAGAAGGAGCTTGGCATGTGCAAGGAACAGGAAGAAGGCCAGTGTGGCTGGGGCACGGGGAAGGGCTAACCCCTATAGATCCAGTTGGAACTTAACCTAGAATTTAGTACCAGGAAGAAATTGAGGTATCATTGGATTCAATTTCCAGATTTACCATTGGCAAATCTGAGGCTCACAGAGAAAATATGGCCTGCTTAAAGTGACCAAGCGATAGCAAGCAGGGTGTCTGGCCCCTGTACTGCCTCCTATGTGCAGTACAGGCCCTGCAGCAGGTCCCTGCACCTCTAGTGCCCACAGGGCAAACCTGGCACTGAGCATGAGGGACAGGTTGAAAAAAAGCGTGAGAAACAGGAGGTAACAAAGAAAGCAATGGAGAGGCCAGGTTTTAGTGTCAGCCACTGCTGACCTCCAGTTCAGACTGCCTCTTACTAGCTCTGTGACCTCGGGGATTTCATTTAAACTCTATACCTCAACCTTGCCTTCTGTAAAGTGGGGACAATCGCAGTCCCTCCTCATATACCTACCATGGGGATCAGGTGATGTGGTACGTGTGGAGGGCTTAGCACAGTGACTGGTGCATATAAGGAGCCCCCATTACATACTCATGGTTATATGATTATTATACCATTGTGCTGGAGACCACCCCATGCACAAACACTGTAAACCCTTTATGCTCATTTACACACTCACCAAACATTTATTGAGTGCCTGTTCTGTGACAGACATGGCACTACTCACTGGCAATGCTGTGGGTAACAAAAACAAATATGGTCCTGCTAGTATAGGAGACAGGTAATGATCAACATAACCACAGAATGAAGGACAAAGTTGCAGCTGCAAGAAGTAGTAGGACAAGAAAGTTTGTGGCTCTTGGGGAGTCCATCACAAGGAGGGTGACCAGGTTGGGGAGGTCAGTAAAGGTCTCCCTGAGAAAGTAAAGCCTGGGATGGGATGTGAACAATGAGCTAGGGGTTAACCAGGCAATTGATGAGAGCAAGGAAGAATGTTCCACGCATAGGGAATGACATGTGCCAAGGCCCTGGGGCAGCAAAGTCAGAGTGGATATGTGTGACTGAAAGGAAGCTGGAGTGTCTGCAGCAGAGGGTAGGGGCCCGTCTCAGTTTGCCAGGGCTGCTGTCACATACACAACAGACTGCTTAGCTTAACCAACAGGAATTTATTGTCTCACAGATTTTGGAGCCCAAAATCAAGGAGTCACTGGCCATGCCTTCTCCAAAGTCTGTACTAGCAATCCATAACTCAATCTCTGCCTCTATCACATGGCCATCTGTCTCCTCTGTCTCCTGCTCCTACTGTGTCCAATTTCCTCTGCTCATAAGATTAAGGCATCCTTGATTCAGTTTGGCTTCATCTTAATAGAATCTTCAAAGATTCTTTTTACAAATGAGTTCACATCCACAGGCCCGGGGCTTAGGGTGTAAACATGTCTTTGTGGGGGAGCAGGATTCACTCCATAATGGAGCCAATTAGGAGAGGAAGCTGGAGGTGTGGGCAGGAGCCAGACCATGCAGGCATTTGTGCCGAGATAAGGAGTTTGGGTTCTATCCTGGGACAGTAGGAAGCCATTAAAGGAAATTTAAGCAAGGAGGCTTGGAATATAATCTTATCAATCTCTCGAAAGTATTCATTCAACAAACATTTACTGGGTACCTTGTAAGTACAAAGTGCTGTTCTGGGAACTGTGAGGATAAGGAGGAAGCCCCAAGCACCAAGACCAGGTACAGAAAGGTAGGCAAACAGATGTGTGAGCAACAGTGTATTGAAGAAAGAGCACTGGGCTTGGCCAACGAAGACATGGACCCAGCTCTGCCCCTTACTGAATGACCCAGGAGTTCCTTGAGGATAGTGATTGAGTTTAATTATCTTTGGATCCCTGGCCCCTGGCACACAGTAGGTGATTGATAAACTTAGAAAGAACATGCCTCCTTGGATAATATCAATAAGGCTTTACATTTGCTTAGTGCTTCATTGTCTTTAAAGACCTTTCACATACAGGACCTCATTTTATCCTCACTATATCCCTGTGAGGTAGATATAGGACTGCTATGTGATTTGTGGAGCCAGTGGAAAATGAAAATGTGGGGCCCCTTGTTCAAAATTATTAAGAATTTCAAGGTGGTAACAGAAGAGCATTAAACAAAATGCAGGATCCTTTTAAATGAGGCCTCATCTGACTGCACAAGTTGTACCTATGTGAAGCTGACCCTGGATAGATTCTGTATTATTGATTTTATAGATGAGGAAACTGAGACACAAGATAATGTGACTCTGTCAATGTCACTCAGATGGCAACAGAAAAGAGTGAGACCTCAAAATAAACCCAGACCTTCTGATTCCAGGTCCAGAGCTCTCCCCATTGCAATAGAATTGGCCTGGGCTACAGTTTCCCAGGAAAGGCAGGGCTGAGCATCCATTTAAGATGCAGTATAGAAAAAGAAGTAGAATGCAAATGTTCAGGACTCTGCCCTGGGTGAAACCTTTCAGTGGGTCCCCATTGCTCTTGGGACAAAGTCCAAAGGTTTACATTGATGCAGAGTCCTTTCTGGTCTGACCCCTGATTAAAACTCTCCAGCCACACCACTTACCTCAGCTCCCTCCCTCAAAATGTGCTTTCCAACCTCACACCACTTCTTGCAATTTTCCAGCTTGCCCTGCTCCTTCTGGCCTCCAGGCCTTTGCTCCTGCTGCTCCCTCTGCCCCAGATGCCTTTTCTCATCCTGCTCTCCTCCTTTCCTCGCCCGGATAACTTGGCAGTCAACCTTCATGACACAACCTGAAAGCCACCTCCTCTGGGCAGCCTTCCCTGTCCATCATGGTATTCCTCCTTGGCACTGTAGAGAGCATGTATAAAGGGCTCACTAAATGTTAGTTGAATGAATGAATGAATGCCTTCCAAAAGCCATCAGAATGATTCAGGCATTCCCAAACTATTGCATTTAAAGAACCACAGAAGGCACTGAGGATGGCTGTCCTAGAGAAAAGAAGACTGAGGGGTTATAAGAGAAGCTCCACCTCCCGTCTAGAGGAAGGATTAGGACTGTTTCATCTATTCTACACTAAAAAGTGTAGATCTTAAACCAATAGGTGAAAATTCCAGGAAGAAAGATTTATATACATCACTGGCAAGAAGTTTCTACAATTCAGTGCTGTTGGTAGGACTAAAGCCTAAATAAGTAGTGAGCACCTGTCACTGGGAAATCCAAGCAGGAAGACTGCATAGTTTTAGAGGGAAGCATTTTTAGATAAATCCTTACATCCTTTATAACCTACGAGGTGCCCTGGAGTGAGTGACCATCAGGACTTTTGGCAATTTTCCAGGGATAATTAGGGAACAACAGTGACCTGATCCCCTTGACAATTAACTGGTGGTTAGTGGGGAGCCTTTGGTAGCTATTGGTTTGTTTAGCTGTACATTTGCATAAGAAATGTTTCCATGTGTCCAAGAGCTGGTCAAAGGGAAGCCTTCCCTGATTTGGAGATAAGTGAAGTAGGAGAAGCTCTCTCCCTGCAGGTTACTAATCTTGGGGCCCCTAATGGTCAACTTTGCTGCCTCTCACAGAAAGCTAGTCTGTAGCAGTATGAATAAAGTTAGAGACAGACTAAGATGAAAGATGGAGAGAAAGGGAGTCAGTCCTGATACTACCTAGTCCCTGAGGCTCTTCCTTCAATTCTCTGAGTTGCCCCAGTATCCTTCCCATCAATTATGACTTTCACTAACCTACAATTGGATTTCTGTCTCTTTCAACTGAGAAAATTATGACTAGCATGTCTGCAACCTTGGACTAGTCATCCACCTATCCTTTAACTAAACAACTCTTCACTGAGCCCCAGGCGCTATATGCCAGGAATTATTAGGTGGCAAGAATCTGGAGATAAATAAGCCATTGTCCCTGCTCCCAAGGAGCTCCAAGTCCAATGGGGAAGACAAACAAGTGTTACCCATGGCTCAAACCCCTAATTTCATAACGTGTGTGACTCCAGACCCTTCCCCACAATTTCCCACTTTCTCCCTCTTGATCGCCCTGTTTCCACTCCTGTGTCCATAGATGTTACCCAGTATGTCCTTGAGCCATTCTGGAAACAGTAGTAGCCTCCTTTACCATTTCCCACGAGAAATGCAATTACAATGGTGACTTTGTGTTTTTGGTGACTTTAGACCTGAGGAGTTACAGTAAAGGATTATATCTTTTACTGTACACAGCCTTCTGCCACCTTGCCTGGTTTCCCTCCAACAGCCCAAGCTTTCAACATGGACCACGCCACTGCCAAGCCCTCTGTGAGTGTAATCTGGTCTTCACTCCCTAGTCTGACATAACCCCCAGGATTGTGAGCAGCAGCAACACACAACATTGGAGAGGGAGAAGGGCAGCGGCTAAGCCGTCAAAGATGGGGCGGGCCATGCTAAGGATGGTGGATTTTAAACTGTAGCTGCAGGGCTGCTGCTGAAGGGTTGTAAGCCTGGAAGTGACATCATTACAGAATTTAGAAAGATGGTAGCGACTGAGATATAGCCAGCCTGTCTCCAGGGCTGTCAATGAAACCCAACCGCTAAGCAAAGAAAGGCAGCAGTCCCTTCTCCCAAGAAGTGGGTTTGAGACCAGAGGCAATCCTGTGACAAAGACAGGCAAGCAGAGCCCAGAGTGGCTGGCCTTTTGTCCCCGGGAAGCGACCTAGTGCCTGGAATGAATATGCAGCCACATCCACTTTTTTCTCCAACAACGCTTTCTGGATGTTTATCAGACCAAAAACTAAGTCTGCAAGATTCATGGACCATCAGGACTTGGTAGAAGAATCCAAACTAATTTTCAAATGTCTTAAGGTCAGCAAAACCTCAAATGCAATTTTACCAGCGTTCTTTTCTCCCTCCACAAGCCCCACTACCACCCCCCACCGCTCCTGAATTCTAAGAGCCACTTGGATTTCAAGGGATGTGGAATCACCCTGGTCCTAATTCATTTACACTTGAATCCTCAAACAGGCTGTTTTATAAGAGACCTTGGGTTTCTGAGACACCTTCACAGGCTCCCTTAGGCAGCGTCTTGTTTTGAATCAAGAAATTGTATTTTGCAAGAACTTTATGCTCAAGTTCAATATTAATGTCAGAACCCACGAAATGTGAGTGGGTTCTAAATTTGGAAAAACATGTCCTCCAAAATCTTCCCAAAGAATTCCTTCAGTTATTGACTTTGGAGGCAACTTCTCTATACTGTGTGGCTGTTTGATGTTTGCTCTGAATGACACTGAGTCTTCAAACATGAGAGGCACTTACTCAGCAGAACAACACATTATTGTCCCCAATAATCTGCTTTGGAAGAGCACCCCAGAGGGAATCCAATATATAGCCAGCTTCTTTCTTGGCAAAACCGCTGAGTGGAGTCTTGTTTCCAAGCAAGAAGTCTGCCCTGACTTAAACTACCTGCCAGCGTCCTTCCTGAGCTATTTGCACTGTGAACATAGAGCCTAAAAAGATTTATTTATAAAAAAAAAAAAAAAAAAAAAAAGCTGTATGTCATTTTTAGAAAGGCGAGACACCCAACACATCCTACTCTGAGTAGATTTCTTTGACGGCTTGTGATGTTGCCTGAATGGTAAATATACCCTCAGACTCCAAGTAAATAGTCCATGGCATGTAACTTGGGTATAAAAGAGGAACTTTTGCACAACGTGGCCACAGACGCCTTGTCGTTTCCCAGAAAATTAGAGGGTCTTCCAGTGACCCTGTAAATTTATCACACAGGTATTCTTCCATAGCTTCGAGAACAGATGGGGGCCTGTTTTGATAGTGTTTTCCAGTCCCCGTAGATAACATGCGGGGCAGGGGGAAGAGAGGCGGCCACCCTTGCTCCCGGAATTGGGAACCCGCGCTTTGGGCTGCTGGGCGTGCTGCGCCGCGGTGGCCTGAAAGGCACTTTGTTAGCTGCGAGCTGACATTGCTGCGGGGGAGCGGCAGTGCTTCTGGGTGAGCGCTCATTCCTTTAACCGGTAGGCCCTTTCCCCAGGCACCAAGACGTTAAAGGATCCGCTGAGAGAGAGATTCAAACCCAGAGGACCGGCTGGAATCAAAGAGGCTGCAAGGGGTCTCGAAAGATTCTCTCTGACTCCAGAGAGGCTCAGAGCTAAACGTCCCAGAGAGATTTTGAAAGCTGAGGAAGATTTCACAACCTCCCATAGCAACTCCCTTCCCAGGTCTCAGTGGAGCCAGAGAAATGCAAATCAACATCTTTCACATAAGAACTGCTGGTTCACTTTAAAACGGGTCTCCCCACCACCACCACCACCGCCGCCGCTATCTGCCTAGCACCAGGCTGAGCACTTGAGGGGTGTCTTTCATCCCCTCCTCTCCACGCTGGAGGTGAGATGAGGAAATCGAGGCTTAGAGAGGGTGGGGCTTGCAGAGCAGGCAGCTGATGGGGACAGGGCAGGTGTGATCTTGTGCAGGTCTTAGGTTCACTCATTTGTAACATGAAAACAATAGCAGTAGGACAATACTAAGTCTTTTCTTTGTCTTTTTAAGGCCAGGTTTTTATGTTTTAAATCACAGTTTCTGTTGTAGTTTTAACTAACATCTCTAATCATCCATTTGTCCACGCAACAAACGTTATTGAATTCTTGCTGTTTAAAGGTCACTCGCAACCGGACTCTTAATCCAAGCCTTTTAAATCAGAGAATTCATTGCCTTTTCGCAGTGGTCTTTATCATCAATATTATACCTGTATCAGGCATCTGATTATGCCACTGTCTCTTTTACAAAACATAACCAATATCGGTTTTGTTCTTTGCTGTTCACAAAGTCCTTTCACATTGATTTTCTCATCTGTGATCCTTACGACAACCCAGGAAAGAAAAGTAAAACAGATATGATATTTATTATTACTACTTACCCATTTTACACATGAGGAAAGCAAGGTTCAGGCATCTTAAGTGAACGCTGGAACCAGGGTCCAAACTCAGATCTTGTGATGCCCAAACCTGAACTCTTTACACTACGGTACCCGACAGATGTGTAGATGTCGCTGCCACCCTCTGGGAACTCCATGTCCAAAATAGGAAGTTTGGTAGATGCACACCAGCACACAGAGGCAGGGTAGCTTGGTGGTTATATTCATGGACTCCTGAGTCAGACAGCCTGGGTTCTATACCTTGCCTCTGCCCCTTATTAGCTGAATGAGTTGGGCAAATTACTTAACCTCTCAGTGCTTCAGTTTCCTCATCAGTAAAATGGGAGTAATAATAGTACCTTCTTTATAGAGGAGCTGTAATGATCAATGATTAATACAGGTATTAAGTATGGTGCTTCATACTTAATAAGTGCCATTTAACTGTTAATTGTTTTAATATTATTATGTAGACACCTGAAAGCAAACAAAGGCTGAGAAGAGGAGGACAGAGTAGAACAAAGAGCCCTAGCCAGAGGTCTGGGAGGAAGTGAATTAACTGGAACTACCTTAAGTCAAGTGATACGGTTCTACTCCCAATCTGCTGACCACTTGCTAGCTGTGCAATCTTGAACAAATCAGTACTTTTCTCCTATTTGGTTTCCTCATCTGTCAGGTGAGGAAGTTAAACTATATTGGGGGTGGGGGTGCTTCACAAAGACCCATTAACTCCCTCCTATGACCCAACATCCCTGGAGACTCAGATGAGTCCACTCAGCCACCCCATTTTGATTAATACTCAGTTAGTTCTATTAGGACTAGACTGGCCAACCCATCCCAGTTTGCCTGGGACTTTCCCAGTTTTAAAACTGAAAGTTCCATGTCCCAGGAATCCCCCCAACCCTAGGCAAACTAGGCCAGCTGATCACCCTACTTGGGCCAGCCTCTTTATAAAACTCTAATCTAGTCCAAACTTTGCCATTCATATTACCATCTTCATATTTTTTTGTCATTGCCATCTTCCAACTGTAAAATTATTCAAATATGTTTATTTCAAAAGGCTATTTTACATCTCTACTGTGGCAATTAGGATAGGCGGGGTTAGCTGAGGCAACAAATAATCCCATAGAACAGAGAGCTGGAATTATGCAGTGAACAGAACCACAACAACTACAAAAGCAAACCAGCATCACTTGTCTAAAATAGGAGAAAAACTAACAATCAATGAAAACAAAGCAATTGTCATTAAATGGTATTGCCGGCTGAAAGCTCTGTCTAGCCCCAAGCATTTGCTCAGTCTTTGATAAAAGGAGATAATAGAGTTAAAAACTTCCAGGGATTTTCTCTTTTCCATAGGCAGAAGAATTGAAACTAAAATAAGTTTATTACCTTATGATTTAATATTATTTGTTTTCATATCTGTTTACTACCTAAAATCATCTCACACACCAGTGTGAGCACATTACACGCACTGGGAAAGGCAGGATCCAAGAGATTGCATTTCAAAGATTAGAGAGCAAGGGCCAGGTCATATGTTCAAATTCTCAAATTGTGAAGAGGTACCCTTCCAAAGCAAAAGTTCTTACTACTAGTTAATACCAGATCAGAGCAGCCACGAGCTGGGAGAGGATCACCCCTTTCTTTTTTCAGGAATCCTCACTTTGCCCCATAGGCTGCTATGGGGCATTACATATGGACAAGAGACCAGAGAGGAGCACCCAAGAGAGGTCTTTGTTCAGACAAGATCAAGTGGAAAGAATTTCAGCATAGGCAAGAAAAACAGCAGCAAAGGCCCCAAGATCTTTGTCCCCAGCGAGGTTTAGCCAGCTCCCCAAAACAGGCTACAAAATGGCCATGATGGCTCAACGTGTGGCTGAGTCTTCAACGGCCCAAGAATTCCCTCAGCCCCAGGCAAACTAGGTCAGCTGTTTACCCTACTTATGCCTCCAAAGCCACAAAAGTGCAAAAATTGGTTTGCCACCTAAGATTGGTTATCCAGGCAAAAGCCAAATTGTCCTACAGGCGAGCCCAACCCTACTACCTATAGCCTTTCCTTTTCTGAACCCTCCAATTCCATGAATGCCGTTCCTTTTCTACCCTCCAAGACTGACCTGTTGGGCCACTGCATGCACTCCATAACTTTAAACACCATCTATGGGCCAATGGCCCCCAATCCATGATACCAGCCCAGCTGTCTGCTGTGCTCCAGACCTGCCCAGTATTCCCACTCAGACATCTCACAGGGACCTCAAACTCAACGTGTCCAAAATTGCACATATAATCTGCCCTGCCCCAAACCCATTCTTCTTCCACCATCCATTCAAGCCCCCAAACCTGGGAATCCTCTACGATTCCTCTTTCTCCCTTATCTTCCACATCCAATTCTATCAAATTTGTCACCTCATTGTTTATGGACTTGATCCACCTTCTTCACCCCCACCACTCCCACCCTACTCCAGGCCACCCTCACCTCTCCTCTGATCTTTGACAAAGGATCCTAACTGGTCTTCCACAGCCACCCTTCCTTCTTTCTAATCCTCTCCAATCCACCTCTCAGTGACAAACAATGTTTTTTAAAATGTAAATCCCGTTTCCTTACCTTCCTACTTAAAATCCTTCAACTGTGTTCTATCACCCTTGTAAATAATTCTCCATTCCTCATCGTGGCTATCAAAGCTCTGCCTAGCCCACCCCTCCCTACCTCGGCAGAGTCACTTCAACTCACTCTCCCTGCCCTGCTCTTCTCTCCACCCAGCTACATGGCTTCCTCAGTCTTCTCAACCCCCACCAGGGTCCCACAGCTTCAGGGTCTTGCACAAGCTTAGAACAGGTGATCTCCTCTCTCTGCTTAGCTATTTCCTGCATATTCTTCATAGACAGCACTCCTCTGAAAAGCCTTCCCTAATCCCCCAGGCCAAGTTAGGGACCCCTTATCCCCACAGAAGCTAGCACCCTGGCCTCCTTCACAACATTTCATATACTAGTAATTGCTTCCAATAACTGTCTCCATTAGGCTGCAAGCTCCAAGGGGACAGGGACCCACCAACACCCCCAGCACCTAGCCCCGTGCCTGGGCAATAGAAAGTGCTCCATCAGTATCTGTAGACTGAGTGGTTCCTTTGAGAATTCCTCCCAAGCAGCCTGGATCCCCCACCCATACAGAGTGATCTGTGTCCTCCTCTCTGTCCACCTTGTGAAGAGAACTCAATTGCATCCATTGTGGTCTTTGAGAATGTGATATCTGGTGACACCACTGGGAACACTGACAAAAATGTGGCTATAGTGGGTTCACCGAGCTCTCAGGAAGGAATAAGTCTCGGGTCATACTGGAGCGTGCACAGGAAGAGCAGGAACTGGAGCGGACAGCGCAGGGTGTCCCAAGCCTTGGGTCTTGGGTTTCTCTTCCTAGAGTATTTATATCCATCCGGAGGAGCCGGCTGGCTTCATTAATTTTGATTGTCTGTCCACCCAAAGCAGCCATACACTGAATGTATTGGATACCAGGCCTTATATGGGCCTCCCTTGCTGATCTGTATGTTGTTAATGAGTGACATGAAGTGAATGGCTAAGGCAGAACACTGAATGTTTGGCTTCCCTTGTCATCTCCAAGGCACGAGGTTGTTGGTTTGGTGCATGTGTTTGTTTTTATGGGATAATTATTTTTAAAATGAAGAAGAGGGAGTTATGAAGCCCACAGACATTTGACGAACTATATAGGGACACATACAATTCAGAAGTGGAGCAAAGAATACAGATTCTGGTCTCTCGACCCAGGAATCACTAAACATAGGTGTTCATGCCAAGCACGGGTCCAAGAAAATCAATTAACCCATTTAATCCTCACAACAGCCCTTGGAGGTAGATGCTACAAGGTTATCCCCACTTGACAAATGAGGAAACTGAGGCTCACAGAGATTAAGTAGCTGGCCCAAGGTCACCCAGTTAGTAAGTAGCACGGTTGGAATTTGAACCCAGGCAACCTGGCTCAAGAGTCCAGAAAAATAGTTGAGCACCGTGGTGATGTATTCATTCCGAACCAAAACCAAACCGAGGGGCCATCTCCAGAGGATGCAGGGCTCCTATCCTCATTTGGTGAGGGCTTCAGAGAAGCTGCAAGCCCAGCCCTGCCCTCAAAGTGCTTACCATTTACCAGGGAGATCCAACTAGAGCACAGGTGACTTACAATAATGTAAGTTAGCAGCTGTAAAAGGCCAGGTAGAGGGGTACAGGGCTGTGGAGAGACCCTGCAGCATGGGACTGCCGAGCCTGCCTCCCCACCTACCGTTGCCCAGCTCTGCAGCTGCTGGCAAGCCAATTACTCCATCTGAATCTGTAAAACGGGAATGGGGATATTGATGGTGCTAGATCCTATCTCACAGGGGTGACGTAGGGATTAAAATGAGAGAAAGCAGGCAAAACATTCAGGACAGAGAATCTGTTTAACAAATATTGGCCATTATTATTTCTAGCAGAGGTGTTGAGGATATTTATCACTTATTCATTTATAAACACACATCAAGCACCTACTAACAATGTACCAGGTACTATGCCAAGTTCTAGAAATACAAAGAAGAAGGAGAGCGCAGCCAGGCCTTCAAAGAGCTCATCGTTCAGAGAAAGACTGCAATACAGATCTGTGCGGGGTAGACGGGGCATGGCAGGCGGGAGTCCAGGGTCCTTGCAGAAGGAATCAAAGGAGGTGAATGGAGGCGGGTGATAAGGATGCGGGAAGTGGGGGGAGGGTGTTTCCGGCGTGTGCAGAAGCACCAGCCAGGAGCCAGCTTGAAGGCATCAATCTCCTGAGTGCTGGGTTTGTGGATGGGTGGAGACAGGTGGGTTCTGGGCAGGTAGCTGGGTGGCTGTCAAGTCTGCCACCCAATCGGGAAGTCTTCTTTATCTCCAGACTCAGCTTTCAAAGTGAGGTTTGTGACAGAGGAAGAAAGAAACATTTAAGCAAGAATCTAAGTGGATTCCTTTTTCTTTTTTCTTTTTTAGTTATTTGCCTGTTAGCCAGACGGGGGATAAAGCCGAATTTATGTCTCACCAAAGAGGCACCAGGAAAGGAATGGGAGAGAGAGAGAGAGAGATTATGCAGGGTATTTTTTCTTCCAAGAGCCTCCTCAGTAGAACCCTGCCGATCTGTCTCCGGGGGAGCAGTTCACCCTCCAGAAAATATGACACTTTATTTCCTGCCCTTGTTTGTTAGCACACCCCATTACCATCCATCTCAGTTTCATGTAACTGCCAGCCGGCATTAACGCCCTCCCCCTCGCCGAGGCAGAAAATAGAAAAGGAAGAATTCAGCAGATTCCCCCACCCCCACCCTGCCCCCTTGGCACCCTCGGGCACCAAGAGGACCAGAGTAGAAACCACAATTGGATCCTTATTCCTTCAGCCCAGGAATGTGAAGGACGGGACGGTTTAACCACCTTCTGCATTTTCCTGCGAAGAGAGTCGGCTTGTTATTTCGGTTGTCTGGGCTCCCTTCTCTGCTACGGAAAAAGATACTTTTTTTCTTTTTTTTTTTAATGTTAGACAGGAGATGTTGCAGACTGTCAGGAGCTGTCAGTGGGTGTGTGCCCCAATCAGGTGAGCGGCCCGCGGGCGCCTGCGGCGGAGACACACTGACCCCTAGCGGCCGGCCGGCCCCGCGCAGCGCCTGCCCCGCCCTCGCTCCCGGCGCTGTGTTAGTTTGTGCCTTCCACACAGACACGAGGTGTGGGCTGGGAGTGGGGTGGCCGGTGCTGTGTCGCCACTGCCTGCCCCAACACACACACACTCACCATGTTCATTTTCTCTTCCAACCTTGAGAAGCAATTTCTTCTCTTTTTCTTATTCCATAGAGTACAGATTTCCTAACAATCTTCAGGATTGCTGGCTTCCATCTTGGTTGGGAGGTTGAGACAGATTCGGCGAGTTCTTCAGTCCTAGGGAGTTGGAAGGAAAAGGCAGGCAGGGTTCCAGCATGAGGCAGGGCTGAGAAGGAGGGGAAGTGGGGTTCATGGAGAGCCTGGCTGTCAGGTGTCATGCACACAGTATCCCCCTGGAGCCTCACAATATCCCCGATTTATAGAACTGGAAACTGAGGCTTCAGCTGTCAAATGACTTGCCCAGGTCACAATGTTTAATAAATATTTACATAGCATTTATCTGCCTTTAACAATTCATTAAATCTACTTTGCAACCCTATGATGTATTACCTCCATTTCACAGGAAACTGAGTGAGTAACTAATAAAGTGGTGGTCTGAGGTTGAACTCCGGAGTCTGGCTTCCGAGTGCCCTCAGTCATTGCGCTGGACTGGACCGTGTATGCTAGTAAGGAAGAGACCAGGATTCTACCCCACTCGTGATGGGCTGCAAAACCCAAGCTCATCCTCTAAGGAGAAGGTGCTAGGCAATGCAGGAGAAGGAGCAGTGATTCTCACTGCCACAGTGGGGGAGGTGGGACTGTGCTCTCCTTAAAGACATGGCTGTGTCATTCATCTTTCATCTTCAGAGCCTCATGCCTAGCACACAGGGACACAGTAAAAGCTCAACTGAACCTTGGAGGCAGCTTAGGGTATCAATAAGTGGGAAGGCTGGGGGAGGCTAAGAGGGCTGCATGAACAGGATGCTGAGGTAGAAAATCACAGGTCACGTTCTCCACCACCATCCCCCAATAAAGGAGTTTCAAACACCTATATTGCATTTTCTCTCCCTCTCCCCACCTCCTTCCCTCTCTCTCTATCTCTCTCTCTCTTTTCCCCAATACAAAGGATCTAGCCAAACTGTGATTGAGCATCGTATCACACACTGATGTGATTACTACCAGCTAAAATACATGTCCTAGTCTATGGTTTATCTCATCTGAGCTTCATAGCAGCCCCATGAGGTAAGTATAAACAGCCTCACTTTAAACATGAGAAAACAGGACTTTTCAAATGGATTGTCACTTGTCTCACTCTTCCTAACTGAGTGGAGAGCCAGAGGCCCAGGCTTCTTTACTCCGAAGCATAGGTCTACTCCCTGCCAGGGGTCCCACAGAGAGAAAGTCCAGCCTCCCCCTGGACCCCACCCAAGCAGCTCAGCTCGTTCCTGCCCTAAGACCTTTGCTCTCGTGGTCCCTCAGCCTGGAGTGCTCTTCCTGTACATGGATCTTCACGCAGTTGGCTCCTTCCTGTCATTCCGGTGTCGGCTCCAATGTCACCTCCTCCGAAAAGGCTTCCTTGTCCACCCAACCTAAAATAGCCTTCCAGTCACTCTCTATTGCACCACTGTTTGATTTTCTTCCCAGCAGTTATTAATCTCTGGCAAGTTCTTTTTAAGTTACTATTATTAGTCTCATCTCGCCTCTAATAAGGACTATCAATTGCATAGCTCCTACCATGTGCCAAGCAAGGTTCCAAGCGCTTTCCACACAGTAGGTCATTTAATCTTCACAACCACCCTTTGCAGGAGGTTCTGTTAATATTCCTATTTTATAGATGAGGAACCTGAGGCAGGAGAGGTTCAGTAAGTTGCCCAAGATTCTGCAGTTAGTGAGCTGTGCTCTTAGCCACTCTAAAAACATCAGCTTTGACTGTCGTGTTCATCTCTGCATCCTCAAGACCTAGGACAGTGTGAGGCACACAGTAGGCCCTCAGAACATATTTGTTGAATAATTGAGGAAAGTGGACCAGAACCCAGGTCTCCCCATTCCCAGACTCTGGTTATTTGTGCAGTATCACAGAGCTTCAGGAAACTCTGTGCCGGTAGTTCTCAAATTTAGTTAACATCAGAATCATCTGGTGGGCTTGTTAAAACACAGATCACTGGGGCTCAGCCCAAGTTTCTGATTAAGAAGGTCTGTATGAGGCTGGGGAATTTGCATGTCTAACAAGTTCCCTGCTGGTCCCTGGCACCACACTTTGAGAACCACTGCTGTAAACTGTCTATTAAACCACAAGAGGAGAAAAGAACCTTGACATGACCAGGACAGAGGAAAGGCAGAGCCCACATTTAATTTTAGATATATATATTTGAGCCATCTGAAAAGTGTAGCACACAAAAAGGAGTCATCAGTTTTAATCAGTTAGTTGAAAAATATCCAAAGCAGAGTTTTGTTTTTTATCAGGTGAAGTTACAGGCTTTGAGAAGGGGAGCTGGGCTGTATGAGACTTCCTGACTACCTCTGTGGGACTAGACCCATGTTCTAATTTAAAATTATGGGTCCCAGCTGTGGCTTCCGCCTCCACTCCCACCTGTTCCCCTGTGTCCTCAGGATAAAGTCCAAATTCCTTACAAAGGTCTGCCAGGCACTGCAAGGCCTGGCCCCTGCCTATTTCCCAGCCTCCCACAGCAGGCACTCTCCCCTCACTCTTCGGGTGAAGCCACACCAGTCTTCTCAAGCTCTGGAACACACTACTTCCTTGGGCCTTTGCGCCTGCTGGAACCCCTGCCTGCAACATCCCATGCTGTGACCCCACACACACACTTCTTATCATTCCCACCACCATCCCCTTTCCCAGCTAATTCCTTTGCAATCATTGAAGGTGCCTCCTCTGGGAAGCCTTCCCTGCCAATCTGGACTCAGTGGGGTGCTTTGTTAATGCTCCCCAACTGGCATTGTGACTTCTTCTTCCTAACATTCATCACACAATGTGTCCTTCCACCCTGTTAGTGTAGAAGCTCCATGAAGCCAGGACTGAGTCTGTCTTGTTCACTCTGAGCTCCCAGTACATGGCACAGTGTCTAACACACAGGGAATAAATGAACAAAAGAACAAATGAATGCATGGACTGCATCCAGGAACCAAACAGTAAAAGCTGGGGCTTGGTATGGATGCACTGTCCATGACTGGAAGCATAGGAAGAGGAAGGAGCAGGGTTCCAAACGAAGTCCAGGTGGCGTAGAGGAGTGCGCCTCGGCACTGAGCTACTCCTTGGCCTGAAATGCCTTTCCTTCCATTTTTCACAGGGCAGACTACTTCATACCCCTTTCTCCCTCAACTTCAAGTGCATCGCTGGCCCTTGAAGCTGCCCCTAACCTGTCCCCATGGGCAGAGGTAGGCACTTCCTGTGCGTTACCTGTGTGTTACCTGAGTTTACATTTCGGCGCTGGGGTGGGGTGGTGCAGGATAAGGAGAGGATTCACCAACTCAGCAAATGATACTCATCACGTGCTGCCCAGTGCCAGCGCTGAGTTGGGCTCTGGGGATTCAATACAGAGGACAACAGCACTCCTGCCCTCCCAGAGCAGCGCTTACCCAACAGCCCCCCGGGAGCCGGCTACTGAGATGGGTGCTTTAGGTGGGCATTAGGGAAGAAGCAGGGCGCGGGACTGTCAGTGGCTCTGTCGCTTCCTAGTGTGACTTTATGACTTTGGGGAAGTCACTGAGACTCTTGGAGCCACATCTGTAAAATAGGGACAATAATTGTATCTACCTCACAGGGTTATTGTGACGAATAAATGACAATACAGTTAAGGCATTTAGCACAGTGCCTGGTACATTTTAAATGCTCGATAAAATAGTAGTAGTTATCTCATTTAATGCTCTCAGCAATTTGGAAGCTAATATTATTATCCTAATTAAAGAAGGGGAGACAAACAGACTCAGAGAGGTTAAGTGACTCGCCTAGTCACCCTGCTCAGAAAGAGGTTAGAACCCAGATCTGCAAACAACTTTATATTTATATCTAAGAAATTATATGAAATGAATGGTTTTCTGGAAAAATATAAATTGCCATAACTGAATTCAAGAAGAAGTAGAAAGCCTAAATAGGTCTATAACCATTAAAGAGGTTGAATTAGTAAATAAAAATTAACTCATCAAAACAAACACACACTTAGCCCACAAAGTTTTTCAGGGGTGTTCTACCAAAACCTCAAAGAACAGATAATCTCCCTTTATGCAAACAGTTTCAGAAAACAGAAAAAGAGATTAATTTCTCTATATCCTTCGTGAGGCTAGTATAATTAAAGGAAAATTTAAAAACAATTTTACTGACACCAACAATGGATAACATTTATTAAGCATTTCCTATATGCCAGTCAATGTTCTGAGCACTTACCAGATATCAACACACATAATCCTCTCCCCAATCCCATGATGTAGACACTATCATTTACAGATGAGGAAGCCAAGACACACAGAGTTTAAGCATTTTGTCAGAGCTTGTAGAAAAACCTAGCTTCAAATCCAAGGAGTCTAGCTCCAAAACTTATGCTTTAACCACTGTACTATATTGCTTCCTGAGCAAAAATCCCAAATAAAATATTAGTAAATCAAATCAGCAGTGTATAAAAAAAGAATAATACCTCATAAGCAAGTAGAACTTAACTCAGGAATTTAAGGATGGCTTAACGTTAGAAAACTCTGTTAAAGAAATTACCACATTAATATCATTACAAATAATATGATCATTTCAATAAATGCAAAAAATTTTTCAAAAACTTAAATACCCCTTTATAATATTTTTTTCAAACTAAGACTGGAAGAGAACTTCCCTAACCTGCTATTATCTGTCTACCAAAATGCTACAGCAATCATTATATTTATTCCCTTTAAAGACAGGTATGAGGCAAGGATAGAAACTATTATATCTATTCAATACTGTTTTAGAAGTACTAGCTACAGTAACAAGATAAGAAAAACCAGAAAGAGGTATAAGGGTTGTAAAGGAAGTAACACTATTGCTGTGAACAATATGATTTACTTTACCACAAACAATAAAGCCTACAATTTTGGAGGGACATTTATCTCATGTTTCTTTGGGTGATCACTCTATTAGAGTAACATTCCTGGCCTCTCTTTGCTCCTTCACTCATTCCAGAAGAGGATTTTCTCAAGTTTGGAGAAGGAACTGGGCCTGCACAGCTCAGTCCCTTCCTCTCCACTTTCTTGGGGAAAAAGCCTGCCCCCAGGAAACACTCATTCTCTGCTTCACCATTCCAGGATTTTTACAGGGACAAGAGAGGCCTACAGTTTCCCAGATCTGTCTATGACAGGGTACGTTTAATTATGGAATGGAGTATTAAAGAGCCTATTGTAGCCACAGATCTAATCCACATTTTCCAGACAACGTTATTGGTGATAGGTTTTTACCTCTGTCTCTCTGACTCCTGTATCTACTTCTCAAGCTGTTCTAAACTTGGGAGAGGAACAAGGATAATATATAGCAAGCCTCTCAAAACCCAAACTATTAGAGTTTATAAGAGAGGTCAGAGAATTTGCTGGATTATCATCAATACACAAAAATCAATATTATTCTGATGTACACCAGAATAATCAGCTAAAAATGTGATTTTTAAGAAAATTCCATTTACAATTGTAAAAGCCCTATAAGGTATCTAGAAATAATATTGACAAAAGATATGCAGGGTGTTTACAAAGAAATTATCAGACTTTAATGATGGACATAAAAGATGGCTTAAATAATGGAGAAATTGACCATTTTGATAAGCAGGAAGATTCAATATTGCAACTCTTCCTCCAATAGGGAGGCACACCCTCACTATTCTTGGTCCCCCAAACACTCTGTACCTAGTCTGTAAATAAAAAGTTTAAAAAAAAAAAAAAAAACTAGAACAAAAAGTAAATGAATAATGGGGGGAGGAGGGGTATGGGATGTTTGGGTGTTCTTTTTCATTTTTTATTCTTATTTTTATTTTTTGGAGTAATGAAAATGTTCAAAAATTGATTGTGAAGAGGAGCTAAGATGGTGGCATAGAGAGGTGTGGAATTTAGTTAGTCCCGTCAAACAACTAATAAACAACCAGGAACAACTAGTAAATAACCTGGAACAATTGCTGGGGACAACCGTGACTGTCCACACGTCGTACACCAACCTGGATTGGGTGGAAAGACTGAGATTGCAGCATAAAATCTGTAAGGAAAAACTGAGGAAACATGCCGGGAGCCCCCTCCCACCTTGGCAGGCTGAGCTACAAGACCTCACTGTAGGAGAAAGCAGCATTCCCAGAGCAAGCAAATATGGCTCAGTACAGCTCCAGCTGGGGTTTAAATTAACAAATGTGGACTGCTGAATACAAGCTACAAACATAGACAAGCAGCAAAGTATCCTGATGTCGCTCCCAGTGAAGAGGAGGTAGGGCTAATGGAGAGGAAAAAAATAATTAAAAAAAGAAAAAAAAATACAGAGACTTTTAGAGACTGACCTTAGAGAGCTGGAAAACACCTGTGCCCCATGAGGGGGTGCCCAGAAGACCAGGTGCTCTATCTGACTGATGGGCAAAATTGGGGGGCTGTGGACTGGCTCTGAAGGGGGGGCTTTCTTTCCCCTTTTCTATCTCTCAACCTGAATGGCTCAGTGAAGCATCAGCCATTTTCAGTTCACAGCACTCTGACCCAGATAGGGGTGGAGTTGACAGAGTCAGAGAGACAAAGAAACTATTGAAATGCAGAAGATAGCTCCCTATGGGGTGTATCTTCCCTAAGAGGAAGGAGGTGGAGCCCAACTCAAGGGCCTGCCCTCCCCTCAGAACTCAGACCCCAGGCCCTGGGGGAAAACAGTCAAAACAGAAACAACCTAAGTTAAGAATTAAAGGGGCCACACCTCTTTACACCACTTGGGAGCAACAGGCTGACAGGCACCACCTGCTGGGTAGGTTAGGAAAGGCACAGCAGCCAGAGGCCTCACAGGAAAGTCTGTCAATTTCTAAGACACACCCTCAGGGATACTTAAAACTGACTATAACCCCATTCTGAGACCTGAACCCATTCTGGTCTGGGAAAATCTGATTGGTGTAACTGGGGAAGCCACATGCCTAGAAAACAGAGAAATACGAACTACACTGGGAAAGGTGGAGATATGGCCCAGTCAAAGGAACAAACTTACACCTCAGTCAAGATACGGTTGAGATATTGTTTCACTTTAATGAAACAGTCAATTAAAGATTTTCAAAGAAATATGCTAAATCAAATAAAAAACCAAATCAACAAGTTCAGGGAAGATATGGCAAAAGAGATGAAGACTATAAAGAAAACACTGGGTGAACATAAGGTAGAAATCTAAAGTTTGAAAAAACTACTGGCAGAATCTATGGAAATGAAAGGCACAACACAAGAGATGAAAAACACAATGGAGACATACAACAGCAGATCTCAAGAGGCAGAAGAAAACACTCAGGAACTGGAGAACAAGACACTGAAATCCTACATACAAAAGAACAGACAGGAAAAAGAATGGAAAACTATGAGAAATGTTTCAGGGAATTGAATGGTAACATGAAATGCATGAATGTATGTGTCATGGGTATCCCAGAAGGAGAAGAAAAGGGAAAGGGGGCAGAAGCAATAATAAAGGGAAATAATCAATGAAAATTTCCCATCTCTTATGAAAGACATAAAATTACAGATCCAAGAAGCACGGTGTATCCCAAACACAATAGATCTGAATAGACCTAAGCCAAGACACTTAATAATCAGATTATCGAATGTCAATGACAAAGAGAGAATCCTGAAAGCAGCAAGAGAAAAGCAATCCATCACATACAAAGGAAGCTTGATAAGACTATGTGCAGATTTCTCAATAGAAACCATGGAGGCAAGAAGGAAGTGTATAATATATTTAAGATACTGAAAGAGAAAAATTGCCAACCAAGAATCCTATATCCAGCAAAACCGTCTTTCAAATATGAGGGAGAATTTAAAATATTCTCTGACAAACAGACAAAAAGAAAGTTTGTGAACAAAATATCTGCTCTAGAGGAAATACTAAAGGGAGCACTACAGACAGATAGGAAGAGACAGGAGTGAGAGGTTCAGAACATAATTTTGGGTGACAGTAGCACAACAATGTAAGTACACTGAACAAAGATGACTGTGAGTATGGTTGAAAGAGGAAGGTTAGGAGCATGTGGGACTAGAAGGAAAGAGGAAAAATAAAGACTGGGACTGTATAACTCAGTGAAACCTAGAGTGCTCAACAAATGTGATAGAATGTACAAATGTTTTTACATGAGGTAGAACAAATGAATGTCAACCTTGCAAAGTGTTAAAAATGGGGTGGTATTGGGGAAAGATACAATCAATGCAAATTAGAGACTATAGTTAATAGAAACATTGTACTATGCTTCCTTTAATGTAACAAAGACAATATACCAAAGCTAAATGCCTATAAGAAGGGGATATAAGTGAGGGGTATGGGACTCTTGACATTGGTGATTTTGTCTGACTCTTTTATTTTACTTCAGTTTAGTTATATCTTTCCTTTTGTTTTTAGCTGTCATTTTTTTATCTTTCTTTTTCTTTTTCTTTTGTCTCTCTACCTTCTTTGACTCTTCCTCCTCCTTTATGGAAGAAATGGAGATGTCCTTATATAGATAACGGTGATGGTGGTGAATGCATAAATATGTGACTATACAGGGAGCCATCGATTCTTTACTAAAGACAGAATGTATGGTGGGTGAACAAAACCATCTTAAAAAAAAAAAAACAGCATGATGAAGAAAACTTGAGGGGACTATATTGAGTGAAATAAGTCAGACACAAAAGGACAAATATTGTATGCCTCACTGATATGAACTAATTATAATATGTAAACTCATAGACATGAAATATACATTACCAGGATATAGAATGAGGCTAAAGAATGGGCAACAGTTGCATATTATGAACACAATATTTAACTAGGTTGAACTTAAGTGTTTGCAAGTGGACAGAGATGACAATAGCATGTTATTGTGAGAATAATGAACAGTGCTGAATGGTGTGTGAATGTGGTGGAAAGGGGAAGCTTAGAGTCATGTATGTCACCAGAAGGAAAGTTGGAGGTTAAAAGATGGGAATGTATAAAACAGTGAATCTTGTGATGGACAATGTCCATGATTAACTGTACAAATATTAGAAATCTCTTTCATGAACTAGAACAAATACATGACACTGTAACTAGAAGTTAATAATAGAGGGGTATATAGGGAAAAAATATACCTATTGCAAACTATGTACAACAGCTAGTAATATTTTAACATTCTTTCATCAATGGTAACAAATGAACCATACAAATACCATGAGTCAGTAATGGAGGGGGTGGGGTTAGGGGTATGGGAGGATTTGAGTTTTCTTTATTGTTTTTATTTCTTTTCAGGAATAATATATGCACAACTGTATGATGGTACCATGGGCAATTGATTGTGCACATTGGATTATTGTATGGTATGTGAACAATCTCAATAAAATTGAATTTAAAAAATTGATTGTGGTGATAAATGCACAGCTTTATAATGATACTGTGAAAAATTGTTTTACACTTTGGATGACTGTATGGCATGTGAATATATTTCAATAAAACTGCATTAGGAGGCGGGGCAAGATGGCGGACTAGTGAGCTGTATGTTTTAGTTACTCCTCCAGGAAAGTAGGTAGAAAGCCAGGAACTGCGTGGACTGGACACCACAGAGCAATCTGACTTTGGGCATACTTCATACAACACTCATGAAAATGTGGAACTGCTGAGATCAGTGAAATCTGTAAGTTTTTGCAGCCAGGGGACCCGCGCCCCTCCCTGCCAGGCTCAGTCCCGTGGGAAGAGGGGCTGTCAGCTCCGGGAAGGAGAAGGGAGAACTGCAGTGGCAGCCCTTATCGGAACTCATTCTACTGATCCAAACTCCAACCACAGATAGACTGAGACCAGACACCAGAGAATCTGAGAGCAGCCAGCCCAGCAGAGAGGAGACAGACATAGAAAAAAACAGCACGAAAAACTCCAAAATAAAAGCGGCGAATTTTTGGAGTTCTGGTGAACATAGAAAGGGGAAGGGCAGAGCTCAGGCCCTCAGGCTCATATGCAAATCCCGAAGAAAAGCTGATCTCTCTGCCCTGTGGACCTTTCCTTAATGGCCCTAATTGCTTTGTCTCTTAGCATTTCAATAACCCATTAGATCTGTGACGAGGGCCCTTTTTTTTTTTTTTTTTTTAATCCCTTTTTTCTTTTTCTAAAACAATTACTCTAAGAAGCCCAATACAGAAAGCTTCAAAGACTTGCAATTTGGACAGGTCAAGACAAGAGCAGAACTAAGAGAGCTCTGAGACAAAAGGCAATAATCCAGTGGCTGAGAAAATTCACTAAACACCACAACTTCCCAAGAAAAGGGGGGTGTCCGCTCACAGCCATCATCCTGGTGGACAGGAAACACTCCTGCCCCATCGCCAGCCCCATAGCCCAGAGCTGCCCCACACAACCCAGTGTGACGGAAGTGCTTCAAATAACAGGCACACTCCACAAAACTGGGCGTGGACATTAGCCTTCCCTGCAACCTCAGCTGATTGTCCCAGAGCTGGGAAGGTGGAGCAGTGTGAATTAACAAAGCCGCATTCAGCCATCATTTCAGCAGACTGGGAGCCTCCCTACACAGCCCAGCAGCCCAGAACTGCCCTGGGGGGACGGCACTCACCTGTGACATAGCACAGTCATCCCTCAACAGAGGACCAGGGGGTGCACGGCCTGGAAGAGGGACCCACTTGCAAGTCTCAGGAGCCATACACCAATACCAAGGACTTGTGGGTCAGTGGCAGAGACAAACTGTGGCAGGACTGAACTGAAGGATTAGACTATTGCAGCAGCTTTAAAACTCCAGGATCACCAGGGAGATTTGATTGTTAGAGCCACCCCCCCTCCCTGACTTCCCAGAAACACGCCCCATATACAGAGCGGGCAACACCAACTACACACGCAAGCTTGGTACACCAATTGGACCCCACAAGACTCACTCCCCCACTCACCACAAAGGCACAGCAGGGGAGAACTGGCTTGTGGAGAACAGGTGGCTCGTGGACGCCACCTGCTGGTTAGTTAGAGAAAGTGTACTCCACGAAGCTGTAGATCTCATAAATTAGAGATAAGGACTTCAGTTGGTCTACACATCCTAAAAGAACCCTATCAAGTTCAGCAAATGCCAAGAGGCCAAAAACAACAGAAAATTATAAACCATATGAAAAAAACAGACGATATGGATAACCTAAGCCCAAGCACCCAAACCAAAAGACCAGAAGAGACACAGCACCTAGAGCAGCTACTCAAAGAACTAAAGATGAACAATGAGACCATAGTACCGAATACAAAGGATATCAAGAAGACCCTAGAAGAGCATAAAGAAGACATTGCAAGACTAAATAAAAAAATAGATGATCTTATGGAAATTAAAGAAACTGTTGGCCAAATTCAAAAGATTCTGGACACTCATAGTACAAGACTAGAGGAAGTTGAACAACGAATCAGTGACCTGGAAGATGACAGAATGGAAAATGAAAGCATAAAAGAAAGAATGGGGAAAAAATCGAAAAAATTGAAACGGACCTCAGGGATATGATAGATAATATAAAACATCCTAATATAAGACTCATTGGTGTTCCAGAAGGGGAAGAAAAGGGTAAAGGTCTAGGAAGAGTATTCAAAGAAATTGTTGGGGAAAACTTCCCAAATCTTCTAAACAACATAAATACACAAATCATAAATGCTCAGCGAACTCCAAATAGAATAAATCCAAATAAACCCACTCCGAGACATATTCTGATGACACTGTCAAACATGGAAGAGAAGGAGCAAGTTCTGAAAGCAGCAAGAGAAAAGCAATTCACCACATACAAAGGAAACAGCATAAGACTAAGTAGTGACTACTCAGCAGCCACCATGGAGGCAAGAAGGCAATGGCACGATATATTTAAAATTCTGAGTGAGAAAAATTTCCAACCAAGAATACTTTATCCAGCAAAGCTCTCCTTCAAATTTGAGGGAGAGCTTAAATTTTTCACAGACAAACAAATGCTGAGAGAATTTGCTAACAAGAGACCTGCCCTACTGGAGATACTAAAGGGAGCCCTACAGACAGAGAAACAAAGAAAGGACAGAGAGGCTTGGAGAAAGGTTCAGTACTAAAGAGATTCGGTATGGGTACAATAAAGGATATTAATAGAGAGAGGGGAAAAATATATATGACAAACACAAACCAAAGCATAAGATGGCTGATTCAAGAAATGCCTTCACGGTTATAACGTTGAATGTAAATGGATTAAACTCCCCAATTAAAAGATACAGATTCGCAGAATGGATCAAAAAAAATGAACCATCAATATGTTGCATACAAGAGAGTCATCTTAGACACAGGGACACAAAGAAATTGAAAGTGAAAGGATGGAAAAAAATATTTCATGCAAGCTACAGCCAAAAGAAAGCAGGTGTAGCAATATTAATCTCAGATAAAATAGACTTTAAATGCAGGGATGTTTTGAGAGACAAAGAAGGCCACTACATACTAATAAAAGGGGCAATTCAACAAGAAGAAATAACAATCATAAATGTCTATGCACCCAATCAAGGTGCCACAAAATACATGAGAGAAACACTGGCAAAACTAAAGGAAGCAATTGATGTTTCCACAATAATTGTGGGAGACTTCAACACATCACTCTCTCCTATAGATAGATCAACCAGACAGAGGACCAATAAGGAAATTGAAAACCTAAACAATCTGATAAATGAATTAGATTTAACAGACATATACAGAACATTACATCCCAAATCACCAGGATACACATACTTTTCTAGTGCTCACGGAACTTTCTCCAGAATAGATCATATGCTGGGACATAAAACAAGCCTCAATAAATTTAAAAAGATTGAAATTATTCAAAGCACATTCTCTGACCACAATGGAATACAATTAGAAGTCAATAACCATCAGAGACTTAGAAAATTCACAAATACCTGGAGGTTAAACAACACACTCCTAAACAATCAGTGGGTTAAAGAAGAAATAGCAAGAGAAATTGCTAAATATGTAGAGACAAATGAAAATGAGAACACAACATACCAAAACCTATGGGACGCAGCAAAAGCAGTGCTGAGGGGGAAATTTATAGCACTAAACGCATATATTAAAAAGGAAGAAAGAGCCAAAATCAAAGAACTAATGGATCAACTGAAGAAGCTAGAAAATGAACAGCAAACCAATCCTAAACCAAGTACAGGAAAAGAAATAACAAGGATGAAAGCAGAAATAAATGACATAGAGAACAAAAAAACAATAGAGAGGATAAATATCACCAAAAGTTGGTTCTTTGAGAAGATCAACAAGATTGACAAGCCCCTAGCTAGACTGACAAAATCAAAAAGAGAGAAGACCCATATAAACAAAATAATAAATGAAAAAGGTGACATAACTGCAGATCCTGAAGAAATTAAAAAAATTATAAGACGATACTATGAACAACTGTATGGCAACAAACTGGATAATGTAGAGGAAATGGACAATTTCCTGGAAACATATGAATAACCTAGACTGACCAGAGAAGAAATAGAAGACCTCAATCAACCCATCACAAGCAAAGAGATCCAATCAGTCATCAAAAATCTTCCCACAAATAAATGCCCAGGGCCAGATGGCTTCACAGGGGAATTCTACCAAACTTTCCAGAAAGAACTGACACCAATCTTACTCAAACTCTTTCAAAACATTGAAGAAAATGGAACACTACCTAACTCATTTTATGAAGCTAACATCAATCTAATACCAAAACCAGGCAAAGATGCTACAAAAAAGGAAAACTACCGGCCAATCTCCCTAATGAATATAGATGCAAAAATCCTCAACAAAATACTTGCAAATTGAATCCAAAGACACGTTCAAAAAATCATACACCGTGACCAAGTGGGGTTCATTCCAGGCGTGCAAGGATGGTTCAACATAAGAAAAACAATCAATGTATTACAGCACATTAAAAATTCGAAAGGGAAAAATCAAATGACCATCTCAATAGATGCTGAAAAAGCATTTGACAAAATCCAACATCCGTTTTTGATAAAAACACTTCAAAAGGTAGGAATTGAAGGAAACTTCCTCAATATGATAAAGAACATATATGAAAAACCCACAGCCAGCATAGTACTCAATGGTGAAAGACTGAAAGCCTTCCCTCTAAGATCAGGAACAAGACAAGGATGCCCGCTGTCACCACTGTTATTCAACATTGTGCTGGAAGTGCTAGCCAGGGCAATCCGGCAAGACAAAGAAATAAAAGGCATCCAAATTGGAAAAGAAGAAGTAAAACTGTCATTGTTTACAGATGATATGATCTTATATCTGGAAAACCCTGAGAAATCGACGATACAGCTACTAGAGCTAATAAACAAATTTAGCAAAGTAGCGGGATACAAGATTAATGCACATAAGTCAGTAATGTTTCTATATGCTAGAAATGAACAAACTGAAGAGACACTCAAGAAAAAGATACCGTTTTCAATAGCAACTAAAAAAATCAAGTACCTAGGAATAAACTTAACCAAAGATGTAAAAGACCTATACAAAGAAAACTACATAACTCTACTAAAAGAAATAGAAGGGGACCTTAAAAGATGGAAAAATATTCCATGTTCATGGATAGGAAGGCTAAATGTCATTAAGATGTCAATTCTACCCAAACTCATCTACAGATTCAATGCAATCCCAATCAAAATTCCAACAACCTACTTTGCAGACTTGGAAAAGCTAGTTATCAAATTTATTTGGAAAGGGAAGATGCCTCGAATTGCTAAAGACACTCTAAAAAAGAAAAACTAAGTGGGAGGACTTACACTCCCTGACTTTGAAGCTTATTATAAAGCCACAGTTGTCAAAACAGCATGGTACTGGCACAAAGATAGACATATAGATCAATGGAATCGAATTGAGAATTCAGAGATAGACCCTCAGATCTATGGCCGACTGATCTTTGATAAGGCCCCCAAAGTCACTGAACTGAGTCATAATGGTCTTTTCAACAAATGGGGCTGGGAGAGTTGGATATCCATATCCAGAAGAATGAAAGAGGACCCCTACCTCACACCCTACACAAAAATTAACTCAAAATGGATGAAAGATCTCAATATAAAAGAAAGTACCATAAAACTCCTAGAAGATAATGTAGGAAAACATCTTCAAGACCTTGTATTCGGCGGCCACTTCCTAGACTTTACACCCAAAGCACAAACAACAAAAGAAAAAATAGATAAATGGGAACTCCTCAAGCTTAGAAGTTTCTGCACCTCAAAGGAATTTCTCAAAAAGGTAAAGAGGCAGCCAACTCAATGGGAAAAAATTTTTGGAAACCATGTATCTGACAAAAGACTGATATCTTGCATATATAAAGAAATCCTACAACTCAATGACAATAGTACAGACAGCCCAATCATAAAATGGGCAAAGGATATGAAAAGACAGTTCTCTGAAGAGGAAATACAGATGGCCAAGAAACACATGAAAAAATGTTCAGCTTCACTAGCTATTAGAGAGATGCAAATTAAGACCACAATGAGATACCATCTAACACCTATTAAATTGGCTGCCATTAAACAAACAGGAAACTACAAATGCTGGAGGGGATGTGGAGAAATTGGAACTCTTATTCATTGTTGGTGGGACTGTATAATGGTTCAGCCACTCTGGAAGTCAGTCTGGCAGTTCCTTAGAAAACTAGAAATAGAGTTACCATTCGATCCAGCGATTGCACTTCTCGGAATATACCCGGAAGATCGGAAAGCAGTGACACGAACAGATATCTGCACGCCAATGTTCATAGCAGCATTATTCACAATTGCCAAGAGATGGAAACAACCCAAATGTCCTTCAACAGATGAGTGGATAAATAAAATGTGGTATATACACATGATGGAATACTACACGGCAGTAAGAAGGAATGACCTCGTGAAACATATGACTACATGGATGAACCTTGAAGACATAATGCTGAGCGAAATAAGCCAGGCACAGAAAGAGAAATATTATATGCTACCACTAATGTGAACTTTGAAAAATGTGAAATGAATGGTTTATAATGTCGAATGTAAGGGAACTAGCAATAGAGAGCAACTGAGGAAGGGGGAACAGTAATCCAAGAAGAACAGATATGCTATTTAACGTTCTGGGGATGCCCAGGAATGACTATGGTCTGTTAATTTCTGATGGATATAGTAGGAACAAGTTCACAGAAATGTTGCTATATTATGTAACTTTCTTGGGGTAAAGTAGGAACAGGTTGGAAGTAAAGCAGTTATCTTAGGTTAGTTGCCTTTTTCTTACTCCCTTGTTACAGTCTCTTTGAAATGTTCTTTTATTGTATGCTTTTTTTTTTTTTTAATTTTTTTTCCATACAGTTGATTTAAAAAGGAAAAAAAGGTTAAAAAAAAAAAAGGAAAAAACAAGGAAAAAAATATGTAGTGCCCCCTTGAGGAGCCTGTGGAGAATGCAGGGGTATTGGCCTACCCTACCTCAATGGTTGCTAACATGACCACAGACATAGGGAACTGGTGGTTTGATGGGTTGAGCCCTCTACCATAGGTTTTACCCTTGGGAAGATGGTTGCTGCAAAGGAGAGGCTAGGCCTCCCTATAATTGTGCCTAAGAGCCTCCTCCTGAATGCCTCTTTGTTGCTCAGATGTGGCCCTCTCTCTCTAGCTAAGCCAACTTGAAAGGTGAAATCACTGCCCTCCTCACTACGTGGGATCAGACACCCAGGGGAGTGAATCTCCCTGGCAACGTGGAATATGACTCCTGGGGAGGAATGTAGAGCTGGCATCGTGGGACGGAGAACATCTTCTTCACCAAAAGGGGGATGAGAAAGGAAATGAAATAAGCTTCAGTAGCAGAGAGATTCCAAAAGGAGCCTAGAGGTCACTCTGATGGGCACTCTTAAGCACAATTTAGACAACCCTCTTTAGGTTCTAAAGAATTTGGGTAGCTGGTGGATACCTGAAACTATCAAACTACAACCCAGAACCCATGAATCTCGAAGACACTTGTATAAAAATGTAGCTTATGAGGGGTGACAATGGGATTGGGAAAACCATAAGGACCACACTCCACTTTGTCTAGTTTATGGATGGATGAGTAGAAAAATAGGGGAAGGAAACAAACAAACATACAAAGGTACCCAGTGTTCTTTTTTACTTCAATTGCTCTTTTTCACTTTAATTATTATTCTTATTATTTTTGTGTGTATGCTAATGAAGGTGTCAGGGATTGATTTAGGTGATGAATGTACAACTATGTAATGGTGCTGTGAACAATCAAATGTACGATTTGTTTTTTATGACTGTGTGGTATGTGAATATATCTCAATAAAATGAAGATAAAAAAAAACTGCATTAAAAAAATAGAGAGTGAGAGACTTTATCTTGATTATTAAAATAATGCCCAAGAATATTTTTTTAAAATAGTAATAGCTAGTTTTATGGTGTTCTTACTTAATAAAGCAATCATCTCAATAACATTTTGAACTAAGTACTATTATTATCCCCATTTTACAGAAAAGGGAACTGAGGGCTGGTGCCCAAGGGCACACAGCTAAACAGCAGTGGAGCCAGGATTTGAATGCAGACAGACTGGCTCCAAGGACGCCCTTTCTTTTCTTCCTGGACATTGGACCCTGGTTCCTGTGGATCTGCTTAATTTTTAATTCTGCCTCTCTTCTTGTCTGTTTTGGGACCTATTAGTCTCATTCCCTTGAATTCTGTCCAACCCACATATTCAGCTCCTACTTCTTGTAAACGCCATGAAAGGCAGATGGTGTGATGGACTGAGCTGAGTGTTCTGTTCACCTGCTCCACATGCTGCCCTTGGGACCTCAGGTAAGTCCCTGGTCCTCCTTAGGGCCTTGGACCCTCATCTAGTATTAAATGGCAGAGCCCATGGACTCTAATGCTGGGTACCCCTTCTCCTTCCCTTCTGTCCCCTCTCCAAGTAAAGGATGCAGCAGCATGACAATAAAGACACATCCTCATAAGCAAAATGCAGTATATCCATACCATGGAATGCTATTCAGCCATAAAAAGGAATAAGTGCTGACACATACTACAACATGGATAAACCTTGAAGACATCATTTGAGTAAAACAAGCCAGACACAAAAAGACAAATATTGCTTGACTTCACTAATATGAAATACCTAGAATAAGAAAATTCTAAAGACAGAAAGTAAATTAGAGCTAATCAGGCATTGTGTGGAGGGAAGTTATTGCTTAATGGGTGCAGAGTTTCAGTTTGGGGTGATGAAAAAGTTTTGGTAATGGTGTGGGTAACGGTAGTACAACATTGTAAATGTAACTAATATCACTGGACTGTACACATGTAAGTGGTTGAAATGGAAAATTTTGTGTTGTATGCATGTTACCACAATAAAAGTTAGGACAAAAAAAAAAAAAAAAAGACAGCCCCAGGCCTCAAGCTCAGTTGAGAAAACCAGTTAATCCCAAGGAGAAGGATCTCACATTAAGGGCAGAGGTGCAGTGTTTGGATGAAGCTGGGGGAGAGGAGGTTAAAGAGGAACCACCTAAGTTCAAATCTCAGCTCCTCCATCCACCTGCAGTGTGAATTTGAGCAAACTACCTGTGGTTGGCAGAGTAACGCCCCAAAGGTGTCTCTCTGAACCCCTCAAACCTGTGAAGATGTTACCGTCCATGGCAAAGGGAAACTAAGGTTGCTCATCAGCTGACTTTAAAATAGGGAGATAATCCTGGATTATCCAGATAGGTCCAATGTAAACACAAGGGTCCTTAAAAGTGGAAGACGGAGATGCAAAAGGAAGTCAGAGTGATATGATGTGAGAAGGAGTCAACCCGCTGTTGCTGGTTTTCAAAATGGAGGAAGGGGCCACAAGCGAAGGAATGCAGCAGCCTCTGGAAGATGGAAAGGGCAAGGAAATAGATTCTCCGCTAGAGCCTGCAGAAAGCAATGCAGCCCTGCACACCTTTGACTTAAGCATAGAAGACCTATGTTGGACTTCCAACCTACAGAAGTGTAAGATAATCAATCTGAATTGTTTAAGGCATCCAACTTGTGGTACTTTGTCATGGCAGTGATAGAAAACTAACAGATTACCTAAGCTGTAAACCTGTTTCCTCATTTGTCAATTGGGGATAATAACCATATCCCCATAAAATTGGGGATGACTACTTAACAGAGAGTAGGTACAATGATTAAATGCAGTAGCAAATGTAAAAAGCCTCGTGCACCCTTTTGGTTTTCGTGGGGGCAGGGTGGGGGTGGGGCGAGGTGCCACTTTCTGCAGTCATCCACCACCCGAGTCCAGCCCCAGCAAGATGGAAGTCGGGTACCTGAGGTGCAGAGGTGGGGAAGACAGTGCACTTCTGCCCTGGCCCCCAAGATCAGCCCCCAGAGTCCATCTCCAAAAAGGCTGGTGATGACATCGCCAAGGCAACTGATGACTTAGAGGGTCTAAGGATTATGGCAGAACTGACCATTCAGAACAGACAGGCCCAGATTGAGGTGGTACCTTCTGCCTCTGCCCTGTTCATCAAAGCCCTTAAGGAACCATGCAGAGACAGAAAGAAGATGATCATTAAGTGTGGTGGAAATATCACTTTTGATGAGATTATCAACATTGTCTAGACATGGTACTGATATTTAGTTTCTGCCTCCGCCCTGTTCATCAAAGCCCTTAAGGAACCATGCAGAGACAGAAAGAAGATGATCATTAAGTGTGGTGGAAATATGACTTTTGATGAGATTGCCAACATTGTCTAGACATGGTGCTGATCTTTAGCCAGAGCACTCTCTGGAACCATTAAAGAACCTCTGGGGACTGCCCAGTCAGTGGCTGCAATGTGGATGGCTGCCACCCTCATGACATCACAGATGACATCATCTGTGATGCAGCAGAATGAATATCTGTGGAACTGTGACGCAGTGGTGCAGTGGAAGCCCAGCGAGCTAAGTACTACAAAGGAAAATATTTCAATAAAGGATCATTTGGCAATCAGGAAGAAGAAAAAAAAAACAGCCCAGTGCAGAGTTTGGCCCTTAGTAAGCATGAAATAAAGGTTGATACCATTATTACTGATAAGTTCAGTAACTTTCTCCCTGGAAGCCTACCCTGGCCTCCCTTGGGACAAGACCTACCTCTCAAGCACAGGGTGATCCGGGCATACCTCCTCACCGTGTTTTGAGGGTGCCAGATCCTCCTTTCCTAGGGCCATGCAGCCCACCCTCCCTTTCCCTCTGAATTTCTGCTTGTGTTAGTCTCTGATAGTCCAGTCTCTGATTCTGGGGGTTCTGGGACAGGGAGTACTGCTGGGCTATAGCAGCCACAACCCACTTTCCACTACTGTGAATCATGGCTCCATTTCCAGAGCTGGCCTGGGGTGAATAATGTCTTTCCAAGAAGGATGGTCCTTGTGCAGAGGTGCTGGTTGTTCATATTTTCATTCATTCATTTATTTAAAGAACAGTTTTCAGATTCTGGATTCACAAAGATAAAACATGGGGGGGGAGCTCTCCTTCTCATCTTGTAGGGAAAGGAAATAAATAAGACACCACAGAGCAGATTTAACACCAATGTTTATTAGGGCAGAAAAGAAGGACAAAAAAAAAAAATAGGAGATGACAAAAAACACTCAGCAGACCCAACAGGTGTACTTGGCTACTCTGAACAAGCCTTCCCCGAAGTCCTTAGGGCAGCCGGTCCTCTCCCAGCTTCTGGACCAGGGGTCCCAGCCCCACTGGCCCCAGGTAAGATTCTGTTTCTGCCCACCCTTACAAACTGGTAGCCAGGCCATTTGCAGGTCTACACTTTAAGCTATTGCTTTAAATGATTTGTGCAGGATGGTAAAATGAAGCAGCATATATATTTGCTATCAATCCCCAAAGCAACTTTTGGTATGCCCACACTTCATGCGATCTGAAGAATCCATTTGGACAGTTTAAAAGCAAATGAAAGAAGGTGCCTTGTCCTGTTTCGACATCATCCAGGTCATTGCCTATAAAATGCTTGCTGGAAAAGAAAAAGAAAATAATGTCAGGAGGAAGAAGAGGAGGTAAAGAGAGAAGCAGCAGAAGGCTCAGAAGCAGAAGAGGCAGAAGCAGAAGTAGGAGAAGGAGAAGAAACAGTCCCAAACCACTATTTCCTATGCACTCCCTGTGTGCGTGTCAGGGTGGCACTATTTTCCATGCATTGACTTTTTTAAATCCTCGGAACTGTGTGAGGGAGAATCTATTACTATCCCCATTTTACAGTTGAGGAAGCAGACGGAGACATGGGGCTTCTCTTTTCCAAGGTCATTCAGCCAGTGACCATGGACTCAGGGTCTGACTCCAAATTCCAAGTTGACACATCCCTCCAGCCATTGCTTCCTCATCTCTGTATAAGTGTGAGCTGCCTGGATTGTGCCCCTCTGTGGAACCCTGTTTTGGGCGGGAGCCAGCCCCCCCAGTGCTCACTACCCAGAGGCAGAGGTCTCAGTGGTCCTTGGAGGGGTGCTGCAGTGGGGCTCACTCAACCCCAAAACCTCTTCTCTCACCCGGCATGCACAGTGGGAACAAGTCCTCCCGCTTATGGAACACTTCACGATGCGCGAAGCACCGCACATATGACTACCCCATTCTACGGACGCAGAAGCGGAGGCTCAGAGAGGACACGGAGCTGGGATGTGGAGAGGCCAACCCAGCTCTGCCAGGCAGGGTCTGGGCTCCTAACTGTTTTCTGGGAGAAGCCAAGTGTGTTGGTTAGGTTCATATGTCAACTTGGCCAGGTGATGGTGCCCAGGTGTCTGGTCAAGCAAGCACTGGCCTAACCTTACTGACATTTGTGGCTAGTTAATAAACCAGAAGGCTGGTTTACTAAATCATCAGTCAATTGACTGCACCCGTGACTGATTACATCAATGAAGGGCATGTCTTCTGCAACGAGAGAATTCAATCAGCTGGATTTAAACCAATCAGTTGAAGACTTTTAAGGAAGAAGAGAGAGAACCTTCATTTCTTCTTTGGCTAGCTAGCATCTCCTGGGAGTTAACTGAACACCTTCACCAGAGTTGCCAGTTTGCTGCCTGCCCTATGGAATTTGGACTCATGCATCCCCAGAGTTGCATGAGACACCTTTATAAAATCTTATATTTACAGATATTTCCTGTTGGTTCTATTTCCCTAGAGAACTCTAATACACCAAGGAAGGGCTTTCAGTGCTAGAGGACAAAGGTCCTCGATTCAGGTGGCGGAAGGCACGGTAGCTCGGGAGGCAGGGGTCGTACCAGCACACGGGGCTCCCGGGACTGGCAGGATCAAAAGAAGGATGTTGGCACATCCCCTGCCTCTTGAAAGCAGAACTTCAAGTCCACTCATAGCAGGTGCTTCCCACTGTTTGTGAAAACCCCCTCCAAGGGGATTCCATGACCTGCCCAACAAGATGAGGCAGTGCCGTGCACATGAAGTGTGCAAGGCTTGGAGCTGTCGAAAGACCGACATGGCCACCACTGCCCAGTGCACGTGAGGAGCTTTTTCATGCTCGGGGGCTGATGAAGATCAAATGAGAGAATTGATGTGAGAGCACCCTGAGAATTATGAGGAACTCTCCTCTAAAGGGAGCGTTCCTCTTTCACTTCACAGTAGCACAAACTAAACAACAACGATTTAAGATTTCTCTTACCCCCAGATGATAAAATACCCGATTATATCATGTCCTGCCTGGGCCACAGAATTCACAGAGGAGTGGAATTCACTGAAGGGATGTTCTACTTTACATAACAGGATTTGGAAAGAGGGAGAGGGAGGAGGTGGAAACAGACAGGCAGGCAGAGAAGAGCAAACTGCTTTTATCTACCAGCAAAGCAGAGGTGGGAGAGGCTGCATGTGCTGGGAGCACTGAGCCTGACAGTTCAGGTGGACCAAAGAGGAAACCCAGAGAAGGGGCAGACTGCAGCAGGTTCCCGGCCTTGGAGGCTGTGGTGGGCCAGTGGGGAACAAGCATGAGACCCAGTAAAGAAGGTGCTGGTCCTGGCCACAGTGGTGATGATGCAATGGGCGTCCCTGACCAAGACCACGGATGCTGGCGTCTCCTGGAGAGAGTCGGATCACCGCCAGCCACCCTTCCATAGATTTGCATTCCAGAGAGATCTTTCTCACTGGCAAATCTGGTCATGTTCCTCCCTATTTGGGAGCACTCAGGACCTCAGTGGGGGTCAGGTTCTCATGCATGTCACCCAGGACTTCTCTCAACCTAGCTTCTGCCTCTCTCTCTCTGGCTTTGTTCTTGCTGCTCTCCAACCCATATCCAGGTGCCCAGCCTTTTTCCCTAACACCAGAGAAAAGCCTCAGAAAAAAGACTTACCAGAGGCTGGCTCCAAAGCCCTTACACAGGGTGGACCACATTCCTGTCGCAGTGGGGCTTGCAGTGAGGATTCAGCCAGTGCTCCAGGAACTGCTCCTCGGCACGGTGCTCCAGGCGGAGCAGGTGGTGCATGTACTCCTGCCAAGACAGACCCACACTGAAGGGAGGCTTTTACCCACACTGACAGCCGGGCTGCAGATGTGCGTGACATGGCTGTGGTTCCTGAGACATGGCGCAGCCGGCTGAGAGGGAGGGTGGGAAAACCGACAGGGAGGACAAACCCCACACCCACACCTCTCTGTAGGGAAGGCCAGCCTGAAGGACCCCGGGATGGGCGACATGATGTCTGACAATACCAAGTGGTAAAGGGTGTGCATCCATTGGGAACTCAAATGTGCTGCTGATGGGGTGTGACATGGAGCAACCACTTTGGAAACTGACGGGTTTTGGTTTGTAAAGCTGACTTCAGTTGTTTGCGATCCACAAATTTCACGCTTAGTTTACACCCTAGAGCATGGTCCTCAAACTCTTGAGCATGCACCAGAATCACCTGGAGAGCTTGTTAAAACATAGACTGTTGGGCCCCACTGCCAGTTTCTGACTCTGGGTCTGGGGTGGGGCTCAAGAATTTGCATTTCTGACAAGTTCCCAGATGACGCTGAGGCTGCTGGTCACTCTTGAGAACAAGGGAAACTTGTCCCAGGAGACATGTGTAAGAATGTTCATAGCAACGATATTTATAACCGCAAAACTGTAAACATGCCAAGTACCCACTGACAGGACAAGAAATGAATAAATTATGGCACATTCAGATGGTGGAATATTTTACAGCAATGAACATTAATTATAACTACATGCAACAACATAGATGAATCTTACAAATAGCATGTTAAGTGAAAAGAGCAAGTCCAAGAAATCTAAATTTATAGTGATGCCATTTTTATAAAGCTCAAAACATGCAAAACTAAACAATTTATTATTTATGGCTGCACGAATTTGTGATAAAATCATTTTTGAAGACTATGGATAACCATAAGAAAGCTGGAGTGGCTATACCAATATCTGGCAAAGTGGACATTAAAACAAAAAATGTTAGCAGAGATAAAGAGGGACATTTTGTAAAAACGGTTTGGTGGCTCCTCATAATGATAAACATGGAGTTGCTATATGATCCAGAAATCTAGGTGTATATCCAGGAGAAATGAAAGCATATGTTCACACAAAAACTTATACACAGATGGACATAGCAGCATTATTCATCATAGCCAAAAAGCGGGAAAACACAAATGTTCATCAGTGGATGAAAGGATAACCAAAATGTGGCATGGCTGTGCAATAGAATATTATGCAGCCGTAAACAGGAATTAAGTACTGAGACATGCTACAACATGGACAAGCCTTGAAAACATGCTGAGTGAAAGAAGCCAGTCCCAAAAGGTCACATAGTGTGATTCCCTTTACATGATATGTAGCAGACTCTGCATATTGATATATCTACCACAGAAAACACTTCCTTGTCCAGTCAAGCCCATCTCTGTGACCAGCTCTCCACTCACTCAGGAAGCCAAGCCAGAACATGGACTGTCATCTCCTCCCTCAGCCTCAAACCCGACCTAAGACTGAACAGCAAGGCTTTGAGTCTGTCCCTGAATAGTTCTCAAACCCACTCCCTGCATCCCTGGCACGGCCCTCAGGTCGTCGTTGTCCACCGAGGCCGTTGTAGGCTCCTCATCCATCTATCTGTCTCTCTGCTTCCCAGCCTCACTTGTAGGATCTGCCACCTTCCCCCACCAATCCATGGCTCTCAATGTCCATTGATAGCCTTTGTTAATCTTTGAATGTCTCTAGAACTGTAATTTCTCCCTCAGATGGCTCAACTGAAGGGACTTTAACGAAGGCACTTTTTGCAGTAGGGTTAAGGGAATCAACAAAGACTATCTAAGCACCTAGGAAGCCATGACCATGCCTAAGCCTGCAGAGCCAAGGGTGGGAAGGTGTTGGAGGAGCCCTGGGAGCTGGAGCCATGGAGCAGGGGGCACTCTGGAGAGCAGGGAGGAAGCAGAGAACAAAGACCCGTCCCCTCTGCTATTACCCTCTGATCTCCTGCTGGACCCAACCAGAAGCCAGCCAGCCAGCCAGGGAGCTGGTGACACAGTCCCTAGGGATCAGCCTCCTAGAGCGCACATGAAAGCAGAACAGGATGGAGGACAGTTTGGGAAGGAGTCAGTGGAAAACCAAAAGCTGTACCAGGATGGCAGGGATCGAGGTGTGTGCTGTTGCCAGAAGAGGGGAGCAGGAAAGTAGGGATAGCAGATGTCCATGCATGACCCTTGGCTCCTCTGCACCCTGTGGCCCTCTGATACCACCAGGGAAGGAAGCTTGTTTCCTGTGTCTACGGTTCTTTCTTGTCTTTTCTCCTCTCTCCCAAGTGAGCTCCATCCTGGTCCTTTATCAACACGAGTGTTAGTGCCAGCCTCTAGGGGAGCCCTTCTCTTGGCAACATGCCTTGGTCTTCAGCATAGCCAGTTCAGGCTCTGAGTTCTCTCTACGTTGTTTCTCGTTGCATTTTAACATGCAAATAATCCAAGAAACAGAAGAATCATAACTCAACAGGATGCTTTTTAATTAAAAGAATGAAGTGTTACTTCGCTTGTCTTAGTTACCAACATCTCTTCCTTTCCTTTACCCTTTGTCTTTCTCTCTCCCGGTGCCATCTCTGCCCCCGGAACACCGCCCAGACTCCCAGAGGTGGCTCACCCTCTCTCTATTCAGGAAGTGTCGGCATTCCCCTCCCTCCCTCCTCTTTCTAGCCCTCCACGCCCACCATCCAAACAGCCACTGGGTGCCACGGATGCTCCTGAACACTCTTGACCCTCCCCCTTTCTCTCCCCACTTCTCCCCCCCCTGCAGAGGCCTCTCTGCCTCTCATCTTACCTCCGTCCTCTCCATTCCCCACCACAGCCAGAGTGGGCTTTTAAAATATGAAAATGAAAATGGTTTTATTGGTTTTATTTTTACCACAACAGTGATAAATACTAATATTTTTTTGAAGTTGTATAAAAATAGAAAGCTATGAAGAAGAGAGTGAAAAATCCCTCTTGGGATTTTTCTCAAAGTGATGCTTACCAAAAAGGAAAAGGGAAAAAAAAAAAAAAAAAACACCACCCACGTTGCTTCCCCTCTACTTGTATGACTTCCATTGGGCACAGGAGAAAGTTCCAATTCTCGAAAGTGTCCGTGATCTGGCCTCACCCATTTCCTAAGCCTCTTTCCTTACCATCAACTTGGTCTTTGCTCTCCATCTTTGCCTGAATGGGCCATGCTTGCTCTTTTCTCTGAGCCTTGGCACATGCTATTCCCTCTGCCTGGAACACCATCAAGCCTTCTCTTTTTCCTGCCTCACTCCTACTTAACTTTTCAGGCCTCAGCTTAAATGCTACTTCCTCCAGGAAGCCTTCTCAGATTCTCTGAGTTCCCACCTCTCTCGGTCCCCAAAGTACCCTGGACTTCCCCCAGCATAAGACTGGTCTCTGTTTGGCAGTGGCCTGTCCCTGAGATCAGGGACTTTATTGCCCATTTCATATATTTAGTGGTGGTGTCATGATCAGCTCACATATTGGCATGTGAACTTGATGTTCCTTCCAAAAGAGAGTAGCTGGAGATGGGAATGATTTTTAATTTGGAGGATATATGTTTTTGATGTTGCCCTGAAAGAGTCTGGGTTCTCTAACTGTATGATGCATGCCATTGCAAAGTATGCAAGAAGCACATCCATATAAACACATATCAACCAAAAACAGCAGCAAATTAATCAGAGAAGTGGCATTTCCCCTTGGGAGAAAGTATATATATTCAGTTATACCTGGGACAAAATTAAATAATTTTGGCACTTGTAGAGATCATAAAAATCCCAAATCACAGAAACCCTCCTGTGGCATTGATGAAGCTTTAACAAAGGATCCAGTTTAGATCTATTTTACATTTCTAGAAAGTCTGTGTCCTATATTAAATATGGTTTTTTAAAAAGAAAAAATAGTGTGCAAAGGAATGAATTATGAAGTGTCCAATTTTCCTGATTTTTTTTTTTTTTTTTTTTTTTTTGCTTCCCCCTAGGACCCATGCGGTTTGAATTTGTTTTGCTTATCATTGTTGTTTTCATTCAATTCATCAAAATGCATCCAGCATCCCAGTCTCTAGGACGCTGCTGGGCTGGGAGTCTTTGGGCCAGCCAGGCAGATGAGAGAGCTCCTTGTGGGACCCTATAATGATGCCCCAGCTGCTCACTGGACATGCTGTGAGTTTTGGACTGGATTCCTGCCCTGTCCGGAGAGTCTTTGGCCAAAAGAACAGTAATTGGGAAGAACAGGAAGGCAGTGTGGGGTGTTATAAATAAAGAGCAAAGACCTCCTGGTGCATCACATTACTTTTCAACTATTTCATGTCAGCAGCACACTGAAGGAAACCCGTTTTGCCTTTTTCTTGCCTGTTTGTTTGCTGAGTGGTATGGTACAGAGGCCAAGAGGTCTGGGTCTGGTTTAATCCAACCCCTACCAATACTGCTTTACTTCTCCAGCCTCAGTTTGTACTAGCACTTACTTCATTGGGTTGCCAGAATTAAATCAGATGCGTCAAATGGAAGTCCTATGCCAAAAAAAAAAAGTCTCCTTTTGTCCTTCCAGGTCTATCCTTTACCCTCCTTCACCCAGCCCTGTGCCCCGGGAGGCTGCTCTCAATGAACAACCACTACAGACTCCCTTGTCTTGCGGCCGCCAGTTGGGTTTGGCCAGTGGGAGGCACCAGCAGGGGACTGGAGGGTAGGAGCGACAGACACTGGGGTGCCTTCCCCCAGGACTCACAGCAGGGTGGCTGCGTCCCTCTCCTTGGCTCCCAGAGGGCTGCATTCTCCTGTTCTGGTTCTGGGAACCACACCCTCCTCTTTCCCCTTCATGCCAAGGAGTTTCTAGCTGCAAATGCTTTATCATTTCCTGCTGCTTTCCCTTAATCCTGCTCACCCTTTTGTAAAAAGTCTCTTTATCAAACTCTCCTCAGTTACCCAGTTTCCTTCAGGGTCCCTGACACTAGAGACACTCAGCATATCATTCCTGGCACTTAGTAGAAATCCAGAAAATATTAGCTATTAATTTTTTAAACTATCAGATAAGAAAGATCTGAGCGAGCCTGGAGGTTGTGGAGTGGAGCATCTGTCCCAGGGCCCGGTACACAGGAACCTTGCAGGGAAGGCTTGTTGAATGAAAGACAAGAGTGGTGGTCCTCAAAGCGTGGCCTCTGCTCCCTTTAGGGGTCTGCGAGGCGGCCAAAAACATTTTCAGGACACTAAGACATTATTTGCCTGTGCACTGTGTTGACCATGGCACAGATGGTGCACTGGTGGGTAAAACTCCTGATGCCTTAGCAGGAATCAGGCCGTGCTACCCAACTGTGTTACATAGTCACTGCATCTTTCACCATCACTTGCACACAGCTAAAAACAAAAATGATAATTAAAAATTTTTAAATGCAATTTTCGCCAAAGAATCCTCCTGATAAAGCAAAAAAAAAAAAAAAAAGAAAGAAAGTGACACAATGGCAAGAACACAGGCAGCATAACAAATACAGTGGTTTTCTCAAGGAGGAGCACCTGTGTAATTGTTTGTGTCAAGGAGTGAACTAGCTTTTTTAATGTGGGTATTTGGTAGGCATCTTTCCAAAAATGAAGAAAGTGAGCCTGTCACTTTCAGGAAAACAACTGACAATATTCGTTGCTAAATGATAAAATTGGAGCTGTCAAGGGGAAATGAGAATTTTGGAAAATTTGTATCTATTATTAACTTTGGCCTGAGAGTTTCCTGATACTTAAAGACTTTTCTGATGAGACTGGTGACAATATTAACAAATGTCACCAATGGTTTATAGCATTTTTACCATTTTATAATCATATGCTTATTTACATCCTTACTCATCTAATGCCTTTTCCTCTCAGCCAAACACTCCAGTGGCTTCTTGATGGCAGTGACCAAGGTATGCCTTAGTCCCAGAGAAATGTAAAAACAAGTGAAAGAATTCACGAAATAACTGTTCTTTCTCTGTAATCTTACTAAACTCTCCTTGGAAGATTCTGTGACATCTGAGTCAATCTGGTCACTAAAATGGCCCGTGCCAAATGTACATGAAAAGCATCAAAGAGCAATACATACTTCACACTCCTGAACAGCAACTGAAATCACTGGTGAAGAAAAACAACCAAAACAGACACACACGGAGAGAACTCAGCACTGGTTTCCATGACATTTCACTATTTATTTAAAATGTTAGGAAAATGAATATGCCACAAAGGCCTAAAAGTGATCATTAGTCAAAGATGAAAAGCCAAACTGCAAATCTGCTGGAAACCGCAAATTCAACAATTACGTTGGCGGAGTTAGAAACTACCCGGCATTAATGATAATCTCAAATGTTCCTGGACCAAGAAAGAAGGGGTGGATGGAAAATAAGTTTTAATTTCTTTAGATTACTTTCTTTGAGGGGAAAAAAAGAAGTAAAGCAAAATAAAAACCAGTATCTGCATTTCATGTCAAATGCCAAATGTAGTGATTTCAAAGACTAATTTCCCAATAATTAGAGTGAAAATTGGAATTACTCCTTTATTTTGGCACTGGAAGCTGTGATAATGAAATTATATACCCACTAGAACGTGAACTAAGCTGAGAATCATAGAGCGGACAGATCATCTATCAAGGCGGGAATTTTTTTCCAAGAAGGCAAAATCCTTCCTGTGACATTTGCACAGAATTACAGATCCATCAACATCTGGAAGAATTATTTTGCTCATTAGTAAAAGCAAGCTAATCACATAGGCAAAGAATGGCTCAGAACTTAACTGCTCTGTACACCAAAGGCTCAACCCTAAAGGAAGGCAGATGGGTGCCATATGCTACTTACATCTCAGTCACTCCAAACTGGCCTCTCAGGTCACAGGGAACAAAAGGTAATGGAGCTAAATTGTCAAGGAACTAAACATGAAAGCATGTTTTACAAAGACTACTTACAATAAAGCAGATTTATATTTTCCCAAAAAGAACATTCCTTAAGGAAGCACAGGCCAAAATGGAAAGCTTCCTAGAAAGGTGTAATCCCAGGATACACAGTGCTTATGGATGCCATCACAAAAGACATAATTTAGCCTTAGATGTCATCTTTTTTAAGGAATTTCCATGGTTCACCCCAAGAACTGGCAAACAATTTCTTCCCTAAAACCTGGGGAGATTAAGAGAAATTTAATGAATTTAAGTGAGGCAGTAGAAAATATAGCTTCAAAATAACCTTCAGATTCTACAGTAGAGTTACATCCTATAGAACCGTCTCCCCTGGAAAGAAGCATAGAAAGGAATGGAAATAAGTATGATGAGCATTTAGTAAATGCCAATGACTGTGTTTGGTGCTGAGGACCTAAGAGTGAAACAAATATTCCATCTTCTCAAGCTGCTTAGAGCCGTCTAGTGGGAGAGACAGGTAAGAAAGCCAAAATTAGCACACGAGCTGCCTCTCCTCATACATTTCTAAAGCCCGTGAATGGCACCATGTTGTCCACCCAGAAACCTGCAAGTTACTTTTTACTCCATTTCTTCCCTCACTGCACCTTTATCTCTCATCCCAGCAATAGCCAACTGGTCTCTATCTGAGGTACCATAACCATGTTCCCATCATATCTTTATCTTAAAATCTGTACTGGAACATGCTCTGGGAGCACAGGAACATGAATTGTTAAAAACCCTTTTGGAAAGCAATTTTATGATATATACTAAAATATTCATATCCTTGGCCCCAATAAGTTATTTTCTTGGACTATATCTTTAGGAACTAATTCAAAGTATTAAACGTACTTTATGCACAAAAATGTTCACTATGTTGTATACATAGGAAAAAAGTGGAAATGATCCAACTATCTACCCAAGGTGGGTAATTCAGTCATTTATGTTTAAAAAGAGTTTATAAAATATGGGGAAATGTGTATGATATTAGAATACTAAGAGAAAACCAAAACACAAAATTGTAGATATAATATGATCACACTTTTTTAAAAATATACACAAAAGACTGGAAAGAAATACATCAAAAAATGGCAATGCTGTCTTTGAGGAGAGGAAGTAGGACTACAACTGATTTTCTGTTCTTTTCTTTTCTTTTACTTTCTACATTTCCAGTTTTTCTATAATAAAAATAAATGGTATAAATTTTCATTTTTAATTACACAAGTAACACATAAACACATTATTTTTTTTAATTAAAATATAAAGTTCCCTAGATCATCACCTACAATCTTAGTCTCAACAAGATGATGCAATTAACAGTCAACTGTTTATTTTTCTAGAACTTTTTCTAGAAATTTTCATGCATGTAGATGTATCTGTATAAATATATGGTATTATATGAGCACTAGCAAAACCAACTGGGGGAAGATAGAGAAGGTGGTATTGAGAATGAATAGGAAAGTATCAGGCAGATATAAGGAAAAAGGGTATTGCAGAGAAAGGGAATCATTTGTGAAAAGGTGTTGAGACAGGAGAGAGGATGGCCTGTTTGAAAAGCAAGGAGAATTTCTTGGTGATTGGAGCATAAACTGCCTTGGAGCAGAGGAAGGAGAAGGGGCCACAGTGGTGGCTTGGGGCTGATTTGTGACTGGCCTTTATCCTTTAAGCAGTAAGGAGCCACAGAGGTTTTTATTTTGTTATATTTCAAGAAGTGTTGATTAAGCAGCTGCTTTTTTTAAAAAAAGAGGAAAGAGAACAAACATGATTACTAAATGTCAGGCACCATGCTAAGCTCTTTGCATGACTTCTCTCATTTCAGCCTCACAATAAGCCCATGAGGTAGGTGTTAGTAAATAGGCTCAGACCACACAGCCTGCTGACACATTCTTTAACTACTCTTCTGTGTTGTTTTTGTGAAAATGATACATCTGTTTATTTTTATAAAACTGAGTAGTGGCAAAAATACATAAAGATGAAAGTCAAGATTCATCCAAATCTTATCACCCAGACAATATCATTATTGTTTCGCAACATGCCCCATACAATATTCAGATAGAAGAATGGAGAGGTCCATTTTCTCTTAAAACTTTATTTCTCTCCATTTCAAAAGTTATACATGCAAAGTGTGATAATATCAAGCATTGGCTAGAGTATAGGGAACTGAGTAGCCTCATAAATCCTGATGGTGGGAGTTGGTATAGTCACTTTGTAGAACAATTTGGCATTACCTAGTATAGTGGAAAATGCATAAACCCTATGACTTGACAATCCCATTTCTGATCATTGAACCAGGAGAAACACACATGTGTAGAAGAACCTTCAAAACACACTAGAAATACCCACGATGTCCACTGTTTGGGGAAGGGCTAAATAGATTTATACTTTGAAGCAGTTAAAAATGTTCCAGACCCTCTCTCTCTCTAACTGAGCCACCTCGGCAGGTGAACACACTGCCCTACCCTCTACGTGGGACCCAACTCCCGGGGGTATAAATCTCCCTGGCAATGCAGGATATGACTCCTGGGGATGAATCTGGACCCGGCATCATGGGATTGAGAATATCTTCTTGACCAAAAGGGGAATGCGAAATGAGACGAAATGGTCTCGGTGGCTGAGAGATTTCAAATGGAGTCAAGAGGTCTCTCTGGTGGACATTCTTATGCACTGTATAGATAATCCTTTTTAGGTTTTAATGTATTGGAGTAGCTAGAAGTAAATACCTGAAACTATCAAACTCCAACCCAGTAGTCTGGACTCCTGAAGACAACTGTATAATAATGTAGATTGCAAGGGGTGACAGTGTGATTGTGAAAACCTTGTGGATCACACTCTCTTTATCTAGTGTATGGATGGATAAGTAGAAAAATGGGAACAAAAAACTAAATGAAAAATAGGGTGGGATGAGGGGGAATGGTTTGGGTGTTCTTTTTTACTTTTATTTTTTATTCTTATTCTGATTCTTTCTGATGTAAGGAAAATGTTCAGAAATAGATTGTGGTGATGAATGCATAACTGTATCATCATACTGTGAACGGTTGATTGTATACCATGGATGATTGTATGGTATGTGAATGTATTTCAATAAAACTGAATTTAATTTAAAAAAAAAAGTGCCAGAACAAGATATATTATTGAGTGGAAAAAAAAAACAAAAACAAATTGCAGAATATATAAACCCCACCCTGTTTTCCACACTGCCCAAATTGCATCAATGTAGGGTCAATTAAGCTATGGAAAGGAGCTTCTTGTGATTGACACGTCAAGGTCCAGTGAGGAGGCCAGCGTGGCTGAAGCAGAGTGAGAGGGGATGAGATACACGTGGAGGTTGAGGTAGGGCAGGGAGACAGAACTCTAGAGCCTCCAGATCACTGTAAGTCTATGGATTTTATTCAGAGTAAGATGAGAGCCATTGGAAGGTTTGAGCCTGGGAGGGATGGATCTGATATAAACATTTTTGAAAAATGACTGGCTGCTCTGTGGAGAGGGAGCAAGAATGGATGCAGGGAGACAGGTAAGAGATTATTGCAGAGTTCACTCAAGGGACTGTGTAGTGGCAATGGAGGGTGAGAAGGGGTCAGATTCTGGATTTAGGGCCCAAGCACCTAGGTGAAGGGTGGTGCAAGTTACCCAGATGTGGAAGGTAAGGCGGGAGCTGCCAGGAGGGTGAAATCAGGAATTCTGTTTTCAGGCCACTTAGGTCTGAGACACCTGTTTATTTATTCAAGTACAAACAGTTGAACGGATAGTGGTGCAAATGAGCCTGGAGATCACTGGGAGAATTCAGGCTGGAGAAAGAAATGGGAGGTCATCAGCAGAGAGGTGATATTCAAAGCCATGGGACTAGAGGAGGTAAGAAGGCAGAAGCCTAGGGTGCTCCAAAACTTAGAGAATGGTTGGGAGGCTAAGCATCCAGCAAGGATACAGAGTCGTAGAAATAAGAAGGGACACAGGGCAAGGTGAGCAGTGTACAGAAGGAAGGAAGAGAGATGAGCTGTGTCAAAACAACCATGGACTGGTTCCTAGATACCACAGTGCTGGAGAGAGAGGCTAAAAGCCATCTTTGGAGTTCTCCAGGGCAACACTTCCTAGATTTAAAGGTGCATATTAATCAGCTGGGAATCTTGATTTCAGGAGGTCTGGAGAGGAGCTTGAGAGTCTGCACGTCCAGAGACTGCCAGCCAAAGCCCATGCTGCTTGGCTGGCAACATTTTAAGGAACAAGAGGTTAACCCCAAACCTTGAAAACCTAAAGAAACACTGAAAATTGAGGGAACATTCCAGGGAAAATGCAGAACATTTTCAGCCTTCTTCCCTCTAAACACAAACCCAGCCCTTCTTTCTACACAGCCCTACCTACATCAATTTCTCCCCCAAGCAGATCTTTCCACCTTAGGATCTTGAGGCTTCATCTTACCCAGGAGCTCTCTCATGCAATGTCTTCACGAATGATTGGGCTGCTCTGTCTAAAGTAGAAGTCCATTCCACTGAAACCTAGTTGTCTCCAGAGAGGGTGACTCCAACTGGATTCCAGCCTTCCAGGGCTGCCCTTTATATACCTAGTCCCCATCCCATTCACCGTGAAGTCTTGGACCCCACCCTTCAAAACCCCTGAGGATGTGGGGACTGTTTCCCCTAAATTAGTCTCATAATCCACTTCTCAACCACTGCAGCTTCCAGAGTCCAGTGACTATCTTCCTTTCTTGTCAGTCCCCTTCACCCGACACCATCCGTCATTCCCCCAAAGAACCACTAACATAAGGGATATAGCAGACTCTTCCCAAGGTTAGAGGGTAGCTGAGAGTAATAACACAGAGCAGAAAATGACTTCAAACTTAGTATCAAGCATCACTATAAAATAAGCGTATCAGCAATTTCCTACTGCAGAGAGCTTCTCTTTAGGCCACATCTTCCTCACCTGCCTCTTTCTCTCCCTGATCGTTCTTCACACCCCTGCTACTGGGCCTTTCTCCCTCTTTCTCCCTGGTGGCCTCCAAACATTCAAAATCCCCTCTGCATTCTTACCCAGAGCCATCCTCTGGGGCCATGCCTTCCTCTGTCAAGTGTTGGAGCAAGGCGTGCTTGGGCCTCTGGGGTGCACACTGGCCCTCCCTACAATGCAGGGAGCCAGTGGTTTTTTAATACCATTTTTCCTTCCCACCCCCCAGTCAGGAAAGAACAGTTGTTGCAGTGAATTGGCAGGATATGTGCTGTCAAAATAGTCAAGCCCCTTATGTGGGGGGTGCAGCATGTCTGGACCTGTTTCCAAAAAGCCTAAAATGCCAGAGTAGCCAACATTAAGCCAAGGGTTAAGATTATAAAATTGCTTAGCAGATATTCATGGGGAAAGACAACTGCAAATCTTCATACTTGTTTTCATTTTGAATTCTTAATACCTCCCCAAAGCACCATTCATTTATCCTCCTCAGTGGCCTTTCACCTCTCTTTGAAAGAGTTTCCTTCTGAACAGTCCCTCAGAGGGTAGAAGAAAAATAAAATAGCCCAACCAGTCATCTCTTGGTAATTCAGAGTTAATGGTGGACTTATGAGTCTCAGGCTCAGCTCCCTAAAGATCACTAACTCTACTCATTTCCCCAGCTCCACCTGTTTGTCTCCTGGGTAACTTGGCAAAGAGGTGCAACAACTTGTCCAAAAATGTCCTTTCCCATTTCCCATGTACAACGGTATCTGAAAGCTGGCATTTACAAAGCTCTAAGTCCCAAACCCCTGAATGGCTTCTGTAAGACAGAGCTAATCACATCCTTCCTCTGCTTAAAACCCACTGATGGCTCCCCACTGTGTACTGAACTAAATTCAACCCCACTATGACATCCAAGGGCCTCCCAGCCTGGCTCCCAGAAAACCTTCAGCTGCCAACTCCTGTCACTCCATATTGTCCAGATGCTCAAGTCAAGGTCAAAGGTGGAAGAGATGGGACTAGAATCCAGAACTGTAAAAACTTTTCTACAAGGCCTCTTCCAACACACACACACGTTCCCACACACCCTCACACACACCACCACACACTTTCACACACCATCACATACACCTTCATACACAACCTCACACACACATCACACACACACTCATACACACACCGTCATACACCCCCCTCACACACACAAACACACACACATAATATCTGCAATTCCTAATGTGCGGGATGGCATGTCTACCCTGTCCTTTTACCTCACACATCTGTAAACTGATGGCTCTCAGCTTGCACAAAGAAAGAAGGTGGTCTTGGCAAAAGGTAAAGAGCAGGAAGATGTGGTCCCCAGGAACCGAGGTCTTTAGACTCTTAGCTCCTTTGGTCCCAAGGTGTAAGACATGAGCCCATAGAGCAGTTCTACAGCCCCTCCCTGCCCCTGTCCGGCCTCACCGCCTCCTCACAAGCTGCTAACAAATGCAGGGCCACACTGTCTTGCCCTCAGATTCAACAGTGAATGTGTGGCAATGATCATTTTGACAGTCAGCACTCAGTTAAAAGGAGTGAATTGCCTCTTTTTACATGACAGGTGATTGGTATTAATTTTCCTTTTAGTAAATCTACAAAAAAGAAAAAGCCAACAAGACCCTAGAGGAGGGAACAAGTCAAATAATAAGTCGAGGATGTCTAACGCAGCTGGCAGCTGGGCCAGTGTTAGGAGAAGAGGCCCCTAGGGAGAGAGAGAAAACTCTAGGGCCTTTAAATAAGCCATGCTGGCTCCAGTCCATGACTCTTCCCTCCAAGTCGCAGACCGGCACCAGGAAATGAGTGTCATCCCAGAAGCTCTATCCAGAACCCTAAAATATGAGACCTGGAATGAACTTTCTAAGCCTATTTTGGACCAAATTCTGTATTTTACAGATGATAAAATTGGGCTGCAGAAAGAAGAAATGACTTGCCCAAAGTCCACAAACTAATTAGTGGCAGAATATGGACTGGGATTGCACTGGGTGGGACATCCTTCCTACCTCACCTGCACCCCCTGCACTGCCTGAGAACTTCTCATCTTTAAAGCCTCAGCTGGGTGGACACCTCCTCTGGGAAGTCTTCCCAGCCTTCCTCCTACTGCCAGTTGGAGCCAGAGTCTCTACCCTCACAGATCCCACTGTTCCTTGTACCATATATCTTTGTCAGAAGACTTGAATCAGGCTGTAATGCTCTGGTTCTCAGTCTGTTTTTGCACAATGAACACGGAGCACATCAAATGAAGGAAAGATACCTAATTTATCTTACTTCTTCGGCGCCTGGTGCTTGGCAGGACACAATCAATGTAAGATTTAATTAAAGCACGTACACCTTGAGTTGCCAAGGCAGTGCTCTCCACAAACACAGCTCCACCCTCTCACACTCTGTCTAAACTCGTAGCATACCTACTCTCCATACCTGTCAGTCAAACTTTTACCTATTCTTTTTACTTTTTCATGCCGTTAGTTTTGTGTTCCCAACTAGAATACAGGAGAAGCATTACACGGGATTGCACTCTCCCAGAAGGTCTGGCACAGTGGTTTTCAGACTTGGCTGCACGTGGGTACCCCGGGAAACTTTAAACCACCCTCCCACCCCCATGCCCAGGCCACACCCCGGGCCACACCTCTGGCAGTGGGACCCAGGTGGTTCCAATACGCAGCCAAAGTTAAGAAATGTATGCCTAGCAAAATATGAAACCAGACACTTCTTGTTGATTCAGTCAACTCTGGGTGTGTGAGTGAGGATAATTGTGAATGGGAATGAGAGAGACACACAGTGACGCAGAGTAAAAGAGAAAGAGGTTGTTTGGCATTGTGTAGACAGGGTTCACTCACCCTCGGCACTACAGACATTTTGGGTGGAATAATTCTTTGTTGTGAGGGCTGTCCTGCACACAGTAGGATGTTCAGCAGCATCCCTGGCCTCTACCTACTAGATGTCAGAAGCAATCCCCCAACCCAGTTATGACAACCAAGAGCATCTCCATACTTTGTTAAATTTCTCCTGGGGATGGGAGGCAAAATCGCCCCTGGTTGAGAACTACTGGTGTACACTAGCCACCAAATTATTACTGGGTATTTATTTTGTATTGAAGTCATAGGTTCCATGACCACTTTTCCAGACTTGCCTGAGGGGTATACAGGATGGGGTGGGAAACGGTTGGTGGGGTCCACAGTAGGTTCGGAGGCAAGAACGTCTCCCAGAAACTAGATCCATTAGGCTCAAGGCAGTTAAGAGGAGTGGGTGGTGGTCAAGTTTACAAAAGATGACCACAAAAAAGCCAGATATTCAAAACAATGACGAAGTCAGATGCAAATAGGGAGTTATCAAGAATTAGGCTGGGAAAAGGCAAATTGTCAGAGACAGAGTTCTCATACGTTTCTGAGCAGGAGATAGACCTACAGAGCAGTGTTTTAGGGTCACAAGCACTGTGTGCAGCTGACACAGTGGTGAGGGGATGGGGTACAACAGGAGCGGGGCACTGGAGGCAGGAAGCTGAGCTGTCACAGTCCAAACCCACCTCCTGACTGACACCTTCAGGCAGGGCAAGGCCTGTTGCTCGTTGTTCCACAGTCCGGAATGACAGCACTCGGGAGCAGGCACTGTTTGGCAGACTTTGGAGTCTGAGACTTCGGAGACCTTCAGACCAGCTTTCCCCCAGCCTCCCGGAGTCCCTGGGGAAGAGCCACTCCCACCATCAGGCCCAGGGTATGTGGGGGGCAGGGAACCCCCATGGCAGCCCCACGGCAGCACCCTCCTCGCTGCCCACACTCTCTTGGTTTCCCCTCCACACATTCCTTCTCGGCCCCTCTGGGGTCCCTCTGCCCACCTCTGAGTGTTGTCCCCAGGCTCCAGTGCTGGGCCTCCTCTCTTCTAATTGCTTCTAATTGCTTCTCAAGCAATCTGTCTAAAACCCTTACCTGTACTCCACCATTGAAAAAAAAAAAAAAAAAAAACTTTCAGCGGTCTCTACAGAGCGCAAAACCAAGTCCAAAGTACCCAGACCCTGCTTGACCAGCCCCCGTGGGGCTCTCCATCCTACCCACCCCGTCCCTAGACATTCAGAGCCACCTGTTGTTTCTTCTACCAAACAAAAAAAAGAAAAGAAAAGAAAAAAGCCACATCCACTCTAACAGCCGTTTGCTTCTCTGACTCCACCACCAACTCAGAGCAGAAACCTGAGCAGACTCACCCTGCACCTGGCACCTAACCCTGAAAGGAGGGCCTGTTACCATTTACTGAGTCCCATTTTAGGTGCTTCTCACGGGTTACTTTATTTTATCCTCATAGAGCATTTATTTTAATATTAGTATTTATTATAACAATATGAACGATATTTACTATTATCCCCATTTTATAGATGAGGATACTGAGGGGCAGAAAGGTGAGGTAACTTCCTCAAGGTTACAGTCAGAAAACTGGGAGATTCAAACCCAGACCCTCTGACACCCAAGCCAGCTCCTCCTCACCATGCGATGCTGCACCTCACTAAGAGCCTTTAAAATGAAACGATCAGGTCAGCCACAGGACTCTGCAGTGAGTGAGCACAGGAAGGGCAACGAGTCTGGCCTGCAGAAATGGCTTTCACAACATTCTAACTTTGCCTGGGGTCCCCACCACTCACCCTCGCCTGAGTGGAGCAAAAACAGCGCGAAGGTGGCACTGCTTCAGCCACTGGGGCAGCAAGACAGAGGCTCATAGCTTCCAGCACAAGTCATGGAATGAAGGCAGGGCTGAGGGCCCTGGCTCAGAGCAGCCAGGTAGGTGGGCCCCAGGGATCAGGGGGCAGAGCTGAGGCCAATGACCAAAATCAGAGGGCTGAGGTCAGGGCTCTTGCTGGGCAGAGGTTCTGCTGCCTGGACAGAGTGTCATTACCAAAGTTGCAGGTCCAGCTCCCCTGGAGCCCAAGAAAGGAGGGAGAAGATGGGGTTGTGATCAGCTAAAGGAAAAGGCCCCCTGGTGCCCAGTTCAGGAGTGGCCACACCTAGCAGCTCACCCAGAAGCAGACTCCGCTGTCTGCCCCCCTATTTCTGTTTCAAATCCCGTATTCACAATGGCTGAGTCGGGTTGGCACCCCCAAAGGAGAGAGCAGCTGTGTAAAAGGCTGTGAGTGGCATGAATCCCACACCCAAGACTCCAACAGAGCCTTGACCTGGCAGCCCACGCTGGGGCCAGCGCCTGGCTTAGTTCCATCATGAAGGAGCTTTCAAGTGATCACATTTTCTTTAAAATTGCCAAGCCAAGCACTCACCCGCATGGGCTCGTCAGGGAATCCGGGTTTGCTTGGTCTGTCCTGCCTCCGGGATCTCAGGAGCTGCTTGGCCTGCTTTTCCGTCAGAATCGGGGAGGCCACTGAAAGAGGGGGTTAGGGCACCTTGAAAATCCTCAGGCACATGGAGCTCAGGCTCCATCCATCTCCACCATCCAAGGTGAAGGATTTGCAAGTTCAGTTTTGGTGAAAACACAAGAGATGTTTCACAGGGACCTGTCCCAAAGGGCCTGGCCTTCCTGAGGGCTCAGAGAGGAACTTTAAATTGTTTCTAATATGGTTAATGCAAGCAAAAGCTGCACACATTAAATATATTGTCTATTGCAATGGTCTATTCCTTTGAAAGTGGGTGTTAATGATTTTTTTTTAAATCTTTTATCATGGTAACATATATACAACACAGTTTCCTATTTTATCCGCTTTCAAATATACAATTCAGTGGTATTAATCACAGTCACAGTATTATGCCACTCTCACCAGCATCCATTACAAAAACTTTTCGATCATCCCAAAGAGAAACTCTATGCCCATTAAGCAATCACTCCCCAGCACCCACCCACCCCCAGCCTCTGATAACCTGTAATCTTTCTGTCTCTATGAATTTGCTTATTCTGGGGATTTTATATGTGAAATCCTACAACATTTTTCCTTTTGTGTCTGACTTACTTCACTCAACATGCTGTCTTCAAGGTTTAGCCACATGTAGCATTTAATGAATACTTTCACTTCTCTGCTCAATTTGTTTCTCATCAAAGGTTTGCTTTGATAGTTTTTATAAAGTCCCAATACAATAAATCAAGTTTAAAGCTCTTATTGGAAGATGACAATGAGCATAAAATTATGTTAAACTTGATAATCACACATAAACCCTAAACAAAGATATTATAATAAAATTATATTAAATTTTGATAATCACATACAAACTCTAAAAGACATTATGATGATAAAAGCATATTCAGTTTTGATAATCTCACATAAACTCTAAAAAAAGATCTTGTTGAAGATGTATCACAGATTTTGAAAATTTGTGCCCAAATACATTTAAAGATGTAAAAATTAATAATTATTATCCCTAATAATAGCAATTCTGAATGCCTATTCTTGAAAAAAGAGCATTGAATAGCTATACATTATACACTATAAAAAATTACTTTAAAAATATCAAATAGACTATTATCCCAGTTGATCGTGCCTTCACAAAACAGGCTGGTTTTTGGAGTCAGTGCCCACCTGAGAAGAAAGTCAGTAAGATGAGAGCGAGCACGAGCACAACCAATTTCTTCATCCTGCCGTACGATTCCGCTCTCTGCCTGTAGCCAAATGAATCACCGGGACGGAGCCAGCCTCCTTGAAGAGGCCACGTCACGCCCCGTGACCAGCAGGACTGACTCTAAATGCACCTGGCACTTGGTTTTTAGAATTACCATCAAAATATTTTCCTCAGAATTCCTGTAGATTTTCATCCTGAGGAAGGAAATATCCCTTGGCAATATGACTTTCTGAGCTTGAACTTGAGAAAGCAACATGTGATATTCATTTTATTTAAACATATATATATATATATATATATAATCTTCCATTCTTTAAATATGATACATAATATCACAAAGTATTTTAGCTTCAGTTTATGTTCCTACGGTTTCACTGAGAACTAATCTCTTACATTTGCATTTTGAAAATATTTTCCAAAGCCCATTCACCCATCTAATTTGACCCTCCCAATAATTTAAGAAGTAGGCAGGGAAATTAGTAAGGGGCATGATGAGAGGAAAGAAAAATCAGCTGACTTTGGAGCCAGAAAGACCAAGATTCAAATTCTGGTTTCATCTCTTTCTAACAATGTACCTTAGGTAAATCACTTTCTCTTTCTGAACTTCAGTTTTCCGATCTGTAAAGGAGATAAATCCTGTGATTAAGGATGAAGGATAAGGTATGATTTGCACAGCAGCTAGTTCTATTCACCCTTACCTATCTCCATTTTACAAAAAGGAAAGTGAGGTTCAGCAATGGGAAATCATGTCCAAGTTCACACACTAATGGATGCTAGAGTCTAAGTCTTGTGTCTTCAGAATCATAATCATAATACAGAAGCATCCCTGCATCTTCCACAGGGTCTTGTGCAATGATGTAAGACTATAACCAGCCTGACTTCAGACTTAAGGTTATTTTTGTAAAGGAAATAGAATCCCAATAAGCTCAAATACTTTGGAATTCAAATCATCTATAAATAGCACAGGAAGAAATTGTTAAATATATTATTAAAATATATCTGGAAAGTATGCAGCATTTATTTGGATAAAATTCTCAATTCAGAGAAAAGATCTGATGTATCTTTGGTCACTTTGCCAGTCTAAAAGGAAACAATACCCTCTCTGTAGCTGTCCCAAGTGTATGCTAATGTTGTATAACTGATATTAAATCTAAATATTCTGCCCACTCTGTTGTTATAAAGATATTTTGGTGAGATTGTAAACAAGAAAAAATAAGAAATCATGCATTATTAACAAAGTTGTCTAGTATGTTAATTTGCTCAAAATTTGATGTTTCATTTTATCCACTCTGTTACTAGCAACATCCTTCTGTTTTTGGATACTTTTTAATAATTGAGTATTATTTTAAGAATCCATAGTTGTAACATTAAACATCTTGTTTTTCTATGTACATTGTCAAATTTTCATCCTTTTTTCTCTTTGTGATTGGATCTAACATTAACTCCATTGTCTTATTCTATCAAATAAACATCCTCCATGGACCAGGAAAAGAAAATCTTTACCTAGATATAAATTTCTATTGTTATCCAACGTAATTTTGCTATAAAAGTATTTTTGAATGAGTAACTTTTATCAATATCAGCACTGTCCAATAAAAGTATTTTTGAATGAGTAACTTTTATCAATATCAGCACTGTCCAATAGAAACATAATGAGAACTACAGATGCAAATCACATATGTAATTTTAAATTTTCTAGTAGCTAAATTAAAAAAAAAAAACCTAAGAAAGAGATGAAAATTCTAATATTTTCCTTCACTCAAAATATTATTTCAACATGTAATCAATGTAAACAAATACTAATGAGATGTTATATATTCTTTTTTGTTTCAAGTCTTTGAAATCTGGTATTATTTTACACTGGCACATCTCAAGTGCTCAGTAGCTACCTGTGGCCAGTGGCTATTGGACAGCATGGATCCAGAGCCTTCCGTCTCCTTTGCCACCACCTGAATTTTTTTTTTTTTAATCATCATTTTATTGAGATATATTCACATACCACGCAGTCATACAAAACAAATTGTACTTTCGATTGTTTACAGTACCATTACATAGTTGTACATTCATCACCTAAATCAATCCCTGACACCTTCATTAGCACACACACAAAAATAACAAGAATAATAATTAGAGTGAAAAAGAGCAATTGAAGTAAAAAAGAACACTGGGTACCTTTGTCTGTTTGTTTGCTTCCCCTACTTTTCTACACATCCATCCATAAACTAGACAAAGTGGAGTTTGGTCCTTATGGCATTCCCAATCCCACTGTCACCCCTCATAAGCTACATTTTTATACAACTGTCTTCGAGATTCATGGGTTCTGGGTTGTAGTTTAGTAGTTTCAGGTATCCACCACCAGCTACCCCAATTCTTTAGAACCTAAAAAAGGTTGTCTAAAGTGTGCATAAGAGTGCCCACCAGAGTGATCTCTCGGCTCGTTTTGGAATCTCTCTGCCACTGAAGCTTATTTCATTTCCTTTCACATCCCCCTTTTGGTCAAGAAGATGTTCTCCATCCCACGATGCCGGGTCTACATTCCTCCCCGGGAGTCATATTCCACGTTGCCAGGGAGATTCACTTCCCTGGGTGTCTGATCCCACGTAGGGGGGAGGGCAGTGATTTCACCTTTCAAGTTGGCTTAGCCAGAGAGAGAGGGCCACATCTGAGCAACAAAGAGGCATTCAGGAGGAGACTCTTAGGCACAAATACAGGGAGGCCTAGCCTCTCCTTTGCAGCAACCGTCTTCCCAAGGGTAAAACGCCACCACCTGAATTTAGGACACTGTTAGCTCTTACATGGCTTCCTGCACCAGACTCTCAACCCCTGTCCAGCTTCTCTCCGTTCCCTTCAATCCATTGCCCAGCAGCATCAAAGCAGATTTTCCTAAATAAACATATAAAATACAAATTGGACAGCCATCCATGTGGGTGTGGGGTGGCATCTCATTGTGGTTTTGATTTGAATTTCCCTGGTGGCTAATCATGTTGGGCATATTTTCTTGTGCTTATTGGCCATTCGTGTATCTTCTTTAGCAGGATGTCTTTTCAAGTCCTTTGCCCATTTTTAAATTGGGTTGTCTTTTTGTTGTTGAGTTTTTATACATTCTGTGTATTAAGCTGAATGTATTTTGAATGGATGGAATCAACAGTGGATCAGACACTGCAGAAGCAATAATCAGTAAACTCAAAGATATTTGAAAACATATCAACAGAAAGTTTCAGAGAGAAAAGGAACTGAAGACGTAACAGAGCCTTGGTGACCTGTGGGACAATATTAAGTGCTCTAATATACTTGTAGTTGAAGTCCAGAAAGAGAGAGGAAACAGGTTAGAACAGAAAAATATTTGAAGAAATAAGGGCAGAAATTTTTCAAATTTGATGAAAACTATAATCTCAAAGATCCAAGAAACCCATCACCATCCATAAAGACAAATAAAATGACAGCAAAGCCCATGACAATAAAATTGCTGAAAATCTGTGACAATGAGAAAATCTTAAAAGCAGCTGGAGGGAAAAAGGGACCTATAGAAAAACAAAAAAATAAGAGTCTTTTCTTGTCAGAGACTCTGCAAGCCAGAAGGAATCGAATATGATTTTTGAAGTGCTGAAAAAAAAAAATGCTGTGAGGGTAGATCTCTATATCCAGTGAAAATATCTTTCAAAAACTGAAGGTGAAAGAAAGGCTTTTTCAGACAAAAAAAATAAGTGAAAGAATTCATAATCAGTTGACCTGCACTATTAGAAACATTAAAGAAAGTTCTTCAAAATACAAATTGGACCTCACCTCTCCCCTGCTTAAGAATCCTCTGTATCCTCCCCCTGGACTCAGAACAAAAGCAGGCCCCTTACCATGCACCACGGGACTCTGTGTATCTGCCCCTGCTGCCCTCTCCAGCCCCACTCCAGTCACTCACCTCCAGCTCACACCAATCCAGCCACTCGCTTACCTTCATCTTAACTTCATTCCCACCCCAGGACATTAAGTACGTGCTCTTCCTCCTTCTTCTAATGACTGGATCCTTCTCACTTTGAAATGCCTCCTGTTCAGGCAAGCCTGCCCTTACCAGTCCACTCAAGGAAGGTTCCCTGCTCCACCACCATCATTACTCTCCGTATTTTAGCACTCACCATAATGTGTAAATACTGTGTTCACTTGTTTACTTTTTTACATGGCTCCTCCACTGGACTGTAAGTTTTAAGTAAGCTTGTATTATTTTTATGTTAAAAAAAAAAAAAAGTAAAACCAATGTCTGGTGGACTGCAGAGGTGACCGTGGAGAGTCAGGGGCATGTATGCTGCTTCATGGTCTCAGGGGGATACTGACAGGGACTTTCAAATGCCCTTCAGCTTGACCTCTGAGGTAGTGTTCCAAAAGAGAGGGCTATTTAAAAACTGAAAGAGCAAGGTCACCTGATTGTGAGTGTCACTCTGGTGGAGCCAGTTCTCCCGTACCCTCCCACCCCTCTGTAAGCAACAGCCAGAGAGTTAGGTGAGTCAACAAGGCTCCCTGTGGAAGATGCAATTCCCAAAAAACCCACAAGGTGGCAGAGTGGAGAGAAGAACAGTTGGGGAAGAAACTCAAGGCCACCAAGGTTGGAGGAGTTGCCAGGGATCCCAGTGAATCCGTGGAACACGGAGAGGGTGGCACTGCAGTAGCTAACACTGTTTCCCTGCTGTTTCCATTGATGTGCTATTTGATGTACTTCATCAGATGCTGAGACCTAATAGGGCTTCATTACCGTTTTGACAACATTGAGAACATGGAAAGGAAGAATGCCACCACCCAGATTCAGAGCACCCTAACATAACTAATACTTGAATTTGTGTGGGTTTCCCACCTCTTTTTTAGAAGGAATTCATGTGTCATACAGATAGTTTCAGGATCAGTGAGAGAAGAACAGGCTGGATATAGACACCTGCTCAAAGCAGACAGCAGAGTCCTCAACATCACCACACTGGATACTGTTTTAACAGGATGGGGCAGTGGAGGTTAGGAGAGGATGCCAGTATCTCAAATTCTGTTGGCCAAAGAAACTTAAGGCCTAGGGGCAAGGGAACCTCTTTTTTTTTTCTTTTTTTTTTTTTTTAATATAGAAAGGTGCTGAATCTATCCTAACCAAGAGAATTATAATGTGCCGACATCTTTAGGCCCAAAGCCAATTAAATAAATGCGAACATTCCTTTTCATAGTGGTTTTTACATTTTTTATTGGCTGCCTCCCCCAATATAATATTCTTACAATGTGCATATAATTATTCATGATTTTTTTAAAGTAATGATACTAACCTCATAATTTGCATGTGTTCACCTACACAAACATCTCATTAATTTACAGGCACGTTGTACAAGAAAATGTTAGGCTTGAGAGGTGTGACAGAATAAATTATTTGCATCAATCGTTCACCTACACCATTCCATATCCAAGCCCTTCACCATGTGACTTTGCAGTCCTTTTGACTTTGGATTCAGCCAAGTGACTTGCTTTGGACAATGGGATGTTTTCATATCACAAACAGGAATACGAAATGTAATTGAGTAGGTGGGCATGCCCTCTTGCATTTCTGACATCATCACAGAAAGAGCTTCCCCCGATAGCTGTTGCCCCCTCAACCTGAGTTCCAGAATTAACACACATGGAAAGTACCTGAGCCAAGAGCCACACCCACCCAGACCTGCAGCTTAAAATAGAGCCACTTAGCCCAGCCCAGCACATCCTAGCTCAGCCAAACTCCAGTTGCCACAGCCTGAAGCAGAGCCACCTGCCAATCCGAGAGGAAAAATGATTTTGTTTTCGGCCATGATGTCTTGTGTGGTATCTTATACAGCATTGTTGTGATAACAGCTAACTGACAAGGGGATTCCAATGAGATGGTTGGTGTGTCCAAATATGGGTGCTGTTGGGTTTAAGTTAATAATAGGGTCCAGGCAGAATATTCATTCAAAAGTGAATAAAGGGGATTAAGAGTTTCCATTAAGCAAGATGGAAAACATTCCAGGGTGCCATTTCCCGTAGAATCTTTGAACAACTAGCAAACCTGGAAGAGCCATCTTCCTCAAAACTCCAGAGAACAGGTGAAGGGTTGCAGTAACTGGGCAAGGGTCAAATCAAGAAAACACAGCTTTAGAAACAGCAGGAGAAGCTTGTGGCACCAATGCTAGCCCCTCCCCAAACCCCTGCAAGGCACATTTTGGAGCCAGCTTGCAGCTTGGTCTGACGAAGAAAAAAGGAGAGAGGATGCAGCTAACTAAAATCAGAAATAAAAGAGGGGGACATTACTACCAACACCACAGAACTAAGAAGGATAATAAGAGGATACTATAAACAACTTGCATCAACAAACAAAATAACCTAGTTGAAATGGACAAATTCCTAGAAACAACAAACTACCTACACTGACTCAAGGAGAAACAGAAGATCTCAACAGACCAATAACAAATAAAGAGATGGAATCAGTTATCTAAAACCTGATAGAAAAAAAGCTTAGGACCAGATGGCTTCACTGGTGAATTTTACCAAACATTCCAAGAATTAACACCAATCCTGCTCAAACTTTTTCAAAAAAAAATTGAAAAGGAGGGAACACTCCCAAACTCAATCTATGAGGCCAGCATTGCCCTATTACCAAAGCCAGATAAAGAAACCACAAGAAAAGAAAATTACAGCATCCCTTATAAACATAGATGAAAACTCCTCAAAAAAATACTAAAATACTAGGAAACCAAATTCAACAACACATTAAAAGAATTTATACCATATGTAAATGGATTTATCCCAGGCATGCAAGTGTGTTTCAACATAGGAAAATCAATTAATGTAATACACCACAATAAGAAAACAAAGGGAAAAAGCCCACATTATCATCTCAATTGATGCAGAAAAGGCATCTGACAAGATTCAGCACCCATTCTTGAAAATTACTCTTTGCAAACAAGGAATAGAAGGAAATATCCTCATCTTGATAAAGGGCATGTATGAAAAACCCATAGCTAAGAATACTCAATAATAAAAACTGAAAGCTTTCCTTTAAAGATCAGGAACAACAGGATGTCTGCTGTCACCACTGTTATTCAAGATTATAATGGATTCTAGTCAGAGCAATTAGGGTAGAAAAATAAATAAAAGGCATCTAAATTGGAAAGGAAGAAGTAAAACTTTCCCTATTTGCAGATGACATTATCCTATAGATATAATAACCTGAAAAATCCACAACAGAGCTACCAGAGCTAATATATGAATTCAGCAAAGTGGTGGGGTACAACACACAAAACTAAGTCATATTTCTACACACAGTAACAAATGATCTGAAAAGGAAATCAAGAAAAAAATTCCATTTACAATAGCAACTAAAAGAATCAAATATCTAGGAATAAATCTAACCAAAGATGTAAATGACTTGTACACAGGAAACTACAAAATATTGCTGAAAGAAATCAAAGACCTATATATATGAAAGGATATTCCATGGATTGGAAGATTAAATACTGTTATGATATACATTCTACCCAAAGTGATTTACAAATTCAAGGCAATCCCAGTCAACATTCCAACAACCTTCTTTGCTGAAATGGAAAAGCCAATCATCAAACTTATATGGAAGGGTAAGGAGCCCCAAATAGCAAAAGCCATCTTGAAAAAGAAGAGCAAAGTTGGAGGACTCACATTTCCCAATCTTGAAACTTCTTACAGAGCCACAGTATTCAAAACAGCATGATACTGGCCCAAGGACAGACATATATAGCAACAAATAAAATTGAGAATCAATTGAGGTTCAGAAATGAATCCTCACATCTATGGCCAGCTGATTTTTGACAAGGGTGGCAAGTCCACTCAACTGGGAAAGAATAGTCTCTTCAACAAATGGTGCTGGAAAAACTGGATCTCCATTTGCAAAAGAATGAAGGTAGACCCTTACCACACACCATATGCAAAAATCAACTCAACATGGATCCAAGTACCTAAATATAAGAACCAAAACTATTCAACACCTAGAAGAAAACATAGGGAAACATCTTCAGGACTTTGAATTACACAATAAACAATTAACACTCAAAGCACAAGCAACAAAAGGAAAAAATAAATAAATATGACCTCATCAAAATTAAAAACTTTTGTGCATCCAAAGGACTTTATCATGAAAGTAAAAAGACAACCTAAAGAATGGGGGAAATATGTGGAAACCACACGTATGATAAGGGTTTAATATCCAGAATACATAAAGAAATCTTGCAACTCAACAAGTAGACAAACAATCCAATTTTAAAATGGGCAAAAGACTTGTATAGACATTTCTCTGAATCTTGACATATAGTCAAAAAAGCACATGAAAAGATGCTCAATATCATTAGTCATTAGGGAAATGCAAATAAAAACTATAATGAGATACCATTCCACACAAACTAGAATGGCTACTATTTTAAAAAAAAAATGGAAAATAACAAGTTTTGGACAGGATGTGGAGAAATGGGAACACTTTCATTGTTGATGACAATCTAAAATGGTGCAGCTGCTGTGGAAAACAGTTTGATGGTTCCTCAGAATCTTAAATATAGAATGACCCTGTGACCCAACAATTCCACTTCTAAGTATATACTCAAAAGAATTGAAAGCACAGACTTGAACAAATATTTACACATGAATGTGCATAGCGGCAATATTCACAATTGCCCAAAGACAGGAGCAACTCAAGTGTCCATCGACGGATGAATGGATAAACAATATGTGGTACATACATACAATGGAATATTATTCAGCATTAAAAAGGAATGAAGTTCTGATACATGCGACAACATGGATGAACCTTGAAGACATCATATTGAATGAAATATGCCAGATGCAAAAGGACAAATATTGTAGGATCTCACTAATATGAAATAATTAGAATAAGCAAACTCATAGAATTAGAATCTAGAATATAGGTTTCCAGGGGCTAGGTTGGGGGTAGGGAATGGGGAGTTAATGCTTGATTTGTACAGAATTTCTATTTAGGTTGACTGTAAAGTTTTGGAAATGAATGGTGGTGATGGTAGCCCATGATAGTGAGTGTAATTAACAGCACTGAATTATATCTGTGAATGTGGTTAAAAGAGAAAATTTTAGGTCCTATATGTTACTAGAATAAAAGCTAAAAGATAAAACATAGGACTGTACAACACAGTGAACTCTATTATAAATGATGGACTATAGTTAATAGTACCATTATAAAAATATTATTTTATGAATTATAACAAATGTATCACACTAATGCAAGGTGTTAATAATAGGGTGGTATTTTGGGGAAAAATACACACTAATATTAAACTATGGACTACAGTTAATAGTAAAATTATAATATTCTTTCATCAATTGTATCAAAGGTCCCACACTAACTCAAAGTATTAATAACAGATGGTAGGAATATATGTGAATGCTGTGTTTTTTACATGATTTTTCTGTAAACCTACAACTTCTCTAATTTAAAAGATTAAATTAAAAGAAAGTGCTTGACAGCATGAGGGTATAATACTTGGAAACCATTATTACTATTATTATCATCATTATTATTATTACTGTATGTGAAATCACCCTTATTATATTTGCATACCCATCCCATTCTCTGACACATGATAGAAAGCCTGTAAAAAAAATTTAAATGGCCAAATGATATACAGACTTATAAAAAACATATTAAGATATATTACCTCATATATTATTGAAATAAAAATACATCTTCGGGAGAGGCGGGGCAAGATGGCAGACTGGTGAGCTGTATGTTTTAGTTACTCCTCCAGGAAAGTAGGTAAAAAGCCAGGAACTGCATGGACTGGACACCACAGAGCAATCTGTCTTTGGGCATACTTCATACAACACTCATGAAAACGTGGAACTGCTGAGATCAGCAAAATCTGTAAGTTTTTGCGGCCAGGGGACCCGCGCCCCTCCCTGCCAGGCTCAGTCCCGGGGGAGGAGGGGCTGTCAGCTCCAGGAAGGAGAAGGGAGAATTGCAGTGGCTGCTCTTATCGGAAACTCATTCTACTGATTCAAACTCCAACCATAGATAGACTGAGGCCAGACACCAGAGACTCTGAGAGCAGCCAGCCCAGCAGAGAGGAGACAGGCATAGAAAAAAAACAACACGAAAAACTCCAAAATAAAAGCAGAGGATTTTTGGAGTTCTGGTGAACACAGAAAGGGGAAGGGCGGAGATCAGGCCTTGAGGCGCATATGCAAATCCCGAAGCAAGGCTGATCTCTCTGCCCTGGGCACCTTTCCTTAATGGCCCTGGTTGCTTTGTCTATTAGCATTTCAATAACCCATTAGATCTCTGAGGAGGGCCGTTTTTTTTTTTGTTTTTTTTTTTAAATCCTTTTTGCTTTTTCTAAAACAATTACTCTAAGAAGCTCAATACAGAAAGCTTCAAAGAATTGAAATTTGGGCACGTCAAGTCAAGAGCAGAACTAAGAGAGCTCTGAGACAAAAGGCAATAATCCAGTGGCTGAGAAAACTCACTAAACAACACAACTTCCCAAGAAAAGGGGGGTGTCCGCTCACAGCCACCATCCTGGTGGACAGGAAACACTCCTGCCCATCGCCAGCCCCATAGCCCAGAGCTGCCCCAGACAACCCAGTGTGACGGAAGTGCTTCAAATAACAGGCACACACCACAAAACTGGGCGTGGACATTAGCCTTCCCTGCAACCTCAGCTGAATGTCCCAGAGCTGGGAAGGGGGAGCAGTGTGAATTAACAGAGCCCCATTCAGCCATCATTTGAGCAGACTGGGAGCCTCCCAACACAGCCCAGCAGCCCAGAACTGCCCTGGGGGGATGGCACTCACCTGTGACATAGCACAGTCATCCCTCAACAGAGGACCCGGGGTGCACAGCCTGGAAGAGGGGCCCACTTGCAAGTCTCAGGAGCCATACGCCAATACCAAAGACTTGTGGGTCAGTGGCAGAGACAAACTGTGGCAGGACTGAACTGAAGGATTAGACTATTGCAGTAGCTTTAAAACTCTAGGATCATCAGGGAGATTTGATTGTTAGGGCCACCCCCCCCTCCCCGACTGCCCAGAAACACACCCCACATACAGGGCAGGCAACACCAACTACACACGCAAGCTTGGGACACCAATTGGGCCCCACAAGACTCACTCCCCCACTCACCAAAAAGGCTAAGCAGGGGAGATCTGGCTTGTGGAGAACAGGTGGCTCGTGGACGCCACCTGCTGGTTAGTTAGAGAAAGTGTACTCCACGAAGCTGTAGATCTCATAAATTAGAGATAAGGACTTCAACTGGTCTACAAACCCTAAAAGAACCCTATCAAGGTCAGCAAATGCCACGAGGCCAAAAACAACAGAAAATTATAAAGCATATGAAAAAACCAGACGATATGGATAACCCAAGCCCAAGCACCCAAATCAAAAGACCAGAAGAGACACACCTAGAGCAGCTACTCAAAGAACTAAAGATGAACAATGAGACCCTAGTACGGGATATGAAGGAAATCAAGAAGACCCTAGAAGAGCATAAAGAAGACATTGCAAGACTAAATAAAAAAATGGATGATCTTATGGAAATTAAAGAAACTGTTGACCAAATTAAAAAGATTCTGGACACTCATAGTACAAGACCAGAGGAAGTTGAACAACGAATCAGTGACCTGGAAGATGACAGAATGGAAAATGAAAGCATAAAAGAAAGAATGGGGAAAAAAATTGAAAAACTCGAAATGGACCTCAGGGATATGATAGATAATATGAAACGTCCGAATATAAGACTCATTGGTGTCCCAGAAGGGGAAGAAAAGGGTAAAGGTCTAGGAAGAGTATTCAAAGAAATTGTTGGGGAAAACTTCCCAAATCTTCTAAACAACATAAATACACAAATCATAAATGCTCAGCGAACTCCAAATAGAATAAATCCAAAAAAACCCACTCCGAGACATATACTGATCACACTGTCAAACATAGAAGAGAAGGAGCAAGTTCTGAAAGCAGCAAGAGAAAAGCAATTCACCACATACAAAGGAAACAGCATAAGACTAAGTAGTGACTACTCAGCAGCCACCATGGAGGCGAGAAGGCAGTGGCATGATATATTTAAAATTCTGAGTGAGAGGAATTTCCAGCCAAGAATACTTTATCCAGCAAAGCTCTCCTTCAAATTTGAGGGAGAGCTTAAATTTTTCACAGACAAAGAAATGCTGAGAGAATTTGCTAACAAGAGACCTGCCCTACTGGAGATACTAAAGGGAGCCCTACAGACAGAGAAACAAAGACAGGACAGAGAGACTTGGAGAAAGGTTCAGTACTAAAGAGATTCGGTATGGGTACAATAAAGGATATTAATAGAGAGAGGGAAAAATATGGCAAACATAATCCAAAGGATAAGATGGCCGATTCAAGAAATGCCTTCACGGTTTTAACGTTGAATGTAAATGGATTAAACTCCCCAATTAAAAGATATAGATTCGCAGAATGGATCAAAAAAAATGAACCATCAATATGTTGCATACAAGAGACTCATCTTAGACACAGGGACACAAAGAAACTGAAAGTGAAAGGATGGAAAAAAATATTTCATGCAAGCTACAGCCAAAAGAAAGCAGGTGTAGCAATATTAATCTCAGATAAAATAGACTTCAAATGCAGGGATGTTTTGAGAGACAAAGAAGGCCACTACATACTAATAAAAGGGGCAATTCAACAAGAAGAAATAACAATCGTAAATGTCTATGCACCCAATCAAGGTGCCACAAAATACATGAGAGAAACATTGACAAAACTAAAGGAAGCAATTGATGTTTCCACAATAATTGTGGGAGACTTCAACACATCACTCTCTCCCATAGATAGATCAACCAGACAGAAGACCAATAAGGAAACTGAAAACCTAAACAATCTGATAAATGAATTAGATTTAACAGACATCTACAGGACATTACATCCCAAATCAACAGGATACACATACTTTTCTAGTGCTCACGGAACTTTCTCCAGAATAGATCATATGCTGGGACATAAAACAAGCCTCAATAAATTTAAAAAGATTGAAATTATTCAAAGCACATTCTCTGACCACAATGGAATACAATTAGAAGTCAATAACCATCAGAGACTTAGAAAATTCACAAATACCTGGAGGTTAAACAACACACTCCTAAACAATCAGTGGGTTAAAGAAGAAATAGCAAGAGAAATTGCTAAATATATAGAGACGAATGAAAATGAGAACACAACATACCAAAACCTATGGGATGCAGCAAAAGCAGTGCTAAGGGGGAAATTTATAGCACTAAACGCATATATTAAAAAGGAAGAAAGAGCCAAAAATCAAAGAACTAATGGATCAACTGAAGAAGCTAGAAAATGAACAGCAAACCAATCCTAAACCAAGTACAAGAAAGAAATAACAAGGATTAAAGCAGAAATAAATGACATAGAGAACAAAAAAACAATAGAAAGGATAAATATCACCAAAAGTTGGTTCTTTGAGAAGATCAACAAGATTGACAAGCCCCTAGCTAGACTGACAAAATCAAAAAGAGAGAAGACCCATATAAACAAAATAATGAATGAAAAAGGTGACATAACTGCAGATCCTGAAGAAATTAAAAAAATTATAAGAGGATATTATGAACAACTGTATGGCAACAAACTGGACAATGTAGAAGAAATGGACAATTTCCTGGAAACATATGAACAACCTAGACTGACCAGAGAAGAAATAGAAGACCTCAACCAACCCATCACAAGCAAAGAGATCCAATCAGTCATCAAAAATCTTCCCACAAATAAATGCCCAGGGCCAGATGGCTTCACAGGGGAATTCTACCAAACTTTCCAGAAAGAACTGACACCAATCTTACTCAAACTCTTTCAAAACATTGAAAAAAATGGAACACTACCTAACTCATTTTATGAAGCTAACATCAATCTAATACCAAAACCAGGCAAAGATGCTACAAAAAGGAAAACTACCGGCCAATCTCCCTAATGAATATAGATGCAAAAATCCTCAACAAAATACTTGCAAATCGAATCCAAAGACACATTAAAAAAATCATACACCATGACCAAGTGGGGTTCATTCCAGGCATGCAAGGATGGTTCAACATAAGAAAAACAATCAATGTATTACAACACATTAAAAACTCGAAAGGGAAAAATCAATTGATCATCTCAATAGATGCTGAAAAAGCATTTGACAAAATCCAACATCCGTTTTTGATAAAAACACTTCAAAAGGTAGGAATTGAAGGAAACTTCCTCAACATGATAAAGAGCATATATGAAAAACCCACAGCCAGCATAGTACTCAATGGTGAGAGACTGAAAGCCTTCCCTCTAAGATCAGGAACAAGACAAGGATGCCCGCTGTCACCACTGTTATTCAACATTGTGCTGGAAGGGCTAGCCAGGGCAATCCGGCAAGACAAAGAAATAAAAGGCATCCAAATTGGAAAAGAAGAAGTAAAACTGTCATTGTTTGCAGATGATATGATCTTATATCTAGAAAACCCTGAGAAATCAACGATACACCTACTAGAGCTAATAAACAAATTTAGCAAAGTAGCGGGATACAAGATTAATGCACATAAGTCAGTAATGTTTCTATATGCTAGAAATGAACAAACTGAAGAGACACTCAAGAAAAAGATACCATTTTCAATAGCAACTAAAAAAATCAAGTACCTAGGAATAAACTTAACCAAAGATGTAAAAGACCTATACAAAGAAAACTACATAACTCTACTAAAAGAAATAGAAGGGGACCTTAAAAGATGGAAAAATATTCCATGTTCATGGATAGGAAGGCTAAATGTCATTAAGATGTCAATTCTACCCAAACTCATCTACAGATTCAATGCAATCCCAATCAAAATTCCAACAACCTACTTTGCAGACTTGGAAAAGCTAGTTATCAAATTTATTTGGAAAGGGAAGATGCCTCGAATTGCTAAAGACAGTCTAAAAAAGAAAAACGAAGTGGGAGGACTTACACTCCCTGACTTTGAAGCCTATTATAAAGCCACAGTTGCCAAAACAGCATGGTACTGGCACAAAGATAGACATATAGATCAATGGAATCGAATTGAGAATTCAGAGATAGACCCTCAGATCTATGGCCGACTGATCTTTGATAAGGCCCCCAAAGTCACCGAACTGAGCCATAATGGTCTTTTCAACAAATGGGGCTGGGAGAGTTGGATATCCATATCCAAAAGAATGAAAGAGGACCCCTACCTCACACCCTACACAAAAATTAACTCAAAATGGACCAAAGATCTCAATATAAAAGAAAGTACCATAAAACTCCTAGAAGATAATGTAGGAAAACATCTTCAAGACCTTGTATTAGGAGGCCACTTCCTAGACTTTACACCCAAAGCACAAGCAACAAAAGAGAAAATAGATAAATGGGAACTCCTCAAGCTTAGAAGTTTCTGCACCTCAAAGGAATTTCTCAAAAAGGTAAAGAGGCAGCCAACTCAATGGGAAAAAATTTTTGGAAACCATGTATCTGACAAAAGACTGATATCTTGCATATACAAAGAAATCCTACAACTCAATGACAATAGTACAGACAGCCCAATTATAAAATGGGCAAAAGATATGAAAAGACAGTTCTCTGAAGAGGAAATACAAATGGCCAAGAAACACATGAAAAAATGTTCAGCTTCACTAGCTATTAGAGAGATGCAAATTAAGACCACAATGAGATACCATCTAACACCGGTTAGAATGGCTGCCATTAAACAAACAGGAAACTACAAATGCTGGAGGGGATGTGGAGAAATTGGAACTCTTATTCATTGTTGGTGGGACTGTATAATGGTTCAGCCACTCTGGAAGTCAGTCTGGCAGTTCCTTAGAAAACTAAAGATAGAGCTACCATTCGATCCAGCGATTGCACTTCTCGGGATATACCCGGAAGATCGGAAAGCAGTGACACGAACAGATATCTGCACGCCAATGTTCATAGCAGCATTATTCACAATTGCCAAGAGATGGAAACAACCCAAATGTCCTTCAACAGATGAGTGGATAAATAAAATGTGGTATATACACACGATGGAATACTACGCGGCAGTAAGAAGGAACGATCTGGTGAAACATATGACAACATGGATGAACCTTGAAGACATAATGCTGAGCGAAATAAGCCAGGCACAAAAAGAGAAATATTATATGCTACCACTAATGTGAACTTTGAAAAATGTAAAACAAATGGTTTATAATGTAGAATGTAGGGGAACTAGCAGTAGAGAGCAATTAAGGAAGGGGGAACAATAATCCAAGAAGAACAGATAAGCTATTTAACGTTCTGGGGATGCCCAGAAATGACTATGGTCTGTTAATTTCTGATAGATGTAGTAGGAACAAGTTCACTGAAATGTTGCTATAGTATGTAACTTTCTTGGGGTAAAGTAGGAACATGTTGGAAGTTAAGCAGTTATCTTAGGTTAGTTGTCTTTTTCTTACTCCCTTGCTATGGTCTCTTTGAAATGTTCTTTTATTGTATGTTTGTTTTCTTTTTAACTTTTTTTTTCATACAGTTGATTTGAAAAAAGAAGGGAAAGTTAAAAAAAAAAAAAAAAAAAAGAAAAAAGACAAACAAGGAAAAAAAAAAAAAAAAGATGTAGTGCCCCCTTGAGGAGCCTGTGGAGAATGCAGGGGTATTCGCCTACCCCACCTCCATGGTTGCTAACATGACCACAGACATAGGGGACTGGCGGTTTGATGGGTTGAGCCCTCTACCATAAGTTTTTCCCTTGGGAAGACGGTTGCTGCAAAGGAGAGGCTAGGCCTCCCTGTATTTGTGCCTAAGAGTCTCCTCCTGAATGCCTCTTTGTTGCTCAGATGTGGCCCTCTCTCTCTAGCTAAGCCAACTTGAAAGGTGAAATCACTGCCCTCCCCCCTACGTGGGATCAGACACCCAGGGAAGTGAATCTCCCTGGCAACGTGGAATATGACTCCCGGGGAGGAATGTAGACCCGGCATCATGGGATGGAGAACATCTTCTTGACCAAAAGGGGGATGTGAAAGGAAATGAAATAAGCTTCAGTGGCAGAGAGATTCCAAAACGAGCCGAGAGATCACTCTGGTGGGCACTCTTACGCACACTTTAGACAACCTTTTTTAGGTTCTAAAGAATTGGGGTAGCTGGTGGTGGATACCTGAAACTATTAAACTACAACCCAGATCCCATGAATCTCGAAGACAGTTGTATAAAAATGTAGCTTATGAGGGGTGACAGTGGGATTGGGAATGCCATAAGGACCAAACTCCACTTTGTCTAGTTTATGGATCGATGTGTAGAAAAGTAGGGGAAGCAAACAAACAGACAAAGGTACCTAGTGTTCTTTTTTACTTCAATTGCTCTTTTTCACTCTAATTATTATTCTTGTTATTTTTGTGTGTGTGCTAATGAAGGTGTCAGGGATTGATTTAGGTGATGAATGTACAACTATGTAATGGTACTGTAAACAATCGAAAGTACAATTTGTTTTGTATGACTGCGTGGTATGTGAATATATCTCAATAAAATGATGATTAAAAAAAAAAATACATCTTCATTAGAAAAGAAAGTATGTCCCCTTTTAGATATGAGTTTATTTCCCTCTCTCTGCCTCCACACCCCAAATCCTTGGGCTTCCTTTTACATATCCTCAGCACTGCTTCACGCACACACACAGTCACATACACATCCCTTCCTGTTTGAAGCCGCAATACAATGGCCTCTGTAAGATGGTGTGGTCTTGGACAGGAGCCTTTCCAGGCTGCTGCAGGCTTTCACAGGGGACAATAATTTCTGCTCTGAGTCCAGGGTGTTGGCCTCAATATGTCTGCCCAGAAGATGAGAAGAGCCAAGATTAGGGGCAGGTTCCTGATAGCCAAGTACCAGGCTTCTCTCCAACCTAAACAGGAACAACAGAAGCACTGGCAACAGGTGTAGGAATGTAAGCTGGGTATAAATAAACACAACGGGGGAGTACAGCATGTACCCAATTATTGTGAAGCCACCTCCAAGGCTGCTGTCATATTATATTTCATTGAAGAAAAATGCTAGGCTTTTAAGTGAGAGAGAAGAGCTCTGGTTCTTCTGGGAAAAAATTACTGAAATATGTGTAGTTTTTCTCTGTGGGATCTTGGTTGGGTTGATAATGCTTCAAAGAGATTAAAAAACAATCTAGCAGTGGTTCTCAAACCTTAAGGTACATAACAGTCACCTGGAAGTTCACCAGTGAGCTGAGAAAGCCTTTGGCATGGAAGATAAAGACCAAACAAACCAAAGGATAAAGCAACCTGAGGCGATCAGACAGCAAGCAAGGAAAGAAAAACTTAAAAAAAAAAAATAATAACTAATTAACATTGATATCCTCTGAGATATAGAGATCTTTGCTTCCATGAAACATGAACAGGATGCTATAAAAAAGGAATATTCAGAAAACAAATCAACAAAAAAAAATCTCTTAGAAATTAAAAATATAATATCAAAGGTTTGGTAATGCATGGTGGTGATGGTAGCACAACAATGTGAATATAATTAACACTATTGAATTGTATACTTTGAAGTTGTTGGAATGGGAAATTTTGGTTTCTATATATGTTATCAGAATAGAAACTTTTAAAAAAACCTAACAAATAGGAAAAAAAGAGGACAGACCAGAAGGTTCAACATCCAAATAATAGAAGTTGCAAGGAAAGAAACCAAAAAAAAACAAACAAACAAAAAATAGAGAAGAAGAAATCAACAGAAATGGTTCTGGAACTGAAGGACATGTGCTGCTAGACTGAAAGGGCCCACCAGGCTCAGAAAAAATGGATGAAAACAGATCCAAACCAAGGCATATCTTTGTGGAACTTCTTTCAGAACACTAGAGGAAAAGAGAAGATTCTACATGCTTCCAGAAAGCAAAAACAAGTCCCATTCAAGGGATCAGGAATAAGAATACCCTTTGATGTCTTTACAATAACACTAAAAACAAGAGGAAATGGAGCAATGCCTTCAATGTTCCGTCTTAGAATTCTATACCCAGCTAAATAATCTAATATGGAAGGTAGAATAAAGACAATTGTAAACATACAAAGACTCAAAAATGTACCTCCCATGTACTACACAAAAACAAGAGACTTTACCAAGAAGAAGTCATGGGACCCAGAAAACAGAAGATCCAAACAGATGGGTGGTAAAAGGAAATCCCAGGATAACCACTGTGTCCCAGACATAGAGGGCAGCCAGTCCAGATTGGCACAGAGTGACTCATGGTACAGAAAACACAAGATAGACTGCACAGGTGAGCCTGGTGCAGATTCTCACTTGTATTTGGCTTATCTTGACAACCATGAGCTGATGAGATTCCTGCTAGCCCACTCCCCTATCCCTGTGCCTAGTTGCTTGGATCAGCTGAAGAGACTCATTTCTCCCTGAGAAGTGTTCCACATTAACCTTCTCCTGAGAACTTGAGGGAGGCCCTAATGAGCTAAGAAGCAGAAAATAGAGAGCAGTCCCTTCCCCCAGCTATACTTTTGCCAGATGTTTGAACTACAGCCCTGCCAGATACACCCACTGTGATTAGCAATTGTCCCAAGACTGCTTATGACCTTGTCCAGTGGTTTCCCCGGGTGGCATCTTCTCAGTGAAGTTGAATCCAGACTTGGTTCCGGGGACCCTCCTCAGCGTATCTCCTCCTGGGAACCTTCGTATATCAGTGGCGATAATACTATTTCCTGACACGGCCAGTTTAGAGCTTATTATTCAATTTTTCTAAACAGAATCATCTTGTTTAGGGATAGTTGCAAGGATGGTAAAACTATAAAGAAAAGTAAGCAAATGAAGAACACAACAATTAGGGGGGGATTTCCCTCTGATGGGGGGAAAGAAGGTATGCTATCTAATGGGCACATGAGAGGCTCCTGGTGTTCAATTTGTTAACCTGGATGGTGGATACATGGCTGTTTATTTTATTATTGTTATTTAAACTGTATATAAACAGCTTAAACCAAAATTAAACCAAAAACTTTAAATAAATATATAAAAGAATCACCCAGGGATGTGGAGAAATTGGAACTCTTATTCATTGTTGGTGGGACTGTATAATGGTTCAGCCATTCTGGAAGTCAGTCTGGCAGTTCCTTAGAAAACTAGAAATAAAGTTCCCATTCGATCCAGCGATTGCACTTCTCGGTATATACCCGGAAGATTGGAAAGCAGTGACACGAACAGATATCTGCACGCCAATGTTCATAGCAGCATTATTCACAATTGCCAAGAGATGGAAACAACCCAAATGTCCTTCAACAGATGAGTGGATAAATAAAATGTGGTATATACACACGATGGAATACTACACGGCAGTAAGAAGGAATGACCTCGTGAAACATATGACAACATGGATGAACCTTGAAGACATAATGCTGAGCGAAATAAGCCAGGCACAGAAAGAGAAATATTATATGCTACCACTAATGTGAACTTTGAAAAATGTAAAACGAATGGTTTATAATGTAGAATGTAGGGGAACTAGCAATAGAGAGCAATTAAGGAAGGGGGAACAGTAATCCAAGAAGAACAGATATGCTATTTAACGTTCTGGGGATGCCCAGGAATGACTATGGTCTGTTAATTTCTGATGGATATAGTAGGAACAAGTTCACAGAAATGTTGCTATATTATGTAACTTTCTTGGGGTAAAGTAGGAATAGGTTGGAAGTAAAGCAGTTATCTTAGGTTAGTTGTCTTTTTCTTACTCCCTTGTTATGGTATCTTTGAAATGTTCTTTTATTGTATGTTTTTCTTTTTTGTTTTGTTTTGTTTTTTTAATTTTTTTTCCATACAGTTGATTTAAAAAGGAAAAAAAGGTAAAAAAAAAAAAAAAGGAAAAAAAAAGGAAAAAAATATGTAGTGCCCCCTTGAGGAGCCTGTGGAGAATGCAGGGGTATTGGCCTACCCCACCTCAATGGTTGCTAACATGACCACAGACATAGGGAACTGGTGGTTTGATGGGTTGAGCCCTCTATCGTAGGTTTTACCCTTGGGAAGACGGTTGCTGTAAAGGAGATGCTAGGCCTCCCTATAATTGTGCCTAAGAGCCTCCTCCCGAATGCCTCTTTGTTGCTCAGATGTGGCCCTCTCTCTCTAGCTAAGCCAACTTGAAAGGTGAAATCACTGCCCTGCCCCCCTACATGGGATCAGACACCCAGGGGAGTGAATCTCCCTGGCAACGTGGAATATGACTCCCGGGGAGGAATGTAGACCTGGCATCATGGGACGGAGAACATCTTCTTGACCAAAAGGGGGATGTGAAAGGAAATGAAATAAGCTTCAGTAGCAGAGAGAGTCCAAAAGGAGCCGAGAGGTCACTCTGGTGGGCACTCTTATGCACAATTTAGACAACCCTTTTTAGGTTCTAAAGAATTGGGGTAGCTGGTGGTGGATACCTGAAACTATCAAACTACAACCCAGAACCCATGAATCTCGAAGACAATTGTATAAAAATGTAGCTTATGAGGGGTGACAATGGGATTGGGAAAACCATAAGGACCACAATCCCCTTTGTCTAGTTTATGGATGGATGAGTAGAAAAATAGGGGAAGGAAACAAACAAACAGACAAAGGTACCCAGTGTTCTTTTTTACTTCAATTGCTCTTTTTCACTTTAATTATTATTCTTGTTATTTTTGTGTGTGTGCTAATGAAGGTGTCAGGGATTGATTTAGGTGATGAATGTACAACTACGTAATGGTACTGTGAACAATCGAATGCACGATTTGTTTTGTATGACTGCATGGTATGTGAATATATCTCAATAAAATGAAGATTAAAAAAAAAAAAAAAGAATCACCCAGGGAACACAAGAAGGCAGGCTCCTCGCTCCACTACAATTCTGATTCAGGAGACCTGGCAAGACCTGGGAATCTGCATTTTTAGTGAGACACCCCCACACACACATAATCATGATACAGGTGGTCCAAAGACCACATCTTAAGACAACCTGCCTGGATTAACAGCATCACAGGTTATGGCACCAAACTTGGATCTAAAACCCCAACTCGACTCCTATCTACGTGACATCAAGCAAGTTTTCCTTCTCTGTCAAATGAGGATAATAAACTTAGTACAGTGCCTAGCACCTGATAACCAGTCAACCTAACTTAGCTATAAAAATATTGGTGTCTTTAGGGGAATAAGAGTGCTTTCTTCAGATGTGGTAATTTCTATTAATCTGTCCCTATGCAGGTAAATTTTCCATATGACTTGCATTAGCAAAGAGAGACTACTATTATTTTTTTCTAAGCCTTACACTTTTCATATCCTTTACTTAATTGTGGGGAACTAAGGAAATAACCCCAAACAGAGGAATTATTTATAATAGCAAAAATATTAGAAACAAATTGCCAACAACAGAGGTCAAGTTACAGAAACGGTGAGCTATAGTCATAGAATGGAATACTATATAGCCCTTAAATATGACTTTATAAAAATAGGTAAAAGTTATTTTATAATGCCAAATGAAAAAATAACCCGATAGAGAATATATCTACCACATGATCACAATCATGCATATTAAAAAAGCAAGACAGTGTTTGCATAGAAAAGAATGAAAGAAAATATCCCAAAATGCCAAAACATATGTTGTCTTTGAGGTAAAAGATGGGTGATTCTAGCTTCTTCCTTTTTTACCTTTCTGTGGTTCCAACTGTTCACAATCCCAGACTAACACTCATTTTACTTCATTGCAATACTCCCTGTCTTCATAATCCAGACTGTTAAGTATTTTAGCCTCCCTGCACAGAGTGTGGGCAGGAACGAGCAACATCAGCATCACCTGGGAGCTTCTTAGATGAGCAGATCTCAGGCCCCATCCATGATCTATTGAATCAGAATCAGCATTTTTATAAGATCTGCCAGGCAAGGTTCTCAGAGAAGTACCAAAATGAGAGAAACTCTCTCTGATGGTTTCATATAGATTGATGTTGATTCAGAGGACCAAATTAAAACACAGTGGTCTTAGTCCCAAAATTGTCTGTGTGACATCAAGCATGTTTCTCAACCTCTCTGTGCCTGGGTTTTCCTCATTCATAAAATGGGTATGATAAACTTAGCATGGTGGCTAACAGATACCAAGATGGGAGTTGGGGTACAGTAAATCATTATAAACAGAGCTAAGAAACACTTCTAGTTTGGCATATTTAAACCAGCCAGGCACTCTGCGAGAGTCGGGATTCCCAATATCCTGCCCAGTGCTTGAAACACAGTAAAGCCCTCAGCCAGTGTTTGTCTAATAAATCATTAATAAGAAAGCAGGTGACATTTATCCATTTTTGACCTGGATTGTCTCATTCCTTAGTGTGTAACACTCTCAAAAGTGCCCATTTTCTCCATTCCAACATTCAAAACTATGCCAGCTCGAGCCCTCGATCTTGGGGCTTGCCCTTATGAAGCCTGTTACTGCAAAAGAGAGGCTAGGCCTGCTTACAATTGTGCCTAAGAGTCTCCTCAAGAGAACCTCTTTGTTGCTCAGATGTGGCACTCTCTCTAAGTCCACGTGGCAGGTGAACTCACTGCCCTCCCCTCTACATGGGAACTGACTTCCAGGGGTGTGAATCTCCCTGGCAACACTGGACATGAATCCAGGAGATGAGCCTGGACCTAGCATGGTGGGATTAAGAACAATCTTGACCAAAAAGGGGAAGCAAAATGAAACAAAAGTTTCAGTGGCTGAGAAATATCAAATGGGGTCTAGAGGTCACTCTGGGGGGCTTTCTTACAAGCTATATAGATATCCCTTTTTTTTTTTTTTCAATCATCATTTTATTGAGATATATTCACATACCACGCAGTCATACAAAACAAATTGTACTTTCGATTGTTTACAGTACCATTACATAGCTGTACATTCATCACCTAAATCAATCCCTGACACCTTCATTAGCACACACACAAAAATAACAAAGATATCCCTTTTTAGTTTTAGTGTACTGGAGTAGATAGAAGGAAATGTCTGAAACTGTCAAACTGCAACCCAGTAGCCTTGATTCTTGAAGACAATTGCATAACTATGTAGCTTATGTGGTGTGACTGTACAATTGTGAAAACCTTGTGGCTCACACTCCCTTTACCCAGTGTATGGACAGATGAGTAGAAAAATGGGGACAAAAATTAAATTAAAAATAGCATGGAATGGGGGATGGGATGCTTTAGGTGTTCTTTTTTACTTTTATTTTATTCTTACCTTTATTTTTTGGAGTAAGAAAAATGTTAAAAATTTGATTGTGGTGATGAATGCACAACTATTTGATGGTGCTGTGAACAGCTGATTTTACACTGTGGATGATTATATGATATGTGAATATATCTCAGTAATATTGAGTTTTAAAAAAACCACGCCAGTTCCCACCTCCATCGGACAGTGAGGGGGAGGTTTAAGCTTAATGTAGTCTGTAAATCATTCATGCTAGAACTTCTTATCGGTACAAATTTACAGCGCTCAACCGTCCATACTGCCCACCCATCCTCACTGTTACACCGCCTACCAGATTCCCTAAGCCACACCCCTATACCCACAGTGCCCCGCCCGCGCGGCCGACTCTATCGCCTTCCCTAGGCCCCGCCCCCTTGGGCCGGTTCGCTTTCCCTTCCCACCTCACGCTTTCTCTAGGCAACAGCTCTCGTCCTCGCCCAACCACGGGGCGCGCCACTGCAGGCCCCGCCCCCAGCCCCGGCTCCCGCCGGCCCAGCTCGCGTGCGTGCTCGCTCTCGCCGCACGCCGTAGCTAACTCGCTGCCCAGGGCCGGGCATCAGCCCTGCGGCTGCGCTTCTGCTGGGCGCCGCGGGCAGGCGCCAGAGTCGGGCTCCCGCGGTGCAGTGGCCCGGAGGCTGCTTAAGGTTTGGGCTGGAGCCGTCCTAAGAGCCGCGCCTCCTTCCGGCGCGAGGTAGGGCCCGGGGACACGGGGCTGGGCCGAGGTCACGGAGGCCTCGCGAGAGGGACAAGGGCGCCGGGCCGGGCTGTGTGTGCGGGCGTGAGCGTGGCGGTAGCCTGCGAGCCCGGGGCGGTTAGACCCGTTTGTTTGTGTCCGGGCGCCCGGAAGGGGAGTGCGGCGCCTGGACTAACGGTTACCGGCGCCGCGCAACCCACTTGCGCCGTCGTGCCTCACAGCCCCGGCGCGGAGGACTGTGCCTATTCCTGCGTTCCGTGGCTGGGGATCCGTCTGTTCAGCCAGTAAATTTGTATTGCGCCCTTCGGTGTGCCAGGCAGCCGACTGGCGCCGAGGCGCAGAGAAGGCGGCAGTCCTGGGCATCTGAGCCCTTTGTCGAAAATGGGGTTGGATGCGAAGGGAGGGGACCGGAGCGTGACAGCTGGGCGCCGCCCCCTCGGCGTGACGAGATCAGGCCACCGGGAAGTCAAATGCGTGTGTTCGCCCTTGGGGAGCGCGGAGCCACCTGGACAGATGGCGCCTTCGTCATCCCCTGAAAGGCGGGAGGGAGGAGCGGGGAGGGCAAAGCAAGCCCGAGGTGGACCCCGCCTGTTTCTTTCCTAGTTAGAAATCGCCCTCGGAGAAGATGGAAGGGGAGAAGCGGCCGGCTCCGGGCCCGCCCTACGAAGGCGTGTTGGCGGACGGGCACCTGATCCTGTGGACGCTGTGCTCGGTGCTGCTGCCCGTGTTCGTCACCTTTTGGTGTAGCCTCCAGCGGTCACGCCGGCAGCTGCACCGCAGGGACATCTTCCGCAAGAGCAAGCACGGGTGGCAGGACACAGACCTGTTCAGCCAGCCCACCTACTGCTGCGTGTGCGCGCAGCACATCCTGCAGGGCGCCTTCTGCGACTGCTGCGGGCTGCGCGTGGACGAGGGCTGCCTCAAGAAGGCCGACAAGCGCTTCCAGTGCAAGGAGATCATGCTCAAGAACGACAGCCGGGCCCTGGATGCCATGCCGCATCACTGGATCCGGGGCAACGTCCCGCTGTGCAGTTACTGTATGGTTTGCAAGCAGCAGTGCGGCAGTCAGCCCAAGCTCTGCGATTACAGGTATTGCCTTCGGGGGTACTGTTAAGTCCCAGAACACGCAGCGGGAGTCAGGATCGCATAGGGTGGGTGTGGAGGCCGACTTTGAGCTCTACAAATGGCCTAAACTGCCCATCTCGAGGACGCAAGCTAATAAATATCCTGAGAATTGTCCAGCGGAGCAGCTTTTGCGAGGAGTCATTTGCTGAAATAATGCTTTTAGCCTCCGCTCCTCAGCCAGTCTGCTCTTTGGGGTAATAACACTTGGCTGTTAACTCTCATCCAGAGGTCTCTTAAGTGCTGTGTGATTCATGGACACTATATGTTGTAGCTTTTGCTACTGTTATCTCCATTCTACAAAGGGGGAAATAAGGTGTAGAAACATCAGCTTTTCCCTAGAACTTCAAAACTGATTGATCCTCGGTTTTGTACTGTGAATGTATGGCGTAAACAAGGGTTATTCCAAAACAGCATTTCAGATATCTTTTGCTCATACAAGTATTGCTGCCATAATGAAATATATTCAAAAAGGATACTAATCGGGATATTCCTTTTGCCACATGGTCTTTCAACATTTTAGATCAATGATGTGGTAATTATATTGACCCTGATAGAACCAAGAATATTTTAATGGCTTATACATACATATTGGGCAACACGTTTGTGTTCTTAAATACTCTCTGAAAATAGGCAAAGATGTCTTTGCTTATGTCAGAGATTGGTAGAAGGGGATGCTACTTTGCAGATCATCATTTTACAGTTCAGAAAGTAAGGTTCCTGAGGTCCATTCAGTGGTGAAATAGTAGTGGCTGCCATAATTTTTAACTCCAAGCCCAGGGCTAGGAATACTGTAACACCCAGCCTTGTCTCGGCCTCAAGTCTGAACATCCTCGTTGTGATGGGTTTACTCTGTGTTTTCTGAGAAGAAACATGTTAAGGCCCCCAAACATGTTTAAGAACTGAAATAAAAAGCTGCTACTAGATAGCAAGTTACCTCTTCTGATTATTTTTGGCAGAAAAAACTTTTTTAAAAAATTAGCATGGGCACTGTTGGGGCAACACCTGTTTTTCAAATATTTTACATGTTATCAGGTTTAGAGACTTAATTATTTTTCTAAATAATATGTTTTAAGCAATACAGAGTTCAGAGCCATTCATTTTTATTTGGAACTTTAAAATTTTATACTTTGTCCTTTTGGCATCTGTGAGAACTAGGTTACTGGTGAATATACATAAATTACAGAACTCTCTGAGGTGAGCTTTAGTCAGAGAAGTGGGATTAGTTGGAAAGAAGATACAAATTGAGTATTGTTATTTTTCCTTCCCTTCTTTGTGTCTGCAGAATTACGTAAAAATGGCTTCCAAGCAATGCTCCTTTTTTTTAAATAATCTTAATGCTTCCGATCTTTCACCCAAATGATCTTCTAAAAATACAAATGTGATCTAGTCTGCTCAGCTTAAACCTTCGTTTGCTCCCCCATCACTTACACTGGTGGGCTTACAGGGTGCAATCCAAGTGCTTGACGAGGCATGCAAGGTCCTGCGTGCCCTGCAGATCACCCTGCCTTTCCATCTTGTCTACCATCACTTGCATTAAACTTTATGCACTAGCAGCATCAAGGTGGTCATGGTTCCTAAACACAATCACATTGTTTTTTGTTTGTTTAATTGGCTTTCCTCTCTGTCTAAAGTACCCTTCTTCTGGCTAGCTTCTAGTCATCCTTAATGACCATCTCATGTCCTTTCCTCCAGGAACCCTTGCCTGACCTTCCATGCCAACCCCTGAGCCCCATTTTTTTTCTTCTTGATAATGCCATCATAGCCTGTATCTCAGTGGTTCTCAGAGTAAGGTTCCCCAGGCCAGCAGCATCACCTCACCTGGCAACATGTTAGAAATGTAAATTCTAGGGTTGCCAAATTTAGCAAATAAAAATAGAGGAAGCCCAGGTAAATATGAATTTCAAATGAACAATAAATAATTTTTTAGAATGAATATGTCCCATGCAATATTTTGGACAATCATACCAAAAAATTGTTTATCTAAAATTCAAATTTAATTGGGCATCCCCTATTTATCTGATGACCCTAGGCCCACCCCAAACCCAGTGAATCAGAAACTTGGCTGGTGACCAGCATCTGTGCTTTAACAGGCCCTGAAGGGAATTCTGAAGTTGGAGAACCTTATTATCTTTTTTATGTATCTTTCTTGCCCTTTAAAAACATGAGTCTCTCTCTTCAATTTTGTGTCCTTCCCATTGAGTACAATGAATGTTTCTGATGATAGATTTTTGCCTCATTAGCTTGTTCTTACAGATTACTGAGCAGTCTGTTCCCAGAGTTCTATACCACCACCCAGCCCCCCACGGAGGAAACTGTCTCTGAAATTTAGGAAGTGTTAAGTATTCCCAGGAGAAGATAGCACAGTATCCTGAAGTTGTACATATTCTCTAGTGTTCTAAGCTAATTTTTTTAGTCAGTAATACTATGCAGGATTGCAGTCTGCTTAACTTTCTGTAGGAATGACATATTTTGGAAGAAGAAACAAAATAGCTTTTTAAAACCTGTGAAACACAGGCCAGACTGTTCCTCTCTAGATTTTATCTGGAGGGGGCTCCTTCCATGGCTGCATCACATTCTCAGGGAAGTCCGTTTTTAAGTGAGCTTTGAAGAGTGTTTGGTCAACAAGTCAGCGTTTCAAGGGTGGTAATGACAAGTGATGATTGATTTTAAAGCCTCCAGCCCAGTTAACATCTGCAGAATAAGTGATTTATACTCATTCATTCAGTATCCAGTTTTCAGCTGTGCTAAGCACTGTGCTACATTCTGCTTTTCCTGTAGATTTTTTCCCTCTTTTTCTCTGTGTTCCTGCCCCTACCCTCCAACACTCTGCTGCGTTTCTGCACCTCGTATAGCCTCACTCCTTCCTTACCTTTTTTCCTTCTCAACTCTCTTCCGACTAAAGTACAGAACTAGGTTATATTTTTAAGGGTTCATTATATTTATTAAATAAACCTTTGTTCCTTGTAACTTTCTGTCTCTCATTAAGAAAACTTAAGGTGTTTTTTTAATTTGCAAGGCCTTTTTTCCATACATCTGCCACCACCATCACCCCTCACCTCCGCGCACACACACACTGTGATTAATGAAAGAAAGCTGCTGACTCTCGGAAGGTAATTACACTTTAGTCTTGGCTTTGATCTTAAATTTTATGTTTCTCTTTCCTCTTGGCATGCATTTATTTGTTTCATTCATTATCTGAAACAATAAAAGATACCAGATTTCTCTTCTAGAGCAGAGGTGGGGAAACTTTTTCCATAAAGAGCCGAAAAGTAAATATTTTAGGCTGTGTGGATGGTAATGTCTGTCGTAATTACTTAACTGCCATTGCGCAAACCCAGCTATAGGCAATATGTAAATTAACAGCTGTAACTGTGTTCCAATAAAACTTCATTTACAAAATCAGGGGCTGACCTGTTTGTAATTTGCCGACCACATTCGATTGTAAATCTCAGAAATGACTATCTCAGCTACATATGTAATTCAGCTGCCTCCTCCAGCATACAAAAGAAGAAAGCTATTGTGAACAGTTACTGTTTTCAGAAAAAATAATAAGCAGTGTTGCCAGCATTTTTTTAACCTTGTTAAAAAAATTTTTTTTTAAATCAGTCCTCCTCAACAAGAATGACATGTAAATTCATGAGTCATTCCATATTTTCGTATGAGGGACCTTTTGAGGGTGGTGGTAATTTTCTGCATCTTGATAAAGGTTTGAGTTAATGAATATGTGCACTTGTCAAAACTCAGCTAATGGTACTTAATATTTGTACGTTTCATTGTAAATTTTACATTAAAAGAAAAAACCTATAAACCATGTTGAACCCCAGGTATTGGTATGTGTGCTTGCTAAAGTATTTAGGAAGCATTCTTATGTCTACAGTTTACCTGGAAATGGACTAAAAATAAGGTGGATTAATGGGTGGATAAAAATGTGATAACGCAGTTACGGTAAGACATTAACACTAGAATGTAGGTGGTAGGCATATCGATGTTCACTGTAAGAAGTTTAAAAACCAAGACATTTTATGTACAATGTTTTATACTGTAGAATGTAGGGGACCTAGAGATACCAATTAGTGGAGGGGGAATGATAATCTAATAAGAACAGATAAACTATGGAGGGTAATCTCAATGTTATGGGAATGCTCAGAAATGATTATGGTTTGTAAACTTTCTTGGATATAGTAAGATCATGTTGGAAGCAATAGAGTTATTTTAGGTTTTTTTTTTCTCTTATTCCTTTGTTTTCTTAGGGGTTATTAATTTTCTTGGGGTATGATAGGAACATGTTGGAAGCAATGTAGTTATTTTAGATTATTTGTTTTTCTTACTCCTCTGTTTGGACATGGTTTATTAATTTTCTTGGGGTATGGTAGGAACATGTTGGAAGCAAAGTAGTTATTTTAGGTTATTTGTTTTCCTTAATCCATTGCTTTGTTTGAAATGTGGGGTTTTTTTGGTTGTTGTTTGCCTGTTTGTTTTTAATTTTTTGATAAACAAAGTTAAAAAATTGAAAAAAAATCAGTAGAAAAATGGGAGTAAAAACTAAATGACAAATAGGGTGGGATGGGGGGATGGTTTGGGTATTCTCTTTTCACTTTTATTTTTTATTCTTATTCTGATTCTTTCTGATGTAAGGAAAATGTTCAGAAATAGATTGTGGTGATGAACGCATAACTATATGATCATACTGTGAACAGTTGATTGTATACCATGGATGACTGTATGGCTTGTGAATATATTTCAATAAAACTGAATTAAAAAAAAAAAAAAAAAACCAAGACATTTTAAAGAACAAAGACTATCCTTGTTTTTAGGAGATACTAAAGTGTTGAAGAATGGAGTGTCATAATGTCTGCAGTTGACTTTCAAATGATTTAGCAAAACAAGTTCATACTGAGAAAGAACACGGGAGAAAATTTTAATTAAGAATCAGAGTGAAAGATTGGTTTAAGGATGTTCCTTTTACTATTTTTATTTTTATTTTTTTTGAGTTCTCTGTAGGTTTGAAATTCTTCAAAATGAAAAGTTGGGAAAACAGAAAGGGAAAAATAAAGATAAGCAATTACCCAATGACATGATTGCTAAAACTAAGGTATAAAAACATTATTAATAATTTCTTATTTTCTCATTAGATTTTAAATATAGATTGAATTAAATACTAATTACAAAATGTAAAGGATACAATATCTCAATATTTGAAAATGGTATTTCTAAGGAAAAGCATAATACTGAATAAATAGTAAGCATTTTGGCTTTACCTTTACAGAACACAGGCCAATAGTAGCTATCACCTTGGTTAAAAATAATCTGTCTGAAATTTAGGAGAATTTAGTAAATGATAAAGGTGGTGTTATACAATAGAGGGGATAGAAAAGATAATTTTATAAATCATGCTAGGACAAGTGCTGTTTGAGGGAAAAAAAGGATTAGATCTTTTTTTGTTGTTTTTTTAAGTAGAGAAGTTGTGTGTTTACAGAAAAACATGCATAAAATGCAAGGTTCCCATATGCCACCCTATTATTAACACTTTGCATTGGTGTCATACATTTGTTACAATTGATGAAAGCACATTTTTATAATTGTGCTATTGACTACAGTCCATGGTTTAACTTAGAGTTCACTGTATTGTGCAGATCTTTGGATTATTTAAATTTTTATCCTAGTAACATATAAACAACCTAACATTTCTCCTTTTAACCACATTCATATATTTAATTCAGTGCTGTTAATTGGGTTCACAGTGATGCGCTACCATTAGCACCATCCACTATCAAAACGTTTCCATCATCCCAAATGGAAACTGTTCATTTTAAGCTTCAACTCCCTAGACCCCACCTGCTCCCCATCCCCTGGTAACCTGTATTCTAGATTCTGACGCTGTGAGTTTGCTTATCGAGTTATTTCGTATCAGTGAGATCATACAGTATTTGTCCTTTTGTGTCTGGCTTATTTCACTCAGCATGATTTCTTCAGGGTTCATCTATGTTGTCTCATGTATCAAAGCTTCATTCCTTTTTACAGCTAAATAATATTCTACTGTGTATCTACCACGTATATACCACATTCTGTTTTTCCATTCCTCTGTTGATGGACACTTGGGTTGCTTCCAACTTTTGGCTATTGTTAATAATATCCCTATGAACATCAGTGTGCAACTGTCTGTTCAAGTCCCTGCTTTCAAGTTTGATGCATATATACTTAAAGGTGGGATTGCCAGGTCATATGGTAATTCTATACATAACTTTCTGAGGAACCACCAAACTGTCTTCCACAGCAGCTGCACCATTTTACATTGCCACCAGGAATGAATGAGTGTTCCTATTTCTCTACATCCTCTCCAACACTTGTAATTTTCTGTTTTTCTGATAGTAGCCATTCTAGTGGGTATGAAATGGTATCTTGTGGTTTTGATTTGCATTTGCCTAATGGTTAATGATTTTGAGCATCTTATTATGTGCTTTTTGGCCCTTTGTAGGTCTTTGTAGAAATGTCTGTTCAAGTCTTTTGCTCATTTTAAAATTGGATTGTTTGTCCTTTTGTTGTGAGTTGAAGGATTTCTTTATATTTTCTAGATAGCAAACCCTTATTGGATATGTGGTTTCCAAATGTTTTCTCCCACTGTGTAGGTTTTCTTTTTACTTTCATGATAAAGTCCTTTTATGAATGAAAGTTTTTAATTTTGATGAGTTCCCATTTATCTAATTTTTTCTTTTGTTTCTTGTGCTTTGGGTATAAAGTCTGAGAAATCATTGCTTAACACAGGTCCTGGAGATACTTCCCTATATTTTTTCTAGGCATTTTATAGTTTTTGGCTCTTGTATTTAGGTCTTTGATCATGTTGAGTAGATTTTTGTGTATGGTGTGAGATAGGGATCCACCTTCCTTCTTTTACACATAGAGATCCAGTTTTCCTAGTACCAATTGTTAAAGAGGCTATTCTTTCCCAGTTGAGTGGACTTGCCATCCTTGTCAAAAATCAGTTGGTCATAAAATGGGAGGGTGGGTATTTGAACTCTGTGTTCAATTCCATTGGTCTATGTTTGTCCCCATGCCAGTACCATGTTGTTTTGATTGCTATGACTTTGTAACAAGTTTTAAGATCAGGAAATATGAGTCTTCCAGCTTCATTCTTCTTTTTCAAGATGCCTTTGGCTATTCAAGGCTCCTTACCCTTCTATATAAATTTGATTTTGGCTTTTCCTTTTCTGTAAGTAAGGCTGTTAGAATTTTTATTGGGACTGCATTAACTGTAAATTGCTTTGGATAGAATGTACATCTTAATGTTAGTCTTCCAATCCGTGAATGCAGAATGTCCTTCCATATTTTTATGTCTTCTCTGATTTCTTTTAGCACTGTTTTGTAGTTTTCTGTGTACAAAAGGTTAGAATCACATTATGCATTAAGTGGATTAAAGCATGGATTCTTAACCTGATGGTTCTTAGATAGATAACCATCCAGAAAAGCCTGACACTTTAATGAGATGCTATAATCTATGACCCCAGAGGGTTAGGAAGTATCGAATTAAAGATACTAAATATGAAAACTGAATCTGAGGGGAAAAGACTCTATTTGAATATTTTTCTAATTTAGAAATGGTAAAGGACTTTAAAGCTTAAAGGCATTTGAACAAATCACAAAGGGATATCTAGATCTGACTATCAAATAAACTTACGTCTTTTAAAAAGTAAACGAGAAAACTGGAAAATATTTGCAAGAAATATGACAGAAAAGAGTTTGATGTCCTAGATAAGTAAAAAGTACAAGCATTTGTTAAAACCTCATGAAAAACGGATATAAAACATGAATGAATTCATAAAAAGAAGGCAAAAAATACTCAACCTCATCTAGTGACCAAAGACCTCTAAATTGAAACAACAAAATACCTTTTGCACCTTTCAGATTATCAATGAAAATTTTTGAAATAATTTTGAAAAATAATAAGCATTATTGGCAAATGTTAAATATAATGGACACCTTCCTTCAGTGTTAAGAAGCAAATTGGCCAGGCATATCAAGGACCTTAGGAAAATGCAGGTCCTTTGACCCAGTAACTTGACTTTTAAGATTCCAAGAAAATACTCTGATATATGTTTAAGGTTGTTCATCATGTTGTTTTTCCTTCCAAAAGTTAAAAAACAATCGAATGTGTTTTTTTTTTTAAAAAAAGAAAGGTTAAATAAATTGTGGAATAGCCACAATATATGTTCTACATCTTTTATAAACCATGTTTTAAAAAAAATACTTAATGGCCTGGGAGAATATTCATGATACACTGTGGGAAAAAAAAGCTGTATTCAGATATGTGTGTGTTTGTGTGTATCATAGTCCCAACTTTGAAAAACAATACATAAGTGTACTAAAAACTGAAAAAATAAGTACATCAAAAAGTTAAGAGTAATTATGTTTGGATGATTTTTATTTTATGTCTTTCTGTATTTTCTAAATTTACAAGCATAAGCTGGTATTATCTTACTTAAAATACAATTTTAAAATCTATGCAAGAAGTTCATGAATATATTCTGATTTTTAGAAGCTCAAGCAATATGAAAGAATATTAGAGTAATAATATCAGTCCTACTTTTGTTGCCGGAGGAAACCATTGTGAATTAATTCAGTAGGTGTTATTTCAGATTATTTTTAATGATAATAATAATATACTGTTTTCAAGTTAATGATAGCACAATATGTGGAGGTATTATACTTCAGCTGTAGTTTCCCAAGCTTAGTTTGAAAACAAGTGTCAACAAAGATCTCTGTGCAAGTGACTTCAGTTTTCTCTTTAACAGTTTATGCAGACAGCTCTTCGTTCAGCAGTTAATAGCACTCTTGAGTAAATAGCAGTAATTACTTGACAAATCTGAACATCCAACAGGAAAAAAAAACCTTAAAATAGGAGGTCAAGAAAGTTGACCTTGGGGCCCAGGAGTGTTTATTCTTTTTTTTTTTTTTAATTCAAACTAATTATAACCCTTTTCTCTCAGCCTGCTTTTGCCAGAAATATCTTAGCTGTGAGTGGATTACATACTTGGCACATTAATAACAGAAACCAGGAACCTTTACCAGCAATATTCCCTACTTGTTTAATGCATAGGTCCAAACGTAGAGATAAATCTGAATGTAAATGTTTTTCTTTCTGTATTTCAAATACAAATCTATAAATTATTTGTGCACTAACTACCAGGAGGAAATTGACTATTTTACTTATGTTATTGACTAAATAGAAGTTGACAGATGATTGTAAATTAAGAGATTTTCAAACTGGACCCTGAATAACTCTTCAGGGGCCCGTGGCCTGGAGGGCATTTGAGCAGTAAGAACTTCAGGATGCACAAGCCTATTTCAACCAAAGCACAAGTAAATTGTACATCAAACCGTTGTTCTAGACCACCTTTTGTTTGTATGGATTATATCTATTGGGTACTTATTTTATTCTAAGTTAAAACTGAAATTTAAAATTTTTTATTTATTTTTCAAATAATAAACTCATTACATGTTAAATAATGTATTTTTATGAAAATAAAAGAAAGGAAGATTTACTGAGAAGAGCAGCATAGATTTACAATTTTGTACATTTCTCTGGCTTAATGAAAGTCAGCTAGATTCACATGTTTACTTCTGCATTCAGTCTGTTACAATATCACATATCTTTTCTGTAAAACTCCACTGTACAATGTTGAGAGAATGAGGGTGAAATAACATCTTAGTAGTAGTATAGAAATTATTTTAACCTCACAGACCCCCTGAAAAGATATTGGTGATCCCCAGCAGTTTAAGAAACAGTGTTAAATTAAATTGCCAAGTATGTTCAAACCTTATTACTCTATTTTTACTATACAAGTACAGTTACATTTCTCTTATTTGCCAGATTTTAAGCTCAGTCACAATGAAATTACTGTTTTCTTGTTTTTGTGGGTTTTTTTGTTTTTTGTTTTTTACAAAAATGCTTTATTCTCAGACAGATTATGGTTTAAAATTTAATTATTGTCTTAGTTTCTTCCTTCCCTCAGGTGCATTTGGTGTCAGAATACAGTACATGATGAATGCATGAAAAACAGCTTAAAGAATGAAAAGTGCGATTTTGGAGAATTCAGAAATCTCATCATTCCACCAAGTTATTTAACTTCCATTAATCAAATGCGTAAAGACAAAAAAACAGATTATGAAATGGTAATTAGAGTTTGTTTTTCTTCTGTAATCTATTTCTAGAAAGTTACTTAAGTCAGTGTATGAGAAAATCGTGTGTGAGAGAGAGAGAGAGAGAGAGAGAAGAATTAGGGCCTGGGATAAAATAAACTAAGATAAAAGGTCAGGAGGAAGGGGAAAATAAAAGGCCATTATTTAAGCCATAAAACCCTACCCAATTCCTAGAGTTGTGTCACAAACCTTGGCTCTTGAGTTCTGTGTCTATAAGGAAAATGGAAATGTTTTATTCGTGGTTTCCAAATCACTGCCTGCATCTGAATCAACTGGGGAACTTTTTAAAAATACAGATTTCTGAGCCACTTCCATCCCCATGTTTGATTCTATAGGTCAAGGGTAGATTCCAGGAATCCATATTTTGGGGACAACATCTGATTCTGACTATTGTCAGTAAAAAGAAACATAGATTTTCCTCACATATTTTTCTAGAATTTTCCCTTTTGTAACTTTACATAGGATACCCAGAGAAAAGTTTACATTATACATTAGATGTTCCCACAAATAATGTGGAACATTAAAACTGTTGGCAACAGGTTGCAGTGTGTGTGTGTAAGAAACTATGCAAATGTTTTTCTGTCTTTATATAGCTCTTAAAAGAATGATTATAAAGATTTGCAGATTGATTGTCTCCTTGAATATGCCAAAATAGTTGAACTTTTTATCTTAACATTAAAATGTACCTTTCCAAGTTAAGGTTTTTGTATTATAAGTATCTTTGCAATATTTTTGCAAAGAAAGAAAGCATTTTTAAATTTTAAATTAACTCTGAGTTTAATGTTATTATATAGATTTTTTTTTATTTTTTTAATGTACAACTCCTTATGTAATTGAATTCAATCTGAGGTCTCAAGGGATGAGATTCACTGAGTAAAACAATTGAATAGCTTCATTAATGGTTACATCTACAAAGAGGGGAAGAGGAAAGAAAGTGCTAGATTATGGTCAATAATAACTTCATTTGACTTTGGACTGTGTACAAATCTGGATTCTTGAGTCTGATTCTGGGTACCCCACTTAAAAAAAAAAAAGTACACATTAAAATACACTAATATATGGCCAGAAAACAACAACAAAGGTAAGAGATCAGAGAAAATCATTGTTCGTTCTATGAATGATTGAAAGAATTTGTAACAGAGCCTAGGCGACAAGACACAGTGCTTCAGATGTTTTGAGTACAGCAGTTCTATGGAAGAACTGCTTCAGGAAGCAAAATTGGAACAATGAATGAAAGCTACTGAAAGACAGGCTTCCAGCTCAATTTTAAGGAAAAACTTTCTAATGATTTGATTTAGCACTGGAATGGACTACATAATAAGTGAGTTCCTTCTTTAATGAGTATTCAAGCACATGTTAGATGACTAATCTGGAAAAATGTAGAAGAGAATTATACAGTAAGTGGAGGTTAAACTAAATCATCTCTAAGTTCCCTTTCCAGTCTTAGAATTCTTTGATTTTTATATTGTATTGATGATACTGGTTTAGTTATTTTTCTGTCAGTATATTATAGCAATGCTGTTATCATGGAAAAGTGAGTGCTTCCTATCTTCCTAGTAAACTCTTCACTCATGTTCATTTTTTTTTTTTAGCTAGCCTCTAAGCTTGGAAAGCATTGGACCCCATTAATAATCCTGGCCAACTCTCGTAGTGGAACTAACATGGGAGAAGGATTGTTGGGAGAATTTAGGATCCTGTTAAATCCAGTCCAGGTAACTAAAGTGAAAAACTTCCTAATTTTTCATTTTTAGCTTTTCATTTTTCCTAAAATGCAATGAATGCTGATGCTATAAATCACTAGTCACCTGATTAAAGGAAAAAAAATAATTACAAAAGGATCAAGCCATTCAAGGATGTGGAGAAACAACAACCCTCATACACTGCTGGTGGGAATGGAAAATAATATGGTCACTTTGGAAAATAGATTTTTTCTTAAAAAGTTAAACATAAGTTGACCAATCACCCAACAATCCCACTTCTAGATATCTACCTAAGGGAAATGAAAAAAAGATTGTCACTGAAAGACACATGTAGAGAGAGAGGGTGGGGCAAGATAGCGGAGTGGTGAGGTATGGAATTTAGCTACTTGTCTAGGGCAGCTGATAAATAGTCAGGAACTGTGTGGAACAGCTGTTTTGGGGTTTTCTGTGACCAGTCACACATCATACTCTAGTCTGGAAGAGGTGGAATGGCAGAGATTGTGGCAAAGACCTGTAAGTTTCCCCGGCCAGAGGGTTGGCCTCCTTCCCCCCAGGCACGGCAGACTGTCTTAGAGCTGGTTGCCTGGAGGAAAAAGAAACAGTCTGTGCTGGGAGCAAGGAGGGGGGCTCCACCTAGCCCCAATTGCAGAATTAACAAATTGGACTGCTGAATAAAAATTCCAAGCACAGATAAATCAAGAGCAGGCAGAAAAGGAACCTGGGGGATTCTGCCCAACAGGGAGGAGGCAAGGCTAACATAAAAAAAAAAAAAAAAAAAAAAAGACTTTTGGAGGTGGAGTTGTTCAGGATACTGGAAAAGGGCTGGCTCCAAGAAAAGGGGGCACATAGAAATGGATAACAATTCAGGCTACCATTTGCAAACCCAGAGAGCTGGGATCTGCTCTGAAAAGGTTTTGTTTTGTTTTTTTCTTTTCTTTTCTTTTCTTGCTCTCCAACTCTTTATCTTTGTACTCTTCAATAGCTCATCAGAGCTCCTGCTTCAGAACTGCCTGGGGCAAGGGAGGAATTAAACCTTAGAGTAACTATTCAGGTGAAAGAGATAATAGCCTAAAGGGTGTATCTTTAAATAGTCCCTACTGGGACTGACAAAACTTGGGGGCTGAGGAAAGGCCTTAAAAGGGGATTTCTGAAAAAAAAAAAAAAAAAAAAAAAAAATTTGCAGAGCCCCTCTTAGGAGAAAAAAAGGGGGGGGGGATTTCTTTTTTTTTTTCTTTTTTTTTTTTTTCAGTAACTATTCTAAGTAGCTCTTTACAGAAAGCCTCAGATGTTTGCAGTTGGCCGCCAGACCCAGGAAAGGGGGGCAGCTAAGGTAGGTCTGAGAGACAAAGCAATGAGTCTGATGAGAGAGACAATTCCCTAAAGGGCATAATTTCTAAGACAAAAGGGGTGGGGTCCAGCTCAAGTGGCAGCCCTCCTTCAAAGAACTCAGACCCTAGGGGCTGGAAAACAGAAACCAGCTTGAGTCAGCCATGCCCCTGGCAGGAACAGGGTCTGCAAAGAATTAAAGGCACCTGTGGCACCTCTTTACACTGGTGGGTAGCTGTGGGCTGACAGTCGCCACCTGCTGGACAGGATAGGAAAAGCACAGAGTCTAGATGCTTCACAGGAGGGTCTGACAACTTTCAGGGTCTCATTCTCAGGGAAACGTCATACCCTCTTCCTGAGACTGGGCCTGTCTGGACTGGGAAAATCTGATTAGTGTCAATCATACCTGGGGAGACCCTCTCACAAAAAGATTACATAGAGGCAGAGCAAAAACTAGAAAGCCAAAAGGTGAAAAATTCTGATCAGCTAAACAGAAGCTAGGTTAGAGGTCTACAATAGGTTGAACTGAACATCAAAGACAGATAGCGAACAAAGCCAACCAACAAGAAAACCCTAGGTGAAACAGTGAAAATGAGCTCCAGAATAAAATAATCAAGAAAATCAGATGCCTAGACAGCTAAAAATAACAAGCCACTAGGAAAAAAGAAAATATGGACCAGCCAAAGGAACAAACTAACACTTCAACTGAGATATAGGAATTCAAACAACTAATTAAAGGTACTCAAACACATCTCCTAAATCAAATCAATTAGCTGAAGAAAAATATGGCAAAAGAGATAAAGGATATAAAGAAGATACTAGATGACCATAAAGAAGAATTCATAAGCTTGATAAAACAAGTGGGCAGAACTTACAGAATGAAAGGCGTAATAGAAGAGATGAAAAACACAGTGGAGACATACAACAATAGATTTGCAGAGGCAGAAGAAAGGATCAGTGAACTGGAAGACAGGACACTTGAAATCATACAAAAGAATAGACAGGGAAGAGAATGGAAAAATACAGAGCTGAATGACAAAATGAAGCACACGAATATTCGTGTTGTGGGTGTCCCAGAAGGAAAAGAGAGGGGAAAACAGGCAGAAAGTATAATAGAAAAATAATCACTGAGAAATTCCCAACTCTTACAAAAGACATAAAATTACAGATGCAAGAAGTGCAGCATACCCCAAACAGAATAGATCCCAGTAGACCTACTCCACGACACTTACTGATCAGATTGTCCAATGTCAAAGAGAATTCTGAAAGCAGCAAGAGAAAAGCAATCCATTACATACAAGAGAAGCTCAATAAGACTATGTACAGATTTCTTTGCAGAAATCATGGAGGTGAGAAGGCAGTGGTATGATATATTTAAGATACTGAAAGAGAAAAACTGCCAACCAAGAATTCTCTATTGAGCAAAACTGTCCTTCAAAAATGAGGGAGAGATTAAAATATTTTCAGACAAATAGACACTGAGAGAGTTTGTGAATAAGAGACCTGCGCTACAAGAAATATCAAAGGGAGTAGTACAAGCTGATAGGAAAAGACAGAAGAGAGAGGTCTGGAGAAGAGTGTAGAAATGAAGACTATCTGGAAGGGTAAAAGGAGAAAGAGAAAAAAATAACTTATGATATAAAATCCAAAGACAAAGTGGTAGAGTACTGCTCTCACAGTAAGTAATAACAGTAAATGTTAATCGATTAAATTCCCCAATAAAAAGACATAGACAGGCAGAATGGATTAAAAAACAGGACCCATCTATATGCTGTCTACTGACAAGAAGCTCATTTTAGACACAAGGACAAAAATAGGCTGAAAGTGAAAGGTTGGAAAAAGATGATTCACACAGACAACAACCAGAGAAAAGCAGGAGTAGCTATATTAATATCAGATAAATTAGACTTCAAATGTAAAACATTAAAAGAGACAAAGACACTGTATGTTAATAAAAGGGTCAATTTACCACGAAAACATAACAATCATAAATATTTATGCACCAAGCCAGAGTACCCCAAAATATATGAGGCAAACACACCACTAAAGGGAAAAATAGATACTTCTACAATAATAGTCGGAGACTTCAATACACCACTCTCATCAACAGACAGAACATCTAGATGGAGGATCAATAAGGAAACAGAGACGCTGAATTGTACAATAAATGAACTAGACTTGACAGACATGTATAGAACACTACACGCCACAACAGCACAGGATACACATTTTTCTCAAGTGCTCATGGATCATTCTCTGGGGTGAACCACATGTTGGGTCACAAAGCAAGTCTCAACAAACTTAAAAATACTGATATTATACAGAATACTTTCTCAGATCATAATGGAATGAAGTTGGAAATCAATAACAGGCAGAAGATTGGGAAATTCACAAATATATGGAGACTAAACAACATACTCTTAGACAATCATTGGGTAAAGGAAGAAATTACAAAAGAAATTAGTAAATACTTCAAGGCAAATGACAATGAAAACATAACACATCAAAACTTATGGGATGCAGCAAAGGCAGTGCTGAGAGGGAAATTTATTGCCCTAAACTCCTATATTAAAAGAGAAGAGAGAGGAAAAATCAAGGAATTAACTGTCCACCTGGAGAAGCTAAAGAAAGAACAGCAAACTAACACCAAAGCAAACAGAAGGAAAGAAATAACAAAGATTAAAACAGACATAAATGAAATTGAAAACAGGAAAACAATAGAGAGAATCAACAAAACCAGAAGTTTGTTCTTTGAGAAAATCAGTAAAATTGATGGACTCTTAGCTAGGCTAACAAAAAAAAATAAAAGAGAATATGGATGCAAATAAATGCAATCAGAAATGTGAGAGAGGTCATAACTACTGACTCCACAGAAATAAAGGAGCTAATGAGAAGATACTACAAGCAACTATATGCTAATAAACTAGACAACTTATATGAATTGGAAAACTTCCTAGAAAAGCATGAACAACCAACACTGACTTGAGAAGAAATAGACGACATCAACAAACCAATCACCAGAGATTGATACAGTCATCAAAAATCTACCAAAAATGGAAAAGCCTAGAACCAGATGGCTTCACATGTGAATTCTACTAAGCATTCAAGGAAGAATTAATATCAATTCTGCTCAAACTCCTTACAAAAAACAAAGAAGAAAAGCTACCTAACTCATTCTATGAAGCCAACGTCACCCTAACACCGAAGTCAGACGAAGATACTACAAAAAAAAGAAAATTACAGATGAGTATCTTTAATGAGTATAGATGCAAAAACCTACACAAAATACTTGCAAATCAAATCCAGCAGCACATTAAAAGAATTATACACCACAACCAGGTGGATTTTATTCCAGGTATACAAGGCTGGTTCAACACAAGAAAATCAATTAACGTAATGCACTACATCAATAAATCAAAGAGAAGAACCACATGATCATCTCAATTGTTGCAGAAAAGGCATTTGACAAAATTCAACATCCTTGATGAAAACTTCAAAGGATAGGAATAAAAGGGAATATTTGCAATATGATAAAGGCAATGTATGAAAAACCCACAGGTAACATCATACTCAACAGGGAAATACTGAAAGCTTTCCCTCTAAGATCAGGAACAAGACAGGATGCCCACTGTCACCATTGTTACTGGTGAGGAAGAAGATTGGAGAGGAAGAGGTAAAACTTTCACTGTTTGCAGATGACATGATCCTACATGTAGAAAATCCAGAAAAATCTACAGCAAAGCTACTAGAACTAAACAAGGAATGCAGCAAAGTAGCAGGCTACAAGGTCAACATGCAAAAATCAGTAGTGTTCTTATACACAAGTAACGAGCAACAGGAGAAGGAAATCAAGAAAAAAATTCAATTTACAATAGCAACCAAAATAATCAAGTGTTTAGGAATAAACTTAACGAAGGCCACAAAAGACCTATCCACAGAAAACTACAAGAAACCGCTGAAAGAAATCAAATAGGACCCTAAAAAAAAAATGAAAGAATAAACTGTGTTCATGGATTGAAAGACTAAATATATAGTTAAGAAGTCAGTTTTGCCTAAACTGGTTTATAGATTCAATGCAATACCAGTTAAAATGCCAACAACTTTGCAGAAATAGAAAAACCAATAACTAAATTTATTTGGAAGAGCAGAGTTCCTCAAATAGCCAAAAATACTTTAAGAAAGAGGAAGGAAGTGGGAGGTCTCACACTACCTGACTTTAAAGCATACTACAAAGCTACAGTGATCAAAACAGCTTCATGGCATAAAGATAGATATACTGACCAATGGAATTGAGTGTTGAGTGTTCAGAAATAGACCCTCTCATCTATAGACAATTGATCTTTTTCTTTTATTTTTTAATATTTCTTATTTTTGAATATCTCAATTTTATTGAGATATATTCATATACCGTACAGTTATCCAAGCGTATAATCAGTTGTTCACAGTATCACGATATAGTTATGCATTCATCACCACAATCAATTTTTGAACATTTTCATTACTCCAAAAATAATAAGAATAAAAATTAGAAAAGAACACCCAAAACATCCCATACCCTTCCTCCCCCCCCATTGTTCATTTACTTTTTTTTTTTTAATAATAAATTTTATTTTGAAATAAGTTCACTCTTACAGGAACAGTTGTAAAAACAGTACAAACCCCCTACGTAGAATTCCATCATACCCCAAACCCCCTCCCCCGATACCCCGATCCACCACCTTTAAGATCCTGTCACACCACTGTCTCTTTCTTTCCCTCCCTCTCTCCCTCCCTCACACCCATCATCTATTGCTCTGTCTTCTGAACATATGAGAGCAAGCTGCACATATCTTTGAACAAACAATATAATTCACATATACCTTTCCCATGAACAAGAACATTATTTTATGCAATCTCATTAAACACAGCTAGGAAGTTCAAGAAATTCAGCATTGATACAAAGCTTACATTCTATAGTTCCTTTTGTTTTTTTTTTTTCTTGTGTCCCATCTGTGTCCCTTTGTGCCTCCTCTCCTCCGACCTCAGATCCCTTCCAGGATCATCCTTGGCATTTAATTTTCATATATTTAGACTGTCTTATTTTTTTTTTCAATTGTGGAAAGATATATATAGCCCAAATCATCCTATTCCACCCCTCCCTAGCATTCCCTTAGTGGGATTAATCACATTTAGAATGTTGGCAATGCTATCACCTTCCAACCATCCATTTCTAGAAGTTTCCCTTCACCCCAAACCAAAACCCCTACTCTCATTTCTTAACTCCCCATTGCCCCTTCCCCTTCTTGGAACCCCTACTCTACTTTTCATCTCTTTGGTCATATTCTTTGATACTTTCTTTGTGTTTACCATGGGGCTTAAAATTAACCTCTTAAATCTATAACAATCTTGTTTTTCTTTGAAACCAACTTAACTTCAATAGGACACGTAAACTGTGTTCCTATACTCCCCCATTCCCCTACCTTTATGTAGTTCTTGTCAAGAGTTACATATTTTACATTGAGTCCAAAACCACCAATTTATCATTACAGTTTATGTATTTTAGATCCTGTAGGAAGTAAATCGTGGAGTTATAAATCAACAATACAGTAGTAATGGTCTTTATATTTACCATGTGATCTTTACTGGAAATCTTTATTTCTTCATGTGGTTTCAGTCAATTGTTTAGTGTCCCTTCCTTTCAGCCTACTTAGAACTGATCTACTGGTGGTGAAGTTCCTCAGCTTTTGATTGTCTGGGAATGTTTTCATCTCCCCCTCATTTTTATCTTTCAGGTGATTGTGAATTCTCCAAGTCTCTGATGGTTATTGACTTCTATTTATATTCCACTGTGGTCAGAGAATGTGCTTTGAACAAATTCATTTTTTTATTTTTTATTTTATTGAGGCTTGTTTTTATGTCCCCGCATATAGTCCATTCTGGAGAAAGATCCATGATCACTGGTGAAGAATGAGTGGCCTGCGATGTAATATTCTATATATGTCTGTTAAAAGTCTCTATATCTCTCTTTCATTTCTTTGTTTCTCTGTCGGTAGGGCTCGCTTTAGTATCTGAAGTAGTGCAGGTCTTTTATTAGCAAACTCTCTCAGCATTTGTTTGTGAAAAATTTAAGCTCTCCCTCAAATTTGAAGGAGAGTTTTGCTGGATAAAGTATTCTTGGTTGGAAATTTTCCTCTCTCAGAATTTTAAATATGTCATGCCACTGCCTTCTCGCCTCCATGGTGGCTGCTGAGTAGTCATTACTTAGTCTTATGTTGTTTCCTTTGTATGTGGTGAATTGCTTTTCTCTTGCTGCTTTCAGAACTTGCTCCTTCTCTTCAGTATTTGACAGTCTGATCAGAATATGTGTTGGAGTGGGTTTGTTTGAATTTATTCTATTTGGAGTTTTCTGGGCATTTATGCTTTGTGTATTTATATTGTGTAGAAGGTTTGGGAAGTTTTCCCCAACAATTTCTTTGAATACTCTTTCTAGACCTTTACCCTTCTCTTCCCCTTCTGGGACATGAATGAGTCTTAAATTTGGACGTTTTATTTTGTCTATCATATCCCTGAGATCCATTTCGATTTTTTCAATTTTTTTCCCCATTCTTTCTTTTGTTCTTTCATTTTCTGTTCTGTGGTCCTCGAGGAGGCTGAGTTGTTGTTCAGCTTCCTCTAATCTTGTATTTTGAGTATCCAGAGTCTTTTTAATTTGGCCTACAGTTTCTTTAATTTCCATAAGATCTTCTATTTTTTTATTTACTCTTGCAATATCTTCTTTATGCTCTTCTAGGGTCTTTTTTATGTCTTTTGTATTCTGTACCATGCTCTTCTTCAAGTCTTTTATATCCCGTGCCATGCTCTCATTGCCTGTCTGTAGTTCTTTGATTAATTCTGCCAGGAACTGTGTGTCTTCAGATCTTTTGATTCGAGTGTTTGGGTTCGGCTTCTCCATGTCATCTGGTTTTATCATATGCTTTAAGATTTTCTGTTGTTTTTGGCCTCTTGGCATTTGCTTTACTTGATCTTTAATTTGTTAGAATTGCAGCTTGGTGACATACACTTTCTCTAACTAACCAGCAGATGGCGTCCGTGAGTCACTTATTTCCCTCAAGTCAGTTCTCCCCAACTTTGTGGTATGTGGGGATCTGATTCTTTTGGGGTCCAATTGGTGCACTTAATTTGGGTGTGTTGTTGGTGCTGTCTGCCCCCAATGAGGGGCGTGTGCCTGAGTGGTTAGGGAGGAAAGGCAGGTTTAACAATCAGACCTCCCAGGTGTTCCCGGAGATTTAAGGCTGTTCTCTGCCGCTGACACAAAAGTCCTTGGTATTGGCATAGGTTCCCTGGGATTTCTGAGCAGTTCCTCCCTCCCTGCTGTGCTTTTCCAGGACCTCTGTTGAGGAGGGGAGGGCCATGCCACGTCAAAGTGCGTGCCGGCCTCCAGGGAAGCCCTGGTCCGCCAGGCTGTGTAAGGGCATTCCCAGCCCCCTTCAAAGAAGGTTGAATGAGACGCATTAACTTCCCCCTTTCCGCACAGCTCCGCTCTCCCAGCTCCGGGACAATCAGCCGTGGGTGTATTCAAGGCCACTGTCCATGGCCGATATTGTGTCGTGTGAGCGGTGCTGCAGGAAAGACTCCCTGTCAGGCTGGGTTTCTTGTCTCGGCTCTGTGCTGTGTGTTCAGCCCCGGGCAGGAGCAGCCCTGCCCGCTGGAGTGACGGCTGCAAGGCTGGGTTTCTCGGCTCGGCTCTGTGCTGTGTGTTCGGCCCCGGGCAGGAGCAGCCCCACCCGCTGGGGTGATGGCTGTGAGGCTGGGTTTCTCGGCTCGGCTCTGTGCTGTGTGTTCGGCCCCAGGCAGGAATAGCCCCGCCTGCTGGGGAGACGGCTGCAAGGCTGGGTTTCTCGGCTCGGCTCTGTGCTGTGTGTTCGGCCCCGCCCGCTGGGGAGACTGCTGCAAGTTGTGCGTCTCACCTTTGTTTCCCTGGACCCGAGACAATCAGCAGTGGATGTGGGAAGGGGTATCCTCCACCCCAGACACCAAGGTGTTAGTCCAGACCGCTCCCGTCTTATCTGCAGCTGTTCCCGGGCTTTTATTTTTTTAAAAACTCCAACCCACCGTTTCCCCCCAACGCAGCATGACCGAGGGATTCAGCCAACTCACTCACTCGTTTCAGAATGTAGACTCCTGGTTTCACCAAATGCACGTTCCCTGTGGCTTTAGCAGAACTTGTCCAGCTGGTGCTACTTTGGAAGTGGTGTTCTGGGTCCTTTCTGGTTTTTATCTAGTGTTTTCCATGGAAGTGTTTTTTTCTCTGTCTCACCTAGTTGCCATCTTAGGTTCCTCTCCTCATTTACTTTTTTTTAAACACGGTTTTATGGAGATACATTTACGTGCCCTACAATCATCCACAGTGTACAATCCATTATTCACAGCACCATCATACAGTTGTGCATTCATCACCAGAATCAATTTTTGAACCTTTTCCTTACTCCAAAAAAGTCAAAGTAAAAGTAAAAAAGAATTTTACAGTTTAGTAGGATGAGCCCTCAATCTTGGGATTTGCCCTTATGAAGCTTGTTACTGCAAAGGAGAGGCTAAGCCTACCTATAATTGTGCCTAAGAGTCTCCCCCAGAGAACCTCTTTGTTGCTCAGTTGTGGCCCTCTCTGTCTCTCTAAGCCCATGAGGCAGGTGAACTCACTGTCCTTCCTCCTACGTGGGATCTGACTCCCAGGGGTATAAATCTCCCTGGCAGTGCAGGATATGACTCCGAGGGATGGGCCTGGACCTGGCGTGGTGAGATTGAGTACATCTTCTTGACCAAAAGGGGGAAGCAAAATGAAACAAAGTAAAGTTTCAGTGACTGAGAGATTTCAAATGGAGTTGAGAGGGCATTCTAGAGGGCATTCTTATGCACAATATAGGTATTCCTTTTTAGTTGTTAATATGTTGGAATGGCTAGAAGGAAATACCTGAAACTGTCGAACCGCAACCCAGTAGCCTTGATTCTTGAAGATGATTGTGTAACTGTGTAGCTTACATGTGTGACTGTGTGATTGTGAAAACCTGTGGCTCACACTCCCTTTATCCAGTGTATGGACAGGTGAGTAGAAAAATGGGAACAAAAACTAAATGAAAAAAAGGGTGGGATGGGGAAGGTGAATGTTCTAGTTTCAAAATGGCTTTCTCCCAGAATGTTCCTTTCTAGGCTGCATTTCCTCAAAAATGTCACTCTTAGTTGCACTTGGGGTATTTGCCCTCTCTTAGCTTCTCCGGAGCAAGACTCTGCTTTCAACGGCTGTCTTCAAACTGTCTCTCATCTGCAGCTCCTGTGCTTTCGTCAGTGTCCCTCTTGGCTGTAGTTCCTCTTCAAAACATCACTCACAGCTGCACTGAGTTCCCTCTGCCCCTCAGCTCATTTATATGGCTGCAGTGATCAAGGTCCACCCAATGGGTGGGCCAACACTCCATGGAAATTATCCAATTAGAGTCATCACCCACAGTTGGGTGGGGCACATCTCCACAGAAATACAAAGAATTCCAATCTAATCAACACTGATAACGTCTGCCCACACAAGATTACATCAAAGATAATGGCATTTGGGGGACACAATATATTCAAACTGGCACAGTGAATGTTTTGGGTGTTCTTTTTTACTTTTATTTTTATTGTTATTTTTATTCTTTTTGGAATAAGGAAAATGTTCAAAAATTGGGGTGATGAATGCACAGTTATATGATTGTACTGTGAACAGTGGATTGTACACTGTAGATGATTCTATGGTATGTGAATATATCTCAATAAAACTGAAAAAAAAGACACATGTACATGTTCATAGCACTATATTATTCATAAAAGCCAAAAAGTAAAAACAACCCAATGATCTATCATCTGGTTAGTGACCTAACGAAATCAGGTGTACCCATGCAGTGGAGTACTACTCAGCAGTAAAAAGAAATGAACTTCTGATATATGCTAACCTGGATGAAGCTGGCTACATGAAAAAAGCCAGATACCAGGGATTACATATTGTAGGATTCCATTTATATGAAATGTCCAGAAACAATAAATCTAGAGAGACAAAAAGTAGATTAGGGGTTGCCTGGGGCTGAAACTAGGAAAGGTAATTAATTGTAAACGGGGATTGAGGGGTCTTACAGGGGGTGATGAAAATGTTCTAAATTTGATTATGGTGCTGGTTGCACAACTCAGTAAACTCAGTAAAACTCATTGAATTATACACTTTAAATGGGTGAATTTTATGATATGTCCTCAATTTTTTAAAATAAGGGAGAAAAGATCATACCATTAAGATTAATGAATTTGTGTGCTAACAACTTTCTACTTTGAAAAATTAAATAACCCCTTGTGCAACAATCAAAAATGTAATAACTTTATTCCTTCTAAGTTGTATTTTTTACACATTCAACGTTATATAGTTTAAGGAAATTATGAAAATAATAAATGAAAAAACATCACCTGCAGTTTCTACGCATAATTAACACTGGTTTTCATTTGTCCATGTTCTTTCCATTAAATGCATTTGCATATCAACATCACTATATAATCATCTAGATATGAATATGCATTCCGTTTTCTTTAATCAATGGTATAAACCGTTTTTTTATGTTGTAACATAGTCCTCATTAGTTTTGTTTTGTTTTTTTTTTAATTTTTAATTTTGAAATAATTTCCGATTACAGGACAGTTGCAAAAATAGTATAGACCCCATACAGAGAATTCCAGCATACCTCCACACTCCCAGATAACCAGATCAACCAATTTTAACATTTTGCCACTTTTACCATATCGTTCTGTTTATCTATCATCTATGTGTGTTCTGAACATTTGAGAACAGGATGCCCACATCATAATTCTTGAACAAGTAATACTTCCATGTTCTGTTCCTGTGAACAAGGATATTCACTTAGGTAATCACCTTAAGTGCAGTTATCAAGTTCAAGAAATTTAACAGTAATATAAAGCTTACTTTCTATATTCTGATGTTTTCTTATGTCCCAGTAATGCCCTTTTGAGCCTTTTCTCCTCCATTCTTAGATCCCATCCACTTTGATGTATTGCATTTAATGGTCATTTTCTCTTTAGTTTATCTTTCTTTTTTTTTAATTGTGGAAAAATTTATACAACATAGATCTTCCCAACTCTTCCCAAGCATACCATGCAGTGGGATTAATTACAGCCACTGCATTGTAGTATACCCACCACCATGCATTTCCATGCCTTTCCCTTCATCCCAAACAGAAACCCTACACACATTTTGCATTAGTTCCCTTTTTCCCCTGCTGCCTCCCCAAGGCCACCCCTGGTAACCTGTACTCTACTTTCTGACTTTATGAGTTTGCATATTCTGAGATACTTTTCTTTGTGGATGCCATGGATCTTAAAGTTAACATTCTAAGGCTATAATCTCATTTGCTTTGATACCAACTTAACTTTAGTAGTATACACAAACTATGTGCCAATACCCCTCTATATCCTCACCTCTGTGTAGTTCTTGTCACAAATTATATGTTTATATATTATGAGTCCAGAACCATGCTTTATCATTACATTTTATGCAGTTGCCTTTTAGATCCTGTAAGAAGTAAAAAGAGGAGTTACAAATCAGAAATATAATAATACTGATAATTATATTTACCCATATAAACCCATCTTTACTAGAGATCTCTATTTCTTTGTGTGGCTTCAGTCATTTGTCTAATGTCCTCTCCTTTCAACCTGCAGAACTCTCTTTAGCATTTCTTGTGAGGCCAGTGTAGTGAGGATGAAGTTGTTCATCTTTTGTTTATCCTGAAATGTCTTCATCTCGCCCTCTTTGTCGAAAGACAGTTTTGCCAGATATTTAATTCTCAGTTGGCAGTTTTCTGCTTTCAGCACCTTAAATATTCCTTCCCATTGCCTTCTTGCCTCCATGGTTTCTGATGAGAGATCAGCACTTAATCTTATTGAGGCTTCCTTGTATATGACATGTTGCTTCTGTCTTGGGGCTTTCAAAATTCTTTACCTTTGGCTTTCAGCAGTTTGATTATAACATGATGTGGTGTGGGTTTATCCTGTTGGAGTTTGTTGTGCATCTTGGATGTGTATACTTATGTCTTTCATTAAATTTGGGAAGTTTTCAGCCATTGTTTCTTTCAGTATTCTCTCTGTACCTTTTTCTCTTTTTCTCCTTCTGGGACTCCTACAGTGTATATGTGGATACACTCACTTGATGGTGTCCCAGGGTTCATCAGGCTGTGTTCACTTTTTTTTCATTCTTCCTTCCTTCTGTTCCTCAGACTGAATAATTTCAATTTTCTTATCTTCAAGTTCACTGATTCTTTTTTCCACCAGCTCCAGTCTGCTCTTGAACCCCTCTAGGGAATTTTTAATTTCTATTATTATAGTCTTCAGCCCTGTTTAGTTCCTTTTCATGATATTCTCTTTGTTTTCATCTGTCATTTTCCTGATATCCTTTAGTACTTTGTGTTTTCCTTTAGCTCTTTGAGCATATTTAGGACTTTTTTTTTATTTTTAACTTTCAAAGTATGATTTAACAAATAGTTATATAGAAAATGTTCCGAGACTGGGTTACAGTACCATAGTTTCAGTTATTTCCTTATTAGGGCTATTTTTAAAGTCTTAGTCCAGTATGTCCCAGGTCTGGTCCTCCTCGTTGATGGTTTCTAATGCTTTCATCTTCTCCTTTGCCTGGGTCAGCACTTCCTGTTTCTTTGTGTGTTTTGTAGCCTTTTATTGAAACCTGGACATTTTGATATTTAATGTTTTATTGCTAGAATTTTGACTCTGAGGCATCTGTCCCTTAAGCTTGTGTCCAGCTAGTGTTATGACAGAGCTTTCTTTGAAAGCAAGGCACTAACGAAAAAAAGGAAGAAAACAAAACACCTTTCTTGGTCCTTGCAAATTGACTTGTGCAAGTGCTCTCCTTCAGATCTCATCTACATTATGAGTTTGGAGAATAGCTCCAGGCCAAAGCATGGGGGCCTCCCTGATCCTTTCTGCACATGCATCTTATCAGGCATGCGCATGTCACCCAGCAGATCCCTTATTTACACGAATACAAATGCCCCTTCTTCATGGGAAACAGTTTCCTCCCAGTTCCAGGCACTGCACTGTATGTTCTACAAACAGCAGTCCCCTGCCCCAGGCAGCCACTTTACTGCTCTTCCACAGAATTCTGTAGGGGAGCTCAGTGAGCTGCCTTCATGCAGGGCAAGTTCTGGGATGACAGGTCCCTCAGGGGACAGAATGGGCCAGATGTACCTGCTCTAGTAGGTGCACAAGGGTTAGTCTGTGCCCTCTGGAACTGGGCAGATTAAGGTATCAGTCTTCAAGAACTAATTGCCTTTCATGGAAGCACATCCAAGAATCCACACTGAGAGTGTGGTCTGGGTCCGTGCTGAGCCAGTGAGGAGTTGGAGAGGGACCAGCCAGGAAGCCACGAGATCCTACCACTTTTAAGTAGCATTCTTCTTGGTTCAACATGCACCCTCTTGCTACAATCCTTTAACTGTCTTCCGGAAGTTTGAGAAAGTTGTTTCTGCCAGTTCTTGCTTGTTGTCCAAAGCTTCTCGGGGGGGGGGGGGGGGGGGGGGGGTGGAGCCTAAAGCATCTCACTCCACCATCTTAATCAGGGTGGGCTCCCCATAGGATGTTTTTGACTTTTGAGATGTTTTCATAGTATAATTTACAGAATTATGGATATTGTGTCCTTGAATTTTTATGTCATTTAATGCATATTACAAAATTGTTTTCCAGATAGTTCTGTTAACTTACAGTAGTGGTTTTTTAAAGAAACAACAGTATAAAATTGAAGCACTAGTTAGATTGAACTTAGCACATTTTGGCTTCCTGTGAACAAAGATAAAGCAATATGATATAATGGGCAGACTGTAGGTTTGAATTCGTATTGCTACACTTAGTTATCTGGGAAATAAAAGGCAAGTTATGTAACTTCTCTGTGCATCAGTTTCCTGGTCAGTAGAATGAAACTAAGTCCTGCTTTGTAGGGTGGGCATGGGCATGCACCACAATGAATGTCAGTAGTCTGGCAGGTGCCTGGCACATTGTTAAAGATAAGTACATTGAAGCCAATGTGGTTATGCAGCCATGTATGGACTTTAAATCTAAAGGAAAATCATCCCCATAACTGAAGGACAGTGTTGAATAAAAACACGTTTTTTCTTTGTCTTTCATTTCTAGGTTTTTGATGTAACAAAAACTCCCCCCATCAAAGCCCTGCAACTTTGTACTCTTCTTCCCTATTATTCAGCTCGAGTACTTGTTTGTGGAGGGGATGGGACTGTGGGCTGGGTCCTGGATGCAGTTGATGAAATGAAGATTAAGGTATCAGTCTTCAAGAACTAATTGTTTTTCACGGAAGCACGTCCAAGTTAAATATACAATTTTTTAATCTTTTTTTATTATGCAGATGAATATTAGGAGACCTTGCGAATTTTGAATATCTAAGAGTAAGATATTTATGGTTAAGCAGTTAGCTTAACCTTTAGTAAAATAACAGAGTTGTCATATTTGAATCTTTATTATTTTGGTCTTTAAGTTTTATGAAATATTATTACCCTATATGTAGTCTGAAGAGAAAAATCTAAAATATGTCTTTGCTATTTCTAGGGACAAGAAAAATACATTCCACAAGTTGCAGTCTTGCCTCTGGGAACAGGCAATGATCTTTCCAATACATTGGGCTGGGGTACAGGTTATGCTGGAGAAATCCCAGTTGCACAGGTCTTAAGAAATGTTATGGATGCAGATGGAATTAAACTAGATAGGTAAGTTAGACGTCCCCCCAAAATAGATTTCTTAGCTTTTGGAGTATTCTTTGGTTTATAAATGAAGACTTGTATAGTTATAAAACAAAACATAATTTAAATGTAAAGACTCTGTTAATTGTACTTATCCATAGATTCTGGTGCTTTGTTTTGTTATATAAAGCCCAAAGACATAAATTACCCTGGGTACTTTATCCCAGCATTTGCATGTTCACTTAGATGTAGTTATTTTTTCAAATGCTGTGTCAATAGAAGAACTTTATTGATAAGTCATCCAAACTACAGTTTATTTGATAAAAAGTAATGATTTTTTCTTTAACTTCTGTTTTTTAGATGGAAAGTTCAGATAACAAATAAAGGATACTACAACCTAAGAAAACCCAAGGTATGTTTAAGCACGTTGATTGTGAATAGTTTCAACAAGCGTTGAAGGAGTGCCTCCATTGCACAAGACATAGCACCATGTGGTGGGATACAGAGACGTGGTGCTTATGTGTAAGGAGCTTGTTATGTGATCTCCTAAGTTGGACTATAAACAGACTGTGGGGGAGAACACAATGCAAGCATGCTAAACAGTCTGAGGAAGTAGACATGTGAGCTGGTCCTTAAAAGGTAAATAGAATTTAGATCAGCAGAGAAAGGAACAAAGGACTTTCCAGGCAGAGCAAATAAAGACACAAGAGAATGCAAAATATAATGCACAAATAATGCAGAGATAGCAGATGTGTGTTTTGAAAAGATACTCTGGAGGTTGTGTGAAAATAGCCTAGAAGCCGCCCTTGGACAGAAACAAGAGGAATCTTAGGATGAGGAGAGTCCAGAGACGTTTGAGAGATGGAGTTGATCAACACTTGGCAACTGCTTGGTGTAAAGGAAAAGGAAAACATACTGTCACCAGGTTTCTAGTTTTTCTGCCTAGATGAATTAAACAGGATAAGAAAAATAGAAACAGTTTCAGGTTTGGGGCGGAATAAAATGCATTAGACTTTGGACACATCAACTTGAGTCTGTGGTGCATTCAACAAGTTGGAAATTTAGCCTTGCTCCTCAGGATCAAGGACAGAACTGGAGGGGTAGATTGAGGAATTGTCAGCCTATAGGTGATTGTTTAAATTATCAGGATGCATGAGAGAGTGTAGAGAAAGAGGAAAAGAGGTCCAAGATAATAGATACACTTAGGGGGCACAGCAAGGAAGAGGGACCAATAAAAAAGACTAAGAGTGTAGTGAGAGATTAAGAAGATGGTTTCAAGAGAAGACAGAGATATAGAAAGTAGGCAATAAGCAGCAAAAACAATGCAGACTTGAAAAAGAACATTAGGGGAACACTGAACATATGAATTTACCTCCACCCCTCCAAAATCTGTCCCCAAAATATCTGTCACCAAAATCTCTGAAGTGATGATAAATTCTTAGAATTTTGGTGTAAGCCCTTAAGGACAAAGAAAATGTGAAATGAGATGATAGCAGTCTAGAGAGGCCAGAACAATTTGGAAGGCAGAGGGCAAATAGTAGTAACTGACTTGACATATTGAAGAAAGCTGAAATGCTAAGTGTCTACAATGCAGAAAACTAAGAAAGAAGCCAAATGTGGCAGGATGCAGCAAAGGTTAGCACTTAGAGTTACCCAGTCACTTGGAAGGCATGAGTGTGTGGGCCTGAACTGAAAATAGAAAGAACTAGCAAAAGTAGCCATTTGCCCGTACAGCACCTCCCTTTCCCCAACCTCACGTAGTCACACACCACCCTCCTCCTCCTCCCCACGACCCCTTTCAGGCCGAAGATTGGAGGTTGACTCTGGAGAGTTTTAGGTAGAAGGATTTTGGTCTCAGGAATACTAAGACAGCTGAAAATAGGAGTTAAGTGACAGGTGAGAGCACTACCCTTTCATCCACTTAGCTTCAAAAATCCCAGCAGAGAGGATTTCTCTCTGAGGAAACTAACCTGCCCAAGGAAAAGTTTCACAGATACACTTGGAGGCCCCCGAACAAAATAACCAGATTCCTGCTCTGTGACCTTACAGTGAAGCTCTTCCCCTGGCAAACCCTGCCTTTTGATACAAAGTTCAGTTTGCCTTCGATGGCCTTACACCTAAAGGTGAACAGACACAAATAAGGATTTGAGGAAAGAACAAACATTTATGAAAAGCTTCTACCATGAAAGAGCATAAAAAAAGCAGACAGGAAAAAAGGAACATGAAGGAAACAAGGATAGTCCAACTAGGAGAAGAAAACCTAGAAGAAAAAAAGCCAAAACTAATGTCCTCAGAGAGATGAGAGTAACTGCATCCATGAAACGAAAACAGGATGCTAGAAAAAGAACATTCGTAAACACACACACACATACATCCCCCCCCCCAAAAAAAAGCTCTTATAAACTAAAATTCAGTAGTCAGATTAGAAGGTAAAGTTGAAGACAACTCCATAAGAGACAGATGGAGAAGGGATGAAGAAAATAATTGAATTAGACATTGCCCTCAAAAGGTTTAAGAGCACTTTGATTTGGGAGGTGGGGGAAGGTACATTTGAAAAAGACAAACTTTAAGTGGCAGGGAAGAGAAAATGTGAATTCGTACATGGTGATCTCGCTTTTTTCAGTGAGGCAAGAGTGAAGATCATTATCTGAGCATAAAGGCAAAAGGGACTGTTGGTCAAGGACTTAAGGAGAGTTGTAAAGGTGGATTATGAGAAAGGAAGTCTAAAGGATTTTCATGCACTATTAGCAGTTACGTGCAACCATGGTTGGAAATAAATTTCTAACAGAATTGTAATTATAAGGTTCTCACCAGCAGCTCCCAGCAACCTGGAAAACAAAACAGGATTTGAGTAGATTAACAAACAAGGCTGATACAGAAAAAGGTCAAGGGAATGTTGGAACTAAGGAAGCTGTCAAATAGAGTATTTGAAATGATTGACCTCGAAATCCAGACTAGGTTAAAAAGTACAATAAGTTACAAGGGGACCAGTGGCCTGTTTGGGACTGAAAGAAGTTGAGAACCTGAGGGTTGCAATGAAGGCGAAAAGCAAATATGATGGCAACACAGATGTGGAAAGACTGGATGCATTCATTACATTTAAGATCATAAAGTAGAGCCATTCTAGATGGTAAGATCTGAGGTGTAGCACTATTAAATAGAAATGGGAAGTGAAATTCCTGTCTATAGTTATTGTCCTTTGGACTGAAATTTTTTTCTGGCAATTGTACTGGACAGAATAATGTAGATTTATGTGGAAAGTAAACAAGAAAGTATTGGTTTTCATAAAGAACATGGACTACAATTTACATAATAATATGTGGTATAATCTTGGACTGAAGCCTAATCCGTTGCTTACTCTTTCTCTTCCATAGGAGTTCACGATGAATAACTATTTTTCTGTTGGACCTGACGCTCTCATGGCTCTCAACTTTCACGCCCATCGTGAAAAGGCACCATCTCTGTTTTCTAGCAGAATTCTTAATAAGGTGTGTTGGATAAAATAACATTTCCTGCTTATCACTGAAGGTACAGTAAAAATCAATAGTTCAGTTTTATTTAGCACCCTTTCAAGTAGATTCACATTGAACTAATTCACAGTTAGTTCAAACTGACATTTACCTGCTCAGTTTTATGTAAGCCTGTCAAATTAGGTCCTTGAACATATTTAAACTTTTTACAACAGTGACAGATTTTTAATCTAAAACTTCAAAGTTGGGATGTTTTACAGCTTATTTTGTTTAGAAGGCAACTATATGGAATGTATTATAGCTTATCTTACTTAAATGACAACTAAAATTGGAAATAAATTTTAATCAGGGTAGATTTTTGGTGTAGTTATTACTGGAAAAATAGATTCCATTGACTTGGGATAACTTGAAAAGGTAACTGAAGTAAGAAAAGGAGCAGCTTGTTTATCAGGGCCTCTGACTTAAGGTGGTTGCTCCAGTTTCTAGAGTACAATTGATTCCTTTAATGGAAGTTTTGAAATTTTTAAAAATGACTTGGTGAATCCAAGCATAACAGTTTAAGAAAATGCTTTTGAAAACATATATAATTTTAAGGACTAATACATTTTTTTTTTACCTTTTTTTTTTTTTCATTTTTATTGAGATTGTTCAGATACCATACAATTATCCAAAGATCCAAAGTGTACAGTCACTTGCCCCTGGGTACCCTCATACAGCTGTGCATCCATCACACTTAATTTTCGTTCAATTTTTAGAAACTTTTCATTACTCCAGATAAGAAATAAAGTGAAAGATGAAAAAAGAAAAAAAGAAAAGGAAACTCTAAATCTCCCCTATCCCTAACGAACCCCCCTCAATTGTTGACTCCTAGTACTGATATAGTACGCTTGTTACTGTTTATGAAAAAATGTTGAAATACTACTAACTGTAGTATATAGGTTGTAATAGGTATATAGTTCTTCCCTATATGCCCCTCTATTATTAACTTCTAATTGCATTGTCATACATTCGTTCTGGTTCATGAAGTGATTTCTAGTATTTGTACAGTTGATCATGGACATTGCCCACCATAGGATTCAGTTTTATACATTTCCATCTTTTGACCTCCAACTTTCCTTCTGGTGACATATATGACTCTGAGCTTCCCCTTTCCACCTCATTCACACACAGGACTAATATATTTTTAATACTATAGTGATGAAAGAAGAGGTAACCCTATCATTATTTAATATGCAAGGAGTATGAGGATATTAAATATTGCCTTTTCTCTCATACGTCATACTATCTCATGTTATGCATTCAGCCATGATGGCATTACAGGAAACATCAACTTCAAATGTTCCCATGATGTTTATTATGATGCCAGCAAATCACTTTTGTTGCTATTTTTGTGCTGTAACAAAGATCCCAAAAGTGTATGTGCGAATTCTTTGCCATGTGATCATTAAATGAATTTTATCATGCAAAAAAAAAAAAAATTACTTGGTGGACTTGGTGATTGAGCAACAGGATGTGAAAAACCAGTGTAAAACACTATTTTATTCCTGGGTCTGTTTTACAGATATTTCAAATTTGCAAATAGTTCCCTTTTATTGATATAATTACTAAGGCAATGAGTATTGGTATTTATATAATTAGTAATTAGCTCAAAATCTCAATGCCTCCATCAACTTTTCTGTATTTAAAATTGACTGTAAAATGTTTATTAGATTTATCTGCAATTACTTTCATTAAAATAACCTGAAGTATTAGGAAAAAAATGGAATTTTCTAATTTTAATATATTTCTTATAAAATGCATCTTTTTAGATAAACTGGCAGAAAACACCATCTGGGCACAAACTACCCCTTCCCATGTTTCCCCCCACCCCCCAAAAAAGGCCATTTAAACTAAAAAATAATGGCCTTCATTGTCACTTTCTAAAGGAGAGGCTGATTAACATTTCATCTATTCTACTGACATTCACCTAGAAACTTTAAACAATAAACAGCATAATAGAATAAAATATGACACCAAAAATAACCCCTAACATGTTAGACATATGCAAGGTAATATATCTAACATGTTAGGGACACTTTTGGCGTAATTTGTAATTATATATTTTCAGTGGTTGGTTCCAATTTTATCCTTTAAAATTTCTAGGATAGAGAGGTGTTGGATGGGGCCAGTGGTTGTGTAAAAACATAAGTTTCCCTCAGGTGCCCCTTTTTCCACTCTGAAAAAGCATCATTCATCAGTCAAGTCAGAGAGCTTTGATACAGTGCATTTTCCTTAATGTTTATAGAGCTTGTTAGATTGCTTTAATGTTATATATTTTGTCCATTTTTCATAGGCTGTTTACTTATTCTATGGAACCAAAGATTGTTTAGTGCAAGAATGTAAAGATTTAAATAAAAAAGTTGAGGTAAGCTATCAATACCTTTCCTAAAGTTTTAGGTGATCTCTGAATTATGAATTTTTCTAAAACAACAGTGCTAAATTATCTATTAACATATTTTGCCAACATATGTGGCATATTTACTGTGTGCCAGGCACTTGTTATGGTCCCCCTAAATTCTCACCACAGTCCTACAAGGCAGGTACTGTTATATTCCCATTGTACAGAAGAGAAAGCCTGGGTTTGAAATTAAATAATTTGTCCAAATTCGAGTCCTAATCAGGATTCATACCCAGGTTTATCTAACTCCAGAGTCTGTTTAATTCTTATGCCAAATAGCTTCATGTGATGACAGATTTGAAGTTATCTATCACAGTGCCTGACTCATCACAGATGCTTGGAGGAAGTTTAAACCCAAAGTTTAATTTAGATTACGTTTGTGAAGTCTCTCTCTTAAATATACTAAAGTAAAATAAAAATGTATAAACAATAAAAATAGAAGATTAACGATTGCTTATAGCTACAGTTTCCCTGACATCATGATATGGCAAATTATTGTATTTACTCCCTGCTTGCTTCCAAAAAGAATCCCTAATGATTGGCAGCCACAACAAAGACATTAGTACAGAGAATCCCAGAACTAGTAAAATAAAGGAAAGGGAAGAGCCAAATGATAAACAACGTGGGGAAAGTGAAAACATGAGCAGGGAGAAAGGAGCCTGTTTTATACATGGGGCAAAAAAAACAGCTGCTGCAGTTAGGCAAGACACTAGCTCAAAGCCTCTGGGTAGCCATGACACAGAAGGAGTAGCAAGCTTTTCCATACCAAGAATACTGTTCTTCTTTATTGTATCTCCTTTTTCCTAGGCTTTGTTAGCTTTGGTAGGGTGAAGCATACAAGGTGGCACTTTTATTTTCTGATATTTATATAAAAATTATTTTTGAGGCCACCTACAAAGTGCAGGCACTGTCCTAGGTACTAGAGATGTAATGGTAATTCCCTTGCTTGCACTAAGTTTACAGTTGAGGGAGAAGAAAGACCTTTAAGCCACTTTGCAATACAGTATGAGAACTGATATGATAAGAAAAGTACACAGTCTTATAGGAAGAAATAAGAGCAGTACATACCAAGGAGATTGGGAAGATTTTCTAGGGAAAGTGACAGTAACAAGGAAATCTTTCTGAAAGAAGTGACAGCTAGAATCTGAAAATTTTAAGTAAGAGTTAGCTAAGTGAAGAAAGGGAAGATTGTTCTAGGCTAAGAACAGCATTTTCAAAGGCTTAGAGGCAAGAGAGAACATAACATACTGGAGTGGGTTCAAGCTGGAACATCACTTGCAGGAGGGAAAGTGGCAGGAGCTGAGGCTAGAGCAGTAGGCAGAGGCCAAATCACAGGGGGCCGTATCAGCTCATGGATTTGATCATGAGCACATAGTCAAAGCCCCTGAAGGGTTGTAGTTAGGGGCTGACATATTTGCATTTTATAAGTGTCAGTCCAACTTCTCTGCGAGGGATGAATAAGAGGAGAGTAAGGCTAGAGTAACAGACCAGTTAGGAATATTTTAGGGAGGAGATGATGGTGTTCTAGGCTAGGGTACTATCAGAAGTGACAGGGAGAGAGATTTAGAAAGTGGTGATGACTGTTTTTAGTGATTAATTGGATGTGGAGGTAAAGACAAAGAAGTCAAAAATAACTCCCAGGTTTCTGGCTTGGGCAGCTCAGGTGATGGTGCTGCTCTTTCCTGGGAAGTGGGTGGGGGTATGTGGAGAAGATGCTTGACTCAGTTTTGTTCATAGATGCTACAGTCAGTGAAATTGTCTTATTAACAGTTGGATAGATAGATTGGATCCAGTTCACTTTCTGGACCAATGAAATCAATGTAAGAAGTGTCAGCTCAGAGATGGCAGTTCAAGACGTAAAAATGGCTTCAGAGTCTGGAGCATGAGAAAAGATGGGGCTTAGTACAAAGCTTTGGGGAATCCTACACTCATCCATGGGGACAAACAAGAGGTGGACTGGGGAGGACTATCCATAGAAGCAGAGTCTGTGGTTCCCAGAAAGCAAAGGAAGAGGATATTTCAGGAAAGGAAGGGGAGGAGTCAGTAGCATCAGATGCTGATGAAATAGCTATTTAGATAAGGCCTGGAAAAAATAACTCTATTTAACAAAAAGGACCCCATTGATGATGTGAATTCTAACTGGATATGTCTGGAAATAGTGTGCCCTGTAGTAACTCACTACTTGTATTTCTTTAAAGCTAGAACTGGATGGTGAGCGAGTAGAACTGCCTAATTTGGAAGGCATTATAGTTCTCAACATTGGCTACTGGGGCGGTGGCTGCAGACTTTGGGAAGGGATGGGAGATGAGACTTACCCTCTAGCCAGGTATGTACAGTTTTTTATTTGTTTCCTTTAAAGCAGCTGTTTTTCTTTATAGACATTAAAATTTCCCCCAATTTTTTGTATACCTTATTAATATAAATATTTAATAAGCTGATGGTCCAGCTGTGTTAAAAAGTACTTGCCCTAACATGCTGATTTTTTTTCCAGCATATAGTCCATATTTCCTTTTTCTGATTTTAGGCATGATGATGGTTTATTGGAAGTCGTTGGAGTTTATGGGTCTTTCCACTGTGCTCAGATTCAAGTGAAGCTGGCAAATCCTTTTCGAATAGGACAAGCACATACGGTGCGAGTAGGTGAAATATTGCTATAACATTCTAATTTGTCCCAGTTCTAAGTCATTAATGTTTAGAAGAAAATATATATGCTATATCTTTCCCTAAACAGTAGTTTATAGGACATGCCAGGACTTGATTGGGATGGGGAAGAAACAGGAAACATGGCCCTCAAACCAGTTGAATAAATAAAGCATTCACCAGGGAAAAAAATCTGTAAAGCAATTGCTGAATAAATACATAGATTAATTTTCCAAAAATGAAATGCAGGGGAGTTAAGAGACTATCAGTGGGATTTTTCAAGAAGACCTCTCTGAACCTTGATGGATTAACTTGCTTCTAATTATTTGTTCCCTACTACCAGCTGATCTTGAAGTGCTCAATGATGCCAATGCAGGTGGATGGTGAGCCGTGGGCACAGGGGCCCTGCACTGTCACCATAACTCACAAGACACATGCACTGATGTTATATTTCTCAGGAGAACAAACAGACGATGACGTCTCTAGTACTTCAGATCAAGAGGACATAAAGGAAATGGAATAGATGGATGAAGAAATGAAAACTTTGTTTAGAATCTGCACAGACAAGTCGATCGAGATGCATCCAAAATTAGGGATTCACTATTAGCTGGTCCATTTAATTCCTTCAGAAGTATGATAGATATACATTTATGTAAATTGCATTCCAAAAGCAGCCAAACCTTCAGTTATTGACAAAAGCTTGTTCTTTTCTCAGCTTTGAATGTATAGTACTAACTTTTAAAGAGTCACATGGAGTGGTTTTCAGCTTATGTATTGAGGGTGGGACTCACTCTGAAGTATGCACTGTCTCATTCCTTATTCTTGAACCACACATTTGATAGACATCCAGCAAAATGTGGGTGGGAAAATCACTTTAATTTGGTGACACCGTAGTATTTTAAAAATTAAATTATTTTTCCGAAAGAAAATGATATAAATGTCAAACCCACATGACACTACTAGGCTTCCACTTGCAACATGTCTCACTTCAGCCAAACAGTGAGTGGATAGATTTCCAGGAAACCTGAAAAGGAAAATTTTAAAGAAAGACCATACTTTAATTTTTTACTATAGTTTTTATGTGAGAAACACTTTCAGGCCCCCAAATATTGTTTGGCTGACCCCATTAATGACCCTGTTGAGCTGAGATTCAAAGTCTGTTTTATAACCCCAGTGTAACCGAAGGAGCACCAGATAGGTGACTTGGCAAAAATTAAAATTCAGAGCATTTTGGATTGAAAGTTATAGATTGCAGCAGGACAGTTCAGCAACTTGTTTTTGATAAAAAGTCAGTGTGTCAATGATTCAAAAAAATGTGCTGAAAGAAACTTACTAGTCAAATTACTTTCTCAAAAAAAAATTCAGTAATGACTGATAAGTTTTTAAAATCCAGTTGTCTTGTAGTATTTGAAATAGATAGTGTTTTATATTTAAAGCCCTTGACAGAATTTCCCCAAGGCTAGGGTTGGGGAGGAGGGAGATAGACTCTTCTGCTAAAGTCTTTATATCGTATTTATTTTAAAATGAAAAATCTATATTTTTTACTTATTTATTTACTTTGTGGTATAATACCTGTGTTTAAATAATTTTTTACAATATGTCTTTATTTAAAAGTCAAATTAAATTAGGTGAATTCTTCCAGTCACAGTTAATCAGATAGAAATTTAGCTTACTGACTAAGTAATTAAAATCCGTAATTTAATTCACCTGAAAGATACTACCCAGATATTCTCACTCATCGGAGATAGTCCTCTTAAAAAAAAAAAAAAAAGAATGAAAAGCACTGGCACATTACTTTTGGATAACTGAGAGTGCTGTTTCACTCTTTTGCCCCTCAACTGCTAGTTTCATAGGTGCCCATTACAGGGCGCTCCTCTGCTGTTGCTAACCAGCCTGCCTCTTAAATGCCCTGCAATTAGACAAACCCAGTGGGGTCCAGCACAGTTTTTTTTTATGGGCTTGGTGGTCTTTTGTGACATTAGTCTCTGAAAGATTATAATGTATCCCCCAAAACACCATTAGCTCCCCTTAATCTGTTATGGATTGGGCATCGGTGCATTGCCATAAACTTAAATTTGAGTCACCTTCAGACCTGGGCCATCTTTTTTGAAGGAACAATTTAGTATATAAAGTAATTGATATTCATATAAAATACTTTTATTTACTTAACCACTTCCAGAGCTCAGTGGATGCCAAATTCCGATATTGAAAGATTCTGTGAGCAGGTCTGTTTCACCTTATTCATAAATGTTTCTAGGCAGGTAACTTTCTTTTGTGGTGGTGGGAGATTTTGATTTTCTATTTTATGTACTGATCATGTTTTGAATATAATGAGATTTATCCTTTTATTTAATTCATGGTCAGAATTGTTGCAGATGTCACGTTTTATAAATACACTATTGTTTTAGATTATATTTTACCTATAACACATAGGTAATTGTAGAAGCAAGGTAAATAGTTTTGTAGAAGCCAAGCAGATAGTTAATTGGGGATATCAGAACTCATATAATCAAAATAACTATTTAGGTTTTTTAGTTGTTAAAACTGTACTCTAAGCAAAATATTACATGGATTTAGAATAGATTTATGTGCAACTCCCTCACTTACTTAAACAAATTGATTTTTCAGTTATAAACCAGTGAGGTTTTTTCCCTACCAACCCTTCATGAAGTTTTTCTGCTGCCATATTCACTCATTCATACTTTTATTTTGGAAGGTTATTTAGAATACCATATCATAAAACATCCTTATCTGGTCTGAGCCAACTTCATTTACTTTTTTAGTCACATCCACCCAGCAGTTCAAATAAATGTGAAAGGTAGGCATATGCCTTGTTTTAAATAGAATTTTCGTATTTGCTACATATATTAGGATAGCAACTGTTTACATTACCAGGGATTCTATACTTTACAAAATAACTTACCAGAATTTCCTGTTCCATTTTAAGCTGTCTTGATTTTTTTTTTTTTAATTCTACATTCTCAGGAATAAATATGAAAGTAGGACATAGCTCTCCATATCTGTTTTCAGATTTCTTTCATCTTTCACTGTCCTAATACATTCCTAACTCTTCATAAACCTAGTGGCTTAAATATTGAATACCTGGCAGCTCTTACAGATCACACAAGTAGATGATAATTTTCATTGCTTTGTTATGTTTACTATAAATCAATCTTTGTGTTTTAAAATAGTTTGTCTAAGATTGTATTGTCTTAAATGCATTTTTATTTTCTGCAACAATTCGCTGTGAAGCCCTAATGTTGCTAACTAATGTGTATACAAATTTTATAGACAAGATTATTTATTTTTATTTTTTTAGGCTCTGTTATAAAACATGTAGTATTTGCTTTTTTAAGATACGTTTGCTTACTTAGCATTATAAATTATACTGTGACCTTTCTGCACTGTAAAGACAAATACTGCCAGTATGTCAAAAGAAAAATAATTTGCATTTGTAATATAAAGTAAAATTGTACTTATGTATAATATGGGATTTTAAATTTGCACTATCTAGAAACTTTAAAAGTTATGTTCATTTACAGATTAATATGGATCCGAATACATAATTTGTACTTACTCCACCAAAAAGGTTAATAGACTGGATGATCATTTTGTGTGTGTTTTCCCTCTAAATGATAATATTGAAGCAAGAACCAGCACTTTATATTCAGAAATGTTTTTAAATTCTACCTAATTTGAGGCCCTGGATTGTAGGTATATTTATGAAAATGTATCTAGAAATTTAAGAAGAAAAGATAGTTTTGTTACTCTATCGAAATCTGAATGAAGGTACATTTTCAGCAACAAGACACAAAATGTCTTGCATTTTGCTTTTAAAATGCATTCCCCTGGCGTTTCTCAAATTTTCCCTGTAAGGACTGTCTCCTGTTTCTACAAGCGTGATCTGCAGCATATCTGCAGGCATCAGAGTCATCTGGGAGCTTCGTGCAAAGAATGGATTCTTGGGCTCAACCCCTGACTTAATGGTATCTCTGGAGATGGGACGCAGAAATCTGTTTTTATTAGCAAGCACCTCAGGCGATTGTTTGCACACTGAAATTTGAAAGCATCTGCTCTGTGCCTCGTGTCACCCAGGCCTTGTCCCAGATATCATGCAAAAGAACTGAATTAATTGAATGTTCCTAAAGTTGTATCTCCTTTACTAACTGCCCTCTTTGTGCCCCACCCCCACCCCATCATTCTTCTAAAAGAACTCTCTGAATCTTGTTCATATTCTGTCCATATTGTTGTATTTCTCTTAAACTCTATTGCATAAAAATTGGTGGCCCCAGATTCTTATGTGGAACTGTAGTTTTTGGTGTCTGGTCCATGTCTTGGAGGTGCAAGGAGAAGATTTCACTGTTTCTTTTTTAAGAGCTTAAAAGCCACTATTATAATGACTCTGTTACCTGTTTGCTTTTCTACTGATTTTTACATACCCAGGAGATGTTTTTTAGTGAAAAGATTATTTGAGGGGTCTCAGTTGCTGCTTTGAAATATGGCCACTTGGCTATTTCACAGTTTTTAAAGGCATTTTGTTGAGGTATAAAGCACTGCCTTAGGTTCTGTTCCTTGTATTTCTGATTTTAGTGAAGTATGGAAATGATCTGTGTATTTAATTTTAGATATGTAAACACACGCACACATAATTTTTTAAATATCCCTGCATGAGGCTTGCAGGTAGCAAAAATATATGCTCCGAAATTCTGGAGAAAGAATCTAAAAAATATCACCTTCTAATACAGAAACTCAAATGAAATTATTGAGATTAGCCATCTGCAGAAATGTTTGCAGAGAATAAGTTATCTAGAAACGATAAATTTAAGTGTCGCTGCTACCAGAACTGGGGCCCTTCCTCAGTCCCTGCAGGGATCACCTGGGCGACCTCACCATTAAAGGAAGGTGGCAGGAAAGAATGCATTTAACAAGATACACTGTGATCTAGGAAATTTCCATCGTGTACGTTTTGGTGACTGATAATGAAGTGTTGAAAGGGAAAGCTGGAAAGTTAGGTTGTTTTCCTTGTACCTCCACCATTGTCCAGGCAAGAGGGCATCCTGACCGGGTGACTAGATTTGGTTGTATGAAGCAAAGAAAGAAAAAAATCCTCGAGGAAAGCAGTGCACATCTGTCCTTACTACTACAGTGCTGGGCTTTGCCAGCACTTTCTCTGCCAGCATTTTCCAATTAGGTCTCATGGAACAAACCCCACAAGTCAATTGGCCCTCTTGGTTTGTAATTTTGTGTTATACAAGTTTAGAGTCCTCCAGCCCTGGTCACTTCCGGGCGAACTGTCTGGACTGTGTCTCTGAACCCAGAGTGTCGAGGGCACTCTGGATGACTGCGCCCGAGCAGCCCGCTGCCCCTGCACATCCTCCATCCCCCGGACTGCTGGGCACCTTCCCAGTGTTGATTACTCTTGCTGTGTTGGGTTGTGTTGTGGTCTATGCCTGCAGACAGAGAAATGTGAATTAAAGCATTTAGCATATTGAAAATTGCTTGTTTTTTAATAAAATTTAAAGTATACCACTTAAAAAGTATGATCCCATTTTGTTGTTTTGTTTTGTCCTCACTAACCATGAGATAAAATAAACAGCTTTGATTTAGTTTCACAGAAAATGGTCCTTGGTCTATAGCAAGACTAGCATTGGTGGCAAGTTCTGGATCAGATATTTCAGATGGAAAAGGTAATTTAAAAATTATATTACCTGACTTTGTGGGCCAGGGGCACAGTGCACAACTTGAATGGGCTTAGGAAAATTTGCATACCCACACTCACAGAAGGGCTCTGTGCAGGTTACAGAGGACCAAGGGATAATGCAATGAAGTAACTGAGGTGCATTTGTCTCATTTTAAGTCCAGTAGAGAAGAAAGAACATAGAATTCATTTGGAAATATCTAGGTTGAAAACCCAATTTCTGCAGTTTAACTTTGGATAATTTACTTGTTCTTCCTGAACCTCAATTTTCCTTGTAAAAATGGGAATTGTTGTCCACCTAAGGGCTTGCAAACTCAAATGTTTCCAGGGCCTAGGAAGGTGATAAAGGTAGGAATGGTGGGGGCTGGTAAATGAGAGAGCACCTGGTAATTGCCATTCAGGAAGGCAGACCCAGTGTGACCAAAACTAATTTTTCTAGAGAAAGCAGAAATCTAGACTTTCTATGTAAAAACTAATTTTTAAATGCTGGTTGGTAACTTTGTTAGGGTTCTCTAGGGAAACAGAATCAACAAGAGATATATGTAAATATAAGATTTTATAAGAGTATCTCACGCAACTGTGGGGTGCACAAGTCCAAATTCTGTAAGGCAGGCAGCAAACTGGCAACTCTGATGGTGTTTGATGAACTCAGGAAATACTTTGCTGGCTAGCCAAAGAAGAAGTGAAGTTCCTCTCTTCCTTAAAAGTCTTCAACTGATCGGATTAAATCCAGCTAACTGCATTCTCTCATTGCAGAAGACATGCCCTTCGTTAATGTAATCAGTCACAGCTGCAGCCAATTGACTGATGATTTAATAAACCAGCCTTCTGGTTTATTAACCAGCCACAAATGTCCTCACAGTAATGGTTGGGACAGTGCTTGCTTGACCAGCCACCTGGACACCATCACTTGGCCAAGTTGACACATAAACCTAACCATCACAGTAATTAACTGAATTTTTTTAAAAACATTGTGAATCAAATTGACAAAAGTATCTTCTGTTGCCCACCACAGGGTGATATGATGATTATAGGGGGAAAAAAAAAAAAAGGCATCTTAATAAGCCTGGTAGAAGTATGTGTTACTTTCCATTTGAATTTTTAAAAAGCCTTTTGATTTATCAGCTGTCTTCTGGGTTTCACATAACATTTTGTAGCATATAACTTTTATTCATTTCATTAGATATTAGGGGATTTTATGGTCCCACTTCATTATCCAGAAGCCCACTTTAGCAAATTATTTGGAAATAATTTAAAACTTTATGCATTTGCCTGCTTTTTAAGGACATAATGCCAAATGTAATGTACCTTTTCTTGATCAATAATATATATGCATTATACTTGGCTGTGATACCCACTGACTGACATTCACAGTGAAGGCCCCTTAAATAACCTGAGAAGTCCGTGTTTTGACTTCTTAAACAGCTTTTGCTCACATTTATCGGTCACTTGGGTGCTGTGCTAGGTTCCTTTACTTTTATACTTTGCAGTTCTGTGACACAGGTATTAACCCTGTTTTACAGATTGGTAAACTCAGCCAGACATGATCCCAGGTCATCATCCCTGCTGCCTTGTCATCATCAACACAACCACGACCACCAAGAGTGTGAAAGTTACTGTCGAATATAGTCTTAGACATGTCACTGTGCTGGCACTAGGAATTCCAGGGCTAGATTCAGCCTTCAAAGGAACTCCAATGCAAGGAAACAGATCAGCTACTTACAAAGATAAATTACTTCAACGGATTTTAGAGATTTTGATGAGCTGGATGTTTTACACATAAATAAGAACATAATCTACATTGTTGTGGGGACTGGGGACTAGGAAACAGAAACTGAGCATTTTTTTCAGGTGTGAGTAGATAGAAAATTACAAATCAGTCTGAGAAAGCTGTGTACACTGTGAACTTAAGAGCAGAAAGCTTACCTTGGTCATCTTTGCATGCAAATTAATGAATATTTGCATATCTTTTGTGAAGATTCTGTTCTATGTGGGAAATACCTACTCTGCAGGATACTGCATTTGACCTCCAATAATCAGCATATAAGGAGCACTCAACAGTCTTTGTAAAAAGAAGCTGCTGAGGCCCCTGCATTCATTATCTGCATACTTAAAATGGAAACAGCAAGGCTGTGTGTTCCTATAGCCTGCCTGTATCTCATGCCCCTTCTCTGAAAGTGCCCACCCCACCACCAAAGCCTCTGCCAAGGGGCTTTGCTTACACCAGCTGATCATACCTCCTTGCAGCTGATTGGACCCGAGGAGCCCATCAATTGGCCAAGCAACCAATCAGATTCTCCACTGGCCTTTATTTCCATGAAATGCCTTCTTTATCCTTTAAAACTATATTACTGAAAGTATGGCTCACAACTGTATGTTTCCAATCCACCAGGAAATAAGTACAGAAATGAAGTGAAAAAGTTTAGAAATTTTTAATTAGCCATTTTGACAGATGACTGTTGAATCTGATCTTTAAAAACTGGCTTATATTTTGTATGTCTTTTTCATTTCTTTTTCCCCTTTATTTGATTTTACAAAAAAAAATTGACACGTAATAAATCAGAAATTAAAAAAATAAGTGGTGAGTGTGTGGAGAAATTGGAAACCTTGTACATTGCTGATGGGAATACAAAATGGTACAGCGACTTTGGAAAGCACTTTGGAAGTTCCTCAAAGAGTGAAACAAAGAATTACTGTATGAACCAGCAATTCCACTCCTAGGTATAAACCCGAAGGAATTGAAAACAGAGATTCAATCAGATATTTGTAAGCCAATATTCATAGCACAATATTCACAATAGCCAAAAGGTGAAAACAACCCACGTGTCCATCCACAAATGAAAGATAAATAAAATACAGTATATTCATACAATGGAATATGATTTAACCATAAAATGGAATGAAAAAAAATCTCCCCACACCTTTGATCTAGATTTGTGATTACCATTTATGTCATGAGTCTAGATCAAAGGTGTGGGGAGATTTTTTTTCCTTCATTTTGGCTACTCCAGCACATGGCTAATACTAGTAGAGAAACTATTTTGAAGAGAAAATTAAGAATTACAATGCTTCTAAATTGTATGATCATTTTCTTAAAAGCAAGAATTTGAAGATAAGTATTTATGTAATATTCTTCAAAGTCTGAGACCAGAAACCTTGCTTTCATTACTGGCTCAGAAAAAATAAGATATCAAAACTGAAAACAATTAGGAATAATAAATGAATTAAGACAGGAGTTAAATATATTTTTATAGAGAGATTATTTGGGGTTTTATACATAAGAAGGGAAAAAATGACAATTCATACATGATAAATATTTAAGTAAAACAGATTATTTGAAGTTGGTAAAAGAACTCAAACAGGAAAATGTACCCATTAACTCTCTTAATATAATTGAATTCTTAGTCATAGTCAATGGCAAGTTTCCTGTTGCTAAAGTCCATTTACCTTGGAACTCTCAAGAATCCATGAAACCAGTTATTAATGTTCCTATGTTATCTATAATCAATAATATTTTTTAAATATACAGTTGTGTATTATAGTACTTGTGTAGATAAAAGTTGATAGCAAAATTGTGGGGGGGAAAGGAATGATGTTCTGATACATCCTACAAAATGGATGAACTTTATAAACATTATGCTAAGTGGAATAAGCCAGACACAAAAAGGACAAATATTTCATGGTCCCATTTACATAAAATATCTAGAATAAGCAAATTCATAGAGACAGAAAGTCAATTAAAGGTTACCAAGGGCCTGGGGGAGGGGCAACAGTTATATTCTGTTTGGGGTGATAAAAAATTTTGGACTTAGTGACTTAAGTTAAAGGTGGTACAGAAGGGATAGAGTTAAATATCATGAAACTGAAAGATTTTTTTAAAGTTTGCTATTGAAAAAGTGAGGACTTTTATTTTAGAAGACATTAGTTAGTGTTTCAATCTCAGTTTCATCATTCCCTGGCCAAGTGACTTGGGCAAGTCACTTAAAATTGAGATAACGATAGTATCTATCTCACAAGGGTATCAGGAACACCAAAGAGACACAATATATAAAAATATTTTGCAGACGGTAAAACTTTATAAAACATGAGTTGTTAAAACATGGTAATTCAACTCTCTTGGATGTACTGAAACTCTTATCCTGAGAAGAGTTCTATTCTGTTCTGGTAATTCTGAGATTCACTTCCTTTTCAGAAGTGCATTTTTTTTCTAAATACTTCAGTATGACACTTGTGGATATAAAAAATGTGTTAGCATTATCTGCACACTTAAGATGGGAACATCCTCACTTTGTGATTAATGTGATGGCAAGACACTAGCTCAAAATGTTTAAGGCGATTAATCTTACGATCTCACAAACCTGGTGTGCTGGCTTCTATGTATTGTGTCCCCCAAGAAGCCATATCCTTTAATGCAATCTTGTGGGGACAGATTTATTAGTCTGTTGATTAGGATGGAAACATTTGAATATATTATTTCCATGGAGATGTGGACCCCACCTATTCAGGGGGGTTCTTAATTAAATCACGGGAGTCCTATAAGAGAGCTCACAGACAGAAGGAGCTCAGAGCAGCTGAGAGGGACATTCAGAGAGAACCAGATGCTTGCTGATGCTTGGCGATGCAGACAGAAGGACGTTTGGAGATGCTGAGGTAAGAGATGAATCCCAGAGTTTGCTCCAGAGAAGCTAAGAGAGACCCAAAGACATTTTGGAGAAAGCCATTTTGAAACACAACCTAGGAGAAAAGGACCAGCAGACGCCAGCCACATGCCTTCCAAGCTGACGGAGGTGTTCCAGACTCCACTGGCCTTTTTCAGTGAAGGTTTCTTCTTGTTGATGCCTTAGTTTATGGCCTTAGAACTGTAAATATGCAATCTAATAAATCCCCTTTTTAAAAGCCAATCCATTTCCAATATTTTGCCTAACTGCAGCATTAGCAAACTGGAACACCTGGTCTGTTCAAAATTAAAATAGGACATATATTATTGACTATAAATGCCTTGGAATGAAATTTCCTCATATTTCCATATTTGTATATGAATAAGCATAATGGCATTTTGCTGCTTGAGCTGCAAAAGAAAAAAGAACCCAAAATACCATTAAAAAAAAAAAAAAAACAAACCCACCTGATCCTTTAGCCCAGAGTTTGAGAAGTATTGCTTAAATAACATGTGCACTTCCTTCTTCCGGAGAGGGTGGGGTCGGCTTTAGTTAGTTTCTGTTCCTTATAAACAAGTAAGCTCTGATTAAAATGTTTCAGAAGCCTTGCTTTTATCTGGTTTGAAGTGCAGCGACTTTGGACCAGTAGAACACCCAGGCAACAAAGTATGGGGGTGGGGAGATAAGAATAGCCGCCTATATTTCAAGATAAGTTAGACATGATGGAAATTGGAGCATATAAACATGAGAACCATATGGTTTGGAGATAAGCGGCATAATAACCCGTATTTGTCTCCTGACAGTCTCCCGGAGGAGACGGGAGGCAGGGAGGAGGTGAGCAGGGGACTGCCTCCTAGCAGCACCTCACAGTCCCGTCCTCTTGCGTTCCTGGAAGATCACAAGGCGACTGGCCAGGACTCAGATAAGCTGCAGCTCCAGCCTTCGCCGCGTGGATACATGCAAGTTCACCATAGCACCGTGGTGGCGCTGTCAGCCTACACCGGGAGCTGCTTTTGGGAGAAAGATAAGCTTGGTTTTAGATACAGAGAATGTCAAGTTACATTGGGACTTTCAGGAGCATAGAATTACCACCTGGCCGGCAATTCCACTTCCAGGTATGTAACCAGAAGAACTGAAAACAGGAACTTGAGAAGTTAGTTGGACACCAATGTCCATAGCGGCATGACTCACAATAGCCTAAAATGGAAGCAACCGAAGTGTCCAACAACAGATGAATGCACAAACAAAACATGGAATAACAGAATATTATTCAGCCGTAAAAAGAATGAAGCTCTGAAACACGCTACAACACGGATGAACCTTGCAGACATCATGTTGAGTGAAATAATCCAGATATCAAAGAACCAATATTGTATGATTTCACTTATATGGAACACCTAGTATAAGCAAATACATAGAGACAGAGAGTAGACTGCACGTTACCAGGGGATTGGGGGGAAATGGAGAATTACTGCTTGAGTTTTGTTTGAGGCGATGACAAAGGTTTTGGCAATGGATGGTGGTGATGGTAACACAATACTGCAGATGTAATTAATATCACTGAATTGTACACATGATAGTCATTAAAACAGGAAATTTTGTATTGTATGTATGCTACCATAATAAAAAAATGTTTTAAAAAAGACACTGATAGTTAAATGGGGATTAACCCTTATTTGTTGCAAGAGCTGGCAAAATATGCATTTCCTCTTCTTGAGCTATAATCTCATTTCCTCTTGCCCCCTCCTCCCTGGTTTGTTGACTCAGCATGTATAGTGTTAGTCCTTCGGTAATCTCTAGCTGGTCAACGGTCTTGGCCAGTTTGGGAATATGAACCATGAAAGTAAGAACCTTGAGGGTCCAGATTGGCTGCTGCATTTCTTCCCACAGTGTGGAACAAGAAGCTTAACAACACTCGTCAAACGCCGCCTGATGAATCACTGTTCTGGATCCATGATTGCCTTGATGGAAAGCTTCAAAATGCAGGGATGTAGAGTTGAAACAATTAGGCATTACCAATCTGCAGTTTCCCCAAATGAAGGCACGTTTCCTGAGCTCTTAATAGATCTCCTATGAAAAATGGGCCTGTGTTCGGCTAAGTTTGGTTTTAGATACAGAGAATGTCAAGTTACACTGTCTCTCTCAGAGAATCTCAATGCACTTTGTCATTTTAAAATTTACGAAATCAGAGGCAGCATGGCTTAGCAGCTGTTGGGGTCTGAGTCCCTGTTCTACCATACAACTGCTTGATCTTAGCTAAGTGCTAAACCTCTTTGTTTCCCATTTCCTCATCTTTTAAATAGGAATGACAACAAAACATTACCTTGGAGCCAGATGTGTTTCAGAATTCAGATATTTTTTGTTTGCATTTTAGAAAGTAATATAACTCTACAAAGTTATACTATGTGGCACCCTGGTATTTCTGCAGTAACAGATGAGTATCCACACCAAGTGGGGTAACTGTAGTCTTATTAAATGCCACACAGTAACTCAGATAAGGATTTACCATCAAATTAGTTTGCCTCCAAAATACTCAGTTTTCAAAGCATTTTAGGCTTCAGAATTGCAGATAAGGGATTGCACATCTGCAGTTGCTCCTCCTATAGTAATTTAGGATTCAATGAGAAAGCTCCTGTGAAGTGCTTCCCATCGTCTGTGGCATATTCATTGTCAGACATCAAAAAGAATTTTTTAAAGACTTGAAAATGGTCACAGTAAAGGAACTTTAACAGTGTTTCTCAAACTTATTGACCATGGAACCCTTTTATATCAGAGTAGATCACAGTTTGGGAAACCCTGATCTAGTCCAAACTTGTACTTTTACATATGAGGCAGTGAAGCCAGGAGAGGTAACATGATTTGCCCACGGTCAGTTGGTGGCAGCACCGGGACTAGGACCCCAACACCTGACTTCTAGGCTTGGGAATTTTCTTTGTGCTCTGTGTTCCTCGGCCTTAGAGAGCCCATTTTTAATTGCAGGAAACTTTGTGAATGGCTGCTAATGCTACAGGACAATTTGAAGTACCATATTATTCATCAAACTTAGGGGACGGTGAAGAGTAACAGTCCCAGGGAAGCTCAAAGGAGATACAGCTGCCCTCCAGGCACTTGGGTAAGAACGTCCTTAGGGTGAAAACCAAAAAAGAAACTTGGAAGGAGGGATATTTGGACTCGAGTTCTTTTGGGCCTTTAATTTCTGAAGAGAAAGCTGATAATACAAGATTTAACTTTGCTGTGGAAAATTAATAAAGTTCAGGAATGCATAAACTTGAAAAAAAAAAAAAAAAAGACCCAGAAATAAAGCAGAATGGTTCCAAGATCTAGGGCAGTAAGAGTTAAATAGAGCTGGGCTCAAATCTCACCTTGCCTTATCAAGTTGCAGTGGCCTGGGTGAGTCTCTTAATTTCTCTGAGCCTCAGTGTTTCCATCTATAAAATGGGGAGAGCGAATGGTTCTGTCACAGGGTGTGGTGAGAATGCAATGAGAGCGGTGTCTGGCACACAGGAAGTGCTAACTGAAAGGATTACTGTTACCTCTCTCCACTGACCTCGCCTGCCTCACGAATACTCACCTTCTGTACCTTTTTGGATGGAAAACTTTGTTTTCCTTAAACACATTACATGCTCCTTGCCGGACTTAAAAAAAAAAAAAAATCTGTGATAAGTGACCTTTTTGTGAGCCAAGGTCAGCATGACCCAGCACCGTTCAGCAGACATCAATCACTGCAGCGGGGCCTCGCCCTCAGGGCTGCAGGGAGGCAGCTCTTTGCCCCAACTCAGGACCGACTTGGGATCATGCTAACTCATACACTACTAGGCGTGTCTGATAAGACTCGTGACTTCTCTGAGCATCATTTGTAAAATAGGGTTAATAAAAAATGCCTGCATTTCAAGGCTTTGGTGAAAATTCAGTGAGTCAGTCTGCGAAAGTTCTTGGAAAAGAAAGCATTATTATATAACTGTTGATTCTGTTAAATTTACTGTCAATAGAAATAAAAATGGAATAATAACCACCATTTACTTCCTGAGTAAGCTCTGTATTAAGTGCTGTAGTACATTTCATGGGTATTATTTCCTGGTTATTATAGCAATCCTAGGAGGTAGGTATAACTCTCCCCTTTTGATGGCTGAGAAAACAGGCTCAGAGTGTCTGTCCTATGGTCAACACAAATTGCTGGGTGGGGGTGGATTGTGGGAGCCCCGGGCCCAGGGCCTTCCCCAAATGCCTTGAAGACTGCACACAGCAGCTTGCTTGACCTAGGACAGTTAAGATTTGACCTACTCTCCTTGTAGGATCAGGCCTCTGGTGCTAAATGTAATCTATAGCTTGCCTCCATTCTGAAACTACCTCTTCTCTGAAACTCCCTGAGATACTATTATCTAAAAAATAATCTATAGTCCTCCCCTCCTCCCTGTTGATTACAGTAGATCCCTCCCTACTTCAAAAGACCCGCACTCCCGCCTTATACCCTCATACCCACTAGAATGTTGAGCCTGTATAAACCACTCCCCAGCACCCCCTGCTTTGGTGGAGTATCTTCACGTTGAGCTCTGAACCTGCCGCCATTCAGAGCAGCTCTTGAATTCAGGGCAACGTGACCGACTTTCCACCCTGTAGGTAAGCCCCCAAACAAAAGCTCGTGTCTCAGAACATGTCCAGTGCTTTCTTTAGTCCTTCGGCTGCAAAAGCCCTCTTGGGCCATGACAGAGAGGTCAAGTTACTTGTCCAGGATCATGCACAGTCCAGTAATGGCAGAAACAGGACTTGAACCCAGGTCTAATTAAAAGCTAATTCTCTTAACCTTTACACCAAGCATCTCCCTCGTGGCAGTCTCCTCTGCCCAGAAATTTGCCTCTTCTTGTTTGTGGACAGGAAACCAGACTCAGATTGAGTGTGACCTGGAGCACTATCTTTTTTTTTTTTTAATTTTTTAAGTTGCAAAAAGAATACAAAAACAATACACAGAGAACTCCAGTATACTCCTATCCAGATACCCAGATTTACCAACTTTCAACATTTTGCCAAAACCTGGGATGTTAAACCCTTGGGATTTCACATGGGGGAGAATAAGCTTGGAAAGCTCCTTTTATAAGCAATATGTTTTATTCTGACAGGTCAGCCAAGAAGGGCTTATTCAAAGTTTACAAGTCCCACCACCTCAAATCCACGCCTCCCATAATAATCTACCAATATTCAAAAAGGGGACAAAATCTAGCAAACAGGGCCCTCTGCGGACCTGGGGCATTCTTTGTTTTTTAACTCTTTATTAGAGAAATTTTCAAAAATACACAGTAACACTAGAAAGAATAATGAATTCACATTCCCATCACCACTTCATTGATTCCACTCATTATCCATATAATTATTGTTTCAACTACACCCCCTACCCCTTCTCCCTGCCCCCACTCTCGGATTATCCAGAAGCAAAGCCCAGATGGACATGCTATCAGTCTAAGAATTCTTTAAACAAAAGGTTCCAGATGAGGTGCTTCACCTAGGGTGGGCCTCAAATGGGCAAAAGGCTGGCTGAAATCTCAATCCCTGGGGGCTGGGTGGCCCCTGAGCTGTGACACCCCCACCCCCACCACCACGGTGGGAGGCCTCATTCATTGATTCCAGCACCAGGGACAAGTCACATTTTCTACTTGGGCTGGTTTGCCAGAAAGAACCTCAAACACTTTTACTGCGTTCAGAGCTTCTAAGGTATGTCGGCCAGCCTTGGCCCTAGTATTTCTCATAGGTTCCAAAAGATCCATGTCTGTAGCCTTGATTATCTCCTTAGAGAATCAACTCTAAAAAGTAAGCTCAGGAAATAACAGCTCAAACACTTACTCCTCATCAATGAGAATCACTAGTGGAAGGAAAATAAGGTAAAAGTTAACATACCACTGTCGGCTATGGGTTACAGATACATTTCAGAGTAATGAAAATAGAGAATATACTACCCAGTCTGGACTAATACAAAGCCTTGACTCTGACCTTTGATTTATTTCACCAGAGTGACCGAGACAGTCCCTGATACTGGGGTCTGGGACAGTGGCTTTGGGCTGGTTTCTGTGACTTTCTGACACTTCCCCACAGCACCAGGGCCTCCTTCACGCTCGCCAGGAGGCATCTGCTCCATAATGGGATGACAAGACTGGCGAACTGAGCCATCTTCCCAACTGACTTATCCTGCAATATGAGAAGTCAGATGACCGCCAAGGTTCCTTCAACTCTGACTCCACTGTCCTGCAAGTAAGTGCAAGGTCTTACCCTTGTCCTGCAAACACAATGGGTCCGAGTCAGCAAGCGCACGCTCAATTTACATCCCTGAAGCTCCTGCACAGAGCTCTGCTTCCGTTACCTACTTGCCTCTCTTATAAACAGCGGGGCTCAGCCTTTTCTAGCTTGAGCTGCACCTTCGCCAGGAAAGAGCCTCTGCTGCCTTCATTTCTGCAGAAGAAGCCTCAACAGGAGCCATGAGTTAATCTTTGGCATTCTTGTCCCCTAAGCCCAGCTACATCCCCAGTGTGAACCGGCTTCAGACAAGGTTTTGTTTCAGAAGACTAATGAAGAAACCATCTTCCAAAGCAGAGAAGAATCACCAAAGAACTTTTCTTCCACATTACAAGGGAAGAAAACTTTTTAAACATATCAGCTATTGCAGGGATGTCTTCCCTGCTGAGATGCTCTCTCTCCCAAAGGCTTCAAAGTCCTCGTTGGGAGATGACACACACAGACACATGTCAGGAATTCCAAATGCTCTGAACCTAGCTAGAGTGGCCTAAAATTCCAGCACAAAGCCTGACATGCTTAAATATCAGTATGAAAAGGTCTTGGGGTCCTTCTTTCCCCAATGGTTACCTCTTTTTTTCATACCACAAGGAGCCTGACCTGAGCTCCTGTCTTAGAAAAGCCCAGAGCTGGACTCATTTCACCAAAAGAGGTTAAATTTCTTCCACTTTTGAGATGGGAACTAACGTCCTGACAATATCAGGATATAAGGAGCTTAGGAAAATTCCAGCAATCCATTTGCTCCTGCCTCCTAATGGTCAGGGCTTATTTTCACTGCACAGAATCAATGCAGGGAAAACGGTCACTCATTTGACCTTTGAGCTTGCTTCCTCCAGCTTGGCCAATCTGCACATCTGGAACTGGCTCAAACGAGGAAGACAGCAGAAGGGGACGGGGCCAGTGAAGGCCTCTGACCCCATGCGAGGCCCAGCACTGGGCCTGCAGCCAACCTGTGGCCGGGCTGAGCAGGAACAGTGCTGTTGCCCTGGCGTCTGCTTGTAAGGCCTCTCTGGCCATGGGAAGTCACCCCACCAGGTGACCACACATGGCTTGTCTGCACGACAGGAGATTTCAAATATCGGGCTCAGGTACCCACTTGACTGTAGTATCTACACTAGGCAATCCACAGTAGGACCCATGGTGTCTATACCTCTACCTGGCAGGTGGAGGAGCTAAGGTTGAGGAGATTTATCAGTAAGGAGGAAAGACACTCTAGTAAGAGCAAAACCACCATGCATTTGTTCACCCAGGGCAGGGTACAAGCACAGTTCCCTCTTACCCAGCAGTGTTCCTTGTCCCTGTAACCTAGACACTTGCACATACTTGGGGTGGAAGGGCGGTGGGTAGCCATCCAAACCTGGGCATTGGTCACCTTGACCTTGAATAAAAAGACAAATTCAACAGGCCCATTCAGATCATAGCCTGAAGCCTTAGAATAAATGGTTCCTGTTTGAGTGAACATTTTAAAACCATCAATGGGGAGATGAGGATTAGGAAGGGAAGCAGGGCTGTTTTCCAGCGGGAACACAGGACAGCCTGCTATGGGAAACTCTAGCTCTGGGAGACCTGCTGTGGGTGGTTTGCCTTGTGCACAGATAATAACCAGAAGAAGAGAACAAGCATTCACCCCAACCCCAATATTGGGCCGAGGGACTATTTCAAATTCAATGACGGTGGAATCTTTAAAAAAAAAAAAAAAAAAATCTATAGTTTTAAATGGCCCTGTTAGTATAATTAAAACACCAAGACCTGAAGGCAACATGGGAATGAGCAACCCCAAACAGCAAGGGGCTTTAAAGCAAATGATCCCAGAAATAACCTATAGTGGCTATAGCTCTTCTCCAAGGGGCAAGGGCACTGGTAACTTGATTTCCCAGGGTCCTGCTCAGCTGCCTAGCTGCCTGGTGACTAACGGGGACAAGTGGGAGGAGCCCATCCTGCCCTGAGGCAACGGGCCCCAGGAGGCAGAAATGCTTTCCCACCCACAGTACAGTTACAACCACTTTCTCCGGCCAAATCCCTCTCCTTACTCCATCTTCCCACCCTTCCCCCTCCACCAACTCCCCTCCCATCCTTGCAATACTTGGGGCTCCCAGAGAAGTTGCCCAAGGAGACTTCCTCCCGCAAGCCCAGCATTCTCACTGGAGTCTTGGGCACTCCCCAGGCCGTTAGCCCGAGCACCCCAGGGCTGCCCTACTTGGGGGGGAGGATGGAGATCGTGGCCCCAGCAGAGAACACCCAGAAGGCCGGGTACAGAGCTTCAGCAAAGTCCACCTTGTACTTATACATCAGATGGATCTTGTCACTGACGGCAAAGAAGATGACGAAGCCGTGGTCACAGCTGAGAAGCACACCAACCCGCGTGGCCTTGGTGGAGGGCAGGACTTTCTCCACATTGTTGTGCCAGGCCGAGATCTTGGTGTTGAACCACTCCACGCACCAGGAGGCGCTGTTGCGGCCGAGCCGGCTCTCGGGGCCCTGGCGTTCCATGGTGCCGTAGCAGACGCCCACCCCGCAGAAGTTGTTGTTCTGCAGATCCACTTCCCAGTAGTGGACCCCTCTCTTGTAGCAGTACAGGCCCAGCACCTGGGAGCAGTACGTGAACCTCTGGGGATGTGGCCGGTAGTTCAGGGAGGTGCCGGCCACCGAAGCCGTGGTGTAGTTCTCCGACAGGGCCACCTTGTTGTGGGCAGTGTTGAAGTCCAGGATGACTTTAACGGCATCTGAGAAAGCATCATCCCAAGGAATCAATTACAAGGAGCCTGAAGTGCTCTCACTTTTAAACATTTCTCCAACTGATATTATTTATTCACTCGTTCCAGCCATCCTTCAATCCATCCATCCATCCTTCAATCCACCCGTCCACCCTGTCCAGCCAGCCATTTGTCCATCTGTCTATCCATCGATCCAGCCATCTGTCCATCTATCCGTCTGTCCATTCATCCATCCCAAACCATTTACTGAGCGGCCAATTTATGCCACATTCTGTGCAAGACACACAACCATGAACCAGAGAGACATGGTGTCTGGTTTTGTGGAGTTCACAGTCCAACAAGCGAGGCAAGTCCAGCAGTAGTAAGGACGCGGTAAGACGTGCACCAGTAAAAGGGGGCACACAATGCTATCAGGACAGAGATGGGGCAACTGATTCTACGTGAAGGGTGGGGGGGGGAACATTTTACAGGTGGGCTGAGCAGAGGAGGCTGAGAAGAATTAAGAGAGCAGAGGAGAGAGAAAGGCAATTCAGGGCAGAGGGGACAGTGAGAGCAAAGCCACGGAGTCACAAGAGCTCTGAGCGTGTTGCAGAACCAGGGCAGTCTGGGCAGCTGGGAGCACAGAGTAAACAGCAGGAAGTGGATGTTTCCCTCAGGGCCAGACAGTGAAAAGCTAAGGGGCCTAGATGCTAATTAGAGGGCAGCAGAGAGCCAGTCAAGGTTTTTTAAGCACGGAGATGACCCATGTCCTCGGTTGGGACACAAGCATGCACCCCTCCCCTCTTCCTGCCACACCTTCGACCAGTCCCAGGAGCTCTGAAGACCAAGGTCAGCTGAGCACTCTGCCCACCCTCGGCCTCCTCCCTGGGGCACACTCATCTCTGCAATCCCCTCAAGGCAGATCCAGTACCCTGGGGGACAGTTATGCAAAGGGGGTGGGGTTGGGGAACAGGCTTTGGGGCAGCATGGCACAGAAGGCACTCCCCAGCCTGGAGACAGACAGACCTGGGTTTCTGGCTACGTGGCTTAGGGCACGATGCTTTTCACTGAGGTCTGAGTTTCCCTCTGGATGAAATGAATGGGCTGGGAAAAATGTTCTGAGATTCTAGAATTGTCCTTTCCCTGCTTATTTGGCTGTGCTTTTTCACGGTGTCAGGCTGGTTCTCTGTATGCTGACTCAAGTCCCTGCAACGGCCTGGTCCTTGATTTATGCCCAATTTGAATTTGTTCTATCGCTCATCAAATACGGATGGAGCCTGCTGGGTGTGCTGGATGCCAAGGCCAGGAGACAGGGGAGACTGATGCAGTGCTGCCCTCAAACAGCTTACATGGCGGGGGGGGCAAGGTCGTCAGCAAATCATTACACCCTAGAGAGTCACAGATTCTGCTGAGTGTTAAGAGGTGTGAAGGCTGTTCACAGAAAATGGCTTGACCCTGTCTGGGGTGCAGGCAAGTCCTCCCTTCCCCCTATTTAGGTGGTTACCTGCAGGGCAAGTAGGAGTTGGCTGAGAGGAGGGAGCAGAGAAAGATCTGGGCAAAGGGAAGAGCATGCATAAGGGTGTGCAGTGCTTTAGGGGAACTGACAATCCAAGGTGCCTGGAATGCAGAGAGCCAGGGAGAGGTGGTATGCAATGGAGGGCAGGGCTGGGGAGGTGGGAGGGGATAGATTCGCAGGGCCTTGGGAGAGGATTTGGATTTGATCTGGACAGCAATGAGAAGCTGTTGAAGGGTTTTAAGCAGGGGAGACACAGGATCAGATGTGCAATCTTTTTAATAGCAAAATCCTTCCCCAGGGCCTGGGCAGCTGGCACAGCAGGTGGCGATGCGTCCAGAGAGCACGTGGGGCTCCTGACGCACACGGCTCAGCGCCACCACCAGCAGCTCGGGTGACAGTTGGCTGTGGCCCAGCACCGGTTCTGTGAGGTACTGTGAGCTGGAGACAGCGAGAGGCTCCAGGGAAGGCCACCGGAGAAACCAAGGTATCCCTGGAGCCCCACCAAGCCCAGCTGTAGCTGTGGAAGAAAGAAGGGCCAGGTGTGCGTTTTCCAGAGATGTTTTGGCTGCTGCGTGGCAGTGGGTGTGCACGGAGGCTGCTGCGTAGGAGGCGATGTCTGTGGAAGGAGACCAGACAGTGGTGGGCCCTAGACCAGGCCTTCAGGAAAAAACTAAAATCACTTCCAGGTCAGAAGGGAAGGACGACCTTGCGAAGGAGCCTGAGAAAGAGCAACCAGAGGGCTAGGCAGAAAACCGGGGGAGTGTGGTGACACAGGGCCCAAGGAGAGTGCTTCAGGAAAAAGAAACCTGCTGAGAGGCCAAGCTCAACAAAAACAGATGTGCCCTTAGGACTGAGCCACACGGGGGCTGCCCCTGACCCCAGAGAGAGCAACTGCAGGAGAGGGGAGGGGGCTGAGTTTGACCCAGTGGGACGAGGGCACACAGCCGAGCTTATCAACTCTGGCTGCATTCTCCAACCACCCGGACAGCTTTAAAGGCCACTGAGGTCCCAATTCAACTTATCTGGGATGTGATCTGGGCATCAGGGATTTTAAAAAGCTCCCCCAGGGGAGCTGTGTTTTTCCAAACTTCCTTAAAAAGTATCACCGAGGAAATGAGCTACATGTACAGCTTTCCCTGCTCATCCTCTGGAGAGTCTGATCCTGTAGGACTGAACTGGGGCCCGTGAATTTGTAATTATAGCAAGTGTTCAGGGGAAGGAGAGGGGAGAAAGAGAGCTGTGGACAAGAAGGGTTTGCTTGTTTTGCTGTTTTTTGTGTTTATGATGAGACACATTTAAACATTTATGGAAGCAAAGGATCCAGGAGAGAAGGAGGTTGGAGAGGTGAGAGTGAGAAGGTCCAAGGGAGAGCATAAGTTTCCAGAGAGAGCAGGAAGGGATGTGATGCTGACCACAGGTGAGGGATGGACCTCAGGGATGACAGGTGGTACCTGAGAGATGAGGGCCTTACCCTCTTGGGGTGTCACTCCTCTCTGAGAGGGAAAAGGAGAAGCCTGAAGGGAAGGCAAGCGGGAAGTTGAAATGGTGGCTACGGCGAGTGGCAGAGGAGTCAAGAGGAGACAAAGACCAGGAGGCCCAGGTAGTGGGGCCACCCGGTGAAGGTGAGCTGGGTTCATCCAGGGCTGGGGTTTCGCCAGACCAGGCAGCAAGAGGGGGTGTTATGGATTGAATCATGTTCCCCAAAGGCAAGTTCAAGTTCTAAACCCCAGCCCTGTGGCTGTAAACTCATTTGTAAATAGGATCTTTGAAGGCCAAAGCTGAATCAGGATGGGCCTCATTCCAATATGAGAAATTTGGAGACAGGAGGAGACAGAAGGGAGCAGGTCACCAAGGGACAGAGACTGGGTCATAGATTGGCGGCATGGCACCACCCGAATGCTACAGGCTTCAGAAAAAGCACAATCCTGCCAATGCCCTGATTTTGGACTTCCAGCCTCCCAAACGGTGAGACACTAAATTCCTGTTGTTTGAGCCAACTGGTCTGTGGTATTTGTTATAGCAGCCCCAGCAAACTAAGACGGGGTTTCAGAGGACTGATTGTAGAATCCAAGCTGGCTAGGAAGGGAGATGAAGAAAGACAGGTGATGAAGGAAGGAAATAAGTAAGGGTGCAACGAAGTACAAGACAGATAAGAGGGGGCCAGCCGACCAAGCGAGCTGGCTGGACCTCCAAGCAGAGCCAAGAGTGAGGAGCTGTGCGGAGCTGCACAGAAGACATGCTGAGCCAGCAGGACCACCTGCCCCATCCGAGGCTACTCACACTCCAGGAGCTCAGATCTGGACTTGGCTAAGAAGGCCTCCAGCACCTTGGCCTTGGCTTGCTGAGACGCAGTGGCTGTGGCTGTAGCTGGGAGGAGAAACAAAGAGATGCTTTAAGAACAAACCCAGAGAGGAAACCCCATGTCCCCTTGCCCACAATAACTCACCCTCCGGGCCAGTTGCTTTTAAATCTATTGACTGTTCCGGTGCTCCAAAGGTGAAACCCTTGCTCGGTGAGGGAGGGGCAGGGGCTGGTGATGAGGGACAGGAAAAATGAGTTATTGACATGACACAGAGTACCCTGATGCTCTCTACTCCCTTCAGAGCTTCTAGGCACACCTGAACAGCCAGGGCAGCACAGGTGAGTGCAGACAGGCTACTGTCATCTTATTCATCTTATTATACTTGCCCTCCAACCTCAGGCCTGCCTATCATTACAGAAAATAATCATATAATTCACGACCCATCATAGAACCCAGATAAGAAAGGTTGGCTTTAGCTTGGGCAGTCTCAAAAAACAAAAAGATACAGAAATGCATAACTTACAAGGCTTCTTGAGTTTCTTTTCGACTTCTGAAAAAGAAAGTTTTCAGAATTAAGATATTTTAAAGTACAACACAATGATACTTCCAAAAGACCACAGATTTATTTGCATGAATTTTACCCACCCAAATAAAGCTGAGTTTTTTTTCAACTTGAAAAATATAAGGGGTCAACAGGCACAATGAATGTATGGTGGCAGAAACCACCCTCAGTGGTTGGGGAAGGAGGGACTGACTGGTAAGGAGCATAAGACAATTTTCTGGGGTGACAAGTATGCATTTGTCAAAATTTATCTAACTGTACATTTATGATCTGCACATTTCACTGTAGGTAAATAAAAAATGCAAACAAAAAAATTAAGGTGTCAGCACAAGATGTGCTTGCCAAGTACCACAATACTTTTTAAGTAGTTGGAGTGGGTACCTGTGAGAATTGCGTTTTGCTAAAACAATGCTTCTCAAAGTGTGGTCCCCAAGCCAGCAGCAGCAACATCAGCTGGGAACAAGCAAGAAATGCAAATTCTCAGGCCCCACCCCAGACCCAACAGATCAGAAAGTCTTGGGCTGGGGCCCAGCAATCGGTGTTTTCCAAGCCCTCTGGGTGATTCGGATGCACACTCAAGTTTAAGTGGGTTATGAGACTGCAAGCTCCCTCACTGCCACCTTCGCCACCATTGGAATGAAAAGGGAGGTTCTGGACCTCACACCTGCCCACCTGCTCCTCAACCTCCCCCCAGACTGTCCCTTGATCCCACATGGCTCCTCAACAACTCCTTCCTCCCTCTTCACGGCCACATCTCTCAGCAGTTGTCTTCACTTCCACGGGGTCTCCTGCCCACTCCCACAGGCCCAGCACCTTGAGACGATCTCAGAGACATCGGTCCTGAGCTAAGACGCGGCCTGGAGCATCACGACACGAGTGTTTCATCAACACTGTGACTAGTCCACCCCCTCCTTACATATTTTCCCATCTGAGTCTATTTTTTTTTATTTTTTCACTTGTGATAAAATATATATAACATAAAATCTGCCACTTTAATCATTCTTGAGTGTTCAGTTCAGTGGCATTAAAAACATTCACAATGTTGTGCTACCATCACCACTATCTAGTTCCAAAACTTTCCCATCACCCTAAACAGGAACTCGGTACCCATTAAGCAGTAACTCTCCATTCCCTTCTGTCCCAGCTCTAATTGTAACCTCTAATCAACTTTCTGTCTCTGGATTTGCCTAGTCTCCATTATTTCATAGAAGTGAAACTATACAATATTTGTCCTTTTTGTGTCTGGCTTATTTCACTCAGCATAATGTTTTCAAGATTCATCCATGTTGTAGCACGTAACAAAACTTTTATTCCCTTTTACGGCTAAATAATATTTCCTTGTATGCCTATACCACATTTTATTTCTTCACTCATCTGTTGATAGGCATTTGGATTGTTTCGACTTTTCAGCTACTGTGAATAATGCTGGAATGAACACTGGCGTACAAGGGACCTGCTGAGTCCCTACTGTCAATTCCCCGGTATATACCTAGAAGTGGGACTGCAGGATCATATGGCAATTCCATGTTTAATTTTTTGAGGAACTGCCAGACTGTTTTCCACAGTGGCCATACTATTTTACATTCCCACCAACAACATACAGGGTTCTAATTCATTGATCCATTTTTAGTTAATTTCTGTATATGGTAGAAGGTTCAAACTTCATTCTTTTGTATGTGGTTATCCAGTTTTCCCAGCATCATTTGCTGAAGAGACTTTCCCCCGTTAAATAGTCTTGGCACTCTTGTCAATAATCAATTGACCATAAGTGTGAGGGTGTACTTCTGGGCTCTCAATTCTATCCCATTGGTCTATATTCTATCCTTATGCCAGTTATCACTGTTTTGATTAAAATAGCTTTGTAGTAAGTTTTGAATTTGGGAAGTGTGAGTCCTCCAACTTCAATCTTTTTCAAGATTGTTTTGGCAATTGGGGTCCCTTAAAATTGAAATTCCACATGAATTTTAGCATGGGTTTTTCTAATTCTGCAAAAAATCACCACTGAGATTTTAATAGGGACTGCATTAAATCTAAAGCTGGCTTTGGATAGTACTGTCATTTTAATACACTAAGTCTCCCAATTCATGAACATACATGTCTTTTCATTCATTTCAGTCTAATTTTGCAATGCTTGAGGTTTTCAGTGTGTAAGTCTTCGCCTCCTTGGTCAAATTTATTCCCAAGTATTTTATTCTTTCTGATGTTATTATAAATGGTACTATTTTCTCAATTTAATTTCAGATTGTTTGCTGCTAGTCCACAGTAATACAACTGATTTTTGGGAGTTGGTTTTATATGCTACAACTTTGCAGAATTTATTAGCTCTAACAGTATTATCTGTGGATTCTTTAGAATTTTCTATATAAAAAAGTGTCATCTATTAATCGAGTTAGTTTAACTTCTTTCTTTCCAATTTAGATGTTTTTCTTTCTTTTTCTTGCCTAACTGCTTTGGGTAGGATTTCCAGTACTATGTTGAATAGAAGTGGTGACAGTGGGCATCCTTGTCTTGTTTCTGGTCTTAGGAGAAAAGCTTTCAGACTTTCATCATTGAATATGATGTCAACTGTGGGTATTTCATATATGGTCTTTATCATGTTGACGAAGTCCCCTTCTGTGTCTAATTTATTAAGTTTTTATCATGAAAGTGTATTGAATTGTGTTCAATGCTTTTATTCTACCCATCATATGGCATACTACACTGATTGATTTTTGTATACTGAATCACCCTTGCATAACTGGGATAAATTCTACTTGATCATAATGTATGATTCTTTCAATGTGCTCTTGGATTTTGGTTTCTTGTATTCTGTTGATGATTTTTGCATCTATATTCATAAGAGATATTGGTCTGTAATTTTCTTTTCTGTGGTATCTTTATTTGGCTTTTGGTATTAGGGTGATGCTGGCCTCAGAGAATGAGTTAGGGAATGTTCTCTCCTCTAATTTTTTGGAAGAGTTTGAGCAGGATTTGGTGTTAATCCTTCTGGGAATGTTTGGTGAAATTTACCTGTGAAGCCATCTGGTGCTGCATTTCTCTTTGTTGGGAGGTTTTTTTTAATTACTGATTCAATCTCTTTACTAGTAATTGTTGGTTTCTTCTATAACTTCTTGAGTCAGTGTAGGAAGTTTGTGTTTCTAGGAATTTTCCATTTCAACAGGTTATCTAATTTGTTGGTGTACAGTTGTTCATAATATCCTCTTATAATCCTTTTTCAGTTCATTTCTGATTTTAGTTATTTGTGTTATCTCTCTTTTTTTCTTTGTCAGTCTAGCTAAAGTTGTCCAATTTTACTGATATTTTCAAAGAGCCAACTTTTGGTTTTGTTGCTTCTCTCTCTATTTTTTTGTTATTCTCTATTTTATTTGATTCCACTCTAATCTTTTGGGGTTGCTCTTATTTTTCTGGGTCCTCCAATTTTGAGGATAGGTCTCTGATTTGCTATCTTTCTTCTTTTTAATGTAAGCATTTAGAGTTCTAAGTTTTCCTTTCAGCACTGCTTTTGCTGAATCCCATAAGTTTGGGAATGTTGTGTTTTCGTTTTCATTTGCTAGAAGACATTTTCTAATTTCCCTTGTCTTTTCTGCTTTGACCCATTGGTTGTTTAAGAGTACATTGTTTAATTCCACATATTTTAAAATTTTCCAGTTCTCCCTCTGTTGATTTCTAGCTTCATTTCACTGTGGTCAGTCATACATTGTCTGACTTCAATATTTTTAAATTTATTGATACTTGTTTTGTGACCTAACATGTGGTCTCTCCAGGAGAATGAACCATGTGCACTCAAGAATGTGTATTCTCCTGCTGTTGGGTGTTCTGTGTATGCCTGTTGTGTCTATTTACTTTATAGTATCATTCAAATTTCTCCTTAATGATCTTCCGTCTAGATGCTCTATTTATTATTGAAAGTGGTGTACTGAAGTCTTTTTTGTCTATTTCTCCCTTCAAATCTTTTAATATTTGCTTCATATATATTTAGGGCTTGCCTATAGATGCATAAGTACTTATTTATAATTGCTATATTTTCTTATTGAATTGACCCCTTTATTAGTATACAGTGAGCTTCTTTTTCTCTTGTAACAGTTTTCAGCTTAAGTCTTTTAAATATCTCATAGTAGCAGAGCTATACCAGCTCTTTTTTGGTTACTATTTGCGTGGTATATTTTTTTCCATCCTTTCACTTTCAACCTACTTGTGTCTTTGAATTTCAGGTGAGTCTCTTATAAACAGTATATAGTTGGGTCATGCTTTTTTTTTAACCCATTCTGCTAATCTCTGCCTTTTGACTGGGAAGTTTAAACCATTTACATTTACAGTAACTACCAATAATACAGGTCTTTCTTCTGCCATTTTACTATGTTGTCTTTTTAAAGTCTTATATCTTTCTTGACCCTCAATTCTTCCATTAATGCCTACTTTCGTATTTCTTTGGGTTTTTTTGTATTGTACCATTTTGAGTCCCTTCCCATTTCTTTCTGTATATATTTTTTCATATATTTTCTTTGTGATTATCATGCAGCTAAAATTTAACATCCTAAATCTACGACAATCACTTTTGATTTAATACCAACTTAACTTTAATAGCATACACATACACATCTCCTATGCTCCTCCATCCCCCCCTTTTTTTGTACTTGTTACAAATTTTATCTTTATACACTGTATTCCAAAACCATAGACTCTTTTTTATTACTTCTTATGCATTTGCACTTTAGAACCTGTAAGAAATAAAAAGTGGAGTTACCTACCAAAATATACAATATAATCATACTGGCATGTATAATTACCCATATGGTTAACTTTGCTGGAGGTCTTTGTTTCTTTATGTCTAGTGTCCTTTCCCCTCAGTTTGAAGAACAGCCTTCAGCGTTGATTGTAGAGCAGAGCTATTGATGACAAACTCCCTCAGCTTTGTTTCTCTGGAAATGTCTTAAATTTCTCCCTCGTTTTTGAAAAAGTCTCACTGGATATAAAATTCTTGGTGTTGGTAATTGCTTCCTTTGAGCACTTTAAATATTACATCCCATTCCCTTCTTGCCTCCACGATTCCTGATGAGGAATTGTCACTGAATCTTATTGGGATTCCTTTGCACATAACTCACTGCTTTTCTCTTGCAGTTTTCAGAACTCTCTCCTTGTCCTTGGTATTGGATGGTTTGAATACTATGCGTCTGGACATGGTTCTTAGTTTATTCTGCCTGGAGTTCTTTGGGTTTCTTGAAAGTGCATATTCATGTCTTTTGTTAAGTTGGGGAAGTTTTCTGCAGTTATTTCTTTGAATATTCCTTCTGCTCTCTTTCTCTCTTTCTTCTCCTCCTGGGACTCCCATAATGGATACATCGGTAGGCCTGATGGTGTCTCAGAGGACGTTCAGGCTCTGTTCACTTTATCTTTCTTTTTTCTTTCTGCTCCTGGGCCAGAACCATTTCATTTGTCTTGTCTTCAAGATCACTGCTTCTTTCTTCTGCCAGCTCCAATCTGCTGTTGAAGACCTCTAGGGAATTTTTTATTTCAGTTATTGTGGTCTTCAACTCCAGTAGTTCTGTTTGGTTGCTTTTAAAATTGCTGTCTCTTTACTGAGATTCTCATGTTGTTTATTCTTGTTTTCCTGATCTCCTTCAGTTCTTTCTCTGTGTTTTCCCTTATCTCCTTGAGTACATTGATGATCTTTTTTTTTTTTTTTTTTAAGTCTTTGACGGACTGTCTAAAGTCTGGTCATTTTTGTCAATGGATTTTGGACTTTTATTTTGTTACTTTGGATGGGCCATCATTTCCTGTTTCTTTGTCTTGTAATCTTTTGTTGCCCCTTGTACATTTTAACATTTTAAAGAGTTAACTCTGGGATAAAGTCCCTGAGCTGTCTATTCTTTAAGTTTCTATTCAGCTAGTGGTATGACAGAGATTTCCTTGAGTGTCAGAAGCTAACAGAAACTAAAAACCAAGCAAAAAGCACCTTTCAGTCTTTGCAAATTGGCTCTGCTTTGGCTGGTAGTCTCCTTCAGAGCTTAGCCCCCCTATCAAGAATATCAGCTTGAGGTGAATGCAAAATACAGCGTCCTCTTTGTCTTATCTGAGCCTGTGTAGAGGCTACATCTTGTCTTGGGCTTGTAATTGCTCCTGGCCTTAGGAATTCTCAGTTACAGGAATTCAAATGCCCCATCTGCTTCCTCTGAAATAGACTTTCATCCACTCCTGGGAGCTCTGTTGTACGACTTAATGCAGGTAGTCCTTTGCCCCAGGCCACTTTGACTTAATTATTTCTTTCACTGCTTTAGCTATCTGCAAGTTGCATCTCTACCTCCAGGATAAATTCTAAGAAAGAGAGCCTGAGATAAGTTTCCTAGTTCAATCTTTCAGGCTTCCACCTCATAAACCATCACTGACATGTATGCGCATAGAGGTTACTCTGCTCCCATCGGAACAGGGTCAGGGACCCATAATGAGAGCACAGGCTGGCTCCACACTGAGCTGGGATGGGGAAGGTTGGAAGAGGGGCTAGCAATGGCACCAGAAGCTTCACCTACCATTTTTCAAGCTGCTTTTTCTTGACTCTGCACTCCCCCAGTATTCCAGAGGTTGCAGTACTGTTTATCGGAGCTCTGAGGAAGACGGCTCTGCCAGTTTGAGCAAGCTGTTCAAAGATTCTATGGCTGGGCACTGCCCGGAAGCGTCTTATGCCACCATCTTGGTTGACCAGTTTTTCACTGAGCACATTTTAAGACAACTGATTTACCACCTTTAACTAGTAATTCCAATGTCTGCACTTCCTTAGGGATAGCATCTGTCAAATTCTTTTTTTCCTGTGAATGAGTCATATTCTGTTTCTCTGTATTGTTCGTAATTTTTTGCTGAGAAGCAGACATTTAAGTGCAATAATGTGGCAACTGGAAATCGGTTCTCCTCCGTCTCAGGGAGAGCTTTTGTTGCTTGTTAAGGGCTGGAGTCATGCACTTGTAGAGTGACTTTTCCAAACTATTTTTGCAACCTCTGCATTCCTTACAGTGTGTGCGTGGTCACTGCAGTACTGTTCCGCTCTCTCTTTGCTCAGCCTGTGACCTGACATAGACTTCCTTAAATGTTGAGGTTCAGCACCCTCTCCCTTCATCAAGAACTCCCCAGGTTGCTCTAAGTATCTAAGTCAAATTCATTGAATCTGATCTCTTTTTCCAGCTTAATGATTATTTCAGTGGAGGGACCGACCCCTGGAGCGTCCTACTCCACCACCTCCCATAACATCACTTTCAGTCTATGTATTTTGAGCCACTTTCAACACATAGGAGCCTCACTTCACTCAAGAATTTAGCTTTCATGGTCCCAACTATTTTCAAGGTCCAGGACATGGAGCAATTTATTCTTCTGCTGAGACAGGAGGGTAACACCTCCCTAGGGAATAGGCCTGCCTGATGGTCCAGCATCCACAGCTTATTAATGGGGAGAACATGTGCACAGTGGTGGTAATGATTTGGAGCAATGGTGAGGAAGCTTTCAGGGGAGGTATCGCTTAAGAAGGATACAGGCTTCTGGTACTTTTCATTTACTCTTTCATTCCCTTTTCACCCAAAATGCCCTTCAAAATTCCCAGCTAAGCTGAGAGCTCCTTCCTCTGGTCTGTATTCCCATTTGGAGACTGACAGCACACATCTGCCTCTTAAAGACAACCCAAACACTAAAAACAAACAAATGAACAAAAACTTGGAGTATTTTTATCCCCCCCAACCAACCACTGGTATGGGGATATCACTCCTTTGGTTTATAATTATTGTTTAGGGAAACAGTAACAGCTAACTGAAATTTTCAATGACATTTCTATGGTTTATGAAGTGCTTTTGCAATCAGTGTTCCATTTGCAACCTCACTCACAATAACCCTGTGGTGTCAATATCACCACTGTACAAATCTGATGCAGGAGGAAACCGAGGATCATTATTCTCCCTACCCTCCCCACGTACCAACAGAACATGTGTTCTCAATGACAGTGATACCACCTCCAATGGGATAAAAATTGATTGTGGGGGAGTGAAAAAATTTTACTCTTTTTATGTACAAAGCACAGCATATAAACAGATACACAGTATCTCTGGTATTAAAATTCCATGGGGGGAAGGAGCAATTAGGAAAATAAAAATGCCTGAAAAAGCTCTGGGTGTTGGGAAGAGGTTGAGAAACACTGCAATAGCAGAAGCACAAAGCACACTACAGTGCAAAGACTGAAGAGCACTGAGCTACTGGGACCATCAAACTCTTCCACAGCCTCTTCCTAAGTTCTAGAAAGTTATTGTAGTAAAGATTTCTTGAAACAAGCCAGCTTTGGTGAACTTGCTGTTCCAGACAAATACCTAATACTGATGGGTAAGCCCTCCTAAGGACCCCAGTGGAGCTTCTGCCACAGCTTCTACTTCTACTTGCTGTGGGCTGTAGCCAAACTTTTCTGCAGAGCAGACTTGAGCCCCCCCCCACCATGGCCTGCAATGGGCTGTGCTCGTCTGGAAGGAGCAGGGAAACCCGGGAGTGTCCCACCCACAGAGCCTAGCAGCCACAGCCATGACATCACCATGGGGACAGTGGTAGGTTACTTACTTGGGACCTTCTTCCCAGGGTGTGACATTTTGTTTGTGGATGGTGGGACATACTCTCCAGGGTCACCTGGGCCAAAGAAGAAGGGGTTATTTTATGTGGCTCTTACCCTCCAAACCCAGCAGCCAGCATTGCCATGGATGAGCAGGTAGAGGGTTTACACAGACAGCCATTTCCACTGATCTTCCGTGCCCTACCATTTACAAGAGCTAGAAACCACATACTAGATGGGTCAGCTCGGTGTGTTCCCTCTTTTCTCTGGTGCAAAATGTAACTGAGACCAAGTCTTTTCTCCACCGTTACTCCATGACCTCTCTGAGCTTCAGATACTTCAAAAGTAAACAGGGATATTCCACCTTCTGCAGGGTTGATGTGACCACTGAGCAAGACCACGATGGGATCATGTGGTGGATGCTCAATCAACATTAGTTCCTTTCCCACTGCTAATCCATCATCCCTCCTCCCCCAGACCACTGATCACAGACACAGCAAGAAAACAAACCTGCACGGCTAATCCATCAACAGCTTCACCCTGTACAAAGTCCTTTCACACACAACTAGCCATGGAACCACACCATGGCCTGTTTCAGAGGTGATTCTGCAAGGATGCTCAGCTGGCTGCCACTCAAGCCCATTCCCTGGGTTACATAACAAATATCTTCCACATGTTGGGATGTGGGCTAAGCCCCGCAGAGCAGTGTTCAGCAGCAACAACAAAAACTAGACACAGATTCTACCCTCACCAAGATCACAAGCTGGTGAGGGAGACAGACAGGAATCGCAAGGAAGAGTAAAATGACATGTGAGAAGGGCTCCAAAGGGATGATAAGGCTCCTATGACCTGCTGTGGTCTCAGGAGTGGGAGTGGTGACAAGGCAGACTTGCAGGGAAATGTAAGGTTTCAACCAAGCTTTGAAGGGTGAGAAGGAGTTAACAGGGTGAGGGGAAAGGTTCCAGGAGATCAGAATTGCACCTTGAAAAGTTGCAGCAGGAGCAGATGCAGAAGGACCATTTAGAAAACTGCCACAGTCGTGGCGCACAGGTGATGGCAACTGAGAGTAGACTGGTGACGGCTAGGACTGGGACGAGTGGACTGAGTCAGGAAATATTTAAGAAGCAAAAGCTGCTGATGGATTCGCTATGGGAAAGAAGGAAAGGAGGAGTCAAGGAGGAATTCCAGGTTTCTCTGACCTCAAAACTAACCATTCCCCCACCAAATACCCTGACAACTCAGATTCCACTCAAAACCCGTAACAGTCTCCAAGATGATCACAGAGAAAAAAAAACTTGCCCAGAAAGCCCAGAAAACTTGTCCACCAGGCCCCCAGAAACTTTTTAGGAAGGATGGTGTGCTGGTTTGAATGTATTGTGTCCCCCAGAAAAAGCCATATTCTTTGATGCAATCTTGTGGGGCAGACATATCAGTGGGGATTAAGTTGGGACGTTTGGATTAGGTTTTTTCATTGAAATGCGCCCCACCCAACTGTAGTTGATAACACTGATGAGATAATTTCCACGGAGGCGTGGCCCCACCCATTCAGGGTGGGCCTTGATCAGTGGAGCCACATAAATGATCTGGCAAACAGAAGGAACTCAGTGCAGCTGTGAGTGATGTTTTGAAGAGCAGCTACAGCCAAGAGGGACACTTTGAAGAAAGCGCAGGAGCTGCAGATGAGAGACTGTTTGGGGACAGCCATTGAAAGCAGACTCTTGCTCCGGAGAAGGTGAGAGAGGATAGATATCCCAAGTGCAACTGAGAGTGACATTTTTGAGGAACTGCAGCCTAGAGAGGAACGTCCTGGGAGAAAGCCATTTTGAAACCAGAACTTTGGAGCAGACACCAGCCACGTGCCTTTCCAGCTAACAGAGGTTTTCTGGACACCATTGGCCATCCTCCAGGGAAGGTACCCGACTGTTGATGCATTACCTTGGACACTTTATGGCCTTAAGACTGTAACTATGTAACCAAATAAACCCCCTTTTATAAAAGCCAATCCATCTCTGGTAGTTTGCATTCCGGCAGCATTAGCAAACTAGAACAGATGGCTATAATGTCAGGATGAAGGAAAGACTCCTCACCACCCCCTCACATGGAGGGTGGCTGTAATTCAGGACCCCTGAAAGCCAAGCCCAAATGCTCTAGATCACACACACACACACACCATTTCCATCCCATTCCACCCTCCAAGACGCTGAAGGGACCCATCTGGTATCATGGCTCCCCAACGGGGGTACAAGGGGGTTGCTAATGGTTACCTGGGATGGTGAACTCCTCAGGCTTCTTCTCCTGGGACTTCCTGATGTGCCCCTTCAGCTCGTTTTTGAGGTCTAAGGTGTCCTGATAGATGCTCTTTATCAGCTCATGGTTCAGCTCAACCTTGGGGATGTAGACCGACTTTGTTGAGATTTCTTGTAGTTTTGATGCTTTCTGGAATAAGCCAGAAGGTTAGTGTGGCAGCTCCTGGGAAGCCAGAGCCTGCCTGGGCTCAGTCCTCATGCTCCCAGGGAGGAGATTCCTGTGCCCACGGGTGCTAAGTCCAATCGACCTTTTCAAATTACAGGTCAGAAATTGCCACAGGTTCAAATGCCACTTTAAAACGTAGCGATCTGCAGCTGGAAGGGACCATGGAGCTCTCTCATCTTACAGAGGGGGAAACTGAGGTCTGGAAGTGACAAGTGGCCTGCCAGGAACTCTGCCAATTAATGGCATAGACAAGGCCTGGTCACCAAGGCACTTGTGGGCCATGCTGAGGAGCATGGAGTCAGAAAAGGTGGAGGGGGCTGGGGAAGAGGGTGGGAGGAAGAAGGTGGAGACAACATTCTAAGATGGTCTCCAAGATTCCTACTCCTGTTATGCAAGCCCCATATACCTGAGTGTAGGTGGGTATCACTCCCATGATTAGATCATGCTACATGGCAAAGGTGAAAAAAATTTGCAGCCGTAATTAAGGTTCCAAAAGCAGTTGCTTTCGAGTAAATCAAAAGGGTGGGCCTGACTTAATCAGGCAAAAGCCCTGAAAAGAGGTCCTGGGCCTTCTTGGAAGGAGAAATTCTCCTGCTAGCTCTGAAGAAGTAAGCTGCCAATCTGAAAGGGGGCCACGTGGCAACTGTGGGGGCCTCTAGGAGCTGAGAACAGCTTCCAGCTGACAGCCAACAAGAAGCAGGGACCTCAGTCCTACAACCACAAGGAACTGAATTCTGCCAACAACCACAGGAGCTTGGAAGGGTTCCATAAGCTGCAGAAAGGAACACAGCCTGGCTGGCACCTTGACTGCAGCTTTGGGAGCCACTAAGCAGAAGACCCAACCAAATCATGCCCAGACTCCAGACCCCGGGAACCGGCGAGATCATAAATGCATGTTGTTTCAAGCTGCTTACACAGTTTGTGTCTTAGGGATGCGTCCAGCAACCCTTTCAGCCCAATCTGGCAAAAAAAACTCCTTGAGGGCCCTCCTGAAACCATGTCAACATCTTGACGTGAGGCAGAGAGAAGACTGAACAGGACTGACTGCCCTCAACAAGACCCACCTCCAGAAAATCAAACTCATCCCCCTTAGCCAGGGCAAGTTCAATCTCCTCCTTCAGAGACTGGATCTCACTCTTCTTCTTGAGGAGGACCTGGTAAATGCCGTCAAACTTGCTGCTGACCCTCTTCTCCTCTTCCTTTATCTTTCGTGAAGAGTTGGCCTCTGAGGCATCAATGACAGCCTTCATTTCCACGTACTCGTGTCTAAGCTGCTCCAGCTTCCTGTTTGCAGCCTCCTAATGGGGCCAAGACAAGAGGGTACCCATTAGACTGGCGAAAATGCTAAGCATTCATGAGATGTGCAGCAGTAGGAACTCTTACCGTGTACTTTGTGGGAGTCCAAGCTGATTACAACCACTTTGGAGAGCAATTTGGCAGGAGATAGTAGGTTTGAAGGTGTTTATGCCATATGACCCACCCACCCCAACCCTAGGAATATACCCTAGAAAAATGCTCAACACCTGCCCCAGAGGCATGCACGACAATGTTCACAAGCAGCACTGTCTGAAACTGCAAAATCTTGGCAACAGCCTGACTGTCCATCAAGACAAGACTGGATACAGAGGATCCAGTGGGCTATTCAGAGGACAGAATATTAAATGGTTATGAAAATTAATGCATCGGAGCCAAGCATGGACAAATCTTCATGAGGGAAAAACCACTCAGAGAACAATACATTTACTATGATGCTCTTTATATAAAGCTTAAAAAGAAGCAGAATGGAGTATTTATTGTTAAAGAATGGCATACATATATAATAAAAGTATGAAGACATACATGGAAATTAATGAAAAAATTCAGGATATTGGTTAATGCTGGAAGAGAATGCTGGAGAGAGGGAAAGCAGACAGGGGCTTCATCTACATTGGTGATATTTTATTTTTTAAGCTGGGAAGCAGTACATGGGTAATTTTTTTTTTCAAAGAAAGGGCATGAAGCAGCTTTAGAAAAATTCTAGAGAATACCCAATACCATAGCCACACACATGTGGCCACTGAACACCTGAAATGTGGCTAGCTTAAACTGAGATGTGCTGTAAGGGTAAAATACATACTCACTGGCTTTCAAAGAATGTAAAATATCTCACTAACACTTTTTTAGACTGATTTCATCTTGAAATGATAATATTTTAGATATACTGAGTTAAATAAGATGTTTTATTAAAATTAATTTCATGTGTTACTCAAAGTAATTTAAAATTACTTGAAGCTCGCATTATCTTTCTGTTGGCCAGCACAGCTCTAGAAGCTGCAATTTCGCTTTACATCTTGGGTAACCTCAATAGATTAGAATCAAAAATAACAAACAGAAACACACATGAGAGAGAAAGTATACAAACAAAATGAATTCAACTATTTATCTAACGCTTTACTTTGCCACCTCCAATGTGACTGCCAATGTCCCCTATTGTCCCCTTTCTCCTGGTGTTTCAGCTGATCACATGGCTGCCCAGATACACAGGCCACGTTTCCCAGCCTCCCCTGCAGACAGGCTTGGTCATGTGACTAAGCTCCTGACAATCCAGTGTGGGCAGAAGTCATGTATGCAATGCCATGTCACCTGCTTAAAAAGAAACTGCTTAAATCGCAGAGTCAGAAACTAGAATACAGATTCCCAGGGGCCTGGGTGGGAGATAGGGAGTTAATATTTAATTGGTACAGAGTTTCTGTTTGGAATGATGGAAAAGTTTTGGCAACGGATGGTGGTGATGGAAGCAAGACACTGTGAGTGTAATTAGTACCACTGAAATTTATATTTGAATGTGGTTAGAAGGAGGAATTTTAGGTTGTATGTATGTTACTAGAAAATTAAAAAAAAAAACAGGACTGTATAACGCAGTGAATGCTAATGGAAACTACATGCAATTATAATATTGTTGCATCAGCTGTAATAAAGGTATCACACTAATGCAAAGTGTTAATAATAGGGAAAACTCTGTGTGTGAGGTGGCATATATGGGCACTCTGTATTTTCAGTATGATTTTTCTGTAACCTTACAACTTCTTTAATAAAAGTTAAATTAAAAAAAAAAAAAAATAAGGAAATTGCTCACCCTCCCCTTTCTCCCCACCCTTCTTCTTACAGGCTAGAACACAGATGTAATGATGACCCAACTTCAACCAAAGAGATGAGGACAACACTCTATGGAGTGCTGGAGCAGTAAGACGGACGGACCCTGAATCCCTGAAAAATCACAGGGGACGGAGCCATCCCATCTGCCTGGGCTGCTCACGTCTGCATCTGAACAGTCACAGTGAGCTAAATAAACCATCTTACTTAAGCCTCTAAATTGTAGGGGCACCTTTGTTACAGCAGCTTAGCCTGTCCCCTATCCAATGTAGGTACTTTCACAAGCTTCCTTTCATTTAGGCCTCATAATCAGCTTCAGAAAGAAAAGTTGTGACTCCACTGTGCAGAGGACAAAACTGAGGCTCTGAGATCTGCCAACATGACCAAAGTCACACAGACTAGTATTTGACAGAGCTGGTTTCTAACCCAGATGTTGTCTAATAAAGGCACAGCTGCCACAATAAAAACTGGGTGCTGCAGCTCCAGGACAAGATCCTTTAAAAAAGAAATCTTCTTTCAATATAAAAGCACTGTAACTTTATTGTACAAAAATTTAAAAAAGAGAGGGGGAAATATCCCTAATTCTATCCCTCCAATACTGCTACTGCTCTCCTTTTACTGTACTTCCTTCCAGTCTTTTTCCCTATATGTCCTGTCATGGGTCAAAAGGAGGCCCCCCAAAAAGATATGTCCATACCCTGGAACCTGTCCATGTGATTTTATTTGGAGAAAGGGTCTTTGCAGATGTAATTAAGTTAAAAATCTTTAGTGAGACCATTCTGGATTACAGAGGTTGACCCCAAATCCAATGATAAGCGTCTTTATAAAAGAGAAGAGACGACACAGAGAGAGAAGGGGGAAAGGCCCTGCGAAGACGGAGGCAGAGATTGGAGTGACGTGACGCAGCCACCAGGAGCTGGGAGAGGCCAGGAGGGATCTTCCCTGGAGGATTCAGAGGAAGCACGGCCTGGACAACACCTGGATTTTTACTTTCAATCTTCCTTTTTATAAATGGCTGCAACTACTTTGCTTCCTGTTTTTTTATTTTTCTTTTTTCCTGCTTTATATCATAACCATTTTTCTATATTACTACATTTTCTAACCCTAATTTTTAATTACCCCTGACACTCTCCCCCTCCCCCCAAGGCTGGGCTTTTAGGTAGTTTTCAATTTGGGGCTGCAAAAGATTTCCCTTGGGCACACAGCTTTTTGCACATTGGTCAGTTTAACTTTGACACTTGCGAATGAAGCCAACACCAGCCTTTCTCACGGCCAGAGCCGAGCCCGCACTGCCTGGAGGCCGTCGAGGGCCCAGGGCTGGTGGTGACAGCCATCGCTCACCCGGTGACAGCCATCGCTCACCCGCACATCCTGCTGCCTGGCTCTCACGTCGTCCAGCGCTCTGGATGCACCGTTGATCTGGCTGCACATGGTGGACAGTTTATTCTTCAGCTTGGTCTGCCGAGAAAACCAACCCAGGTGAGAGAGCAGCCCAGCCTCCCCACCTGCACCGGAAAGACAGCAGGGGCGCCCCCTGAATCGAACCCATCCACCCAACAGGTGATGCTTCCACCCCAGTGCTCGCCTGCTTTTAGCTTTTCAAAGAGTTCTCACATTTACTGCCTTCCTTCATCCTTTTGGGGGGACAGTGCAGTAAAGGAGCTCAGAATACAGGTTTTGGAGCCGGACAGACCAGGGTTCAAGTACCGATCCCCGGCTGCGCAATATTCTCTGACCTCAGTTTCCATGGCCACCAAATAGAGATGATAACGTTTCCCACTTCCCAGGGCTGTTTTGGGATGAGTAAATGAAATAATCTAAGTATTCAGCACAATGCCTGGATCTTAGAAAGGACACACTCAATGTCACCTTGGACTCTTATGAGTTTTTCACTATTACCCATTGTGCCGGTTTGAGTGTATTGTGTCCCCCAAATGCCATTATCTTTGTGGTCTTGTGTGGGGCAGGCGTTTTGGTGATGGTTGGATTTGCTTGGAATGTGCCCCACCCAGCTGTGGGCAATGATTCTGATGAGATGTTCCCATGGAGGCGTGGCCCCGCACATTCAGGGTGGGCCCTTATCGGTGGAGCTATATAAATGAGCTGACTCGGGGAGGGGGGGGGGGGAGAAAGAGAGTGCAGCTGGGAGTGATGTTTTGAAGAGGAGCAAGCTTGCTGGAGAGGAACGTCCTGGGAGAAAGCCGTTTTGAGGCCAGAGTTTTGGAGCAGACGCCAGCTGCCTTCCTAGCTAACAGAGGTTTTCTGGACGCCATTGGCCATCCTCCGGTGAAGGTACCCGATTGCTGATGTGTTACCTTGGACGCTTTGTGGCCTTAAGACTGTAACTGTGTAGCTAAATAAACCCCCGTTTTATAAAAGCCTATCCATCTCTGGTGTTTTGCATTCTGCAGCATTAGCAAACTAAGACACCCATTTTATAGCTGATGACACTGAAGTGAGGACACCTGGGGCATCGAGCTCACACAGAGACAGAAGGAGCTGGGACAGCTGCTTCAGTAATGGTAGGCCAGGTCATTCAGACCACCCTCCCATCCCTCTGCAAGAAACCAAAACCGTAGAGAAGATAGAAGAAAAAAAAAAAAAATCCCCTTAAGGGCACTGGAGAGCTAACGAAGCAGGGAAAGATTACAGAGCCAAGATCTGAGAGAAAGCAATCCAGACATGCAAGCCTGGCACCCAGGGATGTTCTCCCCAGGTGCTTCTGTCAATTCCAGAGACAACTGAGAGAGCCTCTGACAGCCTCCAGAACCAGAGGGACCACAACTAGAGTCCACGGCTTACCTGGTAAGCCCACTAGAATGAGACCACCAAGGGCTGCCCCTAGGAATAAGAACGAACTAGCAGCTGACCAGCCTGCAGGGGCTGGAGCCCAGCTGCAAACCAGCTTGATCCCTGGAACTGAACTGAGGGGATTCGGAATCCTTGGGCCCGTAGCCACCTCCAGGAACACAGGGAAATTATGAAGGAAGATAATATCGTGCTAGCCCTCATATGATTTCAATACGTTTTATAAGCAATATCTGAGCCTCCCACCCTCAGCCCACATGAAATGTTGGGGTGCCAAAATGAGAAGGAAAACCACCACCACCATCACCACCACCACCACCACAGTAACAGCAATTAACCTTTATCATGTACCTGCTACATGCCAGGCACCAATCTAGTGCTTTCCATGTATTGTGCTTTCCATGTTCTTATTCAAAGCTAAGAACCTGAGGAAGGAAGGACTGAATACCCCCAATTTACAAATGAAGACATTGAGGCACAGAACGATTAAGTGACTTGCCCAAGGTCACTCTATTAACCAGCACAGCTTAGATCAAGGTGTTATAATTAAAGACATGTGCCCAAGCTGACCAAACTGGAAATTTCTAGAAAAAAAAATTTACTTCCCCTAACTAGCTGGCTCAACGTACTCTGGTCCTGCCCTCTACCTTCCTATTCCTAGTCCACCCAGAATATTTGGGGCTGAACCTGACCTTGATCCTAGATTTGAACAACCCAGTGACAGTCACACGGAAGGGCAGGGGAGCAGGGACCAAAGCCATGCTAACTGGGCCCTGAAATGCAAGTCACTGATGATGTTTCAGGCTTGTCCTCTGTGACAACGCACTTTGACCTGGTATCTAACAGTGTCCAAGATAAACTGTGGGCCAAAGGCAGATGGCCAGGCCCAGGCAGATGCAGCCTCATGGGGTTTGGGGGATGGAAGAGACCTCAAAACCTAGAGGCTGCCAACTGCTTTACCTCCAATGGTGCTTTCAGTACTGTACCTGTGAGCCCTGTACTTTGATAGACTTTACCCGCCATTAATCAAAGACAGATGACAGTCCTGATTGTGGCCAGGGGTCCACAAGACTCCAGACAAAAGGACAGTGACCCAACGGCTTTGACCAGGGTAGAGAACTCTTTTGAAGTTCTGAGATCCTTTCACAGACCGACTCATGGGGACTTCCATCCTCCATGTTCAGCCACCAAAGTCCTGAGCTCAATCTTGCACCCACCACTCAAGGCCAGGGCACTGCCCAGTTGGGGCCAGCTCTACCATCAGTAATGAGTGGCAGCCAGCACTCAAAAAGCAGACCAGTTAACACACTCAGCAAGGCAGGACAACCAAAGCAAAACAGGGAGAGGGGTCAGGGAAGGCCGGTTTCAAGGATAAAAAGCATGTACAGGACACAATAAACTAGAAGCAGACTCCAGCTCTGGGCTGGGAGGCCAAATGAGAGCTGTGGCTCCCAGCCAGGAGGAGGAGGCACCTCCTACCCCTGCTGGCTTCCGCCTCCAAGGGTAGGAACTTCTAGACGAGCCTCCCTGCAGGAGCCAGGCTGCCCCAGTCCTGCCCGCAGGCCCGTGCACCCTGAAGCAAAGAAGATCTGGGCAGCCTGACCCCCAGGGGGGCTGCCCAAAAGCTCCCTCGGCTTAGCAAGTGCTTCTCTCCCTAGGCTTGAGCAACAGAGAGGATAGTGGCAGCTCTCAGAGAGCTTTTACTGTAAAACACTGCTTATGTGTTGCCTTATTTAATCCTCACGTTATGATTTCCCAGCTAGGAAGAGCAGTCAGGATTCAAACCTAGGTCTCTCTCAACCCCTAGCTCTGGCCGGAGCCAGGTAACCAGCCGCATCGCCTGACACTGGGCCCTGCAGACAAAGCACTTTCCATGCAGCTCACCTCTCTGAGATTCACCTCTCCGAGGCTCCCGGCCACCCCTGGAGAGGGGGAGGAAAGTTCAGTCCTATCTGACAGACAGGGAGCTGGGGCTCAGAGAACCATAATGACTTGTCCAAAACCACACAGCTAATACACGCCAGAGCAGGGCAGGTTCTCTTCTATAACTGGCCCACACTCAGGTGGTTGCTCCTAGGATGGCTGGACCTCAGAGGAGGTCAACTCGCAGGAAGTGCCTTTGAGGTCTGGCATCTGAGGCTCAGGGAGGAGGTCCAGACGAGCGCAGCTCAGACCTGGGAGCAGACAAGGCCAGGCCAGGGCCGTGGCCCCAAGTAGGGAGGCCCTACGCTGGTCCTGGTGTGACCACAAACCACCCCTGACCTTGCCAGTCCTCGTGTCTCCTTGGACAACGCGAGGACAGTCCTGCTCTGTCTGACAGTACTATGAGAACGAAATACAATAAGGCCATCTTTGGAGACTAGCGTCATGTGCAACTCAAGGCGGCTTGATGACATCTTTTCAGCCTCTTCCTTGAGTCCACCCACCACACACCACCCTCCTGCAATCATTAAAAAGACCACAGATCTGGAAGTCCCCTTAGGAATCCATAGTCTCACCTCCTCATTTAACCAGTAAGGATCCAGGCCCAGAAGCCAAATCCTGTGCTCCAAGTCACGCAGCCAGGGCGGAGGACGCCATGGCTCATCAGCGTTGGCTCTCCCTCTGGGTCATATCCAGGGACTCTTGGGACTCCGCCCGGCCTCCCTCTCCATCCTCTGATAACAACCGTCCCTGGTCAATGTAACTCTGGTTCACCAAAGGCTTTGGCTTCCATGACCTCCAGCCTCCGGGAACATCCATGCTCTGTGCTCTGTAGACCTAGACATGAGGCTGCCCACGGAGAGAAACTGCAAACTGTGCAGCCAAACCAACCCGGGTCCTATTGCCTGCTCGGCCACTTACTGTATTATATTGGGCTAAATCAACTTCTTGGACTTCAGTTTCCTCAACTGTAAAATGAAAACAATGAATCCACCTCCTGGATGCTGGAGGAACCCCCAAGGACTCATATTTGATGTTCAAAACCCTCTACTAAATACCATATGAGTGACCTCCGCTGTGTCTTCAGCTGTCTCCTCTGTAAAATGGGTGGGTGGGGACGGGTGATGGGGGAGGGCTGGATGATGTCCCAGCTCCTCTCTACTCTGACACTGTGGTTGGTCCCGTCTCAGGCCCAGCAAGACCAATTCCCCCAGGGGGTCCAGGGTAGGCTGAAATGCCACCAGCCTGGCCATCTGCACAACCCAGCTTGCTCTGGGCTGCCCCTCTGCCCCTCACCGACAGCCCCTACCTCCAGGTCGGCGCTGGCCTGGCTCAGGGGCGCGGGCGAGCAGCCTTTGTGTTCCACCAGACAGATGTGACAGATGCACTCGCCGTGTTCGGGGCAAAAGAAGTCCCGCAGCCGGTTGTGCTGGGGGCACTTGCGCCGCAGCAGGTCCCGGATGGGTGGCTGCAGCGGGTGGTCCCGGAAGACGGGGCTGTCGAGGTGCGGCCGCAGGTGCTCTTCGCAGAAGGAAGCCATGCACACGAGGCACGTCTTGGTCGCCGCGGCCTTCAGGCAGTGGTCGCAGGCCACCGGGCTGGGCGGGCTGCGCTCCACCAAGCGGGCGGGCGGCGTCCCGCCGTCGGGGACCGCCTCGCGGGCCAGCTCGACCTGCAGGAACTGCTCCACCACGGCGCACAGCACGGTGTTCTTCTGCAGCTGCGGCCGCGTCCGGTAGACCGCGCGGCACTGCGGGCACCTGAACGGCGCGCCCTGGACGGACCACGTCTCGTCCAGACACGAAGCGCAGAAGTTGTGGCCACACGGGGTCGTGACCGGCACCTTGAAGGGCTCCAGGCAGATGGAGCACGACAGCTCATCGGCTAGGGGGACCAGCTCCGCCATGGCGCTCCTGGGGAGACGGCACGGGACGTGCTGCTTCGCTCGCCGCGGCTCCTGCACCCTCGACCCGAGGCGCGGAGGAAACGAAACTGAGCAGCGGGAAGGACGGGCCCCGCGGCCTTTCGGGAAGTCACGTGGGGGCGCGCGGCGGGGGAGGGGCCCTGAGCGAGGGCTCCCCGGGCGCCCCCGCGGCCGCCGCAGGTTAGAGCCTCGGGCCCGCGGCGCTCCGAGACGAGTCTCAGCGACGTGAGGGCCCCCGACGGCTCCCGCGGATGGGCGCGGGGGCACCAGGGGTTCAGATCGTCCTCACGACCACCGGGAGGTTTCTTGTGGCCACTCTGCGGACGAGGAAACTGGCACGGGAGTGGAGCGCCCCACACCCGGGAGAAAGAGCCACCGGGGTCCTGTCTGGCTGCCGCACAAACTTGCTCCTGGAGAAAGTCCGCTCCCTGGGAGAACTCATCCAAGACCAGAGATGCCCCCGCCGCCGCCGCCGCCAACAGGGCTGATCTGGCTATCAGAAAGGCCTTTTTAAAAATAACAGTTGTAGGAATAGTTAAGGACAAAGGGCACTGCCCTTTTTTTTTTTTTTTAATCCTTTGTCTTCCCTGTTCCTGGGTTCTGGCAAAAGGGCATAGATCCTTGAAGGCTGGGACCCACAGTCTATCATGCATGCAGAGCTAAACTTGGAGATTTCTTTGCATTCCACCCATCTAACATGATTTTTAAAATCTCATTTCTACTTTCCTGGGGTTTAGACACACCCAGCTCAACAAAGGTTTTCACACACAAGAAATATAATATTGGAGTTTGGACTTTTTTTTTTAATCGTTTATTTAGATTTATTTCCTTTAATATTTTTAGCTCCTTTTCCCCCCACTGGCCTGGGTGCAAGAAAAGTGTGTGGCACATTCACATCTATGGCCGATTGATTTTTTTAAAATTCAGTTTTATTGAGATATATTCACATACCATACAGTCATCCATGGTGTACACTCAACTGTTCACAGTACCATTATATACTTGTTCATTCAAAACCCCAATCTATTTTTGAACATTTTTCTTACACCAGAAAGAATAAAAATAAGAAAGAAAAATAAAAGTAAAAAAGAACACCCAAATCTTCCCCCCCCAACCCACTGTATTTTTCATTTAGTTTTTGTCCCCATTTTTCTACTCATTCATCCATACACTGGATAAAGGGAGTGTGATCCACAAGGCTTTCACAATCACACTGTCACCCCTTGTAAGCTACATAATTATACAATCATCTTCAAGAATCAAGGGTTGCGGTTTGATAGTTTCAGGTATTTACTTCTAGCTATTGCAATACACTAAAACCTAAAAAAGGATATCTATACAGTGCATAAGAATGCCCACCAGAGTGACCTTTCAACTCTATTTTGAAATCTCTCAACCACTGGAACTTTATTTTGTTTCATTTCGCATCCCCCTTTGGGTCAAGAAGATGTTCTCAATCCCATGATGCCGGGTCCATATTCATCCCCGGGAGTCATATCGTGTGTTGCCAGGGAGATTTACACCCCTGGGAGTCAGTTCCCACATAGGGGGGAGGGCAGTGAGTTCACCTGCTGAGGTGGCTTAGCTAGAGAGAGAGAGAGGGCCACATCTGAGCAACAAAGAGGCACTCAGGGTGAGACTCTTAGGCACAATTGTAAGCAGGTTTAGCCGCTCCTTTGCAGTAGCAAGCTTCATAAGGGCAAGCCCCAAGATAGAGCGCTTGGCATACCAAACCCTCAGTCCTCAATGTTTGTGAGAATATCAGCAACAATCTAGGTGGGGAAATCCAACATTTCAGCATTTTCTCCCAACTCCTCAGGGGGGCCCGTCATATATATTTTTATTCTCTGCCCAAACTACTTTGGGATGTATCTCTATTTCACTCCAACCTACGCAAACTTACCAGGTCTCACTTCCTATTCAAAGTTCCATGTAATTATGGTATTTAAATAAACTGACTTACAAGTCAAATTATTTAGTGTACTACAGAAAATATAGATCCTGCACCAAACAAACATCTCTTCCCTTGTCTCACATGGAAGTTGAAGTTTTAAAACATAGTATCATCCTTTACCCTTTGGCTTGATTTGTCTTAGTCCTAACCATATCTGCTTCATTCATATCTCTAATTGAAGTCTGGACTCTTTTTCAGCTTTTTTAACAGTTGCTGTATGCACTAATACTGACATTCATAGTGCTGAGCTCTAGCTCTGAGTTTCTGGTGTCACACAGATACCCAAAGTTCCAGAGACTGACCAGGTTATAAACAGAGAGCAGCATCTCAGAATTTGGAGAAAGCCATTGACAAGGATGCCAAGTCCATTCAATTGGGCGAGAATAATCTCTTCATCAAAGGTGCTAGGAAAACTAGATAGCCATATGCGAGAGATAGAAGGTGGACTGCTAACTCACACCATACCCAAAAATTAATTCAAAATGGATAAAAGACCTAAATATAAAAACTAAAACTATAAAACACCTAGAAGAAAATGGAGTGAAGCAATGGTTTCTTAGACTTCATACCCAAAGCACAAGCAGCAAAATAAAAAACAGATAAGTGGGACTTCATCAAAATTTAAAATTTTTGTGCATCAAAGGTCTTCCTCATGATCTTCATCATGAAAGTAAAAAGATAGTCTACAGATCAGGAGAAAATATTTGGAAACTACATAAGTAATAAGGGCTTAATATCCAAAATATAGAAAAAAATCCTACAACTTAACAAAAAGACAAACAACCCAGTTTAAAAATAGAAAAAAACTTGAATAGACATTTCTCCAAAGAAGATCGACAAGTGGCCAAAACACCACATGAAAAGATGCTGAACATCGTTAGCCATTAGGCTAATGGAAAGCAAAACCACCTTGAGATACAATTTCACACCCACTAGAGTGGCTGCTATTTTGAAAACAGAAAATTACAGGTGTTGGAGAGGGTATGGAGAAATAGGAACATTCGTTCATTGTTGTTGAGAATGTAAAGTGGTGCAGCTGCTGTGGAAGACAGTTGGTAGGTCCTCTGAAAATTAAGTATAGAATTATCATTTGACCTGGCAATTTCACTTCTAGGTATATATCCAAATGAATTCAAAGTGGGAAATCAAGCAGATATGTGCATGCCAATGCTCATAGGAGCATTATTCCCAATTGCCAAAATGATGGAAACAACCCAAGTGTCCATCAGGTGAGAATGGATAAAGAAAATATGGTATATCCATACAATGGAATATTATTCAGCCATAAAAAGGAATGATGTTCTGATACATGTGACAACATGGATGGAACTTGAAGACATCATGTTGAGTGAAATAAGCCTGATACAAGAGGAGAAATATTGTATGAGCTCACTGATATGAAATAATTAGATTAAGCAAATTCATAGAATCAGGAACTAGAATACAGGTTACCAGTGGCCAAGGTCGGGGTAGGGAATGGGGAGTTAATGCTTCAATTGCACAGGGTTTCTGTTTGGTATGATGGAAAAGTTTTGGCAGTGGATAGTGGTGATGGTGGTAGCACAACACTGTGAATGTAATTAACACCACTGAAATAACATATTTGAATGTGGTTAAAAGGGGAAATTTTAGGTTGCATATATGTTATGTTACTAGAACAAAAAATTTTAGAAAGAATACATAGGACTGTCCAACAGTGAACTCTAATGTAAACTAGGAACTATAGTTAATAGTACAATTATAATAATATTCTTTCATTAATTGTAACAAAGGTATCACACTAAGGCAAAGTATTAATAATAAGGGGGATATATGGGAACTCTATTTTCTGCATGATTTTTCTGTAAACCTACAACTTTTTTTAATAAAAAACATATAAAAAGAAGAGACAATTAGAGGACACATCAGCCAAAGATGATAATAAAAGTGGGTGGATAAGAGGCTGAAAGTGCTCAAGAAAGGGGATGGGACGGTGGCAAAGAAGAAAAGTGTCTTGGAAAAGTTATTGGAATTTACACTGGCCACAAGGTGGGCAGCAAAAATGGAAAAAAAAGGTCAATGCCTTAGTAATTCCTACCATTTATGGGACATGGACTATGTGTTAGACAAGTCACAGATATTATCTTATAGTCCTTATAAACCCTGAAAGACAGATATATTGTGTCCATTTTAAAGATGAGGGTCACCTAAGTTATAGAAAGCAGGACTGGGATTCTAGCTCAGAACTGCCAAAGCAATGGAGTTACTCCTGGTTCCTCTAATTCTTGTCTTTCAGGCTTCCATTCCCCCAGAACCCTTTACCCCATTTGTTCTCTTTCATATTGATTTTGTTTTGTTTTGTTTTTGCATGGGTGGGGGAGACAGGAGGAGGACAAGGGAGGCAAGAAATTAAGATTTACTCATGCTATCTCAATTAATTCTCACAACAAATCTCTGAAGTGAGATGGATATAATTATCTCCTGTTAGTAGATGAGGAAACTGAGACTTAGACTAAATAATTTGCCTAAGACCATGGATAATGGCACCCACATGATCTGATTCCAAAAGCCGTGATTTTCCTACTATAAAATGCTGAAAGGGAGAAGTGAGGGCAGTTTCCAGGAAATAAACACTATGAAATTCCGTGTGACTGGCTCTCCTGGGTGCAGTGGCCTGGAGACTTATGCTGGAATGCCTGTAGACTGCTCTTTCCAGGCTGAGAAGGGCTGATTAGACAGTGAAGATGAGGAGGACCATACTTTATGTTTATCAGCTTCGGTACAGAATGTGTTTACTTAGACCTACTATGCGACAGGCATCACACGGAGTCCTAAAGGACTCAGATGTGAGTTGACCGCAGGCCCGCCTTCTCCTACAGGAAGACAAGCACAGAGCAGGAATGAGGATATGGTGAAAGGTCAATTTGGCCTAGGGACGTGGGTTCCTCAACTGCAAAATGGGAAGCCCCCCCCCTTTTTTTTAAATTATAATCATTACATTTATTTATTTTTTTTATTTTGAAATAAATTCAAAGTTATAGGAACAGTTGCAAAAACAGTACTAACCCCATACACAGAATTCCATCATACCCTGACCCCCCTTCCCTGATAGCTCAATCCACCAACTTCAACATGCTGTCGCATCGCTATTTCTTTCCTTCCCTCCCTGTCTATCATCCATCATCTATTGCTCTGTCTTCTGAACATATGAGATCTAGCTGCACACATCCTTGAACATACACTGTGTGCCGGTTTGAGTGTATTGTGTCCCCCAAATGCCATTATCTTTGTGGTCTTGTGTGGGGCAGAAGTTTTGGTGTTGGTTAGATTTGCTTGGAGTGTGCCCCACCCAGCTGTGGGAAATAATTTTGATGAGATGTTCCCATGGAGGCTTGGCCCCACCCATTCGGGGTGGGCCTTGATCGGTGGAGCTATATAAATGAGCTGACTCAAAGAGGAAAGAGAGTGCAGCTGGGAGTGATGTTTTGAAGAGGAGCAAGCTTGCTAGAGAGGAACGTCCTGGGAGAAAGCCGTTTTGAGGCCGGAGCTTTGGAGCAGATGCCAGCTGCCTTCCTAGCTAACAGAGGTTTTCCGGAGGCCATTGGCCATCCTCCGGTGAGGGTACCCGATTGCTGATGTGTTGCCTTGGACGCTTTGTGGCCTTAAGACTGTAACTGTGTAGTGAAATAAATCCCCGTTTTATAAAAGCCAATCCATCTCTGGTGTTTTGCATTCTGCAGCATTAGCAAACTAGGACACACTGTAATTCACGTATACACTTCCCATGAACAAGAACATTCTTTTATGCAATCCCATTAAGCGCCGCTAAGAAGCACAAGAGATTCAACAATGATACAAAGCTTACATTCTGTATTTCCTTTTCCTTATGTCTCAACTGTGTCCCTTTGAGCCATCTGTCCTCCATCCTCCAATCCCATCCAAGTTTATCCTTGGCATTCAATTGTCATCTATTTAGACTGTCTTTTTTTTTTTTTCAGTTGTGGAAACATCTATACAGCCTAAATCTTCCCATTCCACTCCCTCCCTAGCCTTCCATTAGTGGGATTAATCACATTTAGAATGTTGCAATGCTATCACCTTCTGACCATCCATTTCTAGAAGTTTCCCTTCACCTCAAACAGCAACCCTACACTCATTTCTTAACTCCCCATTGCCCCTTCCCCCATTTCTCTTAACCTATACTCTACTTTTCATCTCTATGGTCATATTCTCTGATAATTTCTTTGTGTTTACTGTGGGGGAGAAGCCCCCCCTTTTTTTTTATTTTGAAATAAATTCAAAGTTACATGAATAGTTGCAAAAACAATACTAGCCCCATACACAGAATTCCATCATACCCTGACCCCCTACCGATAGCTCAATCCACCAACTTTAACATGCTGCCACATCACTATTTCTTTCCCTCCCTCCCTATCATCCATCATTTATTTCTCTGTCTTCTGAACATATGAGAGTTAGCTGCACACATCCTTGAACATACACTATAATTCACGTATGTACTTCCCATGAACAAGAACATTGTTTTATGTAATTCCATTAAGCACAGCTAAGAAGTATAAGAGATTCAACAATGATACAATGCTTACGTTCTATATTTCCTTTTCCCTATGTCTCAACTGTGTTCCTTCGAGCCACCTGTCCTCCACCCTCCAATCCCATCCAAGTTCATCCTTAGCATTCAATTGTCGTCTAGTTAGACTGTCTCTTTTATATTTTTCCATTTTTCAATTGTGGAAACATATATACAACCTAAATCTTCCCATTCCACCCCATCCCTAGCCTTCCATTAGTGGGATTAATCACATTTAGAGTGATGTTATGCTCTTTCCCACCATCCATTGCTAGAAATTTCCCTTCACCTCAAACAGCAACCCTACACTCCTTTCTTAACTTCCCATTGCCCCTTCCCCCATTTCTCTTAACCCAAACTCTAATTTCATCTCTATGGTTATATTCTCTGATAATTTCTTTGTGTTTACTGTGGGCTTAAAATTAACCTCTTAAATCCCTATCAATCTTGTTTTTCTTTGATACCACCTTCACTTCAATAGGGCACATAAACTATGTTCCTATACTCCTTCATTCCCCCACCTTTATATAGTTGTCTAAAATTACATATTTTACATTGAGTTCAAAACCACTGATTTGTCCTTAGAGTTTGTGTATTTTTTATCATGTAGGAAGTAAATAGTGGAGTTACAGTTCAAAATTATTGACTTCTATTTGTATTCCATTGTGTTTGGAGAATGTTCTTTGAGTATATTCAATTTTTTCATTTTTTTTAATTTCTTGAGGCTTGTTTTATGTCCCAGCTTATGGTCCCTTCTGGAGAAAGATCTGTGATCACTAGAGAAAAATGAGTGTCCTGGTGATTTGGGATGTAAGGTACTATATGTGTCTGTTAAAATTCTCTATATCTCTTTCTCCTTTCTTTGTCTCTGTGTTGGTAGGGCTTCCTTTAGAACCTGAAGTAGGGCAGGTCTTTTATTGGCAAAGTCTCTCAGCATTTGTTTGTCTGTGAAAAATTTAAGCTCTCCCTCAAATTTGAAGGAGAGTTTTGCTGGATAAAGTATTCTTAGCTGGAAATTTTTCTCTCTCAGAATTTTAAATATGTCATGCCACTGCCTTCTCGCCTCCATAGTGGCCACTGAGTAGTCACTACTTAGTCTTATATTGTTCCCTTTGTATGTGGTGAATTGCTTTTCTTTTGCTGCTTTCAGAACTTGCTCCTTCTCTTCAGTATTTGACAGTCTGATCAGAATATGTCTCAGAGTGGGTTTATTTGGATTTATTCTATTTGGAGTTCGCTGGGCATTTATGCTTTGTGTGTTTATATTGTGTAGAAGGTTGGGGAATTTTTCCCCAACAATTTCTTTGAATACTCTTTCTAGACCTTTACCCTTCTCTTCCCTTCTGGGACACCAATGAGTCTTAAGTTTGGACGTTTTATTTTATCTATCGTATCCCTGAGATCCATTGCGATTTTTTCAATTTTTTTCTCCATTCTTTCTTTTGTTCTTTTATTTTCTGTTCTGTGGATTTCTAGGACACTGAGATGTTGTTCAGCTTCCTCTAGTCTTGTATTGTGAATATCCAGAGTCTTTTTAATTTGGCCAACAGTTTCTTTTATTTCCATAAGATCTTCTATTTTTTTATTTACTCTTGCAATGTCTTCTTTATGCTCTTCTAGGGTCTTTTTTATGGCGCTTATATCCTGGGCCATGGTCCTCTTGATGTCCTTTAAATCCTTTGCCATGTCTTCGTTCTTTGATTGTAATTCTTTAATTAAATTTGCGAGATATAACGTTTCTTCTGAAATCTTGATTTGTGTGTTTGGAGCTGGATTCTCCATATCATCTGGTTTTATCATATGCATTAAGATTTTCTGTTGTTTTTGGCCTCTTGACATTTGTTTTGCTTGATATGGTTCTTTCAAGTTGTATCAAAAAAAAAGGGATATCGATCTAATTTTTCAGAGACACAGTTTGGTGATGTACACTTTCTCTAAGTAACCAGCAGATGGCGTCTGTTAGCCACCTATATCTCTCCAGACAGTTCTCACGTAGTGAGGGGAAATGATTCTTGTGTGTTCAGTTGGAGAGCTCAGCCTGGGCGCTCCGCTGGAATCACCCGCCCTGAATGTGGGGCGCGCACACGGGTGGCCAGGGAGGAAGGGCAGCTCTCTGTCGGTGTCCCATAAACCACCGGACTTGACGTAGCGCCCCTGGGTTCTCCGAGCAGTTCCCCTCCCAGCCGCGATCCTCCCTCAGCTGAGAGAAAATGCCGTGCCATGTCATCAGTGTGCGCCGTCCCTCTAGGGAAGCTCTGGGCCACTTGGCTGTGCCGCTGGGCTCTCAGCTCGTTTCAGAATGCAGAATGTGTGAGGCTGTCTTTACTGCAACGCCTTGTGGGCTGAGAGCAGCTGAGGTTTCCTCCACAGAGAGAGAGCGAGAGACAGAATATTTCCCCCGATTCTCCCAAGGTCAGTTGTTGCCAAAAGCCTCTGTCTGCTTGTTGAGGATTCGCTGTCTGTATTGAGCAGTTAATATTAAAACCTCACTTGGCGCTGGGCTGAGAAAGTGCACGGCGCGGCTTCCGTGAGGGTGGGGCTCCCGGCTCTAGGCTCTCGGCTCTCAGCTTGGGTCCGCAGTTTTACTTACAGATTTTATGCTGTGATCTCGGGCATTCCTCCCAATTCAGGTTGGTGGATGTTGAGTGTACAGTCACGTTTGTCTCCCCACTGTTATTCCAGGTTATTTACTGGTTTTTTGTTCATTTATGAATTGTTCTGGGGGAGACTAAGTCTTCCACTTCTTTCTATGCTGCCACCTTCCCAGAATCCTGGAAACCCCTTTTTATACCTTTCTTTCTTTCTGTGGAACCAAAACGAAACCCGTGTAAAGGACACTGGCACAGGGGAGAATGGGGCACCATAAATGTTCACCCTTATAATGGGTTTGTGGAGGCCCAGAGAGCTTCCCTGAGCTGGTTTGTGTGTTTATTAGCAGTAACACCAGTACAGCAATGCCTCAAATCAAACGTGATCCTAGCTGGTCACAAGGAGTAGATGTCCCAGAAGATGACTGACTGGCTTAACTAGATTACAGTTTGTGTCTGTAGGTTGGCAGACCTAGGCAGAGTAATAAACCTCATTTACCTCCAAATATATTTTGATTAAGCCTGCCTATTGTATCTACCAATGCAATCCTCCTGGAATTGAAGGTCAGTTTGTGAGGGTGGTTCCAACACCCAACTCTCTAGTCCTCAATGCCTTATAAAGGACATTGACTGTTGTTCCCATTTGGAAGAAGGCTGGGAAGGACATACAGGTGTCTAGACAGAAATGGTCCTAGTATCCAGGCCTCCTGCCTTTGAGAGTCTCTGTGTACCAAAAAGATTGTGGTATGTGAGTGACCCCCACCTCCATACACAAACACAGTGGGGGGGGGGATCTAGTCTTAATAAAATAAGTATAAAGAGGTCCAACAAAGTCCAAAGTAACTACTATAGTCATTTTTTATTGAGATACTCTTATTTATTTAATCAAATAGTTTTCTAAACAACGATCATTTTTTTTCTTCCTTATTTGGTTAATATGGCAAATTACACAGATTGATGTTTGAACATTAAACCAACCATGAATTCCTGGAATAAACCCCCTTGGTCCTGTTTTATCATCATTTGTTATACATTGCTGCATCTGATTTCTTAACATTTTGTTAAGGATTTTTGTATCTATGTTCATGAGAGATACTGGCCTGTGTTTTTATTTTTCCTTTTTTTTTTTTAAACATCGTTGTCAGATTTTGCTATTAGGGTCATCCTGCCTTCATAAAAATGAATTGGGTATTAGAATAGCTAGGAAATACCTGAAACTGTAGAACTGCAATCCAGTAGCCTTGATTCTTGAAAATGATTGTATAACTATATAGTTACATGGTGTGACAGTGTGATTGTGAAAACTTTGTGGCTCCTACTCCCTTTATCCAGTGTATGGTCAGTGTATGGAAAAATGGGGACAAAAAGTAAAAAGTAAATGAATAATATGGGGGGATGGGATGTTTTGGGTGTCCTTTTTTACTTTTATTTTTATTTTATTTATTGGAGTAATGAAAATGTTCAAAAATTGATTTTTTGGAGTAATGAAAATGTTCAAAAATTGATTGTGGTGATAAATGCACAACTATAATGTGATACTGTGAACAACTGATTGTACACTTTGAAATATTGTAGAGTATGTAAATATATCTCAATAAAATCACATAAATTGCATAAAAAATTATACCTCACTTTCAATAATATGGTCAAAATATCAATTCCTCCAAAAATAAATGTATGACAGTACAAAAAAAAAAAAAAAAAAAAGGAATGAGGGACTGTTCCTTCCTTCTTTATTTTCTGAAATACCTTGTGTAAAATTGGCATTATTACTTTCTTAAGTGTTTGACAGGATTCACTAGTAAAACCTAGAATTTTCTTTGTAGGAAAGTTTTTAATTACTAATTCAATTTCTTTAGCTAATATAAGACTATTCCAAATTTTTATTTCCTCTTTTGTCAGTTTTTGGTAAGTTGTGTTTTCAAGGCATTTGTCCATTTCCTCTATGCTAATATATTTTATTTTACATTTCTGTTATTTTTGAGATATAATTCACATATCACAAAAGCCAATCTTCTTAAGGTGTACAAAAAGTTCAGTGGGTTTTAATATATTCAAAAGGCTATGCAGGGGTGTCTAGGCAGTGAGCACCCTAACTTGTTCATATTGAAAGGGGGTGTCAACAGTATGGGGAAGGGGGCTGCATCTGACTGTTGTTCTTAAAGAGGCTGTTGACTTCTCTAAGAAAGAAAAAAGTCTCAATAAATTCAGAAACATTGAAACCACACAATGTATCTTCTCTGACCACAATGGAATGAAGCTAGAAATGAATAATGGAGGGAAATCTGGAAAATTAACAAGTATGTGGAAATTAAACACACTCAAACAACAAATGGGTAAAAGAAGAAATCACAAGGGAAATTAGGAAATACCTTGAGGCAAATGAAAAAAAAAACACAACATACCAAAACTTGTGGTTTGCACCAAAGGCAGTGTTGAAAGGGAAATCTATAACCCTAAAGAAAATGTAACATATTTAAGGAAATTTCCAGACTGGTTGTGAATTATCAGGAGAATGTATTATTTGCATTGTTTATGAAGTCATCTAAATCTAGGTAGCTAGAGTTCATATATATTTAGATTTCATAAGTATTTATCCTCCAAGATGTTCACTGCAGCACTTTTTTAATAATAGCAAAAACCTGGAAAGTATCTAAACATCTAGTAATAAGATTGCTTAAAGACACAGGAAAAGATTATACACCAAAATGAGTTCTCTGTGGATGAGGGTATTATAGCCACTTTTCTTCTTTGTTATGTATGTATTTTTCAAATTTTTTCCAAAGAATTTGTATATTGCTTTTAATTGGAAAAAATACAATTTTAAAAATGAGTTGAATGCAATGAATTAAAAGGAATTGTTAAAATGAAGTAGGGATGAAGGTTGATATTTTGTCAACTTTATTCCCACAGAAGACGTCATGATGACCCAAGAGACTAAGCAAAATGTTACTTGTTGTTGAACCACAATAGCCTTTGTCTAATGTTCCAAAAATCAAAACAAACAAACCCTAAGTAATAAATAGATCGTATTTTCTTATGTTTACCCCTTCTTCTTCTTCAGAAAATAGGAAACAGGGTGGGGTGGGGCTAGCAAGGAGTGCCTCCCCTAGACCAGAAATTTTAAATCTCTTATTCAGGAATCCTCACAGCTCTGTGTTCTCCCCATTTCTTCAGATGAGGAGAGTGGGGTGCAGAGCTGTTAACTGACTTACATCCAAGTTCCTATGATTTTACACCCAAGACATCTGTTTTTTGTTTACCTTTTTAGTCAATACAGCACAGTGGTTAAAGACACCAACTCTGGAGCTCAGACCGCCTGGCTCCAAATCCCAATCCTGCCACTTACTAAGTAAGCGACTTCTGGGCAAGTGAGTTAGTTACTTCTTGGTGCCTTGGTGTGTATTACCTGTAATATTAGTTCCCATTTCTTAGCATTTCTGTGAGGATTAAATGAGTGCAATGTCACCATTCTCTTCCATCCTCTGAGCAAAATCACTGCTCACTTGTAGGATCACATGATTGGAGAGCATGGCTCCAACCGTGGTGGTCTGATGTTCTTAGCTGCTGTCTTCCATGAGTCCTCACCGGGCTTAAGTCACCATAGTCTCTGAGGTTGTGAGACCTACAAGAGCCACCTTGTGTGGGCCATTGACTTGGGGGGTAAGATTATACCCGTGGTAGAGTCCTTCAATTAAACAGCCAAAAGAGAGTCGCTAAAGCTGGAGTTTTAACGTGAGGTTCATGGATCCCCAGTGTTTCAAATGCATTAAAACTTTGTAAGTGACTATCCTTTGAAACCACATAAGTAAATCAGGGTCATTATATTGTAGTCACATCTCATTTGGGAAAAAGTTGGTATCTCCACTTTATTCATCAAACTTGGCTGCTTCCAGAAATTAAATCTATGCTTAAAGGGAGAGAGTTTAAGAGAAACTATATTTTGATTACTATTATTATTATAATTTGAGAAGGTTCTCAAGACTGTTCTCAAAAAAGATGCTGAAAGATGGTTGGAGCACTGGTAGCATTAATGGAGTAAGTTTCTGGAATTTCAAGGGAACTGTTTTGTAAGGCAGCATTTGTTTAAATACACATGTTGTTTGTAAAAATTTTAATATGACCGTGCATGACAAAACATACATTTGAATTTATATTGGAGGGGAAAAAATGTAAAATACTGCATTGGTCATTATCAAAAGGAAGTTAAAAAACAAAAACAAAAACCTTATTCATATTGCACTGACAGGGAATTTGTTTCCAATTACCTGTCAATGAGCCAAAAGCACATATATGCAACTCTATTCTGTTTGTCTTTTTTTTACGTAATGATTTCACAAAAGCACATTCTTAAGGGATTCACCTCAATTCCTAATGGTGACATTTTGTGTGTTTTTTCTCTTGCTCTTTTACTAACAAGGCCTTGAAGGCCTGGTCACGCCCCCATCAGCCCTGAGGCACGACAATTGATACAACTGTTGGCCTAAATCTCATCTCTTTGTTGTGCCTCACCCTCTCTACCTCCACAGAAGGAATGTGCTTTTGTAACACTCACAGAGCCCTCCTTTCCTCCTCTCTAAACTTGAATAATTGCAAAGCATCCCCAGGAAGAGAGAAACATCTATGACGGCCATGATCAGTTATACATTTATTTCATGCTGGGATTCCATCAGGGTCCATATCACTAGCTGCTTCTGCGTCCTTTTCTCAACCTCCACCCCCCAATCCTATAGCCTTCCCATTTCCTGTTGTTGGCTAGTTCTTCCTGATGTCTTCTTTGGTGACACACCTACCGATACCATATCCCTTTCTTTTAAAAAATACTTCAAAATTATAAAAGTATAGCATACATACAGCAAAACACTTCGCAGAATATACATAATGGGATATTGTTCAGCTGTAAAAGGAATCAAATGTGTTACAACATGAATGAACCTTGAACCTTGAAGCCATCATGTTGAGTGAAATAAGCCAGATACAAAAGGACAAAATTGTGATTCCACATGAATGAGATATCTGGAATAAGCAAATTCATAGAGAAAGAAAGAGAAACTACCAGGAGCAAGGGGAGGAGTGAAGAAAAAAATCTTGTTAATGGATGATGGTGATTGTAGCACAACATTGTGCATATAATTAATAACAGTGAAATGTGTACTTGAAAATGGTTACAATGGAAATTTTCTATGTTATCACAACAAAAATTTTCTTTAAAATCCAGAAAACAATGCAAAAAGTAGAAGCCTCCCCACCTCCCCCCCACACACCAGCCCCTCAGCGTAGAGGTGACCGCCAGTAAGTTTCATGGATGTCCTTCCGGAACATTTTTATCCATATCCCTTATCAGCAGCCTCTTTTTAAATTTAAATGGGAAATAAAGTGTAAAAATATAAAATGTGCTACAATTGCTTTTCCACTCCAATACTACATCTGTTTCTTCCCTGGAATCTTCTTCTGCTGAAGAGGTAGTAGAGCAGAGTGGCTGAGTTCAGGCTCTGGAATCCAGGCTCCTTCATTTGCTTAGCTATGTGACCTTGGGCAAGGTATTTAACCTCTGTGCCTGTTTCCTTTTCTGTAAAATGGGGATAATAACAGTACTTACCTTGTAAGGTTATTATGTAAATGAATCGATACATGTAAACTGCTTAGGAGAACAGCTGTCACATAGCTGTGATTACCATCATTTCCATTCTCCAAAGCTCCCTTGTGATGGTCTTATCTCCAGCTGTGGGTCTCAGCCTGGGGTCAGAGGGCAGCAGTGGACTCTCCTAGGCTGTGAGGGTGCCCAGGCCAAGATGGTGGTGGGCTGCTCAGGGCAAGCTGAATCCATTCCCTGCTCCTAAACTGCTGTGTCATGAAACATTGGTGTGCTCAGACAGGTTGCATTACTCATGTTCCAAGAATTTGATTCCTTCAATTGTGGGGCAGCCAGAACCCATGGGTGCTTGCCTCTATCCACTAAAAGCATTATTTGCTTACCTCACTGTGCCTGACTATTGTCATTTTCCATGTGTGCCTCAATGTGAAAAAAGATTGGGAATCAATACTTTCAGGACTCAACTGAATTGAATGTGCACATCTCAGTCCAAAAACAACCTTCTACCTTCAGAAAATCCAGAGCCAGTCAGCAGATTCCAGAGCCCTGTCTCTATTATTTTACTTCTCTGAGTCTGTTGTCTCCACAGTAAAACGAAGGTTGGGCTTTGTGCCAGTTGGATGTATTATGTCCCCCAAAACTCCATGTTCTTTGATTCAGTCTTGTGTGGGGAGACATATTAGTGTTGATTAGGTTGGAACCTATTGGTTCAGAGTTTCCATGGAGATGTGACTCAATCAACTGTGGGCAAGAACTTTCATTGGATTATTTCTATGGAGGTGTTGTCCCACCCATTCAGGGTGGGTCTTTATTGGATCATTGGAGTGCTTTAAAAAGAGCCACACAGGCCCAGACGCAGTGAGCATTTGAGAGTGACATTTTGGAGAGGAGCTGCAGCTGAGAGACACATTTTGAAGACGGCTGTTGGAAGCTAACACTGACATTTTGGAGAATGCCATTTTGAAATGCAACCTGAGAGCAAGCGGATGCCAGCCACATGCCTTCTGAGCTAACAGAGGTTTTGTGGACCCCAATGGCCATCCTTCAGTGAAGGTACCCTGTTGTTGAGGGTACCTTGGACATTTCATGGCCTTAAGGCTGTAACTTTGTAACCAAATAAACCCCCTTTACAAATGCCAATCCATTTCTGGTATTTTGCAAAAAGGCAGCATTAGCAAACTGGAACAGTCTTCATTTTGAAGGTGGCATACAGGTTTAACATTATAAGACCCTACAATAACCAAAAAATTGCTTATATTCCAGTGAAGAGTCATGTGTAGACCAGTGTTTTATTTCCTCCTTGAGTTCATCAGAATACAGGAGAGATGATTCCCATGACTAGCACATTCCCATGTGCACACCTGATTTTTTTTAAGGGTTGGGTGCTAACTGTAACTCCACTCTTATTCAGGCCCTAAAAATTTTAGAGCGAAAACCACTTTTTTTAAAATTGAGATTGTACATAAACCATACAATTATCCAAAGATCCAAAGTGTACAATCAATTGCCCATGATACCATCATACACTGTGCATCCATCACCACAATTCATTTTTTTTCAAATTTTAGAATATTTTCATTACTCCAGAAAAGAAATAAAGACAAAAAAAGGAAACTCTAATCCTCCCATACCCCTAACCACCCCCCCTCCATTATTGATTCATAGTTTTGATATAGTACATTTGTTACTGTTGATGAAAGAATGTTAAAATACTACTAACTGTAGTATATAGTTTGCAATAGATATATATATATTTTTCCTATGTGCCCCTCTATTATTAACTTCTAGTTTTAGTGTCATACATTTGTTCTAGTTAATCAGAGAGATTTCTAATATTTGTACAGTTAATCAGGGACATTGTCCACCACAAGATTCACCATTTTACACATTCCCATCTTTTAACCTCCAATTTTCCTTCTGGTGATGTACATGACTCTTTCTACCACCTTCACACACCATTCAACACTGTCAGTTATTCTCACAACATGCTACCATCACCTCTGTCCATTTCCAAATGTTTAAATTCACCCTAGTTGAATATTCTGCTCATAAGCAACTGCTCCCCATTCTTTAGCCTTGTTCTATATCCTGGTAACTTATATTTCATGTTTATGAGTTTACATATTATAATTGGTTCATATCAGTGAGATCCTGCAATATTTGTCCTCATATGTCTGTCTTATTTAACTCAATATAGTACCCTCAAGATTTCTTCATCAACCCTTTTTTTTTAAGATGGTTTTGTTCACACACCATACATTCTATCCTAAGTAAACAATCATTGGTTCCCTGTATAGTCACATATATATGTATTCAGCACCACTGCCACTATCTATATAAGGACATCTCCATTTCTTCCACAAAGAAGGAGGAAGAGTCAAAGAAGGTAGAGGGACAAAAGAAAAAGAAAAAAGAAAGAGAGTGAGAAAAAAAATGATAGCTAGGAAGCAACAAAGGAAAGATAGCATTAAACTAAAGTAGAATAAAGAGTCAGACAACATCTCCAATGCCAGGAGTCCCATACCCTTCCCCTATGTCCACCTCCCTCCCCCATATGCATTTAGCTTTGGTGTATTGCCTTTGTTATATTAAAGGAAGCATAACACAATGTTTCTGTTAATTATAGTATCTAGTTTGCATTGATTGTCTTTCCCCCCCCCAATCCCACCTTATTTTTAACACCTTGAAATGCTGACATTCATTTGTTCTACCTTATGAAAAACATATTTGTGCCTTTTATTACAATCATCGAGCACCCTAGATTTCACTGAGTTATACAGTCCTAGTCTTTATCTTTCATCTTTTGTTCTGGTGTCCCACATGGTCCTAACCTTCCTCTTTCAACCATACTCACAGTCATCTTTGTTCAGTGTACTTACATTGCTGTGCTACTATCTCCCAAAATTGTTTTCCAAACCTCTCACTCCTGTCTTTTCCTTTCTGTCTGCAGTGCTTCCTTTAGTATTTCCTGTAGAGCAGGTATCTTGTTCAAAAACTGTCATTGTCTGTTTTACAGAGACTATTTTAAGCTCTCCCTCATATTTGAAGGACACTTTTGCCAGACATAGGATGCTTGGTTGGTGGTTTTTCTCTTTCAGTATCTTAAATATGTCACACCACTTCCTTTTTGCCTCCATGGTTTCTACTGAGAAATCCACACATAGTCTTATCAAGCTTCCTTTGTATGTGATAGAACATTTTTCTCCTGCTGCTTTCAGGATTCTCTTTATCTTTGAAGTTTAATAATCTGATCATTAAGTGTCTTGGCGTAGGCCTATTTAGATCTATTCTGTTTGGGGTACGCTGCACTTCTTGGATCTGTAATTTTATGTCTTTCATAAGAGATGGGAAATTTTCATTGATTATTTCCTCTATTATTGCTTCTGCCCCTTTTCCCTGCTCTTCTCCTTCTGGGACACCAATGACTCATACATCCCTGCATTTCATTTTGTCCTTAATTTCCCAGAGACATTGCTCATATTTTTCCATTCTTTTCCCTATCTGTTCTTTTGTGTCTAGGTTTTCAGGTGTCTTGTTCTCCAGTTCCTGAGTGTTTTCTTCTGCCTCTTGAGATCTGCTGTTGTATGTTTCCATTGTGTCTTTCATTTCTTGTGCCTTTCATTTCCATAGATTCTGCCAGTTGTTTTTTCAAACATTCAATTTCTACCTTATGTATACCCAGTGTTTTCATTATATGCTTCATCTGTTTTGCCATATCTTCCCTAAAGTTTTTGAATTGATTTAGTATTAGTTGTTTAAATTCCTGTATGTCAGTTGAAGTGTAAGTTTGTTCCTTTGACTGGGCCATAACTTCATTTTTCTTAGTGTAGGTTGTAATTTTCTATTGTCTAGGCATCTGGTTTACTGGTTACCCCAATCAGGTTTTCCCAAACTAGAATGGGCTCAGATCTTAGAAGAAGGCAATAGTATCACATCTCCCTGATCATGTATCTTAGAAAATTGGTGCACCCTGTGAGGCCTCAAGTCATTGTGTGCTTTTCCACCCAGCAGGTGGGGACTGTCAGCCTGTAGCTCCAGAGTGGGGTAAGGAGGTGGGGCTGATTTCCCCCAGGCTCTGGGGTCTGGTTCTGAATGAAGGGCAGGTAGTAGAGCTGGGCCCCACCCCTTTTCTCTTAGGGAAGATAACACCCCCCCCCAAGGGAGAGGTCATTAGCATTTCAATGGTCTCTCTCTGCCTGTGCTATCTCCACCCTTGTCTGGGTCAGAGCACCAGGAACTGAAAATGGCTGAGGCTTTCTCTACTGAGCCAAAAAAGGGACAGAAATCTCCCTTCAGGGCCAGTCCGCAGCCACCCTCCAGCTCTCCAAGACTGGTTGTTACTAAAAAGCCTCTGTCTGCTTGTTGGGGATTTGTAGCTTGTATTGAGCAGTCCATGCTTGTTAATTAAAACCCCAGTCAGAGCTCAGCTGAGCTATGTTCGCTTGCTGGGAGAATGCTGCTCTCTAGCGCCATGAGGCTTTGCAGTTTGGGCTGTGGGGGGTGGGGGCTCCTGGCTTGGATCTGCAGTTTTTACTTACAGATTTTATGCTGTGATCTCAGGCATTCCTCCCAACTCAGGTTGGTGTATGATGAGTGGACAGTCACGTTTGTCCCCCCGCAGTTATTCCTGATTATTTACTCGTTGCTCCTGGTTGTTTATTAGTTGTTCAGGGGGACAAACTAGCTTCCACTCCCCTTTATGCTGCCATCTTCTTCCTCCTTTGAAAACCACTTTTAAGTAGAATGCACATACCCCTTTGACTATATCAATATAAATATAACTTTTGCAAAGTGTTAAATCTGCCCTGAAGAGTATCCCATGCTAATAATCTGTTGATTTTTTCTGCCTTGATGTTAATAAATTGAAGTAAACTTTATTAACCAGCCTCCTATGAGTCTGATTAGAGGCTAAATAGGAGACCAACATTTTCTGAATGCCTACTGTGTCAGAGTCTATACTAGACATTGAAAAAGCATTTTCACTACTTTCAATACAAGTCTGAGGATGGGTGAGGCCGTTTTAACAAATGAAGACACACACCTTATGTTACCCAGCTCATGGATGTAGGCCCAACTCTGACTTCAAAAACCCATTTTCTTTCCACCATGTCAGTGGTTCTCGATGTGTCTGAGGGCTCCTGCAGGTCCCCAAGATCTTTTATAGGGGAGTCCATAAGGTTAAAACTACTAAGACATCGTCTGCCTTTTTCACAGTGCTGACATCAGCAATTAAGGTGCAAAAAACAGTGGTAGGTAAAAGCACTGTACCTCAGCATGAATCAAACCAGTGGCACCAATCTGCCTAAGAATGCTGTTGATGGAGCAGTAAGAATTGTTATTAAATTCTGGCCCTTGAAGACACGTTTTAAAAATATTTTGTGTGAAGAAACGGAAAGTGTGCAAAAAAATCACTTCTACTGCATGAGTAGCACCGCAGAGCTTGGTTACCTCAAGGAAAGCACTGTGCAATTGATTGAGCTGTGAGTTGAACTGGCTGCTTTGTTCATGGAACACCAATTTTACTTGAAAGAATGATCGACCATAAAATCCATGATCATTCAGATTTGGGTATCTGGCAGACAATTTCTTGAATGAAATGAAGTGAACCTGTCACTTCAAACAGAAAGAAAAATGACAGTATTTGCTGCCAATAAGAAAATTTTGAGCTTTTAAGCAAAAATCAGTATTGGAAAACTTCTATCTCCACTGTGGCCTGAAAGCTTCCCAATACTTAAAGACTTTCCTATGGTATCAAGTATTTGTCAATGTTAACACGTATAACTTTTTAATATTGCATAACTAAAGGTATCAACATTTGAAAGACAGTGGATTTCCAGCATGTTCTGCCAGGACAGCAACACAGAGACTTCTCTGCCCTTCAGTGAGCCATGGCTGTGCCCTCCCAACAAAGTCTCAGCCTGGGAGAGGGATTGTTGGGGGTCTTTTCTTTGGGTGCTCCATTTCAGCCCCAGCGGTAATTGGTGGCTGCTCCTCATAGTTGCTATTTCTATATTCTTTAGCATTCTCTATATTTCTTACTAGCCTTGGATCATTCTTCTAATCCCTGTTACAGTTAGAAATTCTTTATATTAAACTGTCCCTGTTCAAATTACTGTGTGGCTTCTCTCTCCTGTTTGTACCTAAACTGATACCGCAGGCTTTGCAACCAAGAGCTGAGAACAGTGAACTGGAAGGAAAACAGATCAGTACCGTCATTCCAGTGAAGGGAAGGGAGCAAAGGAGAGGTGCATATTCCTGCCAATCTTGACCTTTGTGAAATGGCAAGAGGCTGTCTGCTTGATGTGGGGGGAGGAAGGTGTGAGTTTAAGGAGAAAATTTAGAAGAGCTGCTTTTAGGCATAAAGAAGTTGAAAATTAATACTATTTCAAATGAGCTAGTTCTTTCACCTGTGAAGAGTTTTTGTGCTATCCTTTTAGAACCATTAAAGAACTAGGGAGTTTGGGAGTCAATTAAAAAATAGTTAAGAGGTTGGTAATTAAGTTATCAACCAAGATGAAGACAGCAAAGGAGACCAATGGTATGGTAGAGCTTGAAGATTTCAAAGAAGGGAAAAAAGATCTGGTGGGATATGGGAGTGATTAAGTCAGGGTCAGAGTCCTTTATACTGAGTTGAATGTCTGAAAGCTAAGGCAGAAGTTTAGAACTTAATGGTGAGTAGACAACCTGAAGATGGACAAAACTGAGTTGAGGGGGCAGAAAGATAATTACAAGGTTCATGTTCCCAAGGAAATGGCAGCAGAGCAGAGATGTGAGGCAGGTGACCCACTGCTGCTTACACTCAAGGCCAAAACAGAGCCACTTTAGGGACAGCCACCAACATATCCTGGGAAAAAAGAACACTGCTCTGAAGTTACACTAGACTCCCCCTCTGCTAGCTGGGTGGTGTTTGGCAAGTTATTCAACACTGGGTTGGGAAGGGTTAAATGAGCTACTACTTTAGCCCACAGACGAGTCCTGTAATAAGAATAGCTGGCATCTGAACACTTACTATTTTCTTCAACTAGGACAGTGCTTGCTTCTAGACCCCCTGCTCAGGAGGAGTGAGGCAAAGATTTAGTGCCTGGCATGTTCTTCCAGCTCTGCACATTTGTTTTCATCTCCCCTCCTCTTCTCTCTCATTCTTGGGGTAAATGGTATACTTCAGAGTTTCCAGGTCTGAGTATAACATGATAATTATATCTCTGATATCAAGCAACAAGAAATACATTTACATTTTACATAGTCATCCAGTACACACATGGCAATATGGAAATGAGACAGACGTTTCATAAAGCAAACTTAAATTTACTGGGTGTGATACACTATTTTTCTATTCTATTGTATTTCAGTTTTCAAAAATCTGGTTGTAACTCACTAAATTGATTTTGACTCTTTTAATGGGCTATACTCATAGTTTGAAAAACATCACTAAAGAGGAAAAAAGGTGACTCATAATCTAATTACAATTTGAGGAAAACATACTCTGAGGTCAACACTTCCTTTTGGTCTAGTCCATGTTTTCTGGTTATCTTAATTAGGTTTTCAAGACTGGGAGGAAAGTGTGCTACACAAGAGTCCCATTCTTTCTCGAGTAATACTTCTCATTACAAGTGGATAAATCCACATTTTGATACACATCAGATGCTGGACAGCATTTTCACTGGCCTAGTGGCTCCTGGATATGGTGAACTCCATTGGACTAAACCCTGTAAGACCACTCTTCAGTCAAGAAAACCCTTGTTGCAAAAAATTCTAATCTCTTTGGAGGTCAGTGTGGTGGTTCCACAAGAAGCTAAGTATGTGGGGGCCTGCAGCCTCATTATGGGGTAGGTACTTGGAAGATCTGAAAGCAGAGACATGAATGGACATTTGCACACTGGTGTTTATGGAGGCAGTACTCATGATTTGCAATGGGTGGAGGTGGCCTAAGGGTACATCGACTGAGGAACAGAATGGTGAACTGTGCTGTATGCATGCAATGGAATACTGAGCAACTACGAGGAGCGAAGCTGTGAGACACGAGGTGAATGGATCCTGTAGCCAGCATTTTGAGTGAAGTAAGCCAGAAACAAAGGCAAACACTATAATGCCTCACTAATATGGACTAACTACAATGTATAAACTCAGAACTGAATCTTAGCGTACAGCCTATCAGGGGAATGATTATTGTAATGGTCGCTAGATTGTAAGCTCTTACAGCAGTCAAATCTATTCCTGAATTGTAATGGCTATCTCCAAACTCTGAGATACTGATCCCTTTGTGTATAACCTGACTGGTCTCTGGAACACTGGGTATCTGACACCTGAAACTTCAGAGCTAGAGCTCGGCAGATATGAATGTCAGTATTAACCCATACAGCAACTGTTTAAAAAAAAAGAAAAAAAAAAAGCTGAAAAAGAGCCCAGACTTCAATTAGAGATATGAATGAAGCAGATCTTGTTAAGACTAGGGCAAATCAGGCCAAAGGGTAAAGGTCGAAACTCACTGTGTGTTAAAACTTCAACTTCCACGTGAGAACAAGGGAAGAGATGTTTATTTGGTGCAAGATCTATATTTTCTAAAGAATATAACTTCTACAGTCAGTTTGTTCAAACACCATAATTACATGGAACTTTGAATATGAAGTGAGATACGGTAGGTTTGTATAGGTTAGAGTGAAATAGCAACACATCCCAAAGTAACTTGGGCAGAGAATAAAAATATATATGCAGGGCCCCCCTGCATAAAAATATATATGCAGGAGCTAGGGGAAAATGGAGAAAAGTTGGACTTCCTCACCTGGACTGTTGCTAACACTGAGGACTGGTGTTTTGATGTGCCAAGCCCTCTATCTTGGGGCTTGCCCTTATAAAGCTTGTTACTGCAAAGGAGAGGCTAAACCTGCTTATAATTGTGCCAGGAGTCTCCCCGAGTGCCTCTTTGTTGCTCAGATGTGGCCCTCTCTCTCGAGCTAAATCAACTTGGCAGGTGAACTCACTGCCCTCCCCTCTACATGGGACCTGACTCCCAGGGGTGTAAATCTCCCTGGCAACAAAGGATATGATTCCCGGGGATTAGCCTGGACCTGGCATCATGGGATTGAGAACATGTTCTTGACCAAAAGGGGGAAACAAAATGAAACAAAATAAAATTTCAGTGGCTGAGAGATTTCAAATGGAGTTGAGAGGTCACTCTGATGACATTCTTACACATTATATAGATAACCCTTTTTAGGTTTTGGTGTATTGGAATAGCTAACAGTAAATACCTGAAACTATCAAACTGCAACCCACTTGAAGATGATTGTATAACTATGTAGCTTACATGGGGTGACAGTGTGATTGTAAAAACCTTGTGGATCGCACTCCCTTTATCCAGTGTAAGGATGGATGAGCAGAAAAATGGGGACAACAACTAAAAGAAAAATAGGGTGGGATGGGGTCGGCAGGGAAGATTTGGGTGTTCTTTTTTACTTTTATTTTTTATTCTTATTCTTTCTGGTGTAAGGAAAATGTCCAAAAATACATTGGGGTGATAAAGCACAACTATATGATGGTACTGTGAACAGCTGATTGTACACCATGGATGATTGTATGTTATGTGACTATATCTCAATACAACTGAATTTAATTAAAAAAATTCTAATCTCTAGCATAATTGTTAAATAAGATAATGATATGTAATACTCAACTACATATGATGACTCAGCCTGGAAGTTTTAGTTCAATATGATTTTATTTTAAAATCTGGAAAGCTGAAGGAGGGATCGGATCTTTTGTTAAAAGAAAACAATTTTTACAGTATATATTTAGCAATTTTAGCTCTGTGTCAAATAACAACAGAAAAGAAAGTTTCTGTTCAAGATCCTCACTCCAGCACACTCATCCAGGTGCTTGGGATCTTGTGGCAAGATAACACATTTCCTGGGCTGAAGCTCACAGGAAACTCTCTCACCCAGTTAGACGGCCAGTTCTTCCCCAGGCACACACACAAGCTCTTATGTCCATTGCGCTACAAAGGGCCCTGAGAATCCTTAATTTTAAAGTTGGGAAAAATGTGAAAGGATTCCTTTTAATTCAAATTGCCTGCAACAAATCCAACTACCAATTGCTAACTCTTGACAGCTGCAAATATAAAATACTTGCAATTTACAAGATGTTCCACATTTAATGGAACTTAAAGGTTAAAAAAATTAGATCATTTAACATGCATAATGTTTTAAAATGTTACTTAATAAAACTTACTGAGACAAGATATACAGCACTTTCTTGTACTTGGTATTATAAACTCCTACTGACGGTTGCTACTTGATGGTCAACAAAATTAAAAATTAAAAAAAAAAAACAAGAAACCATACATATCGGTATGTAACAATGCCGGCAAGGAATGTCATGTTTTAAATGTTATAACTGAAACTGAAAAAAAAAAAAAAAAAGGTCTACAAAACCAATACCTGTTATTTTAAATGATGAGGTAGATCTTTATCCTATGCAGTAAAGTGAAGATAACAAAAATGCATACAATTTTCAAATCCTCTTTTTAAAAAAAGTACAAGTTATAGTCACTTTCACAAACAGAGATTTATAAACTATGAAGTGGAAAGATCATCCTCAGGCAAGTGATGCATTTGATGTGTTATTATTCGGAGGATCAATAATCAATCTTGGGTCAATCAATTCTCTCCAAAAAACAGTGATCTGAGGAAAAATATAAAACACTCAAATTTAGAGACTTCACTTTGAGAACAGACAAGTTTTAGTCAGTTAAAATCTTCAGTCATGTAAATTTCCATGGTTGAAGAATTGGAACTATTTGATTCCCAGTAAATTGAGTTCAATTGGGGTACAAGAACTCATTTATCTAGAATGCTGCTAAATTTTACATAACATTTCATCTTTTTTTTTTTTTTTTTTTATTTAGAACAGGGGCTGGCAATAGGAGGTAGCTGGTTACAAGATGGTCAGTAGGATTTGCCCTAACAAGCCCCTGGCAGCCAGGTGGCCCACACACCTCTTGGGAGTCAGATGTGGCCCAGGTGGGTTATCATTAAACTGTTGAAGTCCTTTTGCGCAGTCTGTAGTTCTTATATCCTATACTGCCTAAAAACAGGAGGTATTTTATATCTTACCCAGAGAAAGCAAATTCGAGCACCTGGCCACATGGATGAATGAGGGCCACGTATGTCAAAAAAGGTAATTAACAACATTTGTATCCCACTTCAGGTCTTGTTTATTAGGGCATAGAGAAGAAAGCTTCCAAGGTTTAATTTTCCAATGCAGTTCCAAGGAATGCATTTCAACAAAAAACTGGGGCTATATATATTGTAAATGAAGAAGTGTAGAAGACTGGGTCAAATCTACTGATCCTACCAGATTTGGAATAAAATCTCTCCTAAAGACAAAGCAAAACATATACTCTGATTAGGGTTTCCAGAAGTTTATATTTTAGATAATACGTCAATTTGCAATACTGAAACTTACAGAATAATATCTACCACATTTCAAATATAAATACCTTAGGAGAAAGCATTTTCATAAAAATAAATTCTATTTACTTTAATGCTAGCATAGCATGACAAGCCAGCCACTACCAGCAACCCTGACAATCTGGGATGCCTAAAACAGCTTAAACCATATACTTCCAACAATGGCAGTCAAAGGATTTAAACAAAGTCAAAGGATAGAACTGTCATTTTTTGTTATTCTTTAAAATTATCTATGCTGTTATAGGTCACTTGTAGTGAATAGTGGTAACATTTGAGGGTGTGGTAATGACTGCAAGGAGGAATGATTGAGGCTTCTGGGGAGCTTCTTAATATTCTATTTCTTGACTTGGGTGCTGGTTATGTAGGAATGTTCATTTGTAAAAATTGTTCAAACTGTACACTCGTGCAATTTTTTGAATGTATACGTCTATTAAAAGTTATTAAAGTATGCTACTCTTTTCTATTAGAAGCCTATAAAAATCCTATAAGCACTTTAAGCAATTCTACATGCTTAAACAAATATCTGTTATTTGTGCATCACATCACATAGGCTCTTTGAAGTCCAAGACAGTGCCTAAACTTGACACTTGACACTGTTAGTGCCACTCTGTAGGCATGCCACAGTCCCTCTAGGCCTAGATCCTTTACAGATCTAAATATAAGCAGCTCAGACCACATTACTTCCAGACCACTAGTAATAAGTTGAGAGAGAATGAATGACCAAGCAGTTCCAAAAAGAGAAGCCCACCTACCTTCCTCTCCTGTGTGACAGCATACTCCACTACCTCAGTTCCATTTTCATTGTGATAAACCAAATCAAATTTCCCAGGTTCTTTTATGGCTAAAATCAGAAAGTTGGGAGGAGAGAGAATAAGTCATTTTCCAGTAATTAAAATGTTCCTCCACAGAGAATTTGTATCATTATAAAAACAAACACAAACAAATTGTGAATTATTGTGAAGCCTGGATGTGTACATGAAAGCATGGAGTGCTCAGTGCCAGGAGACCCTTAGAAAACCCTGCTTGAGCAGACAGGGGGCTTCTTGGCCATTTGTCAGAGGCAATCTTTCCTTCATTGGAAAGAAATGAGCTTGATCAACTGTCATTAGTACTCCCAGAAAACAGAATCACAAAGAATCCCAAAAGATAATTCATATGTTTCAACAGGAAGGAAACATGAAATATTCTGCAAAACTACTCTCTCTCTCTATCCTCAGAAATCATGCTTACTTCCTGATAATAAGGCAGTCCTCACTTTGCAAGATAGTATAGGACCATAAAAATGACTGTGTAAGCTGAAACTGTATGAAGCAATCCTAATATCAATGGGAAAAGTTATTATTGTTTATTATTACAAAACTGTATCATTGCTGTTCAATGGATCTTTAAAAAATGTTGTCAAAACATTAAAAGCTCTTACTGTATAAGGAAATGAAAAAATAAAACTAATATTTATGCAATACACTGAAATTTAAAACATTAGAAGCATTGAGTGTTAAAGTGCTTTCTTTCTTTGTAAGAAAATTATCAAGGGTAGATTGAACAGCAATTGCCTTCTCGAATAACTAACAATACAGAAGAGCCTCTTTTCTATGCCTTAGAGAACTGTCCTGTTCCTCTCTAGGCTTGGATCAGCTTCTAACATTTTTATCCTTTGGACTTTTAATGTTGTGAAAAATCTCAGAGTTTCTCTCATGTGAAGTTTTTTGCTGGTGTTGGTTCTTCTGGGACATCTTCATTCTTTTCATCACAACCACTTTCCTCATTTAGGTGAGGAATCTGTGTGTCAACATTCCCGTGGTTAGCTATTTATTCTATAAAACCATTTACATTCGATTCAAATCTCACCTCCAGCATTACACTTTTTGATCCTTTGCTGTGCACTTTGGTTGGCCAACTCCCTCTATCAAATATCTGCTTTTGTACAATGTCATGGGGGTCATCACTGAGCGACAAGGAGACAACCCAACTCCACACTATGTTGTCTGCGTGTGAAATGAACAGTGACCAGTCACGGGCAGACTTTGAACGAAAAAATATGATTGGTCACTGGTCATGATGCACATCTACTATTTATGTGGTGATTTTGGGGCTGAAGAGCTAGCAGTAATTTGTGTAATTACTCATAGTTAATATACCACAGTAACTGAAATTTGAACCACATTGTCGGGGTTATTTAACTAAACCTTGGTAACTGAAATTCATGCATATCGTAATCATGCAACACAAGACTGCCTGTATTTATATTAGAGAACAGATAAAGCCTTTTCTTGGTGCCTCAAAGAAGGAAAGTTCTAATTGGCTGTCATTGCTGTCAATCACCTCACAAGCATGGCTCAGGTTGTATCCACAGAGCTTGACCCTGGATGAATTTCTCTGTCCATCTACCATTTCTAAGAAAAGGGATTTCTACAAATGAAACCTAACCCGAAGAAAGATGGAAACCCAGTGTAGGTCATATCTACTCATTTAATTAATATCATAAAGGGATTTTGTTGAAAAACTCCTTTGAATGATTTCTATTGGAATTTTGACTCTTTTACTCACTACCTTATTTAAAAACAAACAAAACAATTAATTGTTTTAGGGTCTACCAAAGAAAAAGAGAGCTTCCTGCTCTCTGGACAAGGACCCCTAAAACACATATAACTGCGTAAGTTAAGTCATATACAGTAAAAATCCTTTTATTCCAGGCTTTCAAAACCAATAATGGATGGGGTTTATGTGGGATAAAGCAGGGAACCATTTAAAATAATAATGTCAGTGTGAGAGTGTACACATTTTATTTTGACTTACCGGACAAAAGTAGGTTCATTTGCCAATCTTTTGAAATAGGGCTAAGTCTATGAGTCCACTGATTTAGCTCTCTTTCTTTTATAAAACATGCCCCTATTGTATTGTCTGCAATTTCCATAATTTCCAGTTTTGGTTTTTTAAAGTGATGCAAGAATGCAGAAACTTGCAAGGCAATCTGAGTGCAGAATCTCCCTAGATTTTTACAGAATTTCTCCCTTTTCCAGCTGACCTGCCCACACATAATTCAACAGCATTTTTTTTTTAGTACTGCTTCTGAGTCAGGATTCATCTTAGGTTTCACAGGGATATTTCTTTTCACAATCAATTTCCATCACTTTATATAATTTTTAACAAAATTACATAATTACAGTAATAAGAACAACTGGCCTACAAGCTTTGGAAACAAATCCAACAGGACCCTTGGGAGACACAGAACTCAACTAGTGGGAGCCGTGGTGCACAGGTCTCTCTGTGGAGAGAATGGAGAGTGCCAATTAATCCCGAAGGTCTATGAAGTGGAGGCCACTGAAGAGAGCTTCTCCTGGGTATGAAAGCTGTTTAAAAACCACTTGGCTATGAAGAGGCTGTATTTTCAAATTCTCTTCTAAAACACTCACCAGGTAAAGATGAAAGGATTTCTATATCTACTTGCTGGGTGTCTGGATTGTGGCTTAGTATTTTTCCTTCCTTTCAAAAATAAAAGTCCAAGTCAAAATCAACATGCGGAACATTGTGAATATAATAAACACGAGTGATTTTCAAACTTTAAAATGGTTAAAATGGTGAAGTTTTAATGTGAATTTTATCTCAATTTTTTAAATTAGAAAACAAATCAATAGGTAGGGGAAATAAAAAAAAAATGTGTTCTGATAAACACACTATTGGAATATACACAATTCTCCCCAGAGGAAAAATCAATTCATTTACATCATAAATGGCAGACTGTGACCTGACAGACTCAAAGAGAGAGTACACTAGGTAACTGAACAGAGGAAAACCATGCCAGGGTGAAGTATTCAGATGAGGACTGACCATCACAGTATTCACATGAGAGGCTTCACGTATTGCAGTGGAGCTGCTTTGGTTCATGATACTTTCAGAACTCTTCTAAAAAAGCGTCATCACAACCCCCAAGCAGGAAGAGAAGGTAGTTTTTCATTAATAAGGTCCAACTCTCTTCTCCCAAGTCTCCAGCTGTGGGAGCTGGTTTCCTAATGCATCAGGAGAATGCTCTGCCCCGTGCCTGTGGGACTATGGTAAGACAGATGGGCAGCCTGTGGGGGCATGTGTTGAGGCCAACCACGTAACATCAGGATTTCTAGAGCACCATCAACGGGAGTGGGACACCAGGGAAAGTAGCTTAATGAATAAAGCAGGTGATCAAACTGGGCAATAGAACTTGAGGTCAAAAAGTGGGATTGATTTTCATTCTCAAAATGGTTTTGAAAGCAATTCCAAAAGAATTCATAAAACACTGGGAATCAAAAAGCAAATAGCCTTCCAAGGTAATTACCATGAGGAACAACACCCATTTAAGGATGCACTTTAAAAAAAAATCAGGATTGTCTAGATCATCTAGAATCACAACTTGTAGAGGGAGTGGGACATATCAGTTCAGCATTGATTTCCATTCCCTCATGTATTACAAAATTAAATTAGTATCTATCATAGGGTGAGAAAACAGACTGGTTTGCCCAAAACAGGTCCATTTACCTTTTTCCTTCCAGAATAATTAATAGCACCCACTTTTACTCTCAAGTGTCCACAGATAGTAAATGGCAAAGAAGATCAAAACTGTAACACATCAATTACCCAGAATTAACCAACCAGATCCCTGAATTAACTGATTCTTCTTACAGCCTGCTTTTGAGGGAAGGCTCTTAACAAGATTTTAAAAGTCTTCCAAGGTATCAATCAATCAAATTTCCTGGTATTTTATCTACGTCATAATATTAACACTGCCAATGATTTTTTTAAAATGAACTTGCATTCTTTATATCACATCAAAATAGGAAAGTAGGCATTTTATAAGATTTCCAACAAAATTCTGAATGGGCAAAAAAAAAGGAAGGAAAAATAATCTGTAATCCCACTGACTGTGTCAAGCTTTTACTGAACTGTGATAATGCTCACAGGCCAATATGCACTTCCCTACAGAAGTCAAGTCAGTAAATTTCAAGGATGGCATTTGTGAATTACCTGTGATGAACTGATAATGCAAAAGAAACCATATTAGATCAAAATAACCAGTAGTAACTCACAAACACATAAAATAGATTCCTATGCTAAAAACTATCATATTTTCTGGCTGAGAGCAATTTATTTCCTTTCAGATTTTAGAACTGTGAGAGAGAGGGTACTCAGATAAGTTTGTGTGCTTAAGCTGATTAGAAAAAAGTGACTAAGAAAATTGAGCTCATCATTCTCATTCTACACTTTTCCCAAGAGACCTGTCATATTACTCAAGAGTTTACGTTTTCATGTTTTCATCTTCTACTTTGACATCATCTCTCAAATGATCTATCTTATCCATAAAAGCAGTTTTAAATATGACTTCACCTTCAATAGACTGACAACTGATTCATTTTTCAACAGCCTTACCTTGTACTCAGAGACATCAGGAGAGTAATTGGATGTTAGTTCCAAAAGCTAAAAAGAAGAAAAAAAAAACATGTAAATACACAAGTCCCTCTTAAACTCACACATTCTCATAGTGCCTCTCTCCCGCTCCTGAGTAAATGTGAGGTGTTGGGTTCCTACCTCTACCAAGCTGGGGGCCCTACTGTGAAAGTGGCAAAGGAGGGATTCTAGAGGGAAGGCTTTTTTTTTTTAAGAGAAGTTATCAGTTTACAGAAAAACCATGCACAAAATGCAGAGTTCCCATATACTACCCTATTATTAACACCTTATATTAGTGAGCTACATTTGTTACAATTCATGAAAAAACATTTTTATAATTGTACTGTTAACTATAGTCCATCATTTACAATAGGGTTCGCTTTTTGGGCTGTATAGTCCAGGAAGATGGGCTTTTACAGATATATTTAACTTAAGTTTATTTAGAGGATGAATTAACCCTTTTTGTTGTAGTTATTGTTTTTAAATATACCTTAAATGCAATCTTTTCTCCAACTTGAGGGGCAGCTGCTAATAGTGGTAACAGACTATAGTCCTTCTTTTGTATCTCTACTGGATTCTGAAAAAGAACAGTAGTTCATTAGCCAGTGACTTTGCTACTGGTGAGAAAATCGGAACCCATGACATCAACTCCAGGCACAGCACGTAGAGGCAGGTGAGGAGGTAAATTCACAATACTACTTACCTGAATAATAGTAGATGAGTTTGTTAGCAATTCATTTAATTGTTGCTGCTTCTGATAGTCGCTGTTTCTGTTTAAAACACAAGGAATGGTTTGCCCTCGTCCTCGACCTCTCCCCCGTACTCCCCGCCCCCTGGCTCCCTTCCAAGAAAGAAGGTCCTCTCCTCTACCCCATCCTCTTCCCAAACCGATGGGGACAGACAAGTTGGGAGGAGGACCAGGAGCCTGTCTGCCACCATTCGAGTCAGAGTGCTTCCATCCGGTAGCACTTGGAGTCTGTGAGGACGGCCCTGGCCCAGGACAACCACTCCCTGCAAAGAGGCCGGCTGTTTTTAAGAAACCTGCAGCACACACCGCCGTGCTCTTGGATATTATGCATTGGTTTTCTGACTCTGAACTGGAGTCTGAACTAGAAGATGATGCTTTTCTTGTCTTGCCCTTAATGGGTGTAAAGTTAAAGCCAGCTTTTGCAGCCAATTTGTTTGTAGGTGGGTTTTTCAGACAGGATCCTTCCTTTGACAGCTCAGTTGATATTTTCTCAGACTTTTTAACCTCCAAAATGACATTGCCGAGTCCATTGCTGGTTGATTCATTAGAAGACTCAGACTCCGAGCAGGAACTGGGGCTGTCTTTTTCACAAATGCCTCCACCACCTTTCTTTTTACCTTTAACAAGGCTGTTTTTTCCAGAACCTTTTGGAGGACTACAGTTCTGAATGGTCCACTCTTTCGCTGTCTGTGCTTTAGGAGACTTGGGATTCTTTGTCTGTTTTTTATATTCAAATTTTTCCTTTTTCTTGGGTGATTGTCCTTTTTTCTCCTCCTCCTCCTCATCATCCATTCCACCACATATTATTTTGTTTTTCTTCTTGTTTTTTTTCCTCACACTCTGACCTGTGGCAACTTTTGGTTCCAGATCCAAGGTCTTCTCGTTATTGCTCCCTTGCCTCTTCCATTGCTTCTTTGAATATCTGTAATCTAGTTCAGCTTCTTCCTCCTCAGACTTAATCGCCCGCTTCTTTGCTTTTCGAGGTAATAAATGAGTGTCATCACCATTAGTGACTACTACAGAATTCTCAGCAACTCCTTTCTCTTCTAACTTAACTCTGTCAAAAGAAAGAGAAAGCTTGAGTGAGAAATTCATAAGCATGTCTCCAGAATGTAGCTATATACTGAGATGACTCTGCAAACTGCCACTATCAGTAGTCCATGAAAAAATGTCAACTCTCTTAAAGACAATGGCTCTTTTTAGTTGGCTTTCAAATGACTAGTTTTATTTATTGAATACCTCCTGCATCCCAAGCATTTTCTCTCACCTTAACACAAACATGAAGTAGATGTCTTTCATTTTCCAGAACACAAAATTATACTTCTGGCAAGTAACTTGCCCAAGAGACACAGATATAATTAGTAGCAGAAATGGGATTCAAACCTTAGTTTTCTTTCATATCAAAGCTCACAATCTTTCCAGTACATTATATTGCCTACCCCCAAAGGTGATAATGCTGAACACCATTTTTGTTTTGGAATGCGGGATGCTTTATTTTTTTTTTAATCTTCATTTTATTGAGATATATTCACATACCACGCAGTCATACAAAACAAATCGTACATTCGATTGTTCACAGTACCATTACATAGTTGTACATTCATCACCTAAATCAATCCCTGACAGGGATGCTTTTTTAAAAACCAGATTTTATTTTTATTTTGTTTAAATTTAGGACAATACTAAACAATTTATGTTCTCTGCAGTAATGACAGCTATCCATGATAGTTTACCCCAAAATATTTCACTATAGGAAAGTAATTCTGTTCTTCCATGAACTGGCAATGGCTAATCCTAACATGTTCAGTCTAATGAGGGAAGGTTGAGTGTCCCCAATGTTGAGCACACAGTGGGTGCTCAAAAACGCCTGCTGAAAAGATACATTGTACTTAGGATGCATTTATTATAGCCAGCTATATATTTCACCAATTTTTTAGCAACTAGGTAAAGATGTAGGCAACCATATTTTAAAATAAAGTATAATTGGTGAATGATAAAAACACATATTCTAAGCATACCTCAAACTTTTTTTAAGCATAGTAATCCTGTGGCTTACAAATCTTACAAATATACAGACCCACAAGGATCAAGATAAAGTAAGAGCTACCAATAACTAAAGTAAGATACATAGAAAAAAGGCCTGAAAGACCAGGGGTTCAAGCTGTAGGATACACATTATCCTCTGTTCCCAGCTGTGGACTTCAGCATCTAGCAGCAAGGAAGTAATTTTTAAATTAGCAAAAGCTAGCTTGGCAACCTGTGAATCTAAGAACTACTGGGGAACTTCCAGAACACTGCTGTTCCCTGCTGTTCTTGATCAGTTTGTTTTTACTTGTGGCAAAGCTATGATTCAAGTTTCAATTCTGAGACTAGTGATTAGGACCAGACTATCAATCAAACTTTGAAAATGATTCCAAGACTTTCTGTTCAGTCATTGTGGTTTATGCAGGATCCTTGCCTTTCACAGGCGCTTGCAACACCATCATGCTTTTTTTTTTTTTTTTTTTTTTGTGTTTTTCTAATTGGGAAGATTTTCTTTTAATGCAATTTTATTGAGATATATTCACACACCAAATAATCCATCCAAAGTATACAACCAATGGCTCAGAGTATCATCATATAGTTGTACATTTTCATTACCCCAAGAAAAAAATGAAATAAAAAAGAACATCCAAAACATCCCACACCCCTTCATTCCCACCCACTCCATTATTTATTTTTTGTCTTTATTTTATAACTCATCTGTCCATACACTGGATGAAGGGAGTGTCAGTCACAAGGTTTTCAAAATCACACAGTCACACAATAAAAGCTATACAGTTATATAATCATCACCAAGAATCCAGACTACTGGGTTACAGTTCAACAGTTTCAGGTAATTCCTTCTAGCTATTCTAATACACTAGAAACTAAAAAGGAATATCCATATAATGTATAAGTATAACCTCCAAAATAACCTCTCAACTCTATTTGAAATCTCTTAACCACTGAAACTTTATTTTCTTTCATTTCTTTCCCCCTTTTTGGTCAAGAAGACACTCTCAATCCCATGGTGCCAGGGCCAGGCTCATCCCCAGGAGTCACAGCCCACATTGCCAGGGTGATTTATACCCCTGGGAGTCATGTCCCATGTAGGAGGGAAATGTGGTGAGTTTATTTGCAGAATTGGCTGACGGGCCACATTTGAGCAACCAAAGAGGTTCTCTGAGGGAGACTCTTAGGCATAATTATAAGTAGGCTTAGCTTCTCCTTTGCAGGAATAAGTTTCGTAAGGGCAAGCCCCAAAACGCAGGGCTTGACTTATTAAATTGAGAGTCCCTAATGCTTGTGAGCATATCAGGAATTCCCAAGATGGGGAAGTTTAATATTTCCACATTTTTCCCCAGTCCCTCAAGAGGACTGTGCAAATACTTTTAAAATTTTCTGCCCCAAATACTCTGGGATGTATTGGGGTATTACATTAACCTGTACGGAATAACAGGATCTCATTCCCTATTCCAGGTTTCATGCAATTATGTTGTTTAAATAAATCAACCATTCACGTTAAATTAGATAGGGTCCTACAGAAAATATAAATTTTGTATCAAAGAAACATCTCTTCCTTTGGTCTCACACAGAAGGTGAAGTTTTAAACTAGAGTCAATAACATCCATTACCCTGTATTCTCATTTACCAGAGTCGTAACCAAGTCCATTTCATTCATAATTCTCTTATTGAAGTCTGACCTCTTTTTCAGCTTCTTTAACAGTTGCTGTTTGGAGCAATACTGACTTTCAGTGCTGCAGAACTCTAACTCTGTGTCTCATGCGTCATATGGATACCCAAAGTAACTACTAGGTTATACACAAAGAGCTCAGCATCTCAGAATTTAGAAATAACAGTTAAAACTCAGGAATAGATACGACTGCTATAAGAGCTAACAATATAGGAACCTTTACAATAAGCCTTATTGAACAGTCTGTACTACTTAATCGTTGATTGACCAGTCTCTGCCCATGTTCTATCCCCTGATAGCCTAAGCTCTCAGATTCAATTCTTAGCATTTGCTCATTATCGTTCATATTAATGAGGCCTTACAATATTTGTCCTTTCATTTCTGGCTCATTTCATTCAACATAATGTCCTCAAGGTTCATTTACCTAGTTGCATGCCTCACACCTTCATGCTTTTTAAGGCAGCCCTTAGCATCATCTTACCCATTCTTAAGACAATGGACTTGTGGATACTTCGCATGAAGGCATGATCTGTGATTGCTGCAGCCTCACTACCTCTTCTTCCCAAAGAGAGTAACAGTTTCAATTTGAAACATACTAAGATCAAGAGGCAGAATGCCATCCAGAGGCAAGAAATGGTTTGCCTGGGTCTGTTTGGTTACTGTTGCTTTCAAGGTATACTTTCTTGGGCAATGTTCTTCAATTCTCCACCTGGATCAGACAAGGAATGGAGTTGTCCTTTTACAAACAGAAGTGAATGGATAAAACACCTGGGTAATTAGCAATGAAAGAGATTTTATCACAAGAAACTTTTAAAACAGACCCTCTACTTCTCATTCAAAGTGTCTGCTGGGCAAATTGGGTAATATTATCACAATGCTAGTATTCCCTTTAAATCTGCAATTTCACATCTAGGATTTTATCATACAATCGTGCACAGGTTTGTACAAAGGTATTCACTGCAGTGATTTCATTTTATTTAGAGTATTTAAGTACACACAAAAAAGGAGGAAGAACATTATAATGAACAGTTAGCTATATGTATCCAATTTAAGAAATAAAACTCTGTATTTAGTGTTAATTATACCCATGCGTTACTTTATGTCTTTATCATATAGGTATTATATATGGGTAATGTAGAGTATTATGTTGCATGTTTTAAAATTTTATATAAATGATATACTGCAAGTGTTCTCCTGCAAGTTGTTTTCACTCTATATTATGTGCTTATCCACATTCACCTCAATGATTCCCTATCAGTTGGTAAAGATCATTCTCCTGAGCCTGAAGTGGCACCCACCCTCAGCTTGGCTCCTCCCCTAGGATCTCCAAGCATCTCCTACTAAAGGGTTAGTTATCACCTAGTCCAGTGTAAGGGTGTTTGTTGATGCCGAAGTCAGTCAGCCCTGAAAATCCTGCTCCAGGGCTCCCCCACAGGCTCCTCACTGGGACTCCAGGGTACCAATTTGGCTCCACAGGAAGTCCTCACCCAACTCCAGGGAGCCCCAGGTGGGCATCTCTGAGGGAGTGCCCTGACTGTACGCTGGCCCAAAGCTGTGGTCCTCTCTATTGGCCTCTGTCCCTAAGTGTTCCAGGACCAGACTGAGTCAAGCCCCAGGCAAGGAGACGTCATCCCATGCAAATGCCTGATGCCCATTTGTCCCACCTGATGCCCCTCACCTACTGAGGCCAAAGTGATTGCCTTGGTTCAAATCCTTTCCCTGCCACTTAAATTAAGTTTTAAAAAAATTTCATTGCCTTTGCCTTTCTTATCTGTAAAATGGGGATAATGATAATTACAGTACTTAAAAGAGCTGTTACATACCAAGAAAAGTACCTGACTCTCTAGAGGAAGTGTTTCCCAAACTGTCAGCTCTAACTTTTATCAATACAATTAATGTTCTTAGTGCTCTGAGGGCAGGAGACGGTGGGTTTTTAATAAAATTGTCACATCAAATGAAGGTGAAATTCAACAAGGAGGGCAGAAGGGGGTCCTGAACTCCCTCTGGGTCTCACTTATTCCCTGCAGCCTCCCTTCTGCTTGGCTGCTACTCACAGTGGCCTCCATTATTCCCTTCAGAGAGGTAAAGTTACTTGACCAAGGATACACAGATAATGACTAGAGCTGGAATTCAGATTCCAGACCCTGAGCTCTTAATCACTCTGCTCTCCTACCTCTCACATGATAAGGAACAAAAGTAACTTACATATTGTTGGTGTAAGTACAGAGCCATACAACCTTTCTGGAGGCCAATTTGGCAGTACCTATCAAATTTTAAAATGCACCCTCTCTTTGGCTAAGAAGCAGCAATGAGTAACAGTGGAAAAGGAAGACAAATAAAATGCTCATTAATAAAGGGCTAGTTAAATAAATTATGACATGGTCACACAAAGGAGTACTCTGTGGCATTTAAAAGGAATGATGTACAACACAGACTTTACATACTGAAATGAAAGATACCCATAATATGTTACATAAAAAAAGCAAGGTGCAGAACAATATGTATGCTATGACATCTGTATTTAAGATGCATATATACTTTATTTATACATGGTTGCATATATACTTTATTGGTCTCTGTTTACTGTCCATGGGCATCAGATGAACAGGCTCCTTGAGACAAGAGAGCAGATGTCAATATTTTATGCCCTAGAAACCACTAGCATGCTGTGAAATAATATTTAGTCTTAAGAAACCTACAGCTGCACAAGGCTGGGCAATTTTAATGCAACCATCTTCTCTGACACTCAAGGATACTAAATTGTCCCCAGCCTGAAGGACAACAGCACACATAGACATTTCAGTGGTGTATCCAAAGATATCCAAGGGGCCACTCACTATAGCAATATGAAATGAGACCTCATCTCTAGTATTTAATCAAGCATCAAAAGCCACAGAGTCACAAGAGAATGAAGGAGAGAATGCACTTTGTTTCCTTACTGAGCGGTTCTTCAACAGAGAGATCTCTACTCCACCAGCCACTCTCCAAACCAGTAGGTGCAGCCAGCCACACACACCCCTATGAGACCCTCTTCAGGGGGCTTCAAGCAAATGGGAGCATCTCCTTCCTCCAGGAGAGTTAGAGACCACCTTCAAGAGCTCAATCAGCAGCTTGGGAGCAGATGAAGTCAGATTCCAGGGGCTTAAGAGAAAATGGGCTGTGGAGTCTTGTAGCTGTACGCAAGTGCAACAATGCCTATGTAGACTCTAGGCTCAAAATGTTGCATCCAATCCAGTGTCTCAGGCTAAAAATGAAGAATTCCTATCATCTGGCACCACTTTTCTTAAAATAATCTTCTTTCAGTACCCCCAGTACTCCCAAAAGAATCCTTTTGCTACTCAGACTTATCTCTTTACCAAGTCAGGCTAGCTCTTGCCTTGACGGTTGTGCTTTCACCATCCAACACTTCCTTCTTATCCTTCAGATACTGCTGAATTCCCTAACCATTTTTATTCCACCCTGGTCTCTTCTTTCTCAACTATCTTTTGTACTTAGCAGTATATCAGTCTAATTTTTCAGACTAATTGCTTACATCATACAAGATGATAATCAAAAGCATGAAACTAGTTAGTTTGGTCTACTCCAACAATATTAGGTACCCTTGAAAACAAAGACTATGCTTTCTTCTGTGGCCCTGAAATAAGTGAGTTTGTGCAGGGAGAGACAAAAGAGAATGATTGAGGGCATGAAACAACAAAAACAAACAAAATTTTTCCACATTCAGTTTTTTTCCTAAGGCCTGCTCCATTCACCACTGAAGCTGGCAGCAGCATTATTTCTGGGTGATATGCAATTGTGCATCTGACGAGTTTAGGATGGATTCTATCTGCTATTGTACTGTATTACTTATGACAGCTTTCACGTTTTGTTTTTGACATTACTAACTTCATTATGAAGAGTATAATTCCCAGATGATCCATTAATTGAAGCATAACTATAGTTAGCTAGCAGCAAGTTATTAACTCATCAGGCAAGGGACAGTTCAGAAAGCAAACTTAAGAGGTGACAGAGTCCTTAAATTGCAATATTTAAATTGTAAACTGTAATATTCTCTCTGAGTAGCAGGGAGAATGGAGATCTATTACACAGTTACTAAAAAGAACTCTTTGAAATTTAGACTATTTGAAATTTAGACTATTTTAAATTGCCATAAAATATGATTTATTAATAAATCATAGTGTTCCTGATTTAAATTAAGAGAGAGAAAAGATAGAGACTCAAAGACACAGTAATTGTTTCAAATTAAATTATCTGATATTCTACACAAATCTGAGGATCCTGACATGCTCTGGGGAAAGGAACATTCAACAGCAACAAAAGGCAAGCAAAAGGAAGTAGGCTGGTCCACAACTCTGGAATTAATTCAATGCAGCTTTAGCATTAAAAAAAGAAATCTCAAATAAATGAGTCCAAGATATGAGTCTGAACTGGAATGATCACATCCCATCATTTTATTCAGACAAATCAACCATGTATGGGCAATCCATACTACTACTGCTCCTGGTACGCACCTCTGAATCATTTTATAAAAAGTCCAAAAGCACATTTACAATTATTTTGTGTTCTCCCAATTCACAATCCAAAAGAACCCAAACACCTATTTGGGCGAAGCCCCAAAACACCTGAGTGAGACAAAGAATAACAACCAGACGGCTTAGGGGATATCGCGGGTAAACTAAGGTTGGGCACTCTGCGCCTTTCGGAGGAAACACGACTGTCTCTCTCCGTTTGTTTAGGTCTCCAGCACCTATCTCTGAGATCCGCCAAGGGGGAGGCCAGGGCTCAGGCACAACGGCATCATGTGCCTGTAACCCAGTAATTGGCTAAGTGAAGGCTTAGCAAACCGAGGCTTAAACACAGGCCCCGCCCATACACTAGATAAGGGTCTTTGAAAGTTTGATCCACCAACCACCTGCCTCAGAAGCACCTCGAGACGACTGCCCCTTAAAATGCAGATTCCTGGGCCCCAAACCTGACTGCACCAATCAGAATCTCTGGGGTTCACGAATCTGCATTTTCAGCAGTGGCGCGTCTAGAGTCCCCCAACCCCCACTCCCTCAGGGTCTGCAGCTACCTGAACACCCCCTTCCTCCAGGTCCAGGTCCACCCCCAACCCCCCGCCGCGCACCTAAGGCAGTCGTTGTCTCGCACCACGCGCGCGTTCTCGGTAGGGGGCAGGAGCCCCCCATCCAGGTAGAGACCTAGGAAGGCCCCAGAACTGAAGCCGAACCGTTGGCGGACGAGACTAATGAGATCGGTAACTACTCGGCATCTGTTCAAGTCGACCAGAAGCCAAAAGACCGTGCAGTGAGGAGTAGTTGGCGGTGGGTAGTCAAATTGAAGCCGTAACCTAACCGTCTCGGAGGCTGCCATCTTGTTCCAAGCTCAACGGAAGCCGAGAGATATCAAAGCTCTCAGGAATGGCGTGCTCAGGTGGCCCGCCCCCTGGAGCCTTTTAACGAGTGCCACCTGTTGGCGCCAAGAGGCTACTACAGGTTTCGTGAAATGTAAGAAGGCGGAACGTGGTTGATTTCAATTCAATTCGGTTCACCACAGGGCTAGGGCTGAATGTGAATGAAATGCCTTTATTACTTTTCTACCGAGCACTATGTAGAGTTCAATTTAGGCAAATATCTGTATAAACAAACACGTCTTCCAAACAGTGGTCGTCTAAGATATTTTCTGATACACCTAAAAGAATTTTTAAAAACTTTAATAGCTCAATTATAATAATATATTCTCTTATCAATTGTAAAAAAGGTACTACACTAATGCAAAATGTTACTACGGGGGGGGGCGGGTATATGAGAACTCTGTATTCCCTCACGATTTTTCTGTAAAAACATACAACTTCTAATAAAAAAAGGAAAAAAAAAAAAAGCTTAAAAAATATTCAATTTCCAAAAAAAAGTATATCAACACATTTAGTTGACAAAATTTTCATCATAAAGAGTTACAAAAGATGTCATTTCTAGCACATTTTAAATATTGACATTTTAAAATAAAATCTTTAATCATTCTTTTAAATGTATCCAATGGAATATAAATGCCTTAGTAATTCAATACCCAACAAAATCCATATTTAAAAATATAAAAATAAACCTTTCTTATTTACCTCTAGGTAAATAAGTCAGAAATTTTACATCATGCCTTTTACTCCTTGAACTTGAATTTCCATTCCACTTCTCCCACATAATGTAATATATTTATTAACCCCTCTAATTTTAAAGGCAAACTTATGAGTTATATATATTATCCCTATATGAAGATTAAAAAAAAGCAACAAGATTCAGAGAGGTTAAGTAACTTCCTAAAAGTCACTCGCCAAGTAAGTGGTTGATACCTGGCAGTTGGTATATACATGGAAATATGGGGGGAAAAATTTCATTTTCCTGTAACCTAATGCTCTAGGTCATCTGGATTAAATTATCATTACAATTTATTGGTGGAGCACAATTCATCAAAATAGCACAAAACATCACCCATTTGAATCAAACTTATTAAACAGATAAAATAAAATGGGCGTGGAAATGTGTCTCAATGAAATACGTGAGGCTGTGTTTAATTAGGCCAAGTATCCATGCATACCTATTAATGAATGAGGCAGGGCTCCATATCAATTCTGGACTCATTTTTTTGTTTTTGTAGATGTAAAGTCCTGAGGAAACTTGTTCACATAAATAAGTAGATACAAATGGAAGGGCTCATGCTATTGACAATGCTAGCCAACTCTTTGAATTCCTTCCAACTTACATGCTAAAAATCAGCTAGTGATCTATCTTTAAAAATTGTTAATACTCAGTCAGGCAACCACTCAGTTTCTCATTCTATGTTAAAGAATTGAGACCTACATGCCTTTCAAAAGAAATTTTTACTTTTGAAATTCATTGGAATTGTTGACTTTCTCTGTGTGAGAAGGCTCTAATAAAATGAATAAATGATTATTATCCTACTTACTCCTGCATTTGGGAGGTGACTGGTTGATGAAGCTAAAATTAGATGAAATGGGTAAAATGACAGCTGATTAAAATGAAGATTGTAGATTTTAAGATTTTTCCATTGCCTGTGATCAAAGACCTATATATTCAAGACAGATGTACAGAGAGACAGACACTTGTGAGCCATTATGTATAGATTTATTTGCAATTTAATATCATAGTTGAAATCAATTATGTTTATAAATATGCACTTGACAGAATTGGAAGAACTTATCAACATCTAAGAAGGAGGAGTTCATCCCAATTAAATGGAGCTGTTTTCTCCAGTTCAGGGCATTACTAGATTTCATGTATCAATGATTCCCCCTTCCAGGATAGACAAAAGATGGAATCTTACCCTTGCTCTTTCAAACAGAGCCAGAACTAAAGTGTTAACATTATTTTAATAAAGCTGGGTGGTGGATACATAATTCTGTATGCTTATTTGTATTTTGCAATGTTCATTACATTGGATATTTCTATTCTCCCTATCATAGTAATCTATGATGAGAAGAAAGAGAACAATAACAGCTGACATGTATATAGAAAATGTGATGGGCCATGTTCTCAGAGCTCTGTGTGTGTTATCTCGTACAATCCTCCCCAAAACCCTATGAAAAAGGCAATGTTATTACCTTCTTTCTTATTTGTAACTGATGAGACTTGAAAATAGAAAGGTTAGGTAATTTGCCCAAGGTCACACAGCTAGCAAGTGACAGAGCCAGGCTTCAAATTCTGGCAATCTGGCTCCAGAGGGCATACACTTACCTCCCACATGACACCAACTAAACTGCAACTGCAGTCATTTGGTTAAGGAAAATACTGATTGCTTTATTTATTCTCTACAATCTGGTTGGTCTTAAAACATGCCAGTTGAATAGGTGTTTTTCTTTCTTTGGATTTGCTTTTCTATGTTTTTCCTCTGAATTCTACAGTGTGTCTACAGAGCCCGGATGGAAGCATCTAGGCAGAAACTTCAGCTACACAGAAACATCTTTGGAGAGTTTTGCCTTTTGTATACTCTATGTGTCCCTAATAAATGCAAAGGAGACAGTGGAAATCATTATTTTATTTAACGAATAAATTATGAAGCTCAGACTTTGTGTCAGGCACAGTATTAGTCACTAGGTATTCAATGAAGGATATGGCACCACCACCACCTCCCCTGTCCTCAGGCTGCTTACAGTCTTCTAGGAGAGGCTACAGACAAATGACAAATTATAGTGTAGGGAGTGAGTGTTATCACTAAAGGGAGATACAGAGCCTAAAGGGGCAGAATGAGCGATGCTGGTGGAATCAGGGAAACTTTCACAGAGGACCAGATGCTGGAGCTGGATCTCAGATGTGAAGCAGTCATTGAGCTAGTAAGAGAGCACACTCTGGGAGAAGAGCTCAGCCTGTGCCAAGGCAAGGAAGCAGGATTTATTTGGAGCCGTAAGTGAATCATTATTTGGAGGGGTGAGGGCTGGAGGTGAGGTTGCTGATGCTGACAGTTTCTATAGGGTGCCAAGGACCGGCCTGTGTCCCCTCCAATGTGTCCCAGTGCAAGGCCTCATCCTGGCTGACATGTTCAATGGTCTTGAGCAGCCCCATTGGTCTCTGGTTCCACATTTACTATTATTTGTGTTTGGAAACTCTAGAATTAAACTGCATTCCAATGTAACCCACATAGATAGTTGAATTATCATTCCCATCACTGTGCCTAGGAATTTAAATTTAGAAATAAAGCTGAAAATATAGCTCCAAACAACTTCACAAAATTTGGGGGGTTATTCATGACATATCCTTTTATGGAAAGTTCAAACTGTTACTTTAAAAAAAATAGATAACTTAGGATGGCTCATTAAACCTGATTTCTGGAGATCTGCAAAGGAAAGAAGGACTACGAAAACTCCTTTCTGAGCTTTCTGGGTTTCCCTTGCTCCCATCTTATGTCCCATATTTTCTTTTCCTCAAGCACATTTCCATCTTTCCTCCTCCTTGGCCTGGGGCTTTATTCTGTTACAGCTACTGAACTTTGTGTGTTCTGGTAGTTACTGTAGTGATTCACTCTGAAGAAGAAGAGGCCTTTCCTCTCACCAACATAACAAAATGACAAAATTGACCCACAGGTCTGGGCATGTGACCCCCTGCTCACCTTTCTTCCCTGGATTCCCATTGCATTCCTGACCTAACTTGGTGACATGGCAGCCAGTTGTGTTACAGTTCCTGCATTCTGCTCCAGACCCACCCAAATACCCTGGTGGAATGATATACTTTATTTTCCAACAATGTGCCACTACTTGCAGCTCCCAAATATTCTGGGCCTCCCAGGCCCTATACACCATAAAAGAATAATTTATCTCAAATTTGGAAAAAGATAAAATGACAACTGTTTGCCTTTCTGATGTCATGGTAAGTCATTTTCCAATAAGCCTGCTCTGCTCCCAACTGATACTTTCAAATATAACTTTGTGGTCACAATCAATTTGACCAACCATCCACTAAATCCATGAACTCATGGAACTTACAGTTAGCAAGGAAGATAAATGTAAAAGAAACAATCACACAAATGATTGTTTAAAAGCAATTGTGAAAGAGAGGGGAGGAGGAAGATGGCAGCATAGAGAGGAGTGGAATTCAGTTAGTCCCCCTGGAACAACTAATAAACAACCAGGAACAACTAGTAAATAATCTGGAATAACTGCTGGGGGATGACCATGACTGTCCACACATCATACATCAACCTGGATTGGGAGGAATGCCTGAGATCGCAGCATAAAATCTGTAAGTAAAAACTGCAGACTTAGCCAGGAGCCCCCTCCCCCCACGGCAGCCTGAACTGCAAAACCTCACTGTGATAGAGAGCAGCACTCTCTGAACAAGCGAACATACCTCAGTCCACTCCAACTGGGTTTTAATTAACAAATATAGACTGCTCAATACAAGCTAAAAATCCCCAACAAGCAGACAGAGGCTTTTAGTGACGACTGACCTTAAAGAGCCAGACAACTTCTCTGTCCCAGGAGGGGGAGCTCAGAAGACCAGGTGCTATCTCTGGCTGATGGGTGAAACTGGGGGAGGCAGTAGACTGGTCCTGAAAGGGGGCTTTCTGTCCCTTTCCTCTCTCTCAAACTGAGCGGCTCAGTGGAGAAAGCCTCAGCCATTTTCAGTTCCCAGACAAGGGTGGAGATAGCAGAGTCAGAGAAACAAAGAACCTATTTAAATGCAGATGATAACTCCCTAGGCGGTGTATCTTCCTTAAGAGGAAGGAAGTGGTGCCCAGCTCTACTACCAGCCTTCCATTCGTACCAGACTCCAGAGCCTGGGGGAAAACAGCCAAAACAGAAACTAAGGGGGTCACATGTCCTTATACCAGTCAGGAGTTACAGGCTGACAGGAACCACCTCCTGGGCAAGTTAGGAAAAGCACAGCAGCTTGAGGCCTCACGGGGTTTGTCAATTTTCTAAGACACACCTTCAAGGAAACCTGATACTGAATATTTCCCCCTTCTGAGACTTGAGGCCATTCTGGTCTGGGAAAACCTGATTGGGGTAACTAATGAAACCAGATGCTTAGACAACAGAAAACTACAACCTACACTGAGAAAAACAAAGATACGGCCCAGTGAAAGGAACAAACTTACACTTCAACTGACATACAGAATTGAAACAACTAATGCTAAATTAATTCAAAAGGTTTAGGGAAGATATGGCAAAAGAAATGAAAGGTATAATGAAAACACTGGGTGAACATAAGATAGAACGCGAAAGTTTGAGAAAACAACTGGCAGAATCTATGGAAATGAAAGGCACAACACAAGAGAGGAAAGACACAATGGAAACATAAAACAACACATCTCAAGAGGCAGAAGAAAACACTCAGGAACCGGAGAAGAAGATACCTGAAATCCTACATAAAAAAGAACAGAAAGGGAAAAGAATGGAAAAATATGAGCAATGTCTCTGGGAACTTTAGGACAAAATGAAATGCAGGAATGTACATGTCATTGATGTCCCAGAAGGAGAAGAGAAGGGAAAAAGGACAGAAGCAATAATAGAGGAAATAATCAATGAAAATTTCCCATCTCTTATGAAAGACATAAAATTACGGATCCAGGAAGTGCAGTATACCCAAAACAGAATAGATCCGAATAGGCCTACACTAAGACACTTAATAATCAGATTATCAAATGTCAAAGACAAAGAGAGAATCCTGAAAGCAGCAAGAGAAAAGTGATCCATCACATACAAGGGAAGCTTGATAAGACTATGTGCGGATTTCTCAGTAGAAACCATGGAGGCAAGAAAGAAGTGGTGTGAGATATGTAAGATACTGAAAGAGAAAAACTGCCAACCAAGAATACTATATCCAGCAAAACTGTCCTTCAAATATGAGGGAGAGTTTAAAATATTCTCTGACAAACAGACAATGAGAAAGTTTGTGAACAAGATACCTGCTCTACAGGAAATACTAAAGGGAGCACTACAGACAGATAGGAAAAGACAGGAGTGAGAGGTTTGGAACACAATTTTGGGTGATAGTAGCACAGCAATGTAAGTACACAGAACAAAGATGACTTAGAGTATGGTTGAAAGAGGAAGGTTAGGAGCATGTGGGACACCAGAAGGAAAGAGGAAGGATAAAGACTGGGACTGTATAACTCTGTGAAACCTAGGGTGCTCAATGATTGTGATTAAATGTACAAATACGTTTTTACATGAGGGAGAACAAATGAATGTCAAGCTTGCAAGGTGTTAAAAATAGGGTGGTATTGGGGGAAAACTAGGGACCATAAAAAAAAAACAACAACTATGATGAGTATATACCCAAGAGAAATGAAAACATAGCTCCACAAAAAAAGTTAAACACAAATGTTCATAGCAGCACATTTGCAATTGCTCAAAGGTGGAAACAACCCAATGTCCATCAACAGATGAATGAATAAACAAAATGTGGTCTATCCATCCTTCCTGCTTGCTCCACGTGGTGGGGGTAGCTGCAGCGGTTGTCCTTGCCTCTTTGCCACCTCCACCCTGTCTCGCCTCCCCCCAGTGGCATTGGTGGGGAGGGGGACAGTAGTTTGTAGACATCTGCCCCTGCCTCAGAGAAGTTATACAATCATTATCAAAGATCAAGTCTACAAGATACAGTTCAACAACTTCAGATACCACGTTGAATGAATGAAGATTGAACTTTTTATAGATGCCTTTGTAAAGGGTGTGGAATAGTGCTTCAGTTTGAATCACAAAAGATTTCACATTTTAAGGTGAATGGGAGTGGAGTATTGGACAAATACAGGTTTTGTAATCTCTGCTTCATGATTTTTGGCTCCCCAGTTGTGGCACAGTCTTGCTATGTGAGGAAGTTAATGCTAAAAAATTGAAGCACTTAATGGGTGAATATGATCAGATTTCTCCACCAAGTTCTCAGCCTGATAAGGAGAATCCCTTGTTGTCAACCTAATGAAGCAGTCAAAGAAAACATATGACTCTTTTCAAGACGAGCTTGAAGATTATATCAAAGTGCAGAAAGCCAGAGGCTTAGAGCCAAAGACTTGTTTCAGAAAGATGAGAGAGTACTAGTTAGAAATCTATGGGTACAAGGAAGAGGTTAACTTCCGACCCAGATGTAGAATGTTAGAGCAGAGACTCCCATCTGAAACTGACCGTACTTACCGACGAGTACAATATTTCACAAACAGTGGAAAACCAGTTACCTCAGTGGCTACCAGCTCATGACAGCAGACTGAGACCAAATGCCCTGAGCTACTGTCAACTCTGCAGGGACTACTCAGAAAAACCAATACCCCTGAATCTTAGTCAGCAAGAATATAACTGTGCCTGCAACAGAGTAGAATCTGGAGTTTACAAGCACTTCTTCTTAGAAAACAATACCAATGCCTATCAATCCAGTCATGAACTAACACAGCAGAAAAAAAGGCACCAGAAGGAAAACAGAGAAAAATCAGAGGAGGAGCAGCCCAAGCATAAAAGGAAAAAAAAATTATGAGGAAATGGATTTAGGCAAACACAAGAGCATCAAAGAAAGAAAGCAGAGATAGAAAGTAGTCAGTGTCAGTAAAGAAAAGCCTAAGACTCGAAAGGAGAAAAAAACCCTGAGATGTAGTCTCTAAGAACGAGGAACGTAGGCATGGAAAAGAGAAAAAGGAACAAGGCCAAGAAAGGACAGAGGAGGGAATTCTTTGGGACCAATCTATCCTCAGATTTTGAAGCTACTTATTTGGTTCTCCTAAAGTTGAATTGAAAAAAGTAGTTGAGGGAGTTGTTTTCATGAAGTTTGTGTTCATATAACTTTTCTTATGTGACCTGGTACTTCAGCCTCTAACAAGGGCCAAGAGAACAGAAAGTATTTAGTATGCTTGTCCCCAACATGGAAATTACTTTTCCTCATTTTCTAGAATCATTATTATTACATTTTTCTTACATATAAGGTAATTTCCTTTAATGACAGTGGCTCTGCTTTTATTTATCAAATTGCTATGATAGTGGAATTATTTTCCCTTGGGAGATCATTTATTATCAATTGGAATATTAATAGGCTTTGCAGAATCTATTTCTCGATTGGATTTGTTTTAGTTTTGGTGGGATATTTTTATGTTGGTTGGTTTTCTCTGAATCAATTTAGGTTGGTTTTTTCTCTTTGTTAGATCTAACTTGCATTATATATTCTAGATTGGAAAGTGGAAAATGAGATACATTATAATATTAAGCTTAGATTACATATAATTTTAAAAGTTATCAAAGAGTCCCAATACAAAATTAGTTTATATTCTGCAAACATTTATTATAAAGTTCTAATTTCTTAAAAAAAAATGTGATCTATCTATTCAGTGGTATATTATTTAGCCATAAAAAGGAATGAAGTTCTGACTCATGCTTCAGCAAGGATGAACCTTGAAAACATTCTGTTAAATGAAAGAAGTCAGAAAGCAGATTAGTGGAAACCGGGTGAAGGCTTATTGTCCTATTAGTTAGCAGCAAAATCCCTCTTAAGGAAAGAGTGGCCTTTACAAAAAATACCTCATCCTTCCTCGAGGCTAAGGGGTGGGCGTATTGGGTATGGGGATGTCAGCAGAGGCATCAAAAGAGAACTGGCTGGTACGGGATGCTGAGAGGCATTTGCTTTATTTGAAGAGGAAAAGAGAGAGGGAGATGAAGAGAAAGGGGCTGTCAGAGAGGAAGACCAGCTAAAGAGAGACATTGCTGGATGAAGTGCCGGTGGAAATTTCCCTGATGGGGAGTGGGTGCAGAACATTTGAAGAAAGATAATGCTTGTGGTTTGGTTCAATCTTGCTTGCATTTCCATGATGTAATCCTGTTTTCTTGGGGCAGCTCAATCATAAGATATAACAGAACTTAGAGAGAGGAAATAAGAATGGAAGAGAGATGCTGGGAACTGGCCTAGAAGCTGTGTTCACAAAAATTATATGGTTTTTTTTTTTAATTACATGTTTTTGTGGGTTTTTTCCATTTTGAAATAATTTCAGATCTACAAAAAAGTTGCAGAAATAGTGCAAAGAATTCTTATATACCCTTCATCCAGATTGCCCAAATAGTCACAGCTTATATAACCACAGCACAATTATCAAGAACAGAAGACTAAAATTGATACAATATTATTATATAATGTACTGATCTTACCCAGAATGTGTCAATTGTTCACCAATGTCTTTTTTTTTTTCTGGCCCAGGATATATCTAGGATTACACTCTGCATTTACTGGTTATGTCTTCTCAGTCTCCTTGAATCTGGAACAGTTTCTCAGTCTTTCATTTTTTTTCAGTCTTTTTTTTTTTTAATTAGCAAAGTTGTAGGTTTACAGAAAAATCATGCAGAAAATAGGGTCCACCCCTCCCATTATTAACACCTTGCATTGGTGTGATATTTTTATGACTGTACTAGTAACTATAGTCCATAGTTTACATTAGGGTTCCCTGTTTGTCTTGTATGGTCCTATTTTTTTTTTAAATTTCTAGTCTAGTAACATTTACATAACACCAAATTTCCCCCTTTTTAACCACATTCATATATATAATCCAGTGGTATTACATTCACAATGCTGTGCTAGTATCACCTCTATCCACCACCAGAACTATTTCATCATTCCAAACAGAAACTCTGTGCAATTTAAGCATTAACTCCACATTCCTCCACCCCAGCCCCTGGTAACCTCTATTCTAGTTTCAAACTCTATGAATTTGCTTATTTTAATTATTTAATGTCAGTGAGATCATACAATATCTGTTCTTTTGTGCCTGGCTTATTTCATTCAATACGATATCGTCAAGGTTCATCCATGTTGTTGCATGTATCAGAACTTCATTCCCCTTTTTTGGCTGAATAATATTCCACCATATGTATATACCACATTTTGCTTATCCTTTCATCAGTTGATGGACACTTGGGTTGTGTTTTAGTTTGCTAATGCTGTTGGGATGCAAAACACCAGAAATTAATTGGCTTTTATAAAGGGGGTTTATTTGGTTACAAAGTTACAGTCTTAAGGCCATGAAGTATCCAAGGTAAGTTATCAACAAATTGACTACTTTCACTGGAGGATGGCCAATGGTGTCTGGAAAACCTTTGTTAGCTGGGAACACACGTGGCTGGTGTCTGCTCCAGGAATTCTGGTTTCAAAATGACCTTCTTCCAGGACATTCCTCTCTAGTCTGCAGTTCCTCAAAAATGTCACTCTCAGTTGCTCTTGAGGTGTTTGTCCTCTCTTAGCTTCTACTGAGGAAGACTCTGCTTCCAACAGCCATCTTCAAACTTTTTCTCATCTGCAGCTGCTCTCTCAGCTTCTGTGCATTCTTCAAAGTGTCCCTCTTGGCTGTAGCAGTCTTGCTCCTTCTGTCTGAGCTTTTATAGTGCTCCTGTAAACTAATCAAGGCCCATGCTGAATGAGCAGGGCCACACCTCCATGAAATTATCCAATGAAAGATCTCACCCACAGTTGAGTGCTCACATCTCCACGGAAATATCCAATCAAAAGTCTCCAACCCAATCAACACCAACATGTTCCTGCCCACACAAGACTGCATCAAAGGTAATGGTGTTTTGGGGGACAGCACAGGGTGCTTCCACCTTTTGGCAATTGTGATTAATGCCACTATGAACATTGATGTGCAAATGTCTGTTCAAGTCCCTGCTTTCAATTCTTTTGGGTATATACCTAGAAGTAGGATTACCACGTCATATGGTATTTCTGTACTTAGCTTTCTGAGGAACCACCAAAGTCTCTCCCACAGCAGCTGCACCATCTTACATTGCCACCAGCAAAGAATGAGTGTTCCTATTTCTCCATGTTCTCTCCAACACTTGTAACTTTCTGTTTTTTTAATAGTAGCCATTGTAATGGGTGTGAAATGGTATCTTACTGTGATTTTGATTTGCATTTGCCATAGCTGTTTATTTTACTTTTTCTTTTTTTTACCTTGATAAAGTGAAAATCTAAATTTCTAAGTATAGTTAAATGGTTTAGTGTATTTGAGGCTCTGGTGACAGAACAACTTGGAAGCTTTGGACTGGAAAAGTGTACGATAATGTTTGTTATATAGTTATTTTTATTTGACAAGAGAGTAACTTCTGTGCATCTTCCAAAGGTTTCTCCTAAGACCCATCACCAATATAGTCCTTATGGAATTTTGGGCATTCCAGAACCTGGTTGTATATTTCTTTTCCCTCACCCAGATCTCAGGATCCTCAAACCTCATCAGCAGGAATGCAGGTTCAGGGCTCTGCCTATTCAGAAGCCTTCAAAACAAAAACATCTCTGTGGATTTATGGAGGGGAAGGGGTAGAGATGGGGGAGCAGGTAAGGGGCAGTTGACACGTACTTAAAAAAAAAACAACACATGCATTTTTGAAACAGAATTTAGAAGTACTCTAACCCTCAGTCAGCTCCTGCTATAGCTTGTTTCTTAGCTCTATAAGGTGAATTATTCAATAAACCCTAAAATAAAAATGACCTTCAGACACACCACACACATCTCCGCCATCTGTTTTTCTTTTTTGCTTCCTCTTCCCAAATCCCAATTCCCTCTTCAAATGACTATTATGAAGACAATATAACACAGAATGCTGATGATAGTCTATCGAGAAAGAGAAGTAAAAAACAATAAAAATTTTTATTAGTGTGTTTAAACAGATGAGTGTGAGCAAAAACTAGGAAAAATATCCCCAATCCAATAATGCTTATTATGTATGATCTAAAAATGTTTTTAACTTTCAAAACGTCCATAATATACGCAATTTACAAAGAAAAAGAATTAAAAACACAAATCCCTGAAAATTGAATCCCTTAGTTTCTTTCTATCGACCAGCTGGGTTCAGGCTTAAATGGGATTTGAGGAGGACGCAGCAGTTTCGAAATCCCAGGGCGGGGCAGGAAAGACCAGACTTATTCCTCAGGAGCCGCTCTGTCTGGTCGCACGAATCAAACGGAAGCCCCAGCCCCAAATCAAGCGCATTAGACGCCTCGGAGGACCAGCTCCTTCCCGCGGCCCCTTTCCCCAAACCGCAGGGGCACCGGCTGGGCTGCCCGGCAGAGGGCGCGCGAGAGGCGGCTGGAGGCCCCGCCCAGGCCCCGCCCAGGCCCCGCCCGGCCCGCTGCCGTCACGTGGTGCGGCGCCAGGTCCAGCCTGTTGCTGATGCTGCTGCTCGGTGTTCGTCATGGAGCTGGAGCCGCGGAGCTGCCCCGTCCCGCCGCGGCTGCTGCGGGTGCTGCTGCAGCTGCTGCTGCTGGGCCTGAGCGCGGGTAGGTTCGGGCGAGAGGCGCATCAGCAGCCGATGCCTCCTCTCCCCAGGGCTGAGGAGAGTTTGTTCGTGGGTTTGTGCTTTTAAAAACAAATCTCTTTTCTTCGGTTCTGATGTTGTGTTTTTGAATCTCTTTTTTTTTTTTTTTTCCTTCAGTCCAAATTCTTTTCTACCCTTCTCTGGGCTCCGGGAGGTGTGGTGCGTCCTTTGTCCCCTCTGGCTAGGCAGCAGCAGTTGTGCTGCTTTGGGGTGTGGAGAAACTGCTGATGGACGAGGTCTCCTCAGACCCGAGGCCACCGCGGTTTCCCTGCCGTGATCGGCTGCTAAAGGCGGTCACAACGTCTTTTCATTTTGAGCTGAACCATGCGGTCGAAATGACCCTTGATCCTACCACGAGTGGAACATTTCATTGAGATAAGGTCTTTTCCGTCTGCTGAATCAGAAAAGGCAAGATAACTTCTTCCTCCGCCTTCAGCCTTTTCGGCGAAAACAAATTCGTGTTTGATATGATGACTTGCAGGCTGATCTTTTCTTCTTTTCATTTTTATTGGCTCATCAAATTGTCTCCCCGTCTGAATGAAGAACTGAGAGTTGCGGTCTTAGGCAAGTTGCTTAACAGTTTGCCCTTTTGTGAATCCGGGATCATCTGACCGTTCAGCTGTGTCTTGGAAATGGGGTAAAATATGCACTCACCCCCCACTCACCCCCCACTCCCTGGCAATGACCAGGGAGAGGAGGAGGGGCAGGATTGTCCTGTCATTTTCAAGGAGATTGCAATGCTGTGTGACTTGTGTAAAGAGAGAGAGAGAGAGAGAAAGAGAGAGAGAGAGAGAGGCATCAAGTCTTCCATGTTCTACGGCTTCTGTAATGCTCTAGCCATCATGTTTTGCTCCTCAGGCCACTTTCTGGTTTTCTTAATCTCCATTCTTACCATTTGCCAAACAGCAGCATCTCCTCCTCATCTACCCCATCTCCACTCTGTTGGGACATTTACTTGCCAGGGGCTTGAAATCTGAGAAAGAAGAAAGTAGAAGCAGAAAACTTAGGATACCAATGACGACCACACTTCCTTCACCTTTTAACATCAACCTTTTTTAACCCACAGAATAGTTTTTGAGAAAAAAAGATACTGTAACCTGGAAGTTGTCACTTTACCAGAAGGCAACACAGAAATGTATTTAACCTACTCTTTTCTGGTACATATTTTGCAGATGCTAGAAAAGTTACCTAAGGAAAATTGGGGTTCATAGGGTTAAAGTATATATAATATAATGTAATATAGTAATGTAATAGAATATAATTAAATATATAATATATTTCAGGGACTTGTGATATATTTTTGCCAAATTGCCTTCCCAAAAAGTTGTGCTGGTTGAGGGCCCCACTCACAGCTCCTTTTGAACACTGAATATCTGCTGTCACTTTTTATATATTAAATAAGTGAAGATTTTTTAATGTTCTCATCATTAATATTCATATCTTTGAATATTAATGATGTTAACTATTCTTTTACATATTTATCAGACATTTATTTTCTTTTTTAAGTTATCTCCTCACAGTCTTTACCATTTAACTGTTAGTTTTCAATTTTGAATTGATCTATGTAAGAAAAATCACACTTTTTCATACTTGTTGCAGATCTTTGTTGCTTGCCTTTTATTTTTGATATTCAGAAATTTCATTCAGAAATTTAACAATTCTCTGTCCTCAATTCTGTTGATTTTTTTTTTTTTTATAATCTCTTGGGTACATTTAAATCCCTTCCCTATCCAAAAGTCAAAAATATTCAACTGTATTTTAATATCATTTTTAATATTTTAATTTTAAAATCTAAATACTTGATCCACTTGGGATTTATTTTGGCTTATAGTGTTAAGAGAGGACCTAAATCTCTATTTTTTTTCCTCTAAAAAAGCTAACAGTTGCCTCAGCACCATATATTGAATAATCTTAGCCCCACTAATTTGTGTTGCCTCTATTTCATACTTATTGTTAAAAGTCCAAATATCACACAAGGGCGTAAGGAAAAGAATGAAAGCCCCCAGCCTCCTCTCCCACTATTAAGTTTGGCTTGTTTTTTTAAAACCGAGTTTTCCTTACCCCCACAATATACTGGGGTAGGCAAATAGTCTAAATATAAAGCAACTCATCTCTAGCTTAACATGGCCACGTCTACCAGGCTTGGGATTTATCTGGACATTAGACGATCTTCAGGAAAATCAAGTTGCACTTCTGTTTCAGGAGCTGTCATCAGCCAGCCTGGAGAGGAGGGCAAGGAAGTATGGGATTACGTGACGGTGCGCGAGGATGCCCACATGTTCTGGTGGCTCTATTATGCCACCAACCCCTGCAAGGACTTCTCAGAGCTTCCCCTGGTCATGTGGCTTCAGGTAAAAGTGGCTTTGCTGCCTGACCTGGGGTTGAGGTCAGGTTTCCCCCACTTTTCTTGCTGTTAAGGGTTCAAGGTAGCTCAGCAGTTTAGGAGACCTGATTTGATTGTTCCACGGCCAGCTGTAGGTGTCCTAGGCCTGGGACCTTGGCCTCCTTCAGAGGCAGGCTGAAGGATGGTGTAGCCATGGAGGTAACATCAGGGGGTGAGTGCCTTTTAGCCCTTTTTAAAATTTTTTCAATTGTAAAATATATGTAACATACAATTTGCCATTTTAACCATTGGCATTAATTACATTCTCAGTGGTGTGTACCCATCACCATTGTTGATTTTTAAACTTTTTCGTCATTGCCAGGGTCTTCTAAATTGGGTCCAGGCAGTCGCAGGAACCATTACGGAAAGCTCCTGATGATACCTTTGACTCTTGAAAATTGTTCTGAAAGGTTCAGAAGCAAAGCCTGAGGTGCCCTGACCCCCCACTTCCTCTGCTTCTTCCTCTCCTCCTCCTCCTTTTCTCAGACCCTGACTCCCTGTCCCCAGGAAAAGCTGGTCTTTTGGAAGGACAGGCTCCCAGTCCTTTGCATCTTAGTTGGAATTTTAAGCTCACGGCTCTCCCTAAGGGTGTTTGTATTTTAATCTTAGTCTCTGATTGTGGGACAGAAGGCAGGAAACTCCTTTAAATGTATTTTGGGGGCAGGCTGAGGATCCTTTCTGGTATTCCTGAAATATCAGTCAGAGGTGGCCCACACCCACCTGGAAGGCCAATCTCTAGGGTGATCGGAGACCCCTGCCTAGAGATAGAGCCTCTGAAAATGTGGCCCTGGCCCTGCCGGGGCTCCTGGTGCTCACCTGCACGGGGTGCGAATGTCGCTTCCTCCCACAACGCAGCAGTAAATAGTCAGCCTCTCGGGGCCCAGGCCGTGCAGACTTTCTGGTGGGACAGGGCAAAGATGACCAGTGTGCAAGGAGGGGCTTTCTCAGGATTATCCCATCTGCCTCCTCAGGGAACTAGAGGTGAGGCTCAGTGGATGTGCAGCTATGAAAATGCCTCAGAAGAAGAACAATTGTGTGCCAGCCCAGGGAACTTCTGTCCTCCTCGGGTGGCCGGAGGTGAAGGTGCCACAGTGGACAAGTCAGGAGACCTGGGGTCTAAGCACTTTCCTGCCACTTCTCCAGGCCTCAGTTTTCTAAACTTTTTATTAACCAGCAGAACTTTCTTCACCCCCAAAATGAAAGCCTACATATGGGAGTCAAAGCAGATAAAAGCAGAAATGCTGTGACTTGGGTGTGGGGAGGACAGAGTCCTACCCATTTGCCTCTGCTTTGCCCCAGGCTGCTCCAGAGGCACTTTTGCTGCTGTCAGGGAGGCAACTTGAAAAACACTGAATTTCATAGATTGCAAACTGTCCTTTTGGTTGACAGCAGCAGAGAAGGCTTGATGTTTAAATGTGTTGTAGCCAACATTTTAAACTCAGGAAATGTCCTTTCCCTTTCCCACATCAGGAGATCAAGCAGCTTTGGACCTGATTCCCTGCCGCCATGCTAAGGAGTGGCCGCCCCCTTTCATTAAGGGTGATACTGATCAAAAGCAGTGGACTCTTTGCCCAATGAGCTCAAATAACCAATTCCTGAGACACCTTGGTTTCAAAGAGAGAAAGAATTTATTGCTAAGCAGAAAGCTGGAGATCAGATGGCTTATTGGCCTAAAAGTCTGTCTCCTCCATCTGTTGTAACATTGATAATTTTATAGTAACAAAAGATGGACAGGTTTTCAGATAATGAGCATAGTGGCTCTAGAGGTTGTAATTAGAAGTGATGTAATTATTGAGCATGCTCAGATTGATTATGTACTTAGTCACAGAATGTAAAAATATGGTGGCCTTAATATGATGATGGGTGTGATTTTTAGTATTATAGTGAGGTATAGGTCACTTACAGGTTAAAGTTTAAGCTACTGCATATATCAGGCTGTCCAATTTTGGTTAGATACCGTTTTGTCTAGCAAAACAGATTTGGAATTGGGGTGTGTTAGTTCTGAGCTGACTTAAGGTCTTTCGTGATAAGACTCTAAAGTTGAAAAACAGGATAAGAGGGTATAGGTGAGGGTCAATTGCAAAGTTTTTACAATCACAAGATAAAGGCTATATAGTTATACAGTCTATCAGAGATCAAGGCAGCTGGGTTACAGTTCAGAGATTTCGGGTATTTATCAGAAAGTAAAAAAGACTCATCTATATAATGATTCAGTAATCATAATCATCCCCTAAATCCTCTCAGTTACAGGGGCAGGAGCCCCAGCCCCCACCTGGTTTGCTCTGCTCTGTGGCAGGGCCTGCTGCCTGGCCCCTGGCCAGTTTGTGGCCTTTGATTGGGTTCCTTTGAGCTGAGATGCTATGAGAAGGTTATCAATTTGTAGACACTAAACTGCTCTTTTCATTTCCCCAGAGGCCCAAGGGAGAAGTAAAAGGATTATGGTTAAAAAAGAAATATTTAGTTTAGATCAAAAGATGTATTTTAGCAGCCTACTGAGCCAGAGAGCAGTGACTTCTCTGTAGGGATCTTTGAGAATTGAGGTCACTTCATCTGCGTGGAGTATTGAGCTATTTTAGGACACTTTCAAGTCTTTTAAGCATTTCCATTGGTCCACATTTTAGTCACTGGATAGCCACAGGCTGTGGCAGCAACCAATCCCAAAGTTCTAGACAAAAAAAATTTTGCAATAGGATGTCCTCATAGAGAACAGAGGTGATCCTCCAGCCAGCTTCGCATTGCCTTGAGGGGTGTGGGGTCATTTGCCGCCACTATGGCTAATCAAAAGCAAAAAGACCAAGCCCCCTACGATTCCCAGCTTTCCCCTTTCGCTGCTCCTATCCCTATTGCAGTAAATACACTAGGAAAAAGGGATTCAGCTTCCGTTCAAGGGTACATATTGGTTTTATTTGTTGCACATTATGTCATAAGCATTTTTTAATATGTTTTTCATAGTTTCTGATTTAAATAGTGACATAACATTCCATCCTGTAGATGTGCGGTGATGTACTAACCCTGTACAGCCAGGTCCCACCCTTACTTTTGTTGTTAAAAATAGCACTGTGGTGAACATCTCCACCTAGTTCATGAACTTGTTTTTACTGAGTTAGGAAATCTTAAGATACAAACTGCATTTAATTAGAGGGATATATGCATCCCAGTTTTATCATGTCTAGCTTGTTGTAGATTCAAAGCATTATAAATGTCTTATAAAGTCTTTTCCTGTTGGGGTCCTCTTGCAGTTGTCTACCCTTAATCCTGACTCTGCCTTGCTCTTTTTTTCTTTTTTTTTTTTTGATGTTTCCCTACATAGATTGCCCTGGCTCCTGTTTCCTCTGAGCCCTTCTGTCTGTCCCTTTGCATGTCTTCCTCCCTCTCTGTCCTGCTTGTGCACAGGAAAGCAATATCCTTTTTTTCTAGACCCGAGGCTTGCCCCTCACCTCAGCTGCTAATGCTTTCCTCATAATCCCCCACCCACATCCCCAGCTTAGCTGGCACCTGAGATTTTGCCCACAAAAGCACTGATCGGCCTTTCCCCTGACCATTTTCCGGAAAGGTCTACTCCCATCACATTCAGAAAGCCCACCCAACCTGCTTGCATTCTGCCCCTTGCTGCTTCTTCTCTCCCCGCACTATAAGCCCATTGGACCCCTCAGAACCTTTGCCTCTCCCCATGTCTGCCCACCTGCCCAGCTTCAGTTTGGAATCCCACCTCTCCCTGCCCCCCTGGATGCCCACAGTGTCAAGTGCTCCCTGTCTTTGAACTTCGCATATGCTACATTATATCCTGAGAATCGACTTGCTCAAGAGGGGTGGAGAGTCAGGAGGCTGGCAGGGTGACCCAGGGCCGGGACTTCCTGCTCATTTTTGAAACTAGAGGGATTAGGCAAGAAACTCCTTTAAGGTTTTCTAGTTGTGAAGTCAGCAAATCCAAAGATAGGCCAATGCTCAAGCTCAAGAGAATCGGGGGTAGGAAAGTTCCCTTGAGGGAGTTTAGCCCAGGTCTGTTCCCTTCACACAAAAGGGATTCGAGCATTTATGAGCGGAGCTCAGTGTGTGCAGAAACCGCAGCCACTGGATAGATGGTGTCTTTGCGCATGGCTGACCCAGCCACCCTAAATCATAATTGTGTAGTCAACGTGGTCTTCAGTTGTAATGACACGGATTTGATAAAAATGTTCTCTGGATTTATTTTTGTTTCTCTTCTCTTCCACAGGGAGGTCCAGGAGGTTCCAGCACTGGATTTGGAAACTTTGAGGAGATTGGGCCTCTTGACAGTAAACTCAAACCTCGAAGAACCACTTGGGTACAGTGAGGTTTGCCCCTAATGGAAGCTGTGGGGTGCTCTCTGAAACTGAGCTCTGTCTGGCCTTTCCTCAACTCTGGGTGGGGTCACAGATTTAGCAATAAGGCCCAGTCTACCCTCCCCCTCTGTCTTCCCCGTGTAGACAGGCCTTGGGCCCTTGTCCACAGGCTTCCCCTCTAGGGCACCTTCTGGCATTTCTTAGAATAGCTTAGCCCATGCTCATCTCTCTGGCCTTCCCCGACTCTTTCTGTCCACTTGCCTTCAGAAACCTATTCTTGCAGCCACACTTTGGACTTTATCATTAACCCGCAGATTGGCCATGTCAGAAATCTCAGATCCAGGATCCCACCACCTCCACTCCTTTCCTCTTTCCTACCTATCTTGACTTTGTCAAGATTTCTAGACCCTTGCCTCCCCCCCTTGTTTTTTACATTTTAAGCTTTATTGTGATAACATACATAACATAAAATTTGCTATTTTAACCATATTTAAGCATACAATTCAGTGGCATTAATGACATTTACAATGTTGTGCTATTATCATCACATTCCATACCAGAACTTTTTATTCTTCACAAACAGAAACTTTGTACCCATTAAGCAATAACTCCCCATTTCCCCATTAAGCAATAACTCCCCATTTCCCCTTTCTGTCTCTATGAATTTGCTTATTCTAGATATTTCACATAATGGATTCATACAATATTTGTCCTTTTGTATCTGGCCTATTTTACCTTGCATGATGCCCCACCCCCCACGCCCCCAATCTGTCATTGACATCTCTGCTTCCCTGCCCTCGCTACCACCCTCATTCTAGCTTCACTTCCTTCCCTGACTGCAGTCTGCTCAGCTCACCCCTTGGCTCCCTTATCCTCCCCTCTTACAGCCCTGCCAAGCCCAGCCATGGGGCAGTCTCCCGACCACCTGCCCTGCCGCTGCCCACAGCCTGGGGGACCCTGGCTGCCTTTGCTCAGGGCTGCCCGGCCGTCCTCGGCTGTGGGCTTCTGGTCAGCACCTGCTGCTGTGTCTGTTCTCCCCTTCCAGCAGGACCCCTCCTCCAGCCTTCCTCCCTCACCCGGAGCTAACCCGACCCCGGGGCTCACAGAGAGAACAGAGCCAACACATATGGCCAGCTCCTTTCTGCCCTCGCCAGTAAACCTATTTACCTTTCTGCCCCTTCTCACCAACTTCTTGCCCATCTCAAAACAAGGGACCCTCATCCTGGCTGAGGTTACTTCCTTAGAGACTCCCCTTTGGCATTTAGTCCCTTTCTGTTTCTTTGTGTTCTCTAGTCACTTTTTCCCCTCGGAGTGCAAATATATGCAAGTGTTTCCCATCTTAAGAACAAACTCTCCCCCAGTTACACAAGCCACTCCAGCTGCTACCTTTTCCTGAAAGACTTGTTTGTATTTCCTGTTGCTTGTTCTTTACCCTTCATTTATTCCTTCATCTGGAGCTTTCCAACCCAGTTGCTGAGATACTGATCCCGGGGCTGGGACTGGGGAAGGAAGAGGAGGGTGCTGGGGACCCGATACATTATCTCTAGGTGCAGCGTACATATTATCATTTCCTCCTGGCCTTAAAAAGGCTGGGAAGCACTGTCTTACTTAACCTTGCGCTCTGTTCCCATCACTCTACTAGACCTGTTGTCCCCAAGGACAGGCTGGCTTCCTAATTCCCAAGTCCATGAGGTTCTTCTCAGTGTTCACCTTAATCAGACTTCTTTGCAGCACTGTTGGCCATTCCCATTTCTTAAATGCTGCTAATTCCCAGCTCTCTGCCTTGGTGACATTCTCTTCTACATGTTCTCTGGGCAGCCCCATCCTTGCAAACTGCTTTAATGTCACGTAGAAGCTGATGACCCCAAGTCAGTTTTCTTTTTTGCCCCAGAACTAGTTTTTTGGTTGTCTCTTGGACACCTCCATGTGGATATCTCACACACATCCCCAACTCAACATGCCCTAAACTGACTTCTTTATTCTCTGTCCTAAAGCAGACCCTCTGTCTGCCCACAAAACCAGCCAGCTTCCTGTTTCTCTTGTGAGTGGTGCCATCTTCCACTCAAGTGCCTAAGCCAGAAACTGGAAAGCTATCCTACTCTTCTCCTGTCCCTTACACTCCCATCCAATCAGTTTTACCCTATTTTTTTTTTTATTAAATTCAGTTTTATTGGAATACATTCACACACCATACAATCATCCATGATATACAATCCACTGTCCACAGTATGAAAACTAGTTATGTGTTCATCACCACAATCTATCTCTGAACATTTTCCTTACATCAGAAAGAACCAGAACAAGAATAAAAAATAAAAGTGAAAAAAGAACACCCAAATCATCCCCCCATCCCACCCTATTTGTCCTTTAGTTTTTATCCCCATTCCTCTACTCATCCATACACTAGATAAAGGGGATGTGATCCACAAGGTCTTCACAATCACACTGTCACCCCTTGTAATCTACATTATTATATAATTGTCTTCAGGAGTCCAGACTGCTGGGTTGGAATTTGGTAGTTTCAGGTATTTACTTCTAGCTATTGCAATACATTAAAGCCTAAGAGGTGTTATCTATATAGTGCATAAGAATGTCCACCAGAGTGACCTCTCGACTCCATTTGGAATCTCTCAGCCACTGAAACTATTTCGTCTCATTTTGCATCCCCCTTTTGGTCAAGAAGATACTCTCAGTCCCACGATGCCGGGTCCACATTCATCCCCGGGAGTCATACTCTGCATTGCCAGGGAGATTTACACCCCTGGGAGTCGGATCCCACGTAGTGGGGAGGGCAGCGAGTTCACCTGTCGAGATGGCTCCGTTAGAGAGAGAGAGGGCCACATCTGAGCAACAAAGAGGTACTCTGGGGGAGACTCTTAGGCACCATTACATACAACTTTAGACTCTCCTTTGTTTACCCTATTTTTTTTAAAAACAGCTTTACTGAAATATAATTCACATACTATACAATTCACCCATTTAAAGTGGTTTTTAATGTAGTCACAGATGGTACAGCCATCACCCAAATTTTGGAACATTTTCATCAGCTCAAGAAGAAACCCCATATCCTTTAGCTGTCTGACACAATTCCCTCCATCCCCCATGCCCATCCCTAAGCAACCGCTATACTACTTTCTGTCTATAGATTTCCCTATTCTGGACTAACATATGAATGGAATCATATAGTATGTGGCCTTTGGTGACTTGTTTCTTTCATTTAGGATAATACTTTCAAAGTTCATCCTTATTGTAACATGGATCAGTGCTTCATTTTTTATGGCTGAATAATATTCCATTATACATAGGTACTCTATTTTGTTTATCCATTCATCCATTGGTGGGCATCGGGTTGTTTCCATTTTTTGGCTATTAGGAATAATGCTGCTATGAACATTTGTGTACAGGTTTTTGTGTGGACTTATGCTTTCATTTCTTTTGGGTATATACCTGGGAGTAGAATTGCTGGGTCCTGTACTAGCTGTATGTTTAATACCCAAACGTTTTTAATGTTCTTCTTCTACCACCTCTTCTCCATCTCCACTAGTGAATGATTCAGAGTCTCCCCTCCGGTCCACTTTCCACCCTGCTCCTTGAGTGATACTTTTCCAGTGTGGATCAGCTCCAGATTTTGGGGCATAATCTGGCCGCCCCACCTACCTTCAGCCTTGTCTCCTGACACTTCCCCAGTCACATCTTATCTTCACGCCTCTGCCTGGCAATTTCCTCAGCTTGGACTTTATTATTTGGCTACCCATTCACATCCAGCTCACCGTACTCACATCTACTGCTATTTAAGACAATGCAGAATCTCCCCTTCCCCCTCCACCTCCTCTTCCTCCTTCTCTTCTTCTTTTGGCTTAAACAACAAGCATTTATTGGTTAATGGTTTTGGAGCCTAGAAATCCAAAATCATGGAGTCGACAAGGCCATGCTTTCTCCCTGAAGTCTGTAACATCTGGTGCTGGCTTGCCACAATCCTTGGGGTTACTTGGCCTACATCTCTGCCTCCTGTCACATGGCCATCTCTCTCTCCTTATGTCTACTCTTTGGGTTTCTGCTGACTTCTAACTTGTGGCCTTCTCTTTGTAAGGGCTCTAGTAATATGGATTAAGACAGGCTATTATTATTCAGTTGGGTCATACCCAATTAGGATCTTAAAAGATCCTTCTCACAAATGAGTCCATGCCCTAACTCGTCTTAGCATATTCAAAGATGCTACTAACAAATGGTTTCACACCCACAGGAAATCAGATGAAGATTAAGAACATGTCTTTTGAGGGGGTGCAGAATTCAACAAGATTCATACATACACTATAGGATCACCTCTTTAAGGTCCCCTTGAAGTCCTTTGACTTTTTTGTCTATCTCTTCACTGGTTTTCCTTTAGTGCCATTTACTCACTCCTGCCTCAGGGTGGTTGTACATGCTCTTTCCTCCCCCTGGAACACTCCGGAACTCAGTGCCAACTGAAATGTCTCTTCCACTCAGTGACAGTGCAACACTGGCTCCCAGAGCTAAATGGGGCAGCATGGCTGGTGCATCACTAAGGATCCTTCGAGTCATAAAATTCCATAATTTTAAGCCTTGTCGGAAAAGGCAGTGGAAAAAATTCTGACAGGGCCAATGTGGAAATTGGATTCATCTTGAAAAATACTGATGTGTGATATTCAGGCCTGGAGTATACTCTCACTGCTCCAACTTACTACTCAGACTGACATGCTCTGATGTGTTAACATTTAAGACATTTGTGTTTTGTGAAAAGTGACAACTTAGATTCTTTGATCTTCATATATCTTTCAGTCTTCCCTTCTTGTCTCCCCTGCTAATATTTTTCTTTGCCAAGTCATTCTGTCCTTCATTTTAAAAACAATCCCTTTTTAGCAATAGGATCATAACCACACTGATGTCCTCACTTGTGTGGTTTTTGCTGAGCTTGAATAAGATGCTCAAAAGATACTTGGTGGCCACATGACTGATTGCAGCATTTGGTTTTCCTCTGTGGTATGTAGCTCCAGTCGGCCAGTCTCCTGTTTGTGGACAATCCTGTGGGCTCTGGGTTCAGTTATGTAAACAAGAGTGACGCATATGCCAAAGACCTTGCCATGGTGGCTGCAGACATGATGGTTCTCCTGAAAACATTCTTCGATAGCCACAAAGAATTCCAGGTGAGCCGGGAGTCGGGAACAGGTAAAGAAGGGGCTAGCGGAGCAGTACCATATCAGAATCAAATTAAACATTCCCAAGGAGTCAATGCCCCTGATTTCAGAAAGAAGCTTTCCAGGTCCAGGTTAGGTTGTGGGCCTTTGTTTGTGTTGTCTCTAAAGGAGATTTTTAGCTTCAATGACCCTGAAGTTAGTATTCTACTCAGAGATGGGGAAAAGACAAAAGCAGACTTGTTTTGTCTGACCTTTTCATGCAGTAGAAATTTGAAATGAATGCGTGTGAATTAAAAAGCATTCACGATTTTTTAAAACTTCTCTGTACATTCCTTTTCTTGCCAGATGATTCCATTCTATATTTTCTCAGAGTCTTACGGAGGGAAAATGGCTGCTGGCATTGGCCTAGAGCTCTATAAGGTAACAGGGAAGATAACCTCATTGTTTTGGTTTTGGATAGAAAACTGAATATGTTACTTTTTTTTATTTTTATGTACTTTGTATAGGATCTTACACATGCAAAACGAGTAGGTCTGTATATTGTTAAACAAGAAAAGTTTTAAACAGAACAGTGAAGGTTGCCCTACCAGACAGCAAAGAAACCATAAAGCTACAGTGAGTAATACAGTGTGGTATTGGTATTGCAATAGGCAAATAGATAAATGGACAGGGTGAAAAATCCAGAACCATCAATATCATCTATATATCATATGTGCACATAAATATAATCATTTACAAATACATGTGTGTATCATTCATATATGCAATCATGTATCTGATAAGGCGGCATTTTGGATCATTGGGGAAAGGATAAAATATTCAATAAATGCAGTGGAAACAAATGGTGATTACTTTGGAAAATAGTAAAAGTTGGATTCTTTGCCATGTTTAAATACAAATTCTAAATGAATTAAAAATCTAAACATAAAAATTCTAAGAGCACTTAAAAAATATAGAAGAAAGTTTCATTCTCTTGGGTAGGAAAAGCTTTCCTTCACAAGATGAAAGATCTGAAAGTTGCATGTGAGATCCTTCTTGGTTTCGCTTTCAGGCCACCCAGCAAGGGAGCATCAAGTGCAACTTCGCTGGAGTTGCTTTGGGTGATTCTTGGATCTCCCCTATTGGTAAGTAGGGGGTTTGGGGGCTCTTCTTTATTCTCCTTTCCCCATCCTTCCCTGGGACTTTTGGGCTTTGTTGTTCATATTTAAGAACAATGCAGTATTGGCCTGTCTAGGAGGTGCTTTAGCTCCATGTTATATATTGCAGTTATTTTAACTACTTTAAATACCTTCTTCAGATGACTTTTTTTTTTTTTTTTTTTTTTTAGCATTAGCTAAAAGTCTCAGAGATAATGTAAAATAATAATGATAGTGGTGCTAATGAACATTCTTGCAATGTACTGATATCAGTGGCATTGGCATCAATATTTTAGTATATAATGTTAAATTTGCTGTTGGGTTTTCACAAGTTGCCTATCATGGTTAAGTAATACCCTTCCTGGTTAACTTATATTTTCATTAGAAATGAATTCTGAATTTTCTCAGAAGACTTTTTAGCATCTGTGGATTTAATCGTGTAATTTTGCTCCATTGATTTTTGGCATAATGATTTTTTTTTTAATTGTTCTGTAATTTTGAGCTATCCTTATGTTCCTAGAATAAACCCTACTAAGTCATGGTAATGTTAAAAAAAAAAAAAAAAAAAAAAGAACAATGCAGTAGAATTTTCTTGGTCCTTGAAGAGTATTTGCCTCAGAGGCAGCTGAGAAATTTGGGGATGAGAATTCATTTACAGAGCACCTACTGTGGGCCACGAAGGGCTGAACTGAGTTCTGTTATTTGATTCTCACACTGAAAGAACAAAATTCTACAGCTGAAGACATTCTGAAGGCTCGGAGAGGTGATGTAATGTGCATCTGACCTACAGAATGAGTGGCCTAGTGAGGATTCAAGCCCAGGTCTGTCTGACTCAGCTCATCCCCTCCACCACCCCTATGCTGACACCAGCATTTGGGGCGAAATTCCCATCTGTTGCTTAAGTCAGTGGTGAGATGAGGTTATCATCAGGTTCTGCAGCTCAGAAGTTCATTGATTCGTAACATGAGCAACCTTGTTGGAAGCAAAGATAAGAGTCATTTATATGAGACATCCGGGGTGTGGCTTCAGGAACCTGTACCCCAGCATTCTTCACCCTCAGCACTATTGGCATTTTGGGCTGTATAGTTCATTATTGTCGGGGCTGTCAGCCTTGGGAAAAGGGCTGCTGTTTGTTTTTCCTCCCTGGATGGACTTCATAGGACATCGTGAAACTGCCGAAGACTTGACCAGAGGCATGAGGGTTCAGCATGTTCTTGCCAGAGATCTGACTCCAAATTACAGGGCTGGTCCTCACCCTTCCGCAGCGGGGTGTCCTCACAGTCCCATAACAAACCTGAGCACCTTGCAGTGTTATATGCAATCATTTAATTCTTGCAACCACTCCATGAGAGGAATGCACTTATTATCCCAATTTTGCAGATGATGAAACAGACTGAGAGAGATTGAGTAATTTCTAGAGTCATCCAGCTAACATGGTAAAGTCAGGATTCAAACCCAGGCAGCAGGCCCTGGAATTGTGCCCTTAACCACTGCTCTACACAACTTTACAAGACTGGTTCGTTTTAGCCTCATGTCTTTGGAAATGCTGTTTATCCTGCTCAGAATCTATTGACTGTTGTATTGGACAACACAGGTGTAGAACATTTCCACCATTGCACAAAATTCTGCCAGCACTGGTCTAGATCAGAGGTTAGCAAATTACTGGCCCATCTCCATCCTGGCTGCCTATTTTTGTCAATAATCTTCTATTAGAACACATCCATGCACACTTGTCTGCATCTTGTCTCTGGGTACTTTCTCCCTACAGCAACAGAGTTGAGTGGTTGCAACACTCAATTTCTGGCTTGAAAAGCCAAAAATATTTGCCATCTGGTCCTTTACAGAAAAAGATGGTCAAATGTGGGTCTGGATCAAGCAAGGCATGGGATGCATAGAATTGCAAGCCATTTTGCTTTTGAAGAAATGAAGGCAAAGGCACAGGCTTGGAGATGAAGCTGGAGAGGTGAATGATAGATAACTAGGCCACAGAAGACCCAGTATACCCACATTCCTCGGGCTGTATTCAGAAGAGTTATCAGTCCAAAGGTGGTATCCAGAGGACTCCATTATTGAGTTGTGGAAGTGCTGAACACTGGCTCCACCTCCTGGTGGTTTATGGGCACATTAAAGCTACTGAGAAGTCCTGCAGTAAAGAAATATGTTGTATTTTGTGTATCTTCAATGGTGTAAACACCAAACAATCACTTTTTCTTCTAAGACACAGATTAAAATCCTACAAAACTGGGATGATTTTTTTTTTTTAAACTGAGATGATTTGAAACATACTTTGAGAAACTCAGCCTTAGGGAGCCATTGAAGGCTTTGGAACAAAGTTGTGGCATATGTCAGATGTGCTTTATAATAATGACTGAGGTCCTGGATACTTTGTTGGCACCTCTTTATCAATGGCACTTTCCTTGCCTAGTGTGGTAATTGCGAATTTGTCTACACCCAGGCCAACTATTCTCTTTGAGGACTGGTATTGTCTTACTTATAGTTATTATCTTCTAAAGCTCCTTTTCAGCTTCAGGCCCTTAGTAAATGCTCAATATGTTCATGAAGTAGAAATACATTGATTGACCATATAACCACAGAAACTTGAGTTACCATGAGTCTTCTTCCTCAGCTAGTTCCTTGGTAGAAGCTATTGGCTCCAAACAGGAAGAACAAACAGGATACAGAGTGAGGGCAGGGAAATATTTTGAGCTTTGAAAAGCCTGAAGAAGCGTGCAGATAAGAGCCTCCACCCAGCCACCCAGAGCGTGCTTGTGGGGATGCCATCACTGGCCATGACTCACTCGGCTGGGCCAGGATCAGGCCAAATTAAGGTGCAATTATTCCTCAGTCAGCCAGAGGGCATCTCCCACACCCTCATCTGGGCTCCCAGCCCTGAGGTGTCAGCTGGTGTCCTGTGTGGGCATGTCGAGTTAAGGAGCCTTCAAACCCAAAGCAATCAGGTTTCCTGCCTCTGTCTCTTCCTGCTTTGGAAGGAAAACTGGTTAGGTTTTCCTCTGGAAGGACAGAGCCACAACAGACTCATTTTGTATCTCATTTGCCTCTGTGTGTATCATTTTGTATCTTTGTACCTTTAGATTCGGTGCTCTCCTGGGGACCCTACCTGTATAGCATGGTGAGTAGGTGGGTCCTCACCTCCAGCACCCTCTGGGGGAACAGCTCAGTGGGACTCTTCTGGCTCTGCCCTCAGTTAGGAGGAGGCCAGGCAGGTGTGCAAGGTGGCCGGCATTCCCAGCATATTGACGTCTTTACTTGCTCCTTAGGGACTATCGTTTATAGCAAATTGGGTATCTTAAGCAGCAGCTAGCTTCAGGGACAAAGAAAAAAACATCAGCACAGTTATCCCACTTCAGGTACAAGAAACAATCTATTTAATCCCCCAACTTTTTAATATGAAAATTTTCAAATATGCAGAAAAGTTAAAGATCTCTGCCAACCACCCATATACCCACCACCTAGCATCAGTTAGCAATTTGCTATCTTTCTTTCACCAATAAATGCATGTATATGGGTTTTTTGCTTAATTATTTGAAAGTATGTTGCAGACATCATGAATAAATATTTATGCCTAACAAGTTTAACATGTGTCTTCTAAAAATGCAACCATTCTCCTATATAACCACATGTTCTTATCATACCTAAGAAAATTAACAATTTCTTAGTATAGCCTAAAATCCAGTCCATTTTCAAATTTCCCCACTTTTTCCAAAAATATATTTTATAGTTGTTTTTTTTTCAAAACAGATTCCAATAAAGGTTCACAGTTTACATCTCGTGGTTATAAGAAACATTATAATGCAATTTTATTGAGTTATATTCACACACCATACAATCCATTCCAAAGTATACAATCAATGGCTCACAGTATCACTCCCTAATAAAGTTAGCAGGAAGCAGCTAGATATTAACAAACTTTGTAAAGAATAAAGCACAGTAACAATAGTAGGTGATACCATTATTTTTGCTGCTAAACTGAGTAACTGAGCACTTTCAAAAGTAAGGTCCCTTTTCTCCTTCTACCCACTCCTTCCCTCATCTCAAGCCCAGTTGCAGCCATACCAGGTTCATGTCCTTAAGTATTAAGTGAGTCTTTGTCCTTGGTTTGCATTCCAGTCTCTTCTGGATGACCAGGGTCTGGCAGAGGTGTCCAAGGTTGCAGAGCAAGTTCTGGATGCTGTAAATAAGGGGCTCTACAAAGAGGCCACCCAGCTGTGGGGGAAAGCAGAAATGGTCATCGAACAGGTAAAAGGGGACTTGCTTAGGGGCCAGCCTGCTTGGCTTTTTACCATGGGTACAGGTCTTAAAAAGGAATCAGGTGGTTGGTGTTATCAGAATCAGGGTCTATCCTGAGTGAGACTCTCCCCAGATCTGGAAATGATTACATTTTGTATGATAAATCTGATGGGTCTGAGCAGTGAGGCAGTGGCCCCTTACAGAATCAGAAAGCCACTCAGCCCTGCAAGACTTGACTGTCCCTCGACTGAATGTATGGATTCTTTAAGAAATAATATGTCTTGCAGACGGGAGTATGTGGTTTCAGGCCAGTATATGACTGTAATTCTATGCTTGCCAAGCAACCTTCTGACTCCAGTGAGCCGGGGGGGGAAGAGTGGCCTGGCAAGGATTACAGCCCTCCCCTTGCTGTGAATTAACACACAGTCTCTTGGTTTCTTTCTCCTGGAGCATTGGGAGCTCAATTCACCCGCCCCCAAGAGAGTGGACTGACACAGCTGGCTTCTGAGCATTCAGAGCTGCATTTCCTTCTGGTCCTGGCAGATTTGTAGAGTTAAAGATTGACCTTGGATAAGATTAGAGCCAGTTGCCGTGCTGCTTTGAAACTTTGATAGTTGGCCAAAAAAACCCAAAACAACAACACACAAAAAAACAGCCAAATATCCTTTTGTATTTCAGAACACAGATGGGGTGAACTTCTATAACATTTTAACAAAAGGGACACCCATGTCTGCAATGAAGTCGAGCCTAGAATTCTCGCAGAGCCATCTGGGTGAGTGAAACTTGAAATTGTTAACTCTGCCTCAACCTACAAGCAAGAGGAAGTTGATTCTTTAAAATAGCTTTATTGAGGTATAATTTACATGCCATAAAGTTCCCCTGTTTTAAGTGTACAATTCATTGGTTTTTAGTATATTCACAGAGCTGGGCAGCCATCACCACAATCCAATTTTAGAACGTTTCCATCACCCCAGTAAGATGCCGCATGCCTGTTTGCATTCAGTTCTTGTTTCTACCTCCCGTCCCAGGCAACCACTACTCTGCTCTCTGTTTTTATGGATTTGCCTTTTCTGGACACATCATATAACTGGAATCATACAATCTTTTGCATCTGTCTTCTTTCACTTAGCATGTTTTCAAAGTTTGGAAACCAACTTTTATATAGCAAATTACAAAGTCACTTCTAAAGCGTGAGTCTGTTGTCTTTCAGCTTAGCCAGGTTCACTGCGAATGCAGAATGCCTGGCACCCTACCTCCATGAGAGGCGTCTAAATGCTGCATGAGTCCTCCAGATTCTCGGCTCATTTCCTTTGGCCATTTGGATAATCCAAATGGCTCCAAAGTGCACTGAATGCAGCAATCAGCAATGATAAAGCATCTCCACTTTCAGCATGTCTCTGACTCTCTTCCTCCATCTCAGGTGAATCAGGGTGACTCTTTACATTTTCCAGCCGAAACCCTCCCTCTTGCGGCACAGAATCCCCAACAGCTGAGAAGATATGTCCTCTTGGTTTTATTTCCAGTCCTTTGTTTCACTGTGTACCAGTTTGGTTTTAGTTCATCTTTGTCAGCGCCACGTGAGCTGCCTACAAGAAGACGCCTTAAGTGAGCTCATGAATGGTCCCATCAGAAAGAAGCTCAAAATTATTCCTGAGGATCACTCCTGGGGAGGTATTTATGTGACCTAATAAATCGCTGTCTGTAGAGTATGAAGGATAAAAGAGGTGCAAATTCGAAAGCCTTCTTTTGTAGAATGGGTTTTACTGGTGTGATGGCACACTGCAAGTAGAATAGTGTTCCTCTCTGCATTTTATAGGTGAGTGAACAGATATGGAAACAAGAAAGGACATGCCAAAGCTTTGTTCAAAATAAGGGGTTGATGGGGAGAGATATGAAATGTGCTTGGTTATGAGTTGATAACTCATAACCAGGTGTGGGTCCCAGGGAATTCTTATGTTTTCTTTTGCACAAGTTTGAACTTTTCCATAATACAAAATTAAGATTAAAAAGCCATGCCCAAGGTCACAATTGGTTGCACATGTGACTTACAGGTAGAGGTCCTTTGTAGGGTGACAAACACACCCATGTGCTAGGACAAGTTCTGACCAGCTCTCTCTGGCTGACCTCCCCAGGCAACCTTGTGCCAGATGTGGTCCAGCACCCACTGCATTCTGGCCTGAAGTGAGGGAATATTGGAGTTCTTAGAGCCCAGGGCTGGGTAAATCTCTGGTAGTCCTGTAGGAGGGAGGCCTTGGGCAAGTGGGACCCCCAGGTGCCTGTGTGGGAAACACCCCAAGCTGCAGAAGTTTTCACTTGTGTCCAGATACCCCAAGGCTGTGGTCAGGCGGCCCCTTCCTGGGGATGCCCCTTAACTGCTGAGCGGCACAGGGGACACAGGCCACCCTATCCCAATCCACAGTCACCAGAGGGCCTGGTATCTCCTTATCTCCCTCACCATTAGGGTTTTCTAGAAATGAGGGAAAAAAGTTAATTAGCTCAAATACAAAGATAGACTATGGTGTCAGAAGCTGCACGGGATGGCTGCCACTGTGGGTAGCTGTCATGGCACTGAGAAGAGAGAGGTGTCAGGGGTCACAGGAGGCCAGCGTGGGGACTCTCCAGAGCACATCTTTTCAGTCCTCACAGCTCCACTTCCCCAATTATCTTTATGTCGGTATTTTCCAGCCTCAGCTACCATGGTTATAGGGACCTTCTCTGCCCAGTGTGGCTGGATGGGCAAGGGAGACTACATATTTGCAGAGGATCACTAAGAGAGAAAACTGTCTCTGGCTGCAGATGTGCCTGTATATGGTTAAGAAAGGACAGCTTGGTCCTTGGCCAGTACCCCCAGGGTCTTGAGTTCCAGTCTGTAGTAAAGCATGCCAAGCCTAGCCATTTTACCCCAGAATGTTTCTTAGCCTCCCTGAGCCTCATTTTCTTTAACCGTCATACAAGTTAAGACTCCTTAGCTCCCAGGGGAGTGATGAAGAGGGAATTGATGTTGCTTATAAAGTGCTTGCTTAGCAAATACATGGTAGCTGCTGTTGTTACTCTTGTTGTCTAACATCACAGTGATGATGGTAATACTCAGGAATCCAGCAGCAGGCTGTGCCGAACATATCCTCTCTTTCCCAGACCTCGACAGCTCCATTGCTTTATTAGGGACCAGCTCTGAATGGAGCTATCTGAGTTGGTTTATCACCTAAGGCAGCCTCACTTGTTCAAAACTTAAAACTAAACTAATAGTGGCCCAAGCCCAGTTTCTTCCCTGCAAGTACCACCTAAAGAATGTTTTCTGAACTTCTGTCTGCTCTGTGCTTGGGCAATTACCTTCTACAGGTTTCAGTTCCTCATTAAAAATGGAATGTGCTGTCATCACGAGCTCTTGGGTGAACGGGCCATGTGTGCTGCTTATGCTTCTCCGTTCCACCAGCTGAGGCACGAATTTCTGGGCATTTAGAGTCACTGTTACGTGCTGCACAGTGGGTACTCCTAGGTGCCGCAGCCCAGGATGCTCACTCTGAGTCGAAAGGAACCTCTTGTTCTAGTAGATTCTGAACCTCTTGTTCTGCAAGATTCCAAGCTGCACTCCTTTTGCACGTGCAGATCAGTCTACAAGTGTCTTTGAGAACATGATGGGGGACTTCATGAAGCCGGTCATCAGCATTGTGGACGAGTTGCTGGAAGCTGGGGTCAATGTGACCGTGTATAATGGACAGCTCGATCTCATTGTGGACACCATGGGTAGGAGCAGATGTCATGGGTTGACTGGAAGGGAACTGGCCTTGGACATGTCATTCTTGGGGGAGGTGGCATTAAATTCCAGAAGCAGGCTATTTCCTGTTACATCCACACCCATCTGGCCTTGACTCTTTGAAGAGGGGGAAGTTGCATTCAACTGTGACCCTTCCAGGTTTTGAGGCCCTTAGGTTTGATTTTTAAAAGAACACCACCACAGAATTAAAAGAAAATTTCCACAGAAAAATTTAAAAGAAAGAACATTTTCCTGGCCATTGGGCAAATGCACCAGTTAACTGGAGGAAAACCTAGTTTTTGTGCAGGGTCACTGAAGATGTTAAGCCTTGCAAGGTGAATTAAAACTAAACCCTGGTGACTCTCTAAACCTGGGGACCCAGGGAAATGGTCTATGTGGAGTCCTAACAGGTACTGCCCTCTTGTGCTGCCACCACATGCTCACCTCTGATTTCAGTAGGGCCAGAGAGGGGCTAGGAGGCACCTTCTTAATGAGGGTAGGTGGTCTGCCAGGTCAAGGCACTTCTTAAAGTCAGCGGGATTCAGTTTTCTTGTGACTTGGAGGCCAAGGGCACCAAGTACCATTTGAAAAGTTTCTGCATTTCTTCTTTGAACGGCCTGGGGCTCCATGCCCTGACTCTGCATCCCTAGGGCTTCTAAGAGCTCCTGATATCCCTGCCAGCCTCCAAAGAGGCCCCTGACTTTCTTCCTCAAGAGCATCTGGTGGTGGGAGAGTCAAGGCAAAACAAACAGTGTTGCTTCACAGGCAGAGGTTTTCCAGCAGCGAGCCTTGGTGTTTAAAGTAGGCTCTGGAGGTCCAGGGTGTCGGCATCGTAGCTGCTAGCTGTGCAGAACCTCAGGCACCAGACCAGACTGATTGAATCACCGTCTGCATTTTAGCAAGATCCCAGGGCGACTTTGGGGAAGCACCAAGTCATAGGGCATATATATATTTATATTTTTCTGCTCTGCCCAGCTCTTTATTTTTTTATTTTAATTCCATTTTATTGAGATATATTCACATACCATACAATCATTCATGGTGTACAATCAACTATCCACAGCACCATCATATAGTTGTGCTTTCATCACCCCAGTCTGTTTTTGAGCATTTTCCTTAAACCAGAAAGAATAAAAATAAGAATTAAAAAATAAAAGTAAAACAGAACACCCAAATCATCCCTCCTGTTCCACCCTATTTTTCATTTAGTTTTTGTTCCCATTTTTCTACTCATCCATTCATTTACTGGATAAAGGGAGTGTGATCCACAAGGTTTTCACAATCACACTGTCACCCCTTGTAAGCTACATTGTTATACAATCGTCTTCAAGCATCAAGGCTCCTGGGTTGCAGTTTGATAGTTTCAGGTATTTCCTTCTAGCTATTCCAATACACTAAAACTTAAAAAGGTGTATCTATATAGTGCATAAGAATGCCCTCCAGAGTGACCTCTCGACTTCATTTGAATTCTCGGCCACTGAAACTTTATTTTATTTTATTTCTCTTCCCCCTTTTGGTCAAGAAGATGTTCTCAATCCACGATGCTGGGTCCAGGCTCATCCCCCAGAGTCATATCCTGCATTGCCAGGGAGATTTACACCCCTGGGAGTCAGATCCCACGTAGTGGGGAGGGCAGTGAGTTCACCTGCCAAGTTGGCTTAACTAGAGAGAGAGGGCCACATCTGAGCAACAAAGAGGTACTCAGGGGAAGACACTTAGGCATAATTATAAGAAGGCTTAGGCTCTCCTTTTCTGCCCAGCTCTTAATGTTCAGCCCTCTCGTTGTCTTTCTCACCAGGTCAGGAGGCCTGGCTCCGGAAACTGAAGTGGCCAGAACTGCCTAATTTCACACAACTGAAATGGAAGGCCTTGTACAGTGAACCGAAAGCTTCTGAAACATCCGCTTTTGTCAAGTCCCACAAGAACCTGGCTTTCTATTGGATCCTAAGAGCTGGGCACATGGTGAGTGTGAGCCAGCACTTGTTCTAGACTTAGAGTTGGTCTGGGGGTGAAGCCACGGGCTGCTGATTATGTGTGTGCTGGATTGGCCTCATAAGCAGAGCTTCAGGTTTTAGAGTGTTTGGAATTCTCTGACTAAATACTGCTTATAGTGCTTGATTCCTTTGAGCCTGGAAACTCTTATTTAAAAATTACATCCTCATAAGAGAATTAAGCTGGGTCCTCTTTACTCATTAGTTTATGTGAATTTAATAAGTTACTTTCCTCTTAACAGTTTGCCCTGAAGGAACAGGGTTTTAATGGGGGAAGAAGGGAGAAATTGTCTGTCTTTGACAGAGAAAAAAACCAAAGCTAGGTTCTCAGGAAACTGGGTCACCAGAGCATGGCACAAAGCAGGGGGTGGGGAGAAGGAAAGTCTTCAAGCAGTGCTGGCCCCAGAATTTCAGTTTAGAAGAGGCTTTGGATGCAAAGATGGACAGCCAAAGAAGGTTGTCCCACTGCTGTGCTTGCACAGCGTACACACTATTTCCCCCAGGATGTATGTTAATTGAGTGGCTTTGCATGGGCTGAGGGAGGTTGTGGAGGGCTAGATCCATCCCAGCCCCACCCCCAACACTCACACTTGCAGGGGAGGAATGCCTAGGAAACTGGTCTTAAACCTCTGTTTGCAGCAAGCATATAGTATGTTTACTTGGATGGCTGAAGAGGTTCTGGTAGAGATTATGGGGGGGATCAAAGTGTCCTGCTGCTCCTTGGGAGCATTAGTGGTTCTCAACCAGGCTTGATTTTACCCCTAGGGGACTGGCAATGCCTGGAGACATTTTTGTTTGTCAGAATGTGGGGAAGGGGGCAATCCTACTGACGTAGGTAGAGGCCAGGGATCTTACTAAAAATCCTATAATGCACAGGACACCTCCACAACAAAGAACTGTATAACCCCAGCTGTCACATTTTGGATTATACAATTGAGAAAACATGGTATAGAGGAAAGGGGAATGTGGGCATTTGATAGACTTGGTTTCGCAGTATTTATTAGCTATCTGTCATGGACGACTTATTCGTAACCTCTCTGACCCTCAGTCTCCTCTTCCATAAAATGAAAGCAATAATAGTCATCTCTTAGGGTTGCTGGGGAGATTAAAATAAGGTACTTGGCACAGTATTGGATACTCAGTTGGCATTTAATAAATGCAAGATGCCATCCCTTTTCCCCTTTCACGTACATTCTTATTTGTCCTCTTCTTAAGATTTCCTGGAAATGAAGAAGCTTTAAGCAAAACCAGAATTTCTCTTTGGTTTGTTTATTCAATGAGCAAACATTTGAGTGTCTCCTAGCTGCTAAACCCTGTGCAAGGTAATGAGAGTACAAAGATGAATGTTGCACAGGCCCTGTCCCCAAGGAGCTCACAGTCTAGAGGGGCAGACAGGCTAATAGACTGTAATAACATGGAGCAAGAGATACCAAGATGGGGGTTTGCCCAGGTAAGGGTACCCAGTCCAGGCTTGGGAGTCTGGAATACAGGGCCCTGAAGGATGAGTAGGAGTTAGTTAAAGAGAAGAAGGTGCTGGAAGTAGGGAGAGCAGTGTGTACACAGGGCCCAGAGGAGACTTCAGACAACTGAGGCCTTGGGAGGGACAGGGGCCAGAGATGAGGCTCAAAAGGTAAGCAGGAGCCACAGGGACTTTGCATATCATGCTAAGGAGTTCAGACTTTATCCTGAAAGCAGTAGAATATCAAGGGGTTTTAAGCAAAGAAATAAAATTGTGGGATTTGTCTAAGAAATAGCATTCTAGCAATAGAAGGGATGGGGCAAGACTGGGTTAGAGACCTAATCTAAGAGGCCATTATGGTAGTACAGCAGGGAGAAAGTGGATGGCTTAGATAAAGAGTAAGAAGGGAGACTTGGCAGGACTAAGTAACTGTATAGAAGAAATAAAGGGTGGCTGCCTGGTTTCTGCTCCAGCGCCATTCTCTGGATAGGGAGGTGGTTTGCACAAACTGCCTGTGAATTTCCTGTAGAACAGCCAAGTGGGATGTCCACAGGGCAATTGAATATATAAACTGAATATATATGGGTCTGGAGTCAAGACAAATATTTGTCATCAGAGATAGAGGTTTGGGAGTCAAAATGGAAAAGGCCAGGGACAGTGCACCGGGGAGCACCAGTATTTAAGGATCAGAGGTGAAAGAAGAGCCTACAAAAGAGACTGAGAAAGGAGTAGCTGAGAAGCAGGAGTGAGACCAGGGTCAGCCCTAAAGCAGGGAGGGGCCTTTTGGAGAAAGAGGGAGTGGGTGGCTGCGTTGGTGGTGAGAACTCAGCTAGAAGACTGACACCTACGCATTATTTGGTTACGCATTAAATGGTTGCCAAGGCAAGCATTTTTTGTGGAATGGCAGAAGACTCAGAAGCTGAATGGAAAGGTTGGCAGAAATGAGTGAGCAGTGAGAGAGTGGGGACAACCAGCTCTTTTAAGAAAATGGAAAGAAGTCGCCCACCCTTTTAAGAAACGTGATCTGAAGAGAGAATGGACAAAGTGGCTGTACAAAGAGTTAAGATGGCATTTTCTTGTGGCTCTACGTTACTGAGTAACTTCATTATAGACTGAGAAAAGGATGGTAGGAAGTCTTTGAGCAAAAAAAAAAATATTGCTAGAGACAGGTTCTTTCAGAAGCAGGTAGGAGGGGAAAGGAGCTGAGCTAATCACAGGCTCATTTCCTTTCAGTTAGTTGTATCTAGAACAAGAGGGGACAACCTGAAAATAACTCTTAGAGACAGTTATTAAATCATCCCCACGTTAAATCATCCCCAAACCGCTTCCCTTTCCGTGGATTAAATGTCTTTTTAGTGTGACCCATCATGCCTCTGCTCCAGGGAGACCGTTGCTTGGCAGGAGCGTCAAGGACAAGGGTGTGCCACGGAGAATCGAGAAGCCATGGAATTTCAGAACTTGGAGGCCATTGGTTTATGGCTGTTCTATTAGCTTCCGTCTGGGGTGCTTTTTCACTTCGTTCCCAACCTAGGATCCCTCCCACACAGAGAATCCTTTTCAGAATATAGAAGCTCCCTTCTTCCTTGAACATTCTGAGTCCCAGCCCTTAGAGGGGAAACATAGATCGGCCCCCAAATGGCATAGAAGGTTCTTTCTGAATGGTGACTTCTCCAGCCCCCTGCCACTCCACGCTGTTGGGGTCCAGAAGAACGTGTGGCCCAGCCCAGGGGTCATTTCACAGAAGATCCCTCTCCCTAAGGGATGTGTCCAGGTGCAGCTGACCTTGCAGGTTGCTATTGTGGAGCTGACACTCTTTCCCGAGAGCTAGTCTCTAGTCTCAGGATATGGTCCCTGAACCCAGCCCTGGGACACCGCTGGGGGCACTAACGCAGATGCTGCTCGGTTCCAGGTTCCTTCTGACCAAGGGGACATGGCCCTGAAGATGATGCGGATGGTGACGCAGCAAGAGTAGGATGGACTGGGCTGCCTCAGTCACAGGAGCGGAACTGAGGACCCTGGTGCTGTAGGAAGCACCACATTCTTCCCTGAATCTGACATTTTGAGTCACGATTGTGAAAGTTCCTGCCGGCATCCATAGAGGACAAAATTGTCACCTCTGCAGCACCTTGGAAATCATGTCTGCTGCTTATTAAACCTAAGATTTTAAAAAATGGATTCATTTTAATCAAAATGAAGGGGTTTAATAGATTAACTTTTTCTCATTATGAAAGTGAGTTATGTGAACTGCAGAAAAAAATGAGGAATGCAGGTAAGCAAAGAACAAAACAAAGCCTATATCCACCCCCTCCCCAGGGATATGCACTATAACCACTTTAGTGGACATCCTTGCAGATCTTTTTTTGCCATGTATACATATGTATTTTTACAAAAAAATGGAATCATTACCGTATATGTTATTTTACTATCTAGTTTGTTTACATACCAGTATGTCCTAAACACCCTTTCATGTCAATAAATATTCTCTAACATTTTAATGTTAGCTGAGCATTCTATTTTATGGAGGTACCATAATTTTCTTTTTAACCAAATACCCATTGTTTCCCATAAATAATTTCTAGTTTTTCACTACCATAAACAGTGTTCTGGGGATTCATCCTGACAGTTGCATTTTTATGCACATGCTTATTTCCTTACAGTAAATTCCTAAAAAGTGATTGTTTAGTCAAAGGATTGTCACATGCCTACTGTTAACATTTTGAGTGGACCCTTCTGGGCTCTTTTCTAGGTGTAAATGTGTATCTTTTTAAGCCTTTTAATACACATTTTTTAAAAATTAAATTCAGTTTTACTGAAATATATTCACATACCATACAATCATGGTGTACAATCAGCTGTTCATGGTACCATCATATAGTTATGCATTCATCACCCCAATCCATTTTTTAACATTTTCCTTACATCAGAAAGAATCAGAATAAGAATAAAAAGTAAAAGTAAAAAAGAATACCCAGACCATCCCCCCCATCTCATCCTATTTTTCATTTAGTTTCTGTCCCCATTTTTCTACTAATCCACCCATACACTAGATAAAGGGAGTGTGATCCACAAGGTTTTCACAATCATACTGTCACCCATTGTAATCTATATTGTTATACAATCAACTTCAAGACTCAAGACTACTGGTTTGGAGTTTGGTAGTTACAGGTATTTACTTCTAGCTATTCTAATACATTAAAACCTAAAAAGTGTTATCTATATAGTGCATAAGAACGTCCATCAGAGTGACTTCTCTACTCCATTTGAAATCTCTCAGCCACTGAAGCTTTATTTCGTTTCATTTCGCATCCCCATTTTGGTCAAGAAGATATTCTCAATCCCATGATGCCGGATCCAGATTCATCCCTGGGAGTCAGATCCTGTATTGCCAGGGAGATTTACACCCCTAGGAATCAGATCCCACATACGGGGGAGGGCAGTGAGTTTACCTGCCGAGGTGGCTTAGCTAGACAGAGAGGGCCACATCTGAGCAACAAAGAGATACTCAGGGAGAGACTCTTAGGCACAATTATAAGTGGGTTTAGCCTCTCCTTTGCAGTAATGAGCTTCATAAGGGCAAGTCCCACGTTAGAGGGCTCGGCACATCAAACCACCAGTACTCAATGTTTATGAGACCATCAGCAACAATCCAGGTGAGGAAGTCCATCACTTCTGCATTTTCCCCCAGCTCCTCAGGGGGGCTCTGAATATATGTTTTTATTCTCTGCCCAAACTATTTTGGGATATGATACACATTTTTAAGCCTATGATTCACATTTCCAGTTTTCTCTCCGGTTCATACTTCGAGGAGCAGTGCTTGAGACTCCTATTTCCTCCAGACCCTCATCAATCCTAGCTATTATCAATGTCTTTTGCTTTGCCAATTTGATAGATGAGAGAGTATTCTAATTCACTTTTCTTGAATTGTTAGTGACGTTGAACATTGTTTCCTATTTTATTGCTCACTTGTATCTTTAAGAGCTTTTTTGAAATTATTGATAAGAGGCTGCAGATATGTTCCCCAATCTATCTTTCAAACTGGTTTATGTACTCTTTTCCATATAGAATTTTTACATTTTCTGTTGTCGTGTTTAGTGATCTTTTCCTCTGGTTTCAGGTAATACTTTTTAAAAGATTTTATTTTTACAGCTTGATTGAAATGTAATTCACACACCATATAATTAGTCCATTTAAAGTGTACAATTAAATGGGTTTTAGTACCTTCACAGAGTTGTGTCACCATCAGCACAATCAATTTTAAAACATTTTCAAAACCTCTCAAACAAACCCGGTACCCTTTAGCTATCACTCTCCAACCCCTTCTTTCCCCCAGCCCTAAACAACCACCAATCTACCTTCTCTCTATATAGATTTGCCCCTGCTGGGCATTTCATATAAATGGAATCATATAATTCGTAGTCTTTGTGGCACTTCTGCGAGTGGAATCGTTGGGGCATATGGTAACTTAATGTTCAACTTTTTGAGGAACTGCCGAATCTTACGTTCCCACCAACCGTGTACGAAGATTCTGATTTCTCCATATCCTCGCCAACACTTATTATTTTCCTTTTTGTTGACTATGGCCAACCAAGTAGACAAAGCAGTATCTCATAGTTGTTTTTAATTGTGGTGACATAAATATAATGAAATTTGCCATTTTAACCATTTTTAAGTGTGCAATGCAGTGGCATTAATTACTTTTATAGTGTAGTGCTAAAAATTTTTCATCACCCAAAACAGAAACTCTTTACCTATTAAGCAATAACTTCCCATTCGCTTCCTCTCCCAGTCCCTGGTAGCCTTTAAATCTACTTTCTGTTTCTATGAATTTGTTATTTTAGATAATTCATATAAGCAGAATCATACAATATTTGTCTTTTTTGTCTGGCTTATTTCACTCAGCATATATTTTCAAAGTTCATCCATATTGTAGCATGTATCAGAACTTTGTTGCTTTTCACAGCTGAATAATATCCCATTGTATATATATACCATATTTGGTTTATCCATTCATCTGTTGATGGATACCTGGGTTGTTTTCACCTTTTGAATATTGTGAATAATGCTGCTGTGAACATTGGTGTGCAGATATCTGTTTGAAACCCTATTTTTCAGTTATTAGGGGGTATACATCTAAGAGTATAATTGCTAAGTCATATGGGAATTCTGTGTTTAACTTTTTGAGGAACTACCAAACTGTTTTGCACAGTTTAAATATTCCCAAGAGCAATGCTCGAGAGTTCCATTTTCTCCACATCGTCTTCAACACTTGTTATTTTCCATTTTTTTAAAAATCATATCCATCCTAGTGGGTGTGAAGTGGTATCTCATTGTGGTTTTGATTTGCATTTCCCTAATAGCTAATAATGTTGAGCATCTTCGTGTTCTTATTGGCCATTTGTATATCTTTGGAGAAATGTCTGTTCGGGTCTCTAGCCCACTTTTAAGTTGGATTGTTTGTCTTTTTGTTGTTGAGTTGTGGGAATTCTTTGTAAAGTCTAGTTATTAAACCCCTATCAAGACAACAAAAAATCCCATCAGATATAAGCTTTCCATATATTTTCTCCCATCCTGTAGATTGTCTTTTCACCTTCTTGATAATGTCCTTTGATGCACAATTTTTTTTTTAATTTTGATGAAGTCCAATTTAACTATTTTTGTTGTTGTTGCTCATGATTTTGATGTTACCTCTAAGAACCCCTTGCCTAAAACTAGGTCCTAAACATTTTCCTTATGTTTCTTCTAAGAGTTTTATGATTTTAGCCCTTCTATTTAGGTTATTGATTCTTTCATGTAGTGCTTTTGGAAAGAAAAGGCTGCTTCAACCAAGTTTATAGAGATATTCATCTATTTTTTTAATATTTGTGTTTTGTTTCACTTATATAATTGACCACTTGGGATTTATTTTGGTATAAGAAGTGAGGTGGGAATCTATAATTTTTTTTCCAGTTGAACCAGCTGTTTATTAAATGTCATCTCTCCTCCCCACCACACACACACACCAGTTGTATTGCATACTAAACTCCCATTTTTAGGCTGTCTCTAACTCTCTCTATCCCTGTACAGGTATCATTGTATTAATTACTGTATATTCATTGGGAATAGGCTGATCTCCCCCTTTAGTACATTTTTGTTTCAAAAATTTCCTCATAATTCTAGCATAGTTATTCTTCCAGGTGAATGTTAGTCATACTGTAAAATTCTAGGAAAAAAAAATCCTAATGAGATTTAGATAGGATTCAGTAAAATTTATAGACCAATTTAGGGAATTGACTTTATAGATCAATTTAGGGAGAACCTTTACTATATTTTCCCATACTCTTTGTTCAAGTCTTTTCTGTTCCATAGTAGGGTGTATGGTTTTCTTTATTGAGGTCTGTTCTGGTTTGCTAATGCTGCTGTTATGCAAAATACCAGAAATGGATTGGCTTTTATAAAGTGGATTTATTATGTTACAAATTTACAGTTCTTTGGCCATAAAAGTGTCCAAACTAAAGCATCAACAAGAAGATATCTTCACTGAAGAAAGGCTGATGGCATCCGGAACACCTCTGTTAGCTGGTAAGGCATGTGACTGGTGTCTGCTGGTCCTTTGCTCCTGGGTTCTGGTTTCAAAATGGCTTTCTCCAAAGTGTTTCTGGACTTGTCTCTCTTAGCTTCTTCAGCTCCTGTGCATCTAACCATCTGGGGGGTCCTCTCTTAGTTTCTCCAGAGCAAACTCTGGGCTAGCATCTCCAAACGTCTCCAAGCATCTCCCAAGTGTCAGCATTGGTGTCAGCTCTTAGCTTCTCTCCAAAATGTCCCTCTCAGCTGATTTGAGCTCCTTCTATCTGTGAGGTCTCTTACAGGACTCTAGAGATTTAATTAAGACGCACCCTGAATGGGCAGGGTCCACACCTCCAAGGAAATAATTCAGTCAGAGGTTCTACCCTAATCAGCAGATTAATCAATCTGCCCCCCATGAGATTGCATTAAAGAATATGACTTTTCTTGGGGAGATAATATATCCAAACTGGCACAAGGTCTTAAATGTTTCTTGTAAGATTATTCCTAGGTGTTGTACGTGGAGTGAGTGGGTTATTTTCTTCTTTTGTAGTCTCAGATTATTGTTTATATATGGGGAAGATATTGATTTTTATGTTAATTTTAGAAGCAACCAGCCTACTAAATTTGCATATTATCACTCACAGTTTTTCAGTTGGTTCTCATGGATTTTCCAAGTAGATGATCGTATCTATAAACACAATGATTTTGCTTCTTCCTATCCAATATGTATATGTCTTATTTCATTTCCTTATGTAATCTCAATAGCTAATCCTTTTAGAACAATGTTAAATAATGGGGATGATGGAAGGAACATCCTAGTGTTGCTCCTGACTTTGGGTATGCTTCCATTATTATCATGCTTCTATCTATTATTAATGTTGACTGTTGACTTGAAATATATATTTTTTCATGTTATAGTACCATTTACCCCCTCCTAGTTTCATTGGAATGGTGTAGATATTACCAAATACCCTTTTGACATTTAGCGAGAGTATCATTGTATTTTTCTCTTTTGTTCTACTAATACGATAAATTGTATGAATGCATGTATACCATATACTGGTTGGCTTAAAAACATGAATTTATTGGCTCAGTGTTTGCAATGTTAGAAGTCCAGCATCAAGGTCTTGGCAGGCCTTGGGAATGTGGCCCTTGGAGTGTTCTTTATGTTAGTGATTGATAATTTTGTTGTATTCACCTGGAGTAATGGACCGTGCCATACTGTCTTGTCAGACTGCTTTGCGCAAGCATCAAGATTGATAATGTGGATCTGATTTCATCCTTGGGGTCCAGAGTTTCAGTTGCCAAGGCTGGTTGCGTGGCACCTTATGCCTATGTAACCAGTCCCCTTCAAACCCTGAGTCTAAAATAGGCTTCCTTGGGCAGAAACCTTCCACACATGTCCCTGTAGTTTGCTTCTAGAGAGAGAACACTGGAAGCCTGTGCTGGACCCCTCTGGACTCCACCAATGCATGTCTTTTTCTTGCTGCATTTGCTCTGTGTCTTTTGCCATAAAAAATCTTAGTCAACAGTGTAACCTGTTATTGAATCTTGTGAGTCTTTTTGGCAAATCACTAAACAAAGCACTGGGTTCAACACAAATTGACTTCTCAATCTCTCTTTTGTTAAAGTCTCTTTTATTAAAGTTAGGGTATTGGTTGGAAAGGAATGGGATTCTGAAAATTGAGGTGGGTGACATGGTTGGATTCCAATATGGCTTAAATTCCTCTGAGCCTTTTTTTTTTTTTTTTTTTTTTTGCCAGTAAAAGCAGTCCCTTCTTCCCTGCCTGAAGAGGTTAATTTCTTCTTCTTTTTTTTTCTAATTCAATTTTATTGAGTTATATTCACAAACCATACAGTCATCAACAGTGTACAATCAGTTGTTCAGAGTACCATTATATAGTTGTGCATTCATCACCACAATCCATTTTTGAACATTTTCATTACCACACAAAAAAGAGTAAGAATGAAAATTAAAATAAAAAAGAACACCCAAAACATCCCATACCCCACCATCCCTCTCTATTATTCATTTTCTTTTTGTCCTCATCTTTCTACTCATCTGTCCACAAGGTTTTCACAATCACACAGTCACACGGTGTTAGCTACATAGTTATACAATCATCTTCAAGAATAAAAGCTACTGGGTTGCAGTTTGACAGTTTCAGGTATTTCCTTCTAGCTATTCCAATACACTAAAAACAAAAAAGGAATATCTATTTTCAGAATAACCTCTGGACTCTGTTTGAAAGCTCTCAGCCACTGAAACTTTGTTTCATTTCTCTTCCCCCTTTTGGTCCAAGAAGGCTTTCTCAATCCCGCAATACCAGGGCCAAGCTCATCCCCACGAGTCATGTCCCACGTTGCCAGGGAGATTTACATACCTTGGAGTCATCTCCCATGTAGGGTGAAAGAGAGGGAGTTTACCTGCAGGGTTGGCTTAGACAGGCCACATCATAAAGGCAAGACCCCAGATCAAGGGCTCGGTCTTCTAACTTGGTAGTCCCCAATGCTTGTAAGAATATCAGTAATTCTCCAGGTGGGGAAGTTTAATATTTCCACATTTTCCCCCAGTCCCTCAAGGGGGCTTTGCAAATACATCTTTTTTCTCTGCACAAATTACTCTGGGATGTATCGGGGCTTCACAGTAACCTATACAAATCAACCAGATTTTACTCCCTATTCAAAATTCCATGTAATTATGGTGTTTGAACAAACTGACCATACAAATTCAATTATATAGTATGCTACAAAATATATAGATTTTGCAACTAATAAATATCTCTCCCTTTGTTGTCACACAGAAGTTGAAGTTTTAAAAACCTGCCAATATCGTCCCTTACCCTAATTTATCTTAGTCCTAACCAAGTCCATTTCATTCATATCTCTAATTGAAGTCTGAACTCTTTTTCAGACTATTTAACATTTGCTGTGTGGGGTGATGCTGACATTCATAGCTGCTGAACTCTGGCTGTGAGTCACACAGATACCCAGAGTTCCAGGGACCAACCAGCTTATACAGAAAGAGCTCAGCATCTCAGAATTTAAAATAGCCATTACAACCCAGGAATAGATGTAACTGCTGTTAAGAATGTAGGGAACTTTATAATAAGCCTTCCCCTGATAACCTGTGCTCACAGATTCAATTCTCAGAGTTTGCACAGTATAGTTATTCCATATTAGTGAGGTATTACAATGTTTGTCTTTTCATTTCTGGTTTATTTCACTCAACATGCTGTCCTCAATGTCCATTCACCTAATTGCATACCTCACAAGTTCATTTCTTGTTGTAGCAGCTCAGTATTCCATTGTATGAATATCCCACAGTTCACCATTCCATTCATCAGTTAGTATACACTTTCACCTCCATCCACTGCGAATCGTGAATACTGCCACCATAAACCCCACTGTACAAATGTTCCTCTCTGTGCCAGTTTGAGTGTATTGTGTCACCCAAATGCCATTATTTTTGTAGTTTTGTGGGGCGGAAGTTTTGGTGCCGGTTAGATTTGCTTGGAATGTGTCCCACCCAGCTGTGGGTGATAATTTTGATGAGCTGTTCCCATGGAGGCATGGCCCCACCCATTCAGGGTGGGCCTTGATCAGTGGAGCTATATAAATGAGCTGACTGAAAGAGAGGAAACGGAGTGCAGCTGGGAGTGATGTTTTGAAGAGGAGCAAGCTTGCTAGAGAGGAACGTCCTGGGAAAAAGCCGTTTTGAGGCCGGAGCTTTGGAGCAGACGCCAGCTGCCTTCCCAGCTAACAGAGGTTTTCCGGACACCATTGGCCATCCTCCGGTGAAGGTACCCAATTGCTGAGGTGTTACCTTGGATGCTTTGTGGCCTTAAGACTGTAACTTTGTAGTGAAATAAACCCCCGTTTTATAAAAGCCTATCCATCTCTGGTGTTTTGCATTCTGCAGCATTAGCAAACTAAGACACTCTCTTTGGTTCTTCCAAGTATATACCCAATAACAGGGTTGCAGGACCATATGGCAACCCCATGCTTAGCTTCCTGTGGAACCACCACACTGCCCTCCAGATGGGCTGCACCGTTCTACTACCCCACCAAGAGTGAATAGGTATATCCCTCTCTCCACATGTTCTCCGGCACTTGTACCCCTCTGTTTATTTTTTAGACAGTTTATTCACACACCATACATTCCCTTCTAAGTAAACAAACAATGGTTCCTTGTATAATCACATACTTATCCATTCACCACCACTGTCTATGTGAGAACATTTCCATTTCTTCCACAAAGAAAGAGGAAGAGGTGAAAAAAGGAAAAAGAAAAAAAAATGATGACCAAAAAAGACAAGAAAAAATAAAATTAAAATAAAATAAAATACAATAAAAAGTCAGACAAGAACACCAATGCCAAGAATCCCATACCCCTCCCTTATGTCTCCCTCTTATAAACATTTAGCTTTGTATATATTGCCTTTGCTACAATTAATGGAAGCATATTACATGTTACTGTTAACTGTAGACTCTAGTTTGCATTGATTGTATTTTTTCCCCAATACCATCCCATTTTCAACACCTTGCAAAGTTGACATTCATTTGTTCTCCCTCATGTATAAACATTCTTATATTTGTACATTTAATCACAATCATTGACCACTGTGGGTTTTACTAAGTTATACCATCCCAGACTTAATCTTCTATCTTTCCTTCTGGTGTCTTACATACCCCTAACCTTCCTCTTTCAACTGTACTCATAGTCATCTTTGTTCAGTGTACTTACAATATTGTGCTACCATCACACAATATTGTGCTATCCATTTCTGGATCTATACAATCAGTCCTGTTGAACATTCTGTACTCCTTCAGCATCAAATGCCTGATCTTTACTCTCCTTCTATCTCCTGGTATCTTCATTTCTACACAAACCTCTCTCCTGTCTTTTCCTATCTGTCTGTAGCACTCCCTTTAGTATTTCTTGTGGAAAAGGTCTCCTGTTCACAAACTCTCTCAGTATCTGTTTATCTGTAAGTATTTTAAACTCCCCCTAATTTTTGAAGGGCAGTTTTGCCCGATATAGGATTCTTAGTTGGCAGTTTTTCTCTTTCAGTATCTTGAATTTATCATACCACTGCCTTCCCACCTCCATGGTTTCTACTGAGAAATCTGCACTTAGTCTGACTGAACTTCCCTTGTATGTGACAGATCACTTCTCTCTTGCTGCTTTCAGAATTCTCTCTTTGTCTTTGCCATTTTGACAATCTGATTAGTAACTGTCTTGGAGTAGGTCTATTTGGATCAATTCTGTTTGGGGTACACTGCACTTCTTGGACCTGTAAACATCCCTTTTCCCCTCTCTTCTCCTTCTAGGAAACCTATAACATGTATATTCATGCACTTCATGTTGTCATTCAGTTCCCTGAGCCCCTGCTCCTATTTTTCCATTCTTTTCCCTATCTCTTCTTCTGTGTGTGTAGGATTTCAGATGCCCTGTCCTCTAGTTCAGTATCCTTTCTTCTGCCTCTCCAAGTCTGCTGTTGTATATCTCCATTGTGTTTTTCATCTCTTCTATTGTGCCTTTCATTCCCGTAAGTTCTGCCATTTGTTTTTTCAAGCTTAACGAATTCTTCCTTATGGTCACCCAGTGTCTTCTTTTTATCCTTCATCTATTTTGTCATATTCTCCTTCAACTCATTGATTTGATTTAGAAGATTTGTTTTTTTTTCTAATTTTATTTTGAAATAAATTCAAAGTTATAGGAACAGTTGCAAAAACAATACAAACACCATACACAGAACTCCAGCATACCCTGATCCCCCTCCCCTGATACCCCAATCCACCAACTTTAACATGCTGTCACACTGCTATTTCTTTCCCTCCCTATCTATCATCCATCATCTATTGCTCTGTTAGAAGATTTGTTTTAACATCTTTAATTGGCTTTTTCAACTCTCGAATCTTAGTTGAGGTATTAGTTTGTTCCTATGACTGGGCCTTATCTTTGTGTTTCCTGGTGTGGCTTGTGATTTTTTTGTTGTCGAGGCATTTGATTTTCTTGATTAGTTTATTTTGGAGGTTGTTTTCTCTCTTTTGCCTTGGGTTTTCTTGTTGGTTTTCTTTGATCTCTATATTTCTTTGTTTCTCTCACTGACCATTTGTCAGATTGGCTCTGCCCCCCAGTCTTCCCCCAAAATCAGGCACCCATCTGGCCTGCCACAGGGATGTGAGGTAGGCACTGGGCACCCTAACCAGTTCACTGTGTGTGGTAATATAGATCTGCTGGTTTCCAGTGGTATTCTGTTTTCTGCTGGTCAGCAAGACCTGGGTTTGTTTTAGAACCCTGCTTTGACAGCTGAGGTGTCCATATTTCTCAGCCAAAACTGGGCTGGGTTTCTGTGCGTGGCATGTAGACCAGCTCCTGTGGTCCTAATAAAAGTATCTGAAGCATCTTTTTCAAATGTTTCTTTTCCCTTGCACTTTCTGGACTATCCAGCAGATGGCACTGTTCAGTAACTTAATCATCCTCAGAGGCTGCTTTGCCTCTGAGCACAGGCTGCATCTACACAGATGGGATTCCTGTGCCCTCACTTTGCTGGCCAAAATCTGGCTCAATGTGGGGCTACACCTGTGGCAGAGTACTCCTTCATCTGACCCAGTACTCCAGCCATCCCAAAGGCAATGAAAAGGCCACTGGCTGCTGCTTCCCTCAAGGGTGGGGGAAGGGTTTTCAGACCCAGGGCTGGAAATGCAGTCTCTGTCCATGTTTTCTCAGTCTCTTTATCCCTCACTGACTTGGGCCTTGAAATGTCCTCCCCTGTCCTCTGGGTTTTCAAACAGTGTGCATATGTCTCAGTGCTGTCAGAGATATTTAAATCTGTGTCCCTGGTGGGAGGGGTCCCGTCTCCATGCCTCTCCCACATGGAGACCAAGTGAGGGGGAGGGGCAGGACCAGGTGGTCCAGGACAGAAGATTCCTACCTGATATTTCTTCAAATTGGCCTATGCAGGGTCCTTCTCCAGTCTATATCCTCTTCCAGAGTTTCAAACAATTCAAAACTGTCCTTTTTTTTTCATTGAATTTCTGGAGAGGAGTTTTCTTGAGCTGTTTATGTCACCACATTGATGATGTCACCTGGTTAATTTCTTCATGCCCAAAGGTCCTAAATCGATTCCATGACTTGATTCCTATGGCTCGTATTTCTTCTACATTGTCTTCTCTCTCAACCAACATCCATGGCTTCAGGAGGGAATTCCCAATTATTAATTGACTGAAGAAGAAAAGCTCAGGCTTCGCTTACAGATAGTTCTGTATCTTATGCATGCATCACCTGAGAACCGACAGCTACAGCACTACAGCCCCACTTTGAGACATCACTGAAATATGGTAGTGAAGGAAAAATCTTCCCATATATAAGAAAAATTGAAGTATAGACTGTAAGCTTTATATCTATGTTAAATTACTTGAATGTGATAGCTGTACTTAAGGTAATTGATTACGTAAGTGTAATATCCTAACATTCTTGTTCATAGGAAATGGACATGGAAGTGTTATGTGTTCAAGGAGTATGATGTGTACAACCTGCACTCAAATGTTCAGAAAACAGATGATTGATTGATTGATAGGTAGGATGATATGGCTTTTGCCTCTTCTTTTCTTTAGAAGCAAGTTGCTAGATCCATCCCACATTCAAGTGGAGGAGATTACACAAGAGCATCAATACCAGGAGGCAGAAATCACTGGGAGCCAATTTAGAAGCTGTGTACCACAGTGGGCCAATACTTAATTTTCTCACAATTGCCTCTACCTTCCATCCCCTCAGAGCTCTTTTTGGGAGGAGAGTCAGGAAAAAGCATTGTGATGTGGGGCTTCTTAGGCTCTCCTCACTCCTCACACCCTGCAGTGGGGGGTGGGGGGGCATGAGCTCACAGGGGTGTTTTAAGTTGCTTCTGGAAGCTGGAACTTTCCAGTATCTCAAGCCTTCTCATCCTCTGACAATTTGGTCCCAATTAACCACATCTAACATATTAACAATGCATCATAGTCTTTGAGCATTTATTATATGCAAGATGCTTTATGTGGATTTTCACATCTAATTCTCCTAGTCTTCTCAGTGACATAACAATAATTATTGCCATTTTAAAGAAGAGAAAACTAAGGCTTGGAGATGTCACATAACCTGGCCGTGGTCCCACAGCTAATAAGTGAAAAATCTAGGATTTAAGTAAATGAAGCAAAAAAGCATGAGAATGAAAACCACCTGCCAAGGATGGGGGCAAGAAACAAGCAAAGGTTCCAAGGCCATAGATGAGACTATAAAGCTGTGGTGCTAGCCCCAGATCAGGTACCTTTGGATTTACTAGTAAAATAAGCCCCTACTTGATTCAGCCAGTGTAGTTTCTTTTTTTTTTTTTTTTAACATGGAGTCAAATGCAATCCTGCTACTGACAGCAGCTGAACCCAAGGGCCTTAATGAAATCACCCAGGGGAAGAGTAGACTGGGAAGAGAGGCGGGCCCCGGAAAAATCCTCTGGGAAGCTGCAACACTTAATGGCTGAGTAGAGGAGGCTGATGTGCAAGGGACTTGGAGAAGAAGGAGGAAACCTGAAACTAGTGCTGGAGAAAGGAATACTTGGAAATATCTCCAAGACCAGGCAGCAGCGGGATTAAGAGCACCAGTTTTGTAGCCATATTACCAGGCTCCTTCCTGGCTGGGTCACTACTAGCCAGGTGGCATTAGGCAATTGACTTAATAGTTCTGTGCTTCCACTTCCTAATTTGTTAAATGGGGATAATAATAAAGTTACTGTGATGATTAAATGTGTAGGACTTAGACCAGTGCCTGGCATAAGGTAAACTCTCAGCCAATGTTAGTTGCTATTATTATTAATCATTCCACAGAAAGAGGAAGGAGAACTTTTAAAAACATTGTTTTTTGTACAGGCTAGTCCCTTGGGCAACCCAGTAAATGGTTTTATCCTCCATGGGATGAACATTAGTCACAGACAGGCCTAATGAAAAACTGTTCTCTCTGAAGTGTTGCCGAGTTCCTCCTAGCCTGGCTGGCTTGTTCTGTGTCACACACTGGCAACATATTTCCATTCAGGGAAACATTCGTTGAACCCCTTTTCATGTGCAAGGACTGTGTTGGGTAATAGTGGGATAGAAAGATGAATACATATGGCAAGCATGTGTGTGTGTATGTGTGTCCATGTGTAATATCTCTGGGGCACCAACCACAACTATTACACTCTTGTTTCTACTGGACTTGAACCAGGGAAGATAGGAACCTGAGAGGGACCTTGTAAAGCCTGAGAGTGAAGCTTAGTTGGCAAACAGCAGAGCCCAGAGACAGAGAGAAAGGGAGTCGCAATGACATATTCAATCCTCAGATCAAATAACACTTGGACGGAGAAGTAGCCAAATTTTTAGCTACAGGATCCAGTAAATTGCTTAAACCAGTTTGAATTAGATTTCCCTTCACTTGCAACTGAAACAACTGTAAATGATGCAAGTGATAATGAGTTAATATTTGTCTCCTGCCTGCCTTAAAGTTCACTAATTGCTTTCTTCAGAGTCATTAATGCCTAATTGAATGGACTGTTGAAATTGCATAGCTAGCCAGTTTCAGAAGCAGGAGTTAAACTTAGGCATCTATTTAAAAATTATTTTTTGGAAAATTTCAAACAAATACAAAAGTAGAGAGAATAGTATATAACAAACCCTTATGTATCCATCACTCAACTTCAACAGTTATCAAATCATGACCAAATTTATTTCAATTATACCCCTGTCCTTTGACTAGATCACCTTACAGGAAAGCCCAGGCTTAATTTCATCTATAAATATTTCAGTATATATCTCTCAAAGTTAAGGACTCCTTTTTAAATTTTTTAAAACTTTTTATCATGGAGGATTTGAGACATACACAGAAGTAGAAGTAGGCAGGAGAGTATAATGAACCCCCAGGTACCCAATAACCATCCACAAAGGCAAGGCCTTCCCTACCCACAACCCTATCCACTCTCTCCCCTCCAAAATCGTTATGGAACAAATTTCAGATATGTCATCCGTAAACATTTCTGTATGATTCTCTAAAAGTTAAGAATAGTGAAAAAACACCCCCCCATACACATACACAAATTAACAAAAATTTCCTAAGATCACCAAATATCTAGACAGTTGCATATGTTTTCTTGATTATCTCATAAATATTTTTCTAAGTTGATCAGATTGAATCATGATCCAAATAAGGGCCACACGTTGTCATTGGTTGAAGTGACTCAAGTCTTTCATCTAGGATTCTCTTCCATCTCATTTTTTTGACCGGGCGTTTAAAAAAAATTGTTGTTAAAAAAAATTGTTAATCCTATGGAGTTTCCTACTGTCTGGACTTTGCTGATTTTATTCCTGTAGTGTCATTTAACAATGTTCCGTTATCCCCTGTATTTCCTATATATTGGTTGTTAGATCCATTAACTTGAACAAATTCAATATTCACTTTTTTTTTTTGGCAAGACTACCTCTTAGTATTGTGTACCTCCAAAAGGGGGCATGTAACATCTCTTCACCTCTTTTGATCTTTTGATCACTGCCTATATTCATTATTTCATCTGAGTTTGCCAAATGAATCTCTCCCTGTTCTTTATCTATTAGCTGGAATACTTCCCCTCATCAGCTTTATTAACCCACATGCCATACAATTCACTCATTTAAAGTGTATAATTCAATGGTTTTTAGTATATACACAGAGTTGTGTAGTCATCACAACAATCTAATTTTAGAAAATTTTCATCACTCCAAAAAGAAACCCTTTACCCATTAATAGTCACTTCCCATTCTGCCCCACCTCCTTACCTCTATGCCTCCACTGATCTACTTTCTGCCCCTACAGATTTGCCTTTTGTGGACACTTCATATAAATGGTATCATCGAATATGTAGTCTTTTGTAATTAGCTTCTTTCTCTTAGCCCAGTGTTTTCAAGGTCCATCTATGTGGTAGCATGTATCAGTACTTTATTTTTGTTGTTGAATAATATTCCATTGTACATGGATATTCCACATTTTATTTATCCATTCATTAGTTGATGGACATTTGGTTTCCAGAATCTCAATTCTATTTCACTGACCTACATGTCTATCCTGCCCATACCACACTGTCTTGATTATTGTGGCTTTGTCATAAGTTTTAAAATGAGGAAGTGAGAGTCCTCCAATGTTGTAATTCTTTTTCAAGATTGTTTTAACTATTTTAGGTCTCTTGCACTCCAATTTTAACTCTAGGATCAGCTTGTCAATTTCTGCAAAATGCCCAGCTGGCATTTTCTGAACACTTGAATGTAAGTTGTGGACATCATGTTCCTTAAACACTTAATACTGCCATATACACTTCCAGCTTCTTTACTTTTTTTGAAAAAAAAGTAAACTTAAAAACTTTAATTAGAATAATGGTTACTAAAGATACACTCTTTTTTTTCCATGCAAACACTTATTTATATTTGTAGTGGTACTCTGTGGGTTACATGCCTTTAAACGACCACTTTCCATCATGTCTGCCTTCAATGCGGCCCTGATACTTATAAACCCATTAATGAACCATCATCACCCCTGTCCATTCCCACACCTTTAAGTTTACCCTCATTATCATGTCTGTAATATTACACTAGCTACTATCTACCTCTAGGTCCAGACACTGATTTTACATTGTTCAGGGAGTTCACATTAGTGGCAACATACAATATCTCTCCTTTTGTGTCTGCTTATTTCACTCAGCATTATGTCTTCAGGGTTCATCCATGTTGTCATATGGCTCAGGAATTCATTCCTTCTTACTGCTACATAGTATTCCATCATACGTATATACCACATTTTTTTATCCACTCATCTATTGAAGGACATTTGGATTGTTTCCATCTCTTGAAAGTTGTGAACAATGCTGCTAAGAACAATGATGTGCAAATGACTGTTCATGTCACTGCTTTCATATCTTCTGGGTATATACCAAAAAGTGAGATTGCTGGATCATAGAGTAACTCGGTATCTAGCTTTCTGTTATCAGCAGCAGGAAATTCCAACAAATTCGACATCCAACTTCCAATTTAGTTGCCTCAAGTATAAAGGAAAATAAAGGAAATGCGGAGTGGGTGTTAAGACTTCTCCCATATTATCTTATTTCCAGGGATTACTGCTCCTACCCCAAGAACTATTAAAAGGTCCTCTTGAGAGAACTGCAACCAAAAATAAAGTGGCATTGGCATCTCTGGGGGCACATTTAACTCTGCTCCTACAAGCATAACCTGCTTTAATTTGCTGAACCCCAAGTCAAGCCCTATTTTCATCAGGGCTGGGAAAGAGAAACCACTGAGAAAATATTTTAAAATAATGATGTCAATCAAGAAAACCAAAGCAAAATATGCTGAGCCAAAAGAGGGTTGTGTTAGAAAATACTTTTGTTACAGTAAATCAAACCCAATGAAAACATATAATCTTTGGGGTTCAGACCTGCAAAATGTTAAGATCTAGGAATCAGGCTGAGATTGGATACCAAGGTTTTTTTCCTTCTTCAAAAATGTGGTCCCTTCTGGAGGCAGGGAAAGGAGTATAATAATTTCCTGTGATATTTATGAGCAACCCTGGTATTTGATCGTTCCTGCCATTAGAATGTGTCAGCAGTCAAAATCATGGTCAGATGCTAAAGCAAAGAGCTGCACCCACCTGGCCTAAGGAGTCAAAAATCATCACCAACAAGTAATGTGGTTTGGTATCCTCTGGGTACACAGAGTTCCCCTTGGACCAGATCACCCCTATCACTAGCCTCTCTGCCAAACTATGTGTGAATGCTCCAGACAGTTCTGTAAGATTCCCTCTTTCCCACCAACTTATCCTGGATCGAGTCCTCAAGTGCTTATATGGTAACCTCTCAACCTAGTTGAAGAGGGGCCATCCAATTCGTGCCTGTACATGGCGAGATGTGTTAACCAAAGCCAGCTGCCTCTTGCCACCTGCACAGCTCTGAACTATGTTGTATCATCAGTTGCTGTTCACCCGGGGAAAGCAAATAAACAAAGGCAAATATTGTTTTAGGCAAAGCCTTCTAACAGAAGCATCAAATTGGTTATGGAAGAAAGCATACAGTACACCCAAGCCAATGTAATTAAAAAGAAACATGGAACCATCCTCTGACATTCTGTTAATATAAATAATTATCCATCAGCTAGCCAAGTTATCCACTTACAAGTGGACTTCAGGATGTTTCTGATGTTGTAAGTCTTTTTACAGAATAGGCATTTCACCTCTACGGTTGATTGTAGAACTTGGCAATGAAATCTCCACTTCCTTGGGGGGAAAAAAGTACTCCATTTAACATTACTCAGTGATGGGGGAGGGGTTCTAAAATGGATTTAATATTATATTCCAGTGTGTTCCACCAAAATAACAACTGGTTGTTATCTTGTGCTTTTTGTGCTTTTTCTTTAAAAGCCACCTGGCTCCCGCCACAGCCCCAGGAAAACTGCTTTTGTTCCTTGTGCACGTTCCCTTTAAGAGTTGTTAGCGTTTCCCCTGGTGAATTTCCATGTGCCCTCTGGACTAATTGGCACGATGTGAGAATTTTCCAATTTGGAAGGTGAAAGAGCCTGTTCTCCAGGGAAGACTCTTGAAGGTAATTGCTCTCCGAGAGGTGCCCACCTTTGTCAGCCTTGGCGAGGATGAATCCCTCTCGCTGTTAGGTGGAGCTAGAAACCCACAGTGGGAGCGCAGGGACAGACTTGCCGAGACTTCTGAAACCAGTGACCTTTCCAAACCGAGGAAGTAGGGAAAGGCCAGGGCAGGCAGAAGCCACTCAACTTCCCTCCAAGCCAGACGCAAGGCTGTTGGTATAATGGACGTTTCTGCTGCTTTGCTTTTCCCAGGGAGCGTCGGTTAAGGGGCGCTGGGGGAGGGAACTAACGTGTTTACCAGGACTCCTCGAGGAGGGACGCACTTATTTGGAAGAATTACTTAAACAAAGCTCCTGGAACAAAGCTCCTGGACTGGAGGGCGGCACCCCGAGGGTGTGCTGGGTAGGAAAAGATGGTGGCTGACCCGAGTAAGGCTCCGGGAGGAATTTGCGTGTGTCCACGGCATGAGCGGGGGAGGGTGAGAAGAAAAGAGGCAGAGAAGAGAGAAGTGCTCTCTGGGGGCCCCCTCCCCACGCCTCACCCCTCCCCATCCCTGGGGCTGGAGGGGGGTGGGATGTGTGGGAGAAAGAGGCCAAGGGAGGGGGCAAACAAACGGGTGGCAGCTGAAGAGCTTCAGAGAATAAAAATAAAATTGCTGTTTTCTGTGATTGGGAACTGTAAATCCCTTTCCCCTGCTCTGCTTTGAAATCTTTAGTAAAGTTTACAACGTTCACTTTTTCTTGAGTGTGCACAAGTGCGTTTTTCCTGGGGAAACAGGAGGTGCTGAGTTCTGTGGTCTGTTGACATGAGGTGGAAAAGAGGGAGCACAGCTGGATGCAGGAGGCGGGAAAGCCCCTGCTGGGTTTTGGCACTTTTGTTCCTCTGTGTGCTGGAAAATGGCGGAAAGGGTATCACGGTTGTTTTTAGTTGGAGAAATGGAGACTCAAAGCTGAGTTGAAGGGCGGCACTCAAGATGAGGACGCCGGGCTAGGTATGCATTCAGCATTGCCTGACCCCAAACTCTTGCCTTAATTTTCTGTGTAGTCACATCCGGCCCCTGCCCCTGGACAGGGCCTTTAGAACTATGGGAATTAGCTGGCAGGAGCTGTCGGCTGCCATTTCTGATAGGAGGAGAATCGCATGGGTTTGATGACTCCTAGCTCTGCCATTTGCTAGCTGAGCGATCTTGGACAAGGTATTCAGATTCTCTGTACAGCAATCTCTTCATCTGCAAAAGCAAGACAAAAGTAGTACCTTCTTTATAAGATTATTGGGGGGTGTAAAGGAGATTATATACATTAAAGTTTTAGAACAGTGCCTGACCCATAGAAAATAATAAATGCTAGTTGTTGTTATTATTTTTTCTAACGACCACCTGAGACAGTGCCATAAAGGGCCCTAGAGCTCAGCAACGCTGAGGCTATTCATTTGTCTGTCTTTCTGATCCACAGAAAGAGTTCAAGCACCGGAGCAAAACAGACTCGGTTCCAATCCCAGTTCCGCCCCTTTCCATCTTTGCCACTATGGGTAAATTATTTAACCTTTCTGGGAAAGCCGTTAATCATGCCTCCCAGCAGGGTTGTTGGACATGTGAGTGGACGTGAAAAGGGCCTGGTTAAGTGCTGTCCATCTAATTGATCCTCATGAGATGGTCCCTGATTCCCACACCTGCTCTGCTTGGTTGTACATATTCTAAGTGGCCCCAGAGTCTCCTAAGCCATCAAACTTTTCCCACATCTGGTTTAATTTCAGCTGGAGTTAAACTAACATGGTGGGAATTGGTGGTGTTGTCTGGGAACCTAACTGGCCTCACTTAGCATCTGGCTGCTGCAGGTTGACTGAAGTATGATTCAAGCCACTCTGTGTCAGTTGGCAATGGGGGCTGTTTTGAGAAATGTGGGGAAACCTAAGTGGGAATAAACCAAGTCAAACATGTTTATTATGAGCAAAAATTTCCCTTTCCCCTTCAGCTGCAGACAGGTTTTCACGGTGGCTATGCATGAGATCTCCCCAAAGGCTTTTGTCTCTCCACCCAGAGGTATCCCCAAAGGCTTTTGTCACCCAGTGCTGCCGCCTGTACTGCTTACTCCCCCTAGGATGCTGTTCCGGTTTGCTAATGCTGCCATTATGCCAAATACCAGAAATGGATTGGCTTTTATAAAGGGGGTTTATTTGGTTACACAGTTATAGTCCTAAGACCATAAAAGGGTCCAAACAAAGGCCTCAACAGTAGGATCCTTCACTGAAGTACACCGATGGTGTCCAGAAAACCTCTGTCATCTGGGAAGGCATGGGCACGTGGCTGGCATCTGCTTCAGGGTTCCTGTTTCAAAATGGCTTTCTTCCAGGATGTTTCTCTCTAGGCGTCTGGGGGTGTTTTCTTAGTTTCTTGGGGCAAACTCTGGGCTAGTGTCACCAAAGTGTCAGCAAAAGTCTGCTTTCAGTGGCCATCCCCAAGATGTCTCTAAGCTGCAGCACCAAGCTCCTTCTGTCTGAGCTTTTATAGGGCTCTGGTAAAGAAATCAAGACCCACGCTGAAAGGGCGGGGCCACGCGTCCATGGAAATAATCTAATCAAAAGTTTCAACTACAGTTGGGTGAGTCACATCTCCATGGAAACAACCTAATCCCAATATCCCATAAGATTGGATTAAAAGATCATGGCTTTTTCTTGGGAGACATAATATATCCAAACTGGCACAGATGCCAAGCCCCATTTAGACTCTCCAAAAACCCAGTCACCAACACAATCTCTGCTCATCCATATGACAGATAGGAGTGAGAGTTGCCAGAAGGAGACGAGATGAGATGGAACACAGATGACGATCACACAAAACCCCACTACCACAGGAGAGTCTATAAAGTGGGGGAAACATCCACTTTTGTGCCTGCCTTACGAGCCCCACTTACTGTGTGCTTGTCATGTGCCAGGCACTGTTCTAAGTGCTTTCCTCTATTAACTTGTTTAACCCATACCCTGTGAGCTGGAACTATTATTCTGACCATTTTACAGATGGGGAAGTTGAGGTCAAGCAAGTTGAAATATCTGTCCCGAGACGACACAGTTAATAAGTGGCAGTGGTGAGATTCGAACCCATGCAGCCTATATCTGGAGCCCGTGCTCTTAACCATGATGTTATACACACTAAAATGGGTCCATATATGTGAAATTACATTGGAAACATCTATAGAAAATATAGATTAGAATTCGTGTTCCATTGACAATAGATAGAAGTATTACACTTTTAAAATTACTATTATTTTTTTAGTGTCATTTAACCCATTGCTTCCAGAAATCTTTCCCTTTGGATATTTCAGAGGCACCAAAAACTAAATATTTCTAAAAACAAATGCTTAGTTATTCTTTCCTATCCTCCCCCCACTCCCAATCTGTTTCCTTGCTTTCAAACCACGTTGTGGCAAATGGCTGTACTCAGGTGTCCAAGTTGCAAACCTGGGAATCGCCTTGGATGCGCCTCTCTCACCCCCACATTCAATTCATGGCCAAGACCTGTTGCTCCTACCCTGTTCTTCTCTTAAATTTGTCTGCCTCCACTCCCAGGGCTACTTCCTTGGGGGAGGGTGCTATTAGCCCCCACGGATCGTTGTAACTCTCTCGGAACTGCTGGCTCTGCCTCCAGTGCTCTCCCATCCATTATCTACCGTGAAGCTACAAGGATTTTTTTTTTCTGAAATGAATCTGTTCATGCCGCTCCCCTTGCAACCCATAGGTAGCCCCCGGACATCTTCCGGATCATGTCTAAACTCCTTCCTGTGCCTGACAAGGGTCTTGATGACCTGGATCCACATTTCTGGCCTCATTTCTGGCCCCCTGCCCCCACACCTTTACTCTTCAGCTCCCGGTGCTGCGCCCCTCCCACCCCAGGATCTCCGTGCATGTTCTTGCTTTGCTTTCAGTGCTGACTTCTCCCTTGGGCTCAATAGGGACCCATGAAATATTTTGATTTCTTTATAATCAGAAGGAGAAAAATCTTTTTAGATCAAAGAAATATATATTTAATATATGTAATAGTAGTATGATTATATATGTTTGTTCTAGTTTGCTAATGCTGCCAGAATGCAAAACACCAGAAATGGATTGGCTTTTATAAAGGGGGTTTATTTGGTTACACAGTTACAGTCTTAAGGCCATAAGTGTCCAAGGTAACGCATCAGCAATCGGGTACCTTCACTGGAGGATGGTCAGTGGTGTCTGGAAAACCTCTTTTAGCTGGGAAGGCATGTGGCTAGTGTCTGCTCCAAAGTTCTGGTTTCAAAATGGCTTTCTCCCAGGACGTTCCTCTCTAGGCTGCAGTTCCTCAAAAATGTCACTGTTAGTTGCTCTTGGGGCCTTTGTCCTCTCTTAGCTTCTCTGGAGCAAGAGTCTGCTTTCAACGGCTATCTTCAAACTGTCTCTCATCTGCAGCTCCTGTGCTTTCTTCAAAGTGTCCCTCTTGGCTGTAGCTCCTCTTCAAATAGCCACTCACAGCTGCACTGAGTTCCTTCTGTTTATCAGCCCATTTATATGGCTCCACTGATCAAGGCCCACCCTGAATGGGTGGGGCCATGCCTCCATGGAAATATCTCATCAGAGTTATCACCTATAGTTGGGTGGGGCACATTTCCATGCAAACAACCTAATCCAAACATTCCAACTTAATTCCCACTGATATATCTGCCCCACAAGATTGCATCAAAGAATATGGCTTTTTCTGGGGGACGTGATACATTCAAACCAGCACAATGTTTAATTCATTAATTTATTTTTTAATGAAGGAAGGGGTCCATGAAAGACATAATGTGGCTCTGTTGCTTTGGACACATTTCTCACCATGTCTGCTCCCCTGGCTGATGCTTTCTCATCAGTCCAGGTGTTAGCTCATAACTCTTGCCCTCCAGGAAGCCTTTTCTAACCCCCAAACTGGAGTAAGGCCATACTAGCTGCTCCCCGGACACCCTGCACTTGTCTATGCAATAGCACATGTGATGAAGGATGGCGATGGCCCCATTGCCTAGAAACTCCTTGACAGGTGGCTTCTGTCTGGGTCACCCCTGTGGCCCAGCACCTGGCACATTGTATATGCTCAATAAATAACTATTAAATGAATATTCTGCTGGCAGAAGTTTAAAATTGATACAAGCTTCAGGGCAGCAGTTTGAGTGCATGTGTCAAAAACCCTTGAAATGTGTATGTTCTTTGACCCAGCAATTTCGTAAGGAGAAGCAGCACAGCAAAGTCGGAGCCTGGGGCCCTGGAGGCAGGCAGCCTGGGTTGGAATCCCATCGCTGCCAGTTACAGCTGTGTGACCTTGAGCAAGTTACTGGCTTAATCTTAGTTCCTCAATTTCCTCATCTGTAAATTAAGGTAAAAAATAGTTCCCAATCTCATAGGGTCCTAGGAAAATCAAATGAGTTAATATTTGGAAAGCACTTAGAAAAATGCCTAACATATAGTCAGTAACTGCAAAAAAAAAAGTGTAACAAAAAATGAGGATTTATCTTAAGGAAATACTGAATGATGCAGATTATGCTTTAGTTTTGTGGCAGGGTTAAATCTTCAAACGTCAAAATACATGTGTTTTATATATTTCTCTCCCACCTGCTTTTTCACTGCACCCTGAGGGCTGGTTTGCTATCCCCCCTCCTCGTAGCCACATAAAAGCAGTTGCTGGACTGAGGACAAGGAAGGGTCTAGAAGCCACTTGCAGAGCATTGTCTCTCCCCTCCAAGGCAAGATCAGACCTGGACCAGGGGATGGGTGGAGAGAGGAGAAGGAGGGACGGTGTAGGCAGGGAGGAAGGCGAGGGGACATATGAACCCTCAAGGACTCTGGAGAAGACCCTGCATTTGGGGGATGGAGCCAGGAGTCGAGGTGACCTGCTCCCCCACTGGCCCAGGACACTTGTAATCCCCCCTGGCTGGGGGGCCAGGACTTAGCCTGCAGAGACCTCTCTCTCCGCTTCTGTCACCACCAATGAGGACCTAATCACTAGGGAATTTCTTTCTGAACTGGAGCAGCACTGGACATACCACCACCATTATAATTACAAGGATGTTTATTAAAGTTATATTATTATAATAGTAAAAAATGGAAACAATCTAATAGTATGGGATCAGTTAAATAAATAATGGTATTTTCATATAATAGAACATTATACAGGCAATAAAAATGAAGTTATAGAAGAATCGTAAGGTCATGTAAGTAAAAAAGTGCAAATCACATATATGTAGCATATACCATTCAAATGTTTTATATACATATATGTAAGTACATGTATGTATATTTTTATATATTATTTTTGTGTGTATATATATATATATACGAGACATAACTTCTGAACCACTTGAGCTTGCTCTGGATTGTGGGGCATGGGGGTGGGTAAAATATACTTTTAACTGTCCCTTCCCCAAATTAGAGGATAAAGACACCCTGCTTTAAGCATTTAGTCTAAAGAGCTGAGAGAAAAACTAATTTTAAGCTCTTGTTTTAGACTGTAGCTGGGTAGATGGCTTTTTGTTTGTTTCTTTGTGTGCAGTAAAGGATTGACTTAGCAAGACTGGGGTGTTCAAACCCTGAACATTCCAAAGAAAGGTTTACGCTAACAATGTGTGCCAGTTTGAATGTATTGTGTCCCCCCAAATACCATTATGTTTGATGTAATCTTGTGTGGGCAAACCTATCAGTGTTAATTAGATTGTAATTCTTTGAGTTTTTCCATGGAGATGTGCCCCACCCAACTGTGGGTGATAACTCTGATGAGATATTTCCATGAAGGCATGGCCCCACCCCTTCAGGGTGGGCCTTGATCAGTGAGGCCATATAAATGAGCTGACAAACGGAAGGAACTCAGTGCAGCTGAGAGTGACATTTTGCAGAGGAACTACAGCCAAGAGGGATGCTTTGAAGAAAGCACAGGAACCGCAGACGAGAGAGAGTTTGAAGATGGCTGCTGAAAGCAGACTCCTGCTCCAGAGAAGCTAAGAGAGGACAAATACCCAAAGTGCAACTAAGAGTGACATTTTTGAGGAACTGCAGCCTAGAGAGGAATTTCCTGTGAGAAAGCCATTTTGAAACCAGAACTTTGGAGCAGACACCAGCCACGTACCTTCCCAGCTAACAGAGTTTTTCCGGACACCATTGGCCATCCTCCAGTAAAGGTACCCGATTGCTGATGTGTCACCTTGGACACTTTATGGCCTTAAGACTGTAACTGTTTAACCCAATAAACCCCCTTTTATAAAAGCCAATCCATCTCTGGTGTTTTGCATTCTGGCAGCATTAGCAAACTAGAACACAATGTGATTTAGAGTGTGGACCTTGGGCTAAGCTGTGTCAATTTGACTGCTGGAAGGCTGGAGACTGAGTAACTAAGGCAAGCCAGGCAGGCAGTACTTGCCTACGTGACTAACCTCTATCTAATAAGAATCCTGGACACCATGGCTTTGGGTGAACTTACCGCATTGGAAATACTCTGTACATGTTGTCACACGTTGTAGCTGGGAGTCTTAAGTGCTGTCTCTAAGACTCCACTGGGAAAGGATAAGTGGAAGCTTGCACATGGTCTCTCCTAGATTCTGCCCTATGCACCTTTTGCTTTTGTTGATTTTAATCTGTATCCTTTCACTGTAACAAATTATAACCTTCAGTGTAACAGCTTTGCTGAGTTCTGTGAGTAATGAATGAATGAACCCCAGGGTGGTCTTGGGAATCCATGACACACTTTGTTTCTTTGTTTGGAAAACCTCTTGATGGGTCTCTCTCTTTTTGTCTCTTCTTTAATTCCAACCCTGACCTCCACCACCATTAATGTGAATGGGCAGGTAACCGGGCATTCTCTATCAGGGAGGCTAAGGAGAGATGAACTCAACTGTTCGACATATGAGGAATGCCAGGAAGCTGATCTTTTTCTTGAGAGGCTAGGAAGACCCTGAAATATGTAGCAAAAGGAGAAGGATCTGATTAGAGGTGGCAGTGGGCCAGGGACTTTGCAGGAAATTCAGGGAGAAATCCCCACTGCTAGCAGCAATAGCCAGTGCTGGGTTGGGTCTCCTTCCACGATCCTCAAACCTTCTCTAAAGAAGAACCTTTTAGCCACTTTATGTTCTTGGGTCTTGAGTTAGAGGTACTTTGGAGGATGAAGGAGAAGAGAAGTAAAGTCAAGGTAGAAGTTATAGAGATAAAACTGGGAAGAGAGAAAATAGCACCTTCGGGAGGTGAGATGTGGTAATTTAGCTGAGCCACAAATTGGAAGTTCACCAGAAGAAAGCAAGGCCCCCTGAAAATGCCAGGAAAGGCTGAGGAGAAGCCTTCGTTTCCCTCAGCACATTGCATGAGGACCAAGACATTTTATTTGACTTTCGAATGAAAGGGTGACCACAGAAAGCTGAATGACTTTGGAGCATATGTATCTATAAATATGTGGATAGAGATGCATCCAAAATTCCCTGGAGGAGTAAATATACTAGAAGGCTAATGATGGCTATCTTAAAATGTGGGATAACATGATTTTATTTTTGTTTTATCTATACTTTCTAATCATTTCTACAATGACCATGTGTGGCTTTTATAATGGGAAAAAAATAATTGTTAAAGATAAAAGTGATATTCTTAGCAAGAAAATTCATGGACTGAGTTTGCACTGGATGAATAAAAGGGACAAGGTCCCTGCACTCAAAAAAAAAAAAACAAAACAAAAAAACAAAAAAACTGCAATCAACTGAGGGAGACCTTCCAATACCAAAAAGGTAAGTATATCGCTAGAGACTGTGGTGCAGCAATGAAGGACATTTACTGGGTGCAGCAGTTGAGTACAATGGGAGGAGGCTGTGTGTGATGGAACCTACATTAGAAGGTAATAAACAAAGACCTCCCTTTGGGGGGTGATGTTTGGCTCAGACCTCAAGGAGCCTGAAATACAAAAATGGGTGGAGGAAAGTTCCAGATGCAGGAGGTGCCTAAGGCATGACCTTAAGACAAGAGTGACCTTGTCAGATTCTAGTAAAATTAGTGGACTTCAAAAAAAAATAAAAATCTATGCAAAAACAGTAAGAGACTTATAATGGAAAGAAAATTAGTTTATCAGCAAAAGAAAATGGAATAATATTTTTAAGAAACTCAAGGAAAGAAAATATGAGCCAATTATTTTATATCCAGCAAAATTGACTTTCAGGTATAAAGGGCAAAAACTGTTATCAACATTCAAGAACTCAGAGGATATTGTTTCTATGAGCACTTCCTGAGAAACTAACTAGAGAATAAACCTCAGGCAACTAAAATGGTTAGAGATACATTGGCATAGAGACTGTTGATGAACATTAGACATACATTACTTGTACAATTGAAATTAAATGAGGATTCAAGAGGAGAGTATATGGTATATAATGGCTGTATGTGTAGACAATATAGATATACTCCAACAATAAAAAATAAATGAAAGAGAAAAAAAAAAAAAAAGAGTGACTTTGTCAGTCTGAGGAACTAAAAGGTGGTTGCATGGCTTTAGGACCTCAAGGGAGGGTTTGGGAAGTGAAAGTGAGATTGTGGAGGAGGACAGGGACCAACTCATGCAGAGCCTTATGAGTCCTGATAAGAAGTTTGGCCTTTATTCCAAATGTAAGGGGAAACCACTAGGAGGGTTTCAATGGAGGTTCATTGACTGACTTGCATTTTAAAGAGATCTCCCATAAGCAGCGTGGAGAACAGAGTAGAGGAGAGCAAGTGAGGAGGCTCTTGAAAGAGAATATTCTGGGGATGGTGCAGCGGATATGGGAAGAGGTGGGTAGATTTAGGAGATGGAAGAATAAATAGACAAGATGTGACGTTGGATTAGGGCTGGGGAATGAGAGAGGGAAGTGTCAAGGTTGACTACCAGTTTTCTGGCTTGGAGTTATCTATCAAGGTAGGGCAGATTGTGGGAGAACAGATTTGGACCTGTGAAATAAGAGATGTCTGTGTTTATTAAAAAGGCAGCATTCACAATGGTTCAGCCCACTGATATGAAAAAGAGCGATGCAAACAAGAAAAACAATTCACCCAATTGCTTTAGTATCATTCCAGCCATAACTTATTTTAACAGCTTTATAAAGTTTTAATTCCTTATTTATAGAATTTTGAGATTCTAAGGAAGTCATATATAATTTTGAATTGTATTTTATTTCATGTTAGGGGTGACAATAAGTGCTATTTTGTAGTGATACCTAACAAAAGTGAAGGGTTTTCCAGTAGCCTTGATTCTTGAAGATGATTGTATAACTATGTAGCTTACACAGTGTGACTGTGTGATTGTGAAAACCTTGTGACTCACACTCCCTTTATCCAGTGTATGGAGAGATGACTAGAAAACTGAGGACAAAAATTAAATGTAAAATAGGGTGGGATGGGGGGATGGTATGCCTTAGGTGTTCTTTTTCACTTTTATTTTTATTCTTCTTTTTTTTGAGTAAGGAAAATGTTCAAAAATTGATTGTGGTGCTGAATGCACAACTATATGATGGTACTGTGAACAATTGATTGTGCACTGTGGCTGATTGTGTGGTATGTAAATATATCTCAATAAAACTGAATTAAAAAAAAAGTGGTGGGTTTTCTGCCTGATGTGCTCAAATGACCAATACCGAAGACACCAGAGTTTCAAAAAGAGAGTTTATTGCTAAGCATGAAGCAGATCAGATGGCCTATTGTCCTAAAAATCTACCTCCTCAAACTGTAGTAACTAATAGTTTTTGCTATCAAAAGAAGGGCAGGTTTTAGGATAATGAGCACAATGGCTCTAGATGATGTAATCAGAGGTGATCTATTGAGCATATGCAGATTGAGCACATGCTTAGCAAGATAGTTTAGGAATTGGGATGGGTTTGTTCTGGGCTGGCTCAAGTTCCTTCATTAATAATCATTAGGGGCTGTCTTATGTGATCACAAGGCTCTAAAGTTGAAAAACAGGATTAGGGGGTACAAGGAAGGGCCAGTCACAAGGTTTTCACAGTCACAAGATAAAGACTATATAGTTATACAATCATTATCAAAGATCAAGGCAGCTGAGTTACAGTTCAGTAATTTCAGGTATTTCCCTCTGGCTATTTTGATTTACTAGAAAGTAAAAAAGAAATATGTACATAATGATTCAGTAATCATAATTGTTTATTAAATCCTAACTTCTTGGTTACACCTCCTCCCTCTTGTTTGTCCACTCTCTCAATCTTGAGAGGTATCTGGGAAACAACTGTTCCAACTTCTTCATGCTGAAAAGAGGCATCATCATAGTGTGGAGGAATGAAACTGGCTGTTATTCTTGGAGAAGCTGATACTTCTGGGTTTCAGGGCTTAAGTGGCACAGGAACAACTTGGATGCTCTAAGTCTCTGAAAAATAAACTTAATAAGTAAAACCTTAAGAGTCTTATAGTCTGGGGTATTCTTTAGGGTTTTCAGGAACACTGTTGCTTAGGGTTTGGCATACTGTGGCAGTTTGCAATATCTGGCTGAAACTTGCATAAGAGTCATCTCCAGAATGACATCTTGACTCTATTTGAAATTTTGTAGCCACTGAAACTTTATTTTGTTTTATTTATTTCTCCTCTTTTGGCCAAGAAAGCAGTGCAAATCCCATGATGCCAAGGCAGGGTTCATCTCTGGGAGTCATGTCCCACGTAGTGGGTGATGTGGTGAATTTATTTGCAAAGTTTGGCTTAGAGAAAGAACATATCTGAGCAACAAAAGAGATTTTCAGGGGTAACTCTTAGGCATTAATTATAATTTGGCTTAGCTTCACTATTACATAAATAAGTTTATTTTGGGTAAGTATAATATCGGTAATATTGAGCACTTGACCTAATAAATTGGGAGTCTCTGTTACTTGAGAGAATAGCAAGAATTCCCCAGGTGGGGCAGTTTAATACTTCCATGCTTTCTTTCCCCAGTCCTTCGAGGGACCTTGCAAATACTTTTTCATTTTATGACCCAAACACTCTGAAATGCTTCAGGGTATTACATTAACCTGTACAGAATATCAGGATTCATTCCCTATGCCAAGTTTCTTATCAAATAAAGCTGAATTTGGTTGTTTAAATAAGCTTACCAGATAGGTTTAATTAGATAGTGTGCCACAGAAAATTTTAATTTTGGACAAAACATATTTTTCTTCCTTTGGTCTCACACAGAAATTAAAGTTTTAAAATACAGACACTGTCACCTTTTACCTCGTATTCTGATTTACTTTAGTCTTAACAAGATCAGCTTCATTTATATCTTCAAGTAAAGTCTGATTTTTTTGTCAACTTTTTAAACAGTTGCTGTGTGGGGTAATGTTATTTCTTTAGTACTTCTAGAGCTGGAGAACTCTGAGTCTGAATCTCAGGTGTCACACAGATACCCAAAGTCTCAAGGAGCTATCAGGTTATACACAAAGGGCAAAGCATCTCAGAATTTAGAAATAACAGAGCTCAGGAATAGATGTGACTGCTGTAAGAGCTTACAATCTAGGCCCTAATTTTCTTACAAGCATTTTCTAAATGGAGCTATTTCTAGAAATGAAAACATTTGACAGTTGACTTATATTGGGACCATTAACCACAAACCATAGCAGAAGTTTTGTCCTGTCTCACCTTTGCATGATTACCAGGGTTATGTTAATTAACAGGTAGAACATAATGTACATACCTGCCTTGCTTCTCTCTCTTTTTTAATATTCATTTTATTGAGATATATTCACATACCACGCAGTCATACAAAACAAATCGTACATTCAATTGTTCACAGTACCATTACATAGTTGTACATTCATCACCAAAATCAATCCCTGACACCTTCATTAGCACACACACAAGAATAACAAAAATAATAATTAAAGTGAAGAAGAACAATTAAAGTAAAAAAGAACACTGGATGCCTTTGTCTGTTTGTTTGTTTGTTTCCTTCCCCCATTTTTCTACTCATCCATCCATAGACTAGACAAAGTGGAGTGTGGTCCCTATGGTTTTCCCAATCCCATTGTCACCCCTCATAAGCTACATTTTTATACAATCGTCTTCAAGATTCATGGGTTCTGGGTTGTAGTTTGATAGTTTCAGATATCTACCACCAGCTACCCCAATTCATTAGAACCTAAAAAGGGTTGTCTATATTGTGCGTAAGAGTGCCCACCAGAGTGACCTCTCGGCTCCTTTTGGAATCTCTCTGCCACTGAAGCTTATTTCATTTCCTTTCATTTCCCCCTTTTGGTCAAGAAGATGTTCTCCATCCCACAATGCCGGGTCTACATTCCTCCCCTGGAGTCATATTCCACGTTGCCAGGGAGATTAACTCCCCTGGGTGTCTGATCCCACGTAGTGGGGAGGGCAGTCATTCCACGTTTCAAGTTGGCTAAGCTAGAGAGAGGGGGCCACATCTGAGCAACAAAGAGGCATTCGGGAGAAGGCTCTTAGGCACAATTATAGGGAAGCCTAGCCTCTCCTTTCCTTGCTTCTCTTTTAAAGTCCTTTTTTTGTTGCAGATGAAGTTCTGGCTTATAGCTGACCATGTGTACTTTTAGAGAAGCATTCAAGCAAAATAGTGTAATTGGTAAGGAAATTTGGTCATTTCCATGATCTGTAACATACTTTTAAGAATAACTAAAATCATGACTAACAATATACCATTGTCTAACATCATGCAGCTTGGTATCAAGATATAACATGGACAGTGAGAACATTGTCAAGACTTTAGAATTTTATACAATCTAGAAATATATGAATTAACATTTCACCCATACAAATTTTTTTTTTTAATTCAGTTTTATTGAAATACATTCACACATCATACAATCATCCATGATATGCAATCCACTGTCCACAGTATGATAACATAGTTATGCGTTCATCACCACAATCTATCTCTGAACATTTTCCTTACATCAGAAAGAACCAGAACAAGAATAAAAAATAAAAGTGAAAAAAAAAAAATCACCCATACAAATTTAACTAACAGAAGGATAGAAAATTCCTTTTTAATTATGTTAAAACTTCCTGAACATTTCCTTTGTAATATATTAAAATATTTTAGCACCTACTTTTACAAAATGAAAGAACATATCCTTTGCAACAGTTTGCCTTTAAAAGTGAGAAGGCTTGTCTTTTGAAATAAAGGATGATAAGGTCAACATAAACAACAAGGATATTATTCTGATATGATATAGAATCTGTCCTCTAGACAGAGTACTCAGATGGTTAAGAAAAACTTTTTATAACCTTTCATTAAGAGCAGACCAACAATTTGCATTATTTTAATGGAGAAAACTAAACTCCAGTTTTTGTATGAATACACAGTTTTACATAAAAGCTCTTTAAAAAATATTGTAAACAAACCTATCAAATTTTTGGTCAGCATTGACTATGGCAGACAAAATTCAGTTTCACAATCCTACAACTTTCCATATCCATTCAGGTGTTGTCTTCCATATTAAAACTAGCCATTTTACTTTAGGACAAACCATACTCCCTTAGACAAGCTTATCAAATTTATTGCAGTTACGGTTGCAAAGGTATCATGGGAAAAAAATAATTTTAAATTGGGGAATTCTCTCAGAACAACCTTGGCCTATTCCAAGGCATTTCTTCTGTGCCTACTATTTCTAATCCCCAGGCCCAGTAGAAAGAATCCTAAACCAAGCCTACCCTCCCCTATCTTTCAGCTACTTTAGCTGATTCATTCATATTTGGCCAAGATTTAAGAGGCCCTGGGGGCACGGATACGTGAAAGGGGAAGAATGAGGCCTTGTCTGAGTTTGTCTGTACAGGGTTCAAGACCCTGACCTCAGTTTGTCTGTTGAGTATACTCCTGGAAAATAAGGAACCCAACAGTTAATTGGTACTTAATGAAATTAAGTAAGTGTGTGATGCCTATTTAATTGTTAATTGGTGTGTTATGTATAGTGTTTAATACCTATTTAATTGTTAATTGGTGTGTTTAGTCTAGTTATGAATTGTTGTATCACTTTAAAGTGTTAAGTGTCTGTTTAAATTTGTTAGTCGGTGTGTTACTGCATTTCTATTGTTCATGTGCTTCTAATTGGTTACGGATTATGGAAATTCTTTAAAATAGGAAATTCAAATCTAATAGCATTCTTGAATGTAGATCTTTGGGCTATATTTTGAAAAATTGGAAAGATTTTAGTTATGAGCCTATGAAAGAAAATCATTTATTTCTGTAACACAGTCTGGAGAGAAATGGCCTGAGAATGGCTCTATAAAAAGAACTCTGTATTAAAGTTAGAGTTGTTCTGCAAGAGGGAGCAGAAATGGGATGATATGGCATGGGTTCAGTCCTTTATTTGTCTCTGCCAGCAATCAGTGTTGATGAGAAAACGTAAAATTTTGCCTATAATGATTAGCAGAGTAAAGAAAAATGCCCCCCCGGATTCAAATCTGGAGGATCCGATCGAACTTTTATTAACTCCTTTATCTGCTCTACCTCTACCCTGTAACTGGAGGGCCAATAGATCAGAAAAGGAGGAAGTTCCCCTACCTCTCCCTCCTCCTCCTCCTCAGTATCTCAGGTAAAAGACCCTGAGATAGAAATGGTCTCCCCTCCCATATCCGCCAGTGTACTCAGCTTGGCCAGGGCTGCTCTCTAAAACCAGCAGCAGAGCCACTGGCAAAACTTCCACCCCTCTGGCAAGTGCCTACAGGAGTAGATGAACAAGGAGACCTGAGAGGATTTGTATAAGTGCATATCCCATTCTCCACATCAGGTTGATACAAGGAGGAAAATAATACCCCACTCTATACAGAAGGCCCAAAGAAAATAGAAAGCTTAGTTTTCCCAAATTGGGCTAATATTCAAGCATACCAGAAACAATGAAAAAGTAGTGTTCAAATTAGTGTGTTTTATACTTCTATGTTTCGGTTTTTTTGTGTGTCTAACTTTCTATTTGTGTCTGTTTGTGCAATGTATATTTTCTATCTCTGGATGGTAATATCGAATTGGCAAGCAAAAATTCTTAAAAGAGCCCAATTCAGAGCAGTTGGTTCAGCGACCTGGCAGCCTTCTGTGGCAGGACCACGGGTATCTTCGGACAGATCAGAGGTATTGTAATAATGCCCGAAATAAACACCAACAATCTCGATGAGTAACAAGTTCAACTTCTGGCACAGTTGTGTATTATTATTGATGAAAATGACAACAAAAGTGGAGGCGAGCTCTCTCTAAGCCCGCTTGGCAGGTGAACTCACTGCCCTCCCCTCTACGTGGGACCTGACTCCCAGGGCTGTGAATCTCCCTGGCAATGTGGGACAGGACTCCCGGGGATGAGTCTGGACCTGGCATCATGGGATTGAGAAAATCTTCTTGATCAAAAGGGGAATGCAAAATGAAACAAAATAAAGTTTCAGTGGCTGAGAGATTTCACATGGAGTTGAGAGGTCATTCTGGAGAGTATTCTTATGCATTATATAAATATTCCTTTTTAGTTTTTAGTGTATTAGAACAGCTAGAAAGAAAAACCTGAAACTGTTGAACAGCAACCCAGTAGCTTTGATTCTTTTTTTTTAAATTTTTGGCAAACTTTAGTAAACTCTTTTGCTATAAATTACCCACATTTTATAAACAAAATCCCAATAACTTGCATTTGGTTTAAAGTAATAGCTTTATATCATGCAAATAAATTTCAAGTATGAAAAGTTCATTATTGCAATAATACCTCTTTGCAAGCCCAAAATTCTTGGTTTATACTAAAACTGTAAACTGAAAAAAAAAACCTAAAAAGGAGTAAAACCATCAGTGCCATCTATTGCAGAATTACAACATCTTCCTGAAGTGTTGCTAAGCAAATCGCAGAGAAACACGTCTGGAAGGAACATATCATTGAAAAGAAAAGAAACTGCTTTTATTTTTATTCTTCTTCTTTTTTTTTTTTTTTTTAACATTTTACATCATTATTGTCTCTAGTATTTTCTCCTTTCCAAATAGAAACTCACATCTTCTATAATGTTGCTCTTGAGTCAGCCATTCTATGCAGTCACCACTTGCATGTTCCCAAAATCGTCATCTTCATGTGTTCTCTTCAAACTGCCTGTGGTACCAGAATGGACAGATAATGACCTTTCTGTCTCTAGTGGTGACATCATCTGTATTGTTAATTTTGCTAGGTAGATGGCTTCATACTCCTGAAGCTGATGGATGAATCCAGCATTAGGAATAGTACAAAATCTTCTTTCTTGAACATAAGCGAATGCATCTCTGTACTTCATTCCAACTCTTTCCATAATGTATGCAATAACAAAGGCAACATTTCTGGAGATCCCTGCATTTCCATGAACAAGAACTTTTTTTTTTTTTTAATCTTCATTTTATTGAGATATATTCACATACCACACAGTCATACAAAACAAATCGTACTTTCGATTGTTCACAGTACCATTACATAGTTGTACATTCATCACCTAAATCAATCCCTGACACCTTCATTAGCACACACACAAAAATAACAAGAATAATAATTAGAGTGAAAAAGAGCAATTGAAGTAAAAAAGAACACTGGGTACCTTTGTCTGTTTGTTTCCTTCCCCTATTTTTCTACTCATCCATCCATAAACTAGACAAAGTGGAGTGTGGTCCTTATGGCTTTCCCAATCCCATTGTCACCCCTCATAAGCTACATTTTTATACAACTGTCTTCAAGATTCATGGGTTCTGGGTTGTAGTTTGATAGTTTCAGGTATCCACCACCAGCTACCCCAATTCTTTAGAACCTAAAAAGGGTTGTCTAAAGTGTGCGTAAGAGTGCCCACCAGAGTGACCTCTCGGCTCCTTTTGGAATCTCTCTGCTACTGAAGCTTATTTCATTTCCTTTCACATCCCCCTTTTGGTCAAGAAGATGTTCTCCGTCCCACGATGCCAGGTCTACATTCCTCCCCGGGAGTCATATTCCACGTTCCCAGGGAGATTCACTCCCCTGGGTGTCTGATCCCACGTAGGGGGGAGGGCAGTGATTTCACCTTTCAAGTTGGCTTAGCCAGAGAGAGAGGGCCACATCTGAGCAACAAAGAGGCATTCGGGAGGAGGCTCTTAGGCACAACCATAGGGAGGCCTACCCTCTCCTTTGCAGCAACCGTCTTCCCAAGGGTAAAACCTATGGTAGGGGGCTCAACCCATCAAACCACCAGTCCCCTATGTCTGTGGTCATGTTAGCAACCATCGAGGTGGGGTAGGCCAATACCCCTGCATTCTCCACAGGCTCCTCAAGGGGGCACTACATCTTTTTTTCCTTGTTTTTCTTTTTTTTTTTTAACTTTCCCTTCTTTTTTAAATCAACTGTATGAAAAAAAAAGTTAAAAAGAAAACAAACATACAATAAAAGAACATTTCAAAGAGACCATAACAAGGGAGTAAGAAAAAGACAACTAACCTAAGATAACTGCTTAACTTCCAACATGTTCCTACTTTACCCCAAGAAAGTTACCTAATATAGCAACATTTCTGTGAACTTGTTCCTACTATATCCATCAGAAATTAACAGACCATAGTCATTCCTGGGCAACCCCAGAACGTTAAATAGCTTATCTGTTCTTCTTGGATTATTGTTCCCCCTTCCTTAATTGCTCTCTATTGCTAGTTCCCCTACATTCTACATTATAAACCATTTGTTTTACATTTTTCAAAGTTCACATTAGTGGTAGCATATAATATTTCTCTTTTTGTGCCTGGCTTATTTCACTCAGCATTATGTCTTCAAGGTTCATCCATGTTGTCATATGTTTCACGAGATCGTTCCTTCTTACTGCCGCGTAGTATTCCATCGTATGTATATACCACATTTTATTTATCCACTCATCTGTTGAAGGACATTTTGGTTGTTTCCATCTCTTGGCAATTGTGAATAATGCTGCTATGTACATTGGCGTGCAGATATCTGTTCGTGTCACTGCTTTCCGACCTTCCGGGTATATACCGAGAAGTGCAATCGCTGGATCGAATGGTAACTCTATATCTAGTTTTCTAAGGAACTGCCAGACTGACTTCCAGAGTGGCTGAACCATTATACAGTCCCACCAACAATGAATAAGAGTTCCAATTTCTCCACATCCCCTCCAGCATTTGTAGTTTCCTGTTTGTTTAATGGCAGCCATTCTAATCGGTGTTAGATGGTATCTCATTGTGGTCTTAATTTGCATCTCTCTAATAGCTAGTGAAGCTGAACATTTTTTCATGTGTTTCTTGGCCATTTGTATTTCCTCTTCAGAGAACTGTCTTTTCATATCTTTTGCCCATTTTATAATTGGGCTGTCTGTACTATTGTCATTGAGTTGTAGGATTTCTTTATATATGCAAGATATCAGTCTTTTGTCAGATACATGGTTTCCAAAAATTTTTTCCCATTGAGTTGGCTGCCTCTTTACCTTTTTGAGAAATTCCTTTGAGGTGCAGAAACTTCTAAGCTTGAGGAGTTCCCATTTATCTGTTTTTTCTTTTGTTGCTTGTGCTTTGGGTGTAAAGTCTAGGAAGTGGCCGCCTAATACAACGTCTTGAAGATGTTTTCCTACCTTATCTTCTAGGAGTTTTATGGTACTTTCTTTTATATTGAGATCTTTCGTCCATTTTGAGTTAATTTTTGTGTAGGTTGTGAGGTAGGGGTCCTCTTTCATTCTTTTGGATATGGATATCCAACTCTCCCAGCCCCATTTGTTGAAAAGACCATTATGACTCAGTTCAGTGACTTTGGGGGCCTTATCAAAGATCAGTTGGCCATAGATCTGAGGGTCTATCTCTGAATTCTCAATTCGATTCCATTGATCTATATGTCTATCTTTGTGCTAGTACCATGCTGTTTTGACAACTGTGGCTTTATAATAAGCTTCAAAGTCAGGGAGTGTAAGTCCTCCCACTTCGTTTTTCTTTTTTAGAGTGTCTTTGGCAATTCGAGGCATCTTCCCTTTCCAAATAAATTTGATAACTAGCTTTTCCAAGTCTGCAAAGTAGGTTGTTGGAGTTTTGATTGGGATTGCATTGAATCTGTAGATGAGTTTGGGTAGAATTGACATCTTAATGACATTTAGTCTTCCTATCCATGAACATGGAATATTTTTCCATCTTTGAAGGTCCCCTTCTATTTCTTTTAGTAGAGTTAGGTAGTTTTCTTTGTATAGGTCTTTTTACATCTTTGGTTAAGTTTATTCCTAGGTACTTGATTTTTTTAGTTGCTATTGAAAATAGTATCTTTTTCTTGAGTGTCTCTTCAGTTTGTTCATTTCTAGCATATAGAAACATGACTGACTTATGTGCATTAGTCTTGTATCCCGCTACTTTGCTAAATTTGTTTATTAGCTCTAGTAGCTGTATCGTCGATTTCTCAGGGTTTTCCAGATATAAGATCATATCATCTGCAAACAATGACAGTTTTACTTCTTCTTTTCCAATTTGGATGCCTTTTATTTCTTTGTCTTGCCAGATTGCCCTGGCTAGCACTTCCAGCACAATGTTGAATAACAGTGGTGACAGCGGACATCCTTGTCTTGTTCCTGATCTTAGAGGGAAGGCTTTCAGTCTCTCACCATTGAGTACTATGCTGGCTGTGGGTTTTTCATATATGCTCTTTATCATGTTGAGGAAGTTTCCTTCAATTCCTACCTTTTGAAGTGTTTTTATCAAAAAGGGATGTTGGATTTTGTCAAATGCTTTTTCAGCATCTATTGAGATGATCAATTGATTTTTCCCTTTTGACTTGTTAATGTGTTGTAATACATTGATTGATTTTCTTATGTTGAACCATCCTTGCATGCCTGGAATGAACCCCACTTGGTCACGGTGTATGATTTTTTTAATGTGTCTTTGGATTCGACTTGCAAGTATTTTGTTGAGGATTTTTGCATCTATATTCATTAGGGAGATTGGCCAGTAGTTTTCCTTTTTTGTAGCATCTTTGCCTGGTTTTGGTATTAGATTGATGTTAGCTTCATAAAATGAGTTAGGTAGTGTTCCATTTTCTTCAATGTTTTGAAAGAGTTTGAGTAAGATTGGTGTCAGTTCTTTCTGGAAAGTTTGATAGAATTCCCCTGTGAAGCCATCTGGCCCTGGGCATTTATTTGTGGGAAGATTTTTGATGACTGATTGGATCTCTTTGCTTGTGATGGGTTGGTTGAGGTCTTCTATTTCTTCTCTGGTCAGTCTAGGTTGTTCATATGTTTCCAGGAAATTGTCCATTTCTTCTACATTATCCAGTTTGTTGCCATACAGTTGTTCATAGCATCCTCTTATAATTTTTTTAATTTCTTCAGGATCTGCAGTTATGTCACCTTTTTCATTCATTATTTTGTTTATATGGGTCTTCTCTCTTTTTGATTTTGTCAGTCTAGCTAGGGGCTTGTCAATCTTGTTGATCTTCTCAAAGAACCAACTTTTGGTGATATTTATCCTCTCTATTGTTTTTTTGTTCTCCATGTCATTTATTTCTGCTTTAATCCTTGTTATTTCTTTTCTTCTACTTGGTTTAGGATTGGTTTGCTGTTCATTTTCTAGCTTCTTCAGTTGATCCATTAGTTCTTTGATTTTGGCTCTTTCTTCCTTTTTAATATATGCATTTAGTGCTGTAAATTTCCCCCTTAGCACTGCTTTTGCTGCATCCCATAGGTTTTGGTATGTTGTGTTCTCATTTTCATTCGTCTCTATATATTTAGCAATTTCTCTTGCTATTTCTTCTTTAACCCACTGATTGTTTAGGAGTGTGTTGTTTAACCTCCAGGTATTTGTGAATTTTCCAAGTCTGTGATGGTTATTGACTTCTAATTGTATTCCATTGTGGTCAGAGAATGTGCTTTGAATAATTTCAATCTTTTTAAATTTATTGAGGCTTGTTTTATGTCCCAGCATATGATCTATTCTGGAGAAAGTTCCATGAGCACTAGAAAAGTATGTGTATCCTGGTGATTTGGGATGTAATGTTCTGTATATGTGTGTTAAATCTAATTCATTCATCAGATTGTTTATGTTTTCAATTTCCTTATTGGTCTTCTGTCTGGTTGATCTATCTATAGGAGAGAGTGATGTGTTGAAGTCTCCCACAATTATTGTGGAAACATGAATTGCTTCCTTTAGTTTTGCCAGTGTTTCTCTCATGTATTTTGTGGCACCTTGATTGGGTGCATAGACATTTACGATTGTTATTTCTTCTTGTTGAATTGCCCCTTTTATTAGTATGTAGTGGCCTTCTTCGTCTCTCAAAACATCCCTGCATTTAAAGTCTATTTTATCTGAGATTAATATTGCTACACCTGCTTTCTTTTGGCTGTAGCTTGCATGAAATATTTTTTTCCATCCTTTCACTTTCAGTTTCTTTGTGTCCCTGTGTCTAAGATGAGTCTCTTGTATGCAACATATTGATGGTTCATTTTTTTTGATCCATTCTGTGAATCGATATCTTTAATTGGGGAGTTTAATCCATTTACATTCAACGTTATAACCGTGAAGGCATTTCTTGAATCAGCCATCTTATCCTTTGGTTTATGTTTGTCATATTTTTCCCCTCTCTCTATTAATATCCTTTATTGTACCCATACCGAATCTCTTTAGTACTGAACCTTTCTCCAAGTCTCTGTGTCGTTTCTTTGTTTCTCTGTCTGTAGGGCTTCCTTTAGTATCTCCAGTAGGGCAGGTCTCTTGTTAGCAAATTCTCTCAGCATTTGTTTGCCTGTGAAAAATTTAAGCTCTCCCTCAAATTTGAAGGAGAGCTTTGCTGGATAAAGTATTCTTGGCTGGAAATTTTTCTCACTCAGAATTTTAAATATATCGTGCCACTGCCTTCTTGCCTCCATGGTGGCTGCTGAGTAGTCACTACTTAGTCTTATGCTGTTTCCTTTGTATGTGGTGAATTGCTTTTCTCTTGCTGCTTTCAGAACTTGCTCCTTCTCTTCCGTGTTTGACAGTATGATCAGAATATGTCTCGGAGTGGGTTTATTTGGATTTATTCTATTTGGAGTTTGCTGAGCATTTATGATTTGTGTATTTATGTTGTTTAGAAGATTTGGGAAGTTTTCCCCAACAATTTCTTTGAATACTCTTCCTAGACCTTTATCCTTTTCTTCCCCTTCTGGAACACCAATGAGTCTTATATTTGGACGTTTCATGTTATCTATCATATCCCTGAGGTCCATTTCAATTTTTTCAATTTTTTTCCCCATTCTTTCTTTTATGCTTTCATTTTCCATTCTGTCATCTTCCAGGTCACTGATTCATTGTTCAACTTCCTCTAGTCTTGTACTATGAGTGTCCAGAATCTTTTTAATTTGGTCAACAGTTTCTTTAATTTCCATAAGATCATCCATTTTTTTATTTAGTCTTGCAATGTCTTCTTTATGCTCTTCTAGGGTCTTCTTGATATCCTTTGTATCCCATACTATGGTCTCATTGTTCATCTTTAGTTCTTTGAGTAGCTGCTCTAGGTGCTGTGTCTCTTCTGATCTTTTGATTTGGGTGTTTGGGCTTGGGTTATCCATATCGTCTGGTTTTTTCATATGCTTTATAATTTTCTGTTGTTTTTGGCCTCGTGGCATTTGCTGAACTTGATAGGGTTCTTTGAGGATTTGTAGACCAATTGAAGTCCTTATCTCTAATTTATCAGATCTACAGCTTCGTGGAGTACACTTTCTCTAACTAACCAGCAGGTGGCGTCCACGAGCCACCTGTTCTCCGCAAGCCAGTTCTCCCCTGCTTAGCCTTTTTGGTGAGTGGGGGAGTGAGTCTTGTGGGGTCCAATTGGTGTACCAAGCTTGCATGTGTAGTTGGTGTTGCCTGCCCTGTATATGGGGCGTGTTTCTGGGCAGTCAGGGAGTGGGGGTGGTCCTAACAATCAAATCTCCCTGGTGATCCTAGAGTTTTAAAGCTGCTGCAATAGTCTAATCCTTCAGTTCAGTCCTGCCACAGTTTGTCTCTGCCACTGACCCACAAGTCCTTGGTATTGGCGTATGGCTCCTGAGACTTGCAAGTGGGCCCCTCTTCCAGGCTGTGCACCCCGGGTCCTCTGTTGAGGGATGACTGTGCTATGTCACAAGTGAGTGCCGTCCCCCCAGGGCAGTTCTGGGCTGCTGGGCTGTGTAGGGAGGCTCCCAGTCTGCTGAAATGATGGCTGAATGGGGCTTTGTTAATTCACACTGCTCCACCTTCCCAACCCTGGGACAATCAGCTGAGGTTGCAGGGAAGGCTAATGTCCACGCCCAGTTTTGTGGTGTGTGCCTGTTATTTGAAGCACTTCCGTCACACTGGGTTGTCTGGGGCAGCTCTGGGCTATGGGGCTGGCGATGGGCAGGAGTGTTTCCTGTCCACCAGGATGATGGCTGTGAGCGGACACACCCCTTTTCTTGGAAAGTTGTGGTGTTTAGTGAATTTTCTCAGCCACTGGATTATTGCCTTTTGTCTCAGAGCTCTCTTAGTTCTGCTCTTGTCTTGACCTGCCCAAATTGCAAGTCTTTGAAGCTTTCTGTATTGGGCTTCCTAGAGTAATTGTTTCAGAAAAAGAAAAAAGGATTAAAAAAAAAGGGCCCTCCTCAGAGATCTAATGGGTTATTGAAATGCTAAGAGACAAAGCAATTAGGGCCATTAAGGAAAGGTCCACAGGGCAGAGAGATCAGCTTTTCTTCGGGATTTGCATATGAGCCTGAGGGCCTGAGCTCTGCCCTTCCCCTTTCTATGTTCACCAGAACTCCAAAAATCCTCTGCTTTTATTTTGGAGTTTTTCGTGTTGTTTTTTTCTATGCTTGTCTCATCTCTGCTGGGCTGGCTGCTCTCAGATTCTCTGGTGTCTGGTCTCAGTCTATCTATGGTTGGAGTTTGGATCAGTAGAATGAGTTTCCGATAAGGGCTGCCACTGCAGTTCTCCCTTCTCCTTCCCGGAGCTGACAGCCCCTCCTCCCACGGGACTGAGCCTGGCAGGGAGGGGTGCGGGTCCCCTGGCCACAAAAACTTACAGATTTCGCTGATCTCAGCAGTTCCACATTTTCATGAGTGTTGTATGAAGTATGCCCAAAGTCAGATTGCTCTGTGGTGTCCAGTCCACGCAGTTCCTGGCTTTCTACCTACTTTCCTGGAGGAGTAACTAAAACATACAGCTCACCAGTCTGCCATCTTGCCCCGCCTCAGAACTTTTTTTTTAATATACAATTTTATTGATATATATTCACATACCCTACAATCACAGTGTACAATTAATTATTCATATTACCATCACACAGTTGTGCATTCATCACCAGGATCAGTTTTTGAACATTTTCCTTACTCTCTCCCCAAGAAAAAAAAGGACAAAAGAGAACACCCGAAAAATTGCATCACCCCCATTCCCAACCTATTCTTCATTCAGTTTTTGTCGCCATTTTCTACTCACTTGTCCACACACTGGATAAAGGGAGTGTGAGCCACAAGGTTTTCACAATCACACAGTCATATAGTGTAAGCTACATAGTTACACAATTGTCTTCAAGAATCCCTTGATTCTTGAAGACAATTCCAGGTGTTTCCTTCTAGCTATTTCAACACACTAAAAGCTAAAAAGGGTTATCTATACAGTGCATAAGAATACCCTCTAGAGTGACCTCTCGACTCCATTTGAAATCTCTCAGCCACTGAAATCTCTCAGCCACTGAAACCTTGTTTTGTTTCATTTCGCTTTTCCTTTTTGTTCAAGAAGACTTTCTCAATCCTACCATGCCGGGTCCAGGCTTATCCCCAGAAGTCATGTCCCACATTGCCAGGGAGATTTACACCCCTGGGAGTCATGTCCCATGTAGGGGGGAGGGCAGTGAGTTCACCTGCCAGGTGAGCTTAGAGAGGCCACATCTGAGCAATAAAGAGGTTCTCTGGGGAGACTCATAGGCACAATTACAAGTAGGCTTAGAGTTCTAGTTTGTTAATGCTGCCAGAATACAAAACACCAGAGATGGATTGGCTTTTATAAAAGGGGGGGTTATTTGGTTACACAGTTACAGTCTTAAGGCCATAAAGTGTCCAAGATAACACATCAGCAATCAGTTACCTTCACTGGAGGATCACTAATGGTATCCAGAAAACCTCTGTTAGCTGGGAAGGCATGTGGCTGGTGTCTGCTCCAAACTTCTGGTTTCAAAATGGCTTTCTCCCAGGACATTCCTCTCTAGGCTGCAGTTCCTCAAAAATTCACTCTTAGTTGCACTTGGGATATTTGTCCTCTCTCAGCTTCTCCGGAGCAAGAGTCTGCTTTCAACGGCTGTCTTCAAACTGTCTCTCATCTGCAGCTCCTGTGCTTTCTTCAAAGTGTCCCTCTTGGCTGTAGCAAGCTGTTCCTTCTGTCTGAGCTCTTATATAGTGCTCCAGTAATCAAGACACACGCTGAATGGGTGGGACCACACCTCCATGGAAATTAGCTCATCAGAGTTATCACCTACAGTTGGGTGGGGCGCATCTCCATGGAAACACTCAGAGGTTTCCAATCTAATCAGCACTAAAACGCCTGCCCCACAAGATTGCATCAAAGAATATGGCTTTTTCTGGGGGACGTAATACGTTCAAACCGACACAATCTAATCAGCACTATAACGCCTGTCCCACAAGATTGCATCAAAGAATATGGCTTTTTCTGGGGGACATAATACATTCAAACCGACACACTTAGTTTCTCCCTTGCAGCAACAAGCCTCATGAGGGAAAGCCCCCAGATTGAGGGCTTGACCTACTAAACTGGTAGTTCTCAATATTTGTAAGAATATTAGTAATAACCAAGGTGGGGAAGTTCAACGTTTCCACCTTTCCCCCCAGTTCCTCAGGGGCACCCCACAAATACATTTTTATTCTCTGCCCAAATCACTTTGGGATATATTGGGATTTCATCCCAACATGTACAAACCTACCAGATCTCACTTCCCATTGAAAGCTCCATGGACTTATGGTGTCCAAACAAACTGAGTGTGCAAGTTGAACTGTTTAGTGTGCTTCAGAAAGTATAGATCCTGCACCATATAAACATCTTTTCCCTCAGTCTTGCAAGGAAGTTGATGTTTTAAAACAGTATTGTCCTTTACTCTTTGGCCTGATTTGCCTTACATGGACAAGAACTTTTCCTCCAATTTGTAAGCTCCCATCAATAAATTCTTTAGTCATGGGATAAATATTATATTTTCAACTAGATTATCTGCAATATCTAAGACTAAATAGCTAAATAATTGCTGAAAGTTTGGTTTAATAAAATTTTCTTCAATATTTTGTCTCAAGCATATTATGTGGCTTATTCCATGTTTCTGTAGTATAGCTAGCCCAGAAAAGTTGGTTAATAAAGTTTCTTGGTGAACCTAACCTAAAGTTCATATGTTGCTTTTCATAGCAGAAGAATAGGGGCATAAAAACAATCCAGGTAAAATTTCCTGCATCTCTCCACTCGTAGGATAGGTCCATTCCTTGGCCTCTTCTTGGCACTGTGGGAGGGTGGGGAACTCCAGCTTCACGTCCTCCATGGTCCTGGCCCGTGGGCCAGTGGGTGGGGTGGGAGGGTGAGTTACCTGGCTGGATGACCCTCAGACCTGGCAGTGGTGGCACAAAGGAGAACCCGTGGACCAGAGGACTGGCAGGCAAGTGGCGGGCTTACAGCTAACACACGCAATCTAAACAATCTGGTGGCGGTGATGGCAAGGAAGAGGAGGGTTGGACGGCTCGTACTCAGCCGCCATGCTGCCACCATCTCCCACTCCTAATGTCTCCCAGCCTTGATTCTTGAAGACGATTGTATAACTATGTAGCTTACATAGTGTGACAGTGTGATTGTGAAAACCTTGTGGCTCATACTCCATTTATCCAGTGTATGGACAGATGAATAGAAAAATGGGGGCAAAACTAAATGTAAAATAGAGTGGGATGGGGGGGGGATGGGATGTTTTAGGGTTCTTTTTTACTTTTATTTTTATTATTTTTATTTTTTTTGGAGTAATGAAAATGTTCAAAAATTGATTGTGAACAATTGATTGTACACTGTGGATGATTATATGGTATGTGAATATATCTCAATAAAATTGAATAAAAACAAATTGGAGCTGGAACCAAAAAGAATTGTCCCCTGAATGAAAACATTGTCAAAGGATTATTGCGTTGAGCTTTTAGTATCTTCTTATTCAACATCAAAAATTAGCTCCTACTACAGCAGAGATCAGATGCTAAAATTACCTTTCCAGGTTGTTTTACCAATATCTTTTGCAGTCGTCCATCAAGTAATCCAGGAGAACTTGAAGTAAGTGATACAATTGGAGTAAGATGAGCAGCACAGGGGTGTTTAAATTAGGAATTCCCATGGAAGAGACTCCTTCAGAAGAAATTAATTATGTAACACAAATTCACTACAAGGCTCAATCTGATGGTATTTGGGATGAACATGAAATTGATTACATTTTGTTTGTAAGGAAGAATGTAATTTTGGATCCAGATCCTAATGAAATTAAAAGCTATTGTTATGTGTCAAAGGAAGAACTAGAAGAACTTCTGAAAAAAGCAGCCAGTGGTAAAAATTAAGATAACTCCATGGTTTAAAATTGTTGCAGAGATGAGGCAGGACAAGATGGCAGCATAGAGAGGTGTGGAAATTAGTTAGTCCTCTAGAGCAACAAGTAAATAGCCAGGAACAGTTAGTAAATAGTCTGAAACAACTGTTGGATACACATCGTACACCAGCCTGGAATGTGTGGAACGGCTGAGATCACAGCGCAAAACTGTAAGTAAAACTGCAGAGCTGGCACCCCTCCCTCACTGGCATGGCAGGCTGAGTTGCAAAACTTCACTGTGGCAGAAAGAAACAGCATCTGCCCAGAGCAAGGGAATGTAGCAAAACTAAGCTCCAATTGTGGTTTTAATTAACAAATTTGGACTACTGAATATGAGCTACAGTCACAGCTCTACCCAGAGCAAACTGGAAAGGTAACTGAGGTTCCTCCCAGCAGAGAGGAGACAGGGCTGATGAAAAACAAAAATAGATTAAAAACAGAGGCTTTTGGAGATGGCTGAGCTCAGAATATTGGAAAATGGCCATGTCCCAAGAAAAGGGGCACAGAGAAATGGGTACCAACATCAGTCGACCGGCAAAACTGGGGGGCTGGGGACTGGGTCTTAAAAGGGGATTTTGCTCTTTTTCCTTTTTTTTCTCTCTCATTCTAAGCAGCTCATTAGGGTAAGCCTCAAGCATTTTCAATTGTCAGTGCTGACCCAGGCAAGGGTGGAGGTAACAGAGTCAGAGAGACAAAGGAGGAATTCAAGTATAGAAGATAACTCCCTAAAGGGTGTTATCTTCTCTAAGAAAAGGGGGGTAGGGCACAGCTCAAGTGGCATCCCTCCCTTGGAGAATTCAGACCCCAGGGCCTGGGGGAGTGGGAACGAGAAACAACTTAAGCTTGGCTTCTGACACCCTCACCCCTGGCCAAGACAGGGTCCACTGAGAATTAAAGGGACTGCACTTCTTTACACCAGTGGGGAGCTGCAGACTGACAAATGCCACCTGCTAGGCAGGATAGGAAAAGCACCAAGTCTAGAGGCCTCACAGGAAAGTCTGATAACCTACTCCTAAGGGAAACTTGATACTGATTACATCTTCCTCCTGAGACCTGGGCCTGTCTGGTCTGGGAAAATCTGATTGGGGTAATCAAGGAAACCAGATGCCTAGAAAAAAAAATTACAAGTCACATTAGGAAAAATGAAGATATGGCCCAGTCAAAGGAACAAATTTCAACTGAGATACAGGAATCAAAACAACTAATTATTAATCAAACAACTCTCCTACATCAATCAAAAAATCAAATCAGTGAGTTGAGGGAAGATATGGCAAAAGAGATGAAGGATATAAAGAAGACACTGGGCAGACATAAAGAAGAACTTGAAAGTTTGAAAAGCAATTGGCAGAACTTATGGGAATGAAAGGCACTATACAAGAGATGAAAAACACAACGGAGACATACAAAAGCAGATTTGAAGAGGCAGAAGAAAAGATTCATGAGCTTGAGAACAAGACATCTGAAATCCTGCACACAGAGAAAAGGAAAAGAATGGAAAAATATGAGCACTGGGGACCAAATGACAAGATGAAGTGCATGAGTGCATGTGTTATGGGTGTTCCAGAAGGAGAAGAGAAGGGAAAAGGGGCAGAAATGATAATGGAGGAAACAATCACTGAAAATGTCCCATCTCTTATGAAAGACATAAAATTACAGAGCCAAGAAGTGCAGCATACCCCAAACAGAATAGATCCAGATATGCCTATGCCAAGACATTTACTAATCAGATTGTCAAATGTCAAAGACAAAAAGAGAATTCTGAAAGCAGCAAGAGAAAAGCGATCCATCACATACAAGGGAAGCTCGATAAGACTATGTGCAGATTTCTCAGTAGAAAACGTGGAGGCAAGAAGGCAGTGGTATGATATATTTAAGATACTGAAGGAGAAAAACTGCCAACCAAGAATTCTATTTTCGGCAAACTGTCCTTCAAAAATGAGGGAGAGTTTAAAATATTCCCAGACAAACAGACACTGAGAGAGTTTGTGAACAAGATACCTGCTCTACAGGAAATACTAAAGGGAGCATTGCAGGCAGATAGGAAAAGACAGGAGAGAGAGGTTTGGAGCACAGTGTTGTGTGATGGTAGCACAATAATGTAAGTGCACTGAACAAAGATGACTGTAAATATGATTGAAAGAGGAAGGTTCAGGGCATGTAGGACACCAGACGGAAAGATAGAAGATAAAGACTGGGACTGTATAACTTGGTGAAACCAGCGGTGGTCAATGATTGTGATTAAGTGTACAAACATGTGTGTACCTGGGGGAGAGCAAATGAATGCTAACTTTGCAAGGTGTTGAAAAGGGGTGGTGTTGGAGAAAAAATACAATCAATGCAAACTGGAGTCTGTGGTTAGCAATAACATTGTAATGTGCATCCAGTGATTGTGTCAAAGGCAATGTGCCAGGGCTGGATGTCTATAGGAGCGGGATATGAGGGAGAGATGTGGGATTCTTGGCATTGGTGGTGTTGTCTAACTTTTTTAAATTGTATTTTATTTTAATTTTATTTTTTCTTTGGTTGCTTTTCAGTTGTCATTTTTTCCTTTCTTTTTCTTTTTTCTTTTTACTTGTTTCGCCTCTTCCTCTTTCTTTGTGGAAGAAATGGAAATGTCCTTATATAGATAATGTTGGTGAATGTATAACTATGTGGTTATAGAGGGAAATATTGTTTGTAACTTAGGATGGAATGTATGGTGTGTGAATAAAACCACCTAAAAAATAAACAGAGGGATACAGGAGATGGTGAAAATGTGGAGAAAGGGATGTGCCTAATTGCCATTGGTGGGGAAGTAGAATGGTGTAGCCCATCTGGAGGGCAGTGTGGTGGTTCCACAGAAAGCTGAGCATGGGGTTGCCATGTGGTCCTGCAACCCTGTTATTGGGTATATACTTGAAAGAACTGAAAAGATGGACACAAATGGACATGTGCACAGTGGGGTTTATGGTGTCAGTATTCATGATTTGCAGTGGAAGGGGGTGGCCTAAGGGTACACCGACTGATGAACAGAATGGCGAACTGTGGTGTATGCATACAATGGAATATTGAGCGGTTACAAGAAGGAGTGAAGTTGTGAGGTGAATGGACATTGAGGACAGTATATTGAGTGAAATAAACCAGAAATGAAAAGAAAAACATTATAATGCCTTGCTGGTATGGACTAAATATAATGTGCAAGCTCAGAGAGGTGAGTCTGAGAGCATGGATCATCAGGAGAAGGCTTATTGTAAAGGTTCCTGGACTGTACACTCTTAGAGCAGTTACATCTATTTCTGAGCTGTAATGGTTATTTCTAAATTCTGAGATGCTGAGCTCTTTGTGTGTGATCCGGTCGGTCCCTGGAACTTTGGGTGTCTGTGTGACCTCTCTAAGCCCATTCAGCAAGTAAACTCACTGCCTTTCCCCCTATGTGGGACATGACTCCCAGGGGTCTAAATCTCCCTCGCAATGTAGAATATGACTCCTGAGAATGATCTTGGCCCTGGCATTGTGGGATTGAGCAAACCTTCTTGGACCAAAAGGGGGAAGAGAAAGGAAATAAAATAAAGTTTCATTGGCTGAGAAATCTCAAATAGAGTTGAGAGGCCATTCTGGAGGTTATTCTTATGCATTATATAGATATCCCTTTTTAGTTTTTAGTGTATTGGAATAGTTAGAAGGAAATACCTGAAACTATTGAGCTGCAACCCAGTAGCCTTTACTCTTGAAGACGACTGTATAACTATATAGCTTACACTGTGTGACCGTGTGATTGTGAAAACTCTGTGGCTCCCACTCCTTTAATACAGTGTATGGATACATGAATAGAAAAATGAGGACAAAAAGTAAATGAATAATAGGGAGATATGGGGGTATGGGATGTTTTTGGTGTACTTTTTTACTTTGACTTTTATTCTTATTCTTTTTTTGTGTGGTAATTAAAATGTTCAAAATTTGATTGTGGTGGTGAATGCACAAATATTTGACGTTACTATGAACAATTGATTATACACCGTTTTGTACACCATCTATGATTGTATGGCATGTGAATATATCTCAATAAAATTGAACTTTAAAAAATTATTGCAGACTTTCCTCTTTAAATGGTGGGATAATTTAAATCATTTGAATCAGTTTGTTGAACATGAGAAAATATATAGAATGTGAAAGCAGAGGTGAGTAATTAGTAAAGTATTGAGAATTTCTATATAGTAAACTTAGAAGGATTCTTTTTTTAATTTGGTTCTCTATTCAGAAAACTCATTTGGTACACTGATACTTTCATAACTAGAGTTTGGATGGAAAAGACTACTGACTTCTTAATTTTATTTCATATACCCCATTTTTATGCACTGTTCTTTGTAAAAGAAGGCATTTCTCAGGCATTACTGTAAAATAGAATACAAATAAATTTAAACTGTTGAAAATCGTGTTCATGACAAATCTGAACAAATAAGCTCTTCATTTTTAATATTTTTATGATCAACATTTTCAGAACACTTGTAGAGCACTTTGCTATTTGCCAGATGCTTTATATATCACTGATTTCTTTTTTATAATCATAGTCCAGGAAAATGTGCAAAGAAGCTGTTTGTGTGGCTCCTTCAAAACAGTGCTAATATTAACTGTAATTATTAGTAGATTGAACTAATAGAGCAGATTCAAGGGGAATTAAGTGGTAGATATCCTAATCTCTATCATTGTAAGTTGATTTTGCAGTTTAATAATTCTGGAATATCACTTGAAACTTAAAATTAATCATTGCTTTTGGCAATGAGCAGGCATTTATATTGATTAGGTTAGATCTCTTAATAGTCTTGGCAATTACCCAAGTATATGTTTTCAGAATTACAGTGGACAGAGGAGCTATTCATAAAGTGGGAATTGGGTCATATTCTATAACATGGTTTCTTAACCTTGGCACTGTTGACATTTGGGGCCAGATAATTCTTTGTTTGGGAGAGTGCCCTGTGAATTGTAGGATGTTTAGCAGCAACCCTGACTTCTACCCATTAGAGACAAGTATCACCCTACTCCCCCAGTTGTGATAACCAAAACCATGCCAGACATTGCCAGATTTCTCCTGGGGGCCAAAGTTGCCCCCAGTCAAGAATCTCTGCTCCACAAAGTCAGGCCATGTTATAGGAGAAAAACAAAAACAACAGAAAAAGGGCTAATGGTCAAATTAAATAGACTCAAGTTATGGAATATGTATATATTAATATTTAAAAGCATACCTTAACTAAATGCAGTTTTTTACTCTTACCATAGATTCCTTAGATTTGAAATCTTAAAACATCTTTATAAATGCTATATAGTAATGAAAAAAATTGTTTCTTACAAAGCTAAGTGATACACACATTCAATAGAAAAATTCATGCTTTAGCCCTGAACAGTGTATTTATAATTTCAGGCAAAACCTGCTTTATATAGCCAGTATTTATTTTACTGACAAGTAAAAGCAATAAAAAGTGTTTTTTGTTTTTGTTTTTGTTTTTTTTTAAAGAGCTCTATTCAAATGGCTTAAAGATAAATAACCATCCTGGAGTCCCAAAAATAGAAAAACCCTCTAGGCACCAGGGTGCAAAGCCTTAGTACATGTAACTACTGTAAACAAACCTGAACTTTAGAAAGAACATGCCCCCTGGAATTTCCCTAAGGAAGCAAAAGGCTGCCTTGGTAATGGCAAAGACTTATCCAATAGTTCAGGTCACAGCTTCAAGGAAAATAGACCTAATAATTGGAAATAATTAAAAGAAGGGCATAGGAACTCTCATCAAGCCTAAGGCCACCTTATGGGTCTTAAATCCCACCGCCCTCATTTAAAACCAAATTCTTTCTGTCTTACCTATCCCTGCCCCCAGGGCCTCTTAAACCTTGGCCAAATATGAATGAACCAGCAAAGGCAGCTGTAGGGGAAGAAAGATGGGGGAGGGAAGGCTTGGTTTAGAATTCTTTCTTCTGGGCCTGGAGATTAGGCAATGGTAGGCACAAAGGAAATATGGAATAGGCCAGGGTTGTTCTGAGAGTATTCCCCAATTAGAAATTTTTTTTCCAGTAATACCTTTGCAGTGGTAACCACAATAAACAAATCATTAATAAAACATAAATAGCCTTGGGATGGGGTAATTAGATGAGATCTAATTGCCAAATTTCAGTAAGTAAGAGAAAATGTCCTTGAGTGGTATGGAAAAGTTTTCCTGGATTTATACTTAGGACAAATTAAACAATTTTGGTATATTTTGCATATTTTCCAGAGTTTGATATTTTTGAGGTTGTTCATAAATTTTAGGATATTATGAAAACAGAGAGATTTTTTTTAACCTCCAATAGAAAAAGGAACATTGTATCTATTAGATCTTTAAGATGGTGAAAAATGTTTGTTTTTGCTTAATGAAATTAAATTAGTTTGACAAACTATTTTAAAAATTATTAGGCTTTGTAGGATTTTTAAAGACAATGTTGAAGATCTTTTTGGTCACTTAAGGTATGCAGGTATGTAAAGTATATAGCATGTGCTTTGTTAAAGAAAGGGGGGTAGTTTTGTCCTCGAGAACATGTAGGACAAAGCGTGGGTGAATATGGAAAATTGGGGAAGTTTGTGGAAATGAATGTTGTTTGTCATAGTCAATGCTATCTAAAATTTAATAAGCTTTTCTAAGGGAGTATAGCTTTGTAAATGGCTAGTTTTAATGTGTAAGACAAGAGCTGAATGCATGTGGAAAGTTGTGAAAGGGTTGTAAAAGTGAATTCTGTTTGTCTTAGTCAATGCTGATCAAAAACTTGATAGGCTTGTTTATAATATTTTGTAAGAGCTTTTTGTCAAACTGTGTATTCATGCAAAACTGGAGTTTAGTTTTCTCTCTGTTAAAATAATACAGAATGTTGGTCTGTTCTTAATGAAAAGTTATAAAAAGTTTTTCTTAACCATCTGAGTTTTCTGTCTAGAAGACAAAGATTCTATGTCATTTCAGAATAATATTCTTGTTCATGTTTATGTTCACCTTATCATTCTTTATTTTAGAAGACTTTTTGTTGTCACTTTGGTTAAATAAAGATACAATATTGTTTACAGTAACCCATTTTGCTGTTTAGCATGGTGTTCAAACCTGGCAACATTTGGATATTTTTCCATCCCAAAACTGAACCCTAAAAGATGTCACAAAGGATTTTTTCTTTGAGGTGATACTACCTAAGGAAATGTTTGGTAGATATCTTCTATTCCTCTGTTAGCTAAATTTGTATGGATGAAATGTTATTCATATATTTAGAGATTGTATAAAATTCCTAAAGACTTGACAACGTCCTCACTGTCAATGTTATATCCTGATATGATACAGATCATGGAAACAACCAAATTTACTTGTCAGTTATACTACCTTACTCTAATGCTTCTCTAAAAGTACATGTGGTCAACAAAAAGGGACTTTAAAAGAGAAGCAAGGCAAGTATGTACATTACATTCTATCTGTTAATTAACATAACCCTGGTAAATGTGTAAAGGTGAGATAGGACAAAACTTCTGCCATGATTTATTGTTGATGACCCCAATATAAGTCTGTTGTCAAATATTTTTATTTTTGGAAACAGCTTCATTTAGAAAATGCTTATATGAAAATTATGGCCTAGATTGTAAGCTCTTATAGCAGTCCCATTTATTCCTGAGCTCTAATTGTTATTTCTAAATTCTGAGATACTTTGCTCTTTGGGTATAAGCTGGTAGCTCCCTGCAACTTTGGATATCTTTATGATACACGAGACTCAGACTCAGAGTTCTCCAGCTCTAGAAGTACTAAAGAAGCAACATCACCCAATACAACAACTGTTAAAGAAGCTGAAAAAGATTAGACTTCCATTAGGGATGTAAATTAGGTCAATCTGTTGGGACTGAAGTAAATCAGAATACAGGGTAAAAGATGATTCTGTCTGTATTTTGTCCAAAATTTAAATTTTCTGTGGAACATTATCTAATTTAACCTGTCTGGTCAGTTTATTTAAACAATTTAGCTTTATGTGGCACGAAACCTAGAATAGCAAATAGGAAATGAGATTTTGATATTTTATTCAGGTTAATATAGTACACTGATACATTTCAGAGGGTTTTGGGCATAAAATGAAAAAGTATTGGCAAGGTCCCTTAAGGGACTGGGGAAAGAAGGTGTGGAACTATTAAACTTCCCCACTTGGGGAATTCCTACTATTGTCTCAAGCAACAGGGGCTCTTAATTTATTCTAAAATATATGAGCCCTGCCTAATATGACATAATGCCTACGAGACACCCCCTGGAAAATCTCCATGTTGCTCAAATATGGTCTCTCTCTCTCTCCCTCCTGCCCCCTCTCTCTCTCTCTCCCAACCCTGCAAATAAACTCACTACCTTCCCCTCTACGTGGGACATGACTTTCAGGCATAAGTTTCCTTACACCATGGGACATGTCTTCCAGGGGTAAAATTTCCCTGATACTGTGGGATTAGCAATGGATTTGTGATATAAAGGGGGAAAATAAATAAATTTCAGTGGCTAAGAGATTTCAAACAGAATCAGGAGATCATTCTGTAAGTTACTCCTATGCAGGTCTCAGCAAGATATTGCCAACACTATTCCTGAAAATCCTAAGGAACACCACAGGTTCTATCTAATATCTGTAGAAAGTTATTTCCCCAATGTAACCTGGTTATAAATCACTTCCTTCTACTCCTTTTATATGAACTTATAATTATCAATTTACTTATAACGTTTATTTTTCAGAGATTTAAAGCCTCTGGATTGTTCCTAAGCCAGTTAAGTCCTGAAACACAGAGGTACTGTCTCTTCAAGAATGACAACCAGCTTCATTCCTCTACCCCATAAGTTGAAGCCCCTTTTCAGCATGAAGAAGTTAGAATGGTTGTTGCCCATATATCCCTCAAGACTCGAGGAATGAACAAAAACAAAAGAAAGGAATTGTAACTGAGAAATTAAGAATTAACAAATGGTTGTGATTACTAAATCATTATATAGATGTTTTTGTTTCTATGTTGTAGAACAGGCAGAAGTTAACACTTGAAATTACTGAAACTCAACTAGTCTCAGCTCCGTGTATAGTTACTATTGTAATGGTTATTGTAGCCTGGTCTCAGCCCTGTATATACTTACTATTGTAATGGTAGCAACTTCATCCCTTCCTTGTTTGAATCCATAAAAACCCTGAACTCCTTGAACTCCTTAAACTCTGGGAGATAGAGTTTTGGGGGAATAGGCCATCTGATGTTCTGCTTCGCATGTAGCATTAAACCTTTTCTCTCTTTGAAATCTTCAGTGTCATAGATTCGCTGTTACGTGTGTTGGGCAGAGAACACACTGCTTTTGTTTGGTATCAAATAAAGATCTGAATATACATCATCTCATCCCATTTCTGCCCTCTTTTACAGAACAACTCAAACCGTAATATGGTGTCCTTTTCTTTAGGCCATTTCTTTCCCGATTCTAAATCATATTGAGGCTAGACTGTGATACAGAAATAAACTATTTTTTGTTTTATTCATAGTCTCATAACTAAAATCTTTCTAATTTTTCAAAATACAGCCCAACTGGCTACATTCAGGAATGCTATTACAATTAGAATTTTCCATTTTAAAGAATTTCAGTAATCAGTAACCAGTTAAGAACACTTGAACCATATAGATACGGTAACACAACAACTAACAATTTAAACAGACACTTAACACTTACTATGTATTTAAGTAACACATCAATTAATAATTAAACACTTCCATTAAATACCAGTTAATTGCTGGAATACTTATTTTTACAGATAACAGAAAAAAAATGTATGGTGGTCAGAACAAGGGGGATTGTTCTGGAAGCGAGATCCAGCCTTAAAACCCAGGTACGGGGGACTCAAACCTCTATTAACTTCCCAATCCACTTTTTCCTTGGTGACCCGCTCACCTGGTCCAGACCTGCAACTGAAAACTGTTTCTCTCTTTGAAGCTTTTTAAAGCACCAAGTGTTTGGAGGGCCAGCAGAGCAGAGAAAATCCCAGTCGCCAAGCCTCTTTGGTGGCCACAGAAGGCTAGATTAGCAGGTTTACCTGTCCTGCCGGGGCCCCAGAACTTCAGGCAGTCAGACTCCTTGCTTCCCATCTGGATCACCAAATTGAGACCAATCAAAAGCGGTATGTTCTCTGCCTGATGTGCTCAAATGACCAGTACCTGAGATAGTGGAGTTTTGAAGAGAGAAATAGTTTATTGCTAAACCTGAAGAAGGAGATCTGTCTCCCCGAACTGCAGTAACTCTGATAATTTTATAGTATCAAAAGATGGACAGGTTTTAATATAATGAGCACAATGGGTTTAGATGATGTAATTAGAGGTGATCTGTTGAGCATACGCAGATTGAGTACATGCTTAGCAAGATAGTTTAGGAATTGGGATGGGTTTGTTCTGGGCTGGCTCAAGTTCCTTCATTAATAATCATTAGGGGCTGTCTTATGTGATCACAAGACTCTAAAGTTGAAAAACAGGATTAGGGGGTACAAGTGAGGGCCAGTTACAAGGTTTTTCCAGTTATAAGATAAACGCTATATAGTTATACAATCGTTATCAAAGATCAAGGTAGCTGGGTTACAGTTCAGTAATTTCAGGTATTTCCTCTGGCTGTTTTAACTTACTATAAAGTAAAAGAAGAAATGTCTATATGATGAGTCAGTAATCATAATTAATTGTTAAATCCTAACTTCTTGACTACAGTAGTCTGGAGATTCATAAACGTATTGGGTGTAATCCTCATGAACGCCAAAGGTCTACTATAGATATAATAGATAATTCATTGAACTAATTTCCCAAAAATTTTATGGGAAATGGAAGTGGCTAGCTGCTTTGTAGTCTCTGAACGGACAATAATTATCCTTTATTGAGCATTTGCTATGTACTAGGCATTCTGCTACAGACACTATAAATATCCTCTTAAACCCTGCATATTTATCATCCCATTTTATGTGAGAAAAACATGGCTTAGAAAGGTTAAGTCACTTGTCCAGGGTCACAGAGCCAGCAAGGGGCAGAGTCTCCATTTGGACCCAGGTCTGGCTCACTAGAAATCCTGTGCTTCAATAAAGCATGTTTTGATCTTGGTTGCAGAATGGTTTCTCCAGGAAGCAGAAGCTGAGATGGAATTGGAATGCAAAAGGTTTATTGGGGAGAACACTGTGAAAGGACAGCACCTCAGTGCAGACTTTTCAAAGTCTCTGCCAGCCCATCATGGAGCTCTGATCAAAGACTGCCCATTTGAAGGACCCTGCATTGGGCAGAACTGATTGTGCCTTTGTACCACTGCCTTGCCTGGCTATTGGCTGGGAGAGGGGCCTCCCGAGAAGAGCAAGCTGAGCCGGACCCCAAAGGTTGCTGGATTACTGTACTCCTTGCAGCTGAGTCATGAGTCTGTCTTTAAATGGGGATGTGAGCAGCATACCTCTGCATCTGCCAGAGCCTCTAAAAGTTGCTAGCTCTTCAAGTTCACCCTAGAAAAAGCAGAGCATTAGTTATCTATTGCTGTGTAACAAATTATCCCCGAACACAGTAGCTTAAAACAACAAACATCTGTTTTCTCCAGGCACGGCCTAAGGTGCCTCTGGCGGCATCTTTTATGATGTTGCAGACGAGCTGTTAGCCAGTGCTGCGATCTCATCTAAAGACTCGACCGGGTGGCGATCCGCTTCTGAGCCCACCCATGTGGTTGATAGCAGGCCTTGGTCCCTCATCCCATGGGCCTTGGCATAGGGCTGCCTCATCCCAGGTTGAGAGAGAGAGAAAAAGAACCCAGGATGGAAGCCACAGTCTTTTATAATCTAATCTTGGAAGTGACATTCCATCACTTCTGCTGTATCCTATTTGTTAGAAGCAAGTCAGTAAATCCAGCCCATTTTCAAGGTGTATATGAAGACAAGAAAACCAGGAGGTGGGGACCATTGGGGGCGTGTTGCTGCCTACCATAAACAGGCACAGATTCAAATAGAGAACACTGGGAACAATCATAATCTCAGCGGCCATGGACTGGCTGTGGTGTTAGGCCCCTCCGTGCATTATCTCCAGTTCTCTCCATGACTCCTTTGTTCACTCGAGATTCATCAGGCCACAGGCACCATGGGCTGCTAAGGAAAGAATGACAAAGTGAGCCACACTTTCGGCTTTTGAGGTGCTCATGTCTAGAGGTATAATTTGTTCAAATTTTACAAGGAGGAGGAGAGAGGTCACGCATTAGTTAGCGGCTTGAGCTTGGAGGCCAAAGTTGGACAGTGAGATTTCAAAGCCCGTGATTATTGGGAGGACAGCATCTTCTGGAATCCACAAGCCCTGAAAATATCACTAGACACCAAAGGAATATTCTTCACTCCTCTCTAAGAACAATTGTTAGAAAGAAGCAAGTCACAAAGAATGAATAGATTACAATTCCATTTATATGAAGTTCAAAAACAGGCAAAACTTAATCTTGTTTAGCAAGGTTTAAATAGCAATAACACTAAAGAGAAACGCAAAGAAATGATTTCCACAAGTTAGGATAGTGGCTACCTTGTGGGGGAGAGATATGTGATGGGGGGTGCCACACAAGGGGCTTCTGGGGGGCTGAATTGTATTCTAGAACTTGGCTGGTGGTTACTCTCCAATTTATAATGACGCATTGACCTGTTTTTTGTTTATCTGTCTTATATTTTATCCATTATATATGTTTTATTCACTCCTCTGTCTGATATATCTTGCAATAAATGAAATAATAAAACAATTGTGTTGAACTGGAAGCTGTTTGCCAGGTGCCAGTTAGGGTAGGTAGAGAGCTCTGTTTTCTAGACACTTGCCAGGGGCAGAAGGTGCTATGCTCCTGGCACATCTCCCACACAGATGAATTTGCAGCCTGGTTATCACTTGGTTTTTAACGTGTGTTACATCCAACATAAATTCTGAGGAGGACAGGGCTTGGTGAGCGCATACTGCCATTTGATACAGCCTGTCTGAGCCAGCTGGTGTTCTCTGCTCCTGAAAGGGGTGCTGAAGGCTGAACCCTGATGCACTCTGTAACAACAGCCACTTAGTCTTGATAGAGCAGAGAGCAGCCTTGTACAAAAATGCAAGGGGAAACAAGAACAGATAAGCTATCGTTGTAAATTTAACGTTCTGGGAATGCCCAGGAATGACTATGGTTTGTTAATTTCTGGTGGGTATGGTAGGAACAAGTTCACAGAAATGTTGCTATATTAGGTTATTTTCTTGGGGTAGAGTAGGAACATGTTGGAAGTAAAGTAGTTATTTTAGGTTAGCTGTCTTTTTCTTACTCCCTTGTTATGGTTTGTTTGAAATGTTTTTTTATTGTGTTTCTTTTTTAATTTTTTTTGATATAGTTAATAGTTAATAGTTTTTTAAAAAAAGAGTTTTTTTTTTAAAAAAAAAACAATGAAAAAAATATGCAGCACTCCCCTGAGGGGCTGGTGGAGAATGCAAGGGTGTTGGGCTTCTCCACCTCGATGGTTGCTGATGTGCTCACAGACATAGGGGACTGGTGGTTTGATGGGCTGAGCCCTCTACCATGGGACTTGCCCTTGGGAAGACGGTTGTTGCAAAGGAGAGGCTAGGCCTCCCTACAATTGTGCCTAAGAGCCTCCTCCCAAATGCCTCTTTGTTGCTCAGATGTGGCCTTCTCTCTCTAGCTAAGCCACCTTGGCAGGTGAAATCACTGCCCTCCCCCCTACATGGGATCAGACACCCAGGGGAGTGAATCCCCCTGGCAACGTGGAATATGACTCCCGGGGAGGAAACTAGACCTGGCATCATGGGATGGAGAACATCTTGACCAAAAGGGGGAGGTGAAAGGAAGTGAAATAAGCTTCAGTGGCAGAGATTCCAAAAGGAGCCAAGAGGTCACTCTGGTGGGCACTCTAACACACAATATAGACAACCTTTTTAGGTTCTAATGAATTGGAATAGCTAGAGTAAATACCTTAAACTATCAAACTACGACTCAGAACCCTTGAATCTTGAAGATGATTGTATAAAAATGTAGCTTATGAGGGGTGACAATGGGATTGGGAAAGCCATATGGATCACATTCCCCTTTGTCCAGTGTATGGATGGATGAGTAGAAAAATGGGGGCAAAAAAAAAAAAAAAAAAAAAAAAAAAAGCACCCAGTGTTCTTTTTTTACTTTAATTGTTCTTTTTCACTAATTTTTATTGTTATTATTTTTGTGTGTGTGGTAATGAAAATGTTCAAAAATTGATTTTGGTGATGAACGCACAACTATATAATGGTACTGTGAACAACTGAATGTATGCTTTGTATGACTGCATGGTATGTGAATATATCTCAATAAAATTGAATTTAAAAAAAATGCAAGGGGAGGCTCACTCCTGAGATACCTCCCATTAATTAGGCTTAATTTATTCCCTTTCAGAACTGTTAAAAAGAAAAGCACAGGGGGGTTTTAGGTTGGGCTCTGTTTGAGATGTCTGAGCCAGAGCAGCCGGAAAGCACGACAGGGATCTGGGTCCCAAGCTTGGCTGCGTCTTTGGGAGGCGCGTCTGCGTGAGGAGGGAGGGGCAGCGGGAGGGGTTCCCACAGTGCCGTGGGTCTTGGGGGGATTGTGAGCTGGTTCTATTCAGTCCCACCTTGGTCAGGATGGGGCTTTGCTTTCTGAGTTCCCAGCCCTCTTGATTCCCCAGCCTATGGCGTTGTTCTTTACCTAGACCTGGGTGGCTGAAAATTTTACTATAAGTATGACCCAAATATTGCATGGCACATACTTTCCAAAAAAAAAAAAATTATTCATTTTTATCTGAAATTAAAATTTAACTGGGCAGCCAATATTTATATTTGCTAAATCTGGCAACCATGGCCAGGGCTGTGGTGCTGCTCAGCATCTAGCACTGGGAGGGCAGTGGGTGCTAGCCAGGTTTCTGCTGAGTTTTGTAGACCTGGCTATGGCTATTGCTTGTTTGATCGGCTCACCATCTGCATTTCTCTCCCTTTCCCCAGACTTTGGGGACTTCTATCCAGACTACAGGCTGAACGCTTGCTCTGCAATGGATTTTATATCATATTAAGGAATTCTTGTTAATTATTTTGTGTGATAATGTATTGTGGTTATGTTTCTTTAAAAATGAGTTCTTATCTTTTAGAGATACATACTGAAATGATATGATATCTGACATTTGCTTCAAATTAATATGAGAGGAGGAATCGATATTGTGGGGAAAAAAAAAAAAGCACATCAGTGGTTCCCTGAGGCTGGCAGCAGAGGGAGGGATGGACTGTAAAGGGGCACAAGGAAATTTTGGGGGTGATGGAAATGTTCTGTATTTTGATAATAGCACTGGTTTCAAGGGTGTATGTGTTTGTCAAAACTCCTCAAGCTGTACACTCTAAATGGATGCAGTTTCTTGTACATAAGTCATACCTTAATAAAGGTATACCCCAATAAAAGCAGACCTCAATAAAGGTATCAGGTGAAAAACTAAAATATGAGAGAGGAAGTAGATGCTGCTATGGACAGGACAGGGCTGACCATTGGTTCATGGTTGCTGGGACTGGGTGATGGTTACACATGGGATTCATTATTCTGCCCATCTGCTCTGGTGTATGTTCAAAATTCTCCATAATAAAAAGCTTTAAAAATACAATAAGGGAAAAGAGGAAAAAATCCAAATTAGAGATTTTGGAATTTCTCAATCAGGGAGAGCTGCTTAAAAAACAAAAAATCATTGCACTTAGATTTAGTTAGGACAACTATGAATGATTCGAAGAAGACTGTTATCATCTGGAAGGATTCTACATTCAGATTTCTTCTAAAGTGACTTTAAGTTCTTACTGCACATTAATGAAAAAATGGAAATCCTAAAAACAGAGACAGACAAAAATACAAAAGAATATTGCTCTGCAAATGTGCCCTCCAATTTTCCTTTCTGCACTTTATTTCAGCAGCATTTTAAAAATATTCTAGCTTTTATTATAACAGTTGTGATTCACGTGGCAAAAAAATCTTGCTTAATATCACCTAGAAAGAGTTTGTTTCACCACATTTGTCCATTGTGTATTATGTGACAACTTTCAGCATCCTGACATCTGCCTCCAGCATCATTTTGAAAGGAACTGTCTCATATTTGCCGCCTTTGTTTTCTGGTTCCACAGAAGGGTGACTCATGTTTCATGGAAGTGTGGAGCTCACAGGAAGGCCTTCGGGGAAACTCGAGAGTGAAGGGAAACTCTGAAAAATTAATCCAGTCGCTCTTACAAGCACTGCTGATATGGCAGGAAATTGCCTCCACAGAGGTTGGGATGCTGTGTTGTTAGACATCTTCCCCACTGTAGGGTGGAGGTGGGGGGCTGTGATTTTATTGCCTCTTGACTGTTGGAAACCAGCTTCGCGCCAAGTGTCTGGGAGGACGCGCTCAGTGCCCCGGCTCCGGCTGGATGTGAAAGTGAAAGGTTCTGACTGTATTATGCTGGCTGGAAACTGAAACACCTGTCAGGAAGAGCAGGTCAGGCCTAACTCATGGGTGCTCCCAAGTGGCTGTGGGCTAGTAAAGGTCTCTGGCTGAGAGAGGCAAGAAGTGTGAGGCAAACCATAAGCAAATGGAGAACATGGGGAATCCTTGACTATAACTCCCACAAGTGGTCTGGGTATGCCAGCCTCACAGGGTAAATCGGGAGCTTTGAACAGCAAGCACGAATAAATGATAATTAACATTTATTCAGCATTTATTCTGTGTCTGGCATTGAACTAAAGGTATATAAGAAATATCTCATTTGATTTTCATAACCACCATCTGAGGTGGGTACTATTTGTATTCCCATTTTATAGATGAGGAAATGGAGCACATAGGAATTAAGTAACTTGCCCAGGTCCCAAAGCAAGTACATGGTAGAGCTGGATATGAATCTGGCTGGCTGGATGCTAGAGCCTGTTCTCTTAAACACTATATTAGTGAGAAGGAGGGTGTTCTGGTTTGCTAATGCTGCCGGAATGCAAAACACCAGAAATGGACTGGCTTTTATAAAGGGGGTTTATTTGGTTACACAGTTACAGTCTTAAGGCTATAAAGTGTCCATCAACAAAGGGTGCCTTCACTGGAAAAAGGCCATTGGCATCCGGAAAACCTCTATTAGCTGGGAAGGCATATGGCTGGCATCTGCTTGCTCCCAGGTTCTCCAAAATGTCTGCATCAGCTTCCAATGGCCGTCTTCAAACTTTCTGTCTCAGCTACAGCTAGCTCACTCCTTCTGTCTAAGCTTATATAGTGCTCTAATAAACTAATCAAGGCCCATGCTGAATGGGCAGGTTCACTCCTCCATGGAAATTATCTCATCCGAGTTATCACCTACAGTTGGGTGGGTCACATCTCCATGGAAACACTCAAAGGATTCCAATCTAATCAACACTAATACATCTGCCCCCACAAGATTGCATCAAAGAATATGGCTTTTTCTGGGGGACATAATACATTCAAACCGGCACAGAGGGCAAAAAGATAGAAAAAGAAAGTTCTCCTTAAATGGCTCAATTGTCTTACTGCTTGATGGGGGCTAGATAGTCCTATTGCTGATGTAAGAACCTAACAGGGGAAGCAGGATGGCAGACAGCTATGATGAGTGCTCTCTTAAAAAATTTCAAGGTCAGAAATGTAGTGTCTGCACCCCCACTGCCTAGCATAGTGATGAGCATGCAGGAGGTGCTCAATAAAGATTTTCAGAAGGAATGAAAGAACATTTGGCCACTGGAGCCCATTACGTGGACTTACCCTAGGGCCTTAATAAATATCTGATTGCCTGTTGATGATTTTAAGTTGATAAACAGATTAAGAAAGCAAAGATCTCTTCTCTCTCTAAATTAGTCAGTACTCATATTGGTCAGGATGGTCTAGGCTATGCAGTGGTAACAAAAACCCTCCAAATCTCAGTAGCTTAAATAAAATAAAAAATGTATTTCCTGCTCTTGCTACATGACTCTAGCAAATCCCCTGGGGACCTATTCCACATTTGACTCACTATGGGACCCAGGCTGATGGAGGAGACATTATCTAGAGTATTGCTGGTTGCCATGGAAAGAAGTGACAGATCATGCCTTGGCTCTTAAAATGATCACATTTCGTTGGTCAAAGCAGGTCCTATGGAAGCACACCCCTACCATATGCCTGGAAAGAGGGAAGCAGAATATTTGTGAAGAGCACCTGATTATTACAGGTTTCTTTCAGTTGCAAATGATGGAAATGAAACTCAAATTTGTCTAAGCAGAAAAGAGAAATTACCAGTTCACCTAACTGAAAAGTCTAGGGGTTGTTTGGCTTTAGACATAACTGGATCCAGATACTCAAAGAAGCCATCAATTGTCCAGCTCTTTTGTTTGGACTTCTTTCTCAAAAGAAGTTAGTTTCGCCCCACATCATGACAAAAATGGCCATCAGCAGCTTCATATTTCTCTCTCACCAACTGGGAATGGGGGTGTTTCTTCCCTTTGTTTTCAGCAGAAGTCCCTGAACTGTGTCCCGCTGGCCTAGGTTGAGTTCCATGGCCATTCCTGATCCAGCCTCCCTGACTGTGGTCAGTCTGGCCTCATTCACGTGCCCACTCCACTTGGCAAAGGGAATCTGTCCCACCTGAAAAACATGAACTCATGAGGGGGCAGGGATATTTTCCCCAAATGAAGAGATGACTCTTTTCCTAGGAGAGGGGACACTGGGCAGGCCCAAACAAAATAAAGTCATCAGGTTTTCTCTTCCTTTTGTGTGCTGGGTCAGATACACCTGGAATGGAAGCTACTGGGATGTGTGACCCCAGGATTACTTACAACTGCTTCTATCCTCCAATTTATGCACAAGGCACTGCCTGGGTTTACTTCTCTCAGCAAGGTATGGTGGAAAGGGGCTGCTTAGAAGGAGGCTATGGAAAAGGAGTAATCAAAGATGAGTCTGATATTAAAGCCCAGGAGAATGGGAGAATAAAAATGCCACTAACAGAAATTGAAGGTGGGGAGAGTAGAACTATACATCTTGAATTTCAGACAAGTGGGATATGCAGATAGAGCAACGCACAACATTTGGAGCTGCAGAATCATAGGTCTTTGGTTAAAGGATCCAGCTAGGCACTGATTTGAAAATCATCTACTGATAAGTGGTAGGATACAAGAGCCTTGAGAAAACTAAGGGAGAAAATGGAGAGAAGAGCTCTGTCTTCCTCAGGGACTATCCACAGCTGGCCAGGGAGAGGAGGAAGGAGAACCACCAAAGGTGACTGAAGAGTGCCAGGTTATCATGATGAAAGGAAAACAGAGGGCATGTTCTTTTTTTCAGAGATGTCCACTGCTTTTTCAGGGGAAGAATGAAAAACATACCCCCCATGTTGTTTCCTCTGATCCTACGCATCCTCACTCTCATCTCTGTGCCATAGGATGATTTGTTTGATTGTACTTGTAAACATTTGTTTCTGTTTATCTTTTGATTGTCAATTGACTTCTATCCACTACCTGCTGATTTATCCATGTTTGTCCTAAAAGATTAGAAGAGTCAGTGATGCTAATAAGCAGTCTTATATTGATTAAAAACCGGAGCTTTAATAGCAGAGAGAACTGGGCTCCAATCTGCTCTGCTGCTTACTAACTCTGTGACGTATTTTAAGATACTCAATCTCTCTGAGACTTAATTTCCTAATCTGTGAAATGGGGAATAATAGTAACTATTTCCCAGAGTCATAGAAATGATTAAGTGACATGATGTAAGTGAAGTGGTTAGCATAGTGCATGGCACATGAAAATAGCCCCCATTTATTGAGAACTTATTCTCAATTATAATAAAAATGATATAACAGAAAACCCAATATCATGGAAAGCCAGTCTTGATATTATAGGTTAAAAGTCAGGTTGTCAGATAGTAATTACAGCATGATCTCATTTTTATTAAAACATATACACACAAGATGGGAAAAGTATACACTAGAATTCAGCAGTGATTAATATGGGCAGATTTACAGGTGATTTTTGTTTTATTATATTTTACTTGCTCATCTTCAGTTATCTGTATATTATTTTGCTTATCTGTAATTTCTATCATTTGTATAATACATAGCCACTGCTTATGTAATAATAAAACATGTCATTATAAATGAAGCAAAACAATGAGTGATTTTCAGAGAACCTAGCAAAGCTGCACTGACTAGGGGCCCTGGAACGGATAAGGCACCAGCTATCTTGGCAGCTGTGATGGTTGAATCATGTCATGTACCACTGTTCCAGTTTGCTAATGCTGCCGTTATGCAAAATACCAGAAATGGATTGGCTTTTATAAAGGGGGTTTATTTGGCTATAAAGTTACAGTCTGAAGGCCATGAAAATGTCCAAATTAAGGCATCAACAATCGGGTACCTTCACTGAAGGAAGGCCAGTGGCGTCCAGAAAACCTCTGTCAGCTGGGAAGGCACGTGGCTGGCGTCTGCTGATCCCAGGTTGTGTTCCAGCTCTTCTCTCAGCAACTGTGCATTCTTCAGAATGGCTCTCTTGGCTGCAGCAGCACTGAGCTCCTTCTGTCTGAGCTCTTTATAGGACTCCAGTGATTAAATCAAGACCCACACTGAATGGGCAGGGCCCACCTCCATGGAAATAATTCAATCAGAGTTATCACCTACAGTTAGATGGGTCACGTCTCTATGGAAACAACTTAATCCAAAGATTCCAACCTAATCAACACTAATAAGTCTACCCCCACAAGACTGCATCAAAGAACATGGAGTTTTGGGGGACATAATACATCCAAACTGGCACAACCATCCCCACCCCCCACCCCCAAACAAAGACATGTTCAAGACCTAATTCCCGGTCCTGTGGGTTTGAACACATTTGTAAATAGGATCTTTGAAGCTGTTATTAGTTAAGGTGAGGTCAAATTGAATCAGACTGGGCCTTAATCCAATGTGACTGGAGTCTACGTAAACAGAGGGAACTTGGACAGATGGGAGAAAGATGGCCATGTGAGAGAGGCAGAGACTGAGTTATGGAGGGCCAGCAAGCCACTGCCAAAAGCTCTGGACTTCAGAGAAAGCATGATCCTGCTGACACCTCGATTTTGGACATCTAGCCTCTAAAACTGTGAGACCAAAAATTCCTGTTGTCTAAGCCTGCTAATCTGCAGTGTTTTGTTATAGCAGCCTGGGCAAACTAAGACAGTCCTATCATTTTTTTTTATTTTACTTCCACTCTTCTAGTCTGTTTTTGATGAATGCCTTCCCATCCACTCTCCATAAATGGGGGATTTATGAGGAAAATCCTGCAACACGGATTCAAGGCTTCACTGGACATTAAAGAGCCTGCAGCAGTCCCTTCTCTGAATGTGGGCACAGCTTGTCACTAAATTCTTCTCTTTGAAGCCTCTCTTAAGGATCTCTAATAATGAAAAGGAGCAGTAGTACAAACCATGAGGATATCTAAACCATTAGTGATTGAGCTCAGAATGTTGCCATCTACATGTACTTGGTTTTATTTTTGTACCAGCAGATGTGCTGCTTTAACAGTGGAAATGAGCTTGCACTCTACAGTATAGAATAGCTGATATGTTAGTAAAACAGCTCAGGGCTGGGAGGTGGGAGGAAGGTGAGGGTCTAATTCATACAGCTCATCAATAATTTGAAAAACTAAGATGTAACATCCCTAACTCAGCACAGTCATGAGTTCACATAGACCTTTAAGTGACTAGGTTTTGAATAAGTAAGATCAGTGTGAAATCAATCTAAATCTCTTTTCACTTCCCACAGGACTGGTACAATTCTCAAATGCTTACCAAATACTGGTTATCTCTTGAGAGCAGAAGAAGAGAATGGGAACCATTTCATAAGCTGGTGAAAGTGTTCTCCATATTCTGAGTTTATCTTTAAGCCTGCCTCTCACACGTGCTTGGTTTAGTTTGTTTGACACTTTTGAGACTTTTACCATAGTTACCCATGGACGTGATCCCGACATATACTCAACAGTGACTGGGCAGATGGGGAAGGAGCTGGGAATTGGTGCCACTGGGACTTTGCAAACTGATGTGTCTGCCAATTGGACTTCTGAAGAATGTGAGACTCAAAAGGGGCCATTGAAGGGAGGCTTTATATCTGGGAAAATCAGATATGGTGGGCGGCAGTTGGGCCCACTCGGAACATTTGTCAGCCCCAAAGAATACAAATAGAGATCTACGTTCCATATGTCTAAATAATTAAAAGTTCAAGCTCAAGCCAGCAAACTGTTCAATAAAATATGTTCCAACTTCCTACTTTAACAAATATAGCTGCATAATGGAACAAATATATTTTCATAACAACAAAATCAAAACACTTTCATAAAGTGGTGGTATTTTAATATGAGGAAAGCCAGCAAAATAGCAAAGATAACTGAATGTAATTATTATATCAGATGTAAAACCAATGAAATATTTATTAGTTTCAATTTCCTTGTTTCTTTCTTCTAGCAGCTCAACAATTTACATAATACATGTTAGTTGTTTTAGATGATATTTGTACATAATATAATCTAGTTAAACTGAGTAACTGAGTAAGATTTACTTTTAAATGTGTTGTGTATGATTCCTTCTCTTACTTTAGAACCCATTAAATTGATAATCTCATTTTGAGTTATCCATTCTATATTATATCCTTTGATGAATTATTTTTTACTTGTATCACATGGTAAACATTCTTGCATCACATTTTTTGGAAATAATTTCTGTGAAACTTAGAAAGTTTTCATTGTTTTCTGTAAATATTGAACTGTGATTACCACAAAAAGCATCATTATGCTTGATTAAATATTGTACATCAATATTACTTTATAAGAACATTACACATCATATAGGAATATCAGTTGTCTTTGTTGAATGCTATTGTTTGCTAGTTATTCAGTCTTTAAAATTTAGTACTAATAATCACATTTTTTTTGTATGCAAGTGAAGTTTCCTTATTTTTTTAATTCACGTACCTAAATATTTTCAGACATATACCTTAACTGGCCAAAGCTGATCTTGAAGACTCGTTGAAAAACTCTTGTCACAGCAGTAACAAACACTTGTCTTTGTACTAAGGATATAAAAACAAAAACTATTTCTACAATTTATTTGTCCATCTAAAATAATTTTGGTGTAAAATTAAATACTAAATTTCCTTCCATGTTTATACAAAGGACAACTGTAATCATTAAGTTGAAGTGGATTGCATTTTGCTAGAAACATATTTACGCTGCCAGAAGGATGTCAGCCATTTTTCGGGATCACTATCCAATAAGCAAAATAAAGCTCCAGAGGTTTTTGATTTTTGCATTCAATTGCCGCTTTTATAAATACAATTTTCTTCATATGCTAATTGACAGCCCAGAGTTGCATTTGGTTTTCTGAGTTACGAATTTGTTATGAATAGTTTTTGTTCTCATTGTTTTTCATCGATAATTGACTCTTCAATGAGTGAAGGGTTTGAAGTTGCAGGGATTTTGTATGATCTTTTCAAACTGTGGATTTGAAGATAATTTTTAGTTCATTTTCATTTGATTAGTAGTTTCATCTTTATTAAAAGAAAGAATTTTTATAAAGTCCTGCCTGCCCATTTTCTGTGGGTCATGCTCACAGAAGTCTACTCACTTTCATTGTTACCATTTTTGAAAAATTTTCAGTGTTTTTCTTTCCTGAGCTCCACTATTGTATTTTCTATCTCTATGATGAGCTGGACTTGTCCTCATTTAAACACTATTTAAATAAAGCTGGAATTTGTATTTAAATTCTTGGAAAATTTAATCATCAATATTTTAATAAAAATTCTAGCTCTAACGTTCAATGTGCCATCGTATTTGCCCATCTAGTTGCCAGATCATATCTCGTTTCACGAAATTTGCATCCAGACCTAGGTATATAAATCTAAGAGTAATATGAATTATTTAATGTTACAAAATATTTCTCAGATGTCACCTATGACTGCTGCATATTCCAGAACCAGGGACCACTGGGAAATGATGCTTTGTTATGCAAGAGTCTATTATCTTCATGGCATCTGGGAGGATGAAGTTGACAAGTTAATTAATTGTCTTTTTTTCTGAAGTGCTTCCTTCTCCCTGCACTCTGAAGCGGTGTCTATGTCTGCATTAGCAGAAGCACAACTTACAAATTCTTCATTGCAATCGGCTTCAGTCTCTTTTTGTTTCAAGGGCGCAGGGCTAGAAATGTGGAGAGGTAATTCCTTGGGGCTTCCATGTACAGAACCGTGTAAGTCACAAGAACAGATGTTTAGGGTCACAGGTTGTTCTGTGCCAGCCTTGAGTGCTGATCCCAAATGACAGGCATCCTTCCATTCTTTAATGTTGCGTCTGTGACATGTGAGGTCCTCCAAGGCTCAAGGCCTGTGCAAGGGTCCTGCTTGTCTGGGTTAAGGGTAGTGTGGCCACTCTGGATGTTGTCTTAGGAACTAATGAGCGGTCTAGGGAGAACAGGGTCCCTGGCAGAGTGGAGACTGGGGAAAAGAGCCACATTAGGTATGATTTGGGGGTGAGAGGGCAGAAGTAGATTTACCATGAGGCTAATGAGGCCTAAGTTTCAGGTCCCTCACTTGCACAGAGAGCTCCTAGGCCCCGTGCCTGATTTGTGTTCTTTTTCTTAAAGATGGCTCCGAGACCTTCGAACTTAAGTTTGAAAAACTTAAGGCAGGATACCAGAGCCCAAGCCAGACAGATCCAGGGTAGGTCAGGACTGGGTCTTCTGCAGGCATCGAGCAGGGGTCCTCAACAGGAACCAGAGAAAAAAAGCCTGGAAGCACCAAGCCTGGGCCATCCCAGTCGGGATTCACAGTGAAACTGCAGTGACAAGCCACATGCAAATCTCTAGAGCAGCACTGATCGACAGAATTATAATGCCAGCCACTTGTGTAATTTAAACGTTTTTAGAAGTCACATTTTTAAAAAGTAAAAATAAATGAGTGAAAGTACTTTTAATAATATATTTTATTTAATCCAATGTATCCAAGGATAATGTAAAAACATTACTGAGATGGTTTGCATTCTTTTTTATGTGAAAGAGAAAAAATTCTTGAAATCTATTGTGAATTTTACATTTACAACACATCACGATGAAGACTAGCCACCTTTCAAGTGCTCAATTGCTACATGTGGCTGGTGGCTACTGTTGGGCAGCACAGCCTGGATAACCCCCTCTGTCTCTGCCTCCCCATCAGGACCAGCTGGGGTGCTTGGAGGGGCTGAGGCTTCAGGGGAAGGGTGCCAGGGCTTCTGGCCAAAGTGGGGCTAGGGAAAGAAGAAATAACTTGATTTTGTCTGGAGTAAAGGCAGGAATGAGCTAGAATTCCATAGGAGGAAAACTAGGGGAAGCTTTTCCAGTTTGTTAATGCTGCCTTTTCACAAAACACCAGAAATGGATCGGCTGTTATAAAGGGGTTTTATTTGGTTACAAAGTCACAGTCTTAAGGCCATAAAGTGTCCAAGATAAGGCGTTACCAATCAGGTACCTTCACTGGAGGATGGCCAATGGCATCTGGAAAACCTCTGTTAGCTGCTAAGGCACGTGGCTGGTGTCTGCTCCAGAGTTCTGGTTTCAAAATTGCTTACTCCCAGGATGTTCCTCAAAAATGTTACTCTTAGTTGCACTTGGGGCATTTGTCCTCTCTTAGCTTCTCTGGAGCAAAAGTCTGCTTTCAAAATCCATCTCCAAAATGTCTCCGTAAACTTGAGCTCCTCTCTCAGCTCCTGTGTGTTCTTCAAAGTGTCTCTCTTGGCTGTAGCAAGCTCACTCCTTTTGCCTGAGCTTCTATAGTGCTCTAGTAAACTAACCAAGGCCCAAGCTGAATGGGCAGAGACACAGCTCCATGGAAATTATCTAATCAGAGTTATCACCTTACGGTTGGTTGGGTCGCAGCTCCATGGAAACACTCAATCAAGGAATTACAATCTAATCAACACTAGTATGTCTGCCCACACAAGACTGCATCAAAGATAATGGTGTTTTGGGGGACATAATACATTCAAACTGCCAAAGAAGCCAAAGGTGGCCCAGGACCACCCTGACTAGCAGGCTCTCTACTTTTTTTGCCAGTTGGGAAACCTGTCACAGTTATCAGTCCTAAAACACAGTTTCTCCTCCAAAGAGCATATCCATTTCATGTAGTCTAAGGCCCAAACCCTCCCACAGTGTCCTCTGACACACACACACACACACACACACCCACCCATGCACACGTATACACACACATACAACCTCAGTGCAAATACCAGAGGCAGAACTCAAGTAGTGCATATTGGTAGAGTGGATCACATAAAATTTTAAATATTTGTTGAATGGAAAAATATATTGCATTTTCTCTTAGGAATGCTATTAAAATGGGAGATTGTGTTCCTGACCAAAGTCTCTGCACTAAATAAGCCATAGATACGGTCAAAAATACATCATAAGAGGAAAGATTATAAAGTCAATAATCACCTACAACAATAAAAGTGGGCTGTTCCAACTCTATAAAACAGGTTTAAGTATACTCTACTATAAAGCATGTAAAAGTACCACTGGCTCATATGTTTGAACTAAAGCCTACTTTGATGACTCAAATGCGGTCAATAATATTCTTGCTGGACTTGGTAGAGTTTAGGAAGGCTCCTATGACATGATTGAATGATCTGAGAATATCTCACAGACACTGTTATTTTCTCCTGATATATCTCCCTAGAGAAAGCAGAGGTATCTAAATCTATTTCCATGAGTCATATATCTAGTGCTGTGTTATTGGTTATGAAGGTCATCACAGCCTTACAGAATCAAGGCACAGTGGGAGTGGAGATGAACTAGCACTTGACACACCCATGAGGGCAGGGAGTGCCCTGGGAAGGCAGCCCACAGGATGGGTGCTGGGAGGCAGTCCAGTTTGGCAGGCAGAATGTGGACTCTGGGGAGCAGGGCAAGTGATGACAGGCAGTTGTTTAGTAAAACAGGAGGCATCGGGGTCATCAGGTATAATAAGAGGTGGATGGAAGGTGGCAACAGAGCAGGTATTAAATTAACACCCTTGGCATTCTTGAATACCACAGCCACCATTAAAAATATTTGTGAGTGATCACAAAAGGTCCTTGTCATGCAGTCGTTTGACATTTGCCAGGACAGGTATCTTTTTTTTTTTTTTTTTTTAAATTAAATTCAGTTTTATTGAAGTACATTCACACACCATACAATCATCCATGGTATACAATCCACTGTCCACAGTATGATAACATAGTTATGCGTTCATCACCACAATCTATCTCTGAACATTTTCCTTACATCAGAAAGAACCAGAACAAGAATAAAAAATAAAAGTGAAAAAAGAACACCCAAATCATCCCCCCATCCCACCCCATTTGTCCTTTAGTTTTTATCCCCATTCCTCCACTCATCCATACACTAGATAAAGGGGGTGTGATCCACAAGGTCTTCACAATCACAGTGTCACCCCTTGTAATCTACATTATTATATAATTGTCTTCAGGAGTCCAGACTGCTGGGTTGGAGTTTGGTAGTTTCGGGTATTTACTTCTAGCTATTCCAATACATTAAAGCCTAAGAGGTGTTATCTATATAGTGCATAAGAATGTCCACCAGAGAGACCTCTCGACTCCATTTGGAATCTCTCAGCCACTGAAACTGTTTCGTCTCATTTTGCATCCCCCTTTTGGTCAAGAAGATACTCTCAGTCCCACGATGCCGGGTCCACATTCATCCCTGGGAGTCATACTCTGCGTTGCCAGGGAGATTTACACCCCTGGGAGTCGGGTCCCACGTAGGGGAGAGGGCAGCGAGTTCACCTGTCGAGATGGCTCAGTTAGAGAGAGAGAGGGCCACATCTGAGCAACAAAGAGGTACTCTGGGGGAGACTCTTAGGCACCATTACATACAACTTTAGACTCTCCTTTGTGGTAATGAGCTTCATAAGGGCAAGTCCCTTGCTCGAGGGCTCAGCACATCAAACCGCCAGTCCCAATATTTGTGACATCATCAACACCAGTCCAGGTGAGGCTGTCCAACACATCCGCACCTTCCCCCAGATCCTCGGGGCTGGCGAGGGGGAGGCTGTAAATATGTTTTTTATTATCTGCCCAAATTACTCTAGGATGTGTCACTATTTCACTCCAGCCTATACTAACCTACCGTATCTTACTTCCTATTCAAAGTTCCATGCAATTGTGGTGTTTGAACAAATCGACTGTAGAGTTGTACCGTTTAGAAAATTTAGATCCTGTACCAAATAGATATCTATTCCCTTGGTCTCATATGAAAGTTGAAGTTTTAAAACACAATCAGTTTCAACCTTTATCCTTTGGCCTGACTTGCCCTGGTCTTAACCAGACCTGCTTCATTCATATCACTAATTGAAGTCTGGGCTCTTTTTCAGCTTTTTTTTTTTTTTTTTTTTTTTGACAGTGGCTGTATGCACTAATACTGACATTCATATCTGCCGAGCTCTAGCTCTGAGTTTCAGGTGTCTCAGAGATATGCATTGTTCCAGAGACCAATCAGGTTATACGCTAGGGGATCAGCATCTCAAAGTTTAGAGATAGGCCTTACAATTCAGGGATAGAGTTAACTGCTGTAAGAGCTTACAATCTAGGGACTATTACAATTATTATGTCCACGTTAGGCTATGTTCTAAGATTCAATTCTGAGTTTACACATTGTAGTTAGTCCATATTGGTGAGGCATCATCCCTCTCACCATGTTTTCTCCAACACTTTTACTCCTATATATATATTTTCCTACAATTTTATAGAGTTATATTCACATACCATACATTTATCCACAGTGTACAATCAGTTGTTCATGGTATCATCATAAAGTTGTTTGAGTAGGGTCTTCAAGGGAGAGAGAAACTTTAGCAAATGTTGAAAAGGGGGTTAATATGTTTTGTGAGGCTATGCCCAAGAAACACCTTCGATTCTGGAGAACAAGAGTTATCTTATGAACAATGCAGGGATTCAAAATGTCTTGAAAAAGTATTGCTCAAGCATGTCATGAGTGTGCTATAATCAGAAATCAAACAGCTAGTTGCTGATAAAAGGAAAGATGTTAGGGCAGTTGGTACTGGCTGGAGTTCAGAGGCAGGGCTGGGGTGGGTCTCAGGAGGAGCAAAGCAAGGCAGGGACTTAAGTCCTGGAAGGACTGGAGGGAATGTTTAGCAGAGAATCAAAATAGCACTTTTGACTCAGGGAGATAAGCAGAAGCCAGCCAACACAACTTAGAATGGAGGCAAAAAGTCAAAGCTGACCCAAGAGCAAACTTAATTTTGTACTAAGTCCCCAAACATCGGGCTAAACATCCTTAATTTTCCTTCCTAAAGTTAGAATTGGTCCTAAAAATTGTGGCAGGGCTGAACCTACAGGTTTAGGAGGAGGATCCAGGGAGGGCTTTTGGCTACAGGGAAGGGGGTTTCAGAGGCTGGGAGCCTGGAAGTCTGCGAAAAAAATTACCCAATGAGAAGAGCAACAAATTATTCGGGGGCAGACTACTGCAGAACACCTGGACAAATCAAGTGCTGGTAACATCTGGCTCTTCACTGCAAAATTAGGTCATGAGGTTCTCAGTGTGTGGCTGCCTGGGTAAAAGTTTGGGTAGTGTACTAATCTGCAATGTGTCAACTTGAATACATTGGAAACTACATCTCCCAGAATCCCCTTCTTTTGGTAGGGAGTGGCCAAAAGAGGAATTTGCATGAGATTTGGAAGATGGAAGTGACACGGTAGCTATTACCTTCTGAAGGTCACTGTGGTTAGAAGCAGCAACAGACAGATACAGAGGTGTCCATGGGTTCCAGCTTGTCCCAGCTCTCCTCTGCTCATTATCCATTTCTTCTTACCAGCAGCAGAGCCTAGTGACCACAGGGCCCCAGACTCACTTTGCATACCTGACAGTGATCTGCAAAGGTGATGGCTACACAGAGGCACAACTTCCCACTGATCTTACCTTTGCCTCCTTATTTTGGGAGTTGAATGCTTTCTTAGAATGACTGCATGGTGAATTCTTCTCTGGTCCTCCAATTTTCCTCCAGGACTTCACTTCCCCAGATTCTCCCATATGGGTCTAATACCTATAAATAATCCCTTATCCCATAACTCATAGTGGTTCTGCTTCCCTGAATTATGTCTGACTGTATTACTATGTAGCCTGTGTAGACCCCTGGGAAATCCAAGCATGGAATCTTCTACCTGATTTGATCCTTTCTCAGTTATTGTAAGGATTTTTGGTTGCAAGAGACAGAAGGTCATGCTGAATTAATTGAAGCAAAAAAGGAGACCTTTATTGACTCATATACTCAATCCACAAAAGTACAGGAGTGACTAGACCCAGGGGTTCAAATACTATCAGTCTCTTACCTCTGCTGCTCTTTTCTTGTTAGCTTTATTCTTTCCTACATGGGGAAAGACTGCCCATCCAAGTGTTGGTCTTGTTTCCACACCAAGGACCAATCACAGGCCAGAGTAACGAAGCACTGTCACTTGTTCACCTCCATGGCCCGGGGTTGAGTCTTGTGTCAGATGTTGCATTAATGTGGCTGCTGGTAGAATTGTCCTGAGCCAGTAATTTACATCTAATTGATTTACATTTACATTGAGTTCAATTTTACATTGAGTTAAATTAAATTGGGCAATTTCGAGCATAATGAAAACCTTTTCTAGCTAAGCTATCCAAAGAGACACCTAGGAGTTGGAAGATGCAAATAAGTTCCACGTGCCTCTCTTAGAATCTGACATTTCACTAATATGCTTTGGGGGCTTTTTGCACTGTTCCGATTTGCTAATGCTGCCATTATGCAAAATACCAGAAATGGATTGGCTTTTATAAAGGGTGTTTATTTGGTTACAAAGTTACAGTCTTAAGGCCATTACGTGTCCAAGGTAAGGTATCAACAATAGGGTCCCTTCACTGAAGGATGGCTGATGATGTCTGAAAACCTCTGTTAGCTGGGAAGGCACATGGCTGGCGTCTGCTTGCTCCTAGGTTGCGTTTCAAAATGGCGTTTTCCAAAATGTCAGTGTCAGCTTTCCATGGCCGTCTTCAAAATGTGTCCCTCAGCTGCAGGTATTCTTCAAAATGTCACTGTCAGTTGCTCTGAGGTCCCTCTGTATGTGAGCTCTTTTTATAGGGCTCCAGTGAATTCATCAAGACTCACCCATTCAGGCCACATTTCCATGGAAACAGTCAATCAAGAGGTCACACCCTAATCAAAGTTGACACTCACAGTTGGGTGGGTCACATCTCCATAGAAACAGCCTAATCCAAAGATTCCAACCTAACCAACACTAATACATCTGCTCCCATAAGATTGCATTAAAGAATATGGCTTTTTCTGGGGGACATAATATACATACAAACCAGCACATTCACTTTCCTAGAAACCTTACAAACAACCACCAGGTCATTACTAGGGATCATTAGATAAAGCTCTAAAATGTGTCTCAGGAGAGACTTGCTAGGACAGGTAAAAGATGTTCTGATAATGAAAGAGCTGATACTTTCTTTGGGGACATTTACAAGAACAAAAGAATGTAAGGGTGAGAAGAGAGATAATATGTCTTTTTTCTTCTTCTTCTTGAAATATATAATTTTATTTAGAAAATGTTTAAAGTAGAAAAAAAACCCTTTCAAGAAAGACCAGGTAGAAAATGGGTTCCCAATATAATAGAATTTTAGGGCAACGAAGTCTAAAAGGCCACAAAAGAGAAATAGCACCACTGTCTTTTGAACAAAATGGCTACTTACTTGCCTTTTTTTGGCATTGTTAATCACTGAATCGGGGTTTTCTTCTGAATTCCACACAAATCATGCACTACACAACAATTTTATCATAAAATACCTGCCTTCTACACACATTTTATGACAAGCTACCACCAGAAAGAAATCAATACAAACATATCTTAATAGTGGGTGACACACATTTTGCAGAATTCTGTCAAAAGGGACTGAATAGGCTGTGGGCAAAAGCAAATGAGAGAGAGGTAAGGAATGGAATATTTTAAATATTAATAGTTAAATCAGTCATGGCACTGTATTTTCTGCAAAAGAAAATTAACATTTAGTAACATGCTAACAAATTTATCTCCAAAGATATTAGTGCACTGGCAAATTATTCCAATAGCAGTGGAGAGCTGCGGATAGCAGGTACCGAAAACACCCAGCCTTGCAGATCCAAGGTAGTGATGCCCTTCACCAACCACTCCCTTTGCCAGAGGTCCAGAAAGAACATGCAGCATGATCACCTGCCTGCTGTATTTCCACTCTAAGCAGCAAACTTTAAGGGGCCAAAGAGGAGTCCCCAGTAGGCAAGGGGAGCAGAGAAGAGAAACACGTTAAATGTAAACTTAAAAGACAGTAAAATGGGACACGACCCCCATTCAAATCCCAGAGATGTGGGCAAGTCCCCAATAGTAGTTGTTAGATTAAAAAACTGGACACGCCTCATTTCCCAAAAAAACACAGTACACAGAAATTTGGGAGATAATTGGAAAAATCATTGGAGAAATGCTCAATGAAAATTGAGCTATTTAACTCAAATATCTCAGGGTTGAAACACAACTTGTATTCATCTAGGCAACAATGCCTCTTGCTTTTTTAGCAGGGATGCAATTGGTCAGTGATGCCAAATGGCTTTACAGAGCAACACTCCTTTTGGACCCATGTCTAGGCCTACAAGGATTCAAGCAGTCCTGCAAAGCTTCGTGAAGAGCAGGTGTCGAAGGTTCCAAGGTCTGGCCCTTCCTTCCTAAACACAATATCAAACACATTAAATCTGTCATGTTACATTTAATATTTTGAAATATGGAAGCCTATTTTAAATGCTCTTAAGGCATTTATTTATTAAAACGTTCTTTGCCAAGATTTCACATTAGCTTAAAATTCAGTTCAGTCTTTCCATTTCTCTCATGAGGTCTCCACTTCAATGTATGGCATTAAAACACCCTCTCCAGCAACCAGCATTTCCAGCAACCACACAGTGACCCCCAGGGTCACCTCTTTGTTCCCAGGTGAACCAAGTAGATAAAACTGCTCTGCTACAGGGTAAAAATTCCTAACTCATATTTAATGGAAAAGGAGTGAAACTTCTGCAAAGTGCACTTTTTAGGAAGAGATAATTTTTGTTTATGAAAAGAAACCAGAGAGTCCTCTAAGAGTAATAAAAGGGAGTATTTTACAGTTAAGCACATGATTTGGAGTGAAGATGTTGCTATGTTGGTCCAGGCTGTTAATAATCTTCTTGTTCCTCCTCTGGGCCCCCTTAATCAGGCATCACAAAGCCTTCATCTGTGGCATAGAGAATGTCCACATCCTTTGCAATACAGGGTCGTTTTTCCCCCTTGTTCTGCTGACAAATCAATTCAATGTTCCTTAGTTTTCCAAGACAGAAATCTCTCTCCTTCTCCAAGTCTTCAACAGTAAGTTGCAATACATTGACCTGCTGCATCACTTCGGCCACTTCATCATCCCCATCGCCCACACCAGGATTCTTTCTCACCACCCCTGGGCCAGCCTTAGGAGCTGCAGGAGCTCTCTGGGTGGAAATGGTCTTCTGTGGAGCTAAACTGCTAGAGCTGAGAGGCTTCTTTGGTTTATTAAGAGCTGGGGCACCAAGGGAGGGAACCACTGCCATTTCTTGATCTTGTCTAGCAGCTACAGGATCATAGTCTGTTCCATCGTAGTTTGCATCAAAAAACTTCTTGAACCTCTGAATGAATTCAAAATTGTCCTGAAGCTTTCCTTTCACTAATTTGTCCACAGAAATTACTTTGTCAACACCCATTCTCTTAAAACCTGCTTGTAGTATTTTGAAGTTCTGGATGTATTCATGATCTAACTTAGCTTGGAATTTCACTCTCTTCAAAGCAATGGAGTACGTCCATAAACTGACAATAGGCAGCCCCTGAGCACAACTGTTTAACTGTTGTCAAATTCAGCTACAGAGACTTGTTGATCCATGCCAGTATGTCATGTCAATTTAGGTTATCACTGGTCACTGATGTCGAGTATACATTCGCTGCCATCTTTGGCTCCTGGTGGGACTGTGTCCACTGCCTGTGCCCGACTCTGGTTCCGTCTCCATCTGTTCAAACTGCCCACCCTCCTGCATGATAACCTCACATGCAACCCTTAGTTACATGCTGACCAAAAGCTAATAAGTCTTAATTAGGAAGCAAAGGATGTGTAAGATGGAGACTATTACATCTTTACCACATTAAGTCTTCTTATCCATGAACATGGTATATAATCTCTTCATTTGTTTTGGTATTCTTTTATGTCTTTCAATTAAGGTTTTACATTTTCTTCATAAAAGTTCTCACCATAGTTTATTAGACTTATTCCTAGATACCTTGCAAGTTTTGGTCCTATTATAAATGGTATTTTCTCAATTAAATTTTCTAATTATTTGCTGTTGGTGTAGAGAAAAGCTTTTTTTAGGGGGTGGGGTGGGGTGAGGAGGGGGCAAGGACCTTGTGTCCAGAAACTATAGTGAACTTTCTCATTTGTTGTAAAGGTATATGTGGAAGTTAATTTTCTGTCAGTCATGTAAACTGAAGACTCTACTACCCAGTACTAATTTTCCCTCATTTAACAATTGACATTTATTTAGCTCCTACTGGAAATCATATTGGTCTATGTTTTGCAAAATATATACCCTGGACCAAGAAAAGTTTTCATATTTTATATTATATTCTTGTTTTAGAGTTTCACAAAGGCCTTGGGAAGACCTGCAAAGAGACCTTTTTATCTTGGGTAAATCCTGCATTCCAAACTTACTTTATCATGGAACCCCTTCTCAAGCAACACCTTCCAGCCTTCTGAGGAATCACTTTTTACAAAGGACACATTCTGGGAAATGTTGGTCTCAGGAAATTCATCACAAAATCTCGTGAGCCCCAGGACATTCTCAAGGAATCTACTATCTTCTTCACCATAGTCCATGGAAGCTAATTGGCAAGAGCAAGATTTTATTTGGCTTTTTCTGTGTCTACTCTTCAGTCTTTAGCAATAGTTCCCTATGGGTTAATGCCAGCATTATAAAAAGAGGAAAATATGCATATTAATTCTCACAAGACTTCTCCTCAGGAAAGGGCAACAGCTGGTCACAGTGGGAGACCACACTTGTAATTCCCATCAGTGTCTTCTGACTGATTTGGAGACATTTTTTCTGTTTCTGTAACTCTTCCTGCTAAACCCCAGGCTATCAGCTCTTATTCCGTGATTTTTCTTTACATTATACAGAAACAGAAGTGTTTATCAAAATCTATCCTTTCTGTGTTCTGGATCATGTACAAAGGCCACAGATTTGTCAGAGTACAAGTAAACAGATGGAAATATAAAAGGTCCAGAAGTAGGAACATATTTTAGGGAAAAAACATTCTAATTCTATCTTTTCCTTGTATTGCTATACCTGATCAGACTGCATGTTTACTCAGTTATTTGAAAGGAGAATGAACAGTGTCTAGCCCAGTGGATCTCACCGGATGTGCACGAGAATCACTGTGGAGTTCTGAAAAGTGTAGATAACCAGGTCCCACTTGGGACCCTCTGAATAAGAATCTCTAGAGAGAAGCCTGAGTGATTATATTTGTAAAGCTCTGTAATTCATTCCTTGGCATTTATTATCTCTTTTTTAATAAACTATTTTTCAGTATTGTATGACATAAAGAATTTCTCCTGATTTCAATTTAAAGCAACACTAGAAGAATATTCTTAAAGAAAAAAAATATATATCAACTCCAAACCTGTGTCCTAAACACTAAAACTGTTTTTTCATGTCTGGCTCTGATCCTTGTTCATGTAGAGATATATTTGAATTCTGAATTTTCTTTGAGCATTTTATTAAAAAAAATATTTTCCATGCCTCCACATAGTAATAATAATGGTCATTTTTGGAATTGCACTGTATTTCAGCAAGTATTTATTTGTGCCATAATTTAGCTGTTCCCTTACTATTGGACATTGAAGTTATATTTTTATTTTTAGCTGCTCTGGGGAAAATGGTAATAAAGAACTTGGTGTATAGAGATGTTACTTTTCTTTTGAATCAATTTCATTGGGACAATTTTCTGGGTAAAAGGATATGAACTTATTTTTATTAATCTTGCTAATGATTACTAAATTGCTTTCTAAAAGTTTGAATAAATTCACAAAGCTTTGTCCCAATCCATGGCATAATTGCTGAGATTTTCAGGGAGGGTCAGGCAGTACTAGAGGTCTGTTGAGTTTTCCCTTGACAGACAGAAGAAATGAACCCATAATATTACCTTATTTAAGAAGGCAGGCAAGAAACCTAATAAAGACAAGGGTTATCATGGCCCCTTCAATGATCTCACCTACCATGTACCAGCACTTTCCATACATTCTAATTCCCAAAATAGCTCTGCAAAGTAAAATCTTATGGCTCCTTATTTTACAGATGAGGAAAGAGTGACAAGAGGTTAAATAACTTGTGGGTTGTGCAGTAAGTGCTAAAATGAGGGTTTGAACCCCATGTTTTGTCACCAAGATACCATGCTTCATGTCATGCCATTGATTCCTAAGTCGGTCACAGCCCCTTGTCAGTTACCTACCTCCTAAGTCATAAATTGGTTGTAAAATGAAATATGAAAGAACAGATTTGGCCACAAGTTCTCTGCTGCCCCTCTCATCAGGAGGGGAGTCCCTACCCCTTCATCTTGAATCGGGGCCAGCCTGGGGCCCTTCTAATAAGGAGGCAGCTCAGGTGTCTGTGCCGGGTCTAGGCTTCTTAGAGAGGGCTGCCAGCTCCAGCTCTCATCCTTCCCGAGCCCTGAGCCACTCTGCAAAGAGACCCAGCTCCCTTGCTGGAGAGACCACTCGGAGACAGAAATAAAAGCCTGGGCCAGCCCCAGCTGTTCCAGCCATTGCAGCTGAGCCACCAGACATGGGAGTGAGGAAAATTCATATCCTCTAGCCCCAGTCAAGTTGCCCAGCCAAACTCCAAAGGTTTGGAGCAGAAACAAACCCTCCTTGAGCAACAATCAGTTGTGTTTGAAGCCATTAAGTTTTGGGGTGTTTTGTTCTGCAGCAATTGTCCTGAAGCAATAGATTTTATTTTGGTCAATGTCAAATTCAGGAAGAGAAATAGGGGTCTGTTCCGTTTTCCCACAAGTAGAGTTAAATCCATTAACATTGACCTCTTCCCCACCTAGTACTAACCTAGGTTGCAGCACCGCCCACCCCCCACCCTCCACCCTTCACTCCCTCCCCGGCCCCACTGCCTGCCCTTTACTTGTATACAGGTCTCACGCCTCTACCAGCCTGGGGTCAATTCACAGAGGTAACCAGGGTGCTGTGTGCAAGGCCCACACCAAACAGGTGTTTAACAGATATTTGCCGAGTGAATCATGACTCGCTCTTCATTGATTTCTGAAAGCTTGTGAAATGGAAGAGCAGCTTTTACTTATTGCACTCAGAACTGTGCAAGGTATTTTACACGAATTATCTCATTTAGTCTTCACAAACACCCCACCAGGTAGACACAATCATTATTCCTTTTACAGGTGAGGAAGCTGAGAGCCTGGGTAACTTGCCCCGGGTGCCACTGTCAGTAATTGAGGCAGTGCAGGTTCACCAGAGGCCCCATTTTGCAAAGAGAAAAAATTTTGACTATGAAGTATTTCAACCATACAAACAAGTATAGAGATGACATAGCAAACACCTATATACCTACTTCCCCAAAGCATTAACTTTTTATATTTGCCTCAAAACTTTTCAATGCTTTTAGAGAAATAAAATATCATAGATTCAGTTAAGTGCCTGTGTCGCCTCTCGATTCTATATGCCTCTCTCCCCTTCCTCGTTCCTCCTCAACCCGAGATAACAACCATTCTGAATGTGTTGTTTATAAAGCCAAGTTGAATCCATGCTTGTTTTTATAGTTTTAAACATATGTATGCATTCCTAAGGAACTTATAGTATTGTGGGTGTTTTAAAACTCTATATAAAGGGAATCATACAGTTTGAACCCTTCTCTACCCATAGGTGGCTTTTTCCTTCCTCAATAAATACATTTTTGAGATGCATCAATGTTGATATTTGTAGCTTTTTCTGCCATACAGTATTCCATTGTAGAAATATGCCATATTTTATTTCTCCATTGTCCTGTCAATGAACACTAAGTTGTTTCAAAAACCTTATTTTTGCTATTACCAACTATGTTGCGATGAGCATTTACACCTTACTCCTTAGGTAGATACTTAACAGTTTCTGCCCAGGGGTGCAATTGTTAGGTTATAGTACCTACATTCTTTTTTTAAAAATTTTCTTTAAAATTTTATTTTGGTCCTTTAATTTTATTGTGTTATACATACGCAGTAATAAAATATAAATAAAACACAAAATTTGTCATTTTAACCACTTTCAAGTGCATGATTCATTGGCATCAATTACATTCGCAGTGTTGTACAACCATCACTATCATCCATTACCAAAACTTTTTCATCACTCTAATCAGAAACCCTATCCCTTAACCAATAACTCCCGTTCCCTCCTTCCCCCAAACCCTGGTAACCTGTAATTTATTTTCTGTCTCTCTGAATTTGCTTATTTTCCATATTTCATAAAAGTGGGATCATACAACATTTGTTATTTTGTGTCTGGCTTCTTTCACGTAGCATAATATTTTCAAGTTCATGTACGTTGTAGCATGTATCAGAACTCCATTCCTTTTTTAAGGCTGAATAATATTCCATTGTACATATTTACCACATTTTGTTTATCCACTCATACATAGGTTGTTTCCACCTTTTGACTGTTGGGAATAATTCTGCTATGAATGTTGGTTTACAAGTATCTATTTGAGTCTCTATGTTCAGTTCTTTCGGGTACATACTTGGAATGGAATTGCTTGGTTATATGATAATTCTTTGTTTAACTTTTTGAGGAGCTGTCAAACTCTTTTCCACAGTGGCAGTACCATTTTACACTCTCACCAGCAGTGCACAAGGGTTCCAATTTCTCCACATCCTTGCTAACACTGTCTGACTTTTTAATTCTAGCCTTCCTAGTGGGTGCGAAGTGGTATCTCCTTGTGGTTTTGATATGTGTTCCCAGACTACTAATGATTTTGATCATCTTTTCATGTGTTTATTGGCCATTTGTATTCCTTCTGTGGAGAAATGTCTATTCAAGTTCTTCGCCTATTTTAAAATTTGGGTTATATGTCTTTATGCCAATGAGTTTTAGGAATTCTTTATATATTCTGGATATTAAACCTTATCAGATATATGTCTTCCAATATTTTCTCCCATTCTACAGATTGTTTTTTCACTTTCTTGATAATGTCCTTTGAGGCACAAAAGTTTTGAAATTTTGTTAAGTCCATTTTATCTATTTTTGTTGTTGTTGCTCATGCTTTTGGTGTCATATCCAAAAATCCATTGCCAAGTCCAAAGTCATGAAGATTTACCCCTATGTTTTCTTTAAAGAGTTTTATGGTTTTAGCTCATATTTAGGTCATTGATCCATTTTGAGATAAGTTTTTAACTATGGTGTGAGGTAGGGCTCCAACTTTACTCTTTTGAGTGTGGGCTATACATTTCTCCCAGCATCATTTATTGAAGAAACCATTTTTCCTCTTTGAATGGACTTGGCACCCTCGATTAAAATCAATTGGCCATAGATGTGTGAGTATATGTGCATCTTTAACTTTACTAGATTTTTGTCAAATTTTTGTGCAAAGTGGTTGTACTGATTTACACTCCCAGAGCCCACTCTCTTAAACATTAAGCAATAGTCTTGATAACAACAGTTACAGGGTTATTACCAAACAAGTATTTTTCAAGAACCTGTATTGAGCAATGCAATGCTTTAGGCTATAGCAGCCAGCAAATGAAAGTAGCCATTCCAATGTGGTGCACAGAACCCACAGAGGGTGGGTCGCTTGGCTGTGTCATGGTAAACAGCCCTAGTTCTGTTAGGACTTGATCCCAGCTGCAGGAATGTCATGAAAGGTAATGCAGGCCATGCCCCGTACAAGGGCATCCAGCCAAAGGGCAAGTGGAGGCTGAAATGTAGGCTCTGCTATTGCAGTCTGATCACCAAGGAGCCTGGCACAGTGCTGTTGTCTGCCTGCAGGAAGGAACACCTGTTGTCTAATTGCATGAAGGCACTGTATGGCTAGTGGCAGTCCTCAGTAGAAGGCTTTAGTCTGTGGGAAATTGTAGAGCCTAACCAAACAGGAGATAGAGGTTACTAAAAATGTGCAAGTTTTTAGAATGGATAGAGCAGGAAAATACTTCCAGGGAAAAGACAGGGGATGCATGGAGAATTTGAGTGTAGTGCATGAACTCCCATACGGCAATGTGCTTTGCCCCCTCACTGCCAGGTTTGGGTTACCTTGGCTATTGTCTCATCCCTAGGGAAGTTCCTGCTGCTATTTCAGACTTCTGGATCTTGCTGTTTCAGATCACTCCAGCTGAATGGTATGACATGCAAACTCATAGAATAAACACTGCATAGCTGGATTATAAACCTCACCTAGAGAGATCCAACTGCAGTTTGCTTATGGAGTCCAAGCAATTCAAACTTCCAAACATAGGCACCCAACACGGACAGCTGGCCTCCTGGGAGGATCCCAATGGTTGACACAAAAGGAGATACCCCACAGGTAGGTGGCAGTCTCTGATGATTCAATTGGTTCTCTACAGGCCTGAGCTTTGCTTGTTGTCTAAGGGCCTAAACTGACCTTGGGTAGAACTTCACCCTGCCTAGAGGAGTTTACAGAGCTTTCTAGATTCCACTTCCCAACTGAACTGCCATTGGTAGAATCTGCGAAGAATGCAGGGGGCTCTGGGAAACGTCCAGCCATACACTGGCTAGCCACCTACTGAACAGAACCAGAGTTAAGATCTTAAAAGGACAGCTGAAAGATTCCCAAGAATTATATGGTGGTGATGGTGTCAGAGCATGGGTAATGCCTATTTGAGGCCCATTTTAGCTCAGTCACTTGGATGGGGACCCTCTCCCATGAAGCCATGGGGAGGCAGTTCCTTTACATCACCTGCTGAATGACTTCATATTCCCTTCACCAGCTGGCATCCATGGGTTCAATAAAGAAGAACACTTTCCTGTAGAAAGCTGCTCCCTGGGTCTCTGAGTCAGCCTCCAGCAGTGGGAACCTTAGGTGGTGAATTCATGGGCTCTGAGTCAGATTGCTTGGGTTAAAATCTTGTCTTTGCTGCTCTGTGACTAAGGGTTATAAAATGGACATACGGTGTAACAGGAGTATCTAGTTTTTGAGGTTGGTGCCCAGAGCCAGGTACTAAGTAAACAAACATTAACTACTAGCCATTACTATTGTTATTCTCCAACTTTTTTCACTGACTTCTCTGGGAGTAGATCATTGATTCTTCCCTGCAGACACACAGTCCTGGAGCATAACCAAATGCATCTTCAGTTTAAGGGAACTGGGAGTGGGGTAGAGAGTGGGAAGGGCTTAGTTTCATCAATTATTCAGACTCAGATTAAAAGACGCTCCTTACTGTATTGCCAAGAAAGGAGACAGTTCATATTTATTAGTAATAAAAAATTATTTCTGTAGATGATTCCAGTGGAAAAGGTGGGACATTTCTCAAACACATTTCCCCTGAGGTTAGAGAGGGGCCAAGAAATGAGAACTGGTTGACTTTTTTAAAGAGCCTCATAAGGAGGTGTTTACATTGATGAATTTCCTCCACGGTCTTGGAACAAGCCCTCACTCGGCTTTATAGCAGGTTCAGAAACATCACCATGTTCAGTCCCAGAACTGAAAGCCGACTCCAACCATTGACAAGATGTATAAGAGAATACCGAAGTAGGAAACGAGTGGGCAACTTAGGTAACTTACTCTGACAAAAATCAACCTGTCAAAGGACCATGCCTTCCATAGGTCCAATCACTGCTTCTCTCCTTGGTCAGTTTTATCAGAAGACTACTTGGTGGGCACGGAATCAGCAGGACGGATGTGAATTACAGGGTTTAAATGAATATCAGCATCAGCCCCTGATCTGACCACTTCAGAGAGCTCAGCTTCTTGTTTAGATCGGATTGGGTACCTTCCTTTTTTCTTGCATGCTTGCTGCCCACTTTTCCTTTTTTTTTTTTTATCTCTTTTGGGGACTTTCATTGCTGATCTCCTCCTTTTGACTGATATTTCCCTTTTTTAGATGTAGTGTTACCCTGATGTCTTTGTCTGTCCACTGGAATCTTCATCTTTTTTGTTTGTTTGTAATAGGTCGGGATTAGATAACCTGATAGAAGCTATCCATACTATTTCCTCAGAAAAATGTCCTACTTAACAAAACTACACAAGCAATTTCAGGGAAGTTCATGGGCCTTCTGTTTTATGAACACTGGACTAAAATCCTGCCTTAAGCTATCTTTGCCTAACATTTTGAGCTGATGTTAAAGTCTAACACTGAAATCTTATTGTGCTCACTGCCAAGTTCTTAGGATCACTTTCCAGCCTCATTTCCCTTCTCATTCCTCCACCTTCGAATCTTTAACTAGGTTAAGCCCTTTGACCTCTGAACTGCACTGACCTTGTGGCTACTTTCTCAACCACGGACACTGGATTAAATTTCTAGTTTTGATTACAATTAATCCCATGATCTTGCTTTTTTCCCCTCTCACGTGTATCTTGCTCTTTCCCTTGTATTCTAGTTACCCCACTCCTCTCTTCCCTCACTCCTTTTTTTCTGACAAGTTTTGCTCAAGTCCCCACACATAGAGTCCGAGGGATTTGTCTTTTTCACCCTGTACTCCTCTGTCCCTCCTTCTCATAACCATATTTTCATAATTGTCTCCTGTTTTCTTCTACTCCCTCTTCTCATTTTTTTTTTCCTGCCAAAGCTTCAAGGCTTAATCCATGGGCATCATTTTCTCAGTTTCTTCCCTGTAGACTGTGTCCACCCCCTCCACCACCAGGACATCGGATTTCCTTAAAGTATTCCATTTTTACATGATTTTTTTCAATAAATATTTCAACACGCCTCTGAGCTCCAGACTGCATATCCAACTTCACTAACATTTCTACTTGGATGTCACGGAAACAGCACAAACTTAATGGGTCCAAAATGAAACTAATGATTGACTGTTCCTCCACCACCACAGCCTCCACCTCAGTCAGATGCCTCGTGCTCCACAGAGTGACTCAAGCCAGGGGAGTCATCCTTCATTGTTCCCTTTTCCTTACCCACCACAACAGAGTCTTGTTGTCACTACTTCCAAAATAAATCTTGTGTACAAAACAGTCTCTTCATTCCCACTGCCACTCCCCTTAGCTTAAGACAGCATCTTATCATTTCTCACCCGGGCTACTGCGGCAACCTCCCAACAGGCTTCCTGCTTCTCCAGGTTTCTCCCTCTAACCTGTTGTTCGCACAGCAGCTACAGCTTGCTTTTAAAAACAAATTAAAATATATATAAAATATATATATATGGTGTCACTCTCTAACCCTCTTTAATGGCTTCCCACTCATTTACTAAACAAAATTTTACTGAGCATTCTCTATTGCAGGGCCCTCAATAATTCCTATCTCATCAAATAAATTAAATATATAGTAAGGAATGGAAGAAAAATAAGAAAGGAGCAAGGTACAGGAAAATTGTGTGTCTTTGGACACAACGTAAATAAGGAGTCTAGAGAGGGCTTCACTGAGACTGAGTGACCTTTGAGCAAAAGTGACCTTTGAAAGTGGTAAGCCATGTAGAGCTCTGTGGGAGAATATTCCAGGCTAGGGGAATAGCAAGTGCAAAGGCCCTCAGGCAGAAGCATGCCAAGCTTTATAAGGTTTTATCAAGAGACCCAACACCTCCCCCCCAAAAAAGAAAACTTCCTGTACATCTCTAATCCCATCCTTCCCCCTCCCCCCAACTATATTCCATGGATCTTGGTCTTCCAGTTCTCTAGAAGCTATTTTTTGCTTTTGTCTGTGTCATTCCCTCCACAGGAAACACTCTCCACAATCTCGTATTTTCATATTCAGTTTGCAAGACTGGCTCCTTCTCATCCAACAGGTCTCAGTTTAAATTTCACTTCAGACCCTTCTCCTTCCCTATTTCAGCTTCTTTTCACGTTTCCTTCATGACACTTACCACACTTTGCTTTGGGAATACACACACACACACATACTAAAAATACAGTTAAACGGTATTTCAATGCTATTTTAATTTGACTTCGATCATTAGTGAGGATTAATAATTTCTTCAAGTAATGGTTAGCTATTAGTGTGACCCCTTTCCCGTATTTTGCTCAAACAAATGTTAACTTAACGTCCCCATGCCGTAATGCTGGAGCAAGGCGGTTAAGCAAAACCGACCCTCTCCACTAGCCGGGGATTGCGGGGTGTGGGGGTGGAGGGGTAGATTTATTTCCCAAGTTTGCTGGCGAATCAGGGACTCAAGTGATTGAGCCTTTTCGCAGGCAACATTCCAAAACCCAAATCCATTTAGAAGTGAGTGTTTCACTCCGAGACCACGGGTTGTGAAAACGGGCAAGAAAGTTGCATTTGAGTGCTACCAGGCATCATCATTATGTACTTATTATTGAGCAATTATTAACGGTCATCTAATTGTGCATTACAATGCAATGATGTTCGGGGAAGCTCAGAGTTCCGAGGCCATGGGAACCCAGCCTCTCATCCGCCCCTGCGCTCTTTCCCCGGGGCTCTCGGACCCGAGGCAGGCAGAGGGTCTAACCGATCCCTCGAGATCTCTCAGAGACAGGGCAGGAAAAAGAAGGAGTTTTTCTTCTGCAGGAAACACACGGTGGTCTCGCGAGGTGCAAAACACCCCGGTTCCCCCGGGTTCTTCAGGCGCCGGCGCAGGCCCGCTCTTTCCGAGCCCGGCGAGACTGCAGCTCCTCTCGTGAGAGCACGAGCAACGCCCGGTTCCCAGCGGCCCCGGGATGTTCAGGAAAATCTCTAGACTGCGCCCCCTCTGGCGCAGCTGGGAGAAGAGCAGCCCGGGCGTGGGAGTGAGTCGCCGGCGGCGCGCACGCGCAGGTGAGCGAGGGCGGGCGCGGGGGCACGAGGGCGGGGGGCGGGGCTTTGCGTCGAGCCGTGGGCACGTCCCTGCGCGTCCTCAGTATTTAATGTCTCTGTGTTCCACCCGCCCCGGCGAGCACGTGGGGTAGCGGCTGGAGCTCTGGGCCACCGGGGCCGGAGACCGGGGGGCGGTGGCGGCGCGAGGACCCTGCATCCGGACGATCACCGAGGAGCTGGTAAGTTGGGGTCTCCAGGGCCAGCTGGTCTGGGGACCACCTGCCTGGCCCGGGAGGACGATGCCGTCGGGGTGATGAGGAACCTGGGGTGCAGGTGCAGAGTGCGCCGCGCACTCCAGAGGCCCTGGGGCAGGAGGTTTCAGACGCCCGCCGCCGGCTGTCAAGAGCAGGCCCTTCCTTTCATTTTCCCCGCCTGCGCTCCCCCTCGTCCTGCCCGCTGGGGCTGTCTGTCCGCGGGCTCCTGCTGACAGATCGGGCGTGCGTGGCTTGGGGCGGTGCTCACCAGCGGCGCGGTTCCCCACCCCCGCGTCACCACCTCTGCCCTCTGGGGCTTAAGTTTCCCTGAACGTTCTGAAGGGTGTCTTCGGTTGAAAAGACGTGAGCGCGTCCCACCCAAGGTCGCCCAACCCCGTACGCGTTTACTTTTCAAAGGTCGAATGTACCCGGTCTGAGCCTGCAGAGGAGGCGACGGGGCGGGCTGTGGGCAGTGTCAGGTACTAAAGAAAAACGAGGGGGTCCCCCAAGCCCCGCGGGGTCCCTCGACTCCTTCAGAGGGATCGGAGTTGAAGTGGTAACTTCATGAACCTCACCCAACTTCTGGGTCTCTTTGGCTCGCCCTGGGTTCTACCCCACCGTAGGCCCGGCGGTAGTGACAAACCCGAGCGCGTAGCTCGGCTCCGGGGAGTTCGCTTTGCGGAACCGGTACGCTGGGTCGGGAGATCGATTGTGATCGGAATCCTATTTCGGGTGGAGGGTCCGTTTGGACCGAGTTAGGGTTCCGAGGTGGAAGGCTTGGGCGTCTCTTGAGAGGATTAGCATTGATAACCACTGGCTTGTCGGGAGAGGCGGAGGCTGTCCAGTCCCGTGTGCCCGCCGACTTCACGCCCGGGGCGCAGTGGGTCACGTGTCGCTCTCCGCCTGCCCCCTCCCCCCCACCCGCCTCTGGTCTGGAGGGACCATGCTTGTTTCGGGGTTACCCTTTAAAATGTGCTTGGAGAATCCGTGGGCTGGGCGCTTCGGGGGCGGGCTTTCCTATCTGTGCTCAACTAATTTGTGCCCTAGGTGACAGTTGATTTCATTTCCTCTCCCAGGGATGGGGGAGGAAAGGTGCTGATGGAAGGGTGGGTCTTGCAGAAAGGACTGGAGACAGATGGAAGCTCTGGGCGTTTCGGGATTTTCCTCCCCCGGGGAGATGCCCAGGACCGGCGCCTGCCTGCCCATCCGCAGCCACTAACAGAAACCCGGTGGACTTCGCTCCAGGTGTGAATGGAGGCCTCTCAAACCGGTGGGGTGTACGGGGAGGGCAATTAGTGCATTTAAAACAGCTATCTTTCCCCTACTGAAATGCAGGTTACTTGGTCTTTATATCTGCAGTGAAATCTGGGCTGTGGGACCTAGTGCAAGTGTATCTGTTGCTTGGTTTGCTGCTCCTTGATGTTGCTGCTCCCGATCAAGGAACACTTCTGTTCCCAGAATCCAACAACAACAACAACAAAAACAACAACAAAAAACCAGCTATTAATTCTGGCAACTAATAACCTTACTTGTTCTTGTAACTGCTAAGTCCTTCCTAAATTGGTAACTTAAAAAAAAAAAAAAAAAAAAAAGCTTTACTTTTATTTAGAAAGCAAAGCTTGGGTTCTAGTAAACACCACCCATCCACTTTCCTCTTAAAGGTACAGCACATCTTTGAAATGAGTAGCCTGCCTGACCGATACCTGTTGTTGGCATTCAGGTGGCTCATCTGATTATTGACGACTTTCTGAGCATTAAATAAGTGAAGTTGTGTTTGGGGAGCTTTTTGACTTGTGTTGAACCTTTTCTTTTTCATCTCTAGTTTTGCGAGGTCTAGTAATAATTCTTGGGTGTATTCGCTGTGAAATACAGCCTTAGGCTAGAGATTCTTCTCTAGATCCTACAGGTATGCAAATCAGTAAAGCTTCAGTTGTTTCCTGGAATAAATAGGCTCTTTTGCCATGTATGTTGTTAGGTGATGACCCAGAGCTTGCAGGTAACTGATTGAAGCCAGTGAGTGAGAGGACTAATGGATTGATTGGTGTACACCTGGAGTCCCTTGTAAACCTCTCACTCTCACCCTCTAGCTGTTTCTAGGAAAAATGTTCGCACTTGGCTACTGCAGGGTGACACTGGGGGTGTCTGTTGGAAATGGCCTGCTGAGGTGCTACAGAAGTTGATGGGTCTCCGGGGTAAGGATGCTGAGCATCAATAGTTTAAAGCAAAGTGTCTTGCTACCTGGTACCCCAAATTATTCTTGGGCTTTGGACCCAGCCTGGATCAGAGTCATAGTTTGTGGGGAAAGGCTAGTTTTAGCCTTCACAGGGTTCCCCGTTCTGCCCTAAAGACACATTGAGATAATATTGGTGAGACTCTGGGACTGTGCCTGGTCCATGATGGGGGCTCAAACATTGTTTTCTTCCCCGTATAGAAGCCCTGCAACTGATTTTACTTAATTTCTCTTGCATCACTTGAGTGATTTGAATTTTATTAAAAACTCCACCTGTCCTCTCCCCCAGCCTCTAACCTAGAAACGTGGTTGGAAGGAAAAGGAAAACAAATTGGTTTCCCCATGCTTTGCTAGCCAGCAGCCTGGCTGCAGCCATTCTTTGGTGTGTAGATTTCAGGGCTCTGAGGAGCAGTCAGCAAGTAGCCCATGGACCTCGGGAGCTACCACCTTCCAGCCCGTCCTCCCCCAGGCCACTTCTTCTGAATCTGCCCTGTGAGTCTAGAATGAAAGGGGCTTCTCTGCAACTTGGTCTGTTCTCTTTATTGTGGCGAAGTTGACAGTTGTTTCAGGTCTGAGTTAATACCTTCTGTTTGTCATTCAGAGAAGAATTTTCCTCTACTCCAGGGAGGTGGTAGGGCCTCTTGCACCACTAAAATCATATCAGACTGAGAGTTGCTAATCTCTATGGTAGAGGTGTATTTTAGCCCTCAGCCTTGCTTCCTAGGGCAAGTTCTGTTTCTTTCATGTCCCTTCCTGGTGTAATACCTCACACAAGTTTCACTTTTATGACCATTTGACATTGAGTACCCATTGTTGGTGGTGTTCCACTGAATGAACTTGATGCCACCTGCTGGCCGTGGAACCTGATTTTAAACTTGGGTAGTGGAAAACATGTTTTGAGTAGGATAGGGTCTGACTGGAGAAGTAGTGGAGATGTGGGAACTGAAGTTTAGGGGATGCCTCTTCTTTGGCAGATATGTGCTAGGTGAGTTACAGGTGAGCATCTCTTTAATCCTTTAATTCTCACACCTCTGAGTATAGTCTAGAAGGGTCAAGTTGGAGGTCATTCCAGATAGTTTCAGTGCTTGTAATTTCATGGGGAGAGAAACTAACAAGCATGGGTTTGGTCATAAATTAGGTTCTCTTGAGGGCTTTTGTGAAAGGAACCAAGGAATACTCTAAAATCCATTGGCTTTTTTCCTAATCTTTTGACTGCTTTCTAAGCAGTGAAGGAGTGTATGTTATCATTCAGCATTCTGTGGCTTTCCAATAATAAGTAGCTTTCATTCAATGTGTCCCTTTAACTTTTCCATTCCTTCTGCTAAATGGTTTAGAGGCGTCTTCATTCCTTCCAGGTCTTTGGCATCTGGATGTTTTTACAGCTCAGGATATAGTAAACATTCTCTTCCTCATCCTGTATTTCTGGCTGGCTGTGTTTACTGTCACATGTCACTGAGGCCCCTTTGTATCTAGGAAAAAATAAGGCCCTAAGGTGAGTTCTGGAAGTAAGGTTATGCAGAGCTCAGAGCTGATGAGGCTGGTTTCACCACTGGGCTTAATCTCTAAAGCATCACGTTTGGGTTTTAAATCTTCTATAATCCAGAAACCTGCCAGCTTCGATGACAAATTATTTTTGTGGTGTTTTTGTTTTTGTTTTTGTTTTTATGTGGCATGTTAAGCAAGTTCACGTTTGCTAGTTGGGAGTTGATCAATTAGCAGCAGTTTGAGAGAGGAGTTTATTGAAGGGCCTGGGGAAAGGAGCCTGAAGCAGAAGGGCCAGACACTAAGCCCTTGGAGAGCTGTTCGGGTTTGAGAGCCTGTTTATTATCCTAAAGGTGCTTGCTGGTTCTCCAAGACCTGTGCTCTCAGTGCTTGGTCTTCAAGTGAAAGATGTCACTTGAAGACCAAGTGAAAGATGTCACCAGGCCTGCTACTTGGTCCTGCACCCACCTTATGATAGTCTACAGAGTCCCAGTGGGAGTCCTAAATGAGTGTCAAGTTGGGGGCCTGTTTTCACAGAAGGTGCTTGAGGGAGAGTTGTGCCCCAGAGGGGATCCTGGAATGTTGGTGTGGGGCTAGTTGTTGTCTGGTCCTGGCTATGCTTTGTCAGAACCCTGCTAGACTGACCACTGGCATATAACATGAGCTCTCTTTTCTTGCAGGCAGACGGCAGAAGATGTATAGCAGGCACTTATACTTGGTGCTTTGGGGCTGGGTGGAGTGGGTTTTGAACTGTCCCACTTCAATACTTTCTCAGCTCTATAAGGTTGGGTATCTCTAGTTTGTGGATGAGGAAGCTGAGGCCCGAGAAAGGTGAGCTTGACCCCTGGACACCTGGCTGGGTTGGCTTTAGACCAAGATCTCTCCCTGGCCAGGCCCCAGGGCTGTTTTTTATTTACTGCCCCATTAGCACTCCCTTCTCATCACGAAAACTAAAACTAGGTTGTTTTGGTTTTTTTTGTTGTTGTTTTGCTTTAATGCAATTTCATTGAGATGTATTCACATACCGTACAGTCATCCAAAGTGTACAGTTATTCACAGTATCATCACATAGTTGTGCATTCATCACAATTTTTCAACATTTTTATTATTCCAAAAAAAAGAATAAGAATAAAAATAAAAACAAAAGAAAAAAGGACACCCAAAATATCTTGTACTCCTTTTTCCCCCCTATTATTCATCTACTCATCTTTCCATACACTGGATAAAGGGAGTGTGAGCCGCAAGTAAAACAAGGTTTTTAAAAGATTAAAATCCTGTATCCTACAAACTGTGAGTCAATCTGTTTAGAGATTTGAGTCATTTAAGCCTCCTAACAATCCTCTGAGGGAGGTACTGTTACCCCATCTTACAGGTGAGGAAACTCATGTACAGGATCCTACTCTTTAACTCTGTTGCCTTACCCATAGTTTATCACCAGAATTCTGCAACCATTTGGCACTTGGGAACTGCACAGGTGATAGCCATGAATGGAAAAGCCCCTATCCTGGTGCTGTGTTATGCGTAGAGGTAGGTAGCTGTGCCTTCAGTGCCTGGGGAACTTCTCCGAAGACAGCTGTTTAACTCAGTCTCCTGGTTGAAAAGACAACCTTGAAGTCAGTCATTCCCTGGCTAATAATAATGTGGCCTGTCACATCTCACATGGAGGTCACAGGACCATCCCCTGGCCCTCCAGAGGCTGTCACCCAGGAGGAACTTGGCTGCAGTTGGAGGAGGTTGCAAGCTCTGCTCAAGCACAGCTCCAGCCTCCCTTCTCCTCCACCTTGGCCTGGCTGTGTGTTGTGGGGACCCAGGACACCAGATCTGAAGGCCCATTCAGTCTTCATTAGGATCTCTTCTTTCTCCCTTCTCCCTGTCTTCCCAAAGAAATAAGGGGTGGAATGTTTCTCCCTTGCCCTGCTGTGGAGGGAGGCCAGCCCTTGGGCTCTGTCTGCAGTGAGAAAGGCCGGGCTGAGAATAACCTCCCCGCTTTGTCCTTTGCCTTTCCTGGGGCCCACCCCAGCCAAGCATGTGCTGTTGTGCTATTTTTAGCAGGTGGCAGCCTTTAGGAGGGCCAAGTGCCATGTGGCTGCAGTGTCTGGGGCAGGTCCTGGTGATGAAACTGCTGCCACTGCCACCTAATCGAAGGAGGAGAGAATAAAGGCACTCTAGGCTCCGCCATGGAGTGTGTGTGTGTAGGGGTTGATGGATGCTTCAGAGGTCTCTGGGGCTGCCTTTTCTATTCTGGGTCCCTGGCAGGGGCCCAACGCTGCCTCCTGGGCCAGGCCCACACGTGACCCAGGCAAGGAACTAGGGGTCAGGACTGCTGCCCTGGGGAGTGAGGACCCCCCAGCAGCCAGTTTCTCGGGAAAGCACGTAACCCCATTTTCCTGTGACGTCACCCTTGGACGGGTCACTCAGTGGGCACTAAAAGCTGTATAACGGTATGGCTCTGCCGGCAGCCTGATTACTGGTGTCCTCTGGGTTGAACCAAAGCCACAGCATGAACGGAGAAGGCAAAGCCGTGTTCCCGAGTGGGGATTCTTTACTGAGAAACCACGGAGGTTGAAGAGGCATAAAAAAGAAATTGATAAACAAAGTTCTGTTCCCCACCGCTCTTCTTTTCTCTTCTTTTTTTTTTTTTGGTTCCTCCTCTCTAACTTAGAGCTGCCAAGTCCAGCCCATGTATCTGTTTCTGGTTAAGAAAGCTTTGAGCCATATAAGGCCCTCTGCTGCCTATGGTTTATGTTAGCTGAGGAGTGAGGTTTTTGGGAAGCCCTGATTCAAACAAGTGGCAAGTGCCTATGTGGGGCTGAGTGTGTCTGTGTGTGTCTGTCCCTGGGGCTGCGGGCTCTTAAGGCTAACGAGTGCCCACTGTGCTTCCTGGCAAGCCCTCTTGCTGAGATCTTGACTTAGGAATTGATCCCCTGTTGACCCACCCGGTCCCGCTACCAGCCCCGGAGTCATCCTGTCTCAGGAATAGGTGCGGGAAACAGCTTCTGTTTATTAAAGAAACTAAAGCCCCTTGGCTCTGAAGGGGCACGGGAACCTCGGGGTTCTCAGTAGCCCAGATCCGCCTAAAAGAGGTACTTCTGCCTGCCGGGTTGGGGAGCGACTTCTCTGGCAACAGCCCTCCTACCTTATCATCACCTCCCCTTCTTGGTGACTCTTGTCTGCCAAGCAGTTCCTGCCTTAGGACTTCAGCTTGTGTTCTCGCTGCCTGGAACCCCTCCCCGCCGCCCCCACCCTGGCCGGCTCCTCACTGTTCCAGCTCTGGTGCCAGCTCTTTCAGGAGGCATTCCCCAACCGTTCTGTCTAAAGCTCCCCCTCCCAAGCACGCCCCTCCAGCCCTGCACCACACAACACAGAAAATGATTCCAGTGACTCTTTCTCTACTCTCCCAGTCAGTGCCGTTCTAGATGCATAGGCCTGTAGTTAATTCATTACATACAAGCGGGGCCTTAGGGCTCCGTTCTCTGCAGAACTCCAGTTGAGTGGCTGTGGGGTCTCTTCCATTATCTTGTTTGCAGTACTTTACCCCTGAGCCTCCCTCTCCTTTGCTTCCTGTGGGCCGTTTCCCTAGTGTCCAGAATGAGACTGGGCTCACAGTAGGTAATAAAATTCAATTTAAATGACTAGCCCTCAGGGCTGCCTGGCTAGCCATCAGTAGTAGGGTGGGGAGACCAGGTGTTTTGGTTCCTGAAGGTCCTTGAGTAGAATAAGCATGTTCTCTTTTTAATCATTACTATTATGTCAGCAGGGCAGTTTGCGCTGGGGTGGTGGTCTCTGAAGCAAAATGGACACCAGTTATTATGGGGAAAACAAAACTTTACAAGTTTGTATATAGATGTGTTGGCACTACTTGATATACATACTTACAATGATAGTTAACAAGAAACATTATATGAAGCTGTAAGGTAATTGAGCTTCCTTTGCTACTTTTGTATATACTTACGAATGTATTGATTTTCTATCAAATTGAAATTTGCTTGTAGAAAGATGTCTTCTTGACTGCATAAGGTTTGAAAGAAGAGTTCTTAGCTCTGAGACATGCCCATCGCTACCCCAGCCCCTTCTCTTGTAGTGGCAACTGCTTTCACGTCTTCTAGCTGTTCTCCCTGCCATTTACCTCTAGAATTCTAAATTGTATACTTTCTTATTTAGGTGTTTTTTTTTTTTGACATTATCTGAGTGTTTTCTACTGTAGAAGATAAGGATGGAGTTTATTCCTACAAATTTTTTTTCTTCTCTCATCCTCCCTATATAGAGAGAGCACAATTTTTGGTCAAGTTACTATTCAGTTTACATTATTATAATAAAAACATTGTTAATGGCTGAGAAGTTCTTAGTAGTTTTCCATGTTTCCTTTCTTGTCTGTCCTCTTCCTCCTCTCCCAGTTAATTTCCTTAGTTTCTTTTTCTTTGTTTCACAAATTCACTGATTCTCCCCTGCGGCTCTGCCCTTGCTGAAAAGCTCCTCACACTGTGGTTAAACATAGCGGTCAGGACATCCCACACTTCCAGCTTTCCTTCCGCCTGGCTCTGCTTCCCCTCCATCCTGGGAACTCCTCACCTTTTCTTGCTGAGGTCTCCTGGATCCTATGCCCGTGTCTTTCTTGGTTGACTTCCTTATTTTTTTTGGTGCCCATCTTCTAACAGCTTGCTGAGAATATGTGTGGGGGTGGGCAGCCACCAGGAAACAAACCCATTCACGCAGAGGAGCAGGTACCTGCGACGGCGTGGAGGGCAGGAAGTCTGCAGTCTGCAGAGACTGCGGGCACCCAGATCCCTCTACCACCCTGCAGAAGCTCGGGCTTTACTCTCTGACGACGTTATTAATAAGAGGGTCTCTGGATTTGGGGAGTGGTGAAAATAATGGGTCTTGAAACAAGGCCTGAATATTGAATGGGGTACCCCCTCCCACTCCCACTTAGACTACTATTCCCCCACCCCCCACTCCAGGATGGTAGAAGATTCTAATCTGGGGACCTGGTAGCCTGTTTCCTGTTCACTCTCACCCCAGGTAGGACAGTTGCCTGCGTCTTGGACAAATTGCCCCTTGCTTTCCATTGGTCAGTGGCAGCGGGTGGCAGTAATAAGCTCACTGGAGAAGAGGACATTGGTTTTATGCCCCCAAAGAAACAGAAAGACTTGAAGGCACCGTGAACACAGCGTTCTTGTCTGATTCATTTGTTTCCCAGCATGCTTTGTACCCTGTAGGTGCCAGTAAATATTTGTTGAATGGAAATGACCTCCGTATGCCTTTCTGTGATTGCCGGTTTGGTCTTCTTACACTGGCTGCTGTTTGGAAAATCAGAGTCTTTATTCTTTGCTTTGCCCATTTGAGGTGAGGGTGTGAAGGGTCTTTTGCCTCAGATCAGCATTTTACTAATTTCTTTTGAAAGCACATGTCATCTTTATTAGCATTTAATAGGCTTATTGTCAGATCACAACTTCATACCTTCTGGGCAGTCCTCTGTAGTTTTCTGTGGTCATGGACAGGAACTTGACATCCCCAAGAACACTGTCCTGGCACTTGCTTTGCCACCGTCCTCAGAAACCTGTCAGAAATCACTTGTAAAGAAAAGTTAGTTGCCAAGAATGAAGATGAGGGCCAGGATGGCGGGAAATATTTTTTTTTAAGTTTTTAAAAACCATCCTGACCCCAGTGAGGCAGTGGAGAGACCGTTATGGAATGTGGCTGGACCCACCATGGAGGGGTGGGGAGGTTGGGCAGTTCACCCTTGTGTCACTCCCTTTATTACCAAGTTTTCCAAACTGGTGATTATTCCATTTGGGCTAGAGGAGGATGAGCTTTCTGAGACCATGTCTAGCAGTGGGATTTTGCCTTCTGGCTCTTTTTTCCTGGAGCTCCTGGGGCCGGGCTCTGGGTGTCTGTTTTGGCTGGAGAGAGCTTCCCCGGGCAAGGGCTCCTCCCCAGTGCTCACCCTCTGCTGAGCAGGCTGGGGAAGTGTCCCGTGACTTCTAGGCAGTCAGTTTCCTGGCGTGGTGGGCCCATCCCCAGAGTGTGGCTGGTCTGGCCCAAAGCCTGGGCCAGTGCCATCACAATGGAGGGTGTGGGGGACTGTCCTGAGCAGGGGACAGCACCACTGTGAGCTAATTTGGAACCTCTAGTTCCAGTCACAGCCCACCCAGGCCCCCAAAGGATGAAGGTAGCAACCCTGTGAAGAGCTGGGGCTGGGCTGAGGCCAGCACACCTGCGACATGGCTCCAGCACGCTGAGCCCTGGGCCCATAGCCAAGCTGCCGAGAGGGAGTGGCCCAGGCTTACCATCCCCACCCTCAGTGGCCAGGACCCAAGGCATCCGGCAAGGTAGGCTTGGTGGCATCTCGTCTGCCCTCTGTGTTTCCTTGGGGTCTTTTCTTCTGAGACCATCCTCCAAAACTGGGCTGCCCGTGACTGTAGCCACCAGCCACCAGCCACATGGGGCTCTTTGATCAACTAACGTTAAATAAAACTAAAAATCCCATTCCTCAGTCACACTAGGCACATTTCAAGTGCTCAGTACCCTCACGTGGCTAGAGGCTCCCGTACTGGACAGCCGTCACCTTTTGGATCCCTGGCCTTTGCTCTTGTGACCTGCTCTACTTTGATCTGGTCACAGCTTCCACAGCTCTTTCTGGCTTCCCACTGCCCTGGCAGTAAAGGTCAAACTTCTTTTGTCTGACCCCTACCAGCTCCCAGGACTTGCTCCTTCTCTGCTCTGGGAGCAAAGAAGATGCTGCCCATTCCCACCCCAAAAAGCATCTTGGGCTTAGAACCTTAATTTTTGCCACCCCCAACCGCCCATTGCAGTCCAAGGAAATCCTGGCTCTCTTTGAGGGAGCCTTCCTGGGCTCGCTTTGCCTACCTCTGAAGTTGAGCTCAGCTTTGCTGCTTGTGGTGCAGAGGTTGTGTTTGTGTGTGTGTGAGTGAGTGTGTGAGTTTGTGGGTGAGAGAGAGTTTCTTCCATCAGGACTGTGAGCTTTTGATGGGCAGAAACTTTCTTATAGTAACTGACTCACATCTGAATGTACATGCAAGGTGTGTAACCTAATGGAGAATTAACACCACATCCAATACAAACCCAGAGACAGTCTTTCAGTCTTGCAAAGAACTTCTGGGTGTGTAATGTTCCTGGCAAACTCAGCTGAGAGTGTGGCTATTCCCTACCCTCGGAAGAACCCCTTCAAGGGGGATGACCCCTTGGGCAGAACTTGGTGCGCTTGGCACTGTAGAGGTGCAGGGTCCCAAGCAGGCTCCTGTTGGGGACGGTCATTGACAGTGAACAGAAATCCCTGAAATAATGGAAGAAGGGTCCAACTCTGATTTGGAGGGATGTGAACATCCATTCACAACCCAAAACAGTAAGGCTTCCCTGACCAACTCTTGCTTTTAGGATTGACTTTCCCATCAGTTACAGGCAGCTCTTTTTCACAGTAACTGCAAGCAAAGTTGGCACAGTGACTGAGACCAATAGTTTTTGTACCATTCCCAGGGATTTGTTTTATGGCTTAGCGGAAGGGTCTAGACTGCAGTGACAGCATGTGTTGGCTAGGTTGGGCGTGAGCCCTTCACTTTTCTGTTGGCTGCTCTGAGAAGCTGTGGGTACCTCTCTGGAGAAAGAAGGGGTCCTTTTAAAACCTGGAATGAGCAGATGAACATTGAGGTGTCTGGGCTTTGGCCCATGCCTGCCTTCATCACTGTGTGACCACCTGGCAAGCGGTCAGTGTGCATCTATCCATGGGTAAATGGACCCGCTAGAAATAAGCAGGCAGCTCTTTAATTCCAACAGATTTAAAATAGCCAAGTCTCTCCTCCCCACTGACCCTAGGACAGGGCTTTGCAGCATCCTTCTGGGAGGCTCTTCCCTGCTGATGCGGGCCTGCCCTGAGTGTCCTGGGCATCAGGGAAGCCCTGGGGGAGGAGGCAGCCTGGGTGGCAGCCTGCACTTCAGTTAGCTTGTGAGTGTGAAGGCTTTTAGACCCTCTGTTAAATGCCCCTTAAATCTTGAGAGGTTCAACTCAAGCCTGTGCTTGGAGCTTGTGGGCAGAGAAGGAGTGGAGCAGAGAGCCCAGTGAGCTCCTCTTGTGTTTGGGTGTGCGATGGTGGTCCTCCTGAACATTCAGGAAAGGTGGTGCATCCTACTTCACTCTTCTAGATCTATCAGACCATGTAAAGGGGGAGGAAGTTTGTATTTGACTGAGGTAAGATTGGCTCAAGGGTAGGGCACTCCCAGGGGTGACGATGTGAGGGACGAGCCGTTTTCTTGACTGGTGGGCAAGTGGGGTCACCCTCATGGAGCTCCCAGGCCGGGCCCTGTGAGGTGCCTCCGGGCAGTGGCTGTCCTCAGTGAAACCCAGAGAGGCTCAAGGGTGTTGCAGTCAAGGACTAGGGTGAGCAGCTGCTGATCCCAGGGGTTCTTGGTGCTGATCTTGGTGGCAGATGGCTCAGATCTCTAACCACAAACTTCTGGCAGTAAGGGAAAAAGCATGCTTCCCCCTCGAATCTCTGAGGATCTCATCCCCCTTTTCACGCTGGGCAGTTCCTGTTCTTCGAGGCAGTCACGGAGAGAAGGGCTTTGTTTGGAGCTACTCACCAGCAGAAGCAGTGGCACCTGGTTCCCAGTTCCCAGTTCCTGGTTCCTGGTCATTTGGTCTCTGGCTCAAGTTCAGAGTTGGGATGGAGCCTTTAAAGCAGCCTTGCAGGGCACTGAGGCTCGGGGCTGTGGGCACTTGGGAATCAGATGGGTCTTGCTGGATTCCGTGGGTTGGGTGGCCTTGGGGCAGTGTTATTAAACCTTCAAGGAGGCCCTCCTGGCACCATGGCAGTGGGGAACTGGCCTGGGTGCAGTGCAGGAACAGGATTCCCTGGGCAATAATTCTCAGCTTAGTGGGTGTAGCTGGGTCTGGGGTTTAGCCTCTGGGGAACAAGCTGGCTGGGAGGGCTGATGGGTGACTAGCCCTGGTGTCACAGTGAGCTCTAAGGCAGCAGACAAGGTCACATGTCGTGGCCATAGGCGGCTGGTTCCATCTGAGCGAGGCCTTGGGAACAGAGCAGATGAAGTGGTGGGAGGGCCAGGGGCGTGGAGGGGCCGAGGGCTGGGCTGTGGCCTGGTGGGTCTGGTGGGCAGGGCCCTAGCCACACTGGAAGGCATGTTTGAGAGTTGGGCCTCTGCTTTATTGCAGTAGAGCCAGCTCCTGGGGTCTTAGATGGGAGAGTCTGGACTCCTGGGGGTCAACTTCTAATTCCGAGTTGGGGGCTTCTCCCAGCTGTTTGAGAGAGGCAGTTTGCTGCCCCCGCATAAAAATTTGAGCCTCTGGCCTTAGACCATGTTCCCTTTGTGTATATGACCACATCCTACTGGGCGGTTAAGACCAAGGATTCTTCCCCTTCCTCTCTATCCCATTCCATTTAAATCTTTTTCCCCCGAGGTCACAGAATTGCTAGAATACTGTGGAGATTGCAACTATTAACTTTCTATTTCTGAAATGGGGTTGCTTAGTGAGTCAGAATCCACATTTACTGACAAGATGAAAACCTGGATTCAGGTTTTCACTTCCTTTGGGTAGGACTTGATCTCCTGGGCATACTGCCCCATCCTGAGACCACCCTTCCCCCACAGCCCATTTCCTTTAAATTGTGTTTGCATGAAAGATATTGAACCCAAAGCAAACCTTCCATTATCTACCACTTTCCTGGATGTGTATGGGCTATTATAGACAGTGATTCTCAAAATTGACTGCACGCTGGAATCACCTGGGTTAAAAACCAAACTGGTGCCTGGGTCTCCCCCTTAGAGATTCTCATTTGATTGGTCTGGATGCTTCCTGGGCATTGGAATTTTCAACGCTTCCCAAGTGATTCTAATGTGCAACCGAGTGAGAACCACTGATACAGAAATTAAAAATCACCCTTCCCAAAAGGAAGAAGTAAAACCGTCTCTATTCACAGATAAGAAATCCCAATGAATATACTAAACAAACAAACAAACAAAAAACTAACAACAATAAAGGAGTTCAGCATGGCTGCAGGATACAACCTCTTCTCCCTCCAGCTGTAAGTGGCTTGGTGTGTATCCTTGCCAGTTTTTCCATGAGATTATGTGGACACATAGAAAAACTTGAGTTCATATATGCATATTAGCCTACGACTTTTATTTTCTCTATCATGACAGTTTTTCCCTGTCAGTACATGAGATTAACTTCATTCTTTGACAGCAGTATATTAGTGAGGATTCTCCAGAGCAACAGAACTGACAGATTATACACACACACATGTGCACACATAGACACCCAAATGTAAATATTATGATATTTATTATAGGAATTGACTTATGCAACCATGGGATTGACAAGTCTGAATTTCAAAGGACAGGCCACAAGTTGAGAACTCCAGTGAAGGTTTTGATGAATTCCCCAGGAAAAGCTGGCTGGCTAAAGTAGAGATAGAAATTCTACTAACTGCTGAAATCATTAGTTCCCCCTTTAAGGCCTTCAGTTAATTGGATGAGACTTCTCTCATTGCTGAAGGCAATATCCTTTGTTGATTGTAGATGTAATCAGCCACAGATGCAATCAACTAATGATTTTAATCCATGAAAAGTCTCTGTGGTAACAATTAGGCCAATGTTTGCTTGACCAAACTGCTGGACACCATAATCTAGCTAAGTTGACCCGTGAACTTAACTATCACAGTTTGCCCCTTTGCAACTCAGCACCCATACACATCTCATCTCCTTAAACTATACTTCATCTCTAAATAAAAACAATAATAGTCACACTTTTACCTAACATAATTCAACTATACTGCATACAACTGAAAACTAATTCCCCAGAAGAGAATGCAAATCCTTGGGTAACATTCACTCTTAAACTTGATATCCCGTAACTTAAATAATATGACATAAAATTAAAACAGCATGATAAGGGGATCAGATAGGGAAGAAAACAAAGATATTTGCTATGTACGTATACACACACACATTCATAACAAAACAAGGAAGAAATGCTCATAACCATTACAGTTCTTCATTCTGTACCTGTTCACGTGGTCATAGCTTGTCTTTATAACTACCTCCACTGTTCATTCTCTTCTTTACCCCCAGCAAGCACCTCACCTGGCTGTGGTTCTGCCCATGGTTCTTTGCCTGGTGGGGTGACCCAAACCTTCATTCCTGAAGTTTCTGGGCCATTTGTAGTCCTGCCGGGATTAGGTTGTTGCAGTTTTCTGTTGACTTTAATCACAGGGCCAAGTAGTACTAAGAGACACCCTTAGGGGATCTGGTGTATTCCACACACTTCTTTAGCTCCATTGTGTGGTTTCAGTCCTATTTCCCCTTGATAGTCAGGAACAATCAAACCAGCCATTACAGTAATTCCCTTCTTTGTCTGTGGACTCAGAGGCTTGAGGTGGCGGCCTTAACTTCCAGTTCAGTGGGATCATTGCTGTGTCTTCTGGTGGAAGCCCGCCTCCTTGTGGAACCAAGACCTGTAGGCCAGCAGAGATTAAGGTCACAGGGACACACGGGTATGTCCGTGGACATGGATTCCACAGTGTAGTTAGTAGCAGTTTCCCTTTATGTTTAATCCCAGTTTTGTCTCGGATGGTGTCCTGGTGGGCTTTCATTGTTTTGTTTTGTTTTTTGACCAGCTTTATGGAAATGTAATTCACTTAACATACAACTTGCCCATTTAAAGTATACAATTAAATGTTTTTAGTATATTCACAGATATGTGTAACCATCGCCACGCTCAATTTTAGGACATTTTCTTTGTCTCACTATTTACTGTAGCTATCTGCCCCCATTCCCCTCTATCCACCCCCCATCCCCCATCCCTAAGCAACCGCTAATCTACTTTCTGTCTCTCTAGCTTTCCCTCTTCTGGACTTTCCTATGAATGGAATTATATAGTAAGTGTTTTTTTGTGACTGGCTTCTTTCATTTAGGATAATGCTTTAAAGGTTCATCGTGTCGTATTATGCATCAGTGTTTCATTCCTTTTTACAGTTGAATACTATTCCGTTGTGTATATGTACCACATTTTATTTATCCATTTGTCTGATGGGCATCTGAGTTGTTTTCTACCTTTTTACTCTTCTGAACAATGCTGTTATAAACATTCATGAACAAGTTTCTCTTGTTTAAGCAGTGAGAGAGGTTTGCTGTTTGGGAGCAGGGAGGGGGAGAGCAAACAGTCTGTTTTCATGTTTTCACCATGTTTTCATTTTTCTTGGGTATGTACCTAGGAGTGGAATTGCAGGGACATGAGGTAACTTTTATGTTTGATCATCTGAGGAATTTCTACTGTTCTGCAAAGCAGCTGTCCCATTTTACATTCCCACCAGCAGCAGTGTATGAGGGTTCTAATTTCTCTACATTCTCACCAACACTTTTTTAATTCTAGTCCTAGTGGATGTGAAGTGGTATCTCATTGTGGCTTTGGTATTTATTTCCCTGATGGCTAATGATGATGGGCATCTTTTCATGTGTTTATTGACCATTTGTATATTTTCTTTGGAGAAATGTCTATTCAACTGTTTTGTCCATTTTTAAATTATCTTTTTTTTATTATTGAGTTGTAAGTGTTGTGTATTATAGAGACAAGTCTTTTAACAGATGTAGGACTTGCAGGTATTTTCTCCTATTCTCGGGGTTGTCTTTTCACTTTCTTGGTGGTGTCCTTTGCACAGAAGATTTTAATTTTGATGATGTCCAGTTTATTTTTTCTTTTGTTGTTCTTGCTTTTGGTGTCGTATTTAAGATCCTTTGCCAAATCCAAGGTCACAAAGATTTATCCCTATGCTTTTTTCTAAGACTTTTATCAAGTTTTTGCTCCTACATTTAAGTCTTTGATCCATTTTGAGTTAAGTTTTGTATATGAGGCCTCAGTGGGCATTCTTAAACAGATCTCTGCCTGTTCAGAATTACTTTTTTGTAGGAAAGATTCCAGTTGTGGGATTTCTGGATCAAGGGGCATGTCTGTCAGATTCTAAGAACTAGTGCTAAAGTTCTTCCAGCAGGTAGTATGAACTTGCCCTTTCCTTGGCCCGTGCAGTGCATCTTCCCCATGCAGATCCACTGATTAGTGGGTCGGAGAGTGTGGGGTGGAACCTGGGTTCACATCCCTTAGCTGGATGACCCTGGCTTATTTTAACCTTTTCTGGGACAGTTTCCCACTTTTAGGATGGGAATACGTTTCAGATCAGCTGTTTGAGGACTAAATGATACAAGGGAAAGTGTCTAGGAAAGTTGTCACATATTTGAATCTGAAGCCATGTGGTCGCATCATCCAGGCTTTCAGCTCGGAGGTGTTAATACAAAGTCTTCTGAGCTCTGGCCCCTGCTTAGCTCTCCTTTGTACTTTCCAATCCCTTTGCTTCATCTTCATATGTTAGCAAGGTTCATCTTTAAAAACAAAGGGACTTTCCGGAGATTACCACCCCCCTCCCCCTCCCATATCATTTTGTGGACAGAATTTATCTCCTAGCACTCTCCTTCACAAACTGTATATGTGTATGAATCTTGTCGGGGTCTTGTTGAAATGAGGCTTCTGATCCAGTAGGTCTGGAGTGGAGACTGAGATACACTGCATTTCTTGGGAGGTTTGCTTCCCAAGGGATGCTCCATGCTTCTGGTCCAAGCCAAGTCCTGGAGAGCTAGTTCTCAACTGTGACTAAACTGTTAACCAGATAGAACCACCTGGACAGCTGTTAAAAGAACGGATGCTCTGGTTTCTCCAGAGACCACTAATATAAGTAAATTGAACTGAGTAAGAGTTGTTAAAACATTTGCATTTGTTACCTCTGCAATAAAAACACAAAATCAAATCAAGATGTAACTCCCCATGTCAGTTGGAGGATTTTAGGTTTTAGGAAGACATTATTTTTGCAGATGGATTAGAATTTGCTGGCATGGGAGACAGTGAAGACAAGTGGTCTAAAATAAGTCTCCAGTAAGATCTAACACTGTTTTACAGAGCACTTAATAGATATTATCTCAACTAATCCTCATACCAATCATCTTTTAAGAGAGGTGCCCCCATCTTACAGATGAAGAAAAATTTTTTATCTCCTATGTATGTCTACTGCCTTCTAGGCCCTTGTCAGTTTTCCTTGCTTGGATCTAACCAATTTAGGTCTCCAGGTTCCCTTTGCTTGATGTACTGTACATCCTGCTCCTAGAATCACCTTCTGGAAATGTCGTTTGAGGGGTGTGTCTTGCAGACTTGTGCTGGTTCTCTGTTGCCTCCATGATAAAGTCTGGACTCCGCTGTGTGTCCCCAGGACCCTGACTGGCCCCACAGGACTACTTGAATTCTCCAAGGGTGACCTGTCCTTAATGACCCTCACCCTGGAACATCTTCCTATCCTTTTGCAATTTTGCTCATCCTCCCTTCTGGCTGTCTATTGCTGCATAACAAAATATTGTTTCATTAACTTATGTTTTTGTGAGTATATGTGAGGGCCTTGTGTTCCCTGGGTGTTTAAAAATATTCCAGTGCCACCTGCATATATTAAAAAGATCTGGGACTTTGGAGAACTAACACACACGAAACATAACTAGTCCCTTGAGGGAATGAACGTAGGGAAAATTTGGCATCATGAAGCCATGAAGAAAGGGATTTGGGTTCAAGGGAATGGCTCAGTTTGTTTCATAGGAGTGGGTGTGAATTAGGGAGCACAAAGGTGCCCATCCACCTACGGGGGATCACCTAGGGTATGTGAGTTTAAGCAGTGAGAGAGGTTTGCTCTTTGGGAGCAGGGAGGGGGAGAGCAAACAGTCTGGCTACAGACCCCTCCACTCTTCTGCGTGAAATGGCATCAGCATCCTCTCGCTTGGCTCTCACAGCACTCCTTCTCTCCCTCTCCTGCTCTCCCAGGTGTGATTCTCCCAAGCCTCCAGGATGGCAATCCACTTCCGCTCACTGGTTCCCCTGGCCCTGCCTGGGATGCTGGCACTCATTGGCTGGTGGTGGTTTCACTCTCGTAAAAAAGAGCACGTCAGCAGCCATAGCAAGCAGGCGGAGGCCAGTGCCGTGGGCCTGAGGACAGACCCTGCCACCGCAGCCCCGCTCCCCGTGGAAGATGCCTGTCCTGGAGCAGGGCCCACGACCCCCACTGTCATGCAGCCGCCAGAAAAGGAACCACCCACCATGCGTAAGCCTTGCACGGAGCCCCCAGACTTGCTGTGGGCACATCCAGCCCCCCGGCGATCAGAGTCCTCGGGCAGCCTTCCCGGTACCATGGACACAAGATTTCGACCTGGAACTCGCAAAGACGATGGTGCTAAGCTGGAGATAGCCCTAACGTGTGATGAAGCAAAGTCTATTCCTCTAGAGTGTCCCCTTCCATCGCCGAAAGGTGTACCATTCCCCCATGAAGCAGTTGAGGCGTGTAAGCGAGAGTCTGTGTACAGCAGGATGCCAGGGCGAGGCCAGCCAGCCCTGTCTGCAGCCCCCACAGAGAAGCGAGGCCCTGGGGAGAAGGCGTGGGAGACAGGTGGGACAGAAGGGACTGGCGATGCGGTGTTGGGAGAAAATGTGCTTGAGGAAGGTGTGATGTCTCAGCATGGCTCTGGACTGGAGAACAGCAAAGTGCCCAGCCTGGCACCCTTGAGAGGAGGGGAAGAGAACGGGAAAACTAGCCTGGCTCAGGTGGTGGGGACAGTGCAGAAGGAAGAGTGCATAGTCAGGAAGTCGTTAAGTAGCTTCATCGAGTCGGCTCACACCGAGCGGGATGAGGATGATGAGAAGTCGGGACTCCAGGTCAGAGGTGGCACTCACCAGGACAGAGACCTTGTAGAAGAACAGTGCAAAGACGAGATCTTGGTTGGAAATGAGAAGATTGAGCAGGTTGCCATCCAGATCATCTCCAAAGTGATCTTGGAAGCAACTGAAGAAGTGCTGGCCATCACAGCGGACAAGATTGCGGGTCAGAAGCATCAGACCTCAACCAGTCAGCTCCAAGGGCAAAAGGAGGAGAGCTGTGCTCCAGACAGCCAGACAGCTGTCCCACAGCAGGATGCCACAGAACCCACTCCGGCCACAGCAGTGGCAGCCACGGACGTGTTGTCTGCTGCGCCCCCTTCCTCAGACCCGCCAGCAGAGGACCTGTCACCACCAAAGACCCACGTGAGCTGCCTGAACAGCCCCCTGTCCAGCCCCACTGAGGACAGTACGCCAAAGAACTCCGTACACCCCGTCTCCCTGGCTGCCTGCCCACCACTTTTGGCCCCTCTTGGAGAGTCGCTGGATGAGGCAGGCACCCTGGTGGAAGATGCTGGCGGCCTCCCCTGCATGTCGGACAGCAGCCAGGGCGTCCCTTCAGTGGTCTCTTCGGGGCCATGCTCAGATTCTGCCAGCACCTCAGGGCTCGATGACTCTTGCACAGAGACCAACTCAAGCCCCAGGGACAAGGCCAGCACCCTGCCACTGCCAAAAAGTACTTTGCCCTTCAGCAATGGGGTGCTGTCAGACTTGGGGGCGGAGGATGGATGGACCATGGATGCAGAAGCAGATCATTCGGGAGGTAGGAGGGCCTTGGGTGTTTGTCACTTAGACGATGGGCGGGTGCTCCATTATTCCTTGAGGAAAGGCTGCTGGTGCCTTGTCCTCTTCCTACTTCTGCAACAGTCACGATGCTCTTCAACTCTATTCCCTCTGGCCTAAGGAGTTGGGGTGCAGCATAGAGGATGCCCTGAAGACCCAAAGCCACGGGAGCTGTAACTTGGTACACCAGCCGATGACCCTCCCCAGCCCTTCTGACAGAACCACTTACAGTGGGGTTCACCGATTAGCCTAAGCGTGCCTCTCTCTTCTCTTTTACACACTAACCTCTTAATGGTTTTTCATGGAGAGGCCTCCTTAGCTTTGTTTCCCTGGTGTGCCAAGCAAGTGTGGGTATGAGTTGTTTTTAATGGTTTATTTCCTTTTAATCATGTGCTGTTCCCATGTCTTCACCTGCTTTCCTTCTCCAGAAGCTCTTACGGGGTAAGTGCCCAGAGAATGGCCACAGCTTTGAATGCTTGTAGGAGGCGCAAGCTTTCCTGAGTGGTTGCTGTCACGCATTCCTCCGCAGAGCGCCTCAGCCATTTTCTTTCTGTGCAGCTGCAGTTCCACCCCCGGGAAAGAGGGGCACTTTGGTAACGAAGTGTCCACTGGGTTTTTCGAGTGCTGACCCCAGCGTAGACAGTTCAGACCGCTAATTTACAGGTCAGCAGCTCCTGACCCTGCTTTTGCAGTTACCCCGGGGTGTTTTCATTTCTCATGGAAAGATGCCGCAAGTTAACTGCGTAGTGTCGGGCTTGTTTATCCTGGAGCCTTTCCCTACCATTTCCGCTCCAGGGAATCTTTCTTGGGAATTCGACTTTCAGCAGCATCTGGTGTTACCATACACTCTCTATCATTGCATCTAAGATGCGATTAAGACACTTCTATTTTATGTCCTGCTAAAAGAAAAAAATGCTGCCAGTCATGACTGTAGATGCATCATAACTTCAGAGATGTTAAAATGTGTTAAAATAATAATAATAATAATAATGTGCATCTTAAAATGGATGACATATCTATATTTTTAAGAACAAAGGGGGTTTCCCTTTGCCTACTGCCCTCTCAGTGTAATTAACAAGTCCCTCTGGCTTGTCCTGCCAACTCCAGACCGATTGTAGTAGCTTCTCAAGTTTGTGATGGCTTCTGGGTTTAGGTTTAGTGGAAGAGAATGCTGTAGCTGAGCCATGGTGATGGGGGGTAGAGGTTTAGGGATGGCAAATAGAAAACTGGTAATAGTGTCCATTGAACGCTAGCAACCAGGTAGGGCTCTACGTGCGTTCTCACATGCTCCCCACTTTGTGCACGAGAAAGTAGAGGCTTTGGAGAATTCCAGGGATTGCCCAGCTGAGGGAGCTGGAAGGCAGCCTTTGAATGCTGCCTGTTGGAGTCCTGGCTTTGGTTCTTAGCCACTCCTGGGTGCCTTCAGGTGTGCCAGGTGTTGGCCAGACTTGTTCTGTAGGGAGGGTACCAGGATGAGCAGAGCCCCCGCCAGCCTGCGTCCGTGTCTAGTGGGGCGGGCCGGCAGGCTTCTCTTTGAAGGGGTGGATTTCCCAGTGGGAAGCCCATTCCAAGCCCCTGGAGTTGAGGAGGGAGGTGGACTTGGAAGGCAACTCTTCCTTATATATAGCTGGGAGCAGAATCATTTTCGACCCTAGTCCTCTGCATCCAGACAGGGCATTGGATGGCAAAGGAATGTGCCCAGGATTTGGGGAAAGCATGTAGAAAATAACCTAATTAGTGGAATCTCAGGAGGGATCTATTTTTGGCTGAGTCATTCATATTTAAGCCAGAGCCACTTCTGCTAAGCTGGGCTGGACTCCTGTGTGCTCTGATGCCCTCTGGCACGGTGTGGAGCAAGCGTGGAGCAGCCTGAGTCCATGCCAGCAAGCCTCCGTGGCTGGCCTTTTAGGTAGGAGGAAATGAGCTTTAGCTCTGTCTCCAACCCAGGGGCTTTAAGACCAACTGTGAATCCAGAAAAGCAGAATTGCAAAAGCTAGGCCCAAGCAGAGGGGAAGGAGACCCTCCTTCCTTTGTCTTCTTCTGGCAGAGAAACAGACAGGGCCCTGACTGGGGATAAGAATCTGGGTGCTCAGACAAGTCAGCCAGGACTCTGTCTGGCTCTGCTTGGCTGAAGGCTCCCACCTCTGAGTCCAGCTTGAGGCCATGGGGAGTGGAGGCCCTTGGTGGGAGGTGGGGTGGCTGGGAGAGTGGCGGCACAGCTGTAACCAGTGCACCCCGTGGAGGCCCGCATCAGCACCTGGCTCCCGGGGCCACACAGACCTGGTAGTCTGTCCCCTCCCCCAGCTATGGGCTCCCCCTGCCTGGGCTGGAGTCCCTTTCTTCCCAGTTCACCACTTGTCTCTGCTCCAGCAGCTGTGGCTGGGCGCAGCTGCCAATTAAGCAAGTAGGACTGTAAGTGACAGGCTAAAATTAGGTGTATCTACACCCCCAGTCCTCCTTTCCTGGGAGTTGTTCTGAGCCTTCTAGACTGTGAGTTGACAGTCACCTGCCAAACTTGAGGAGGGGGCGTGGGGCCGCAGCCTCCCCGGAATGTGGGTTTGGGAAGTTCTGCATCACTGGCGGCTCTGAGCCCATGTCTGTGTGTGCGCGTGCCTCTTCCTCCCCTGCAGGGTCGGACAGGAACAGCATGGACTCTGTGGATAGCTGTTGTGGCCCTAGGAAGCCGGAAGGCTTCCAGAGCGTCCAGGCAGGCTCCGATCCTAAGAAGGTAGACCTCATCATCTGGGAGATCGAGGTGCCAAAGGTAAGGGCAGTGGCATCCCTGCTGGCTGCCGCTGCGGCTCCTGGGCAGGCGCAGGGTTCGGGCGAGGGGGCCGGGGCACGGACCGGAAACCAGAAGAAGCCCCGGAGTGAGCCAAACGTCAGAGGGAAAGGGAATGCTGCACTTTGTCAAGGTTCAGGGAGCTTCCCACAAAACGGAATTCCACCAGCTGCCTTCAGGAGTCTGTTCTTGTCCTCCTCCAACTCAGCAGGCCTGCTCACCTCCCCCGTGGGTTTCTCTTGTGTGAGCTGGGGCTTGGATCTTACCTGTTTGGAGATGGCTAGCAAACAGAGACTGCAAGCCTGCAGGTCTCCAGGAGTTATTATCCTGTGCTCGGCTCATAGCAGCTCAAGCTCTCTAGCATGTAAAGTGTATTTTTTAATTGAGAAGAGCATAAATACATATTTTAGAGATCTTGAAAAGTATAGAAATGCATGAAGCAAATAAAAGTCAGCTCTAAACCAACCCCTGAGAGTGACTGTTGAGACTTTTATTTCCTTCTCATCTTGCACCCTGTGGTTTTTAAACAAAACTGAAATTATGTTGCTTTAATTAATGCTTTTAAATATTTAACAATTTAATTTTCCTGCGTTATTCTTTGAAAATGTAATTTTAACTGCATTATTCATTGTGTGACTGTCAACTTACTTCACCAATCCCCAATTCCAGGGTGTCTGAGTGGTTTCCAGCTTCTTGCTGTTATAAGTTACCAATCTATTAGCTTGATCTTCATGTTTATCTCTGGGGCTCAGAAGGAATTGGCAGGCGGTACTCTCCTGGGGTGCTTAGCTCCCCGGCGAGGTGGGGATTTGGCTGGGTCTGAACTTTGGGTCGGGCAGGCTGTTGGGATCCCAGGTTGCTGGCTGTTTCCTCCCTCAGTGACCCCGTTAGCAACTCTGTCCTCTTCCCCTTCAGCGGGTATGAGGGGCACAGCAGGGCAGGCTCTGGATGAACAGGAACCAGGTCCCTAGGAGCTCAGCTGGAGTGGGGGTCATTTAGGTTTGTTTCGGAGTTTGTCTTACATCATGGCTAAGTTTGGCTTCCTCTCTCAGCCTTGAACTCTTGGTGCATTGGGCATTTCTTTGTGCCTTGCTCTGGATTTGCTGAAGGCTCCAGCCTGCTGTGAATTGGCAGCAGGAGCCCAAGGGTCTTTAGAAATTTATTTTCAACTAAGGCTTCTTTATCTCTGAACTTGAACAGACTTGAGGGGGAGGAAGAAGGGGCAAGAGGGGCGGTAAACTGCCCTTGCACTGGGATCAGCTGAGTTCAGATGTTTAGTAGCTGAGTGACCTTGGGTGAGTTACCTAGCCTCTCTGGGCTTATTCCCCATCTGCAAATGGTGATAAACGTAACCTGTTTCGTAAGTACTATCAGGAAACTTAAGTGCTTAGCCCCTGGCATGTAAGTGCTAAAATAGAATAATATGTTTAAACTTGTCCTTGTTTAAAACAAGGTATATCCTTGAGAGTGTGGGAAAGCAGCTTCCTGTTAACCCTCTTGTTTCTTTCTCTTTCTGGAAGCATTTAGTTGGCCGGCTAATTGGCAAGCAGGGGCGGTACGTGAGCTTTCTGAAGCAAACATCTGGTGCCAAGATCTACATTTCAACCCTACCTTACACACAGAACATCCAGATCTGCCACATAGAAGGTCAGTGGCAATTGTTTAGTTTTCTTACCTGAAATGTAAATAAATTGAAGCATGTGAGCCCAACTGCTCCCCTTTTGGAAACTAAGCTTCTGCGTAGAAAACCCTGCTCCTCGACCCTGGGGAAGAGAGAGTGTGGAGTATCTTCAGCCCTCTTCCCTGGTTCAGTTGCTTGCAGGAGACTTGTCCCCTTCCCCCACAGATCTGCTGGCCAGGAGAGGTGCTCAGACCGTGGGTCTCGGGGTCTGGGGATCCAGGATGACAGTGCTTGCAGGCCCCCTTGGGCACCTCCACAGAGCACAGATGCCCTGTGTGTGATCTGCCTTGGTCAGTGAGGGCCAAGCCTTTCCTCATCTGCTAGCCTCCTATTCTGTTCAAACCATTGATCACCCCCAGCAGAGGTATTGAAAGCTGATGGGTTTCAAGCTTCTTTAGATGTCTTTCTTCCCAAGGCAGCATCTTAGCATCTCAGTGATGCCCTTGCACCCTGGCAAACATTCTCTGGGGTGGGGTGTGTGCGTGAGCTGGTTTTGCTGTGACGTTTCTTTTACCCACAGTGATTTTGTGTCCTTTCCCCCTTTTAGGCTCTCAGCATCATGTGGACAAAGCACTGAACCTGATTGGGAAGAAGTTCAAGGAACTGAACCTCACTAATATCTATGCTCCCCCACTGCCTTCCCTGGCACTGCCTTCTCTACCAATGACTTCCTGGGTGAGCATGCTCCTAGTGTGGTTCCTTCCCCATACAAGTCCCCAAAAAGAAAGTCCTAAGACCACGGGCCAAGAAGGCCAGGACACGTGAACGGTCAGTTCTGCTACTAGCCTGGGCTCTCTGGGGATGGGAAGGGGGGTGAAGTGCTGGGCAGGAAGCCAGAGGCTGCTTGATCCTGTCTGGAAGGACCACTTTCCCCTGGCTCTGCTGCCTGGGCACCTTCTACATTTTCTGGGCATTTGCCTTCTTGAGAGGATTATAGTCCAACCAGGAGACTAGATGTGTCCAGCCTGGTTTGGGGTTCCTTAAAGCTGTGCTGTGTCCAGGGTGACACCCAGCATCATGGGCTCGGATGGGGCTTGAGATGGGTCAGTTCCATTCCTTTCTACTCAAGCCAGGCTTAGTAGTGGCCCTGGTGAAGGATTCTCTTCCCCCTTCCTTTTCCAGAAGATACCTAGATTATAAAGAAGAGCAAATCCCCCCCACCAGGCCCAGGAAGCCAGTGGCTGTGGGGCACCTTGGGGCCTTCTGCCTTGTCCCACACCAGCCTATTCCTGCATCGTGCTGTGGGTCCTCCCTCAGTGGCAGTGGGATTTTAATATTCCGTGGGCCAAAGGCAACTGCTTTTCACATCAACAAGCTGAATGTGCATCTCTAGGAAAGCTGCTGCCCTGGGTTTTGTTTGGCAGGGGAGGCATTTTAGTTTTCTGTCTCTTCCCCAAAGACCTTTGTGCCATGGGAGAAGGGATAGGGTGTCCCCTTTCTTTCCTGTGCATATTTGCGACTGGGCTGAATCCTACTGCACACTTCACTCCTGAAATCATATAGAACTTTTTTCCAGGAAGCCTGGCCCCCGACTCACTCTTTACTTTTTTAAACAGTTGGGTGCTTTGTATGGTTTCCTTCCTTTCTGCTCTGCTTGGCTCGGTGGGACTGGAGAGGAGATTCCAGCTGCCTCCCAACCAGCAGCTCTAGCAGCTCTGGGGAGAACATGGTGATGGCTAAGACTGTCAGCCAGCAGCTTTTTTCTCTCTGTGACCCCCTGGCTAGAAGGTGGAATTAGAGCCATATCCTGTGCAGAGCCCCTAGATGTTGCCAGTAGCTTGGCATTGGGAAAATTAGTATCCAAAGGACAATTATTTAGAGACCAGTAGTGGCGTTTTCCAGGGTCTTTAAGTAGTGTCTGTCCACCGAACAGATCCCTAGCGGGGATGAGCCGGGGGATATCTGTGGACCTAGAGAAAAGGAGCAGGACCTGGGAATGGACGGGAAGAAGAGGAAATACCGTGTAGACTGTTGCACACCATGGTGCTGGATCAGGTTCTGGCAGAGTAGAAAGATGCTCTCAAATCATAAGCTTCCGGGATCAGCTGCTGGGTCCAAGTTGTTGACTGTGGGGCCTGAGGGCCTGCCCACCTCCTGTTCTCAGTGGTCACCTCGTTCCCATGTTTACCCTTCCTGCCTTCATCAAGAGAGGTGGGAGGGAGGAGAAGCCCTGGTAGACGGCCCCTGCCCAGGCCACGTCAGGCCCAAGCCCACATCCAGAGTTGGCTCCCCCATACTTGCTGGGAGCCACCTGTCCCCAGCCCTGAGGTGAGAGTGCCCCTCATGGTTACTCCTGGGATTGCAGAATAGGGGCCACAGTGGTGTCAAATGCTTTCCACGGCTAAAGTAGTTTTCCTGGAGCCGCTATCATCTGGGTGCTGTGTTTCATAGGGTGCCATGCCATGCCCTTTCTGAGGATGTATGAGTTCAGAGACTTGCCCTAAGGCCTTGGGGCTTATCCCAAACAAGGGAAGAGAAGGCTTGTTGCAGTGCCTACTGCGCCTTCCCCTTCTTCTCTGCAGCTCATGCTCCCCAGCGGCATCACTGTGGAGGTAATCGTGGTCAACCAGGTCAACGCCGGGCACCTGTTTGTGCAGCAGCACACACATCCCACCTTCCACGCGCTGCGCAGCCTGGACCAGCAGATGTACCTCTGCTACTCACAGCCTGGAATCCCCACCTTGCCCACCCCAGTGGAAAGTAAGCATTGTCCTGGGGGCCAGGGGGGCGCCCTGGGCTCTGGCCAGGCCACGGGTTGCTGCTTTGGGGGCTGCCTATTTATGCCTTTGATCTTGAGCAGGAGTTAGACTGCTCTGGGCATCTTCCTAGGCACAGCCTCCCCTGAGTTTCTGCCACTGGCATGGCGTCATGCTGGGTGACTTTCCCAGCTACGCTGGTGTTTCTTTTGGCCCGTGGAGCGATGGGATTGGAGTGGAGGCTTGACACTTGGATTCAGATCCCAGCTCTGCCACTTAATGTCTGGTAAATGGGGCGGATACCCACTTGTCCCTGGAATTAGTGTTCGGTGCTGTATGTGTTATGTGTAAAGCACTGGGTGCACATGCTGGTTACCGTTTCCATGGGCTCCCCATGAATATCTCTAAATACAGCAAACCTGTTGAAGTCAAGTTTCTTGCCCTAGTGAGACCTGAGCAGGAGCTGGGATCTGAACCCAGGTCAGACCCCTGAGCCCACCCTTTGTTACTGTGATTTTTGTTGCCATTGTCAGCAGGTATCAAATAGTTAGAACTCTCTCTCCCCCTGTCCCCATCAGGAGATCCTAACTTGGGGACCACTGATGGGCTTCAAGGCATCAGAAAAAACCTTGAAATTAGGTAGCATGTTTTTAGGGATAAGGATTAGGTTTTTATCAGATTCTCTAAAGTTGCCTTGACCCAGCAGCACAGACCAAACCAGAGTCCAAGAGGGCTGACTGCCACAGGGGCTCCCTTTAAGGGTCAGGACACAGGCCCTTGTACCAGCTGTCCTGGACACCTGCTGGGGGTAGAGGGTGGGGCACAGCCTAATCTTTACCCTGTGGTTTCATCTGCCCCCATACCTGCCACCCCAGGGTGGGGGGTGGTGACCCCTGGAGCACTTGCGCTCTGACCTTGTTAGCTGCCCAAGGCATCAGAGCTCTCAGCACCTTCCTGAGACAAAGGCTAGAGAAAGAGGGGCTTAGGCCTAGGAGTCCCCTTCTCCTCAGGCCTGGATCTGGGCCGTCATGGGCCAGAGCAGACCTTAGATGCCGGGCCCTGAGATCTGGCTGCCCTTCTGGGTTCTTGATTCCTTTAGGGACATTTTTTTTTTTCTTAAGAATGTAGGATAGACCCTTGTCCTCATTCCCAGAGTGCTTATTTTACTTGATTAATTCCCAGTTACTCTGTACCCATGATGGGCTTTAGTAAGTGTCAGGGTAAATGGATCCAGTCTGAGTGCCTCTTGTTCTGGAAAGCTCTGGGGGCAGCACACGTTCCTAGGCTGAACTTCCCACACTCGAATTTTCCCCAACTGTCCTGGGCTTTGGGGAGGCTACTGTCGTTCCTGACCTGGCCCAGAAGTGCAGGCCCCTGAGAAGTACCGTGGGAAGGTGGGCAGGGCTGACCGGGCACCCTCGGTGCCCACACGCTCCTCTTCCTGCCCTGCAGTCGCGGTCATCTGTGCCGCCCCCGGCGCGGATGGTGCCTGGTGGCGAGCTCAAGTGGTGGCCTCCTATGAGGAGACCAACGAGGTGGAGATTCGCTATGTGGACTATGGTGGATATAAGCGGGTGAAAGTAGATACGCTCCGGCAAATCAGGTAAGTCGAGGCTCCGAGACAGACAGACAGATGGACACATGCCCTGCGTGCTCTGGAATGTGTGATCTCTGTAGCTGGCTCAGTCACCAAGCCTGGGATGTGGGCTTATCCTTCCCTCCTGCTGCTGCCAACTGTGTTTTAGCCGAGTCTGATATAAACAGATTTGATTCCTGGCCTCAACCAAAATGAACCAGAAAGGCCTGTCTAGGGGAAGAATTCCCCCAGTATCATACGTCAAAAGAGAAGGGGGTTCCTCTTTGGGAATCTGATGCAGGAAGTCCCTCTGGGGTCAGGCACGCAGCAGGGTGGGCGCCTGCAGTCAGGGATCCCCCTCCTCCCTGCCCTGCTTCATCCTGGATCATGGGTGTCTCTGTGCTGAGCAAAAGGGGAAATGGCGGCCTGGAGTGGAGTTGGTCTTCAAGTCCACGTTCTCGCCATTACAGGTCTGACTTTGTAACACTGCCATTCCAGGGAGCAGAAGTCCTTCTGGACAGCGTGATGCCCCTGTCAGGTAACAGGTGGGGCCTCTGGCTTGGGGGAGTGGGGAGCCAGTGAGAGGTCTTCCTCTTCTAGAACAGAGGTTCTCACCTGGACGGTTTCTGCAAACCCAGGTTGCTGGCACAACCCATGTTTCTGATTTAGTAGGTCTGGGGTGTAAGGCATGAGAACTTGCATTTGTAACAAGTTCTCTGATGATGCAGATGCTGCTGGTCCGGGCATCAGCCTTTGAGGACCACTGCTCTAGACTTGACCCATGCTTCCAGCTGAGAGGCTTCCCGCAAAGGCACTTCCCAGAACTTAGCCCAAACCGGAGTCTGGGCAGCACCCGTTGCCGAGGTCAGCAGCCCCGCTCGGCCAGGTCACAGTTCCTTGGGTGCTGGCAGGGACTAACCCTAACCCTCAGCCGGTGCCCAGTGTCTTACACTGTGTAGCAACTGCCACAGAGAAGAGGACTGGCAGCCAGGTCCTGGGCAGGTTACTTTAGTACCATCCCCCAAGGGGGAAATTGAAGCTGTCTTTCAGGGAGGCTGTGAGAATGACATAAGCCGGGAGCTGGTATGTAGAAGATGGTCACCAAGTAGCAGCCGTACATGGCTAGGAATTTTATATTTGTGGGCGTGGTCTGCTCATTCCATGCCCCTCCCTCCCCAGGTTCACCCTTTCTGATCTTGGTCTGGGTTGTCAAGGAGATTACGTGTGTTAGAAACACTTCAGTCTATTTGGAGTCATGGGATAGAAAACTTGGGCAAGGTCTTTGTTTTGTTTTCCTTTATCGCTCTTGCCCAATTTCTGTTTCTCTCTGATGTCTGTCCATCTTAACAATCTGTCCAGGCTCAGCTAAAATGCTCTATCCTTCCATAAGACTTTCCCAGACCTTTGTAAATGCCTGCCTCTCCCATCCTGACCATCTCTTGCCTTGGGTATGTTTGTGTGTTTTTTGTTTTTTTTTTTAATATATTTTTGATCGTGGTAAAACATATATAACACAAAATTTGCCATTTAAACAATGTTTAAGTGTATAATTCATTGGCACTAATTACATTTGCAATGTTGTGCTACCATCACCACTCTCCATTACCAAAACTTTTCCATCACCCCAAACCTCTCTGTACTCCTTAGCAATAATTCCTCATACCTCCCGCCCCCTAGCCCTGGCTTTCCGTCTCTATGGATTTGCCTATTCACGATATTTCACATAAGTGGGATCATACGATATTTGTCCTTTGATGGCTGGCTTGTTTCACTCCCATGACTGGGTGTGTTCTTACATGTGACTTTTATATCCCAACAAAGCAGAAGCAGCCTCAGTGCCCTGCCCCCCACCTGCTGACTGTCCAGGTTGGGCTTGGGGCCAGTTGCTCAGTCAGATTCCTCCCTCACCACGCTGGGAGGTGGTTGGCCTTGGCTGGTCAGCCCTCCCCTCAGTGTTCTCACCTGTAAGGTGGGGATAGCACAGATGCCATTGCACAGTGCACAGCTGATGGGGTGGAGATGCACACGACACGCCCAGCACAGTCAGTATCCCACATGTGGGGGTGACACTGCCAGCACCTCATTAGCTCACGAGGGCATTCTGCGCCCGAGTCTGCCCACGTGGAGTCATGTGGAGGCCTGAGGTCCACACCTGATGTAGGTGGCTGTCCCAAATGAAGAGTGCAAATCCCACTGCAGCCTCTGAGGCATTTTGCTTGGAATACATCTGGAAGTTGTGTAGGTGACGAAAATGCCCTGCCTTGGTGAGAGCCTAAATGCTGCCTTTCCTTCTCCTTTTAAAGATGATGACCACTTTTCACCTGAAGCAGATGCAGCTATGAGCGAGATGACAGAAAATGCGGCACTGCTTGCTCAGGTGGGTGGTTGGTGGCTGGCTGGGGTCCGTCTGAGGAGCCTCCTGCCTGGCTTCTGCAGTGCCTCCCTTGCCTCTGTTAGTTAAGTATCTGGGCTTCTTGGGAACTGATCTCTGAACCTGGGTCAGCCAGCACTCTTTAAGGAGATGACAGCGCATGGTGGGGAAGCTTTAAAACAGGCGCACTTTTCCCCCCACAGGTGACAAGTTACAGTCCAATTGGCCTTCCTCTGATACAGCTGTGGAGTGTGGTTGGTAATGAAGTAAGTTCTGTCATTCTTTCCTCTTCTAATTTGCCAGCCAGGAGTAAGGGATGATTTGAAGCTGGTTCTGACATGGTTTCTTCTTGAGCTAACTAGGAGATGTAACTAATAGACCAGCACCCTCAGGGGTCATTAGGCCACTTCCGGAGACATTTTTGGTTGTCACAGGAGGGTGCTGGGGACATCTAACAAGTAGAGACCAGGGATGCTGCTAAATGTCCTACAATGCACCGGGCAACCCCCCACAACAAAGAGTTATCCAGCCCAAAATGTCAATAGTGCCAGCATGGAGGAACCCGCTGTAGACCTTCCTGACCTTCTGTCCGTTGGGTTGTCCTATCCTTCCATCTGATGGTTAGATTTCTTCAGCATATTGACAAGTCCGTCCTCATGTCAAAGTGGCCAAAGAACATTGAAGTAAATAAACCTGTTGGCCCTGAAAATGTCATGCACCCTCCCATTATTCTCGCACACGTGTTGCCTATGAGGTTGTTCTAGGACTGTAGGAATAAGACCCCATGTAGGGTGGAGAAATTGCCCCCCCCCTGGGGGGGGGAGCTGTGGGCAGAACACTCAAGGGGACTTTCTCTTCCAGGTGGTGCTGATCAACCGGTCTCTGGTGGAACGGGGACTTGCTCAGTGGATAGACAGCTACTACACAAGCCTTTGACCCCAGCCCTCCGACAGCCGCTTGAGTCTTTTGCACTGTTAAAATTGGGCTTGGCACTCGAGGCAAAGACTTTACATCCGAATAACAAACATTGTCTTCCAGAAAGTCTTTTTTTTTTTTTCTTCCCCGTACTGTAATCATATCGAAGAAGTTTTCATCTCGAAGAAAAAGAGGGAACTGTGTGTTCTTTTCACATCCATAGGATGGTATTTAACAAGACAATTAGTTTGTTTAACCTGATTCCAAACTGTAAAAAAAAAAACCTCAACTAGGCTATTCTATTCCCCATCCATTCCATTCCCCACCTTTTTCCTTCCCATCCTCACCAAAAAAATGGTATTTCTGCACTTAGCACACAGGCAAAGAAGGTGTGTTGCTTGCCTGAGAGGGTTTCTTTGACTTCAGAGTCTTCCTTGCACCGTCAGGCAGTGAGGCATGAACTGACCCACTGGTATCAGTGATTTGCACAGCTCACTAAATGAACTTACGGTATTTAACTATTTTTTTTTTTTTTTTTTTTATCAATTTCATCTAGGTCTCTAGGAACACAAACTTTTTAAACGCAGATGTAAATATGAAGCAATCATCACCTCTCTGGCCTCCTCGACCAGTTGTGGGGGTGGGGAGGGAGAACTGTTATCCTACCAAGCCTGGTTGTAATTTGTAACATTTTCTATTTGTGCAAAATTTGTAAATATGTGTTCAAAAATGTAATATTTTGTACAAGATACACTGGAGAAGAAAGGGAACTCAAGATTTTGCCACACCAAGTGTCATCTGAAAGTAGAAGTTAATCCTTCAGAGTACAGCTGCCGATCCCACCTCTTCTTGCTGAGCCCCTGCGGCTTCCTGTAAACCGACAGCATGACTGTATGGCACAGACTGTGGTCAAGGGGTCTTTGGGCTGTACAGATTTGTAAAAAGCAACTCGTTGAATTACCTTGCAGTGGTGTGTTTTTGATTCTTTTTTCTAGACTGGCTTCAGCATTGTGCAGTTTAAAAATAAGTAACTTAAGTAACTTAAACTTATATAAATATTGAATTATATAAGCTATCGCTTTGAGTCCATTTTCTCAGTGGCAAAAAAAGGGTTGGGGGGTGCGGGGGCTGCTGCACCTAAAAGAAACTCATCATTCTTTGAAGGCAGTTTGTCCAGAAATTTCCACTGGGCCTTTTTTTCCTCTCCCTGCCCCATCAGGTGGCAGCCGAGCCTCTCCTGGCTTCCCCATTGAATCTAAATAGCTGAACCTGCTAAAGGTTCCCAGGAGAGACCTAAGTTTTTTAAAGCACTGGTTTCCAGAATTCTTCAGTTGTGTGTGATTAATACACAGTCGTGTATGCTGTTATTTCATCTACTGTAACGATAAAACTGATTTTTTAAATGTATGCATTTAAATGATGAGAGCAGCTATGAAGCCGTGATTGGATGGCCCCTCTCTTAAATGTAGGCTCAGACCCCTGCAGCCCAGCTCCCCAGGCAGCCGCTCCCCCTGCCTCTCCCACAGTGCTCTGCGGCTTTCCCACCCCTCCAGGGTGCTATGGAAGAGCTCAGCAACTCCAGTCTTTAGGGAGCTGAAATATCCAATAGCCCTTGGGGCTGAAGGAATCCTCCCCCAGAGCTGTGGCTGCCCTCCTCCGCTGCCAAGCCCCCCCACCCCTTCCCCATCCCAGGGAGGCTGTGAGCCCCTTCTCCCTGGAGCTTCTCCTGGTCCCATCCAGCAGACCTCTGTCACTCTTCTCACTGCTCTGCCCAACGGCTGTGGTGTCTCAAGCCTGAGCTGGATTGGGTTGAGTCTCACCTACGAGGCTGATAAGTGGTTAAAAGCCTGTTTCCTCATGTAAAATTAGGTAATGGTACCTACTTCTTAAGGCCATTAAATGAGATCATAGAAATGCCACCTGCTTGTATGGAGCTTGGCCCACAGGGCGTGCCCATGCAGTCTTAGCTGCCCTTAGCACTCAGTCCTAGCAGGGCTGGGGTGTGACTTTGGCCAAATCACACTGCTGTACATCTTGGCATCGCTGGAGCCTGAAAGGGTCCCTGGGAGCCGGGCAGAGTGGTCTGGGAGAAAGCTTACAGAAGCCTGCTCTGCAGATTGGCCTGTGTCTCCAGGGAGCCATTGAGAGCCAGAGGGTAAGTCACAGGTAACAACACGATTCTGGTGCAAGGGGAGGGAGGAGAAGCCCAGGCAGCCCAGACGCCACAGAAGGGCTTCCTCCAGGATGGTGACCCGGGGTGGATGACCCGTGTCAGAGCCAGATCCTTGAAGTCCTCAGGTGGGGATAGAGGAGATGAAGAAGACAAGTCACCTTTTAGGGTTCTCTCCTTCAAGGATCGGTCCATTAAACAGGATTTGGTATATGGGAGGAAAAGTGACACGGAGGTTGGTAAAAGGTGACTACATTTTGAACAAATGCTCCGCAGATTGTTGAAAGCCTTTGGTTAACTTTGCGTCCTGAGAAAGTTGGTTTTGACCGTTTTGCCAGTATTTTCATTACTTTTATGGAGGAGTGGATTAATGGAGGTCTCGCTCTACTGTCCTAGAATTTGGTGCACTTTCATGTGTCCTTTGAGTTAGCCGTGGGACATCCTGGGTGCATCTTAAGGGTGAAGCCAGTGCTGGAGAGAGATTTGGGAATGTGTCAGCCTTTTGCTGGGGTAAAGGAGAGAGGTGCATGCTGGGCCTGGGGTCAGAGCTTCCAGTGTTGGTTTCCACCACTTCCCCTCTGGTCCTCGGGGTCTTGTTAGGTACGGGAGGGATGGCTGGTCCTAGGAGGGTGTCACCATGAACACTGGGTTCTGGGGTTGCTGTTACACCTTGCAAAGTCTCGGCTATGTCACTTACAGGCATCAACCTCTATAAAACAAGAACCGATGTCAGTTCTAACCATCACAAGAGGATAAGACAAGATCAGCAGCTGAAGCTAGGGGGTGCTTACTATGTGTCAGACACTGTGCCAGGTGTTTTACAGGTAATACCTAATTCTCCAATAACCCAGAAAGAGAAGGATTCTTTCAAAGATGAGCAAACTGACTGCAGAGATATAAGCCGGTGACTTCATAGAGCAGAGACCCAAAGCCAGGCTGTTGCTTCCCGGGCAGGTGCTCCCAGCCACTGCCCTGCTATAAAACAGTGCGGTTGATCTCGCCTCATCCCGTATCGCTAAGTGCCACAGTGGTTAAATGACCAGACCATAGAAAAGTTTGGGAACTTAGAAAAAATACTAATGGTAGGAGAGATCAATAATTCTGTTTATATGAAAATTTTAAATTAAAAGCCAGGAGAAACCTGTAGCATCCAGTCCAAAGGGTGAATGCTTTTAATTTCTAATGACCTTAAAATGAAAACCATATCTCCATTGGAAAATGTCTAAAGGATATGGACAGAAAAAGATATTTTGCGATGTCTTTCATAGTGTTTAATATCTGGAGTGTTATTTTATACTTGTGTGCCTCTCAAGATGGGCCACGTTTCAAGCATTCAATAACATCATGTGGCTCTTGGCTACCCAGTGTTGGATGGCACAGGTCTACACGCTGATCACCATTTTCAAATCCTAGCAGCTTTGTATATGTTCTTCCTTTTTCAAAAAGTTCTAGCCCCACCCCCCACCCCGGAGCTTTGAACAACAAGCAAGAACTGGCAGAAACATCTTCCTCAGGGCTCCAGAAAAATTAAAGGATTGCAGTAAGAGGGTAAGTGCCAAATTAAGAAAAAGGCCAATTAGAAGCAGGAAATGTGGCGCCCTGGCCGGCCCCTCCCCACCCTCTCCGGCACAGTGGCGGGCACTCCCAGCGTGGATCCCTGGGCCTGGGTCCGGAGTGAGCAGAGTGGCCCTTGGGCGCAAGCTGGGACACGCATGTCTGGCGCGGTCTGTCTGGTGGTGGACTGAGGGACCCGCCCCTCCGGAGCCTGCCCTGCAGGTGGAAGCGATGGGGGAGCAGTCTAGTCAGGCTGCCCAGGGCAAGGGGTTGCTGGCCCCAGAACACCTGGGACCCTTAGGGAAACTATTTCCTAGGGAAGAGGGGACATTTACAACCGTGTTAACGAGGTGATTTCTAGGGTCACACGTGCATGCCCCAGACTGGACAAGCAAGCCAGGAAAGGATGGGGAGGCCCCCATGCTGAACTGGAGCTATTCTCATACAAGTCCCTGTATGGAGACGCCCTGAAGGAGAGCACTTGAGCTGCAAAGACTGGGAACTGGGAAGGTGTTTTCTTTTTTTTTGGTTGGCACCTGGCATTTAGGGAATACTCCATCATATCATTAGCTGGGTGCAAGTTTAAGGAGCAGATGCCTCAGAATCTGAATTCCAATGGTAAGTAAACTACCAGAATATCAAAATGTCCAGGTTTCAACAAAAGATTCCACAACATACAAAGAAACAGAAAGCGATGGCCCAGGCAAAGGAGATTAAAGCACTGGAGACTATCAATAAGGAGGATCAAACCTAGGACATCCCAGACAAAAACTTTTTTAAAATGGCCCTAAATACGCTTAAAGAGCTAAAAGAAAATAGGAACAAAGAACTAAAGAAACTCAGGAAAATTGAACACAAAGAGAATATCAGTAGAGAGATGGAAATTATGAAAAGGAACCAAAGTGACCTGAAGCATCGTTCCTGGTGGGGTGATTAGGCACAGGAGATCCTCACCCCCATAGGGTGGGCAAATGACCCACACAGGCTAGAAAGTGTGGTCCACAACCCCACAGCTGGCAGCATCTCATCTTACTGAATTTGCATCTTCACTTTAATAAGCACTCCCCAACCCCAAACAGGTAATTAGTTTGTACTTCGAAGTTTGAGAAGCAGTGCTCCAGGGTCGTGGTGTTCAACTGCATATTGGAATCACTTTTTAAACTGCTGATGCCTGAGATCCGTACTCAGATTCTGACTGAACTGGTCTGGGGTGCAGCCTGGGCATTGGGATTTTTCTTTGTTAGCTACCTTTGGAGTATAACATATGCACTAAAGTGCATCAAGTGCACACATCTTGAGTGTCCATGCAATGCACTTCTACATGTGTCTACACCGAGGCATCCTTCACCCCGATGAAGATAGAATGATTCCAGGACCCCAAGAATTTCCCTTTCTAGTCACTACCCCCTCCCCAGGTAACCACCGTTCTTTCTTCTCCGTAAGATTAGTTTTGCCAACTCTAGAACTTCATAGTAATGGAATCATCCAGTGAGTCCTCTTGCATCCTGCTGTTTTCACTCACCGTTATGTCTGAGATTCTTTTCTGTTGCTGTATGTTTCCACTGTATGAACATACCACAATTTATCCATTCTTTGGTTGGTGCGCCTTCAGGTTGTTTCGTTCTAGGCTGTAATGGATAAAGCTGCTATAAACATTTTTCTTCGTGTTTTTGGTAGATTTCTGTACTCATTTCTCTGGGGCATACATCAAGGAGGGGGTTTACTGGGCCATAGGGTAGGAATGTGTTTAGCTTCAGTGGTTATTTGGGTTTTGGGATTTTTAAAACTCCCCAGGTGATTCTGATGTGTTGCTGGGGCTGAGAATCCCTGCTCCAGAGAGACAGCCCTAAACTCTTGCTGCTAAGCTACCTCCACCTGAGTGACCCCTCCGAAGCCAGCTGTTGAGCTCTTCCAACTGCTGTTCTATGAATTTCCCATTAGCCGTCCAAGTAAGCCCTATCTAATTCAGACACAGAGTTTCCAGTCCAACTCCTACCTTACCCCTGATCCAATTCAGTTTTTAAACCTCTTCTCCATCATCTCTGCCTACTGGATTCCAGTCTCAGGTTGGATTCCCCACTGCCAGAGCCCTCAAGACCTGCAGCAGCCTAGCTCAGACTTGGGACAATTCTTCCTTCTGTGCCCGCTGGGCCGTACTGAACACGGTCATCTGAATGTGTGGACATTTGTCAGCCATGTGCTTGCTCCCGAGGGAGGACTGTCATAGGGGGTGATGCACAACATCCTCTAACATGGGGCCGACAGGAGATTGGAACGGCATAAAGCACGTAAAGCACTTAGACCAGGACTGGAACATGGAAAGCACACAATCAGTGATGCCTAAATGCAGATATAGAACATATCCATTGTCAAACAGTTTTAGGGACTGTGTTGCATCACTATCAAATAGGGGGTAGCCACTGGCACATGAGGCTACTGAGCCCTTGATATATGTGTCCAAATTGAGATGTATAAAATACAGTTTATGAGAAAAGGAATGATTACATGTTGGCATAATATTTTGAATGTACTGGGATAAATATAATTAATATTCCTCTTCTCACTTTTCAAAATGTGGCTGGTGGACATATTAAAATCACACATGTGGCTCATATTGTTTCCTGTGGACAGCGCTGGGTAGAAGAGTGTCATTGTAGGAGGGCACACCCTTCCGGACAGTGTTCTCAAATTATGGGGCTCGGGATGTTTGGGTTGGAATTTACCTGGGGTGCTTGTTTAAAATGCAAATTCCTGGGCTCCACCCGAGGCCAGGCCAATTAGAAGCTCTTAATTATAAGAGTGGGGCTGGGAATCAGAGTTTCCAACAAGCCCCCAGTTAAACTCATGCGCTCTTAAATCAGAGAACCACTGCTCCTAGAATTTGGGGAATTTGATTTTCCTTTGCCTCTCTTGCTTCAGATTGTGAAAAGGATGCAACCCTTATTTCCTACCGTGACTTGGCTCCAGGAAGCATTCAGGATGAAGTTTTAGGCTAAATTCGGGTTTAATAACTTCGTAACCTGGATGGCTTTTTTTGCTGTTTGTCAGTGTGTTAGCGTCATCATGCCTTAGGTTAGGAGCATCTGGAAGACAAAGATCAAGGGCTCTTGGCACTGCTTGGAGTTTCGAACCATCTGCCTCTCTGTTCTGCCTTTGCATGACTTTGGGCAGTTCACAGTCTGCAACAATCATATTTCCTAGTTGTTCAAAGGATAGAAAGAGATCACTTAACTTCAATAAAAAGCTTACCTAAAAAAACTAGAAGTAACAAAGGTGAATGCGGCCCATGCAAGCTGTGAATTCTTGCTGTGTGAGGAAGAGTAATTTTCATGAATGGTTGCTCATTTGCCCAGAGCAGATTGCTGCCATTGCAGTTTTAGGCCACTAGATGGCGCCACAGCACAAGCTACTGGAAGTGACACTCCGACCCGCTCCATCCCACAGTGGTTCTCCAAGTGTGGTCTTATTATTAGTACTTATAAGAAATGTAAATTCTCAGGCCCTACCCCAGACCTATTGAATCAGAATTGTTTTAACAAATTGTTCAGGGATTCTGTTGCATGCTGAGTTTGAGAATGACTAGATTCTACCTTGAATCTGCCTTGGGTAGTTGGGAAAGTTGTGTAGGAAGCCATGGGGTAGAGAGCTTGCTGGACAAGACGGGGGGTGGGGTGGGTGGGGAAGACCGGGTGAGCATAAAGATGAAAGGCACTGTGCAGGACCAACTCCACAGGGCTGTTGAAATCAGCAGTTAAGGAAAAGAGACTAGGTGGCAGGTTTTCATTTTCCTTTTTAGGTAGAGCATCTCAAATGGTATCAGCCAGATGGAGGGAATGGGGGTTTAAAGGTGAAAGGCCCTGGACAGGCAGCAGAAGCACAAAGCCTGGCCAAGTTCTGCCCGGAGCCGGCATATGTCTCACCCTAGATTCCTGGCCATGGCTATTTACCTCTGCCCATTCTGAAATTGCACCAAATGACCATTGCTAATGAAGTAAAATCTTGCAACCTTTCCAAGATGGCTAGGTGGAAAAATCACTAGTGAATTAAAACCTTTCTATCTTTTCAATCCTATCTGTATCCTAAGGGGAGGTCAGTGCCAGAATGAATTCATGTTATTTTCTTCGACACTGACAAAAATGCCTTTTGCAGTTGGTTACTGATGCTTCAAAGGGGCAATGTATCATGCGAATAATTGTTTTCATCTATGACGTATACAGTTTAGTTTGATTTATTTATTTATTTATTTTTCACTTTTATTGAGATTGTTCAGATACCATACAATTATCCAAAGATCCAAAGTGTACAATCACTTGCCCCTGAGTACCCTCATACAGCTGTGCATCCATCACACTTAATTTTTGTTCAATTTTTAGAAACTTTTCATTACTCCAGACAAGAAATAAAGTGAAAGATGAAAAAAGAAAAAAAGAAAAGGAAACTCTAATCCTCCCCTATCCCTAACCAACCCCCCTCAATTGTTGACTCGTAGTATTGGTATAGTACATTTGTTACTGTTTATGAAAAAATGTTGAAATACTACTAACTGTAGTATATAGTTTGTAATAGGTATATAGTTCTTCCCTATATGCCCCTCTATTATTAACTTCTAATTGTATTGTCATACATTTGTTCTGGTTCATGGAAGCAATTTCTAGTATTTGTACAGTTGATCATGAACATTGCCCAACATAGGATTCAGTTTTATACATTTCCATCTTTTGACCTCTAACTTTCCTTCTGGTGACATATATGACTCTGAGCTTCCCCTTTCCACCTCATTCACACACCATTCGGCACTGTTAGTTATTCTCACATCTTGCTACCAACACCCCTGTTCATTTCCAAACATTTAAGTTCATCCTAACTGAACATTCTGCTCATACTAAGCAACCACTCCCCATTCTTAAGCCTCGTCCTATATCTTGGTACCTTATATTTCATGTCTATGAGTTTACATATTATAATTAGTTCCTATCAGTGAGACCCTGCAATAATTGTCCTTATGTGTCTGGCTTATTTCACTCAGTATATTGCCCTCGAGGTTTTGTCATCAACCCATTTTTTTTTAATATGGTTTTGTTCACTCACCATACATTCCATCCCAAGTAAATAATTGATGGTTCTCTGCATGGTCATACATTTATGTGTTCACCACCTTCACCACTATCTATATAAGGGCATCTACATTTCTTCCACAAGGCAGGAGGGAGAGTCAAAGAAGGTAGAGAGGATTGTTGTGCTACCATCTCCCAAAATTGTGTTCCAAACCATGCACTCCTGTCTTCTATTACCCTGTAGTGCTCCCTTTAGTATTTCCTGTAGGGCAGGTGTCTTGTTTACAAAGTCTCTCATTGTCTGTTTGTCAGAAAATATTTTGAGCTCTCCCTCATATTTGAAGGACAGCTTTGCTGGATATAGGATTCTTGGTTGGCGGTTTTTCTCTTTCAGTATCTTAAATATATCATACCACTTCCTTCTTGCCTCCATGGTTTCTGCTGAGAGATCCGCACATAGTCTTATTAAGCTTCCTTTGTATGTAATGGATCGCTTTTCTCTTGCTGCTTTCAGGATTCTCTCTTTGTCTTTGACATTTGATAATCTGATTATTAAGTGTCTTGGCATAGGCCTATTCATATCTCTTGTTTGGAGTACGCTGCGCTTCTTGGATCTGTGATTTTATGTCTTTCATAAGAGATGGGAAATTTTCATTGATTATTTCCTCTATTATTGCTTCTGCCCCCTTTCCCTTCTCTTCTCCTTCTGGGACACCAATGATACATACATTATTGTACTTTGTTTCATCCTTGAGTTCCCAGAGATGTTGCTCATATTTTTTCATTCTTTTCTCCATCTGCTCCTTTGTGTGTAGGCTTTCAGGTGTTTTGTTCTCCAGTTCTGAGTGTTTTCTTTGGCCTCTTGAGATCTGCTGTTGTATGTTTCCATTGTGTCTTTCATCTCTTGTGTTGTGCCTTTCATTTCCATAGATTCTACTAGTTGTTTTTTTGAACTTTTGATTTCTGCCATATATATGCCCAGTGTTTCCTTTACAGCCTCTATCTCTTTTGCAATATCTTCTCTAAACTTTTTCAGTTGATTTAGCATTAGTTGTTTAGATTCCTGTATCTCAGTTGAAGTGTACGTTTGTTCCTTTGACTGGGCCATAACTTTGTTTTTCTTAGTGTAGGTTGTAATTTTCCGTTGTCTAGGCATGGTTTCCTTGGTTATCCAAATCAGGTTTTCCCAGACCAGAACAGGCTCAGGTCCCAGAGAGAAGAAATATTCAGTATGTGGTTTCCTGCATGTGTGTCTTAGAAAATTGCTCCACCCTTTGATGCCTCGGGTCACTGTGCTTTTCTGCCCAGCAGGTGACGCCTGTTACCTATAATTCTTGACTGGTGTGAGGAGGTATGGCCGTGTTCCCCCAGGCTCTGGGGTCTGGTTCTGAATGGAAAGGGCCCCACCCCTTTCCTCCTAGAGAAGACAGACCCCCCAGGTGGAGGTCATTAGCATTTCAATGGTCTCTCTCTCTGCTTGTGCTGTCTCTACCCTTCCCGGAGTCACACCCCTGGAAACTGAAAATGACTGGGGCTTTCTCCACTGAGCCGAAAAAAAAACAGATAGTCCCCTTCAGACCCAGTCCAAGGTGACCCTCTGGCTCTCCAAGGTCAGTCGTCACCCAAAGCCTCCGTCTGTGTTTTGGGGATGCGTACCTGTAGTGAGCAGTTCACACTCGCTACTTAAAAACCCCAGTTGGAGCTCAGCTGAGCTATATTCACTTGCTGGGAGAGAGCTTCTCTCTGGCACCACGAGGCTTTGCAGCTTGGGCTATGGGGGAGGGGGTATCACGACTTGGATCCGCAGGTTTTACTTACAGATTTTATGCTGTGTTCTCGGGCATTCCTCCCAATTCAGGTTGGTGTATGACGAGTGGATGGTCTCTTTTGTCCCCCCGCAGTTACTCTGGATTATTTACTAGTGGTTTCTGGTTTTTTGTAGTTGTTCCAGGGGGACTACTTAGCTTCCACTCCTCTCTATGCCGCCATCTTGCCCCGCCTCCTAGTTTGATTTATTTTTGATGTCAGAAACAAAATGGAAAGTTAGTGCTTTAAAAATAAGCGTGGCTGGCTGAATAAATAAATAATATGCTCTTGGCCAGAGCCTGCCAGTGCCTCCTTAATTGCCCATTGATTCTTTAATTCTCTGTAAATTAAGGAAACCGGGTTTTAGAAGGTATAGTCCTTCCTTGGGCTTTGACCTAACATTTAAAGGCAGGAGGCAAAGCTGCTGGTAGAGGAAAGCCCTTGGTGGTTTCTTCTGGAGCATGGAGATACCAACCCCTTGTTTTTTGAGCCATGAATATTTATGGCATGCCCCACAGGCCTGAGAACATACAGAACACAGTACGACTCAGAAAGCGACAGGGACACCATGCGTGCCTCCTGTCGCTCCCTGGGAAGTCTGGAGGAGACCTGGTGCAGTTCTCCCTCGGGAACATGCTGGTACCTTGCATTTAGATCCTTCTCGAAGGGGAGCCTGAGTAGAATGGGACACACATCCTGGGAGGGGTGGGCCTCCTCCATTTCCTAGAAGGTTTCTTTCGTCCCCATTTCTGGGCTGTATCAGAGGCACCAGCTATTCTCACCATCCTCGGGAGAGACCCCTGACCCAGCCCAAGCCTCCAGAGCCTCTCAGCTCACCACCATCCCTGGCTTTAGACTCGGGGAAGTTCCTAATCGCTGAAAGTCTGTGTGTTCTCTCCTCAGGCTGTTCCCTCTGCCCATTTTCCCCTCTTCTTCCTCGAAAACACTTCTCCTCTCTAAGACTGCTCTGGGATCCCCCCTCCAGAACATATGAAGCCTCACCTCCAACCCCCCACGAGTCTGGGGTCATAACCCCCCATTGTTCCCAGAGTACCCCATGTGTGTTTCTGCCATGACATCAACCCCCACTGAGAGCAGGGCCTGGGCCTTTTATTTCTGTAACTCCAGCTTATAAAACAGGATCTAGAACATCGTAGGCCCTCCAGATATTTGATTGAATGAATAAATGATTGAGAGTATTTGTCCCCAAGGAGATACTACAGATGTTACTCGGTTAACAGGAAGAAATGCCTGAAAGGAAATTTCATGACTATTTCCATTTTTGGTTGTGTTCCGGCATCTCACGCCTCTTTATCAGGAAGTCCTTCCTTATAGCCCCTCTAAACCTCCCACTCTGTGTTCAGGTGGAGTGTGTGGAGGTTAAATAGGAAAATGAGCGTAGAACACTCAGCAGGCAGTGCATGCCGGTGGTGGAGCCTGCTTTCTAACTCGCGAAGGCAGGGAGCCATTCTTAGGCCCTGGTGGATCCAAGGTTGGTCTGGAAGGACGGGTGTGGGGTTATCTGACAAAAGGCTGCATCCTACTGGGCTTCAGACCCTTGAACACGATGTCTCTGACCACAAGTTTGTGCCCCTAGGGCTGAAACCTTCTGACTTGGGAAGGCAAATCTACATATGTGAGCAGTTCTGGGGTGGCATGCCTGTTACGAGCTGTGTGTTCTCTGGGAAGTTACTTAACCTCTCTGGGCCCCAGTTTCCTCATCTGTAAACTAGGGTGCTTGTAGAAATTAAATGTGGAGTTCCTGGCATCCAGGGTGCATTTGATAAATATTTTATTATTTATGCCCTTCAGCTGCTGTATGGAACAGGAGTGAGGACATTGAGATCTGCTGAAACTCTTGTCTGTAGAAAGTTCTTAAAACGGGCAATCGTTGTCTGCCTCTAGGGGTTCTTCCAGGGTGGGGCTACCATCTCTCTCCTCCACTTGCCTAGTTTCCCCACCCCCTGGAACCACCGTGGGATGTAATTATGGCTCCAGGGTGGCACCACCATCCAAACACCCGCTGTTCAGGCCCCTGCTCCCAGATGCCCTTTTCCTTCCGAGATGGGGCTGGGGGGCAAGGCTGGGTCCCCTCATCCAGGCACAGCGTCTCCAGCTGGCCGCCCTCAGGACCTGCCATCCCTCCCTGGACCCCCTCTCTCCTCTGATTCCCCTTCCCATCAGCATCTTCATGAGATTAGGTTCTTGCCCGTCTACTTATCAAATCCGCACTGCACCTGCCTGCCTCACCTGCCTGCCTCACCTGCGTCAGCTTCCCTGCTCCGGGGGCCTGGGCCACTCCTCTCTCTCCAGTGTTTATGATTCCTTCCCCAGCTCCCTTTTTCATTCTTTGTTCTTCTCCCTGAATGTTCAAGTTAATTTCCACTGACTGCTTTTTCAGCCTTTGTACTGCCAGGCTTGCTACTTACTCAGGAAACGCAGCCCTCTGAGAGAAAAGAGCAGGGATGGCAGAGCCACAGTTTGAGACAGGAAGGAAAGACACTTTGGAGAGGGGGTAGACAGGAATTCTGCGGCCCCAGGGAATGGGGGCGTGGGGAGGGGGGGTGGGAGCCCAGCAGGGGTGGCCGGCCAGTTCTCAGGCCTCTGCTCTTGGGGCTAGTGTCTTGGTGTAGTTCCTTCCCATGTAAGCACGTGTGTGTTTGCACAGGGATACACGTGGGTGTGGAGTGACACAAATCTGTCCGTGGAGAAGGCAGGAAAAAATAGCTATTCACGGCCACAACTCACTCTGGTGGCTTTTTGAGCATTTGAGGAGTTTGGGAGGAGGCTCTGGGCAAGCAGAATTGCCTTGCTAAGAAGAGAGAAGAACTGGGCTCCAGAAGGCGATCCAACAGGGAGAGGAGGGGTAGGGAAGGGAAGGAGCCGGGAAGGGAGTGAGGGCTGGGTTGGTGCAGCCCGAAGAGTGTCACGCAATTTTAGATCGTCTGCTGTGACTCCTAATCTTCCTGGAAAATTTGGTTCTTGGGCATCAGCCTTGGATTTGAGGTTGCTTTGGTGGAGAGTGTCTTACTTTTGGACTAATGCCCGTGTGGAAATAAAGCCAGAGTCAGGAGATGGCACAGCCAGATTAGGGAGGTGCTGGAAGTCTAGGACTTGAGCATGTGGGAATTTGGAGAAATTTGGGGGACAGCTTTGGACTATGGAATGAGGGGCAGAGTCAATCTTATCTACCTTATTCACTAGAAGACCCCAAGTGACATTTGGGATTCTCTCTATAAACATACACCCACACTGACATAGTATATACATAATATAGAAAATGTGTAAATGTAAAATTATATACAATATGCAATATGTGTAATTTATAAATGTATAACATTATGAGAAAAATATAAAATACATAAACAAAATATATAATACATACAGTATATAATCATGTATACAATTATATATATAAAATATAGAATATGTAAACATGTTTTAATATATGTAAATTATATATATAATATAAAATATCTTGAGATGCAAAATAAAGTCACATCTTTTTTTCCCATTCTGACAGTCTAACTTGTTTTGCATTTAAACTTTTTCATCTTTGTTGATGTATAATTGGCATACAATAAGCTGCATGTACTTTAGAGTATACAACTTGATACGTTTGACATATAAATATACCCATGAACTCATTACCACAATCAAGATAGTGAATTTATCCATCAGCCCCAATAGCTTCTTCAAATCCCTTTATAATCCCTCCTGCCCCTCCCCAACTCCCTCCCACTCCTAACTCCCCACCCCACCCCCAGGCAACCACTATAGATTAATTTGGATTTTCTAGGATTTAATAGAAATGCAATCATACAATGTGTACTCTTTTCTGCTGGCTTCTTTCACTCGTATAATAGTTTGAGACTCATCCATGTTGTTGCATGTAACAATAGTTCTTCCCTTTTTAATGCTGAATTCTATTGTATAGATTTACTTCCCTTTGTTTATCCAGTCACCTGGGGAAGGACATTTGGTTTTACCATTCAAATTAAATAGTAAACATCTCCAAACCACTGTGCCATGAATTTCAAGCACTTCCTCTCTCTCTCTGGGTTTCTCCCTGTTTCTCATGAGTCCCAGGAGCCCAGGTTAACTTTTCCAGCGAGGGATGCCTGCGCAGTCTGCCTGTCCAGCTCCCTCTGTTTGTCCTGTCTGCACAGGCAGTGTAGGGTATCAAACCATGTCCCCCCATAAACGTCACGTTCAGGCCCTGAGGGTGTGAACCCATTTGTATCCAGGACCTTTGAAAACGTTTTTAGTTAAGGCACCCAACCGAATGAAGGTGGGCCTTAACCCAATTTGGCTGAGGTCCTTTTAAACAAAAGAAATCGGACACGGAAGAGAGAAAGGCACTGGGAGGAGCCAGGAGCTGGAAGTCAACGGAACCAGAAGAGAAAGGAGACGACGTCACCAGGTGATGGGAAAGCTAAGGAACCCAAGGACGGAGGCCAGCCAGAACGCGACCAACCTTGGGAGGAAGGAAGTCTCCTAACTGTGAAACCGTGAGCCAGCTGATTCCTGTTGTTCGGCTTATCCATTGCCCGTATCTGTCTGAGCAGCCTGGAAACTGAGGCAGGCCTCTGAGCATTAGAAGCAGCTCGGAACACACACCCCTTGGCGGTGGCTCTGGCTCCTTAGGGGGCTGGGATGGACAGGTCCTGGGAGCCACCGAGCGCCATGCCCGGGAGAGCCTTTCTCTGCTCGTTTGCCCCAAGCGCAGACACGGTTGTGCCCCTCGACGCTGTCAGGGCAGATCCAGGGCTCCCCAGGGTGCTCACACCCACAGGCGGGCACACTCAGGGAAGGCTCACACCATGTAGTTGACTCATCTTTCTTGTTTATCATTATTTCCTCCACTGCTCCGTGGAGGCAGTCATTTGTCGGCTTTATCATTGTATTCCCAGCTCCTAGAGAGCCTGGGGCTAAGCACACAGTAGGTGATTAAATGTTTGTCAAGCAAAATAATGAATGAATGAAAGATCCCTTAGTTCATTCCGCAGGAGGAGCGCCTCCAGTCCCTCCAGGATGACTAGCCAAAGGCAGTTCAATTTTAACAAAGATTGGTCATTTCCGTATTGGGGGCTGAGTGGATTTAATTCCACTTAGCGAGTCTGGTAGAACCTGGCCTGGTCAAGGCTGTGAGTCCCACTGAGCATTACAGGCAGCCTTAAAGGAACATTCCCTCCAAATTGTTTGCAAACTTTTAAAAAGGAGTAGATCCTCGGCTCTTCCCCCCAAAGAAATCTTCCTGGAATTACATTATGCAAAATAGGTAAAATTGATATTTTATTAGTATAAAACTACAGGTTCACTACAGGTTTAATTATTAAATGAGAACATTGAAATTGATGAAAATACAAATTTGACTAAATGCAATGTGGGATTCTGGATTGGGTGGCCAGGACAGAAAAAGGACATCGGTGGAAAAACTGGTGAAATCTGACTAAAGTCTGGTGTTTTGTCAACAGTAACGTACCCATGTTGGTTTCTTAGTTTTGACGAATGGACCACGGTAATACAAGATGGTAAGGTTAGGGGAAACTGAAACTGGGCAAGGCATTGGGTTACTCTCACTCCTCTCATTATAACTTTTCGTTAATATATAGTTATTCCAAAAGAGAAAGCTTAAGCTTGATTGCATTAGTAAATAACATTTTACAAATAAAAGTATGAATTTGAAATTATAGTTAACGATGACAATGATCATCTTTCACAACATAAAGATTATGTTAATATTGCTATGTTTTGCTTTGGTTACATAATATTGGAAAAAATCTTGATTCTTTCAGTTAAGCAGTTGAAAATGTCAACAGATTTTAGCAGCTGCTTGCTTTGCAGTCTCAGGATATGCTCCAATTAAGCCAAGAAGGTGGGAGAAGCTCATTTTGAGTTCTGTAGAATAATGAGTGAAGTAGACATTACACATTAGTGCAATGCTCATCTGCAATGGGTTAAAATTTTAAAGCACATTTTAAAGTGCATGCTGTTTTCTGAATTTTCAAAATAGTTAAAAATACTTTTGAAAGACCTCTAGGGCTTTGCTGAATGCACTTTGAAAACCATTGGTCTAATCAAAAGTTCCCATTTTGCAGATGGGCAAGGTGGGGCCTGGAGAAGGGAAGGGGCTAAGGTTTCAGGGGTCTGGGACAAGCCCAGGTTGTCATGTTTCCAGCCACGAGATTTATTCCCATGGATGGCTGTAACTAGAAATCCATTGGATGCTTCAGTCTATCTCTTCTCCTCTTGATGGTCATTTATGCTATTTCCGATTTTTAAAGCTCCAGTGAACAATCCTGAAATGTCTCCTTGTTTACATGTCTCGAGTTTCTCTTGGGAATAGCCCTGGAAGTGTGGTTGCTGGGTTGTAGGGTGTGCATATCTTTCACTTCTCTGGGAAATGCTAAATTGCTCTCAAGTGCTTGTAAGGATGACCCCTCCCCAACAGAGCGAGGCTCCCTGTGAGCTCCACCCCCCACCCCCCAGTACTCGGTATTGTCAGATGGAGGAGGCGGGTTTCCCCCGTTAGTCTGGTGGGCATCGCTCTTGTCCTCTGGGACCTCCACGGTCCCGGGAGGGAGTCCTGGCCCCGACTCCATCCTCACTCACAGGGACCCGGGGTGAGTCGCTCCTGCACCCCTGGCTGCATTCTCCTCATCTGTGACAGGAGAAGGTGGGCCTAGGTCAGAGGTTCACAATCCCAGTGTTTTAACTCAGAATCAAATTTTCACCAACCTCCCCCATGATGGCAGGTGTACTTGTGGTTGATGATTGAGAAGATGCAACCTGATCATAGGCTACTATGGATTCAGTAACAATTCAGAAGAAATTTGTATGTGAGATTTAATGTCTGGCCACCCCCCTTCCCATCCAGTCACAACCCATAGTTGGGATCTATTGCACTAGAGAATGTCAGTGAAGGGGGAAGGTAGCGGTATGGTTCAGAAATCCCTGGATTTGAATCCTGCTTTTGCCTTTTGCTAGCTGTGTGACTTTGCTTTGCAAGTTGCTTAACTTCCTGGGATCCCAGTTTTCTCTTACTCTGTGTGAGTGTGTGTGTGTGTTTGTGCGTGTGTGTGTGTGTCAGGCACTGTTATAAGTGCCCTATGTACATTAACTCTCTCACACACATACACATTGCTTAGAACACTTCCTGGCACATAAGTGCTTTCTAAATGTTAGCTTTTATTATTATCTCAATCCTCCCAACAGTTCTACAAGGGAGTTATCATTCATTCATTTATTCAGTGGATATTTATTGAACATGACCATGTTTCAGACATTGTTCTAAGCACTGAGGATATAGCAGTGAGCAAAACAGTGAGAAAAAAAAATTGTGCCTTTATGGAGCAAACCATAATTCCAATTTTACACTTGAGGGTGCTGAGATACAGAGAGGTTAAGTGCCTCTTCCAAGCTCACACAGTGAATATAGAGAAGCAGCATTCTGGTTGCTTTTGAGTGCACTAGCATGATCCACTCTTCACAGAGTCCACTCTACCTGGGGACTGCTCCTTCCCACACCGGTCCATCCATATGATTCCTGAGAAGCTAATCCCATCTCTCATGCCCTCACTCAGCTGGACTCTGCCAAATGGACCAATTGTGGCCACTCAGAGCAAACAGGAGACATGGATCCCATTCCATGGGTTTCTGTACTTGAGACCAGGGAAAGCATCATCAGTCAGTGGAAGCTGTAAGAGGCAAAACAGAAAAACTTGGGAGCCGCTGGCTGACATGTTTTCTTCCATATGGAGAATACCAGTCTCAGGTGGGGGAAGGGGTGGAGAGGAAGAAAGGAGGAGGAGAGGGAGGGAGAGTAATGAAGGGATGGCACAGAGAGGAACAGAGAGAGAGTGCGGGAGATGCTTGTATCTATGTCTCCTGTTTCAGACATTCCTAAGACCCAGACACATTCTCTCTCCTTGAGATCCAGGAGACACCCCAATATCCTTACAGCAAGCTCTCCCTTTTTTGCTTAAGCTTGCAACCAAAGGAATCCTAGTTATTGTACTGGGACCTGGTAAATGCATAGCAAACGACTGCTCTAACATTCTTTGAGCTTCCACCACACCCGAGACTTGCCTTTTTGGCTTCTGGAGCTGTGAGTTCCTGTTCTCAGATAACTTTGCAACAGCTTCTCTCCCTTCAGAGCATGTGGCTGAAGCCTAACTGTTAATAAATCAGACAGGAGCTTTCTGCATGGAAAAGAGCCTCCTCATACATCATTGTTGTTTTCCTCTTGGGAAGAACAACTATGCTACAGCAATAACCTGCCACGTATATGTCTCAAAGCCCTATTTATATAGCCATATGGATAAATATATATAAATAGGACTCTGGAATAATAGATTAAGGGATCTGCTCATCCATAGAAGACTTATGGGACTTTCAGGACCTAATGGCGGCTTGATTCAGTAAGAATAATGAGTTTCCAGCAGGAGGTGGCCGAGAATTAGATAAGCCCATAACCTGATAGGAAGCCCACCTGGAGGATGGAGAGGAGGGCAGGACTGGGTGAGAGGAGCCAGAGGCCCTCATGGGCTCTGCTCCTATTTTGCTGTGTCATCTTGGGCAGGTCAGTTGCCTTCTCTGATATCCTCATGTATAAAAGGAGGAATGTGGACTCACTGCTCTCTAAAGGTCCTATCCACTCTGACATTGAAATGACCCTGAGATCCATAGTCACTGCCCCCAGGGTGGGGAAGGTGGAGAAGCTCCCAGTTAGTGGGGCTCATCCCTAGACCTTGACCAATCACTGATGCTCCTCACTGGTGCTCCTCTTGGCTCTCCCGCCTTCTGTAGGAATCTTCAACAACGACAGCTACTATTACTACTCCTCTCCCGTTATGCTGCACTTTATGCTCATAATCTGCATATTTATTGAGCACTTGCTACGTGCCAGGCACGGTTCTATACACTTTACATGCATTATCTCATTTCATCCTTACAACAGCCCCAGGCAGTAGGTACCACGATTAGCCCCCATTATAGATGAGGAAACAGAAGGACAGGTCCGGGCTGTCCTGGACAGCAGCCACCCGGTCTCCAACCCCGGGAGCCTGGGTCCAGCGTCTGGGTCCCTAATCGCGGCTGTGTACTTCCCATCTTCAGGGGCGGAAACTAAGGTTACGAGGGGCTAACCACTATGTGAACTGTGCGGATCCTTTGACTCCTCAGATCTGTCCAATTCAAGAGAGGGGATATAGAGATAAAATGTATTCTGGCTGCTTCTTGTTTCTTTCAGTTTTTCCAGGTTACTCCATCTTAAAAAACAAAGTCTATTTACAGAAGAGACATATAGGAACCAAGATAACCACGTATCAGCCATGCTTCAGTGAACCCCCAAATCCATGATGGGCTGGATAATGTGTACCTGATGCTGTTGGCTTTTTCAGTATTTCAGACTATTTTTTTCCCCTCTGGGTTGAAACCAGGCTTTTGTGACTTGATGAGGACACATTTCTCCTGGGGTGTAATAACGTAGCTGGTGATAGATCTAATGCTGAAAAGACATTTGCTATTTTGGAAAAGTTAAATCCTAAAGCTTTTTTCCCAGGCTTCTGCTATGAGAAAAGGCATTTCTCACAAAGGTTCAGGCAAGACTGCAGTCTCCATATAATCTGTCCACGATCGTCTCAACGCCAATCACTGAACTGTATTGAGCACTTGTGCCAGGCCTGGTGCTGAATGCCGATTTAATTCTCTTAACACCTTGTGAATGGGAGTTGCAGTAACCCCAGGTTGCAGATGAGGGTCTGAGGCCTGGAGGTTACACAGCTTGGCCCAGGGCCTCCAGCCAGCCAGTGGCAGAGCTGGGACAAGAACCCCAACTCCAGACACCGGGCTAGTGATTCCATCCTTGATTGCCTCCAGAGCTGGCTACCAAGTAGCAAGCCCCAGCGCAAAATGAAAATGCGAGGCCCTTGTTCAACTATTTTAAGAATTTCAAGATGGTGACTGCAGAGCATGGGACTCTTCAGAGCACAGCCCTGTGTGATTGCATGGGTCATACACCCAGGAAGCCAGCCGGGCCTACCTCCTTGGATCAGTTTCTCCGGTTTCCAGGTCTTTTGGCCAGGGTTGTGTTCTCAGGATGGGGAAGCAGTACCTCCATCCAGGCAATGTGCCTTATGACACCCTGAAAGCTGTAAAAGGGTCCAGCACAGCCTGGGCTTTAGGAAACCTTGGGCAGCTGCCAGCTCCTTCTGTTGGGAGGCAGGGAAGGAGCAGAGCCTGGCGGGCACCCTGAGGCAGACCCATCTTGCTGTGGTCACTCAGCCGGATTTCACCCCCTCTGCGGGCAAGGCACGGGGCTCCTGAGAACATTGCCCAATCTCGACTCTCACCCGTTTCAGTCGTCCTGTGCACAGGGCCATTCTCAGCAGCTGAGAGAGGGCCAGGTCACCTCCCTTTCTTGACACTTCTAGTTTACTAAACAATGAAGACATGTCAAAACAGGTTGCAAAAGTGGTGGTGTACTTCAAAATGTAGATGTTGGAAGTTCATGCCATTAAACAGCAAATAATACAGTGTAATTATAAGTGTGCTTTTCCCAAATACTGGATGTATTCATTCAAAGCTCACACAGGATCTGGTAAACGAATATAATTATTTTTTGTTTTTATTGAGGTGTAACGCACAGTAAAATAAAAATAAAGGCTGCTAATCTTAAATATACAGCTTGATGGGTTTTCTCATATGTATACAACCGATCAAGACACAGAACATTTGCAGCAGCCGGAAGCTTCCTTCATGCCCCTTCCTCGTCAGCACCCTCCAGTGGTGACCACCATTCTGACATCTGTCGTCATTGATTGATTTTGTTTTGCCTGTTCTTAAATTTTGTATAAATGGAATAATCATCTTTTGTGTTTGGCTTCTGTCGCTTAACATGTCTGTGCAATCATCCATATGTTTGCATGTATCAGTAGTTTGTTCCTTTTATTGTTGTGTTCCATACCATTATATGAAGATAGTATACTTTATTTGCACATTCTTTTGTGATGAACACTTGGTTGGTTTCCAGTTTGGGGCTATTAGGAATAAAGTGCTAGGAATGTTTTTTAACGTGTTTTTTGGTGGACACATAAGCTCATCTATCTTGGGTAGGTATGTGCATGTTCAGCTTTAGAAGGCATGGCCAAACAGTGGTTGTCCCAGTATGCGCTCCCACGGCAGTACACGAGCATGGGATACTCATTTACAGTTGTAGAGTGAATATCGTCTTCTCTCAATTCTTTTAACCTAACTCTGTGAATGTCACAATTTGAGATACGCTGAAATTTAAAGGGGATGTCACCAGCTGGTGGGCAGCCGCCTGGTGCCCCCAGGCCCACATCTGATGAGGAAACGCCACAGCTGTTGGGTCTAGAAGGCACTGGTTTGTCTTGGAGATGCCAGAGCCCAGCATTTCCCTCATCATCCTCCATTGCCCGGGCTGCCTCGAGGGTGGGTAGGGATGAGTGCCGCCCCCAGTTTGGCCATTCTCCCAGTGAAATAATGGAAAAGGTCCCTGAACCAAGAAAGAGAGAGCCTGGCAGGCAAAAGGAGGGGAAGGGAAGAGGTCCTGGCCTGACAGTTTACTCCTTGTGGCCTCCTCGAAAGCCATGTCGATATTTAACTGCAGGTCCCTCCACTCCTTTCCACTGACTTTTTTTTTTGCGGGGCCGGGATCTCTCTCCCATGCCACAGGCATTTGCTATTTTTTGTAACCATTCCAACAACCTTGAAAATTTGCTATTATTAACTATTACCATATGTCAGACACCCGTTAATATTCATTATCTCTGATCTTTCTAACTCCCCCAATGTACAAAAGAGAACAAGGCAGCTCAGGATGAAGCAGCTGGCACAGGTCACATGTTGAGCAGCGGCTCACGTGACCTGAACCCACTCAGCCTGGCACAGCGAGCGCCACACGGCATTTTAGCAAGTGGGACCTCTACTTGATTATTGTATGTTACACATTTGCATGTGTGTGAACATTTGTGTACACACATGGATAGGTGCGTGTGAACACCACGTCTGGTGACAGGCTTTCAGGCAACTTCCTGAAAGAGTAGCATCCAAAAAAATGGATATTTTGCCCAGGGGAACTTGCTTTCAAAAAAAGACATAAAAGAAGATGTAGGGTAAGGCCATTTTAATATGTGACCCTACCTCTTCTTGTGGGCGAATCTAGGTTTTTACACTTGGGATTTGTTTAAGGCAGGACCTACACAGCCTTTCCCCCTTCCCACAACACACGAAGACTCACTCCCATTCTGTATATGTTTCAAGGAGCTCAGTGTCCTGTCTTGCGTTGCAGTGACCCTGGTTGTTTGTGTTGGAGGGTGGGGTAGGATGTGTCCACAGCTTGCAGGATTCAGGGTGGTGTGTGAGGAGCAGGCTCTCGTTCTTTCTGCTTCCTGTCCCCCTCCCACATCAACACCCATGGAAGGGCCCCTCATTTCTGCCAGGTTTTGTTTATTTGTAAGTCTGTGAGGCAAGCTAACACAGTAAAGTGATAGAAAGTGATGCTTTCCAGTTCCAAAAATAATTGCAAGCCACAAGTCATGGATGGGACTCTCTCATTCTGCAGCAGGTCAATAGCCTTCTGGGGGCAAAATAGGGCCCATCCCCTGCCCCTCACTCATCCAAGGAGAGCAGCTTCCATGGGGGCTGCACTGCCGGGGCTGGAACAGATTAGCAAGTGGGGCAAGGCCAAGTTGGGGGTTGGGGAGGGCTGTGCTCCTGGTTCCCCGCAGGGCCAAGTTGGGTAGAGGACTGGAGCCACCAGTGGCCAAGAAAGTTATTGTTCTGGGAGGTAACATTTGGGTAGGAGAGGATGGTAAGATGTAAGGAGGGAGATGAGTACTTTTTAGCACCGCTATGGGCCAAGAGCTATGCCCCTTACCCTATTCTGTCTTTGCAACAGCCCAGAGATACCACTTCTTATACCTAGGCTAGGAAATCATGTACTCTGCTGTCACTGCCTTGAAATTCTTAATAATTTTTGAACAAGGGGCCCCACATTTTCATTTTGCACAAAATAATGTGGCTGGTCCTGATTATACCCACTTTACAAATGAGTAAACAGAGGCTCTGAAAGGTTACATAACCTCCCCAGGGTCCCAGCTAGGAAATGGATTTAGCACTTAATCCATGGCTGTCTGACTCCCAAGACTATAATCTCCAACTTTATCCTGCATATCATTCCAAAAGGGTATATTTATTGAGCATCTACTCTGGGGCCGGCATTCTTCTAAGCATGTGGGATTCATCAGTATGTGAACAAAGGACCCCAGGTTTATATTCTAGCAAGACACGGTGCATGTGAGCACGGTGGTTCTCTAAGTGAGGTCCATGGACCTGCGTCAGCATCACCGGAAAACTTCTTAGAATCAGACCTTCAGGGGTCGGGGGGGGGCCCAGCAGTCTGTATTTTAACAAGTCCTCCAGGTGATTCTGATGCACACTCAAGTTTGGGGACCACTGTGCTAAAAGAGGTCAGTAGCAGACAAACAGGAGAGCAGAGTAAGGAAGGAGAGGGAGAGCTTGTGAGTATGCAGACGCACATGCGTGTTTTCCGGGGGGTTAGGCTGCAATTTTTGAGACAGTGACACTTGTGCAAAAATATGAAGGCAATGAGGAGATGACCCATGGGCCCTCTGGGGGAAGAGTGTGCCAGGCAGAAGCAGAGGCTGGCCAGAGGCCCAAAGGTAGGGTGGGCCAGGGGAGTGGGAAAGGAGCGGGAGGAACAGTAGGGAGCCCACTGGGGCTGGAATGAAGCATGGCAATGATGAAGCCACATTTGATATGTCACCAAGACTGTGAATCCTAATCCCCTTTCCTCCTTATTCCATCCTGGGGAGGCAGTTTGCCACCCAAGAAGGTGCAGGACAAATGAGGGGTTGCTTCTCTCAGTGGGCAATCATGCCCCTTCTAGGAGAAGGCATGAAGAACGATAGTGTCCAGTTTCCCTTTGGGCTTTAGTTATCTGAAAATGTGCCTTCATGGATACATAGATTGGGCCTCATTAAAGAACACTGGCCAAGGTCCTTGACTTGCACTATTTCCTGGGTGGTAGCCCCAGAGGACAGATCAGCAGACATTTTCACTGGGTTGTGTTAGCCCCCAAAATAGCACAGGAAGCTCCAGTCTTGCACTTTACTGTTGGAATAGTAAGCCTGCAGACAAGGGGTTTTCTCAGAATTTTCAGGGCCAAACATGTCACCAGTGGGAAATCCCAGGAAATCCTCAGAAGTGGCCTTGCCTCTGGGTGACCTTGGGGACTCATCCTGGGGAAGGCCCAGAGCTCCCATTTCTCCTTTTACTTTCTCATCTCATTCCTACCCTCAGCTCCTTATGCAGAATCTGCAGCTCAGTCAAATATGGGTTGGTGAAGCCCTGTACTGTGGTGGAAGGAATGGAAAAGGGAGGAAAATATTAAGGGTGTCATATGGATAGACTTGATTAAGGATTGTTCCTGGGGAGTGATGGAGAAGGAAAATGGAGGTTGACTTCCACATTGGCACCAGGATAACGGTCAACATTAATTGAGTGCTGATTCTGTGTCAGACAGTTTATTAAGTGTGGTAGGTGCATTGTCACATATAATTCCTCATTATCTCCATTTCATAGATGTGAAAACTGAGCCTCAGCCAGGAAAACATTTGCTTCAGGTCCCAGAGCTAGTGTGATGGTTAGCTTCATGTGTCAACTTAGCTAGGTGATGGTACCCAGCTGTCTGGTCAAGGAAGCACTGGCCTAACCATTGCTGCGAGGATGTTTGTGGCTGGTTAATAAACCAACAGGCTGGTTTATTAAATCATTGGTCAATAGGCTACAGCTGTGACTGATGACTCAACAAAGGGCATGTCTTCCACAATGAGAGAATGCAGTTGGCTGGATTTAATCCAATCAATCAGTTGAAGACTTCTAAGCGAGACAGATCAAGGACCTTCACTTCTTCTTCAGTTGACCAGTGAAGTGTTTCCTGAGGAGTTCGTCGAAGTTGCCAGTTCGTTTCCTGAGGAGTTCATCGAACATCTTCACTGGAGTTGCCAGTTTGCTGACTGCCCTATGGAATTTGGATTCGTGCATACCCACACTTGCATGAGTCACTTTTTTAAATCTTATTTTCATAGATATCTCCCATTGATTCTGTTTCCCTAGAGAACCCTAACTAATACAACTTGGTACCGAGAGCGGGGTGGTTCTTGAGAAACAGAATCTTAAAATGAGCTTTTACAATTTGTTTTCTACTCTGATTAGATTCAGAGGCACTAATGACTCCATTTCCAATAATCAAGAGGGCACTGACAGTCCATGGCATGAGTTGGCAAAGGAGATATGCAAAGTAGCACCGTTTGATTCTCCTCATCATACTCTTGTACAAAGCAAGGCTCTGGATGACAGTGTTTTTGATACCTTCACAGAGTTTTGCAGAATTAAGAGGTATAATGATGTTGGCTGGCTGCTCTTAGATACATTGGATCAAGTTGTAAGAGAAAGGGACGCGCTAAAGGCTTCAAATTTAAAATTTAATGCCGTATGACAGATGTAAAGGTTTCTATGTGTGCCCTGAAAGGAAATCTTATTTCCTGTGCCCACAGACTTGAGATTTCTGAAAACCAGAAGCAGATTCTCATTGTGTGAGTAATAGATTTACAAGTAAACTAAAATCTCAACCTCTCAGGGTGTCTGCTGTTAAAGTAAAGGCATTAATTGGAAAAGAATGGGATCCTGAAACTTGGGATGGGGACATATGGATTGATAATAATGGCAGTGAGGACACTGGAACCCTGGATTCTGCTGAGTCATTGTTAGATTTACCTGTAGAGGGCTGTCCTGAGGAAACAGCTTCCCCACCTCCAGTCTGCCCTAAGGAGCTTGTCATACAACCTCCACCTAAAGGGATTAACCCTTCAGTGCCTGCTAATCCTGTAATCACCTCCCCTGAGGAAGCAGCCCTCACTCCTCTGTCTGGAGAGATTAATCCTGTTTTAAGAGATGAAAATGCAACAGAATGTCTTGAGGTAAATGGCTTGAGGGTTAATTCTAACTCTTTTCATGACCCACCCCCACCACCAGTCTTTGCTTCAAGACCTATAACTAGACTAAAGTCCCAACAGGCCCTGAAGGGTGAGGTACAAAGTGTGACCCATGAGGAAGTATGCTATACTCCAAAAGAACTGTATGAGTTTTCCAACTTAAACAGACAGAAACCAGGGGAATATGTGTGGGAATGGATATTAAGGGTGTGGGATATGGTGGAAGGAATATAAGGTTGGATCAGGCTGAATTTACTGATATGGGTCCACTAAGCAGAGATTCTGCATTCACTGTTGTAGCTCCAAGGGTTAGAAAGGGCATTAACAGCTTGTTTGGGTGGTTGGCTGAAACATGGATCAAAAGGTGGCTGGCATTACCAGAGGTTGAAATACCAGAACTGCCCTGGTATAATGTGGAGGAGGGAATTCAAAGGCTTAGAGAGATTGGAATGTTAGAGTGGATTTATCATGGAAGACCTGCTCACACAGCTCTGGAATGTCCAGAGGACACACCTTTTACCAGGACTGTGAGGAATAAATTTATGACACTAGCTCCAACATCCCTGAAGAGCTCTGTAGTCACCCTTCTCTGTAGGTCAGATATTATGGTAGGAACTGCTGTCACTGAGCTGGAATCCTTAAACACAATGGGGATAATTGGGTTCTGAGTCGGCAGAAGCCAAGTGGCTGCAGTGAATCGCCACAGACGAGGTGGGCATGGCTACCATAATGGAAAACAGGCTCAAAGCAGCAATCAAAATAATATGACTCACAGAGATTTATGGTGTTGGCTAGTAGATCATGGAGTACCAAGTAGTAAAATAGATGGGCAGTCGACTAAATTCTTGTTTGAACTATATAGGCAGAAGAATTCTAGGTCAAGTGAACAAAAGTCTCCCTTGAATTACAAAAACAGAGAGTCATGGCCCCTTAATCAATTCCCAGGCTTGAGACAGTTTACAGATCCAGAGCCCCTTGAATGAAGAGAAGGCTGGATACCCTTGGGGAAGGACCCTGTTACAATGCCAAAATTTATACTGTTAATCTTCCTCCCAGCCTTCCCCAGGGGGACCTACGGCCTTTTACCAGGGTAACTGTGCACTGGGGAAAAGGAAATGATCAGATATTTCGTGGATTATTAGACACTGGGTCAGAAGTGACATTAATTCCAGGAGACCCAAAACGTCATTCTGGTCCACGAGTCAGAGTTGGGGCTTATGGAGGTCAGGTGATCGATGGAGTTATAGCTCAGGTCCATCTCACGGTGGGTCCAGTGGGTCCCCAGACCCATTCTGTGGTTATTTCCCCAATGCCGGAATGCATAATTGAAATAGACATACTCAGCAACTGGCAGAATCCGTACATTGGTTCCCTGACTCATGGAGTGAGGGCTATTATGGTGGGAAAGGCCAAGTGGAAGCCACTAGAACTGCCCCTGCCTAGCAAAATAGTAAACCAGAAGCAATACCAGATTCCTGGAGGAATTGCAGAGATTAATGCCAACTCTTAAGGACTTGAAGGATGCAGGGGTGGTGATTCCCACCACATCCCCATTCAACTCTCCTATTTGGCTTGTGCAGAAAACAGATGGGTCTTGGAGGATGACAGTGGATTATTGTAAGCTTAACCAGGTGATGACTCCAATTGCAGCTGCTGTTCCAGATGTGGTATCATTGCTTGAGCAAATCAACACATACCCTGGTACCTGGTATGCAGCTATTGAGCTGGCAAATGCTTTTTTTCTCAATTGCTGTTAGTAAGGACCACCAGAAACAGTTTGCATTCAGCTGGCAAGGCCAGCAGTTTACATTCACTGTGCTACCTCAGGGTTATATCAACTCTCCAGCCCTATGTTATAATATTGTCCACAGGGATCTTGATCATTTCTCCCTCCCATAAGACATCACACTGGTCCATTATATTGATGATATCATGTTGATTGGACCTAGTGAGCAAGAAGTGGCAACTACTCTCAATTTGTTGGTAAGGTATTTGCGTGGCAGAGGATGGGAGATAAATCCAACAAAAATAGAGGGGCCTTCCACCTCAGTAAAATTTCTAGGTGTCCAGTGTTGTGGGGCCTGTCGAGATATTCCTTCTAAGGTGAAGGATAAGTTGTTGCATCTGGCCCCCCCTATGACCAAAAAAGAGGCACAATGCTTAGTTGGCCTTTTTGGATTTTGCAGACAACATGTTCCTCATTTGGGTGTGCTACTCCAGCCCATTTACCGAGTGACCAGAAAAGCTTCTAGTTTTGAGTGGGGACCAGAACAAGATGAGATTCTGCGACAGGTCCAGGCTGCTGCGCAAGCTGCTCTGCCGCTTAGACCATATGATCCAGCTGACTCAGTGGTGCTGGAAGTGTCAGTGGCAAATAGAGATGCTGTTTGGAGACGTTGTCAGGCTCCTATAGGAGAATCACAATGCAGGCCCTTAGGATTTTGGAGTAAAGCTTTACCATCCTCTGCAGATAACTACTCTCCATTTGAGAAACAGCTGTTGGCCTGCTACTGGGCCTTAGTAGAGACAGAACGCTTAACCATGGGCCACCAAGTTACCATGAGACCTGAGTTACCTATCATGAGCTGGGTGTTGTCTGACCCACCAAGCCATAAAGTTGGGTGTGCACAGCAGCACTCCATCATAAAATGGAAATGGTATATACGAGATAGAGCTTGAGTGGGTACTGAAGGTACAAGTAAGTTACATGAGGAAGTGGCCCAAATGCCCATGGCCCCCACTCCTTCCACCTTACCTTCTCTTTCCCAGCCCACAGCTATGGCATCTTGGGGAGTTCCTTACAATCAGTTGACTGAGGAAGAGAAAACTCGGGCCTGGTTTACAGAAGGTTCTGCACGATATGCAGGCACCATCTGAAAGTGGACAGCTGCAGCACTGCATCCCTTTTCTGGGATGTCCCTGAAGGACAGTGGTGAGGGGAAATCCTCCCAGTGGGCAGAACTTTGAGCAGCGCACCTGGCCAGTTTGGAAGGAGAACTGGCCAAAGGTGCATTTGTATACTGATTCCTGGGCTGTTGCTAATGGTTTGGCTGGATGGTCAGGGACTTGGAAGGAACATGATTGGAAGATTGGTGACAAAGAAGTCTGGGGAAGGGGTATGTGGATAGACCTTTCTGAGTGGGCAAAAAACATGAAGATATTTGTGTCCCATGTGAATGCTCACCAGAGGGTGACTTTAGCAGAAGAAGATTTTAATAACCCAGTGGATAAAATGACCCGTTTGCAGGATACCAATCAGCCTCTTTCCCCAACAACTCCTGTCACTGCCCAATGGGCTTATGAACAAAGTGGTCATGGTGGTAGGGATGGAGGTTACGCATGGGCTCAGCAACATGGACTTCCACTCACCAAGGCTGAGTGCCCAATCTGCCAGCAGCAGAGACCCCCACACTCAGTACCCAATATGGCATCATTCCCCAAGGTGATCAGCCTGCTACCTGGTGACAGGTTGATTACATTGGACCACTTCTGTCATGGAAGGGGCAGCGATTTGTTCTTACTGGAATAGATACATACTCTGGATATGGGTTTGCCTTCCCTGCACGACATGCTTCTGCCAAAACTACCATCCATGGATGTACAGAATGCCTTATCCACCATCATGGTATTCCACATAGCATTGCTTCTAACCAAGGAACCCACTTCACAGCAAATGAAGGGAGAGAATGGGCACATGTTCATGGAATTCTCTGGTCTTACCATGTTCCCCATCATCCAGAGGCAGCTGGACTGATAAAACAGTGGAATGGCCTGTTGAAGACTCAATTACGGTGCCAACTAGGTGGCAATACCTTGCAGGGCTGGGGCAGTGTTCTCCAGGAGGCTGTGTACGCTCTGAATCAGCGTCCACTCTATGGTGCTGTTTCTCCCATAGCCAGGATTCATGGGTCCAGGAATCAAGGGTGGAAACAGGAGTGGCACCACTCACTATGACTCCTGGTGATCCACTAGGTAAATTTTTGCTTCCTGTCCCTGCAAGCTTTAGCTCTGCTGGTCTACAAGTCTTTGTTCCAAAAGGAGGAGTGCTTCCACCAGGAAACACAACAACAATCCCATTGAACTGGAAGTTAAGGCTGCCGCCTGGCCACTTTGGGCTTCTTATGCCTCTGAATCAACAGGCAAAGACAGGGATTACTGTACTGGCTGGGGTGATTGATCCTGACTGTCAAGGGGAAATAGCACTGCAACTACACAATGGAAGTAAAGAAGAGTTTTCCTGGAATACAGGAGATCCCCTAGGGTGTCTCTTAGTACTACCATGCCCTGTGATTAAAGTCAATGGAAAACTGCAACAACCCAATCCAGGCAGGACTACCAATGGCCAAGAAACTTCAGGAATGAAGGTTTGGGTCACTCCACCAGGCAAAGAACCACGGCCAGCTGAAGTGCTTGCTGAGGGTAAAGGGAACATGGAATGGGTAGTGGAAGAAGGTCGTGATAAATATGAACTATGGCCATGTGACCAGTTACAGAAATGAGGACTAGGATGACATGAATATTTCCTCCTTGTTTTGTTATGAGTATGTTTGTATTTGTCTATAAAGCAAATATCTTTGCTTTCTTCTCTGTCTTATCCCCTTATCGTATGGCATAAGCTGTACTGTCCATTTGGCTGTATTTAAACTAAATGAAATCAATTTTAAGAGTTAATGTCACCCAAGGGCTTGCACCCTATTCTGGAGAGATTTAGTACATTTCCAGTTGTACGTGGCACAACAGAGTATTGTTAGGCGAAATATATGTCTGCTATTGTTCTCTACTTAGAGATGAAGTATGGTTTTAGGTGATGTGTATAACTGCCAGGTTGACAAGGGGTGGACTGTGATGATTAGGTTCATGTGTCAACTTGGCCAGGTGATGGTCAAGCAAGCACTGGCCTAACCATTGCTGCGAGGACATTTGTGGCTGGTTAATAAACCAATAGGCTGGTTTATTAAATCATCAGTCAATTGGCTACAGCTGTGACTGATAACTCAACAAAGGGCGTGTCTTCCATAATGAGAGAATGCAGTTGGCTGGATTTAATCCAATCAATCAGTTGAAGCCTTTTAAGTGAGACAGTTCAAGGACTTTCACTTCTTCTTCGGCCGCCCAGTGAAGCGTTTCCTGAGGAGTTTGTCGAAGTTGCCAGTTGCTTCCTGAGGAGTTCATTGAATATGTTTGTTGAAGATCCCAGTTCATTTCCTGAGGAGTTCGTCAAAGTTGCCAGTTCATTTCCTGAGGAGTTCATCAAACATCTTCATTGGAGTTGCCAGTTTGCTGACTGCCCTATGGAATTTGGACTCATGCATACCCACAGTTGTGTGAGTCACTGTTATAAATCTTATATTCATAGATATCTCTCACTGATTCTGTTTCCCTAGAGAACCCTAACTAATACAGCTAGTAGCTGATGGCTTTGGCATGGAAACCCAAGCTCGATCGAATCTATGACACCAGAGGTTCACAAACTTCTGTATATATCAGAATCACCTCAAATGCTTGTTAAAACACAGACTGCTGGGTGCTACTCCCAGGGTTTCTGATTCAGCAGGTCTAGGGTAGGGCCAAGAATTTGCATTTCTAGTAGGTTCCCAGGTGAAGCTGACACTATTTATCCAGGGACCACACTTTTAGAGCAATAGCATTAAAATAAAACAGTTTTTCTCCACCCCAGCTGGACAGTGGAATCTCATGGAGCACTTAAAAACTCTGATGCCAGCTGCCTCCACGCTCAGAATGTCTGATTGAATCGGTCTGGACTGTTGTCCAGCCATTGGCATTTTTAAAAGAGCTCCCTGGGTGTTTCTAATGTGCAGCCAGAGATGAGAACCACTGCTGTAAACTTTGTCAGTAGGGAATACAGGAGAAAAAGCAGGCTTCTGGAGGAAAATAATGGTCCCTTTTCCCTCATATGCAGAAACATAATGACTTCTGCTTTCATGCTCAAAATCCCCAGCATTACCAGCCAATCTGCTCAGCTCCAGCTAAATGCTAATTGAGTTTCCTCTTTGGGCTGGATGCTTGTTCTGTGTGGCTTTTCCAACGACCTGAGTGTGGACTGATTGGGACCAAACGGTTGGTGGGAAATGACAAGACGGAAATGCATTGAGAAATTGATGATGGATCTACCTTGCAACTGAGCATTTTTTCCTTATAAATAACAATCTGCAGTGATTTCACTTAAGTTTGCAGCAGCAGGTTTTATGACCAAGGTCCTTGTAATTATGCAGTGGAAATGTATTTGAAATTGCTTTAATGGTAAGATTTGCTCAAACATTTGACGTACTTTTAAAAAGTTTGCATTCAGTTAGATTACCTTTGAAATGTGCTTTGGAAATTGGAGTTTGCTGTTCTCAGCTCAGTGCAGAGAATGAGGAGGTGCTGGGCATAACCTGAAAGCAACAGTGCTTTGTAAAAGGCCGGCAATAATTATTTCTAAGGATGATTAAATCTTCCCTGGTCATTAATTATTTAGGAAATAATTAAGGAAGCTTGTGGCTACTGCCTCAAAATACAAAAGGAAGGTCTGAATGTCTTGATTCATTGGTTCTCACCCAGATAAGAAATAAATGATGATGTTGACTGGATGAAGGAGGAGGAAAAGAAATAAGAAGCATGGAGTGGTAGGACCCCAGACCAGAGCTTGAGAAGGCTTCCAGGCCGGGGGTGTCAAACCCAATGCCCACAGAGTCTGGATGAGTGGGATGGGCCAGCATATACTCCAGCTAAAGGGGGGGCAGCTGAATGCTCCCCCCAGGACTGCGAGTCCAGTGCGGCCAAATCACGTTTACAAGTGAAGACAGAAGTCAAGATTTTAATGTGAACCTTCCCAATTTTAAAATGCTTGCTTAAATAAAATACTGTGTGGGCCAAAAACATATGTGGGCTGTATGCAGGCTACCTCCATGACCTTATCAAACCCCATCCTTTTATTGGGAGAAAAGCCCTAGAGGGTTTACTCAAAGTTATTGATTTAAATAAAGGCAGCCTGGAGTGTGGAACTCATAGCTTCATTGTCATCTAGGGGCTCACCATGCGGTGGGGGAGAAGGCAGGGAGCAGGGCTGTGATTGCATGGAGGGCAGGATGTTGTGACCTGAAGAAGGGGTTGTCTCTTCCAGCCTGTGGATAGGGAAGGACTTCTCTAGGAGAGGAATTCTCAGCTGAGTCTTGGCAGAGGATGGGGGTTGGCCAATGAAGGAACGGTGATCCTGGAAGAGGGGCCAGCCTCAGTGAAGCCCCAAGGGCAGGTGTGTTTGGAGACCTGCAAGAGGCTGAAGACTGAGCCCAGTTACAGAATCTGAAAAGTCACAGGCTGAACCCAGAAGAGACTCCCAGCAACCAAGAGATTTTGATACTTCTGAATCTGTAGACCACACCTCCAAGAAGTATATTCACTGCGGTGCAGGAAAGGATGAGTTAAGTGTCTGAGAATCTAACAGTGAGGTTGTAGCCAAGTCTGGGGAAAGTGTGACCATGTCAGGTGATGAAGTGTAGTTTCAGCCTTTGTTTTTTTTTCCTACTTGCTCTGAAAATGAGCATTCAAACTCTGTCATCATAACCCCCGAAACCTGCCTGATTCCTCCATGGCAATGGCTCCCTCTGCTTTTAACAGCTCCCCCTGCTTTGAAGGGATCTTCACATTTCAGTAATCAACATGATTTCCCCTTGGTAACCTCGGAATTCATCGTACCTGACTGGGGATGTTTTCTTTTTTGGTGCTCATGTCTTAGAATTCGGTAGGGAGGAAGGAAGAAGAGGGCCTTCAGACTGTTTTTCTGTCCTCTCAGATTTGGGGTGTTTCTTTTTTTCTGTTCATATTGTTACCCCAAAAAGGAGCGGTAGATTAGGATAGGAATTTCCTCCTTAAGTCAATTGTTGACCAGTTGTCCCTGTGGCTTCCTCAGAGTTTTTAGTCCCCAATATTTTCATTATTTTCCAGGTACTGTGATAGACTTCTGGGATCCAACTCTGTCCCTTCCCTCATGAAGCTTACAGTGCTGTGGGAAGACAGCTTTGTGTGATCCAAATCATGACAGGAGACAGTACAGAGGGCTATGATACTTACGCCAGGGGGTCAAAAGTTCGATTCCTTTATTGTCGGGGAAACTAATTTCACCAGCAAATAACATCTTGACCTTACTTTAAATTGAAAAAAAAAATGTTTCAGATAAAATTCAGGTAAAATAAAATGCACCATTATTTTAAATTGTGCAATTCAGTGATTTCTGGAATATTCACAATGTTGTACAACAAGAGCCACTATCTAATTCCAGAACATTTTCATCATTCTGAAAAGAAACACTGTAAATATTAAGCAGTCGCTCCCAATTCCTCCTTCCCCTCAGCCCCTGGCAACCCAAATCTACTTTCTGTCTCTATGGATTTGCCTATTCTAGACATTTCATTTAAATAGAATCACACAATATAAGACCTTTTGTGTCTGGCTTCTTTCAGTTAGCATAATGTTGTCAAAGTTCATCCATGTTGTAGCATGTATCAGTACTTTATTGCTTTACATGAAGAATATTCCATTGTATGAATGTACTGTATTTTGTGTATCCATTCATCAGTGATGCACACTTGGGATGTTTCCAATTTTTGGTTATTATGATAATTCTGCTATGAGCATTCATGTTCAAGTTTTTATGAGAACATGTGTTTTCAATTATCTTGGGTATATACCCAGGAGTAGAATTGCTGGGTTCTACGGTAACTCTATGTTTAACTTTTGAGGAACTGCCAAACTGTTTTCCACAATGGCTGCACCATTTTATATTCCTACCAGCAATGCATGAAGGTTCCAATTTCTCCACATCCTCACCAAACTTGTTATTTTCCAGTTTCTTTGCTATAGTCATCCTTATAGGCATGAAGTGATATCTCATTGTGGTTTTGATTTGCATTTCTCTGATGACTAATGATGCTGAACATCTTTTCATGTGTTTGTTGACCATTTGTATGTCTTTGGGAAATGTCTATTCAAGTCCTTTGCCCATTTTAAGTTGGGTTGTCTTTTTTTGTTGTTGAGTTGTAAGAGTTCTTTATATATTCTAGATACTAGAACTTTATCAGATACACAATTTGCAAATATTTTCTCCCATTCCATGAGTTGTCTTTTCACTTTCTCCATAGTGTCCTACAATAAAGAGTTTTTTATTCTGATGTTCAATTTACCTTTTTTTTTCTTTTGTTGCTTGTGTTTTTGATGGCTTATTTGAAAGACTCTTTCCTAATCCAAGATTATGAATATTTATAGTTTTGTTTCCTTCTAAGAGTTTTGTAGTTTTAGGTATTACATTTTAAGTCTTTGATGCATTTTGATTTAACTTTTGCACATGGTATGAGGTAGAAATCCAAATTCATTCTTTAGCAAGTGGATATTCAGTTTTCCCAGCACCATTTGTTGAAAAGACTATTCTAGTCTCATTGAATGGGCTTGGCACCCTTGTTGAAAATCAATTGAGTTTATTTATGTAATCTCAATTCTGTTTGATTTATCTATATGTCTATCCTTATATGCCAGTAACACACTGTTCTGATTGCTATAGCTTTGCGGTAAATTTTGAAAATGGGAAGTGGGAGTTCCCCAACTTTATTCTTCTTTTTCAAATATTGTTTTAGTTATTCAGGTCCCTTGCAATTCCATACAAATTTTAGGATCACCTTGTCCATTTCTGCAAAGAATGCATTTGGGATTTTGATAAGAATTGCACAGAATCTGGTGATCAGATTTGGAAACATTGCAATCTTAACACTGTTATGTCTTCCAATCCATGAAAACAGGATGTCTTTCCATTTATTTAGGTCTTTAATTTCTTTCAAACATGTTTTGTTGTTTTCAGTGTATAAGTCTTGCACTTCCTTGATCAAATTTATTCCTAAATATTTTATTCTTTTTGATGCTATTGTAAAAGGAACTGTTTTCTTAATTTCATTTTTGGATTACTCATTGCCAGTGTATAGAAATACAACTGATTTTTTTTATATATTAATTTTATATCCTGCAACTTTGCTGAACTCATTTATTAGTGCTATTAATTTTTTTGTGTTAGGTTTCTTTGGGGTTTTCAATATAAATGATAATGTTGTCTGTGAATAGAGATGGTTTTATTTCTTCCTTTCCAGTATGGAGGCCTTTTCTTTCTTTTTGTTGCCTAGCTGCTCTGGCCAGAACTTCCAGTAAAATATGGAATAGACATGGCAAGAGCAGACATCCTTGTCTTGTTTCTGATATTAGGAGGAAACTTTCAGTTTCTCATCATTGCATTTGTGAGTTTTTCATAGATGCCCTTTATTATGTTGAAGAAATCCTTTCCATTCCGAGCTTGTTGAGTAATTTTATCATGAAAGGGCATTGGATTTTGTTAAATGCTTTTTATGTATTATATTGAGATGATTATGTGGTTTTTTTCCCTTCATTCTATTAATATGGTGCATTACATTGATTGGTTTTCATCTATTAAACCACCCCAAATCCCTGGAATAAATCCCAGTTGGTCATGGAGTATAATCCTTTTAATATGCTGCAGTATTCAGTTTCATAGTATTTTGTTGAGGATTTTTTTTTCTTCTTGAGTCAGTTTTGGTAGATCGTGAGTTTCTAGGAATGTGTTCATTTCATCTAGATTACTAATTTGTTGGCATTCAGTTGTTCATAGTAGCCTCATATTCCTTTTAAATTATGTAAGGTCACTTTCTTGATTTTAGTAATTTGAGTACTCTCTGTCAGTCTAGCTAAAGATTTATCAATTTTGTTGATCTTCCAAAACACCAGCTTTTGGTTTTGTTGGTTTTCTCGTTTTTTTGCAATACTCTTTCATTTTACTCAACTCTAATTTTTATTATTTCCTTCCCTTTACTTGCTTTGGGTTTAGTTTGCCCTTCTTTTTTCTAATTTTTTAAGGTAGAAATTTAAGTTATTGATTTGAGATCTTATTCTCCAAAGCATCTCATTCCCAAGCCTTTCCTCCCAAGCTTTTTGGTTAGTCTCCTGTTTGCCCCACTGCCAAGTGTTATCTTTTGCCCCAGGCAGCAGCTACTAATGCATTTGCCCATAAAAGACCCTGTGCTGGTTTGGATGTATTATGTCCCCCCAGTGTCACAGCGTAGAGTGGTGAGCAGCCAAATGAACAAAGTAATAGCATTTTAAATAAAGACAATGTGGTAGGTTGAATCATATGCCCCAGAAAAACATGTTGTTAATCTTAATCCTTTCCTATGGGTGTGAACCCATTGTGACTAGGACCATTTGAAGATTTATTTTTAGTTAAGATGTGGTGGAATGAATGAGGTTGGGTCTTATTCCTATTACTGGAGTCCTTACAGAAAAAGCCACAGAAGAAAGTGACCGGGGAGGGGTAAAATCTGGAAGCCAGTGGAACCCGGAAGAGAAAGGAAAAGACACTGCCCTGTGCACTGCCATGTGATTGAAAAGCCAAGGACCCAAGGATCTCCACAGCCAGACCCAGAATGCCACAGTCTTTGAGGAGAAAGCTTCACCTTGCCAATACCTTGATTTTGGACTTACAGCCTCAAAACTGTGGGTCAATAAATTCCACTGGTTTAGCTAACCATTGTGTGGTATTTGTGACTGCAACTGGGAAACTAAGACAGGATGCAACCCTGCACTTGTATCACTCACCTTGCTTGCCTCACCCTAATCCCTGCCCTGTCCGATCTGGTCTTTGTTTAAAATTTTGATATTTTGTTCATCATGGATTTTTTGCATTAATTTTAATTTTTGCAAAAAATCCATGATGAACAAAATATCAAAATACTGTGCATTAAAATGTTATTTATCTTGGTTGCTGAGTTTTCTGGTGCCCCCTTCAATTTTGCACCCAAGGCGGGTGCCTCACTTGTCTCACCGTTGACTGGCCCTGTGGACTCCAGTGTCAGTGATGACGCAAACTGGGAAACAGCAGTGCCCGCCAGTGTGGATGGTGTTGATCCCCCCGATGCCTCAAGGCTGCACACAGCTCCCCTGAACTTAAAAGCAACTTAGGGATGATGGAGGTGGGAAAGAGGAATCTTGGAATTGGCTGATAAGACCTTAATCTGACTAAGATCAAGTTTTCACCACCAGCAGAACAGTGGCTAGAGAGAGAAATTAAGTTCAGTTATGAAGAAATAAAGTCACTTTGTGGACATTAAAGTTTGTAAATTCTTACTGATCTCAATTTAAAGTCTTGTCTCCAGGGAACGTATGTAAACTCCATAAAAACCAACAGGGAAATGTTGGATTTATTTGCTGCCATTTCCTCAACAGCTAGCACAGTAGTGGGTGAACGATAAACATGCAGTAAATATTTATTAAATTAATGATAGGAATGCACCTGCCCTAACAACAACAGAGTGGCATGGCTGTTTTCGCTTGTGTGCATATGTGTGTGTGTGTGTGTGTGTGTGTGTGTGTTGTTAGTTTTGTTTTTGTGTTTCTATGGCATTGAAGGTGTATTGCCTCCATTCACCTCTCTTCTCTCTCGGTCATTTTTTTGACCTGCAACAACCTCTTGGAACTGGCTGTCCATTGGTTCATGTAGTTGAACTAATAAACTCCCTCTGAGATCAAACCATAGCTGCCAGCTAAATGGGAATCCAAAGACCTTGACTTCTTTAACATTTGGGCTAGCTAGACCAGACAATAGATCTTTACTTTCAAAAGATCAGGTCTAAAATGTTAAAGTCAACTCCTGAGTGCATTGTGCATTAAAAAGCTATAAAGAGTTAATTCCCTGAAGGCATTCTTATTCATCGTGGCGTCATCTGAGTAAAACCTAAAATTGGGACCTCAATTCCCTGACCGAGTCCCGTGTAGACTTCGCCAGCAGTAATATTGATGAGGGTGGCAATCATTTCTCCCACTTGGAGACCCGATTGCAATCCCATCATAAGCCATCTGTCCTTCAAGTGCTTCCTGAGGTGGGCATTATTTTTCTTTTTTCTTCTGATGTAGAGAGAGTTTTTGGTTCCTGAATCTTTAACTTTCTGTGATCCACAGCACAGCCTTACTTGGATGAAGAAGATAAATAATACCACTAATATTCGAATCATCTGTTACAGTTTTGGAAGCACTTAAATATTGTCTTGTCTCAACCCAACCTCCTCACTGATCAGTAGGTAGGTTTGGTCATGCCCATTTGTCAGGTGAAGAAACTGAGGTTCAAAGAGGTTAAACTACCTGCCTGCATCATCCGGCTGGTAAGGGAAGGGGGCGGGGTACGACTCAGAAACTTGACTTTTCAGGCTCATGTTTTCTGGTTTCTCTAGGCTTATGGGCTATAGAGGGTTTCATCAAACAGGTTCAGATGTTTATAAAGAGCAACGGACACAGAAGAGCAAGCATTCTCCACAGTTCAGCAGTTGGTGGGGGAGAGGAAGGGCAAAGTTTGATGGAAAGGCTGTGGGTTGTGGGAAGAAAGTGGAATTTTGAGGAGAGTACTGGAGGTGGTGCTTTCAGCAAGTGGAGCACTACTGCCATCTAAAACGAAGGTCCCCACCTGTCAAGCAGCGGTTTGTGTACAGGCCTCCATTTATCTGTGGCTTTCCTATGCTGACCCTCATCAATCATCCCTCCAGGGAATTACTGGTGGCATATTTTTGGTCTCAAGCCACCTGATGCACATCTGGTCACCAACCTGGAGAGGGGGCACATGGTCAGAGAGTGTGAGGTTTGCTATACAGCATTATTCTGGCAATAGCTGACTAATACAAGCAGGCTGATTAGGACTTCTCTGAGGAATGAGTGACAGAGACAGGTTATTTAGTCCAGAGGACAGAAGAAAGAAAGGGCACCTAAGGATAAATTAAACTAAGGGCTGTCTCATGACAGAGGATGAGCTTTGTTCCATGTGACCCTAAAGTACATGTCTGAGACCAGCAGAAGAATGTACGAGGAAGCAGGTTTAGGCTACACCTAAGGAAGAATTTTTATCAATTAGAAATGTCAGGAAAATGGAATGAATTGTCTTGGAGATTGCCGTTCACCACCAGAGGAAACATTAATCTAGTGCCTACTATCTGCCAAGCACTAACAGAGTTTTTCTTTTGCGATAATCCTCACCAAAAAATCTGTAAGATGGAGAGTATTGCCCCATTTTACAGATAAAGGGATGGAGGCTCAGAGAAGGGAACGAACTCATTGAAATCTAAATAGACAGTAAGAAACAGTGGCAGTAGCTAGTTTCTAAAGATGGTTTCAAGAGGATTCAAGTACTGGACAGGAAGAGGGGCCAAAAGCCACCCCTATTCCAGAATGTTTTTTCCTTTTCACTGGCACTTAGCAAGTTTTCACTATTGGGGGTGGGGAGAGGGAGCAAGCAGTGGGGGAAAAGTGGTTTTTCTTAAAGTTAAATTTACTTCACTTAAAAGGCTTCCTTTATTCCAACATTCTATCTTTTCTTTGTTGATCAAATAATGATGTTAGTTTTTAAAAAATTGTCTTAATATAGCAAAAGTAAAAGTTTCCAGCCAGGTGTTTTGGAATTACATGGGCTGTGAAATCTCAAAGTCTAGACATCACTATCTGGATGACCTCCAGTGTCTTTTCCAGCCCTGAGCTTTTAGAATTTTTTTTTTCTTTTAACTCTAAAGGTCAAGTATCAGGCTTCTCAGGCCTCAGGAATCTGCCTCGGCCTAAAATTGCCTGCAGGCTGAGGAGGTAGGCAAGGCTGGCTGCCTTCTCCTAACTTGAAAAGGACACTAAATGCTCATCAATCACACACTTCGTTAGAGGGGTCCACCTTCTCTCATGCTGTCCCATTTTGCTGATTCAGTGGCAATAGGCCAGCCACGTCCCATTCATAATGGTCCCCATCACCTGCTAGGATGGAGAGGGTGTGGCTTATCCAGGTGCCCACACTAGCTGAAAACAGCCTGTTCCCAGCTAAGCGGAGCTGTGCTTATGCTGATGAGATCTCCTGGCAGAAAGCTCACCCCCACCCCTCACTCATGCAAGACATAGTCAAGTTTTCCTCCACAGATGAAGGTAATTAGCAGGGGCTTCCAGGAAGCTGCAGTCCCACCCACTCGTATATAGTGTCCACCACCCTGAAGAGTTAGAAACTGAGAACGGAAAGAGGGATTTGATTGGTCTTTTAAAACGCACCCACTGACTGTCCAAGCAGCATCCCTCCCCTGTGACTGGCTGCCCTGGGGCTAACCTGTGGGCTCCTTTGAAGCAAAAGTGAGGAACAGGGCACTGAGCTGAGGGCCACCATTGTGAGAACAAACTGGTGGAATGGGACGAGGATGTGCAAGCCTGGGGATTTCAAGAGAGATTTGCTTTGACAGCTAGGGGTCCGGGGAGGCTGTGCAGATGACTGGAAGGAGATCTGGCTTTGGAGTGAGACTGCCTGGGGTTGACTCCTGGCTCCACCATGCGACCTTCAGCAAGTTACTTAATCTCTCTAGGCCCCGGCTTCATCACCTGTAAATGAGGGGGCAATAATTCCTTCCTGTGAATGTGCCCAGCCGTGACCACTGTTGGGACAGGTGACAGAAGGACAGCTCTGGGTTTGAAGAGAAAAGACCTGGAGAACGTCTTCCACTTGCCCCTGCCCATGTTGTGTGCATGGCTTTGGGCAAGAGGCTTCATCTCACTGGACCTCAGTTTCCAATCCGTAAAGTGGGGATAACAACACCTGCCCCTATTATGTGCCGTGAGGTTGTGAGGTCGATAAGACAATGTTCTGTAAATGGAAGTGCCTTATACAAAAAATAAAATGGAGATGAGAAAATAAAGAAACATTTGGCATAATAATGAACTGTTAACCCAGGGTACTGTTGTTAATTAAAAATGATCCTGCATAATATGCAGCCATTAAAATTGGTAATTATGCAGACTATGTAGAAACAAGCAACACCATTTCTGAGAGGCAGAATGCTTACAAAATTATATGTACATGAGGATCAGAATTATGTATAATGTAGACAAAGACTAGAAAGGATCACATGGAAAAAATGTAGGTAATTATTATGTACAGGCATGGGGAAAATTATGGGTGATTTAAACCTGTGTCTTGAAGGTCATCCTTATATTGGTTTTACAATAAGAATATGATTTTTAAAAAATAGGTGTGTTAGCAGTGGAGGAAGGGCTCGTGTGGGGACAGCCTGCATTCTAATTCTGGTCTTGAGATCCATCTACCGTGGCTTTGTAGAAGCACTGGAGAAGGAAACCACAGTTAAGAGCTGTCTTTGCAGAAGCCCCGCCTGCCCCTCCTGCCCCTCCGGCTCTTCTCCTGCTGGCTCCGCCACGCACAGATGCTCAGCTCGAGGTCCACCTACCACTGCAGAGGACGGACGTGTCACATTCTGACAAGTTGCTCACCCTCCCAAGTTACTCATTCTGTAAAATGAGACACAGTCCCTGCCCCTGCATTCCCAACTCACAGGAGGCTGGAATGGGTTGCTGCGTGAGGCAGAACCGAACCACTGGAGCCCTGCAGACAGGAGCAGCCGTTGCTGCTTCCCCTGCCTGCGCGGCACCCTTGTGCCCGACGGGGCTAAGTGCCAGAGCCTGCTTCCTTCTCATGCCAACCGCCATATTTGGGAAATCGGTCTCAAAAGTATTATGCACTTACATACCTTCAGAATTAAAATACATGGAATGTAACTGTGCCTTTCTTCAAAATACCTTTTTGGTCCACATGGAACAGTCCCCTGTTCTACAAGTCTCAATCCCCAGAGCAAGTACTTCCAACTCTTTTAGTTGTTTCTTCCAAATGTTATGTACACATCCCTAAACGGATACTATTTCTTCATTTTGCATTTTAAGTATTACTCATTGCATTCGTGTCGCAGTGCTGCCATAACAAAATGTCCCAAACTGGGTGATTTAAAATAACAGAAATTTAGTCTTTCACAGTTCCGGAGGCTCAAAGTCCAAAATGCAGGTGTCAGCAGGGCTGGTTCTTTCTTGGGGACGTGGAAGGAGGACTTGTTCCATACCTCTCTCCTGCTTTTACTGTGGCTGGGCCATCCTCGGAGGGCCTTGTGGCAGCCTGACTCCATTCTCTGTCTCCATCGTCACATGACGTTCTCCTCTCTGTGTGTCTGTGTCTCTGTCCAAATTTCCTTCTCATAAAGACACTAGTCATACTGGATTTAGGACCCAACCTAATCCAGCATGATGTCGTCTTAATAAATTACAGCTGCAAAGACCCTAGTTCCAAATAAGGTCACATCCCCAGATTCTGGGTGGATATGAATTTTGGGAGGACACCGTTCAACCAGGTATATCCACTGACTTCCTTCTACATTAGGAAAGGACTTAGCTCACTGACTCCCCATCTCCATCTCCTTCTCCCTCCCATTCTCCCAATGCAATTATATCACCATTTCAGATGCTTGTTTGGTTATAATTGTAACCTTAAGGAATATGCTTATACCTCTTTTTGCTCCATCCACTGGTATTTCCTGGTGCCCTCCAGCCACTGCTCTATCAGAAGAGGCTGCTGGTGCTGCAGCCTTCCCTTCTTCCCCTCCTCCCTTCTACCTCCAAGTTTCTGTCCCATGTACTTTTTTTTTTTTTAAGGTGGGCTGTCCCATGTACTTTTACTTTCACATTGTCTTGCTCGATAGCATCCTCATTCTGTTTCAAAACTGTAATTAAGTTTTCCATGCTTGACAATAGATTGATTCTGAAATCAATAAACAATGTTTACATTATTGAGACTTATACACATATGCATTTGGTTCCTTGCCCAGCCAGAAGCATATCTGCTTATGTTTGCTTTCTTGCGAAAAATTTTTTTTATCTTTGATACGGATTTTCAAACAACCTTTCTCTGTCTCCTGCAATATTTGGCTTCATCATATTCTCAATTCTCCCCAAACTTTCTGTCCTAATATGTATTGTGTTTTCCCCCCTCCCCAAACTCTACTCTGGAGCCTTCTGTCATCCTGCTCCAATCTGGTTAGTTGGTCTGTCTCAAAGCCATCATCCAGGACTTCCCCTCACTGCCTTCCTGGGCTCAACCCACAGTTTCTGAGATTTATGTTGACATTCTTGATTTTTCTTCTGTAGTTTGTTGGAGCATAGCACCAAGCAATGTTCTAAGCAAGGTATATGGTGGGTAAAATTTCTGAAACCCTTATATTTGGAATTTTTTCTCTTCTGCCCTCATGCTTGATGGATAGATGGACTGTGCATTGAATCCTAGGTTGTAAATCATTTCCCCCTAAAACTTTGAAGGTACTAGTCTATCGTCATCTATATCCATTTTCCTATGGAAAACCCTGATTTATTCTGATTCTTATTGCTTTACAAGGAAACTGACCTTCAGTGGAAGCTTTTTTTAAATTAAAGTAGTTATGAGTTTACAAAATAATCATGCATACAATACAGGATTTCCGTACACTACTTGTGATGGCTAGGTTCATGTGTCATCTTGGCCAGGTGATGGTGCCCAGGTGTCTGGTCAAGCAAGCACTGGTCTAACCGTCACTGCAAGGACATTTGTGGCTGGTTAATAAACCAGAAGGCTGGTTTATTAAATCATCAGTCAATTGATCGCATCTGTGGCTGATTACATCAAGAAGGGAGTGTCTTCTGCAATGCGAGAATTCAATCAACTGGATTTAACCCAATCAGTTGAAGATTTTTAAGGAAGAAGAGAGAGAACCTTCTTCTTCAGCCAGCCAGCCAGCCTCTCCTGGGCAGTTCATTGAAGACCTTCATCAGAGTGGCCAGCTCACTGCCTGCTCTATGGAATTTGAACTCGTGCATCCTGCCCTATGGAATTTGGACTTGTGCATCCTGCCCTATGGAATTTGGACTCATGCATCCTGCCCTGCGGAATTTGGACTCATGCATCCCCACAGTTGCGTGAGACACTTTTATAAAATCTCATATTTACAGATGTCTCCTGTTGGTTCTATTTCCCTAGAGAACCCTGACTAATACAGCTTAGTACCAGAGAAGTGGGGGTGCTGCTGAGTTTGCAAATACCAAACATGTTGGCTTTTTAAATGGATAACAGGAAGATTCTGGAAGAATTGTGAGGAGCTTGATGGAAAAGGCCTAGACTGCTTTGAAGAGACTGTGGGTAGAAATAAAGACTCTAAAGATACATCCGATGGGGACTCAGACAGAAATGATGAATGTGTCGTTGCCAACTGAAAGAAAGGCAATCTTTGTTTTAAAGTGGCATAGAATTTGGCAAAATTGAGTCCTGATGTCAAATAGAAGGCAGAATTTAAAAGTGATGAGCTGGGATACTTACCTGAAGAGGTTTCAAAACTAAATGTGGAAAATGCAGCCTGGCTTCTCCTTGCAGCTTATAGTGAAATGCGAGAGGAAAGAGATAAGCTGAGAACTGAACTCTTGGGTACAAAGAAACCAGAAACTGGTGGTCTGGAAAATTCTGGGCTTTCGGAAAGTGAAACCCCAGAGGCTACAGCCCTGTGTGAGGATTTAATGAAACCTGGAACCAGCCAGCCAATTCAGTACAAGCCAGGATTGGAGATGGAGTTATCTGGAAAGGATGTGTGGAAAGTCCTATTGTCTGATGGTTTTGACCCCTGTATGCTGCATGCCAAGCCAACAATTTTTTGTGAGCTCTGTGTAGGTGGAACCACTACCAGTCTGGACTAAAATGGACAGAAAAGGGACAGATGGAAGGAAAAATTTCTTCAGAGAAGGCAGAACCATGGAAGCCAAGAAATCTTGGGTGAGGAGAGCAGAGCAAACCATGTATGTGGAAAAGGTGAGTTTGCCCCAGAGGCAGAGGTTGGGCCTTCCTCCTTGATGCTCAGGAAGAGTGCTGCCATCCCAGGCCTCAGAGAGGATGGAGCACATTCCCCAGGGATTGGGGAGAGCCTGGCCACTACCCCACTGTTTGGAGTGGGGAAAGTCCAGGTGGCACCCTGATTCTTGAGGAGGGTGGAGACGAGAAGAAGGTGGGCTCCCCAATGCATGGATATCTTGGAACACTCACCCTAGCATTTGGAGAGAAAAAGGCTGCCAAGAAGGCCCTTGGAAAAGGGCAACAGCTGCTTTCTCAAGCCCCGAGGATAAAATGTCATTTGATAAATGACTCTCAGACTTTGAAATCTAATGGAGTTTGTCCTGAAGATTGTAGGAACTGTTTCAGTCCTATGACCCCTGTTTTCTTTTCAGTTTCTCCCTATGACAATGGGAATGTTTATCCTATTACTGTCCTTCCTTTGTATATTGGAAACAGATAACTTGTTCTGTGTTTCATAGGTCCACAACCAGAGGAGAATGTTAAAAGACTTTGTACTTATCTGTATTATGATGGAATGAATACATTTTTGCATTTTGAAAGAACATGTCTTTCTGGGGTCTAGGGAGTGGAATGTGCCAGTTTGAAACTGTCAATTTCAGGAGAGTTGACAGAAGAGCCTTGATCTTTTAACCCAATCTTGTTGGGCGGAACATTTTGATTGAGTGTTTCCATGGAGATGTGACTCACCCAACTGTGGGTGATAACTCTGATAGAATGATTTCCATGGAGGTGTGGACCCCGCCCATTCAGGGTGGGTCTTGATTAGTTCACTGAACTTTTTAAAAGAGCTCAAGAGTCGACACAGACACAGACGCTAATGCTTGGAGATGTGGACAGAAGGATGTTTGAAGATGCTAAGAGACAAAGCCAAGTTTGCCCCGGAGAAGCTGAGAGGATCCTCAGATGCTTAGAGAGAAATGCTCTGCGAGAGAGGAGCAAGGACATCTAGGAGCTGAGAGAGAGGAGCAAAGACAGAAGCCCAGAGACATTTGGAGGAAGTCATTTTGAAATACAACCTCAGAACGAAGGACCAGCAGATGCCAGCCACGTGCCTTCCCAGCTGACATGTGTTCTGGATGCCATCTGCCTTCCTTCATTGAAGGTATCCTCTTGTTGATGCCTTAGTTTGGACACTTTCATGGCCTTAGAATTTTAAATTTGTACCTGAATAAATCCCCTTTATAAAAGGCAATCCATTTCTCGTATTTTGTATAATGGCAGCAGTAGCAAACTGGTACACCATCCCACCACCAATACTTTAGATTGGTGTGGAACATTTGTTACAATTGATGATGGCACTTTTTTTTTTAAATAATTGTGCTATTTTTAACAGTAGTTACCTTTGTTACAATTGATGAAAGATTATTAAAATAGTTCTATCTATCCTCCATTATTTACATTAGGTGTATGTTTTCCCAATATATTCACCCTATTATTACCACCTTGTATTGTGTTGTACATTTGTTATAATTCATGAAAAAACCTTCTTTACTTGTACTGTTAACTATAGTCCATCATCTACAATAGGATTCCCTGTGTTCTACAGTCCTATGTTTTATCTTTTAGGTTTTTTTTTTTTTCCATTTTTATTGAGATTGTTCAGATACCATACAATTATCCAGAGATCCAAAGTGTACAATCACTTGCCCCTGGGTATCCTCATACAGCTGTGCATCCATCACACTTAATTTTTGTTCAATTTTTAGAAACTTTTCATTACTCCAGACAAGAAATAAAGTGAAAGATGAAAAAAGAAAAAAAGAAAAGGAAACTCTAAACCTCCCCTATCCCTAACCAACCCCCCTCAATTGTTGACTCCTAGTATTGCTATAGTACGTTTGTTACTGTTTATGAAAAAATGTTGAAATACTACTAACTGTAGTATATAGTTTGTAATAGGTATATAGTTCTTCCCTATATGCCCCTCTATTATTAACTTCTAATTGTACTGTCATACATTTGTTCTGGTTCATGAAGTGATTTCTAGTATTTGTACAGTTGATCATGGACATTGCCCACTATGGGATTCAGTTTTATACATTTCCATCTTTTGACCTCCAACTTTCCTTCTGGTGACATATATGACTCTGAGCTTCCCCTTTCCACCTCATTCACACACCATTCGGTGCTGTTAGTTATTCTCACATCTTGCTACCAACACCCCTGTTCATTTCCAAACATTTAAGTTCATCCTGATTGAACATTCTGCTCATACTAAGCAAGAGCATCTACATTTCTTCCACAAGGCAGGGGAGAGAGTCAAAAAAGGTAGAGAGGCAAAAGAAAGAGGAAACAAAAAAAATGACAGCTAGGAAGCAGCAAAAGGAAAAATAACCTTAAATCAAAGTAGAATAAAGAATCAGACAATACCACCAATGTCAAGTGTCTAACATGCCTCCCCTATCCCCCCCTCTTATCTGCATTCACCTTGGTGTATCACCTTTGTTACATTAAAGGAAGCATAATACAATGATTCTATTAGTTACAGTCTCTAGTTTATGCTGATTGCATCCCTCCCCCAATGCCTCCCCATTTTTAACACCTTGCAAGGTTGACATTTGCTTGTTCTCCCTCGTAAAAGAACATATTTGTACATTTTATCACAATTGTTGAATACTCTAGATTTCACCAAGTTACACAGTCCCAGTCGTTATCTTTCCTCCTTTCTTGTGGTGTCTCACATGCTCCTCATCTTTCTCTCTCAACCGTATTCATAGTTACCTTTGTTCAGTGTACTTACATTGTTGTGCTACCATCTCCCAAAATTGTGTTCCAAACCATGCACTCCTGTCTTCTATCTCCCTGTAGTGCTCCCTTTAGTATTTCCTGTAGGGCAGGTGTCTTGATCACAAAGTCTCTCATTGTCTGTTTGTCAGAAAATATTTTGAGCTCTCCCTCATATTTGAAGGACAGCTTTGCTGGATACAGGATTCTTGGTTGGTGGTTTTTCTCTTTCAGTATCTTAAATATATCATACCACTTCCTTCTTGCCTCCATGGTTTCTGCTGAGAGATCCGCACATAGTCTTATTAAGCTTCCTTTGTATGTAATGGATCGCTTTTCTCTTGCTGCTTTCAGGATTCTCTCTTTGTCTTTGACATTTGATAATCTGATTATTAAGTGTCTTGGCGTAGGCCTCTTCATATCTCTTGTTTGGAGTACGCTGCGCTTCTTGGATCTGTGATTTTATGTCTTTCATAAGAGATGGGAAATTTTCATTAATTATTTCCTCTATTATTGCTTCTGCTCCCTTTCCCTTCTCTTCTCCTTCTGGGACACCAATGATACGTACATTATTGTACTTTGTTTCATCCTTGAGTTCCCGGAGACGTTGCTCATATTTTTTCATTCTTTTCTCCATCTGCTCCTTTGTGTGTAGGCTTTCAGGTGTTTTGTTCTCCAGTTCCTGAGTGTTTTCTTCTGCCTCTTGAGATCTGCTGTTGCATGTTTCCATTGTGTCTTTCATCTCTTGTGTTGTGCCTTTCATTTCCATAGATTCTACTAGTAGGTTTTTTGAACTTTTGATTTCTGCTGTATACATGCCCAGTGTTTCCTTTACAGCCTCTATCTCTTTTGCAATATCTTCTCTAAACTTTTTGAATTGATTTAGCATTAGTTGTTTAAATTCCTGTAATTCAGTTGAAGGGTACGTTTGTTCCTTTGACTGGGCCGTAACTTTGTTTTTCTTAGTGTAGGTTGTAATTTTCTGTTGTCTAGGCATGGTTTCCTTGGTTATCCAAATCAGGTTTTCTCAGACCAGAACAGGCTCAGGTCCCAGAGGGAAGAAATATTCAGTATCTGGTTTCCCTGCGGGTGTGTCTTAGAAAATTGCTCCACCCTTTGATGCCTCGGGTCACTGTGCTTTTCTGCCCAGCAGGTGACGCCTGTTAGCCTATAATTCTTGACTGGTGTGAGGAGGTATGGCCGTGTTCCCCCAGGCTCTGGGGTCTGGTTCTGAATGGCTATCTTTTAGTTTTTATTCTAGTTAAATGTATAACCTAAAGTTGTAACCGTATTCACCTATATACTTCAGTACTGTTGATTACACTCAAAATAATGTGCTGCTATCACCACCATCCATTTCCAAACCTTTACCATTGGCATAAATAGAAATTCTCTAACTGCAGTCTATCTTCTGGTAACCTATACTCTAGATTCTAACACTATGAGTATGCTTATTATAATCAGCTCATAACAGTGGGACCACACAGTATTTGTCATTTTGTGTCTGGCTTATTTCACTCAACCTAATGTCTTCAAGGTTCATACATGTTGCATGCATCAGGACTTCTTTCATTTTCACAGCTGACTAATATTCCATTGTAAGTATATACCACATTTTGTTTATCCAGTCATTGGTTGATGGACACTTGGGTTGATTCCATCTTTTGGCAATTGTGAATAATGCCTCTATGAACATCAGTGTGCAAATATCTGTTCGGGTCCCTGCTTTCAGTATTTCTGGGTATATACCGAGTAGTGGGATTACTGGATTATATGGTAATTCTATACTTATCTTCTAGAAGAACTGCCAAACTATCTTCCAGAGTGGCTGCACCATTTTACATTCCCAGAAGGAATGAATGAGTGTCCCTATTTCTCCACATCTTCTCCCAAATGGTTAGTTTTCTGTTTTTTTAATAGTGGCCATTCTAGTAGGTGTAAAATGATATCTTACTGTGGTTTTGATTTGTATTTCCCTAATAGCTAGTGATATTGAGCATCTTCTCATGTGCTTTATAGCCATTTGTATTTCCTCTTTGGAGAAATGTCTATTCATGTCTTTTGCCCATTTTTTAAAAATTCAGTTTTATTGAAATATATTAACATGCCATACAATCACCCATGGTGTACAATCAACTGTTCACAGTACTATCATATAGTTGTGCATTCATCACCCCAATCTATTTTTGAACATTTTCCTTACACCAGAAAGAATAAAAGCAGGAATAAAAAATAAAAGTTAAGAAGAACACCCAAATTACCGCCCCCCCCATTTTTCATTTAGTTTTTGTCCCCATTTTCCTACTCATCCATCCATGCACTGGAGAAAGGGAGTGCGATCCATAAGGCTTTCACATTCACACTGTCACCCCTTGTAAGCTACATTGTTATACAATCATCTTCAAGAGTCTAGGCTACTGAGTTGGAGTTTAATAGTTTCAGGTATTTACTTCTAGCTATTCCAATACATTAAAACCTAAAAAGGGTTATCTATATAGTGCATAAGAATGCCCACCAGAGTGACATCTCGACTCCATTTTGAAATCTCTCAGCCACTGAAACTTTGTTTCATTTCACATCCCCCTTTTGGTCAAGAAGATGTTCTCAATCCCATGATGCCAGGTCCAGATTCCTCCTCGGGAGTCATATCCTGCATTGCCAGGGAGATTTACACTCCTGGGAGTCAGGTCCCACGTATGGGGGAGGGCAGTGAGTTCACCTGCCGAGCTGGCTTAGCTAAAGAGAAAGGGTCACATCTGAGCAACAAAGAGGTTCTCAGGGGGAGACTCATAGGCCCAATTATAAGCAGGTTTAGCCTCTCCTTTTTTTTGCCCATTTTTAAATTGGGTTGTTTGTCTTTCTGTTGTTGAGTTGTAGGATTTCTTTATATATTTTGGAGATTAAACTCTTACCAGATATGTGGTATCCAAATATTTTCTCCCATTGTGTAGGTTATCTTTTCACTTCCTCAACAAAGTCTTTTGATGCACCAATTTTTTTAATTTTGAGGAGGTCCCATTAAGGTATGTTTTTTGCATTGCTTGTGCTTTGCGTTTAAAGTCTAAGAAACCATTGCCTACTACAAGATCTTGAAGATGCTTCCCTACATTTTCTTCTAGGGGTTTTATAGTCCTGGTTCTTATATTTAGGCCTTTGATCCATTTTGAGTTAATTTTTGGATATGGTGTGAGAAAGGGGTCCTCTTTCATTCTTTTGCATATGGATATCCAGCACCACTTGTTCAAGAGGCTATTCTCACCTCAGTGGTTTCTGATGAGAAATTGGCACTTAGTTTTATTGTGGAGCTTTTATATGTGACAAATTGCTTTTCTCTTGCTGCTTTCAGAATTCTGTCTTTGGCATATGACATTCTGATTAGTATGTGTCTCAGAGTAGGTCTACTAGGATTTATTCTGTCTGGAGTGCATTGTGCTTCTTGGACACATATGTTTATGGCTCTCATAAGAGTTGGGAAATTTGGGGCCATTATTTCCTTAAATATTCTTTCTGCCCCTTTCCCCTTCTCTTATAATTCTGGGATAGCCATGACATGTATGTTTGCATGCTGTGTGCTGTCACTCGAATCTCTGAGACCCTGCTCAACTTTTTCCATTCTTTTCTCTGTTTGTTCTTCTGTCTGTAAGATTTCAACTGTTCTGTCTTCTAGTTCACTGGTTCTTTCTTCTACCTGTTCAAATCTGCTGTTGTATGCTGCTAGTGTATTTTTAATCTCTTCTTTTGTGCCTTTCATTCCCATAATTTCTGTTATGTTTCTTTATGCTTTCAAATTCTTCTTTATGCTCACCCAGTGTTTTGGTTTAGTAAAGCTGCTGCAATGCAATATAGCAGAAATGGGTTGGCTTTTACAATGGAGATTTATTATTAACTTACAATTTACAGTTCTTAGGCCATGAAAATGTCCAAATTAATGCATCAACAGGATGATACCTGGACTCTGAAGAAAGGCTGCCAGTATCTGGGACACCTCTGTCCCATGGGAAGGCACATGGCCGGTGTCTGCTGGCCCTTCACTCCTGGGTTTCATTACCTTCAGCTCTGGTTCCAGTGGCTTCTTCTGTGGGTCCTCTCTTAGCTCCTCCAAGGCTTTTCTCTCTGAGCTTTCTTGGCTTTTTCTGTCTTTTATCCTCTCATAAAGGACTCCAGCAAAAGAATCAAGACCCCCCTTGAATGGTGTTTTGGTTTGCTAAAGCTGCTGAAATGTAATATACCAGAAATGGGTTGGCTTACATAATGGAGATTTATTAGTTTACAAATTTACAGTTCTAAGACCATGAAAATGAACAAATTAAGGCATCAAGAGGAATGTACCTTCTCTGAGTAAAGGCTGCTGGCACGGTCTGTTAGATAGCAAGGCACATGGCCAGCGCCTGCTGGTCCTTCACTCCCGGGTCTCATTGCTTTCAGTTTCTGGTTCCAGTGGCCTCCTCTGTGAGCTTCTGTGGGTCCTCTCTAAGCACTTCCGGGGACTTTCTCTCCAAGCTCTCTGGGTGATTCTCTCTCTGAGTTCTCTAGGTGTTTCTCTCTTATCTTCTCATAAAGGACTCCAGTGAAAGGATTAAGACCCACCTTGAATGGGCTGGGTCACATCTCAATTGAACCCATCCACAATAGATCTGCACCCTCAGGGATGGATTAAAAGAACATGGTCTTTTCTGGGGTACGTAACAGCTTCAAACCAGCACAAATGGGGTAGGTCACATCTCAATTGAAATAACCTAACCAAAATGTCCCACCTACAACAGGTCCACAACAACAGGAATGGATTAAAAGAACATGGCCTTTTCTGGGGTACATAACTGCTTCACACCAGCACACCCAGTGTCTTCTTAATATCCTTTATCTCTTTAGTCATATTTTACTTCATCTCCTAGATTTGATTTAGGAGATTTGTTTGAACATCTTTGATTAGTTGTCCAAATTCTGTGTCTCCTCTGCAGTTTTAATTTGTTCCCTGGACTGTGCCGTATCTTCCTATTTCTTATTATGGCTTGCAATTTTTTGATGATGTCTAGGCATCTGATTATCTTGATGAGTCTTACTCTGAAGTTTAGTTTCTCTCTCTTGCCTAGGGTTTTTATTGTTCATTGGCTTTGTGTTAAGGCTCTTCTTTGCTGCTTGCTTCAATTTATTCCATACCTTTAGAATATCCTGTGTTTAACTGATTAGATTTTTCAGCTCTTCTTCATCTGCTTCTTGCCCACTTTTTGTGCAGTTGCTTCCCCTCCAGGAGAAAGCTTCCTTTCCTCTGTTCCTTCTCTGCAAATCTCAATCTGTTCTGTTTGTTTTTGTCTCTATAATTTTTTACATTCTTTTCATTGTCTGTAGCTGTTTTTGCCTGGAGGGCAAATTCTGGGAGGAGGGTCACCCTGGAGAGGACATTGCTAAGTCAGTATTTCCCAGTCAAAACAGGGCCAGGGACTCACAGGGCAGGGCGGGTGGTGGTGGTGGTGGTGGTGGTGGTGTTGGCACAGACCAGCTCCAAAGTGCCCTGGGGAGGGGATCAGGAAGGACACCAAAAGCCTTTCTGATGACTTCCCACAGCTGTGCTTTCCTGGCCTGCCCAGCAAATGCAGCCCTTTAGCTAGCTGTTCCTGCAGCCCTGAGGAAAGCACTGCATCTTTAAATCTCCACCATCTCTGCCCCTGTTCGGGGCAGGGTTGAAACAATGGCTGCTGCTTTTGTCCAGCAGGTTGAAACAGCAGCTCAGAGCCAGGACCCAGCGATCTGTCTTCGCTAATCAAAAACCATGCCCACCGCTGTTCTTGGGAAAGATAATTTTTATATCCCTTTCTGGCTACAGTGGGCTGGCCATGGACCCCAAGGCGGCCCACTGTGGGAGGGGGAAGGGTGTCGGCAGCCACCATGTGGAGAGACTAACTCACTGTTCTCCACGGTGGTGAATCAGCCTCTCCCCCTGTCTTCACTGGATTCTGCACAGGATTCCTCTGGCCTCTGGAACCCCAGAATGGTTGTCTCTGACAGTCCCTGCCTGTTCAACAACCATTTAGGTGGAAGGATCGTGTCCCAGAACTCCCTACTCCGCCATCTTTCCCCTTCGGTGGAAGCTTTTAGGTTCTCTCTTTATCCTGGTAACCTATTATTTCACAGCGTTGTTTCTAGGTGTGGGCTTTTTTTCATTCATTTTTCTGAGTTCTTTCTATCTGAGGATTTGTGCCTTCATCTCTGAGGATTTTTCCTGCATTATTCATTTGACAATTTCCTTTCCTCTTTTTTTCTGTCCTCTTTTTCAGAAACCCCTATCAGTTGGATCCTGATTTGATCCTCCGTATCCCTCATCTGCTGGCTCAGTTTTTCCATCCCTTTGTCTTGATATCTTCAAATCATGCAAGTATATTTAAGTTCAAGAACGATTTGCCTTTTTTGATTGTGATGTAAAGTCTTATGTGAAAATGCATTTTTTATATTGTTTCCAAAATAAGAGTGACAGGCATTTCAAACAGGTTTACTTTTTAAGCATTACCCATGAAGCAGAAACCAAACTTGTCTTAAATGAGTGAGGCTTTGGAAATTTAACTACAAAGTGAGAGCAAGGGCTTTTAGGGACATAAAATGAGGATGCGGTAAGGGCAGGGGCCAATAGGAAAAATTAAAACATGACCTTAGGAAGCATTCTCGGAGCTACTGTAGGTCACCAGGTCACCAGGCTCTTGGGGCATGCTGCTCCCCTACCCTCGACGCTTTTGCCACCCTACCCCTGCCCCTTCTGAGAAATGGGTGGACCGGCCAGTCAGGCAGAGGAGCTGTGAGGGCCACACCCCACGTCTGTGAAGAGGTCTTTGCTGAGCAAGGCAGCTGGACTAAGAATGGCAGACACTAGTGGGGCAGGGGAAGCAGGAGACAGGCAGACAGACAGAGACCCAGGCTCAGGCAAGGGGCCAGGGTGAGGCTGAGTTGATCCTCAGGTAATAAATTGTCAGAGGCTCTGGGTGCTGAGGGGAGTACCCATGGCCACGTGGGTGAAGAGAAGCAGCCCACACCTGGCCCATGGAGCTGGGGAGGCTCTTCCCCAACCTAACCCCTCCACCTCCATGCTGCATGGCCTTTGCCTAATGAAGAGGAGGCAACCTAATAAAAAGATAACAACAGAGATTCAAGGGCCTTTCTAATGTTCTGGGACCCTGCATTCACTTTTCCTGCTCTTAGCGCTTTTGCACTTGTGTATATCCCCTGTGCACCCTGCGCTGTTGCCCCAAGACTCTGTATCAAGCTGGTAGTTAGAGACGGTGCATTCCCACACCCCCTTCAGGCACAGACGTGTTGAGCGTCTCCCCATAACTGTGCCTGCACAGAGTTGGGGCTGGAGCTCCATCGCCGAATCCGAGGCCCTTCCTGCCTCTGTGTCCCGTGGGGGAGGCAGGCGGGTGAATAGAAGAGGGCGAGCGACTCCTTCATGGTTCAGCTGCCTCCAAATGAGATGTTTGGCGGGAGAGGACTGCAACCGGTTGGCCCTATGTTCATTGCTTATTTACTAAAATAATAATTTAGGTAATTAGTTATTCATGCAAATGTTTACTTATTCAACGCACGTTTATTAAGCTCCTATAATAATAATAATTAGCACTCATTGAGTGCTTACTGTGTGTCAGGCACGGTGCTAAGCCCTTTAAACTCTACCATGTGCCAGACGTTAGGAAGACGGAGATAAAAGCACAGTAAGTGCCTTCAAGGAGCCGGAGAAGAGAGACCCGCAATCAGCGTTTCACAAGGAAAACTCTGTGAAGTGCTATGCCTGAGGGGAAGGATCACATAATGGTGAAGAGTTAGGCTTTTTGTATCAAGGTTTGAAACCTGCATATGTGACTCTCTGGGCACATTACTTCAACTGTCTAAGCCTCGGTTTTTCCATCTATAAACTGGGCATGAAAGTAATAACAGCTGTAATGTATGGCGTTGTGAAGATAAAATGAGATCATGCATATATAAAGCACTTTGCACACTGCCTGGCACATAATGAATTATTACTAAGCACAGGGTACTATGGAATCCCAAGAATTAACTTAGGACAATATTAAGTTAAGGTATTGACACTCAAAGAATGAGTAGGAGTTAAGCAAAGGAAGAAGTAGGATTAGTCTGCATGGTTCACGGTATCCTGATGGGAAGCCCAATATCTCCCCCATCAATAATATCTCCAGGGTCTGCTGTGAAAACTCATGGTGTGTAATTACGGCAGACCTTGGGGAAGGCTCTTGTCACTTCTGGGCCTCAGACTCTTCATTTTTACAAAGAGAAGGCTGTAATAATCCCTATTAGGAATCTATCCTTCAAAGATGTTCACTACAGCACTGTTTATGATAGTAAAAACTTGGAAGAATCTAAATGTTCAGTGGGGAAATATTATGATACAGTCATACAATGGAGATCTATATTGCTTTTAACAAGACTGACGTAAACCCATATGAGCTGATATAGAGAAATGTACTTTATGGAGCCATAACTTATATTCAATAAATGCTCTGATCCTACATTTACTGCTCAATGCATTCTGACAAACATATTCATCTTTGTTACCCTCAGCTGTCTGATCAAGAGAAAGAACACTTCTATCAGCCCCCAAGTTTCCGTCATGCTTTCTTTCAGTCAATCAATCCTTTTCCCCACCCACACAGATGCAACTACTATTCTGATTTCTAGCACCATAGATCCATTTTGTCTGTTCTTGAATTTCATATATTTGGAACTTTTTTTATATTGAGCCATGCTATTGCAAGTATCAGTAGCTCTCCTTCTTGTTGCTGAGTAGTGTTCCATTGCTTGGATACCACAGTTTGTTTAGCCATTTCCCGTTGATGGACACTTGGGCTATTCCGGTTTTGGGCCATTGGGTAAAAAACTGTGTGACCATTCTTGGAAAAATCTTTTGTGTATATATTACATGTATCATTATCATTTCTCTTGAATATATTCCCTAGAAGTTGAATTGCCATGTCAATTAATAAGTGTACATTTAATTTTATTAAAAACTGCCAAACAATTTTCCAAGGTGGTACTGCCATCTCACACTCCACCGGCATGTATGAGAGTCCAGTTGATCCACATCATTGCCAATGCTTGGTATCGGCAGTCGTTTTCATTTTAGCCGCTGAGTGTGTGTGGTCTATTTCATTGTGCTTTAATTTGCATTTCTCTGATGAAGAATGTGGAACACCTTTTCATACAATTATTTGATATTCAGATATCTTCTTTTTGAAGTGCCTTAAGACTTTTGCCCTTTCTCTTCCATTGTCTTTTTCTTTTTAGTTTGTAGGGGTTTTTACATATTCTGAAGATGAGTCCTTTGCCAGATAGATGCATTGCAAGTATTTTCTTCTGGTCCACGTTTTGTCTTTTCACTTTCTTAATTGTGCATTCTGATGAACAGAAGTTTTAAATTTTGATGAAAAGTACAACTTATTTTTCTTTTGTGGTTAGTACCTTTTGTATCCTAAGAAATCTTTGCCTACCCCAAGGTCATGAAGATTACCTGCCTGTTTTAGCTTTCATATTTAGACCCCTGACCCATTTTGAGTTAATTTTTGCGTATGGTGTAAGGAATGAGTTGAGATTCATTATTTTCCACAGGGATATCAGGTTGTTCCAGCACTATATGTTGAAAAGACTATCTTTGTCCCATTAAATTACCTTTGAAACTTTGTCAAAAATCAGTTGCGCCTATATGTGTTTTGGACTATTTCTAGACCCTATTCTGTTCCCATTGAACTTTATGTGTATCCTTGCATCAGTAATACCATAGCAATTCTCGAAAGCAAAGTAAGTCTTCCTACTTTGTTGTTTTGGCTCTTTCAGTTATTTGCATTTCTAGATAAATTTTAGAATTAACATGTCGATTTCTACAGAAAAGGCTTGCTGGGGGTTTTAATTGGGATTGCATTGACTCCGTAGCTCTGGGGCCCTTTTCTGCACTTCTCTCTGCTCTGTACCCTGCAAGTCCCAGCCACCTGAGCAGCCTGAGCTCGGATCTACTTCCTCCAGCAGGCCCCTGTTCTTCTACCCAGTGTGACTGCTACTCTATGCTTGGGCTCCACTTACCTCCACTGCAGTTTGGAAATCCCCATGCCCTGTGCAGAAAGCTAGGGTGAATATGCAATTTGCCTCCAGTGCTTCCCATCTTTCAAGGATTAGAGCTCAGTGCTTGTCCAGTGCCTGAAATCAGTTGCTTCATATTTTTTGTTCACTTTTATAGCTATTTACAGTGGGAAGATAAAGCTGACACCAGCTACTAAATCATAGCTGGGACTGGAAAATCCGTGGTATTTAAAAAAAATTTTCATTGAGGTGAAATTTACATAACATAAAATTAACTATTGTAAAGTGAACAATTCAGTGGCATTTTGTACATTAATCATGTTGCACAACCACCACCTCTATCTAGTTCCAAAACATATTTGTCACCCCAAAATAAAACCCCATACCCACTAAGCAGTTAGTCACCATTCCACCTGTCCCAGTCCATGGCAACTACTAGTCTCTATTCTATCTCTGTGGATTTACCTATTCTGGAAATTTCATATAAATGGGGCCATATTATAATATAGGACCTTTTGTGGCTGGCTTCTTTCACTTAGCATAATGTTTTCAAGTTCCTCCACGCTGTGGCATGCATCAGTGCTTCAATTCTTTTTAAGGCTAAATAATATTCCATTGCATGGATATACCACGATTTGTTTATACATTCATCAGCTGATGGACATTGGGTTGTTTCCAACCTTTTGCTTGTGTGAATAGTGTTGCAAAGAACATTTGTAGGCAAGAATTTGAGTCCCTGTTTTCAATTCTTTTAGATATGTACCTAGGAGGGGAATTGCTTGATCCTACGACAATTTTATATGGAACATTTTGAGGAACCGCCTGTTTTCCACAGTGGTAGGACCCTTTTATATTCCCACTAGCAATGTATATGGGTTCTTTTTTCTCCACATCCTTGCCAACACTTCCTATTTTCTGTTTTTGTTTTTTTTTTTTTAATAGCCATCGGGTAGGTGTGAAGTGGTATCTCATTGCGGTTTTGATGTGCATTTCTCTGATGACTAATAATACTGAACATCTTTTCATGTGCTGGTTGGCCATTTGTATATCTTCTGTGGGGAAATGTCTATTCGAGTCCTTTCCAATTTTTAAGTTATGATATATTTAAGTGAAAATAATCAGTATGATGCAAATTTGGTAAAATCACGTGTTTTGTGGGTGTTTGTATACAAATATATGTATAGAGCACAGTGCTTAGAAGCACAGAAGCACAAACTTTAACACAGCCTGGCTTGTATTCTAGTTGTGCAGTTTACCCCTGTACATCTATGGACAAGTTACCTAATCTCTCTGGGTCCCTGTTTCCTTATCTTTAAAGTGGAGATGATAACCTCTTAGGGTTATCTTCATGAAAAGGCTTAGAACGGTGCTTGGGCACTTTGTAAGTACTTGTTAAATATCTGTTGTTTTTATAATAACAATTATTTACATATATTATGTTGATATATGCACAGAAAAAAGTCTGTAAGGAAAGGCAATTGTTAATACAAAATATGACTGGGGAATAGGATTGTAGAGGAGTGGGAGACACTTTTTAATTCACATAGTTTTGTATTGTTTGAATTTCTTAAAACAAGCATATATTTAAAAATAGAGATTTTTAAATAAACCTTAATGTAAAAATAACAATCTCTAAAGAACTTCCTATTTTAAACTTTAAACTTAACCCTCAAATCAGGACTTCTCTGAGTCGCCAGGGGGCCTTGATTTTCTTCTGGCTCTTCCCGGGGCTGCAGTTTGAAGTAGCTTTTCAAGAAGGGCTGAGACAGCCCCTCCCTCCCTCCGCAGGGGTTTCCCAACCCCATTCCCCATCTCTTCTCCTGCTACTCAGAACCCCCTCTTGCTCCTGGCACACTTTGCTCTCCCACACTAAGAGCCGTTTAAATCTTCTTTCCCTCTGCGGGGACCCAGCCTTGGGCTCCACTCCTACTCCCTGCTCACCCTCCAGGCCTCAGCTTCCTTGCCTGGGAAGCCTTCCTCATTTCCTCTTCCAGGCTTGGTTGGGGGACCCTCCTCTGTGCTTGCCTAGTCCTCTGTGTGACCCCAGCTTTACTTCTTGTCACACTATGTCGGTAGTTCCCTGTCTGTCTTCTCTGACAGTGAACTGATATAACAGGGGCCATCTTAGTTTTCTAGGACTGCCCTAACTAAGTACCACAACTGGGTGGTTTACAACAGCAGAAATGTATTGTCTCCCACTCTGGGGGCTAGAAGTCTGAATCAGGGTGTTGGCAGAGCCACACTTCCTCTGAAGTCTGTAGATATCTAGTGGTGGCCACAATCCACGGTGATCTTTGGCTGGTGGCAAAACTGAAACTCCGCCTCCGTCACACGGCTGTCTTGTCTCTCCTTCTGCCTGTGTCTGAATTTCTCTTCCTTATAAGAACACTGGTCACAATGGGTTGGGATAACTCCTTAATCCAGTTTGGCTTCATCTTAACTAATAACATCTTCAAAGACCCCATTTCCAAATAGGACCTCATTCATGAGATTACAGGTTAGGACTTGAACATATCTTTTTGGGGAACACAATTCATTCCATAATAGAGACTGTCTTAGTTTCTTGGCTAAAACAAATATCATACAATGGGTTGGCTTAACGACAGGAATTTATTGGCTCGTGGTTTCAGAGGCTAGAAGGTTTACTTCCTCCCAGGGTTGGTATCTTCTGGCTGGTCGGCGATCTTTGGGGTTCCTTGGCACATGGTAAAGCACATGGTGGCATCTTCTCCTTTCCCTTCTGGGTTCTGTTGACTTCCAGCTTCTGGCTGCTCCCTGTGGCTCCCTCTCTGTGTCCAATTTCCTTTGTCTAAAAGGACTTCAGCCATACTGGATTAAGGGCCATCCCACCATCATTCAGTTTGGATAAACCTTAACTAATACTAACACCTTCCAAGGTCCTGTTTACAGAAGGGTTCCCACCCACAGGACCAGGGATTAGGACCTGAATGTGTTTTCTGTGGAGGACATGATTTGGTCCCCAACAGGGACCATGCTTATCCCCCTGGTGGCTTTGTGGCTCCATCCCTAAAGGCCAGCACACAGCCTGAAACATGGTGAGTGCCCACAGTATTTGCTGAATGAACGAATGAAGAAGAGACATGATTCACTCATAAGAAACACAAGCTACAGCCCTCAACTGTGTTGGCCCATCACTCCATGCCTTATAAGCAAGGGGCTTGAAGGATCTAAAGAAATTTTTCTGGAAGAAATTTCCCAAAATGGAAAGCTAAGTAGACCATAGATCCTTGTCCCTTCCCAATAGAGCTGCCTACAGATTCCAAAAGAACTGATGAATAGCATCCACACAATTCTCTTGGATATTATTGAAGGATTCATTTCCTTCTTTGATATAAAGCAAGACTTTTTTTTAAGCCTGAGTCTCAAGACAGCCATCCCCTCAAGTTACAGTGGGTGCAGCTGTTCTTTCAAAAAATGAAAATAATTAGAAAAAATACTTCTACCTCCCTGAGAAAGAAAGAACCACAGTTTCTTAAAGAACAAATGATGTTGCACTGAGTGTCCAGTATGTGTTCCTGGCAAGAGGGTTGAAAGTCTGACATGAATGTAGACACCTACCTCTGACCCAACATTGGTTTGGGTCTCCAAGCATCCTTCAGTACAGTGTGCACAAATGAGGCACACTCAGGGAGGGGCCCAGCCAGGGGAGCACATCCCTCCATGAGCCAGTGCCCAGGTCAGAGGATAATCACAAAACTCAGAAAATCCACCATGGGTTACTGTTGTCGTTACTGGTATGAGGCATTATTATAACTGTGGTTATCTTTGGCTTGTGTATTTTATGGTATGTATAGTTATGGTTAATTTTATTGAGAATTGTACTTTGTTGTTGCAGTGAGGGGGTTGGGTGTGTATTTGCCTTACTATTTTTCCATTCTTCTCATGGGATTTATAGAATTCTAGTGATGATAAACAATGGCTCTTGTTAATCTGTGTGACTAGGTAATAGAGTTCTAAGTGCAGGGATGGTTAAGTTAGGGAAGGCCCTAGTCCACAGCCAATCTGGGAGAGAAGTTCAACTTGGCCTGTCCCACAGGGACCAGCAAGGCCACTCACCCCTTGAATTTGGCAGCCCCCGGAGCTCACATCAGATGAGCAGAACCTCTTGCTGAGGTGCCCTTGAGTTTTCTGAGACGTTCATCACCTGATGGATTTCCAGTGGCTGGGAAGCTGGCTTCCTATCATGCCCCAAATCCCATCCCAGGTTGAAGTTGATCTCTCTTGAGATTTTTGGAGCAGCCAACAGCATGGATCTGGCATTCACAGAGAGTTTTGCAACCAAGGGAGGAGGTAGCTGTAGTCTGAGATACATTTCTGCTTCTTAATATCCAAGACAGACCTTGGAGTCTCCCAGGACCAATAATATTATTGTTAATCACCACCACATCATCATAGCCAACATTTATTGAGTGTTTACTATGTGCCAGGTACTGTCCTCAACACTTGAGATGAAATATTTTATTTTATTGTCATAAGAATCCTTTGGGGTTTACCCCCTGATGGGGATTGAATCATGTATTCCATACAAGACATGTTCAAATCTTAATCCATGTTCCTGAGTGTGTGAACTCATTTGTAAATAGTGTCTTTGAGTACGTTAAAGTGAGTTAAGGTATGGAATCATTTGTGAGTAGAATCTTGGAGAACCCTATTTAAGTGTGGCCAAAATGAATGAACGTGTGCTTTAAATCCGTGTGACTGGAGGCCTTATCAAGAGAGAAAATTAACATGAAGTTAGAGAAGCCAGAAGTTGGAGAAAGTCACAGGAAGAAGCCAGAGAGGAGAGAGAGAGAAAGAGAGAGAGATTTCCATCACCAGAATGTGACTGGGAGAGAATGTGCAGCCTTAGTGATATCTTGATTTTGGAAGTCTGGTCTTCCAAACCATGAGACAACCAACTCCTATTGTCAAGTAAACCACTGTGTGGTATTAGTCCTAGCAGTCCTGGCAAAGTAAGACACCTCCATTTTACAAAGAAGGAAACTGGAGCCGAGAGGCTAAGCAGTTTGCCCCAAGTTGTCTCTCTTATTAATGAAGGACACAAACGCAGGCAGTTTGCAGGCTGTGACAGATGCACCCTAAGGTGACCTCCACAATGAGCCATGTCCTTGTATTATCCTGTCCCCTTGGGCATAGGCAAAATCTGTGATCTGCTTCTAGTCAAAAGATTATGGTGAGGGTAACATGATGTCACGCTCATGAATATGCTATATCATGTATGACTTCATCTTAGCAGAATATAGGCCAGCTTCTCTTGCTGGCCTTAAAGAAGCACACAGCCACGTTGTGAAGAGCCCATAAAAAGGGACACGTGGCAGGAAACTGTGGGCAGCCTCTAGGACTTGAGAACAGCCTCTAGAACACAGTCATAAGGCGATGAATTCTGCCAATACCCTGAATTAGCTGAAAAGCAAATTGTTTCCTAGTTGAACCATCAGATAAGAATGTGGCTTGGCTGATGCCTTGTGAGACGCCGAGCAGGGGACCCAGTTAAGCCATGCTTAAACTCCTGATCCACACAAACTGAGATAAATGCATGTTGTTTTAAGCTGCTAAATTTGTGGTAATTTGTTACACAGCATAGAAAACTTATACATAGCCCATGCACTTAATCTCCACACTGTCCACCTTTGTGGCAGCTTCCCGAGCTCTGAGTACTGATCCTCCTGCAAAGTGCCCCCCTTTCCTTCCTGGAGAGTTCCATGTGAATTTCTTGGAAGGAACCAGTACAGGGGAATCGTGAGCTCCTTCCTGACCAGGAGGTAGAATAGCAGGGCACCCGGGCACAATCAGCTTTTTATTTGAAAGGATCAGCAAGGAGACCTCCTGCCTTGTCACAGGGCATATTTCTAGGCAAGCAGAGACTCTGGATTAAGATTCAAGCATAACATGTGAGAACTGTTACTAACAGAACTTGGAACCATACCCAGCGATCCCTAATGATATTATGCAGTGAGAAGGGGAGTGGTGCTGAGAGTTTTTTTTGAAATCTGAATCTACACTTACATTATTATGGTGCATAATTGCACTAGTGTTGGGCTTCTGGGGCATATTTCACCTTGACTTTCAGGGCTGGGATTTAAAGTATGGCCCACGGGCCACATGTCATTGGAGTGGCACCACATCTGTTAGATACTTTCAATTTATCTACTTCATCAAGCATGGCACCAAAAAGTCAATACCACAGGATGGTGCTGCCAGCATAATTCTTCCAAAAATAAAACACATAAGTCTTTGGAGACTTACGAAAACAGAGGGTTTCTCTTCCTTGTTGACTGTGTGTGTGTACACTCAGGCCTGTGCAGAGCTGCATCTAACAAGGACGCTGCTGTGTGAGGCCATTTAAAAGGCATGTTCAGCCTTGGCCCCAACCACGAGGGACACTGGGATCCTTCAGTAGCTGCCTTTACCCTTCCCAGAGAGGGCTTCCCCTCCAGTCTGAGCTGGCACCGTCCTGTGAGCTGGGGGGTCATCTTTGATGCTCACTCTTTCCAGGGAAAGGAGAAAGAGCCCCCACCGCCCGAGTGCCGAGGCCCAGGCTTGCAGCTGGTTTCAGGGGAGCAAGCCTGTTTCTCAGCAAACTGCCTCAAGAAGTGAAAACGGTTACTGATTCATCTCTCTGTAGGATCCACGTGACATTTAGGTCATGCCTAGATTGGAACTTGAAGAGTCAACACTTGCCTGTTTAAAAATGTCTCTTGTGGGGATGACAGTCTGAACAAGGCTGTTGCCCTGCCTTGCCCGACTCCAGTCGGTCTGCATTCCCAAGCCAGGGTCTTCTGGGGAGGTGGAGAATCAGTTGCAGGTGAGGCTTTGGTCTTTGGAGAAGTGGAAGAGGGCTGGGAAAGAGGCCGGAGATCAGTATCCAGTGGCCGAGGAGGACAACTCCCCACAGGTCTTGGAGAGAGCTTGCTCTCAGAAATCTGAGGATTCCCAGGGGGAAGGCTGCTGTCTACACTTGAGGATCTGGTCTCCTGGGCCCCTGAATGGCCAGAGAGGAGCACAGGGGATGGGCTGGGTCCTTAGGACCTCCTGGGAAGGTCAGTTAGAACCAGCAGAATTTGTGTCATGTGAAACAGAGCTTCTAGTGGAGACACATGGCAACTTCAGCCAAAAATTAATAAGTATATTTAAGAAGAGTCAAGAGATGCACAAAACAAAAGATCTGTGCAGACACTAAGAAATTCAGAGTATATTACCCATATCCCCACTGCAAAAGTAGAAAGACTCTGATAAAACAATAAATGAATTTGACAGGGACTTCAGGAAATAGGAAGATGAAGGGACTCTCAAATCCTGATGGCTTTGACAGCAAAGAGGTGTCCTTGCTCAGTTTATGGGCTGCAGTTCCAGTCCGCATGATCTTCACTGCAGGACCTGGATAGTGTAAAAGTTAATATATGTGCTTTCACTGCTCCATTTCACTTTTATTATTTGTTTTACATTGCTTTTTCCTCTTTTCCCATTTTCTTATCTTGACTGGTTTGATCAAGTTCCTATTTGTTCTGTTTCTCACCTGCTTAGCTAAGGGATTTTTTTTGCATTTTCAATGTAAGGGGTACCTTCCCTTTCCTTCCACTCTTTGCTATTATTTGAAAATAATATACCAACTAAGGATGACAAAACAGACAGACAGAAGTATGTGGGTCCCAGATGATGGTGGAACTTCCATGTTAGCCCTAGATTGACTATTTGGGGGTTTATTTTATAATATTTGTTTCAGCCTCTGATATGTGGGTTTTTCCGTTACATGCAGCAGGGATTGGTTATATTATTGCTCAAAATATTTGCTGTCTCTCCCTGTGGAAGGATTATATATTCCTGCTTTATTGAGGACAGGCTTGGCCATGTGGCTTGCTGTAGCCAATGCAAACCTAGCAGAAGTGAGATGTGCCATTTCTAAGCAGAAGCTTTGAGAGCCACTGTGTTCTCTCACCATGCTCTCTTCCTTTGCCATGAACCCAGCAATGTGCCAGGCAGGACAAACCCCAACAGCATGGGTCCCCTGGAGCAGAACCACAGCTACCCCACAATGGATCAGTTATGTGACAAGAACTAAATAGTGTAGGCCCCTGAGCTTTTGGAGTCATTTGTTATCCCCTAACCCCATCTATTCAGACCGACATAACAGTCAAACACCATCCTAGCTGCTGGTATTTGCAACTAAAATTTTATTTTGCTCAATGATGCATCATGCCATGTAATATTTAATCACCTGTACATGTACTTATAAATAAGACCCTTTTCCAGAGGAAGTGATGGAGACAGAGAGAGAGTAAGACACCTTCCCAGGACCTCATGGCCAGTAAGGGGAGCAGAGCTGGATTTCACACTTAGAGGACTCCAAATCCCTTGCTTGTTTTACCATAAGAAGTTGATGCAGGAGACTCTGGAGCCACCTCCCTGGCATCATAACAGAAGTGCACGAAGAACTGTGGCTTCCACTTGGGATTTTCTCCTTTAACTCCATTTTTAGCTTGAGTGGCACATGGTACTAGGTTTCTGACTGTTACTGTTGGGGTCTGACGGACTTATCCATAATAAGGAATCTCCATCCCCAAACTTCCCATGCTTTTTTAAAAAAGGAAAGGAGACATAATTGTCAATGCCCAGCTCCACCATCAAACTGAGTATAAAAACTTATGTTGATTTAGAGACCTGAATAATCAGTTTTCTGAATTTGTGGGGGAGGTTTTCCTCAGTCTCACCTTTGTGCAGTAATGCTAGGCTTCTAGCTAGATTCAGATCTTTGGGGTGTGTATATAGCAGAACAGGGTTCCTATTCTCTGGAAGCCTGGGATTCAGTGACCTTCCCTGCTTCACACTTCTGAGTTTGGCAGAACAGCCAGCCCCCTCAGGAAACCCCAGCCATCTCCCTGGGAGAGAGCAAAGCATTTTCAAGGTCCCTTTCACGAGGGGGGAAAATTGCTTCCACACCTCACACTAACATAAACCTAGCCATTGATAGACTTCTTGCAGATTTTTAAGCAGGACTTTAGGGGAAAGGGGGAAGAGACAAATGCAGAAGAGAGAAGAAGGGAACTCCTTGAAATCGACACAACAAGCCTGGACATAAACAAGAAAATAGGGCAACTTTCAGAGGGAGGCAGGGGAAATCACTGAAAGTTCCATAGATGAAGCCTTTCATTTCTATCTTGGCATTTTTCCTACCCGAGCTTTTACATAGGTGAATTTCTGGATCTCCAGGCTGTAATTTCAGTAACATTTACTGATGAAATAAAAATGGTTTGGACCAAAGAAACTGATTCACTCCACTTCTCTAAAGCTGATTTATTGCATCCTGCTCTCCTTGGAAGTTCATTCTAAAAGAGGGATTGAACAGTTTTCTGATCGAGGCTTTCCCTCCTTCCCAATCTTCATGTCCCTTCTGAGCTATACAAGTTAGGGATTACCATCCCCGAACTTGGACAAAGGCCCAACACAGAGAAGAGGGAAAAAAGCCTGGTGAGCTGAGAAGGGTAAAATAAGTGTGTCAAGAATGGGTGGCACCCAGAGATGATGGAGATATGGGAGAGGTGGGTACTGCAGGCTGTGTAGGGAGCGCCTATCTTGGTTTGGACTCACATCAAGATTTCTGAGACAGCTTAAATAGCCTGATGCTAGGGGATGACTAGTGTTTTGACACCAAGATGGATCTCAGAGTCCCAGAAGAGTGAGGAATTTCCTGATATTACAAGGTAAGATTGTTTCTCCTGAGCAGCATCTCTCCTGAACTCAAAGATTCATCTCTTCATGCCCAGCCTGTGGTCATAATTAGAAAGCCATGAACAGATGTAACAGAGTGGCGTTCACTAGCTCTAAGAAGTTAATCCAGATTAGAAGCGTGGACTTTTCTTAGGGCTTGTGGACTTCATAAGAGCATAAGAAACCCCAATATCACCTGTCAGACGTTTAGGGGGGAATGACTACCATATGCTGTCTGGAAATAGAGAAGACGATGTGCTAGCTCCCTGGTATCTTTCTTTAAAAGTAAGGAAGAGTTGCAAAGAGGCTCAAGTCACCTCTGTAACTGCTGATGTACCAGCTGGCTATTGTTGCATAAAAAACCACCTTCTAACCTAATGAGTTATAACAACAACCATTTATTATTTCTCACAAATCTATGGAGAACTGTGTGGTTCCTCTGGTCTGGGCAAGATTGAGCTGTTAATGGCTTGGCTTGTTCATGCCTCTCTTGTCAGCTGGTGGATTGGCTGGGGGCTGGCTGGTCTAGGATGGCTTCTCTCATGTGTCTGAGGACAGGCTGGCTACTGGCTGCAAGGGGGTGATGGGGTCATGACGTCTCATCCTCCAGGGGGCTAGCTCAGACTTTTTCCTAAAGAACATGCAGAAGTACAAACAGCCCTGAGGCCTAGGCTCAGAACTGGTTCATGTCACTTAAACGACATTCTACTGGCCAAAGCAAGTCATGAGGTCAGCCCAGATTCAAACAGGGGGCTAATGGACTCCCATTTCTTAGTGACCGGAGCTGCAAAATCACAATATCAATGGTGTGAGTATAGGAAAGTGTGGAGAATTAGGGTCTATTTGTCATCAGTCTACCACAGATGAAGTTGCCTTTATTTGAGAGATGGCTGTGCCAGACCGGGGTGCGTGGGCCCTGGAATTGAGGTCCTCTCTGTGTGCAATGAGTAGACCCACAGAGGAGTCACACACACAGTCCTGACCTCAGTGGGGCTGTGTCCCGAAGCAAATAGCCATAGGGCAAAGGATTTCCCACATTCAAAATACTACCTGGTATTTATTCTCTCACTACCTTTGTGAGTGCTGCTTGCATTTTACAGAAAGGGAGACCACAAAATGGGTTTTGTTCCCCCACAGATAATTTGCTTTTTTAATTAGAGTTTAAACTAACTGAACCTTCTTGTTTGGAAACACCTGATGCCAGGATGTCTTTTCTGTAGTTTCTTGGGTTCCTGCTGATTTCCCAAGACATTATGCACATGGAAGAGACAGGAGGAAGAGGTAAGAGTTGTGGCTTAATAGCTATAAATCCAACTTTGTGAATCTAGGACACAAATGTGACCTACTGGGGGCAATAGTGGACCATGATGCTCTGTCATAGTGATGGAGGTTGGGGCTCTCAAGCACCCAACTTGGATCTGTGAGGCAGTGCCATCTCCACAGGCCCAAGATCCTCCACCTCCGAGAGAAAAGGAGCAGCGTTGCCCACCTCATGGTGATCCCAAGGGAAAATGAAAAGTTGTTTCTCACCAAAAGGTGAATGTAGCAGATTTTGTGGAACCACTTCTCCAAACTCTACTTTGTTCCATACTCATGTAACCCTAATTTGGTTCTGGTACAGGTGGCGACATGTTTTGGCAAGGTGGGACCCTCCCCAGCCCGAGGCTGCACCGTGATTGGTCCACGTTAACCACTGTATTCCCATTTTACTTTGCTAATGATCAGTTTAAAGACAGACATGTGGCCAATTCTGGCAAATGTACTTAAAGAGGAAGCATACTGGGAGCTTCTGGGAAAGATCTCCCCCTGATAAAAAGAGAGATATACTGGGAGAAATCCTGCATTCCTTCTCTCCTGATTTTGGCTTCATTGTTAGAAGAGGAAGTGATGTTTGAAGATGTGGCAAGCACGTTGTCACCACAAAAGGGAGGCCAGCCTCTCTCTCCAGGTAAGCCACCTCGGCAGGTGAACTCACTGCTCTCCCCCCTGCATGGGACCTGACTCCCAGGGGTGTAAATCTCCCTGGCAACACAGAATATGACTCCCAGGGATAAATCTGGACCCCACATCATGGGATTGAGACCAAAAGGGGGATGCAAAATGAAACGAAATAGTTTCAGTGGCTGAGAGATTCCAAAACGAGCTCAGAGGTCACTCTGGTGGGCACTTTTATGCACTATATAGATAACCCTTTTTAGGTTTTAATGCACTGGAATAGCTAGTAGTAAATACCTGAAACTATCAAACTGCAACCCAAGAGCCTTGACTCTTGAAGACAATTGCATAGCAATGCAGCTTACAAGGGTAACAGTGTGATTGTAAAAACCTTATGGATCACACTCCCTTTATCCAGTGTATGGATGGATGAGTAGAAAAATGGGGACAAAAACTAAATGAAAAATAGGGTGGGAGAGGGGGGTGTTTTGGGCGTTCTTTTTTACTTTTATTTTTTATTCTTATTTTCACTTTTTCTGGTACAAGGAAAATGTTCAAAAAATAGATTGGGGTGATGAATGCACAACTATATGATGGTACTGTGAACAACTGACTGTACACTTTGGATGACTATGGTATGTGAATATATCTCAATAAAATTGAATAAAAAAAAAGGGAGGCCAAGAGAATCTCTGAGAAGTGACACAAACTGTACCATCATCATTCTGCTGAGCAACTGGGACCAGGGCTGAAATTCAGCCAGATGTTCCAACGCAGCAGCAGTGGTTGTTTATAGCTAGTTTGTTCCGATTGGTCAGGCATTGGTTCTGATTCATCAGTGCCTACGCCATATTGATTATTAAGTATTCTGTAAACCAACCTTGCCTGGAACCAAAGCCTCTGGATTTCTTGTTATATAATGAAAATAACCCCTATTGTTTAAGTCATTTAAATTGGATATTCAATTACTTGCAGCCCAAAGCATCCTAACTGATACAGTTATGGATTATGGGAATTTGGTCATGTCTGAACTAAGCATATGGATATTTCATTTGCAGGGCTTTGGAGGCTGGCAGCCCTGTCTGCATCTGTCATATTCCTTTGCTTCCCCACCCCACAATTGTTAGGAAGCAATAAGGACTTTCTCTGTTGATTGGCTCCCTTATCTAAAACCAAGTGGTGGTATCAAGATAAAAGGAGACTGTCTAGAATCTGTGGCCTGGAAAAAGAAGCTCTCCCAACTCTATCAGTGTGTGGTATCTTGCTCTTCACAGAAGGGTTGGGATAGACATTTGTCCTCTGGCAGAATGTAGATTTAGCTAACTTCTACATAATCTATACATTTACCCTTTTGCTATACCATTTGATTAGCCATATTGATAATGTCCCTTTTAGGAATGAGGCTTGGGTATCCATCAACCAACCAGTCAACCAGTCACTCTTGTTGATGCCACTGGTAACTGGGGGAAACTTCAGGGAACAGGTCTATGGACATGCCTGCCGCACCGTATTGTCATTATTTTTCCTGTGTCCATTCCCTGCTGGACTGTGAGCAACTTGAGGGCAAGAACCACATCTTTGATCTGTGTATCCACAAGCCTACCACAGGATCTGGTCCAGGTTGGGGGGTGCTCAATATGTGATTCATTGAAAGAAAAACTGAATTATATTCATTCATCTTCACTGTTTGTTAGTAAAATTATTTTAAAGTGCATGTTCTACCAAGAGTGGATGATTTTTATAGCCACAGAACAACCCACTTTCTATCTGGCTGTCTGAAAAAAATCTAATTAGGGATATTGGAGTATCTTATCCCATTTAAAACCCAACATATGCAGAAATACACTGAAGAAAACTCAGCCCATGTTTCCATATGCTTTTTGTGGCACAGTCTTTTCCTAGAAAGCCTTTTTTATGGGAAGGATGATGATTCATAAAGCGACTCACTACTAAATGTGATGACAAGAGTGGGAATATCATTCTCAGGTTAAAAAAAAGATTTTTCATGAATTCACTAAGTAGTGAGTTTGAACTAACTTGAAAAGCTGACAAAGAAGTTAGATAAAATATATTTATATCTCTGCTAACATGTCAGCTCATCTGAAGCCTCCCTGAGATCTCCAAGGGACAGCAGGTAAGCTGTTCTTCAAATGGCCATCTGAAAACTCATCAAATAGCAAGGTATGAAACACAATCACCTCCAAAACTTTCAAATTGCATTGATCTGTGGCATAAAGCTTTCACCACAGGAAGAACAGTGATGGGTTTGAGAATTGCAGGAGGATTCATTTAAAGTGCTTTGTGTTGTGGTTTTTTTTTTTTTAAATTATATACGGAATTGCCTGGGAGTCGTAAATAGACTTTATTTGCTATATTTTGCAGAAGATAAAATTATCAGGACTGTCTATGTATTTCAAAGCCGGGGAAAACAAAAACATCTTTGAAGTCTCTCCTCATGGATTTTTTTTTTTTTTTTTTTTGGTCTTAATCTTCTAAGAGATGGTACTGATAATGTTTATTCTTTTCTTCTTTCTAAAACAGTTGAAAGTACCATTTTTCCCAGTTAAAACAGCAATCTCATTTTTAATTAGGTCAGGTAGAGGACCCACTGAGTGCCACAGATTTTCTAAATAACTGCAAAGTGGTATGCGGGGATTTCTGAGCACCGTCACCCCTCTCTGCAAACATCTCTCCTCCCTGTCTCCCCAGCCCTGCGGCCCTTCTGCCAGGAACATGCCCTGATCTTTGTGGGGTGGGGCTTTTCGTTTGAATTCATACACACCATCCGGACAAGTTTTTCTGCACGTATTTCCCCAGTAACCAAAGAGATAAGCCGTTTTCTATCTGCTTGGAGATAATTCATGGAGTTTTGGTTTCAGATGGTGGTTATGGGTAGGGGGTGCACAGCCCATACAACAGGCAGGCAGTGAAGACCGGGGGCAGGATTTTCTTTTAAGTTACACATACTCAGAAATATCAGGTTCTCACAAAATTCCATCCTGTTAGTCTCCCCCATAGCCTGGAGCAGGAGTTGGAAAACACCTTCTGTAAAAGGTCAGCTAGTAAATATTTTAGGCTTTGCGAGACATTTGGTCTCTGTTGCAACTGTGCAGCTCCGTGCAAAGGCAGCCATGCACATACAGAACCACATGGGTGTGACTGTGTTCCAGTAAAACTTTATTTATAAAAATAGGCGGTGGGCCTCAGACCGCTGACCTGGAGCATCTCTCGGTGCTTCACCTGATGGGAGCCTAGACCACGGTGTTTTGAGTCATGGCATCCCGCCTGCTGTCTGAAGAGGTGGTATGTGGTGAGCCCACAGGAGCTCTGACCCATTTGGGTGAGCCCGTTACAAGGCCCTACCTGTGCCCTTTGCATGACAGACACCTGGTAAGCATTATAGTGGGTGACCCTCAAAAAATACAGTGGGTTCTGTATTTTTATTTGCTAAATCTGGCAACCCTACATAAAAGCCACGATGCAGCCTCGTTGCACAATAACATTCCTTTGCAGCCGTCTCTCCCTTGCTCCTTACGCTGAGTGTCTTAGGTCCGGTTCCCCAAGAGCAGCCCCTAAAGTGAGGATCCTTGTGCACGTGATTTATTGAGGAAGTGCTCCCAGGGAGCCTGGAAGGAGAGTGAGGGAACAAGGAGGAGACCAGGCTCGGGTGGAGCCTCAGGCAAGTCCTCCAGAAGGGAGCTTCAGCCTGATGACACACGGGAATTCTGGAGTGTACGTTTCACCTCAGCAATGTCCCCAGGGTATCTGGGCAGAGCACTGACACTGTCCTCTACATTAAGCCAGAAACAGAGGCAGGTAGAGGTTTGAGGCTTGGAAAGAATAATCACCAGGTCCCTGCCAGCTTGCTTTCATTTGGTTTTATTCTCACCTATCACTAAGAAGGGCAAAGGAGATAAATGTAGCCAAGCATATATGAGTGGATACAGCTGTCCCATCTTGCCTGCACCTCACAGAGTTGGCCTACACCTTACAGAGCTGGCCTGTACCTCACAGAGTCGGTCTGTACCTCACAGAGTTGTTCCATACCTCACAGAGTTGGTCTGTATCTCAGAGTTGGTCTGTACCTCAGAGTCGGCCTGTATCTCACAGAGTTGGTCTGTACCTCACAGAGTTGGCCTGTGCCTCACAGAGTCGGCCTGTACCTCACAGAGTCGGCCTGTACCTCACAGAGTCAGCCCGTACCTCACAGAGTCGGCCTGTACCTCACAGAGTTGGTCTGTACTTCACAGAGTCGGCCTGTACCTCACAGAGTTGGCCTGTGCCTCACAGAGTCGGCCTGTACCTCACAGAGTCAGCCCGTACCTCAGAGTCAGCCTGTACCTCACAGAGTTGGTCTGTACTTCACAGAGTCGGCCTGTACCTCACAGAGTCAGCCCGTACCTCACAGAGTCGGCCTGTACCTCACAGAGTTGGTCTGTACTTCACAGAGTCGGCCTGTACCTCACAGAGTCAGCCCGTACCTCACAGAGTCAGCCCGTACCTCACAGAGTCGGCCTGTACCTCACAGAGTTGGTCTGTACTTCACAGAGTCGGCCTGTACCTCACAGAGTTGGTCTGTACTTCACAGAGTCGGCCTGTACCTCACAGAGTTGGTCTGTACTTCACAGAGTCGGCCTGTACCTCACAGAGTTGTTCCATACCTCACAGAGTTGGCCTGTACCTCACAGAGTCGGCCTGTACCTCACAGAGTCGGCCTGTGCCTCACAGAGTCGGCCTGTACCTCACAGAGTCAGCCTACACCTTATAGATGTCGGCCTGAAGGGAAGGATTTGGCAGATCAGAGGAGCAGGCTTGCTATCTGTTGTTGGCCAGGAGAGGAATCCTGTTACAACTCAAGGACCTACCTTACTATCACAAAAATAATTTCTTTCTGGGACACTTCTTAGTTACACCCTCCTAGGTTTTACCCCTTGCTATACCAACTCCTTGCCAACCCCTCTCTTTAGGGGACTTCTTGGGGCTCCCGCATCCCTAACTCCAAATATCGGGACCTGATGGGTGATGAGCCTGATGCTGAACAGCACCAAGGAATCCCACGGCCTTCAACAGACCTACGCGCACCCACCTCTTGGGAACCCCAAAGGCCTGCTCCTCTCATTGCCCGGTGGGCAGCCCACTCCCACAGCCAGGGGGGAGGTGAGAGGACACCGGAAAGGACCTGGATTCTGGGGTGGACGGAGTGGGGCTTGGATCTGGGCTCTGGTGCTGACCAGCTGGGTAATCGTGGGGAAGATGTCTCCCCTCAGTGTCCTCATCTGTCAAAGGGACTGATAACACTATCTCACAGGAAAGGGAGAATTAAGTGAGATCACTAACAGATGCACAAAACAACAGCAAGTCCTTTTCCTTCTGTTTAGGGGCCCTCCCTGTTCCCAGAGGTCTTCCTTTCCTTAATGACCCTTGAAATCCAGGGTTCAGAATGCCTCCCAGTTTGAGAAATAGCCTTTTAATTCCTGATCCGCAGCCATGCTTTGCTGGTGACCGTGCTCGTGTGCACCGGGGAGGGGAGGGTGACGTTGACCCAGAGGACCTGACAGCAGGAAACGCAGAGACAGTGACGCAGCACTCAGGGAGCTGAGCAGGACACAGCACATTCTGCTCAAACCCAAAGACAAGCATTATTAGGAAGTCATAATGGAATATTCCTCCTGATGCGTGTGGGCAGAAGGGGCTGAAGTGATAAAGGGGAAATGATGTGGACTTTCATTTTCACGGGTTGGTCCTCAATTACTCAGGCTCGGTGGGAGGTTCCACTTGCACCGAATGTGGTACCCAGAGCGCACAGTGGCTCCTCTCTTCCCCTTTGCAAAGTGACGGTTAAGATTCATTTTCTGATCCGTTCAATAAGTACGTGGAAGGATCCTTCAGGAAGAGAGGTGTCTGGTGAAGGTGAGATGTCTACTATGTTGTTACAATTCTCTACCCTTTCTAACTTGCTTCAATTTCTGACTCCTCCACCTCTTGCCCTTCACTGCAGCTGAATAAATAGAATGACTCTGAGAGATTTGGTGACAGCTGCCAGCTCCCCCGATGGATTCAATCTTTAGTTCAATTCAGATAGTTTCTTCCTGTTGAAACAAAATCCCTAGGTTGATCCTTGAAGACTAATTATTTCATTACTCCTTTGTTTGTTCCCCGAACATCACCTACAATAAGCTAGGTGTGGAGGGGTGGGGTGGGTCAGGGAAGTGAGGATGTGCTACTCAGTTCCTGACCTTAAGACCCCAGGAGGGGAGAGAGGAAGGTAAGTGGTCACGGAACAACATGCAAAGTGCTGCCTCAAAGGGCTGCACAAGGTGCGATGGGAACACCGAGAAATGAGTGACTGAATATTACAAAGGAGAGCACGCTTGAACTGGGTTTGAAAGGATGAATTAGAGTTTACCCAGGGACAGAAAACTTCCTAAATGGAGAGGCTAAAGGATACAGATGTACAGATGCAGATTGGACTGACTTATTGGGGAACTTGGTTTAGCTAAAATATAGGGTATTTGGGGGAATTAGCAAGAGCTGGAGCTAGCTAGATAGGCTGAAGCCAGATTAATTCATTAAAAAAAATTACTGAGTACCTACTATGCACCAGAGATTATGCTTTGTGCCAGGAATGCAAAGATGTGTGAGATGGCTATGGTACCCACCCTCTCGAGGCACATCCACCAGGAGGGATACACAGGAAAAGAACCCAATCATGAAATAAAGGAATGTTTTCTTTCTGCAGTTCATTAAGAACTACTGAAAGTTGTTAAACAAAGGAATGCAGGGCTCATGTTGACATTGAAGGAAGTTTACCACGGTAGGTGTGGAAGACAGAGTGGAGATGGGTGAAACTGGGGACCAGCAAGGAGGCTACTGAGATAATCCAGGTAGGATCTGATAAAGGATTGGATTAAGGCAGGAGAGATCTTTCAGGAAATGATCTGGTCAGATAACCACACCCTGACTCCATAGCAAAGACTCCCTGTCCTCCCTCTTTAAATGGTGATAAAATACACGTAATGCAAAGGTAACCATTTTAAAGTGTATCATTCAGGAGCAGATATTACATCCACAGGGCTGTGCAACCACCCCCACTATCTAGTTTCAGAACATTTCATCACCTCAAAAGGAAACCAATACCTGTTAACCAGTCACTTCCTATTCCTTCCTCCTCCAGCCTCTAGCAACCATAAATCTCCTTTCTGGCTCCATGGATTTGCCTATTTTGAATATTTCATATAGATGGAATCATACAATTTGTGTTTTTATGTGTCTGCATTCGTTCACTCAGCGTAGTGTTTTCAAGTTTCATCCATACTGTAGCATGTATCAGTACTTCATTGTTTTTATGGCTGAATAGTACTCTATTTTATGGATATGCCACATTTTGTTTATTCTTTCATCAGGTGATGGACATTTGGGTTGTTTCTACCTTTTGGCTCTTGCAGGTAGTGATGCTGTGAACATTCACGTACAAGTTTTTGTGTGAACCCCAGTTTTCAATTCTCTGTGGGTAGACCCAGGAGTGGAATTGCTGACACCCTTCTTTTTGACTCAAACTTATAGCTCCCAGGAAATCAATTTTTGGGAAAACTTACACAAAGGCTTTCTTCCCTTGCCTAAAGAGTGTGAATGATGGTGGTAGTACTCCTTTCAGTCTGTGATTGTAATGGGATCAGTTTCTATCTTAAACTTCTGTTTAGGGCTGCCTGCCTCTCATCAGCAAGAAGTGATCTCTAGGGGAGTCTGGGTTTATGAAGTGGCCATAGAAGCAAATTGGCTTGGACTTCGTGACCTAGAGACATATGGTCAAATTTCTCAAATAAAATAGACTCCATATCGTCAGTTCTGATTTCCTGACTAGATTATTCAAGGGAAGCCTGAGGGGACTGGTATTGATAATTAGAGTCTCTCTCAGCTTCTGACCTCCGCATCTGCTTTGGGGTGTAGGACGATCATCCCTTCTATGGCTATTTGGAGGACAAAAGCAACACCACCTTCTCCTTTATGCCACAGTGTGGTCTTCTAGAAGGACCAAATTACATTTAGAAATATATTAGCCCTCTTGATTTTGTATGTGAGTTTGGGAACTGGTCAGCGTAACCTGAATTTTTCTAGTTGCACTGGTGTGGCCTACTGGAAAGAACACCCTCTCTGGACCTGATGGAGCTGAGTTCAAATCATGCTACTTCCCAGTTATATGTCCTTGGACAAGTTATTTAAATTTTCTGAGCTAACTTTCTTCACTTGTAAAAGAAAGATAGTAAGACCATCTGTAAAAGGATGTCTTGATTTTGGCTGAGGTCTCAAAATATGAGAAAAAAATAATAGGTAGCAAGTATTCTATCCAAAATGAGTTGCTAGAATACATATCTAAGATTTGCAAGGAAGCATCCTGGAACTGTTTTTTGTTTGTTTGTTTTTTTTGGTTGTTGTTGTTGTTGTTTTAAAATGCCCAGCCTTTGTGTACATCAAAAGTTTAACAGATACTGAGGTTGTAAAGGCCAAAAGTTGAAATTAGATATTTTTGGATCGTGTTGTCAGTAAGAAGACTTCAAGAAACCCCTAATCCTTAATATTGGGAACAAGGCAAGGATGTATGTGCTCACCACTCTTATCCAACATTTTACTGGAGGTACTAACCAGGGAAATCAGTCAAGAAAAAGAAATGAAAGGTATAAGTATTTGTGCCAGTTTGAATGTATTATGTTCCCCCAAATGCCATTATCTTTGATGTAATCTTGTGTGGGCAGACCTATCAGTGTTAATTAGATTGTAATTCTTTGAGTGTTTCAATGGAGATGTGCCCCACCCAACTGTGGGTGATGACTCTGATTGGATAATTTCCAAGGAGGGGTTGGCCTGCCCATTGGGTAGGTCTGAATTAAATTACTTGTGCACTATATAAGATCAGACAGAAGGAGCGAGCTTGCTACAGTCAAGAACGATGCTTTGAAGAATGCACAGGAGCTGAGAGAGGAGCTGCAGCTTACAGAGACATTTTGGAGACAGCCTTTGAAAGCAGACTTTTACTCCGGACAAGCTAAGAGAGGATAAACGTCCCAAGAGCAACTGAGAGTGACAGTTTGGAGAGAAGCTGAAACTAGAGAGGAACATCCTGGGAGAAAGCCATTTTGAAACCAGAACGCTAGAGCAGACACCAGCCATGTGCCTTCCCAGCTAACAGAGGTTTTCTGGACACTATTGGCCATCCTCCAGTGAAGGTACCCGATTGTTGATGGACACTTTATGGCCTTAAGACTGTAACTGTGTAACCAAATAAACCCCCCTTTATAAAAGCCAATCCATTTCTGGTATTTTGCATTGTGGCAGCATTAGCAAACTAGAACAGATTTTGGTACTGAGAGTGGGGTGCTTTTGCTGCTGAGTTTGCAAATACCAAACATGTTGGAGTGCCTTTTTAAATGGATAAGGGGAAGATTCTGGAAGAATTGTGAGGAGCTTGATAGAAAAGGCCTAAACTGCTTTGAAGAGACTGTGGAAATATGGACTCTAAAGATACTTCTGATGAGGCCTTGAACAGAAATGATGAATATGTTGTTGCAAACTGGAAGAAAGGCGATCCTTGTTTTAAAGTGGCAGAGAATTTGGCAAAATTGAGTCCTGGTGTCAGATGGAAGGAAGAATTTGAAAGCGACAACCTGGAATATTTAGCTGATGAGATCTCCAAGCAAAATATAGAAGAAGTAGCGTGGCTTCTCCTTGCAGCTTATAGTAAAATGCGAGCAGAGAGAAATAAACTTAGAACTGAACTCTTGGGTTCAAAGAAACCTGAAGCTGATGGCTTGGAAAATTACAGGCTTCCAGGGAGTGGAATCCCAGAAGCTACAGCCCAACGTGGGGATGTAACCAAACATTGAACCCAGCCACCATTCCAGTACAAGCCAAGACTGGAAAAGGAGTTAAGCAGAAAGGATTTGTGGTAAGTCCTATTGTCTGCTGGCTTTGACCCGTGTGTGCTTCATGCGAAGCCAACAGAATTTTTGCAAGATCTTTATAGACAGAGCTGCTGCTGGTAGGGACTGGAGGAGAAGACAAGGAACAAATTGAAGGAAAAATTTCTTCAAAGACAGAGCCATGGAGGTTGCAGTCTGGAGTCAAGAGGCCTTAGACTAGGAGAGCGGAGTGGCCCACATGCATGGAAAGGGTGAGTTTGCCCCAGAGGTTGAGGGTGGGCCTTCGGCCTCGATGCTCTAGAAGAGTTTTTCCACCCCAGGCCTCAAAGAGGGTGGAGTACATTCCCAGGGAATTGGGGACAGCCTGGCTGCCACCCCACTGTTCTGAAGGGGTTGAGCATGTGCCCCGGAGAAGGAAGGGAATCTGGGTGCTGCCCTGCTGTTTGAGGAGGGTTGGGTCGAGAAGGTGGTCTCCTAAATGTGTGGATATGTTGGAGAACTCACCCCAGTGTTTGGAGAGGAAAGGGCTACTGAAAAGGCCCTTAGGAAGGGTTAGACTCCCGCTCTCTCAAGCCCCAAGGATGCAACCTCATTCTGTTAATGACTCTCAGACTTTGAAATCTAATGGAATTTGTCCTGCGGGTTTTAGGAACTGTTTTGATCCTGTTGACCCTGTTTTCCTTACTCTTTGTCCTTATGGCAATGGGAATGTTTATCCTATGAATGTCCCTCCTTTGTATATTGGAAGCACATAATTTGTTCTAAGTTCACAGATTCATAGCTAAAGGAAAATTTTGCCTTAGGACTGACCACACCTATAATTGATTTTGATGGGATCTTGTATTTAACTACTGTTATTGAAATGATTTAAGTTTCTGTGATATTGTTGTGGGATGAATGTATTTTGTATATGGAAAGATAATGTCATTTTGGGGTCCAGGGGGTGGAATGTGCCAGTTTGAATGTATTATGTCTGCCAAATGCCATTATCTTTGATGTAATCTTGTGTGGGCAGACCTATCAGTGTTAATTAGATTGTAATTCTTTGAGTGTTTCAATGGAGATGTGCCCCACCCAACTGTGGGTGATGACTCTGATTGGATGATTTCCAAGGAGGTGTCGACCCGTCCATTGGGTGGCTCTGAATTAAATTACTTGTGCACTATATAAGATCAGACAGAAGGAGCAAGCTTGCTACAGCCAAGAGGGACACTTGAAGAAAGCACAGGAGCTGCAGATGAGAGACAGTTTGAAGATGGCTGTTGAAAGCAGACTCTTGCTCCAGAGAAGCTGAGAGAGGACAAATATCCCAAATGCAACTAAGAGTGACATTTTTGAGGAACTGCAGCCTAGAGAGGAACTCCTGGGAGAAAGCCATTTTGAAACCAGAACTTTGGAGCAGATGCCAGCCACATGCCTTCCCAGATAACAGAAGTTTTCCAGACGCCATTGGCCATCCTCCAGTGAAGGTACCCGATTGCTGATGTCTTACCTTGGACGCTTTATCACCTTAAGACTGTAACTGTATAACCAAATAAACCCCCTTTTGTAAAAGATAATCCATCTCTGGTGTTTTGCATTCTGGCAGCATTAGCAAACTAGAACAGTATTTTAAAACTAGAACAGTCTCTATTTGAAGAAGACACAATTTTTTATACAGAAAATCTCAAAGACTCTGCAAACAAAGCTATTATAGCTAATAAGTAAGTTTAGCAAGGTTGCAAGATACAAGGTCAAAAAACAAAAACCAATGGTATTTCTATAAACTAACATTGAACAACTAGAAATTGAAATTTTAAAATTTCTATTTACAATAGCTTCAAAACCATGAAATATTTAGGTATAAGTCTAATAAAATATGCACATGATCTGTATGCTGAAAAATATAAAACATTGATGAAATAAATTAAAGAAGACCTAAATGAATGGAAGGTTCATGGATTGGATTACTCAATATTGTTAAGATGTCAATCTTTCCAAACTGATCTATAGATTCAGTGCAATCCTAATAAAAATTCCAGCAGGAATTTTGTAGAACTCAACAAGCTGATTCTAGAATTTAGATGGAAAGACAAAGGATCTAGAATAACCAAACTTTTTTTTAAAAAAAGAGAAGAAACAAACTGGAGGATTCACACTGCCTGACTTCAAGGTTTACTATAAAAGCTGCAGTAACCAAGACACTGAGGTATTGTCAAAAGGATATACACAGATCAATGGAACCAAACAGAGTCCAGAAATGGACCCATACATATATGTTCAATTGATTTCCATCAAAGGTACAAGAAATATTGTCTTTTTGGCAAATTGTCTTTTCAGCCTATGATACTGAAACAATTAAACATCCATATACAAAAAGTCAACATGATCTATATCTTGTACCATATGCAAAAATTAACTCAAAATGGACCATAGACCTAAATGTAGAACCTAATACTATAAAACTTGTAGAAGAAAATGTAGGAGAAAATCATTGTGATCTTGGGTTAGACAAAGAGTCCTTAATTACAACACTAAAAGTGTGATTCAAGAAGAAAACCTTGATGTATGGTCTTCATCAAAATTGAAAATTTCTGCTCTTTGAAAGACACTGTTAAGAGAATGAGAAGACAAGCCACAGGTTGAAAGAAAATAGCTGCAAGACACACATCTGATAAAGAACTTGTATCCAGGATATATAAAGCTCTCTCAAAACTCATTAAGAAAACAAAGAACCCAATTTAAAATGGGCAAAATTTTAAACTGACAATTCGCCAAAGATGATATAGGAATAATATATAAGTACATGAAAATATGCTCAACATCATTATTAGCGATATTGAAATTAAAACTACAAGATACCACCACATACCTATTAGAATGGCTAAAAAAAAAAAGAATCATCACTATTGAGTGCTGGTGAAGATGTGGGGCAACAGGAACTTTCACAGCTGCTTTGGAAAACAGTATGGCGGTTTCCTACAGTATGACCCAGCAGTCCCACAATTCCACTCTAGTTATTTACCCAAGTGAAATGAAAACTTATGTTCACACAAAAGCCTGTACATAAATGTTTATAGGCCTTTATTGATAATCATCAAAAACTAGAAACAACCCTAAAGTCTTTCAATTGGTGAATGGATAAACTGTCATACATCCATACAATAGACTACTACTCAGCAATAAAAAGGAATGAATTACTGATCCTTACAACAATATGGATGAATCTCAAAAACATGATGTTAGTGAAAGAAGCCAAACTCAGAGGCTACATGTTGAATGCAACCATTTTTATGACATTTGGAAAAGGCAAAACTTTAGTGGCAGTGGTTGCCAGGGGCTCAGGGTGAGGGGAGGAATTAACTACAAAAAGAGAAGGGAATTTTGGGGGTCAATGGAACTGTGTTATATCTTGATTGTGGTGGTGGTTATATTATTGTATGCATTCGTCAAAATTCATAGAACTCTACAGGAAAAAGGGTGAATTTTAACGCATTATAAATTACACTCCAATAAGAAGAACACAGTTGAATGTAAAAAAAAAATGTAGGTGATGGTAGGGAGAGGAGGGTTGAAGTGTTAATATATTTTCTCTGAGATTTGGCTAGATGATGGAAAGATCAGACATTGAAAATCAGATTTCTTTGGAGAGAGTTGTGGTGTTATGAGTCCCACTCTCGTCTTGGGGGAAAAGTAGGGACCTGCATGTTACCCCCTTGGCTCAAGCCTAGGGTGGGAAGCTCCAAGGAGATCCCCCGCTGAGACAGCTTGAAATGTGACACCCGTGATTGGAAGGACACAGGGACTGGAACTCACACCTCAAAGAAAAGTCTCAGGCAAGGGGCTGGCTGAAGCAGCCTGTGACGGCAGTGAAGTCACCGTGTGGGAAGTCACTGCACTACCACAAAGGTCAGAAGTACGCCGTTCCAAATGTAGAACTCTAGGATGGGTGGGCTTGTTTAAAAGGACCCTGTCCATGGGGCTTCCTGTGTGGGCAAGAAGACCTCAGCAGAAAGAAGTGGAAATCCTCCCCTCCACCCCCTCAACAACTGAGGGGATTCATAAGCTGTCAGCCTAAGAGACCTACTGCCTGAGTCTAGGGATGCAGTTGTAGGGGCCCAGGAGAAGGACCTCGTGGGAGCCCACGAGGGAAGCATCAGCTCTAGACATCTGCCCCAGGTGGCATGCTGGCAGCTCACATCAGCCTTTGTCAGATCAGAATTTTCCTGCCCTTTACCTTTCCCCCCACCCCCACCCCCATAATCCTGTAGGAGCCACAGGGAACTTAGTGAGGAGGGGCGGAGGTAACGGGGTGGGAGCCTCAAGGGGAATCATCAGGCAAATCTGCTATGGGTTTCTGGGAGCTCCAATCCAGGGAATATGCTTCTACAGGAGGGAGATGGAATATAATGAAAGTCATTATTTCTTCTTTTGGGTAAACATGAATTATTCACCAAAGATCTAAATTCTGTTTTATTACAGCATCAAATTTATCAAGGGAGAAAACATCTTTTTTTTTCTTTTCATCTCCATCTCTAGAGGGGAAGTATGACCTCACCTTGCTCAACGGTACAAACACTGAATGTAATGATTACCCTTAATCATGGAAGCGGGTGAACTGACCACGGGCCAGGGTGCTGAACAGTGTGGTTATTTACATACTTCTTGCATCTGTTGTGAATGATAATACTCTATTCCTCTGCTGCCTGAAAGTGGTGAATTGTGCCCTCAAATGGAAAGATAAAATATATGACTTTTGTGATGATCTTAATGTCAGCTGTTATATTCCTTTAAAAGAATGTTAGGGATCTAATCAGCTTACATGCTGATTCTAAAGTCTGACCTTAACGTGAAAGGTGAGAGGTAGCGTTCTTTCTGAACCTAGTAGGGAGGGGGTGAAGACGAGATGATAACGGTGCCAAGATGGGCTTGAGCCCAGGGCTTGATTCAACTCTGTGCATGTTACTCCATTTTTTCCAACAGCTGGAACTTCTGGAGGTTCAGTCTCTCCTGGAGGTCACTGAAGCACCATTAACCAAGCTGACGAAGGTGACTCACCCTCCAGGGTGTGAGCTCACTTTACTGGGAAGGTGGCAACAACGTTTGTCAACCTGAGGGGTGATGTCAGATTTAATTTTGTTGTTCAGGGCCTCATAAAACTGGAATGAAGTGTATCCCAGAACCTAAATAACTCTTGTGGTTGTTGTTACTGTCATTCCCGAGACCGTTTCTTCTGTGATAATCTTCCATGACACTGGGCACATCCTCCACTGGAGGATGGCTGGGTGGGCTTGTTGATATCCAATTTATCCACAACTCCTCACTAATGTTAATATATCTCCCCTGAGATTCAGCTTCAGACCTAAGGAAAGAGACGAAGTGAAAAACACCTCACCTTAGATGAACCCTGAATGCATCTCAGTGCACTCTAAATACCCACATTTATTTTAACCCTCCCCACTCAGCTGGCACAATCATCATTGCATTATATGCCTGTATTCCTGTATTAGTCAGGACTCCTTTTTTCCCAAGCATTAGAAATTCCGCCTTGAGGCTCAGGTAACTGAAAAGCCTAGACGCTGGGGAAAGCTTCAGGCATGCGGGATCCAAAGGTTCAAATAATGGCATACGTACTCAGTCTCCAGTTTCTCGCTCTCCTTTCTTCTGGTTGGCTTCATTCACCATGACGGAGGATTCCCCAACCCCCAGGCTTGCTTTGTCTTTGTAGCCAGCAGTTCCAGTGCAAAGGGAACTCACTTTTCCCCAAAGTGCCAACAAACCCTTCAGACTTGAATCCTATACCAGTGTATTGCCTATTGTGGGCCAATTACTGCATCCACAGAGTTGGAATATACTGAGTGGCCAGGTCTGAGTCACTTCCTCAATCCTTGGACCGAGGACTGGGTAGTCAGCTCCATCTCAGGGACCACGTGCGAGAAGGGGATGAATCCCCAAGGGGAAACCAGGGTATTGACACCTGAAGGAAGGGGGTTGGATGCTGAACAGGAAAATTCACAGCACATGTTGGCTCTGCCTTTTCTGAGCTCTGTAAGTTATTAAATGTTACTGTGCTCATTTCCTTAGTATTAAAATGGGGGAAAATAGTAATACATACATTTACATTTCTCTGATACACATGCAGGAGAACTTTTCTAGGACTTACAACTAATGGTGGAATTATTGAATTTTAAGGTTTGTAAGGTGAGTATATATTCAACTTTACTTGATAATGAACTTGTTCCAGAGTGATTTTTATCAATTTTCACTCCCACCTGTGTTAGGTGAATGGTTGGGTGCCCCTTCGCTCCACATCCTCTATAGTTGTTATTCTCAGACTTAATTTTTGCCAGTCATGTGCATATGTAATGACATCTCATTATGATTTTACATCATAGTTGAGCCTCTTTTCAGCTGTCTGTCGGTCACCTGAGTTTCATCCTCTGTAAAGTGCCTTTCAAGTCTTTTGCTCATTTTTCCTTTGAATGATGTCTTTTTCTTAAAAATTCATGTTATTTATACTTCCAAGATTCTTCTCCTTTAATAGTTATACATGTTGAAAACATGTTTCCCCAATTTATGGTTTGTCTTTTTACCTTCTTTATGATGTACTGAAGTACTTGATTATAATCAAGACTAATTTATCAATCTTTTCCTTTATGTTTTCTTTTGTTGTAGGTCCTGTTTAAGAAATCTTTCCTACCCCCAAAGGCATTCATAAATTCTATTATCTTCTAAGAGCTTTATAATTTTGCCTTTCACATTTAGTTGTCAGTCCACTTAGAACTGATTTGTGTATATGATGTGAGGTAGGAGGCAAAGTTTTATGAATTATAGATAACCAATTATCCCAGCATCATTATTGAAAAGTTCAGTGTTTACCTGCTGTTCTGCACTGCCATCTCTATCACATAAAAAAATCTTCAAAATTGTGTGAGTCTTTTTTTGGAAAGGAGTTTCTCTATTTGTTTCTACTCTGTTTTTCTAACTCTGTGCCAACACCATACTCTCTTAACTGTAATGGTTCTATAGTAAGTCATGATATCTGGTAGGGCAAGTCACCCTAACTTATCCTTTTCTTTCAAGAGTGTCTTGGTCATCCTAGGCCATGTACATTTTCATATAATTTTATTTTTTTATATTTAAAATTATATTTTAATGAATTTAATATACACAGAAAAGTGCACACATCACAAGTGCAGAGCTTAATGAATTATTTCAAAGTGAACAAATCTGTGTAACTACTAGCCTGGTCAAGAAATAGTAAGTTGAGCCACATGAAATTGCTATTATTGTAAGTAAAAAATGTTTGAATATCTTCCTGTGAAGTATTAATGGCTATAGGAATTGATTTCCTACTATCAACAACTGGAAAACCAGACAAAACAAGTTAAACAGCTGTTTTCAGACATTAGAAACAGGCAACAAGGACTGTGACCCAGAGAAAGGAAACAAAAAAATTTAAGCCCTGTAATCATGTCACCTTATTGACTGTGGACAGTTTCCAACTGGATTTCAAAAATAGGGAACCCCAAAAGAACCCAGGAGTTTGTTGAGGGAAGCTATGACACCCAGAACTTGCAAGGCAGAATACTGGTCAAGGGATGCTGAACACAGAGAGAGGGGTCCAGGGATTTGCAGAGGAGTCCTCATGAATTTTAGGTTGAATATCAATCAGCAGATATTTGAGATGGAATTCCACAAGACTGGAGAAAGGACCCCTGGAAAGAAGTAGGCAAAAAAATTCCCAGAGCTTTTACAGGGCTGGGAATAGGTCGTATTCTCTCCAGCCAGCACGGAGACTCTGTAATTCATGGAGCTCTCAGAAGCTCATTGCTCTAGAAGTGGAGATAAATTAATCTTACATTAAGGACTACTCTGGATGCACCCTAACACCTTAAAAACAAACCTCAAAAGGATTCAATTAACCTCAATCAACTGCATGCCAGAAAAAAAGCCCAATAATTTTTGAAAGAATACAGCAAAATACAGCACCCAACAACATAAAATTCACAATGTCTGATATCCAGTAAGAATTTCCAGGCATGCAAAGAAGCAGAAAAATATGCCCAGAACCAGGAGAGAAAAATTAATCAACAGAAACAGACACTGAAATGATGGAGATGATGGAATTACTAGACAGGGACATTTAATCAGTGAGTATAAATATGTCTGACATGTTAAAAATGTAGAGGGACACATGAACATGATGAGGAGGGAATGAAAGGACCAAATGGTACTTCTGGTAATGAAAAATACAGCATATGAATTGAAAAATATATTGAATGGGATTTTTAGTAAAGACTGCAGAAGAAAAGATCAGTAAACTTGAAGACACAATAGAGAACATCCAAAGTGAAGCATGCAGAAAATATGAAAAAAAAAAAAATGAACAAAGTGCCCCATAAGATGATTTAAAGAGGCCTAATATATGTGCAAGTAGAGTCCCTGAAGGAGAGGATAGGTGGGGAAAATATTTGAATAAATGATGGGTGAAATTTTTCCAAGTGTGAAGAAAACCCATGGAACCAATAAGCTCAATAAACTCCAGACAATAAACATAAGGTAACTACATTATGGTACATTATACTCAGGTTGCTGAAAAGCAGTGATAAAGAGAAAATTCTTGTAGGGGGGAAGAGGTCAGCACTTTACATACAATGGAACAAAGATAAGAATGACAGAATGTTTCTCTTCTGGGACCACGCATGCCAAAAGGCAATGAAGCAACATCTCTAAATTCCTGGAAGAAAAAAAAAGTCAACCTAAAATTTTATAATCACCAGAAATACCTTTCAAAAGTGAAGAAGAAATGTAGATATTTTTCAGACAAACTAAAGCTGAAAATCATCACAAGCAAACCTGCACTGAAAGAAATATTAACATAAGTCTTCAGGCTGAAGAAAAATGATACTAGATAGAAATTTGGATTTATACAAAGGAATAATAAAAGCTACAGATGATGAATATGTAGGAAAATAAAACCACCTTTTTCCTTCACTTTTAATTCCTTGAAAAGATAATTGACTGTTTAAAGCCAAAAGATGTATTGTGGAATTTATATCATATATTAAAGTAACAGAAATGACAAAAAAGGACAAAATGGCAAGAGGGGCATGGAAATATTCTGTTGTAAAGTTGTTACACTAAATGTGAAATGAATTAGTATTACTTGAATATAAACGTATTAAATTAAAGATGTTTATTGAAAACTCCAGAACAAGTAATAAAAATAATATAACAAACATGTATTGCTAATAAGACAATAGAGGAGATTAAAATGGAATCATAAAAAATATTCAAGTAATTCAAAAGAAGATAGGAAAAGAGGAACAAAGGACAAGAAAAGAATGGACAATAGAAGAAAACAGTGACATGGTAGTTTAAACATAACCATATTGATAATTATATTAAATATAAATGGCCTAAACACTCCAAATAAATGGCAGAGATTTTCCAATTAGAAAAAAAAAAATGAGTGAATTCCAACAATATCTTCTAAATATAAAGACACAGATAGGTTAAAAGCAAAAGGATGAAAGAACAAATGTCATGAAAACATTAATATCAGAGCAAGTAAACTGAAGACTAGAAATAATATCAGGGGAAAATAGGGACACTGTATAAAATCAAGAGGTCATAATAATCCTAAATGTGTATGGACTTAATAACAGAGCTTCAAAATATATGAATGAAAACTTGATAGAACTGAATGAAGAAAGAGACAAATATACAACTACAGCTGGAGAATTCAACACTCCTCTATAGGTAATTGATAGAACAAGTAGACAGAAAATCAGTGATGACAGATAAGTCAATCAAATAGACTTAATTGACATTAAGAAAACAAGCCAAAACATCAGATTATACATTTTTTCAAGTACACATGGAACATTAACCAAAGATAGACCACATTGTGGGCCCTAAGATAAGCTTTAATAAATTATAAAAGAATTGAAACCATACAATATGTGCTTTTTCACTACAATTGAATTAATCTAGAAATCCATAACAAAAAGTCATCTGGAAAACCCCAACCATCTGGTGATTAAGCAATGCATTTCTAAATAATACATGGGTCAAAGAAGAAATCAGAAGGGAAATTGGAAAATACTTTGAACTGAATGAAAGTGAAAGCATAACACCTGGAATTTTAGGGGAATTTTAGGGGAAGCAGCTGAAGCAGTGTTACAGAAAAGTATACAGAAAAATGAGTGTTTATATTAGAAAAGAAGAACGGTCTCAAACCAGTGATCTAAGCCTTCACCTTAGAAACTAGAAACAAAGAGCAAATTAAATCCAAAATAGGCAGAAAAAAGAAAACAACAAAAATTGCTGATACAGAAAATGTTTTTTCATTTCAGAGATAATTCAATAAAGCTAAACGCTGTCTTTTGAAAAGATCAATAAAATTGTTAAAATAGATTAATGAAGAAAAAAGAAAAGATACAAATGATCAACATCAGGAAAAAAAGAATACCAGGAATAAAATACATCAAAATGGCTGCTACAGACATCAAAGGCTAAAAAGAAACATTGTGACAACTTATGCCAATAAATTCAACAACTTAAATGAAATGGACAAATTTCTTGAAGGTCATAAACAGCCAAAGCACACTCAGGAAGAAAAAGATAGCCTGAGGATCCCTAAATCTATTTTTAGAATTTGTACTTAAAACCTTCCCATAAAGAAAACACCGGCCTAGATTGTTTCGCCGATTAATTCTAACAAACATTTAAGGAAGAAACTTTCATAGTAATTTGACACAAGCTCTTTCAGAAAATAGAAGACAAGAGAACACTTCCCCATTCATTTTGTGTGCCAACATTGCCCTGTTACTAACACCAGACACAGAAATTACAAGAAAACTACAGGGCAATATTCCTCATGAACATTGACATAAAATCCTTAACAAAGATTTAGCAAGTTGGAATCAATATGGAAAAAGGATAACACATCTTGAACAAGTAGGATTTATTCTGGGAATATATGGTTAGCTTAGCCTTCAGAAATAAATATAATTCACCATATTAACACAATAAAAAAGAAAAATCATATGGTAATTATATCAAGAAAGCATTTGATAAAATTCAACACCCATTCATGATAAAAACTGTCAGAACACTCGGAATAAAAGAGCTCCCTTAACCTGAGAGAGACTGTTCAAAAAATCTACAGGTAACATTGTATTTAATGGTGAGAGATTGAATACCTTTCGCCTAAGATTAGGAGAAAAGCAAGTAGGTCCACTCTAACTACTTGTATTCAATTTAAGGGACAGTATGATAAGGCAAGAGAAAGAAATAAAAGGCATACAGATTGGAAAGGAAGAAGTCAGATGTCTTCATTTGCTGATGACATGATCATCCAAATAGAAAATCCTAAGGAATCTACAAAAAATCTTCCAGAACTAATAAGTCAGTCCAGCAAGATCACAAACACAAGTTCAATATTTAAAAAAAATCACTTGTATTCCTATATGTTTAGCAACAACAACAACAACAACAAAATGAAAATAGAAACTTAAAACTCTTGATGGGATTTTTATTGGGAGTACATTGATCAATTTGAAGGGAATTGACGTCTTTACAATCTTGAGTCTTCAAACCCATGACATGATATATAACCTTCCATTTATTTGTATCTTCTTTAATATTGATCAATAATGTTTTGTAGTTTTTGTGCAAAATTCCTGCACATCTAATTAAGATTTATTCCTAGGCTTTTGATTGTTTCTAGCTATTACAAATGCTATCTTTAAAATTTTCATTTCAACTTCTTGGCTGCTAGATTATAGGAATACAATAGGATTTTTGCAATATTGACCTTGTATCTAGTAACTGTGCTGAGTTAACTTATTAGTTCTAATAGTGTGTGCACATTACTTTGGATTTTCTACAAATGCACCATGTAGCCTGCAAATTTTGACAGTTTCTTCCTTTACAATTTTTGTATAATTCATTTTGTTTTCTTACTTATTGCACTGGTAGGATCTCTAGTACAGTATTAAATAGAAGTAATGAGAACAGACATCCTAGCTTTGTTCCCAATCTTAAGAAAAAACTTAATCTCACCATTAAACTTGATGTTGGCTGAGGGTTTTTGGTAAATACTTCTTATCATGCTAAGGAAGTTTCCTTCCATTCCAAGTTTTCTCAGGGTTTCTTTTTATAAATTCAAGGTTGGAATATGTTAAATGTTATCAATACTTTTTATGAATTTATAGAAATAATCAGACAATACTTCTTTACTTTATGTTAAGGTGTATAATTTATATTGACTTTCAAATGCTGAATCCGTCTTGCTTTGGTCATGATGCATTATCTTTTTCATATATTGCTAGACTAAGATTGCTAATATTTTAAAAATGATTTTAGAATCTATTTTCATGGGAGAGTCTTACCTGATATTTTTCTTTCTGTCAGGTTTTGGAACCAAGTTAGTGCTAGATTCATAAAATGAGTTGAAGGAATGGGGCTTCTGTTTTCTCCGAAATAGTTTACATAAAATTAATATTTATTATGTGAATGTTTGGAGTCTAAATAAAGTTTAACATGTGGAAACATTTTAATTTATACATTCATTATCTTTCATGTTATAGGATTGTTCAGGGTTTCTATTTTCTGAATCAATGTTTTTAATTCAGATTTTCCTGCAGTTTGTCTGTTTCAAATAAGATTTCAAGTTTAGTGACATAAAATTTGTCACCATATACTCTCATTGTTTTCTCAGTGCCTCAAGTCTCTGTATTTATATGCCTTTTCATTTTTGATATTGCTTATTTGTGCTTTCTCTCTTTATTTCTTGGTCAGTCTTACCAGAGATTTGTCACTTTTGTTGGTTATTTCAGAGAGCCATCATTTGGCTTTGTTAATCTTCTCTATTGTGTTTATTTTCTATTTCATTAATTCCTACTTTTCTCTTGATTATTTCCTTTCTGACTACTTTGGGTTTTTTTTTTTTGCTGATCTGTTTCTAACTTCATAGGATGGATTCTTGGCTCATTAATTTTTAGTCTTTGTTTTCCCTAACATAAGCATTTTAGGCCAGAAATTTCTCTTAGGACTGCTTAGCTGTATCTCACAACTTCTGCTATGTATTTTCATCATAGTTCAGTTCTGAATATTACCAAATTTCCACTATCTTTTCTTCTTTGAAGTCCATTGATTATTTAACCATGTTTATTCATTTCTAAATATTTGGGGCTTTTCTATTAATTTTATTATTGGTTTCTATCATAATTTCATTGTGGTCAGAGAGTGTAGTTTGTATAACTACAACCCTAAGGAAGTTTACTGAGATTTGCTTAAAGACTCAGAATATTGACAATTTTTGTACACATGCTGTGTATATTCTAAAAAAGAATGTGTATCTTCAGTTGTTGGGTATTGTGCCGGTTTGAATGTATTATGTCCCCCAGAAAAAGCCATATTCTTTGATGCAATCTTGTGGGGCAGACAGAATAGTGGGGATTAAGTTGGAACATTTGAATTAGGTTGTTTGTGTGGAGATGCGCCCCACCCAACTGTAGATGATAACTGATGGGATATTTCCATGGAGGCGTGGCCCCACCCATTTAGGGTGGGCCTTGATCAGTGGAGCCATATAAACGTGCTGACTCAAAGAGATGGAACTCAGTGCAGCTGTGAGTGACATTTTGAAGAGGAGCAAGCTTGCTAGAGAGGAACGTCCTGGGAGAAAGCCATTTTGAAACCAGAACTTTGGAGCAGACACCAGCCATGTGCCTTCCCAGCTAACAGAGGTTTTCCAGATGCCATTTGCCATCCTCCAGTGAAGGTACCTGATTACTGATGTGTTACCTTGGGCACTTTATGGCCTTAAGACTGTAACTGTGTAGCCAAATAAACCCCCTTTTTATAAAAGCCAATCCATCTCTGGTGTTTTGCATTCTGCAGCTTTAGCAAACTAGAACAGGTATGATATTCTATGCATGTCTGTAGGAGCCATACTAGATATGTCTACGTCAGTCACAAAGATGAGCCAGTCACTTCTCTCCTGGGGTGGGAAGCGTGGTTGACTAGCAGCTCTTAACTGCTGCTCAACTGGATCCACCAACACACTCCTCCTGAGACCACTCTTCCCTGGGCTGCTCCCAGACATTAACTGATCATGTCATCAGTACTAGTGCAGACCCATTCCCATGGGATGGGAGACTTCCTTAATGGGCAACATTGGCTCAAGGGCACTCCACTGGCCTGGCCAAAACACATGTAGAATTGCATTGTTGCCTTGGACCCTTCCTATCCAATTCTTCTTCCTTCTCCCATTTGTTTCAGATCTACCTTGTGGTTAGAAGGCTCTCCCAGACTATTCCTGCGTCCTCCCCTTTGTCCTTCACAAGCAGTTTTCCCAATAAATCTGTGGCACGTCTAAATCCATCTTGGCATCTGTTTCCTGAAGTGATATAATGCCCATTAGGTGCGTTTCATTACGTGTTGAGCAAATCTTCTGTAACCTTACTAATGAATTTTTCCTGTTTGCTCTACCAATTACTAGAAAAGGTATGTTAAATGTCCCACTATAATTGCAGATTTGTTTACTTTTTTTGGTGTCAATTTTTGCTTAACATATTTTGAAAATTAGTGCGTGTATAAATTTAAAATCAATGTTTTCCTGTCAAACTGAACATCTTGATGCGTCCCTCTTTATCTCTAGCATTACTCTTTGCCTTAAATCTATTTTGTTTCATATTAACATAGCTAAACCCAGTACACCTTTTCTTAATGCCTTTTTCCATTCTTCCACTTTTAGACTTTCTGCATACTTTTGTTTAAAATGTGTTGCTTATGAACTGCAAATGGTTAGTTTTTTTTTTTTTTTTAATCATTCCAACAAGCTTTTTTTTTGTAAGTGGAACATTTGATTCATTTATATTAGTCAGAATTATCTTTATAGTTATCATCTTTTGTTTTATTTCCATTTTTCCCACTAGTTCTACTCCTTTTTCCATCCTTTCTTGCCCTCTTTTAGATTAACTTATTGTTTTTTCCATTTCCATTTTTTTTCCTCCACTGGGTTAGCTGCTCTGTTTCTGTTTCTTTAGTTGTTTCTCTAGATAGAGCAGAAAAATAATTTACCAAAGTCAAAGTTTCTCAATAACTTTACCCTTCTTCTGAAAAACATAAGAACCTTACAACTTTGGTTTTTCCTTCCTGACTTATATGCTATTATTGTTGTGCATTTTAATTCTACCATTTTTTCCTTTTGAAATTTCCACTAAAAGTTTATTGTTTTATTCATTCATTATTTCACCTATTTTTCACTTTTTGTGTACTTTATTCCCTCTTGTTCCTCACACTTTCCATCTGGGCTTATTTTTCTTTTGCTAGAAGTGAAGGTTTATTGGTACCAAATTCTATCAGTTTTTGTCTGTCTGAAAATGACTATTTCCCTTTTTATTGTGGATATAGAATTGAAAATGGCAATCATTTTCTATCGGCACATTGAAGACAGCATATACTGACTTTTGATTTCAATTGCTGCTGCTAAGTAGTATGGTGTCTGTCATTCCTTTAAAAATAACCTCTTTTCTCTCTCCTTCTAAACTATTCTCTTTGTCTTTGGTATTCTCAATTTCACTGTAATGGGTTTAGATACATATTTTTTTTTTAAATCCTGCTTGGGATTCCTTAGATTTCTTGACTCTGTGGGTTGCTGTCTTTCATCAGTTCTGAAACTTTGCAGCCATTATTTTTTCAGACACATCTACTCTCTTTCTGGGATGCTAATTAGATGTTTGTTAAATTCTCACTTGATTCTCCATGTCTTTTTTTCTCTTTCACATGGTCTCTCTTTGTCTCTCTATGTACATTCTAGATATGTTTTTCAGATCACTCTTCCAGAACACTGATTTTCTTCCCATGTGACTATTCTATTAAATCTGCCCATTAAGTTCTTTTCTTCTAGAAATTTTTGGTTCTTTTAAAAATGTTTCTTTTTCCTTGCATATATTTTCAAGCATGAATTTTTATCTTTATTAAACATATTAAACATGATTATTTTATAGTTTTATCTTATTAGTCCAGGATCTGAAGTTCTTGAAAGTTTGTTCCAGCTATCTGCTTTTACTTGAGTTTAGTTCTTAGTGTCTTATTGTGTGTTTAGTTAGTCTTTCTTTCTTTCTTTCTCTCACTTTCCCTTGTTTAACTTTAAGCCAATCATTTTTCTTGACATTTTGTATGTGGGAATAATTTGATTTCCTCTATAGAGGAATCACTTTTGCATCTGCTAGGTTCCTGGGGCATTATATTTTGGGATCACTCCAGTAAATTCTCCACTTCGGGTGTTCAGACCACCCAAATAATGTTGATTTTTGCTATCAACTGTGTCATAGACAGCTTGTAGTTTGAATTCTTTGTGGTGGTTCCTGGCATGTGCATGTACACACATATACACACACGCACATCTCATCTCTTCCAGTGCAGCAAAGTTTGAGGCTGATTTTCCTTGCAGCCTCCAGGAGGGAGTGTAGGGGGTGCGGGTGGGGGAATGGGAGTGGGGGTGGGAGGCATAGCCCTTGGAGACTTCCCGTCTCTATGCTGGAGGATGTCTCATTAGACTCCCCATCTTAGGCAGACCTTGGTCTTGGTCTCCTTTTACACAAGTCCTATGAGGTCACGAATACCAAAGCTCAAGTTCACCAGGTTCAGCAAATGCCCTTGGAATGCTATGCTCTACTTAGATTTCTGAGATCCACCTCACTCAATCCCTGGCCTAAGAATTCTTTTTTTTTTGCTAAGTCACTGATACTCCTAAGAAATTAATTTTAATCCAGAATTTTTAGTTGTTTTCAGTAAGAATATTGATTCAAGTACTTCACTTGGTAGACTTCCAGAAACAGAAGTAATTTTTATAAAAAAAGAGAAAATGCCCATATTTTATAATAGTCTTCCTTTAAAAACTCTAGATACATGGTATCTACTGAAAATACACTGCAATTTTTGTAGATTAATCATACTGTGTATTTGAAAAGTACTTTTAAGTTTTTAAATTGCTTTCACATTTATCTGTTCTCAAGGGGATTGGGGGTAATAACGCCCTTCTGGAATTCTAAGGAGTGTTTTTGGTTGTCATTATGACTTGGGGCCATTACTGGCATTTAGTGAGAGCCAGGGATGCTAGACTTCTACAATGCAGACAGCTCTGCCCAAAGAATAATTGACGTGTGCCTCATGTGAGTTTTGAATGTCCCCCTTACTGTGTGGTGACATTTCAAGACAGGAGATGTATTTTTCCACATTATTTTATCACATCTTTTCCTGTGTCATAACAAAGGGAATTATTTTAATGCTACACTTTTAATAAGGCCCAGAACACTTGTGAGAATATCTTCGTTTTCTCCGTTCTGATAATCTTTAATTTGTCTTGGCATGTTATTCCTACTTCAATTAAGATTATATCCCTTTGTCTCTTATCATGTGCAAACAAGTACAATTTGTTATCACTTATCCAAACATTAGTTTCATTGTGATGAATATCTGTACCTCTTTCTGCACCTTCATTTCCTTAAGTTCTAAGTCCAAACTAATATATTTATTATAACTTGTTGCTTGCCTTACTCTTCACTATGTCTTCTAGTGGAATTATGCCATAGCAGACTGAAATAGAAATTTGTATATATTTATTTACACTTTTATTATCCTCTGGACATCATTTTTATATTTTGAGTAATTAGTTTTTGGATATATTGTCTATGAATTTTATTTCAGCATAGTAAAAGAGGCCATCACAAAAATATTTTTAAGAAATTAGGACAATTGGTCTGATAGGGTTAAGAACAACTACACATATGTTTCATTTTATTCTCCTAAAAATCCTTATTTCCTCTCCAGAGAGATAGGGGAGGAGATTGAGACTTCAGGTGTAATGACTTACCCAAGATCATCTGGCTCTTTAGAGTTAGCCTTGATTACAAAGTGGCTTCAAACATTTTATCATGCCACTAATTTTTTTTTTTTACAAAATGTTTACTTATTCCACCAACAGGTATTTAGGGTACAGCCATGTGCAGGGCACTGTGCTGGCTGTGGACAGAACTCAGAGATATAGAGATTGCAGTTCCATCTGTCTTAGTTTCCTGGCTGCTAAAACAAATACCATGCAGTGGGTTGGCTTAAACAGCGGAAGTTTATTGGCTCATGGTTTTGAGGCTAGGAAAAGTCCAAAATCAAGGCATCAGCAAAGCAATGCTTTCTCCCCAAAGACTGCGGGTGTTCAAGGGCTGGCTGCTGGTCGTCCTTGGTCCCTGGTTTTTCTGTCAGATGGCAATGCATATGGCAGTATCTTCTCCTTTCTCCTCTGGGTTCTGTTGACTTCTGATTCTTTCCATGGCTTTGTCTCTGTGGCCTTCGCTATGAGGATTCCAGCAATAGGATCAAGACCCATCCTGGTTCAGTTGGTCACACCTTAATTAAAAATAACCTCATCAAAAGGCCCTATTTACAATGGGTTCACACCCACTGGAATGGATTATGATTAAGAGTATGCTTCTCTTGGGTGCATAATTCAATCTGCCACACCATCTCAAGGAGGGGACAGAGACAAATAGAAGCCCAGTGACTACATACAACCCAGCAGCATCTTTGTCATCAGGGTGGCCCAAGTGCTCTAGGAGCCCAAAGGCAGGGGACCACTTCTGCTGGGAACACTTGGGAAGGAGGGGTGCACAGAAGAAAGGGCATTGGGACTGGGTCTGCAGGGTGGGCAGAAATGCAACAGAGTGAGGAGGGGTAGAGCAGGTGGAGGGAGACAGAGCTGGGCATCACTTATTTTGTTCAAGAAAAGGTGTAAAGGTGAAAATTTTTTCAATTTTTACTTTTGTGACAAATGCAGGCTTAAGAAAGATATTTTTTCAGCCTTGTTTATGCTAGGGAAGCATTGGGATCCACATAAATATCCAACAATAAGGAAGTGAGAATGCAAATTATGGTACACCCAGCTATTTAACATAATATTTATCTAGCTTGGTTTCATTAAAAAGTCAAGGTTATTAAAAAAGAAGGGGTGAGATACTGTTGTAGCTCAGAAGAGACTTAAGAGACACATCGAATGTAATGCATGGTTCTTGATTGGATCCTGATTTGAATAAACCATCTGTAAAAGACATTTTTGGGACAACTGGGAAATTTGAATATGGGCTGGGTATTGGATGATATTGAGAGATTATTGTTAATTTTGAAGTTATGTAGGAAAATATCCTTTTTTTTGGAAAGCATATGGAAGTATTTAGCCATGATGTCTGCAATTTACTTTAAAATACTTCAGCAAAAAAATAGATGAAGTTAATATGACCAAATGTTAACAGTTTTTACCTAGGCGAAGAGTATACAGGTGTTTATTATCCTATTGTCTCTACTTTTCTGTATGGTTGAAAATTTCCATAATAAAAAGTGAGAGAGAGAGAGAAAAAAAAAAAGAAGAATGTTTATCAATAATTTAAATGATGTTGAAAAATACTTGTGATATAATGTTAGAGGAAAGAAAAGCAGGAATAAAAATTTTATATATGGTTTACAATAATATATAGTGTGGGCTTAAAATTGTTTTAAAAATGAATAGATGCAAGTTATGAAGCACTTGCACTTGCAGGGGCCAGTTCCTAGGGATGATGTTACTTATATGTTATAACTAATCTTTCCCGTCCCCCTCTAGCTGGTCAACTGAAATCTAGACTCAGTCCACTCCAAAATTCTTGCTCTTTTTTTTTTTTAATCATGAATAAATGATTTATTTACACTGGAATTTACATTCTTATACACACACACACACACACTTTCAAAATTTTAATGTAAACTTCTTCTGGTTATATATATTTTCTGAAAAATAAATATTCTTAAAAATTAAAACTAATAGAGAATGCAACTATGAAACGTTGAATTTTGTTCTTTTAATTATGAAATATTCCTCAAATGAATTTAACTAAAAAACGGTATTTCAAAGAAATCATTCAGTAATCAACTGGAACACTGTAATCTACTGTGACTCAGGTCAAAATCACGCAGCCTGTGACATGCCAATATCATTTTATTTATAGTGGTATGTTTCCATGATTCTGCCCTTCAGTGACTTTAATTCATAATACTCAACTAAGAATTTACAATTCAGTTTCCAAAACCCTCACTCTTGCTCTACACAAAGGATTGGCAAACTTTTTCAGTAAAGGGTCAAATAGTAAATGGGTTTGGTTTTGCAGGCCATATGGTATCTATCACAGCTACTCCACTTGCTGCTGTAGCAGGAAAGGAGCCACAGGTAACATGTAACTGATTGTATGTGGCTGTGTCTTGAGAAAACTTTATTTACAAAAACAGCCGGTTGGCCAGATTTGGCCTGTGGGCTTGTATTAGTTAGGGTTCTCTAGGGAAACAGAATCAATGAGAGGTGTCTCTGACTATCAAATTTGTAAAAGTGACTCACACAACTGCAGGTATGCATGAATCCAAATTCTGTAGAGCAGTCAGCAAACTGTCAACTCCAAGGAAGATGTCCGATGAACTCGTCAGGAAATGAACTGGGATCTTTGATGAAAGTGTTCGATGAACTCCTCAGGAAATGCTTCACTGGGCAGCTGAAGAAGAAGTGAAGGTCCTCTATCTGTCTCACTTATAAGTCTTCAATTGATTAATTGGATTAAATCCAGCCAATTGCATTCTCTCATTGTGGAAAACACGCCCTTTGGTGAGTCATCAGTCACAGCTGCAGTCAATTGACTGATGATTTAATAAACCAGCCTGTTGGTTTATTAACCAGCCACAAACATCCTTGCAGCAATTGTTAGGCCAGTGTTTGCTTGACCAGACAGCTGTGTGCTATCACCTGGCCAAGTTGACACATGAACCTAACCATGACAGGGTTGCAGTTTGCCCACCCCTGCCCTTCATGTTGCTGCTTTCAAAATACTCGATACAGACACACAGAGACCAGAGACCAGAAAAGTCAGGCTTAATAGCAGTTCTCTCTTTCATACTTTTCTGTATTTCCCGAGTTCTCTAACATGGTCATGACTTGCTTTCATATACGTGTATTTGTTTATACAACTCCTTTTATTTTTTGGAAGGGAGGGGTTTTCTGTAACACATTTACATAGTTTCAAATTCAAAAGACACAAGGCCATATATGGTGAAAAGTCTCCCCCCAGCTCTGTTCCAAGCCACCTAGGTTTCTTCCCTACAGGCAACCAATGTTATTCTGTTCTCTGTATTCTTCCAGAGAAGTGCTACACTCACAGAGCCAAGTTGGCAGGGCCAGTGTTGCACAGTACTAAGGGACACAGTTGAACTCCTGGGATGCCACTGACAGAACACAGTGGAATGACGCCACCTGGAGGTGTGCAATACAGAAGCCTTGACCAAAGATGTGTGTGTATGTGTATTAAATATACACTTATGGATACACATGGGTGTATTTTATACCTCTTTTTTAAAACAAGGGTAGCCTATTATACACTCTGCTCTGTATCTTACCTTCTTTTCACCTAATATATCTTGATACTTAGTCCATATCAGTTTATAAAATGTCCTCATTCTTTTTTCTTAATTATTATTTTTTAATTGTGGAATACAACATATTTACATAGAAGTGATACCTTTCCAACTGCAATTTAACAAGTAGTCAGCAAATTTCAAAGAATGCTATGGGTCACAGTTCCACAGTTTCAGTTACTCATTCTTTTTTATAATGATGATAATGGTGGGGGTGCTGATAGTGGACACATATCGAGTGCTTTGTGTGTGTCAGACATTGTCCTAAGCACTTAACTCGTACAATTCTCAGAACAACCCATGAGATAGGCCCAGAGAGTAAAGAACTGACCTCAAGGCACAGGCAGTGAGTGCTGACCCGCAGGGAGTTCTCCTATGGTTCCTGCAGTATTTATATAGGCTTGTGTTTACGTTTTCGTCTTTGATCAATTTGAAATTCTACCTGATATGAGATGAGGATCCAACTTCAGTTTTCCCTAATGGCTCCTGTTTTTCCAAGCACTGTTTCCTGGATGTTTGGAGATGCCACTTTCTCACACATGAAAGTTCTGAATGATTTGAGCCTGTTTCTAGACTTTCTATCTGTTCCATTGTTCTGTCTGTATAATCAGGCACCAGTGTCACACTGTTTTAATGACTGGGGTGTCCTAATTTGTGTTAATCTCTGGTTAATCTCATCTCCTCATTATGTTCCTTTCTCAGAACTATCCTAGCTATTCTTGACTTGTTTACTTTTCCATCATTAATTTTAGAATCAGTTTGTCTAGGTTCATGCAAAAAATCCTTCCACTGCTTTTACAATTACCTTCCACCTCCCTCACCCCCACATCTCGCAAGGGCCATGTATTCGTTTGTCTGATCACAGCATGCCCCAATATCCCTCTGGACTTGTCTTCCATCACTCACGGCAGCCCACCTGTGGTTTTGCCTTCCCAGCTTTCCTTCCTCCTTCTTCTCATAAAACTGCTCTCCAGATTTTCACTTGGAAAACTACTTCTCCTTTATTCTCTATCCATGATTCTAGCCACTGGCTTCAGAGATTCGTTCTGGGGGTAAGTTGCTTTTCTTGTGCTTACCTGCAGACCCGAACTGCCCCAGCCCAGTGGAGCTCTCTGGGTTCCCCAGTGCCCTTGGCCTCCTTGCCTCAGGAGACCCTCCTTCTACCATCTCCAGCACTGGCTGCTTTAAGAAGCCTTTCTGCTTCTCCCTCTGTAACTTTCCACCACAGCTGGCCTCCTTTCCTTGGCCACTTACCTCCTCCATCCGGTTTATGAGCCATTTTTTTGTACTTGCTTGATCCACCTGTTGGCCGTACTCAGCTTGAGTACAGTGTTGTCTCTCACCTCCCCAGTGCCTGCTGCATCTAAGTGCAGTGTTTTTCACATAGTGGATGCCCACTAAATGGCTGCTGATTTGAATTGGGTTAAACCAAGAACGTCTTCTTCTAGAAGCTTAGGCACAAGTAGTAAAGTGTCTAAAGCCCTCCCATGCCAGGCACAGGACAGTCTCAGCCACTTGTTGGCTCACGGTTGACTGCAGGGACTGTTACTGACATCCGTCCTGCTAATGACCCTGGATGTCCTAGCACAGCCTGCTTCCCCTTGAGGTGCAGCTTTGTGTGCTGATCCTGGTCATCTGCAGGGTCCTATGTGTCCTGGGTCCCAGGGTCTGAATCACGACCTTCTCTTTCACACTCTGGGATAAGTTCTGAAAGGCAGGTTTAGGGTGGGTTGCAAATAAGACCCAGTTCCCATGTAGTTCCACTGTGCAGTGGGCTCTCCTACCCTTTGAGTTGTGGCTGTCTTCCTAAAAAAGTTCTCTGCAGCCTGATTTTCTGTGAACAGGTGTGTGTTTGTGTGTTTCATTACATTTCATGTTCATCTTACTTGTTTCTTTCTCAGCATTTAAAATGCATTCCCTTACTCGACAACTGTTTACTGGGCAGTTACTCTGCGCGAGGTGGGCAGGGTGAATGAGGATGACATGATCTCTACTCGGCGGCTTTTACATTCTCATGGGGGTGGGAGGCAGGCAATCAGCAAGGACACATGAATGAACACCATCATTTCCACCAGTGAAAAGTACTAAGAAGAAGACAAAATAGGATAATGTGCTAGAAAGTGATTTGGGGACAGATAGGGAATATTTTAGATTTTGGTGTTAAGCTTCTTTTCTTTTCCCCCAGACTTGAAGGATGGTAGTTAAAGACAGTTGTTCCTACCTCAAGGGGCCCCCCTTGTAATTTAAACAATCATCTCTTCAATGTATATCTTTGGTAATTGATATTTTTTTGTTGGGTTTTTTTACACTAGAGCTGCCCTTTGGAAAGGAATTATAGAAATGTAAAGTCATTCATTCATTCATTCAACAAATACTTAAGGGTCTCCCAACATGTGCCAGCCCCGTTCTAGCTGTTGGAAAGGCAGCAATGGACAACACAGGTGGAGCCCTGTACTGAGGGAGGTTCTGGGCTAGTGGAGGTAGCAGACAATTCTCCAGTGAAGACATAAATAGACAAGATGACTTCAGATGGTATCAGGGGCTATGAAGGAAATAACCAACGTGATGAACTGGAAAGCAACAGGTGGAGAGGCCCCTTTAGAAAGGTCGGGCAGAAAAGGCTTTTGTAAGGAGGTTACTATTTGAACTAAGAAGGATAATAGGGAGATACCCAGGCAGTGAGCAGAGAAAGAACATTCCAGGCAGAAGGAACCGCATATGCAAAGAGTCTGAGGAGAGAAATAGCTCGTTTTGAGAAATAGTAAGGAACTGGAAAAGAAGGCTAATGCCAGATTATGTAGGGCCTCTTAGGCCACTGCAAAGGGGTTCAACTTGATTCTAGGTGCAGTGAGAAGCCACTGGAGGGAAGAATCAGGATCTGACTTGAATCCTGTAACAAACCCTCTGGCAGCTATAAGGGAAGATTGTCTGGGTAAGTCCTAGGAGCAAGTTAAAAAAAGAGTTAGTCTATGAAGTGGACCTCCTTTGTGAAAATTCAACCTATGAAAGGAACCACTCACAGAAGATACAATGGACATGACACAGATGGGGAAACTCAAGTTCAGAGAAGTTAAATAACTTGTGCAATTGTACGGGGCAGATCCAGAAGCAGGATGAGGGGCTCATCGTGCAGACCAAGGAGACCACTTATTTTAATTCCCCCTATTTTGTTTCAGTCACCAGTTTGGTAAGGGGAGAGTTTCAGCCATCTGCAAGCAATCCAGATGCCTCACTAACCTGCCTACCCACCCACCCCCACACAACAAAAAAGAGAGAAGGATAAAAGAAGCCAACCCCAGAGCTTGTATGCCTCCATTCTCTACAATCATTTCTCTGTATTACAGCTCTTGTCATCTTACATTATACATGAATAACTAATCAACCAAACACAAACCCACTGATGAAAAAAAAGCGTATTAGATCTAGAATGTGAGAAGGGTAAAGTGTAATATTAATTTCACTGGTAAATAACAAAACGGGGGCAAACATGAGGGATGTTAAGGTGAGAATGGTATTTCTGAGCACTTCTGGGAAAGGAAATTTCCCAGGAAATAAGGGAAAGGAGAAGAATCAAATGACGTCGACCATATCTGAAATGCACAAAGGCTATTCTTTTTTCTTCTGGCATTCATATGTGAGCATAATCCTGGGTCGGACCAGCATTCTGCCTGCGTCACCCAGTTGAACAATTACTATACTAATATATCTTGCACTATGCCCTGGTGGACATTTAGATGTTAATCTTAATTCTCCAACCAATATTGAGGGGGTGTTTATGCTTTTTGGACTTCCATAGTGCACAGCACCATGCTAGGTATGTAGAGGCCCCCAATAAATGCATCCTTCCACAAACTTCCTAAATTCTGCTAATGTCTTCTGTTTTCTCAGTCCTTGAAGTCTGTATCTGCCTCCATGCTTTTCCTGACTCATCTTTCTTGACCACTAAGGATGAGCTCCTAATTTCCACTTCCAGTGAGCGGTCTGGAATATTTGGGTTTTCCTCCTCCTCCACCTGGACTTCTTCTTGGCACCTGATACTGCTGACTCCCTTCCTTCATCTTTTGTGACTCCAAACTTTCCTGCTTCTAATCTTTTTTTAGTGGTGGCCTCTCCTCTCAAACTTCCTTTTCCTCCTTCTGCACATGAAAGCACATATTCCACCAGGACTCTGTGTTTTTCTCTTGTCACTCTTTCCCTATAAGAAAATAACTGCATCTCATTTCGAATCAATGCATGTATCTATCACCATCTGTCACATTACATGCAAAGTACCTGTTTACGGGCCCATCTCTCCAACTAGTCTGCAAGCTCCTCGAAGACAGAGGAGCTTGTGTTCCTATTTGTTCTCCCAGTGCCTGGCACAGAGCCCACTCAGTACATGCTCAGTACACACTGGTTGACTTACATGGACTTGATCCTTCAAATGACAGTTGGAGGAAGACTGGGTAGAAGGTATTATCCCCATTATACAGAAGGGGAATCCCAGAATTCAGGTAGGTTTTAAGTAAACATTGAAAACATGATTCCTGGTATCAGCTACTGAGACTGTAACTTCAGTACAATAATCATTCTGATATTGCCAATTGCAAAAGAACTGTCATGCTGATGTTGATGCTAAATCCCGAAGTCCAATCCTTCTCAGACTCTTCAGATCAGGTTTAATTTTCCAATCCTCCCCCCCTTCCCACCTGCCTTAAAATATAGCCCACAGGCCTGAGCATAAACCTGTACATGGCCTGACCGCCAGCATGCACTGGGGTTCATGTGTCCCTCCTCCTACACTCTGCCGTTCTCCACAGCCTCCTCGCCCGGCGCTGCAGGTTCCCATCAAGCTTACGATCAGCTAAGCTTACGAACGTTCTCATGAACACCTCTGCCAAGCCAAGCGGCTTCCTCAGCCTCTTGGGCAATTGATTTTTTGAATGCTCATGATGATCTGCGACCCGGACTAGAGGATACAAAACCAGGCCTCACTCTCCTTTCTCACGAGATATTTGCTGAGTGGGTGACGGGGTCTCAGAACCCAGAGGCATGGCCGGTCTCTGCCGTGGGGGCCTCCAGCCTCACCGGATCCAAGAAGGAAGCGGACAGTAATAATCATAACGTCCTGCTCCTCTCGGAGTATGGTCCTTTCCTCATCTTGCTCTAATTCCCGGTGTTTACGAGCAGAGCCTCTTGTTTCTCCCACCGGTGGATGCAGCCACTCTTGAATTCTTGTGCCCTCTCTAAGCAGTATTATTTTTAGCATGAATGTCTTGCTCAGCAATTTTCTCTACAGTCTATCCTCTATTGTGCTTGCATCTAGTCTTTCCTTTTTTCCCCCTTTTTCGCTATGTGTGTCGATACCGTGCTTGGCTAAACACGTTTGATTTTGACCTATTTGAGAGAACAGAGAGGACAGAGCTTTCTCCCTCTCCTTCCTTCCCTTTAGTTTTGGCAGCCCCTTGGAACTAGCTGATTGGTAACTGTAGAAACTGCAATGGGGGCTATTGTGGTGGGTCTTGGCTTTACTTCCAGCAATACTCCAGATTTGGGGGCTTCGGTCTCAGAATCTGGTAGCAGGGCGCTGAGGTGGGGGAGCGTCTCTGCTCGGCCAGTAGAGGGAACTGACACACACGGGCGCACGTGGGCATTCCCTCTCTTGGCCAGAAGAGGGCGCTCACGCCCACCGTACTCCAAACTTGCGGTTTCTCACACGCAAATAGGTCCAGCTCTACTGGCCTCCTGAAGACCCAAACGTAGGGTGAGTTGATGCTCCAGCCAGGCTCCTTATTGCTGCTTTGGCCACCTCCAGCCAAATGGTAAAAAGAAAGACTTTATAAAAAGCGGACCCAATGTTGGCCTGAAAGAATTGGCTTTTGGGTCTGAGTGAAGACCTTGTTGCTGGCAAGTTGGCAAGCTGATGGGACAATGAGGCTAGACCATGGGAGTGACAGTGGGAAAGTGTGAAGTTCACAGACAATTTGCAGAGTGTGCAAGGGGGTGCTGGGCGCGGGGCCCTGCGGATTTCCAGCTGTGGCTTTTGGGGTTCGGCAAGGCAGGTCACAGCAGGGCTGGGGCAAGTTCCAGATGGTGTAGAGGGGTGAGGGACGGCCACGGTGGCACCAAGTCGGCCATCTCCAGGCAGGGTTAAAAAGCAGCCATCCCCAACCGCCCCCCCCCAGCCTCCTTTCATCAGGGCTAAGTTGGTGACTGATTAAAAAAGAAGTGATGGAAGATTAAGCCCGAGAAGGCAGGGAGGAAATGGTTCCCAGGTGGAAAGCACTCGACAGCACGGTGCCGCACCTCTAGCAACGCCAGGAGTTTTCGAGTAGCCCACTGTTGTCCCGGCTCCCAGGCAGCCTAGGAGGCAAAAGGCTCCTTAACTGCCAAGCAGTAAAGATGTTTAATAAAATATTTACCTACATGTATAAGAACACTGACAGCATGACAAACAGCAGTTAAACAGTTTTAAGATACATTGGAGAACAGCCCTGGGATGTTTTAATGAAATAGTAACTTTGTGTTTAATGCCTGAGCCTTCTTTCTTAGGCCTGCCATACCCACACTGACACGGTAAGACAGGCCCGGTTGGGGAGGGGGCTAACCAGGCCACCAAAGGGTGTGCTGCCCCCCACTCATCTCTGGCAGGAAGCTGCTGCCTGGTGGGGGGGGCGGGGAGGGGGTTTCCATCACCAGCCTCACTCCCTACACCAAGGAGCTCTTGCAGCTCCTGGAGATTAAAGATTTCCGATCTCTGTCCCCACCGCACCTAGGAAGGTCGTCTGCTGTGGTCACTCAATAAACTGTATTGACTGATCGGGAGTCTGGCCCTTTCTTCCTCAGCTAGACTTGTGGGCAGCATTTGCACTGTGGGTGTGATCATTTTGAGTTGCTGATAAGGAAGGAGGATGGTAGAGATGGATGAAAGGGGGCAAAACCCTTCAACCACGGCCCCAGATCTCTAGCCACATCAAATGGGAATGTGGAAAATGAAAAAAAGAAAAAAGTTGGTTAAACATGTTTTAGGTCCTCCCGGGCTCCTCCCCACCAACTTCGAGAGCTTTTTGCATTTCCTGCCCAAATTTGGAAAAGAAATAAAAACAGAACCAAACAAATTTTCTCCATCATTTAAATAAAATGGATCTTTATGTCTCTAAATATATCAAACAATATTAGGACTAATTGATTATACATAAAGATGTTTGTATATTAGATCAGTAATGAGTGTTTGAAAAATATAATAGTGCTTTCTCCCAGCCTTTCACTTTGCTCTCCTTTTTTTCACATTTTAACCTTTTCCAGATATTTTATACCTCTAGTTCCAACTCTGTGAGAAAGATACCATCCTGGCTTTCCCATATTCTGCATCTTCAGAGAAAAGACCAAATTAGGATCTAAACTCCTAATTTTCATTTCTTGGAAGAAAACAAATCAAGCCTGGATTTGAGAGCATGCTCAAAAGTTGTAATTCTTGAGGAAAGCAGTTAGGTATTTATTTAAGGGCAATACAAAGGGCCCTTTACTTTTACACATGGAATTTATACTTGGTGAAATTTTCATGAATAAAAAAATCACTTCACTAAATATTTTCTAGTAAAAATATGGTTTACTTTTCTGGCCTGATGTCTGCCGTGTCTGTTCTTAAAAGTTAGGCTCGTGAGACTCCAGGAGACATAAGTGAACAGGCTCTTTAATAAGAGTGGTGCCCGGCATGGCGGGGAAATGCAATACCAAAAAGTAAACAAAGAGCATTGTGTGAAAAAGAGCAAGTTTAAATTAATCTTGCTTTCTCCAATTTGAAAACCTGCCCAGGGTTGTTAGTAACTGACTCAAGACATTTAAATCATATATATACTTTTATATCTTGACAGTGACCTTTTATAAGTGTGCAGTGGGGATAAGAAGATGAGCAAAGCAATGCCCCAGAAAGAGCATTTCAGGTAATTGAACATGAAATGTGTTGCAATCTGCTAACATTAATAATATGTCATCACTGTTTTATATCTAATACGCAGTTCATTTGGTCAGAGTCTAAAGCACTCTATAAATGTTGGCATATGAATCCTCACTGCAAACCGATAAATAAGGTAAGAAGCTCTATTTTAGTGCATTTTGAAGTATCCCTGTATTAGTTATCTATGCTGTGCAAGAAATTACCCCAAAACTTAGCGGCTTCAAACAACAAGCATTTCTTACCTCCTGTAGCATCTGCGGGTCTGGAACTGCCAGTGGCTTAGTTGGGTGGTTCTGGCTCAAGGGCCTGCATGAGGCTGTGTGAAGATGTTGGCTGGGGCAGCCGTCTGAAGGCTTGGCTGAGGCTGGAGCGTTTGCTCCTGAGGTGTCTCACTCACAGTCCTGGCTCACCATGGGTTGTTAACCGAAGACCTCCGTTCTTCCTCACGTGGGCTGCGCCGTAGGGCTGGTTCAGTGTCCTCATGACATGGCAGCTGCTTCTCTCAGAGCAAGGGGTCCGGGGGAGAGCAAAGCAGACACCACATGTCTTTAATCACCTAGCCTTAAAATTCACAGTCATTTCCTCCACTTTCTGTTCATTAGCAGCCAGTTACTAAGTACAGCCCCCACTCAAGGGAAGGAGCTTGAGGCTCCACCTCTTGGAGAAGTATTAAAGAATCGGTGGACTTCTTTAAAAACCACCATGATACTCTATTTACAGGTGGGGCAGGTGAGACTACCTGCTAACTAGTGAGACATCAGGCAGAAAGCCTTAATTTCCTCCGTGCTGTGCTATCCACGCACAAAGCAAAACAGAAAACCCACACTCCTGAAACAACTGCACACAAAATCCAAAATCTGCTTCCCTAAAATTACCAAGGTCTTCTAAAAGCGGTAGGAGGCTTTATGTTTTAAAATGATGACACGTACACTAGACTAGAATACGGGAGTCAGCTTTCCTTTTAATCAGCTGCATGACCTTGAGAAAAGGCCCTTCTGTTGGGGACTGTTTCCTTCGTTATAGAACAAGATGGGTTAGGCTGGCTGAGCGGTTTCCAGACTTGGTCGCCCATCACGGATTCTAGGGGAACAGAAAGAAAAATAGACTCATGGGCGCTATCTTAAAATCCACCAGATCAGAATCTCTAGGAATCTGTATAATTAAAAAGTTCCCCGGGAGTCTGATGGTCTGCTGTGCAGACAGTAAGAACCGCTGAACTAGATTATTTCTGATGCTCCCAGCTCTATCATTGTTTTAATCCTTCCCTTCTGACGGGGTGTGCCTGGGTAAATCATTGGTTCTTAACCCTCACTACAGTCATCAGGGGAACTTTTAAAAAATATAGTACCCATCCTCCCTTGCATTCCCTGTAAAATAAATCAGAAATTCTGGAGGCGGAATCCTGGTATCATTTATGTTTTTGTATTAAAAAAAATCAGTATGTTTTAAACTCATCATGTTCAACCTTGGCTGCACATAGGAATCCCCTGGGGAGTTTAAAAAAGCCTGCTGCCCATACTGTTCCCCAAACCAAATAAATCAGAATTCCTTGGGGTAGGACCAATTATCAGTATTTTTTAAAGTTCCCCAAGTGATTACAATGTACAGTTGAATTGACCTATGTTTGCCTTATTTGAGACGATTTCAATGTAACCTCACACATAAAGGATTATTTAGAGGAAAAACTGGAATCTTAGATGACACAGTACTCTAAGAAAAATGTATTTCAAATGGAAGATATTAAAAATAAAATGGAAGTAAGTTCCATTTCTGGCAACATGGTAGACTAAATCACTTGAAACCCTCCCATTTTTAAAAAGGTAGATTTGAAGCCAGAGGGAGATGGCAGAATGGTCAGCAGGCCAGGTGAGGTTGAGCTGGCGTTGGGCATGTGTGCTGGCCTTGGAAGTCAGGTCTGAGCATCAAAATGGAACGGGATGAAGACTGCTTTGGGTACATTAAAAGTTCCTCCATATTAAACTGGAGACCCCCCACCCCCCAAATTGAATCATTACAGAAAGAACTGACTAGGAAAAAAACCTCCCCATGGCACAAGGAGACAAGAAAATTTGTCTTTCTTGACAAGGGCTGTGGTGGAGGAGAAGAGTCTTCCTGAGAATTTGACTACGGCTCTGCTTTCACAGGCATTTCAGGCTGGAATTTACACCATCTCTATGGTCCAGGAACCCCGAAGTCGAAAATGCAGACCCAATGTCAAACTATAAACATGCATGGGTACGATCCTCTATAAATAAGATGCAGTAGATACAAGAGTCCCAACAACCTCAGGTAAGAGAAATAGCAGGCAGACTATAGAATTAGCAAGTTTAAAATTATTAAAGACATGAAAATATTTGAAACCATGACAAAATAAACCATTTTTAAAAAGGTAGATTTGATAGAGAACTAAATAGAACTTCTAGAAATGAAATATATAGCCATTGAAATGAAAACCTCAGTGGATGAGTTACACAGCAGATTAGACACAGTTGAAGGAAGAAGTGGAAATGAATCTGAGGAAATTGCCCTGGAAACAGCACAGAGAGATAAAGTGACAGAAAGTCTGAAAGAAAGGTTGCGAGTATACTGAATAGAAGGAGAAGGTGTATTAATACATCTAATACGAGTTCTAGAAGGAGAGAATAGAGAGAATGGGAAGGAGGGAGGATTTATCTAGATAATGGCTTAAAATTTTCCTGACTTGATTAAAACCTGAATCCCAAGATTTTAGATGTACTAAGAGTTTTGAGCCAGATAAACAAAAGGAAATTCATACTTGAAGATAGCATAATATGCTGGAAATTGAAGACAAAGAGAAAATCTTAAAACCAAAGAGAAGAGACAGCTTATCTACAAAGCTACGACTATTAGACTACAGTAAATAGAGAAACAAGACGACATGACAGGTTCAGAAAAGAGCTGAGAGAAAATAACTATCAACCTAGAATACTACCTGCAGGGAAATTATCATTCAAGAGTCAGAGTGAAATAAGATATTTTTATACTAATGGAGAAAATATATCACTCCTACACCTTTCCTGAAAGAACTACTAAAGTATATTTCAAGAAAAAAAAGCAGGTACACAGAAGGAAGGAGTAGTATTTAAGAAGTAAAGGTGAACACATTGACAAATATGAGCAAATCTAAACAACGGACTGACTTACAAAATTAAAATGACGATAGTGATCAAATTTAGAAGCATAAAAGCCAGGTAAATCTAAAGCAGCAAAAACATAAAATAGGAGTAGGTGATTGAGTTGAATTGTTTGTTATATAGTTCTAGGGGGGACTGCTTCATTTTAGATTAAGCATACATATTAAAATTGTAAAAGTAATCACTAAAAAAAAAGAAATATAATTTATAACTTCTAAATTTGTAAAAGAGTTAAGGAGGAACAAGGAAATCTTGATCAATTCGATAGAAGACAAGAAAAGAACCAAACAAAAATGCTTTGAGAAGGCAAAGTAAATAAAAAGTGCAAAAAGAGATGAAAGACATAAATTCCACAATAGCAGAAATCAGTGATCAATAGACTCTTTTATACATTGCTAGTGGGAATACAAACTGGAATATCCCAAACAAACTGTTCTGGAAAAGTTGGGCATTACCTTGTAAACTTTTATATTTACACACCTTATTATCCAGCAATTACTCCAAAAATGAATTCTTGCCTACCTACACCAGATGACAAAAATGCTCATAACAGCACTCTCTGTAACACGGAAAACTGGAAACAACTCAAAAGCCCACTGATAGGAGAATGGACAAATTAAATTGTGGCATAGTTACACAATGGGATATTATACAATTATGAAAAAGAATGAACTATAACCAGATGAAACAGTCTAGCTGAATCTTTTTTTTTTCCTTTAAAATTTTTTATTTTGAAATAATTTTAAACTCACAGGACAGCTGCAAAAACAATATAAAACCGATACAGATAACTCCAACATACTCCCACCTCACATACCCAGATCAATCAATTTCAAAAATGTTGTCACACTTGCCATATCATTTTACCTATCCATCTCATCTATCCACCTATATGTCTGTCTGTCTATCTTATCTATCTATCTTCTGAATATTTGAGAGTAGGTTGTGTACATCAGGCTCCTTGAACACATAATACTTCCATGTACATTTCCTAAGAAAACGGATATTATTCACTTACGTAACCACCTCAAATACAGTTATCAAGTAGAAGAAATTTAACAATAATATAAACCTTACAGTCTATATTCCAATTTTGCCATATTCTCAAAAATGTCCTTTTGAGCCTCTTCTCCTCCATTATCAGATCTCATCCAGGGTCACATATTACATTTAATTGCCATTGTGTCTTTAGTTGCCTTTTTAAAAATTGTGTATGCATATATACAGCATGAACTTTCCCATCTCATCCACCTGGAAGCTACCATTTAATGGGATGAACCACATTCACAATGCTGTGGTACACTCACCACCTTCCTTTATTATAGTTGAATCTTGGTAATGCCATGTTGAGTAAAAAAAATAAGCCTCAGAGAAGTTTCATCAAGTCTAAAACAATGAAAACAAAACAGTATAATATTTAGTCATTCTTATCTGTGATAAAACTATTTTTGAAAACCAAAGAATAACAAAATATGAGATTTAGATTGGTGGTCAACTTCTGATAGGGGAGAGGGATGGGGAGGAATGCATACATGGATGTAAGTTATTGTCACTGTTTCAGTTTTCTGGTTGAATAGCAGGTTTACAGGTGTTCAGGATATAAAAAAATAAAATAAAATAATAAAATAAAATAAAATGAAACAGGGCCATGAATATGCCCAATGTTGACAGTGTACTGTACCAGAGATTGTGACTAACACATTTTTGTGCCCCAAAAGTTCAGTAAAAAAAATAGCAGCACTCATAATACATGTAACTGGCCTAGACTCAGGAGTTAAAATGAATAGAATAAATAAAAGAACAAGATCCAGCTATGTGCTGTTTACAATAGATTCACCTTAAAAAACATTTAAAATAAGAGGATAGAAAAAGATATGTCAGACATATGTTAGCTAAAAGAAAGTTGGAGTATTAATTTTTATCTCAGACAAAGTCGATTTTAAGGCAAAAACATGAGGAATAATGGTCATCTGTGTATGCATTAAAGGAACAGTCCACTAGGAAAACAAAGTAAATTTAAGTAAGTATATAACTCATAATAGCCTCAAAATACATAAAGCAAAAAATAAAAAAAGAAAAGAAATAGAAAAATGCACAGGTACAGTCCTATTTGATGTACCTGATAAGATAATCTCAAAATATAGAGAGCAAAATTTGAGAGATTTATAGGAGTAACTGGCAAATCCAGTCATATAAGGAGATTTTTTTTTAACAAACCACTATAAAAAGTGACAGATCAAGCAAACAAAATATTAGTTAAGACTATAGAAAATCTGAAATACACAATTAATAAGCTTGAGCTAATGGACTCACATAGAATGCTAAACTTAGCAATCTTAAGGCTTACACATTCTTTTCCAAACCAAGTGGAATATTTATAAAAATTGAGATCATGTACCAAAGTCAGTCTCAACAAATAACAGAATCACCAACATACAGTCCACCTTCCTGACCACTATCCAATTAAGTTAGAAATCAGTAACTAAAAGATAACTAAAACAATGTATGTAATGGTGCCTAAGAGTCTCCCCCTGAGTACCTCTTTGTTGCTCAGATGTGGCCCTCTCTCTCTCTAACTGAGCCACCTCGACAGGTGAACTCGCTGCCCTCCCCCCTACATGGGACCCGACTCCCAGGGGTGTAAATCTCCCTGGCAATGCAGAGTATGACTCCCGGGGATGAATGTGGACCTGGCATCATGGGACTGAGAGTATCTTCTTGACCAAAAGGGGCATGCAAAATGAGACGAAATAGTTTCAGTGGCTGAGAGATTTCAAATGGAGTCGAGAGGTCACTCTGGTGGACATTCTTATGCACTATACAGATAACACCTCTTAGGCTTTAATGTATTGGAATAGCTAGAAGTAAATACCTGAAACTACCAAACTCCAACCCAGCAGTCTGGACTCCTGAAGACAATTATATAATAATGTAGATTACAAGGGGTGACAATGTGATTGTGAAGACCTTGTGGATCACACCCCCTTTATCTAGTGTATGGATGAGTAGAAAAATAGGGATAAAAACTAAAGGACAAATGGGGTGGGATGGGGGGATGATTTGGGTGTTCTTTTTTTCACTTTTATTTTTTATTCTTGTTCTGGTTCTTTCTGATGTAAGGAAAATGTTCAGAGAGAGATTGTGGTGATGAACGCATAACTATGTTATCATACTGTGGACAGTGGATTGTATATCATGGATGATTGTATGGTGTGTGAATGTATTTCAATAAAACTGAATTTAAAAAAAAAAGAGATAACTAAAACAAAACAAAAAACAACCTTATGTTTAGGAATCTAACAGTATACTTATATTGAGTCATAGGTTAAGAAGAAATCATATTTGAAATCTGAACTTTTTTGACCTGGATCATAAAAAAAAAATATCATATATCTTGTGGAATGTAGTTTGAGTGGTCAATAGAGTGAAATGTGTAGTCTTAAATGTTAATTCAGAAAACAGAAGGTTGAAAATCAATTACCTAAGCTGCCAATTCAAGAAATTTAAAAAAGAGCAACAGAGTAAACCTAAAGAGAGCAGAAGGAAGGGAATACTATAATATATATAATAATATAAAATATACATATTTATATATTATATTCTTAAATGCGGTATATAAGAATATGCTATATAACAATATATAAACGAGCAAAAATTAATGATGGAAAAACAAATCGAGAGTGTTAACAAAACTAAAGCTGATACTTTGCAAAGACCAGTAAAAAGGCAGAGGTCTGGCACAACTGATCTAGCAAAAAGAGAGAAGATACATATAAACAATATTTGGAATGAAAAAAATGGACATTACAGATAAATACAATAGAGATTAAAATATATTAAGAGAAAACTATGAACCATATTTTGCCAATAAATTTGAAAACATTGGTGGTATGAAAAATTTCCTTAAAAGTATAATGTGTAACAATGAACTCAAGAGTAATAGAAAACCTGGAGAGACCTATAACCATTAAATAAATGGAATCAGTAGTTAAAAATCAACTGACGAAATGTCAACCCCTGACCCAGACATTTTACCGGCAAGTTCTACCAAACGTTTCAGGAACACATAATTCCAGTTTTATACACACTGTTCCAGAAAATGGAAAAAGAAGGAACGTTTACCAATTCATTTTATGAGACTAGTATAACCAGACAAAGGCAATATGAGAAAGGAAAATTGCAGTCAATTTGACTTGTGAACATGCATGCAAAATTCCTAGAATGAAATTAGATGTTGGCATTCATTCATTCAACAAATATTTACTGAGTGCCAACCATGCACTAGCACGCACTGTGCTAGGGGATGGTGGTACATGGCCGTGGTGGTACATGGATGTGGTCTCTACTCTCAGGGAACTTACACCTTGGTGGAAGAGACGGGCGATAAAGTAGATCATCACACGGCATAAGGTACACAGAGAGGGTTCTGGCAGGGTAATGTTTTATACCAAGGGGCATTTGACCTGATCAAGAGCTCAGGTATTGCTTCCCAGGCAAGTGAGAAGAGTAAGAGGAGATGCAGAAAAACATTTAAGAAGCTACTGAAGGAGTTCAGGTGAGAGACCTGGGATGCGATAGCAGAAGATGGATTTGAGAGATACTTGGGAGGCGAAATCCACAGGCCTTCACAATAGTTTGCACATAGGAAGGGTTGAAGAGGAGGGTTCAACTTTGTTGTCCCTGTAGGACGGCGTGGGACGGGGGTTCTGTTCACCGATAGAGGGAACCCTAAAAGAGGTTCAGATTTAGGTGGAAAGAGGATGCACATGGCTTTGGATATGTTGAGCTTGAGGTACCTTTGGGAAGTCTAAGTAGAGAAGTTGAATAGGAAATTGACAATGAGTACCTGGACATCTGAGAGGAGGTCAAGGGTGGAGATTTCAATGTGAGTGGCATTAGCATGTAGGTGATATTTAAATCCATCCTACAGAGGATGTCACCATAGAGTGTGTGTGGCTGGAGGAAAGAACAGAGCTGAGAATGAACACCAACATTTTAAGGAAAGGGAGAGGAGAAGTCAGGACAAAGAGACAGAGAAGGAGTGGCTGGGGAGGTAGGAGGAAAACCATGGGCATCAAGGAGGCCGAGGGAAGAGTGAGTTACAAGAAAGCAGTGTCCAATAGTGTCATGGGTTGTTGAGACCTTAAGAGGGTGGAGAACTGAAATTGTGCTGCTGAATTCTCCTGACCAAGGAGCTACACTGAGTGAGCTGGAGAAGAAATGAATAATCATCATCATAATAAGTTATTACAAATAATGTAGCGCAAAGGGTTTTATTTCAGTTCAGTAAGTGTCACTTGTGTATCTCTACAACTCCGAAGAGCACCCCCACTCCTGCTTTGTGATGGACAGAATACTATGCAGGCAGAGAGCCACAGGGCATTAGACTGAGGGCCAGAGTGCCATTTTAGGTACTGACTGGTGGGGGTGGGGTGTAGGCTGCTAAACTTGGCTTCTCTGGGACCCTGATATAAAATGTGAGGGCTGGATCAGGAAAGGCCTTTCAACCTCTGAAAGTCTGTGGTCCTAAAAATCCAAAACACAATCCAATTAGCTCTGTCTGCATTTTGTTATTGAGAATAATCATAATAATCAATTACCTTAATAACAAATGGCTCTTCAACACACAAGATCCTGGATAATTTGGGAAGCAGCTTGGAGTGAGAGGAAATGTTTGGATTTGTGGTTTAGGCCTTAAAGTGCCTTCTAAAAATCCTACTGATGATTGATAATAAGCATGGCCCATATAGGTCTGCAATGAAAAGGGGGCTTTTACAGAACTTTTCACATTCGTTCATGTCAACCTCTCACCTTGGTCCCATCAATCCTACCAGAGAGGAATTATTATCCCCATATAGGGGACAGGGAGATTAAGAGTCTGGTCACCCAAGGCAATGGCTTTGTTGGGATTTTCCAAATACCTCACTTTGCCAAGACCCACCACGGATTTGGTATAGCTTTAGTGTTTAGTGTTGAGTATTTTCCATTGTCTCCCAATCCTATGAAAATTAATTGCGAAATGTTAATTGGGCATCAATTCATGCTTAACTTTTATCTGAGTATTTGATGAACCACAACTTCATGTTGCCCCTCATGCCATATTAACTGAGTTTACTGTAATAATTTAAAACAATAAGGATAATTGTATCCTTACTGTTTTAAATACCCCATAAATTGAATCCAGCCTGAATCTGGCCAGCCTGGAATCTGCTGGAGAAGTGTGTGATGCCTTTGGGAGGCTACAAACACTGTCTTTTTGGAGTTTTCAGTACAGGAAGGGAGGATGCCATCATTTATTAAGCACCTACTGTGTACCATCACGACCTGTGCTGCACCTCATCGCTCCAAAAGTTGTGTGGCAGAGATGGTGTGTGTGTGTGCATGTGTGTGTGTATGTGTATGTGAGTCTGTCTGAAGCCTTCTACTATTCAAGCTACATCCCCAGGTCATACGGATTCTTGGGCTATTTCAATCTCATGCATTTTACTATCTCACAATAGAAAGCCTGAATAACCTGAGAAATAAAACATATAACAAACGGATTTGGGAGGGTATTTCTAAAATAACTACCTTTCCCAGCCATCCAGAGACGCTCCAAGACTATTCCTCACAATGTATAAAAGTTTGCTTTGAACCCCATTCATTTGACCTTGACTCCTTCCTCTAAACCGATTCCATTACATATTTTAAACGCTGTATGATTAACGCGGAAACCTTTCCTTTGGTACTGTCTTGCCACTAGAAGCTCCTTAGTTTCTCAAAGTTCCAAAATAACCTTTACCCGGCACGGATTCGTACCTCTGCCTGGGAAGGGCGGGGAATCACGGAGGACGTGCCGGTGTGGAGGGAGAGCCAGAGAGAACTTCCAGCGCGAAAGGAAAATAAAACTTGTGGCTGGTGTTTGTGCGGGAGGGTCTCCGCAATCCTGAAGGCCCCCTGATCCTGGGGGGGTCTTAGGGTTCGCCCGAGGAGTACCAGGGTTTGGGTTTGTTCCCGACGTCCTTGACCTAAATTTCTGTGCGGTGGCTGGAAACAGGGCGCACAGCCGGGCGGGCGGCTGGTGCCATCCCCGGATCCCGGCCGCAGGGACCGGCGAACTTGAGTTGAGAGGCCGTTTTAGAGGGAGTAGGGGACGTATTCTCCCCCGACTGGGCTACGAGCCGCGGCCAGCTCTCCGCGCCGCTCCCAACCCCGATCCGCCCGCCCCCCGCAGCCCATGTGATCCAGGGAAGTAGGGGTACGCTCCCCCTTGCCCCGCTCCCGGCCCGCCCGGAGGCGGTGTCCCCCGGGCCGCGGGGTTTGCGCGCCACCCCCGTCGGTCCATCCGCGGGGGGCCGGGTGTGCGCGCGCGGACAGGCGGGGGCCGCACCGGGGTGCGTGACGTCACCGGCATTGGTTACACGACGTTCTAGAACTCCGCCCCACGTGCGCCGGGGAGGAGGGGGAGGAGGAGGAGGAGGAGGAGGAGATGGGGGTGGGGAGGAGGAGAGGGAGAGGTGGGGATGGGCCGGGGGGGCGGGGACGGGGGGTGTGCGAGGCGGCGGGGCTGAGCTAAGCCGAGCCCACGTGTGACGGCTCTCGCCGCTGCCCCGGCTCCGCCGCTCGCAGAGAGATTCGGAGGAGCCCGGGCGGGGGGGAGGAGGAGGGGGAGGAGGGAGCGGGAGATCTCGGGGCTCGGAGCCGGCCGCCGCTCCGCTCCGATCGCTGTGGGGCTCGGTTTTGTGGGGGTGGGGGGGCGGGGGGGCTCAGATATGGAGGCAAATGGGAGCCAAGGCACCTCGGGCAGCGCCAACGACTCCCAGCACGACCCCGGGTAAGTTTCCAGCCGCTGCCCACCGCGCCGCCTCGGGCTCGCTCTCCTTGCAGCGGCGGGGACGGCGGTGCGCGGAGCCCGGCATCTCCCGCGCCCCCCCGCCCCTCCCGCGCCCCCCTCCCCCCCGTGGAAGTTACACACCTTTGGATTGCATTTCGCCGTCACCTTCTCCCCCACCCCACCTCCCGGCTCTCGCTGGCTCGCTCCCCCCCTCTTTCCTTTTAGCTTTTGTAAGTTACACGTCAAAATGGCCGATCTGACATCGGTGCTCACTTCTGTTATGTTTTCTCCCTCTAGTAAAATGTTTATCGGTGGACTGAGCTGGCAGACTTCACCAGGTAAGGGAGGGAGGGGGGACGCCTGAGTCCCCCCCCTTCTTGGTTTCTTTGTTGCTCTTTGTTATCCCGGTGTAGGAGCCCCCCCCCCCCCGCCATTGGCTCCCCACTTCTCCTGTGCAAGGTTATTTTTTTAAATAGCAAATCCTTTCCGAGCCCTCTACGCGACCTCTGTTGCCGAATTTCCCCCGCGTGTGCAAGATATGCACAACCAAAACAGAATAACAACAGAAAACTACTTTTGGTTTTTGTCCTTGATCAAAATTTGCAATGCCTTTTTTTCCCCTCCACCCCCCCCATCTCCCTCTTTCTCTCTCTACAGATAGCCTTAGAGACTATTTTAGCAAATTTGGAGAAATTAGAGAATGTATGGTCATGAGAGATCCCACTACGAAACGCTCCAGGTAAACCATTCTCTTCTGGATTTTGTCTTTATTTTAGAACAAAGTTTAAGTTTTATTTTTGGAGGTGTCTTCGGAAGTAGCCGAGCGGATTTAGGATGGGGCTGAGGCATGTGGATGGTCTCGAACGTCTCTCTATGGCCCCCCACCCCAAAGGTTATTGTTAATTGGGTCTGAACTCTGGATACCGAGATGCCCATCTCTCCGCTTTAAGTCATTTTCCCTTCGTTTCTTTTTCTCCTGTTTAAAATGACATTCAGCTTCATTCACTTTCCACGTAGTTTTTTTTTTTTTTTCTTTAATGTATGCTTCTCCTACACCACTAAGCTCTCCAAACTCTTAAGCCTCTTCTTAGAAAGGTGGGCGAATCTCTTCTTCTAAGTGCCCGGCTTTCCTCGGAATAAAACAAAGCGTTAAGAAAGGAAGGGGAGGAGGAGGAGAGGAAACTGAGGTGGCTAAAGAGGATAGACACCAGCATTTTCCAACTTACCTCCACCCGCCCTCCTTGGATTCCACCTCCCCCACTAACCTTGATATTTTCTCTTCGGTGGTGGTAGATGTGGGCAGGAGGGAGTTGGGGAAGGGTTGTGAGGGGTAGGGATGCTGTGGTGGGGGGACAACTTTTGCTCCCCTTTCTGCATTAGGTCTCACTCCCTGTGGCTATCAGTGGTGTCACATTTTCTTGTTTGTTTTTCTCCCTCTTTGTTTCATTTCAGAGGCTTCGGTTTCGTCACATTCGCAGACCCAGCAAGTGTAGATAAAGTATTAGGTCAGCCCCACCATGAGTTAGATTCCAAGACGGTATGTTGCTTTTTGTTGTTGTTGTTCACCCCTTTTCAGGAACGAAGTGGGCATTGACAGCCCCATTTAAAGGGACAGCGCCTGCTTTTGCTTCTGTGTTGGGAACTGGGTACTTTAAGCAGAGTTGGCTTAAAAGTTTGCTGTGGTGTCTGGGTTTGGGGTTTTCTTTTTAGACCCCGCCCCACTGCAGCTTCAGGTGCTGCCTAGAGAAGGCTTGGGGGTGTTTCGGAGTGGGGAGGGTTAGCTTCCTGGCCAAGGGACCAAGCAGGGAAACTGTCAGAGAGCAAATGCAACTTTTCTTTGTCACTGAAGCATAGTACATGATACCAACTGTGGCTGTGGGAATTGGCTTTTGGAAGGCACAGCCTCCTTCACCAATAGGGGAGAGGGGGGGATGAAGGAGAGGAGGGGGCGCTAATCACAGGTTCAGGCAACAGGTTCCTTTTGGGGCACTTGGAATTAGCAGTGGGGTTTGAGAAGGGGAGGAAAACGCTCCCAGAGCCAAGCTGGACATCCGGTGGGGACTCCAGATGGCACGAAATCTAAGACTGATAAGGCCTTGGATTTCAAAGTGATTTTTTTCCCCTTTCTTCCCTAGATCCTTTGATTTGCATGTGGGCACTTTTATAGAATTAGGTTTCAAAATCCAAAGTTGGGGGGGGTGTCTAAGTAGAAGTTAGAAGAGAAAAGGAAGAAAAAGTGTGGGTATATTACAGCTTATTAGTTGGAAATAAATTTAATGGATGGAGGAGGGGAGTTCGCAGTGTTTTATTAAGCCTCTATGTTGGCTTCCTGGCTCTCCACCCTTCCCTTTATGTCTACTAGAGTTTCCCCTCCATTTTTATACATCTGATTAAAGCAGGGACTCTAAGGTCTAAGGTGACATTGAGATGTGGTGCTAGGCTGCGTGGGACAAGGCAAAAAGCTGGGGTCTAGTCCCAGCTGCCCATTTCTAACTTGCACTGTAACCTTGGTCAAGTTGCTTCCTGCTCTTGGGCCTCAGTTTCCTCTTTTGTACAATGAAGGAGTGGAATGAGATGATCTTCCAAGTCCTTTTTGACTCTTTAACATTGAATGGAAGAAAAGAAGGGGGGGGAGTGGCCTGGCAACCATTGGTGCCCTTGAATGCATTTTGCAGTTTCAACCTGTTTCTCTGATCAGAGAGATCAGGTGTTGTCGTCCCCACCTCCCCCCCCAAGAAAAAAAATGTGCATTGTTTGTTGCTTTATTAATTGCACTGGACTTGTCATAGCTTGCAACCCAGATATTTTTGTACTTTCAGATAATTTAATTTCAGGGATCATCATTTATAGGGTGATAACGAATATCTGAAGCTTTTTCTTCTTGTCTTCCTGGTGAGACAATTCAAAAAGCTAATGAAATTACAGAGGAAAAACATTTCCAAGCAAATTCAGGAATTTGTGATGTACCCTTCTCCCTCCCCGCCGGCTGGGAGAAATAGTATTTAGTTTTATGGTAACTGGTCTGTCATAACCCTCAAAGCCTGCAGTTTGCCCTCCCTGATTGTTTGTAGACATGTTTTGGTCGCTATTATTTAGTATAACCTAGCTTTTGACTTTGTTTCAACGTTCAGTGCAGGAGCGGTTGGTTTATTGACATGGAAACGAGGATCTTGTTTACCGTTACCTTAAAAGCTTTGTTTAGGTAACGGCCATTCACACCCAAAATAGTACCCTAGTCTTCCTAGAGGACTTGTAGATACAGTAAGTAGAGCTGTACCTAACTAACTAATGTTTTAATTTTTAGTAGTTTCCTTTTTTTGTTTGTTTTTAAAAACTAGTTGACAGGGATGTGCAAAAGGTTGGGATTTGCCATACTTTTCTTGACCCTTCCTCTCCTTTGGAGATCTCGGCGTGTCGGTTTTGCACACCAAAGACCGTTGTGGTATAACACGCTGTTATCGCGGCACCAATCCAGGAGTTCTGAATTGGCTTTTAGTTTTGCAATTTTAGATTTTCTTTAATGCTGCGCTTTCTTCACCGCCCCCTTCCCCTCCAGCTCGTGTCCTGTTCCTCTACCGGTCCCTTACCTTTCACCGCATAAAGTCACTTTTATTATTGCAATTGTGTGCCGGTCAGCTAAAAAAAAAATACCTTGGGACATGTTTATTAAAAAAAGACATACCTACCTTGCCTTTGGTCAACAGAATGGAAAATCCACACCTGTTGTATTTCTCTTGTAGACAAGCTCTAGTCAGCGCTGAACACACCTGTAGATGCAGTAATGTTAATCTTTATGAAAAGGGTAGTTTCCTAGATCGAAGATTTTTGTCTATTTTAGTTTTTGAAAAAGTAATCTCTCATTTCTCAGGTGATGTTTAAAGGTAGAAAACATGCTGCAGCTTTTTATGAGGTCTGTAGACTACCTTAAAAAAAGCAGTAAATCCTTGTATGGCTGGAGTCCTGGGGATATAAATTAGGGAACAGATGAACTATCTTTGGTGTGCTTTTTAGCCCCCTTCTGTGCTTTTTCCCAGAGCATTACTCTCCCCCCACCCCCATGGCAGAACTGAAAACAAGATTCAGATTTACATTTTAAAAGGGGAAAATTTTAATATGAAAGCCAAAGCTCATAAATAAATAACTTGTAGCAATATTCATGCCACTCTCCGCACTGAATTTTACCCAAAGATTTGTGACATTTAGAAATCTAATGAAAACCAACAATGGAAATATTTTTTTTTATCCCTTCCTCTCCATAATACCCATCTAGTAACTTCTTTTTTTTTTTTTTTTTTTTTTTTTTTACCTCAAACCAGTCTGTTAGATTCCAGTGCTTTTGTGGGAATTGTTTTGCATTTTAAGGCCAGTCTCTTATTGAGAATCATGTGCTCTGCAAGTGTCTGATCTGGAATATAGAATGTTTTTCCATTTGGGCTGATAGTGGAGAGGGAACACCCTAACTGTAAACTAGATCCTGACTTCTTTTTTCCAGTAATTTTTTTTTATCCTCTCCGCATGATGGCCTTTCTTTTCTAACATGGGATTACGTTGCTCATAGATCCCCATGCACCATGGTTTTTAAATCCAGGTCAGTTATGCTCATGTGCTTCCTTTTTTACTTATTTTTTTGAGAACCAAGTCAGGCTCCACAGTTTTTGACACATGCATTCTTTTGAGGTCTAACTACAGAATAAATTATCTTTTTGATTAATCCTAGGTAATCTTTCCTTTTGCTACAACAAGTCAGTTAATTCAAGCAGAGCATTGTGTTGGATGTCTGTGGGGATTTGGGGGGATGTTCTTGATTTTTAAATTTTTTTGGTATCCCCTTCCCCTCCTGTGTTGTTCAGTTCTCACCAGGGAGAAGAAATGCTGTTTGGTTACTTACTGCTGGAAGATACTTACACTTAATTTGCAGGTTATGATTTTTTTTTTCAATTATAATGATGCTCCCATCTTTTCTCCCAGCCATGCATTGCAAATTAGATGCAGGTACCATTTTACTATTCAGTGTCTGTGGAAGAGAAGCTCTTCTCTAAATAAGAACACATGCGATCTGGTTTATTAAGAGCATCACACATTGAAATACAGACAGGATAGGACTTTTCAGTAAGTCTAGCTATGTTTGTTACATTTTGGGAGGGATGGTTAAAGTTTAGAACAAACGTTAAGGAACTTTGGAATTGCCTGAAAAGTTATAAAAGCTGGGTTGTAAGCCTGAGAAATGAGTGATTAATGCTTAGGTGATTAATCATATTTTTTTTCTCTCCTTAAAGGATTGCATTGACTCCTGTTTTTCCATTTTTCTTCAGATTGACCCTAAAGTTGCATTTCCTCGTCGCGCGCAACCCAAGGTAAGTAGGAGAATCGATAATAGGATTTTAGCACTCAGAGATTGTTGCTAAGGATTTCGGTTTTCAAACAGGGATTGGCAACCAAGCGAACGGTTGAAACTTGGTGCATGACTTCAGGGTATCATCAGCCTGTGGCTGTGAAAGTCCATGCAAAATGCTTTGTGAGCTAAGTGTGGGTCTCCTCGTTAGCCATCCCAAGGTGGGTTCTGAGCAGTTGGGGGCAGGGGTAAGTCTGTTCCTTAGTGGTAGCATATGGCTCTGCCTGTTGCAATGTTTGTGTAAGCATTGTATTTATTTTTTAAGCATGGCTGAGATTGTATCAAGAAAAGTTGAACATTTTCTTGTGACTCTATTTTGGAGGGAACTCTTTTGAGGCCTTACGAGTTGGAGTTTATGGAGAAGAGAAGAATTTTAAGTAAACAACTTGTCCTTTCTTGGAAGCAGCAACTTTGGAGAACTGCAAACTCTTAAATGAGAGAGACGAGGCAATGAATGTCTCGGTTTCAGGTTGGTTGGTTAAATCAGGGCACACTTGAAACCAACCGTGCTTCTTATTTGTGCAAGTACTGGTTCCCAGCTGGAGAAGTTTGGAAAATGTTGTAACCTTGTAGGAGTGGTACTACAAGACTTGCTTAAAAAATTAAGATAGGGCTTCACTTCTGCAGAAGTGTGTAGCTAACATAGTTTTCTCTGAGCTTGCCAGGTGTAGATATAAGAATGTAGCTGCAGTTAGCTTAAGGTTAAATTTAAAGGGCTTATGGCTTACATGTTAAATTTACACTTTAATTATACTTTTTTCTTTTCTGCATAGCATAGGAAGAAATGCTTTTTGCGTTTTTTTTTTTTTTATCTTGTGGTCTTGGGACTCTTTTAGTGAAACAGGAAAAGTTGAAGCTTCGTTTTTATGGGTCACAAAGGGAAAGGGCTTGTGGCTTTAACAAATTCAGTTTGTTTCTGCAGGCGCTGTCTTCCAGAAGTGGAATCTTTTAATGGTTTAAAGGGAGGAATGGTTTTGCACATTATTAAGAAAAAGTTGGCTGTATTTTGAGAATTTCAGGTCTGCAGCCCACTGTGAGATTCCCTCCCTGCCTCGTAACTTCTTTTTCTTCCTTTCCCTCTCTCTTTCTCTCTCTTTCTAGAAAGAAGCACACATCTATAAGTAAATATATTGAAATATTTCCTGAAGGCATTTTTTTCTAATGCTTAAGCAAATAATAGGAATTAATGAATCAAAGAGGCTAGATTATTTCTGTACTTAGCACAAACTTTGGGACTGTCTTAACTGTTTTTTCCCAAAATGTTGTTTTCCACACCAAAATGTTTTCCAAAACATAAATGTTGTTTTCCAAACTGTGTATGATCCTTCACATTTCAGAGGACTTCTCAGAATTATCTGTATTTCCCATGTTTAGTAGAATTGCTGTTTTTTCCATAAGGGTGAATCTTTGAATTTCCAGGTTAGTCATTTGATCACCCAGAACTAGGGTCAGATTACCCTAGAGGGAACCTGGAAAAATCCCTGAGTTGATCAAAGCATGGTGGCTCCATCTCCCTTCTCCTTTGCTGTTCCTTTGTCCCTCCCCTGCCCCCCACCCCCAACTTTTTTTAAACCCCAGGAAAGCAATATTTCACTTTAATATATTATGGCATTTGGTTTTTTAGTAATGCAGTCAACTTGAAAATGAGACGGAATACTTTTCAAGCTTGTTGAAGCATGTCTTCCCTGCTCACTGCCCCTGAGTATGGCATACTTATAAGTGATTTGTCAGACTTTTTTTTTTTTTTGATGCCAGGAAGTAGTAAATTGGTGGGCACAAGCTGGGTGAGGGCTGTGCTGGCAAAGCCTGTCCAAGGGGATGTAAATTGGTTGGGGATGTATTTGACCCCACAACCATCTGGGATGAGGCGATTTTCTGCAAGCTTGTCATCAAGTTTGTCAGCATTAAACTTGTTAAAGCCCCGCTTCTTGGAGATAAAGATTTTCTGGTGGCCAGGGAACTTGAACTTGGCCCTGCAAAGTGCCTCAGTCCCATGCTTCTTGTTTTGAAGCTTGGTGCAGATGGACATGACGACTTGGCCTATGGGGACCCTGGCTACCTTACCCTGGGGCTTTCCGAAGGCACCTCGCGTACCTGTCTGGAGTCTCGATTGGGGACGGCACGATGTCAGACATGACCATCAGCAGGAAGGGGCTGTCTCCAAGGTCCCTTAAGGCAATGCATACAAGCAACAGTCTGTGTCCACTACCAAGGAGGCCACAGTCTGCAGCCACTGCAGACTGGGCCGCTATGGGGAAAGGAGAATAGTTGGCTTAATTGGCTACAGAGAATGGTCAGACTTTTAGTTGTGAGTTTCATTAAACAAGCTGGGGGAAGACATCTTTCCATGGAAATTCTAGGGATTTAATAATACTACCTTACTCTTCATGCCACCCTTTACTTTAAAAAGGAGTTTCCCATCCATTGTCTTCACCTGAAGCCCTGTTCTGTTGCATTTGATGGTCATCTCAGCAGATTACTTTTTTGGTCTCAGTTTGTTCATCTGTTGAATGGCCATGATGATAGCTACTCTCTTGGAGAGAGGTTGTGAAGAATGCAAGAAGTGGTACGTGTTAACTCACCATCACCATCATCAGCGTTAACTGTTGTTGACTTCGTCGTCACCATTATCAGATGCTGTAGCCAGTCGGCGGCCTGGGTTCAGTTCTTGGTGCTGCCCCTCATTAGCTGCATCAATTTGGACAAGTCATTTAACTTCCCTGAACCTCAATTTCCCCATCTCATAGAGTTTTTCTGCAGATTAAATAGTTGAATTAAGGTAAAATGCTTAAAACAAGACCTGGCATATGGAAAATACCAGATAAATGTTACCTGCTACTTTTACTACTACTTTTATCAGGCCCTCACACCAGTCCTGTGTGAGGTCAAATAAAAATAATGACACTAATTGAATTTCTGTGCCAGGCACAGTGCTAGAGCCTTTATGTGTATTAATTCATCTAGTCAGCACCACAGCCCTGTTAGGTGGATGCTAGTATTACCCCCATTTTATGGATGAGGGAACTGAGGCAGAAACAGCCGACAGCCTGGCTCCAGAATGGGACCCTTTACCAGAGTGGTGTCCTGTGGGGTGTCGTCCCTTTGTTATGAAGAGGAGGTGGAGTCAGGGCAGGGGGTGGTGAGCAGCAGAACCACCACAGAAGCCCGATGTCACCCCTCTGTGCCCTTTGTGCCCTCGGGGGCATCCTTTTGGATTAGGAGGTTCTGAGGTTGCTCTGACCCCGTGAGGCAACCTGGTAATTGATAGGTGTGCGTGATTGGGAGTGGGGGCAGACTGCGGGTAAGTGCCTTCTTGTCTAAGTTATTTCCAGTGGAATTTGAGCCTGGCCACCGAGGTTTCAGACCAAAGTTAACGTTAGGGGCCAAAAGCCAGCTGACAGGAGTAGAGAATTTGATTCAAGCCTTATGTATTTATTATTTACTTATTTTCCCTTCCATGAAACGCATGTGTGTGTGTTAGGGCCACAGTGGCGGGGTGGACTGTGCTTGTGCTCGTGGGCTTGGTGAGGAGCTTGTAAATGATATGTCAGCGTGTGTTTCTGTTAAAATTCATCTCTCTGCTTTCTGGCTGTCCCTCCTTGCTGACACTCGCCAGAGAAATATTCTATGGAGGTGTTAAAACAAGACTAGTGGAAAGAAACTGTAACTGAATACGAAAGAAAACCCTCAGCGGTGAGGAACAGATTTCATATTAGTATTGTCATAATATTCTTTAATGTATCGTATAAATAAAAATCTGTCTTGCCCGGAATCTCAATGAGCGACCAGAGGAATGGTTCCGAATCCCCCGGTTCATCATTCCCCTCTGCGATGTAAGTGTTCACATCTCACATGAAGTGTGATGGGCCTTTATTACCTAATAAAGGGGCGACTCTTTGGAGACTTGTGGCCGTTAATTAGTGAAGTACCGTTTGATCAGAAGATAGGTTCATTTCATATCTTCCTGTTTCTCCTGATGATGATTTCATCTTGTGAAATATGTAAGAGGTTTTCTCCGCTATCCTTTTAAAAATTAAAGTAGCCATGCTATACTGAAAAGATGACTTAATTTGAAGCCATTGGAGAACTGAGGATGATTAAGATCAGTCACATCATGTCCTTTCTTTGGTCCCTTTGGGCAGAAATAGTAGCTGCCTGGAAGAGTTTTGCTCAAGCATGTGGGTTTTTTTCTGGTGTGGAGAAACTGAGAGACACCCTAGCATCTTGTGGCAAGAGTGAAACCTGGGTGTCGCTCATCGTGTGTCCTAATTATCCTTGCATATGATACAGCTCTCCCACTGCCCCCAATGTCTATTTCTTTAAAGTTTTTAGAGGCCAGAACATTATCTGTTGATTTAGAGATAGCTCATCCATTCAGCCTAATGGCCTTGGGTGAGTCACCCAAGCCCTTCCAAGCCACAGCTCTCTCCTCTGTAAAATGGGCACGGTAACAAAGCAGCTCCCCGGCAAAAGTCTGCTGATATTATTTTTATAGAATTAAAAAAAAAATTATAACGGTGTAAAGGACCTAAGAGAAACCTAAATTGGAATGTAGAGTTCCTAATGACAGGGAATTGTTGATGGTAGGTGTTCTGTGACTGTTTGTTAAATGAATGAATTTTGAATCCTGCTTGCCTTTTTCACAGCTGAGTCAGCCGGGAGATTGCCCTCAGGCTCACACTGTGGAAGGGTTGAGCCAGAAGCCAGGTTTTCCTGTTCCGGGCTGGTCCTCTGACGTGGCTGCAGGGCCCTGGAAGGTTGTCTGGGAAGCACAAGCGTTGTACACGCAAACCTCCTGTTGCGGGGGGGCGTGGCTTCCTCGCAGCCTCTCAAGGGCGAGGGGTTTGTTTTCCGCATCTGGCCTTCCCTGGCTGCTGTGGATCGAGTCGTGCTAGCGTCTTGCCATCTTGGATGGCAGCTGTCATCTCGGCAGCCACAGTTAACTGGCCTGCTGGTGGGTTTCTCTTCCCCAGCAAGGATGTGGTGGTGTGTCTGCAGCCCTTTTGAACAGCAGCGAGGAACTTGGAGGATTAGTGGCTGAGCCAGTGCGGCACCTTCCTGCCTTCTAAGTCAGCAGCAGGTGTCAGCTCAGGGAGGTGGGGCACCTCGTCCTACAAATGTCCTTGCTGTGGATTTTGCTTTTCCTCTTATGCTTTCAGTTCAGTGTTAAGTTCATTCTACCAAGATGCTGAAGCTCCTGTGTTCTATGTCAGATGTTTTTTTGTTTTTTGTTTTTGTTTTTTTTGTTTTGCAGACAGGTGAGACTCCTCTGAAGTCGTTGGGGTGCCCCTTAAGGCGGCTTCCATTCTGCATGTCCTGTTTTGTATTTTTAAACCCAGCCAGTCTGCGGCCGAAAGCCCCGAGAACACACGAGGGAGATGTAGTTCATCATCTGTCTCCTGTCGTTTGTTCTGGTGTGTTCATCTAACGAAAGCCTGGTTTATAGTTACGACTTGCTGACTATGTGTATGCACCCACTTTTGGGGGAGGGGGTGGGTTCAGGAAATCCTCAGTGACTTCCTGATGCTCACTGAACAAAATCTAAACTTCTTAGCCTGGTAAAGTCCCTCATCTGTATGGGGTGTGTTTTTCCAGCTTCTTTTTTGACTCTTCTACCTTTTGTTGCCTTTAAACGGAGTGTTCACCCTTTTCAGAACAGCTGCCCTTGTGGATGGCTGCCTCTGCATGTCTTCTGCACCAATCACACCCTGCTTTTGAAGCCTTTTCCACGAAGCTGTCCCCACTCTTTCTTGGAAGTAATACTTCTTTCTCTGGATTTCCACAGCACTTTACCTTTTCTTTGGTTGTGACTCCTCCAACAATAATAATATTAGCTAGAAAAGCCTTACTGAGCACACCCCCATTCTCTCACTCATTCATTCGCCAACCTTTATTGAGCACCTGTTATACGCTAGATAGTTTGAGGCCCTGGAATAGCGTGAAGTGGAAGATGAAGTCCCTGCCTGCAAGGAGTTTTCACTCTGGTGGAGCAAATAAGCCACGACGAATAGATAAATATATAATACGGCATCAGTGTGGAAACCAAAGCAGCATAAGTGATGGTAGGGCTGGGAATGGACCATATCTTTTAATATCTTTCAGTCATTCAGTAATAGTTTACCAAATTTCTGCTCAGCTCCAGGGACTGTGTTAGGTACATTGTTCTGATTTTTATGGTTATTTAGGTTCATGACTCATCGCCCTCCACTGGACGATAAACTCCAAGGGCAAAAGCTTATTTTACTAACTAAAAAAAAAATCCCAGCTCTTTAATACTGCACTTTGCACATCATAGACATCCTTGATTATTTTTAGATAGAATAAATGCAGAGTGGCAAAGCAGACACCATTCTTCAAGGATTTTACCTCCTATGGAGGAGGGGGACTTGCTGTGATCCTGAAGAGGCTGTGAGAGGCACAATAAGAGGGGTAGAAACAGCATTTAGAGGGAGGAAGAACTAAGGAAGCTTTTTGGAGGAAGTGGTCTTTGCCCCAGATCCTGACGAACTGGTAGGAAGGAGGACTATCAGGAACGTGGTGTGGGCTCAGGACCAGCCAGGTGAGGTGGTGCAGGTGTAGCAGAGGGTGTGTGCTGCAGAGTAGTCTGGGCGAGCGAGGCTTGGAAGGGCCAAGCTGTGGAAGGCCTTGAATGCCAGGCAAAGCGGACGAGTTTGTGCTTTATTTGGCCGGTGCTGGGGAAGCTGCTGTGTGTGTGTGCAGAATTACGGGGATACTCCGTAAGAATGTGTTAAGCCCTTTTGGACCAGTATAGAAGCTGGGGTCGCCGATAGGACCGTGCAGTAGCACGGAGAATGTCCCACACTGGGCTTGTGGCTTAGGCTAACTCATACGGTGTTCTCCCTGGCTAGAGGCCATTCTTCAGAAGCGGTTTTCTTGTTGGCAGATACCACTCCTGATCTTCAGAGTGTGTGGCAGCCGATGAGGAGCTTGTCAGTCCTTTGTCATTACCTTCTACCTTGCCCTCCTCTGTGGCACGTGGAGGCAGTGGCCCACTGTGGTTGGTCCAGGTCGAGGGCAGGTACCCCCTGGTGTTCCCCGTTTTCCCTTTCTTTTGAGGAGAGAGAACACCAAACCCCCAATCATCTGGAAAGTTTTTTTCAGGGTGGGAGCCTGGTTGCTGTATTTCTTTTAGTTTGAGATTTTGAGTAATCAAAAAAAAAAAAAAAAATCCTTAATCAAAATAATAGCTGTCACTTATTGCAAGGTAGTATTTTATAGGCAAAGGATGAAGCCTCTATCTCCTTTAATTTGATCTGTAAAACATTCCTTTGCAATAGTTGGTATTATCTCCATTTGACAGATGGGTAAACTGAGGCCCAAAAGGGTCAGGTCTGGCATTTGTACCAAAGTCTGAACCTCAAGGCTTTGTTCCTTTAACTGCTAAGCCCCACTGCATTCATTATGAGTGGATAGATTTGAGGTTCTTCCGCTTGGTCTGACCGCTGTAAAATGCTAAAGCTGAAGAATAGGGTTTGCTGTGCTCCGGCCAGGAAGCTTCAGGTTGCTTTCTATTGCGTGTTCTCTAAGAGTCCTGTTCAGCTAGTTAAGTGCCACTTACCAGCTATGGAAATTTGGACCAATTGCTTAACGGTTTTGTGATTTTTTTAAAAATGGAGATATCAGTAGTACCTACATTGTAGAATTAAGGGGAATAAATGAATTAATGCATGGGAAGTACGTGCCCACAGTGATACCTGCACATAGTGGGGCAATGTAAGCATTAGTTATCTGTTACTGTCCCCAAACATGCCACCCCCCACCCCCCCTCCATCACAGGAGGACCTTATCTAGTAGCTCCTAGGTTGGCTGACGCTGTTGCCCCTTTTAGGGATGATGGATGGAGCAGCAAGTTGAGATTTGGACAATTCTCTGCCAGTGGCTTAGCCTCCTGGTTTGAGCCTGGCTCTTAAGGGGGAGATGGCGTGCACCCTTTACCCCGGGGATGCTTGATGGGCATTACGAATTCATCTCCTTTTCTGACTCGGAGGCCTGCCTTTTTGCTGTCTCTGAGAGTGAAGTCCTGGGGAGCAGCTTGGGGACAGCTGAGACACCACAGTGGGAGAGGTCTCCCCGTGAGCCCTCGTTTTCCTCGTCTTGGTCTTTATCTGCCTGGGGGTAGTTCTATCACATTCATTTGTTTGTCATTGGCTGTGACAGGCAAGTTAATGCTAATGGATTCTTTTTTTAGCCTGTTGTCTGGGATGTTTCACCCAAATGTTCTAAAATCTAAGGCATTAGGGGAATGTGTGACTCCTATAGAAGGGGAGGAGGGCCTTACATTTAGTTTGGGGGCAAGAGTGGCCAAGGAGGGGATGTTGGCAAGCACAGTCTTCTTTTTAGGAAATCCATTCAGAGCTCTAAATTGCTGTTCCTGTTTCAATTATGTGACAATTTCAAGGGTTTAGAAAAGTCTGATAAAACGATCCTGATGATGCAGTCTGGGGAGAGAGCGCTTCTGAAGCTCCGGGAAAATGAATTCCTCGGGGTCAAGAGTGTCTCCTTCTCGCCACCTTGGGCCTTCTTTCCTCTGGGTTTTTACATTTTTATTGTTCTGAAGGGCAGAAAACGGTAGGAATGTAGTCAGGCCTCCATCCATATCCTCCACCAAAATGAATTATTCTCTTTGGGCAATTGGGAATAGATGGGCCACTCCAATCTACTCCTGTTTTCTCACTCTCTCTCTCTTTTTTTTTCCCCAGAGCATAGTTTGTGAGTGTAGTGATTCTGAATAAAACACCAAAGAGAAAAGACTCAAGGAGGGGAAAGGGGAAAGAGTGAAGAGGGGGGTCCTGTGAAAGTTTTCCTTTTCACCAGTCAAAGCTTCTGGTAGTTTCCCAATGACCAGACGTATGCAATGGAAGCCGGCTTTGGGCTGCCTACGGAACCGAATGCAGAAAGACCTAGTGTAGCAAAATGTGATTTTGAGCGACATTAACGAGGTGACTGTGTGGGTGGAAGGGACGCAGCATGCTAGCACAGGAGCGGTTCCCAAAATTCGCCCTCGGCCAAGCCTGGGTCCCTCTGCCTGCTTGCGTGGGTGCGTGTGCGTTTTTTCTGATGAAAGTTTTAACACCAGACCCTGCTTGGTTTGCTGCAACAGTCTTCACCCTAGAGAGCCCAGGTGTGGCAGGTTCCATTGTGTCTTCCCACCTGCTGAAAAATAGTTTTAAACCAGGAGGCGTTTTGTTTTACCTTCCGGGTACCTGCTGGAGCCCAGGTGGGGATAGCATACGAGGCTGACATCACAGAACTGGGCACAGATGGAACACGACAGCCAAGAGCATGAAAAGTCAATACTCTCATCGCTGAAATGGATTCTGGGAGCGGGATGAGAAGACCTATTGGAGTACGGCTTTTTTTTTTCCTTTTTTTTCCCATCGAGGTCCTAGACTGATAGCACTTCATATTGGTGGTATAAATGGAACCTTGCAACAACTGCTTCTTAAATATTTTAGTGTCTTGGAGAGAATTCTGTATTTCCATGTTGCACTTGTGCAATAATTTCCACTGACTCAAAAAAAAAAGCTGCGACATTTCTGGTAGATTACCTGGTAAAGAGGTGAGAAACCTGGGTGTTGCTGATTTACCCTGTAGGAATTTGGGAGAGCCTGGCTCTGTTGTCACCCTGTCTGTGAAATGAAGCTGGTCTCTTCCATCTTGTTCTTCATTGTGATGTTGGAGTGCGTCTTCTAACCAGTATCGAGCAAGCGTTTCAAACATGACTGTGAGATCTCAAGAAGAGAAGCTAGATGGGACCTGTTGGAGGGGGGCGGGTGGAAATACAGAGGGTGTTTATTGTCATATACCTGTTTTCTTTATCCCCATCAACTCAGTTCCCTATGGGATATCTCTCAGTACATCAATTTTGTAGCTGAAAGCAAACAACAACAAAAACCTTTTAAACTTAGACACACATAATACTTAATACAAATTAACCAGTAGGTTCACCTTCTACTCCACCTGGAGAAAAAGGATCAAATTAGGATGCTTGATCTAGGGAAAAATTGGAATGGATTCTTCACAAGACTAGTGCATGTATATATTTCCTCTTCTGTTTTCAAAGCAGATAATTGGTTTTAGTAAGAACTTCTGACTTGATTAGGGGGCCCTTAGGAAATTAAAGTGTGTTTGAATTTCACAAGTACAATTTTAATTATACAAATTTTGCATTTTTCACTGGGGAGCCAGGTTCAGAACTTGTTTTCCTGTACTAATAGGGGTAGTAAAGCTGATTATGGCAGAATGCCTTACTTAAATAGCTTTGAAAATAAAAATCTGTGGATTTGATCAGTTTTCCCCTGCAGTACATGACGTTCAAGTTAACGTCCATACGTGTCCCATATCCTTGTTAAAAATGATTTTTCATTGGATCCACACAGCTATAGAACTGACTGACAGAGTGGAGGGGGCCTCATTATGAATTTTTCTGCTGTACTTGCTGAAAGAATTCAATTAAAGTTCTTTGGAGCATAAGTCCTGCCTGAGCGGCTTGTGTTTGGCATGCGGCCACGTTACCGTGTTGCTATTGCCTTTATCGCCAAATCATGCTGTTTGTTTGAAGCCTGCTCGCGCCCAGCGTTAGTTCTCCTAGCTACTGCCCCTCTCCAGCAGGACCCCAGTGGATTAGAGTAGATGGTACCTTGGAAACATTCACCTGAGTTCTTCCCCAAGCTATAAAGAGATGTTGCAGTGAGGACGATCAGACCCCCTGGGCATCCCAGGAGAAGGACTGATTGTGTTAATGGGAAATGACGGCTTTCCAGGGCTATCCAGATGAAACCTCCAAGTGTCGGGCAAGTGCTTAGTGGGTTTGAACTCAGGCATCTTCAAACATCCCTCTGTGCAGGGGCTTTAAAGAGCCGCCTAGAGACCAGCTCCTTGGGCCCTCTGGGTCCTTGTCTTAAAGAGATATTGGCAGGAGAGCTTGACTAGACCGTTCGTTCAGGAAAGAGAAATCATGTCAGCAGCTTGTGAACAATTTGGTGTCATACAGGTTGGGGGCTGAGAATGTGGGCTGATAAAGCTCTATGACCCCCCCATACCCCCACTCCTCATTTTAATCATTGACTTTATTATTTTTATTACTTTCTATAGAGGTGTTGGAGCTTTTGTGTTTATAAGTGAGGACTCTGGAACCACCATCTGAGTTTGAATTCTTGCTCTGCCACTTCCCAGCTGTGTGACCTTGAGCAAGTCATCTAAGTATTCCATGCCTTCATTTTGTCATCTGTAAAATGGAGATACCGAAAGTACCTCCTTCATGGGGTTGATGTGAGGATTGTAAGAGTTATAGATAGAGTGCTTAGATTGGTGTCTGGCGCATGTAAGTTCTGCGGATGTGTGAGTTATGGTATCGCTGAGGAAGAGGATCTTCCTCTGATAAGTTCGGCAAAATGCTGTCTGCCTTAGTTGGAGTGTTATGAGAGCTGTGCCTGCTGCCTTACATATTGTTTCTTTTGTGATACTTGAGAAGTGCAAAAGAACACACACACAAACATACACATATGTGTGTGTACATATGACTTCAGTTGAGTTGCAGTGTAATTGAGATTCAGACATAAGCACTTGCACTGTATTAAATGAGGCACGTGGCTCATTGGACAGGGCACAGCCTCTAGAGTCTGAGGGCTCTGGTTTGAATCTTGTTGCCGACACGAACTCTGAGACCTTAGAAAGGTATCTAAGCTTTACCGAGCCTCAATCAGTTCTGCATCTGAAATAATGGGATCATAGAGTTGTGGGGATTAAATGAGACAGTATAAAAAAAGCACCTAGTGTATGGTTGAGTCTCAGCAAATGTTAATTTCTTCCCTCATAACCAGGGATTTTTTTTTTTTTGCCCGTCTTGAAAATGGTAAAGATGCAGTGTTCTGGTTTTGCTGGTGATGAGGATACCTGAAATTGCTAAGTCCTTAGCGTAGAGAAAAGCAGACCACAGGGGCAAGTGTTGTTATCTTTTATCTGCATGCAAAAAAGCTGTCTTATGGAGTTTGTTTCACACACCCCGAATTCCCATGGGTGGGGAAATAATTGTATTAAGTCAGGAACCTTAGATAATGTGCACAAGCCTTTGAAGATGCCTTTGTTCTTTTGACACACGGTGGCGGCTGTCAGAGGCCTGTGGCTAGATGGTAAGAGGTTCAAGGTTTGGGGGACTCCTTAGAAGGAAGGAGTAACTTCAGGGAATGAAACCTATGAGGACAGTTGGGAGGGAGGAGGGAGGGAGTTGGGACGGAAGGTAAGTGCTACCTTTCCCTAGAACCTTTTGCTAGAATGAATTGGGAACACGTAACATTACGTTTTGATCTACATATCCCTGAGCTCTGATGTGTAAGCGGGAGTAAGTTTGGCAGAATGCCCAGTGATGGCCACAATTCCTGGTTACCGACTTGCGGGATCCCTGACCTCGGAGATGGACTATTGGGGTTGGGAATGCCCCCAGACGCCTGAGGACGTTCACAGTGTGTGTGTCCAGGCCTCTTTGCTCACTTCCAAATTAGCCCCCTCCACTGTCTGTCCGCCCAGTGAAATTTATCAGGTGTTGCCAGGAAAGGAGAACAAGATTATGGTTGTAAGTGGATCCTGGGCCTGGAGGTGGAGTGTGTGTGGATGTTAGTGTGTAGAGGGTGGAAAGAGAAGGAGAAAAGGGGTGGCTGGGTGGAGGGAAATAGCAGTAGATTACATTGACTAATTATCGGGAAAAAGCCATATTTGCTGCTCCATTAGGTGATCGCTAGGCTATGAAGCCGTTTATTGTAATTAACACAGAAACAGCAAGTAAGTGTTGGATTTGGAGTTGAGGGTCTCCAGACAGCAACCACCCCCCCCCCCCCAAACACACACACACACCTCCTGCATTTCCCTGTGTTCACTGCCCCCCTTCATTATCCTTTGGGGTAAATCTTCGGAGGGCTGTGGTGGGATCTTTTGCCAGTTTTCTCTTGGTTTATTTTGGCAAGTAAGGAAGCTCTGTTACCGCATCTGCTTTTGAATCTTCTGTAGGGGTTTTATGTTTTCTAAGAATGGGAGAGGAGGAACAAACCCATGCCGTCATTGCTATTCTTGCCACGGTCATTTTAATTTCAGTGCATGAAGGTGGCAGGTTACGCATCCAGGTCCATGAAGTTACAGACCATGTGGAGTTGTGATTGCTTTCCTTGATGATTTCTTGTTCAAATCAGTGGCGCTCTTAATTTTCCAGGTGAAGTAAAAAGAAAATTGGAGACTCCCCTCCCGCCCCATGTCTCTCCATCCAGGGTTTTCTGAGCACGACTCTGATTTGGAGGGTTAATATTAATTAGGAGCCAGTTTAGACCTCTGTTGCTTGATGAGAGAGCTTCAACTGTTGTGACAAACGCTCCCTTTTGCATATACCTGCTTTTTGTGTGACAGTTTCTGGGTTTCAAAGCCAAAGGAATTTAGGAATTTGGGGGCTGACTCCTGAAGAATGCAACCGATTCTCTTGGGTCATGAGGGAGGCACAAAATGAGAGAGCAGAGCAGGTCTGGGTTCTGAGGATGCTTTTCTGCCTCTCTCTGTCCTGGTCAGTGTGGGGCCTTGACCAGCTGCTTTCTGCCTCGGTTTCCTTCTCTGCAAGTGAAGGTCATCTCTTTGGCTTTCTCAGGGAGGCATGACTCATTTCCTTAGTTTCCAAATTGGGTGTCACTTGAATTTCCCTGAGGTGAGTCCCCAGTTAGTGCCAGGTAACAGGGAGGCACTTCATTTTGTGCTGAGCCTTAAGATCCTTGCTTCCAAGCTTTACCAGTGCTGACTCAGTCCTTTTGGGGAAGGTGGCAGAAAGGAAAAGGACGGAAAGAGCCAGCAAGCCTCATTGTAGTGTTAGTGGACAGGAGACCTAGAGAGGAAGAGACCTGCTTCCCTCAGGTTAGATCACGTTAAGGATCTTTGTTCTGTGGTCTGTGGGTTTGGGCTGATTTCCTTTTCGATGGACAGTTTGGGGCCGCAGAAAAGACAGCTGACCATGGGTGTGTGTGAATGCTACAGGTGAGGCAGGAGAGACCTGGCTTCTGTTCTTAGCTAAGTAAGAACTGATTAGCTGAACATGACCTCCGGCAAATCGTCTTGTGGCTGCATGCCTCAGTTTCCCTATCTTCGCCTGGGGGAGAATGAGGGAGTATGTGGTAGGAAGCAACAGCACTTAGAGTTTCAGAGACTAGGCTCGGGAGGCAGGTAGTCTTAGGATTTTATCTCTGGCTGGACAATTTCCTAGTTGCATGATCTCTCAACTAGAACTTAACTTTGCAAGTCCTTGGCTTTCTGATCTGCGAAGTGGGAATGATGTGTGATAATGCCGACTTTTGTTCTAGGGATGGCACGAGATGGTGATTGAAATGCCCAGTGCAGGGCCTGGGAGGTGGTGAGCACTCTGCACCTGGGAGCAGCTGTCACTGTTAACAGCCCCGTGGTGTTGTGACGGCAGGTGTCTGAGATTTCAGTCAAGGTGTGGGCCAGAAAGGCTCACATCAAGGAAACATTTGAGCTGATTTGGGCAGAGCTTCCTACAGAGGGAGAGAGAGGTGGTCAAGGAGGGGAGGCTTGTGTGGCAAGTGGGAGCTGAACCTAGACATTGAGGTGCCCCCGGCTTTGGGTGGGTGCTGCGGATGAAGAGGGGCTCAGCGTTGCTGAGGGTGTGCGCCGGTGGCAGGGAGATCTGGGATGGTCCCTCCTGCCAGCGTGATCTCCGGGCTGCAGCTGCGCCACGCAGCTTCATAGTGTAGGGGACTGGGGTCTTCCCTGTGTGACTTCTTCACCACTTCACTGCAGAAGAAAGGGAGGGGGACCAATTACCAAGCGACGTGGAGGTCTACAGTAGTTTTGGGGAACCCACGTCTGGTACTATCTGAAATTCAAAAGCCTTGCTTGACTGAGGCAGAGCTGATCAAAGGCCATTTGCTATTTCAGAATGTTCTTTGTTGTGTTTGGCAGACAGAGTTCTGCCTTTTTATTGCTTCCTCTCCCTCCTCCTCCTCTCGGTGAAATGGTTTTATGTCAGCCCAGCAGTGAGGGACTCCACCAGCACCTGTTGGCCATGCCTTGCGTGTGCAGCTGGAATGGTTTGAACCGAGGACAGGTACGTGCCCTTTTTGGTCCCTGCCCACATGGAGCTGCGGATAGCAGAGCTTGTGGGGCAGGATGGCTGCTGGGAAGGGGCGGCAGCTGCCGTCACGTGTGTCTCAGCTTCGTTCTCAGCGTAGGCCTGATTAGGGGTGGGAGGTGGGAGACACCTTGGAGGTTGTTACTGAAGGGAAGGTGGAAGGAGGGGGCACAGAGGAAAGCAGCTTGCGGGGAAGGGGAGAGAGGGAGTGTATGTCAGCAAGCACGGCACAGCCAAGTACGGCACAAACTGCAGGACAGACCCTGAAGGGACAGAGAACCAGACACAGGACCTGCCCTGCATCTGCTCCCAGGACAGCAGGGGAGACGGTGACCAAACAAGGATGTGCACTTGGGTGTGACAGTGGGTGTGCTTGATCTATACCATCGGCAGCAGGAACACAGAGAAGGGAGCGGTCAGGACAGGCCCCACGGAGCTGAATCCTGAGAGGGGAGAGCTACTCCACGCTCAGGGAGCTGTGGGAACAGTTTAAGCAGTGTGGGTTTTGGGGATCATGGCATGTGGTTCCTCACGGGCTGGGGTGTAATGTGCAGAGGCATGTGTGGTGAGAGATTGATTTGCTTGTGGGGCGGCAGGTGAATGGAGCACCCATCCCGAGCCAGGCCATAGCCGGCGCGTGGGGATGTTATGAGGTGGACCCAGTCCCTGCCCTCAGGGAGTTTGCAGTCTGGCAGTGGGCACATTCATGAAACAACTTATTACATGGTCCGCCATTTAATTACAATGATGGTGGGAAATACAGGGATGTGTAGGGTGTTTGTAAGAGTGTTATAGGGAAGCCAGGTCTCCTACACGGTGCTGCTGGAAAGGCTTGCTGGAAAAACCACCTTGAAGCTGGGCTTGCAGAGTGAATACAAGGTTTGATAGGGAAGGGCGGGATGAGGGTGCTGGGAGAAGCCAGGGTGGCTGGAATGCAGAGCACAGGGAGGGGGAGACGAGAGGTGAGGCTGGTGATGGGCCAAGGCCGTGCTAGGTTGTTGCTCCAGAGTGGGGGGTTTTCTTCTTATCCTAAGGGATTGGGCAACCCGTTTAAGGGTTTAAAGACGGAAGCGAAATGATAAGTTCTGAGTTTGGAAAAGCACACCTTGGCAATCCTTGTGGAAGATGGCTTGTGGGTGCCCCCACAGATGTTGGGGAGATCAGTTAGGAAGCCGTTGCGGCTTGGAGGAATTCTTGGAGGTGGCGATGGGGACCCGTGGATGGATGTGAGAGACACTTGAGGATTTGCAGCCGCAGCTTGGTGGCCTGGTCCCGATGTCAAAGGTGAGCTCCAGTTTGCTCATCTTCTGTGTGGTAGAGGCTCCCTCCCCACCTCTGCAGGAGCCTGGGATGCTGGTGCCTGCGGGAGACACAGGCAGGGAGGCTCAGATGGGCCTGGCTCAGGAGTTTGGGTTGCACCCTCTTGGCTGGAGATCGCCACATTCTTGGTGATGTATCCCTATTGATAAAAGTTTTTTGAGCATGCACGTGCATACCTAAATGACATAGATGTACTACTGTGCTAAAATAATATGCTCCTCATAAATCATAGACAATTAATTAAAAAGAATGAGAATAATAATAAACATAAATAGAAGTCCTAACCCTCCCTGTTCTTTGGGGACTGTAGTATCAGGTCACGGGGGGCCATTGATGAGTTTTAGGCAGGGGTGGCCTGATGAGATGGGTGTTTGGGAAAGAGCTCTCTGCATCTGGGGGCCAAGAGAAGAGGCCCTTGGATGAGTTCTCTCCAGGCCAGGGGCCCATGGGGGCGAGGGGAAGGCGCTCACAGGGTCTGTCCTTGTGTATGGCTGGGTGTCTCAGGGGCATGAGACTGCAGTGTAATGTCCCCCCAGAAAGTCTTGGCAGTATCGCAGGAGGTGCTTGGTGTTTGCTAGTCTGTGTCTGCTCATCAGGCGGCAATTCCCCCATGGTCGGGGGTGGGGGCTCCGGGAGCACCGGCCTTGAGGGCAAAGGCCACACCTGCCTGCCAAGAGCCGAAGAGCCGGATTTTCAGATTCTGAGCCCACCTGGTCTGCCCTTTCCCTTGCGGCTGGTGGGTTGATAATGATACATACCTACCGGATGCCATAGGCTGACGTGGATCCAAAAGGTTGCAAAATGAATTATTTCTATCTTTGCCATCCAAGCGGTCCTCCGTTTACCCTCCAAATCCTTTCCAGCAAATTGGCATCGATGCACTCCCACTCTCGCTGGGTTTTCTGAGGCTAATTCCGTTCCAGCCCACTCCATTTAGCTCTTCTTCGAGCAGAACCCGAGCTAGGATCTCACCTTCCACACAGTGCTTTAAAAAGCCTTGTTTCCCAATATACTGCATTTCAGCCTTTCCCTGAGTGCAGCCGTGCTCGGTCGAGGGATGCGAGTCATTTTTACATGGAGAGGTGAGCAAATCAAAGGGAAGCTCGTTTTGCCTCGGTGAGGCCTTTTGTATAAAAAGGGCCTGGTGGAGTACAGCAGTCACATTGACTGACAACTGCCAGAACTACCGAGGGACAGTCCCGCTCCATATGGTAACCCTGAGAAAAGTCAGGGCCAACAGCGGACAAAAGACAACCCAGAAACCGGTGGCGGAGATAAAACAACCTGAAAATGTGTCTCCCAGTTAGTACTTGATGTGGAGTGAGGTCGAAGCGGCCGACTGAGGACATTGGCATTTCAAATTTGTCCTCACTTTTTCCCTGGCTTTATTTCCCTTGAGATGAAAGCAGGGAGAAGAGGAGCTACCACTCCCGGGTTTGGTTTCAGACTATTTTGGTGTCCCTTGCTTTATGACCTTGGGGTTTCGTGTCTTTGCTTGGGTGCATGGGGTGCGTTTCAAACAAAAAATGAGAGAGGAAGCACTCGTTTAGTCAGAGGAAGCTCTTAGAAACACCCAGAAGGGGCTTTGAGAGGATTAGAAAGCAGCCTGTAGGGCTGGTCCTGTAGTTGCCAAGGATTCTAGGGTAATAGGAGTGCAGGGGTTTCTGTTTCTTTTTGGGCTTGTTGCTCCTCAGAGGAGCCATCTGAAAGCAGTTTAGTCCTGCACGTAGAGACAAGGGACAGGCCTGACGAATTCCTGTCCCCTGCGCATAATAAATCTGATACTAAAGTTAGTACCAGCCTCCTGAGCCATAAGTCTTGCTGAGATGATAAAGAACTGTGTGTGTGTGGCCGGCTTGTCTTTCAGGATTGTAGGATGTTGCTTTATGGCAGATAAGTGTCCAGATCTCAAGTTGATTTTTTTATGACAACATTTCCTCTCTCTCCTTTCCTTCCTCCCTCCCTCCTTCCCTTTCTTCCTTTCCATTGGGGTGGGAGGATGGAAGGGGGTACAGAGAAGGGAAATATTTTAACTTGCCTTTCGGTTTTGCTTAAGTCACTGTCACTGTAGTAGATGTTCCTTGGGAATCCTTCTGAAGGTTTATAATTGAGTCTTTTACCTCAACAAGATACTATTCATCTTCTCTAAAGCATGTTACTTTATGCTCTGTGGAGGGGGAGAGGGCAGGACTTTTTTCGCTCCAGAAAATACTTGTCTGGAAGAAGCTTGCGGTCCAGGGCAGCTGAATGGCAGCTAACAACTTTAATAATTGAGGAGGCCCCTGGGTCCCTCAGAGAAAGGCAGCCCTTCTGGCAGGGATGATTTTGCTTTTAAAGTAACACGTTCACCTTTAACTGCAAGTGGCTGTGACATGAGGTTGTATTTAATTTTAAATTGCCCATGTCCACCAACTCTCTGTTACTCTTTAAACAATAAAATGTTTTTAATCTTCCTGCAGCTGTGTTCTCTGGGTGGGGGCTTGCCTTTTTTGGGAGAGGGGGAGCTCGTGTAAACTTTCCCCACTCCCCTTCTTTTCCCTTTCAAACTCAGGAGGACTTTTAGAAAGCCCTCTCCACTAGACGTGTACTCCCGACCCGGAAACCTTCTGAAGTGAGTTGGCTGGGACATTTGGAAGCAGGGGCCCTATGGGGTCAGTCAGTAGGGGCAGCCCCCGGGGCTGAAGTGCCTTCTTTGTGGGTAGAACCCATCAGGTCAGTATCACTGACTCTTTAAAGAGCCTCCCTGCTCCCGCCCCCTGACTTCAGTGGGGCTTAATTTGTCTGTTATAATCAGAAACAGATTTTGGCTCCTGATCCATTATAGATGTGTTGGAGATGGATGCCAAGCCTTAAGCCACTTAAAGAGCATGCAAAAATATATTTAGATACAGAAAGAGAGAGAGAGAGAAAGAGAGAAAGAAAGAGAAAGAGCCTCTTCCAAATCGCCCAGATCAAAAAATCCTGAAATGACTAAACACAACAACAACAATCCAATTCAGACCCTGAAAAAGCTTGGGAAGAGAAATTTTGGCTCCAGAATCAGCAAAATTGGTGTTCAATCTGGGACGAATTACACGGTAAAGGATGTTAAAAGGGTGCAGGACAGCTGTGCCCTGCCTGGAAGTGCCGCCCTCTGGGGGTGGGGTGGGGGGTGGTCCCCGGAGCCCACACTCCTTGGCAGTGGAAGTGCTGCCCCCTGGAGGCGTTCCCCAGAGCCCGGGGCCGCAAGCAGAGGGTGGCAGGCCGGTGGGGACGGCGGGAAGGCATTCACGTGCCCAGCAGGGCTGTGTTTCTATTGGGGATATCCTTGTGCGAGGAAATATTGATTGCTTTGTATTTGTAAACAGTCTTCAAAGGAACCGGGTGCCAACAAAAATAGCCGGCTTCAGGCGCATAAAATATGTTAGAAGAGGTTCTCCGCAGGGAGACCCATTGCTCTGATGCTCTGGATCAGCACGGCCCAGGATTTATTTTCCTTTTTAATTCTAAAACGGGGCCCGCTGAGTTGCGCAGTGTCCGAGGTATTGATTTCTTTTCATCCTTGTTGGATTTCCTTTTCTTCCTGAATGAAAGAGTCAGCTGAGTTGGCCGTGGGGCCCTCCCCCCCAGTGTGGTTGTCCTGATGACACTGGCTGCCCAGGTTCCAAGGTGGCTTTCCTTGTAGCCATCCTCAGGCTCGCTCCTGTGTCGGTCTGAACCCCTGGGAAACTTTTGCAGTTCAGCCACTGGCCTCCAGAACTTGCATCCATGTGTCTCTCACTCCAAACAAAAAATAAACCTGTGCGCTGTATGTATGTATTTTAGAGGTGTGTGTGTATGTATGTGTTTTCTCTTGGCAGGTTTGTTCCCTACAGCTGTGCTGCTGCAGCCGGCTTCAAAAACTGGGAAAAAAGTTTTTAAGCGCCTGTTTGGGGCTAAGGGTGGAAGTAGGAGGAGATGGGGAGATGTGGTTTGGTGTAAATAAGACGCTCTCTGACCCCAAATTTAAAATGCATTTAGTTGAAATATTGTAGGAGAGAGTTACTGAAAACAGGAAAGTTTTTACATTGATGGGACTCCTGTTTTTCCCAGTATAGGTTTTTTTTTTTTCAGTTGTAAAGGTGAGAAAGGTGGGGCTTTGTGATGTCACCCTGTTCCCCCACTGGGGGAGGGTTGTTGGCACAGGGAGCTCCCAGGAGGAGTTCAGGATGGCTCTTTTTGGTTGGCTGCAGGCCTCGGGACCATGGTTTTACCCTGTGCCCTCAGTCATATCGAGTTAAAACTGCCTTCTCTGCCGTGGGTGGGTCGGGGGCAGTTGAAGGTAATAATTTATTGAAGCTGCAACTCAGCAGTGATCAGTTTGGAGATTTTCTCTTCCTTCAACCCCTCCCCTTTCTGGAAGCTTTGTAAGAGAAAGGGAGAGAAGTTTTCTGTGCAGAGATTAGCTTTGGTTTTTCAGAAGTTTCTTCCTTCCCGTTTTTAGAAAAGTGTTTTTATTCCTCAGCTCAGACTCGCCTTTTCAGATAAGGATTTATCAACACCGTTGTAGAGCCGAGCGCAGAGGGGAGCTTGAGGGACTTGCACTTACTATATTTTCAAGGTCAGATAGCAGCAAACTTTCCGAGTAGCCCAGGCCTCATGTAAGGGAGAGTTCTTTGGTTCAAGGTTACCCGTTTTTCCCCTCCTAGGGAGAAAGCCTTTCCTTCTGTTTTCTTTTGCTGTGTTCTTCCAACAACTTAGAGAAAATAGATTAGCAAGCCAGCAAAAATCAAACAAATGAACACATAAGTTTGCAGTGGGTATAGGCAGGCTCTGTTGAGGAGACTAGTTTGCATTTTTTTACATGTTCACGTTGAACCACGTTCTCTCTGTCCTTCCTGGTTCTCTACGCCCTCTTAATACACACTCAGAAAATCAGAAAAAAGTTTAAAAAGAGGGGGCCACTTTTCAGGACTGAGGCCAAAGGAACGTATGCATAACCGTGTGCTATTAGCAGCACCCCTCAAGTCAAGTCATTTGTGGAATATCTGGGCACCCACAGTTGTGTCTGGGAAGTTCTCTAGTAGCAGCTGTTTTGAATTCTGTGGTATCGAATTGAACTTTTAAAACAGTTACAGGAACATCTCCCAAAAGGGGTGTTCCTGAGAATTTCTGTGTAAACGGAACCCTATTTTCCCAGCAACCGTCGTTACATATTTAGAAATGTTTTCTTTTCTTGTTGACCATCAGTTAGCAAAGGCTCCCAGTACTTTCTGTCATGTAGTTTAATTTCCTGAACAGGTGGGTGTTTGGAAGCACGAGGGGTTATTTTTCTCTAAAAAATACTGAAGGAATCGATACCTTTTCATTCTGCATGGATGGAGTGGGGCCAGGGACCCAATCTGTTTTATATCCCTGCTTTTCTGAGAGGGCAAGAAAAGGGTCATACTGTTCATATTAGCTAGGCAGCTAGCTTGCTTAGTTGCTTCCTTCCTTCCTTCCTGTCTGTCTGTCTGTCTGTCGGTTTTTTGACTGATACCTAACTCCTTGTTCTGTTTGCACGATTTTGAGAGAGACTAATTTTGTGTGGGCCAACTGAACTGGTAGCTGTAGTTTCACTTGTCTTTTAGCATTCAGGAGACAACTTACAAACAGATTGTTTTGAGCACAAATTTAAAATGTTTTTGGGGGGAAATTCTGAAGGTAGGTTGTGGCAATTTTTTTAGCGTTAGCCTCTCCTTGGTGGTTTGTGCCCTTGCCTTTTCCTCGAGGGTCGCTAATAAGAGCTACTGGTCTAAACCAGTGTCTCTGCGCATCATCGATTCACTAATTGCTCATAATCGAGTCCTGGCTTCCCCCCCTGCCGAGAGCACTTTTGTTTTCTCCTATTCTGTAAGGAATTGGACGGATTTCTGGAGTGTTTAAGAGGTAGCCAGTAAAAGTGTTTGGTGTGCCATTGTTCCTAATTGCGCTTCCCAGAGGGGACTGAATCGTTGGTTTTCGGCCTCCATAAACGGGGCTGCCAGGCCAGGTGACCTTTCCCACCTAAAACCGAGGGCCCTGGGGTTGCTCGTCTGAGGAAGGAGAGCGTATTACCACTATGGGCCTCGCTTCATCTGTTCCTTTCCTAAGGCAGAAGGACTGCCAAGTCCACCTGTCCTCTTTTTTCACGAAAAAACAATTAGGAAAGGTGTCTTTTTCTAGTAGAGCACAGGCAGCCACTAATTAAAATCCTTATGGAGGGTTACGCACATTATCAGGGTCCCACAGGTTACAGTGTCAACGCCAAGAGAACAGAGCGAGCCCAGGAACAAAGCGGGCCTGAAAGAGGGGCAGCCTGGAGAGAAACAGCTCGTACAGCACAGGGGTTTTGAAGCAACATTTCTCTTGGCATTGGGAATTAAAAAAAAAAAAGCAGCACTACTCACTCCATATTCATGTTCTTTATAGTACTCTGCAAATAAGTGGGCTTCGAAAAGCTCTTTTCTTTTTTTTTCGCTAAACCTTTATAAAAGGACCCTTCCCAAGGGCCTCACGAGGAGCCCAAGAATGCCTCCTTGCAGTGTGAGTGTGGGAAATTAGTTCAGCCCAGAGAAAAGGAGCACAAAATTGCTTCCCTCCGTGAGCACTCAGCCCTGCGGGGCCACCCTGAGTGTCTCAGAGGCCAGTGGATTTGGAAACTCAGATTAAATCAAAGCCGACTCTGGGTAATGGATGATTTGTTGGCCTCGGTTCCGTTCCACAGATCCTTTGCAAGTGCCTTGGGGAACGGGTGCATGGGGACTGGACCGTGCCTGAAGGACGGTTTCCCATGGAGGGACACCGTTGTGTTTGGTGTCACTTGGTTTCTCCATCCCCAGGTCTTGAGTGTGGCTTCTCCCTTGACGTGGGTGCTCACGTGTTTCTTTCCTGTGGTTGTCGGTTTCTGTTTTGTGTTCGGCACTCTGGTCTGCTCGGAGTGTTCCAACAGGTGGGAGCTGGAGATTTAGCCCAGGTAAAGGCTCACGATGCTTCTCTGCCTCTCTGCTCTGAGCCCTGGCCAAAGAACGGGGCCTTTTCCTGCCTAGTACTCGTCTGCATGGCCAGCCTGAGTTTTCAGTCCTCCGCTTGTAATTTCTAAGCTGTCAAATGGGTCCCATCCCCAGGCCTGGGAGGCAGGATGCACTATGTGGTGGGTTGCGAGTAAAGTTGAAGTCCTGGGCTCACACTTGCTCTGGCTCAGGCCATAGAGCACCCGCTGCAGTGCCGTCAGGTGGCAGGAGTGCCGGGGGCTCTGGACCAGCTTCCCCAAAGGACCTGGCAGAGGACGCAGGTGTGATCAGATCGTTCCCTTCTGAAAGCAGCGGAACAGGCCTGGGGCCGGGGGAGCAGCTCAGAAGGAGCCCAGAGTGGATTTCTGCAAACGAGCGGTCCATTGCTATTCGTTGATCTTGGGCTTTGTCCTTCTTTATTCCTCCATCCCTTTGGGATGGGATGTTTGGGAGAAGAAAGGCGATGTGCTGTGGTAGAGAGGGCCTATTTGGAGAGAGTTCTGGAATTGAATTCTGGCTCTGTGACCTGGCCAAGTTACATAACCTCTCTGAGTCTCGTTTGTATCATTGGTAAAAATGAGGATAATAGGATGATAAAAATAATTAGAATATTTAGATTTACCTGGTGGCTGTGGGGACAGATACAGCCTCATAGTCAAGTCCTGGTACTTAGTCAACGTTGGGTTGAGGGTCCCTAGTGAGTGTCTGCTGTGTGGCATGCACAGGGTTAGGCATTGGATGGCAGCTGGTGTTAGGGATGGGGTGGAGGTTGTGTAGTTGCCAAACCTTACACCAGTCTGTTACTTGTACTGATTTGGACCCAGGGGCCCTCATCCAAGTTCCACTCCACGTGGAACAGAGGCTCAGAACACATACAAACTTTCTCCTTCTTGCACCAACAAAGCCACTTACGGGGCTAGACCAGTGGTGCTCAGCTGGGAAGCATTGTTCATCATTGTTGTTTGGGCTTCCGGGCCCTGGAAGGTTAGTCATGTCATCCTATCTTGTCTCCAAATCTGCCCCCCAATGTCTGCTTGGATTGAGGGTTACCCTCACTGTTGGTTCAAGACATGCAGAGTCCCATCTTCTGGGCCAGCCTCTTTTTCTCTGGCATCTATCAGGGGCTGGGAGGTTGGCTCCAGTTAGTACAGACCCTCAGCTCTCACCTGAGGCTGGATCTCAGCATTCAGCTCACAGACTACCCAGTGTGGTTCCTAATTCTTTGCCTGAGTTAGAGGGGTGGCATTGAAGGAACAAGGCTGTGGGAGGATTGTGTGTCAGTGTTTAATTGCCTTTGATGGTCTAGTCCAGGGTTTCTCTGCCTTGGCACTACTGATGTTTTGGGCTGGAGAGTTCTTTGTTGTGTGGGCTGTCCTGTGCCTTGTACGGTGTTTAGGAGCATGCCACTAACCCCACCAGATGCTGGTAGCACCCCTACCCAGTTGCGACGATCAAAACTGTCCTCAGTCATTGCCAAATCTCCTGGGGGACAAAATTGCTTCCCAGCTGAGCACCACTGGTCTAGCCCCGTAAGTGGCTTTGTTGGTGCAAGAAGGAGAAAGTTTGTATGTGTTCTGAGCCTCTGTTCCGTGTGGAGTGGAACTTAGATGAGGGAGCGTTCATGGAATTCAAGAGCAGGAAGGCACCTGGAGAAGTCACCTGGTGCTGTCCCGTGTCTCCCGCAGGTGAGGCCCAAGCTTCCCTGGATTTGATTCTGTGGCCTCTGAAGTCCTCTCTGTGGGTAAGGAAAAGGCCAGGGAGAGGGACGTTTCCATCTGGGCCAGCACTTCTTTTAGCAGAATGACCTCGTGCTCAGGGGCGCTTGGCAGTCCCGTGTTTCAGGCCTCCTGGAGTTTGGTTACAAGCTCACAAGTTTGATCTGCCCTCTCATCTTCTACACGTACAAATTCGTCACTCGGAGAAACTGGCTTTTCTGCATGCACTGAAAGGACTTTTATTTGAAATGAATTCACTAAAAAAAAAAAAGAAAGAAAGAAAAGTTTCACTTGCCAGGACTCTGATGGTGCTGTCCTCTCATTTTCCTTGTGTTTCTTCTCTTTCGTCTGTAAGACCAGCCTTAGAGGGGCTGTCTGGTGGGAATGGTTGGGCAGGGATTTTTGTAGCCCCTGATTAAAGGTAAATTATCAAATGAAAGTTGACTGTAGCTGCTGTGCTTGTAAAAGTCAGTTGTGTGCTGTAAAATCCATCACGGCTCCCTTGGTGAGAAGGAGGAGGGTGGTCAAACATCCAGTGGCGTTGGTTCAGTTTCCAGCGATCAGGCTCCCTTGCTGGGGGAATGCAGCCGTTCGGCCTGGTGTCCCACGACCTTGTTTTCTAGCTTTTGGTGAGCAAGTGAGGGAGCAGCTTGTTTAATTGGATTGGTGGGAAGCTCCGAAATGGGCTGCTGTTGTCAGCAAGCTGTGCAGTGGTTTAAGATGTTGAACTTGGAGAAACTGGATGGGTGTATGGGCCACATGTGGGACCCGTGATGTGTTGGTGACTTTCGCCTCCCTTCTTTCCTAGAACATCAGACACTTGTCTAGTTGGAGTGGGTGTGCAAATCTGGCCTTTAGAATGTGCAGGCACAGGCACAGGGGCCAGGCTGCATTCTCAGATGGGATCCGGGAAGGTTATCGAATGCTCTGTGCCTCAGTTTCCTTATCTTTAAAATGGGGGTACGGTGATACCTACCTCAGGGTCGTTGTGGGGAATTAATGTATGTAAGAGCCTGGCGTGGGGTAAGGAAGTCCCTTTAGTTATATCATTATTGATTACATTATTCTGGAATGGTTGATGAGCCTTGCTCCCGAGATTTTATATGATGGTGGTTCTCAGACTTCACCGTGGAGAAAATCACGTGGGCCTTCACTGAGACGTATTGAAATCAGAGTCTCGGCCTGTGGGGCCCAGGGATCTGGTGGTGGTACAGGGGGTCAGCAGATGACCTTGTGACTCCTGGCAGTGGCGTTTATCAGATTCCTGAAGAACGAGTAGCCCCGGTATCGTCAAGTCATCCTCCTTCACCTCAGATGATCTGGCCCAGGCTCTGGATTTGGTTCTTGGGTTGCCTGACCTGGGCCCTGGGCATGGGGGACTGCGCTTCACTCTTCTCTGTCCCTGGAAAGGTGATGACTGCACCCTGTCAGCAGGGATGGGGACAATTCCAGCAGGGGTGGGGTGAGAGAAAAATTATTTCCATCTTCCAGATAAGTCAGAGTCCCATACCCCATTCTCATTTTGCCAGCGAGTGCTGTGGGCCTGCAAGCTGGGGGTCTGATGTGCTGGTTTCATCAGTTCTGTGGGTAACTGGTATGTGTGTGTGTGTGTGCATGCGTGCAAAAGAAAACATCAAAATGTTTTGGGAGTGTTTTAGGAAAATAGCAAGGAGCAGATTGCCAAGCTTTGCTTATATGTTTCTTTTTCTTTCCTTTTGCTGTGTACATGTGTGATCAGCATCCTGTAGCATTCTGAAATACAGCTTTGGCTTTTCTTACCCCAACTGTTCTTTCTTAGAGTGGAGAGGATAAAATTCAGCACCAATAATACTGAGCAATAAATAACCCAGAGAAGATGAATAGCCTTGTGTGGTGGTAAATTAAAGTTGATTTATTGCACATAATATATACAGGTGCTTCTAATGTAATTAAGCAGTGAGGCTTTTAATGCTGCAGAATCTGAAAGAAGACCCAAGAAAATTGGGTCTTAATAAGGCTTATTGAAGTAACAGCTAACCATGCCACGCAGTGCCATTAAGGGGATGCTGAAAGATAGATGGACTCCACAGCTGCTTCTTATGCGTGGAGATGATGCCCTGACCCCTTGGCAGCGGGGCACACACTTGAGTTATTTCCCTTGCAGGACTGACCGTGTTGAGATGTCTGCACAGACTAGCCTCGCCCCTCTTGTGATGGTCACTCAGGTGGCTGGCCATTGAACAGGCTTTTCCAGAGTGAAGTGCAAGGGTGCTGAGTGGCATCAAACTTGTGACCCCAGCCTCATTAGCTCCCCGTTCTCACAAAGTATCCGCAGGCAAGAGCTGATTGGTTCATCGAGTCAGCTCACTGGTTGAGGTCCTCCGGTGGGCTGTGCTAGAGCTGGGGATGCAGGCCTGGAAACAGACAGCTAGACTGCCCCCATCCTCAAGGTTCCCAGGCTGGCAGGAGAGGCTGGCATTGAAGCCCACGATGATGGAGAGACAGTGGAGGTTGCTGCTGCGACAGACGGGGAGGCAGGAGAGCAGAGCAAGGGACGAACTCACGAGAAGGTGCATTCATGGAGAAAGATTGCGAGTAGGTGGGTCCCGTGGGTTGGGGGCTGCAAAGGCCCTGGGGACAGTCCTGAGGGTGCAGGGCAGAGCCCAGGCAGTGTGGTCCTGGGGGGAGGGGCCCTCTTCGTGTGTCTGGAGGGTGAGGTCAGAGTTTGGGTGGGAGAGGGGGGCTGGGCAGGTGGCTTAGAGAAGAGAGCAGGAAAGGTTTTGAGTTTCAAGCCAAGACCTGGAGACTACTTGAAGGCAGTCTGGAATCGTAGAGGCTTGTGAGCAAGGACATGATCAAATAAATATTTTAGAAAGAAAACTCTTGGCAATAGCATGGGGCTTGGACTGAAGGGGATCAGTTAGCCAAGAGAGAAAGGGGCTGGAGCAGAGCAGGAGCAGGCGGGAAGGAGGAGGGTGTGAGAGTTAGCACCTGGGTTTGTGCCTAAGACCTGGTGACTCTGGTGGAAGGGGCAGGTGCTGAGCCAGGCCCCCCAGCCCCCTGCCCCCATGCCAGCTAGAAACGAAGTGGGATGGTCCCTTACCCTGGGATCTCTAGTGGCTGGGGCTCCAGGGCATCTGTGACTGTAACCAATGCCCCGGGGATGCTGAGGCCTGAGGACTTTGGTATCACATGGGGAGATGGCTCGGAGCTTCCCTTGGGAGCTGCTCCACAAGGAGTGTTAGGAGAAGGGGTGGTTCCGGGAGAAAGTGGGAAGAGTTCCTGCAGCCTTTCTGTGAGTTGCCTCAGGGGCCTAAGACTTTCTGGAGGGGAAGGAGCCCTCTGAGAAGTGGCCCCTCCCTCGCATAGGTGTACCCCACTTTAAGAAAACCCACGATACACAACCCTGACTTGTCGACCAAGATATGTCCAGGAGAGGTTAATTGTTGCCAATGCCAAAGGCTTCAGGATATGATCCTTGTAAGTAATGAACCCATCTTTTGAACGAAAAAATAAGATTTTGTTTGCTTTGAAGGGGGCCTCTATTGCACAGACTGAGCACGTTTGAATAGTTTAATGCTTCTGCCCACCAAGATTTAAAAAAAAAAAACATCGGTCTGCTTGGTCAGTGTCTTGGTTGAGTGTCTGTGGTGTTCTGAGAGCCCAGTCCTGGATACAAGAAGTGGTGTTTGCTACAGGGCCTGGGGCCACCAGTGTGGCTGGGGAGACAGAGACCCAGGACACGTCTTGCTGAGGCTTGGAGGCAGGTGCAGTGTGCTCCTGAGTGGGAGGCAGGGTAGCTCCTGGGGCCAGTGGGGCAGCTGGGACGGGGCTGGCTTGGCCTCCTGGGCAGCGAGTGCCCGCTCGTGGAGACTCCTCCCTTCGCCGCCTCCTTACGCCGGGAGGGTGCTCTGCTGTACCTTGCCATTACTTGATTATTTGCAGAATTAGAAAAGGCTCAAGTATCTGATCATGATTTTTTCTTGGATGTATAGCACATCCTCTGCATATATAATCAGTGCTTTTTTTTTTTCTTTTTAAAGGACTACGGGGATGTTAGACATCGCAGATGGACGGGCTGATGAATATTTACTCTTTTCAAGGCTCGTTCAGGGAAACTGAACAAAGTGCCTGTGCCACCTCTAGCGCGTTTGTGCAGCTCTGTGGGGTGTGGGCTGGAGCTGGAGGTGAGGTGGGCTGCAGATGACCCTGGGGAATGCTTCCTGGGGTGGGCCTGTTGGCTTTTGAATCCTAGGCAGGGCTATACCAGGCTTTGATCAAATATTCGTTTGACCTTTTTATTCCAGTGAGTGGGAAGGGATCTGGGGCATCCTTTATCATGAATCTCGCCTCATTGTTTGCTCCGGAACAGCACTGCAGTTGGGTGCTATGTGAACGTCTGGCTTCGATGTTTAAACACTGACAGGTGCAGGGGTGGGCATCTCTTCAGGGGCAGTGGTGAGAGCAGCAAGTCAAGGCCTGGGCCCGTTGGGCGGTGGAGATGGTGGGGGAGGGTGAAGTCGAGTTTGTCCTTGGGGAACTCTTGGCTCCCTTGCTGACATTTGTGAGGTATGCCACCCACAGATTGGCTCCAGGGGGCTTGTTTGCGGCGGGGGAGGTGAAGGAGAGGGGATTCTGAGTTGTCCGGAACTTGAGTGGTCAGGTATCAGGGCACTGCCAGCTGCCGGCTGTGTGCGGCTGTCCTCCTCCTCTGCTTCTCACGTCCCGTCAAGACCAGCCATTCGTCTTCTGAACCATCCCACCGCAGCCCCACGTCAGGCGATCCCTTCTTTGTGCTCCCAAAGGACTCAGCAACTTGGCTAACAAGCAGACGTTTGTTAGTTCATTTCTCCATTCATTATTCATGCAGCTAGTGGTAATTAGCATTTAGTAATGTAGCTTCTTTCTGGGGGTAGTTGGGTGTTGTGTTCGTTCATTGAGCAAACATAGGTTGATCCCCTGCTCTGGGTTGGGTGTGGGGCGTGGTGGGTTGGGTGTGGGGCGTGGTGCGAGGGTCCCCGAGAGGAGGGGAGGGTCTGTTTGCCCTTGAGTGTGCAGTCCGTGGGAGGAGGCAGGTAATCATCAGGGGCGGTCAGCAGGTGGAGATCTGGGAAGGCTTTTCAGAGGAAGTGAAATTTGACTTGGGACTTAAAGAGTGAACAGGAAAAATTGGGGTTGGGGGGCAGTGTTCACCTCCCGGGGTAAGCACATCTCTCAGGATTTTGCTTCCGGTGACCTGTGGTCATATCTTCTCTCCCTGCCCTCCCTCCCTCCCCAGGGCCTCTAGCAATCCGGAGAATTCATGAGCCTTCTGCCGTGCATCTGGTGGTCCTGCAGCCCTACTTGCTTGGGGAGATGGGGCACAGTAGGAGGGGAGGGGAGAGAGAGGGGTGCCCGTGAGTCATCCAGGTTCCCTGCAGCTAAAAGGAGAGCAAACTTCAAAGCCTGGGGCGCATGGTAGATGAATGGAGCCTCGCCCACTGAGCCTTTACACAAATAAGAACACAATTACTGGCTCTGCAACAAAAAGCAGGTTGAGAGGTGTTCCCAGAGATGGATGAGGCAGATACAAAGGTGGTAGCATGTGCTCTTGGTACCTCTCTTTCTGAAACTCCATTTTCCTTTGTTCTAGCTAATGCTTTATTACTGATCCAAATCACTGAGGGGTTTGGAGGGAGAGAGCAAAGGGTTTCTGTATAAACAACTGTCTTGCTGATTCAATCTACAGTGGATTTTATAGCTAAAGTATTTGTTCTTGCTTTAAAATGCCAAAACGGCAGTGTCATTTCTTCTGCTTAAGAGAAGGGTGTTTGGGAATTTGGGTACCTTCTATCATCAACCTTTTTTGGGAGGAAGAAAGGAAGGAATTCCAACAAACTTTCCAAAATAATCTCATTCTTGGAGTAATATTTTCTTCACAAAGTTTAAGACAGACTACTGAATTTGAGTTACTAGTTCATGCAGTCTTCATCTTTTGCTCTGGTTTATGCTGGTTAAAAGAAAATCATCCCATCTGGACCCCGCATTGTGGGATTGAGAACATCTTCTTGACTGAAAGGGGGATGTGAAATGAAACGAGACAAAGCTTCAGTGGCTGAGAGATTTCAATTGGAGTTGAGAGGTCACTCTGGTGGACATTCTTATGCACTATATGGATGACACTTTTTAGGTTTTAATGTATTGGAATAGCTAGAAGTAAATACCTGAAACTACCAAACTGCAACCCAGGAGCCTTGATGCTTGAAGACGATTGTATAACAATGTAGCTTACAAGGGGTGACAGTGTGATTGTGAAAACCTTGTGGATCACACTCCCTTTATCCAGTGTGTGGATGGATGAGTTGAAAAATGGGGACAAAAATCTAAATGAAAAATAGGGTGGGATGGGGGGGATGATTTGGGTGTCCTTTTTTACTTTTATTTTTTAGTCTTATTCTGATTCTTTCTGGTGTAAGGAAAATGTTCAAAAATATATTGGGGTGATGAATGCACAACTGTATGATGGTACTGTGAAAAGCTGATTGTACACCATGGATGATTGTATAGAATGTGACTATATCTCAATAAAATAGAATTTTAAAAAAGTACATATTTTTAAATATAAAGTACTTAATTTATGCATGAATTCATTATCTATAAGTCCCTTTTAACTCTTCCTATTATCTAATTATTTAAATACTAGTACTTATTTACTGTTTATCCTTTGAGTCATTGTGGAGAACATTATTATATTAATTATAAAATAAATATCATATATGGGCTACAAAAAAGAAAGAAAAAAGAAAATCATCCCTTTAGCAAATAGAGAAATGCACATTAAAACTGCCATGAGATACTACGTCACATCTACTCGGGTGGGTATTATTAAAAAAACTGGAAAGAACGACTGTTGGTGAGGATGCGGAGAAATAGGAGCCGTAGTACGGTTTTGGTGGGAATATAAAATGGCACAGCCACTGTGGAAAACAGTTTGGCCAATCCTCAGGAAGTTCAGCATAGAATTACATAGGACCCAGAATGCACCCCTAGGTATATACCCAGAAAGACTGAAAGCAGGGACTTGGACAGATACATGTACGCCAATGATCATCGCAGCGTTATTACCAATAGACAAAAGGTGTAAGCAATTCAAGTGTCCATCAATAGATGGCTAAGCAAAATCTGGTGTATCCTTACAATGGAATATTTATTATTCAGCCATACAACATGGATGAACTTTGATGACATGTTGAATGAAGTAAGACGGACAGAAAAGGACAAATATTGTCTGATTTTTCTCTCTGTCTTTTTTTTTTTTTCATGAATTGTAACAAAGGTTCCACACTAATGCAAAGTGTCAACAGTAGGAGTTGTATGGGAAACTGTATTTTTTTTTTTTGCATTTTTTTATTGTGATTGTTGACATATCATACAATTATCTCTAGATCCAAAGTGTACAATCAGTTGCCATCATACAGCTGTGCATCCATCACCACACTTTTTTTTCAATTTTTAGAACATTTTCATTATTCCAGAAAAGAAAGACAAAAAAAAGGAAACTCAGATTCTCCCATATCCCTAACCACCCCCCTCCATTGTTGACTCATAGTATGGATATAGTACATTTGTTACTGTTGATGAAAGAACGTTAAAATACTTCTAACTATAGTATATAGTTTGCCATAGGTATATTTTTTCCCTATATGCCCCTCTATTCTTAACTTCTAGTTATAGCGTTATACATTTGTTCTGTGTCTGATTTCTCTTATGTGAACTACTTAGAATAAGCAAATTCATCGAGACTGAAAGCAGAATAGTGGTTCCCAGGACCAGGGGGGATGGGGAATGGGCAGTCATGGCTAAATGAGTATGAATTTTGCTTAGGAATGATGAAAATAGTCTAGAAATAGTGGTGAAAGTTACACAGTCTTGTCATTGTACTTAATGTCAAAGAATTGTCCACTTAGAATGGTTAAAGTGATTTTTGTGTTATGTCTACTTTACCACAATTAAAAGTAAATAAATCATAAATTAAACAAACAAATAATCCTCCTCGGTCATCACAGCCACGTGCTTAATGTTTGCATGTAGATATTTCGTTTTCTTTTTTATGCAGGATTTCATTGTTGCATGATCTGAGATAGTTGATTGCCCTGAGATTATTAATAAATTGAGATGGTTAACGGTGTGCGACTCAAAACATGTATTTAAAAACAAGTTGGAATAGAAGTAGGCCTTTTACAAAATTAATTTTTTGTTAGGCTCCTCTCTTGAGCCTTTTTGTTTGAAGCCAGCTTGCTTCGTAATGCTCATATATGCCCTATTGCAATTAACATAAATTACTTTTAAATACCAGTTAGTTGCTGTGGAGAGAGGCCAGGGTTGTGGTTGCTTGTGGAGGGTTAAGAGGTTTGCTCATTGTCTGGGTTTTTATCTCACTGTAGATCGAATTCTGTTCCCTTTGGAGGCAGGCAGAGTATGTGGAAGATTGCTTTCTTTGATGGGAAGAAGGAATAAGTCTTTGCCTGGAGTGTCAGGACATTTTTTTTTTTAACCAAGGAAGAATAAATAATCAAAACTTGTTTGTTTATTTAAAAACTTGTTATATTAAATATTAAGTGCAATGTGGTATCCTGCATTTTCCGATCCTGGAACAGAAAAAGGACATCAGTGGAAAAACCGGGGAAATCCAAATAAAGTCTGTAGTATGGTTAATAGTGCTGAACCATTGTTAATTTCTTAGTTTGGTAAATGTACCCTGGTTAGGTAAGATATTGACAGGAGGGGAACCCAGGGGAAGGGTATAGGGGAACTCTCTGAAATCTCTTTGCAGTTCTTCTGTTGCAAAATAATTTCAAAAGGAAAAGTTTAAAAAAAAGTCATGTTTGGGGTATTCCTTTTGGCTTGGTTGAGATTATATTTGGCTTTACCCATATTCAGAATCGTCTCCCTGTAGGAAGGGCAGCTCATTCCACCGTTGCTTTGGCAGCTGGGGAACTAAGACCTGGGGAGATTGAGGGAGCCCCTCACTCCTGGCTCCTCCCTTCTTTCTTGCCTTCCTCTGTCCTGATCCGTAACAAGGCCCGTAGCAAATCCCTCCCCACCACGCCGCCTTCTGAAAACTCGGGGCCAGCTGACCTTCCCTTCTGCTTCCTTTGGCATTCGTTGCCCGAGAGGGACAGCTGGCATCTTGTGATTTGCCGCCTCATTCTCCTGTGAGGACTAGGTAATTGGATTTTTTTATGCTCTCTTGTTCTCTCTCATTTCCTGTGTGTTAAGTTTTACCTTACTGGCCAGATTGTAAACTTCCTAGAGTAGAATTTTGCCATGCTCCCTTCTAAAATCAATTTAAAAAAATTTCTCTGTCACAAAAATAATGTATGTTCATAATAAAAAATTAAACATTAGAGAATTTATAACATCAAAAGTAGAGGCCCAACTTGGCAGATGAAATCACTGCCCTCCCCCCTATGTGGGATCTGACCCAGGGGTGTAAATACCCCTGGCAACGTGGAATATGACTCCCAGGGAGGAATGTAGACCCGGCATCGTGGGATGGAGAACGTCTTCTTGACCAAAAGGGGGATGCGAAAGGAAAGGAAATAAGCTTCAGTGGCAGAGAGATTCCAGAAGGAGCTGAGAGGTCACTCTGGTGGGCACTCTTATGCACAATATAGAGAACCCTTTTTAGGTTCTAATGAATTGGAATGGCTAGCAGTAAGTACCTGAAACTATCAAACTACAACCCAGAACCCGTGAATCTTGAAGACGACTGTATAAAAATGTAGCTTATGAGGGGTGATAATGTGATTGGGAAAGCCATATGGACCACACTCCCCTTTGTCCAGTGTATGGATGGATGAGTAGAAAAATGGGGGCAAAAAAAAAAAAAGCGCCCAGTTATCTTTTTTACTTTAATTGTTCTTTTTCACTTCAATTTTTATTCTTATTACTTTTGTGTGTGTGGTAATGAAAATGTCCAAAAATTAATTTTGGTGATGGATGCACAACTATATAATGGTACTGTGAACAATTGAATGTATGCTTTGTATGTCTATATGGTATGTGAATATATCTCAGTAAAATGGAATTATTAAAAAACAACAACAACAACAAAAAGTAGAGGCCCACTATAGGACTACCTCCCTCCACCACTGGTAATGGATTGGAATCTATTTTTCCATATTTTTTTCTGTGTATAATGTAAATAGTTTCCATGATTTACAAATAGGAGACCCTGTTACGCATATCATTTTGCAGTATGCTTTTTTTGAGTTAACAAAATATCTTTGCATGGCTGTGCATCTAGAGACCATATCTCTGTCTCTCTCTCTCATTCCCATATTGACTAGCACTGGGCTAGGCACATTGGAAACATGCAGCACATATGTATTGTTATTATTATTGCTATGATTTATATTATTATATTAGAGTGGGTGATTTGACTCAGAACCCAGAATTACTGTATGCTTGGTTACAGATAGAAGACAGGTACATCAGGGTAGAGAAGGGGAGGTGGTTGATGATATAGCTTTGTTTTGCAGGGAGGAAGCCATCTTGACTTAATACCTGGGGTCAGCGTCCTTGAAAAGATACAGCAATAGATACGTGTGGTGAGAGAGTGAGTTGGGAGAGGAAGAGTACAAACCGAATCTGACCTGGCTTGTCTTGGGTGGCAGGGGGCTTGGCAGCATCGGGGTTGACTCGTGAGAGTCCCCGAAGACGACTTGTCTAGAGGATGGCCTGAAGTGCAGTGTGAGTAAGTTACACCAGCTGGGTGGGGAGTGGGGGGTGAGGTGGGAGGAGAGTGGTTTGAGAAGGTGCCGGACAACATCTGGCCACCAGGAGCTTTCAGGGCTGCCCAGCTGGGACGGGAGGGTGGAGACACTGGAAGAGCTGCCTTAGATTGATGGAGTTGAGCAGAAAATAACTATGAATTATTAGCGTTAACAAGAGGGTGAAGCCCTTTGCAGAGTTTCTTGAAGAGGGAACCCTCTTCCACCTGTAATGCTCAACAAGAGAAGCTCGTCGAGGGACGTTGTGAGTGCTGCTTTGAGATGAAGTGCTCCTGGGGGAGGCTGATGGGGGATGGTCTGTCTCTGACTAGGGAAAGTATCCTAGAAGCCAGTGTGACAGCCCCAGTCAGCAGCGTGCTGTGGCTGCAGGGATTTTTTTCTAGAGCAGATCTTGCTTTGAGCTATGAATAGATTAATTTCCGTTTTTGGTTTTGACTTGACTTCAGGGAAAAGGGTGGTAGTAAGTTCTGGAGAGCCCTTAACAAGAAAATTTCTTTAGAGAGAATGAGAGACCCCCATAGGAAAAATGGGTGTACTCTGAGGAGAGGAGTTTAACTTGAATTTAGTTTTGTTTTTTATTTTTTGCTCACATATAAAATAGGGCAAATATACAAAAATGTATAAAATATATATGTAAGGTATGGATGACAATGACGCCCACCCTGTCCTCCACATGGCTTTGAAATAGATTGTTATTAGTACCTTCGACACCCCTATTGTGTATTCCCAATTTAACCTCCCTGCCTACCCAGCACTGTAGGTTTGCGTGCTTTCCAACCCGGTATAAGAATCCTTTTTCATTCATCTTTATGTTTGTGGCATTTGTTCACTTTGCGGTGTACAGCCAGAGTTCGTTTGTTTTCGGTGCTGTTTGGTGTTCATCGCATGAAGGTGCCTCAGTTTGCCTGTCCGTTCTCCTTTTGCGGATTTCTGAGTTGTTGATTTTTATGTTTTGTTTTGAAGGCTTGTGCATATCTGCGAGAGTTTATCAGAGTGTATATCTAGGGCTGGAATTGCTGACTCACGGGTGGGCAGCAGCTTCAAGCTTACTGGAAATCATAGTCGCAAGATCCCCTGCTTGTAGCATTTGCACCACGTCACTGTCCCACTTGCAGCACGGAGGAGGTTTTACTGCTCTGTCTTCTCATCAACAGTTGGTGGTGTCAGACTTTTTCATTTTTGTCAATCTTGTAGTAATCTGGTTGTGGTTTTAAGTTGCATTTTACTAATGGGATTGAACATCATACTTATTTTATAGGGAAAGGAATCTAGATACTAAAACACACTTCTCATAAATGACACAAAAACGGCTGCTTTGGTAGGACCTCCCCAATGCTATTTTATGTAACCTTGGAACAAAGTCAGATTAATTATTTTTTCATATACAGTGAAAAGTTTGGGAGTGCCTGTGAGCTGGCAACACTTTCTTGGGTCCTGGACAGTCTGTTTTGAGAACCCAGCTAATGCCTGGTCCTGTTGCCTCTTTATTTTATCAAAAGCACCTGGATGGCAGGAAGCTTGCTGCTTCCTGGTTTGATGGGAGCATGTTGTTCCTTTTAATGTAAATAGACAAATAAATGAGAGTGCAGGAGGCGTTCCCCAGGTGATCTGGCATCAGATCCCAGGCAAGGGAGTGTCCTTGGGGGAGGCCTGACGCGCCCCAGCAAACAGCAGCACCGGAGGGAGTGACTGGCTGGCTCTCCGCGGAGGGGAGGAGAGGGGAGAAAACAACACGTGGGGTGGGGAGAAGAGGGAAAAGGGACCAGGCTCCAGAAGGATGGATGGGGGCCTCATAGGGATCGGGCAGGATTGCTGGAGCCCAGGGGCTCCCAGCCAGTGTTCCCTGGGTGGTTCCTAAATCTGTACGAGGGACCCAATGGCCAGGGAAGTCCCACTGCTGAGGCTTTGAGGGGGAGACAGCCTGTTCTATGGTATGTGCAGATGAGCACTTTCATGTGAATATACACCTTTGATGTTCTGGAAAACGAGAAAGAAAATCTGCATTAACACCTGTGGAAGAGAAGCTGTCTATGGGAAAAAAAATGGTCTGTTACAAAGGAATAGAATCACACAGCTCAACACATGCTGGCCCGGTTGTTCTAGGAACCCATGAGGACGGCCGCAGGACAAAATACAGGCTTTCTGTCCCGAGTGAAAGCTTGTTTAGAAACCCTGTGTTGAGGAGGGAAAATAGCAGCGGCTGATCAGGGTTATATTTATATTATGAGTATAGCTATATAAATACTTACGGACAAGGACTGGGAGGAAACAGGGAAAAATAATGGTTGATTTTGTTTGTGTGGTGGGATAGTGGGTGTTTTAAAATTTCTTACATTATTATTGTACAAGAAAAAGTCTTTGCCAAAATTAATCTGGACTCTGGGCCCATCACCACATTTATTTATTGAGTTCCTAATATCATGGGCCTTTTGAGGAAAAGATGCTAGGACCTACCTTCAAGAAGCTTCGAGATGAACTGTGGGATACTAGAATGTTAAAGATGTAAATAATAGTTTACTAGAGTAGCAGGTGTCAAGCAAAGCAGCATCTGACTGTTAAAGGAAGTGGACCAGAGGGCAGGCTCTCTTTGGGGGCTTTTGGGGAGGCATCTCAAAGGAGGCAGGCTTGGGGAGGTCATGAAGGATGGGAGCATCTGAGTATGCAGAAGGAGCAGGGAAAGCTGTCCAGGAGGGGGGCAAAAGGAGCACATCATCCACAGGGGAGAGGCCAGAAGGATAGTTTGAGGCCATATTATGGACTCATTGACTATCAGGCTAAGAGTTCACCCAGAATTCCTGCCTTAGAGCCCACCATTTGTCAGTATTTTTTTTTTCTTTTTTTGAGGCAGGGGTGGGTTGCGATCAGGACCTCTTTGAGAATATGATGAAAGCCATAGAGATTCTCCTAAGAAAAATGGTTGTGTACACATGTACTTTTAATCACAGTAAGCCCATACGCAGAAGGTTTTGCATACAGTTTCAAAGGATTCTCCATATCCCATCCTTGGGGATCCCAACCTTGGGGCTCTCAGTTCAGTTTAACAAATATTTATTGAGGACCTACTATGTGCCTGGTGTTTTATTGAGCACTTGGGATGAAACAGAAATTTGACAAGTCAGGTCTTTACCCTCAGGGAGCTTACAGTCTGATGGGAAGGACAGACCCTGAAGAGGTAATTACAGGAGGTGATGTGTTATTAAGAGGAAGACCAGATGCTGGGGAAGGGATCAAAGGGCCTTAGCATCTAGGGAAAGCTCCCCCAGTCAGGATTCGGGAGTGGCAGGGCATGTAACCCCATAATGGGAGCCCCAGAAGGGAACTTGTATCTGTGTGGTGGTGCCTCCTCATTTCTTGGAGGAGGACTTGGGCTCTCCTGTGAGGGTGAGTCGTTCAGCCAGGGTCTTAGAGAAAAGCAGGTGTCTCTGGGGCCTCCAGTGATGAGGAGAAGGGTAAGAGCAGTATTGTTTTCTGGGGCCTTTTTCCCTTAGCAACACACACTCACCTGGAGCCAGTTGTGCATTCTTCTTCCAAACAAACAGCTTTCAGGAAGAGTTAATAAATTAGTCTTCTGGGAAAAGAATCTGCTGCGGCGCCAGCAAGGACTTCAGCCACCCAGGCCAGAGATTTGGCTAATGTAGTCAAAACACACGTTGAGAATTGTGCATCGTTGCTGACAAGGTTTGGGCAACCAGCTCGGTGTCATCAACACCAGGCCCTCCTCGTGGTTAGCTGAGGTGCAGCTTGGTTCAGGAAGAGGAAAGGAAGCCAACTGGTATTAAATGCAACTCTCGCAAGAACCCTGTGAGGATATATTCCCATTTTGCTGAGGAGGACTCTGACACACAGGTTAAAATGGTCTTGCTGAGGGTGAGAGCTGCCGTTCCACGGGGGATAGGGTTGCACATCCTGTTCTGTTCCCTCCATTTGGTTGGCCTTCCCTTGATCCCCTTCTTCCAGCTATTTATAACAAGGTGGCATGACCTGACCTGCAGGGTGGTGTGGAAGGCTCTATGTAACCATCACTTCCAACTGGAGAAGTATTTTGAACCATCCATCTATATTTAAAGAGGCAAGGATATGATATAGTTATCCCACTGAAATCTAGTTATCTACTCAACAGGTAAAAATGTATTGATAGTCGTCTTTGTGCACCTAGCATGCATTAGTGAACAAAACAGACAAAGTCCTGGTGGGGTTTCATCCTGGCCATCCATTCAGATAGCGAGAAGCATGGCTTCTGGCTTCCAGGGAGGCCAGGGGAGCAAACTGTGGACGCTGGGGAGACTGGATCAGGTCCTTCCTGCTCCTTTGGCTCATGTGGAAGAGCTTATCTGGCTGCCTCTTTTGTTCCCCGCTGTCTGTCCCTTACCACCCGCAGCCCTTCTGGGGCTTGGAGTTCATTGGCTGCCTGTAGAGAAGAGCCCTTTCTGCCTACTAATGAGAGAGAGAGTTATTCCCACTGAGATCTGCTTGTTAAAAAGTTAGACTCATCTGCCATTTCACCAAACAGATGACTTGACAGTGGTTGAGGAAGGAATGGAGTCCTGTCCACCTCTTTATTTCTCCTCTGTGGGCACCTTCCCCTCCCCTTTCGAGCTCTTGCTCCACAGCTGTAGGTCCTGGAGTTCTGATCTAGGTTCTGCAGCTGTTTTGAATGAAAATGAGGTTGGAAGATTCAAGTGTGGCCTTGTCCTAAATGGAGAGGCAGGAAAGAGATTCTCTCCCTAATCCTGTTCCCAAGGGATCAGGGACACCTGGCGGTACAGTTAGATGTACACACTCTCCCTTCATTTTTTGCTTATCACTATTCAAATGCTCTGCCACCAACTTTAATATTCTTTATTGTACACAACTGTGACCCACTTTACAAAACTATGATAAAAGGATATCTCTGTAACATTTTAAAAAGCAAACTGATGGGCTAAGTGATTCTTTGGTTCGCAAAAGGATTCACTGGGCTTCTTTAACTAGGGAGTCCTCCCAGTACATTTAGAGGAGAACTTGGTCTTTGAGGAACATGTTGAATTTCTGATGCTTCCTTATTCCTTGGGCTTTCCAATATTTCCTAAATCTTTAGGTTTCTTCTCTGTTGCCTTAACACCCCATATATCCCCTATGATAGCACTCAGTAATTACTTGTTCAATTGTCTTGTTCCCATGTTAGACTGTAAGCTGTATGTGAGTGGAGACAGTGTCTGCTTCGTTCACTGCTCTATTCCAAGTGCTGTACACGGAGCCTGACACACAGAAGATGTTGTAGTTAATATCTGCAGAATGAGTGAGTGCTTCTGAATTCGCCAAGAGCCAACATGGACTTTGTGGTTAGACAGACCTGAGTTGGAGTCCTGGCTCCACTATTTATTAGCTGTTGGATCACCAGCTAATTGCATCTAGCTCTCCAGGTGGTTGTGGGAATCAAATGAGAAGATGTATCTGGCATGTAGCAATTGTAAGCCAGAGGAATCCAAAAAATGTCAACTACTACTGTTAAGATCATTGTCATCATCACCATCACCATCACCACCATCATCATCTTCATTGTCATTTTCCAAGGTTGTTTCAAGGACTAAATGAGATAATGAGTATACCATTCCTAGCACATAATGGACGGAAGTAAGTGCTGGTTCTCATCCAAGTATCACACTCATTTGCATATTTTCATTAAATTTAATTCCTGTTTAAATCCTGTGAAGTAGTTTCAATTGCTCCATGTTGATGAGGAAACTGAAGCCTAGAGCTGAGCTAAGTGTATTATCCCAAGTTCATAGGCGTATTTTTATTGTGTGCCTACTTGATGGTTGGAGTTCTGACCCAAAGCAGGGCAGCTCCGGCTCCTGGCCTCCTTCCTCTTTGGCATATTGATTTAGGAGCCTATGTGATTTTGGACCCAGTTTTCCCCTTACCTCATCCATTACCGTCAGTTGTCACATGATCTGGGTACGCTTACGTGTCCTTATGGTTCTGTGGGTTCATGTAGCTTTTTAGTCATCCCCAAACTGAAAAGTGGGTTGTCTTCCTTCTGAAAGGTCCTTTATGAGTTGGCTTTTGGGAGCTGAGAATGAGGATTGCCCTTGGAAACAAGGTCATAAATCATGAAAGCCCACAAAGCCTGAAAGAAGGCAGTTTCTTTTGAGACCTGACTCTCCCTGGACCTTCAGCTGGTATGAAGCTGGAATCGGGCCACTCCAGTTGGTTTCACTGGGCGGGTGAGGTGGGAGGGGTGGGGAGGGGAGGTCACCTCCTTGCATACCTGCAGCTTTGTCAGATGGAGCGAAGATGGGCATCAAATTTAGGGGATTCCTTGGGCCTTACAATGGGTAAACCCTCCCGGCTTCTTAGTGGGCCCTCCTTTTCTTCTTCGCTGTGGCCCCCAGGGACTCAGCCTGCTCCTCTTTCCTCTGACACCACCACTGCACACTCCATCCCTGGGGGTTCTTCTCTAAGACCTGCTCCTCAGAGGACACCACCCCCTAGTTCCCACCTCCACCTTGCCCTTGAGGGTGAGCCCTGTTTTCCTGGTGGTTTTATTGTTGATCGTTGAAAGCTCCAGTGGGAGGACATTTCAGTGATGACTGGGGCAGGGGTTCAACTAGGCTCTTTTATTTGTCTCATGGTCCCACTGAGGAAACAAGCCTAGAGCTGAGTTAAGATGCTGTGCAGGGTCACAGAGCTGTTACCTGGCAGATTTCCTGAGTTGGGGGCTGCCTGTATTTTCATCATTGTGGGAGGTTATCACATCCTCAGCCCATGTGATCCTGCAGGCTAGAACTGTAGAACTCTTTAATAAGTTCAAACGCCCTGCACAGTGACTCTTTGAACGTAAGTAATTGTATAGGTCATCTGTTCTTGTGGGCTTAGTCTCATAGGGCATTTTAGCCTCAGGTTTGGGGATAAGGAACATGTAAGTGCTTCTCTATTACCTATGAGCTGGAAGCTGTGTTCCGAGCGAGCCCCTCCTTATACTTGGATCATGCCTCTAGGTGCCAGTTATATTCTGAAATTGCTCTGGGCCTTCTGGCACCTCGGCTGCCCCTCTGCCACCAGTCAGCTTCCAGAATGGGTTTGCAGAATATGTAGCTTTAAATCTTTATTGGCCACTTGTTATATATCCCTACCATGGGGAACGGTGTATAATAAAACATGAATATGTGTCGGGGAAATTTATATATGTTATATATGTATTGTATGTGTAGTATTGAAAGAAAGGGGTATGCTATAAATATTAGGAAATGTTTGCACAACTAAACTTGTATTTAGTCTTTGTGATTTTATGGTCCTTGAGGGGAATTCCTTCTCAGAAAAGCAGGTGTTGGCTCCAGTTGATTGTGTCACCACCTCCCCAAGATCTGAGCACTGGAAGGAGCAGTTGGGGAAGAGGGGGCAGGATGAGCATGGCTTGGGGAGCTCGGTGGATGACAGCCAGACCGGGGAAGACAGGAAGTCACGACTCGTGTGGCAGAAGGATCCTTGAGGCCTGAGTTAAGTGCTGTTCATTATCAATAGGTTCGAGAAGCCGTCTGGAACTCCGGGAGAACTGGACTGAGTCAGATCCTGTCCATGGGGCTGCAGTGTCTCTCCAGGCAGGAGGTGACGAGGAGGAGCCGAGGGCCTGGGGAGCGTGATGAGTTTGGGCTTTCGTGAATGGAGGAACTAGCATTGATGTGTGTCTGTTCAGCCCAGGCCGTCACGGCTCTGTTCCCTTCCTCCTTCCCAGGCCAGTAGACCTGCTTGAACCAATATCCCACTGCTGCACCGGGCTAGGAGTCGCTGTGCTGTCTGCTGAGGAGCTGCTGCTCATCTTGCAGAGTGGAGCCGGGGCACAGGGCACCTGCAAGGACGCATAACGGCCCGAGAGCAGAGCTCAGTGGAGAGGCATGGCCTGGGGAGCCCTTGTCCTCTTGTGTTTGCAGCACAGGAAGGGTCTTGTCTCTTCCCCCAAGTGAAGGGTTAGGGGCACTTTGCTTCCCTATTAGGTCTCAGTTTTCCCACCAGTAAAATGGGGGATATTAAAGACTGCTCCACTTGCCCCTCTCTCCCCAGCTGGATGCTATGCAGGCGGTGGCTGGACAAGGAGAGGCCTGTGAGCTTCTGTAGGTGATACGGCATCACCAAGAAAGCCTTGCAGTCAGACAGACCTGAGTTCAAATCTTGTTCTGCCTCTTACTCTCTGGGGGACCCTGGGCAGGTGGTTTGTTTTTTCTTAGCCTCTGTTTTCTCATCAATATAAAAGGAATGATAACATTTTCATGAGCTTTTGGTGTTACCTTCTTGACAGCATTGCTGTGAGGAGTTGATGATCTTGTGCGTAGCACACATGAAATATGTATAGTGCCTAGGACCTGATAGATGCTCAATAAGTGGTGTCTCTTGTTACTATTATTGTTATTGTTGTCTGTAGAAACTCAGGCTTGTATCCCACTGGTGGCTTGTGCCAGGGAGCTTTAGGTGTTCAGAGAAACCACAGTGGAGGGCTTTAGCCATTGAGACCAGTCCTTGGGCAAGTATGACATATCGTGTCTCCGGTGGTCTTTCAGCAGATGAGAAAGAGGGTACTGAGTCCTTGAACAGCTCAGGGATGGAGCTGTTTCTTTACAGGCAAAGGGTTCCCTGGATTTTGAAGTTCCATTTTGTGGAGGATAATAAATAAAAGAGAGCAATCCCACAGCTCCTGCAGAGATGTCTCACGTTCTAGGGGGTTCTTGGAGAGGTATCCTGAAAGGAACCCTAAATACTGAGGGTTGGTGGTATAACCCCAGAGGAGAGAATTAAAGGTGTAAGTCTTTTTGGTACCTGCTTTCTCTAGATACGAGCCACTGTGCTCACACCCGGAAGGGTGTCTGTTGAATTGAGGTGTGAGTGGAGCGGTTGTAGCAGCTGCCCCTCTACAGGGCAGGGACCTTGCTGCTGGAGGGACCCCGTTTTGCTGTCCGTGTCATGGACGGTACGATGTCGGGGAGAATTACACTTTTACAGTTCTTGGTGTTTGAAGGCAACTTTGCATGAAGGAAAGTAAGTGCCTTCTGTCCAAAGCCTGTGTTGGACTGCATTGCGATGTGCAGCAATTCCTGCCCCTTCCCCCTTCCTCCAGTTCTCTTTCTTCAAACCACAAGTGGAGGTAGCCTGGTGCGGGGGTGCTGGAGAGGCTTGGGGAGAGGCTCTCCGGGGCCCAGGCTGGGAAAGAGCCTTGAGTCTCCTGACAAGGGCTAAACCCCTGTGCTGGAGTTTCAAGGCTGGCCAGCCCATGACCTTCCAAAGAGCCAACCCTGCAGTCTTTGGAGGATAAATCGAACCTAGATAGAAAGTGACCCTTTCATATTTCAGGTTCTATGTGGAAAGGAAAAAAATAAAATTCTACAAAGATGCCTGGCCTGTTCTCTAGTCACTTGGAGGGCATATATTTGACTCCCCTCTCTCTGTTGTTTGAACATGCAGGGTTTCAGCATTCTATCTTCAGTAGGAATTAATGGATCTGTTTTGGGTCCTCCTTCTCTCAAATCCAAGTTTCCAGGGCACCATTGTAGTTCCAAAGAGGGGTTAAGATTTCCCTTTGGCAAAGCTGGGCCTTCCTTTTCCCACGCCACTCATGTGCTCTCCTCAGCCCCCCTGTAGGACTGTAGCGAAGTTGAAACACGGTAGGTTTGCCCAGCTGCTCCGTGTTGCTTCTCTTAGGTCTCCTCTGCCAGCATAAAACCCACACCAGAGGATGGAAAGCTGCATTCCAAATCTGCCTGCGCTCCCCCCTGCCTAGCATTTGGTTACCATTGCCTTTTGACAAAAGAATTACTTTCTCTTCCTGGTTTTGAATTGAGGACCTTTTGTGTATTTACTGCAAATGTGATAAATGCTAGTCTGGAGAAACCAGCTGCCCCTTATGGCTGGGGGTAGCGTTTTTAACACCTGGCAGTTTGCATTTCAATATGGTGGATTAAAAAAAAAAAAACAAAACACACACACAATAAAAACAAAAACCAGCTCAATACAGTGATCATTCTTGGCTGGGGAGGAGGGAAAAACAGGCTGCAGGGGCAGGCAGAGAACTTGCCTGGAAAGTTCCTGTTCCCGAGGTCCACTTTCCTTCCGGCTGGCTCACGAAGGTCGGGCCCTTCCAAGTGCTGTGCCCCGTGCTGGGGGGCGCCGGGGCTGGGGGTGGGGGACAGATGCGGATGAGACAGGGTCTCTGCCCTCAAGGAGCTCACAAGTAGGTGGGAGTCAGAAGAGCAGGTCACTGCAGGACAGGGAGACAAGATCACTGGAGGCACCAAGGATAGCCACCTATTTGGTCAGATGGGGCAGGTCAGGGAAACTTCGCAAGACCGAAGTGCCTGGAAATTGGGTAGGAGTTTTAAAATTTTTATTGCGGTAACATACATACAACATAAAATTTCCCATTTTAACCACTTTGAGGTATACAATTCAGTGGTGCAATGTATACATTTGCAATGTTGTGCTACCATCTCCACCACCCGTCACCAAAACTCTTCCATTACCCCATCGACACCCCATTCCCCACTGCCACCCCAGCCCCTGCTAACCTCTAATCTACTTTCTATCTCTATGAATTTGTATGTTCTTGTTAGATCGTATAAGTGAGATCAAATAATATTTGTCCTTTTGTGTCTGGCTTATTTCACTAACGTGATGTCTTTAAGGTTCATCCGTGTTGTGGCATGTTTAAGAATTTCATTACTTTTTAAGGCCAACTAATATTCCATTGTGTATATATACCATATTTTCTTCATCCATTCAAGTGTTGGACACGAGTTTCTTCCACCTTTTGGCTATTGTGAATAATGCTGCTATGAATGTTGGTGTGCAATTATTTGTCTGAGTCTCTGCTTTCAGTTTTTAGGGGGATATACCTAGAAGTGAGATTGCTGGGTTATATGGTAATTCTATTAACTTTCTGAGGAACCGCCAAACTGGTTTTCACAGTGTTGACACCATTTTTATTCCCACCAACAATGCATGAAGGTTTCCTATTTCTCTGCATCTTCAGCAGCACTTACAGCGAAAGTGAGGTGGTATTTCATTGTGGTTTCAATTTGCATTTCCCTAATGGCTAATGATGTGGAACATCTTTTTATGTGCTTATTGGCCATTCATATATCTTGTTTGGAAAAATGTCTATTCACATCCTTTGTGCATTTTTTAAGTTAAGATTTATTCACACACCATATAATCATCCAAAGTATACAATCACTTGTTCACGTTACCATCATATAGTTGTTCATTCATCATCCCGATCTATTTTTTGAACATTTTCCTTGTACCAGAAAAAGTGAAAATAAGAGTAAAAAAAGGACACCCAAATCATCCCTCCCCTGCCGCCCTATTATTCCTTTAGTTTTTTGCCCCCATTTTTCTACTTATCCATCCATACACTGGATAAAGAGGAGTGTGATCCATAAGGCTTTCACAATCACATTTTCACCCCTTGTAAGCTACATTGTTATACAATCGTCTTCAAGCTTCAAGGTTACTAGGTTGTAGTTTGATAGTTTCAGATATTTACTACTAGTTATTCCAATTCATTAAAACCTAAAAAGAGTTATCTATATTGTGCGTAAGAGTGCCCACCAGAGTGACCTCTCAACTCCATTTGGAATCTCTCAGCCACTGAAACTTCATTTCATTTCATTTCACATCCCCTTTTTGGTCAAGAAGATGTTCTCCATCCCACAATGCTGGGTCCAGATTCCTCCCTGGGAGTCATATTCTGCGTTGCCAGGGAGATTCACTCCCCTGGGTGTCAGATCCCACGTAGTGGTGAGAGCAGTGATTTCACCTTTCAAGTTGGCTTAGCCAGAGAGAGAGGGCCACATCTGAGCAACAAAGAGGGATTCAGGGGGAGACTCTTAGGCACAATTATAAGCAGGCCTAGCCTCTCCTTTGCAGTAACAGGCTTCTTAAGGGCAAGTCCTGTGTTAGAGGGTTCGGCACATCAAACTGCCAGTCCTCAATGTTTGTGAGAACATCAGCAGCCATCCAGGTGAGGAAACCCAACACTTCTGCATTTTCCCCCAGCTCCTCAGGGGTGCTCTGCATATTTTTTTTTTCATTTTTTCTTTTAATTTATCAAAAAATAGAATAAAACAGACAATTAAAAAAAACATTTCATACATAACCAAAACAAAGGAATAAGAAAAACCAAATAATCTAAAATAACATTACTTCCAAGATGTTCCTACTCTACTCTAAGAAAATATACAGACTATAAGCCAGCAAAGGAATAAGAAAAACAGATAACCTAAGATAACTACATTTCTGTGAACTTGTTCCTACCATACCTACCAGAAATTAACAAACCTTAGTCATTCCTGAGTATTCCCAGAACGGTAAATTTACCCACAATAACTTACCTGTTCTTATTAGGTTATCGTTCCCCCTTCACTATTTGCTATCTATCACTAGGATCCCTACATTCTACATTATAAACCATTTATTTTACAGTTTTCAGTGTTCACATTAGTGGTGACATGTCATATTTCTCTTTTTGTGCCTGGCTTATTTCGCTCAGCATTATGTCTTCAGGGTTCATCCATGTTGTCATATGTTTCACGACTTCTTTCTTACTGCCGTGTAGTATTCCATTGTGTGTATATACCACATTTTGTTTATCCACTCATCTGTTGAAGGACATTTGGGTTGTTTCCATCTCTTGGCAATTGTAATATTGCTGCTATGAACATTGGTATGCAGATAATCTGTTCATGTCACTGCTTTCAGATCTTCCAGGTATATACCGAGAAGTGCAATCGCTGGATCGAAGGGTATCTCTGTATCTAGTTTTCTAAGGAACTGCCAGACTGTCTTCCAGAGTGGCTGAACCATTATACAGTCCCACCAACAATGAATAAGAGTTCCAATTTCTCCACATCTTCTGCAGCATTTGTAGTTACCTGTTTGTTTAATGGCAGCCATTCTAATTGGTGTGAGATGGTATCTCATTGTGGTCTTAATTTGCATCTCCCAATATTTAAATTGAGTTGTCTTTTTGTTGTTGAATTGTAGGAGTTCTTTATATATTTTGAATATTAAACCCGTATCAGATACGTGGTTTCCAAATATTTTCTTCCATTTGCCCGGTTTTAATTTCACTTTTTTGATAATGCCCTTTGATGCACAGAAGTTTTTAATTTTGATGAAGTCCAGTTTATCTATTTTTTCTTTTGTTGCTCATACTTTTGGTGTAAAGTCTAAGAAAACATTGCCTAATAGAAGGTTTTGGACATGTTCCTCTGCTTTTTCTTCTAGAAGTTTTATAGTTTTAGTTCTTATGTTTAGGTCTTTGATTCATTTTGAGTTAATTTTTGTATGTGGTGTGAGATAGAGGTCTACTTTCTTTTTTATTTATTTACTTAATTTTGCATGTGGAGATCCAGTTTTCTCAGCCCCATTTGTTAAGGAGATTATTGTTTCCCCATTGAGTAGACTTGGCACCCTTGTCAAAAATCAGTTGGCCATAGATGTGAGGGTTTATTTCTGAACTCAGTTCTGTAACATCTGTCTATATGTCTGTCTTTTTGCCAGTACCACACTGTTTTGATTGCTGTATCTTTGTAATAAGTTTTGAAATTGTGAAGTTTGAGTCTTCCAACTTTGTTCTTCCTTTTCAGGATGGTTTAGTCTGTTTGGAGCCCTTTGCCCTTCCACATGAATTTGGTGATTGACTTTTCAATTTTTGTAAGAAGAAGGATATTGGAATTTTGCTTGAGATTGTGTTGAATCTGTAAATTGCTTTGGGTAGTATTGACTTCTTAACAGCATTTAGTCTTTTCTAGTCCATGAACATGGGCTGTCTTTTCATTTATTTAGTTTCTTTCTGCAATGTTTTGTAGTTTTCCATGTACAAGTCCTTTACATCTTTGGTTAAATTTATTCCTAGATATCGATAAAAGGCAGGTAGGGATTTTGCAAGGGATGAAGGAGTTGAAGGACAGGCTTTCCCACCTAAGGGAATAGGGGCATAGTCATCAAGGAGAGAAATAGCACTGTGAATTTGGGGGAGCTGCATGCATTTTGGGGTATATGGGTGGGGCAGTGGCAAGAGATAGAAAAGGGAAAATAGAGGGTTCAGGTTGTATGTGCCATGAGTGCCTATCAGAGGGTTCGGACTTTTATTCTAGATCCTTGCTACTCAAAGTGTGGTCCGTGAACAAACAACATCAGCTGGGAGCCGTTTGAGATGCAAACCTCTGCTCGGTCAGCATATGCATTTTATCAAGAGCTCCGATAATTCGTGTGCATGCTAAAGTTTGAAATGCACTGGTCTAGAGCAGTGGTACTTATCCTTGGCTGCACATTGGAGGCATCTGGGGAGAAATATTGATTCCTGGAGCTTTTCCCTCAGAAATTCTGATTTATTTGGTCTGGTGTGTGGGCCTGGGCACCTGGAGTCCTTCAGAACCCCCTGGGGTAATGTGCAGCCAGGGTTGAGAGCCACTGGTTTGGGCAGTGGGGGAGCCAGCGAAGAGTTTAAAGCAGGGGTGTGGTATGGGGTAGAAGACACAGAAACCGTCTTCTGTCCTTTCTTTTGCAACAACAAGAGTTCATGGGCTTTGAAGCCTAACAGAGCCCTGACCTTCCCCAGTGACTGTCCTGCTGTGTTTTGCCTGGGGATGGGTCAGGATAGTGAAGGACAACTCCCCAGGGCCTATCACAGGGGGAGGCCCTGACTTGAATGTAGCTCAATCTTCTCAAGGACCCTGGGATTGGGGGGTGGGGGGCGGCACTTGACCCCACTGCTGCCAGCATTTCTTGGGTGGTTGGAAGAGGGGTGGACGTGAGCCTTCAGTGGAGGAGGAAGAGTAGCTTGCAGCAGTAGGAGAGGCATTCACATCAGGTTTTTTTGGCAATGGTATTCTTATTTCCAGTGGCAGCAAAGGTTCCTGAAAGCAGTTCCCACTCCTTCGAAAGGATGCTTTTCATGGCTGGTGCATGCAGCAGATAAGTTCTCTAAAGCCCACTGGTGATAAAAGTGATCTAGAGAAAACAAACATCAGTCAAAAAGCAAACAAACCCAAAAGCTCAACAGCATTTATCCCAGTTTAGTGGGGAGATGTCCGGCGCCGCCCCGCTCGACCCCTGTTCCCCGGCCGGCGAGGGGAGAAACAAGGGATGAGAGAGAGAGAGATGCAGACCACGCAAACTGACCTGGCTGGAAGTCACGACTCGAGCCACACGGCGGTTGCGAGAGCAAGTCTTTTACTGAAGCTAGATAAGCATTCTCTGTTACAGGTTTCCACGCGGGGCAGAGTGCCTCGCGGGAGAGCAGCCTCGATGTGGCCGTCAGGTACGGCTCCTAGTGGGCTGTCTCCCCGAGGTTCGCTTGGGCAAACTCTTAAGTACTCTACTCATAACCAATGATCTAGCGCCGCGCATATGCACTCAATTGGCAGATAGGAATAGTGAGTGTGCACGTCATAAGCGGAAGCAGGATATGGGCGCCATCTTGGCTCATTCGATGGGCGGGGGGACTTTGGAGCAGGTTTACAGCGCATGCGCTATGCCCGTCCCGGGAGACGGCTCTCCACAGGGAGACTTGGATTAGGCAGGTCACATGCCCACGACTCTCCTTCAATCCTTGGGAGACTTCTTCCGTGGAAATCTTTTTTGGCAGCTTTGCAGTTTTGATTTTCAGTTAATTAGATTTGTGCTGTTTGGGAGACTTAGTTAATGCATTTCACCCTACAGAGCTAATTCGCCTCTGTCTAAATTAGGTCTTTGCTACGGCAGAGGGTGTATACTGGGTACGTGAATATAGAATTGCACCGGGGTACTGAGGGGCCGTTAGACAGTAAGCAGGAGAGGCTTGGGAGTCATCATTTGTCGTCATCCACATTATTGTGGAATATTTGAGATCCCACCGAGTGAGGAGAGCTGTTCTTTGGAGAAAAGGCATCATGTGAATACACAGTGTCCTTGTTACTTGCCTCTCAGACTCCACCCTGGTTCCTGCTCTATTGTCAGCCTGGGTTACTAACAGTACTGAGAAGCGAAATCTATCAGGAGAGAACAAAGTAGTAGATAATGCAAAATAATAAATTTACAGTCTGTAAACTTCTTAGAGCTGGGAGGAACCTTAGGAGATATCTCAGCCAGTCCCTTAATTACAAGTGCAGGAAACTGAGACCTAAGGTCATTCCTACTTTTGAAATTAGAAGAGAATATGTTTCTCTTCCTTTTCCACACGTGCTTGCTCCCCCTATCCCTTGACCTCCTTGTCTTTGGTTGGACATGAAGGAGGGAGGGAGACTAATCTGATCGCATGGATATTTGAGAGGAACTGAATGAGGGCTTGGGGTCCAGTTTTATGGATTCATCACAAATTCTGTTCTTTGTTCTCATTCTCCCGTGTCAAGAGATTATAAACTTCTTATTAGTGATATGACACAAGGAATCATAATTTAATAATTTATATCCTCCTGATCTTCTCAGAAGACTTGGGGCAGCTATAAAAGGGACCTAGGTAGTTAGAATCAGGCTTTTTGTTGCCACTGTTCACAAAAGTGTAGGTGGCTGTGTTTTCAGAGTGCACCTGTAAATAGTTGGGGTCTGTGTATGTCAGAGGTCACGTGTACCATCTAGTCTGGAAGGCAAACCGTTTTCATCTCCTTTGCCATCTGTGATCGCTTGCAAGTGACTGACTTATGGAAGCACTGCTGATCAGTAGGTGGGAGTGTGCACTTGATTAGCCATGTCTGTCCAGGTCAGGGAATGGGGGTGGCAGTATGCTTGCTCTCTAGTTGCCAGCTCTTCCATCGTTACCACCAGCTGAGCTTACAGTGTGTGGAGAATCCTGTTTTAGGCATTTTGGAAAAAGAAAGAGACATAACCTCTGTCCTTGGAGAAATTATATTCCTATCAGGGAAAGAGAATATATGCACAAAGAGAATTTAGTACCTAGAGTATCAACAATATCAATTAGCATTATTAGCGTAATTTAGTAGGAACTGCCCTATAATGTTGTATCACATTTTAATAGTCTTAACTTGCAGAGAAGTTAGGAAAAAAATGGACTAACATTGCAGATGAATGCCAAGATACAGATAACTTTCTTGAGGCCACAAAGCTGGTAAACAGAGCCAAACGATATGTGCTCAGGGCAGTGGAGGCCTTGGTATCAGATTGTGCCTCTCTGGAAAGGTGGGCAAGGGTGGGCATATCTGGAAATGGGGGAGGAGGACCTTAAAGAGGAGGTGGGAAGTCCAGTGCGGTGGCTCACGGCTGATGGTTGGTCATCTCCTGGATGTTCATTATCGGAGCCTCCACCCCACCCCCACCCCCGGTTCTTTGCTGGTTTCATCTGAGTCTTCCTTGTGGGAAAGTGTCTGAATGATAGTCTGAGATCACCCTTGGACTCTGGCCTTGGGAAACTTCTCCAGCTTTCATTTTCATCACTTGTTGGGAAAGGGTGGCAGTGTTAACCAGAGAGGGCCCCACATTGGGCCAGAGAGCTTGTGGGGCATACTAACTGGGGTTGAGGCTCTGGAGCTGTTCATAGGAAGCTTGAAATAAGATGGTGTGCAGTCCTCCTGTCTGAAACCCAGGTCTGGGAAGGTTCCTGGAGGGTCCTGGGTTGGCGGGGGGTGGAGAGAAAAGGTTAGCCACACATGTAAGCACTTCAGGCACATCCCTGAATCCAGGTCTTAGCGTAAAGGGAGTATTTGAGTTGCACGTTTCCCTTTTTCTATTTTCTTGAGTTGTTTTGCTTCTTAACTGCAAGGGAGATGCTACATTACAGGAACAGCTGTGCTCCTTAGCTGATTTGTTAAATGTAAATTTTGTAATGTGGGTTATGGAGCTGTTGAAGGAGAGAAGCAGGGAGGCTAGCTCGGGAAAGTCTCTCTGCCACTTGACTTAGTATTGGTATGCGTGGCTCTAGGGCCAGCCTTGGCACTCTGCTTTGGGGTGAGTGTGGCCCTGAAAGGACGGTCTGTGCCCGTGTCCCGGAAAGCTTGGGGAGGAGTGGCCTTCTAAGCCCATAAAGGGAGCAGCGGGGGATTATGCAGAGCAGCCCCTTTTGGCTCAGGGCAGGCTGAGGCTGTTCCTGAGACAGTTAGGAAGGTTCAGGAATAGCACAACAGAGGCAGAGCCCTTGCTGTCACTGATTTGGGAACCTTGTTAGAAGTCTTTTAGGGCTGCATGGTGATCTTGTCCATCCTTCCACTGCACTTCGAGGAAACTGAAAACCAGAGAGGTGACGTGACCTCAGGGCTGGACAGGAGCACAAATGTCCTGATTCCCACCAAAAATACTCTATTTCTTCAACCGAAGACAATTTTCTTTCACGTTTGTGCTTGAAAATCAGGCTGCATCTTCCAGATAGATGGCATTGTGTCAGAATGGTGAATCTTAGAATCCATGGGGCCTTAGATTCAGTTAAGTATAGTAGCTATTGTCTATCAAGAGCTTGCTTTATGTCCAGTATTGTGCACATTGCTTTGAACATATTTGCTCAATTTGATCCTATACAAAACAAAACCCTATAGAGTAGGGCTTTCTGACATCCATTTTCTGATGAGAAAACCTCAACTTCTCTTTTCCACCACACTGCTGGCCAGTGCAAAGCTGGGATTCCAACCCGGAGTTGTACCTTGCCCTGCCCGTGCTGCCTCTCCTTTAGAGGGAGAGGGCCTTGCTGTGGCTTCCAAACCTCAAACCTCAGTGCCAGCCTCAAATGAGTTGACAGTGTGAGACCCCCTCCCTCCCCTCCCCGCCTGGCCCTGCTCTCAGCTTCTCTGGAATGAGCACCCTTTCTTCCTCTGAGTGGTCACCAGGCTGCCACCTGCGAGTTTTCTGGATACTCACCTGCTGAACTGTGTTCGGATCGAAAGAAACACAATTACTTTCTGAGACTTGAGGGCAATTGTGAACACTTGCAGTCCTCCTCCTTGTTCAATACTTGCTTGGAGTGTCTCTCTTGAGAGGGCTGGAAAGTCGTCTTGGGGTGGAGAACGATCTGTGTGGCATTTGGCTGCATTGTGGGGAGAGGAAGGTCTGCTTTTGGCCTCTCTCGGGGTGGGAAGAGTTATTTTTATTTAGGCGTCGACGTGGGGACTTTAATCCAAGGCAGAGGTGACGTCTTGCCTCTTTCAGTTGCGGGCCAATTTGTCGGACAGGCACTGGGGGGGGTGTTAGATATGCCACCGCCGGGGAGGCACCTCGGGGAGAGGACCCGAGGGCAGGGCGAGGCCCTGTCAGATGTTCCTCGCCAGTTTGCAAAGTGCTTGGAGGTCGCATTTAAGACAGTTGGGAGGGCCAGAGGTCCCTGCCCTCAGAGCCTCATCAAAGAGCTAACTGATGCCCAAAGGGCATGAATAATTCTTCCAGAAATCTGAGTCCCAAGCTTTCCTCTCTGCTTTCTTCTTGGTGAAATAGGCACGCTTATAAAGGGATGCCTCTAACCCTATCTTAGGGAGGAGATAGATAACCATACAAAGCAGACTCTTGCTGTTTTTGCAGCCAAGGAAGGGGGTTCTGCAGAAGACAGTCCAGGGAGGGAGAAGGAAAGATGTCAGGACATAAAGGGCTTGGTTTCTGCTCCACCCTATAGCCATTTCCTGGATATGGAAAACGGACATCTAGGGCTCCCCCCAGCCTGTTGCCTGCCAGGCTGCCCTCCTGACTTCTGCATCCCTTACCTCCTTACTCCCTCCTGTCCCTCACCCAGCCCTCCTGACGCGGCGCTGCCCACCTGGCCCAAGGGGAGGGGGATATAAGAACCTTCCATTGGTTCTCTTACTCAGGGCTGTAATAGGGACCCCAGGGGTCTCTAGCTGCTTCTCATGGACTCTATGTACCCCCAAGTCCTCTGGACGATGTTTGGCTGGGAAAAGTGACCAGAAAGGAGCCTCTTACTTGGGCTCGCTGAGATTGCTGTGTTCTTGTTGAGCCTTCTGCCTGTGGCTTCCAGGCCTAATCTCTCGGTTATTACTGTGCATCACCAAGCAGATAGGGACGATAATTATAAACACTTTGAGAGCCGCCATTCGCTTCGCTTGGCAAGGTGACTCAGACATTAGATCAGAATTAGAAAAGGAGAAAAAGCATCAAAGGGAGCCCCCACCCCACCCTCATGTGAAAACGGCTGCACTCAGTCCAAAATATTAGTTATGGAAATATCCCCAGCCTCTCTGGAGACGGGGAGCTCTCTTTCACCGGAATTCATGCTGAGCTTTCTCCCAGACTAGGTGCAGAAAATTTCCCTGCAATGGAGGGGAACCGATTTGTGTCTGCTCACCCAGGAGGCCACCGTATTTTTGCTAAAGAGATGCGTGGGAGAGAGGGAGTGAGCTGGAGAGGGAGAGATGTGGCCACAGACAGACGGCCATAAAGCTGGCTGTTCTTATTTCTTGGTCTTGGGCAGCAGCCTCCAAAGACACTCTTTTGTGTTGGGCTGGGACACCTTGCTGCTCTCATTTTAGATTTTAAAAGTGCCATGAGGGCAGGGTGGATCTGTCTTGTTCACAGCTGTAGGGACAGCACCTAGAACCTGGGCTCAGTCAGTACTTGTGGATGCAGGTGTTACAGCCTTGAGGCAGGTCCCCGCCACACCTGCTGACCCCGAGGGCAGGAGGCAGATCTTGTGCTTTTTGGTCAGGGTTTGGTCCTCAGACTCTGGTTAGAACAATTTGAATGGAAAAATTTATTTCTGCTTCAGGAAAGGGCAAGAAAAATATTTGTTCCCATCATCAAAGTGGAAATTTAAGTCAATGACAATGGAAACTATTTCTGGCCATTTGCAGACTGGGAGGAGGAGGGGGTGGGCTGACTCCAACAGGGTGGGAGAATTCAGGCACTGTAAATTTTAGGGGCAAAATAACAGCATAGAAATAAAAAGTCCCCGAGGAAATATAAACCAACCCTTAATCAAACATAAACAACAAACCACGTTCCATTCACTGGAGCCGCTGCTGCCGGCTCGTTCGCCGGCTGGTAGATTCAGGCTGGTTGTTGGGGTGAGATGCGGCCCATGACAACTTAGCATACAAAGGAAGAAATATTGGGTTTTCTCCCTTGCCTGCAAAAGGTCATCATGGACAGCCGGCAGCTTCTCAGAGCACTCAGTTGCTGATCCATGCCTCATCTCCCCCACTCCCCACCCTCTGTTATTAAGCTGGAAACACAGTGGGGGTGGCTCTCCGGATTCATTTCACATCTGGAGGGTTCCTGGGTGAAAATGCGAGGGATGGAGGCAGTGAGCAAAGCCCATTTGGGAGTTGCCTGTTGTGTTGGTTACAAACAGGTTGGAAAAGAAGCAGCTGATCAGAATAATCTAGTGTGCAGGAGGGTTGCAGGGGAAGGTGGGGGAAAGTAGAGATGAAACAAGAAGGGCCATGTGTTGGTAATTACCCAGCGATGGGTACTAAGGGTTCATTATATTAATGAATCCCTTTACTTTTGTGTTTGGAAATAGCCATATAAGAAGTCAGGAGAAAAAATCGCAAGGTATCCTCTCCTTGTAGCAAGTATAAGTTTGTTTCCTCATCTACTCTACATAGACAGATTCTACAGAGACCCAGGCCCCAAATCTTGTGAGAAAACTGGAAAAGGAGAAAATGAAAGACCGACTTTTATTAGGGTTTTGTCTGTGAGCATTACTTTTTCTCCTGGACTTCTGGAGATCCACGTCTGAGGAGCAGGTTAGGTTTTCTCTGCTCCGCCAAGACTGGCTGAGCTGTCAGTATCCAGGGAAATGTGGAGGCCAGCTGGACCCTCGGGGGCCACTTCTGGTGATCCAAGTCCCCAGTTCCCCTGGAGGCCTCGACCTGCTCCACAACCTCCTCGGTGCTCCCAGCCTGTGTGGAGGGCAGTTGTCCAGGCCAGAGTTCTGTGGCTTCCACTGGAGGGCCTGGTGCCCAGGTGCCAGGATGGGCAGGGCCAGTGGGGCTGGGAGCAGACAAACTGTCTGCCTCGGTGGGGGTTAGGAGACGCCTTCCCGGTCGACCACGGGGTGGCTGGAGCAGAAATGCACGTTATTGTGAAACAGTTTCTGGGCTCTGAATTCTTGCATGAATCCATCATTTGCTTATTGCCCTCATTTGTTCCTGCCTTACGAGGAGCACTCCTATGAAAATGGTTTTCTTTTTGGTGGTAGCTCAATTTGCCAAATAATTCTTTTGCAGTTGTTATGTTTGGAGTATTGTTAGGGGATGATAAACGGAGGAACAGGGTAGCCCCTCTCCTTAGGAATCTTGAGGAGTCTTGGGTGGAGACCGAGGCCTGTGTTTATACTCAGCCCTGGTCAGTTAAGTTCCCCTCCGTCCTCCGGCAGTGGAGCCTGCGGATTCACCGATGCTTCCACTTCCGCTGTTGGTTCACAGTTCCTGGAGGCATCAGCAGGTAAGGCCTGCGGACGCTACTTTGCTCCTCCTGGTCCACGACCCTTGTATCTCTCTCACCACCGTGAAATAACCTCTCCTCTTCTGCCCTGGCTCCAGGCTAATGTTTTGTTTTAGTTTGGTTTTGTTTTTAATAGGCGAATAGTGACCATTTCAGAAATGGATGGCTGTAGATAATCTTCATGAGTTGCAGAGTCTAGTTCCAAGCTGGCCTGGGCTCTCTCCTCCCTCTTCTCCCAGTAACCCTTCTGGGTATAAATCTGGTGTTAGCCTGTGGCCCAGGAAGGTGTGTGACAGGTGTAGTCCCCGCCTCTGTGACCCACTGCTGGGTCTTCATGGACTTGCTTTCTCTGAGCCGCTGGGGCTAGGGTTGAGTTGGGTCCAGTGCAGTAGGCCTGTGCCTCTGCCAGCCCGCTGGGAACCTGGAGGAGGCGCTGCTGCAGCTCAGATTCTTGTGCTGTTGAGAGTCGCTTTGTCATTTGGTTCATCAGAAAGTGGCATCTCGGAAAGGGCCTCCATGAGGCTTTGGCTGCTGAGTGTGGCTGTCTTCCATCCAGCATCCTGCCCTCCTTCGTGGCGGGACCGGGGCGAGTGCGCATGTCCGTGTCCCCCTTTCATGCCCTCCACTGCTTTTCTTGGCATCAGCATCTTCCTCACCATCAGCACAGTCTCCCAAACGGGCACCTCCTCCCTCTCCTCCCCTTCCTGCCCATTCTCCAGGCGGCCATCCAGGGGGCTTCTATGAAAAGGCAGATCTGCGAGTGCTCGCCCCCTCTTCACGTTCTTAAAGGGCCCCTCGTGGACGCCAGTGCCAAGCTGTAAACCCTCCAGCATGGTACACAGCTGCCAGGGTCTGACTCTGGCCTGATTTTTGAGCCTCTTCTCTCACCACGTCCGCACATACGTCTGAGGCTGCAGCCCTCGAGACCCGGCGCCGTTCCTGAACTTGCTGTGTTGGTTCCTTTTTCATCTGCCAGTCCCTCTGCCAGAAATGTTCATCCGCCTAGTTCAATGAGGCTCCTGTTTCTCCATCAAGTTTCAGCCTAAACCGTGACTTTTCTTGAAGCTTTTCCTTTTACCCCCATTTGGTTGTTGGCTGCTGCCTCCTTTGTAACACCTCATTACTACAGGTACAGGTCTACAGACCCTTATTTGCAATTCTGATATCCAAAGAGCTCTGAAAACCAAAAGTTTTTTTGTAACTCATTTGGCTGCAAAATCTAACCTGAGCTGCCTTGGGGCTCTTTGTAATGCTTGTTGATCCCACTTAGTGGGACTAGATGTGTGTTCTGCTGAAGAAATCCCACTGTGTTTGATTGTGAGGTTCCTGCCTATACAGGCCCCGTCGGGATGTTGTATAAATGTGGCATACACTCCTGTTACCTGTCTGAAAGCAGAAACATCTGAATCCAAACCCATCGACCCAAGGGCTTTGGTTACGGGATCGTGGATCAGTATTGTAATCATTTATTGGTTCTTCTGCCTCTTCCCAATAGACAGTAAGGGCCTCAGGGGACAGATTACATCCTATTTGGTATTTTTGTGTTTCATTAGAACCTTAAGGAGTAACTGGCATTGTTAGAATAAATACTCAGTAAGAGTTTGTTGGATGAATGGATGATAAAGGCTAACATTTACTAACATTTATTAAGCACTCACTGTGTGCCAGGCTCTGTTCTACATGCTTTAGTTAGAGTAAAAAGATGATTGGATATGGGGTTAAAAAAGAAAACAGTCTCAGTGGTCTTTGAGTTTTTTGCTAAGTGTGATATGGAACTTGATACTTACAGAAACAGGCCATTCAAAGTGGTAGGTGTCTTAGTGATCTTGTTCACCCCTTTTATTTTCTGTATGAGAAACCTGAGAGGCCCACAGAGACAAAGTAACCTGCCTGAGGTCACACAGCGCATATGCATTGCAGGGACCAGCTCTGAGTCCCCTCGGTGGGTTCCTCTCCTGTCGCTCCACGTTGCAGGCCCCCACAAGTACCAGAAAGGAGGTACCTGGGGGGCGAGAGCCGAATCCTCCTCCTTTGGTTCTCAGTCCAGCCCCTTGGCTGGTTAGCCAACTGACCATGTGACTTGTGATTGGTATCCGGCAAACTTCTAGAACATAAGTGTTCTTAGCACATGCCTTCTCTGTGACATCAAGGGGAGTGGCTGTATGGGGAACCCCCACCACCAGTGTGCTCCTGCTCTCTGAGCTTTAGGCAGACGAAGCTGAGGATTGAGTGTGCCCATGTTGGCAGTTAGAGGGGTGGCTGCCTTTTTAATCAAGCTGCAAAAATTGAGACCACCCTGGGATTCGCCTGGGGTAAATAGATGATGGGGTTGTGCTGGGGAGGTCCCCGTTTGTGGATAAAGCTGGGGTTAGAGGGACCTGTAGCCAAGATTCCTTTCTCTGTTTGGGACAAGAATTTTGCCCTTGACTGACTGTGTACTTGAGTCCGCTTCCAGGCACCTAAATCCAGTCTAGTTTCATAGTTCTTCCCCTCTCCGCCTGGGAGACGTGCCCTGCCTTTCCCAGCCGTGGGTAAGACGCTTCCTCTTCACCCTCTAAGAAATTTCAGTAGGCAGAGTCTGGGCTGTTGGGGTGAGGGTGATGAGTCAGGCAGACTTTTTTCCTTTTTATTTAATATTTTTTAACTGTCTGTTTTCCTTAGCAAGGTTCGTGTTCCAAAAACAAAATTCACTAGCTCTGAAAGTAATACAGCACTATCTGTTGCTCTCTGTCTCATACGTCTGTCTTTCTTTCCTTCTAGGCTTTCTGATGTAAATATAGACATATTTGTATATATTTCTGTTTTCTAAAAAAAAAAATAGGATCACATTGTACACACAATTTTCTAGCTTGCTCTGAATGCCTTTCACATCCCAGGGATGTACCTCAACACCAGTGTTTTCAATGGCAGCAGAATGCCCCATTGTATGGATATAACCTAATTTAACTAATCCTTTGTGGTTGGACAGCTGGGTGGTTCAGCTTTGCCTATGTAAACAGTGTGACTGTGAACATCCTTAAATATCCTTTTTTAAAAAAAACCCACTTGTTTGATTACTGCCCAAGGAGACAGCCTTCTGTGTAGAATTGCTGCGTCAAAGATTATTTGCTTTTTTGGGGGGGAAAGTGGTGGGTGGGGAAGGGGAAAGGGTTCATCAAATCACGTGACTGAAGTTTTCTCTCGCGGATTCCTCATGCCAGAGGCGTTGGGGCTCTCTGATAGGAATATAAACTCATTTTCATATTTGCGAAAGACTCAGAAAGTAAATCTCTGATAGGCAGAGGGAAAAGGAAGACATCAGCTTCCTGGGGTATCCCCAGAAATGAGATAAATAAAGGACCTCAGGGACGTTGTGACTTCACCTGGCAAGGAGAACTCATTCCGTGACCTTATTTGAGTTTCTCCTTGCAAAACAGCTCTTCTACATGTTGTTGAAATGGGATTATTAGAAGAGATTTTCAGTACCTCCAACTACAGTTGGAAAAGCTGTATTTATTTCCTTTGGCTTGGTTGTAAGAGACAAGTAAATAATTTTTTTTGAAGTTAAATGGAAATATTTTGCATTCCCAAAGAGCATGCTCTGTACTTTAAACTCAGAGTGCTCAACGGTAAATTATTTGATTCCCTCTAACAATACCCCTGTGTGGGAGGTATGTATAAACTTCCATTAAGGGTAAACGACACGGTAAACCGAAGCTCAGAAATATGTAATTTCTTATCCATCTGGGTGGGCCAAAAACCCATAGTGGGGTTTTACTGGGGTGTAACTGTGGGTGGATGGGGGGAGTGAGGGTCACTGAGGGTGTAAAGAGGTTTTCTCAAAGACTTGTTGACATGAGTTAGTGAAAAAGGATCTGTCCTGCTTCCCTGCCTCCCCTTGCTTACCGTCTTCTGTGTTTGAGCGCCCAGTGTCCCTGGTGAGGAGCTGAGGTACACACAGAATTGTCTCAGCCAGCAGGCTGCTTAAAGCATAATCAAATCAGAACCCTCATTTCTGAGTTACGTAATCTTGCAGAACGGACACAGAAGCTCCTGGGAAAAGTTGCCTGTCCTCCTGTTAATTTTAAGGTCCATTTATAAAATTAGAAGCTGTGTTGAACAGATGAATATGAAATGGGACTTGCCTATTAAAGTTGTTTTTTTTTTTTTTGGTCAGATAGCCTTATTTAACCTTTCCGTGTCTCAGAGGTCGGTGGCCTTTGCCTCTGGCGCCTTCATGGAAAAAGTTCTAAAGATAGCTCCTGTTTGTTGTTGAATAATGACTCGGGAGGGCGGATGGGAGGGTTTCCAGCTTCTTTCAGTCAGCAAACTGGGCGGCAGGCACCCTGTCCGGGGAGAGACGGGAGCTCGTGTTCAGCACCGCCGCTGTCGATGTGGCGCTGGGTCGGTCAGCGAAGGTGAGCGTCACCTTGCCCGTCTGCTGCCCGTCTCCTCCCCTCTCTCACCCCGAAAGCCTCTGGTGAATTCCCAACATGGAAACATGTTCCGAGTTTTGTCTCTCGGGTGTTCCTCATCCACAGGCCTTGGGAGCCCTTGGTTGTTATCCTAACAGAATGTGGTGGGGGCTGGAAAATTTACAAAACACTTGAGTTTCATTATATCTGTATTCATGGGAGCATGGCCTGGGAATTCAGGTGCTAGTGAGTGTGGCCTTGAACGCCAAGTTGATTTCTGTTCTTGGTAAAATGAGGCCTTGGATTATATTACTTTCCTCCCTCAAAGAGGTTTTGTTTCTTTGGGGCCCAGATTGGTTCAAACGAAATAATGAAACCTCTTGAAGAACCCGCCAGGGGCACCCTTTGCAGTCTTTCCTTCTGCAGTCCATGTTTTCTTGATGAGCTTCAACCAGATGCAGACTCGTTTCTTCTTTTAGGCCTCCGAGCTAGGGGAGGGGCAGGCGGAGAAGGTAGGAAGTTGGGTTTCCATTAGCGTCTCCAAAGGCAGAGTGAGGTGAGTTGAGGTGTCAAGGAAAGGAATGTCTGAGATTAGTGGGCTGCTGCTCCACAGTGGATGTGTTCCTTTTGCCACCACTGAGAAAGACCTGAAAGCTTCTTCAGGATGCATCTGTGCAGTAGTTCCAGAAGCCCCAGTCATTCCTGAAGCCCCGTTTCACATGACTGGGGGATGCCAGGTGTGTAACTTTCCTCTGTGTTCACCGATGTCCATGTCCTGGGTTTCTCAGACCTGTGAAGGCATATCAGCTGCCCCAAGGATCTGCCTATTTACAGAGAAAAGTTTTTTTTGTGATTTTATTACAAAAAATTTTTGTAATTTTTTTAGAGCCCAGTTTAGAGCAGAGTCATAGATAAGTTCACTTGACCTTGCTTTTCGTGTGTTTATAATACTCCTTTCCATGGGGCCAACTGTCTTTCATGTTATTTTATTGTTGATCTTATGTCTTTTCTTGTTGGTCACCTTAGAGCATTTGTGCAAAGTGGTGGGTTAAGAATACTTTAAAAATAAACACAAAAATAAAAGGGCAGGTATAAGGCTTTTGTGCTGTTAGGAAAGCTTAAGAATGCACAAGCATTCTTCTCTTAAGGGAATGAGAGAGACTGAGGATGATTAGCATAATATTTAAGAGCTTGGATTCAGGAGCCAGACCATTAAGAAGGTTCGCATCCTATCACTTAGTGGCTGTGACCGTGGGCAAGTTATTTAACGTCTCTCTGCCTCGGTTTCCTCATCTGTAATATGGGGATGATAATATTCCCTACCTTATGAGGTTGTTGAGAGGATTAGATGAATTAATACGTAAGACCCTAAGAAATGTGCCTAACACATATATACAGCCTATAAATTTTATCTACAATTCGCAAAATACCACCACTTTCTGTCATTATTTTTTCCCATCCCCATGGAAATATCACAATAGTATTTGATCTCTTCTGTCCTGTTCCTCTAATTCTGACTTTGTACCAGACTAATTCTTGATTTACCAAGCCAACTGTTTGCCTGTGTAATTACCCGAGGTGTGATTTGTACCTTTTAATTTTTTTTTAATAAGAAAGGAAAAAATAATTGCCGCCTAGGTTTGGCACACCTTTCCAGAAGATGAAGAGAAAGATGAAGTATGTCCTGTTGCCTGTAGCTACTGTGTGGCTTGCCCGGCCTAAATTTATCTGTGTGCCTTGGTGGTGAGGGCTGCACCCCAGTCTGTCAGCTTGAAAGGTCACTTTTCTGCTCTGTTCCATCCTCTCCTAGCTCCAGGGAGGTGGGGTCTCTGTTATCCCCCCTTCATCCTGCACATTGTGGCCACTCAGTAGATGTTTGCTGAACCAATGGATGAATGGAGATGGTAAATCCTTGCTGTGCTACCTTGTGCATTTCTTCTGAGTCTGAAATAAGATAACTGAAGCGAGAGTGATTTTAGGAAGTTAAAAGGACCCTCAAATGGAAGGGTTTTTGATTCCTATTTCTTACCTACTCTTTGACAGTGGCAAAATGCTGATAAAATCTGAGAGTTGGATGAAATGAAACAGCCCATCAGGGTCCCCTGCCATCTGGGCAGGTGGTGATTAAAAATTGCAAGCCTCACAGCTTCCCCTGGAGGGCTGTCTGCGGTGGCCACTGAAGATGAGTGTGCAGAGGGGCTAGGCTTCAGGGGTCTGCTGAGGGCTGGCAGGGGAGCTGGGTAACGCCTTTGAAAGTAGCACTTCCTGAGATCTCATTAAATGCTTCCTTCATTGGCCTGACCTGGAGCAAACAGGTTTGGGGATTAAAACAAGCTAAGGCTAGTAGAAGACACCTAACTATGAATTTCGTGGCAATTAAAGTAGAAAGACTTGAGCATGTGAATTTTTTTTTCCCCTAAGAATAGGGCCCTGTAGTTACCTTTTGTTTTTGGTGGTTAATTTAAAATAAGCACAAACTTTGTCTGTTAGCCTGGCTGCCAGAGTTGCATATATTTATTTTCATGACTGTTCTTTTGCATAGCACGGGAACCCATCAGTAACAGGGTATTTATTTGTCTGTGAACATATTTTGGCTTTGTTGGTATCCTCCCTCTACCCCCATCTGCCATCTCCTTGAGAAGTCAGCAAGCGTGAACCAGTAGATTTTCCTCCTAAGTGGATACTTTAATGATTGGTTGATTTCATTCTAGCAGTAGTGGGATGTGCTAGAATTTTATACCCATACTTGCTTTGCGGACCTTAAGAGACCAGCAGCTCTAAAAGTGGATGAGAGCATCTTCTCTGTGCTGAAAGACTTCAGAAAACAATGGGATGGCCTGTTGTCCATTTTGTTCTTCATTAACCATTTCACTGTGAGCAAAGTTCTTGCTGAATTCCACCAAGATCCCTCAGCATAGACATTGCAATCCCTTCTCCCCTGTATCGTCCAGCTGGAAAATGGAAAACAGTCTCATATTTGGGAGACAAGTACATATTTTTAATTAACTAATTAATCACAAATATCGGGTCAGCAAATTCTGGTCTGTGAGCCAAATCCAGCCCATTTCTGTTTTTGTAAATAAAGTATTATTGGAACACAGCCATGCCCATTCATTTCTGTATTATAGGGCTACTTCCATGTGACAGCAGCAGAGTTGATTAGTTGCCCCCGGGGATTGTAAGAGATGCAAAGCCAAGAATATTTACTCTCTGCCCCTGTACAGAAAAAAGTTTACCAACTCCTGAAATATGTGGTGAGCACCTACTGTGTGACAGGTGTTATTTTAGGCACTGGAAGTGCAGCAGTGAACTTCTCCGAGTCCTGTTGGTGAAACATGAATGGATACACATATAATACGTCAATCAGTGGTAAGTGCTGTGAAGCAGTCAAGCAGAATAAGGGCATGGAGACTGACGCCGGGAGGAGAGTGTAATTTTAGGTAGGACCTCCAAGCAAGGCCTTCGTCAGACACCCCTACGAAGCAGTAGCCAGGACGGTGCTCCAGGCTGGGCGCACAGTGAGGCAGAGGCCTGGTGGCAGAAGCTTTGGAGGTAAAAAACAGCTTTTGGAAAACTTTCTCCTCTCCCAGTGTCTCTGCTTCCAGCTGTCTTCCTCCCCTACGAATTTTCTTGGGGAGGAATTTTGAGGAATTATACTATTTTCATTGGGGTGGTGGTGGTGGCAGGATCTAGGATTTAGGCAGTGGTTAATTCACTCGTGTTACAGATAAGAGCCTGTCTCAGCAACGTCAGGAAATAATTACAGGTACACTCTCAGCATTTCCTCCATTCTAAGACATATTTGTTGATCACATTTTACTGTTTGTGAAATCTAGGTGTATCTTACAATTGATGTGCATATTTAATACGATGGCATTTCTTTTTTCCTGAAAAAGCTGTTATTAATCAGTGTGGTACGTTATGGTTATTTTAACCTACAGGAATTGAGGAAATGGGTAGGAAGCGTATATTGAGCCCTTATGTACCAGGAACCAAGTCTTTATCATCTATTGCTTTTATCTCCCAAGCCTAACAGCTTTAAACAACAACTATTCTGAAATTGAGTCTTAAACTGGAATGCCTTTGAGGTCAGATGCTTCTATAGAGGTCCTTTGACCTAAATAGTTGAACATTTGTAATGAGTTTTATTTTGGTGTCTGATTCCTAATCATAGCCCCTAAGAAGGAATGTGATTTTAATACTGGATTTTGTTAATGTGCTCGAGTGTCTGCTAGTTTTTTTCCCGTTTAAATCATAGCCATATGGTAAATTTTCCATTTTGTTATGGTTCTCTTTTATTGATGGGCATGCAGTGGGTGTTTCTTGGAGTGGCCAAGTTTTATTAAAATCTTTCTGGAAGAAAAAAAAAAAGAGGATTGCAGTCAGGCTGTCATTTGGGGCTGCGGTCACCTGAAGGCTCGACTGGGGCCGGAGGGGCTGCCTCCAGGTCCACTGACAAGGTTGCTGGAGGCGGCCTCAGGGGCTGCCTGGGTGACGTTGCAGCTGACTGGCCCCCAGCCTTAATCCTCCATGATTTCTTCCACCTCTTCAAATTATCCTCCAAGCTTGGCGTTTTAGCCTGGATCTCCAGATGGAGAAGCTGAGGCTCAGCGAGGTTGGTTCACTTGTCCCGAGGTTACACAGAAGTCGGCAATTAGACCAGGACAGGACTCCTGATAAGGGACCCCATCCTCTTTGTTTTCTGGGCTCCAAGGTAGTGTTCCTGTGTTTTCACGGTGTTGCCATCTAGGACTGACCCAGGAACCTCTTGGAGGTCATTACATTCCACTTCAACTGTTGGATGTGTTGGTGTGGTCCAGGCGAATAATTACAGCTTAAATGGTCATCTTGACCTTGAGACTCATTTCATTGCCAGCCCCCGCCCCGCCACCCTGTATTCCTCACTTCTCTTTCTCAGCCTCCAGGCAGACTGCGAGCCGCCTCCTCTGGAAAGGCCCTTGCTTCTTTATCGCCCGCTGACCGCAGTGCTCAGGCGTGGCGAGAGTCCCTGGCGGCATTTTCGTGCTGCGTGCCACCTTGGCAGCGAGCAGCTCGTGCTGCACCATGGCTGGAGCCCCTGGCTGGGCAGTGACTTGGTCTGGCGGGGCCTGTATCACGTCATGAATTGGTCCATGGCCAAACCCAATACTGTGGCTCCCTTCTTTACAGAAAAATGGTTAGTATATTTTTTGAAGTAGAAAATAAATGCCTGCCCCTTGCAGGAAACTTTAAAAATATAAGAAAAAAAACTGCCCACAATCCTACCACTTAGTGATAAAAACAGTTTAAGGTTTTGGTATATTGTCATTTCTGTATGTACATATATATTTAAATACATAGTTTAAAAAACACAATTGGAATCATACTATGTTGTACGTGTACTTCTTGGTATTTTTTTATTTAATAATACATTCTAATTATTTTCACGTCATTGGATTGTGAAAACATTTTTAATTGCTGCAAATAATATTCCATAATCTGGATATAAAATATAGATATATTTTAAATACACTTCACTGTCAAGGAAAAGATGTGTGAGGATTTGTTTTCATAGCATGTAAGATTGTATAGGATAGAGAGGAAAGAGGATTCAGCTTGAAGTTAGAGGGCCTGGATTTGAGTTTCTATTTTGCCCCTCAGACAAATTATTTAAATTCTGAGCCTCAGTTTCTTTTTCTGTAAAATGTACATAACATTATGCACCTCGTACCTGTGGGATAAATTGAGATAATGTTGTACACGTCGTGTGACTCTTGTTACAGACCTTGGTTCAGTTGGTACCGTGCCAGCTTCCCATCACCCCACGCTCACTCCTTTGGAATCACGGGTTTTGAATCCTTGTTGTGGGCATGATCCTTACAAGACCCTTTGGAGATGATTCTGCTTAAATGCTGTGCCAGTTTGAATGTACTATGTCCCCTCAGATGCCATTATCTTTGATGTAATCTTGTGTGGGCAGACCTATCAGTGTTAATTAGATTGTAATTCTTTGAGTGTTTCCGTGGAGATGCGCCCCACCCAACTGTGGGTGATGACTCTGATTGGATAGTTTCTGTGGAGGTGTTGGCCCGCCCATTGGGTGGGTCTGAATTAAATAACTGGAGCACTATATAAGATCAGACAGAAGGAGCGAGCTTGCTACAGCCAAGAGGGACACTTTGAAGAAAGCACAGGAGCTGCAGATGAGAGACATTTTGAAGACTGCTGTTGAAAGCAGACTCTTGCTCTGGAGAAGCTAAGAGAGGACAAATATCGCAAGTGCAACTAAGAGTGACATTTTTGAGGAACTGCAGCCTAGAGAGGATCGTCCTGGGAGAGAGCCATTTTGAAACTAGAACTTTAGAGCAGATGCCAGCCACGTGCCTTCCCAGCTAACAGAGGTTTTCCAGACGCCATTGGCCATCCTCCAGTGAAGGTACCCAATTGCTGATGTGTTTACCTTGGACACTTTATGGCCTTAAGACTGTAACTGTGTAACCCAATAAACCCCCTTTTATAAAAGCCAATCCATCTCTGGTGTTTTGCATTCTGGCAGCATTAGCGAACTAGAACAAACGTGGAGTGGTGGTCAGGGCAAAGGGTGGATTAGGAAGTTCTGAGTTGGGGGCCTGGGAGCGGCCTGGGAGTTGTCGTAGTGGTGGCAGTGAAGGGGGTAGTGTTGGAGCTGAAAAGAGATTCCTGAGGCCAAACTTCACCCTGTTCTTGGTTTGCGGTATTGTTAGCTCTGGGGATCCATAGATTTCAGTCAAGTAGAATATGGGAAAATTGCTTTCCCAGGACACATTTCTGGTGGGAATGTGTAGTGGGAACTAGGGAGCTAGCCCTTGCCTCAGAGAATTGTGTAAGGGCATGCTTTCTGTAATGAAAAGCTTCCTGCAAATAGCCATCACCTTTGTTATTGGGTTGGGACTTTTCTAGAAGGGACGGTGGGAGAGCTGTGTGGGTCTTCAGGTAAGAGAAATGGAGAGTAGTTAAAGGCCGACTCACCCCCCACCCCCACCCCCCTGTTGCCATACTGAGGGGCCAGCACATAGCTGTACTCTGCATAAGCTCTGTATCCTTGGCGCCTAGAAGGCTGCTCTGCATATAGTAGGTGCTCAGTAAATGCATGCTGAATGAGTGACTGAGGGAAGACTGCCAGACCAGCCAGACCAGAGGAGGCACAGAGACGGTGAAGGGCCCAGACCCAGCTGTGCAGAAGGCCTGGCTGGGTCTCTGGCTGCACCCCTTACCAGCCACATACCCTTGGTCTCACTTTGCTCCTCTGACAAGTGGGGATGTGAAAACCCCAGGCTGGGAGAACCTGGGTGCCATAAGTGCAGCACGCCGGATGAGAGGCCTGGCCATGGCGACGGTAGCCATTGTCTTTCTGCAAACACAGGAGGCCCGTGGGAAAGGCAGACAAAACGTCAGGGCCTGGTGAAATACAGGGCACATTACCGTTCCATCCCCCTGTTTCTCTTCAGGTGTCCGTGAAGGCAGAAAGAAAGAATAAGTAGCGGGGCAGGCCCTGCGCTGACTTGTGTCCCAGTTGCTCGGGGACCCTGAAGGCTGTGTAACTCACAGTGGGGCCTCTGCCCGGAGGAACCGGCTGTTGATTCGCTGACCCAGAGAAGACTTCCTGGCCGTTGGCCTTTCCATCTTAGGTGGTACCCAAACCTTTCTCATTTTGGTCCCTGGCATGGCTTTTTATTCAAGACTGCAGTTTCAGGGTGTGCAGTTGAGTTCCACCATGAAGCAGATAATGTGGGATGAGCAGTTCAAGGCCTGATATTGCGCCCTCCCACCCACCCTCCCTGCTGTCACCCCTAGGTGGTAAAGTGGACCCACCTGTCAGAGCCCCTTTGTCTCCTTTGCAAGGAAATTCCTTTATTTGTTCTTTTAATACAACTGGCCTTTCAATATCCTTTCAGATCCATTTGGTTTGTCATGGGTGCCGGTTTAAGTTTTCAAGCTTTCTAAAGAATTGTGGGGGTGGGGGGTGTGGGTGGGGGGGCTGGGGATCAGACTTTTTTCTCTTTGTGGCTTTTAGAAGAAAATCATGCACGTTGAAATAAATGATGCAAATATCTGTATTTTATATATCAAAGAGACAAATGGCATAAATGCAGATTATAGGGTAGTCCTTAGAACTGTCCATCACACAAGAGCTCCTGGGAAAGGCGAACTTCCGGCTTGGTACCAGCCAGTTCCACCGAGGGTGCCCTCGCTTTGGGGCAGCTTGCGAGTGTCGGCATATTTAGGTCATTGTCTCATAGATTGATTCAGGATCATCTTAAAAGCCAGCTAGTTTTCCAAGTGTTTCATCTTACATGCACACTTAAAAAAAGTAAAAGCTAATTTCCAATTTCTTATCTTTGATCCACATTGACCAGCCTTCAAATTTTGCCTCCACCTGGGTGATTATTTCTCTTCTGGTTTAAGAACTGGCATATTTGGAGTTCTCTGCTCCTGTCTCTCTCCTTTCTCCCTCCTTTGATTTTTTGATGCTGATTTGTACTTAAACCGCTGTTGTGGTTTATTGTCTATGGTGGGGAGGGAGTGCAAGCAGTTTCTGCAGCTGCTCATGTTTCTCAGCCTTTCTTGTGTCCACCCACCAGCCACTCTCTGGAGGAACCTGCCCCCACCACCACGATATCAGGGAGCCCACTCTTTCCTCTTAACATTTTCTTCCAAGGAAAGATCACTGATGTAAGTTTTTGAGGATGTGCATGGTTGCTGTACTGTGCTTACTGTAACTATGGAGATTCTTCTTTGGTTCTCCATTGCTAGTTGAGGACCCTTGCACTAGGTGACTCCTGGAGACTTTTCCAATTTCCGATGGTTCTGTGCTCAGTGTGTGTTCCAGGCTGTGGTCTCCTGGAAGACAGTTTTCCTAGCTGAGAATGATTCTCCAAGGTCCACTGCCCTCTGTGCAGTACTCATCCAAGAATCCTTCAATAAAACGGATGGATTCAACTGCTTTAAAGTCATGGGACTGTCTGTAGCTGGGCCATAATGTAACATCCAGCAAGAACGTTGGATGCAAGCCGACCTAGGTTCAGGTATGGAGTCTCGCCTTTCCCAGCTGGTTGACCTTGAGTGAAAACAGCTAACATTTCTTGACCGTTTACCATATGAGGATTCACCTTAAATCCATTGCCTCATCTAGTCCTCAAAACAACCCTATGAGAAAGGTATCACCCTTACTTTATTTTATCCAAGCCTACAGAACGTGCCTCCTGATCCCACACCCTACAGCCACTATTCTCTATTGCCTTAACTGCTATGCTGTAACTCATCAACACTACAAAACATTTATCTCTCAGAGCCTCAGTTTCTCCATCTGCAGAATGGAGATAAAATGTCAACAGGATCCTTTGGAGGATAAAATGAGATGAAATGTAATGAACAGTCCCTGGCACATGGGAGGTGCCCAACAAATGCTAGTTCCTTTCTTTTGTTCCCCTGGGTCAAGGGCTAGGGCATGAGAAATAGAAGGACATTTTTTCCCTGCTTGGCAGTCTTGATTATAAGAGGAAAATGTGGGGGATCCCCCTCCTTGTGGCTGGATCATTTCACCCCAGAAGTCTTCCCAGCATTCTGGGAAATGGGGTGGGCAGTGGGAACTTCTTCCTGGAGAGGAATGCATGGTAGGAAACACTGTCAGGCAGCCACTTGAGTCTTGATTGGAAGTGGAGATTGGGTACTTGTCCTTTTGACTCTGGGGAGGACTTGGCATTGGGCACTGGAGACTGAATGTGGCCCTGGAGGCTGAGTGGAGAGTCCCTCTGCAGAGATTTCCAGTGCACCAAGCATGCTCATTAGCACCCCTAAATCCACCAGCAGTGGAGCCCTATTTCTGGTTACTGTTACCCATCTTGGGGTGCTCCCCCTTGGATCCCATGAGCAGACCTGGAGGGAGCCTCACCAAGGAACCTGGATTTGGATTACTCCCTAATTATCTGTTCCAAGCCCTTGAATTTCATCCCATTCTGTGCCGGAGGGTGCCCAGGTGGAAGTAAAAAAACTGATGGGTGCATTGTAGAGACATGCACATGCTACCAAGGGGAAGGGTGAAGTTCCAGACTTTGTGCAAGAAAGCTGTTTGACTTTTTCCCAGTCTTCTTCTTTTAGAATGTAAACGCTGCAGGAGCACAGAGAGTCTCCCCACCTAGATCAGGGGCTCTGATGGGAGAAGCGGAGGTCAAGTCAGGACAGCATCTAGAAGCCAAAAAGGTGACCCTTAGAGCTCAGGGTGGTCCCAGGTGTCACCTGAGAGCTTGTTAGAAATGCAGAAGCTCAGATCCACCTCAGATCTTGGAATCAGAGTCTTCATCTTAACAAGCTCCCCTTGTGATTTGTGTGTGCATGAAAGTCTAAGAAGCTCTGTCCTTAGACTTTCTTTGGGGCTAAGAGGAACTAGGATTATACCCTTTTGCATACCCACCTGCATTTTGTAAAAAATAAAAACTGTTAATATAATGTATTTAGAAGATTAGAATTAGCTAGCTTAACTAAAAGGAAGAACAGAAGGAAACAAAACAATGCCCTGTGCCTGAAAGAGAAATGGAATTGGTTGCTTCCTGGGTTGGTTCTCTCACCCGCACCTTCTGACTGAAGACCCTGCACCATGTGAAGCCAGGATGGTATGTGGTTTGTGTCTTCAGTCTGTCAGTCAGCTGCCCAGCTCAGCCTCCCTCCTCTCTCTATTCTGTTTCCCTTGTGCATTATTTCAAAAACACTACTTTTGGGGAGAGTGTTTGTAGCAAGTGGGAGCTGTGGGTAAATAGCTTTGTTGGCCACTTTTGCTTTTCGTGCTTATATTGTACACCTTAATGTGCTTTTTCTTTTCTTGCTTTATTTTTTTGGATAATGGCAAAATCACTGCTTGTGGGCACTGCCACAGATAATACAAAAAGCCCTTTGAGAAGAGCTTTATCTAAGCACAAAGTACTTGGAATTGAAGACCCCTTAGGGATTTGCTTCTATCGCTCATCTTTTCTCTCTCCTCTCCCTCTTCTTTCTCTCCTGGTTCTTTTCACCCTCTCCCTCCCTGTCCTCTTTCTCTTTTCTTCATTCAAACTTTCTGTGGAACTGGAGTGAGCTACATATTGCCCTATTTTCGGCTGCTTTGCATGTTAGAGAGAGCAGAGTAATTGGTGTTTAACCAGAACAAAAGAGGATCTGTTTTCTAAAAGAAAAAGAATTTTTGAAGTAGACCCTATTGCATCTACTGTCTTTGTCTTCCCTCTCATTAGGAATTGAATAGGATGGCCCTGATGAGAATGTGGGAGAGACCGCATTGGTTGGGATGCTTTTTGAGCTAATTGGTTTGAAAATTGTATTTGATGTGGATCTGAGGGATGTTGGCAAAACACCACATTGGGATATGGACATCTTTTCCACACATCAGCTGAAGGATTGGGTGGGAAGAGGGGTTTCGAAACACTGTTTGCCTTCCTAGGCAAACAGATGGGCCATCTCGAGATTTTGTCTTTCTCCAAACCTTCATGTTGGGCCCCTGTCTCCTCTCCTTGGGTGAAAGGAAGCGTGTGGCTATTACCATCAGGAGTTCGGTATAAATATTGCTGGCTGATGATTTGACTTCCTGTGAAGAAATTTTAATTTGGGGCATTTTAGCAAGGAAGTGAAGTTGGAAAATGATTTTTTCCTTTGGTCAGAGGGAGACAATCTAAGTCTGGAATAGGAGATTGGCAGGGTGTCAGGTGAAAACTTCCGTTGAGCAGATTTAGATTGCCCATTTCTCAATTTATATGTGGAAATTGTTTAGTCACCTCAAGTGGTTACATTCTCTTCTTTCTGGAGCTTACCAGCGAATGATCATATGATAGAGTTTTGTGAAAATGAAGTGAAATTTTAAAAGATTTTCCAAGAATCCTTCAGAGACCATCAAACTATGTTTAAAATTTAAAAAGTGAAATAACTCTACATGAACTTTGAAAAATAAGAGGAAAATGAGTTATAATTGCATCATTCTAAACACCCTCTGCTTTTTAATTTTAGTGTATCACTCATTCTTTGGTTGTTGCTTTCCTTAAACACACACACATTTTAAAATGATGCTAGAATACTGATTACTTTGGGGATTGTATTGAGGAAAATATTTATTTAATAGTGCCAGTTAAAGGGTTCTGTGACCTTGAGTCCTCTTTTGAGATCATCCAAATTTGCAAAAGGTTGATATTATCTTGCAAAATCCAGTGCCAGATAAAAAAGAGGTACACAGATATTGGTGCCTTCCCTCAGAAACTGTGATTAAAATAAATTTTATTGTCTTTGTTTTGTTACTTTATCTTTCTGCAAAACCTGTGAGATCATAAGGGTTAAGCCATCTTGACCCCACTTTTTCTACGTGAGGAAATGGAGCTAAGTTTAGACGGAGGGAGTTAGCCAGCAGCCTCCAGTCCTCTGGTTTATGGACCAAATCACTCTTTCTCTCTCCTTTCTTTTCCCCTCTCTCCCTCCCTTCCAACTTTCTATTTGAAAATAAATTAAAATTTATAGTAAAGTTTTAAGAATGATACATAGGACACCCATATACCTTCCACTCACATCTACCCTTTGTCACATGCTCCATCCATTACTCTCTTTCTCTGTAGATGAATATTTTTAATCCCTAAACCTTTGGGGAGTAATTATGTATACCTGATGGCCCTTCACCCCCAAATACTTCAGTGTTCCTAAGAGTGGGAATAGTCCATTTCAAAACCACAGTACAGTTATAAACTACAGGAATTTAGCATTGAGTCAATGCTTTCATGTAATCCTACCATCCAAATTCCAATTTTGTCAGTTGACTCAATAATGTCCTTTTTTTCCCTCAAGTACAGGGTATAATCCATGATCAGGTATTACATTTAGTTTTTTATGTCTGTTTAATCTCCTTTAATCTGGAATATTTCCACAGTCTTTCTTTGCCATTTATGTAACATTGACATTTATGAAGAATATAATCCCCGCTCTTTTATTTTTTTCAACAGAACATTTTTGACTAATGTTTTCTCTTGATTAGATTCAAGTCATGCATTGCTGGCCAGAATACTACATAAGTGTTTTTGTGTCCTTCTCTGGTCAAATCTGGAGGCATGATGTCCTTCTGCCCCTCTTTTTGGTGATAGTAATTTCGATCACCTGGTCAAAGTGTTGTTTGATTTCTCCATGGTCTAGTTATTATGTTTTCCTTTGCAACCAGCAAGCAGTGAGGGGAGACACTTTTAAGACCATGCAAATATTCTGTTCCTCATCAAAATTTCCCCTTAGAGTTAGCATTCACTTCCTGATCTAGCCTTTACTATGATGGCTGCAAAATGATTTTCTGACTCCCATGTTCCCTCCAGGTTTACCAGTTGACACTTGGCACTCCGCTGTAAGCAAGTGCCCTTCCTTCTCCCACATTAATTCTTTTATTTATTTACTGTCGGTATGGATGCATAGAGCCCTGTTTTTTCAATGGCTTATTATCCATTAGTGTACTTGATTTTTTTGGTGCTTTAACTGCCCCAGATTTAGCCAGTGTGAGACCCTTCTTTGTGGTTCTTTACAATATACCTCTGTCATTTTTTGAGCACTTCTTTACTTTCTGGCTCATCTTGTGTCTATCCTGCCTCAGCTCTGGAGTTAGTCGTTTCTCCAAGAAGCTGGTTTCTTTTCATGGGGAATGGATTTAGAGACCAAGATCTGGGTGCTACTTGAGTGTCTTTGCTCATTGTTATTGGGTGTCTTTGCTTCTGGGCCTTTTCAATGGACAGAGCTAAGAAATATATGCTTTTAAATATATGTACATATGTATACATATGGACATATACATGGGAAATATACATGCATATTTTAGAAATCAAGAGCTCACACCAGCCCTCCAGTTCTAGTCCATCTGCACAGGCTTCTATCTTGCCTCCCCTATTCTGGGGTTGTGTGTCCTTCTTCCATGGAGACCCTGGCTCTTAGCATCAGCACATTTACTAGTTTGCTTAATCGTATAATAGATCTAAAGTAGAACTAAAGTTGCTTGCCCTTTCCACTACAAAAAGCATACCTGAAAAAAAAAAAAAGCAAACCTATTTTAAGAAGTTCTCATATGCACACACACAAACAGAAACACAAAAACATAAAAGAGTTTGGGATTTATTTGTAGTCACCCCCCACACCCCTTCTCCCCATCCCAAGACTGAGGGTATACAGTCAAATATAGTACTCCTGAAATACTTGCATTTGCTCCCTCACTCCACCCCTTACGGTTTGATTTCTTTTTTTTTTTTTTTTTAATCTTCATTTTATTGAGATATATTCACATACCACGCAGTCATACAAAACAAATCGTACTTTCGATTGTTTACAGTACCATTACATAGTGGTACATTCATCACCCAAATCAATCCCTGACACTTTCATTAGCACACACACAAAAATAACAAGAATAATAATTAGAGTGAAAAAGAGCAATTGAAGTAAAAAAGAACACTGGGTACCTTTGTCTGTTTGTTTCCTTCCCCTATTTTTCTACTCATCCATCCATAAACTAGACAAAGTGGAGTGTGGTCCTTATGGCTTTCTCAATCCCATTGTCACCCCTCATAAGCTACATTTTTATACAACTGTCTTCGAGATTCATGGGTTCTGGGTTGTAGTTTGATAGTTTCAGGTATCCACCACCAGCTACCCCAATTCTTTAGAACCTAAAACGGGTTGTCTAAAGTGTGCATAAGAGTGCCCACCAGAGTGACCTCTCGGCTCCTTTTGGATTCTCACGGTTTGATTTCAATGTCAGGTTTTTTCCTTTTTCCTTGCCATTCTTGTTAATTTAATTTTATTTTATATGTAGGACATTAACGTGTCTCCGAAGATCATACAAAAATGTTTGCTTAGAGAATTCCCTTGCTTATATCTTAGCCCATCCACCTCTTACAGGGAACCAACTTCATTGTTTTCTGGTTTGTATTTCTTTTTGTAAAGATAAGCAGATGCATGTATGTTTTCCTATTTCCCCTTCTTTCTTATATACAAAAAATAGCACAGAATATATACTCTTGAAGGCATTTTATTTTTTTAAATGAACTAAAGTCCGTACTATATTCACATTTCCCCACTTTTTCCCTAATGTTTTTTTTTTTGGTCCATGTTCCCACATTACATTTAGTCATTGTCTCTTTAAGCTCCTCTTGGTTGGGACAGTTGGATCTTATTTTTTGAAGTATGTTTATAGGTGGTAGATGGAGGAGGAGAAAAAGGAAGGTCAAAGGTGAGAGACTAAAAATTTAAGGTCCATAGCCCCCAAATGTTATTCTATATCACCATCATGATTTTTACCATATCCTCCTGCTACCTGTGCTTTTAATTACTTAATAGTTTTCTTTGTATTTACAAGAAAACTTTTCATTGCTGCCATAAATGGGAAACGACTGTTACTTGCCATAAATAGAAGTTAACTCAAGTACTACCAACAAATGCAGTTTTTCCCCTTGTCTTCAGAAAAACTGAAAGACAGTTGACAAGGAGGCACTTTTTCACAATGTGACTTGGTGCTTGTGCTGGTTTGGGGTTGTTATGTACCCCAGAAAACACCATGTTCTTTTAATCCATTCTTGTGGGTGTAGAGCTGTTGTTGGTTACAACCTTCTGATTAGGTTGTTTCCATGGAGATGTGACCCAGCTCATTCGAGGTGGATCTTGATCCCCTTGCTGCAGTCCTCTATGAGATGATAAAAGATGAAACTCAGAGGGCACAGAGAAGCTGAGAGAGAAACGCCCGAAGACATTTGGAGACAGCCATTTTGAAACCAGAACGAGGAAAGAGAAGCTAAGAAAGAAAACGCCCTGGGAGAAGCAAGAAGGACCCACAGAAACTGAGAGCGCCATTTTGAAAACAGGGTCCAGGAGAGAAGGACCAGCAGACATTGCCATGTGCCTTCCCGTGTGACAGAGGAACTCCACATGCCAGCAGCCTTTCCTCAGAGAAGGTATCTTCCTCTTGATGCATTAATTTGGACATTTTCATGGCCCTAGAACTGTAAATTTGTAGCCTAATGAATCCCCATTGAAAAAGCCAACCCATTTCTGGTATATTGCATTCTGGCAGCATTAGCAAACTGGAACAGTGCTGTTTAATGGCGCATGGGGGTGTTTCATAAACCCACCTTGAGTAATGGAGTCGTCCATCCCTCGAGTTCCATACCCCATCCTCTGGGATTTGTTGTGACTTCGGCCGACAGTAAAGCGAGAGCTGTGTACCTGGAATTGTGTTAGGCAACCTATGTGTACTGAGGCCCCTTCCAGTGGATGAGCCAGCTGAACAGCCGCCTCGCCGTGAGAAAAGATGCGTGTACACCTGGGCGCAGAGTCCTGCGCTGGCCAGGAGGGTCAAGCAGAGCCTGGTGGGCTGGACAGCTTGTGATCACAACCAAGCGATGGTTCACACGGGCCTTCCTGTGACCAGATATCCTCATAGGTATTGGGTTTCCTTGAATTTGACTTTTTTTTTCCTTCCAAGCAGATTTATTGAATGTAGCAAAATTCTACATACAAAGTGACCTGGACCTGCTGCTTCAGAACTTGATCCGTTCTTACCAGTATTTTGATAGGATAGTCTATAGAGTGTCTAAAGGCAGATTACCCAAAATAAAAGGAAAAATGCCCAGTGTACATTAAGTGAATAGCCTAACTACTGGAGTTTTAATAGCTCTGTAAGATAATTAACATAGGTAGGGTTGAGTGCCTGTGACAGGCTGGAGAATTGATATGCAGCTTGAAGAGGCTGTTTTCTGCACTGCTCCCATTATGCCATCATGTTTCTGGATCATAATGTTCCCATGAAATGATTCTAGACATACACAGGACTATCGGTGAGGTCAGAGGTGAGCTCAGCTGCTTGCTGGGCTGGAACAGGTATCACCCCAGCATGCTCATCTGATGGGGTCCCTCAGCAGCTGGGCTTAAACCTTATGAATCTGTGCATAGGACTGCAATAAAATGGATGGATTCTTCGTTGTGTCCTTCAAGTGCCTGTCCAAGCTCGCCTCCGTCCCACCCACCATCTGCCCTGGCCCAGGATCTTGCATCCTGAATCTGTCTTTTGATGAGTATTTTTAATCTATGCGTCAGCACGTTGCTAAGATTTTTGACTCTCTGTGTGTACCTTCATTATAGCATTTACAGAGCTATACTTGGGTCATGGGCTATGTTCATTCCACTTGTATTCCTTGAGAGTTAAATAAAAATTGCAAACTTCTAAAGTTTAAAAAATTCAGGTAATCTCTTCTAATATTTACTCTTAACAGAACTAGAAAAGTGAATAATAATAAACACTTCTTGCCCCATTTTTATCTTAATGCAGATGCGAATGCATTGAATTCATAGACATAACCCATTGATCTAATGTGTGCAAGAAACTGGGGCTGGGTCTTTCCGGGGATTTTAGAATATGTGTTTTCCTCTCAAAGAGCTATAACTTCGTAGAGGAATTAAAATAAAAACACAAATAACTGTTTTTAGCCAAATGAATTAAATGTTAATACTAAGCAGTATTTTTTTTTTCATTTGTAACAAATTTAAACAGACTATGGAGTGATACAAAACACATATATGTATTTGTGTGTGTGTGTGTGTGTATGTACTTTAGGTTTACTCTGTTTATCTTTTAAGATAAGGCCTTAAAGATTCTGGGCCATATCTTAGCCGTATTAAATGCCTACTGGTTATGATTATATCTTCTTGGTCATGGAGTTCTAAATGGAAAATTTGCCAGCGTTTAACTATAGCAGATTTCTTAATTAAGCAGCCAATAGTCAATACTCTATTCAGTATTACTCCTGGAAATGAGATATGACAGTCCTGGCCCTTCCCACTTGTTTTTCTATTGCCATAGATAATAGGAATGAGGGGTTTTCTGGGAGCAGACTTGCATTCTAGAAAGGAAATGGAAATTAATGGAGCACTCACAAGTGTGCCGTCTTATCAGAATTCGAATTATGAGACCTTTATTCCAGAATGACTCTTTAAAAATGATCTCAGCCATTCTTAATTTTAAATAATGAATGCAACATTATAGCAGTACTATTCAAATTCTAAATGAAAAAAAAGGAAGATGTTTACCCATCACTCTGCCCACTCTTCCAGCCCTGTCCCTGTGTGTACAAATTCATTTCTGTAGGTGTCATTGGAGTGCAGGTGTACAGTTTTCTGTCCTGTATCACTTGGCATTACGTGTGTTGCAACACAGGCTCTTTTTGAAGCTGTTCTGTCTTCACGGTTGTGAATAGGATGTTCGGTGACGTCACCTCCCCAGGGTTGCTACATGTGGCACCCCCTTGGTAATGGAGAAGTGGAATTTCTGCCCTGGGTTTCTTTCCTGGCAGAGTAGATTTGTCTCTAAGCTCCCCACATCACCTGCTTCAATGGCATTGGCCAGAATTGGTGGTGTTATCAATTCCTCTTTTAGTTGCAATCCTTCAGTCATTTTCAGCACACATGTCCCACTGTTCCTTCTTTGGTTCATTCACTGAATCAGTATTCATAGGTCCTGCTGTCTGCCAGGCCCTGGGTTAGTTGTGAGAATGGAATGTTGAGCCAGCTCAGAGCATTTGGTCCCTGCCTTGTTGGAGCTCAGTTCTTTTGCAGGACCCACTCTCATAGGTGAGTACACAATTCCTTTGTGCTTTGCTGCACATCCAGCCCTCTCTCCGACTCACAAATGCACACATTGCAGAGGAAGGAGATGAAGGTAACATTATTGTTGGAAGAATCTAGCATCTGTTCTCCCTTCTTAAATGCTAAGTTATATGCTCACCTTGGTACTTGACTAGTGTTACAGGTTAGCTTGCAGTACATCTCACAACTGCTGGGACACACGTGTGATGGTGGGATAGACTAGGGTGCTAAGATGGGGGAGTCTTGGGAGGTGGGCGGTAGTGACAAATGCCTTAGCTGCTTTTATTGGAGTAGGGGCCACTGCCCAGACTCAGGAATTCACTTTCATACCCAGGGAAGATGAGCTCTGGGGGAATGGTAACATTCTTAAGTTTAATATTGCTTCTCCCCCCAAAGCCTTCTCAAGGAATTCTGACTTCTTATTTCTAATCATGGGAGAACCACTGTCACAGAAGTGATCTGATGTCGTTTACACTCAACGTGTCAACTCTTCCAGCTGTTGCCTTTAAGCCTTTTATCTCAAATAATGGACTGAAAGGCTTTGTCTCTAGTGCAAAGGCTTTAGATACGCCTTCTTGAAGTCTCTGAAGTAAGGGCGGTCAGCAGTCTGGGGCTGTCCAGCCCCTCTCCTCCGTCCTGGGGTTAGGGGCCAGACTGTCGTCCCTCAGCCTCCCCTCTCCTACGATTGGGATCCCCTCTGCCCACTAACCTCCCTTTCTGGTGATCACTGCTGCCTCTCTCCTGAACCAGCCCAGGGAGTCTGTGTGTGTGTGTGTGTGTGTGTGTGTGTGTGTGTGTGTGTGGTGTCTGAGGGCTTTGAGAAGAGGGGGACAAGGATGTGAACTTGGAGAATGAGAGCTCACCAGAGGGGCATACGAAACTCCGAATAACATTTAAATCTTCTTGATGAACATGTATGAGCTATCTTGACAGCGATGAAAGAAAATGGGAAAAGTCTCACCACTGGAGTCCATTATATATACTGGGGCAGGGGGGCAGAAAGAAGAAGAAAAAAATGAAACTTTTGAGTGATTTGCTTTAGAAGGGCCAACTGTGTACATTTGTGTCTGAGTACCAGGCAGCAAGTAACGGTGGTATACATACTTAAATAGACTAATCTAATAGATGAACTTTTATCAGTTTTATTACAACAGTAGAGTTGGGCTTGTGCTCCAGCCTGTCTGCTTATTGTCAGAAATAACGGAAAGAGTTAACACTGGTCACTGTGAGTTTACCTAGCAGGTAAACTTTAAAAATTATTCTATCTGAAATCTTTTTAAGCCAGTTTTCAGAAGTATTATACTCAAAAGTCCAAGGGAGGGATGGAAAGCCAAGAAATAATTTTTTAATCCAAGAATATTCTAGAATCCAGTATTGCCTGAAAACCACTTGAATACATCTTTCTTTGCTGTCTTTTTGGAAAGATAAAAGCATTGTCTGGTTACTCTAGTAGATGTCATCTGAATGGATTCTTGCTGACTGGTGCCACGTGAATTATAAATGAACCATATGGAACCACTTTATGTTAAGTAACTTATGCATTCCAATGATAGTTATTTAGGTTGTAATCTTCTCAAAATCTGTTGTTAATGACTGGTGTGTTTTCACCTGAAGTTGTTAGTGCTGCAGAGCCTGTGGTTAACAGTGCCAGAGGTGTGTGAGTGGGTGTGTGTGCATGGAAGGATATTACTGGGAACCATATTTTATGGTCTGATAGCCTTTATAGTTTGCCTTACATCCCAGACACAGTGCTCTGTAATAGCTGTTTTAGGTAAAAAATTACGTTTATTGTCCTAAATGAGTGCCAGTTTTCATTTTGTCCAGGGATGGGATGTTCTTGGAAACACATGGAGTATTGGATGGAATCACCATATGATTGGCCTTTGGAGACGGTGCACTGCTTTAGGATAAAGTCCAAATGCCTTAGCGTTGCCTAGAAGGCCCATCGTCAGCTGGCACCCGTCCCTCTCCTCACACCAGGCTCTACTGAGCTTCTGAAGTTCTTCGAGCACTCTGGTTGTTTGTGCATCCCTGTCTTTGCTAATGGGGCCTCCTGGCTTCCTCCTTGCTTGGCGAGCACCTACTCATTTGGTTTCGGCATCACCTTGTCTGGGAGCCTCCCCTAGTGCTCGTCCCCTTCCCCTCCTGTACCTGGTGGCTGTGTTTACCTCTGTTAATATCTACACTTTTTAGATTTTTATTGACCCATTAAATGAATCCAGGTCCCTGTAGTAAACAGATGCCATGCTGAAGTGGGTGAGGGTAACTGGAAAGCTTTAGGGAGGGGAGGACGTACAGAGGTAAGAACAGGGTTGGGTTCAAAAAGGAATGAGGAAGCACCCAGGGCTCAGCAATGCTAACCAGTTACTACCTCTTGGACCTAAGGGGCAAGAGGAGGGAGCAGTTAGTAGAATGCATCTGTTGGGGGGTGGGGGGAGGGGTGCCCAGACAGAGTCATGGCCCGAGGAGGAAGGGTGGGTCCCAGCCAGGAGGGACTGGGGCCCTGACTCCCCCAGTCTCTCTTTGTTCCCACCTTCTCCTGACAGTGTCTTTCATTGGTGAAACCCCACTGGAAGTCGAATGGTAAGGGATCCCAGGAGGTGCGTTCTGGAGAGGTCAGTCTTACAAAGCACAGGACAGGGAGGGAAGGAGCAGTTGGTGGACAGTGATCAGCATACCCATGCATTTCTCCTGTAGGAGTATAACTTCCAGAAGAGCTTCAGCCGTATCTTTCTCATTTCCCTATTCCCATAGTCTGTTACAGTGGAGTGTTGGGATTGGGGCTTGTTCCTCTCCCTAATCTCCACTGACACCTCCTAACCACCATATCTGAGCTGCTCATGTAGCTTCAAGACAAATCCCCTGTCCATTGCTGCTTCTGAACCTCTTTGATTTAGAAATTCTGGAGCCATCACTGATCTAGCACAGAGTCTGACCCAAGGTTTATGTTCTGCATATACTTGTTGAAGGAAGGAAGAAATCAATGAACAGGTGAGACAATGAATGAATGAGAAAATATGTTGTATGAAGAAACATTGAAGGAAAGGTGTGATCTGAGCCTACTCTTTGCATCCCTTCCAATATATATAGTGCAGGAGGCTATCTGATTTTAGGTCCCGTGAAGGAAGGAATTTCTTACCTGTTTTATTGTGTCCCCAGCACCTGGAACAGTTCCCAAATGTTCTGTATGTTAAGCCACAAGCCTGGATGGGTTTCTTCTCTAAAGGGCTGCCCTTCGAGGTTCACCAGTGTATGAGGTCTTGGGCCACCATCCCTCTATTGGTTCCCAAGGACCACTTGGGTATTTTTCGGTAGTAGAGAAATGTGTAGCAGCCCTTCCTATTTATTATTTTGATTTCTGGAATTTAAAAGTCAGAAGAGAAGACTGCAAATATGCTCCTCTTATTTTAGAGGGGAATTAGGGGAGAAATAGGACTTTAAGACTTTGGTGGAAGAGAGAAGGAGGCGGGTGCCTGGAGGTGATGGTTGGTTGGAGCCACCCGCACCCCATCCCAGAGGCCCCGTTGGCCTTGCCCGGCGCTGAGCGGTGCGGTGCCTCCCCTCAGCCTTCCAGGCACACATGGGTCTGCAGTTTTATAGGAGGAGGTACTGAAGTACCCTGGACGAGAGACAAAGGGCAGGGCCAAGGGATAGAAATGTCAGCTACTCCCTGGATAGCTGTTCTTTTGCAGAGTCTGCACCTGGCCTTGAAGGAGTAGTTCTCATGTTCTCAAGCTCCTTGGTCTTTTGCCATGAGGATTTAATTTGGATGGAGTCACATAGCATCCCCATTGGCTGTGGCCAGGAGGGCTCCTCCTAAGCTACCCGTCCTGGGTCCCTTCAGCCTTGTGGGCACATTTTACAGGGTGGTGTTAAAAATCAGGGTGTGGAAGGCAGGACATCAGTAATGACTGTTCTTGGTGAGGGTGACTCTTGCAATTTTAAAGAAATGTTTAAAAATTAATTGGTTCTCTGCTCCGCAGCTTTGTACTGCTGAAGCCGAAAAGAAAAGTCAAGATGGACAGTTTCCCACTGTGACGCCTTTTATTTCTGGAAAGTTGAGTCATTTAATGATGATTTGAATATCAACAACTCATTGGCCCATCTTTCCCCAGACGGCTCCCTCCGTGTGCTCCCATCCAGGGAAGGACATGCTTCTTTCCATCAGAATTCTGGCAACTCCAGTGAGTCTGGGCTTCTGTGTCTCCCTGGACCATTATTAGATTTTTGCTGGCCAGGATTTGAGTGGGGTTTAACCTTTGCCTGTTGCCCCCTATTTAAGTCATCTTTGGACAGACCAGAGTGAAGTTGAATGGGGCAGGTATGGCAGTGCCGGCCGCGTTGCATGGGGGCTTGCTGACTGACTGTCCGTGGTCCCCAAGTGCTGTAGTTACCAGACTAAGAACCCCTGCCTTGGAGGACCCTCATGGAACATCTGGTTAATGGCAGGTTCTGGGCACAGATGTGTAGTTCAGTTAGAGGCAAATCGAGGAGCCCCTCAGGGACGCTAAGGTGTGAAACATGGTCAGTTATTGCCTTAGTTATTTACGGAGCGGGTGGAGCTGGCGTGGGGTGAGTGGTGTGATCTCTTCTCCTGTAGGGGTATTTGCTGAACCAGACTATCTGTTTCCTTTGGAAAGTCTTTGAAGTTAAGCACTTTCAGTATATTAGAGACCTAATCTATTTATTTTTAACTGGATCCCAGGACATTAAGAGAACTTGCTAGCCGGCCCTGTCGTTTCGTCATTAGCAGTTAGCCCTGGATGGCGCTGGGGTTGGAGTGGCCTAGAAAATCCCCTTTCCCCTGTCAATGTACAGTAAGTCTATAGCAGGGTCAGGAAACTTTTTCTGTAAAGAGGCCAGATAGTAAAATGTTTTACGCTTTGCTGGTTAAGAGGCGATATCAAGGATATTATGTAGGTACTTACATAACAAGAGAGAGTGAATTTACACAATTTTTTACTGACGAAATTCAATAATGGAGTATATTTTTTGTAGTATAGGTTTACAAGTGAGAAGGTGGATTTTTTGGGGGGAGCGATTAACATTTTGCTTAATTGGGGTTCAAAGTTATTACTTCCTATCATCAAGTCAGTTGCAAACATTCATTTGTAAAAACCATTCTCAGCTTGCAGGGTGTATGAAAACTGACAGTCAGCCAGATTTGACCCCTGAGCCATAGTTTGCCAACCCCTGGTCTATGGCATAACTCTGGTGATCTTTGTTTTCGAGTGGAAAGCCTGAGGACATGGAAAATGGCACAAGATTCCATGTTGTGCCTTGTTTGAGTGTCTGGGAGATGCTCTTTGAATGCATAATACTGCAAATTAGGTATATTTGTTCAACAAATAGTGACAGAAGAGAGGCTAGGCTTGGGGTTACTGACCTCAACAAGATGATGAAGGTTGTCGTCCTTGGAGAGCTTATATTCAAATTGGAGAGACAGTAAACAAGTGCACAAGTATAAATACTATTCCAGGTGGTGATTGCTGTTGAAGAGGTGGGGAAAGAGGAAGTGGGTGGACCCGGGAGAGGTGCTTAGGGCGTTCCTCTGTAGGTGGTGCCATTTGGACAGAGACCTCAATTAAGTGAGGGAATGAGCCACGGAAGCTTTGGGGGAGTCAACAGCAAGTATATATGTCTTGAGGCCAGAACAAGCTAGATGATTGTGGCCCAGGAAGATGCAGAGTGGTGGGAGCAGGGTGGGGATGAAGAAGAGAGGGGCAGGCGAGTTTGGAGAGTTGGGAGGGTCAAATTGAAGAACTTGAAGCCCATAGAAAGGACTTTCTGATAGGACATCATTGGAGGGATGAAAGTCAGAGAGTGATGTAATATGATTAACTGCCGAAGAAGATTATTCCAGCTGCTGGACAGATGGTAGACTCTAGAAGGCAAGAGTGGAAGTGGTTTAAGGGCGCCACAAAGCTGAGTATTGAAAATAGAGCTGGTCTGAAAAATCTGAGTCCTTGGTCAGTGAACATTTAACATTGTCTTACATGTCATAAGTCAGGATCCTTCTGGTTTCAAATGACCCAACTCAAATGGGCTCAAGGAGAAAAGGGAATTTATTGGGCCATGTAACTATGAAGTCCAGGAGTTTTATTAGCTTTATGACAGTTGGTTCCAGGGGCTCAAATGATATCATCATGGCTCTCTCTGTCCCTCATCTCTCCTTCCTTCTGTGGATTGGCCTCATTCACTCCTTTTGCAGATAAATTTATTCTGTGAATTGGAGAAGATGGCCATCAGGATTCCAGATTCACATGATATTAGTCTGGCAACTCCAGTGGAAACATTACTTCTTTCTTCAGCATCTGCATATCAATTTCAAGATGTTCTCTGACCGGCCTTGCTGAGGTCATAGACCCAGCCCTTGGACCACCCTCTGTTGATTAACAGCCCCATTAGAAGTGCGTAGGGTGAGGGAGGGTTGGTTCCCCAAAGGCAGGGGTGCTGAGCAGGTGAAAAAACCTATGTCCACGACACATTGGTGTGTCCCCATTTGGTCTCCCTTATTTTTCCCTTCCTTCTCTACCTAAATAATTTCTGTTGGGGAAGCATGTCAAAACCCACGTGAAACCTATGTCCCTTCCAGACACAGACCCATTGTGCCGGTTTGTATATACATTGTGTCCCCTAGAAAAGGCCATGTTCTTTGATGCAGTCTTGTGGGGGCAGAGGTATTAATGTTGATTAGGTTGGAACCTATTGCTTCAGTTTTTCCATGGAGATGTGATTCAGTCAAATGTGGGCAAGACATTTCATTGGATTGTTTCTATGGAGGTGTTGCCCAACCCATTCAGGGTGGATTTTTATTGGATCACTGGAGTACTTAAAAAGAGCCACACAGGCCCCGATGCAGAGCAGCTGGGAGCAACTGAGAGTGACATTTTGAAGAGCAGCTGCAGCAAAGAGAGGACAAAACTCCCCAAGAGATGTTCTGGAGAACACCATTTTGAAATGCAACCTGAGAGCAAGTGGACGCCAGCCAAGTGCCTTCCCAGCCAACAGAGGTTTTCCGGATGCCAATGGCCATCCTTCAGTGAAGGTACCCTATTGTTGATGGACACTTAATGGCTTTAAGACTGTAACTGTGTAAACAAATAAACCCCCTTTATAAGAGCCAATCCATTTCTGGTGTTTTGCATCCCGGCAGCATTAGCAAACCGGAACACCCATGAAGAAGCACAATCACATGCTGGTTCTTGGTTATCATTGTTCAGACCACATAATTCTCTTGCTCCAAGGGCTGGGCCCAAACGCGTCCTTGATCCAGAAATGCCATTTTGAGAAGGAAGGGAGCAGACAAGGCCTGGCTGGGTTCCATGTTCTGGTCCACCTGTTACTACCATAGGCCACTTAACCTTTGGGAGACTTAGTTTCCTTATCTTCATGTCACTTCTGAGCTGCTGCTGTGCATCAACTAAGATATCCACCAAGTGCTTTGTAAGATGCGAAGTGAGTGCCTTTTGGATGATAGCTGTTAATTGGTCGTTTTTAATCCTTTGCTCAGGAAGGAGAGTGTTACCCGGGAGAAGAAAGATGTTATATGTCAGTTCTGGACCTTGCTACCCATATATATCAGCTTTTCCTCTTTGCTTAACTTCTTTTCCAGTGGGCCTGTTTCTTTATTTTATTTTCTTGATACGGGCTGGACTATTAAGCAGATATCCTTGGCTGGTGGTTGCTGGCATGGGAGAACCACCCCAGATTAAGACAAGTTGTGTTTTGTCTTCAGCCACAAGCGACTCATAGCAATTTGACATAGACGTCATTTTAGATTTACAGAGAAGAAAGGACAACATGCTCTGTATTGATAAGATTTCAGCAAGACTTAAAAAGAAAAACACAAAACTTAATGCATCACTATGTGAGGACTTGGTTCCCAGTTCCTTAATTAGGCCTGTGGTTTAGCCGAGTGCACCGTCTCAATACACAGATGGTTTTTATGTAAAAAAATTTTTTCAAATGTTAATTTCCAGTGACTGATGTTCTCTGCCTAAATCATTTTCCATTGTTTGTATTTGATAAGAACGGTATTTGAACTGCTCCTTTATAAGTTGGATTCTTTTGTAATGGGATTTAACTTAGTGGTTTTACAGGTGTATGAAAATGTTAAGCTGTGTATTGTATTTGAGAGTTGGAAAATTCTTAGTTGCAGCTAATTTAAGAAAAAAAAAATTAAACAGGTGATTAGCAGCTGCTTTCGGTTTTCAGTGTCCTCGCCTTGGGGTTTTGTGTTTGCTTATTCGTGTGCAAATCGGTGTGGTTATTTTGCACAGGGCTAGACAGCCAGCAGCACACCTCCCCAGCCAGCTGCCTGGCCCGTTCCCCCGACCCCTCCCCGGTTCTCTAGGCTGCTCTGTTCCCCGGACACGGCCTGGCCTTCCTGAGGAAACAAAGCTGCCCTGGTCCTGTTTCTCCTTGAGGACGGCCTGGTCGGCGGCCTCCTCCTCAGTCCCTCCTTTAGAGCTCTGTACTTGTCTCCTGAGTAGCAAATTCTGGATTGCCTTCAGCTCCAGGATCCTCCAAGGCCACTCGACATGGGGTCTGCGTCAGGGGTTAAAACAACCATTAGGAAGTGGGAGGTGCAGAAGGGGCTCCTGAGCTGCGCCCAGCCACCCGTGTCTCCCTTTGGTGGCACCCCGAGGCCCCCGTGTGCTCTGGCTCTGCCCCAGATGTCATGCTTTTTTGGCTCCAGAGTATTGTGTTTGCCAGGGCCTGGGACGCTTTGCAGGGGCCGTCTCTGCTGACTTAGGAACACTGACACCAGCGGGAGCAGTGCCACCGGCTCCCTTTCCAGGCCTTTGTGGCCGCGTCCTTTTCACTTAAAGGTGAAATCACAACCTGCCGGACTTGATTTTTCAGTTGAGGGGTTTTTACGTGCGTGTCTTTCTTATGCAGTATGAGAATTGTGCTTTCGTTGATGAAGATTTGATCAGTAAATATGGAGAGAAAATGCTCAAGGGAGAAATGCTTTTCCTCTAGATTAATAAATTAATCTTTTTTATTATTATTTTTTTCTGGGTCAGCCCAAGGCACTTTGCTGTTTTTCTCACTTGAGTCTTTGTCTTGCAGCCCCTTTTTGCCTTGGTACCTTCTGACCTCAGCTGACTTGATAACTCAGCCAGGATTCCTGTACCTCCCCATCTCCTCTCTGGGGGCAGCTGGCTCCCACTTGTGCTTTCTTGTTCTTTCTTGCATGGCACTTCAGCCCATCCCCAAAGGAGGTAGCTTATGGGGCTGCCATTCGAGGGACCCCCGATGTGGCAGGCCTGGCTTCAAAGGGGCCGGTGGACTTTGGTGCCACAGGTCTCCCAGACTTTGGCAACTGTTGGCCCCTGAAGAAAAGCCTTAGTGGGAAACTGAGGGCAAAGGGAGAAGAGGAAGCCCTTTATGGGTATTTCTTTGCTTTCTTCTGGGCAGCATTTTGTACCTGTAAAACCAAAATGACTCCTTCAGGCATTTACTCTCCAGGCTGGCTCCAGTCATGGGCTGAAGTTGGCATTTCCAAAACCTGCAGTGATGTTAAGGTTAAGGGTTTGTAAGGTAACACGTTAAAGGATTCAAGTCCACAGTGTGAGCCTCATCAAGGAAAGTCTGTTTGTCCTGTTCTCTGTATGTGGGTGTTGATTTTTTTATTTTTTTTTTGGCGGGGGGAGCTGTTGGAACAAGTGTGTAAAGGCCAGGTTCACTTTCAGGATTTAGAAGTGGTCTACCCTGGTCACTGAAGGTGTTTCTGCTACAGAATCTCCAGGGACAGCCCTATTTATAACTTCTCACACAGGTGGAGAGGCAGCATCACTTAGCAGGCAAGAACCCAGAGAACCTGTCTGAATTCAGATATCCCTTATAGAGAGTCGGGGCTGACTGTAAGCCTTGAGGGCAGGGCTGTGTCTGTGTGTCTCCCCTGTGCCCCCAGCTCCAGCCCCAGCATGCCTGTTTCAGTGCCTGCTGAGTATTGGTTACTAGATGGTTGCATCAGTGAGTTAGGTCCCAGCTCTGCCACTAAGCAACCATGTGAACGTTGGGCAAGTCATTTAACCTCCTGGGGCCTCAGTTTCCTGATCTGCTAAATGGAGCATTTAGCATTCAGGTTGTCAGTGCTGTGAGTGTTGAATGGCTTGTGGCACCTGCCACTTAACTACAGCTGCCTGGCATAGCACTGGTGAAAGCACTGGTGTGTTTCCTTTTACACAAATTTACAAGCAGGCAAAATTAATAGTGGCAAAACTATAAAGAAAAGCAGGGAAATTCTACACACAAAATTCAGAGTAATGATTACCCCTGAGTAGGGAGGGAAGGGGGTGGGATTAGGAAAGGGCAAAATTGTGGCTTCAAAGCTAATAATAATTTTTTGTTTCTTCAGCTTGCTGGTAGCTACATGGGTGTTGGTTGCATTGTTTTTCTTTATAGTGTACATATATTTTATTAATATTTTTGGTGTCTGTTCAGTAGTATTTAAAACAAAAAAGAAGTTACCATGCTGTCTGGGACATATAATACAATCATTAAATATGAACTGCTGTTTTTGTTATTACTTGTGGTAGAACTGAGTAGTACGGCTTCAGGAATGTTGAATGGAATGGTTCAAGGCTGCCATGTATGGTTGTTCGGGTTGTTCATTACATAAGGCTCCTGATCTAGTGTGGGCTGAAAACCAAGCTTTGTTCCAGGACGGTTTATCACCTGGAGTAAAGGGCACCTTTTCCTAATTACCACAAAAACATCTTATGGGCTAGTGATGTCACTTTAGTATAAGGATCTGTTGGAAAGGTGAGATTAGAGAGGGTTGAGCATCAAAGTGACATATCAGGAAGGTGTGGGATGTGGGATCCTAATCGTTAGAATGCAGAGGGGACCTTGGAGATTCATTAGGTCAGAGCTCTCATTGTCAAATGAATTTGGGCCCAGAGAGGATCAAAGACTAAAGATCACACAATGATTCTGTGAATATCAGAACCACAATGCTTGAGAAAAATAATTTTAGGACAAATAAAAGAAGTGCTGCTTTTTACAGCAGTTCTAACAGTTCTATAGAAATTCTTATGCCTGAAGTATTGCATGTGTTAAAATGTAAATATGCTCAAGAAGAGTGCAGGTAAATTCAAGGATGGTTTGTTGCTAGGGGCTTTTGAGGGATGTTCCTGATACTTGGAGATTGGTTTTATAGAGGGCAGTTATGGACACCTGCAGCAGTCCATCAGATCTTGGGTGGGAGAATGGAGACTGCTGTTCAGACCAGGTAACAGGTGGTCCTGCTGTCCCAGTGGCAGCTGCCCCCTCTTTTCTCCCCCCACTCCTAGGGATCAGCAGAGGAACAGTTTTGTATCTTATCCACCCCACACCCCACCCCTCAATTTCTGGAATCCCTGAGATCCCTGCTCAAACCCCCCCAGTCAAAGCCATTCAGGTCCCCACTGTGACAAATCTTTGTTCTGATTCAATGTGCACATTTTAATGCTCTTATGAATCCAGCTGCAGAGGAGGTGGAATTGGCTGCTAGTGAAGGGCATGGGTCTTGAAGTCAGAAATTGGAGGTTCCAGTTCCACCTACCAGCTTTTGAAATTCTGGGCAGGGTCTTCCTGCCCAAGCCTCAGTTTCTCCATCTGTAAACGGACATCACAGTACTGCCTCTCCCCCAAGCTTGTGTGAGTGAGTCCTCATTAAAGCTGGCGGCAGCATTATTAACAGTGTTCGATGGGTGGTGGGAGGGGAGGGGGCTCAGTCTGTGACACCCCCAGCACCAGGGCCCTGCCAGCCGGAGCATGTCCTGTTGCCTGCCCCTGGGAAATCTCTAATGTTGATTCTCGAGCCAAAATCTTGCTGAGCTCTTGGTGATCCCTGCGACAGTTTGCTTTCCTCTTGGCTTCCTCTGCTTTCTTTTACAGTGTATGTATTTTTAAGTTCCCTTATAAGTGTTCTTTTTGCTATTTCTCCCCCTTTGCTAAGCCCACCCCCCACTCCCATGTGGTATCATTGAGCACTTTTGTTTGTGACCTGAGGTAGTCTGGGAAACTCTTCAAGGGCAGCTCAGAGCCCGGCTTTCCATCTCGTCTCTCAGGAAATCCCTGCTGGGTGTCCCAGGGTTCAGCGCCAGGGAAGTTCTGTAGATACAGTTTTCCAGAAAGCTCTCTGCTGTCACGCACGGTGAGGAAGTGGAAGCTTGAAGTAAGTGAAGAGGCGCTGGCGGTTGGCTCCTTTTGCCATGGGAGGCTTCAGCACCCAGGCGCTTGCAGCTGTTGGGAGCAAGCCCTGGGTCTTGGAGGAGCTGGGCTGCTGTCAGATGCTGGCATTTATGTTCAGTTTGTGTATTGGTGGAATCTATTATATCTTGCCTCATTTACAAAAGGTTTGAGGCCCAGGGGTACCACGGTTAGAATTTTTTCTCTTTAACAATTTTCCCTTTTCCTTACTTTTCTTTGAACCTCTTGATCTCCAGGAAAGGTCACTCGGCAGGTAGATTTGGGGTCTCTTAGAACCTGATGGGTTTTGGCTTTGTTCGGGAGAACAGCAGGGGCGGAGCAGAAAGGAGGTGGCTGGAGATCAGTTGAAGGAAACCCTGTCCAGGGGCTCTGAGTTCCACTTTTCAGCTACAGCAGTGGCTCGTCCCTTTGTCCCCAAATGCTCTCCTGGCTTGTGAAGGGCCATAGGATCCCAACCAGTTTATTGTGGTAGCACGAAGGTCGGTGCTGTTTCTGGAGATTGACGCAAACCTGTGAAGACAAAATGTTAGAGCTAGGCTTTCTGCACAGGCAGTGATTCTTCTCTGGTTTCTCAGTTCTATTAAAATTTTAAAACATCTTATTGCTTCCATGGCAGAAAAAAATTTGGAATATAGGAAAAATGAATATAACATTTTGTTCGATATTAAAAGTTAATTTAAGACAGAACCAGAGGCCAAGACAAGTGTCTTGTCTTTTCTTCTTTTGGTGATATAATTGACCCTTCACAACTCCATACGACTTAATATTCATTCAGCACAGGCTAATTACAGGGTGTGTGGGAGCCATATGGTTAAGGTGAGGATGCTGATTTCTGCGTCAGCTGCTTAATTCTGAGGGTTTATAACTTGTCCATAAAATTTGCTATGGATTTTAACAAGTGGAATATTAGCTAAGTGTATGGGGTGGGTAGGTCAGGGTTCTCTCCCACCTGCTTCCCTTCTGATGGGCTTCCAGCTGGGCTTAACGGGATGTACCTAGTGGACAGTTAACACACCTTCTGAACCCAAAATTGGATCACGGACCCCCACCCCCATGCCAATTCATTTATGTGGTTAGCCTTGTAAAAATAGAACAATAAAACAATATTTTCTCATATAGGCCACAAATTATCTTTGCTGAAAATAAGAACATACATGGAATCTGAGCTCTCCTGGAAAGGAGGAATTGTGTCTGGTGTTAGATTATTGACTGTGAGGAAGGGGATAACCTTGGTGCCTGTGATCTCGGCTTTTCCTTCTGGAATGAGCAACCCCCAACTTCCCCCTGTACCCCAGATCTGTGTGGATGGTGGCTCGATGGTGGCAGAATCTTTGGAAACAAAATGAAGTTCACTTCAGTTGTCAGAGAATGAATGCTGGAAACCAAATTGCAGTTGGTGGAAGCAGCGTTGGGCTCAAAGTTACATTCAAATTTTGCCTTGTAATAGGGTTGATTTGCTTGTATTGGGAGGGAACAGCAGCCTTTATTCCCTAAACTGAGGATCCTACAGCTTTCTTGAGATGACTGCTCACTGAGTGGTTGGAAAAGGGAGGTGGTGAAGTGAGTAATCCCCGTTCCTCTGTCCACTGTGGAAATTACTATCTGACCCAGTTCTGTTTGCCCGGTGAGCTTATGGCTTACATAAGTGGCCGTTGTAATGATCCATCGACTGTTACAACTGCATTTCCTGAAAATTATATTTTATAGCTCTGAAGTTTTAGTCCATAAATCTTTTGAATTTAGGGCTTTGAGTTAGAGGAGTCTTGTGGTTCTAGGGAAAAAAAGGTGCCAAATTTATTTTCATGTCTGTTGGCTTTTCCTCCCCCACCTACCCCCTTTTTTTCCCTCTTTCTTCACATGCCACCCCTCTCATATTTCCTGCTTGAAAAAAATCCGTACTGAACTGTTGGTCTTCGTGTAATACCACCCATAGAAAATTTGTATTTTAAAAAAACATCTGGTGAGAGCAGTGTTCAACAAAAACGCACACATGGATTGTTAATTGTAAGGTTTTCCTTTAAAAACGTAGGTTGAAGGAATGTCCTATGTGGGGATGTCCCTCTGAAACCAGGCAGGTGAGAAACTGCCCTGATGTCCTCTGAAAAAACAGCAGTGCGGGGCTGCTCCGTCAAGATCAGCCAGCTGCTGTTAGCACCAGATCCCAGCTTCCTCCTGGGCAGTCCCTGGGCTGCCGTGCATTTGTGCATTTTCCTTCTAGCTGGGGAGTTGGTGAGCTCCCACCTGAAACTGCGTTCTTGGTTGCTTTGTGTGGTAATTATTGTGTTCTATTTTAAGCCGGCTTCTCTGCATTTTGTAACCGTCTGGGACTGTTTTGTTAACTCAGTGAGACACGATAAAAGAACAGAAAGACGTTGTGTACGTGGCGAAGGGCAGAGGGCTAGGCTGGCTGGGTTTGGAGACAGAGATTCCTCCCATGCAACAGGAAACTTGAATCCCTTTTGGTGAAAGCTGAGAAAAGACAAGACTTAAAATCAAAGAAAATACATATTTTTTCCCCCTGCTCTAACTGTTGGAAACAGGGTTGGCTCTATCACAGCAGGTGGCTGAGGAACTCAATCTGTGGAAGGCGGCAGTGCTTTCAGTGCAATCAAAGTTAAGTGCAGAAATTTAATTAAACGGCATCAAGGATGGCAGAAACTTTGTAAAGCTGCAGTGCATTGTCAAATTCAACAATTATTTCAAGGAACACAACCCACAGATGGCATCTAATTGATAAATTAAGGTTCTGCTTCTCTAATGGGCTTGCATTTAAGCCCTTTTTCCTCCCATACAATAACTACATCACCTTCACTCGAGGCGCCTTTCCCCACCAGCTCTCCTTCACCCCTGCAAGAAAAAGCTCATTACATCCCCAAACAACACCCTGGAAATGTAGCAATGGGTCCTGAATGTTTGGCATGAAAGACCTTCAGCTCCTTTCCCTGCCAGCCCAAAGCGCCCCATTTGGGATCGAATCTTGTCCTAAAAACAGAAACTTGGATTTCTTCGGGCCTGTGTGTCCTTTCTGCTCTGCAAACTCAGATATGTTGCTCAGAAATGACTGGGTTATTTTTTCTTTTTCCTTTTTTTAGCATGGCTGGCTTTTATCAACCCCACAGCACAGGATTTTGCCTAAAACAAAAGTCTCAATTTATTTATTCTTTTTAAAAAAATCCTCTGTTTTTAAGACCTTGGGGGCACTTCCTGCCTGTTAACAGTTGATACACAACTAACTTATTTTTATTTCATAGGAAAATATTTGCTGTTGCTAAAGACCCAGCCATGTTCAAGAGAAATGCATCCTGCATTGAGAGTTAATAAATAATCTGAAATTCGAAGTTCTCAGATATTTACTGGAACTTCATTTTGTGGATGAGAAAATTGAGGCACAAATGGTTTTATATGCCTTGCCTGGTGGTTAGTCCTGTGAAATCATAATGATTTTAGAGCTGGAGAACAGGCCTTTGAGGCCATCTAGCCTACCTCCATTAAATGGTTATTTCATTCATTCATTCATTCATTCGTTCAACCAAAAAATATGTATCAAGTGCCTACTAGTGTTTTTCTTCATGCTAAGGGAGAAGTCATTAGTGAAGGTAGGTATACAATCCTTGCCCCTCTGGAAGTTCCAGGAGAGTGTGGGGGACAGACACTAAAATAATCCCACAAATAGAAGTATCATAGGGGGCATATATCAGGAGGCATCAGGGATGGCTTCTCTAAGGAATGACTTATGGATGAATGGAGTTTGGTCAGAGGGGTGGGAAGAGCCTCTTGGCCGAGGGAGCAGCCTGCTCAAAAGCCTTGAGCTGAGAAAGAGCTCAGGGTACTAGAGGAAAAGGACCACGTCCTGGAGGAAGTGTCACGAGAAGGCTGGAGATGAGCAGACCAGCGTGTTTAGTGACAGATTGGCTTCCACGTATTGAGCGCTTACTATGAGAGCTCAGTACGGCCAATCTGGTCTGATTCTTTATTTTATGGTTGGTGAATCTCAGCAGCTGCCACACTGCCTGGCACATAGTAGGGTCTCAATGAATGCTTGTTGAATAAAGGAAGGAAGGAATCCTTCCGGTTGTGGGCATTGTTAGTCTCATGTTAACGCTGGGGAAACTGAGGCCCATAGAGGTCAAATCCATTTGCCCGAGGTCTGTAGCCTCTAGTAGGGCCAGAATCTGTGCTGGAGTCTGACTCCCTGGCTCGGGCCCTTCCCCACTCTTCTCCCGGACTTTGCCACTAAAGGGATAACCTGTTTGACGCGCATGGTGAAGCGTTCTCAAATTTTGAGCTCTGACACCCCCCCCATCAGTGTTTTCATCCCTTGAAAGAAAGAAGAAAAAAAATGCAACTCCTGTTTCTGCACATATAGTAGTTGGTGGTGGAGAGGGCTGACTTTGAGACAGAACCTTTGCCAAAGGAGAACCGCAGGGTCCGAGACTTAACTGAGTAAGTAACTTGGCCTTTTCTCAGTCTGTGACGTCTTAGAACAGAAAAGCCGTGTGTGTGTGTGTGTGTGTGTGTGTGTGTGTGTGTGTGTGTGTGTGTGTGTGTGTGTGTGTGTGTGTGTGTGTGTGTGTGTGTGTGAAGGGCTGGGGGAGAGCCGAGGAACAGATCATATTTACTTATTTGTTTGTTTATTTCTAAGGTATAATTGTGGGGAACGCTGCAGCAGAACCCTTCCTAATTGCCTTTTTTTGTGAGAGCGTGGGTGGCTTTTAAAATTCCGTGTCGTTTCCGGCTGGAGGATCCTTGCCTAGGAGCCAGATGATGTAGTTGAATGGCTGATGGCTGTTTATTTGCTAGTCTGTCGTTACCAACACAGCAGACTGGAGTTCAGTGGCACAACAGTGTCCTCCCCCCTCCCCCCCATATCTAAATATATCCAACTAGTCAATCAGACTTGGCAGCCGGCAGGGCTGTGACTGTCAGATTGAGTTTGCTTAGATCCTCTGAACTATTGGCTTGTTTTCCAGGCTCAAAAATGTATTCAAAGAGGGATATCAAAACTAGACTTGCAAAGGCACACCCAGGTAGGGGCCACGTAGGTAGGGTAAGAATGGGGTAGCCTTTTGGTATAAAAGTGGAATTTCCTTCTCCACTGTCTAGGTTGTCGGGGAGAAACAAAGCCTTGCTGAGGGCTATGGCTTCAAGCTTGGTGAACAATTTTTTTTTTTTTTTAAACCAGGAGAGCAAATGAGAAGCGGGTGCTGTAGAAAGTACTTCGTGTGTGTAGCAGGTGGAGGTGGGGAGTGGCTGGAAGAGGGGAGAGGGCAGACATGGTTTGAGCATTAAAGGAAGGATGGCTCCTGATGACGTGGCCTTAGCCAGGGATGCCGGAAGAGACCCTTTAGCTCCTGTAACCCCGGAACAGCACCCCTACCTGCTGGGCCCCTCGGAGGCTTGTTCAGGGGGATCAGAGGAGAGCAAATCGGAAGATTGAAAATCCCTACCTGAAAGGTATCCTGAGTTCTCCACGGAGAGAAGGCTTTTATAAATAAATACCTTGGGTGTTCACCTCCCGAGTTGCTTCACTCTGGGAGAGGGTGGCGGTCAGCACTGGCCAGGCCTGGATGCACGGACACGCATGCACCCACCTTACAGATCCTTTCTCCCCTGCCAGCCTTGCAGAGCCCTGGAGGGGTGGGGGGTGGCCTGTGCAAGTTCTCCCCCCCATGGGGGTTGCCGTAGTTTGCTGTGTGGGGTTTCTGGGTGTTGAGTAGGGAGGGAGAGGTTAAGGGAAGTTCACCAGCTCCGGCACCAGGAACATGGAAATATATCATTCAGACCCTGCCCTCAAGCAGCTCCCAGAATCCAGAAAACACAGACCTACAAAAGAATCAGAACAACGGTTCCCAGATTGTGGTCTGGGGACTCTTGGGCATCCCTGAGGCCCTTTCAGGGTCTGTGATGTCAAGACTGTTTTTCATAGTAATGCCAAGAGTTATTTTGCCTTCTTAGCGCACTTCCTTTCATGAACGTACAGGGGAATTTTCCAGAGGCTCTGTGATCTGTATTGACTCCATTGTTCTGATGGCTAATGGAATGCCTGTGTGTATGTTCCTGTGTTTAAAAATGTCTTGGCTTTAATTTGTAATATGGTAATATTGATAAAATATAATACACATAAACAAAAATTCTGTGAGAGTCCTCACTTTTTAAGAGTGTTGTAAAGGTGTCCTGACACCAAAAAGTTTGAAAACCACAGAATCAGAATATAGTCAGATGAGTAGCAAGTTGAAGTATATACTAGGTACAATGGTAGAACAGCTCTATGGGTAGATAACAGGTGAGGGTGGGCAACCTGTAAGTGGATTGTCACAGATGGCTTACAAGAGGAGATGCTTTTTTTTTACCTGGGCTTTGAAGGTTGAATAGTTTACCAGGTACATAAGGAAAGGAAAAGCATTTTAGAAAGAAGGAACAGCAGGTATAAGGGAACTAGGATGTGAAACATCATGGTGTGTTAGGCTTTTGTCATCAGTCTGTGGAGCAGAAACAGTTTTTCTTACTAGCCTCTCATCATGGGATTTTCTTTACCATTGATTTCCAAGCCAGACTGCATCTTTATGGAAATACTGGTAAAGCTAGTTCTGAGGTGTGATTCTGGTCCTTGGTTGGATCCTTGTTTGCTTCTGGTGGCAGGAATAACCGAGTGCTCTTTGAACCATTTTGAGTTATTTTGTCGAGTGTGGCATTACAGTTGTGTCTGCCTCAAGCCAGAGTCACTCCATGCTGTTGGCTGTGTCACAAATTTGCAGCAGGTTCCACTGGACATGTGCAATTCCCTCCTCACATCATCCCTCAACCTCAGCATGAGGGGAAAGGGGGGTCTGTTGTAGTCTGGGGACCAGGAATTCTGAGATCCGTTTGCCCCTCGCTGCTGAGCTGTGTGACTTCGAGACCAAACAGTGTGGCTTGGTCTCTGAGCCTGTCTTTCCTTCCAGGAATAAAGTGGGTTCGCAGCCCTCATTTAATAGACACGCCTTAATCTGCCAGTGAAAGGGACCCTCCTGTTGATGAATAATTCATTCTAGTTTTGTTTCCTAGAAAGTGTTCCATGGAGCACACCACTTCTCAGCTGCTCTTGGTTATTATGCAAAGGAAGAGACTAAATGTTCAGATTAACAGTTTAGACAGCTTCTGAACCACCGAGAAAAGGAAGAGGGAAGCCCAGGGCTCATGTATACTGGGAACTCACTCTATGTCAGGCTCTGATCTGTGGGCTTTTGTGGATCATCGCATCTAGTAGTCACACCATTCCTGTGAGTAGTCATCATCCCATTTTACAGATGAGGAAGTGGAGGCCTGGAGAGGTTGCCTTTTGCCCAGTCCAGGTGTTCTGGCTTCATGCCTCTGCTGTCAACACCATATCCTGTGCCCATGGAGAGTGAGGGGGGTGGGCACGGCTGGAGTTCAGAGAAGAAAGGACACAGAGGAAGCCCCATTCTTCCTTTCTTAACAAGAATAGAAGATGGAGTAAAGGACTCAGGAATAAAATACTGTTAATCAGATCGGTGAATCAATAGACTAATTAGAAATCAAACAGCTTTGTAACATCATTGCCGGGTTAATTGTGAACCAACTTTGCAACTTGAAAACTTGCCCTGCCCACGGGTTTGAATTATTAACTGAGTGAGTTAATTTCCAGCCACCGCTTTGGGTAGCCCTGAAACCCGTGGTGAATAGAAGGGGAATTTGTGTGTTCTTTCCTGCTCAGGCCTGCCTGGGCGCCCAAGGTCTCGTTATTGCTACTGCCGTGTTTGTTTTTTGTTGAAATATCTTAAACATGTAGGCTGAACCTCGCAGATTCAGATAAATTGTGGGAAAGGACGGTTAGCATCAGTAAGGGGTTGAAGGACATGTATCTTTCCAAGTGGAAGAAATGCCGTTGTGTTGTGCAATGTCACAGAGTCTTAGAGGGAGAAGGGGCTCTTTTTTCAAGTCCTTTGGACTTCAGTGTTTCCTCCGAGGCTGCCATCCTTCCTGCTGCTTTCATGGCTCTTCGGTGTTCCTTTCATCCCAGAGGCCCAGGTCCTGGGGTCTGTGTTAGAATTTAGCCCTAAGACTGTCTGCTCCGAAATGAGGCTTCTAGGATATTCACTGTTGGGCCACTGGATCACAAGATGTTTTTGTTATGTTTTAAGTAGAGAACTTGATGGACCTGCTTTGATGACTAAAGAAACTCATTGGAATCCAGCTGCATTTTTGAACTTCCATTAGCTGTGTTTCTAACCTGTCTGGGGTCACGGATCACACAGGGAAAGTTAGGGACCCTTTCCCCAGAGTGCCGTGGCACCATAATTACGTGGAGCTCTCGATGCCCATTCACGACCTCACCAAGAACTAAGAAGTCCTGCGCTGAAGTCATGAAAAAGCAAAAATTTTGATGGTAATAATAGTATTTCATTATTACTTATATAGGTTTCCCCCGCCTCTGCTGAGTTCTCGACAAGACATCTCATTTGATCCTTATGAGAATCCTGTGGGGTCAATTATGTAGGCACTATTTTATACATGACATATAAAAGTAGGCTAAACAGTTTCCCCGTGTGTTGCTGTTTTCTTGTTAATTTGCTAAATAGGCTTTAAAAAAGAAGATAAAAGTAAATTTCAACCCTATAAAATAGTCACATTTCAAATGCTTGCAACTTAAATTCATTAATTAAAAAACAGTGTAAAACGCTACTCCAGCCACAGGCATGGGAAGTGAGTAATGTTTGTTCCATTCAGTCAGTGATGGGGTAAAATTATGAGATTGGTCTATGATTAAAAAAAATGCTTGATTCCATCTTTGGACACTTACAGAAAGGAGAAACTTGGGCAATTTATTTGTTTATTGAGAACACTCATTATTGCTTCTGCCCTATTCATACAATTATAAAAACTTGGGAAGTTTTTGGAAAACCAGAACAAGTAAAAAAAATCCCCCTAATGCCACCATTCACCGTTTAAAGATAACCACTGTTAATGTTTTGGTACATTTTCTTCCAGCTTTTTCATGGATATATGTGTGTGTGTGTGTGTATACACACACACACAAATACATACACACAAACACACACATGTTGTTTGCTAACCTGCTTTTATCACCGTATCATGAATATTTTCCCCATGTTAAGTACTGTATTTTATGGCATGGTTTTTATTGTCTACATGGTGTTGTGACTTATGAGTATACTCTGATTTGTTCGACCAGTTCTTTCTGCTGAACAGTTAGCTTGATGATAGTTTTATTTTAAACAGCACTGTGGTGGACATCCTTTTACTTAACCCCTTTGCAACATCTCTGATTGCTTCCTTAGGACATGTTATCTAGATGTGGAATTTTGGGATTAAAGGCTATTCATACTTTAAAATATATATAATATATATATGTGTATGTATATGTATATATATATAATGTCATAGTGCCCCCATAGGATAGTTCTTTATACTCTCATCAGAAGGATGAGAGTAACAATTTAAAAAACCAGCTTTTATAAAAATGAAATGTTTATGGAACGCATTTTTTATTTGTGCTGAATGCTTAAGTTTTAAAAGACTGGTGCCTGGCCAAGCTTGAACTAAATGTATTCTTTGAAACCACCCCTCTTCCGCTTGACCAAGCTTTCTCTTTAGGGTTTGTTTACCTACCTACTTGTCTATCAACATACTGACCTACCCACCTGTCTGTCTTATTCAGTTAATATTTATCCAAGTTGAGGATAGAAATCGTTTTCCTCTGAATCAGAACTTTCAGTGTAACATTCCAAAAATCCACCTCCACAGATATGGAAAGAGTGGAGAAATGAGGAACCTCTTCAGTGTCCCTTTTATCCATTGGGTTTGTAAGTGCGGCCGGGGCACCAGGGTACCAGATTTCTCAATGCTCTCCCAGCCTAATGCATCGTATGCTTGTATCATTAGAGCACAGTGGTTCTGGGTCTTATTTGTTTGTTTGTTTTCTTAAGTGCTCCCAAGGAATTACTGATTATATTTTTAAACAAAACACCTTTTCTTTGATTGTTAAAGTAAAACTTCTTAAGTATAACAAATTTGGAAAATGTCAAAAAAATATAAAAATGCAAAAAAAAAAAAAAAAAATCCCTGAAATCTCACCACACAGTCATCATCACAGTCAATGTATAGATATATTTCCTTTTGGGGAAGACACGTGCATACGGATAAATAGAAAATTTAAAACGGGATGTGCCTACAGTCTGCTTGCTTTATTGTACAACGAATTGATAAGACTTTTGTAAAAAATACAGACAATACAGAAACCCATACTACTACTTCCCTTTCTAGAATAAACAATAAATGGGTATCATGCATACCCTCCCTTTTCCACCACTCCACTGAGGACCCTTTCCTTCAAAGGACATGCTCTACACCCAGTGAAAGTGGAGTTTTTTGGTCTGGAGCCACAGTGTTCCAGAGCACAATTTGAAAGATACCACTTAAAAAAGAAAATGAGGACATTTTTTCCTATCGAGGGGCATTGATCTTATTATTTCAAAAGTAAATTCAGAATTACAAAAGTAAAAGGCAACTGGATTTAGAAGCTTCAAATGTTAGACATGCCAGGGACCTTGGAGATCATCTAGTTTCACCCTCCCATTTTACAGAGGAGAAAACCAAGGTCCATAAAGATTAGTAAGTGCCTTGCCCCGGGTCAACAGCCAGTAGAAGCAAAACTAAAATTTCAGGCTTTTGGTTTGTGACTTTTTTTTTTTTTTTTTTCCTTTTTAAATGAAGATATTGATCTGTTTTTAAAAACAGAAACTACAGCCAACTTTTTGGTCAGGTTCAGTTGCAGAGAACTGAATCCACTCCTATCTGGGCATTATAATGCTTACAGAAATCATGAGGAGATCTAGAGAAACCTGTAGATTGTGCTTTCAGAAATAGCTCTCAGAGCTACATGGCAGATCCCAACCTCCAAGTAGCTGCTGCCTCTTCTGTGATCTGGAAGTCACCTGGAAAATACTACGTGGCCGTACTCCCTGATCAGGAAGCCCCCGCTGCTGCTGCCAGCTGGCCATGATCTTCCCCCGCAACATAGATTCAGAGGACACCCAGGATACCGTTGCAGATTAACCACACACCCACCTGACCAGCGGCGAGAGGAAACAGTCAAAGCACAGAACCCACTTCACTTCCCCTTTCACACCTAGCTGCAAGGGAGCCTGAAACTGTCATCCTCAACTTTACATTCCCTGGAGAACAGAAAGGGACTGTGGAAGAGGTTGGAATGGATGATGGATCCCAATGTACCGAATTTCCTCAGCAAGTTAGTAAACAGATCAAATGATAAGCAACATGCTTGAGATCTGTGTTATACCTGTGTAAAATAGACTAGCAGAGAATTTAAAAAAAAACAACAGAAAGACAACCCAGAGAATTGTACAGAATAGAAGAACAAATAGACACAGAAAGAAGCTGTATTGTCCTGGGGTGGCAGTACTGCCTTGTAATGTTTCAGGATGTAGCATTTGAAGTTATGTTGCATTTTTGCAACAATAGGTGCCAGTGGTATGTGGTAATTTAGTAATTGCCCTGACTGAAATTAAAGCAGGTCCAGCTCCAGCCTGAGGGTTGAAGGTATCCTGTCCTGCCCTTGAACTTGTATTCTGAAATTTGTCCCTAAAACTTTTAACTTCCTCACTTTTTTTTTCCTGGCCTTTTTCTGGTGTTATTCTTTCCATAGTATTGAGAGACCCTTTATTCCCTCTAAAAACCTGAAATTTAGATAGAAGTTTATCTTTGATCTAGCAAGGAAATCCCTTAGCATTTATTCCATGCACAATTGACATTGGAAAGTGCTTTAGGCAAGACAGCAAACAGAACATAAGGCCTGTATGTTATTGGAATGATCATCTTGGTTTCCGTATCTTTCACATCTCTAGTGGGACTTTGTGGCACTCCTGAAAATTCTCCAGACAGATTGAAACAACATCACTATTTGCTATTCCTAGTCATTGCCAGCTTTCTGGTGTGGCAGCAGAGTGCCTGGTGTTTACGCAGCCCTGAGTTTAGATTTGGCTGCGTTTATGTGGTATCTTTACTGAACCGGGAGGTTTATTCAAGAACATCTAGGATGATAACATTGAAAATGAGACTTACCGGAGAAGAAGGAGGAGATAGATAGGGGCTCAAAAATTAAGAGAGGGACAGCATGAAGTGTAGCAAGCAGCAGATTTAAGCCCCTGGCAACAGGAGATCAGCAGCCTTTCCAGGTCAAGTAGATCAGCGGTTCTTACTGAGCGGCTGGGTGTAGAACATTCTACTTGGTGGTGTAGTGCAAGGGCTAGGGGGGAGGAAACCTAAGAGAGTAAAGATACAGCTTTATCTCCAGAGGAGTTTACTTTTCTATTTGGAAGGGTGAAGCCCTGATACAAAACAATTTCTGAGCTCTGGAAATGGTGATGAAATATAGGATTGCATACCAGGTGACATAGTGGATTTCTGAGTGACGCTGGAGGCCAGGTGTTCTCCGGGGAGGGCAGGAGTGGGGGTGAAGCCAGGCAAGGCTTCTTGGAATAGCTGAGGTTTGAGAGACTTGAAAGAAGGAATGCACTGGGCTGGGAGAGGTAGAAGGATGTTGCTTTAGTTCTGCTCTTTGTTCCCAGTCCAAGTGCCTTTGACAACTGACTTGGGAACTTCCTTTGACCATGGAGAAAGCATTTAAGGCCGTTGCCCCTTGGGGTGGCCTCTCCTTGGGGGGCTGTCTGGGAGTGGAAGCATCTGCTGACCAGGAATGGCTTCTGTTGGACAGGCTTCTCATCGTCCGTAATGTCACTGGGCACCAAGTTGTCTTCAGTTTTCTCTTTTGCACTTCTGGCCTACTGGGCACGAGCCCTCCTTGTATTCTTAGGGTGAATGATTTGGTGTTAAAGGTACCCCATGACCCCTTCATCCGTCCATGTGACTGGAGGGCACTGGGTACCTGCAAAAGGCGAGATTTTTAGACTGGGTTGGTTAGTTTTTAATTCTCTTAGATCTGTGGCCTTGGGCAAATGATTCAACCTCCACAAGCCTCAGTTTCCTCAGCTGTAAAATGGAGATGATGATGATACCTAATTCACTGAGTTGTTGGGAGGATTAATTGACTTTTGGAAGCACGCTGTAAGCAACATCCATTATCGCTGCCGTTATCCCTGTTATGCTGAGCTTACCCTGTCTGAAATCCTGGCGCCCACCTAAACAGGTCCTTCCAGGACTCAGCCCCGGATGGACTTGACACGCCTTCTCTCTGCCTCTCCTTTCTTTCCCGTCTCTACTTTTCCTTCCTCTTTTCCTCATCCTTTACTCTCATTCCTTTTCCTTCCTCCTTCCTTCTTGATTTACTGAATCTGTGGTTGGTTGGTTTGTAAAACTTAATGTGTGTTTGCTAAAAAAGGAAACACATCTATTGCCTTCTTAGTGGAGAAGACAAAACCTATCCTATATAGTGTTCAAAAGAGGCTGGTATAGACGAGCGTTAGGGGTATAGACTTTAGAACCCATATTACCAGGGCTTACATTCTAACTCTACCCTTTTCTCTGCATCTCTGGACCTCACTTTCCTTTATCTGTAAAAGGAGATGATGACAGTCCCTACCTGATAGGGTTGTGATGAGAAATGTGTTGGTATGTGCCGAGAACAGTGCCTGGCACCTAGTGAGGGCCACAAAATATTACCTAAATAATATTGATGAGGATGATGATATGATGATAACATTATTACATCCTCCCACTTACGAGTCAGTAATGATTAAGACAGTGTCTTTAAGATAGGTCCACCAAGAATAAAGGCACAGAGGCCACTCTGAGTGAATGTGTTTGGGGGGCCCTAACACATTTGGGGGAGCTGGTGTTGGGTACAAATAAGAGATAAATTTAGAGATGAAGGGTGGCTGTGCTCCCCTTTCCTCCTTCCTTCTCCCTGGCATGTGTGTGGCCCTGTAACTGACGGTGCCCATCCCCACAGCAAAGGCACACACAAGTCCCATCTGCCCATCCTTGATCTGGCCTCCCAGGAGCAGCAGGCTGCCCCGCCTTTGACCGGTGCTCCTCTGCTTGCTTTAATTAGATGATACGTGGTTTCCCTTATCTTCCCTAGAGAAGACTTCTCTATTCAGGTGATCAGCTCTTGAAGCCAGTGTGGGATAAGAGGGCCTGCTCTCTGTTCCCCCCTCAGGCCCTATTACAGGATGTCTAAGAGGGAAAAATCACGTTTGTGCACGTGAAGGGTGAGTTGCTTGGTGAGTTCATGAGACTGATAGCTGCAGTGTTTTTTCAGGTTTACAAAGCACTTTCACATAAAATCTGATTTTATCCTCATAGTAATACTTTAAAATACCCCAGAATATTATCCCATTTTGTAGATAAGCAAACTAAGGCTCAGAAAGGTGAAGTGCTTGGCTTCAGGTCAAATAGTGAGCAGGCAGCAGCGCTGGGAGCCGGACCCAGGACAGTTCATTGCTCTCTCTTCCGGTCATGTCGTTATCCACTTGGACTTGGTTTTCAGTAAAGATTGACTGTTGATTCAGTTCACTTCAACAAATGTGTTGTGAAACCGTGTGTTAGCTTCTTAAACACAATACAGTGCAGCACAGCACAGCTTGACACCATCATAGCGGTCATCCCTTTTTCCAGCTGCTGAAACTGAGCTCCCTTCCCTCCTGGGTGGAGAGTTACTGGGAGGCACTGAGCCAAATGGGTCAAGAACAGGCATGTGAGACCTTGGCTTCTCCACGACCCTGTGTTCTGGGGTCAAAGAAACTTCCGTGAGGTGAAATTCATTGGTGGTCTAGTTTTCAGTTGTGATTTTTAATTCTCAGTAAGTCAGAGATCAGAAATAAAAATTCTGAGGTCCATTGTTGTTTTCTTAACTCTCTTGAAGAGTGGTCTGTTTATGAGCAGCTAATGGGCTAAATGTTAAAATTTCAAAAAATGTCTTGATCTTTTGGGAAGATGTGACAACTCGGTTACTTTGCAAAATCAAGCATGTCCCCCTTTGCCTTTGGGCATGTTTGCTGACAATACCTACTTGTGAATGAGAGTCCACCCTTCCCTTAATACCCCCTTCACTCCTGGGCCCCGTGGAGGGAAGCACATGGTCATTCTGGGTGCCATTTTGACCAGAAGTGTCTTTTGTGAGGTGGGACAGAATCAGAAAAGGTAGGGACAGACCCAGCCTGTCCTCAGGTATTGGTCAGTCAGTCTTTAACTCGGGCTTGAATCAGAACATCAAATTCTCTAGGCATTTGCCTCGAAAGGCTTCGGCTCTGTTGCATCATCCTCTCATGTCGCATGACTGTGGTTGGCTTGAGTTGAAATTCTGTATTGGGGAAAGGGCAGGGAATCTGGGGCCGTGGCCAGGTGGACAGGGCTCCTGCACAGTCCAACCAGCAGATGTTGGCAGAAGCCGTAGCTTTTTGTCCATTCATCTTGGCAATAACTTGTCCTGTGAAAGCTCATCTTTTCCACAAGTACCTCAAACATATTTGACCACAGATATATTTCTCTGGATTCTGCAAGTGGCAGAATTTGTTAAGAAGTGCATTAATTTCCTTTCTTGGTCTCGGTCACTTAACAGCAGAAAAGCTAATTTTTTTTAAACAGGTTTATTCACACACCATACAGTTCATCCGAAGTGTACAATCAGTGGCTGTCAGTAAAATCACAGACTTGTGCATTCATCCCCACAACAATTTGAGAACATTCTCATTGCTCCAGAAAGAAAAATCCCTTACCCCTTATACCCCCCTACTTTATTTTAATGTGTACAGCAGGGAGGAGGATGGGACTAGATAAAAACTTCTCATCTTTTCACCTTGTCCCACCTCAGAGATTGAGGTATTGTAGGAACTTCTCATTTAGTTATTTACTCCTGTAGTTTTCTTTGTTACTTAATTTCTTACTTAGCTTACTAAGTTTAGGGCTTTCAGCATGTCACGCTTTGAGTATGGGTCACTTGGAAAGAAGATTCCGGAGTAAAGACACCTGTTATGAGGAAGGCTTTACCCCAAACTGACCGCCTCTCTCCCTGACTTTTCAGCACAGGCCTATGGAGCAGTGGGTGGTAAAATGAATGGAAGCTACATTCTCTTCACACCCTCTGGGGCCCCAAATGTTACCTGTGGTGAGTGGCTGGGCTTACTGCATGCGTTCAGCATCCCCGTGGTGAGCTGCGGGGCCGTGTCCCATGTGCTGCATTTCTTTGGGTGGGGTTCAGCCCCAGACGCGCCCTCTTGCTTTCACCTCACATTTTCTGTAGACCCCTCAGAAGTAGTTACTTCATTCTTTGCCCCCTTCTCAAGCATACCCACCCCCAAACCCTTCAGAAACAAAACCCAGCGACATGATCGTTTTCTTGGTGGCTTTTCTCTCAGTTTATGCCGTTTCTCCTAGCTTCGGAGAACAACAGAGAGAAACCAGCACCTGTCTCTACTGCTAACTATGCTTTCCCCAAATGCTTCTGCATCTCAAAGTTCATTTTCCCTCCGGCCTTTCCTGGGCCAGGGGTCAGGTAGAATCTTCCCCTGGTACTTTACAGCAGGGTATCTTTATTCAGCTTGACTGTTGCTATTATGTGGTGAAGCAGTCAGTAAAAGTTGTGATTTATGGGATGTGTATGGCTGCAGTTGTTTTTCTTTCATTTCTTTTTCTTTTTCTTTTTCTTCTTCTTCACTTTTTCTTTTTTTTTTTTTTTTGCTTTGTCATCTATCAGGGAGAGAAAAGCCAGGCCTGATATTTCTTGGTACATCCTGTGTTCAGTTAAGAATGTCAGCTGTCGGGCCGTCAGGAAGTTTCTTCGTGGACTGGTTCCTCCCGCCTTTTACCTCTCCCTGTGGTTGCTCGCTGTAAGCAGGCAGCGGCCCGGCTCCGTCCTGCAGGCCGGTGATAAGGGGAGGCTGGATGCCATGGGGACGGGAGCGTGCCCCTCAGTCCCTTCCAGTCTCCAGCGCCAAGTGGCCAGTGCTCCGTCCGCTCTCCATTGCTTAATAGGAGGAGGCAGGCAGGGGCCTTTCAGAGCTTTCAGAGTTGTCTTTGTTTTTGGATTCAGCCACCCTCATCCTCTTTGGTTTTTTGGCCTGGCCACTTAAGAAATATTTTCCTTTCTTGCTCTCCTTTCCTTTTGCTTTTCTGAGAGGTATGTGCATGTTAGATAAAAGGCTCTTGAATAGAAGGCCTAGCATATTGGATATTGGCTGCTTAAAATAGGCTAATTGGAGATGGAAACAAGTTGTCACCAAGGTGCCCATGGCAGGGGGTGGGGAGGACGGTCCCCAGTAAATGCCAGGTTGACTTTTCCCACCTCTCCCCTCCTCCTGCTTTTATTATTAGCTGTTTGCCAAAGTACATCCGAGTCTTTGTGGAGCCACCTACAATAGCATTGACCAAGCTGTGCCCTGCATCTTAAGCACCTGGTTAAAGCGTCTGGAATCAGTCCAGGCCAAGCCCCCCCCCCCCCCCCCCCGAGAGCATAAATAAGTCTTTAACTGCAGTGTGTGGCCTGGGAGGGAACAGTGGAAGGCAGGCCTGCTGCACCCGAACACAGTGTTGCCTCCGTTTCAAAGCAGAGCCGGCCAGGCTTTCTCTGTGGTCAGGAGCGATGCTGGCCGGCAGCATAGAACTTGGAAGAGCCCCATCTTTCTGGCCTCGTGACATCAGAGTGACGTGGAAGCAAGCTGAGGAACATGTCAGCACCTGCCAGGCTGACCGACGCAGGATCTAGTCAAAGTGGGGTTTTGCCCCCAGTTTTTATCGGATAAAATGTGTCCGCCTAGGAGGTTGGCCCTCCCCGCCCACCCCACCGTTCCCCCAAGATATCACCAAGTGAACATGGGTTTGCCTTCTAGTTGTTTACACCCTTAGCGGGCAGGGGAATTCTGCTTTTGTGCGCATCTTCCATCCTTTGAATTTGAACATTCCATCACCCGCAAGGATAGCCAGTATCTAGTCACGTGTTACCGCCACAGGCATCTGTTCTTTCCTGTCTATTTCTGCTGAGGCCACCTATCCAGACCTCTCCTCTAGGATGTGGTGGTGGCTTTCTCTCTGGTGGCCTCTGATGTGCCCTCTCCAGGCTCACCTGTGCCCTGCTCCCAGGGAGTCGAGAGCAGCCCTCTGCCTGGAACTCCTGGCTCACCCAAGCCGTTCCCGCCTCGTCTCCTGCATGCCCCATGCCGCTTTGCTCTGGGGAACATGCCCCTGAGCCCCTCTGCATGTGGCTTCTCATTCTCCAGGCTCCTGGGATGCCCACCCTTTCTTTTGCCTGGAAAAAACCCACCCGATTTTTTACTGTGCATCTCAAACATCTCCACTCCTTCCTTGAAGCCTCTTCTGCTTTTTCCTTCCCCCCAGGCAGGGACAGTGCTCTCCTTTCAACCCCCATAGCCCTTTGCTGGTTCCTTTATAGCTGGTTAACATATCGTTTCTCCTGGCCTTCCTGCTTAGATGTCACGAGCAAGGACTGTCTATGTGGGTTCTATCCAGGAGAACTTTCTGTGACGATGGGTGTTTTCATTCTGTGCTGTCTGATATATGAGGCCATCAAACATAGGAAATGTGGCTAGTGTGGCTGATGAGCTGAATTGTTAGTCATACTTAATTTTAATTAATCTAAATTTAAATTTAAGTAGTCACGTATAGCTAGTGGCTATCATATTGGTCAGTGCAGTTCTGTATCTTGCTTCTCTTTGCATTTTCAGAGGACCTAGCACTGTGCCCTGCACAGGAGAACACCTTCAGACCTGCTGAATGAGGTGGGAGTCACTTTAGGTGTATAGTTATAGTTACACTAGCTTGCGTTCTCTTTGCCTATTTTCTATGCAATTTGATTTTTAAGTTAAATTCAATAGATTATATATTCAAGCACTGGCAAGGCTTTGGGGAATACAAAGATGAATAAGACATGGTCTTTCCTTCAAGGAATTTAAATCTAATGGGTAAATGGCTAATGATAATATGAAGCAAAATGGAAGAGTGCCTCTGTTCATGAACAGATTACACCTGGGCGAGTGTAGAGAGAGGAGTGGTTTATGATGACTTGGCATGGGGGTGGGGGACGCTTTAGAATGCTCGTTCATTCGTTCATTCATTCAGCAACTACTGAATGCCTCTGATGAATCAGATACTGAGAAAATATCTGTGAAGGAAACAGACACAATTCCTGACCTGAAGCTTAAACCTTTTGGTGAGTGGGAGACACATAGAACGTGTTCGAGGTGCTGAGTGCTACGGAGTAAAATAAAGCTGGGAGAAGAGCTAAGGACTGCTGGGGTATGAGATAGGGTTGCACTTTTAAATAAGGTGGTCATGGAAGGCCTCCTGCTGAAGGTGTTATTTGAACAAAGACATTTGAACTGAGGCTTGAAGAACTGTGATAGGCAGCATTCAGCAGAAGGGTATTCCCGGATGAGGGGGCAGCTTGAGTGCAGGCCTGGAGGTATTGAAGCATTTTCTAGGGTCGGAGAATCCTGGCTGGAGTCTGTGTATAGAGAGAACTGAAGGAGGGCCTGCAAGGTAGTGTGGAACCTAGTAAAGAAGGGCCTTGAAAACTGTGCTGAGGATTTTGGATGTCTCTGCAGATGCCCTTTCTTTCTGATGACATTATTAGTCCCCCAAAAACAATGGTCCTGGTTTTTACTTCTCATTTGTCTTCCCAAGAGGTTTCATTCCAAGGAACTACTGAGAAATTGGGTTGATTAAGGGACAGTTCAAACTAAGCGAGCTCTCCTGTGATGACATTTTCAAAAAGAAAAGGTTTGATCAGCACAGTCTTCTCCTCTGGGTCAATTGTACCACTGTCTTTTATTTCATTTTTAAGTCACTCTGCACAGACTGAGTAGTTTGCAGGGTCCCAGGTGGCTCAGTCTATGTTTTAACACGTTCCTTTGACCTTGATCAGCTTGGGGTGCAGAGAAAGTTTGCGAGAGCCAGGGCATGTGAGAAGCAGGAACAGGGTAGAAGACCCCCGAGGCAGGCCTGTAGGAGGATGGGATTTGTGACCCAGCAAAGGAATGTCACATTTCCTAGCAAGTCTGGAGACCCAGAAACTTGATGGCTGGACAGGAAGTGAGTTGTCTGTAGCCACAGGTGCCGCTTGGAGAATACCTGTGCTAGGTCATCCTGATTTAAGATGTATCCTGGGTATTAAGAATCCAGGTTTCACCTAGGAAGGGAGAAGAGCATTTGGCCAAGGCCAAGAACAATTGCTATTTAACCTGTTTTGAGGGAGTTGCCTGGAGCCACTGATATTTACAGTGGTAACAGATACAAAAACCAATTCTCTCCAGAAGATGCTGACATTTTAGACTTCTACCTTTTGAAAAGCAACATTGACCACAACAAGCGTGTGGTGTGTGCTTTGGTGCTGTTATCAGGTTCATCAGTAAATCTTCCACTGCTGTTGCCATCAGTGAGGTTTTCCCCAAAATGAATACTTGTAACTGACCAGAGGCTGTCAATGCCACCCCAGGGCCTGGCACACCTGTGGGCCTGTCTGGAAGAGTTGCTCACGTGGCAGCTCGGGGTTTTCTGATGAGCTGCTTGTTGACTGCCAGTTTGCAAGCCCCAAGATCATGGGAAGTGTGTGGCTGGGATCTGGATTCAATGAAGCAGACTGGATTCCTCCTTACCTTACTAAACGAATTTATGATGCTTAACACCATGGACCCTTCCTTTCTATTTGAAATGCTCTAACTTTGGTGGTACAGTTATTATTGCTGTGTAACAAATTACCCTCCCCCTCCCCCCAAATTTAGCTACTTAAAAGCAACCACTTTACGAAGCTCATGATTCTTTGGGTCAGGAATTTGGACAGGGCATGGCAGGGAATGCTGGTTTCTGCTTTACCATGTCTAGGACCTCTGCTGGGAAGGCTTGAAACCTGAGGGTGACTTGATGACAGTGGGGCTGAAATCATCTGAAGGCTCGTTCGCTTGTACATCCAGCACCTGGGCCGTAGTGACTCGAGGAATGGAGCTCCTACATGTGTTCCATCCATGGGCTTGGCTTCCTTACCACCACAGGGTAGGTGGACTTCTTGCTCATTGGCCTAGGGCTCCAAGTGTGAATGTTTCAGCAGACAAGCTGGAAGCGGCAGTGACTTCTGTGACCCAGCCTTGGAAGTCGCATGCCTTCCCTTCTGCTGTATACTATTGGTCAAATCAGTCACAGCCCACCCAGATTCAAGGGAATGGGCACAGACCCAGGGGCCATGGCCCAGTTAGTGAAACATTTTTCTCTTGCTTTTTTCCTAGTTTTATGGCTGTTGCTTTGGATCTCCAAAAGATGTTAGGATTTCTCCTGAAATGGTCCTTGTCCTGATTTTCATGGCTGCCCAGACGTTGGTGAATTCATTCTGGGTCGTCTGCCCTGATTTTTTCCCTGAGCTTCCAGATCGGATATACAGCAATCATCCTGAGGGCACTGCAAGCATAACATACCCAAAATGAACATTTACCTTTCCTCTGCAAACCTGCTTCTTTTGTATTCCCTATGTCACTTGGTGGCACCAATAAATTCAAGACTCTGTCATCTCACTCATTTTACCAGTTACCCAGAACTGATAATTTTGTCTCCTACTCTCTCTGAAATCTCTTCCCACTTTGTTATGCAAAAGATCCTTGCTGTAGTACAGGGTCTCTTCATCATGGACTATCATAATAAGTTCCTGGCTGTTCTTAAAGTCTCTGGTTTCAGCCCCTCAAATCCATCTTCTGCAGAGTGAGTTATCTAAAACACAAAGCTGGTCATATTATTCTCCTACTTAAAATCTTTGGTTACCACCTGCCTACAGGGTGAAGTCCTGTCTCCTTGGTTATGGTCTACAAGAATCTTCCTGAATTAGTCATAACCCTAAACCATGTCTCTATCCTCTTCTCTCATCAAACCCTCCTTTCCACTTGATTTCTAGCAGTGACAGACTTTTAGTGCCTGAAACAAGAAATGTTATTTCATGCCTTTGTGGCTCTGACGGCTCTTTTCTTATTTTCCTGGAAAACTCCTGCTCATCCTTCAAAACCCTCATCAGGCACCTCCTCAGGCACCACCTCTTTGAAGCCTTCTCTGACTCTTCTGACACAGTTCATCATATCTCATCTGTCCCTTTTGCCCTCCTGTCATTGTGTATGTTAGTCAGGTCCCAGTGAGAATTTTAAGGACAGAGAACTTAATTCTTTTAGTTTGGGAACCAGGTCCTGGTAGGGATCAGATACTTACTATTGTTTGATGTTGAATGGAATTAATCAGGAGCCAGGTGATACAGACAGTGGAAATTATCATTGATTCTGTGATTGCCAGTGGTTTCAGGCCCCTGTCCTATTTCAGTTGACCTTTTATCTGGTTCCCTATAGAGTTATCAGTTGTCCTTTGTATATAAAGATGGGCCTACTAAATCACTAGCTATGGGACATGGTGTGTGTGTGTGTCCAAGTAGGAGGGAGGGGTTTGTTTGACTCAGTCCAACAGGACCTTTCTGTTGCAGTACTTTCTGTTCCTGTCCTTGAACAGAAATTTGGCCAACTGTTCTTAGGAATGAAGGCTTTAATCTCATTAGTGCCTGTGCCCAGCTTAGCAACAAGGAGTGTTTGGAATTACCCAAGGAGAAAGAGATGAGGCGAGCCCAGGGACCTTGAATCATTCACAGACTGGGTGAGTCAGAGCAGAGAACATTCACTTGCCCATTCATTCAATCCATATTTTTTTAGTGCTTGCTGTATACCACACATTCTCCTAGGTGCTAGGAATACCCCAGTGAACAAAAGAGATAAAACTTCCCTGACTTTATGGAGCTTCCCTTCTGGAGGGTGATTTGACCATTACCTTGCCCTTATGCAGCCTCCGTCCTGGAGGGCATCCCGTCCACGGCTGGTTGACCGTGAGTCTTTAGCCTAGTGCCTTGTGCAGAGCAGACACTCGACAAATGTTTATGTAGGGAAAGAATGAGTGCTGTTGGACACATGAGGTTTAACTGGGCAGATTTGTCTTCCTTGAGGGAAGGGAACTGGACTTTATTAAGCACTTGCCAGGTGCCGGGTGATTTCCCCTTAGAAGACCCGGGTCTTCCAGCAGAAGTGCCCTTCGGAGAGAGCTGTACGCAGTTTTCCAGGCTGTGTGGCTGATTTGACGGTTATCCGAGTGAGCTACAAAATGAGCCTTCCACATTGCAGCCAAAATCTCCCAGTCCCCAGTTGCCTCTTATAAACACCCAGTTCAGACCATTTAGCTGGGTTGGGTGCTTTGGGGAACATATCTTTTCTCTCTCTCTTTCTCGTTGTTTGGTTGGCCCAGGGCAAGCGTTTTAAATAGAACAGACAACATGGCTATAAAACATCTGTAACACTACACATTTAGTGAAGTTCCTGGCGGACCCGTTCTGTTTGATTGGTGGCATTTTTGCTGCGACTGTTTTTTCCTTGTTCCCTCCTGTTTATACCTCTGGAAAATAAAGTTTCCTTTTATATGAGGATTTATAGAAATATGTGGCTGGCATGAGGAGAGCATGAACATATTAGGATCTTGGTATAGCAGAGGAATATTACCTCCAGGGAGAGGGCAGCTTTATCTCCTACAGAGAATGACCTTCCTAATGGGGGACAATCTGTAAGGGGTTGCCTAGGTTAAGGCAGATAAAGACACTGCTTTGCCTTGACAGCATCTCTTTTGCTGGAGCACCCACAGCCCTTGCAGTACCAGAGCTGGCCAGCATCCCTGCTGGAGACAGTTCGGTTCATGGTGTCCGTGAAATCCAAGGGTAGTAGAATCAATAATAATTAGTCATTGAATTAGGAGGGTGTGCTTTGTGTCTTGCCAAGTGCGTCTCCTGTTGCTGAGCCTGTGGGATAAGCAGGGCAGGCTTGGTCTCCATTCACAGGGGCAGACGGAGGTGAAAGTCACTGGTGGGGAAGGGAAGGGGGAAGGTGGGAGTGTGGGAAGAGTAACCTAATGAGTGCCTGCCATCCCAGTCCCCATGCTAATAAGCACGTTTCATGGGTTGGTTCATTTAATCCCATTTGGTAAAAGGAGAAACTGAAGTTCAGAGAAGTTCAGTCCCTTGCCAGGGTCACGTGGTAAATCCATGACAGCATTGGAATCCCCAAGTTTGACCTCTTTCCAACATACCTCCCAGCCTGCTCAGGGTGCTGGGCGGGGGGGCTAGCCTGTGCTCTGCTCCCCCATCTCCAGATCTAATGCTCTTTTCACTCTCCAAGACCCTCTTAGGTGCAGAAGACTCACCTTCCATCTCTTGAGAGGGTGAGACATTTAGTAAAAGGTGGAGGGACTCGCTCATGGTCCCCTCAGTTTCACTCTTTTACTACAAACACTTTTTTGGGTCTCTCCCTTCGCTCAAAGGAAGTTGCTTGTTGGGGGTAGAAAGGACCAGACCAGCACCTCCTGGCTGGGGCAGGGAGGCGGGTGCAGGGGGAATTTAAGTATTGTTTTTTTTTTTTTTTTCTTGACAGGTAAAATTTATGACCTAACAGATGTCTGAGTGTGTTTCCAAAGACCACCCCAGCAAGGGCGCAATGTGCTTATCTCTCCTTTCCCTTCCCCCGTCCCCCCCTCGGCCTCCCACAACCAGGAACAGTAAAACAGCAGGGCCGCAAGGGACCTGCTGACGGGAAGCTGGCCCCGGGGCTCATGCCACCCTCACCAATGCCAACTCCTCCTTGCCAGTATCTAAGCATTAAGGTGACCCAGCCCCCCATGTGGCCCCATTTTTCTCTCTAACAGCCCACTTGAAGAGTCACCCCCTGCTTAAAGCCTCTGGAGTTTCCTTTGCCTCCCTGGCCTGACCTGGGCTGTACAGTGCTCCGGGCTTTACTTGCTGCCCTTCCTTGCATTCCACCTGACCTTGTGCTGCAGACTTTTGAACTTGCGGCCTTTCAGTCAGATGCACTACATCCTCTACTGGGGGGCCCTTCTCCCCTTTCTTTCCTGGCTACCCCCGCTGACCATTAAGCTGCAGGTCAGACCTAGCCCTGTGTTCCCCAGACCCCACCAGGCTACAAATAACACACCCCTCAGTTGACTGTCGGCACATTTGAAGCCAAGACCAGGTCTCGTTTGACTTGACATCCACAGAGCCTAGCAGAGCACTTGGCATAGAAGGTCCACCAAACACGATTGATGAGCGAATGAATCAATGAGTATGGTTTGTCACCAGAGACATAATCTGCAGTTCACCTTCTCTTACCCCTTGGTCTTCATTCTGGCTATCCTGGGATTCAGCAAACATTTCTGAGCACCTACTGTGTGCCAGGTGTTTTCATACTTGTCGCTTTTGATGCTTATAGGTATTACCTCACTTTACAGGTGAGGAGCTAAGGTGGCCTCCTAAAATTACACAGCTGGTGAAGCAGGGGAGCTGGAATTCAAGCCCAGGGCTCCCTGATTCAAGTCTCAGGCTCTTTTTGCTCTTTCCTGGATTTTCTCACTCTCACGCGCATTGATGGTAATAATGGAAATGACGGGAAAGAATCTTTGTTTTCGCAGAGGCCTCTACCCCCCACCTTTTCTCCTGCAAATTGGCAAAAGCAGCTTCTTCTGAGCCCTGGATACACACTGGAATTATCTAGGGAGCGTTGAAAACACACTTCTGCCTGGGCCTCACCCTGGACCAATTAAATCAGAATCTCTGGGGGTGGGGCCAGGGTTTCCGTAAGCTTTGAAAACTCCCCAGACAATTTTAATGTGCAGCCAGGGTGGAGAGCCGCTGCTCCGTAGGAGTGCCTGGCGCAGCTCTGTGGAGTAGGTAAAACTTGCTCATCAAGAACTGATTGCCATGTGCATCTAAAATATGTTAATCAAGGTAATCAAGGCTAAGGGTTAAGGCTTCCATTTGTTCTTTTCACTGAATCAGCTGGAGGATTTGAGGGATGGGACACCTTGGCTTTAGAACCTGCCTCCCAGCCCAGTTCTTCCTTAGGAAGAGCAGACTTCCAGTAATGTGGGTGGTACGGGTTCTAGAAGGCCTCTCTTGGGTTGTCTTCCCCCAAATACACTGGTACCCTCTGAAGCTTGGCTTTCTTTAACCTGTCATGCTTCTGGGGTCTGTACTCGTGACCCCCATTTCTAATGTGCTTTCCCAGCCTGTCCCCTGGTATTTCCTCAATGTCATCTGGAGGACGCAGAGGCCTCTGAGGTAGGTCAAGGTGTGGGTTTACTTCTGGTTCCAGAAAACTTGGGCACTATTAGTGTCCATGTAGAAACCTTAACTTCTGCGTAGGAACTGTTTCTCTGTTCGTTGCTGCCCAGATGACCTGAAATGTTTTAGGAGAGCAGCGGTTTGGGGAGCAAGGAGGGATGCTCTGAGCTCATTCTGTGCTTGGGTGTTTGTGAATCAGGCTGCCTGTGCCTAGGCAGGGACCTGAGCCAAAGGAGAAGAGCCCCGGGCGTTTCTCAGCCTGGAAAGAGGCACCGGGGAGGTTCCAGCCCGGGGAGAAGCTCTGAGGAGGGTTTGTTTTAGGGCTCAGGGCTTGGCTTCGCCTTAGTGCATTTGCGGAGGACACAGGAATCACGTGTGGAGGGTGTTCTTCTCGGTATAGTGTCAGACTTGGCTCAGATTGTGTCGTTGAGGCCAGTGTCTCTTGCCCACTTTAGAGCACGGGGAAGGTGAGGCTTAGAACTGGTAAAGGACTTGATCTAACACCGTCCACAAACCAGGGTCAGTTATTTTGCAAGTCTCAGTATTCATAGATGTGCTTTACCATGCAAAAGGGGGTTGGCATGTTACGATGAAAACATGATGCTAAGTGAAACGAGCTGGACACAAAGGACAAATACTATGTGATTCCACTTGTGTAAAATATCTGGAATAGGCAGATTCATAGAGAGAAAGTAGATTAGAAATTACCAGGGGTTGCGGGAAGTTACTGCTTAATGGGTAACGAGTTTCTGTTTGGGGTGACAAAGACCTTTTGGTAATGGATGGTGGTGATGGTAGCACAACATTGTGGATGTATTTAACAGCACAATTCAGTATGTAATTTCAGTACATAATACAAAATACTTGAAAATGGCTAAAATGATTAATTGTAGGTTGTGCATATGTTACCAGGGAAAAACTTGACAACATAAAGAGTGAACCCTAATATAAACTCTGGACTATAGTTAATAATATAATTATAATAATAATGTTTCATCAGTTGTAACAAAGGTAACACACTAATGCACAGTGTTTATAATAGGGCAAACTGTGTGGGGCTGGGTGGGTTGTATATGGGAACTCTGTACTTTCTGCATGATTTTTCCATAAACCTGCTAGTGCTCTAATTTTAAAAAAAGGTTAAAATGACAAAGTCTATGCTATGTATATATATCACCACAATAAGAAAAATTTTAAAAGGGAGTGGATGGACAGACATTTTGAACTTACTGTTATTTTATTTGGATCATTTCTGTAGGCAGAATCACCTTGAGCCCTCAGTTTTGACATGAGGCCTGAGACCATCTGTGTGACCGTTTCTATGCACCCACCCCAGACCCCCAGTCCTCCTCTGCTGCGTCCAACTTCCCCCCGGGGAGAGCAAATCCGACTTGCCCTGCTGGAGTGACAAGTTCGGATAGAAGGAACTGAGTTCAGACCAGCCCCGCCATCGTGCCTGGCCCTCTCTTTCTCACCTCTTACTGAGGTTTATTAAGAATCTGCTTTGGATGCCTTTCCTTAGCTGGGGTTTTGAAGGCCCCTCTTTTGTATGCAGAAATGCACGGCTTCTTGGCAAATTCAGCAACAGTAGAGGGTACTTATTTGCTTAATACCACTGCTATAAAAAAAATTATGGGTTTTCATTGCATGTGTGTATCAGTAAATCACTTGAATACTGGAGAAGATCTTGGGGCCTTCCCTATAGTATGTCTCACTGTGAGTGAGTTGGGGGGAAATGGGGATCTGAGAAGAATGGAATGATGGAGGAACTACCTGTGGATGCAGAGCGGCTCGGGGACTGAGCAGGTGGTGTTCGACCAGCCACCCGCTCAGCATCGGTTGATGTGTGGATCACAATTCCTTAATTTCCGGTGCTTTCCAAGGCAATGCTCCATCTCTGCACCTTTTTATGCTCACTCCCTCAGCCCCCAATATGAGTCAGTGCCACTGTCTAGGATATTGCTCTCTGATACAAATCTGTGGACAGGTCACCACTGCTGGCTGCAGCTTTTCCCCCAAGGGTAAAAGGAAGTAGTATTTTTAAAATTAGCCTGAGAGGGAGCCAGGCAGAGCTCTGAGTTGGGAGTGGGGAGGCTCAGTGCCCTGCCAAAGCATCCTGATAATTTCATTACAAGATCACATTCGCCTTTAGGGGAGTTACTGTTGTTTTGATCAGAGATAATGGTGTAACCTGACTATGTCATATAATTGTGTGTAAATTATATCCCAGCCCCATATAGATGAAGCCTCTTTTTTTTTCTTGCTGCCAATTTTAAAGCTACTTAGAGGGAATGCCAAATTGTAGCTTGAACCGTAGTGCACTCTGGCTAATAGCTAAAGATGGGGAAGGGAGAGCTCTGAGAAACATTTGGGGTTATATTTGTAATTAGTTTCATCTGAAGTTAAATTAATTTCTGCAATCCGCATCATAAAAGATTGCTATTCCTTTGTGCGGTGGTGAACCACGGATGAATTGAAGCACACGAAATTAGATGGAGGATGGAGCAGGCTTGGCACAATGTCTTGGCCACTGAGGTTCATTTTAAGCCCTTCTTGAGTTTGGCTTCTTGGCTCAGGGATCTCTCTGGCCTATTATTTTTGCATCTTTGCCTCAAAACTGAAAAGGACAGTGTCGGACTTGTTCCTGATGGTGCTCTCTCTTCTCCCCTTTCGCCAAATGTGTCTTCCTGCTGGGAAGTGAAGGTGCAAGAGACTTCGGTGAATGGAAAGGGCAAGAATTTGACTCTCGATTTTGTCATTCCTGGTGCTGTGTGGCTTTGGACCCTTAACCCCTCTGAGCCTCCGTTTCCTTATCCGTGGAAGGGAGGCCAAGCCCCATCCTGGGATTGGTGGGAGGACCAAGTAAGGTAACTCCAGGGAAGGACCTGGCCCAGAGAGAATCCAGAGTGAGGGCAGAGAGCTACATGTGGGAGGAGATGGGTAAATGGGCTTTTCCGTGGGAAAAGAGGGCCTGTCTCAGTTGCTCTGATCTTATTAGGTAGGATCCTGCCCGTGTGTGAACTCTGGCCACACTTTTATGATGGTTTTCTTAGAGGAACTTAAATCCTTGTGCAAAATTTGGGTTGTTTCTCCTAGTTTGCTTTGTTCTTCTTACTCCTTCCCCTTCCAACATGTATTGCCGTTACCCCTTCTTAAAAAATGATGGTAAAATAGATCACATAAAATTTGCCATTTTAACCAAGTCTACAATTCAGTGGCATTAATTACATTCACAAAATTGCACTATTTCCAAAAATTTTCACCTCCCTCTCCAAACAGAAATTCTGTACCCATTAAGCAATAACTCCTCATTCCCTTCTCTCCCCAGTCCCTGGTAACGTGTGATCTATTTCCTGACTATGAATTTGCCTGTCACAGATACTTTGTATAGGTCGAATTGTACAATATTTGTCCTTTTGTGCCTGGCTTCTTTCACCTAGCATAAAGTCTTCACAGTTCACCCATGCTGCAGCGTGTGTTTCTTTGTGGCTCAGTAGTTAGTATTCTATTGTAGGTATAGACCACGTTTTGTTTATCTGTTCATTTGCTGGTGGGCACTTGGTCTGTTTCCATCTTTTGTGGCTCTTGTGAACGATGTTGCCAAGAAGATTGGCCTACAAGTATCTGTTTGAGTTCACTTTACTTCCTAAGGCAGAGACGGAGACCCTGCGGCTCTCATAGGGTCTAAGAGGTGGGGGACTGTGATGTATGCAACCTGCCTTCCTTGGGAGGCAGATTAAGATGATCACCCCGGTGGATGTGACGTTCTTCTCCCCTGTAGCTGCTGGGAAACTTCTGTGTGGACTCTGGCTCCAGTGTCACCAAAAAATGGGAAGCCAAGGCAGCGGTGTTCTGGGCCTCTCCCGAGTAGGCCCCTTTCTACCTGTGATCCCATAACCATTTGGAATTGGAAGATTCCTGATGCCTGACCTGGGTTCTGGTTTTGCATGTTACGTGAGTTTTGCTGCTCACTGGATTCCGATGTGGTATTTGTACCGGTGGCGGCAGTGGTGGTGGCAACAGTGATATTTAGGGACAGGAAAAAAATAACTGGAGAAACAGGAATTTTCGAGGGCACATCCCTTGGAAGAAGCACCCTGGGGAATGGGGCCTTGGGGTTTGGGACTTCTGTGACTCAGCCGCCCTGCCGAGAGCATCTTTGCCGCACAAGTGAGCTTACTTCTCAAATTCAGAGTGACATGGGAGGATGGACATGTTGGCGATAGCACACGATTCATCCCAGATTTGAATGGTGTGCACTTCTGTTCCAAACTTTAGCCTCGTGTTTTTTTTTTTTTTTTGAGGGGGGGTGTTGCAGAAAACACTTTGGATGTGGTCATGTGGGGTGAAGACTAGAGCCTTGTGTGGGGTCTAGGGACGTTGCCCTCCTGGGCGCCTGCCTTACCTTTAGCTAGCACATTAAGTCATCTTTTTTCAGACTTGTTTTTTCCATCTGCAAAATGGGAGTGACAGAGTGGGCGGTTTGCAAGATCCCATCCAGTGCTGCTTCTAACATCTTTCCTGAAATTTACTGATGAAGGAGCATCTGTAAATGAGCCTGCATTCTTGGACAGTGGAATGACTGTTTTTTCAGCAAGAGGAGTTTGAACTGTCTTTTCAGGAACTTGATGATAGAAGAATTGGCCCAATTTCTCTAGACTCAGTTAAGACCCTCCAGAGCCATTTCTTGCAAAGCTTTCCCTACATTTGTCAGGATTAAGATTTTATTTTATTTTATTGGTTTTTGTTTTTCTTTGTGTGGTAACTAATATCTTTGGGTTAATGCTGTTGGAGCAAAGTTTGCCCTTCAAACTCATTCTTAAAAGTAGCTTCTCTTTTCTAATGCTCCTCACTCTTACACACACACACATATACACACATGCGTGCCATTTGCTTTGCCCTATTTTAGAAAAATACAGCCAGTGATCTCAGATGGAACACACTTGTTAAAAGGGAATTTCAAAAACAAACAAAAAAAGCACCTGTTCTCTGGTTAGAGCTACGAAGTGGAGTGTTCTTCGCAGCTCTGGTGGGCAGCTGGCTTTGGCCAGTTCTTATGCGTGAACAGTAATTTCCTGAACTGGAATGGGTGCTGAGGTGTTCTTTGTAGAGTGGGGAGTGTGTGGGGAGCAATGGCCTATATTTAAATTACAAGTTCAGATGCTCAGCTTTGCAGCTGTGTTCTTGAGAGCCCGACCACTCCCATTCCCCTGTCCACATCCACACCCCACTTATAAGCATGAAACCTAAACCAAAGACAGGGCACCTGTTGGAGGAGGGGCTGCCCAAGTGGTGCAGGTCTCTGTAGGGGAGGGGTAGAAGGGCTAGTGTCTCTAGCAGTGGGAAACACTCACATCCAAAGTGTTTTCTGCAACCCCCCCCCCAAAAAAAAAAAAAAAAACTCCAAGCAAAGGAGGGAATTTAAGATCAATTTCCTAATGAATTTTGGACTCTGCTTGCTCTGGAACAGATGGGCCACTTTCTACCCTGGCTACGTCATGGGAGCCGAATGAGGCTATCTGAGCATTTTGGTGTGCGGTGGCCAGCTGCGGTTGCCTGTACGTTGAGTCCTGTACAGGGTGAAGGTGTAGGTTAGGGAACTGTTACCTGGAAGGCCTAGAACAGGAAGAAAGCACAGGAGGCTGTCACCGCAGGGAGAGGGGCCAGTGGGTACCTTGTCCTTGTCACTTTTTCCAAGATCAGAGAAGAAAGTTAAAATTACGGGGGTGCTAGATGTTTCCTGAGGCAAGTAGAAGCCAAGACTCTAGGGTTGCAAATAGGCAGTTATCCCACCCACACACATGCATGTGTGCACACGCTTACACATCCTCCATAGTACTGATGGGAATTTGAGGACCTCCTTTTAGTCCCCACAAGAGACCAGATGTAATGTCCCAGCCCCCAGCCCCCTGCCGGCCCGCCTCAGTAGCCATGGAGATGGAAGGGAAAGGGAGAAAAGAATGTGTGATTCTAGGGTCCTCTGGCGCTGCCCCCCTCACCAGAATGCAAATCATCCAGCAGCCCAGTCCATTTAGCAGTGATGCTGTCCAGATTCCCGAGGTAAATCATGCCCCTTTCCAGCAGCATGCCCCTGGCTGGAGAGGTCACTGTGCAGGGCCCCGTTGTCCACAGCCGTGCTCCCCTCTCCTACGGCAGAGCCAGGGCAAGCAGCTAACCAAGTGTCGCACATCTTCCCCTTGGCCTTTTCACATTCAGAAGATTTTGATTCAACCAGTTTCCTTTCAGTGTTTGCGGAAGAGTGGGATCCATCACTGTATCAGCTTGTTCCTGGGGAGGATGTTTTAGTTACTTGGACATTTTGGCGCCTGGAATTTCTCATCCTTCTTTAAAAATGTGTTTTAAAGGCTTTTTGGGAAACCTGTGTAGATTTATCGCTGGGTGTCTGCCCCTGTGTTTAGGGCTCTGTCTAGGCAAGTTTATGGCTGTAGGGCAACTGGTGAGGGAGGAAGGGGGAAGAGGAGACCTTTCTGTTTAACAAGTTTCTGGGGAATGAACATTCTGTTGACTTCTTTTATTTGGAAGGAAGACACCCGGGTTGTTGAATTCTCTGGGTCCGTGTGAACATTTGGATTATAGATAGGGCCTGCTCTGAACCCACCCGTCTCTAAAATCGTAAATGAGACTACAGGGTTCATTTTATAGAATGCCTCTCCCGAGTTTCTTTAAGTAGAGAACTCCACTAGTGCATGCTTATAGATTACATTAGTGTTTCTTTACAGATATTTAATTACTTGGCTAGGGTAGAAAAGGAATGAAAAAATCTAAAATTAAACTCTTGGGAGTCTTTGCCAATCTGAAACCAAGTGGAAATGCAGGAAAGTGTTTTTGAAATTATAGTAGGAGAGAATAGGGGCAATAAGAGTTGATTTATCAAAGCTTTTTATATAAGGTATCTTTTTGCTGCACATTTATTCTGAGCTTGAAGGATGAATTCAGTAACTCATTTTGGATTTAGTTACAGTGAACAGTTATTTAGCGTCTACCAGGTGCCCTGCTAGACACTTTGGCATATGTTATTTAATTTAGTCCTAATAAGAGTCTTGTATGGTAGGCTAATTTATTATATCTCCGTTTTACAGTGGATTAAATTCCACATTCTATTAGAATGGAAGTTCTAGCACCTAGTGCATAATGTATCTGTTGAATGAATGCATTAGGAAACTTGGGTTAGCCAAATGTGGTGATTAGTGCGTATAAGGAGAGATTTAAATCCGAAGAGGACCTGATGGAGTTTCACCATAAAGGTGACCTCGATCCACCCGGGGACGCTTATGGAATGGGTCGGAGGGGAAATGAACAATGAGGATCAAGGCTAAGAGGCTCGCTAGTTAGGGAAAGGCTCTTAGAGCTCGGCTGTGCTTGGGATCTTCACAGTGTCCTCCCAAACTTTATCTCATTGAAACCTCTGTTCATCTGAAAAGGGACAGGAGACAGTAAATCACAACTCTCAACACCTCTGCATGTCTCTTGCAGGCAACAGGAAATAGCAGCGAGCAGGATGCAGAGTCTAGAACAGTGCCCTCTGAGACAGTGCGGGAAGTCTGTGGCAAGGGCGATCCAGTTTGGGGTAAACCAGCTGCCGCTGTGGCATATGGCCTTGCTGGCGGCTGCTACGCTGATGCGTGAGCTCCCTGAAGCCTGCGGGCCTCCCTTGGTTACTGCCCTCCCATTCAGGGATTCAGGAAGAGTTCAGGGTTAGGTGGGACCTGGTCTAGCACCTCACAGGGTGAGTCCGGCCCAGGGCCTTTCCCACTCCTCAGCGTGGCCTGCCAATCACCACCGTGCCCCCAGGGGCCCCTCGGGGAGCAGCCCTGTCCAAGGTGGCTGGGGTCATTCATTCACTCGGCTGGTGTCCCGGGAGCCGGGCTGATGACGTGGTCCATGCAGCCATGGTCCCTGCCCTTAGGAATCCTACATCGAGCTGTAATACCCAGATTTGACATTGTGCTTTTTTGGTATATAACCAAACTGGTGAAACTCTGCACCTGCTGAATTTTGTAAATTTTTAATTTTGACGTTAGAAACAAACAACTACACATAGCTGAAACTTCGTCTTTAGAATAAGGGTTATTTCTTGTTTAATACTTGTCTCCTGCATGTAAGGTTCTTGGTCCCTGTTCTGAATAGTGTATGCCATTGGGCTTCCTTCTCCCTTGACTTTGAAACTGGTAGAATTCTGGAGTATGGTCCCATTTGTTCATGTGTGCATCCACCAAACATTTGGTGTGAGCTTCTGTGCACCAGACACTGTACCTGGCATTGTGCAGGGTTCCTACAGGAATCAGGAGCTTATGGTCTGGGGGAGGAGTTAAGAAAGACATATTCATTGATGACTTTAGCACAAGGTGGTGAGTGGTGAGTGCTTTGAGAGGAATATGGATACAATGCTAGGGGATTTCAGAAGAAGGAGGAATAGCTTCTGGCCAGAATGCCTGTATTTATATTTTGAACTTTGGAGAAGGTAGTATTAGTTGGGTTTTGGAGGATGGTTATAATTTGTCATGGGGAGATTCAGGAGTGGAGAAGCAATCCAAGGAGAAAGACCTATTGTGAACAAAGGTGTGGAGACCTTGGGATTAGCTGGGCTTGACTAGAATATGGGGTGAATCGAGGTGAATCATGAGAAATCAAGAGGGAAAAGGGTGCTGGGGACAGAGCTTGGAGGGTGGTCCTTGCTTGTGAGGTTGGTGTCTGTCTTATTCCCAAACATAAACCAGCTCCCAGAACAATTCAGTATAGACAGTGCACAGATGTTTTTGAGTTGCTTATGAGTTTCTTATTGACTGTTTTTGTGGGTACTTTTTGGGCAGCAGATTTTTATGCATTTAGTTCTTTTCTGTTCAAGCTTAGGTTTGCTGTGTGACTTTTCTCTTTGTGCTGATACATCAGAATGAAGCCGGGTGCTATGGTAAAAGAGGCTCTGAAGCCCAGTCCACATGTGTGTGAAACTCAAGCTTTTAGCCTCAGCCTGAATGCCTAAGATATCCAGAGCTACTATCTCCAGAATCCTTAGATTTCTAAAGGGCCTTCTCCATGCAACTTGGCTATCTCTTAGAGAAATTGGACAGTGGCTTGTTTTACTTGTTTATCTTATCAAGTGCTGCTTCAGGTAACCTGGTTAACCCATGTACTTCCCTTGTTGTTTCTTGCAGATGGTCACAAGAACAAAGAAAATATTTGTAGGCGGATTATCTGCGAACACGGTAGTGGAAGACGTAAAGCAATATTTCGAGCAGTTTGGCAAGGTAAGCGCTGCGTGGGGTTGGATAGCTTAGGTTAGAAGTGTCCTGATCAGTTCTTGGAACTGGGTGCCATCCCCCCTGCCTCTGCCATGGCTGTGTCCTTAAGAAGCTCATCCTTGAACTGGGCCATCAGGATTTAAGTGAAAGTTGGCAGGAGCTGAGATGGAAGAGTCCGGCTTGTGGTCATCATGCTGCCCCATGTGCCTGCAGGAGCACACAGAGTGGTCTTTCAGTGTGGTTTTGCTGCATTTGCCAGCCACGTGGATCCTGGGCTGGGAGCTGGCCTTGGCCGTGGCTGGGGAGGGGTGTGGGGCTGTGAATCAGTCGTGGCAGGGACTGCCACAGAAGCTCCTAGAGGTTTGTGAGTTGGCACCAGGCTTGGTTTGGTTCTTTCTAGAAAATGTATTGAGAGAATAGGCTCCCTGGGGCCCTTTACAGCTAAACCTTCCCTGTCTAATGCCCAAGAAGATGCAGGAAAGATACAGAGCTTGTACCTGTCAGCATTTTCCCACTTGAATGCTGTGAGACAGCAGTAAAATCATCCCCTGGGCTCTGCTGCTGCTGGAATAGGCTGGGAGCAATATAGTGAGCCTTGACTCAGTCGGGAAACATTGTCAGAGTGTGTGTGTATGCGACAGCCAGAGAGTGAGACAGACAGAAAAGACAGGTAACCATGGGTGATGTGCCTAATTCAGCCTCTCTCTATTGGTGGGGGAAGTTGGTGCCTTTCTGAAGGAGACACATTCCCCAGATGGCTGTGTTGCCCCAAGACTCACATGGGGCCACTTGTCAGGGACTGACTCTTTTTGGCTTTTGTATGCTATCCTTCCTCTGGCTCCCCTGAAAAAGGCAGGTCCAAGGAGGCTGGCCGGTGAGTGGCTGAGCTGGCTACTGTCCAGAGGCCCCCACTTCCTGCGTCTTTGATAGTTGTGGACATTGTCCTGGGAGCCCAGGTGTCTGCACAGATCTGGGACCTCCCTGCCAAGGTGCTGACGTGGCAGAGTGCTGCCTTGCAACCTGCGGGGACATGCGTCTGTTCTGAGCTCTGCCACTCCTTTCCTCCTGCGATTGCTTGCCATGGGTGGTACAAAAAGGCCATGCGGCTCACTGGCTGCTCTGAAGGTTCTTTGCTTTTTGATTGGTTTGCCCAGGGCAATGGGCAGCTCTGACCTGTCTCTATCTATGTCTGTCTGAGAGCTAGCTGTCTGGGATTAGGGCCATGACCTTTATTTAGTCTTAAAATGGAGATTTTAAGACTCTGTTTCTGCATGGATGGGAGAAACCAGCTTCCCCCAGCCCCGCCTTGCCTTTGGAATGGCACTGTATTACTCAGGGTTCTCCAGAGAAACAGAACGGGCAGAGATACATATATATGTCAATATTATGAGATTTATTGAAGGAATTGGCTCATGTGACCATGGGGATTGGCAGGTCTGAAATCCATAGGGCAGGCTGCAAGTTGGGAACTATGATGTAGCTTTTGATGAATTCCCCAGGAGAAGCTGGCTGGCTGAAGTAGAGATAGAAATTCTTCTTTACGTCTGCTGAAATCATCAGTTCTCCCTTGAAGGCCTTCAACAGATTGGATGAGACTTCTCTCATTGCTGAACACAGTGTCCTCTGTTGACGGTAGATGTAAGCAGCCGTAAATAGAATCAACAGACTAATGATTTAAATCCACAAAATACCCTCGCAGTATTGATCAGGCCAGTGTTGGCTTGACCACACAATTGGCACCATAACCTAGCCAAGTTGATACATGAACTTAACCATCACAGTTTACCCCTTGTCAACTTGGCACCCATACATGTATATCTCCTTAAACCATATTTAATCTCTAAATAAAAACATTGACAGTCATGCTTTAACCTAATGTACTTCAGCTATCCTGCGTACAACCAGAAACACACTAACCATTTCCCTAGATGAGGAGGGAAGTCCTTGGGTGATATTCTTTCTTAAACTTGATATCCTATAACTTAAATATTATGACATAAAGTTAATACAACTTATGTTATATGCTAAGAGGATAAAACAGGGAAGAAAAAAGGTATTGCTTTATATATATAAAAACATATTCATAACAAAACCTGGAGGAAATACTCGTAACTATTACAAACCTTGTTTCTGAAACTGGTCACATGGTCGTAGCTCCTATTTATAATTACCTTCTTCCACTGTCCTTTCCGAGTTCCTTTACCCCAGCAAGCACTTCATCTGTCGTACTTGGCCTAGTGGGATGACCCAAACCTTCATTCCTGAAGGTTCTAGGCCATTAGTAGTCCCACCTGAATTGGGCTATTTCAGTTTTCCATTGACTTTAATCACGGGCATGGTAGTACTGAGATGCTATAAGGGGTCTCCTGTATCCCAGGCAAACTCTTCTTTACCTCCATTGTTTGGTAGCAGTTCTGTTTCCCTTTGATAATCAGGATCAATCATCCCAGCCAATATGGTAATTCCGTTCTTTGCCTATTAATCCAGAGGCATGAGGAGCCCAAGTGGCTGAGTGGCAGTCTTGACTTCCAGTTCACTGGAATCATTGTTGAGTCTCCTTGTGGAAGCACACCTCTTCTTGGAATTAAGACCTGTAGACCAGCAGAGCTTAAGGTTGCAGGCACAGGATGCAAAATTTCCCTAGTGGATCACTAGGGTAATAGTGATGCCACTCCCATTTCCACTCCATATTTCCTGGACCTGTGAATCCTGGTGTTCTGGTTTGCTAATGCTGCCTTTTCACAAAACACCAGAGATGGATCAGCTTTTATAAAGGAGGTTTATTTGGTTACAAAATTACAGTCTTAAGGCCATGAAGTGTCTAAGTTAAGTCATCAACAGTCGGGTACCTTCACAGGAGGATGGCCAGTGGCGTCCGGAAAACCTCTGTTAGCTGGGAAGATACGTGGCTGGCGTCTGCTCCAGAGTTCTGGTTTCAAAATGGCTTTCTCCTAGGATGTTCCTCTCTAGGCTGCAGCTCCTTAAAAATGTCACTCTTAGTTGCTCTTGGGGCATTTGTCCTCTCTTAGCTTCTATGGAGCAAAAGTCTGCTTTCAAAGGCTGTCTCTAAAATGTCTGTGTAAGCTGCAGCTCCTGTCTCAACTCCTGTGCATTCTTTAAAGTGTCTCTCTTGGCTGTAGCAAGCTCACTCCTTCTGTCTGAGCTTATACAGTGCCCTAGTAAACTAATCAAGGCCCACACTGAATAGGCAGGGCCACACCTCCATGGAAATTATCTAATCAGAATTATCACCTACAGTTGGGTGGGTTGCATCTCTCTGGAAACAATCAAAGAGTTACAATCTAATCGACACTAATGCATCTGCTCACACAAGATTGCATCAAAGATAATGGCATTTTGGGGGACATAATACATTCAAACTGGAACACTTGGTTATGGGAGAGACATCACCCTAGAGTGATTGTTGATTTAGAGCATACACAACCCCCTGGAGACTATTGCACCAGCCTGCAAGGTATTGCCACCCAGTTGCTCTGTAATTGAGTCTTCAAAAAGCTATTTCACTGTTCTGTCAATTCAGATGCTTTAGAATGGTGGGGAACATGATAAGATTACTGAATTCCATGAGCATGTACCCATTCCTGCACTTATTTGCTGTGAAGTGGATTCCTTGATCAGAAGCAATGCTGTGTGGAATACCATGACGTTTGGTTAAGGCATTCTGTTTAAGTCCATGGATGGGTAGTTTTGGCAGAAGCATTGTACACAGGGAAGGCAAATTAGTATCTAAAGTGTGTGTCTATTCCAGTAAGAACAAAATGCTACTCCTTCCAAGATGAAGTGGTCCACTGTAACCAACCTGCCACTAGGTAGCAAGCTGATCACCTTGGACAATGATACTGTATTGGGGACTGAGTGTTGGTCTCTGCTGCTGGCAGATTGGGCACTCAACAGTGGCTGTTGCCAGGTTGGCCTTGGTGAGTGGAAGTCCACGTTGCTGAGCATAACCTCCATCCCTACCACCATGACCTCTTTGTTCATGAGCCCATTGGGCAATGACAGGAGGCTGGAGAAAGAGGCCAGCAGGTATCCACGGGAATAGGTCATCCTATCCACGTGATAATTAACATCCTCCTCTGCTGAAGTAACCAGCTGGTGAGCATTCACACAGGACACACATGTCTTCATGTTTTTCATCCATTCAGAAAGGGCTATCCACTTATCTCTCCCCCATACCTCTTTGTCACCAATTTTACAATCATGTTCCCTCCAAGGCCCTGAACATCTAGCTAACCTTTGGCCACAGCCTGTGAATCAGTATACACACGCACCTTGGCCATTTCTCCTTCCAAGCAAAATGCACAACCAGGCATACTAGAAGTTCTGACCACTGGGAGGGTTTCCACTGTCATTTAGGCATGTCCCAGAAAGGCGCTATAGTGCTACAGCTATCCACTTTTGGATGGTACCTATATATTGTGCAGAATTGCCTGCAAACCAGGTCCCTCGGTCAGCTGATTATAGGGGACTTCCCAAGAGGCCATAGCTGTGGACTGGGAAAGAGAAGGTAATGTGACCGGAGTGAAGGCCATAGACATTTGGGCTACTTCCTTGTGTAGCTTACGTACACTCGAGCTTGATCTCATATATACCACTTCTATCTGATGAGGGAATGCTGCTGTGCATGCCCAACTTTATGGCTTGGTGGGTTCGACAACACCCAGTTCATAATAGGCGCTTCAGGTTTCGTGGTCACTTGGTGACCCATGGTTAAGCTAAGGCCGAGTAGCAGACCAAAAGCTGTTTCTCAAAAGGAGAGTAGTTATCTGCAGAGGATGGCAGGGCTTCGCTCTAAAATCCAATGGGTCCGCCCTGTGAATCTCTTATTGGTACCTGCCTGAGGCTCCAAACAGTATCTCTATTTGTCACTGACACTTGCAGCACCATTGGATCAGCTGGATCTTATGGTCCAAGTGACAGAACAGCTTGCATGGCAGCCTGGATCTGTTGCAGAGCCTCCTCTTATTCTGGTCCTCACTGAGAAGGAATAGCTCTTTGGGTCACTTAGTAAATTGGCCAGAGTATCACTCCCAAGTGAGGAGTATGTTTTCTCTAAAATCCAAAGAGACCACCTAGGCATTGTGCCCTTTTCTTGGTTGTAGGAGGGGCCAGATGCAACAGCTGATCTTTCATTGTAGAAGGGACATCTCAACATGCCCCACACTACTGGAGGCCTAGAAATTTCACTGAGGTGAAACAGTCATGAATTTTTTGGATTTCTCTCTCACCCTCTGAAACAAAAATGCCTTACCAATGAAATGCCTTACCAATATGTCTACAGTAGTTGCTCCTTCTTGGCCACTAGTTCCAGTCAGCATGTTGTCAATCTAATGGACCAGTGTGATGTCTTGTGGAATGGAAAGGTGATCAGGGTTTCTACAGACTGGATTATGGCATAGGGCTGGAAAGTTGATAGAACCCTGAGGTAGGACCGTGAAGGATCTTGCTGGCCCTGCCAGCTGAGAGCAGACTCTTTCTGGTGGTCTTTACTAGAAGGTGTCGAGAAAAAACCATTTTGCCAGATCAATAACTGCATACCAGATACCAGGGAATGTATTGCCTTGCTCAAGAAATGATATCTCATCTGGAACAGCAGCTGCAATTGGAGTCACCACCTGGTTAAGCTTTTGATAATGCACTGTCATCCGTCTATTTTCTGCACAGGCCACATAGGAGAGTTGAATGGGGATGTGGTGGGAATCACCACCCCTGTATCCTTCAAGATCTTGATAGTGGCACTAATCTTTACAATCCCTCCAGGAATCCGGTATTGCTTTTGATTTACTATTTTGCTGGTAGAGGCAGTTCTAGTGGCTTCCACTGGAGCCTTTCCTACCATAATAGCCCTCTTACATAAGTCAGGGAACCAGTGTGAGGATTTTACCATTGCCGAGTATGTCTATTCCAAATATTCATTCTGGAACTTGGGAAATAACCACAGAATGGGTTTGGGGACCCACTGGACCTATTGTAATGTGGACCTGAATTAATATTTCATTAATCACCTGACCTCCATAAGCCCCTACTCTCACTGGTGGACCACAATGATGTTTGGGTCTCCTGGAGTGAATGTTGGCTCAGAGCCAGATTCTAATAATTTCCCCAAATCATTACCTTTTTCTCACTGTGTGATCATCTTCGTAAAAGGCAGTAGATCCTGTTGAGGGAGGCTGGGAGGCAGATTAACAGTATAAATTTTTGGCAGTGTAGCATGGTCCTTCACCAAGAGGTGAAGGGTTTCATTCAAGGGGTTCTGGGTCTGTATGCTGCACCAAGTTGGAGAATTGATTGAAGGGTTGTGACTTTCTGTTTTTGTAATTCAAGTTAGACTTTTGTTCATTTGACCTAAAACCCTTCTTACACAGCTCACCTAAGAATTTATAGACTGCCCATCTATTTAATTTCTAGGTACTCCATTATCTACTAGCCAGCACCGTAGGTCTCTGTGAGTTAGACCATTCTGATTACTGCTTTGACTCTGCTGTCCATTAGGGTAGCCATGTCTACCCTGTGTTTGGCAATTAAAGTGCTGCCACTTGGCTCCTGCCAGCCCCAGATCCATTGTCCTCATTGTGTTTACGCATTCAAGTTAAGTGACAGCAGTTCTCACGGTAATATCTGAACTACGGAGAAGAGTGACTACAGAGCTCTTCAGGGATGATGGAGCTAGTCTCACAAATGTATTCCTCACAGTCCTGGTGAAATGTGTGTCCCCTGGATGTTCCTGGGGTGTGTGAGCGGGTCTTCATGATAAATCCACTCTAACATTCCAGTCTCCCTCATCTATATTATACCAGGGCAGTTCTGGCGTTTTGAATTCACCTTTTGGTCCATGTTTCAGCCAACCACTTGAACAAATTTGTTAGAGCCCTCGGGCTGCAACACTGAATACAGAGTCCCTGTTTGGTGGGCCCATATCAATAAATTCAGCTTAATACAACTTTATGTTTCATCTGCCGTTATCCCATATCCTTAATATCCATTCTAACACCTCCTTATGAGTAACATTTTGGACCTCATCTTTGAATGCCTGTTGGGACTTCAGTCTGATTAGAAGGCTGGAAGAAAAGAGGGGTGATTATGGTTGGTCATGAGAGGAATTATCAATGTCTTACAAGCCAGCTGCCTTAGGGCATTCCAGGTGTGAGGGTTGTTTACTCTGGGGAGCAGTTTACAGGTTTATCAGGGTTAATGTCTTCAGGTGGAGGCAGGGATGACTGATTCCTCAGGGCAGACTGGAGGTGGTATGGCTGATTCCTCAGGACAGACCATTACGGGTTTATCTGGCAAAGAAGCCTCGGCAGAAGCTAGGGTTTCAGTGTCCCCACCATCAGCATCAGCCCCTATGTTACCATACGGATTTTCAGGATCCCATTCCTTCCCAATCAATGCCCTCACTTTCAGAAGACACCCTGCAAGGTTGGGAGTTCAATTTATGTTGTAATTCAGCCACTTACCCAATGAGACTCTTGGTTTGGTTTTCAGAAATCTTATTTGTGGCTACAAGAAATAGAGTTTCTTTCAGGGCACATATAGAAACTTTCATGTCCTTCATGTGGCTTTCGAGCTGGGAATTTGAAGCCTTGAACTCTTATCCCTTTCTTTAACAACTGTATTCACTGTATTTAGGAACAGCCAGCCAACATCATTATACTTTTTAACCCCATAGAACTCTTTTAGGGTACCAAATATTCTGTCACCCAGAGCCTTGCCTCCTATGAGCATTTGAGTAGCAGTATCCAAAGGTGATATTTTGTATATCTCTATTGCCAATTCACTTGGACTTTCAGTGACCCCCAATCATTGGAAATAGAGTCATTAGTGCCTTTGAATCTAATCGGATTAGAAAACCAATTTCAAAACACCCAGAACCAACTCAGAAATCCCATCCTTAAGATTCTGTTTCTCAAGGACCACTCTTGGTACCAAAATCTATATTAGTCAGGGTCCTCCAGAGAAACAGAGCTGGCAGGATGTATGTGTATTTATATGTATTTAAATATGTAAACTTATATGTAGCTAAATGTATATTTAAATATGTAAATATTATGAGATTTATCATAGGAAATGGCACCTGCAACTATGGAGATTGGCAGTTCTGAATTCATAGGGCAGGCCACAGTGAGTTGGGAACTCGGATGAATGTTTTGATGAATGTCCCAGGAGAAGCTATCTGGCTGAAGTAGAGATAGAAATTCTTCTTTCTTACTGCTGAAATATCTGTTCTCTCTTGAAGGCCTTCAGCAGATTGTATGAGACTTCTCTCATTGCTGAAGGCAGTCTCCTTTTTTGATTGTAGATGTAAACAGCCATAGATGCAATCAACAGACTAAGGATTTAAATCCACAAAATGCCCTCATAGTATCTATCAGGCCAGCATTTGCTAGACCAAACAACTGGCACCATAACCTAGCCAAGTTTACACATGAACTTAACCATCACAGGCACTTAACTGCCCTTCCAGCTCGATCTTGAAAGGCTCCTTCCCCACTGCTTTCCGGCATTGGGAGTTGAGGGCTGATTCATTTTGTCAGGGTTCTAAAGAAAAGCTGAGTGTATTCTTGACCAGGTACGTTACAGTACTTCTCTTCAATACTAATTTAAAACACTAAGGGGAGTTTTGTCCCTTACCTAGCCCCACCCTGCCTGGGAAGGGAGATTAAAAATAATTAAATGAGACAAGTCCAGTTTGCACAATGGAAGGTTCTGGGACATGAGCCCTCTCTGCTACCATTCTGTCTTTAAAACAAGGCCAGGGTAGGGTTTGCAAACATGAGGTGGGATTTCTTTTTCGAGCCGTAACCTGCCTTGGAATCTCATGAGCCTATTTGTGGGTGTCAGGGAAGTTGACACTGCTCAGATGGGCTGTTGGAGTATTTCAGACAGGCTTCTACTTGCCAGCACATAGTACCTTTCTCTCTACACATTCCCAGCCCTCCACTTCTTTTCCTTTTTCCTCTCTCTTCCCTCCCTTCTCTCTCTCTCTCTTTTTTTTTTTCCATTAACACATAATTTTTGACTCAATATGTCAGCAGCAAGGCTATGGGAGGCTCTGCAGGCTTTGGCCTTGGCCACAGTGGCACGATCATGCCAGAGAACAGTTGTCCTTTTGTCTGGGAAGCAGTCACGGACCATCTTGCTCGGTCTGAAGCTGCCTGGTTAATTTTGCAGTAACGTTTGTGGATTCAGGCAGGATGTGCAACTTATCAAGTGTTTTATTCAGGGGCTAAGGAGGCTTTTGAATGTATCAAACCATAACTCTCTGTGCTCATGCTTAGTAGCTTATTTCACACGTATGCTCTGTGTATTATCTGGTTCTGTCTTCAGAATAGCTTATTTGTCTTCTGGCTGGTGGCTAGTGTTACATTTGTGTCCCCTTGTGCAGGGCCTGCCACCTCGCAGGAGTATGATCCAATTCATTTGAATCCAGAATGATCAGAGTAGTGGAGACTCTGCTCCTGGGCCTTTGGGGCAATGAATAAATCCAGTAGCTGTGAAAGTGGGTGACAGATAATTGGCAGAGTGACTCTGCCTTTCGGTAGTTTAAGTTCTGGTTGAAGGAAACCCACAGCACATGCACACACGCACACACACGCTTGCATGAAATATGCTGGTCTATATATGTACACCTGCATACATATTTTCCTGACTGTATAAGATTGTTTTGAGCTATCTTCAACACAGCTTCAAACTAGCGATGTATAAATTTGTTCCTTCTGGATACCATCTTAGTTTCCTAGCTGGTAAAACAAATACCATGCAGTGGGTTGGCTTAACAGCTGGAATTTATTGGCTCATGGTTTCAGAGACTAGAAGGCTTGCTCCCTCCCAGGATTGGTATCTTCTGGCTGCCGAGCAATCTTGGGGTTCCTTGGCTTTTCTGTCACAGGTCCACTCACATGGTAGTGTCTTCTTTCTCTTCCAGGTTCTGTTGACCTTTGGCTTCTGGCTGCTCCCCATGGCTTCTCCTTCCGTGTCCAATTTTCTTTGCTTGTAAGGACTTCAACCAAATTGGATTAAGTTTGGGCACACTTTAACTAATAACATCTTCAAAGATCCTGTTTACAAATGGGTTCACACCTCCAGGACCAGGGATTGGGACCTGAACATGCCTTTTCTGGAGGACATAATTCAATACCCAGAAGAAATATTATCTCATTTCTTTCTTCCAATGGTGATAGTCTCCATTTTGTAGTTTGTTAAATGGAGTCTCATTGGAATTAAATCTTTGATTCAAGGTCACAACCCCCAAAGATGTAGAGCTGGGTGCAAACATCCCCTCCTGGCTTGTCTGATGACAGAACCTGAGCTCTGGGTTCGCTTCCAACAGGTGGGGAGCATGCTAAGTAGAGGGAGAGACTATGTCCCTCCAGGTACCCAGGGTCAGTGCTGGGAACCTGCACGTTCATTGCCTCATTTCATCCACGTAGCAGTGTTGTGCTGTTTGGTATCATCAAGCCCCTTTGACCAAGACAGACAATGAGGCTCAGCAAAAGTCACCTAGATAAAACAGCACAAAGCCAGAATTCATGCCCTACTTCTTTTCCTCTAAGTGTAGAACTTTCCATTCTTCCTTGGCCTATGTTTAGGGCTTGCTACCCTCTTTTTAGACGTCTCCCTTTTCTCCCTCTTCCCTTCCTGCCTGAAGCTTCTTCAACTGTTTATTTGAGGTAGCAATCAAAGTAGGTAAGACTGCTTTCAAGGAGCTGAGCTCAGGGAGTTTAAATATGTCATTGCTTTAACTGGAGTGGGCACAGAATGGCACACCGAGTGCCTTTAAATAACCGGAATTAGAGGCTTATGAACTCTTTTGTGCTTTTTACCCACCTTCCCCCCAGAAAGTTTACCCCTCTGGTTGGAGATGTCATTACCTGTTTATATTTAAGATTAGACCCTGCTAACTTGAGATGGCTGTCTCCCCCCTGGGGCTGTTCTGTGCTGTCCTTGGAGAAGGGGAAAATGCTGGAGAAGGAATCCCATTCCTGTGGGCTGGGTCTGTCTGTGCGTCTATCCTGCGGGACACCTGGTCAGGTCATTTCATTCCCAGCCTCAGGTTCTCATCTGAGGGAAGGGGCTGGACCAAATCAGGGGTTGGACAAACTTGAAAAGGACCAAATAGTAAATAATTTTCAGCTTTGCGGACCATATGGTCTCTGTAGCAGCTAGTTGATTTTGCTGTTGTGTCACAAAGGCAGCCACAGACAACATGTGGACAAATAGTCATGGCTGCGTTCCAGTAAAGCTTTATTTACAAAAATAGGCAGTGGGCCAGATTGGGTCCATGGGCTATAGTCTGCTGATCCCTGGACTAGATTATTCCTAACACTGATTTCAAACTTGAAAATTCAGTAATTTAGAAAGTGTTTAAATGATAAGTAGATAGATAGATTGATGGATGGATGGATGGATGGATGGATGGATGGATGGATGGATAGTAATCTAATGTATCTTTAGGCAGTAACCAAAACAAGATCTTATCAATAGTAATGAGCATGATATAATTAAAAAAACAGTCTTAATCATGGTAGAGTTAACTTTCTCGACTTTGAGGTACAGGGACACTGAAAGATTCATTATTTGGAAAAAGCCACTGTTTATAAACTAGAATCACCATCTGTTCCGGTTTGCTAATGCTGCTGTTACGCAAAACACCAGAAATCAATCGGCTTTTATAAAGGGGATTTATTTGGTTACAAATTTAGAGTTCTAAGGCCATAAAAGTGTCCAAACTGAGGCATCACCAAGAAGATATCTTCATTGAAGAATGGCCACTGGCATCCAGAACACCTCTGTCGGCTGGGAAGGCATGTGGCTGGGTCTTCTGGTTCTTTGCTCCTGGGTTGCATTGCTTTCAGCTTCTGCTTCCAGTGGCTTTCTCTCTAAGAATCTGGGGGTCCTCTGTTAGCTTCTCCAGGGCAAACTCTGGGCTTCATCTCTTAACTTAGCATCTCCAAACGTCCTTCTGTCCACACCTCCAAGCATCTCTAAGCATCAGCAAGCACCTGGGTCTGTGTCAGCTCTTAGTTTCTCTCTTAAATACACCAGTGAACTGATCAAGACCAACCCTGAATGGACATGGTCCATACCTCCATGGAAATAATTCAGTCAGAAGTTCCACCCTAATCAGTAGACTGATCAGTCTGCCCCCACAAGATTGCGTTAAAGAACATGGATTTCTGGGGGACATAATATATCCAAACCAGCGTATCATCCTATGAGTAAGACCCAGAAAACCAATAGTTACTCCCTATTGCATGTGCTAGGTCTAATCTAATTGAGACTCAGAATTTGTGAGGTTCAGATTTTACTCTGAAGATAATTTTACTGTGTGTTGGTTTTTGAATTAGAGCCACATGTGCTTTGTTTCACACTTTTTAATGCATTTTAAAAATTTGCTTCTCAAGGATATCAAGTGAGGTGGGTGGCATATCTGTTATGTAGATGAAGAAATTGATGTTCAGAAAGCTAAAAGTAAGTTGTTCAAGATCACACAACCCTTGCTTGGTGCCCCAGATAGTCATTCAATTTTGCACAACCCATCCTCGCCCACTTTACCACCAAGCAACCCCTTCCTCAGATGGAGCACGTTTTGTTCATTTGTCATAAATGTTGATACAGAGTAATTTATTTTACGGTCTCAGGTTTCTTCATGGACGTTATCTGTGCTCATGAGATCGTACACACAGGAATGATGTACCTAAGCCATTCCAAAAACTGGCACGTAAACGATGCCCTAGATGTGCACACACAGACCCAGACAATGGATCTGCCTGTGCTCCACATTATCCCACACAGCCTTCCGGAATAGTCCTGCTTGGTAATTAAAATGCACTGGGATCAAAGAAACTCCAAGTACATGGGTTTCCTCTTTCTCCCGCTTAGGCCCCTCCTTCAAGTTCCGGTTTCTTAAATTCTCACTTATAGGCTTTTGGAGATCAAAAAGAGGCCTTTAAACTTAATGAATTCTCTGCTTCGTCCCGGATGGAGCAGTTCTGCACCTTTCAGCTGTTGGCTGCGACGAGGGGGCTGCTGGGTGCTGTGTGCGCCAGGTAATTCTCACTTTATAGAACTCCTGTGATAGCAAAGCAGCCGCATTTGGAGGCTTCCAATTATACTTCACATGGCGAACTGTGTAATTAGTTTGGAAGACTTATGCTTAGTCATTGGTTTATCCTAATCGGCTTTGGCTTTCCCCAACAACAAAGTGAGCTTATTTTGCTAAGCTGAAACAACTCTGCACCCTTTGTTCCTGCCTTTTATTGTCTCATTCCTTTCATTCTGTTTTACTGCCAAGGTTCTGTTTCATTAGGCCCACAAGTCATTTCCAATTCAGTGGGCTGCTACAATCCAGCCTTTATCCCTCACCGCCCCGGTTCCCATGTCCCTCTGGGCCAGCGCCCGAGTTTGTGGGATGACATGAGGGCTTTAACCCCTTCCTGTGCCAGGCCGTCATTGTACTGGATGGGAAGAAAAAGGATTTTAAGGAACAGATTTGGAAAGTTGTAGCTCTTCAGGTCCCATCAAAGGGGAGCTCCTGGGAAATGAGGTGAAAAGTGTCCTTCAAATGCTTTTTGTTAGATTTGGGTTATGTGTGGGCCCATAAAAGTTAATTTGAGCTGGAGAGAATGGTGCTTGAAAGCTTTCTGGGGAAAAAAAAAAAGAAAACAAAAAGGAATCGCCTTTTTAATATAATGAGATCTTCTCATTCTTTCCACTTGTGAGGGGATCCTCGGAGAGCACACTGAGGAAGTGTTTTACACCTATTATTTTCCAGCTCCAGGTTTTATGTGCAGGTGTGATTACGCGTCCACTGTTGCTACTCAGATTCTCCTTTTGATACTGTATGTGTGAGGAGAGTAATGCCTAGGAAGAAAAAAATGTTCTAAAGCCTTTGAAATTTGAAAGGCAAGATATTTGTGGGGAAATAAATAAGCGAGTCAACATACTCCTGAGAATGGACTGTGATCCTGAGGTAAAATTTTATCACTTCCAAATGTGTATTGTTGATAAACGGAGCTCTGTGCACTGTGGGGTTCCCTCAGATGTAGGCCTGGAAAACAAAAGCCCTGCCTGTCCTTTGCGGGCATCAAAGCTCCTGGGAGGCTTTCGGCTTCTGAAGTGGTTTGTGCAGGTGGGCTGACCGGGCCTCGCCTGTCGTCTGCTCACTTTTCCTCTGGAGAGCCGCGCTGTTGCTCAGACCTTCTCGAGCTCTAACTGTAGGGCGGACTGGGAGGGACTCCTTACCCTCCCCTCCCTGGCCAGCCATGCTGAAGGCTACTTTTGTGTTTAAATTTTTTTCTTACAATAGCGCGGAACAAGGCCAACACTGTCCCCATGTTTCATTAATTCTCTGTCTGGTTTGTGTCAGTCTCTCCCTTCGGAAGTGTGTCATACGGAGGAGGGGATTTTGTTTGCCCCCTGACCTTGGCAGAGCGGCTCAGCGAGAAATGTCACAGTTGGAAGACGAAAGAATTCTGCCTCATCCGCCTGCCTGGAGGCCAGGTGGCTGCAAGCAAACACACAGTACCCACAAGTAATACGATCCTTGGGGCTTCACAGGTAAACCCTCCTGCTGAACAACCTGGTGTTTTCCTGTTGAAATTTTCCTCCATAGACTGACTTTTGCTCCGGCCAGGAGAGGTTCCAGTTAGAAGTCGATTGATTTCGGGGCTCCAACGTCACTTTTCCTAAATCCTCATCCGCCCCCCCCCCCTTTAATTGCTTAAAAAAGGAGCTCCTGAAATAGAGAGTGGGTTTCTAGGAAAACTTCCCACTTCCCTTTTCGTGTATAAAATATAGCCGGCTGTTATGTTAGGCAGATGCATCAGACATTATTATTACTCTGTTAACAGTATTTTAAAATATACAAATAGAAAAAAAAGGCAACAAGCTGGGTAATATGCTGGGAAAATTTTGAGATTATGGTAATCAAAAGACATCTTCATATACATAGTAGGTAGAGTGACAAGGCCCAAACTTTCTGGCTTCACCGTTTGTGTTTCCCTGTGTGGTGTAGCTTTATTTGATTTTTCTGCCGGGCCAAGATGAGGAAGTCTAGGGCCAGGGTTGCTGATGGGCACGAAGGAGTTAAAGAGCCAGGGAGGGAGCTTGAAGGGCTCCCTCCGGCTCACCTTCCCAGAGTCCTCCTGGAGGCCTCTGAAGACGTCATTTACAATGGAGCTGTTAGCATGAGAAAGAAAGCCTTTTTCTCCCTGGACTTAGTTCAGTGGGAACTGAAAGTGAACTAGAAATCCTGGTTTAAGCTTGTGCCAGTGGGTGCAAGGAGTGGTTCTTAGGAAGAGAAAGCTCAGTTCATTTAGACTTGGCATAGAAATTGAATTCCATTGTTTCCTGGAGTGAACATTGATATGTAGATTCTACCCACTCCCCTCCCCGTTAATAGGACACCCCATTACATGGGTCTTGTACGCTTTTCTTTCTTTCTCTCTTTTTCTTTTTCTTCTTTTGTCCTCTTAGAATTAGTCTCTCTGTAGAAAGGCCAGATTTGTCAAGTCACCACCCTCTAAATTTTTATAACTCTGTATTTTCAGACTTGATATTTGTGAATTAGCTCGAAGTGGGCTGCCGATCTGTACTTTATTTACATTCGAAGCCTTAACAGTGAGAGCCCGAGAAAAATGTTAATATTCAGGAAGAGGCAGAATGGTTGAGTTTCTGACTGTTGCTAACCTCACAACTGCCTTTAAAACCAATCATGAGGCACACGGCTGATATTTAATAGCTTTTAGCTTATTATTTTTCTTCTCCTCCTCTTTCTTTTCTATCCAAGTTGACCTGGGTGTACTTGAGCGGAAATGAAGTCATCCACATGCTGAATTAGAATAATCACAGGCTTCTAAGAATGAAATGGAAGCAGAGATTAAATGGTGGAGGGAAAGCCAGCAGTAATAAGCACTGGGAAAACTTTGCATAAAATAAGTAGGAGATTTGATAGATTGGATTTGTATATGCTGCTTCCATTTTTCTCCATTTCATGTTATCTTCCTTGAGTTGAGTTACTGGCAAAGTAGGATTTGATTTGCCTGAAGTCCACATCCTTTCTGCAGTTCAGGCGATGGATGGCCCTTGCTTCTTAATGAGACGTTTGTACATCTAGGATGTTTCCAGAATGGAGGAATCGGGGTGGAGGGATGGCTGCTGTGAAATACTGATGATGACTTGTTGCAAGTGCTGGGTGGGGTGGGAGATAACACACAGCAGGCAAACTTAATGAATATTGACTGTTACAGGGAGAAGAAAACAGGGCAGGATGAAGGAAGGGTAACCCACTACCCTGGTTTCTGGGGACTTGAGAGCATGCAAACCAGAACAAGTTGCCACCCCTAAATAAAGGTGTGTGTGTGGGGCGGGGGGAGTCCAAACACTTGGCCTGAAACTCCAAAAGGGATGAAACCTTTCTTGACCACCTCCAGGGAGATTTAAAATATTCCTTCCTGTGTGTGTGTTCCAGAACACTTACTTCATACCTATTTGCAATCTGCCTTTCTGATTTAACTCCCAGCAGCTGGGAACAGGAGCTAGCACAGGACTTGCAGGAGTACAGGTCAGTAAATGTTGAGTGAGCAAGTGATTGGAGGAAGGCAGGACAGACAGATAGATCCTCCAACTCCCCACCCCCCAGGCCAAGGAATGACTTGGAGTATAGGACTTCTTTGGGCTCCTACTTAGGGACTGTTTCGCTGCCTTTTGAAAATAAAAAAATTCTGCTCCAGTGTAGTGAAAAGTGAGCTTCCTGTAAGTAAAGAATGAAATAAGGATTTAATTAGATTTAAAAATCCAGCAGTGGTTTGTTTCCAGGAAGTTGTTTTTAGGTGGTCTGTAGGAAAAGATGTAATTGTGGGAGGTGGATTAGTTGTAAATTAGAGTTTGGTGTTGAGATCCCCAAACGCTGTTTTAAAATTGGGGGCAGAGTTAAATATTTTCAGACTTGCTTATTGTTTGTATTTGAAAAAACAATTCAAGGTGCTTTGCACTTAAGGAAATGTAAATGAGAGTATGGAATGGTCAGAGACTGGCTTCCTGATCTTATTCTCAGCTGCTTCTGCAGTGGCAGCAGGGCAGGTAGGAATCGGGGAGATAAAGTTCTGGAGTAGTTTGCAAGACCAAGGGAGCTTGTAGATTCTCTGATATGGAAAAAAAAAGCATTTTTGGTTTTTATCTTTCAAAAGACCACCCCATTTCTTTTGTCAATAGAGTGTTTTAGTGGCAAAAGAGATTTATCAATGTCACAGCTCTTTATTCCGACTCATTTGGCATCAGTGTTCAGATTCAGGGATTCCTGTTTGCCTGACCCTTCCGTGGGTTGTTTGTCTTATAATTCTCCCATCAAAGTGAAGAGGTAGGTTGGATAATCTACATTTTAAAGTTCGGAAAGGAAGGCTGAGTGAGCATAAATGACTTGCTCTACCCTTTAGCCAGATAGCAGTGGGCCCAAAGTGCGAATCCTGACCTGGTGAGGGCTGGGGCCGTTACTCCACCTGAACTGCGTTCTCCCTCGGAGTATGGGGTGCATGCCCAGTGGATTTTGGGGCCACGGGATTATCATGGCATTTTTTCCAGAGGTGTGACTTTTACCTGGTGATTGTTTGTTTAAATAAATAATCTGGCATAAGATCAAAAATTGTGTAGTTTCTTTTTAATAAGCCATGAGACTTCAAGGCGTTTCAGGGTGGCAGCTGGCTGCATCAGTCTTGGGTAGAAAACTTGGGAATCACTATTGTTTAGCACAGGAGTTGGCAGACTTTTTCTCTGAAGGACCAAACAGTAACCATTTTTGGCCTTGTGCGCCAGATGATCTCCTTCACAGCTACACAACTCTGCCATTGTAGGACAACAGCCACAGTGAGTATGTAAATGATGGGCGTGGCTGCGTGGCAATAAAACTTTATTTACAAAACCCCAAGGCTGCCCGATTTGGACAGAAGACCATGGGTTTGTGGACTTTCCCCAGTTTAGCATATTGCTTGGTAATAAGGGCATTCGGATCAGTGAAGGCTGGGGTCAAAACACAGCTCGTCTGCTTACTAACTGTACCCTTGGGCAGATATTTAGCCTCTTTCTGTCTCAGTTTCTTTATCTGCAAAATGGGGATAATGATGGAACCACATACGATTGTTATGAGGATTAAATAACCTAGTTCTTAGCATCATACTGGAAAGAGAGTATGTGCTTAATAAATGTTAGCTGTTGCTGATTTCACCAGCTGAGATGTAGGTTTGGCCTCTGGAGTTCCCTCTCTAGTTCTACCCAGCAGCAGCCCTGCCACTGCAAGGGCCTCTTCACGTACACACACCACACACACACACACACCACACACACACTCCACAAACACAAAGCAGTCTTCCACCTTCCTCAGCCGTTCTCTGGGTAGGTTTACCACTCCATTCTTCCACCCATCCCCCGGGGGTGGCACAAAATTAAGAAGTCCTTCCTGATTTGCAGCATGAAGGCAAAACTTTAGTTTTGTGTAGTCTCGGATGGGATGCACCTTGAGTTAAATTCAGCTACCCTAATGCTTCCAGTGTGTGGAACTGACCTTCCAGGCACTCGGGCTTGGATGGAAAAAGTTGTACTGATCTGGGTTGAAAGACAGTTTTTTTTTTTTTTGGTAGGAGATACTGTTTGGAAATCATTCTAATATCATTTAGCTGATGCTTGTTAGTATCTATTGTGTGTTAAGAGTTTTTCACATCCTCATATAAGTTTTCCTTCTTTTTCCTTTAACATTCCAATAAGCTTGGTTTTCTGGCTTTTGAATTTATAGTAAATAATATAGGGTGAGAAGATGTTAATAAATTCGGTGTAAAGGAGGAGGGAGAGAAACTTGTATAAACAAAGCCTTCAATCTTAAAAAGCACCACCTTGTGGGACCATTTAATGCAGGGAAACATCCATCCTTCCTCATTAGGCCCAGAAGGCATTGTCTACAGCCCAGTGCACCCTTCCTTTGTTTATTGATTCACTCAGAGGATCTTGACTATCTTTGGAATGCCAGGCCTTGTGCTAGGAGCCAAGGGCATATCCAGTGAGTGAAACAGACAAGAGCCTGCGCACCTGTAGCTTAAGTTTTAGATAGGTTGGGGTGGGGGTGGAGGAGCACCATCCAAGAGCAAGCAAGTAAATAATAGGAATCATTATAAATCATGTCATAAAGAAAACAAGTTGCTGAGAGAATCCATCATGGGGGTACAAAAGAAGGAACCCATGGCTTATCAGGAAAAAATTAAATTATGGTTAGTCTCTTTGCCCCTACTGGATTATAAATTCTGCCGAGGTAGGGCTGGATCTGTAGGGACTCACTATGTAAGGTAACCCCAGGGCTGGCCCAGTGCTGGGCTGTAGTAGATACTCAGTAAATAATGGCAGAATCAATGAATCTTCTGGATCGGAGGGATAAGGATGTGTCAGTCATTGGAGAAAGATTTCCAAATGGTAAAATTATGGTTTCCTTTGTAAGGATGGAGCTTTAAGAGAATACACTGGGTTATCTGGAGTATTGTCTTACGTGGAACCCATTATTCCCCTGCAGCCCAGAATAAATGAGCTGTTGTGCTCTCCTGTAAGAACTGGATAAATGCTGGGGGTTCATGGCTAAGGGAGTGTCTGGGCAGTGTGGAGCTCATCAGCCAGGCTCTCTCTGGAGCAGGTCTTGGTGCAGAGGGTGGACACATGGAGCTGCCCAGAGAAGGGGCGGGTGATAGGAGGGGAAGCATCACGTACGTGCTTCTCCTCTTTCGTCTTCTCACCTGCTCTGCCTTCTTTCTTTGTGTCTAGGAAGAGCAGTGGGCCTGCGGGGTGTGAGGTGTCAAGAAGGGTTTGTGGTTGTTGGAAGCAAGTGGGAGACGTGCTCACAAGTCTAGGCCAGTGGGTGCCATGGACCTCCCTGGGGTCAGGGACTAGGTGGGCATGGGCAATTTCTCCTCCATTACTGCCGTTTGTGCTTGGCCAGGCCGGGGACTGGAAACGGGTCCAACCACACGAAGCCGAAGCACAAACATCTCTGAGGTTGAGAAACCAGGCTGTATACAGGGAGAACTTGTTTGTGGGTACATTTTTCCCTCTTGAAAGAACAGAGGGACACTGCTGGTGTTTATTGTCAGGCTCTTTGAAATTGGCTGGATAGTGTGTGATAAAGTTGAATGACAATGGGCTTTGGAATCAGGTAGAGCTAAATTTTAATCCAGATGCCACCACTGGCTATTAGTGTTACCACCTTGGACCTGACGATTTAACCATCCAGAGCCTCATTGCTTGTCTATGTGAGAATAATCCTCTCATTAACAGGGGTTGTAAGGATTAAAAGAAACAGGTTTGCCCAGTTTCTGGCACTTGGCTGCCCCATGGTAGTCTCTCCTCCATCCTTTCTCTGCTTCTCTCTCACACAGGTACATGGTGTCTCGAACTTCTGTCTTCCACCAGGTTCACCTGTCACCTATAGACTCAGTACCTTAACCTGCACAATGCACTTCATATGTGCCGATTGGGTGGTTGAGTTAAGGGACTAGTTCCTTAACCCCTCCCAGGCTCTGCCCCATTGTGTGACAGCATCAGCTCTATGACAAATCCTGAGCCACACAAGTCCCGCATCTAAGATCCTGCTAGATTTAACCCAGCTGGAGCTTTTGGAGGGGGAGGCCGATGGGAAGATTTGGCTTTTTTTCCTCTTATGCTAATGAAGTGAATATGGCAAAGAGTCACAATATTTTCTTTCCAGGCAAAGAAATATTGTAATAGGAGAAACAGCATGCAGGGAAGCAAATGTGATCTTACTGGATTCTCTCAAGGGAGGAATAGGACAAATTGTCAGCTTCTGTTGAGAAGATAATGCTCTCGGTATGATAAATGCCAAGTTTCTATTGAAAACCACCATCTTAATGGTGGTAGCCCCTAGTACTCGGTGCACGCCTGGCAGCAGAGGCCGGCGGCACAGGAAAGCAGATACTTGCAGGGGGTTGGTTTGTTTGCAGTGAGAAATCAGTTTAAAGCAAATGAGTCTGTGCATTAAAAACGTTCTTTTAAGACAACTTTATAGAGCTAACTGGAGTGCTCCAGCCTGGCTGGCACTTAAAACACACCTATGGGGAGACTTCCACCCTCAATAAATATTTCTTGCATATGACTCAGATTAAAGGAGCACAGGGGACTGGAAAGCAGCCTAAAATAATTTTCCCTCCCATAGGAAGCAGCTGCCATAATTCACTTGCAAGTATTTCTAAAGGCCTGTTCTGATAGAATTGCTGCCTTCTCATGGACTGGGGTTTTTTGAATACTGTTTGGAACATCCCTTTTTGACAGGGGCATGTCTGGTCGTATTTTATTGAATCCCTCTCCCTCGAGAAGCTTTTCAGCTTGTAGTTGCCTGTTGGGGTGTGCTTTTTGCTGACCCCTCGTAGCTTCTTTGGTGAGGCTGGTCTGGCTCATAGGTCTGAGCTCTGGAAGGCCCTCGGCCTGGTGGGGGGTGGTTCTGGGCAGTGCATCCTAGAGCTCTGAGTATGCCGGGCCATTGCCTTGCCACCAGGACCCTGGCTGCATGGGGGACTGTGGGGGCAGTTGAAGAGGGAAGAAAGGGGTCTCTGCTAGCTGTGGTTGAAAGGCCCTGAGGCAGTTCTGCTTGTCCCCCTGTCCATCCCTTCCACTGCCCACTTTTTGAATGCCTGCTCAGTATTAGGCACTTTCTGGGGTTGGAGGGATGAGGGAGGAGGGCTCCCTGCCCGCCAGGGGAAAGCAGTTGGGAAGTGGAGAGGCTGGTAAACAGAACGGCAGTGAGGAAGCGAGAAGCCCGCCAGCCACCCACCACAGGTGGTGGTGAGGGTGGCGGTTGCTGTTTGTGCTCCCCTGTGCCAGCCCTCCATGCTTTACACCTCTATCTCGCTTTTGCAGGCAGATAATGTCTTCATCTGTCGCAGGGCCAACCTGAGTGTTGAACTGGAAAAGGTGCTCGACAGACACTTACTTTGGGTTCTGTCAGAGTACTGGTGTTGGCATGAGGGAGGAGGAGGAGGTGAGACTTTTACCCCACACACCCCTGGATAAGGCAGCACCTATCCCCTTTGGAAAGGGCCAGATGGAAATTGCCCATTGGAATAGTGACTTTGTCTTCAGCCAGAGAGCAGCAGGGGAGGCAGAGTTCAGATCCGCGGCCTGCACTTACCTTGCCCAAATATGTTAACTGCTGAGGACGTGTCCCAGGCTTTTCAAGACTCCCCCCTTCTTGCCACGTTCAGAGGTTTCTTTCTGAGATCGTACCACTCACTCCCACCCAGAAACTGCAGCCAGGTTCTCTGGCTCTGGGTGGGACGGAGGGTGCTACCTTTTCAGAGCTAGAGGGTCTCAGTGTATATCAATTCAGTCTCATCACTGCCTCCCAGATGCATTTAACCCAGGCTCTGCTGCTGAGGGCATCTGGTGGCCCTGGGAAATTGACAAAGATAACTCCTCAGATGCCCCTTAGACAAAATGACGGTTGAAGTTAGTGGTTTTGTGCTAAACCCATAAACCCGTAACTTCTAACCACTGGAGTGAAAGCTTCCAAATCAAATATGTTACTTCTAGATACCTTTTTACAAAAAAGTAAACAAAAAGAAATCTCATTTATTTTTGTGTGTGTGTTGGGTCCTCCCAGTCTAGGGATCCTTGTCACACTTTCTAATTCATAATCTCATTCTTTGCACCATGTTCCTATAGAACAGGGGTTGGCAAACTTTGTCCATAAGGGGCCCAATCGCGAGTATTTTAGATCTGTGAGCCATATGGTCTAGTGGCCCAACTATTCAGGCCAACCATCGTAGCGTGAAATGAATGAGTGTGACAGTGTTCTGCTTAAACCTTATTTCCAAAAACAGGCAATGGCCTGGATTTGGCCTGCGGGCTATAATTGACCGACCCCTGCTATGGGCATTCCCAGCCCCCAACTTCAGTCTCAGAGGAAAAAAATGATTTCACCTCCCTGTGGACTATGGGGATTTTCAGGGTCAGTCATGAATTTACTTGGGGGGTAGGTGTAATTGTTTGGCATAATAGTCCTTTTAAGGTTGACATATACTGCAAAGGGACATCAAAAAGTGTCTCTCCAGTCCATTTGGAAAACTCAAATAAGTAGCTGTAAATAGAAGGCTGACCAGAGAGAGAGTAGAACAGGCCCAAGACCTTGCCAGTGGCCCAAGGAATGTAGCTGTGGATGGTGAAGATTGGCCCTGGGATTTTGCTTCTTCTCGGGCCATAGGATTCTGCTGCTCAGCGACAGGTGCCCTGCATGGCTGTGCCAGCCTCCAGCTAGAGGGACTCTGCCCGCGAATGGTTGTGGAGAGGCTTGTCCGTCGTGCGTGTGTCACTTGTCCGGCCACATCCTGAACGTGGAAGACCAAGACAGAGGCGTTTGTGTAGCTGCACACAGAGGATCCTAGCTCTGCTAACTCACACCCGGGAGCTCAGAATTTGGTTAAAATCATTTTTCTAAAAGAAGAGGAAACTGGATCCACATGGATTAATTCGAACTCCTGAGGTCTGTAAAAACGCAGTAACACTGACGTGTCGACGAAAATGTGGAAATAAACACTTGGGAATTTTTATTTAAAGCCTTTATTGAAATTTCAGCTAAACATTCTGAACACTAAACACACTGTAAAAGAGCTATATATTTACACCTGAAAAACTCAATTTGATGCAAGCTGCTTATTTCTCCATTGTGATCACGTGGGCTGAGGTTCTTGGTATGAAATGCAATTTACACAAATTAGTCCAAGGCAGGTAGAGTGTGAAATTAAATTGATGCCTTGATTTCTGTATCCTCTAGTAAGTGGTTCTCTGAAAATTTGTCATTTCTGTCCTAGGAACTTTGAAATATGTTGTTTTTTTAAACAGAGCAAAGAAATTCTTATTGGTTAAGGATAGGAAACAACCTTAATCACAGGCTTAAGAGACATGTTTCATTTGGTTTTGTGGCTAAATATTAGAGTAGGTCCAAATTGGACTAGCAGTAGATATAGAAAAGTTAGGATTTAACATGTCTGCTAAATTTTTCAACTATCTGGACCAAACCATTTCATGCCTTTGGCTGTGATTAGAACAGTTTGGAGCGTTTAGTTGTGTAGACCTGAAAGGGGCTCAGAATGGAAACTCCAGAGTCCCATTATGACCTTGGTCAATTCTCTGATCAGTTCCTGGGGTTACTGTATTGTCGTAGCAGCTGTACTAAGAATGAAGAAAGTATGGGGTATCCTGGTTCAATGTTGATAATCCAAGAAGAATGAGAACTACCACGTGTTCATCAGAAATAATCCCCATGGCCGTCGGAGGGACCTACATTAGCACATTATAACAAAGGCAAAGATGATTTTACTTGACCTTGTCAGCAGTAAGTCAGCCCTCCAGGACTGAACCCATCTGCTGTTCCCCCAGTAGCTCTGCCGACAAACGTCAGCTAAAAAGGAGTAAGTTGCACGTCCAGGGTCTAGGCTGTGTGTGGTTGCGTTTTATCGGTGTCTTTCTGCTAGACCACCTCTCAGCAAGGTAAGCCTGGGTCAGCCATGCTGATGTGAGAGTGAATCATTTCTGCCAAATAACTAGTGGCTGATGTTCGGGAAGCTCTGAATAATGAATTATGGGCTCTCATGATTTTTATTTGTCCATGGTGGCATAGGTGGTATTTATCTCTCTCATCCCCACTCTCCCCCCTTTCAGAGCCTTTGTCTCCATCTGAGTCAGCACGACATGGTTTGAAAATTGCCTGTTTGCCTTTTAATGATGATTAATGTCCATAGCCATGTTTCGAATTTAGGATCTCTTGGAGAGTCTGGGAGACTGTTACCCAGAGCAACCTGGTGAGGGAGTTGATCTTGCAGAGCTCTTTACTTCTCTAGCCGGAGTTAGGTTCCTCGTAAACATCATCTCCATCTCTCCTCCTGCACGTTGTGGACTCTTCTTGGAGCTTTGGCACAAGGAGCTGAGTTGGAGGGCGTGGGAGGGACCATCTGGCAAGCGTGTCCTACCCTCTTGGCCACTTCCGTGAGTGCCTCGCTGTTGGGTGTCTGAAAGGGTCACTCCTTGCCCCTCCTTCCCTCCCCCCAAATCAGGGAGGCCAATGAGGAGTTTAATTTCCTCAACAGCAGGTGCCTGTCATCTATCTGAAGATAGTTGACAACATCTGGTACCATTGCCTCCGCAAACGCAGTAACAAGGCGGCCTGCAGTTCAATCGCAGAGCGAGCATCGCCGCTTTAATGATAACAAGCTGTTGGCTTCCCCTCTGAGATGAATCCATCTCACAGATGTTTGTCTAGTTTTGGCAATCGTATCGCACTATAGCTTTGGTGATTATGCTCAACTGGAGACTATTACAATAAAAGAAGTTTGAACTTGTTCCATTTTTACATCCCACCCTCTTCTCCCCTGTTCTGAGGTGTAATTTATATCAGTGGCTGTAATATTGGTTCCATTACGGAGGCCTCTTTATTTTTTATTATGTCGGTGGAGCTGCAGCTTATAGCCTGGCTTCCTCCACAGGTTAATGTGTTTTAGCTACATCAGCGCTGCTAATGTCCTCGCTTACTGGCCCTGTGTCAGTCCTATTCACCCTCTGTTGAAGTGCGTGTTGACACTGAGAGGCCACGCGATTACTTTGACTTAATATCTCTGGCTGTAGATAGTTGTGGCTCCTGTGTAGATGGAGGGAGTGCTCATGGGTCATGGGGGAGACTTGAAGCATGCACAGGACAGTGAGTAGATTGGAAGGAGGGGTTTTCCCTGAGATAACAGTAAGAGAGAAGGGCTGAACATGAATGATGTTGGCCTCTCCCTCCCTCTCTCCTCCCCATCCATTCTTCTCCTCCTCCTTTTAAGAAGGTGCCATATACTTTTATTAAAACAAAATAAATCAAAATCCGACTGGGGTGAAACTGCCACAATGTTCAATATTTTGGGCCTTACTATCACAGAGTGGCTTAATATTTAATACTGTTTAATACTACACGTTTAATGTTATAGCTTTATACATAAAAATTGGAAAGAACTATCAATCTATTCAGATCATATTTAGCAATAGTAAATACTAGGTACTTTTACTAACAACGGTCGTTAATTGGGTCTTGGCTGTGTATAGTCACTGTGCTGATTGCCTTTATTAATATATGAATATGTAAACCATCGCCCTGGGAGGTAGGTGTTTTTATGCCTTTTGTCACAGATGAGGAAAGTGAGGTTCAGGGACGTGAGGGCACATGCTCCATGGCACACAGGACGGGGAAGGCCTCGGATCAGGGCTAATGTTCTCCAAACCGTTCTTGGGTCACCATTGTCACTGCTAAACTGCCTCGCTTCCTGAATTGATGCCATGGAAAAAATCTGCCCATCCGAGATGTGGTGCATTATATAAATCTGTATGAGATAAATCACCATCATCACTTGACATTTAAGCCTTTTTTCATTTTAATTTGGATATTACTTTGTCAAAGATTAGGAAACGCAATTTTGGCAAGGTGCTATTTTCAGCAGTGCGTTTAGGAATGGGTGAGTCAGCCTGACTGTAGATGTGTCATTGGTGGCAGGGCACCACGTGTTTCTTTCCTTGGCCCAGAAATAGACATTGGTCTCCGTGCTGGTGACACATCAGGGGCTTTGGGCAACTGCACCGGGCACTAGGGTAGGAACTTTGTACAAGGGACCGAGGGAGCTGCCACATCCTGGTCTGGGACAGGACGCCGTTCTCCAAAGAGCTCTTCACATGTGTGGGTTTGAATCTGATAGATTTGAGTCTGAAGATATCCCCTGAAAAATTAAAATAGAATGGTCTCTTGTGATGCATGTCAAATAAAAACAAAGTGGCTCATGAAGAATATTGGTTCTCCAAAATGGCTGAGAATGTGAAGCCTAAAACCTAGCGGATTGTTGAAGACTTGAGGACAGTGTCTGCCACCAGAGTTGGATTTTAGTCTTATGCTTTTAACCTGAACCATGCAAGGTGATTTTAAAAGCCCACACATGAGTTGAAAGATGTTCCAAGCCCCATGCCACCTGGGGCAGCAGTGACCTTCTCTGGGCCTCAGCTGTCCCTTCTGTAAAGTTGGACTAAATGACATTTTGGATCTGCTGTGGCCCTAGGGTTGTGCTCTATTGGCAGGGACCTATGCCTTATTTTCCGCTATCAAAGTGTCTCACTAGCTTCCTTCTGTGTCCTAACTAGGTCTCAGGATGCCCAAAGTTGTTTGAAATCAAGCAATATTTACCTTTTGGGGATAGCCTGTGGATCTGGTGTCTTCTCTTCCTCTACTTCCTCAGCACAGATCTCCCATGCCAACAGTCAGATGTAAATTTTCGTGCCCACCCAGTGTTCTGCATCGGGGATCTCCACCCTCTCCTGCCTGCCCCTCTGCATCAAATTAGCTCTTCCTTGTGAAGCCTGGGCCAAACCACCAAAATGCAGCACAGACATGTGGTGCAGCTTTCCCCAGTTTTCCTCTTGTGGTAGTTACAATATTATTAAAAATCCATTAAATTTTAATGTACCCTATAAAATATGTGCTCTTGTGAAAGCAAGCACAGATAATTATTTCTGATGAATAAACCAAGAGGACAAGTATGTATGAAGTTCATGCTGCAGCATTCAATTTTTATTATATACATCTCCTGCAGGGGCAATCATTGTGATGTTCCAGCTGGTTGTGTCGAGGGCCTGTTCTCCTTGGAGAGCCTTCGGGCAACGTGAACCCTGATCCAGCCGGCATGTTCTCAGGGCTTGTCATTACGGGGAAAGAAAGAGCCATGTGTAGTAGCCGTCCTCTCTTAAGCTCTTCAAACCAAAGAATGAAAGACTAAATGAATCAGGAGAATAGTGCTGCCCTGCCAGTACTCCAAGGGGGTGAAGATCAAAACCAGACATAGGTTCGAGGCTCCTCTTCTGCCCAGTGGCTCTGTGCCCTTGAGCCAGTCTCTGCTTCTGGGGAGCATTTGCTTCCTGTACCAAGGGTGATAATTTTATCTGTTTTGGTTTTGGCTAAGAGGAGTCTGCTTGGCATCGAGTCACTGACTTGTAAGTTCCTCCTTTTCCTTCTCTTTCCCCTTCTACTGAGGATCCTTTGAAAACTCTCTGAATAGCTCCAGAAGTTGGAACACAGAACTGCCTCCTGGAGTCCATGTGGTATGATGCTTCGAAACCCTTATTACAGCACTGCGGGTGTTTAGAGTGGTGCGTGGTGCTGTCTTCCGAGGGCTCCCCTTGTCCTGTGGATGGAAGTGCCTCCCATGGGGATGGTGGGGATTGCAGGTCAGCCCCCTCCCAGGCGGCCTCTGGCCCTGTGTGCCCGAGGACCCAAGGGCGGCAGCAGCAGCTCCTTGCTTGGAGGGGCAGTGGCTTAGAACTAAAAGGAAGGAGCTCAGCCCTGCTGGCCCTCCTGGGATTTATTTAAGGCTTTCCAGGGAACTGACACTTGATCTGCTTTGCAAGTTTATGAGGCCCAACCCTGGGCAAGGTTAGTCATCCAGCAGGATCTGGCTCTCCCGGAGGCAGGGGAAAGATTCCGGAAGCATTTTTAAATGGTTTGAAATCGTGGGCTTGTACAAGCTTCTCTTGTGAGGGACTTGCATTACCTCACATTCCATCTCACTCAGCATCCCGAAGAGGGAAAGGCAAGGGTTGTAGCTGGGTTCCATGGAGGTGTTCTGGAATATTCCAAAACTAAAGCTGGGAGTCAGTGACTGACATCAGTGAAGGAAGCACAATACTTTGCATAGAATTGAGTGATCTGTAGATGAGAGATGTTTCTTTAACAGGGTTATGATTTTTTTGAAGACAGAAAAAAATCATAGAAATAAAGAACTAAAAATTCACCTCATGTTTCGTCTCCCTGAGGCCTGTCTGCACGTACCAAAATGTATGGTTGTGTACGCTTTTATTTAAATAGGATCATATGTGTTGTTTGCCTAACTGCTTTTTCCTCTCAGCAACATATCAGAGACATCTTCAGTCCCCTGTGTGATCATATTTGATGCCTACATTGTTTCTATGATGTTGATGTATATGACTGACTGACTCACACCCTTTGTTAGGGGCGTTTAGATTCTCAGTGTCGTTCTTGTTGAGTGTTTGAACAATGCTGCCGTCACTCCCTGTGCACGCATTTCTTTCTTGCTCACGCTGTACTTTAGATCTAGTAATTTCGCTTCTGAGAATTTACACTAAGGAGAAAATCATACATTTTACAATTTGCTATTTATTGCCAAACTGCCCCACAGGGTAGTGGTACTAATTTATATTTCCACCAGTGAAAGGTGGTATAAATATCATCCTTGAGCCTTGGTCTTGAATTTTGTACCCAAGTTTTAAAAACATTTTTATTCCTCTGAAATTTGTCATTTGTGGCATTTTTTTTTTTCAGTATTGAAAACTGTTTTACTTTGACTTCCAGATGCATTACACTGTCTGTTCCCTGTTGATCCCTGAAGGCTTGAATTATTTTGGCCAAAATGCATGCAGAAGGGTTTCAGGATAGACCTGGAATTGAGTTTATGTTTCAGGTTATCATCTTGAAACAAAAATGGTGGCAGCTCAGATGTTTTCGAGTGGTGATTTTCAGTGAATTTTTTTTATCATTGTTACTTTAACTCTAGCCATGTACCAGTTTTGTCGTAGAGAGGATATCACTGAACAAAAATGGTGACTTTTTTCCTGCCAGTGATACATTTCCCAATTACTTACAACCTTGTAAAAAGCATTACCATTGTCATTTAAATTTTGCATTGCTCCTTTAAGATAAAGGTTCAGCTTGTTACCTGTTTACCTTTTCCTGCAGCTCAGTGGGTTGGGACTGCAGACTGCTGCCTCTTGTGCATCCCCCACGGATGCAGTCTGTAGATACCTGCTGTGCATTTTGTGACCTTTCTCCAGTCACAAAGTTCTAGCATTGGAAGGTCTCTAAGGGGTCGACTGTTTCCCCCTCTAGATGTCTTTTGTTCTTTTGCCCGTTTTAATTTGCCACTTCTTTCACTCAGTAAATAGTTGTTGAGAGCTTATTATATACCAGGCGCTGTGACAGTGTCCTGGGAGCTCCAGGCAGAGCCCTGGGGGCAGACAAGGAACAGGTTCCAGTGGGGTGTCCAGTGTCCCCCGACAGGGCTGGGACTCCAGCCTTAGTGGAGGACACCCACTCTGCCCTGCTCATTCCTGTTACTTTTTACATCTGTGTTTGATACAGACCTTCTCCTGAGAAAGGCTTGGAGTTCGCAGAACCGTTATTTCAGTAGAGTTCTGTGCTCGTCAGCCTTGGAGTGAAGGTGTGAGGGAGGCACGGCCTGGTGAAGGAGTGTTTGGGGAAGGGATTACGAGAAAGCAAACTCTTTCCATCTGACAGGAAAGCAAGCAGAGCCAGGTGCCCCCAGGAGCAGCCCTTCGGAAGTCTAAAATTGTTACTTCCACAGCTTCGCCATGGTGCTGCGAGGAGCATGTGAATGACGTTGTCCGGTTGCTTTGAAGGAGTCAGATGAGTTGAGAGACGCTCATCCTTTCTTTTGGAGGGACACACTGGCAGGAGCAAAGGCAGGAATGGGTAGGAGCCTTGTTGGCTGTGAGGAAACCAGCCTTGCTGGAGTAGAGGGTGTGCTCCGTGGATCCAGCCTCCCTCCAGCTCAGGAATAAAAGTTGCGTAAATACCGTGTTCCCTATCCTGTGTTTATAAGGAGTAAGTGAGGCAACGTTTGTGAAGCACCAGATGTAAAGCACCAGACATAATTGAGGGCTAGTAAATGTTAGGATGTCATTAGTCATTAATGCATTGAATTGAAAAGGTTATTTATTCCAACTTGTCCATCTAATCCATATGGGAATCTCTTCTGCAATATTTCTGACAAATTTGATTTGTTAGGAAACTCATCTTTCCAAGGCATCAGCTTCCATTTTTGACTGGCTTTTAACGGTTTAAGGAAGAGTTTTCCTCCCCGCCTGATGAGCACATAGTTCCTTTTTTTGGCTTTCTGAGCCTCGCAGTGGGACAACTCGCCCCACCTTCCTAAATAATATGTTTTCTGCAGCTCATTAAAATATATCAGCAGTTCTCAAATCTGGTTGTGCATCAGGATTATTTAAAGAGCTTTTAAAAAATGGAAATTCCTGATCCAGTCTCTGGGGATTGAGTGGGCCTGGGCCTTTATTTTTGAACATCCCAATGTGCCACTAAGGTTGGGAACCATTGGTTACCTGTTCTCATATTAAAAGGAGGGTCAAGTTGCTCTTCTAGGGGCACACAGAGTTAGTTGAAGTCTTTTAACCTCAGATTTCATGTTTTGTGTACTCCATCATGAAGCTTAATTGTGTAAGCACAATTTTGAGGTCTCCCCCCTCCCCAACTCCCTGTCAACATATTGTCTCTTTTCCAGGGTGAATGCCCCCAGTTACTTCAGTTCTTCCTCCTCTATGATTCTGAGTGCATTCCACTCCCAAGTGACAGCATATTTGCCACTCCATATATATTACTCAATCAGTCTTCATGCATTCAATGCTAGGCATTGGGGTTCAAGAGGATCCAGAAGACAAAACTCACAAACTAGACACAACGCCTTAGACATAGTCCTTGTCCTTAATGCCACCAAGATCTTTCCCAGAACATTTGCCCTTCCTCACTTGGGGAGCAAACCCTTCCTGGGTCCAAGAGGTATCCTCAGGCTAACCAGGGCAGACCCTACAGACCTGGCTTCCTGAGGTTTACCTTCTGGGTGGCCCTTTACTTGGGGTGTTCTGAGTTAGCCCTGCATTTCAGCCTGATTCTGTGCAGCCACTAAGTATGTAGCCTTGCTTTAGGATCAATGGGAAAGAAGCTGACCCCAACTTTGGAAGCTTTTTGGTTTTTATTGTGTCTAAGAGATTAAATTCAGTAGTTTTGCCCTCCCAAAAGAAGGAAGAAAAGCTGGTGGCGTGTTGTCAGACTCGGGGAAAGCCATTTTCATGGGCAGTCTTTGTACTGAGCTTCCAGTGACACTTGCAGCCGTCGTCCTTCCCGGCTGGATGTTTTTGGAGCGTCCGTCCACTCATCCAGCATCCTGGGAGTCCGTGATGAAGTGAGGACCATCTGTTAGGGACCAGATAGCAAGGACATCTGCAGCACATTGGAGGTTGGCCTGGACGACAAGCAAGGGCTTTGCACGCCCTTCATACTCAGACTCCCACCTTCCCACTCCTGCTTTGGCTTCTGGTTGGGAAAGTGGTACCTAACGGAGCTGCGTTCCTTCTGATACCGACCAGCAAAACACCAAAGCCCCCTGGTAATTCAGAGTCATCAATTTTTTTTTTATAAATGTAAATACAGCTAAGCAAAGAGAAGGAAGGATTTGTGGTCTCATTGTTGAGAGCTAGCCACGGTGAGCATTTTGATGTGTGTCCTTCCAGACTTGTGTTCTGTGCATTCGCTCTGTGTTTGTCATATTGGTGATGAACATGGACGCTGGAGGCAGGCAAGCCTGGCTGCCAGTTCTTGGCCCCATCACTTCCCAATCGTGTGACCTTGGACAAGTTAATTTATCTGTGAAATGGCAATATAATAGGATTGGAATTGGGAGCCTTAAAGGAGATTAAGTCCTTAGCAGAGGACCTTGAGCAGAAGAATGCTCAATATGATGCTAATTTAAGTGACTCGTGCATTAAGAATGGGACGCCCTCCAATGTCCTGAGGTCATTAGTAGATGGCCATGAATAAAAGTATCTACACATTTGTCCATTCATTAGAAATTCTGTTGCCACCAAAGAAAACTAACCACAAAGTTAACATGATGCACTTTTGATGGTAAACACCATCATTTTTGCTGCACAGTAATTAGGCATGAATGGCAAACAGTTCACATCAGTGATTATAATTAATTAGTACTGCTTTTAAATATTTTCCCCAGCCATCTCCACGCTCTCCTTCTTTCTTCTCATGTGGTTCTCCAGCACCAGCACTGGCAGTGTTGGTGGCAGCGTTGATGTTGTGCCTGTGGGAATGTGCCTTGAGGTCAGGAATGGCAGGGTCTTCTTTGTACCCTGAGTGTCTGGCACACTGGGGTTCAAGGTCTGTTAGGAATCAAGTACAACTGTGCATTTGTTCATTCATTCACTCCAGAGTCATCTTCACCTGTCACACGCACCCCTCAAGGCAACGGTCCTGTTTGTATTGGATTTCTTTTTCTTGTTCTGCTCTTAACAGGTGAGATACTCCCAGCTGCACTCAACAGCTTCTGTCTGTCTGCCCCTCAAGGCTAACGGTCTCTGAACACCCACTCACCACCTTTCCCTGGTACGTGTGCTGTGCCTGTCACCCGAGGATGACTACACCGTATTGGGGAAGGTGGAGGAAGTGGTGTGAGGCCATGGTGGAGGTTGGGTGGAGGCGTCAGAGCATAGAGCAGGAGGGGCTGCTGATTCTCTGGCCTCATAGGTGAAGGGGCTTTGGCCATTTAGAGGGTCCAGATTGGTTGTCCTGCACATGTCCTCTTCCTGATATTGACCTTGATTATGATTTTAGGAACGCAGAAACAGCTTCTCCAAGAACCACCAGTGCAATATTTTAATTTGTTCTGCCTTTGAGTGCAAAGCCTTTAACTGGAAACATGCCTTTCATACCTCTGCTCGAGATAAAAGGTCCACAGTTATTGAAACCCACTCAACTTCAAATGGTAATTGATAGTCGCTCCCTTCTCTGCTGAGAAACTGGGGGACAGAGAGCTGGGAGACCCCACAAGAGTTGCCACCACCAAGAGGATGGGGATTCAACCAACCCCAGCATGTCTGTCACCTGTGGCTGTACCTGGGCTGTACCTTCATTCCTCACCTCCCCTAGTTTGGAACTCACACTCTGAGGTCAAACAGACCTGGGTTTGAATCTTGCACTTGTGGGATGTGGAACCTTGGGCAAATTACCTGACTCCTCAGAGCTCAGTAGCCTTCCTTTGAAAAATGAGGATAATAATCCCTTATTCCCCAGGGTGGTAGTCAGGCTTAGAAGAAAGAATTTATACAAAATCTCTGTTGCAGCTCCTGGTATGTAGTAAATGCTCAGTAAACATTAATTTCTTCTTGAGCCCTCCAGGGTGGGGGGGGTAGGGTATTTTAGCATGCCTGATACCTACTACCTTCATGGAAAGTTCTAGCTAACCTTGGATCACCTGGAGAGGAGAGGTTTTGTCCTTTCACCCATTAGAATTGCCCTCCCTGATACTATAATGTTAATTGACCACTTTTAGTTTAATAAAGGGCAAAAAAAAATGAAATCCATGAGCATCCAAGCTCCACGAGACATTTAAACTTGCCAGTCCTGTTTTCCACTGGACCTCGTCCCTGTCTCCATGCATCCTGTAGTGGCGGAGCTTCAGTTTCTAATCAGCTGGTTGTCCTGAGCAGGCTCCCAAAGACCAGTGGCCTTCTCCAGTCAGCTAAGAAGGGGAAATGTTTCCATGCTAATTCTTAAAGAATTTATTTCTTCCTTGTGGGTTTGGGTCCTCTTCCCCTTTCCTTCTTTGTGGCCCTCCTGCCGTGAAGACTGGATCCCTTCAGGCCTGGCCTTTTGACAGGCTCATCGGCTGGGAGCCCATCTAGGGATGAGCCTTTTTTTCCCCCCAGACCCTCAGAGTCAGGCCCCCCTGTACACAGACGTCAGAGCCCTGGGCTTCCATATGGCCAGTTGTGGGCTGTGGGCTGGTACCAGCCATGTGGGCCTGAGCTGGCAGATTAGGTGGGTCACGGATAGAATCACCCATCTAGTACCTGTCTTGTGAGTCTTCCTTTGAATTTGCAAGAAGAGGCAGCTGCAGCAGCTTGGTGGCCAGGTCTGTTGTGCCAGAGCACTGTGGCACACGCTTTCATACACTCTACATCCAGGTTACTGGGAGGTTCCTTTGGTCCAAGAGGGAGGGTCTCCTGCTACCCTGGACCAGTTTGGCAGCGCTCAGTCACCTGTCTTCCTCGGAGACCAAGCTCACCCTTCTCTGACCTTTCTGCCTTACGGAGAACTTGACTGCAGGGGAAAGGGCAGGGTGGTTCTCATTCTGGTTCTGTGGCGAACAGGCACTCATTTGGTAGAGAGGCAGAGAGAATCAGCTTTTCCTATGCCCCTGGTAGTGTCCAGCTGCACCTGGGCAAATTTGCCAGATCATTCTGTACAGGTGGCCTTCCCTTGGGATGCAGACTCTGCTGGGTGCTTGGGTGGACTGTGGAATATGGAGAGAAGCCTTCCTCCAGCCAGTGTTTAGGACCTGCTGTGTCCCTTGCAGCCCATGTGTTTCCACTAAGCCGTGCATTTCTCCCCTCAACATGTTCAGCCTTTAATTGTAACTATTAATCACATGGAGCTGTGTCATACTTCATAACCCTTCCATTAAATATTAAGCTTTTTTAAAAAATCGAGCTTTCTTAATTGAATTATTGAATTACCAGGCACTTAATGTGGCTCCAGTGGATAATTGTAGGATCTTGGTGTCGGAAGGGATCTTAGTTTCCTCATCTGTGACGTGGAGGTTTGTGAGGCCTAGAAGAACTGCAAGGCTTACTCAGGGATGGTGGCCCAGGGTTGTTGGCCCTAATGAGACGTGAAGCCATGGCTCCTCTTTCTGCCCCTTCCCCTCCTTCCCCTACTGCCTCCTGGTGTAGGAGGCTCTGTTCCTGTGTGCATAGCCCTTCCTGGGTTTCTGCTGTGTGCATTTTTCTGGTTCTTCACTAGCATTAGAGTTGGATTAGGTGGAGACCCTCACGTCCAGTCATTTGAAGGGCTGCTCCTGGTGTCTGTGATTATGCAGGCTTGCCTTGGGCTGAAGTGCTCTCTGGGCCTTATCCTTGACCTTGGCTTCTTCTCTAGACATGTTCATCCCTAGGGTGCCTTTGTGCTCATGGCCTCAGCCGTCATCCCTCCCCTTCCACAGTTCCTCCCTGCAATCTAGGCCTCCCCCAGCCGATGCCCCTCCCCAGGCCCCAGCCCCACTGCTGGACATCTCTATTTGAATGTTCCAGGCTCATTTCATGCTCTGCCCACCTCCGACTGACCTCACCACCTCCAGTCTGGTGTCCAGCCCTGAATTCCTGTCTGGCAGAACAGTGCTGGTTCTGACCGCTCTTCCTGACTTGCTCCTTGAGACTGATGTTTATCTGCTCAGTGGTCCCCACTTTCACCTCTTCTCTCCCCCGCCTGCTGCCCCATCCCAAGCCAGGCTGAATCATTTCTGCTTCCTAATGATGTTTGCGTTTCCTCCTGCTCTGATCTGTTTTGTACCCCACCACCAGACTTGTCTTCCTTTATCCCTGTTTTCCCCGGACAATCCTCTGTTCCCAACTTGCAGTAGCTCCCTATTTCCTTCCACAGCAAGTCTGCAGTCCTCTCAACTGAGCTCACGTGGATGTGCCCTCCCTTTGTGCCGTGCTCCGTGAGCAACGCTGCCACCTTCCTTTAGGAAGAGGGTTCGAGACTTGCAGTGGGTTGATGAGGAAATGGAGACTGAGATGCTTTAGGTGGCTTCTCCAAGGTGGTGCACGCTGAGTTGGTGGGGAAAACAATGTTTTGAAACCAGGTCCCATACACAGCCACCCACCTGTGGTTGGCTTTCATGGATTTCCCTAATGTGGCCCCTCCTTGTGAAGTCTTAACCGCAGCAATTACTTAGCATCTGTCTTCTGGGTTGCTTGGCCCTCAGGAAGCACCTCTCCTTCAGGCATCATGTGCATTTAGACCTCCTGTCCTCTGCTTGTGCTGTTGGTTCAGCCTTCTTCTCCTCTCTCAACATACTTTAATTGAGTGCCTACTATGTGCAAAGTGCCTGGAGGATATAAGCTGGAAAAAGTTCTTGCTTTCTTGGAACGTACATTTTATTGGAGGATTGATGGGAACGCACTCAGGTGGCGGTTGAATAAACAGCACAGTTACCAGGTGGTGACTATTGCTATGGACAAAATAATATCAGATGATATAAGAGAGAGTGGTCTTTAAATGAAGTAGTCAGGGAAGACTTCTCTCACAAGCTGGCATTGAGGCTGAGACCTGAATGAAAGAAGGGGCCGGCTCTGTGCAAATCTAGGAGAGATCATTCCTGGCAGAGGGAATAGGCAGTGCAAAGGCCCTGTGGCCAGACCGGTCAGAAGGAAGGCAAGTGTGATGGAGGCTGGTGGGTGTGGGAAGAGGCAGAGAGGTCACCAGTGCCTTAGGAGCATGGAAAGAAGTTTGAATTTTGTTCAAAGTGCCATGGGAAGCCCTTGGAAGGTTTTAAGCAGACAAATGACATGACCGGAGTTTTTAAACTGGTCTGTGGAGACTGGACAGGGGGGAGTTGGGGTCACCAAAGGTGGTTGGGCCTTCGTGCCCCAGCTCGGTTCCTTTGTCTCAGACTCCTAATCCACTGTCCTCCTCTGAGCTACTTTTGCACTTAAGTCAATGTGGTTTGCTCACCACTTAATTACAAAATCGTTTCCATGTGCTAAACGTGGAAGAGCCTAAGGGCTGGGCTGTTTCATGTACAGCTTCTTTGGAATGTCCCACAGTTCTTGGTGATGGATTCATTGCTTTTCAGATGGAACTGAGTGATGGATTCATGTTTATCTGGAATTGTCCAAGGGGTAAGTGTTGAACCCATCCCACCTAGAAAAATCTTCATCTATCCAGGAACTACCACCCTCGTTTGATAATCCAGCTTTTGTCTAGAGGAGGCATCGGGAATGATTAGCTCCATTATACATGTGGGAAACTGGAGCTCTGAGAGTCATGAGAGCTTGGATCTGCTAGACCATGAAACTCATGCCTTCTTCCTTACACCATGGTGCTACAAGCTGAGGCTTGGCTCTTGGAATGAATGCCTGACTAAAAAAATCTGTAGCTCTGTGATGACGCTGTTAAAATCTGGAAAGCTCCTCATGGATCGTGGAGGCAGGCATGACTCTACAGCGTAGTGGGTAGGAGCTTTGGAATGAGATAGGCTTGGGATCGAATCCTGGTGTGGCTGCCCACTAGCATGTGACCCTGGGCAAGCAACTTGGCCTCATTGAGTCTCAGTAAGCTAATCTGTAAGATGGGAAGAATAATAAAGTAACTACATTACTGGGATATGGTGAAGATTATATGAGCGAATGCATAAAAAGGGCTCAGTCCAGGGTGTGAGAGGGCTCAGTGCTCGGTAAAAGTTTCCTGTTACGACAAGGAATGGAATAGATTTTAGAAGCACTAGGAATATCTATTCACAGATTTCTGGGAAAAACTGTCATACTTGTGTTCTGGACAGTAGGTTCTCTGAAAAGTATTGGACAAGAGAAAACCGATGCCGATTCCTGACTTACTGAAGGGAGAGAGGTCCAGTGCGGTCCTTGCTCTGTTAAGATGTGTGCTGAAGACATGGGGAATGGAATTTGAGAGATTCTGGAGACTGGGACAGAGGGGTCCTGGCTCTGGGCACCCCTTCCTAACTGGGGCGGCAGAGGAGTAAGAGAATGCAGAATGGGAAGTCGGATTCTAGGTTGTATGTGGACGTGGAAGGCTACTAATTACCATGGGCGTTCCAATAAAACTATTCCTCTGAATATGACAAATGCGAATCATAAAGTCATAGCAATTTTAAAAGTACACTGCCAAGGTCACAGCAAGCAGAGAGGAGTGCTGACAGTGCTCAGGTCTTAGAAGAAAACATTTCCCTTATCCTGTCCGTCCCTTCTCCTGGGTTGACTCCAACAGTCACCACTCCCCACCTTAAGAGGTATTTGCGACTCGGATTCAAGGGCATCAGGGACACTTGCAGCCTGCTGTCCGGCGTGTGCAGTGTCGATGCTTCCCCAAGGTTGAGCCGAGACACTGGTGTGGTGGCTAAAGTGTTTGTCCAATATCAGTAGACATATTTCTGATTTTCCTGTCAAGAATGGAATTTTGCAAAGGAGTCTTTCAAATCCCATCCTTTTATCAATTGTGATCCTTTTACCAACTGTTTTTGGGCAGTGGCTTTACATTTGGACTTACTTTATTTCACATTCTAGCTCATTTCTTCATCTATTTTTAGCATGTTTTACATATTTTCTGTAAGACACCTCCAATCCCTTTTGGAACAAAGTAAGGTAGAAACAAGTAAATGAAATCTCTTGGCTTTTGCACCCTGGTCATCAAAGAGATGTCCTCATCAGCCAGACCTCGGTCAGGTCAAAACTCAGATTCCAACCCAGGAGGGGGGTTGGCACTGGGCATCTTGGGTGGGACTGCCTGGGGATCCTGGTGATGGGCTGGAACTGAATTGGGCGTACGTGCATGAGGGACTGGAGAGAGGAGGAGGTTTTCAATGGGTTGTCATGTGGAATTGCAGTGTTCACTGCGATACAGCTTTTCCTTAAACTTGTGTCCTTGGTTCTGTGTTTTCTTTGGTATGGGGCAGGGATACATTCTTGTGTGGCTTCTGAACCTGCTGAAATAAGGAGACAAAACCAGACAAAAATAAGGAGAGGTAGGAGGAAAGTAAACAGGAGAATCCTTCAAGTTCCTATGGTATTCCCTGCTTCTCGTGTGAGGCAAACAGTTCTCAAAGAGGCCCACCCCAAATCAAGCTAGGGTCCTGTTTCTAGTAGCCTGTGGTAGCATTTCTTGATTTCTACTTGTATATTCAGTAAGTATGTATTGAGTGCTGGACCCCGTGGAGGAGGCAGCTGTGGTCTGAGCCCTCCTGAGGCCTAGTCTCGTGGGGGAGACCAACAAACTGACTGTCACACGTATGTGCACACACACACGCTCATGCCCTTGTGTGTAATTGCAAATTGTTATATATGCTTTGAATGGAAAGCCCAGTGTGTTCTACGAGAGGGAGAAAGGGACCTGATTTAGATGGGGTGCTTGTGGAAGGGCCTCTCTGAGGATGGTCAGCTTCCGTTTCGATTCTCTTGCGGCAGCCCCTCCAACCCCCACGTCCTCCAGCAGAGGTGGTTTCAGGCAGGCAGCGTGGCCTGAGCTGGGATGCCCGGGTGGTGACCTGCTGGGGAAAGGAGGATTTGACGAAGGGGAGGATGGGCTCTCACACACACAGCCAGCTAGCTACTCCCCAGCTAGGCCACCTGTCCCAAACGGCTGGGTCCCTGGGGGGCAGCCATTTCTCAGAAGGGGCTGACCGCAGAGATAAGACCACAGTGACAAAGGGGCCATAAATTGCTACCTGTGCCCTTCAGTTACCCTCCCTTCCTATGTCCCCTCCTTCTTGGGCCTGGGGGGCGGGGGTTGGATTTAGCAACAGGGTTTCTGCTCATGGGCTGGAGCTTAAAAGCTGCCTTTCTGATGGCTGGGCATAATCACTAAGATGCAGGCCCTGATAACAGGAATCAATTTAATTTCTGTTGCTCTGTGACAAGGAGCGGGGAGCAGGAAGGTCAGGACTATTTTGAAAGCCGCAGTTCAGTTAAAACAAAACGCTCCTCCTTAGGAGTTTAAAAAAAAAAAAAAAAAGCCAGCGAAACCACCATGTTTTAGGAAGAAAAAAATGGAAATGGCTTGAGATGATGGCTTGAGATCAGAGGGCAGGGGAGGCAGGGTAAGTCAACACCATGGAAAGGCCAGTGAAATCTGGAACCTGGCACCTGAGAGCTGTAGCTAGTCCGTTAGAATTGCATTTGGTGTCCCCACGCTTGAATCACTCAGGACTCGCTGAAGTAGAGGGCATGGTCATTAGGGATCAGTTTCCCCAGACACGATTGGAGGGCATGGTTCTCTGGCCTGCTGATTGCTGCTGGCTGCTGGGGAGGGTCTTGGCTTTTCCAGCAACTTATGGTTGCTCTGAGCAAGTCTGGGTAATTTATAGGATTGCTGCAGACTTGGAGCTGAGAGGCATCTGAGGACCTGGGTGAAGATTTGCACCCAGCCTGGATTGCAGAGCTGTCTGGTCAAACCACAGCCCAGCCTGACCTGGAGGCCTTGGAGGGTCCTGCAGAAGCCCCTCTTTGGCTGATGATAGAGATCGGCTGTTTCTGAGAAAAGAGCCAGGCCATCCTGAGCCTTCCCCATCAGTTCCACAGAGACCTACTTGAGGTGACTTTGATTCGTCAGACTTTGGTGAGGATGGTGGTGTGCAGGTCCTGTGCTAGAACTGGGGAGACAGGCCTTGTCCTGAAGGGGCTCACAGCATGGGAGAAGGCCCAGCATTGGACCCTTTGCTAAGAATTTGTGAGTGAATGCATTTACAGAATTCTTAGGGGAGGGCCCAAAGTTGGGGTTGGCAAATGAGGGCCAGAGGGAGAAGTTAAAGCAATGAAGGCCTCCTAGCCTGCCTGATGGCCTGGCATGTGTCAGTCACTTGTTACTGACACCGTAAATGTGGTTGAATGAAGGTAACTGAATGACTGTGTGTGCTCGCCTCCCGTCATTGGAACCACACTGCAAACCTGTGCCTGTGATGCTCGGGGTGGGCTGGGGGTCCATTCTGGCTAAGATGCAGTGCCAGTGGGGTCTCTTTGATAACGGCTTGCGGTAATGGTGAGTGAACTGCCCTGTTTGGTCTCCTGAGTTTAGGTGGTTGCTTAACCCAGATCACCTTTGACTGGGCACTCTCGACCTTGAGAAGCCACCTGCGACAGTTTGAACTGTGCTTGGAAGGGTGGGGGGCAGGGCCTGTTCTGAATTGTGAGGTGTACAGGTGGCCACAGGAACACTGAGCGCTGACTATCAGGGTCTGAGAAGCAAGCTGGAGAGGTAGCTGGGTCCAGGTGCTGAGCGCTTTGCTCGGGCCCAAGAAGCTGAGCCCTTTATGCCTTTTTATGAAGGGCTTCAGGTTTGTCATTCCTGTGACTTGGAGACAGCTTTAGACCCTGCCTCTCTGGGCTTAACATCAGTCAGATCCTATTTATCAGACAGTCTTACCGAGGGTTTATTATGCCTGTGTGTGTGGGTGTGGGTGTGGGTGTGTGTGTGTGTGTGTGTGGCTGGCTGGCTTGGATGGGTCAGAACCGGGCTCTCCGTCGAGCATCTAGCTAAAAGAGGTTAAGAGGGGGCAGGACTCATACCACTGCTAAAGGCCAGAGAACTTTGCTGAAGAGCTGGTCATCTTCGAAATGAGCTGGTCTATTTATAATTTGGCAGGCTGCTGCAGGCCTTTAATGAATGGCAGTCTGTGTGGGCTCACACACTTTGTGTACTGAATCTGAGTGTGTGTTTGTTCATTTATGTGCCTCTGTGCCATTGGTGTGGACGTGATTTCACAGCGGCCCCGTGGGAGGAAGGTGGGGCTGGGGGGCCCTGGCTACCCTTGCTTGTGCCTAGAGGATTGGCTTCTCTGGTATTGGGTTGCTGGAGGAACCTTTGAGGAGGTGGGCCTGGACAAACTCTTTTTACTCCTGGGGAAACAGAGACCTGAATAGGTAGGTGCCCAGGTCTCAGAGCTGGCCTCAGTCCAGGGCCACCATGGGCTGGGTCTCTGGCTCTTGCCCATCTCACGTCTGTCAACACTGCTCCCTACTGCCCTTCCCAGGGAGGGCCGCAGGGACCCACTGTGCTTAGCAGGTGGCTGTTTTTCAGGCCACGCTGCCCTTGGTAGGAGGCAGTGACGCTGGTAGCCCATTAATGGGAGGATGGAATCTTTGTATTTTGTTTCCGTTGATGGGGATGGGTTTGCAGCACCTCCCACGCTGCTGCCTGCTGCTGGTGATTCATGTGGACGTCGATGGCTGACCAGGGAGAGCGAGGGGTCCCAGGCTCCAGGAGGCTCCTATACAGGCACCACCTTCTCACCCAGTGGGTCTGCATCGAAAGACAGCTTTGCATTCCCTCTAAGTCCTGAGGCTGACTCTTTTTAAGACATTTGACACTAATCTTCAGCCCTGAGGCTTTTGCATGTCGACAAAGTCTAGCCACTTGCCTTGCCTCTCCTAGAGTCAGCATGAAACGCATCAGAATCCCCCTTGGGAAGTGCTCCACTCCTGGATCCCGCAGGCTGCGGCACTCGCCCTGTCACTTGTGCTGGGCTGGCTGGTTTTAGTTGCAAGGTAGTCATTTTTTTAGGGAAGTATAAAGGTGTCATCAGCATCTAGAGCGTTGCAGTCAGATGGAACTGGGTTTGAATCTCGGCTTCAGGGCTGAATAATTTTGCAGGTCCCTGAAATTCTTGGTACCTCTGTTTCATCTTCAGGCCAAGGGGATCATATGTGGGGCCTAGCCTAGAAGGCACGTCCAGTCAGGGCTGCTTTCTTTTTCCTGTCCTCTCAGCTTGAGTCTGTCCTTATTTTCTTCCTTTTTTGTGGATATTTGAACTTACTAATGTGATTACGTTGATGAATTGGGATATGAGGACTTAGCACCCAGTAGGCACACACGGTAGCAATTGTTTTTATATAGTTGTCCATTTTACACACAACCTATACCTGCAAGGATTTGTTTCCCTGTTAGCTGTGGCTTACAACTTGCAGCGCCAGGGCAGACAGCTCCGAGCAAAGTGTCACCTTCCTCCACCCCAGACGGCTCCCTTGAAGTCCCCACATTTAAACGGGGCCCTTCTGTCTTGTTGCTGGTCTTGGATGTCAGCACCGCCAGTTTTGATGAACCTTCTGGATGCGTTTACCTTCCTGTTGTTCAGGCATGAATAACTCCACTTCTTTCTAAAGGGGAAAGAACAGAACTTGGAGAGGTTTTTGCTTGGGGTTTATTTTCTTTAAATGGTGTGGGGCTTGTTGGCTTTTGTGGGGTTTCTGCAGCCTCTCCAGTTAGCCACCCCATTTCTCCCCCGAAGAAACCATGACTTGTTCTCTACTGGCCTCTCCTTGGAGGGTTTCTTCTCGTGGGAAACAACCCTCAGCCTGGGTTCTGCTGCCCAAGATGAGACTGGATAAAAACTGAGAGAGGATGTTGGAAAGGCCCTGGAGGACCCAGAGATTGGGGTGGAGCCCGGGCGAGCAGGCGGCGCTGGCCTGACAGGTGTATAGAATGGCATTTCCACCAGGTGGCATTCACAGGGTCTGGGATATCTGGCAGAGATGCCGGAAACTTGATGCCCATACTCTTCCCTGAGGATAGGAGAGCCCAAGAATGCTCCTGAAAATCGTTCTCATCAAAAAGTGAGCGGGTGGCAAAAGATGGTGATGGCGGAGGAGCCTCGTACTCTTTCAAGTCAACCTCAGAGAGGTCAGGAGTCACCTCTGACCTGACCCGCTGCATCTCAGCCCTAGGAGGACAGGGAAGATGGTGGCTGGGACCTCAAGCCACTTGTTTGTGACTTAAGCCATGGAGGAGGCAGAGGGCCCACCTGGAGCCCCTCGAAGATTCTGGATTCTTGCTTTTCTTTGACTGCTCGTGTTCTCCAGCCACCGCCCAAGGTTCAGCAGACTCTTGGGTGAGTCTCCGTTAGTGCCATGTGTTCTGTGGGAGCAGCTGTTGGTGCTGACTAATGAAGCTTCCTGGCAGCTGCACTGGGCACTCTTGGCTCTGGCAGGAACCACCTCCCCTCGGTCACCCACCCCAACCACCCCGAGAAGGGCCGGAGAAGGGTGCCTGTAGAGGGAAGCTGCCCGTTGTGGGAGAGACCTAAAGCTCGGTGACTCGCCGAGATTCAGAGAACAAAGTTGGAAGGGTCAACCCTTTCTGCAAAAGGGAGAACTTACTGCTAAGGAGAGGGACTGGTGTGTCCAAGATGAAAGAGCAAGTTAGGTGCTGGGATGGCTTTTAAAACTGTGTTTCCTCTTCACCCTCTGAATTAGGCGGCTCCACCCTGGTGAGTCTGGCCTGGCACAGGACTAATCTTGCTTGGGGTCCCAGGATGGATGCTGGCACTTGCCAGCTGGGCTACTTGTTTTATCTCCCGGAGATCAAAATGGGGTGATGACTGTCCCTACCTCATAGGCTTGCTGTGAGGGCAGAATGCAAGCCCAGGATAGCATGCCCAGCCCAGGGCCAGTCAACCTCAGCAAAAGCCCCCTTTCCTTTCTTCCTCACCCAAAATCGAGGTAGATGCATCTCTCCCCATAAATCCCTTGGCGCTTATAGCAGATGCCCTAGTGGACGCTGTAAGAACCATAGCTGGTATCCGCTTGGCCCTCCAGGGAGGAGGAGCAAAGGAAGAAGACAGGATAGAAACAGGAAAACCTCAGTGCTTACTGATTCCTGCCCTTTCCCCTCTGCCCAAACCCCTCCGTGTGCAGTCATCTGCTTTCGAGTCTTGGAAAGGACTTGAGAGGCCTTTTAGGAATAAACATTACCAAGGCATACATGATCCTGCTTATTCCTGACAAACAGCCACTGTCCCTTGCCTGATAATCATAGCTGCTATCCATGGAGCTTCCAGGGGTGCCAAAACAGCCCAAGGGGGCAGACTCTGTTCTCACCTCCAGTTTACAGACAAAAAAAACAGAGGCTCAGAGCCAAGAAGTGTACATCTGCCCAGTGGCATTTGCTGCAGATCCAGAAGATGACCCAGATGTTCCCACGAGGCCATCCTGCTTCCCTGCCGGAAACGTTGTCCTGGTAGAGCAGGAAACACGACTCTGGTTGTCCGAAGGCCTTGGGGCCTGGCTGGTCCTCTGGATACCACATTTGGGTAGCCTGGCCCTGACTGTGGCCCAGGAAGAAAGAGGGCTTTGCAAGGCACATCAAGAGTGATAAGAAGGCCCCTCGGTGCCTGTAAGTAAACCTCCCTGTCTGCTCTTCTTTTCAAGCCCCAGCTTTTCAGGGGATCAGATAACAGGGCTTTGTGCCCAGGGCTCTTTGAATGCTTGAAATGGGAGGAACAGTTTCAGTTCTCTGCATTCACAGGACTTGGAAGGCCCCTCTTTCTCCCCATACTGAATTCCAAAAAATGGGACCTTAGTTCGTATGGGACGAGTAGCTGACATCTGGACCTTTTTCATTGAAATTCCATGGTGGATTTTTCCCCAGGATGTGCAGTCAGTGTCTCAAAGAGAGATTTATCAGTTAAACCTGCCTGGCTCCGGAGGAGTTCCCGCTAACTTCCTGGTAAATAACCCTGGGCCTGGAATGCATTTGTGAAGTGTTTAGGAGGTGATCCCAGAAAAGCCTCCTCAGTCACCAAACTTTGTGTTTGTGTCTAGAGATGATCTGTGCAAGGGAGGAGGTTTGCTCCTAAAAGCAGACATTTTGTCCCACATGTACAAGCCTTTTATTTGATGTTACAGTCAGATGCAAGCTGTCAGGTGTGGGGCTTGAAGTTGAAAGTTGACTTTCCCCCCTATAGCTACAAAGTTCTATGTCAGCCTAAATTTCCATTTTCTGGGATTTTTGTCTGTCTTATAACTCAACTTAGTGTTCTTAGCACCTTGTTTTGTTTGTTTGCTTGTTTGTTTGTTGTATTTTTTTGGTGAGGGTGGTGAGGGGAAGGGATGGGTTAGTGACAGGGCAAGGGGGCATTTAATCATTTATTCAAGTAGGTTTAATTGTGTAACGATTATAATGCATACAAATGTCTGTAATTAGGGGAGTTGGTTCTGTTAGACAGTGTTTTAGTGAAGAAAATTATAGTGTTCATAAGCTGTTTAAGGAGGAGGAAGCACATATTAACATGCAACTAGTTTTTGTTAATTCATGCTGAGTATTTACAGTGCTCTCTGAAGGTGTCTCTCCTAATCCCAAAGTATTCCCGATCCCTGCACACTGGCTGTGCCTCTTTCAGCCAAACCAGCCATTTCCAGAAGACAGAGCCTGTCTCTAGGGGCTTAGGGACCAGATTTTGTTCTGCAACAAAATGAATACAAATATTTAGGTGTATCTGCTATGTGCCAGGCCCTGTTCTGGGCGTTGGGGATACAGAGGGGAATAAGACAGCAAGTGTTTTGCTCTCATGAAGTCTGTAATCTAAAGGGGAGTCAGACTGTAAACAAGAAAATAAAGAGATAAACATTCTATTTACAGCTAATGATCAGTGCAAAGAGGAAAATGGAAGAGGACTGGGGAGTGGGTGTGAGGATACGAATTCAGGTCAATTTAGGTAGAGAAGGCCTTTCTGTCCTTGCCACTGTCCTGGGACAGGATTTTCCAGGCAGGCAGCCCAGCCCAGTAGTCTCCCCAACAAGAATGAGTTTCAGGAGTTCAGGGACCTGAAGAAAGGACAGTAGGGCTGGAGGGCCAAAAGCAAGGGAGCAAGTAATGGGAGATGGGGTAGGAGAGGTGGGTGGGGCCAGATTGCTTGGGGGTTTGGATTTAGTCTTAGCGCACTTGGGAACCAGAAGTGAAGGTACCTGCCACAAGGAGAGTCGGTTGTTCTGCCCCTGCATAGATGGCCCTTTTTAGGCTCTGTGCCACCATCTTCCCGCATGGTCTTCTTGTCAAAGGTGCCAGGTGCATGGAATATGGATTTTCCAGGGAGGAGAGCCTTTTAGATCCCAGCAGAGGTGTCCTTAGCACCCTTCAGGATCTAGTCAGTTAGTGATGTTTTAACACCAGCTGGAGACACCAGCTGGAGAAAAAGGTGGATCACCTTTTCAACTCAGGGAATAATCTTATAGTGTCCACCAGGCCATAAAAGAGATTCAGTCATGTAATGTGGGAATATCATTGACTCTCAGTGGCTCCATTTGGGGGCAAAAGGCATGGGCTCTGAAGGATGAGTAGGAGTTTGATAATACATGAAAATGGGAAGAACATTTTTGGCAGAGGAAGCTCACATGGGCAAAGGGCAAAGTATATTGTAGGAATGACAAATAATCTAGTATGGCAAGAAATGAGTCTTTTTGGAAAAAGGGCCAGGGTCAAGTTGAGACAGGCCTTGAAGCTTTGGACTTTATTGTATCGCTACACTCGCATATGCTATGATGCTAGATTGAGTCATAAAAACTAAATTCAAGAAATCCATTTGCTCCAGAGAGATGACCATCATATTAACAACTCTGAGGCCAGCTGCATCAGTTTAAGTTTTAAACTTTAAAGACCCCTGTTCTGTAAGGGCAGCTCCTGGACAGAGTGGCCCCATCCAGATTTTGCCTGAGCCTTAGCCTCCTACTGTCAAACACAGTGTTATGGTTTGCTAATGTTGCTGTTAGCAAAATACTAGAAATGGATTTGCTTTTATAAAGGGGGTTTATTTGGTTACAAATTTACAATCTGAAGACCATGAAAATGTCCAAATGAAGGCATCAACACAAGTATACTTTCACCAAAGGAAGGCCAATGGCGTCCAGAAAACCTCTGTTAGCTAGGAAGGCACGTGGCTGGCATCTGCTGATCCCAGGCTGTGTTCCAGCTCCTCTCTCAGCTCCTGTGCGTTCCTCAAAGTGTGTCTTTTGACTGCAGCACCTCCTTCTGTCTGTGAACACTTTTGTAGGACTCCAGTGATTCAACCAAGATCTACCCTGAATGGAGGGTGGGGGTGGTGGTAACACCTCCATGGAAATTATCCAATCAAAGTGCTTGCCTGCAGTTGATTGAGTCACATCTCCTTGGAAACAATCAAAGGATTCCAACCTAATCAACACTAGTACGTCTGCCCACACAAGATTGCACCAAAAAACATGGCATTTTGGGGGACATAGTACATCCAAACTGGCACCCACAGGTAAGGGCCAGCCCACTCAGTTGTCCAGTCAAGCGCTGGATTAGACAGTAAGTATGTGGAAGGCCCTTGGCAGCCTCAGATGTTGTCATGAAGATTCCACCAGCCTGTCTCCCCTTTCCCCTCAGCCAGATAATCACCTGTCAATCAGCAAACCCAGCCTCTTCATTCGGTGCCATTTGTTGCTCTAGAACCTCGCGGCGCAGCTCTCACAGTCACTTTGGGTCATCATGGCCCCTTTCCCCCACCCCACTGACAATTTACTTCTGGCCGAAAGCCTCAAATACCAAGAAGCGTGCCATCTGAAACATCACTGCTGCGCCTCTCCTAGCTGGTTTGCGGCGAGTTGTTAGGGCAGAGACTCTCGGTTTGGATTTCAGCCGTAGCAGAGAGGAGATAAAGTTACAAGTTACTGAACGCGAGCCCGCATTCTTGCCTCGGTTCCCGAGCTCCCTCGGCACGCTCTTTCTGGCCTTGCCGAAAGACGATTTGCTAGGATGAAATAAATACGTCCCTAATTGTTTGTGGTGCGGGAAAGCAATCCCATAAGCATTAATTTGCCTGAGCCCAGAGTGTGAGAGAGAGCTCCTGCCTGATGTGTTTTTCTTTTCCATTAACACTTCTGTGATAAACAGCTTAGATGCACTGAGAAAAATTAATGAAACTATTGTAACAATTGTGTACATGTAGGTAATTTATTAAGGACAATTAAAAAGCTTTAAAAATCATCCATGAGGCAAAATGAACAGGAAGATGGTGTGTGGCAGGTTTGGCAGGGAGCCTGCCCGGGGGTGTGTGGAGCAGGTTTCTCTCCCGTCTCCCTCACTCCCCTTAGAATGACACGCCGGCAGGGAGCATGGATTTCTGCTGTCGAAGCTGTGGGTAACAAGAATTCCGTGCCAGCCCCCTGTTTTGTAAAGTCGGGGAGATGTGCAGAAGTGTGAGGATGGCTGTGAGATCCAGGCTGGCCTTCTAAGGGACATTTGGCTCTGTCCTTCCTTCGGACAGAGGGGTGCTTGCCCCTGGACCTCACCTCAAGGGCTTTAGGAAGGTTATGCTCCTTCCCTTCTTGATTGTTGTTATAAGGGTGTTCACTTGTGTTGGTTCTGGGACCTTCAGAGCAGAGGAGCAGAAGAGAAAGGCTAAAAAGGTTCAGGTGGCATTGTCATGGTGTCATTAGCCATTTACAAGCTTGTGGCCTTGGGCTGGCCTCTGTGACTGCTCTGAGCCTCAGTTTCCTCATCTGCTAAGTGGGGGTGATGGTAGACTGTCACAGGATTGGAGGGAGGGCCACACAAGGTCATGCAAGCGAAGTGCTTAGCACTGTGTACCATATAGGTGGTGAGTTCTCAGTAAATGTTAACTGTTCGTCACCATCGTCCAGGGTATCTTTTTTTGTGTTGGCTGAAGGCCACGCTAGGATTGAAATCCAGATGTCTTAACTCCAAGGCCAGTGCACTCTCCATCATATGCCAATATCTAACAGGTCCTTGTTTTACCTGAACACACACCTGATACCTGATGTGGGTGCTTAAATGCATTCATCCACCCTACCCAAGGTTTGGCGAGGCCCTTCCCAGCGGGGTGGGACCACCAGGCTTTCTCCTGGTCTGAGCTCCACCCCCACCCCTTCTTCACCCCTGTCCTGGTTCCCAGCCCTAGAGTGGTGCAGCTTCCCCACCGTGAAATTCTCTTCACATGTGTGAGGTCCTGGGATTGCTAGGATTTGCTTTTTTTATTGGCTGGTGACCCAGGAAATCTCTGACTTTGTAGACCAGCAGTTTCTCCAAAATAGACACATTTAATAAAGTAAGATTCCATTGGTGGATGGTGTTGACCACTCTCTGGGTAGCTCTTCGTTTTACTCTGTTTTCCTCCAGGCTTGATTATGGACACATATGTTATGTGTCCATTATAGACATATGCATCTACTTGCAAGAAGTAATTTTTAGTTCACTTACCAACTAGAAAGGAAAATGAAGACTTTTAGCTCACTCAGACACATCAGACGCAACAGACTTTTTCCCTTCCCCTGCTGCAAATGAACAGTGAAAAATTACCCGCTTTTGCTATTAAAAGCTGTAGAGCCTGTAAAAAAATAGTAAATTATAGAGACATTATCAAAGTTTATAGGCACTAGAATTTGACCTTTAGCAAATTCAGCACTGGAGGGGAACAGGGTTTTCTTTTCTTTCTTCAAAATGAAAAACGAGAGGGAGGAAAAAGATTTATTTCCTTCTGTGGCTAAGAGCAGCAACTGGAAATGGCACTCCCCGGTTTAAAAAAAACACACACTTTGTAAAATTACATAAAGTAATACAGGAAGTAGGCTCCTTAGAAAAAATTAACATCTTGTAGAAAATGTGAAAGTCCCTTTGGACAATTTACTCTCCCCACCCCACCCCCCACCCCTCATGCTTGAGCTTACCATTTTGGTGAGTATTCATACAGATATTTTTTTGTGAATTTATATGTCTATTTTTATGTACTCAGACAAAATGATGTAGTATTGTTTTGTCTTTCCAGGGTGTCTTTCCCAAACGTTTCATCTTTTCCTTTATCCTTTCCTGAGACTTAGCTGGAAGAAAAAGGAGCTTAGGGTGCAGTTTTCTTTAACGTGGAGTTGGACAGTAGGCAGAAGGGGTTCTACCCTCTTCTGTGAGGTGCTCTTGGGCTTCGTGAAGCTTGTTCAGTTGCTGATAATCTGGGTTAAGATGGACAGGATGGATGGTCAGAGGAAGCAGATAAATGTCTAGAGGGGGCAAAGTGTTGGGAGTCAACTGAGTGCCAGGTGTTTAGACCTGAGCTTCCTTTGCTATCAGGCCAGATCCTGGCACTCTCCTGAACTAGGAAGCCCATTACATGGTTTTGAACATGTGAGTGTGTGGTGTGTGTCTTTAGGTGTGCATTTAAGGTACGGTTTTTGCCAAGAAGCTGCCGACTCCTGCAGGTAACCTTGTGAAATGCAAAAATGAGACTCTTGGTTAAATAAGTCAGCAGACTTGAGTGTTGGTGTTTGAGGAAGACACCTTCAAAAAGCCAGTTGCTGTTTTTGAAATGACTGGTTGATCTGCCCAGAGTGGGCTCCAAGGGATTTTCTGAAAGTAGTTACCTCTGTCCTGTTGGGACAGTGACATTTCTGCAGCGTCCGGCGCCAGCCTGGGGCCTTGCATCTCTGAGCCAGTGAGATTTTTCCTCCCTCTCTCCAAGAGCAGAGACCTCATGGCTGTTGCTTGATCGTCACAGAGAATGGGTCTCTAATCTCATTCTCACTTGCTTATAGCTCTGCTCCGAGACCAGTGAGACCAGTGGAGAAAATTGCTTTGGTGCTTTGCTGCTCTCTGAGATTTAAGGTGGGAAGTTGAAGATTCAGATCCTTAGGAAGGCGCACATGCCATTTGGGAATTACAGTGAGATGCACACAGCTTTCTGGCCTGGCCAGCTTTCTTCCTCACCTCCTTGTTGAGCTACAGGTCTTTAAGATTTTTGTCCATCTGCTGCCTGGCAGGTGCAGTTTGGGCCCTTCAGAAACAGGGAAGGGATAGGGTACAATCTGTCACCTCTCTCGGCAGCTGACTCATCCCAAAAGTGAAGCCTTGGGCAAGAAGGGTATTGGGGAATCAGGCAGTGGGACAAGGAGTTATGAAAACGAGAAGCCCCGACTCCCCAAAGCTTTGCTGACTCTTGCAGTAAGTAACATCCCCTTCTCTTTCCTTTTCTGAGGAGTAGCTCTTCCATGTCCTCTGGCCCATCTTCCCTGGAGATGGCCATCTCTACCACACCCTCACTCATCAGCTTCTGGATGCAAGACATGGTGAGCCCTTCAACTTCACCGCCATCTAAAGTGGTTGATTAGCCGACTTTCCTAAATGCTCAGGGGTGGTTTGTGTAGCTGGTGTCTGGGACACACGTGGCTGGAGGGTCAGGCCTTTTTTGTGCCGGCTGGCTCAGTGATACATCCTGTAGCTCTGAGGGCAGGAGGGCAGGGATTCTCTCCTCCAAAAGTGGAGCAGGCTACTCGTCAGCAGGAAGGGAGCACCGGGACCCGTGTCCACCCTTGCAGAGAAGTCACTTGCCCAGACCCCCTCTCCCACCAGCAGCAGAACCAGGACTAGAAGCCAGATCTTCTGCCTCCTGGTTGTGCGTTCCCCACACTAGGCCAGAGACCCCTGACCTGGCATCACGGACTCCTGAGGGACAGCCAAGTTATTGCAGTGCCTTTCTGATCCATTGCTAATTGAAAACCAACTGTCTTTTCTGGACTTGGAACAAAAGAGGACCTTTTCCTTGAAAAGTCTGGTCTCTTGAATGGTTCTGATATAAAGAGAGAAGGCTTGATTCCTTTCACCTTTGTTTTTTTTTTAAATTAAAGAAGTTGTGAGTTTACAGGAACATCATGCAGAAAGTATGGAGTTTCCATATACCTCCTTCTCTCACTCTCAGTTTTCCATGTTTACATTTTGTATTTCCCTATTACTTACGTTTTGCATTAATGTTGTACCTTTGTTACAATTCATGAGACATATTATTATAATTATGCTATTAACTTGAGCTCACTTTTTACATTAGGGTTCACTTCTTGTGTTGTTCCGTTTTATAGGTTTGTGTGTGTGTGTGTGTGGTAACTTAAATGCAACCTAAAATTTCCTTTTTTATCCATTTTTGAATATATAGTTCAGTGCTGTTAATTACATGCACAAAGTTATGTCTCCATCCCTGTCATCCTTTGCCAACACTTTTTAATCACTCCAAACAGAAGCTGTATACCAATTAAACATTAATTCTTCTTTCCCCTCCCCAACCTGGCCCCTGGTAACCTGTGTTCTACTTTCTGAATTTATGAATATGCATATTCTGCTTATTCCATATAAATGAGATCATATAAAATCGGTCTTTTTGTGTCTGGCTTATTTCATTCAACATCATGCCATCAAGGTTCATCCATGATATAGCATTTATCAGAGCTTCATTCTTTTGTATGACCAAATAATATCAAATAATACTCCTTTGTATGGATATACCACATTGTGTTTTATCCATTTATAGGTTGATGGACACTTGGGTTTCTTCTGCCTTTTGGCAGTTGTGAATATGCTATGAACACTGATCTGCAAATATCTGTTTGAGTCTCTGCTTTCAGTGCTTTGGGGCATAAACCTAGATGTGGGATTGCCGGGTCTGATGGTTAGGGCTATACTTAATTTTCCAAGGAACTGTCAAACTTTTTTCTGCAGTGTTTGCATCATTTTACATTCCCACCAACAGTGCACGAGTGTTCTTATTTCTCTTCATCCTCTCCAACATTTGTAATTTTCTTTTTTTTTTAAATAGTAGCCATCCTAGTGGGGGTGAAGTGGTATCTCGTTGTGGTTTTGATTTGAATTTTTCTAATGGCTAAAGATGTTGAGCATCTTTTCTTGTGCTTATTGGCCATATGTATATCTTCTTTGGATAGGATGTCTATTCAAGTCTTTTCTCCGTTTAAAAAAAAAAAGATTTCTTTGTCTTTTTGTTGTTGACGTATAGAAGTTCTTTGTATATTCTGGGTATTAAAAGTTTGTCAGATATTTCTGATTTATTTCATTTTCACAGTGAGAATAACAGCTACCGTTTCTTTGATACCTACAGTGTGCCGGGAACTGAGCAAAGTGCTTTGTGTGCATCTTCTTACCTGTTTCTCCTAACCACTCCACGAGGGCAGCACTGTCTTCATACCTGTTTTATGAGCAAGGAACTGGAGGGGTTTGTGTCCTGCCCCCCAAGTCACACAACTAAGAGGCAGTGGAGCTGGGATTTGGGCGCAGGGTCTGATCTCAGATAGGAGGGGAGTTCTGCGGAACAGAGCTGCCTGGCCAGTCCTGGCTGCAGGACCTGTGCGGCCAAGGTCTTCTCCTGTGCTCCTGATCGCTTCACTGCGATGCCACCTTTGTGATTCTCAGGCCATCTCGTGACAGTCCCAGAGCCTTGCTCTGGCCGTCTGGGTGCTGAGCATCACAGGCCCATCTGGAGCCAGATAATCTGGGATTGAGCCATCTTCCTAAATCATTCTCTATGTTGAGGAGTCACTAGTACCCCCGACACCCGATTCCCTTTGCTCACCTCCGCTAAGTGGAGGGGCAAAGCGAAGAGCCTGGTCTCATATCAGCAAAGCAGCCAGAGCAAACAGGGCCTTGGGCTGTGGAGTCCTCTGCCCCGGGCCAGGCATCACTTGTGTTATTCATGCCATCTTCACCACAACTCTTGGGGTAGGTACTATTATTATTCCCACTTTGTATATGAAGAAATGGAGGCCCAGAGAGGCAAAGTGACTTGTCTGAGGTCACACAGCCAGGAGGTGGAAGAGCGAGGATCTAGACTGAAAGTGACGGTCCCCAGGGCTCATGTCTTTATCTTCCTCATTGAAAACCACTGGTTGAATGAGTTCCTGTGCCCAGCAGAAGGGGCCGCAGGACCCTGGGATCTGTCACCCAGCTGCAGGCTAGCAAGGCCGACCCAGGGAAACCTGCATTCTCAGGGCACAGCCCCCCATGAAATAAATAGCCATGCAAAAAAGGCTACATGTGGGCAATGCGTGCCTCTGGGAGCTCTGTACAGCTCTAGAGCAAGCCTCCTCTATATATTATGGAATATTATGGAAATGGAGGCGCCTCAGCTGAGCGAGGACTAATAGTGCATTTGGTAGTCCTGGGGACAGCCAGGAACGATGGGTTATCAGACTCCCTTCCTCGTGTGTCAAGATGGTGTCTCTGGTGTGTGGTGGCCTTGTGCTTCCATTTACTGTGTTCAGTGGCAGTGATGAGTGGGATCAGCCAGCTTCGTCCCTCTTCTTGTAGCTGCCAGTGGCATATTTTTTCAAGGTCCACTTCAGTTGGGGCCTATGGCTCTTTGGTCTGTGGCAACAGAATAAAACAGCACTTCATAGCCAAGTGACTCGTGTGGCACCTGAAGTCGCCGCCAGGCTTAAGCCAGCAGGGTTAAGAGCCCTGGTGTGTGGAGCAGGCAGCGGTGTTAGCAGGGCTCCATCCGGGGATAGACGCTGACCCCAGCACTGGCCCTGCCTGCCCGCTGCTCCTGTCGTGGAATTAGAAGGCCGGCTGGAACCTTCATCCTGCCGTCATCAGCTGCATGACCTTGCAGCTGTTAATTAACTCCTGGGAGCCTGGGTTTCCCCACCTTCCTTGTGAAGTTCTTGCAGAGTGCCTAGCCCATGTCCAGGCCCGTAGGAGATGCTCTGTGATGCCGAGTTCCTTCCTCACACCTCCTCATAGAGCTCTGGCCTGCTTTAGAACTTCCTTTTCTGTTAGACTACAGCTAGCTGTTGCTGCTCATATATGAAACTGTCTCTTTCTATGGTAGCTTTGCACAAAAGATGGTTTTGTGGTTGCCCACTAAATAATGCAGTGAACCCCTTGACACCACTTTCCCCCCACCTCCCCAACTTATATGCAGGGAGCTGTGATCATGGTCAGAGCAATTGGGAACAATAGCAAGACTTGAAACATGGGGCTTGAAACCATTGCTTGCAAATTAGCATGTTTTTCTCTCTTGCTTTTGTGAAAACCAACATCCTGTACAGCCGCTTGTGTTTAAAAACCTTAAAGGGTGGGCAGGTGGGGGGCGGGGGCTCTCCGCCCTGGTCCACCGCTCGCCTGGTTCCTGGGAGCATTGTGAATTTAAAATTACAGCCGTTAAAAAGAGATCATCTTTAAACAAGCACAGTTGCCTCTCTCCACGTCCCCTGAGTGTTGAAGTTTTTGTATGTAGTGAGTCCAAAACCAACAGAGATGTTCTTGAGCGATGTGGTGGGCTGGGACTCGAGCCGGCAGGAGAACTAGGGCAGCTCAGGAGACAATGCACAAGGGGCCAGGGCTGTGGGTTTGAACTGTTGGCCCCCTGTTGGTATTCTTGGAGAAACAGGGCAGCATGGAGTGCTCAGCGGAACGTGCTGCATGCTGGGTTGCTGTGTGACCTTGGGAAAACTTTGGATTTCACCTCCTCCCCAACAAACGCACACATACACACCCCCTGCATACACACACAAACACTGCCATCCCAACTGATACCCATGTGTGGGTGTTATGCACACGCTGATGTCTGAAAAGGCTCTGGGCTCTGGGCTCATTGGACAAACCTCTGAAGATGAACTGGGCGAGAGCTGCAGGAGAAACGTTCCCAGGAATCTTCTTTTATTAAATGCCTTTTCATTGCACGTGAAGATGGACCAGATGCCCAACACAGCAGCCCACATGGAACTCGCACCTGAAACAGGCACCACAAATGTGAGGGGTTTCTAGGATTTCTAGGCAGCTGAATAAAACCTCAAGCAGCTACCACCATTCATTGAACAGTAGCAATAATGGACACCCCTGAGCCAGTCATTGAACTATACAGATGCTCAAAAGTAAACCTGGCCCGTGGCACGAGCTCACAGTGCAGTGGAAAAGACAGGCATGAAGGGATGAGTCCAGAGTACTTTTCCACGCTAAGAGGAACTCTTAGCCTTTTAACCTCTCTAAGAGGGAGGGAAGGGATCAGAGCCTATTTCCCCTGCTTTGGAGATGGGTATACAGAGTGACAGTCTTGGTTAAGGGCTATACCAATGGCTGTGGTCATGAGCAGAACTGGGGCTAAATCCCAGGCCTTCTGATGTTGGATCAGGAAATCTTCACTGCAAAATGTTGATGTAATTCCCAGGGCTGCACCGTCTTGGAGTTTATTTCAGGCAGGTGATTACCTTTGTTTTCAACCATTTAAGTATCCTTAGAAGGAGACTTTTCTGAACTTTCCAAGGCTCTTTGAGATGGGAACAAGGCATGACATTTTCCCACCCAAGTGATCTCCATCTACCCTGGGCCCTGTGGTTTTATTGGCTTCTCATGTGGAAAGCTCCTGGATGTTGGGAGGGGAGGCAGAACAGAAGTTTGGCAGCATCAAGTTCCATGGTCTCATGACCACTGACTAACCCCTGCCAAGGTCACCACTTCTCTGAGCAAAACTGGACTCTAGGTAGAGGACTGGACATTTCTTCCTTGGGCTGTTTCCCAATGGCATTGATAGGTGACCACAGGACTCTTTGGTCAAATACATTTAGCAACTGCTGAATTAAACGTTGCCTGCATGCAGGACTTCTCAGAGCCTTCACTCTGCTAACAGCTGCTCTGCTCTTCCATGAGCACATTAAGTTAGGCAATGTTTCCTGAACTCATTTGACCACTGACCTTATTTTAAGGGGCATCTCATAGGACTAATGTCTCTTGGAACATTCTTTGAGAAACTTTCTAAAGTCACTTTTCCTTTGAAGGCTTCAGATTCCTGACTGTGAAATGATGGGAGTTATTAGAGTGTACTCCAGCATCTTCATTTCTTTTAAAATTATTTTTCTCCTATAGAGTCTATATCCTGAAAGAATATTTTTGCCTCTTGAAAGCCATCAGTGAATGTGGGGAAGTGTCTTGGTTTGCCAGGCTGCTATGACAAATACCACACAATGCATTGGCTTAAACAACAGGAATTAATTGGCTCATGGTTTTGAGGATAGAAGAAGTCCAAAATCAAGGTATCAACGAGGCTTGCTTTCTCCTGGAGTTTGTAGCATTCTATTGCTGGTTGCTAGTGATCCTTGGAGTTCCTTGCTTGTATCTCTGTCTCCAGTCACATGGCAGTTTCTCTCTCCTTGTGTCTGCTCTTCCGGTTTCCACTGACTTCTGGCTTCCTCCTGTCTTTGCCAACGTCTGGCCTCCGGTTTCTTCTCTTTATAGCACCTCCAGTAATATGGATTAAGACTCACTCTCATTCATTTGGGCCACAACTTAACTATAAAGAACATCTTCAAGAGATCCTGTTTACAGTGGGCTCACACATGGGAATGTGCATTAAGATTAAGAACTTGTTTATTTTGTGGTACATAATTCAGTCTACCGCAGGAAGTCAAATGACTTCTGACTTGATAGATTCAAGTCAGATATAAATATGTCAGCTTGATAAGTTATGTATCAATGGCCATCAGAACTTCAGGTCAACCAGTGTTACCATGCTTTAATCAAAAGCAAAGAACTTCGGGTCAGTGCTCAGTTTCTGGTTGGCTCTTGGAAGCAGGCAAAGCTTCCCTGTCGACATCTTCTCCAAGGCCCATGATTGAGAACCACTGGGTAAGTGGATGGGACGCCCCTTCCGACTCTAATATTCTGCAGGTCCCTTGCCTCTGGGTGATTAGCAAGACACCTGGCTGCTAAGCCCATAGCTCAGGTCAGCTGTTGCACAATGCCAGAAAATAATTGGACCCTTGATTGCTCCTGATACCATGTCTTGAACCAAGCTTTGGAGCGTGGGGAAGGAGCCCTGTGCAGACCATGGGAGGATAATTTGAGAATTCCCTTGCCTCTCTCTGCTTTGTGGTTGCCGGGCACCTGGCATGTGTGTTGTGTTGTTTGCTGTGGGTAACTATGGCAGCTCTTTTTTATTGCCACTAAATTATTTCAGCCCAGTCTCAGCACTGGTTGTTTTGCTGCCTTGCTCAGAAGAATGCCGACCTCTTTGTAAGAGCTGGAGAAGCTTAGCGGTGACTGACGACGCTATTTAATGTCTGTCTTTCCATTTAATGGGTGTGAAGCAAAGCTTAAGTTTCAGGGTCTTTATGTGGCACAGGGTTAGATTGTTCATGGTGTGCTGCGTCTTGGGCTAAACATTTCTCACAGACATATTAAAGACACAGACATATTAAAGTAAACTCCTGTCATTGCCAACTTCCTCTTAAAACACCATCTGCTCTATTTTGGGGATAGGAGTGGGAAAAGGGTGGGGTGAGAGAGGACCCGGCAGCATGTGGAGGGACGGGGGGTGCCATGCAGTTTCATTGCCCATGTTCAGATTTTCTAGAAACAGGTCGTTAAGTGGTCTGGGGATAGGAAGGGAGATGCATGAATCATTTGGTGTGGCTTTTGCTCCTCTGACGTCAAACTGGTACAAGACCCTGAACCTTTGGCTCCTGGCTCCAGATCCATAAATCTCCTGGGGCTTCCAAGGAAAGAAGGACACGTTAGGCTGGAACCCTAATGCTTGATTAAAGTGGTTTTTAGTGAACACCTGTCCTCACGTATTTGCTTATTCAGCCAGCCAGCCAGGATAGTTACTGTGCATAGACCAGGTGTCAGACACCGCACTGGGTGCTTGAGATATGAGACACAGTGCTTAGCCTTGGGGACTCATGGGGGTGGGGGTGGGAGGTAGAGTTGTGCAAAGCAAGTACTTTAGAATACAGTGTGCTGTGTGCCATGATAGAAGCATGAACAAGGTAGAGAAATCATACCGAGGAGGGGGCGATTAGCTCTGGGGAGAGCATCAGATAGGATGTGAGATCTGAGCAGGGATTAGGAAAACGATCAGATTCCCCAGGCCGAAACGGGGTGCCTAGGGTTCCACACAGGAGGAGCTGCTCAGGCAGAGGCCTTTCTCCAGCAGGTGAGGGGGGCTGTGGTTTCTGTAGGCTTCGCAGTGGAGGTCACCATTGGGGTAGTTGACTGTGTTCTGGGGAAAGTGACAGGTGCCTGGATGGCACCGTGCACGTCCACTCAGACGCTCCCGTGACGTGGGAGCCCATGCCTCTGGGGCCCACAGCCCCCTCCCTACCCTTGACCTGACCATACAGAGACATGCACACATCACACAGCTGCAGAGCTGTTGCCTGGCCTCCTCAGATCTGCACACCCACAGCATCTGCCTGCTCCACCCGGGCCGCACGGTCATCCCAGGCAGCTGTTCAGTGGGAATTAGTCAACCCAAGCCTTACAGGTTCGATGACTCATTGTCTTAAATTTTAATAAGTACAGAAAAACAGAGTGCTGATTTATTAAAAATTAATCCTCCTAAGAGGTAGCTTTGGCATTGGGGAAGCAGGGGGGCTGCCGTGCATAGTAGAAGTGTGGGTTGGGAGGAAGGAGAGTGGAGGGAATGTGCTAGAAAGCAGAAACTTCCTTCTTGAGAGCCCTACTGAACCCCTCACTTAGTCAAGGTCACATTTTAGGAGATGGTAGCTCTGTACAGATTTTTTCCTCTTCGTATTCCTTTTTCTTTCCCTCTTTTCTGTCCCCTTCTCCTTTCCATCACCTTCTTTCCTCTCCCCTTCCCCCTCCCTCCCTGGCACCCTCTTGTTCTCTTGCTTGCTCCATTCCCTCTGGCCTTTCTCTCTGGCTCGCAATATCCCCGTGCCATCTTGCCCTCCGATTCACCTTACTATTTAGGCTGCAGACATCTACCAGCAGTGGACCAATGCCTTGCTGTGTCCTGCCCCCACCAGCCTCCCCTGCTCCCCAGCAGTGGGTGCTGTGCCCTCGTGAGACCCCGGAACGTCTCTCCACGGCAGCCCCCAGGTTCCCATGCCATTCTCAGGCAGAAGTTCCCTTCCAGGGCCTTGAAGAAGTTCCCTGTCCAAGGTTTAGCTCCAGGCCAGGGGGTGTGTGGTGAGGACAGGAGAAAAGGTGTGTGAGTGAGGCTGCATTCTTGAGGGAGAATTTCCTGCTATTGATCATAGAGCATTCCAGCGCAGGGCAGGGACATCCCTGGAATGAGCCTTGTCATTTAAAACATTTCCTCCTCAAAGGCAATCAATTTGGGCAAAGTGCAGAGCAACTTTGTTGAGATACAACAAGTGGGGAATGCTGGCCCCCAAAGCATTACGGGCCATTAAGTCTGTAATGCAGCGAGTGCCTTCTGGGTAGCCCAGTGCCTGCCTTCCTTGCTAATTGCAGGGATGCTACACTCTCTTCCTATGAACTTGGCGTCATGCACACAGACGCACCTTCCCCCATGGCTGTCCCTTCCTTGTGTGCCTGTGTGGAAAACAGTCTGGGGAGTAGCCAGGAGACCCGTCTTGGATCTTTCTCCTCAGAGGCCTTTGGGCCCCTGGCCACAGCTCTCAGGATGAGGAGCTGCAGGTTCACAGCAGCCAGCGCCTCTTTCCCTGTTTGCGGTCGAGTAGTCCCCACACCTGAGCTCTGGGAGGAATCCAGCCAGAAAACACCCGGGTCCCTGTGCTTCTCCCCTTCTGCTGCAACCCCGGCCCTTCCAAGCTCCCCAAGGAGGACTTGGTTTCCACCTCGAGGGTTGAGCCCTGTCGGGAGGGGGCGGGGAGGGGCCGGCTCCTCCAGCAGGGGGTGGGGTGGGGGGTGGGGGCTGGGTGGAGGTGGAGGTGGAGGTGGCAGCCAGGAGGGATGGGAACTTGGTCTGACTAGGACCAATAGTTTTGAAATGACTTGAAAAAATTTGATCTTGGGGAATTTCCAGCATGAGTAAAACCTAGAGGATTCTTGGGGTTTTAAGAAAGGGCACCCCCTCACAAGCCTGCCCCCCAAATCTCCCTGCCCTCGGCCCAATCCTCTAGAGGTTTCCCCTAGCCCGGCCCCTGCTCACCCATCCCCGCAGGGCTGGGGCCCCGTCTCCCAGCTGCTGCAGTGTCGTGGCCCTGCGGCTTACCCTGCCTCACCCTGGACACTGCGTTCACACAACTGTGCCCAAATTGAGCCTCCAGTGTGTTCTCTTACGTGCAGGATAAAGCTTGGCCTTGCAGCCCCTTGCCGGACCAGTCCAACTCTTCTCCATCCTCATCTTTGTGGGTTTCACTGTGTGAGCCCCCTGCTCCGGCCCCATCCTGTCCGTCCTGAGTCCCGGAACACACGTCTGATGTGCCCCAGTCGGAAGTGATCTCCCAAACTGTTCCCTCATCCTCCATTTATACAAACAGGATGCCCCTCTCCTTTGACACTTGCTGGATTCTCAGGGTGTTCCACCTCGTACCGAATAGACCGTGTCTGAAATAGCTACTTTTTTTGTCACCCCAAAATATCTACCCTTTCTCCTTGCAAATTTAGTTTGATTCCATTTAATGAACATATGTGGTGTTCGATAAATATTTTCTGACTCAAAATGATCTGTCTCCTTGGTTGATATTTTGGAGGGTGGGGTGAGGTGGGGAGTTGAGTGAGGAAGGAAGGAAACACGTGGCCTTGAGGTGAAAGGGCAGGTGGCCTTGGCCTTGGAGTAGAACCGTTGTGGGGGAGCGTGCCGCCTTTCCTGAAGCAGCCGGATCTCCGGTCTTTGATCAGATAGGGGTAGGACATGGTTAAATCCATTTCTCTAGGAAGGAAGAAAGGTCAGCTGATTTGTCCACTGGGTACTTTTAGCTGGAGGAGGAGGTGGGGGCAGGTAGGGCACCCTCCCACGCTGGGGCCCCTCAGTGCTCTTTCTGGAGCCCCGAGAGATACCGCTGGTTCACTGTGTTCCCGTCCCTTCCCCTTTGCCCTGAGGTTGGTCCAGCAGGCCACCTGTAGACCCTCCTGGTTCAGCTTGGTGGGAAGCAGCCTGACCTTGCTAAACAGTCCTTGGGTTTGAGTTGAAAAGAGTCCCTCTCCCGCACCAGGTAGGACAGAGCCCTGTGCACTGTGCCCACCTGGCGTGAGAGTCTTGTGCGTGGAAGCTTTGCATCATGTAGCCCCCCTGTTAAGCGGTGTGGTTCCCTTGCCTTCCTGTTGACACATCCATCCCACGCCCACCCTGGGAAATGCCACCATCTTAATCCATATGAATGTTTCCTGTAGACCAAAAATAGGTATATATTTTCGAAGGTACCACCAAGAATGGCTTTAAGCATGCACTGTTACCATTATCCTTTTCATTACTATCATATTTCTGTTCAACATGATTAACTGACCTGTCCTGAGAACCTAAACTAAAGCATAGAGGCATTTTGTTTAGAGGGGAGCCTCCCCGGAGCCCCCTTACAGGCACCCCTTTCAACAGCAAGATCTTCCTGTGTTCCTTAAGTGGGAAAATGAGGTCAATTCTGGGTTTCGTTGGAAGCTGCTTTGTTTCTTTACCATGATATAAACTGCTCTTGAAGCCAAACGACTGTTGGACTTAGGGGTCCTGGAGTGGGTTGGAAGATGGGGGGCGGGGAGAAAGGAGCCAACATGTGAGAGTGTATACGCCAGGTGTTAGGCTAAGAGCTCTGCAGCCGCCATTCAAACCTCACCCAAAGCCCGTGGGTATGGGTGGTGTCTGCGGTCCGTCTTCCAGGGGCCTCCTATGGGTGGTGGAGAGGGGACTGTGGCCAGTGCTGTCCTTAGCTGCAACTACCATACTTCCCTGGAGATCCAGCCTTCGCTCCCTCACCTCTCTCTTCCCCATTCTCTGCCTTTGCAGGGCTGGAATGGCCCAGAAACCCAAGCTGTAGTTAGCAGCCCATCTGCTTAAGACCCAAGAACGGTGAAGGCTTCGTTGCAATGCTGTTGGAGAACATTTGCCAGCTCTGAGCCCAATAGAAGGTTTTCCAAGTCTATTAGGCAGCAAATGCTTTCATGGCTTTGGAATCGTAAGGTTGATTTGAAAAATTGACACTTAACGGCTTACAACTGGAATGCATTTCCTGAAATTGGACCTCAGAGGGAGACTTGGGTGCCCACAGTGGCCTCTCCCCAGCTCGGCATACACCACTCCCCTGTAGGTGCTGCTTGTCAGGCCACCAGGATTCTGAGTCCCCCCTAATTAGGAGACAGGCTCTGTAGCTCCTCATTTCTCAATTTGGACACGACATTTAGTGGCAGTGACTGTGGGGAGACTTTCTGCCTGGAATTTCTCCCCACTGGCTTTTAAAAGGCCAGAGCCTGAGAATTCCTGAAAAATTAATAGGGTCTCTATGGGTTCCTTACACTTGCTGGTAACCTCTCCTCTCCCAGGCTCATTGTGGCTTTGCAGCATAATAGCTGCTCAGCAGCTGGTCTTTTGTATGCAAATATGACCTAAAGAAGTCCGGGAGGCAGTGGGCCATTGTTGTGGGAGACTGAGAGGTTTCAAACAGACCCGCAGCTTTTAAAATATTCCAGGCAGATATTGGAAATGTCAGCAGCAGGTTTCTCCCACATACTTCTCACCAGTCTCTCTTTTCCTCTCTTCATCTCCCCTGCCACCCACCCTACCGTAAAATATAATCAAAAAGCTAGTAAATAATTTAAAGAATTGCCTCAAAGGATTGTCACACTAGAAAGAGGACCCCCTTCTCTGGTTTAAGTTGGGAGAAACTGTTTTCATTTTTTTTTTCCCCAAGATATTTAAAATATTCAGGAGTGTCCCACAGGGTCCTGAACTCATAAGTGCCTGCATTTTTCTCACCATGCACTCATCCCTTCTTTTCTTTATTGATTTTTTTTTTTTTAAGGTAGCTGTTGGCAACATTTAGGGTCAGCTTTCAAATGAAAATCATTTTTGAGATACTCATCTGAAGTCAGACGATCCTAAGGTATATTTTGTCCATCTGATTTCTCTACCCCCTTGCTCTTCAATTTAACAAGGGGTGGAGTGAATCAGGCTGCTGTAATTTTTCATCCTATTAACTCTTTTCACAGGGGTCTTCATCTTATGACTAGAAGCTAAATCAGCTGGGACTGGACCCTCAGTCTCTGCCTGCTCATCTTGAGAAGTGAGAGAGGTAGGGGGTCAGGGCCTCTGGGGAGCCAGAAGCTTAAACAGAGATGAGGGTGCACAGGCCTGAAAACCTTTAGATCTACCCAGTCCCAGCCCCCAAAAGAGAGTTGATGGATGGATGTGTGAATAGATGGATCAGTGACGGAAGGACGGATGGATGAAAGGAGCAGTGAAGGAAAGTTGGATGAGTGGAAGAACAGATGAAGGATGGGCAGATAGGGAGTTGGAGGGATGGATGGATGGATGGTGGTCACTTGGTCTCCCTGTTAGTATTTGTTCTCTCATGCTGTCCTCCACGTTGGGCATTGCTGGCACCTGCTTGTAGAGGCAAGGGTGAGGACCCGGCTGCCAGGCAGTCCTGGCGATGTCCTGTCCTCCTCTAATACTCACAGATGCTGCTACTGAGTGACCTTCCAAGAAGGCCACTCATTCACACAGGGATTCTTTCCCTTCAAAAGGGCAGTGCTGTGCTACCATCCCCACCCCATGGCACCCCTTTCCTCTGTGATACCCTCTCATGGTTGGGGTACCTGGCAGTCCCCTGCCAAGAAGCCAGATGTCCTCTGTGTTTCCAGCCAACACATGGCACCTCCTGGGCATTGTGATCTGTGAACTAAAGCAACTGCTTCAGGCCCAGGAGTATAAAGCATAGCGGATAAGAGCTCAGGTCCAGAGGCAGACAGAGCTGAGTTTGAATCCCCAGTGCTACCATGTGACCTTAGACGAGGTACCTAACCTCCTGGAGCCTCGGTTTCCCCACCTGTAAAATGGGGGCAATAGTCCTTAGCTATAGAGTGTTGTGGGCATTAAATGAGATGATGTAGACAGAGCCCTTAGACACAAGCCGGCAGCTGGTACCTGCTCGCTGTGGCGCGCGTCCTTTATTGTTGTTATGGGGGAGGGGGGCTGGCGGCTCCTGGGAAGGGGTACGTGGGCTACTGAGGTGATGGTGGCAACGGTCAGCCCCGTCAGCTGGGCTTCTGTCCGTGCCAGGGAACCCTAGCATTTAGCGCCTGCCTCTCGAGCCCCCATATGGGCACCGTTTATGGCTCTGTTGCTGTTTCTGCAAAGAACAGCCAAGGGCTCGAGAGACCTGGGAGGCTGCTCATCAGGTGGCTGGAGAGGACTTCAGCTGACCTCTCTCCCTTTGAGACCAGAGAGTTTTCTCCCTTTTGTTTTCTTTTAGACTACCCTCAGACAAGTTCTTTCTCCTACATTGAAAGCAGCAACCCCAGCCTCTCCCCCAGCTGTTGGTTTGCACGTCTTCTGGGGTTAGGGCCCCCGAACGTAGGGACTGCCCGGGGCCGGCTTCAACCCCATTTCTGACTTGGAGGGAGGCTGTTCCCGAGTTGGGGGCTGGCGACTCCGGGCCTTGGCGACTCCGAGCAGCCTTCAGAAAACAGGAGTTCTGGGCTTTCCGCCTCGTCCCCTAGCTCCTGTTCTTTTCTATTTTAAAGCCTCTAAGAAGGGAGGTGCAAAGCCCATGATAAGCATAAAGGATTTTTAAACTAAACAAGAAAACCAATTATTTTTCTAACTGCTTTACTCCTTCAAATCTTTCACTGTAATGGAGATTTAGAATCCATCACAGCTGGGCTATTATTTCTGTGTAAACAGTGTCATGCCCTGTCGCACCAAGCAAACAGTCAATTTTTTCCATTACACTTAGACACGGGCAACGAGGGTGCCCAGTCCTTGGTCTCCCGGACCAGGTTTGAGTTGATGGGCCCACTTGTCTATGGTTGGGGGTGAGGAAAGGGTTAAGGCTTGTGGGGATTTCGGCTCTGTCCCAGGGGTCACCTCTTCTGCTTGAGCTGTGTTAATCTTCAGACCTTGGCATGTGAACGTCCCATACCCAGAGCCAGGAGGCCGGGGGAGATTGAAGAGTCGACGGGGCACCAGGGACAGGGGCTTGGAGTTTGCTTTTAAACTGGTGGGATTTGGTGCACGCTGTTCTCCAGTCTCTCCCTTCTTCTGGTAGTTCTGCTCGCTGGTCTTTCTGAAGTGCACCTCTCATATTGCATCCACCTGGCCCAAGGCACCCATCCTCCAGTGCCTACCTGGAACCTTTTGCTCTTGCAACAACTATGCTCTTGTGGTTCCCTGAAGATGGCCTCTGCCCAGAACTTTCTTCCCAACCTTCCCCTTCCCTCCATCTAATGCCTTCTCATCCTGCAGGACCCAGCTTATATGCTGCCTCCTCCAGGAAGCCCTCTGTCTCCCTCACCCTCAGGGCTGGGTACAAGCCTGTCCCAGGCTGCCCTGGGGGCCCTCTCTTCTAGCATGTGCTGCATGGTCTGTCTTCTCCTGTAAAGTGCAAGCACCTTGAGGGCAGCCACTGTATCCTCATCACCTTTGTACCACCAGCACCTGGCACAGCTCTCAGCAGGTAGTACCTTCTCAGTGGATATTTGTGGAATGAATATATGGGTCCCCAAGCTGGTAGGGGGAGCAGGGCATGAGAATACCCTCAACAAGGATGGAGATGGCACTTTGCCTGGCAGCCAGACCACCTGGGTTCAAATCCCAGGAGCCAGACCTGCCTGGGTTCAAATCCCAGTCCCACCACTGTGACTCAGGCAAGTCACATAAACTCTCTGTGCCTCAGTTTCCTTACCTGTGATGGGAGTTCGTAACCATAGTGAGTTAACAGTGTCTGTGTAAAGTACCGAGCACAGTGCCTGGTACAGAGCGACCACCAGGTAAGGGTCGTCTCGTCTCTTTGTGGTGCTCCTGCTCCATGGGCTCTGCCCCAGGTACTTGGAGGAGAGGTCAGGGACCGTGTATTGCACACAGCGCTGGCTGCAGAGTTGACCCTCTGGGTGGTGGCTGCCAACTTTGGGCAGGTCGCCTAGACCCCACCACCCTGCTCCCCCTTTTGTGCCACCCGCCTGGCCTCTGAGTTTGTGACTCCTGCAGTGACGGTTAACTCAGTGCGAGGCTTCTTGAATCAAGCTGGCTCTGCTAACAGACTCAGCCAGACAACCTGAGGCACTTCTGGAACACCCTCTGTGTACATGTGCTGCCCTTCTGTCACAAATGCCTTCAAGAGCACGTTTTATCTGCACCCTAATCCCATGAGGTAGGCCAGGCTGGTGTTCTTAGTTTGCTCAGATGGAGAAATTGAGGCAGGGAGGAGCGCGAGGCGTGCAGCTGCAGGAGGTGACGCAGCTGTGCCCCCACCCCCGCCCCCCTGCCCCAGGGCCACTGTTGAGCATTTTTGCTTTTCTTGTCCACGTGGACAAATACCCTCTCAGTCCTGGACTCCACAGAGGTCTTCAAGGTCCTCGTGCCCAAAGCACAGGCTTCTGGCAAGGCCGTCAACGTCTGGAGTTTAGAGGGGCCGAGGAGAAATGTCTTCAGCCACAAAATGCCTGGTCTCTTTCTCTCTCGGGGCTGTGGAGGCTTCTGGTCCTGGCTGGGCCCACAGATCTTGAGGAGAAGCACAGGGAATGGGAACGGGAGAGCTGAAATGCAGCTTCTCTCTTGGGGGTGGGCATTTCCCCACTGACGGAGGGACATGGGGCGCCCGGGAGAGCTGGGGGGAGGGTGGGTTGCTTGTGGCAGGTGGCACAGTTGTTTCTGTTCTTGCCCATGAGTGGACCTGCTTTAAGCAGCGTTGGGAGCTGAAATGATGCATTCCCACAAAAGACAAATTAGGTAGGGATTATCGTCTCACAAAAGAACTCCTTAAAAATATACCCAAGAGTATTCAAAATAAGGTTGGTTCACATTCAGCTTGGCAGGTGCACCTGTGTTCTTTCCAGGGACTGACTGCTTTGTGGTGGAGGTAGGAAACGTCCGATGAGTGTGACGGTGCTCACTTTCCCAGATAGCGGGGAGAAGTCCTGCAGATTCCGTTAGTGACAAAGTGGGGATCAGACATCCCAAAAGACGAACGGGCAGTGGTGGGGTGGGGTTAGACCCTCTGACCCTTAACTGAAGGTGATGGAAAGGGGATCACTGTGGCTTAGAACTCAGGACCCGGCTTTGGGGCCAGCCACATCTGGGTTTGAGTCCTGACTGTGCTTCCTACCAGCCTTCTGACCTTGAGCAAATCCCTTAACCTTTCTGAGCTTTACTTTGCTCATCTGTAAAATGGAAATAATAATAGTAATAACAATACTATCTACTCTCATTGGGTTGTTGTAAGGTTGAAATGAGGCAATGTTTGCAACATGCTTAACACAGTCCTTGGTACATAGTAAAGGCTATATGGCAGCAGTTCTTGTAGTTGCGTTTTGCCCCACCACAAGGTACAGCCTTATACCTTACAGGACTCTGCTTTCGTGGACCCTCTCCCCACTTACACAGGCACTATCCATCACTGAGCTTTCCCATCAAGCCACTTCCCTTGAAATGTCCTTTGAAGCTATCCAGCACATTGCATTCCCTTCCCAGAGGCTGGGGGCTGCCTGTCTGGGGATTTGCCCTGTGTATTTTGTCGGTAATGCATAATATATGTGTGTGTGTGAGTATGTGTGCATAGATCCCCCCACACGGATGTATATATAACTCATTCCCCAAAGAGAGATTTATTTCATGGAACAAATGCTTCTGGTTAGCTTCTGTGTGGATCTGATCCAGCCCCAGACTGTTGCCATGAGTAGAATTCATTGACGGCAAAAGGAAATGAAAACAAACATTCCCTGACATGGGGCATTTCCGTTGGAAAGCCTCTGGGAATTCGCCTCCTCTTTTAAAATATCTACCAAATTGGAGAGAGGTACTTGGCAGCCATAGCCCGAGTGCTTTGTTTCTCTGCATAGAAGCCGTGCACTGGCCTCTCTTCTGGAACCTTCCCTGAGCCATTGAAGGGGCTGTTTGAGAACAGGCGATGGCTGGGCACCCTTGGAATCCAGCTACCACCTCCCAAGTCAGGATAGGTGCCCCAGCTGGTGAGAGGGAACGCCTTCTCCCCCGGTCCTCAGGAAGCAGCTTTTTGTAAAAGTTGGGGGTGGGCGTGTGGTGCTGGGAGCACACATTCCTGAGATGGTCTGAAGCCTTCCGTTTAGCCCCAGCAGACAAAGTATGAATGTGGTTTTGATCACAACCAGCTGATGGGAGCTGACCCAGACTTATTACAATTTGGCTGTTTTTGTGTTTTTTTTTTATTCCTTCCCGCTCCCCTTCCTTGTGGAAATGTTTCTTCTATGAATGAATTTGCTCCAGGGGACAGAGTTCAGGAAGGAGGCAGACGATGAGATCCAGGGGCTGTCACGCAAAGTTTGGGGGATTTGCTGATCTGTAGCATCCAGGGTAATGCTGACCCCCCCCCCCAAAAAAAAAATAACAAACAACAGACCAATTTGTTGGTGCTAGACATGTTCATTTATTCAATATCTCATTTAACCTTCTGCCAGGTAGGGGTACTTATCCCCATTTTACGTCTCAGCAAGGTCAAGAATCCTGCCCAAAATAACAAAGCTTACTGTCAGTGGTTGGGTTACTGAGCTCAGGCAGGTCAGTCTCTAAACCAGAGCTTCTCCACCTGGATGCCATTGAGATTTTGGGGCCCAGCGATTCTTGAGGAGTGAAGGAGGGAGGTGCAGTTGTCATGCGCATTGTAGGATGTTTAGCAGCATCCCTGGCCTCTACTCACTAGATGACAGTGGCACCCCTGCCCCTGAGTCATGATAATCAAAAATATCTCCAGACATTGCCAGAGTCAGCTGGGGAACAAAATCACCCCAGGTTGAGAGCCACTGCTCCAAACTCATGTTCTTTCTTATTCCCACTGCCTCCCCACGCCCTGTTGCTCCGTATGGAAATACAATATGTATTTTGGGATACCAAGGTGACCAGTGGCCAGTTCAGGTGTCTGATCCAAAGTTACCTACACATATTCAACAAGTATATAATGACTGCTTATTGAGCACCTACTTGATGCACTTGAAGGCAGTGAGACTAAGAGTGAAACTACAGGCTGACATGGTCCCTGCCCTCATGGAACTTATTATGGTGCCAAGAACTGAAGGATTTACTAAAAAGACTAGGAGAGGCTCTCTGTCCTCCACAAGGGTCCATTTGAGTGGGACACTCACAGTCTTGCTGTGCAGCAGATGCTCACTCTCAGTTATCATATGGGTGGATGGTGAGGGCTGCAGGTGAGTGTTGGGGGGGCGCCCCAAAGACACATGCAGGCACCCAGCAGTGGAAAGAATAACACTTGTGACACATCTGTGGGGTTCCTCATCAGGACCCAAGAGGCCATATGGCATCACCCAAAATAAACTCCCTTTGCTTTATCCAAGAACCTGCATGCATTTCTCACTTCTGAAAACCTAAGGACTTTTTTTTTTTTTTAATCTCTTACACCATTTTGGAAATTTACCCTTAAAACAAACAAGAGGAAACGCTCCTGGGCCTTTGCCCTTGCAATTTCAATTAATTGGTGCTAAAAATGTTTGCTAGTAGACACTGAAAACCTGATATCTTGGGGTAAGTCAGATTCCTTGGGAATCATTTCTGAGGACTCCCAGAGAGAGGAGCTAGTAAGAGAGGGTGTGTATTTGTGCATGTGTGTGTGTGTATACACACACACACACAAGAAAAGAACATCACGTTGTTCATTTCTCGCCTTTACGAACTCTAAGAATGCATTTCAAACTCCTCCTGCCTGCCAGTCACCTCCTCCCTGCAAAATCCTTGGTTAAATCTTTAAACTCAACAACAACAATGAAGAACAAAGCCATGATCTCCCCCTCCTGACAATGTCAGCTGTGAAGTGAAGATCTGAATAGCCTTTAAAATTGTTTTATTGTTGTCAGCGCTGCAGAATGGTGTGTAATCTTTGTGTTCTGGAGAATCTTTAATTGGCACAAAAGGGCAGTTTAGCCGGCATCTTGTAGGAGGTTTGTCATGCAAACGGTTAGTGCCTGCCACTCACAACATACAGGCCTACCCGAGTTGATTTGCATCCGCAGCTCCCTCTGGTTAATCGCCTGGGATGTTTCCTGGGGGGCCCTGAGCTGAGGTGAGTGAAGACTGCGTCCCCCTCGTCTGTATCCACACTGCATTCTCATCATTGGAGACCCCCCTGGCACCTTCTCCTGGGCCCACTGGGGGTGGGAGGGGGGCACGATGGATTCCTCTTGTAGATGGAAGCCTTTGGCTGTTCAACTATTTTGTAATAAAAAGCAGGGGCTCTAGAGAGGCATGCCTGGGTTCAAATGCCAAGCAAGAAGCAGTCCTTTTTGCTACCTTGTAGGAGTGATGGTAACGGAAGCAGCTAAAATAACTAAAGCCCAAAATTTCAGCGCTTAATACAGTAGAGGTTTATTTCTTGCCCACTTAAGGGTCCAGTGTGCATGTTCCCAGTTGGCTTTTCTTCCACGTGGGGTATTCAGGGATCCAGGCCTTCCATATTACAGCTTTGCCACCCCATAGGCCCTCAGAATTGTGGAGCTGTGGGCATGGAACTCAGCACTTTGGGTATGTGCTCTCGGTTTCTCCTCACAACAGGTCCTAGACATGTCCTCATTTTACAGGTAAGAAAACAGATTCAGAGAGGGCCAGTCGTTCATCTGAGGCCACTGAGAGCATCGTGGGAGCTCCAGGGCCAGGGCAGGGAAGATCGGTTCTCCCCACCCCTGCCACAGGGCACTTGGGTGACCCACCTGGTCTCACTCTCTCCCCCAGTTGACACTTGTAAAACAAGCATCCTCCCCCCACCCTGCCCAGCCGCATCCACATGTGGCTGCCACTGTGGCTCTCCTGATGGGGTTAGCAGGTCTTTTGTATGAGGGGGGCAGTGTAGGGGCGGGGGAGTCCCCCGAAGCCAATGCCGGTCCCCATCTTGGAAAGGCAGGGCAGGCTCTGAAGAACCACCTCAGACCATTGCCATGCTCAGGTGCAGAAGGCCCGCCTCGCCTGGCCTCAGCTGTGTGGGGGAGCATTTCGGGGTGCGGAGGGGGAGCTGTTTATTTGAACTCTGGAGATACAGACACAGCATGCGGCCCCGTGGGAGGGGTCTCTGCTGATGAGCTGGCCTTCCTTCTGACACAGCTGATGGTTAATGGATTCAGAGTCTGCAGAAAGCCAGCTGCCAGTGAGCTGGGCTGTTCCACATGCTTTCCACTGCTGCTCAGAAATGGGTTTCCTTTTGATGCCCTGCATTACTCTGCTCCAGAGATGGCCTCGATCAGACAGTGCAGAAATAGTTACACTGACATCCATCCCCAGGCATGTCCTCTAACTCTTCCTTCCCCACCCTCCCCACCTCCAGCAAGGCTTAGACATTCCCACAAAGCCTCCCCAGGGCTCTGAACGTGACTTTGGCCTGTGTGCTGATGTAAACCCACCCAAGGGGAGTAGACTTAGGCAGGGAGGGCCTCCAGAGGAAGCCATGTCGCCTGTGCTGGGGGCCCAAGGGGGCAGGACAGGTAAAAGGAACGGCCCCTGTAGACCTTCTCTCCATAGACGTCTGAGCTTACTTTATTGTCCCTGTCCCTTGTGGGTACCTCCTGGCAGAAAGTTTGGGAATGGACAGTGATCATAAGTGGGAGGCATTTGGAAGGGCTTGGAAGCAAGGGACCATCACAGTCTGGGTTTAGTCCATCTGAGGGTCTTCTCCTCTAGCAGCCTGGAGCCTTGGAAGAGCCACAGCTCTTCTCCCTTCTGCTCCCAGCAAGGATGCTGCTGGTCTGCAGCTCAGGGGGTCAGGTTAGCCCATGAAGAACACAGGGCCCTGGACCCTTGGCCCACCTGGTCCTGGGCTCACCCATCCCGAGAGGTTTTGCAGGGCATCTCCTCAGTCATTACCCAGCTTCTTGGCAGGTGGGCACCAGGCTGGGGCACGGTGATGATGTGCCCCCAGGCTGCAAGCAGAAACCAGCGAAGGGCACATCCCAGTGGCTCCCTTGCCAGTTCTGGGGAAGTCGGCCACTGCTGGAGAGAAGGAGCTGTTCGTCAGAATCCGCAAGTCAGAACCAAAGGGTCCTAGTGGGCCCCAGGTTCCAGAATCCTGAGTGCCCTGTTGGCTCCTCCGTACATTCTTCTGGATACTTTCCCAGTGCAGAAGCACAGGTTCAGTCTCTGATGGAGAAGACTTTGTTCTTAATTACTTAATTCTTGTGCTTTGTTGCAAGTAACAGGACTTGAAACCTTTAGAATGCTCTGCCAAATATTTTAGTTTCTTTTCTCAAGAAAGAAAAGGCTACAGGCCTCTGAAGCATGTATTATCCTACATCTGCTCCTCAACACCAAGCACGACAGACGCATGACCTGTCACATTCGAGGCCAGTGCTTATGTCATTTGGTTTCTGAATTCTTACAAGGCTGAGCCAGAGATGTGAGGAAGGCCACCGCGAGGTCCCAGCGAAGCACAGGGTGGTTCTCAGAGTCGAAGGAACTGAGTTCTGGTGGGAGGCAGCCTCGGTTTGGCCTTGGGCAGAAGGCCAAGCCATTTGTTGCTTTGTTCCCTCTTCCCATCGCCGAAACACAGATTTCTTCTCTTTAGAAAATAAGCAAAAACTTAACTGTTTAGTAGAGGAGCTACTTAATCTTTTTGCTGCTGCATTTGTTCATTCATTCGTTCATTCATTCAAGTATTTAGTGAGTGCCTATTATGCACCAGTGTCATTCTAGGCACCAGGGATGCAACACAAAGTAAACAAAACCCCAGCCCTCCTGGAGCTCACATTCTGGCCGAATAGAAGAAAACGTGTGCCTGATGGGGATATGAGATATGCAGGAAAATACTGCAGGGAGGGGGTGGGAGTGCCTTGGCAGAGGGCATTACCTCCAGCCCATAGAGCCTTGTGGGGTGACCTGGGCTGCTGGGGGAAAGGGGCAGTGAAGCGAACAGGGACAGAGGGCACTCAAGATTAATTCTCACTCTCAAGGCATTTAGTGCCATCGGGGTGGAAAGCGAGGTGGTTGCGTTGGACATGTGGAGACAGGGAGAGGGTCATTTTACCTGGAGCACAAGGATCCTAGGGAGTCTCCAAGCCCTCCTGTCTCACTCCTGACCCTTCCTCTTGGGAGTCAGTAGTCCTCATTGCATTGTCTTTTCCAGAATAGGTTTTTTTCCCTGCTTTGGGTAAAACCACACATGCTCCATTTGTACGTTTCAGGTTTAATCCCAAACAGTTTCATTATTTATGGGTAAGTCAATCTGTTCTTCCGAAGAGGCAGGAAGGACAAATCAAAACCAGCAGGATTAGAAGCTTTGGTTGTCGAGTAAAGGAAAAGCCGTGGTGAAAGGATGGGGTGCATCTGCACTAATCAGGGCCGCTGAACCCTGGATTTTTGTTTGTCCTGCCCAGCCCCAGCCCATCTGCTGTTACAGTCTGCTAGGCAGGCACCTTCCCGATCCCTTTGCATGCATGATCCATGTGATCCTCATTGATGGCATGCCACGTGGGAAGCTGTATTTTTTACACATGGAGAAACGGAGGCTTATAGAGGTCAAGTGATGTGCCCAGGGTCCTGGCTGCATTCATATCCAGGCTAGCAACCCCCACTTCACATCATGTACCATCATGTGTACGGCCTGTGCAAAGGAGGTGTTAGGCTACAGCACTTCCGTTAGGTCCAGTGGCCGGGAGAAAGAGCTGTTTCAAATACCAGTCTGGTAACGTTCATGTGAGATATAAAGCATTCATGTTAGCGTCAGTCAGTATAACCGTTAAAAACAAACAAACAAAAACCACAATCACAACAACTAAAGTTGTAACTTCCTTAGAATTTCTTAAGCCAGTAACAGACCCAGTTGAGTTTCGCCAGGGTTCCGGCTCCAGCCAGCAGCATGAGAAGAGATTTCTGGTCTCCTTCATCAGGGTATCTGCCTTACCCGAGCCCTTGAGTAATAGATTCAGAATTTCGAGATTGAATCATGTGAGCAGGACTTAACAGGCCTACCTCTGCCTGTGCTTGGCTGGGTTTCAGACCTCAGCTGCAGAGATGAGGCGCTATAAATAGATGAGGGGAAGAGAATTAGCACAGAAATCCTGTGTTCTCAGAACCGCCACATACTACCTTTTGGGCCAAGATGTCCTTGTCTTGGAGCCATGAAGTTTGCATGACTAACTTGCAGGAGTTAGTTTTCGGTCCCAGCCCACACCCTGGTTAGAGAGCCCTGATTCCTTAACATTTAGGGGGGGCGTCTACCAGGAGGGGCCTTCAACCTCACCCTGAATATGCTTCCTTCCAACATCAGGCTAAGAGGAAGGAGTGGGCTTGCCTTGCCAGTAAGCTTTAGGATTTGAAGGCTGGGGGTGACATTGCCTGGGAAGCTGATAGCATTTCAGGATTCCAGGGACTCATTGTAAAGGATGGTAAAATGCCGAAGGCTACGGAGAACAGGCTAACAGTCACCGGTGGGTTCATGATAATTATGTGTATATATCTGCAGCAATCACCCTAGGGCTGTTACCCATTCCAGACCAAAGGAAATGTGGTTTCTAAGTGACAAGGTGTTAGGGTCTACAATCCCTGTAGTTCATTGCTTCTTGGGTTGATTTCTTTGAGGAGACTGCAGAGCAGCAGCTGGCAGGTAATGTGTTTCAAAAGGATATATCCGTTCTGCTGGAAAGCACAGAACCAAAATAATCTGTAACCTATTCCACCCAAATAAATAAGTCAGCAAATAAGTCTGCTTTCATTGTATTGTCTTCATAAATATGTTTTAAATTGAGGCTGAGTGGCAAGATGTGCTTCTGCCACTAAAATGGTATCACTGATGATATTGAAAGAGCCTTTAAAATACCACAATTGTCACTGAAACTATACTTTGCTCTTTTTTTTTTCCTCTCCTTTGCTAGTAACTGGGTCTCTTTGGGGGATTTTTAAAGTGACAATTGGTAGCTTGTAGCTGGTGATATTTTTCCCATGTAATACTTCTGAATGCCACTCAACTCAACCTTGATTGGCCCCAAATATCCAAAAGAAGAAAAACATTTCATTTGAAAATGTAAAGCCTATTGGAGGTTATTTGCTCCCTAACTTTTCACCCCTTTTAAAAGGGGCGAGAAGAAGGCTGCCTTAGTAGGACTTGGCCTCAAGAAGGCTGCATCGGTTGGACCTAGCCTCAAGGGAACATAACTGCCATCAGAATCAATCTATACCTATCAGCTTGAGTACAGAGTTTTATATGCTTATTAGATTCTCAAATGTTACTCAGCTTGATTGCAGCTTTTATTCAAAGGAGTTAAGATACGGCTAGGGAAGATAATAGAACTATAAATTGCAAGACAAGTTCTTATGAAATCAGTAAATTATTCATTTAACAGTTCGCTCCTTGTTGATTTCATGTTGCTATGGCACCTCAAGATGGAGACGAGTGGGTCATCAGGTCCAACCAGGGGCCTTACACGGATGCACAAATCCTGGTGGAAGGCAGATAATGCATTACGTGCATCCTTCAGCCACATGATAAATCGCCTCTTTATCTGGCAAATTCCAAGGAGATCTACTGGAGAGAGCTGAAAGAGATATCTTACAGTGGCTAACATTTCTTGGAAGAGGCCCAGCCGTCTCAGGGCTTGAGTCAGAATCTGTTTAAGAACACATTAAGAATGCATTGTCTTGGAGTGACTCGCCTGCCTCCCGAGATGTTGAAAACACCGAGGCCTCACAGTTGCTTTGGCATCCACGCTACAGTAGATGCCTGACTTCATTGATTATTTTGATGGGCAAAGAAAGCTGCCTGCCGACAGTCATGCCCCTTCCTAAGTCCTTCCCTGCCTTACTTTGTAGTCTACCTCTGCCCAGTTACAGCTTGGTTCTTGCTGCTTGTTAAATTATTGTACTCCTGAAATAGAACCCTGTCGCCGAGCCTGCCACTCCCGTTTGGTATAGTTGAGGGTAGTTGGGTGCAAGGGGAGGTGATGTTGGCCGTGACATTGGTGGCCATGCAGTCTTGGAAAAGTCACTTCATTTCCAGGGTCTCAGCATCCTCATCTGAAACATGAGTGGGGGCTGGAAGGTTTGGGGGCCCCTTCCTTCTCTGACATCCTGAGGCCCTCTGCCTGTAACCCATACAGATGTCTTGTTTGTGGATGGCAATGCAGCTGCTCATAGCTCTGAGCCCATCTGAATGTGCCCGTGTTTAGAAAGTTGGGGCCAGACCCCCCAGATGCTATGAGCTCTGTGGATATTGTGTGTTTCTGACAGCTTGATGGATGGAATGGTTTTACCTGGCGTCCATAGGACTTGACTAAGAAAGAAGTGTTTCCTAGGAGAGTCTGGTTATGTGTGTATATTAGAGTTTGGTTCCCCCCTCCCCCAATCAAATATTAAAACTTTGCTCTGAAAAAGAAATAGCAATAACCTAATCTAATATCCTTTTATATTTGATTCTGTTGGTCATACCATCTCTTAAATTCTCCTCTGGGCTTCTGTGACCTAATACAGTAATGGTAATAAGCATCAGTATTATTATTATGAGGTAGATACTGTTACCCTATTGTATGAGTCAGGGTCTAGTCAAGAGACAGAAACCACATGTTACATGTTCAGAGAGAGTCTGATATAAAGAGTTGTCAATGGACTAGAAGGTTAACTAGGTAACCAAAAGGTAAAAGGAAAACTTGAAGGTATTGGTTTTCACATACTAGCGTGCGTCAGAATCACCGGCAGGACGTGTTAAAACACAGATCACTGGGCGCCACCTCCAGAGTTTCCGATTCAGTAGGTCTGGGGTAGGGCCTGAGCATTTGCATTTCTAACAGGTTCCCAGGTAATGCTGATGCTGCTGATTTGGGGCTAAGTTCTGAGAACCAGTGCTTTAACAAACCGCTGCAATGCAATATGCTAGAAATGGGTTGGCTTTTAAACAACAGGGATTTATTGAGTTACAAGTTTACAGTTCTAAGGCCTTGAAAATGTCCACATTAAGGCATCAAGAGGAAGCTACCTGCTTTGAGGAAAGGCTGCTGGCATCCGGGGTTCCTCTGTCACACGGGAAGGCACATGGAGGTGTCTGCTGGCCCTTCTCTCCTGGTTCTGGTTTCAATGGCTGTCTCCAAGTGTCTGTGGGCTTTTCTCCGTTTCTGTAAGTCCTTCTTGCTTTTCCCGGGGTGTTTCTTTCTAAGCTCTTTCTCTCTTAGAAACAGCTCTCTTAAGGGACTCCAGTAAAAGATGAAGACCCACCTTGAACTGCATGGGTTGTGTCTCCTTGGAAACAACCTAATCAAAAGGTCCCACCTACAACAGGTCTGCACCCACAAGAATGGATTAAAAGAACATGGCATTTTCTGGGGTTCATAACAGTTTCAAACCAGCACAGATGGGTTGGCTTAAACAATGGGAATTTATTGGCTCACAGTTTGAAGGTAGGAGAAGTCCAAAATCAAGGCACGATGCTTTCTCCCTGAAGACTGGCATGCTGGGGCTGGCTGCTGGCGATCCTTGGTCCTTGGCTTTTCTGCCACATGGCGATGCACAAGGTGGCCTCTCCTGCCTTCCCCCTTCTCCTCCAGGTTCTGTTGACTCAGCTTCTGGCTGCTCCCTCTGTAGCTTTCTCTCTGACTTTCCCTTTGCTTATAAAGGACTCAAGTAATCCAGATTAAAGCCCAACCTGATTCCTTTGGGCTGTTTCTTAACTGAACATCAGCAATGGATTAAGTTTAAAAACCTGTTTTTCTTGGGTACATTACCCCAGAGATGCAGGTTTGATGCAGGTTCCTCAGGACATAGAGCTGCTCTGAGAAGAAAGGGCCTGTCAGGGCAACCTGTGGGTTAAACAGGCTCCCTGCCTGCAGGCGTTTTCAGAGCCTTTAATATGCTATGGTGAGCTAACGATGAGCTTCGTGAACCTCCAGCTGCAAACGAATGGAATTGGACCACAGGAGTGGAGTTTTATGGGGCCAGAAAGGGCCCCTCTGAAAGGGCTTGGAGACAGATTGCCGTAATGACTAACTGTATCAGAAAGGGACCAAGGAAGCAGGAGCACTGGTCAGACCCCTCCTTTGGCCCTCCAGGGTTGTTGCTGGGTAGAGGAAGAGCCAGGAGGCCGGCGGGGAGAATGGCAGCCAATTCTGCAGCCCATGTTCTAGGCCCACGGGCCAAGACTGCGCGGGCCACAGGAAGGCACCAAACACAACTTCCCTCCGGGGGAGCTCTGGAGGACCTTGGGGTTTGTTTCCTCCACCGGCCTCGATGCCCCAAGGATGCAGTGTCAGAGCAGCAGCTTCTGTTGTCTCTGAAAGGAGTTTTCTCCGCCCATGCAAATTACTTTCTGACTCTGAGCGCCCACGTGGGAGGGAAGGTGTTCTGACTGCCCCGTGGTGAAGGAGGGACAGGGCAGCAGTTTCTTTTCTCCTTGCAGAGGCAGACAATACCCTGCCTTTAATCAACAGGTTCACAAGCATTTTTCTGAGAAATGAATTTATAAAGGGCTCTCCCGGCCTTGTGGAATTAGAGCAGAGATATTGCTTTCTTTTCACTTCAGTTAATCCAAATGAGCTGAGTCTCCTTTCTATAAGGAAGGGCAAAACAAAACAAAAACCCACCCCAGCAAGCACGAGGCTTTCTTACTGCCAAAGTAGGGCTCTGAAAATAAAAAATAGTTTGGATCATTGGAATCATGAAAGAGATGGTGTTTATATAACCTCTCTCTCGGGGAACTTGAAAGTGATTGCCTTAACATTATATGCAGATAATCTATGGAATTTATACCATCCCCTTTTGTCAAACTCATCATCTATGTTTGTGTGTATGGAAAGCTTATTCTCTGATGAACACAGGTTTCTTGGATTTCCTCCGGTTAAGTTGCCTTTAGATGGTAAATTCCAAGCTCTGTCCTTCATTCAGAGTTGGGAGGATATAAGTGGGATGAGATGAGAATCACTTTTTAAATTTTTATTTTATTTATTTATTATTGTTATTTCTTTTTTTGGTGGGCCTGGATAGAGATCTCAGTTTTTAATTTTGATGACAAAAACTACAGCTGACAAACTGGGTGTGGGGTGTGCACTGGGGAACGTGGGAGATGGGTGCCCGGGGATGCCATCTGGAATCCTGGGCTTCCTGAATACCTCCCAGAACCCTCCCCCCAGGGGTTCCACAGGGCCCAATTTGAGAACCACCCGCCAGGCCAGGCCTGTGGGGAGGGGGCAGCTCGAACAGTGGCCTCAACCTCAGCTGCCTCACCATCCTCCTCTCGCAGCCGGCCATAGGAGGCATGGCTCCATCAGTGTTGCCACAGTGGGTGAGCCAGCAGCTTGGCCATGCAGCTGTGCAGCTCAAGGGCTAGCTTGGCCAGCGTGACTTTGTACTTGTAGCTCATGCCCTTGGTATCCAGGCTGCCAACGAAGGCAAACATGGCCTTCCAGCTCATCTTTTCCTCCTCCTCCTCAGCTCCACTGTGGATGTAAACCATGTCGAAAAAGAAATACGGGCACTGGAACATCTTCATGAGCTCCATCAGGGAGAACTGGGGCTGGCGGGGCGGGCGGCTGCACAGGAGGATGGCGCGGACCACATAAGGGTAGAATTGTCTGCACGTTCTCCGTGACTGGCAGCTCGGTCTTCTTCTGGATAAGGATGAAGATGCCTTCTAGATTGAAGGTGGACATGAGGCTGGCTCCAGGTTGTAGAGGCAGCTGTGCAGCTCGCGGGGATCAGGGGCCAGTCCTGATAGCCAGGCCGTGTTGTCATTCACACCCGCCTGTGCAAATTTGTGACTTTTGTCGATCTTGTGTTTTGCTGCACAAACATCTTGATCATTTTCTGGGAGACGTTGAGGGTGTTCATTTTGGAGCCATTGAACGACTCCAGCTTTGGCAGTGACATTTCCTCTGACAGGTGCAGGCAGGTGATCACCTTCTCTGGACAGTTGACCCTCAGTGCCCGCACCTGTACCCCAGGGGTTGGTAGGGGCACCTGCCAGGGCTTGGGGCTGGCACCTGGAGAGGTGGGGGTGGCGTCTTCAGCACCGGCCACCTCGCTCTTGCCCTCATTCTCAGTGCAGCTGCCCACACTGACTTGGGCCCCTAGCGCCCGGTCCTCGGCCTCCTCAGGGTGGGAGCACGTGCAGAGCCGAGGCTCAGCAGACTGCTCCTCCTCCTCCTCCTCCTCTTCGGTGGGACTGCTGGGCTAGGCCACTTCCATGGCTCCTGTGTGCCTGGAGGCAGCAGGGACTGGGGAGGCCAAGACTTTCCCTATAGCCTGAGTTTCCCTCCAACTCAGCTGCCCACTCACTAGGAAGCCGCCATCTTTTTTTCAGACTCACTGTTGAAAGAGCTCCTTCATCTCTACTACGTAGATTTTTTATCTCCTTTGGATATGTCAGTATATCACTAGACTTAGTAGGTACTTAGTTTGTCCACAACTCCTCAAGAGATGCAAAGATAAACTAAGACCTCTTGCCTTCAGGGAGCTTACAGTCTAATGGGTGAGACAGTGCCAGACATCACAATACGAGGCGCATATGGGTGCATGCAGAGTGCCTTGGGGTTCTAGAAGAGAGGGTGACAAATCCTGCTGGGTGGAGAGGGGGAGGAGCTGGCCTTTGAGCTGTTCTTGAAGGACAGGTTGCATTTCAGCAGGTAGAGGGGGCAATATGGCTGGAGACGCAGGTGTGGGAAGAGCAGGAGGACTTGGAGGGATCTGGATGGGGAGTGGGCTAGGTTACGGTATGTGAGGATACCTTGAGAAGATGCTGTGAGAGGGAAGGGCTGGTGCTCGGTGGAGCCAGCTCCTGAGACTACAAAGTCAGACCATGGTGGGCAGGAGAAGCCAAGCAGGAAGAAACTCCAGTTTTACTCTTGGGAGCCATCCAGGTGTGGTGCAAGCAGGTGAGAGCTGTGATCGCCTCCTGTTCCTTTGTGCTCCCATCTCAGTGGTACTAGAAACATCCCATCTCAGTGGTACCAGAAACCTGGACACCATCTCCACACCCATCTCCCGTGTCTACGGTCACAATCCTTCCATTGTACCTTAAAAAACTATTGCTTGAATTGTTGCTTCTCTACATTTGTCCCCTGTCCTCTCGTCACTCATCTGTGTCTCCTTGAGGGCCCCTTCTCTTCTCCTGCCCTTCAGCCTCGCTCCCCTCTTGTCTGTCCTTCCCAGGCTGCCAGAGGAGTGGTTCTAAAAGGCTGATCTGGCCACGTCTTTGCCTTGCTTGGCACCCTTCAGTGGCTCCCATCATCCCCCGAGCAAAGCCTGAGCTCCTTGGAGTGGCAGATGGGGCCTTCAAGGTGTGACCTCCCTACCTCCCCCTTTGCGCCCACTGAGCTTTAACTGCACCAGACTGGATGACCGTGCACCGTATCGCTCCCGTCTCTTTAAATGTACTGGGGGTTCTGCTTGGATCTCTCTTTCTCCTGTACAACCCCCACAACCACCTCTCAGCCAACAGGCATGCAGAGGCCGTGCCAGCCCACTCCTGCCCTCCCCACCTGGTGCAGTTGGTTGCATCTCCCTCCCTCCTTTCCCATGGCACTCTGTCCCCTCTGCGCTCACAGCCCAGTGCTTTATAGTTATTCCTTGCCTGCTCTTCATGCCACTAGACTGTGAGGCCCTCCCAGTGCCTAGCTTTGTGCCCAGCCCATGGTAGGCCCCCAGGAAGTGTGTGCAGGGTGGGTGAATGGCATCCTGGGTGGGAGATCTGGAGGGAGGCCACCGTCACTGGTCCACTGCTGGTCTCAGGGTTTGCCTCCTGAGGGTGGTACTAGGTTACTGGGAAAGAAGACGGGAAAACTCATTCGTGTAGAACGAACCACCTCCTCTTTCTCATCCCAGGAGGAAATGATATTTCCATACATCCTAAACCTCCGCCTCCATTCAGCATCTGCTGAAGCTCGGTTGAATAATGAAAGATAATCAGTAATGGGTTGAAATTTCCTCTCCTTGGACAGATCCTGTTTTCCTACTATCATATTTAACTCTCTCCACCTACCCCTTGGGGCCTTTGGAACTTATGGTTGTGGACTAGGGGCTTCTTAGTTTTTGTGGGTGCAGTGATGTGTACCTTGTATCTTTCAGAGTCAGGAACACAGCTTAAAAATTTCTTCAGATCCTGCAAAATGATGGCTCATTAGACCTGGCAGTGTGCACACATGGCAAAAGAGAAAATTAGATGTGCTGGCAGAGAGCTCCCGAGTGCCCTTCCCGGGCGTGCCTCTCGGAGAAAAAGCCAGACTGCGAGCCAGCCAGTGGCTCGAGGCTTTAACTCTCCATTCTTGCAGGAGATGCAGGCCCAACACGTTCACTTAAGCATCATCAGAGCCATTAAAGGTCATTAAGAGCCTTGGGTTCTGGTCCCAGCTCTGCTGCCAATTGGCTGAGGGGCCTTGGGCAAGCCATGCGGCTTCTGGGGCCCAGGTAGCCCTTGTCTGTCAAAGGAGGCAGTTGGACGAGACCTCCGAGGATCGTTCCAACGTCTCATTTCCAGGGGTCTATGGAGAACCCAGAGTCATGGGATTGGCAATGAGTCTGAGAGAGGATGTGCCTTTGAAGAGGTGAGATAAGCACAGCGGGGGGAAGGATGGGAGGGGAATGAGACAGGGGACTGAGGGGCTCCAGGAGTAAATGCTCTTGGCTGCGGGTGGAAGGAGAAGAAGGTTGTGGGAGAGAAGAGCAGCTTTTGCAGTGGTGGGGTACAGACTGGGAGGAGGCAGCCCCTGGACGTGAGCCCGGTGACTCTGGGGTTCTGAGCACAAGTCTCAGAATTCTCATTTGGCCAGCAAGGCTGTGGGCATGGCCTGTCCCTCTGTGGACAGAGTCCCTGTCCATACCTGTCCTTTGTGGCCAGCCGGTACTGCCCGGGGGCTTTTCCGGAACCACAGTGGTCCTGGCGCCTGGTAGGTCTGTCAGTGTTGGGTTCTCTTCTTCCATCCTTTGAACCTTCCTTCCCTTACCTCTTCCCTGGCATGTGCTTTCCTTCTCACGCATTTCTGCGCCATCATTGTTACAGAGCACGCTGTGTGCCAGCTGCAGTGCTAGACACTGGAGACCGCAGTTCTTGTGTGGTCCTTATCCCTGTTCCCACCCAGCACCTGCTGTCCTAATTCTATCTACCTTTGGGTGCCCCAGGGAGGGGAAGATCATTAACCCCACTGGAGCGGTGACCCAGAAGACTGTTGACCTCTGCCCTGTGACAGCTCCATTCTGCAGTTGGTAAAACCTTTGCTAAGAAAAAGGACTTTGGAAAAAAAAAGGAAAAAGCAACGTGTATCCTACAAGTCCAAGTGGGTACTGTAAACAGTATCAGTTTCTATTAGTTGAAGGAGTAGGAATTTGGGTAGGCAGGAGAATGAAGAGAGGATTGTTGGAACTGCCAGGTGACAAAACATAGAAATGAATCGTGTTTGCTTGGGAAATGCAAAAGATGCAGGGACATCTTTGGAAAAGCATTCTTAGCTTCCATTTCTGGGAAACAAGAATGTACTTAACGGGGGCAGGCTGTGGCGGAAAGATCCCAGACCTTGGCCACAGCCTGGGTTTGAATGCTAGTTCCCCAGGGCAAGCTCTTTAATCTCCCTGAACCTCCATTTCCTCATCTGCAAAATGGGGATCATCAAGCCTGTCCAGAAGAGTTGTGGAAGAGATATAAATGAAATAGTGTATGTGACATGAAATAATGTATGTGACTTTTAGCAACAGGCCTTCTTTTTTGGCACCAGAAGAGACCTCTCCTTTGTCTTCCTCAGCCTATATGTTTAGGTCCTTTGTTGGAATCTGATGGCCATGCCCAAATGCTTGTTCTTGCCTTCTACCATGTTTTCAGTTTTTTAGATTTTCTCTAGGAAGAGTAATGCAGACTCCCTCTAATTAGAGCCTGGAGAGTTTGGGCTATTTAAAAATTTCCGCACACTGAAGGGAGTCCTCTGCTTTTGAAAGCCACCCTCAGCCATCCAGGAAGGGCTTGTGGGAGCCTCTTGGCCATACCAGTCTGTGCAGAGGGGGCAGGGGTTGGGTTGTGTTCTCACGTGTCCTGGGTTTCCAAAGCAAATGGCTTCTCCTTGCCAAAGGGGGTACATTTGGAATAAAACGCCACAGCTCACATTTCAAGGTATCATAGGCCCAGAAGTGACAGCAATCTTGGTGAGACACCCTGACGCTTTCTTTCTGTGGAGCACGTCCTAAAAGAACTTTGCTTTAACATTTTGGTCTGCCCCCGTTTCCCAGCCGAACCTTCTGGATTGGTCGTAGGGGTTGAAATGCCTTCTGGGGGGCTTTTTTCCCTCTCTACTTGCTCTTTCCGTCCTTTTCTCCCTCTGTTTTCCCCTCCTTAGCCAGGGGCAGCAGCTTTGTACTTGGAACTGGTAACTTGAATGGCTCAGACTCTCTGGAGCCAAGGTACACGGCTGGAAGCACCGCCAAGCATCTTGCCAGGGTTCTGGAGAGGGAGGTGGGCGATGGGTAGTGCCACAGTGCCCCCCGTGGGCTTTCCTGCTCACAGCTCGTGTGGCTCGGGGCCAGGGTAAGAGGCTTATACCCTGCTGGCCTCGGGCGCGTTCCTGCAAGGCACCCACATTGGTCAGTTAGTTCTGCTTCTGTGGAGGAGGTTATCCTGCTTCTTTCTGCCTCCTTTCCCCGCTGCGTGCCCTGGCCAGAGGCCTCTCTTAGAGCAAACCGGGGCCCCGGGAGAGCCAAGCAAGGAACAGGAGAAGACAGCTTGTGGAGTCAGTGGATGAAGGACCCTGGGGTGCTTGGGTTTTAGCTCTTAGAATAGTCATAGCCTACGTAGCCACGATGCAGCGGGCATTGAACCTGGCACCAGAAGTAATTTTCAATCTAGCAGAGGTGCCTGGAGAGCAGCCCAGGAGAACACTTGAGGTAAAGAGACAGCCAGCCTGGGGTCAGACGTTTGCGGCTGACAATAGACCACAGATAAATTGAGCGTAGGTCTGGCACATCTGCAGACCCAGAACTCGGGCAGTCAGAGGGACTCGGCCCCTTGAGGGGCTCTCTGGGAGGATCTGGGGGTTGGACAGAGGTGGACTCAGGTCTGAATCAATCAGACAAGACGTGTGTTTGGAGGCTGGGGCCGGGGGGAGGCACTGGGCCCTGTTTCTTGCCCTGGCAAGCAGGAAGGAGGCCAGTGCCTGTTAGTCCTTACTTCCAATTCAGGAGTCACTGAGCATTCCGGTGGGAGGAAGGCCAGCTCCACAATGATGATGATGATTTTTTTCAAAGCTTTCATGGAGGATCTAATGACAAGAATATGAAGCCATGGTGTGCCTCCTTCCTGCCAGTCATTCGGCTTTTTTAGCCTGGCAGCTTTGCCTCGGTTTTCATCTCTGGATGATGGATTCATGACTGCCGGACAGAAGATGAACACTGAAAAGTCATCATTTTGCCCTTTTAAAACTTATTTGTGTTTCTCCGAGTATTGTATTAGTATGGTAGTTTGCTTCTGATACCTCCTAAACCAGTTGTGATTAAAGCTTTTTTTTTTTTAAAAAAAAAAAAAAAACAGGTTTGCTGCCTGGATCATACATATATGAACAAAGATGAAAAAGATAGCTTCTGATTTATAATGTTCTGAATTGCATAAGTCCTTCATTTGTATTTCCCAAGAGTGCTCTAGGAAAGCGAGGCTTCTAGTCTGTTGTCAGGGTCTCGGTAATCCCCATGAAAAATGGGGGGAGGATTTGTGAGACATTCTACATAAGCCTTTGAGATGATAGACAAATAAAAATTAGGACGATATAAATTACTGAGTACCTTTCTTCCCCAGTTACATTTACTGTGGCCTCACTATATTGGGAAGTCCTCCAGGACCCTGGAAGGTCAAGAAATCAGGAAATAATAGCCTTGTAGCAAATGACCTAATCAATACTGGGGCTGCTCGAGCAGTTATCTAAGTCTTGGCAGCCAGTGCTGGGTGGGCAAGAGAAAAAATAGTTTTGATAAGTATTGAAGACATTCCAGCCGTGGCCGAGTTTGCATGTGTTGGATGTGTTTTCCACATGTGGGATGTGCCATGTGCCTGTCTCGGTTGGGAAGGGGAAGTCCATTTGGGTTCTTAGTCTTCTTCAGATTTGCTTTTTTCTTCCTCTATTTTCCATCGCTTTTCCACTTTGGGGTGCTGAAAATTAGTTAAAATGGTACCATGGGCATAGAAGGAGTTGAGAGATGAAGCCCATTGCAGACCCTCTTGGTGCTAATGAAACTCAGACTCCTGTTTAAAAGGAGAAAACCTAAAATGAATTCCTGGACTGTCATTCCAACCGTGCCTCCAGAATTCCCAGCACTGGCCCTCGGGCTCGAAAGACCCGGCAGTGCTGCCGAGATGCGGACGCTACCGTCTTTAATGCACACTCAGCTCATATGTTGCCTCTCAGAAATTGGGGAGTGTGAGCGTTGCGGCATTGGTGTCATTTGCATCTGTCAGAAGAAAGATGAAAGGAGTGATTGCTTTTACATTGGGCATTCCTGAGTTGTCTCTTAAGAAAACCTGTGTGTTGCCCATTTTATTACATAGTTGATCTAAAGCAAAAAGGAAGGAAGGGATGAATGAAATCACTGCCCTTCCCTGCCTCCTCCTGATCCTTTTATTCTTTGGTTGTTAAGTGCAGCAAAGACATCGATAAAGAGGCTGGCCAGTTAGCTGGCAGTCCGGGGCCACCTGTCCGGAGACGGTGCCTTCCCGGTGGAGTTCTGCCCAGGTGGGTGCAGTGGCATCGCCTGCATTTTGTGTTGTGATGTGTTTGATGAGATTTCCATTATTTGCTAAGTCCCTCCCACCAGATGAAAGCTTTCAAGATCCCAAATTAGATGCAAAACAATCTTGAACTAACTGAAGATCTTGTCTCCTTGAGGGGAAGAGGCATTAGAGATGGGATCTTTTCATCTGCCTATTGTCATTGTCTCTTCAAAGCTTTACCAGCTGCCCACACAGCAGTGGGGAAGTAGGCCCCTTGTGGGCATTTTCATGCCCTTCCCATGTGGGGTGAAAGGGAATGCAGGCACCAGATACCTGTTCCAGGCTCATCCCAGCACTGGGAGGACGGTGGCGCAGGGCTGGAGAAACTGGGCCTTTGGAGACATTGAGTGGTTTGGATGCGCCATGCATGGGCTGGTGCTCCAGGCCAAGTCTCCCAACTGCTCAGCGGCTCACTGGTTGCCCTTGGCCCTCGTGACTCTGCATCCGATCACTCTCTCAAGCGCGGAAGCCTCCCTCAGCACGTTTGACCTTCAGGACTACCCTGTTCAGTACGGCACTGAAGCTCTTATAACCCCCCTTTTGCAGATAGGGAAATCAAGGCTCAGAGAGGGTAAGTAACAGAGTAAAACTACTTGTCAGAGTATCTCATTGTGGTGCTGTTCATCCTCATCACCTACAGTAAGGGAGAGAGACCCACTAAATAGAGTATCCTAGTTTTATACAGAAGGTGACTCTGAAGCTAACAGCTTACTGATTTTCCCAAATCCCCTTGGGCTTCTTGACTCCCATGTCCAGAAGTCTCTGTGATGTGGAGATGCCTGCAAGAGCTAACGTTGGTTTCATTCTTTTCTGGAGCCAGGAGCCAGGCTGTGGACTTGGAGCAGTTGGGGATCCTGGAAATGGAGGAGGCAGGAGGAGGTTCTAGAGGAAGGGTGTGTTGTGACAGTAATGAGACCAGTGACAAAGCCAAAACCTGCCTTTGATCTGAGCAGTGAAAACTGCCTCCTTAGCCTTCGAGGGAATTTTGCTTTTCTCCACAAAGTAACATGCTTTGAGCATCCCCATGTTGCCATGCACTATGCCAGGTGCTTTTGCATCTGCTTGAGTTTAAGCCTCCCAGGAACACTAGGAAGGAGGTATCTGCCTCTGTTGTGGAGGAAACTGAAGCTCAAGGGGTTGAAGAACCTCGTCCCAGGTCACACCCCTGGTCTACAGTGGCACCACTCAGCCATTCAGCAAACATTTATTGAGCTTATGATGGGTGTCAGGTACTGTCCCAGGCACCAGGGATACATCAGGGAACAGAACAGACACAAAACCTGGTTCTTGTACGGCTTGATTCAAATGGGGGGAGGCATGCAATGCACAACAAATAGAATAAATAATAAATTACATAGCATATTAGAGGATGATAAGAACATTGGAAGAGAACAGCCATAGAGCAAGATAAAGAAGATTGGGAGCATCTGGGCTGGGTTGCAGTTTTAAGTTAGTGGTTCTTCAAATCACAAAAGGGTGAGCCTCGGGGAGAAGGGTTGGAGTTGATGAGAGGGTGACCATACCTGGGCACACTGACCAGAAGCCCCCTTTCGGGAAGAAAGGGAGGCCCAGCAACTGGGAGCGGCTTGGCATCCAAACAGGTCCAGAACCCTGGGATTCTTAACAGCTGCCTTGGAAAGCTCCCGTCTGTTCCTTTGTTTGCCCTCCACATCCCTGACTTTCTTCTCTTGAGCAAGTCTCCAGTGTCCACTCCTGAGTCCCCACACCTGCTCTCCACCACCTTCTGGGGCCCAGCCTTCTGTGGCGTGAATTTCCAGCCACCACACGCCATCCTCAGAGCCTCCCCCTACCCTCAGAAGCCCCATCTTGCTCCTTTCCCCATATAAACACGCATCCCCTCACCCCAGCGTCCCAGCGCCCTGACTGAGGAATTAATGCTTTTTTTTATTGGAAGAGATCTGCCGCTGTCATTTTTGATGTCTTCTGTTTTTGTATGCGGGAACACAGAGCACAATTAGAATACAGTTATATATTCTCATAGTTATTAAAGCTTGGATTAACATGACATAAAGTTTTGTCTGGGGAGTCTTTTGCTATGGCTCAGGGAGCATTTTTTGTGACAGTAATAGGCTACAGTTAATATACTTGAATGATACTAGAATCTGTGTTATAAGGCAGAACAAAAGGGGTTTATCTGAAGCTGAATTACAAAGGTGGAATTATCACTGCGAACGATCCGCAGAGATCTGGGCTTAATTATTGTCGCTTGTGTCATTTCAACATAATACGGGTAGTTACTGGAGCACAGTAGACGTGCGGGGAGGGCCGGCGTGTCACTCACCGGGGAGCTCCTGGCTCTGAGCCCGGGGGTGACACCCATCCTGCCCGTGCTTGGAGATGGAGCCCTTCTACGTCCACAGTACGCAGTGGGTCCAGGTTTTATGGCGTTTCTGCCACAAGTTTTCAGTGACTCCCTTTCCCACTTCTAGTCCAATTCCTCGTCACCCTTCTGGCCCTGCTAAACTGTCCACGGGGCTGATGAGAGGGCTCATACGCCAACTGCGTCTTCTCAGCTGCGGGACCACAGCACCTTCCAGAGCCTAATTGTTCTGACAAGCGAAGAGGCACACGCGTGTGCGCAGTCAGCTGTTTGGTCACAGAACCCGGCTGTGGCTGGCCCCGGTGCGGGCAGCAAATGGGTGTGCTCAGGTGCACTTCCCCATCTGCTCCCAGAGGACAAAGTAGGGCATCCCTTCTCCCCTCCTGCCCTTTGGGTGCCCAGGCAGGGCAGTGTTCCTCTGGGGATCGAGTCACATCCCAGGGGTGCGGGACCAGGAGCAGGACAGCTCAGCACCTGAACAGGGAGGGGCTCCCAGAAGGCTTGTAGAAAGGCCGCTTTTATAGGGGACCATAAGCCTCTTTTGTTGTTGTTGCTAATATCCGGCCATATCCAGCCGCCAGGTGCAAATTACAGCCTGTTTGCTGGTGGCTAAATTCAGCTCTCACCCTCACCTTTACTGTTAACTAAGAGATGGGTGGTTGTTTTCAACGGTTAAGTTACTTCCATTGAACCTTTTTAATGGAACTTTTTCTGGCAAACCTGTCTTCTCTAAAGAGGTCTTTGCTCCGGTGTTTTTTCATAAGCCACTCTGCATTGCCCCCCTTTTAGGGAGAGGAAAGGGAACAAGACTCTGTCAGGCAGCTGTATGTGGCAGGAAGTGGACTGGGTGCTTCACACGGCTTGGCTTTCTCCTGCAGTCCTCCCGGCAGTCCTGGAGGCTGCCCTTCTTCAGGAGCAGAGCGGGTCAGAGAGCCGGAGCACCTTGTTCATGGTTACCTGATCGGGGAAAACCTTGGACCATTGTCCAAAAAATGCAAGTTCCTGGGCCCCATCCCCGAACTCCTGAATCGTGCTCCCTGGGACTCTGCATTCCACGAGGTCACCAGGTATGCATGTGTGCATGCACGGGTGTGAACTGCTGCACTCCCGGGACAAACTGCTTGTAGGGCCAGCCCTGGTGTTCCCGTGGTGGACGGTGGTGGGTTTACGTGCCCTGACTCACTCCCTGCATCAGGAGAGCTGGTCTGTGGTCCATTGTACTCCATGGGCGGGGGACGACAGGAAGTGGGACAATGACCTCACATTCATTAGAGCCAAAGGGAACAGGTGGAATTTTCTTCACATTTCCTGTTTTATAAATAAGAGAACGGAGACTTGAGTAAGAGAGTCCCATGCCCAAGGACATGGGTTCATGGCAGAGCCGGCCTTGATGTTGTCTGTTACCCCCACTGCCCGTTAAAAAATAAATGTCTGTCACCCGTTGCATTCCATTGCTCCGATGATTTAAAAGAAGGGTTGGTTTTAATTAGAATAAACACAGTATTTTTCTTTCTGCAACAAGGCCTTCAAAGGGTGGGGAATCTCAATACCCCAATTATGCCAAAGCATTCCCAGTCCTATCCAGGAGTAATTAAAAAATACAGCCGATGCTTGTTCTCTCGCTTGTTTTTAAATGAATAGCTAAGTATCTGTCAAGATGATGAGTGCCTAGGCCGCTGACGGCCTTGCGATCTCAATTTGCTCCCAGGAACTGCGGTGAGAAGAGCATGAAAGCTGCAGTTTTGAACTGTGAAGCACCTGGCTGCCCAGCGCCCGCATTTTGTGGCTGGCGGAGAACATCCCCCAACCCCTGCACCAGGCTGGGAGGTGGAAGGCCGGGCTAGCGTCTGTGTTCCCAGCAGTCTTGCAATGATCCTCCTCTTTCCCTGTGGGGAGAGGAGGTGGCTGCTGCTTCTGCTGCCCCAGAGAACTCAGCTTCTCTACATACAGAACACAGATATTAGGGTTTTGAAGATCTGTCCTTTGCATAAACTTAGCTTGGATTTGTTGGGAGAGACCCTCCAGTTCCAAGTCACTTTCCAATTAGTTTATAGTGGAACCTTTCTTTCTAAAGGATGCCGCTTGGTGAATTGAGATGTCATTTATTTAGCACATGGACTCAGAACTTCATTTGGCAACATCTGGGTTTTTTTTTTCCCCAGAAGTTAAAGGCAAATCCACATGCTTTCTCCTCACCCATCCGCAACACAGATTTTTCTAAAGACAAAATCCAATTAACATGAAAATCAAGGGCAGATTTGAGGAAGAAATAACCATAAAACTTGTTATAGAATTAGTAGTTCTTAGTATACCCGTAAGTTTGCAGTATGTTTTCATGTTATACATGGTGTTCCAGTTATCTATTGCAGCATGACAAATCACCCCAAAACCTTTTGGTTTAAAACAGTAGCAGTCATTATGTTATATCTGGTGGATCCTGTAGATCAGAAATTCGGGAAGGGCTCAGCTGGGTGGTTCTGGCTCAGGATGTCTTGTGCGGTTGGGTCAGACTGTGGCTGGAGCTCAAGCAGCAGGGGGCAGCTGAGCATCTCTCTTTATGTGGTCTCAAGACTTCTCCATGTGGTGTGTCCACATGAGCCAGTTTGCACGTCTCACACCATGGTGGCTGCAGGACGCTCAGAGTGCTTATATGGTGCTTAAGGCCTCAGCACAAGGGTTCCACAAAGAAGACAGAAATGGCTTCATCTTTTCTGATCTAACCTCGAAAGTCACTGGCACAACTGAGTCACAAGCTCAACTAGATTGGGCGGGGGAGGTTGGTGATATAACCTCACGTCTCATTTGGAGGAGTGTCAAGATGGCATTGTAGATAGCATGTGGGCTGGGGGAGGTGTTGTGGTCTTCTGTGCTGGTTTATATATATTATGTCCCCCCGAAAAAAGCCATGTTCTTTGATGGAGTCTTGTGTGGGCACATGTATTAGTGTTGATTAGGTTGTAATTCTTTGATTGAGTCTTTCCGTGGAGATGTGACCCACCAAACTGTGGGTGATGACTCTGATTGGATGGTTTCCATGGTGGTGTTGTCCTACCCATTCAGCTTGGGCCTTGATTGGTTTACTAGGGCACTATATAAGCTCAGACTGAAGGAGCGAGCTTGCTACAGCCAAGAGGGACACTTTGAAGAATGCATAGTTGCTGAGAGAGGAACATCCTGGGAGAAAGCCATTTTGAAACCAGAACTCTGGAGCAGATGCCAGCCACGTGCTTTCCCAGCTAACAGACGCCATTGGCCATTCTCCAGTTAAGGTACCCTTTGTTGATGGACACTTTATGGCCTTAAGACTGTAACTTTGTAACCAAATAAACCCCCTTTATAAATCCGATCCATTTCTGGTGTTTTGCAAAAAGGCAGCATTAGCAAACTGGAACACCTTCTGTGGAAAATACAATCTTCCATGCCGTGCAATAATATTAGGAACTTAGAAGGTGATGTTAACCACCATTTTACAAACCAGAAAAACAAAGCCGGGGATGTCACTCAATTGCTAAGTGGTCATTTGAACCCAGGTCTTCAGCTGCTAAAACCCGGTTCTTCCCCCTCTGGGGTGGTCCGAAGGATTTGGGGAATGGGAAGAAGAGGCAGTAGCAGTTAGCTTGTCCAGGTGACATTTGGGGGTGTGGGGTGGGACTGATTGGCCTATACCTCAGGTGTCTTTTCAGTACATATGAAGGTGATGGCACCTGCAGGGAGAGGAGCCAGATGGGGCTGTGGACCAAGAGGAGAGGTAGGCTCTGAGGAGGAGGGGGGCAGGTACCCTCTTGCTAGAGCAGCTAGTGTTAGATAACCTCTGATAGGTGACAAAGTGTCACCGGGGTTTATGCGATGTAATTACCAGGCTTCACCCAGAGCTTGCAAGGTGAGTGTGCTCAGTTAAGGACACGTTCAGCTGTGGCCTTTAAATAATAACAACAACAATAATAGCAGCAGCATCAGAAGGTAATTCTTGCTGTGTGTTCCCATGGATGTAAATTCTTTGTAGGCACCATCTCATTTAATCTCATTTCATTCTCCTTTAAAGACTATTTTATAACTGGGCTCTGAGAGTTACTTGCCCAAGGTCACTCTGTGGCTCATGAGTGTCAGATGTAAGGCCAAGTCTCTGTGACCCTGGGCCCGAGCCCTTGACCACTCTGCTCGTGTCTGAGTTGGCCACTGCTGGTCCAGCTGGTGGAGGACATCTACAGGAGTGCATTTGCTATGTTGAGCTGGGCTACTTTGCCAAAAACAAACACGCTTTTATGTGCTTACTGCTGCACGTGCTCAGCCAGCAGCTCCTGTTTTATCACCTAGTTTAGATTGGGGGGTGGGATGCTCCATCCACAAAGCCCTGCCCCAGTCTCTCTCCAGCCTCCTCTCTGTCCCACTGCCAGAGGCAGGCCCTCAGCAGCTCTTCCTGGGCATCAGCCCCTCACGGTGCCCTTGCCTCCAGGCTGTCCCCACCCCCCCATCCATGTCCCCCGCAGTCCAGCCACCAAGTGCAGCTGAAGTGATCTTTCAAAGTCACCTGTATCTCTCAGTGCCTAAAACGGAATCCAGTGTGCTCGGAAAAGGTCTTGAGAGTGGCTGAACGAACAGTGCGTGCGTTGGCTGCTTCCTCTCCCCTCCACACTGTAATGGTTAGCCCGAGTCTGGCTTTTGGCAGCAAAGTGACCCAGGGGTGGGGGGTGGGGATGACTCCAGGAGGTTTTACCCCCCAGACCCTCTAAGGAAAGCCTGCCCTCGTGGCACAGTCAGCACATGCCTTGGGTTTTCCAGGGAGGTTCCATTTTCAGATTTTCTGTCCCTTTATCAGATGATACGTTTAAGATCCAGATAACTGCCTATAGGGCAGTCATTTCTTATGGGCCTCTTTAAATGTTGGAGCTTATCACAGAGTCGGTTGTACAGGCCCTCGGAGCTCAAGCCAGGTTGCACGGCCAGTTTCTAGGAGCGAGAGATTCCCTCATCCTCTTCTCCCAGGCTGCCGACAAATGCTGAGCACAAGTCATAGACAGGCCTGCCCTGTATTTGGAACTGCCCGAGTCCCTCTAGGAGGGAGACCCCAGGAGAGGGGGTGGAGGTAGCGAAGAAGAAAAGGAAATACAGTCTCTGCTTCTCCATATCGCTCAACCCTCTGGATCTCGGTTCCCTCTTTTATAAACAGAGGTGATGCTAATAGTACCTCCACTGGAGAGGATGTTTGAGAATTAAACCAGATAATGTGTCTGAAAATGCCTAGCATGGTGTTGAGTATACAGTAACTGTGGGATGAGGATGGGCAGCTTTGATTATTCCTGTTATTGTTGTCATTGTTGTTATTAACCTGAGGGATGGGAACAGAGAAAGAGGGAGATGGCTCTGGCATATAATATGTCACCTGTCCCAATAGTCACTCTTCTGCCCCCCAGGATGGTCTGGGCACCGGCTCAGGGCTTCTAGCAAGGAGGCTGCAAAGGAAACCACAGGAGGGGAGAGGGTTGTTCAGGAAGAAGCAGGATTGAGGGGAACTGGTTGGGACATGAAGGAGAAAGGATCAGTGAAGGAGAAACAGATTGGGAAATCTGAGAGGTCAGAGTCATTGTCAGAGGGTTCTGGAGGCTGTGCATGTGTGTGTGTCCATGCGGACGTGCACGTATGGGGGAGCCTGTCACCTGCCCCGCAGCTGCTCCCTTACGTAACCCGGGTTCCGTTAGACCTTCCGGCCCCAGCCTGTGCAGCCCTGATGTGGCCTGGGCAGGGGATGTGGTACTGGTGGCCTCGGTCTGGGCTCCGGCTTGCTCACCAAACCCTGAGCCTCTGTTTATGACTAATTGCCTTGTTTGTTCTATATGAGACACTTAATTTTTTTTTCCAGTGATTTACTCCTCTTTGTAATTAGGTGTAGTGATTAGAATCTTATTCCTATTACAATGGAGTTTTTCCTTTTAATTCATGCACATTCGCCAGGCCTGTCTCTGTCTGTTTCATTGATTGTCCCCAGTTGGCTTTTCCCAAGCTGTCGTATAAATCACAGTTCAGGGGTGGCGTGGAGACTGACGTGAGCTAAGCACTCAGAGAGAACTGACTGGGAGTTTTGTTACATTCGGCTACCAAATGGTGATCCATACTTGGAGAAGAAATATCAATAATTCTGGGCCTGAGCAGTTGGCGCATGACTTTATAAGCATTCTATACTGTATTTTCTCTCATGTAATTATTTTTTTATTATAAATGCTGTATTGTACACATATACACACACATTGCTAGGAAAAGGCTTGGAAAAATAAACACCAAAATGTTAACAACGGTGATATGTATTCCTTCTTTTTGCTCATGGGCAGTTTCTGCAATGTGCATATAATGCATGTATTAAAAAAATAAAATGTTTTGCAAGCCCTCCTTTATAACAGATCAGGCATGGTGCAGTTGTCAACTATCCCAAGGTCACGCTACACGTCAGCAGCAAGAGTCCACGTCCTTACTAAAGCCCCAGAGGGACTGCTCTGTCCCCAGAGCTGCCCTTCATCTGTCAGTCAGTCAGAGAAGTCATCGAGCCTTTGCTCTGGGAGGAGGGCAGAGAAGGCGTAAGATGCAATTCCTGTTCTCAAGGTGCTTACTCTTTAGGGGTGATCTCCCTGAAGCTCTCTCCTTCTCTGACAATGGCTCTGATCTCTCAGATTTCCCAGTCTGTGGTTTCTCCTTCACTGATCCTTTCTCCTTCATGTCCCAACCAGTCTTGCTTCTTCCTGAACAACCCTCTCCTCTCCGTGGTTTCCTTTACAGTCTCCTTGCTGAAAGCCCTTGTGTCCAGCCAGCCTGGCCTCCAGAAGGCAGCACCTTGAGCCGGTGCCCCCAGCCCTCCAGGAATCCCCTCTGAGTTTCCTTATGGTCTGTCTTCTACTCTGGAGGTTGCCACCCCATACGCAAGGGGAGTGGCAGGAATTCAGTGGCTAGCGGGCAGACAGGTGGGCTGGACTGCGTGTGCGACTGTGGGCACAGCGAGCCCTGAGGCCGGACAGCAGGACTGGAGCCAGCTTGCTCAGTCCGTGCATGCTTGGACGTTTTCCTGTGGGCAGCAGACGTGCAAGGATTGAAGCGGTTCTTCACAAAAAGTCACCCAGCCACACTGAGTGGAACAGAGTGGAGTGGTCAGTGAGCCCAGGAAGGAGGTCATCATTAGGTGCCGACTGGCGGTGATAAGGTCCTGAAACTAAGAGGGATGTAGACAAAGTAAGGAAGGAGCGGGGCCTGGGGTTCACGTCAGAGTAACAAATGACAGAACAGGGTGGGGTAGCTTAGAAGAAAGAGGGGTCAAAGAGGGCATAAAGCTTTCAGCCTGTGAAATGCGATCCACTGGTAGAAGTGGAGTTTTAGGGGGAAGATGCAGAGGTCAGTGTTAAGATATGTTGTGCTGAGGTCCCAGAATGTCCACTTGGGAGGAAACCACAGCAGGCAGAAGTGAGGCTGGTGCTTTCAGGACAGGCATGGGAGGAAGCTGTGCTCTTAGCTAGAGGACAGCTCAGGGGGAGAGCCTCGGGGCAGCAGGTGGATAGAGCAGGGTAGGTGACAACCTGGGGGCTTAGAGGGTGTGAGAAGAAAGAGGAACCCACAGAAGTTACAGAACAGGATGCCGAACCCTGGAAGCAACAGCGTGTGGGTGGGCGTAAAGGCAGGTTGGGATTTGAGGTAAACTCTAGGTTTTCCTAGGTGTTTTCCTGTTTAATAAAAAGGGAGTGGGGCCATCCGGACTTATCTGAACAAATTAATAAGGCAAACCATCATTCCTTAATATATGCAGGTATTCCTTGCTTTCTGCCTCACCAGAGTTCCTTAAACAGAGAAGTGTACGTATTTGTAGGATGTGCGCTACTTTGCATGGGAAGGTAAAACCCTGCGAGAAGCAGATTTAAGGTGAAGGCTATGTCAGTGCTTGTTTGGTTCGGTTGGGTGGCATCTTGGTTTGGGGTGGGAGGGGCTGGATATTTCTTCCCGAGTTAGTGTGTAAGTTGGTAGGGGGTGGGAGGACAAGGTGAAACCCATATAGGAAGCAAAAGCAGTTTTCCTGAGGTTCTGTGGCTGTAGATTTCTTTCTCAGTAGCTGAAGAGAAGCTTTAATGAGTTTTTCCTTCACAGGTAGAGCTCAGTTTTATTCTGTAGCTGAGACTTTTCTAAATAAAGCAGCCTTCTTTTTACCTCTCTCCCTAGGCCTCGTCCCCGCTTCCCGCCGGCCCCCTCTCCTCCTCCAAACGCTCTTTAAAATAGACTTTCATACATGAGGAAGCATCATAATGTAATACTTGTCTTATCTTCACACTCACCCAGCAGGCTTTTACGAAAGGACAGTGGGCAAGCCTTAGAGAGCGACGCAGCGAGTGGAGGTTGGACGTTTTCTTTTGAGACATCCTCACCTGGATCTGTGCAGGGCAAGCCCCTATTCGGTCAATTAGCATGTTCAGAGCCTCAGTGCTCCGATTCCTTCCCTTTGAAAAGCTCGGACTTGTCGTCTTTTACATTTCTCGGGTCCTCAACTTGTCGCCCTCACGATAAACAGTGTGAGGCAGAGTGTCGTAAGGACTCGGGGAAAACCTGAGGGGTTGTTATGGCTCATTTGGTAGATGAGAGGAATCTGTAATTTTCCGTTGTGTATTTGTATGCACCGAGATGTGATAAAGATGGCTTGTGGCCTCTTTCATTTTCCAGATGTCTCACAAGTGGATAAACATCGTTTCTTTCTTTGGCTGCGGGTACTCGCTCTGGTTTTCTCACACCGCCGCATTCCCCGGGAGTGTTAGCCACGGTCATTTCACCATCTCCAGGAAGCAGCCATTTTACCTGAAGAGGTCTTCCCCGGCCTTTGGAGGAGCGAGGGGATGACTGCCTGCTGGAGAAGGCTTGTTTCTAGGGCTATTTGAACACCTGGATGTGTTTAGCCTGTTTGATTAGAGTTAAGCAAAACCGGAGCTTATTTTTCACCCCTGTTGAGGGGAAAAAGAAAACCTTCCTGTGTTCTCCTCCATGTACAGGTTATTAGGACAGCAGATCTCATGAAATCTCATGAAAGCAGAAGTCTGACAGCCGAGAAGAGCATGGAAGGGGTGTGTGTGTTGGAGCAAGGGGGGATGTGTAGGGTGCTTGGTAAACACATCTTGAGCATGCTAATGGTGTTGTACACTAAGAGAATGAAAGTTTTCTTACAGTTAGATCTATAATTTATTTGGTATTAGGTTGTGGAAGATCCTTCCTGATTTCTCTTCCCTTTTTTTCACCTCCAAGATTTTTCTATGATGAGTCAGTCTTTCTCAGTCTCTCTCTGTTGGCCTCTGTCTCCGTCTGTCTGTCTGTGTTTGTGTGTGTGACTCTCTCTCTCTCTTTCTCTCTCTCTCTGTCCTCGCCCCTACAATGACTAGAAGCATTAAGACCAGGGCTTTTTCATACCAATGCAATGTCTTCTTCAAAGTGGGAGCCGGGCTGCTTATTCCAAAGATATCGTCTTTGCTCTGAAGATTTTCAAAGCTTTCACTGTGGACTCATATTCAGACTCTGTGGCATTTTCTTCTGAATATCCTCAGTGGTGATAAATCTTTGGCCTTTGAAAGTGGATGTGATTCTTGGAAACTATCACCAGCCTTAGCTCCAAATGACTTGGGGCCAAGATTGATGATGCTGTTTTTGGACCAAAATTGCAGTAGGACTATAAAATAATAAGACTGGTTGTCTTGATGAGTTGGAAACTGATTAGAAAGAAATTCCCCAAGAGGACCTCACAAAAAATATTCCCAAGACTTAGTGGAATAAAGAGAGCAGGGTCTTCCCCCGCGACTATTTGGAAGTATCCCATCCTGGTGTGCTGGTTTATCAAGCAAAAAGCTGAGGTTCTCTTTTATTTCATCCTTGCCGACATCAGACCAAATCAGCTGGCGGAAAGAAAAGGGCCAGGGTTGTTTGTGAATTAGTGAAGATCTAGCGTGGGGGGCATCGGCCACAGAAATTATCCTTTTGGAACACCTGCTTCAGGCTGGCGATGGCTGTATTGGGGGGCACCAAGGGCAAGGATGGTGGGAAAGCACCCTGGGTGCACATCACCGATTCCCTCCACTATGGGCCGTTATTGGCTGGCAGGCAGGTGGGTGGAGCGGGCTGTACCACACTGCCCCTTCATCTGCTGCCCCCACCCCACACTAACTCCCCAGATGCCCGGCCCCACAGTGCACCGAATTTGAGGGATCTGCACTGACAGTCCTTTTCTTCCTCACCAACCAATTTGCTATGTGAATGGACTATTAAAGCGAAGACTAAAACGTCAGGAACCTTAACTTTCACTTTAAAGTCAGGGGTGCACAATCCATTTGGGGGTTAAAGTTTGGGGCCCTCAGTAGAGCCTAAAAGGTTGGATGCTGTCTAGAGAAGTCCAGAAATGCTTCCTTTAGGAAGAGAAGAAAAGCCACAACACAGGCCATGTCTCTTCTTAAGATCTCCTCAGGAGCCTGGATTTTGTCCCTGAAAGTGATGTTTTAGTTCTAAATGGTTCCAGTCCTGTGGGATTGATGTGATACAGTAAACCTTTCCCCACCCAAGCTCCCGGCATAGGCTGATGAGCCTGGACCAGGGCACCTGAGCTGATGTTCACACCTGGCCAGCCAAGGTGTGAGGGCGTGGTGTTTTCTGTGGTCTTGCAGACTCAGCAGTGGTCTGAGGCCCCCGGGCTGTCCCCCAGCCCCATTAGAACAGAGCCAGCTCTAGGTGCAGCACAGGCTTCACTGGAAGGTGGTTCCTGTGGCCGGGGGAGAGGTGCAGCAGAATCTGATTCTAGGGAAAGCCCTGCCTGTCTTCCATCCTGAGACATGGGGTAACTGCTGCATTGCGAGGGTGCTGAGAACTAACGAGCTGACATTTGAAAACTGCTCGGGAGATGAATTGGAAGTGCTAAGCATTACTATTTCATGTGGAAGTCTGAAAATAACCTCGCTGAAGCGTCCTGATACATAACTAAATCATGCTAGCGAAGAGGAAATTTCAGCCGTCTAAAGAGTGTTTTACTTAAATATTTTCCTCTGAAGCGGAAAGGAGGAGTGAAGGGAGAGAGATCTGTGGGAACTGTCACCCGCCTACATTATCCAGCCCATAGAGGAAAGAATCTTGAGCTTGGGAAGCCTTGCTGCTTTCTTTTGCTCCTTCTTTAACTTCAGACTCAAGGCATTTCCAACCAGATTAAATCCACTAACATGAATTCAATCAGCCCCACCCGTGAACGGCTTCCCAAGGTCCCTCTGTTTTCCAAGTTTCCTGTCCTTCAAGGCCTGGCTTCATTCCATCTTCTCCTGAGAAACCATGCTGAATACATTTAGCCAAATAGTGATTTCTTCATTCTTTTTCTTCCAGCATCTCATTTTGCCATGATCACCGTTTCTGTCCTTTGGATTTAAATGTCTGCTTCAGCTTGCCCTCTTCGAATGGTCCGTGGTTGTCTGTGGGGCAGAGGTGGTCCACTTGTGACATGGACTGAGCCTGGCATGTGTTTGTTGACTGTCAGTTCATTCTTAAATTGGGCTGTTTGTCTTGCCACCACTCCGTCCCATGCTTTTCCGTCTTTTCCCTCCTTGGTCTCAATCCCATTGGACTCACCGCCTGTTGGGTGGTTGGGTTCTCCACAGCCTCATGGCCCAAGAAGGTGAGGCTGGAAGGTTGAGAATGGGGGCCCCATCCCTGAACATCCCTACCACTTCTTCCTACCCTGGTATTTTATAGCAAAATGCGAATAGCATTCGGTTTCACCAGTGTGAGGTCATAAATATAATGCTGAGCTCCTGCGTCCAATTCTTGATTATAAAAGCCTTGCAAGTTCTGAAAGCTGCTAGCACCGGCCAGGGCAGGCATGTGCATCCAGAAATGCCTATAAAAACTAGGCTTATGGCACATTCTGTGTTTCTTTGGCTTTAGCCCTCAGCACATAAACTGGGATTAGGAGCAGGCAGTTTAAATCCCCCAGGGTCAGTCAGCTCTCCTCCTGCTTCCAGCCTCTCTGCATCTTGCTCTTGCAGAGGCAGGGTGGCCATGGCAGCCATCAAACTGATGCTTTTGTCCCTGGAATTCCATTTTTCTTCAGTGACCAGAAATTCTGGGGTATTGATCAGCCTTGGCACTTTGGAGGATCACCATGTCCAGGCAGAGATGGAGCCGTGGTGCTTTCTCATCAGTTCTTGGGCCAGCACCAGAAGGGGATCAGCCAGCATGGCACTCAGGAAAAACCCCAAGGGTGGAGAAGGCTTGGGCCTTACCTCAGAGGGCTTACAGTCCAGCAGGAACACACCCTGGACACGTGGACATAATGATCCTGAAACTGGAGCAAGGAGGGCAAGTTAACTCAAAGTGAGAAGCAAATATAATAAAAGGTAGAGAAGTAATTCACCCACTCACATACGGAGTAGGCACCCCCTCACATACACGTATCTAGAGACAGGGGAAGGGCTCATTCCACTGAATAGTTCTCTCTCATTCCTGCCTGCCTTGAGGTGTGGGCTGTATGATTTGGGGGCGCCTCAGCATTCCAGGCCATGGGTGGGAGTCTCAGCAGCTCAGGATGACTGTCATTTACTGGTGATGGCTGCTCCTTGAGTCTTGTCTTGCCTTGTTCTCTTGCTCACACCGGTGCTGTTTCCCAGGGTTGAGGCAGTCTCCTAGCCCAGCTTTGCCTCTGACCAGCCACGTGATATGGAGGGCAGGGGATGCTGCCCCCGGACCCTCGGCCTCCACAGCCCTGGGGGATCTCCTCCCAGTGTGTTCGGAGAGGTTGCCTTCAGCAGAGACCTAGTACATGGGTGTCTCTGACTTCATTCTGTGCCCCTCTAGTCTGCCCTTCCCTTTTGAGGAGACAGGACAGAGGCCCAGCCGCCCCATGGCTCACATGGGCCAGGCCGTCCTGATGCCAACCTGGCCTGCAGCTCATTTCCCTGCACTGCTCCTTGGCTCTCATACCACCCCAGTTGTGCAGGTCTCCCGTCTGCTCCCCCAGCTCCAGGCCCACGGCGCCCTTTTGCCTGCAGTTCCCTTCCACCGGGTCCAGGAGGAACTCACCCTCCCCCAGCACAGTGTGTCATTTTTACGATGAGTTTTCAGAGCACCTGCATGCACTAATGAATGATTAGACAGGCTCTTATGGAATGCTTCTGTGGACCCTGAGGCCCGCTACACAACCCTTAGGGCACTCGTCACATATGGCACAGTGATTCTCTCTCTCCCCCAAGACCTCGAGAGCAGAAGTCACATCTTCCTCATTTTTCCATATTTGTGCCTAAGATGGTAGACATTCAGTAAGTATGTGTTGGTTAATTGATTTTTTTAAAATGAATGAATTAATTGTAAAGGTAGCAGCACTGCCTCTGACAAACTTGTCTTTTTTTAAGCTAGGGGATACCCATTTGCTGGATGAAAGGAACTCATTCGGTCTAGTTGTTAGGGCAGTAAATGGAAGATTAGGCTTCTGAAGCACTTGACCTTCCTCCTTAGCAACTCACTGAGGCCAATCAAAATGGATCACAGCTGTTTGTGTGCCAGGATGTCACAGTGCTCATGATAGCATTATGAGGTAGCTACCAACCTGGAGGTGAGTTACTGAGGCCCAGAAAGGTCCAGTAACCTGCCCAAGGTCACATGGCTAGTGAGTGGTGGAGCCAGGATCTGAGCTCAGGGAGTCTGGTTCCAGAGCTTCTGGCCTTTTCCACTCCTCGGTACTCCGTGGATGTGTCACTGGCAGAAGAACTATAATGCCCTATACATACTGGAATCCAAGAGTGTCCACAAGCAGTCGGAGTTCTGTGAAACACATTCTGCAGGTCCAGCATCACATTTGCCTCTTGATTCCAGCTCTGTGATGGGGGCTCCCCCTTCAGTGTCCTGGCTCCCAGGAGCCTGGTTCTGGGGGTCTCACAGCCTCTTGCCACCGACTCCTTGTGGTTCACCTAAGATGGCCAAGGGCAGTTTCCCCAGTGCCACACGGCAACCTCAGGTCCTCTGGGACATTTTGGCCCTAGAAGTTCCTGTGTATCTCAGAAAATCCCCGGCCCTGGAGCTAAAGAGGGAAACATTACAGATCTCAGCAGTTGAGGAGCAATTTAATTTAAAACAAAAAAAAATGTAAATGAACTTGCCCAAAGTCTTCACGAGGCATCATCATTGGTAGAGGAGAACCACGAGAGGAAGAGATTAAGGCTTCCTTTTATTTATTTTTAAGTTCAGTGGTAATCAAACTCTCGGTGTCGGTGGGGAAGGATTTTTCACACAGCCTGGCCCGTGGCATGCATTTGTCTTTGTTAATTTAAATGGGAAAGGGTAGTAAATCTACTGGAACATGCTGCTGGCTCCCGTGCTATTTCACAGGGGTATTTAAAGTAACAGCACCTGACAGTTTACCAGCAGCTAAGAGGTTTTTCTGCTTCAGGAAGCAAAATATTGTATGAGTTATGCATATGTATAAATGATTTGGAGAATTGGGGTGCAGCACATCGTACGGTTTTCAGCAGAGACCTAAAGACTTCATCAAGTCATAAAGTTAGCAAGTGGAGGGAAGGCAGGAGTGGGCCGGTGGGTACAACACGGGTGGGCTTTGTGGCATGGCGTCCTTGTTTAATTTCCTTTTTCCCTGGTCCCAATTTGCATTGCCAAAATATGTTAGATGCAGTGCATTATTTCATTTGCCTGCTTTGTAATTCCTCTTTACTGCAAACGGATGAAAAACATGGCACTAAAACAAATTGACAGCTCCTGAAATGAGAAAGATCTTTATCCTTCAGAGTGTTGATGTAGAAATAAATGAAAGAGAAACATGCTTGTTGGGTCTTGAAGCAGCTTAGATTGGTACTTTTTTTTTTTTTAAGGGTAGATGAGGCATTTTCCCTCTCCCTTCTGTTTTCCCTTTTAGGGAGGTATGTGGTTGGGGATGAAGTTGGAGCACTGGTTTTTCTGTTAATACTTACTTGCAAAGATCTGAGTCATGATTTGATCATAAGGAGCAGGCCAGAAGGTTCCATCCTAGGGGTTGACAGGAAGAACGCTGGGCCCCAAACTGGCTTCCTTACTTCAGAAAGTCTGTCGGGCATCGCAGTTATCCCAACTACAGCATCAGGCTTGCTTGGACAGAGTATCTCAATTCACGGGCTCTCCCCAAAGCCCCAAATGGCAATTTTGACAAGTATCGATAATGCACGTCCACACCTCAAAAGTATTAGTACATTTGGTATATGAAATATTTTCAAAAAATAGAAGATCTGTGTTTCAAAAATTAATGAAGGGGAGTTTGATGGCTTAAAAAAATTGGAGACTGTTGGATTTGTGGCTCTTTTTTATATGAATTTGTTTTCTTTGTCCTACAAAATCTTTCTGAAACTCAATCAGCAAGCACTTACTGAGCACTTTTTTTGCTATTAACCTAGTAGGTTCTGTAGATGTGCAGAGCTGTATCTGATATTTCCTGAGGACCAGGAAGAGGAACAGATGAGGTAGTGGGGCTGCCAGCTGGATATTTACATGACAACATAGTATTCCCAAGTAGTATATGCCAGTGGCCAATACGAGGTACAGGTAAGGAGTATATCTTTCTACTATCGGTGTATCTTACTTAGGCCCACTTCATCCAAATCAAGAGGGCATAAGTAGGATTTTTTATTATAAATTTTAATTTTTAAAGTTTAGGATTCACAAGAAATTGCAAAAATCGTACAACGTGTTCCCACATACCTGGTATCCACCTTTACACAAGAATAATATCTTATAGAACCATAGTACATTGTTAATACCAAGAAAATGATGTGCTAGGCGTGTATGTGTGTATTTGTGTGTATGTGTATGTGGGCAGTTCTTTGAAATGTTCTCGTGTAAATTTGAGTGACCGTCACCATAACCAAGATACAGAACTTCCTATCACCACCAGAAAGTCCCTCCCCTCCACTCCCTTCTCCAACCCTAACCCCTTGCCACCCCTAATCTGTTCTCCATCACTGTAATTTTGTCATTTTGAGAGTGTTTTAGAAATGGAACCATACTGTATGTACTTTGAGATGGACTTTTCCCATTCAGCATAATTCCCTTACGCTCCATCAAAGTTTTGTATCAGTAGTTCATTTCTTTTTACTAGGGGTTGTATTCCATTGTAGGTATATCCCACAGTTTGAACATCTGCTTCCCTTGTGTCTTTAAAATATAGTTTATTAATATACAGCTCATAACACAGGACATAAAGCAAGGTACACTTATTGGTAAAACCGCACTCATCCAGACTGATTTCATTAAATTAGAATTTGTGATAACCAAAGGAGGACAAAAATCTGTTGTTGCATTATCCAGTCCTTGCTAACGGGCATTTGTGGGGCATCTGGCATGCCAGGGGCTGGGGTATGTGCAGTTATCAGCCCGCTGGAGGTTAGCGTGATCTGTTACCACAGTCCAAGTGCTTTCCTGTACATGAGGTCAGTACTTGCTGCTTCTCAAGGCAAGGGTGAAGGTTAAGAGGTGCCATCACCTACTTTTATAGAAAGGAAACCAGAAGAGAGCCTTTTCCAAGATCGCACGAGGCTGGGATTTGAACTTGAACCTGGGACTTGTGATACCACACCAGGCTCTTTCCATTAAGCCTTTGTCTATAGCCAGTGAATCCCTCAGCCACTTTGCTCCTTTGGAAAATGAATGGGTTGGGCTCATCTTTTAGGTCTTTTCCAGCTCAAAAGATTTTATGATCTTTGCTAAACAAGAAGCAGCTTCTCCAAGTGCCTGAGTCCTTCAGCCTGTTGCCACACGTGAACTTTTTTCTCAGCAGCATTTTATCCATTCTTTGAAGATGCTTTGGGAATTTTAAAAGTAACAAAGTAAAATTCCTTTTAAAAATAGTCGGCAAGTCAGATCTTCCTTCATTTTGCTGATTTTTGACAAGGTCTTTAGGTCAGAGCTGGAACTGAGCAACCCATGGAGGGCTCTGTCCCAGGGCTCCTGGGGGTGGCTTTTGGAATATGACTTTGGGACTTCTAGTAATGCCCTTGAAGCCCCACTAAGAAGCTTTGGGACGGGGGATTCATGGGGCCCTGACTCAGGTGCCTGGCTTCTCCTGTGAGGTCAGGGGAAGCTGCTGTTTTCGGGCATCTCAGTGCTCCTGCTGCTGAATTTAGGCCTGAGCAGCTCCGCCGAGGGCTGGGGCAGACAAGCTCTGAGTCTTTGAAGCTCCAGAAGGGGAGCAGGGATTCCTGCACTGGGTGGGAAATGGAGAGGCGGCCTCTGGGTCACTTCTAGCTCCCGAGTCTGATTATGAGATGAACAGAGCTTCCTCTCTCCTCCAGTTACTGAAATTCACCCGAAGCCTCCTCTGAGTTTGTTGGAATCACAGGCTGGAGCCTGCAAAGAGCGGGTAGAGGGAGAAGGGCCTGGGGCTCAGGAGGCCTGCAGGGACAGTCCCTGTGACCTTTGGCATGTCACCTCATCCTTCCTCAGCGACAGATGGGGCTGTGGAATCTGACAGTCCGGTGTCCACCTCTGGTTGCAGAGAGGGGGATTATTTTCTCAGGGGATACTGGGGAGTCTTGGAGGCATCATGGCATGGGGATGTCAGAAAGCCCAAGGGCCATTCTAAACCAAATTATTGTCATCTGTGCTCTGCAAAAACCTCTCTGTGTTGGGCAGACAGTTGGTCCTTAACAATATTGGCTTAATAAATCAATGTGTCACTTTGGCCAAACTCCTTGCCACCCCTTCTCCATCCTTATCAAGATCTGTTAAAGAGGGTTTCTGAAAGCCTGTCCCAGAGGGTCATAGAATGCCCTCAGAAATTCTGTACCCCCAGGCCCTGACCTTCCCGTGGTGCAGACAAGCTCTCCAGCCCACCACCATCAAGCTATGCTGTTTCTGCTCATGATTTTCCAGGCAGAAAGAAGCTGCAAATGGCCCAAGGGACTGACATCGGAATTGAAGCTTAGACTTTCCATGCTCACAAAACTCCTTTCTCCCCTCTCCCAGCCCCGAGCTTGTGGTTGCAGCTACGTTTGTCACAGTCCGAGATTGCATTGGCCACAGGAGATGTGGATGATTTTTCCATTTGGTCCTGATGTTTATTTCATGCCCATCAATATCAGCCCATATTAGGACAGATGAGGTGGTTATTTACAGGCTGTGCATTTTCACACTTAGTAGTTATAAACCCTTCCCCCTGTTCAGTCAGAGTCGTGGAGATCTATTTTGGCAATTAGCAGTTTAGTATTTGTTTAATGGGAATGCAAGAGAGTGTTACGGCACATCAGTGCTCCACTAATGATTTGCCTGTCTCCTCTGGAGCGGGCAGGTTTGGGCCTTTTTCGCGGTGGGAGAGGGTGGTGAGCATTAGGCAGCTTGCCTGCTGCTCCCCCCCCCTCCCCGGAGCACGCCTGCCTGCATGCGCGCACACACAACCAGCACTATGAACGGACTGTAGATTTCCAGAGCACAGCAGCCGCCACTTGAAGGAGCCTTGCATGCAAGGCCCGTTAGGCCAGATGCCATTTCCGTGTGACAGCTGTCAAGCCTGCCGGAACCAACTGCTTCTCCTCCAGCAGCTCGTACCCGGCCTCTCTCCATGCCCTTCTCCCACCACCTCCCTTCCCTCACCTCCTAGGCCCCTGGCTGGCTCAGATCTCCCCAGAGGGAGCCCCTGCCCCACACTCCAGGGCCAAAGAGGTGCAGGGGCCCGGTGAGCCCCACCCCAAGCATAGCTTGCACAGGCAGTCTCTCACTCCCTCCCCCGGTTGAGGGGCAGGTAGTATCTCCTGGGACTGCTCCCCCAGGGACATGCTGGTTCCCTTAGGTCTGTGTTGTCAGTTGCTTGAAGTGACCCCTTTGCAGTGGGAAGAGGCACAGCATGGGGTGTGGCTCCTGGCTTTACTGTGTGCAGTGGGTGTGTGTCCGTGTGTGCATGCACATGGAGACGGCTCGGCGAGGGAGCTGCCAGGAGTGGGGCGTGAATCACGCCAGCGTCTCTCATGGTGAGCGTATTCCGTGTGCCGGGCACCCGCTCACCACCACCCAAGCCTTTTAACCTCTCTAGAAGGCAGTGCATTCTTAGCACGCTCAGGGCACGGCCGTGCTGGTGGGGGCCTCTGCCAGCCTGCTCCGTGACCATAGACCAGCCCCGTGAACACCAGGCGTCCAGAGCCACCCGTCTAAAAGCAAGGGTCTCAAATCGTTCTCCCCTCTTCTGAGCCTGTCAGAGCAATACAGTCCATGTCCTTGGCTACCTAATCACCTCTCTTAACTCTGGTTCGGGTTTAAGGCACCTTTTTCAATTCATTTGGCAGACAGTGGCATGCTGCCAAACCCTAGGGATTCAAAAGTAAAATAGAACGCAATTAAGGGAGACCAGTAGAAAGACTAGGACACATCTGGTTCTGTTTTTATTATTGTGGTAACATATGTCTAACACACAGGTTCCCATTTTAACTATTTTTTCAGTGTATAATTCCATGGTATTAATTATATTCACAGTGTTGTGCTACCGTCACCACCATTCATTACCAAAACTTTTTCATCTCCATTCGCCCCTCTCCCCGACCCCTGGTAACCTCTAATCTACTTTCTTTCTCTATGAATTTGCTTATTCTAGATATTTCATGTAAGTGGAATCAATACAATATTGGTCCTTTAGTGTCTAGCTTATTTCACTCAACATAATGATTTCAAGGTTCGTCCACGTTGCAGGGTATGTCAGAACGTCATTCCTTTTTATGGCTGAAAAATACTCCATTCTGTGTTTGTTCCACATTTTGTTTGCCCATTCATCTGTTGATAGACACTTGGGTCGTTTCTACCTTTTGGCTATTGTGAATAGAGCTGCTATGAACATTTGTGTATGAGCTTTTGTTTGAATTGAGGTTTTCATTTCTTTTGTATATATACCTAGAAGTAGGATTTCCAGGTCCTATGGTAATTCTGTGTTTAACTTTTTGAAGAACTACCAGACTTTTCTCCAGGGGCCGCACCAGTTTACATTTCCCATCCACATTATGTAAGGGTTTCAGTTTCTCCATGAATCTTGGTCAACACTTGCTATTCTCTGTTTTTTTAAAGTAACAGGCATCCTAGTGGGCATGAGTGGTATCTCACTGTGGTTTTGATTTGCGTTTCCCTGAAGACTAATGATGTTGAGCATCTTTTTTTGTGCTTGTTTAGCCATTTGTATATCTTCTTTGGAGAAATGTCTATTCAGGTCCCTCGCCCATTTTTAAATTGGGTTGTTTTGTCTTTTGTTGTTGAGCTGTACGAGTTCTTTATATACTCTGGTTATTAAACCTTTATCAATATATGATTTGCAACTGTTTTCTCCCATTGTGTCAGTTATCTTTTCACTTTCTTGATAATGTCCTTTGATTCACAAAAGTTTTAATTTTGATGACGTCCAGAGACACATCTAGTTTTAAATCCTGGTCCCATCATTTACTACATGTGTGACCCTAGGCAAGTCAGTTGATCTCAAAGAGCCACAGTTTTCACAATTTTCACATCTATAAAATGGGTATGATGATATCTCCATCATAGCTATTGTGATAAACAAATGAGCTTTGCAGCCTGTTCGCCTCCAGTATACGGTAGCTGTTACAACGGTTATTATTTGGGAGGATAGACATTTTGTCACGTAAAGTCTGATGTTTTCTTACGGACTCAGAATCTGTGCAGGAAGCTTGCTTGCCTTCAGAAAGGGAATGAAAAGAACCTGGTACTAGGATCCTGGGCCTACCAGCTCTGCGATCATCAGTGGGGAAACTGAGGCCCAGTTCTCTCCTTCCCTATGTCATGGGGTTATTGTGAAGGTCAAAGCAGTAATAATGCATGTGAAAATATTGGTGGTGAGAGGAGGGCAGTGGCGTAATCAGGTTTTCTTAAGGTCCCATCCATGAAGAATATCCTGTGTTCAGTTTTTTGTGGTTCTGAGCTACTTCCAGGACAGCACGTTGTCCCTCTGGTGCTAAAACAAACACAACAGTTGAGAGAGCCCCGAGAAAGCAGCAGGCAGCAGGGAGCTTGCTGAGGACCTCCGTCGGGGATAAGCCTCCACCCACACACACTCGGTGATTAAGGCTCAAATCAGATATATTTAGCCATTTAAAACAGGTTCTCAGCCTTGGCTGCACCTTGGAATCACTTGGGGGGCTTTAAAAAAAATTTCTATGCTGGACTCCTACCTCCTGGGATGCTGATTTAATAGGTCTGGGGTGTGGCCTCAGCATCACGGATTTTATAAGCTCTTCAGGTGATTCTGGTGAGCAGCCAACATTAAAAACCACTGATCTAGATTTTAGCAGGAACTAATGGGATTTTCCATCTGCTTCCTTTTCTCCTCCCTTCTTCCACATGGGCGATGATTAAAGGTAGACTCACCCCATGTTTTGCAAGGCCGGAGCATGCTGAAAAGGCCTGTTTAATAAACTAGACTCCATTGCTGAGCTTTATGGCAGGAGTAGATTTTGGTTCTGTTCAGGCTGGCAATGGGAGGAGCTGCAAGCTGCGCCTTCTGGGGTTCTGCAGTAACCCTGGTAGGGGAGCCCTTCTCTCCACACCTCTTTCCTGGGCACCATGTCCTGCGTGTCTCCACTCTGGTGCCTTTAGCACCTCTGATTTACAGAGCGTAACAAGGCCTGTTGAACCTCACACACTGTAGTATCCTGGTATTGCATCCGAGGGTGTTTATTTAAACTAACACTTCAAGCATTTGTGTGGGAGCAGGAAGAGAAATCCAAATCCATTTGTTCTGGGGGAGTTTGAAGAGCTAGGTTTCTTTCTTTCCCTTCCCACCCGCCCTGTGTTTGACCAGAAAACGTAAGGATCATTTGATGTGCCATTTCCTGCTTTGCTCTTGATATGCATGGTGTGTGGGTGGGTGTGTTTGTTTCCTGAGAGGAATAGGAAATTTCTTAGAGCCTGTGTTGGCTGCAGCAAAGCTCTGGAACATCTTCACAGAGCGGAGAGTTTGCAGAGGACCAACAGCGAACTCAATGCTCCCAGATGTTGTCCCAGCAGCCCCTGCATTCGGTTTTCACATTCTAGGCAGACAGTTGTTTAAAATGGATCTCAGGTGGCATCTCACAGAGTTTTCTCCCTTTACAAATGAGAAACTAAGGGCAGAGAAGGAAGGAGACGTGTCTCCAGTGAGAGCCTAAAGTCTGGCAGGGGTGGGATTGGAACCTGTATCCTCCCTGGGCTTTGTGCCTTGAGTCTGCCATGCTTAGCTGTCTCCCAGCACCTGCTGAGTTATTACCAGGAGCTCTTCTCCCTTTTGCTGTCTCCTGGGAACAATTTTTCTGTGTCTCCAAGTCAGTCTGGCCTCACTCACCTTCTGTCTACTTGTAGAGCCAAAACCACAAGCCCACAGGCAGCGAGGCTGTGGTCTGGGGGCATGCTCTGGAGCCACGCCTCTGGCCAGCCAACTGACCAGCAGAACTTTTGACCTCTCTTTGTAAGAGTGACTATACGTTGTGACCTCAGAGCTTTCCTATTCAGCTAGCACATGACTTGTGCTGGCTAGACTCTCACCTGTGGATACAGTCAACACCATCTGGCTACTTCTGAAATCACCAGCAAGAACGTCTAGCTCACAATAAATCTTTTGACTCATTATAAAGAGGGTTTGCTCGCTCATTAAATGAATTAGGATTAGAGAGGCATCACCCACTGACTTGAGTGCTCATTATTGCTGATTTTCATGGTCCTCATCTAGTGAGGAACATGCTGCCAGTTTCTCTTGGCACTTCTAGGATCTCCGTCTCCAACCTGGCTGCTGGGATGGGATTTAGAAGAGGTACCTCCGTATCCTAATACCTGTGCTCGTTTGGATTATGGAACCTGGTAGTTAATAGTTTAATACTTGGCCCCCATTCAGCACTTTCCTTGCTTCTCCCCACCCCCCCTTTCTTGCCTCTGTTCACTGTCTAATTGAGAAAGTCGGTGTGTCCTTTAATGGATTATGGGCTTTCTTTTTTTTTTTTTTGAGAATGGAGACTAGTATGTCCCAGTTACTTTTTACCAAAGAAAGCTGTGTAACAAACAAGCACAGTGCCTATTTATTTCATGTGTCTGGAGTCCACCAGGAATGGTTCTGCTCTTTCTGGGTTCACGCACATGTTTTGGGATTGGTGAGCTATTGTCTGATCCAGACTGGCCTCAGCTGGGGCGACCAGGGGCGCTGGCCAGCTCCATGGGGCTCTCATCCTCCAGCAGACTGGCCTGGGCACGTCCTTCTTGTGATGGCAGAGGTTCAGGAGGGAACAAGCAGAAAACATGCAGACCCTCTTAGGCCAGACACAAAACAGACAAGCCATTCTCTCCACCTCCTTTTATTGATCACAGAAAGTCAAATCTGGAATCAAAATGTGGGGAAATACCCTCTATATCTTTGGAGAGAGGAACTGCAAAATTACAGAGTAAAGGGTATGAGGCCATTAATGCAATGCTTACCATGGACCAAAATAATTTGCCTCTTATTTGTTCTTAAGCTGATACTTTGCAAATAGTGAGTGCCTAATAAATGTATGTTGACTGAAAGTCAGTAAATTATCACTAGCTAGATATTTCTAATCAAGATTAGGTTGGCTTCATGATGGAGACATTCAGTGGAGTTTATCTGTTAGAATAAAATTCTAGACTCTGAACTTCTCAGTATTGCAGCAAGGGTAGTTTGCTTGCCACTAAGAAATCCCCTTTTTGTCATCATTTTTAGGCTGTTAGAATGTAAATATCTGAGAGAAGGGGGGACCAGAAGGGGGAGAACGTGGTAATGGAGCAGTTACCCCTCGAAGAGAAAATTTGTCCCTGGGATTGAGAGCTGAGTGTCTGTGAAAGAGGCAGAAGCAGCCTCTGTCCAGTGTCTTTACCCTTGCTTGGCTGCTACTCCTCATCCCTTAGAGTAGTGCATGGAAAGTGGGGCCCAGGGCCAGCAGCTGCCTCAGCATCACCTGGGAGCTGGCTGGAAATGCAAATGCTGCTGAGTCAGACGCTCTGGTGGTGGGGCTCAGGCGGTCCTTGATTCAGCAAGCCCCCCAGGTGACGCTGAAGAGGATGACAGTTTGAGAAGCCCTGCCCCCACCCCAGTGGACCGCAGCCACTGACTGTCAGATGTGGGGTGTGCCTGGCACCCAGCTCCGAGGACACTGCAGACTCTCAGCCTTGCAATAGTCCGAAACACATGCTCAGGACTTTTCTAGGGTCAGGGTCAGAGACTCAGGCACCCCCAGCCGTCTCCCCTAAAAGTCACTTTACCCTGCTTTTTCCTTCACAAAGAAACATCACTGTTGATGCTGGGCTGCATTTTAAACTTGCATCAAGTTCTTATAAGGCAGATTTCAAGGTTGGCATAATCTCTTCCAAAAACAGACTGAGCGTGCATAGAGCACGGACAAAGAATGCTGAGGTCCAGATACCTCCTCTTCTTCTCTTTCTTGGGAACCCCCCACCAGGTACAAAGCCATCCATAAGATAGGTTGAGGGTATTATAAACACAAACTGAATACTGGTCTAATCAGGAGGTTGAGGCTGGTATCCCTTTAGGCTGCATTTAACTAGAGTTAATAGTGTTTCCTACCTGAGGTCAGAGAAATTCCTGTTATCGGCTTGCCTAACCTTTGGTGGGTTCTAGCACCCTGAATGAGGCCTGAGTCTGGGTTTTGTGTGTGAGAGAGTTGGTTAGCTAGCAAGTTAGCTAGTTGGCTCTCTCCGGGGCTGAGTGGCAGATACCTCCCCTGCGCCCCTCGCGTCCCCGTGCCGAAGCTCACACAAGTCTCTTCTGTTTGATTCACACAGAACCGTGAGAAACAGTCCCGTATGTGAGGCCGCGTTTTTCATTCTATTCAGCCTTTGTATATTCAAATTCTTCCAGTTTCAGCTCTTGCTGTTCTGCCAGATTTCCATCGCATTGATGGCTTCTCTGAATTAATAAGTTTTGCAATCGCTGAAACCCCTGCCACCAGCACAGGGACTTATCCATATTGATTTTTTTTCTTTCGCTTTTCTCTCTAGCCACTTCTTAGATGTTTTATTTTGTAAAGTGTTAATAGAAATTTTTTTTTGCCCTGACACTTTATCTGTTCAGGAGGTCTTTGCGAGTCCCATTGTACAACTGGGCTATAGTGGAAAGAGTTCTATTCTTTACGACAATGGTTGCCCTAAAAAGCATATACACATCCCCATCCCCCATTCACCAGGGTGGGGTGGATGTTGAAAGGCAGGGTTAGAAAACGTTCAAACGCAGGAAGGAAAAGAAGGAGCCAATTACGTACTGCTGAACGAGTTTCTTTGAAAAATATCTTTTAAAAAAATTCAAAATATTTATTTCCTAAGGGGATCTGAGTTTCAGAACCAAAACATGGCCAACACAGAAGGGAGGCTGTTTTCCTTACTGTTAGGCATTTTCAGTTCAAAATAAGGACTTGGCAAACATCTTAGAAAATATGGAGATGGTTGTGAAACAGATGTCACGTTTACCTGCAGATCCCCAGCAGGCCTTGCCCCCTACCCGCCTGCACCCCAGGCATTCAAATTCCTCTCGGATCCCAGGGTCTGAGTCTGAGACGCCATCTGCTCAAGTGTGACTCCTTTGTGTACAAACAAACCAGCTGATCTTCTGGTGGTTTTGTCTTGTTTGGTGCGTGGGCAGCAGGATGGCTGTGGTGTGTGTGGTCTTGGGAGGGGCCTGGTGAAGGGATCCATGTTCAAATCGTCTCCAAACTAGCACCCCCGACCTCTGTGATCCTGGTGCCCAGGAGAGAGAGGGCAGCTAGCTCTCTGCTGCAGGAGTGGGCTCCAGACAAGACCATTTTCCTCCCAGCCACTGACTTCAGAAATGGGGACCAGAAAGGGAAGGCCCCAGGAGCCTGTTGTTCAATCTCAGTTGCTTAGCAACAAAAGGGGGCCCTGACTCCAGAAGGGATTTATAAGCCAGGCCAGTCCCTTCGAGGTTTGTATCTGACTTGCCTACCCCTCTCTTCTGTTCTTACCTCAGCTGCTCTCTCCCCACTATTATATTTGATAGCACCTGGAAAAATAGATCTGAGTTGTCTGGAGGCACCTTTTAAAACCTAGTTTGAATGTCTCTCCCAGTTTCCTCTTCCCCTGGGCTGTGGTCTGGTGGGAGTGAGGAATGAACGGCTCTTGACTCCTTTTCTGTGCCGGCTTAGCTGAGCTCGGATGAGTGGTGCCCGGTCCTTCCCGAATACACACACACACACACTCGAATGCACCAGCACATGCTAGCAGTTTTGTCCACCACAGCCACATGGGTTGGGTTTACATGTTTATGGCCAACCTTGAGCACAAAATGAAGGAAGAGACCAGGAGTGCTCACCTGGCCAAACCCGGTACTCTCCCCAGGTAAAGTAATGATTGATTAGGACCAGTACCTTCACTATAGATGTGTGTTGTGTGAAATAAGAGGAGTGGAGCCCAAAGCTAAATCTGGCTCACCAAGTGTGAGCTTCTTGAGCTCTGCATGGGAATTAAGTGTGTATCCTGAAATCTTTTTATTTATTGCTGGAAATATCCAAAAGGGTTGCAGGATGTGTGGAGAAGGGATTAGGAAAAGATAGAGGATGCTTTTGGTATTTTCTTCTCTTTGATGTTTTTGATGTTTTTGGAAAGGTCCTAGCACCAAGGTATTAAAATTCCATTGATTATAACTGGAAACAACTTACATCTCCGTCAGAAAGGGAGTAATTAAGTAAGCTGTGGCTTCTGTTTGAAATAGTATGCAGTGGTCAAAGCATTCATGATGCATATATAGTAGTCTGGGAATTGTTTGCAATGTTGAGTGTTGTTGGGGGCTGGGGGGAAGGGGAAAAAATCATATATAATATGGTTTAAACTACATTAACATAGTCACAGATTTTTTGTTAAAAAAAAGACTAAAGGGAAATACATCAGATATTAACTGCACTTGTTCTGAGTGGAAAGACAAGGTTTTTTTTAAATTTCTATATTTTTTGTAATTTCAAATATTCTTGAATAACAGCTGTTGTATAATGGAAAACCACCCAAGCATACACTGTTGCGTGTACTTTGTTAAAATTCCTAAAGCAGACTGTGTTCTGTCTGTTTTGCAGGTGGAGGATGCGATGCTGATGTTTGACAAGACAACCAACAGGCACAGAGGTAAGAACCTGCAAGGAGGCTGCGCCTTCACCCTGTCCTGGCCTGCGTCTCTTCCCTCCCCATCCCACTGACCAAAGATCCAGTGACTACTCCGGGGTCAAGCTGGTAGGGGTGATCACCTGTTGAAGATATTGATGGAGAGCCACAATGGCACAGAGAGTCTAAATCACGGACCATTAAAAAACTCTTTCCTCTTGGCTTGGGAACTCATGTTAAATTATGCAGCCACTCCCAACACACTCATTCAGATACACCTTTCCAATCCCAAATTTCTTAGTCCCTTGCTAACTTCAGCACTAAGTGATCCAAGTCGCAATTATTCATAGCAGTTACTCAGTTGAGTTCCCAATTTGCGTTGAAGGAGGTGGTTTAGAAGCAAACTGTCAATCTAAAGAGGAGAGAGAGAGTGCTCGCGAGAGCGAGCCTTGTGGGTTTGTGGGATGTGTTCAAAGAGTACAGAACTGGAAATGCCCTGTGGCAAATCCCGGATGTTTATGGGGGCATCTGCCCCTGTTTGTATTATCCCCTGTGTCTCTCTTCTCCCATCCATGTTTTAGAAAGTGGGTCTTCTCCTGGGGTCTGTGTAACCCCTGAAATGATAGCCCCCCCCCCAAATTTTAACTATTGCTTGAAACTGAGAAAAATCAGAGGAATCTAGAAAATCTCCCCCAGAGGGAATAGAGTCAAAGCAGGGGATGGCATCACAATCCATTCTCCTGCTCTCCCGAAGTTCCCAGTTTCTGGGGTTCCTGTTAAGAGGATGTTACAGAGCAGAGCTGCCAAAGAGGGCAGCATTCGGGAAATGATGTGGGTGTGCGGGTGCTCTCTGTTCTCGAGGGAGGGGAGCCAGAGAGCAAGCAGTGTTTCCTTGCCACTCGGATTGCATTTAGATGTTTCTTGTGTTACTTACATTCCCGCTGTCACCTGTGATTAGAGGCAGTTACCCAGCGCTGACTGTCTGTCTCTCCTCTTTGGAGAAGGCAAGCTGAGCAAAAAAGAGGAAGGAGTGAGTGGGGATTATTGTTTGTGGGGGTGAAAGAAAGAGGGGGTATCCTCCGGAACATGCCTGGTAATCCGGCTGCTTGTGCTCCATCTCTACTGCATCCTCAAAATGGGAAAATTGAAAATTTGATGGAAAACTGTGATGTCTGGTGGTGTTTAGGATGGTAAGGGGAGAGATGGGGAGGAGGTGGGAGATGAGGAGTGGGGGAAGACAGGAGGGAGAGAAGAGCATATGGCTGTAGTAGAGCAATGAGATTTGTCTGTTGCGTTGTTCTGAGTGGGCACCGAGAGGGGAGGCAGGCGGTGACCACAGTGGACAGTCCTTGATTATCCGTCATCGTCATCTGCATTGCGTCCATCTGGCTTTATGGTTTCGAAGGCACTACTTTCATGTTCGTCATCTAATTTGTTCTTCACTGTGGCCCCAGGAGGGTGGTTATGACTTTGGGAAAGTCACTCAACTTCTTTATGCCTCAGTTTATTCATCTGTAAGATGGAAATAATAATAGTACCTCCCTGTTGGTTTGTTTGGAGGGTGCAGTGTTTTGAAACATCCTAAAGGGTGCCACACATATCATCAACTGTGAAGACATGTTTGCTCTTTTTGTTATTATTATTATCACCACCTCCACTTTGCCGATAGATAACCGAAGCTCAGAAAGGATAACTAACTGATTACTCCCAAGGTCAGAGCAGGGGCTCAATCAAACCCAGGACTGCTGGTTCTAAATCCTGCTCCATTTCTCTTGGCTCCAGGTGGGGTTGGGTTTATTAAGAGCGATTCATCTAATTATTTTCAGGGTAGGCAAGGCCTGTCTGATTGGGAATTTCCTTGGTACAATTCAGAATCCTGGAAAGATTCCCATCAGTCTTTTTGAATATCAGTAAGTGAAAGACATTTTTTGATCTCCTGCTCTGTGTCAGGCTTGTGCCTCCTCATGTAGTATCTCATTTAATCTCACAGCCACACAGGGAAAGAGGTTTGACATTGGAGGAACCTGAGAGGGCCAGGGGCTTGTCCGGGGTCCACAGCTGGTAACCAGTACAGGTGGGGTTCACTCTCAGGACGCTGGTCCAGCACAGTCCCAGGTGATGCCTTAGTAAGAGTTAGCTCTCATTTTTAGCCCTGATCCATCCCGCTTTGGGCAAAGCCTCTTCCCTTTTCCCAAAGAGGAGGAAGACTGAGAGGCATGGTAATCAGAGATTGGGGTAATCAGTAATCTGTGGATGCCTCTCTGCTCTTGGCCAGGGACAGTTGCCTGGAGGGAGGTGGAGGGAGGTGCTCGGCATGCCTTCGTGGGCTCATTGCCCGGGACCTCTGCTGGGCATTGGTAGGAAGGAGAGTGCAGAGTCCCCGGCAGGACCTGCCAAACCTCCTCCTGCCCTGCCAGAGTTTAAGGTAGCTTTAGTGGATGCTGGGCCAGTTACAGAATTTGTGGGGCCCAGAGCTAGAAGAAAAGTTGGGGCTTCTTCAAAAAGTGAAATTTCAAGACAGTGACAGTGGAGAGTTAAACCAGCATGGGGCGCTTCCGAGCTCTGCTCCTGTATAGCTGCACAGTTTGCACACCCGGAAAGCCGGGCCTGAGTGGGTGCAGCCTGCAGGGGCTCCCGCCCAGGGCTTGTGGGCAGGGGAAGAGAAGGCAGGAGGAAAGGTATGTGCCAAGATGCTTCCAAAGGAAGGACCTGACAGCCGCCCTCCCCTTTCCTCCTGAACTTTTCCATGGCACAGGAATCTCCTGCTCCCCAGTTTTCTCTCTGTGATAGTGGGGAGCTTTGGACCATACACATTTTCTAATCCTTTCAAACACTCTAAAATGGGTACTAGAGCTGGGATAATGCTACAGTGAGTCAGAGCATTTCGGAGAGTAAAAAAAAAATGATTTTTTAAAAAAAGAATATATCCCACAGAAGCACAAATCATATATGTGGAGCGAGTAGGCCGACACAGCTGTGGCCTGACGGAAGTGTGCATTTGGAATTGGGTGATAAACACAAGAAAATAAAATCCTCCTGCAGCCGCCGTGCCCAACCTTACCCTCACCTCCTCAGCTTCCTGATTCCCATTATCTTTTCAAGAGGAAAGTGCTGCAGCAGCAGAAGTTGAGGCCACCTCTCTGTGTGGCACTGCCCCCAGCTTGCTTCCTCAAGAGGCCCTTGACCCCGAGCTGCTGGCAGCCCCTGCCCAGCACACTTCCCGGCGCACGTCCAAGGCAGCCCCGCTGGGAGGCCTGGGGAGCCGACTCCAACCTCCGCCCCACACGTTTGAAAACGACCAGTGTGTCCTTGGTGCTCTGACAGCTACTGGTCGGGGAAAACCACCCAGGACTGGTGGTCAGGTCGGCCCGGCTCACGGGACCCACTCAGGCCCTGGAGGACCCTGTGGCCACACTTCCCATTATACGCCAGAGGTCACACCAGAACTTCCACCCCATGCCCCACAGTGGCCTCCCCCTCCCCGGTCCTTGTTGGTCCCTCTGGGAGCAAGGATGGCCCTCAGTTACGTCCATGGCATTTCGGCTTCTCCTGTGCACAGAGGTGCCAGCCTGAGTTTCTTTCCGTGTTGCATCCTATCTAGACCTCATAGCAACATGGGAGAGAACCCAGGGGACGGGAGACAACAAACTCTCCGAGGCTGTGTGTCTAGGGAGTGCCCGTGTCCTCCACCGTGGAAGGACAGGAAGGAAGAGGGTCTCGCTTCAGTGTTCGATTCCCCAGGGTAGAACCTGGAAGTGCGGAGTCGTCTTCCCACCTTTCTCCTCGGAGCTCCTGGACCTTTTTCCAGCTTCTGCTGTTCCCTCGATGTGTCGTCTGGGGCACGTTAGCTGCCCTCCCTGAACATCTCAGGTTACTGCTCTGTGGAATAAGGAGACCAGGACTGATGAGCTCCAGGACCCAAAGTATACCTTTTTTTTAAATGCAGTTTTATTGAGATATAGTCACACGCCATAAAATCCATCCAAACTACACAATCATTGGCTCCTGTATCATCACAGTTGTGCAATCATCACCAAAATCAATTTTAGAACATTTTCATTACTCTAATGATAATAATAATAAGAAGAAGATAAAATAAAAATATAAAAGAAAACCCAAAACATCCCATGCCCCTTATTCCTCCTCCCCTTGTTGACCCCTAGTGTTGATGTGGTACATTTGTTATTGTTAGTGAAAGAATATTAAGATATTACTATTAATTATAGTCCATAGTTTGCATTAGGTACATTTTCTCTCATATATACCACTCTATCATTAACTCCTTGTAATAGTGCCATACATTTGTTCTAGTTCATGAAAGAATTTTTTATATTTGAATAGTCATTGAAGTATAGCTTTCTAACTGAGAGATTGTCCAAGATTAATTCTTTCTTTTAAAATTGGAGGGTGGGCCCCTATGTGGGACCTGACTCCCAGGGGTGCAAATCTCCCTGGCAATGCAGGATGAATCTGGACCCGACATCGTGGGATTGAGAACATCTTCTTGACCAAAAGGGGGATGTGAAATGAAACAAAATAAAGTTTCACTGTTCTGAGAGATCCCAAATGGAGTCCAGAGGTGACTCTGGTGGGCATTCTTATGCACTATATAGATAACCTTTTTAGGTTTTAATGCATTGGAATAGCTAGAAGGAAATACCTGGAAGTATCAAACTCCAGCCTAGTAGCCTTGACTCTTGAAGATGACTGTCCGACAGTGTAGCTTACAAGGGGTGACAGTGTGATTCTGAAAACCTTGTGGATCACACTCCCTTTATCCAGTGTATGGATGGATGAATAGAAAAATGGGGACAAAAAACTAAATGAAAAATAGGTTGTGTGTGGGGGGGGGGTGGATTTGGGTGTTCTTTTTTACTTTTATTTTTTATTCTTTTTTTCTGGTACAAGGAAAATGTTCAAAAAGATTGGGGTGATGAATGCACAACTGTATGATGGTACTGTGAACATCTGATTGTACACTTCGAGTGATTGTATGGTATGTGCATATATCTCAATAAAATTGAATTTAAAAAATTGGGGGGTGGGGGAGAGGTCGTTGCAGATGGGGTTCCCTGGGAAGTGTTTGCGGCCGTGGGTTCCAGAGTGCAGGGGGTTCCTGGGAGTGCCCTCATCAGGAGTGTGTGGAGGAGGAAGTTGGCCTTGGATGCCCTGAAAGGGTCTCGCGGTAGGGTCTTGCAGTGGGGCAGGAAGGCTGGCTTTTATACCCTTTTGTTGATCAGCCATTGGATGCATCCCACCTTGGGAAGGGATGTGACCCTGAGCTTCACTGAGGAGATGCTGGAGGGGGCTGACAGCTGGGGACCATCTTCCAGCAGCAGTCCCAGCAGCTGGAGAAGAAGTCCTTCCCTTCCTGCAGGGGCATCTGGGCATCACAGCCCAGCACCCACCGTGGGGTGGTAGTGGGCTCTGTGGCTGTCTAACCAGGTCATGTGAACACCCTCAGTAGACACAGGCAGGCCTTCTGAGCGCTTTCATGCAAAGTCTGTACACACCGTTGCATCTTGAGGACAGGTGGTCCCAGGTGAATGGAGATGCCAAGAGCCACATGCTGGTCAGGCCAGAACCTGCCTGCCAGAGATCTGCTGGGCAATAGTTGAGAGAGGGGGTCCATGATTTCCAGGCATTGTCACTTCAATCATTATTAGTCCTTCTCCACACCAACCCTTCTTGCTAAACTGCAGTGTGCCTGCAATTCCAAATGCAGAAACTTAGGCACATAAAATTTGGGAATGCTGCCTGCCTGGTTCCTGCAGCCAGGCAAGAGAGAATTGAGCTACTGGTAGAAGCTGGCGCCCTCCTTGGCCTGGCCCATCAGCTCATTTTATGGCCTTCCATGAGGTTATTTGTGCCCAGAGGGAGAGAGGGAATGGTGGCTTTCCAATTTTCTCAGAGTCATTTCATTTGCTCTCTAAAAGTTGTTAGAGGTGGTCTGAAAAATATTGGGCTGATCCTCAAAGGATTTAATCATTGGGGGAAAATTTGTTGCCTCATCCTTGGAAAACTCAGATAAGATATTGAATTCAGTATTAGGTATTGATCCTAGACTGGGGCTGCAAGGGGGAAGACGAGAAAGAAAGAAAGAAGCTACAAGGCACTGTCCTAATTTGCTCTTTTGTTGACAGGAGCTGGGGAATTGAGAGGCAAAGGAAGGGAAAGTGGTAAAATGAGCTCAGCTCTCTCCATTCTTCCCACAGCCACAGTCCTCTTTGAGGTAGTGGCCCACAGGGGTGTTGGTTGCTAAATACATCTCGTATGCATCTTCTTTAGGCAGAGGATGCCTCCACTGCCTCCTCTCCCCCGAGAATGGATGTAACTTTGGGGGACTCTCAACCGTCCCTCCCTCTGACCCCAGGGCCCTGCGTCCCTCCGAGTCTGGCCCATCAGGGGAGAGCTGGATGGCGGGGGGCCCAGTGGAAAATGAGCTGGGTGTCTTTGAAGCTTATGGGTTAGTCTGGCGAGGGTCAGCTGGAGAGGGAATGGTTTCTGGCGGAGGAGAGGACTTAAAGGCACCGCCATCCCCACTCCCTGTGGCTTCCATTACCCAGCAGGCCTGTTTGCTCCGGAACGTTGCCAGAGGCGAAGGAACAGGATCCACGGAGAGAAAAATAAAGATTCGTGTGATGGATGACTCCTCTCCCAACTGTTACCAGTCGCTTATTAAGTGCAGTGCTAATGATTCCGGAGAGGAATAACAGCTCTAAGACTCAGCATCGAGTCTACCCCCCAGAGGATCCAGCACCCCAGACGGGCCCCTCCCTTATACCAACATCAGCCCAGGATGGTTTAATGAACTTCGGTGAACACCATCACCTCCAGGCTGCCTGGGCAGAGAGGGTCCTTGCTCAGGGTGGCTGGGCCATATTCAGAGCTTCTGGGCTGGAGTGGTGCATGGTAGGTGGATCCGGCCAGGGAGGGGAGCTCAGGGCAGACTCACCTTCAGACAGCCGGACAGAGAGCTTGGCTCCTGCCACGAAGCTTGCACAGCATCTCCGTCCCCCAAGAGCAGTTGGCCGAAGTTAAATGTCTCAGTAATTTGTGTAATCAGTTTATTTGTTAAAAGGGTGCCAGTAAGATGTCGCTGGAGCAGTGATGGAAGATAATGCTTTTCCAAGGGGAAAAACCAGCCCTTAATGCCCTGACTACCTGCCAGACACTCACTTTTGGAATTGACCTTTGAAGTCTAGATTGACTCTTTTATGTAAAGATGATTAAGAATCACAGCAGTTATTTGTTTATGGGTGCCTATTTTCCCAGAAAAGGGGTTTCTAAAAAGAGCTTCATTTTGTTCTGTCCAGCATTTAGCATTTAAAAAGGAAAGAAAAGGGAAAGGCATTGCTTCATTTGTAGGTGTGGATGTCAAAGATAGTGTTTGCACCCTCTTCCCAACCAGAGTCCAACATTTTGACTTTATGTACCTAGAAAAGAATTTTGGGCTTTACAGCCTGGCGATGTGACCTTGTGGGATGGAGAAGGGTATCTGACAAAGAGGATAAGCGCTCTGGGTAGGAAAGTGCACGTTCAAAGAGAAGGGTTGCTAGATGGGGTAGACATCCTGATAAGGGTGTGTGGACTCACAGCTGGTGATGGCACACTTGTGCCGATGCGACGGGAGGACTCCCCGCAAACACCAGCGCCCGGTCTGGGGTCAGAGCAAGGTGAGGTGACGGGAGGGCTCCCTGCAAATGCCAGCGCCTGGGCTGGGGTCGGAGCAAGGTTTGCCGCAGGTCGCCCAGCTGGAGTTAGCCCCGTGTGTTTCCCACGTGCTGGTTGCTGAAGACATTGCAGCCCATCACACCCTCCTCTGAGATGGTGCTCAGGGATTTCTTGGAAGCCTGTAAACCAAGAGCTGACCGAATTCTGCACCTGATAAATCAGAAGCCAGTTAACGTGAAAGCTGCTGGTCTGTCATGGACCACCAGGAACCACCGCTGGGATGGTGTTGACCTCGCGGAGCTGTCGGTCTCATCCCTGGTGTCACTGGCGACCAGAAACGCTAATGGGCTCTCTTAGGCGAGTCAAGCGTCTGGATGGGGTTAGGTGATAATCTTGTTCTTTGCCCTGCAGACCTCCCACAGGGGACCCTTAGCCTGGGGGCAGCATGTGTTTTAAGGAAGATGTGACAAACCAGGACTCTGGCAGGAAACTGAGTCTCCTTCACTGCAGCCTGGGGAGAGATGGGGGATGGGTACATTAATTGCCCCTTTTGAGCACTTTAAGGGGTTCCATTGGAAGAGAGTCCTGTGCAGGCTTGAAGTTGGGCACACATCAGCTCAGAATGAGGAAGAATGGCCAAGTCCAAAGGTGGCGTAAATGGGCAGCCGCTTACCCGAGGGGAAGGGCCTGGATTCTCAGAACCCAAGGTTCTGGGCTTCTGGCAGGGCTCGTGCTAAATCTGGGGCTGTGTGTGCTCGGGCCCCAGCCTGTGCCCACCATCAGGGGCACACCTGCCCCCAGCCTCTGCGTTCCCTGGCAGTGCTTTGTGACCCAGTCCCCCCACCCCCAGCAAATGGCCCTCAAGCCTTGACCAGTCACTGACCCATGACAGATCCCTCACAGAGCCTGGGAGCAACCATGAGGCAATGGAGGGCCTCAGAGTCACCCTGAGCCATTTTCAGAGACCGGCCCCAGAGCTGTCTGCACATTTTATTTTCTCGTTAAATAAACACCATTAGCCTTCCGGAGAAATTGGTGCAAACATGACCTTGCAAATAACCAATTAAAAGGGCAGGGTTGAAAGGGAATGTGAATTTGAAAACATGTAGAGGAGGCCATTAGAGATTTCTGTAAGATACCCCAGTACTGGCAATATCGATCCCAGACCTTAATTTTATTTCTGACAGGAAAGCAAGGAGTGCGCTCTAATTTTTTTTCCCTGAGCTAACTAAATTCCGGAAGCACCCATGCCGGCACTGTCTCTTGAGATACTGATCAACACGGTGGCTTGGTTTCTGTTCACCTGCCTTTCTTTGTAGACACAGGGTAATACAAAGCCCTCAACTCCCTAGCAACAGGGCGGGGGGGCAGGGGTGCCCAGGGCAAGGGGGATGTGAAGCCAGGGGAATTTGGCACCCTTGGATGAGATGCGTTTTCTTTAGCTGAAGTATAAATCTTAAGCTTCTTTCCTTTGGAATAAAAGCCCTGGCACCAAAAGGGTGGTGAGCTAATAGTTGTTCCTGCCTCCCTCCGGCTGCAGCCCACGGGGTAGAAAGGGAGTGGGCTCTGGGGCAGCAACTTCACTGACCCAGAAGTGGTTTGTTTTGCAGGGAGGGACAGTGAGGCCTTTGTTTGACCGTGTTCCCCACAGAGGCCCAGGCTCTGGGCTCTCACTGCACGTTTTAGGATCTCGGTGAGGGCAGAGCCTGGAGGTCCCGAGAGAAGCCTTCCGCTTGGCGACTTGCTTAAAAGCACCCCCATTCCCACCATCACGGGGCCAGGAGGGGCATCAGAGGGCCCCCAGGGCCGGGGCGGGGGAATCTCAGGCTGTGGGTGGCTGCCTCCCTATTAGGACCTGGGGTTCCCACAGGAGCCCCACTTCTGACGCAGCCCCAGACTTTGACTTCTGTTTGGAGCCTTGCTGACTGGAGGGTGGGTGCCAGCCCGTAGCTGTGTACACCCACACCGCATGTTGGAAAGAGCCTGAGTTCTCCAGTTGGACGTATTTGGTTTCCAATCCCAGCTTTCCCATCAGTGTGATTGTCGGCAAATTACTGAACAACCTCGAGCCCCGGTTTGCTCCCTTGTGGAGGTTGTACACCTAGTCACAGAGTTAACTGAGATGACAGGTAGAGCGCCTGCAGCGAACAGTGCCTGCTTTCTCTTCCCCCTTTAAGTAACACCATTGGTTTCACTTTTTTAGGCAGACAAACTGAAAACAGTGTTTGGATTTTTAGGACTCTAATCTTTAATTTTTTCTCCCTTTGGAAATTTTCTTCCTCCCCTGCCTACCCACAACTCCTTGGCTTGCATGTGCATAGGATATTTTGGAAAGGATACCCACCAGACTGGTAACAAAGAGGCAGAATGGCTTAGTGGTTGAGAGTACATACTCGAGAGCCAGACGGCTGGTGTTGGACTCTAAGCTCTGCCCCTTGATCGCTGTGCGACCCTGAGCAAATTACTTACCCTCTCTGACTCAGATTTCTTATCTATAAAATAGGAGTGAGAGCGGGTTAGCCTGAGGCTTAAATCTGTTAAGTGTCAAGCACTTGGAACAGTCTCTGGCCATAGTAAACCCTTGAATGTTTTCTGCACATGTACATATGTAAATAAAACACAGTGTTTGCTTCTGCGGAAGAGAACTGACCCAGGGGTACAGAGATAAAGGAAAACTTTTTGCTCTATACTCATTTACTTTTTGAATTTTGAACCATGTGCATTTATTACCTATCTAAACCTTTACTTTTTTTTTTAGTGCAAGTTTAAATAATTCATTCCAATTTGAATTGTAAATGTAGTACTATAACAACATGAAAGAAAATTTTCAAAAGAAGGAAATTCTTTTGAGTCCCAGCACCCTAACACAATAACTGTTGCCTCTTTTGCCTCATTCCTGACAGATGCATACAAATTTTCAAAGTCGGTTTTAATTATGGGCCCTTGGGCTCAGCAGCCCTGTGTGCATCCTAGGGAGCTGGGGAGTCTGAGGTTGAATGAGGAATGGACCTGCCTGGCCTGAGTTTTCTGTCCTGTCACTGAGAGGGACTGAGGAGCCCCAAACAAGACATGATTGTGCAGACGAGAAGCCTCCGTCTTTCCTTTTCTATAAACAGAGTCAGATAGACACATGAGCATTTTCTTAGTAGTTTCTGCGCTTCCCAGACTCTGTGCTATAATTAGAATAGCCAGACTGGCCCCGGTCTGCAAAAGTACCTGGTTGCTCAAGTTGTTCTGAGAATGGAGGGGAAAGAGGTCGGAACGGGGAGACCCCGTATCGCAGAGCTGGCCCTCCACCCCGAGGATTCAAAGTGCTTTCTCATTAGAGACAAAAAAAGATAGAAGCATTTTCCTAACCCAAGTTAGGGTTGATAAGCATGCAGGGTCCTTACACAGTATAGCAAATACATAATTCTCCTCTTTGTGCCCATTGCTTATAGCTTTAAGAGTCAAGTCAAAGATCTAGTTAGTTAATGGAGCTTGTGAGGTGGGGGGACTTGCAGCAAAGGGATGAGAGCTTAGGTCTAAAGTCACACTGCTGGATTCAAATTCCAGTGCTACCACTTACCAGTCGTGAGACCTAGGGCACATTATTAAACTTAACCTGAACCTCAGTTTTCTCGTCTGTTAAATGGGGCTAATGTTATTTACTCATGGACTTAAGAGAAGTAAATGAAATAAGTCATCTGTGTGAAGCATCCGACACTTGGGAGACCCCCTGAAAATCTCAACTTTAGTGTTAGCATACTAATTATTGTTATTTTACTACTAATAAGAATGTGGGTACTCCACTTCTTAAGGAAGGAAGCCTAAGGCTTGCTGGTTGGAGAGGGCCGTCGGCAGACACTGTCAAGTGCTCCAAGAGGAGGGCAAAGCGTTGCTGTCTGTTGGATGTGCTGTCGTGCTCACTGCTGGCCTGCAGTCCCGGCGGCCAGACCTGGCCTCTCCTCTCTGCAGTCTCCTGCCCCCATCACAGCTGCTCCCTCAGCACAGTTATGTGCAAGAGAAGTTAGAGAAAAGACTTCACCTGAGTTCATAAATCCAATTTAGCTCAAGACCCTGAAATTGTCCAGAAACAGTGACCTGGATGTTAAAGTTTTTTGTTGTTGTTGTTTTTAGTAGAAAGAGAGAGAGAGAGTTGAAAAACTGAGGTTTAATGTTTAATTTAGTGGCCTTCAGGGCTCAGTCATTTCTTTACACACTTAGGAGCCGACAGAACCCCCAACCCCAATGCATACCACACTCACTCACTAGTGTTTCCAGCTGGGTCGTCATGGCTGTTAAGAGAAAATAACACTCAGGTTAAAAAAAAATAATAAAAAATCAGGAGAGCTCCGATGTATGACAACAGGAACCTTGTCATCTTCACATACCTGCTTCTACTTCCATCCTGGAAAAAAAAATAAGAAAACACAGCTAGACAACACCAAACTTCAAAAGCTGCCAAACAGACTTCTTGCTTTATGTTGTCACGAAATCCTTTCAGGCAGGAACATTTGCCAAACTCAATCCTTGAGTGAGTTTCTGAGCTAAATGAATGCCATGTAGAGTCAAAGTGGTAGCACCCACAGGTCTCTGGTTGTGAGGCTGCTGGTGGGCACGGCATAATTAATAATTACAGCATCATGGGGATGTGCTTCTCTTGATCGTCAGGTTTGGTTGGTGAACCCAGCCGTATATAAAATAGCTGCCATGATTTTAAAGTGATCAAAGTTGTGTGCCTTTGAGCACTCCTTACAAATTCAAAATTGCTCCCTCAACGTGCCACCCCATTTTTGATACCAGGAAATAATTGAAAGTTCCTCCTCCTCCCCGCGTGTCCCAGCATTGGTGCCTGGCTTCCGGCACCCTGGGCAAAGCCGGCACCTCTGCACCAGCTCTGTAGTGTGTGCAGTGCTGACATCTTATTTATTATCTTGGCGGGCTGGGCCAGTTCATGGATGATTCATGACTCCGCTTTGCACTGTCGCTGGGGGTGACATCATCTGTTCTGGGCCGGGAATAGACACAGAAGTAACTATGGCCCCGGGTTTTTTTTATTATTATTAAATTCAGTTTTATTGAGATATTGTCACATATCATACAGTCATCCATGGTGTACAATCAACTGTTCACAGTACCATCATATAGTTGTCCATTCATCACCCCAATCTATTTTTTAACCTTTACCTTGTACCACTTTTGAAAAAGTAAAAATAAGAATAAAAAATAAAAGTAACAAAGAACACCCAAATCATCCCCCCACCCTAGTTTTCATTTAGTTTTTGTCCCCATTTTTCTACTCATCCATCCATACACTGGATAAAGGGAGTGCAATTCATAAGGCTTTCACAATCACACTGTCACCCATTGTAAGCTGCATTGTTATAGAATCGTCTTCAAGAGTCAAGACTACTGGGTTGGAGTTTGATCGTTTCGGTTATTTCCTTCTAGCTATTCCAATACATTAAAAAATAAAAAGGTTATCTATATAATGCGTTAGAGTGTCCACCAGAGTGACCTCTCAACTCCATTTGGAATCTGTCAGCCATTGAAACTTTATTTTGTTTGATTTCACATCCCCCTTTTGGTCAAGATATTCTCAATCCCATGATGTCATGTCCAGATTCATCCCCAGGAGTCATATCCTGCATTGCCAGGGAGATTTACACCCCTGGGAGTCAGGTCCCGCCTAGGGGGAGGGCAGTGAGATCACCTCCCCAGGTGGCTTAGCTAGGGGGAGAGGGTGGACCCCGGGCTCCCCTATCCTGCTGCTGCACTCGCTGGTAGGACTGGTGGTGGACCCGGAGCCCACTAGAAACGGCTCTTTGGTGGAGGCTGTAAACATCTCTCCGTGCTGCTGCCGCTGGGACCTTCCCCAGAGCTCACCTTCCCCTTATTTTCCTCTCGTTGGAATTCAGATTTCACTGACAACTCAAAGAGCTGCTTACCACTATGGTCACCTTTGGTTTCCGCATTTGCAGACAGGGTTGGCCAGGAAGGAAGGCCAGGAGGAGACTGTCATCCCACAGCCCAGCGTCAGAGGCTCCATATGATGAGTGGGTGTTTCCCATCCAAGGTTTTCAACACTGATTACACATTAGAAGCACCTGGGGAGTTTTTAAACCCTAACCAATGCTGGGTCGTCCCACCCGGGATGAATCGAGTGAGACGCCAAGGACGGAGCCCTGGCATTGTTAGGTTTTAAATTTCCCTCAGCTGGTGCTCATGTCTAATCAGGGTGGGGATCCCCTGGGTTGGATGATCTTGGAGGCACTTTCCAGCTCTGAACCACATCCTGTGACAAGCGTTCCAGCGACCACAGCTCTGGGACCCTGGCCTGCAGCTGGGCCATCCAGCAGTGGGGTATGTCCTGGTGTGTGAGCTCGGGGACTGTGAGGATGCTTTCTTGACATGAGTGGTTCTCAGTGACCCATGTAGGGGTGGGAGATGTGAGTAACTAGCATCAGGTTGTGCTGGTTATGAATCTAGTTAACCCCCACTGAAAAGTCCTTTGGCTTCCCATCGCTGTTAGGATGGGGCTGCCAAAGCTCCCTGTGGCCTGCTGGAGTCTGTGGCCTGGTCACTGCCTCCTCTCCAGCTCCTACCACACTCCCTGCAGCTGCACTGACCTCCTCCTCATCATTCCCTTCAGTGCCCAATGGGGGTCTCCATGCATGCTGTTCTCTGTGCTGCCAGGAACAGTCTCTACCCTGCTCCCGGCCAGTTCCCACTCATTTTTGAAATCTTCCCAAACTCCTAGACCACATCAACTCCCTCTGTCACCTTGCTCATGGCTTCTTGTAATTTTCCTCTTCATGGTGCTTGTCAGTTCTCACTGATTGTGTTGTTGGTTTTGTTCACTCTTCTATTCCAGAACCTAGCAAACAGTAGGTGTTTAATACTTGATGAGAGGGCAGTTGAATGGGCAGGTGGGTGGGTGGGATTAGCCCCAGAGCTGTTGCTGAGATGCTGGAAAGAGAATAAGCCCACTCCTCACCTTGGGCCCCACCCTCCTGTGGCTGCAAACCGAGAAAGGTTTGCCCTCACTCTCCCCCTCCCGGCTGCCTCTGCGTTGCCCCCACCCCCTGCTTGTGAGACCCTCTAGCACAAGGGAGACCCAGCGGCTTTGTCTGGAGGACAGTGTGGGAGTTACAGGTATTTTCTGGAGAGACTATTTGGAGAACTAAAGAAATGGCTCCAGAATGGCCTTGCTTTTCTGGTACCTAAGCAAGGAACAGTTACCTAACAAACAAATGAGAGTTGATTTTGTTTTGTTTTGTTTTTTTTAGCAAAGTCCTTGGTGGCAAGGTGGCTACCCTTCCCAGCTGATTTGGAAGAAAGACTGAAACGCTGGCTTTGACTTGAAAAAAAAAAGCAAACAAAAAAACCCACCTCAATCCTGCACTCCAACCTCCGATTGTTGACACAGGGTTGCAGCCCTAGTGGGCTGAGGTGAAAATGTGCTTTCACCAGGGAGGCAGGGACTTAAAATGCTATGCACTTGGCTCTCTGGCCAGGTAGAGAGGCGTGTGTTCACAGATGGATTCCTACATTTCCTCCCCATTTCCCAAATCACTAGGCTTGGCATCTTAAGCCTGCTTTTAATTAAGTTGATTCATTTGCCCTGGAAAGAGATTTCCTGATTCAGCTAGTATATTTATGTATAAACTACTCTGGAACACCTGGTAATTTTTCTGAGTGACAATAAGGAAACGTAGTCTGAAAATTATGGTTTAATTTGCTCCCTCCCCCATGCTGTCTTACCTTTTTAAAAAAATGGATGAGATTTACAAAAGAAGCTTTGTATTTTGCCCACAATTCTAATCCTGTTTTACTGTACAAATAGGCATATCAACAATACATAATAATTTGCCTTTATGTATTTTTAGAACTCTAGCTTTTAATGGACAGTTGGGTTATTCCTTGGCAAATAGGAAATCATCTAATTGCATGTTTTTATTTACTGTGAATTTGCAGGTAGATCCCAGAGGAGATTGGTGAGCATATGTAAAAAGTCAAAAGCAACATCTTAATGACTTTATTTTTTCAGAAGTCAAAAGCTTTGTTGCCACTCTATGTTGCATAGCAGCTCTGTGGGTTGGCATAGGTGTGTATGACTGGTGTGGGTCAACTGGTTTTAAAAAATAAGCTGGTTTTATTTTAAAATAAACTGGAGTCAAAGATGTAAAAGATCAAAATGAAAAATAGGTACCTGTTCCTATTTTATTTTACTTTATTGGAAGTTGTGGTTCTTTTATGGTGGGACTAATTAAAATCCTCTGGTAAAATAAAGAATCTGGCTATTAGCAGAAATGTTAACTGTTCCTGGGTGGTATTAGTGGCTTCCACAAAGTGGTTTGAATCATAAATGGCACCTCCTGGATCCATCCCCTTTTCCTTTTTTTCTTTTTTTTTTAAAGGTTCTTTAGTGAAATGGGAAGGGGGGCGGTAAGGCACTGCAGGTAGCCTAGCAAATCTTGCTACTTGCCAGGGCGGTAGCAGCTGGGGTGGGAAGAGGAGAGCAGCTGTGGTTGTGTTATTAGTCATTCCATGAAGAAATTGATTTGATAAATAATAAAGCAGTGATATTAGCAACACATGCTTGCAGGTCAGATGACTTCAATGAAAGACCCCAGTTAAGTGTGTGTAATGGTTTGACAATATATATGCCTTCTAGAAACATCCTATTTTAAAATGGAAATTGGACTGTTCATGCAATTCTTAGCAAATATGCCAAAACGATTACCAAAGGGAGCTTGAAAATCTGAAGGATGATCTTTCTATTTAATTTGGCCTCTACCCTCCCCCTTTCAGACGGATGCTTAAACTCACTTTATTTCCCTGTCCTTGCCTTTTCATTTTGTTAACTGTTTTGATTTGTAAAATACTATGCCTCACACTACACTCCTTTATGATGATTTACTGTGCTGTTCTTATCTTTCACCTTAAATCCTTGATAAGAACGTTTTAAAAATGAAATTGCTACCTGACACTATTATCAAGTCTTGGCTGGCAGCCAGGGAGCAACGACAGTTGGGGGAGAGAAAATGGAGACTGCATTTAGAGAAAGGAAAGTTTTTAAAGAAATTGCATAGCACTTTTCCCCCTGAATTCTGGAAGCCCCCTACTTCCCCCTTTTTTAATTCAGTTTTATTGAGATATATTCACATTCCATACAGTCATCCAAAGTGTACAATCAGTTGTTCACAGTACCATCATATAATTGTGCATTCATCACCCCAATCTATTTTTTGAACATTTTCCTTGTACCAGAAAAAGTAAAAATAAGAATAAAAAATAAAAGTAAAGAAGAATACCCAAAACACCCCCCCACCCTATTTTTCATTTAGTTTTTTTTGTCTCCATTTTTCTACTCATCCACCCACACACTGGATAAAGGGAGTGTGATCCACAAGGCTTTCACAATCACACTGTCATCCCTTGTAAGCTACGTTGTTATACAGTCATCTTCAAGAGTCCAGGCTACTGGGCTGGAGTTCGATAGTTTAGGTATTTCCGTCTAGCTATTTCAATGCATTAAAACCTAAAAAAGGTTAACTATATAGTGCATAAGAATGCCCAACAGAGTGACCTCTCGACTCCATTTGGAATCCCTCAGCCACTGAAACTTTATTTTATTTCATTTCGCATCTCCCTTTTGATCAAGAAGATGTTCTCAATCCCACAATGCCAAGTCCAAACTCATCCCCGGAGTCACATCCCGCGTTGCCAGCCCCACCCCCGTTTTTAATGGAGCATTAGTTCGGCATCAGAATGCCTCTTGCTATTGCAAGTGAGCCGTGGCTTGGGGAGTGGGTGAATGGAACCCTGAAACATTCCGTAGGCAAAGGGTCATCTCCATTCCACGCAGTGAAGAGGATCCTCCCGCATATCCTTGCTGGGGATTGAAACTGGATGGATGGATAGGTGGATGGCATTTAATGACCTGTTACATCTGTTACCTGGAGCACATGCCCCTCCCCGCACCCCTGGTCTAAGACAAGTCAAAGCAGAATCTCCTTTAGTGGCAACAGCACTGGGGGCGGACTTGCTGGAGTAAAAGCGGGTGCTATAATTGAAACTTCTTTTTGTTTGTTTGGCTGTGTTGTGTGTCTGGAGATCTATCCATCTATCCACAAAAGGCACCAGTGATGGGGGGCATCAGTAAATAGAGCTGTCTGAAGTAGCAGGTCATTTAAATTCTAATATAGGGATTTAATGAACTCTTGTCTTTAATTCCTGTGACTCAGAGAAGACAACGGTTCTCTCTCCATAATGGAGCTCGTTAACCCATCTGTGCGCTGACTGGTGCTTTTATTATGATGATGATGACCCAGAACTTAACTCTGACTGTTAGAATAGCAGGTTTCTGAAGTGCCTGGCAGAGAAGGGGGTGTATAATGACGCTGTGCTTTCATAGAAATAGCAGTGGCCACCGGCTCATCTGGCGCAGGCATCATCGTGTGAGGCGTCTGAAGTGCCTGCGTGAAGATCTGGCGTTTATTGCCCTGGATGATTGGGGTGGGGGAGGGACAGTGGCAGAGGGGACACTTAGGGCCCTTCACTGCTGACAGCCGAGGTGCAGCTGCCTGGTGCTGAGGTCACAGCCAGTGGGGGGCCCCTGCGTGTAGCTGGAGATTCTGGAGCGATTATGCCCCATTTATCACATAGCTTCTGAAAATATAATCTGCCACCCAAATGACTGCTTTTGGAAACTGTCTTGTCTCTTTTGAGTTGAGACTGGAGACAACCAGACAAGGTTCGGTGGTAACGAATAAAGAAACATTACTTTCTGCACACAATCTTCTGTTACCAGTCACTTTTCAACAGACATTCAATCAAAATGCTAATAGCAGTGGCAACAAGGGAACGCGGTTATTGTAATACTAATTGATTGGTTGGAGGGTGGGTTTTGATAAGTGCAGCTGAAGATTTCTGAAATATGATTCTCTTTAATTACAGCGACGCTGATAAAAATGAACAAGTGATTTAATGATGATTCTCTGGGTAATGACTTAAAGATTTTGTGAGGGTTTAAAACAAAACGCACCAGAAAAACAGGGCCCTGGCGGGTGGCCTCGCCTTTTATCAGGCTGTGTGGAACCTGCTTGGAGGATAGAAACAAAGGCCTCTCCCATGAGGCCACGACGGGCAGGTGATGGACTGATCCTCGCTTGACATCACTGGCGTTTCGAGGAGTGGGGACCACGTATTCCCTGTGGGTTCCCCCAAGCCCCAGACTGGCCAGGGCAACAGATGGCCTCTTTGTGGAGCAGGATGAACCCCACTGTACCAGTGGAGCGGCACCCTGTGGCTTGAGGCTCTTGGACTTGACGCTTTGGTTGGACAGTGTGCTATGTTCCAGGCTCTGTCTGTGATTCAGGCACTGCTCCAGTTCTGGCAGTACAGTAGAGGACAAGGAGACTGAATCCTGGTCTTCCATGAGCTCACATTCTATGGGGAGAAGGAACACATATCACATCATCTCAGATATGGCTCCACGCTGTGAAGGAGGTGAAATGTTGATGAGGCTTGATAAGCAGAGCCCTCTGTCTTAGGGCTGGCCGCAGGAAGCTTGTTGCTGCCAAGGAGAGGCTGAACCTGCTTATAGTTGTGCCTAAGAGTCTCCCGAGTGCCTCTTTGTTGCTCAGATGTGGCCCTCTCTCCCTAGCTAAGCCACCTTAGCAGGTGAATTCACTGCCCTCCCCCCTACGTGGGATCTGACTCCCCGGGGTGTAAATCTCCCTGGCAACGCAGGATATGACTCCTGGGGATGGGTCTGGACCTGGCATTATGGGATTGAGAACATCTTCTTGACCAAAAGGGGGATGCAAAATGAAACAAAGTAAAGTTTCAGTGGCTGAGAGATTTTGGATGGAGTCAAGAGGTCACACTGGTGAACATTCTTATACACTATATAGATAACCCTTTTGGGGTTTTGATGTGTTGGAGTGGCTGGAGGTAGATACCTGGAGCTTCTGGGCTCTAGCCCAGTGACCTTGACTCTTGAAGACAATTGTATGACAATGTAGATTACAGGGAGTGACGGTGTGGTTGTGAAGACCTTGTGGATCGTACTCCCTTTATCTGGTGTGTGGATGGATGAGTGAAGAATGGGGTGGGTTAGGGGGATGATTTGTGTGTTCTTTTTCACTTATTTTTTATTCTTGTTCTAATTCCTTCTGGTGTAGCAAAAACGTTCGGGGATGGATTGGGGTGATGAATGCACGGCTGTGTGGTGGTGCTGCGGACAGTTGATTGTGCACCATGGATGACTGTATGGTGTGTGAGTGTATCTCGGTAGAACTGAAGTCAAAAATAAAAAAAATGTTGGCGAGGGGTTCTGGGCCTGCCTTCTTTAGTTAGGCAGTTGGGAGTGGCTGAACAAAGCAAAGGGCCCGGGAAGGGCATTCCAAGGTCACAACAGCAAGTGAGGCCCTGATATGGAGCGAGCGTGGTGGAGGGTTGGTGGCCGAGAGGTAGGGAGATGGGTGGGAGAAGAGGACGGGGCAGCTGCAGGGAGGGCTAGTGAGCCGGGGTGAAGTGTGTGCTGAGGAGCGTCGGAGGATTTACGAAGGGCCGAGGCCTGTGGTTCATGCTTTGGAAAGAGCCCACTGGCCCTGGCTCTTGACTTGAGGAAAGGAAGGCCAGCGGGAGTTCATGGCAGGATGCAGCCGAGAGCCGATGCTGTCTTGGGCAAGGAAGGGTTGTGGCCGTGGAGGTGGGAGAAGCAATGGGAATTGGGACATATTTTTGGAGAAGAGGCACAGGATATTGTGATAGACTGGATGTGGGGTATGGGGGGCAAAGAGATAAATTAGGGCTGGTTCTGGGATTGGGCACTGGGGGGTGGTGCCATCTAATAACATGGGAACTGCTTTGGTGGAAGGAATAAATTTTAGGAAGAAAATCAGTTCTGTTTGAAATTCCCTTTGGACTCCATTTGGTGATGTTGAGTAAGTGGATATACAAAAGATGCACCAAAAACCTGCCTCAGGAGAATTAAAATAACTCACCCAATCATTTTTGCATAAACCTCACTAAGGGATTTTCTCAGCGGGCCCCTGAGTCTATTTTATTATCAGTGTGGTAGACAATGAAATTTGGAGATGGAGTGATTGGTCCCCAAGCACCCTGGCTTTCCCAGCATTGAAACTCCCCCTGTGCTCTTCTACTGTGGTTCAACTTTCATGAAAGATGTTGCATCCAAGGGACAAGCATCAGGCCTGTCTGGGCAGGGCCGGCTTTGCGGCTGCCCCGTCTGCAGAGAATGACAAGGTTGGCAGTGCTTCCCCTGGTGTGTGCAGAAGGGTCTGCGTTCACGGTGAATGTCCTGGGAGGACAGGGTGTCTGTCCCCAGGCACTTTCCACCCCCTACTTCTCTCAGCCCCCTGGGTCTCTCAGATTTTAGGGGCTTGGCCTGTAAAGGGGGGCTCACTCCTTGTGTCCCTAACCACACAAATCATAGGTAGGAACAGTTCTGACAAATTAATTGGCAAAAAAAAAAAACAGAAACCAGATTTTGTGTTATTGGGATGGGAGTGGGGGCTTACTTGGGGTGGAGAGGCAGTGCTAGCCTTTCTTTCAACGTGTCAAGCTTTCTTTCAAAAGATCTGCCAAAGAAGAAAGGGTAATTAATAGGCTTGAAGTCATTTCCGATGTGTCAGGATTTCTGCCTTGCTTCCAAGTGATAATGTTTCCCGGCTCTGGGCCTCTAGGGAGCCTTCCGTCTTATTAACTTGTCCAGGAGAAACAGGGAGTGGGGACAGCCAGGGCCAGTGGGTGACAGGAAATAAAGATTTGTGGTGTAGTGAGCTGTAAACATTAGGGCCAGCTAAGTTTGGTGTGGAGGTGGGGGGTTGGTGGGCAGGGGTTGGGGGAAAGGAGGGAACTTCTCAGACACCTCTTCCGCAAGCAAAGGCCTTGAGTTTTCCAGGTCAACTGATCATCCTTCTTACCTGGAGGAGTTATCAGGGTAACCCCAGAGAAGAGTTGCTTTTAATGAGAAGCATGTAGATGCTCAGCAGTTTTTGTGTGTTCATCTCTTCACCCCTCTTCCTTTAAAAAAAAAAAATACCAACTCCCATCAAAACAGTCCTTGGACTTTACAGTAGTTATTCTCTGCAGCTCTGGAAGTTTGACTTTTGCAAAGATAGTGGTGCAAGGCTCCGTCTGTGACTTGGCTATAAAGGCCTGGCCCCTGCCCTGGAGGGGTTTACAGTCTAGGAAAGCGAGCTCACCTCCCTTTTGCAACAGGCATGTTCAGTTGCCCAGTGCCGGCCGTGGTTTGTGGCCTGCCAAATGACCTCATGGTTGAGAGGGTGGAGAAGGAATCCCGTTTTCCTCTTTCTTGCTAATAGTTCATCACCATCATGGCCCTGCTGTGTAATGGCTCTTTGCCCCTCGTTTCCACGTGCCTTGCCTTCACCCCATCCTCAGCAGTAGGACCACTCACCTTTAAAAATTAAAGATTGTATGAATATTATTCTTAAATTGAGTAAGTGGATAAATGATAATGGTCATTGCTAGACTACTGCTGAGGCTTCTTTGTGCATTGTCTCATTTAATAGTTACAGCCACTCCATTTACCTGATTGATACTCAGAGAGGTTAAGTAACTTGGTCCAGGTCACACAGCCAGTGTGAGGGGGAGACCGGGATTTGAACCCGGGAGTCCTGCTGGGGGGGTAGCTCCTCAACTACCAGGTGGGCTCCTGCATTTGTGCTCGGGATCATGCCATTAGCGGTTGGCAGAGATGTGTTAGCTGATGTCGAAGGCCCTGCTGAGTGGAGAAGGGAGCTGAAAGAGAGGCTTGGAGACTATCCCGGCCTGTGACTCCAGGGGGGTCGTTGAGACCTGAAAGCATTAGGCGCATGCAGAGGAGCATCTTCACTCTCCACATCACCCCTGAGCGAGGGGGCAGCTGCATGGTTTCTCTCTCCCCCCCAGCCTCAGTCGGCTGGGTCTTTTCGGAGGGGAAGGAAATCTGAGGATTAGGAGTAACTGCCTCAGACAAATGCTGCCTGTAAATGCTCTCGGTGTTGGGGAGGGGTTCATGGAACTGGGTTTTAAAACTCGGAGTTGGGTGACTTTGGCAGTGGGAAGGTGGGGTGGGGTGGAGTGTCCTGGGCGACCTTCAGGATCGATGGGGTGCACCGATCTCCTTGATACACACCCGTTTGGGCTTTTCTTCTTCTCCTCCTCATTTGTTGCAAAAGTGCTTAGGAAGTAAAAATGAAGTGAGTATAGGAAGCCCGAGATGACTAATGCCGGCTCCAACCATATGCGGGCTGATCCTCATTCTGTTGCTTAAAATAACAAGGTTTGGATTTGGGGGGTCACAGGGGAAGAACATGATGTCTCTTTTCTTTTTTCCTCTGTGTATCTTACCTTTTCCAAAATGAATTTTGGGTGCCAAATCAAAAGATTTTCAGCTTGGGGAGCAGAGGAAGGTCCAGGACATTTTTCGTTTTGCTAGGAAAGCTCAGAGCAGGATTAGACAGCTTGCACATCCAAGATCTACACACAAGCATTTGCACGCACACGCGCATGCACACACACACACACACCCTCGGTCTCTCGCCTGATTAAATCCCCGCTTCAGAGTCTGTTCTGAATGAGTGTACTGCTCTGGCGCCTGACACCATCGCACCAGGAGGCTTTTTCAGGAGCCGTTTACTCTTAAACCACAAGAGTAGGACCTGATGGGAGAGGGTGCAGCCCTGCTCTGGAAAGAAATAAAGTTTGTTTATTATACTGATTAAAGAGAGAGCATGGTTATTATTCACACAGCAACCTGCTCCCTGTTTTTTTTTTTTTAGGACTTTTGTTGATTTATGTAAAGGGGTTCAGAATCTCAGAATCCACATGATGGCTGGCTTCTGTGGGCACCGAGTCAGGCCAGGAACCGAGAAGGAACGAGCGTTCCCTTATGTTGGTGCTTGTTGGTAACTCGGGCCAGGAGACAGACTGAAAGAGCATCTCTCAGGCTACACAGAGCCCTTTATTTGAGGTGGAACCTGAGTGTACAAGGTTTGCCTTTCCTTGTACAACCTGGTGACAACCTGAATTCTTCCTGCTAATTTATCTGCTGACTGAGACAGGCCCTCAGCTCGCTGCCTTGGGCTGGAGATTCCGAATGGCTGGGAGGACAGAGGCCTGGGTGAGACAGGCCGTGCAGGGCCAGCAGGCAGGTGGAGAAAGGTGTATTGGCTGGAGACTAGAACCGGGTAGCAATTGGTTTGGAAACGGGTGTTCAGCCAAGGGTGGAAATCAGGTGCACGGAGCAAACTGGTTACTGTTTAGAGGCTGTCTGTCCCCGCTTGCACCCATGGGTCACACATGTCCGCACCAGTATGTTTTCAAACCCTCCCTCCCCACCCACCACAACCAGCCTCCCTCCCCCACCGGCCGCTGCACTCTTAGCTTTCAAATGCAGGTGTTGAAGTTAATAGCCAGACAGTTCCCAGTTGACCATTTGCTTGAGAGGCTTCTCACAGGGCTCTGAAGGTGGAAAGGAAAAGGTTTAAAAGAACTGTGGAAGTCAAAGCTGGAAACGGTGGCATCCACTGCTGGGGGCAGGGGTTGGCTGGGAGGTTGTTTTGTTTGCTGACCACTCCGAGGAAAGAGCAAGCAGCCCGGGCAGCAGTTGTGCCTCACCTGTCCCTACCGCAGCCTGCTCTCCCATTTGGCTGTAGCACCCAGATTAGGCCAACGACTTGACTTTCCTTAGCCCTTTCAACTTCGGAAAGGCTCTCAGCAGCAGGGCCGAGTCCTCTCCGCTCACTGCCCAGAGTGGCTGTGCTCTCCTGGAGCCTCGAGTCCCAAGGACCTAGGCCGCATGACCTTCTACAGCTCTCTCCCCATGCTGCCCCAGGACTGCCTACACCCTGGGGTGCTGTCCCCCCTACTTCCTCATTGGACCCTCAGACCAATACTTGCACATTCTGGTTGTAAGGTTTTTACTGCTAATGCCACTGAGTAACATAGCCTGCGGGGGAGTTCCAGCAGCTTAATGAAGTTCAGAGTTGTGTTCACTGGTCTGGAATTCCTGGCCCCCGTTCCGAGAGGGCCCTGGGAAGCCAGGCTTGGCTTTCTGCCCACTTGCGTCGAGCACAGAGGCCAGCCGGGAACCCCATCGTGGCCCCCCTGCATCCACATCCGGGGCCTCCAGTCTGTTGGTGGCACTCCAGGTCTTTAGTAATAGGGCCAAGCACTAGATGTCCCCCGTCTCCAGAGGCGTTGGCCCATGGGACATGGCTTTCCCAGACTTGCATGTTTTAAGCCCTATTGTCTCTAACCTAAATCCCTAGGTTAGAGACAGTCTCACCTGTTTCCTGAAGTTCCTGCAGAAACTGGTGTTTCCAGTTTTCCCACAGCTAGTCACAGATTCCCTGAGCCCCGAGCATCACACTCGCCACCCCTCCCTGGCCATGGGAACCCTGCTGCGGGCGACCATTGTTCTATGCCTTCTGATTGCTCGTCTTTCACAGGTTGGATTCCTATTTTTATTGTCTATTTTTGTATGTGCTTGAGCATTATCAGCCACCTCAAATATCTCTAGAAACTTGGTGGGAACATCGAGGATAAACAGCTCAGTAACCACGTGCCTGCTGGCCCCCTCTAGTTGTGGGGAGTCGGGGAACCGGACTGCCCCAAGACGTAGACCGGATGCAGCTTTGGGCCGGGGAATCTTTTCGTATGCTGGTCTTTGAATGAACTCCCCCAACAAAAGTAACAAAGAATAATTTTTTTTTTATTTTTTATTTTTTTAAGCATTTTTAACACCACTGGGAATAATGGGAGATGCCTGCTATGTTCAACAGTGGGATCCGGTATTGCCGGGTTGGAAACACTGCCCTTCGTTAACCTAGTCCCCTGGCTTCCCACGGCCCCCAAGGCCAGGACCTTACCTGCTCCTGCACTGCGGTTGAGCATTCCCGGAATGAACTGCACTGATGGGTGCAGAGGCCAAAGTAGGGGCTGTGGAGGACGCCAGGGCTCGACCAGCTCACAGTTATCCATCTGAAGGCTGTTTGGGGGAAGGCAAAATGAATGTTAGAATCAGCTTTCACTTGTGCAATTTTTCAAAATTCAGCCACAGGTCTTACTGGACCCCTAAGTGGGTTCTGATTTTTCTAGGCTGAGATGAAAGATGAAAGCGGTATTTGTGTGGTTGGAGGGGGAACAGGGACATTGCACTGTTTTTAAATCTTGCAAAGAAGCCCTCTCTTCTCCCCCTTTCACTTCTGCTCTGGTGCTGAGTTTGAAAAACCTTCCCAGACAGGCTCCCAGACAGGGGAGCTTTCTCCAGCCACTTTGCAAGGCCAGCTTTTGAAGTACACGGGAAACCTATCTCAGCTGCCGATCGTCCGTGAGGTCTCAGCACGGAGGGGAGGGTGTGCAGGCGGCCCAGCTGGGGGAACTTTGTGGCCATCCTTTCACCTGGCCAAGAGATAACCATTTTTGAAAGTCCTGTGTTTATCGGGTGAGAGCAGCGTGGTCGGAGAGGCAGCACAGAAATAGCCACAGGCCTTTCTATGATGAATGAATGGCAAACTTTTCTTGTGAAGCAAAAGCAATCCACAAGTTTGTCTTCTCAAAGGAGAGAAGAAATTTAAAGTGACGCTCTGGAGATAAGTTAGGTTTTTTGTGTGTGAGTTTTTTTTTTTTTTTTTTTGGCAGTCTGGTGTTTCATGTAGGCTTAACAATTCTAGTAGGGCCCTGCAAATGGCAGTGCCCTCAATTCCACCCCCCTTAATGTGCTCCCTAACTAGAGAGGTTTGCAAAGCTTAAGGGGATTAATGCTCTTTAAACCGGCACTGCTTCCTGCCCCTCATGGGATCCGGGCGCTAATAAAGATGTACCAGCTCGGAAAGGCTGGTAAACACTGCGTTGTTGCCATGGCAACAGGTGAAACAAGAGCGACTCCGAGTATTGCTAACAAGAGTCCTTATGATCAAGAGTTTAAGGACAGAAAAAAAAAAAGCCAGTTCTTAAAAATGCAGAGACTCTTGGCAAGGTAATTAGACTTGGGGCTCTCAAAGTAAATTTATAGTTTTATAGAGTATCGCTGGAGTGCCTTGTTGCTTGCAGAGTCACCCGCCATCAAGTATTACCAGCGGCCTAATCGCTGAGAACCACCAGCATCTGCTGCCAGTTGCTCTGGTGATGCTGGGCCTGGGTCTGGAGACACCCATGAGGTTTTTCCTTCCCCTTCTCGCCTTGTCCTGGGCAAGTGGTCACCGCGTATGTTGGTGTGGTTGGAAAGTGTCAAAAAGATCTCTTCCCTGCCTCCTCAGTGTTGAAAGGCAGGAGGAAAGGTTCGACACCTGCCTTCTGTCTGGGACAGCATAGGGATTAACGACCAGGGTACGGAGATACATCTTACCAGAAAGCACTCACGGTGGCAGGGAACTGGGCTCAGGGCTTCCCTTGCTTTCCCTCACCCCCCCCATTCAGGCTGACCCCGGGCAATATCGCTGTTTTCATGCCCATTATTCAGATGAAGAAATAGAAGGGTTAAGGAACGAGGCCCGCAGGGACACAGCCGGCAAGTGGCTGAGCCGGGATTTGAACCAATTGTGGCTCTGAAGCCTGGGCTTTCGACACCCTGGCCCACGTGTTTGCAGACCTCCTCCTGCTGCTGTGATTTTCATTTCTGAGTCATGAGCAGCAACTGCAGCCCCTGCTGGGATCCTCTGCCCAAACGTGCAGAGACTTCCCAGCGAGCCCAGGGCGCTGATCTCACACTCTTCCCATCTCCAAAGGCTCATGCTTCTGGCCCGGCTTTGAAGGTCCTGTGGGCTGTGGGTGAGAAGTCGGGCAGTGTGGGGAGGTAGGGTCTCTAGAGAGGAAGAGGCTGCCCTGTCGCCTCATGGCCCCCTCAGCTGCTCATGACAAACGTGAGGGCTGGTTCTGGCCTGCTGCTCCCACTCATCAGGCCGGTTTCTGTCCTCGGCATCCTGGGCCATGCCCTGTTTCAGGCTTTCATCATGTCTCTCCCTGGCCGCTACAGCAGCTCTCCGAGGTCTCCTGCCTCCGGGCCACCCCTCCCTGATCCATTCACCTCCAGAGGGTTCTTTCCAAGCGAAGATTCTGATCCTGCAGGCTCAATGGCTTCCTGTGCAAGCATCTGAGGATGACCTCCAAGTGCTGCTTGGCTGAGCCTTGCCTGGCTCTCCACTCCCCATCCGCCTGGACTGCCTGCTTAGTTTATCCTCTCCTCAGCTGTCCCTTGGACACCGGGTTCTTGTGAGTCCTACCATATTGAATCCCCACCACCTTTCCTCTGACAAACTCCTCAGGTCTCCCAGAACTCAGCATAGACCCACCCCAGCTTAAATGCATGCCCCTTCCTGCTTCCTGAATCCTCCGAGCATACCTCTGTCATCTTATGTTCATGCTGAGTCCCCCAGTAACTACGAGGACCTGAAGAGTAGACCCTGTTCTGTTCCTCCCGGTGTCCCCGGTACCTGGGACATAATAGGTACTTGGTGTTTACTGACGGGTGGATGATATTATCTGTCCTCACTGAGGAGCTATGGCAATGGATGCTTTGGCCCTTGAAAGTCAGGTGACGCACTCAAGGCCACACCACTACCTTCCTCCAGCTCGGCCTGGAATCTCCCTCTTCCTGTGGCCAGGGCGGGCTACCCGGCCTCAGACCCACAACTAATCCCCCGTGTCCCAGTGTTGCCTCGAGAACCTGCCTTAGATGCCTTCCTCTCTCAGTAGTAATGAGAGCCCACTATCTGAGTTTCATTGCTTGTAAATTTCTTTTATGCTGATAAACTTGGAACTGGATTGGAATTGAACGTGGGATGTCATCCAGTATCCATCAAGAAAGTAATGGCAAACATTTAACGTTTTTCCTCCTCTTTCCCCACAGTATCAGTTTTCTTATTGAATTTAGGAAGCAATAGCAATTGATTAAGTTGCAGTGGAGCTTGCCCTAAAAGGAAATGATGGATAATCCGTTTATGCCCAGCCCGCTTGCTCTTCCCCTCCTGATTTCCTTGGCCACTTTTTCAATTACCAACTGTATTTAGCTTGGTTTGCTCGCCGTAACTCATTTCCCCTTCCTCCAGGATCTGCAGGGAAGTTGTAATGTAATGTTGGAGTAGTGACATCTAATTATTTCCCTGGGACATCAGTTAGAAATGCTAGAATACATCTTCCCCGAGGTGGACAGGCGAGGGATGTGGGGCTGGGAAGCAGAACCCGACTCGTCCCTTCACATCGATCCTTCGGGAGTTGAGGCAAGGTCAGGGCATCCTGTGACGTCACAGCCTCCGGGTCGCCGGCATCGGTTAGAGCTCACGCGGCCCTCCTGGGGCACAGGTCACGTGGGCGATTTCCCAGCGGACCCATTGGCGGGCCGGCTTGGTGCCGTTCGGTGACCTTAACCAGTGCTCACGGCTGGTAGCAGAGCTGCCCGAGGTGAGTGCTACTGAAAGGAGTGCCACACCGTTACCTTCGGAGCTTTGTTTTTATTGCTTTAACTCATATCTTTAAGGCAATTTGCCATCCACAAAGTACTTTCACCTTTCCAGTTTTGACAGCTCGAGATCTTCTCAACAGTACTCTGAAGGGAAGGAACAAAGAAATTAGCTTCTACATTTGCCCTACTGAAGTGAATACACTTGCGGCACCTGGCCCTTAGTGTTCAGTGACATGGTTTAGTGATGTGCTTTGTTGAGGCCGCCTTCTAGAATGGATGTGTGTTTCCCCTGTTTCACAGATGGACAAATGGAAGCTTGAAATGGTGGAGGAGCTTGCCCAAGATCATTTACTACGTGGAGTATGGAACCCACTACTGGGGATGGTGGTGGTGGGGGGGTGTGGAGGGGAGTCTGCCCAGTAAACAGGATTCCATATCTTCTGACTTCCAAATGGGAAGTCAAAGGAGTGGCAGACGGTGCACCAAATGTCACCTTACTAAGAAATGTTAAGTGGAAGGATGCCCCAGCTGAACCCCAGCCTGGGGGGACTCCCGCAGGCCTAGGCAAGCTGGGGCAGAGGGCGGGCAGGCTTCCCGGGTTGGGGGTGGGCTGACGTAAGGCAGGGGGCACACAGGTGAACTTGTGCTTTCTGCAGGAGCCTGCCAGAGAGGGGGATCAAGTTGCTACCATATCATTTTTCCCAATTTACCTGTGAGCTAAGTTGCACTACCTCTTTTAGGACAGGAGTGTTACAGAAAATCAGCAGGAATCACTCAGGAGCTGGAGACTTTTCCCAATATATCATGGAGTCTTAGGGCTTCTGCTCTCAGGCCCACACCCTGTTTCCCTCCTCTTCCTGACTGTTGAGTAATGGGCTTGGAATGACTTCAGTAATGCCACCACCACCCAGCTCACTTCTAAGTCACTTTCTGCCAGCTGTGGACAGTGTGAGGTCTGATTTACCACGGAGAGCCCTGCCCGGGGTGGGGTGGGAGGCTGGGGGGCTGTGTCTGCAGAACTGGGTCTAGGCTGTTGACTGACAGCCCCCCGCAGCCCAGGGCTGGGGTATCCTTCTGACCCTGCATTGCCCACTGTGAGGCAAGGCCATCTATCTGGCAGTCAGGCATTTGCAGCCACTCCCCTTTAGGGTTGGGGAGCAGAAGAAACACAGAGGCTGTCTTGGGAATGCAGGGTTCCTGATTCCAAACCTCTGTTGATGGGGGAGAAGCAGCCCTGATTTTGTTGAGAGTTAATGATGTGAAGCAGCAGAGCTGTTTTCATGGGCATTGAGTCTTTCTTCTAAATGTTCAGGTCCATAACGGAGGCAGCTAAGTCAGCGGATTGCCAGCATTCCAGAAAGCACTGTCTCCCGGGCACTGTAGTTTCCCCCCCAGGACTGCATCTGACTTAGCCTCCCCTTCCCTTTGTGGCATCCTTGATTTATTTTAAGAGGAATGAGGGGATAGGAGTGGCATTTCTCATAAAACCCACCCCCCATTTTCCAAAGAGTGCTGGGGGATGGAGCTTGCCGGCTGCTGGCTCAGAGAGCTGACACAATATTTAAATAAAGGCTCTGGGGAAAAGGACATGCTTAGATTACGAAGAGAAACTCCTTGCAGTTACCATCTCGGTGCACTACGCGCCTCTATAATTACACCAATTCCGCGCTGCCATTTCTAGTCACCACGCAGCCATCCGAGGGAAGACAGGCACTTTAAAGATGCCCCAAGAACAGTCTTTTTAAAAAGGCAGCTAACGATCCGGTGCTATAAATAGTGTCTTTGCAACAAATAGCAAAGATTGTCCAGTTCCCCCTTGGGGCTCTGCTGCTGTCATCCCGTGACCTGAAGAAAGTGGGTTGGGGCAGGAGTGTTTGGACTTGGAGGGCTCGAGCCACCCAGGTTCTGGTGGGACCAGCCCACGGCGTGGAGGTGGGAACCAGACCCTGGCTGGCCCCAGCTGCCTCCACACTGTCTGTCTTTGGAGATGCATCTGTCCTAGTGGCAAAACAGCAGAAAGCCACCGATGTCAGTCACTCGCCCCCTCTGTCTGATCTTTGCTAAACCCAGACCGGCTCTTCTGCCAGTTCTAAACCACTAACCCTGCCGTGAGCTGAGGCTAGCACCTGGATTCCGCCGGCCCCTGGTGGCCTTCCTGAGTCCCAGGCCCTTCCAGGTACTTCTTGGTCTGCCTCATGTGTCAAAACTCAGACTTCTTTGACATCATTTTAATTCATTCCCACTCTAAACCAGTAACACAAAAGTAACATATTTACTGTCGCGAGTCATGTACGTCATCTGAACTACTGACCCTAGAGGAAAAGTTAGTGGCTAAAGACACTCACATGAGGACAGCGTTAGGAAAGTCGAAACTAAGGGAACGAGAGGGATGGTTCTAAAAAGATGACACACCCCGATGTACTTTTATCTGCCCCCCTCTCCCTCCTCTCCTACCCCACCGCCTCCTCTCCTGACCATGAGGTGGTTTCCCAAGACTCATCTCTCCAGATCAGCTGTGGCCCCATTGGAACACAAGCTTCCCTAAGTTGGAGATTGGCCAGAAAGGGGACGAGCCTGGGTGGAAGACAAAGATACCTAGGTAGCAGGGAGATTCTGGCTCCTGCATCCCAGGGCTTACCCCGTCCTTAGCCAAACGTGACCCTGTTGGTAAATATTTAAACCCACGGAGAACCGCTGACAAGGCAGGCACTGGGGTGAGGGAAGCTAGAGGGACTGTGTGGGTCCACCTTGGCTGATGAGGACAGCTGGCAGCCTGGAGGGTGCTTATCTCTGAACCCCTGGCTTTGTTCCTGCCCCTCTCCTGGGGCAGCTAAATCCACACGCACCTCTCCGACTTCTGCTCGGTGCAGAAGCAGCTGCACATCTGGTGGCCACAGTGGCCCAGTGGTCAGCATCCCCACGGCCGTCCCATGTTCCTGCAGGGGTGGGGCCTGATAAAGCAGGAGCAGGTGGCTGCAATCTGGGCTGGGTCCACCTTTTGGTGTAACTCTTTAGCCATGGTTGGTTGATGGGAAGGTGAAAGCGTGGGTCGTAAAATCAGTTCTTCTGCAAAATGCCATGGGTTTTCTGAGCCCCCACCACTACTTCCACCATCTGGATTTGTGCTCTGAGTACACCACGTTAACGAGTTTTAAAGTAGAGAAACACGTGTGACTCTGGAAGACTAGAGATGGGGCAGTGGAAGAGACAGTTTAAAATTGCTGCTTGGTGTCTGGGTACAGTAGCAAATGTGAACCTATTATGGTACATGGAAATGGTTCACTGTAGAATGGCATCTTCATAAGCTGCCTTGCCAGCTGGCTTCTCTCGGTCTTGGGAGGGAAATTTTGCTCTTTTAAAATATTTTCTTGGGGTGGTGAAGGGTGGAGACTTAGTGTCCTGAGCCCCTCCACTGAACTCTGGTGAGGGTGGGGGAGGGAGAGCTGGCACCAGACTCCATGGGCTACAACCACCTCTCTGTGCTGCTTCTTGCCACTCTTTCCAAACTGCCATATTTGGGGGGGAGAATGATTGGAAAGCAAGAACTCTGGAATCAGACTGCCGACTTCAGAAATCCCAGCTTCCGACCACTCACTGGCTGAGCATCCTTAGGCAAGTTGCAAAACCTCTCTGAGCCTCAGGCCCCGGGTCTGTAAAAGGCTGGCAGTGACACCGGGCCCCTAGGGTACTGTGACACCTGACTAAGACAGTGCCTGTGCAGTTCTCACCAGGGCTGGTGAGAGCTCAGTAAAGGTGGTGGTTGACACTGATGCAGGCAGGATTGCAGCTTGGTTTTGGTTGCCTGAGCTGCCGAGTGGCAGGTTGTAGGGGTCTGATTTGTGAAGATCCCAGGAACAGAGAGGACAAGGGGGAGAAAGGAAAGTCCACGGCCCTCCTGGGGCTGGCAGGTGCTGCTGCCCTGTTGCAGCCTTGGCCTGTCGACAGACGAGGGGGGCTGCTGGTAGAGGAGCAGAGCAGAGAGAGGCAGGGGACGCTCCTAGTTCTCCTCTAGGGAACTAGGGGTTGTCCGGGATGCCCTGTCTCAGCTGGTAGGCAGATATTGGAGCCCTGTGCTCGCCAGCTCCCAGGCTTCCCAGCCTGGCGGGTGGGGGGGGCAGGGTGGCTTTACAGGGTCCCCTGGCTGACGTGGAAGAACGGTGGTGAGGGGCTGCCTCAGCCTCCCGACAAGACCCCTGTACCCAGGCTGATCTGCCTGTCTCTGGAGTCAAGAATGGAAATATTGTGCTCTTCCACTGTCTGTTCTTGAGCCATGATGAAGAGACCTTGTGACCCAGGAGAAATCAAGCAAAGAAATGAAACCACAGCCTGTCGGTGGGAAGCTGCCGGCGCGGATCGGGCTGGGTGCTTCGGAGAGGGTTCCGCTGAGGCAGCAGGTGGGAACATTTGATATTCTGGCCCATCTGCCTCAAGCATATTTCCGTGGCTGCTTTGCCCAGGTCTCTGTTCCCTGAGCCCTGTCAGCCCTGGACAGGCCCCAGATAGCACGGAAATCTCTGCTCTTGCTCACCAGTCTTGCTGTGTTCCATCCCCAGCGTATACATTTCTGTGCAGTTTACTCTTGAGAAATCCTCTGTGAACTATGGTTCTTGAACCAATGGGGTAAGAGAATCTGTGCCCCCCATCCCTACCCCAGCCTTTCATCCAAGCTGCAAACAAGAAGCAGAGTGAGCCGTTTGCCCAGTTGCTTTTTTATCTTCTTGGGCCCCATTCTGGGTGGGAAGCTGTGTTAATGGGTAGGCACCGGTCGGAAGGCCACAAGCAGGAATGCTTTGGGAGTACAGGAAGGTAGGAAATCCACAGTGGTCGTCTTGAGTGGTCTGCTGTCCCCCAGTATCCTGCTTGCATGACTCATCATGTGATCAGGTTTATCGGAATTTCAGGGAGCTGACGGTGCCCACGAGCTGAGGGCAGTACCCTTATTTTATAGATGAGGATGCTGATTCCCAGGCAGGGTCAGCTCATTTGTTACTTGAATTTGCAGCTTTGGTCAAATCTGGTTCCTTTCACTTACTAGATGTGTAAGCCACTTAATGTCTCTGAGCCTTAGTTTCCCCATCTATAAAATGGGGATAAGAATACTTTTTTCAAATGGTAGTTGCTGTGAATTAAATGAGGGAACAAATGTAAAGAGCCTAAAATATGAGTGTCAATAAATGGCAGCAGTTCTTCTTTTATCCATTCATTCAACAGTGATTGAGTCCCTAAGAAGTTCAGAAGCAGATTCTGTCCCAGGGGTTTATGGTTAGTGCCATTTCTAAGGTCCTACCACCCAGCTCTATAGATTTCTCTTCTTGGGGCTCTTTGTATCCAGAGGGAATGTTCTTCTCTAGGCAGAAGACGTGACTTACTGGTCCCCAGCCAGCCCCACACTGGGCACTGACTTCGCAGAAGCTACACATCCTCGTTGGCTTTGCCTGCAGCCTGAACCTGGGCCGTCACTCTCGTGGGCAATGGGAAGGTACAAGGCGGCGTGACACGGCTCCCCTTTCCAAGGTCTATGCCATCACAGCGAATGACAGTGATGCCCAGCTTTCCAGCAGAATGCACCAACTATCGCACGTGTCTGCTGGCTTTCTGAGGAGTAGAGGAGGGCCTTCTTTAAGAAATACGTAAAATTTAGGGAAAAGCCACTTTTGTTCTCATTTCACTGCCTTAAAGAAACGTAGTCACCTCCAACACTGACAGGCAAATGGTGGCCAGCAAATCCGATCCTCGAGGCCTGTGCGGAGGGTGGGTAGGTCTAGCTGTGTGAGTTGCACATCAACTGTTCTCACACCAGGGTCTGTAGGCCTTAGAGGCTCCTTCTCTTTAGTGAGTTCCTTGCCCCTTGCCAGTTCCCGTGGAACCTGTCTTGTTCCCTCCTGTCCTACCCTTCTGGAGCAGTTACACTGTGATGGGCACTTCAGAGACATTTAACAGTCCCTGTGAGCCAGGGACCCCATCTATGGGTGATCACAGCTGAGAACTCTTAGGCCACTTGCCAGGATCCCAGGCCAGGCAGCAGTGGAGCTGGGCTCAAGTGTGGGGCCCGTAACCCCATTTCCCTCCGGCTTTCATAAACAGTGTGACACTGAATAACGTTCAGCTCAACTCGGGTGCTCTCCCATCCTCCCTAATGTGGGCTGTGGTCTTCCAGAATGTAATGTATCAGTAACAGCCATGTGTTAGTGGGAAACACGTACACACGTGCATGCACGTGCACGTGCAGTCCTCTGTGTACAGATGGCCCCGTCCTCCAAGTGAGGCTTTGTGTTCTCCTTTCATGTCCCCCTCCTTGTCCCCAGGCCTGCCACCTTTCCAAGGATGCTGTGATGAAGGAGTTTGCAAAGAGCCCATTGTCTGGGCTGTTACACACTCTCCTGAACAGCCCACCTGAGCCAGACGGGCCTGAGCACCACCTCAAACGTGTGTCACATTTCCCAAGCACGGCGCAATGAATGGGACATCCTTATGGCCAGGCGCCCTTGTGCGTGTTGCTCGCTGTACAACTGATGCTGTTGTGCTCTGAACACAAAGGCTGCCGTCACCGGATGCCCTTTCTCTCCGCGTTTGCAAGGGTGTGCCATGTGGTTCTGGATCTCTTGCTGGAATAGGGGCACAGATGGCTGGGTTTGAGTGCATCGGTAATTAAGAATTGCCCAGGAGCTAACATATTTATGGTCATCGGCCAAGAAGGTCGCCACGTGACAGGTATCATGTGGCTCCCACAATCACGTCATCAGTCAGCTATAGCCTTTGGCTTGCCTTTGCATCCTTTGCCCTTTGTGCCCTCAGATGCTTTTCTTTTGACTGGGGAATTTAGGGATGTGTGGGTCTTTCCACTGTTTGGGGGAAACCCTGATGTGTCTGGGCCCCAGTGGATCCAGACATGGTGGCCTGGAAGTTGCCAATAAGCACAAGAGGTCTTGGCGATGGTGGAGGCCTGAAATTAGAGCCCCATGGAGGCCGCCTGGAAAGCCCCTGACTCGTGGGAACTGTGAGTCTGTGCTGCACCCTGAGTGCTGGGTGGCTAGTTTGGTTTAGGAGGTGTGGGGAGCTGCTGCCCTAAAGGGGGATCACTTGGCCTGTTTATGGGGCATTTGCCCCATGCCCAGCATGAGGTATAGAGAGTAGTCCCCAGCTCAAGTGTATGATTAAGTGCTGAATTGTGTGGCATTTCATTGGCTCATGGTGTGAGCACATGGTAAGTTTTGAGTGATCCTATCCCACACCTCCGCTGCGCTCTCCCGTGGCCCTTAGTGCAGCCTTTTGTTTGTTGAGCAAATACCTCTTGAGGTCACTGAAGATGCCGTGGCATATCAGTTAGCATTCCACGTGTGCATATGTCTTATTTCATCGATTTCATTAACAACCACCGTTTATGGAGCATCTCATGGTGCTAGATGCTGTCAAGTCCTTACATGCATCACCTCTGTAGCTGAGGAAACTGAGGCTCAGAGACGTGCTCATTTGCCGAAGACCACACAGCACATGAGTGGCAGAGTCGCATCCAGGTAGGCTGACCCAAGAGCAGGGGCCTGACTCGGGCTGCACTGCACTGCTCTGCTCTGCGTCTCGTGACTGCTTGTCCAATCCCCAGTGCCTAGTATTGATGCTTCCAGAGAAGGAAGAGATGATGGATTTCCCATTTTCTGTAGGTTGAGGGCTGAAGTTTTTTAGCACAGCATTCAAAGATTCTAGTAGTCTGGTTCCAGCCAGTCTTCCCAGCCACACACAATCCTGCCTGCTGTTTCCCGACACACCACAGCACACCTTGCTCCTGCAGACCTCCCTGACTTCACACCTACCTGGAATGTGCTTCCCAGCCCCTTTGGTGCCTGGAAGCCTCGCTCTCCGCTGCAGGTCTCCACTTGGACACGGACGCGGAGGACACCTGCCTGGAAGCCTTCCTGCGTTTGTGCAGGTGGAGTCCAGGCTCATCCTTCCTTTAGTCTGCCTCCATGCACAGCCTTGTTGGCTTTGAGTTGGGTGACTCACCTGTCCCCCTCCTGCTAAGGATGGGGTGTCTGAAGAAGGCATGCCATCCATTTTGTAGCCCCAGGGCTAGCCCCTGCCTGCCATCGAGGCAGTTCCTGATCGAACGGATCATGTGAGCGGCTTCACGGAGCTTTATCCATCTGGGTTTCGTGCATGCAGAGCAGGGGGCACATTTCAGGCAGACGTCTCCTTCTTGCCACTCTCCTCTCGGGCTCCCTGGGTTGGGTGAAAATTGTCTGTAGTTGTGAGACACCCTTGTTGCCTCCTAAATAACATCTGTTTACGTTCCCAGGGAGAGTAGCAATTTATGATGAGTGCATAGAAACGAAAACCCCTTTCCTCCTTTCGGCTGCTTGCGTCTTGCTGGGGCTCTCGGGCACACCCCCAGAGACGTTCTCACAGACTGCAGAAATTGGGGCTGCGTGAAGATGTAACATCGGCAGAGAGGGTTCACTGTAGAGCGGCCCTTCGGGTTTCTCCTCATCTGGAGAAGTGGGGAAGTGGTGCAGGGAGCCTGTGGACAGAGCTTGTACATGGCTCAGTCCTGGAGGGACAAGCTCCCATTCCCTGGGAGCAGGGCCCACCTTAAACGTGGAAACAAATACAGCAGACTAATACACACTTGAGGCTTAATGTAAGTTAATTCCTTTTGGCACAGCCCCAGATATCTTGATTAAATGACCTGTGAAGTGCTGAGATATCTTGATAATGTACATTTTACATTTGATTGTATAATCAATTATGTTTCTCCTAATAAAATGTAAAATGAGCTGAAAAGCTCCGAGAAGGCTGTACTGTATATAGCAAAAGAAGGTCTCCAGATGGGTGTAAGAAAGCCTAAACACCTCGAGGGGGATATCAGTGGGTTTATCTGAGCCAAAGTCACTGTAGGTTATGACACCTGTGTTTTCAGAGCATAGGGGCAAAGTGAGGTGTTGTTTGAAGGCCCTGAGATGCAGCACAGCATGGCTTTCTCAGACGAAATGGTTTTATTCACTCGGTGACTGAGGATCTGGCCCATCTTGCAGCTGCCCCTCCCGAAGCTCAGGGCAGATGTGTGAGAAGAGCTCAGCAGAGCCAGGCTTGCTCTGGAGGCGGCCACCGAGCAGGTTGGGGCTACCGGTCGGTTTATGAAACGATGAAGAGTTAGTGATCCACGGTGCACCAAGGGCCTCATACAGGCAATTAGGGGAGCTGTCATGCGGCTTTCTCTACCCACCTGTGGCAGCCGCTCCCCCCTGGTGATGTGGCAGGATGTAATAGAAGGGGCATGCTCAAACCCATTTTTCCAGGGAGCATCGGAGAGGGGCCCACGGGTTCTTTCTGTGGATCCCCTGGAAAGTAATGTTTCTCCAAGGACACTCACAGGTGGCCAAGAGCTTGAGGGAGTTGGGGGGCAAATGCTCATTCTCATTAGTGGAGGGGAAGGGTCGAAACAAAACTGTCCATTCCGCCTGCAGACAAGCCGCTGCAGCATTTCTGTTTCCATTTAAAACATTGCCATCAACCAGTTGGAATATAGGCCCAGAGTATCGCAGGGAGTAATCTAATTAGTATGAAGTCAATTCAGTCGCTCCTTTTGTATCTCGTGATTAAATAAGTGGGGAAAATGGCTTGAAAATTAGGTGCTAGAACGACCCAATTACATTTCTGTAGCTTTTTGTATTCAATTTCATAAACAATTTTGCTCTTCGCTGGTTAATCAGTGAATGCCTTTTTCCAGTTTGAAAAGCACTTTTGAAATTATAATGCAATTAAATTGTGTGTGGATGTTCTGGCATAGCGAGTGTGAAAGCTGGGGGCTTGGCAGGCCGCCATGTTGTACCTTGACTGCAATGAGTCCCCAGGCTGGCAGCTTGCAAGTGTCATTCATAATATTGTCCATGCTGGGTTACTGTAAAGTGCAGCTGCCTTAACCGGCAGTGAACCAGCGACCGCCCGTCCCCTGTCTCGAGCGAGGCATGTGTGCTACGTGTGGCGAAGCTGAGTCACGGGGAAGCTGGAATGGCAGGGCTCCTCTCACGACTTGTCAGGGCATCGGGAAGTCAGGTATCCTCCCGATAGATGAAGCCAGTCCCTTGGGGATGATCTTACCTGTCCCCAGGACAGGGCAGAATGGATGTGTCCCTCTTCTTCAGCTTGGCCACTCAGTCTTCTGTCTCCAGTTAAAATAGATTATGGGAAGGGAAGAAGTGGGAGAAGCCTTGGATCCCTTCTGTGTGCCCAGCATTATCATAAATACCTTTATAATACCCTTACAATAACCCTGCAAGAGAAGTATTACCCCGTATTGTAGATAAGGACAGAGGAACCATGAGGTTCTGTAAGTGGTGGCTCTGAGAGTGGGACCTGAGTTTATCTAACTCCAAAACCTATGTTCTTTTAGTGTTTCCGGGCTGTCAGAGCCTGGTGTAATGGAAGATAAGCTGAAATGAAGGCAGGGGACCTGCATGGAGGCTGGGTGCAGGCATGGGGTACGGGTTCCCTCCTCTCTGCGATGGGAAATGAGGACACGAGCCCTCCCTACTCTAGGAGGGTGCTTGCAAGTTCACAGAGGGATGCTGTGGGTAGAGTGAACCATGCTTTCGATTTATTTTCCAAGCCATTATTTAATAATATTCCTGATCCTTTGGGCATTTGGGTATGAGTCAGCATGATTTATGACATGGATACACAACCGTGACCCAGGGTTGGTGTTAGGAACTTACTGCAGGATAAAGAGAAATTTCCAAGGGAAATACTGACCATGGCACAATCCAGTGGACAAGATCGAGAGGACCTTTCCCAGGATCCAAATCCTGCCCCTCGTCTTTAGTGATTTAGGATATGAAGCCTGTAAGAGGCAGGCTCCCACGGGCCTTTGGCCTGTGGTTAACTTATTCTGAGCTTTCTTAAGCAGAAGTTTAATGGCTCAGCTCCAAACAGTTAATACCTTCAAGCTCCAGCCTCTAATCACCCGTCTTCCCTGTTGATTTTCTTTCCCAATAGAGGCCTTCATACTAAACCTGGTTTACCGGAAATGAGTGATATTGCAACTCCTCGGGCATCCTGTTCAGCACATTCTTTCATGTTAAACTTGGCCTGGAATTTCAACCAGGGGAGGGAGTACCTGTGGCCTGGTTATCGTGGTGCCTGCTGGGTGGGAATGACAGGCTCTTCCCGAGGTCAGCCGCCAGGAGCCAGGGAGCTGTGATGGTGTTTATTGGTGAGAGAAAAGGTCAGGAGGTAGGAAGGAGCACACCTGGGCTTAGCTAGTAATGGAGAGGGAAGGGGAGCCGAGGGTGATATTTACTGAGCTATCTTGGACTTGGGGAAACTGTTTCATGCTGCAGATTTTTTTTTTTTTTTTTTTTTTTACTGTTGGCCACATGCCTGGGAGATCTTGGGTCAGGTGCAACATCTGTTTTTCAGTAGAGCTCAGCAAAGCTGGGATGGGGATGTGGATGGGGTGGGATGTGGATTAAAGAGAGGAGGGAAGATAGTGCTCCAGGGACTGAGCTCTGATTTAGCTGGGAGGCATGGTAGTCACTGCTAGCATGTGCTTCTAATCATCTACTTGCCAGATGTTACCAGAGTGGGAACTGGAAGGGCCTTGCCTGGTGGGGAACGAGTAGCTTTGGATTGGAAATGGGCTCCTGTTTGCTTGCCAGGTGTTTGTTGCTGCCTAGAACATCTGGAGGGAGGATGGCAAAAGAGGCTTCTCTTTCCCAGCCTGGAGTCTTGGGGTCACCTGTCTTGCTGGTGGGTCCTCTAAAAGCTGGACATTCTGGTCATGGAAGGAACCATAAGAATCCTCTGAAATGAGCCCTCCCTATCCAGGGCCTGATCTGTCTCAGAGTCTGAACTTCCACACACCCAGCCCGAGACTCCAGAACAATGCACATTACATGCCTGGGCTGATGAGGCCCCTATTTCTGGAGAGAGACAGGTTTTTCAAGATTCCCAGAGGAAGAAGTGAGAGAAACAGGTATAAGCAGTTGAGAGATCAGCCGCTGACATAATTTCTTGACAAAATGACAAGATTCAAAACATCTGTTAAGGTGTTGACTGTCCTCAACTTGTAGGAGCTCTGTGAGGATCTGTGAGTTAAAAAGAGCCTGATTAGTTAATCAGGACCCTGTTTTGCGTGGAGGCCTTCATCCGGCCCTCTGGGTGGCTCTTCTCCAGTGGACCGAAGGGAGCCTCCTGGCAGAGAAGGTCAGTTACCCAGTTAGTGACAGATCCCAGGGTTTGGTCCAGGATCTGCTGATGGCCATGCAGGCCCCTGGACTGGGATGCCAGCAGCCAGCCTGTCTAGAGATACGCTCACTGATCAACCTCGGGGAGCCCAGCTCTCTCCAGGGAACCAGCGGGAAAGGGCTGAAATGGGCCTGCCTTAAGAGTTTGGGGAGCAATCTTCCCTCTGGACACCAGTCATGTGCTGACACACACTCAGAAAAACACTTGAGAAATCATACTACAAAGAAATTATGGTACATTCACATGACAGATTATTAACATCCATTAAAATGATGTTTACGGAGTTTTTAAATGACATAGAAATGCTGATGCTATAATATTGCATGGGAAAAGTTCTAAGATTTATACACACTATGAATTGCAATAGAATTAAAATCAACCAGGGGAGCTTTTATAGAATACCAATTCCCACGTCCCACCGCAGACCACGGAAGTCAGAATCTCTGAAGCTGGGACCTGTATATCCGTGTTTGAAGGCCCCCTGGAATCCCCTGACTCTGAGGTGCAGCAGGACTGAGAGTGACCAGGGTAAAGCAGTATTCGTGGAAGGAGAGAAAGTCTCCAAGTTGTTAACAGTGGTTTTCTCTGGTGGAAGGGTGAAGGGTAGGTTCCAAGTCTGTGCCTTAATCATTCCTGAATTTTCCAAGTTTCTGCAGGGTGCTTGGGAGCCAAGATTCGAGTAGGGCCCTGGGGCTTTGCCGGGGGCCCCTGTCCGCTGGTGAGAATGTATAGTACCACAGACCCAAGGTCAAGCCCCTCCATGCAACCCCTGGGAGTCTGTTGATTTGGCAATTTGCTTTGGTGCTGTGAGCCATGAAGCCATCAAGTGTATTCAGAATAAGTATCAGGAAAACAAAAACAATGTCCCCGAGACGAAGGCAGAAACCTGGCATGGTCCCCACTGCCTCTGCTCCTGTGGGTGTGTCCAGGCCACCAGTTGGGCGGCTTGGGTGTCTGCAGGGGAAGCCACTCCTTGGGTAGCCCCTGCTGGACCCTGTCAAAGGCGGGGTGCCCGGCAAGCTCATCCGGTGGGCAGGTGGTGAGTCCCGGCTGAGTTAGCCGCTACCCCTTCCCGAGACTTCTGGGCGGACTGCAGGGGCCAGGGGTCCAGGACAGCAATTACTGCCTCTGCAGATGAGGGGAGAGCGGGAGCCACAGGGTGGGCTCAGGGCCTTTCAGCCGCTGTGGCCAGTGGCCGTCTGTGATCTCGCTGGCGGAGAGCAGGGAAGGAGCCTGCTGTCCGCCATGATTGGCTGCCTCCCTGATGTATGGGATCTAGCGCGGAGCTTTTGAGCAGAAGGACAGGATGCTGAACAGCATTTCATCTCTAGAGCAGTGGCAGCTTTAACTAGCAGCCGAGCTCTCGCCTAGTCCTGACATCATTTTATCATTTAGTTCCAAGGAACCAGAGGCTGGGCAAGCACCACTAACCTTTTACTGCTTGTCACTGTTGAGCGGGAGGGGCAGGCCACCCCAGGCCGCAGGAGAATCAATCCAGGACTGGCTTATATCGCTTGTTAAATCTTCTCCCCTTGCGTGCCAGGCAGGGGGGATGAGGGGCAGGGGGGATGAGGGGCAATAGGCCCGGCGAGGGGCAGGACGCAGGGAGGCGCAGGGGCTGGGGAGGAGAGAGTTTCTGCTCTGAGGCAACACGGCTCCCCCACCCAGGCCCAGGGAACCTGCCTTTCCGTCAGACACCCCTGGGCTTGAGATATCCGATCCGAGATAGGATGGGGACTCTCTGGCTCTCCTCTTGTCCTGGTCATTTGACTCACAACGTGGCCAAGGGCAGGGTGCCCCCAGCCTCTGCCTCAGTTTCCCCTTGGGTTAAAACAGGAATAATAATCCCTTTTGAGATACTTCATTGAGTGGTTGTGAGAATAAGGTGAAATGACCTATGGGTATGGTTTTTAAAGACAGTATAAAATAACAACAATATTTAAAATGATGTGGCGAGAACGAATCCAGACACTTACTCATCAGTTCTTTTTCTCTCTCCTTCCGTCTGGGTAGATAAGCAGGTTATTATACCATATGGGAAAGCTGATACTTTATACATCTGGTCCTGCGCCTCTAGCCCCCTGAAATCAGAAGAGCTCAACCCCTTCTTCTGCAAGTGCTCATTTCCCTCCGTATTAGCTCAACCTTTCTATGAACATCCTTGTTCTCCAGGCCCCCAAAGAAGGATGCTGTATACTTAGGGAACTCTCTGCCTTGGTAGATGTGGCAGGAGAGCTGGAAGGCTGATCAGCAGTTCCACGGAGTAAGTCAGTGGGAGCGTAGCCAGGTGAGGTCAGGTGAGCCTGAGGTGGGGGCCTCAGGCCTGAGCTTGCTGGGGAGCAGTGAAAGGGTTGGCATCACGGAGGGGCAAAGTCACAGGCTTGAGTAAGGATTCAGAGGTTGAATCAGCAAAGCTATTTAGGTCCCAGTGAGTCTAACTGTGAGAATTATTTTGAGCCTCACCCTGTTCTGGAAATATTAGGTTCTCTAAGCAAGATGGCATTTGGCACCAGCAGTCTAAAAAAGAGTGAGGACTTGCTGTAGAAGCTTCCAGGATTAGAGAAATTTGCAGAGCCCTAGAACTCAAGATTTTTATGGGGCCCAGTCTCAGGACTTCCTTCTGAGGAGTTGCCTTTTAAGAGATCAATCTCTTTACCCTTTTCCTTCAGGAAATCTGTCTTGAATAAGAGCTATTTGTGTGCCTGCTTGTGTCTGTCCATTGTGTCACCTCAGGGCATTGCTGATTTAGCCTTGGGTCCCTCCCATCATAAAAGTGTGTGCTGAACAATGTTAATTAGGTCACAGGAGACTGGCTTTTTGGAGGGAACGTGGTCCTTTTGGTGCAAGACCCTTCCTTGCCCCTGAGCTGGTGTTGCTGCCCTGGAGGCAACCACCTGCCAGCTCAGGACGAGAGCTGAGCTCCGCTGACTCTGCACATCAGCATGGCGCCACATTGGAATAGCACCTGCTCCCTGCCGCCCTGATTTAGAGGAGTCTGGATTTAGGTTTCTGTTGTAAACTCTATTTTTAACTAAGGTGAGCAGAGACCTGGCCATGGTGGCTGCAACTTATGGGCGTTAGGTGATCTGTGCAATGGAAACAGGAGGCATTCTTGGTGGAGTTGTCTTGCAAGTGTGGATGTGCCCAGCAGCCTAACCCCAGAATCCCAAATGGGCACAGTGACCTGGGCAGACCATGGGAAGGAGCTCCTCCTCCCAGCTCCCAGACACCCATGTCTGCTGGAAAAGCAAGGAGCAGCCACCTGGGAGGGCTCCGTGCTGAGCTCCTCGGTCTTCATGGTGGCCTTTTGTCAGGGCCTGCCCTTATTTTTTGGCGGCAGTTACTAGTTATTGTAAAGACACTGTCATACGTTTATATAAGTCTTTAAAGTTCCCAAATGCTCTGATGCTTCTAATAACCTTGTGAAGCAATAATATCAACAACCACAATAATGGTATTAATAATAAACAGAAACTTCTGCTTATTGCTCCCTTGGTATGCACCAGGCTCTGTGCAGAGTGCTCTGCTACATTATCTCATTAATGAGGCAGGTAGGGGGAATGTTACTGGGATTTCCATTTTTCAGATTCATTTATTTATTTGACAGATTTTTATCAAGCACAAGTTCTAGACACTGGGAATACAGCAGTGGACAACGCAGACTGAAATCTCTGCCCTTCGGAGGAAGCTGAGCCTCTGGAGGTCACATGCTTTGCTCAGGGTGATACAACCCCCCATCACTTACTCTAGACCCTCTGAACATCCCAGGCCCCCACACATACTAGCAAGGATCACCCATCAGTCCTTTGACCTCCTTTTAGGTGGCTTATCCAGAGCCATGTCAGCACTAAGCCCTCTGTTGATTCCAGTTGTCCTCCCAGGGGCTAATGGAGAGGAAAGTCCAGGTTTTAGGATCAGACAAACCTGGGCTTAAAGCCCAGCTCAGCTGTTCACTTGAGCCGTGAGCAAGTGACTTGACTTCACTGAACGTCAGGTTCTTTATTTGTGAAATTGGAGTAACATTACCTGCCGTGAAGGTGGTTTGGAAGGATTAGAGATAATGTATCTGAGAGGGTTGAGTATAAAATAAATGGTCATGACAATAAGGATGACGACCCAATTAAGAAAAAAAACAAACCACACAGATGTGAAAGGAAAGGGGCTCATCCTAGAGGAGGACAAGCCAGGAGGGAACTCTGCCCCCTCCCAGCGGGCTAGGATTTCTCAGGCCCAGGTTGGGAAGCGACTCCCCATCCCCTGCCCTGCTGCTTCCCAGTGCTCGGATCATCCCCCTGACCCAGCAGCGCTGCCGAGCCTCTGAGGAGAGCGACTGGCCGGGGCATTACGCGCCTGCTGTTCTCCAGCCTTTGCTGAGGCCTCCGCCACTGCCAGCTTCTTTCTCCAACACTATCTGGTTATGTCCCTTTATAAGCCAATGAACTACAGTCCACAATACTTTCCGGCTGACAGAAAACCAGGTCTTAAGAAACAGGAGGCAGAGCCCTCATGAGTCCACAGCACTGGTCACTGGATGGGAATGTCCTCCTCCTCTGGGAGGGGACATGGGGACAGGGTGCCTGTGGGCCGGGGGCAGGGCAGAGCAGCCAGTCCGTGGGCCACCCACTGACACTGGGTTAAGGACACTGCTCTGGGTCCTCTCTCCCCAAGATTGAGCCTCCAGTGGCCATCCTCAGCCTCTCCTGGAGATGTGCCTTTCTAGAAAGAAAGCTAGACTCCTTCCATAGGGCACGATGTTGTGGGCTCAGCAATGGCCAGCGACACCAGGCAGGCAAAGGTCTGTCTCCAAGTCTGGGTTCTGTCCTAGCTCTAGCCTTCTGTCTTACACGTGAGCTCCTGGTTTATCGGTCTTTGGGGATGAGCAGGGCAGACAAGACAGCTTTCCTAGCCTCCAGAGAGAAAGGGATGCTGCATTCTGCTTTAAAAAAAAACAAAAGCAAAGTGGAATAGATTCCCACCCTGGCTGCCCGCTGGCTGGTCCCGTCCCTTCCACGGCAGCCCTTGAATGCTGTAGCTCGTTCATGGGGGAGATGGTGATTTGGGGATGCCATCCGGCGCTTTGTCTGCCTTGTGGTTTTTGTGGCATCATTTACCCCAGATGCTCAAACATTCTGCCTTGCTAGTGGAAGCCGGAAAACCAAATTTGACTTGGCTCTGGGTGGCAGTTCAGTGGGAGCAAATACTGGACTACACATCTCCAGTTTCATCTTTAAATCACTGGACAGCGCTTCCAAGCTGCCAGCTGCTGGGAGAAATGTGAACTTTTACCAAAGCCTTTGCAAATGGGCTTTTCCAGGGAAGGAATGTGGCTTTGTTTGGCCAGGCCCCGAGATCCTGGAATTGGCTTTCTTCCTCCGCTCACTCCTCACTGTTTTCTTACTCCTCTCCACCTCAGACTTGCAGCTAAGCAGATTCTGTCCTCTGGGACCTGGCTCCAGGTGGAAGTCAGAAAAGGACTCCTGGCTGGCTGAGGAAGGAGCCCTGGCTCCTTTTGTTTACTTAAATCTTGGTCTGGAACTGACCGCCTATGCTCATGATGGATTTGGTCTTTGGAAAAAAAAAATTATTTGTATGTACAGAGAGAGAGATTGGGCGATTAGAAGGGGGTTGGTCTGGTTCCTCTCTGGCTATAGGTGGCCATATGTGACAATCCCAAAAGATTGGGCGTTAGGATGAAGGAGAACTTGGTAACGCGTCAGGCTGCCCAACTGTAAACCAGCCATCATTAGGAAGTATTGAGGTGGTGTCCCTTTCCCCCCCCCGAAGTATCTAAACAGTTGTAGAATGGAATTGGTGAGGCTAGGGTTGGGACTGCAGATCTGGGTGTTCAGTGGACACTTTGCAAAACACAGGTGGGTCCTTTATGCCCGAAAATCTCTCACTGCTAGACCCTTGGAGACCAAGCAGTAATATTTCAGGAGGCTTCTTTATGAAACTATGTCTTTAAGCTTTGGTCTCTCCCTAGCATATATTGGTTTAGTTAGGGATTGTTTACTTCCATTCTCAATATATGATAGGCACGCAAGGGAAAAGGACAGAAGAAAAAAAAAGTTGAGATAGCAGGAAGAGCCCCTGCCTGTTAAGGTTGATTAAGAAATAAGGAGAAAGCCCTTTTTGGAGTCATGATATAAGCCCAAAGGGAGAACAGGTTTTTATTTATGAAAAAGGGTTATAACAAGCTATTCTGAAGCACAGCAATTACATGGAGCAAGATGCCTTTTAATTCATTTGGCCTCTTTTGTAGGTGACTGAGGGTTTCATCTTACTCCTGCCCCTTCTTTGGTCGGTCCTGTGGCTTCCTTTCCGAGCAGGTCACTGGGTACTCCAGAGGCATTATGATGACGTTTCTCCTCTATGCCCTGACCCCTGCCACCCGGACGCAATGCTTTGGAAAAAATAGCCAAGTGTTCCACCAAGTAAAGGCATAGTTTTCCCTCACTCCCTGCTCCTCCCCTTGTGGAACGATCCCAGTATCTGGGAGAATGATCATGAAACTCCAGTCTGTGGGCAGCTAAGCCATGGGCTATTGTTCTTTCCTTCTACACCACTACCCTGGTCCCCTTGTCTGTCTGCAGGGGGGAGACAAATATCTATATATTAAAGCTCTAAGCAGCTAAAGTCTGGGTTGCTTCTGTGCTGGAGGCAGCCCAAGCCCTTCCCCATGCGTTTGACATGATCTAGTGGGTTTACAGTTGTTTGCAGAGCTTCTCTGAAGCCAGTGAAAGCGCTGAGATCTGGGATGCATGAGGTGGCACAACCACAAAGCTGGAGGATCATCTAGAAGTGAGCCACCCTTTTGCTTCGGCCGCCCTCAGGACTCAGGGTGCTTCTGTGGGCAGCCGCCACAGAACCCTGTGGAAGGAGCTGCAGAGATGCTCCCTGCCATGCTGGCCTTTCTGCTTGAAAGGTGCTGGGATGCCGAGATCAGGAATCATCCTCCAGCTGTGTTCCTTTTGCGAGGAAGCTTGGGGCTAATTGGGAACCTAAGGGATGCCTCGGGGATTAGGAGAGGGGACAAGAGAGAGTGGGTCTCTCCAAGGTAGGAAAGGGACAACTATATGCTTGTAGCAAAACAAGAGTGAAAACAAGAGCCACCTAATGAGGGCTTCGGGGCATTTTGTGCTTTCAGTTCTCAGGGTGTGATTAGTTGTCTTGCTACTTGGTGCAAGACCAATCCCTCTTTTCAATATCAAGTTTCATAAGCATGGAACAATAACAAATCATTATAAATCCTCTGGTGAATGGTGGTGGGTGGCAGTGGTGGTGTTTTGTTTTGTTTTGTTTTTTCTCCTCTTCAATAAACCCATCTTTTCAGCTCAGGTACATTTTCCCCATTGTAAATGGAGAATGGCGAGGAAGGGATGGTGTCTCAGAAACTTGCAGTGTTGTTCATCTGTTATTAGGCAGAAGACTTAACACCAGGCTGGGTGCTCAGATGCCTCATTGTGAGCTCGGGATGGAATTATGCATCATGAATAAAAACCGCTGTCAGCATGCATTGGTTTCAAAACATTAGAGCATATGGTATGTGATTATCTGTATTGTCAAGTGCAATAAAGTGAATTTTGATATAATAAAGAATGTAATATTTTAGAAATTTGGTAATAAACTAAGGAAGGGATGACAGCTGAGGTTCCTTAAGGCCCCAGACGTAAATAAATTGAAGGTACTGGTCTCCGCAGCCCAGCGGAGAGTGGCCACATCGCTGTCGGTGCACAGTGACGTTTGAATTGGGGAAAAGCTCTGCTGTCTCCGAGTTGCCTTCTCTGGAGAAGGCTGAGGGGATCCGGGTCTCGTGCTTGCTGATGGGAACAGATGGTGGCTCGTTCTTACCTGGCCCCAGGATAGGCCCTGAGGCCCAGTCTCCAGCTCCCTTGGCCCCTCAGCTGGTCAACGGGAAAGTTGTTTCTCAAACACAAGGATAGTGTGCACATTGCCCATGGAGGCGGCCATTTCCTAGGACCCTCATCCCACGGGGTCAAATTCTTAAGTCAATAAAAGTAAAAAAAACAATCTCTAGACAGGCACTAACGGGTGAACAATCTGATTAGGGCTAGGAACTGTGCTGAGCTTCACAGGCATCGTCTCATTTAAACTCTCCACAGTGCTACGAGGGGGGAGTTCTCTCCATTTTACGGATGAGAAAACTGAGGCACGGAGAGACATCACACAGCTGATCAGTTGTGGAGCTGGAATTACAGCCCCTGCCTGAGCCCAAAGCCCGGGTTCTTTTCACTCACAACCCACAAATAAGGGAATGACATAGCTGAAGGGCTCACCACAGGAAACCTTTACATTACAGAATTCCCAGGGCCTTGAAGGAATGTTCCAGAAAATACATATATAATCAGGTGACTCTCTTCTCTCTATTCTCAGTTGGGCCTGGCAAAGGATGGTTCGCTTTTTTTTTTTTTTTTTTTTTTTTTGATTTTCCCTTCACTCTGATTTTGTATCCTGGCCCCAGCTAGGTGAACCCATTTATCCTCACCCTAACAGTTTGCCTTGGCCCTGTGCTACCCACCCTTGGGGAAGGTCTCCTGAACCAGTCAAAAGTTTATTGAGGGTGGAGGCAGAATCTGTTTGCTTTTCCTAACTTCCTCTCCTGTGTTTTCTGAGCCCTGGCTTCCCCTGGGCCCCAGGTGTGGCCTTCCACCCCACTGGTTCCTCCAGCCCTGCTCTCCAGCTCTGGTCTTATTTGCTGCCCACCCAGGCAGAGTATTTCATTGCGAAGCGTGAAGAGTTGGGAGTACCACCGTCGGGCCAGGCTAAAGCGATTTGGGCATCTGGGCAAAGAGAAGGAATGTAGTCCATTTCATGCCTGGATACCTCTGTAATTCCCAGGACAGGCCGAGAAGAGGCTGGAATAACCCCTCTGGCCTAGGGATTGTGTGAGCAGGTTTCCTTTGGGGAATGACAGCAAAGTGAGTCCAAATTCACTTCTAAATCGCTTTTCTTTGGCATTATGGGGTAGACCCCACTAGAACCCATAGCGCTGCAGTCAGCATTTATTGATAACTGACTTATTTTCAAGTCTCAGCCAGTGACCCACTTCTTCCAAGCAGCGTTGGTTACAAAGTTCTTATCTACAAACTACAAACTTGCGCAGTGATGATAACAGGAGCTCTTTCTTCCTCAGTTAACCCTCATACCGACCCTGTGAGTCGGCATCGCCATCCCTGTTTCACAGGTGGAGACGGAGGGTCGGGGAGGTTAATGGCTTGCCCTAAATCACACAGCCAGTATGCAGCAGACCCAGGATTTCAGCCGTGTCCTCAGATTCCCATCTCCAATCCTTCCAGCCAGCCCGAGTCTCACTGGTCTGCCTCAAAAAAAGTGTTGCTCTTCTCTTCTCTGCCACTCAAGTCCCTTCCGTATCGGCTCTTTTGAGTAGATTGCACTGAATGACATCAGATCTTAGAATAGTTTCCTTTGGGGAAAAGTAGACCTTGAGACCGTGAGCGGGGCACCGAGGGTGCACCCGAAGCTCACTTCCACCCTTGCTCTGAATTCCCGCAGTTGCTCACCAAGACCACCCTGCTGAAGAGCTGGTGAAATTGAACTGAATGCTCCTAATGATCTGTGAATGTATTAATCCTACTTTCCGTTAATTAACAATATGATAAAACCGGCATTTCGTAAGTCATCACTTAATACATGTTTTAGCAATTATGTACTTAGTGGTTTGGATTCAGAATGCTAATAGAATAAAATTTTTATGAAGATATGCTATGAAAAAAGTACTGGGAAGAGTTCAGGTGTTGCTTCAGTTCACGTGGAGGAGGTGGGGGTCTCAGTTTGAAGGGTGGGGCCGCCCACATGCCTCCTGAGCTTTCTGTGCCGCTGAGCCAGGAGGACCCAGGAGATCCTGGAATTAGCTGGTTCCTGACTTCCATGAGTATCTCGTCCAAAGGCCCCTCCTTGGGCATGGGCACGGGCTCCACACCAGCCGACAGGCACTAAGGTGCTTTACCTGCCAGACACCTGCTCCCACCCATCCCCCGGCTTTTAGCAGTTTCTGTGACCAAGGAATGACCTGGAACCAGGCTCAAGACATGCAGCTCCACGTTCTCCCTCTAGAGCACAAGGCTCCAGAATTTTTAATTGTGCAGGAAAAAAAATTAGCATGCATCCCTAATATATATAGTATTTAATTTTCAAATATATGCATGTAGTATTAGGGTGAATAAATCACATATATCATAAAACCTACATAAATAGAACTATAATAGGATAAGATAAACTTAATATAAGTGATATCTAGAATTTTATTAGTAAAGTAATATTTTTGGTGAGGACACTGAATATGCTTTTTTTTTTTTAATTTTACTCTCGATTTAACACTGCGATACAACTGTAAAGCTTGGATTCTAAGTTTATTTTGATACTTGGTTTTAATGGTGTCATAACTGAATCTACATCTCACAAAAATACCCAGATCCCGATGGAAGAAACGCATTCGCTGCGCTGACTAAATCATGATACTAATTTCTCAATCCCATCCTCCAATTATGCAAAGGAATTTGTTGAAATTCAGCTTGTAAATTTCCATCTTCCCCGATGTCAATCAGTTTTTCATGCAAACTAATCAAGTGTTGCATTTTTATATTTTTAATAAATGGGTTCAAAATCCACTGAATTGTACATTTTAAAAGGTTTAAAAAACAAGTTTCACAGTTCTGTTTCCAGGTCTTAAAAGTATGCAGATAGAAGAGCTTTTGTCGGTGACCCAGTTACATCTTTTTTCAGCCACACAATCGCATAACAATAGAAATATGTTTCCAAATGTCTGTGTTCACAGTTTCTCTGCAGCACAAGTTTCTGTTTTAAAGCACTTTTCTTTCTCACTTGCTTGGCTACTTCCTGTCCCGTCTGATCAGGACACGGTTTGGAAGTGTGATATGGCTGGTGAGGAGTCTTGCTAAGAGAGAGAGAGAAGTCAGCTTGCTGTTTTCCCGTTGGTGGTGCACACTTTTACCATTGGTATTATCCGATCCCCATGTTCTTTGCAGTTGCCTGTTTTATGAGGGTTGGTTTACTTAAAACCAGATCACAGAGGGCGGGGCAAGATGGCAGACTGGTGAGCTGTATGTTTTAGTTACTCCTCCAGGAAAGTAGGTAGAAAGCCAGGAACTGCGTGGACTGGACACCACAGAGCAATCTGTCTTTGGGCATACTTCATACAACACTCATGAAAACGTGGAACTGCTGAGATCAGCGAAATCTGTAAGTTTTTGCGGCCAGGGGACCCGCGCCCCTCCCTGCCAGGCTCAGTCCCGTGGGAGGAGGGGCTGTCAGCTCTGGGAAGGAGAAGGGAGAACTGCAGTGGCAGCTCTTATCGGAAACTCATTCTACTGATCCAAACTCCAACCATAGATAGACTGAGACCAGACACCAGAGAATCTGAGAGCAGCCAGCCCAGCAGAGAGGAGACAGGCATAGAAAAAAACAACACGAAAAACTCCAAAATAAAAGCGGAGGATTTTTGGAGTTCTGGTGAACACAGAAAGGGGAAGGGCGGAGCTCAGGCCTTGAGGCGCATATGCAAATCCCGAAGAAAAGCTGATCTCTCTGCCCTGTGGACCTTTCCTTAATGGCCCTGGTTGCTTTGTCTATTAGCATTTCAATAACCCATTAGATCTCTGAGGAGGGCCCTTTTTTTTTTTTTTTTTTTAAATCCTTTTTTCTTTTTCTAAAACAATTACTCTAAGAAGCCCAATACAGAAAGCTTCAAAGACTTTCAATTTGGGCACGTCAAGTCAAGAGCAGAACTAAGAGAGCTCTGAGACAAAAGGCAATAATCCAGTGGCTGAGAAAATTCACTAAACACCACAACTTCCCAAGAAAAGGGAGGTGTCCGCTCACAGCCACCATCCTGGTGGACAGGAAACACTCCTGCCCATCGCCAGCCCCATAGCCCAGAGCTGCCCCAGACAACCCAGTGTGATGGAAGTGCTTCAAATAACAGGCACACACCACAAAACTGGGCGTGGACATTAGCCTTCCCTGCAACCTCAGCTGATTGTCCCAGAGTTGGGAAGGTGGAGCAGTGTGAATTAACAAAGCCCCATTCAGCCATCATTTGAGCAGACTGGGAGCCTCCCTACACAGCCCAGCAGCCCAGAACTGCCCTGGGGGGACGGCACTCACCTGTGACATAGCACAGTCATCCCTCAACAGAGGACCCAGGGTGCACAGCCTGGAACAGGGGCCCACTTGCAAGTCTCAGGAGCCATACGCCAATACCAAGGATTTGTGGGTCAGTGGCAGAGACAAACTGTGGCAGGACTGAACTGAAGGATTAGACTATTGCAGCAGCTTTAAACTCTAGGATCACCAGGGAGATTTGATTGTTAGGGCCACCCCCCCTCCCCGACTGCCCAGAAACACGCCCCACATACAGGGCAGGCAACACCAACTACACACGCAAGCTTGGTACACCAGTTGGGCCCCACAAGACTCACTCCCCCACTCACCAAAAAGGCTAAGCAGGGGAGAACTGGCTTGTGGAGAACAGGTGGCTCGTGGACGCCACCTGCTGGTTAGTTAGAGAAAGTGTACTCCATGAAGCTGTAGATCTGATAAATTAGAGATAAGGACTTCAATAGGTCTACAAACCCTAAAAGAACCCTATCAAGTTCAGCAAATGCCACGAGGCCAAAAACAACAGAAAATTATAAAGCATATGAAAAAACCAGACGATATGGATAACCCAAGCCCAAGCACCCAAATCAAAAGACCAGAAGAGACACAGCACCTAGAGCAGCTACTCAAAGAACTAAAGATGAACAATGAGACCATAGTACGGGATATAAAGGAAATCAAGAAGACTCTAGAAGAGCATAAAGAAGACATTGCAAGACTAAATAAAAAAACGGATGATCTTATGGAAATTAAAGAAACTGTTGACCAAATTAAAAAGATTCTGGACACTCATAGTACAAGAGTAGAGGAAGTTGAACAACGAATCAGTGACCTGGAAGATGACAGAATGGAAAATGAAAGCATAAAAGAAAGAATGGGGAAAAAAATTGAAAAAATCGAAATGGACCTCAGGGATATGATAGATAATATGAAACGTCCAAATATAAGACTCATTGGTGTCCCAGAAGGGGAAGAAAAGGGTAAAGGTCTAGGAAGAGTATTCAAAGAAATTGTTGGGGAAAACTTCCCAAATCTTCTAAACAACATAAATACACAAATCATAAATGCTCAGCGAACTCCAAATAGAATAAATCCAAATAAACTCACTCCGAGACATATACTGATCACACTGTCAAACACAGAAGAGAAGGAGCAAGTTCTGAAAGCAGCAAGAGAAAAGCAATTCACCACATACAAAGGAAACAGCATAAGACTAAGTAGTGACTACTCAGCAGCCACCATGGAGGCGAGAAGGCAGTGGCACGATATATTTAAAATTCTGAGTGAGAAAAATTTCCAGCCAAGAATACTTTATCCAGCAAAGCTCTCCTTCAAATTTGAGGGAGAGCTTAAATTTTTCACAGACAAACAAATGCTGAGAGAATTTGCTAACAAGAGACCTGCCCTACTGGAGATACTAAAGGGAGCCCTACAGACAGAGAAACAAAGACAGGACAGAGAGACTTGGAGAAAGGTTCAGTACTAAAGAGATTCGGTATGGGTACAATAAAGGATATTAATAGAGAGAGGGAAAAATATGGCAAACATAAACCAAAGGATAAGATGGCCGATTCAAGAAATGCCTTCACGGTTATAACGTTGAATGTGAATGGATTAAACTCCCCAATTAAGATATAGATTCGCAGAATGGATCAAAAAAAAATGAACCATCAATATGTTGCATACAAGAGACTCATCTTAGACACAGGGACACAAAGAAACTGAAAGTGAAAGGATGGAAAAAAATATTTCATGCAAGCTACAGCCAAAAGAAAGCAGGTGTAGCAATCTTAATCTCAGATAAAATAGACTTCAAATGCAGGGATGTTTTGAGAGACAAAGAAGGCCACTACATACTAATAAAAGGGGCAATTCAGCAAGAAGAAATAACAATCGTAAATGTCTATGCACCCAATCAAGGTGCCACAAAATACATGAGAGAAACACTGGCAAAACTAAAGGAAGCAATTGATGTTTCCACAATAATTGTGGGAGACTTCAACACATCACTCTCTCCTATAGATAGATCAACCAGACAGAAGACCAATAAGGAAATTGAAAACCTAAACAATCTGATAAATGAATTAGATTTAACAGACATATACAGGACATTACATCCCAAATCACCAGGATACACATACTTTTCTAGTGCTCACGGAACTTTCTCCAGAATAGATCATATGCTGGGACATAAAACAAGCCTCAATAAATTTAAAAAGGTTGAAATTATTCAAAGCACATTCTCTGACCACAATGGAATACAATTAGAAGTCAATAACCATCAGAGACTTAGAAAATTCACAAATACCTGGAGGTTAAACAACACACTCCTAAACAATCAGTGGGTTAAAGAAGAAATAGCAAGAGAAATTCCTAAATATATAGAGACGAATGAAAATGAGAACACAACATACCAAAACCTATGGGATGCAGCAAAAGCAGTGCTAAGGGGGAAATTTATAGCACTAAACGCATATATTAAAAAGGAAGAAAGAGCCAAAATCAAAGAACTAATGGATCAACTGAAGAAGCTAGAAAATGAACAGCAAACCAATCCTAAACCAAGTAGAAGAAAAGAAAAACCAGATCACATGACCTATACTTCCATTTCTCGTCCCGTGTGAACGTCATTCGCCCCAGGTGCGCCGACAGCAGGTGTGAGTGCTGGTGCCACACTGTCCTGGCCTGCGTCATACCATCTCCCCTTTTCCATCCCATCCAGGACAGGTGTCGCCTGATATACGGCCATGTGAGGGCACCAGGATATTCAATCCATGTGTCTAAATATTAACGAAGCTTAAATTATTTTTAGATGAAAAATAAATAAAAATTAGATGTAACACTTTTTTTTCCCCTTTTCCCTGTATATCGACTCTCCCTGTATATCTGAATCACCTGGGGAGATTTTTAAAAATACAGATTACCCCAGATCTTTTCTAACTGAAAATTCCAAGGATGGGGCCTGGGTATCTGTACTTTTTTAAAGCTTCCTAAGTGATTCTGATGTGCATCCTTGGTTAAGAGTCACTATTCCAGACCGCTACAGCTGAAGTTTTAATTTGCATAAAAAGCACCTGGGGAACTTGTTAAAATGCAGATTCAGGTTCTGTAGGTCTGGAGTGAGGCCTGAGACTCTGCCTCTAACAAGTTCCCAGGTGATGCTGATGTGCCCTGGGAACCACCCCTTGAGAAGGGGGCCTCTAGCCTGTGCCGGCCCCTGCCCCCCACCCCCCCTTCTGCCCCGGACTTTGCCTTGCTCCCTGCAAAGCACTCCTGCATCCTCCAGGCCGCCTGGGCTCTGACCTCAGCTTCTTGAGGAGATCTGGCCTCCAGATGTTAAGAACAATTCGGAGCATGTTCTTTATAGCCAGGAAAATAAAATAGGCCAGACCCCACCCCGGCCTGAATAAGCGTGCGAGTCTCGTGCAAATCGCAGTTCCTCCGCCAAGCACTTGGCAGCTTCTGCCCACAGGCTCCAGGAGGGGTTGCTGGCAGCACGGCGAGCTGGGGTCACAGGGATGCCGGCGGCAGCGACCCCTGCGGAGGGGGCTGTGCACCGGTGGGCGTCCAGCCAGGGCCCTGTCAGCTGGGACTATTCTGAAACCATAGCTCATAGTAAAAGTCATGTAATTTGTGGTGGTGCTGAAAACCGGCTTCCAAGTAGTGGTTTTTTGATGGCGGAGATTTGGATCGCTCCCAAGAGCTCGTTGAAGGGGAGGTGGGTGGGCATCTTAAGGGGCCTGCTGGCAGGATCTGCTGGGGCACCTAGGCTTTTTTTTTTTGAGGGGGGGGCCCTCCCTCTATGCTTCTGTGTTTAGGGGAAGAGTGCAGGGCTGCTTCTGACACATCCCTGGAGAGCAGGTTTTGTTGTCGTCTTTGTCTGCCCCACCTTTCCCCTTTGTTTCCCTCTGTCTTCTTCACGTTCCCTCTTCAGAAGCCACCAGGGCATCTCCTCAAGAACAGAGGTCACTGGCTTTTTCTGCAGCAGCCTTTTGAGGGCCCTGCCTTGGCATCGTCTCGGGTGGAGAGACTCAGAGCCAGACCGCAGACTTCCCAGCCCCGGAGTGAATGAAGGGGCCGCTTGTGGGAGCATCAGAGTCAGGGCACTGGGCCACTGTGGCCACATCTCGCTCAGCCAGTGTCAGGTGACACTCAGGTTTTGCAGACACTCAAGGATTAAAAGATGATTTTTCTTAACCTAAAAGAATACAGAGTAGGGTCTATTTAAGTAACAAGATGGCTTTGGAATTGTTCCTCATGTCTTGTCTTCCCTCTCCCTGTCCTGAATCCTGTTCCCACTGTAATAATTGGTAAAGCCCCTTGGACGTCTTTGTGATAAACATGTCAAATGAATTTTAATAAATGAGGCTTGGGGCAGGGGGGCAAAGGTAAGCATGTGTGGAGATAAGGGTTGGGGTGGGGGAGAAGCCATAAAAAGTCTAATTTGATCTGTGGGAAGAGGCAGCTAACCCCTCACAAAGTGCTTTCAAATAATCCTCCTGTCTGGGAGGTGGGTTTTATCGTTTCTTTCTCACAGAGGAGGATGCTGAGGGTCAGGGTGGTTGAATATCCTGCTCAGAGTCGTACAGCCTGTCACTGGACTTGAGTCCAAACCTACCTTGTTCCAAAGTCCACCCCAACTCAACAGAGGTGTGAAGGCAGATGGAAACCCCTCATGCTTTCCAGGTTGCTCTCTGCTTGGGGCTGGAGCAGGGCGGATGAGTATCAGAAAAGGAGACAGATCTGAACCCCCTCTTTGGTGGAGAGACTGGGGATACCAACCTAGATCCTCACTTTCGGTCAGCGCCCTATTTCCCCAGAGCCCAGCCCAGGGGGGTTGAAGTATTGAAGGACACGCTCCTGCCCGTGCGCCCCAGGCTCTGTGGTTTCCAGAGCAGACGCGGAGGCGGCGCGTCCTCATGCCCTTGCTCCAGCTGCGCCGGCGACCTCAGCATCCTCCTCCCCGCTGGGCGCGCGCGGCAGTCCTGGCACCTTCTGCCGGGTCCTGATCCGAGCCAGTTGTCTAGCGATTTAATTTGGTGAATTTACCACTGCGTCCCAGAGTTTATATTGGCACTTAACAGCAGTAATATGTGTCTCTCTCGCCAAGAACTGACTATTTTCCTGACCAAGATGGAACACCACGCGCAAAAAATAGGTTTGTGAACTAATCTGCTGCCCTGACAAGTGTCATTCACGGAATCACTGCTATAGAGTGCACTTGGAATTAAATGAGGTTGGGCTTTTCTGGCCTGGATCACAGGTGCTTTTTGCCTCTCGGTTAACAAGAGGCTGGGATGAGACACCCTCTGCCTGCAGCCGCAGGCACTTGGAAATCACACCATCAGTATTCACGGCAGATTTCTCTCTTAGAAAAATGGTTTGGGGAGGGTTGGAGGACTCTCTTTGCCTCCCTCCCTCCTCCTCCCTCCTCCTATTTCTCTTTTCTGTTTCTTTCTTCCCTCTCCCTTCTGTCCTGACTCCTAAATTGTAAAGCTCTCTCTATGCACTGATGCAATTTCACGGGCTCAGGGAGACACCCCCAAACCAGTAAAAAAAAAAAAATCTCTCCCGGCCCAGATGCCTGTTTCGGATTCTAAAAGTAGAACACAGTGGCTTTTGCATATGAATTTGATTCGGGTAAGCCACCGGTACTCCAGGAGTGGAAGCAAGATCTGTCATTTACTCTTAAGTATGAATGGGTTTCTGATGTTTTCTTGGTCCTGGGAGAGAAGCTTTGTCTTTGCCCCCATCTCCCTGTCCTGCCTTGGATGAGGCTGTGCCTGACTGAGTTCCAGCTCTCTGGGAAAGGGATGTCAGAGGCTCCCTAAGAACTACTTTTGTTTCCCCCTTCGTGTGAGAAGGGGCCTGGAGATTTTTCTTCGGTGGAAAGGTTTAGATTCTCCTTTATCAATTCTGCTCCTCCTGAATTGGGAAATGAAGGGGAACTTAGAGCAAAGATAGACTCCGATGGGCATCCGAATGGCCAGGAAGCTGATTAAAAAGCAGATACCTGGGCCACACTCACAGAGCCTGTTTTAGGAGAAGGCAGAGCCCAGGGATCTGCCTTTTTAACAAGCCCGTCCCCTACCGGAAGTTTCTGTCGCAGGACCACACTGAGAAACAACTGATTTAGGAGCACAGTTTGCTGTCACACACAGCTTGATTTTTTGGTTTAGGGGCCTTCCTAAAATGGTCCTGGGGTTGTGGTGGCCATTTGAAAAAATTACTTGTAACTAAAGCCTTAATGAAACACTTTCTGTTTCACAGTTGGCTTCTGACTTTGCAAATGTTTATCCTCACATTTCAAGGTCAGGTGTTGGTCAGACCATCCTCAGGCTGAAAGAGAAAGCAAAGCATCTTTCCAGTTGAGAAATTGGCTCCCCTCTGGCAAATGCCGCCAGTGTAGCTTAATATTAATTTAGGGAATTCAGTCTTGTGCAGTTACTCAGAACTAGATTGGAAATCTGATAGTGCCATTTCTGTTATCTGATTCCCCACACACCTGAGATGCCACCCCTTCAATACCCAGCTCCCCTCGTCCCCAAAGGTGGCGGGAGAGGCGCAGGTGTGAGCTGGCTCGCTAAGTAACTTCCCCCTCCTGATTAAGTGGTGTGTGGAAATAAAGGAGACTCATGTCGATTCTCACTGATCTCTGCCTGGGCTGAGCGAGAGCCACTTGTAATTCCCCACAGCCCCAGCGAGCTCTGCAAGGCAGAAAGAAATATGACCAGGCAAGTTGAGAAAATAAATTAAACTAAGTGTCAACTTTTCTTGTTTCTCTCCTCATTATTAAGAGATGGAATGGGGCTCGTTTATCAAGGAGGGGGAGAAATTAATTGACACGGCTTTAATATCATGGTGTCTGGTGTGTCTGGCCACATTCCTTCATTTTTTGGAAAGGCATTTTATTATGGTTTACAGCCACCAGCTGCTAGGCTCCTGGTGTAAACGAGGAAGCAGGTGCAAGAATGAGCCACGGTGCAGGGGCTTGGATGCCACCCGAGGGACAGTGGGGTCAGAAAGGGCCCCAAAAGAGGCAGCCTCTTGGCTCGGGGCAGGGAGGAAGGAAGAAGGGTGTGGGGAGGAGAGAGCATGTGTCTGCAGACCCCTGGCTTCCATCATAGGCCTGTTGGTCGGCCGTAGGGGTGGGAGGTAGCGAGCTTTGCTTCTAATTGCTTCCTGGCCCGGAAGATTTTGTTCTGACCAGCCCTGAGGCCCAGGTACGGAAGGGTCAGCAGCCATCGTCCAGCGTGCCTGCCCCTGTGCTCTGTTCTTCTTAAGGTGAGGAAGTGGGTGCTTCTCTGTTTACCCCTCCAGGGAGGCTGACTCCTTAGAAAGCCAGTTTGCTGCAAAAGCACCACTCTTGGTGACCCAGCCCCATTCCAGGCCAGTTAGTGGCGGAGACTAGAAATGTTCAGAGAAGTAACTCACCCCCTGCCTATCCTAGGTTGGACAGCTTGGAAGGTAGGCTAGCGTACCACTAAAAGCCCTCAGCGTCACCTCACCTGACTTAGGTTTAAAGAAGCATTTATCTGAAGTGGATGATCTCTTGCAGCTTTCCCACACCCTGTCCCTGCCGTCGTTTTCCTGGGCAGTGAGGACAGTGGGTTTGTGGGTGTTCTCACGGAGAAATGTGACAGGACAGGGGTCCAGAGCCAGGATGTGAGACACGTATGGGATTCGGGTGATACCAAATTTGGAATAGCCCGCCTTTGCGGGAAAAGAACCGGCTGTGGTGGAAAGAACACGGGCCCCAGCAGGGCCTCAGTTCTTCGTCTGTAAAATGGGAGCAGTCGCTCCTACCCCATGGGGGTGGGGGGAGGGAAGGGAAGACTGAGTTAAATAAATGATGTAGACAAGTGCCCAAGACCTTTAGATGGAGAGCTGCTCAGGAAGTGAACTTATTTTTTTTTTGTTAGAATATTAGATGATTATTTATGTTGTTATCATTTTATTGTTAGAATAAATAACCACATGTGGGATGCCAGGCAGCTATAACGGAAGGAATCCCATCCCTAATTAGGTGGGAACTGAGATTCCTACCAACGTCTGATTTGCTTGTGACACCAGGCACAGCCGCGACTGTCGCTCCATCCCTTGCCAACACCAATGTCTGAAAATGCTCAGGAAACTCTAAAGGCAGCTCAGACCGGATTTCACTAGTGTCAGGGTATTGTGCCGTGAGGATCCCAAAGTGGCAACCGGTGATCGGAAACACGTCACTTTGGAAGGGCAGCTTGTTTTTTCATGGAACAAATTGATGTTCTGAGTTCTGTTCTTCCTAGGGCAAACCCAGACCTGCAACCCACCCATCCCTGTCTCTACCATACACTACACTGCCCGGTGCTTCTGGTGTTCAGGATGGAAGTTTCCATGAAAACCTTTCCGGGTATTGGCTAAGCCCACGGGAACCCCTAGAGGCGGCCCGGAGTGTTCTGAGATGAGAAGAAATGTTGATGCGATGCACAGCCCGCTGGGCGTTGACTCTTAAGGCTGGCACACCGCACACACGCATCTCTTTGCCCCTCATCCACTCTGAGCCACACGGCCATCAGTCTGCCTTCGGACACTCGCTGATCCAAGGACGTCCGAGACGACCTGCTCCAGAAGAGTGGGGTGGGGTCACAAACAGAGCTTGGGGCTCAGCTTCTGCTCTACTTTTAGACACGTCATCATCACCTTGGACTAGTCACTTAACTGTGCCGAGCAGCTGGGCAAAATGAGGAAAGCAGAGCCAGCCCTGCCACTCATGCAGGCTTGCTCGGAGACCCAGGAGGATGCTGTATGAAGCATCATTTTGAAACTAGAAAGTGCTCTCCGGGCCCAGGCACCCGTAGACAGTGCTGTTTCCCCCAACACTGGGTTTTTAGCAAGACAGGGAGGTTGTGCGAGTTGTAGACATACCTGTATGCACATACCGTATATTCCTCATGGGACACTCAGAATAAATTTGACCATTTTTCCCCCATTAACCAATTTTTTGTGTACCACATGACTTGCACTGATTTTCATCAAAGATGCATTAGGCACTGCCCAATTGCCTGTTATTGTTCATTGACCTATATGATAAGAGAAGGAAATTATTTTTGAGGCTAAAAAGAGGCTGTTCCCGTCTTTTCCAACCTGACCTAAAAAAAATTCTCTGCAAGTTAACTGTTGAATGTTCCGCAGTGACTGCATTTAGAGGAGGTCATTTTAATTTTGAGGTATTTTGTTTTCAGATTTTTAGTCTCTTCTGTGTGTGTGTTTATAGCCTTGTATTATTCAAATGAATATTCTGTTTTATTCATTTGAATAAAAGAGGGAAAAAAGGTTCGACTGTTAAATGCTTATCTCTTAAATAGAGCTTACTTGTTAGTTTCCAATAATAGCGTCATTCAGGAGAATGCTATGGAATTTCATTTTTAAATGCTCCCTGGCAACGACCACCCTATTCATGCCCGGTTTAAAATCCCTGTCTGGGTGGGGTCACCTTCCCACCACCTTTGAGGCAGTGTTGCTGACTCCTGGGGTACAGGTAAGTTGGGGGTCTGAGGGTCCAGATAGTTATTTTGCTGACAACAGGTGAGCACGTTTCCTTAGAGAATTACTCTGTTGTCCCCCAAGTTCTGGCCCTTTGATCCACCCGCCATTCCCAGATGTCAGTCCTGGGGGCTTCTCCTGGCCGCCTTGAGTGACTTTAAATATGTGGGGATGAGTTCCCTGTCTCCAGGGTGGTGCCTTAGGGGCACAGGAGAAGCTGAGCAGGGGAAGTTCCCAGGGCCGTCCCTAAAGGCTGTCCCTAAGGGCATGACCGGAGCAGGAGCCCCAAATCAAAGATCTCCCCCCGACAGGGACCCGAGCGGGCCCTCAGTTCTGCCTGCTTTTACAGAAGCCCAGAGAGGCAAACAGACTCTCTGGGGTCACACAGCTTGTTATCTGGCCCCTGCTTTTGAGTGCAGTTGATGGTGTTTCAGTTTGGCCTTCATGAGGCCATATTCCGGGTTCTCGGTGGGGGGAGAGGGAAGTGCTCTTGGTGGGGGCCTCTCTGTTGGAAAAAAAGGGGGAGGAAAGGGATGAGCCTTTCCCAAGTCCCTGGGATGCCCAAGAGGACTTTCCCATCCAGCACCCCATCCTGCCCAAATTTCTGACAACCTCCTTTTTGTCCTTCACTTCTCAGGTTAGTTTCTTTAGGGGTGGTTTGCCGTCGAGTTACTAATCCCTTGTAAATGATAATGCACCTGTGAGATAAAAATGATTATACGTTAAGGAATAACACTTATTGATAATTAAGTGTTTCATTGCTTCTTTGCTCTCCCCGAATGGAATGAATAAATATTTTAGACATAATCAAGTTTGTTTTCACTATTCAGGCCAAACAGGAATGTTAAAATGATACAGATCTTTAAAATACTGCAAATAAGTCTTGACATCAGTGAATTGTTATGCATCCCAGGCACATAGGCTTGAAATCCGGGCTACCTCCTTTAATCAAGAAAGTCGTTTTTGTGATTTTGAATCCTGTGTGGTTAGGGAAGGACCAGCAGGAGAAATTTCAGAATCAGAATTTGAAATGACACGTTGAGTCCTGCTCCCACCTGTATCGCTGAACATCTGCATTTAGTTCCTGTCTCCCCGCTCACCTGCCCCTCGGCATGTCTCCGAAGGGTGGCACGGGGCAGGAAGTCAAGGCCACACTGAGCTTTGCGTGGTATTGGCTGTTCAGCGATTTACGCAGCATTGCAGGCAGAAAAGCAGTTTCCGTGGCAGTGACCGAAACCGTTGACACCCAGGGTGACTTGACTTACCCTGATCTCTATTCCGGGATCAGTTACTTGTGCTCGGCAGCAAGGTCACTTTAAAACAGCCGTCCCCTGAGGGACAGTGTCCTGGACTGGCACCTGCTTCATGCTCTTGCCCGACAGCAGGATGGTTTTGCTCTCCCACCCGCACTCTCCTGCCCTCTGTCCACAGAGGCAAAGTCAGCTGGCCTGGCTGGAGGGGACAGCGTGTGGCCTGCCCTGGGGGTGGCCGAAACCCGTGGCCTTGCCCTCCTTAGAGGGAGGGTGCCCCTGAAAGCTGGTCCCTCCTGGCTTGTTGAGGGGTTCATCCATTGCCTGGGTTTGGGTCCAGGACAGAGGAGTGACCTTCAGAGACAGGGGAGACCCAGAGTGAGGCTCGAGAGGGGAGAGGCATGGTCTGCAGGGAGAGACTCCTGAGTGGGCACCTCCGACCTGTGCCTTTGTCGAGCGCGCTGCTGCAGAAGAGGGGGGTGGTCACGTCGATCCCATGTCCTCCTGTCCTCCATGATGCTTAGCACACAGGTGCGGTTTGTGGGCGGAAGGAAAGGCTGGATAAGGACTGAGTCAGTGGGTTAGCAAAGATGCCGGCTCCCTGGAGGAGCAGAAATGGCTTCTTCGTCTGTTCATTCATTCATTCATTCCTTCATTCACTCACTCCCCCTTCACTCAACACTTACTGTGTGTCAGGAGCTCTGTTTGGAAACCCACAGTCCCTGTCCCTGGTGCTCTGGCTTAAAGCCAGTGCTAGAAGATTCCTGCTCCTCCGCCACCTCTTCCTTTCCTGAAGGATGCTGCTGCTTAATCCCTCCTTGTGGGGCCGGTTAGAGGCCCCTTGAAGATCCGGGCAGGAAGAAGGGGATAAGCCCCTCAGTGTGCTTCAGGGTTTACTGCCTGGATGGGGGCTTGATCTGATGGCCTTTAAGGCCCTCTCCAACCCCGGCTTCCCGAAACCCTCTGGTGAGCAGAACATCCTTGGAAACCAAAACTGCTCGGTGTTGGGGGTAGGGAGCAAACACACCAAAGCCCGAAGAGAAATCATTCGGGGATGCTCCTGGATGTGGCTCTCGTCCAACTCTGCAGATAATAAATGGGACCAAGAGCCAAGGAGGAGACACTCAAACAGGGAACCCGTGTCCTTGCTGGAGATGACAGCTTGGAAGCCCATACAGGGACCTGGTTAGAGTGCGTGCAAGCCTGATGAAATGGTCTTTGTTGGGCCTCCTTTCAAACAAAATACTGTGTATGATGCCTGTTGCAGGCAACAAAGGAGACTTAAGGACCCAGCTTCTACCAGAGAATGCTGGGGAAAGCTTGCCAACTTTGGACCCCCACGTCCTCTTAGGTATCTGTAACAGGCCAGGCTATGTCACCGGGTGTTACACGGTGGAACACGTGCTTGGTATTAGATGTGTCGTAAACACATCATGAATGCCTCGGTTGCCGTTCACGTGGGGGTCCGAGCCATCTGTCATATTGGAAATTGCAGGCAGGGAGTGGCCTTTCCATTCTTTCCTGGAGGAATCTTCTAGACCCCAGGAGCCACGTTGTAGCAGCTGAGTGTATCAGCTGCCTGTTCCCAGCTGTTCCTTCAAAGATGGTGGTGTCAGAGTTGGAGAGATGAGAGTCAGAAGAGACTGCGGAGATTCTCTCTCTAACTTAGGTTGCTGAGACCCAAACTCGATGTGGAAGCTTGAAAAGGAAACATCTGTATTTTACACATCAATGGGAAACACGTAATTACCATAATACAGAAGCAGCCATTCTGGTTTTCATCTTCCTGTTCGATGTGTCTGGAGTTGTATTTGTCTAGGCTTATAACGTTGCAGAGGAGAGCCCTGGGGGAATCCTAATTTGGGTCGTGACCTGGGGTGTGGGACCCATTGTCCAGTCTCAGTACCTTAATTTGTAGGTGCAAAGTCAAGGCTCAGAGAAGATGGGGCTTTCAGAAATTACACATAAACCAGAGGCAAAATCAGAACTCAAACCCAGCTCTCCTGCCCTGCATCATTGTGTCTGCATCCACTGCATGAGTGGGTTGTTTGTACTAAAACAGCAGTTGCATTTCATCCGAGGTGGGGTGTGTTGCTCCCTTCAGACCCTTGTGGCAAAGCAGAGCTCACCGAGCGGTGTCACAGATTGAGTGGTGTCACAGATGGGGCAGCATGCTGAAACCCTGTCAGGGGTGGGAGGAGGAGAAAGGAAGAGGCAGGAGGGGGTGGGGAGAGGAACTCGGGATGCTGGGCAGCAGTTGCCTGCGAAAATTCTTCAGTAGGGCTTGTCTAGCAAAGCCGGTCTCCAGCCGAGTAAATACAGTGGATAGCTGACGGGCTGACAGCAGGCATCAAACAGTCTTAAACTGCCCCAAATCCGCAGTGCTTTTGAAGCAGCAGTAGAAAAAGGATGCCTGTGCAGAACAGAGACCCGAAACTTTTAATAGTTTCTTCCAGGCCTCAGGATGTCCTGATGAGGTATTAGAGGAAGTAATTCAGGAAGAAAAGGACAAATAACCACCTCCGTCTGGAGGCTGACCCCAGGGCTGGCCGTGGCTCCGTGCGGAAAGGGTGAGCGTGGCCCCACAGCCATCCATGCAGCTCTCATTAGCCCACCCGCCTGCCTCCGCCCAGGGAGCCGCTGGGCTCTGACCTGGTAAATAACAGACAAGTAAATTTTTTGTTTGCTTCCGGGCAAATGTAAGCCACACAGTGCCCGCTGCATGTGGGCGAGATCATCAGCTTTTCCTCACTGCTGGAAGGGTGCTCAGTACAAATCGGAAATCATTTCCTCCGCCTCGAGGCCCTTCCCAGGGATCGCCCGTCCCGACGGCAGGACATAGGGAAAAACATATGCAGGCGCGCCAGAAGTGAACTCACCCCGTCTCTCTCTGTTTTCTCTTTTCCTTTTCCCTTTAGGGTTTGGCTTTGTCACTTTTGAGAATGAAGACGTTGTGGAGAAAGTCTGTGAGATTCATTTCCATGAAATCAATAATAAAATGGTAAGTTGGTGGAGGGGGCGCGGGAGTGTGAATGCGCCCTTCCCCATCCTCGCCTCTGCTTCCCAGACGGCTTCAGCCACCATCGTCAGGCTTGAAGATGGGTGTGGGGTGCGTAGGGTCCAGACTCTAAGGGTTCAGCCCTGTGAACGGCAGCAGTGGTTTAGGACAGGGGTTGGCAAGCTTTGGCTGCAAGGGACCAGAGCATAAACAAGTCATGCGGGTCACACAGCTGAGTGTTGCGACCGTGCATCTCTGCCGTGGTAACACAAAAGCGGCCGTGGACCGTAGGTATGCGAGTGAGCAGGGCAGGGCTTCAGTGGAGCTTTATTGCTGGGCAAAGAAATTTGAGTTTCTTAAAATTTTCAAGTGTCACAAAATATTTTTTTTTGTTTTCTTTTTTTCCATTTAAGGATGGTACAAAAACAGGCAGGGAAGCTGGATTGGCCCGTGAGTCATGGTTTGCCCACCCCTGGCTTAGGGTATTATTTTGCTGTTTGGATTTTGAAGGGTATATTCTAGATGTGAAGTTTATGACCCCAGACTGTTTCTCTCTTTGGGTCTGGCTGGATGATTAACATTCTCCCCTTGTGATCAACTCGAGATAGTTTATACCATCACGATCAGCTGCTTCCTTCCCAGCCGTTGGCTCTTTACGGTTCCTTTACCTGCTGTGGCAGCGTCAAGAAGTGGGGGAGGTTGAATGAATGGAACTCGGGAGCCAGGTGGGCTTCCCCGAGAAGTGGCCACCAGAGGGCGCCATGCCACGGGCTGTTATGTGCACCCACTCCAAGTCTCAAACGCCTTTCTTCAAATTGAGTAGGGGGTGAGAAACCCCTTCTTTGTTGGTTGCAGAAAGTGGGAACTCAGCGGGTGTTTCTGGAGCCATCCACAGGTTCTTCAGCACCAAAACATTTTAATGGGCCCGCAGAGCCTCCAGCCCCAAGAGAAGAGGGAGGGGAAATTTGTATTTCAATCACAGCTGTAACTTTGGTATTTTCTCCCTTTTGTCAAAACATTCCTTGCTTCTGAAGCATGCATTCAGATATGCATTGTATATTGGTCTGATATGTGTTCACCAACTTTAAATTCAATAATAGAGCTTTTAGTGTGGATAAGATCAAAACAATCTGCTTAGCATGTGGTGCTATGGGCCTGATTCAATATTTGACTTGCTAATTTTTTTCCCAGGGCACTAGAATAATATTGTTCATATTGTTCCTAGCTATAATATGCATCTGAAATGGAAATACTGTTTCTTTGCATACTGTATGCTGGAGGTATCAGCTCAAGCATTAAAATGGCACGTGAAAGTAAGTGCATGGCAAGAGCACAGCTTTCTGTGCCCCCACATATAGGTGTCTTCCAGTTGGTACTTCTGTCTTCCAGGAGGTTCTCTGCCTGCTATTGTTGAAAACTAGAGACACAGGGAGCTTAAAAGGAAACTGGCCTCCAGTGCCCTGCTGCCTGGTTTATCTGAGCAGAGCCGTGCTGTTGGCAGAGTCCAGCGAACACCACCTGGGAGGCAGGGAGTGGAGGAGGCCGCACAGAAGTCTGGCAGACACCGCTCCTGTCCTGCGGGTTCTTAACTGTTCATTAGGGAAGGCCTGGTGTAGACTAACAAGAGACCGCACTCTGGGCTGCCTCAAATAGGTATCATGGCCTCTCACTACTGCCTGGCTTTGAAACAAGCCAGAGAGACAAGCAGGGACGGGCTTTGTCCTCCTGACTGCTCCAGTGGGGGAAACTGAGGCCCAGGAGATACACCCCAGGGCTACCCAGATAGTGAAGGAGCATAGGTCTTGAACTTACTCAAACTATAGACGGTGGTTTGAGCTTGGGGGTAGGAGGGTGAATCCCCAGATTACCCTGGGGGCCATGAGGAAGTAGAGTTTCAGCCCCAGAAAAAAACCCACAGACTGGCTTGAAGCCAGAGAGGAAAATGCAGTCATTTTCCCCAATTCTTTCACATTTACCACATCCTCCACCAGCCCCAAGTGGAGGTTGACTAAGATGGATGCAGGTAACTGGGTTGTCATAGTGTGAGGGTTTCTGTTTTCTTTTGAGTCTTGAGTTAGTACTTGTTATTTAAGAGAATATGCAAAAATGGTAGTAGACAAAGCAGAGGAAAGCTTGGGGGGTCAAGTGGTTAGGATACCAGGCTTTGAAGGTATCAGTCCAGTTTCCCAGCCCAGACCCACCAGTTAGTAGCTCTAAGGGAGAATTTTAAGGTGTCAGAAGACCTGGGGGTGGGTCACTGATTCTCACCGACCTCCAATGAAACAGGGATGGTAGTGGTACCACCTCATGAGATTGTTGAGATTGGATGAGATACTGTGCAGAAAGGCCTCACACATGCCAAGCACAGAGTATGAGCTTAATAAGCGTTTGCTCCTGTCATCCTCAACCTCATCATGGTTGAAAAGTCTTCCTCCCAGCAAGCTTCCCCTTCCTCCAAAGTAGGGTGCAGTTTAAAGGGTGTTGGTTGAAGAGCCTGAATCATGAATTACTTTGGATTCTGTTATCCTGGTTTCTACTTCTGAGGCCCAAAGAAAAAGAAATGAATTTAAACTGTGCTATGGACAGAATTCAAATGAGGGATCCGGAAAGACTCTGAGAACCCAGAGACTGCCAAGCAGGAAGGCGAACAGTTGTGAGAATGTACGTAGGAGTGTTGTATAAACTGGACTGTGCTTTGAAACTGTAAAGACGGGTGTCGTTTAACCCTCACAATCTCTCCACGCATTTGGCAGGAACATGCCTCAAGCTACAATTTTCTCATATTCACAAATAAGAACGGTCTCACCTCTGATTCATAACAAAGATAGGGCTTGAATCCAGGTCTTCCGATCCTAATCCAGTACTCCTGTGCCTGGCACTTAGTAGGCCCTCTATAAATAGTTGTGGAATGAATAAGGGATTTGATGAGGGACCACATGCACATGAGGTACGTCATGGCTCTGGAGTATCTTTCTTATCTGATTTGGGTGGCGGATCTCCTGGGCCTTTATAAAATAAGGGCCCTCCTCTGCAGTCCAGGAGAGCTGCTGCCAAGAAGCTGGGGTCACACCCCCCACCCTCCACCAGTAAGTGCCGGCCTTACTCCCCTACTGGGTGGTGGGGGTGGGGTGGGGTGGTCAAAAAGACCTCCCCTGACCCCCTCCCACACACAGGTTCTGTGAGTAACTGGCATTGTTTGGAGTGCCAGCAACAGCTCTGCTAAACGCTTCATGTGCCTCATCTCATTTGATTATCATGCCTTACTCTGATGTAGGCATAATCATTATTCCCTTTTTACAGATGAGCATGTTAAGGCAGAGAGAGGTTAAGTCCAAGGTCACATGGCTAGCATGTAACAGCACCAGAATGCAAGCCCAGAAAGTTGTACCCCAGAGCTCACGTCTGTAACCACTAGGCTGCACCCTCTCTCCGGGCTGAAAGGGACTTTAGAGGTCATGTAGCAGGGCCACGGGCCTTCCAAGGCTATTGTTGCCCCCGTGGCTCCATGTTCTCTTGAGGGTGGAGCAGAGGAGACACAGCCAGCCAGGGCTGGATTCCTGGCTGGGGCGAAGGGTCAAGCTCCATCTTACGGGGTCCGGGTTGGCTGCGGGTCTCCAGGCCTTTTCCTCCACTGCCCCAGAGGCAGGTGGACGAGGGGCTGAGCTCTGAGAGCCGAGACCCCACCTCTTACTCCTGGCACAGGTCAGAGTGCAAACTCTCTGTCAATAAACACACACACAGGGACCCTTCGGAGAAGGTCTCCTCTCTGGCCGCCCTGCCCCGCTGCGAGTGCGACTTGACGCCTCCCACCACGTCCATCTGATGGAAGCAGGCCCCCGGGCAGCAGGGGCTCCTGGTTTGCCTCCAGAGCACGGCAGCCTCCTGGCAGTGGAGGGAGGGAGGAGGGAATTCACAAAGGACCAGCTCGGCCTTCCTCAGAGGCCTGGCTCAGTCCCCGCCTCAAAATGGAGTCAGGGAGGCAAAGCCCACCTCACCGGGTAAGAACTAGGGGTACGGTTTGAAAGGTGGCTGGTGGGGGAAGGCGCCTGGGGTAGAGCATTTTCCCAGGACTGAGTCAACAGAAGAAACGGATGTTCCCCAGACCCCGGGAGAGAGAGGGCCATCGGCAGCGCCATTTCCTTGAGTCCTCACAGCGTCCTGAGGTGGGGGGGTCGCTGTCGCATTCTACAGATGTGCTCACTGGAGCTCAGGTTGAAGGAACTTTGTCCTTGGTCACTCAGTTCCAAGCGCTAGAGCTGGGATTTGAACCTGGGTCGTTCTAGCTCTAAGCCCGGTGTTCTTTCCATAGTACCCTGTTGCCAAGCTAGGCAAACCTAATATATGAAAAACTGGTGAATATAAGGAGTTTTTATTTGCTTTGTACAAGGACAACTATAGGATTCATTTAAACAATCCTTTTATTCTGTTAAGGTGACCCCGTTTGCAAAAATGTGCTGAGCACCTTATGAGTAAAGCACAGCGTACTTATTTGGGTGTCAGTTGTCTGGAAATGAAGAGGAGGTAGCTAGACCCTCGATGATCCAGGTGTGGTTCATGAACCAGCAGCCTCGGCGTCACCTGCAGAGTCTCAGGCCCCACCACAGACCTACCCAGTCAGAATCGGCATTTTAACAAATCCCAGGTGTGCACATTAAAGTCTAAGAAGCGCTGGGCTAGATCACTGCTAATGATAGATGACATGGGAGTTGTGGGTCCTAAATCGTCCTCTAATGTCAGCAGGAAGGTACCAGAAAAGGTGGAACTGAAGCCCCAGAGCACGGAGCTGGGACGAGCTGGGCCTGCCACCCAGGTGCCCAGGTTGGACTGGTGATCTCAGCACCGTCCCATGACCGGAGACCAGATCTCCAGAAGAGGCTCCCAGTGCCCAGGGTCTCCCCCCACCCCCAACCCTACCCCTGCGCATCGACTGTAGAGAATACCACTAACACCCCAGTGAACAAGCGTGAGGCGCATATATCAAAGTAAAGGCTGCCGCGTGCATGTCCTCATCCCCACGTCAGGACCTGCTGGGTCGTTTAGAGGCACCGTGGGCGCTGGACCAGGGGCCTGAATCCCAGACCCGCCGTTTCCGTGGCCGTGGGCAAGTACCCCAGCTGCCTGCGCCTGCTTCCTCCTCTCTGAAATGGGAAAGGAAGGTGATGGCTGCTTTTTTGCAGCTTATGTCAAACCTGGGTCTGGCTCCTGACCCTGGGAGGTCTCGGCCGATTCTGTAGGGCATGTGATCTGGTAGCCTTGAGAGAATCAGCCCTCCTGAAAACTCCCTTGGTAACCATGAGATTCCTCTCTGTGGCCTCAACCAAGGGCCAACAGACTTTACCTATAAAGGGCCAGATAGCAAATATTTTAGGCTTTGATAGCCATAAGGTTTCTGTCTATCATGAAAGCAGCCACAGTCAATATGTAAACGGAGGGGTGCGGCTGTGTCCCAATACAACTTTATGCACAAACACAGACAGCAAGACAATTTGGTCCGCAGGCCATAGTGTGCTGATCCCCGGCCTAAGCCGATCTAGCTGGGCACTGTCACGGTGCTGCTTGTCCCAAGGAGCCAAGGAAAGACTTTTCCAAGTGGTCATCGTTGTCACTGATGCGTCGGCATGTTATTAGGCAGAGGACTGGACCGTAGGTGGTGCCCAGACAAACACTGGGGTTTGGGATGGACAGCAGCCTCCTAAGGCCTCAGCACCTCCATCCTAGGAGGAGGTCCCGAGCACCGAGCAGGTAGGGAGTGACGGAACGGTCCGAGCTGGGGGTGTCAGCCAGAGAGGCCTTCCCAGCAGAGAGGGCACATGCCCCTCACCCCTGTACCCCCCAGGGCGCCGCGCAGCTACTTGGCCGTGCAGTGGGATATCCGGCTGCGTCACCTCCTAGCCCTGCAGCCTGTTAGCTTCTCTGCGCCTGGGTGGGCTGCATCTTCTGTAAAGCGGGGAATGCCGGTGCCCACCTCAGAGAGCTGCTGAGAGGGAAGACTTGTGCGGGCTTCAGGACAGAGCCAGGCCAGAGCACACCCTACAGAGCAATGGATGTTTTTACTACTGTTGTCATTGTCATCCTCTTTATCATTATTCTTAGAATCATTTTTGTTGAAAAATAATCATAAGGTAAGGACCTCCGAGAGATTAAAAGCAGTCGGGAAAATGCACAGGGAGTGTGGTATGAGGTGGGCTCGCAGAGCCTCTGTCCAGAAGCGGGTCCTGAGGAGAGAAGGTGCCCAGCCCCTCACCCCCGGAGAAGTAGGTTTCTGGGTCTCCAGGGAGCTCAGTCCAGCTCTTCAGCTGCATCATGCTTTTGGGAGATTCCAGAAAATGCACTTCTAAGAGCAAAGCCTGTGAGATCTGGGGCCTGGCACCCTCCGGCCCGGTGTACTCCTGGGGGATTGATTCCCAGATCGGTGGCTTCTGGGCAGGAGGGGATGGAGGACCAGAAAGCAGCAGAGTTCCGGGCTGGCCTCAAGGACTCGGGAGCCAAGCCGTCTGCAGGGGCAGGCCCCAGGCTAGGTCAACATTGGGTGCCCCTAGCAGCAGGGGACCCCCCAACTGGCTTGTTCTCCTCCCCCAGGCTGCTGCTGCTCAGGCCCCATAGACTGAGAGCCCAGTCGGGAGCCACCCCAAAAGGGGGTGTGTGTGATGTGGGTGGAATTAACTAGGCTCCTGTGTTCGTGATCCTCTTTTAGCATCATTCTCACGCGTGAGCTAATTTTAGCCATCCATTCTGCTTCTGTTGCCATTTATAAAATGAGAATGTCAAATGCAATATTAAACAAGCAGGATGAAGGCAAAAAAGGCAATGCCAGAGAGGCATTTAATAAGTGAATCTCATGTTTACGAGGGAGAGACCCTGCCCCCGGCCCCCCACTGTGCCTCCCACACACACGCGGTGGCGTCGTGTGCAGGCCCATTAATGAGGAGCGGAGTGACGCTCGGGTGGGGAGGGGGCAGCTGGGTGGGCAATGCTGCTTGCTCTCTAGGCAGAGGTAATTTTTCCTGCAGGGCATGGCCTTGGCCACACTGGCCCCTGGTTGCCTGCTGTCCAGCCTGTTTGTGTCTGCCCTTCACTTGTCCTTTGGCAGCGTCACAGCGGGGAGGGCTGGGGTGGGCGAGGGTCCTCCTCAGGATCTGGGCTTTTCCACACACTGCCACAACCACCCCCTAACCACCACCCTAGGGTACAGGGTCATGAAAGGGGAGCACGGAGACCCCGGAAGAGGCTGCCCCTTCCCTGAGGCCTGGGGCTCTCCCCTGTTCCTTCTTCCTTTGGCCTCCCCTCCCTGCTACTTTTGCCCGACTTCCCAGGGAAGTTCAAGCTAATGCTCTAGTTGTGCCTCTTATTCTTTGTTAAATAGAGCAATTAAATTCCTCTCCATACATCTCCCTGCAAAGCCCACCATGGGCTGGGGGTAAGCACTCAGCCTTAGGGCAGAATTTGGGCACCTGCTGGAGGCTGAGGTTTCTTTTTACTTTGAAATGCCCTTGCAGGTTCCCAGAAATAAAAAGGAGAGCAGCTGCTGCTGCCACCATCAGCTTTTCCCCCAAACAGCACAGCCGATGAAGGTCCTGTTGTGTACCTTGCTGGTGAAGGCAGGGAGATTGGTCTCTCCCTGGCTGGCAGGTGGGGAGACGTTAAGGAGAAAATCAGCTGCAGTATATGCCAAGAGCGCTGGGCTGGGGGAGCGGCCACTTTCTGTCTTCCTCTCTGCTCCCCAGCCCTCCAGATTTAAATAAACAGGGATGTGAGCTGGCTTCATCACCTTCAGGCACACTCACCTGGGCTTGATGTGGAGGAGGGTAACAGGTGACTCATCCTAGTTCAGCTCACTTTTTCCAGTAGTTCAACTCCTGTGATTGAACTCATTTTGTAGGATTAGCTCACTTATAGCCTCCGAGGTAGGTACAGCCTTTTCTCTGTTTTGCCGATGAAAGAATGAGGCCCAGAGAAATTAGGCTCAGAGAGCCAGGATGTGAAGCAAACGGTGAAACCTGCTACAACATGACTGAGCCCCCACCCCCACCGCCCCCCACCCCGGCTTTGGGCAGGGTGGAAGGCTGCAGTTACCGGGAGTGCACGTCCGGAGGGTGTCGGAGACCAGCTCCTCCCCACCCCTTTCCCAGACCCCGGGTCTTCACAGGGAGAAGCCATTCCCTGTCACATTCCTCCTTGGGTCCACACCCCACCCTGTAGGTGCTAAATATTACTGGTTTATGGCCTGTTTCACTTTGCCGTCATCGATTAGACCAAAACTCTAAGCAGAAGAAACAGAGGCTGAAATTAATTTTGAAAGTTGTGGGAAAATTAATTCTGGAAGCCAGACTTGAGGACGGTTTTGTGGAAGAAATAGCCTATGTGCAGGCCTTGGGGACTGGGTAGAGGGTGGTAGGGAAGGGCCGTCGGGGCGGGAGGAGTGAGTCTGGGCTGTCGTTGGCTGCCGTGATCTTGAACAAGTCATTCCTGGGGCCTCGGCTCCTTTCCTGCTGTCACTCCTGGGCAGATAAGGCATCCCCAGGACAGGAGGAGTCGGTTCAGTGGGGGTGTGGAGAGCGCCTGTGTGCCAGGCGCCATTACAGGTAGATGTCACTCAGTCTCCGAGCCTGGGAGGAGACGGTAACTGTTGTGCACAGTCCTTCCTCCCCAGAGCCATCCTGCTCCCCGGAGAGACCACGTCGCGATGCTGTGTCCTGCAGGACCATCCCAGCTTTGCACAGCTCGGTCCGGCTGTTTACAACAAGCGCAAGTGCTGGGAAGGCCTGAGTCCCCCGAGAGGAGCAGTCTTCCCACATCTGTGTGCATGGTGACCCCTTCTTCCACCGCCTCTATGGCTGGGTCCACCGGTGCCGGGCTGCACAGTGCGCCCTACCTCCAAGGACAGTGTCCGGGGAAGGTCGGAGGGGGTGAGGGAGCCTAGAACCCCTCGTATCCACTCTCTTTCCAGCATCAGCAGTGACCAGCTGGAAAGCCTCTTGAGTGGGCCGAGGGCAGCAAGGCTGCGCTGGTGAGGGAAGGTGTGGCAGATGGCAAGGCACCCTTCCCCTGCCGGGCTCAGGGGCTGGGCCCTCCCGCCACAGCTGCCAGGATATGTGGGGCCACACCTTGCCCTCGGGCAGCCGCGTCCTCCTGCGCCTCAGTACGGAATCTGCTCTGCCCCAGCCCCGGGGAAGCAGAGCAGCTCCATAGACCGAGAACCAGAGGCACACAGCCAAACAGAGAAGGGGCGGCCTAGCTCAGAGGGTCCCACAGGGAGTGATGGGCTCGGGTTCCTCTGGAAGAAGGGCCACGGGCCCCACCTTCCCTCCACCAGGTTGTTTGTGAGCGTGCCATCCCCTCACTTTATTACTCCATAAACCTCTCTTCAACTTTTGTACAAAAGATATCCCTTGAGCAGGAAGGGCCCGTGCTCAGAATGGCCTTGTGCTTGGTTTAATGTTCTGCTGTTGCCACGTTGAAACTCTAAATTGTCGAACAAAGAGCCCTGGTTTTCATTTTGCTCTGGGCCGTCCCCGTGAGGTAGCCGGCAGGTCCATCTGGGTAACGGTGGGGAGTTGCATCCTTTGAGATAGGTCTGTCCTCCCTAGTGGAGAAGGAGTTTCTAACATGACCTGTTTGGGGTGAGAGATGAAACTGCAAACAGTGGCCTCTTCAAGCTAGACAGAGTTTCCTTGTCTTGGCGGGAAATCAAAGCTTGGGTTTCCCCAGACCGGCCCCCGGGGCTGCAGAAACCAGGGGAAAACAAAAGCCTTTTCACGTCTCCAGCTTCCCAGAGCTCAGGAGCTGCAGGGAGGCATCCCCATTGAAGTCCCTGGGCCTTCTCCCAAAGTGTCCCCCCTCAGAGAGGGTGTGGGACCCCCACCTACCCCACACACACCCATAAAAAGAGTGTGGGTTGTGGCATCAGGCAGAGCTGGGTTCAAATCCCAGCCCTACTAGGAACACGCTGGGTCTGCAACCAGGGGGTAGGTGCCTGAGGTTTCCAGGCCTCAGCTTCCCTTCCCATAAGATGGATGGATATACATAATGTTGAAGAGGACATTATTGGGGCAATCAAAATAGGACTACTGAAGGTGGATTAAAGTATTGTATCAATATCAAATTTCCAGAAGTTGATAACTATACTGTAGTTGTATAAGAGCATGTCCTTAATCTTATACATGATGTATGCAACTTACTCTCAAGTGGTTCAGGAAAAAAAAAAACTACCTATAGATGTAGATGTAGCTATAAAGCTCAAGTGGGCAAATGAAGAAAGCAGATGGGGCAAAATGTCAACAATAGGTACATCTGGGTAAAGGGTGTGTTGATGTTCTTTTTGCTTTGCTCGCACATTGTCTGTAAATTTGAAATTACCTCTAGAGGGTTACAGACAACCGCCAGCCTCCTTGCTGAGTTACTTTGGACTCGAATGGGACGCGGCACCCCCACCCCTCTTCCCTCCTGCCTCTGATTCGTTCTCTGGAGGCACATGTTGCTGCCTTAGTTGTCCTGTCATTAAAGAAGGTTCAGTTAGGTTGTTATTCTGAAGCTGTAACTGAGGGGGTTACCATGAAGCCGTACCCTCTTCTCCAAGGCCAGTTTGCCAAGCAAAACAGCATATTTGGAGAATGAAATTTTAAAATAAATCCCACCCTTGGGGGGCAGGGGGTGGCACATCCTTGGCATTCGGCCCCTGGTAAGGGCTTGCTGCTTGTGGCTTTGCCAGCTGTGAACCTTGAAAATGCTGACTGACTCTTCCTGACATGAGCTGTTGGTCACAGGTGGCTTCTGAATGGAACTTCCTGATGCATTTCTTCCTGCTCCAGTTAGACTTTTTTTGACTGCCATTGCGGAAGCCGCCGAGGTGGAGTCTAAACTGTTGATTGAAGAGACTCAAGGATCAAGACTTGGAGATGTTCCTTCCTCCAGACTCTACCCCCACCCCAGAGCTGCCCTGTAGAGAGTGGACGGTGGGGAGCATTTACCATAAATGGGTTATTTAGGGGGTGGGGCTGAAACAGCTGGAGCAAGAGGCCTGGCGACCATGAGATGCAGCTCCATGTGGCATCTGTTGGCCGTGGGCTGCACCAGGAGGGGAGAGCCTGTGCCCTGCCCTCTGCCCCACGGTGAAAGCCATCCTCAGTGCTCACTGCCCCAGGAACCCGGTCTGCCAGATGCCAAGAGTGGAGCGAATGACTCCTGCTACCCTCTCTGCTCACTGCCTTTCCTCAGTCACATGCGGTAGGTGGTCTCCAAAGACGGCGCACAACAGTCCCCACCTCCTAGGGTTCAGCCCTTGTGTGCAGCCCTCCCACACTGAACCTAGGCTGGACTTGTGCAGCCAGTGCGATGTGGCAGATGTAACACTCCGTCCAGTTGGGTGTAGCGAGGCCAGGTGGCGGGGCTTCTGCCTGGGTCTCTCTCGTTCTCGGGATGCTCCCTCCTGAACCAGCCGCCATGCCCTGAGATGACCGAGCCACATGGAGAAGCCACGTAGGTGCCTCCATCAGCAGTCCCAGCGGCACCAGCATCTGCTGCCTGCCAGGTGATTGCAGAAGCCCTCTTAGACCTCCACCCTAGCCAAGGCTTTAGATGGCTCCAGCCCCAGCCCCAGCCACCCTCTGCCACAGGTACATGAGAGGCCAAGAGCAAAAACCCAGCTGAGCCCAACAACTCACAGAACCATGAGAAAGACTAATAAACTGGTTGTTCAAAGACTCTAGGTTTAAGGGTAATTTGTTGCCGAGCAGTAGATGAATGGGACATTGTGTCTGCCCAGATGACCGAAGTACGTGACTAGAGCTGGGGAGATAGCCTGCTTTTTCTCCTGCTTTGGTCTGACTAACACTGGTAGTTCATGCCAAGCTCTCCGGCTTACCCAGGGCCCAATGTGAAGGATGGCAGAGGAGGTTGACCCCAACACAGTCCAACTCGAGAGGCTCCAAAGGTTGACAGGCCCGGAAGCAATGAGGGCAGGTCGATGCATGAGTGTGTTAACGTTCAAGTTGGGTGACCAAGACAGAGCCCGTCCTTTTTCAAAAGAATGGGAGCTTTTGGCGATACAAGCTTGTCTTATTTATCTCTTTGCACCTCCCAAAGCCTAGCACTTGCCTGTCTTGTTGAGTTCCTCAGCACATCTCTGTTGAACTCGGTAGACTGGGTCTTCTTGACCCTAGCGAGCATGTCAGTCAGGACACGCTCCGGAACACCACTGAGGGACCGGAAAGTGGGGGCAGACCCCGAAGCCTGCTCTGGGAACTCAGCCTGATGGGGGAGATGCCTCGGCCAGTCTGATGAGTGACTGGCGTAACTTTCATCCTCAGCAAGCCCTCAAACCATTGCAAGGACTCAGGCCGAGAATAGCTATGCTTTCTTTCCCTTTTGTGTGTTTTCTTTGTATGAGATAATAAAAGGAGCCAGGAGCTGGGTGGGTAGGCTTCCTGATCCTGAGACTCTTTCAAGAAGCCTTCAGTGCCGACCAGGCCAGGCTCCCTGGCGTGACTGCCACCTTTCCCTGTCACTCAGGGACGTGCCAGGGTTCCCCGGAGAGCATACAGCACAGCCTCTGCCCGCTCACGGTTCACGCGGCAGGTGGTCAGCAGAACCCACTTGGTTGGCGCTGCTCAGAACACTGCCAGCGCAGAAAGAGAGCAGAATTAAAAGGAGCTGCCAGCCCTGTTCAGCGAGAGGAGGAGTAGGTGGGTTTGTTTAAAATACTCCCATTACAGTCAGTTAACCTTTATGTTCCCTAAATGAAAATTGTATAAACCTGAAATTTTCGTTGATCAGGTTGCCTAGGAACAGGCAGCAGGTTTTCATAAGACAATGCAATAGATTGTCACCGATAGGGCTATTAGGAAGTGAGCTGGTTAGCAGCATAATTCGGGCTCCTGGTGTTGGCGTTAAGTAATTATCCGTCTGCCTGTACCGCACACGCCCATCTTCCCAGGCTCTGGGCTGGCTCGTGCAGATGAGGCATCTCAGCCTGCTCCGCTCAGGGCCTGGAGTCCAAAAGGAAATCATCGCCACCCCTGGGCTGATGAGAAAAATCGAAAAATCTCTTTTTAATCACCTTCCCCCGACCCACCCACCCACTTGCAACAGAAATACTCAAATTAAAATTAAAATTGGAAAAACAAACAGCAAAAAGCACAATAGAAATTAGAAAATAGAGTCCCTTTAAGAAGCTGTAGTGGTTTTTATCTCTCTCTCTCTTTGATACATACATATTTTCCACAAAGTTTCCATAATTTGCTTGTTTACCTTTTGCAGTTAGGGTGACTATGCATTCTCGTTTGCCTGGGTGGAGGGGGTTCCCAACACTAATTACGTGCTTTTTTACCGCATGCTTTTCTGTGGCTGTGTAGTAATTTAGTCAGCGTGGATAAACCAAACTTGGCTTAACCAATCCCCTATCCTTAGGCGTTTGGGGTGTTTCCTTCTTTTGTTGTTGTTGTTTGTAATTATAGTTAAGGCTTGTGGTGAAGAGCTTCATCCAGCCCTTGTAGGAGAAGTTCTTAGAAGTAGAATTATTAAGTCAATGGGTATGTACATTTATGGCTTTTGATATATTGCCAGTTTGACCTCCAAAAAGATGTGCCTTTTTAGCACTGCCAATGCAATAGTGAAAAGCTGTCCTTCATTATTGGCGGCTTAGGAATTGCCTGCTTGTGTCCTTTATCCATGTCTTTTTCAGGATAGTCATCTCTTCCCTTTTAATTTGTAAATACTTTTTATATTAAGTGTAACAGTCACGTGTGTTGAACCATCTTGTTCATTTTTAGAAAAGCATTTGCAGTTATTCTTTTAAAGAGCAGAGCAGCACCCGAGTTATCTGGTGCCTTTGAAGGAGTTAATATTTTAGGTAATTAAAGCTTCCTCCCAACCTTGAACACCCACATATCTTTTAATGGAACTATTTGGGATGACAGTATCTCTACAATAGGTAACCCAGTATATCCCTTTTTAACAGAGGATACTGAGCACAGTTTAACTTTTTCTTGACATCTCACACCCACTGTAAACAATAGTAATTTTTTGTGTTACGGCGATACCCTCAGCAGCTTCTGAGCGACCTGGAGTTTGGGCTCCTACATCTCAAACCGCTTTTTAAATAAGATACTTGATCCTTCTCTTCCCTTCATCACTGTCAGGCTGTCACACTGTGACTTTTTGCTGCTATAAGCTTCCCTGCCTCACGGCTACAACTTGCGTTTTCATCAGCAATGGGCTTGATTACTGGGTAACTGTGCTTGTTAAATATATCTGTAAACTAAAAGCAAGTGAGTCCCGAGTGCTCTAGTAAAAGCAGTGCAGGAACTTCAGCAGGAAACCTTTTTACTTATTTTTTGAAGTTGGTATTTCATATGGTTAAGGTTGTCAAATAAGTGATCTCTGGATGTGTAAGCAGAAGAGGATTAAGCAATTTTGTAGGCAGAAGGGAAACAGAGAGGAAAGATTAGCAGCCACTTGAGGATGGAGCTGCAAAATGAGAAACCAGTAATCCAGATGAACAGAGTCGATGTTTAATCTTATTGTTTCACTAAGGAGTGTGATGGCGTAGGGTTTTGTTTTGTTTTGTTGAAATGGCAGCTTTGCTGACCTAGAACTTTAAAACTTCTGGCTCCAAGGCCTCGACCTGCTGGAGTATGGTCTTAGGTCCATTACTCAAGCCTTCTGATGCTCAGTTTTCTTATCTGTAAAATGGAGGTAAGACTAACTGGCCTCCTGCTTAATAAGAGAATCAGATGATCTAAAGTGGAGAATGCCAACCTGAAGGAATCTGAAAGGAATTTCTAAACCTGTAAAGGGCCAAAGGATTATGAGAGATGATTATTATTAGTTTTATTATACCGCTATCGTTATTCGCAGACACACATGTCAAACAGCTATCGCCTGGCTCTTTAACTCTCCTGCCCTCTGCACAAGCTTCAGTCTGTACTTCTTCCCATGTAAATCTTGAGCTAACATTTTTTGCTGTCCCTCCAGTAACCCAATTTCATCCTTGTAGGTTTTTCCGAAGCAGGATTTGCACAAGTGGCGTATTTTCTTAAATATTTATTTTGCAGGCCATTTACCTGGCATGGCTATTTTTACAGTGAGTAAGGAGCAAGGCTAAAAATAACTTAGCTCCTTAACCAGATCAGTTTTGCATTTGACATTTATGTGGAATTCATTTGCATCTCATTTGTTCGTCCTTCTGTTGAACAGGTAGAATGTAAGAAAGCCCAGCCGAAAGAAGTCATGTTCCCACCTGGGACAAGAGGCCGGGCCCGGGGACTGCCTTACACCATGGACGCATTCATGCTCGGCATGGGGATGCTGGGTGAGTCTAGGGGCTCTGGGGACACAGCGGGGTCCAAGGGAAGCAGGGAGAGCTGTGCAGGCCTGTATCCCCAACTGGGTCTCCCAGCAGCCGTGCAACTCGGGCAAACCACTATGCCCATCTGAACCTCGGTTTCCCCGTTTGTATGTGAGGCTAGTCCCCACCTGGCAGCATCCTGCCCCGCGCCCAGCTCACAGGAGATACCTGATGATGTTTTCTCTCCTTTTCGCCCCCTTTTTCAAAAGAAGGGAAAGCCAGCCCGTTTTCCCTGACCCTCTTTGCTGGGTGGAAGTTCTTAAAGACCCAGGGTTGCCTGGCCGGCTTGAACTTGGGTGTGCTAAAATTTGGGAATGGAGAGAAGTGGTGAGTGAGGGTGGGTGATAATCCTGTCTATTTAAATGATTAACATTTTTCTCTTGGGATATCAAAATTTGCATTTAAATGGATATTTTAAATAGCCTGTTTTACTCTTTATTTGCAAAAAAAAAAAAAAAGATAAAAGACAAAGTGTGTTTGTTCTGACTAAAAATGATCTCTCCTGGCTTTTAGAGAAATTGAGTCGCATATTATGCCCCTTTCCTTAAAGGTATCTCTGTCTGTCCTGCGTAGATAATTGAAAATCTTCCTGCTTAAATGGCATGAAAGATGGAGAAAGCAGTGGAGAGGCGTAATAGTGTGTGGGTCGCAGCAATAATTAGAAATTTCAAGGCGAGAGAACGGTATTTTAGTGCAAGTTATTGTGTGTCCAGAAAATACTAATTAAATGGGATAAATGGTAGTTAATGGTAAAATTCCATTCAGGCACATGATCCATCTAGTTTTAATGGGTTTTCATTTGGTTTGGCTAAGAGTCCCTCTTCTGTATTGTTTGATAAGCTCTTTATGTACTTTCAAATCATTCCTGGCTTAGTGTTAAATTTATCAAACTTTTCTTGGTCTTAAAAAGAATTGTATCTCCTTGTCTGAGGAATTAACCAGGGCAGGTAATGTTATTTTGAGGAACTTAAAAAATAGATATGCCATGAGAATACAAAAATAGCCAAGGTGTTAATTTTTCTTAAGTTAATTTTTGAAGTTTAACAGAGTTTCAAATAAGCCCATTGTAATTTTTAGAGACTAGCCAAGTAATTCTAAAACTTACCTGGAAGAAGAAATGCATGAGAATAAATAACAAAATGCTTTTAAAAAGAGAAATGAAAAAGATTCGTTTGACCACATGTCAGAATATAGTGTAAAGCTACAGTAATTAAAACAGTGTGGTAAATGGAGATACACCTGTTCATAGAAAGGATTTAAGAGCCTAAACTAAATATATTTATATGAGTATAATTATTATAAAGGAATGATTTAAAACAGTGAGTGAGAAGGGAGAATTATGTCCTGGTTGACCATAAGGCAATTGATCAGCTCTTGCTTTAAAACATAATTATTATTTGGTCTTTATCTCATGTTGTATACCCAAATAAACTCCAAATGGATTCATTATTCTAAATTTTAAAATCAAACCTTAAAAAAAAAAAAGAGTTGAGCCATTATCCCTGCTGGATTTTGGAATCTTGAATTTAAAATGTGTGCAAAGGCCCTAGGTTTGCATAAAATGGGAGACTTCTTAGAATCCAGATCCATCATTGACCACGTGAGCACTGTGTGGCCTTCAGGAGGTTCTCCCACCTTCCCGTGTCTAACTTGATACCCTTTGCAAGCTGGGAAGATTGAACTGGTTTTTCTTCAGGTAGAAGCAGCTGTGTGGACCCAAACCCAGCTCAGCTCGTGTCCATTGCCGCAGCATAGACGTAGCCGTGGTCAGCATCCCAGACTCTGGGCGAGGACTCGGGGCCACGCCCACAGACACCCAAGCTCAGGTCCCTGGACAGAGGGGCACCTGCTGGCTTCTTGGGGGAGCCCAGGCGAAGAGAAGGGACGGGTGGGCACCCATTGTGTGCCAGGCCCTAGGCTAGCGCTGGGATACAGTGCTTAAAGAGGCAGGTGCAGTCCCTGTCCTCATGGAGCTTGTGGTCTAGTGAGAGAGGCGACGTTGAACAGCTACTCACGCAGATAGGTAATTCATTGTAATAGAGGTGGGGGGATCCCAAAGCAGCCTGAGGAATCAGGGAACACCTCCCTGGGGAGGTGACGTTTCAGTGGGAATTGGAAGGATGAGCAGGAGTTAGCCAAAAGCATTCCAAGCAGAGAGGGAACAACCTTGGAATGCTGGGATCCTGTTGTGGAGCCTTGACAGCCAACCAGCCTGGCTGGGGAGGGGCCAGCAGGTGGGAGTGGGGGGTGAGGATGAGGAGGGGCTCTGGGATTGGGTCTGACCATCTCTGGCGGCAGACACACGTGGACCCTCCCGAGAGCAGTCCCTGACGTGGGGGTTCTCCCATTAGTGGGAGGGTGTGGTCCCTGCACTTCTCCAGACAGACACTACCTGGTTAGCTCGAGCTCCCCAAGGGACGGATCCGTGGTGAGTGCCAGATGCTTAATCATCTGCGCGAACTCTTTTCCTGTCCTCTCACGTTTCAAGTTACGACTTCCCGAGCCACAGTAGAGAAGTAATTGTTAGTTAAAAATATCTTCGCGGTTAAGAGTCTATTAGTTCTTGAGTGATAACCTCCTCTAGCAAATGATTTAGCCTGTTTGTCCTTCAGTTTCCCCATCCATAAAATGGGGATAATAATCTCACTTCATGGGGTTGTTGGAGGATAAGTGGAACCATAAGGGAAGAAAAGTGCCTGGCAAATGGTGTATTTCATCCCATCAGAGATGCTGTGACTAGTAGGGTGCACTCTTAATTTATGTACCATTCAGAAAGAAAGGGAAAAAAAAAAAAAAAACACTGCCAGTTAAACTGCATGATATGTTCTTATCACATTGACTGTGGGATAGATCCCACTTTTGAAGATGTTAAAATGTGAAAAAATGTTTGTCTTCCTATCAACAAAATACAGTAGTACGCACTCAGCCTGGGAGCTGTTATTAAGGTGCCGAGTGGCCCTGGGTAAATCATCACACGGGTATGCTACAGCGGCTGCAGCCTATCCCCGTCTGGGATCCGCACCCCAAAGGGTTTGGGTTAGCCTTGAGTTGCCGGGTCCTGCCAAAGATTCGGCCCGGCCCTCCTGAGTTATCCAGGCTTTGTGATGAGGCCATCCAGCTCCCTGCTGATACGGGTCCTCCTAAAAGGTCCCAGAGGGTGCCCCTGCCAGGAGCCAGCTCCGCCTGAGGTCTGGGTAGAAGGGGCAAATCAGGCACAGCACCCAGGGAAGACTTCAGTCTCGTTGGCCTGTTGCCTCCCCAGCCAAGCCAGAGCCTGCTGAGCCTTCTCTGATGCACTTACTGGTGCTGAAGAGAGGCAGAGAAGAACTCCATGGGCTGCTCTCCATTTCACCCGTTGGCACAGCTTGGCACCCTGGCCTCCGGGCTCTCTAGACAGGGGGAGTGCCAGCTGCCGGGACTTAAAACCCTTGACGCCAACATCCAAGACTATTTCCCCCTTTCTTGTTGCTGCTTCTCTCTGTGGTGGCGGCATGGCGTCAGGGGGAGTCTGTGCCTTGGGTTCAGCGCCCTGATGGGCCCCCCTGCCCCCAGTCCCCCCTAGCCACCTGGGTCACAGCCTCGGTGGTGCATTACCCCCTGCACGTCAGTCCTGGAATCACTACCATCATCAACAACCATAATTTGGCTGATGAACTTGGCTCATGCAGAAAAAACATATAAAAAAATGAATGAAATGAGATGAAGTTTCAGTGACTTAAACTTCTGTTGTTTAAAGATCACCAAAGTATGTAGCACTTCTGGGAGGTTTTAGAATTGATGCTTTAAACCATTAAAATTTTTAAATTCATTCATTCAACAAACATTAACTGGAGAACCTATTAAGTGCCTGGCACTGTTACAGATGCTGAGACTGCAGCAGAGAACAAAGTCTGTGATCTCAGGGAGCTGGCACTCTAGTGGCCGGTGGGGTAGGAGATGTCTCAGACAATAAACAAGCTGCCCTAGAATATCCCTTAAGCCTGTCTCTGTACTTTGGGAGGGCACATCACAGGGAAGCTGATGAGCTGAGAGTTGCACAGTTATTTTCTCCTGAACTCTCTTGATAGGGCTGCAGATGTCCTTAGGGGGAAACCTACCCCTGTTTTGACTTTAGCTTCCACAGCCTTTGACACAATCATAGACTAATCAGGCCCGATGGGGATTCCTTAAAAATAATGTAGGAGAGAAGCGGACGGCTCATCCTTAGGCCAGGCCTCGCCCCCTTGGAGCTAGACAAGACCAGACTCAACCGAGGCCCTCAGGAAAGGTCTTTGCAGCCACCAGGCTTTGTTCCTCTGCCCCCCAGCAGCAAAGAGATGCCCCCAGTTCTCCAGCCTCGGTGCGGTCGAAGCACTTTAGTTGTGCTTAATGAAATGGGCTTCATTAAAGTAAATACATGATTATGGTTCCTGTATCTGCTTCCTCTTTTCTTAGCCTTCTCTGCCCTCAGCCACATAATCCCACTGCCTTTAACTGTCTTGACCTCACTGGGCACCTGCTACTTATCTAACCTGTTTGATACCAACGATAGAGAAATAGTGCACTGCTGAGGCCTTGGAGGAAGGCGCCACCGCGGCGGGCCCAGGAGCAGACAGAGGCTGTTGACCGCTGAAGCCCTCCAGCCCAAGGCGTGCTTACAGCCTGCACCCCGAGACGCCCATGACATCACGCCCCGTGTCCCCTGACGCCACGCCCCTCCGGAAGGAAAGCTGTATATAAATATATGTCATTTATTGTTTAGAACTGATGAAAGCCTGTAATCTGCTGGCGTTCACTTGCAGACCAAAACGAGTATGGCTGGAACCTAAAGCCAAAAATCTTGACTCATTTGTAGGATTTTTGTGGGATTTTTCTTTCCCCAAACACCTGTATAGGCCATTCCCAAGGAGTCCCCACTTTTTCAGCCGTTTCCTCATGGACAGAGGAAACTCAAAATCCAGCTCCTCAGCGCAGTCCAGTAGAAGTTCCGCGATGGTGGAAATGGCCTCGATGTGCTGCCAGATACGGCAGCCACTGGCCACAGGTGCTTGAGATGCAGCTCATTTCACTGACAAACTGAGGTTTTTGTCTCATTTAATTGTAATTAAACATCAATAGCCACATGCGGCTGGTGGCTGTCGAATTGGCAATATACGTCTCAAGGAGCCCCAACGGCTCGGGGTGCCTCCGAGGACTGGGCATCTCGGAGCATCTCTGTGGACTTCGGCCTTCACGCCCTTGGCCCTTGGTGCTGTCCGAATGCAGACCTCACGGCGCTGGCGTGGGGCTCCCAGCACGGCTCCCTGCACCGTGCAGCAGACACTCCACACCCCAACAGTTCCCGGAGACACAGCCCTTGTCTCTTTCAAGTCGAGGGTCTGGCGGGAGCAGTTTTCCATGACTCTGGAGCCTGGGAGAGATGCGCCATGGACCTGTCTAGAATGCAAACATCTTCTGCAGTTGGGGCAAAGATCTAGAACCACAATTCTGAGAACCCTCCCAGGATCCCCAAAATGGGACCCAGGAATTAGTCGACTGGCAAACCTAAATTCTGCTTTTGGTTTCTGATTTCTGCTCCCACCACAGAAAGCCCGTCTGTAAGAAGGGTAGGTCATCCAGGCAGAAGGCTTGGTTTTTCACTTTTGTGACAAGAGATAATTACTGTGGGATTGATCAGACATCCAGGGTATTGGAGCAAATAAATTGTGCAGTGGCCAGCGTGGGAGGGGCCCGGCTGCTAATGGAAGCAGTGGCCGGGTCATCCCGCGTAATGTGGCTTGATGGAGCGTCCACATGGATCTGCGGTAATGTGCTATTGATATGCAGCCAGCCAATTTCCCCTGTGTGGCTGGGGCTGTGAGCGTTAGAGCAGAGCTGGGCTTCACAGCAGTAAATGAAGAGGAAAATTGAAGTAATGTTGTATTATAAATTTATGATTTCATCTGCCCAACCTAGAAGATGTTCAGCACTGGGAAAGGGCAGAGATAAGGATCCCTCTCTGGCAAAGGCCAGATTCTCATCCTTGTTGCTCAGGAGAGGATATGGAAGTGTCTGGGAAGGTTGGAGTGAGGCCCAAAGTTGGGGTGAACTTGACCATGTTTTTCTTCCTTCTTATTGGGGACTTGCTGGAATGCCAGGAAGAGAGCAGATCTGACCGCCCGGTGCAGATCGTCTGAGTGCAGGGAGGGACTTGGCGTCCCATCCCAACCCATCCCCGAGGGAGTCTTGAAGGTGACACATCGGCTTACACTTTGCTGTCAGATTAACGCTAAAATATTTAACACCCTCAGAGCTGAAGTTAAAAGCAAATGAGTCATTTTTCATCAGGAAAGCCTCGTAGGCAGCAGTGCTTTGGCTGTTTGCATATAATCCGTTTATTGATATTGTTGAAATAAGGGTATAAGAAAATCTAGTAGTGAAAGATCTGATTTGATAAGCAATGATTAATTAGGAGGAGAATCGAACTGCCCAGCCATGAAATAACTGGCCAGGAAGGAGCTAGCGTGCCTGTCTGCTTGAGGCCCAGCCACTGCTCCCCTCCGCCGCCTGAGCTCAGTGGCTTGCTTGGGCCCCGCTGCTCAGTTGGTAGCTGGTGCAGCGCACACTTGAGCAGCCTTCTGCCGGCGAAGCAGCCCCACGGTGCTGGAAAATAAACTCACAGGGAAGGAGCAGGTACCAAGACGCTTTTGGGGTGGAAATATTTCAGTTGGCCACGGAGTTGCAACTGCAAATTTGGGAAGGCCATAGCTGAGGGGAGGGGAGGAGCCACGCCATGGGTCTCAGTTGAGAATCTGGGCACATTGGGGCTCAAGCGACTCCCCGCCCCCCCACACACACACCCCAAGACTTTCTACAGGTGGTGTGGCTCAAGGTCAGAGAGAAGAGAAGGCCCCCCATGGTGTGGCATTGGGCCAGGGCAGGGCGGGAGCCCGGGTCTTCTGGATCCAGCCCACAAGCATCCGCCTGGGCCTGTGGCAGGTGCTGATCATGGGCAGAAGCTGTGACCCCAGCAACCTCGGGGAAGTGAGGGGAAGGCTCCTGTTTCTGGACCTGAGGCAGGGATGCTCTGCCTTGGCAGCGGGAAGACAAGAAACAAGCAAACTCACCATGCTGGAGTGCAGACAAGATGGAATTTAGTAAATGACTTTTCTATTTAGGCCTTATTGCAGGGTCAGAAAACGCTTGGAAACACGTGCGAATCCACTGAGTAGGTGGGTGAGGAGACCTCGAGTGCCTGATTAGGGATGTGTTGTAAGGGGCACCGTGGAACCCAAGAGACCCATGAGAGGGCTCTGCTGTCCTCTCTGCCCTCGTAAATCCACCTATTAAAGAAGATTTCTACCAGCATCCCGGGTACCAAAGAATGGAAACCATTCTGGCTACTGTAAGCAGCAAAGGAGTTTATGGGAGGGGTATTGGGCAGTGCAGACACGATGGGAAGGCTGGAGAACAGCACCAGAGAACAGGCAGGAGCCAGGGGAGCTGGGTGGTCAGAGCCCTGGTCACTGGGCCACTGTGAACTGCCATAGGCCCCAGGTTCTGCTGACGCCAGGCTAGATTCTGAGTCCCATCCTCTGCCTCACTGCTCGGACGCAGACCCTGAGGAAGGTATCAGCCGGCCCAGCCCAGGCCCACTGGCCTCCCTCCCAGCTGCCAAGCTCGGGGACAGTGGGAAGGGGCCTTTTCAGCTCCGGTGATGGGCGGCAGTGCCTCCCTCTAAGACTTGCACACAGCGAAGGGCTAAGATGCTGGGCAGCCCCCCCAAAAAATACTCACAGACATCCACCTCAATGGTCAGAGCAAAAGTCAAGTTAGTGATAGTGGTGGCAGAGTTGCCACGGTGACATTTGAAGGATGTGAATGTGCCAAGACTCCCCATTCATTGAGTGGAGGGGAGGCAGAGAGAGCCTGGGGGTGGGTGGGATCGGGGGGCAGCCATGGGCCCCTCCTACCGGTGAGATTTCCATCTGGGGAGGCTGCACCACCTTTTGTAGCCTGAGCAAGGAGGCAGGGACATGAAGAGTGACATGGCCTGAGCAGATACGGGAAGCATTGAGGGCTCAAGTGACATCCCATGTACAGACATCTCTGTACCCCATGCCCAGCCCAGCAGTAGTCACCGCAAGCACCCCGCAGTTAACCGATAACCCTCCAGCGTAAGAGCTGCAGAGACAGTGTCTGGAAAAAAGAACCCTGGTTGTAAAATGCTGGGCAAGACAAGGCGGCTTGAGGCTTCTGGGTTTTCTGGGTTTAGGCCACGCTTCATCTTACACGTTTTAACACAACCAGGCCCTCACCGTGCTCAGAGGACCTTGCAAAGGCACTGACCACCCCAGGGGTGGGCTCCTGGCACCCCACCTCCCCTGGGCCATGGCTCAATAGGCCAGGCATCTTCCAGAAGCCCGGGGTCAGCCCCGAGCTCTCTCCACCACTAAGCCGTGACTCCTGGGTGCCCTTGCCCTGCCTGGCATGGGTGCCACTGCCCTGTCTCGGGAGGAGGCATTACAAGAACTTTAATCTCGTACTGTCAATAGCTTTAAGGTAAAGTACATTCCGGGTAAGCTCTCCAAATGTCAGAGCAGACCACGGGCCCCGGGTTTGGTGCTATCCTGTGGCATTTACTCTGTGGGTTCAGACAGGCGTGTGGGCTTTGGGGTCTGGTACCCAAATACAAGCTAATTACCAGCAAGCTGACAGCAGCACCCCCAGCCACCGGCGATGACTCAGGCCTTGGGTGAAGACCCTCACAGCAGAAGGAAAACACTTGGGCTGTTCCTCGCCCCCAGCCAGCTGCACTAACAGATTCTGATCTTTCTCTGTATTCAAGGCTACCCCAACTTCGTGGCGACCTATGGCCGCGGCTACCCCGGATTTGCTCCTAGCTATGGCTATCAGTTCCCAGGTGAGTGTCTGTCTCCTGGGGCTTTGGAAACTCTGGAGGTGGGCTGGGTTTGAGGGGAGGTGGGAGGGCCCCCAAATAGAATGCAACTCGTACCTAGGTTCCTTTAAGAAACGATCTCCGTGTGCTGAATTTCAAATCCACTTAACGCCAGGGTCAGGAGACAGCAGCGCAGGGTTTCTGACTAACTGAAGTGTTCTGTTGGTGGCTGGGTACTTGAGAGTGGCAGCATTTAAAAATGAAAGGGAAAGAGCTGAAAGCAGAAGGCCTCCCTGTTCACCCTCCTTATTCCGAAGCTGTCACAGGGTCTTTCTCACTGGGGACTGGACTCCAGACCCGGGCTGTCCTCCCTCGCCTGCCTGCCCTCCTCCTGCTCGTTCCTCGTTGCTCTCGCTTCAGTGCCCCTCGGTGGTGTGTCGATGTTGTGTTGTGGGGTCTGTTCCACCCCACCCAGATGGCAGGCCCGGGACCCCTGCCCCAGGGCAGCAGCCAGGGCAGGCATGTGTGGGGACAGAGAGGGGTGCTGAAGGAGACGACGCTTCATGGGGTTTGCAATGCCCCTGAGATCATCCAGCCTTTATCAGACTTGGAGCACAGATGAGAATATATCGGGGCGCTTGGCAGTGTCTCCGTGAAAGGACAGCTGCGGTCCCTGGAGAGGGCAGTAGAGTGGAGTCTCGTCCTCTGCGGGTTCTCTGCTGGGGGTGGGGGCCCCGTGGGAAGGTGGGCATCAGGCGGGATTCTCTCCTGGAGGGTCACTGGAGGCCTGGGAGCGTCAGGGCCTGAGAGAATTAGGGGGCAACGGGAACAGAGAGGTGGTCCTGGAAGGGTGTGGCTCTGAAGCTAAAGAGCAAGAGGGTAGGCAAAAGGGGTACGCGAGGGGTCAGGCTGGCGTTCTCACTGCAGGCTTTGGGGTAGAGAAATGTGGCAGCAGAGGGGGCTCGGGAGGCACTGGGGAGGCCTAGGGCCGGGCCCTGGGTGCACAAGTCCCCCGACCAGCCACAAAGCCCCGGGCTCTTGTCCTGGCTCCAGCGTCAGCTGGCTGAGTGACCATGACCGCAGTTCTCCGTTGGGTAAAGGAGGGGACTGGGCGGGGTGGTCTCTGGGTCTGTGAGTGAGAAGTGGAGGGAGGTGGTGGAGGAGGCAGAGACAGCAGTGGAAGTCCAAGGTTGGGGAGTGGGGGTGTGGGGACCCCACCATGAGCAAGGCCCGGGGGCTGAGGCGGTTTCCCTGTCGGGGCAGGGCCCTCAGCAGGGACCCTCCAGGCACCTGCCCGGGATGGCCACAGCTCCTCCACCTAAGGAAGGACGGGAGCGCAGCCACAGCAAACCTAGTGGTGGAAGCAGCGCTGGGGCCAGGCCCGGCCTGGACTGCTTTAGGTCTGTCGTCTCCGTTAGATTGCTCCCGCTCACAGACGAGAACCCAGAGCAGAGAAACCTGCTCAAGGTGTCAGCCACCAAGGGGCAGGGCCACGATTTTAAATGCAGGCATCCTGGTTCCTAACTGCCCCAGCCCGCCGTCTCTCTAGCGTGAACTGTCCATTAGGAGAACACTGGCCACATGTGGCTACTTAAATGAAGATATAAATTAAATAAAATGAAAATGGAAAAATCCCATTCCTCAGTCACACTGGTCACCTTGCAATTCCTCAGTAGCTCTGTGTGGCCAGTGGCTACCGTTTCAGACGGTGCAGAACAGAGGACGTTTCCATCATCACGGAAAGTTCTGGGCAGTGCTGTGCTGGAGCGCACAGGAGGAGGTGTGCTGTGGGGCGTGCTTGCACTGCTTCTCCCCAGAGAGGGGCTGTGCCACCTTCCCTGTGCTCCGCTCCTTGCCGGTGCTGCTCAGCCCAGAGGCTAGAGGTGGTTTCAGGGGGAGCTGTTTGTCCCAGGGGCCGAGGCAGATGTGCAGGCTCCCCGACCCCGGCTCCCTGAGCACGTCAAGCTGATCTCTCTCTTCATAGCCAGGTTGCCATCACCTCCTCAGTGTGGCAATAGTCCTGAAAGGGTGGAGTTGGGAGGGGGTTTTATGTGCAGTCATTTGGGGGCAGCAACTTGGAGCCCATGCTAAGGCTTCATCTCATCTGTCTCTGTGACCTGCATCCCCCCATCTGCCCCATCGCTGATACAGGAGTGACCTAGTGAGGCCAGGCGGGATGGGCCAGGCCCCCCAGGTGCCCAGCTCTTCACCGTCGCCAGGGCTTCGGGAGCTGGGGGTGGGGTTTGTGCAGGACAGATTGCCCGTGCCTGGGGCCCGTCTGTTTATCACTGTCACCAGCGCCTCCAGCCGCATGCAGTCACCTGGTTTGAGTGGGACAGAAATCAGGCATTAAAATGAACATGCAGGGTCTCCCTGACCCAGGGGTGTAGGCTGTTTTGGTCTCTCTTAGCCATCAAACTTCCCGTTTCCCCATCCTTTCCGTTCACACACTGGAAGCCTCTCCTTTATCCCCACCAATGACAAGAAAGGAATTAGCTGTGGCCCTGAGAGTGAGGCTACCACTCTCAGGAGGGGAGCAGGGAAGGAGCAGCCCTGGGCTGGGAAGGGATTGCCCAGTGCCTGGGTCCAGACACCCGCCCTCCTAGTGAAGAGCCAGAAGGGGGTCAGAGTTGTAGACTGTTGGCTTAAGTCTGCTGCTTCCAGACTGTTCTCAATGCCTCCCCAAGCAGCCTAGTGGTTCTAGACCACAAAGCCTAGGCCCCTGCAGTTTCTAGTCAAGGGCTCTCGAAGCGGTTGCTCCCTCTAGAACCAAACTTGACCCCTCCTGGAGCCTTGGCCTCAGGGGTGGGGCTACCATGTCAGCGAAGCTTTGGAATGTTCTGATATCTGTTACTTGTCTCATGTCAGTGATAATATGTCTAGTGGGTCCAGTTCAGGGGGGCTGGGGTGCAGAGGGGAGACCCAGAGCAGGGGCGGCCCTTTCCTCACCCCCCGTCAGGTGGGTTCTGCTGACCCCTCCTTTCTCATCCCACCCCTTCCCTATCCCCCAGGGACTGAGGTCCTGACATTGGCATGGCCATCACCTCCAGGCTGTCCTGAGCTTTTTTTCTTTGTGGTCTCACTTTTCAGTGTCCTTGGTGTGTGCCCACTTCTCCCACGCCCCCACCTGCAGTCCCTCTTAGGATACATGTGGAACCCACACCCTCCCCGACACTTTCCGAATCCATCCAAGCAGGACGATGCTAGGTTAAGAGAAGTGCAAGGCTGCTGCTCAGACAGTCCCTGCTGCCTGTTTCCACTCCTGAACCATGGGGGGTCATGGGTCCCCCTTTGCACCTGGACTTACCCCTCCTATGAATGCCCGTCTCCTCACCTGGCTGGGGGTGCAGACTTCACTCCCAGTGAGGCCCCGTTTTAGCTGCATGATGTGGGGGTTCTGGCAGGTCTCTCTGGGCAGCCAAGTTGATGCTTCAGGATTCTCCAAGAATAAACAAGCTATTCCGAGGGAGGGGCTGGACGTCTGGATAATTATTAGACTTGGGGGGCAGGGGAGGAGTCCTTCTCTAGAACGGCTGGGTGGTGACCAGTCACTTTGGAAATGGTTCCTTCTTCCCGTGCCCTGGTGCCCACCGTGTCCCCCCCACACGGCTCCTGCAGAGCAGTATATGGTCTTGAATTACAGTCGTGCCAGTGGTCTCCCTTGTTTCCTCTCTTTTCCCCCCTCTGGACTTCTCATTTCAGTTTAATCTGTTAATTTCTGTTCTTATTTCACTTTGCAGACTATTTGCCGATTTCACAAGACATAATTTTTATCAACTAGCTCTTAAGAGAGTCATAAAAATTTGGGGTTTGCTACCATTGCTAGAGAGAGAACACAGGCCAGGTTGGGTCACCCCAGCCGCCAACAGTGTCCACTGAAACTGTTCTAGCTGCCGGTTTGAATGAATGCTCTTTTTCCCATTTTTAATTCTTGGAAAAGACCATCCTCATTGCTTCACCACACAATTTTTTTTTTTTAAATAAATTTTGTTCTCCAGTCCTTGCCCATTTTGCTTCTTGTATTGTGAACAACCCCTGCCTCCCCAGAATGTAACGGGGCCAGAGGGAAACTTCTCACAAACTTTGTAGAGCCTCCTCATGGCAACACAGGAAGAGAGTAAGAAATTATTTTGAATAACGACCAAGCAGGCTTACTTGGGGCATTACGTGGATGTGCTTTTAAAGGATGGTGGTCCAGAGGGGTTGCCATCGTGGGCCTCAGAGCCCCTATGACAGACAGAACCAAAAATGAACACATGCCTGCCTTGCACATACAGACCGTTCCGGAAACACTGATCTGAAAAAAATTAATCTGGAAGAGTAACTCTGTAAGAGGGATTGGATTGTCTCTGCCTCTTGGGGCCAGTCCCTCAGCGGTTGCTGCCATAATAAAAAGCACGTCTGTCTTCAAGAAGGGAGACACCCAGGCACTGCCACGTCTCGGGCACGGGGGGGCATCAACCCCTGCTGGACCCCTTCGTCCCCAGCCTCCCCTTCCTGCCCACACCAGCCCGGCCTCGAGGCCTCCTGGCACACCGGGGCTGACAGTCCCCCCAAGACGGGCTTTCTGTGCCGTGATGCTAACCCCTCCGCTTCCCTGTCTGAAGACCCCTAGCTCTCTTTGTTTAATGAGGTACAGATCAGTCGGACCCCTCAAGAGTCTCCCCTTTGTCGGGGCTCATAGTTTGTGAGAAGTGACCCGTGTGCTTCCATTTGATGCATTTGATGTGAGCTAATCCTTGCGTTTGAATGTCAGTGTCCTTGAGACTCAACATATGCAGTTTTGCTCATCTCATTAAAGATGCTTGATGTAATTAATAATTGGTTAGTTTCCTTTTATTTTCCTGTAGGCTTTTTCATGAGTATTATTTTTTTTTCTCAAACAATCTGTATGGCTTTTTTCCCCCCCATATTTTGTTTTGCTATGAATTGCTTTGCTTTGGTGAACTTGTCCTAGAATGCTTGACTCACAAACGTTTTAGCCATTGTAAATTTTCTTCATCTCTGTAAATAGTTCATCTGTGCTTCTCCCTAATGACGTTTTATTTTTTTCCCTGTAAGCAACTGAGGTAGAAAAATAAATTGTTTACCACGGACATGCTGTGTGCTGCCGTCTCTTAGCCCTACAGAGTCCTGTTCTTGCTCCGGGCGAGGTGAATGCACTAAATAACCAGTCCCAGTGACAGCCTAATGCAGCCTCTAAAAGCATGTGCTCTCCCCCTGCTTCCTCACGTTCCCTGCACTTGCCGGAAGTGATCCGTCCTGGAGCAGCGTGGCTGAGCATCTGCACGTGGCAGCTGCACGGGATCGCCCCATGCCCCTTTCTCTGTCACCACTCCCACCCTCCAGCCAACACGCCACTGGAACATCTGGAACCCGCACATCTGTGCACTGGTTGTGTGGGCTTATGCACGTGCTTTTGCACACAGGCCTCCATGTGTTTGTGCACGTGGCTTGTTTTCCTAATTCCCGGAGCAGTGCAGGTCGGGTGAGGCACTTGCCGGCTCGTGGAAATGTTGCTGGGTGTGAGGCTAGAAGACCTCGTTCCCAGGTTCCATTTGGCCACTTAAGTAGCTGTGGGACCTTGGGCAAGTTTCCCCTTCAAGCCCTGGGGATAGTGATAGTGCCCAGCCAGTCAGCTTGTAAGGAGAATGAAGTGGGATGGTATGTGTATGTGAAAGTCCACTTGTAAATGCTGTTGGAGCAGAAGTTATAGAAGTAGTGGGCTGTGAGGTTCTCATTAGGTCAGCTCTCTGGGGTGGTTTTCCCTGGTGGAGCTGCCTGTTAGTAGATGTGCTGGTGGGAGAAAGGAATGCTATGGGATCCACAGGTGAAGCCAGAGACTTGCCAGGAATTCCTCCCAGCCTCATGTCCTCCGTCCCTCCCTCCTGGTTTGCTGATCATCGGGCACTGGGCTAGGCACCAGATATCGGGACATGAATAAGACTCACCCTTCAAGATGCTTATAGTCCAGCTGAGGGAGAGAGAAAAAATGATCAAACCACTGAGAATCAGATGCTCAGCTAGAGAGAGGGAAACTATCTGGGCTTCGTGAGTTAAAGGTGGGCTGCTTGTTCTGTATGCAGGGCAGTCAGGGATGGCTTCCTGGAGGTGGTGATGCCAGAACAGGGTCTCAAAAGATCAAATTGAATTCGCTGGGGGAAAAAGGGAAGGGAGTATATCCCAGACAGGAGAATGGCATGCTTAGACACTGAATCAGGTAACTTTAAGTTTAGCTGTAGGAAACACAATAATAATGGCCTAATGAAAATTAGAGTATGTTTCTCTCTCCCATGTAAAAGAAGTGTGGGTGTAGCTCCATGGTATTAAGAGTCTGGATTTATTCTATCTTGTTGTGCTACCCTCTTCAGCATAAGAGCTGTGCTTCATGACCTAATAAGGCTGCTTGAGTTCCATCCATCACACACCCATCCTAGTTATCAGGAAAGTGGAAGGGGTCATGAAAAACACACCTCTTCCCTTTCATAACACTTCTCAGAAGACATGCGTGGCACTCTGCATAGATCCCATGGTCAGAACTGAGTCATGTGTCCAGTTTCAGCTGTCAGGGAGCCTCAGAAATAGTTTTATTCCAGGTAACCATGAGCTCAGCTAAAAACGGGTTCCTGGTGCTAAGGGAAGAAAAGTAGAACAGATATTAGGGGACAATTAGTGATCTCTGTCACAAACCTGAGGCAACAAGCACTGGAGGTCCCAGGAATTACAAGTAGTTACCGGGAGCTCATAGGAGCAAATTGGGTTGGGATCGGGGGTGAGGGAAGGGCCGAGTCACAGTGGGCCTTGTGAGTCAGGGTCAGGAATTCAGATTTGATCCCCAAATCACATGAAAAGCCCTTAGAGGATTTTAAGTAGGGGAGTGATGTGGTCAGACTTCCAAAGGGCAGTCCACAGGGATTTGGAGAGCTTAGGGGGGGTGAGCAGCAAAGAAGCCACAAGGGTGAGTTTGGAAGAATGCCCCCTTCTTCCTCTACTCCCACCTCCTCTGCTTCCTGCTTCACCTTCTCTCATCTCCATTCCTCTCCCCCCACCTCAGCTGGCTGGCGGCCCTTTGGGGCCTTTCCACTCTAGTTGGGGACAGCTGGGTTAATACAGTATGGCCCCCCGTCTTCCAACCTGGATCAGAATCTCAACCACCAACAGTGGCCCCGGAGATTGGGGCTCTTGGGACAGCCAGGAGAGCCAGGCTCGTGGCTCAGTGCTCACGGCTTCCTCCCAGGACCCCGTGTGTGTGTGTGTAAACAGCAGGGCGGTGTAGATGCCGAGGTGGCGGCCCTTCCCTGGCTGGCTCGGCCTGGACTCTAGTTCTGGAAGTGCCAGTGTATGCTCCCGCCTCTGCAGTGCTGGAAAACAGGTTTCCTCTCAGGTGCCTGTGTTGACCGATGGGTACCGGCTTCCTGGAGCACTGGCTGAAGGATTTTGAGGCCAAGTCCCAGCTCAGCAGAAAGGAGGGCGGTGACTGATTCGCGATGCCCGCGGTGGTTGCTGGGTCAGGGACTCACGGCCGCTCGCCACATGTTTTGCCTTCAGTCTAACAATGGCTTTCTGGTGCCAGGTGATTTTCAGTTGCTCTAAATCACAACCATTTTGTGTTTCACATCAGGGTGGGAGGTGGGGGGGTCCAAGGAGAGGTGGCCTAGCCAGGGGACCCCTTCCCTCTGGAGGAGAAACCTGTAGCCATCATCACTGGGGGATGCTGCAAGGTAAGCTTTAGTTACCTGCTTTTTGAGGACAAAGTCTCAGTAATCTGTCTGATCCGAGGCATCTGGCTCGAATGCAGAAAGCAGAATGCAGAAAGCCTGAGTGTCTTAGGAGGTGAAGGTGTTGCCATGAACAAGATGACTGAGGAAAGCAGCCCCGGGGACGGCGAACCAGCACAGGCCCAGCCGGTCAGTTCTGTCCAGCTCATGACAACTTGCAAAGCGTAGAGACGTGCGGAATAGCTGCCCTGTCCGAGGCCTCGGGTGCTCTTCTGCCCCCACCCCCTCCTCCAGAGCACTCCAGCCCACCAGGGACAGTGTGCCTCGTGCTCAGCCCCCACTCAGCAGAGCAGGACCCTCCTGCCCCAGTTTCTCTCTCATTTTGCACTTTCTGGGCCTAGTTCTAAGAGGGAAAGGAGCCTCTCTCCCCAGCCTCTGTGTCCTTAGAGGAGGAAGTTCCAGGGCATACAACCAGTGGCTGAGGATGGCCCTTCATTTGGTAGAAATTTAAATCCCAGGACTCTTTCCCTCTTGCTTCATTGTGTCGGGGCTCTTCCTCACCCTCTGCCCCAGAAGCCCCCGCTGGGAAACCTCGCCAGCTCCCCGGGTGGTGGACCTCGGGCTCTACCAGCACTGCCAGGCCCGCTGCTTCCGTTTGGGGTCGAGAACGGAGCCCAGACTGTGAGTGACGGCTTGCTCCTCACTCGTTAGGGAAGCAGAGCTTGAAATAGCAAGACTCTGGGGTTGGCTTCCCAGCTGCGTGGATGTAAACGCAGACCCACGTGCCGCAGCACCCACCGTAAGGGGAATCACTCCCTGGTACGGGAGCGTGCTGCCCACCCAGGAGCCACCGCACATCCGTTTCGTCACCTGCCCTCGAATCAGTCCCCGGGCCTCGTCTCGGGGTCACCCTCTTCTTGATTCAATTTTAAATCACTAGCCAGCCCCACAGTGGCCCGCCCACTCCTGTGCCATGTATGGATTTGGGGCTTACACTCACATTTGAATTTTAAAGGCAAGCTTAGGAAAACTTGTGTCTTGCTTTAAAAGAAGGTGGAGGTGTGGAGTTCAGCATCTCCCAGTCCAGACGGGCCTGGCGGTTGGAGTGTTGGGGCAGCGGATGGGCCCTGCCTCGCTCCCCTCCCTCGGAGTGAAAATTTCAGGAGTTGACTGTATTCCCAGATGGGAACAGAGAGCAGTGCCTAATAGGCACTTAATAAATGTTTGTGGAAATGAATTGGAACAATCTGAATTGACGGGAATTGCGGGTTTCACTTTCGATCAGCTTTCTGGGCCTCTTGAAGCTTCTCTGCATAAATAAAGGGAAATATGACTAAATGAGCGGCCAGCTCCCCGTGGTAAAACCCAGAGCAGTGTGTTCTCGGGCTGGAAGTCAGGAGGCTGAGTTCTTGCCTTGAGCTTGCTGGGAGAGTGCGGCCGTCTCTGAGCCTCAGTTTCCCCATCTGTCAAATTGGGCTGTTGAGCCTCGTCCTATTCCCTTCCTCACAGGTTGTTGAGAGGGTCAAATGGAAGCAGTCATGATGTAGAGCTTTGGAAAAGAATAACGTTGTGTCCAAGGAGGGAGACCCCCACCAGAAGCAGAGGGCCTCGCCTGCTGAGGGCAGCTGTGTGTAGCTCTGTGGGCTGAGAGCCTGGTGTCCACGGAACCCCTCTCCACCTCCAGCACTGCTGGCCTCGGCTCCCCCTCACAGCTTCTGGGGTACCTGGTACCTCCTGGCTCACAAAGTCCCCATTAAGTCAACCAGCAGGCACTTAATCACCATTCTTCAAGCCTTTCAGTTTTAATTTCTGTCTATAAAAGCAAGCCACAGAGGCTGGAGCTTTAAAAAAATAAATAAATGAACATAAATTACAGAGTGTGAAATTGTAGGCAGAAGGCAGTGCCAGACCTGAGAGCCAGGCAGCTCATGCCCTCTGGGACAGCCAGGGACAAATCAGAAGGCCGAGGTGTGTACCCCCACACCCCCTCCTCCCCAGGCTGAAAAGATGGAGCCAGACCCTGCCCAGAGACATCTTCAATGGGTCCAAGTCAGCTTGCCCCTGAGAGACCCCAGCCAACTGGGTCCCCCCATGCACTCCCTGTCCCACGTTCTCTGCAGGGTACTGGAGTGGGCCATCAGGACCTGCTCTGGGCCAGGATGTCCTAGGATGTGGGGTGCTAAGCAAGCGAGCAAGGAGTTCAGATCATGGAGGGAAGTCCCCCATGTGGCCAGCTGTGTTCCTGTGTGATCTGACAGCGCGGTCATGGCTGCATGCACAGGAAGCAGGGTCAGCACAGGAGGGAGTCATCGACCCCACCAGGAACACTTTCAGGAAGTGGTGACAACTGAACTGAGTTTTGAAGATCACGCAGAAGCTCACCAGGCAGTCAAGGAGGAAAGGGTTATTCCACATCGTGGGAACGGCAGGTGTAAAGGCAGGCATGAAAGCGTCACATGCCTTCCATCCCTAGCATTCCTGCTTCCATTGATTCTGTTGTCCTGTTACCTGGGCCAGGACAGCTGGACAACAGACTTGGACATTGGGAAGCCCATGCCAGTTCCTTCCAGACCCAAGGAATCACTGGCAGACACTTTGTGAACCGGGCGTGCTGACCCCACCCTTGCCGTAGGAGCTGCTCCCTGACGTGGCCCTCTGTGGATACCACTGAGCCGGTCCCGTGGGCTCTGGATGCTGGCTGGCCAGGGCTGGTTTCCTTCGAGGCGGGAAGCCTTGCCCAGATGCACCCACTCAGACAGAGAGTTGAGCACAGCCTGCTGTCCCCCCTTGGAGGCCCTGCTCCAGTCCAAGCAGGCGTTGGGCTGGTCCCAGGGCGTCCCAGTTTTGCAGGGGGAGGGTCCACAGCCAGCTTTGCAGCACTTTTAGCAGTGCCCGCGTAGGGCCTCTCCAGCCTTTCTGCAGCTGACCTCCAGTACCAACCTTGAACGTGCTGGGACTCAGGTAAGGCTAGGAACAGGAAGAAGCACTACCCCCACTGCCCTTGTACCTGTCCATCCTTTATGCATTCAGCACGCAGTCATTAAATGCCTTTATGTGGCACTGGTAGGGGCCAGACGAGCAAACAGGATTCCACTCGAATGGAAGAACGCAGAGAGGTTCCTCTAGCCCAGGCCCTCCGAGAGGAGCTGAGAAGAACTGGGTGAGCCCGAGGGCAGCATGTCAGGACTAGTGGGCAGTAGAGGGTGTCAGTGCAGCTGAGGAGCAGAAGCACCAGGGCCCCAGGACCTGCGTCCGCACCTGTGGTGCCCACATCCCAGGGCCCTGGCCACCCCGGCAGGCCTTGCTCTAACTCCTGCAAGCCCCATACGTCCAGCAGCCACACTGCTCTGCCTAAGTTAGAGCTCTTCAACTAAAACTTACCGTTATCTCCCACAAGCAAGTTATAAATGTTATCTGCAAAAGCCCTTTGAATGTGAAATGTCATATAAATTAATAGGATTTTAGACGAGGGAGGCACCAAAGGATTTCTCAGCTCCACCACTGTTATTACCTTGGGCAATAATAATAAAAATAGAAGTGAAAGTTATTATTGCACTTACTGAACACTTACTGAGTGCCAGATAACTGTGAGCCCCTAACGACGTCCTGTCATTGACTTGTTACAGCAGGCCCACGAGGAGGTATCGAGTTAACTATATTTTATATTTTACGAAGGAGAAGAATGAGGCTGAGAGAGAAGCATCTTGGTTCATACAACTAGAAAGTGTTGAAGGTGGGACTCAAATCTGGGTTTTTTTAGATTTCAAAGTTCACGCTTTTAACCACCATTAATGTTTGTTTCCTTCTGCCTTGCTGGACCTTGAGTTCCTCATGTTTTCAATGGAGTAGTCATGTCTTCCTTGTGAAGTGGTAGCGGGGATTCATTGAGATGATGCATGAAGCTCCTCGGTCCCTGGAAAGTGCTCAAATGGTAGCTGCTATTAGCATTAGTGTAATTGTTACTTTTCTCATCATCAAGGCTGAGCTGTATTGTATAGGTGAGGAAACTGAGTCACAGAGAAAGCTATTCTGCCATTCACCCTTTAACTAGGGCTCAGTGGTGTGATCCACTGGCCATTGCAATTTTTTAAATATTTCTGAACCGGTTGGTAAATAGTTGCTGCCCCAAATGCCTCCCCCAACCCCCAACACTCTGAGCTCTCCTCTGAGCCCCCCTGCCCACCCCACATCCATCAACCAAAGGGCCAGCCCAGGACAGCAGTGGTCTGTCGTTCAACACGAAACATCCCAGCTCAGGAGACACAAGGCAGGGGAATCTCCACCTTTTGCAGGGGAGGGAACTTGAGATCCACTAATGTTCGTTGACTCACTGGCCGCTGAGGGGGTCTAGGCAGGATCCTGGAGTCTTTGAGCCAGTTCTCAGGGTGCTCAAGACTGGAGTTTTTCCTGTCCTGGTCTGCAGAGGTGGGTGCCCCAGAGCTGCCATTTGGAACTGTGCTGCGGAGAGTTCCGTGAAAAGGGCCCATCTAGAATGAAGCTGGGGGCCCAAGAAGAGCTCAGCACTTAACCGGCTTAGCAGTGGCTCCCTGCAGTGAGGAAGCCACATTTTGACCCTCGCTGGCAATCAGGCATCTGAAGTTGTGGGAACAGGGAGACGTGTAAACAGTGAGCTCTAGAAGGACCAGAAGGCCAGACCAGTGGTTTGTCCTGATGCCTATTGGCAGTTAGTGGAGGGAATCTCGGAAGCAGACGTTACAGTCCTCTGTATGAGGAATGGCAGGGCAGGGGTGGTGGGGGGATAGAGTGGGGGTGGGGTGGTGGAGTTGCAGCACCTTATTACTTCTCTTTAGAGGTCTTTGTTTCCAAGAGACGGGGATGTTTGTTTTGTAAGCAAGTGGGTATCCCTGTTCTATCCAGGACCCACAAACTGCTGGTCCCGGGCAGCGAGGGCTGGCTTCAGAAGGCCTCCCTGTGGTGATACTTGCCCCTGGAATCTTGTTGGGGGGGGGAGAGTGATGCTGAGCAGTGTCCTCCTTGGGCCAGAAGCCGGTGCCAGATCTTTATATTGTGTCATTCATTCCTGCTGCGTGCCTTGGCCAGCACGGCAGAGCCTCACCCCAAGGCCCTGGACGGTCCGGCCAAGGGCAAAGGGGCTGGGACTTTCTTGAGCCCTGGAAGGCAAGGATTTGCCCCCCTGCCACCAGCTCAGTGGGTAATGATGGGAAAGAATTGGAGGGACCTGTGTCTTGGTCACCTGTGTCCCAGTGCCAAGCTCAGTGATTTTTTTTTTAACCAATTTGAATTCAATTGAATTGAATCAAAGTGGTGAGAACTTTAGGGGATTAGGTCAAGATCATGGCCATGGAAATACCTCCATTACTTTTCTTCTTGCCTCCTGGATTTTGGAGAAAATAATTCATTTGAATAGCTTCCCCCTGTACTGTTACCTTCCCTGAGGGTTCAGTCTTCTGATCGCTGCCTCTGTCTTCAAACAGGATCTGGCCCAGCCCTGCCCGGGTCCTTTGAGCTCAGCTTTAAAACCTGAAGTGGACATAGAGGGACCCGGCCCTAATCTAGAGGGTCCCAGGCACAGATCCACACCCCCAGCTCCTTGGCAGAGTGAGCTGCAGCCCCCGTTTCAGCCCATGGCCCAGCTTCTCACTGGCCAGTTTTCTCTCCTTCCCAGGGTTTGTGTGAGCTGGCTCCTGGGACCCCAGTCCTATGGATGAAGCTCCCCATCCCCATCATGGCTAGCAACTGTAAGCTCCACGAGGGCAGGGACTGTGTGTTTTGCTCACTGCCATGATGCCAGTGCTTAGAGCAATGCCTGGCATCTACTAGGTGCTCACTAATTACTACTGAGGGGGTTAAAGGTCAAGAGTGGGGAGTTTCAAGAGCTCTAGTGCAGTTTTCTGCAGAGGTTCTCGGCGAGTGAAGGTCCTGAATCTTGGGGTCCGGTTCTCTATTGGGAGGGATTGAGTGCCTCGGGGACAGAAAGGGCCCTGGAGAGAAGGCTGCTGGGCCAGCGTCCCCAGACAGAGCCTTCTGTTTCTTTCTGCCCAGGAGAGGACCTACTGCTGGGGTTCTTTCCCCAGGTGCACCCTAGAGTCCCCGGAGAGCTTTTGAAGTTCCCGGCTGCACCTCAGAATGATTATATCAGCATCCCTGGGGTAGGGCCCAGGCATCAGTATTTTTTCAGGTTCCCAGGGGATTCCAATGCTCAGCCAAGGTTGAGAGGTTGAGAATGAGGCCGAATGGAGATGGGAGGGTAGGAGGAATTCCTGTGGGTGGTGGGTGGTGGGCTGTGGGGCTGGCGAGGCTTCTGGTGGCTGGAAGGGGCCACTCTCCGAGGTCTGAGCACCCTCCCTGCTTCCTCCCCAGCCGCAGCTCCATGTCCTGAGCTGGGGGACAGGCTAGGGTTTAGACCAAGGCCCATTCCTGAACTGGGAAATCATTCACCAGGAAGATCAGAAGCTGCAAAGTGCCACGTGGCCGGGGAGCAGGGAGGCAACCTCGCCCCACTCCTGGTCCTCAAGGACACAGCAGGTGGAGCACCTCCAAGGCAGAAGGGAACTGCAGCAAAGTGCATGCCTTTTGCTCCTGGCCCTGCCACCTGGCTTCTCTTTTTATGCCCCCACAAACCCTTTCATCCAAATAGAGGCTCTCTGACAGCAAAACTTCACAAAGGTTTTATGTTGGCAATATACCTTCCATTTATCCCCATCAAAATATCTAAAGCGTTAAATACTTTTTAAAAATTAAGATAACTAGCATATGCTGTTATTCGGGTCATCCCTCTGCTTTAGGTGATAGCACCCCTGGGGCTCTTGACCCTCCCTTAGGCAACAAGAAGGTTCCAGAGACCAGACTGGAGAGCTGCTGACCCCTTCCCCCACCTGGCTGGGCTTTAGCATTTGGTCCCCCTGCCTTCCTCTTGGGAGGGACATTTGTCAGGTTCCAAATGACTGTCATTTCCAGGCTGCTACGATGGTGAGGCATTTCCAGCCCACACGCTCCTCGGTGCCCCTCCCCCCAGCAGCCCCCAGCCCTTTCCTTGTCCAGGACGTCTCCGTGGGAATGAAGCAGTCGGTGTCCTTGGGGAATGTGGCACTTGCTCCTGAGAAGGTGTGTGTAAATCACATTCCTATTTTGAATTCCAGGAACTCGGGCTTTCTTCAAATGGATGTACATCAGCTTGCTTCAGGGCAGAATTTTATACTTTAATCGTGTAAATGTGTCCCTTTGATTACTGAGTTTTCCTCCTTTTTAGGCCCTCTGTTCCAATTTGAACCCCTATGCTCACCCACCCCAAAAATGCACCATCCAGGCCTGCCTGGAGGTGGGAAGGGTCCTGGCCAGCTGGAATGGCAGATGGCAGTATTTCCAAACTCTTTTGGAATGCATTTCCTACATTTGGGGTGACAGTGTCCTCTTTTGGTTGCTTATTTTTTAGTGTTGGGATTCAGTAAAGCAAAACTGGGTTTAACCAAGACTGTTTGAGCCATCCATTGGAATGGCTGGGGGTGGGATGGGGCACGCGGGGTATACTGGGGAAGGGTATATAAGCAAGCACAATATAAGGAAAATCGCCTTTCATAATGGACCCTGTGATGCACATTACTAGAGATTCTCTTATAAAGATTCCTCTCAAAATCTCAGCCTGCTGGAGCCATAAAGAACCTTGGAATTCTGTCCTCTTTTTGTGCGAGACACAGAGGGCCCACTGACTCACCCAAGGACACCGAATTCAGTAATGACTGAGCCAGAAACACACCCAAGCAGTCCACTCCTAGTCTGGCAATTTTTCATATCAGGAAAGGGAGGAAAAGATTCATGACACAAAACTGCAGCAGACAAGGACAGGGTGGCAGTGTCCTTTCGGTGTTTACTAGAAACAGAGACCCCACACCCAAGGTTTCTTCCAGATCAGTGGTTCCCTGCCCACACTGTGCGTCTAAATCATATGGGGGGCCTTGGAAAGATAAGGGGGTGCAGGCCCCGCCTGATTCCGTGGGTCTGGTGGGGCCAGGTCTTCTGTATATTGTTTGGGCTGCCCCAGGCAGGACTGAGAAGCGCCACTTGGAATGGAAACATCCACAGTGGGTCTCAGAGGGGTTTGGTCGCAAGAATTAGATTCACAAAAGTATTTCCAGGGGGTCTTTTCCTTCCACTAGGTAGTAGGGTTACCAAACTGTGCAGGCAGACTCTGCAGTTTAACTTGTTTTAAAAAACTTGAATGCCTTTAAGCCATGGGTTCCCAACCTATTACGCAATGGGGTCACCTGGGGAGCCTAAAGGTCTGGACACCCAGGCTGCACCCCAGACCAAATGAGTCAGGATCTTTGTGGGTGGGGCCCAGGCATCAGCATTTTCTAAAGCTGTCCTGGTGATGCCAGTGGACAAACAGGACCGACAACTGTTGTGTTCAAGTGGGGTGCTCCCATTTGCCATGGCCCCAGTACTCGCCCCTGGGTTATTTATGCTCCTGGCCCAGCTGCTGTGGGCATTTGACTTTGCTGTCCGTGGGGGTGGAGGACAGTGGGAGCGAGAGGCTGCTAGACCTACAGGTACAGCCTGTCGGCTGCAGCTCACCCACAGCGTCCACTCCCAGCCCTGGCTCTCCACCGCTGCCCCAAGGTAGCCTGACCATCATCTGCTGAATGTACTCTGGGGCAGATGCTGGGTTAGGTGCTAAGTGGTTATGTGGGACTTGGACCCTGCCCTAGAAGAATTTGTCACCCAGCAAGAGAAATAAGACGTACATATACATATAACTGTGCTTAGGTAAGGCAGAAGCTGGGAAGCACTGCAGAAGCTGGTAAGTGCCATAGAAGCAGTAGAAACTCGGTGTGGTATCAAATAATTCTCAGAGAACCAAAATACCGTTAACTTGTCATTGTCAGTGGAGTATCACAGCTCCAAAACTTCAGAGGAGTGTCCTGTTCGCTGTCAATGGGATGGAAACACCTTTCACTTGGACAAGTCACTAACCCCATGGTTTCATTAGCGTCAACCACAAAGGCACCACTTTCCTGTGACAAAGGGACTTGGGTTTCTCGTGCTTTTACACCAGGGCACAGGCTCATGCGGGGGTTGGGGACAAAGAGACACTGGAGGTCATCTGGCCTGACCTCCTTGCAGTAGAGAGAAGTTACTCAGCGCCCAAGTCACAGAGCGAGTCGGGTCAGCCAGGCCGAGTCCAGGATCCTTCTGTCATCTCACTCAGAAGGCAGAGGAGCCCCAGACTAGGGGTCTGACCCCTGTCAAACAGTGACAGCTCCTGCAAGGAGTGACACTTGCCCATGCCCGAAATTCTACCATCAGTAGGTCACTCTTTTATGCCCAGGTGTTTTAGTTTCCTGGCTGCTAAAACAAAGACCACATAATGGGTTGGCTCACCAACAGGAATTGATTGGCTCACTGTGTCCGAGGCTGGAAGGCTTGCTTCCTTCCAGGGTCCATTTCTTCTGGCTGGCCGGCAGTCTTCGGGGTTTCTTGGCTTTTCCGTCACATGGCAGTGCGCATGGCAGCGTCCTCTCTTCCAGGTTCCACTGATTTCCACTTCTGCCTGCTTCCCGTGGCTTCTCCTTCCGTGTCCAGTTGCCTTTGCTTATAAGGACTTCGGCCATATGGGATGAAGGGCCACCCTTGGTTTGAGCACCTTAACTAAGAGTATCTTCAAAGGTCCTATTTACAAATGGGTTCACCCCCACAGGACCAGGGGTTGGGGCTGAAACATGCCTTTTTGGGGGATATGATGCAATCCCCAACACCAGGCATCTTTTTAAATGTAAGGTTCCCTTCCGGGAGAAACATACTCCATTCCTAATAGCCAGGTTACCAGATGTCCAACCTACAGCTGCGAGGCCCCATCAGCAAAACTTTTTTCTCCTTTCTGCCTGATTTCCTACTAAGACCTGGGAGGTAGGAGGCTCCCTGGTGTCGGGCAGCTCTCTTGGCCTGGTCATTATTGGAGCTGGAAATTCAGCTCCACTAAAATGACATTATGCAATTGGGATGTTCTGGAGGGTTACTGACGACTGTTATCGGTACAGGATTACTGATATGTACCCTGTATGCTGACGGCTGTCTGACCATATGACCCACCATGGAAAGGGTGGGACAGCCATGCATGGGGGTGAGTCCTGTCCTGAAGGAGGGCTGATGGCTGGACAGGCTTGACAGCCTCATGATGACAACAGCTAACACCCATTTAAGCTCACTGCGGCCAGGCATTCTTCTAAGCACTTTGCATATATTAACCAGGCACAGATATGGTAATCCCCTTTACAGATAGGGACATCGAAGCACAGAGAGGTTAAGCAGCTTGCCCAAGGCCACTCAGTAAGTGGCTGAGCCAGGATTTGAACCGAGGCAGGCACTAGAGTTGGGCATGTTGCTGCTGTGCTAAGCTGCCTTGCCAGGAAGAAGCCTGGTTGCCTCCTTTGTGGTCATCTCCCACCCTGGAGTGGACGCCAGGGCAGACCAGGGCACTGATGGACCAGGGAGCTCTGCCCCACCTTTGCTTGGGTCTCAGCCCCTAAGAGAAGCCCCGGGCCCTGCATCTTTGGCCCTGTCAGCCTTTCTGTCCAATTCTCTGCAGTCTGCCCTGGTATTCCTGTCGGGGCAGTTGTCTTCTCTCCTTGGCAACCCAGACTCCTGTTCCTTCAAAAAGAGAATAGAGAGGTTCCCCAAGGATGAAACCAGACTCTGAGAAACCTGCCCCAGGTAACCCCAGCATTCTCTGGGCCGGGAGAGAAATGCTGAAAATGGGACCACCAAGGGAATCTGCTTCTGCTCCCTGCACTCGCAGCCCTTCCAGAGCCAGCCCTGGGAGGGTGTTTTCCACCAGCATGTGAGTGCTGGGGCCCCCTAACCCCCCACCCCTGGCCACCCTGTGAAGGGCCTGGCCTGGGGACAGGCTGCTCCCCTTTTCAGGCCAGAGCTATGATTCTTCTCTGGCTTCTGACAACCTCTGTGCAGTCCCCCTCCCTGCAACACACACACCCTTTCCTGGATCTGTGCTTGTCCATCGCCCTCAAGCCACAAAGGGCCCCGGGCCCTGGAAACTCAGCATCAGGGGCTCTCTGCAGGTCACCTAGAGAACGCGTTTGGGGCGGCCAGTGAGGCTGGACCGCTGAGCAGGACAGAAGGGGGCTGTGGAGAGCTGGAGGAGTGAGAACCTGCATTCGGGGTCTGGATACTGGTGCAGGCTCTGTGTCCCCTCCAGGTTTCCCAGTGCTTCCGAGCATGGGGGAAGAGGCTGGGCAGGGGCCCTGGTGTCTCAGAAAGGGGGTACGACCCTGGGGCTGTTGGCCCGTCCCCTTTGTACGGGGCAGATGGGGGTGGGGAGGAGGGCTTTCATCCTCTGCCTCTCCCCTCACACCTATCAGTCTGACTTACCCTCTGTTTTGATGGTTGAGATTAAATTCCAGCCCTCAGCAGTGTCTGACGCCCAGTCTCCAGCAGGAGCCTTTATCTGAGATTAAGGATAATGGATTTCCTTTCTTGGATGAGATTTTTTTTTTCCTTTTCTCTCAGACTTTTTGTCCAAAATAGGCTCAACTCCACAAAATAGACCTTTTGTTAACGAGTCTTTTTATTGACTAAACTCCCCTCCCCCAGATCTGTGTCCCCACCACCACCTTTCATGCTTCCAAGGAAACCTTCTGTTTCAAATGCATGGTAAGAGAGTACAAAAGAATAACTTGACCTTCCTTCTCTCCCCTGAGCCCCCACCTCCTTCTCCAAACACCCCCTGAGCCCTGCTTCATGCCTGATGGCGGCAGAGACGGTATAACGGGTCGGGACAGTGAGAAGTAACTTGACTTCTTATTTCCATCAGTAATTCCCACCAGCACACACATCTTCAGAAGTCTAGTCTGCCTGGAAGAAATGGGGAGAGGACTTGGTGGTGGGATCTCTTCCTTCGGTGCCCTTGGGGTTCACTGCTGCCCCTCCCGGCACTGAGCAGCGTCCTTCCTGGGAGCCCGGCTCGAGTCCAACCACAGGGACAGTCTGCACGTTTACTTCACCTGGATCTCTTTTTTTCCCCCTCCACAGCCCTATTACCATACTTAAATGCAAGTACGTCTCTTTTCATTGACATTTTAAGTAGCTTAGCCTGACCTTTTTAGAGTAGCTTCTTCCCTCTTGATCTTCTTTCCCCCTAGTAGTTTTCCGTGTAGCTAAGATTGTAGTCTTAGTTTAGTGGGCTTCTAGTTTGCTCTGTTTGGGGTTCCTCTCCTCCCCCCTCCCCTTCTCCCCTTTCTTTTCCTCTGCTCCCTGCTCTTACTGGTGCATGTCTTCCTCGCTCTTGTCCCACAGAAATTCCGTATCTGAAAGGCTCAATGGCTGAAGTTGGGCAGCTCTGTTGGGGATTTCCTTGAGTTTCCACTGGCTTCTGGCACATCATTTAAAACAGGGCTTGGGGTCAGGACTCTGCCTGGGCAGCAGAGGATGTTTGTATGCGTGTGCGAGAGCGTCAGTGTGTGCACGTGCCGGTGGCTGAGACAAGCCCGGGGGACGGGACTCGGCCACCCCTTCCTTCACAAGGACACTCGGCAGCCGCATCTGGTCTCCTGTCCTCCCGACCTTCGTTCCCATTGCTGCCTGCTGCTCTTGTAGACGGCACAGGCTGGGATCAAGAAGGGCTCCTGGGGCTTCTAGGAGCCCTCCACTGCCGGCTTCCCCTGAGAGGGGGACCAGATTGAAATCCCCAACACTGTGCCTTAGCAGGTTGAAAAACTAAGAGAGAGAACGAAGCCCCAGGACTTTCCCCACGTAGATCCTCCCGCGGCCCCACGCTCTCCCTCCAGGGGCTTCACTACACACTCAGCTGGGACCCCCGGAATGCTTCACTCTTGGGCCTGGAGCTGTGAAAGAGCCGTCCCTCGGATGCGGCTGACATGGGGTTTTGACCAAGTCTGGAGTTAGATGGCCACACAAACCTCCAGTACCTTTGGCAACAGCTGGGATGAGCCCGTCTCTTGGCCAAGGTGCCTGTTCTTGTCAGGTGCTCTCTGCCTGCATTGGAGCTGACCACTCAGCCAGGGGTCCCTGCAGGGAGCAACTGCCCGGGCCAGCCGTGCCAGACCCTTCTCCAGACAGCCCCAGGGAATCCTCGGGTGCAGGGCAGGGTCAGCCTGGAGGCTCGGTCCCAGTCCTCAAGGGATAGTTCCTCCTAATGCTCCCGAATTTTGTTTCTGGAGTAACAAGTGTTAGGATCAAGCATACCTAAGGACGCTGTGCCTTCCAGAAGCCTGAGAGCCACTGCTGTGTGTCCCCCCTAAAGGCTGACTTGTGAATTCCCGTCCCCCTCCTGTCTTGTGTGGAGGGTGGGGAGCGTGGCCTGGGTGACGGTCTGTCTGTGGTCCTCTGAAGGGGGCCCCTGACTCCGACTCCTCTCTCCCCTCCAGGCTTCCCAGCAGCGGCTTATGGACCAGTGGCAGCGGCGGCAGTGGCAGCAGCGAGAGGCTCAGGTAGGGAGGTCTTTGGGACAGGCGGCTCCCAGGCATGCCCCAGTGTGTCAGGGGGAAAGGTAAAGGCCCTGTCGGATCTGTGTGTCTGCATCTGCCCAGCACTACTCTGACCGTAGCCCGGGGGCAGGGAGGGGTGGGCCGGGCCCTGCCACCCGGGGCAGCCCCTAGTGGGGGTCAGTGCCACGGGACTGCAAACCAATAAGATCACTTGTTCTCTCATTTTAAGAAGAAAAAAATATTTCCTTTTGACCTTTGGACGCTCCCCTTCCGCTGACACAGTCGCTTCAGGGCACCTGTGTCCTTTCTCTCCTTGGCTTCTAACTGGTGTACAAGGCTTCCCTCCGTGGGGTCTCTGACTGAGCCAGAGGGTTCTAGGTTGTGCGAGGGGAAGCTCAAAGCCTTGGAGCGGCCAGCCCTCTCCCGGGCTCCTCCTGTACCTGGCAGGAGAGTGTTCTGATCTGGCCAAAGAGCCGCAGGGCCCCTAAAGGGCCATACGTGGAGCCAGCACTTTGCCTCCTGTGAACGAAGCCCCGTCACATCCTAGTCTCCTGCTTAACAGAGACCAGATGGGTCCTGGCCTCCAGCTGCCAAGGATGCTGGGGCTTTCTCTCCCATGTGGTTGCCCCCATCCTTCATCTCCAAATCCAACCTTTCAGGCGGTTTGGAGCCTCTCGAGGGCACTGTGGGATCAGACCGGAGTTGGGCCAGGGCACTTCAGTCCCCCCAAATGCCCTCCGCCTTCCTGGGCGCGCAGGGCATCTGCTGTGCACTGACTCCGCCAGGCCAGCCGCCTTCTGCCTCCCTCCCTCACCCTGGCGATGGTTTGCAGCTCTCTCCCCATGCCCCGTGGACAGGGCTCTGGGGAGGGGGAAGATGGTGTTGCTGGTGAGGGGATGGGGAAATGGAACTTGGAAAGCCCAGAGGGCAAATACCAAAAAAACCCAAACCCTTGGTCATGAGAAACCGGCACAGTGAGGCCCATTAGAAAGCGTCCATAAAAATCCGTTCCATGCAAACTGGCACTGCCTCGGAGCTACAAAGGATCCCCTTCCCTGAATTATCCATTGGGTTTTGTTTGGAGGGGGCCAAAGAGTTTTGGGGGGTGGGGGGCAGCTGAGGGGCAGTTTGCCAGGGATCTGGGGAGTGGGCAGACTGGCAGGCAGGTCCAGATAGCTGGGTGCCCTTCCTCAGCTCCCACCTGCCCCAGCCAGTCTCCACAGGCTCTGCCCACCCTGTGGCCAGTGCCCCTTAGCCTCGCGGGGGCCGGGGGCAGCTGCCTCATGTTGTCCTCTTCCGTTTGGTATTTTAAGTGCTGTTTTGGTATCATTATAAATGACCCTTAGTCCTATCTGTGCCTGGGGGGCGGGGGGAGGGAGGGGAGATAAAAAGAAAAATCTTGAGATTTTTGAGTGTTGTTGGTCGTTGTTTTCTCCGTTCAGTTTCTTTCCTTTTATAACTTGGATTATGAAACTAAACTTTAACCCGAAATTAACCCTGCCTCTCTCCCACCCCCGGTTCTCCTTGACTTCATGGCAAGTTTAAAGGGCAGCACGGGGTTCTTTGTGAGTCTGAGAGTGGTGCCCCCCACCCCCCCAGCTCCCAGTCTCTACCCCCTCCCACCCCCACCCCACCCCTCATGGAGCCCCAGAGCCAGGCCAGAGTCCCACCCATTCCCTCTAACTCCTAACCACCAGAGATCAGACACCATCTCCAACCACACATTTTTTTTTCGGGATCAGTGGTGTTTTTATTTGTAGCCAATCTTCATCCAGAGCCAACCACTCCCACAGGCCATTTAGGTCAGCCATGTTCATCGCTGCACTGCTAGTGAACTCTATTCAGGAGTGTCCCCTGACCACCTGCCCACACCAGCCTGGGTTAGTGCCAGGAGTGAGTCCTCAGCACCGAGGTGCCCGCCCTGGGGTGCAGGCTGGGGCAGGAGGCAGTCCCGCAGGCTTTGGGGCAACTCCACCATGCTGCCCGGGGACAGGGGTTTGGGGTGAGCCTAAGGGCGATGGCTAGACTGTGCCCACTGCGGTTAGAACACCCTCTGGGCCAGAAGACAGGGCCCCCCAGCCGCCCTGCCTCCCCCACCTACCGTGGGCCTGGAGTAGGGTTACCAGGGTGGAGAAGGAAGATCTCTGCCTTTCTTTCTTCTAACCCATTTTGGCCCCTTGGGATGATCATCTCCCTCTGGAAAATGTTCTGGACTCCTGAGCCTGGCCAGACGCTGGTTCTCTGCCTGTGGCCCGGCCCCAGTGGCCACAGCTGCCCGGCCTCTGGAAGAGGGTCCACACAGACAGGCTTGGGTTGTGCCTCAGTTCCGCTGCCCCTGCAGGCCCTGGGGGGTTCACTGAAGGCCCATCGCCCAGTTCTGCCTTGACCAGCCTGCAACCCTGCCCCTCCCTTCCCAGTTCCTTCCCAGGGGATGAGGATGCTCCTGCAGCCTCCCGAGCACACTCCAGTACTAACTGCATCCCTTATAGGGAGAAGCACGGGTCAGGGAGAGCGTGTGGAGTACCCACCTTGAGCTTGGTACCGTCCTAAACCTGTTAGGTGATTAAAATAGTAGGAGATGTGGCCTCTGCCCCACCCAGGGGCTCTCAGGCTGAGTGTAGGAATTAGGCATCCTATGGAAAGCCCTTTTTTGTCTTTTCGTTTTTGTCCACCTCCTCCTATTGTTTTGTTTTGTTTTGTTGTGTTTCTTTTCCTACCATCCTTACTTATTAGGGGAGCTTTCTGAGGTAGGAAGCACCTGCTGAAGGCTGTAGGGATGGGAAGCAGCTTGGGTTTTGCTCAGGTTGGCAACTGGTATCTCTCAGGGCTATGGTGTCAGGGTAGGGGGTCCAGGGGGGCCTTGAGCTCTGCACCCACCTCAGCCAACTCCTCCGGGCCGGCTGCCCACCTTTTCCTAATCCACCCAGGACCTGAGGGGAGCAGGGCTCAGGTGACCCCACCAGGGAGGTCCCTACCGACTCCTAGATAACTTCACTATCAGTGGTCACTTTTCTTTTACCTTCACCTGGTAGTTTGAAATGTCATCTTTTCTTGTGCTCAGTCTAGAGTTTGTTTATTTTGCTCGTATTCATTCAGTTCCAACAGCCCCATCATGTCCCACCCAATCCTAAATCCAGTTTGGCCAATGACTTCCCCCACAGGTGAGGGAAGTGGTTTGGATTTTCAGGCTATTTTATTTCCGGGCGACATTATGGGTGGGTCAGTGTATCAATCTCAGAGCTTCTGAGCCCCCTGGAGCCCCCCCGGGCCCCATCTCCAGCCCCCATCTCCAGCCCCAGCCAGGACCCCTTACTGTACTTTATACTTGCCAGCTTTATCCCAATCTAGTGACATGAGCTCCCGATGGTGGTGGTGAGTGTCAGCAGTTATGTTTCTGTTGTCTTTTCTCTTGCTTGGTTGGGGCTGCGGTGAGAGAGTGTCTCTGAGGCACACTTTCCTGCCTCTCTTACACTAGGATCTGCACACCTCCTCTCAAACACTCTTCTGAGCACGCTCAGCGGGAAGGTTTGTCCACACCTATTAATCCTCTCTCAGTGTCCAGCTTCCTGTTAGTACCAGCTGGTTTGCATGTTTTTGCTTGTTCAGATGAAACAGTTCAAGAAACAAACTCATAGTCAACTCTCGAGAAATGTCTTTTTTTTGTAAACTTTCGTTTTCAATTTTTTTTTTTTATTAGTTAAAACTCCAAAACACCTGTTGTCCAGTAAAACATTTCACACCTCCCCTGCCTGTTCTTAGATTGTATGTATCTGTGGGACTGAACTAAATGCATGCACTGTAGTAGATGTACCGGTAGCTGTAGCTGTAGTTGTACAACATGCATTGTTGAGTTGGTATTACAGGGTCTCCGACGGCTCGGCACGGCACGACCGGCTGAAGCATAGCGTGGGGCATGAGGAAGAGAAGGGGCTCCATATTTTCAGTGTTGCCAAGGGGCTTGGATCCATGCTCTCGCCATCAGCCACCACCACCTCCCCTCACACTCCCTGCTCCCCCAGTCCAGAACTGGGTCACCACCCTCAGCTCTAGCCGTCCCAACTGAGGTCTCTGTTGATAGTATCCAGCGTGAAAGAGGATGCAAGGAGTCTTAGAGTTCTTCTTTGTTCTGGTCTTCCTCACATCGTTCTTGAACAGAGCAGATCTTTTCTAATTTCTTATAGCCTGCCAAGCCCCTCCATTCCTCGAGTCCTTTGCCAGCTCACAGCCAGCCCTTCAGGGAAACGGGACCATGCGGCAGCCCAGTCTCTATGGTCAATTCCTTGGGGCCAAGGGGAAGTGAGACATGGCAGGGACAAGGCTTGAGATCCTAAGACCCTCAGTCTACAGACAGGGAATGCATTTGGTCACAGCGAATGTTGGTATTTGTTCTTGTCGTTGGTGAAGGAAAAGGAGGTTTTCAATGAGCTCTCCAAGGAGGGTAGGGTGAGTGACATTCCTGGTATGGGGACATTCCTGGGTTGGAGATTTTTGGCACATCCTCATGGTGGGGTGGGGAGGGAATAAGGTGGGTCTGTAACAACCGCAGAGGAGGCCCCCTGTCCCCCAGGATGACTGCCTCAAAGGTATGTGCCCAGTGGTCTTTGGACAGATGTCTTCCCTATATTTGTGGTGATAAGGGAGCACCAGAGGCCTCTTAGAGCCTTTGGAGATGTCCCTAATCTTGGAAAGTTGATGTCTAGTGAGATGGTACTTGCTGCCTGTGGTCTGCTCTTTAGAGTGGTTGGTGGCTCTGACTCGCCCTAAGGCGGCAGGCTCTGTGAGCTGCTGCAGGAAACAGGTGGGCATGATCTGAGCCGTTTCAGGGTACAAGTTGCCTGTTTTGTGAGATGGAAGCCCAGGAGAAGGTCAGAGAGTTCATAAAGTCCCCAAATGAGCACGAAGGGAGCGAGCAAAATGGTAGCTCGACGGAAAGAAGCTACGGTGCTGCAGAAGCCAGTGGCAGAATCAGGGTGAGCAAGGATTAAATGTGAGCTCCGCCAGTCTGCCACAGACAGAATGAGGGCAGCCAGGCACAGGAAGTGCAGTCTGGAAAGAGCCAGCCTTCCAGCTTGGCTGTCCGGGGGCGAGGGTGTGGGCAGAGGAAAGTGGGGGGAACTGTCAGGTTTTGAGGCTGCTGAAGCTGCAAATTGACCCTAGGCAGGGGGTGGGGGTGGGGGGGTAGAGGAAGGCAGAAATAGAGCAGAAAATCCCCCTCCCACTGGCCTAAATCCTGTTCTGGCTCTGCTAGGAAAATGGCTTTGTTGCCCTGTGGCTGGAATTCCTAAGAAGTCTAGTTCCAGTAGGGTGGAGTGAGCAAAAGCAATATTCATATCAGAGGGATAGAATAAATCCTTTAACTTGAACCAGAAAAGAAAACACTTTGAGGAGAACAGATCTTCAAGAAGCAGTCCTGCCCATTCTACCCCTCTCAAAATAGTTTCCACTCCCACACTGATAGCCTCTGCCTAGATATGTTAGGGGCTGTGGGGTGTGAAAGGTCTTGTCCAGCCGTGGAGGGATCCTGGAGCTGTTTGGGCTGGTTGTGGCCACAGCTTTAGGGTTCCCAGATTTTCCTTTCAACAAGCATTTACTGAGGATTTGCTTTGTACCAGGCACTAAGGAATATAAAAACAGGTAACAAAAACTTCTTACTTCCGATAGCCTGAGAATCTAGTTCTCTCCCCTGAAAGCCCCTATTTCCCACAATACATTGCTTCTGGCCTGACAACGACCACTGTCAGCTGCAACGAAAAGGGAAAATGGATCAATGTGCTGGCCTTCACTTCTAAAATAGCTTTCCTGGGCCTCCATCGGCAGTATCCAGTGTCCAGGGATATAGGAAGGCTGTCTCTACTTCCTTCCCCCCCGCCTTCCTTGTGCTAGCAGCAAGCATCCTTTGAGGCTGTGACCCCAAGCTGGGCCCATCTGTGGGTAGGGTCATGGAGAGACCCTGTAGCTGGGATTAGAGGCTCATCTGCAGCCATGGAATGAGCCAACACCATAGCCCAGAGGGAGAGCGAACCTGTGACCCAGTAGGACCAGCCACTGTCACCAGCCAGACTTTCCCATAGGATCTTTCATGAACACCCATCTCTCAGCCCCCTGCCTTGGGTTTTGGGGATGGGTGCCTTATTTTCCAGTTTGTCATTATTTTTTTCATTTCTGGGAGAGCCTGGACTTTCACTCTAGGAGTCCAGCATGGATTTCAGTAACCCCAGTGAATTTATAATAATGTGCAAAGCCACCCACCACTGACCTCAGCAGCTTCATTCATTTTCCAAGGGCTTTCAAGACCAACCCTGTTGAGGATAAAATACATCAGCTCTAATCAATAATTTTATAATAGAAATACCATGCACTTGATAAATCAGCTCTAGTGCAATTAGTGACTAGCCTTGAAGCCCAGACTTAAGAATGAGTTAATCCTAAAGCGAATGGAGTGGAGGAATGTTAACGGTCTTTCAAATCAGTGGAATGATTTTCAGTGGGTGACACATCCCTGCCCGCCCCCTGAGCTGGGTGGCCCTCCCTCTTGTGCCGGCTCGGGAACCCAGGCCCAGACATCTGAAGGGGATGTGGAAAGCATGGTGGTGCCCTTCGTAGCCCCATAGGAACATGCAGACCACAAGAGAAAGGGACTGGGTAGGGGCCCTGCAGGGTCCAGGAAGTCCCCCAAAGCTTGTGAAACCCCTATGTTGATGAGAATCATCAAAGGAGGATGTTTGGGTGCATGACGATTCCTTATATTTCTGCAGAACTTTGAAATTTCAAACACTGTCATCTAGATGACCACAGCAACCCCATGAAGCAGGCAGGAAGGCAGATGATTTGGGCCTGTTTGTTGTTGTTTTATGAGAAGGCTGGGCTTCAGAAAGGTTCTGGGACTTACTCAAAGTCACACAGCTGGTTCCTTGGAGATCGGGGCTCTGGTCAAGGGTGAAGGGCCCTGGACTCAAACCCAGGTTTTTGACCTCTTTAAAGTAGCCCTGGGGGGAGCCGTTTTCACTCATGAAGGACCCAACTACTGCCCAGCACCCAGCACAAGCAGCAGTGAAGGATGTGCTGGGAGAGCCCAGGCAACCTCAAGTTCTAGCTCGGAATGGACCAAGGACTCGGGACCCAGCCCCGGATCACACAACCTCACCTTTCAGATGCGGATGTCAGAACTGGGTCCAGGGCCTATCTGCCATGGAGTTTTAATTCAGCAGGTACTTGTTAAGCATGTAACAACCAATTATAATTATAGGTGGCAGGCATTATCCTAGGTCTTCGAATCAGGGTGCTTTGGGTTTTGTATGAGAAAACCCAACTCACTGTGGCTTAACTATTGGAGAGGATGTATTAGTTCACATACTGAAAGCTCCACAGAAGAGTGGGCTGCATGTGTGCTTTGCTCAGGGCTCTTTTTCTGCACTTATCTCAACTCTGTCCCCCTTCTCGTTTCAATACTGTGTTTGTATTTTGGGTTTCTTTATGGTGGCAAGAGGGCTGCCACGGTTTTCAGCTTTGTACCATCCTGGCCAGAAGAGGAGGTCATATTGTCCAGTATTCTAGCAAAAGTGCAGAGCTTTATGCTGCTTGGCTAAAGAACCCATCACTGAGAGTGGGGTCCACCCCCCTCTAAATCGAATGGCTTTTACAAAGTGGAGGAAACCCAAAGGAAAATCTGGGGCCTGATAAGAGGGAGGAAGAGGGAATGGATGCTGTATAGACAACCCCATGAATGTCCACCACAGCCCTGGAAGCTCATGGATGAATACCGAGCACGATCCGTGCCTTATGAGGACCTCCCAGCCTAGTGCGGAGACCAACAGGTGATTTCAATTTGGCATAGCCATGGAGCTCAGTGAGGACAGAAACATCTAAAGAAGTTCAGCCTGGCAGCAGCCCCACAGAGCACAGCCTGACCCTTAATCCTGAGTCTTGGAGCTGGGTTTGTGACCTGGAGCCAGGGGAAGGGAGCCAGGCAGCCAGAAGGCAGACACTGGAGGGCATTCCAGCCAGGGTCCTCCACCTCCTCCCACTCAGGGTCTTAGTTTCCCTTGACTCCCTTGGTTCTGCTTGGGGCTGCTGGGTCCCATCCTGTACCCTCATGGCAGCCCCTGCCCCCATTCTTTCTTGCCAGTACATTTCCCTCTGTCCTTGTCTGGCTGAGACTGCCAAGAAGCCACACCCGATTAACCCTTCCCAGGGTGCCCCACCTCTGCTCCCATGTTCTCAGCACAACCTCCCGTCCATGGCACCCTTCCTGATTGGTGAGTTCTCATGAATGAAAGGTGGGGCCAGGAGTCCTTGGAAGATTTTTGCATGTGGCTCAGGGTGACCCCTGCCTTCCCCAACAATATACTGTCGGTCCTCCAGGAGGCAAAGTCAGTCTAGCCCTCACTGTTATTATAGATGAGTAATTATTATGCAATTAGAAAAAGCAGAAAATAAAGGGGCCCTTTGTTCCAGGATATGTATTAATGTTAATTAAAAGTCCTCCCCTTTCCAGCTTGGCATTCTACAGAACAAGAGGCAGGCAAATAATGCTTCTGATTGACTGATTGGCTGTCGGATTTAGACCTGCCAGAGGATAAGGGCGGTGGTGAACCCCACCCATGGCCCCCAAAGGAGCGCTCCAGCCAGATTCTCCAAATTCAGACCCCCCTACCCCACCGGGGAGGGCCCTTGCAAGAGGTGGATGGAATGCTAGAAACAATTCCCAGTCAACTTGATTGAGATAAAGTTAATATAGCAATGATAATAGCTAACATTTATTGCTTAATGTGAACCAAGTACTGGGCCAAGCCCACATGCCTTATCCTATTTAATTTTCACTATGAAGTGGTCACTGTCATTCCCATTTGAAAGCTTAAAGAGCTGGGGCTTAGGGAGGAGATTTAGCTTGTCCTGGGGGGTGGCAGAGACAGGATTTGAGGCCCAGGCTGGTCTCGTCACTCTGCACCTCTCAACCGCTATCAGTAGCCGAGGCGCCACCATACCAGCCTAGCAAGCAAAACTCGGCATCTTTAAAAGCATACACTCAAGAAAAAAAACAGCTGCTGTCAACTCAATTCTCCATATCCTTGGGGGAGGAGATAACTCAAAATCATTTACGACAGGCCTCGGGAGGCATTGTATGTATTTTTTGCACCTGCTTCTCCTGTTGCAGACTTAACGTCGTGGCACTGTCTGGCTTTGGCTGACATTTCTGTTCTGACTTCAGGTCCCTGAATCCATTCGGACCAATGTCAGACAAAGGAGGCCCAAGGGAGGGGTGTTTGGGTAAAAGGGAGTTACTCTGAAGGTCACTATTTGGAAGGAACCTTTAGCTAAACACAGCTGAAGAAAGTTAGCCACTGCCCAAGAGAAAACAGGCAGGGGAACCAGGGAGAGCGTCTCTGGGAAAGACAGACGTTCTCCGTGGGGGTGAGTCAACATCCTTTCCCGTGGGCTCGGGGACAGAATCCGGAAGGTCGCAGGCAGGCACTGCCCAGCCTAGGACTGGGAGGGGATTGGCCGCCCAGTCGCTTGGCTCTGGCTTTGGACCAATGGCTGTGTGGAGGGGGCGGGGCTCCAGCCGGGAGCGGCGACTCCTCGGCCAATCATCCTGCAGGGAGGCTGGACTCTGGGAACCATGGCAACCGCGAGCAGGGGCTCATTTGTTTTGTAGATGAGTAATTACTACGCAATTAGAGAAGGCTAAAAATAAAGGGGCCCTTTGTTCCTGGTTACTTATTAATATTAATAAAATGGTCTGTCCAGGTCTGTGGTAAACAGTTAATGCAACCCCGTGAGCCTGTGGTAGAAGCCGCAGTGGGAGGAAAAGGACGCCCACCCCCCTTTCCCCTCTCTCTTCTGGAAGTTATTTTCCGACTGTAACCTGGAGAGGTTTGGCTTTCCTGGCCTTAGGGAGAAGAGAAGAGACTCGGCTTCGCAAACACTCGCAGGATCCAGGACGCCCTGGAGTCAGGGGGTCAGGCCGGCACTGACCCAGGCGGAAGGACCTCCTGCAAGAAGACTAAACGCATAGCTGCCAAACCAGAAAACATGGCCAGTGTTGGGGGAAACCCCTAGTCCAGTTTTGTTATATGTCCTTGGCCTTGTTTAACTTTTCTGGGTCTTGATCCTTCAGCCTTAGGTGCATAAAATAGGCCTTAAACCTTCCACAGAAGTAGCCCCAGGGAAGTGTTTGTCTCCCCTTCCAGCCTTCCTCCCCACCCACCTGGCTTGAAGAACCCATTGGGCTTAGGCTTGGCAATGACTTGCTGGAGAGCTACACAGTGTCCCCTCCGCTCCCATGCCCTGGCTTTTGGTGTTCGAACTACCGAGAGCTTCCCTTACAACCCGTTCCCTTCCTGGGCGGGGAGAGGTGGCCCTGTGGATTAGTCCACTAAGAAAGAAAAGAGAGGGGGCATGAGCGTTTAGGGGATATGAAGACTTGGTCCCAGCCCAGGTTCTGCCACCGGCAGGCCTGCTTCCTTCTTGTTCACTTGAGGCCTTGAGAGGGTCCTTGGGGTCCATTTCAGCCTTTCTTGCTGCTGTTTCCAAAGCTTTCCATCCCTTGCCCTTGGAGGTGAAAGGGGTGACAGTGACAGCACCTTAAGATCCAAGAAGAGCCATGGAAGCATACCAGAGGTAGGGAGGAAGCTTGGTGGGGCTGCATTTGCAAACATTCAGGCAGGCATTTTTTTAATGCACAAAGGCAGTGGGAGAGACAGAAGTATTTCTGGAATTGGGTATCATTTTTTAAACTCTGTAGCCCCAAATCCCATCCTTGGGTGTAGTTGATAAGCCCCATAGGTGGATGGTATTCATTAATAAAGGTGGACCCATTGATAGCTGCCATCGGTCAGAAATCAGCCCTAAGAGCAGGACCAACAAAGTTGTAGTCAAATTTTGCCACACGTTAGAATCACCTGACGAGTTCTTAAAATTCCCAGTGCCCAGGGCAGCTCTGAAGACCAATCAAATCAATCTACCTGGGTGGATCCCAGGCCTCAGGAGGATTTAAAGCTCCCCAGGTGAGTCCCGTGTGTAACCGTGGACTCAGGTACCACAAAGCTCTTTCCAGATGCCATCTCTGTGGCATCATCACCAGCACCCTTAGCTGAGAAATGGATAAATGAGACCAAGTCAGGCAGCTCAACCCAACTCCTCAAATGCAAGGGGGCAGCAGAGCTATTCCCGGGTCTTTAGCCTGCAGCCTTGGAGCCCAGGGCTCTCCTGCCCCCTGTTGTTCCTCCTAGCAGGGCCAGGAAGTGCAGCCCTGTGTCCTCATAGACTCATAGACTCTCCTGCCTCCGTCCCCTCCCCACCCACCCCCCAGGCCTGCCCTGGCTGAGCACCCACACCTAGAACTAGCAATTCCAAAGCAGCTACAAACAGGGACACGGCCGCCCTTCTTGACTGTCGGAGGTAAGGTCGGAGTTTGTTTGTTATTAAAGACCTAATTAGAAAGGAGAGGGAGCGGAATGGCTCCGTGCCTGGCTAATTAGTGACATGTATGTGCCCGCTTTGAACTTCAAGGACACAGAGCTATTAGCACTTACATCAAAAATGGATTTAACGCCTGTGCCTTTATAATCATCAAAGACTGGCTGCTCAAGTGGAAAGCCTTTTGTACAAGTCCTCGAGGGGCTGCCCTTTGGGTCTCCTCCCCACTCCACCCCTGACTGCTGGAACCCCCGGCGGTGCGTGTTCATGTGTTTCCATTAGATCGGGCGGTAAATGTTGATCTGTCCTAGGGGGTTCCAGCACTCCATGGGACTAGCCCTCGCAGAATGGAGTGGTCTGCTGGGACCGGGGTCACCCTCTGGGGGCCCTGCTGAGTTCCACCCCTGTCTGGAGGGGTCCCAGTGATGGCCGAGGCATGGCGAGCTCTTTCTCTCCTGTACTGCCCACCCCATCCCCACCCCCCAGTGCCACACGCCTGCGTGCCACACGCCTGCTTTCCACACAGCCTTGGTCTCTGGGATACAGGACAGAGGAGGGTGGCCCAGTCAGGAGAGAGGCAGGGGGGATGTCTCCATCACCAGGACCTCCCAATTTGGAGAGGGTAACAGGGTCCAAGCTCTCAGGAACTTACATTCCGAGGTTGGAGAGTGGATTCTTTGTTCTTGAATTTGTGATCTCTCTCGGGCAAAGAAAGAGCCAAATGAACAGAGGAAACCAGGTCAAACTGTGATTCAGGGAAGGACACCTGGACAGCATGATACAGTTTAAAGCACACGCACTTTCAAGTTAACACAGCTGGGTCAGTCCTGTTGGCCGTGTGAGGCTGGACATGTTACTGCTTGGCGAAACCTCACTTTCCTCATCTAACCTGAGTGCAGGGTAGTCGAGTCGCTCTTACAGGTTGTGAGCGTGTGAGAAAAAGATGGTGTAAAACACCTACCACCGTGCCTGGCACCCTCGGAAGCCACAGCTCCTAGAACTCTGTGATTCTTGACTCATCGGCGCAACCCTGTTTCCCCCCCACTGGTATGAAGCACACACCCTCCCCCGCTTTCCTGACAAGAGTGTTTTCTAATTCTTACATGGTTTTTCATCTTGACTAAGGCAATCTTTTAAGTATATAGTGTCGGCCGTGGAGTTCACCGTGTTTCCTTTCCATGACAGCATATAGTACCGAAAATTTACGCTGGCCTGAGACAGGTGGAACATTTACAAGACACCAGCAGGGACGGACCTCTCTGGGAGGGGCGGGAAGTGGAGGTGGCTTTCAGGGTGGGAGTTAGTGAGTGAAAACACGCAGCCCAAGTCGGTGGCCGAGTACAAGGGGGAAAAGGCCAGACTGGTTTCTTCTTTGAAAAGGCAGAGAGATGGATGTGCCTCAAGGACAAGGGCAGGCATCAGATCAAAGCGAAGCAAAGAAGGTTCTCAGGAGTAAACTAAGAGAAACTTGGAACAACCCGACTACTCGAGAGAGCGGAGAGGCATTCACGACACCGTGCTCCCTGTCTTCATTTCCTTTCCAGTCTCAGGTGGAATTAGGCTGGAAGAGGGAGCAGAGTCTTCAGCATCCTCCCATGGTGCCCACCGCCCCACCTTTATGTGGGTGCTGGTGGATTCTGGATCTCCTCTCTGCTACTCCTTCAAGTTCGGAGCCTGGAGTCAGAAAGCAATTAATTTAGGGATGAGGCAGCAGGACGCTAGTGTTAGCCGAGCCATAAACATTCGTTGCCCTGGATGGTTTTCACCTCGTCCTCCAAAACCTTTTGGAGGGTCTGGGTGGATGCGCTGTGGAAATGCCCGTCCACCCTAGGGAGGGGCTGGGAACAGAGCCTGACCCGTGGCGGCCTGCTGAGGGCCTTGCATTGGTGAACCAGTTGCAGCCTGGCAGACGGTCTACACTGGCAGGGCGGGCACCTTCACCACCAGCCAGCCGTTCCTGGTCACTGAGTAGTGCTTTTCCCTTCCTGGGGTCCCTCCCCCACTGCCCTCCTCCTTCCCTTGGGACCCCTGGGAGGGTGGCAGGAAGGGAACCTGCCATGAGCTCCAGAAGAAATTTCAATTTTGCTTTTTTGCTCTCATGACAAAAGCCTGGTTTCTTTGGCTCCATCCCCGGAATTTACACCACAAGCAGATGCCAGCCAGCTGCTAACTGCCGACCAACCAGCCACGAACCCACCCAGCCTGGTCCTTTTTCTGAGGAGAGACACACACACACCCACAGACCCAAGTCAGGGTCCACAACAAAGAGCATCCATAAAGAGCTGTTCTCTGTTGAGAAGGTGTCTCCACAAAAAGTATAGTGGCCAGAGCCACAAAGCAGTCCTCAGACAGTTCTGCTCTGGGTGTTTAGAGCCTTCTCCTTGCACCTGTTTGAATGGCAGTGCGAATCCCCAGGTTTACCGTTAGCAAGTTATAGTTACGTGAGGGTTTAGAGCCGGCCAGTAGTGAAGTTGTCTTTTGAGGGTGATATGTTTGGAGGAGTGTGATTTGACTGGAAGCCCAGGGAGTTCTACGGAACAGTCATGACTTCCTCCGTCTATCAGTTCCCTACTTGAGACATGCCTGCTTACCCAGCAGACATCATCAGCACCAGCCATTGGGGTCTGGTTCCAGTTCCGTTTTGAGAGAACAAGCAGACACTGCAATCTTATAAGGCTGGCACCATTGTCACCAACATTTGGAGTGTTTGTGTCACCGCAACTCCCCTGTCAGGCCAGTGAACGAGCAAATGCTCTCCACCTGTCCCGTGCAGTTTTAAAGATGAGCTGCGTGTCCCTGGATGATGCCAAGACTGGCCAGTCAACGTTGATAACAGGCTGAGTTTGTACCTCCCAACAGTGTATTTGTTTGTATATGGAGACAGTGAAAAAGAAATATTCTCACATTATTCTCTTAATCCTCCCCCAGTTTTAAAGTGTATTTTCTCCTTCCTTCCTGAAATAGCCTGAATTTCAGCAGAAAAAGAAGTATTGTGTGTAAAATTGATTGTCCCTGCATCTGGGGTCCCTGAACTGATTTGATTTTAATTTAGAGTGTCACACAATTTTCCCAGCTTGGACATAACGGCTGGCCCTCTCTCTCTGTCTCTCCCACCTTCAGGCTGAACTCAGGAAGGGAAGCCTGAGCCAAGGATCCCTGGCCAGTAGCTGGCTGGGCAGACGTCTGGAGCGTAATCCCAACTTGCTTAGCTCGAGAGACATGTTGTAATAATTCAACATTGAGTTTTTCCTTCAATTATCAGAAACAAGTTTAGCTTCTTCATGCTGACCTTGCCCCTTTGACCATCTGCATTGATTTATGGTTGGCACTATCTTCAGGGGACACAGAAAGGAGATTGCAGGGTGGAGTCCCCAACTCTGTTACCCAGGAAGGGCCTCAGCTGCCCCAGGTGCCATTCTCCAGAGCCCTGAGCGAGGAGTGGCCGGCTGCCAAGAGGGATCCATGAAGCTTTCCACAGTCAAAAGCTTATTTTCCGCCCTACTCATTCATTTTTCAGTTAGTTTCTTTAATTTCTTTAAAACAAGCAAAAACCCCTCAAGTCCAGTGTTAAGGATTAACTCAGCCCCTGGCTTCGAAGAAAGATGTCAACAGACTTGTGGGCTCACAGCTCTCGGTTCTCCACCCTGTCGGGAACGGAGGCCATGGCACCAATCAGCTGAAACTGCCTTCCTCTTGGCTCTGAAATGCACAGTGTAATTCATTCTGGTTTTGGCAGCACGTTACCTTCTGGACTGGAATTTGTAAGGACCGGCCTTCCATTGCATTCTCCCAGCCAGGGAAGAAGCTTTGTCCCAGAAATATGCCAGGGGCCACAGGGGTCTTCAGCCTGAAATTAAACCCAACAGGGGCAGGTAATGCACAAAGGGGATGGTTGAGATTGTCCCCAGGGCTGGCCCTGCCCTTTGGGGAAATGCAAGACCCACCAAACCAGAAGCTGGGTCTAGGGCTGGAACTTGTCCCAGATATACTGGCTAAGCTTGTCTGGAAAGTTTGTCCACAGTTCCTTTCTCTGGGTTAGTCTTTATAAAATCTGATTTGCAGGCCTCAGAGACAGAGATGCCCTCTGCGGGGTGCCCCTTGACAGTCCTGGGCTCTAGCTTTTTGCCTCAGCTCCAGTGGTATCACTTAGGGCCAATGTAGAAATACCCTTGCCACCAACCACTCTCCAGCCTTTTCTAAACCCACAATGAGGCCGTTCTGAGGCCGTCCCCTTCCACGGACTAATGCCACTATCAGCCCACAGCTGGACAGAGTCACCTGCAGACTGTGTGCCAGCCACAAGGCAGGCAGCTGACCTGGCTCACCTAGAACCCTCGAGGGGAAAGGTGCCTGTGAGCTGCTTCTACACCTTTACAGGTGAGGATCTAAGCCTGCAGCAGACCTTGTTAAGGTTTCCAGAATAAGATTCCTTGGCCTTCCCGAGTCAGCCATCACTGTGTTTTATTCAATTGAGGAGCAGGAAGTCCCTGCTTTATCCAACCTAAAATTCCTCCAACTTTAATTTTGGGCATTACCTCTTGCTGTCCTCGGTGATACTTGCAGGTCCCTGCCCTCCTACCTTACATTCCCAGGAGTCATTTCTTTAAACCCGAGATGATTAAATGCACCAGCTGAATGAATTGCATCTTTTTGGTTAACCACCTACTGATTTGTGTGGTGAGAAAGTTGTGTTTCCCTAGACTAGATCAGATTTTCCTAAATCTACAAATCTACATATGCTACCTGCCTTGCCGGGCTTTGCCTACACAATGATAAAAAAAAAAAAAAAAAAAAAAAATAGGCAGGTGCATGGCTTTAAACTTGGTAAGTAGAGCTCTCTCTCATTTTCATTCTCAGAGCAGCCTGTGAGATTAAATAAGGAGGACATCATCCACGTTTTGCAGATGAGGAGACTGGGGCTCGGGCTGGTGAGCTTCTTACCCTGAGGCACGCAGCCCTAGGGGTCAGGGCCAGAGTCCCACTCAGGTCTTCTGACTCCAAGTCCAGGGTTCCCTTAGTCTACACTTAGCTGCCTCCCTGGAGGCACTTCTTGGACCAGGAGAGCCCAGAGGATCATGGAGCACAGGGTGAGAGGTAAAGAGGAACCTGCCCCTACTGAGGATGAAATGGTTGCTGTGGTCCCTGCTCAGAGCAGATGATAGAGAAGTAACCTGCTCACCACAGGGGACCCCCAACCTGCCAGCCTGGCACAGGGTCACCCCAGGCCACTTAACATCAATAGCTTCTGCTGCAGAAATGTCAAGGTTTTTGCAAGACACTGGAGTCATAATAGCCAATTTATAAATCTCAGCACTATTCACCAACATTTACTGAGAACCCCCCTGCATACACACACACACACACACACACACACACACACACACACACACACACACACACACACTCTCTCTCTGGCTGAACAACAGGCAAGTTGCCAGCTGCCCATTAGGGGTAATGTCCCATTCGCTGTGCCTGACCTGACCTTGGCCTGTGGAACCAGTTCTGCTCCCTCAAAGCCTCAGTGCCTGGGGAAGGGCACTCTCTGTTATGCCAGATCACAGAGAATTAACTGCAGGGGGAGCTTCTCAGAAAGCACCCTCAGGTCTGGGCTCAGCTTCAGAAGGTGAGTGTCCATGCTTCCTTCCCGGCCTCTCTCGAGATCACAGCTTAGGGGGAGACGGGATCCTCAAGTGGCTCCCTTTTCGGGGTAGCCAGGCAAGCATTCGGCAAATGGTTACTCTGACTTCCCAGAAAAGAATATTACTTTGTCCCAGTGCCTTCCCACTGTCAGACAACAGCAACAGCTACTGACAAGTTTATGTGCGAAGTGGGATCCCTGCTTTTCCTAAGCCACCAGTGCCTGCTTTTTATGTCTTCCCAAAGACGCATGCATTCCCAGATGGCTTGTTCAGCGTCTTGAGCAGGCTTTCTGGAGCCTGGGTCTTTTGCCCACCGAGAAAGAGGGAGGTGTTGACCATGGAGTCCAGAGGTGCCTCTTCTCTTCCCACCAGACCTCAAGGGTGCAGGTTCACTGTCAAGAAGCCTAAATGAAAGGGGACCAGCCTGAGAACTGGGTGATCAGTGTCTGCCAACTGTGCCCTCTAGTGGGGACCCACCAGCCTGCTCTTTCACCCCTGGCTGGGAGATATTTGAAAGGTGGCTTTGAGCTGGGGCTCAGCCATTGTGACAAGCAGGTATATAATAAAATAGGACTTCAGAGTTTAAAGCTGCATTCTAATACAGTGCCTCCTCCATGGTGATTTTAGTGTTACTGGATGGAAGATGGCCAAGCGAGGAGGGGTGATGTAGCCCTAAAAGTTGCTGCCTATTGGGAAATCCCCTTCAGGCCAGCTTCCCTAGAACTGAGCACACAGGAATGGGAGGGGCTGCCAGGGATGGGCATAAGACCACCAGCCCTCTTATCTTCTAAGCCTACAGTGGGGGCATCTCTGGACAGCGTCCTTCTGTGGGCAGACTACATCCTATCTCCGAAGCTGTTTCTGCTGGCTGGATTAGTCTCTAGGTGGCTCTCCCTGGTGGAAGATGCCATGAGCAAAACCTCCCTTTTCCCATCCCCTAGATAGTGCACACACACACACACACACACACACACACACACACACACATCCCAACCTCCTGGATCTTCATTCAGCCAGAGGAGAAACAAGCCAAAACTTTCTTCCATCTTCCACTGCCCCCCACCCTATTACCCTAAAGCAGAACAGGATAATGAGTTACTTTGGGGGGTTCAGCTACCTGGGTGAACCAACAGTCCACTGTCTGAGCTTTTTCTGTTTTCCCAAAACCAGAAGAAAAAGTGTGTCAGACCAAGATAATACCGCCTTTTGAATATCTCAGCTTGATAATTTATGCCACCATGAGTGAGAAGGGCCAAGTGTTATCTGCAAGTTTAATCTTCTATATTCAAAACTCCCCATGCCAGTGCTTTCCCAAATAAGCCATTCCCTTGCTCTAAGCCTCTGTGTTGTTATTGTTGTTTTTCTTTTTCTCTTTAACCTGTTCTTTCCATTGGCCAATTGATGCCTTTCTCGGCCACAGCTTCAAAGGGGTCTCACTTGGGGTTTTCTGCCCCAAAGGGCATCTGGAGGTATAACTGCATTTGTCTGGGCCGAGTCAGGAGCCCAGCCCAGCGTGGTTTGGTCTCCTTCAGATCTTCGTGCTCCAGGCTCCGTCTCCTATCGGGCTTGGGTGCATCATCAGTCTTCCCATCCCAGCGGGAAGTGGGTCAAAACCCACTTCTGGCTCTTCAAGCCTTCCTGGGAGTGGCGCCTCCAACCACAGGCCTCTGGGCAGGTGCCCTTCTCTTCTGCCATTGAAAGCAGCTGGTCACAGGGCAGCGAGGGAACTGCGGAGAGAGGTGGGAGGGAGAAGTGGCTGCGGCCAGGAGCAGCCCCCTGGGGCTGAGGAAGTGGAGCTCAGACTGTCTCGTGCTCCAGGAGAGGTTAGCTGTAGCCCGGAAGTGACCGGCCCCAGATTCACCTCGAACTTTAAAGATCAGGAAATTTGCTTTTATGATTAAAATATGTGCTTTTCCATTTTGGAAAAGAAAATAAAGTTTAAGCTTCTAAGGGAAGATAGCGAGGAGACAAAATTCATCTGACCAAAGGGCTGTGGGCTTTGCTGTGGAGGGAATGGTGGGATTCGGGGGAGGCCCAGGGAGGGAGCCGAAGGCGGGGTCTCCTTCCGCTGGTTCCCCAACCGCAGCCACCGCTCTCTGCATCTGTGGGCACCAAGTCCCATCTCTTGATAGCGAGGGTATCTTCTCAACTTTCTTTTTCTCAGTCTGGATTTTATATATTAAGATAGCTAACAGACAGCAAGCTTTTAGGTCAGACACGCTGCAGCTATAATTGGTTCAGTCGGTGTGCCCTGGATTCATACTTCTGTCTTTTTTTTTTAAACAAAAGGGAAAAAAAGTTTAAATCCCCCCTTCCTTCTACTGCAGGAGGTGAGTGTGTGGGTGTCCTGTAGAATCATTGGCTTTCACCCCAGCTTTGACCCCAGCCTCCAGGTCTACCATCCCCACCCCATCCCCTGCTCTCCACCCCAAAAGGGAATCGTCTCCTGCCACCATTACCGTTATGTTAAGATGCCCAAACTTTCCATGACATATCCCATCCTCCCACCACCTTCAGTATTGACCTCTTTCATGCAGGGATATAAATGGGAGGGGGGAAAGGGAGGGAGTAGCCAGAGGGGAGGGGGAAATGGTTTGGGGGGCGGGAAACAGAGAATGGAGATCTTTTTTGTCTTTTTTTTTTTTAAATAAACAATTTTTTCATCTAATGGATCCAAAAACAAACAAACAAGAAAAAAGCAAAACAAACGAAAAGTCCAAAATCCCCTCCCCAAAGATTTTTTTTTCCTGGACACAAATTGCTTTGTTTCCTGTCACGTTTTAATATCAATATTAACACAATGTGTAGTCTAAAACTAGTTCCTTTGTAGTTTGCATGGGATGTGAATGCTGTCTCAACGTGCCCAGACCTAGAAAAGACTGCATGAGCATCAATTCAGATGTGAAAACAAATCTCTCTTTCTCTCTCTCTCTCTTCCATATATATTTCTATTTCTATTGTGATAATTTGGTGGGCAGTGAAGCACCTCCGGTTGGTTGCCGTAGTGTGTTGAATGATTGTTTTTTTTATTCTCTCTATTTTTGGAGCTCCAAGCTTCTTAGTAGTAGCCTGGGCTGAGTATTTTTGAGTCCCTGCTGATGTTCTCGCATGGCCTTGGTTGAGTGTTAGAAGTTGGGCCTCAGCTGTTTTTCTCGAGTGTTTGGCTTGTAATGACCGGTGCATGCTTGGCTTCTGGCCTCATACCCAGCTCTATTCTCTGCACACCAGTCCTGAATAGCTACAGTGCTCAACCGAATTTTGGCGCGCCCGCTTCCCCGGCAGGCTCCAACCCGGCACGGCCCGGAGGCTTCCCGGGGGCCAACAGCCCAGGACCTGTCGCCGATCTCTACGGCCCTGCCAGCCAGGACTCCGGAGTGGGGAATTACATAAGTGCAGCCAGCCCACAGCCGGGCTCAGGCTTTGGCCACGGCATCGCTGTAAGTACCTGCCTCTACCTGCCCACCCACCTCCTTCCTGACCCACCTGGCGGCCCGTGGGGAGGGGGTGCCAGGGAAGCCCAGGATGGGGGGCAGAGAAGGTTGGGTCCCCAGCAGTGTCATGTCCACTTGTGGACTTTCCGTCTGCCAGCTGGGGCTGAGGCTTAGCACCTCCATTTAGCTGTTTCCTGAGCCCTCCATGGGCCAGGTGCAGCCCAAGGAGTGTGGGCAGGTCGGGGCGCCAAGTGCCACTCCATCACCTTCAGCCCGTGAGCCCTTAATCCACTTATATGACTCTGGCTGCAAAACTGAGAAGATGGAGTGAGAATTGACAGAAGGTATATGGCCCGTGCCTGGCACGTAGTAGGTCCTCAGTTTTTGCCCCTTCCTTGGTCTCTGCTTTCTGGAGACTGTCTTGTCGTTTTCCTCAGAGCTGGAGCTCCCCACTCCACCCCATGGTAGCACCTTAGCCAGCAGGGTCCCCCGGCCTGATTTCCAGTGGCAACATTGGTGTTTGGGAGACAGGGGTGGGGTGCAAGCCGCCTCCCCGCTGGTTTCCTTTGCTAATGTTTCTTATAGTTTCCAGGTTCCAAGTACATTCCCACTTGAGTTCTTTAGCCATGGCCCCCTGAAGGCCAGATGCATTTGATATTTGTAATGCTCTGTGGTTCTATAATCTGACTAATCCAGGCAATGGAAATTTGCTTAACAGATTTGCATGCTGTTTTCAGATTGTATTGTTCTCCCTCCTGGTGTGTGAGCATGAATGTGCCTGAGCCGCACCCTCGCTGTCCCTTCCATTTTGGAAACAGAAAATCGGCCAGCCTCTGTCCCAGCATTTTGGAGGCATTTTTGAGCTCAGGTGGCAGTGTCTGCTGTCCCAGGGTGTGTCCCTGTCAGACTCCACTTCTGGGAGACAGCAGGGAGCCCTGCCTGGGGGGCCATGCTGGGGAGAGCCACACACGTGCAGACAGGGTCTGGGGCACCAGAGCAGCCTGATGGCTGCCCAGTGGAAGCCAGTCACACACTCCCCTCTCTTACACACTCACACTCACATACACACTCATGCACTCACACACACACACACCACTCACATGCACACTACCCCGTCCTCTCACACTCACACTCATGCACTCTCACACGTCACACACACACTCCCCTCTCATACTCACACTCATGCACTCACACACACACACACCACTCACACTCACACTCATGCACTCACCCACACACAAGCACACACTCTCACACACTCCCCTTCCCCTGACTTCTGGCAGCCCTGGCCTGTCCCAAGCCCATATCACTTAATTAGTCAGATCCCCTTGGATCAGCTATAGGACCAAATCCAGAATATTTTTATTCAGCTTAGAGCTACGTCAATTTGGGGGAACACCTATCACCACTTAAAACACATCATTTCCATTTTGGGCATTCTGAAACACAGACCCTGCTTGTTCTTGAAAACCCAGGTCCTTTGGCCTCTGTGCGGTACTGGTTTTCTGAAATAACTGCAAAATAGCATCATATTTTGTCTGCACGGGGGGCTTCTTCTCCTAGGCTGAAGATGTTGGGATTGTGGACAGAGACATTTGTTATCTTTGCTCTCTGGGGCTCGGGGCAACAGTGCCCATCAGTTTGGGCATGAACCTCCGTTTCCCAACACCCACCCACCCCCTCCGAATCTGGCTCTTGATTTGCCCCTGGGTGGGCAGCAAACAAGCTTGGGGTTGGAGCTGGGGGGTGAGGGGCAAGGAGTGGGGGCTTGGTGGGGAGGAACAGGGCAGGATGTCATGCTGGACCCCCATGGCCTTGTGTCTCAGAATTACATATTCATGCTGGCAACCACAGACTAGTCTTAGAGGTAATTTCCTTTCCCAGAATATGACAATCTGTTCCCATGTATAGCACACTGATGACCTTAACAATTGTGCAATTTTAGGGACCTTTGATTGCAACGGCCTTTACAAATGGATACCATTGAGCAGGTGCTTTCGTTGCCATCTCCCTCTGAGGTACTACCGACTCTGCCTTGTGTCTCCGCCCCGCCGGGCGTGTCCGTACATGTATGTGACCAGCCATACATTTAAGCACACGCCCTTCTCTCATCACGGCCACATCTCCTTGTCTCTCTCCTCTCTGTCGGGACCCCTTTCTGGGGGGATGTGTGGGAAAAACTCCAATCTTTTAATCTCATCCTTTTTTCCATCTTTAATCATGACAAACACACAAACACACACATCCCTTGTTTTACTCCCTTTTTTTTTCTTCCTTTAGTTCTTTCCATTCCTTTTCTTGATCTTCCCCACCCCTCATCTTTCTCTGTCTTGAAATCATGCGTGTGGGAAACTGGAAGGAGATCCCATGCTGTGCCCATACCAGGGGGGGGTGGAGGCAGGGAAACCCTGGGCTTCTGCCAGACCTAGAAAAGGGGGGCAAGGCCACCCCGAAAGTCCTGAGAGCTGACCTTGGGGGTCGCCGTGCCCCTTCAGCTCCACAGGGCTGGCTGGTTGGTGCTCAGCCAATGGGGTTTGTACAGTCAAACAGCCAGACTACATCTTTTAGTGAAAAGAAAACATTTTTGCCAGTAACTACTGAGCAATTATCCAGATTACGGCACAAAAAGCAAATTAAATTAACAACATCACCTGTGTAACATGGATGTGGATCCCTGCCAGTTTCCTAACCTTTTAAACTGAGCTCAAGTTAATTAAACACTTTTAAATCATTTTGATGGGGACGTAGAGGGGCAGGAATGGAGAAGGGAGGTTGGGCAGTCACGGAGGAAGCCTCCTGCCACGTTCTCGTGTGAAAATGCATTCCTGTCATTCTTGGCAAGAACCCCAAGAATGAAGAGGGGGTTCTCCTTGTGTCAGCACTAAATGCACACTGTGTTCAAATGTTGGTTTGGGGGTGGAAACCTGGGTCTTTTTGGAAGAGGGAAGGCTACAGCTGAGGCCTGAGAATGGGCCATTCCATGCAACTCCCAGCTGGGACTGGGAACTGGAGGAGGCTTCACTCCTGGGGCGGGGACGTGGGCGAAACGAGGCCAGAGGTGAACTTGTCACTTGGGGTTTTGCAGTTAATAGGATGCCTCCCTGACAGAGGGGGTCTCTGCAGGCCCTTGAGGCAGCTGGGACTATAGGTTGGGACCATTCAGGGAAGCAAGTTGAGTTGAGCTCCACCAATCTCTTTTGGATTTCTCTAATGTTGCTGCTAAGGAATCACGACTAACACAACTGCCTCTCTTAACCAAATAAACCTCATGTGTGAATTCCTGCTCCTCACTGCCCTTCGTGCACTGACCCAGCCATTGCTGGCCGGAGCCAGAGGCCGCTAACAGTTTGAAGGAGAGCTACTCACTACTAATTAAGCTGGGTTTGGGGGCCCAGGAGAGATGAGGTTCCTTTAAGAGCAAGGAGGGAGCCGGTATGTCCAAGAACCTTGGGCATTGAAGGTGGGGCCAGCCTTTGTGGAGTCAGATGAAGGAGGAATTAAACGACTAGCAGGTGCCGCAGATCCCTGGAAGGCTGGATGCTGGGGCCGCCAGAGCTCTGTGTCTCCCTCCCCTGGAAAAGGATGTGTGGCTTGGGGCTCCCCCACGCCCCTCCAGGACCACTGCTGCAGCCTTTTTCTCTGAGGGAAGCCACTCCCAGACCATCCTCCCTCATCCAACTCTAGGACTCATTTCCGAGAAGGATGAAGTAGCCAACCCCTTCCGAAATGGGTTACATGAGCTAGTCGAGCCCCGTGGCTGCACCACAGCAGTTAAGAGGGACTGGCCAGAGACCACCGTGTCCCCAGCAGAGGTGACCCTCTGGCATTTTAGTGCCATCCGTAAAGGAAGGGCCAAGGCTCACATTTGACCCAGGGAGACACAATAGCAAGTCTGTGAGTCCTGGGCCCATTTATATTTTTCTAATGGAAGCCGATTATTTATTGTGTTTATTTTTTTAAAAGCCCTGATCTTGAATCCTCATTATAAAATATGATTTTTTAAAATACAGATTTACAGTTTCAGTTCTTAATAGCCATTGTTGAGTATCTAATAATGGCAGAAGTTTTCATTTGTTTTTAACATTTAGCTTTGAAAACAAATCTAAACAGAAAAAGCATCACTGGTCAATGTGCAATTCATCAGTCTAGTTGAAAACCCAGCGTGACCCCACCTGCGGACCACATTTCCAGCCATTGTCCTGAGAATTCCACAGCACTGTATCAAATCAGCCAAATAGTGGGCACCGGGATGTAGAACTGCCCTCTCCCCAGTGTCAGACATGGCGTAGATGTCAGATTTCCCAAGCCCTGATCTCAGCAAGCTGTTAGCTGGGCCGTTTTCACAGACTCAGTAGCCAAAGGCTGTCACCCTTTTAAAACTAGTTGAGATGTTGGAATAAATAAATTCACTTGTGTAACACGTCTCCTTTCTCCTCCCACCCCTGCTTTACGCTCTCTTCCCGGACACCTGACCTTCCTTACCACACAGAGCATACCTGGATGTCCAGGCAAGACTGGGCGAAGTTTCTGAGTGGCCCTTTGTTTAGGTGATGCCATCAGACGTGGATCCCCCCAGCCTCGCTCCTCATCCCAACCAGAGATGGCTCGCTTCGGATCGAGGGTTGGCTACATCTCATCATCTCACGAATCTGCTGTAATATACGACAACAGCTTTTAAATGTGTATATAACCCATGATTTTGGTTTTGGTTTTTTTTTTGTTTTGTTTTGTTTTGTTTTCTCGATGGTTTCCCTTCCCCTTCTCTCTTCCCCTTCTCCTTTAAGACCTCTTTGAATCACATTTGGTAGTGATTTTGACTTAGTCCAGTAGTCATATAGCTTTAATATCTAGTTAAAAGCTAACCATAGTATAACTGTTATATTAAGGAGTTATTTTATCTTAAAAAAAAATTTTTTTTTTGCTTGTTTTGATTCTGTTCTCACTTTTAAAGGATGTTGAGATGGTAATAATACTCTCAATATTTTGGTACCAATTCTGAGACTGTGTGAATTTTCAGGTGGAACTTTAGCACACACTGAATCGAAGTTGAGAAATGCGGAGTGGGAGGTGGGCATAAACTTTCTATTTTGCATTGTAGAAGAATCGAGATGTAGTAGGCTAATCAACAGACTCTATAGCAGTTCTTTTTTGTGATGTCTCTTCGTTAACCTAAGTATATCTATTTTCGGCAATAAGATAAGGACGACAATGTTTTGAGTGTCCTCCTTTTCTATAAGTGCTTTTTTTCTGTTGAAAGAGGTGATATTATAAGGTTTTTTGAAATTGCGAATCCTAAAAAAGAAATGTTGTAAATACAATTCCATTAACTACATAGAAACTATTAAGAAAGAGAGAATCAAAAATATTTTTGTGAGGGCGTCAGTCCCAGGCTGTTTGATGCTCTGTGCAAGGAGGCGGGAAAAGAACGATGACACAGTCAGTCACCGAGACCGGAGAACACCCAGCTGCCGGGACGACCCCAGGAGAAGTTAGAACACTGTTTAGCATCTTTTGTCTGTGTGATAGACCCAAGAACTGTATTTGTGTCCTGCCAGCATATTAACCTCTCGTCTGTGCACAGCTTCAAACGTTACCATCTAGTTAGATTTTTATTTAAAATATGAAAAACTGCTTTTCCCAAGACGTTTTTTAATGACAAAGCTACAATTTTAATATTTAACATATTTAAAGTTTCAAAGCACACCTGTTTGGCTTGGGTGGGAGGAGGGGTGAGGGACATTCTTTTTCAGTCTTAATTTTTAAATATTTGATCATTTTCTATTGTCCAATCATTTCAGCACCTCCAAAGGTCCCTGGGACACTTTGTCTCTCTCCTGCCTGCTCCCAACTTGGGGGGGGGGGGAGTCCATGCGCAAGGAGTAGATAAGCCTGCATTAATGAAACCTATTTACAAATTAGGAAAGCAACCTTTTGGTTTCTATTTTTTTTTAATACCTCAGTGCTGCAAGTATCACCAGAGAGGCTATGGAAGAATTTTTTTTTTAATTTATTGTAGATGTAAACAGAATTTTAAAAATAAAAAGTATAAACATCACTGCACTGTGACCGGTAGGAAAAACTGACAGTTTCCTGTTTGCACATGTTTAACATTTGGCTGTTATAATATATGGTCCTCGGTTGGGGAAAGATACTTATGATGAAGGATATTTTTTAATTTAACTTTTTTTTAATATGGTAATAGGTCGGCAACAGCAACTGTAGAAGTACAACTCAATAGATGGCATTAAAACCTATTGTAGTATGGATATATATTTTTTTCTTTTTTAAAATGTGATATTGACGTTTTATTAATATTTTTTAAATTGTTACGTTTATAAATTTGGTACTTAAGGCACAGCCAGTATGAGACACTGAATGCGACATTTATTATAAAGAGCTGCTGCACTCCTATTTTTATAAATTTTACTAACAAAGTAGACTAATGTAGACATTCACAGACATGGTAGAGCAAAAGCATCTTCAAACAAAAGGCTCCAAAATGCTAACTCAGAAAGAAAGAAAAAAGCCTTTTTCAATTCTAATTAAAAAGCGACAACGTTAAAAAAAAACAAAACATGTAACATGTTCTTTGTTTTTCCAATAAAATGTTAGGTTGTTTGGAGAGAGGCTTTCTTTCTTTCTTTCTTTTTACTTTCTTTTTTTAATTTCCAAACAACCAGGTTACGTAAAATGCTGGGCGCTTTTAAAATATCAAAACTTGTTCAAGGAATAAAATAACAAAATAGAAGTTTTATTTAAAAACATCAGCAAAGAAAATTTAAGAGACAGTAAATTCCCAGAAATTCAGTGTCTAGACTAGGGAATTTAATTACCATTAAATCCATGTTGGTGATGTACTGTACTACCCTCCGTTTCTCTGCATCTCCCATCACCTCATAGAAGATTCTCTGTTGATCATTGTCTGTTAATAATGTATAAAATGGCTATCTTGTAAGTGTGCCGTCCTGGTACTAGTATAGTGACTTTTTTTCTCCTCTTTCTTCTAGTACATATTGATAGGCATAATGTAATTAAGGTTTTAAAAAAAATTAGACATAGTTATTCAGATTTAGGACCAGTAAGGATAGAACTTTCTCTTATTTATGAAAAAAAAAAAAATGCTAATAATTTGGGGGCAGTTTTTTCCTTTAAAAATTTTTTTTTCAATTTCAAGTTTAATTTTATTTTTGCTGATCTGGTGTGGTTTCAACTAACCCAAGGTCTCACAATGTTAAAACGCCAGCCAACTCTACGGCGTTTGGTAGATCCCCGCTCCCCCCACCCCCCAGACTGTGAAGGGGTGTGCCATACTACCTTAAATGCTAATGCTAGATATGCAAAACTGGATTTTTTTAATTTATTTTTTAAAAGAGGGAGGCATGGTATATTAAAATGATTTTACTAAGAGAAAAAATATTTTTTTAAGAATGCTCAGAAGAAATCGATAATCTGTGTGAATATGTTTTAGATGTTTATATACCTTTTGAAGAGACCCAGTAGCCCATAGCACAAATCTCGTGGAAATCTGATATGTTTTCATGTGGCTACCTAGGTTAAGGCTCGCGTTAGTCCCCCACTCATCTAGAAGTCCATTTTGAATGATTTTTGTAAATTATTTTAGCAGTGTTGTTCAGCCTTCTCTTTGTTTCAGTTGAGCTCAGTGGCGAACCTGGGAGCCACCTTTCGCCTTCCCTGGGGGAGAAACCCTCTCGGCTGATGGTTTTTCCCCAGAATTATAAAACAGCCACCGGGTGACTTTCTGGCTTCCAGATCCATCTGCCTGGGACCCCCGAACTCCTCTCCTCCCAAGCCAAGGAGAGTGAGTAGCATTAGCTCCTGGACCCCCTCCTGGTCCTTACCTGGACAGGGAGCTGATGGAGATGGCTGAGAGCTTTCGGCCTCCTCCCTAGGAGCTTCTGCAGATGTGGTTCGTGGCCTTCCTCACACCCATCGGGAAAACCAAACAGCCTCACCGCTATCCCAGTCGCTCATTGGCTTGATTCAGACGAAGCCCCAGCTGGCCTTGCATTTCTCTCCTTCATGACCTTCATCTTAATTTGAACTCGTAGCTTGGACTTTAAGGTAGCATGGCTCTATTGCTGTCGATTTAATGTTTCACCACAGCAATTCACAGCCAGTGAATGTTACACACATCTTGCTAGACTAGTATAAAAATCATTGGGTAATTGTTGGTTCTAATGACCTGAAAGGTGTTCAGTTTTTGTTTTCGGTTTTGTTTTGTTCTTGTTTTTGTTTTTATTATTATTTTTGTTGTTGTTCTTTTTCATTTGGGGAATTTGAAAAAAAAGAAATTGTTTTTGTTCCAAATAGAGAAATAAAACCTATTTTTGATTTTTAGTGCAAACGAGGGCTAGGGACTTAGCCTCCACCACCACCACACTGCTTCATTCTGCCATTCACTCACTGCAGCATAATCAAGAATAAAGCAATATAGTTTACTACATTTTTTATTGAAGGTCAGCCATGCTTTCTGTATTATATTGCATATGAAATTGTTTACAAAAGAAACACTAACTCATACGTATCTTTATCGGTTGGAAGTGGCACGCGGGGACAGAGGGAAACTAGGGGGTGGGGTGGGGGAGCAGAGAGGTTTTGTCTTGAATGTGCTTCACAAGCCAGGCTCTCTTCCAAGGGGGGCACAGGTAGGAAGAGGGATGCACTGCAAGGCAAGCACGTTGAAGACAGACCCTGGCGGGTGTTCTCACCCTCTCCCTAAGCAGGAAACAAGCCGGAGTCAGCTCAGCCCCATGCTGGGCACAGACACTACACAAGGAGATGTAAGTCAAGCAATACTTTAATACTGTAATACATTCGTTTTTGTTTTCTTTTTCTTAACCAAAAATAATAATAATAAGTAAACTAAAACACATAAAAAAATATAAATAAAACCCACCCCTCTGGGGGAACAACCTTAATCCAAACACTTGGCTATCAGATAATGAGAATGTATTGTCTCGGACTAAATTTCATTTCCAGGAGGCGGGGGGGGGGGGGGGGGTGGGGGGTGGGGTGGGGGGTGGGGACTGGGAGAGAGAAAGTTCCAGAGCCTCCTTACAAGGCTCTCTGCTACTGTATTCTGTACATACTGTACCATCCTGCGTGGAATCTGTGAGTGTCCTCTTGAGTAGCGTGGGCTAGCCAATCTGTTCATGGCGTATTGTAAACTCGGAATTCCATATGTAATAGGATGCAAGTCTAAGCGTTTCATGTGGACATAAATGTATCTAAATAAAACCTTCCCTAGCACTGTGGCTGACCTCACCCTTACTTTTATACTTTAGTATGAAACTGATGAGAACTTTGGTAGTGAGTATTTTTTTTATATATATACATATATATGTATCTATCTATATATATATATATCTCAAGCATCTTTCAGGTCTTTGTGTGTGGCTTTCTTAAAGCCCTGTTGTAAAAAATTACTATGTGGATGGCAGTCTCTCACATCACAGATGTGGAAAGTATAATTTTATATTTGTATTTTCAAATAAATAAGTTTGTGAAAGGTTTCCATCCTCTACTGTGGTCCAGAAATCAATGTGTTTGTCTGACAAAAATAAAATAAAATAAAATAAACTGTTTTGAACAGAGTTGTCCGGTGTCCTTTCCCTTGCGGGGGCTGGGTGCAGGGGGAAGAGCTGTTGTTCGGTTTTGGGGGGTCCATCACCACATATACCTGCCTGCCTTCACCCCTCGGCATGAGCATTGGCCATGGGCCTCCAGCAGAGAAGAAACCCTTTCTCTGGACTAGAGAGCACTGAGATGGAGAAGTAGGCCAGAGATTGGGTGAATTAACAGTGGAAGGTGTCTCAGATCCCACGGGTGGGCAGATACAAAACACCAAAAGTCCCGTGCGATGTAGGAGCTGGATAGTGGAAGTGTGCTGAAGGAGCCCAGGGGCCTGACAGGTGCCTCGGGAGGCCAGCTTCTGCCCACGGGACTTCAACGTTTTGCCTAATGGGAAGGGTTTTTAGACTTACAAAATTTAAGGTGTAGAGATAGACCGCCCACTATACTTCCTATCTTCTCGCTGTCAAATTATTGAGAGAAAACAGAAGAACTGAGGCACAGTTGGATGAGGGCAAATCCCATGAGCTGGTGGTAGCAGGAATAGCTGAGGTACAATCTGAGCCAGTGGGATTCTTGAGACTTATGGAGATGAACAGTCAAGCCAAGCGGTTTCTAAGGGACCAGGCAGGGCCTGAGAGTGTCCTAGTAGCTGCTGCTTGGAGGCTCCAGGATAATGACCTTCTTGGCCCCTCCTCCAATTTCCTGCCTCCTACTTTTTCCTGCCACTCTAAGGTGCCCCTCTTTGTCTGGGGTTGGAGTCAGAACTGGGTGCCAGGCCCAACTCTTGAGTGTCCATAGGCCAAGCATCATCAGTCTCTGGGGTCTCCGTTATGTTGGTTGACCACAGCAGAAGAAACCATGCTCCCTGCTGAGTTGCAGAAATGGAAGACCAATGAGAGCTGATCTGAGAATTCTCTCTCCAAGAATTCTGAGAGGAGTGGGCCCAAAACAGCCTGTCTTCACCATCCCTCATCCCAAGTGATCCACTCCAAGGGCAGTGAGGCCCAGACCCAGCCCGGGAACCTAAGGGGAGAGCAGGGAAGGAAGCAGGGGCACCTGCTGCTGGATGAGTTACATACATGGTCTAGTTAGTCTGACGTGTGCGTGTGACTACACATGAATGCTCATAAGTAATTTGTCCACGGTCATTAGCCTGATGGGTGGCAGAGTTGCAATCTTGTGTCCAGGATCCCCTGCCACCCCTGGGTTCAAGTCCGGCAACAAGTGTGAGCACTAGTGAGTGTGCCGGGGGGGGGGGGGGACTTGTTTTCTATCCTCTCTTTTGGTGTTTCTCCCTGAAACTTTGATTTTCTCTAGACTGATAGCTCTCTGCCTCTTTTTGTGGTACAATTGGTTGACTCAGGTGGACACTTAGTTCAGAAGCCTCCCCAAGCCCCCCCTCCCTGCACACTCACTAGTGCTCACACTTGTCGCCGGACTTGAGCCAATTACCAGAGCAACTAAACACTTCAATCAGAAACCGTTAGAAATGCAAAGGGAACTTGATAAATATACAATTACAGAGATATTAATACACCTCTTTCAGAACTAAACACATTTAATAGACAAAATAGAGGACATAGAGGAATCAAATAATGTAATTAGTAAACTTGACCAAATGACTATATATAGAATGTTCAAAAGGAGAATGTACATTTTTTGGTATGTATTCAGGAAACATACAAAAATCACTCCAATACTTGCTCCCTCCCCCCCACCAAAAAAAAAAAAAAACCCTCAATATTATTAAGGAATTAGAAATTTTAGTCCACATTCCATTGTAATAATCCATTAGCACTAGAAGAATAATTGAAATATGACCATAGCCATTACAACTGCAGGAAAGCTAAGCAACAGAATTCTGTACACTCTTGGAACAAAGAGGAAAATTAAATAAAATCACAAACTATCTAGAAATCAACAAAAAACGCCTTAGACCTAAACCTACAGCATACAGAAAATTGGGGAAATTTAGCTTTAAATGCCTTTAATGGAGAAAAATTATGTTTTTCAAGTGAAGGAACTCACTATTCATCTTATGATATCAAAAAGCAATCAAAAAACTAGAAAGAAGGAACTGCTAGAAGTTGAAAACAGTAAAATAGAAAACAAATCATAGATAAATAAATCAAAACACTGGATTTTTACAAGGACTAATAAGACGGATGAGTCCTCCTCCCGCCTCCTTCCCTGCAGGCTCCTCTAGCGCCCCCTATTGGCAGAGCCTGACACGCGTGCAGGGGGCGAAGCAGCCATGTGGTTTGCAGGGTCTTAGGGCCAGCCTCACGAAGCACAGTGTGTACGGCTGAGTGCGGAGTGGAGGGGTAGCACCCTAGTGACGGGCACACAGATCAACATTTACTGAGTACCTGTTATGTGCCCCAAGTCACATTAGCTCCCTCAGACTACAGAGTCGTGAATGTCGTAGTAAGGTTTGGAATTTGATCAGCAGACAATAGGTTTTATGCATTTGTGTAAATGGGGTTACGTGATCAGTTGTCCTCTTTGCCCAGCTCAATCCCACTCATCCTTCCCCAAACTCTCAGCTCACCCCAGACTCTCCCCTCTTCGGCATTGCATGACTTCTCTGTTCATTTGATGTGTAGTAACAATTTAATAAGTAGCATATGTGCTTAGGAGAATGTTCCATGGAATCAGAGCTGTCTCTGCAGCTCCACTATGAGCCATGGAGTAGGGGCCACCCCATAGCAAAAACCAGGTTTGGGTCATAGTGGATCCCTAGGGGATGGGGTGAGGTGACACCCTGTCATTTCAACACCACCGCTCTTTACCCCCAGTACACAAACACACAGAGGCTCTCTCACTCACACGTGATCTGTGAATCACACCTTCTCACACTCATGCAAATCCTCTCATTCCCACACTCACATTCACCTGCTCACACACTCATCACTTCCATTCTCACACAGTCACACTCATTCACTCACATTCACTCATGCTCTTACACTCACCCTCACATTCATCCCTTCAGACTCACATGTTCAAATGTACTCACTATGCTCATTTTACTCACACTCAACTCTTGCTCCCACTCACATTCATTATGTTTGCATTCTCACACCCACTTTCCCACAGTTTCACACACTTACTCTGCTCAGTCTCCTCTCTTCTCACACACTCACATATGCTCTCTCACACTCTTACTCTTGCATTTACATTATCACTTACACACTCACTGCTTTCCTCACACACTGTCACTCAAAATCACACTCCTGCATCACTCATTCACTGTCACTTGCATTCCCTCCCTCACACTCACTTTGAATCACACTTACATACCCACACTCACCCATTCATTCCCCCTTCCTCACTTCCTCTCGCACACAAACTCCTTTGGTTGTACTTGCCCTCCTTCACTCTCTCTGTCTTGCTCAGTCTCACACTCATGCACATAGACCCTCTCAGCAAAATTCTGCCCTTCCTGTCATATTGTAACACTCTCCCCTTCTCAGCAAATTGGTGGAAACTGGATCAGCCTCTTGGGATGAGAACAAATGTCCAGGGAGTTTTCTCTCCACCCCCTTCCTCTGAGCAGGAGCAACTTTCCCTGCTCTTGGTTGCGTGGAGAAAAAAGACAATTTAGAAGAAAACAGAACAAGTCAAGCAGCCCATCCACCATCAAGGATCCTTCTCATCGATGCCCGTTTCCCCCTACCCAGCACGCTTTGGGGCCCCAGGACACTCCAAAGGGGACCACAGGCTCCCCAGAGGCCACCTGCCCCACTCCAAGGCCTCAGCTGGATGATACTCCATTTTCTGTTCCCAGAAACCCACTCATTCCTCCCTCTCTTTACTCCGACTTTCCAAGACTCCCAAAACTACGCCCAAAGGTTGGTGAGAATACCTCTAGCAATCCATTCCAACTTCAAGTGTCCTTCCTTCCCTGTTCCCAGAGAATCTCCTTTTGCTTGTGCCTGCAACCACAGCCTCCTCCTCAGGCTGAAGAAAAGTCCTCCTTCCCAACCAGCCTTCCCTCACCCTCACAGCCAGCCTGTCCCTGCCTAGAAGTAGCTCTGCTAACCCTTCAACTCAATGCAGCACGTGTGATTTGGCCTTCCTTGTGCCTGGCACAGTGCTCTGCCTTTTTTGGTTTAAGCTGATGCAGATCCCTCTGGAAATAATCATAGCATTCATTTATCAAGCATTTACTATATGCTACACGCTGTGATAAGTAGTTGCTTTACATAACTGAGGTTTTGAGGAGAGGTCAGGGAGGAAGCTCTACCAACAAATGAATTCAGCAAAGTTGCAGGATACAAGTTCAACATATGAAAATCAGTTGTATTTCTATACACTAGCAATGAACAATCCAAAAATGAAATTAAGTAAACAATTCTATTTATAACAGCATCAAAAAGAATAGAATACTAGGAGTAAATTTAAGCAAGGAGGTACAACACTTGTAAACTGAAAACTACAAAACATTGTTGAAAGAAATTAAACAGGACCTAAATAAATGGAAAGACATTCTGTGTTCATGGATTGGAAGATTTAATATTGTTGAGATGGCAATAGTCCTCAAGTTTATCTACAGATTCAAGGCAATATCTATCAAAAATCCAAATTCCTGGGGAATTCCTGATATCCTTGCAAGCCCTGGGGACGACCAGTTTAATAGGATGAGCCCTCTTATGAAGCTTGTTACTGCAAAGGAGAGCTTGAGCCTACTTATAATTGTGCCTAAGAGTCAATGCCAGAGAACTTCTTTGTTGCTCAAATGTGGCCTCTCTCTCTAAGCCAACTTGACAGGTAGACTTTCACTGCCCTCCCCCTACGTGGGCCATGACTCCCAGGGGTGTAAGTCTCCCTGGCAACATGGGACACGACTCCCAGGGATGAGCCTGGATCTGGCATTGTGGGATTGAAAAAGTCTTCTGGACCAAAACAGTGAAGAGAAATGAAGTAAAATAAAGTTTCAGTGGCTGACACATTTCAAATAGAGTTGAGAAGTCATTCTCGAGGTAATTCTTATGCATTATATAGATATCCCTTTTAGTATTTAGTGTATTAGAATAGCTAGAAGGAAATACCTGAAACTGTTGAACTTCAATCCAGTATCCTCGACTCTTGAAAATTATCATATAACTATATAGCTTACACAGTGTGACCGTGTGATTGTGAAAACCTTGTAGCTCGCACTCCCTTTATCCAGTGTATGGACAGATGAGTAGAAAAATGGGGACAAAAAGAAAATGAATAATAGGGGGGGATGTAGAGTACGGGATGTTTTGGGTGTACTTTTTTTATTTTTATTTTTATTCTTATTTTTATTTTTTGGGGTAACGAAAATGTTCAAAAATTGATTGTGGTGATGAATGCACAACTATATGATACTGTGAACAACTGACTGTACACTTTGGACGACTGTATGATATGTGAATATATCTCAATAAAATTGCATATAAAAAATCCGACTGCCTTTCTTTCAGAAATAGACAAGCTAATCCTAAAATTCATATGGGATTGCATGGAGCCCTGAATAAACAAACAATCCTGAAAAAGAAGAACAAACTTGGAGTCCTCACATTACCTTATTTCAAAATTTACAACAAAGCTGCAGTAATCAATACAGTGAGGTACAAACATAGGATGGATGTGAAGATAAATGGAATAGAAGTGAGAGTCCAGGAATAAACCCATACATTTATATTCAACTGATTTTCAGCAAGGGTGCCAACACCATTCAACATGGAAAGAATAGTCTTTTTTTAAGAATGGTGCTGGGACAACTTGATAGCCACAGGCAAAAGAATGAAGTTAGTTAGACTCTAACCTCACACCATATAAAAAATTAACTCGAAATAAATCAAGACCTAACTGTAAGAGCTAAAGCTAAAAAAAAACTCTTAAAAGAAAACATAGGAATAAATCTTCATCATCTTGGATTTAACAGTGTATTCTTAGATTTGACATCAAAAGCACAAGCAACAAAAGAAAAAATAGAGAAATTAGACTTAATCAAAATTTAAAACGTAGGTGCATTAAATGATCTAAAAGAGAGTGAAAAGAAAATCCACAGAATGGTAGAAAATATTTGCAAATTTTATATCTGATAAGGGCCCGGTATCCAGAATATACAAAGAACTCTTACAACTCAACAACAAAAAGACAAGCAAACCCCACCCAAAAAACACACGTATGGTGTTGCATTTAATCCTTTGAAGTAGATGCTACTATTCACACTTTATGGATGAGATTCAGGGGTGTGTGCATGACTTGCCCAAAGTCACCCGGGTGGTACGTGGTGGAGTTATATTTGAACCCAAGTCCGTCTGACTTGAGTGTTCCTTCCACAGCACCCCACACCTCCTGCATCACACATTTATCTTGCTGCTTTCCCTCCTCATTTAATGCCTGTCTTCCCTGCCGGCTTGTAAGCTCCACAAGGACAGGGATTGCTTGGTTCACCCTGTATCCCCAGCACCCAGAGTCTGGCGTATTCTCAGAAAACACTGCCTGGGTGAAGGGCTGGAGGAAGTGTGGAGTTTTCACATTTTACCTTCTCCTCCTTTTTGAAATCTGACTGCTTTGCCTGCCTCCAGTCTTCTATGGCCTCTTCTTTTGCCTCATGCTTCAAGCTCACAGACTGTATTTTAACAATCCCATTCAGGATCCTATAATGCTGTTTGTCTGAACGAGAAGATCAGAACTCACGTCTAACCCCTGGGTGTTCCCTTTTCAACTTCACTTCCTTATGGGGCACCCTCTCCCCCTCACCAAAATTCATGTAAAGCTTTTTAGTTCCAAACTCTTTCTCCTTAACTGAAAAGGAGGCAAGATGCTCTGCTCTCTCTGTCATCTGGTAACATTACCCCAGCAGCAGGCTGATCCTCTCTTTGATCTTCATCTTGCTCTGAACGTCCCTACAAAAGCCTTTTGTCTTTTCAGTTCTTGGTGTATCTTACGTTACTCTCCTCACTGGGCTTCAGCCATCTTGGGTTTATTCTTACAGATCTGGGCTACCGTCTTAACTTACCCTTGGTTTGTGAGCCTCTTTCCATCTTTCATAAATGCTCCTTATTTTATTTTATTCTTATGTATTTATTTGAATAGGTAATACATTTATGTGTTTCAAAATTCAAAAGGTACAAGGAGAAAAGTTTCCCTTCCACCCTATCCCCAAGTTACCCAGTTATTCTCCTCAGAGGCAATTGTTCTTTTCATCTTCTTGTATAAACTTCCAGAGATATATACAAGAGAGTGGGTGTGGGGGTGGGTGTTCTGATAAACGTAAACTTACGTTTATAAACTTACGTTGATAAATGTAAACTTGTTCAGCCATCACTGCAAATAGGGACATTCCCCATCAATTCCTCATCAGGGTCATTTGGGATGGTCCAGTGAGCGGTGTATTTCAGAGTCTTGTAATAAGAAAAACATGGCTACATGATTTTTTCAGAATGTTTTGTCATCTGCCTCCCTCAAGTCTAAGGAATGTTTCCTTGTTCTCTGCCTTCTTCACCTTGGCTATCACCAATTACAATATTATGGAGACAGTTTCCTCCCAAATTTCTCATCACTTCCAGTTGGCCAGTCAATTCTTTTTGGTGAGTTTAATTTCCAGGTGGCCGGCCCACTGGTCATTTCCTCTTTGCTGTGGGAGAGTAAATCACTGGGCAAGTCGAAAGCGACTCTTGGAATAGAAGCTTCTTCAAGGGCTCCCTTGTCTGCCAGTGGCCTTGGCCAACGCTCCGAGGAGGATGGGGGCCTGGAGGGGCTGTGGTTGCACCACCAGCCGGGCTCTCCTGCTGCCCTGCCTCCTGCCAGCAGGTCTCCGGCTAATTGCTGTGACATATCCATGGGCACTCTCCGAGGCAAGAGCAGGCGAGCCGGCCCACGGCATCCTGGCTCAGCAATCATTGCTGATTAAAAACTAGTTACAAAGCAATGAAGATGGGACCCTGCATTAACCAAATGACCCCGCCCGTGGCCAAGCCCAGATAGATAGGCATGATTATGAAAGCATCACTTACAAAGTCGGCAAACGTTAAGGGCTGTTTGAATTTCCGGGAGATTTACGAGGTAGTGACAGCGTTTGGCTGGATCGGGCACTCACTCTTCCCTTCCTTCCCAGATGTGCCTGTGTGTCTGTGGGCTCCCGGGGACTCAGGGCCGCTTCCTAGTGGTCTAGCTCAGCTGGGGTCTAGATGAGTCTAATCTGAATACACTGGCTTGCGGGAAGTGGCAGTTTATCATTTTGCCAATTTTCGGAGAATCTGAATTAGCTCAGTTACACTTAATACTGAAACTATTCTGAATGTAATTTAATCCTCTTTTAATGATTCAAAAGGTGCTTTGAGGTCTTGCACTAATCAGAGTCATGGTTATGAATATGAGAACTCAATATTGAAGAAGTATAAAAGTGCTCATAAAAGCATTAGATGGAGGAAATTATGGAAAGCAACATATATGGATGTTTCTGGGAGGGTGTGTGTGTGACTGTGTGTGTGTGTGTGTGTGTGTGTGTGTGGTGTGATAAAGCTAACCTGGCTCATGCTGACATTGGCCACATTCGACGAACGCCCCTATCGAGAAGTCAGCCTCTCCACCCTCTGCCTGCTCCCACCCCTCCCAAAAAGAATTTGGCCTTTGCCCCCTTGGGCCTCAGTTGTGCAGATCTGGAGTGAGGGGAAGAAGTGTCCTGCCCAAGAAAGACCCAAGAGCCAAAGACAGAAATTCCCTTTAATAGATAAATGAGCAGCTATATAAGGTGAGAGGGGAGGAGGGAGAAACAAGAGCCCACAAGAGTCAGGTATGAAAGGAGGCAGACGGGAACGCTGGGCGGCAGCTGCCATAAGAGTGACTTGCGTGTGTGTCTTTTGGGTGAAATTTAAATTGAATCACCATTTGCTGAGTTTGTTTTGTTCTGTTTAAAAAAAAAAACACTTCAGGGAAGATTTAAACTGCCTTTCAATAATTTCTGGCTATGGATATTTCTTTGAATGCACCCCCATGTGGAAACAGGGGCAAGAGGACTGGCTTTTTATAGGCTTTGTGGCAATATCACTTTGGGCCAGATGTCCTCATCTGGGTTCCCCCAGAAGCGATACCAGCATTAGGGTCCAGCGAATGGTGCTGGACCAGCTTTGGAAGTCAGCTTGAGAGTCTCCACCCTAGGCCAGGGCCTCTGCCCTTGTCCCTCACTAACCCCACTGATAGAGAAAATGGAGATGCCCGGCCATGGGGCAGGAGGAGGACAATGGGCAGCTCCTCCAGCCTAGGAATAAAAAGCAAATTGCTCTGAGTCTGAGTCATGGGGGCAGCTGCATTTGCCTCTGTTTGGCACCCCCTTCCCAGATCCAGGCCCAGGAGGTGAGGCCGCGCATCAGAGCTGGGGATGGAGGACACGCTGGGCCTGGAGCTGCCACGCAGCGAGTGCAGGGACCTGGGGCAGCAGATGACCAAAGTCACCATTACCAAAGGCTCCATGGCCCTGCTCCAGGGGAATGCAGACCAAAGTGAATTCCTCCTTCGGCCAGAGCCCAAATGCTACCCCTCCCACACCCCTGGTCCATGTGCCTGAGGACTTGAGGAGCCCACAGTGTCTACCAGTCTGTGCTACAAATTGGAGTCCACCCCGGCGTCCTCCCACTGTTGACCTCTCACCTGGGCAATCTCTACTAACTCCTCCCCCACCCCTCTCCATCCCTAACACCTGCAGAGTGTGGGCATTCTGCATGGCAAGCCTGGCTCCCACATGCACAAGAGGCTCTCAGTATGAGCGTTCTGGAAATTTGTGGGGGCATCTTGGTGGTCTCCATGCTGGGGAGCACTGCCGCCACTTAGTGGGCACGGCCAGGGACATGGAGGCCGTGATGTTGGGGCAATCCCAGGTGAGGGACCCATGTGGCCTTCACGGGTCTCCCACGATGTCCTGTAATGAAAACCGAATCTAATTATCTGAGCTTTCTGCCTAATTTAATAGACACTCAACTCAAAGTATTTTTTGCATAATTTTACTATACAGTGACTTTTGCTGGAGTGGAACTATTGTGTAAATGAAGGGCACACGTTTCATTCAGAACTTTGCCAAGAGTTAGGCACCTTTCAAAGAATCAAGTCAGTGCATTGACAGCGCCCCATTTACAGTGACTACACATATGGGTGCCAGCATCTGACCACTTCACTATGTGCTCTAGTGTAGTCATCCCCAAATACTCACATATTGAAATACAGATTATTTTATTATGAATTACTTAACTTACATCTCTCCTTCATATTATAGACTGAGCATTAAATTGAAGATTTTTTTAGGTATGCATGTTCCTCAGTTATATTACTGGTGTATTTCTTTCAGCCTGTAAGGTGGCATTACAACATGTTTTTATATAAAGGAGTTGTTGGGTCTGATAGAGCTGAGAACCACAGGCCCTCAGGCTACTCCCCAAGCCCCCTAGGAAGGATTCTGGACCCTCGTGATCTGCTGTCTGTCTGTGCCCCAGCCTGGTCACCTCCCACCCCTCCAGCCTGGCACTCCGGACTCCAGCAGCTGCAGTACAAACAGTGCCACGGAAACATGGTGCAGCTCCAGTCGTCATGAGACTGTGCGCACTGCTCCCGCCATCCAGGCTGGCACCCCTGCCCCACACTGCCAAAAGTGGCTACATTCGCCCTTATTATCTCCACATAACACCCATGGCAGAAGGACAGATTGCCATCCACCTGCCTGAATCACTTCTTGGGACCAAAATCTCACCTTGAAACCTGTAACATCACTGCTGGGTCTCCCAGGAAAGCATATGGCGGGCAAGTGAATGACAGGGACGTGACCGGCAAGATCTTGACTGTGATAAGTGCAATACGTATGATAGAGTTGGGGACGTGATCTCTCGGTAATGAATTGCTTTACAATTGGAGTCACCCCAGAGAGTCACACCAGGTTAAAAACCTTGAGTCCAGATGCCCTCAGGAGAGAGACCCCCTCTCCTCCTTCTCCTTTCCCAGCTGTGGCATTCCGCGTCCATCCGGGATTTTGTCAGCTCTTGGTATGGAAGCAGACCAATATGTCAAGTGACCAATCCTACAGAAGTCCAATTTGTTCAGTTGAACTAGTCTACTAGAAACTTGCTTCTTTTAACTATTTATAAAGTTTTCATCAATCTGTGTTGGATGAAAGAGGTTTAATAGCTTTTGAAGATTTCTGTGGAGTCACAGTTGCACGCTTTTTGTTTGCTTCAGCTTCATCACAACAATAGATGAAGGTTGCTGGGGCAGCAAGAGGGGACTGTCTGCTGAGGGAGGACAGCTTCAATCAGCACACAGCACTGCTGGTATGGCCAAGCCTGGAGAGCAAGGACACTGCAGGACAAAAACAGATGGAGGTTGGGGATGGGTGGAAGGCCAAGGGCTAGAAGTGGGGGCAATGGTGGGTGGGAGAGAAATCTGAAGGCCACAGAACCCTGGAGCCCTGGCTCACCACAGCCCTGAGGAGGCCTGCCCAGTAAGGTGATAAAATCCATCCAGCAAGATGATAAAACCACTCCTCCAACGAGTTGGTTACAAGCACTTGCCAGAGTTTTGTTTTAAACTTGCCAATAAAGAAGCTATTTCCATGAAAGCCAGTTCTGAGATTTCTTCTTGGTAGAGGCATTTGTAGGGAAGAAGGGTGTCTAAACCACAGGGAGATCAGGTACAATGAAAGAACGTGTAGTTTAAGTACTAAGGGGAGCCGGGGAGCTAAATCTCAATTCCCCAAGAGTCTGTAGATCATGTCATGCCTAACAGAGCTGCCCCAGACTAGGTGTGGAACAAGTTTCTTTCACAAAGAATTGCAGTAAAGACCACAACTAAAAACGTATGTGTGTGCATGTGGGTAAATGAGTAAATTTGATAATAGGACAAAGGAGTGTCTCAAGCCCCAATGTTCCTCTCCTGGGGAAAGGAAATATTAAACAATTAACTCCAAGTGTTGCAGCCCATCAGAGGGCACCTCAAGGTGGGGTGGGTGCTGGGGGCCTGACCCGTGAGTTTCCAGTTCTCTTGTCCTGTTGCTAAGAACTTCCTTTTTGGGAGACGGGTGCATCAGCCTTGGTTGCATAATCTCGGTTGATGCAATTAAACATTTGATTCATCTTGCTCCCTTTGTTCAGGTTGGAAACAGGCCAAGAAAGCATCTCGTTATAGTCTGGCTTCCCAAGTGGGCCTGTCGGTGTCCATGAGCTGCTGGAATTATTCCTCCAAAAGAGCCACTCTCAGGTTGCAGATGAAACCAAGGATGGTCGGCAATTCTAGAAGGCAGAAAAGCAGCCTGGGAGCCCTGCCCGCCTGCCGTTGCGGAGCTCCCCCCCGCCCTCCTCATGGAGCACAGCACTCTCTTCTACCACTTCTGTGCCTCCAGCAGCGATGCACTTTGGAGGTTGCAAGTTTGCTTCCCAGCCAGCCTCCAGGGCCAGGACCACAGCTTATTCATCTTTGTGTCTCCATCTCTTGGAACCCAGCAAAAACATGGGCCAGCTGAGAACACATGGTAGGCACTAAATAAAAATGTATGGAATGGAAGGGCAAATCTAGCCATTTTTTAGCTCACTCCTGGAGGCTGAGCTCAGGCCCACCTACTCTGACGCACATCAAGCTTTCAGAATTCCATGACCCTTTCCTGGGTTCTGCATGGTCATCAGGTTCTTTGTGTCTCCTGAACAGTGTGGGCTTCAGAACCAGGCACTCCGGGGTCCAAAGCCAGCTTCATGACCTTGGGCAAGTTCCTTAACCTCTCTGCATGGTCTCCACTGCTGCCTTCCCTGAAATGGGAATAAAGACGTTGAACTATATGGGAGACAGATGAACTTTTTCTACAGGTCCATAGGCTTTGGTTCGAGGAAGAAGCATCGTGGAAAGGCAAATATTCTTAAGTCCTCCACTGAATAGGCTTGAGACCCAAACTTCTCCACTCGCCCTCATCTCCACCCCCACTCCTGACCTGGGAAACTTTGAGCCCTGCTCGGCCAGGAATCAAAGGGGCCCTTTATCTGCCTGCCTTCTCCCCTTCCCTCGTCCCAGGAGCCTCCAAGGTGAGCCATCTCGGCCTGACAACTTCGGAGCCTGTCTTCTGTCGAGGGCGAGAGCTGGCACCTCCATCTGGAGCAGGGAGCAGGGAGCAGGGAGTGAGCTCCATGCGGACAAGCTCCTTCTCTGAGACCCTGCTCTCCCTCCCCTCCACCACACAGCAGCTGGCTCCCAGGGGGATCAAGGGACAGCCAGACTCCAGGGAAGCGAGCTGGCCAAGACCAAATTCTGTTGAGTGATCCATAGTGACAGAGGAGCCTCCGGGCCTGGGAAGCTCAGGAGGGGGCTGGGGCAGGGCCAAGTTAACCCATAGAGGGACGGACGGACAGTCTGGGGGTTATTGACTGAATCCTGCTCCTGGCTCCAACGGGCTCTGTCAATTGTCGCGTAACCCCCTGTCCCCATTAGCATGTCGAAGCCGCAGATGACTTTCTGTTGTTGTCCTCCTGACTGCCAGGTGGCTTCTGCCCACTCAGGGTCTCCATCCTGGGTGCCTGCCCACCTTTCCCAGTCCTCCCGTCTGACTGCTTGCAGTTCTACAAACAAACCGAGCAGAGCCAGGTCCCTGTCCTGCAGCCCGTGTTGCTTCCTCTGTCTGCAAGATCCGCTCTCGCACCTCCTTGGCCTTTCGGCTCGGTTCTGAGTCAGGGCTCTGGGGAAGCCTTCTAGATGCTCCAGTTGGAGGGGGTGCCCCCTCTCCTGTGCCCCCCCCCCATAGCCCCCATGCTTCCCTCTGCCACAGCAGTGATCCCGGGAAAGGGGACCAGCTTACCTGGCTGAGCTCCCGAGGGCAAAAATGCCATGTGTCCCCTATTTCCGAATCTTGAGTGCCTAGTACAAGAGCCTGCCAAAAAAATAGAAATTCAACAAATGTATGTTGACATTAAACGAATTTGGTCGAAGATTCAACTTTTAGTCAAATAAACCTCACTAGTCCTTGTGATTAGGATTAGGCTGGTATCTATGAACTTGTGAATCATGCATATCCAGCTTGCTTTTTTTATTGGTATCAATTTTATTGCGATACAATTCGTATACCATACAATTCACCCATTTAAAGTGGACAATTCATTGATTTTTAGTATATTCACGGAGTTGTGCAACCATCACCATAATTTTAGAACATTTTTGTCACCCCAAAAAGAAACCCCACTAGCAGTCACACATACCCCCCCCCCCCCGCACCATTCCCTGATAACTACTAATCTACTTTCTGTCTCTATTGATTCGCCGATTCCGGACATTTCATGTAAATGGACACATATAGTGGTCTTTTGTGACTGGCTTCTTTCACTTAAAATGATTTTGTGACTGGCGTCTTTCACTTAAAATGATTTCAAAGTTCATCTATGTTGTAACATGTATCAGCACTCCATTCCTATAGTTGAATAATATTCCATTATACGGATAGACTACATTTTATTTCTCTATTTCTCAGTCAAGGGACATTGGGGTTGTTTTCACTGTGGGGCTATTATAAACAGCTTGCTTCTTTTAATGCTAAAGATAATTTTTATTTTAAAATAGCCTCAAATTTACCAAAAAAAAAAAAAGGCGGGAATAGTACAAAGAACTTGTTATTTTGACCCTTTTGAGAGTGAATAGGTGAGGATTTCCCATCACCATCACCAACCCCCAACACACACATACACCTAATACTTCAGTGTGTTTGTGTGTTTTTCCTACAGCATTGACATTCTCCTACAGAGTGACAATACAACCACCAAAATCAGGAAATTAACACTGATTCATACCTACTGAATAATCCAGGGACCCATTTGAGTTTTGCCATTTGTTCCAATAATGTCCTTTTTACTTAAAGATACAATCTAGAATCACGTGTTGCATTTAATTGTGAAACACTTCCTCAGCTCTCCTTGGCTTCAATCTGAAACACTTCCTCAGCCCTCCTTGGCTTTCATGACCAAACACTTTGGAACATAATAGGCAAGTTACTTGCAGAATCCCTCAGTCTGGGTTTTCAGTGTTTCCTCGTGATTAAATTGAGGGGATGTCTCTTTGGCAGGACCATCACAGAAGCGATGCTGTGTTCTCGTTGCATCCTATGAGGTGGTACACAATTTCTGTTTGACCCCTTACCAGTGGTATTAACTTTGATCGCTTGATTAAATTGATGATGTCTGCCAGGTTATTCCATGGTAAATTTACTCTTTCTTCCTTTGTAATTAGTAAGAATTTTGTAAGGAAATACTTGGCAACTACGTATAAATCCATTCTTCATCAAACTTTCACCAAGTTTAGCATGAATTGATGTGTCTTGACTGAATAATTAATATGATGGTGGCCAAATGGTGATTTTCTGATTCCATCTTGCACTCTGTGTTTGTTAGATGAACCACTACTACATCTCTATTCTAAGGGAAATGTATCTCATAAGTATGGATTCAGGAATTCTTATTTAAAGAATTATTATCACTTATTATGATCAGTTATTTTTATATTCAGATTTTCCCTGATTTGGGAAGCATCCTCAAGATGGTTTCTGTGTCCTGTTGACACATCCTCATTATTCTGAGCACTTTCATTTTTATCAGCAGAAGATATTCTAGGCTTATCTTTTATTTTCTGTGGCCCAGCCCTGAAATCAGCCATTTCTCCAAGGAGTTAGGGCTTTTTTTAGAGGAGACTAGTATTTAGAAACCAAGATATGGCCACTAAGTGCTCTCATTAGTATTAGGATATTGCTTCCCCTAGGCAATGGACACACATGTACACACGCCTACATATATAGGTAATTATATACAATCATACTCACATTTACAGGTATATTTTTATTTGTATCTACCTAGATATATGTTGACAGACATGGACTTGCACTAATACCTCTAATTCCAATCCAGAACCACAGAGTTCATTCTCTTTCGTACATTTCCATATTTGTGACACCTCCAACAATGAGACACCTGGCTCACACGCCCTCAATATAGTTACTCATTGACTCAACTCCACCATGTGTAACCCGCCTCCCATCTCCTTTGTGGACCCCCACGTGGACACTCTCCTTACCTTGCTTTGGCTATAAATCCCACATGAGGTCACTGCTGTCACCAACCCCTACCCCCACCCATGCAGATGACCTAACACTAACCCTAACCCCCTCGGGCTATAACATTCCATGCCCTATTGACACCCCTACAAGGATGTACCTTTCCATGTGGATATGCTCCTCAACCTGCTCCATGCTGGGTTGCCACCCCCAAATGGATGCCCTTCTCACTCCACCCAGGCTCTGACAACCCACCATTCACCCATGCAGACACCCTCTTCACCTTCCTTGGACTCTAACATCCTGTGCCATGTCACATAGACACTCTTTTACCCTGCTGGGGCTCTAACACCCAACCCTCAGCAGCTACCTCCAGACATACCATTCCTACCCACACAGACCCCAATGCCCTGGACTGACTGCTGCCCCAGCCACTGCCCCCACCACCTGCTCCCTCCTCCCCACAGACCTACCTTGCTTATTGAAGGGATTAGACACTTCACAGCTGAGATTTTGCTAATTGCATCCCCATAGTGTCCTTTAGTATGTTCCTCCTTTTCCTTCAGAAGAAATTGGTAATCAGATCCAGAGGTTTGATAAGATTCAGGTTCTGGTTTTTTTAATTCAATTTTCAGTATTTGGGCAAGAATGCTTCATAGCTAATGCTGTGTTCTTCCACTTGCTAGAACATGATGTCTAGTCGTCCATAATTTCACTAAGGGTTGCAAAATGATGTTATTCTATCTCGCATTCTTCAAATGAAAATATATTACTCTTCAACCATTTACCCTGTGATTCATAGAGGAAAGGCAGGAAAATGTTTGATTCTTTCTCTTCATTTGCCAGTTTTCAAAATACTGAGTAGGTTTCCTAACATCCTCCAAGAATGATCAATGTGTATTTTCCTTAATTTATTAAGAACTCACATGAAACATATCAAATATGTTCTATCCATTGCAGATATTATTTCTATTGATCAAATTATCCCATCTTTGGCCAGTAGAAGCTTCTTTGAGTTGGCACCGCCCAGTAATCTCAAATGACTTCCTTGCTTTCTTTTTTTTTTTTTTTTTTTCATTTTAATTGAGATTGTTCAGATACCATACAATTATCCAAAGATCCAAAGTGTACAATCACTTGCCCCTGGGTACCCTCATACAGCTGTGCATCCATCACACTTAATTTTTGTTCAATTTTTAGAAACTTTTCATTTAGACAAGAAATAAAGTGAAAGATGAAAAAAGAAAAAAAGAAAAGGAAACTCTAAACCTCCCCTACCCCTAACCAACCCCCCTCAATTGTTGACTCCTAGTATTGATATAGTACGTTTGTTACTGTTTATGAAAAAATGTTGAAATACTACTAACTGTAGTATATAGTTTGTAATAGGTATATAGTTCTTCCCTATATGCCCCTCTATTATTAACTTCTAATTGTATTGTCATACATTTGTTCTGGTTCATGAAGTGATTTCTAGTATTTGTACAGTTGATCATGGACATTGCCCACCATAGGATTCAGTTTTATACATTTCCATCTTTTGACCTCCAACTCTCCTTCTGGTGATATATATGACTCTGAGCTTCCCCTTTCCACCTCATTCACACACCATTCGGCACTGTTAGTTATTCTCACATCTTGCTACCAACACCCCTGTTCATTTCCAAACATTTAAGTTCATCCTAATTGAACATTCTGCTCATACTAAGCAACAGCATCTACATTTCTTCCACAAGGCAGGAGGGAGAGTCAAAGAAGGTAGAGAGGCAAAAGAAAGAGGAAACAAAAAAATGACAGCTAGGAAGCAGCAAAAGGAAAAATAACCTTAAATCAAAGTAGAATAAAGAATCAGACAATACCACCAATGTCAAGTGTCTAACATGCCTCCCCTATCCCCCCCTCTTATCTGCATTCACCTTGGTATATCACCTTTGTTACATTAAAGGAAGCATAATACAATGATTCTATTAGTTACAGCCTCTAGTTTATGCTGATTGCATCCCTCCCCCAATGCCTCCCCATTTTTAACACCTTGCAAGGTTGACATTTGCTTGTTCTCCCTCGTAAAAGAACATATTTGTACATTTTATCACAATTGTTGAATACTCTAGATTTCACCAAGTTACATAGTCCCAGTCTTTATCTTTCCTCCTTTCTTGTGGTGTCTCACATGCTCCCCACCTTCCTCTCTCAACCGTATTCATAGTTACCTTTGTTCAGTGTACTTACATTGTTGTGCTACCATCTCCCAAAATTGTGTTCCAAACCACACACTCCTGTCTTCTATCACCCTGTAGTGCTCCCTTTAGTATTTCCTGTAGGGCAGGTGTCTTGTTCACAAAGTCTCTCATTGTCTGTTTGTCAGAAAATATTTTGAGCTCTCCCTCATATTTGAAGGACAGCTTTGCTGGATACAGGATTCTTGGTTGCTGGTTTTTCTCTTTCAGTATCTTAAATATATCACACCACTTCCTTCTTGCCTCCATGGTTTCTGCTGAGAGATCCGCACATAGTCTTATTAAGCTTCCTTTGTATGTAATGGCTCGCTTTTCTCTTGCTGCTTTCAGGATTCTCTCTTTGTCTTTGACATTTGATTATTAAGTGTCTTGGCGTAGGCCTATTCATATCTCTTCTGTTTGGAGTACACTGCGCTTCTTGGATCTGTAATTTTATGTCTTTCATAAGAGATGGGAAATTTTCATTAATTATTTCCTCTATTATTGCTTCTGCCCCCTTTCCCTTCTCTTCTCCTTCTGGGACATCAATGATATATACATTATTGTACTTTGTTTCATCCTTGAGTTCCCGGAGACGTTGCTCATATTTTTTCATTCTTTTCTCCATCTGCTCCTCTGCGTGTAGGCTTTCAGGTGTTTTGTTCTCCAGTTCCTGAGTGTTTTCTTCTGCCTCTTGAGATCTGCTGTTGTATGTTTCCATTGTGTCTTTCATCTCTTGTGTTGTGCCTTTCATTTCCATAGATTCTACTAGTAGGTTTTTTGAACTTTTGATTTCTGCCATATACATGTCCAGTGCTTCCTTTACAGCCTCTATCTCTTTTGCAATATCTTCTCTAAACTTTTTGAATTGATTTAGCATTAGTTGTTTCAATTCCTGTATCTCAGTTGAAGTGTACGTTTGTTCCTTTGACTGGGCCATAACTTTGTTTTTCTTAGTGTAGTTTGTAATTTCCTGTTGTCTAGGAATGGTTTCCTTGGTTATCCAAATCAGGTTTTCCCAGACCAGAACAGGCTCAGGTCCCAGAGGGAAGAAATATTCAGTATCTGGTTTCCCTGCGGGTGTGTCTTAGAAAATTGCTCCACCCTTTGATGCCTCGGGTCACTGTGCTTTTCTGCCCAGCAGGTGACGCCCGTTAGCCTATAATTCTTGACTGGTGTGAGGAGGTATGGCCGTGTTCCCCCAGGCTCTGGGGTCTGGTTCTGAATGGAAAGGGCCCCACCCCTTTCCTCCTAGAGAAGACAGACCCCTCAGGTGGAGGTCATTAGCATTTCAATGGTCTTGCTCTCTGCTTGTGCTGTCTCCACCCTTCCCAGAGTCACAGCCCTGGAAACTGAAAATGACTGGGGCTTTCTCCACTGAGCCAAAAAAGAAACAGTCCCCTTCAGACCTAGTCCAAGGCAACCCTCCGGCTCTCCCAGGTCAGTCATCACCCAAAGCCTCTGTCTGTTTTTTGGGGCTGCGTACCTGTAGCGAGCAGTTCACACTCGCTGCTTAAAACCCCAGTTGGAGCTCAGCTGAGCTGTATTCGCTTGCTGGGAGAGAGCTTCTCTGTGGCACCACGCGGCTTTGCAGCTCGGGCTATGGGGGAGGGGGTCTCCCGACCTGGTTCCGCAGGTTTTACTTACAGATTTTATGCTGTGTTCTCGGGCATTCCTCCCAATTCAGGTTGGTGTATGATGAATGGATGATCTCGTTTGTCCCCCCGCAGTTATTCTGGATTATTTACTAGTTGTTTCTGGTTTTTTGTAGTTGTTCCAGGGGGACTACTTAGCTTCCACTCCTCTCTATGCCGCCATTTTGCCCCGCCTCCTGCTCCTTCCTTGCTTTCTGATGTGACAAGATGTTCCAAGCTCACCTTGTACGTTTTTGTTTTTGTTTTTGTTTTTTTTCCCCGATCCCTCAGGTTAGGTCTAAACCTGGTATTATAAGCCTTTCAGCACCATGCCTCTCCTTGATGGCACGTGTCTGAGTTGTACTCTTTGGGACCATTCAGTTGTCTGTCTTCCTCCCTAAAGCACAATGAGGGCAGGAACCCTCTGTTTGTTTCACATCTGTATCCCTAGTATACATAGCACAAGACCTTGTCGGGCCATAGTTGGGACTCAGTACATTCTGCTGAATGAATGGATGAGTGAATAAATGATTGAGGGGGCAGAGTACAATTTATCAAGGTTAGAAATATTACTATCTAAGATGATCACCTTGTACGTTTTGTGCCCCAGAACTGGAGTCAGTCATTTCTCCAAAAGACCTTGTTTCCCACTTTGGGAGTGGTAGTATTTAGAGGCTACAATCTGGTCTTTAGGGGTGTTCTCTGCTACTGGGTTATTTATTGTTTCCAGATCTTTGCAACGGATAGAAAATGAACAAGGCATGGACAGAGCTAGAAAATAATAACCTACCTGTGAGTTCATACTGATACTTCCTATTAAAATTCAGGATTCCTGGACTGTTACTTAGCCTCATCAGTCTTACATTTGTATATCATTTCTTCCATGCTGAAAATCCATTTCCCAATGAAACCAACATACTCACTCACTCTCTCTACCTCACAATCCACCCTCCTTTCTCTGATGGACGGCATCTGCACAGTCATTAATAATATGCATATTGATAAACTGGTTATGATTTATTTTTGCAGTCCTTTTGGTTAGAGTATACCCCACTTGGGCTGATAATGAAATTAATTTGTCTTTAATTCACTCAAAACAGTTCCTCTCTATGTGGTTATGCTATAGTACAGATTGATACACAGATTTCTTTCTTTCATAACTTAGACTGTTATTTATAATTTTCATAGATTACTTTTTAATATTTAATTTTGTTTTCATAATACAAAGAGTATTTACATAGTTCCAAGGTCTCATCTACAAAACAAGTTTTGATAAAACAAATCTTCAAACTCCCCCCATAGGAATTGTACATTTTGCATTCCCACCAGCAGCATCCTCCTTTCCTACAATCTTGCAAAAGAATTCGTTGTCAAAGTTTTGAGCATTAGATTTTTATTAATGTAATAGAATTTGAGCAACCCCTAAACATGCTCAGAGAAGTGTAGGCAACAAATTGTTGAGGTTCTGTGATATCAACATTCTGGCCAGTTCTCAGTCATAACAAGGTGTTCTATAATTAGGATACAGGTTTGATACTGTAACAAAGACCCTAACGTAACAGTAATATAGAATTCTCACCATAGGTCAAGAATAAGCCCTCTGGGCTGATGTGATGGCTCCATAGTGCCAGGAGCTTAGGTTCCTTCTGTCTTGTTACTCCCCTATCCTCAACACATGGCTTCCATTTTTTTTAATGCAATTTTATTGAGATGTAATCACATAACATACAATCATTCAAAGTGTACTATCAGTTGTACACAGTATTGTCATATAGTTGTGCTTTCATCACCACAATCTTTGAACATTTTCATTACTCAAAAAAATAAAATAAAAATTAAGATGAAAAAGAACATCCAAAACATCCCCTTCCCCTCCTCGCTCCATTGTTCATCTACTTTTTTTAATACAGTTTAATTGAGATATATTCACACACCCTACAGTCATTCGCAATGTACAATCACTTACAGCACCATCATACAGCTGTGTGTTCATCACCAGAATCAATTTTTGAACTTTTTCTTTACTCCAAAATAAAAATAAAAGCAAAAAAGAACACCTAAATCTTTCCATCCTCTCCATCCCACCCTCTTCTTCATCTAATTTTTGTCCCCATTTTTCCACTCATCTGTCCATACACTAGATAAAGGGAGTGCAAGCCACAGGTTTTCATAGTCACACAGTCACACTGTGTACTTTACGTAGTTATACACTCGTCTTCAAGAATCAAGGTCACTGGGTTGCAGTTTGACAGCTTCAGGTATTTCCCTCTAGCGATTCCAACACACCAAAGACTAAAAGGTGATACCTATATATATAGTGCATAGGAACACCCTCCAGAGTGACCTCTCGACTCCATTTGAAATCTCTTAGCCACAAGAACCTTAATTTTATTTCATCTCTCTTTCCCCTTCTGGTCAAGAAGATCCTCTCAATCCCACAGCGCTGGGTCCAGGCTCATCTCCAGGAGTCATTTCCCGCATTGCCAGGGGGATTCACACCCCTAGGAGTCACGTCCCACATGGGGGGCGGGCAATGAGTTCACTGAGTGGGCTTAGAGAGAGAGGCCACATCTGAGCAACAAAGAGGCTCTCTGGGGGGGGGACTCCTAGGCACAATTATAAGTGGGCTGAGCCTTTCCTTTGCAGCAAGAAGCCTCACAAGGGAAAGCCCCCAGATTGAGGGCTCAGCCCACTAAATTGGCAGGCCTCAGAGTTTGCGGGAAAATCAGCAATGGCCCAGGTGGGGAAGTCCAACACTTCCTCATTTCTCTCCAGCTCCTCGGTGGGCCCCACAAATAGACTTATGCTCTCTGCCTGTATCACTCTGAGATGTGTCAGGATTTCACCTCAGCCTGTACAAACACCAAATCCCACTTCCCAGTCAAAGCTCCCTGCACCTATGGCGTTCAAACAAACTGATCGTACAAGTTAAATTATCTAGTGTACTACAGAAAATAAAGATCCTGCACCAGATAAACATCTCCTCTCCTGGTCTCACATCTAAGTTGTAGTTTTAAAACCCAGTCAGTATCATCCTTTACATGGCTTCCATTGCGTGATCCAAGATGACTGCCCCAGATCCTGCCATCACATCCTCATACCAGCCAACAACAAGTGGGAAAGAAGAGGCCAATTCTCTTTAAGGGCAGGGCCCAGGTACTGCACACACAACTTCCACTCACATCCCATTGGCTAGTTAACTGCAAGAAAACAGGGAAATGTAGTATTTTGCAGGGAAGCATGTGTTCAGCTAAAATTTGAGGGTGCCATTACTAAAGAAGAAAGTGGGGACTAGATATTGGGTGACCACAGGCTGTCTCTGCTACCTCCTATAATTAATAAGCCAAAACATCACATGATCCAAGCAAATTTTTCACCCCACTGATACTCTTTTAGGTTCAGGGTGAAATCAAGTGGTCAACCAGGACTACGTGCAGACAGAATATGGGAAAGGAGTCTACACTTAACCTATAAAAAATCTAAAGTTTTATATAGTCAAATCTAGCTTTTACAAATTCTGCCTTTATTTCTATGCTGAGAAAGGCACTCTCCCTTGAGTTGAGAATCATGTTCATCTTTCTTTTTGGCAGTTGTTTCATATATCTTTTGTTTTCTTTTACCCCTGAAATGTTTATTGAATAGTATGTTAGGGACCTAATTGTCAATCAGGATGGTCAGACTTGGGACAGACGGCCTTGTCTAGGATGCCCATAGACCAAGATTATTCGGAACAGTTTCTGGTCTTTGTCAATGTTGGTTGAGCAGCCGTGATAGGCCAGGCTCTCAGCCAGGATCTCAGGACACGGGGATGGAGAGGACCCCACCCCTGCTCGTGAGGGGCTATCCAAAAAGGAGACAACCCTCAAGACAATCAGCCCCATAGAATGTAATTAGTGCAGGGGTAGATTCTACACAGTTGGGAACAGTCATCGGGGGTAGGTGGGTGGGGAGAGAACATAAGGGAAGCCTCCCAAGAGAGGTGACAATTGGGTTGAGTCAGGAAAGACCAGGAGGTATTTGCCAGGTGGGCAAGTGGAGGAAGGGCATTTGGGGGCAAGTTGTTTCTTCATTTAGAAAACACAAGGCTAGCACCTTTTTCAAGGAGGAGATGCCAGCATCCTTGGTTAAATGACTCCTCCACTCTTCATTCTGTGAACCGGTAGGTGGGATTTCCAAGCTGCTCAAGATTTCTTGGGGGAAGGGTGCTAAGATGGAGCTGAGCAAAGGCCCCACTCACCTGGGCAGGGGTGAGGGGTGAGAGGAGGCTGAACAGCCCTGGAATTGAATATGGTCACCGTCACAATCTCCACCCAGCCTCCTGCTGCAAAACTGACTTTGAAGTAGAAGGTCCAGGGGACAGAGCCATAGGGGACTTGTGGTTAACTCACTTCGTGACTTTGAACAAGTCATTGCTTCCGTCTGAGAAATGATTCTTTTAGCTGCAGGACATCCAGAGCGTTCTCTGAGGCCCTGAGTCAGTCCAGGGGTGAAGAGCGGGAAAGAGGGACATATGCCTTTAAGGCTGTCATCTGGGCCTTAATGAAGTCCACATGCCAGCTGTCGCCACGCCTGGTCCTCGGGTCAGCGGTTGCTGTGGCATGTGGGCTCGGAAGGCATCTCGCTGTAATAAGACATGTTTATTTGAAAACGAAGGTCAGGGAGTTAAGTAGTTGGTATTCCAGTCATATAGAGTCGTTTGCACAGTGTCACTAATAATTAAAGGGGGTTTTGACTAATCTAGTTGCTCTTCCTAAATATACTCAGCTCAAGAAACTCATCAAAGCAGCAAAGTAATCTGTGAGGCTATTAATCTCCTCTGCTTCACAGCTGGGGCAAATTTATTTGCTTGAATTAGCATGTAATAAACTTATAATAAAGCTGCCTGAGCCCCAGCTTGGTAGAGCGCAGCTCTGGGTAATGGGTAGTCACATCTAGGAAATGGGGTGCTAGTCCTTGGGCCAGGGCATCCCCAGAGCAGTCAGGGGCGGCCTCCAGAAACCACACAGAGAGGAGCCTCCGGGGATGGGGAACCCCGAGATGGAGCTGAGGAGATGTTCGCAGACTGGCAGGTCCAGCCTCCTTGTCTCTGCCCCTCCATGTTGCAAAAGCGAGGAAACCACGGCCCAGAGAAAGGAAGGACATACCTGAAGTCACCATGGCCCCACCAAGATCTGTTTGCCTTCCCACTTCTCCATTTTCCAAGGAAATGCTGCCCTTCTATCCTATTGTATGAGCTTGTCTGGACAGCTTAGGCCACAACCAGGAGAACTCAGTCTCGCTGGTAACCATCCCTGAATGTACCGAGAGCCTACGAGAGGGTGCAGAGCATCTCCTTCTTAGACCTGGGTGGTGATGGGGGGCCTCTCACTCCGTGTGGAGGGACAGCCTCAGATGGGGGCCTGGGTATCTCTTCTACTTCTCCCTCCTCTCTCTCCTTTGCTTCCCTCTGCCCTCCCCCAGAATGTCAGCTCTACCTAGAGCTCTTTGGGGTTAAGATACTCCCTGACTGCTCTGGGGATGCCCTGGTGAATCATCTTATTCTTAGAGGAGAGCAGCTACAAGACAACCACCTCTCTGGTGCCAATACTGACCACCTTGCATAGCATGACTTTGATACATTATACCAAAAATAACCTACCCCACCCAGTGAGGGTGGTGGTGACAGGCAACACCATTCTGCCACACCCATAGCTGAGCTCCTCATCCTCTATCCCCTGTCTCATCCCCCATCCCTTCATCCCCTCATCCCTCATCCCCCATCACATCCCCACCCCCCCATTCCCCATCACTCATCCTCCTGATATTTTATCCCCTCATTGTTCTACCCCATCACCTTCTATCCCCATTCCTCATCTCCCAATTCCCCATTCCCTTATTCCTCTTTCTTTCAGTATTTGGAGGAGAATGGAAGGGAATGCAGGAGAAGAGAAGCTTTCTGAAGTTCTCTCAGTCCCAGGATTCTGGAACTTTTCTTTAGACACCTCTGAGACATTGACATGAGTGACATCCTTCCAGCAAGGTTCACACCCATGACATTCCCAAAGTCACAGCCATTTCTGAAGCAACAGATAATAAAAATGCAATGAGTATTGGGTCTCTTGAAACTCTAAAAGGTTGGAAGTCATATATCTAGGCCAAGTCCTTTATTTTGAAGACCAGAGAGAATAAGTAAATAGCCACTGAGCCCAGGTCCACCACTAGAACCCGGATGTCCCAATCCTCTCTCCAGGGTTCCTTCCTCTGCACCAAGTTTCCTTAGAGAGGGGCGTGTGGTGAGAGAACCTTCCCTGCCAACCAACACAGTGACTTATGTCCTGGGACCTGGATGACTCCTCAGTTATCCAAAGAATTCACTCAAGGCCCTCAGAACCCGTTCTTCCCATCTAATCCCCCCACCAGTCCTTATCAGTAACGATTTAGGAGGTACCCTGTCTTGGAAATTTTGAGCCTGGCACAGCTAACAGCAGCATAGCTTAGATCCCTGGGATGGTAGAATGAGACTTACCCAGTAGAGGTATCCGGTGCTGGAAGGAGAAACCCCAAATTGTAGGTGCCATTGGAGGAAGGACAATCTAGCAGGCAGACTGTAACCCCAATGATGGCAGAGGATAACCCCAACGGTGGTCAGCATCAGGAAAGCCCAATTCATCTGGGACAGGTTGCCTTGGCATGGAGAGAACTCTTGCTCCACATTTACCCCATGTCAAGGTGGCCCAGGTCTGCTCAGCCAGGAGGGCTCTCTCTACCACCCTTCACGAGCCCATGGTTCTACCGCGAAGCTAAGAAGCAAATAACTCCAGCCCTTTCTTGAGGGCCCTCACCCTGGTCTCGGAGGTGTCAGGCAAGACCTTCAGGGGATATCAGTGGGGAAGGAGTACGAATCACAGAAAAGGCATAAACAGGTATGAAGTCATTGTGGGAGAAAGCAGGACCAGAGAGGCCTCCAATTATTTTTCAACTCCCCAAGACTCCTCTGAAAACCTTAGGTGAGATTTTAGTGTTTGTTTGTTCATTGTTCGTTTGTTTGTTTTGCAAGGGAATGAATAGGAAAAGAATGGACTCTGCCTTTGTAAAACCTATCTAAACAGGCCTTAATGGAGGATAAAGGTGGAACAAGTTTTAAGTTGGGAAAGCTTGAAAACATGTCTCCCACAACCAAATGGTTTTTAAGCTATATTTGGAGCAAGAAAAATTGACCACTTGATGGGGATGGGATAACAGGACTGGTTGGTAATGAGAAAGCAGAACAACTGGAGGCATTTCAAACCCAAAAGGATAAAACAAAGAGAACATTGATCCATTCCTGGAGTTCTGACCAAAGAAAACAATCTGCAATAAAGAACAAGGGTGTGACAAGGACGCTCATTTCAGTGTTGTTAAATGGAACTTTGTAAACCACTTAAAGGAGAACCCAAATCAGAGCCTATTTGAGCAGTCTAGACAGCCTCAATTCTATGGACTCTGACAAAGTCATCAAAACCCCTCCAGACTTTGTAAGAACCTGGAAAGGGCATGTTGTCATGTTAAATGGGGGAAAAACAAAACAAAACAGGACTCAGATTTGCTCGCATCATTTCACACATTTTCTATTATGAGCACGTATATTCTTTTTTCAGCTATTACCTTTATATTAGAAAAACTGTGGCATATAATGTTTCAGAATATTTACAAGATATATTTCAATTATATTATCATATATTAACAATTATTTAAAACAAACAATGACTAGAAAATGGAAGAGAGTATGCTAAATTGTAAATACGGTAACGCAGAGGTGGGACATTTTCCAAATATCCTACAAAGAATACGTATTTTTTATATTATATTGGGAAAAAAATCTAAACAATTTTACAAGAAAAGAAGGAAAGAAGGAAGGAAGGAGGCTTGGAAAGAAGGTAGAGAGAAAGAGAAAATTGGATTCACTGTACATAAAACCAGAGAAACTCGGGTCTGTTTCCCAAAGTCCTTCAGACTCGTGGTCCTAGGACAGAAACTTCAGGGGCCACTGCAGAACCACTGATGGGCAGTTTAAGAGACCACAGAGAGTGAAGAAATACTGAAATATTGACAGCCAGCCCATGCCCTGATTTTTAGAACAAAAGAAAATATTCAAATCCCACGCACGGGCTGGCAAGTTTGAAAACAATCCCTGGCAAAATTCTAACTTTAGGGATTTGGAGAAGAGAAAGTCACAATCCCTAGAAGCCAGCATGAGTTCACCAAAGATGAGCCATGCCCGGCTAAATTCCTGCCTTGGAAGGTCAACTAGGAGAGGAAGGAAGAGAGCGTGCCTTTGACATGCGGTAATGGTGATTCAAGTAAGGCATTTGTCAGAGTCCTTGAGCCCTGAATAAGGTGAAGTGGGGCCTGCCTGATGGCGTGGGTGCTGAGGAAGCAGCCACTGGGCCCGGTGACAGCCCAGCGGGCATCTCTAATAATACCCCACGCTCAGCCCTTGATTTTGTCCACCTCACCTTTTTGTCAGCAACTTAGATGAAGCAGAAGAGAAGATGCACTTATCAAATTTGCAGTTGACACAAAGCCAGAGGGATTGGTAATAGAAAAGACGGCACGAACAGGATTCAAAAAAAAAAAAAAAAAATTGCTCAACAGGTTGAAATAATGGGCTGAAAACATGTAAAAGGGATAAATGTAAATTCCTGCGTTTAGCCTTCAAAAAAAAAAAGTTTCCTAAACATCAGATGTGAGAAACAGGGCTTAAAAGCAGAAAAGATAGCTAGGTACGAGCCAGTGTGGAGAATGAGTAGTTACAGAAAGGGAAGGAAGAAAGAAATATCATTTATTAAGTGTGCCAGCAACTGCTCTATCTCACACCATTTCCAGGAGGCAGACTATTGCTGAGCCCACGTTACAGATGAGGATGTCATTAAGCGATTAAATGATACATATTAAGCTATTAAAGGATTCATATTAAGCTATAGGAGTTAGGCCACAATGGATGGGATGGAGTCAAAATTTGAAATCAGGTCTTCCTGTCTCAAGGGCTAATGCCCTTCCCCTGCCCTGAAGGATAAATCTTTCCTTCTTTCTTTCTTTCTTTCTTTCTTTCTTTCTTTCTGTTCCTTCTTTCTTTCTTTTTTAGTTTTATTGTGGTGTCTTGTATATAAGAGTCGCCAATTAAACCATTTTTAAGTATATAACTCAGCAGTATTAATTACATTTACAATGTTGTGCTACCATTACCACCATCCATTACCAAAACCTTTTCATGACCCCAAACAGAAACTCTGGCCAGGAGGTAAATTTTTATTAATTTAAGAAAATCACAGTGATTCTTTTCCACTTGCCAGTAATGGTTTTGAAATAGGCACATCATCCAACTCTAGCCAATGAGACATGGGGGCAGGTATGCAGGGAGCTTCCGGCAACGTTTTCCTCTTTCTTAATAAAGAGCTAGAAAATAGCTGCCCTACCCCTCTTTTTTTTTTCCTGAAAACTGTCGTGAAGAATGCAAATGTTTATTTGAAGAGCAAGTTACATTCCATTACAATAAACTACATTCTCCATATGAATGATTTTGTCTTAGAATTCACTCCTAGTGAATTAGTGAAAAGAGGGGCTTCCCCACCCATCAAAATTCCCGGCCACCCTCCCCAATGATCTTTCTAAGTGTCTGTATCTTTTAAAGCATAGCAATGTAGTATTTTACCTGAAGTGTGTGAACAAGACCTGACATTTTGAACCAAAGGGCCTTATTTTGGATGCCTCAGTTCTTCCCCTTTCTTGCAAGGTGAAATGACAAAAAAGCATCAGTGGCTGATTCCTCCAACAGAAGATTTGTGCCCCTGCCTCTCTTGCGCCTCTAAACATTGTTACCATTGGAGGGCTGGAACCCTGGCAGCCATCGGGCACTTGAGGAACGTGGCCTTTGAAGGCCAGCAAATGAGGAGGATATAGGGTGGGGAGACAGGAAGGTTCTGGGTCACTGACAACTGTGGGAAAACACTGAACGAACCCAAACTGCTCTACCATGGGATTCTTCTTTGGAGAGCACCCATTTTCAGGATCAGTCAAACCCCCTCTGCTTGGGTTTCCTGTCATGTTCTACAATAAGCCTCCTAAACAATACACAAGACCTAGTGAGTCCCCTCTTTTTTCTGGCCCTGGCAAGACTGCATCTGGTACCGACAAACTAGCATCAGCCTGACCCAGATAATGAAGAGTCTCGGACCCACGCCCCACCCCATCCCTCACTCACCTGCCATCCCGAGCAGTGGAGGGCCTTGGGGAGTTTGCCTGGAGAGAAGATTTGGGAGGAAAGCAGCATAACATTCTTCAAATATTTGCAATTTAGAAGAGCAGCTCAATTTATTCTGTGATGCTCCAGGATGCAGAACTAGAACCAGTGAGTAGAGATTACTAGAAGGCAGATATTGGCTCAGTGGCAACTAAGTTGTCCTACAATGGCATGTGAGTCTGGCGAAGGAGAGCGTTCTCCGTCTCTGGAGATATCCAAACAGAGCTGAAGTAACCATCAGACGGAGAGGTCAGAGAGAGGTGTCCTCACTGGAAGGCAGTCAGACCGTTTGACCAGGATTCTTTCAAAGCCAAAGTTCAGAGCTTCTGTGTTATGAACTTGGGGTAGTACTAGACCCTTCCAGGAAGACGAAAGAGTAGAAAAACATGCTTCTGCAGTCTCCTCTTTCCCACATACAGAGAGGCAGTGAACAATCCTGGGCAGGGAAGGTAAGTGTCCAGAAAAAAAGACGTAGTGTTCCGTAGGAGGTCGGGGTGGATGAGAGCTCTTCTGGAAGACAATAGGAGAGGGCAGCGTGGAGGAAGGAGACGCGAGCAGGGCTCGATGAACACACACATGCCCTCCACTTCCACAACACACACATCGAGTTTGGCCCATTGGTCCTTTCAACCCTGAGGGCTCAGACCCATCCCTGTTCCCAGGAACAATGCTAGCGGGAAGCAAGAGGGATTTCAGCAGCTCCCACTCCAGAATCTAGTGCTGAGCAAAGCCACCTGTGCTGCTGGAATGACGCTGACTTTGTGCCTCAGTTTGCTAGCAGGGCCTCAGGGCTGTGTCTGAGACGCCTCTCTTTCTCCGTGCTCCTGCTGTTAAACCAGGTCTCTCAGTAACTTGTGAGGGCCCAGCTCCCTGCTGATGGGCGTTGGTTTTGCCCCCACTTTCTTAACCCCATCTCCCGCTTTTTTTTGATAATAGACTCCACCCACTGGTGAAGGATGACCATGTGACCCAGATCTGGCCAATCAGAGTACCCAAACCCTTCCCTACAGAGACTGGCTCAGGGAGGGCACAGGTGGCCTCATTCTGACCAGAGTCCTTCCCCAGGGCTGTTCTAAGTAGAGTTATGGGGGAGTCTCCCTGCCTCCAGAATTACAAATAAAGGAAAGTGGGAATCTAGGGCCCTATTCCCTGCCACACGGAGCAAACCTGTCTTCAAAAGGAGAGAAGGAAGCAAGGCAGACTCAAGGGCAGAGACGACAAAGAGATGGGTGGAGAGAAGGCAGTAGTGGCCACGCCTACTCTGGGTTCTTGGATTTTTTCCCCTTTTTCCTAGTGATTTCCTCAGTGCTGGAAACTGCCCCTGCATCCCCTGATAAATTTCCCTGTTTTCTCAAACTGTTTGAGGGGGTTTTGTCAGTTGTAACTCAGTCCTGACTGAAACCCTAGCCTTTCCCATTGCCACGCAGCTGCTCTGACCCTAGAAGGCTGAAGGAAACTTCCATCAACAGCCGCATCTGAATGAGGTTCTGCGGTTCTCTGCCCTGGGCCCGTGCTGGGGGAGTAGGGGCAGAGGTGGAGGGTGACTGACATGCATTTCAGCTCTGTCTTGCTGAAAGTCAGCAGGCAATGGTGTGCCCAGGCCTTGGAGAAGACACCAGCACCTTGGGCAGGGGCCTGAGTGTGAGCCAAAGGAGAGGGGGGGGGGGGTTGGTGTGGGATGGCAGGTGCATGCCATTCATTCATTAAACCTGTCACTCACTCATTCATTCATTCATTCAACAGCTAGGGATTGAGCCTCTTCTATTGTACAAGGTGCTCTTGGCCCAGGGGTCGGCAAACATTTTCTGCAAAGGGGCAGATAGTAAATATTTCCAGTTTCATAGGCCATAGGGTCTCTGTGGCAACAGTTCAGCTCTGCCTTGTGGAGCCAAAGCAGCCAGAGATAGAGGTAAACAGAGGGGCGTGCCTGGGTGTGGCTGTGTTCAGTAAAACTTTATTTATAAAAACAGGTGGTCGGGAGGAATGTAGACCCAGCATCGTGGGTTGGAGAACATCTTCTTGACCAAAAGGGGGAAATGAAAAGAAATGAAATAAGCTTCAGAGGCAGAGAGATTCCAAAAGGAGCCAAGAGGTCACTCTGGTGGGCACTCTTACACACAATATAGACAACTCTTTTTAGGGTCTAATGAATTGAGGTAGCTGGTGGTATATACCTGAAATTATCAAACTACAACCCAGAACCCATGAATCTTGAAGATGATTGTATAAAAATGTAGCTTATGAGGGGTAACAATGGGATTGGGAAAGCCATAAGGACCCACACTCCCCTTTGTCTAGTTTGTGGATGGATGAGTAGAAAAATGGGGGAAGGAAACAAACAGACAGACAGACAAAGGTACCCAGTGTTCTTTTTTACTTTAATTGCTCTTTTTCACTTTAATTATTACTCTTGTTATTTTTGTGTGTGTGGTAATGAAGGTGTCAGGGACTGATTTTGGTGATGAATGTACAACTATGTAATGGTACTGTGAACAATCAAATGTACAATTTGTTTTGTATGACTGCATGGTATGTGAATATATCTCAATAAAATGAATATAAAAAATAAATAAATAAAATAAAATAAAATAATAATGCATATCCACCTGAGGATTTTTGCCCATCCATATTTTTTGGAAATGTCACTGAGCTTTCATAGTTGTTTGTTGAATTAAACTAAAGTCTTTTGTTAAAAAACAAAAAACAAACAAAAAAAAAAACAGGTGGTGAGCCAGATTCAGCCTGCTGACCATGGTTGACCAACTCCTGACTTAGAACACACAGCTGGAGAAGCTAGTTAGAGACAGATTGAGTTCAGAGAAAAATGAACTTTATTGAATGGCTGATGGGAATCTTGAAAGAGGTTTACATTGGGGAGCAGTGAGATCAAGGCAGGGTGATAGAGGGGCTGGTTCAGCATCAGCCTCCTCAGCCAGGCACTCAGGATTCCTTCATTTATTCAGGGAGCATTTATTGGAGGCCCACCGTGTGCAGAGGCTGTTCTAGGCACAGAGGATTTGGTGATGAGTGGAGCAGGCAAGATCCCAGCTTGCACAGAGCTTACGTACCTTCCTCCACGTTTACAGAGTTCTTCCCCAGCCTTATTGCTTCCCGCTCCCCGCCTACTAAACCCCTCAGAATTCCCGTGTTCCTTCCCGCACGTGCCTTTCCACCTGCTGTGACCACTTCCTGGAATGTCCTCACTCACTCTACCTCACCTGCCTGCCGAAGTCCTTAGAGCCTGGCTGAGCTGCTCCTCCTCGTGAAGTCTTCGCCCTCCACCTTCCACCAGGGGAGAGCTGGTCACTCCTTCTCCCGGGTTCCCCCAGCGCTTTGCACCCACCTGGGCTCAAGCATCTTCCAGGCAGCAATGGAATTCTTTGCTTCTGTCTGTCACTCCGACAGGACTGTGGGCTTCTCAAAGTGCTGCATCCCCAGCACCTGGCAGAGTCCCCACACATCAGAGGGGCTCCGAAAATGGTTGTCGAGTGAAGGAATGATGGTATCTTTGGGAAAGGAGGAAAATCATGCCAGGAGAGGAACCATTTAGAAGTGGGAGACCCTGAAACCAGGGAAGAAAGGAGGCATCTACCTTTAGGGATCTATGTGCTTGAAGATACAAGAGATCTTATTTGCAGGCTTAAAACTGTCCAAAATTATTTGTTGAGCATGAGCAATAATACAGCTGCACACGCTCTGAAACACCATGGCAAGGGCTCCTTTGTTTGATTAAGGGCTGTCGGGAGTGATGGATGCGTTCCTGCCGGATACCGAAACCTCCCTCCTTCTGACAGCACAAGTGATAGGCGAGCGGAAACTGACCCTGGCTGACACACTCATCTTAAAATATCTCTGTTTCCCTGCGGCCTAGATAAAATAACTGTCACACTAAAAGTAAGGGCTGCACTCGGGGGGATGCTGGCTTCTCCAAGGACTGGTGATGGAGGAGCCTGTGATGTCAGGGTTCAGCCGAAGGCCAAACAGAAAGGACCCCAAGAAACTGGGCCCTGGATGAATTGTGTGCTGGGGAGCGACTCAGTGTTGAGTCTTTCAAGGCTGGGTCAGGAAGAAGGAGATACCGTCATCATCATCATCGAGAAGTGTCTATTCAGTGCTTATTGGCACGTGGCTCTAGGTTCTGTTCTGATCAAAGAGAATAATGCAGAACAGCTCTTGCAACACACAAAGGGTGGTAAGGACATTAGTCATTGTTATGGACCTTACAAAGCTTTTAGCAACACCATGAAATAGGTAGGGGAGGTATGAAAATTATTTCCACCTTAGAGGTAATGAACCAAGGCTCAGGGAGGCTAAGCGTCTCACCCAAGGTCACACAGCTGGGAAGGGTCATTGCAGGGATCCATCTCAGAGAAGGAAACAGATCGCATACTCATAAGGGCCATTGAAGAAGGTCCAATGAAGAGATTGTTTGAAGAGCTGTGGGCGGGTTAAGGGAACTGACAGATGGAAAAGCACCCTGAGGTTAGCAAGGGTGGGATCCCCTGGATTTCAAGGAAAGGGGAAGGAATTGCCTTAGAGGAGCCCAGAGAGAGTGGGACCCACGAAAGAGGAGCCACTCAACAGGAGCAGCAACCTCAGATAGAGGAACTCAGCCACTGCCAGTCACCCTCCCTCCTTCCCAGTCGCCTGACAGCGCCTCCCATCAGCCAAACCCAAACAGAAACCAGGGGGCAAAGAAGTTGGGGTGATGAGTTTGCAAAGTCAGCTCCCTGGGTCTGAGAGCAGGTGGAGGAGAGTGGAGAGTGGCTCTGGAGGAGCAACTGGGGATTGTCCAGTAAACCCAAACCCGTACCCAGGGCTCGTCTCCTGCTAGCATGTTAATATTTGGGGGTGAATGAGTGGGCAGGGATCCTACAGAAATGGAAGGAACAGTTTCTGCCCTTTGCAGACCCCATGGTTTCACAGGGAGATCATAGATGCATTTTTTAAAACCCCAGCGTATGCATCATGCAAAAAATAAATCAGTGCTCAGGAAAAGAAAGTGAGGGATGACCCAGGCTTGTGATTGGCAGAAGGCAGGGTGGCCTCCTCATGCCTGGTGTGAGTTAGGAATGCTGCTTCCTGGCCAAGGACCAGCCAGCGAGATTGTGGCTGCAGAAGCAGCCAGTGGTCAAAACCACCTGGGAAAGAGGACGAGGGGAGGGGTCACGACCACCGGCTCAGAGGTTGGGAGAAGAAAATTCTCTCTGCGAGGTGGGAGCCTGGGATTGGAAGCAAACTACAGAGCAGTATAGCCTGAGCTTTGGGGGTGGTGGTGGTGGAGGGGAGGGATGGGACTGCCCTGCTCCCTTCACCAGTAGGATTTTCTCTGGGTCTTCTATGTGGACCATGAGCTTCTCTTTTCAGCCGATTAATATCTGTCGCCCCCACTGGAAGCTGGGGTCACGTCTGTCTTGTTTGCCTCTGTATCTCCAGGGCACAGCAAGGGTCCCCAATAAATATTTGTCGAACAAATGGAGAATAAGACTCCAGAGGGAGGGAAAGGCTGCCAGGTGGGAAGGTACCTTGAGAAAAAAAACAATCACCAGCCAGACTCACCTGGAGGCAGATTGGGTAAGGTCTGGCAGGCGGCCCAGACTTGCAGGGGCTTCTGGGGAGATCAGAAGCCCCCTGTCTAGTGGCACCCCACCCCCTGCAGGCATGCCCCAGAGCTGCAGGCAGACCTGAACCGGACAGGGCAAGCCTGTCTCCAGCTCCAGCCCGCACTGTCGCCCGGGGAGACCGCGTGACCCACTCCGTGCCCTCTTTCCCCAGTAGGCAATGCTCCTCCTGGAGCCTCAGCAGAAAGGTCTTCAGGGGTCTCCGGGGGCCTCCTTCTAGCACCGTCAGTTTCTCCAGGGACTGGACAGATGGGCCGAAGCCTGAGAGTGAGGGGGCCCCTTCCAGGACACGAGAGGTCACAAGAGACTGGGGATGGGGGTGGAGGTGGGGGACCTGGTCCTGCAGACAGACAGACAGAGCAGCCTGGGAGAAGGCCACTGCAGGCACGCAGATGGAAAGAGCCAGTGTTCTTGGCTAAAAGACCGTCCTTCTCCCACTTGCACTTAGGCTGAGGCTTTAATTATAGCTTGTCACTCACGCACCTTCCCCAGGAGACGGGGGAGCTGGGAGGGGAAGGAAATGAAACTTTCACTTCAGATGACCCATTCTGTCTGTCAAGAAATTTCAAACCCACGAACAATGCTATCTCGAATTGCTGCAGCGCCGGCTTCCCGAGGGCTCCGCGTGCCCCCACCAAGTGTGGCCAGTGAGCTCATTCCTGGGCCGCCATCCATTGGCAGAGGCCAGACCCATTTGCAGATGGAGAAACTCATCCCAGCGAGGCCAAGCAACTGGCTCAAGGTCACCCAGGGGTTTGGTGGAACAGGGAGTGCTGTGACATTGCTCTATTAGGGATTCTTTTCTATCTGTTGGAAGATGTCCCATAGGGAAGGAGCCTAATGAAACGTCCCCTGAGGGTCAGCTCTGAGCACCGGGAGCTGGGGTGGGAGAGGTGTCTTTGTATCTGTCCCACAAGGTTGGCCTACTACAGTGTTGACACTGGGGAGGGGATGGGGGCTCGGGCCTGGCTCCAGGCCGCTCAGTCGTCAGACCTGTCCTCTCTTTGGGCATCTTCTCAGGTGAGCCATGCAGAATGGAGTAAAGTTGGGCTCTTCGGGGGCTTAGAAGGGGATACTGGCTCCCTACCCTAGGGCAGAGGCCACCCAGAGGAGGGTCGGTATGACGTGTCACCCAGACCCCTTCCCAAGAGCAGTGCCCCAAGCCCGCTGGAAACCCCACTGGTGGCTTCACAGAGCCACGCAGGAATAAGCCAAGACTCCTGCTGCTTCGGATTACTAGTGTGGCCGACGTTTCCGCCTGGTCTTGGGATGGGAGAGGAGTTTCAGCCTAAAGATGCTGCCGTGCAAGAGGAGTCGAGCATGGGGCTGAGAGTGGTCTGGTCCTGGGCCTGTGGTCTGGGAGGGGGAGGACCTGATCCAACTCTTGCCTCCTGTTTTGCTAGTTATGGGGCCTTTGGAAGGTCCCCGAATGCCCGGAAGCCTCAATATCCTCGCCCAGATGATGGAGCTGACAGTCCCTCCTCAGGACCACGAAGAGGATTAAGTCTGGGGAAACAAGGGGCCTGGGGTGGTGTGCTGACTTCCCTTCCTAGGTTAAAGGGATTGAACGATAAATTATCCATTTGTCTGCCCAAGACAGTGGCAAAACCCATGATCCACAAAGTACAGAGCAAATTCCCAGCAGAGAGAAATCCATCCCTAAGAGCTGAGTCTACAGTGCACAGCCACGGTCACGGGCTTTCCAGGTGTGAAGGGTCAGGGGTGTCGTCAGCCCGACTCTCGCCTCTCCAGCTCTGCCCCCTCCTCTGATTTGCTCAGTCTGCACCCATTTTGTGCCACATGTTGCCAGGTTTGATGTTCTTCATCTTGCTCATTCTTCACCATCACCCAGAAGGGAAGGTGTCACAAGCCCCATTTTACAGGCAGGGACACTGAGGATCAGAGAAGCTGGGTCTGGAAGCTGCCGAGGGCCGAGTGAGGACTGGCAGCAGGTCTGCCAAGCTCCAGAGCCCTGGGCCCCCACAGGGACCCCGTGCCACTGCCACAACTCCTCACGCTCACCACCCCCCACGCTCTGAAAAGCACACAGCCCTGGTCCATCTGCGCTGGGGTGAAGGGGTTAAGCTCCCTCCCTGCATGGGGGGGAAGGCCCTGGCAGCCCCCCTTCTGCAGAGTCCGGTTACTGGGAAATATGCTCAAATGGTACATTATAGTTTTATGAATCCAGCTCCTTCTGTTGCCCCGATTGAAGTGCAGAATGCCTGGGGCAGGCTGCCCTCCTTCACAGACCCATTTGTCATGGGAATTGAATTTAAAAAGAAGAAGAAGAAAAACAAAAAATTAGCATGATGGCTTGATCGGGTTTGTTTGAGGCCACCTGTCTGCCATCCTCGGCTCAGATGGGCCAAAGGGACGGCTGACTCTTTGTCCCCAAAGCAGGAAAACTCCCAGGAGCACCAGGGGATGCTGGGAGGAAGTGGGGGGCTGAAGATGGTGGGGTCTTGGAGCATTGGGGGAGGAGGTGAGAGACTCAGAGGAGCTTCTAGTTCTGGGTCAACGCACCAGTGGCTGCAGATCAGCGCAGATCTGCCTCCAGGGTCATAGGCTAAGAAAGGGGACCACTTAGGCTGCTTAATTTCTGAGCAGAACTCTCTCCTCAGCACCCCAAGAGACAAAGGAGCAAACCCTAGGAACCTGAAGGTAGGATGGAAAGCAGAAGCCTTAGGGTTCATCTGCCCTACCCCAGCTAGATGACCCCAGTGTGGGAGTGGAGTGTGGACACCCCCATCCCCCCGAGTGACTCACGGCAGAGGACTCAGAGGCTCAGCGGGAGCCTGAGCACAGCAGGCCTGTGGCCCCGCAGGGAAGAGGGCTAGACCTACCCCAGGTCCCGGGAGAGCCACAGGGTCTCGGATGGGAGAGCCCACCCCTTCTTCAACAGACCGGAAGGGACTTGCCCAAGGTGCCGCTATGGCAGTGGCACGGCCAAGACTCAACCCATCTCTCGACTCCCAGGAGAGGTGGCAAGAGGGAGTGGTAAGTGCCAGCCACGGCCCTCAGCCACCAGAAGCGTGAGGAAAAGGACAGCACCCCATCGCCAGGGCAAGTGGCCAAGTGGCCTGGTCTACCTTGGCCTTGCGCAGGGAGACCGTGCTCCCGCTGCCTCCCAGGGACCCCTGGTTTCTCACATGTCCTCTCCTCCATCGTTGCTACTTTGCTGGGGTGGGATGCGGTGAGGGATGCTGTGGGGGAAGGAAGGAGGGAGGAGGAGAGGGCAGGAGGAGGGTAGCAGGAGGGCAGCCGTGCCTGGGGAGCCATGGGTCAGCTGGGCCAGGAGACCAGGCTTGTTTCCACACAGCACACCTGGAATAGCCTTCCGTGCTCCGCTTGCAGGCTGGATGAGTGGACTCACTGAGATGCCACATTGTTTGCCAAGGTTTCCCAAGGGGCAGGGGCCAGAAGGCCTGAACAGAGCTGGGATGTTCGTCCGTCTTGGGCAGAAGGCAAGAGGGATGTCCTCTGGTTCTACCCAGCAGAGGCCCCATGCGTCCAGCAGCCCAGACATATGCAGCAACCCCAGCCCTTCCCAAAGCCCAGCAGAGGCACCGGGAGAGGGCAGGGCCAGGTTGGAGAGAGAGAAGGCACTTAGGGAGAAGTGTCAGCATCAGCTCACAGTCCCTAGGTGTGAGACTTCCAGGCCTCCTCACAAATTTAATTAAGTGCCTATAGTGCGTCAGATCCAGGGATGCAAGTATCAGTAGAGCCCAGAAACTTCTTTCGAGGGGCTTACGGTCTAGCGGGGAAAGCAGACTCACAAAGAGGTGACTGCGATGCAGTGTTTAAAAGGTCGAGCTGCAGGTGAGCAGAGGTGTCAGGAAAGTACAGGAAGGAGAGGGGGTGTAGGATGGCCTCCTGCAAGGTTAGGGTCTGTGGGGAGTGGCCTGAGGGAGGGAGCAGGGAGGTGAACTGGGCAGGGGTAGGCACAGGGACAAAGGCATGTTGGGGAGAAGGAAACAGCACTGTGTGCTGGGGGGACTGGAGGAGCTCGGTGGTGCTCAACTGAGCAGGTGAGGCCAGGAAGGACAGAGAGCAGGGCAGACGGTGGAGGTGGGCAGTGTGGGGACAGGGCCTAGGCCTGGGGTACCCCCTGGGTCAGCCCTCTGTGGTCCCTTCGGAGACCTTCCCTTTTCCTGGCACTGTTCCTTTCCCGGCCATGAGCTGCTGAAGGCCTTGCAGGGTGTTGAAAGTGGCCCCCAAAACATACATCCACATCCTGGTCACTGTTACCTTCTGTGGTAAAAGACTGAAGGTGCCCTTATTTGGAAAAAAGTTCTCTGCAGATGTAATGAAGGATCTGAAGGAGAGGAGATCATCCTGGGTTATCCAGGTGGGCCCTAAGTCCACCGACACGGGAGTGAGAGAAAGCATGCGCCCAGGCTAGGAGAAGGCCGTGTGCAGACGGAGACCGAGGCTGGAGTGATGCACCCACAAGCCAAGGAATGCCTGGGCCACCAGGAGCTGGAGGAGGCCAGGAAGGAGCCTCTAGAGGGGTCGTGGCGCTGCCAACGTTGTGATTTTGGACTCTGGCCTTCAGAACTGTGAGAGAATGAATTTGTGTTGTTTCCAGCCACCAAGTTTGTTGGGGCAATTGGTTGGGGCAGCCGTGGGAAACTAAGACAGGCCCCGAGGCTCGGAGCTGTCCTGTGGCCCGGTCAGCGTCCGCCCACCCCCGCCATGCCCCAGAGGCTGTGTTCAACTAGCTCATCTTTCTCCACCTACCACCAAAGACACCCCCTAACTTGAGGACTCGGGGTACCCAGGGAGTGGGTGGATCCATAGCTGACATCTCCTCTGTGGATCCCTTTAGATCCATGGGAGGGATATGTAGGCAGGGCACTGTCAAAAGTCAGGCCTAAAAAAGCTTGGAGAATGCCTACCAGGAGTTTGATGGGATTTACCATTTTAAGCCAACATTTTTCTCCACTGGGACTCTCAAGCTGGGTTGAGACATTACAATCTTCAGAGTAGCTCTTCCCAAATACCAGTACCTGTGCCCTCCCCAGGCCGATTAATTGGGTTCTCGGGGTGAGGCCCAGGCATAGGAATTTTTTAAAGCTCCCCAGGTGATTCAATGGGTAGCCAAGGTTGAGAACCAGCAGTCTATACCAGCCAATTCAGATGCCATTTTTCTTGTGCTCCCTCCGTTTCCTTCACTTCACAACTGTACCTTCCCTGGCTCTCTCCTCCTTCCCATCTGTCCCATCTTTCCTTCTCCAAGATGGACCTCTCTGCTATGCTTTGGATCTCATTCCCTCTCATCACCTGTGAGATCAGACTCCGAAGAATAATGATGATAAAATAGTCATAATAACAACAGCAGCGTTTTCTTTGAGTGCTTAATATGTGCCAGACCTATGGGTTATCTCATTTGGATTTGGTCCTCAGAACCACCCTTTATGTAGGTACTATTATTATTCCCCTTTTACAGATGAGGAAACTGAGATCGAAGGGGATTAAGCAAAAGCCTATGGCCCCATCACTATTGAGTGGTCCCTTTGTCACCAAAGCCAGTCCTTAGCTGTCATGGAGCCCACCTCCATCAATACCTTGTGCCTGCCATGACTTCAACTTCCATGAACTTGTACTTCCCTAGCAGGTGGATCTGTCAGGCTCTTGGCCTTCACATCCCAGTCCCTAAGCTGGTCTGCAAGTCCCAGGGCAGACGTGGGTCACTCTGTCTTCTGAATCCCCACAGGGCCTCCCCAGCTGGGTGCTCGTGGTGGGTGAGCCTCGGGCCTCCAGAGGTCTGGAAAGGCTCTGTCAAACCTGTTCACCTGTCAGAGGCCCCAACCACACCTAAGGGCAGCACCTATGGCATCCCTCCCCAGGGAGGAGTAAAGGGTTATCTGATTTATGTAATCTAAAGTTCAAAGGTGCCATCAGCTCGTAAAAAGTTCCATTGTTCCCAGCTGCCTGTTTGATGCCCTTGTTCTGCCGTTGCTTCACCCCCACCACCTTCCCTCGTGCCTGCTGGGGCTTCACGCCATGAAGACGACCCTAGCCACCAAGAGCCCTGTTATCTGGGGCCTCAGCTTCAGGAACACCACTGAGAAGAAGACAGCATCCTTTGAATGGACAGGGGCCCCAGAATATAGGCAAGCGCGGTGGGGGGGCAAATTTCCAATTCTGAAGCCTCGTCCCAGGCCCAGGCGGCCAGGATGATGGTCAGAAATGAATTGGAGGTAGAAGTCCCATCTACAGTCTACCATTCACAATCGGCTCGGCCCCGTGCTGGGTGTAACCTTTATAAAAGTTGACTGGAGATCAGAGCATGATCATGACCAAGAAGCACATGGCCCTCAAGAACCATGATGATGCCTGGGCAACTCTTTAAAAGAGAAGAAGAATCCTGATAAGTTATCTTCCTTCCCTTTCTGCCCAGCAAGTTCAATTGTCAATGACAGCGAGGTGCACGATGGAAACAGAGACACTGCTTGAAACCCAAATCCCAAACAAATATGTCAATACCTCGAGGTGATATCAGGTTAAGGTTTGGAAAAAGGCCAGGAAGGTTTGCACGACACTCGTCCTTACCAAGGGCAGAGAAGGAAGACCCTCAATTCTTCCCAGGAAGGTCCCAGGCAATGCTATTGTTCCCATTCTCTACACCCACCCTCAACATTTCTGAGTCTCATTTTCCCCACTTGAAAATGAAAGTTGAGTAGAGCAGTGCCTTTGGAACCAGACAAACAAAGGCTCACACTAATTCAACATTTCTTACTAGATGTGAGCCCCTAGACAAGCTTTTCAGCCTCTTGGTATCAGTTAGCTATTGCTGCAAAATAAACCACTCCAAAAACTCAGTGGCTTTAAACAATAATCAGTGATTATTTCTCATGAGCCTGTGAGTAGGCCGGGCAGCTCTGCTGATGTGAGCCAACTTGGCTGATCTTGATGCTGAGCTTGCTCATTCATCTGCAATCAGCTGGCGGATCAGCTAGGGACTGGCTGCTTTATCCCTGGCCTTGGCTGGGATAAGTTGGCTCTGCCCTGCATGGTCTCTCAACCTCCAGAAGGCTGGTCCAGGCTACTTTCTCTCTCAGTCCAAGAGAGTGAGTGGAAACACACGTGGGCTTTTTTCAAGCTTCTGCTTGTAGTAAGTTTGCTGCTGTCCCATTGGCCAGTCATTTAACCAAGCCCAGAGGCAGAATGGAAGGGAACTATAAAATCTCAGGGCAAATGGCAAATATACAGGAAGGCAAGTAATTAGGTCTGTCAAAGTAATCAATCTATCACAGCCCCCAAGCTCAGTTTCCTTTTTTTTTTTATTGAGGTGAAATTCACATAACAAAATTAACCATTTTAAACTGAACAATTCAGTGGCAATTAGTACCTTCACAATGTTGTGCAACCACCACCTCTGTCCAATTCCAAAACATTTTCTTTGCCCCAAAATAAAATCCCAAACCCATTAAGCAGGTACATCCCATTCTCCCCTCTTCCCTGTCCTGATAACCACCAATATGTTTTCTGTCTCTATGGGTTTCTTTATTCTGAATATTTCATATAAGTGGAATCATATAATATGCGACCTTTCGTGTCTGCCTTCTTTCATTTAGCATATTTTTTGAAGTTCATCTTTCTTGTAGTATGCATCAGCACTTCATTCTTTCTCATGGCTGAATAATATTCCATTGTGTGGAAATACCACATTTTGTTTATCCATTCATCCGTCAATGGACATTTGGCTTCCACCTTTTGGCTGTTATAATGAGTGCTGATACGACCATTTGTGTACAAGTGTGTGTTTGAGTCCCTGTCTTCAACTCTTTGGGGTATATGCCTAGAAGTGGACTTGCAGGTCACATGGTCATTTTATGTTTACCTTTTAGAGGAACCCAGTTCCCTTATGTTTAAAATGAAGTTACTTTGTGGGGATGTCGGGAGGCTTAGAGGGAGTGCATGTAAAATGTGATCACAGAGCACAACCTCAATAAATAGTTTATATAACTCTTCTTTGTTCTTTAATTCAATGAACATTTATTGAGCCTAGGATGAGGAATTATATGAGGTGCTTCATAGATATATGGGTATATAAGGGATAAAACATCTATTAAAACATATGCCTCTATTTTATAGAGGCATATAAATATATCCCTAGGGTCCCTTCCGGTACAGACTTCCAACATTCCATCCTTGCTCCTTGCCTGGTGTGTCCTTCACAAGCAGAAGACAAAAGGCTCTCTCTCTCCTTCTCCCATAACTGATTCCCCAGGAGGCTCCTGGCTTCACTGCTCCCCACCTGAATCAGTTCAAACCACCTATTTCAGATCTGTCGGCTCTTATAAATGTAGCCACACACCCACAAAGTGAGATAAAACAGCAATGTGATTAGTGTGTGTATGTGAGTATGAATACTTATGATTCCCTGTCTCATTCCTTTTGTAAAGATTAATACATCAGAGCAAGCACTTATGAAAGGAAGAATAAAAAAACAACAACCGCATCCAATTTCCCAGACATTCAATAACCAAATGTCATCCACATGGTAAGCAATAAAATAAAAATATATGCTTAGCAGAGGCAATATAAATATGATGTATATTTTGAAGTTGGATAACAGAACAGTGGCATAAAAATTATACCCACTGGCAAATTCAAGAAAGGAGAACTTTGGAAAATGTGGCATTCCTTTGGGCTGCCATTCCTAAAATATCGCAGTGTCTAGTGCAGTAAAACAGGGGTTGGTTTCCATCTGACAGGGGTTGGTTTTCAGTGTAGTGAGAACATGGAAATTCTTGCCAGCATTCCAGTGCCAGGGCAGCCCTTGCTTCCCCTCTGCCCCCAGCACCTCCTCACTCCTGAGAACACTCTCCCCAATCTGCCAGCTCCATCCCTTGCCTGTCACAATAATCCCTTACTTTTAAAAATGCTTCACAGACATTATTCCATTTGCCCTTTACACACTGCCCCTAAAGCTAGGAGAACAGGTGTCAGTATTGCCATTTTATAGATGAAGAAATGGAAGCCACAAAAGCAGTATTCAACCTAGGACTGGAAATCCACCTACCTGCCACTCCACCCAGGAAAGAGAAAATCTTTCGTACCCTACGAAGTATCACTTGCTGCTCATAAATGCATGGGAAAAAAAATCGTTAAAAGGATTTTAACCAAAAACAAAGACCCTGCTGAAGTCCAGCACAAGTTTAGACTCCCAGTTTCTATTTGCTTAAGCAATACAATAGAATTTTTTCTTTGCATCATCCAAACAGAATATAAATAGAAAGGTTAATCTGAGGGTTTATATGTAGACATCAAAATATATCAAAAATTGATACTGTCTGTATCTTAAAACACACACCTTTTGCAGCTCTTAGGTACCAAGATTTTAACGAGAAAACAGAGAAATGGAGGTCCAAAAATTTGATTTGTCTCAGGCCTCAAAATGAGAGCTCTAAAACTGGAATGCTATATTGTTGTGTAGAGAAAGTACAACTACAACCAGCTGTGTGTCTTGAGGCAAATTGCTTGACCCCTCTGGTTCTTAATTGGTTTTTTTAATGATGAAGGGAGTAGAAATAGATGATCTCAAAGCTGCTTTAAACTTTGAAATTCTATCATCTTTTCTCTAAGACAAGATGTTCAATGCTACCCACAGAAAGCCCTGTGTGAGATCGCTGGTGGAACCCCAACTTGTAACGGCTATTCTTGCGAGAGCAAAGGCCGTCTTGGAAGCAAGAAGAAGACTTGGGTCCTGGTCCCAGATGAGATACTAACTCACTGTGTAGCCCTGAGCTTCAGCTTTCTCCTATACGAAGGAGGGGATTGGACTAGATAAGGATGGGAAATAAATTTCTTATCAACTGCCACTCTGCTCAATAGATGGTGGCTGCTTAGAGTGTTGTGTTGAGAAAAAATTCCAGCCTGTATCCCAGTCGAGTGCTGGGATTGATTAGCAATGTCTGCCCCCAGTGAGCGTGGGAGGCAGCTGCACAGGGAATTTGCCATCCCTGGCGTAGATGCTCTCCAAAGCTCTTCTAACTTGACACTAATCCTCCATGAGTAGCACCCAGAAAACTGGGGGATTCAGAGTCACTGATGCACAGGAAGGAGAACTTGGCTTGTTCAACTGTTTTTATATTATCCATGGCTTGAGTTTGAATAATCTGTCCCCTGATACCACTGTATTTCAGAAATTGCTACCTAAGGCAAATTCTCCACTTTTAAACTCATTTCCTGAGTCGGTCTTTTTAAACCCCACATTAAATATTGATCTGCCCTGGAGAGATCTAATTTATTTAGTAGACACATTTGACTCCACCGGAACTGTCAAACCCAGAAATGGGGCCATGCCCCTCCTGAAGCAATAACCATCCCGGATGGTGACAGAGAAGCCAAGGACACAGGAACCAGTTCTTTCCTCTTTCTGAGTCGCAGGGACAGGGCCTGCCTGCCTGGGCTCACGCAGGTAAACCTCTCGCCCCAGATTGTCCAAGCGTCTTTGAGGACCTTTCCTATAAGGATGGTCTGAAAGTCAGACTCCCCGCCCCACTGCCCCAAATCCTGCTGGCCCACGGAAACCTCTTCTGCTTGCTCGCAGCATGCTCTAGTTCTAGGGCTATTGCTGCAAGCTCTGACCCTCAGACTCTGCAACCCATCCCACCCCACCGCCCTCGAGGCCTGTCTGGTCCAGGAATGTGACATTTCCTCTTGGATCCTGGCTTTAAACCTCAGCTTCCCTGGCAACGAGCTCTGCCTTGACTGTCCCTCTGATTGCCATCACCCTGGCTGCTCCTAAAGGAACCCTCTGCCTGGAGAGACAGGCTGGGGAGGGCGGGGAGCAAGAGCCAGAGAGAGAGAGAGAAAGAGATTAGACCCGCCACAAGCCTGAGAATAAGGAGTCCCACGCTCCCCCGCAGCCCAGCGCACGAGGGTGGAGCAGGAGGGGTCTCTGTTTTCCTCCTTGGATCTGGCTGTCTCCACCTCCCGCTCTCAGAAGCACTTGCTTCCGTCACCCGGCACTCTGGGTCAATCCAGCACAACTTCTCTAGGTGATCCAGGCTTTCAAGTACAAATGCCAAGGCGCCCTTCTGGATTTCTGGAAACAGCTGTTTGGGGCCCTGCAAAAAGGGCCCCTGAGGCAGCCTTTCTTCCCAAGTTAGAGAAAAGTAACTATAGTTTCAAGACCCGAATTGTGATTAAAATCTCAGTCAGTTATCCTGCCATACCTACATTCCCTTGGCTAATTCTCCCAACGATCCTATAGGTTGGCATGTCATTATTCCCATAGGGATATGGGGAAACTGAGGCTCTGAGGCTGTAGCCAACAGTCATATGCAGCTAATTGCAGCTATATAAAATTAAAAATTCACTTCCTAAACCCCACTAGCTGCATTGGAGCTACTCCATAGCTACACATGGCAGGTGGCGACCGTATTGGACAGCACAGCAGAATTACGGAACATTTCCATCATCACAGAAAGTTCTCCTGGACAAGGCTGTGAGAGGTAAGGTACATACCTACATCATACAGGAGCTGAGTAGCAGAGTAGTGTTTAAACCAGGCCAAGTTGTCTGCAGAGCCTGAACGCCTGTCTGCTATCCTTCCCTGCTGCTAAAAGGAATTCAAAAGGAATGAGATGGGGTGGGCAAGAGGTCCACGAAGAGATCCCACCAGAGTGAAGCCTTTAGGACGGCACACCAGAGACAGTGCACGAGAAACCCTAAGCCTTTTCAACCTCCTCTGGTCACGGGCCAGCACCGTGGGCCATGTAGCTGTGAAGCTGCCCTTTACCCTCCAGAGATCTCTCCTGGGCTGGGGGGAGGGCAGGGGACTTGATTCCCTCTGGCAGTGGCACCTCCTGTGTCCCTGGATCACACATTCAGGCACAAAAGAATTTCTTACGCACACTGCAGAGCTCCTAAGACTTCTTGGAGATGGTAGAGGTCAGTCAGGGTCATTGACCACAGAATTTTGCTCACGATGTTTTGGTGACTTCCTTGCAGTTTTGACTCAGTTATCATTTATGACACACCCCATATGGCTCCAGAATGTCATAAATAATTTCAATCGTTATTTGCTTCTCTCAATATTCAAAGGGAGTCAAATTATAAATCAGGGCATCACTTCTTTTTTTCCACTGCGTATGTGAGCTTACACTTTATTTTTTAAACAGCTTAATTGAGATATAATTCCCGTATCACTCAATTCACTTATTTAAGATGTCCAATCATTTTATTTTTTTATTTATAAAGATTTATTCACATACTATAAAATCATCCAAAGTGTACAATCCATTGATCACATTACCATCATATAGTTGTTCATTCATCACCCTGATCCATTTTTTTAACATTTTCCTTGTACCAGAAAAAGTGAAAGCAAGAATAAAAAAAAAAGTAAAAAACAGAACACCCATATTGCCCCCCCATTCTTCCTTTAGTTTTTTTAGTTTTTTTTTTTTTTTTTGCCCCTGCTTTTCTACTCATCAATCCATACGCTAGACAAAGGGGAGTGTGATCCACATGGCTTTCCCAATCACAATGTCACCCCTCATAAGCTACATTGTCATACAATAGTCTTCAAGATTCAAGGGTTCTGGGTTGTAGTTTGACAGTTTCAGGTATTTTCTGCTAGCTATTCCAATTCACTAAAACCTAAAAAGGGTTGTCTATATTGTGCATAAGAGTGCCCACCAGAGTGACCTCTGGGGTCCTTTTGGAATCTCTCAGCCACTGAAACTTACTTCTTTTCATTTCACATCCCCCTTTTGGTCAAGAATATGTTCTCCATCCCACGAAGCCGGATCTAGATTCTTCCCAGGGAGTCATATTCCATGTTGCCAGGGAGATTCACTCCCCTGGGTGTCAGATCCCATGTAAGGGGGAAGGCAGTGATTTCACCCACCAAGCTGGCTTAGCTAGAGAGAGAGGGCCACATTTGAGCAACAAAGAGGCATTCGGGAGGAGGCTCTTAGGCACAGTTATAAGCAGATTTAGCCTCTCCTTTGCAGTAACAAGCTTCTTAAGGGCAAGTCTCGTGGTAGAGGGCTCAGCACCTCAGACTGCCAGTCCCCAGTGTCTGCGAGCACATCAGCAACCATCGAGGTGGGGAAGCCCAATACCCCTGCATTCTCCCCCAGCTCCTCAGGGGGGATCTGCATATTTTTTTCAATTTTTTTTTTTTCCTAATTACCTATTAACTATATCAAAAAATTAAAAAAAAAAAAAAAAAACATTTCAAACAAACCAAAACAAGGGAATTAGAACTAACGTAAAACAACTATTTTACTTCCAACATGTTCCTACTCTGCCCCAAGACGTGTCCAGTCATTTTAGAACATATTTGTCACTTCAGGAAGTAACCTCATACCTATTAGCAGTCACTTCCCTCTCTCTCTCTCTCACCACCCCCTAACCCACCCTTAGGCAACCACTAATCTCCCACTAATCTCTATAGATTTGCCTATTCTGGACATTCTGTATGAATGGAGTCATACAATACATGTTCTTTTGAGCCCGGCTGCTTTCATTTAGCATAATGTTTCCAGGGTTTATTCTTGTTGTGGCATGTGTCAGTACTTTATTCCTTTTTCTTGCCAAATAATTTTCCATTGTGTGGATATGCCATATTTTATTTATCCATTCATCAGTTGATGGGCATTTGAGTTGCTTCCACCTGAATCATGCTGCTGGAGGCATCTGCTTTCATGTTTGTGTGGAGGTATGTTTTCATTTCTCTCGGGTATATATCTGGGAGGGGAATTGCCGGGTCATGTGGGAACTCTATGGCTGGCATGCTGAGGAACTGCCAAGCTGTTTTCCATTTTACATCCTCACCTCAATGCACAAAGGTTCTAATTTCTCCACACCCGCACCAATACTTGTTATAGTCTATCTTTATTATTGTCATATTAGTGTGTAAAGTGGTATCATAATGTGGCTTTGATTTGCATTTCTCCATGACTAATGATGTTGAACATCTTTTTATGTGCTTATTGGCCATTTGTCTATCTTTTTTGGAGTAATGTTTAGTCAGAGTCTTTGCTAATTTTTAAATTGCATTATTTATCTTTTTATTATTGAATTGTAATATTTCTTTATATATTTTGGATACCAGTCCATTCTCAGACACAATGCTTTGAAAATATTTTCTCCCATTCTGGGGATTTTCTCACTTTCTTGATAATATCATTTACAGAACAGAAGTTTTTAATTTGATGAAGTCCAACGTATCTTTTGTTGTTGTTGCATGTTTCTTTAGTGGCATATCTGAGAACCCATTACCTAACCTGAGGTTACCAAGATTTATTCCTATGTTTTCTTCTAAGAGCTTTGTAATTTTAGCTCATACAAACAAAGCTCTTAACTCCTCCTTCCTCCTAACCCATTGGCCTCTCCTCATCTGTCCTAGGCAAAAACTTCCAGCCCCTCACTCTCACTCTTTCTAAACTAAACACTGAGAAAGAACTCTCTCTGAAAACCTGAGCCTGCCATGCTTTTGCATTTTTCTCCTTCTCCCTATTTCCTTCCAGTTCTGTTCCTTTTGTCTTTCCCATGACTAAATCTCAGCCCTTTCTGAGGCAACCTCTTGGCCCCCTTCTTTTGTTCAGCATCACAAAATAGCAAATGGGCTGATCCACTTGGATGGTTGGCAGTAGAGGATTACCATCTCATAGTTTAGTATCTTTTCTTTTGTCACTCTCACACATGCCTTAACCTGAATTAATCTTTACACAAACCTGGGAAGTTGGCCCCACTAATCCCAGTTTGTAAATGAGTAAATAGAAGTCTCAGGATGACAAGAGAAGGATTTCTAGATAAAGGATCCCATCTTAAATGAAGGCCCAAGAAGCTGCAGAGCCAGAATTTGAACTTAGGACCTCCAACACCCAGCTTGGTGTTCTGGCACAAAACGGTGCCTCAAACATGAGGCTGCCATATGCCACTCTTTAATTGCAAGACCCTAAATGGCACTCAAAGGTTGCATTTATAAACACCATACATACAAACAGGCGTTTAAGATGCCATCACTTTCAGTTCTGCTCAGTGACTGTTTGCTGAACACCTACTACCTGCTGGGCACGGAATGTGAGCTCACTCGCCTTTGAAGCAGCCAAGTGGAAAATGGAAAGGAAACGGCTAAGCCCACATGTGCCTCTTTCATCTTTGCACCTCAATCTCTGGAGGAATTGCCAAGGAGTTGCCCAATAAATCTCCACCCAAGGACAGCCACTCTAGACTGGCACATGTTGTACATTAGGAACCATTCCCATGGCTGGCTTCTCATGGCATTGCAGGGATTATTAAACGGATCAGATCAGACCAGGAGGCAAAGTCTTGGGTATGGAATAAAACCAAATCCCAGGTCCAAATCTGTGCTTCCTGCAGCCATGCAAGGCCCACCCAGGCTGCACAACTCTGACTAGCCATGCCATCTCCCAGAGTGGCTTCTCTCTGGCTCTCGGTGTCAGTTAAGTAGAAAAGATAAGACTGGAGTTGTGGCAGCCAGGCCTGGCTGGGTGTTTGGCTTTCCTGCACCTCGGCCATCTCGCTACTCACCAAGCATCCATCTTCAACAAACAAAGGACTTGGAATCCAAGGGGGGCTCCCTGGGCAGCCCCGGGGTTTTGTGAGATGGAGCCGTGTCTCTAAGTCCTGCAGCAGCCCTCTGACTGCTGGGAACACTCAGAGGTGCAAGCAGAACGCTGCAGCTTTTACACAACCTTTGAGAACTATGGCTATTGTCAGGGAGAAAACCATCTGTTATTTCATCTTCTATTTGACATAGGATTTCAAAGTAAGCGAGCAGTTGGGCTGCTTAACTTTTTTGTTCACAATCAGGAAGAGAAGGGTTGGGATGAGAAACTCTATCTTCCAAACCTGCAAAAAAGCTGTCTTTTCTTGGTACCATGCACAGTCCCTAAGTGGGGGCTTTTTAATCTATCATGGATTTCCCCTGTCCTCCAGGAAATAACTCCATTCAACTGAGGTTTGGCCTAACCAGGAATCCTGACTGTGCACACGGATCTCAGAAGTTTCTCAGAAAAGGCCCAGCTCTCAAACCTCCTTGCTGACTTGGGGAAGCAGGCCAGGGAATGAGAGCAGGGAGGAGAAAAGAACTCAAGGACCAGCCCCTGCTGCTACATGGTGGGCAGGGCAGAGTCCTTGGGCTAAAAATGAAAGCAAAGATGCACCACCCTTGTGTCCTCATCTCCTGTGGCTCACCCACCCACAGCCTCACCTGGATCATCCCAAGGTGTTCTATGTCTAATGCAAGGTAACCAAACATCCCAGTTTGCCCAGGACTGAATGGGCTTCTGGCATTTAGGACTTTGTTTGAAAACCAGGGCAAGTTGGTTGCATCTCTAAGAGTGGCTGCCCATCTTAAGGACTTAGGGCTTGCAAAGTCTTCCTGGCATCCTTGAGACCATCTCAAGCCTCTGACATCAAGGGCAAAAACTGGGTATCAGACAGGTGGGAGAGTAGAGCAAGTGAAGGTCACCCTGCCCTTCTCCTCAATCCCCAGCTCCAAATCCATGCTTCCCACAGTGATGGGATGGCCACCCATGCTGCACAACTCTGACCGTCCCTGCTGACCCCCAGAGCTCTCTTCTTTCTGGCCCTGGATAGCAATTGGATGAGCAGAAAAGATTAGACTGGAATTGCAACAACTGGGGTTGGTTGCCTCCCCAGCAGCCAGCCTCTTTAATAGAAAATGGTTTGATTCAGATGTTAGACAACTGAGCAGTCCAGTCCCAGGGAATGAGTTGTGCAGTCATCTTGTCCTTTGTTCATGATTGGTTTAAGACGGGCAGGTGACCCAGGTCTTGTCAAAGAGATATAAAGGAAAGTCTGCTGAGGAATTCTTGTTAAAAGTCAATTAATTTTAAAAGTGACTTGCGTAGAAAGGTTTATCACTTTCCTGTTCTGGAAGTTATCGAGTAAGGATGTGATTTTGGAGCTCCTGCAGCCATAATGTGACCACAGGGGAGAGGAGGGCAAGAGGATCACAGGGAGGCCAACCCAGGGCCCTATTGCTGCTGAGTCACTCAACCAACTGCCTACTTCAGATGTCTTATTTTACAAGAAAAATAAACTTGCCTTAAACAAGTCAGCAGAATGGATATTCTGTGGCTTGCAGCTGAAAGAGGAGGGGAAGACCGTAAGAGAGGACACTTAGACTTTGACTGTCCCCAGGTAAGGCACTGTCTAACACAACCTGGACAGATGTACTCTTGAGCTCTCCAAGACAGGAAATCCACATGCCCCCTTTCTCTTCCTCCAGCACTTCTTCATCCTTACTCCAGGACATATAGCCCAAAGCTGCAGGGCCTTAAGGCCACCCTCAAGGAACCTTCCAGCAAAGGGAGCCCAGCCTATCATTCTCACTTCTTTCCCTTGGAATGGGGTGATGATCAAGAGAGGGAGCTCCGGAGTTCCCCTGAACTCCTAAACAAGTTACTTGGTCTCTGTATGCCTCAGCTTCCTCGTCTGTAATGGAGAATAATAGTGCCTGGCTCACAGGATTATAAGAATGAAATGTCAAGTGCTTACCACAGCATCTGACACTGTTTTGGTTCCCCAAGACCACCCTCAAGACAATGATTCACTAGAAGGACTCAGAACTCAGAAAAACTGTTATATTCACAGTTACAGTTTATTACAGCTGAAGAATACAGCTGAAGATTGGCAAACTTAAAAGGCAAATGAGGCAGAGTTCGGGAGAGACCAGGCACAGGCTTCCAGTTGTCCTCTCCTGTGGAGTCTGACAGACAGCACTGCGCTCTCCCCACAGTGGTGTGAATCAACATGCACAGGGCATTGCCAGCAAGAGAAATTTACCCAGGACTTGGAGTTTTTATTGGGGGTGGTCATGTAGGCATGGTGCACCCACATCGCTGAACTTAGTCTCCAGCCCCTCCAGAGGTCAAACTGATACCGTGTGGACCGAGGTCCTCACCATATGTCACACTGTTAGCAGAAACTAAAACTATGTGGCACGGCCCAAGGCCGCAGGAAACCAAGACACTCTTATCAGGCAAGATATTCCGAGGGCTAAGAGGTTATCTCCCAGGAGGGGCCACGGGCTGGACTTTTCTTTGGAATATGCAGTATTTGAACACCCCAGACCCGTCTGGGGTCAACCGTTTCCTGCACAGACCCTTTACTGCACAAGCACCCAATGTTATTTTTGTTCCTTATGTGGGGCTGAAATCTGCCGGCCTGTAGCACCCATCCTCTATCACTAACACTACCCTTCGAACTTACATAGCATCAGTCTAACCCAGCCCTTCATTGTTGGGAAGGAACCCTTGTCTCCCATTCCCCTTATTTCATTATGGAGGGACCCACACTCAAGTAGCATTCCTGGGCTCTCCTTACTCCTCCCAAGGAAAGGGGAATGACTTTCTGATTGGCGGGTTTGGGAGAAAGCTCAGCTCTTGCATGGCTCACTCCTGCTCCCTTGAGCTGGTCCTCTACAGAGAGGCCCTTTCTCTTTCACACCAGCAGCCCCTCAAGAGAGGCCTGTCCACCTCTGCCAGTGCCTGTGCCCAGAGCCTGCGTCTGACTCAGGGATGAGGCCTCGGTAGCCTGTGCGGCTGGCAGTCCCTAGCCCACCATGTGTCAGGTAGCTTTATCACAATGAAGGTGACGTTTTGTCTCCATTCTGCCTGGTTCCTGTATCTATTGCTCAAGCAGTTCCTAATGCAGAGAGGGAAGAGAGAAGTGACACTGATCAGCCCTTCCAGAGTTCAGAAGGCCATGCCTGGGCCTCCTCCTCCAAACGTCCTTCCATCATGCCTCGCTTTGCAGGCTTCCCTAACCTGTCTCCACCCTCTGAGCACACTCTAGGCTAAACCCCTCTTCAGATGTCAGGCCCAGAATGGTACACAGAGGACTCCAGACACGGTTCCACAGGCACCCATCACACGGCGCCAGCTCTTAATCTTCCTGGGAGGTCATTCAGCAGTGGCATCGTGAGCTGAACTTGCAGCTGGCTGCAAGGATTTCCTTTTCCGTATGAATTAGTGCTAGATCCAGTTTCCCCAGCATAGGGCAGTTGATGTTTTGTTCTTTTAAACCTCTTCTTATAGTTGGCCAATCAAATTCTGCTTCCCAGATACATTTGTAAACACATGCTCAGATACCTCCTACAAGAGTTAAAGATATTGGAATCTCTCCCACAAAGCAATCTGTTCTCCTAGAACTCACCTCACCAATTTCAAGTAGAAACCTACCTTCAGAGGGCTTTCCGTGAGGATTAAATGCATTTAAATGGCCAAGCATGGTATCTGGAATATACTATAGTCTCAATAATTATTACCTACCAGTATTAGTAGTAATGTCACTATTACTGGTGTGACCATTATTATCACCATTTCAGCCAAACTGCCCAAAGTCAGAGTCAGAATGTAGCCCTTGAGGGTGGATGGTTGACGGATGGATACTGCAATTAACTATGGGTCAAGATGAAGTGAAGCTTGGGGGTGCCAGATGTTCAAAGCAAGTCTGGGGAGACTTCATAAAAGAAAGAGGGAGGAGGATAGGGCTGAAACAGAAGATCAGAGGGCATGGAATAAGCTATAGGTCCCAAGCTAGGAAGACTAACTCGACTCTGGCCTCCAGGCTGCCTGCTTCTCCTGTCTGGGGGACAATCCCTGCTGCATGGCGGTGTTTGGGGGAGCCAGGGAGAGGAGATGCAATTCTATGAATCAGAGAGGCTCAATGGAAATAAAAGGTAAAGGGACAGCTAATGAATCAAAAAGTCTCCTGTGTGACAGTCTCAGCCCTCCGGAGGGACAGGCCCATGAGCAGCCTGAGTATAAAGTGTGGCTCCATTAAAACCAGGAGGGATGGCAGGATGGTGGGCAAATGAGCTCGTGACCTGGACTTGAACCATGGTCCTTTCACTTCCTAGCATGGAGACCTTGGGTAAAGGACCCCCTTCCTGAGGTTCAGTGGGGATTACCACTCCCCTCTGAAGGTGCCTGTGAGAGTGAATGAGATGATGTACATAAATTACCTGCTCAACGGCCAGACCCTGTCCCGTGGGTCAGACTGTGACAATCGGTTTCACTACTTTGCATCCCCATCTTGTAGGTGTCACATCATCTGCCCCAACACTCAGATAATCCAACCCATCAGAATCCCAATAAGTCCATCAATCCGATTGGCAAGCCTGCAGACTAGGTGGGGAGGAAGTAGAGGTGGGCACGGACAGCAGGGAAAGGGGGATGGCAGTCGAACAGTGAAAGCAGGCAGAGAGGCCCAAAGAGCCAGGAGAAGCACTGCAAAAGCGGAGCAACCTGGGTGCATTTCACGCGTTGACAAACGACCCGACCCAGCTCGGCGGACCGTGCATAAAGGAAAACATCATGAGCCTCCAGTCATTAAAAGAAAGGTAAATTCTGTTCAACACAATCAGTTTAAGAAGATTAAAAAAAAAAAGAAATCACACATTTCAGCAATATTAGCATTACAAAAAGGAAAGCTGCTAAAGGTGGGGTCTGAAAGACTTAGTGCTGGATGCCTTCTTCCTCCATGATGCTGGATAAGTGAAGTTTCACCGAAAGAACATGCTGGGCCTTTTCGCCTCTCAACAAGGTGTTATTTGGGTAGAAGCAAAGTGCTGGAAATGGGGGAGGGAAGCGAGTGAGTGGGGGCTTAGGATTTATCCTTCTGTTTAAAAGCTTGTGCTCGGCCCTTGGCTGGAGCAGCCCAGGAGGTTCAGTTTGCCTGGAACTTCTTGGGGATGCCCAGCGCCTCGCGGCCCCTGCCCAGAAGCAGGCCCTCCAGCTGCTGGCAGTGCTCCCGGAGCTGCTTCTCGCGGGGCAGCAGGAAGGTTAAGACCTTGTTGCGCACGATGCCCCGGTCCTCCTCCTCCCTCAGCCGCTGTTTCACGCGGGCTGCCTGCTCCTCCTGCTGGGCCAGGGCCTCGTTCATCTCGCAGAAGGCGTCCTCCAGGGAGTGGATGGCCTGCAACGCCTCCTTCTTGAAGTCCTCCAGCTCCCGCTGCAACCCGGCCACCTTCTGCTGCAGCATCTCCACGTCGGCCGGCGGCGGGAGGCAGGGGCGCCACGACGGGGGGAGGGAAAAGTCTCCAGACTGGAGGCCACTCTCCACCATGTTCTTCCCTTGTAGGGTATTCACCTTCATGAAGATGGAGCCAGCCTGGTAGAGTGGATCCATGGTCTTCCTTTCCCAGTTGGCAAAGGCCAGGGAGTTGTTTTGGTCAGAGTCACAATCAGTTGGAGTGGAGAGAACCCATCCATTGTGACATCAGAGCTCCTTCAGCCAACCAGGAGGAAAGCCACATCCATTCATTTGCATATTGTAGCCACTTTGGTTGGTCACCTGGGGCTCTGACCACTCATCTACCCAAGATGTGGATCCTCATCATCTCATCACCCCTTCCAGAAACAGAAGCTCTATCACCCCTTTAACCTGAGGGAGAAACTGAAGCCCAGAACAGGGAAGTAAATGGAGCAGAGCAAGGCAGACCAGCTGGGCTCTCTGGCTGCTAAGACTGAGTGGTCTCCCACACTGGCAAGGGGCCTGGGTGGTCTCGGAAAGGTCTCCGGGCTTCAAAAGCAAGGACGTTGTTAGAGATGATGTCTAACCTCCCTTCTAGCTCTAAAATGGTAAAGGAGCAATTTCTGATAATCTTAGAAGTTGCCAGATATGTACTTAGGTTTTGATGTATAGTCCGGCGCAGTGGCTGATTTGGTATGTGCAGGGTAAAAATAGGTCCTGGTTCACTGATTCAGTATTTTCTGGGCGCTCTGAGGAACATGTGTGAGCAAGAGTGCATGGTCCCCCACTCTCTGCCCTCCCAGAACATATCAGAATTGTTGATAGAGATGAGAAAAAATATACACAAGGGTGAATGTCTCACTTTTTACCTGATTCCTTTAACAAAAGAAAAGTTTTCTAGCTAACCTGTGTTTGGATGGGTCAGGAACAATCCTTTATCTTGCAGATCTCGATCTCTTGCCCAGACGTCTCTCCTGGGGCCCCAAGTCTAAATATTTCCTCCAGCTATGTCCCTCCAATGCATTCCGTCCAAAGTTGAACTGGCCGGCTTTTTGCTTTCACTGGTTCCCATTCCGATGTTGTCTCTCAGGTTAGTGACACAATCATGGGACAGCACCCACATCAGTCACCCACGTGAGAAACCTGGGATCAACCCAGACCCCTCTCCATCAAAGCGGCTCTGAGTCCTGTAGGACCTACCACATCTGAAGGCTCTAGCACCAGACCACCAGGGGTGGGGTCCTAGCCCCCTCACTTACAAGCTGTGTCTCCTGAGGCAGATTGCCTCACCTCCCTGACCTCAGTTTCCTTATCTGTTAAGTAGGGACACTAATTCAATGGTGTGCATACAAACCAGTTCTCTGGAGAGGAAAAAAGGCTGTGGTTTGTAGCTATCCAGATTTCCAGGGTGCACAGACTCCCGCTGAAGCTGCTTTCACGATACCAACAGGATGGCACTGACAGCGCTGGGAAGACGGGCCCACAATCAGCTCTCCTGAGCCTGGGCCAGCCGCCTCCAGCCAGGGCTCTCGTTGGGGTCAGCTGCCTTCTCCACGATGCATGTTGTCCTACCCTCAGTAGAGGGACTGGTGGTAGGCACCAGAGAGGGCATTTTTCAGGGAGGTCCGTGGCTAAACTAAGGGGGAGTTTTGAAGTGCATGATGGAGAAAGCAGGTGCAATTATTGAGACAGAGTGTTTGGCGGAAAGAGCACTGTCCTAGGAGTCGGGGGACCTGGAGTCTGGAATTCCTGTGTGACCCCAAATCAGTCACCTCCCCTCTCTGAGCCTATTCTCTCTGCTGTAACATGAGAAGATGGGGGTGGGGCAGTGTCTCTGAGGTTTCTGATGTTCTAAAATCCACACAACCCTTCCTTTAAACCTCTCCTGGGGCACTTACTGTATTGTATTCTGCCTCTTTTTGCGACTGGGTCCTTGTCCTAGGTCCCTGATGGCACAGTAACTCCATGAGGGCAGAGCTGTGCGTTTCTCACCCTTGTGTACCCCCAGTGTCCCTCCTGGCCCTGCACATAATGGCACTCCAATAACTAGATGAAATTTGAGTTGATTTTCATAGGCGGCTGTCAAGTCCCGTGGCTCCTCTAGCTTTCCCTCTGACTTGATGACACCTACTGGTCTGAGCAGAAACAGCAGCCCCTTTAGTCCCCTACCTGGGAGCTATATCGGCATTTGGGAAATGACATGAACAGCATGTGGTCTCATGGTATATTTAATTAGGGGTGGGCGTGTGGGTGTGTGGGGCCCACAGTGGGTTCTCAGTATTTTTTGAATCAGTGAAAGGAAAAGTGTCTCTCTCTGTTTCTGTCTTCCTGTCTCTTTGTGGCTTTGAGCGTTTTTCTGTTTCTGCCTCCTTTCTTTCTGTCTCCGCCTCCCTGCTCCCCCAACCCCTATCTTCTCTCTCTCTCTCTCTCTCTCTCTCTCTCTCTCTCTGATTCTCTTCTTCTTGGTCTCCTTCTCCCACAGGGAACAGTGGTTGTCATAACCAGAGCTATGAAAGAAAAGTAGCGAAACTTAAAATGGAATCAGAATTTCTCGATTTCCCTGGTGCTTTTCAATGAGAAGGCTTCTGCGCCAGTGGTTGGCGTCTCCTCGGCACCAGGGAGGACGGTGGGAAGAGCCTTGGTTTCCACGTGAGCCACAGGGGAGCCCGAGAGCCAGTGAGTGTTGGTAGCGGTGGGAGGCCAGGCCTGGTGGCCGCTGAGCCTTCAGGGTGTCCTCAGCAGCGGCTGCACAAAGCACGTGTGCTCTGCATGACCTCCTCCTGGAAGTTTTATAGTCAAGCCTGAGCCTTCGGCACAGAATTTCCTTCAATATATCCTAGGAAATATGAAGGCAAATCGATTTGTTTCCTTGAAGGTGTCAGGGGCAGGGAATTGTATCATCCCTTGGCAAGGCATCTCCAGGCCTTGAACTCCACTGTCAGGAGGGTTTGCCCGTCCCTGGTCTGTTTCGGTGCTTCCCAGGCTCCCTGGGCCTCCGAATGACGAGCATATGGGAGATGCAGGGGTGTCAGCCTGATTGGGATGGGGCTCAGTAGTGGGCACATCTTGATCGTTCCTCGGATTGGGCAGCACTCCCTGGGGCTCTGCCCACCTCTTCTGGATGGCAACCACACAGACCAGCTCCCCCGCTCCCAGTCCTCTTTCCTGCACCCCACCCATGCCTTCACTCTGCACAGGAACTAAACCTTCATCCTTTTGTCCCTGGCCCAAGAAAAGGGATGTGGAGGTGTTCCTTCTTCATGCCCCTTTTTAAAGGTGAAGACTCAGAAGCTCCTTACATCCCAGCAGTTACAACTGCATTCTCCTGTCTATTTCCAAACCAGTCACTGGCTAGGGAGTGGCCTTACCCCACCAACTTGGACCAGTCACAAGTCCCTTTCCTGGTCTGGGGCTACGACTGGGGCTGGGATGGGGTCAGGGGCTGGGTGGAGCGGGGGCAGGCCGGCCTCCCCAAGCACAGGCCTCCCAGTACCAGAACCAAACTGGGGTTCTGTTCCCAAACAAGAAAGAGGGAAGATGGGTAATCAACAGTGTACACAAGTAACTGTAGTATTATAAGAGAAGACACAGTGAAAGGACCATGCTAATCCTTTAAAAAATGTACTTCTCTATCAGTTTTCAGGCAAAGAAGGGCAACAGTCTTCAGGGGTCCCTCAAATCTACCTCTCCCCACTCTAAAGAAAAAAAGTACTGAAAAGCCCAGAATTCGGAGCAATTGCTCACAAACGCCAATGAGCATGTGATTTGACGTTTCTAGAGGAGCGAGAGCAGCTGCTGGTCTCGTTTCCCAGAATCCCCTGGGCCTGAGCCTTAGTTTGGGAGCCGTGCTGGCTGGGTGAGAGTGCTACACGGCCCTTGTTCTCCCAGATGTGCTCCTCCACCAGCAACGGCAATCTTCATGCCCTGAATCTTAAAATCCTGGCCCACAAAGAGACTTCCATCCATCCATCCATCCATCCATCCATCCTTCCATGCATCCACTATGCATTCACTTATTCAATGACATTCATTCTGAACCTGCCCTGTGTCAGATGCTGAGCTAGACAACAGGGAATTCAAGACAGCAAAAGGATAGAGGGGACCCCCCTCCCCACCTCTCCACCCAACTCTCAAGCAGCTTCTATTTCAAAGGAAGGAGACAGACAGTAAAGTAAAGCAATCAACTGTTAGGATGATTTGGGCTGGTGCGGAGTGCTCTGAAGGAAATATGACAAGGAAGTAGAGAGCACCTGGAGGCAGGAGGGGGCTGAGGGTGGGCCTTTGGGAGGCGGGGGCATTTGAGCTGAGATAGGAAGGTTGAGGAGACCTGGGCAGAGTGCTCCTGAGGGAACAGCCTGGAGGCAAGAATGGGTTTCAGGAGGAGGCGAGGGGCGAGAGGCGCGGGGCTGGGTCGTGCAGGGCCTCGAGCCCGCGCGCAGGAGTGGGAGCACATCCCCAGCGCAGGCGAGGGCTGTCCAGGGCTGCCCCAGCTGCGGGCGGTTTCCCCTCTGCACTCATGGTCCAGTCCGGGAAATGGGGACAAGGCTGGGCCCGGAGCGTGGGGACTAGGATCAAGAACCAAGCTCAGAGCTGTTCACCGTGATTAATTAACCCAGTGCCAGGGCCCCAAGACATAGTGCTAAAAATACCTGCTTCCCTCCGAGATGCAGCTGCCACCCAGCCACTTCTACCCACTGCCATTTGTCATAATTTGACACTGATAAGGAGTGTCCACCAGGCTGTGTGTCTGCAAAGAATCGGACCCACCTGCAGCCCACCAGCCAGCTGGTCCTCGGAAACCGTCCTTGGGGATTTCCTACCTTAGCTCTTCTCCCATCCCTGAGCCCCCCTTATGCACCCCTCGGTGTGCCTGCCACCTGCCCACCCCCCACTGAGGCCTCCTCCCCTCCTGGAGCCCGAGTCAGCTTCCTCGGGAGGTGGGAGCCAAAGCATTCTCAGGAGCACAGGAGCATCGTCGGGTGCCATGTTTCACACCACCACAGCCCTGCAACTCAGACTAGAGCCATCTATCAGAGGCCCTGCCAGACCAGGGCGGCACTTTAATTAAAATATGTAAAACATCCTGGTGGGAGTGGATCTGAAGACACAGGAGCGGTCTGTGGACACAGCAGAGCAGGCAGGCCCAGCAGGCGGAGCTGGCCCTTCTCCAGCCTGGGAGGGAAAGCAGGCTGGGAGAGCGTGATGTGACATGCACCATCCACCCACTCCACCCAGCACAGAACTTAGCTGCGGGCAAGAACGTCTGCACGAAGGAGAGCCACACCAAGTCCGTGGCCCAGCACGGTGACCACAGAGCATGCTGGAAGGGCTTGGCAGCACCCTAGTTGCCAGTCTTGGAGGGTGAAATTTTCTGTCCTCTCTCTCAACACTAACTTTTCTAAATGATCCCTGTGAAGCAGATCCCTGTATATTTATATAAATTCTTTAACAAGTCCATTTCCATTTTCCAGTCTAAGGAGCTTCCCAAGTTGACTCGTTATTCAGTCTTTTCTTTCTTGTTGAGTGGAAGAGTGGTAGAAGCTGCACTGTTTGGGGCAGGGAGAGCAAACTTTTTGCACAAGGATCAAATCAGGAAAAAGTGTTTATCTGCCAAATCTTTCAATCCCAACTATTTTTTTAAATCAGGAAATGCAATATCTGTAAATTGTCTTGAGCATCATTTTTTCCCATCATTGAATGATTCATGAGTTTTACTGAAATGGCAGAATCTACACAAATACTGTGTGCTGCAGACTGCAACAGAGATTGTTGGGAGTGTTTAGGAATTTGGGACTGGGGAGGTAAACTGGACTCCAAGCCCAGCCGAGACCAGGATCCTGTCCCAGGGAAGAAAGCAGTAGGGGTTCTCCTGGGAAGCAAGTCTCTGGGGGAGATAGAGCTGCAGGAAGGGGTAGGGGTGCCGAGTATTGTGGAATGACTGGCTCTGCTTCCTACCCCCAGCCCTCCCGAGGAGAGCAGGGTGGGGAGGGGAGCCCACCAGCTCTAAAGTAACCATGCTCTAAGACAAGCTGCGGCCGCCTGCAACCAGGGGAAACTTCCTCGGAGCAGAGCGAGAGCCACTGCCTTCATGTCGGGGTGTCAAGCTGAATTATTTGAGCTTAAAAGCCAAATCCCCTCCTTCCTGGGTTACTTAACTGTCTGCCGGGCTAGGCTGGGGGATTGCTGGTGACAGACACCAGGGCCTGCCTGGCTGCTCCAGACAGAGAAGCTTTGATCACCTGGAAAACTCCAGACACCAGGGCTCCTAATGATGAGTAATGAGCTAAAACCATCGGAAAGTTACCCAGCCGCCATGCTGTGGGAACACTCTGCTTCCCACGGAGGGCGAGGCAGGGAGCAAATAAAACCTGGGCCGGGGAAAGGGAGTGCAGCCACCCAGCAGTGTCCAGGGGAAGAGTCAGACCCCCAAGTCCCACTCCTGCCCCACCCAGAGTCCTGCCCACACACTGACAAGCTGGGGAGGGCTCCCGGCTTCCAGGCTCTTGGCTGTTACAGGCTTGGTTTGGGGTCTAGTGGCTGGAGTTTCTCTTTATATTCAAGAGCGCAGCCTCTCCATTCATTCGTTCATTCATTCATGTCTTCTACACACATTGATTGAATGACTAAGGTGAGCCAGGCCTGGCGCTAGATGCTCAGGATAGAAGTCAGCTAAGATGGAGTTGGTCTCCTAAGAGGCTCTCTACTCGGAAGACAGTCCAAGTTCAGCATCATAAGGCTCTGTGGTGTGGGTCATGGCAGAGGTGGCTACAGGGCACCAACACAGTCCAGAATAGGAGGACCCTGAATTAGACTGTCCCTTGTGGCTGTGGGGACAAGAAGAGGGCTGGGGGTGGAATCTGAAGACCCAAGTCCCTCTAGGTTTGGGGTTCAATATGATCCTGCAGTGTTTCCCAGTCTTGAGTCACTCCGCATCGCTTCATCGCAGTTTCCGTTAGCTGGGAATATGTCAACCTTGAATCCACCATTTTGTTATCATGGAAGCTTAAGCTCAGTGATTCTCCAACTTTGGCATGCATTAGAAACTCCTTGAGACAGTGCTTAAAAATCACTTTTAAGGTCTGGGTCTCATGCCTCAGAGATTTTCATTTGGAAGTTCTTGGGAAACTAGAATTAGGGAACCAACTATCCCTGTTTGCCCAGGGTTGAGGGAGCTCCCAGGATGTGGGACTCTCTGTTTTAAAATGGAACAGACCCAGACAAACAAGGATGAGTTGGTTACCCTAGCTGGGACACACACTGTTAATCCCTGCCCAATAACATCCTTGCCTCCCTGGGTAATAGAATCTCAATTTTGATCAGGCAGTGACATGCTCGGGGAAGGTCAGCCCTCCACAGCCCTAGATGGCAAACCTTGATACAAGCAGTAATCCCACTCCATGTTGCTCTGGATTTATTTAGAGTAGACCTGTTACTCAGTTCTGCCACTGAGTTGTAAAAGGAAGACTTATGGAAAGGATATTGGACCTGATTTAAAAGAGAGTGAGACAAAGAGAGAAAGAAGGCCTGCCTCTTCTTCTATCTTGTACACAGTTGTGTGAGACCATGATGGCTGGAGCTGGGACAGCCATTCTGCAATCATGAGGCAACAAGCATAAAGATGAAAATCCAACTCTGCTAAGAAAGAACAAGTAGAAAGATAAAAAGAACCTCTTTCTTTGATAACAGCACTGATTTAGTACACCAACCCAAACAATCTACCTCCAATCTAACTAACGTGACAGTTAAATGTCTTTCTTGCTTAAACCGTTGTCATCTAGTTTTCTGTACTTGCAGCCAAGCATCACAACCGTTACAAAAGGCTTAGAAATTGGAATTTTTGACAAGATCCTCAATGTCGTTCTGATGCCCTCCACTGATATAACTAATCAAGTGATTCTCAAAGTGTGTTCCTAGGACCAGCAGCACAGCATCACCGAGGAATTCATTAGAAATGCAAATTCTCAGGCCCCACCCAGATCCTTGGAATCAGAAACTCCTGAAGGAGAGTGTGGCTCAGCAATCTCTTTTTAACAAACCCTTCAGATGATTCTGACGCTCACTGAAGTTTAAGAATCACTGAGCTAATCAATACCTGAGACTCTGACTAATACCAGACCCCCAAAGCAACTGGATGGACCATCTAAACTTAACCCATGTCACAACTGCTTCTTATCACCTGAAAGATAATGTCGTATGTCCTCTCACCTGTGACTTTTGTCCTCCTCCACAGTCCCTTCCCTAGATATTGTTGAAGTTTGGGCCGGATTTCCTGGCCTGTGTTACATGTGGTGGCAGGGAGTGAGGGGAGTTCTTTGCAGTCAGGCCTGGTCAGGGGGAGGGACCTCGGTCAGCCCGCTGGTTCAGAAGGGAGAGTGGATGTCCATGGCCCTGACTCAGGAATCTGGGGTGGGGGCTTTCAGGCCCAGCCTGTGTGCTCACCCATCAGGCCTCAGCATGGTGCAGGCGCCAGCCTGGGAGGGGAAGAGGAGGGAGGCCCCCCAGCCCGGGCAGCCCTGCCTGCTCCCTCCCAGGGAAGCTCGGCTTCAGCGGAGCCCCCCACTTCTCAACATAATGTGTCCCTCAAAAGCCCGATGAGAGTCCAACAGGCAGAAACTGAACAATACACATCATGTTACAAGAGGGCTCATTCTCAGCTAAAAAAGAAGTAATTATGAAATCCCTAATCATACCTTCCCTTTGGGATACCTTTTTCAATAGTAATTTGCAGCATGTCATGGATGCTCATAAGTTTTATTTTTTTTCACAATTGAGTACACAGTCAAATGATTATCCAGTGAGCATCACATCATTCTCATGGTAAATCCTATCACTAACTGGGTGCTGTCCATGTGCCAGGCACTGTGTTGAGGGTTTTGCGTTCATTTTCCCTTTGAAGCCGGGCAGCCGTCTCCCAGGCATGCCAGCTAAGGCTCATCTTTGTCTCCATTGAGTCAGGTTTATGAGTCCTATGCTGGTAGCTCCATGTTTTCCAGCTTCCATTCATATTTATCAAATAAGGCCAAAACGCAATAAAATATTTAAATACTTGCACCACTTCTGCTCTGTGGTCCAAACTGGCAACACTGCTGGCACTAACCTGGTGGCCAGCAGGCCCCCCTGTGACAGCTGAGAGTGCTGTTCATTTGGTTCTCAAAAACAAATTCAGCACTTTTCAGATAAGAAACTGAAAATTGTCCCAAAGTGGAGTAAAGCAAAATCCTTCCCTGCCTTTCCCAGAGTGTCCCTGGCTCCTGCTGCCATCAGTCTGGTGTTAGGCTCACCTCTTGGAGGGTTGCCCCTCAGCCACCCCTGTGTCAAGGCTGTCACACAATGGGGAATGCATCCTGGGAAGAGCTGGATCTCCTGGTGTCAGGTCTCTCTCGCACATACAGTGAGACACATTCCAGCTCACACGTCATCACTGTCCTGGACGTTGCCTTGGTTGATCCAAGTTGTGTTTAACAGTTTTCTCGGCCATCATTGTTTGGTCATTGTTACAACAGAGGCCTAGATGCCAAAATGGTCCCCCTCGGCAGGACAACTGCATGGCACTGATACTGAAGACGTGAAAGTCAGGGTGAGCGGTTAAACCAGAAAAGGTCAATAATCATAAAGAAACATTAATGGCTGCCTTAAGACCCTCTTATTAAAGGCGACAACTTGGAGTCTCAGCCTGGAGAACGATGCAAAGACTTGACTGCTGAGCCTGAGGTTGTGCTGGCAGCAAAGCCGTTGGAGCCCAGCAGGCTGACCCACCACCTCCTCTGTGTCATCTGGCAGCCAAGTGGGTGCTTGTCTCAGGCACCCCCACCCCCTCTGGTGTCTGTGCTGGGGACATCTCGGCGGCTCCCTGCCAGCCACAGAGACGCTGCTTTGCCATAAGCCCAGCAACTCCAACCCCACCCGAGGCTCTGTACACACCTGGGGAACGTGTGTGGAAAGTAAGAGCGGGAAGAAAGGAAGGAGCAAGAGAAGGGAGGCGGGAGGGAATGACCGGGCTGGCTCTGAACGCCTCTTTCCCTTGACTAGTGGCACACAGGTTGGGGAGGGGTTAAGATGATCTCGCGGGTTTGGAGTGAAAGGTCAGGGGAAGCTGGCCCAGGCTCCAGAGGGAATTGTTTTTCAGACAGCGTTCTGGGTGTAAGTAGAAGGCAGGTCTGAGAGCGATTGCCAAACCCCACAGGCTGGAAGCCAGGGTGCCTGGAACCCTCCCCCGCTCCTGCCACCCTCAGAGCCGCAAAGCCTTAGGAATCAATCTCCCTCTGCTGGGTGTTCCGTCCTGTTGGAGCAGCTCCCTCTTCTCTCTCTCTCTTCTTGTAGGGGAAGGTCGGGGTTCACATCAAATGTCATTAATCATCTCCCGGGGGCCGGGTGCTTATTGGACAGTCCTATTAATCAGGCCTATCACACGCACAGCCTGGCTGGGCCGCCATTGTCCTGTTCCTCACCTATCATAGAGAGATTAGATTATCAGTGACAACTGAGACACCCTTTGAGTCACAGGGAAGCCAGAGAATGAGGTTGCTTTTATTTTTTTATTTATCCTCCTGATTGGAGGATGAGCTGTTTCTTGTCTTGTCACACGGCATCCTTTTCTTCAAAGAATCAGCTTTAAGAATCCAATTTGTCAAACTGGACAATCATTGGCAAATCCATAAAATAAAATGAAATAAAATAAACCCTACCTCAGCGACTTTATCAAAAAGGTAAAATAAAGCAGAAGGTTTTAAATGGGGCCCAAAAGGATTAGAAAATAAGTTGTGTTTGACCACAATCTCTGAAAAGCAGAGATTTTTTTTGTAAAAAGGAGCAGGCAGAGATGTGTCCAAAAGGGATTCTGGAGACACGTCCAGCTGGTGTCCATTCATTTCCCGGAGAGCCATCCCTCTTCCAGAGCAGAGCCAAATTGAGAACTGGTGCTAAAGAAGAATGCCGTGTCCTCCAAGCTTGCCCCAAGCTTTCTGCCAACCAGTGGCGGCGGCAACAATGACAAACAAAAAATAAACAAAAACCTAGGGCAGAGCAGCACAAAGAACCCACTTCTCCCACCCACTTCTGTGACAGTACCAGACAGTCAGTCAACAACTCCTGAGTCAGCCCAAAATGGCCACTGTGGGGAATTTATGAGGGCAGTGGGCGCTTTCCAGCCCTTCAGAAGTGTAGAGCCAAGCTGAGCACAAGAAACACCCAAATCAAGTTCCATGGGACGGGGCCTTGGTGACATGGCATCCCGGGGCCACAAACCCAGATGCCCTGAGGGGCCCAGAAGTGATGTGAACAAGGGCAGCCGGCGTGAGCTTGAGCCCATGTGGAGTGTCCAGGACCCCAGCAAGGAGCCCGCAGGCCCTGCCCAAAGGGGCAGCCACAGCCCACCCCCCACTCACTGATGCCGTGTGGGAAGAAGAGCCCAAATCTGTCGTATCCTCCAGTTTTTCAAGAGATGCTAGAGACCTAGGTTTTTTGTGGCCATTCCCTACGTTAAACCTTGGCAATTTATTCTAATTAAATGAAACCTTTGGGTGGGACCAATTCGGCCCCCAGGCTTGGGGTTTGTGACATTGATGTAATCCACCTGCTTCAGTGCAGCTGAGACGGTGAGGCCCAGAGAGGCTGGTAAATGCAGAGGTCACACAGCTGGTTAGAGGCAGAGCCGGATCAAGAGCCTGGTTCTCCAGACCCTTAGCCTGCTGCTTGCTCCTCCAGGCTGTGAATATGTATGTGTACCTTGATGTTTCACATATATGAACAATCGGCAGGTACAGTCACTCAAGGGCACAAAAGTGGTAAGAACCAATGTCCCATACCTTTGCCGTGAAATCAGAGAAGGGACTGAATTAGACGTCTAAGTCCCAGGTGGCTGTGGCTGTACCCTTGACACCGTATTCATTTACTTTTTCTACCTGACAAACTAGCCCTGAGTGATTCTCTGTGTGTGGGCTATGGAGGTCTGGGGCAGGGTTAGGGTGAGGAGGGGTGTGGAGCCTTCCACTTACAGATTGAGGCTGCATGCTCTGTGTGAGTGCATTGTCCACACAGGCAAAAATCTCAGGCTCTGGAGCCAAACTACCAGATTCAAATCCTGACTTTGCCACTGTTGGAGACTGAATCTTGCCCCCACCCAAAAAGGCATGTGCAAGTCCTAACCCACAGTCTTGTGGGTATGGACTCATCTCTGACTAGGATCTTCAGAGATCCTCTTTAGATGAAGCCAGATTGAATCAGGCTGGGCCTTAACCCACATGCCTGGAGTTCTGATCAGCAGAAGACATTCGGATGCAGTCAGTTGAGAGAAACCGGAGAAAGAACAGAAGGAGACGGGTTGTCATGTGACGGGGATTGCTGAAAAGCCATCACCAGAATGCTGCAGTCTTTGGAGAAAGCATGGCCTTGCCAACGCCTTGATTTTGGCCTTATAGCCTCCAAAACTGTGAGACAATAAATTCCTGATGTTTAAGTCACCCCTTGTGCGGTGCTTGTCATAGCAGTCCTGGCAAACTAAGACAGTCACTTGTTAGCTGTGTGACCTTGGGCAAGTTACTCGACCTCTCTGGGCTTCAGTTTCCTCATCTAAAAAGATGAGGATGGTAATGATATCTACATCAGAAGATTGTTGTGAATAACAAAAGTGGCATAGAACAATGCCTGACACAAAGCAAGTGCTCAGTAAAGTGTTGTTATATAAAGTAATCATATTTTATTTCCTTTTCAATTGTGCAGCTTATAAAGATTGGGATTTGTATGTGTCAGGGTGCCTGGTATTAAGACACAAAATTGTAGGAAATTGAGTCCAGAAGAAACCTTAGAAAGCGTTTGAGTCCAATTGTCTAAACTTAGGTAGAAGATTAGAAATGGAAAAGAGTTTTCTGTCTGCAGTGGGCACATGTGAAAATATATATATTCCTATGGACGCAGCTCACTTGCAACCACGCCCATGGCTCTGGGCCAACTATTTTGTTTTTCTACTGTGACCTCATTGGAAATAAGGGAAGTTTCTACTGTAAACTTATTTAAAAGCAAAGCTGTACACAAGCCTTCAGGCTCTCAAGTATTTCAGCAACATCAGCGTAGTTAACCCTGCATAACACGCCCACTCCTGTGCTCATTAAAGGAAGATTTGTGAGACAACTAGGGGCCCTATTTGTCCACTGCAAGTTTGCGACCAGCTTCATTTTTAAAAGGGATTGGTCCCCGGGGGAAGCTGGGGATCGTTAGTGAGAGGCCCAGCCTCACTGGGATTGCGTTGTCTGGGGGAGGGGCTGGGGCATTACGGTCAAGCCAGTGGATCGTTTGTGAAATCTGAACACTTGTATGTGTTAACTGTTGACAAAACTTGACAGGTATCGTGTCTGCCTTTATTAGCGATTAATTAAAGGCTGCTCGAAGTGCTGGCGTGGAGTGGAAAGCCTGGATTTGGGGCTGGGCAGATTTGGGCACAGATCCTGCCTCTTTGCTCAGCTCAGAAGCCTTGGGCTAAACTCTCTGTCTCCATTTATTCATGTGTGAAATGAGAGTAATAAAACCTACTTCATCAGAGTTGGTGAGAATTGAACAGAAAATGTACGTGCTCAGGGACCGTGAGGCTCCCTTCCACCCCACCGCATCCCCTCTAGACACGGAACTTCTGCTTATAGGCAAACGAGGCAGGAGTTCGTCTCGTGTGGAGTCCCTTGCTAAGTGCTGCGGTGAATCCGCTCACAGCCAAATGTAAGTTAATGTCAAATGAGAGAGGAGGACAATGGACGCGTTCATGCTTTATGCTTCTGTTCAGGCTTCTGGTCCGTAGGCCAGTTGCTGACTTGTTTAGAGTGCACGCCCTCCTCGGAGCTGATCTGGGATCTGAAGTTGGTGTCCTGGCTGAGTGCAGTTCAGGCATGCTAGTTTTGATGTCTTGACCTTTCTGCAACCTTCCACCACCCTGAAGCAGTCTGCAGAGGGGAAGGAGCGGGAGGAACCTCCCTCGGCATGTGGTGTAGGGAAAATGCTGGCCCTTAGACAGCATTCCAGAGGCACATACCGTGCAGCTCAGGGGAGACTTCCGGGCCATTCTGCCTGTTCTGGAGAAGAGTTCCTGAGAGTAACCGCCTAACTCAGGAGTACAAAGATGAATGTGCTTACGGGGGACTGGAGTTGGAAGCATGAACTGGAGAATAACGACGGCCAACACTTATTGAGCGTTTACTATGTGCTAAGTCCAACGCTTAAAGCTTCACCGTCAACAACTCATTCCATCCTCTGCAGCCCTCTGAGGTAGATACGACTGTTTTCATAGCCAAGAACACTGAGTAGTTATGCCTCCTGGGGCCACACGGCTCCCACGGGGCACAGCCCAGATTTGAAAGTGTGAGTGATGTCAAAGCCCACACTCTTGACCGCTGGCCCCATGGCTTCCCCACCCGCGGCTGATCCCTTCGATGCCCTAACGGGGGATCCCTGGTCCCTGGGCAGCGTGCCCGCACTCCATCCCACCTGGGGCCTTGGCGAAGACCCTCGTAAGGAGAGGCTTCCGGTCCCACTCGGGATCCTTTCTCTCCATATTGGAATCCCCGAGATCACCTGGGTCCTGGGTTCTAACCCTGAAATACCACACATGCACACACACGCACGCACACATCCTAAACTGCAAATATAATTCCTGGTGCTCTGCTCGATTTGGGGGCTGGATGGCAGCCTCTCTTCCTTCGCATCACCCTCCTAGCCACATCCCTTCCCAGGCATCTACGGATAGCCACCCTGTGGGGGCTGGTGGGGCTCAGAAGGGGCAAGTTCACCCGCCACCCACTCCCAAGTGCTGTGTCCTTGGCTTTGATGACCTTACAAAGGCTCTTCCCTGGAGTGCTACTTAGGTTCGGGACCTATCAACTTTGGGGGGCAAGAAGAAAGGAAAAGAGGAATAGCTGCAGCTTAAAATAAATATACCGGCAACCACAAGAGAAACTAGGGGTTCGCGGAACCAGAGGAGAATTTGTAAGCGATCAGCCACCTGAAATTGTGGTGCTTTCCCCCGCATGTTCTAATAAAAGCTGACAGCCCGCATTGTTCTGCCATGGCCAGGCGCGCTGCGTCCCAGTGCTAGGGGGCGGGGAGCAGAGGAGGGGCCGCGGGAGGGGGTAACAAATAAAGAGTGAGGGCTGGCGGGGGTGACTCTTAATCGGGGGCCTGGCAGGAGACCCTGGGAACGGCAGCCCACTGACAGTGGAGACCAGGAGCTCCAGATGGCTTTTTGTCTCCATGCAATAAAAAATGTAATCTGACAGGCCTGCGGATGGGACTCGGGAAACAGAAGTCTGAGAAGCGGGGGAGTGGGAGTGGGAGTGGGCCGGGTTAAAGGTATCAGAGTCTGAGAAAGGAAAAAAAAAAAGAAGCTACTGCCTCTTCAAACAATTACAGGCTTTGCAAATGACATTTAATTCCAGAGATGCACGCTAGGACAAAGCCAGTTGTTTCCTGGTCTTGGCAAAATGGGAGAGGAATTGGAAATGGGCCAGTGCACTGGACGTTTGGCCCCTGAATAAGGTGATAACTTTGCCAATTAACCACAGATGTGGGCTCTGTGTACCCACTCGTCCCACCCACCCACCCCTCCGGTCATTAGGGGATGATAGGAAGATACAGGACTTCCTGGTGCAATTTAATTGCTCGTAGACGGAAAAATGATGAGCTCCATCATACGATGCAGACGTCCTGGAGGAGACCAGCTGCTGCACTAATGTGGCTTCTCGGAGGGGGGCATGCCCCCACCTGCTTCACCGGGACGTACAGACGCCCGGGAAACAGTGGCACCCCGGTGGCCTCTGATGGGGCTGTCACTCTATTAAATAATCTCTGCCTTTGAAACCACTGCATGTGTTCTTCCCAAAGGTCTTGGTTGCAGTGTGGGCCCAGCACACAGCAGGCTCCTAATAAATATTAAACAGTGGATGCTGGTAATGGCTCCAAATTTCATTGTAGGGTCAACTTGTCACCCAGGGGACAGAGCCCACTCAGGATGCTGAACGGCGGCATGGCCACTGTGGCCGGATTACGGAAAATTTAAGGCATGGTGGTGTAAAGCAGGGAAATGAGGCGGTAGGTTCAGTGGATGATAGCAAGACAAAAAAGAGAAAAGCCAGAAGATGCACAGTGCTGGGGAAGATGTGGGGAAACGGGCACCCTCACATCGTGGCTGAGAGAGGGGCAGTCAAGGCTTTGTCAAAATCAGTGGGTCAGTGTTGATAAAAATGTAAATGAATTCCTGCAATTCCGGGAATCCACCCTACAGGAATGTTTCAGATGTGTAAGAAGTTGTAGGCATACGGGAGTCCATTGCAACATGGTTCATAATTTAAAAAAAAAGGAGAAATAACCTTAAATATTTTTCATTAGGGACATCGACGGTACCTCCATACAATGGAATACTCTGCAGTTATTAAAAAATAACAGGTTAATCTACACCTACTGATGCGGAAAGATCTTTAATACATATTGTTAAGAGGAAAAATAAGCCAAAAAACAATATATACAGATATATATAGCATGATAGTAAGTATACTTTTTAGAAAAAAAACCCTAAATATCTAAACAGGGGTACATAATGCAAATTATTTGGAGGGTTAGGGAAAAGGAACGGTGGAGAGAAGGTTGTGAAGAAGATCTTTAACATTTTTTTAATAATGAGAGTGTCTTTGTGTATTACTCACATAATTTTAAAATGAAAATATGTATTCAACAAGCACCAGTGTTTTTTAAGTACAAACTCTGGAGTCTGATCAGGGCTCAAATCCAAGCGCCATCTCTCCCTCAGTTTATTACCTCAGACACATTACTCAGTTTCCCCAAGTTTCCATTTCCTCCACTGTGGCTTGGGGAGTAGTGATATCTACCCCAAAAGGTTTTTGAAAGATGTGGATGAGATGCATAGAGGAGCTCAGGCCTCACACGTGCTCAGGACGCGATGACGGCAGTGGGTGATATCATTTTAGACCGAGAGCCTCTAAGTGTCTCGCAGGAATGGTGGAGGGTGCGGGGAGAGCTTCCTGTAGCGAAGCGCAGACTGCCCACAAGTAAAAGCGGACGTCTCCCATGCTGGGAAGATCTGCAAACCGAGGACACAAAGAGATCCATGCCTGGTCTGGGTTCCTCTTTGTCTCACCAGCTGGACCGTTCTGGGTGGATTCTCCCTCACCTCCCCGTCTCCCTAATTCAGGTTGCAGCGACAGGGACCTGAATTTTGGATACCGGCTAAAGTTAGACAAAGGGTCCCCCTTGCCCTTTAATTGTAATGAGGGGCAGGGTAGCTCTCTTTTCAAGGGAACACTCCTGGGCAGGGGCTTCTTGGGCAAGAGACCCTTGGCTGTCATGGAGCTTTGCACGTCCTTGTTGTAACTTCTTGTCCCCAAAAGAATGTTAGGTTGTGAGAGCCACCACGAGAGTTCTCAAGGGAGCAGACAAAAGAGGTGGACTTGCATAGTTGGTGCTTGAGTGAAGAAAAGAGAGAGAAAGAGAACTGAGGTTCCCCCCTAAGCAAGGAGGTGCGCCCCTGGCTGTCCCTCGCAGGGAGGCTGTCAGAGTGGACTGGGAGAGATGTTGCACAGCAGCCTCCTGTCTCCATTTTATGCTCAGGGACCCAAGCCCAGAAGAGGCAATGCTTCTAGAGACGCACAGCAAATGAGTGGTCCAGGCAGAATCTGTGTCTGAGTCTTTAGAACAATACTGTACAAGAGAAATGTAATAAGGTCCAGAAATGTCATTCAAAATCATTTAGGAGTCGTGTGAAAAAAGGAAAAAGAAACAGGTGAAATTAATTCCAGTAATATATACTATTTAACACAATATATTCAAAATATTATTTCAACATGTAATCCATATATGAATTATTAATGATCTCATTTACAATCTTTTTTCATGCAAAGTCTGCTGTATATTTTACTCTCACAGACATGTCAGTTAGGACAAGCCACGTTTCAAGCACTCAACAGCTAATGGCTAGTGGCGATGGTATCGGACAGCGCAGCCAGTTCATTTTCCTTGAAGTGCAGCCTGCATCCTCAGTGTGCATGGGTGTTGGCAGCGGGGAGGGGGCCAGGAGCCTCAGAAAATAAACCCTGATTTGGTGGGTAGAAGGTGAATTTGTAAAAGGGGAGCTGGCCACAGCAGTCCAGGCCGGGCATCATAACCGGGCTTTCCAAAAGGATCGGAAAGAGCCAGCGAAGAGCTGTGGCCACACCCCAGGACAGAGAGAACCCAGGGAAGGGGCAGGAGACAGGACTCCATGGGGTCTGAGACCGCGTGAGCCCTGAAAGAGGCCCGGCCAGCTCACCCAGCAACCCAGCCCCCAAACTACAGCCCGGAGCTTCTTCCTGAGCCAGAAGACCCAGCCCTGTGAGCCCTGTGAACTTTGCCAGGGAAGGACACCACTGTGTTTGCTCCTCCCTGTTTCTAGGCCGCCACTGTTAGCACCAGTCTTTGTTTATCGAGAGCCAAAGCGTGCAATGCAAGCTTGAGACAACAAAGTAAGACGTAAGGACATTGAGGGGATGATCCCGGTTTGGGGTCAGCCAGCCTGGGTACAAATCGTTGCACCGTCACTCAACTAGCAATGTGACTTAGGGAAAATTACCTTCTAAGCTTCAGTTTCCACAACTATAAATTGGGAAGACTAATGTGTCAACCCTATTGCAGACTTCACAAGGCACCTGTGAGCATTGCAGGAAATGATATGTCAAGACCTCTTCAAAGCCCCCCATTACCACTACCACTCACGGTTGATCCATGCAGGCGATACACAGTCACACCTTACCTCCATGAGCCTGGAGCAGGGGGCAGCCGTGGCGGTCATCTGGCTGAGAAGAGCCTCAGGGACTTCCCAAGGTCACCTGGCTACTAAGTATAGAACCCCAGGTGAACCTGGGCTGGTGGCTGCTCCGGTGCTCGTCCAGGGCTAGTTTGAAGATGTTTCTGTTTCCTTTGAAAGATGGGATGCTTTTGGCTTTCTCTTTAGTTTGGGAGGTTTTGTTGTTGCTGTTTGTGTGTTTTTTGTTTTAACTAAAAAGGTGGGGCACAGCCGTAAGAAGCAGATGTCTTCCTGTCCCTTCTGTTGCTCAAAGTCACCCTCATGAGGGACCCAGGCTGTGGAGGGAGACCTGGAGGGACCCAAGGAGCTGGCTGAGCAGCTCAAAGGCCAAGATGGTTCCAAAGTACCAGGTGGTGAGGGTTGGGCCCGGGAAGGAAGATGAGATCTCACTTGATGGGAAGGAGGGAAAAAGAGGAGCTATGGGTGGGGATGTTTGCTGGTTGCTAGGCTGGCCAGCCCCAGGTTAATTTAAGGAAGGCTTTGGTGACTACACTTGTTTTAAGGACTCTGGGTGTGGGGCCAGAAACCCCACCAATTTATACCACCCCTGTCAGAAAGGACAGGGCTCTCATTTCCAGGGGCAGGGAGCAGACAGGCCACAGGGAATGAGGCTCTGTAGCAGATCCTTGTAAAGCCGGGACAAAAGCGTCATCTCACCTCTTAAAGTGTGTCCTGAAAGCAGCCTTGGAAGTAAGTAATCTTGTCCAAAGACTGCTTTACAAGAGGTGAGACTGAGACAGAAAAGAGGCTGTGAACTGGGCTTAAAGTCCTATGGAGAGCAGCTGAGCCAGGTTTTATGCATCGATTGAAGGGGGTGGTGGGCAGAGGGGCAGGAAGGAAGAGGGGGGCATAAAGGAGAGGAGGAGGGATAGGAAGGGAATTGCTTCTATAGGGAAAGGGGCTGCAGGGCCTCCCCATGTCATCTGCATGATAAAGCCCCGGCCCTTGCTTGGCTCATCAGAAAAGCAGGATTGTCATCAAGACTAATTACTCGAGAGAATTATGAAGACGACCAGGAGACAACCAGGACACCCCTCACAGAGACTAGGGATCCCATATCCCAGGGGGTAGACCCAAAAGTCCAACTTCCATAAAAATAATCTGATGTTTTCTACTTATATATTAGTTAGCTTTGAGGACACTAATTGATGTGAGACAGTCTGAAATGTTAGTTCAACTTCCTTCCTTGGGAGGATGCGGTGGTGGTAGAGGGACATACAGGCTCAAGAACCAATTAATTAAGAACAAAATAAGACCATATTACAGTTTGTAGGTCTTAGATTGGAAGTGAGGAAGACGGTTCTGGATGTCATGATTGAGAAGCCCAGGGGACCCAAATAATCAGCCATGTGTTTCTCCAGGAAGGAGAGGATGGAGAAGACAACAGTCTTTTGAGAAGGCCTGAAGACTACGGGCTTTGAAGTGGACTAGATGGTTTCTTAGGTTTTGTCATACTCTGAAGAGTATTTGTTGAATGGCTGACTGATCCAGTTACTGAAGACTAATTGAATTCCATTCTTTCACTCAAGTGTCTCGGAACCAAGGCCTGTCCTGCGGCTGGGCCAAGTCCCTTTCAGCTGGGAGCTTGCCTAGGCCTGGGGGCAGGGGAGTGGGGTAGGGGTGAGATTCCACGCTCTCTTCTCAGCTTCCCAGCTCTAATGGTTCCAAGCAACCCTTGCAGCCCTATAGCAAGAGGATTAATTAACGTGGCTAACATGCTCAGAGATCCCTAAAGGAGGGCGTTAGCCATGGGCCAACATTATTAGAGTGAAGATAGCTATTAGGATTACACTATTGTTATTATGTTTGCTCTCTCAACCCTTAAATCACACTCCATCTCGCGATCACTTGTGTTTTATGTAATTATAGCTTATATAGGTAACAAATGGATATTTCTACAAGCCTGGGAGAGAGCCTCCTGCATACATTAATTTGCTCGATTAGTTCTCTATCTGGTATGCTTTCTTCCCCAGACCCCCCTTTCCTGCCCAGCTTCAACAGAAAATTAATGAGTTTTAACACCTTGCAAAAGTGGGTTGTACCATGGGAATACCTCAAGTGTACTCTGGGTTTTAAATCCACACATTCAGGGACTTCCTAAAGGTTATGCAAAGGTTAACAAATAATTAATATGTTGAATCAGTGTGCTAAATCTGTTTACCCAATCTTTGCAATCTAAAGGCCATTAGCCATCAGTCTCTACACTTTAGATTTATCTGTCTCTTTCCTAACCCACCCCCACTCTGTTCCCTGAGTAATTTGGGTGAAAAGGAGAAAGAAAGAATTCTGAATTGAGAGTAGTAAATATCTCTGTAAAGTTTGGGTTTTGTTGATACTTAAGACTCCAAAGTTTTAGGAGTCATAATAGACTTGATCAAGTGAGTTGAAAATTTTGAGAAGACAAGATGGGAGGCGTTTCTGACATTTTAGCAGCGATCCAACAATGAGCAAAATGTGAGTGAGGCTTATAAATGGATGCTGTATTGAGCTCCTGCCTCTTGTGTTGATTCCCTCCCTTGTTTACAGAGAGGGGGTAGAGGAGAGATATGAGATAACTCCCACTTGGGGCTGATAGGAAAGAGGCTTCCTGCCACGCTCCTCTAAAGAGAAAACACTGCACAGCATTTGGGGCCAAGAATGTTTCTCTTCTCAGGAGGCAAAAGAAAGAGGGTAAGGAATAGCCACATGCAGTCCAGGTGCTGCAATTGCCCCTTAAAGGACTCCTAATCCTACAAAGAACCTCACCATTCTCCACTTTTTAAGATGCTCTTGTTGATCATCATCATCATCATCACTATCACAATAAAGACAACGATGAAGATGGTGACCTTGATGAGATGGTCAAGATTTATCATTAGAGTCCAGGATACAGGAGAAAAGCAATATGTCCATCCCACCTGCCCCCTTTAATAGAAGCTGTCCTGTGCACACCATCCACCTCTAGCCTCTAGTCTCCCACATTGACTAGACCCCTCCCCTTTGCCTTTTTCCAGATCCTCCAGCTTGCCAATCACTTGGTCTCCCTACCGAAGACCCCTTTTTCTGATGACCATCCTACACAGTCTGCCAATTTTGGTCTTTGGAGGGGCTTTCTTAGACATTATTTGACATTTGCCCTTTGGAACTTTTGACCTTTATTCCTTGCTTATGTCCTCTCATCAGTGTCAAAGGCAACTCCTATGAAGGACTTCAAATGTTATGTCTTTTTCCTCTCCAAAATAAATATCAACGAGGGCTGACGGATAGGTCATTATTTGGTCTTTGCTGTATTGGGGGTGGTAATCAATCAAAAGCACAATCGCTGACCAATCTGAAAGGATACCAGTTGGAAACCACTGGAATGGCTGTGCCCATATATATCAGCTGAATATCTGCCCTGAGTAAGTGTCTATCACTGGGAAACAGTTATTTTGAATGTTGTTAGAGCTTAGCTCATGAATTTTCTTGAATGCATTGTGCTTTTGCACTGTATATAAATCAAGCTTCATTTAATTTTAATCTCACTTGTGACACTTTGGTGTGTGTAAATACCTTTGTTTCTAAAACTTCTTGGATGTGAATATTAATGGTGGAGATGAAGACGGGTGCCAGGCTCTGTGCTGGCAGTTTTACATGAAGATTCTCACCTTGATCCTTTTAAGTGACACTGAGATACATGCAATCACTACATCATTTCACAGATGAGGCTATGTAATTTGACCAAGGTCACAACTGAAAAGTGATGGAACCAGCTCTCTTTGATGCCAAAACACACATTCTTGGCCACAAGGTTATACTACCTCCCTTATGAGAAAAGAATATTTTTTTTAACAAGAATTGTATACTGTGTCTTGACCCAGAGCAATTCAGAGTCATTTAAGCCCTCTGGTCTTTTCTTTACCTAGAAATGAAGGTGTTGGATGCGTAGTTTATAATAATCTGGGGGAAATGGAACAATCATAGATATACAAAATTCAGAAAATGGATAAATAAATGATGGCACATCCACTTACTAGTATAAAATCCAGCATTAAAAATGAATTTTACAAAGAATTTGTTAACATTCAAATGTGTTAATATTATCAAAATTATTAAATAAAGCTGGATGCAAAATTACATATTAGGTATTGTATTATTACAACTAGGTAAAAAAATCATAAGAATGCTGAAGTGTTCATGAGCAAAGTGTGCTGATGCTTATAACACTGAAACACATCAAAAAATGAGAAGATTGATAGAGAAATGGATAAATGGATGGTGTTCTAGTTTGCTAATGCTGCCAGAATGCAAAACACCAGAAACGGATTGGCTTTTATAAAGGGGTTTATTTGGTTACAAAGTTACAGTCTTAAGGCCATAAAATGTCCAAGATAAGGGGGGTACCTTCACTGGAGGATGGCCAATGGTGTCTGGAAAACCTCTGTTAGCTGGGAAGGCATGAGGCTGGCTCTGCTCAGGAGTCCTGATTTCAAAATGCCTTTCTCCCAGGACATTCCTCTCTAGGCTTCAGCTTCTCTCCAAAATGTCACTCTCAGTTGCTCTTAGGGCATTTGTCCTCTCTTAGCTTCTCCAGAGTAAGAGTCTGCTTTCAACAGCCCTCTTCAAACTGTGTCTCATCTGCACCTTCTCTCTCAGCTCCTGTGCATTCTTCAAAGTGTCCCTCTTGGCTGGTAGCAAGCTTGCCCCTTCTGTCTGAGCTTATATAGGGCTCTAATAAACTAATCAAGGCCCATGCTGAATGGGTGGGGCCACACCTCCATGCAAACTATCCAATCAGAGCTATCACCCACAGTTGGGTGGGGCACATTTCCACGGAGACAACCTAATCCAAACGTTCCAACTTAATCCCCACTAATATGTCTGCCCACACAAGATTGCATCAAAGAACATGGCTTTTTCTGGGGGACATAATATATACAAACTGATACAGACGGAGATGCGATAAAGCAAATACAGCAAATGTTGATTGTAGAATCTAAGTGGTGGGTACGTTACTGCCCATTGTTCAATTCTTTCTATTTTTTTCTGTATGTTTGAAAGTTTTCAGGGTAAAATGTTGGGGAAAAAAATACATGTAGAAAAAAAAGACTGAAAGGAAAAGCTCATAGATGTTAGGACTGATTATTTTTGCATGATGAGCTCATGGAGATTTTTTTCTATTATCTAAGATTTTACTGTTTTAGCTATCTATTGCTGTATATCAAACCACTCCAAAAGTTAGAGACTTAAAACCAAAATGACATAATATTTCTTATATTCAATCTGTTGATTACTGCCTTAAAACAACAACTGTTTATTATTTCTCATGATTCTCTTTGCTGGCTGGGGGCTTCCTCTGCTGGTTTTGTCTGGCCTCACTCATGCAGTTGCACTCAGCTGGAGGGTCAACTGGGGTGGGAAATCCAAGATGGCCTGCTTACACGTTGATAATTGGTGTTGGCTGACGGTGAGGCTTTTCTCTCTGCGTTGTCTTCCATTCCAGGCCTCTTCATGGCATGGCAGTCTCAGGACAGTGTTTCAAGAGAATGAAAGTAGACACTGTGAGGATCCAGAAGGCTTAGCTTCAGAAGTTGCATGACCTTACTTTCTACACATTCAATTGGGCAAAGCAGGTCCTAAGGTTAACCCAGATGTGAGGCAGTGGAGAAACAGACTCTACCTCGGGATGGGAGGAGCACCAAAGCTCTTTTGCAAAGAGACATGATCCTGAATTGGAAGGAATCTGGGGCCATGAAAAATCTACATCTACCTCAACTAGATTGGCATTCTCTTGCCTCGGTGTTTCTGCTGAAGCCCCAAACCTAAGGATAATAGGTGCAGAGTCAAGCAAGAGGCAAAACCACCCAGGCAGGGCTTCCAGTTCAATCAGTGCTAGAACATTAGCATCTCCAGCCAACTTAAGAGAAGGCTATGAATTTATGAGTCAGGTTGAAGCTCTTGCGACTAAGAGAGAGAGTTGTTGAGTGTGAGGGTGGAGAAAATGTAGAGAGAACCACTCAGGGAACTGGATCTGTGGCCCCTGGAATTTGGGACATGCAGGGACTGCAACCCGACTCATGTCTAAAAACTCTGTGACAAAAGCTTAGCTGGGACTAATCTTAGCCTGCACGGAGAGGCAGCTGAGCGATGGGGTGGTGATGGGGACAGCTGCACTTCCAGGGCATGGTGTGTGAGGATGCAGGTGTGTTTCCCATGGACCACTCATATCCCCAAGAAAGATGCCAGCTATGGCTCAGATAAGGACACCCTAGAAGGAGGGTGTCCTGGAGAAGTGAGGTGACCACAACAGGGGAGGGGACTACTGTAAAAGAGGGGTTGTGTGTAGCCATCCGGAAGAAGCATTGTCCAGGTAAGTGGAAAACCCCCAGGCACGGGGGAAGTGGTGTCTGCAAAGAACCCAAAAATGTACCCACAAGAGAAACACACGTAGAGGACACCAGGTTACAACTGTTTCCATCAAACAAGACCTTGCCAGCCCCTTATCCCTTCTCAGCCCCCTTCACAGGTTACCTACCAAGTGGGGGAGGAGAAGCAAGGGAGAAAAGAGAGAAGGGATGACCACATGCCTGTCCCCAAAGGCTAAGCTTAGGGAGGGGAGAGGTCATATCAATTGGATGAGAGTTCGATGTGAGACTGGATTTAACCTTTTATTACCTGAAGCACTGAAACTCTTCAGTATACTTGGGAGAATCCAAAAAGCAAGGGGAAGGGGAAATGAATCCCCAGAGCCGGTGGGCAGAGGAAGGGGAGGAAACCCAAAGCTTTTATCAGCTTGCGCTCTACCAAGTCCGGCTCACTCGATCACTAGCTCCTCTATTTGTTCCATTTTTTATATTGAACTTGCGTAACTTATATAGGCAGTAAAAAATAAACACTATTTTTCAAAAAGAAAGAAAAGAGCTTTGCACTCTAAATTTCAAAGTTTTAAAATTGATGACAAGTGTCTTGACGGGCGCCTGAGTTGACCATCAGAGGAAGGAGTGAGGTGTCCCCTTGGGAATCGGGAAGTAGGTTTCTTCAAGGTTTTATGTCTAAATAAAACTACAGATTTCAGCAAAAGCCAGTTAAGTGGCAAGCTCTGAGCACACATTAGCCACTTAGAACCGTGGGGTCCAGGTGCCGGGCCCCAGATTGTATACTCAGAGTAGCTGGCTTTTTTAGGATATTAAAGTATTCTTCTAGCATAAACATGTTCTCTCACAAATTCTGGAGAAAAGTCTGCTCAGCCCACTTCTGCTCCCCAGTGCACAGAGGAGAGGCCCCAGGGAGAGGTCTGTTTGCAGCCAGCAGGAGATCTTCATGGAGACCCCAAGAGAGCCCAAATCTCCTGACTTCAGGTGACAGTCTCTGAGGCCAGGTTTCATGCCTGAAGAAAGAAAAGTTTCATTGTTTTAAGACACGCCAAGCTGATGATATGAAGGGAAAAGTAGCTAAGCTCTACTTTGTCTTCTGTGTCATTCGGGGGTTTTATGCAAAGATCTTATCTTTAAAAATAGGATTGGGGGCAGGGTTAGGTTATGTTTGGGAGTGAGAAGACATCAGGTCTGGCTTGCCCAGTGGCCAGGTCTGCTGATGTGTATGTACTGATAGCGGAGATGAGGGCACTGAGAAAAAGACAGTGCAAAGGCCTATCCCAAGCCACTGACTCTGGAGAGTTTGCCAATGCCTGACAGTAGCCCAGGAAGAAGCCCAGGCCCGTCCCTGCAGCAGCTGGTGGCCCTGCGAAAGGGCAGGTCAGAGCCAGTGGGTGGGCTCCCCCCCGCCCCCGCCTGTGACAGAGACACCTAGCTTGCTGCTGACAGCAAGGGGTGGGCTGTGCTTCTTGGACCTCTACTCCCCTCCTGAGCCTGAATGCCCAATTCAGGAGACACCATTCCCCCTGTGAGACACTGCTTGTTTAATTTGGCCCCGCTTCCATCCTAGATTTTAATCTCAATTTGGGAGGATAAATGGGGGGCAGGGGATTTCTGAAAATTTTGAAGCTTCCTATTCATAATAAGTAGAAACCAGCATTTCAGCCTCCTGCAGCCCATACTGGTGCCAGGATGGGGGTGGGAGGGTGCGTGGGGGCTGATCACTTGCAAGGAGATGGGGAGACATGTTGCCATAGCTTCACAGAGAAGCGCTTCTGTCGTCAAACCCTGTTTACACTGATAGAAGGAGGCAGTCCAGGCCCCGGACTGTTGCAGTTCTCCCAGATGTCGTGCTCTCACCAGAGACTGCTGTCCAGCAACACACCAGCACTCCTGTCCTTTGGTCATCCCTCCAAATCGGCCCTCCCTTCTTCCTGAGCATGTGATGAAACTACATTTCCCAGCCTCCCTTGCAATTAGTTGGGGCCATGCAACCAAGGTGCCCCCAAAGGAATGTAAGTAGAAATGATGGGTGCCACGGCCAAGCCCGAGCCTTGGAGTTCCTGGGTGTGCCTTCTCTATGCTCCTTTTCCCTTTCCCTCTGGCTGGAACCCTGGCAAGCCTGCCTCAACTCCACAGACAAATCCAAGGCCTCAATGATGCACGGAAGACTCATTTCAAACTGCTACATAACAGAAACAGAAACTATCCCATGTGATCTACTCAATTACCATTGGGGCTCTTTGTTACAGCAGCCAAAACTAACTTCTAACCAATACCCTGCATTCTGCAGTTCTCCCCTTGTTCACATATCCAAGAAGGAAGACAAGAGAAAGATTTCTTGGAGGCAGAAACCACAACACAGAGGAGCCTTTTTCTCTGGGGTATAACGCAACTGAGAACAGAGGCCAAGCAGACAAACCCCCAAACCCTTGTATTTCTTTTCCTTTCTTAATTATAATCCCATTCATAAGCCAAACCCTGTCATTCTGTCTCCCTTAATGGCTAGTTTCTATTCTGGTCCTTTCTCTACCCTATTATCATTTGAAATATTCAAGAGCTCGGGCAATGGCGGGGTAAGGCCACTCCATGAGCCTGCCGTCCTTCTCTATCTTTTTAAATATTTCAGTTGCTCCCAATCTTTATTTTTGCAATTCGATTTCCTGTGGTACAGTAAATTTATCTTGGTCACTCAATCAAGTTCTCCCTGGCTCTCTCCCCTTATCTTCCTTCCTCGGGGCTGACTAAAAATACCTACATTATCTTTGCAGCCAATATGCCGAGGGGAGGAAAATCTACAGATCATCCTGATAGGGAGACATCTGAGGGAAAGCTGTGGAAATGCTGGACTTGTCAGAGGACAAGGGCAAAATGTGTGACCTCAGTCAGCTACTTTCTTTCAAGGTTAACTGCACAGTGCCGGCCTCTTCCACCACATCTGAGAGAATTCTCTCCTCTTTGCTTTAGTTTGGAACCAGGCCTTCCACTTGTGTCTTTGTCCTGCTGTGCAGTGGGTTTACTAATAACTTCATACCCGTCGCCTGGCCTTGACCGATGAGTACCCAAGCCTCAGACTTCCCACTTTTGATACGAGCGTGCCATTTTTAGATTATTGGGAGATACGTAGATAGTTCCCAATAGTGTCATAAAACAAATATTTGAGAAAAAAGTTCTATCTTTACTTCCTGGAATCCTGAGGATCTTGAATGGGAGAAGCTCTGAGTTGAGTAGTTATTCCCCCTGGCAGATACCAGAGCATGGAAGCAAAGTACAGAAGAGCATTTCATCTGCTCTTTTTTATGGTGATAGCCAAATTCTGACCCAAATCTCTGATTGGCAGAACTTCCTGAATAACCCTAGGCTGCCTCAGCTGTGTTCGCAGATATACTTTGTGTGTTGCTTATATATACACAAATATTCCTCTGCTGGGCCTCAGGCTGGGTCAGCTGGGCTTAATTTCCACCAAAGAGGAACCCCCCAATAGTGGGCTGAACAGGGGAAAGGAGAGAGGGTACAGAGCACTGTTAAGCAGCCTCTCTGATGGCCATTCAACTCAACATGGTAAACAACAGTCCTTTGTTTCAAGATTATGCTGTATCTTTGGGGTTCAGCTCCTCCAAGACACAATGCCTTCAACCTCAGCTCTTGACATCCTGTAGCCACTTTTCTCAAACTTGGTGAGGCAAACCCTGCCCTTCCTCCTTGGGCCCTTCCTATCTTCTCCTGTTAGGCCATTTCCTCTGCTCCCCCAGGGTTCCACTTCTCTACTATCCCCGGGAACACATTTCAATCATTTTGTTCCACTGCATTTGGTGACTCTGGAACTGGGGAACAGGGTGGGAGACTTGTTTTGATTCTGCCAGATGGGCTCCTCTTAGCCGATCTCTTGAGTGTTGCAAGAGAGGCTCCGGTTTCTTCTCCGAGGTTTTAACACTTAGGAATTGCATTTATCTTGCTGTAGGAGAGACCTGATCAATGTGACCTTAACAAGATAGAGATTAATTTCTCTCTCAAGTTACAACAACAATAAAAAAAAAGGAGCAGAGCCCAGAATAAGGCAGCCCAGAGCTGACCTGGTAGCTCCCAAGCTCATGGTATACTTCTCCTCCATCCTGAGCACAAGGCTTCTATCCTTGGAGTCACTTCACAGTGGCTGCTGGACCTCCAGCATTGTGTTTGCATTCCAGGAGCAAGAGGCAGAAAAAGCCAAGAACAAAGAGCCTCCACTTACCTCGCATGGACCACACCCAACTGCAAGGGAGGCTGGAAACTGGAGTTTGTCAGCTGGGCAGGCTGTTGAGAATTGTGACAGTAGGGAAGAAGGATAGGACAGGACTGGGCAGACGACTGGGGGGTCTGCCCCCAGAGGTTGGCTGCAGAGGTGGTCCCAGGGGGAGGCTCCTGGATCAGACTCCATGGGTTCAAATCCTTTGCCCCACTAATTCCCCGCTGTGTGAGCTAGGGCAAGCTACTGACTCTCCACTCAGGCCTCTTCATCTGCAGAGTGGGACTAATACTAGTACTGACCTTATTGTTGTCAACCACTATTAATTGTTTGATTACCGAGTGGATTCAATAAGAATCTGAAGTGTTCTGGTACTTGGTAGGTGCTGATGGATGCTATAGTGATGTTATCACCTGCGACCTCACCAGGGCATCAGCTGGGGTGAGGGACAGGAGGAGGCAGGTGGCAGTGTGTCTCTTTAATTTCCCACTCCTAGGGCCAAAAAGACTCAAGGCACTTTGGAATATTCTTTCCCCTAATGCTCCTTTTCCTCCCCCTCTCCCCACTTGTTACTTATCCCCTGAGAAGGGCCTAGGTCTCCTTTCTACCCATCACAAGCCCCAACTTCAGTGTTGATAATGTCTCCCTTCCTACCTAATCCTCGTCAAGTCCCTAATTGTGCAAAACACTTTTCCAGGAGCTTGGGGCATCCATCTGACCCTTGTCCCAAAAAATGTACAGTCCAGACCACAGCCTAAGGGCCAGATCCTGCTTTACTAGTTTACCTGCTATCTGTGGCTGCTTTTGCACTACAACTGCAGAGTTGAGTAGCTGTGACAGAAACCACCCACAAAGCCTCGAATATTTACTATCTGGTTATTAATAGAAGAAGCTTGCTGCTCTCCTCTCTAAAAGGAGAAAAAGAACATATTTTTAAAAATATCTGTAGGTGTATGCAGTCACATAAGCAGAGATAGAAAACGGATCTGGAAGGACTTGAGCAAACAGCTAGAAGTGGATGTCTACACAGAGGTGAAGAGACTAGACTGGGATGTGGTCAACGGTGACATTAGCCTGGTCTGTAATGTTTTAATTTTTCACAAGGAGAATAGACTTGGGTAGTTAAAATTAATTTTAAAAGAGTTTGTTGATTGCTGGAAAGGGTGTGATACATTTAAGACTTTTATAAGGTATAAATTATTACAACCCTGTTGGAAAGCAATTTGGAAACATAGATCAAGAATCTTAAACATAGTCGTACTCTTTGGCCCCATAATTCCACTTCTAGGAATCCATCCTAAGGCTATAAACTAAAATGTCAAAAACATTTATGCACAAATATGTTCATTGTGATATAACTTACAGTAGCAAAAAGCCAAAACCATCTAGATGGTCAGTAATACAGCAAAAGTAAATAAATTATGAGACATCCATATAACGGGATATTATATAGCAATTAAAATGAGGTTTACAAAGAGCTTACAAATACTTTGGGAAAACGCTAAACAACTGAGTAAGATCCAGAGTTGGATGTTGTTTCATCACTGCTGTATAAAAGAAGCACTGACAGGACAATCTCGGCATACCCAAATGTCACAGTGGTTATCTTTGGAGGAGTGCAAGATTCATGTTTCTCTTCTTTATACAAATCTCTCTACATTTTTATGGAACATGCTTGCTGTAATTTCATAATGGGGACAGTGCATACCCTCATAGATTGTAGCGGTTTTTAAAGGGTGCATTGGGCTTCAAGTGGCTCAGAAGTTGCTTGGGAGTGAGGAAGAGGAGGGGGGAGCTGGTCACCCCGTCTCTGGGCACTCAGGAAAGCAAAGCAAAGAGAGGAGAAACTGGCACTCCAGCTCCACCAGACTGGCTGGTCACAGGGTGCTCTGCGTCCGCAGCCTCGACCAGACGCCGCCTTCGCCCTGCACCGGCCTCCACTGCTGGGAGGCTGGGAGAGCTGGCCTCACCCCACTCCACGGAGGCCGCTGCTTCCTTCGGGGGCAGGTCAGAGCTGTCAGCAGGTATCGGGTCTCTGGTCTCGGGTATCGGCTGAGAGGGAGGGAAGAGAAGGTCAAGGATGGGCAGGAAGCCTGGAGGAGGCAGGGTTGGCACCTTCACTTTCCCCCAGCCCCCCCCCCAAGTCTGGATCCGTGCCTTCTGAACGTTTTCCTCTGGTTCACACACTCTGCCTTGTCCTGAAACCTCTGGGCCTGCTCCTCCCCAGCGTTTTGTTTTCTATTAGCAGCAACAACTATTCGTTTGGGCTTCTCCTCCCTTACCCTAAAAAAAGATAAGAAAACAATATCGAAGCTGAGATCTCAATCCATGCAGTGTTCTAGGAGGGCTCCAAGGGATCAGGTCTGCCTAAAGGAGGAAATGGGGCACTCAAAGGGGAGACCCTTCAGAAAACAGTACACACAGTGCCCCTTCTGTAAATCGCAGCCCCTCAGCTTGGGGTTCATATAGAACCGGCTTCACATTCTGGCTCCAGCCTGATTTAGCGACATGACCTTGGGCGAGTTACCCGCTCTCTCGGAGACCCATTTGCTTCATCTGTAGATTAGGGCACAGGAGGATACTCCGATGAGGGCCATTGTAAATATTAGAAATATTTTTTAATGTGCCCCATGCAGTGATCGGTACAAAGCAGTTACTCATAAAAGGTCATTCTTATTTCAAAAATTATATTTCCTGGGCAGCCTAAAGGTATGAGGGGCAGTGGCCCGGAATCAGGGGAAAAAAAAAAAAAAAGAATTGTGAGTTCTTTTTCTAGCATCTGATGCTCAGCCTTCAAGAGGCAGCTCAAATCCAGGCCTGCCTCCTCCCCACACCTGCCCAGTGCTGTGGTTTCTGACAGGCACTGGCCAGAAGCGCTCCCTCCCTCCCTGGACCAGAGAGCAATCAGCCTGGGAAGCGTTCACTGCTAATTCATCACCTAGGCCAGGTGACATCTCTTTTTTTTTTTTTTCCTAGTCTTCATTTTATTGAGATATATTCACATACCATGCAGTCATACAGAACAAATCATACATTCCATTGTTCACAGTACCATTACATAGTTGTACATTCATCACCTAAATCAATCCCTGACACCTTCATTAGCACACACACAAAAATAACAAGAATAATAATTAAAGTGAAAAAGAGCAATTGAAGTAAAAAAAGAACACTGGGTACCTTTGTCTGTTTGTTTGTTTGTTTCCTTCCCCTATTTTTCTACTCATCCATCCATAAACTAGACAAAGTGGAGTGTGGTCCTTATGGTTTTCCCAATCCCATTGTCACCCCTCATAAGCTACATTTTTATACAATTGTCTTTGAGATTCATGGGTTCTGGGTTGTAGTTTGATAGTTTCAGGTATCCACCACCAGCTACCCCAATTCTTTAGAACCTAAAAAGCGTTGTCTAAATTGTGCGTAAGAGTGCCCACCAGAGTGACCTCTCGGCTCCTTTCAGAATCTCTCTGTTACTGAAGCTTATTTCATTTCCTTTCTTTCTTTTTTTTTTTTTAATCTTCATTTTATTGAGATATATTCACATACCACGCAGTCATACAAAACAAATCGTACTTTCGATTGTTTACAGTACCATTACATAGTGGTACATTCATCACCCAAATCAATCCCTGACACCTTCATTAGCACACACACAAAAATAACAAGAATAATAATTAGAGTGAAAAAGAGCAATTGAAGTAAAAAAGAACACTGGGTACCTTTGTCTGTTTGTTTCCTTCCCCTTTTTTTCTACTCATCCATCCATAAACTAGACAAAGTGGAGTGTGGTCCTTATGGCTTTCCCAATCCCATTGTCATCCCTCATAAGCTACATTTTTATACAACTGTCTTTGAGATTCATGGGTTCTGGGTTGTAGTTTGATAGTTTCAGGTATCCACCACCAGCTACCCCAATTCTTTAGAATCTAAAAAGGGTTGTCTAAAGTGTGCATAAGAGTGCCCACCAGAGTGACCTCTCGGCTCCTTTTGGAATCTCTCTGCCACTGAAGCTTATTTCATTTCCTTTCACATCCCCCTTTTGGTCAAGAAGATGTTCTCCGTCCCACGATGCCGGGTCTACATTCCTCCCCGGGAGTCATATTCCACGTTGCCAGGGAGATTCACTCCCCTGGGTGTCTGATCCCACGTAGGGGGGAGGGCAGTGATTTCACCTTTCAAATTGGCTTAGCTAGAGAGAGAGGGCCACATCTGAGCAACAAAGAGGCATTCGGGAGGAGGCTCTTAGGCACAATTATAGGGAGGCCTAGCCTCTCCTTCGCAGCAACCGTCTTCCCAAGGGTAAAACCTACGGTAGAGGGCTCAACCCATCAAACCACCAGTTCCCTATGTCTGTGGTCATGTTAGCAACCATTGAGGTGGGGTAGGCCAATACCCCTGCATTCTCCACAGGCTCCTCAAGGGGGCACTACATATTTTCTTCCTTGTCTTTTCCCCTTTTTTTTTAACCTTTTTTTCCTTTTTAAATCAACTGTATGGAAAAAAAAAAATTAAAAAAAAAAAGAAAAACATACAATAAAAGAACATTTCAAAGAGACCATAACAAGGGAGTAAGAAAAAAACAACTAACCTAAGATAACTGCTTTACTTCCAACCTGTTCCTACTTTACCCCAAGAAAGTTACATAATATAGCAACATTTCTGTGAACTTGCTCCTACTATATCCATCAGAAATTAACAGACCATAGTCATTCCTGGCATCCCCAGAACGTTAAATAGCTTATCTGTTCTTCTTGGATTACTGTTCCCCCTTCCTTAATTCTCTCTATTGCTAGATCCCCTACATTCTACATTATAAACCATTCGTTTTACATTTTTCAAAGTTCACATTAGTGGTAGCATATAATAATTCTCTTTCTGTGCCTGGCTTATTTCGCTCAGCATTATGTCTTCAAGGTTCATCCATGTTGTCATATGTTTCACAAGGTCGTTCCTTCTTACTGCCGTGTAGTATTCCATCGTGTGTATACACCACATTTTATTTATCCACTCATCTGTTGAAGGACATTTGGGTTGTTTCCATCTCTTGGCAATTGTGAATAATGCTGCTATGAACATTGGCGTGCAGATATCTGTTCGTGTCACTGCTTTCCGATCTTTCGGGTATATACCGAGAAGTGCAATCACTGGATCGAATGGTAGCTCTATATCTAGTTTTCTAAGGAACTGCCAAACTGACTTCCAGAGTGGCTGAACCATTATACACTCCCACCAACAATGAATAAGAGTTCCAATTTCTCCACATCCCCTCCAGCATTTGTAGTTTCCTGTTTGTTTAATGGCAGCCACTCTAATAGGTGTTAGATGGTATCTAATTGTGGTCTTAATTTGCATCTCTCTAATAGCTAGTGAAGCTGAACATTTTTTCATGTGTTTCTTGGCCATTTGTATTTCCACTTCAGAGAACTGTCTTTTCATATCCTTTGCCCATTTTATAATTGGGCTGTCTGTACTATTGCCATTGACTTATAGGATTTCTTTACATATGCAAGATACCAGTCTTTTGTCAGATACATGGTTTCCAAAAAGTTTTTCCCATTGAGTTGGCTGCCTCTTTACCTTTTTGAGAAATTCCTTTGAGGTGCAGAAACTTGTAAGCTTGAGGAGTTCCCATTTATCTATTTTTTCTTTTGTTGCTTGTGCTTTGGGTGTAAAGTCTAGGAAGTGGCCGCCTAATACAAGGTCTTGAAGATGTTTTCCTACATTATCTTCTAGGAGTTTTATGGTACTTTCTTTTATATTGAGATCTTTGGTCCATTTTGAGTTAATTTTTGTGTAGGGTGTGAGGTAGGGGTCCTCTTTCATTCTTTTGGATATGGATATCCAACTCTCCCAGCCCCATTTGTTGAATAGACCATTATGACTCAGTTCAGTGACTTTGGGGGCCTTATCAAAGGTCAGTCAGCCATAGATCTGAGGGTCTATCTCTGAATTCTCAGTTCGATTCCGTTGATCTATATGTCTATCTTTGTGCCAGTACCATGCTGTTTTGACAATTGTGGCTTTATAATAAGCTTCAAAGTCAGGGAGTGTAAGTCCTCCCACTTCGTTTTTCTTTTTTAGAGTGTCTTTAGCAATTCAAGGCATCTTCCCTTTCCAAATAAATTTGATAACTAGCTTTTCCAAGGCTGCAAAGTAGGTTGTTGGAATTTTGATTGGGATTGCATTGAATCTGTAGATGAGTTTGGGTAGAATTGACATCTTAATGACATTTAGCCTTCCTATCCATGAACATGGAATATTTTTCCATCTTTTAAGGTCCCCTTCTATTTCTTTTAGTAGAGTTACGTAATTTTCTTTGTATAGATCTTTTACATCTTTGGTTAAGTTTATTCCTAGGTACTTGATTTTTTTAGTTGCTATTGAAAATGGTATCTTTTTCTTGAGTGTCTCTTCAGTTTGTTCATTTCTAGCATATAGAAACATTACTGACTCATGTGCATTAATCTTGTATCCCGCTACTTTGCTAAATTTGTTTATTAGCTCTAGCAGCTGTATCGTCGATTTTTCAGGGTTTTCCAGATATAAGATCATATCATCTGCAAACAATGACAGTTTTACTTCTTCTTTTCCAATTTGGATGCCTTTTATTTCTTTGTCTTGCCGGATTGCCCTGGCTAGCACTTCCAGCACAATGCTGAATAACAGTGGTGACAGCGGGCATACTTGTCTTGTTCCTGATCTTAGAGGGAAGGCTTTCAGTCTCTCACCATTGAGCACTATGCTGGCTGTGGGTTTTTCATATATGCTCTTTATAGTATTGAGGAAGTTTCCTTCAATTCCTACCTTTTGAAGTGTTTTTATCAAAAACGGATGTTGGATTTTGTCAAATGCTTTTTCAGCATCTATTGAGATGATCATTTGATTTTTCCCTTTTGAATTTTTAATGTGTTGTAATACATTGATTGATTTTCTTATGTTGAACCATCCTTGCATGCCTGGAATGAACCCCACTTGGTCATGGTGTATGATTTTTTTAATGTGTCTTTGGATTCGATTTGCAAGTATTTTGTTGAGGATTTTTGCATCTATATTCATTAGGGAGATTGGCCGGTAGTTTTCCTTTTTCGTAGCATCTTTGCCTGGTTTGGGTATTAGATTGATGTTAGCTTCATAAAATGAGTTAGGTAGTGTTCCATTTTCTTCAATGTTTTGAAAGAGTTTGAGTAAGATTGGTGTCAGTTCTTTCTGGAAAGTTTGGTAGAATTCCCCTGTGAAGCCATCTGGCCCTGGGCATTTATTTGTGGGAAGATTTTTGATGACTGATTGGATCTCTTTGCTTGTGATGGGTTGGTTGAGGTCATCTATTTCTTCTCTGGTCAGTCTAGGTTGTTCATATGTTTCCAGGAAATTGTCCATTTCCTCTACATTATCCAGTTTGTTGCCATACAGTTGTTCATAGTATCCTCTTATAATTTTTTTAATTTCTTCAGGATCTGCAGTTATGTCACCTTTTTCATTCATTATTTTGTTTATATGGGTCTTCTCTCTTTTTGATTTTGTCAGTCTAGCTAGGGGCTTGTCAATCTTGTTGATCTTCTCAAAGAACCAACTTTTGGTGATATTTATCCTCTCTATTGTTTTTTTGTTCTCTATGACATTTATTTCTGCCTTAATCCTTGTTATTTCTTTTCTTCTATTTGGTTTAGGATTGGTTTGCTGTTCATTTTCTAGCTTCTTCAGTTGATCCATTAGTTCTTTGATTTTGGCTCTTTCTTCCTTTTTAATATATGCGTTTAGTGCTATAAATTTCCCCCTCAGCACTGCTTTTGCTGCATTCCATAGGTTTTGGTATGCTGTGTTCTCATTTTCATTCGTCTCTATATATTTAGCAATTTCTCTTGCTATTTCTTCTTTAACCCACTGATTGTTTAGGAGTGTGTTGTTTAACCTCCAGGTATTTGTGAATTTTCTAAGTCTCTGATGGTTATTGACTTCTAATTGTATTCCATTGTGGTCAGAGAATGTGCTTTGAATAATTTCAATCTTTTTAAATTTGCTGAGGCTTGCTTTATGTCCCAGCATATGATCTATTCTGGAGAAAGTTCCGTGAGCACTGGAAAAGTATGTGTATCCTGGTGATTTGGGATGTAATGTTCTGTATGTCTGTTAAATCTAATTCATTTATCAGATTGTTTAGGTTTTCAATTTCCTTATTGATCCTCTGTCTGGTTGATCTATCTATAGGAGAGGGTGATGTGTTGAAGTATCCCAGAATTATTGTGGAAACATCAATTGCTTCCTTTAGTTTTGCCAGTGTTTCTCTCATGTATTTTGTGGCACCTTGATTGGGTGCATAGACATTTACGATTGTTATTTCTTCTTGTTGAATTGCCCCTTTTATTAGTATGTAGTGGCCTTCTTTGTCTCTCAAAACATCCCTGCATTTAAAGTCTATTTTATCTGAGATTAATATTGCTACACCTGCTTTCTTTTGGCTGTAGCTTGCATGAAATATTTTTTTCCATCCTTTCACTTTTAATTTCTTTGTGTCCTTGTGTCTAAGATGAGTCTCTTGTATGCAACATATTGATGGTTCATTTTTTTTGATCCATTCTGCGAATCTATATCTTTTAATTGAGGAGTTTAATCCATTTACATTCAATGTTATAACCGTGAAGGCATTTCTTGAATCAGCCATCTTATCCTTTCGTTTATGTTTGTCATATATATTTTTCCCCTCTCTCTATTAATATCCTTTATTGTACCCATACCGAATCTCGTTAGTACTGAACCTTTCTCCAAGTCTCTCTGTCCTTTCTTTGTTTCTCTGTCTGTAGGGCTCCCTTTAGTATCTCCAGTAGGGCAGGTCTCTTGTTAGCAAATTCTCTCAGCATTTCTTTGTCTGTGAAAAATTTAAGCTCTCCCTCAAATTTGAAGGAGAGCTTTGCTGGATAAAGTATTCTTGGTTGGAAATTTTTCTCACTCAGAATTTTAAATATATCGTGCCACTGCCTTCTTGCCTCCATGGTGGCTGCTGAGTAGTCACTACTTAGTCTTATGCTGTTTCCTTTGTATGTGGTGAATTGCTTTTCTCTTGCTGCTTTCAGAGCTTGCTCCTTCTCTTCTGTGTTTGACAGTGTGATCAGAATATGTCTCGGAGTGGGTTTATTTGGATTTATTCTATTTGGAATTCGCTGAGCATTTATGATTTGTGTATTTATGTTGTTTAGAAGATTTGGGAAGTTTTCCCCAACAATTTCTTTGAATACTCTTCCTAGACCTTTACCCTTTTCTTCCCCTTCTGGGACACCAATGAGTCTTATATTCGGACGTTTCATATTATCTATCATATCTCTGAGGTCCATTTCGAGTTTTTTCAATTTTTTTCCCCATTCTTTCTTTTATGCTTTCATTTTCCATTCTGTCATCTTCCAGGTCACTGATTCGTTGTTCAACTTCCTCTAGTCTTGTACTATGAGTGTCCAGAATCTTTTTAATTTGGTCAGCAGTTTCTTTAATTTCCATAAGATCATCCATTTTTTTATTTAGTCTTGCAATGTCTTCTTTATGCTCTTCTAGGGTCTTCTTGATTTCCTTTGTCTCCCGTACTATGGTCTCATTGTTCATCTTTAGTTCTTTGAGTAGCTGCTCTAGGTGCTGTGTCTCTTCTGATCTTTTGATTTGGGTGCTTGGGCTTGGGTTATCCATATCGTCTGGTTTTTTCATATGCTTTATAATTTTCTGTTGTTTTTGGCCTCGTGGCATTTGCTGAACTTGATAGGGTTCTTTTAGGATTTGTAGACCAATTGAAGTCCTTATCTCTAATTTATCAGATCTACAGCTTCATGGAGTACACTTTCTCTAACTAACCAGCAGGTGGCGTCCACGAGCCACCTGTTCTCCACAAGCCAGTTCTCCCCTGCTTAGCCTTTTTGGTGAGTGGGAGAGTGAGTCTTGTCGGGTCCAATTGGTGTACCAAGCTTGCATGTGTAGTTGGTGTTGCCTGCCCTGTATATGGGGCGTGTTTCTGGGCAGTCGGTGGGGGGGGTGGCTCTAACAATCAAATCTCCCTGGTGATCCTAGAGTTTTAAAGCTGCTGCAATAGTCTAATCCTTCAGTTCAGTCCTGTCACAGTTTGTCTCTGCCACTGACCCACAAGTCCTTGGTATTGGCGTATGGCTCCTGAGACTTGCAAGTGGGCCCCTCTTCCTGGCCGTGCACCCCGGGTCCTCTGTTGAGGGATGACTGTGCTATGTCACAGGTGAGTGCCGTCCCCCCAGGGCAGTTCTGGGCTGCTGGGCTGTGTAGGGAGGCTCCCAGTCTGCTGAAATGATGGCTGAATGGGGCTTTGTTAATTCACACTGCTCTACCTTCCCAACTCTGGGACAATCAGCTGAGGTTGCAGGGAAGGCTAATGTCCACGCCCAGTTTTGTGGTGTGTGCCTGTTATTTGAAGCACTTCCGTCACACTGGGTTGTCTGGGGCAGTTCTGGGCTATGGGGCTGGCGATGGGCAGGAGTGTTTCCTGTCCACCAGGATGATGGCTGTGAGCGGACACCCCCCTTTTCTTGGGAAGTTGTGGTGTGTAGTGAATTTTCTCAGCCACTGGATTATTGCGTTTTGTCTCAGAGCTCTCCTAGTTCTGCTCTTGACTTGACCTGCCCAAATTGCAAGTCTTTGAAGCTTTCTGTATTGGGCTTCTTAGAGTAATTGTTTTAGAAAAAGAAAAAAGGATTAAAAAAAAAAAAGGGGCCCTCCTCAGAGATCTAATGGGTTATTGAAATGCTAAGAGACAAAGCAACCAGGGCCATTAAGGAAAGGTCCACAGGGCAGAGAGATCAGCTTTTCTTTGGGATTCGCATATGAGCCTCGGGGCCTGAGCTCTGCCCTTCCCCTTTGTATGTTCACCAGAACTCCAAAAATCCTCCGCTTTTATTTTGGAGTTTTTCGTGCTGTTTTTTTCTATGTCTGTCTCCTCTCTGCTGGGCTGGCTGCTCTCAGGTTCTCTGGTGTCTGGTCTCAGTCTATCTATGGTTGGAGTTTGGATCAGTAGAATGAGTTTCTGATAAGGGCTGCCACTGCAGTTCTCCCTTCTCCTTCCCGGAGCTGACAGCCCCTCCTCCCACGGGACTGAGCCTGGCAGGGAGGGATGCGGGTCCCCTGGCCGCAAAAACTTACAGATTTCGCTGATCTCAGAAGTTCCACATTTTCATGAGTGTTGTATGAAGTATGCCCAAAGTCAGATTGCTCTGTGGTGTCCAGTCCACGCAGTTCCTGGCTTTCTACCTACTTTCCTGGAGGAGTAACTAAAACATACAGCTCACCAGTCCGCCATCTTGCCCCACCTCCACATCTCTTCTTTTGTTGTCTGTTGTTTGCAACATTCCCTGGTACTTCACTTCCCATGTATTTGGGTCTCCCATCTCCTCAACTAGATTACAAGCCCCTCGAGGGTGAGGCTGTTTCCTACAGTTCTTGCATTCAGTAGGGCATTGACACCTATTTGTTGCACGTTTTATTTTTATGCCCGTTTAGGCCTAGTCAACAGAGGTACAGCTAATATTTGTCTGGTACAGGATAGACTACGTGTAGCTCTAAATAGATCAGTAAAGCTCTGAGACCGGCTACTTCAAAAATTGAAAGGGGAAATGCAAAGAATTTGCGGCAGTTGGGGGCCTTTGTATACCCCTCCTCCAAATGTTTTGCTCCCCCTGATTCTGTACAGATCAGCGGGGTGGGGGGGCAGGGCCAGTGCTGCCAATTCAAGGGCTAGTCTGCATCTGGGGCAAAGCCAGGACACTGGTTGCTTCCTGCCACCCTCAGCTGCTTCTGGGAGTCGTGGGTTGCAGCTGCCCCAAGGAAGCTGGACTTAATCAGTGAGCAACCAGGCTGCCAGCCGGGGCAAAGGGGCCACGCAGTCAGGCCAAATGTGGAATCAATTAGAAAGGAGAGCATGCGATTCTACCCCCGCCCTCACGTCCTTTCCTTGGGCTGGGCGTGTGGGTCCCCAGGAGGGTAAGCAGTGCCACGCTCCCCGCGGGAGCAGCTGTGTCCCCTCCCTCCCTCTGCAGCCGGCCGAAGACTCTGGTCACATGCAGCTGACAGCTGCAGTGGCGCCAGGGCTCTGGCGGCCACCACATGGCTTCCTTTTGATTCTGGCCCTCCCCTGGGCTGCTGCTCCTCTGCCCCCGAGCCACTAATGGCCAGTGGTCTACCCCACGAGGGGGCGGGGGTGGGAAGTGTTAACAGCACCTGCTTCCCCCTTGCCTTTCTTTGGGTGACATTCTCTTCAAAGTCGCAGGACTCTGCTTCCCTGTCTTTGTTCTATCCTTGCAGATGCAGAGGGTTGATTTTTCAAACTGGGAGTTCATATTTCAGAGGTTCTAATTGCCAGGATCTCAGAAAGAAGACAGCTTTAAAAGGAATGTAGGAAAGAAAACTGATACTCATTCAGTGCCTGCCAAGCATCAGATACACACCATTCTGGGCACCGAGCTAAACACCAGTTAGCTGGACTCCTGGGCACAGCCAGGGCCGTAGCTTGCTTGCTCCCTCTTCTCTGCCCCCTGTATTTTAACATCAACATCCTCTCACCAAGGGCCAGCGCCTCCCATCCTGAGGCCACCCCTATCCCAGTATCCTGGAACCACAGCTGATGTTTCACAAGAATCTCCGTAGAGAGGTTTTTCCTGATCCTGTGAAATGGCTTTGCTAACAGCAGCAGCGCTGAGTTCTGATGGGGCAGAGCCGAGCAGGGGCAATGTCTGGAGCCTTCGCGCGTTTTGTCCGCCTCTCGTGACTGGAGAGCGCCCCCTGCTGCCCGAGACCAGCTGGTGCCGCGCAGCCCAGACAGCGCGGGCGCATCCGCGCGGGGCAGGGCCTGTTCGGCAGGGAGCTCAGCGGGGCAGGAAGAGGATGCAGCCCCTGTGCAGCCCACATCTGCTTGCAGGGGCCGAGGGCCAGGACCGGCTTCCGGGTGGGCAGTGCTCCAGTGCTCGAAGGCCTCGTGGTCAAGAGGCTGGGGCCGCACTCAGCAGGTGAACTCACTGCCCTTCGCCCTACGTGGGACCTGACTCCCAGAGGTGAAAATCTCCCTGGCAATGCGGGACATGACTCCGTGGGATGAGCCTGGACCCGATACTCTGAGATTGGGAACATCTTAACCAAAAGGGGGAAGCCAAATGAAACAAAATAAAGTTTCAGTGGCTGAGAGATTTCAAATGGAGTGGAGAGGACACTCGAGGGCATTCTTAATGCGCTATATAGATATTCCTTTTTAGTTTTTAGTGTATTGGAATGGCCAGAAGAAAATACCTGAAACTGTCGAACTGCAACCCAGTAGCCTTGATTCTAGAAGACCATTGTGTAACTATGTAGCTTACATGGTGTGATGGTGTGATTGTGAAAACCTTCTGGCTCACACTCCCTTTATCCAGTGTATGGACAGATGTGTAGAAAAACGGGGACAAAAACTAAATGTAAAATAGGGTGGGATGGGGGGATGGGATGTTTTAGGGTTCTTTTTTATTTTTATTTTTTTGGAGTAATGAAAATGTTCAAAAATTGATTGGGGTGATGAATGCACAATTATATGATGGTACTGTGAACAATTGATTGTATACTGTGGTTGACTGTATAGTATGTGAATATATCTCAATAAAACTGAATTTTAAAAAGATAGTCTGGAACCTGGGTTCAGACCCTGGCTCCACCACTCACTGCTGGCGGGATACTGGGGTATGATTTAACCTCTGCAGCTTCCACTTCTTCATTATTAAATGGAGATAATCAATAGTATCTGCTTCGCAGAAATGCTTTAGGGAGATAATTCATGTAAAGCACATTCAAAAAGCTTTCAATAATAGTAACTATTATTATTGATTCAACTGATGCTTCTACAACTAAGTGATGAGAGAATAACTGACAAGGTCCTGTGGATGAAAGTCAAGGGATTTGTTTTTTTCACATCATTTTCATCATTACATGGATCTGATCTATTTCCATGGGCATGTTTGAGGGAAACAACTTTGCCTAAAGGAGGAATAAATGCCAGAGAATTCACAGAAACATTGATTCACAGAAACAATTACTAAACACATTGATCAATGCTCCAAGCTGTACAATATAGAAAAGAGAAAAAAGTTATGCTTGGGGAGACTGTCCTGCGTTATCAATTTTTTCCTCTTTACTGGATTATATCCATTAACTACAAACTTGCTGGAAAATCCCCCACATAAGAACAAACAAACAAAACGATCTTGACTCCACACCCCCTTCTAGCTAACCTTCCCCAAATTTCTTCCCTTCCCTATATGGCCAAACTTCTTGAAATATGCTCAGGGACTCCACTTCCTCTCCTGTTAGCTCTTGAACCCACTCCAGTCAGGCTTTTGTCCCCACCACTCACTCTACTTCACCTGCTCTTGTCAAGGTCACTTGTGACCACCACAAGGTGCATCCAATGGTTCATTTTCAAGCCTTGGTGTAGTTGATTGGCTTCTCCCTCTCCCTCGGAAACACTTCCTTTCACTTTCACCCCTGATTCTCCTCCCACTTCTCCCACCTGTCCTTCTCCATCGTCTTTTGCTGGGTGCACCTAATCTTCCCAACCTATAAATGTCAGGCCACTCTGGGCTGTGTCCAGACCTCTTCCCCCTTTCTAGGTGATTCCTGCCAGCCCCATGCTTTAACTACTATACACTGATGACACCCACATTTATGTATCTCATGTCACCTCTCCATGAACTCCAGACTTGCATATCCAGCTCAGGCTTCATCATCTCCACTTGGATGCCCTATAGTCAGCTAATGTAACATGTCCAAAAAGAGCTCTTGATTCCCCCACTTCTCCTAGTCCATCCCAGCTTCATAAATGGCAACTTCATACTTCCAGTTGCTCAGGGCAAACCACGTGGCCATCCTTATTGCCCCTCTTTCTTTCACACCTGACATCCAATCCATCAGCAAAGCCGGCAGTTTTACCTTTAAGATGTATCCAAAATCAGACCACTTCTGGAATCTCTACTGCTACCTCCAGTTCACAGCACAATTGTCTCCTGCCTGATCTTCCTGCTTCTACCCACGTCACCCTGCAGTTATTTCCACGCAGCAGCAGACACGAGTCCTTAATCACAAAGGTCAAATCATGTCACTCCTTTGCCTTCAACTCTTCAAAGGTTTCCATTCTCTCTAAGAATAGAATGTAAGATCCTTCCATGATCTTCAGGACACACAGTATCCTGCCCCTGGCTACTTTTCTGACTTCATCCCCCCTACCCTCTCCATTCTCACCACATGGGCCTCCTTGTTGTTGCTGAATGTGCCAAGCATGATCCTACCTCAGGGCCTTCTCTCTTCCTGGAATTCTTGGACCCCAGGCAAACTTGGGGCTCCTTCCCTCACTTCATTCAGTCCCTACCCACCTTATCAGAGAGGCCTTCCCTGACCACTCTATGTAAAAGAGAATCCCCTCTCCATCCCTTCTGCCTCACTGTGATGGGTTTTTTCTTCGTAGCATTTATCACCACTTGACATATTATAAATTTAATGGTTTATTTTCTGTCCCCTCCATCTAGACTGTGAGCTCCCAGGACCTTGCTTTGCTCACTGTGGATCCCCAGCTCCTAGTACAGTGCCTGGTACATGGCAGCTGCTCAGCAAATGTGCAGGAATGAAGGAGTTGGCACCAGCTACGCTCCCACATGAATGGAGGTAAAAGACAACAGGCCTGCCACGGCCCTGACTTCAGAGATGCACCCACGGTTCTGAGCTGTTCCTCTTTAGAAAGGCCTGTCTCTAGAACAGGAGCAAGACTGCCTCAGCCTTCTCCAGCTCCAAGATATTGATTATGTAAGGCTGGAAGTTTCTGAGGTAATATGACCCCTTCCACTTCTGGGTTGGCCAATTAGATTTCTTTTTTTCTTTTTTTTTTTTTCCCCCATTATAAGAGTAGAGATGAGCCTGTGAAATAATACACCCCAGAGCTTATCTCTGCAAAATCATGTCATCAGTCTGTATCATTCAATGTTCCAGTGATGCATTCAAGGAGATGAATATTCAGAGACTGCCAGCTGGGTTCAGGATGGCTCTAGCCGTTTCTAATGAATGCTCTTAAATAAAATAAAAGACACACTTGACCTGGTAGACTATTTGGGAGAAAGAAGGTCAGTGCTTCTAAATCTAAATTTCATTTCTTATTTCACCTGAAGCTCAACTGTAGAATTGCGTACACTGCAAGAGAGCCCAACAATATACCCCAAAAATTACTGACTGAAGAGGAGTAGCTTGGAATACTCCTCTTCTCCACAAATTGCTCTCTCCCTGGAGTCTGTCAATTTCCCAACCATGAAGTACATGCAACATCATTTTCCTCTGTTCATCTTGTTTAGATGAGGATGCCTTTGGGAAAGTGAGACATCTCCAAATAAAAGGTGTTTCAATTGGCTCCCCACTTCCATTTATTATGGTGTATCGTGAGCTGCCAACATGCAAAAGATTCCACTCCTGATATTTATGGTGTTTTTAGCTTATAAAAACAGTGTTTTCTGTCTTTTGACTCTACTGGCATAGGTGCAGAGTACTGACATCTTCCAGCAACCTCCTGATTCACTTGGTCCCATCACTAGCATCTCTTGCTAGTTCATCCTTTTTAAGTCTGTGTCCTGTCTGAATTTTTTCTTTCTCTTTCTTCCTTCTCTTTCTTCTTTCTCTCTTTCCTTCCTTCCCTCCTTCTTTCCTTCTTTCTTTCCTTCCTTCCTTCCTTCCTTTTATTGTTCTTGGTTTCTTTTTTAACTTTTTATTTTGAAATCATTTCAAACTTACAGGAAAGTTGCAAAAATAATACAAAAACAATAAAATATGTTGGAAAGAACGCCAATATAACCCCTACCCAGATTTACCAACTTTCAAAATTTGCCACATTTGTTATATCATTCTGTCTATCTATCTATCTATCTATCTTCTAAACATTTGAGTAAGAAACATACATTATGCTCCTTTAACACTTAAAACTTCTATGTATATTTCCTAAGAACAAGGATATTCACTTATGTAACTATATTAGGTACAGTTATCAAGTTAAAGAAATTTAACATTGATATAAACCATACAGTCCTATATTCAATTTTTTCAATCATATAATAATGTTCTTTTAGGCATTTTCTCTCCTCTTATTAGATCCAGTCCAAGATCATGTATTACATTTAATTATCACCATCTCTTTAGTCTCTCTCTCGTTTGTTTGATTGTGGAAACATATTTACAACATAAAACTTCCCCATCTCAACCACTCCCATGCAGACAGCTCAGTGGCATTAATCACATACAAATGTTGTGCCACCATCATCACCATCCATTATCAAAACTTTTCAGTCACCCCAAACAGAAACCTTACACCCATTAACTCCCCATGGATTTATTTCTTTTTGATACTATTGGAACTTGAGAATTCAAGGTTCTTTCCTACATGGGCCCCAAAGTGTATCCTCTGGCTTCAAATGTAAATTCCTCTCCCTGACTGTGACCTCATTATTTCATTTAACAGACATTTGAATGGATAGACAACTACCTAAACTCCCAAATACCATTAGTGTGCTAAATACTAACTATAGGCATTGGAAGTGCCTAGGAAGCCCAGAAGAAGATGACTCTGGAGGGTGACTCGGGTTGGAGGTGGCTCATCAGTTGGGAAGTTGTTGCAATGGTCCAGGCAAGAGGCCACAAAGGCAATGGTGGTGAGGAGGGCGCCAGAACTGGAGCAAAGAGAGATTAGAGGAGTAACAGGAGCAGGCGGGAGAGGTCCAAGTCCAGGGAAACTCCCAGATTTGGGACCCAGAGGCCTTGGACACTCAGATCCGCAGAAAGATCATTTGCCAACTCATCCTCTCTTCTCCTGCTCAACTCCAGGCTCTAATTCATCTGACGGTCCCCAGGACCCCATTATTCACGGCTCCAACCTACCAGCTTCATCAAATATTTTCTCTGCGCTTCAGTTTCTGCATCTGTAAATGGGGACAACAGTCATTTCTGTATAAGTTTGTAGTGAGAAATGAACAAATTAATCCATGTAAAGTATTTCAGACAGTGCCTGGGACATAATAAGCACTCAGGAAATGTTAGCTATCATCATCATCGTTGTTATCATTATCATTGCCATCATCACCGTCATCATCATCATTTATTCCCCCTCCTCCTATTCTGACCCTCGTATCCTTTCCAGCTTCAGGACTTTTCTCTATATTCTAGGCCTGTGTAGAATCTAGCATCTTTTCAAACTTCATTTTTCTGGCATTCTTCAGACCCCCAAATTTTACCACTGAGGGACTTCTTGCCATAAGACTTTAACTCCCTCTCAAAGCAAGTTGACTTAAAATTAGGGTCCCTCCGTCAGCCCCCAGCATTCCCCTCCTCCACATCCATAGCTGCTCTTCTCTCCCGTGGGCAGAACGAAACAACATAATCAGTACAGAAACTCCAACCCCTCAGCCCTGCCGACCACCTGGCAGCTCCAGTTGAAACCTGCTTGTTTCTTTTTCCACTCTCTAAATGCTTACAGATGTCTGTCTGCTTTCCTCTACCACATGCCTTCCAAAAGAGACGGGAAGATCAGATACTGGTAAATATTTTAATCTCTCTTTTTCTTTCTCTCTTAATATCAAAAGAAGCAGGGGGTGGATAGGGGGATGTTTTTCTCCTTCCTGGCAGAGTTTAAGTTGGCCAAGCCTGAAAAGAGCTTCATTTTATAGCCTCAGGGGATAGGAATCGTGAGTCAATTGACCAGGGGACGGGACTAGCCCTTCACACCTTGGCGCTCACCCCTCCAGCCCCACCAGGACTTTGAGATGCATTGGAAGGAACTCACCAGAGAGTCCCAAGCGTGACCACAGACTAAAGCAAGGACCTGGTGGGGCCCAGCTCCAGCACCTGGTTTCCGAATTGCTGCAGGGTTGCAGTTAAGGAGCTGCTCCCAGGGGGAACCGGCAGGAATGACCTCCAGAGGCCTAAGACAAGAATGGGAGAAGAACAGGGATGGAATCGTGGTCCTCAGACTACATGCATATCCTGCAGCAAGAAACTGCCTTACAGCATCTTTCAGAGAGAATCCGAAGGTTTTAAAGAGAAAGGGATATTGCCTCAGGCTTCGGAACCTTTCAAGTTTATATCTGAGCAGGAACATATTTACTTTCAAGAGTGTGGTACATTGGACAATATCGCTGGAATTGTAAAGACTCAAATCAGGACCCTTGTGGGAGAATAAATTCATGCCAAATCTTTAAAAAGCAAGTTGGCTAAATGAGTCAAGAGCCATAAAAACATCCGTCATCTCTGACTCAGGAATTACGCTTCTTGGATAGGATCCTAAGGAAATCACTCCAAATACAGAAAAAGATGTTTGCTCTCATGTTATTTATACTAGCAAAAACAAAACCGTAAAAATGGAAACATCTGCCCATTTGCAGGGGAAGGGTGAGAGAAATCAGGGGCGTTTCTGGAGGCACCTCCTAGCAGCCACTAACTTATGAAGAGTACATGACAGCATGGAGGCATTTTATAACACGGTGGAAAACAGGTCCTTTTTCTTTTCTTTTCTTTTCTGCATTCCCCAAGAGCTCTTTTTTTAATGCCATTTTATTGATATATATTCACACACCAAATAATCCATCCAAAGTATACAATCAGTGGCTCACAGTATCATCATATAGTTGTGCATTCATTGCCACAATCAATTTTAGAACATTTTCATTACTCCAAAATAAAGAAAAAAATAAAAATAAAAAAGAACACCCAAATATTCCACATCCCTTACCCCCCCCCCTCTTATTTATATATTATCTGTCTTTTTTTTATTATTCATCTGCCCATACACTGGATGAAGGGAGTGTCAGTCACAAGGTTTTCACAATCACACGGTCACACGATAAAAGCTACATAGTATACAATCATCACCAAGAATCAAGTCTACTGGGTTACAGTTCAACAGATTCAGGTATTTTCTTCTAGGTATTCTAATACACCAGAAACTAAAAAGGAGTATCTATATAATGCATAAGAATAACCTCCAGAATGACCTCTCAGCTCTATTTGAAATCTCTTAGCCACCGAAACTTTGTTTCATTTCTTTTCCCCATTTTGGTCAAGAAGGCATTCTCAGTCCCATGATGCCAGGGCCAGGCTCATCCCTGGGAGTCATGTTCCACGTTGGCAGGGAGACTTACACCTCTGGGAGTCATGTCCCACATAGGGGGAGGGTAATGAGTTTATTTGCAGAGTTGGCTTAGGGAGAGAGGCCACATCTGAGCAAGAAAAGAGGTTCTTTGGGGATGAGTCTTAGGCATAATTATAAGTAGGCCTAGCTTTTCCTTTGCAGGAATAAGTTTCATAAGAGCCAGCCCCAAGATCAAGGGCTTAACTTATTAAATTGGGAGTCTTTAAGGCTTGCGAGAATATCAGGAATTTCCCAGGTAGGGAAGTTTACTATTTCCACATTTTTCCCCAGTCTCTCATGGGGACTTTGTATATATTTTTTAATTTTCTGCCCAAAATACTCTGGGATATATCGGGGTATTACATTAACCTGAATAGAATAATAAGATCTCTTTCCCTATTCTAGGTTACATGTAATTATGTTGTTTAAATAAACTGACCATACAGGTTAAATTAGATACTGTGCTACAAAGAACATAAATTTTGTACCAAATAAACATCTCTTAAATAACAGTTAAAACTCAGGAATAAATGTGATTGTTGTAAGAGTTTACAATCTGGGAACCTTTACAATGAGCCTTATGGAACATTCTGTACTGCACTGTCAATTGCCCAATCTCCAAGAGTTCTTTAATTGTGGGTATTTCGCTCATAAAGTGGAGGGAAAAGTGTTGGTCTTCATTAGCAAGCACATCAAGAGTTTTTGCTTTCACATCTAAATTAAAAGTTTTACGTGGAAGTCGTTTTGCCAGAATTTTTTTCTTTCCATGGAAAAGTCCACTGATGTTAAAATCCTGTCCCTCCAAGCAGATGAACTTGGAGGGACATTTTGCTCCCTTCAAATGTCCAGGGTCCCTTAGCTTTCACCTCTAAGCAGGGAGGATATTGGGTAGAGCAGAAGCACCAGTAAATTTACCCAGATGAATACAGACTGCTGCTTACACGGGAAGACGTAGAGGAAGTGAAGATAAAAATCTTCCACTGAATGGCCCGATTCGCCTCAAATGCTGCATGCTCTTCACAAGTAGTCCTGGCCGGGTCTTCAGAAGTGCTCCCTTGTCTGTTCCCATGCAGCGGCTGGCGGATTCGCAAAGACCACAGAAACGGAGGAGGAGAGTCCTGAGTCTGCGGCAATCATTCCCGTCAGGCCTGCGGAGGAGACCTGTGAGCTGCGAGCAGCGGGAGGAGCCCGGGCTGGGCCCGCCGTGAAGCCCCCTCCCATGACTTCAAGGCAACAAGGAGAAACACCCGTCCTAAAGGACAGGTGCCCAAGCACCCTGAATCCTAAAGACACAGAGCTGCTCGCCCGGATCGCTGGGCGGGTGTTGGGCAGGAAGCCCCAGCACCATCTCCTGCCCCACTGGAATCCCACTCTGAGCTCCTGGCTCCAAGGGCAGACACCTCTTGCTTTATAAAAGCAGAGTCAGCTGATTGTATAAAAATGCAGCTTATGAGGGGTGACAATGTGATTGGGAAAGCCATAAGGACCACATTCCCCTTTGTCTAGTTTATACATGGATGAGTAGAAAAATGGGGGAAGGAAAAAAACAAACAGACAAACAAACAAAGGCACCACGTGTTCTTTTTTACTTTAATTGCTCTTTTTCACTTTAACTATTCTTCTTGTTATTTTTGTGTGTGTGGTAATGAAGGTGTCAGCGATTGATTTTGGTGATGAATGCACAACTATGTAACAGTACTGTGAACAATCAAATGTACGATTCGTTTTGTATGACTGCATGGTATGTGACTGTATCTCAATAAAATGAATTTAAAAAAAAAAAAAAAGCAGAGTCAGCAAGTCACTGGGGAGCCCCAGGGTGAGCTAGGTCCCAGCTGGGGGCTGTTGCTTAAAGGACACTTTTATTCTGCTTGAGACAATCTCTTAATGATGAGTGCTCTGCTTGTGAAACTGAAAGGAACTGGTTGATAAATATCCAGGAAACCAAAAAATAAGTAAATAAATAAAAGGCCACCCTCAGAAGCCCCTTGCTTTGACAGAGAGAGCCCTAGTTTAGCAGCCTCCAGGCAGCTCCTTGCAGGGTCTTTGAACCCCCTGATTTCCTGCCCACTCACCTCCTTCCCCATCCTAAACTTCCACCCATTTACCTTTTGTTCAGCCAATCAGAGAGCAGGAAAGTTGTTTTTTTTTTTTTATTTTTATAAGGGAACGTTTCAAAGAGCATAATAAATCCCATGTACCTCCCAGCTTCAGCCATTATCAACTCATGGCTAATCTTGTTTCAGCTGTGCCCGCACCTACTTCCTCCTTTCCCACCAATTATTTTGAAGCAAATGCCAAACATTATATCATTTCATCCATAAAGAGTTCAGTAAATATGTTTGAAAGATAGAGCCTTTTAAAAACATAGTCACTAAATCTAAAAAAAATTAATAATTCCTTCATATCATTAAATATCTAGTCAGTATTTTAACTTTTCTTGATTGTCTCATAAATTTTTTTATTTGAATCAGGATCCAAATATGGACCTTATAATTGTGAATAATTGTTACGTTGGAGACAAAGAGCTGCACACTAAAACCACAAAATCCAGATTTTAGGGCAGGTGGCAGAGAGGCAGTCTTAGCAGGTGCCAGTTGTCAAAACCAAGCATTCATTCATTCACTCATCCCATAAATCTTTATTGAGGGCCACCAGTGTGCCAGGTCTGTGCCTCCTGTGGGATATAACAGTGACCAAGATCATACCCAGACCCTGACCCCATGGAGGGAATCCGGTAACGAAGGCAGACATTGATCCAATGATTGCACAAGTAAACGTAACATTTAAAAGACTGAGGGGGGCTATAAAGGAAGGTGCCTTCAATACCAATAACAGGGAAGTTTACGTGATCCTAAAGGACTGAATTAGGACCGACAAGTCAAAGTGCTGGGGAATCAGATTTGGGCACAGTATGGGGAAAGACTCTCTAAAAATCTTGAGTTCCCCAGTCATGGAGTAAACCACTCGTCTTGGGATGACATGTGCCCTAAGCCTGGGTCAGTTTAAGCCAAGGCTGGGTGACCGGCCATCCAGGTGTTGTAGAGGAGATTCCTACATTAGGTGTCCATGGGCTTTGTGGCACAGGGCCAATTCACTAGGACCGTGTTAAGCAAATGTCTGTGTGGTTTGGTAGAACAAAGAGGGGCCTTGAAGTCATAAAGGCCTGAGTTCAAATTCCTACTCTACTCCTTGGAGGTGACCTTGGACAAGTCAATCAAATCCCCCTGTCTTCCTCGTTTGTGGAATGTGAACAATCAGAATCCTATCTTCACTGCAGTTTTTGAAGGTGAAGTGAGATGGTAGGGCCAGAGCTGATTCCGGACTTCTTACTCTGAATGAACATATGGGTGGGAATAGATGCCCCTGAAAGTCCCTTCCAACCCTAACATCCATGACCCCAAGAAATCTTGTGTTATCTGCATTTGTTTTTTATTGTGAGCCAGAGGAAGGGGCTATGCTTTAGGACCTTGAGATGTAGCCAGAATGGAGTGAGCTATACTCACTTCTGATAAGCCAAGTCTGGGAAGTATTTGAGAAGAAGTGAAGGAAGGGAAAGAGGAGGCAATCAGGAAGGGAAAATGACCAGTGGTAGGGAGGGGAAGGAGGGAAATAAGCAAACAGTGCAAGGAAGCCCAAGAGAAGTCTGGGCTTCAGTTTCCCCATCTGTAACATGGCAGTGAGGGGTCCCTATACTCTCTAAGGTCCTTCCCAGCTTTAAGATCCTGTGATGTGTGGGCTCCATGGAGTTTGGTCCTAGCTAGCAGGGAACCCACAATGAGGTTAGCTGCTCTTTTATTTCCTGGGTAGTTTAATCTGGCTGCATATATCTCCATCTTCTCTACCGCTTCTCTATCCAAGCCACCATCATCTCTTGCGTGGATGACTGCAATAGCCTCCTAACTGATCCCCTCAAATCCACTCAATGTCCCTTCCAATTCTTTCACCATGCAGCTAAGAGAGAAATGTTTCTCAATCATAAATCGTACTGTGTCATACACTTGCTTAAATTCTTCAGCGCCTTCAGTACATCCCGTTTAGACTGAAGTGCTCTATCCTCAACACAGCCCACCACAATCATCAGAGTCTGGCCTCTGACCTGACCACTGGCCTCATGGCACACTGGCTTCCCCACTTTCCCCATATGCCTGACTATCTTGTACACATGCTTCACATCTCAGCTCAAGAGCCGCTTCCTTATGCCCCCCTCGACAAGGAGCAGAGAGGGAGTTTGAACCCAGGTCAGTCTGGCTTCAAGGCCCATGCTCACTTCACCAAGCCTCACAGACGTAAATCATCCCTGGGCCACCAAGTGCCGGAATACCCTCCACAGCACCATGGATGGATGGCCATCTGGTCTCAGCTTCAATTGACCCAGGTTCATTCCAAGCAGTAGCTGATTCCACAACTGGATAGCTCAAGAGACTGAGGAGCCCTTCCCTATACTGTGATTCCTCAACACTTGGACCTATTGGTCCTAATTCTATCCCCTAGAATCAAGTCTACTTGTGGTAGCCAGTCTGTAAGACGGCCCCCAAGGATGCCCACCCCTGATGTTCACACCCTTGTGTAGTGCCCTCCCACACTGTGTGAGGTTGGTCTGTGTGACCAAAAGCTGGGGGCAGAACTAATGCTTTGTCACTTCCAATTAGGTTATGAAAAAAGACTGTGGCTTCTGTTTAAATTGCTCTTGCATGTGCTTGCTCAATCTTTCCCTCTTGAATCGCTCACTCTGGGGGAAGCAAGCTACCATGTGGTAAGCAATCCCATGGAGAGGCCCATGTGGTGGGGAACCAAAGCCTCTGCCAAGAGTCAGCCAGGGACAGAGGTCTGCCAACAGCCACTTGAGTGAGCTCAGAAGCAAATCTTCCAAGCCCAGGCTAGTCTTGAGATGGCTGTAGCCTCAGCCAACAGCTTGACTACAATTTAATGAAAGTCCCCATGTCAGAATCACCTAGCTAAGCTGTTTCCAGATTCCTGACCCTCACAGACTGTGAGAGGATAAATGTTTTACTCTGCTGTTTAGGGGTAATTTATTAAGCAGCAATAGATAATACACTACTCCTTCTTTCACTGGATTGTCCTTTTTATATTGTATGTCAGCTATTGGAGTTATTCCCTTAGTCTTCTCTTTTCAGGCTAAAAATGCATTCACTCGTGCATTTAAAAAACCCTATTGAGCACTTGCTCAGACACTGAAACAGGTCTGGGAAGGCAAAGATGAGAGAGATAATCAGGAATCAGAGAGACAAACTTGTAGATGAGCAATAAAGCACCTCTACAGAACAAGAAGTCATGAGAATGGCTGAGGCATAGGGTGTGAGCCAGGGGTGGGCTGAGAGATCAGATTGGAAGAGTAAGCAGGTAAGATCAAGAGTTGGGACTTTACCCTGAAAGCATGGGGTGGGAGAGCCCCAGAAAAGTTTTAAGCAAAGAGTCACTACAAAATGAGGTTTATGAATTAGCAAGATCACTCTGACTGTAGTGATCAGGAGGGACTGGGTATACTGGAGGAAGGGTACACTTAGAGACTATTGAAATATTCCAGAAAAGTGTTGATGAGACCCTGACTTAGGAATAGGAAGAGCAATGAAAGAGTGTATCTAAGAGATGTTAAGGAGTAGAATAAAATAACTTTGTCATTGATAAAATGTAGGAAGGAGAGGTTGAGAGTCTCCCAAGTGTATGGCTTGGGAATCTGGACAGATGGCTGTTCCATGTGCCAATATGGAAAATAAAAGAGGAAGAGCACATATGAGGTGAGTTCTTCGAGCTATCCTGTCTGTGAGATGCTTATGGGCATTCAAGTGAACATGTCCAAGAGGCAGTTGCCTGACTGGTTTCAGAGCTCAGGAGGGAGAACAGGGACCATGGGATCATGCTTGTACATTCCACTAACCTCAGCCGATCTTTAAATGACTTACTTTCTAGATCCATCTCCTCGCTAATCACCTTTTTCAGGACTCACACTAACTAGTCAATGTTACTTTTAAAATCCAGTGCCTGAATACTCACAGAGGAAATACTGAAGGATTTTCCTCTCTGAAATCAGGAATAAGACAAGGATGCTGTGCCAGTTAGAATATATTGTGTCCCCCAAACGCCATTATCTTTGATGTAATCTTGTGTGGGCAGACCTATCAGTGTTAATTAGATTATAATTTTTTGAGTGTTTCCATGGAATGTGCCCCACCCAACTGTGGGTGATAACTCTGATGAGATAATTTCCATGGAGTGTTGTCCTGCCCATTGGGTGGGCTTGATCAGTGGAGCCATATAAATGAGCTGATGCACAGAGGGAGCTCAGTGCAGCTGTGAGTGACATTTTGAAGAGGAGCTACAGCCAAGAGGGACACTCTGAAGAATGCACAGGAGCTGAGAGTAGCTGCAGACAGTCTGAAGACAGCCGTTGAAAGCAGGCTTTTGCTCCAGAGAAGCCAAGAGAGAAAAAATGCCCCAAAAGCGACTAATAGTGACATTTTTGAGGAACTGCAGCCTAGAGAGGAGCGTCCTGGGAGAAAGCCGTTTTGAAACCAGAACTCCAGAGCAGATGCCAGCCACGTGCCTTCCCAGCTAACAGAGGTTTTCCGGACACCACTGGCCATCCTCCAGTGAAGGTACTTGATTGCTGACGTGTTACCTTGGACACTTCACGGCCTTAAGACTGTAACTGTGTAACCAAATAAACCCCCTTTTATAAAAGCCAATCCATCTCTGGTGTTTTGCATTCCAGCAGCATTAGCAAACTAGAACAGATGCCAGCTGTCACCATTTCTGTCAGCATTGAACCGGAGGCCTAGTCAGTGCAATAAGAAAAGATTTTTTTTTTTAAATAAACAGCATAGGGATAACGAAGAACTAAAATATCATCATTCCAGGACTCCCATTTTATGATAGTGTAACAGGAAGAAATAGGAAACAATGGTTTTCAGACACTGGTCACAGGCAACACAGGACAGTGATTCCTGAGAGAAGGAGCCTCACAATTTCCCTGGCTTATTGACTGGAGAGGCTACAACACAGGCAAGAGAAACCTGAACAGAGCCTGGAAGTTTCTCTGAATTGAGGATACAGAATTCAGAGTTTGGGGAGGCCAACACAGCTAGAATTCACAGGGCAGAGTGCCAGACAGAATGACAGTTACGCAGAAAGTGGGGGAGCTCCAGAGATATGCAGAGGGTCCCCCTTGGGTCTTCTGCTGAAGACTGATCAGCATACTTGGGAAAGAAAACCACCTCCAGGCCAGGGCAAAAGCCACCAGAGAGGAGCAGGTAGGTCTAGGAATAGTTCACCCAGGGAGGTCTAGGAATAGTTCAGGTTCTCACCAACCAGAGTGAAAAGACTTCTTAACATGTGAGGCATCAAGGAGAGTCCTCAGGAGTGCTTTTACTAAGTAGTGAGGCCAAATTATCCCTAGACTAGAGGCATTCTAGACCCACCCAACAAAGCCTAAAAGCAAGCTTTGAGAAGACAATGTTGCTTTCATGTAACTTAACTGCATCCCAGAACAAAGTTCTCAAATATTTTAAGGAATATATAAAACTTCAATACATGACAACATAAAATTTACAATGTCTGGCACCCAATAAAAAAACTTAACAAGCATGGAAAGAAGCAGGAGCATCAGTCCATAATAAAGAGAAAAGTCAATCAACATAAACAGATTCAGAAGTGAGACAGATAATAGAATTAGTAGAAAGAACATTAAAACAGATATTACTCCATATGTTCGAGAAGGTAGAGTAAAAAACATGATCAGGATAAAATAGTAAGGAAAATATTTTACCAAGTAAAACTTCTAGAAATGAAAAATGCATCGAAATGAAAAATACACTGGATGGCATTATCAACAGATTAGACACTGCAGAAGAAAATATTAGTGAACTTGAAGATACAACAATAGAAACTATCCAAAATGAAACATAGAAGAAAAAAAAGGAAAAAAAGTAATTGAACTATCTGTGAGCTGTGGCACCACATCAAACATATGTTTATGTTGAAGTTCCAAAGGAGGGGAGAAAGAGAGAGAGACAAAACAATTTGAAGAAATAATGGCCAAATTTTTTCCAAATTTAATGAAAATTATAAACCCACAGATACAAGAAGCTCAACCCCAAGCACAAGAAATATGAAGAAAACGGTATCAAGCCACATTGTAAACACTTTGCTAAAAAGCATGATAAGTATGCCAAGCCCCAACCAACAGCATTCCTGAAAACCCTGGGGAGTGCACTGGGCTCTACCTAAGTCTCTATAAAAGTTTTTCTTAGAAAGATTATTTTTTCAGAAATTTAAGGTCTCCAGATTGATCCTATGCCAGATAAGCCCTGAAACCCAGAGGTATCAGTCTCTCCAAGTACATCAACCAGGTTCATGTCTCTACCACATAAGGTCAACACACCATTCCAGCATGAAGAAGTTTAAAATGGTCATTGCCCAGATATCCCTGAAGACTGAGAGAAAGATCAAATGAGAGGGAGGAGATGTAACTGAGAAATTTGGATTTAACAAATGACTGCCAGTACTGACTCATTATATAGATATTTCTTTTCAGTGTCTAGTGTTTTAGAATAGCCAGAAGGAAATACCTGAAGTTATTGATCTTCAATAATGATTGTATAACTAAATAGCAAAAAAAAAAAACAAAAAAAAACAGTTGCCCATGTTTGTATTGATCTACTTCTGGATGTTTTGTTCTGTTCCAATGATCTATGTATCTATCTCTGACAATACTACACTGTCTTGCATTAACCTATCTCTATTGTATGTCTTAAAATTGGGTAGATCACAATACTAGCGATCAATAAGAGGGAGGGGTAAGGGATATGGGATGTTTGGGGTCTTCTTTTTTCTTTTTATTTCTTTTTCTGGAGTAATGCAAATGTTCTAAAAATGATCATGGTGATGAATGCACAAACATGTAATGATACCGTGAACCAGTGATTGTATACTTTGGATGGATTGTATGGTGTGTGAATATATCTCAATAAAATTATGTTAAAAAACAGTGATGATAAAAAAAACAATGATGAGAAAAATCTTAAAGCAGTTTGAGAAAAAAAGATACATACAGAGGAAAAATTATAAGAATAAAAGCAGACTTTTCATCAGAAACAATGCAAGTAAGAGATGAGTAGAGCAACATCTTTAAAGTAATAGGGGAAAAAACTGCCAACCTAGAGTTCTACACACAGAGAAAATATCTTTCAAAAATGAAAACTAAATAGTTTTAAAGACATACTAAAGCTGAGAGAATTCCTCACCAGCAAAACACCAGTGCAATTAACTGTTAAAGCAGTTCCTTCAGGCTGAATGAAAATTTTGCCAAAAACAGAAAATTTGGATTTACACAAAGGAGTGAGGAGTACCAGAAATGGCAAATATGTGGATAATCAGGAAAGACTTAGTTTCTTAGTATTTAAATCTCCTTTAAAGGTAATTGACAGTTTAAAGCAAAATAGTAACGGTGTACTATGGAGTTTATAACATACGTAAAAGTAAAACGCATGACAACAGCACAAAGGCCAGGAGTAGAGACATGGAAATACAGCACTGTAAGCTTCTTTTACTTATGTAAAGTGGTATGGTATTTCCTGAAGATAGATTGTGACAAGCTAAAAGATGTACACGGAAATACTAAAGCAACCACTAAAAGAACAAAGCAAAAAGGCTTGACTAATAAGCTTATAAAGGTGATAAAATGAAATCACAAAAAATACTCATTTAATAAGAAATAAAGTAGTAAAAGAGAAAAGGGGGGAACAAAGAATAGCTGGGAGAAATAGAAAACAAATAGCAAGATGGTAGATTTAAATCCAACCACATCAATAGACACCCCAATTAAAAGGCAGAGATTGTCAGATTGATAAGAAAGCAAGACATAACTAAATGCTGTCTAGGTACCCACTTTAAATACAAAGACCAAATAAGTTAAAAGTAAAAGGATGGAAAAAGATATGCCATGCCAACATCAAGCAAAATAAAGCTGAAGTTGCCATGTAATATCAAAGTAGATGTCAGAGTAGGGCTAAAAAAAGCATCATTTCATCAAAATAAGGGGTCAGTTCATCAAAAGGACATAACAATCATAAATATTTATATACCTAATAACAGAGCTTCAAAATACATGAAGAATAATGTCATTATTCAAAGATAATGTAATTGGGTACATAGAAAATCCAAAAGGATATAGAGAAAAACTATTAGGATTAGTAAGTAATTTATCAAGGTCACTGGCTAAATGGTCAATATATAAAAATCAAAGGTATTTTAATCTAGTGGCCACAAACAAAAAATAAAACTTTAATTATACCACTTGTAATAGCATAAAAATCAAATACTTATGAATAAATCCTACAAAGCACGTGCAAAACTTTTACACTAAAAACTTTAAGAGCAATTAAAGAAGACCAAGATGGATAGAGGATTATGTCATGTTCGTGGGTTGAAATATTCACTACCATAAAGAAGTCATTTTCCCCCCCATTGGTCTGTAGATCTAGTGCAATCCTAATCACAATTTCAGCAGGGTTTTGCTTATGTGTGACAATTAACAAGCTAACTTTAAAATTGATGGGGAAATGCAAAAGACCAAGAATCATCATGCCAATCTTGAAGAACAAAGCTGGTAGATCAGATACAAGTTCTATTAAGAAGTTATAGTAATCAAGACAGGGTGGTGCTGACCAATAGAATGGAATAGAAGTTCCAGAAACAGAGCCACACATACATAATTGATCACCTGATTTATAACAAAGATGATACTGCAGTGCCATGGGGAAAGAAAGGTCCTTTCAAAAAATGGTACCGGGTCAATTGCATACCCTTATGGAAAACAAATGAACCTTGATCCCTCCTCATACACAGTCACAAAATATAGATCCATATGTGAAAGGTAAAGGAATAAAATCTTTAGAAGAAAACATAGGACATCTTTGTGGCCTTGAGGTAGACAAGAAATTTCTTAGAAAGGACACAAGAAGCACTAACCATAAAGGAAATTTTGAAAAATTGAACTACTTAATCTTAAGATTAAGGACTCCTTCCTGTTCAACTAAAAGTACTATCAAGAGAGTGTAAGTCAGAGCCCAGTCAGCAGATATGACTTGAAAATAATATAAACTGGGAAACAAAATTAAAAATATAAAGAAAAAGAAAGAGGTGATTCATTATTTAAAAAGGTAAAAAGAGAACCCTAAGGTATAATGAAGGTAGTAATGAGGGAAGCAGCTACTGCCCCAGGGCTGAGCAAAAAGTACAAAAGGAAGGAACTTTAAAAACTTACAAGGGAGAGCCCCACAAAGCTGAGATTCAGATCTCTCTGCCACAAAAACACAGTCTGCTAATGCAGCACAACACGAAAATGGCTGGAAAGTACCTGCCTCTGAACTGTAAGTGCAGCCTACTGCTGCAAGAATGCAGCAGGGGCCCCTGCACATCGCTCCACTTAAAATAAAATATATGGATGGTGGTAATGGTAGCAGAACATTAGGAATGTAATTAATGCCATTGAAGTATACACTTAAAATGGTTTAAATTGGAAATTTTGTATAATACATGTTACCACTATGTGTATAGAACAATAGAAAAAACAAAAACACCTTTTTCCTCTTTCAGCCTTGTAATGAACCTCCAGTGTCTTCCATCAACAGAGCCTGTCATCAGCCAGCTGGCAAAGGAGAACTAGCATCTTCAGAGTCACAAAGCAAAGCAAAGAGAGGAGAAAATTTACAGCTGAAACCAAGAGTGAAAGGGAACCCACAGAAAATGGAAGAAAATATGTGCCATATATATATCTGACAAAAGACTCACATAAAAACTCCTCCAAATCAATAAAGAAAAAAAGACCAGACATCACAAGAGAAAAATGGGCAAAAGACTTATACAAGTACATTACAAAAGAAAATTTCTGAATAATCAATAAATATATTAAGATTTCATCATAGAAATGAAAATTAAAACCATAATGTGAAGCCACTATATAATCACCAGAATGGCTAAAATGGAAGAGATTGAAAATACCAAGTGTTGGCTAAAACATGAAGCAACCAAAATCTTCATACACTGCTGGCAGGGAGCATGAATTGGTACAACTACTTTGGAAAACTGTTAGGCAGCGTCTACTAAAGCTAAATATATGTATATTCTATCACCTGGCATTTCCACTTCTAGGTACATACCTAATAAAAATGAATATATTTGGTCAATAAAAGACATACACAAGAATGTATGTAGTAGCATAATTTCTAAAAGCTCTAATCTGGAAAACTACCCAATGTCCCTCAATGGTAGAATGGATTAAGAAATCATGGAATGAAACACTATACCATAGTAAAAGTGAATAAAATATAACTATACCCAAAAATATAGATCAATTCCATAAATATGATGTTGAACTAAAGAAGCCAGATGCAAAAAAAAAGTAAATATTCCATCTAAAATTTAATAACAGGCAAAACCAACCTATGATGTTAGAACTTAGCATGGTAGTTGGCTTTGGAAGGTGGGGAAGTGACAGGAAGGGGAGAGGAAAGGGGCATCTGAAGACTCATAATGCTCTGTTTCTTGATCTGGGTGCTGGTTACTTATGTGTGTTCAATTTACAAAAATGTATCAAGCCATATACTTAAGATTTGTGCTTCTGTGTGTAGTTATACTTTGATGCTTTTTTTACTTGAATGATGATAACGCTGGTCTGGCCAATGAAAAGTACAGAGTACAGAATCCCTTCTTCTGAATTCCACACTTCCATTAATATTGTCTTAGATTCTATTCAGTTTTTTTGTTTAACCTCAACACAGTGGCTCATATGAAACTCATATGTCCTGGATATTAAGCTATGCCTCCCCTAAATGGCAGTTTTTATATCAATTTTATTGGGGTATAACCTACATCAACTGAAAGACACCCATTTTAAGTGCACAGTTTCATAAGTTTTGACAAATATATATGTCTATGAAACTACCATACCAAACAAGATATAGAACAATCCCGTCACCCCAAAAAGTTCCCTCATGCCCTTTGCAGCAAAGACCCACTGCCCATATCTGATCACAGGCAACCACTTATAGATTAGTTTTGCCTGTGCAAGAAATTCACATAAATTGAAACAAACAGCATGTACTCTTTGTCTTTTTCTTCCCCATTATAATGTTTTTGAGGTTCATTCATTTTGTTGAGTGTTCTGGCATTTTTTTCCTTTTTATTGCTGAGTAGTACGGCATTGTTTGAATAAACCACAGCTTATCTATCCATTTATCTAATGATGAATATTTAGGTTGTTTCTAGATTTTTATTATGAATGAAGCTGTTATGAACATTCATGTACATATCTTTTTGTAAACATGTTTTCCCTTCTCTTCAGTAAAATACCTAGGTCTGGAATTGCTGGGTCATATGGCAAGTATATGTTTAACTTAAAAGAAACTGACAAACTGTTTGCCAAAGTGGTTGTATCATTTACAATTCCACCAGCAATGTGTGAGGGTTCCATTTGCTCCATGTGCCTGTTTGGATGTATTATGTCCCCCAAAACTCCATGTTCTTTGATGCAGTCTTGTGGGGGCAGATGTATTAGTGTTGATTAGGCTGGAATCCTTTGATTGAGTGTTTCCATGGAGATGTGACTTAATCATCTGTGGGTGAGACCTTTGATTGGATAATTTCCATGGAGGTGTTACCCCACCCATTCAGTGTGGGTCTTAATTGAATCACTGGAGTCCTATAAAAAAATTCACAGACAGAAGGAGGTGCTGCAGCCAAGAAAGACACTTTGAAGAATGCACAGAAGCTGAGAGTGGATCTGGAACACAACCTGGAATCAGCAGACACCAGCCAAATGCCTTCCCAGCTAACAGAGGTTTTCCGGATGCCATTGGCCTTCCTTCAGTGAAGGTATACTTGTGTTGATGCCTTCATTTGGACATTTGCATGGCATTCAGACTGTAACTTTGTAACCAAATAAACCCCCTTTAAAAAGCCAATTCTTTTCTGGTATTTTGCATAATGGTAGCATTAGCAAACCAGAACACTCCAAATCCTGGAAAACACTTGTGATCAGTCTTCTTAACTTTAGCCATTATAGTGGGTGTGTAATGGTATCTCATTGTGTTTTAATTTGTATTTCCCTAATCACTAATGATGTTGAGCATCTTTTTATGTGCTTATTGGTTGTTTCTATATCTCATTTGTGACATGTTTATTTAAATCTTTCACATTTTTAACAGTTTTCTTGAGGTATAATTGACATACAATAAACTGCATGTATTTAAGTGCACAATTTGATGAGTTTTGACCTACATATAAGTTCATGAAACTGTCACTACAGGCGAGATAAATGAGCATGTGCCTCGCCCCCAAAAGTTTCCTCATGTCCTTTTGGTGATCCATCCCTCCTTTCTCCATCTCCCACTCTAAGTCAACTATTGATCTGCTTTTTGTCATTGCAGATTAGTTTGTATTTTCTATCATTTATATAAGTGGAAGCATACAGTATTACTGGGTTTTTTGTCTGCCTTCTTTCACTCATCCTAATTATTTTGATATTCATATCAAAATACCAAGTTTATTCCTTTTTATTGCTGAGTAGAATTCCTTCTGCATATCTTCTTTGGGAAAGCATTTGTCCATATCTTTTGCTCATTTTGGGAGGATTGCTTGTCTTCTTATTAAGTTATAATATTTCTTTATATATTCTAGATCAAATATTGACCCTCAGGCCAAACCTGCCCAACACCTATTTTTGTAAATAGTCTTATTTGAACATAGCTGTGCTCATTTCATATTTTCTATGGCTGCATTCACATTAAAACAGCAAAGATGAGTAGTTACAACAAAGACCTATATGGTCTGTAAAACCTAAAATATTCTGGCCCTTTATAGAAGTTTGTGAATCCTGTTCTAGATACTTGTCTTTTATATCCACTTCACAAATAATTTTCCCAGTCTGTGGCTTACCTTTTCATTTTCATAACAGTATCTTTTGAAGACCAAACATCATTTTCATTTTGAAGTAATCTAATTTACTGGGTTTTTTTTTTTTATAGTTCATGCTTTCTATGTTCTATTAAAGACATTTTTGGCAAATCCATGGTCACACAGATTTTCTCCTATGTTTTCTTCCTGACGTTTTATAGTTTTAGTTCTTATAGCTAGGTCTGTGGTGCATCTTGAGATAAGTTTTATATATGGTGTTAAATAATGTTCCCGTTTGCTAATGCTGCCATTATGCAAAACACGAGAGATGGATTGGCTTTTTAAAGGGGGTTTATTTCGTCACACAGTGACAGTCTTAAGGCAAAAAAATGTCCACGGTAAGGCATCAGCAGTAGGGTACTTCACTGGAGAAAGGCCACTGGCATCAGGAAAATCTCTGTTAGCTGTGAAGGCACATGGCTGGTGTCTGCTTGCTCCCAGATTGAGTTTCAAAATGGCGATCTCGAAAATGTCTCTGTTATCTGCCTCTTGGGGCAAACTCTGAGCTATTACCTCCAAAGCATCAGCAAAACTCTGCTTTCAGCAGCAGTCTTCAAAATGTCTCTGTAAGTTGCAGCAGCAAGCTCCTTCTGTCTGAGCTCTTATATAGGGCTCTAGTAAACTAATCAAGGCCCATGCTGAATAGGCAGGGCCATGTCTCCATGGAAAATTATCTAATCAGAGTTATCACTTACAGTTGGGTGGGTCACATCTCCCATGGAAACAACCTTATCCAAAAGTTCCAACTTAATCAACACTAATACATCTGCCCACACAAGATTGCATCAAGGAACATGGAGTTTTGGAGGACATAATACCCCCAAACTGGCACAGATAAGGTCAAGGTTTTTTGTTTTTTGTTTTTTGCCTTTTTTTTTCATATAATTACCCAATTGTTCCAACACTACATGTTGAAAAGATTATCTTTTCTCTATTGAATTGCCTTGGCAGCTTTGTCAAAAATCAATTGATCCTAGGGGAGGGGCAAGATGGCAGCATAGAGAGGTGTGGAATTTAGTTAGTCCCCTGGAGCAACTAATAAACAACCAGGAACAGCTAGTAGATAATTTGGAACAACTGCTGACCATTGCACACCAACCTGGAATGGGTGGAATGGCTGAGATAACAGCATAAAAGCTGTAAGTAAAAACTGCAGAACCATTCTGGGACCCCCCTCCCACCATAGCAGGCTGAGCTGCAAGACCCTGCTGTGGAAGAAAGCAGCATTCCCCGAGCAAGTGAATATAGCTCAGCCTAGCACTAACTGGGGTTTTAAGTAACAAATGTAGACTGCTGAATACAAGCTACAAACATAGACAAACCCCTAACAAGCAGCAAAGTACCCTGAGGTCACTTCCAGTGGAGAAGAGGTGGGGCTGATAGAAAAAAATTAAATTAAAAAATAAAATACAGAGGCTTTTAGAGGCAGCTGATCTTAGAAAGCCAGAAAACTCATGTCCCAGGAAAGGGACCTCAGAAGACCAGGTGCTATGTCTGGTTGACAAGCGAAAGTGGGAGGCCATGCACTGGCTCTGAAAAGGGGCTTTCTTTCCCTTTTGCTCTCTCTCAACCTGAGTGGCTCAGTGGAGAAAGCCCCACCCATTTTCATTTTGCAGTGCTCTGACCCAGACAGGGGTGGAGTTAACAGAATCAGAGAGACAAAGGAGTAATTCAAGTGCAGAAGATAACTTCCTAGGCGGTATATCTTCCCTAAGAGGAAGGAGGTGGGGCCCAGCTCTAGTGCCTGCCCATCCTTCAGAACTCAGACCCTAGGGCCTGGAGGAAAACAGTCAAAACAGAAACAACCTAAACTGAGAATTAAAGGGACCACACCTCTTTACACCAGTCGAAAGTGACAGGCTGACAGGCCCCACATGCTGGGCAGGTCAGGAAAAGCACAGCAGCTAGAAGCCTCACAGAAAAGTCTGTCAATCTTCTAAGACACACCCTCAGGGAAACCTGATACTGAGTGTAGCCCCTTCTGAGACCTGATCCCCTTCTGGTCTGGGAAAATCTGATTGGGGTAATCAAGGAAACCAGATGCCTAGACAACAGAAAACTACAAATCACACTAGGAAAAACGAAGACATGGCCCAGTCAAAGGAACAAACTTACACATCAATTTAGATACTGTTGAGATATTGTTTCACTTTAATGAAACAATCAATTAAAGATTTTCAAATAAATATGCTAAATCAATTCAAAAACCAAGTCAATGAGTTTAGGGGAGATATGACAAAAGAGATGAAGGATATAAAGAAAACACTGGGTGAACATAAGGTACAAATCAAAAGTTTGAAAAAACAACTGACAGAATCTATGGAAATGAAAGGCACAACACAAGAGATGGAATACACAATGGAGACATACAACAGCAGATTTCAAGAACCAGAAAAAAACATTCAGGAACTGGAGAAAAAGACACCTGAAATCCTACATACAAAAGAACAGATAGGGAAAAGAATGGAAAAATATGAGCAACGTCTCAGGGAACTGAATGACAACATGAAGTGCTTGAATGCACGTGTCATGGGTGTCCCAGAAGGAGAAGAGAAGGGAAAAGGGGCAGAAGCAATAATAGAGGAAATAATCAATGAAAATTTCCCATCTCTTATGAAAGACGTAAAATTACAGATCCAAGAAGCACAGTGTACCCCAAACAGAATAGATCTAAATAGACCTTCACCAAGACACTTAATAATCAGATTATCAAACATCAAAGACAAAGAGAGAATCCTGAAAGCAGCAAGAGAAAAGCGAGCCATCACATACAAGGGAAGCTAGATAAGACTATGTGTGGATTTCTCAGTAGAAACCATGGAGGCAAGAAAGAAGTGGTTTGATATATTTAAGATACAGAAGGAGAAAAACTAGCAACCAAGAATCCTATATCTGGCAAAACTGTCCTTCAAATATGAAGGAGAACATAAAATACTCTCTGACAAACAGACAATGAGAGAGTTTGTGAACAAGATACCTGCACTACAGGAAATAAAGGGAGCACTACAGACAGAAAGGAAGACAGGAGTGAGAGGTTTGGAACACAATTTTGGGCGATGGTAGTACAGCAATGTAAGTACACTGAACAAAGATGACTGTGAGTATGGTTGAAAGATTAGGAGCAGGTGAGACAACAGAAGAAAAGAGGAAAGATAAAGACTTGGACTGTATAATTCAGTGAAACCTAAGGTGCTCAACAATTGTGATAAAATGTAGAAATATGTTTTTATATGAGGGAGAACAAATGAATATCAACCTTGCAAGGTGTTAAAAACGGGGTGGTACTGGGGAAAAAATACAGTCAATGCAAATTAGAGACTATAGTTGGCAGAAACATTGTATTATGCTTTCTCTGATGTAGCAGGGGCAACATACCAAAGCTGGATGCCTGTGAGAGGGGGATATAAGGGAGGGATGTGGGACTGTTGGCATTGGTAATGTTGTCTGACTCTTTTATTATACTTTATTTTAATTCTATCTTTCCTTTTGCTGCTTTTTAGCTGTCATCTTTTTTCTTCTTTTTTTTTTTTTTTTTTGTCTCTCCACCCTTTGACTCTTCCTCTTTCTTTGTGGAAAAAATGTAAATGTCCTTATATAGATAGTGGTTGTGCCAGTTTGAATGTATTATGTCCCCCAAAGTGCCATTATCTTTGATGCAATCTTGTGTGGGCAGATGTATTAGTGTGGATCAGATTGTAATTCTTTGATTGAGTGTTTCCATGGAGATGTGACCCACCCAACTGTAGGTGATAACACTGATTAGATAATTTCTATGGAAGTGTGGCCCTGCCCATTCAACATGGGCCTTAGTTTACTAGAGCACTATAGAAGTTCAGACAGAAGGAGTGAGCTTGCTACAGCCAAGAGAGACACTTTGAAGAATGCACAGGAGCTGAGAGAAGAGCTGCAGCTTACAGAGACATTTTGGAGACTGCCTTTGAGAGCAGACTTCTGCTCTGGAGAAGCTAAGAGAGGACAAATGCCCCAAGAGCAACTAAGAGTGACATTTTTGAGGAGCTGCCGCCTAGAGAGGAATGTCCTGGGAGAAAGCCATTTTGAAACCAGAACTCTGGAGCAGACGCCAGCCACGTACCTTCCCAGCTAACGGAGGTTTTCCAGACGCTATTGGCCATCCTCCAGTGAAGGTAACTGATTGTTGATGACTCACCTTGGACATTTTATGGCCTTAAGACTGTAACTTTGTAACCAAATAATCCCTCTTATAAAAGCTAATTCATTTCTGGTATTTTGAATTCTGGCAGCATTAGTCAACCGGAACAGTGGTGATGGTGGTGAATGCATAAATACATGATTATACAGGGAACCATCGACTGTTTACTTAGGATGGAATGTATGGTGTGTGAACAAAACCATCTTAAACAGAAAACAACAAAAAAAATGGGTTGATGAAGAAACCTTGAGGGCATTATATTGAGTGAAGTAAGTCAGTCACAAAAGGGAACTATTGTATGGTCTCACTGATATAAATTAATTATAATATGTAAACTCATAGACATGAAATATAGGTTACCAGGATATAGAATGAGGCTAAAGAACGGGGAGCGCTTGCTTATTATGAGCAGAATGTTTAACTAGGTTGAACTTAAATGTTTGGAAATGGACAGTGGTGATTGTAACAAACTATTGTGAGAATAACTAACAGTGCTGAATGGTGTGTGAATGTGGTGGAAAGGGGAAGCTTAGAGTCACGTATGTCACCAGAAGGAAAGTTGGAGGTTAAAATTTTGGAATGTATAAAATAGTGAATCTTGTGGTGAACAATGTCCATGATTAACTGTACAAATATTAGAAATCTCTCTCATGAACTAGAACAAACGTATGACACTATAACTAGAAATTAATAATAGAGGGGTATATAGGGAAAAAAATATACCTATTGCAAACTATGTACTACAGTTAGTAGTATTTTAACTTTCTTTCATCAACAGTAACAAATGTACTATACCAATACTATGAGTCAGTAATGGAGGGTGGGTGGTTGGGGTATAGGAGGATTTGAGTTTTCTTTTTTGTCTATATTTCTTTTCTGAAGTAATGAAAATGTTCTAAAAATTGAAAAAAAATTACTTGTGGTGATGAATGCACAACTATATAATAGTACCATGAACAACTGATTGTACACTTTAGATGACTGTATGGTATGTGAACAATCTCAATAAAATTGAATTAAAAAATCAATTGATCCTGTGTATGTGGCTCTAGTTCTGGAATCTCCATTATGTCCCATTGCTCTATACAGCTATCTTTACACCAGTACCATACTATCTTGATTACTGTATCTATATAATAAGGTCCTGACATCAGGTAGTGTAGGTCCCCCTACTTTGTTCTTTTTCAAAGTTATTTTGTCTATTCTCGGTCCTTTAAATTTCCATATAAATTTTAGAACCAGCTTGTCAATTCTATAAAAAATGTCTGCTGAGATTTTGATTGGTATTATATTGACTCTATAGTTCAATCGAGGGAGAACCAATATCTTAACAATGTTGTATCTCCTAATCCATGAACATCACATATATTTCCACTTATTTAAGTCTTCTTTTAACTCTCTCAACAATATTTTTTTTTAATTTGCAATATATTGGTTTGGCTTATCTTGTCAAAATCATCCTCATGTATTTAATTTTTATTGTATTGTAAACAGTATATTTTGAATTTTAAAATTACTGTTGTTTGTTGCTAGTATTTAAAAATATAATTTATTTTTGGACATAATAGACTTTTTCTCCTGAAATCTTTCAAAACTCACTTATTAGTTCTAGTAGCTTTCCATAGGATTTTCCACATAGAAGATCATGTCATCTGTGAACAAGATAGTTTTACTTTCTTTCCATCTGTATGCCTTTTGTTTTTGTTTTATTTTGTTTTATTTTGCCTTATTCCACAAGCTAGAAACTCCAATGCAATGTTGAATAACAAGATGAGAGCAGATATCCTTACCTTTTTCCCAATCTTAGGGGGAAAGCATTTACACTCTCCCCCTTATGTACTATGTTAGCTGTAGGTTTTACTTGGGTGCCTTTTATCAAGTTGAGAACGTTTCCTCCCATTCGTAGTTTACTGAGAGTTTTTATCACAAATGGGTGAATTTTGTCAAATACATTTTCTGCATCTATTGAGATGACCATTTAGTTTTCTCCTTTACTCTTCTATTAACGCAAATTATATTAATTGATTTTCAAATATTAAAAATACAAATATATAATCACTTCGTATTCCTGGGGTAAACCCCACTAGGTCATGGTGACTTGTCCTTTTAATACATTTCTGGATTCAATTCACTAATGTTTAGTTAAGAATTTTTGCTTCTATTGTCATGAAGGATGTTGTTCTATAGTTTTCTCGCGATTACTTTGGTTTTGGTATCAGGTAATGTATCTTCATAAAGTTATTTGTTAAGTCTTTTCTATTTTTGAAAGAATTTGTATAAGATTGGCATTATTTCCTCCTAATTTTGATAGAAATCACCAACGAAGCCATCTGAGCCTTGGGTTTTCTTTTTAGGAAAATTTCTTAAATAATAAATTCAATTTCTTTAGTAGAAATAGGGCTATTTGGATTTTTTTTCTTCTTGAGTCAATTTTAGTAATTTGTCTTTCAAGGAATTTGTTTCTCTTAAGTGGTTGAATTTATTGACATCAAGTTCATTATATTATTTCCTTGTTATCTTTTTAATGACTGTAGACTGCAAAGTGATGTCCCCTCTTCCATTCTTGTTATTTGGCAATTTGCATCTGCTCTATTTTTTCTTGATCATTCTAGCTGGAGGTTTATCACTTTTATTGATCATTTTTTTTAAAAATAGATTTTGATTTCATTAATATTCTTTATCATTTGTCTGTTTCTATTGCATTTATTTTTGCACTTTTCTATATAATTCCTTTCTTTCTCTTATTTTGAGTTTAATTTGCTCTTCTCTTTCTAGCATCTTAAAATAGACATTTAAATTGTTGATTTTAAACCTTTCTTCTTTTCTAATATAAGCATTTAGAGCTCTATATTTTTCTCTAAATTTTGCTTTAGCTTCATCCCAGAGATTTTGATATGTTGTTTTCATTATCATCCAGTTCAAAACACTTGAGATTTCTTCTCTGACCCAAAGGTTATTTAATTGTTGCTTGATTTCCAAATATTGGGGAGATTTTTCAGATATCTTATTATTATTGGTATGTATTTTAATTCCATTGTGGTCAGAGAATAGACTCTATATTACTTCAATCCCTTTAAAATTATTGATTCTTATTTTATGTCTCAATATATGGTGTACTTTGATAAAGATTCCTGTGTACTTTAAAAGATGTACTCTGCCATTGTTCGGTGTGGTATTCTACAAATATCAATTAGGCTGATTTGGTCGATAGTGTTGTTCAAGTCTTCTCTAAATTTACTTCTTTGTGTCTATTTTTTCTACCAATTACTGATCATTGTTAACTATCATTTCCGTAAGTTTTTACTTCATGTATTTGGAAGCTCTGTTACTAGGTGCGTTCATATTTAGAATTATTCTTAAAACCCCAGAATACCCGTTACTGCATATCTTCATATATTTTAATTTAAGAAAATAGAAACTGAGATGAGAAAAAAAGGGAAGAATAAGAAACATTCATAAACCCATCTCCAGAGAGATAAGCAGCATCACCATTTTAGGGTATGTTTTTCAAAACATTTTCCATGCATATGGTAACTTCCTTTTTTAATTGAATAGTCATGGACATTTTTCCATGTCATTATTATTCTTCAACATCATTTTTAGTGGCTGCATAATTTTCCTCGTGTGGATGTACTGTAATGAAATTAACTTCATGTTGCATTTACATTCTCCTCTTTCATTTTAATCTTGTGGATACCCACTCATTGGAATCTCCTTTTCAACTATTTTTCCCCTTTGTTCTGTTAGCTTTCTTCTCAAATTAGGGCAATCCATGGATTTACTTGGCCTGAGCTCTGCGTCAGCCTCCCAAGATGTAGACATGAATGTTTCCCTGCACTGGCCCAAGGTGCAGCTCTGAGGTTTACTCCCAGAGCTATTCCCCTAACCAAGAACATCCATCCCATACCCTTTGGAAACAGTTGTTCAACCACCTCTAAATCCATCTACATGTACTCTCACCTTTCTCCTCAAACACCATTCTAAATACCTGCTTATGGGAAGCTAATTCATTTGGTTGTTATTTTCTAAGCGCCCTTAGAGAGCTATTTAGGTACCATACTTGGCATCTGAAAAAGACTCCATTGAAACCTCTCCTATATTTCTCCAACTCTGGGTGCCCACTCCCCAGCCTTGTGCAACTGGCTGCTAACAGCTTGCCATGATGACCTTTAGAGGATTGCACTTGGGCACTGAAGCTGCTGCATCCCAGGGATTTTGCACTTTCCTCTGGGCAACCTAGAGCCAATACCTGACTTACTTGAGAGTGTAAAAACCCACCTTCGCTTGCTTCAAGGGGGTAAACTCTACGGTATTATTTACCCTCCAGGCTTCCCATGGGATCGGGCCTTGTCTGAGACCTGAACCTTCTTCCCTGTCCCTATCCTTCCCCTACTCCCTTACAGATTTTTCCTGAGAGCGCTTCCTTTATAAATCATTTGCCCCCAAATCCTTGGCCCAGGGTCTGCTTTTGGTGGAAACCAATGCTAAGACAGCATTCAAATACCACCCGAAGCATATTCAAAGTTGGAGCCTCCCAGCTCCCCATACTCTTACCATCCCACCTTCCAACTCACCTCCCCCACCCCACCCACCAAAAACAAACTGGTATGCCAGACTTTAAAACAACTTGATATCTGAAAATCTATGCTTACACTAAAGGAATAGTAGGAGTTTTTATTCACTTTACAAAAGGATTCACAACAGGGTTCTTAATATAGGGAACTCCACTTGTGTGTTTAAAATTAAATTTACAAAAAGAAAAATTGACCTACAGTAACTCTTCCAGAAATAACGTATCCTATATAAAGCAGTGCCCCATAGAGCAACTCAATAATTGAGACTTTGAAATCCCTCTCTGTGAAAGTGGCTTTCTCCCGGGAACCCCCCTGGTAAGTTTCTGACTCTTTTTCTCAGCCATCCCTCCCCATCCCATCGTACCCTGAAGGTGTTGCCATGGTGATCGTGGCAGTGTGACCTCCGAGTAGCTCAGGCTCAGAAACAAGGGCTTCTGCCAGTGTGGCTGGAAAGCAGGGAACTGAGAGGCAAATGGCATTCTCCTGGGTCAGTTGGGCAGATATTTGACCAGTTTAGCCTTGGAAATGTGGAGAAAGAGCTCAAAGGCCTTGGGATGCCCAGGTTAGCTGACACTAACCCTGCTACTCTGTGTAGAAGCCTTAACCATACACCTTGCTCTGGTGCAGACAAATGTATGCACCCAAAGAAAGGCCATTCTCAGGGAGGCAGGCTGGAACCAAATGACCTCTAATTAATTTAATATCAGAGTTCATTGATAAAAAGAAAGGGTCACTGCATATGTAAATAATGCTGTTTTTATCCCAAGGATCTAAAGGCATTTAACCAAGGCAAGTTATTCCATGAAAGGTGTTTAATTAGCTCATTTGAATAGAAGAGAAGCCAGGGAGGGACAAATAGGCCTGATCTCAGGAACTTGCCCATACAAATCATTCTTCACCTTCCGAATTCCTTCCTTTTATTTTCCACCTACTTTTTTTTCAGGTTAATATTACAAAAATAATATGTGCTCGTTATAACAGAATTTTTATGTTAATCATTTCCCTTCCCCCCCCTCCAATCCCAGTCACTTCAGGCAATCAGTGTGAACATCCTGGAGTATATAGCCTTCCATTTCTTTCTTTGAGATCATTTAAAGGTAAACAGCCATTCCCCAGCACCCCCACACCTACAACACTGCTCTGCAACTTGCTTTTGCCAAGTAACTCTATTTCACAGGCATGCCTCCAAGTCAGGATATATGGATCTAATACACTTTTCAATACCTGCACAAAATTCCATAATATATATGTACTATTACTTATTCATCATTTCCCTTTTAATGGACAATTCAGAGTCTATCCAGTTTTTGCTACTGTAAACAATGCTATGATAAATAATCATGTACATGTATCTTCATATACTGATGCCAGTATCTCTATAGGTTACATTTGCAAAATTGGTATTACTGGTGAAAAGGTATGTATTCATCCTTAATTCTAACAGTCACCTTGAGATTGCTTTCCAAAAGGGTTTAGCAGTTCACATACCCATTAGCAATGTATGAGAATCCCTGTTTACCCACACACTTGACAACCCTGGATGTTACTGATCTTGAATTTTTGCCAATCTGATGAGTGAAAATGGTATTAATTGTTGTTTTACTTTGCATTTCCTTGACTACAAGTAGAGTTGAGCGTCTTTTCATATGCTTATCAGCCGTTTGTATTCTGTCAACTGTAAACTGCTTGTTATATCCTTTGTCCATTTTTTAAAAAGTTTTTTTCTATTGCTTATGAAGTTATATATTAGGGAATATTATTCCTTTGTCATGTGTATTATCATTAGTCTTTGATTTTGTTTCTGTGGAACTTGGCCATTTTTGTCCCTTCCCAGTCAGTTTTACTTGTGAATGTCAGTTCTCACCATTTTTTCCAAATTAATGGGCAAAGGTGTGGGACTGAGAAGGCATATTCAGTGGTTATGGTGCAGTGCAGAGGCTAAAGTAACTGAAGCAGAGAGCTTGTGCTGGGAGGCAGTGGAGACCCAGATGGATATCACCCATCATCTATAATACTCTAGTATCTGGATGAGAGGTTGGTGAGCTTCATTTCCAGAATGCAATCAATTTCTTTGTTCCACTTTAAATATTCCCTCCTCTTCCTGGAATAGAATTCTTCTCCCACATCCCTTCATCTAACTCACACTGACTCATCCTTCAAAACTCAGATTAAACTTCCTCCTCCGAGAAGCCCTCCTTGATCCATGCCAAGCTGACCTAGATACCCCTCCTGTATATAATTCTATTTTTGGCTCTGGTCACAGCACCTTATAACCCACTGGTTGGCTTGTCAGTCTCCCCTCTAGACTGAGAGCTCCTTTGGCACAGGGTTCCCTTTGGAAACATTTTCATCCCCAGGATCTAGCACCTCAGTGGATCTCCATTTGCTCAAAGAATGGACAGAACAAATTTAGCAAACTTTTCTTCAGTATCATTGTGCCCGGTGCTGTAGAGGTTACGGAAGAATTATAACACATGAACCCTGATCATAGAGGGCTTAAAAACTAGCTGAGCTGTAAGAACACACTAAAATAGAGACAACAGATCATGAAAGTAATTATATTTTTGTGAAATATTGTGTAATAGAGAATATAAATACTGTAGAAGTTCAGAGCAAAAGGAGCCCTGGGTAAAGAGGGACAGTGAAGAGTCATGGAGGATGTGGGGACTTGATCTGCATCTTGACAGATGAGAAGGATTTGGGTGGGGAATAAGGAGCCAGAGCAACTGGGTAGGGGCAGCCATGGGCAAAGGGAACGAGCTCGCATCTCACATGAAACAGGGTGGAGGTGAAAGTGACCAGACGGTTTGTGCTGGAGGCAGAGGAAAATCAAGTTGGACAGCATCTATCCTCCAGGCAAGGAGTTTCTGGATTATATATCAACATGCACGCTGCCTCACCAGATCTCACTGGCTTATTATAGTACTGTGCCATGTACTCTAAAGGGGTGTTTATGTGTGCCTCTCACTAAATTGTGAGCTCCTAGTTGGGACTTACATTACTTTGCAAAGAGGAATGAAGGTGGCAGATGGAACTCAGGTTGCTAATCAACTGACCTTAAAATGGGGAGAGAATCCTGAATTGTCCAGGTGGACCCAATGTTATCACAAAAGGCAAAGGTGACTACAGAAGGAGGTCAGCGTGATGCAGTGTGAGAAGGATCTGCCTCGTGGGGCTGGCTTTGCAGATGGAGGAAGGGGCCCATGAGCCAAGGAAAGCAGGCAGGCTCTAGGAGCTGGAAATGGCAAGGAAACAGATTCTCCCCTAGAAGGCCCAGAAAGGATATGCAGCTCCGCCAATACCTTGATTTTAGCCCAGTGAAACCCATTTCAGAATTCTAACCTGCAGAACTGTAAGACAATGAATTTGTGTTCTTTAAGCCACTAAGTTTGAGGTGAGTTGTTACGGCAGCAATAGCAAGCCAATATGGGAGGAGGAACCACATCTCATCTGTACTACACACACACACGACCTGGCTCAATGTATCGAGTTGCTCAATAAATGCTTACGTAGTAAAGAATTTCTCATGTCTCACCATCCCTCCAAGAAAACAAAAACCAAATTCTCTTTATCAACAGCCATGTGCTTAGAGCCACATGCTCTGAGTCCGCACGGTCCTCAGCACAGACTTTGTTTTGCTGTTATAAACACCAGAGCAACACATCTTTTTTCTGTATTTGAAGTCATATCCTTACTGTGCAGAAAAGAATTAAAGTTGCCAAAAGAGAGGTCTGGCCTCTGCCCTCAGCACCTGAGAGTTGCTCTCTGAGTCCTTGGAATGACCTGCCTGAAGAGTATCTTTGCTTACCTGTTCTTTGGACCATGCCAGACAGTCAATCCCAACAATATGGTTTATGGTGAGGGTTTTGGGTTGTGCAGCATCAGCTTGGCCTCTGGAGGAGCTGGAATCTAAGGTCAGCCATGCACGTGGCCAGCCATGTCTACACGACAGAGCCGCCAATAAAAACTCTAGACAACAAGGTTCAGGTGTGCTTCCCTGGTTGGCAATACTCCGTGTGTATTTTCACACATTATTTCTGGAAGAATTTAGGACTAGGGAAATTAGGCACTGGGAGAGGACTAGCGGAAGCTCCACACATGGAATTCTCCTGGACTCTGCCCCTTGAGTCTCCTCCCTTGGCTGATTTTAATCTGTATCTTTTTGCTATAATAAACTGTAACAGCTTTCACTGAGTGCAGTGAGTCCTTGTAGTGAATTATCAAACCTTAGGGTGGTCTTGGAGACCCCAAAACTGGCAAATGATGTCAGAAGCAAGGGGAGTCTTGGGGACTTCCTGACTTTGCGCTTGTCCTAAGTAAAATTCCTGGAACAAAGATGAAGGATGTTTTTATAGCTCTTGACCCATTTAGCCAACTTGCATTCAAAGATTTTGCAGTAATTTACCTACCACCCTCCTCCCGGACTCACGTGGTAAGAAAGCACCACCCTCTGCCGGGACTGGGCCCAGCAGGGGCTTTGTGAATCACCGCTTCCTTGCATATAAACATTTTTCTGCTCTGAGATAAACTATAGAAGTTCTGGCCCCTGAGGCTCAAGTGGGGCCTCCCATACTGAGCAGGACCTTCCCTATGGCCCCCCATGTAGCCAGTATCCCTTAGGGCTATTGCTGGCCCGGTAGGGAGGAACCTGATACTTCCCTTGTTTATTTTTAGTCAGAAACTGCAATGGCAGGCTTTTTTAAAGAGTCATAAGAGGGGATCTGTCTGTGTTCAGGAAGCTGGTGATTTTCCAAAGTCCCCAAATAAGTGGCCTGGGAATTGTCGTTGACTAACCCAGAGGGAAAAGCTGGTTTATTTAAAGGTCTATTTCTTTATTCCCCTTTGCAATATCCTGGCGGTGTTTTGGGTTTTGTTTTTGTTTTTAATGAGTCCTTTGTTGACTGTGCTAATAAGAGCATCATGGAGGCAAAAACAAGATTAGTAATTTTTCCACCTGCTTCCAGCCCACAGGACAGAGACAGACCTGGAGGTGGGCCAGCTTCATCTTCCCTGAGGACTGATTATCTTCCCAATTCAGGGAAGAAAAAATAATGTGCTTCCTCACTCACAAAGGTCTCATTGTGGAGGGGTCGGGGGTGCTGCTCGAGCATGGGGAGGGGACCAGGTGGGAGTCGGGGATCAGAGGCTCCCGGGAAAGTGGACAGTCTTTGTCTTAGATGCTACAGTGTGGGCAGTGAGTCTGGTGACTTCTGTCTCCGTCTTTCTCTTCAGCCTCCGTCCTTTCGTACCCACATACCCTGCCATGGGTGCGGCCACGCAAAATACAGACAATGACGTCTGGCCCTTAGGAGGGCAGGGAAAAGCCCTACCTCACCAGAGGTACAGTCAGGTCTAAAGGTAACGTGGTTTTACCTGCGCATGCTTTATCCAAAGAACGGAAGAGGCCTTTGAAATTTGATTAACTTAAATGTAGTCTTGGCTCTTTCCCAGGCTTCCCTCAAGACTTGCGGCCTTCACGTCCCTTGGCCGCAGGTTCTCTCAAATGTTTATAAACCTGTCACTCAGGGGCAGCTAAACAAGCCATCGGAGCGAAGCCTGACCCAGGCAGCCCTGGACCCTTCCCGGGCTGCTTCCTCCTGCACACCCCGGACCCTGCAGGGCAGGGCAGGCCCCTCAGCCTCCCAGCGGCGCTCCAGGCAACTTCCCAGCCCACGAATTTCCTTTGGCACTTTGAGGCTCCCCCAGGAGGCTTCATGAGACCGCAGCAGGAAATGAGGAACATATTTTTAAATCAGAAGGGGAAGCAATGTCTTTGTGTCAGATAAGTGGCCTGGATCCAGGGCTGAGAGACTGTGGAGCGTTTCTCCTCACAGACAGCAGGTGCTCTTCTAGATGTGGTTATGGCAACAAAATAAATGATGGATAATTGCTTTTGTGACAACTTGCCAATTAAATTAGACTCAGCAGAATAACATAATGACAATTTGTTATGCTCCGGTGGGCACTAACATACCAATCATAATTAAATGCTATGACTGAAATAGAATACTGCTCGACGCAGGAATATATAACCCCAATTCCCTCTCCATGAAACATTATAGGTTGAGGCTTGATTTTAATTTCGGGAAGATAATGGCATTAGCGCACATCCGAGTGGGTTTGTGGAGGCCTGCGGTGAGGGGAGATGGGCCTGAGCAGGACGGCTGGGCCTGCAAGGAAATGCCCCGGGGGCTGAACTCCAAGGTTGGGGAGGAGTAGAGGAGGCCCTGGTTGTGAAAACAGGGCTCTGAGGGCTGAGGATGTGCCTGGCTCCCCTGGGCAGAGCTGGGGAGGGCAGAAGGAGGAGGCTTTCGTCAATGGCTCCCACAGGAACAGGGCCTGAGCTGTGGCAGCTCCAAGGCCCCCACAGTGGGACGTTCCAGGTGCAAGTCCTTGAATGAGAGGCCTGGGCTCACACCTCATGATAAAGAGGAGCTGAAAGCCTACTATGCCAGGCCTGTGCTGAGTACTCTTCATCCGCAACTCATTTTCTCCTCACAGCTCTCAGAGATGAACGCCCTACTCGAATCACAGTGAGTCAGTTAGTGGGCGAATTCAATGCAAAGTTGGATTATTTGCCTTCAAAGTCCTTCCCCTGTGCTTCCTCCAGGCTCTTCCCTCCACACACTTGCTGGCTGGAGGAGGCAATTATGTCAACACGAGGGAAGGAAACCCCTCAGGAGAAGATGAGATTTGAAATGCCTGCCTGGACCACATAACACCCTGAGACCTACTTGCTGAGCCTTTGTCTTGACCCTGACTTTACACAACCCGGCCCTCCCTGGTCAGAGCTGACGAGACCAGAGTGAACAGCCGGCCCAATGTGGGCCAAACTCTCCCTCTGTGAATTTTGCAACTGGGCTACTTCAAGTCCATAACATGATCATTTTTTTAAAATGATCTTATAAAATCACTACATACTGAGAGCCCAGAGGGAAACAGCCATGGACCACACCTTACACCAGTCTGGAGTTACAGGCTGACAGGCATTACCTACTGGGCAGAAAAGCACAGTGTCCCAAGGCCTCACAGGGTGTACCAATTTTCTAAGACATACCCTCAGGGAAACCAGACACTGAATAGTTCTTCCTTCTGGGACCAGAGCCCCTTTTGGTCTGGGAAAACCTGATTGGGGTAACCAAGAAAACCATGCCTAGACAAGAGAAAACTATAACCTACACTGAGAAAAATGAAGTTATGGCCCAGCCAAAGAAACAAACTTACACTTCAACTGAGATACAGGAATTAAAACAACTAATAATAAGTCAATTCAAAAAGTTTAGGGAAGATATGGCAAAAGAGATGAACCGTATAATGAAAACACTGGGGGTACATAAGGTAGAAATTGAAAGTTTGAAAAACCAACTGGCAGAATCTATGCAAATTAAAGGCACAACACAAGAGATGAAAGACACAATGGAAACATACAACAGCAGATCTCAAGAGGCAAAAGAAAACACTCAGGAACTAGAGAACAAGGCAACTGAAAGCCTACACACAAAAGAATAGATAGAGAAAAGAATGGAAAAATATGAGCAACATCTCTGGGAACTTAAGGACAAAATGAAAAGCAGGCCTATACATGTCATTGGTGTCCCAGAAGGAGAAGAGAAGGGAAAAGGGGCAGAAGCAATAATAGAGGAAATAATCAATGAAAATTTCCCATCTCTTATGAAAGCCATAAAATTACAGATCCAAGAAGCACAGTGTACCCCAGACAGGATAGATCTGAATAGGCCTACACCAAGACACTTAATAATTAGATTATCAAATGTCAACGACAAAGAGAGAATCCTGAAAGCAGCAAGGAAAAAGTGATCCATCACATACACAGGAAGCTTGGTAAGACTATGTGCGATTTCTCAACAGAAACCATGCAGGCAACAAGGAAGTGGGGTGATATATTTAAGATACTGAAAGAGAAAAACCACCAACCAAGAATCCTATATCCAGCAAAACTGTCCTTCAAATATGAGGGAGAGCTTAAAATATCCTCTGACAAACAGACAATGACAGAGTTTGTGAACAAGATGCCTGCTCTACAGGAAACACTAAAAGAAGCACTGCAGACAGAAAGGAAAAGACAGGAGTGAGAGGTTTGGAAAACAATTTTGGGAGACAGCACAGCAATGTAAGTACACTGAACAAAGATGACTGTGAGTATGGTTGAAAGAGGAAGGTTGGGACCATGTGGGACACCAGAGCAAAAGACAAAGGATAAAGACTGGGACTGTGTAACTCAGGGAAACCTAGGGTGCTCAATGATTGTAATAAAAGGTACAAATATGTTTTTACAAGAGGTAGAACAAATGAATGTGAACATTGCAAGGTGTTAAAAATAGGGTGGGATTGGGGGGAAAATACAATCAATGCAAACTAGAGACTATAATTAACAGAAACATTGTATTATGCTTCCTTTAATATAACAAAGGCAATACACCAAAGCTAAATGCATTTGGTGAGGGGGAGGGGAATAGGGGAAGGGTATGGGACTCCTGGCATTGGTGATGTTGTCTAACTCTTTATTCTACTTTAGGTTAATGCTATCTTTCCTTTTGTTGCTTTCTAGCTGTCATGTTTTGTTTTGTTCTCTTTCTTTTGTCTCTCTGCCTTCTTTGACTCTTCCTCCTTCTTTGTGGAAGAAATGGAGATGTCCTTATATAGATAGTGGCGATGGTGCTGAATACATAAAGACGTGACTATATAGGGAACCAAAGATTGTTTACTTAGGATGGAATGTATGGTGTGTGAACAAAACCATCTTAAAAGAAATGGGTTGATGAACAAACCTTGAGGGCCCTATATTGAGTGCAATAAGACAGACACATAAAGGCAAATACTGCAGGGTCTCATTGATATGAACTAATTATAATATGCAAACTCATAGACATGAAATATAAGTTACCAGAATAGAGAATGAGGCTAAAGAATGGGGAGCAGTTGCTTATTATGAGCAGAAAGTTCAACCAGGGTGAACTTAAACGTTTGGAAATTGACAGGGGTGATGGTAGCATGTTGTGAGAATAACTGACAGTGCTGAAAGGTGTGTGAAGGTGATGGAAAGGGTAAGCTCAGAGTCACATATGTCACCAGAAGAAAAGTCAGAGGTTAAAAGATGGGAATGTATAAAACAATGAATCTTTTGGTGGACAAGGTCTGTGATTAACTATACAAATATTAGAAATCTCTCTCATGAACTTGAACAAATGTATGACACTATAACTAGAAGTTAATAATAGAGAGGCATATAGGAAAATACATATATATATACCTATTGCAAACTATATACTACAGTTAGTAGTATTTTAATATTCTTTCATCAACAGTAACAACTGTACTATACCAAAACTATGAATCAATAATGGAGGAGGGGGTGGTTAGGAGGTATGGGAGGATTTGAATTTCCTTTTTTTCTTTTTCTTTTCTGTGGTAATGAAAATGTTCTAAAAATTGAAAAAAAAAATTAATTGTGATGATGAATTCACAGCTGTATGATGATACCATGGGCAACTGATTGTATGCTTTGGATCTTTGGATAGTTGTATGGTATGTGAAAAATCTCAATTAAAAAAAAATATATATACACACACACACACATACATATATATAAAAACCTTTTGGCAATAGTAAAAGATAACACCTTTCTCTAATGTCCTTGTCCCCGCAGAAAACAAGAATGGAAATATTCTAGAACTATGTCATTCAAGATTCTACCAATTCCAGAAAAAGACTTTCTTCATGGTGACTGAACAGCCTACCCTGGTCAACTTGGAATTTCTGCGGTTTCCTGATATTGGATTCCCATGAGTGTTTGAAGGGCCAGGACTAGGGTGAGGCAAGTACCAACTCTGCCCTTCCATGGCCCTGAGAGTGAGCACCTTCTTAAATTTTGTGCCCCAGATGCCTCACCAGCCTCGCCCTGGGTTTGACCCCCTCTGCACCCACTCCAGCTGCTGGGAGTATCAGTTGATGACAGCTCACAGCTACATCCCTCACTAGGAATTACTCCGGCCACAGGGAACTGCTTTGCCCAAAATATACCTCCTCCCAGAAGGCATCCTATAGCCAAAGACAGGCTGCGGTGGGAATGCAAAGGCCCATCCTCCTTGCCTCAGCTTGGGAGAATGCTGAACGGCCATCCAGCTGCAGAGCTTCAGAACCACAGTTCCCACCACTAATCAAAAAGCACAATTCTGGGTAGATTTCATCGGTCCTGGAGGTACCATATTCCATGCTTTGGAATACTGCTTCAACCCATTTATTGAATGACAAACAAGGCTGCCAGCTTGGACTCAGCACAGGAAAGGGCTCTGCAGCAGGCTCAGGCTGTGATGCAAGTAGCCTGCTTCTTAGGCTCTGTGTCTCCACAGCATCTCTGGAACTAGAGGTATCTGTGTGAGAAAAGACACTGCATGGAGTTTATGGCAAGCCCTGTTGGGAGAATAACATTATAGAATCCTAGCGCTCTGAAGCAAGGCATGCCATCTGCAGCAAAAAGCACACCAACTGAAAAGCAGCTCCCAGAATGCCACTGGATCCAGGTAGAGATGAAGCATCTAACTGAGCGATATCAAGTGACCAGCCGCCAGTGCTGCCCATCACGAGTGAGCCTCTGTCCCATCCACCAGTTCACAAGGGAGGCAAGCCCAGCAGCGTCCATCACAAGATGGAAGTGGTACATTCAGGATCAGCATCAGCGTGCTGCATGGACAGGGAGCCAAGACTTCCATGTAACATACCAACGTTGCCCCAGCTTCTCTCCCGCAGATCACATCTATGGCTGCATAGTGGTCCCCTTTAACCAGTCGATGGAAGGGGAAAAGGCCCAGCCAAGTTCACAGATGGGTCAGATCAGTATGTCCAAAAAATAAACTGCTGAAATAGCCAAGATGAGCCTGGATCTTAAAAGTGCCAGAGTTAAAAAACATTCAAAACAAACAACAACAACAAAATGATGGTGGTATGTCAGAGAGATACAAGAGCCGATTGAAAGAGCCCCCAATGGCACAAACTGGGACAATCTGAGCAAGAAAATAAAGTAATATCTGATTAAAACCCAAAGTATAAAATAAATATCCATGAGTCCATACTGATATAAACGGTAGAATAAATAATTAAATGAAGGAGAAGAGACAAATCTCCTAGGTAGCAGAATTACAAATAATTTATGTAGATGTTCCACCTTAAGGATGCAGAGTATAACTCCCCATTCCTTAAGTGTGAGTGGTACATAGTGACTTTTTCCCAAAGAATACAGAAAAAAAAAGTTATTTTACAATAGAGAAAGCTGACAAACACTACTTCAAGCCAGGCAATCAAGGTTAACATGAAGAATGGTGTCACATTGATTGTATGTACCTGTCCTGAGTTTCCCAGCCGCTAAAACAAGGACCATACATTGGGTTGGCTTAAACAATGGAAATTTATCTTCTTAAATTTTTGAGGCTCGATGTCCAACATCGAGGCATCAGCAAGATGATTGATGCTTTCTCCTCAAAGACTGAGGTGCTCTGGGGCTGGCTGCCAGAGATGCTTGGTCCTTGGCTTTTCCTTCACATGGCAATGCACGTGGCAACATCTTTCTCCTCCAGGTTAGGCTGACTTCCTGCTCCTGGCTCCTCCTCATTGCTTTTTTTCTTTATAAAGCTTCCAGTAATAGGATTAAAACTCTTCCTTATTCAGTTGGCCATACCTCAACTAAAATACCATCTTCAAGAGACCCTATTTATAATGAGTTCATACCCATAGGAATGTGGGTTACAATTAAGAACATGCCTTTTCTGGGAATATAACTCAATCTGACACAGTAACCTCAATACGATGTGATGAAAATGGCATCTCTTCCTCCCCAGAACCCCAATACAGTCATGAGAAAAACAACACATAAATCTTCGCACTAGTCCTATGAACCTAAAACTGTTTTAAAGTACAGAGTTTATTTACAGAAAAAAAACGGCTGGTGTTCACTATAAGCACACGCAGAGGGGGCCCTGAAAGGCAGCTGTTCTAGTTTGCTAATGCTGCCAGAATGCAAAACACCAGAAATGGATTGGCTTTTATGAAAGGGGGTTTATTTGGTTACACAGTTACAGTCTTAAGGCCATAAAGTATTCAAGGTAATGCATCAGCAATCGGGTACCTTCACTGGAGGATGGCCAATGATGTCCGGAAAACCTCTGTTAGCTGGGAAGGCACGTGGCTGGCATATGCTCCAAAGTTCTGGTTTCAAAATGGCTTTCTCCCAGGACATTCCTCTCTAGGCTGCAGTTCCTCAAAAATGTCACTCTTAGTTGCACTTGGGGTATTTGTCCTCTCTTAGCTTCTCCAAAGCAAGTCTGCTTTCAACAGCCGTCTTCAAATGTCTCTCATCTGCAGCTCCTGTGCTTTCTTCAAAGTGTCCCTCTTGGCTGTAGCTCCTCTTCAAAATGTCACTCACAGCTGTACTGAGTTCCCCCTGCCTGTCAGCTCATTTATATGGCTCCACTGATCAAGGCCTACCCAATGGGTGGGCCAACAAGCCATGGAAATTATCCAATTAGAGTCATCACCCACAGCTGGATGGGGCACATTCCAAAGAAACACTCAAAGAATTACAATCTAATCAACACTGATAGGTCTGTCTACACAAGACTACATCAAAGATAATGGCATTTGGGGGACACAACATATTCAAACTGGCACAGCAGCCCTGAGGGGGGACACACCTAAGGGCTGAGCTCTAGGCGCTGCACCAGGTTGTTCACTGTGTGTGGAAAGAGAAGCTGCCTGAGGTAAGGATACACTCAGACTCCTGTTGATCAGGGACCTGGAAGAGCCTGAAGATTGGGGACAAGAAGGCCTGAGGAAGAGGCTTGTGGCTAGACCTCTGAGAGTGGGCACAAAATGTAAAAATCTTTGTGACACATGTTAATGCACACCATAAAGCAACTGTCAAGAAGAGGCACAAAACAACCAACTAGATCAACTGACTCAGACAGTTGACATCACACAGCCCTGTCACCAGCTACCCCAGTGCTGGCCCGATGGATGCATGGATGGGGTAGCCAGGGTGGCAGGGATGGAAGCTGTGCATGGCCCGCATCATCAAGGCTGATCTACCTACTGTCAGCCTCGGGGAACAATGCTGAGGCCCCAAGATGGCACCATCCCTCAAGGAAACCATCCAGTCACTTGGTGGAAAAGGGACCCTTCTATGGTAGGGGCAGTGACTCATTCTGACTGGGATTGACACATATTCTGGGTATGGGTCTGCCTTTCCTACCCACAGGCCTCAACTAGCACCCCTATATGAGCAATTAGAGAGAACTTAATCCACTCACAGAGGATCCCCCAAAACTTTGCCATGAACCAAAAAATCCATTTACAGTAAAGGATCTGCAGCATATGCCCATAGGATACACTGATCTGGCTGAGTGGGAATGCAAAGGCCAGTCTCTACCTTGGGACAATTCTGAGGGGCCATTCTATCCCCCAAGCTTTCTGTAAGATTAGCTGAGGTCCCTGCAGCAAGCACATTGTGGGACAGCTTCTCCCTCGGCCCCACCCTGTCTTCCTTGTATCTTTCAAGAACACTCATAATAAATGTTCTGCACACAGCTCTCCATCTCAGACTCTGTTTCCAGGGATTCTAATCTAAGATATCCCCCAAGCTCAAGCAGAGATATTGGGAAACCCAAATGATGCCGAATCAGTCCCTTGATATAAGGGATGCCAACAGTTACACAGTGATCTACAATCAATAGATTAATTGATCTTCAAGTTGGTTGTTTTGAATCTGTCTCCTCTCACTGGGGTTCAAAGGAATTGCTCAAAAGAAGAAAAATGCAGCCTATAACCACATTACATTGGTGACCTACTCATGTGCCCTTCTTCCCCACTTGGAATCACATGATTCAGGATAATTCTAATAATAAAACCTTCAGCAAGATAAGGACAAATCCAAGCTAGGGAACACAACCAAGCTGCCCTTCCAAAGGGAAGGGGATGGGCTACTGCTGTGAGGTCCACAGTGGGGGTTAATGTTAGACTGAAGTATTTTTAAACACCAACAGAGAAAAATGTGGAAAACAGGCTGATTGATTGACAGACAACCCAATTTTTAATCTGGGCATCTTAATAAATTCCACAGTGCAGATGACCAATCTTATCTCACCTGATTTCTACCCTTCACAAGGAGATGGCCTTGATTTTAGAGGCCAGAATAAGAAATTCTTTATCAAGCAGCTCGCTCACTACAAATGGCTGAGCCTGAGCAGCCCTGAGCCAGTCCCCGGAAGCCATGTTTCATCATCTTTTCATGGTAAGAGAGTTTTTCTTATTAATTACACTTTCAGAAGCAACCCCTTTTTCAGTACTGTGTTAGAGCCACACCAGTCTGGGACCCCCTTAAACCAAGTCCAAGATTTGAGATTTCCTGGACCTGGAAAATCTGGGCTATTTGAAACCTAGAGTGTAATTCCGTGTGGGGGTTGGTCCATTTCCAGTTCACACTCACAATAAGGGTCTTGTCACTCTTGGGGTCTCCTGTTAGCCTTCCCTCCTTGGGCTGGCTTCCGGTTTCTATCTCTTCCCTCTCTTAGAGCTAGACTGCAAGGCCATCAAGGAAAATCCCCCATTCCGAGATCAGTAAATGCCCCCAGGGCAAAAGCGGCATCTGTGCTCTTTCACCACAACTGTCCCTCGTCTCCTTTTGTTGTTGACCTAGTCATGTCTTACTGCCTTGTCAGCAATTTAATATGATTTAAGAAGATTTCAAAAATATTTTATGCAGCATTATTAGTTGTCTCCAATGGGAGAGTTGGTCCAATAATTTAGCCTGCAGTTGCTACAACCTTCTTGAGGAATAACCAATTCCAACCAAACTTGGGACCCTACTAAGAGGTGTTGAGAGATACCCGAAGTTTGATTGTGTGTCTCAAAACAAAATGATCAGTTTTTTAACAAGCACATCTTTCATTGCAGTTACTGAGGTCTGCAGTTCTCAGTACTGGTTTAGGATCCTCTAAGAAAGGGGGGATCTGGGGGTGGAAGGGGATCTGTGGCATCAGGCCCACCAGCTCTGCTATTGAGCAGCCATGCAAACTTGGCCAATAATGCCAGCTCTTGGCTTGTTTTCTTCTCTGGAAAATGGGAATAATAATAAGGCCTGCCTCACAATGTTGTTGCGTGGATTAAATGAGATACTATGTGCAAAGCCATTAGTACCACGTTTGCATTTGTTAAGTGTACAATAAACATTATTATTATCATTATCCCTAAGGCTTTGATATCATCAGACACACACGCAGACTCAGACGCACCGAACTCCCTCCCCCACTTCCTGCACCCAATCTGGCTAAGAACCACACTGACTTAATGATAATCTGAATAAATCACTCAATTCAAATAAATCACTCAATGGTCCGTCTGCTAAGGACATTATTTAGAAGGCCTGAAAGGCAGTCCTCCTGGATTTTATCTCCCTGAACTCATTCTGTGACCTACAAACGTGAGAGGCAGACAACCGAGATGTGGAAAGGGCCTGGAGATCCACCCCACCCCAACCCACCCCAAAAGATGCCTCTGCAGCCATGTGCCAAGTTGTGCTGTTGTGATAAAGCAGAAGACTGTTTGAAAATAATCAAAAATTCTCTCAGGAAGCCCAATTATATTTTTACATCAAGAATCAAAATGCTGGTACCGCAGACTTCAGCCTATCATTCACAAACCTTTTATCCTGTAATTAAGCCAGATCTGCTGCTGGGCTAATTCTTCCCTGAGTGACACCACCCTTCGAGCCAGCCCGCATGTCTGTAGAAGACTTCACTCTGATGATCTATTACACCAATACATCACCGCGGTGCGCTGCCTCCTTAATGATTTATCCATAACACATCATCAGAGTGAGGCACTCTCGTAATATACTGCTCAATAAGTCTGCGGTGGCCAAGGAAAAGAGCCATGGCCTGCGACCGAGTCTGTGCTCTTACATGGTGGGAGTCAGCCCGCTGGGCCCTTGCTGGGCTCTCCCTTCCTAAATAAGTGTTTATATAGGTGGGAGGGCCCTGGTACCAACAGGCTTTTAAAACACGAAGAACCATGACCTTAAAAATGTCCTATAAATTCAGAGCAGAAGGGCACCTAAGTGGGAGGGGGTGGGGTCTAGTCTTCTAAGCCTGTCAGAAAGGTGGAAGCTCTTTTTTTAAGCTCTTTCTTGGTAAAAGGCCAGGGCCACTGCACCCTGCAGTCTATGCACATGGTGCCCTCTGGGGTTGTGCAGCACACTGCCTGGCTGACCTTAACAGGCAGCCCTCTAGAAGGCCCTAGCTAAGAGATTCTAGCCTCGTTCAAATCAAGGCTCTGGGAGGAACAGACTTATATCATGGGGTTGTCGTGATCAGGTACAGAGAAAGACATAGCATATAGAGTTCAGATAAAGTACAATAAAGCACTTATCACATAGTAAGTGCTCAGCAAATGCTAGTCATTACTGATGGCAGCCTTAACAATTCTGAGAGCCAGGAAGCCTTTAGGTCCAGGGCTGGAGGAGCAGACAGCTCCTACATATCATGTTCTTCATCCTGCAGGGCCCTGCCTAATTTTTTGCATATTTAGATCCTGCGTCATTCAAAAGAAAAAGGGGCAGAGTGGAAAGGAGGATGCTTACAGAAACACTTACCAGAATAAAAATAAGTAGATGAGGTCATGTGAGTGAAGGAAAAGAAAGATTACAGAAAGTTAAAGCAAAAGTAATGCATCGAAACAACACCAAGAATCAGCAAGGCTGGGAGCCATAGGTGCACTCGTGCACTCAGGTGAGTGTGTGATTAGTGCAAGCACTCTGGAGAGCCATGCACCTTCATCTGGAAAGCTGCAGCTGTGCACACCCTGCAGCCCAGCCATTCCACTCCTAGGTGTTTTCCTGGGTCAGAGGGACTCTTTCTTACACATGTGCAGAGAGAGATGGTGTTTTAGCTTCCTAAGCTGCTCAAAGCAAATACCATGAAATGGGTCGGGTTAAACAATGGGAATTTATTGACTCACAGTTTTGAGGATGCAAAAATGTCCAAATCAAGGCATCATCAAGGTGTGATCCTTTTTTTCTCTAAGACCAGCTACCAGTGATCATCAGTCACATGGCAAGGCACATGGCGGCGTCTGCTGGTCTCTTCCTTCTCTTCCAGGTTTCATGATTTTAGCTTCTCTCTTTGTCTGAATTTCATTCTCTTATAAAGGACTCCAGCAACAGGATTAAGACACATACTGACTGACGTGGGACATACCTTAACTGACGTAATCTTCATCAAAAGGTCCTACTTACAATGGGTTTACACCCACAGGAATGGATTACATTTAAGAACATGTTGTTTTTATGGGATACATACAGCTTCAAACTGCAACAGATGGGTTTAATTGTCTTTCCTAAAACATCCTGGAGACAGCAAAAAGCTAGAAACTATCTAAATGCCCACTAACAGGAAACTAAATGTACAACAATGATAGCCAACTCATAACTATCACATTACCATGTAATAAATGTAAATACTTTACATCTATTAACTTATTTATTCTTCATATCAACTCTACGAGGAGGCACAATCATTAGCCCCATTTTATAGATGAGGCAATTGAGGCACAGAGAGGCTGAGCAATTTGCCAGGTCACAGAACTAGTAAGTGGCAGAGCTGGGGTAGAAACCCTGGCAGTCTGGCTCCAGGGTCATGCTCTTAAACTCTACATATACATTTTTCTAGTCTTAACAATAGAATATTATGCAGCAGTGAGAAACAAATTAACTAGAGCTACCTGTGTCAACACAGATATGTTTCAAAATAAAAATCTTGAATAAAAAAAATCAAATTACTCCCTGGCAGCAAGGTATTGAAAACCCCTAATTGACCAAAAGGGTGGAAAATAAAGGTAACAATCTGAGGTTACAATGGCTGAGAGATCCCAAATAGAGTAGAGAGGCTATCCTGGAAGTTTCTCTTATGCTAAGATCCAGCTAGACATCCCAAATGGCCACAGTATGCCATGCCCTTACCAAAAGTAAATCCACAAATACCTAGGTCCCTACCTGAGATTCTATAAAAGATTCATTCACTAAGTTTTATCTCTCAGAAACTTAAATCCACCAGAGTGTTCCTATGCCAGACAAGTCCTAAAACCCTCTTTAAGAACAGCCTCCTTAAGAACAACAATCAGATGTAGCCCCTTTCACCATACTGTCAACACCCCCTTTCAATATGAACAAGTTAGGCTGGTCCCTGCCTAGAAGATGGAGAAAGAGATTAAGTGAGAGGAAAGGATAGCAACAAACAAGATAAGATTTAATGAAGGTAGGCCTATGAAAACTGAAACTTTATATAAATATATATATTTTTAGATGTTGGGCTGTTGAAATAGCTGGAAGGAGGTAAATAATATTCTTTGAAATTTGCTCTACAGCTACTCATCAAATTGTGCTTTGAAAGTCTTCAACCTTCTGTACATACCCTATATTTCATAATAAGGAAATAACTGAAACTGTGGAACTGTAACCCATAACAATTTTTGAAATTACCTATATAACTGCTGGTTGAGCCGTGTATCAAAAGTTAACACCTTTCTGTATGTATTATATTTTACAACAATGGAAATGGCTGAAGTTGTGGAACTGTGACCCATGACATTCTTTGAAATTTGCTCTCTAACTACTTGTTAAATTGTACTTTGAAAACTATCACTGTTATATATATATATGTTAAAGTTCACAATAAAAAAATGCATTAAAAAATCAAATTACTGAAGGATACATATTGTATGAAGCCACTTATATGTTTTTAAAACATGCAAAAATACTATACGTTCTTTACAGATGCATACATATGTATAAAAATTATTTTTTTTTAATGAGAAGAATAAACACCAAGTCCAGGAAGATATTTACCCCCAAGGGGTAGGGAAGAGGGAGAACAGGATCAGGAATGTGTACACTGAGGGCTTCATACATATTTGCTAAGTTTTTTGTTTCAAGCTGGGTGGTAGGTATATGGAAGTCTGTTATATATTCTCTATAATTTTTATGCTTGAAATACTTCATAAAAATAAAACAATGTCATTACCATTACCAGAGCTACACATGACTGTAAAGTTATCTCTGAATATCCTCACAACCAAAGCAATGAGGAAAACTAAGATACCAAATTTGCCAAGTCCACAAAAGAAACGCATCTCAGCTGTTCAAAAGAAGCTCAGGTTTTCCTTGAACCAAGATCTGAGAAAAACTTCCCTCAGGAGCCTTCATAGTGGAAAAGATGGGTACGAACATTCCTACAGTAAAAACAAAAGGGAGCATTACATAACCATTTCCCAGAGTCCCTCGATGCACCAGCGGCTGACTGCCAAAGCAGGATTCAGAAAAAGCTGCGCTAGGAGGGGACCCATCTCCGTGGTCAGCATCTGGGACATTTCCAGAGAGAGTAGGCCGGTGTGAAGCAAGAGGCAGGCAGGCGGACCCCGGGACCGTTTGCTGTGGACACAGCGTCGCCGTATTCTACAGGCACGGAAGACGGAGCGGAGCCGGCAGTCTCTGCCCTGGGGCAGGAAGGTGCACACCCTATTGCCCAGCGCTGCCCGTGGTCGCCAGCACTTCTTGGACCCGGGATTCAGCTGCCTCTTTAAACCTTCGGTTCCTATCCTCGTCTTACAAAATAGGGAGTCAAGAGGTAGCCCGTGGAACAAGAGGGAGAATCTAAGCGAGCTAAATCCTCATGGATCACAGCAGAAAGCCAGGAACAACGACTGAGCTAATAAAGCAGGAACTAGTGGTATAAGCTACTTCTTTGGCAACGTCAAGGTAACCGCTAGAAGCACATGGATAAGGGGTTGGCCCCAGGGATAGGCCTGGGTGGAGGGCAGGGGGAGCCTGTCCCAGGGACTGTGGAGAGCCTCGAATATGGACAGGGTTATTAGGCAACATTAAGGAATTACTGTTTAGTACTATTTTGTTGGGTTTGATAATGGTATTGTGTTGATGTAAGAAAAGGTCTTATTTCTCAGAAATGCAGACTGAAGCCTCGGGAGTGAGAGGTCATGATGTCTGGATTTGCTTTAAAAAACTTCAGAATAAAATATAGATTAACAAATATGACAACATACTTACAATGACTAAGTCTATTTGATGAACAGATGGAGGGGTCATTGTACTATTCTCTGTACCCTTGTGAGTGTTTCTGCAATAAAAATGTAAAAAGTGAAAAGATTTCAGGTAAGTGTTTAATAAGTCTTAGGACGTGCTTGCTCCCTGCATCTTTGCATCTCTTCTTGCACCCGCGGACCCAAAGAACAGGACTTCAGAGATCTCATAGCTCAATCCCCTTATTTTACAAAGGACTGAAAAGGCTTTCCAAAGTCAGGCAGCCCATTGAGCTGGCGCCAGACGGGGTTGCCAGGAGCCTCACAAGTGTTCTGTCCCCTGTCCCATATCGCCTCCTGCCTCATTTTGGGGGCTAAAGGAACTAGTCTTAAATGTCAGTAATCAAAGACGGTGCACTCAGTTTGTTTGCTTTTTAAGGCAAACATTGCCTGTGGGTCACTGAATTCTCATGTGTAAGAAATCTAGATTATACCCTGAAAGTATTTTTTTCTTTTCAGCTTAATAGGAAAGTACATTCAAGCCCTTTAGATCTTCAAGTAACCCCTCTGGGGTTAGGCAATGCATATGTCAGTTGAGCAATAAGCAGCTTCATCTATTCATCTTTAATATTAATTATAAAAGGCCAATACTCAGGGGACCTAAGTCCTGAAGATGTGAGTTTCCTAAATTTGACCTTCTGGGACACAGGTATTCAAAGTGGTTCTTTCAAGAAGGTAGTCTAGGCTCATCAATAATCAAAAGCAAAGGAATCAACAGCCCCAACCTGAGTAACATTGTGTGTTGGAGGTTCGATTGTCCAGAAGGCTAGGAGAGACATGGCAGATGCTATGGGGCCATAGAACATTCTGATGCCCTTTATATGCCTGGAGCTCTGGGAACAGATCCATCCTACTCAGCTGGACTACCTCCTATGACCTCCATGTCTTCCCTCACATCCCAAAGTGGAGAAGTTGGGGATGGGGCAGGACTGCCAAAGACAAGCTTTGCCTTCTTAGGATTTAAATAGGAATTTTTCTGGGATTAAGCCCACTGCCTACTGTTCTAACCTTGGCAGGGCCGCATGAGTATGGCTGGGTAGGTGTTCCAGTTTGCTAATGCTGCCAGAATGCAAAACACCAGAAATGGATAGGCTTTTATAAAAGGGGGTTTATTTGGTTACACAGTTCCAGTCTTGAGGCCATAAAGTGTCCAAGGTAATGCATCAACAATCAGGTACCTTCACTGGAGGATGGCCAATGGCATCCAGAAAACCTCTGTTAGCTGGGAAGGCACATGGCTGGCGTCTGCTTGCTCCCAGGCTGTGTTTTAAAATGGCATTCTCCAAAATGTCTGCATCAGCTTCCAATGGCCATCTTCAAAATGTCTGTGTAAGCTGCAGCTATTTTTTTTAGCTCCTGTGCGTTCTTCAACGTGTCCCTCTTGGCTGTAGCAAGCTTCTGGCCTGTGTGGCTCTTTTTAAAGTATTCCAGTGATCCAATTAACACCCACCCTGAATGGGTGGAGTAACACCTCCATGGAAGTTATCCAATCAAACGTTTCACTCACAGTAGATTGAGTCACGTCTCCATGGAAACACTCAAAGAATTACAATCTAATCAACACTAATACGTCTGCCCACACAAGATTGCATCAAAGATAATGGCATTTTGGGGGACATAATACATTCAAACTAGCACCATGGGAAACCCAGGAGGCGTGGCTCAGACTCTCACAGGCTTGAGCCACCCCCAGCCCTGGGCGCTCCCTCCCCCCAGTCCAAATAGGAAGCCCAAGGAGTGAGTTCTTGGTTCCTGGCAGTCCACTGTCCCTGACATTACACCCTCAGGGGGCTGGAAGCTTGAGGAGCCAAAGTGACACATATGCCGGGACAGGAGCCTTGAGGAAGATAAGGAGCTGCAGGAGGGCTGAGGCCACGACCCTCATGTGGAGATGGAGCAGGGCCACTTGCCTCACTTAGCAGGAGCCCCAGGAAGGGGGTGAGAAAGCTCAGGAGCCTGCTATCTACTAGTTTAATATTCCAGAGATAATCCTGAACAAGCTTAGGGTTTAGACTGAGCCTCCCAGGAGCAAATTTGATGAACAAGCAGGCATTTCCTGCAGAATTCTTTAGCAGTCAGAGACCAGAAAGCACAACCTTTACACCCTCACCCTGCTGCTCCACCTCTCGTGGGTCCTCTCCCCCGGCTCTGCACTGCTTCTGGGGGAAGCCCAGCACCAGCACCATCAGCTCTGTAGCCATTTTCTTCTTCCCCACATTTTACTTTGTGTAATTTTGTGTAATTGTAAGAAGGCTTGAGAGTTTACAAATTACAGCCAGCATCTTGTTTGGGTTTTGTACCCCAAGACTTACTTGGTGCAGATATTGTTACCCCATGTTATAAATGAGGTAACCATCCATTTGTTCATTCACTCATTTACTTAGAAAATAAACTTTTAAGTATCTGTTAGGCTCCAGATGCTGTGTTGAGGCTGGATGTGGCTCAAAAGGGTTAAGTGACTTGCCCAAAGCCAAGGCCACAGAGAAGTGGCAGCATCAGGATTCTCACCCAGTTCTTTTAACTGACACTTAGAAAGAAAAGAAGATACAGCTCTTTCTCTCTAGCTCACCTGGCTGGCAGCCTCGGCTCTAGCATCCCAGGTATCCAAACACAGAGGGGCCCCACAGCCCACCTACAGACCAACAAGTCAGACGGAGGAGAGGGGCACAGGGAAGGACACGGACAGATCTTCTTGGCTCCCCCAGGCCTTGTCCCCACCCCACCCACCATTCCAGCCCCAGCAACCCCACCACCTCTACTCCCCCAGTCCACCCCTGCCTGCCCCAAGTGCTGACCCCAGGAACAATGTCTCTGAGTTTGGACCTATTTTCCTGTCCTGGGTCTCTAAGTAGTGACTCTCTGGCTTCCCTCCACAACGTGGGGTGCAGGAGTGGGGGACATAAGGAAAGCAGAACAGTTCATTGCAAAGAGGCCAGGAGAACAACAATGAGGGACGAAAGCAGCAACCCACCAAGTTTTCCAGTGAGACCCATCAGCACTGGGTAAGTTCCAATAGTGGACAAGTTCCCAAATGAAATCCTTGATTTCCTCCTTTGCCTTTTTGTTTTGTTTTGTTTTTCAGTGCTGGAAGATAAAGACAGTAACTGGGGCAGGGCAAGAAAAGAGAAATGGTTAAAACTAGTGGCTGGTGAAAAGGGTCACAATACCTATTTTTGTTTGTTTCTTCCCCGTTTTAATCTAATACACAATCCTCTCCATCCGATTAGAATCAACAGTTGCTGAGAGTCTGCCAGGCACTGAGAACAAAGACTGACTGCATGCCAAGAACTTTATGTTCTCATTTAATCCTTATAACAACCCGATGAGATAGATGATATATCCCTGTTCTACAGATAAGGAAATTGAGATTCTAGTTGTTCAATAAATTTCCCTAAGGTCAAACAACAAGCAAGAGACCACGGCTTCAGAGCCAGGTCGGTCTCTCCAGGGCCGGGGGTTTTTCCACTGCTCCACATGGCCTCCCTGCCTGCACCGTTCTCTCCCTCCATCCTCCACAGCAAATTCGCAGAAGTGTCACTGACTAGAGGAGGTTAGGAAACACGCTCTGGGCAGCCTCTCCGGGGACTCAGCAGTCAGCTCCTTCCCCTCCTGCTCCCCGGCGGGCCTTTGTCATATGTCCCATGGCCTCTCCTCTTTCATCTCTGCTCCATCCCAGTAGAACTCCAGGACCTCAGCTTCCTAAATCTCAACCAGCAAGTTATTTTACAAGGACACTCATCAACCTTGAAAGGCAAGGTACCCCGGGGCAACGAAACAAAATTACCGTTGTTGAACAATGTGAGGGTACAGCGCCATCTAGTGGCACTGGAGCTGATGGTCCCAGACCGTGACATTTTCAGACAATCAATATCTCATTATTAACCATAATCACAACCTGATGTTTACTTTTGGAGAAGTGTTCAACAGCAAGGAATGCACATGCACTTTTCTGCATGTTTCAGAGGCCTGCGATCCTAAATGCCACGATGGCTATTAAACAGTATCCCACACATAAGCAAACAGGAAAGAGCAGAGATTGATTGTGTATCTTTTTCATCGAAGCTGCTCACCAAAAACAAAGCATCCGTTGGAGCCACTGACCTTTCACTAACTGCTGGAAGGAAAATGTTGGATAAATAATAAATAAACCACTACTAGAATATTGCGTAGAACCATTTTTTAATTAAAAGAACTAAGCAACCAGAAGGTCAGATGACTGACATTTAAATTGCAATCCAGAAAAAGCATCAATCAAGGGTAGAACTATACCTAAAATGTATTTTCATTGCCAGCTAGTATTCAACAAAAATCCCTCTCTGTAATTTGTAATTTTACAAATCTGTGATCTATAAGGATGGAGAGCTGCTGAGGTTGGTACTTGGTGGTGGTGGTAGCAACAGCATTTTGTAGGGGACAAAACACTAAACTTCCTTCCTCTTTTGCCTTCCCCTAGCAACCTTTTCATTTTCATGCTGCAGCAATAACCACTCGTCTTGTTCAGCATCTCCACAGAAACTGCTTCAGTGCGGGCTCAGCCAATCAGAACGCTACCCGAGGAGTAACATGAAAGCCATTGCCTGTCTTTTCCACGGGAGGGCAGGTACCCTTCCTCTGCCAGCCAAGGTGACCTCAACCAAGTTGCTTTCCTGCTCAGGCATCCCTGGTCTCACCGTCCAAGGCCCAAAACACAATACTGACCTAGCCAGAGTCAGTCCTCCATCTTTTGGCTGTTCTGAAATAGCTCAGGACCAAATCACCACGCCCTCTACCCCTACACAACTCACCTTTCCTCTTTCCTAGCTTCTCCAGCTGAGGTAGGGCTGGTTTGCTTTCACCATCAGCATCACATCACGTCATATGCCCAAACTTCTACGTAGTAAAAAAACTGCCAATCTAGTTCCAAGACAGCTTTTGTCAGAGTTAAGAGCTGAGAAAGACGTAGGAGGCAGGGAAAATCCAGCATGCCACGTCTGGATTCCCAGCAGCACAGGCAGGCACCAGTGCTAGCCTTGGAGAAAATCTTCCACCTGAATGACTTTGCTTAAAAAAAAAAAAATCTGCTGAACATCTTTAAGTGACAAGCTATCATTCATTTAGAGATGAAGGTATGATTTTGACAAAATCAGGAAACCTTTGGGGGCACAGATTAATCTGTAACACCACTTTCATTGTCAGAAGACTTGGCACCATTTTAAATAGTTTACAAATTTACGAAAAGAATTGGGCTTGTCTTCTAAGGACACACAATCAAGGATGAGGTCTACCCAACAAAAGCAAAGGAAGATATATAGACTTGTAGGAAAAAAATATAAATAGGCATAAAAGTGCTGGAGAAAACATGGAGAGAGGGATGTACCTATTTACTGTTGGTGGGGAAGTAGAATGGAGTAGCCCATCTGGAGGACAGTGTGGTGGTTCCACAAGAAGCTAAGTATATGGGTGCCATAAGGTCCTACAACCTCATTATGGAGTATATACTTGGAAGATCTGGGAGCAGGGACATGAATGGACATTTGCTCACTTACGTTTATGGAGGCAGTATTCATGATTTGCAATGGGCGGAGGTGGCCTAAGAGTGCATCAACTGATGAACAGAATCATGAACTATGGTGTACACATACAATAGAATATTGAGCAAGTGAGAGAAGGAGTGAAGCTGTGAAACACGCAATGAGGTGAATGGATCTGGTGGACAGCATTTTGAGTGAAGTATACCAGAAACGAAAAGATAAACTTTATAACACCTCACCAATATGGACCAACTACAATGTGTAAACTCTGAGAATTGAATCTTAGAGCACTGCTTATCAGGGGAACACTTATTGTAATGGTCCCTGGGTTGTAAGATCTTACAGCAGTCACATCTATTCAGACAATAAAAATATATTTGTAGGGTTCCCCTGAGGAGCTGGGGGAAAATGAGGAGATGTTGGACGTCCCCACCTGGGTTATTGCTGATGTTCACGCACATTGAGGACTGACAATTTGGTATGCTGGGCCCTCAATCTTGGGGCTTGCTCTTATGAGGTTTGTTACTGCAAAGGAGAGGCTAAGCCTACTTACAATTGTGCCTAAGAGTCTCCTCCAGAGAACCTCTTTGTTGCTCAGATGTGGCCCTTTCTCTATAGCTAAGCCAACTTGGCAGGTGAACTCACTGCCCTCCCCCCTACACGGGACCTGACTCCCAGGGGTGTAAATCTCCTTGGCAACACAGGTATGACTCCCAGGGATGAGTCCGGACCCAGCATCATGGGATTGAGAAAATCTTCTAGACCAAAAGAGGGAAGCAAAATGAAACAGAGTTTCAGTGGCTGAGAGATTTCAAATGGAGTCGAGAGGTCACTCTGGAGGGCATTCTTATGCACTATATAGATATCCCTTTTTAGGTTTTAGTGTATTGGAATAGCTAGAAGGAAATACCTGAAACTGTCGAACTGCAACCCAGTAGCCTTGATTCTTGAAGACGATTGTGTAACTATATAGCTTACATGGTGTGATGGTGTGACTGTGAAAACCTTATGGCCCACACTCCCTTTGTCTGGTAGAAAGTGGATGGATAAGTAGAAAAATGGGGACAGAAACTAAATGAAAAATAGGGTGGGATGGGGAGGATGGAATGATTTGGGTGTTCTTTTTTACTTTTATTTTTTATTCTTATTTTTATTCTTTTTGGTGTAAGGAAAATGTTTAAAAAAATTGATTGTGGTGATGAATACACAATTATATGATGGTACTATGAACAGTTGATTGTACACCATGGAAAACTGTATGGTATGTGACTGTATCTCAATAAAACCGAATAAAAAAATAAAGCAAAGGAAGAACTCTAACATCTCATAAATCCAGGGCCACTTAAACAAGGCTTGCTATTTAGACGTGGGACTTCAGTTCCTTGGCTGGCTTTCTCAGCCTCCTGTCCTTTCACTGAGAGTATTCACCTGGCCCAGCCCAAGACCCTGTGTCTCTCTATGCTCCCCCTTGGAGAGCTCATTCATTCTACTGGCTCCAACTCTTCTGCCAGGACGGGGGATTTTCTCCGTCTCTCCAACATACTTATCCCATATCTGGCTGTGATGTTGCACCATCCCCACCAGCTCAGCATGTTGAGAGCTGATGCTTTCTTCTCTGAGAGGGCCAGTTGCTCTTCCCAACTCTGCAGTCTTTGTTAGTGACACTACTATTCTTCTGCTCACTCGGATGTATAATCTTAGAGTCACCTGTCCCCACTTTGGTCTCTGTGTGAGAATTAGATTAAGTTTAGCTTTCACACAGGGTGGGGGCAGCTCAGGGGAATGGCAGAGGGTCAAGAAGCCAAGCTATAATCGGTGGCTGGTCCTCCTGTTTATCTGCCCACTGTCTTTGCAAGGTGGAGACTGGGGGGGTGGGTAGAGGTTCCTTAAACAGCTTCATAAATTGTTACCAAACTAGCTTAGACTAGCTCTGCAGCTCAAGAACAAAGGAAAGGGCAGGGCAAGATGGCGGCATAGAGAGGAGTGGAAGCTAAGTAGTCCCCCTGGAACAACTAAAAAAAACAGAAACAACTAGTAAATAATCCAGAATAACTGTGGGGGGCAAACAAGACCATCCACTCATCATACACCAACCTGAATTGAGAGGAATGCCCGAGAACACAGCATAAAATCTCTCAGTGGAGAAAGCCCCAGTCATATTCAGTTTCCAGGGCTGTGACTCTAGGAAGGGTGGAGACAGCACAAGCAGAGAGTGAGACCATTGAAATGCTAATGACCTCCACCTGGGGGGTCTGTCTTCTCTAGGAGGAAAGGGGTGGGGCCCTTTCCATTCAGAACCAGACCCCAGAGCCTGGGGGAACACGGCCATACCTCCTCACACCAGTCAAGAATTATAGGTAACAGGCGTCACCTGCTGGGCAGAAAAGCACAGTGACCTGAGGCATCAAAGGGTGGAGCAATTTTCTAAGACACACCCACAGGGAAACCAGATACTGAATATTTCTTCCCTCTGGGACCTGAGCCTGTTCTGGTCTGGGAAAACCTGATTTGCATAACCAAGGAAACCATGCCTAGACAACAGAAAATTACAACCTACACTAAGAAAAACAAAGTTATGGCCCAGTCAAAGGAACAAACTACACTTCAACCGAGATACAGGAATTTAAACAACTAATGCTAAATCAAATCAAAAAGTTTAGAGAAGATATTGCAAAAGAGATACAGGCTGTAAAGGAAACACTGGGCATATATACGGCAGAAATCAAAAGTTCAAAAACCTACTAGTAGAATCTATGGAAATGAAGGGCGCAACACAGGAGATGAAAGACACAATGGAAACATACAACAGCAGATCTCAAGAGGCAGAAGAAAACACTCAGGAACTGGAGAACAAAACACCTGAAAGCCTACACGCAAAGGAGCAGATGGGGAAAAGAATGAAAAAATATGTGCAACGTCTCCGGGAACTCAAGGGTGAAACAAAATACAATAATGTACGTATCATTGGTTTCCCAGAAGGAGAAGAGAAGGGAAAGGGGGCAGAAGCAATAATAGAGAAAATAATTAATGAAAATTTCCCATCTCTTATGAAAGACATAAAATTACAGATCCAAGAAGCACAGCGTACCCCAAACAGAAGAGATATGAATAGGCCTACGCCAAGACACTTAATAATCAGATTATCAAATGTCAAAGACAAAGAGAGAATCCTGAAAGCAGCAAGAGAAAAGCGATCCATTACATACAAAGGAAGCTTAATAAGACTATGTGCGGATCTCTCAGCAGAAACCATGGAGGCAAGAAGGAAGTGGTGTGATATATTTAAGATACTGAAAGAGAAAAACCACCAACCAAGAATCCTACATCCAGCAAAGCTGTCCTTCAAATATGAGGGAGAGCTCAAAATATTTTCTGACAAACAGACAATGAGAGACTTTGTGAACAAGACACCTGTCCTACAGGAAATACTAAAGGGAGCACTACAGGGTGACAGAAGACAGGAGTGCGTGGTTTGGAACACAATTTGGGGAGATGGTAGCACAGCAATGTAAGTACACTGAACAAAGGTAACTATGAATACGGTTGAGAGGAAGGTGGGGAGCATGTGAGACACCACAAGAAAGGAGGAAAGATAACGACTGGGATTGTGTAACTTGGTGAAATCTAGAGTATTCAACAATTGTGATAAAATGTACAAATATGTTCTATGACAAGGGAGAACAAGCAATGTCAACCTTGCAAGGTGTTAAAAATGGGGAGGCATTGGGGGAGGTATGCAGTCAGCATAAACTAGAGACTGTAACTAATAGAATCATTGTATTATGCTTCCTTTAATGTAACAAAGGTGATATACCAAGGTAAATGCAGATAAGAGGGGGGGATAGGGGAGGCATGTTAGATACTTGACATTGGTGGTATTGTCTGATTCTTTATTCTACTTTGATTTAAGGTTATTTTTCCTTTTGCTGCTTCCTAGCTGTCATTTTTTTTCCCTCTGTCTTTTGCCTCTCTACCTTCGACTCTCCCTCCTGCCTTGTGGAAGAAATGTAGATGCCCTTATATAGATAGTGGTGAAGGTGGTGAACACATAAATGTATGACCACGCAGGGAACCATCGATTATTTACTTGGGATGGAATGTATGGTGAGTGAACAAAACCATATTAAAAAAAAAATGGGTTGATGACAAAACCTCAAGGGCAATATACTGAGTGAAATAAGCCAGACACATAAGGACAATTATTGCAAGGTCTCACTGATAGGAACTAATTATAATATGTAAACTCATAGACATGAAATATAAGGTACCAAGATATAGGACGAGGCTTAAGAATGGGGAGTGGTTGCTTAGTATGAGCAGAATGTTCAATTAGGATGAACTTAAATGTTTGGAAATGAACAGGGTTGTTGGTAGCAAGATGTGAGAATAACTAACAGCGCCGAATGGTGTGTGAATGAGGTGGAAAGGGGAAGCTCAGAGTCATATATGTCACCAGAAGGAAAGTTGGAGGTCAAAAGATGGGAATGTGTAAAACTGAATCCTATGGTGGGCAATGTCCATGATCAACTGTACAAATACTAGAAATCGCTTCCATGAACCAGAACAAATGTATGACAATACAATTAGAAGTTAATAATAGAGGGGCATATAGGGAAGAAATATATACCTACTGCAAACTATATACTACAGTTAGCAGTATTTCAACATTTTTTCATAAACATTAACAAATGTACTATACCAATACTATGAGTCAACAATTGAGGGAGGTTGGTTAGGGATAGGAGAGGATTAGAGTTTCCTTTTCTTTTTTTCTTTTTTCATCTTTCACTTTATTTCTTGTCTGGAGTAATGAAAAGTTTCTAAAAATTGAACAAAAATTAAGTGTGGTGATGGATGCACAGCTGTATGAGGGTACCCAGGGGCAAGTGATTGTACACTTTGGATCTTTGGATAATTGTATGGTATCTGAACAATCTCAATAAAAATGAAAAAAAAAAAAAAAGAACAAAGGAAAGAAGGGTGGTGACTTGTTTCAAATGTTCCAACTTTGCACAGGAGACTTTTTTTTCAAATGTTTCCAATTTGGGCAGGCTGCATGTTTCAAATTTGCGCGGGCTAGTTAGGCTTGTCGAATAGAATGTAACCTCTGAAGTATCCAGCCAATGGAGAAACAGGGGAGGGACTTGCGGTTAGGTGTAGGGAATAAATACTGCTGGGTCTATTGTTCTGTGCGCCAACCCCCACATTTTGATTGGGCACCTGTTCTTGCAAGATCGTGAATAAATTCTTTTCTTCTCCACAATCGAGTGAGCGTTTATTCCTTTTTAGGAATGGTGCTTGTTTCTCACATCTGGCATGTCCCGTCTTCCCCCCTGCCCCCCCGCCCAACTCCATTCTTTATAGCACGTCTGAGTAAATCTTCCTCCAACTTCACTCTGCTTTCATTATGATACCTCCCTGCTCAGAAACTTTCTTACATCCAACTCAACTCTTCTGGGTAGTTTTCAAGGCCACCGTGATCTGATTCCATCCTATCTGTAATAATAATAAAAGCACCTGTCATACAGATTACAAAGGAGCCTTCTCAATTAATCCTCACAATACCAACTGGCAGCCAAGCAAGCAAACATTATCCACATTTTTCTGAGAGACTGTGACAGGCACAAGGTCACGCCAGTAAAAATGCTCCAAACTAGAATCCAGATCTTCAGACTCAACTTATACAAACATTGCTGCAACCCGGACGTACACCTTCCTCTTCTTTAGCTCACCAAGCCCACACGGAGGGTCTACTCCCGAAAGCCATTTCAGTATTTTAGTGGATACTAAGATGAATCATAGTTTCTGCCCTTGTTTAGACTCTTAAGAGGGAAAGTTACTTAATGGGGAAGTTACCATTTGAATGTCAGGCCGTGGTAAATTAGGCAGGTGTACAAACAATAGATAAGGTAAACAAACTGCAGGAACATGCCTTGTGAGTGCAAAGAAGTTCAATGAGGACTTGACACTTGATTTGAACATTAGGAAGTTTCCAGGCAGAGATACCATTTGAAAAGGGCAGTAGAGGTACAGTTTCTAAAGACTGTAGTGTCAGGGAAGGTGCTTCTGGAAGAAGAAATGGTGCCCCCACTTCAAATCCCAGTCACCCTTCGAGGTTCTCCCAGGCACTATTCCCAGACCAGTCCAAAGCTGATCCTGCTCCCCACTGAATCACTACCATTGTTCTATAATTCAAAAAGATTCCTCTTCATCTTATCATTTTGCAACTCACTTTTCTTTTCCCAACTAGATTTTAAGCCCCTTAAAGACAAAAATGAGGCCATACTTCCCTTCCCTCCAAGCATACTCTAAGGGTGGTTTTTGCCAAACTGACTGTGGGAATAGTTCTGAATTCCCCCAAATAAGTGTCACACATTTCACTATGTTTTGATCACTGCAATCAATAGGTGACAACTTTTTTCTCCTGTTAAGAGATTTGCGATTAGGAATAGTCTCTCTCCCTTCTGCCAGGCTTAACCTGCCTCATGAAAGTCCTAGCCTGGTTTAACAAGATGAGTATGTATTGAGCAAACAGGCATTCTCATACATTGCTGGTGGGAATATAATTTAGTAAAATTTCTATGGAGTATGAAAACATCTATCACAGTGTAAGATAAGTTATTCCTCAATCCAGCAATTTCACTTCTAAGAATGTACCATATGGGTATACTAACCCATTGGCAGCACAGCAAAACACAGAAACAACCAATATTTCCTCAATTGGGCATTGGTTAAATCATGATGCAGTCACACAAAGAATCTCTGAACCATGTTAACTGGAAAAACAAGATACCAAACACTATGCATAGCATTTCCATGTATATGCCCAAAATATCTTTGGAAGGCCACACAGGGAAATGATGACAGTGTTGGCCCCAGGGGAGGGAAACTGGGTGGCTGGGGAACAGGTGTGGGAGGGAGATTGACTTTTCACCTTCAAATTTTGAACCACGTGCATGCGTAATTTTTTTTAAGAATTAGACAACAAAAAGTCTTCATTGTTATAGTAAAGAAACTGCCTTTAAAAAAGCCGGAAACAGATGCATGCTACAATATGGATGAACCTTGAGGACACTATGTAGAGTGAACTAAGCCAAACACAAAGTGACAAATATGGTAGATCTCACTAATATGAACTAAATATAATAAGCAAACTCATGGAGTTAATATCTAGAATATAGGTTACCAGAAGATAGAATGAGAATAGAGAATGGGGAGCTGATGCTAAATTTGTGCAGAATTTTTTAATAAGATTGATTGTAAATGTTTCGAAACGGGTAGAGGTGATGGTACACGTTATCATGTGTGTAAACAACAGCACTGAATCAGATGTGTGATTGTGGTTGAAAGGGAGGTTTAGGGTCATATATGTCACTAGAAGGAAAGCTAAAGGATGAAACATGGGACTGTATAAAATGGTGAACATGGTGAATATGGATGGTGAAGGTGGTTAATAGTACAAATACAAGAATGTTCTTCCATGAATTAGAACAAATGTATGTCATAACTACAAGGCATTAATAATAGGATGGTCTATGGGGAAAAATATATCTAATGCCAACTACAGACTATAGTTAACAGTAACATCTTAATGTTCTTCCATCAATAGTAACAAAGCTACCACACCCATGCTAAGTAACAATAATAGGGGGATACAAGGGAACTGGGATTTCTCCTTTTGGAGCTATAAAAATGTTCTAAAATTGTGATGATGAAAGCACAGCTCTGTGATTATACTGAGAGCCACTGACTGTACACTTTAGATGCACTATGTGGTGTGTGAATAATACTTTTTAGAAAACAAAAAACAAAATGAAACAAAACAAAAAACACACAAAAACAGAAACATAACATTTACAGAGGTAATCAGTGACTTACTTTCTCCGATTATTCCTCTGAGGACAAAATCCATTTCTTCCACTGGCTTGTTTAGTCCTCTTCCCAGAGTCTGGTTAGGTAAGTACCCAGTGGTTACCTAATGTTTTTGAATGGATGGAATTGACTTCCCATGAAAACTAAAGCATTCCCCAGACAAGAGGAATTGTAAGACAGTGGTCAAGGTGGGGAGGAAAGTAGCATGGCTGAGAAAGGAAAGCAGCTTTTGCCTCACGCATTTATTTGCTTACATTATGAGCATCCATGGGCAAATATCTGCACAAGCTATGAGATGTGAAGCCCGCCCTTACAGTCCACCGGGAGAGAATAATGTTCAAAAAACATTATCAAAATAGGCTAGAAAAGCTACAAGAATTTTTAAATAAGGAATTTCTGAAGCAGCTTATGACTAGTAATTGAAAATATTGACATAATCACAAATGCAAAGGTCACAACCTTAGAAGAACCTTTCATTTACTGAGTAAAAGAAATGGAAACGAGGAAGGCAGGCCAGTTGGTAAGGACCCATGAGCACGCCTCAGCACCAGGGAGGGAGTGAACCCTGGGTGAGAGTGGCATCTGAGGCATCTGATGGGCTTCTCCCCTCTGGGCAATCAAATTACCCACAGAGATGCAATCTGAATACAGCCTTCAGCTGGACATATGATTCATTCATTCATTCATTCATTCATTCAACAAATATTTACTGAGCAGTCTACTACATGCAAGCCTCTGTTAAGTGTCTCCGGCACAATCAAGTAAGATTCAAATTGTAGTTTTGGCCTTTGTCCATCACCAAAGATAGGTCCTCACTCTTACTGCAAACCCCAAGTCAGCTTGGTCTCTCAAGTTGAAAGTCAACAGTTCTATGGCAAAGAGTACAAAGATTATCTGCAGACAGAAACAGGTGACCAAGGAAACAGACAGTATGTACAAGAAAACATCTGATGGATTCAGAGAACCCAGTGTATCTAGCCCACATACTAACAAAAAAATCCAAGCAAACCTACTCAAAATGAGTGCCATTCAAACAATATTTATAAAGGTTTCCTCATGTTATTTATAGTTTCAAAGTAAATTTGCTCTCTAAGCAGCCAGAGAATTCTTTATTTAATAACATTCTAACATAAAAGTTCACATACCTGCTTCTTTCAAACCATGATACTGAGCTTTATAACAAGCCAGAATAGGAACTAAGAGAAGGTAAACATAATGCCTTAGAGAGTAAGAAACATTTACACAGTTCCACTGTTAAAAATAGCTCAGCATGCACTCAGTGAATAAGTCTGGATGTCAGTATACACAGCATACAAGTCTTTCAGGGAGGTGAGAGGCGTTCCAACTGCTCTTCAGGTGCCTCCGAATGCAGATCTTGCGGAACTTCTTTTGGAGGCTGGTTTTCTTCCAATACAGTTTGGGGTTTGACATCTACATGTTCAGATTTCAAGGAAACATGACCACCTCCCTGCTGCTTAAAAGACCAGATACAAGTACGTCACGTAGATGTTACCATTTTCACTTGATCTATTGGCTGAAGCCATATGACTATGCACATTCTATCAAAGTCAAAAATTTAACTTCAATTTCTCAGGTCAAATTATGTCATAAAAAAATAATAAGCATGACCTTTAAAGAATCTTTATAGAATCACAATTTCCAACACCCTAATGACCATTTACTTGTTCCAAGTAGCAGCCATAACCACAAAATTCCAGTATATTCCCTAGAATTCAAACCATCTTTGACCTAGAGTTGAAGAACATGAGCCAAGGTAGGGAAAAGAAAACCAAGCCTCCCTTTAACTTCTGGTAAACAGGAAACTAATCCTAGTAACAATTTTAATAATAAAATACTCACAGGCCTTGCTTCTCCTAGTCGTCTTAAAATGACACCTTGTGCCAATAAAGCCTTCCCTGTTTCCACAAATAACTTCTCTTCATCTGTCTCTCCAAGTTTCTGTAGCTCAATGTACTTCTCAACAAACCTGAAATTCCAAGCAGTCACATCTTAGGTCTGTCTGTATATTTAGAGTTGTCAAGCGATGCTATTACACAATATCAAGCAATCCCTTAATGGATATTACTATAGGAATGTCTTCTTTTTTCCTTTTCCTCAGGTGGAATCCAACAAAACTTGTCAAACTGGTACCTAAATCCTTAAAAAAAAAAAAAAAAAAAAAAAGTAAATAAAATTACTTACTGTTGACAGGTAGACTTGAAGTTTGGATTGAGTAGATCAAAAGCTTTTGGACCAGATCCATAGGCCGAATAAAATTTCCTAGAAAATACAAGTGACAGAATATTAACTTCCAATAATAGATTGGTCCAAGAACTGAGAAAAAGGAATAGCTGTTTGGTCCTGAGGAGTTAAGTACAGCATGATCTACATATCTTAAGTGTTTAACAGTTTGTTTTGTTTTGTTTTAATAAGTATACAGTATACATGTGGTAAATACATCAAAGAGTACAAAAGGGGATCCAGTGAAAACTAAGAACCCTCCCACCTCTCTACGCCAATCCCCACCTCTCTAGCCCAATCCCCGTTTCCCTCCCAGGAAACAACCACTAACCAGTTTCAAAGGTATCCATCTAGGAATATTCTATTAATATGCAAGCATGTAAATATGTATCATTCTCTGTCCCCAGTCATATTTTTTAATCCAAAGTAGGGTACTATAAACACTGTTCTACATCTTGCCTTTTTACTCAATATTTCTTAGAGATCATTTCAAATAAGTGAACGTAGACTTTTCAGCTCTTTTCTATTCTAGACAATGCAACAAATATCCTTATATATACTTTCTGGTGCAACTGAGCAAATAAGTCTGTGGAATAAATTTGTAAAAATGGTCAAAAGGTATGTTGTACATTTGTAATTTGACCTGCCACATTGCCAGACTGCCTTCCAAAGTGGTTATACCAGTCTACCCTCATACCACTAATGAATGAGAGTGACTATTTCACCATATCCTCACCAAATTGTACTTCAACTTTTTGATCTTTGCCAATCTGACAGGTGAAAAATTATAACTCATAGTTTTAATTTAAATTTCTTATGAAGAGATTGACCATGTTTTCATGTTTAAAACCCAATTAAATTCATTTTCTGTGAACAGTTCATGATATCACCTCTTTTTCTATTTGGTGGTCTTTTTAATGATTATTTATGAACAAATTTATAAACTGGAAATTAGTCATTTGTCAAACATGTTGTAAAATTTTTCCCCAGTATATTGATTGGTGTTTAATTTTGCTTATGCTATTTCTTTTCTTGCAGAAAATTTTAATCTTTTCTCTTATGGCTTCAGGGTTTTATGTCATGCTTAGAAAGGCCTTTGCCTACTCAGATTATTTTAAAAATTCTCCCATGTTTTCTTATAGTACTTTTATGAATTCGCTTTTTGAATTTAGGTTTTGATCCATCTGAAATTTATTTTGTCCTAAGTTCTTAAAAATATCAAAACACCAAAGGGGGAAAAAGCCACAAAGACAGAGGTTCAAAGAACTACATAAATACAAAGTGTTAATATTTTGGCATTAAGAGTAGTAATAAAAATATTCAACCAGAAACAAGAAGCAGTAAAATATTCTGCAATGACCCATCACCCAGTTCCACTGCCATCTATATAGTGGAAGTACAAACAGTTTTAATGTGCCAATGACCACAAAAACATCCCCACCAAGTGCATGCAATGGACCTGGGCAGAAAGGTGGTGAAAAAGTATTTAATGCCCCAAACATCTCATCTTCTACCCTGAAAACTTGAGTAGAGCAAGTGCATACTTGCTTTTTCCTACCTCAAAGGAGTATTGGGAAGAAAAAAGATTCCTCACATAAAAGATGCTTGGAGAGGTGTTGGGCTTCCTCACCCGAATGGTTGCTGATGTTCTCACAAACTTTGAGGACTGGTAGTTAGATGTGCCAAACCCTCTATCAGGGGACTTGCCCTTAAGAAGCCCGTTACTGCAAAGGAGAGGCTAGGGCTGCTTATAATTGTGCCTAAGAGTCTCCCCCAGAGAACCTCTTTATTGCTCAGATGTGGCCCTCTCTCTCTAGCTAAGCCAACTTGGCTGGTGAAATCACTACCCTCCCCACTATGTGGGATCTGACACCCAGGGGTGTAAATATCCCTGGCAACATTGACTATGACTCCCAGGGAGGAATCTTGATCCAGCATCGTGGGATGGAGAACATCTTCTTGACCAAAAGGGGGATGCAAAATGAAACAAAGTTCAGTGGCTGAGAGATTCCAAATGGAGTGGAGAGGTCACTCTGGTGGGCACTCTTACACACTACATAGATAACTCCTTTTAGGTTTTAATGAACTGAATCTTGAAGACAATTGTATAACAACGTAGCTTACAAGGGGTGACAATGTGATTGTGAAAGCCTTATAGATCATACTCCCCTTTACCCAGTGTATGGATAGATGAGTAGAAAAACGGGGGCAAAAAAACTAAAGGAAAAATGGGGGAGGGGACAATTTGGGTGTTCTTTTTTTACTCATTTTTTTAAATTCTTATTTTCACTTTTTCTGGTACAAGGAAACTGTTCAAAAAATACATCGGGGTGATGAATGAACAACTGTATGATGGTAATGTGAACAACTGATTGTATACTTTGGATGACTGTATGGTGTGTGAATAAATCTTAATAAAAAAATAAAAGAATAAAAACAAATAAAAATAAATTAAAAAAAAAAAGATGCTTGGGCCACAAGAATATAATGACTTTATAAATTCCATCTGCTTGCATCAAGGAATAGTGGTAAAAATAAGGGATTTGCATTAACTTCTGTTAGGCACAATCTCTGATCTTTACATGATAAAAGGAACTACACAAATTCTAGGTACTAAAAATTAACTGCCATCAGAATTTGAGGGAAAGGGTTTTTTCACAAATTCCCAGTGCGTGATTTACCACATACTTGGAATCCAGATATGTGCGCAGGAAGGCTAAATGTGGCCATAGAAGTGGTTTCCAACCCATTGTTCCAGAAGCTGTTTCAGGGAGCTAATAAAACTCTGATGGACATTCTCCAAACAGCCCCTATCCAGCCTTCCATCACTCCTCTCCAAAGAATCTTTTCTTATGTCACTCTCTACTAGTCTCATGGTTCACTTGTCCACAAAATTATGAACGACTTAATGTGCCACGCACTGAGCAAGGAAGGTCTTGAGATTACAGGGATGAATAAGATAGTGCTTGGCCCACAGTAGTTCTTAATAAATGTTTGTTATTTAATCAAAGCCAGGGCATTTGGCAGAACTGCTGATGACAGGTAAGACCCCTAAAGCAGAGGGGCAATGTGAACAGTGTATTCCAGATATCCGAAGGGGGAGACACTAACACGGGAAGGCATCAGAGAAGTATCCCCAAAAGAATGTGACATCTGAGCTGGTCTTTTTGTTTTACCATTAAAAAATTGAGGATTTAGCCAAGAAAATGTTTATTATGTGACTCAGATGAAAAAGAAAAAAAACAGAGCTTTAAAACATTAAGAAAGTTGCTGAGAAACCATTAGAAATATCATTTCCATGGCTATATAGGTTTTGAGGGGAAGGCAAGGGGAGGAAGGAAAGAAGTTCAAGAATGCATATTTCTACCAGTTTCACATCTGATGTGCACTTTGAAAGCGACTCAGAAAAGTATACCTGAGTTTACTGAAAGACTCTCCTAAATCATCTAAGCCTAAAGGCAACAGAAACCAACAAAAAGAAAAACCTGGTAGATTTCTTTACATAAAATACTCTAGTGCCTAGCACATCTGGCACAATGCTTGGCATATAGAAGACATCCCAAATGCATCTGTGGAATGAAATAAGCAACTTCTATTCATCAAAAAAAGCCTAAATACATTATAACATTCTCTCATCAATTGTAACAAAGGTACCATACTAATGCAAAATGTTAAAAGTGGAGGTGGGTATATGAAAACTGTATTTTATGCATGATCTTTTTGTAAACTTACTATTTCTCTAATAAAAAAATAAATTAAAAAACAAACAAACAGTTGCTCAGATGTGGCCCTCTGTCTCTAACTGAGCCATCTTGGCAGGTGAACTTACTGCCCTCCCCACTACGTGGGAACCGACTCCCAGGGGTGTAAATCTCCCTGACAACACAGGACATGACTCCCGGGGATGAATCTGGACCCGGCATCGTGAGATTGAGAATATCTTCTTGACCAAAAGGGGGATGCAAAATGAGATGAAATACTTTCAGTGGCTGAGAGATTTCAAGTGGAGTCGAGAGGTCACTCTGGTGGACATTCTTATGTACCATATAGATAACACCTCTTAGGTTTTAATGTATTGGAATAGCTAGAAGTAAATACCTGAAACTACCAAACTCCAACCCAGTAGTCTGGACTCCTGAAGACAACTGTATAATAATGTAGATTACAAGGGGTGACAGTGCGATTATGAAGGCCTTGTGGATCACATTCCCTTTGTCTAGCGTGTGGATGGATGGGTGAAAAGTGGGGACAAAAACTAAATGAAAAATAGGGTGGGATGGGGGGATGGTTTGGGTGTTTTTTACTTTTATTTTTTATTCTTATTCTGATTCTTTCTGATGTAAGGAAAATGTTCAGAAATAGATTGTGGTGATGAATGCATAACTATATGATCGTACTGTGAACAGTTGATTGTATACCATGGATGATTGTATGGTATGTGACTATATTTCAATAAAACTGAATTTAAAAAAAAACAACAACAAACAAACAATAGGCAAACAGACCAATGGAATAGTCCAGGAAAAAAAACGCTATAAACAGTAAATAACATATAAAAAAGTGTTTACAACCTATGTCAAATGATTAATATCTGTAATTCTATGAAGAACACTTATTGATAAGTAGCCACAATTATTAAAATGAGTAAAGAACATGGATATTTCCAAATAAAATTCAAATGTCCAAAAAATATAAAAACAGGGAAACTTACTAATTAAAAAAAAAAAAGAAATTAAAATTTTCAAACTATTTTTAAAGTATCTACATCAGAAAAAAATTTTAATAATCATTATCAATGCTGACAAGGGTAAAGTAAGAACGCTCAGATACTGCTAATCAAAGTATAAACTAGGACAGCTTTTTTTGATCTTACCAATTTAGATAACTGTAGCAAAAGACTTTTTAATGTTCACACTGTTAGACCTAATTATAGTGGTAGATGTCTACCCTAAAGAAATAATTAGTATTGCAGAGAAAAATACGTATTCAAAACTATTGCAGTTTATTATAGCTAATATTATATAAACACAAATGTCCAACCGTATGGAAATGGTCAAATAAAATACAGAATATCCACAATAGGTTTAATATATTCTTTAAAATGTATGACATGAGAAAATACTTACAATAAGGTTAAGTGGAAAAAAGGACACATTATTTGTATTGTATATTACTAAATTAAATCTATCTATCTATATACATATATATCAAAAAGAATGGAAGGAAACAGACTCAAATGTTATTAACAACAACACATCACTAATGGTTAACATTTATTGAAGGCTTACTTTGTGCCAGGCACTGGACTAAAAGCTTTTTATGTGCTATCTTATTTAACCTTTACAACCCTAAGAAGTCAGTTCTATTACTGTTATATTTTACTGTGTGGAAACTGAAGCTTTGAGGAGTAATTGGCCCAACGTCACAGAGCTAATAAGTAGTAGGTCTTGACTTCAAACCATTATCTCTAGACGGTGGGACTGTAGGTGATCTTTGCTTTCTTCTTTACACTTTTCCTTTGTTTCTAAATTTTCTACAGTAAGCATATATTACTTTTAATGAAAGAGAAAATTGATGCTTAAAGAAATAAAGAAAGCGAGCACTTTCCCTCAAACTCTTAGATTTGTATGCATCCTTCTCTCTAAAGTGGCATCAAAGGTCCTAGCCATGTTCCTACATCCACTCCTGAAGAAGGCCGGCACGATCATCAAGCACAAAAGCATGGAGTCAGAGATATGATTCCCAGGTCTGCCACCCTCTTGGGTAACATAGGAGATCAGTTAGTTAACCTCCCTTAGCCTCAGGAGCAAAATGGAGACAAGGCTACTTACCGTGCAGGGTTAGAGTAAGACCCAGGTGAGATAATGTTTGTAAAGGATTTAGCACGGTGCCCGGCCCAAAGCAGATGCTCAAAACCTGGTAGCTATCACTGCAACGATCTACGGGTGGCTGGACTCCAGACTCCACTTCTCAGAACTTCTGTTGCTCTCACCCTGTGGGAAGAGTGCTCATTTCCTAGTCTGAGCTAGGTATACCTAAGAACTCCACCAGGCAAGTCCCTGACTCAATTCCTTATTTATGTTACCAAGGTGCTGACTAAACCTTTCCGGACACTCACGCTCTAATCTGATCCTCGTGGTAGAAGATGTCCTGTATGGGAGCTTTGGCTTTGCCATATCGCAAGCGGGGCTTCCGGAAGACCGGCTCCCTCAGCGGAGGAAACGCGTTATATACGTCATACCAGAGGGGCTTCTCCTTCAACACCCCACCCCGAATCAGGTCCCGAGTCCTTAAGGAAAGGAAAAGAAAGTCAATTACAGTATCCTGCCCAAACTCCCAGAATCGGTCTAACGCAGCCTGGGACGTTAGAGGGATCACGGAATCTGCAACGCGTACCGGGAAGAAAGGAGGAGCAGAACTGTTCCCCACCTACGGGGAAGCCTTTTCCATATCCCAAACCAACCCAACAAAGCTCGGGGATTGAGTGCGTCCATCTCCTCCTTATATACGTCCCAGCCCCGCCCCTCACCCTCCATTCTGTCACGTCAATACAAGGAAAGTTCGGCCGGGCCCATAGGCCTCTTCCTCCCTCCTTCCTAGAGCCCTCCACCCAAGGAGGGTTGCAATTTTTAACGCAATAAATAACAAATCTAAGGGAAGGGGTCGTCAAGAACAATCATTCCGAGGCACAAGAGAGCACAGGAGACGGCCTCACCCGGCTCAGACACCCGCACCTGAAGAAAGCCTCACTGTGCTCAGACTCACCCAAGGAAGAGCGTGACCTGCTGAGAAGCCCTCCCGCGGCAAGCGCTCCCACCCACCCCCGACTCCGAGCACTCACCGCGAGAAGATGCTCCCCACGGTTTCCAGCCGGCTTCCCGCCATGATCTGAGCCTTGAAACCAGCGCGACCAGCTGCCACCGGAACCAGAAACGGGAGCGGCAGGTAAAGGGGGCATAAGCTGCTGGCCGAGCCGAGGATCGCCGTGCTTACATCACAACCCCGCGGGGAGAGCGGAGCCAGACAGACGCAAAGGATGGGCGGAACTGGCGCGCTCCTCGACTACTTGCCAGGTTCAGACAAGAGCACTCGATAGTAGAACCTGAAGAAAAGGAGCGGGCCAAACCCAGGCAGAAGTAACAGAGGGCCGATCTAGAAGGAGGAATTCGTTGTGGTGGCTGCTTCACCTTTTCTGTCCTTATTAAGCCAGCTCCTTTCGAGAAGCTGGGGCTGCGCAAGGGGAAGATAATGGCGCAGAGCAAGGGAGCAGCACAGCCTACCGGTCTGGGGTGGGGGTGGGGGTCATGAAACAGAGAAATGCAGAGATTTGCAAGCACCGACTTAGACCCAGACTGAGCCTCATCGTGGTCAGTCACAGACTCAGTGCAGAAGAAACCCGAGGCCCATGGAGGGGCAGTCACTTGTCCAGGGTCACACCAGACCCAGGCCTCCGGCCCACCCCTCCTGCCACTCAGCGCTCCCCACTAAATCTTTTGTCCCTGGGGCGCCACCACCTTCCGCACAAATAGGGATGCTGCCCAAAACTGGGGTTTTTCGCCGGAAACCTCGCTAACTAGCTGCTCCTTGGAGCTTGAAAAGTGAAAGTATCTGGAACAAATTTGGAGAAAGTGACCTCTCAATAACTGTTAAAAGGTAAACTGTACATAGCATAGTCTTTTGGCCCAGTAATTGTAGTTTGGGTAAAGTACCCCATAGAAAGTTAAAGCACAATTTCATGAGGATATTTATTCAAGGATCTTCATTGCAGCATTGTTTGTAGTTACAAAAAAAAAAAAAAAAAAAAGCCCATCGTATGGGAAATGGGTGGAAAATTACGACCCAGACATTCTATGGAATCCTATACAGCTATTAAAAGGAATGAGTTAGATCTATATGTATCTACAGAGGTGAATGCCCATAAGTTATGGTTAAATGAAAAAAGAAGCTGCTGAAAAATGCCTTTAATAAGATGCCAATTTGTTAAAAGAAAAAAAGAAAACACCGCCATATGTGTTGGTGTTTGTCAGAGGAGAGAGAATGGTGTGAAGGGACACACAAGGCTGGGAACATTAGTTATCTTCTGGTGAAACTGCAGGAGGGGAAGTTAGAATGTTAATTATTTTTCTTTTATATACCCCTCAAAGTTTGACTTGTAAAGAGTTTGTATTCATATTTGAATTTCTTAATCCACTGAACTGTTTTGAACCACAGACACACAAATATCTCCTGGGAGTCCTAAATCTTTGTCATCCCAGAATCTTCCGACTCTACCTGAGGATGATGGGGAGGAGGAAGGGACTGTTTGATGAGCAGTTACCACTTGTTCATGTTATCTCACTGATTCCACACTCCTACCCCACTAGGAAGCTATTATTTTCCTCATTACGAGTGAGAAAGCAGCTGCAGGTGGTTACATAACTTAGAGCCTAGCTCCCAGCCCAGCCTGGGCCCTGTCCAGGAGCTCAGGAAGCTATGTCTGAGGCTGGAGACTGGTGAACTGAGCGGGGTGAGGCAAAACCGGCCCCACAGGCAGGAGATCAGGGATTTGTTTCACGCTGCCTCAGTGGTTTCTGGAACAGAGAAGAGAAAGCACAGCGCTGGCCCCTGGGCCAAGTGTAGTGGCTCCAGTATCCCAGTCCCAGGGAGGCCTAGAAGACTTTGCCCCAGGGAAAGCAAATGTGCCCCTAGCTAAATATAGTCTCCCTGGGCCTCACAACAAGTTTCTAATTCTGTCCAAGCCTGCGCTATCTGCCTGTCCAGACCACAGACACACTTCCCTTCTTCCACCAGGGCATGTCCCCATGGACCGCTGCAGTTACTGCTGCTAAAGAATCAGAAGGGTTTATTCCAAGTTCAGGGACAGGAGCCAAAGACCCAAACCCTCAATGGGGGAGGAATTGCAAGACGGGAATTTTCTCTCTAGATCATCTTGGCAAGGGCAAGCCTTTGAAGTTTCCCCTACCAGCATTACATCTAATGCTTCTGTGACTGAGAGAGCAGGATGTTGGTGGGGAGACTGTGGTAGACATGGAAATGTCAGCCTGCAACAGGAAGTGTACACTCCAGGGAGCTTTCATTCTTAACACAGAAGGAAACTATTGGGCAACTGGAGGCAGGCACATGGACATTAGAGGCTTTCTGCCATCATGAGCTGCAAGGGCCTGAGGCCGTCCAGGAACCTGGCTTATTTCATTCAATTGCTCAACTACCTGATGCAGGAGGTAACATTCTGACAATCAAAAGGAAAGGAGCTTATAAACTCTATAAACCACTTGCTCCATTTATACCACTCTGTCCCATTTTAGTCCTACCATATCTATTGTGCTCACCAATCAGTTCGCCTTGGGCCAGTTGTGTAACTTCAAGTCTCTGTTTCCCCATCTGTTAAAATATGGATGGCAGTGTCAACTACCCGCATGGCTTGTTGTGAAAGTAAAAGTGGTCGTTCACTACAAGCACTAATCTCAGCACCTGGCCGGGCGAGTAACAACTCTGGAGGCGATTGCAGCATCACTATATGTGTATGTACTTCATGGGAGCCACCGATTGCCATCAGGGACTGCAGCATTGCAGTTGAAGATATTTCATAGATCACCCTATTGTTTTATTTTTCTTGTTAAATGACCCATTCAATCCACAAATGTGTATTGAGCACCTAGCTGGCCCTGTGCTAGGTCCTGGAGAAGATGGCCATTCAATGGGGCAGACAGAAGGCAAGACATAATTGACCCTCCATGGGATAAGTGCTTCTGCACTTAATAGCTTCCATTTGCCCATCCAGACCCACACCTACTCTGACCTTCTTTTCTCCATCTACACCCCAGGAGGGTGACCTGTATGGCCACATACCCTGACCGCCTTGTCCCCACTTCCAGTTGGGTTCCAGTTGGTGCCTCCAGTGGGGGGCGCTGGCAGGGGACTGGAAGGAAGGAGAAAGGTGTCACTATTTCCTCCCCTGGCTCCTCTCTGCTCAGATCAGGAACACGACGTCGCAGTTCCTGTCAGGCGGCCACCCAGGCGTCTCGCCAGGTCACAGTCCCCCTTGCCCCTGCAGGCTCAGGCACAGTGAAGTGTGGCCCTCTGTCACTGGCCACGGGGTCTAGGCCCTCCCTGGTGGCTTCCCTATGGGGTGCCCACACCTTTGTAAATAGTGCCCTGATTTAAACGGTGCTGACAGATAGAGGCCAGGCATCCTCAACAGCAGAACAGCTTTGGGAAGTAAGACCCCAGCATTGCTGAAAACAGGAATCCTGCTACTCGCCTTTGGCACAGAGCCAGGATCAAGGAGCAATTAGTTGGTTGCTTAAAAGAGAAGGAAAGCACTAGTGTGTGTGTGTTTCTATTTTTATTTCTATTTAATTTACATAAACAGTACAAGACTTGTAGGCCTACTGAGTCGGAGGACAAGAGAATGGAGGGGGCCGTGGGGGGGGTGATAGGGAGGAGCAGGGGTGCCTCCCCTCACCTCCCAGCTGGCGCCCTGTGCTCTCTCCCCACTCTCCTTGGAGACCCACGCCTCCTCTTCCTTTCGAGAATCAGGTCAGAAGGAATTTCCACCCCAGCACACACTTAGCCAGACTGGGTGAGTGCCTGGGACATGCTTCTCCCCCCACCCCCTCCCGCCCCGCCAACCCCCTCAGCTTATCTCCTTCACAAGGCGGCTCTGCAACTGTTGACTTGTCTGCATCTAACTGGGCCTCTTAGAGGACAGGAACAGGACTCTTATCTCTGTCACCCCCACCCCGCAGTCTGGCGCTGGGCCCAGAGCTGGCCCTTAGGAAGAGTTTTATAGCAAACAATGTGGATGAATGGATGGACCAGTCAGCTCCGGGACTCCATGCCTCCTGCTTCCCATGATGGTTTTCAGCTGCCACCAGCTGCCACCAGCTCTGCCAGGTAAATCCCGTGGTGCTCCAGTCTCCATAATAAGCGGTAAGCTCAGTCACCCAAGTTAGGACAAATGAGGATCTCAGCCATCCCCATGCTGCCTGCCCACATCCTGCCCTCCCTCCTGGGCCCAGCTTTCCTATGAGGCCTTCCCCAGACACAGTGCTAGGGAGGAAGCTGTGGTTGAATGGAAATAACCCCCTAAGGCAGTGTGCACTGGGGCATCCCTGCCATTCAAGGCTTGGCAGGCCCCTGCACCTCACCAATGGAGAGATCCCTTCTGCAATCCCCTATGCCTCGGCTTTCTCATCTGTAGAATGGGGCAACCATGGTACCCACCATATAGCCATGTCATGAGAAGTCAGTGGGTTAATACCTGCAAATGCTGAAAATCATACCTGGCGTACAGTAACTGCTCAATAAATAGGGAGGCAATGGTGACGTGGGCCTCCTCTGTGCTTCCCGGCAATCACGTCCTACCACTGAATCACGAGTAATGATTTACAAAGCCTTTTCACGTGCCTGCTCATTCACTTCTTCAGTATTTACTCTGTGTGGTGAGCAAGGGGCGGGGCATTGAGGAGACTGAAAGGAATAACAGCTGCTCTGCCCCTAAGGAGAATCCACTTCAAGTAGGGGAGATCCACCTACCTGAAGGAGGTCTGTATGGCTGTGGGCTCATTTGTAGCCAAGAGAACCTAAGCAAGCTGGCCCCAAAGCTCAGCTCTCCCGACTACCCCCAACCCTCACCCCGCGCCCCGCCCCCCCCCCGCCCCCACCAGGCTCTCACCTCCACCCAGCCACCATCTGGCCTTTTATTATTGGGATTAAAGGCCAATTGACATCACTCTGGGTTTTGCTGAGGGACAGCAGGCACTTCAGGCCTGGTGTGGGCTCTTGTCTTCCTGGAAAAAAAAGAGCAACTCAATCTTTAATATGCACACGAACCTAAAATGCAGATTCTGACTCAGTGGGGCTGGGTGGGGCCTGAACTGCATTCTAACAGGTTTCCAGGTGGTGCCAAGGCCTTTACTCTGCAGAGAGGGTAACTCACCCATCTGAGTTTGTCGGGACTTTCTGGTTGTAGCATGGGAAAGTCTGCCTTCTGGGAAAGCACCCAGAGAAAGTGAGATGATGAACCACCCCATCCACAGGTTGTACTCGCACAGCAGGGTCATGGCAAGGCAGGCTTCTGTGAGTGGGCACTGAGCTTCACAACCGCCTCACCCCACAGTTCCTGGAATCATCCCATTGGTCTGATAAGAATTGTGGCTGGAAGGAAATAAGAACTGACTCCAGGCCTCTGTTCTCCAGGCAGAGTAGATACTGGTTTTGTGGGACCTGAAACTTGTATAATATTAGTGACCCTTTTTAAGAAAAAAAAATTACAAAATATCTGTGTTTGAAAACTTTGCAAAACATGACCATGTGAAGGAGTAAACTCGTCCATTTGACGTGAGGTGCTCACAGTTTCCTACTGGGAAAATGGTGTTTGGCTTCTCAGCGGGGAGGGGGACCTGCCACTTCTGGAAGATGACCACCAGGTGGCAGTAGATTCACACAGCCGCTTTCAGGCTCCCCCACAACCCTCCACCCCACCCCCAGAATTTTCCAACTTCCTCCAGCTGGCCCAGGCAGCTAATCCAACAAATTAATCTATGCTGTGATAATGGGCAGAAGGAGTTCATGTGCTTCTCTCTCGATAGCATATTTGCCTTTTAATGGAAATGCTAAGAGATTGTTTTTAAATCCAGATAAAGAATGCTAATGGAAGAGTTCCAGGGACAGTGTTGTATCACGGTTCACCGGGAGATATTTTTGAGCAGGCGGACCTTTCCGTGCTGCACAAATTTTGCCTATGCAGGGGTCCTAGGTCTTATCACCTGTCCCCCTCTTCCAATATATAGTTTAGTGGTTAGTCCCCAGTTCTGGAGCTCAGCAACCTGAGTTCAAATCCAGGTACTACTGGTTACTAAGGGTGATATTGGGTAAAGACCTTAACATCTCTATGCCTTGGTTGCCTGATCTGTGAAATGGGAGTAATACTGTGGATTTCATATAATTGAAGATTATGTAAAATAATGTATGCAAAGCATCCAGAAGACTGCCTGGCATACAGTAACTGCTCAATAAATACACAGCTGCCTATCATCTTCATCATCTCACACTTTTTTTGTCTGCCTTCTTGCCTTCTTCAGACCAAATTCTCCTCTTTCCTGCCCCACACCAAGCATCAGGTGGTTCAACTCTGGGTCCCGCAAGAGAACTGAAGGAGTGTCTGAGAACCTGCCCAGTTCTTCTGGACATAGTGTTCTCCAGAACTATGATCTCCTTTCAAGTTGGGGCTGAGCCCTGGGGACACCAAAGCACATGGAGGGTAATGGACACTAGCCAGACCAGACTACAGATAGCCTGGTGCAACATTTGCAGGGATAAAAAACCTGCCAAGTATTACTTTTGTGGTTGCCAGGAGCCCTGTATACGAGGGTAGCTGAGTGGGGTGGTTATCTATTCCCATCATTGGGCAAGGGCTTCATCCTCATGACTCTTATTAGATCCAGTAATCTTTTCTTTTTCTCTGTCTCTGGTTACAATCACTTTCAGTCTCATTTACACTAGTAGGCAAAAGGGTGTATGGTTCTCAGACTGCTGCATTTTAGAATCACCTGGGAATCTTCTAAAATCTAATCCCCAGACCAAATCCCTAACCAATTAAATCAGAATCTCTGGGGGTGGGACCTAAGGATCAGAAATGATTCTGATGGGCAGCAAGTTTGAGAACCAGTGTTCTAGAGTAGCATTTCTGAAGCTTTAATGTGCATACAAGTCACCTGGGCAGCTTGTTAAAATGTTAATTCTGATTCAGTAGGTCTGGGATAGGGCCTAAGGCTCTGTGTTTCTAACTTCCGGAGGATACGATGCTGCTGGTCCATGGACCAAATTTGAGTAGCAAGGGTGTAGACTTGCAGTCTTCAAACATGAGTAAGCATCACTATCATTTGGAGGGTTCAGAGTACCGTAGCTTTGGAATGGGGTTGGATAATATGCAGTTCTAACAAGCTCCCAGGTGATGCCTGTGCTGCTGGTACACAGACGACACAAAGGTATAGACAATGGTACCCAGGTTTTGGTATCAGGTAGGCCTGGACCCTCTATTCTGGCTTTGAACCTTGCTAGCTCTGTGATCTTGGGCAAGTTATTTAATCTCTCTGGACTGTCACACTTTATTATCTATAAAATGTCCATTACTGAGCAAGATTAATTGGGCTAATATGAAACACCAAACAGGCTGATTAGTTCACTGGTCCTCAAAACTTGATTGCAAATTTAAATTACCTGGTGTGTTAGTTTGAAGCTCTTATGTACCCCAGAAAAGACTATGCTTTTTTAATCCATTCCTGTGGGCGCAGACCTATTGTGGGTGGGACCTTTTGGTTTAGCTATTTCGATGGAGATGTGACCCACCCCATTCAAAGTGGGTCTTAATCCTTTTACTGCAGTCCTTCATGAGAGGACAAAGGACACAGGAAAAGCCCAGAGAGCTCAGAGAAAAAGTCTCAGAGAAGCTAAGAGAGGACCACAGAAGCTCAGGGAGGAAACCGCTGGAACCAGAAGCTGAAAGCGAGGAAACCTGGGAGCAAAGGACTGGCAGACACCAGCCATGTGCCTTCCCATGTGACAGAGGTGTCCCAGCTGCCAGCAGCCTTTCTTCAGGGTCCAGGTTCATCCTGTTGATGCCTTAATTCGGACATTTTCATGGCCTAAGAACTGTTAATTTTAAGTTAATAAATCCCCATTGTTAAAAGCCAGCCCATTTCTGGTTTTTTGTTTGTTTGTTTTTCATTCTGGCAGCTTTAGCAAAACGAAACACCTGGGGTACTTTTTAAATTACTGATTTCAGGGTCCATCCCCATAGATGTTGATTTAATTAGTCTAGGGTACTGAGTATCAGGATTTTTTCAAGCTACTCAGGTAATTTTACTGTGTAGCTGGTACTAAGTACTGGCCTAGTACCGTGGCTCTCAAACCTTAGTGTGCCTCAGAATCCCAGATTGCGGGCCCTACTCTTAGAGCTTCTGATTCAGTAGGCCTGTGGTGGGGCTGAGAATGTTCATTTCTAACAAGTTACCAGGTGGGAACCAGGTGTTACACTGGTCCATTGCTATCAATAACGTCAGGGCCGGGGTTAGGGCTGGTTTGCCCAGCTGTAGCAAGAACACACCTGGGGCACCACCTGCTGTCCTAGGTATGCCACCTTACAAGCCCACTTGGGTCTGGTTAGGGGTAGGGGAATCTCTCTGGCTGGATGGCCAAAGAAACAATTGTTTGTTCAGGAGAAAACAGAGTTGGACCACTGACCTCAAGTATGGCACCAGGGGGAGAGGAGCAGCCTCAGCCTGGGTGACCCAGAGCCCAGAAACAAGATGTGTCGGCAGAAGCCACAAGGCCTTTGGGCCCCACATGAGGAAGAACTTTCTGAAAGCTGCCTTGTCTGGAAAGGGCATCAGCTGCCTCTCCTGGCAGTGAGTTCCCCAGCGTGGGAGGTAATCCAGCTGAGCTGGAGAGTAGGGGAGCTAGAGATATTTGAACTGGAGGATCTCATCTGTCCCTTCTAAGTCTGAGCTTGCACATCCCTGCCCTACCATTGTACCGTTAATCCAGAAGCCTTCTGTTTATTTAGGGAGGGACCGTCTGGATCTTTCACAACAATGGTGCTTCTTTGCCTATCAGCAAGCATTTGCTTTTCCAGAGCAAACAGAAAGGTGACAATGGTTAAGCGGAGGGCTGCAGGTGTCCAGTGGGGAGAGAGCTGGATCCTTTGGGTCTCACATGGGCTGCGGGTGAGTGGAGGTGACACTGGTTTCAGAGAGCCAAACCCAGCCGCGTAGGGGGAGGAGGGGGTGTCCAACGCATGCTGCCAGCCACATCAGAGCACCAAGAGAACACGAAGTCTTTATTGTAGGAATTCCTATGAAACAGCTCCAAGAAAAAACCCACACATAGGAGAAAAAACTAACATAGCAACACACACAGACTTGGGGCTGGGGTTTTCCCTGCCAGGAGCCCCATCCTGACGCGGGGAGGGGGCAGGACCACAGCCCAGAGCCCCCTCCTCTGGCCCTCGGGGCCAGGACCGACCTGGAGGGCGAGCTGAAGGTCCCGGGGGGCTCCTTGGTGAGGGGTGCTTTCTCCCGCCCTGCAGGAGCCACAGGCGCGGCTGCAAGGAGCAGCGAAGGGCTAGCGACCCCTCCGCCCAGGGCCCGGCCGCGCAGCAGCGCCCCCACCCCGCGCGCACTTCCAAACTTGGGAAGGCTGGGCGGCTGCGCTCCCCCGCCGCGGGACCCGGCCTTCAGGGGGTCCGGTCAGGGAGCCCGGGCCGGAGCGGGCGGAACTCAGTGCCGCTTCGGTATCGCCTCCGGCGCTGGCCCCGGGCGTTATCTCGGGGTGACTTGCGGGCAACGAGGCTCGGCCAAGGATTAGCGCCCGCTCCCAACGTCGCGCGGGAGAGCAGGCTGGTTCCACGCCCCGCCACCCCCGGAGGCTCGTGCCGGTTGCAGAGTTTTCGGGTCTCAGGAGAAGTCAACGCCCTTCCATCTTAGGGTGACAGGGAGAGTCCAGGGAGGCGGGCAGACCCCCGCTGGCAGTGGTGGGTGCTGTGTAAACGTTCACAGACCCTGAGTTTCCCTCCTCAGACAACGTTCTCCCTTTTTGCAAGGGACACTCCCAAGCCCTTCTGCCCTGGCCAACTCCCACCCCCACCCCCATGCTGGCAAGCTGCTTCACCTTCTCTGCAGTCCCACACCTTCACCTCAAGGGGGTCACTGCAGAACCAGCGCTGCCTGCCCTGAGAGGATGGTAGGACTTCCAGGCCCGCTGGGAAGTCGGGGTCCCTGGGAGCCCCCACTGTTATGAGACTCCAGGGTCCCTTCCAGAAGTGGCTTCTGTCTTCTTCCAGACTAAAGACTATACCTGCCTGGAGTGCCCTAGCGGGGTATAGAAACCCTTCCTATCCCCGCTGGGGAAGGGGAGGCTGCTGGAGGCCCAAGCCAGCCCCAAACAGAGGCCGCCGTTGGGCCCAGCCCGGGCAGAGCACTCAAGAGCTGCGTCTCTGCGGCGGCCCGTCACTCCTCAGCCAGCGCCTGAGCATGCCCAGGGCTCTCCACCAGGAGCTCCACACAGGGGCCATGCAGATGCCCTGCAGCCCTGCAGGCAGGGCTGGGATGCAGGAGGCCACGGTAAGAAGGGGCACAAAGCACCCAGGGGGAGGCTGGGACCGAGAGGGAAGCAGGCAGTGTCCATGGCACTGCAGGGGAGATGGGGAGGGAGGAGACGGAGGCAGGAGCTCCATCTTCAGGCCCAAGAGCCTCTTATAGGGTCACTCTGCCCTTTCTCACACTCCAACATTTGCCTGTTTTCTGGATTTTTTTTTTTTTTTTTTTTTTTTTTTTGAAGGGGAAGTTGTTCCTCCATTTCCACTTATTACCCATAGAATAGCCTGGCTACAAAGGAGGCTGTGATTGGCTGCCGCTTCTGGGGGGCCCAGGACCTTCCTCCAATCACAGCCTGGGAACTCAAAGTTCTAAGCCCCAGTGGAAAGTGGAGGTGGCAGTGGCTGGGCTGGACTGTGGCTGGAGAATCCCTGGGCCTCCATACTCAAGCACTGTCTGTCCAGCTGCAGGTGGGCCCTTCAGCTGGGGGCCAGGTTTGCTCTCCAGCTGCCCCACTGGGTCAGATCATCTCCAGTGAGGATGAGCTTCTGGCATCTGTGGGGGAGAAAGGAGGGTGAAAAGTCTTTTTCAAAGGGACTCAGTGGCCTTTCCTGGTCATTGGTTCCTGAAGAGATGGCCTTGGGCAGAAGCTAAAAGACAGCCCTCTCCTTTTCCAGGGACTCTGTCAGCTTTGGAACTCTAGCTGGGGTCATCCCATCCATCCAAGCTCCTAGACGCATTCCAACTTGCAGAATGGAAGGGACACTGGCAGTTAGAGGTGAAGGGGTGTGTGTGTGGAATTCCAGGTGGGAGAGGCTGAATGACAAGGGCTTAGCAGTAAATTGCCTGGTCCATTCTAGGACATGGTAGTGGCTCCAGTGAGCTAGCCCATTGGGACCTTTGGGGGCAAAAGAGTAAATTGGGGCCAGAAACTGGTAGGCCCTAGACACCAGGCTGAGGGGTTCAGAAGACTTAACCTAGGAAAACCCGTTCAAAGAGCAAAGGAGACACAGAACTACAGTGGTGTTTTGGTGATGGATTTACAGTAGCCTTGAAGAGACTAGTGGCTCTTAACTAGATGAGAGGCTACTAGGGCAGTGATGGAAGGAACAAGGAAGAGAAATGAAATGGGCAAGTTGGGACGAGAAACTTGTCTGGTTTTACTGAGTTAATGTCCAAGGCTCATGCATGCAGCTGGGGATCAGGAGCAGATTTGGAGGAATGGCAAATGGAGATTCAGATACTGGAGCCAACTGCAGGGAAACACTGGTGCTGTAAAAGAAGGTGCTGGCGCTACCAGAGAGAGTGGGGAGTGAGTAAGCTTCAGAGAGGGCCAAGGGCAGAGCCACGGGACAGCTGGCATTTAGGGAATGGGGGGAGCCACAGGAGCCCAGAAAGTGCATGGACAATAAAGGGGAGACAAGGGGGAGGAGGACGGGATGCCTGGGGTCACAGGAGCCAAGAAGGGAAGCCAGAGGAAAGACAAGGACACCAGAGCAGGAGAGAGCACCGGGAGGCTGCAGAATAGGAAAAGGCCCTGGCCCTTAGGATGGCACAGGGGTGGTGGGAGGAGCTGCCGGCCCTGCAGTGGGTGAAGAGGAGATGCCACTTTTTGATAAGTTGGATGATGAAGGAAAATATCAGGACTTAGATAGGACTTGGTTTCTAAGATGGGACAAAGACTTGAGGAAGGAGCTGGAAGGGGAAAGCTGACTCAAGAGAGAAACAAATGAAGTGCAAGGTCCCGATAGGGGGGTGACTTTGGACAGGACACATTTTCCCTGGGGACTAGTAGGAAGGAGAAGAGGGCATGTCCCCTGGCTGACTTTACCGGGGCATTCCAGAGAAGTAGGATGCACAGATGCAGCTCTGTGGTTGAAGAAAGGAAGAGGTCTGCAAGTTCGGCAAGGGATGTGGGGAAGGAGTCAACTAGGAGCGATGCGAAGGCTGTGGCCCAGGCGGAGGTGACAGGGCGCTTGTATTTACTTGTTCCTGACTGTGTCCTCTGCACCCGGGTTCTTCTTGCCTCCACCCAATATCCAAGGGCAGCAGGCATTCCTCCGTGGTCTGAAACAGGGCCATATCTGGCACACTGTCAGCTCGAGAAAGCCTGGCAGATGCTCACCACGGTGACCGGGACAACGGCTGGGGGGAGGGCAGGTGGGCAGCTTCCTGACTGGAGGAGAAGGTCTGGAAGAGGGACGGGTGCAACTGAGTCCTGGAGGAGGTGCCGTTGCCTGGTTCTCTCCCACAGGGGCGCACAGAAGGAGAGAAAGGAAAGCAGCCTGGGGTCCAGGGCTCCAGCCAGAAACAGCGCTGCTTCGTGAGGGGGTTTCCTCATCTGGCTCTGGCAGATCCCAGACCGTCAACCCAAGCAAGGAACTGGAAAGTTCTGTGTCTGCACAGCAGAGCCGAGGCCACCTTATTTTTTTCTTAAATTATCCTTTTGGTGCAAGTGCATGTCCTGGACTGACTTTTCAACTGGGCTGTAAACCATTCAAAGCCGACAAGTTTTTTTTCCTCCCTATTCCCAACATCTGGCATAAGCAGGTATGTGATTATTTTTTGCCAAATGAATAAATAACCAAATTTTTAAATGCAAAGGCTAGTTCCTATATAAAAGCCCATGTCCCTTGCGGGCCATAACAATGAGAGAAGAGACCCAGGACCTTCACTGTCCAGCTGTTGGGGCCCAACCCCTCTGGATGCCTAGAAGACACCTGGGATGTGGGTGTGGTGGGCCCAGGCCTTGGGCAGGCCCTGGGGAGCAGTGACATAGCGTCTCACCTCTTACTGTCCTTCTCTTAGGGTTTCCTCCACTTTGGGCACTTCTTGCCGCCTTCCCTGGAAGCCTTCATCTGAAAAGCAGGGAGAAGCTGCCTCATCCTCCATCCTGCATGTCCCCCAGACTGGGCAAGAAAGCTGACCTAACTCTTCCCCACCCCCTTTGCTTGATAGGGCACACATCGATCCCCAGGATGGTGATGGATCTGGGAAGAGGCAGCAGGGCACAGTGGGGGTCAGGACACCCAGGTGCTGGCCTAGCTCCAACATTGAGCTCTGAGACCTCAGCCAAGTTCTTTCCCCTATTTGTGCCTCAGTTTCCTCATATGTAAAATGGGATGGTTGGACTATCCAGATGACTTCTAAGGCCCTTCTGGTCCTTGTTTCTGGGTGTCTCCTGGCTACCGAAGGGCCCCTCTGCTCTGGTTCGGCTGTGGCCCTGGTGGGGTGTGAGGCAGAGCCTTCTGGCCCATGTGGCCTTTGGGAAAGGGACCAGATGGAGGTTGAAAAGCAGCTGACCCAAACGCTGAACTTGCCCAGCACTTGGCTCTCAAGTTGTGAATGTTCTACATGCCTAGGCCTGTCTGCACCTTCACAACTGAGACTATTCCCCAGAAACAGCACCTGGCACTTTGTGCTACAGGTAGAGATCAATGTTGGAGGTGCCGTGGGGTCCCTCTTAGGGATTGGAGGAAGGGAGAGGATCTGTGACCCTGAATCATCTGCCCACCAGCCCTGGTTGGGTGCTCCCCTCCCCCACAGGCAGTGTCCACCCATGGACCACCCAGGGTCACTGACCACAGGCAGGCTGGAAGCTGAGCTTCCCCACCCTCCCTGCCTTACCACAGGCGTGGCCCTCCACGTCATCCAGGAGATTGGCTGTTGACGCTGCAGCCCCCAGCCTGCCGGGCCATTCAGGAAAACTGCCCCAGGCATGGGTGGGCATTGTCAGGGTCCTCTCAGACCTGCCCACTGCCCCCTGCTCCAAGCTCCAGAGGCTTCCACCCCTCTCCATCCTCCCACCAGGCTCCTCAGCTCCCTGAGGCCAGATGGCTTTTCTTGGGTCAGCTGAGCAGACGGCCCAACTCCCTCACCCTGATTCCATCTCGGGAGATGGAGACACCACTTTCTCCCTGCTCTCCTTTGGCTGTTCAACTTCTAATATCCTGGGCCTTGTTTGACAAGTATGGATGGGACTTCGGGTAAAAATGTAGAAAACCTTATTCCTACTCAAGGAACTGAAAGCGAGGGGAGGGGACAGGGCCAATGGGCCTGGAATGAGGAGGTGGGAGGGTGCATGAGTCAGTTCAACAAGAGAAATTAGGGACAGGGTTTGTTGATATTGACAGAAGAAACAGTTTTTCTCCCATGAAGCAGATTATCCCAGGCAATGGGGGGAAAAAAAGAAACAAAAAAAAAAAAAAGAAAAGTTGTAAGAGAACTTGAGAGCAAAGGAAGGAGGCCAGGAGACGCTGCCCAGCTCCTCTGCCCGCCCTTCTGTTCAGGCTCAGGACAGAGAGATGGTTCATGCAGCCAAGTCTCCCCATGAGGCAGGATGCAGGGAGAAGGCCACAGCCTCGGGGAGCCCAGTGCCCCTAGAGCCCACTGGCCCTCACTCAGTCCCAGGCTGGAAAGGATACGCCTGATGCTTCAACAAGTGTTTCCTCTTTGACTTCCTCATCTTGGTCTTCTCCGAGAAGGCCCGGGCAAGTTCAAACAGCTTCCTCCGGGTGGCTGGGGGCAGAGAGACCATGAGCCGTCCTCTGGGAAGCCGGAGCACTAAGTGGCTGCACCCCAGTTCCGGGGGAAGACCGGGGCAGGGCCGGGCCACCGGGGTGGGGGCAGGTGGGCAGGCCAGCATGGGAGCCCGGGGTCGGGAGCAGGAATCACGGATGTGGGCCGGGCTGGGGCGTCACTGCAGGGAGCGGGGCTGCCATCCCATCGCGGCCTGCAGGGGCAGCACGGGCCACTGCGAACAGGGCCCAGGGACGACAGACAGCCGGAGATCCGGGTATTCCTTGCAAGCCATGACCGAGAGCGCCACATCTTGGCTTCCTTTCCCGCCGCTGCCGCCTCCAAGCCCCGCCCCTAGCCACCTTCAGAGTTCTAGGATTTCCATGACTAATCCGAGATTTTCCCTGAAATGGAGCCTGAAAGGATTGCAGCCTCCTTCTCACGCAGTTGCGTCTGTGTGTGGTGGAGGGGTGGGTGTGGGGGCGGCGGGCAGGACTCGGTGAGCAGGTCACCCACACAGCGGGCTGCGGCCCCAGTTCACAGTGGGCTTAGCGAGGGCCCCCGGTACAGACCCAGCCAGCCCCCCTCAGACCACAGAGAACGTGAACACGAAAACCAGCACATTGTTTTTCTGCAGACAGCTGGCTCAAGAGGATTTAAAACTTAATTTGTATCCAGACTCAGCTGTAGAGGGAAGTGAGGCAGAAAGACTAAGGCAGCCAGGCTGCCATTAAAATGTCACTTAGGATCGCCAAGAGTGAGCTGCATTTAAAATTCTGGGTGGCTCCCTCCTTCCCCTGAGGCCGCAGAGCCTCTCTTAGAAGAACGGGGACAGAGACATGGGGCTGGACTCACATTTTCCCATGTGTTTCAACTTGTCCCTGAATAAGGCATCTTCAGACACAGCGGGATTGGCTTCACTGGGTCCTGGAAAGGGGAGACACCTGCTGAGGGGAGGAGGGCCCTAGGGTGAATGCAGGCCAGCAAGAGAGGGCAGTCGGCTACCAGCCCTGGGGAGGAGGGTCAGGGCTGTCCCCAGGGTGACTGCTTCAGCCCCATCCTTCCATCTGAGAAAGGAAGCAAGAGCAGGCTTTTTCGCTAACCGGGAGAGCACTTCATGCAAGGAGGAAACAGGTTTCTAGGAGCACTTCTTTCCCCTTCCAAGCCTTGCTGTCCTCCTCTGTGACAATGGGGACATCCCGGCCAGCCAGCAGCTCCTCCACCCCACTCCAGTGAAAAGTCATGCTGGTAACTTGAAACCAGCTATGGTAGGAGTATTTACACATGAAATCCACCAGATGCTACAGACCCGGTCTTCCCCTGCACCCAGAGCCAGCTGCTGAACATTCACCAGTGGCCCCCCGTGGTGGCCTGCCTCCCACAAGGCCAAAAGGGTCAGTGAGGTAAGGCAGGAAGGTGCCTGGCCCGGAGCAGGTATCCGCCAGCGTGACTCCCTTCTCCCGCCTTCCAGGTCAGCCCCTTCCCAGACTCTCCTGGACACAGTTTCTGACTTGTCAAAAAATGAGCAAGAACTAGGATGGGGCTAGTCCAAAAGCCTGAACCCAGAGGGCCAGCCAGCCTCTCCCCTACTCACTCGGCACCCATTTGGGTCTCTCACTGCCCTTCTAAATAGAGCCCTTGCTCTCCTCTCTGCAATTTGGTAATCCAGAGTCACCTTGCCAGCTAAGTCCCCTTTGAGTCATTTTGATCCATCTCAGCAGCCTTGGCATCTCTGGTTAATTCGGGATCAAGGACGGTAGGCTCTCGTTAAAACTCCCAGGCACAGGTCTGGTGGAGCCTAAGCTCCCAGCCTGTTGCTTACGAATCCAGTCCATGCCACAGGATTTTCTCTCTTGGAGCTGGGGTCAGCTATGCTGCCCATCCTTCTGTTCCCCTACTCCCACCCCCCTGCAGAATGTAACATCCACTGCAGGAAAAGCTTCTACGCCTTTATCTGAGGCAGGGGGGGGACTGACAGAGTTCTGATGTCAAGTCCGGGCCTTCTGGGCCCATCTGCACCATGTCCCCAGCTCCAGTTCAGCCTCTAGTCCATCACCCCCACGGCACTGCTGCCCAGCCCCTGGCCTTCGCTCAGCTAGTTAGGGCTCCTGGAGGGCCCTGGCCCTCTTTTGATGCAATCCTTTCCTCTCACCACCTTGTACATGAAACTTAAAATTCCCTTCCTCCAACACCCAGGGCAGGGCCTGGCACATGGCAGACATTCCCCAGCTACTTAATGAATGAATGAACAAACCTTTTCCAGATTACTCCTGCCCTTCCCTTCCTGGCTTTGCTATAATCAAGTGTGTCTGCAGCTCTGCTGGTTTGCTCTGTTTATTGGACTGTGTCTCCTGCATTCCCCACAAGGCTGGAAGCTCCCTTAGGAGCTACTACAAGGCTTTGGTAAGTCTCCAAGTCATTCCTGCCCTGCCCTCCATGGGGCATTATGGGGTGCAGGGTATCCCCTTCTTACCCATGCTGCAGGCACCTCTGGGGAGTTCAGCCACCCTGCAGCTGCTGGACTGGCAAGAACTTGGGACTGCTGAATGGAGAGGAGGACTCAATCCATGGTGGGTGGGCAGGTGGGGGCAGAAACCCTCCCCTCCCGCTGCTGAAAGGGCCCAGGCCCCCACTCTCAGTCTGTCTGTTTCCTTACCCTACCCTCAAAATCCAAATATGCAAAGGGAAGCTGGGGTGGGAGCCCCCCAGGCCCTCCGGGACGTCGATGTGAGCCCTGTCCTGGGAAGGCAAGGTTACCTGGGACGGGGGAGGGAAAGCCATAGTCGTTTCCGACAGCCACACTGCTGGATTTGGATTTCTGGGATTCGTATTTCAGTCGATCTGGAAAAGGACCATGTTCCCATCAGGGAGCACACCAGAGACCCAGGAGGCTGTTAGAGGCTGAACTTCCAGAATCACACAAGTGCACAAATGCACACGCAAAACACATGTGCGCCCACCTACCAGTGCTCAAAAAACCCGAGTTCACAGAGAAACTGTTTTCCTGACAGACATCTGGAATATTGGAGTGTCCAAATCAGAAGGACTCTGAGACTGTCCAGTCCAGCCCCGAGGCCCCCAGCACCTCGCTGCAGAGCTGAGAACAGACCAGGGCCTCTTCCCTCCCAGCCCGGCATGCTCTCTCTGCACACCTTGCTCCGCCCCCCTGCTGTCAGTTACACACACGTGACCCGTGCAGCCCTCCATCCCCTACTCGTAAAGGAAGCAGCAGGCCTTGCCTCAAGAACTCTGGACACAGCTCCCACGGCCCTCCCGCTGCACCCACCCCAAACACAGTCCCACAAAAACTCTGAAGGGGAAAGGTACCAGGCTGGGGAGTAGGGTCACCCGCCCAAAGACAACCCAAACATCTAAAAAACTCAAGAGCCCCTGCTCTAATGTCCTCCACTCGGGGAGTCCCACCTCTGGCCCTCGGAAAGATACATGGCCTCTGCTCTCTGAGCCCTGCTCCGTGAGGAACGGCAGCTCTCCAGACCTGTCACCCAGGGCCCTGCACAGAGCAGATGTGTGGCGGGACAGGAGAGGGCACGAGGGGGCACCTCCCTCTTTGAGTCCTGGGGAGCAAGGGATGGCTGGTAACCCAGGCTCCCCTTGGCAGAATTTTGGGGCTCCCACAAGGGTAGCTCTGTGGGGCCATGTGTGGGCAGGACAAAGAGCGGCTGGCACCCCTGGCCTCTGGCTCAGTGCCTCTGCTGAACCTCAAGGCTAAAGCCCACATCAGCTCCCCTGTTCAGCCACGGGGAAGCAGCCACGGGGAAGTGGCCACGGCGCCCCCATCGGGGCAGCACCTCTCTCCAGGGCAAGGAGGAAGTCGCGGTTACGCTGCAGCTCCTTCATGAACTCCTCATTCTGCAGGAAGAGAGCGATCCTCTCGTCCTCCAGGTACTGTTTCCAGCGGCTCTCCTGGTCGCGGGTCCCGGCCCCCACGGCGCAGGGTGGGCCTCCCTCTCTGCTCACACTCACGGGCTTGGAGCCCCCGGGGTTCCCCTGCAGAGAAGAGCGAGCATGCTGTTGAGTGCCTGCACACAAGGGCACATGTGAAACAAACCTTCATGCACACCTGGGTGTACGCGTCCTTTCCCGGGTTCCTCCAGCCCATGCTGGGGCCCGCCCCTCCTAGGGATCTAGTCCTCAGCCAAATTCCAACATAACAGGCCAGAGTCCTCTCTGCTGGGGAAGAAGCAAGAGCTTAAAACAGATTTTCCTCTTCACCCTGGACCACTCCATCCCTTTCTCTACATCCTGAATAGTCATGAAAAGTGATTTGCAAACTGCTCAGTAGTCCACACAGAGTCCCAAACTGGAAAATCTCTCCTTGCATTGGCTGCCTCAGGGCAAAACACACACATGCACACGCACACACACACACACACACACACACACACACACACACACACGCATGCATGAATACTCTGCAGGGGCATCTTAAGATACGCAATATCTGGGGAGGAGCTGCCCCGGCTCTTTCCTGGTGGAAGGAGGGGAGGTGCCCCCCGGCCCTCTGCCACTGGCTGCCCAACGCCCCCTCCCTCCAGCCTGGGTGATGGCTGCAGCCAGAGAGCCTCCAGGGCTTTCACCTTCCCTGGGTGGAACAGGAGACCTCCAGACAAGCCAGGAAGTGAAGCTTTTGGTTCAGCGTTCTTTCCCTGCACACCCAGGACAACAGAAATAGCTCAGCCTGGGCCTAAAAATCAGGAAGTGAAACTTGCTGGCAAAAACTGTCTCGGCCTCAGATGACAAAAGAGATGCCGGACAAGCAGGTGGGAGTGGAAGGCGGGAGTCAGCGCCCGTTACCTGTACGCTGTCCAGCTGCTGGGGCAGGATGCGGAGAAAGTCATCTGGGAGGTTCCCCAGCAGTGGTGGGTTCCAGTTCCGATAGCACCTCTGGCTCACAGCAGGGCCGGAGCCCGGCATGTCTATCCTGGGGGCGGAAGGGGGTGGTCAAGCCCAACCACAGGTCTCCCGGGCCATCACCCCAGGTCCTGAGGCACACTGGATCCTGCTCAGAAACTTCCCATGTTCCCCTGCCTCAGGCAAAGGCCCAGCGCTCTATGTCGTGTTGGAGATTCGATGCTGGCAGTCAGGCCTCAGCTCACTCGCCAGCCTCAGCTTTTCCATTCCAGCTGCAGGCCTGGGCTCCTGTTGCGCCAGATACCCGCGGCTCTCCAATTATAGGTCTCCAGGCTTCCAGAACTCTCTGTTCATGGTCTAATGTCGGACATTGTGGATTCAGAGAGATGTTTATGATGTCCTCTAAAGACAGCAGGGAGTAACCTTTCATGTTTATATCCCTGGCAACTCGCAGGCCACATCGTGCCCAGCTCATGGCTGCTGAGTAACAGGTGTGGTCCAAGTGAACAGATCTGCAAACCACTGACTGCCCAACCCGCCGCCCAGTGTGGGGAGAGGGGGTCACCAGGATCCCCTGGAGGAACCAGTGGCCACAGAAGCCCACTGGGGAGAGAACAGAGCAGATCTGGGTTCCCCAGTTCTAGTTCAGCCCCAAGTGAGCAGGGTGGTCTTGGGTGAGACCCTTCTCCCCTCTGGGCCTCATCTAGAAACTACTGCTCCCTCCCAAGGTACTTGGGAGCCCCTTGTGGGACTGTGTCTTGAACAGTGTAGTGCAAAGGTGGCTGGAGACATGAAGGTGGAAGGGATTCTTGTACCAGAGTTATTTGAGAGACAAGGGGCCGGGAGCCTCTGCTCTCCGTTGGCAAGGTGCATCACAGGACGTCAACAGCACGGCAGGGGGTGGGAGGGAAGGAGGGGGTGGCACCGCGCCCTCCTCCCCACCGCCCTGGGCCTGAGGCCCCGCCAGGAGCTACCCCCAGCAACTTGGCGGCCTGTGCGTGGCAACCGCAGGACACGTGTTCTGCTGAATCAGGGCAATGACACACAGACATGCAGCCACCGGCCGGGGGGCTCTGGGGGCCACTCTCCCTCACCGCCTGGCTTTGATTTGGTTTTCAGCTTCAGGAATCCTGCCCGCCCCCTCACTGGAGGGGAGCTTTTCCGGGCGGGCTGTGGCAGACTATGAAAATAACTTCCTTTCCTTTTCTATTTTAGGCGGATGGCCCGCGGGGGCGAAGGGGCGGGCCAGGGGGCGGCAGCAGACAGGATAACAAGCTGCTAAGTGCGTGGTGGGAGCTCAGCACAGCGCGGACTGGAGCCAAGGGAACCCCGGGCATGCCTGGCCCACCCTCTCGCTGCACAGATGAGGGAGGCGCCTAAGCTCTCCCTGCTGACATCACAACCCGGGACTCCGGTGGCGTTTCCTCCAAGGCCCTGAGAGGCAGGGGAGAGGGTGTCCCAGCTCTCAGGGACCACTTCTGGCCACTGGGGGAAGAAATCCCCTCCAGCGTCACCCTTCCTTGGACTTTGTTGTCTTCATCCGGGACATGGGTGCCCACCCTGACTCAACACGGCCGCAGCCACCCAGGAGAGCTGTGGGAGGAGAGCTGGGCGTTGCACTGGACCCCGCTAGCCACAGATACCCAAGTGGGAAGGGCGGCCGGGGAGCAGGGAGTTCCGGGCCTCGGCCTGAGTTTCCCGGGCGGCGGGCTCTGAAGCTGGGCCCAGCCCCCTCGGCCCCTTGGCCCGGCCCCAGCCGAGATGAGGTCAGTCCGCAGCTGCGCGAGCCGAGCCGGGGGCCTGGAGCACAGGCAGCCCAGGCAACGCCATTGTGGTTGGAAAGGAATGTCAGAAATGAGCTGAGAAGCAAATAAAAAACTTCCAAGGCTGTGATTTCAACGGAAAAACAGCAGGCGGCCTGTGCGGAGGGGTCCCTCCGGGTTTCAGAGACGCGTCTTTCATTCAGGCTGGGGGAGGGGAAGGAGAGAGGAGGCCTGGAGAATCTCCTGACCGGAGCCTCTGCCCCGGGACCCCAAACTAGGACGTTGAGCCCCATCAGCCCCTCCCCGCCCCCCCCGCCCCAGGTGTACCCACAGAACATAAGACGTGAGAAGGATTTCAGAAACAGACAGGACTTTTGGTAAAGATGGGCACTGAAGCCATCCCCTGGGCGACAACTGTCCAGGCAAAGGCTGGACCCAGGGCCCCCGGCATTCCAGACACGCTGGCCTGGGGTCACCCTGCCTCTCGGTGCTCCAGCAGGACAGCACCTGAGGTCCCCAGCTCTGCCCCATTTGCAGTCTCACAGGCACCCCGGTAACTGGGGTGGTGGAAGGGGGCCAGGCCATTCCTGTTCCCAGGCCCTCCACTCAAATCTGATCACACGGAGCAGCCAGAGGGAGTTTCCTAAAACCCGAGCCTGATCACATCCCTCTCCAGCTTAAACCCACCACCTCCAGAATAAGAGCAAAGCTCCTTGGAGGACATAAAGTCCCCCATGATCTACTTGCTTTTTCAGCCTCACTCGGCCCTTTGATACTTCCTGGAGTTCTCCAAACAGTTCCCTCTTTCCTTTCCTGCCCCCAGGCCTTGGCACACGCTGTTTGCTCTGCCTGGAATGCCCTCCTGTCCTCTGCTTCACCAGACTAAGGCCAACCCATCTGTCAGGTCACAGCTTGGGCATCAGTTCCTCTAGGAAGCCACACCTGCACCCCCGCCCCTGTGTCTGGGCCTCCCCCAGACTGAACTCCTTGGGGGATAAGGCGGTACAGTATTCATCTCGGCACTACACAGCTAGCTCAGCAACCGCACCATGCAGGTGACTCAGTAGATGCTGGAAATAAATGTCCTCGATGGAGAGACTGAATAAGGCCTGGGAGATGGCCTAAGGGTAGAGCTGGGCCTAGCAGGGCCCTCTGGGGCAGAGGGGAACATGCTCAGGGACCGGTCCTGCCTCTCCTGGACCCTGGCCTCTGTGTTCAGTGTGTCAGAGTTGAACTCAAAGACCAGCCAGCGCAGCTGGGGCGGAAAGGGGCAGGAAACCACTGATTGCAGGTTTGGTGCATACCTGGCACTGTGCTAAATGCTCCACACACCACATTTCATCCAATCCTCATAACAGTACTGAGGCTGGATTAGTATTCCCATTTCACAGATGCAGCAAACTAAGCCCAGAGAGGTTAAGTAAGGAGCCAAAGGTCACTCAGCAGTGACATCTGGAGAATCAGAAGTCAGACAGTTGAAGAAAGGGGGCAGGGAAAGCAGCTCACATCTGGCTGACTGCACAATTCATGCTCCCTTGCTCCCTTCCCTGCACCATGCCCCCTCCCCCGCCCACCTATCATTTTCTGGGCCGGGCCCTGAGGCCCAGGGAAGGGCAGTAACTTGTCTGAAGTCCACAGGGTCAGAATGAGGCCTCCTGAGCCCTGGTCCAGTCTGAGGTCAGCCTGCCCTGCACCAGGGCTCCCGTCACTGGGTCTGGCTGCCTCTGGCCTCCCAGGCCCTGGACCTAACCCACCCATGGCAGGCTGAGCACCACGCTAGACAGAGAAGAGGAAGGAGGATGTGGCCAGGACACCCACACCCACACTGGGATTCTCTCTCTTACAGCATCAGTTTAACCTTCTGAAAAAAACAGGAAGGACCACCCTGTCTAATAGGAACTGAACCCTTCAAAAAAGCATCTTGAGGTATTAAAAAATCAAGTCAAAGGAAAATCATTTAGCCCCAGGCTCCAGGGCCTGCCCCATGCTGCAGACCCTGCCAAGGTCTCACCCAAACCCACCCACTTAACTCCAAATCTCCCACCCCCATACAGCCTGCCATCTCCTGGTACTGCTGTGATAAAGGACCCCAGCTCTGCTCCTGTCCCTAACTTAAACATGTCTCCAACCTCCACCCTTACCCCATAATTTTCTAGGACTCTTTTAGTTCCCCAAGCTTCAATCACAGAGCTTTTTCTCATTACAGAGGCAAAAGGACACAGCAGTAAACAGCATTAACTTTGGAGTCAGACTGACCTGACTTCAAATCCCAGCTGTGTAGCTTTGGGAGAGTTCTGAACCCTCCCTGAGGCTGTTTCATCATCTCTAAAAAGGGGATGATGACAACAGTGCCTACCTCACAAGTTGTTAGAAGATTTAAATGCAATGGTGTAGGTAAAGAACCTTGTCAGATTCTGGTGTTGGAAGGGTGCTTGGTCAATGGTAGCTGTTATTATTATCTACGCCTATATGATAGCAGAGTGGTCACCACCACTGCTCCGGAGCTCCCCAGACCCCCTTAGAGGAGAAGGTCCGCTGGGTCCAGTCTCCTGTCCCATCAACCTCCGACCCCTCACCACCCCAGGCCCAAGTCATTCTAAGGAACTAGAACAAAGAGGCAACCCCTGGGCTCCCCACAGCCCCATCACAAACATTGAGCCCAGAAAAACAAGCACCTCAGAGACCCATGGGCTCTGCCAGCTTCATTTCAGACTTTCAAAATTACGGAGTCTTTGACTTGAGAGAAGTCTCCAGGGTCTTGCTAGTCTATTCTATTGCCTCAAGTTATCAAGTCATCCAAGAAAAAGAGACTTTTCCTTATTACTTAAAAACTGCCACAACATCCCAGCCCTGGGATGGCAAATAGATATCCATTCCATCGACTGCTGATGACTGCCTGAGAGTGCAATGTTGAGAAGGATTCTGAAGCCCATTCTTAACTCAGCAAGGAAGGGCACAGTGCTCAATTAGTAACATCTGCACTTAGGAAGGGACAGTCAATACATGTTTCATGTGTTTGTCATTCCCACTCTGGTATCCCATGTGACTATAAGCTTCCAGAAAGTAGAGGCTGAGCCTTATTTAACCCCGTTCCCTGTAGAGTGTTCAGTATAGCACCTAGCCTAGAGTAGGAATTTAGTAAACGTTTGCTTTTGCCACCCTTACATTTTGGAAGTCCTCCCTGGTGTCTAGCTGAAAACTCTCTTGCTACAGAAGCCTATTCTTGGTGGAATCATATACCGAGTGGTCCAGCCAAGTGTCCCATATTTTGTACTCAACCCCTCTCCTACTGAGCTGTGCTCTGAGACGAGATGTGTTCTCACCTGGGAGGTGGAGTAGGGGGAGCCAGAGGGTGAGGCCTGTCAAACATGTGCATGTGGTAGGCTGGCGGGGAATACACTGGAGGGGGCTCTTCGTCGGAGCTATCAGGTTCCAAAGTCCTTTCCAAGATCTAAATCAGAGACAAGAAAGAAATACTAATAATCCTTCCTTGAACTTAAGTAACATTCAGACAATACCGAGTGTGGGCAAACCCTGACCAAGAAAAGGGAACTCTTACCAAATAAGGGGAACTCCCATTGCTGGTGGGAGTGTAATTTGATCACCACCATCACTTTAGACTGTTTGGCCCTATCAGCTAAAGTTACACACATGGATACCTCTGACCTTGCAATTCCAACATACTTAACAGACACGAAAGTACATGTTGGTAGCAGCATTATCCATCTGTAAGGTGCAGAAATATGGAAAAGGAATACAGGTGACCAGAAGTCAGAGCAGTGGTGACCTGTGTGGCAGTGGATGAGGAAGGGAAGAGGGCGAGGGAGATACCAGGTTTTGGAATGTTGTTTCTTCATCTGAGTGCTAGTAACGTGGGTGTGTTCGCTGTGAAAAATCCACTGAGCTGCACACCTGTAATCCGTGTACTCTTCTATATGTGTGTTATTCAATAAACAACTTTACTTACTTAAAAAAAAAAAAAACCACATTCATACTACCTCTCCAAGTATGTCCTCATCTATTATTTCACTATAGCCTCAAACAACCTGGCAAGGTAGGTTATGGATCATTAAACTCATTTTTAATGAGTGGCCAACAGAGTGGAATGGCAAAAGCCAAACCCCGTTTTTAGAGCTGGGTCTTTGACTTGGACCACAGCCCCTCACTCCCCAGGCCCCCCTGCAGGCACAATGCCTGCACACCCAGGCTGGGTTCTCTGGGTGGAGCGTGGCAAGGGGAGGGTCCAGAAGGCCTGCTCTCCCTCTTGGATGTGTTGCTTCACCCAGGAACCCATGTGGGGCCAAGGTAACGACAGATGTTTCTGCTACATGGGCTGATCCGGACCCTTCCCCAGAGGAGTCTAGGCCAGGAGGCAGCCATCAACCAGGAGACCTCACATCACACACATCGCAACCAGCCCACACCTGAGCCCCACAGCTCTGTTCCTTCTCCTCCGAGACCAGACAACACGGCTGGGCCCTCAAAGGAACCCCCAGGAAGAGCAAGGCTCAGAGGCTGCAAATTGGCCTAGAGTCACCAGGTCCCATGTTTTAATCCCAAATGAGTTTGCAGAAGTCACTACTAAAGCTGCCTCTGCAAGCCTGGGCTGGACTGGGCTGCACTGGCACACCTCTGCCCCGTGTCCAGCCATGACCAGGCACATGGAACCTCACAGGGACACGCTGGTGCGTGGGCAGGTGAGCATACACGTGTTCACACACACAAACACTGCAGTGCTCTTTGGCAGGCAGATGAGCACACATGTATGCACACACAAACACCACAGTGCTCTGTGCACACACAGCCAGCCCAGCCCAAGGAGGCCTCCTGCCCTGGAATGCACTAACGTTCTTTCCTTTGAGGCAGAAAGTATTTAAACAGATGCTTTTGCAGGAAAAGAAGAATGTAGCTGCTTTGCAGGCCACTGCTCTGCTTACCCCAAATTTCCAAAGAGGAAAACTAAACATAGAGATCACAGTAAGCGCAGCTCTGGTTCAGCGGTGAATCTCCAGTGCCCAGCAGAGTGCCTGGACAGGACGGTGGCTCAGCAAGTAGCTGGTGCCCAAGGAGAACTTGCTGCTGCACCCCCAGCCCACATGCCCCACTGCCCAGACCCCTCTGCTCTGAGGCCTCTCCTCCCTTGGTGGGCGGCCTGGCCTTGCCCACTGAGGATGGTCTGAGAGAAATGGGCGAGGAGGGGAGAAGAGCTCAGCAGGACTTATTAAGCTGCTGCTGGGGGCTTCCGGGACTCAGGGAGATCAGGCCTCCACATCTGCATCAGGAGACCCTCTCCCCTCTCAGCCACCCCCGGTCCTCACCGCAGCCTCCTGGGGTTGCGGGAACCAGACACTCGGCCGGCCGAGGCTCCTGGGCCAGAATGGGGAAACACCAAGAAGGCAGGCAGTGGGCCAGGCATGCTCCAGCAAGTCTGAGCCTGAGTTTCCAGAGAGAGGAACCCCAGCCACGTTTCTGGCCTCCCCCTGCCTCTCCCCCACCCAACCCCCACCAGCCATAATGCGGTTGTGCTGACTCCAAGGGTGCTGAAGTTTTCAGCTTTGAGGCTTCCTGGCGCAAGTCTGGGTAATGGATGCCTGCCAGGTGCTGGGGTGGGGGTGGGGCAGGGTCTGGGCCATTTGTCTGGCAGGAGATCTTTCTCCGTGGCGAGGATACCCCTTGGGCCAGCCCACCATCCATCAGCCCTCAGAGAGGGGGCTTTTTCCAGTCAGCAGTTATTGACATTCCAGCTGCTGCTCATAAATTTTCCGAAGCACTTTCCGCTGGTTCAGGAATCGCCTGCTGATGGGCCCAGGCAGGGCTCCCAAGGAGGAGGGCTGGAGAAACCAAGGAAAGCCCAGACAGGGGAGGAGCACTAAGAAGGGGCTCAATCCAGAAAGCAGGACTCAGGAAAACAGAAGCGCACGCATGGCTGGTGCTTCACCAGGGGGTGGTGAGCCCTCGGGGAGGTTCACAGAGCTGTGGGCACCACGGACAAATGAGGAACTGTGATCCCACCTGCCAGACAGTCAGAACAAACGGAGACTGTAGAAAGGGTCAGAGGTTGCAGAGTTGTACCTTCTCAGCTCACACTTGAAGGATGTATCTGCAAACACACACACACACTCACATACTCACCCCTTCCTCCACTGGGCTAATCCTGGCAGGACAAAGGAGTGCCAGGATAAAGATGGTAGTTCCCAGGATAAGAGATGGTAGAAAGCTGTGCAAAGACAGAGGGGCATTTATTCATTCAACAAACTTTCCCTGAGTGCCTGCTATATACCAGGACTGTCCAAGCTGCTGCAGGTGACACAGGGATGAGCCAGATGTCACTGCCCACACAGCTTCACCTCCACATGGAGAGAGAGAAGTCCCAGGCAGCACCCACTAAGGGAAGGAGAGCAACCAGATTTCGCCCTGCAGTGTGACTCTAATTGATGAAGGGGGTTGCCTGCAAGGTTGTGTTAAGAAGGAATCTGAGGCCATATCTGGGTCTAGAGTTTCTCACTGTAAATGAGGACAACAACAACATCACCTCACAACGTTTGTGAGAATTAGATGAGATACTACAACTAATGCACTTAGGATGGGCTGGGACTCAATAAAGGGCCGAGCTAAATCCCGTCCATCTTGCCAGGACTGCATGTCCCAGGTGCCTTTGCAGGCATGGACCCTCTCACTGCACTACTCCGTGTGGCTCGCCCTTTCTGCACCAAGCACTGCAGGACCCTGGGGGGACAGACAGGCACCTAACTCTTGGGTGAGGCTGGTCAGGGCCAGCCACACCTGGGAGGTGGGCACTGATGCAATGGGGTGGCCCTTTCTCCCCCGGCCACGTCCCTGGAGAGAGGGGAGCACAGCTCTCTGGGTTTCTGGCACTCCCACCTTCGCTGCTCTGCGGTCCGAGGGATTCCAGGTCTGGAACTGGAATTCAGTATGTTGGGGTGGGGCCCAGGCATCTGCCATTTTAACAAACTGGGATTCTGACCACCCCTGACTCATCTACGTGCCTGGCACACCACGGAGTGCGTGTTCAGCGTTTGTTGAATGAATGCATAATTTCTGGCAATAAAATAAGCCACTGACTGGCGTGGGAAAAAGAGGAATAGGCTGCTTGCTAGTTGGAACCCAGGGAGAGGACCAACCCAGGTCCTACAAGAGACGCAAACGGTTGGTTGTTGGAGCGCACGGCGAACTACCTGCGGCGCCCCTACCTCCGGGGGAATGCTGTCCTCGGAGTCGGAGCTGTCTTCGTAGACGCTGCCGCCGCCGCCCTCCAGGTTCATCTGCAGCAGCTGGTCGATGGTGGCGTCCACAGCGCCGCTGTTGGCGCGCAGCACGCACTCGATGATGTCGTAATCCATGCTGGGGAACATGGTCTTGAAGTCGTCCATGGCCTGGTTGAACTCCAGGCGGCGCACCTGGCGGGCGGGCCGGCTGTTGTTGAGCTCCTGCGCCGCCGCGGCCGCCGCGCTGCCCCCGCCGCCCCGCGCCCCGCCGCCGCCGCCCCCGCCGCTGCCGCTGCTGCTCCGGCGGAACAGGCTGGTCATCTTGCGGAGCCGCTTGGGGAAAATGTTTCCAGCTGGCACCGAAGTCCCCTCCCTCGGGTCCCTCCACTGTCCGCCCCTCGCTCCGCTGGCCCGGGAAGCTCGCTCGTGCACCTGCTCCGGCCCCTGGGCGGCCGGGCAGGGTGTCCGGGTCAGGGGACTACGGGCGCGGGTCCACAGGCGGCCCTCGGGGAGCGGTCCTCGCGGGGCGCGGCATCCGGGCCTGGGCCGTGGTGGGGGCTGGACGGCTGGTCATCCACACCCCCGGGGCATCCTGGGGCCGCCTCCACCGCGGATCCCACCTAGAACCGGGAGAGACAGAGTCAAGGGCAGAGGAAAACAAAGATGAGCTCAGGGTGGTAGCCAAGAATTGTCAAGAAATTAGGGCAGGGAGGGGCGACTCCTACCACACCCAGGGAGAAGGGCTTCTTTCTGCTTTCTCCCAAACTGCTAACACAGTTAGCAAGGGCTTACTGTCAGCCAGATGCCATCCTAAGTGCTTGATGTGGGGCTAACATGACAACACTATGAGGTAGGTGCCAGTATCCCCATTTTGCAGATGGGAAATAGATTCTAAGTGGAGGAACCAGGGATTTGAAGCCAGACCACTACACAGGGGCAGGAGGGGCTCTGTACAGGGCAATGTTCTGCCCCTCTAGTCACCCCCTACACCCTCCAGTCCCTGCTTTCCTCCTCTCCCCACATTACCACCCCAACATCACAGCGCCATGGTCAGAGCATCCACCTCCTGCACTAGTGCAGGGTTCCACTGAGTCGGAGTAGGGGGTGCAGAGAAACAGGATTCCCCAGTTTCCCCAGGAGCTGTCAGTCTGAGGGAAGAAACATGGTTTCCATCCTTGGAGAGCTGTGGGCTGATAGGGGCAGCCCAGTTCCCACTCTTGGGGAACCCAGTCCATGCCCCAGAGAAACACCAGCCCAATAGCAGGGAGTGGAGAGAAGTGACAATGTTGTCAATCCCTGGGTTCTCCGTGCTTCACCCTAAAGTCATGCTGACATGTTTCAGCGATATCAGAGGTGCAATTTGTTTTTATGGAACACTGAGGTCCTTACATGTTAAAAAACGTATCCTAACTTTGGGTATCTGCGTGACACCTGAAACTCAAGCTGGAGCTCAGCAGCTGTGAATGTCAGTATTGCCTCATACAGCAACTGTTAAAAAAGCTGAAAAAGAGATCAGACTTCAATTAGAGATATGAATGAAGCAGATCTAGTTAGGACTAAGGCAAATCAGGTCAAAAGGTAAAGGACAATATTGACTGTGTTTTAAAACTTCAACTTCTGTGTGAGACCAAGGGAAGACATATTTGTTTGGCACAGGATCTATATTTTCTGTAACACACTAAATAATTAAACTTGTATGGTCATTTTATTCAAACACCATAATTGGATGGAACTTTGAATAGGAAGTGAGATCTGGTAGATTTGTACAGGTTAGTGTGAAATCCTGACACATCCCAAAGTAATCTGGGCAGACAATAAAAATGTATCTGCAGGCTCCCCTGAGGAACTGGGGAAAAATGTAGAAATGTTGAACCTCCCCACCTGGCTTATTACTGATATTCTCACAAACATTGGGGACTACCCTCTGTCTTGCGGCTTGCCCTTGTGAAGCTTGTTACTGCAAAGGAGAGGCTAAGCCTACTTAGAATTGTGCCTAAGAGTCTCCCCCAGAGAACCTCTTTGTTGCTCAGATGTAGCCCCTCTCTCTTCCTCTGAGCACCCTTGGCAGGTGACCTCACTGCCCTCCCCCCTAGATGGGACATGACCCCCGGGAATGGGCCTGGACCTGGCATAGTGGAATTGTTCTTAACCAAAAGGGAGAAGAGAAATAAAACAAAATAAAGTTTCAGCGGCTGAGAGATTTCAAATGGAGTGGAGAGGTCACTCTGAAGGGCATTCATATGTGCTATATAGATATTTCTTTGTAGTTTTTAGTGTATTGGAATAGCTAGAAGGAAATACCAGAAACTGTCAAACTGCAACCCAGTAGCCTTGATTCTTAAAGATGATTATCTAGCTATGTAGCTTATACGGTGTGACTGTGTGATTGTGAAAACTTGGGGCTCACACTCCCTTTATCCAGTGTATGGACAGATGAGTAGAAAAATGGGGACAAAAATTAAATGAAAAATAGGGTGGGATGGGGAGATGGAATGCTTTGGGTGTTGTTTTTTACTTTTACTTTTATTCTTATTTTTTTGGAGTAAGGAAAATGTTCAAAAATTGATTGTAGTGATGAATGCACAACGATATGATTGTACTGTAAACAGTTGATTGTACACTGTGGATGATTGTAGGGTATGTGACTGTATCTCATTACAAGTGAATTTTTAAAATAATAATAATAATAAATGAACAAATAAATTTAAAAAAAAAACCATACCCTAGAAGTTTTTTCTGGACCACACTCTTCTGGAAGCTGTCTTGAGGAACCATGCCTTATCCCAACCAAATCCAGTCCCCCCCCCTCCCCAGCCAGCAGGTCCCCAGCCCCCAGTACTGCCAGCACAGTGTGCCTGTGGAATGCACGAGGTCATAACGGGGCATCGAGTGTGATAAGGGGCCAAACTCTGTGGCAGAAAACCACCCAGCCCTTCCGAGCCCAGCACGTAAATGCCCGCCAAGGTCGTGTTTCTGTTTGTGAAGGCACCTGAGAGTTGACTGTGTTTTAAAACATCACGTTCTGCCTTTTTCCTGCTTGTTCCAAGATTTACAATAATTTTGTTAATTGTAGAAAAGTGGCAGCTTTATTTTAAGGGATTGTTTGATCAAAGGATATTCTTAAGTTTGAGGAAACAAGTGCAGACCTGTTTCCAGTTTTCTAGGGCTTGGGGCCATAATCCTAACAGCTGACATTGAAATGTTTGTGTGAGCAAATTGTGACCTTGCTTATCATTATCATAAAAGTCAAATGACTGAGAGGGTGAAAAAGACAAGACCAGAGCAGCCCGGGAGTGCAGAAGGTGCAGTGGGGGTGGGGGGGTCCCCTCACCCGGGGGTCACTGCCACTGATCCCCTCTGTCATTTTAGGCAGGTCCGTCCCCTCAGTTTCCTTGTGGAGTTTCCTTGTGCCACTGCGTTGAGAGTCTAAGCTCTTTACAGGGATGTGGGAACTGTCAAGGGCGCCTGTTCTGGGGCCTGGTGGGTGTCTGCATAGCCCGAGAAGTGGACCGTGTTTGAGAATGTGAAACCAGGACCAGGGCCTGGTCCAGAGTCCAGACACTGAAGTCACAAAACTATACAACCCCTGCCCACCCTCCCTCCAGAGAAAAGCCATTAGCACTCGGGTTAAATAGATGACACCCATATATATGTCTAGATTTTTTTCTGTGCTTATACTACCATATATATGAATACTTTTTTCTGAAATGTGCTCAAACTGTAAATTCTACTATGCAACTTGTTTTCTTCCACTTAATAATATATTGTGTCCATCTTGCCCTGTCAGAACATATAGATCTACTTCATCATTTTTAATGGTTGAATAGTATTCTGTTGTTCAGGCAAAGCATGATTTATTATCCAAATCCCTCTGCCCCATCTTTTCCCAGATTAGCAAGTCACCGCCCAGACAGGCCAAAGCCATTCCACAAAGAGTCACAGATGGGCGATCTCAAGTGATCAGTTCCAGAATTTCCTTTACGAGAATGAAGACAGGCAGGTAGCCAAGTATGACACAGCTTCAGCCGGCTTCAGACACCCCAGCTGTCCCCCGACGCACACACCTCCCACCAACCCTGACGCGTTATTCTGGTTCTGCCAAAACTCCCTCTAAGGAGGGGCTCAACCCAGCCAGCTGCCTCCGATCTGGGATCTGAGGACCTGCCCTGAGGCCTCTGACACAGACCCCGGGAGGAGCCCCCAGACGCCAGTGCCCTGGGCTGCTCTCTGCTGGCCCTGGTGATTGCACAGGATTGTGCCTTGTCCAAAGCCCTCCAGACCAAAGCCACCATCTCCCTGCCCCTCCAGTAATTTAGTAAGAGACACTGAGGAAAGTCATAGAAACAGAAAGTAGAGCACAGGTTACCAGAGGCTGGGGGTGGGGTGGGGAAATGGGGAGTTAATGCATAAAGGGTGCAGGGTCTCTGTTTGCGGTGAAACAAAAGTTTTGGTAATGGACGGTGGTGATGGCAGCACCACATTGTGAGTGTGATTAATGCCACTGAGCTGTATGCCTGGGATGGTTGAAATGGGAAGTTGTGTTGTAGATCTGTTTCCACAATTTTTTTTAAGTGAGACTAAAGAAACAGTGACAATTACATGCAATACATGATCCAAGACTGAGCTAATAATGGAGGAGAAAATGCCAAAAGGACATTATTGGGACAAGTCAAAAAATTTGAATATACACTGTATGCTTTATATCAATGTTAACTTTCTTGAACTTGATGGCTGTACTTCAGTTGATTATATAAGTGAGTGTCCTTGTTCTCAGGAAATAAACACGGAAGTGTTAAGTGTTAGTGGAGCAAGATATATGCGACCACTTGCAAAGATTTAGAAAATAGATGACAGATACTTGACAGATAGCTAGAAAGATAGATAGTGAAGGAAGGAAGGAGGGAGGGAGGGAAGGAAAGAACAAATGTGGCAAAATGCTAATGGTAAATCTGGATATCTAGGTGGGGGTATGTTGGAGTTCTATGTACTGCTTCTGTATTATTTTGCAGCTTCCCTGTAAGCTTGAAATTATCTCAAAATAAGCTTTAAGAGAGAGAGAGAGAGACAGATGCAGGGACCCAGCTCTCACTCCACCAGGGCAGCCCCTTGGAGAAAGACAGCCATTTCCTGGCCCACCCCTGGGGGAGGAAGAAGGAAGATCGTGGGCCCCACATTTTCCCCATTAACAGCCCTGTGGGCTGGTCCCTCTGGCTCTGTGCCACTCTGAGCATTGGGAAGCCCTGAGAGGCATTCTGGTGCTCGCCCGTTTACCCTGAGTGTGCAGTGGTTCCAACCCGGCCTGGAATTCTGCCACTTCCCAGGTGTGTGACCTCATATGAGTCTCCTAACCTCTCTGTGGCCTAATGTCCCCACCTAACCCTACCCCCACCCCCAAGGGGCTTCCGTGGGAATTAACCAAGGCAGTTCTCAGCACAGTGCCCGGCCCTTGGTGAGATGCAATGTTGGAGAAGATGCCAGGAGCAGTTGGTAAGCTGACCGAGCTGCTCCCCAAGGTGGTGGGGGAATTCTAGGGGACCCTTCCCCTGCTTCTGGATGTTAACCCCTGGAATTCCTGTGGCCCTCTGGAAGGAGATGCTGCTCCTCGCAGCCCAGGGGAGGTCTGACTGGCCTGGACAGCTGGAGATGCTGCAGCTCAAGCAGCTTCTTCTTTACCCAAGGTGCAGAGCCTTGAAAAATATCATCTTGTGCATGTGCCACAACATGTAAAAGGCAGAAATAATCTAATCCAGCCCCGCACCCTGCTCCACATTACAGATGAAGACAGTGAAGCCTAAGACTAGGAGGGAGTTGCCCAAAAACACAGAGCAAGTAATGGCAAAGCCTAGACTTTTCCATCCACAGGTGGTTCTGTGGATGAGAAGAAAGTGGCTCAGAAACGGTAATGGGAAACACAGGGAAACAGGATTCAATTTATGAAATACGATTTCCATGGGACTCTGCAAGGACTCATGGACTCCCCAAAGCCAGGCAGCCTATAATTAGCATCAGGCAGAGCTGTGAGGGCCTACACTTCACCGGGGACAGTCCCCCCTTACTAAGTTCAAGGGCACAGTCTGAGCCAGGGCTGAGGTGTGGCTAGCACGGCTGGCAGTGGGGAAGAGGACTGTCCTCAGGGTCAGAGTCATCGTGCCAGGCTGCCTTTTGTAACCAGCACTGTCAAATGAAAAGCTGCTGAAAAACACATGAAAAGGCAGGCAGACGACCTGGGTTTACCAAGCTTTTGGCAGGCACAGTGCCAGGTACTTTCACATTTCATCTTTATTCCAACTCCAGGAAATAGGTGCTACTATCTCCATTTTACAGCTGCTGAAACAGGTTCAGAGAAGGTGGTTAACTTGCCCAAAGTCACACAGCCAAAAATGCCAAGTAAGGTTTGCAGGGCTAAGAGCCAAGGAGCCCAAGAAATGCAGCCATGTATGCCCCAGGCTTGGGAACGCTGGGCACAGACCAGCTGACATTTCAGCAGAGGAACAGGACCCAGCTGACACAGGGGAGGTCTGCTTGGCTCTGCCCCAGAGCAGGCTCTGTGACCTTGGGGAAACCATTCCACTTCTCTGAACCCTAGCTGCTGGGTGCTGGCAGGGAAATAAAGGGAGATAACCCCCAACTGGCTTCCAAGAAAGGAACTGAATCAAACTCACTGAGCCTGTTATACCTGGGAGGCTGACTCCAAGGCTCTCCTGAACTCACAGTTGTGAGTGACTTGGGGATTGGGAAACAGAAACCCCAACCCCATACCTTGTCCTCCCTTGGGGTCCCCAGAGAGCCAGGCCCAGTGGTCTGTCGGCACCCACCCCATCCCCGCGAAGGATCTGGGCCTGGCAGAGGACGGCACACAGCCAAGCTCCACTCGGAGCACAATGACCCACAGCCAAGGACTGAGTCACCCCTGGCTGGGCCCAGAGAGGTGGGCAAGCTGCCCCAGTGTTATCCTCTGACCTTGTCCAAGGTCAACCCAGCCAGCCTCCTGCCTATGGGGGGCCTGTCCATCAGGGCCAGAATAGGGTCTACATGGGGGGGTGTGACAGCCCGGGAGCCAGAGTCCTGGCTTCACATTCTGACTGAGCCAAGCGAGGCTGCATGACTTGGGAAAAATTTTCACTTCTCTGAACCTCTGTTTTCTCATTTGTAAAAATAGGGATAATACCTCCTTGAAAGGATTACATGGGTGCCTGGAACAAGGTATGCACCCAATGAGACAAGCTGGTGTGGCCACAGGCACAAGCCTTGGACCTTTCCCCTGGCTACACTCACCCCTGAGCAATCTTATCCAGTCCTGTGGCTTTAAACACCATCTGCACACTGACACGGGCTCCTAGACTTCTCTCTAGCTCTGACCTCCCCTGTGAACTCTCCCCTCAACCCCACACTTGCACTTCCTACCTGCTGCCTCCACTTAGATGTCTAATTGCAACTCCATCGGGGTGGGGGAGGTTTTCTTGGTTTCCAAAGCCTTTCTACCTCTTCTCCTCACAACTAACCTATGAGGTATAGAGGAGTATGTATTATTATCCCACTTTACAGATGGAGAGACTGAGGCCAAGGCAGTCCAGTGACGTGGCTAAGGTCTCATGAGGCTTCCACCATCTGGTCCAAGGGCCCCTCACTGACTGGTGAGGCTGATGGCCAGTTCCCCTTCCAAGCCAGTGCTAGCTTTAGGAGCAGTAGCTCACTCCCCTCCAGGATGTGCCTTAACCTTGCACTCTGAACCCAGGAGGACCTGGACTCAACCCTGAAAAGTGGGGGTCAGAGCAACAAGACGGGGGCGGGGCTGAGAAGCCAGGGGTCCCCAGTGGCCAGTATTTTCATGCCTCTCACCTTCCTCCTCGTTCTGTGCTCTCCTCTGGAGGAGAAGTGGCCCAAGCCAGCTGTGTCCCTGCACACCCCTGGCTTCCTCCTCTGAAACCCCCCCAGGGACAGACCCGCATCTTGTGATCCATCTGCAATTGCTGTGATCCTTGCCTGCCGAGGGACACACTGTCCCTTCTTGCCTAAGACCTGGGCCCAGCCCAGAGCCAACGCCGTGCAAGGCCACTAGGTGGTGTCCTGTGGTGTCCTGGGGCTCGGGCCTGTCGGCTCCCGGCTCCCGGGGAAAGGGCAAACAGCCGCTCCTCTTCCAGGCCCCAAGAATGTGCCCCACCCTCACCCCGGGACTGACTAAAAGGGAGGAGAACCACCAACCCCCGAGGGACTCAGAACCTAAGACTTTCAGAGTTGGAAACTATCTTACAAAATCTTTCAGGTGGGAAATACATGGCACACGTGCCAACACTTTCTATTCCTTGTCCTTGGCAGACATCACTAATCCACCCAGGTTTTATTGTCCTACTGAGCCCACAGGAGCCTCAATACCCTTTTCAACACGCTACTCTGGGCAAGCCACTACCAAGCGATTAGAACCGGCGTGCAAGACAAAACCTGCTTGCCAGCCCTTTCGTTTCCTGTTTCCCGTATGAGAGCCTAGGCCCAGGCTTACTCTATCTCATCAGGAATCCAGGCTACAGAAGCCAGCAGGGCCAGAAGGAGGTCATATGACCTCTGGGAGGCTTGTGTAACCGTGGTTCAGTCCTGGGAAACCTCAAGTGGGTAATGGCAGTGCTGATGGGGAGGCCGCTGGCCCCGGCAGCTGCATCTTCATTCAATTGTCACCTCAGTGCCATGTGGGTGGAGTGCAGCGAAGTCTGCAAAGCTTCTTGGCTTCTGAGCTGAAGAGGCCCCAAAGGGGGAGAGGAGGGATGAACAGCAATAGACAGAGAGAGAGGCTCTCAAGGTCGCTGTGTGTGTGTGTGTGTGTGTGTGTGTGTGTGTATGGGTGTGTGTGTATGAACGCTTGAACCCAGCGGGGAGGAGGGGTCAGCCCTGACAGAGATGCCTTGTCCTCCTGCCCCCGCACAGGCTTGTTTTCTTCCCAAGCTATTAATGTCGCTGCAGCTTCAAAAGCCGGGTGACCTTTAAATGCTGAGCCTTCTGCTCCTGCCCAAGGCGCGGAAACAGCTTAATGGAAACTGGGCTCATAAATTATCAACTCAGCCCAAATGGCCACAGCTGCTGGGGCTGCGAAAAGGCCAGCCTCATTCCTGGGGCCATAGAGCCGCTGGGCAGCCACACCTATGCCCACCCCTGGGACAGCTGGGGAGGGCTGAGGGGACTCTCAGGCACAGCCATTTGGGAAAGAAGACCAGGCTGGACCTGATGTGGGGGTAGAGGGGAGGCAGACTCAGCTCTGCCACGCCCTGCTGTGTGACCTTGAGTTGGCCACTTAATTCTCTGGGACGCTCGTCTCTTCTTCATCAATAAACCATGAGGATTTGATTGAAGGTCTCCTAAGGCCACTTGCTAGGAAAAAGCAGGGCTATGAAAAGCCCCACTACCATCCAGACATGCAAGACACAAGGCTTCCATGCCCAGCTGGCAGGGCTGCCGGGAGGGTAAGGGGCTGGAGGCGTGCCTGCCTTCCCAGGGCTGCCACATGCAGCTGTGCAGGCTGTGCACTGCACAATCCTTGTTACCCTCCCCTAACCCCCCAAATCATTTAGTCCAATCTGGGTAAGGCCAGGACATTCCTCAAAAATATATATCATTTACAAATCTGAAGAAAAGAAAGTCATTTTCTCTCTCAATTTTCCTTTCTCCTGCCTCAACTTTTGTGGCCAGGTCTGTATCCATGGGGAGTTCGTAAGGTCCCTTCCGTAGAAGGACAGGCCCCGGAGCCTCAGTCCTGAGGACAATGTCATTCATCTCTGCTCCTGAAGCTCAAATGTCAGGCAGTGGCTGCCATATAAGGCTCAACAGGAAGACAAGTCTGCCTTCCAGTTGAAAAGATCCAGGATGAAACTCTTCAGGCATGAGTAACACGTCATCTCTTTGGTTCATCTTAGTATAATAGTAGTAATAATAGTAATAATGACAATAACAGCTAACATTTATTGCCCACTTCCTTGGGTGCCAAGCGCTCCACCAAGGGCCTTACATGTGTTAACTCTTTAGTCCCTGTGAGGTCCATACCACAACTGCTATTTCCATTTTATAGATAGAAAACTAGGCACAGAAGAGTCAAGTAACTTGTTCAAGGTCATACAGTTAAGTGGCTAAACTGAAATTTGAACTCAGGAGGTCTGATTCCAGATTCCATGCTCTTAATCCATCAGGCCACCACCTCTCTATCCTCCCTGGAGCCCAGCACTGGGTCAGCACATAGCAGGAACTCAATAACTGAGCTGAACTGAATCCTAAAGGGACACAGTCGCCCCTGGAGAGGCTGGGGATGCCTCGGAGCCTCAGGAATTACCAGGGATGATGCTCAGGTCAGGGAGAGGAGACTGCAGGTAAAACCTCATCCAGAAGAGAAAAACAGAACAGTGGCCTTTTCCCCACCCCACCAAAGTGGTCCAGTTGCCTGAGCAACTAACTGTTTTCTGCCTCTACCTGAGCTGATTAGGGACTATTTCCAAAATAATCCCTCTCTCCAACAACAAATGCCACCAGCTCAGCCAAGACACTCAGCCCGGGCACCTGGGAGGGGATCACACCTCAGTGGAAGAAAGAGGCACTACTCCCCAGTGCCCCACCCTACCCTGGTACCTCAGCCCTGGGGAGACCCTCCCAGCTGGCAGGAGCGTGCATGTACCTGGGATCAAGAGAAAAGGAAGAAGGGGAACCCCGGCAGCCTAGCCTCCCCCCGTCGGGGAGGCTAGGCTGGCTGCAGATATGAGCTCATGCTGGCCCAGGCCCAGCTCCTCCGGAAGGACGGGCCAGCTGCCCCTTCCTGGGTCTCTCGTGCAGGCAGGCAGGCTGGGCCAGCATGGTCTGGGGCTGAGCCCTGAAGGCTGAGTGACAACAGGAGACAGGCAGGCAGGCAGGCAGGCAACGCCCAACAATTCAGCACCAAGCCCAGAAGATTCAGGCCCAGGGACCCAGGACTGGGGAGGGTGTTCTGATGGGCAGAGAGGGATCCTGGGAGCAGAAGTGCCAACCCTGCCCCCCAATACTAACACTTTGCACCCACCCACTGATAATGAATTCCACTTCTAAGAACTTCTCCTACAGATATATTTGCACTTGTGCCCAATAATATGTGTTGTGCAATGATGCAACAGCAGAAGATTGGAAACACTTTAAATGTCCATCAATAGGAGTCTGGTTAAATTGTGGAATACTGTCATCCTCCTATCTATGTATAATGGAATACTATACAAGAGTAAACAAAACTGAGGCATTTCTAATGCAAGGGAACAATGCAAGTACAGAACAGTGAGTACAGTCACTATACCACAGTGCATTATGGTGTGTGTGGGTGGAGAGAGGGAGAGCACACTCAGAAAGGATTCACAAGAAAAACACTGGTTTCCTCTGGGTTGGAGAATTGGGTCATAAGAAACAGATCAGGGAAATTTTTAACTGTAAATGCTTATATACCTTTTAAAATTTGATTCATGTACATTTGTTAATCTAAAAATAAAATGTGCAAATAACCTATAAAGAACACCAAAGTGATAGCATTGCCAGTGATTTTTGTTCTTTTTGTACATGTATGTTATCTACCACAGACATGAATTACTTTTTAATAGTAATTATAGCAAATATTTATGAATGCTTACTATGTGCCCTGCTCTTTCTAAGAATTTGGCATGCATTACCTCATGAAAACCTGGCAGTAAAACAATTATTATCTCCATCTTACAGATAAAGAAACTAAGGTTCAGAGAGGTTAAATAACTTGCCTAAGGTCACACAGTCAGTGGCAGAGCCAGAATTTGAATCCAGACAGTCAGGCCCCAGACTGTCTAATTAAATATATATATACTGAATGATGGTGGAAGAAATCTTAGGGGGAAGCAAACCGAAGTGCCTGCAGGGCTTTAAAACCTTTGCAATCTTAAAGAATCTAAGAATACCAAGTCCGTCCTTGCTGCTGTGACCATCAGGTAGGCTTTCTGCAGTCCCACCCTCAGTGGGAACCTGCTCCTAGCAGTCAGGGGCCCGCTCGCCTCCAGGTGGGGATGCAGGGGAGGGAGGAAGGCCCAGTGAGCAGGTGATGGCAAGAGGACTAGAAAGCAGGGCCAATGCCACGGCTGGGACAGAGGTAGACCACAGCGTGGAGAGCCGGCTGGGACAGAGCAGGCTCAGGGGTCAGGCCAGGAAGCTCTCTGGGGAGAGGAAACCACAAGTTCATTTTTATCGGTGCTGGGTCTGGAGGTAAAAGGCCATAGAGCACAGCGTTTAGCGCATCGGGCAGACCTCAGCTCACATCCTGGTCCTGCTGCTTCTTGGGCTAGCAAAACGTCTCTGAGCCCCAGTCCCCTTATCTGCAAAGCAGGGACATCTATAGGTTCTTATATGGCTTCCTGTGGGATGAACTGTGATGTGCCCCACGCAGGTGCTCTCCAGTGGGGGCAGCTGTTAGTGAGACTGTGGTGGCCACCCAGGTGCTGAGTCTGGAGACTGGCCCGGGAACCAGGCCCAGGAATATGGCCTCGAATCAGCTCTGGGGTACAGCCATGGCCTCTGGGGGAGAGTGTGCAGCACAGAGGCCTCCCCTCAGGGGTGGGACCCCAGGTCCTCCAGGCTAGTCAGGGAGAGTCAAGCTCTGGGGCCTCTGGAGGAAGAGCAGGCAGCTGGGAAACAGCCCCTCTGCCCTTTCCTGCCTGTACGCAGCCCCTCAGCTGAGCTTCCTAGGGGAGGAAGAGTGGTTGGAGTATGACCCCAGGCCCGGGTTCCCCAGGCATCCCTTGCCCAGCAGGGGAGAAGAAGTGGCTCCATGGGAGCCTGTCCTCTCCAAGAGGGGCTCTGGGCAGCAAGAGCACGGGCAGCGTGGCCTTCTCGGCAATGCTGCCTTTAGCAGCTGAGGACTGCAGGCCCGGGGCTGGGAAGCAGCACTGGGAGTGGAGGGCTGGCCCAGAGATGGGCTTCAGAAGAGCGGGCAGCAGCTGCAGTGGGGAGGGCCACCTCTTCAGGACACCATCAGAAAGTCCACGCGGAGGGAGGAAAGCCCGGCCCAGGCAGCCAATGGGATTGTGCAGAGCCACTTACCGCCGGCCAGCTACCACCCCCACCATAGGCTGCTCCGTCCTCCCGGCCCCCTCACTGGAAGCTGTTTGTGTAGCCACAAGGCTCCCCTTCCACAGCCAGAGGCCAGCCGCCAAGTGTCCCCTCCCCACCAGAGGCCCTCACTCATCCACACTGCCTTAACTCCTCATGACCACACACCCAGCACACACTTCTGGAGTCAGCCAAGGTTAGGAAGGCAGGAAGAAACCTCCTGTCCTCACTTCCAGATGGTGACACTGAGGCCGAGAGAGCAGAGGCATGCGCCAGAAGCTGTGCAGCTCGGTAGCCGCAGAGCTGGGGTTTGAACCTCGGTCACGCAGCTCCTGGGCCCGTGTTCTCTCCTGTGTAGACACAGCAGCACGATCCAGCACGCAGCTCGTGCACCTGTACTCCCTGCCACACATCAGCTCCTTCACACCCATCTCCCCACATGCTCATAGCCACAGGACACGGACACCATCTTTAGGATTTTTCCTCAACCTTCTCACCCCATCCCAGGCACTCCATTCCACTCACCCGACTCTGAAGCTGTTTTTCTTTTGTTTTTTAATTCAGTTTTATTGAGATATATTCACATACCATACAATCATCCATGGTGTACCATCAACCGTTCACAGTACCATCTTATAGTCATGCATTCATCATCCCAATCTATTTTTGAACATTTTCCTTACACCAGAAAGAATCAGAATAAGAATAAAAAGTAAAAATAAAAAAAGAACTCCCAAATTAACCCCCCCATCCCACCCTATTTTTCTTTTAGGTTTTGTCCCCATTTTTCTACTCATCCATCCATACACCGGATAAAGGAAGTGTGATCCACAAGGTTTTCACAATCACACTGTCACCTCTTGTAAGCTACATTGTTATACAATTGTCTTCAAGACTCAAGACTACTGGGTTGGAGTTTGGTAGTTTCAGGTATTTACTTCTAGTTGTTCCAATATATTAAAATCTAAAAAGTGTTGTCTATATAGTGCATAAGAATGTCCACCAGAGTGACCTCTCGACTCCAAATGAAATCTCTCAGCCACTGAAGCTCCATTTCGTTTCATTTTCGTCCCCCTTTCGGTCAAGAAGATGTTTTCAATCCCACAATCCTGGGTCCAGATTCATCCCCGGGAGTCATATATCCTGCATTGTCAGGGAGATTTACACCCCTGGGAGTCAGGTCCCACGTAGGTGGGAGGGCAGCAAGATCACCCGCCAAGGTGGCTTAGTTACAGAGAGAGAGGGCCACATCTGAGCAACAAAGAGGCATTCAGGGAGAGACTCTCGGGCACAATTATAAGCAGGTTTAGCCTCTCCTTGCAGCAACAAGCTTCATAGGGGCGAGCCCCGAGACAGAGGGCTCAGCAAATCAAGCCGTCAGTGAAGCTGTGTTTTTAAAATGACAGTTACACTTTCCTATACACACACACACACACACACACACACACACACACACACACACACACACTAAGGGACACCAACAGCCCCGCCCCATCCTTCCCACAGCCCACCCCCAAGCCATGCCCTCCCCTAAGCTGATGAATCCCAGCCCCCTGGAGCCATCTGTGCCGGAATGGTTTTTACAGCATCTGCTACAGCAGCAATGAGGTCGGGCTGACCTGACTTGCGGCAAGACTGGACAGAACCAGGAAGCGGCACACCAAAGGCCCAGGCTTCCTGGCTGTCCACGGTATAGCACTCCTGGAAGGGAGTGCAGGGAAGGATGTGGCTGGTAAATCTGACAGCCAAGGGAAGAGGGCAGGAGCCCTTAGGGGTCCCCTAGCCAGCCTCCTTTACCTTCGGGGGGGGTGTCTCAGCCTCTAGAAAACGGAGAGAAATAGTCCCTGTTCAGTGTGACCCTTCCCATCACTGAAGCCTTCCAGGGTTGCAAGGACATGGGTGGGTGGAAGTAGGGGGCATCAGGTACAAGCAGTGAGGGACTTCTGCAGAAGGAGGTGGCTGCATCACAGACCCTGGGGCTGGAAGGATCTGTCCACTTTCTTTAGCTTAACCCCTTTTCTCAAATAAAATCCTCAGCAGAAGCCCATTAAAGTCATGGAGCACAGCCATGTCCTCACCTCCCTCGGCAATTACACACAATCAGAGAACCTGCAATTTATTGAGTGCTCGCAAAATGTTTTCTGGGCATCGTGTCGGCTAATCCTCATGGGAATCTAGTGTTGTAGATGATTACTACCTTCTACCATTATCATAGCCGTTTTACAGACAGGAAAACTGAGTCATGTATGACCCAGAGGCTGTCCAGGGCAGCGCCACATTCAAACTGCCCAGCCTCCCAGGGCAGAGGCAGAGTGTGCGTGTCAAGTCTCCTTACACACCAGAGTTACATGCTGAGTGTTTTAAAGCCTGGGTTTAACCCTTTATCTCCTGAGCTGCCTGCATCACCGCCTGTTTCCCCACTGCTACGAACCTGCTCACGTGGCTTTGGGAAAGGCAAATGTGCCTTCCATCAGTCTAAGAAGCAAACGCTCTTTGCACTATAGCAGTGTATCTCAGAGGCTGGTGGAGACCACCTTCAGCAGACTCCCCTGAGGTGTTTGCTAAGAACACATATTTCCCATCCCTTGATGGAACTGTAATCTCTGTATTTTAACAAGCTTCTCAGATCATTCTAATGCACAGAAAAGTGTGGGGACCACTATCTCACTGGGTGGTGCAGTTCGGAGCCCAGGATTCTGGTTTTAGCCCCATCACCAACCAGCCAAGTGACCTTAGGCAAGTCGTTTTACCTCCTGGGTCTCTAGGTTCCCATTTGAAAAAAGGGGAGAGGACTTGAATGATTTCCGAGACCCCTGTCACCTCTGACATCCTCTGTGGCTACCATGAGTACCCACATGCTTCACCTCATACACCCAAATCAAGTTTCATGGACTGTTTATGGTCCCTGTAGCGGCCAACATAAACTGTAGGCAGGCACTAAAAAAGAGATCCTGTATGGCTGATTAAGGGAAAGCTGTAAGAATGCCTTACCTCTGGCTCCAGGCCGCAAACAAATGGCTTTTGGGTTATGCTTCCACCTCTCCCCTCCCCTGAACATCTATTTCCTTCATTCCAGCCCCTGCCCAGAGCCAACCAGGATTCTGCAACATTGCATCCGTGCACCTGGGTGAGTCAACAGGCTTCTAACAAAGGCATTGCCAAACCACCTTACAAGCCCCAACTTGCCCCCATGCCCTGTCTCTCACAAGCAGCCAGGCTGGGAAGCACAGGCAGCGAGGGGCAGCGAGCTCCCTGCTGCTCATCACAGAACCAGAAGGAGGGCATCAGGCCATAAGTGGGCATAACTGGGTCACCTAGAGGGTGTAGTCAGAATGGATCCAGCCAAGAAAGGGGTTGCAAGGTTATCCAGACTTACAGAAGCCATCAAGCAAGGAGGGCAGATAACTGAGGAAGCCATTGCTGGGACCTTCCAGAAGCAGTTAGACATTTCTCATTGGGTCTGAGCTAACAATGACTCTTCGATGATCATCCTTAAATCATGATGTTTTCAGCTAGTGCTCAAGCATTGCTTGCTGGTGGCAAACATGAATGACACTTCTTTCAAGGTCTATGAATCCTAGACAGCAGGGTTAATGGGGTTCTCAGACCCGCAGCACATGAACACTTGAATGCAGATGCAGGCTATCTTTGCATATGTGTGCACACTCAAAATAACTAAAGGGGAAGAACAAACAAGAAAGGCAAGAATGAAAACCCAACTTCCACATTGGGCAACATCTGTGAACTGTAGCCAGGGGCTGCTGACCCCAGTCATTTAAGAACTCTAAAATAGATCATCCTCTCACTTTGAGCATGCCAACGGTCCAGGACAATTATGCTTTATGTGTGCACAGCACTTCACAGTTTACAACACTGGGGAGAAGTCCATCAGCCCTTTCCATTCAGCCAGATCCTGGGCAAGGCATATATGCTGCAGCAGAGCGCTGAGCCTGGCACCTGCTAGGAGCTTTACCCAGATGAGCTCATGGAATCCTTGCAACAATCCTACAAGGTAGGAACTGTTATTTTGCAGATGAGGAAACTGAGGCACAGAGGAGTTAAATAACTTGCCCAAGATTTCAAAGCTAGGAAGTGGCAGGGTCAGGATTCTATTCTAAAATCCACACTTTATACCACTCACTGCACCTGTGGCTAGCATGGGATGAGGGAAACTGAGGCACCAGAGGGGCTGAGCACATGGGGTCAGCCTGGCAGTGACCCCACCTCCAGCCATGCTGGGGCAGGAGAGATGCAGGTGCACTGAATGTGTGGGTGTGGGGGCAGGGCCGATGAGCCAGGGGCACTCTAATAATTCTAAACATTCACCTCACTTTATCAGAAAAGAAGTGGGCAAACCCCAGCTCAGGCCTGCGTGGTTCAGTCCAGTCAAGCTAAAGGAGGCCTCCTCTGTCACCAGCACAGTCCCAGCCATGGAGGGGAGCTGGCCAGGCTCTGCTCCCACCCCCAGCAGGACCGCCCTGTCCTAGTCCAGGCTCTCAAGTGGTGTTTCCGTCCCAGCCACACTGCAGCCAGACTCAATCAGGCCAAGTCAGGAGGGAGCAGCCACACTCAAAAATCATTAACATGCATGGCTGGGTTTGGGGCCTTTGTTCTTGAGCAAGGACTGCAGCATTTCACTTTCAGGAAGGAGCTGGGAGGGTGGGGCAGGCTCAGGATTGCACAACCAAGCACACAACCAAACACACAGGCTCAGACGCACACGGGAGCCACAGTGAAAGTTTTCTCAGGTCATCTGCGGGAAAAACCCAGGCAAACCCAGGGTCCCTCACGCACGACAGGAACACAGAGAGGTAAGAGAACGTGCAGGCGAATCCATCCTCACTGCTTTTTAAATTGGAGAGGGCTGCCCACAGGGGGTGAAATTGGGACTCTGCAGCCAAAAGTCTTTCAAGTCGGGGAAATCAAGCAAAAGAAGGAAAGCAGCAGGGGGGTGGGAAGGGCTCCCCAGGCAGCTGGACCACGAGGAAGCTGAGGCCTGGGAGAGATGGACATCTCCCCCTGGCCAGGAGGGGCTGCCCACACACACACACACACACACACACACACACACACACACCTTTCCTAGAAGACGGCATCCCTCCTCCAACCCAAGTGTCCCTGTGCCCATCCCGTGTCTACCAGACGAAAAGAATGACCAACAGACCCTACTGGCACCCCCAGAGGCACTCCCCTCTCCCCACGCCAGACACTCAGTGTCCAGGACAACTTCTCAGGACCGCGGCTCTCGTGTGAGACTGTCACATCTCAGCCACCAGTTGTGGGGAAGGCTACGAAGCGAGTTAGTTAATTCTGGGAGAGGAAAGATGAAGGTTGAAGAGGGAGGGAAGGGAATACGGTCAGCAGGGGAGAAAAGTCAGTTGACAAAGAAAAATCTGTTCTAAAAAATGTAATACAAACAATAACAATAAACCCCCCTTTGCGTGAGCCCCATAAGTTCTTGGAACCAGGACTGTCCCTAGATCCCAGGGGCTGGGCCCTCCCTGCTCCCCTCCCCACTTCTAGGGGTCAGTCAAGGGGCTAAGGTTTCATTCTGCTCCCCTCCTGCACCTCCTTAGAGCCTAACCTCAAGGCCTTCAAGGAAATTGGCAGAAATGGGACCTAAGTCCTCTGTCAATTACAAAGCAAATCGCTCTCCCGGGGATCACCCTCGTTTGGGGGGTCCTCTCAATCTCAGGCAACACCCCCTCATACTCACTCTCCCTCACCTCCACTGGGGTGGCAGCAAGAAGGAAAAGGAATCCTTCTTGTTTAGGAAGCCGCCTGCTCGATCTGGGACTTTTGGCAGGGGCCGCCATCCACCAGGTCCAACGCACCCCCCAAAGCGCCTCTGTTTGTAAAGGGCTTTCAGGGACAGGAAGCAATAAACAGAGTCAAGCGGCCAAGATGCAGAGGCTGATTATGCTGTTTATGGATTTTCCAGGCCTCTTTGTACTTGGCCCCACCAGCTGCCTCGGGCTCTGCAGAAAAGGGTGCTGGCAAAAGACTGGCTGGCCCCTGCATTAACAGCGGCCTCCTGCCAGGCCCAGGCTGGTCCTTCCAAGGGTGTGAGGGGACTGTACGCTGTGGAGGCCCCACAAGCACCTTCTTATAACCCTCCCTGGAGAAGCCCTCCACCCCCGTACTACTAGAGCCCAGCCTGCTAATTGCTAACACTTTTCACACACACACACACACACACACACACAAAAACAGCAGCCTCTGCTCACCTCTCCACCCAGCTCCAAAGTAAGGACTGACTCTTGGCATCCCCACAGGGGTGGGTGGCCTGGCTGCCTGGTGCTGAGGCCAGGTGGGTAGCCCTCCTTCACAGAGAAGCTCACAGAGAAGCTCAGCTCAGCTTTCTGCCCAGGGAAGGGAGAGCCACCTGGGAAAAGCTGGGGCTGCCCAGGAAGCCGGCTGTGGGCTGGGCGGTCTCCCCAGTGCCCGGCTCCACCTGCGTTCCCCAAACAGGCTGCGCGCCTGATGAAAAGTAGCCCATCTGTGCAAAGCTGCGAGTGCTAGGACACACGGCGCAGTGCAGTTTGCGGGAGCAAAAGCCTGGAAACCACCCTCTTGTCTCTCAGTCCTGAGTAACAAATAAATAACTCAGGGCTCATCCTCAAAAAGGAAAAGCATGAGGACAAGATCTCCAGATGCCGCTGTGGAATGACAGGAAGAAATGAAGTCACAGGCCATGGGTTCATAATTTCTGTTGGTGTTAAGATGTCTGTGTGTATACCTGTGTATTTGAATACACACAGGAAGATGCCTGAGTGGGCATGTGCCAAAGCTGAGCAGCAGTTACCCAAGAGGCAGGGTTGCATGCCCGGGGAGCTCTCACAGTTTACTTCATGCATGTCTGCACCCTTTGAAGTTTTTACAAGTGTGCATTATTTCTTTGGTTTAAAATTAAGAATTTACAAACAGAAATAAGGCAGGATGAGGTGCTGGGTTGTGCTTTACTGTGCAGAAGGGGGTACCACTCAGACTATTTAGAGAGAGGGCAACCAGCACCCAGGAAATCCTGGCCTGCACAGAGGGGCTCTGACCCCATCTGTGTGGCACGGGCCTGGGACAATGGGACCCCTGGTGATGAGGATGGTTCAAATGGCCTGCAGAGTCACATATTGCCTGGGGCTGGAGGGAGACAGCAGCGCAGGGATATTTTTTAGGACATGTGGAATAGTTCTGTTATGATACATTTAAAAGCAGCTATTAAATAAGGTTAGCTATCAAGTAAGGTTAGCAGGAAAGTGAACATCATCTGAGAGCCCTGGACAGAAGAAAAGAGGAAAGGGGAAGGGGGAAGGAGGGAAGAGGAGAGAAGACTCACTTAAGCTATTGGGGGAGAGGAAGAGAAGGGCAGGAGGGGTCTAGAGGGAGAGGACGAGCAGAGTCGGTTTTAGAGGGCTCTCTGGCAGACAGAAACCACACGCTCACTCAACAAGCTCATTCAAGGAGCACTCCCAGGTGCTAGGTGGAAAAGAGGACCAGCTTGGCTGGCAAACCTTAGTGCACCTTCAGTTTCCACTCCCTCAGGCTGTCCCCCTCCAAAGATTATCTATATATTTATAAAACAAAAACACATAAGCTGCCTTCCCACCTTCTTGGATGACCCAAATCCCTCTTACCTGAGGCCAAGCCGTGCCATCCAGAATAGGATATGAGATAAAAACTGCCTGTGTGGGCCGGCCAGGCTTCTGACTGGGCCTGATTCACACAAACTGCCCATCGGCCAGTTCCCAGGCATTAACTATGCCAGATTCTTTCTTCCCCAAGGGAGAGAGCAATGCGAAGAACCTGGCATCTCAGAACAGAACTCCAGAGCCTGAAGGGGAATGGAAGAGGGGGCCATGACGGCCCAAAATGACTTCTCAGGCGGCACCATTTCCTGAGGCTTTATCCTGCTTATTTCCAATTGTGCAAGAGCTGAGTGTGGAGGCCTCACCTGAAGGAAGAATATTTAAACATGGACTTGGCCATAAAATGACGTTGTATCCAGGGGCTTCCTGAATCACACAAGGTATTACACATGCCAGAGAAAGAGAGAGAGAGAGAGAGAGAGAGAGAGAGAGAGAGAGAGTGTGTGTGTGTGTGTGTGTGTGTGTGTGTGTGTAGGAAAGAGGGGGTGGGAGGCAGCTCTGGAATGCCCTGACTTAGCCGCTATGCCCTTCTCAGAGATCCACTTCCTCTAGAACTGTGCTCCAGGAAATGCTCAATAAGGCCACTGGTCACTATATAAATTTAAACTAATTAAAATTAAATAAAATTTTAAATTCAGCTCCTAAATCACATAGATCTCAATAGCCACTGTGGCTAATGGCTATCATATTGGACAGTATGTATTATAGAACATTTCCAACACTGCGGAAAGTTCTATCCAACTGCCCTGTTCTAGATTCCAAAGGGGAGCCCCCTCCTGAGTGGAGTGAGGCCCTGTTTATAGTAACTGGACAGGCTTTATTACCGTTATCTGGAGGAGGACAAGCACGTGGAGCCCTTCCGCATCCTTCCAGGAAGGCCGAGTAAGTGTGGCCAGGCGGAGCTGGGCTGAGCACCAGACCAGGCCACCCTCCCTATGCTGTCCCCGGCCTCACCCAAGATCAAAGCTTCGGCCTGTTTCCTGTGAACCTGGACACCCCAGGCAGAGAAGCATCCAGGCCAGCTTGGAGCCCAAGCTCTCATTTCAATGACCCTCGCAGGGCGCTGGTTTCAGAACCAGATTCGGAAAAGGCCGTCCCAGTTTGCTTTGTTGGGAGGAAGGGTGGTCTCGGCACTGTCAGGGCTCAGTCATTGTCCCCTCCCCTGCGAGGCCCCATGGGTGCCCCTGCTCTGCCTCCTCCGGCTACTCCAGAGCAATGGGAAGGAGTCGACTTAGAAAAGAAAGAGGTTATTAAAGGAAAGAAAACATTGTTTCAAGGAATTGGAAGGAGCAGGCTAAGGAAACGAACTGACAGGGATTCTAAACCCACAGACTATGACTGGTGTTCCAGTTTGCTAATGCTGCTGTTATGCAAAATACCAGAAATGGATTGGCTTTTATAAAGGGGGTTTATTTGGTTACAAAGTTACAGTCCTAAGGCCATAAAAGTGTCCAAACAAAGGTGTCAACACAAGTATATCTTCACGGAAGTAAGGCCAGTGGCGTCCGGAAAACCTCTGTTAGCTGGAAAGGCATGTGGCCAGCATCTGCTCTGGGTTTCTGGTTTCAAAATGGCTTTCTCCCAGGACATTCCTCTCTAGGTGTCTGGAGGTGCTCTCTTAGTTTCTCCCAGGCAAACTCTGGACTAGCAAAAGTCTACTTTCATTGGCCATTTCCAAAATGTCTCTCTTTGCTGCTCTGCAAAGAGCTCCTTCTGTCTGATCTTTTGTAGAGCTCCAGTAAACTAATCAAGACCCATGCTGAATGGGTGGGGCCACACCTCCATGGAAATAATCTAATCAAAGGTATTACCCACAGTTGGATGGGTCACATCTCCACGGAAACAACCTAATCCAAAGATTCCAACCTAATCAACAATAATATGTCTGCCCCCACAAGACTGCATTGAAGAACATGGCATTTTGGGGGACATGATACCTCCAAACCCGCACAACTGGGTATCTTTTATCTAACCTAGGGAAACGAAAACAGGCTGAAGCACCTCCCACCTCCACTACACAAACACCACACAATGGATATGTCTGAGACACTTTCACTCCCAGCCTAACCTATCACCTTAAAAATTTCGCCTCTTAATTCAAAACAGCATCACCATTCTCCCCCCAGGTTGTTTCAGCGTGGCCCTGAAAGTCAACCAAAAGGAGCTAGGAATCTGCCGCTTTTCCAGCAAACAGCAGACTGGGCCATGGGGGACAAAGGGTAGATAAACGTTAGGAGAACAAGCTGGCAGGGACACCCCAAGGAAAGAAGCTGTGAGCCTGGGTTCTAGCCCTCGTTCTGCCATGAGGATCCTTGAGCCAGTTCCTTTCCTCTATTAATTTTTTTTATATAAAATAAAACACAGATACCAAAAAAAAAAACCTCACAAAACAAATGTAAGCTTAATAATAAGCTTAATGAAGCAAATGTCCTTGTAACCACCACCCAGGCCAAAACCCTCTCCACGGACACAAGCTGACTTTTATAGGAATCTCTTCCTTGCATTTCTTTATCACTCAAATTCACGTCTCTAGATGCTATACTTTAGTCTTACCCATTGCTTGTCTTTTAAGTCTATTTTACTCTACAGGTTCTCCCTCGATCCCTGTTTTCCTTAGTTTATGCAGTAAAGAGGCCAGGCCATTGGACCGTTGAATTCCCCACAGTCTGAAGTTTACAGAGCAAATTTCCTCCTTGCTGTGAACTTCAGTGACCTCTTCCTTACCACCCGCCCTGCCCACCTAAGGAGGTCCTGTGACGATGAAGTCAATGAGCCTGAAAGCACATAGGGAAACACTCGCGATAGTCTGTTAAGCAAAAAAAGCAAATTGATACATACGGTATGCTTTCAACTATATAAAGAAAAAATGCATAGAAAAAAGGCCACAAGGAAATATACCAATATGTCAATAATTGTCCTGAACAGTGGGAATTATGAGTCCTTTCTTTTTTCTTCTTTTTTTTTCCTTTCTTATAATTTTCCCACAATTAGCATTTAATAATGTGAAAATAATCAGGGGACAGTTGTTTTGAACAAAAGAGGGCTCTTAAAGTGTGGCATGAGCCCAGTCGTGTCACCAGGCTCGTCCACCTCCCTTCACAGTCCTCCTGGCTTTGCTCTCTCTGTTCCCACTGCCACCACCAATCCTGCTGGGATCCTCAGCATCTCAGACCTGCCCTCCTTGAGTCCTTCTAGCCGGTCTCCCACCTCCCTTCCATCTTCCCTCTACACGGCCAACAAGAATAACTCACCTAAACCATGCCACGTCACTCTCTGGCTCTGCAATCTCGCACATAAAGATCATGTCCCTTCCTTCTTCTATATCAGTGCTCATCAAACCTAGCAAGCAGAATAATCACCAGGAGGGCCCGTGCAACACACACTATTGGGCTCCATTGGAGTTTCTGACTCAGTAGGTCTGGGATGGGGCCCACGCGAGTGCATATCTAACAAGTTCTCATGTGATGCTGATGCCACTGGTCCCAGGACCACACTCTGAGAACCACTGCTTTGCACCTTTCCTCTGTCCTCCTATACAAGTCCTGCCCATTCTTCAAGATTCAGCTCAAGTGGCCCTCGTGCAGGAGGCAGCCTCTGGAAACTTCAGCCAATATGCTATCTCCCCCTCTCCCTGACCTTCCCTAACACTTAAGGCTGGTCTGAACAAGGGGAGAGCACTTAGTAGCCACAACAATGGACAACGTAGCACTTCATCCTCTGCTGTCTTCTGTGGTCCTGGCTTCCCTCCATCATACCAGCTCTTCAGGGCAGAGTGGGAGGGACACTTTTTTAGTGTCCCCCACTATCCAGGAGGCTGTCCACTTGCCCCAGGTAAACAGAATCTGTTTCATTCCCAGGCACCCCAGTGACACACACAGATCTCTAATTATTCATTCATTCATTCACTGTCAGTCAAAAAACACTTACCGGGCATCTACTGTATGTCAGGATGCACAAGATAAAATCTCTTGGCTTCAAGAAGGCCAGGAGTTACAATAGCGTGAGTTACAACAGAAGTCTGCAGAAAGGACTCTGTGAGGGATCCCTTCCAATTACCAAATGCGCAACCCCTGCCCCCCCTCTGGCTCAGAGCCTGCTACACACACAGCCTTGCCCTGAGATGCAAGCATTGGTGCACCCCAGCAAGCACACACAGTCCCGGTCACACCCCGTCGTGTAGCCATGGTGAGGGTTTGGCCGCCAGTCATGGGCTCCATTGTTCCCCCAGCTAAGCCACCCTGGTCTCAGGGACAGGATTTATGGGCAGACATTGTTAGGAAAACAGATGTCCAGGCAAGCGGACAGAGCAACTGGGGACAATTGCTGTGATTGTGCGGGCCTGGAATCTACCCAAGGGAGGCAAGAAGACACTACCTCCTAATTAAAAGGCAAAGAATGTCTGAGGAGCAGATCCCTGCCCCATTTTTCGAAACACCTGGGGGTCTGGCCATTTAGGCCCTCTGCTCAGCAGGACACTATGAGCAGGCTGCAGAGACCACAGATTGCATAAGGCAGATGTCGGCTTCCCCATGACCTTGGACAACTTTTACTTCTTTGTGCCTCAGCTTCATGATCTACTTACATGTCAAAAAAAAAAAAAATTGTGAAATCAAAAGGTAAATGATAAATTATCCCCTTTGGACAAACAAGAGGAGAAATTAAAAAGCAAACAGCAATAATACCATTCCATAAAAGTAAAAAGAAGAAACTGCAAAGAGACCAGGCAGGGAATCAATGCCTCAGTTGGGGAAGCCCCAAATGTAGACAGGGCATCCCTAGAGCAGTGATTCTCAGCTAGAGAGGTGTGCATCAGAATCCAAGAGGAGCTTTTAAAGACAAGGGCCCAGCATCCCCCTATTGAATCAGAATTACCTGAGATGCACCCAGCCCCTATACCCAAGCCCCAAGGAAGATAAAGAGGCCCAGGGGATTCCAGGATCCTCCTAGTCTGGAGACAGTACCCCAGAGGTGAGGTCTGTTAGTAGCAAATCCTTACCTAAGAGGGAGCAGGGGGGGTTAGGGGTCATAAATGCATCAAGGGTGCTCAGAGACCAGCTGGGGAGGAGGAGTGTCGACATTGAAGCACCACTCATTCCTGCCTTACCCACGCCCCGCCCCCCCCCCAAGAGATCTGGTTCTGGAAAGGAAATATCCCCGTAGTATAGGTTGACCAGTTGTCCAGGAACTTGATGCTTTGGCTAATGCATGCTTTGGGTCCTGGGCTACTCTCCTCTCCAGCCACCATGTTGTCCCAGCCTGTTTCCCTGATGCTGTGCCCTAACTCCTCAGCCCTAGTAGCCTCACCCTGAGCAACTAAGACTCTTCTTTCAGGAATCAGATTGCAGTCCTCCTCCTCCAGGAAGTCTTCCCAGGTGTACTTCTCAGCTCACCCCCTTCCCCTCACAGCCTACAGCCTGTTAAACCCTCTCTCTCCCTGTGTCAGCCAAGTGGCAGCACTAGTCATGTGATATGATTGCACACTGTGCCTGTCGGTGGCCCCAAAGACCCCAAAGACTGTGCCCACCTGGAGAGCAGGGATTTTTTGGTCTCGTTCAGCTCTTTATCTCCAACACCTAGCTCAGGGTCCAACATATAGCAAACAAGCAACATTCTTATTTATGTTGATCTGAAGAAAGCGAGGGGAAGAAATGTTAAATCAAGCAGCTCCACAGGCAGATTTTTCAAAACTCTGGGGAAATTACAGCAAACACTTTTTAGCACTTTCTGTGTGTCAGAGAGAAGGCTGAGGCACAGGGAGGTTAAATAAGGGACTTCCAGTGGCAGAGCCAGGATGAGAATCTAGCTAGTCTGGCTGGACCCAGAGTACTTGCTGTCAACCACTCTACTACATTATCTCTGTCTGATTCAGGAGGGAGAAAGATTAAAACCTGAAAATGCAGCAGCAACCTCTGAAGTCCTTGTCCCCCGTGGCCTTGGGGCCACAGAGACTCCATGACTTCAGCCTCTGATGAAGCTCAGATGAAGGCGCCATCGCAGGGGCAGGAGTAATTGGTCTCTGCTGAAGGCGTCTCTTGATAAGGCACCAGGAATGCTGGTGCGTCCATTCAGGGGGGGCCTGGGAGTCTGCAGTCCCAACTGGGGCTCAGTTTAGAAATAGGGACAGGGAAAATGCCGTCCAGCCCCTTGGCGTGAGAAGGCTTTTCTCTCCCACGCCCTAGATCCTCAGGGAGGAATTAGGGGACCAGGTTTCCCAGCATGCTGGTTCGGGGGCAGTAGGAGTGTGGCTGGCACCTGCCTGCCCCCCACCCCCAGCTTTTTTAGGCCCAGGAACAGGCCAGTGAAGAGGATGCCCCATGAGCCCAGGCTGCTTAACCTGGGAGAAGCTATGAAGGAAAGCAGGAACCCTGAGTGGCATCAGTGCAGACAGGAAAGAGACTTTATTCAGAGTCAACGGCAGTAGTTGAAAAGGAACCATATGCCAGCACTTGGCTAGCTGCATCCCCGTAGTCTTTATTTAATTTTCACACCAACCCAATGAGGCACCTTCGATTTTCCTTGTTTTACCAACAGGAAACGCAGGCATTGTTCAGTTGGAAGGAAGGCAGCTAGGAGGCCAGCCACCAAAACTGGGTGTATTTGGCCAAGGCTGAGTAAAGATTTAAGCATCTTTGAGTAAAGCATTAAGGATACTTGCTCTTTATTCTTTTTTAAAAGACTGAACAAAATAAATTAGGTTAGATACCAAGAAAAACTCCTTAACTGTAAAGAGGCGTTAGAGTCCACTTCCTGCAAGTTGCAGCTACATCAAGTGCCCTCCCTGCAGGCAGGAGACTGGACAACATGACCTTTACCACCACATGACCTCTACCATCACCGAACAACTTGGTTCCAGCTCCAGCCTCGAGTGAATCTTTTGGACAGTGCAAAATCTGAGGTTAAACACATCCTTTGCTAAATTTAACAGGCAGGCAGGTCAAGAGTTCAGCTTGCTGATTTACTCAGTGCAGTTAATGGTGACTGTGTCAAAGTTAACAGCGTGTGCTACTGCTAAAAGCCTACTGTTTCGCCCACTGGATAATGTAGGTCATCAAACCGGCAGTGACAGGGAAGGCTAGGAGCAGCGGGGCAAGGGGCTCGGGCAGAGAACTGCCGCCTGGCCTCAGGGAGCAGGTCCCGCCTGCACCGCCCTCACCCGCTCTCTTCCCTCCGCAGTGAGAGCTGAAATGCTGGGAGGACCGCGAGGACACGAAACAGGCCAGCTGCTGACTCCGGATGCTCAGGCCAACACTTGTGCTCTGGCCGGGACTAAGGCAGGGACTGCAGAGCCTCCTGGGTGGGAGGAGGGAGGCCTGGGGGGTGGGGGTGGGGGCTATATCATAAGCAAAGTGCTCAGGTGAATGAGAGGTTCTTGTTTCGGAAAGTTTCATTTCAAACCAGGCAGCTCACTGGGTTAAATCAAACACAGAATCTACTAATTGCCATCGAACAATCATATGACAAGAATTTGGCAAAGTTTATCCAGATGTGGGCTTTCCTTAAGGTAGAAGTCCTGTCTTCTCACGAGTCCGGAGCCTGTCGGAGAAACCAAGGCCCAGAGAAGCCAAAGGCTGCGCCCTTGAGGTTCCTCTGCAGGTTCAGAACTGGTACCTGCTGTCTGACTCCTATCCAGCTTCCAGCTCCAAGCGGCCAGCAGCTACCTCTGAGTGGGGGGTGGGCCGAGAGGGGCTGAGAGTGTCTATAAATCACTGCACGCTCCACTCCATCCCACTGGCCTCACCCGTCAGAGGCGCAGCCAGGCCTGCAGGCCAGGCCAGGAGCCACGCTACAGGGCCCTGCTGGCTGGAGGACTGGCCACAGTTCCCCGACCCGGGCCTCCAGGCCACCACAAGGCCTCCCAGTCAATTCCCCTTTTGACACCAAACTGGGGAGAGGGGTGGAAAGCAAAGAAAACCCCCCACCTCAACACAGATTTGCCCAAAGCAAAGGCAACACAAAGGCTGCACCTGTTTCCATGGAGACTCAATCGTTGGAGCTTGGAGCCAAGGAACAAAACACAGAGCGAGAAAACACAAGCCCTTCACCACCTTCCGGGCGGGCGTGATTGATGTTGGCGGGTTAGAGCCCTGACAGGAAGGCTGCGGAAGGATGAAAGGCAATCAGCAGATCCAGAAGCCGTGCCCAGAGCCCTTTCAGCAGGGAGAGAGGGAGCGGGCAGCACCCACTCCCATACCCCCCCCCACACCACCCCCCAGAAAAGATCCCAACAAAAAATCCTGAACAGAAATCCAAAGTGAGCGATTACAAAGGGATTCCTTGAAAGAGCAAAATCCCATGTGGATGGAAGCTTTTGTTTTCATTCATTATTTACTTCTCTGAGGCTGAGGAGGAGGAGCCAGGGAAGTAACTTCCAACTGCAAGTCTGTGAGAGAAGATGACAAAACGCCTGAGAGAAAGGGATGAGGAGACTGGGGGTGAGGTAGGGGGGCAGGACTGTTTATAAAACAGCTCCAGCTGTTAGGAGAGGCCCACAAGAAATTGAGATGTTGCAGCTTTGAAACAGAAAGGTGAGGGAGCCGAGGGCCTGCGGCCTGTCTGCCAGGAAGCTGGGCAGAGGAGGGCCAGGATCAAATGGCGGAGGGAGCTGGGAAGCAGCAGGTTTCCAACAAGGGCCCTCAGGCTGCCACAGGTGAGGCAGGGGCACCCAGCTCACAGGAAATGTGGGGAGACAAGAAGGAGGCACGTAGCCTGCAGCTCCCCTGGGGCAACAAGGAGAGGGGTTAAGATGTTCCCGAGTGAAGGCCAGAGGGAGAAGCCAACAGTGGGCTCAGCAGATGGCAGGAGCTCAAGAGCAGTAATAAGAGCCTCCTGGCTCGCTCTCGCTGTTAATCAGGTGACATTTATTAAGTGCTTCTTCACACATGTTGTCATCCTGGGAAGCAGACAACACCACACACCAACACAATCCCTGCCCTTGAAGAGTCCCAGCCAGGCCTTCATTCCACTGAGTTTTCCCAGCTATAATCCCCACAAGGAATGAAAACAACGATAACAGCAACAATAATAATATTTAAAAACATGCTGTGTTAAGGAGACACAAAACTAACCATTGTCTCATTTATGCTCCCACCCACCCCAGGAGAGAGATACTATTCTTATCCCTGTCTACTGATAAGGGAACTGAGCCACAGGGAGGGTAAGCACTTGCTTGAGGTCACACAGCTATTAAGTGGCAAAGCCAGGATTCAAACACAGGTCTGTCCAATTTCAAAACCTGCGAACAATGGGCTTCATGCCTGCCTCATGCACCCCATTTAACAGACAGACACACTGAGGATAAAAGAACTCAAGTGACTTGCAGAGGCAGAGGCAGAGGATAGCTCTGAAGACCAGTCTCTTGACCCAACCCCTAAGCTTTTTGATCCTTGTGATACCTCCCCCAGGAGGGACTGCTGTGGTCATGACGTCACTCCTGTTCTGGGCCTCAGTTTACCTCTCCGCAATAGGGAGACATCATTATAGTCTGAGCCCTCTACCATCACACTGAGAAAGAGGAGCTGGGAAGAAATGTGGCATAGGCATGCTGCGTGTCACCAGGGAGCCCGGTGGGAGGAGCAGGCTCAGCCCCAGCTGCAGCAACGATTCCCAAAGACCCACAAGCTCTTGGAGGGAGCAAAGCAATGTTCATAGAACCAAACCCTGGGCAGCATCTCCAGGCCTCGAGTTCAGTGGTCTTCCCGTCAAGGTTCATTAGGGGATTCCCTGGGGAAGCCGGAGACTTCCTGTGTGTGTACAGGCATGGATGGCTTTCAGGGAATCAGCCTCGGAGTCCTGTATTTCCCCACATACTCCTTCCTAGAACTCTTCTGCTGGTCGGGGTCTGTCCGGTCTCCTTTCACAAAGGCCCTTACAAACACTTCACAAAAGAAAGACCAACCCGCAGCCATCCCCACCTTACGGGTGCCCTGCCCTGGGCTCAGAACAAAGGGACAACTGAAGAAGACAACACGCCGGGGGGGGAGAATGTCCTGAGGACAAAGAGAGCTTCCTCAAGATGCTGAGAAGGGGGCCGCATATTACCAGGGTCTTATCTGTCTTATTTGTCACCCATCGATTTATTTTAGGATTACAATTAGGAATCGAGGAAGCTGACACCAGGACACCTAACACATTTATTTAAATTAAAAATGGAGCCAGACCTTTTCTGACACAAAGTATGATTTGGATGACTGGTCTAACAACCAGGACCGGCTTTGCCAATTAGGAATTAGATTATATGACAGACATTTTCCATAACCGAACAGGCTGAGTTTGCAGTTCTAAGGCTTTGACAAAAATATATTTGAAGCCAGTTTATGACATGCAATAAGCCTAGAATTACATTGTATTTAAACTTATGATAAAAAAATTTTTAGATGTCAGTTTTTAAATGTGTGAGGAGAGGTACAGTCTTTCAAAATTCTTCTGACAGGTATAGGAGCTGGAATGTTTGAAGCCTGTTGCTCTGCTTCCCCGGAGCCACACTCAGAAGCTCTGGCTTCCAGGCGGACGGACTCACTGTGCCACACACATAGTGGGCTCTCAAGAGAAGGCAGCTGAGCATATACAATAAGCTCTAGACCTGGAACCAGGACAACTGCCTGGGAGTAAGTTGGTTTCTGCTGCTCACCCTGTGGGTGAGGAATTATTCTCATGTCCTCCTTACAGGCATGGAAAGCTTCCGTCCCTACGCAGCTTCCTCAGCGAGGAATTAAGGGCCCAGCGCATCAGTTTGACACCTTTGCTCTGAAGCCTTGCAGCAGCAGCAGCATCAGGGACCTTATTAGAAATGCAGAATGCCAAGACCTACTCCAAACCTACTAAATCAGAATCTGCATTTTAGCCAAATCCCTGCCTGATTCATATGCACATCCAAGTTTGAGAATCATTGCTCTAAACCACCAGTCCAGCCGATTTACCCCACCCTGGTTTGATCTTGCTGAAGGTAATATCAGCATGTTTGCTTTCTCCACACATACACACAGCTGGCAATAAAGCAAGCAAGATGATTAGGGATTATAACAATCCACTGGAAGCACATGTAAGCCACATTTTAAAAAATGATAGGAAGATTAGCATCAAACTATCATTAGTGGTTACCTTTGAGGAGTGGTATGGGAAGGCAGGGAGTGGTGGTCAAAGGGGGCTTTTCATTTCTATTATTTGAATTTTTTAATAAAAAGAATGGAGTTGTGTATTGGTTATATAATAAAAAATGAAAGCATGTTTTAAAATACAAGTATGGATCATTGGAAATTGATTGCATTTTATGAGCTATGTGTATCCAAGGTTGTTGCCAGTCTAGCCAACTCCAGACCCCGGAAGGTCAAGGTAGGGAGTGGACAGAGAAAAGCTGGTGGAACACAAGGGGCACTGGGCTTGGAGTCAGAAGAACCAGATTGAAGACCCAAGGCTTTCACTTAGCATCCGTGGCTCCCTGTTTCTTTTGCTATAAAATGGAGATAACCTGACACACCCTTCCAGCCCCACAGTGTTGGTGTAAGGATCAACACTCCAGCGAAATGCATAAAAGCCCCTTATGAACCCCAAGGTGCTGTAAAAATTCAAGGGCTGAGTGTTTCCTTGAAAAGAGAAGAGATGAGGGGAAAAAAAAAAAAAAAAAGCATTCACCCTCACTCATTCCACTGCCTAAACACAGATATTCCATGACTTTATAAGGAAGATGCACAGAGCAACCTGGATTTAGATTCGTGAGAGCCTCAGGCTGATTTTCAAATCCTTATTCGAACTTAGACGTTGAGTTTGGACGTGTTTCAAAAAACGAAGAGAAACGGCTATTTCTCAATGTCTAGCCCATTTTCTTTGTGCTTCTCGCATGGTTTCTCTGCAGGCTCACTGCTCCTTGGGATGCTCTGTTTGGGGGTTCTGTGTACTTCCTGTTTAGACACAGCCAGCACTCTCCTTTGCTCTCTCTGACTCCCAGACAGCAACCAGCCCCAGTGCTGCCTCCAGGCTCCTTAGGGCAAACGACAAAGGGTCTGCAGTTCGGCCTACTTCTGGCCAATGCCTCCATTTCCCAGCTTTCATCTTAGAACCCAGAATTGCAGGACTGGAAAGAGCAACAAATGGCAGGTATGGAGTTTAGGTGTAGAGAATTAAAGGCACTTGCTCAAACTTACATAGCAAGCTTAAAATAAATAGAGCTGGGTGAGGTTCTCTGACCCCTAAGCCCATGCTCCTTGATCCATGCTTTCTCTATGGCCTCTGGAAAAACCTCTTTTCCTTGAGATTTTGTTCTCTCTCATTAGTTTGTAACTTGTCCGTCACTGACATCCCCCTCTGTCCTTCATTCTAGGACACTCATGAATCTGAAGACTAAAAGAAGCTGTACTTTTCCTCAAACGGAAGAATCCTAAAACCACTCAGTCTGGAAGTATCACTGAAACTGAGCCAGAAAGGAATCTCCAGTCAGATTTCCCAAGGAGAACCAGGACCTGTCTAAACCATGATGAGCTTCAGTTACACTAGAGTAAAGGCAAAAGAAGCCTCCAGACAGACAATTCCAGCCCCCGATACTGGCATGGCCTTAGGGGACTCATGTCCCGTCTCTGAGCCCCAGTTTTCTCACATAAGACAGCTTTCAGGATTAGCAAGAAGGTCACAGGTAAGGGTAAAGCCCTTGTGCACAGCAGAAGCTCAAAAAAGAGCAGCTGTTAACATCACGATCATCATCATTCTGGACCATCCGTTGCAAAGACAGGGTCCTCATTAATTCTTCTCCAGCTGCACATGAGAGTCACCTAGGACATTTTTTTTTTTTTTAATACCAATGCCAGGTCTTACCCTCAGTGATTCTGATTCACTGGTCTGGGAGTGGGGCCTAGGGAATCAGCACGCTTTTTACAGCTGTGTAATTGTAATGTGCACCTGTGTTTGAGAACTGTGACCTGAGCCTGTGCTTCTTAAACTTTAAGGTTCGTGCAAATCCCCTAGGGATCTTGTTAAAATACAATTCCTGACTCAGCAGGTCTGCGATGAGACCTGAGATTCTGCATTTCCAACTAGCTTTCCAGTGATGCCAATGCTAAAATGGCCCATGGCCTCAGGGAGTATGGCACCCAAAACTCAAGGTCTTGGGCAGATAGCTGGAAAGGTTATAAGATTCTCCTTCCTGGGACAGTCTCAGAAGGCAGCTCTGTCCAGCCAGCTTGAGTTCACTGCCTCCTGGAAACAGTCAACTATATGACCTCACACTGGGCCCAAGGGCCCAGAACCAAAGCCTGTCCCAGGATGACTCTCTGCCTTTGGCTTTCTGGGTTCTAGCAAGAGCCTGCAGACAGCGTGGCCACAAAGAGCACTAGCAAATTAATCGTGACACCACACCCTGCATTCATGTTGAGTTTTGCTCCCAACGCTGTCCAAGGAAGAAGCCAGAAGGAAAAGGCTGTAGTTGCTTTCACTCAGATGCCACTGAGTAATGTAGGAGAGCACAGCCCACCTTGGCAGGGTGTCCCCAGTCAGAAGAGCAGAAAACTACAGCAACCCTGCTCAGTCAGAACCCCCGATGGGCCAAGCAGGAAAGTGTCCAGCTAGGAGCTGGCCAGGTGAGTGTCCAGGTGAAGGGGCTCTGGGGAAAGGCAAGCAGGCAGTGAGCTGGGTGGGCAGGCCCCTGCTGGCTTTGAAACTGTTGCATTTTGGGACCCTGAACAACATCAACAAACAACACTGACTGGGCACCTACTATGTGCCAGGGAACTTCAGAGAAATACTCTCATTTGAGCCTTACATCAACTTTGCAAGTCAGATATTGTTGTCTTTATTTCACAGATGAGGAAACCAAGGCTCAGTGGATACGTGACAATGGAACTTATAAGTACAATTACCACTGGAACCTAAACCTGTGCAATCTGGCTTACTTCTTTACATTGCTGCTCAAAACTCTTAAATCTCTCAGTGCCTCAATGTACCCTTTCCCTGGGGAAGAGAAGAAAGGGAAGAAGGAAAAGGATAGAAATTGACAGAATTGGAAGTGGTTTTGGGTCTCTAAGAACAAAGTATAATATTTATTATCAATCACTATCATTATCAAAAGTGTAATTAAGAGACACTGAGAGAAAAGGTCAGTGTCCATCCTAACAGCCTAACATTTAGGGGGTGGCTATGCAAGGAACCCAGCCCTGGGCAGTTTCCTCTGTGGTCCTGTCCCTGGAAATGAGTGAACAGACCTGATGACTCCAGAGTGAGTTCATAAGGGCCTTTGGGAGAAGGCCCTGGATGTGGAATAAGGCAGGAGCCAAACCCCCGGCAGGCCCAAGGCTGGAAAGGAGACTCGATCCACGTACTAATGGGCCCATCGCCCACCCCTGCATAGACCACAGGGGGCCTCCGGAGGCAGCCAAGCGTGCTCCATGTTAAGGTCTGTGGCACTGAGGGCTGAAGAGGCCATGCTGGGAGCCACTGCCCCCACGAGGGCCCCAAACCTGTGACCGAGCCAGTTGCCTCCTTCCAGCGCCTTGGCAAGAAGGGGCCTTGGCAGAGACTCCAACTCCAGATCAATATTAGACCAAGGAGACCAAAACAAATGGCTCCCAACTTTTTATGTTCCACAAATGAAGCTTGAAATGCAGATAAGTTGGGGAGGGGGTGGTCAATAAGAGGAGAACAGACAAGTAAACAATGTAAAGCTGCCAGCTGAAATATTATACAGCCATTTAAAATAATGTTTCAAAGCCAAATCACTTCATTTAAAATGTTCATTATATAATGTTACATGGAAAAGTTAAATTCAAAAGCACACAGGATTTTAAAAGCCCATGCACATTGGGGAAAAAATAAAAGAGTTGAGGGAAATACAACCAAATGTTATCAGCGGCAGCATTTAAGCTGTCAGAATGATCTATATTTTTGGAAATCAAGCATTTTCCAGTTTTTCTTTAAAGATCCTGTAAACTGCACAGAAGCAGGAGGAACACATCCTGACTAAACCAGCGTGTATGAAAAGTCAGAGTAAAGACCTGCTGGGCTGGTGTAAGCCAAGCCCCACGGCCTGCAGCAGTGCAAGAAGAGAGGCTCACTGCAATCCAGAGAACGGTGGGCTGTTGTGGTCACACCTGGACAGCCAAGCCAGGGAGGTTCTTTTTCCAAGGGGCTGAAATCCTCCAGGGAGCATAATGAAAAGTCCATTAGCTCTTATAGTGCTCTACAAGATTTTAGCAAAAGACGCCAAAGTGAAACACAGTCCAGTCAGGTGCTCTGCCCCAGGCAAAGAGGCAGGAGACAGCTGTCGCCGTGGGGTCTGCTGTCCCTTAGAGACCCCCAGGAGACCGGGAGTCTTGCCCGTGCAGCCATCCCCCAGCATGAGAATATAAGACAAGCCTCGCCATATGGGGCTCTGGAGCCCCCTGAGATAGCTGGTGTATGGATGGCAGGTCCCTAAGCCATGAGCAAATGCAAAGGAGGAAGGGGGGTTAAAAGAGAAGCGACTGCACCAGCTGCCTCCAAAAGGACATTAACTGCAGGGGCTGTGCCACCTCAACAAGGCGTGGAATTGCAAGCAAAGGTTCTCCCAGGAGCCCAGGGAAATGCTTTGCTGCCTTGTGGCTGGGCCCAAGGGAGGGACTGGCTGAGGCTGCTGGCCCGATGCCTTCCCCACCGGGTGGGGAAGCACCAGGTCCAGAAAGCAGCCTCCACAGGTCCTTCTTACGAAGAAATCCACATCATATGATCAGGAGGCCGTGCTCAGTGCCAGGGCTAGGAGACACTGGAATGTGGGGAGGGCCAGAGAATTTCCTTCTCTGGAGATTTTAAAGACCTGAGCATCTGTCTGGAAAGTTCAACACTGGAATGGAAAAAAGTGACACCCTCATCCCTTGAAGCGGTGAAAGGAAGGAGCAGAATCAAGTGGAGAGGTGAAAACTGCAAGTTCTCCAGGGCACTTGACTGGCAGCAAAGAGCTCGTCAGCCATCTTCGAAGGTGCCCCCCGCGACGGCCTCCTGCTGCCAGAACTTCTGCCAAGACACTGGGGAGGACTGAACAAGGCCCTCTCTCATGAAGCCGAGGAGGCAGGGAAGGGGTAAGAGCCCTGGCCTGGGAGTCAGACTCAGGGTCTTGTTCCTATTCTGCTGCTTGCTAGCTGGGGGCTGGGGGCAAACCCCGTCACCTCCCTGAAGCAGGTGTACGTGATACCCGTCTCAGCTACTTCAAAATAAAAATGTTTACAGATCAAGAGAAATTGACGGGACAACACCTCTAAAACCTGTCAGATGCTAAACAAATGGAAGACATTGCCATGATTAATGGGGTGTCATTACAAAGTGGAGGCATTCTGCTGTCCTTTCATGACAATAGGCAAATTAGAAGTAAAAACCGACAGCACATTGCTTTTTTTTTCCAAACCACCCACGCTTCACCCATTAAAACAGGATTATGCCCCTGCCCGCAGGGCCAAAAAGGGTGTCTGCTCTGGGAACACACGAAATGAGGCCCCCCAAACCAGGGGGAAAGGGATGACGTGGGGAGGGATAGGGGAAAGGATGGAATAAACAAAATCAAAGAAACCAGACAAGAAATAAGAAGGTTAGAGCCGAGATCCTGCCCTCCTGGGAACGAGCCCTGCATCCCTGGGAAAGAGGCCGAGATGAAAGGGAGGCGCAGCTGGGGGGGAACAGGCCAGGAGAACAGAACCACAATTGTTCAGCCCGGCCGGGACAGGCCTGTGATGCGCCCTGAGCACCCAGCGACACCCCTGCTTTGTGCACTAATGTAATTAAGGGCCCGGTGAGGGCCGCGTTTGGCATCCTTTAACTCCCCGCCATTTTCACAGAACAGCTGAGCCAGAGCAAGGGATTTAACCGAGAGCGCGTTTCTGGGCAGCTCAGCTCAAAGTGGGGAGCAGGGGCAGGAGGGCCTGGGCAGCAGGAGGCACTTCCTCTTCCTTGGCATTTTCCCCAGGAGTCCCCCTGAAGCCGGGACACTGCCCTGACCCCAGTTAACATTCCCACTAATCGCCAGGGCTGCAGAGAGCCTGAAAACCCCCGGAGCAAGTGATCTGGAGTGAATTAAGGAGAGGAAAAAGGCTGCTTCTCCATTCTTCACTGAGGTTTCCCTCCCCTCTCACAGCCTTGGGGTTGGGGCATCTAGTTTTAGGGAAGCTCTCTAGGCGGGGATCTCAGCTCCGGGACCCAAAACCAACAACAGCACATGGAATGGGAGCAGCTGGGTCTAGAGGGCCTCTAGGAGCCTTGCTCCAAAACTCCCCCACCCCCCAAATTTCCCAAGAAATTGCCCAGCCCCCCCCCATCCAAAGCAAAACCTCACTTTCTCAGTCCAACCAATTGTTGTTATGAAACAAAGGCAGTGCAACTTCTTGACACCAAAGTGGGTTCCCCCAGAGGGCACTGGGACATTCTGTAGGCTAAGTAACAATAATTAATAATTGATGTAAATAATTAATTATTTATAGATATTACCTTCTCTAATCTCTCAGCCACCTCATGAGGTAGGTACTAATCTTAACCCCACTCTTTGGATGGGAAATTGGGGCTTAGAGAAGATAAGTCACTCACCCAAGGTCAACAAGCCAGCAAGTAGCAAAGGAGGGATCCAGACCCTGGCACTCTGACTCCCCAGCCCGTGCATGGAAACCCTCTTCCATTCTGAGATTGATTCAGATACTCACCATACATTAGAAGCAAGTCCTGTGGAGCTTACAATGTGGTGCAAGGTTCTTAGCCAAGGCCATAATGGGTTTCCATGAGGTCCATATACCCCCCTGAAATCGAATGCACAACTCAAGTGTGTTTGTGTGGACATGTACTGTTCTGGGCAGGGAGTGTCAAAGTTCTTACACAAAGGGTCTGGGATCCAAAAACAGGTTAAGAACCACAAGCCAATGACGTAACACCCCAATGGTTGGCTAAGGTGATTCTAGAACACAGGTCTTCTGACTTGAATCTGCTACCTTTTCACATCATCTCCTTGCTCATAAGATATAGCCAAGAGGGCAGCCTGAATTTCTCCAGAAAGGGAAGATACACTGGCGGCTTGATAAGCAGAGGCAGCATGGCACTGAAAGTCCTCCCAGCCCACCAAGGAGAGAAAATCCAGGAGATGCCCTGTGGGGTGGGGGTAGAGGGGGTAGGGTTAACAGACAGGCCCTGCAGGATTAAAAGGATTTCCTATACAGTGTCTATTACCCTTCCCATCGCTTAAAAACAGTTTTCAACAGTGTCTCGATCCAGAACCTGGGTCTCACTTGGATCTACATAGAGGAAAAGTCATCATCAGTAGCTCCAAACTCTCAGCAATTCATAGGAAAACAAAATAAAATAGTTTTTCTGACCAAGATTAATTTGCTACAGTTTTCAGAACTCCTGTCTCCCTAAAACCAAGGATTCCCTTAACTGAGGCTATGGTCCTCGTTTTCAGACACTCAGAGGCAGCAAACAGTTAACAATGATGATGCTGTCAACATTTGACAGCCAATATTATCAAGCACAGCACACATTCTGGGTGCTGGGCTCTGTGCTTTACCCACACTTGTCTCTTTTAATCCTCATCCCAACCCAATGAGGCGGGTGCACTATTATCTCCAATTTAGAGATGACAAAGTTAAGGCTCAGAGTGGTTGAATTACTGCCCAAGAACACACAGTGAGTAAGTGACAGAGCCGGGATTCAAACCCGGGTCTACCTGACCCCGAAGATGAGGTTCTAGACAGGGCCAATAAAAGTGCTTCCTCAGACCATCCATGAACTGTTAGTTATGGGTCCTCAGCAAGATAGCTTCAGAAAGGGAAAGAAAGAATTTAGAAACTTTAAGGCAAGTTGAGATTGCCACAACATCCAGGCATGCGATGGGTGGACTTGCCTCTCTGAACAGAGTACTGACCGGTTCAGAAATTGTCAGACTTGTGCAGACTGGTCATGCACAGTGGGACCACATATGAGTCCCCGGGGAAATAAAAACAACTTGTCTTTCACCTTGGATAGTTTGTGAAGCAATGTTCTAAAGCACACTGCAAAGACAGAGGCATAAATTATGCTCAGACTGGACCCCCAGTCTTTCCTCAATCCTCCCCTCAGAGTCCACATTATCCCAGCACAGTGCATCCCAGACTGTAAAGTGTACACAAACCACCTGGGGATCTTATTAAACTGCAGACTGACTCAGGAAATCTTACTGAGACTCCATCTCTAAGCAGGTGATGCCAGAGCCACTGGCCTGGGGATGGGACGAGAAGCAGCAAGGCTCTAACTGCACAAGCACATGAGGACAGGTGGGCACCAAGGCCCACGAAGCTGGTGCTGGGAGCACCACCTGACAAAAGTGCATCAGAGTCCAGCAAAGGGACTGACCACAGGCCCATCACTCAGGCCTGGGGCTGGGCTGGGCTCACAGGAGGCCCTCGCAAAGCACCTCTCTCACCCTAGGCTGTGTCTGGGACACCCTTTCTTTCTGAGTCCAAGAGATAGCAGTCCTTTCTTTCCTAGGGGCATGACAGCAAGCGGAGAAAGGCAGCTCAGAAGCATTTGCAAACATTCACAGGAAAATTACCTGTAACCATACCCGAGCAGAGGAAGCATTTTGAGGAAACGACTTACTCTCTCTGCAACTGCCAGGCTGGAGCTGGATCTCGACAGTGCGCCCTGGGAGAATAACTACCGGTGCACATTTGGACGGCACTTTTTACTTCTTAAAAAAAAGGATATTCCCATCTGCTGTGAGAGCAAGGAAATCTAATTAAGAGCTGGACACCCCAGGGGAAGGGGTATACTGTGGGTCAGCCCAGGAGAGAAGAAATGACTCCTCAGGGACTCCCCCTGCAGCCAGAAAGGGCCAAGAGCAACCAACTCCAGAGGGGAACAGCCCCCACTTCCATCAGGATACTGTTCTACTCCCTGGAAATTCTTGACAGTGAAGACTTTCCTTCTAATTACCAATCTCTCTCTCCTAATTCATTTCGCAACACAAGGACTAGAGGACCATGTACTTACTAAAGGAGCAATTTGCAGTAAAAGCCTCGATCCCCCATTCATTCAGGGGACTCATTCAGGGGACTCATTCATTCTTTCAAAAACATTTATGGAACAACTGCCATGTGCCAGGGAGTGGGCACACGGCATGAACTTGGTAGACAGTCCCTTTGCTCAGCCCCCTGTACAGAAGCAGAGAACAAATATAGAATGGACCCTGGAGCCGTTAATAGGCAAAGGGCACTGCCTGTTCCTGAAGGAGGGGAAGTGAGTCCTGGGCAGCAGCTTTCACTTACGCCTGGACTTAGTGAAAGTCATCCCGGGGGTGAAGTGGGCATCTGAAGTTGATGGTACCCAGCAGGGGCTCCTTCGCTTGATTCACAGGGCAAAGAAAGGCCCAAGGATGAGTGACACATACAGCAACACGGTCAGAGGAGCTTGGTGTCACAACCAAAGGTGTTTCATCAAGATAGGAGCCCGACTCCAGGCAGGATCAGGCTGAAAACCCTCTCCAAATCTCAGATGACTCTCAGGAAACCATGAACCTCCTCCTTTGCATCTGCCACTCGCCTCCAGGATGCCCCCACCCTGCTCCTATCCACCCAAACATGTCCTTCCCTCTCTCTAGACAGGGCCAATAAAAGTGCTTCCTCAGACCATCCATGAACTGTTAGTTATGGGTCCTCAGCAAGATAGCTTCAGAAAGGGAAAGAAAGAATTTAGAAACTTTAAGGCAAGTTGAGATTGCCACAACATCCAGGCATGCGATGGGTGGACTTGCCTCTCTGAACAGAGTACTGACCGGTTCAGAAATTGTCAGACTTGTGCAGACTGGTCATGCTCAGTGGGACCACATATGAGTCCCCGGGGAAATAAAAACAACTTGTCTTTCACCTTGGATAGTTTGTGAAGCAATGTTCTAAAGCACACTGCAAAGACAGAGGCATAAATTATGCTCAGACTGGACAGAATTTAAGAATTCTGCTTAAAGCAAGTCTCCAAAAGGTCTAATCCAGTCACTAAGGCAGGATTTATCAACCTCAGCTCTACTGACATTTGGGCCAGATGATTCTTTGTTATGGGGGACTAGCCTGTGTATTAAAGGATGTTTAGCAGCATCCCTGGGATCTACCTGTTCGATGCCAGTAGTACCATGCCCCCAGTTAGGACAACTAAAAATTTCTCCAGACACTACCAATGTTTCCTGGGGGGCAAACTCGCCCCCATTTGTGAACCACTGCACTAGATGGAGGTTTTCAACTCCGGTTGCACTTTGGAAATACCTGTGGAGCTTATAAAACTCACCCATGCCCAGTCCCCACCCCCACTCCCACTGACAGAATCAGAATCTCTGGGAGGTGCGAGAGGGCGAATAATGGACTGAGAGCTACCTCCAGACATTTTTAGCTCTTTCAGCCTGATCTAAGTCTGCAAGCAAACAAGAATGTCTGCTTGTCATTTTATATGCCCTTAATGTTTTTTTAATGTGTTGGTTGTCTCCACCATTAAACCAAATCTCTTCAGAAGCATGAACTATATCTTCTCCTTTCCTCTCTCTGCAAAGCTCCAGACACTGTTCAGAACATTTCCTCATATTTGATGCTAATCAAACACGTTCAGAAACTTACATGGCACCTCCACCCCAACTTCAATGGAATAAACCACTTTAAATAACACAATCTCCCCCAAATTCAACAGTATATGACAGGGAAGAATTTATAACCTTCCTAACTTCAAATGGGGGAGGAGACAGAAGTGATGGACTGTGATGATAATCTTATGTGTCAACGTGGCTAGGCCACACTACCCAGTTATTGAATCAGAAACTAACCTAGGTGTTGCTGTGAAGGTATTTAGTAGATGCAGTTCATATCCACAATGGGCTGACTATAAACAAAGGAGATTACCCTTGATGATGTGGGTAGGCCTCATCCAATCAGTTGAAGGCCTTAAGAGCAAAATCTGAGGTTCCAGAAAGGAAGAAATTCTGTCTCTAGACTGCAGCATCAACTGTTGCCTGATTTTCCTGCCTACTGGCCACCCTACAAATTTCACTTGCCAACCCCCACAAATGTATGAGCCAATTCCTTAAAATAAATTTCCTTATATATTATGTCATCTATATCATATATCATATCTGTCTGTCTATCTATCCCTCCCTCCCTCCATCTATCCTATTGGCTCCATTTCTCTGGAGAACCCTAATTGATGCATAGGAATCCATGAGAATACCAGCCACCTGATTTTGGTCCAGTGTCTGACTTCTGAATGAGATCTCTTCATGTTCTCCTTCAGGTGTGAGGAAACCTTGAGAGTGATGAGGGCAATGCTCTTTGCACACACGAGTTTATTGAGCCCCATCCCCCGGACCAGGATGGAGGGGCATGAAGCTGGGGCCATCAGCACTAATAGACCCTCCAGCCTCTCAAATCAGACACTGTCTTCCTGATGCTGACAGTGTCTGAGAATAAACGAACCCAGGCCCATAATCAGCTCCTTTCCAAGCTCCACCTCCAGGCTGGGATCTTTTCCCACACCTCCCTCGGGGATCCCCAGGAACATCTGGAGACCTGGCTGAGAGAGGTCTGGCGAAGTCTAATAGACGTAGTCTCATCTGTCTCCTGCCTCCCCTCCTAAGGCTGCCCCCACTCGCCATCTCCTCAACAAGGCTAAAAAGGAACTCAGGGTCAAGGGAGAATAGCCAGATTCTAACCCCTATCTTCCCTAAGAAGCAGAAATGCATTCATTATTCACTCATTCATTAATTAATTTATAGAGAGAATATCTTATAAGTGATCTAGGTGCCTAGAAGGCAGACAGGCCATCCTTCCCTATTTTTACAATTGGGTTAGCTTAAAGACAAAGACAGCAAAGGCTACTCAACTCCTAAAAGATCAGCTTTCTCACTAAAATCCACTGGCTAGCACAGCAGAATGCAAACTGCCCAACATGGTTACATTACATTTAATGAATGATTCTGTGTTTATCCTGAGATTTTACTTATTTGCTATTCATTGCCAATAGGGTGAGCAGTCCTCAAAGATTTGCTTCAGGGGGTCCTGGCAGCTTGCCGGTTGTCTAGGGCAGCAAGGCCTTCCACTCTGAGAAGGCCAGCAAGACAGTGTTTTTGTTTCAAGCTTCCTTTCCTCCCCCACATTACACACACACACACACACACACACACACACACACACACACGCACGCACGCACGCACGCACGCACACACACACCCTGTTGCCTAGAGACGGAACGCATTCCTGGTGCTTACACTTCTTTTCATTCTCCACAAGCAGGAGCTTTGGAAAAGGGGCCTTCAGGAAACATGCCTGGGGCCTCAGGGGAAGCGGAGGAACCAGGAGTGACATTTCCTCACAAACAGGCCTACCCTGTCCTGGCTCCCACTCTCACTCCCCCATTTGAAAAGCCCCAGCAGGCTGGAGCTGCAGAGCCCTGCAGGGAACAAGGCCCCCTTTGAAAGCCAGTGTTTACCCCGGGCTGCTGAGGGCAGGGTTGCCATGGCCACGGTCCACCTTGGCGGGCCTGGGTGGAACTGGCCTCAGCACCCAGACACCCCACTCCGACCCCCTCTAGGGAACCTTCCCCCGCCCCAAATACCCGCTACTGAGACCCCACAGTTGCTGGAAGCATTGATTTTCACCAAGTCCCTGACTGAAAACAATCCTGAAGGGAATGAAAGAGGATCACGGCTCCTCCCGGAGAAGGCCTAGCCACAGCCTCCCTCTAGACCTCCGGAGAGAAAGGCCCAGCGGCTTCACCTGCCTGCTCGGCCTGCTGGGCGAGAGGCCACATTCGCCAGAAGGAAGCAGCTCTGCCGGGTCCAGGCCGGCCTCCCCAGGCGCTGCCGGCACAGGAGGCCTAGGGCCCGCCCGGCTGCTAATGGGAATTACTTATTTATGTAATTCATTATCACCGTGTCCTGTAGCCAAGCAGGATCAGGCGGAGGCGAGACCTCAGCCCCTGAGGGAGGAAAGGGAGGGGTTCTCTTCTCAGCCTCAACCGCAAGGACAAAGGCGCCGAGGCCAGGCCGACGCTATCTGCTCCCAGGGCCGCGTACATCAGCCTACCCCCAGAGAACATAGCCCTCCCTGGCTCCACATTCTTCCCTTGTCCCTGCCCCCAGGAGAAACCAGAGGGAGTGGATTCCCTAAATAATTCAACCCTCAAATTGCTCTGTTGTCAGAAGAGTTTCTTCATGTTTTGCTTTGTTTTGTTTTTTTTTTATACTCTCCGGGAGTGCCAGTTTCTCAACAGGAAGCACTTTAATCCCAAACCTGAGACCCGAGCCAGAGTCTCAAGGACCTGGCCCGGGACTGAAGAGAAGGAGTCACTAAACCTGTAAGATTCTGCAGAGTCATCCCTAAGTTCCACAAACTGAGGAACTGTGGCTGGGAAGCAGATGGGGCAGGGGGAGGAGAGGCGGGGTGGCCGCTGAAGGGGCTATGTCTCGCCTCGGCAGTGCTGTCAGAACCGAATTCATAGAAAGACCTCAGCATCAGCCTACATGTCAGCAGAGACTGTCTCCCCAATCCTTTCTACCTCCCCCTCCAGTATCCTATCCTCTCCTAGGGCTTCTTCCTGCACCCTTACCTCTCCACCCCCACCCCCATACAGCCCTCCACGTTCTCTTTAACTCTGAAAGGGCCTGAACACACAGTGTTACTACTCCTGGCCATAGCTCCCTGGAATTGGCCTGGCCTTGGCTTCTATCAATAATAGTTAACCTTTTATTGAGCACTCATTTCATGTTATCTTCACAATAACCATATCCTCACTGCACAAATGAGGAAACAGACTCAGAAATTTTAAGAAGTTTGTCCAGGTCACACAGTGAACAAGTGAAGAGCAGGGACTCAAACCCAGTGGGCCATGGCCCGCCTTTCCCATCCCTGCACCATGACTTTCCAATACACGGCCCCCTGCCTCCACCAAGCCTTTTAAATTCTCTCTCATAGCATTATGAACCCAATCCCCCTTTAGAGCATGCAGCCTAAAGGTTCTAATGAGAAATCCCACACCATCCCCATCACCACCTTGCCAGCTCAGATGGATGCAGCACCTTACAGTTTCAAAGCATTTTACAGACATTATCCAATCAGCTCAATAACCCTTGGGCTAGGTTAAGTCCCCACAGCTTCTCGAGGTGTCTGCCCAGCCCACACCCTTCTGAGGCCTGCCTCCACCCCCATTCACAGGGGAGGCCCCCAGCCTCATGGTGATCCTACATGACCATGTCCTCCTGGCCACAGCTGATTAGACAGCAGTAGACAGCTGGCCCAGAATTCTCTCCCCAGGAATTTGAATCAATGTTCAAACACTGTTCATTCTCTGATGGTTATCAGAACGAAGACTGGTACAGGTGGGAGCCGAGGGACACACGTAAGGCAGCCTCCTGCAGGTGCACCAGGCAGAGACACCAAGAGCAGCTTCTTGGTTCCAGGCACATGGAGGGCAGCTGTATTTCCAGCCCTGGAGTCTTCAGCTCCCCTGTGGCTTCAAGGTGCTCAAGCTTACTTCTGTTACTTGCAATCAGCACAGTCTGAACTAAGAGATGGGCTGGTGTTACCGATCTCCTTTTACAGGTAAGGAAAGAGGCTCACAGAGGTGAAGTGACTAAAGTGTCACAGGACCAACGTGTAATAAAGGGGAGGTTAAAAATCCTGCAACGGGACTCTCCTTCTGTGTCATATCATTCCTCCTTCCCAGGCTTAAAGGGAGTGGCAGGTGTTCCCTTTCTGTCAGTGTGAAAAAAGGTAACTGATTCAGCCAGAGGCAGTCTGGTGGACGAACACCAAGGACAAGACACAAAGTCCTCTCTTTTGGAACTCAAGTGCAGCAAAGGCAGTGCTCACCAAATACCCCTTTGTTCCTCTACGTTTCCCAGTTTCCCTTGCAGTTAGGTCACAGCCATGTGACCAGCTCCAACCAATGAAATGTGAGTGGACATGACAGGTGTCAGTTCCTTGCCAAAGCAGTTAAAAGCCAGAGTGCTGCCTCCATCTCTCTCTTCCCCTCCTATGACGACCCTGAAGGCCCCATTTCCAGATGGTTGGCTACAAAACGGAGAAGAATGACTTAACCTACATCAGACATTCCATGAGCAGAAAATAAACCTAGACTGTATCAAGTCTGAGATGTCAGGGCTTAATTATTACTGTAACATGGTCTAGCCTCTCCTGACTGAGGCACAAAAGTTATGCAACCTGGACCCTTCGGTACATTTCTCTGGTCTGCAGGATGCTGTCGCTGTTCGTTTATTTAACAAACTTTTCTGGGGCATCCGGCAGATGCTGTAACAGGTGCCAAGGGCAGAGTAGTAAAAAAGGCTCAATCTCTACCCTCAAGAAGCCCCCATCTGGTGACCCATAGGTCCCAGGAGGAACTAAAATGAACAGTTTTATAAGTATGAAAGCAAGAATGCCCATGGCAAAACTGAGCCCTGAAGAAAGCTAAGCCATCAGGAGGCAAAGACAGCTTGTCCCAGAAACTTCAGGCAGGTAGCTGCCAACTGAGTTCATTTCAGGCTTTCACACCCTGGGCTCAACCAGGAACCCTGCCACCAACTCACGGCCACAGACAAGTGCTTCCCTTGCCCTGGGCACAGAACAGAGAGGAGAAGCCATCAAGGAAGAGGAGTCATCAAGGAAGTAGGCGGCTGATAAAAAACAGGGACAGCAAAAAACACAGCTCATCTGCCCCCACCCTCCTCTGCAGAAGTATCTCTTCTAGGAACGATCTCACTGCTCAATTTATTCCAGTCCAAAAAGTCCCTAACAGTTGACCTGTTCTTCCTTCACCCCACCTAGCCGAGGACCAACCAGAGAAATCATTACTCTGTCAGGACCTGGTTTCTGGCTATAGTCTCCTTTCTTTATGCCAAAGCTGATGAGAAAAGAAGTTAGGCAGGCAGGGCCACCACACACAGTTGTACACGCTGTTCACTGCACAAGGTGCCCATTCAAAGAAATAAATGCAATGCAGCCTATGTCCTTCTTACCAAGATGTGTGTGCCCTGAAGGAAGGGCACCTGCTAATTCACACAAAGGTGTCTGCTATAGGACACAGAAGCACTAGAGCTAGGGCTTCTCCACAAGAAGTAAAGAAGCTGGGTGATGGGTGCATGGGAATTATTTACTATACTAGTCTCTCTTACTTGTGTATACATTTGGAAAATTCCCCCTGCCCCCCAAAAAAAGACCACGCAGTACCTGGCTGAATAACAACCTTAGACAAGTTGCTTTACCTGTCAGCCCTCAGCCTCAGTTCCCACATCTGAAAAGACAATAATCCTGGTCACAGAGTTGAAATAAGGACTAAAATTAAATTACCCAAGTAAACTCCTTGGCACAGAGTAGTCCTCTTAGAAATGGGAGCCATTAGCAATAGCTGCTGATGACGACTGGGGAAGGAAGGAAGAAAAGGCATAAGGTGGGGGCACTGCCGAGGAAGCAATCGTTTTGGGAGATGCGTGTGCCATTGGGCCAGAGAGAGCCAGAGAACATGACCACCTGCTAACGCTCCGAAATGTGAGCTTCCAGGAAGGGGTCTGAAGGCTTCTCTTGTAACCCCTCTCCATCATGGCCTTCACATTCCCCCAGGGACCCCAGCCTCAGCTCCAGATCCAAATTAAGGTCACTGATTTACAGAAAGGTCACAAAGAGTGGCTCAGGAAAGGAAGCAAACCCAGCTTCCCCGGCATCCACAAGCAGGGTGGTTTGTGGGTGGGTCCAGGTGGAGCAGGAGGGCTCACCCCTGGAAGGTTCATCCCTGCAGTCCTAGAAGAGAACAAGGTGGCCCCAAAGATGTCCCAGGGGATCAGGCAGCAGCACAGAGGGTCCCTGCCACCTTCCCGGGGATGGGGTAAGGGGGTTAGAGTATATGAATAGCCATTCATAGACCTGCCGTCAAAAGCTATTTTTTAATTGTCTAGTTTTCTGTGGTGAATTTTAATGTTTGTGTCTTCAAAATGATCAGCGCTATGTGTGAATTTCACCAGTGGTTTGTTTTTAAGGACATTTACACCCCCATTCATTTCCCTTTAAGGTCTTAGGTCCCAGAGCCTCACAGGGACAGAGAAGGAAGCAGCGTCAGGGGGCTGGGAACCTTTGCCCAAAGTCCCTGGAGGGACTTCACCTTTGGCACGAACCCCCAAGATCTTGTATCAGGCCTGGTGTCTGCCCTCAGAGACCAATATGAAGGCTCACTTCAATCGAATACCATCTCACTTGCTTGCTCTCTCCTTTCTTTTTTCTTTTTCAGGATGAAAGCTAATAGGATGATTCATTCTTTTATTAAGTAAACTCATGAGAAATAGGGAAGTCACCCAAGTCCCCAGTCATCTCCATTGAACACAAGCCCCTCCATGGCTCATCCCCCTTCACACTTAATAGAAATGCAATAACAAAGAAAAAGTGCCACTAAAAATCCCATCCTTCACCTTTCCATGTCTCAAGAACCCACCATCCTCGACAGTTTTCTAAGTTTCTAAGACTGTGACAGCTGAGGGCTACATTGAGGTTTAAAGACAGGCTTCCAAATAAAATGTGATGGGAGAGGAAAGGGACGCGTGGCTCTTAAATCCACAGGCAGTGCAATCCCTCATGGCAGATAGTAAAAATCCCTTCAGAAAATGTCCTTCTCTGTCCCTGCCGGATCTCCTCAGCTCTGTCCCAAACTTAGAAACAGCTGTTTTCCTATAACTCCAAAAAAAGACTTCATATGCTCCATCTCCTCATTCCTTCCAACACGGTCGGTAATCTGTACACTTAATCTACCTCCAGGCTAACTATATCCCTCCCTCAGCTGTCAAATGAGAAGAGAAACAGTCAAAGAATAAGAATCCCAACACCACGATTTTTATAAAGCACTCTTGTAAACATGATCTACAGACTCAGCAGCCTGGCTTTCTGGGTTCAGATCTCAGTTCCACAAGGAGCCGGGTGACCTTGAGCAAGTTAACATAACACCCCTGTGTCTCAGTCTTCCCATAAGTAAAGATAAAACCATCTCAACAGGTTGATTAAATAAGCGAATAATCCTAAAATGCTTACAGAAGTGCTTGGCACGCAGTAAGCACTCAATAAATGTCGGCTATTATTAAACTGTCACAACAATCCACCCTGGTCTTCAATTCCAAATGGCAAACTCGCAAATTTCACACTTTAACACACTCCCCCTCCCTCAGGCATAGAAAATTCAGAAGTCCTATGGCTAGACATCGAAAACAGATTTCAATTCCGTAACCCCCAGAGAGTGCCAGTATCTCAAGGGAGTGCTGCAAAATTCTCCAAACAAAATGCAGTCCCATTTGTTTTCATTTTCCAAGAAAACACACGAAAGAGGCCTTACAGGAAGCCAGAGGTTGCCACCTGTCAAGACTGAGGCTCACACAGGCCTTAACAACGCACCAAACTAAACCGTCTCCCTGGGAGGATCCTAGACGGTCAGCGATTTGCAGAAGGGTCAGTGCGAATCATTTGGGAATGCATTTGTGTAGGCATGGCCTAATACATGTGGACTTCTGCCAAGCCCATATTTTAAAAAACATCTGCACTGTCTTCACCCTTGACAAATAGCAGCCAGCCTGCAGAAATATTTCCATTACACCCGAAAGTCTGCTTTGCCACCACAACTCATTGAAATGGACGTTTCCAAGTGAAAAGAATTCAACAACAAAAACAACATCCCAAAACACTACAACCTTTCCAGCAGAGGCAACCAATCTGGCATTCAGGCAGTCTCTAAACACTGGTAAACGATATATGTGGAAACAAATTATTTGGGAAACATATGCCCGCATGCCCTAAGTCTAACTATATCTAATAAATTGGTTAAGCCCATCTTCTCCTAGCTCTATCATGAACATTCATTAGAAAACTTCTGCACAGCACTTTCATAAATGTTCCTCATGTATTTCAAGATTGTGATGAAACCATATTTATTATGCTGGAGAGAACTAGGAGTAAAAAGCGCTTTGCATTTTAGCTCTGACTGTATGACTAACTAGAGGCAGGACTGAATGAAATAATAACAATAGCAGCAGTAGTTGCTAGCATCGATTGAGCACTTATAACCTGGCAAGCATTGTGCTAAGGGCTTAATAAGCATTAATGCATTTGATCCTCATCAGTAACCATTAGGGACTAGTATTATTCTGATTGCTTGGATCAGGAAACTGTGACTCAGAGAGATTGAATAACTTGCCCCAAGAACACAGCAGCAACCAGCAGAGGCTGGACTCAGACACACAGTCTGACTCTATTCTTAGCCATGTCCCATGTGTCTTTTCAAAGGGTTTAACGACCTTGGACCATAAATTCCTCTAGGAGCAGACTGGATGATCGTCAAAATCCTTTCCAGTTTTAAAAATCAGTTATTCTCTCTTACAGAAATAAAATAATTTTATGACTTCGAGAAATAAAATGCAACACTGGTCTGGTGCTGCTGATGTGGATTGGAACATCTGTGTATGCTTCACCCAGATCCCAGCTAGGGGAGGAAAACTGCTGATTTTCTAGGGTAACAATGCCCTGGAAACAACCAGACTGGCCCCAACCGTCTCAGGAAAAACAACAGCTTGAAGTTCCTGGAGAATGCACCAAAATGCAATGGATTGCACACAAGTCTGCAGCATCAGCTCTCAAATTTTAATATCACTTTTTTTTTTGATATGGAAAGTCAAATGCAAGAAAAAGCTGTCAGGAGGGGCTGATCTTAAAAATGCCAGCACAGGGTGAATGTGGACCTTGCGGCATACTTACACCTTGCTTTCCTCTCAGGTCTAAACCTACTCATGGAAAGTTCACCTTATCCAGGTAAATCTATGCTTTAAAACTTCCCTAGCCGGTGGCTCAGCAGTCCTGTAACTGAACGAAGTTTTGCCCAATGCACATTCCTGATACATTCATACACTCCTTCCCTCTTCACCCATCCCTGTCCCCAGACACGCAAACACTCAGTCACTGCCTTCCCAGACTCCATCTCTGATTCATCTTCTTCCTCTGCCTGCACAGCACAGGAATTCCCTGTCCACCCACCTTGCCCTCACCAGATGCAACCAATGGTGAAAGCTCTCTCCCAGCTCCCCAACCACAACTCCCTCGTCCTCACTAGCTCTCTCCCTCCCCCTTGCTCACCCCAGCGTGTGTGCTCTCTCAGCTCCTGGTACAGCCTGAAACCGAAACTAATCTCAGACCTGAACAAAGTGAAATCATTTCCTGCGCTGATCCTCCTGCGTGACCACAGAGCACCCTTTCCCCAACAGAGCTCCAAATCCTGCCTGCTGGTCGCTGGAAAAAACAAAGCTTTGCAGGAGCCCACCTGGAATCCAATGCTTTCTCAATGAATAGGGAACAGCGGGGTTAGAGAAGGAAGCAAGAGTTCCTGTCATCGTGTTTTCTGCTGCTGCTTCTCTTTAATTTGCACAAGTCAATTTAAATTCACCCCAGAACTGAAGTTCCCCACTGGATACTTTAAACTCATTGTCCAGCATCAGTTCATATTTGGCTCATTTTTAATCAGATCTTCCTCTGAGAGTAAGCCTTGTTCTCTTCTGAGATCTCGGTAGCCATCTCGCCTAACGCGACACAGACTCAGTTATGCTGCATGCTTTTCCTAAGTCTGAAAAATGCAGCGTTCATATTTGTGCTAAAGAAAAAAAAGCTATTATAAACGAACATAACATCAGCCCTTGACCTTTCAAAGAATTATAAATTTTGAGAACAATCCCAAGCTGTGTTTTGTTAATCTTCTCTTTGTCCCCCACTCCCACCCCAGCACAGTTTTAGGCAGGCTTTCTCTGTTGCTAGGGGTTTGGGGGTGGGTGGGTATTAAGAAATAACTCTACTGTTGGCTTTAGCAAACTAGGATGGGAAGGGTAAGCACACTGCTCCAAAAAGTGTATGGTCAAAAAGAAATAACTTCTGGATTATCTGCTATGTAGTCATTCGTTCAACAAACTTTACCGAGGGCCTCGCGTGTGCACAAAGCTCTTCCAGGTGCTGGGCCAGAGGGTGAAGAAGAAAACCCACTAGCTCCAATTGGGAATGCCCTTCTTAGTTAGACACCTCTTGGAGTGGGACCTGATGCTTTCTCCAGTTCCAACACCCAGACGAAGGTCAGCAACTTTCAGGCTTCCCGCAGCAGTCCTCACAAGGCTTGACCCCCATCCTGTGGGGCTGAGGGCACTCCCAGAGAGCCGCACCCCCCAGACTGGGATCCACGCAGGGTGAGATGCCAACCGCGTCTTGGCTCACTCATCACCGGATGGGCCTCCCAGACTCAATGGGCAATGGTAAAATGAGGGGTTAGGCCACATTTGAGCAACCTTCTAGTTTAAAAATTCCAGCTCCTTTTAACCTCGTGTTACGGAGCACACACAGACCTCAGGGTTGGGGCAGGGAGGCTCAACTTAAATCTTCCTGTCTCCAGATGAAACCTCCCAAACCACAAAGAAAAATAAAAATTGTTCCCATTTCCAAAGACCGTCAGGGGAGGCCATTCGCCTCCGCTCCTGTGAGTCACTCATTCTTACATCTGACATCGGATCTGGAACCATTCCTCCTACCTTACTGGGGTCCCTCCTCCGCAGTTTAAATTCATTTGCCTCTGGTTCTAAGTTCGGAGAGACAGGAGTGAATCACTGTGTTCTGAGCAACAATTCTTACGAGATTTCTATTTCTTTTTCAGCTTGTTCACTGCAGGCATTACAGGAGGTAACAGGGTTTCTCAGCTATTAAAAACCACAAAGGCATCCAGAAGGCCAACCACACTTCCCTGTTCCTTCCTCACCATGCCAGGGGTGTTGCAGGATCCAGAAAACCTGACCATCCTCTGACACCCACATTCTAGCCGCTCAGCTCTACTCACAGAGGTCACGGAGCTGGAGAGCGCTGGCATCCCACAGCCAGACAAGGGGCCCGGGAGACAGCCGCCTTTAGCCTCACTCAGCATTTGTCAAATGCCTCCTCCTCCAGGAAGGCTTCTCTACTCCAACTCCCCTTCTGGCTGGCAAAGTGCTCCCCTCTTCAGCACTTTGTCTTGCAGCACTCATCACAGCAACTGGAATTCATGACTTACACGTTTGTCTCCCCTACCAGGGCATTTTGAGCGCAGGGGCCGTGCCTTAGTGCTCTGAGTGGTTCTCTGCAGACTTGTTTAGCTGAATCCTCCAGGCTTGTTCTAATGGTGCCTGGACACTGCACCTCACCACCCCCACCTCACCCCACCCCCACCCCAGCTCAGGAGGGGTCTCTTCTAAGAATTACTCTAAATAATTACTCTAAAGGGTATGAGCTCTGCCGCCAGCCCTTCCGGGTTCAAATCCTGGCTCTTCCACTTTCTAGCTATGTGATATTAGGCAAGTCATTTAACCTCTTTACACCACGAATGTCTCTGCTTCCTCGCCTGAAAAATGGATATAATATCTCAGAGGGACTTATGAGGATTAAATGAGCTGATCCACTTAGATCAGGCCTAACATCACAGTAAGTGCTCAGTAAGTGTTGGGAATGCTATTTCACAAACCTATAACCTTTCAGGAACCCCCTGTTCCCCACAGCTTTCACTCTTGACGGCCTATTGGGCCTGTCCTCAACTTCACCTCACCATGCTCCCTACCTCCAGGCCCTCTTTGCCCTGTTCCTCCAGGGACCAATATTAGCATCAACAGAAAAAGCCATTCATTCAACCCTCCTCACTGACTATGTACTCTCCCCTCCCCCAGTTTATAGGGCAAATTCCCCAAAGAGAAGGGAGAAACGGCTCCAAAGCAGGGCTACAAATGCTGAGTCATTCTGTCCCCAACTCTGCTTAGCCATTGCCCCTGACAATTCAGCACACCCCATGCCCCTCCTCCCCACCACTCTGCAGTCCCCTCTGCTCATAATTCAAGAATCTATCCCACCCAACCCCACCCTTCCAAAATCCAGTCGAACCCTCTACAGCTTTTACCAGAGGTTTTCCCTGTTAATAATGCACCTTGGAACTTCAGTGCCCAGGTGCAGAAATAATAACGATATTGGTAATGATAATGATAGCTTCTCTCTAGTGAACACTCTATTTTTGGCATTCATGCACCATCTCCTTTAACCTTTTTTAAAGATGAGAAATGGAGGCACAGAAAGATTAAATGGCTCACAAAGTCATAGAATACATTGTAACTGGGGCAGCCTGACTTCAGATCCCACACTCTTAACCATGAAGCCAGAATGGAAACAGATGCAGAATGGTGGGGCTGGAACTTTCCTTTCCCACCAATCATTTCTCAAAGACCCTTGGTGCCACCATAACAGAAATGAAATGGTCACATTTTATGGGAAGGGAGTTTATGTTTACAGGGATTTTTATCACATATATAATTTATGACATGTTTTAAAAACAACAATAGTTACATAATTCAGAGTCCATTAGATTGCTCTGACACATCAAAGGTATTTACTGGGAGGCTGTAAGCAGAGGGGATCAGAGAAGCCCTGAGTGAGCCGAGACAACTAAACTGTTAAACAACCTATATCAGGCACTGACGAAGGTGAATCCCTAGCCACTTGCATCCCACCAAGAAAACTTCCAAGTCCAAGTCAGGGACCGCTGGTCCATGCCATCTCCAAGGCTCTTAATTGCTCTTACTTCCCTTCAGAGTAACAGTCAATAAAACAGGGGCATTGCCTCCTCCAGGTCACCTTGTATAATCAGAAGATCACAGTCTGGATCCCAGCTTCCTGCCCCCAAGGCCCTAGAACACTCCTGCCAATGTTGCCTATTACCAGGGTGGGAAAAATCCATCAGTGCAGAGTAAAAGTAGAAAGTTCTGAAGGAAGAAACACTCGTGAGTGCTACCATATGTCAAACACTGTGTCAGCTAGTTAAAAAAAGAAAAAGAAAACACCCCACGAGCTATAGTTCTCGGGGGGCACTTGAGCCGAAGGAGGGCCTCTCAACACCAAGGCAGAGAAGTCACAAATGCCCACCATCATAAAGGCTCCTCCAGATCCCCAGCAAGGGCAGGTGCCACAAACATCTAAGCAGCAACCCGGGGCCCAGTGACTGTGGCTAAGAGAGAAAAGGCAGGCCAGGGCTCCTCAGGCTGTACTGGAGCTGGTGACAGCCCATCCCTCTGGCCACTACTTGCCTTTTAAACCCAGAGGGATCAAAGAAACCTACAATACCCAGATCCCAGCCTCAGACAATAATCCTCAAGTGGAGGGGTGTGTCTTTTCCACACTCTCCACTGAACACTTCTCCCACCTCAACCTCATTTCCCCAAAAGTGAGATGGAGCTTTCAAAGGGCCTGATACGCAGACCCAGCTGAGACATCAATCCCCATATTTCCCTCTAATTCAATAGCCCCGTGGCCCCTGCACAGTGTCTACAGCTATCCTACCAGATAGAAAAACCATCCCCTGCAAAAGGGCCATACCATCTGCCCACCATCCACTGGCTAGCCGTAAGGGGTGGGATCTGGTCCAGAGTTTCCAGGTCTCCATGGCTGCAAGCCCAAAACTTCATTGCAAGGTCATGAGAAAAGACCTCTCCGGGAGGTCTGGGATTATTCACTGACCTACCACCCACCACCCGGAGGGAACTGTTCTGAATGGCCTAGGGTGAACAACAAACTTTAGAGTAGGGGTCTTAATGGGGACCCCAGATCCAGGGGGTATTTTAACCCCCTGATACTAGATACAAAATGTGTCACTCCACCCCTGCATGTTTCCAAGGAAAGGAGGAGTTAGAGCTTTCCGCAGACTTTCACAGGGACCCATGATCCAACCTCTGGCTCCACATCCTCACTCTGTGAGGCCATCCCAACCGCCCAGGGTCTCCTATTCAGTGTACCCAGGTCTACAGCACCACTCCTGTTCCCTTGTCCCCTGCTCCTTCCAGCTGCAGAAAGTGGACCTAGGGGTTTCAAGCCCCAACCCTCCTGCACATACCCCCCAGATTCCGGGGGGGGGGGGGGCAAGAGCCAGGCTTACTACCAAGAGACGTGCTGGAGATGCCACCCTCCTTTCAAACTGAGGTCCCAATTGCATAGACTCCCAAGAACAGCAAGTGCCCAACTTCCCACTTGATCCCACAGGAGCCAAACCTCCTAGAGAGATGACTTCCCCCAAGAGAGACTTTCCACTGCCCCTCACTCTCTTCAGGCACACTTGGCTAAATCCACTCACGCTGGGAAGAGGAGCCTGTCTGGCAAAGAAAAGGGGTGAAAGACCCAGAATATTTTCTGAATCCCTTCTCCGGGGCCAGGTGGCTCAGAGTGCTGCATGATAAGCAGCCGGAAGGCTTATTCCCCTTGCTCCTTGACGCCCGGCCTCTGAGGAGCAGGTGGGGGGTGAGATGGATGGTGTTCCTGAATCTTGGAATCTTGTCTACCTCTAGGACATCTTATTTCTAAACTCCCAGTCATTCCTCTCACGCTGATCAAAAAAAAAAAAAAAAGGAAACTCTAAAGCCCCCTCCCCCTAAAACAAAGTCCTTCCCAGCTCTTTTAATTTCGGTATAAGTTTCCCGGGGCTAAAAACTTTTTTTATAAGGTGGACAAGAAATGGGCAAGCCAGTGCTAGGTGTAAGGCAACAGAACAAACGAGAAAATGAAAAAGAAAGAACGAATAAACGCAAACAGCAGCCCCCTGGATCTTAGAGCCCGGGGCCCATAGAGCCGGAGGGGCGGGGGAGCAGGGGCGGGGACAGCGCGCTCCGAACTTTCCCTGGCCGCGCTGCGGGGAGATGCCGCTCCCAGGGGACCGGGAGGGACCGGGAGAGGCAGAGGCGACCTATGACATCGGCGGGGTCAGGGAGCGAAGTTCCCCTCCCCCTAAAAGGAGCTCTGCTCCGCCGCCCGGCTAGCGCCCCCGGGCCTGGGCAAAGTGGGGAGGGGCACCCACACAAAAGGGGGAGCGGCCCGAGCCCCAGCTCAGGGCGGCGCCGGCTCCAGGAGGCCTCGCTTCCCTTCCCGGCGCCGCCCGCCCGCGACCACCGCTATTACCCCGCGCCCCGCTGCCAGCCCCCCAGACACCCGCACGCTCCCCGAGCCCGAGGCCTGGGATGAGGTGGGGGCTCGAGACGGGGGGCAGGGCCTGGAGCTGCCGCCTGCACTGGGGCGGCGCGGGCTCCCGGGAAGCCGCGGCGGCGGAACCGGGAATCAAACTCGCGACGGCCCCCGCCAGCGGCACCCCGGCGGTCTGCCCGCGAGAAGGTGGGGCCGCGGGGCCGCGGCCGGGATTGCGCGCGGGGCGTCGGCGGGGTCCGCACCCGGGGGACGCGGCGAGCAGGCGGGGAGCGAGGGGAGGGCCTTACCCGAGCAGCCGCCACGCGCGTCGGTTCCTCGCGGGCGGCCGGGCCGGGCTGGGGGATGGGCGGCGACCCCGCGGCGGCGGCGGCGGGCCCGGCTCGGCGGCGCGGCTGGGGCGCGGGGAGGCGGAGAATGCGAGGCGAGGCCAGCTTCCTAGCGGCGGGCGGCGAGAAATGCAGCTGTCCCTGCGCGGCTGCCGGCGGGGCCCACAAGTGGGGCTGCAGGCGGGGGTGGGGGCCAGGCCGCGGCGCCCCTATATCTTCTCCGGATGCCCGACCCCTTTCGAGAGAGGAGGGAAGCAGGAATGGGGGTCCGGAAACCAACACGGTTGCAAAGGGGGGGCTCCGGGTGAAGATTAGGAAACCGCACCCCGTGTCACCCCCGCACCAGCAACAGTGACTCCGGCTTGCGGGCAGGAGGGCCTGAGCGGGGAGACTCCCTCTCCCGGGCAGAGAGGGCTGCGGGGCGTCCCGCGCCTCCCCCGGCCTGGGAGCAGCGCGGGGAAGGAGAACCCGGGAGGCGCGGGGGCGGGGAGACCCGCGACTCTGAGGGAGCCTGAGAGCTGGGCGGACCGGAGAGGTTGCGGATACGCCAGGAAACCTAGCGTGCAGGAGCAGCACGTGGACGCGCATCTGGGGTTTGGGATAGCTGGGATGCGGGAGAGGAGGAGGGGAGGCCCTCTGGGAAGTAGGACCCCAGGAAGAGAAACAAAACAAAATGCTGAGGACACGGTTGGCGGGGGCGCGGGGTGGGATGGGGTCCCCAAAGGGGCGCTCAAAGATATTGCCTATTCACAATCAGATATAACACCTGTCATCTCATGTTCTTCCTCCCCTTTTCCGGGACAACTGGGTCACTTATGGGACTTCTGAGCCCTGGGAAGATTTTCCTCAGCAGTAACTTGTTTAATAAATGGGAAATCGACTTTGGTTATTCTTTAACTACGTGGTTTGATTTCAGACTCCAATTTGGGGATGAGTGGGGTGGGGTAGGTGGTGACTGCTAAGGCCCCCTCCTCTGAAGAAGTGCCCAGGAAAATGCAGTTCCAGCTCTGCCCCCAGACAGCTTGCCAAAGGGTCTGCACCGTCCTTCTGGAAAAGCCTGCCTTAGAGACCCACTTGCCCATCTGGGCCCAGACCCCAGGGAATAGGCCCCTCTTCCCTCACAGTTTGCAATCCCCTAGCCATGCTGAGACAGCTGAACATGGTCAGCCACAGAAACATCTCATGGTAAAAACCACAAACCAAAGTGCCCCCAGACACCACCAATGTGTTTCAATATTTGCATGTCAAGGGTAAGTTTCTCCAGCAAGTATGGAATCTGGAAAGGAGAGAAACCTCAGAACCACCCTCCTTTGGGAGGTCCCACATGAGGCTGCTTAGGCAGTGGTAGGTTGATTCCAGCTCCAGGACAGGGTTTGGCCCCTCTGAGGTTTTCCTTTCTCCTGCATCTCACTTCCCATACTCCACTCCATGGTGCATTCCGTTTCAGGGGGGCTGACAGAACCCTAGAAAATGGTCCCTAGACCCCAGGTTAAAGATCCTTAGTCAAGAGTGAATGACCCATGGCTTTATGCTGACTCTGGCTCCTTTCCTGAGTTGTAACTGAGAGCTCAGGATTTCTGCTTGGCAGGAGGGTAGTCTAGTTTATGTTTTCAAATGTGTTACCTTACACTTACCCACAGTGCAGTCCATCCGCCTATTTTCTGTCTACCTGCAAGACCCCCTGCAGTTCATCTCTGTTACCTTGTCGTTTCAGAACCCGCAAAATGCATCTGCAAACTTGGAGATGTCTGGGTTTGCACTGGCCACTAGATTGCTCATAAAAAATCTTAAGGTATTATCATTACAGTCATCAAATAAAACCAGTCTCTGTAATGGATGTTCTTCCTTGACACACACTCCTCCTGGACTTTGCTAACATTCTTCTCCTTTTGGAACTGTCCTTCTGGAAGCTTTTTCTCAAATCCCTTCCCTGCCTTTCACTTAATCCCCTACTGGGTGACCACTGATCCTGAGCTGAAAATTCCCCAGCTCCCAGGGTTCCAGGTCAGATCTCCTTCTTAGATTCCAGTCCCTCACACCCAGCTGCCTACAGAGGGTCTCTGCCTGTGGGTCTCTCGGACACCTCAGACACCTTGGACACCTCAAACCCAAGGAGGTTAAAAGTGATCTCAGAAACACCCTCCGGCCCAGCCTCTTCATCCTCCCCTGAATGTGCTCATCTGGCTTCCTGGCTAGAAACTTCAGTCCACCCCCCAGCCCCTTCTATTTTTCAGGTCCTGTTCATTATTCCTCCTCCCTCACTGTCCCAGCCTCTGCCCGGCTCAGGCGCCTGTTGTCTCTGCTCATCTCTGAGGCTGCAGTGACCTTTTTGCTTTCAAGTCCAGCCCTCCTGCCTGCCTCAGGAGACTGGATTCTTTCTTTCTCCCTCTCTCTGCTTCACACCTAAAAGCACTGCAGGTTACCATCCTTGCCCCAACCCTACCTTGCCCTCAAGCCATTGCTCTATTTCTCTCTTCCCAACTCATCAGTAGGCTTCCTCTAAGAAGCCATACCTTCTCTCTCTGCCTCCTCAACCCCCATTCAATCCTTGACCTCCTGTAACCTGGCTTTTGCCCCCCTCATTCCTTGGGCAGCTCTCAGTGGAAGGCTCCAGCTGGCTCCTGCTCAGCCTCAACCCATGGGCACCTCCCCCTGCCCCACTTCATTGAAGCCCTGGGGGCTGTTACCACCTCCTTGCAATTACCTCAGTGGATTCCTATCACCAGCCTTTTGGTCTTACCAGCTCCATCATTTCTTCAGCCTCTGCCTACAGGGCTCAGCCTTCTGCCATTGCCACAAATGCCTCTTTCTAGAATGTTCTCATAGGGGGAATACAGTAGAGTGGGTACCAACCCCTGAAGGCAAGCTGTGTGACTTTGGGCCAGTGACTTAATCCTCTCTGAGCCTCCGTTTCTTCATCTGTATTTGGAGCTGCAACAGAACCTGTCTCAAGGGATTGTGGTGAAAATTAAATAAATCAATCCATGCGAAATGCCCAGAACATTAAATGTTCAATAATGCCTAGCACATTAAATGTTCAATAAATGCTAGTGTGGTTAATATTACTGTGTTTGCTCTCAGGTGAAGTGTGCTGATGACACCCAAATCTTTCCTGCACTCTGCTCCCTCTGTTGAGCCCCTGATTGTAATGTGTAGCTGCCATTGGACACCCTGTCCCACAGCCGTCTCACCTGCAGCATGGCGAGGGAACCCCTCCCCTGCACATCCTCTGGGTAAAGGACCTCCCATCCACTGAGCTACAAACTTCACATGCTGCCTTTCTCCTCACACACGTTCAAACCCTTAAGCAAACTCAGACCGCTCTACTTCCGCAACTTCTCTCAAATCTTCCCCCCTCTCCATTCCCACTGTTCTGACCTGGTTCATGCTCTGCCAGCAGGCCCCTGCCCTTCAATCTATCCTCCTCGGTCCTCACAGTTATTTTTCTAAAGCATAGATTGATGGTGTCTCCCCACTGTTGAAAACCCATGGATAACTCCCTTTGCTTGGAGAAAGAAAGATAAACTCCTTAGAGAGGCCCTTAACCTATGTTCCAGCCCCTCCTCCTTCTCATCATCATCTCACCCATCCACCCCCTTGCTAGAACCAGCTAAGAATACTTTTGTTCTCCCAGAGTAGATAGGATGGTGATGAAAGCCTCTTGCTAAGCCCCTGGCTATATTAAGCACAAATAAATGAGGACATAAAGAGTTATCTGCCATGCCTCACTGAGACACTCATGTTTACTGAGAGGATAATGCTGAATGAGAATTCTTGGGGTCAGGTTTGGAAAGGGGGGGACCTAGCTAGACCATAGACAACACAGGACATTTCCTTTCTGGGGATTTCCCCAACCCAGGACAAATGCCAGTGCATGAATGATGGAGAAGAGTATGTGGCTGCAGGTTTGGAACCAACCACGTTGTCCCAGCCACCAGGAGACCCTCTCCTCCTCTCTAAAGCCACCAAGGGCAGCTCAAGAGGGCTGGAGGTGGAAAAGAAAGTGGCAAAACATCTAGATAGTTTGGATAATCCCATCCCTTTTTCCATCTTTACCAATTTGACCTTAAAACTCCAAAAAAACTTTTAAAGAGTTTGTAGCATCATTTTGAAATAACACAAGAGTGTTATGAAGAATCAGCTAGCAAAAGACTGTGAATAAATTCCCCTCTTCCAGGATAATAATTCATTGGCTGTCTGTGGGATTTCCAGTCTAACTCCCATGTGAGGGATGGGTTCCCGGGGACCCTGACCTTTTTCCCAGAATACCAATGTCATGCCTGCAGCACCTTCCGCAAACCCTTCTCTTGATAACAGATGGCTGCCTTTGTCCATCGTGCCAGCTGGCACACCTGGTATTAGAGGGGTCTCTGCGAGTGCCCCGGGAGGTAGGGGATCTTCTGTCTCACTACCTCCATCCCCCGGCCCAGGGCCTGGCACACCCCAGAGAGCAAGGAAAAATGCCAAAGGACTGACTTCTGACAGGTGAATGAGACAGGCCTGGCTTGCTCTTACAAAAACCATGCGTCTTGTCCTTTATTGGAAACCATTTGTAATGCTCCAGCAACCCCACCGTCCTGCACAGAGGCTGCCAGCTTGCCCTCTCCCAACCAGTGGAGTGGAGATGAGGTGCAGATGTGTGCAATCCTTTATAACCATTAAAACTGTGTCTTTGAAGAATATTTCCTGTCTGTAAAAACGTTCATGATATAATGTTATGAGAAAGGAGGGCTACAAAACCGTAAACGCAATAGATACATATATCCTATATGTAGTCTTCAAGATCATTAAATTGAAAATAATAACTTTCCTCCATAATTATGTTTTGACTTAGGCTATTTCAATCCAGTGCTGTGGCCATTTTTCCCTTCCCTTAGGCCCATACTGAGATCCCAAAGGTGATCAATATGTAGTGCCCCCCTCCCTCCAAGTCTAAGGGGAAGGTGGATGTGAAGCACCTAGCAAAAAAAAAGAGGCGGAGTGTGACACTTGCTTAAAGCAGGGCATAAACAAAGGGCTCTGGGGTTTCACGGGGAGGAAGTGGTTAATTCTAATTACCCACTTAATTAGGTGAGAGGTCAGAGAGGGCACTTAGAAAGAGCTGGCATTTGAGCCATGCCTTAAGACACAAAAACAATTTTAACTGGGGATAAGGGCCCCCCCCCATGGGGGAGCCCCCTAAGCAAAGGCACGGGGTGGGGGGAGTTTGGCATATTTGGAATGGGCAAATGGCCTCGTGTGGCCTGAGTGTGGGGTGGATGGCAACAGCGGGGCAGGGGCTAGGAAGTCAAGGAGGGGTGTGATGGAGAGTGGCCTGAACACCAAACTAAAGACTCTGCGGGGGCTGGGGTAGGGGCATTCAGGGCTTTCAGAGAAGGGGTGTGTGACAGGCTCGGCCTCAGTTTCAAAATGTAATATCAAAATTCACTTCGATTCCTTCCTGACAACACCAAGACTAAAGGCAGTAAGTTCTCCCAGCCCTGTCCTGGACCAGCTCCTGGGGAAAGCCAGCTTGGGGTTAAGCATTTGCTACAAATTTTCACAGAGGCTGGAGGAGAGCTGCTGGTGCTGTGGGCACCTCAACCCCCGTCCTCCTAAACTCCATCTAAATGCCCTCAGTACAGGGCAGGGGCGAAGCGCCCAGACCTTAGCCCTGGTCAGACAGAACTGCTTCCCAGCGGGGTGAACTTGAATGACGACTTGAGTTCTCTGAGTCCCTGTTTCCTCATCCCTAAAATGATAAGAATACCACTTTCCTCCTCACTAGGCTGTTTCTTGAACATTTACAATGCCCTTGGCACTGTTTTAAGCACTTTTGTATGTCTTATTTAGTTTTAAGAAAACTCCTGAGAGCTAGGCACCAGCATTTCCATTTTACACACGTGGAAATCAAGACACAGAGAAATCAAATAAGCTGCCCAAGGTCCACAATAGGTGGTGGAATGGGGAGACAAATCTAGCTCCGGATTCCAGGGCTTCGCTGCACCCTTAGAGATAACGGCAACAATCGTAATAAAGCAGACCCTGATGTAATGCGTACAGAGTGCCAGTTAACAAACACGCTAGCTCATTTACTCCTCTCAATGACATGCTCAGTGTCACTACCATTTGGCCCATTTTGCAGATGAAGCTGAGGCACAGAGAGGTTAAGCCACTTGCCCAGGGTCTCTGCAGAACCAGGGTAGGATTTCAGGTGGTCTGACTGCAGGGTCTGTGCCTAGTCACGCTAATATACTCAACAGATGACAGCTGTTTTCTTATCATTTCCTTGACATTCTTGCAATTCCAAGGAGCCATACCAGAGATCAGTTCAATCCAAATGTTCAGATCTGCTTCTTCCCAGCAATGTAGATCCACGGAGGAGGTTGAGGGGTGGGGTAGGTTGAATATTCCTGAGCGGGACTTGGGAAACAGGAACCACAGGTAGAGGAGCCTCTGGGCCTTTGTGTTCTGGGGAGGGTCCTTCCTACTTAGGGCTATATGTTGCCAAGGAAGGGAGAGGAAGCTGGCACAACCTCATTGGCCCCTACGTGGAGCTCTGGGCACTAGAGGAAATAGCAAAAATGTCTTAATATTTGGTGGAAGAACCTCCCTTGGATTGCACAACAGCCAGAGATGGGCAGAGGACCCTGCAGAAACCTGAATGGAGTCTTTAAGGGAGACTTCACTAATTCTGTGTCTCTTTGTAAGAGAAAATGGGAACCCCTCCAGGAGGCAGGACTGAGCCCCAGGGTCAAGAGGACCCTAAGGCTGTGACAGGTCCCTAGGATTCCCAGGGTCCAGGCCATCAGCTTCAGGCCCCACACTTGAGCTCAGTGGGCCTGCTGTCTTTGGAGCAAGGGGAAGTAGAGCCCAGGGCTTGGTTCAACTAGGTTCCCTACTTAGGAAGGGACCCATTGTTGTGGCAGATCGGAGGAGATCACTACATGGTGTGGTAGCACAGGTGGCACAGCTGCTGCTACGGGCTGGCTCATGGGAAGGCTGAGCTGAGATTTAAAAGAGCAGGGGGGTTTATTCATTCATTTATTTATTTCATGAATTCTTGGATTATTCTTTTTCAATAGCTTGCAATTTATTATTATTTATTTTGATACTTAAATTGTCCCAGATTTGGCCATTTGGAGCTCCTACAAGCTGGTTTCTATATTCTTTTGATACTTTCCCATTTTCACTGAACACTTTCTAGTGCAAAGAGAGGTTTCAACCATCATGGTCAACATTGAATCAGACAAGAATCATCAATGGATGGTAAATCCAGGGGGAAATTTTGATGGGGAGCAGGATTTTTGAATGGTCTTAAAGTGTTTCCCCACAGATTGTTTATTAGTTGCAAAGGAAAAAATAGTAATTATACACTGGAGAAATTGGGCAACACCTTGACTGGGTGATCAAAATTAACATCATCTACAAGGGACCAACAAACATCGTGTGTCTCCGGATGTGAAATCCCGAGAAGGACACATCACCTCTGCAGTATTTGAGCTGAGAATGCATAATCTCAGTTCAATCATGAGGAAACATCAGGCAAACACAAAATGAGGACCTGACTCCCAGGGGTGTAAATCTCCCTGGCAACACAGAATATGACTCCCGGGGATGAATCTGGACCCAGCATCGTGGGATGGAGAACATCATCTTGATCAAAAAGGGGATGCGAAATGAAACGAAATAAAACTTCAGTGATTTCAAATGGAGTCGAGAGGTCACTCTGGTGGACATTCTTACACACTAAATAGATAACACTTTTTAGGTTTTAATGTATTGGAATAGCTAGAAGTAAATACCTGCAACTAACAAACTCCAACCCAGTAGCCTTGACTCTTAAAGACGATTGTATAACAATGTAGATTACAAGAGGTGACAGTGTGATTGTGAAAACCTTGTGGATCACACTCCTTTTATCCAGTGTATGAATGGATGAGTAGATAAATGGGGACAAAAACTAAATGGAAAACAAGGTGGGATGGGGGGAATGATTTGGGTGTTCTTTTTTATTTTTATCTTTTATTCTTATTCTAATTCTTTCTGGTATAAGGAAAAGGTCAAAAATAGATTGGGGTGATGAATGCACAATTATATGATGGTACTGTGAACAGTTGACTGTACACCGTGGATAATTGTATGGTATGTGACTATATCTCAATAAAACTGAATTAAAAAAAATAAGGCAGGGGAGATGTATTTTTAAAAAATGCAGCTGGCTACATAAATATTCTAGATTTAAGGAGATGAAAAAGACATGATAACTAAATGCAATATCTGACCCCTGACTAGATCCTGTAGTGGAGGGGGCAAAATGCTATAAAGGACATTATTTGATTAACTGACAAAATTGGAATATGGATGGTAGATCAAATAAAATATATATAAATGTAAATTTATAAAGTTAATAACTGCTGTGGTTATGTAAGAGTATAACCCTATTTTTAGGAAATACAGAAGTATTTAGGGGCAAGGGCCAGGAAACCCTTGATTGGTTCAGAAAAATATTGGATATATAGAGAGAGCCCACCAATGATAAAGCAAATGGGATAAAAAGGTTAATAATAGGTGAATCTGGGTAAAAGGTATACTGGTGTTCCTCGTTACCATTTTTACTTTACAATTTTTGATAAGTTTGAAATTATTTCCAAACAAAAAGTTTTGAAGAAAATGTTCCCGTCTCACTTTGTAGTTTCTTTGCCCAGGTTCTGCAATCAGTCTCTTCTCCAAGGAGTTCTGGTGAGCAGGTGTATTTAACCGAGTTTTTCAAAAAGGTAGATGAATGAGAAGAGAAAGCATTCCAAGCATTCCAAGCATTCCAAGCATGATCAAAAACAAGTATTGAAATACAAGTGTAGAGGGTGGAAAGGACCAGTGCCGGTAAAAGTGTTGTAAAAGGCAACGGCCTCCCCAAATAAACCGTGACCTCGCCTGGATACCCTAAACGGAGCCCCCTCCACCGCTTTCGTGCCCTCTTCCCATTCACTCGCACGTTTGTGATTTGAATAAAAGGTTCTGCCATTCATTCTTTAGGGAGACAACGCTGTATTTGGGGACATGTATTTGGGGACCATAGGACTGAATTTTATCTGTTTCCGAGGACTGGGTGCAGCGGTCGTGCAGCGTGTAAAAAGTAAAGCGCGTTCGAGACATCCACTTCACCCGGAAAGCAGAAAGCGCCGAGTGAATGAGCGCCCAGACCGGCATCCGGCCAATCAGGGCCCAGGAGTTGTCAACCAATCGCGGCTCGGCGATATTCTGATCCGGGCGGGGCCGACACGCCCTAGAGTTGTTTGTTAGCTTCGGCTCCTTACCCGTCGCGGCTCTAACTCTCCTCTACCCTCGGGGGAAGAAGCGGGAGGAGGCCCGCAAGGAGATTAGTTCTAAAGCCCAGCAGTTTGGGCACCACAGCAGCTAGACTGCATTTGCCGCGCGCTCTGCGTGGCTCTTCTCTCCGATCCTGTGAGTCCAGGACCCTTAGGGAGAGGAGGTGGAGCGATGAGGGCTGCTTCAAGAGTGAGCTTTTCTGGGAAGGATGTCTGGCTTCTCTCCCCCATCCTACCTGGGTGGGTGGTGACGCTCCCTTTCCTTTTGAGGAAAAAGGAGGTCAAGTGTGTGTCCGGTTTGCAATTAGCTATTAAGAACCAACTTCCTGATGGTCAGACTGGTGAAATTGTAGAGGGAAGTTGTACAGGCACCTTCTCTGGGTAAAGTGAATGACAGGGAAGGAAAGAATTAAGGAGCAAGATGGAACGACTACGCCAAAGAAGGGGATGCCACCCCGAGATAGGGCACATATCCTGGCACTTTTTTCAAGTCTCCAAGCTTCGAGATTCTTCCCTGAGCCTAACCTGAACTCTCCCTGCTGCATCTCTGGTCAGCCTCCAGTTAACTGCTTCTCGGGGGATGGGATGTCTTCCACCTAACGTTCTCATTCCTGCGATTAGACTCTGGTTCCGTGCTGGATGCCAGCTTCCAGAATCCCAAAGCCTGCGGTGGAGAAGCAATGCAGGAAGGTGTCAGTTCCTTTGCAAGTCTTTCAGAGAATGTAATCACTGCCTCTGCACGCAGTGATGTTGCCATTACTGATATAGGAAACAGGAGGGGCAGGTAAAGTGGGGAGTTCGGTTTGGAGTACCCTAAATTTGAAGCTCCTTTCTCTTTACCAGGCTCTGTGCTAAGCACTTTACATGAATTTCATAAAAATGTTACTTGATTGGAAGTCTTGTTGGCCTACAGGTGAAGGAACTGAGATGAAAGGTTAGGTACCTTGCCTAATAAGGTCACACAGCTTCAAGTGGCACAGCCTGGATTTACACACAGACCTGTCAGATTCCCAGTCTCTGCTCTCGGTCATGACCTTGTATTACAGCAGCTCCAGGCTGTCCCTTATGCCAGATCTTCTCTTGCCCTGGATCCACTGGGGCCCTCCTCACAATGTTGCTTGCTCCTGTTTCTGGACTCCGTGCTTGATTCTTTATTTGTTGTGTTTCAGGACCTCTGGACATCAGGACACATGTGTAGGGGAAAGTCAGCAAAACCGCAGGTCACCATGTCCCCCCTAATTTGGAATCAGAGATTTAGGGGATGTGGCAAAACATTTGTATCCCAGAGTTGAACTCAGGAATTTTATGTTGGCATAACCTAAGGCAAACTAATTTCTCATCAGTTTTCCTCAATTGAACTTATCTAGGTACCCATTAATGCCTTAATTCCCTGGAAAATTAGGAAAACAATGCAGTGTTTAAAACATGTCACTATTTTAACCTTCCATTAATGTGCATAGGACTTTTTCATGCCCCCAGCCCCAGCCCTCCTGCATGGACCCTTTGGCATCTGATGGGAAGGGAAAGGGGGCCAGATCGAGAAAGACCAGGCAAACTCCTCCCCCCATGCCCCTGGTTACAGCAAACCCTGAGGGGTCAGGGTTGACCTCTGGGGCTTTGGGCTTCTCTCTGTCCCCTATCCTAAACTCCCATGGACCAAAATATCTAATGCTCTCCCCAGCCCTTCTAGTGCATGGTCCTCACTCATTTGTGTCTCTTTAATTGGCAAGAGTTGGGAGATATCAAAATAAAGGTGGAGGAATTAGTCCAGCACCCCAAAGAAGAGAGGCTAGGGAAGTTTTTGAATACCTAGTTCCAACAGGTGTTTATTCTATAAGGTAAAGCTCTGGGCAAGGGAGGGTAAATAAATCAAGGGATTATTTGTCCCCCCAAGGTTCATAGTCTAGTGGGGAAGACAAGAAAGCAATTATAATTAATGTTATGCCAAGGAGGAAGGAACTAACTGCTTGCAGAATAGGGCAAAGTTTCAGAGGGAGCACCATTTAAGGTGGACTTTGGTGGACGTCTAGAGGTTCACAATGGAGAGGCTTTTTTGGAAGGCTGGTGGTGGCAAAGGCATTCTAGGCCCAGGGAACAGCATACACAGGGGCTTTGCCTCCTCTTTCTCTTCCCCACTTTTTACACTGCCTGTCCCCCACCCCCATTCTTCTCTCTCACAGATCTCTGATAGCCAGAGTCTCTGGTACTGACAAAGTGACAATGGTGTTGGACAATTGGACAGGCATGCTGTCTTAGGATGGAGATCTGGGATTCCAGGAAGGGATGGACCCTCACCATTTCCACATGGACGTGGCCCATGGATCCCCACTGCAGGGGGAATTCCCTCCTAATAATTTGAATCTTTCTGTTTCTTGAGCTCTGATTTTGTCCTTTCTCTGGCTGAAAAAAATGATTCTTCTTTTCTGCCAATTGACTGAAGCTGAAGTTATCACAGCTGGTTTGGACTAGCAAACTGTCCCAGAGTCCTCTGAGTAATCCCATCCAGCCCAGGGCAAGTGCATGGAGAGGGGCAGGGGTCAGGGTGAAGGTTACACCCCAGAAAACACAAGGACATATTTTCCCCCAAATCTATCCCTCCCCTCTCATGGTCTCTTCTAATCTCCAAGTCCCCTCTTTCTTCAATCCCTCCCTTGACACACACACACACAAGGCTGATATCTCTCAGGCTCTTTTCCCACTACCAACAAAGGTAGGAATTTCTTGGCTCACAAGCAAGGGTCTTGGGGGTCCAGGCCCCCTCAAGTTAGATCTCTGAATGGAGTTTAGGTTGACTCTAGGAGGCAGTGACAGAAAAAGCTCTGGTGGCACCCAGCTGCCCCTAAGATTGGCAGAGACCCAGATTCCTGTCACGGTCTCTGAGGCTGGCTCTACTCTCTCTGAGGGACAGAGCTGCTGCGCTAGTCCCTGAAAGGGCATATCCGTTCTATTGCCCTTGGTCTCCTTGTCCTTTCCAGCTGTGCCAAAGGAATAGCTCACTGGCAGAACAGAACGTTTCCCTCAAATGGTAGTTCTTGCTCCAAGAAAAAGTAGGATTCAGGTAGCAGGGCTGACATAGTCAATGCAGGTGGACCTCACTTTGAGAAAAATCGCATAAATAATGCGAATTTACAAAAACACTCCAGAGAATTCTTCTTGTATGGCTGGCAGTTATATATGTTAGAAAGGATTCACTCCGTAACAGTTGTGACTTTTAATTCTTGTTTTATGCACTCTTCAAAGAGATACTTGGGGGTTGGGAGGGAGGTGGGATGTCAAATAATCAGGGATAAACGAAAATTTCTGAAATTATGATGTAAGTCAGTAGTGATACAGAATTTGAAGTATGAAAATCTATTCCCTATGTCCCTTACAACAGGACAGTGTTTGTAGTGAGGTGTACTTGGCCCTCATAGTCTGGGGCCAAGACCTGAGTCAAGCGCTTCTCATGAGGCAGCTAACTAGTCAACTTCTGATGGGCAGGTCCAAGATCTGAAGCAAAGCCTGTGAGCCTTCAATTAGTTCCCTTTCTTGGGAACTAACTGGGTCTTAGATTGCCCAAAGGTGGGCAGCTAGGAACTTTGTTCAGATTAATGCATGTTTTAAGTCAGTGTTCAGCCCTGAATCACTTCACACTGACCTGACCGCCCCCTATTTTTACAAGGCAGGGGATGGGAGAAGATTATCTGGTAATCTGCCAGCGTCAGGCAAGTTGTGGGAGAGATTTCTAGGCCCAAATGAGGACAAATGGCATTCTTTCAGGGTACAGTTTCTGTAAGGAGGAAATAGAAAGGGTGCAGGACTGACAGCCAGAGAGATTATGGCAGGGAGGGGAAAGTCATTACCATCTCATTGCAGATTGGACTTTTTTGTCCAGTGATCCTTAAGGATACCAAAGAGGAAAACTCCACCTCCCCTATACCTTCTAAATCCAGGTCTCTTCAGAGAGGACCAAACTTCAAGGCCTTTTCAAAAGAGAGGAAGACACTGGAACAGACAGGATTGGAAACTAACTGGCAACACAGTGAAATAAACACTTCCCTTGTTCACAGAAAAAAGAAGCACAAGGAACACTTTTTTGCCCACCTGTTTTCACTCAGTCAATTAACAGACTAAAAATATTATCAGAGGAAGTTTGAAAATCCTTAATTCTTCATAAAAGAGATACAGGTATCCCAAACGTTTTCACTAGAAAAGGGTCAGATTCATCTCAATTTGCTGCCTGGTGGTATTGTCACTTGGGTACTTGCATTTTCTCCCTAAACAGCCTCCCTGGAGGTGGCAACCATGTCTTACTCACCTTTGCAGGCCCTCAAGTGCCTAACAGTGATTTGCACATTGTCAGTGCTAGGTAGACATCTAATGAATCTAGTTGAACACACAAATTGTCTAGTAGACATTTGATCAATCTAGGGGACCCTGCTTAAAACCCTTTTCACATTAAGAAACTGTGTCCTAGAACATAAGAAATGTTTTAAATCCATCTTCTCTTTTGGGTAGGGCAGATGTCTAAGCCTATAGTCACTGCCCCAAGACCTGGTTTCCTGGACATCAAACTGCTTGTCAGGGGTACTTCCCCTTCTGCAGTCTGCATGGTGCCTTTTCACCCTCCCTGCTTCCATGGTATCTTGATGGCAACCAGCCCAACACAAGTCCCTCCCCCACCCCACCCCCCCACTTCTCTCCACCCCAATATAGAGATGTTACACCCAGAGAAGCAGTGCTTCTGTATCATCATGGTGAAATGATGAGGCTTCTGAGGTATTAAGCAATCCATAACATTTGTGACCGGTTAACTTTAATTTGTCAAAATAAATCTGCAGTATTTTGCATGTTAATAATACAGTGCTGGTATTGACAGGTAAAATCATCATCTGCTTACACAGAAACCTCCATTTAGGAGCACACCTTAGGAGGGAAATGGATACACAATAAAAGGCAAATGCAGGCCAAGCAGCAAGCCCTAGAGCATAACAAGCTGGATGTCAGATTTGAGGATTATCTAATACAACTGTTTAGCTGCCAATCTGATAAAGGGGAGGCTCAACCAGGTTACAACCAGAAGGGAAACACTCTGCCTTTTCGTAGAACAGTGCCCTTCATGCCTTCAACACCTGGTTGAATCAGTTCATCAGCTTTAAAGCTGAATTCCAGTTCCAAGACACAGGAGAATTTCACTACACAACCTACTTGTCACCCTCTTGCAGTGACCCACCCTCACCGCCATCCTGCCATCAATTCTCCACCTCCCAAAAGACACAACGTGACTTTATTATTGCAGGCGAGCTTCTTAAGTGAATAAAGAATGCATACAAAATAGTATTTTAACTGTCATACAATGAAGTCTCACTCCTGTTTATTATACAATGAATTGATAAAACAATCATTTCTAGTAAATATCTTTTTGTTTTTTTTAAAGAACTAATACTTTCAGGGTTCAGACGACCATACTCTAGCCTAGGGGTAGGGCCCACACCTGCCCCCACTGAGGACTGCTCCTTATGCCATTATGGAGGAAGCCTGGGCTGTATGAATCATGGAGGATCATGATTGTCAGCCCAGCCAGGTAGAGATGAAAGGTCCCAGCAGGCAGAGCCAGAACCTGGTTCTGAGGCTGCATGCCAGAAAATATGGGCTTCCTCCAAATGTGGCCACCGCCCGCCCAATCCAGGCCTCAGCAGGGCCATGCATGGGCCTTCCCTACATGAGTCCTCCCAGTAGTCCACACATTATGCTCTACGTAGTAAAAACAAACGTTCTTTGTACTGTGAATAAGAACAATTGTAACAAAGTCATAGCTACATATTTTTCTCTACATTTTGTTTATTGAGACAAACTAATTAAAAGGCACAAACATAGGGCATGTTTACATGGACATTATAACAAACATATACATTAAAAGTGTAGGAATGTGTTGCCTTCCTGCTAAACAGAAAGTTCCTAAGCTTTTATATATACAAAAGTTGTACAATTTAATGTCCTAAAGTACAAAAGATCATTTATAAAATTATTTTACACTAAGTACTATTTATTTTATTTTTTACTATGTAGTTCAACCCCCTAGAACTGTTTTGTATAATGACACACAGATACCTGTCCCTGATGTAGGAAGTCTGCCTCAGATGCAAGGTATTCTGATGCTTGAACTGACACAGTGGGGTATAAACGGAAGTCATCCAGTTTGATAGTCAGTCCTGCAAACATTCTGCAAGATTAACACAACTAATTTCCATTTCTCTTAACTGCAAGATTAAAAAAGGAAAAAAAAAGAACCCCAAACATATTGCAACTTAAAAAAAAAAAAATCAGAGCGTCTTGGTCTTAGTTTTTTTTTTTTTAAAACACAGTGTTTAAAAAACATTAATGTGTGGCATGATGGTATAAAGTATCTGTTTCCCTAGCTTTTGGTTTCTACTTTATGTACAGAAATAAAACATCCTGCTAAGAAATAAAAAGCACGTCTCAACGTGCATAATCATTGCTGGGTTTCCACAGGGAGTGCAGACGGCTATCTCCCTGAAAATACCACAAAGCTGATACAAGTGTTTTCTCAAAGAAAAAAAAAGGTGATGTCCATATTTACAAAGTTGAACAAATCTGCACAATACTTGATTAAGAAACGGAAGGGGAAATTAAAAAAAAATACAGTCTGCTTGTTCTGAAGGGGCATACTACCTAGTTAGTGGTTAGAATAAAAACTGTATACAATTTAATATAAGACATAAACTCTAGTGAGCAACTAACACATCTGTCCCTGTTGTAACATCAACAGGGTCTGATTGGGAGAGAGGGGCATATCACATCCCAGTGCCTCCAGGGTCTTCCAATTTAAAGCAATATATTTTAACTGTTCCAAAGTACTCCTTGGCTCCTGAATAGGAGAGTCCCATTGGCCTCCATTCATCAGGAGCTTGCCTGTCCGCATGCTTGACTTTTCTGTCACTTGTGGCCTTTTCTTACCAAAACACAATTTGTATATTTTGGTTGGGTTCTTCTTCTTCTTCTTTTTTTTTTTTTAAGTTTTAATTTTTTTAAAAAGTCAACTACAATGCTACAGTCCATCAGGATTAATATGCTAAGCAATATTTACATCTCCAAATATCAGGTCACAATCCCTATTATATGTTGAAGTTAGAATGATAAATTATCATATGCTTTGCATATCAGAGCTGGTATCACCTTTCCCATAGGGAATGCTGCCTGAAATTAACATATTCCCAAAGGTAAAATGCATATTCTCTGAAATGCATTTTATTATGACAATGCATGTATTTACTCATAAAAACAATAAACATAGACAATTCTACACTAGCTCTCAGTCCATGGATTTAGAACTTCAGGTTAAAGTCAGCCATCCACCTTGTTTAGCGAAAAGAGTTCTGCTAGTGTTTAGAATAAACGATTTTGGGGGATTAGAAACAGTAATGCTGTTTTTGTTTTATTTTGAAATGGGTTTTGCTTTTTTATGATTGGTTTTAATTCTGGCATTTCATCTTGCCAACTAATATCCTGTTTAAGCAATGCTGTTAGCTAAAAGGAATTTCTGATTAAACTAAAGTGGTTCAGGGATAAGTTACATACTCACCCTACTTTGAACAATCCCAATCAAATTGGAAAAAAATGCTACTACATTCTTATTAACTAACGTAATAAAATCTCCCAATTTCATCGAGGTTTACTTCTTGCTTTAATCAACCAGAAATAAGTTGCTGGTAAATATTTACTTTAAACCCATATTTTGATTTTTTAATACTGCTTACCAAGGTGGTGATGTAGGCAAAGCTTGGGGTAAGAAAGGCATACTCTCTACAGGCCTCATTGCTATATTGAGAGGGGCAGCTAATGTCATAGGCGTGGGCAGGTTCATTGGAGACGTGATCGTCACAGGGTGTGCTATATTCACTGGGGCAGTGACAGGGGTGGGGAGATTGACTGGGGTAGTGAGTGTTAAAGGAGAGGTCATGGATAATGGACTGGTTATAGTTACAGGGTGCCCTATGTTCATTGGGCTGGTTATGTTAACTGCACTTGAAACATTTACTGGACTTCTCATGCTCATTGCAGCTGCCACTGTGACTGGGTTTGACATAGTCCCAGATGACACAGAGGATGTTATATTGAATGGAGTAGTGAGAGTCACAGGTGTTGCAGCAGCCGTGGAGGTTTGGCACAGGTTAGCAGCTTCTAAAATAAGAAGACAAAAGTTCCTTTAGACTCTCAAAACAGTGAAGAAAATTCACAAAGTTTATGAATCATCTTTTAATTAATAAAGGACAAACACTTTTTAAATTAAATTAAATTAGGTTTCAAGCAAGTGGTCAACAGGAAGGGAGGATCCTTCTGAGCACAAGACTGGGGGCCGAGAACTCCAGTGTGCAGATCTCCTTTCTGACTCTATAGCTCCTGCAAGGACTTCAGCCACTTGTTTAGCCTTGCACTTTTGGTTTCAAGTTCAGTTCAAATTTACTTACCTACCTTACAGTGATGCAGGAAGATCAGTTACTTCTGCAAGGCAAGGGGGAGGGGGGCAGCAGAGAATCGAGTAGGGCTAAGTATTTTCACTACCACTTCATGCAGTTCCTCTGAATTCTAAACACTTTCCTGGGAAGAGCCAACCATCAGCAGGTGAAAAGAGCTTGCTTACACAGAGCTAGACCTATGGTTACACAATAATACAAAATCAGAAAATTCTTCTCTTAGGCACACCGTACCAGAGAGAGGTGTGCATACTCAATGGTATGTATTCTAAAGTCTTCTCAGAGGTGAAACCACATTGTTAAGGTTTTTAAAATCTATTAGGGATTGACACGCAAGCTATTTTAGTATCATCTGCTTATTTTAGTCTTAGAAAAAAACCATTCTAGTTGTTTATGGTTATATTTCTTAATTATGTTAAGAGAGGAAAAAAAATATCCCTTAGTAAGTTTATGTTCTCCTCCCCATTCCTATTTCATCTTCTCTTTCTGATGTTAACTTATCACCTACTTTATGCCTAGAATCATTTAACTGCATATATTACACATACCACCAAGCAGCATTCCAGGGAGTACTAACCAGGCAGGGAGACCCTGCAGTGAGTTGGAAGACCTTAATCCTTGGAATCCAGCAAAGCCTGGGCACTTCTTTATGAAAATTTCTTGCAAAAATGATACCCCCACCCCACCACAAAAATCAGCAACACCTGCTGGTTTGCCAGAAAAATAGCATGATGGAGACAGGCGGGCTGGCTGTGACTTGGCTGTCAAAAGGGAGAAAAGCATTTGAGACTAAAGATGGAGGGGTGCGAATGTTCCACACGTGGGTCAAATCACCTCATGTGGACCCTTGAGCCATCAAACAGTCAATAAGCAGTCCTTACTTGGCCAGTAAGTTTGGAATACTCCATTATCAGGGATTCCCAAACCTGGCTGATGATCAAAATCATCAAGCTTTTATAAAAAATGGATTCCCAGGAGAGTCAACTGTGAAATTTAGATGGAACTTGGAAAATATGTATTTTTATAAAGCTCCCTAGATAATGATTCTGGTTGCCAGCCAGGTTTAGGAACTCATCTTACTCTAACACTAGGCTCAATATTTAAAGGGATATTGCTGATTCAAGTTCATCTTTCATGTCAGGAGTCTCCTCTACCAAGATGTGACGTTTACTAACATAAATACAGAGGTTTCTAACATCAGTGGTTGTTTCCAGAGAGTTTCATGCTATGAGTGGAATACAATAGTATTTTGTTTCATGGAGGTCAGAAGATGAGCTAAACAATTGAGTCTTATTGTTCAAGCAAACTGAAATACAATACCTAATAGAAAAGTGTGGAAAGAAAGAAGGAGCAAAAGAGAAAACCAATTCACTTTTGAGACAGTAGCATTGTTAAGAATATTTGTCTGCTTTCACCACAGGAGTTTTCAATCTCCTATATGCTGTACCCTTCCCCCTCCACATTTTCTTTTTGATCTAACGATGTCCTTTTACTATATGACTTGGCTAAACACTTTTACTCCTCCTCTAAGTAAAACATTCTGTATATAATGCACTTTCAAGCCCCTATGCAATTACTATAGTGCTATGTGTTTCTGCCTCCCTGCACCCCTCCTTCTCCACTCCTTCTCCTAATGCAAGACATTGTAGCAAAATTACAACAAATCTTCATCTGAGAGACAGGAATGAGCAGCACCTGAGGAAGGGTGGAAAGCCTATTTAGACTGCTGCATTGTTTTCCTCCAATGTTAGCAGACACATGAAAAAGGATGCTATTCCTTTTATTTTATCTAAGCACAGGATATTTAAGAGGGACCTGCCATCTATATAAAAGCAAAGGATGGAAAAACTACTCAGCAAAGGAATTATAGAGGAATTACTATATGCAGGGGATTCCTAACGCATTTAAAATAAAATAGTAAGACATGGCCGGGATGGAGAAGGAAAGAATGAATTCAGGAATTTGTCCTGTGGCTGATGATACATTGACAAAATGACTTATTTGAAATGGCTGCAAAACACACCAGAAACCAAGGTGCAACTAGTAAGTCAAAAAGCTATGTCAAAAACTGATAGTCCAACTGATTCTTTATAAGGTATACAAGGGAACAAAGAAAACCATTCTCAATTTTTATAGCATTTACAATAAAGAAACAACAACAGAACGTGTAAGCTAATACCAGCCCCATTGATAGACTGAACAAGATTAAGGATGAGACCACCAAGAAGAAAATTCAACACTAAAGAGTATGAAAAATGTAATAAATAGTATAACGCAGAAAGAACACTAAGGAACAAAAAATAACACAGCACTGAGAAAATGAATAAAATGGATATTTTATCTACCTCTAAAAGTAGGAATATTTTAGAAAGAGAAACAGGAGCCCATAATGCATGGATGTTGACAACAAAATGAACATCAAAAATGGAACTAAGCATAGCAAGGGACCAAATTTGGCTCCAAACTGTAAAAGTAAATCAAAAGAAAGAAACTGACAAGAAATACTGACAATTTTTATTTTCTAGTAATGAAAACCTACCTGACAGTTTTGTTGCCAATAACTACACTTTACCAGACATTTCCCAGCATTATGGTATTTACACGTTTCCATAAAGCTACTTTCTCTAAATTTTCTACTTTGATCACTTGGCACAGTAAATTAAAATACTTTTCAAGCTATTCCTAGACCACGGGAAGCTTCGTCTTACCTTTCTTTCTTGCTTTGACAGCTTCTTCCCATAGTCTCAGTGTCTCTACCTGCTTCCCTGGCCAGCTTGTCACATGCTGCTGCTGCTGCTGCTGCTGCTGTTGCTGCTGCTGCTGCTGCTGCTGCTGCTGCTTCTGGTTGCTGGTCTCTTCATTCATACATGCTACACCAAAGACAAAACAGAAACAGTACATTTACCTTCAAAAAGTATGGCCATTTTTTAAAAATCCAAAACTTAGATACTTTGACTCCTCTTGCCTTTGTGACCTTTATCATTTGACTCAATACCTCTTATTACAGGGCATCTTTTTTTGCCACTTGTATCTAAATTGGTCATGACAGATAAATTAACAAAATTATAAAAGAGAAAAGAGATCTTTGCTATATTAAAAAGCTAATGTCTTTTAAAATGGAAATTGGGGAATATTTGCATTGACTACTCAATATGTTCATCAACGTACCCATTTGACCAAAAAATAAATTTTTGTAAAGTGAACCAAGTACAACACACTAGATAATAAACTCAGTGTACTTGCAGAGAAGCTAAATGGATGCAATTAAACATATTAATCTTTCTCATTCATTTTTAGTCAAGTTTCTTTTTGTTTTTTCTAAGAATTTGATGTTTCTGCTGCATAAAGTACATAGGCAATAGAATAAAGAATTAGGAGAAAGCTTTCTTCTAGAGGTTAGAAAAATCTAACCTCTAGAAGAAAAAGCCTGTGTAAATGCAAGTATTAAATTTCATCCACAGTCTCTAGAATATTGTATCTTCAACTCTGAATTTAAGCAAGCAAAGAACTTAAGCCTTCAAATAGATATGACATCTCATTTCTCTACAGATTTGGCTTTGAAAAGCAAACTTTTTAATAATGTTTTCTTTAATTTTATGGTTTTTATTAAGGTCATGTTATTAATACAATGAAGAGTTGGGAGACAATGATATTTGAGGGTCTTCCTAACTTTAAATAAAAACAGTTAAAATTGCCTAGCATAAGATGTAGCTTCCTAGTTTGGGTTCTGTTGCCTCAATTCTAACACACTAGAGCTTTTTATTCAAACTCCCCAAAAGAAGGGACACACTGAAAAATAGCTGTGGAGAACTTATGTTCTTCTAACATGGGTGTTATTAATGAGTAAGGACTGAAATCAAGATTACTGGAGAGTTTACCAATGTTGTTTTGCATATATGCATGTGAAGCATATTCCTGACACCAAATAATCTTTCCATTGATGCATGTTTGCACAGTTCGCTATTAGGAGGACACGTGTAAGATGAACGGTAATATAATCCTGAGAACACAGTGAAAATACCTTTGATGTGTCATAAAAACATCTAGATTCCATCAAACTGAAATGCAAAGGAAATAAAAATTTTAAAGAGTCACCTACTTTTATTGATGCCTTGTTTACATGTATTACAGTTGATACTTTGGCTCTGCCCATGTGTCTTTAAGTGGCTGGTGATGTATGCTGCACTCAGAAGTTTCCCACAGATATTACACGATACCTTGCCTTCGTGGCGTACCATGTGTGTCCGCAGTCTGTCTTTGGTGGCAAAGGCAGCAGTACATGTCTGCATGAGGGAGGAAAACTTTTTTTAAATATAGACTATCCTGTTCTACTCATTTTAAAGTACGTTATATTCTATGCATTTCCCTATCCATATTAGCAAGCAGACTGAGCTGAGTGTTAATTGCATGTGTTACCTAGAATCATAATTTCCAAAACACTTGGTGAATTTTAGACCCTTCCATTTCAGGGGAAAAACAAGTATCAACACAAAGTAGTGAAAAGACATGAACTTTAGAGTCAGTTAAACCTAGATTTAAACCCAGCTCCACAATTTTCTAAACTGTGTAACCTCGCTGAATCTTTATCTGTAAAATGGGGCTATTAATACCTACCTCACAGGATTACTGGTCGATTAAGAGCCTAACTCAAGGCTTGGCACATATCAGGAACTCAACCACTGAACACTACCTTCGGTCCTCCAGTTGGAATTTTCTTAGAATTCAAATAATTTACTTAATAAGATCAGTCATTAGCAAACGTAACTGAAAGAAGTACAAAAAGACTTCCAGCAACAAACCAAATTACTGATGCCTAGATGTTGCCGGATTTAGTGAAATTCTTTTTGTTATCACAACTATGTCAAATGAGGCCAAGAACAAGAATAAGCTTTTAAACTAGAAAATGTTTCAATTTGGCCATAGATAAAAATCCATAAAGTGATAATATTTGGGAAAAAATTAGTATTTTCTCTTATCACAATTAAAACAACCTCAACCATCAATCTGGAAATTAATTCAAAGTGCTTCATTCTTTTATTCATTTCAAATACAATGACCTTTGCCAGACTATAATTTTTTTCTCTTGTAACAAAAAATGCTGTTGCCCAAGGAAAGGGAAGTGTAGTTAACGAAAAAACACATTTAAAATTTTAAATGATCTTGTCTCACAGAAATAGAAGCTGTCATTTACATTTTATAAAATTAGAATTCAAATGGACCATATTTACTCAAATCAGTGATTTTAAAATTATTCAAGAACTGTGAGATTTGATTGGCTCAGAACTTCAGGATAATGAGCATTAAATGCTACACTAAGGATAAGTCATTTTAACTCTTACTTGGCATTTGAAGGGTCTTTCTGTTGAATGGACATGTTTTACGTGACAGCTTAAGTGGTCAGGCCTGTGAAAGAGAGAGTTTCAACAGAAGATGTAATGGAACACACACAGAAAAATGCTGTTTATTGTGATGCTTACATACTTGGCAGATATGGGGCATTCTGAAGAAAGCTAGCAGAATTATTGACCCTCTTCCCTCCCATGCAAGTCTCCTTACCTCTCTTAGCATTAAAAAAAAAAGTCTTAGTCCTTTACCTGTTAATTTTCTCTCCTAGTCAACATCAAATCATTTTAGGTCTTGATTCTTTACAATTACAAAACATCCAAAGTTTTAGTTCAACACCTGTCAGAAACAGCTACTATTTTAACTTTAAAAGCTTTTAAAAATGAAAATTAGTGAATGTTAGTGCCCACAGGAAAAATAGAAAAACATTCCCCTAAAAATTTTATCAAGCGTCTCCGAGGTCATCCCAGCTTTCAGGAAATAAATTCCTTTGATTTGCGCGGAGAATGAACCTCACATCAAATCACCCAACTGATTTGGAACCTGGTGGTTCTGCAGTATCCATGTGCCAAACAAAGGCCTGAGTCCACCAAGGCACATCTTAAATGAAGTAATAAGTTAATCACTATGTCTCCACTTGTCAATCATACCAAACTGGAATTAGAACTAGAAGTGTACTACTTTTTAATCTATCACCAATACTTATTTATGTATCATTCATCAGACAGGCCTGCCCACATCTATTCTCACATAAACCTTCTAGATCACACCGAGACAAAACTGAAGTTCACTGATATTATAGTGAAAAAAAGCAAAGCAAAACGCAGTACCTCGAAAAGCCTTTCCCACAAACACTGCAAGTATAGGGTTTGGTGATGCCTCCTTCATGAGACCTCACATGGTAGGTCATCCGGTCCTTCCTCTTGAAGCGCTGATGACAAATAGGACACTCGAAAGGCTTTTCGTCTGAATGGGAGAGCTTGTGCCGATTGAGGTGGTATACATCTCGGAAGGCCTTCCCACACATCTCACAAGCATGGTTTTTCTTGACAGGCTTACTGGGTTTCTTGACAGACTGGGTCACGGGCATAGCTGTGGAGCTGGCACTGCTGCTGGGGTTGGTGCCCGAGGAAGATGTAGTGACTGTTGACAAGATGCCTGCAATGGTGGAGACCAACGAAGTTCGGCTGCTGTCCCCAGCGATGGTGGAGATAAGTGGAACCACTGTGGTGGGGGTTTTCTTTGGCCGGGACACCAACTTGATCCCTGTGTGGCAGGACTCATGGCGCCTCAGGTGATAGCTGTCCCTGAAAGCTTTACTGCAGTAAGTGCACACAAATGAAGTTTTGGGTTTTTCTTTTTTAATCCCAATGGTATCCTTTAATGTTTCTGGTGCAGCCTGAGGTTTTTGAGTTATTGGTATTGGAAGCAATGGTTTCTGATCAGGGGGCTCCACAGCAGAGCTCAGGAGGGGCAGCAAGCTGTTCTGTGCTGCCTGCTGTTGGTGATGGGAGGCTTCGTGGGCCTAAAACCAAACATTTACACTTCAGAAACTCAGCCTCTCACAATGACCTTCAAAATTCAACATACTCCAGACAACAGAGACCAAAGGAAACAGTTGAAGAGCCTATAAACTACTCTCTTCAGCAGAGATCCAGCAACCACTTAGCTCTACTCTCACAGCTCCCAATACAAAGCATTTAAAATCACTGTGCAGACACAAACCTTTTGCGACTAAGTTGCTGACAGTGATTTTGCTTTCAAACAGCTGACAACTAAACTACACACCACCCTGGTTCATAAAGGACGTAACAGCTGATGAAATTAGTTTGCATTAGTCTGTCAGTGCTGAAACCAAGTTTAAATAATTTGTCAAAAAAAAATTACACTCTAGACTTATTTAGCAGAGCCTTACTGTAGTTACCACACAAATACACACATATACACACACACACAATGACAATCATCTACCTGTCTATTACAAATTAGGAAAGGAAAGGCACCATGTCTCTCTCTTTCCATTAGAAAACTTGGAGATTGAGCAAGGGGGCTGTTGCTAAGTGATGAAAGGAATCTGGTACTCTAAATACATATGCTAGTTGTTAAGTTTCCTTTTAAAGCTTTCATTTAACTCTACTAAAAGATTTGGTTGAAATGAAATCTGCTATTAATCAACCTGGAAGGCATCTGTGAAGGTAGCCCATAGCAAAACACCTGTCCGTTGTTTCTCAGTTCATTTATTCCTACACTAGATGGCTATATCCCTTAACAATACCAGTTGTTCAAACCCTAAACTCTCCAAGACAAATATGGAAAAAAAATCACCAAAAAAAAAAAAAAAAATGCATTTAAAATTCCTTTCATGTTCATTTTCTTCCAGTAGTTGTAGGTTTCTTTAAAGTGTTAGATATTTGCTCTGTTGCAATGTGCTTCCCATCTATTTCCACTCCAAAACTGGGGGCTGGACACTGAAAATTTTCTTTAGCTGCACTAAAATCAAAATTTCATTGTGGATCAGGTTCTTGGTATTTATAAGCAGTTACTCTCTTGGTTTTGATTCTTTCAAAAATTCTCCATACCTCCATAATGATAACATTTAGGAAATGATGGAAAAAATTCCTGAAATAGTTCTTCCTAATATGTTGTTCTTTACCAACATTATTTTTGAAACTCTTGACAGTGAGCCCAAGCCCCTAAGGTTGAGTTTTGTAATCCTAAAAGGACACATGCACTAAGAAGTAAGAGTTCCAAATATTTTAAGCATATAGTATACTAGGAGAGGCCCTTCCCTTCATCACATACGCTTTAAACACTTATTTACCCTTCCCACTCTATAACCCCAAGTCCTATAGCTAACTTGACCAAGGAGAAAAAAACAACACACACACTCACACATAGCTTCTTCACTGATGGAAAAGAGTATCTACCATTCAATGCTGATGGATAAAAAACATTTACTGCACATTGCTCCATGTTTACTTGATGGCAGCACAATAGCTAAGCCTTGAACTAGTCTCTCCCATGTGATTAAGTGGTGTGGAATCCATAGTTACCAGTTTTAATTTAATACTTTTAATTTCACCTCCCTTTGAGTCCTGGAAGCTCTCTCAGAAATTATATGCTTACTTACTAGTATCTTCCTGGACTTAATGGCCATACTTAATGGTCATACTGAATTACTTTTAATTTAATTTATAGCGCTCCTGTCACTGTCAGTGTCCACCCAGGTGATAGTAGTACAAACTTTACAGAATTTGGACTCTAATCTTCACCCTTTTCCAACCTGGCTGTAGGATACCCAAGTTTCCATATAGTATACAAATAGTTAATAGCTGAAGATAGCTCAAGATATATAATTTCAAAGGCTAACAGATCAGATAATGGAGAATGCAAATCTTCTGGACAAAGTTCAGACTTATAGTTTAGGGGCATTTTTCAATTCTAAACCACCATTAGTACAATGGAGTACTAAAAACACTTACTGCCATTTTACCAATTCAGATGTCTGTGGCAACATAAAGTATTTTTACAGCACTGCTGAAGCTCACTCTCACACGAGGTCACACCAGGCCCCTGCTTCTTGGGTGAAATGCTGTAGAATGCCTGGACCACTACAGGAATCAATCCCTGAGGATTCCTAGGATCCTCACACTTCTACATGAAGCCTTCTAAGAGGGGAACTGTGTTTTCCCAACTTGTTCTCTGGGGGAGAGACAGAGTAAAGTAACAACCACAGCCTGCCTTCAATAAAATGATTTATTTTTAAAAATAGAATTTCTGGGTAGGCTTTTGACTAGCATCATCAAATCAGTTTCAATTTCATCTCCCATCTCTTTCCACTGTAAGGCTTTTTAACCCTGCCCAAATTTTCTTTTTGAGGATGGCAAAAAACAAAACAGAAATGTTATTTTATCACCCAAGGTGGTAGGATACAGCACCATGAAATCTCCAGTGCCAGAGGGTAAAAGATTTTGTACTGAAGCAAATTAGCATGGGTGAGTCATATCTTGAATGTCCTGTTAGGAGAATCATTCATCAAACATTTTAACAGCTATAGCTTTCACTTTCCACCAGGTTATCTGGAAAGCAAGCAGGTGTTAAATTGTTTTAAAATATAAATTCAATAGGATGCTCCAGGAAACAAGAAAGTTTAACTCTCAGTTTCCCCAGTGAAAAGTACTTAAAACCGTAACTGATTAAATCTATTCATACCTTTCCATAGGAAAGACTGAAATAGTCTCTTTACCCATTCAACTCTCCTCGGCTCTAAATTATGTTTTCCAATAATTTTCACTGCACACCTTGACAAGCCCAGGATCAAATATTAGTTTCACACTTCTCCATCAGGTAGAAAAAAAGATTTTAATAGCTGAAAAAAATATAATATAAAAATCTAATTTAAAAATTGATCAACAAATGTTCAGTATTAGATTTATCCAGGGAAAGAATAATAAGGATTTCCAAAAGATTTCTCAATTACCTTTCCAAAGACTATGTTTTTATTTTACACAAAGAACTCTTGTTTTTTTCCAATCTTCATTAAGTTTACAGACATCAGGTTTAATATGGCAAATCTAAATCATCCATCACATGATAATCACTTCAGAAGTCCATTAATCTCATATTTTTAAATGACCATTCAAAAGCTTTTTCTAGAGGAACTTGCCACCTTTACACCAACCTGGATGCCAGCTAGTTATGTATCATTTCTTTTCCCATGCATTTTAAGTTGCTTTATCACATTATTATCAAGCTCATCAAAGTGTAATAAAATAATACTAGATCAGAATGAGAAAAGGGGGAAGTTTGAGTTCCATAATTTTGAGTATCTTCAACTTTAAGAAGCTTGAACATTTCTCAACAACTACTTAAAAAATCAAATTACCCTCATTTGAAAGAATGTGTTTTAAAACAACAAACCAGATATACACAATAGGTAATGTTTGAAATCCTCAATTCCCTATATTTATTTCACTGGGATGGATCCAAGTGGCTGGGTGAAAAATTTTTTGAAAATTCTATATCCGTTCCTGGTTAGTTCCAAAAGTCCTCAAGAGCCCAAGCTACGCGTCTGGGATTTCACGAAGTTATTCGAAGAAGGAAAATAACCCAGAGAGGCGGGAAGAACGCACTTAGAGTGACGAGCTTCCTAACCTCCTCCGGTTCCGAAGTTTCCCCGTGAGCTCATCACTACTGCCCACTAAGTGCTTCGTTTGCAAATAGAAATAAAGGAGGAAAAACAAAGTTCCAGCCCAGGTCTCTCAAACAGGGGTCCCCCACCTAAGGTGGACAGGCAAACAGATTGCCAACGTATCGGCTACAGTCACTTTTAACTTTCTTGCAAAAAGCGAAGACCAACACCCCAACGAGTGATTCATCTGGGGGCTTTGTCAGCGGACTCTGTTTGCTCTCCCCACTTTCCGTCTCCCCTACTTGGTTGGAAGAAACGTTCAAGGTGGGACCGGAGAGAAAAGAGCTCCGAGATAAAGTCTGGCCTCCTGCAGTCCCGGCCCCCACCGCTTTCCCCGCTCCGGCCTGGCTGGGGGATTCCCCGGGCTGAATGGGACGGCGGGAGAGCTGGACGGAGGGAGAGGGTGTCAGCTGCCAAGGCTCGGCTGAGGCTTGAGAAAGAAAAAATGTAAATCCAATAAAAAAGTTTGGGGAGGGGGATACACACTCGCAACACCCCCCAACTGGGTAAACAAGAGGAGGGGCAGCGGGAAAGGGGAGTGGCGGGGGAACCCAGGGACACCCGCTATTCTCGCGGATGGGGGGGGAGCGGCGGTAGAAAGTCAACAAAAAAAGGAGAGGACGAGGTGAAAGAGGAAGGAGAGTGAGCGAAGGATGGATGAAGGGGGGGGCGGTGGGAAGGAGACTCAGAGTAGGACCCGCGGACCCCCTCACCCCCGGTGCAGCGCCGGGTACGGCGCGCCTTGGCCGAGCGGCCCGCGCTATCCAGCGGCCCGGCGCCCTCTTTTCTCTGGGCCCGCGGGTGGTGACAGCGACCGGCCTCCTCCCTTCCCCTTCAGGGCAAGAGAGAAGGGTGTGTGTGTGCGCGCGTGTGTGTGCTGAAGGGGCCCGGGGTTCACCCCGAGGCCTGCTCTCTTTCCCGCACCCCGTGAGGCCGCCTTCTTTCACCTCAGCAGCCCCGCTCCTCCAGAGCGGGCGGGCAGAAAAACAAAGGGGGATTAAGGCCCGGCCGGAGAGCGGAGCCGGGAGGGAGGGGAGGAGGAGCGCCCGCCCGCCCGGGGCCCGGCCCCCCTGTCCCCCCCGTGCCCCCCCCCGGGGGGGCCCCCAGTACCTGGAACAGGAACGCGGTCCAGTTGGCCTCCATGGCTGCGGCGGCCGACCCCCCTCCTCCCCACTCCCCCCCGCTCGGGGAGCCTCCTCAGCCGGAGGAGGCGACAACAAAGCGGCGGCGGCGGCGGCGGCGGCAGCGGCAGCGGCGGCTCCTCAACATGGCAGCGCCGAGCGCGGCCACTTCCGGTAACCTCCGGGACGCACCACCGCGGCGGCGAGCGCGGGCGGGGGGGGAGCCCCAGCCCGGCCGCCGCCGCCCCCAGTTGCCCGGACCCCTTCTGGGCGTCCCCGCAGCCGGCTCGCCTTCTCGGAGCTCAGCCAGTACCCGCCCGCGGTGGGGTCAGGGGCCCCGCGGGGGGGCCGGGGTGGGGCCGGGGGCGGGAATGGGCCGCGGCGTCCCCCCCCGCGGGGGTGTGTGGTGCTGCGGTCCGTGGCTCAGGCAGCTGGCGGAGGGGGAGCTCAGGAGAGAAGATGGAGGACGTCAGGGTCTGGCGCTGGCCTGCTGGGCACAGCCCGGCCGTCTCCCGTGACTCAGACACGGTGCCCAGCAGCGTCGCGTCCTTATTAGACCCTCAGCGGAAGGCACAGACCGCAGTGGCCACCAGCTCATCAACCCCTCTGCACAGCCTAGTCTCCACCTCCGAATTGGAGGACCACCCCCATTCGACTTCGAGTCTCTCTCCCCTCTGGTATTTCATCCCCTGCTGGCTAAACTCCCCAGAACTCTCGCTGTGGAATGCGTATCTCTCTGAGTGGCCTTCCAACTCAAACTGGGAATCCCACAGGGTGCAGCCTCACATCCTCCCGGAGTTGAGGAAAAGAAACACTTCCCATGCTTAATTTCATTACGGGGTTATCCTTGGGTGAAGGGCTTAGCTTCCCCACTCTCCCCTTCACTCTAGATAGGTGAAATTCTACCCGAACACACCACTCTCCTGCTTAAGAAAAAACAAAAAAAACAAAAACAAAAACCCAAAGCATTAAAAACAAGTAAAGTACAAATTATTTTAGTCCTTTAGTACAGTCCGCTTCCTTCACCCCGCACCCCCAACACAAAAATAGAACTTTTGGTTGGACAGCATTAGATAGATGTCACTGAGGTGACCCCAGCCTCTGCAGTTCCAAGTCTTCCACGTAGGCGTCACTGCCACTGGAACTTTGTGGATGAAGAACTGTATGATGATGTCCTGAACGTTTTCTTTCCTTTTCTCACGTAGAAGTTTCTACTGGGAATATCAGACACAACTAAATATTAAACAAGTGTCTCCAATCCAAGTCTCCTGTTGGCGGGAAATGAGGGGGTAGGCTATATCAGCAATATTTTTATAAACTCTGGTTTAAAAAATTTCCTCAGGTGGCCACATTTCAAGACTTCAACATCTTTTATAACCGTCTCTTATATCTCATCTCTTCCATTCCCCTCCAGACACTTTCTAATCAAGGTCATCATCTCCAACTTCCCCCATTCATACATAATAAAAATAATATGGTTGCAGAATTGTTGGTACTAGAAACTAAAAAGGTATAGTAACTTGACAGTCCATGTTTCCTTTCCATTCACGACACATGTATAATCCCTCCCACTCTTTCCTCAGTTGCCAGAATGAAGGGGCTGGAAAATGCAGGTATGGTTCATTTTAGAGATGATTCCTCATCTCTGCCTGGAGACTTCGGTATGAATGCGATATTCTGCAGTTTGGATCAACAGTAGAAACAGGTAACACATGGGGAACCGTTCAGCCTAAGATAGGAGAGGACAGAAAACGAAGTTTCTGATAAATTCCTAGGCTAAATCACTACAGTGGTCCCTAGATTGCCTGATAAATGCCCATCCTAAATCTCTTTTGGAAAGAAAATTATTACTCAGGAAGCCTGTATATAGAGATAGATAAATACAGATGTTAGATATATATACCTGCAGGATAAGAAGGGCATTAGAAAAATAAAAAAAGGGGGGGGACACAACAAAGATGTAAACCTAAGGAATTAACTAGAAAACCAAAACCATTATATATTCTTGCTTTCTATGTTCTTAGGCCCTCCATGTTCTTTTATTTTCATTCAATAGATGCAATCTGCTTCTTTTCTGCCTTAATACATTTACTCCAAGGTCTCTGCAGTTCATCTGAGTCTTCCTCCTTCCACGTATAGCCTCTCCTCCTTAGCCTTTCAAAATGTGGTGAAAATGAAGCTTTAACATTATGAAAACTAGTACTTAATGAAGACTATTATTCCAATGATAATAATTGCTGGACTCTTGAACTTATCCCAGGTTCTCAAAACCCTTCTGCAATCTTTCTCATAGCACCTCTGAGTGGGGTTTTCCCACTAATAGGAAGTAGAGGTCAAGTCCAGTTCTCATTACTGAAAAGCTGAGATTCAAAAGTATCCTTTTCCTTGAGAAAAATGGCTAATTTTATCTCCACCCAGAAGCCAAAACCAGAAATCCTGATTGCTCCCCAAACCCTTCCTTAAAAAGAAAAACAACCTTTAAAATTCAGATGAGACTTCAAACACCTGGTCTCCAAAAGGAAAATATCCAAAAGTTTGGAACAAGTATTCAAAGACAATTAGCTCCAACTATTACAAGGAATATAATTAATTGGTAAGATCAAACACTCCATCCTTAGAAGGGGCCTTTCTGTTAGGACAGACAAAATCTCTAACCACAAGCAAAACAAGCCCCTTCTCAAGCCAGCTTTCACAGACCACACTGGGGTGCAGTCAAAAGATAAAGTAAATTAATCCGATTATAAACTCTCAGTGAGTAAATCAATGATGACAGTCAGATGAATATCTGAAATGCTGGGTGCCTAAACAAAACATCCACATCCATCCAAATAAAACCCAGTTCATTCTCCTCTTTCCCCTGTACCTTGTTCAGGTCCCTCCCTCCCTCCCACCCTCCTCCACTCTCTCCTCTCCTCCCCCAGGTCCTATGACTGGTTATTTAACCTCTCAGGAAACTGAGGACAAAATACCTATCACACAGAGGCGACCTGTGGATTAAATGACTTAATGTATGTAAAATGCTTAGAACATGTTTGAGAACATATTAGGTGCTAAGTAAATGTTTTTATTGATGCTGTTGAGTGAATAGATGAAATATGGGACCTGGAAACTCTGCATAAAAGTTCCTCACTTTCTCTCAAAGTGACAAGTTTTCCCCCACCCCCACCCCCTCTCCTTCAAAGAGCCCTAAGGTAAATGGCTGAAAGGCTAATGACACATGACAAAGGAAGAGGCCTATTAAGATCTGCTTTTCTAAAGACAACTTTGAGCAAACATTAGAAAGCAACAGGATATTTCCTTCCTATTTTGGAAAGGATTTTAAAGTCCTGAGTACATTAAGGAGTTGATTACAGACTTAGAATCCTAGGAATAGAAAGCATCTCTGTTGTAGTCTATTACTCTGTCCCTAAGACTGCTCAACAAACCAAAAACAAATCAAATCCAAAACTTTCAGTAAAGAACATCTCTATTAAGAGGCTTCAAACTGGCAAATTAACGAACCAACTTGTTATGCAAAAAAGCCAGAACTGACAAGGAACAAATCTACTAGTGAGAACCAAAGCTGCAATATTTAGAAATAACAAAAAGCACGGGCCAAAGAGAAATGTGACCCTTCAATATCAGCCTCAATGCAATTGGAGCAGAAAAGGAAGCACACTCTTACCAGACTAAAGTGAACCAAAAGAAGAAGAAAAAAAAAAAAAAAAGGAAAGAAGTAATCTCCTCCCCCAACACCCAACGCTCCTGAGCTCTATAACCACACTAAAGGCTTCAGCCATTTGCTTGTGGCCCAATGTGGTCAGCATTCAGGTTTGTGTTTCAATTCTACACCTCAAGCGTCATCACTAGTTATTTGTTTCAACTGGCAAGGTGAGGAAGGGAAACAATGAAGATTTTTTTTTTCCCTCTGAATACCTATTTAAGTTCCTTGACAGCTAGAACACAGTCACAAAGAACAAAGGGATAGGGAACAAATTTACCCATTTTCCTAGTAGACATTGAGTTCAACTGGGTTGATGGTTCTTAATATTCTATTATTTCTAAGAAGGGTCACACATCCAAGACTCCAAAAATAAGCCCAAAGCCACGGAAGCAAATTTATCACCTTATCTCTTCTTGAAAAGAGCTGCCAAAAATCATATGCCAAACCTATCAGCTTCATCCATAAAGCATGTGAGTAAAAATACTGTTTCCATTTTACCACTCCTGAATGACTGACAAAGGAGGGTATCCAACCAGCAAGCAAAACGTATAGGCCACAAGAAAGAAACTAAAACAGGTCAAAAATACACCAAGTAAGAAATTCAATACAACTGGAAAACATCCTCTCAGGCACCAACATTTCTTCTTTGGACAGCTGTTCCTCACTGACCTTAGATGCCCCAAGCCCAGGGTAGTGGCTGAGCTTGAAAAAGTTGATACTTAGCAGGTCACACAAACGTGGTGGGCCTGAACTAAACTGCAGCTTGATCCAATTACAGTATTATGCTAATAGTCAAGAACATAAATCTTTACATAAAAGTCACTTTTGTACAGAGGTAAAGCTATTTTCAGTGTTTACAGCTTCTACATCAAATACATCCCACTGGTAATGACACTAAGCAGCACTGTGCCACCCATCTTCATCATCAGAGAACCTCAAAATGCTCTTCTTGTCTGCACAAAAGACAGGGCTTCTTGCTAATGCCTGTCCAAATGTTCTTGAAGAGCAGGAGCAGAACAAAAGCATAGAAATATTAAGTGACCACTCCTTTACTCAAGCTCCAATAGAAACATCTCTCTTCAGTTTCTTCATATCTGATTTGTAGATAATCCAGAGTTCAGAAAGGATCCTGTTTCTCAGAAGTCTCCAAAGTTAGCATATTAATACATTCAGACTTTATGAGTCTCTCTACATCAGTACTCCTCTCCCTTCCATTGGCCTAGATTTTAAAAAGCCTCATTGAGTCAATCTGATCCTCAACTGAGGGTTCCCACCCCGCCCCCGCCATTCTTGGCAGGGAACGGAATAGGGAACAATGAAATGGGCATTAGGTACTAATGCAGTGTGTTCCTGGGTGAGGGAAATGAGCAGTGGTGACCTAAGACAAAGAAATGACATCACAAGACAAGCCAGACTAAGCTTTGGGAAGGCTGCTCTATTCCAGAAAGCAATGCCAACAGATGGCAACACAAGCCTGGGACAGCAAGAGATTTGGCTTAAGCTCCAGGAAAGGGAATTAGCTCCTCTAAGCATGTTTTTTTGACCCTGAGAACTCTTTGAACTAGAAGCTACCTAATGTTATTCTACAGTCAGTCATCTGGTACAAAAATAAAACCATGGGCAGGGACTTGGTAAGCTGGTTTGTTAAAGCGCTACATGGGAACAACAGCTATACTAAAAATTTACTCCATGAACTGTGAATAATATATCAAGTTCACCTGTTATCCAAATTCTACACAAAGCACTTCACTCTTGGTTGCCTGAGTAGTGACAGCAAGCTCTCTACTAGGCCTGAAAGAAGAAAACAAGAATTCCTAGAGGGCAGGATAGATCTTGACTTCATAAACAAATTTACTAAGGTACAAGCGGAAGACAGGTCAGTTTCAGAGAATCTAAATTTTCCTTTGAAGTACCTTTAGTCTTTTCAACAAAGTGCACTAGGCTCTCCTCAACTAGCTGACAGAAGTTAATTAGCCCTATACCCCCAAGGCCTGACCCGGTCCTCTGCTGGCTTTTTGTTTTACAGACTTATATAAGTCCCTCTCCCCTCAGTCCCAGCTGTTTCCTCTTATTTCTTCAACTTCCTCTCCCCACCCACGTCTCCTTTCCCTTTCATTTGAGAGTGAATGCTCAAGGAGCAGACGGCAAGCAGTCTATCCAAGCCAGTGAAAATGCTTTCTAAGCATCAGTTATAAGCAAAGCCCAGAACTAGGCATTGTGGGGGTTGGGATACAATTGTTTCAGCCTTTTAATAGTTTGTGCTTTAGATGCAAAGGCACAATACACTTATTCTTCACAGACAGAAGAATATTTTTAGACTTACTAAAACTAGCTTAACATGGGACAAAAGGATTTTGATTTGCCGTAAGAATTGGTAAGGTATTCCTACAGTAATTCTAGTCCTGTGGTGTTCTTCAACTTAGTCCATCAAGTGGAAGCAATGCTAAAGCTGGAGGAAGCCTCCACATGTTATATACACCAGTTTGTTTACCTGAGGCAGTTACTCGGATCACTTAAGGATATGCAAGAAGGGTCCAAGTTGGTAACCTTTTATTAGCCCTCTGATGAGAAAGGAGTTAAAGGAAATTGCATTTCCTGGTTTACATCTCAGTAGGAATTATCTGACGCAGTGTTAGGATGTCTTAGGATGTTAGGATGAAAATACCTTCTCCAATAATCTACCCAGTTTGTTTCAATATTTAATAGTTGGGAAATTTAAAGGAAACTCAACTTCTAGAGGGTAGGTTTGGGATTTGTTCCAGCGATCTCCTTAAAACCATGAAGAAAAAGAGGCAACAGAGGGAAAGGGGCACCCAAGTCCAACATGACAAATCAGTAATATTTACCCCCAGTTGTTTCTTGCAGTGGTCTTAAGAGTCCTGGTAAACACCTAGTCCTGGGAATACCATATGGATGATACTAAAGAAACAGCTCAGATATAGCCCCAAATTCAGGCTGTGCTGAGAATTCCAACCTAGAATGACATATTAAAGATTTTGAAAGGCCAGCCAGACACCTCAGTGACAAAATTCTGAGTTCATAAACAATTCTGAACAGCCTGAAGATAAAACAAAGACCACCCTAGCATATACTCTCATCTTAGAAAAACGGCCTGTGTGTAGAACTATCCCAAAACTATTATGGAGGCTTTGCTATTCCAGTCAACAAATAATTGAGCATCTATTAAATGCCAGGAACTGTATTAGTCCCTTAGATATTTTTAAGTATCTTCTACATAGTGGAAAAGTCCCGTTTTTCAGGCTAAGTATAGCACAAACATTTTGATTGCAAACTGGGAAGTCACCACAGATTGACTTTTCAAACTCATTTATCTAGAGCAATTAAACAACTCATTCTGGTTTGCTTTTGTGGCTCTATTTTACTATTTAAGTGTGCACTCAGCTATCAAAACAAATGTGGACATATAGACATTTACCCATTCACAGATTTTCTCTACTACTGTCCCTTGTGGGATTGCTGCCTAGTTATTGAGTGACTGGCCAGGCCCTGACTGACCACACCATGACCTGCTGTCCTTACCTGGGGCCAGCTTGACTTGCAGGAGTCATAAGAAGGGAAAGGCTTCTCTGAGAGCTGCCTGTGCTGTGCTCACTGGAAAACCAGGAATTAAGCATCCCACTTTCTTGCTCCTGGGCTTTGGGCCATGACCAGTGTGCTTAGATTAACTCCTGGTTTGGAACAGCCTACAGCACCCAAGAATATAGGTTAAAGACAGCACCATGGGGCGCCCTGGTGGTATTAAGTAGATATTACAGGTGGTGATCCCTCCAGTATACTTATCCATCCTCTAAGAATTTCCCCACCACAAAAAGCAGGCTGGCTTCAAACAGCAACATGGTAGTAAAATAAACTGTCATCAGAAGGCCTGAATTCAAGTTCTGGCCTTGCCTTTTAACATCTCTGAGCCTATTTCCTCAAACTGTAAAATAAAGCAAATGCTATTTAAGGATCAAAATGAATCAAAGTCCTGTTATTGTCATAAAGAACAATCAGAATTTGTCTTACGGCCTTGCAAAGATTTTTGCTTCAATAATCTCCATGATTAAAAAAAGGTAGCAAAGGGCACAAACCCTTGAGATCACTATTCTGGGCATAAACCCAAATTGTTTGGAAGAACACACTGCATCTAAGCTATGCAGCACACCTATCTAGGACCTCATTACCATATTTATTCATTCATAAACACTTATTAAGGTGCATGTACTAACATACTGGGCATCTTGGAAGAAATGCCAAATTAAAAACATAGTTCCTTCTCTTGAAGTTTACCATGTAGCTTAGTAAAATAAAACACACGAAACTAAGAACAGCTTGAAGGTAACATCTAAATACATAAATTTTGTGACATAAAAATGCTGTAGAAAAGCAAAAACAGTGCAATTAATGCAAAAATGCTTGAGTTAATATTTAGTTGATCATGAGGGAGTGGAAGAATTTTTAATGGCAAAAGGATTGAATTGCTTGTAGGATTGGGAGTAGAGGGATTAAAAACACACATGCTGAGTCTTTTCACTTTGAGAGAATTGCTTAAGGCAATGGTTCTCTATAAACCTAAAGACCAGATTCAGGGTCCTGGAGTAATGTTTAGGATTCTTTTTCAACCCCAGGAAATAATACACTATTGTCTCTTCACTCGAAATCTTTATGTATGAATCCCTATATTGATAACTACTGGTAAGAAAGAACCAAAATTAATTAACCTCATGAGAGATCTGCAGTGATCTTCATGGAAGTGGGACCATGAAAGTGAGAGCAGATTCGAGGCTTCATCTGTAATTATCAAGTTTAAGTAAGAATGATGGAAACAGAAGACAGGAGGAAGCAGCGAGAATGCTCTAGTGTTTAGGAAACAATGCCATCCCTTCTTAATGATTTGTACTGAAGGAAGTGTGCACAGCTTAAAACAAAACATAACTTTCCTTTTGACTTGGTAAGGCTGATTTGGGGGGCAACATTTCATTTATCTTTCTAAATTATACTTGGCTTAGGCTAACATTTGAATAAATTTGCATTTCCAGGTTTCACACGTAAGTAGGAATTATCTGATGCAATGTTAGGATGAAAATACTTTCTCCAATAATCTACCCAGTTCGTTTCAATAGTTCGTGCAATACTGACTTCTGCAGCACTTTTAAGTACTAAAACATCTTTGTCAATCAACATTAAAAACTTTCAGCAATGCATGTGGATCACTGCAAACGTTCCATCATGTAGGAAACATTAATACATACAAAACATTCAGCAATAATAAGTTGGTGGGGGGACTAATGGCATCTTGGAAGAGAGCTATTAAATGGGTTGAGTAGCTTGCTTTTTAGCTTCAGGAATATGGTATGACTTTAGCAGAACCTTTGAGGATGGTCAGGATTTGAAGCAGTAGGAATATAGACTGCTAAGGTGGGGTGGGATGTGTGCATTTGGAACGTAAGCAAGTACAGAGAAGCAAAACTGAGTCAGGAAATTTTTACCAGATAAACCAGAGCCGGTGAAGACATGACTGATAATACTGATAAATTGGAAAGTAAGAATATAACCCATCATTGACTCATGTCAAGCAAGTGACATGATGTGTGTTTTAGGAAAATCGTTAAGTGCAGCAATTTATAGGATGGCCAGGATGAGTTAACAGCTTGCAGTCAGTGAAACCAGCTAACACTTGAGCCACGAATTTGGGCGAACAAGGATCCTCGTATGACAAAGATGGAAACAAATCCAAGAGGCATTGGGGGGCGGGGGGGCGGGGGAGACGAACCTCTGGCAAGTACACATGCCACTTCTAAGGGTAGAAAATATTCAGCCCACTTAAAAGGCTATAGGTTCCCTTTTATTTGGTGCTTCAGTCCATTGCAATGTATTAAATCCAAGTAAATTGCTGCAACCTGGAAGCTTATCTTAAACTTACCTACAAGGGTTTCCCTAATATCCAGCACCTCAGAGAATAGTTGTGCCTCGCCTTCTGAAACTTGACCAGTCTTCAAGTTTAGTCCTCTTTTACAAAGGGAATGCTGGATTTTCATTACAATTTGTGGCTTCAGAGTGCCACAACTTAAATTATTAAAGCAACAGCAGAGCTAATGTTTTTAGGATTGAGAACAGGTTTTATCAATCTAGTGCACTTTCAGTGCTCTCAATCCAATTTGCAGCAAAGCTGCTGGTCAGCAACTACCTCCTGTAGACCTAGTAGACAGAAAAAATCCACCAGGTAAACTTTTTTTTTCCTCTCTTGGAAAAATACCATTGTGTGGCTTACTGTTAGTGTCTTGTTCAAAACAGTTTCTAATAATGTTTTATAGCCAGTGATGTGTCTTTGATGACAATATTGATAATCAAATGGACTTTAATACATTATTCTTAGTGGCAATATATACTTTAAACCAAAGGCAAGTTTGTGTCCTTTCCATTTTTGTAATGTGAACTTAAGGGGAGGGAGTGACAGATGCTGAAGTGTTAATTCCCAACAATCTTCAGTTGTCTTTCTTAAAATAAAGCGGCATTAAGTAATCATGTCAAGTGAACTGTGTGTGTGCTGACTTTTTGATATTAAAAGATAATGTGCCTACTTCAGCAAGGCCTAGAAAACACAGAACATAACTAACTTGACAAATAGAGGGTTTTAAGATAAACAAATATAATTAAAAGCTTGTTAGTAATGCCAATAGACTGATAAACCCACTTCAAAAAACTGTTTTAAACCACAAAAACAAACTACGAAAGTCTCTACAAGAATACTCATTTTTTCCTAGTGGATGACCAACTTCAGGCCTAAATTTTTAATTTTCTTTTGCAGCACACCTATCTCTGCACTCAATTTTCATTCCATACCTGGAGCTGTGCAAGGTAGGCAGAAAAACAAGTAGATTTATGTTATCAGTATTTTCTTTAAAGTCCCAGAACATAGTTTTTTCCTGATTAACAGGTAAGCACCCATGAGATAAGCTCTATTCAGATCCTAAATGGAGGAGCCAGATGAAAAGGGAAAGGATTTTGCACAAGAGGGGAAGGCAGAGGAAAAATTGCAGGAAGAAAATTATCAAAGTTAGGTAACTTGGTAGGAAGAAAACTATCAAAGCTAGATAACAAGTAGCTGGTCTCCACCTCACTGAACAATTCATTATACACTAGACAGAACTTCCTGGCTGGTTCTGTATTACAGTTCCCTCTAGTGGCTAAGTGATTTCCCTACCATTTACTCCACTAGAGAGATGGAATATTAACATTAAAAGTTATTCAACATTTTGGCATCCCTATAAATTAGTGTTTTAAAAATGTTGTTCAAAACATTTTTAGTAGGGATGGATCTAGCATCCTAGAGAGGCCTTCAATGTCCGCTATCTTCCCATTGACAAACAGAGGCAATATGCACTGCCTTAGTATTACTTCTAAGTTGTATGGTGACACTTGTACTTTTTTGAGATCACAAACACCCAGGATCTGAACTTCTAGTGTTCTGTTTCATCTGTTTTGCTTACCTATCTAGATGGTAACCTTCTTGTGCAAAGGCATGCTGGCCTTTCCTCTCCCTGGTAACCATGACTATCACCTACTAAAATGTTGTATATTACAAGGTTATTTCTACCTAAATTGACTTCTATGTGACAAAAACTAATTCAATTTATTCTCTGTGTAATAAAGAAGTACACCAAGTGATTTTTGTAATAGGAAAAACCCTTTGCTCAATCTCTACACCAACTCAAGTCACCTTCAGAGTTGTCAGGCACTGCTTTCAAAACCAGCAAGAAGCACCTCCCAAGTTTTCAATCACGGGAATAATTGCTGGTTTAAGTATACTGTAAGTTCTTGGACTTACATTCAAAGCAAAAGTTATTTTGCCAGGATTACTATTTATTCTTTAGACAATCACAATACCACAATGAAGAAATGTTTCCTCATCATCTCTTTACTTCATGCTAATCTCAGTTTTTTTCTATAGGATCAGAATGGTCAATACTCCTGTAAGGAAATCAGTGAAACAGAAACAATTACCCGAAAAGGAGAGTGGAGTACTCCATTGTATATTCTAGGATTCCTGAGTATTTCCTTCAGTGTAATATAACTTTTTCAGTGCACCATAGCAAGAGTAAGAAGATCAAGAAATGAGGGTCCTATCTTTTGTCTTGTGGCTGCCTCAGCCTAAGATGGGGAACTTAAATCTCAATCAAGGAACCATGGCAAAAGGTTTGTTTTCACTCACACACTGATTAAATACAGAAGCTTCAGCCTGGTGTACTCCAGTAGTTTTACAATCCCTTATCCAATATATTTGGATGAATTGTTTGCACTTCATAAAGATATGCAGATGCAACCCTGAACTATAATATCCTCAGCAAAACCTGCAGGAGCAGGATAATGAAACATTATTATTTCTGCTGCAAAACAGGACAGTCACAATAAAGCACAAAATGAAAATAAGCTCTGGTCAAATTTTACATTCAATAGGCTCTACAAAATCTATGCATTCCGAGTGTTTTAGATTTAGGAATTGTGGTAAGATAGTGAATCTATTTTCTCCTTCACTCTGTGTACCCAGACAGAAATAGGTTAACCCAAAGGTGATTATATTACAACAAAACTCAGTTTAATAAAGTTTCTTTCCTTTTAATACCAGTTATGGCAAATATATACATATAACATCTCATTTGTAATTTCATTACAGAACTCATATGCAAGTAAGCAAAAGAGCACAAAAAACGAATTCACCTTGACCACAGAAGCCTGAAATATAACACTAGCCCTAATGAGCAAAAATGTTACATAGACAATATTCACAAAAGTTGAGCTGAACTCAAGCATTATGCTGTTTAAACACGAGCACCCCAAATTTATTAAAAGTATAAAACTTGGGGGGGAAAACATTTTAGAGAGAATCTGTTCACATTCCAAATGTTACAATTAATATTAAACTTAGCTTAGCCTTTAAATAAAATTCAGATCCCAAACAATTATGAGCCAGAAAATGAGTTTCTTACCTTTTGTTTCCAGAAACGATGTGGGCTGAACAGCAAGGTGGGTTATTCAATCTGACGTTATGAAAAATAATTGCTTCTTAAAGAGACTTAAGTTTTTCCTTGGTTAGAAAAATGCAAACTAATTATAACCCCCCTAAAATATTCTACGGGTATATAAATAGGGAGAAAACAAGCCAATTGTGGAAGGGCACAATTTTTTAATAGCTGCCACTCTGAGGAGAGCTTTAAGGCCTATTTCCTAAGACTTAAAAAAAAAAAAAAAAAAAAAAAAGAGCAGGAGCACTTTGTCTCCTGCCTCACAGATTTTAGCTGTTTGGTCACCTTAACTGCAAAGTCTGTGCCCCTCTACCTTCCATAAATATGCAGTCTTATCTTCAAGATTGGTCTCTATATCAATCAACTCTATCTTATTCCAATCTGGGTTTGAAACTATGAAAACTTAATTTAAGAGAGTGCACCTTTCAACATAGCTTAAATACATTCAGCCTTGAGTGAAGGCTATTTTCATTTTGGTCCTGTTTCAAAAACATTCGATGAATACAAATGAACCCACATCTGTACATCTAGCTCGCAGTACCTTTTCCACTATCTTTTCAATTAGTACTTGAAAGAAACCTTACGTTTTATTTAATAACTTAACATTTTAAAAAATCTTCTACACATGAAGCTTAAAACTTGAAGCACATGGTATACAATTTCTTCAGAATAGTACATCTTTCCTCTTCTTGGTTAATAGATCTTGAGTTATTGCATAAAAACTACTTCCCTAACGAATCTCTACAAAGTGCTTTACCAACGTATTTGGAGTAGAATCCATTTTGACCATTAAAACCCTGCCTCTTTCCTCCTAACAAACAGGAGAGGGTACTAGTTGCAAATTTCTTTAGGGTCAATGAACTACTGAGTTTATTTCTGGCTTTCCCTAGGTTTGAAATTACATCACCTGAATAATAATCTTAAATTCAGCTTCCAACTGTATTTAAAATATGGTAAGGTTTCATTATTTCTTCTGGAAACAGAAAAGAGTGGGTTGACGGTTGTGACTAGCCATCAGAAAAAAAAAAATATCATTTTAAGCCAAACTACCACTGCTCTATACCCTAAGCAATTTGAAAATTTAGAATATACAAGCTGCTAAAACCTAATAGAACTCAAGATATAATTACTGCCTTGGTATGTTCTGGGTACAGAATAACCTTATGGTTGAGAAGAGTTTACAAGACAAAACTCTAAAGGCCAGCTTTTTATTAGCAATGATTGACCCAAATAAGTAATCTAGTGCATTATTCACATTTCAAAAGGAAATGCAATTTGTGTTGAATTCTAATACATCTATGCTGAAGTTAACATTTAATACTTACCAATTTTTGAGACGAGTTTCACCTAGAATCTCCAAGCTATCTCCAGATAAGTTAACTTAAATTTACTAGCTATTAACCAATTTCACACAAAAGTCTAAGCTGTCTAAATAACGCCCCCCAAAATAAGCATAAGCCTTTAATCATTTCTTATCAAAGTACTGGAAAGCTTATCAGACTAGATCACCCCCATTCATCACATTACCTAACTGCCTTATTCTCACCTTTTCATCTTTCTCTGAAGACTTACAACTTTACATTTAACAATGAGATGACTAATACCATTTAAGATTGCCTTCCAAGAACCTTTAGTTTACTAACACGAGTCAGAACCTTATCTTATCAATTTAAAGTATAAACTGATAAGACTAGTCACCCATTTAAAATCATCTTACATGAAGAGGAAAAAGGACAACCATGCATAGTTTTTTAAAAAATTTTATTTTTTTTCAAAGAAAAACGGCAATAGCCAATTGGAAACCTACTTATTCTTCAACTCCAATTATGTTTTCTTTAAATTTAGAAGTGACTTACTGATTTACTATTTTAAACAAACCCCCCTTTCCCCTTTAAATGTTTACCATCTACTCGTGCTGAATCCTTCCAAGGAGATTGCTCCAGCGTACATCTCCAGGTCCTCGCTTTGCTCCTTTTACCAAAAAATGCAAAATACAATTCCATCGTGCATCTTAAGGGCTCCAATCGTCAAAAATAGGAAAAAAAAAAATCTTTGGAATAGCCAATTAAGTTGAATAAAAAAATCCACACGAATGCGGTTTGGTTGGGGCAGGAATCCACTCCTATGTTCCTGGGTAATCTGATCCCGCTCCATGAATCCTTGTAATTCATCCTCCCTATCCTATCCACATTATGATTTGAATCCAATGATCCAGCTCCAAGGATTGGGATCCAGTGAGCCCTCTCCAATCCAAACCTTTATAACCAGCAAAACCAAAAAAGAGGAGGCAAAATGTTAGATACTGTAATCAAAAAAAAGTTTCTGGGGAATGATGAGTTATGTCTGTCATCAGTATAACAGATGTACATCAATAACTATCAAATTCCCCAAAACAAGTTTCTGAATGGTGTTCAGATAAATTTTAGAAACTTAATCATCATAGAGACTAATTGGAAGAAGCATTTTATATTTACAGTTCAACTGATAATGCCAACACTTGTTACTGTACAGCGTATTACAGGTTTTGTGGTTGCAAAAAGTTATGTATTTGAAAAGTTTACTGGTATTGGTAGTCACCTAAGTCTAAACTAATACTAACATTCCCATCTGCAATTTAATTTGTAAATTAAAGTGTTTTAAGCATGAGTCAATCTTGAATATTAATGGGGAAGGTGAGACTTAACATATTCCCAACTAAATTATCTACACCAATATGTTGGAATTCTATATTTTGCTTTCATTTTGTCTTAAAAAAATGAAATAGCAACGCTATATCAGTCACACAGAGGACATGCAGATTTAGCAGTATTGATATTATACTCTATCTGGTTGGAATTAAAAAACACCCTGTACCCACATGTACACCAACAGCAGGTCACACATTAACAGTTGTAACTAAGCACTGTGACAAAATTAGCCAGTTCTTCCCACATTAGTCCCTATTAAAACAAAAAAGGGGGAAGGGAGCAAAACTGTTACAAAACGGGCAATGTAATTTTGCCACAATTGCCAAGGTTTTAAAAAGCAAAGCAATTGTAGCTACAGACAGCTGCTTAAGATGTTTGCAAGTGTTTTAAGGTAGATTTATTTATTAACCCTTGCCTTTTAGTATAAGGTCAATACTGCCAATTTCATCTGTGACAATAGCACTTGGAGTCATACCATTGCCTCCATTATTGATCTGATCCTCCTCAATCCTCCTTTTGACAATCCTAAAATGATTGAAATGTGCTCCACAATCCTTAATCCAAAGCATTCTTAATCCATCTCTTCAGATATGTCTACAGAAAGACACATGAAAAGGCAAGATAAACATAAGAACTTCCCCAGGTAAAATAACCACAAACACCCCCAACATCCCAAGTCACACAAACCAGAGCAGAATAGACATTTACACAATATCACAGTCTGAAGAGCATGGAGAGTTAACTAAATTTAAAGAGTCCTGTCTATGACATCACTTAAAATACAATTTACCAAAGACATGAGGGGAATGTAGATGTTAGGAGCAAAAGGTATTACACAACAATGCAATTCAACACTTTAGCCCATTCTGAACAAAACAGTTTGAATTTTAAAAAAATGAATAGATTGTACTGAGTAAAGGAAAACTGTATACAACATGGGTTCTACAAAAAGTGTCACCAATCATCTTATGTACGAGAGCGAGATCTGCTATGACGGGGAGAATAGCGTGGTGATCCTCTGCTTCTCCTTGGGGAATAACTGCGACTCCTGCTGTTGCTTCTGCTACGGCTTCTGCTACGACTACGGCTTCGAGATCGAGATCTTCCATAACTTGGACTTCTGGGCCCATCAACTTTAACCCGGATGTAGGCAGTTTCTCCCTAGTGGATAGACAGAACTTTCGATTGAAAGATCTAAGCTTTCACCTGACTTCAGGCATGCTGAATGAATCAATGTAACTAAAACCAGAAATCTGACACTTTACTTGGACACCCTTGCCTGAATCCTTACCTTCAAATTCCACTGTTAAGACCACTGTATCCAATTCTGGCCAAAGAAAAAAATAAGTGTATAACCTACCTCATGAGATCTAAACTTAGTGTTATCCAGTTTTCGAACTGCATAGGTCATATCTTCTTTCCGTACAAACTCCACGACACCAGTGCCATCTCGGTAAACATCAGCATAACATACATCACCTGCTTCACGCATGTGATCCTTCAAATCCTGCCAGCTTCCACTTGGAGGCAGTCCTGAAAAGTGATTTTTTTTCAATACCAAGTATGCCGAATATCACCGTAAAATTTATAATGTACATTAGAACAGAGATTACTTCAAAATAATGCTTGTACCTACATGATTCCAACCAAAATTTTGGAATCCACAGTCCAAAATTACTTGCAAGGTAAGGTTCTGCAACCTCATTTCGTTAAGTTTTCATTACAGTGATCCTTGTTTATCAAAATTCATCCAATAAGCATAAATCTTAAGCATAACTTAAGACGTAGCATAAAAATGTGCAACTGCCAGACCAGCCACGCAAAGACAATTTTAAAGTTGTTTCTATACCCTCCTATCAACCCATAAGAGCCGTAAACTCACCAGAGACAACCACTCTGTTTTCAGACCGCCTGGATGGGGGGCCATAGCGCCCTCGGGGAGCTCCGCCACCTCCACCCCCACCGCCACCTCGGCCTGTACCACGGCCGCTTCGAGGAAACTCCACCCGCAGACGATATCCATCGTAATCATAGCCGTCGCGACCATACACCGCGTCTTCCGCGTCTCTGCGTGACCACAGAAAGCAAAGGGATGAGAAAAGGGACCAGGAGGGGAAGTCTTAACTCGATCTGGAACTAGTGCACCACCACCCACCGCACATGCGCACCGCGTGTGGAAGAGTCCACATGCGCTGCATAATAGGAATGGCCCCTCCCCCACCCAGAAGCACGCCAGCCTCCAGACCACTACACTAACCCACAGCGCCTCAATTTCCCGCTCGGAATATGCAAGTCGGCTCAGGGGATGTCCATGGAGCCGGGCCACCACAGAAACCACACCGACTCGGCTCCTTATTCAACTCCTGCATGGGCAATATTGTCTCGCCCCCAACCTCTCCAAGAGTATTGCCCCACCCCACCCCCATTCTCCATGTTAAGGCCTTAGAGCCTCCCCCAACTACTCCAACCTATTTCCTCAAGGCCGCAAGCCCCATGCCGCCTCACCGCGGGTCCTCGAACTCAACGAAAGCAAAGGGCGGTCCCCCGCGGCGATTCTTCAGATCGATGTCGCGGATAGCGCCGTATTTGTAGAACACGTCCTCAATGTCCTTGGTTCGGATGTCTGGAGGTAAGTTACCCACGTAGATGCGGCAATCGTTGTTCCCTGCCGGACCACGAATCACACCACCTCCAGACATGGCGGCGACGAAAGGCGCGGACTGGAGAACAGTCCTTCCCACCAAGCCTAGCGCACAACAGAGCGAACCCGCAGCGAAACCACGTCTCCCGCGGCCCGTCCAAAATGGCGCCTTTATCTGCTGGGCGCACGGATATCGGGGGAGGGAGGAAGAGAAGCGAGAAGCAATAGCTATTCGCTCTCAATACGCACGCGCAAGAGCGTATCGCGCTCGGTTGAAGAACGCATACGCACGCGCGACGTGACCCTCCGCACGAAGGGGAAAAAAGTCCCCGGCGTTCTCGGTTTGCAGTGAGTTTTGCCAATCGGGTGACCAGCCGTTTGTAAAAATTAAACCGAGAGCCTTCGATGAGGGGGCTATTAGTGCCTGTCGGGTCCTCACGGATAGTCATTTTCCCCAGGAATGAGCCTCTTAAGGCAATTCAGCGTCTTGAAAAGATTTGGTGACACAGCCTTAGAGTCCTGTCCCACCATGCTTCGCGGCGTTAACGGCCTTTGGCGGGAAAGAATCTCGGGGGCGGGATCAAGGGGGTGGGACCGGGTGGTTGCTCCGGAACTACGGCAGCCTCGCAGTGGGCCCTGTGCAGGAGCGGCGTTACTGGTTGTTTAATAGAGTCAAGACGTGGCTTTGCCTTCCCGCCCTTTCGCCTGTGAAAAGGCTGAGGGCTCCTTGGATAAGTGTCTAATTTAGGGAAATCCAGCTTAGAATCCTTAGTAAATATTCTGCAATAAATTCCGTTCCATCTTCGGTTCAGAACTTAACTTGGCACGGCTCTCATCTCAACACGCTTTGTGTCAGGGCGGTCCTGAACAGTCATCGGTGGTGCTTGACAGCCGTAGGGATAACAACATCGTACCGTCTCCAGGACCAAGATCTCTGCTCCGCTCGTTAATCATTGCCTGTTGCTGGGCCTAGGGTAGAGGAGAAGCTCAGTGAAAGCCTGGAGAATGAATTGTGCCTGCTGTTTTTCCTCATTTCAAAGAACGGAAAAGAACAAGTATTTTTTTGGGGGGTGGTGGTGGTGGTGGTGGTGGTGAAATCCCCAAATTAATCCCTTTTTGAAAAGCTTCCCCTAATAGTTAATTACATACAAGGGTTTTGAACTCATCGGCTTCTCGGTTATATAAATAAATGAGCAAAATGGATGTGTGAGAACTGACTACTGGAGACCATAGTTGCTTCTCAGGACTGTTATCCTGCTTGCTGCTGGCTCAGGAAGACTAGAACTCTACGTTTTTCCAGAGATATCTGAAATCGGGATTTTTTATGTGGAATGTTAGGATTTTTAAATGTTGGTAATAGTTCAAATTTTAAAACCTCCTGCAGTCAGATATGCTAAAACAGATCTGTACCCTGAGTTTGAGGATGATTTTTTTCATATTATGTACTTATTTACAACAGTCCTTCTCCCCAAGGATGTGAGGAAGCTTACGGAGTTATAGTAAGACGTTATTAAAACTGGATGAAGAAATAAGAGGAATGGGAAAATAAGGAAGGAATTCAGATGAAGTTACGGATAAGGTTAGTAGGTAAAATGCCTGCACTAAGCTTAGTTCTTAGAGATGGACCACAGATTTTACTCGGGTCTTCCCAGAGGCCTCATTAAAGAAGGAAACACACATATTTTCAAAATTCAAAGTGCTGTTGAGATTAAAAAATAAATTAGTTGTTCAGGAGAAGGGCATGTTTTCTTAGTTCTAAAAGCTGACTGAATGTACTTTACACATGTTTCTTGGTGATTCCAAAATACAAATTCAATTTGAAATATCTTAACTAGGAATGCTTAATCTGGGTTTGTGGAACCTCAGCAGATCCATAGAGGACTTCTAGTAGTCCCTGAATTCTCTGTAATGATTTCAAAAATTATGTGTATGTTTGCATGTATTTTTTTCTGAAACAGAATTGGAAATTTTAATCATAGTCTTAAAGACCCAAAAAGGAAAAAGAAACTTTGAAAATTTTAGAGGAAAGGACAGATTATTTATCTCTTAAGGCCATCCTTCAATGATATATTTTGACACTGAGCTTTTAATAAAAAAGAGAAGAATCAGATTTTTTTTTAATGAAAAAGAAACAGGCCAAAAAAGGACACTATTTCAACAAATTTCAATTTCTAGCACTGTATCATTCAGTTAGCAGCAGAAAATAGTTTTTTTTTTTTATTTCAGCCATATAGTATTTTCATTCCTTCATTCAATAGTTATTTTTACTGAGCACATTTTGCTTTCTTTTCAACTTTTATCCATCAGTTTAGAAATATTCAGAATCATCTTCTGTTGATTAATGTTATATCAATAACTGAAATGATTTAAACATAGGTGTTTTAAATTTCAAGACACTTTCATTCCAGAAAAATTAGAAAACCATGTATTTGTTTTGATTTATTCTTGTCTGTCCAATTTTAACGCAGTCATTTCTGATTTTATTCAGTTCAAAGAAATACAAAGTAGAATTTAATGTAGAGCAAATAGGATCTTCTTTTATCTACTGGCCTTTTTACACTTGATTTTAGCCAAAAGTCAGAGAGGTGAAACTCTACTGGCCTTTTTTGTATTTGAAAATAATCAAATTGTAGGGTATAGCGAGGAAAGTCTGGACGGCTATTTATCATGGTCTCCTAGGATGACATTAGCTTGGTGATTACTACAATCTAAGAATTTGATTTTAATGTCATCAATGTCCCAAAATGAATTAACATATTTCATTTCACTAGAGTAAGCATACAAGAGAGCAAATAAATTATTTATTCATTTATTGAGGGGAGGGGCAGATTCATTTTTGATAACCAGGATGCTCAGATTGTATATGCCGAGACAACTGTTTTGGAATGTCTAGGAAGCAAATCAGACTGTTGATTAGTAAATGAAGAATCAGAACAAAGTGAGGTGAATCATTTTGAGGGTGTTTCATTCAGATCATGGTAAGACCTGATAAATGATCCCTGCCCCAAAGCAAAGTACACCTATTTAAAGACAGCAATATTCATATCCTCTGGATTTTATGTCTCTGTTTCCTGGACAGTAACAGGTAATGATCCACAATTCTTTCTGTAGGCTAATCTTTACATAAACTTTCTCTAAACAGTGTATTAGACAGTTGATTCGGTTTTTGCTGACCAAATTACAACCACTTCCAATTTTGACTTCTGAGATTACATCTTCATCTTTATTGGGTTTTGAGGTGTTTCTAAACTCAGTTATACTTTTATAGGAAGTCTTATGGATTGCTCCCACAACTAGCTAATTTTTCATGAATAAATTTTATAGCTTAATTCTCAGAAGCAATCTTATTTCAACACTATTGCTGTTTATGAGAAGTTGCTTCCTGAAAAAGAAACTTTTAAAATGCTTTCAGTTCAATCCAGTGGGTCTATACTAATGTCAGCACCATACTTTACCCTGGAAATGAGAGCTAGAGCTAGAGCTAGAGCTAGAGCTAAATCTAGAGATGATAGAGATAGAGATAGGAGAAATTCAAAGAGTTAAGAATGAATCACTGTAGGGTTTGAAATCACAAGATGTACTTTTTCAGTGATTTGCTCAGTATTTAAAACTCTGAAAAGGAAGGGAGTGGTATATATCTTTTTGTTTTATTTATATTTATCTCACCTTCCCTAATTGTGTTGAGGAGAGATTTCTGCTGTAACTCTATTACCAGTAAATTCTCTGTTAAAAACAATATTATTGACCGTTTACTGAATGCATTCTTTGAAAAAGGTGGGACATTAAGATGAACAGAATGTTGTTTCTATGGCAACTTCAGCCTGTTGCTATCAGTGGATAGACACAGTGGGTATGAGGATTGTTCTTCATTTTGCAATAGAATAAAGATGGCCACTTTTCAAGCCCAAATCAGTAATCTAATAATGTAGTCTTGGTGATCTTATTTTAGAACTGGCCTCTCTCATTCTTTGATTCTTCTCGTTTTGTTTTTGGCTGTTTCTTCCCATCTTTATTGTTCCATTATTGGTAATAGCAGGGTATGATTCTGCCAGAAAACAGATCTTAAAATGATCAATTACAAAGATATGTTTTTCACTGTGTTCTCCTATTCCTGTAACTACTATTAACTCCCTCTCCTCCACTTTCTGCTTATTTTGTTCTTTTAAATATCTGAACTCCAATTCATATTGTATATTTTCTAATTGGAGTAAGTGTCTCTTTAAGGTACAATATAAAAAATGTGGCAGATATGGTAAAAATACTACCTTTTTTGTAGTTTAATCTTACATGATGAGTCATATATAAATGTTAGATATTAGTAGTAGTAAAAATAGTAGTATGATATGTTTGTATTGCTGTGGCCAAGTTGTTAGAAAAATATTTTCAATCAAAAATTTTTATTTGAAGTTTTGAGTGTGACTATTTTTTCTCTTTATTTAAAAAAAAAAAAAATGTGTCCCAGATTAAGCAAACTGAAAACTCTCAGAGTTACTTTTGTAAGTTGACTTGCATAGATGACTCCAGAGCTAATACGGCCTGGATCATGGGATCAGCAGACTAGAGTCTGCTGGCCAAATCTGCTCCATGGCTTCTTTTTTGTAATGTCTGGGAATTAAGAATGTTTTTTACATTTTTTAATGATTTAAAAAAAATTAAAATAAAACTATTTCATGACGTAAAAATTATATGAAAATCACATTTCAGTGTCCGTATGCAAGTTTTATTGAAACACCGCTGTGCCTATTCATTTACGTGTTGTCTGTGGCTACTTTCGCACTACAATGGCAGTTGAGTAGTTGTGACAGAGATCTGCTCAAGCGTAAAATATCTACTATCTGGCCCTTTACAGAAAAAGTTTGCCGACTAGAGGAAAATAATACCTTGCTTTTGTAAATTTTGCTTAACCTAATTCAAATGTTCAGTTTCGTCATGTTCTCTTCCTTGCATAAATGGTTTTGCCATGGGTAGTATCTTATACTGTTATTAATTAGACACCATAGGTAATACGCTTTTTCAAGTGATACCTTGCTTACACATGCCTCATCAGCTACTGCTACAGTTTAGTGATAAGGTACTAAGAGCTTATGAGGACAAACTCCCCTGGTCTGTGCAGTCTGGAATAGCAGGTGTTGTTCTGCTTTTCCAGTGGGTTTCATTCTTTGTAGTGTAGTTGATTCAAAATTGGTCAGCAATTCCAGGAGTGTGGATTTCTGTAACACTTCTTGTATTTGTCTTAGTTTCCCGGTTGCTAAAAAGTGCTATACTATAGCTTGGCTTAACAATGGGAATTTATTGTCTTACAGTTTCAGAGGCTAGAATGCTTGCTTCCTCCCATAGATAGTAATATTTCGGCAAGCTGGCAATCGTTGGGGTTCCTTGGCTTTCCTTTCACATGGCAATGTTCTCTCTTTTCTCTTTTGCATTGGTTCCCACTGTCTTCTGACTTCCACTTCCAGCTCCTTCCCATGGCTTTCTCTCTATAAAGCCCACAGTAATGGGATTAAGACCCTGCCTGATTCAGTTGACCACATTTTAACTATAAATATCTTCCAAAGGTCCTTGTTAATTTATATTCTCCGTAGCACATTATCTAATTTAACCTGTGTGGTCAGTTTATTTAAACAACTTAATTACATGGAATCTAGAATAGGGAATGAGGTCTTGTTATCCTTTACAAGTTAATATAATACCCTAATACAACCAGAGTATTTGGGGCAGAAAAATACACACACACACACACACACACACACACACACACACACACACAAAGTCCCCTTGAGGGACTGGGCGAAAATGTGGAAATATTAAACTTCTCTACCTGGTGAATTCCTGATATTCTCCCACAAGTATTAGGGAATCCCAATTTAATAAGTCAAGCCCTCAGTCTTGGGGATTGCCCTTATGAAACTTATTCCTGCAGAGAAGAAGCTAAGCCTACTTATAATTAAGCCTAAGAGTCACTCCCAGAGAACCTCTTTTGTTGCTCAGATGTGGCCTGCCCCTCAGCCGCCTCTGCAAATAAACTCACTACCTTCCCCCCTATGTGGGACATGACTCCCAGGGGTATAAGTCTCCCTGGAAACATGGGACATGACTTCCAGATGATCTGGCCTTGGCATCATGGGATTGAGAATGCCTTCTTGACCAAAGGGAGAAAAGAAATGAGACAAAGTTTCAGTGGCTAAGAGATTTCAAATAGTCAAGAGGTCATTCTGGAAGTTATTCTTATGCATTATATAGATATTCCTTTTTAGTTTCTAGTGTATTAGAATAGCTACAATGAAATACCTGAATCTGTTGAATGTAATCCAGTAGACTTGATTCTTGATGATTATATAACTATATAGCTTTTATTGTATGACTGTGTGATTGTGAAAAACTTGTGACTGACACTCCCTTTATCCAGTGTACGGGCAGATGAGTAACAAAATAAAGGCAAAAATATATATAAATAATAGGGAGATAATGTCGACACCCCTTTTCAACATGAACAAGTTAGGGTGGTCACTGCTTAGACATCCTGGAAGATCAGGAAAGTGATTGAACTAGAGAAAGGGGTGGCAACAGACAAGATGCAATTTAATGAAAGATTATGAATACTGAATCTCTATATAATTTTATTCCTCTAGTTGCTAGGGTATTAGAATAGCTAGAAGGAAAGAATTGAAATGGTGGAATGCTAACCCAAAGCATCCTTTGGAATTTGTTCTATAGGTCCTTGTTAAATTGTAGTTTGGAAGTTATCACCTTTCTGTATATATGTTATATTTCTCAGGAAGGAAATAACTGAAACTATGGTGCTGTAACTCATAACATTTTTGGAAATTTCCTATAAAACCACTTGTTAAAGTATATTTTGAAAGATATTACCTTTTTGCATATATTTCACAATAAGGAAATAGCTGACACTAACTGTAACCCATAACATTTTTTAAAATTTGCTAACTACTTGTTAAATTGTACTTGGAAAGTTATCACTTTTATGTATGTATGTTATATTCTACAATAAAAATATTTAAAAAAAATAATAGGGTGGATAAGCGGTATGGGATATTTTGGGTGCTCTTTATTTTTATTTTTATTTTTTTTATTTTGGAGTAATGAAAATGTTCTAAAATTGATTGTGGCAATGGATGCACAAATACACGATAAATCACTGTGAACCACTGATTGTACACTTTGGATGGATTATATGGTATGTAAATATATCTCAATAAAATTGCATTTTAAAAAAAAGGTCCTTGTTATAATGGGTTCACACTCATAGGAATGGGACTAAGATTAAAAACATGTTTTTCTGGGGCACAGAACTCACTGTACTGCAGCATTTAAGTAATGCTGCCCACGAAGAGTCCAAAAAGTTTTTATTCTGAGTAAATATGCTGGTTTGAATGTATTATGTCCCCCAGAAAAAGCCATATTCTTGGATGCAATCTTGTGGGGCAGAAATATTAGTGGAGATTAAGTTGGAATGTTTGGATTAGGTTGTTTGCATGGAAATGTGCCCCACCCAACTGTGGGTGATGACTCTAATTGGATAATTTCCATGGAGGTGTTACCACACCCATTCAGGATGGGTCTAAATTAAATCACTGGAGCCATATAAAAGAGCTAACAAACAGAAGGAACTCAGTGCAGCTGAGAGTGACATTCTGAAGAGCTACGCCAAGAGGGACAATGTAAAGAATGCAGAGAAGCTGAGAGAGTAGCTGCAGATGAGACACAGTTTGAAGATGGCTGTTGAAAGCAGACTTTCGCTCTGGAGAAGTTAAGAGAGGACAAAGGCTCCAAGAGCAACTGAGAGTGACATTTTTGAGGAACTGCAGCCTAGAGAGAAACGTCCTGGGAGAAAGCCATTTTGAACCCAGAACTTTGGAGCAGACGCCAGCCACATGCCTTCCCAGCTAACAGAGGTTTTCTGGAAACCATTGGCCATCCTCCAGTGAAGGTACCCGATTGCTGATGTGTTACCTTGGACGCTTTATGGCCTTAAGACTGTAACTGTGTAACCAAATAAACCCCCTTTTATAAAAGCCAATCCGTCTCTGGTGTTTTGCATTCTGGCAGCATTAGCAAACTAGAACAGTAAATATCTGTTAATGTCCACTCACTATGGAATTTGCAGATGAAGTCTCTAAAATTTGCAGATGACTTCTGCAGTTCTGGGGTCCCTCACCATTAGGTTCGTGCTAGTACCACTGTGCATGGCCCATGGGCCACTAGGTGTGGATATCCCTGTAGTCTATGGTCAGGACCCATGTCCAAGAGGTCCTTCCCTGTCTGCCCCCTATTCTGCCTCTTTGTGACCATGAACCACTCTGCCTCACCAGCTGCAATTTCTCACCTTGATAATTTCTACTCTCTGTAGAATCCAGACACCAAGGGAGAAAAAATTCCTTCCTTGGCTCTGTGTCCTCATTTTCTGTCTTGGGATCTTCCTTTTCCTAGCCTGATTGACAGAATGCTTGCCTTTATAGAAATCTCCTCTCTCTTCTGTGGGGTTATAACTCCCCTCTGCCCCCAACAGAACAGTTTCATCAGATGGTAATAGGCCAACATTGATGCATGTTCTAAAGTCTGGATTGTTCACACTTAAAACTTAACATGTAGGAGGCGGGGCAAGATGGCAGACTGGTGAGCTGTAAGTTTTAGTTACTCCTCCAGGAAAGTAGGTAAAAAGCCAGGAACTGCGTGGACTGGACACCACAGAGCAATCTGTCTTTGGGCATACTTCATACAACACTCATGAAAACGTGGAACTGCTGAGATCAGCGAAATCTGTAAGTTTTTGCGGCCAGGGGACCCGCGCCCCTCCCTGCCAGGCTCAGTCCCGGGGGAGGAGGGGCTGTCAGCTCCGGGAAGGAGAAGGGAGAACTGCAGTGGCTGCTCTTATCGAAAACTCATTCTACTGATTCAAACTCCAACCATAGATAGACTGAGACCAGACACCAGAGACTCTGAGAGCAGCCAGCCCAGCAGAGAGGAGACAGGCATAGAAAAAAAACAACACGAAAAACTCCAAAATAAAAGCAGAGGATTTTTGGAGTTCTGGTGAACACAGAAAGGGGAAGGGCGGAGCTCAGGCCTTGAGGCGCATATGCAAATCCCGAAGCAAAGCTGATCTCTCTGCCCTGTGCACCTTTCCTTAATGGCCCTGGTTGCTTTGTCTATTAGCATTTCAATAACCCATTAGATCTCTGAGGAGGGCCGTTTTTTTTGTTTTGTTTTGTTTTTTGTTTTTTGTTTTTTTTTTAAATCCTTTTTGCTTTTTCTAAAACAATTACTCTAAGAAGCTCAATACAGAAAGCTTCAAAGAATTGCAATTTGGGCACGTCAAGTCAAGAGCAGAACTAAGAGAGCTCTGAGACAAAAGGCAATAATCCAGTGGCTGAGAAAATTCACTAAACAACACAACTTCCCAAGAAAAGGGGGGTGTCCGCTCACAGCCACCATCCTGGTGGACAGGAAACACTCCTGCCCATCGCCAGCCCCATAGCCCAGAGCTGCCCCAGACAACCCAGTGTGACGGAAGTGCTTCAAATAACAGGCACACACCACAAAACTGGGCGTGGACATTAGCCTTCCCTGCAACCTCAGCTGAATGTCCCAGAGCTGGGAAGGTAGAGCAGTGTGAATTAACAAAGCCCCATTCAGCCATCATTTCAGCAGACTGGGAGCCTCCCTACACAGCCCAGCAGCCCAGAACTGCCCTGGGGGGACGGCACTCACATGTGACATAGCACAGTCATCCCTCAACAGAGGACCCGGGGTGCACAGCCTGGAAGAGGGGCCCACTTGCAAGTCTCAGGAGCCATACGCCAATACCAAAGACTTGTGGGTCAGTGGCAGAGACAAACTGTGGCAGGACTGAACTGAAGGATTAGACTATTGCAGCAGCTTTAAAACTCTAGGATCATCAGGGAGATTTGATTGTTAGGGCCACCCCCCCTCCCCGACTGCCCAGAAACACGCCCCACATACAGGGCAGGCAACACCAACTACACACGCAAGCTTGGTACACCAATTGGGACCCACAAGACTCACTCCCCCACTCACCAAAAAGGCTAAGCAGGCGAGATCTGGCTTGTGGAGAACAGGTGGCTCGTGGACGCCACCTGCTGGTTAGTTAGAGAAAGTGTACTCCACGAAGCTGTAGATCTGATAAATTAGAGATAAGGACTTCAATAGGTCTACAAACCCTAAAAGAACCCTATCAAGTTCAGCAAATGCCACGAGGCCAAAAACAACAGAAAATTATAAAGCATATGAAAAAACCAGACGATATGGATAACCCAAGCCCAAGCACCCAAATCAAAAGACCAGAAGAGACACAGCACCTAGAGCAGCTACTCAAAGAACTAAAGATGAACAATGAGACCATAGTACGGGATATGAAGGAAATCAAGAAGACCCTAGAAGAGCATAAAGAAGACATTGCAAGACTAAATAAAAAAATGGATGATCTTATGGAAATTAAAGAAACTGTTGACCAAATTAAAAAGATTCTGGACACTCATAGTACAAGACTAGAGGAAGTTGAACAACGAATCAGTGACCTGGAAGATGACAGAATGGAAAATGAAAGCATAAAAGAAAGAATGGGGAAAAAAATTGAAAAACTCGAAATGGACCTCAGGGATATGATAGATAATATGAAACGTCCGAATATAAGACTCATTGGTGTCCCAGAAGGGGAAGAAAAGGGTAAAGGTCTAGGAAGAGTATTCAAAGAAATTGTTGGGGAAAACTTCCCAAATCTTCTAAACAACATAAATACACAAATCATAAATGCTCAGCGAACTCCAAATAGAATAAATCCAAAAAAACCCACTCCGAGACATATACTGATCACACTGTCAAACATAGAAGAGAAGGAGCAAGTTCTGAAAGCAGCAAGAGAAAAGCAATTCACCACATACAAAGGAAACAGCATAAGACTAAGTAGTGACTACTCAGCAGCCACCATGGAGGCGAGAAGGCAGTGGCACGATATATTTAAAATTCTGAGTGAGAGGAATTTCCAGCCAAGAATACTTTATCCAGCTAAGCTCTCCCTCAAATTTGAAGGAGAGCTTAAATTTTTCACAGACAAAGAAATGCTGAGAGAATTTGCTAACAAGAGACCTGCCCTACTGGAGATACTAAAGGGAGCCCTACAGACAGAGAAACAAAGACAGGACAGAGAGACTTGGAGAAAGGTTCAGTACTAAAGAGATTCGGTATGGGTACAATAAAGGATATTAATAGAGAGAGGGAAAAATATGGCAAACATAATCCAAAGGATAAGATGGCCGATTCAAGAAATGCCTTCACGGTTTTAACGTTGAATGTAAATGGATTAAACTCCCCAATTAAAAGATATAGATTCGCAGAATGGATCAAAAAAAATGAACCATCAATATGTTGCATACAAGAGACTCATCTTAGACACAGGGACACAAAGAAACTGAAAGTGAAAGGATGGAAAAAAATATTTCATGCAAGCTACAGCCAAAAGAAAGCAGGTGTAGCAATATTAATCTCAGATAAAATAGACTTCAAATGCAGGGATGTTTTGAGAGACAAAGAAGGCCACTACATACTAATAAAAGGGGCAATTCAGCAAGAAGAAATAACAATCGTAAATGTCTATGCACCCAATCAAGGTGCCACAAAATACATGAGAGAAACACTGGCAAAACTAAAGGAAGCAATTGATGTTTCCACAATAATTGTGGGAGACTTCAACACATCACTCTCTCCTATAGATAGATCAACCAGACAGAAGACCAATAAGGAAATTGAAAACCTAAACAATCTGATAAATGCATTAGATTTAACAGACATCTACAGGACATTACATCCCAAATCACCAGGAAACACATACTTTTCTAGTGCTCACGGAACTTTCTCCAGAATAGATCATATGCTGGGACATAAAACAAGCCTCAATAAATTTAAAAAGATTGAAATTATTCAAAGCACATTCTCTGACCACAATGGAATACAATTAGAAGTCAATAACCATCAGAGACTTAGAAAATTCACAAATACCTGGAGGTTAAACAACACACTCCTAAACAATCAGTGGGTTAAAGAAGAAATAGCAAGAGAAATTGCTAAATATATAGAGACGAATGAAAATGAGAACACAACATACCAAAACCTATGGGATGCAGCAAAAGCAGTGCTAAGGGGGAAATTTATAGCACTAAACGCATATATTAAAAAGGAAGAAAGAGCCAAAATCAAAGAACTAATGGATCAACTGAAGAAGCTAGAAAATGAACAGCAAACCAATCCTAAACCAAGTAGAAGAAAAGAAATCACAAGGATTAAAGCAGAAATAAATGACATAGAGAACAAAAAAACAATAGAGAGGATAAATATCACCAAAAGTTGGTTCTTTGAGAAGATCAACAAGATTGACAAGCCCCTAGCTAGACTGACAAAATCAAAAAGAGAGAAGACCCATATAAACAAAATAATGAATGAAAAAGGTGACATAACTGCAGATCCTGAAGAAATTAAAAAAATTATAAGAGGATATTATGAACAACTGTATGGCAACAAACTGGATAATGTAGAAGAAATGGACAATTTCCTGGAAACATATGGACAACCTAGACTGACCAGAGAAGAAATAGAAGACCTCAACCAACCCATCACAAGCAAAGAGATCCAATCAGTCATCAAAAATCTTCCCACAAATAAATGCCCAGGGCCAGATGGCTTCACAGGGGAATTCTACCAAACTTTCCAGAAAGAACTGACACCAATCTTACTCAAACTCTTTCAAAACATTGAAGAAAATGGAACACTACCTAACTCATTTTATGAAGCTAACATCAATCTAATACCAAAACCAGGCAAAGATGCTACAAAAAAGGAAAACTACCGGCCAATCTCCCTAATGAATATAGATGCAAAAATCCTCAACAAAATACTTGCAAATCGAATCCAAAGACACATTAAAAAAATCATACACCATGACCAAGTGGGGTTCATTCCAGGCATGCAAGGATGGTTCAACATAAGAAAAACAATCAATGTATTACAACACATTAAAAACTCGAAAGGGAAAAATCAATTGATCATCTCAATAGATGCTGAAAAAGCATTTGACAAAATCCAACATCCCTTTTTGATAAAAACACTTCAAAAGGTAGGAATTGAAGGAAACTTCCTCAACATGATAAAGAGCATATATGAAAAACCCACAGCCAGCATAGTACTCAATGGTGAGAGACTGAAAGCCTTCCCTCTAAGATCAGGAACAAGACAAGGATGCCCGCTGTCACCACTGTTATTCAACATTGTGCTGGAAGTGCTAGCCAGGGCAATCCGGCAAGACAAAGAAATAAAAGGCATCCAAATTGGAAAAGAAGAAGTAAAACTGTCATTGTTTGCAGATGATATGATCTTATATCTAGAAAACCCTGAGAAATCAACGATACACCTACTAGAGCTAATAAACAAATTTAGCAAAGTAGCGGGATACAAGATTAATGCACATAAGTCAGTAATGTTTCTATATGCTAGAAATGAACAAACTGAAGAGACACTCAAGAAAAAGATACCATTTTCACTAGCAACTAAAAAAATCAAGTACCTAGGAATAAACTTAACCAAAGATGTAAAAGACCTATACAAAGAAAACTACATAACTCTACTAAAAGAAATAGAAGGGGACCTTAAAAGATGGAAAAATATTCCATGTTCATGGATAGGAAGGCTAAATGTCATTAAGATGTCAATTCTACCCAAACTCATCTACAGATTCAATGCAATCCCAATCAAAATTCCAACAACCTACTTTGCAGACTTGGAAAAGCTAGTTATCAAATTTATTTGGAAAGGGAAGATGCCTCGAATTGCTAAAGACACTCTAAAAAAGAAAAACGAAGTGGGAGGACTTACACTCCCTGACTTTGAAGCTTATTATAAAGCCACAGTTGCCAAAACAGCATGGTACTGGCACAAAGATAGACATATAGATCAATGGAATCGAATTGAGAATTCAGAGATAGACCCTCAGATCTATGGCCGACTGATCTTTGATAAGGCCCCCAAAGTCACTGAACTGAGTCATAATGGTCTTTTCAACAAATGGGGCTGGGAGAGTTGGATATCCATATCCAAAAGAATGAAAGAGGACCCCTACCTCACCCCCTACACAAAAATTAACTCAAAATGGACCAAAGATCTCAATATAAAAGAAAGTACCATAAAACTCCTAGAAGATAATGTAGGAAAACATCTTCAAGACCTTGTATTAGGCGTCCACTTCCTAGACTTTACACCGAAAGCACAAGCAACAAAAGAGAAAATAGATAAATGGGAACTCCTCAAGCTTAGAAGTTTCTGTACCTCAAAGGAATTTCTCAAAAAGGTAAAGAGGCAGCCAACTCAATGGGAAAAAATTTTTGGAAACCATGTATCTGACAAAAGACTGATATCTTGCATATACAAAGAAATCCTACAACTCAATGACAATAGTACAGACAGCCCAATTATAAAATGGGCAAAAGATATGAAAAGACAGTTCTCTGAATAGGAAATACAAATGGCCAAGAAACACATGAAAAAATGTTCAGCTTCACTAGCTATTAGAGAGATGCAAATTAAGACCACAATGAGATACCATCTAACACCGGTTAGAATGGCTGCCATTAAACAAACAGGAAACTACAAATGCTGGAGGGGATGTGGAGAAATTGGAACTCTTATTCATTGTTGGTGGGACTGTATAATGGTTCAGCCACTCTGGAAGTCAGTCTGGCAGTTCCTTAGAAAACTAGATATAGAGCTACCATTCGATCCAGCGATTGCACTTCTCGGTATATACCCAGAAGATCGGAAAGCAGTGACACGAACAGATATCTGCACGCCAATGTTCATAGCAGCATTATTCACAATTGCCAAGAGATGGAAACAACCCAAATGTCCTTCAACAGATGAGTGGATAAATAAAATGTGGTATATACACACGATGGAATACTACGCGGCAGTAAGAAGGAACGATCTGGTGAAACATATGACAACATGGATGAACCTTGAAGACATAATGCTGAGCGAAATAAGCCAGGCACAAAAAGAGAAATATTATATGCTACCACTAATGTGAACTTTGAAAAATGTAAAACAAATGGTTTATAATGTAGAATGTAGGGGAACTAGCAGTAGAGAGCAATTAAGGAAGGGGGAACAATAATCCAAGAAGAACAGATAAGCTATTTAACGTTCTGGGGATGCCCAGAAATGACTATGGTCTGTTAATTTCTGATGGATGTAGTAGGAACAAGTTCACTGAAATGTTGCTATATTATGTAACTTTCTTGGGGTAAAGTAGGAACATGTTGGAAGTTAAGCAGTTATCTTAGGTTAGTTGTCTTTTTCTTACTCCCTTTTTATGGTCTCTTTTAAATGTTCTTTTATTGTATGTTTGTTTTCTTTTTAACTTTTTTTTTCATACAGTTGATTTAAAAAAGAAGGGAAAGTTAAAAAAAAAAAAAAAAAGAAAAAAGACAAACAAGGAAAAAAAAAAAAAAGATGTAGTGCCCCCTTGAGGAGCCTGTGGAGAATGCAGGGGTATTCGCCTACCCCACCTCCATGGTTGCTAACATGACCACAGACATAGGGGACTGGTGGTTTGATGGGTTGAGCCCTCTACCATAAGTTTTACCCTTGGGAAGACGGTTGCTGCAAAGGAGAGGCTAGGCCTCCCTGTATTTGTGCCTAAGAGTCTCCTCCTGAATGCCTCTTTGTTGCTCAGATGTGGCCCTCTCTCTCTGGCTAAGCCAACTTGAAAGGTGAAATCACTGCCCTCCCCCCTACGTGGGATCAGACACCCAGGGAAGTGAATCTCCCTGGCAACGTGGAATATGACTCCCGGGGAGGAATGTAGACCCGGCATCGTGGGATGGAGAACATCTTCTTGACCAAAAGGGGGATGTGAAAGGAAATGAAATAAGCTTCAGTGGCAGAGAGATTCCAAAACGAGCCGAGAGATCACTCTGGTGGGCACTCTTACGCACACTTTAGACAACCTTTTTTAGGTTCTAAAGAATTGGGGTAGCAGGTGGTGGATACCTGAAACTATTAAACTACAACCCAGAACCCATGAATCTCGAAGACAGTTGTATAAAAATGTAGCTTATGAGGGGTGACAGTGGGATTGGGAAAGCCATAAGGACCACACTCCACTTCGTCTAGTTTATGGATGGATGTGTAGAAAAGTAGGGGAAGGAAACAAACAGACAAAGGTACCCAGTGTTCTTTTTTACTTCAATTGCTCTTTTTCACTCTAATTATTATTCTTGTTATTTTTGTGTGTGTGCTAATGAAGGTGTCAGGGATTGATTTAGGTGATGAATGTACAACTATGTAATGGTACTGTAAACAATCGAAAGTACAATTTGTTTTGTATGACTGCGTGGTATGTGAATATATCTCAATAAAATGATGATTAAAAAAAAAAAAAACTTAACATGTAGAACATTATCAGTACATAGTCAAAGTTGAAATTTGCCAGCCAAACATGGTCCAATACCATTCTTCCAGTTCTAGTTTCTCCAGTAAGTGGTGAAAAACAAGTCTGAACATCTTTTATGTTTTCTTCTGGATATTAGTTTCTGCTAAAGTGTAAGCAGCAGCTTAAGCAATAGCATACACATACCCACAAAAACATGTCTACATCCACGTGAAGATAGGAAATATTTCTATGTATACATTCCTAACCCCCCTCACAATAATTCTGCAGCAACGTACCATGTGTTCATCTAAAACAATAATTTATATGCTCAAGGAATACATTCAGCTTCTCAGTCTGAAATATCTGCTTTCAGGAAAAAGCTTTCTTTTTAGTTTTCTCCAAGATGAGTAGGTGGGTGTTGCTTTAAATTTCTGCAACTGAAGAGTCCCTGTAGGTAGGTTTCCTAAAACAAAGGAAACATTCTCCTCTAAAGAATTATTTGGGTCTTCCACCTCTATAGAGACAATAACTGTTCATCACCTTCCAATGTGTTTTCCCAGCTTTCACTAAATCAACCCAGGTTAAAAAAATATGCATAGCCATTTATGCCTGGGTACCTTGTTACCATGTTTCCTCATGTCTCAATTGTAGAAAGTTTCTTATAAATTCTTAATTAGTTCTCCTCTACATATTTGAATATCTGGGGCTCTACTTAATTTCCCATCAGACAATGTACTCCTACAATTCTCTAATTGCCCTTAAGCAAACATATTTCTCTAGATACTTATATAAAAACTTGGAACTTGTACTCGGCTATCTGAATGCCAAAGTCATGCCTCCCCAAATTCACTTTCTTGCAGAACTTCAATCATTTTTGAGCCTTTGCTAAATAACAGTGAATCTTGTTTGGGGTGATATAAAGTACTACAGGTTCTCCCCAAGCATCGTTTGTACTGAACCAATTTATTAAAGCAGTTCCCAAAGCTTTACACCAATATCCAGATACCTGTAAGCAGCAAGCTTCTGCTAGGTAGGGCTGCAATAACAAACAACCCCCCAAATTTTAGTGGCTTAAAGTAACAAAGGTTTACTTCTTGCTTATATGACACATTGGCAACCACAGGTCGGCAGAGGCTCTGCTCCATGTATCTTATCATTGTGATCAGATCCACTAAAAGGCTAATGATGTGCTGGAAAGAAGATGGCTTTGAGCAAGACAGATTTTGGGTTAAATCCTACTACACTATATGCTAGCTGTATGATCTTGCATAGGTCCCTTAACGTGCATAAGCCTGTTTCTTCATCTCTAAAATGTGTATAATCTTAGGGTTGTTGTAAAGATTAAATAAAATAACATGTGGAAATCAGCTAGTGATAGAGTGTCCTGCACACAGGGGTTCTTAATAATTAACTGTGCTTTTTATTCAGAAGGTGTTTATTCAGGCTCTAAATGACCATGCCTTTGGTTTTTCAACATGTGTGGCTTAGACTCTGGTCTACTCTACTCTTCTTTGGAGAAAGGAATAAGAAGTGAAACACAGGTCAGTCTTTCTTGTGACTAACATGATATTGTGGATAAATAGCTTAGTGGAAAGGAAGGTTGGAATTCTTGCCTAAATTAAGGTTTGTTATTGTTGTTTTTTGTTGTTTTGAGGGAGGGGATATGGTCTATGCTAAAAAAAAAAGTTGAAAAGTTCTCTCTATGTATTACACTCAGAAATAGAGGTGTCCCTGGCAGCACAGGACACAGACTCTAATGCTACCTGAACATCCAACTGGAGGAAATATGGTGTGGCTCTTTGCCTGTCTACTTTTCTGAAGAATTTCTCCCTAGTGGAAAAGCTGACAGGATGATAAAGCCTCCTGATTAATGTAATAATTTTCTTTGTAGTTTCAGATTTATCTACGTATTTTTAAACAACCGATTAATTGAAAAACATCTCAATTTCCCCCTTAGTAATCTGTTTGGTCTGCTGAGCAGCAGCCTATTCTTGGAAAAGTACAGACTTTGGAGTTAAGGGGATCTGAATTTGAACCCTGACACTTCTTGGGCATCTTGATTAACATCCTTTTATTTGTCTGTTTGTTCATGTATACATTCTCATTCAAAACATTTATTAAGCACTCTCTATGCCAGGCCCTAGACTACTAGACTTTGGGGTTACTTTCCTAGGACAAATTGCCTTTGGTTTAGAAAGCCTACAAGCTTTTCTGACCACTCACCCTATCAGGTAAACATTTTTGAGCCACAAACCCCTGCTACATATAATTTGATATACTACGTATATGACTTCTACACTATTATATTGTTTACATAAGAAGAAATATAATTTAAAAATTCGTAATATTGTCTCGTATACCATTTGGGTACATATACCCAATTTTAGAGACCACTAGTCTAATAGTAAGCTTTTCTGACCTTCATTTTCTTCATCATTAAAATTGTGATGATACAATCCTTCTCATAGTATTGTTGCTTATTCATTCCCTTTTCAAACTTTACTGAACACTCCCAAGTATTCCTGTCCAAGGAATTAGAAATACAGTGCTAAATGACAATTTTATTTTTTAATGTTTAAGAGGAGACTTCCATGAAAGGTGGGGGAAATACTATCCATAGTCACTATGTTTTAATTGACTTTCAACATATTAAAACTCTAAAGTTTTTTTTTTAAATCATTGTGATAACAGTTCTATAACATAAAATTTCCCACTTTAACAGTTTTTAAGTGTACAATTCAGTGGCTTTAATTACATTTACACTGCTAGTATAGTATATCATTACCACTATCCATTACCAAAACTTTTCCATCATCCTGAACAGAAATTCTGTACCCATAAGCAATAACTTCCATTTGTCCCTCCCCCTGGTCACTGGTAACCTGTAATCTACTTTCTGTCTCTATGTATTTGCTTATGCTAGATATTTCATATAAGTGGAATCATACAATATTTGTCCTTTTGTATCTGTAAAACTGTAAATTTTAAAACCTAGTTGTTCTAATAAGCTCAACTTAAAAAGCTTGATAATCATTAATTAATCATTTGCTGTATAAAAAACAAGAGCAATCATTTTTACTTACCTTATGATTAATGTTTGATTAATGCTTATATTTAAAAGATTAAATATTCAAACATTTGGCACTATTTTATAAGTAGTTTATCAAATTTCATTAACTATTTAAATATTTACAAATTTAATATATCTGATTCTCTCAAATACTTCAAATTTCTGACAAGGCACATTAGTCAGGATTGAATGCAAGAAATACAAACACTCTAGGGATTTTAAGCAGAAAGGGATTAAATACAGGAGATTAGGTACTTGCAAAATTGTTGAAACAAACAGAGGAGTGGGCTCTAGGGATACCCTCAGTTATGACTTCCTGAACACTGGAGAACCAATCTGTCAAGAAAGTTTCTTTCTCTGCCAGTCAGGAAAGTGGGGATGTGTTGGTTAAGTTCACATGTCAACTTGGCTAGGTTATTGTGTCCAGGCATTTAGTCAAGCAAGCACTGGCCTGATTATTACTGTGGGGATATTTTGTGGATTTCACTCATCAGTAAGTTGATTGCATCTATGGCTGATTACATCTACAATCAACCTTCAATATTTGAAGGCCTTGAAGGGAGAACTGATGATTTCATCAGTCAGAAGGAAGAATTTCCATCTCTACTTCAGCCAGCCAGCTTTTCCTGGTGAATTCATCAAAAACCATCATTGGAGTTCCCAGCTTGCAGCCTGCCCTATGGAATTCAGACTTGCCAATCCCTTAGACACACAAGCCGACTTTACAATATTTATCATTTTGCTTCTGTTGGTTCTCTTGTTGATTCTGTTTCCCTGGAGAACCTTGGCTAATACAGGGGTCAAGAAGCCAGATCCTGAACTGTTGAGATATAAAACTACCTGGCAGACTGCCAAAATTGCCATTCAGGGATCATAAAGCTAGGATCAGGAAGCTGCAAGTTGCCCCTACCACAGCTGCCTTGTAACTGAGAAGTTAGGATTTAAGGGCTGATTATGATTACTGAATTATAATATAGATATTCCTTTTTACTTTCTGGTATATTAGAGTAGGCAGAGGGAAAGACCTGACATTGAAACTGTAATCCAGCTGCCTTGATCTCTGATAATGATTGCATAGCTTTTATCTTGTGCCCTTGTGATTGTAAAAACCTTGTGACTGCCTAGACATCCCTGAAGATTGGGAAAGTGATTAAACTAAAGGAAGGGGTAGCAACAGACCAGATGGAATTTAACAAAGGATTATGAATACTGAATCTCTATATAATTTTATTTTTCTTAGTTGCTAGAGTATTAGAATATTTAGAAGGAAAGAACTGAAATGGTGGAACTTGAACCCATAACATTCTTTGAAATTTGCTATATAGCTACTTATTAAATTGTAACTTGAAAGTTATCACCTTTTTATATGTATGTTATATTTCACAGTAACGAAATAACTGAAACCATGGTACTGTGACCCATATCATTCTTGGAAGTTTCCTATATAACTAATTGTTAAATTGTACTTTGAAAGTTATCACCTTTGTGCATATATGTTATATTTCACAATAAAGAAATAACTGAGACTGTGGAATTGTAACCCATAACATTTTTTGAAATTTGCTCTTTGACTACTTGTTAAATTGCACTTGGAAAGTTATCACTTCTATGTAAATATGTTAGATTATACAATAAAAAAATACCCTTCACTTGTACCCATTTATCCAATTTTTCGACTTTAAAGTCTTATGATCACTAAAGACAGCCCCTAATGTTTATTAATGAATGGTCTTGGGTTAGGCCAGAACTTGACCCACCCCAAGCGCAAAGTTATCTTGATAACCAAAGCTGTATCTGACCAAAATGGGCTCGCCCAACATGCGCAGTAGCTTAGACTTTAACCTACAAGTCACCTATACCTCATTATAATACTAAAAATAATGCCTATCATCATATCAAGTCCGCCATTTTCTTAAATATATTCTGTGACTAAGCATGTAATCAATCTGTGCACACTCAATAATTAGATCACTTCTAGTTACATCATCTGAGGCCATTGTGCTCATTATCCTAAAACCTGCCCATCTTTTGACACTATAAAGCTATCAAGATTACTGCAGTTCAGAGAGACAGATTTTGGACCTTTAGGCCATTTGCTCTCCTGTTTTGCACCTAACAATAAAAACTCTTTCTCTCTTTGAAACCCTGGTGTCACAGGACTTGATCATTTGAGTGTGTGTGGCAAAGAAAGAATCCACCGTCTTGGTGTGATAACAGCCTTGTCACTGGATTGTGCTGTCTGGCTGCCCACTGCAATTGCTTTTTTTTTTTTTTTTTTTTTTTAAATCATTTTATTGAGATATATTCACATACCACGCAGTCATACAAAACAAATTGTACTTTCGATTGTTTACAGTACCATTACATAGTTGTACATTCATCACCTAAATCAATCCCTGACACCTTCATTAGCACACACACAAAAATAACAAGAATAATAATTAGAGTGAAAAAGAGCAATTGAAGTAAAAAAGAACACTGGGTACCTTTGTCTGTTTGTTTCCTTCCCCTACTTTTCTACACATCCATCCATAAACTAGACGAAGTGGAGTGTGGTCCTTATGGCTTTCCCAATCCCACTGTCACCCCTCATAAGCTACATTTTTATACAACTGTCTTCGAGATTCATGGGTTCTGGGTTGTAGTTTAATAGTTTCAGGTATCCACCACCAGCTACCCCAATTCTTTAGAACCTAAAAAAGGTTGTCTAAAGTGTGCGTAAGAGTGCCCACCAGAGTGATCTCTCGGCTCGTTTTGGAATCTCTCTGCCACTGAAGCTTATTTCATCTCCTTTCACATCCCCCTTTTGGTCAAGAAGATTGCAATTGCTTTTTAACATCCAAGAAGCTAGAGACTGAATCCTGGCAACCAAAAATTTCATTAACAGTACACAACTGCACAGCATCAGGAAGATGGACCTTGCCATAATTCTGCCTTCTATTTTATTTGATAATTGTTGCTCATGTTTATGTTGTGATTCTTCTAAGTAAATTGAAACCTCCATGAGGAAAGATATCATGACTCTCTTCTGTTTTGCAGTCCATAATGCTTGGTACAAGCACACAGAAGTTGCTTGGTAAATGTACTTTAATGCTTCTGTATTTGATATTTTGATACTGTCATTTTGATGCCTTAGTTATGAGTGATAATCCTAATCTTCCATACACGTCAACTCAATTCCCAGTGTACTGACCATAAGCAACTGATCATGCATGGTAAGTACTATTGAACTGGGAAAGAATAACTGGGTCACTTCCATTAGCACTTCCGTTGACAACTGGAATCAGAGGCATCCATTGCAGGCATAACTGGGTAGCTCTTCTGTTTCTTAGAGTACATGTTTAGTAGTCATTGTCTACAGCTGAAAGTTTAATAGTTCATTGCATAAGGACATCAGTACATCTAATTGATGTAACTTAATTTACACTGAGAACTCTAGTTGTCCAAGTGTGTTGGGAATGGCCTCCATATATAGCACTTAAGTCCATCAGGCAAATCTAGTAGAAAGAAAAATTCCTAAGTACTGTAACACTACTCACCAACCTAATTGTACAATTCTATTTAGAAATTCAATCAAATTCTTTTTGGACTTTTCAGATTAAAATCACAAATATCAATTAAACATTTCTAAACAAAAGTATAATTCTTGATTTTAAGATGGCAGAATAAAGACATTTCTGCCCCATTCTCATCACACACACACACACACACAAAAGAACATAAAGCAGAAATATAAACACTTTCATGACTACAAGAAATCTAACACCTTGATCCACAATACAGGAAAGTAGAAGGTAGACGAAGGAATGGTGAGTGACTTAGCAAGTTGGCAGAGTCAAAAGGGCAAACCTGAGCACGTTAAACATTGAGCTGATTCCCTCACAGAATGCAAGAAAGGCTAGAAATTGGAGATTCTACCTGGACAGGTGGTGCTAACACAGGAGATGGAAGGTAGAATCTCTGGAAAAGTTCAAGTTGACCAAAAGCAAAAAAGACTAGTCAGATCTCCCTACGGTAAAGTTTCACCCATATGTATGGCACTTTAAATCAGCATTCTAGAATGACATCAAAGGGTAGACCCAAGATGATACCTCTGCAGCTACTTTAAAGGACAGCTAGTCTAGATTAGAAAAGGACAATGAAAAACTTCAGACATGGTATGTATAGTGGGAATAAAAAGGAACTGACAGACCATCTGACAAAATTGACCATGTAAAAATTTGTATTGAAGCATCTCAATATTGGAAAGTATTTCAAGACGATGATTGTGGGAAGATGGCAGAGTAGGAAGCTCCAGGACTCAGTCCTTCCACCAAAACAACAATGAAACAAGGAGGAACAGTCTGAAACAGCTATTTTGAAATTCCAGAAGTCAGAAGAATACTGTACAACACTCAGGGAAGAGCAAGAGGAAGATGCTGATACTTCATGGTGAAGAACAATAAATTGCTGTGATGGTTAGGTTCATGTGTCAACCTGGCCAGGAGATGGTGCCCAGTTGTCTGAGCAAGCAAACACTGGCCTAACCATTACTGCAAGGACATTTGTGGCTAGTTAATAAACCAGAAGGCTGGTTTATTAAATCATGAGTCAATTGATTGCATCTGTGCCTGATTATATCAATGAAGGGAGTGTCTTTCACAGTGAGAGAATTCAATCAGCTGGATTTAATCTAATCAGTTGAAGACTTTTAAGAGAGAAGAGAGGGAATCTTCATTTCTTCTTCAGCCAGTCAGTGTCTCCTGGGAAGTTCATTGAAGACCTTCATTGGAGTTGCCAGCTCGCTGCCAGCCCTACAGAATATGGACTCATGCATCCCCACAGTTGCATGAAACACTTCTATAAAATCTCTTATTTACAGATATCTCCTGTTGGATCTGTTTCCCTAGAGATTTCTAACTAATACAATTGCTCTCTCTGCACAGAGGCTATTATGCACCCATCCCTCACTCTCACTGCAGGTTGCCATGGGGCCCAGCCATTGCAAGCTTGCTGGTGACAGAAAGGAACATAAAACTCCTCTTCCCCAAGACCAGAACTGGGCACAGCCAATCACAAATTTCAGCTTTTGCTTAGCGAATTTAGATCACTGGGAGCCCAGCACTGAGGGCAGCCATTGTTTCAACCCACCTGGACAAAGGGCAGTAGTCATTGTTTCAACTCACCCCAGAGAGGGGCAGTGGAGGTGGAAACCTAAAGAAGCTGTACTCCCTCAGGGCTGCAAGGGACAGTTAGTTGAAAGACTGAATTTTCTTGGCAAGCCAGGAAAGCTCCGCTTTGGGGAACCATCAAAGAAGCTCTTGGTACCCTTTCTATCCCCTCCCCAGGATGCTTTGGAGCTGGTGTGCACCCCCTCTGTGGGTGGCTGGTCCTGTTTTGGCTGGGAAAGATTGACTTGGGAAAGTCCTCTCTGGCATGCCTCCTCCCAGAATTTGCCCCCCAGGCAAAAGCAGCTTGAAACAATGAAAGGATTGTAAAAAACTGTAGAGGCAATCTGGGACTGCTGACTTCAAACACCTGGGAAACAAAGGAGACAACCAAATCCCTGAAAACAGGAACTCCAAAACAACTAACAAGCAAAAACTCAGGACAAGGCAGAGGCCCAGAGAGACAGGGAAAGACCTGCACACTGCATTAGCCTTGGGCAGAGCTCCCTGATACGAGGGCTGAAACTCAAGGAAATCTGTCGTATCGCTGACAGGAAGGCCGAAGCTCAAGAAAATCTGTTATATTACCAGCTGGTGACAAAAACAAGAAACACACATATCAGGGAATAAATCCCAGAGTTAACATTTTAAAATATTAAAATGTACAGTGAATAAAAAAAGAGTACAAGACAAACAAAGAAACAGAAAATCATGGTCCATCCAATGGAAGAGGATAAAAATCCAGAAAACACCAGTGAAGAAGATGAGAATATGGACATACCAAACAAAGCCTTCAAAGAAATGATCTTAAAAACATTCAAGGAGATGAAGGAAAATAAAGAGAGAGAGCTAAAGGATATGAAGAAAACAATGAATGAGCAATATGAGAGTCTTAATAAAGAAATAAAAATTTTCAAAAGGAACCAAACAGAACTACTGGAGTTGAAGAGCACAATAAATGAAAAGAAAAAATGCCTCAGAGGGTTTCAAGAGCAGTTTGGAGCTGGCAGAAGAAAGACTCAGTGAAGTCAAATACAAGCCACTTGAAATGAGTCCGGCTGAGGAGCAGAAAGAAAAAAAAAATTAAAAGTAAAATAGTCTAAGACACCTCTGAGAACCCATCAGCACACCAATAAATGCATTATGGGAGTCCCAAAAGGAGATGAAAGAGAGAAAGGGGAAGGACTATTCAAAGAAATATTCAGAGAACTTCCCAAATTTAGCAAAAGATGTGAATATGCACATCTGAAAGCCCAGAGAACACCAAACAGGATACACATGAAGAAAAATACACCCCATCATAAATTGATCACACTATCAAATGCAAAGGACAAGGAGAGAGTTCTGAAAGCTGCAAGAGAAAAGCAGCATGTTGCATACAAGGGAGTCCCAATTAGATTTGAGTGCCAATTTCTTATCAGAAACCATGGAGGCAAGAAGGCAGTGAGTTGAAACACTTGAAGTGCTGAATGAAAACAACTGCTAGACAAAAATTTATATCTGATGAGACTTTCTTTCAAAAATAAGTGAGAGAGTCATCAACAATCAGGTACCTTCACTGGAGGATGGCCAATGGTGTCCGGAAAACCTCTGTTAGCTGGGAAGGCATGTGGCTGGTGTCTGCTTTCAATGGCTGTCTTCAACATGTCTCTCTAAGTTGCAGCTCCACTCTCAGCTCCTGTGCGTTCTTCAAAGTGTCCCTCTTGGCTGTAGCTCCTCTTCAGAATGTCACTCACAGCTGCACTGAGTTCCTTCTGTTTGTCAGCTCATTTGTTTACTCCAATGATTTAATTTAGACCCACTCTGAATGGGTAGGGTAACACTTCCATGGAAATTATCCAATCAAAGTTATCACCCACACTGGGTGGGTCATATCTCCATGGAAACATCCAATCAAAAGGTCACAGCCTAATCAAAAAGATTAATCAATCTGCCCCACAAGGTTGCATCAAAGATAATGGCATTTTGGGGGCCACAATACATCCAAACTGGCACTATATGTTACTACAATAAAAAAATAAAAATAAAAATATGGGACTGTATAAACTTTACAGTGAACCCTAATGTAAACTATGGACTGTGGTTAATAGTACAATTATAATAATATTTTTTAATCAATTGTAACAAAGTTACCACAGTGTAATAATAGGGAAAACTGTGTGTGAGAGTATGGGAACTCTATATTTTCTGCATGGTTTTCTGTAAACCTACAAATTCTCCAAAAAAGAAATAAAATTTAAATTTTTGTATCTAATGACATTAAAATTTCAAACTGAAGCCACAAATTTAATATATTAAAACCTCTACTATGCTGTATTTTCTAAAACATTTTATCTGTTTTACCATCTATACCTTTATGAGGTTTACAAAATCTCTTATAACTAAGAAAAACCAGCCAACTAAAAAAAAGTTGCATGTATTGACTGAGGAATATTTTGCAATATTATACTATTGTATTACTCTTAAATGTGCACATATGTAAGCAACATGACATGTTAAACATGATGTAAATTTTTTACATTAGTCACTAGATGGACATTGAATTCTCAAATTGAGAATAGTTTTATTTTTATAAAAATGTAAGATTTTTTTGAATTTTCAAAAATGAAATTAAAATGCAGTTTTGTTTAAATTATTGTTATTAAATTTTAATATACATTAATTAAGATTCATATTTTATTAATTTCAGTGGATAATTTTTCATTTTTAGAGGAAACAGAAAACACAAAAATTAGATTAATTTTTCAATATTGGTCATTTACTTTAACTTTCATTTTTGATGAAAACATTTAAATTGTATATATTTTAAATAAAATTACCTTTTATTTTTTGATCCTTTAGATCAAGGGTCAGCAGATCTTTTCCATATAGGACCAGATAGTAAATATTTGAGCTTAAGCAGTGCACGTGATTTCTGTTGCCACTACTCAGTGCTCTTGTTGCAGTGCAAAAGCTGATGTAGACAATTAGTAAGTTAATCAATGTGGATGTATGCCAATAATCTTTTCTTTCAGAAACAGGTGGTAGGTCAAATTTGGCCAGTAGTCTGCCAACCCCTGCTTTAGATTATTACTATTAATAGAACACAAATTATGTGAAAAATCTTGATTATAACATCATTTGTGAATTTGCTGAAATAAAGGCAAGAAAAATAAATTTAATGGAACAAAGCTAGAACAATTACATTAAGTATGTCTTTATTTTATAATTGATCTAAACATTGCCATGCTTCAACCAGACACCTAGAGAAGCAAATAATAGTCTTCATGACATTGGATTAGGCAATGGTTCCTTAAATACGACACCGAAAGCACAACTGACAAAAGAAAAAAAATAGATAAATTGGACTTCATCCATATTTAAATATTTTTCTGTTTCCAAGGACAACATCAAGAATGTGAAAAGACAACCCACAGAATGGGAGAAATTTACAAATAATAAATAAATCTGATAAGGAACTTACATCTAGAATATATAAAGAATTCTTACTACTCAATAATAAAAAGGCAACTAACCCCAATTAAAAAATGGGCAAAGGGTCTGAATACACATTTCTCCAAAGTAGGTATTCAAATGGCCAATGAGCACATGAAAAACTGCTTAACATCATTAGCCATCAGGGAAATGCAAATCAAAACCACAATGAGATACCACTTCTCACCCACTATGATGGCTATAACGGAAACTCAACAGATAATAGCAAGTGTTAGGGAGGATGTAGAGAAATAGAAACCCTCAAGCACTGCTGGTGGGAATGTAAAGTGGTGCAGCTGCTTTGAAAAAAGAGTCTGGCAGTTCCTTGAAAGGTTACATACAGAGTTACCATATGACAATAATTCTACTCCCAGGTATACACCCGAAAGAAATGAAAGCATATGTCCATAGAAAAACATGTACACAAATGTTTATAACAGCCCCAAAGTGGAAACATCCAACTGCATCCATCATCAATAGATAGATAAACAAAATGTGGTATATCCATAGAGTGGAATATTAGCTGGTAATAAAAAGGAATGAAGTACTGATACATGCTATAACATGGATGAACCTTGGAAACATTATCGTAAGTAAAAGAAGCCAGTCACAAAAGACCACATACTGTATGGTTCCATTTATATGAAATGTCTAGGAAAGGGAAATCCATAGAGACAGAAAGTAGGTTAGTGGTTGCCTAGACTAGGGTTAGGGGAGAGGTTTAGGGAAGGGGTTGTAACCAGTGGGTATAGAAGATTAATTCTTTTTGAGGTGATGAAAACATTGTAGAATTAGGTAGATTAGAACTAGATGATTGCACAATTCTGTGAATATACTAAAAATCATTGAATTTTACACTTTAAATGGGTGAATTGTATGAATTGAATTATATTTCAATAAAGTTATTCAATAAAATTATTGAAAATAATTATATTTTCAATTAAAAAATGTGCTTAGCCCATGTAGAGGCTGAATGAAAGTTCTTCCTCTCTTCCCTCTTTTCCTTATTCCCTACCCATGACAACCTTGAAAGACTTCCTAGATTTTGTCACCTCTGGCAGGATTTTACCTACCATCATTTTAGGGTTCAGCTTTCTCTCACCCCCTTAAGACCTCCTCCCCCTTCCCTTTTTGCTGCCCGCTGGTCACCCTCCAAGTAACTTCCTGGCATTGGACAGGCTCAGCATTCAGTTGATCGCTGCAGGGCGGTGGTGGGGGAACATATACCAGCTTGAAACAGCATTAACCTATCAACTGGGCTCTGCACAGACTGATTTCATGGGCCCCTCCTCAGCAGTCCCATCTTAGTTTTAGAGGGAGCCTTCCATGTCAGGACTACCTCACCTGCCTTTCTCTTCCTTACTTCACTCTGGGCTGAGCAGTGGCAAGGGCAGACTTCTTCAAGAGCAGATTGAGACATTTCTGGGGATTGCCTGAGGAAGGAGGCAAGAACCCAAGGAATTTTCAGATACTTGGACCATTTATGAACTGAGCAAGTCATTTAACTTCCCTGAGCCTCGGTATCTGTATCTGTAGAATGCAAATAATAATCCCATATTCCCACAGATGAGATCCTGCAAAGTGCTTTCCAAATTGAAAAGTGGGTCACAAATGTCAGGAATAGGCACTTATAGTTAGATCTATTTTCCAGTCTTGGACTGTGAGGACCTTCAAGTCGGGGACCATGTTCTGCTGTTTTCCTTCGATTCCAGTGCTAGCATATTGTGTTGGATGGAATTGTGGCAATGTTGGCATGTAGCTATTTGGAGTGTTTGTGGGTGTGGATTTACTCTGCAGAGCTGCTTCTTTACTTCACATGTGCCCTCCATCCAGCAGAATCTAGAGCAGGGAAGTGAAGGGCCAGTACTACCCCAATCTCACCACATCCCAGAAAACCCAAGTTAAAACCCCTGTAATAATTTATGTGATCACCTTGTTTCATTTTCCAAAATATTTTTTTTTCATTTTTTATTGTGAACTTTAACATATATACATAACAGTGATAACTTTCAAAGTATGATTTCACAAATAGTTACAGAGTAAATCTCAAAAGAATGTCATGGGTCACAGTTGCACAACCTCAGCCATTTCCGTTATTGTAAAATATAATACACATACAGAAAGGTGTCATCTCTTGATGTACAACTCAACAAGCAATCATATAGGTAATTTAAAAAATTGTTATGGGTTACAGTTCCACAGTTTCAGCCCCTTCCCTATTATGCAATACAAGGTTTATAAAGAAAGGTGAAGGCCTTCAAGGCACAATTCAACGAGCGCTATAGAGCAAATCCCAAAGGATGCTATAGGCTACAGTTCCACCATGTCATTTACCTCCTTCCAGCCATTCCAGCAACCCAGCATCCAAATAGAATTATATAAAGCTTCAGTATTCATAGACCTTTGTTCAATCTTATCTTGTTTGTTGCTTCCCCTTCTTCTCACTTAATCTCTTTCTCCATCTTCAGCGGAGTATGTTCCAAAATATTTTGGAAATAACAAACTCAATTCCCTTTGCTTTTACTTTTGCTGTGACTCAAATTCTTATTCCTAAAAGAGTTTTCTTGCTTTTCACCATATTCTTTCAATAATGTCATTTTCATTTTCCCTTGCCTCGGGTTTCAGCTTGCCCTGTGAACTGTATTCACTTGCTGTGACAGGGGCGTGGAGGGCGCGTAGGCCAGGAACCCCCAGCAACCTCCAAGCTTATGCCCAGGAGCCTTCAGCCTGCTGATTACCACAATTGTTGCCTCGTGGAACAGTAAGCCATTAGCTGAGTTCTCAACCCCCTATTAGTATTACCCTGTAATTTAATCACAATTAGACTCCCAGAAACACAGACATAGGAAACAAGTGGGCAAAGGAGGCAGATGACAGAAAGCAACAGCAGTCTGGGGTTTCAATTAAAAGCACTGCTTTCAGAAGGTGAAGGGACAAGGGAGAGCGGAGCTGAGCTTGGAAACAAGGTCCTCGGCAGATTGTTACAGTGATTTTGAGTTCTATTTGCTGGTAGGGAGGCTGGGGTCTGCTGGACGTTGATCTGATGGGCTTGTTTGATAGCATTAGGGATTGAGAGAGGTCTTGAGAGAGGATCCTATCTCCCCTACACTTTCTCTCCTTGGAATTTGTGGGGAGGAAGGTCTCAGAGAGGGCTCTCAGAGGTGCTTCTTCTTCTGACTTCTTTGTTTCACCTGGTTTCCTAACCTGGGGCCCAACGCAAGCCCCTGAGGGTATATTGGAATCAGCATCCTTTCTGTGGCTGCCACTCTGCCCATTCTGAGGGGCTCACGAAAGGCTCAGGCTGGAGAGAACCATTCTTAAGGACCATGCATCCTTCAGGGAAGTGTGAGATGTGGGCAGGGCGTACAATGAGGGCAGGAAGTTGAAGAAATTGTGAGATAAGGAAGATACGAGGAAGGTGGCGTTAGACCCTTCCGCAGGACTATTTTCCTCTTCAAGCTTCAGAAACCTGGGTCACAGTGTACAAGGGAGGAACCCCAGCATCCGAACACCCAAATGGCAAGGAAGCTATCACACCGTTTCCCTTCGTGGAACTGATCCATGATAAAAAGAGCCAAGTATATTAGTTCAGCCCAGCCCAGTCCCTCTTCATTTTCCAATGACAGACACCTTTGGCCACAGTCAAGTTGTCAATGGCAGAACTGGCTGAGGGAACTACGGGGATTCCGGCGGGATGAGGGGGGTAGTGGGAGTGGGGGTGGGGGTGTTGAATCAGGGCCGGGTGAACAGAAGCTGGGAGCCCAAGAAACTGTAGGCAAAATTATGAAGGACTTGGGAGGACTCCTACTTCCCTTTGCTTTCTCTTCTTTTCCTCTTACCGATGCAGGATCCAGTCCTCCTACAAATCCTTTAGAGTATTTAATAACGGAACATCCTTGAGGATATTAGCGTTGTCATAGGAAGTTCTGGAAGCCCAGGCTCCTTCCTCCAAATCAGAAAGCAAGACCTGGGTGCCTGGGGGAGAGGACTTTTCCCTCCTTCTGATTCTTGGCATCAGATTCTCCACTTTTCATGGTAACCATATGATCCCAAATTGGGGACTTTCCAGGACAGTTCCAGTTTTAAATACTTTATCCTATTGTCCTCATAAGTACTTCTGAGGCCACATGCCCTGATTTTTTTATGGAAAAAAACTGAAAGTACAATCCTAGCTCAGAGTATTTTCTGTACAGCTGAGTCTACAAAAATCTTGTCCTTCCCTGGGACCTAGGACTAGAAGCATTTGGAAGATCTGTTGGAATCTCAGCTAAGGAAAAGTTAGCTTACTGGTTGGTATAGGAGCAAATGATTGGTGACACCCCTCAGCCCACAGTTTTGGGGGCATGGCTTGATTCTGAGGCCCACCCCCCAACTTATGCAAAAACCCACCCTCATCATGGACCGAGATTCAAAACTTGTTTCCACCTTTAAGCCTCAGAGGTAGCTATGTGGCTTTAGAAAAAAACTTCCAGCTTTTCAGAATTCTCTCTCCCACCAGCTTCCTTTAACAGGGAACAGAGCCATTTATTCCATAATGAGAGATGACAGTTAACTGTCCATTTCTACCTGGGGCTCTGTTTTTCACACTGGAGGTCTCAACCCACTGTTGGGTCATGAAATCAATTTAGTGGGTCCAGATTTTTGGCAAAAATTCAAAACTATTTTAATGAAAGAGTAAAATAGAAGAGAGAAGGGAAGAGAACAGCCAAGCAACGCACTAGGTTTGGACAAGTATTATTTCATAAAACCTTTGTTTCAGTTTATCTGCAAGTATGTGGGTATCGCGTCACTTTGTAAAATGCATATTGTCCTGTGGTCATAGTCAAAAAAGCTCGACACCACTGTCCTAGGAGAGGTCACACAGTTACATATGTTCACACCAAGACTTAGACTAAGGCAGACCCTCCCCTGCAAGCTGGTTTGATAGGGAAGGAAAAAAGAGTAGCAGGGTGCTGGACACCTGTGGGGGAGGTGACCAAGGGGGCGAGAGAATCAGTATAGAAGCCCCCTTCCCATAACCTCCACAATAGCAGCCAACGGCATGCCAGGCTCTCTGCCAAGGCCTTAAATGAGCTATCCCTTCCAAGCCTCACCACCCTCTATAAGGAAGATGGGGACTATTTACTACTGTCCCCATTTTATAAACAGGAAACTGAGCTTGGGAGGTGAAATAACTTGCCTGTCATCACACGGCTTGTATGTCATGGACAAGGCCATGGTTTTAAACCCAGGTGTGCCTGATTTTTCAGCCCATACTCTCATTCTGTCACAGGAAGTTGTTCCCATTTGACCTAAGAAGAGAGTATGGTATTGGCATAGTATTAGCGCTCAAGGTTGGCCAACTACGCGTCCTACCTGTGGTGCAGGATGGGCAGGGCCAGGCCCTACACAGGGAAGAAGCCTAGATTTTGCAGCTCAGGGACTGGGGGCTGGTGGCTGCGAGGGTGGCAGTCCTGTCCTGCTCACTGCCTGCTTTGCCATCGCAGAATATGCTGCTAATTATAATGGAACACAATGAGCAATCGCCGCCCGCCGTGGTTTAGCTCTTGTTAGAATTCCATGTAGCCTGACGGAGCTTCTGTCTCCCTCCTCCCCTTCCCACCCTTGTTGCCTCTCCTCCAAGCCTGGCCCACCCAATTCTATCATTACTTTAGCTCTTACTGCATCCAAGGCTCAGGGTTCAGTGCTGCAGGTGGGAGATGGAGCTAGGACTTGGTTCTTGCCTTCAGTGAGTTCATAGTCTTGCCAGCTATCTCTTAATTAGAATTTAAAAAGTCAGGTCCACTTAATCCTGGTGGTTGAGGGGAGAGGTTTTGGAGAGCTTTGTGTCCTTGGCTGCTTCTCTCTAAAGTCCTTTTTAGGGGCATCGTGAAATTTATTTTTTGCCTATCAATAATGTGGAGCACAAAAGTGCCTGCTCTTTATAAGCTCTCTCCAGTGGAACTCATTTCTGTAGGATGTCCCAGGGAACGGAACTCTTTCAAAATTGTGGGAAATGTAAACCTGAGCTAATAAAAAGTTGCATGAAGTCTTTAACAAGCCTTGGAACCCAAAGTTGGGGTTTAAGTGCCTATTTTGAGGACTCAGGAATCTGCAAAGGGTGTTAGGGGAAAGTCAGCCCCAGATGGTGGAGCATCTTCTTCTGGTTGCAGGAAAATGTGCTTTTAACTGTTCCTGGGCAGAATCATGGATGGGCTGACCCTCAGCCAAACTTCAAAATAAATCAGGTTTATCTTTTGGCCCCTTCATCTCTCTCTTGCCCTTCCTGATATCTAACTTCCTTTGGCTGTACCCTTCCTTATTCCTGCTCTGATATTAGGGCTTCCTTACCTACTATCAACCAATAGCATTAAGGTTTTAGTTGAGCGTAAGTTAAGGTATTACCATCATCATAGGGTGTTAAGGATACTTGGGTGCCCTTGGCAGGGGAATCCCTAATGTCTCCCTAGCAGAATGTCTGCCTAGAACAGGAGAGTGAAATACATATTGGTGGAAAGAATTAAGAGCTGGGAGGCATATGAGAGGGCATCTGATCCTCAGTTTACAGGTTAAGAATCCATGATCCAGAGATAGGATGACCAACTGTCCCAGTTTGCCTGGGACTGACAGGGGTTCCAGGAAGCAGTACTTTCTGTTTAAAAACCAGGACAATCTCAGACAAACCAGGACAAGCCTAAGAGGCACAAACCTACACAGGCAGAGTAGGCGGGGAAGAGGAGCAAGTGGGATTTTGCTCCCAGATAGAGGGGAAGCACTGGACAGAGGAGAGAGCAAAGGCCTGTGGGAAGGCAATTCTGAAAAGAAAAAATAGTACTATGTGGGTAATTATAAATGCCACCACTATTGTATTGTATTTTTTGGTATGTAACTCCACTTTTTACTTCTTACACGTATGGAAATGCAAATGCAAAAAAAAAAAGTAATGATAAATCTATGCTTTTGGATGTATTATGTATAAAGACATAATCTGTAACAAGTTCAACAAAAAATTGAGGGTACAAAGGGGCATAGGAACAGTGTATGTGTATGCTAGTGAAATTAAGTTGGTATCAAATCAGACATGATTGTTATAGATTTAGTATGTGTAATTTAAGCTCCATGGAAACCACAAAGAAAATATCCAAAAAATATAGAGAGAAGGAAATGAGAAAGGACACAAAACGGTGCAATACAAAAAAAAAAAAAAAAAATGAAATATGAAAGTAGGCGTTAACAGAAGAATTGAGGGTCAAAAAAGGTCAAATAGCAAAATCGCAGAAAAAGTCCTGCATTATCAGTAATTACTTTAAATCTAAATGGATTAAACTCTCCAGTCAAAAGTGAGAGACTGGCAGAATAAACAAAAAAGCATGATCCAACTATATGCTGTTGACAAGAGACTAATCTTAAATTCAAAGGCTCAAGTAGGTTGAAAGTGAAAGGATTAAAAAAAATATATACCATGCAAGTAGTAAAAAAAAGAGAGCTGGAGTAACTACTCTAATATCAAATAAAATAGAATTTAAGTAAAAAACTGTTATAAGAGACAAAAGGTCACTATATATTAATGAAGGGGTCAATTCCACAAAAAGACATAACAGTTATAAATATATATGCACATAAAGGCAGAACATATGAAGCAGATATTGGCATATATGAAGGGAGAAATAGATGGTTCTATATTGTGCTGGTTTGGAGTTGTGTATCCCAGAAAAACATGTTTTTAATTCCTGTACGTGTGAACCCATTTTAACTAGGACCTTTTGATGAGGATACTTAAGTTAGGGTGTGGCCCAACCGAATCAGAATGGATCTTAATCCTATCACTGGAGGCCTTCTACAGAGGGCCACAGAGAGAGAAGCTACAGGAGAAGCCAGAAGCTGGAAGTCAACGGAACCCAAGAGAGAAAAGAAAAGATGCTGTCATGTGATCTGCCACGTGAAGGAAAAGCCAAGGAACCCGAAAGCTTGCCGGTCAGCCAGAAGACATAGTCTCTGGGAGGAAGCAAACCTTCTAACCCCAGAAACTTTGAGCCAATAAATTCCTTTTGTTAAGCCAATTCATTGGCTTATTTCTTTTAGCAGCTGAGAAACCATAACATATATTAATAGTAGGAGACTTCAATACACCATTTTCAGTAATAAATAGACACCTAGAAAGAGATCAGTAAGGACACAAAAGACATGAATGATACTATAAACCAACTAGACCTAACAGACATACAAAAAACATTTCACCCAACAGCAGCAGAATACACATTCTTCCCTAGTGCACATGGATCATTCTCTGGGAGAGATCATTATGTTAGGTCACAAAACTAGTCTCAATAACTTAAAAAATATCATACAATGTATCTTCTCAGGCCACTGTGGACTAAAGCTAGAAATTAATAACAGAGTGTTTCAGTTTGCTAATGCTGCCATTATGCAAAACACCAGAAATAGATTGGTTTTTATAAAGGGGGGTTATTTGGTTACAAAGTTACAGTCTTAAGGCCATAAGTGTCCAACAATAGGGTACCTTCACTGAAGGATGGACAATGGCATTCAAAAACTTCTTTTAGCTGGGAAGGCACATGGCTGGCGTCTGCTTGCTCCCAGGTTGTGTTTCAAAATGGCATTCTCCAAAGTGTTGCTCTTGGGGCATTATATCCTCTCTTAGCTGCAGCTGCTCCAAAATGTCACTCTTAGTTGCTCTGCATCTGAGACTGTGTGGCTTTTCTTAAAGTACTCCAGTGATCCAATAAAGAACCACCCTGAATGCGTGGGGCAACAACTCCATGGAAACAATCCAATGAAAGGTCTTGCCCACAGTTGATTGAGTCACATCCTCATGGAAACACTGAACCAATAGGTTCCAACCTAATCAACACTAATACATCTGCCTCCACAAGACTGCATCAAAGAATATGGCTTTTGGCTGGACATAATATATCCAAACTAGTACACAAAGGGATGACTGGAAAATTTACAACTATGTGGAAATTAAATAACACATACAAATAACCAATGGGTCAAAGAAGAAATCACAAAGGAAATTTGGAAATATAAGAGGATATTATGAACAACTTTACACCAACAAATTAGATAACCTAGATGAAATGGACAAATTCCTAGAAACACACAAACTACCTATACTCACTCAAGAAGAAACAGAAGCTCTCGACAGACCATTAGCTAGTCAAAGCCAATAAAGAAAAACTCAGGACCAGATGGCTTCATTGGTGAATTTTACCAAACAGTCCAAGAAGAATATTGCTCAAATTCTCCCAAAAAAAATTAGAGAGGAGGGAACAGGCCCTAACTCCTTCTTAGGAGGCCATCATCACCCTCATACAATGCCAGATAAAGACACTGCAAGAAAAGAAAATTACAGAGTTTATTCTTTTAGGAATAAACATGAAAAATCCTCAAAAAAATACTAGCAAAACAAATTCAACAGTACATTAAAAGATGCAATGAGCATCTGTATTAGGGTTCTCTAGGGAAAGAGAACCAACAGGAGATATCTGTAAATAGGAGATTTGTAAAAGTGTCTAACACAACTGTGGAGGTGCACAATTACAAATTCCATAGGGCAGGTTGCAAGCTGGCAACTCTGATGAAGATCTTCGATGAACTCCCCAGGAGAGGCTGGCTAGTTGGAGAAAAACGAAGTTCTCTCTTCTCCCTTAAATGTCTTCAACTGATTGGATTAAATCCAACTGATTGTTTTCTCTCCTTGCAGAAGACACTCCTTTGTTGATTGTAGATGTAATCAGCCACAGATGCAATCAGTTGACTGATGATTTAATAAACCAGCCTTCTGGTTTATTAACCAACCATGAAATGTCCTTGCAGTAACAGTTAGGCCAGTGTTTGCTTGACCAGACAACTGGGTACCACCACCTGGCCAAGGTGACACATGAACCTAACCATCACAGAATCCAAACTGGAAAGGAAGGAGCAAAATTTTATTTGCAGATGACAGGACCCTAGATTAAAAAAATACTGGAAAATCCACAACAAACTTCCTAGAACTAATAAACAATTTCAGCAAAGTGGTGGAGTACAAGATCAACATGCAAAAATAAATAGTGTTGTCCTCCCCACTATGTGGGACCTGACTCCCAGGGGTGTAAGTCTCCCTGGCAACTCAAGATATGACTCCTGGGGATGAATCTGGACCCAGCATCATGGGATTGAGAACAACTTCTTGACCAAAAGGGGGATGTGAAATGAAACGAAATAAAGCTTCAGTGGCTGAGAGATTTCAAATGGAGTCAAGAGGTCACTCTGGTGGACATTCTTATACACTATATAGATAACACTTTTTAGGTTTTAATGTATTGGAATAGCTAGAAGTAAATACCCGAAACTACCACACTCCAACCCAGTAGCCTTGACCCTTGAAGATGATTGTATAACGATCTAGATTTCAAGGGGTGACAGTGTGATTATAAAAACCTTCTGAATTGCACTCCCTTTATCCAGTGTATGGATGGATGAGTAGAAAAATGGGGACAAAAACTAAATGAAAAATAGGGTCGGATGGGGGGGATGATTTGGGTGTTCTTTTTAATTTTTATTTTTTATTCTGATTCTGATTCTGGTATAAGGAAAATGTTCAAAAATAGATTGGGGTGATGAATGCACAACTATATGATGGTACTGTGAACAGTTGATTGTACACCATGGATGATTGTATAGTATATGAATATATCTCAATAAAACTGAATAAAAAAAATAAAATAAAGGTAATGGCTATTCACACTCAAAAAAATCAAGTGTTTCTAAATACTAATAATGAACAATCTGAAGAAGAAATCAAGAAAAAATTCCATTTACAATAACAACTAAAAAATCAAATATCTAGGAACAAATCTAACCAAGCATATAAAGGACTTGTACACAGAAAACTACAAAATATTGCTAAAAGAAATCAAAGAAGACCGAGTTAAATTGAGGGACATTCCATGTTTATGGATTGGAAGACTAAATATTATTGGAATGTCAATTCTATCTAAAATGATATACAGATTCAATGCAATGCCAATCAAATTTCCGACAGCCTTCTTTGCAGAAATGGAATAACCAACCATAAAACATATATGGAAGGGTAAGGGACCCCATACAGCCAAAGCCATCTTGAAAAGAAAGGACAAAATTGGAGGATTCACATTTCCAGATCTTAAAACTGATTACAAACCACAGTAATCAAAACTGGCACAAGGACGGACATATAGACCTATGGAATTGAACTGAGAGCTCAGAAATCAACCCTCATATTAATGGCGAAATGATTTTTGACAAGGTGACAAAGACGACTCAATTGGGAAAGAATAGACTCTCCAACAAATGGTGCTGGGAAAAGTGGATTTCCATTTGCAGGAAAAAGGAGGAGACTCCTACCTCACACCACATACAAATATCGACTCAAAATGGATCAAAGATCTAAATATAAGAGCAAGAACTATAAATCTCCAAGAAGAAAATGCAGGGAAGCATCTTTAGGACCTTGTATTAGGCTATGGGTTCTTAGACTGTACACCCAAAACTCAAGCAACAAAAGAAAAAATAGATAAATTAAACTCCATCAAAATTCAAAAACTTTGGTGCATCAAAGGACTTTATCATGAAAGTAGGAAGAGAACCTACAGAATGGGGGAAATTATTTGGAAACCACATATTCAATAAGGGTTTAATAAAGAAAGATAGATGAAGAAATCCTACAACTCAGCAAGAAAAAGAAAAACAACCCAATTTAAAAATGAGCAAAAATTTGAATAGATATCTCTCCAAAGAACATATACATATGGCAAATAAGTACATTAAAAGATGATCATTAGCCATTAGGGAAATGCAAATCAAAACTGCCATGAGATATCATTTCACATCCACTAGAATGAGTACTGTTCAAAAACAGAAAATAACAAGTGTTGGAGAGGATGCAGAGAAATAGACTGTTCATTCTTGATGGGTTTGTAATATGGTGTAGCTGCTATGGAAAACAGTTTGGCAGTTCCTCAGAAAGTTAAGTATAAAATTACCATATGACCTGCTTCTAGGTTTCTACCCAAAAGCATTGAAAGCAGAGACTCGAACAGGTATTTGCATACCGATGTTAATAGCGGCATTATTCACTATTGCCAAAAGATGGAAGCAATCCAAGTGTCCATGGATAGATGAACAGATAAGCAAAATGTGGTATATACATATAATGGAATATCATTCAACCATAAAAAGGAACGAAGTTCTGATGTATGTGACAAAATGGATAAGCCTTGAAGACATCATGGTAAGTGAAATAAGCCAGACACAAAAGGACAAATATTATGATTTCACTGATATGAAGTAATCAGAATAAGCAAATTCATGGAATCAGAAGCTAGAATATAGGTTTCCAGGGGCTGGAGTGGGGGTAGGGAATGGGGAGTTAATGCTTAATTGGTACAGAGTTTCTACTGGGGAGATGGGAAAGTTTTGGAAATGGATGGTGGTGATGGTAGCACATCATTGTGAATGTAATTAGCACCACTGAATGATATATTTGAATGTGGTTAAAAAGGAGAAAATTTAGGTTTATATATGTTACTAGAATAAAATTTTTTTAAAAACCATAGGACTCTGCAACACAATGTAAACTATGGATTATATTTAATAGTATAATTATAGTAATATTTTTTCAACCAAGTTACCACAGTAATGCAAAATTTTATAGTAAGGAAAAGTGCATGTGTTAGTAGGGAAATACGGGAACTCTGAATTTTCTACCATGATTTTTCTGTATTCCTACAACTTCTCTCATAAAATAAAGAAAAATGAAAAAAAATAGAGCCAAAAATACATGAGAAAAAGAGTACAAACTCATGGCAATATCAAGATATAGACTAAAGAAACCATTTTCACCTATTTTTAAAAGAGATTTTAAAAGTATATGAATATGAACACCCTGGGAAACCAGCCCTCTTATTCACTGTTGGTGGAAATACAAACTGTTTCAGTCTTTCTAGAGAGAAATTTAGTACTGGGTACCAAATGTCTTTAATTATCCACATCCTCTGATCAAATAATTATATTTATTAGAGGAATTAATTAGAGATATAGAAGTTTGGGTACAAGGATGTTTGTTTATGACAGAATTGAAATAAAGTCAAATTGGAAACAACCTAAAATTTCCTCTTAGAAGGCCAAATTTAAAAAAAACAAATTCCTCTAGATTTTTAAGCAAAGCAATTCAGACCTCCTTTTGTCCTGCCCTCACCTAACAATTTATGCCCCAGGGCCTAAATTTTACAATCAAATAACTCTCTCCCAAAGAGGAATTTTGGCACTGGCTCTTAAAATATTTTTCTCCAGCCACTCTTAGCTTATACCACTCACATGGTTCATAGGCTTTTCTGCCCTTTGGTGTAGCTACTCTGACCAAAGCATTTTGGGGTTGTCAGTAAAAGAAACCAACTCTGACTCTTTCAAAGAGAAGACAAAAAAAAAGAGGGGTGGCAGGTATTTTTAGATTGGGGGAATCCAGGGAAAGCTTGTCAATCAAGTTTCAAGGGGGGTTGCCTAAGATACCTCTGATAATGGCTGCTCCTATAATGGTCTGCTTCATTCTCTTTCATTTAATATAAGTCTGAATCTGAGTCCCTAACTCTAGCCTTTACTAGCTGTGTGCCTGTAGGCAAATTAAATAACCTCCTAGTACCTCAATGGCTTCATCTGCAACAAGGGTCTATTAATAGCATGTGTCATATAGTACTTACCATCTGCCAGGCACTGTTCTAAGCGCTTTGTGGATATTAGCTCAATTAGTCCTTTTAAGAACACTATGAGATACATGCTCTTATCATCTGACTGTGTATGGGGGGTGAGAAGATCCATGTATGCATATGAGTGTGCTCAGATCCTCTGCTTCTCTTGGGCTTATTTCCATCTTCTGTCCTCTTCTCTCTCACTGGCTTTCTCAGAGTCTTTATTCCCTCCTAACTCGGTTGCATGCATGGCTCCTTAATGGCCACTCCAGTAGTGACCCCTCCCTCCCTCTCAGATTCACAGACTGGAACCTGGAATGTTCCTTTGTGACCCACCTGCTGTCAGGTTCTATCCCCTGCTAGTCCTCCCCACGGCAATCATCTACTCTCTTCTCCATAACTCCCCCCATTCATTTAAGACTAACGCCTGGTTCACTACACTCATCATCATTCCTAGTACCTTCAACCTCTGTTAAATGATGCCTCCAGCACTTAACCTCTCAGTTAATTAACCTTCTCACAGGTGATATTTATCTTCCTCACCTCAGCCATCTATTCCCATCATCTTACTCTAGATCTTGGCATCAGCATCGACTGTGCCACCTCTAGAATCTCCATTTTGACAATCTCTCTCTGACCACTACCTCATCTCTGTTCTACTCACTTCCCCTAGTTCTCCCATTCCTACATTGCTCCACCCACCAGAGGCCTTCCTACCTTTCAACGATCACTCCATGTCATCCCTTCCTTCCTTTCTCAGCTTAAAGACCATGGTTCATCGCAATAAACACACTTGCATAGATCCTTGGCCCCTGCAGTGATATTAAAAATGTCCACATTGAAAGGGGTTGTTTAAGGCATATATCCCACAGATCAGCACTACAAATATAGTTAGGTGTTTGCATGATATACTTCTAAGGTATGAGAGAGTTGACAACAGAATGATATATGTGAAAAATCCATCTATAGCACACTAGGGACCATAATTAGTAGGAATAACATACGAATACCATACTAGTACCACACAAATACTAGTGACAAATAATTATGGGCTGAAAAGAGCTACGAGGTGTTTTGGGTCATGAGAATTGTTTAAAATGGAGAGTGATGAGGATTGCACAACTAAAGTGATGATAATGTAAGATATGCATGGATTATCATGGACATAACATATGCTATGTGAACTTAGGAACACCCTCCTTTGCAAGTCAAGCCCACAATCATGACACTTGCTCTGGTGAAACTTATGGTTTTAAAGGCGAGGCTGAGCCCACCTATAATTATGCCTTGGAGTCACCTCCTGAGAACCTCTTTTGTTGTTCAAATATGGACTTTCTCTCTCTAAGCCTAACTCTGCAAATAAATTCATGACCCTCCTCCCAACGTGGGACAGGACCCCCCAGGTGGGTAAGTCTCCCTGACTTTGGACGTGGATTTAAGACATGAGCCTGACCCTGGCATCGAGGGTTTGAGAATGCCTTTTTGACCAAAAGGGGGAAAAGAAAAGCAACAAAATAAGGTTTCAGCAGTTAAGAGAATTCAAATAGAGTCAAGAGGCTGTCCTGGAGGTTACTCCTACGCAAGCTTCACCTAGATATGCCAAATGACCACAGTATGATAAGCCCAAGTCAATAGTAGTCCCCAAAACCCTAAAGAATACCCAGATCCCTATCTGAGACTCTATAAAGTTTATTCTTCAGAAACTTAAATCCTTCAGAGAACTCCTATGACAGCTAAGTCCCCAAACCCAGAGGCAATAGCCTCTTCAAGAACATCAACCAGATGTGTCCCCTTTTTGCATAAAGTCGATACCCCCCTTTTCAACATGAACAAGTTAGGGTGGTCACTGCCCAGACATCCTCCAAGTTTGGGAAAGTGATTGAACTAGAGGAAGGGGTAGCAACAGACAAGATGGAATTTAACAAAGAATTATGAATAGTGAATCTCTACATAACTTTCTTTTTCTTAGTTGCTAGGGTATTAGAATAGCTAGAAGGAAAGAACTGAAATGGTGGAACTGAAACCTATAACATCCTTTGAAATTTATTCTATAGCTACTTGTTAAATTGTAATTTGAAAGTTATCACCTTTTTGTATATATGTTATATTTCACAGTAAGGAAATAACTAAACTATGGTGCTGTAACTCATAACATTTTTGGAAATTTCCTACATAACTACTTGTTAAACCATACTTTGAAAGATATTATCTTTTTGTATATATGTTATATTTCACAATAAGGAAATAACTGAAACTGCGGAACTGTAACCCATAATATTCTTTGAAATTTGCTCTCTACTTGTTCAGTTGAACTTGGACACTTATCACTTCTATGTATATATGTTATAGTCTACAATAAAAAATATGATTAAAGAAAAAGAAACAAACAAACAAAAAAATCCTTAAGTTCTTTGATACTCCTTCCTAGAAACGGTGAAGTCTAATTCTGTCCCCCTTGAATGTGGGCTGGACTTAGTGACTTGCTTCTAACAAATAGAATCTGGTGAAAGTAATGCAATGTGACTTCTGAGTCTAGGTCAAAAGAGGATAACGTCTGCTTAGTTCTCTCTCTTGGATTGCTAGCTCTGGGGAAGCCAGCGGCCGTGTTGTGAGGACACTCAAACTGCAGCCAACTATCAGTCCAGGAGCGAGGGCGCTAAGGAGGGAGAATAAATATCCTAACTTACCCTTCTCCTGCTTCCCTTCCCTGGTCAATGCCTCCTACTGACCAAACCCAACCAGTAACCAGAGGGCAAGGTGCCTGCTGGTGTAGACCACACCAATCCACCTCTTAGACCGCAGAGCAGGGTGGAGAAGGCTGAGAGTGGAGCTGGAGGAGAAAATGGAGACTATCCTACAAGCCTATTCAGAAGGTCTCCAGGAGTCAAAGCTATTAGAAGGCAATGTTCTCAAGGTACGATTCATGGCCCCCGTCCCCACTACTGCAAAAGAGCTAAAGCTGATGCTCTACTCTGAGATTGCATATAAGAATAATCTTTATGTATATGAGACTAGAAATCTGTTCCCCAGTGATACATATGTAACAGGGACAAGAATTATTGAAGTGTGGGTCTTCTTAGGAAAGTTCTGGCCTAATAAATCTGATATCCAGCTCTTCTAGGAAGCAGACATGGGAGAATGGATGGAAGGAGAGACTGGAGGAAAAGAGAAGGGCCTGACAGAAGAGGCTATTTCCCTACGCAATGAAGAGCTCCTGAAGACGGGAGACATTCGGGTGCTAGAGAGAGGGTGGGGGCTTTCGGCAGGTAAAAGGCCCTGGAGTAGCTATGGGGGTAAGAGAATTAGGCAAGGAGAAAACAGGGGCTTTTGAAAAACACTGCAGTGTTTATATTTCTTCAGAAGATAGAAGTAAAAAATTGGAATCCCTTTCAAAGTTACTTTCTATTGCTGAACCATGTTTATGTGAGCCTCCAATCAGAGTCTGGGCCAGTGGGGCCCCCGCTTTTATTGGGGTTACACTAAAGACTTTCTGAACAGTCTGGCAGTTGGAATTGGCCAGAACTCATTCCACACCACACTCTCTATTCTCTCTCCTTTGGCACACAAGCCTGGAATATTTGTAGAGCTTAGCTTCTTCCAAGTAGTTGTAACCTCACCCAAGGACCTCTATAAAATGGGAAAGGAAGTACCAGAAGTGTGGTGCTTTTGCTGCTGAGTTTGCAAATACCAAACATGTTGGAATGGCTTTTTAAATGGATAAGGGGAAGATTCTGGAAGAATTGGGAGGAGCTTGGTAGAAAAAGCCTAGGAGACGCCGGCCATGTGACTTCCCAGCTAACAGAGGTTTTCCAGACACCACAGGCCATCCTCCAGTGAAGGTACCCAATTGCTGATGGCCTTAAGACTGTAACTGTGTAATGTCCCCCAAATGCCATTATCTTTGATGTAATCTTGTGTGGGAAGACCCATCAGTGTTAATTAGAGTGTAATTAAGACAGCCATTGAAAGCAGATTCTTGCTCCGGACAAATATCCCAAGTGCAACTAACAGTGACATTTTTGAGGAACTGCAGCCTAGAGAGGAACATCCTGGGAGAAAGCCATTTTGAAACCAGAACTTGGGATTAGACGCTAGCCACATGCCTTCCCAGCTAACAGAGGTTTTCCGGACACCACTGGCCATCCTCCAGTGAAGGTACCGGATTGTTGATGTGTTACCTTGGACACTTTATGGCCTTAAGACTGTAACTGTGTAACCAAATAAACCCCCTTTATAAAAGCCAGTCCATCTCTGGTGTTTTGCATTCTGGCAGCATTAGCAAACTAGGACAGATTTTACTCTTTTTGTACAGACGCCAGCAAGGACAAGCAAGTTGTTCGTGATTACTCAACAGGTCCTCTAATGGGGAAGCGAGGCCTAAGCCAGGGCTCAGGACTCCCTATGTGGCCTGCATTCTGTTTGGCTGGACTGGCCATGGATTCTGTTTCCTTCCCTTTCTAGGAAGCGAATAGTCTTTTCCTCTTTTCTTCCTGAGAAGGCTGAAGTCTGTGAGGCTCAGGCTTTCACCAAAGTCCTGTGCCTGAGCATCTACAAAATGATTTCTTTTGAGTTCTTAACACCTTTCTTAAAAGCAGTTTAAATTGCACAGGGGTGTAATTTAATTTTTCAGGACCTGGAGATTCTGAGTGCAATGCATGACATCAATACCACGTTCTGAATTTCCCAGCTATGCAGCACTCTGCTTTCAGAGATGGGTGCCCGTCAGGATGGGATGTTTCCCAATCTGGGCTAATGAGATGTGGGAAAACACTGGCTGCAGGTTCTGGAAAAAAAGCTCCTACTTTCTTCCATGGGAACTATCAAAAAAGCAGCTTGCTCTCTCTCCTGAGAGTGAGAAAGGGCACATACAGCTTTGGTTGCTGCTGGCAACCACATTGCAACCTTGAGAGGATGAAGTTGACACAGTGGAAGACAGAACGGAGAGACAGAACAGCACTGAGCAGATGGACTACGCCCTGCATAAAGCCCAGCCCGTCTTGAACATTTTTATTGTCACAGACCAAAACATTCCTTTTATTGTTTAAGCCAATTCAAGGCAGATTTTCTGTGATTGCCATAAAACTCATCCATCCTCCTGATACCTTATGGCAGTTCATACTCTGTGCTACAGGCCCCAGAACAGGGAGGCACAGTCTGTTCTGAGAAGATTCTGTTCTGATGCAGGTGATGTGTCCCTGGGTCACTGGGTTTTAACCCTCTTTTTTGGGCAAGAAGAGAAGGTCATCTAAGCTCATTTCACAGCTTGGGCCGGGGTGGTAAAGAGCCAGTCATCCAGCAAAGTCATGGTTGAAAGGATGCCTCAAGCACTCGGACATGATCCTCCGGATGCTAAGTGGGTTTGGGCTGCCAGATCCATGCGTGGCAGGGGCTCTTTGCTTGGGGTTCCTAGGCTCCTAGGGGCCATGCATAGAGAGGTGTCAGGAAGTTTGTGAAACTCTGAAGCAGTACACAGAATTTTGTATATGTACATTTTTACCAGATTCTCAAAATGAAAGAACCACTGCTCTATGTTGACTAATCCTTTTCCTTCTACTCCCAAGAAGGTTTGAATATCTGACAGATCATAGATGGCGGATGAACTCATTATGATTAAAAAAAAAAAAAACTTTAAAAATTGTCAGAGACTGTGACAAGCTTTTGAGGGAGGGGAGCAGGGGCAGGTACTGAATGAGAAAGTGTACCTGGAGATGCAAACAGCTATGAGATGGGGCAGAAAGTCAAGGTACATGGGTACACATGAGCCTGTACACATGGATGCTGCACGCCATGTGTATATATGGATAGCAAGGAACACCTGCATCATCTGACGGTTTTCAAAGGTCTTTTCCATTCACTGCCTCCTGTGGTGCTCATAGGGCCATGGGAGCTGGGTCTTCCATGTTTCCCCAGGTTCAGAGAGTAAATGACCAGGGTCCCTCAATAACTGTTCATGCTATGAGCCAAATTCAGGTGTTCTATTTCCTCTCCTAGTGTTCTATCCTCTATGTTGGTGGTTTCCTAACATGGCTGATCATCAGCATTACCTGGGATGCTTTTTTAAAATGCAGGATCCTGGGTTCAGCTGTAGCCCTGGAAATTCTGATTCAGTATGTCTGGGCAGGGCCTTTTTTGGAAGCACCCCAGGTGAATCTGAAGACCACTTAGGTTTTTGGAGCAACTATTGTATTCAAACAGCAGGGTGTGTGTTCCCCACAGGCGGGTCTAGCAAACCTGTGAAATAGGTAATATGTTTTGGATGCCTCTCATCTCCTCTTTCAGAGCCCTTTCTGCCCTCTGGCCATCCTTCCTGATGCTCTGTGGTCTTTCTGCTAAACCCTCATTAGATGGCAGCTGTTGGGCCTAAGAGTTACCCTTTTCTGGGGTGAATGCATTATCACAGTGGACTCTTAGGGATGGGCAACACTTCAAGTCAAAAGTAATGAATCTCTAATAGTGGGATTTCAGGCACTGGGACAGGCAGACGGATGCCAGAGATGTTTGGTGGAGGATGAGGGGGAGGGCACGACGACGTATTTTATCATGCTATGTGGGTGGTTGTGAATTCCTATTTGCCATGACAGCTCTCCATCATGGAACTGCCCACGTGTATATCACATGCACGCATAGATGGTAAACAAATAAAATACCCACAAAACCCTCAAAGTGAAGAGCAAAGATATATGAGTATGTATATTTTTAGAGCATGCAACCTCTTATAGGGAAAAAACATGAAAGCATTTTCAGTGTCAAGCCTTACCACAAGGCATGCTCTTCAAGCTAGAGGAGAGGCGTCTGGAAATACGAGTTTGTCATGGAAACGCTGACAGGGCTTCATCCGAGGGATGCTCAAAGGTGCAGCCTGGAAAGGCACAGCCTCGGTAGCTTATTTACATCCTGGCCCCCTGAATGATGTCTCTTTTCCTGGCCTTCCAGGAGTATGGGGAGCTCTTACCAGGAAGGTGACTGTGTCTCTCTTGCTGATGAGGGTTTTCAGGTTTCTAGACTGGGGAATAGAAGGGGTCTTAGGATCAATCTCACCTTTGGATGAAAGGCTCCTAGAGGGAGTGGAGAAAGGAATGAGGGAAGAAAGGAAGGAGGGATGGAAGGGAATTATACTGATTCTAATTGCCAGGCTCAACCCTAAGAGCTTCCAGGCATCATCTTCATGTCTCCATCACCGTAGCCTGTAACCCCTGAGGTACACAAAGTTATTTCTATTTTACAGAGAAGGGTACGGGCTGGCAGCACCCAGAGTGGGGAGCTTACAACTACATCCTTGGGTGGACTAGGTGGCTGCGGCAGTGTAAGAGATTTGAAATTTTCCCTGAACCATCATCTCCACCTGTTTGCTGATACCAAAAGCCCCCTTGAGCAGAGAGCAAAGGCCTTCCCTTGACAGGCAATGAGAAAGCTGGGAAGGCAAGTCCTCCTGGGAAAGGGTGCACAGTGGCCACTCTTGGTCCTGTTAAGGGGCAAATGTCTGACTACAGACCCCGTGCTGAGGACAGGTTTTGCTCAAGGGCAGGTGCTTGGTCCCTGAAGATACAGCTTCTCTGTTCTACCCCACTGGGACCCAAAAGTCTTGACAAGAGCCAGTGAAGGACATTGCTTTATGGAGCCAATGGGTGGGGCATAGGAGGCTGGATAGGGGGGTTGGGACGTTTCCATCCAGTGGAGAAAGTGTGGTCCCTTAGGGGCTCCCAATCCAATCCGATAAGGGAGGCAAGAGCTGCTCCTGCAAGGAGCCTAAGAATGAAGGAAGAGAGAAGGCACAAGACCATGCATTCCAGGAGCTTGCTGTCTGGAGAGGGAAACACCTGTTTGCTCAACCCCAGCAAACAGGTTGCCTGACCCCTGCCTAGCCATCTTGGGAACTGGAACTACTGATTCAGCCATGGACTGTGGCAAGAGTTGGGGTGAGACTAAGACCCCAGCCCAGTCCTGCGTGCCATGAGGCCGCAGAAGCATCCTCCTGACCTCCTGGAGTGCTCTCTACCGGAGCCGCCTGCTCCTGAGGGCCTGCAGCTCCTGCCAGACCCAGCAGCTCTGCTGGGAGGCTGGCTTGCAATCAGGGCTGCTCTTATGGGGCCCCACTGCTGCTCCCCTGCTCCATCTGTCCCCTGAAAACAGGTCCCATCTTTCCTTCCTCCCCACCAAGAGCTTTGGGAGCCTGGGAGATATTCCAGGGCTGGCTCTGACACGAATTTGCTGCTCAGAGCGCCAGGCGCTCAGAACTGACTCCTCTCCCTTACCCCTCAGAGGTGTTGATAGTAACAGCAGAGACGAGCTGCCAAGTTGGCAGGAGAACAGAGCGGCTGTGCACTGCGGATTGAGGGGGGCGGGGAGGAGGCGGCAGGCGGAACGGGTGCGGAGTGAGCCGGCAGAGGGCTGAGCCAGAGTCACAGTTTGTTTATCCTGAAATTGAAAGGGTTCCTCCAGTTTCGGCAGCAAGCATCTTGTACGTGGGGGAAAGGGGAGACGGTGGTGGAAAGTGGGCCCCAGGGGAAGCCCGGGGCGTGTGGTGCCAGCCAGAGGCCTGGGAGCCTCCAGCTCTGGGTGCTGCTAGGGTGCGAGGCTGTGGCCTTCTGACTGGGCCCTGAGGCCGCTGGGAGAAGCGCCAGGCCTTAGGGGCCTCAGAGATCTACCTTTGTTCCTGTGGAGCTGTTGATTAAGCAGGTGTGGGAAGCTCACCAGTTCCGAAGTTCTTCCACTGAGAGAGGATTCAAGAGGCAGTTAGGAGGATACCCATGCTCTGTAAACAGAAGATCCTGGGACCTTGGATCAACTTCTTTAAGCCTGAGAGGATAATAATATCTACTTGAGTTTTGTGTGAAGGTTTGATGAAGTAGTAATAGCCAAAACTTATCTACTGCCTAGGACATGGCAGACCATTCTAAGAGCTTTATGTATGTGAATGCATTTAATCTTTGAACAACTCTATCAGGTAGGTACTATTATTATTCCCAGTTTATTAATGAAATAACTGAGGCCCAGAGAGGTTAAGTAACTTAGTCAAGGTCACAGAGCTAATGAGTGGCAAAGTTGGGCCTTAAACACAATTGTGTCAGGCTTAGGCCATGTTGCTAGCCCCTACACAAATTGCCTTCACAGTGGAACCGAGCTCTTAGCACACTGCCTGGCACAGAGCACATGGGTAATAGATATTAGCCACAACTGTGACTCCCCCGAGCAGATCCAGACAAGGGATCCAGTCTCCTGACACCCACCCCAGGGACTCCATGGGGCCCTAGGGTTGTCTTCCCTACTATTTCTGGTTTGTATTACCTGCTCATCCTAGGCGTGGGAGGAGTTTCTCCTGTGGAGTGAGATCTGCTGGCCTTCTCTGCTCCTCTCTTCCTCTCGCCCCCTCCTTCCCGCTTCCAGGCAGTGGAGAGGAATTCTCAGCTTCCTCTAGTTACCCTCAGCCTGCTAAGAAAACAGAGTCTGCTATATCTGCTGCCAGTTCCTCCGTGGTGACAGCCACAACCCATTTGCTCAGTGCCAGCCCAGTCTGTGCTGTGGGTAGAGCCAGGGCCAGGGGCTGGGCCCCAGTTCCCCGTACCAGTCTCTGGGCCAGCCATTACAAGGCTGCACCTTGGGTGCCACGGAGAGGGAAAGGCCTGGGCCAAATAATTTCTTAAAGAACTTTTTGGCTCTAGAGCTATGTCTGAAGGTCAATGAGTTACATTCATAGTCTCTTTCTAGCGCTGAAAGAAAGTCCATTGTATCGACACATCCCCAAGTTTGGGGGGATTCATTATGCAGCCTTGCAAATTAGTCACAAACTTTACAAGCCCATAAAACTGCTATTAGGCCATCCTTCCCTCTTAGGAGGTACCAGCCAAAGCATTGTTTGCCACTTTCTGGGCAGCCAGACCTACCTCCTGTCAGCTGAGAGACAGCCAAATCAGAGCCAAGAGCCTGAAGCACTGGGACAATTAGACATCAGTGATCAGTACTGGGCAAAGGAATTGTCATAGAGGTATCTCAGAACAGCATTGCTTTGTTTGTGTTTTCTGGGAAGCATTGTTGTGTGGGCTACAGATTTACCCTCCTAATTGTTCCCTTCAGGCAATGAATGACGACAGGAGGCGATCCAAGAAGGGGTTGGGGAGCTGGGGCTGAAATGCCCCCGAAGGAAATGGAATATTCTAAATTTTAAACTGAGAGAACAGAGGAAGCAGGAATACGGTATCTTTCAGCCAGAATCTTTAATTAAAGGAATGCACGGTTCCCAGAGATCAGCTGGAACATGATGGTCAATAATAATGGACAAAGAGAGCTGTCACAACCCAACAACTCCTTTCTTGGTGCTAACTACCCAAACGGCACTTAAGAATCCTTCCGTTTGGGAGCGTTCTCTTCCTGGGCCAGGGCAGTGCAGGGAAGACGGAGGCAGCAAGTCAGGGAGAGGCCCTGATGTGCTTCAAGGCATCCCCGGAACGCAGTTTCCCATCACCACCCGGGGCTGGCCTCATCTTGGTCCTTTGGGGGCCAGAATGTTCAACTTGGTTTGTTGGAGATTTGCTTTTTCCTATGGGGAAAACATCTCCAACGTGGTAATGGAAGTCATAGAAAAGAAGGGATGGCCTTACAGTCACCTGCTGGCGCATACCTGTTCTGTCAAGTAAGTTACCCGGGCTTTTGTCTGCTGTTTCCGGAAATTCATTTACTCTGTTGCATCCTGAGGGGTTCATTTAAAATCTAAGACAAGGAGTCTGAGCGATCGGTATGGTGGGGGGACCCCAGTGGGGTGGGATGGCAACTCCCTTTCTCCTGTTTTTACTCCGTTTGGTGCAAAGCAGGACTCCAAAGAAGGGCATGAAGTCCCGAGAGGTGGGAAGCAACGAGCCAGAGCTGAGAAAGAGTAACAGCGGGAGCTAAAGTGTGGGGCACCGGCCTGCCTAGGAGGGGCCCGCCGGGGACAGGAGAAGGGAGACTGCCAGGAGAGGGAGGGCCGTCCGAGGTGGGGTGGCGGGGGTCGGGCACGCTCCCCCCAGCCCTCGGTCCTCCTTGGATGGGGTATACGGCAGGCCAGCCCCGAGGCGGGACAAGATGCCCTGTAAGAATTCCTTCCTTCTGGAGGCCTCTGTGGGAATCCAGAAAAGGTGAGCAGAAGTGGGTTGAGGTTCGATTTTCCTGAAGAAGCCCTGAGCTGGAGACAGGATGCATTGACTCTTTATTTATTTATGAGGCTATCGATCGTAATGCAGCTTTTCCACAGGATCCTGAGGTAGCTCGAGTTGGGAGAAGTAGCCAGTTAACTTACTTCACCCTGAAATGTCAGGCACTCAGATGGGCTGTCTCCCCTCCCCCCTGGTTCTCCTGCCTCTTCCCACCCTCTCTGCAGCCCCCTCCTCTGTGCACAGGATCCTGGGGTTAGGGAGGTAGGATAGGCCTTCTAGTATCTTCTTTCTCATGTCTGGCTGTGTTGTTCCCACCAACATTTAGGATACACTCCAACACCCCAGATCTTGAGAGCATGGAATAGTGCTTGACTCCAGTACAGACATAGGATTTCTGAGCTATAAAAAGCTTCCCAGTCAAACCTTTTTGTTTTACTGAGGAGAAACAGAGACCAGTGAGAAGTGACTTTCCAGAAGTCTCACTTAGGGAGAGGCACAACCTGGATAAGAATGGAGCCCTCCTGGTTCCCCCAGGTGAGGACCCTTTCTGCTGTACCACGTAGCCTCTCAGTCTGCAAGCTGATTGCTTGAAATGAACCTCCAGATCCTCGGTCCCCACTCTTCTCCCCATCCCAGGGTTGGGAATGCCTCTGAGCCAGGAACCACTCTCCAGGACACTTGCCTCCCTTCCCCTTTTTCCTAACAATTTTTTTTAATTAGAAAATTTGTAGGTTTACAGGAAAACCATTTTCCGTACTATTAACACTGCATTTATGTAGTACGGTGGTTACAACTGATAAAAGAATATAATTGTACAAATAACTATATAGTCCATAGTTTACAATTAGGGTTCACCGTGTTGCACAATCCCATGTTTTTATTTTTAATTTTTTATTGTAGTAACATATATGCAACCTAAAATTTCCCCTTTTAATCACATTGAAATGCACAATTGAATGGCGTTAATTACATTCATAATGCTGCGCTTCTGTCACCACCATCCATTACCAAAACTTTCCCAACATCCCCAACAGAACTCTGTACCAATTAAGCAATGACTCCCCATTCCCTACCTCTACCTACCTGGCCTCTGGTAACCTGTATTCTAGTTTCTGACCCTATGAATTTGCTTATTCTAATTACTTCATGTCAGTGAGATCATACAATATTTGTCCTTTTGTGTCTGGCTTATTTCACTCAACATGATGTCTTCAAGGTCATCCATCCATGTTGTTGCATGTATTTTAGGCTAAATAATGTTCCACTGTATATACCACATTTTGTTTATCCATTCTTCTGTTGATGGACACTTGGCTTGCTTCCATCTTCCAGCAAATGTGGATAGTGCTGCTATGAACATCGGTATGCAAATATATGTTCAAGACCCTGCTTTGAATTCTTCTGGGTATGTACTTAGAATTGGGATGGCCAGGTTATATGGTAATTCTATCCTTAATTTCCTGAGGAACTGCCAAACTATCTTCCATAGCAGCTGCACCATTTTACATTCCCACCAGCAATGAATGAGTGTTCCTATTTCTCCACCATCTACTCCAACACTTATTTTCCCTTTTCTTTCTTTCTTTTTTTTTTTTTTAACAGTAGCCATTCTAGTGGGCATGACTTTGCAGTTTCCCAGCTGGACCTCTTCTTGGTTTGCTGTGCTTGACGAAATCTTTGCTGTCATTCTCCCCCACCCCAAAAGAGGATTGAGGAGGTTCTGCATAACCCCAGAGGAAATGAGAGGGCTGTGACAATGTCTGTGAGTGTGATCAGCCTCTACTCCACCTCCTTCCCCCTCAGCCACCTTTCCTGAGGCCTGTTTCCTGAGCCCCAGTACTCAGTCCTCTGGTGGGTAGAGATGCCCCATGTCCACTAGTCCTTGTGGATATGATGGTTCTTCTCCCTTGGCCCTAGTCTACCTGAAGGGCAGGAATAGGCCTTTCCAGGAGAGTAGGATCCAGGACAAAGGCCAACCCTGCATCACCCCCAAGGGCTGGCCCCTCATCTTTGGAGACCTATGTTTGCCCCAACTTCATGTGGTTCTCGGGTTGGAGGCCATTGCCTGGGCTAGGTGGGCACTCTGCCCTACCAAGACTGTGCATGTCATTTTACTTCCCCTTAAGTTCATTTTGGCTTTCGGTGCTTGCCAAGGTTTAACCCAACTCAGTTTACTGCCTTATCCTTTCTTCCCTTCTCACGAGCTATGTTGCAGTCCAAAGGAATTCCACACACAAGCACTGCATTTTGTCCTTTGCCTCTATTGTTCCAGAATGCCCCGCCTTCATGCTCCACACATGGAGAAAACCCATCTTATACGGCACCCTCCCTGATTATAGCAGTGGATGTTCATTGAGCATCTATTACCTGCTGTAAACAGCCCTATATCCTCACAATAATCCAAAATTATCCCCATTTCTCCTTAGTATTACACAGCAAGCCAGTGGCAAAGCCAGGTTGTGATCCCAGCCTATGGTCTCCAGGGTCTGTGCTCTCAGCCACTATGCTATATTTATTACCTCTCAGAAAGTAGCTACTCTTTTCAAAATTTCCTTTCTCTTTCCTAGGATTTTATCTGCAGCTTTCTTATCACATACCATTTTTAAAATTTTTATTGTAATGACAACTCATATCCTTAGTTTCGTTACTAGACCTTGAGCTCTTCAAAAGTAGGAGCTGGGTCACATTCAGCATGTCCCCAGCACTGGGCCCAGTGCTAGCGCTTGGTAGGGGTCCGTCAAATGTGTTTTGAATGAAGGAATGATGCACAACTGAATGGATTTGAATCGTAGTAGAGTCTAATGTCTGCCTACTGCGGAGTAGGGAGTTGAACATACTTTTCTGAAGGGCTCCAGCTTCACATTTCCTTTTCAAAGGCACCACAGGAAAGGAAGGGAACAGAAGCATATCGTAGATGAGTGAGAACAGGAACGCAAACCCCTGCATGTCTGTAATTACAGGGCCTCTTCAGGCTGGCTGCTGCTGGCAGCATGCTGGGGGATGTGTGTTCAGTTCTGCAGGTTGGGAACTGCAGGTACTACTGATCGCTTTGTGTGATCTGACATGACTGTGAAAGGAAAAGAGAGGAGGATAATGAAACCTCTGAGCAATGGCTTTCCCAGGTGCAGGTCCTGCCCTAAGAGCAAGGGCCTCCAGTGCGTGCCTGCATCAGGCCCCACTTTCTGGAGGGCAGATGGAGATCCAGCCACCTTTTCTGTGTTGGACCCCTTTTGGATCAGGGAACCCCACATGGAGCAGCTGTGAGAGGGTGGCCTCTGACTGGGTATAGGACAGAGTTGTAACCAAGAAGTTAGGATTTAACAAATGATTATGATTACTGTATCATTATATAAATATTTCTTTTTACTTTCTGGTGTATTAGAGTGCCCAGAGGGAAATACTTGAAATTTCTGAACTGTAACCTAGCTGCCTTGATCTCTGATAATGATTGTAAACTATATGGACTTTATCTTGTGGTTGTAAAAACCTTGTGACAGACTCCCACTTGTACTCCCTTATCCTGTTTTTCAGCTTTTGGAGGCTTATGATCACTAAAGACAGCCCCTAATGTTTATTAACAAAGGGACCTGAGTCAGCCTGGAACTAACTCACCCCAATTCCAATTCTAAAACTATCTTGCTAGATGGAGCTGGATCTAACCAAAATTGGCCTGACATGTGCAGTAGCTTAAACTTTGACCTATACCTCATTATACTACTAAAAATCACACCCATCATAATATTAAGGCCGCCATCTTCATATGTGTGTTCTGTGACTAAGCATGTAATCAATCTGCGCATGTGCAATAATTAGATCATCTCTAACCTCGTCATCTTGAAGCATTGTGTTCATTATCTTAAAATGTGCCTATCTTTTGATACTATAAAACTATCAGAGTTACTGCAGTTCGGGAAGACAGATTTTTAGGCTGATAGGCCATCTGATCTCCTGCTTTGCTCTTTCTCTCTCTGAAACCCCGGTGTCTCAGGAATTGGTCATTTGAGTGCATGGGGCAGAGAACCCAAGGCTTTTGATCGGTATCACAGTCAACCCACCGAGGATCCTTCCTTGTTGAAAACAGATAACAGAAGGCTCAATGGAGAAGGGCATTGGGCAGGGGAATTTGAGTATTAGCCTCACCTACAAAGGGTCCGTGTGTGTGTGTGTGTGTGTGTGTGTGTGTGTGTGTGTGTGTGTGTGTGTGTATGTGTTCATGCATACCTGAGTATGTCAGAAGCAGTGAGGGGGCCAAAATAGGGCTGTTCTTCTTTTAGGGCCCTGAGGTCCCCTTGTGAGCCCACTTTCTCCTAAGTGCTCAGCTTTTCTGGTCAAAGTTTGGAATAGGCAGACCAAGCTGCTGGGTTATAGCTGGGGAGATGGTTTCTGACTCAGCCTTGATTGTAAATCCACCTTCATTGAGAGAAAGTGGGCTCCCACTTAACATTCTCAGCCTTGTTCCCACAATTGATATTCATCCCCTGCCCAAACCAAACAGCAAGCCTAAAAACCTTTGCTGTTGCATGGTACTTTTACTATGATACTTGTACTTTCAAAGCCCATTTACACCTGCTATCTCCTTCCATTCTTAAAATAGCCCCTCCAGAGGTGTGGAAAGTGAAAAATTATTTTTATTATAGATAAGGAACTGAGGCCTAGAGAGGCTATGTGACTTGTTTCAGGTCACACAGCAAGCTGGAAAAGGGGCCTCAGGAACCCCCACTCTGGCTTTCTGACTAAGTCCTTTCCCTTCTCTGCTCTGGGTCCCCACCCCCATCTCTTTCACCTCCTGCCTTCTGAATGGAAAGCTCCACAGAGAGGTTCACACTTCATTAGCAACATGCACATCAATTCTCCTGGTGCTAGGTAAATAGCAACTCAAAACAGGCACCCTCTACTCTGTCTCCTACTCACCTTCATCCCCACCCAGGAGGAAGCTCATCTCTAGCAAGAGTCCTCAACATAGCTCTCTTTCTGAAGATGTTGGGAACATGCCAGAGGGCTTTCCTGGCTGTTTGCCCTTCCAGACCCCCAGTTCCCGGGCAGACCTGGAGCAGGGATAAGGGTGATGTGTTACAAGTTCCCCATTGCCTCACCTTCCAAACTGGGAATCTGATGGTCACAGGGTAGCCATTTCTTTGAGCTTTAGAAGTCATCTAGTCCAGCCCTTTCCTTTATCTGAAGCTTTGTCTATCTGACTTTGGAATGAGTTTCATTTACGTACTCAACAAATATATATTTACTACTGATTTGTGCCTGTCTTGGCTCTAGGTGCTGGGGATACAACAGTGAACAAGCCAGGTAAGATGCCCATCAGTCTGAGAGTGGTGTGGGATGAGCCCAGGATAGAGAAGTAATGGGAGCTCAGAGAAGCAAGGTGGATGGGGAAGGCCTCCCAGAGAAGAGATGTCTCTAAACTGAGGCTGGAAAGATAACTGGGGCATTACACAGGCAAAGAGGGGAAAGAGTGTTCCAGGTACCGGGAACAGCATCTGCAAAGGCCCAGAGGCTAGAGAGTACACAGTACATTTAGGGACCTGAAAGAACGGCATAGGGCTGAAGTGTAGAGTATAAGGGAAAAGGAGGGAGGAGGTTCTGAGCAATAAGGCTGGAGGGTGAGGTTGGGACTGGGTCATGGAGGGCTTGAAAACCATGTTGAGTAATATGAACTTTATTCTAAAGGCAGTAATAAGCCACTGAAGTTAAGATGAGTGATATGTTCAGATTTGTGTTTTAGAGAGTTCATTTTGGCTATTGTGTGGAGTGGCACTGGTCAATAGAAATATAATGTGTGCCACAAATATGAGCCATGTATGTCCTTTAAAATTTTCTAGTAGTCACACTAAAAAAGTAAAAAGAGACAGGTGAAATTCATTTAATAATATATTTTATTTAATCCAATATATCAAAATTATTATCATATTATCATTTTAACATATAATCAATAAAAAATTATTAATGAGCTATTTTACTTTTTTTCATAGTGAGCCTTGGAAATCCAATGTGTATTTTATACTTACAGCACATTTCAATTTGGACTAGCCACCTTTTTTTTTTTTTAATTAAAGTCAGTTTTATTGAAATGTATTTACATACCATACAATCATTCATGTTGTACAATCAACTGTTCACAGTACCATCATATAGTCATGCATTCATCACCCCAATGGACTAGCCATCTTTTGAGTGCTCAATAGCCTCATGTTGCTATTGGCTACCTGTTTGGACAATGTAGATGTAGAGAATGAATTTGAGGGGAGAAAGACCAGAGGTTAGGAAACCAGGGTGGGGAGGGAGCTGTTACAGTTGATCTGGAGGATGATGGTGGCTTGGGGATAGAGACAAAGGCACAGCTTTCAAAGATATGACTGCTAGTTTCTGGCTTGGGCAACTGGGTGGATGCTGGGGTCATTATGAAATGGAGAAGCCAGGAGGAGAAGAGGTTTGGGGGTGAGTGGGTATGAAAGTGTTAGAAATGATGGGTTGTGTTGTGAATGTGTTGAGTTTGAGATGTTCATGGGGCATCTGTAGAACTACTATTCAAGATTTGCTCTCCCCTTCAAGTTTTGGCTGGACATATGGCCATCCAGAATAAAGACCATCTTTTCCATTCTCCCTTATAGCCATGTGTACCCCTGTGACTAACTTCTGGCCAGTGGGAGATAGGCACATGTGTGCGTGGCTTCTGGAAAGTATCTTTGAAGAGAGAGGGCATGCCCTCTCACTGCTTCCTCCTTCCTGCTGGAGCCTGAGCAGCCATCTTGGATCAAGAGGTGAAAGTTGAAGGTTTAGGGTGGCAGAATAACAGGATATAAGGAGGCTGGGAACCCTGAAATATTGGAGTCATCGTACGAGGCCTGGACTTATTACCTCTGAACACCTTTTATCTCATTTTGGCCCTTTTACTTGGAGTTTCTCTTTTATAAGCAGCTGAACCTTATTCAAATGAATACAGAACCTAAATGGAGGTGTCCAATGGGTGGTTAGATCTGATGGGTGTCACCACAAGGGGAGAGGTCTGGGCAGGCTACATATAGATTTGGGCATTACTAATCCATAGTTGGTTGCTGAAGCCATGAGCTCTATAAAGAAGAATGGTCTAGTGAGAAAAGGACCTAGAGCAGAACTCTGAGGAACACCAACATTTAAGAATGGGCAGAGGAAGAGGAACCTGCAAAGGACTGAGAAGGAGCATCCAGAGAGGTAGGAGGGAAACCAGGAAAGCGCTGTACCACAGAAGTCCAAGGAGAAGAGAGTTCCAAGGAAGGAGAGATCAACAGTGGTGAAGGCAGCTGTCTCTGCTTACTCCTACTGGTGTGGATGGTACTGGGGAGCCTGGAAAAACCGGCTTACGGTTTTGCTGTGGTCCCAAATCCCAGTAAAGGCTGGTCATCGTAGCTCAATGTCCATCAGTTGGCTCAGGGTCCATCCTCTAGTTCAGGGTCCGTCAGTTGGCCCCTAGTTTCTTTAGGATAAAGTTGTAGCTCCTTAGCATGTCCTTCAGGCTGCTCACCAGCAGTCTGGCCTCAGCTTGTCTGCCCAGTCCTGTTTCCTTTCCCCAGCATGCTGTGTCCCTGCCAGACCTCATTTTCTACCATTCCCTCCCTTGGCTGCATGTGCTTCTCTCTGAGTAGAGAAACTTCCTTCCGTTTCCCTTATTTTCAAAATCCTACTCACACTTCAAGATTTACCTTACCTCAAATGTCAACTCTTCTGTTCCCTGATTATTCCAGACAGATTAATTGTCCCCCACTCCTACTCCATGCTCCCAGAGCATTTTTGCTTACTTTCAATCACTGCCCTCATTGCAGTCTGGGCTTGTATTAAATTTTGGTTGCATACACATGTATCTCCTCGCTGGACTGTGCTCTTGGAGGAGTCTGAGTGCTTCTGGCTACTTGTCCCTGTCCCCCTTGGTGTCTTCTACAGAGCTTGTTGAAAATGTTAAATAAATGTTTGTGGATTTAATGGAATTGTTGTCCTCCATAAACCCCAAATAATGTCTTCTTTGCCATATCACTTCAGGGGTAGAAAGGACAGAATACACTGAAATAGAGAAGTCTAGTTTAGAGGAAAAGAGACAAGGAATTGGGTTTGAATTGAACTCTTCAGAAAAACAGTCCTGTTCTGAGCTTCTCCTGAACCCAAGTAGCTTTTATCACCTCAGCACTCAAAACTACCTTCTTAATAGATAGGCATTAGGAAAAAAATCAACAAAACCAAAAGTTGATTCTTTGAAAAGAATACAAATACAACAAAATGGACAAACGTTTAGCTAAGCTGACCAAGAAAAAGAGAAAGAAGATTCAAATTACTAAAATCAGAAATGAAAGCAGGACATTACTTCTGACCTTACAAAAATAAAAAGGGTTATAAGGAATACTATGAACAATTGCATGCCAACAAATTATGTAGCCTAGAAGAAATGGGCAAATTGTTAGAAAGACGTAAACTATCAAAACTAACTCAAGATGAAATAGATAATCTGAATACATTTATAACAAGGAAAAGGATTAAACTAGTAATTTTAAAACTTCCCACAAAGAAAATCCCCAACCAAGTTGGCTTCACTTCTGAATTCTACCAAATATTTAAAGAGTTAATACTAATCCTTCACAAACTCTTTGAAAAAACAGAAGAGGAAGGACCACTTCCTAACTCATTCCATGAGGCTAGTATTACCAAATACCAAAACTGGACAAAGATATAACAAGAAAACTATATACCAATATCCTTTATGAATAATGGATGCAAATATCCTCAGCAAAATACCAACAAAATTAATCCAGTAATATAGAAAAAAGATTCTATACCATGAACAAGTGGGATTTATCTCATGAATGCAAGATTGGTTTAACATCCAAAAATCCACCAATGCAATACACCATATTAATAGAATAAAGGAAAAAACACATGATCATCTCAAAAAGCATTTGACAAAACTCAACACCTCATCATGATAAAAACATTCAGCAAACTAAGAATGGAAGGAATTTCCTCAACCTGGTAAAGATCATCTATAAAAATCCCATGGCTAACATTATACTTCACGGTGAAAACCGAAAACTTTTCCTCTAAGATTGGGGATAAGCAATGCAGGCATTTAGGCAAGAAAAATAAATAAAAGGCATCCACATTGGAAGGAAGAAGTAAAACTACATTTGAGGTGACACAAAAATCCTATGGAATCCACACACACGCACACACACACACACAGACATACACACGCACAAGTATTAAAAATAAATTTAGCAAGGTTGTAGGATATAAGATCAATATACAAAAAAATCAATTATATTTCTCTACCCTAGCAGTGAAAAATCCAAACATGAAATTCAGAAAACAATTCCATTTTTTAATACCATCTAAAATAATAAAATACTTAGGAATAAATTTAACAACAGAAGTTCAAGTCTTCACTGGAAATGATAACATATCATTTAAAAAAATAAAAGAAGACCTAAATAAATGAAAGACATCCATCTTCATAGATCACGAGACTTAATATTGTTAAGATGGGAATATTCCCCAAATTATCTACAGATTCAACACAACCCCTAGCAAAATCCCAGCTGGCTTTTTTACAGAAATTGACAAGCTGATCAGATTTCAATACTTACTACAAAGCTACCATAATCAACACAGTGTAGAATTGGCATAAGGGTTGACATACAGATTAATGGAATGGAATTGAGAGTCCAAAAAGAAAACCTTACATTTATGGTCAATTGATTTTCAACAAAGGTATCATGATAATTCAATGTGGAAAGAACAGTCTTTCAACTAATGATGAGGAACAACTGGATATCTACATGCATAACAAGGAGGTTGAACCCCTACCTCACACCATACACAAAAAATAACTAAAGTGGATCACAGACCACTATGATCTAGTATCTATAAAACTCTTAGAAGAAAACATAGAGTAAATCTTTGTGATCTTGGGTTAGGCAATGGTTTCTTGGATATGACATCAGAAGAACAAGTGACAAAAGAAAAAACAGATACATTGGACTTGATCAAAATTAAAATTTTTTCTGCTTCAAAGGACACTTAAGAAAGTGAAAAGACAACTCAAGTAATGGGAGAAAATATTTACAAATCATATCTCTGATATCGAACTTGTATCTAGACTATTTGAAGAATTCTTACAATTCAATAGTAAAGAGACAAATATCCCAATTGAAAAAATGGGCAAAGAATCTGACTAGACATTCCTGCAAAGAAGATATACAGATGGCCAACAGCACATGAAAAGATAATCAGCATCATTACTCATTAGGGAAAATGCTATTCAAAGCCACAATGAGATATCACCTTATACTCACTAGAATGGCTATAATAAAAAAGACAGATAGCAATAAGTATTGGCAAAGATGTGGAGACATGCACTCCTGGCAGGAATGTAAAATGGTGCAGCTCCTTTGGAAAAAGCCTGGCAGTTCCTAAAAGTTAAATATAGAGTTACCATATGTGCCAGTTTGAATGTATCATGTCCCCCAGAAAAAGCCATATTCTTTGATGCAATCTTGTGGGGCAAACGTTTTAGTGCTGACTGGATTGGAATCCTTTGGGTGTTTCGTGGAGATGCGCCCCACCCAACTGTAGGTGATAACTCTGATGAGATATTTCCATGGAGGCATGGCCCCACCCATTCAGGGTGGGCCTTGATCAGCAGAGCCATATAAATGAGCTGACGGGCAGAGGGAACTCAGTGCAGCTATAAGTGATGTTTTGAAGAGGAGCTACAGCCAAGAGGGACACTTTGAAGAAAGTACAGGAGCTGCAGATGAGACACATTTTGAAGACGGCCGTTGGAAGCAGACCCTTGCTCTGGAGAAGCTAAGAGAGGACAGATACCCAAAGTGCAACTAACAGTGACATTTTTGAGGAACTGCAGCCTAGAGAGGAACATCCTGGGAGAAAGCCATTTTGAAACCAGAACTTGGGATTAGACGCCAGCCACATGCCTTCTCAGTTAACAGAGGTTTTCCGGACACCACTGGCCATCCTCCAGTGAAGGTACCGGATTGCTGATGTGTTACCTTGGACACTTTATGGCCTTAAGACTGTAACTGTGTAACCAAATAAACCCCGTTTATAAAAGCCAATCCATCTCTGGTGTTTTGCATTCCGGTAGCATTAGCAAACTAGAACACCATATGAACCAGCAATTCCTCTCTTAGGTATATACTCAAGAGAAATAAAAACTTGTACACAATATTCATAGCAACATTATTCATAATAACCAAAAAGTAGAAACAACCCAAATGTCCATCCACTTATGAATAAACAAAATGTGGTGTACCCATATAATAGAATATTCTTTGATAATAAAAAGAAATGAAGTACTGATACATGCTACAACATGGATGAACCTTGAAAGTGTTTTGCTCATTCATGAAAGACCACATACTGTATGGTTCCATTTATATGAAATGTCCAGGACAGGTAAATCCACAGAGACAGAAAGTAGATTAGTGGTTGATTAGAGCTAGGGAGTGGGGTAGAGTGAGGGAAATGGTGAGTGACTGCAAATGGGTATGGGGGTTTCTTTTTGGAGTGATGAAAAGGTCCTAGAATTAGATAATGATGGTGGTCATCCAACTCTGTGAATATACTAAATGCCACTGAATTATATACTTCAGAAAGGCAAATTTTATGGTATGTGAATTATATCTCAATAAAGCTGTTAAATATACAAAAATAAATCTACATTATGCCAAAATATAAGCCTCTATTTTCTCAATGAGAAGATCTGAAAAAAGGTTTTTGCCAATTTGAATATATCTCTGTATGTCTGACATAAGGCAAAGTTTTCCTCCAAAAAAGATTCTCAAAAAGGAAGGCAAAGCTGTTTTAGGCCTCTCCCCACCCCATACCCCCACTCTAAGGGAGAGAGGGTGTGAAAGCATAGCATATGTTTTTATGACAGTGGGGACAAGGATCTTCTTTACCAATGATATTGCTCCCCTTCTGAGGCTCTCCGAGAAAGTAGAGAGCAGTGGTTTCTCGTTGTCCAGCATCTGCTCCCCTGCTTCTAGTAATAGCATGTCCATGTTCCCTCTGTCAGCTATTCCTCTCTCAAGCCCAGAAGGCCTGTCAATCAGGTGCCCTCTCCTTCTATGGTCAAGAAGTGGACACATGACCCAATTTGTCCAACTGGATGCCCTTCTTTGGGTATTTGAATTAAGAGTTTGGTGACTCAAGGAAAATGCAGCTAATTTGCCATGCTGGGATGTCCTGAAAAAACTGTTCCATGGTTCCTGCCACCTGCAGTCAGGGTTGCTGTTCGGCTCCTGTTTTTTTTCTTGCACCCAATGACTCTAACTTGGTCTTTTCAGACATTTGAAGGCTGATAAATTCTATATCATTGCTTTGGTAGAGACAAGGTGTCTCAGGATTGGTCAGACAATGAAGGAGGAAGACTCCTAAATTATAGGAGTCGTGGCCCGAAAACCACTACTTCCAATAGAGCATCTTCTCTTTGGTTAATTCTTGGTGACCATTTGCTCTAATATTTTAATGAAAGCTCTAACCATTCATTAAATGTCAGGGCACTTTGTTAGTTGGGAGAATATGAAGATGAATAAAATAATATCCCACCTCTCAAAGAATTCAATTGGTGTGTGCTGAGAGAGTAGTGAAATACTCTCTGAATTCTGACTGAGTGAATTAGAGGGAAGGATCAGAAAAGGGGGGCACTTGAGCTTTGCTTGGCTAGAGGCAGAGACCCCAGCCTGAGAAATTTCTATGACCCAGTGGGAAGGTACCCTTTGCAATGATGTATTGAAATCAGAGAATCACGGACTCTGGGGCTGTCAGGGACCTCATGTCAGCCAGTCCTACATTTGCTAGATGAAGAAATGGAGATTCTGTGAGGTGGAGTGACTTGGCTTATGGAACACAGAAAGTAGTGGTTGAACAGGGATTAGGACTTCTTTGACTCTCAGTACAGTGCTCATCTCACTAACTCCCAATCACATGGTTCACCTTGGCGGGCTCCTCCAAGTTTCAGGAGTTTTGGGGAGGAGGAGGAATAATATTTAGGGCTTGGTAAATGGCTGCCCAAAGGCAATGGAATTGAGGCAGGTTCCGGTTGTTTTAGTCACCCTGCTTTCTTCTGTAGGTTTTCCCTCTGGAGACTTGGCAGGCGAGACTGGCACCAGGGCTTGCACTGCAAAAGGAATGTTAGTGTGTGTTTTCCTCCCTTGTCCAGTTTCCTGGAACACCTGAAGCAGGTCAGTGGCTAAAGAGCTTGGTGACATGATCTCCATCACCTCCATGGTCTCTTTCCTCTGAGTGATCCAGTGAGTTGGGGATGGAGATCCCTTGGTTGTCTTTACCAGAAAGTGCTGGGGATATCAGTCAAGCATCTAGCAGGGAGTGTGAGGAGGAAATCAATTCAGAAATGAGGTCTGGACTTTCCCCAGGGCTGACAATGATTTACCTAAGCCTGGCAACTTGCTCTGGGTGGAAAGGGTGCAGTGTAAATAGTGTGCATTGGTGGTTCTGGCAACAGAGACAGAAGAGCCTGGACACTGTTCTTTGGGAGCTGATGCTTGGATGGAGGAAGAGAAGGAAAGATGTCTTTCCAGGCTGTGCTCTTCAGCCATCTCTGGGCATGATCAGTTTAATCAGTACTTATAGAGAACTTCCCATGCTCTGGGAATTGTGCTAGGACCTGTGGCCCACATATAAATAAGATGCAATCCCTGCCTGCAAGGAACTATAGACAAACATAAGACGGAGAAGTTAAATAGAATATGGTCAGCAATAAGCCCAGGACGTTACAGAAGCACAGAAGAGGGATATGTATCCCACCTGGGTTTCAAGGACGGTTTCATAGAGGAGAGGACACCCAAGTAAAGGAGTTAGCCAGAAAACAATGCTACAAGATTCACAGGCTAAAGAAGTGCTTTGTTGGGAAATGAATCATGCCCCCACCAAAGGCCCCAACCTCTCATCCCATTTGTAAATAGGACCTTTGAAGAGTTCTTAGTTAAGGTGCCCAAATTGAACAAGGGTGGGTCTTAATCTGATATGGCTGAAGTCCTTATAAGCAAAGGAAATTGGACACAGGGAAAGAAGCCATGGGAAGAGCAAGAAACGAAGTCAATGGAACCTGGAAGAGAAAGGAGAGGCTATTGCCATATGACAGAAAAGTCAGGGAATTCCAAGGATCCTCAGCAGCCAGCCTCAGATAGCCACAGTATTTGGAGAGAAAGCATCACTTTGCTGACACCTCGATTTTGGACTTCTCCTAACCTCAAACCTGTGAGCTAATAAATTCCTGTTGTTTAAGCCAACCCACTGTGTGGTATTTGTTTTAGCAGATGGGAAATTAATACACACATGAAACAAACAAACCACATGAACCACATGTGGAATCTGGGTGTGGGGGAAACGACAAGTAGATGATGGTGTTACAAGAGTATGAGGAGGGAGATGGGAAGTGTGGGGGTGGATAAGGCAGAGAGGCATGTGTCTGTATATGGTGGGGCAAAGTTATGCTAAAGAGCATGGTCTTTATTCTGAGCCGGGAAGAGGGAAGTACCTCAGGAGATTTACATTTTAGATAGGTCACTGCAGGGTGGATTTGGGGAGGAGGAGCCAAGAGTGGAGGCAGGGAACCAACTGGAAGAAATGCACTCATGAGAATGGGGGTGCAAACTGGAGAAATAGCCAGGAGGTGAGGGATGGAGATGAGACGGATAAGAGAGAGGCAAAAATCAAAGGGGGCTCCCAGATTTCTGGGTTGGTGCCTGGGTGGAAAATGGGGCCATCACTCATATGAACGAGAAACTGTGCCAGGAGTTTTTCATGCATTGTCTCATAACTCTGTGAAGTAGGTATTATTATTCTTCCCAATGTATAGATGAGGAAATTGAAACTTTTGAGATGCTGAGTGGCTTGGCTAGATGTGCACACCTGGTAGAGTGGTAGAAAGTGATCCGAATCCAGGCATTCTGCCTCCAGGGTTCATGCTCTGAACCACCAGGCTTTATATCTGTGGAGAGTCTGAAGAGCCCGTGGAATATCCTTAGTGGGGCCATCATGGTTCGGATCATGGTAGAAACTATGAATGTGAATTAAATACTCAAGTTGAACCCCCACCCCTCGCCCCCGCCCCGTGCCTGCCCTGTTTCTCCTCAGTGGGGAAAGCACAGAGCCCTGGGGAACACTGATGATAAAGAAGATAGCCAGAGGGTGAGGGGCCCACAAGTGAGACAGAAACAGAAGCATTTTCTCTGATTTTTAAATCAGACACAACTACAGTCTGGGCACGAGAAAACTGGGTGATCATGAACAGTGTGGTGGTATCAAATAAAACGTCCACTAAGTTAAGCTGACATATTAATTATAACAGTTACTATGTTGCATAGTAATTATCCTGAACAGTAAGCATTTACATAAATAGCATTAATTAGGATGGCACAAGTTTCCCAAACTGTGTCCTGTAGAATAGTTGCTCCTAGAGATGTTAATAAATGTTTAGATAAAAAGGGGCTTTGGAGTCAGATAAGTTTAGGGAAGGCTGGTATAATTTAAACAGAGAGCCAAACCCCTGGTTTACACTTATTTCTCTCTTTTCTCTGTTAGGAGGCAGTATAGTGTAGTAATGGCTAAGAGGGTAGGCCCTGGAAACAGACAGCCTGGGGCTGAATCTTGCCACTGACAAGGTGGGTAAACTTGAGCAAGTTACTTAACTTTTCTAAACCGCATTTTCCTCACTTGTATAGAGAAATAGTAATATACTCACTTCAAAAGATTGTTCTTGAGACCAAATGCAATAATGCCCTTAAAACAGAACAGAGCTTGGGTCACAGTGAGGGCTCCATAAATGTTACTCTATAAATCATATGATTATGAACAAGTGCTCCTGATATCCTATAGAGTTTAATCCTTGTCACTCATCTGCACATATATACTGATGCCGCATTTCTTGAAAGTCAAATGTCTCGGCTCTGAGTCCCCTGAGTTGACATTCTCTGTGCCCCCACCCCTACCTCACCACAGCCTAGGACTGGGAACCACTGAGCTCCTACCCCACTTCACTTCAGGGAAGAGGACTAGATAGAGGGAGGATTTAATCTCCAGCAGCACGGCCTTTAAAGAGCCACTGCCAACTCACAGTCAACTTGGTGCCCACTTGAAAAAGGCATGCATCCACTGGATGGACACTGGCCTGGACCAGGGCATGCAACTTGGCGAGTATTTTAGTCTCCAATTGCCCCGCTCTGCCAGATGCCCTAGTACAACCATACATGGCAGCTCTGACTTTCTGGTCCTAAGGAAGGGTCTGGAAGCTGATGATCATTGGAGAAAAAAGGTACTCACTCCCCCTTCTCCCAGCATTCAAGAGACAAGGTCTCCACAAGCCCTAGTAGAAAAACTGTCCTACCTCTTTTCCTTCCTCTCCCCACATGTGCCCCACCCTTCATTCATTCATAAAGAGGCTGACATCAGAATACCCTTGGTGTGAGCAGATACCCCAGCTCTGCCCTCTTTCTCTGAAATCATGATGTTGGGAGATGACAGAGATGTGGAAAGCAGAAGCAAGGAAGGGATGATTTTTCAGGTTTCTTCTGACACATAATGAGCAACAACTTCAACCACAGCATGCCAGGGCCAGAGCAGGTCTGTCTTCCTGACCATGGTTTGGGGCAGAGAAGGGAGAAGAGTAGGAATGGGAGCTACCCCTGGCAGCTTCTTAATCTCCACTGTGTGGCTAAAATGTTGGCTCCCAATGAGGACCCTCAGCACCTCTTTAGGTAGATACTTCCTAGGTGAAACAGTCCAGGGGGTGGTGGATAGGGTGGATAGGGGTAGCAAGTGCATTCAACAGTGCACACACATTCACACATGTATACACTCCCACAGACAGTCTCCTCAGCAGCCAGAGGGACTGCGGCCTGGAAGCACCACTTTTCAGCCTAGAAACCAAATCTAGGCCTGACCAGTGGTGATTCGGCAAGGGCCCTCCCCACCCTGTACCTCTGTTCCCTCCTTTATAAAGTGAGAAATATGATTTTTAAGGCTCCCCATAGCTCTGATATGCTATGGTTCACACCTCTCGGGGGTTATTCACTCCTCCTCCAGTCCTGCCTAATGTAGGGGATCGAGTTCAGGTCCCAGGGTAGTGCAGATGACCAGAAATGGCCCAGTCTCCCCTCTAACCCAGAAAAACCCCAAGGTGGTAAACGTGCAAGGAAAGAAGAGGCTGGTGTACCAAAGAGAAACCTCACCCCTTACTATTTTGTTTGGTTATTCTTGGAGAGGAACACAGCCTGGGGCCCCAGCTGGGGTTTAGGTCCTGCGGCCTTCAGGCTCAGAATCAAAGGCTGGGCTAGAACAGGAAGGGACCTTCCCAGAGTGGGAGGGGAGGAGAGCCCCTGGGCTGTTCCTTTACCTCTCCAAAGGCTGCCTCCCTCTCTCCTCCCCCATAGACTGGGGAGGCGGGGATCCTGCCGTCTCCTCTGAATCTGGTGGTTTTACCCCCTTCTCCTTCATTTCCCAAAGGTTGGGGTCTCCACACCTTTTCCACCTGCTCCTGGGTCTGACATCTCCATCCTCTTGTCTTTTTTCTCCTTGGGTTTGGGGTCTCCACGTTCCTCCTCCTCTTCCTCCCCCTGGGCATGGCTTTTTTATTCCTTTTTAGTCCTGGACTCTCCAGCCCTGGGTGAAGGGGTCTGCATTCTTTTTTTCTCTTCTTGGGGCCACATCTCCCTTCCCCCACCCATTTTAGTTCCCCCTCCCCACCCCCTCCTTCAGCCCCGAGGCATTATGGGAGGAAACAAGATGTGGGGCGAGAGCGGCGCGGGGAGAAGCCCGCAGTGCGGGGCCGGGCGGGCGCAGCCAATGGCGAGCGCGGACGGCGGCGCGCGCGGCGGGGGGGCGGGGGCGGGGCGCTATTTCAGCGGGGTCGCGCGCCGGCCGGGCTCAGCAGCGGAGAGAGCGGAGCTGCGAGGCGTTATCTCCGAGCAGGCGGGGGGGCCGGCGGGCGCCAGGCGGAGCGCGGGCGACCGGGAAGCTCGAAGGGCAGGTGGCGAGGGCGGAACGCGCGGCCCGGGGCTGCGGGGCCGAAGACCGAGGCGGCGGCGATTTCTCTTGGAGGAGCCGAGGGGACTCCGCCCCTGACCGCGCTCTGCCTCACGCCATCGCTGCTTCCCCGGGGCCCGCTGCGGACTCGCCTCCGTGAAGGTGAGCGGTGGGGGGTGGGGGGTGAGGAGGGCGGCGGCCCCACGCGCTCGGGGCTTAGCTGCGGAGTCTCTGCGTCCTCCTTGCTCCACGCCGGCCCCATCCCCGGTCCCGAGGCCTGGAGCAGGGCTGGCCCCGCCGCCCTCAGCGTTGACGGTCCCGCAGCCGCAGGACGGCCCCGGCGCCCTTCCCTCCCAGCGCAGCCTCGGTTGCGCCACGCTCTGCCCTCCCGGCCCTCGTGGCACGGCTGGCGGCCTCGGGGCTGTGCAGGTGCCGCTCCCCCCTCCCCTCGGGAGTCTCCTTGCGCTGCGTGGAGGTTTCTGGTGTTTGAGGCCGAGGGAGAGGGGGTGGAGAGGGCTCGGGCGTGACGCGGCTTCTCCTGCCGCCGCCACCCTCTGGGGCGTCCTTCCTGCAGCGAGGACTCTCAGTCACTCCGGCGCTTCTCTAGGTTCGGCGGGGGAGGTTGGCTGACCGGCCAGGGCCTGCGGACCTGGCCGGGGGGCAGATGGGGAGGAGGATGCTTTTTCATTACCCGGTGCTGGCCTTCGGGACCGCAGCTCTCTGGAGGATGGGCGAGGGGGAGGGATACGGCCTAGGGGAAAATCGCGTTTGTGTGGGGGGTGGGAGGCGCATTGGGGAACAGTCCAGGTCATTGGAAGGCTTAGCCTTTCTTGTCGAAAAACCGGGGATGGAGGATATGGAGCTGTCTTGGGGTGCCCTTTTCGCTGTTCAAAGGAGCCCCTGGTTCGTGACTAAGGTAGCTGGCCTGGGTCCCTCTGGCCATTCTTCTATCTAGAGGCTCAGGTCCTTTTCTTTTTTTCCCAGGAGGAAGGCGCTAAGCTGGGCACCTCCCTGTCCTTTTCTCACTGGCACCTTGGACAGGGGTGGCCGGGGCTGGGCCTCTGCTTTCTCAGCCGCCTGGGGGGCCAGGGGTGAAGAATCGTGGTATTGTAGTCACAAGACGAGTATTATGTAACTGCAGGCTCTCTCCTGGAGAGTAAAATGGCTTTTAATTATTCTGACAAAGTTGTTCTTTTGGACTTTGGGTATGAGGCAGTGGAGCAGGTGAGCTTGCTGGGAAACCTGTGCCAAATTCGTCCTTGTCTATAACCGGTCCCCACCCCCACCCCTGGGTTTGTAAACAGTGCACCCTTCTGAGTGGTAACCTGGAATAGGCCACCAGGTGACAGTAGCTTTCTTCACATTTAAAGAGCCTTATAATAGCAGAATATTCTCCCAGTGCTGCTGTTTGTACCTTTGCTGCAACGCACTGAAGTTGTCCTATTGCTCTCATTTCAACTATTGGTTTTTAGATGAAGATACTGACTTGTCCAAGGTCATATAGCTGGTTAGGCCTTGAACAGGGTTTTCTGACCTTTGCTCAGCTCCGAGTAGTGGTACTCTCAACCTCCCTCTTGAGGCTCTGACTTTCTCTCAGGGGTATGTCAGAGGGTCCCCCGTCCTAGTGCAGGGACTGGAGTGCTGGTCCACTAATCCTTAAGCTCTGGCATCCTCTGCTGAAGTAGAACCAGCCTAGCGTAGTTGGCAGTGCCAGACAAAGGTGCCTTGGATGCAGTCAAGGACTGCCTGGCTAGTGGCTGGCATGCGTGCATTCTTTGCATCTGGTGGAGGCTGAAAATGTAGTCGGGAGTTCTTTCCCTTCCAGTCCTTCCAGCACACAGACTACTGTGGTGGTCAGATTGGCTTGGAACAACACCAGGGACCTCTCCTTGAGGAGGCAGACCCCTCTACCTCTCTAGCCTCATCTCGGAGCTGGATGAGGCTGTCTTTTGTCCACTGGGGTGGACCATGGGTAGGTGGGTGGGGATTGTTGCTGCCCTGTGTGATGGGACTGTGGTCAGTGACAGAAAGCGGGATTTTGAGCTCATCCCGTCTGCTTCTGCAAAGCACCTTGCGTGCTATAGACTGCCAGGCAGGTCTTGGCCAGCCCTCTTGGGATACTTCTCATCCCAGGAAGGGGCCTTGTGGGGTCTTGGAACTCTGGGTCTTATAGGACAAATGCCATGGTCTGGATAGCAGGGCTGTGAAACAGGGCTGTTAAAGTAATAATTCTTCACCTTGCTTTGGTACTTTTAATTTTATTTTTTATCTCTATCACCCTGTTTTAAATACCATGTGTTTTTATTTAGGAGAAAGAGGGCTTCATCATTCCTGTGAGGAGAATCAGATATTCTCCCCTAGCGTAGGTTCACCTTGTAAATTCGTAATTTTTGAATGACTGAATACATTTGACATGAGGAAACAAAGATCCAGGGAATGACAAATCAGTGTTGGAACTGGGTCCAAAATCTAGGGCTTTCAAATATTAGATTGAACTTTAAAGAATGAACACTGTAGTGAGGAGATGGGGGAGGCAGAGGGAAGGATGGGACAGAGACTTGATGGGATGTGTGACTGGCCAGGACTGAGGCTGCCACAGTCAATATATAAACAAATGAGCTTGTCAGTGTTTGTGTAAAACTTTACTTACAAAAATAGATGGTGGGCTGAATCTAGCAAAGGGGACCTAGTGTGCCAACCTCTGTATAGACTGTGTTTGCAGGTGCTCTCAGATAACCTTATAACAACCCTGTCAGATAGGGAGCTATCTTCATTACTAAAATGGGAATATTCAAGTACAGAAAGGTTAAGTGACCTGTCCAAGACCACACAGTTCAAAGTCAGGACCAGAACTCAGACTTAGATTTCTAGTCCATTTTCTTCCACTTTAATACCAATAATATAAAAATGGTTGTTTAATCAGGGACTTATTGTGTTTAGGTGCTGTGCCATCTGGTTTATCCTCAGGATAGCCTTGTGAACCCCATTTTATAGATGAGGACATAGAAGGAAAAAGAAGTTTAAGAAACTTGCCCAAGGTCACAGCTAGTAGATGATAGATTATATCATCTTGGCTATCAGTGCTGTTCAGAATATCGGAAAGAGATAAATTTAGAGCTAGAAAAGGCTCATTTTACAGATGATAAAAACCATACTAATTATGTCAATTTTACTGTTTGCTGTATATTTCCCTGGGGTGAGGACCTAAGAGCTCCCTCTTAAGTCTGTGTTTTCTGTTGCCCTTGCCTCCTGTGCTGCTCTCCCACTGAGGCCCACACCCAGCAGCTAATGTTCTTTGCTCAGAGTATGGGGCTGTCAGTCTCACCTCTTTGCTCCTTCTGCAGTGTCACGATGTCTGACCGGAAGGCAGTGATCAAGAACGCAGACATGTCTGAGGACATGCAACAGGATGCTGTTGACTGCGCCACGCAGGCCATGGAGAAGTACAACATAGAGAAGGACATTGCTGCCTATATCAAGAAGGTGAGCTGGGAGAGCCATGGCTCGTGGTCAGGGCTGGAGTTGAGCAACTGAGCTGTGCTCTGGGGAGGACTGGAGCTGGGGACATAGCAAAGCAGGTATATCGCATGCAGAAAGACCCTAGATCTTACAAAGCAGACAAATTACAGTTGATTCTTTCTTGCCAAAGCATTCACCTTAGGAGTTCTTAATAAGAGCTTTGTGGTATGTGTATATTAATTATGTGACTTCAAGGCCTCAGGGAAGGATGAGGCTATACAGAGAAGCTTCAGGATAAAGTATAAATGGCCCAATTCAGAACTATCCAAAATGAAGACCAAGGATATTGGATTGGATGACATAAGATCGTATACAAATTTTTAGGGAACCCTGTATCATTTATAGTAGGGAATTCCTGTGATGATAATCCTCCTTGTGTGGAGAGTTTCCTTTCTTTTGTCTTAAAACATACTTAAAAATACTGCATCATCTCCTTCTCCCGACATATATAATCTTTTTTTTTTTTTTTTTTTTTTTTTTTTTTTTTCAAATGGATGAGCAGTATTGGGGCAATGGGTTTGGTCCCTGAAAAATTCATCAGTGAATTTCTAATGGATATGGTTAACACGATGAGGAAGCAGCTGAGCTGGAAGTGGTCCCAGGTTCCTGATTCCATTCAGGATCCTTATCCATTGAAGGTACAGTCCCAGTCTTGACATTCTCAGCTCTGGCATCCCAGGAAGGATGCACAAGAGCAGTGGTAGTCTGGTTTTCATAGAGGTGGTAGGGTCTCCCTCGATTTTGTAGAACTCTGCTTTCCTACCCAGATGGGTGGAATGAGAAGAGGAACACTCTCGAGTCCTGGGAAGCCTTGTGTGTGGAGTCAAGGGGTGCAGAACCAGTGTGGCTGCTGGGGGTGCCAGCTCCTTGCTGAGTGATGGCCTTACTGTCCTGTCCAGAGAAAGACTCCAGGATTATGGACTCTTAGAGCTGGAAGATTATCTGGTCCAGCCTTGTTTTGTCAGTGGGGAATATGAGACCCTGGGAAGTGACTACGGTTTTCCTACATTATACAATGTCTTGAGCCAGGACTGAAACTGGGCTTGGTGACCTGAGCCCTTTGCCACTGTCTCCTACTATCTCTTAGAGTTATGTGGTATGGGGGCTGTGAGGAGACTGACAAGTTGTGTATTGACCACCTGGGTGGCCTGAGACCCAGGGGTGGTGGCAGCATTGGTGGGTGATGGGTCCCACAGTGAACAGGGGATTGCTGTCCTTACATGGCTATAACAGGATGCGTTAGAACTGATCAGTCCATTTCCTGCTGCATCCACATGGTGGCAAGGGGCTGCCTGTCTGATTAGATCCTAAGGATTTCCTGGTTAGTTTTGATGCTGAACTTCTGCCCCTGAGAGAAGTGAGGGAATTGTCTTGCTCTCATGGCTGATGTTCTTGTTCAGGAGTCTGCAGCCCACACGTGGCCTGGTATACAGAAATGCCTTTACCCTTTACTTACACAGAACTTCTTTCTGGTACTTTTGAGATTTCTTCTCTGTTTTGCTGAAGTTCCCTGGTTTTTGCCATTTTGGAAATGCTGGTTTAGTAATGGGGGAGGCTTGCTCCCCATTTGTACTCATGCTGTTAATGTTGGAGTGGTCCTTTATTCCACTGGCCTCTCTGATTCCCTTGCTGAGAGTGGGTTAGCTGTGGTGTGAGGACATGGAGTAGCTAGTGGGAGAAGAAATGATTGGGGTAAAAGTGCTAGAGGCTCATGAAGAGAAATAATGGAGGCTTTCTGGTTTTACATTATTAATGAGGGAGAAGACTATCTAGCCAGCCTTAGAACCTGAGCTCCTGAGGTCTGGGGAGCTGGGGCCATGGGCTGGGGGTGGGGTGGAGGTGATAACCACGCTTGTGTTGGTGCTGGACTTGCAGGGAGAGACTCCATTCTGATTTCTCACCCTGCAGCTGCTCTCATCACTTTTCTTCTCCCCTTTCATTCTTCTTTTAGGAATTTGACAAGAAATACAATCCTACCTGGCATTGTATCGTGGGCCGAAATTTTGGCAGCTACGTCACACATGAGACAAAGCACTTCATCTATTTTTACTTGGGTCAAGTTGCAATCCTCCTCTTCAAGTCAGGCTAGGTGGCCATGGTGAAGGCGTCAGTGGCGGTGGCGGCAGCGATGGCAGGCAGGCGGCGTTGCTGGGACTGTTTTGCACTCGGGGCCAGCACCAGGATGTCCTCTCCAATGGCTGTGCTACTGCATGGACTGTATACTCGATTTCATGTGTATGTCGCAGTAAACAAAACCAAACTTCTTTCTGTTTAGTTGCCTGGGGAAGAAGGCTGCTTTATGTTTGATTTTTCAAGACTTAAAAAAAAATTTTTGGTTGTATTGCACTAGGAAATCTCTCCCCACCCCTCCCTTTTCTCTTTCTCTCCATATACAAAATAAAAAGCCCTTGACAAAGCCTGTGAAAGGCTTTGGGAAGGGCTAAGGAAAAGAAATAGGTCTCTGGAGGTGGAACTAAAACTGTGCAGCTGCCTCTTCCTGGTGGCGGATGCTGCTTTAGGAGGGCTAGGGTGAGTGTGTGGGGACAGTGTTACGGTTGGCAAGGAGAGAGGGATAGGAAGGAGGGTGGGGGAATTGATTTAGTACCAGGGAGAATATTCCACTGAACTGTGATTCTGCGGTTTGGGGCAAAGATGGGTTGGGGGAGGAGGGTGAATTCTTTAAGGAGCCCTAAGATGTGTTTGTCTGTGTTGTGTGGGAGTGGGGAGCAGACTAGTCTTGCTGTCCTTGTCAGAAGAATTTCTAAGTAAGGGCTGTGTCTTTGTGGATTACCTTTTATTCTTGCTCCAAATGCTCATGCTAGAAGGATGTTGGGGGTAAGATTAGCTTGGTTTTTCTCTTTTCATTCTCTTTTCTCTTCTCCTGTCTGCCCCCTGCTTAGCCCTCAGTTTTCTCATTCCTCTGGAGTTCTCTTAGCGCAGCCCCTGTTAGTTGGCTGGCAAGGGAATAGCTGGTGACTGTAGTTCTTTAGTTAGGTTTTAGCGATCAAATCAATGTATCCCTTGATTTGCCTTGTTTGTGTTAGTGTTTGTGTGTGTTTGTGTGTGTGTGTTGGTGCAGGGTAGAAGGGAGGGAGGGGCAGGATGGTGGAATCTCTAGGGTGTTATAGGTAGGTAGGAGGCATAGTTAGTTCTAAATGGCCCTTTATGTTAAAAAAAAAAAAAAAAAAAAAAAAAACCTCTGGAGGTATCTGTTTCGAGGGTAAAGTGAAGACAGGTGTCACCCTTTCTGCCATCTGGTCCAGATGCTCTGCTTGCCCTGTGGCTGGCTGCTCCCTGGGAAGGCTTTAAGAGGACAACCCAGGATGAGATGGCGGTGCTGCTGTCTGCCTGGAGCTAGGTCTCAGGGGAAAGGAAAAGGGACTTCGTGGACATTTCCAGCCACTGGTAGGAGGTGGGGATGGAAGTGACAAAGGGCTGAGAGGGGCTTTTGGGGAACTTTGGAGGAGGTCAGTCTTGGAGTGATGAAGCTATATGTTTGGAGATGGAGCAGGGTGGCAAGTGGAAGGAGATTCCTAGGAGAATACTGGGGAAATCTTGTTTGTTGAAACAGTGATGGGGTAGAGTTTGGGGAGAGCATGGGGGGATCATTGCTGATTGAGCTGCTGATTCTTGTGAATCACATCAAAACTCTCATGTGTAGGGTAATGCTGTTGGGGGGTAGGGGGTGGGTGGTGTCCAGCTCATTCTTTTTTTTTTCCCCTAAGTCCATTGTTGGGGATGGTGGGGAGGCAAGAGAATGCCCCTCCCCAAGCCCTTAGTGTGTGCCGAGCTTTCTTTTCAACAGGAGGGAGGGTGGGGACCGGGGTGGTAACTGAGTTCCCTATATGTATCCAGCTTCCCCTCAGTGGGCATTGTCTTTGGCAGATTTGAGTGCTTGATTTTAGTTTTAGTTTTGTTTTGTTTTTAAATGAATGTCTAAATCTGTGTTTCTCCCTGCCCTCCCAGACTTGTGTGGCTAGTTGGAAATGTCTGGTTTGTTTTCATCTCTCTCATTTCTGGAGCAGGGGCTGAGGCCCCACCATCTCCTATGCTCTGCATCCACGCCTCTTTTGGACATTAAAGGTCGATTGATGCATTTCTGAGCTGTTGGGGTTTCTTTGGGTTAAAGGGGTTTGTCTGGTGGCAGTGATGCCACACAGTGGGTGGGGAGGGGGGCTGTTTAGGGTGGAATTGAATGGAAGCTGAAGAGGTAATACTGGCAGAGAGATACTGATTGGTTGTAGGGACTAGGCTTGGGTCCCTTAAGTGGGGGAGAATGTCTAACCAGTAACACTTAACCCACAAGGACTCCTGGGTCCTGTCTCCCTTAGTAGGGATGGCCAGGTGAGTCACATTTTGGGTCTTTGGTATATTAGGCAGTATCTTTCCAGCTGTAACAAGTCTTCCCAGCCTGGAGACTCCCCATTCTAGGCTTCCCCAACACTTGTAACTCTACTACTCCCCATTTTAGGCTTCCCTGAGGCCTGGAAACTGTATCTGTTAAGACCTTCTCTGGCCACTGAGAAATGGAAAAACTGGGGTCTTAAGTCTTCAGGACAAATGGGGATCTTTTGGTGGCCCCTGAGTGATTCTCTGACTCTTGGGTTATCCTGGTTGTACCATTTGGCTCTACCTCCCCCATATGTGGAGAAGTCAGCAGTGCCAAGACCATTCTGAAAGTATCTGCCAAATTCTCACGCTAAGCCACTGGTGTCTGGACTTGTAGCCACAATTGTTGTGGAGCTTTTAGGAGGCAGAGAGGCTGTGTCCTTATTTCTGTTGTCACTTGTTCACTCAAGCATATGAGTTCCTCTTGTATGCTTGTTCCTAGGATGCTGATCACACAGGGGAATGAGACAGGCAAGTTCTTTGCTTCCATGGTATGCACATTCTAATGGATGGGACAGATTCGTAAACATTGATAACTTTTCCAATAGTGATATGTGCTGTCAAGGAATAAGCTGAGCAATGAGCTACTAGTGTTGGGGGTAGGTGGATAGGGTTCCTACAGATAGGAAGTTGGTGGGCTGGATGGATCTTAGAGACAGAGTTGTACCTCTTAGGCAGTGAGGTCCTGAGGGAGCAAGGAGAGGGATTCTAGAACTCCAACTATGTTCTTTCCTTTGCTGGTGTGAGTGTTATGATAGAGCTAGGCCCTTAGGGTGAGGAGAATGAAGCCAAGTTCATATTTCATTTGGGACTGATATGTCTAGGGCCAAAATACATCCTTTTCCTGCCCTGATGGGAGAGGCAATCCAGGTGGCAACTGTGGACAAATTCCTGCACAGGTAGGTGCACATGCTCATCTGGGAGGCTAATCCTGAAAGACAGAGGTTTGCTGGAGGATGTCTTCACCCTTTGGAGCCCAGGAGGGAAGGGATGAGGGCATGGGTTATAGAAAAATCAAGTCTTTCTCCAGGCCATTTGCCCTACCTGTATGCCCTGTCCTCACTCTGCCTTAGAATGAGGTGTAGAAGTAGCTGTGGAAGGCAGATGGGGATTGTGGCTTAGAGGATTGCAGCCATTGCCGGAACCATAGCCAGGCAGAGAGGAGGGAGTGGGCTGGTTGGCATCAATGCCCCACCTCTCATCCTGTGCTCCAGTCCTCTGAGACTCTCTTTTGGTTGAACCCAACCAAGAAGCAAATGGTAAGGCTGGAAATGTGTGCGAGTGGGTCACTTCCCAAGGGTATTCAATCCTCAGGCCCCCCTTGCTTGCCAGCTATGGAAGTAATAAATAGTATGTTTATAAAGGACATTTTTATTGTTAAAGCATTTTCAGTTTATGACACTGAAGCCTCAAGAGTATCCGCCTGAGCTAGAGACAGCAGTCATTAGCCACATTTTTGGATAAGTAGATTGAACCAGAGAGTGAGTGATTTGCTCAAGTAGCTGGTAACACTACTGCAGCTACAGCCCAGGCAGTGACATGGGCTTACCTGGGTTTGACAGCAGTGGTCTTGCTGTCACTCCTTGAGATTTAAGCCCAGCTCTCAAAGCTTAGGAGTGAATCCCTGATTCTACTGATGTTCCCTCTCCTGGGGCTCTGGTTTAATAAGGGTGGGGAGGAAAATTCCTTGCCCCTCCTCCCTCTTCCTGCCCTCTACCAAGGATTGAGTAGCAGCCCCCTTTCTCCTTGGGACTTCATGGGAGAGATAATACCTATACTGGATTTAGAAGAGAGAGCAGTCTCCTGAAATTCTGACCTCTTAGACCTCCCCTGAGGTCTAAAAGCACAGCCTCCTCACCGCTCTGGTAACAAGGAGCAGCTTTTCACCTGTCAAGGAGGTCACATGTACCTGTGTGTATATCTTTGTGGTGTATGTGGGCCTGATGTCCACATCAGTGTTCACGCATACTCCTCCCCACGAAATGCTGCTTTATCAATATAGAGAGGTTTGTAAGAAAAGTTCAAAGAGTATCAGCAGAACCCCGGGTCCCCATGGACTCTTCTCCCTCACTTCGTCCAAACAAAGGTGTGCAGGGCTTGTGGTGAGGCTGCTAAACATTGCTGTCTTGGTCTCTCTAGAGAGAAGCCAGATATGCAAGGACAGTGTGGTGGTGTGGGCAGAACACAGGATCTAGAATCAGAAGATCTGGGGTTATGTCCCAGTAACAATACCTACCCACTGTATGAACTTGGGCAAGTTGCTTGAGCTCTCTGAGCCTCAATTTCTTCATCTGTAAGATGAGAATAATACTCGCCTTCTCTAAAGAGTTGTTATGAGGACCTATATGTGAGAGTGCTTTGAAATTGGAAAGGTGTGATGATGATGATGACGATGATAAAGATAATGATTTTTAGGGTCTGTGACAATAAAGCTTGGGGAAAGAAAAAAGAATTCTGGGAAGTAGGGCCCCCAAAATGTCCCTCCATACCGTCACACCATTATTTTCCCTCCCTGCCAAATTGTACCCATATTGTAGAGTAGGAAATCAAGGACCAGGCGGGGAAAGAGACTTACCCAAGGGCACATGGATGGTTTGGGACAATTAGGGTGTAGAATCTGGTCTCCTGATTACCAGGTCAGGACTGATTCTGGTTTGAGGTGGCAGAGGGGGCTAATTTGTCACTAAGGTGTTGACCCCCTACTGAACTTTGAAGTGCCCTGTGCTTGGTGGTGGTGTACTTGATATTTTTTAGTATCTACACAGAGTTGTGCAACCATCACCAGTATCTAATCCCAGAATATTTTCATCAACCCTCAAAGAAACCCTGTACCTATTAGCAGTCATCCTCCATTCCCTCTTCCCTCTAGCCCCTGGCAACCACTAATCTGTCTCTATGAATTTGCTTATTCTGGACATTTATATAAATGAAATAATACAATATGTGGCTTTTTTGTGTCTGATTTCTTTAACTTGATGTTTTCAAGGTTCAACTGTGTTGTAGCATTTATTAGCACTTGATTCCTTTTTTCTAGCTGGATAATGTTCCAGTGTATGGATATACCACATTTAATTATTCATCTTTTGATGGACATTTGGGTTGTTTCCATTTTGGGGCTATTAAGAATGATGCTGCTATGAACGTTCTTGTACAGGTTTGTGTGTGGACATATGTTTTCAATTCTCTTGGGTTTTTATTTATAAATAAATAAATAAATTCTGTTGACAGATAGAAAACAGGCTGAGTCCAGAGACACCCTGGGCCAAAGCACCTTTCTCTCCAAGGCAGAAGCCTGCAAATCCTGAAGCACGAGGGAGGGCAGGAAGGAGTCTGACTCTGCCTTGCCAGCGTGGGCAGGGTCCTTGTTTCCAGGGCTTCCTGAGCAGCTGAGGACTCCAGGGCCATTGCAGCCTCCAAAACCAACTGCAGTGCCGCTTCCCTGGCCTGTTGGCTCACCTTCTTCCTTCTGACCACTGGAATTTCTTCAACATTCCTTTGCCTGTCCAGGTCTGGGAGACCGCCCAGTTGTGATGATATGGTGGTTCCAGCCTCCAAGAGAGCTCTCACAATGACCATGCCCTGGTGAAAGGCCTGTGTGGAGATGTGCATGGAGGACTGAGTCCCACTGACCTTGCAGGTGTAGACCAGCTGGTACTGCACTGGCCCGGCCCACGCCCACTGCTCTCCACCTTCTCAGGCCAGGCTCCCAGGCCCATGCCTCAGCAGCACTGGCGTTGCCTTCTTTTATTTTTTAATGTCAATTTACTTTTATGTTTTTAAAATCTAGATTGAAGTTGGCACAATTTTTCTGTATAGGGCCAGACAGTAAATATTTTAGCTTTGTGGGCCATATGGTCTCTACCCAACGACTCAATTCTGCCATTGTAGTGTGAAAGACAATATGTAAATGAATGAGCATGGCTGTATTCCAGTACAACTCTGAACAGGCAGTGGCCCAGATTCCGCCTGCAGACCATAGGTTGCTAACCCCTAATCTAGATGATACATTCATGTGATTCAATATTCCAAAGGTACAAAAAGTGAAAACTCCCTGTCTCCTAGTTACTGGACTTCCCTCCCTGGAAGCAATGAATGTTAGAGATTTTATGTCCCCTTTCAGAGATAGTTGATATGAACATGTTTTTAAGTGGCTGTAATTTTCCAATGTGTTGCAGATAGTTTAATAAACATGAAAAGACAAACATATCTGAAGGTGTGTTCTGAAAGACAGAACACTATTCTATGAGAGCATCCCTGACCTGCCCACTTGGCTTCTCCATCTGAATGATCTTTTGAACCCTTGGATTTGCCCAGGAGCTTTGTGGCAATACCCGATGAATATAATGGGTGATCTCTTTTGGGTAAAAATTAAGATGGCCTGTGTATCAGTCAGGGTTCCATCAGAGAGACAAAACTAGAGGATTCACACACACACGTGTACGTATACAGTGTTTAGATATGGAGATATAGATATAGCTAGAGAGAGAAACTTATTGCAAGCCTGAAAACCGTAAGGCAGGCTATCAGGAAGGGCAGACTGGAAACTCAGAGCCACTTAAAAACATGTTCATATCAACTGGCACTGCAGTTCCCAGGCAGAATTTCTTCTTGCTCAGAGAAATCTGTTTTGTTCTTCTGACTTTGCAGCTGATTGGACCATGCCTACCCAGATTATCTAGGATCTCCTTTATGTAATGTCACCTGATTGTAGATGTTAATAACACACACAAAATACCTTCACAACAACACCTAGGTTAGTGTTTAAATTGAGTACCTGGGTACTATAGCCTAGCCAAGTTGACACATAAAACTGACCATCACAGCTTGTAAACTGGCTGAGAAGATTAGTCTTTCTCAAAGAGGAATTCAAACATGTTCGAAGAGGCAAGTAGTTTTTAAAAACAGCTTTATTGAAGGATAATTGACATACAATATATTGCACATATATAAAGAACACAAATTGATGTTTTGATATCTTTATACACCTTTAAACCTATCACATCAAACGTTTCCATCACAACCAGAAGTTTCCTCATGAGTCTCTATAATTCCTCCCTCCCCCTTCCTCATCTTCCTCCCAGTCCCATCCATAGGTACTGATATGCTTTGTCACTACAGATTAATTTGCATTTTCCAGGGTTTTATATAAAAAGAATCATTCAATATGTACTTTTTGGGGGAGGGGTCTGTCTTCTTTCACTCAGCATAATTATTTTGGGATTTCCCCATCTTGTTCATTTGTGTATCATAGTTTATTATTATTGCTGTATAGTATTCCATTGTATGGATATACTCAAGTGTGTTTATCCATTACTCAATAAGGGATATTTGAGTTTCCAGTTTGGCAGTTATGAGTAAAGCTGCTATAAACATTTGTGTGCAGGTTTTTATGTGTACATAGGTGTTTTTATTTTTTTAAATTAAATTCAGTTTTATTGAGAGATACATACTTTAAAATTAAATTCAGTTTTATTGAGAGATACATACTGCACAGTCATCCATGGTATACAATCACCTGTTCATAGTACCATCATATAGTTACGCATTCATCACCCCAATCTATTTTTTTTAATTCAATTTTATTGAGATACATTCACATACCAGTCTACTGCCTGCCCTACCTAGTTAGAATTCTCTAGGGAAACAGAGTCAACAAGAGATATCTATAAATACAAGATTTATAAAAGTGTCTCATGCAACTGTGGGTATGCACGAGTCCAAATTCTGTAGGGCAGGCAGCAGACTGGCAACTCCAATGAAGATGTTCGATGAACTCAGGCAGCAAACTGGCAACGCTGATGAATGTATTTGATGAACTCCTCAGGCAATGAACTGGCAACTTCGATGAACTCCTCAGGAAATGCTTCGCTGGTCAGCCGAAGAAGTGAAGGTGCTCTGTCTTGCTTAAAAGGCTTCAACTGATTGGAATAAATCCAGCTGATTGCATTCTCATTGTGGAGGACACGCCCTTTGTTGATGTAATCAGTCACAGCTGCAGCCAGTTAACTGATAATTTAATAAATCGGCCTTCTGGTTTCTTAAGCAGCCACAAATGTCCTTGCAGTAAGGCCAGTGCTTGCTTGACCAGACACCTGGGTACCATCACCTGGCCAAGTTGACACATGAACCTAACCATCACACTGCCAAACTGTTTTCTAGAGCGTTTGTACCATTTTACATTCCCATAAGCAATCTATGAGAGTTTCAGTTTCTCTCCATTCTCTCCAACATATGGTATCAGTTTTTTTTTTTTTCTGTTAGCTATTCAAGTAAGTATGTAGTGGTATCTCATTGTGGTTTCAATTTACATTTCCCAAATGACTAATGATGTTGAACATTTTTTCATGTGCTTATATGCCATCTGTATATCTTTGGTGAAGATCTTTTGCCTATCTTTTTTTTTTTTTTCCCACATTACATTAAAAAAATTTTTATTAGAGAAGTTGTGGATTTAGAAAACAATCATGCATAAAATACAGAATTCCCATATACTATATCACCACCAACACCTTGCATTGGTGCAGAATGTTTGTTACAATTGGTGATAGCACATTTTTATAATTGTACTATTAACTATAGTTCATCATTTACAATAGGGTTCATTCTTTGTGTAATGTAGTTCCATGAATTTTTTTTTTTTCTCTTTCAGCCATTTTTAATTTACCGTTTGTATTCAATGCAAACCAATTCCATAACATGAGAAGTTACTATGAATCAAAGCATAAATACACAAACAATATACAATCCAAAACAGATGTATAGCATTCAAATATAGAGCAAAAGGGAGTGTTCATTCACACACACAGTAGCTTGTTGGATCTGGTTGTTCCTGTGTAGGTTTCTAAAGGGGGAAAAAATGACTGGTATCAAGACTACTATGGCCATATTAGATACTGGAACATCAAAGCATCAGTGTGACCATGCGAACAAAAAACTTCATAGGGTATCTGTTTTTATAAAGGTTTGTGTGCATTGAAGCAGTTGTAAAAGATTTACTTTCCAGAATCAAGCCAACTTTAGGCTTAGGACCAAGTTCTAACTATCTAAAAAGTATTAACTGATAACAGAAAGTGTTCCAAATGTGGCTATTCTGATTCATAAAGTTAAAAAAAGTATTTACAGAAAGAGTATAAAAGTTTTTGCAAATTTAATGCAGGATAGGTTCCAGTCCTCACTTCCCAAATACTGGATTTACATTATTTTTGTTTTGTCTATCTTTTTATTGAGTTATTTTCTTGTTGCTGAGTTTTAAGAGATCTTTATATGTTCTGGATTCCTTTATCAAATATCTGACTTGCAAATATTTTCTCCCAACCTGTGGCTTGCTCTTGCAGAGCAAAGACCAAATAATTTTGATGAGGCCCAATTTATTTTTTCTCATTTTGAATTGTGCTGTTGGTGGTGTATCTGAGAACACTTTGCATCTGAGAACCCAAGGTAACAAAGGTTTTTTCCTATGTTTTTATTTCCCTGAAAGTTTTAGTTTTATGTTCTACATTTAGATCTGTGATCCATTTGGAGTTAATTTTTGTATATGGTGTGAGGTATAGATCAAGGTTCACTTTCTCCCCTCCCTCCCTTTCTCCCTCCATCCTTCCCTCCCTCCTTCTCTCCCTCCATTCTTTCTTTTCTTTCTTTTTTTCCTCTCTATTTCCATCAACCAGGAATGAAGAGAAGGGTGGGCACAGAGGCAGAGCCTCAGCACTTGCCCCAGCTGGACAGAGCCCCCTCAGACCACTTGGCCTATGCTGGAGGATGGAAATACACATATCCTCCCTCACCTCTTAATCTAGAGTGATCTCCTTTAGGGTACCAGCACTTTGCCTGTCGTATAGAGTCATATAAATACTAGTTATACAATATACAACTAACAACTATTTATAAGACTAATATATACTAGTTATATAACTACTCCCTAGTGTTTGTAGACCTGGAAGACAAAGCCTTGCCTTGTGTATTTCTACATACTTAACACAGAACCTCCCACACAGCAGGTGCTCAGTACAAATCTGTGTAAAGAGCAAATGAATACATAGTCAATAGCTATTAAAGTAAAAAACAAAACAAAACACACACACACACACACACACACACACACACACACACACACACACACACACACACAGTGACCCAGCACCAGTAGGCTGGGTCACATGGTCAAGGATAGTTTTTGTGGCATCGCTTGTAATGTCTGAGAAGGAAAGCCTGGAGATGACTTGATTGTTCATCAGTAGAGGTATGGGTGAATAAATTGTGTTACATCCATATTCTGGAATATTATGCTATTCTTCAAAAAGAATGAGTTGAGGGCCTATATTATTGACCTGAAAGGTTAAGATGATGTTGGCTGAGAAAAAACAAGTTGCAGAGACACGTGTATGGCATAATCCTATATTGTCAAATAAACAATGACCAAAAACACCCTTTAAATATGGTTTGTGTGCTTGGACATTGTCTTAGTCTGCCAGGGCTGCTATAACAAATACCACACACTAGTTGGCTTAAACAACAGGAAATGATTGTCTCCCAATTTTGGAGGCTGGAAGTCCAAAATAAAGATGTTGGCAGGGCCATGCTTTCTCCAAAGTCTGCAGCATTCTGGTGATGGCATTCTGGCAGTCTTCCATTACTTGCAGATCTATTTCCTGTAGTTCCTCCTAATTCCTCTCTCTCTGGCTTCTCTTAACAGATGGTGTACTAATTTCCTTTGCTTATATAAACTTCAGCCATATTGGATTAAGGCCCACCTTGGTTCAAATAGGATCTTTGAAAGTTCTATTTGCAAATGAGTTCATACCCATAGGATAGGGGTTAGGACTTGAACTTGTCTTTGGGGGACATGAGTCAACCCACCACAGACATGGCTGTATGAGCATGGAGAAGCTTATCAGGAGGCTGGGAGTGGAGGGGGAAAAAGGGGGGTGTGTGAGATTCATTTTTCATTTGTATACTACTTTCTCATCAGATGCAAGGAACATAAGTTACTTTTGTGATTTTTGAAGAGTTTAGTAAAATTCTGAAGGAAACCAACAGTGAGACCATGTACCTAATTGTTGCCACTCCCAGCTGCTGCCTACTAATCGGTCCTGGATGTTATGTCATCACAGGTGAGGGGAAGGTAGACTCATTTCACCCTCATTTTTGAGGCCCACCACTCTCTTTCCTTCCTGATTAAACTGGATGAGAATTGCCATCTTCTGCAAGGAATTCCCTCATCCTCAAAAGCAAACAGTCACCCTACCCTCACTCCCCACCCCTACCTGCAGGGATGGAGTAGATATGAGAGAAAGGATTGCCTTTTTCCTTCCCAGCAGGTAGCCTGTGTGTGATTTCTTCTCTGTTCTCTGGGGAGAGAGCTCCTTTCCATTCAAAGGAAAAATATGTCCATCTGGCTGCTGCCACTTCCTTAAGGGGAAGAAATACTCAGTGCTTCTCAAACCTGAGTGTGTGTGCAAACCTTTTAAAGGGGGAAAAAGAAACAACAACAAAAAAACAAAACCTCCCAGGGACTCCTGGTGTTGACAAATTAATTTTGTTATAACATTACTTAAGTATATATAAGCATAAAACTAGGTATAAATGTATGCTTATAGCTCTTAGGTGACTATGAAACCAAAAGCAAATTTACAAATAAAATGGCAAAATCTGAAAATTCAAATGAACAACACTGACATAATTATTTTTTCTTTATGTACCCGTGACACCTCCCACCAGGAGTGAGTGCCTATCAGCCATAGCACAGTTGTTCTGCCCAGACACACCATCCTGTGGCATGCCAGGTGGTTCAACTCTCCTACTTGCCTTGAGTTGAACCCTTACAAACCTTCCCTTTTAACAGTGCATCTTGGTGTCCTCTGGCCTTCAGGTGGTGTGAACACATCATTTAGGTATCAGGTCTCTCTCTCTTTTTTTTTTTCCCTCCTTCGCTCTGAATAATTAAAGTAGTGAAAGCCACTGGTAAACAAAAACAGGGACATTGAAGTTGAGAGACAGCTCTTAGTTTTAAAGTAGCAATCCAGAATCCACTAAAATAAGGTTTTCAAATGAAGAACTATTTTAGTTAATTCTTGCATCTCTAGGAATACCCCAGGTAAAAATAAACTGGTATAAGGGAAGAGTAGCAGACTTGGGGCTCTGGACCTCACCTCTGGTCTGCCCCTTAGCAGTTATATGTACTTGGCAGACAATCTAACTAAGCCTCAGTTTCCACATCTGTAAAATACAGATAATACTTATAGCACAGTGTGCCCATGAGAGTTAAAATAAATGAAAGTCTGTATATGAAAGTGCTTGACAAATTATCAAGAATGATAGAAATGTAAATTAGTATTCTTAGGGGCACATCAAAATGTGTTTCTAAGTCACATGGTGACTTGGCCAGGTCCCTTCTGGGAGCCTCAGTTTTCCTATCTGTAAAGTGATGATAAAAACTCCTACCTTTGTGGACTAAGTGCTGATTTAGGAAAAACACACTGTATTAATTCAACAGAGATTTAATGAACTCCTGCTTTGTGCCAGGCACATAGCTATTCTTCCCATAATTTTTAATCTAGGATTTGTAGTGTTTGAACTGAATGCCTCCTTGGGCCCTGCCTCTCTGGCTTAGCCTTTAGGTCTCTGTCTGCAGTCATAATTCAATCAACCATCCAACCAATCACCACAAACTTATTGTCAACCAAGTGCCCAATGCTGTGAAGGCCTCAAAGAAGTGGAAATCAAATCAACATTTCCCAAGCACCTACTTGGTACTTTCATTACTGCTGAACATTAGCCCTCCGTTTAAAAACAACGGAAGGACAAAAGGAGAGGATCTGTGTAAAACAGCCAGCACAGCGCCTGGCAATTTACCTTAAAAGTTAGTTTCTTCCTTAAGCAAAGCCCCAATTTCATTCTAATTTCATATTTTCTTTGGTTGTTTGTAACTCAATTGTAAGGTTCTTTTTTTTAAAATGTCTTTTCATTTTTTTTTTTAAATTCAGTTTTAATGAAGTATATTCACATACCATACAATTATCCATGGTATACAATCAAGTGTTCACAGTACGATCATATAGTTATGCACTCATCACCACAATCTATTTCTGAACATTTTCCTTATATCAGAAAGAATCAGAATAAGAATAAAAAATAAAAGTAAAAAAAAGAACACTCAAACCATCCCCCCATCCCACCCTATTTGTCATTTAGTTTTTATCCCCATTTTTCTACTCATCCATCCATACACTAGATAAAGGGAGTGTGATCCACAAGGTTTTCACAATCACACTGTCACCCCTTGTAATCTACATTGTTACATAATCGTCTTCAGGAGTCCAGACTACTGGGTTGGAGTTTGGTAGTTACAGGTATTTACTTCTAGCTATTCTAATACATTAAAACCTAAGAGGTGTTATCTATATAGTGCATAAGAATGTCCACCAGAGTGACCTCTCGACTCCATTTGAAATCTCTCAGCCACTGAAACTATTTCGTCTCATTTTGCATCCCCCTTTTGGTCAAGAAGATATTCTCAGTCCCACGATGCCAGGTCCAGATTCATCCCCGGGAGTCATATCCTCCGTTGCCAGGGAGATTTACACCGCTGGGAGTTGGGTCCCACGTAGTGGGGAGGGCAGTGAGTTCACTTGCCGAGGTGGCTCAGTTACAAAGAGCAACAAAGAGGTACTCAGGGGGAGACTCTTAGGCACAAGTATATGCAAGTTTAGCCTCTCCTTTGCAGTAACGAGCTTCATAAGGGCAAGTCCAATGATAGAGGGCTTGGCACATCAAACTGCCAGTTCGAATGTTTGTGACAACATAGACACCAGTCCAGGTGAGGAAGTCCAAATCTTTTGCACCTTCCCCCAGCTCCTCAGGGTGGGGTGGGGGGGGGGGAGGCTGTAAATATATTTTTTATTCTCTGCCCAAATTACTTTGGGATGTGTCACTTTCACTCTAACCTTTACTAACCTACCATATCTCACTTCCTATTCAAAGTTCCATGTAATTGTGGTGTTTGAACAAACCAACTGTAGAGTTACACTGTTTAGAAAATATAGATCCTGCACCAAATAGACATCTCTTCTCTTGGTCTCACATGGAAGTTGAAGTTTTAAAACACAGTCATTTTCGACCTTTACTCTTTGGCCCGGTTTGCCCTAGTATTAACCAGATCTGCTTCATTCATATCACAATTGTAAGGTTCTTGAAAGGAAGGTCCATACCGTAATTCCCTTTGTTTTCCCTTTCTGTCTGCCACAAATTTTTTCCATAGTAGGTGCTCAACCGTTAGGTTTTGAATGCTTGCGGGTGAACCCGCATGGAGAAGCAGCGCCATCTGCTGGCGTAGATGTGTAATGTTACGCTGGGGCAGGAGAGAGAAGAGCTTTCTCTTAAGCGAAAGAAAACTCCGGAGGGGTCCGATAAAAGATTCCCCGAAGCCCACTTGCGCTATGGTAGATGCCACTCTGCTTTTCCAACGGTGCTTTCCTCCACCATCACAGTTTTAGCCTTAAAGTTGAGGCACCCTGGACTGCATAGTGGGATAGTTCTTCTGAGGAAATCGGATCCGACCCCCCTCACGCTGTAGATGGGTGGATCAGGCTTAAAGAGATCACCCTGCAAGTGAGTGGCAGCCAAGACTGGAACCAGCACCCCTGACTCTGCAATTCAGGACATACAAACCACTTTCCTCTTCAAGGCTGAAGCTTTTGACCTTTTTGAGCCATAATCTCTTCATGTTGGAAGTGCAATTTGGGAATAGTCATTTGGTGGTTGGTGGTTGTGGCCAGCCAGGGTGGGAAGTCGAGGGAAGTACCGTTTATTGACCATGCTATACCCCAGGCATTTTGTACGTAGTTTAGCCTTTATCATCTGTACAATGGGGAAAATAATAGCACCTATTTGAAAATGTTATTGTAAATAAAGTAATATAAATATAGTAAATATGTTGAATGTCACATATATGTAAAATTGCTGGAATATAGTGAGCCCTCCCTAAGTTTTAGTTATTCTATCAGTTAGATTTTCTGGGACGCAGTTAAATTACATGAAAACAGTGTGATCCTTTTAGATCTTGCTTTTATTAGGTCTGAAGCAGTGCTCTGTCTAGGACTAATTATTCCCTACCACTGATGCATGACCTTCCTGAGTATTCTACTCAATGCCAATGAATTATGAATTTTTTACAGGCTCTATTTTCCTGGCCCTCTGTGAGTGCCAGGCACTATTCGCTAATCCTCACAGATGTGTTTCCCTTTCTCTCTCCCTCTTCCTCACCTCCCAGGTAGTTTTCTCACACACTTGTGCTGATCAGTACCCTGCTGAATACTCAAGGGTTCTCTCTCTGTGCAGCTCCCTCCTCTCCAGTACTGCCCTGACTCTAGGCTCCCTTGGTCTTCCAGGTCTCAGCTCTGTCTCCTCAGTTCAGGAGTTCCCTGGACTTCACCTGGGTTGCGCTTACCTGCATCATGGCCTGGAAACTGTCTAGGCTGAAAGCTGGGGGATCACAGGGCTTCCATCATTTGGTTCCAGTCCCTCAGGGATCACCATTCTTCCCTACCCACCCAATATCCAGAGTTCTTGCGTGGTTAGTTTGTTTCAGGAAGGAAGATAAATCTGATCCCTGTTAACTTCATCTTGGGCAGGAGACCAAGATGAAGTTAGATTTTGCTGTGAAACAAATCACCCCAAAACATAGTGGCTTAAAACAACCACCATTTATCTGTTCATGATTTGGCATTTTGGGCCGGGCAGTTCTTCTGCTGGTCTTGGCTGGGTAAATCATGGGTCTGCAGTCAGCTGTTGGTCAGCTGCATGGCTCTGCTTCCTGGGGATTTGCTGGCTGTTACTGGCGTGACAGGGGCAAGGGGCCAGTGTAGTGTCTCCCTTCATCCGGCCGGCTGGCATGGGCTTGTTCATATGGTGGCTGGATACCCACAACACAGACAGCAAGCCCCAGCAATGGGCACTTTTGAAGTGTCTTCTTTTTAAATTGAGGTGAAATTCACATAATATAAAATTCACCATTATTAAAGTAGACAATTCAGTGGCATTTAGTTCATTCAGAATGTTGTGCAACTGTTTTCACTTTCTGGTTTCCAAACAATTTCATCACCCTGAAATAATACTCTTTACCCATTAAGCAGTTCCTCCCTTCCCCAAGCCCCTGGGAATCACCAGTCTGCTTTCTGTTTTTATGGATTCTAAATTTCATATAAATGCACTCATACAATATGCAAAATTTTGTGTCTGGCTTCTTTTACCTAGCCTAATGTTTTCAAGGATCATCCATGTTGTAGTATATATCAGAACTTCACTCCTATTTATGGCTGAATAATATTCCATTATATGTATATACTATGATTTATTTATCCATTCATCCATTGATGAACATTTGTGTTGTTTCCACCTTTTGGCTATTGTGAATAGTGTGGCTATGAACATTTCTGTACAAGTATTTATTTGCACACCTGTTTCCACTTCTTTTGAGTATATACCTATGAATAGAATTTCTGGGTCATATGGTAATTAACTTTTTGAGGAACTGCCAAACTGTTTTCCACAGCTGCTCTACCATTTTAAGTTCCTACCAGCAATATACAAGGGTTCTAATTTCTCCACATCCTCACCAATACTTGTCATTGTCTTTTTTTTTCCCCAAAAATTTTATTGGGGGGAAACCTACAAGACATTTACAGTACAATGTTTATAGTCATAATTTGTATGAACTGATTCCCCCAAATATATTACAACTTGCGGGACACTGATTACGTGCTTCGACTTGGCGGGCCTGGGCCAGGGGATCGGCCACCCTTGGGGAGGGTAGTGGGTACGGGTGAACAGCGCCCTTCACAGCCCCCCGGGCCTGGGAAAGTGAGGCCGGAGGCAGGCCCCATTTCCTCACCCAAAATACCACTGTTAGGGGAGGCTTGCCGGAGGGAACCGCCTTTTCCCCACCCCCTTATCTTGCCCGGACACTCCCCGTTGCCAGTGCAACTCCCATCACCACCAGTGCGCATACATTGTTGCCAGACACCGTTGCCAGAGCAACTCCCGCCCCTTTTCAAACAACCTCCGTGCTCTCTTAGAACCAATCCTAACCTCCGCACCCTCTCAGAACCAATCCTAGCCTTTATCCCCTCAGCATTGACTTGTAACAACCCCCGCCCTCTATGCCAGCCTATATAACCTGTGCTCACCCCTAATAAACTCTCTTGGCTTCTTCACCCTCAAAGAACCGTGTCCTGCCTGTTCCTTCTCGCCGCCCTCCACACCTTGCACGCCTCCGCCGGGGACCGGGCCCAGTCCCCCGCCTCGCCCTCGCCTCCGGGAAAGAGCCCCCGCCGCCGGTACCCTCCGAGCAACGCCGAGAGCCGAGGGTTCAGCAACCGGCCGCCCCCCCCCCCCAGATAAATCAACTGCGACCGCAACAACTCAAGTTGACTTATCTTGTACTTCAAAAACCTACCTCTGTCAAAGTAGTCCAGTGTAAACTTATATACGTAGTGCTCCAACTCTACCTATGTACAGGCAAACTAAAGCTACTGCTTGTTCATCTGCTGTCCAGGAAAGCTTGGGAAATATTCCTGCCTTTCTGCATGGCAAGAAACAGTACAAGTTTTGGATTTTCTGTAATTAAACAAGGCATTTTCATGTTCTACATAACATTTCAGCACTAAGAGATGGCCTCTTCTCTCTACATCTATGTAAAAAAAAAAAAAAAAAGTAAAATCTTATCCTTTTGTGCAGTTGGAACCATCCTACATTTAAATTCTCTTAAGCACTAAGAAACAAAATACTTATTTGGTTGAGGAAGATTAAGGCAAATTCGGGCCCTTCCAAAGGCACTGTGAGACTAATCCTCCCCATTATTGCTACATGTTTTTATACTCAAGAGTATGTCAGTAGAACTGGTGAAATATGCACACAAAAAAAACTTTTTGCTAATTTTATAAAGTTGGAATTGGAAAAGCATGCCATTTAAGTCTGATTGAAAAGAATGTGGTCATCCTTTTTTTCTTGCCGATTAATGGCAGTCATAATTTAACATAATAAAGGAATATTTATCTATTGTTTTTCATCATACTTGATACAGTATGAACAGAATTTTCAATGTATACTTTTCACAAGATAATTCGTTAAATAGCTTTTTTCATACTGAGTTATGGTGCGGTGTTGCAGATCAACTCAAAACAGCTAAAAATTCAGCAGTTATTCTCCAACAATTACAAACTAAGCTTTGCCCAAGGCTTCCAGAGAGCAGACAAAATGGTTTTAAACTAAACATCCACTGAGTGGTGGCAGTGAAACCAGTAACCAGGATGAAACTCTGGAATGCAAAGATTTTTTTCCTTATATATATCTTTGTAAAAGGGGGAAAAACCTATAGGGCTGAGTGATACTATCAAGGCATATTCTTGGCAGATTCTAAAAACTTTTAAGTTTAATATGGTTGTGGCTGGCTGGTCTGAAAGACAAACGGCAATTAGGAACTCCTCTCAACAGAGTTCCCACATCTGGACTGTGACCAATGCTTTTTAGGATAGTTGGTAGCTGCTGGTGCTGGGTTGATTCTTCCTAAAGTCCCAAACTCATCTGAGACCTAAAAAAGTCAGGTGTTTGTCTTTTTGTTCTACGCACATCACAACAGCATTGTTGTGGATATTTTGTTCATCAATATAAAGTTCGTTGGCTCTTTTGCTCAACAAGACTGAAATTTCATAATACTAAAAAAAAAAAAATTAAAAAAAACTTGAGGGAACCTAAAGGGGAGGGTGGGGGACCCCCTCCCAGCACGGAAGGCGAGTTCTAGGGCCACCCAGCAGTCTGCAGGTGGTGGCCTAGGTCACACGCCACCCCACCGCCGCGGCCCCAGCAGGGGCGAGGAGGACAGGGGGCCCTCCAACACCCCGAAAGAGGCCTTCCCTTCCTTCCTCCCTCTCCTCTCTAGCGTCCTCTTTGCCTGAGTCGTCGCAGACAAGCAGCTGAAGAAGGGTAGGCGACAGCCAAAGTCGAGACTGGGAAGCTGAAGGGCGGCGATAGCGGCGCGCGAGGCGGCGCGAGGGCTGCGCGGGGGACGCCAGGCCCTCCTGCTGCGGCGGCTGCTGAGGCTGCTCCAGCTACTGCGGCTGATCCTGCTACTGGCGATGGTAGGCGGCAGCAGCCATGGCGGCGAAGTTGTGGGGTGGACAGCGAGCTGCGTGATCAAGTTGCTCACCTCTGTACCGAAGGCCAGGATTGGCGCACGACACCGCTGAGCAGCAGCGCAAGGAGAAGACTGCGCGAGAAGCGCTCCGAGAGACCACGTCCTCGGCGCCCACCGCCTCCGCCTCCGCGGCGCAGCACGTCGGGGCTTGCGAGGGCGTAGAGGGTGCAGAAGCCGAGGAGCTAGAAGAAGCCGAGGAGCAGGGGGCGACGGCGTGCGTGACGTGGGGCTGTCGAGCGAAGCGGCAACTCCAGGACCCCCTGGGGGCTGGTGGTGGCCCGACGGGCAGCCCGAGAGGCTGAGGCCGTAGTGGAGCTTGGGCCGCTGTTCCCCCGGAAGCCCAGGTGCAGCGCGTCGGGAGGGTAAAGGTGCGCAAGTCCTCGCACTCGCCCCCGGACGGCGCCGACCGCCGCTCGTCGGCCCTGTGGATGAAGTGGCGACGCGGCCGGTAGGGGCAGAATCCGATGGTGTGGAAGGTGCGACATACCTCTGTCTTGTACTTGGGGCGCTGCGTCCGGCCGGGCAGCTCGTGGTAGCCGTGCGCGAACATGCACTTCTTGTTATACTTGCACGTGACGCTTTCCTCCGAGGGCCGGCAGAGCTCAGTCTTGTAGCAGGTGGAGTTGATCTAGGAGCCGCCGCTCCGCTTCTGCTGCTCGCTAACCGAGCGGTCCCGGAATTTTTTCTCCTTGTAGAGCAGGGCGTACCGCTGCCCCCCGACGGCTCCTGGAGGGCGCCGTATAGGAGGCCGGGCCGGCGGCCGCTCTGCTGCCGCAGCTGCTACCGTTCTAGGCCCCCGGGACCTTGGGCGAGCAGCTGCCGGAGCTGGGCGCGGGATGGAAGCCCAACGTGAAGCCGAAGCTGGGGGCTGCGGCCACGGACGTGCCCACCGCCTTCTTGTCCAGCATGTTGTTCAGATTGAGGTTGACCAGGGATTTCTCCGTCTTGCACTAGTCGATATCGTCGAAGGCAGACAGAAGAGTGGTCGACGTGTTGCTGGATCCTGTAATGGTAGGGAGGACTGCATAAGCCGAGGCAGCGAAGACGCGCTGAAGCCAAGACTAATAATGGCGAGGGGCGGGGGCTGGGACCGAAAGTTTGCTGGAGGGCTAGAAAAAAGGGAGAGGGAAGCAGCGTGGACTGGTTTGAGAATGCTCTGGAGTGCGGAGTAGGAGGAAAGTTAAGAAAAGGAAAGAGCGCCCTTCCGCGCCACACGGGAGCTCCCTCCTTCCCGCGGGCAGCAGATAGCATCTCGAGGACTGCTGGATTGTATGTCTTTGATTATAGCCATCCTAGTGGGTGTGAAGTGGCATTTTATGATTTCGAATTGCATTTCCCTAATGACTAATGTTGTTGAGCATCTTTTCATGTACCTGTTGGCCATTTGTCTATCTTTTTTGGAGAAATGTTTATTCAAATACAATTTTTAAATTGTGTTGTTTATGTTTTGTTGTTGAGTTTTAAATGTTCCTTATATATTCTGGATAGTAGACCCTTATCAGATGTATGGTTTGCAGCCATTTTCTCCCATTCTGTATGTTGTTTGTTCACTTTCTTGATAATGTCCGTTGATGCACAGAAGTTTTAATTTGGATGAAGTCCAGTTTTTTTTTTTTTTTTTTTTTTTTTGGTTCTTTTGGTACCATTTCTAAGGATCCATTGCCAAATTCCAGTTCATAAAGATTCACCCTTATGTTTTCTTCTAAGAGTTTTATGGTATTGTATTTAGGTTTTTGATCACTTTTGAGTTAATTTTTGTATATAAGGTAAGGTAGGCATCCAGCTTCATTCTTTTGCATGTGTTTATCCAGTTGTCTTAGCACTGTTTGCTGATGAGATTATTCCTTCCCCATTGAATGGTCTTGGTGTCCTTTTCTTTTTCAATTGGCCATAGATACATGGGTTTCCAAAATATTTTTGCATCACGTTTGCTATTGTCCCTTTGGCCAAAGCAAGTTAGATTCAAGGAGTGAAGAAATAGACTACACATTTTGATGGGAGGAGATATAAAGTCACTTTACAGGGGCAGAGATACAGGAGGGCAAGAATTTTTATAATTAATCTACCATAGCTCTTATTGCTTTACTTAATTCTCACAACTAGCCTGGAGGTAGATTATCAGTGACCATTGACAGATGAGAAAACTGGGCTCAGAGAGGTGGAGGTTGCATAAGATCGCACAACTAATAAGCAGAGCAAGGATTTGAACCAGCATTTGCCTGACTGAACCTTTGCTCTAGTCACTGCATTTTGTGCTTGGTGGGGTGTTAGTGAGTGCGTGTGTGTGTGAGAGAGAGAGATTGCTTGGATACACCTGTATTCAACACCATCCACTGTTCCCACCATCACCATCCCCCCTACAACATAAGAGCATGCTCGAGGCCCCTCCTCTCAGGGCCTTGTGGGACTGAGGAATAATATGAAGGAGACCTTCTGTGTCTCAGTGTCTTGGGCAGGGAAGTTTGCAGGTGCTGATGACCTCTTTCCCCATCCAGTTTGCTCGTTGGTTGGTTGGTCAGTCTTCTTGCTATCTACTCTGTTAACCCTGCCTGGGCTGGTCAAAAGCCTCCCTGCTTCCATGGCACCCCTGTCCTCATCCCTCCCTCAGGTCAAAGCCAGATGGGCCTTGAGACATCCACATCTGATCTGCTGTCATCAGTCCTTCAGTGGCTTCAGATTGTTTTCCTAGATAAAAGCTAAATTCATTTTTCTGGCACCTCAGTCCCTCCAATATACCAACCTAACCTATTTTCTCCCCTTAAATATCACTTTCCATGTTCACTTTCTCTGAAACTTAGCCAAACGTGCCTGTTTAGTATTCTCTGATGTGGCTCCATGGGCTCTACAGCTAGGTCAAGTGTCCCTCATGACCAATGGAGCTGGTGGGAAGGGGGATGAAAAAGTGGCTAACAGTGAATGCATCAATGGATGTTAGAGAAGTAGGGACAGGCCAGAGAGTGAGAGGAGTCAAGCCAGAGGTCAGTGAGAGGCTGCACCTCTGGTTGGGTAGTCATCGGTGCTAGTCACCAAATATTTGTATTCTCCTCCCAGGTACACCTTGAGGTTAGGTGGACCATGTGCCTTGCTTTGGCTAATGAAATGTGAGTGAAAGTGATATATGCCACTTCCAGGTGGAAGCTTTAAGAGCCAGTGTTCAAATGACCACATTCCCTCCCCACTGGCTGTGGTTAAGATGAAGCCCCATCAGCCTGGATTCCTGAGTGATGACGATGAGCAGATCCTTCTGGCCTCCCCATGCTGAGTATGGGTTTTGGGATTTGTTACAAACAACTGAAGATAAAGCTGGAGGATGCAGGATTTCAGATGTCTAAGGAAGGTGGAGAGACAGCTGAAGTATTTCCTGGTACATGCTCCAGCCTCAAAGAAAGCCTGGAGGGGAGGGGGCTGAGAAGATAGAGCTTACTCTCTGGGGCTCTTTCTCAACTGACCCTGGATCCCTGGATTTGGGATGGTGATACAATGATTATTCCTTTGGAATACAGACTTGCTGTGTCTCCACAGAGTTGGATTATAATCTTGGCTCAGCTACTCACTAATTTTGGCTTTGGGCAAGTCACTTTACCTCTGTCAATTTCAGTTTCCTTATCTGTAAAATGGATTTAAGAGTACTTCTCTTACAGGGTTATCTTGAGGATGAGAGGTAATACATATAAAGCACACCTCTTGGCATGTGATAGATACTCATTAAATGGCTGCAGATTTTTATTCTTTCTCTTCTCCTCTATCCACTGTCTTTAGTAGTGGGGGCAAGTAGGGAAGGGGCTGGGCCACAAACATCACAGACTGCGCTCCCCAATCGTCTCACAACTTCGCTTCATTTTGTTCAGACAGCCGTTGCTATTGATGGTGGTCAAGACAGTCATGAAACATGGACCATTCCAAACATGCCAAAGATCCCTTGGTCTGCCTGAGTGTGTGTGTGTGTGTATGTGTGTATGTCTGTTTTTGACAAACACACGTGCATGCACAGGTAGCTGAAGTCGGGGAATGCAATGGCCTGAAATTGGCAAAAGCAATTGATTCTGGAAAACTTGAACCACCTTTCTGAGAGTTAAACTCTCAGGCCAATTCAGAGATCAGTGAATAGGCCTAAAATAGGTAATGTTGATAATAGTGTTGATGGTGATGATGATGGTGATGATGACAATAGCTATATTTGTTGAGCACCAGCAGAGGGATATAATAGTTCAGAGCAACACATTGATGTCATGAAACACTGGGGTTGAATCTTCCTAAGAAACAGAAAGTTATCCTCTTGGTTTCTCTTTGGTAAATGTGGAAATAGTAGTGCCTACTTTGTAGGGTTAATGTGACGATGGATTGAGATAACATATGACTTCTCAGCACAGAGCCTAGCACTGAGCAAGTATTCAATACATGGTGGCTATTGTTAGTATTACTCTCTTGGACCAGGTACTGTGTTAGGCACTTAACATGTATTTTTCCCATTTGATCCTCCTTTGATCCCTAAAAGGTTATCATTATAGTATTATTGAAACAGGGGCACATAGAGCTCAAATAGCTTTTCAAAATCACTTAGTTTGTAAATAAAAGCCAGAATTTGAATCCTGATTTTTCTTACACTCCAAAGCTTTGGATTTTTTTTTTTTTTTTTTTTTAACTTTCAAGAGCATGTATTTCTAAAGTAATGTTACAGAAACACTGGAGGAGAGAAAAAATACGGTTCCACTCCGCCCCCGCCCACCGACCGCCTTCCTCGGCTGAGTTCACCCGACCGGAACCCCTAAGTCCCTCCTCAGCCCTGCCAACGCCGCTCCGCCCCCGCCCAGGACCTTGAGATTTCGGCCTGGGCAGCAACTCTTTGTTCTGCTTCCTGTCGCTTGGAATTTGGCCGCGCCCGGTATCGGTGTCGCCGCGAAACTGCTCACATCGGCATAACTCCTTCTCTCCTCGTCTCCTTGGCTTTATTTTTAAAGGCCTCTGGTAGGTTTTTCATTATAACAAAAGTTTGAAAATATAAATGTCTATTACTGGCTAAATAAATTACAGGACATCCTTATAGTGTATGTGGGTGTAAACAAAGTATTTTGGAAGATTTTCAAGATATATTGTTAAGTGAAAAGAGCACAGTATAGAACAGTGTAGAATATATTACCATTTGTGTAAAAAGAGGGAGTTTATAAATGTATGTGTATGATTATATATGCAGGATACACAAAAGCTCAATGGCATAAGTTGCCTATAGGTAGGGAACTGAATGGCTGAGGATATGGATAGGAGGGAGACTTGATATACCCTTTTATACTTGTATGTTTCCATGCAGTTCAGATCTGGTTTGTAAATTAACAAGTAAATAATTTAACATGACTTCTCTGGCTTCATATTCTACCACTCCCCCCTACTCTTAGCTACTGTAGTCACATTGGGCTCTTGTTTCTCACATCAAGTTTATTCCAGCCCCAGGGCCTTTGCACTTGTCCTTCTGTGTGGAACTCACTTCCTCCAGTCTTTGCCTGTGCCATTCCTTCACTTAATTCAGGGCCCTTCTCAAATGCCATCTCTTCGAGAGGCCTTTCCTGACCACAATGTCTGAAATAACCGCTTCCATTCATCACTTCTTTATAGCAATTTCTGCTACATCAAATTATATTATCTGTTTTCATGTGTATTTACTGTTTCTTGTCTATCTGCCCCACTAGAATGTAAGTTCCAACAGAGCAGGGATTTTTGTCTGTCATATTCATGGTGCATGTCATGTGATGCTTAATAAATATTTGTTGAATGAATTAACAATCACCTAAGTAAACCACTTTGCTATGGTAAATTTGTTAATTTATCGTCATTCATTCAACAAGTATTTATGGGGTATCTACTTTGTGACAAGGAAGTCAGAAGTCCCTGATTTCGTGGAGCTTATGTTCTCACTGATTCATTGTTTCACTCATTTACCAAGACACTAATATGATCTGAGAGGATACAAAGACAAAATGTGATTTCCTCCTTCAGGATGCTTTTACTTGTATAGGGAGTGGGATGGAGGTGGGAAGTGGGGGTAGGGAAGGGTTTCATATGCACAGTACAAAATCTGAAGTGTTAGGTGCCATAGGGATAGGAAGGAGGCAGGTGGGAGAAAGTCCTTATTTGCACCCTCTGGTGTTTCAAATTCTAGAGAGAGTGATGGAAAGGAGGGGAGGGGAAGAAAGTTTGATGGACAAATGGTCCAGAATTATAACAGAATAAAACAAGCAAATCTGTAAGCCCTTGCTTTCTACCCAGATATTTAGGCATGAAGCAGCCCCTTTGCCCATCTTTGTGTCTGCAAGACTCCAGCCACACACCATGAAATACTGGATTCGGTCACAAAACTTCATCTCTCAGAAAATTTCAGGAACACAAAATAATTTGATATCTTTCTGGGGAAGGCTTTCTAAATGTGTCTTGGAGGAAGACTATGGGTTGACCCACAAGGTTCTTCTAGAGGGATTTGTGGGGTAAGGGTGGGAGTGTGGGTGAGGGCATGCCGGCACCTTCTGCTGCTGTCCATGGTCCTGAATCGTCATCAGTACCCTTTAGGACATGCTGTTTCTTCTAACCTAGGGATACTGGTGACTCCTGTCCAACATCTTTCAGAGATTCTGAAATATGTAAAGAATGAGGAGAAAAGGAGAATAAAGAGACAATATAGAGGCTGTTAGAAAGGCATAGCCCCAAATATTGCCAGAGAAATTTTTTTAATGCAGTTTTATTGAGATATATTCATATACTATACAGTCCATTCAAAGTACATAATCAGTGGCTCACAGTATCATCACACAGTTGTGCGTTTATTACCATAATCAATTTTAGAACATTTTTATTACCCAACCCCCCCCAAACCCAAAACATCTATACCCTTTATCTCCACCTATTATTGACCCCTAGCATGGATGTGGTACATTTGCTATTGTTGATGAAAGAATATTAATATATTACAGTTAACTATCATCCATGGTTTGCAGTAGGTGCATTTCCTCCCATATACTACTCTGTTCTTAACTCCTTGTAATTGTGACATACATTTGTTCTAGGAAATGGAGGAACTTTCTGTAGTGTGAAATAGTTACGTGTATGTTTTAAATGCAATTATATTGAGATGTTTTCACACACCATACAATTCAAAGTACACAGCCAGTGGTTCACAGTATCATCATATAGTTGTGAATCCATCAATACAATCAATTTTCGAACATTTTCATTACTCAAAAAAAAAAGAGAGAGAAAACCCAAAATATCCCATACCCCTTATCCTCCCCATCATTGGTGTGGAACATTTGTTACTGTTGATGAAAGAATATTAATATATTACTGTTAAGTACAGTCCATAGTTTGCAATAGCTGCATTTTCCTCCACATACTACTCTATTATTAACTCCTTGGAATACTTTCATGCGTTTGTTCTAGTTAATGGAAGAAATTTTTAATCTTTGTATTGTTAATCACAGTCGTAGCACACCACAAGATTCACTGTATATATACAGTCCCATGTTTAACCTCCAGCTTTTCTTCTGGTGACATACATGACTCCAGACTTCCCCCATCAACCACCTTTACATACATTTCAGCACTGTTAATTTTACTTACAGTAATGTGCTACCATTACCTCTATCTATTTCCATACATTTAAATTCAACCTAGTTAAAAATTCTCTAGCCTCATTTTATCCCCTGGTAACCTATATTCTAGAGTCTATGTGTAAGAGTTTACATATTACAATTAGTTCATATTAGTGAGATAATAAAATATTTGTCCTTTTCTCTCTAATTATTTCACTCAACATAATGTCTTCAAGGTTCACTGATGTTGTTGCATGCTTCAGGACTTCATTCCTTCTTACTGCTGAATAATACTCCATTGTATGTATTACCACATTTTGTTTATCCATTCATCAGCTAATGGACACTTGGGTGGCTCCCATCTTTTCGCAGTTGTAAACAGTGCTGCTAAGAGTATTGGAGTGCAAATATCTGTTCATGTCCCTGTTTTCAGATCTTCTGGGTATATACCGAGTAGCAGGATAGCCAGATCATAGGGCAAATCTGTACTTAGCTTTCTGAGGAACCACCAAACCATCTTCCACAGAGGCTGTACCATTTTACATTCCCACAAGCAGTGAATAAGTACTCCTATTTCTCCACATCCTCTCCAACACTCGTACTTTCCTGTGTGTTTAATAATGGTCATTCTAATAGATTAGAAATGGTATCTCATTGTGGTGTTGATTTGCGTTTCCCTAATAACTAGTGAAATTGAGCATCTTTTCATGTGTTTTTTAGCCATTTATATTTCCTCTTTGGAGAAATGTCTATTCATGTCTTTTGCCCATTTAAAAAATTGGGTTATTTTGAGTTATAGGATTTCTTTGTACACTTTAGATATCAAACTCTTATCAGATATATGGTTTCCAAATTTTTTTTCCATTGAGTCTGCTGCCTTTTCACCCTTATGACAAAGTCCTCTGAAACACAGAAGTATTCAATTTCAAGGGTTTACCATATCTATTTTTTCTTTCATTGTTTGTGCTTTGGGTGTAAGGGCTAAGAAACTACTACCTATCACTAGATTTTTTTTAAGATCATATTTTTATTGTGGAATATAACATATATACATAGAAGTGATAACTTTCCAAGTGCACTTTAACAAGTAGCTAGAGAGCAAATTTCAAAGAATGTTATGGGTTACAGTTCCACAGTTTCAATTATTTCCTTATTGTAAAGTATAACATATATGCAAAAAGGTAATAACTTTCAAAGTACAATTTCACAAGTAGTTATAGACCAAATTTCAAAGAATGCTGTGGGTTACAGTTCCACCATTTTATTTCTTTTCTTCTGGCTGTTCTAATACCCCAGGAACTAAGAAAAAGAAAATTATATCAAGATTCAGTATTCATAATCCTTTGTTAAATTCCATCTTGTCTGTTGCTACCCCTTTCTCCAGTTTAATTACTTTCCTGATCTTCAGGGATGTCTAGGGAGTGACCACTATAACTTGTTCATGTTGAAAACGGGTGTTGACATTATGGGAAAAGGGGACATATCTGGTTGATGTTCTCGAGGAGGCTATTGCCTCTGGGATTTGGGACTTAGCTGGCATAGGAGCTCTCTAGAGGATTTAAGTTTCTGAAGAATAAACTTAGTGAGTGAAACATTTATAGAGTCTCGTATAGAGATCCAGGTATTCTTTAGGGTTTTTTGGACTACTGTTGACTTGGGCTTATCAAACTGTGGCCATTTGCTATAGCTAGCTGAAGCTTGCATAGGAGTAACCTCCAGGACAGCCTCTCAACTCTATTTGAAATCTCTTAGCCACTGAAACATTTTTTTGTTGCCTTTCTTTTCCCCCTTTTGGTCAAAAAGGCATTCTTAATCCCTTGATGCCAGTGTCAGGCTCATTCCTGTAATCTGTGTCTCACATTGCCAGGGACACTCATTCACCTGGGAGTTCCTGTACCATGTCGGGGGGAGGGTGATTAATTTATCTGCAGAGTTGGGCTTAGAAAGAGAAAGTTCACATTTGAACAACAAAAGAGGTTCTCTGGAGGTGACTCCAAGGCATAGTTATAGGTGGGCTTAGCCTCCCCTTTAAAACCATAAGTTTCACCAGAGCAAAACTCATGATTGTGGGCTTCACTTATAAAGTAGGAGGTTCCTAAGTTCACATAACATATGTTATGTCCATGATAATCCATCCATATCTCACATTATTATCACTTAGTTGTACATTCCTCATCACTCTCCATTTTAAACAATTCTCATGACCCAAAACACCTCGTAGCTCTTTTCAGCCCTTAATTATTTGTCCTGGTATTTTTCTGGTACTAGTAAGGTATTCCTATTAATTATAGTCCCTAGTATGCAACAGGTGGATTTTTCCCATATACCATTCTGTTGTCAACTCTCTGTACCAGCACCATACCTTAGAGGTTTATCATACAAGCACCTATCTGTATTTGTAGTGCTGATCTGTGGGATGTATGCCTTTAAGCAACCCCTTTCAATCCCATTCACCTTCAATACAGCTCTGATACTTAATAATTACATTAACAAACAGTCGTCACCCCATCCCTTCCCATACCTTTGAATTCACCCTCATTAGCATATCTGAACATATTAGATTATCATTCCCCTTTCACTAGCCTCTATCACTAGGTCCCCAATATTCTACATTATAAGACATTGATTTTACATTGTTCAGGGAGTTCATAGAAGTGGTAACATACATTATCTCTCCTTTTCTGTCTGACTTATTTCACTAGCATTATATCTTTAAGCATCATCCATGTTGCCATATGTTTCAGGACCTTGATCCTTCTTACTGCTGCATAGTATTCCATTGTGTGTATGCACCACATTTTATTTATCCACTTGTCTGTTGGAGGACACTTGGATTGTTTCCATCTCTTGGGAATTGTGAACAATGCTGCTATGAACGTCAGTGTACAAATGTCTGTTCATGTCACTGCTTTCAGATCTTCTGGGTATATACCAAGAAGTGGAATTGCTGGATCTTAGCGTGATTTGAAATTTAGTTTTCTGAGAAACTGCCCAAACTGTCTTCCACAGTGGCTATACCATTATACACTCCCACCAGCAATGAATAAGAGTTCCAAATTCTCCACATCCTCTCCAGCATTTATTGTTTCCTGTTTGTTTAATGGCAGTTATTCTTATTTGTGTGAGATGGTATCTCATTGTGGTTTTGATTTGCATTTCCCTAATAGCTAGTGAAGATGAACACATTTTCATGTGTTTTGTAGCCTCTTCAGAAAAATGGCTTTTCATAATTGGACTGTTTGTACTATTGTTGTTGAATTGTAGGATTTCTTTATATATGCAGGATATCAGTCTTACAGATACATGCTTTCCACATATTTTCTTCCATTGGGTTGTCTGCCTCTTCATGTTTTTGACAAAGTCTTTTGTGGCACAGAAGCTTTTGATTTTTTTTTTTTTTCATTTTTATTGAGATTGTTCAGATACCATACAATTATCCAAAGATCCAAAGTGTACAATCACTTGCCCCTGGGTACCCTCATACAGCTGTGCATCCATCACACTTAATTTTTGTACAATTTTTAGAAACTTTTCATTACTCCAGACAAGAAATAAAGTGAAAGATGAAAAAAGAAAAAAAAGAAAAGGAAAGTCTAATCCTCCCCTATCCCTAACCAACCCCCCTCAATTGTTGACTCGTAGTATTGATATAGTATATTTGTTACTGTTTATGAAAAAATGTTGAAATACTACTAACTGTAGTATATAGTTTGCAACAGGTATTTAGTTCTTCCCTATATGCCCCTCTATTATTAACTTCTAATTGTATTGTCATACATTTGTTTTGGTTCATGGAAACGATTTCTAGTATTTGTACAGTTGATCATGGACATTGCCCACCATAGGATTCTGTTTTATACATTCCCATCTTTTGACCTCCAGCTTTCCTTCTGGTGACATATATGACTCTGAGCTTCGCCTTTCCACCTCATTCACACACCATTCGGCGCTGTTAGTTATTCTCACATCTTGCTACCAACAACCCTGTTCATTTCCAAACATTTAAGTTCATCCTAATTGAACATTCTGCTCATACTAACCAACCACTCCCCATTTTTAAGCCTTGTCCTATATCTTGGTACCTTGTATTTCATGTCTATGAGTTTACATATTATAATTAATTCCTATCAGTGAGACCCTGCAATAATTGTCCTTATGTGTCTGGCTTATTTCACTCAGTATATTGCCCTCGAGCTTTTGTCATCAACCCATTTTTTTTTTTTTAATATGGTTTTGTTCACTCACCATACATTCCATCCCAAGTAAGTAATCAGTGGTTTTCTGCATGGTCATACATTTATGTGTTCACCACCTTCACCACTATCTATATAAGGGCATCTACATTTCTTCCACAAGGCAGGAGGGAGAGTCAAAGAAGGTAGAGAGGCAAAAGAAAGAGGAAAAAAAAAAATGACAGCTAGGAAGCAGCAAAAGGAAAAATATCCTTAAATCAAAGCAGAATAAAGAATCAGACAATACCACCAATGTCAAGTGTCTAACATGCCTCCCCTATCCCCCCCTCTTATCTGCATTTACCTTGGTATATCACCTTTGTTACATTAAAGGAAGCATAATACAATGATTGTATTAGTTACAGTCTCTAGTTTATGCTGACTGCATCCCTCCCCCAATGCCTCCCCATTTTTAACACCTTGCAAAGTTGACATTTGCTTGTTCTCCCTCGTAAAAGAACATATTTGTACATTTTATCACAATTATTGAATACTGTAGATTTCACCAAGTTACACAGTCCCAGTCTTTATCTTTCCTCCTTTCTTGTGGTGTCTCACATGCTCCCCACCTTCCTCTCAACCGTATTCATAGTTACCTTTGTTCAGTGTACTTACATTGTTGTGCTACCATCTCCCCAAATTGTGTTCCAAACCACGCACTCCTGTATGCTATCACCCTGTAGTGCTCCCTTTTTCCTGTAGGGCAGGTGTCTTGTTCACAAAGTCTCTCATTGTCTGTTTGTCAGAAAATATTTTGAGCTCTGCCTCATATTTGAAGGACAGCTTTGCTGGATATAGGATTCTTGGTTGGCGGTTTTTCTCTTTCAGTATCTTAAATATATCACCCCACTTCCTTCTTGCCTCCATGGTTTTTGCTGAGAGATCCGCACATAGTCTTATTAAGCTTCCTTTGTATGTAATGGATTGCTTTTCTCTTGCTGCTTTCAGGATTCTCTCTTTGTCTTTGACATTTGATAATCTGATTATTAAGTGTCTTGGCGTAAGCCTATTCATATCTCTTCTGTTTGGAGTACGCTGCGGTTCTTGGATCTGTAATTTTATGTCTTTCATAAGAGATGGGAAATTTTCGTTAATTATTTCCTCTGTTGTTGCTTCTGCCCCCTTTCCCTTCTCTTCTCCTTCTGGGACACCAATGATACGTACATTATTGTACCTTGTTTCATCCTTGAGTTCCCAGAGACATTGCTCATATTTTTTCATTCTTTTCTCCATCTGCTCCTTTGCGTGTAGGCTTTCAGGTGTTTTGTTCTCCAGTTCCTGAGTGTTTTCTTCTGCCTCTTGAGATCTGCTGTTGTATGTTTCCATTGTGTCTTTCATCTCTTGTGTTGTGCCTTTCATTTCCATAGATTCTACTAGTTGTTTTTTTGAACTTTTGATTTCTGCCTTATATATGCCCAGTGTTTCCTTTACAGCCTCTATCTCTTTTGCAATATCTTCTCTTAACTTTTTGATTTGATTTAGCATTAGTTGTTTAAATTCCTGTATCTCAGTTGAAGTGTACGTTTGTTCCTCTGACTGGGCCATAACTTTGTTTTTCTTAGTGTAGGTTGTAATTTTCTGTTGTCTAGGCATGGCTTCCTTGGTTATCCAAATCAGGTTTTCCCAGACCAGAACAGGCTCAGGTCCCAGAGGGAAGAAATATTCAGTATCTGGTGTCCCTGAGGTGTGTCTTAGAAAATTGCTCCATCCTTTGATGCCTCAGGTCACTGTGCTTTTCTGCCCAGCAGGTGACGCCTGTTAGCCTATAATTCTTGACTGGTGTGAGGAGGTATGGCCGTGTTCCCCCAGGCTCTGGGGTCTGGTTCTGAATGGAAAGGGCCCCACCCCTTTCCTCCTAGAGAAGACAGACCCCCCAGGTGGAGGTCATTAGCATTTCAATGGTCTCTCTCTCTCTGCTTGTGGTGTCTCCACCCTTCCCAGAGTCATAGCCCTGGAAACTGAATATGACTGGGGCTTTCTCCACTGAGCCGAAAAAGAAACAGATAGTCCCCTTCAGACCCAGTCCAAGGCGACCCTCCGGCTCTCCAAGGTCAGTTGTCACCCAAAGCCTCTGTTTTTTGGGGATGTGTACCTGTAGTGAGCAGTTCACACACTCTACTTAAAACCGCAGTTGGAGCTCAGCTGAGCTATATTCGCTTACTGGGAGAGAGCTTCTCTCTGGCAACACGAGGCTTTGCAGCTCAGGCTATGGGGGAGGGGGGGTCTCACAACTTGGATCTGCAGGTTTTACTTGCAGATTTTATGCTGTGTTCTTGGGCATTCCTCCCAATTCAGGTTGTTGTATGATGAGTGGATGGTCTCGTTTGTCCCCCCGCAGTTATTCTGGATTATTTACTAGTTGTTTCTGGTTTTTTGTAGTTGTTCCAGGGGAACTACTTAGCTTCCACTCCTCTCTATGCTGCCATCTTGCCCTGCCTCTCAGAAGCTTTTGATTTTGAGGAGTTGCCATCTATCCATTTTTTCTTTTGTTGCTTGTGCTTTGGGTGTAAGGTCTAAAAAGAAGCTATCTCCTACTACTAGGTCTTAGAGATGTTTCCCTATATTATCTTCTAAGAGTTTTATTGTGCTGTCTCTTATATTGAGGTCTTTGATCCAGTTTGAGTTAATTTTTGTATAGGGTGTGAGGTAGGGGTTCTCTTTCATTCTTTTAGTTAGGGATATCCAGTTCTCTGAGCCCTATTTGTTGAAAAGACTGTGGATTTGGGGCATTATCAAAAATCAGCCAAACGTAGATCTGAGGATCTATTTCCAAACTCGCAATTTGATTCCGTTGATCAATATGTCTGTCTTTGTGCCAATACCATGCTATTTTGACCACTGTGGCTTTATAGTAGGCTTCAAAATCTGGAAGTGTAAGTCCTTCCACTTCATTCTTCTTTTTTTGGGATAGTTTTGGCAATTTGAGGCTCCTTTCCCTTCCGAACAAATTTGATAACTAGCTTTTCCAAGTCTGCAAAGTAGGTTGTTGGAGTTTTGATTGGAATTACATTGAATCTTTAGATCAGTTTGGCAGAATTCACATCTTAACTATGTATACATGAGCATGGAATATTTTTCCACCTATTTAGGTCCTTTTTTATTTCTTTTAGTGAAGTTTTGTAATTTTCTCTGTAGAGGTCTTTCATGTCCTTGGTTAAGTTTATTCCTAGGTACTTGATTTTTTTAGTTGCTATTGTGAATGGAATTTTTTTTGATTGCCTTTCAGTTAGGTCATTACTAATGTATAGGAATATTACTGAGTTATGTGCATTAATCTTGTATCCCACCACTCTGTTGAATTTTTTTTATTAGCTCAAGGAGCTTTGTCGTTGAATTCTCAGGATTTTCTAAATATAAGGTCATATTGTTTGCAAATAATGACAGTTTTACTTCTTCCTTTCCAATCTGGGTACATTTTATTTATTTGTCTTGGCAAATTTCTCTGGCTAGAATTTCTAGCACAATGTTGAATAATAGAGGTGACAGTGGCATCATTGTCTTGTTCCCAATCTTAGAGGGAAGGCTTTCAGCTTCTCGCCATTGAGTACTATGCTAGTTGTGGGTTTTCATATATGCCCTTTATATACTGAGGAAGGTTTCCTCAATTCCTACCTTTTGAGGTGTTTTTATCAAAAAGGGATGTTGAATTTTGTCATATGCTTTTTCAGCATCTATCAAGATCATTTGATTTTTCCCTTTCAATTTGTTAATGTGTTACATTATGTTAATTGATTTTCTTATGTTGAACCACCCATGCATGCCAGGAATAAACACCACATGCTTGTGGTGTATAATTCTTTTAATGTGCCTTTGGATTCAATTTGCAAGTATTTTTGCATCCATATTCATTTGGGAGAATTGCCCTATAGTTTTCCTTTTTTTTGTAGTATCTTTATCTGGTTTTGGTATCAGAGTGATATTAGCTTCATAAAATGAGTTAGGTAGTATTCGTTTTTCTTCAATTTTTTGAAAGAGTTTGAACAGGAATAGTGTCAATTCTTTTTGGAAACTTTGGTAAAATTCCCTGTGATGCTGTCTGGCCCTGGGCTTTTATTTTTAGGAAGATTTTTGATTACTGATTGGATCTCCTTGCTTGTGATTGGTTTATTGAGTTCTTCTGTTTCTTCTTGGGTCAGTCTTGGTTGTTCATGTGTCCCAGGAAATTGTCCGTTTCCTCTAAATTGTTTAGTTTGTTGGCATACAGTTGTTCATAGTATCCTCTTATGAATTTTTTTTTATTTCTCTGGGACCCATAGTAATTATCCCACTCTCATTTCTGATTGTGTTTATTTGGGTCTTCTCTCTTTTTGATTTTGTCAGTCTAGCTAAGGGTCTGTCAATCTTTTTGATCTCAAAGAACCAACTTTTGGTTTTGTTTATTTTTGCTATTGTTTTTTCATTTTCCGTCTCATTTATTTCTGCTTTAATCTTTGTTGTTTCTTTTCTTCTACTTGCTTTAGGGTGAGTTTGATGATCATTCTCTTGCCTCTTCAGTTGCTCACTTAGATCTTTGGTTTTAGCTCCTTCTTGCTTTTTGATATATGCATTTAGAGCTATAAATTTCCCACTCAGCACCACCTTTACTGCATCCCATAGGTTTTGATATGTTGTGTTCTCAATTTCATTCATCTCTAGATATTTTATCTATTTCTCTTGCAATTTCTTCTTTGAACCACTGGTTGTTTAGGAGTGTATTGTTTATCCTTTCATATATTTGTGAAAAACCTGGTTCTTTGGTGGTTATTGATTTCTAGTTGCATTCCATTTGGTCAGAGAATGTGCTTTGAGTAATTTCAGTCTTTGTAAATTTATTAAGAGTTGTTTTGTGCCCCAGCATATGATCTATCCTGGAGAACATTCCATGGATGCTAGAGAAGAATGTATATCTTAGTAATTTGGAATGTAATGATCTGTATATGTCTAAGCCTGATTCATTTATCATATTGTTCAGGTTTTTAATTTCCTTATTGGTCCTCTGTTTGATTGTTCTGTCTATAGAGGAGAGTGGTATATTGAAGTATCCCACTATTATTGTAGAAACCTCTATTGTTCCCTTCAGTTTAACCATGTACTTTGGAGCACCTTGACTGGGTGCATAAACATTTGTTTTTGGTTTTTTATTTTTTAGTTTGTTGGAGGTTTTTTTTAAACTTTATCAAAAAATAAAAAAAAATTTCAAACAAAACAAAACAAAGGAATAAGAAAAACAAATATCCTAAAATAACTACATTGCTTCCAATATGTTCTTACCATACCCCAAGAAAATTAACAAACCATAGTCATTCCTGAGCATTCCCATTTCATTAAGATTACCCTCAGTATCTTATCTGCTCTTATTAGATTATCATTCCCCCTTCATTAGTTGCTGTCTATCTCTAGGTCCCCTATATTCTACAATGTAAGACATTTATTTTACATTTTTCACAGAGTTTACATTAGTGGTAACATACAATATCTCTCTTTTTGTGTCTGGCTTATTTCACTCAGCATTATGTCTTCAAAGTTCATCCATGTTGTCATATGTTTCACGAGCTCGTTCCTTCTTACTGCTGCATAGTATTCCATCATGTGTATATACCACATTTTGTGTATCCACTCATCTGTTGAAGGACATTTGGGTTGTTTCCATCTCCTAATTGTGAAAAATGGGTGAATAAACATTTATGATTGTTATTTTTTCTTGGTGAATTGTCCCTTTTATTAATATATAGTGTACTTTTTTGTCTCTTATGACATCTTTGCATTTAAAGTCTGTTTTGTCCACTATTAGTATAGCTATCCCTGCTTTCCTTTGATTGCAGCTTGTGTAGTTTCCATCCTTTCACTTTCAGTCTCTTTGTGTCACTGGGTCTAAGATGAGTCTCTTTTAAGTAGCATATCAATGGGTCATACTTTAATCCATTCTACTAGTCTGTATCTTTTAACTGGAGAGTTTAATCCATTCACATGCAATGTTATTATTGTGGAGGGAGTTCTTCAACTGGCCATTTTATTCTTTGGTTTTTAGTTGTCAGACATATTTTTCTCCCTCTCTCTTTTTTTCCTTTAAGTTACCCTAACTAATACTCTTCAGTTCTGTGCCCTTCTCCAGACCTATCTCTCCTTTCTTTTTTTCTCAGCCAATAGAGCTCCCTTTAGTGTTTATTGCAGGGCAAGTCTCTTGATAACAAATTCTCTCAGGATTTGTTTGTCTGTGAAAATTTGAAACTCTCCATCAATTTTGAAGGAGAACTTTGCTGTGAAAATTTGAAACTCTCCATCAATTTTGAAGGAGAACTTTGCTGGATAAAGAATTCTTGGCTAGCAATTTTTCTCTTTCAGAATCTTAAATATGTCGTACCACTGCTTTCTTACCTCCATGGTGCCCACTGAGTAGTCAGTACTTACTCTCATGTTTCTCTTTTATGTGGTGAATTGCTTCTCTCTTGCTGCTTTCAGAACTTTGTCCTTCTCTTCGGTATTGACAAATTGATGAGTATATTTCTTGGAGTGGGTTTATTTGGATTTATTCTATTTGGAATTCATTAGGCATATTTGATTTGCATATTTATGTTCTTTAGAAGGGTTGGGAAGTTTTCCCCAACTATGTCTTGAAACACTCTTCATAGTCCTTTACCCTTCTCTTCGTCCCTTCTGGGACATCAGTGATTCTTTTATTTGTTTGCTTCATGTTGTCCATCATTTCCCTGAGATACATTTCAAATTTTTTTATTTTTTTTCACCATTTGGTCTTTTGTCTGCTCGCATTCAATTGCTCTGTCCTGAAGTTCACTTATCCTTTCTTCTGCCTCTTCAAATCTGCTATTGTGGGTCTCTAGTATACTTTTAATTTGATCAGCAGTATGTTTTATTTCCATAAGATCTGTTATTTTTAATTTACTCTTTCCAATTCTTCTTTATGCTCTTCTAGAGTCTTCTTAATGTTCTTTATGTCTTTAGCCATCTCACTGAAGTTGTTTTGGAGATTTGTTTGTACTACTTTAATTAATTGCTCCAAATTTTGTGACTCCTCCAACTTTTTAATTGGTTCATTTGGCTTGTCCATGTTTTCTAGATTTTTCAAGGGCTTTATGATTTTCTGTTGGCTTCAGGACATTTGCTTGTTTTGATAAGGTTATTTTGGGAAATGCAGGATTATGTGAGAATTTATATATAATTTGGCAGAGCTACAGCTTTCGTACTGCAGTTTCCCTATCCTACCAGCAGGTGGCACTCTTGAGCCTCCTTTTACTCTCAAGCCACTCTTCCTGAACTTGTTCTATGCGGTGGGTGGAGTCCAAACCGGGTGGGGAACCAATCAGTGCCCCAGTTCTCCATGTGGACTGGGGACTGCCTGCCCTGGGGGTATGATGTGCACCTTGTGCAGTTTGGAAGGAGTCCGCTTAAGGGCACCCTCTAGATCAGACGTGCACCATTCCTTGCCTGCGATGCACCTGCAATCCTCTGAGGTGTGGGAGGGGCTCCTGATGCTTCAGTTTGACACCCTCTCCTATCCCTGCTTCTTCCTTGTACACCCCCCAGAATTCTGTGGTTGGGGGAGAGTAAATGCTGCCTCTTGGGTTCCTTCGTTGGAACTCCCAGCCATATGACTGTGGAGGATCACCTCCCTAGCTAACTGCCAAGGTGGGTGCACTGGAGTGGAGAGCCACTGCTCACTTGCCCAGTGCTGCTGCTGCTCTGGGAGGCAGTCCTGGTCACACAAACTCACCCCATCCCTCAAGGTACCCATCTCTCTGTGTTTTTGTCTGCGTCCCCACCACATATGGTAGGGTTCCCTCTGTGGCTGTTACACCACGAAACTGCGGTCCTGGGCATCTTCTTGACCCTTTCTGGTTTCTTTCACAGAGGCAAAGCTCATTCCACCTTACCCACTCCACCATCTTCCTGGAAGTCTCCTAGATCTTTTTTATTTTTAATGTAATTTTATTGAGATATTGTGATGGTTAGATTCATGTGCCAGCTTAGCCAGGTGATGGTACCTGGTCAAGCAAGCACTGGCCTAACCATTACTGCAAGGACATTCTGACTGGTTAATAAACCAGAAGGCTGGTTTATTAAATCATCAGTCAGTTGGCTGCAGCTGTGACTGATTACATCAATGAAGGGCATGTCTTCTACAATGAGAGAATGCAGTCAGCTGGATTTAATCCAATCAGTTGAAGACTTTAAGCAAGACAGATAGAGGACCTTCACTACTTTGGCTAATCAGTGAAGCATTTCCTGTGGAGTTCTTCGAAGTTGCCGGTTCATTCCTGAGGAGTTCATTGAACACATTCATCAAAGTTGCCAGTTCGCTGCCTGAGGAATTCATCGAACATCTTCATTGGAGTTGCCAGTTTGCTGCCTGCTCTGTGGAATTTGGACTTGTGCATACGCACAGTTGTAGGAGCACTTTTATAAAATCTTTTATTTATAGATATATCTTGTTGATTCTGTTTCCCTAGAGAACCCTAACTAATACAACTTGGTACTTGGAATGGTTCTTGAGAAACAGAATCTTAAAATGGGGTTTTACAATTGGTTTTCTACTCTCATTAGGTTCAAAGGCACGAATGACTCCATTTCCAGTAATCAAGATGGTGCTGACAGTCCATGGCGTTGGCTAGTAGATCATGGAGTACCTGGCAGTAAAATGGGTCTCGGAGGTTGACAGTGGTTATCATAAGCTTAACCAGGTGGTTACTCCAATTGCATCTGCTGTTCCAGATGTGGTATCATTGCTTGAGTAAATCAACACATGCCCTGGTACCTGGTAAGCAGCTATTGGTCTGGAAAATGCTTTTTTTCTCAATAGCTGTTAGTAAAGACCACCAAAACAGTTAACATTCAGCTGGCAAGGCCAGCAGTATACATTCACTCTGCTACCTCAGGGGTATATCAACTCTCCAGCCCTGTGTCATAACATTGTCTGCAGGGATCTTGATTGTTTCTCCCTCCCACAAGATATCACACTGGTCCTTATATTGATGATATCATGTTGATTGGACCTAGTGAACAAGAAGTAGCAACTACTCTAGATTTGTTGGTAAGGTATTTGTGTGGCAGAGGATGGGAGATAAATCCAACAAAAATACAGGGACCTTCTAGCCTCAGTAAAATTTCTAGGGGTTCAGGGGTGTGGGGCATGTTGAAATATCCCTTCTAAGGTGAAGGATAAGCTGTTGCATCTGGCCCCTCCTACGACCAAAAAAGAGGCACAACACTTAGTTGGCCTCTTTGGATTTTGGAGACAACATATTCCTCATTTGAGTGTGCTACTCCGGTCCATTTACTGAGTGACCAGAGAAGCTTCTAGTTTTGAGTGGGGACCAGAACAAGATGAGGCTCTGTGACAGGTTCAGGCTGCTGTGCAAGCTGCTCTGACACTTGGACCATATGATCCAGCTGAACTAATGGAAGTGTTAATGGCAAATGGAGATGCTGTTTGGAGCCTTTGGCAGGCTCTTATAAGAGAATCACAACACAGGCCCTTAGGATTTTGGAGTAAAGCTTTACCATCCTCTGCAGATAACTACTCTCCATTTGAGAAACAGCTTTTGGCCTGCTAGTGGGCCTTAGTAGAGACAGAATGATTAACCATGGGCCACTAAGTTACCATGAGACCTGAGTTACTATCATGAGCTGGGTGTTGTCCGACCTGCCAAGCCATGAAGTTTGGTGTGCACAGCAGCACTCCATCATAAAATGGAAATGGTATATACGAGATAGAGCTTGAGTGGGTCCTGAAAGCACAAGTAAGTTACATGAGGAAGTGGCCCAAATGCCCATGCCCCCCACTCCTGCCACATTACCTTCTCTTTCCCAGTGCACAGCTATGGCTTCTTGGGGAGTTCCTTGCAATCAGTTGACTGAGGAAGAGAAAACTTGGGCCTGGTTTACAGATGGTTCTGCACGATATGCTGGCACCACCCGAAAGTGGACAGCTGCAGCACTGCAACCCCCTTCTGGGATGTCTCTGAGGGACTGTGGTGAGGGGAAATCCTCCCAGTGGGTGGAACTTCGAGCAGTGCACCTGGTTGTTCACTTTGCTTGAAAGGAGAACTGGCCAGAGGCGTGTTTGTAAACTGATTCATGGGCTGTTGCTAATGGTTTTGCTGGATGGTCAGGGACTTGGAAGGAACATAATTGGAAAATTGGTGACAAAGAAGTCTGGGAAAGGGGTATGTGGATAGGCCTTTCTGAGTGGGCAGAAAACATGAAGATATTTGTGTCCCATGTGAATGCTCACCAGAGGGTGACTTCAGCAGAAGAAGATTTTAATAATCAAGTGGATAGGATGACCCGTTCGATGGATACCAATCAGCCTCTTTCCCCAGCCACTCCTGTCATTGTCCAATGGGCTGATGAACAAAGTGGTCATGGTGGTAAGGATGGAGGTTATGCATGGGCTCAGCAACATGGACTTCCACTCACCAAGGCTGACCTGGCCACAGCCATTGCGGATTGCCAATCTGCAAGCAGCAGAGACCCACACTCAGTCCCTGATATGGCACCATTTCCTGAGGTGATCAGCCTGCTACCTGGTGGCAGGTTGATTACATTGGACCACTTCCATCATGAAAAGGGCAGTGATTTGTTCTTACTGGAATAGACACATACTCCGGATATGGGTTTGCTTTTCCTGCGCGAAATGCTTCTGCCAAAACTACCATAGACTTACAGAATGCCTTATCTACCATCATGGTATTCCACACAGCATTGCTTCTGAGCAAGGAACCCACTTCACAGCAAATGAAGTGAGGGAATGGGTACGTGCTTATGGAATTCTCTGGTCTTACCATGTTCCCCATCATCCAGAGGCAGGTGGGTTGATAGAACAGTGGATTGGCCTGTTGGAGAGTAAATTATGGCACCAACTAGGTAGCAATACTTTGCAGGGCTGGAGCAGTGTTCTCCAGGAGGCTGTGTATGCTCTGAATCAGCATCCACTCTATGGTGCTAATTCTCCCATAGCCAGGATTCATGGGTACAGGAATCAAGGGGTTTCAGGAGTGGCACCACTCAACTATCACTCCTAGTAATTCACTAGGAAAATTTTTGCTTCCTGTCCCTGCAAGCTTAAGCTCTGCTGGTTTACAAGTCTTACTTCCAAAAGGAGGAGCAGGAAACACAACAATAATTCCATTGAACTGGAAGACTGCCACCTGGCCACTTTGGGCTTCTTATGCCTCTGAATCAACAGGCAAGGGAGGGAATTACTGTACTGGCTGGGGTGATTGATCCTGATTATCAAGGGGAAATAACCCTGCAACTACACAATGGAGGTAAAGAAGAGTTGTCCTGGAATACAGGAGATCCTTTAGGGCATCTCTTAGTACTACTATGCCCTGTGATTAAAGTCAATGGAAAACTGCAACAACCCAATCCAGAGAGGACTACCAAGGCCAAGAAACTTCAGGAATGAAGGTTTGGATCATCCCACCAGGCATAGAACCCCAGCTAGCTGAAGTGCTTGCTGAGAGTAAAGGGAACATGGAATGGGTAGCGGAGGAAGGTAGTGATAAATATGAACTACGACCATGTGACTATTTACAGAAACAAGGACTATGATGGCATGAATATTTCCTCCTTGTTTTGAGTATGTATTTGTCTGTAAAGCAAATATCTTTTCTTTCTTCTCTATCTTATCCTCTGTTCTAGTTTGCTAATGCTGTAAGAATGCAAAACACCAGAAATGGATTGGCTTTTATAAAAGGGGGTTTATTTGGTTACACAGTTACAGTCTTAAGGCCATAAAGTGTCCAAGATAATGCATCAGCAATCAGGTACCTTCACTGGAGGATGGCCAATGGTGTCCGGAAAACCTCTGTTAGCCGGAAAGGCATGTGGCTTGCGTCTGCTCCAAAGTTCTGGTTTCAAATGGCTTTCTCTCAGGATGTTCCTCTCTAAGCTTCAGCTTCTCTCCAAAATGTCACTCTTAGTTGCTCTTGGGGCATTTGTCCTCTCTTAGCTTCTCCAGAGCAAAAGTCTGCTTCAAAGGCCATCTCCAAAATGTCTCTATAAACTGCAGTTCCTCTCTCAGCTCCTGTGCATCCTTCAAAGTGTCCCTCTCTGCTGTAGCAAGTTTGCTCCTTCTGTCTGAGCTTATATAGTGCTCCAGTAAACTAATCAAGGCACATGCTGAATGGGCAGAGCGACACCTCCATGGAAATTATCCAATGAAAGATCTCCCCCTCAATTGAGTGATCACATCTCCACAGAAACATCCAATCAAAAGTCTCCAACCCAATCAACACAAATACGTTTCCTGCCCACACAAGACTGCATTTTGGGGGACATAATACATCCAAACCAGCACATCCCCTTATCATATGACATAAGCTGTATTGTTCATTTTTCAGTATTTAAGTTAAAGGAAATCAGTTTTAATAGTTGATGTTGCCCAAGGACTTGCAGCCTATTCTGGAGAGATTTAGTGTGCTTCTGGTTGTACGCAGGACAGCGGAGTATTGTTAGGTGAAATATATGTCTGTTCTTGTTCTCTCCTTAGAGATAAAGCATGGTTTAAGGTGATGTGTATAACTGCCAAGTTGACAAGGGGTGGACTGTGATGGTTAGGTTCATGTGTCAACTTGGCTGGGTGATGGTACCCAGGTGTCTGGTCAAACAAGCACTGGTCTAACAGGTACTGTGGCTGGTTAATAAACCAGAAGGCTGATTTATTAAATCATCAGTCAATTGACTACAGCTGTGACTGATTATATCACCGAAGGGCATGTCTTCCACAATGAGAGAATGTAATCAGCTGGACTTAATCCACTCAATTGAAGACTTTAAGCAAGACAGATAGAGGACCTTCACTTCTTTAGCTAACCAGCAAAGCATTTCCTGAGGAGTTCATCGAAGTTGCCAGTTCGTTCCTGAGGAGTTCATCAAGCATCTTGGAGTTGCCAGTTTGCTGGAATTTAGACTCGTGCAAACCCACAGTTGTGTGAGACACTTTTATAAAATCTTATATATATAGATATATCTTGTTGATTCTGTTTCCCTAGAGAACCCTAACTAATACAGATATATTCATACACCATACAATCCATCCAAAGTATAGTCATTGGTTTTCAATATCATCACATATTTGTGTATTCATCACCATGATCATTTTTAGAACATTTGCATTGCTCCAGAAAAAAAAATAAGAAAAAGAAGACCCTAAACATTCTATACCCCTTACCCCTCTCTCTAGTATTGCAGTGTACCCAATTTTAAGACCCACAATAGAGGTAGGTTAAGTAAGATGGTGTAATATTGTCAGAAATAGATATATAAATCAGTGGAACCAAACAAAATATACAGAAGTAGATCCATATGAACACGGGCAACTGACATATATATATGTATATATAGTTGTGCTGCTTTGAATGTATTATGTCCCCCAGAAAAAGCCATATTCTTTGATGCAATCTTGTGGGGCAGACATATTAGTGGGGATTAAGTTGGAATGTTTGGATTAGGTTGTTTGCATGGCAATGCTCCCCACCCAACTGTAGGTGATAACTCTGATGAGATATTTCCATGGAGGTGTGGCCCCACCCATTCAGGGTGGGCCTTCATCAGTGGAGCCACATAGATGGGCTGATAAACAGAAGGAACTCAGTGCAGCTGAGAGTGACCTTTTGAAGAGGAGCTACAGCCAAGAGGGACACTTTGAAGAAAGCACAGGAGCGGCAGATGAGAGACAGTTTGAAGACAGTCGTTGAAAGCAGACTCTTGCTCCAGAGAAACTTAGTGAGGACAAAGGCCCCAAGAGCAACTAAGAGTGACATTTTTGAGGAACTGCAGCCTAGAGAGCAACGTCCTGGGAGAAAGCCATTTTGAAACCAGAACTTCGGAGTGGATGCCAACCACATGCCTTCCCAGCTAACACAGGTTTTCTGGACACCAACTGGCCATCCTCCAGTGAAGGTACCTGATTGATGATGTGTTACCTTGGACACTTCATGGCCTTAAGACTGTAACTGTGTAACCAAATAAACCCCCTTTTATAAAAGCCAATCCATCTCTGGTGTTTTGCATTCTGGCAGCATTAACAAACTAGAACAATTGTGTATATATATATGTTATATATAGTGTATATATATTTATGCATATTATTGATATATAATTAAACAATCATTATCAAAGATCAAGGCTATTGGATTACATTCAACAACTTCAGGTATTTCCTTCTGGCTATTCTAAAACACTAGACACTAAAAAGAAATATCTATATAATGAGTCAGTATTGGCAGTCGTTTGTTAAATCCAAATTTCTCAGTTGCGCCTCCTCCCTCTCATTTGATCTTTCAATCTTCAGGGATATCTTGTCAATGACCATTTTAACTTCTTCATGCTGGAAAGGGGTGTTGACCTTATGGGGTAGAGGCATGAAACTGGTTGATGTTCTTGGAGAGACTGGTACCTCTGAGTTTCAGGGCTTATCTGACATAGGATCAATCTGGAGGCCTTAAGTTTCTGAAAAAGTAAACTTACTAAGACAGGTTTTTATAGAGACTTGGATTGAGCCTAGTGCACACCCTAGGGTTTTCAGGAATACTGTTGGTTGGGGCTTGGTGTACTGTGATAGTTTGAAATATCTGGCTAAAGCATGAATAAGAGAAACCTCCTGAATGACATCTCAACTCTATTTGAAATCTCTTAGCCACTGAGACTTTATTTTGTTCCATTTATTTCCCCCCCTTTTGGTCCAGAAGGCATTTTCAATCCCACTATGTCAGGGCCAGGCTCACCCTGGGAGTCATGTCCCACACAGCGGGAAGTGTATTGAGTTTATTTGCAGAGTTGGCTTAAGGAGGGAGACCACATCTGAACAACAGAAGAGGCTCTGTAGAGGTGACTCTTAGGCGTAATTACATTCAAGCCTAGCCTCACCATTCCAGAGATAAGTTTCATAAAGGGAAGCCTAAAGATTGAGGGCTCAGCTTAATCAATTGCGAGTCCCTAGTGCCTGAGAAAATATCAGGAATTCCCCAGCTGGGGGAGTTTAATAGTTCCACATTTCCCCCAAGTCTCTCATGTAGACTTTGCAAATACTTTTTTATTTTCTGCTCAAAATACTCTAGAATGTATCTGAGTATTACATTAACCTTTACAGTATAAAAGGATATCATTATCTATTCTAAGTTCCATATATTTGGGTTGTTTAAATAAACTGACCAGACAGGTTAAATTAGATAGTATCACTAGGTCTTCAAGATGTTTCCCTGCATTTTCTTCTAATTTTATGATTCTGGCTCTTATATTTAGGTCTTTGATAAGTTTTGAGTTAGTTTTTGGGTAGGGAGTGAGATAGATGTTCTCTTTCATTCTTTTGGATATGGCTACCCAGCTCTCTCACCACCTTTATTGAAGATACTGTTCTGTCCCAGTTGATGTTGCAGTTTGGTAAAGCTGCCAGAATGCAATATACCAGAAATGAGTTGGCTTTTACAATGGGGATTTATTAACTTAAAATTTACCATTCTTACACTGTGAAATTGTCCAATTCAAGGCATCAACAAGACGATACCTGGACTCTGAAGACATGCTGCTGGTGTGCGGGACACCTCTGTCACATGGGAAGGCATATGGCCAGTGTCTGCTGCTCCTTCTCTCCCAGATTTTGTTGCTTTCACCTCTGGCTTTAGTGGCTTCCTCTGTTTGCCTTGACTTCTCTGGGGCTTTTCTCTGTGTGCTTCTGTTTCATCTCTTAGTTTCTCTGTGTGTTTTATCTTCTTATAAAGCATGCCAGCAAGAGGATTGAGACTCACCCTGAATGAGGCAGATCACTTCTCAAATGAAGTAACCTGTAATAGGTCTACACTCACAGGAATGGATTAGAAGATTATGACCTTTTCTGGGGCACAGAACAGCTTCAAACTACCAAAGTGGGCTAGGGAGACTTGTCAAAATCAGTTGACAGTAAATCTGAGGGTCTGTTTCTGAACTCTATTTGATTCCATTGAGCAATATGTCTATCTTTATGATGGTACCTTGCTGTTTTGACCACTGTAGCTTTATAATATGATTTCAAGTCAGGAAATGTGAGTCCTCTCACTTCATTCTTATTTTTCAAGACGTTTTTGTCTATTTGAGGCTCCTTTCCCTTCCAAATAAATTGGATAACCAGCTTTTCCATTTGTGCAAAGTAGGCTGTTGGAATTTTGATTGGTAATACATTGAATCTTTAGATCAATTTGGGCAGAATTGACATCTTAAAGAGATTTAACTTTCCAATCCATGAACGGAATGTCTTTCCATTTATTTAGCTCTTCTTTGCTTTCTTTTAGCAATATTTTGTAGTTTTCTGTGTACAGGTGCTTTGCATCCTTGGTCAAGTTTATTCCTAGACATTTAGTTGCTATTGTGAATGGAGTTTTTCTCTTGATTACCTCCTTGGATAGCTTATTACTAGTGTATATAAACACTACTGATTTTTGCTTGTTGATCTTATATCCTGCCACTTTGGTGAACTTGTTTATTAGGTCATGTGGCTTTGTTGTAGATTTTTTTTTAAGACTTTGTAAATATAGGCTAATTCTATAAACAGAGTTTTCTTCTTCCTTTCTGGTTTGGATGCCTTTTATTTCTTTCTCTTGCCTAATTGCTCTAGCTAGAACTTCTAGCACAATGTTGAATAACAGTGGTGATAGTGGGCTTCCTTGCCTTGTTCTTAGTGTTAAGAAAAAACTTTTAGTCTCTTATGATTAGGTATGATGTTAGCTGTCAGTTTTTTTATATATGCTCTTTATCTTGTTGAGGAAGTGTCCTTCTATACCTACCTTTTGAATTGTTTTTATCAAGAAATGATGCTGGATTTTATCAAATGCCTCTTATGTGTTAATCAAGATGATTGTGTGGCTTTTCCCTTTTGATTTGTTAATGTGGTATATTACATTAATTCATTTTCTTGTGTTGAACCATCCTTACCTTCTTGTGATAAAACCCATTTGGTCGTGGTGTATAATTCTTTTAATGTGTTGTTAGATTCTATTTGCAAATATTTTACTGAGGATTTTTGCATCTATACTCATCAGAGAGATTGGTCTGTAATTTTCTTTTCTTGTAGTATCTTTATCAGGCTTTGTTATTGGGGTGATGTTGGCTTCATAGAATGAATTAGGTAGTTTTCCCTCTTCTTCAATTATTTTGGAAGAGTTTGAGCAAGATTTTATATTAAGTCTTCTTGGGTTGCTTTGTAATAATTTCCTGTGAAGCCGTCTGGTCCTGGGCTTTTGTTGTTGTTGTTGGGAGGTTTTAGATGACTGATTTAATCTCTTTACTTGTAATTGATTTGTTGAGGTCTTCTTTTTCTTCTTGAGTCACTGTAGGTCTCTAAGAAATTGTCCATTTAATCTAGCTAGTTTGTTGGGCTACAGTTGTTCATAGTATCCTCTTACAATTTTTCTTTCTTTAGGGTCTGTAGTAAAGACCCCCACACCTCATTTCTGATTTTATTTATTTGCATCTTCTCTTTTTGTCTTTGTCAGTCTAGCTAGGCGTTTGTCAATTTTATTGACCTCAGAGAACCAACTTTTGGTTTTATTGATTTTCTCAATTATTTTGTTCTCCATTTCACTTATTTCCATCCTAAACTTTATTTTTTTCTTTCTGCTTCCTTTAGAATTAGTTTTCCATCCTTTCTTTAGTTTATCTGGGTGTTCAGTCATGTCATTGACTTTAGCTCTTTCTTCCTTTTATATATAGGCATTGAGAGCTATAAATTTCCCTCTCAGCACTGCCTTCACCTAAGTTTTGATATGTTGTGTTCTCATTTTCATTCATTTCAAGATACTTGCTGATTTCTCTTGTAATTTTTTTGACCCGTGGTTGTTTGTGTTGTTTAACCTCCATAAATTTGTTTATTTTCCATTTCTCCAGCTGTTATTGATTTCCACCTTCAATCCATTATGATCAAAGAAAGGACTTTGTATAATTTCAATTTTTAAAAAATTTATTAAGACCTGTTCTATGCCCCAGCATGTGGTCTATCCTGGAGAATGTTCCATGAGCACTTGAGAAGAATTTATATCCTGCTGTTTTGGAGTGGAAGGATCCTATATATATCTGTTAGGTCTAGTTCTTTTATCATATTATTTAGATTATCTATTTCCTTATTGATCCTCTGTTTAGATGTTCTATTATTGAAGATAGTGGTGTGTTGAAGTCTCCCACTATTATTGTAGAGACATCTATTTTTTCTCTTTCTCCCTCAGTTTTTGCCATTGTTTGCCTCATGTACTTGGGGCACCGTGATTAGGTGCATAGATATTATGATTATTTCTTCTTGGTGAATTGCCCCTTTAATAATATATAGTTTCCTTCTTTGTCTGATTATATTTTGCATTAGAGGTCTATTTTGTCTGATATTAGTATAGTTACCCCAGCTTTTTTGGTTACTGTTTGCATGTAATATCTTTTACCATCTTTTCACTTTCAATCTGTTTGTATCCTTGGGGTCTAAATGAGTCTCTTGTAAACAGCAATATATGGATCATATTTTGTATCCATTCTGCCTATCTGTGTCTTTTGATTGGGGAGTTTAATCTATTAACATTCAATGTTACTACTGTAAAAGCAGTCCTTCAACCATTTTATCCTTTGGCTTTTATTTGTCAGATCTATGTTTTTCTCTTTTTTATCATTTTATTTACCCTTACAGATGAAATGAAGATTATTTTTTGTACACCCTCCTCTAAGCCTTTCTCCTGTCTTGTCTTTTCAGCCCACAGAACTCCCTTTGTTATTTCTTGTAGGGCACGTCTCTTGTTAACATATGCTCACATTTGTCTCATTTCTGTTTATCAGTGGCTATTTTAAATTCTCTGTTTTTTTTTAAATTTTTTTTTCAGATTTTATTGAGATATAGTAATTTATCATATATTCTATCCAAAGTGTACAATCAGTATTTCATAGTTTCATCACTTTTATTTGTGCAATTATCATCACACTTGCTTTTAGACCACACTTGCTTTTAGACCATTTTCATTATTCCAAAAAGAAAATTATCAATAGAGAAAAGAAAACCCCAAAAACAACCCCACATCTCTTATGTCCCCCCATTGTTTGACCCCTAGCATTGGTGTGGTACACAGTTATTGTTGATGGAAGAATTTTTCAAGGTATTACTAACTACAGTCCATAGCTTACAATGGGGATTTTCCCCCACATACCACTCTATTTTGAACTCTTGTACTAGTGATTACGTTTCTTCTACCAGTTCATGCAAGTACTTATTTAAATTTGTAGTGTTTAATTGGTGACATACATAACGCTAAATAACCCCTTTCAACCAAATCACCTACAATACAGCACTATTCCTTATATTCCTACTAATGACCTACTACCCTCGCCCCATATCTATTCCAAACACTTTAAGTTCAACCTCATTAATGTTCTGAACATATTAAGTACCACTCCCCTTTCTCTACCTTCTGTCTATTTCTAAGTATCCTGTACTCTACATCTTAAGATTCTGAGTTTACATATTCTAGTTAGTTCATATTAATGAAATCATACAGTATCTGTCCTTTTATGTCTAACTTATTTCACTCAGCATTATGTCCTCAAGATTCATCCATATTTTCATGTGCTTCAGGACCTGATTTCTTCTTACTGTTGCATAATATTCTTTTGTATGTATATACCATATTTTGCTTATCCATTCATCTGTTGATGGGCATTTGGATTGTTTCCATCTTTTGGCAATTGTGAACAACACTGCTATGAACATCAGTCTGCAAATGTTTGTTCATGTCCCTCTTTCAGATCTTCTGGGTATATACTGAGTAGCAGAATTGCCGGGTTGTATGGCAACTCAGTATTTAGTTTTTGAGGAACAGTGGAACTGTCTCGACAATGGCTGTACCATTTTACACTCCCATCAGCAGTGAATAAGTGTCTGTATTTCTCCACATTCTCTCCAACACTTGTAGTATCCTGTTTATTTAATAACAGCCATTCTTATAGTTGTGAGATGATATCTCATTGTGGTTTTGAGTTACATTTCCCTAATAGGAATGAAGAGGAACATCTTTTCTTGTGCTTTTTAGCCATTTGTTTTTCCTCTTTGGAGGAATATCTGTTCATGTTTTTTGCTCATTTTAAAATTGGGTTGTTTGCTTTGAGATGCTGATCCCCTAGCGTATAACCTGATTGGTCTCTGGAACAATGCGTATCTCTGAAACACCTGAAACTCAGAGCTAGAGCTCGGCAGATATGAATGTCAGTATTAGTGCATACAGCCACTGTCAAAAAAAAAAAAAAAAAAAAAAAAAAAAAAAGCTGAAAAAGAGCCCAGACTTCAATTAGTGATATGAATGAAGCAGGTCTGGTTAAGACCAGGGCAAGCCAGGCCAAAGGGTAAAGGTTGCAACTGATTGTGTTTTAAAACTTCAACTTCCATATGAGACCAAGGGAATAGATATCTATTTGGTACAGGATCTAAATTTTCTAAACAGCACAACTCTACAGTCGATTTGTTCAAACACCACAAATGCATGGAACTTTGAATAGGAAGTGAGATACGGTAGGTTAGTAGAGGATCTGGGGGAAGGTGCGGATGTGTTGGACATCCTCACCTGGACTGGTGTTGATGTTGTCACAAACATGAGGACTGGCGGTTTGATGTGCTGAGCCCTCGAGCATGGGACTTGCCCTTATGAAGCTCATTACCACAAAGGAGAGTCTAAACTTGCATGTAATGGTGCCTAAGAGTCTCCCCCTGAGTACCTCTTTGTTGCTCAGATGTGGCCCTCTCTCTCTCTAACTGAGCCATCTCGACAGGTGAACTCGCTGCCCTCTCCCCTACGTGGGACCCGACTCCCAGGGGTGTAAATCTCCCTGGCAATGCAGAGTATGACTCCCGGGGATGAATGTGGACCCAGCATCGTGGGACTGACAGTATCTTCTTGACCAAAAGGGGTATGCAAAATGAGACGAAATAGTTTCTGTGGCTGAGAGATTCCAAATGGAGTCGAGAGGTCACTCTGGTGGACATTCTTATGCACTATATAGATAACACCTCTTAGGCTTTAATGTATTGCAATAGCTAGAAGTAAATACCTGAAACTACCATACTCCAACCCAGCAGTCTGGACTCCTGAAGACAAGTATATAATAATGTAGATTACAAGGGGTGACAGTGTGATTGTGAAGACCTTGTGGATCACACCCCCTTTATCTAGTGTATGGATGAGTGGAGGAATGGGGATAAAAACTAAAGGACAAATGGGGTGGGATGGGGGGATGATTTGGGTGTTTTTTTTTCACTTTTATTTTTTATTCTTGTTCTGGTTCTTTCTGATGTAAGGAAAATGTTCAGAGATAGATTGTGGTGATGAACACATAACTATGTTATCATACTGTGGACAGTGGATTGTATACCATGGATGATTGTATGGTGTGTGAATGTATTTCAATAAAACTGAATTTAATAAAAAAAAAAGTTATTGTGAAAAAAAATTGGGTTGTTTGTCTTTTTATTGTTGAGTTGTAGGATTTCTTTGCACATTCTGGATATCAAAACTTTATCTGATAGGTAGTTTCCAAATATTTTCTCCCATTGGGTTGGCTGCCTTTTCACCCTTATGACAAAGACCACTGAAGCACAGAAGTATTCAATTTTGAGGAAGCCCAATTTATCTATTTTTTTCTTTCATTGCTTGTGTTCTAAGAAATACTGCCAGTTACTGGATCTTGAAGATTTTTCCCTACATTTTCTTCTAGGAGTTTTTATAGTCCTGGTTCTTATATTTAGGTCTTTGATCAATTCTGAGTTAATTTTTTATAGGGAGTGAGATAGCAGTTCTCTTTCATTCTCTTGGATATGGATATCCAGCTTTCCCACCACCGTTTATTGAAGAAGCTGTTCTATCCCAGTTGAGTGGACTTGGGAGACTTGTAAAAAATCAATTAACCATAGATCTGAGGGTGTATTTCTGAATTCTTTATTTGATTCTACTGATCAGTCTATCTTTATGCAATTCCATGCTTTTTTGACCACTGTAGCTTTATAATATGATTTAAAGTCAAGAAGTGTGAATCCTCCCACTTCAGTTTTCTTTTTCAAGATGTTTTTGGCTATTCGAGGCCCCTTTCCCTTCCAAATAAATTGGATAACCAGCTTTTCCATTTCTGCAAAGTAGGCTGTTGGAATTTTGATTGGTATTGCATTGAATCTGTAGATCAATTTGGGCAGAATTGAATCTTAATGAGATTTAGCCTTCTAATCCATGAACATGGAATGTTTTTCCATTTATTTAGGTCTTCTTTGATTTCTTTTAGCAATTCTTTGTAGTTTTCTGTGTATGTGTCTGTTTTGGTTAGCTAAAGCTGCCAAACTGCGATATACCAGAAATGAGTTGGCTTTTACAAAGAGGGTTCATTAGCTTACAAATTTACAGGTCTAAGGTTGTGAAAATGTTCAAATTAAGGCATCAACAGGATGATACCTTCTCTAAGAAAGGCTGCTGGCTTCTGGGATTCCTCTGTCAGAGAGAAAGGCACATGACTGGCATCTGCTAGTTCTTTTCTCCTGGGTTTCATTGCTTTCAGCTCCTGGCTTCATTGGCTCTTTCGGCTCCTCCAGGAGCTTTCCTCTAAGTTTCTCTGTGTGTTTCTCTTTTACCCTCTTACAAAGGATTCCAGTAAAGGATTAAGAGCCGCCTTGAATTGGGTGGGTCACCTCTTGGTTAAAAAAACCTAATCAGAAGGTCCCACCCACAATAGGTCTGTACCCACAAGATTGGATTAAAAGAACATGACCTTTTCTGGGGTACATAACAGCTTCAAACCAGCACACTCCACCCCCTAGACTCCAAAAAAGACATATTCTTTCCATATGCAAAATACATTCATTATATCACAATATCACAAAAGCTTAAATCATTCCAATAACAATAAATAAGTACCAAGTCTCATCAAAATCACTTGCAAGCATGGTCTGTCTTGGGGCCCAAGTCCCCTCTAGGCATGGACCTATGAAACTCAGAACAAGTTATCTGCTTCCAGTATACAAAGAAGGGACAATCATAGGAGAAATGTTCCCATTTCCATAGGGAAAAATTGGAAGGAAAACAGGGGCAAAAGGTCCTACACAATTCCAAAAACCTGCAGGGCAAACTCCATTTTATGTGTGGGTGTGTGTGTGTGTGTATAATTTTTTTTAAAATGCGATTTTATTGAGGTTTGGTCACATAAAATCCTCCAAAGTTTACAATCCGTTGTTCATAGTATCATCATAGTTGTGCATTCATCACCACAATCTTTGAACATTTTCATTACTCAAAAAATAAAATAAAAATTAAAATAAAAAAGAACATCCAAAACATTCCATTCCCTCTCCTCCATTGTTCATTTACTTATTTACTTTTTTAACATCATTCATGGATTTTTTAACTTTATCAAAAAACTAAACAAGAATAAAAAAATTTCAAAAAAAACCCAAAGTAATAAGAAAAAACAAATAACCTAAAATAACTACATTGCTTCTAACATGTTCCTACCCTATCCCAAGAAAATAAACAAACTATAACCAAACAAAGGAATAAGAAAAACAACCTAAAATAACTACATTGCAGCCAACTTGTTCCCACCATACCCCCCAAAATTAACAAACCATAGTTGTTCCTGAGCATTCCCATAACATTAATTTACCCTCCATAATTTATCTGTTCTTACTAGATTATCGGTCCTCCTTCACTATTTGCTGTCTATCGCTAGCTCATCTACATTCTACAGTATAAACCATTTATTTCACGTTTTTCACAGAGTTCACATTGGTGGTAACATACAATATTTCTCTTTTTGTGCCTGGCTTATGTCGCTCAGCATTGTCTTCAAGGTTCATCCATGTTGTGTTTCATGACCTCATTCCTTCTTACTGCCACGTAGTATTCCGTTGTGTGTATATACCAATTTTGTTTATCCACTCATCTGTTGAAGGACATTTGGATTGTTTCCATCTCTTGGCAATTGTGAATAATGCTGCTATGAACATTGGCTTGCAGATATCTGTATCTGTTGGTGTCACTGCTTTCAGATCTTCCAGGTATATACCGAGAAGTGAACTTTCTGGATTGAAGGGTAACTCTATATCTAGTTTTCTAAGGAACCGTCAGACTGTCTTCCAGAGTGGCTGTATCATTATACAGTAACACCAGCAATGAATAAAAGTTCCAATTTCTCCACATCCTCTCCAGCATTTGTAGTTTCCTGTTTGTTTAATGGCAGCCAATCTAATTGGTGTGAGATGATATCTCTTTGTGGTCTTAAATCGCATCTCCTGAATAGCTAGTGAAGCTGAACATTTTTTGATGTGTTTTTTGGCCATTTGTATTTCCTCTTAAGAGAACTGTCTTTTCGTATCTTTTGCCCTTTTTATAACTGGGCTGTCTGTACTATTGTTGTTGAGTTGTAGGATTTCTTTATATATGTAAGATATCAATCTTTTGTCAGATACATGGTTTCCAAATACTTTTTCCCTTTGAGTTGGCTGCTTCTTCACCTTTTTGACAAATTCCCTTGAGGTAGAGAAGCTTTTAAGTTTGAGGAGTTCCCATTTATCTATTTTTTCTTTTGTTGCTTGTGCTTTGGGTGTAAGGTCTAAGAAGTAGCCTCCTAATACAATGTCTTGAAGAGGTTTCCATCCATTATCTTCTAGGAATTTTATGGTACTGTCTCTTATATTAAGGTCTTTTATCCACTTTGAGTTAATTTTTGTGTAGGGTGCGAAGTGGCTGTATGCACTAATATTGACATCTTTCCCTTATCCATTTATAAAGCCATTCCTGCATTTTTGGTATTTGCAAATCATAGCACCCCTTCTCTGTTTCAGTTTGCCAAAGGTGCCAGAATGCAGTATACCATAAGTGGGTTGGCTTTTACAAAAGGAGCTTATTAGCTTACAAATTTACAGATCTAAATATCCATGAAAATGTCCAAATTAAGGCATCAACAGGATGATACATTCTCTGAAGAAAGGCCTCTGGCATTGGGGTTCCTCTGTCAGATGGCAAGACACATGGCCAGTGTCTGCTGATCCTTTTCTCCTGGGTTTCATTGCTTTCAGCTCCTGACTTCAGTGGCTCTCTTGGCTCCTCTGGGGGCTTTCTTCCAAGCTTCTCTGGATGTTTCTTTCTCTTATCCTCTTACAGAGGCCTCCAGTAAAGGAAGAAGACCCTCCTTGAATTGGGTGGGTTACCTCTCAATTGAAACAACCTAATCAAAAGTTCCCACCCACAATAGGTCTGCACCCAGATGGATTAAAAGAACATGGCCTTTTCTGGAGCACATTACAGCTCCAAACCAGCACAATGGGGGTTTGTGTTAAGGGTTTTCTTTGGCACTTGTTATGTCAGTATTTCCAAGGCATAACAGGGCCTGGGTCCCTTGCTGGGTGTGCAGATGAGTTCCAAAGGGCCTTGAGAGAGGGTCAGGAAAGCCCCTTCCCAAGACTGTGGTTTCCCAGCCTTCCCTGAAGATGGCACTCTTCAGTAACCTATTCTGCACAGCGTTACAAAGATAAGTTATTTTTTTTTTTAGCCCTCTGTCCCCTTTGTTTTTCAGGCAGGTGGAAATAATGGTACCATGGTGTTATTTGCACCTGTCCAGAAAGGAGCAAGACTTTGGGACCCCATGGTTCAGTTTCACTGACCAACAGTTGGATCACAACAGTGTCTTGTCCCCGTCTGTTCCAGGATTAGAGGGCTTACCTGACTCTCCCAGTCTGCAGCAGCCAACCAGGCAGTATCTGGCTGACCGGAAGCTCTTGGCCTTGAGGGTGGGGGATGGGTGCCAAGAGCCTTGACCAAGCTCATTCACCAGTTTCTCTCTGTGTGGAAACAGTGGTGCTGCTGGGGTCCTGGGCTCCTGCCTGGAAGGGATCAAGGCTGTGGGACCCAGAGGGTCAACGTCACCGGCCCCCTTTTCTCTTGCATTTTCTGCTGTGCCCAGCAGATGGTGCTCTTCAGCCACCTAGTCCCCTCGGCCCTGTGAAGGCAGGGTTTTATGGCCTTTTGCCAAATTCACCTCTAGAGCAGTTGAAATAGTGGCACTTGGCAGTCTCTGACCAGATGGGGCTGTAACTGCAGGGATCCCATATTCTCACTTTGCTGGCCAATTCTGGCTCAGTGTTGGGCTGTGTCCTCCTCTGTACTTGGGGCAGAGGTCTTCATAGCCATCCCAGCCCACAGCCGTCCCCAGGGAAGGACTGGACTGCCCACTGCCACTTCCCTTAAGGGTGGGGGTTGGGTGCCAGGAGCCATGGACACATTACTCACAGCCTCTGCCCATGGTTTTTCAGTCTCTTTGTCCCACATTCCTCTGAGCATTGTACTGTCCTCCCCTGTCCCCACATCCCCAGCCAGTTGATTCAGACAGTTTCTGTCTGGCTACTTACTGCTTTTGGGTGAGAAGTAGGTTCTCTTGTTCCCTAGTCCTCCATTTTGGAAGTTCCTCCTCGGGGCCCTTTTGTATTCAGCACTCCTCAGTGTCTTGTGTTCTGCCCTGGGTCTCTGTGGGCTTGGTTCCCTGTGTCTGGTTATGCATGGATTTCTAACTCACTACCTGGAGTGTCTTTGGAGTTTGTGTCCCCAGTGCAAGGTGGGAGGGATCCGGGCTGCTGCCTCTGGGCACTTTCCAAGCTGTCTGGGACCAGGTGAGGGGGAGGCAAGAGGATCGGCTAGTCCGGGATGAAAGTTTCCTACCTGATATTTTTCTCTTTCTTTGATTCAGCATTTATGGAGTCCTTCTTCAGTGTCTGCCTTTCTCCGGAGTTCTAAGCAAGATCTGTCCTTTTATGCCCTGAATCTCTAGGGAGGGTCTTTCAGGGTATGTTTTACGTCACGATATTGATGGTGTCCCACTCAGATTTTGCTCTCCCCTTTGCACAGCACCTCAGAGGTCTCGTCCCATGTTCTTGCCCCTCACCCAAAGTCCACTGCTATTATCTGTTATGCTGTGTTTGTTAGTGGGGGTGAAGGTGGAGTAGAAGGGAGCATTCTCTGTTCAGGTTCAGCGTTAATCTTTTTTTTTTTTTTTTTGAAGGGGAGGAGCAAGAATAAACATTTATTGCATGCTGTCTACATGGCCAAGCACCTTAAATACATTATCTTATTTGAGTTTTACAACCTGCAGAGAGAGGTAGGTCTTATACCCACCTCACAGCTGAGGAAACAGATTCAGAGAGGTTTCTTGCCATTAATAAGATCAAAGCCCTTATGTCAAAGTCAGAGGTAAGCTGGAGCTCCCTCTGCCTTCCTGCTTCCTTTGAGAAGAGGCTTACTCTATCCCAACACGGGATAGAGTAACCCATGGAAAACCTGACATCCTGAACACTGGGGATCAGTTTTTTTTTTTTTTTTTGAAATAAATTCAAAGTTATAGGAACAGTTGCAAAAACAATATAAACCCCATACACAGAACTCCAGCATACCCTTACCCCCTCCCCCGATACCCCATCCACCAACTTTAACATTCTGTCACATTGCTATTTCTTTCCCTCCCTCCCTCCCTCCCTCCCTCCCTCCCTATCTATCATCCTTCATCTATTGCTCTGTCTTCTGAACATCTGAGAGCTAGCTGTACACATCCTTGAACAAACACTGTAATTCACATATACACTTCCCATGAACAAGAACATTGTTCTAGTTTGCTAATGCTGCTGGAATGCAAAACACCAGAGATGGATTGGCTTTTATAAAAGGGGGTTTATTTGGTTACAGAGTTACAGTCTTAAGGCCATAAAGTGTCCAAGGTAACACATCAGCAATCGAGTACCTTCACTGGAGGATGGCCAGTGGTGTCTGGAAAACCTCTGTTAGCTAGGAAGGCATGGGGCTGGTGTCTGCTCCAAAGTTCTGGTTTCAAAATGGCTTTCTTCCAGGACGTTCCTCTCTAGGCTGCAGTTCCTCAAAAATGACACTCTTAGTTGCACTTGGGATATTTGTCCTCTCTCAGCTTCTCTGGAGCAAGAGTCTGCTTTCAATGGCTGTCTTCAAACTCTCTCTCATCTGCAGCTCCTGTGCTTTCTTCAAAGTGTCCCTCTTGGCTGTGGCTCCTCTTCAAAACATCACTCACAGCTGCACTGCACTGAGTTCCTTCTGTTATATCAGCTCATTTATATGGCTCCACTGATCAACTTAGACCCACCTTGAATGGGCGGAGCAAAACCTCCATGGAAATTATCCAGAGTCATCACCCACAGCTGGGTGGGGTGCATTCCAAGGAAACACTCAAAGAATTACAATCTAATCAACACTGATAACGTCTGTTCACACAAGATTACATCAAAGATAATGGTGTTTGGGGGACACAATACATTCAAACTGGCACAAACATTCTTTTATGCAATCCCATTAAGCGCAGCTAAGAAGTACAAGAGATTCAACAATGATACAAGGCTTACATTCTATATTTCCTTTTTCTTATGTCTCAGCTGTGTCCCTTTGAGCCTCCTGTCCTCCATCCTCCGATCCCATCCAGGTTCATCCTTGGCATTCAATTGTCATCTATTTAGACTGTCTTTTTATTTTTATTTTTTTTCAATTGTGGAAACATATATACAGCCTAAATCTTCCCATTCCACCCCCTCCCTGGCATTCCATTAGTGGGATTAATCACATTTAGAACGTTGTAATGCTCTTTCCCACCATCCATTACTAGAAATTTCCCTTCACCTAAAACAGGAACCCTACACTCATTTCTTAACTCCCCTTTGCCCCTTCCCCCATTTCTCTTATCCCATACTCTACTTTTCATCTCTATGGTCATGTTCTCTGATAATTTCTTTGTGTTTACTGTGGGGTTTAAAATTAACCTCTTAAATCCATAACAGTCTTGTTTTTCTTTGATACCACCTTCACTTCAATAGGATACATAAACTATGTTCCTGTACTCCTCCATTCCCCCACCTTTATATAGTTGTCTAAAATTAAATATTTTATGTTGAGTTCAAAACCACTGATTTGTCATTAGAGTTTGTATATTTTATATCTTGTAGGAAGTAAATGGTGGAGTTACAATTCAAACATTATTGACTTCTATTTGTATTCCATTGTGGTTGGAGAATGTGCTTTGAGTATATTCAATTCTTTTTTTTTAATTTATTGAGGTTTGTTTTATGTCCCAGCTTATGTCCCCTTCTGGAGAAACATCCGTGATCACTAGAGAAAAATGAGTGTCCTGGTGTTTTGGGATATAAGGTTTTATATATGTCTGTTAAAATTCTCTATATCTCTTTCTCCTTTCTTTGTTTCTCTGTTGGTAGGGCTCTCTTTAGTATCTGAAGTAGGGCAGGTCTTTTGTTGGCAAATTCTCTCAGCATTTGTTTCTCTGTGAAAAATTTAAGCTCTCCCTCAAATTTGAAGGAGAGTTTTGCTGGATAAAGTATTCTTGGTTGGAAATTTTTCTCTCTCAGAATTTTAAATGTCATGCCACTGCCTACTCACCTCCATGGTGGCTGCTGAGTAGACACAACTTAGTCTTATGTTGTTTCCTTTGTATGTGGTGAGTTGCTTTTCTCTTGCTGCTTTCAGAACTTGCTCCTTCGCTTCAGTATTTGAGAGTCTGATCAGAATATGTCTCGGAGTGGGTTTATTTGGATTTATTCTATTTGGAGTTTGCTGGGCATTTATGCTTTGTGTATTTATATTGTGTATAAGGTTGGGGAAGTTTTCCCCAACAATTTCTTTAATACTCTTTCTAGACCCTTACCTTTCTCTTCCCCTTCTGGGACACCAATGAGTCTTAAGTTTGGACGTTTTATCTATCATATCCCTGAGATCCATTTCGATTTTTTTGATTTTTTTCTCCATTCTTTCTTTTGTTCTTTCATTTTCTGTTCTGTGGACTTTCTAGAACACTGAGACGTTGTTCAACTTCCTCTAATCTTGTATTGTGAGTATCCAGAGTCTTTTTAATTTGGCCAACAGTTTCTTTTATTTCCATAAGATTTTCTATTTTTTTATTTACTCTTGCAATGTCTTCTTTATGCTTTTCTAGGGTCTTCTTTAGGTTGCTTATATCCTAGGCCATGGTCTTCTTGATGTCCTTTAAATCCTTTGCCATGTTTTTTCATTCCTCGATTGTAGTTCTTTGATTAATTGTGCCAAGTACTGTGTCTCTTCTGATATTTTGATTTGGGTGTTTGGAATTGGGTTCTCCATATCGTCTGGTTTTATCATATGCATTAAGATTTTCTGTTGTTTTTGGCCTCTTGGCATTTGCTTTGCTTGATAGGGTTCTTTCAAGTTGTAAAAAAAGATACCAATCTAATTTTTCAGAAACACAAGTTGGTGGCGTACACTTTCTCTAAATAACCAGCAGATGGCGTCTGTGAGTCACCTATACACCTCAAGTCAGTTCTCCACCTTGTCCCCGTGGTGTGTGGGGAGATGATTCTTGTGGGGTTCAGTTGGTGAACTCAGTTTGGTTGTGTTGCTAGAGCCATCTGCCCTGAATGTGGGGCGTGTGTCTGGGTGGCCAGGGAGGAAGGGCAGCTTTAATAATCAAACCCCCCAGGTTCCTGGAGATTCAAGGCCGCCGCAAGAGTCTAAGCCTTCATTTCATTTCTGCCCCAGACCCTCTCTCGTGCTGACCCACAAACCACCAGACTTGGCATAGCGTCCCTGGGTTTTCTGAGTGGGCCCCCTTTCTCAGCTGTGATCTTCCAGGGCCTCTGCTGAGGGAGTGTTGTGCTACGTCACTGGTGTGTGCCATCCCTCAAGGGAAGCCCCGGGCCGCCGGGCTGTGCAGGGGCGCTCCCAGCCTGATGCAGAGATGGCCGAACGGGGCGTCTCAACCCCCGCTCCTTGCACAGTTCCTCCTTCCCAGCTCTGGGACAACTGGTGGGGCTCTGGGCTGAGGGCACGGCCCCGGGCAGGAGTTTATCCAGCCCTCCAGGGAGCCAGCTGCAAGCTGTGGGGTTTCTTTCTGCTTCCGGCTCTCCCCTCCGCTCCCCTGGCCCTGAGGGTATCTGCAGCTGGCTATCCTCGAGGCCAGACACCGAGAGGCCGGCTCAGTCCTCTCCTGCTGTGTTTTACTGTGTGGTTCCTGCTGTCACAACTTCAGCCGCTCCTGGGTTTTTCCCTTTTTTTTTTTTTTTAAAGAACCAGTTGGTCTCCAAATGCCAACCCCTGGCTTCCCCACACTGCAGCACAGCTGCGGGTCTTCCAGCCAGCTTACTCACTTGTTTCAGAATGCAGACTCCCGGTTTCGCCAAGTATACGGCCCCTGTGGTACTAGCAGACCTCGTCCAGCTGGCGCGTCGCTGAAACCAGTATTCTGGGTCACTTTCTGGTTTTTATCTCGTATTTTTCACGGAGGTGTTTTTTTGCCCTGTCTCACCTACCCACCATCTTAGCTTCTCTCCAGCATTAATCTTTTGAAGCGCTGGGTCCCTGGGTCTTGGCTTTCTCAGTGATCCTGACCCAGACTCGAGGTGTAGGTCTGGGCACAGGATATTGTTAGGGCGGAGTTGTTCAGGAATCCACACAACGCAGTGAGTCATGGTTTAAGTAGAGAGTTTAAGGTTTATTAGAGGAAGAAAGCAGGTGGGAGCCATCAGAAAAGAAAAAGGAAGAAAATGGTTCCGGCTCTCTATCTGAGAGCAGCATTTTTTAAAGGAAAAACCCATGTGGGGAGGGAAGGATGTCCTGTGCTTTGAGTGGGTGAGTGCTTATCAACTTCTGAGCTGACTGGTTACTAGGGTTCTAACACACTAGTCTTCTTTGATGTGCACTGTATTATCTATGTGGAGGAAGCAGGCCTTTTGGCTTGTTTGTGGTCGTTCATCTTATGGACCTATCTGATCTTGCCTTGTCTGCCCTCTGGGGTCTAGGCACCACTGTGACTGGGATTTCTAAAACAGCCTTCAACCCTTAGTTTATGGTGAACCTGGTATCTCTGAGATAAGCAGCAGGGCCCCTGCATCAGACATTCCTTCTATATGTTAGACTCTTTTTTCTGGGGTCTGACAGATATCTTACAGCTTTTCCTCCAAGAATAGAAGTTTTTTTCTATTTCCTTCACTGAGTTACAATGGGATTTAACCAATCCCAAGTGCAGCAGGGCTTGTTGCCCTTCCCCAGCCATTTAAGGCTTTTTTTTTTTTTCAATAGGAGAGATAAGAGAAAAGTTTCCAGGAAGGGGTTCAGGTCTTTCATGTGGCATCAACTACTCCTCTCCCCGAGGTCTGTTCCACAGGGAACACTTTTTCAGGACTCACCCTGCCCCCAATAGTTTTTTTTTTTTTTTTTTAAATTTTTAATGGGATTGTTCAGATACCATACAATTATCCAAAGATCCATAGTGTACAATCAGTTGCCCCTGGTACCCTCATACAGCTGTGCATCCATCACCACACTTAATTTTTGCTCAATTTTTAGAAACTTTTCATTACATCAGACAAGAAATAAAGTGAAAGATGGAAAAAAAAACAAAAAGAAAGAAAAAGAAAAAGAAACTCGAATCCTCCCATATCTCTAACCAACCCCCCTCAATTGTTGACTCGTAGTGTTGGTATAGTACATTTGTTACTGTTTATGAAAGAATGTTGAAATACTACAAACTATAGTATATAGTTTGCAATAGGTATATATTTCTTCCCTATATGCCCCTCTATTATTAACTTCTAGTTGTATTGTCATAAATTTGTTCTGGTTCATGGAAGAGTTTTCTAATATTTGTACAGTTATTCATGGACATTGCCCACCATAGGACTCAGTTTTATACAGTCCCATCTTTTGACCTCCAACTTTTCCTTCTGGTGACATATATGACTCTAAGCTTCCCGTTTCCACCTCATTCACGTGCCATTCAGCGCTGTTAGTTATTCTCACATCTTGCTCCCGACACCTCTGTTCATTTCCAAACATTTAAGTTCATCCTAGTTGAACATTCTGCTCATACTAAGGAACCACTCCCCAGTCTTAAGCCTCGTCCTATGTCTTGGTACCTTATATTTCATGTCTATGAGTTTACCTATTATAATTAGTTATCAGTGAGACTCTGCAATATTTGTCCTTGTATGGCTTATTTCACTCAGTATATTGCCCTTGAGGTTTTGTCATCAACCCTTTTTATTTTCAAGATGGTTTTGTTGACACCCCATACATTCCATCCTAGGTAAACAATCTATGGTTCTCTGTATGGTCACATATTTATGTGTTCACCACCTTCACCACTATCTATATAAGGGCATCTACATTTCTTCCACAAGGCAGGAGGGAGCGTCAAAGAAGGTACAGAGGGAAAAGAAAGAGGAAAAAAATGACAGCCAGGAAGTAGCAAAAGGAAAAGCAGCCCCAAATCAAAATAAGGTAAAGAGTCAGACAACACCACCAATGACAAGTGTCCAACATGCCTTCCCTATCCCCTCCTCTTATCTGTATTTACCTTGGTATATCGCCTTTATTACATTAAAGGAAGCATAATACAATGATTCTGTTAATTACAGTCTCTAGTTTACATTGATTGCATCCCTTCCCCAATGCCTCCCCATTTTTAACACCTTGCAAGGTTGACATTTGCTTGTTCTCCATTGTAAAAGAACATATTTGTACATTTTTTCACAATTGTTGAACATTCCAGATTTCACCAAGTTACACAGTCCCAGTCTTTATCTTTCCTCCTTTCTTCTGGTGTCTCACATGCTCCCAATCTTCCTCTCTCAACCATGTACATAGCTATCTTTGTTCAGTGTACTTACACTGCTGTGCTACCATCTCCCAAAATTGTGTTCCAAACCACTCACTCCCGTCTTCTCCTATCACTCTGCAGTGTTCCCTTTAGTATTTCCTGTAGGGCAGGTGTCTTGTTCACAAAGTCTCTCATTGTCTGTTTGTCAGAAAATATTTTGAGCTCTCCCTCATATTTGAAGGACAGCTTTGTTGGATATAGGATTCTTGGTTGGCGGTTTTTCTCTTATAGTATCTTAAATATATCACACCACTTCTTTCTTGCCTCCATGGTTTCTGCTGAGAGATCCGCACATAGTCTTATTAAGCTTCCTTTGTATGTAATGGATTGCTTTTCTCTTGCTGCTTTCAGGATTCTCTCTGTCTTTGACATTTGATAATCTGATTATTAAGTGTCTTGGCATAGGCCTATTCAGATCTATTCTGTTTGGAGTATGCTGCGCTTCTTGGATCTGTAATTTTCTGTCTTTCATAACAGATGGGAATTTTTCATTGATTATTTCCTCTATTATTGCCTCTGCCTCTTTTCCCTTCTCTTCTCCTTCTGGGACACCAATGGTACGTAGATTCTTGTACTTTGTTTCATCTTTAAGTTCCTGGAGATGTTGCTCATATTTTTTTAATTCTTTTCTCCATCTGCTCCTTTGCGTGTAGGCTTTCAGGTGTTTTGTTCTCCAGTTCCTGAGTGTTTTCTTCTGCCTCTTGAGATCTGCTGTTGTATGTTTCCATTGTGTCTTTCATCTCTTGTGTTGTGCCTTTCATTTCCATAGATTCTACTATTTGTTTTTTTGAACTTTCAATTTCTGCCTTATATATGCCCAGTGTTTTCTTTACAGCCTCTATCTCTTTTGTGAAATATTCTCTAAACTTTTTGAATTGATTTAACATTAGTTTAAATTCCTGTCTCAGTTGAAGTGTACATTTGTTCCTTTGACTGGGTCATAGCTTCGTTTTTCTTAGTGTAGGTTGTAGTTTTCTGTTGTCTAGGCATCTGACCTCCTAGGCCACCCCAGTCAGGTTTTCCCAGATGAGAACAGGCTCAGGTCACAGAAAGAGGTAATATTTCAGTATCTGGTTTCCCTGATGGCTTTTCTTAGAGGATTGAGACACCTGTGCTTTTCTGCCGGGCAGATGCACTTGTCACTGCCTGTGTAATAGGGTGTGGCCCGTGGCTCTCCTTCCCCAGGCTTTGGGGTCTGGTTCCAGAAAGACTGAAAGACTGACAGTAGAGCTGGGCCCCTCCCTTTACTCTTGGGAAGCTGTGCCCCCTCCAGAGATGTTATTTGCATATCAATAAGTTCTTTGTTTCTGTGACTCTGCTAATCGAGGTGTTTTGATTTTAAAATGTCTGAGGCTGTCTTTACTGCAAAGCACTGCGGGCTGAGAACAGCTGAGGTTTTCTTCACAGAGAGAGAAAGGGACAGAAAAACTCCCAGGTTCACCCATCAGCCAGAGATAGCACCCGATCCTCTGGGCTCCCTATCCTGAGACAGATATGTCCCCCGACTCTTCCAAGGTCAGTTGTCACCAAAAGCCTCTGTCTGCTTGTTGAGGATTCGCTGTCTGTATTGAGCAGTTAATATTAAAACCCCAGTTGGAGCTGGGCTGAGAGAGTGCACCGCGCGGCTTCCATGAGGGAGAGGCTCTTGGCTCTAGGTTCTCGGCTCTCAGCGCATATCCACAGTTTTACTTACAGATTTTATGCTGTGATCTCGGGCATTCCTCCCAGTTCAGGTTGGTGGATGATGAGTGGACAGTCACGTTTGTCTCCCCACTGTTATTCCAGGTTATTTACTAGTTTTTTGGTCATTTATGAATTGTTTCGGGGGGGGGACTAACAGTCTTCCACTCCTCTCTATGCCACCATCTTAGCTCCTCCCCCAATAGTCTTTTAAGCATGATCTCTGTGATCCTGCAATTATCTGCAAATACTCTTTCTGTTTGTTACCCACACTATTTCTGTATTCTCTTACTAGCCCACCTTTGACCTTTAGCAATTTGTTGACATTTTTACCTGAATTCTGCCACAGGTAAACATGTGCTCACACTCTGTCTCTTATTGCAAGGTCCTGTATTTTCTTAAATTTTGGTTTGGTTGGTTGCCCTGTGTTTGGGTTTGCTAAAGCTGATAAACTGCATGTACCAGAAATGGATTGGCTTTTAACAATGGGGATTTATTAGCTTACAAATTTACAGTTCTAAGGCCATGAAAATGTCCCAAACAAGGCACAACAGGACAATACTTTCTATGAAGACTCGTTACTGGCAAGCTTGGGCTCCTTTGTTTGATAGCAAGGCACATGGCAATGCCTGCTGGTGCTTCTCTCCTGGGTTTTGTTGCTTCCAGCTTCTGGCCTCAGTGACTTCTTTTCTCAGCTTCTGTAGGTCCTCTCTTAGCTTCACCAGGGTTTTCCTCTAGGAGCTTCTCTCTCTCTTTTTTAAATTCAATTTATAGAGATTGTTCACATACCATAAAATCATCCAAAGTGCACAGTCCATTGCCCAGGGTACCATCATACAGCTGTGCATCCATCACCAAAATTAATTTTTTCAATTTTTAGAACATTTTCATTATTCCAGAAAAGAAATAAAAACAAAAAAAGCCCTCAAATCCTCCCATACCCCTAACCACCCTCCTCCATTATAGTATTGCTATAGTAAATTTGTTACTGTTGATGAAAGAATGTTAAAATACTACCAACTGTAGTACATAGTTTGCAATAAGTGTATTTTTTTCTATATATCTCTCTATTACTACATTCTAGTTATAGTTTCATATGCTTGTTCTAGTTCATGAAAGAGATTTCTAATATTTGTGCAGTTAATCATGGAGATTGTCCAACACAAGATTCACTGTTTTATACATTCCCATATTTAACCTCCAGTTTTCCTTCTGGTGACATACGTGACTCTAAGCTTCCCCTTTCCACCACAGACACACACCATTTAGCACTGTTAGTTATTCTCACAATAATATGTTACCATCACTCTGTCCATTTCCAAACACTTAAGTTCAACCTAGTTAAACATTCTGCTCATAATAAGCAACCATTCACCACTCTTTAGCCTTGTTCTATGTCCTGGTAACTTATATTTCATGTCTATGAGTTTACATATTATAACTAGTTCATATCAGTGAGACCATACAATATTTGTCCTTATGTATCTGACTTATTTCACTCAATATAGTACCCTCAAGATTTTGGCATCAAACCATTTTTTTTAAGATGCTTTTGTTCACCCACCATTCTGTCCTAAGTAAACAATTATTGGTTCCTTGTATAATCACATATTTATGCATTCACCACCATCACCACTGTCTATATAAGGACATCTCCATTTCTTCCACAAAGAAGGAGGAAGAGTCAAAGAAGGTAGAGAGACAAAAGAAAAAGAAAGAAAAAAATGACAGAATTAAACTAAAGTAGAATAAAAGAGTCAGACAACATCACCAATGCCAAGTCCCATACCTCTCCCTTACGTCCCCCTCTTAAAGGCATTTACTTTGGTATATTGCCTTTGTTGCATTAAAGGAAGAATAATACAATGTTTCTGTTAACTATAGTCTCTAGTTTGCATTGACTGTATTTTTTCCCCCAATGCCACCCCATTTTTAACACCTTGCAAGGTTGACATTCATTTGTTCTCCCTCACGTAAAAACATATTTTTACATTTTATCTCAATTGTTGAGCACTCTGAGTTATACAGTCTCAGTCTTTATCTTTACTCTTTCCTTCTGGTGTCCCACATGCTCCTAACCTTTTTCTTTCAACCATACTCCCAGTCATCTTTGTTCAGTGTACTTACATTGTTGTGCTACTGTGATGGTTAGGTTGATGTGTCAACTTGGCCAGGTGATGGTACCTAGGTGTCTGGTCAAGCAAGCACTGGCCTAACCATTGCTGTGAGGATGTTTACGGCTGCTTGATAAACCAGAAGGCTGGTTTGTTAAATCATCAGTCAGTTGGCTGCAGCTGTGACTAAGTCAACAAAGGGCATGTCTTCCACAATGAGAGAATGTAGTCAGATGGATTTATTCCAATCAGTTGAAGACTTTTAAGTGAGACAGATAGAGGACCTTCACTACTTCTTCAGCTAACCAGCGAAGAGTTTCCTGAGGTGTTTGTCGAAGTTTCTGGTCTGTTTGCTGAGGAGTTCATTGAACATCTTCATTGGAGTTGCCTGTTTGCTGCCTGCCCTATGGAATTTGGACTCATGCATACCCAAAGTTGCGTGAGACCCTTTTATAAATCTTATGTTTATAGATATCTCTTATTGATTCTGTTTCCCTAGAGAACCCTAATACAGCTACCATCACCCGAAATTGTGTTTCAAACCTCTCTCTCCTATCTTTTCCTATTTGTCTGTAGTGTTCCCTTTAGTATTTACTGTAGAGCAGGTATCTTGTCACAGACTCTCTGAATGTCTGTTTGTCAGAGAATATTTTAAACTCTCCCTCACATTTGAAGAACAGTTTTGCTGGATATAGGATTCTTGGTTGGAAGTTTTTCTCTTTCAGTATCTTAAATGTATCATACCACTTTCTTCTTGCCTCCATGGTTTCTGCTGAGAAATTCACACAGTCTTATCAAGCTTCCTTTGTATGTGATGGATTGCTTTTCTCTTGCTGCTTTCAGGATTCTCTGTCTTTGACATTTGATCTGATTATTAAGTGTCTTGGTGTAGGTCTATTCAGATCTATTCTGTTTGGGTGCGCTGCACTTCTTGGATCTGTAATTTTACGTCTTTCATAAGAGATGGGAAATTTTCATTGATTATTTCCTGTATTACTGCTTCTGCCCCTTTTCCCTTCTCCTCCTTCTGGGACACCCATGACATGTACATTCCTGTGCTTTGTGTTGTCATTCAGTTCTTTGAGATGTTGCTTATATTTTTCCATTCTTTTCTCTACCTGTTCTTTTATGTGTAGGATTTCAGATGTCTTGTTCTCCAGTTCCTGAATGTTTTCTTCTGCCTCTTGAGACCTGCTATTGTATGTCTACATTGTGTTTTTCATCTCTTGTGTTGTGCCTTTCATTTCCATAGATTCTGCCTGTTGTTTTTTCAGACTTTTGATTTCTACCTTATGTTCACCCAGTGTTTTCTTTATAGCCTTCATCTCTTTTGCCATATCTTCCCTGAACTCATTGACTTGATTTTTTAATTGATTTAGCATATTTATTTGAAAATCTTTAAGTGATTGTTTCATTAAAGTGAAACAATATCTCAACTGTAGCTTGATTGAGGTGTAAGTTTGTTTCTTTGACTGGGCCATATCTTTGTTTTTCCTTGTGTAATTTGTAGTTTTCTGTTGTCTAGGCATCTGTTTTCCTTGGTTACCCCAATCAGATTTTCCCAGACCAGAACAGGTTCAGGTCTCAGAATGGGGCTATATTCAGTGTCAAGTTTTCCTGAGGGTGAGTCTTAGAAGATTGGCAGACTTTTCTGTGAGGCATCTAACTGCTATGCCTTTCTGACCTGCCCAGCAGGTGGCACCTGTTGATCCCAACTGGTCTAAAGAAGTGTGGTCCCTTTAGTTCTCAGATTAGGTTGTTTATATTTTGACAGTTTTCCTCCAGGCCCTGGGGTCTGAGTTATGAAGGGAGGGTAGGCACTAGAGCTGGGCCTCACCTCCTTCCTCTTAGGGAAGATACACCCCCTAGGGAGTTATCTGCATTTGAAGTACTCCTTTGTCTCTCTGACTCTGTTAACTCTACCCCTGTCTGGGTCAGAGCGCTGTGAACTGAAAATGGCTGAGGCTTTCTCCACTGAGCCAGTCAGATTGAGAGAGAGAAAAAGGGACCGAAAGCCCCTTTTCAAAGCCAGTCCATGGACCCCCAGTTTTGCCAGGTCTTCTGGGCTCCCTTTCCCAGGGCACGGGCATTTTATGGCTCTCTATGTTCAGTCATCTCTAAAAGCCTCTGCATTTTTTTAATTAGTTTTTTTTTCTGTCAGCCCCACCTTCTCTCCACAGGGAGCGACCTCAGGGTACTTTGTTGCTTGTTAGGGGGTTTGTCTATATTTGTAGCTTGTATTCAGCAGTCCACATTATTAATTAAAATCCCAGTTGGAGCTAGTAGGCGCTATTTTCGCTCGCTCCAGGAATGCTGCTTTCTCCCACAATGAGATCTTGCAGCTCAGCCTGCCATGGGTGGAGGGGGCTCCTTGCATGGTTCTGCAGTTTTTACTTACAGGTTTATGCTGTGATCTCAGCCGTTCCACCCAATCCAGGTTGATGTACGATGTGTGGACAGTCATGGTTGTCCCCCAGCAGTTCCAGAATATTTATTTGTTCCTGGTTGTTTATTAGTTGCTCCAGGGGACTAACTAAATTCCATACCTCTCTGTGCCACCACCTTGTCCCTCTTCTTTACCATGTCTGTGAGCTTCTCTTAATTTCATCACTTCTTTATGTGTTTATCCTCTTATAAAAGACTCTGGTAAACAGATTAAGACCCACCTTGAAATGAGGTGGGTCACATCTCAACTGAAATAACCTAATCAAGAGGTCCTACCTACAATAGGTCTACCCCCACCAGAATGGATTAAAAGAACATAACCTCTTCTGGGGTACATAACAGCTTCAAACTACCATACCCTGCAACTCTGGCTCGCTAATGGATTAAAAAAAATTGTGAATTTGCAGGAGTTGTAGGATTTAATGTTGGTGGTATATGGATGGGAGTGCTTCTCTTTACAGCTTTGTACATACTAAGTGGAAGCTGTAATTTTCTCCCAAAAAGTGGTAGTTTGGAGCTGTTGTGTACCCCAGAAAAGACCATGTGTTTTTAATCCATTCCTGTGAGTGCAGACCTGTTGTAGGTGGGACCTTTTGATTATGTTCAGGGGTGGGTCTTAATCCTTTTACTGGAGTCCTTTGTGAGTGGATAAAAGAAAAAGAAGCTAAGAGATGAAATTAAGAGAAGCTCGGGGAGAAAATCCCCAGAGAAGCTGAGAGACAAGGACATGCCCCACAGAAGCTGAAAGAGGAAGCCACTGAAGCCAGAAGCTGGAATTCATGGCACTTGGGAGAGAAGGACCAGCAGACATCGCCATTTGCCTTCCCATGTGACAGAGGAGTCCAAGCTCACCAGTAACTGGTCTTCAGAGAAGGTATCATCCTGTTGATGCCTTAATTTGTACATTTTAGAATGTAAAATTGGAATTGTAAACTTGTAAGCTAATAAATCCCACTGTTAAAAGCCAGTCCATTTCTGGTATTTTGCATTTTGTCTACTTTAGCAAACCAAAACATATGTCATATTTTGTTTATCATTTAGTTCAGAGTGTTTTCTAATTTTTATTGTGATTTCATCTTTTACCCATGAGATATTTAGAAATGCATTACATAATTTCCAAACATTTAGGGTTTTGCCAGTTATCTTTATGTTATAGATTTGTAACTTAATTACAAGGTGGTCAGAGAACATAATTGTTATGTTTACAATCTTTTGCAATTTGTTGAAATGTGTTTTCTGGCCTACTATATGGTCTCTTTTGGTAAATGTTTCATATGCACCTGAAAACAGTTAGGTCAAATTTGTTACCTGAGTTGTTCAAAACTTTTATATCCTTATATTTTTTATCCTTTCCCCTTCTAAAAACTCAGCAAAACTACTTTCATATAAAAAATGAAAAATATCAGGTAAAATCTCAAAGTTGTTTAAAGAAATTAAAGAATAAGAAGCAGATTAATTTCCCAAAGACAATGTGTTCACAACAGAAAGTCTTGTCCACAAATATCAAAAATATAATCTAGAGGTTCTAAGACCATACCTAATTTCTCCCACTTATTACAACTAAAAACTGAAATCTGAGGACTTTGAAAAGTAAATAACAGCAGGCAGTTTGGGGAGGGAAGCCAGAATTTGAAGAACAACCAATATGGTTGTTAGTTCTCTGGTTTTAATTTTACTTCCGTAGCTACCAGCTTAGACTCCAAAGCAGACTGAATCCCAGAAGTATGCAGTGGACATGGACAAAAGAATTCTCCAATAGAGACCTCTTTTTGTGGTAAGAGGACTAGGAATGAGGGCCCCTGTAGGACCAAGAGTAAGTAATGAAATTTCTATTTTTTTATTCTCCCGGCCCTATGCCACAGAAGGCCCCAGTCATGAAACTACAGTCCTGGAGAGACTTCACAGGTGCATAAAGCTCAGAACAAAAATTCTCTCTTGTCAGAGGACCTGGGAAACTAGGCTTGTGTGGTCCAAATAGTGTGTGTGTGTGTGTGGGGGGGGGGCTGGGAGGGATCACCATGATTTTCTCTCTCTCTCTTTTTATTCCCACCACTTTGCCCTGAGAAAGACACAGTCATGGAAAGCTCATGACAGCAATGGGGAAACTAAAACCTCGGGTTTGTAGCCAGAGCACAAGGAAAAGGGACATCCAGGAGCTGAACAGTGTGGGGAAAACCATGGAGAGGAGGCAGCTGAAGAAAGGAATCCTTAAGTTTGTGCATAGATGGACTTACTTGAGGCAACATGACAAAGGCTTTGGGAATTGAGCCACAGCGTAGACCACTGGTCAGGTCTCAGAATGGCCCCTAGTCGATGCACATATGGAAAAACAATCAACAAACACTAACCCCAACATGAAACAGATGTTGGAATATCAGACAAAAATATTAAAGTAGCTGTTAAAACCATACTCTATGAAGTACAAGTGAACACCCATGAAACAAATGTAAAGGTAGTAGTTCTCAGCAAAGAATGAAAGCTATAAAAAAGAACCAAATGGGGGTTTTACAACTGAAAAATACAATAATGGAAATAAAAAATTCACTGAAGGAGCTCATTAGCAAAATGGGATGACAGGAAAGAATCAGTGAACTTGAAAATAGATCATTAGAAATTGTCTAAGTCAAAACACATAGAAAAAAATCACAGTCATGGCTCAGAGTTCACACATGGTTGGAATTCATCTGCAATAAGATGTATCTGGGCTTATCATCTTCCCACTGCTCCACTGCCTCCTTTACCTTTCTGCTTTGCCACCCCTTTACTGGAGTAAATGGGAGTTAACTGGAGCTCAAGAACTTTGTAATATCTCAGCTTCTCTGGATAAGGAAAAATAATCCAGGACAATTGCCCAAAGTCTCAGCTCATTAAAATTTTAAACTTGATGCTATTTTACAGATTCATAAAGCTTTCACATTCATCCTTGGTTATGTGCCTCTCTGACCTTGCTATATGTTTTCTTTCAGAGATCATCTTATGGAATCAAACATTTTTATCTCACCTTTTAACAAGCTGCTTTACCCAAAGTTTAGGCATGTAATCAAGTTTCATTCCTCCCCTCATACCCCAAAAAATGTTCCAAAAACTACTTGGCCACTTTTCAGCCAAGATTTATACCACTCACATACTGGATCATTCTTCCATATGGCCCATATGTAAGTTTTGTTCTGTTACAGTTCTGTTCTTTTTTTCACCCTCCCATCACATCCAGTTCCCTGTTTCTTCCTTCCAGTCATGTCTTTCTCTCCCAACAATGGATGAAAGAGAGGGAGGTAGAAAACACAGCATCTGCTTACTCTGGCAGAAAGATTTCTCATGATTATTTGTGGTGTGATGGGATAAGCACTGGACCAGAGACCAAAAAATCTGGATTCTTGACATGGTGCTGCCATAAATGAGCCATGTAACCTTGAGTAAGATATAAAATCATGGCATTCTGAAGCTCTAAGGAGGTAAGAGGTCAGCTAATACAACTTCTTATTTTTACATATGAAGATGAGACATGATACAACTTGCTCAAAGTCATGTCATTGGTTAATGGCAGAGCTGAGTCTAAGATAAGACTATCACACCAGTGCTCTTTCTACCACCCCATGCTAAGTGCTTCCATTTTCTCATCTGCACAATGAGCACAGTAAAGATTATAGGTCTATCAAATGAGCTAACACTGCTGTGTGAGCTTGGAAAACAGGTGTTCATATGAGAGGTCGTTAACTCTACTGAAAATTCCCACTACAAACTGTCTCAATGCTCTGCCCCAGTGGAAAGTCAGAGCCCAAGGGAGCTTGTCCACCTCTCCTGGGTTCTTCAAACTTTTAATGGTAACACTGGGCAGAAAGCCATGGCTGCTGTGGCTAATAAGGCTCATTGGAACCACTTTAAAAGTTGTTCTGTTTGAAATTAAACTACTAAATATGCAGATCTTTACAAGAAATAGTTAAAGGATAGTGGGGTTTTGATCAGTGTATCTTTTTCTTTTCTCTGTTTTACAACTTGATTATGATGTGGATTATTGTTTTGGTGTACCTTTTGTGGATGTTCAGCAAATTTTGTTAAATGTGAAATGAGTAATTTAAAATAAAATTTGCGTAAGTGAAGGTTATCCTTCCTGAAGAGAGAGGTGTGGCAGCATACACCTCTATGCTCAGAGCTGGAATGCAAAACTGAAATATACATTTTGCTTTCAAGGAGCTCTTGTTCTGGGGAGGAGTGAAATAGAGCCAGAGACAAATAAATGCACTGTAGAGAGAAAAAGTTTCTACTAGAGGAGTGCTCAAAGCTAAAGGACTAACGTCATCTGGGAGGGAAGGGAAGGCTTCACAGAGGAGGTGACCCTTGAACAAAAGGGAAGTTCAGGTGTTAGGCAGACAATGGAGGGAGAACAGAGTCCCAGAAATGAAATGCCATGGCATATCCTCCAGGAACCCCAAGTGCTGCAGCAAGACTAAAGCACAGGGAAAGTGGCAGGAGATGAGGGTAGAGAGGAGGCAGGGAGCAGACTCTGAAGAGCTTTGAGGGACCAGGTTAGGACATGAGAAACCAGTGGAGACATTTTGCAGGAGAATGGCCTATAGATCAAGGACACTGGCAGCGGGAAGGAGGGGAGATAGGAGAGTTGAAAACCAGACATGGGGAAACTGCTTGTTTCTTCATAATCCATATTTTCTCAGAAAAGATGTAATGAGAGCAGTGTAGGGCCTATATCTTTGCCTCTGTCCCTGACTCATCATGTCCCAACTTTAGACCCCTTAAAGATGTGAAGGAGGGAGAATAGAAGAGAGGAGAAAGGGAAAAGAAAATGAGAGATAAGAAAGGAAGAGAATAAAAAAGTACTCAAGAAAGATCAAGGGGTCAAAGCCAACAAGCCAGCTGTGCCCAGTGGCTCAATGACATCAAGATACCAGTTTGGTGAATCTTTAATGTTTTGGCCTTTCACTTATGAGCCAAGATGGCATCCACACTTCAACCATTATGCTTGTCCTGCACACAATCTTATTCAAGGACTAGAAGTGAGAGAGGTGTGGGGCAGTGTCTTTATCCTTCTGCGTCTCTTGCCTTTGCGTCATGTCTTATTGGTCATGACTGGATTGATCACCTATTCCTAGCTGCGAAACGATCTTGGAACATGAATACTTGACTTTTTCAGCCACTTTGGTAATGGAAAAGGGGTTGGGAATGGCTTCTGGGTAAGCAGTCCAGTGTCTGTCATGTTCTTGTAAAGCACCATAAAAAAAGCCATGTAACCTTGAGCCATGTAACCCCAGCTTCCAGGTCATGATGGATCAGAGATAAGAGAATACTGACAATTATACAAAGTCTGTCTTGTAAAGATAAATTCTCGTAATACCAGGGATCACAAACTTAAATGCAGGTAATGTCAATGAGAGAAGAATGTATGTGGAAACTGGCCTGTCTAAAAGGGGACTGAATCTTATCCTCTGCTTCACTGTAGTGCAAAACTCTAGCATGTAACTCAGAGACAGGAAATCAAGAAACAGTAATCCCATAAAATGGACCTCCACATACTGACACTTGAAAGTCTTCCAGTAAATTGATTTCCCATCTGATGCTCCAAAGTGAAATCCAGCAATATAAAAGATTTGCCTATACATAGTAGTCCCAGTCAACATTTTAGTGCCTTACTCTTAAATGTAGATGTAAAACCAGGGTTCAAATGTGCATTTAAGGACAACTTCTAACATAAAAGAGCAAAAACAGAATAAATTGAAAAATTGATGTAAAGAAAACAAAAATGATGCATGGAACAGAAGAAAACTTAAATTTCTAGCTCATGCAATTAGTATCTCGAGAGAGAGAGAAGATGTAATAGCTGGAAAATAAAAACTGGATTGTATAAAAAATTCAGAGAATGAGAAAGCTGTTGGAAATTAAAATGATTACAGAAATCAACTTTCAAAAGTGGGGTTGAAAGTTGAGGAAATCTGAATGTAGAATAAAAAAATTAGTAAACAGCTGGAGAAAATACACAGTCAACAACTGGAGAGAATACATAAGAAAATTAGACTAGTTCAGTAGGAATTCCCAAAACAATGACATACAGAGGTGAGAAAACTATCAAAGAAATAATATACTACCATCCTCAGATTGAAAGGGCCCACCAAACATTTTCAGAGAAATAAAATCCACATCAAACACTTTATTGTGAAATTTCAAAACACTATTATAAAAAGGAAGTCCTAAAATCTTCCAGAGATAAGGAATTGGCCACCCACAAAAACAGCTTCAGACTTCTGAAGAGCAAACTGGATGCTAGAGGAAAATCAAGAAATGCCTTCAACCTTCTGGGGAAAAACTATTTTCAATATATAATTCTAATCTCTGCCCAAACATCAAACAAGAGTGAGGGAATAATGAAAGGACTTTCATTGTCCTCTTTCTTAAGTGGTTTCTCCAAATGTCCAGAGATCCTTGGCTAGGCATTCATGTGTAAGAATCTGTAAAAATTGAAAAAGCAACAATGTCTACTCTCACCATTTCTATTCAACATCATAGTGGAAGTATGTGAAGCCAGTGAATTAAGATAATTAAAGAAACAAAAAGGTATACAGAGATTCTCAAACAACATGATTGTGTAGAAATTTCCAAGGAACCTACAAACATAATTTCAAATCTGTGACTTTAGCTAGATGGTAGGATACCAGCAATAAACAATTGGAAACCACAATTAAAAGAAAAATATTTAAAATAGCTCTAAAATGAAATAGGTATAAGTCTAACAAAATGTGCGTATAGTATCTGAATGCTGAAAACTACAACATATTGGTGACAGACATCAAAGAAGACCTAAATAAATGGAGAGAAATGCCATGTTCATGGATCACAAGACTCAATATTGTTGAGATGTCGATTCTCCCCCAATTGATCTCTAGAGTCAATGCAATCCCAGTCAAAATCTCAGCATATTTTTGGTGGATATTGAAAAGGTGATTCTAAAATTTATGTGGAAAGGCAAAAAGCTAGGATAGTCAAAACAATTTTGAAAAAGAAAATAAAGCTGGAGAAATCACACTATCTGATTTTAAGGCTTACCATAAAACTATGGTAATTAAGACAGTGTGGTATTGGTGAAGAGAAAGACACATATATCAATGGAACAATAGAAAGTCTAGAAATAGACCACACAAATATGGCCAATTGATTCTTGACAAAAGTGCAAAGAAAATTCAGTGAAGGATAGTAATTTCAACAAATGGTATTAAAACAATTGGACACCCATATGGAAATAAATGAACCGTGACACAAACTTCATATCTTTTACAAAATTAATTCAAAACAAATCATAATTCTAACTGTAAAGCTGTAAAACTTTTAGAAGAAAACATAGGAGAAAATCTTTTTGTTCTGTGATTAAGCAAAGAGTTTTAATTGATAAATTGAACTTCATAAAAATAAAAAACTTGCTCCGTGAAAGACACTAAGAGAATGAAAAGATAATTTCAGACTGGGAAATATCTGTGAATCACATCCAACAAAGTATTTGTTTTCAGAATATGTAAAGAATTCTCAAAACTCAACAGTAAGAAACTGGAACTCTCAAACATTGTAGAAATATAAAATGGTATTGCTACTCTGGAAAACACTTTGGCAGTCTTACAAAGTTCAACACATGCCTACCGTATGACCCAGAAATTCTACTTCCAGGTATTTACCCTAGAAAAATGAAAACTTAGGTTCACACAAAAATCTATATACAAAGATTTACATTATCTCTCTTCATAAGTGTCATTACTAGAAACAACCCAAATGTTCTTCTGTGGATAAAGGATAAACAAACTATGGTACATCCATAAAATAAAATTCTACTCAGAAATTAAAAGGAACAAACTATTGATACATGCAACACCTTGGATTAATCTGAAAGGAATTATGCTGAGTAGAAGAAGCCATTCTCAACAGGTTACATTTTGTATAATCCCATTATATGACATTTGTCAAAAAGACAAAAACAGAGCGAGAGAACAGATCAGTGTTTGCCAGGATTTAGGGATGGGGATGAGTGTAACTATAGAAGGGTAGCATGAGGGAGATATTTGAGGTGATGAAACTTCTGTATCATGGTGGCTACATGAATGACATGTTAGAATTTATAGAATTGAAGTGAGATTAAAAAAAAATGGCAGTTTGTAAGACACCCATGGAAAAGTCTTCCCTCAGAATCAGCCAATAAAAGGACAAATTCTCCTCACTTAGCACTCTGAAAAATCATAGAGACTGGAGAAGGATTCCACAAATGCTGAATCAAAGAAAAAGAATAATCTCCAAGAGCCACCAGTCCAAATGTCTCCCCCTCAGACAGTCCTGTGCAGCTTGGGAGTTTCAGAGGCAGCATGGCCAGGGTCCCTCCTGCCATGGGTGCTGACTATAGAGCCACTGACAGCAAGTTAGAACCATATCCAGGAACAGGGACCCAAGTCTGCAGAGGGCCAGGGCAGAGCACAATCCATTGAGGAGTGACATATACAAAAGGGTCTCTGGGGAGGGGGCAGAGACCACAGCAGAATGAGGAGAGAGGTGCAGTCACTCAATCCAGTCACTGTTCACTAGACCATCTAAACACAAAATGGACCTTTCTGGGTTGACCCCATTTGGGTCCCTGGGGCGGGATATCATAATGGGGAAGAAACAGACACAGAAAAGCCTCACAGAAAAGGGGGGGGGGGACTGAACTTCTGTGATTCCAGGATGGATCCCAGAACTGGAAAGTGTAAGGAAAAGGGGGCACTGAGTGAGGGAGGGGATTTAAGCAAATCATAGGAGCTGAGGAGAAAATTCTGCACAAAAACAAAACTGATCAAAATTTCTGGAGAAGTAACAGAAGAAAGGAAGCTTTCTTCTGGAGGTGAAACAATTGCACAGAAGGTGCAGTCTTAAAAATTGTACCTCATATCCAGGACAGGAAACAAAGACCTGAGAAAATCTAAACAGTTAAACATAGGCTACTCTAAAGTTCCAGAATAAATTGGACCAAGCATCAAAGAACAGCCTTAACACAAAGCCAACCAACAGTGAAACCCTAGACAAGAGGGAGAAACTGACCTTCAGAGTTAATATATCAAAATAATCAGATGCCCAGATATCAGCAAACAGTTACAAACCATACTAGAAAACAGGAAGACATGCTCAGTCAAGGGAACAAATTAAAACTTCAGAGGAGACAGAATTTGGAACAACTAATCAAAGAAGTTCAAACAAATATCATAAATTAATTCAAGGAGATGAAAGAAAATGTGGATACAGAGTTAAAGGATCTTAAGAATACAATGTGTGAGCATGAAGAATTTGAAAGTTCAAGAAGAAAGGCACAACAATGGAGGATAAATATAACTAGAGGCATACAAGAGCAGATTTGAACAGGCAGAAGAAGGAATCAGTGAACTGGGAGACAGATCAGTCAAAATCGTATTGTCAGAAGAACAGATAGAGAAAAGAGTAGAAAAAACTGAACAGTGTCTCAGGGATTTGTGTGACAGCATGAAGCATACAAACATACATGTCATGTGTGTCCCAAAAGGAGAAGAGAAGGGAAAAGGGGCAGAAAGAATATTTGAGGAAATAATAGCCAAAAAATGTCCCAATTCTTATAAAAGACATAAATATACATGTCCAAGAAGTGCTATGTACTCCAAACAGAATAAACCCTAATAGACCTACTCTGAGACACACATTAATCAGAATGTCAAATGCCAAAGATAGAGAATTCTGAAAACAGCAAGAGAACGAGGGTTGTCACATGCAAGAGATCCTCAGTAAGACTAAGTACTGATTTGTCATCAGAAACCATGGAGGCAAGAAAGCAATGGCATGATATATTTAAGGTACTGAAAGACAAAAACTGTCAGCCAAAAGCTGTTTATCTGGAAAAACTGTACTTCATAAAAGAGGGAGAATTAAAAACATTCACAGATAAACAGAAACCAAGAGACCCACCCTTCTGGAATTACTGAAGGGAGTTCTGCAGGATGAAAGGAAAAGACAGGATAGAGTGGCTTAGAGTAGTGTGAAGAAATGAAGATTTTCAATAAAGGTGACTAAAAGAGTAAATGCAAAACCCTAAAGGACTGTATCCTCTGTATACAACTCTACTCTTTAAATCCTATGAGTCAGGATTCAATTGAAGAAGAAAAGGACATATTCCCTGATAATGGACATGCAAAATATGAAAAGGTAATGTGGGACAAAAATTATGTTGGGAAATGGATATGGGAGCAAGAATATGTATGGTATTGAAGCTAAGTTGGTATTTTTTCAAATTAGTAGCTTATAGATGTAGGTTGTGTTATACAAGCCCCAGGGTAACCCCAAAGAAAGTATTTTTAAAATACAAAGAAAAATGAGAAGGGATTCAGTCGGATAAATCAAGAAGACCAACTGTACAGAGAAGGAGGTTGCAGTAAAAGAGACAGAAAAAGATGACATATGAAAACCAAAGGTCAAAATGGCTGAAGTAAATACTGCCTATATGGTAATAACACTGAATGTTCATGGAGTAAACTCCCCAATCAAAAGACAGGTATTGGCAGAATGGATAAAAAAGCATGATCCAACTATGTTGTTTACAAGATATTAACCTTAGATCCAAAGACACAAATAGATTGAAAGTGAGAATGGAAAAATATTCCATGCAAATAGGAACCAAAAGAGTTAATATCAGGCAAAATAGACTTTAAGTCAAAAGCCATTAGAAGAGATAAAGAATGATACTATATATTAATCAAAAGGTCAAAAAAACAAGAATAAATAACAATCATAAATATTTATGCACCTAGTCAAGGTGCCCAAAAATACATGAGGCAAGCTCTGGCAAAACTGAAGGGAGTGATAGCCACCTCTCCAATAACAATTGGAGACTTCATTACAACACTATCATCAATAGATATAACATCTATACAGAAGTTAAATAAGGAAACAGAGAACTTGAATAATATGATAATTGAACCAGACCTAAAAGACATATACAGAACATTGCACACCAAAACGGCAGAATATATACTCTTCTCAAGTGCACATGTATCATTCTTCAGGATAGACATATGTTGGGTCACAAAAAAAAATTTCAATACATTTTAAAAGTTTGAAATTATATAAATCATATTTTATGACCTAATGGAATGAAGCTGGAAGTCAATAGCAGGCAATGAACTGGAAAATTGACAAATATATGGAAGTTAAATAACACACTCTTAAACAATCAGTGGATCAAAGAGGAAATTGCAAGGGAAATCAATAAATATCTTGAGACAAATACAAACGAGAACACAGCATGTAAAAATTGACGGGATGCAGCAAAGGCAGTACTAAGGGAAATTTATAATCCTAAATGCAAATATTAAAAAAAGGAAGAAAGAGCTAAAATCAAAACATAACTGCACACCTGGAGGAACTAGAAAAAGACCAGCAAACTAAACCCAAAGCAAGCAGGGGGAAAGACATAATGAAGATTAGAGCAGAAATGATTAAAATGGTAAAAAATCAATAGAGAGCATTAACAATACCAAAGTTGGTTCTTTGAAAAGATCAATAAAATTGACAAACCCTTAGCTAGACTGGCAAATAAAAAAGAAGATGCAAATAAATAAAATCATAAATGAGAGAGGGGATATTCGTAATGACCCCACAGAAATACAAATGGTCATAAGAGGATACTATGAACAACTGTATGCAAACAAATTAGACAACCTAGATGAAATGGATAAATTCTTAGAAACACACAAACAACCTACACTGACTCGAGAGGAAACAGAAGATCTCAACAGACCAATTACAAGTAAAGAGATTGTTGCGAGGTTTCTGATGACTGATTCAAAGGAAAGCCCAGGACCAGATGGCTTCACAGATGAATTCTACCAAACACTCCAAGAAGAATTAATACAAGTCTTCCTCAAAGGCTTCAAAAAGATTGAACAGGAGGGAACATTACCTAACTCATTCTGTGAGGCCAACATCACCCTAATACCAAAGCTAGATAAGGATACTACAAGAAAAGAAAAATACAGACCAATTTCTCTAACAAATATACATGCAAAACTTCTCAACAAAATGCTTACAAATCGAACCCAACTGTACATTATAAGAATTATACACACTACCTCACATCCTATACAAAAATTAAATTGTAGTAGATCAGAGACCTCAGTATAAGAAACAGCACAATAAAACACTTAGAAGATAATATAGGGAAACAAGACAAATTGATAAATATCTAGAGATGAATGAAAATGTATAAAAACCCATGGGATGCAGGAAAGGTGGAAAATTTATAGTTCTAAATACATACATTAAAAAGGAAGAAAGAGCTAAAACCAATGACCTAACTTAACAACTGAAGAAGCTAGAGAATGATCAGCAAACTAATCATAAAGCAAGTAGAAGAAAAGAAATAACAAAGATTAAAGTAGAAATAAATGATCTGGAGTACAAATAAAAGAATCAATAAAACCAATCATTGGTTCTTTGAGAAAATCAACAAGGTTGACAAATCCTTAGCTAGATTGACAATGTCAAAAAAGGGAAGAACCAAATAAACAAAATTAGAAATGAGAGGGGGAACATTACTGTGGATCCTGAAGAAATTTAAGAAATCATAAGATGATATTATGAACAATTGTATGCCAACAAACTAGACAGTTTAGAGGAAATTGATAATTTCCAGGAAACACATGAACAGCCTAGACTGACCCAAGAAGAAATAGAAGACCTCAGCAAACCAATCACAAGAGATCCAATCAGAACAGGCTCAGGTCTCAGAAGGAGGCAATAATATCCTGTCTCCCTGAGGGTGTGTCTTAGAAGATTGGTACACCCTGTGAGGCCTCAAGTCACTGTGCTTTTCCATCCAGCAGGTGGTGCCTGTCAGCCTGAAGCTCCAGACTGGTGTAAGGAGGTATGGCCTGTGGTTGCTTTCCCCCAGGCTCTGGGGTCTGGTTCTGAATGGAAGGCAGGTAGTAGAGCTTGGCACCACCTTCCTCTTAGGGTAAATGCTCCCCCCTAGTGAGAGGTCATTTACATTTGAATAGTCTCTGCCTGTGCTATCTCCACCCTAATCTGGGTCAGAGTGCTGGGAACTGAAAATGGCTGAGGCTTTCTCCACTGAGCTGAAAAAGGGACAGAAAGCCCCCTTCAGGGCCAGTCTGCGGCCACCTTCCAGCTCTCCAAGGTCAGTTGTCACCAAAAGCCTCTGTTTGTTTGTTGGGGATCCATGTCTTGTATTGAGCACTCCACGTTTGTTAATTAAAACCCCAGTTGGAGCTCAGCTGAGCTATATTTGCTTGCTCAGAGACTGCTGCTCTCTAGCACTGCAAGGCTTTGCAATTTAGGCCATAGGGGGAGGGGCTCCCAGCTTGGATCTGCAGTTTTTACTTACAGATTTTATGCTGCGATCTCAGGCATGCCTCCCAATTCAGGTTGGTTTATGATGAGTGGACAGTCAAGTTTATCCCCCTTCAGTTATTCCAGATTATTTACTAATTGTTCCTGGTTGTTTATTAATTGTTGCATGGGGACTAACTAGCTTCCACTCCTCTCTATTCTGCCATCTTCTTCCATTCAGTATGCCCACTAAGTTTACTTTTAAGAAACTTAAATCCCCCAGAGTGTTCCTGTGCCAGATAAGTCCCAAAACCCAGAGGCAACAGCTTCTCCAAGAACATCAACCAGGTGCATTCCCCTTTCCCATAATGTTGAGGTCCCTTTCAATATGAATAAGTTAGGGTGGTCACTGCCTAGATATCCCTGAAGATTGATACAGTGATCAGATGGGGGGGGGGGGACTAGCAACTGACAAACTGACAAGATAGGATTTATCAAAGGATTATGAATACTGAATCTTTATATAAGTTTTTTTTTTTTTTTTTTAGTTTATAGGGTACTAGAATAGCTAGAAGGAAATAATTGACATGGTGGAAATGTAACATATAGCCTGCTTTGAAAATTCTCTATAGCTATTTGTTAAATTGTACTTTGAAAGTTATCACATTTTTGTATATATTATATTTCACAATAAGGAAATAACTGAAATGGTGGAAATGTAACCCATAACATTCTTTGAAATTTGGTCTTGTTAAATCATAATTTGAAAGTTATCAATTTTCTTTATATATATTTCAGAATAATAAAATGTAAAGAAAAAAAGTATACCTAGGTTCCTGAAACACTAAAATAAAGTTCCACTCATTCAGTTTATTTTTCAGAAACTTAAATCCCCCAGAGTGTTCCTATGCGAGATAAGTCCCCAAACCCAGAGGCAACAGCCTCTTCAAGAACATCAACCAGATACATCCCCCTTCACCATAATATCAATGCCCCTTTTCAATATGAACAAGTTAGGGTGATCACTGCCCAGATTTCTCTAAAGATTGACAAAATGATCAAATGGGGGGGGGGTAGAAATAGAAAAGATACAATTTAACAAAGGATTACAAATACTGAATCTTTATACAATTTTTTTTTAGTTTCTAGGATACTAGAATAGCTAGAAGGAAATAACTGACATGGTGGAACTGTAACATATAGCATGCTTTGAAAATTTCTTTATACTTACTTGTTAAATTGTACTTTGAAAGTTATCACTTTTCTGTGTATATATTATATTTCACAATAAGAAAATGTAAAAAAAGATATACTATGATCAAATAGATTTTGTTACTTGTATGCAAGAGTGGCTTTAATAAAAAAATAAATTAATTTAGTACACCACATTAAAAAAAACAAAGGCAGTAAACAACACATTATCATCTTGATGCAGAAGAGGCATTTGACAAACTCCAGATCTTTTCTTGGTAAAAGCACTTAAAAAATATGAATAGCATGAAAACGTCCTTAACACGATAAAAGGCGTATATGAAAAACCCACAGCTAACATACTCAATGGTGAAAGGCTGAAAGCCTTCCTTCTAAGATCAGGACCAATACAAGGATGCCCACTGTCACCACTGTTATTTAACATTGTGCTGGAAGTTCTATCCAGAGCAGTTAGGGAAGAAAAAGAATTAAAAGGCATCCAAATTGGCAAGGAAGAAGTAATACTTTCACTATGTGCAGATGACATGATCCTATATTTAGGAAGTCCTCGAAAATCTATGACAAAGCTACTAGAGGTAATAAACTAGGTCAACAAAATAGTAGGATATAAGATCAACATGCAAAAATCAGTGGTGTTTCTATATAAAAGTAGTGAGCATTCTGAGGAGGAAATCAAGAAAAAAATTCCATTTACGATAGCAACTAAGAGAATCAAATATCTAGAAATAAATTTAACCAAGGATGTAAAGGACTTGTACATAGAAAACTACAAAAATTGCTAAAAGAAATCAAAGAAGACCTAAATAAATTGAAGGACATTCCATGTTCATGGATTGGAAGACTAAATATTGCTAGGATGTCAATTCTACTGAAAATCATTTCCAGATTCAACGCAATCCCAAAGTTCCAACAGCCTCCTTTGCAGAAATGGAAAGGCTAATTATTAAATTTATTTGGAATAGTAAGGTGCCCAGAATAGCCAAAAACATCTTGAAAAAGAACAAAGTTAGAGGGCTCATACTTCCTGACTTTAAAGCTTATTACAGAGTTGCAGTGGACAAAACAGCATGTCCTGGCACAAAGATAGACATACAGACCAATGGATTTGAATTGAGAGTTCAGAAATAGTCCCTCCCATTCATGGCCAATTGATTTTTGACAAGAATGCCAGTTCCACTCTATTGAGAAAAAATAGTCTCTTCAACAAATAGTGCTGGGAGTACTGGATAACCATATGTAAAAGAATGGAGGAGGACCCCTGTCTCACACCATATATAAAAATTAACTCAAAATGGATTAAAGGCCTACATATAAGAACCAGGGCCATAAATCTCCATGAAGAAAGAAAATATGGGGAAGCATTTTCAGGATCTTGTGTTAGGCAATGGTTTCTTAGACTTTATAACCAAAGCACAAGCTACAGAAGAAAAAATAGATAAATGGACCACCTCAAAATGAAAACCTTTTGCACATCAAAGGACTTTATCATGAAAGTGACAAGACACATACTCGATGGGAGAAAATATTTGGAAACCATATATGCAATGCAGGTTTAATATCCAGAATATATGAAGAAATCCTACATCACAACAGTAAAAAGACAAACAACCCACTTAAAAATGGGCAAAAGACTTGAATAGACATTTCTCCCGAGAGGGTATATAAATGGCTAAAAAGCATATGAAAAGTATGCTCATATTAGTTATTAGGGAAATGCAAATCAAAACCACAATGAAATACAATTTTATACCCACTAGAATGGCTACTATTAGAAAATGGAAAACAACAAATGTTGGAGAGGACATGGAGAAATAGGAACACTCATTTATTGCTGGTGACAATATAAAATGGTGTAGCTGCTGTGGAAGACAATTTGGCAGTTCCTGAGAAGGCTATGTATAGAATTGCCATATGACCCGGAAGTCCTTCTACTAGGTATATACCTCAAATAATTGAAAACAGGGACTTGAACAGATATTTGCATACTGATATTTTTAGTGGCATTATTCACAATTGCCAAAAGATAGAAGCAACCCAAGTGTCTATCAACCAATAAATGGATAAATAAATATGGTATTACATACAGTGGAACATTATTCAGCATTAAAAAGGAATGAAGTTCTGGTTCATGGAACAACATGGATGGACCTTCAAGACACCATGTTGAGTGAAATAAGCCAGACACAAAAGGATAAATGTATGATCTCACTGATATGAAATAATTAGAATAAGCAAACTCATGGAGTTAGAATCTAGAATATAGGTTACCAGACCTGGATTTGGGAGTAGGAAATGGGGAGTTAATGCTTGATTTGTACAGAGTTTCTGTTTGGGTTGATTATAATGTTTTGGAAATGAATAGTGGTAATGGTAGCACAACACTGTAAGTGTAATTAATGGCACTGAGTTATATTTGTGAATGTGGTTAAAAGGAGAAAGTTTTGAATGAATATGTTACTAGAATAACAATTAGAAGATGACACAGAGCACCCTGTTGTAAACTGGACTACAGTTAATAGTACAGTTATATAAATGTTCTTTCACAAATTACCATAAATGTACCACACCAATGGAAGGTATTAATAATAGCATGAAAAACTGAAAAAAATACACCCAAATGTAAACTGTGGACTGTAGTTAATATAACATTTATAATATTTTTTCATCAATTGTAACAAAGGTACCACACTAATGCAAAATGTTAATAATGGGCAGGGGGTCATGTATATGGAAACACTAACTTTTACATGATTTTTCTGTCAGCCTACAGTTTGTCTTATTAAAAAATTTGTAAAAAGGCCCTCAGGTTTTCTTTATTTAAAACAACAAAAATTTATAGAACTACACATCAGAATAGTCAATTTTTCTGTTTCTTAACTTAAAATAAATAAAAAGGTTATGAGAATAAAGGTATTTTTAGATATGCCAGGTTTTAAAAATTTACCTTCCACATACCCTTTTCAGAAAAGTACTGAAAGATGTGTTTTCACAATGTCATGATGAAGGAGATAAACGAGGAAAACATGGGATCAACACAACATGAAAATCAGTGCAAGAGAAAAACAAAACTTCTTGGGTGATGGTGAAGAGAAGTGCCAGGAAGACAACTCACAGTCTAAGAAGCAGTCTGTCTGGTTTGTAGCAGAAAGACATAGAGGTCCTTCAAGGTAGGTATCAAGAGAAAAGTGGAATAGCTAGAACAGATGGTGCATATGAACATAAATTCAAATCTTTTCATTTCTGTTGGATAATTTCAGAATGAATTGGCATGAAGAAAACTAAGCAAACTAAAAAGACAATTATTACCTCCAGGAAATACAAAAAGTTGAGATGTAACTATAGGACAATATATGACTCAGCTATCAATTAATTGTGTTTATTATAATAAAAACACTGAACTTGGGGAATATAAGGATAGGACAGTGAAAGTAGACTGCCCCAAATGCAGGCAATAAGGGGGTAAATTATCTGTGGATAATTTTAAAACAATAATAAAATCTACTAAAATTCCAGTTTTCATTAACACTGGGCACTAGCAACTTTATATAATGACAATGATAAAATACTCCTTCCCCCCAAAAATCTTGTATCTAATTCTAAAGGATTGATGCAGTTATGGTTGAATTTTAATAATACTTGTAGGCTTCAATTATTTTTTTCTTTATCCTTTAAAAAACATTTTATTTTACCTGAAAATTAACTTGAGCTCCCAGTTGTACAGTTTCCAACACACACATGCAGATTCAGCCCTATGCAGTTATTTTGAGAGTAAATTCATCATGGTTCACAATTATTTTTCAAATTCATCTGGGGCAGAGTTCATGTCCCCAATCCTGTGGTACCACATAATCACTACATTTAAACAGATTAGAAATAATGTTTGTAAAGGCAAAGAAACAACTTGTTACCTCAATTCTGTCATTCTGTATGTCTTGGAGCTTTCCTTTGTATTTAAAATATGAAACAGTAAAACAGTGCAGATTGCAAGATGTAATATTTTTCCTTGGCAATTACGACTTTTAGTGCATACATAATATATTTTACTAATTTAAAAAATTAGAAATGTATTCTTACTTTTTAATTTTTAATTACTTATTTTAAAACTAAAGAATGAATCCAGAAACTAAAGTGTGATGTTAGTGGTAATGATAGTAATTGCCCAAATTGTACCTTTGGTAACATTTAAGTTGTATTTAAAAATAACTTCATAGTTGCTGGAAAATTACTTACCTAAAATATTATTATATCACACTTCAACCAAAGGATAAAAATTCAAACTGTTAGGTAGATATAAAGATTCTTAGATAAATGGGTATGGTTTTTGTCCTGGAGGAACTTGGAAGATCTAGAAGCCATTTGCAGTATTGTTAGGAAACCAGCAGCTTATTCAGTTCATAATTATTCTGAACTTCATTGAAAAATAAACAAAGTGAAAGACCTATACTAACATAAAGCATCAGTCCACGAGATCCAAGATGGTGGATTAGGAGAGACAGAGCAAAATTATCCTCTGTCAAAAACACTAGATAAAAGACAGTGCTCCAGAATAGTGGTTCTATGGTGCCACCAGCTGGGCAATGACTTCTACATCCATGCTGACTATGCACTTGTAGAAACCAAGAGACTGTGTTTGGAGCTGTGTGAGCATTTGGTCTGGTGAGATGCTGGGGAAACAACAGCTGGAATTGTACTGCAGTGGGGAGAAACTAAGAGACTGTGTTTGGAGGTGGATTAGTGTAAGACCTGAAAAGCTGCCAGGGAGCCAGCAGTGGGAGCTGCAGTTGAGCGCAATGGAGAGTGCCTTCCATGCCCTGGGCACCCACCTCAGTATCTGGCTTGGGTGATAGCCCTTTGCATACCTGCAGCTAATAGCCCCTGAGCCAGGGATGGGAAGTGGGTAGTTTCCACACCCTGTGCAGCCATCTTTGCAGTGGGCTGGGAGACACCTCTTTGCAGTACTGCAGCCAAGAGATTCCTTAAGGGAATTCAGGATTCAGATGGCTTGTGATGGCGCACACTTCCTCTGTGGAAGCCCATGTGTGCACAGCCTAGAGGCAGGGGTGCCACGCAGAAGTGCCAGGAGCCCTACACCAATCCCAGGAACTTGTGGACCCACAGCAGAGAGGTACTGTGGGGAATCTGAGTGGAAGGGTTAGATGCATTCTGCAGCCCCAGGGTATTCCAGCTGCAGCTCTGGGAATGACAGGGAGTACTGGGTCTTAAAGCCGAATTCCCTGCCAAACCGCACAGGGCATGGCCCCCACCCACCGGGCTGGTGGTCTCCACTGAACACGGATAATTGGCGAACTGATTGGGCCTCCATATGGTTTGGACCCCCTCTCGCTGTGTAGATGAAGTTGGGGAGAACTGGCTTGAGGGTAAGAGATGGCTTGGGAATGCCATCTGCTGGTAGGTCAGGGAAAGTGCACTCCACCAAGCTGTAGTTCTGTCAAATTATAGATAATTGTTTAAGCCTGCATATCCTAAAAGAACCCTATCAAGATAAGCAAATGCCAAGAGGCCAAAAACAACAGAAAATTATAAAGCACATGAAGAAACCAAAAGATATGGATAACCCAAATGCCCAAATTAAAAAAACCAGAGGGGACACAGTACTTGGAGCAATTAATCAAAGAAGTAATCACAAACACCAATATCATGGCTCAGGATATGAAGGACATCAATAAGACCCTAGAAGAGCATAAAGAAGAATTTGCAAGAGTAAATTAAAAAATTGCAGATCTAATGGAAATAAACTGTTGATCAAATTTAAAAAGTTCTTCAGTCACATAACACCAGATTTGAAGAAATAGAAAAACTTATAAGCAAACTGGAAGATATTGTGTTGGAAAACGAAAGCACAAAAGAATGAATGGTGAAAAACAAAGAATTTGAACCAGATCTCAGGGAAATGAAGGACGACATTAAGCACACACATATAAGAATCATTGGTGTTCCAGAAGGGGAAGAGAAGGGTAAAGGACTAGGAAGAGAATTCAAAGATATTGTTGGGGAAAACTTCCCAACCCTTCTAAACCACATAAATATGCAAACCATAGATGCCCAATGAATGCCAAATAGAATATCTCCAAATAAACCCACACCAAGACATATTCTGATCAGATTGTCAAATGCTGAAGAGAAGGAGAAAGTTCTGAAAGCAGCAACAAAGAAGCAAGTCACCCCATACAAGGGAAGCAACATAAGACTAAGTAATGACTTTTCAGTGGCCACCATGGAGGCAAGAAGGCAGTGGTATGACATATTTAAAATTCTGAAAGAGAAAAATTGCCAGCCAAGAATTCTTTATCCAACAAAGTTCTTCATATTTGAGGGACAGCTTAAAATTTTCACAAACAAATGCAGAGAGAATTTGCTAACAGGAGACTTGCCCCACAAGAAATACTAAAGGGAGTCCTACTAGCTGAGAAAAAAAGAAAGGAGAAAGAGGTATGGAGAAGGGCACAGAACTAAAGAGTTTTAGTAAGGGTATGTTAAAGGAAAAACAGAGAGAGGATAAAAATAGATGTGACAAATAAAAACCAAAGGATATTATGGCTAATTTAAGAAATGCCTTCACAATAACATTGAATGTGAATGGATTAAACTCCCCAATTAAAAAATATAGAGTGGCAGAATGGATTAAAAAATATGAACCATCATTATATTGCTTACAAGAGACTCATCTTAGACCCAGAGACACAAAGAAATTGAAAGTGAAAGGATGGAAAAAATATTCCATGCAAGCTACAGCCAAAAGAAAGCAGGGGTAGCAATATTAATCTCAGATAAAATAGACTTTAAATGAAAAGATGTCATAAGCGACAAAGAAGGACACTATATACTAATAAAAGGAAAAATTCAACATGAAATAATCATAAATGTCTATGCACCCAATCAAGATGCCCCAAAGTATATGAGACAAACATTTTGGCAAAACCAAAGGAAGCAATAGATGTTTCCACAATAATTGAGGGAGACTTCAACACATCACTCTCTTCTTTAGATTAGATCAACCAGACAGAGGACCAATAAGGAAATTGAAAACCTAAACAATGTGATAAATGAATCTGACTTAACATATATAGAGCATTAAATCCAAAATCACCAGGATACACATTCTACTCTAGTGCTCATGGAACTTTCTCCAGGATAGATCACATGGTGAGACATAAAATAAGCCTCAATAAATTTAAAAAGATCGAAATTATTCAAAGCACATTCTCAGATCACAATGGAATACAACTAGAAGTCAATAAACATCAAAGATCTAGAACATTCACAAATATCTAGAGATTAAACAACACACTCCTGAACAATCAGTGAGTTAAAGAAGAAATTGCAAGAGAAATTGCTAAATTTCTAGAGATGGATGGAAATGAAAGCACAACATATCAAAACTTATGGGATGCAGCGAAGGCAGTATTGAGGGGGAGATTTATAGCTCTAAATGCATACATTAAAAAGGAAGAAAGAGCTAAAATTATGGAACTAATGGAACAACTGAAGAAGCTGAAAATGAACAGCAAATCAATCCTAAACCAAGTAGAAGAAAAGAAATAACAAGGATTAAAGCAGAAATAATATAGAGAAGTCAAAAACAATAGAGAGAATAAATAAAACCAAAAGTTGATTCTTTGAGAAGATCAACAAGATTGACAAGTCCTTAGCTAGGCTGATAAAAACAAAATGAGAGAAGACCCAAATAAACAAAATAATAAATGAGAGGATGTTACTGCAGATCCTGAAGAAATTTTAAAAAACCATTAAGAGGATACTATGAACAACAGTACACCAACAAACTAGATAATTTAGAGGAAATGGACGGTTTTCTAGAAACACATGAACAACCTATACCAATCAGAGAAGACATAGAAGACCTCAGCAAACCAACAGAAGCAGAGATCCAATCAGTCTTCAAAAAGCTTCCCACAAATAAAAGCCCAGGGCCATATGGCTTCACAGGGGAATTCTACCAAATTTTCCAAAAAGAACTGACACCAATCTTACTTAAACTCTTTCAAAAAATTGAAGAAAAAGGAACACTACCTAACTTTTTATGAAGCTAACATCACTCTAATACCAAAACCAGGTAAAGATGCTACAAGAAAGAAAAACTATAGGCCAATCTCCCTTGTGACTATAAATGAAAAATTCTCAACAGTATGCTTGCAAATTGAATCCAAAGACATATTAAAATCATACCCCATGACCAAGTGGGGTTCATTCCAGATATGCATGGATGGTTCAACATAAAATCAATCAATGTAATACAACACATTAACAAGTCAGAAGGGAAAAATCAAAAGATCATCTCAATGGATGCTGAAAAAGCATTCAGCAAAATCCAGCATCCTTTTTTGATTAAAACACTTCAAAAGGTAGGAATTGAAGGAAACTTCCTCAATATGATAAAGGACATATGAAAAACCTACAGCCAGCATAGTACTCAATGGTGAGAGACTGAAAGCCTTCCCTCTAAGATCAGGAATGAGACAAGGATGCCTGCTGTCACCACTTTTATTCAATATTGTGCTAGAAGTGCTAGCCAGAGTAATCTGGCAAGACAAAGAAATAAAAGGCATCCAAATTGGAAAGGAAGAAGTAAAACTCATTATTTGCAGATAATATGATCTTATATTTGGAAAATCCTGAGAAATCAACGACACAGCTACTTGAGCTAATAAACAAATTTAGCAAAGTAGCAGGATACAAGATTAATGCACATAAGTTAATAATGTTCCAATGCACTAGAAATGACCTAACTGTAGAGACACTCAAGCAAAAGATTCCATTCTCAATAGCAACTAAAAAAATCAAGTACCTGGGAATAAACTTAACCAAGGATGTAAAAGACCTATACATAGAAAACTACATAACTTTACTAAAAGAAATAGAAGTGGACCTAAAAAGATGGAAAAATATTCTGTATTCATGGATAGGAAGGCTAAATGTCATTAAGATGTCAATTTTACCCAAACTCATCTACAGATTTAATGCAATTCCAATAAAAATTCCAACAACCTACTTTGCAGACTTGGAAAAGCTAGTTATTTGGAAGGGAAAGTTGCCTCAAATTGCTATAACATTCTGAAAAAGAAAAACAAAGTGGGAGGACTTAACACTTCCTGACTTTGAAGCTTACTGTAAAGCTACAGTATTCAAAGCAGCATGGTATTGGCACAAAGGTGGACATATTGATCAATGGTGTCAAATTGAGAATTTGGAAATAGACCCCCAGATCTACAGTTGACTGATACTTTATAAAACCCCCAAATCCACTGAACTGGGACATAACAGTTTCTTCAACAAATGGGGCTTGGAGAGCTAGATATCCATATCCAAAAGAATGAAAGAGGACCCCTACCTCACACCCTACACAAAAATTAACTCAAAGTGGATAAAGGACCTCAATATAAGAGACAGTAACATAAAACTCCTGGAAGATAATCTTCAAGAACTTATATTAGGAGAATGCTTCTTAGACCTTACACCCAAAACGCAAGCAATGAATGAAAAAGATAAGTGGGAACTCTTTAAAATTGAAAGCTTCTGTACCTCAATGGAATTTGTCAAAAAGGTGAAGAGGCACCTCAAAGGGAGAAAATACTTGGAAACCATGTATCTGACAAAAGACTGATTATCTTGCATATATAAAGAAATCCTACAACTCAACTACAGTCATACAAACAACCCAATTATAAAATGGGCAAAAGATATGAAAAAATATTTCTCTGAAGAGGAAATACAAATGGCTAAAAAACACATGAAAAACTGTTCATCTTCACTAGCTATTAGGGATATGCAAATCAAGACCACAATGAGATACCATCTCACACCAATTAAAATGGCTGCCATTAAACAAACAGGAAACTGCAAATGCTGGAGAGAATGTGGAGAAATTGGAACTCTTATTCATTGCTGGTGGGACTGTATAAAGGTAAAGCCACTCTGGAGGACAGTCTGTTGGTTCCTTAGAAAGCTAGATATTGACTTAGCCTTTGATACAGCAATTTCGCTTCTTGGTATATACCCAGAAGATCTGAAAGCAGTGACACGAACAGGTATTTGCACACCAGTGTTCATAGTAGCATTATTCACAATTGCCAAGAGATGGAAACAATCCAAATGTCCTTCAACAGATAAGCAGATAAACAAAATGTGATATATATACAGAATGGAACACTATGCAGCGGTAAGAAGGAACAAGGTCGTGAAACATATGACAACATGGATGAACCTTGAAGACATAATGCTGAGTGAAATAAGCCAGAAACAAAAAGAGAGGTACTGTATGTTACCAGTAATGTGAAATCTGAAAAATGTAAAATAAATGTTTTACATTATAAAATGTAGGGGACATAGAGATAGACATTAACTGGTGAAGGGGGAGTGATAATCTAATAAGAACAGATAAGGTATTGAGGGTAATCTTAATGCTATGGGAATGCTCGAGAATGATTATGGTTTGTAAATTTTCTTGGGTGTGGTAGGAACATGTTGGAAGCAATGTAGTTATTTTAGGTTATTTGTTTTTCTTATACCTTTGTTTTATTATGGTTTGTTAATTTTCTTGGGGTATGGTAGGGACGTGTTGGAAGCAATGTATTTATTTTAGGTTATTTGTTTTTCTTATTCCTTTGTTTTGTTTTGTTTGAAATGTTTCTTTTTCAATTTTTTAATAAATAAAGTTTAAAAAAATTGATCTTGGGGTTGTATGCAGAACTATGTGATGATACTGTGAGCCAGTGATTGTATACTTTGAATGGTTTATATGGTGTGTGAATGTATCTCAATAAAACTGCATTACAGAGCTCGCTTTGGCAGGACATATACTAAAATTGGAACGATGCAGAGAAGATTAGCATGGCCCCTGCGCAAGGATGACATGCAAATTCGTGAAGTGTTGCATATTTTTGTTTGCCCAAAGATACTTGGAAGCCTTTTATGACTTCCACATGGAAAGCATTGCAGTGACAGAAAAAGCCAATGGGAACCTCATGGAGAATAAAATCCAGGAAATGCAGCAGTTCTTGGGGTTAAAAGTGACTGGGCAACTGGACACATCTACTCTGTCAGTGATGCACGTACCCCCATGTGGAGTGCCAGACATTCATAATTTCAAGACCATGAGAGGGGGGGCCAGTATGGAAGAAACATTTTATCACCTGTGGAATCAACAACTACACTCCTGACCTGGCACATGCAGGTGTCTACTATGCCATCCAGAAGGCTTTTCAAGTATGGAGTGATGTCACCCCCCTGAAATTCAGGAATGTTAGTGCAGGCGAAGCTGACATTATGATCTTCATGCAGAGAGCATGGAGACTTCTACCCTTTTGATGGAAAAAATGGGGTTTTAGCCCATGATTTTGGAGCTGGAGCTGGTATTAGAGGAGACATTCATTTTGATGAGGATGAAATCTGGACTATAAACTCCAGAGGCATAAACTTATTTCTTGTTGTGGTTCATGAGATTGGCCATTCCTTGGATCTTAACCATTCCAATGATCCAAAGGCCATAATGTTTCCCACCTACAGTTATGTTGACTCGCACACATTTAGCCTCTCTTCTGATGACATACATGGCATTCAGTTCCTCTATGGAGGCCCAGAACAGCACCAACCCAAGCCAGATCCCAACCAGATAGACATCTGTGACCCCAATTTGAGATTCAGTGCTGTCACTACAGTTGGCAGTAAAATCTTTTTCTTTAAAGACAGGTTCTTCTGGTGGAAGCATGCAGAGACACCTAAGATCAGTGTTAGTTCAATTTCTATCTTAGGGCCAACTTTGCCATTTGGTATTCAAGCTGTCTATGAAATTGGATCTAGAAATGAAGTTTTTCTTTTTAAAGATGACAAGTACTGGTTAATCAGCAACTTAAGAATACATCCAAATTATCCCAAGAGCATATATTCTTTGGGTTTCCCTGCCTTTGTGAAAAAAATTGATGCAGCCATTTTTCACCCAGTTTTCTACAAGACCTACTTCTTTGTAGATAACTGGTATTGGAGGTGTGCTGAGAGGAGACAACTCATGGACCCTGATTATCCCAAATTGATTCCCAAAAGCTTTCCAGGAATTGGACCTAAAATCAATGCAGCCTTCTACTCCAAGGGACACTACTATTTCTTCCAGGGATCTCACCAACTTGAATATAACACCCTATCCAATCATGTCACCAGAAGGTTGAAAAGCAATAGCGGATTGGGTTGTTGGGACTGTAATGATGTTTGTCAATTCAACTTTTAATAAGTATTTATTGCATAAGTTTTTCAATTTTGAAAACCCTTAGGATATGGTGACTTGTCGGATTTTACTAGCACTGCTGTTAGGTTTGCAGATAGAAACATTTTAAAGGCCAAGAGTAGACCTTTTGGAGAATGTTTGTAAGTTTGACTGAGAAATTATAACCAGAATTACATTTAAAATTAAAATTTTAAATTTTAATGTAAAAAACATGTACCCAAAACTTTAAAAAATGACAATTATGTAAAGGATTGTGATATACTTTTATTCTGTTGACTTAATATTGTAACAAATAAAAACTGAAAAGAAAAAAAAAAACTGCATTACAAAAACATCAATCCAGTGGAGTTCATTAAGGAAAAATGTAAAAATATTTGGATTTAGAAACATATAATACCTTCAACATCACATGAGGCTAATGAAAATTTTAAAGAAATGCAAGTGTATTCAAAGCACCTATATTAGAAGCAACATGATTCAGTTGATTACTTTTTCCCTTTTGTACTGTAATGTTTTTTTTACTGTTACAATTACATATATGAAGTTCAATAAAAATTTTTCACAGTGTATTTCTTTTTGGCCCTTACTATTGTTTTATTTCATGATTATTATTGAAAATAAAGTAATCATACAGAGAAGGGGGTGTCAAAAATAATCCAATCAATGTGTCAGATACACTGGTATCCCTCTGTATTGAAATTGATTCAGTGAAAGTAATAATTATATTTGGAGATGGGAGGATACTGAGGATATGCATATGGCTGGTAGGGAGAGGGGCTCAGTAAAACATCTAAAGCCTAAACTGCCATAGAAGGAAGTCAGTGCTTTGGGGATGTGGATATGATAGCAAAAGGAGTCACTATAGGAGTTAGGGGTTGCTCCCTCAGAGTGAGATTTGGATGGCTAAGGACATGGAGCAGAAAATGCTAGTTTTCATTTAGAGCCAAATGATAAAACTTGACTTTTTAAACTATGTGCAGAAATTACTTTGAAAAGAATTACCAAACCAAGAAAACAGAGAAGCCGGTATACAAGGACTGGCAGTGAATTTTGGACATATTTAATTATAGACTCTGGGAATTATGATTACAGAACAGAATTAAATAATATTAACCCCAATAAAAGAAAAACAACACAAGTAGCAAAATCAGGAGATTGATAAATGGAGGGGGAGGAAGTGTAACTGTGCTAACCACCTCGAGTTTTATAGCAAGGAGTCAATAAATACTGTCTGAAATTGAAATGTGAGGTTTGGAAAATCAATGATCCTAACCTCTTTGTGGTTTTGTGGTTTTCATAGTCATTTTTCCTTAACCTTGGAGGGATCTTTTAGTAATTAATATCTCTAATGGTAGAAAAAAATTTTTAAGTGTAGCATTCCCTTCAGATCCATTTCAGTTTAATTTCTTCTGTTGGATTTGATGGAAATCAAGCTTAATTTGCATTTCTGATGAAATGTAAAGTAGGGATCAGTTTCTACAAAATCATTTATGTCTAACTTTATCTGAAACTTTTCATAGTCATTCATTCTTCTTTGTGTATATATGCATAGAGAGATATTTGAAATAACATTTACCAGAGTTAATGTTTTCATCCAGTCTAAAAGTTTTTTTTCACATATGAACAAGTCTGAAATCTAAGATTTACACCCTTGGGAGTCATGGGTATAGGGGGGAGGACAGTGAGTTCACCTACTACATGGCTTAGTGAGAGAGAAGGCCACATCTGAGCAACAAAAGAGTTTCTCTGGGTGAGACTCGTAGGCACAATTATAAGTAGGCTTAGCCTCTCCTTTGCAGCAACAAGCTTCAATAGGGCAAGCCACAAGATCAAGGGCTCATTCTACTAAATTGTTAGTCCTCAATGTTTGTGAGAATATCAGTAATAACCCAGGTGGTGAAGTCCAACATTTTGGCATTTTTCCCCACTTCCTCAGGGGGGCCCTCCAAATATATTTTTATTTTCTGCCTCTAAGGAGTTTTTTTTTTTTTTTAATTTCTGTAACTTCTTCAATTCCGTTTGGTTACATTTCTTCATTTCTATCTTTTTATTGGCTATATTGGCCAGGGAAGGGCTTATCAGAATTTTCTTAGTGATATGAAAGTGATTCATCTTAAAATCAAAACCTAGATTTGATGAAATATGGTACTTCTGAGGGATGGAACTGGGTAGTTTGTTTGATATTTCCTTTAAAAATTTCCATAAGGTTATTATCCAATGTCAATAAGGAAGGAAAAACTATGGACTTTTCAGTATAATACCTGATATCCTTTCACTTGAGTCATCTTGCTCTTGGTCTTCCATTCTTGTCCATACTCCCACACATTTGCATATTTTGGTGCATAAATTTCTCCAAATTCCTTATCTATTTAATATTTTGGCTGTGGTCTAGGGTGGTTTCTTTCATGGCAAAAATCAATATTTTAATATTATGTCAAAAACCAGAGGAGCTTCCAAAATGGAGGAATAGGAAGGGAAGGGCAGAACTTGTTTCTTTCCCAAAAGCAGCAAGTAGCAGGCAGAAACTGTATGAACCAACTGTTTTGGGGATGTGGAGATGATGGGAGTTCAGTACAACATCCAGGGAAGTGCAAGATGAAGAGACTAATTCCATCCATGGCTCCTGGTGCCCATCCCCCATCCTCAAGGGTAGCAGTGGCAGGCAGCCTGCTCATTTTGGGGGATGCCTGCAGACTGGGAAAGCTGTAGCAGTTCACCCAAAGTACAGAGTGGGACACAGCCCAATACTGAGCTAGATATTGGCTGACAATGTGAGAAAATGGGATCCTGCAGTTTAAGCCTTTTCTGGTCATCCACCACTGGGTGTCATTATTTCAACTGCATCAGAGGCAGCACTGGTGAAGAGCCGTAACAGTCTGCCTTCCTAGGGCTGAGGGGAATAGGTGGCTGAAGAGCACCATCTGCTGGGCAGGCTGGAAAGTGAAGCCTGGTGATGTGAATGGAAAAAAAGAGGGCTTTTGGAGTCCTTCCAGATCCTCTCCCAGGGCCTTTGGATCTGGTCTGTGCCCCCTTCAGGGGAACCTGGCCCTATTTTGTCTTGGGAATACTAATGAACCAACTGTCAAATAACAGCCTTAATACAAACCCAAGCAACAACAAAATCCTGCATAAAAGAAACTGACTCTCAGAATAAACCCATCAGGATAATCAGATTCCCAGATATCAGCAAAAATCACAAGGCTTGCTAAAACATGGGAAAATATGGTGCAGCCAAAAGAATGAATGAAAAAGTTCAGAGGAGACAGAATTTGGAACAACTAATCAAAAATGTTCAAATATCCCAAATCAAATCAAGGAGATGGCTAAAGAAGTAATGGATATTAAGATGACACTAGGTGAGCATAAAGAAGAATTTGAATGCTTATAAAGAAAAGTAACACATCTTATTGAAATGAAAGACAAAATAAATTAAAAATTCACTAGAGACACAACAGCAGATTTGAAGAGGCAGAAGAAATTATCAGTGAGGTAGATGACAGAGAATATAAATTCAAACAGACAAGAAGAGAGGGAGAAAAGAATGGAAAAATTTGAGCAGGATCTCAGGGAAATGATTGACAACAAGAAGTGCACAAACATACACATCATGGGTATCTGAGAAGGGAAAAGAGCCAAGAATATTTGAGGAAATAATGGTTGAAAATTTCCCAACCCCTATAAAAGACAATATATGCAAATCCAGGAAATACAATGTACCCCAAATAGAATCAATCTGAATAGGCCCAATCCAAGACCAATAGTAATCAGACCATCAAATGACAAAAAGAAACAGAGAATCCTGAAAGCAGCAAGAGAAAATTGATTCTACACATATAAAGAAAGCCAAATAAGAATAAATGCTGATTTCTTATCAGACACCATGGGAGAAGAGAAGGCACAATATATTTAAGATATATTTAAAATACCGAAAGAGAAATTTTACAGCCAATAATTCTTCATCCAGAATAGCTGTCCTTCAAAAAGAGGAAGAGAAGCGGGGCAAGATGGTGGCATAGGGAGGTGTGGAATTTAGTTAGTCCCCTGGAGCAAGTAATAAACAACTAGTAAATAATCTTAAACAACTGCTGGGGGCAAGCGTGACTGTCCACACATCTTACATCAACCTGGAATGGGTGGAATGGCTGAGATCACAGCATAAAAGCTGTAAGTAAAAACTGTTGAACCATGCTGGGAGCTCCCACCTCTCATGGCAGGCTGAGCTGCATGACCTCACTGTGGGAGAAAGCAGCATTCCTGGAGCAAGTGAATATAACTCAGCCTAGCTCCACCTGGGGTTTTAATTAACAACTGTGGACTGCTGAATAGAAGCTACAAACATAGAAAAACCCCTAACAAGCAGCAAAGTACCCTGAGGTCACTCCCAGTGGAGAAGTGGGGTTGATGGAAAAAAATTTTTGCTTTAAATAGGGAGGCTTTTAGAGATGGCTGACCTTAGAGAGCCAGAAAATTCCTGTGTCCTGGGAAATGGAGCCTAGAAGACTGGGTGTGATATCTCATCGATGGGCAAAACTGGGGAGCCATAGATGGGTTCTGAAAAGGGACCTTCCCCTTTTCTCCCAACCTGAGTGGCTCAGTGGAGAAAGCCCCAGCCATTTTCAGTTTGCAATGCTCTGACCCAGACAGGGGTGGAGTTAACAGAGTCAGAGAGACAATGGAGTAATCTAAGTGCAGAAGATAACACCGTAGGGGTGGTATCTTCCCTAAGAGGAAGGAGGTGAGGCCCAGCTCTAATGCCTACCCTCCCTTCAGAACTTAGACCTCAGGATTTAGGGGAAACAGTCCAAACAGAAACAACTTAAACTGAGAATTAAAGGGACCACACATCTTTACACCAGTGGGGAGTGGCAGGCTGACAGGCACCACCTGCTGTACAGGTTGGAAAAAGCACAGCAGGTAGAGGCCTCAGAGGAAAGTCTGTCAATCTTCTAAGACACACCCTCAGGGAAATCTGACACTGAATATAGCCCCATTCTGAGACCTGAACCCATTGTGATCTGGAAAATCTGATTGGGCTAACTAAGAAAACCAGATACCTAGATGACAGAAAACTAAAAATCACACTAGAGAAAATGAAGATATGGCCCAGTCGAAGGAACAAACTTACACCTCAACTGAGATACAGTTGAGATATTCTTTTACTTCAATGAAACAGTCAATTAAAGATTTTCAAATAAATATGCTAAATTAATTAAAAAACCAAGTAAATGAGTTTAGTGAAGATAAGGCAAAAGAGATGAAGGATATAAAGAAAAAAACTGGGTGAACATAAGTGTTCTAGTTTGCTAAGGCTGCTGGAATGCAAAACACCCGAGATGGATTGGCTTTTATCAAAGGGGGTTTGTTTGGTTACACAGTTACAGTCTTAAGGTCATAAAGGGTACAAGGTAACACATCAGCAGTCAGATACCTTCACTGGAGGATGGCCAGTGGTGTCTGGAAAACCTCTGTTAGCTGGGAAGGCATGTGGCTGGTGTCTGCTCCAAAGTTCCGGTTTCAAAATGGCTTTCTCCCAGGACATTCCTCTCTAGGCTGCAGTTTCTCAAAAATGTCACTCTTAGTTGCTCTTGGAGTGTTTTTTCTCTCTTAGCGTCTCTGGAGCAAAAGTCTGCTTTCAGTGTCCATCCTCAGACTGTGTCTCATCTGCAGCTCCTGTGCTTTCTTCAAAGTGTCCCTCTTGGCTGTGGCTCCTCTTCAAAACATCACTCACAGCTGCGCTGAGTTCTTTCTGCCTGTCAGCTCATTTATATGGCTCCACTGATCAAGGCCCACCCTGAATGGGTGGGGCCATGCCTCCATGGAAATTATTTCATCAGAGTTATCACCCGCAGCTGGGTGGGGCATATCTCCAAAGAAACAAAGAATTACAGTCTAGGAGTCGGGCAAGATGGCGGCATAGAGAGGAGTGGAAGCTAAGTAGTCCCCCTGGAACAACTACAAAAAACGAGAAACAACTAGTAAATAATCCAGAATAACTGCAGGGGGACAAACGAGACCATCCATTCATCATACACCAACCTGAATTGGGAGGAATGCCCGAGAACACAGCATAAAATCTGTAAGTAAAACCTGCGGAACCAGGTCGGGAGACCCCCTCCCCCATAGCCCGAGCTGCAAAGCCTCGTGGTGCCAGAGAGAAGCTCTCTCCCAGTAAGCGAATATAGCTCAGCTGAGCTCCAACTGGGGTTTTAAGTAGCAAGTGTGAACTGCTTACTACAGGTACGCATCCCCAAAAAACAGACAGAGGCTTTGGGTGACGACTGACCTTGGAGAGCCTTGGACTGGGTCTGAAGGGGGCTATCTGATTCTTTTTCGGCTCAGTGGAGAAAGCCCCAGTCATTTTCAGTTTCCAGGGCTGTGAAGTGGAGAAGGGTGGAGACAGCACAAGCAGAGAGCGAGACCATTGAAATGCTAATGACCTCCACCTGAGGGGTCTGTCTTCTCTAGGAGGAAAGGGGTGGGACCCTTTCCATTCGGAACCAGACCCCAGAGCCTAAGGGAACACGGCCATACCTCCTCACACCAGTCAAGAATTATAGGCTAACAGGCGTCACCTGCTGGGCAGAAAAGCACAGTGACCCGAGGCATCAAAGGGTGGAGCAGTTTTCTAAGACACACCCGCAGGGAAACCAGATACTGAATATTTCTTCCCTCTGGGACCTGAGCCTGTTCTGGTCTGGGAAACCTGATTTGGATAACCAAGGAAACCATGCCTAGACAACAGAAAATTACAACCTACACTAAGAAAAACAAAGTTATGGCCCAGTCAAAGGAACAAACGTACACTTCAACTGAGATACAGGAATTTAAACAACTAATGCTAAATCAATTCAAAAAGTTTAGAGAAGATATTGCAAAAGAGATAGAGGCTGTAAAGGAAGAACTGGACATGTATACGGCAGAAATCAAAAGTTCAAAAAACCTACTAGTAGAATCTATGGAAATGAAAGGCACAACACAAGAGATGAAAGACACAATGGAAACATACAACAGCAGATCTCAAGAGGCAGAAGAAAACACTCAGGAACTGGAGAACAAAACACCTGAAAGCCTACACGCAAAGGAGCAGATGGAGAAAAGAATGAAAAAATATGAGCAACGTCTCCGGGAACTCAAGGATGAAACAAAGTACAATAATGTACGTATCATTGGTGTCCCAGAAGGAGAAGAGAAGGGAAAGGGGGCAGAAGCAATAATAGAGGAAATAATTAAGGAAAATTTCCCATCTCTTATGAAAGACATAAAATTACAGATCCAAGAAGCGCAGCGTACTCCAAACAGAAGAGATATGAAGAGGCCTACGCCAAGACACTTAATAATCAGATTATCAAATGTCAAAGACAAAGAGAGAATCCTGAAAGCAGCAAGAGAAAAGCAATCCATTACATACAAAGGAAGCTTAATAAGACTATGTGCGGATCTCTCAGCAGAAACCATGGAGACAAGAAGGAAGTGGGGTGATATATTTAAGATACTGAAAGAGAAAAACCGCCAACCAAGAATCCTGCATCCAGCAAAGCTGTCCTTCAAATATGAGGGAGAGCTCAAAATATTTTCTGACAAACAGACAATGAGAGACTTTGTGAACAAGACACCTGCCCTACAGGAAATACTAAAGGGAACACTACAGGGTGATAGAAGACAGGAGTGTGTGGTTTGGAACACAATTTTGGGAGATGGTAGCACAACAATGTAAGTACACTGAACAAAGGTAACTAAGAATGCGGTTGAGAGAGGAAGATGGGGAGCATGTGAGACACCACAAGAATGGAGGAAAGATAACGACTGGGACTGTGTAACTTGGTGAAATCTAGAATATTCAACAATTGTGATAAAATGTACAAATATGTTCTTTTACGAGGGAGAACAAGCAAATGTCAACCTTGCAAGGTGTTAAAAATGGGGAGGCATTGGGGGAGGGATGCAATCAGCATAAACTAGAGACTGTAACTAATAGAATAATTGTATTATGCTTCCTTTAATGTAACAAAGGTGATATACCAAGGTGAATGCAGATAAGGGGGGGGGGGGATAGGGGAGGCATGTTAGACACTTGACGTTGGTGGTGTTGTCTGATTCTTTATTCTACTTTGATTTAAGGTTATTTTTCCTTTTGCTGCTTCCTAGCTGTCATTTTTTTTTTTTGTTTCCTCTTTCTTTTGCCTCTCTACCTTCTTTGACTTTCCCTCCTGCCGTGTGGAAGAAATGTAGATGCTCTTGCTTAGTATGAGCAGAATGTTCAATTAGGATGAACTTAAATGTTTGGAAATGAACAGGGGTGTTGGTAGCAAGATGTGAGAATAACTAACAGCGCCGAATGGTGTGTGAATGAGGTGGAAAGGGGAAGCTCAGAGTCATATATGTCACCAGAAGGAAAGTTGGAGGTCAAAAGATGGAAATGTATAAAACTGAATCCTATGGTGGGCAATGTCCATGATCAACTGTATAAATACTAGAAATCACTTCATGAACCAGAACAAATGTATGACAATACAATTAGAAGTTAATAATAGAGGGGCATATAGGGAAGAACTATATACCTATTACAAACTATATACTACAGTTAATAGTATGTCAACATTTTTTCATAAACAGTAACAAACGTACTGTATCAATACTAGGAGTCAACAATTGAGGGGGTTGGTTAGGGATAGGGGAGGTTTAGAGTTTCCTTTTCTTTTTTTCTTTTTTCATCTTTCACTTTATTTCTTGTCTGGAGTAATGAAAAGTTTCTAAAAATTGAACAAAAATTAAGTGTGATGGATGCACAGCTGTATGAGGGTACCCAGGGGCAAGTGATTGTACACTTTGGATCTTTGGATAATTGTATGGTATCTGAACAATCTCAATAAAAATGGGAAAAAAAAAAGAATTACAGTCTAATCAACACTGATAACATCTGCCCACAGAAGATTACATCAAAGATAATGGTGTTTGGGGGGACATAATACGTTCAAACTGGCACAATTAAGGTACACATTGCAAGTTTGAGAAAACAACTGGCATAATCTATGGAAATGAAAGGCACAATACAAGAGAATGAAAGGCACAATGGGGACATACAATAGCAGATTTCAAGTGGCAGAAGACAACATTCAGGGACTGTAGAACAAGATGCCTGAAATTCTACACACAAAAGAACCGATAGGGAAAAGAATGGAAAAATATGAGCAATGTCTCAGGGAATTGAATGTACATGTCATGGGTGTCCCAGAAGTAGAAGAGAAGGGAAAAGGGGCAGAAGCAATAATAGAGGAAATAATCAATGAAAATTTCCCATCTCTTATGAAAGACATAAACTTACAGATCCAAGAAGCACAGCGTACTCCAAACAGAAGAGATATGAATAGGCCTACGCCAAGACAGTTAATAATCAGATTATCAAATGTCAAAGACACAGAGAATCCTGAAAGCAGCAAGAGAAAAGTGATCCATCACATACAAGGGAAGCTTTATAAGACTAGGTGTGCATTTCTCAGCAGAAACCATGGAGACAAGAAGGAAGTGGGGTGATATATTTAAGATACTGAAAGAGAAAAATAGCCAACCAAGAATCCTATATCCAGCAAAACTCTCCTTCAAATATGAGAGTTTAAAATATTCTCTGACAAACAGACAATGAGAGAGTTTGTGAATAAGATACCTGCTCTACAGGAAATACCAAAGGGAGCACTACAGACAGATAGGAAAAGACAGGAGTGATAGGTTTGGAACACAATTTTGGGTGATGGTAGCACAACAATGTAAGTACTGAATAAAGATGACTGTGAATATGGGTGAAAGAGGAAGGTCAGGGGCATGTGAGACACCTGAAGGAAAGAGGGAAAATAAAGACTGGGACTGAATAACTTAGTAAAACCTAGAGTGCTCAGTAATTGTGATAAAATGTACAAATATGTTTTTTTCATGAGGGACAACAAATGAATGTCAACCTTTCAAGGTGTTAAAAATGGGGTGGTATTGGGGAAAAATACAATCAAAGCAAACTAGAGACTATAGTTGGCAGAAACATTGTAATTTGCTTCCTTTGATGTATGTGGCAGGGGCAATGTACCAAAGCTGGATGCCTATGAGAGGGGGATATAAGGGAGGGGTGTGGGACTTTTGGCATTGGTGATGTTATCTACTCTTTTATTATACTTTATTTTTAGCTATCTTTCCTTTTTTGGTTTTTAGCTGTCTTTTTTTTTCTTTTTCATTTGTCTCTCTACCTTCTTTGACTCTTCCTCTTTCTTTGTGGAAAAAATGGAAATGTCATTATATAGATAGTGGTGATTGTGGTGAATGCATAAATATGTGATTATGCAGGGAACCATCAATTATTTACTTAGTATGGAATGCATTTTCTGTGAACAAAACTGTTTTTTAAAAAATGGGTTGATGAAGAAAACTTGAGGGCATTATATTGAGAATATAATGGGAGAATTTGAGTTTTCATTTTTATTTTTATTTCTTTTCTGAAGTAATGAAAATATTATAAAAGTTGAAACAATTAATTGTGGTGAATGAACAACTATATAATGGTACCATGAACAATTGACTACACTTCGGATGACTGTATGATATGTGAACAGTTGCAGTAAAATTGAATTTAAGAAAAGATGGAGAAGTTAAAATATTCACTGACAAACAGAAGCTGAGAGAGTTTATTAACAAGAGACCTGCCCAACAAGAAATACTAAAGGGATTTATGCTGATAAAAGAAAAGACAGGAAACAGAGGCTTGGAGGTGAGTATAGAAATGAAGATTATCAGTAAGGTAACAAAAGGATAAAGAGAAAAAAAAAGATCTAACAAATAAAAGCTAAAGGGTAAAATGGTTGAAGTAAGGCCTGCTTTTACAGTAATAACATTGAATGTTAGTGGATTAACTCCCCAATCAAAAGACACATATTGGCAGAATGGATAAAAACATATGATCCATATATACGCTGTTTATAAAGACTTATTCTAGACCCAAAGATGCAAATAGGTTGAAAGTGAGAGAATGGGCAAATATATTCCATGCAAGCAGTAACCAAAAAAAAGGGGGGGAAGCAGGGTTGGGTGTAGCTATACGGATATCAAAGTAGATATGAAATGCAAAAATGTTAGAGGCAAAGAAGGACATTATATATTAATAAAAGGGGAAATCAATCAGGAAGAAATATATATATTTTTACACCTAACCAAGGTGCTCCAAAGTACATGAGGCAAACATGGCAAAACTGAAGAGAGTAATAGACATCTCTACAATAGTAGTGGGAGACTTCAATACACCACTTATTCAAGACAGGACATCTAAACAGAGGATCAATAGGGAAACAGGGAACCTAAGTAATATTATAAATGAACTAGACCTAAGACACATGTATAGAACATTCCACCCCCCAAACAGTAGGATATAAATTCTTCTCAAGTGCTCATGGAACATTCTCCAGGATAAACCACATGCTAGGGTCTTAATAAATCTAAAAATACTGAAATTATACAAAGCCCTTTCTCTGATCATAATGGAATGAAGCTGGAAATCAATAATAGGCAGAGAACCAGAAAATTCACAAATATATGGAGGTTAAACAACATGCTCATAAAGAATCAGTGGGTCAAAGAAGAAATTGCAAAATAAATCAGTAAATATCTTGAGACAAATGAAAATGAGAACACAATGTGTCAAAACTTATGGGATACAGCAAAGGCTGTGCTGAGAGGGAAATTTATAGCCTTAAATGCTTACGTTAAAAAGAAAGAAAGCTAAAATCAAAGACGTAACTGAACACCTGGATAAACTAGAGAAAGAACAGCAAGCTAACCAGAAAGGAAGCAGAAGGAAAGAAATAACAATTATTAGAGCAGAAATCAATGAAATGGAGGAAAAAAGAAACAAAAGAATCAATAAATACAAAAGTTGGTTCTTAGATGAAGGAATTTAACAAAGGATGGTGAATACTGAATCTCTATATTAAATTTTCTTTTTCTTAATTGTTAGGGTATTAGAATAGCTAGAATGAAAGAACTGAAATGGTGGAACTTTAATCCATAGCATTCTTTGAAATTTGCCCATAGCTACTTGTTAAATTGTAGTTTGAAAGTTATCACCATTTTGTATACATGTTATATTTCACAATAAGGAAATAACTGAAACTATCCTCCTGTAACTCATAATATTGTTGGAAATTTCCTATAGAATTATTTGTAAAAGTTTACTTTGAAAGTTATAACCTTTTTTGCATATATGCTATATTTCACAATAAGGAAATAACTGAAACTATGGAACTGTAACCCATAACATTCTTTGAAATTTGCTAAGTGTGAAATTGCCCTTGGAAAGTTATCGCTTCTATGTATATATGTTATATTCCACAATAAAACTATTTTTAAAGTTGCTTCTCTGAGAAGATGAATAAAATTGACAAGCCCTTAGCTACACTGACAAAACAGAGAAGATGCAAATAAATAAAATCAGAAGTGAGAGAGGGTCATTACATGGACCTGATTAAAAAAATATATCATAAGAGGATACTATGAACAGCTGTATGCCAACAAATTAAAAAAAACTTATATGGAATGGACAGGCTCCTCAAAATATACAAACAACCTACACTGACTCTAGAAGCAATAGAAGACCTCAACAAACCAATCAAAAGTATGGCTTGAACCAGTCGTAAAAAACATCCCAACAAAGAAAAGCCCAGGATGAGATGAATTCACAGAATTTTACCAAAGATCCCAAGAAGAATCAACACCATTCCTAGTCAAATGCTTCCAAATATTGAAGAAGAGGGATCACTACCTAATTCATTCTATGAAGTCAATATCACCCTAATAACAAAGCCATATAAACATACTACAAGAAAAGGAAACTATAGACTAATCTTTCTAATGAATATTGATGCAAAAATCCTCAATAAAATACTTGCAAATAAAATCCAACACCACATTAAAGAACTACACACCATGACAATGTGGGTGTCTGCAACCAATTTTGGTTAAGCCAGGCCCACTCCAACTTCTCTGTATCTAAACAACACACCTCCAGTGAAATTCCGTAAGTTCTTTGTTTTGAAGACACTGACATGCAGTTTCAGTTAGAAGTAGGCTATGCCAGGAAAAAAACATTTTCAATAATCATTATCCTAAAAAATATAACACTAAAGGAATAGAAAATCTTCAAAAGGGAGAGCTGTAAATCTATCTAATCTATCTAATCTATCTAATGTGGTGGAAAGGGTAAGCTCAGAGTCATGTATGTCACCAGAAGGAAAGTTGGAGGTTAAAATATGGGAATGTATAAAACAGTGACTTTTGTGGTGGACAATGTCAATGATTAACTGTACTAATTTTAGAAATCTCTCTCATGAACTAGAACAAGTGTATGACACTGTAAGTAGAAGTTAATAATAGAGGGGCATATAGGAAAAAATACATACCTATTGGAAACTATATATTACAGTTAGAAGCATTTTAGCATTCTTTCAACAATAACAAATGTACTATACCAATACTATGAATCAATAGTGGAGCAGGGTGGTTAAGGGTATGGGAGGATTTCTGTTTCCTTTTTTTATGTGTCTTTATTTCTTTTCTGGAGTAATGAAAATGTTCTAAAAATTGAAAAAAAATATTAACTGTAGTGATGGAAAAAAAAAGTCTGTCTCCTGAGTGATTTGGAAAACCTTGTGGATTGCAATCCTTTTACCCAGTGTATGGATGGATGAGTAGAAAAAGGGGGGCACAAAACTAAAGGAAAAAATAGGGCAGGGGGTCAAGTTCAGTGTTCTTTTTTCACTATTTTTTTGTATTCTTATCACTTTTTCTGGTACAAGGAGAATGTTAAAAAAATAGATTGGGGTGATCAATGAACAACTATATGATGGTAATGTGATCAAATGATTGTATATTTTGGATGATTGTATGGTGTGTGAACAAATCTTATTTAAAAAAAGTAAGTGAACAATGGGGAGAGAAGGGGAATGGGATGTTTTGGATTATCTTTTTTATTTTAATTTTTATTTAATTTTTTAGAGTAATGAAAATGTTCAAAGTTTGATTGTTGTGATGAAAGCACAATTATATGATGATACTGTGAACAACTGATTGCACACTTTGCATGATTATATGTTATGTGATTATATAAAAAAATAAATAAAAAATAAATAAAAGCAAGTTATAAAACAACAACACAAAAAAGCTAATCCATTTCTGGTATTTTGCATAATGGCAGCATTAACAAACTGGAACAATGGGCTATCAAAGAAAAATATTCAGTGTATTGTTACAAAAGCAAGTAAAAGAATCAAATATCCAGGAATAAACTCAAGGAAGGTTGTAAAAGAACTGTATGCATAAAACAAAACATTGCTAAAAGAGATCAAAGAAGACCTAAGTAAATGGACAGAGATTCATGTTCATGAATTGAAAAGCTAAATGTCATTAAGATATCATTTCTGCCTAATATTATCTAGAGATTCAATGCAATACCAATCAAAATTTCAACAGCTTACTTTGCAGAAATGGAAAAGCTAATCATCAAATTCATTTGGAAGGGTAAGGGAACATGAAAGCCAAAAACACCTTGAAAAAGAAGAATGAGGTGGGAAGACTCATGTTTCCTGACTTTAAAGTATATTATAAAGCCACAGTGGTCAAAACAGCATGGGTATTTGCTTAAAGATAGACATATTGATCAAAAGAGTTGAATCAAGAGTTCAGAAATAGACTCTCAGATCTATGGCTCTCATGTACACTCAACTGGGACAGAACAGTCTCCAATAAGTAGTTATGGGAAAACTAGATATCCATATCCAAAAGAATGAAAGCAGACCCCTATCTCACCCCATATACAAAAATTAACTGAAAATGGAACAAAGACTTACATATAAGAGCCAGCACCACTAAAAAAGAAAATGTATAGAAATATCATGAAAATCTAATGATAGGCAGTATTTTCTTAGACCTTATGCCCAATTCACAAGCAAAGATAAAATAGATAAATGGGACCTCCTCAAAATTGAATGCTTCTGTGCTTCAGAAGACTTTGTCAAAAGGGTGAAAAGATGGTCAACTCAATGACAGAAAACATTTGGAAACCACATACCTGATAAGGGTTTGAAATTCAGAATATATAAAGAAATCCTGCAACTTGGGAATAAAAAGTCAACTCAATTTAAAAATGGGCAAAAACATGAATGCATTTTTCCAAAGAGGAAATGCAAATGGATAAACAGCACATAAAAAGATGCTCATCTTCACTAGTTATTAGGGAAATGTAAATCAAAACCACAATGAGGTATTTCACACCTACTAGAATGGCTGCTATTAAACAAACAGGAAACTACAAATGTTGGAGAGGATGTTGGAGAAATAGAAACACTTATTCACTGCTCATGAGAATGTAAAATGATACAGCCTCTGTGGAATACAGTTTGGTGGTTCCTCAGAAAGTTATGTATAAAGTTGCCTTATGAACCATCAATCTTGTACCAGGTATATACCCAGAAGAACTGAAAGCAGGGATGTGAACAGATATTTGCAGGATGATGTTCATAGCAGCATTATTCACAATTGCCAAAAGACGGAAACAGCTCAAGTGTCCATCAACAGATAAACGGATAAACAAACTGTGGTAGATTAATACAATGGAGTATTATTCAGCAGTAAGAATGAATGAAGTCCTGAAGCATGTGACAACATAGATAAATCTTGAGATAATTCTGAGTGAAAAAAAAATCAGAGATAAAAGGACAAATATTGTATGATCTCACTAATATGAACTAATTATAATATGTAAACTCATAGACAAAGACTCTAGAATATAGGTTACCAGGAGACTGGTGGGTATTTCTTTGGGTTTATCCTTTTTGAGTTTTGCTCATCTTGAATCTGTACATTTATATCTATTGCCTAATTCGGGGTTTTCAGCCAATATTTTGAGTACTTGTCAGGCCTTCCCTCTTTTTGCCTCCCTTGCCTTCCAGGACTCTGAAGACATGAATATTAGATCTTTTGTTACAGTCCTATAGGTCACTGAAGCTCTGTTCACTGTTTTTAAAGTCAAGTTTCTTTCTGTTTTTCAGGTAGAGCAAGTTATATTATCATTTAGTTCACTGGCTCTTTCCTCTGTCCTCTCCATTCTGTTGTTTTTATTTTGGTGATTGCATTTTTCAATTCTAAAATTTGCATTTTGTTCTACTTTATACCTTCTATTTTTTGCTGATACTTTCTATTCTTTTCTGAGGCTAATTTTTTCATTTGTTTCAAGCATGTTTATAATTACTCATTGAAACCTTTTTATCATGGCTGTTTAAAATTTTTTGTCAGATAACCCAAACATCTCTGAAGCATTTGTTGAACGCATTTAAGGCAAGTGGATTAGCTGCTTCAAACTGGGGCAAGAAATAACAGTAGAGGTAAACATTAGACAGACTGAAAAACCTGGGAAGGAAGGGTTTCAGAAGGTGATAATTGAGGAATAAAGGCTTTGAAAATTCCCACATATTCCAGGAATATGTGTACTGGGTATGGACAGATGCTCAGAAAAGACCTGAGAAGACCCCAAGCTCTCATCTCTACCTGACCTTCAGGCTCTACACAAGCATAAATTGGAGGCTAAGGCCAAGTTGTAAACTGCCTGGCTAAGCATTGAAGGAGTGTCCCAACACAAAACTAATCCAAAACTACTGAGATAGGATTTATTTTCCTTCCTTCCTTTCTTCCTTCCTTCCTTCCCTCCCTCCCTTCCTTCCTTCCTTCCTACCTTCCCAGAAACTTAAAATCTCTGTCAAGCCACTAGCTGGAGTACTCTGGGGCTACAGAGCTTACATCTCACCTTCCAGCTCAAATGGTCCCACTGTCCCTCTCTGCCATGTGCTCACAAGTCCCTGAAATTGGGGAAGGGGTCCCAGCACTTCCGTGTAGCACCCATGCCTTTGCTGTGTGCACTGTGGGCCTCCATGGGGTAAGCGTGTACACTGACATAAGCCTGCTAAATACCTAATTCCCTTAAGGAAACTCCTGGCCGCTGGGCTGTAAAAAGTTATCTCCAGCCAACTACAAAGTCCTGGTCCTGGGGCTGTGAAAGGCTGTCTCCCAGGCAACCACAAAATTCTGGCCCTGGTGCCGCAAAAGGCTATCTCCCAAGCAACTGCAAAGATGGCTGCACTGGGTGTGGAAAACCACCCCCTTCCATGGTTGTCTGCCCATTCAAACCAACAGTCCCTGGCATGGGTGCTCTTGGCTGTGGATATGTGAGGAGTTATCCCAAGACTAGAACTTTGGAGGGTTCCCAGGGTGTGAAAGGCTACTTTCCTCCATGCCATCAGCTGGCTTTCTGGGCCAGACACTCACCTGTCTTGAACACAGCCTCTTGGTTTCTCCACGTAGACACTCACTGTGGGTGTAGAAGTCTTGCTCAGGAGGTAGGACTCTGGAGCTGCTGTTCTGGAGCATGTCCTGTCCTTATTTAGTGTTTTTGATGGGGGAGAATCCTGCTCTGTCTCTCCTGATCTGCCACCTTGGAAGCTTTTTCCCACCCGCAGCCCTGGGAAAGGCCAGGACCACTGGGTCCAGGAGTGGACTGCCTGCCAAAATGCACAGGGCATACCCCTCACCCATAGGACTGACAGTCCCCAGTGCACACAGATTTTGGTACACTAATTGGACCTCCATATGGTTTGTACTCCCACTTAGTACATAAACAAAATTCAGAAGAACTGGCTTAAGGGTAAAAGGTGACTCAGGAGCACAATCTGATGGTAGGTCAGGAAAGTGCACTCCACCAAGTTTTAGCTCTGTCAAATTATAGATAAATGTTCAAATAATCCTGCATACTCTATGTGATGGTTAGGTTCATGTGTCACCTTGGCCATGTGATGGTGCCCAGGTGTCTGGTCAAGCAAGCACTGGCCTAATTGTTACTGCAAGGACATTTGTGGCTGGTTAATAAAACAGAAGGCTGGTTTATTAAATCATCAGTTGGTTGGCTGCAGCTGTGACTGATTACATCAACAAAGGGTGCACTTCCACAATGAGAAAATTCAATCAGCTGGATGTAATCCAATCAGTTGAAGACTTTTAAGCGAGACAGATAGAGGACCTTCACTTCTTTGTCTAGCCAGCAAAGCATTTCCTGAGTTCATCAGAGTTGCCAGTTCACTGCCTGAGGAATTCATTGAGCAACAAAGAGGCTCTCTGGGGGAGACTCTTAGGTACAATTATAAGTGGGCTTATGCTCTCCCTTGCAGCAACTAGCCTCACAAGGGAAAGCCCCCAAATCGAGGGCTCAGCCCACTAAATTGGCAGTCCTCAATGTCTGTGGGAAAATCAGCAATAGCCCAGGTAAGGAAGTCCAACACTTCCTCATTTCTCCCCAGTTCCTCAGTGGGCCCCACAAATACACTTATGCCCTCTGCCCATGTCTCTCTGGATGTGTTGGGATTTCACCCCAGCCTGTACAAATTGCCAAATCCCACTTCCCCTTCACCACTCCCTGCACCTATGGTGTTCAAACAAACTGATAGCACAAGTTAAATTATCTAGTGTGCTACAGAAAATATAGATCCTGCACCAGATAAACATCTCCTCCCTTGGTCTCACACATAAGTTGTAGTTTTAAAACACAGTCAGTATTGTCTTTTATACTTGGGCCTGATTTACCTTAGTCCTAACCAGATCCTCTTCATTCATATCTCTAATTAAAGTCTGAATTCTTTTTCAACTCTTTCAACAGTTGCTGTGTGGGGTAATACTGACATTCATAGCTGCCAAGTTCTAGCTCTGAGTCTCATGTGTCACACAGATACTGAAAGTTTCAGAGACTGGTCAGGTTATACACAAGGAGCTCAGCATCTCAGGATTTAGAGATAAGCATTACAACTCAGGAATAGATGTGACTGCTGTAAGAGCTTACAATCTAGGGATCATTATAATAAGCATTCCCCTGATCAGGTGTGCTCTAAGATTCAGTCCTCAGCATTTACACCTTATAGTTAGTCTGTATTAGTGAGGCATCATAATGTTTGTACTCTTGTTTCTGGTGTGCTTCACTCAAAATGCACAGCCAGTATAATTCTTAATGGTGAGAGATTGAAAGCTTTCCCTCTAAGATCAAGAATGAGACAAGGATGCCTGTTGTCACCATTATTATTCAACATTGTGCTAGAAGTTCTAGCCAGGGCAATTCAGCAAGAAAAAGAAATACATTGCATCCAAATTGGAAAGGAAGAAGCAAAACTCTATTTATTTGCAGATGATATGATCTTATACTTGGAAAACCCAGAGAAATTGATTACACACCTACTTGAGCTAATAAATTCAGCAAAGTGGCAGGATATAAGATGAATTCACATACATCAATAATGTTTCTATACAGTAGAAATGACATAACTGAAGAGACACTCAATAAAAAGATTCCATTTTCAATAGCAACTAAATAAAATAAGTGCCCAGGAATAAACTTAACCAAGGATATAAAAGACCTCTATACAGAAAATTATATAACTCTACTAAAAGAAATAGAAGGTGATCTAAAGAGATGGAGAGATAGTCCATGTTCATGGATAGGAAGGCTAAACATAGTTAAGATGTCAATTCTACCCAAACTGATCTACAGATTTAATGCAATTCCCATCAAAATTACAACAATCTACTTTGCAAACCTGGAAAAGCTAGTCATCAAATTTATTTGGAAGGGAAGGATGCCTCAAATTGCTAAAAATATTCTAAAAAAGAAAAACAAAGTGGGAGGATTATGCTGCCTGACTTTTAAGCCAACTATAAAGCCACAGTAGTCAAAACAGCGTGGTATTGGCACAAAGATAGACATATTGATCAATGGAATCAAATTGAGAATTCAGAAATAGATTCTCATATCTATGGTTGACTGATTTTGATAAGGCCTCCAAATCCACTGAATTGGGACACAACAGCCTCTTCAATAGATTGTTTTGGGACAATTGGATATCTGTATCTAAAAGAATGAAAGAGGACTCCCTACCTCACACCCTATACAAAAATTAATTCAGCATGGATCAGAGATCTCAATATAAGAGACTCCACCATAAAACTCTTAGAAGAAAATATAAGGAAACATCTTCAAGACCTAGTAGTAGTAGGTCACTTCTTAGACCTTATACCTAAAGCACAAGCAACAAAAGAAAAAACAGATACATGGGAACTCCTCAGAATTAAAAGCTTCTGTACCTCAAAGGAATTTGACAGAAAGGTAAAGAGATAGCCAACTCAATGGGAGAAAATATTTGGAAACTATCTGGTAAGAGACTGATATCTTGTATACATAAAGGAATCTTACAACTTAATGACATTAGTACAAATAGCCCAATTATAAAATGGGCAAAAGATATGAAAAGATGTTTCTCTGAAGAGGAAATACAAATGGCTAAAAAACACATTAAAAAATATTCATCTTTGCTAATTAATAGGGAGATGCAAATCAAAACCACAATGAGCTATCATCTCACACCAATTAGGTTGGCTGCCATTAAACAAACAGGAAACTACAAATGCTGGAAATGATGTGGAGAAATTGGAACACTTATTCATTGCTAGTGGGACTATATAATGGTTCAGCCACTCTGGAAGACAGTTTGGCAGTTCATCAAAAAACCAGGTATTGAGTTATCCTATGATCCATCAATTCCACTTCTTGGTATTTACCCAGAGGACCTGAAAGCAGTGACATGAACAGACATTTGCACACTGATGCTCATGGTGGTGTTGTTCACAGTGCCAAGAGATGGAAGCTACCTAAATGTCCTACATCAGATGAGTGGATAAACTGTGGTACATACATATGATGGAATACTACACAGCAGTGAGAAACAATGAGGTTGTGAAGCATATGACAACATGGATGAACCCTGAGGATATAACGTTGAGTGAAGTAAGTCAGATACAAAAGGGGAGATATTGTATGATACCACTAATATGAGCTCTGTAAAAAACATAAGCCAAGTGTCTTATATGGTAGAATATAGGGGACTTAGAAATAGACAGCAACTAGTGAAGGGGGAATGATAATCTAGTAAGAACAGATAAAATATTGAGGATAATCTTAATGATATGGGAATGGTCAGGAATGACTATGGTTCATTAATTTTTGGGGGGTTTAGTAGGAGCATATTGGAAGCAATGTAGTTATTTTAGGATATTTGTTTTTCTTATTTCTTTGTTTTGTTTGAAATGTTTTTTTTAATTTTTTGATAAAGTGTTTTTTTTAAACCACCAGCTGACCACTAAGATAATATAACAGAGGCATCAATGACCACACCCAACAAAGAATACAGACTTTACAGAAAAGTCATTAAACAAACAACAGTTACTATCTCAGGCAGAAGCAACAAACCCTGGGGAAGATAAATAATCTGATTTCCAGAGTTGTTGCATTATAAAAATCAAAATGTTCAGTTTTCAACAAAAATGTATAAGGTGTGCAAAGAAACAAAAAGTATAGTCCATTCACAGGAAATGAAATTAAAAGAAACTATTCCTGAGGAAGCTCATATATTGGACTTATTAGAGAAAGGCTTTAAATCTACTGTTTTAAAAATGCTCAAAGAGCTAAAGGGAACCATGGACAAAACTAAAGAAAACCAGGAGAATGATATCTTCCCACATATAAAATATCACTAAAAAGAGGAAGTTATTAAAATGAGTTAAATAGTAATCCTGTATTTGAAAAGTACAATAGCTAAAATGAAAAATTCACTAATGGGGCTCACCAGATTTGAGTAGGCAGAAGCAAAAATCAGCAAACTTGAAAATAGGTCAATTAAAACTATCCAGTCTAAGGAGAAGAAATAAAAAATAATGAAGAAAAATAAACACAGCCTAAAAGCCCCACGGGACACCATCAAGTGCACCAGCATTCACAAAATGGAAGTCCCAGAAAGAAAGGAGAGAGAGTGGTAGAAATAATATTTGAAGAAATAATGGCCAAAAACTTCCCAAATTTAAAGGCATGAATCTACACATCCATGAAACTCAATGGTCTCTGAGTAGGATAAATTCAAAGAGATCCACACCAAGACAGATTATAACTAAATTGTTGAAAGACAATAACAGAGAGAATCTTGAAAGCAGACATGGAAATTTACAACTGAAAACTATAAAACATCCCACTAGGATGATTATAACCAAATAAATGGAAAATAAGTGTTGGGGAGATTATAGAGAAATTGGAACTTACATACATTGTGATGGAAACATAAAGTGGTGCAGCCACTGTGGTAAAACAGTTTGATAGTTCCTGAAAAGTTAAACATAGAACTACAATATGACCTAGAAACTTCCCTACTAGATATACCCTAAAGAAATGAAAACAGGCATTCAAACAAAAACTTGTACTTGAATGTTCATAGCTATTCTTAGCCAAAAGGTGGAATCAATCCAAGTATGTCTACTTGATGAATGGATAAACAAAATGTGGTATATCCACAGAATGATATGTTATTTCATTATAAGAAGGAATGAAGTACTGATGCATGCTACAACATGGATGGGCCTTAATAACTTTATGGTAAGTGAAAGAAGCAAGACACAGAAGGTGATTTCATTCCTGAGAAATATGTAATATCCAGAATAGACAAATCCATAGAAACAGAAAGCTGATTAAGAGCTGAGGGAGGGGAGAATGGGAAGTGACTAATTGATGGGTATAGGGTTTCCTTTTGGAGTGATGAAAATGTTTGGGATCTAGGTAGTGGTGATGGCTGCAGGACATTGCGAATATACTGAAAGCCTCTGAACTGCATGCTTTTATAGTTAAAATGGTGAGTTTTATGTTGTATGAATTTTACCTTATTAAAAAAGGCTATGTCCTCTAGGACTTAACTTATATGTTACTTACCCTAGGAAGCTTTGATTGAACTTCCTGTCCCCCAAATCTGAGTAAGGTCACCCTCCCTTGTGCTTCCATGGCATCCTGCACTCTTCCCTAGCATAACATGTCTCACATTGTAATTTCCTATTTCAGTGTCTTTCTCCCTAGGCAGATCATAAGCTCCATGATGGTATAGACCATGCCTCTGCTGTTCTCTTGAATCTCAAGAACTCAGCACAGTGCATGGCATACATAGGGTACTCAATAAATATTTGTTGAATGTCAGCTGAGAAAGCTCTCAAATGTACTTTTTATAGTACTCAACCTTTTTCAGCACTTGTAACCATTAACCATTCCTTTCCCAAAACTCTCTTTTTGTTTATTCATTCAGTCATATCCTTGGAGCTGGACATGGGGAGTTACTGGTGAGCAAAACAACCACAGTCTCTATCCTCATTTGTCCTAGGGAAGGAGACAGACGTTCAACAAATATCTACACAAATAAATGCAAAATTATCACTCTGCTAAGTGCTGCAGAGCAGAGGTACATTGTGCTATTAATGTGTAATAAAAAGTATTTGACCTTGTTCTTGAGGACAGGATGGTTTCCCTGAGCAATTGAAGCAAGCTAAGATCTCTAGAGAAGGGGTGATCCAGACCAAGTACTCAGGGTGTTTAGTTCTTCCAACACCCCCCACCCATCTGGGAATTCATCTCCCTTAAGGCCTCTTACCCTTCTTCATCTTGGTCCTATGATCAGTGGTCCTGCAGTGTTTTTCCCCAAGACAATCTCTCAGTGATTATGTGCATATGATGCAATAGCTCACATACTTATTAATAACTCCCATTGCTCCTTTGTTCTCAGAAGCCCGGGCCCAGCTTCATTTCATGAATTGAGCCTAAGTTTTATCCTCTCAGGAACGTCCCTTCCCTTAAGGCAAATCCCATATGTGCCCTTAGACTGAAAGAGGGCAGGAGAAGGATGGAGCTGCAGGAGAGGGGTGGCCTAGAAAATGGGAGGCCCTAAGTCCCCTTGTCCACTTTGGTCTGGAGGTAGGTTATGGCCCCAGAATTCTCTCTCTGGACAAGTCAGCACCAAGAAGGCTCCTGCCAAAACCTATTGTGGGTCAAGGATGAGGTGGAAGGGAGGTAATTGGAAGTAATTGGACAAAAAAGTTGTGGGGAATGGAATTTTGGTAACAGTTGATTTTATGTATGTGTTGGTTTGGATGTATTATGTCCCCCCAAATATCATGTTATTATAACTGAAGTTGTAGAAATGTGACCCATGACATTCTTTGAAACTTCCTCTCTAATTACTTGTTAAATTGTACTTTGAAAGTTATCATTGCTATGTATATATATTAAAGTTCACAATAAAAATGCATTAAAAAAAACAAGAAAAAAAATGTCACGTTCCTTAATGCAATCTTGTGGGAATAGATGTATTAGTGTTGATTAGGTTGGAATCCTTTGATTGTTTCCATGGAGATGTGACTCAATCAACTGTGGGTGAAACATTTGATTAAATTATTTCCATTGAGATATGGACCCCACTCATTCAGAGTGGGTCTTGATTTCATCACTGACATCACAGTCACAAACAGAAGGACCTCAGAGCAGCTGAGAGTGACATTTTGGGGAGCAGCTTAGAGAGACATTTTTGGAGATGGCTTTGAAAGCAGACTTTTGCTGATGATTTGGAGATGCTAGCCCAGAGTTTGCTCTGGAGAAGCTAAGAGAGTACAAAATGCCCCAAGGGCAACATTTTGAAGAATGCATGGTAGCTGAGAGAGGAGCTGCAATACAACCAGGGATCAGCAGATGCCAGCCTCATGCCTTCCCAGCTAACAAAGGTTTTCTAGATGCTATTGGCCTTTCTTCAGTGAAGGTATACTCATGTTGATGCCTTAATTTGGACATTTTCATGGCCTTCAGACTAAATTTGTAACCATATAACCACTCCCCTTTATAAAAACCAATCCATTTCTGGTATTTTGCATGACGGCAGCATTAGCAAACCAGAACAATGTGAAACTAAGACTTCTGTCTTGACTGGTTTATGGGTTGAGTGGAATGTAGTAAAGGGTTGGGTTGAAGGGAGAACAGAACATAGGCACACACTGGTCCTTCTCCCCCACCTCCCCCCCCCCCACACACACACTTTGGGTTCTTTCCACACCTAGGAGAAACACATTCAGGTCTTTCTCTCATACCTCCCATCCTCTAATGTTTTCTTTTTAATCCTTTTCTCTTATTCCATCTTCTGACTTCTGCCTGCTGCCTCTCCCACTCTCTTCAGGTTTTCATTCTTCTCTACTGCTTTCCCTCCATTATTTACTCCCTTCTGTTAGCGCTTGTGGTTAATTAAACCTGTTAATGTTCCCGGGGTAACTATAGACTAAATTCAGCCCTGTTTTTGGAATCTGCTTATTCCCCCTCCCCTCCTCTCTTTTAGTCTTTTGTGGACTGATTTCCTAAGAACATAGGGGGTAAGATTGAAAAACAACAGAAAGGGACATGGAATCTTTCCTTTCCCCCATCTTCCCTTGCTCCTCTGCTATGTCTCTTTATTTTCTTTCCATTTAGAAAACTCAAATCTATTCCCTATGCACATAGTTGAAGGAAAGCATTCCCAAAGATGCTTCAGAATTTGTGGAAAGAATGCTAAGATGATGTTTCTAGGTTGATAAATCTGGTGATGCTGGGAATTAGGATTCTTAGATTCCCTTCAAGCCCTTTAAACTGTACTCCATCCAGTGGCTACCCTTTCTTCTCTGACCTCTCACAGTGGTCTGACCCATCCCAGCAATCCACCCACCATCAGGCACTTCCATTGAATTTAAAAAGTCCTAAGAGGCAGGGCAAGATGGCAGCATAGGGAGGTGTAAATTTTAGTTAGTCCCTGGGAGCAACTAGTAAATAGCCAGGAACTAGAAAATAGTCTGGGACATCCATGACCGGACAACATTGCATATCAGTCAAGAAATGGTGGAATGGCTAAGACTGCAGCATAGAACTGTAAGTAAAGCTCCCCAAACTGCGGAGCTGGCAACCCTCCACCACTGGCACAGCAGGCTGAGTTGAAAAACTTCACTGTGTGAAAAAGAAGCAGTCCCTGCTGAGAGCAATGGAATGCAGCTCAACCAAGCTCCAATTGCAGTTTTAATAAACAAATTTGGACTACTGAATACAGGCTATGTGCATAGATATACCCAGAGCAAGCAGGAAAGGAACCCAGAGGTTTATCCTGGCAGAGAAGAGGCAGGGCTGATGGAAAAAAAATACATAGATAAATAAAAACAGAGGCTTTTGGAATCTGCTGAGATCAGAATACTGGAAAAGGTCTGTACCCCAAGAAAAGGGGCACACAGAACCAGGTACCAATTCTGGTTCTTGCCTGGTGAGTTGGAGGGCTGGGGACCGGCTCTGAAAAGGGGACTTCTTGCTATTTTCCCTTTTTTCCTCTAATTCTAAGTAGCTCATTAGAGAAAGCCTCAGGCATTTTCAGTTGTCACCATTGACCCAGGCAAGGGTGGAGTTAAGACAGTCAGAGAGTCAAAGGAAAAACTCAAAACTCAAGTGTAGGGGACAATTACCTAAAGGTCTTATCATCCCTTAAGAAAAGAAGAGAGAATTTAAAAAAGGAAAAAAGCAACATTTTGGAGAACGCCATTTGGAAACACAACCTGAGGGCAAGCAGACACCAGCCACATGCCTTCCCAGCTAACAGAGGTTTTCCAGACACCATTGGTATGGTGAAAATATACTTGTTGATGCCATAGCTTGGACACTTTTATGGCCTTAAGACTGTTACTTTGTAACCAAATAAACCCCCTTTATAAAATCCAATCCATTTCTGGTATTTTGCATAATGACAGCATTAGCAAACTGGAACAGCCACCACCTTGCCACCCCCTCTTGGGTTACTTTTTAAAGTCTATGAAATCCTGTTTATTGTATAAATTTCCACAAATATACATTTATTTACCCTAAATGGCTAGATGAAATGTCTCTCACTGTAGATACTTTAGAGAAAAAAAATTTAAGATTGTTCATGAAGATGAAATTTTAATGCTTCCCTATGTTCTGGTGCTGTCTTGAATGGTATAATGGGACAATAAGAGGCTTTGAAGCCATGGGATTCAAATCCAAACTCTCTCCTCCTGGTTGTGTTCCCTTTGGACAATTAGTTACATCATCAAGCCTCTATTTCTTTAACTGTAAAATTGAGATAAAGTAACCTCTAGTATTATGTGGCTCAATGGGGGTAAATATAAAGCATTTTGCACAGTACTTGGCACATAGAAGGTGCTCAATTAATGTTAGTTCCTTCACACATTACTCTTTACCTTTATGACATATTGACTTCCCATAAGTACTTTTCTGTTAAACCAAGATAGTCAGGTATTTGGTTACTCAGAATCTAAACAATCAGATCAGTTATGTTCCTTAGTCATCTTGTTATATAGGATTAGTGAAATTAGTGAAAATAACTCTCTTGAAAGTTGTTGAGAATGATTCCAGGAAAATGAAGGAATATGAAGGGAGCCACAGAACCTACTCCTTTTCCAAAAGCAGTGAGAAGCCAGGCAGAAACTGTCCAACTCAACTATTCTGGGGCTCTGGAGACTAGGGGTGCTCTGTACAACATTCAGGGAAGTGCAGGAGGAAGACACTGAGAAACTGGTCAGATATTATGAATAAATCCTTCTGTGGCACTGGCCCTCATCCCCTCTCAAGGGAAGCAGCAGTGAGCAGTCTGATCATTGCCTGGGGGGCTGCTGTGGACTGGGATGACTCTGGGAGTCCTCCACCCCAAGTACAGAGGGGTGACATAGCCCAGAGCTGACCCAGATATTGACTGGCAAATTTAGAAATACAGGATCCCACTGTTCCAGCCTTTCCTGGTCAGTGCTGCTAGGTACCATTGTTAAAACTGTGTCAGAGACAGAACTAGCAAAGGGCCCTAACAGCCTGCCTTCCTAGGGCTGAGGGGTATAAGTAGCCAAAGAGTGCCATCTGCTGGGCAGGCCAGAAAGTGAAACCTGGTGGCATGGAAAGGGGGGGGGGAAGTCTCTTTGGAGTATTTTCTGACCCTCTTTCAGGGCCCTTTGGATCTGGTTTGTGCCCCTCCTGTTTTGGCTGGCAAATACTGATGAACCAACTGTTAAAGAAGAGCCTTAACACAAGCCCAATCAACAACAAAATCCTTGATAAGAGGAACCAATCTTCAGAATAAACCCAACAAGAAAATCATATCCATAGATAACAGCAAAAAAATTACAAGCCATACTGTGACTCAGGAAGATATGGCCCAGTCAACAGAATAAATTTAAAAGTTAGAGGATTTGGAGGGAAGGGGGCAAGATGGCAGCATAGAGAGGAGTGGAACTTAGTCCCCTGGAACAATTAATAAACAACAAGGAACAACTAGTAAATAATCTGGAATAACTGCTGGGGAGCAATTGTGACTGTCCACACATCATACACCAACCTGGATTGGGAGGAAAGCCTGAGATTGCAGCATAAAATCTGTAAGTAAAAGCTGCAGAAATGTGCTGGGAGCCCCCTCCGCACATGGCAGGCTGAGCTGCAAAACCTCGCTGTGGTAGAAAGCAGCACTCTCTGAGCAAGCGAATATAGCTCAACCCAGCTCCAGCTGAGATTTTAATTAACAAATGTGGACTGCTGAATACAAGCTACAAACCACTAACAAGCAGACAGAGGGTTTTAGTGATGACTGACCTTAAAGAGCCAGAAGAATCCTCTGTCCCAGGAGGGGGAACCCAGAAGACCATGTGTTACCTTTGGCCAATGGATAAAACAGGGGCAGTAGACTGGCTCTGAAAGGGGGCTTTCTGTCCATTTTTCTCTCTCTCAACCTGAGTGGCTCAGTGGAGAAAGCCTCAACAATTTTCAGTTCACAACACTCTGACACAGACAGGGGTGGAGATAGAAGAGTCAGAGAGACAAAGGAGCTATTTAGATGCAGATAATAACTCCCTAAGGGGTGTATCTTCCCTAAGAGGAAGGAGGTGGGGCCCAGCTATACTACCCACCTTCCCTTCAGAACCAGACTTCAGAGCTTGGGGAAAAACAGCCGCAACAGAAACTAAAGGGGCCACACCTCCTTACACCAGTCAGGAGTGACAGGCTGACAGGTGCCACCTACTGAGCAGGTTAGGAAAAGCGCAGCAGCTAGAGACCTCACAGGAAAGTCTGCCAATCTCTAAGACACACCTACAGAGAGACTTGAAACTGAACAAAACCCCACTCTGAGATCTGAACCTGTTCTGGTCTGGGAAAACTTCAGTGTGGTAACCAAGGAAACCAGATGCCTAGACAATGGAAAACTATAATCTACACTAGGATAAACAAAGGTATGGCCCAGTCAAAGGAACAAACTTACACCTCAATCAAGTTACATTGAGATATTGTTTCAGTTTAATGAAACAATCTATTAAAGACTTTCAAAGAAATATGCTAAATCAAATAAAAAACTAAATGAACAAGTTCAGGGTAGATATGGCAAAAGAGATGAAGGCTATAAATAAAACACTGGGCAAACATAAGGTAGAAATCAAAAATTTGAAAAAACAACTGGCAAAATCTATGGAAATGAAAGGCACAACACAAGAGATGAAGAACGCAGTGGAGACACACAAAGCAGATCTCAAGAGACAGAAGAAAACACTCATAAACTGGAGAATGAGACACCTGAAATCCTACACACAAAAGAACAGATAGGGAAAAGAATGGGAAAATATGAGCAACATCTAAGGGAATTGAATGACAACATGAAGTGCATGAATGTATGTGTCATGGGTGTCCCAGAAGGAGAAGAGAAGGGAAAAGGGGCAGAAGTAATAATAGAGGAAATAATCAATGAAAATTTCCCATCTCTTATGAAAGCCATAAAATTACAGATCCAAGAAGCATAGTGTACCCCAAACAGAATAAATCTGAATAGACCTACACCAAGACACTTAATAATCAGATTATCAAACTCAAAGACAAAGAGAGAATCCTGAAAGCAGCAAGAGAAAAGCAATCCATCACATACAAGGAAAGCTTGATAAGACTATGTGTGAATTTCTCAGTAGAATATGGAGGCAAGAAGGAAGTGGGGTGATAATATTTAAGATACTGAAAGAGAAAAACCACCAACCAAGAATCTTATATCCAGCAAAACTGTCCTTCATATATGAGGGAGAGCTTAAAATATTCTCTGACAAACAGACAATGACAGAGTTTGTGAACAAGATACCTGCTCTACAGGAAATATCAAAGGGAGCACTACAGACAGATAGGAAAAGACAGGAGTGAGAGGTTTGGAACACAATTTTGGGCAATGGTAGCACAGCAATGTAAGCACACTGAACAAAGATGACTGTGAGTATGGTTGAAAGAGGAAGCTTAGGAGCATGTGGGACACCAGAAGGAAGGAACAAAGATAAAGAATGGGACTGTATAACTCAGTGAAACCTAGAGTGCTCAACAATTGTGATAAAATGTACAAATATGTTTTTACATGAGGGAGAACAAATGAATGTTAACCTTTCAAGGTGTTAAAAATGGGGTGGTGGGCTCGCTCTTCCTTCCGTTTCCGACCGCGGCCGCCGAGCCGTGCATGTGCGGCAATAACATGTCAGCCCCGCTGCCCGCCATCGTGCCCGCCGCCCGCAAGGCCACCGCGGCGGTTATTTTTCTTCACGGATTGGGAGACACAGGGCATGGATGGGCAGAAGCCTTTGCAGGTATCAGAAGTTCACATATCAAATACATCTGCCCGCATGCGCCAGTTATGCCTGTAACATTAAATATGAATATGACTATGCCTTCTTGGTTTGATATTATTGGGCTTTCACCTGGTTCACAGGAAGATGAACCTGGAATCAAGCAGGCGGCAGAAAATGTCAAATCTTTGATAGACCAAGAAGTGAAGAATGGAATTCCTTCTAACAGGATTATTTTGGGAGGATTTTCCCAGGGAGGAGCTTTATCTTTATATACTGCTCTTACCACGCAGCAGAAACTGGCAGGTGTCATTGCACTCAGTTGCTGGCTTCCACTTCGGGATTCATTTCCACAGGGTCCTATCACTGGCACTAATAAAGACATATCTATCCTCCAGTGTCATGGAGATTGTGACCCCTTAGTCCCCCTAATGTTTGGTTCCGTTACTACTGAAAAGCTAAAAACATTGGTAAATCCAGCCAATGTAGCCTTCAAAACCTATGGGGGCTTGATGCACAGTTCATGTCACCAGGAAATGATGGATATCAAGCAATTCATTGATAAAGTCCTACCGTCAGTTGATTGACATCACTAAGAGGCCTTGGGTAGAAGTACACCAGCATCACTGTAGTAGAGTAGAAACTTTTAAAATGTGCCCAATCCTGAAACCTCTTGTTTGCAGTGTTAGAATGTTTTGCAAATACGTACCAATGACACAAACTAAATGTCTCCTCATGGGAAATGTATGTTCTTTTAAGTTTCTTTTCATGTATCTGTATATTGTGATCCCAGAGTAATACTAGTATTAAAATAGGTGAAGCAGCTGGCTTCTTTTTCCCAAATGTAATTCAGAAAAATAATAAAATACTGCAACCAGAATATTCATTACATCATTTGGAAGTTATTAGTATGCTTAGAGAAAATTTGTTCAGGTTTAAATGAGTAATTAAGATATAAATGATTTAAGTGCATCATGACTTAGACTATGGATTTATTCCCAAACTGCCTAGTCACCACACAGTGGCTGTATTTTTATGTATGTATTCATATATACATAATAATTGTAATACAAAATAAGGTGGTATTGATATACATCAAAATGATAGTACAAAATGAGATGGTATTATATAATTCCTAATAATAGGGATAATACTTTTAAGTGTTAATGAAAGAGTAATATTGCTCTCCTCAATTAATGCCCTTTTATTTGGGGGACCAGACTTTTTTTCTTATCATTTCCATTTAATACTCTTTCTCCTTTCTAGAAAAGGCATGTGTTCTGCCTTTATTATCCTTCATAGGAGACCAAATATTGCTTCCCTGCCATAGACATCAGATGTTAATAAATGCTGTAATTTGACATTCTGAATCACAGACATATGGTATTTATGATGTATTTATACTTATAATGAAACCAGACATCACTTAAAACTTCTGTGCTACTTATTTCTTTAACTGTTTTTTAGTCCAAATTTAGACTTACTCAGTTATTAGAATCTTTAGTTCAGGGAACAGAATGATTCTGTGGTTTTAATTTTCTGTAATCAAATGGAAGAATGATTAGATCATACTTTACTATGTTCTGAAATTTTAAGACTTGATCTTAAAAATTGTAATTTCTAAGGTGATTTGATCTAAGATGATTCTCCTTGTAGTATAGAGTTTAATTTTACTTACTTTGTACATGTTTGAAACCAGCTACTGTGGAAAATTAGAATCCATCAGAAAATTTTGCTTTGGTTTTTATCTGCCAGTGAACATCTTTGAAATTTTGACTTTAATCAAATGATATTTTAGTTTTTGTGCAAACATAAAAATAGCAATCCTTTGATTTTATATAGTCAGTATTTTCAGATTACTGTAAAATTATTTGAAAACAAATTTCTGGGTAATAAAGGGTAGTCAGAACTTGATACATATGGTATAATTACCACACAGTTTAATATTTAATTGAAGTGTATGCTTGGTATTTTGAATTGCTAGTTTTGGGGTTTTATTCCAACTGATAAAACGATGGAATTGCATCAGTATAAATGGGTGCTAATTGATAAAGGAAATAATTTGGCAGTGTACAATATAGAATGTTAATAATTAAGCCATATGTTTATGTCTGGATTTAAAACTTTTAAACAATCATTTACAAACACATTGTCTTTTATTTTGAAGAATATAAAGTTATATTCAGTTATACAAATAAACATCTTATTTATGGTCAAGATACCTTATTCCATTGAAAAGTTTTGCTGTAGTGTGGGAAAATGTAAATCTTTTTCACGGTTTGTATCAATGTGAAATAAAATTTAATTCTGCCTTTCTGTGAAAAAAAAAAATGGGGTGGTATTGGGGAAAAGTATAGTCAATGCAAACTAAAGACTATAGTTAACAGAAACATTGTAGTACTCTTCCTTTAATGTAACAAAGGCAATATACCAAAGCTAAATGCCTATAGGAGGGGGACACAAGGGAGGGGTATGGGACTCTTGGCATTGGTGATGTTGTCTGACTCTTTTATTCTATTTTAGTTGAATTCTATCTTTTGTTGACTTTTAACTGTCATTTTTGATTTCTCTTTCTTTTTGTTTTGTCTCTCTACCTTCTTTGACTCTTCCTCCTTCTTTGTGGAAGAAATGGAGATGTCCTTATATAGACAGTGGTGATGGTGGTGGATACATAAATATGTGACTATACAGGGAACCATGGATTGTTTACTTAGGATGGAATGTATGGTGTGTGAACAAAACCATCATTAAAAGAAACACAATGGGTTGATGAAGAAATCTTGAGGGCACTATACTGGTTGAAATAAGTCAGATACATAAGGACAAATATTGTATGGTCTCACTGATATGAACTAATTATAATATGTAAATTCATAGACATGAAATATAAGTTACCAGGATATAGAATGAGGCTAAAGAATTGGGAGCAGTTGCCTATAATGAGCAGAATGTTTAACTAGGTTGAACTTAAGTGTTTGGAAATGGACAGAGGTGACAGTAGCATGTTATTGTGAGAATAACAGTGCTGATTGGTGTGTGAATGTGGTGGAAAGGGGGAGCTTAGAGTCATGCATATCACCAGAAGAAAAGTTGGAGGTTAAAAGATGGAAATATATAAAACAGTGAATCTTGTGGTAGACAATGTCTGTAATTAACTGTACAAATATTAGAAATCTCTTTCACAAACTGGAACAAATGTATGAAATTATAACAAGAAGTTAATAATAGAGGGATTTGCCAGTGTAAATGTACTATGTTCCCCAACATGTCATTATCATTGATGCAATCCTGTGTGGGCAGATGTATTGGTGTTGATTGGGTTGTGATTCTTTAATTGAGTGTTTCCATGGAGATATGACCCACCCAACTGTAGGTGATAAGTCTGATTGGATGATTTCCATGGAGATGTGGCCCTGCCCATTTGGCATGGGCCTTGATTGGTTTACTGCAGCACTATATAGGCTCAGACAGAGGGAGCAAGCTTGCTACAGCCAAGAGGGACACTGAAGAATTCACGGAAGCTGAGAGAGAAGCTGAAGCTTACAGAGACATTTTGGAGATGGCCTTTGAAAGCAGACTCTTGTTCCAGAGAAGCTAAGAGAGGACAAACACTCCAAGAGCAACTGAGAGTGACATTTTGGAGAGAAGCTGAAGCCTAGAGAGGAACGTCCTGGGAGAAAACCATTTTGAAACCATAACTCCAGAGCAGACACCAGCCACATGCCTTCCCAGCTAACAGATTTTCAAGATGCCATTGGTCATCCTCCAGTGAAGGTTCCTGATTGTTGATGCAGTACCTTGGACACTTTATGGCTGTAAGACTGTAACTGGGTAACCAAATAAACCCCCTTTATAAAAGCTGATCCATTTCTGGTGATTTGCATTCTGGCAGCATTAGGAAACTAGAACAAGGGGTATATAGGGAAAATACCTATTGAAATTATGTACTTCAATTATTAGTATTTTAACATTCTTTCATCAACAGTAACAAATGTAGTATACCAATCAATACTGTGGGTCAGTAATGGAGGAGGGTGGTTAGGGGTATGAGAGAATTTGAGTTTTCTTTTTTCTTTTTTTTTTTTCTTTTTGTCTTTATATCTTTTCTGGAGTAATGTAAATGTTCTAAAAATTGAGAAAAATTAATTGTTGATGGATACACAGCTGTATGATGGTAATATGGGCAATTGATTTTAAACTTTGGATCTTTGGATAATTGTATGGTATGTGAAGAATCTCAATAAAATTAAATTAAAAAAATAGGATTTGGAAGTCAGAATTTGGAACACTTAATCAAAGATATTCAAACAAATCCTAAATCAATTCAAGTATATGGCTAAAGAGATAAAGGATATTAAGAAGATGCTGGGTGGGCATAAAGAAGAATTTGAGTGCATACAATGAAAAATATCATATTTTATGGGATTCAAAGACACAATAGATGAAATTCAAAATACACTAAAGTCATACAACAGTAAATTTATAGAGGCAGAATAAAGGATCAGTGAGCTAGAAGACAGCATCTGAATTAGAACAGACAAAAGAACAGATAAAGAATGGAAAAATTTGAGCAGGGTCTCAGGGAAATAATTGACAACATGAAGTGCACAAACACATGTTTTATGGGTATCCCAGAAGGAGCAGAGAAGAGAAAGGGGTCAGAAAGAATATTTGAGGAAATAATGGCTGAAAATTTCCCAACTCTTATAAAAGATATAAATATGCATATCTAAGTGGTACAATATACTCCAAACATAGAAAATTTTAATAGACTCACTCCAAAACACATACTAATCAGAATGTCAAATGTCAAAGAAAAAGAAAGAATTCTGGAAGCAGCAAGAGAAAAGTGATTCACCACATACAAGGGAAACCAAATAAGACTAAATTCTGATTTCTCATCACAATCCATGGAAGTGAGCAGGCAGTGCTACAATATATTTAAGATTATGGATCATTCTCCAGGATAGACCACATGTTAGGGCACAAAACAGGCCTTAAAAAATTTAAAGACATTGAAATTATACAAAACACTTTAATATAATGGAGTGAAGCTGGAAATCAATAACAGCCAGAGAAATGGAAAATTCACAAATTTAACAGTGTTTTGTTTAACCTCCATAAAACAATCAGTGGGTCAAAGGAGAAATTGCAAGAGAAATAAGTAAATATCTCAAGAACACAATATATCAAAACATATGGAACACAGTAAAGGCAGTGCTGACAGGGAAATTTATAGCCCTAAATACCTACATTAAAAAGGAAGATTTTCCCCCCAAAATGGTGGAATAGAGAGATTTATGACTCGGTTCATTCTTCAAGGCAGCTACCAAATAGCCAGGAACTGTCTGAAACAACTGTTTGGGGGGGGGCTTCAGACCAGAAGAACACTGTATACCATCCAGGGATGAGCAGAAGGCAGAGATTGATAAATTGCAGTGAAGAGTTGTGAGTAAATATCTCCATGCTTTGGAGGCTGGTGCCTATCCCCCACCAGTGATACAGGCTGCCATAGGAGCCATTCTGTTCCAGTTTGCTAGAGCTGCTATTATGGAAAATACTAAAAATGGATTGGCTTTTATAAAGGGGAGTTTACTCGGTTACAAACTTAGTCCTAAGACCATAAAAGTGTCCAAACTAAGGTATCAACAAGATTATACTTTCATTGAAGAATGGCTGATGGCATCTGGAACACCTCTGTAAGCTGGGAAGGCACGTGGCTGGCCTCTGCTGGTCCCAGATTGTGTTTCACCTCCTCTCTCAGCTCTTATGTGTCCTTAGCTTAGCATCTCCAGGAATCTCTGTCAGCAAGCATCTCTTGGGGTGTTTTTTTCCCTCTCTTTGCTTCTTTAGCTCCTGTGCATCTAGCCATCTGAGAGTCCTCTCTTAGTTTCTCTGGAGCAAATTCTGGGCTAACATCTCTTAGCTTAGCATCTCCAAACATCCTTCTGTCTGCATCTCCAAGCATCAGCTTTCAATGACCTTCTCCAAAATGTCTCTCTCAGCTGCTCTCCAAAATGTTCCTGTCTTATAGGAATCCAGTGATTCAATCAAGACCCACCCTAAATAGGTGGGGTCCATATCTCCATGGAAATAATTTAATCAAACATTTTGCCCACAGTTGATTGAATCACACCTCCATGAAACACTCAATCAAAAGATTCCAACCTAATCAACACTAATACATCTGAACTGGTACACATTCCTTGCCTGGAAATAGAGGACCTCTCTCCTAGGACCATGGGGTTGGGAGAAATCAGCTGGGCACGGACTGCAGCTTCTGATTAGCAAATTCAGACTGCTGGGTACCAGATCTGAGCACAGCTGATTTACTACTCACCCAGGGCAGAAAGCACCCAAAGGATTCTTATGAAAGATGTCTATATATAGGTCCAAGAAGCACAACATACACCAAACAGAATAAATCTGAATAAACCCATTTCAAGGCACTTACTAATCAATCTGTCAAATGCCAAAGACAGAGAGAGGATTTTGAAAGCATCAAGAGAAACATACAAGGGAAGTGAAGTAAGGCTAAATTCTGATTTCTCCACAACAACCATGGAGGTGAGAAGGCAGTGGGATGATATATTTAAGATAAGGAAAGAGAGAAACTGCCAGGCAAGAATTCTTTATCTGGCCAAACTGTCCTTCAAAAATAATGGAGAGGAGGTGGGGCAAGATGGTGGCATAGAGAGGTGTGGAAATTAATTAGTCCTTAAGAGCAAATAGTAAATAGCCAGGAACAACTAGTAGATAGTCTGGAACAACTGTTGGGGGACATCGGTGACTAGACACACATCATACACCAGCCTGGAGTGGGTGGAATGGCTGAGATTGCAGCATAGTACTGTAAGTAAAGCTCCCCAAACTGCAAAGCTGGCACCCATCCCCCACTGGCATGGCATGCTGAGTTGGAACACTTCCCCGTGGTAAAAAGAAGCAGGCTACTAGGAGCAAGGGAAAGTAACTCAACCAAGCTCCAATTGTGGTTTTAATTAACAAATTTGGGCTGCTGAATGCAAGCTACAAGCACAAATAAACCCTGAGCAGGCAGGAAGGAACCCTGAGATCTCTCCCAGCAGAGAGGAGTGGGGCTGATGGAAAAAAAGAATACATAAATAAAAACAGAGGCTTTTGGAGATGGCTGAGCTTGGAATACTGGAAAATGGCTGTAACCCAAGAAAAGCGGCACAGAGAACTGGGTACCAACTCCAGCTGACCAGCAAAACTGGGGGGCTAGGGACTGGCTCTGAAAAGGGGCTTTCTTTTTCCTTTTTTTCTCCCGTTTAAGTAGCTTATTTGAAAAAGCCTCAGGTATTTTCAATTGTCAGCACTGACCCAGGCAAGGGTGGAGTTAACAGTCAGAGAGACAAAGAAGAAATTCAAGTGTGGGAGATAACTCCCCAAAAGGTGTGTCTTCCCTAAGAAAAGGGGGAAGCAGGGCCCAGCTCAAGTGGCTGCCCTCCCTCAGAGAATTCAGATGCCAGGGCCTGGGGAGGGGGGAGGAACCAGAAACAACTTAAGCTTGGCTTCTGACACCTTTGGCCCCTGGCCAGGACAGGGTCTCTTTACACCAGCAGGGAGCTGTGGGCTAACAAGTGCCACCTGCTGGACAGGATAGGAAAAGCACAGACTTTAGAGGCCTCACAGGAAAGTCTAACAACCTTCTGGGTCTTATCCTCTGGGAAACTTGATACTGATTATATCTTCCTCCTGAGACCTGGGCCCATCTGGTTTGGGAACATCTGATTGAGATAATCAAGGAAATGAGATGCCAAGACAACAAAAAAATATGAGTCACATTAGGAAAAATGAAGATATGGCCTAGTCAAAGGAACAAACTTACAGGAGCTGAAACAACTAATTAAAGATGTTCAAGCAAATCTTCTAAATCAAATCATTGAGGTGAAGGAAAATGTGGCCAAAGAGATGAAGGATCTAAAGAAGACACCGGGTGACCATAAAGAATTCATAAGCTTGAAAAAACAAATGGCAGAACTTATGGGAATGAAAGGCACAACACAAGAGATGAAAAACACAATGGAGACATACAACAGCAGATTTGAAGAGGCAGAAGAAAGGATTCATGAACTGGAGGACAGAACATCTGAAATCCTACACACAAAAGAGCACATGGGAAAGAATGGAAAAATGTGAGCAACATCTAAGGGAATTGAATGACAACATGAAGCACATGAATATATGTGTCAAGGGTGTCCCAGAAGGAGAAAAGAAGGGAAAAGGGGCAGAAACAATAACGGAGGAAATAATCAATGAAAATTTCCCATCTCTTATGAAAGACATAAAATTACAGATCCAAGAAGCACAGCATCCCCCAAACAGAACAGATCTGAATAGACCTACACTAAGACACTTAATAATCAGATTATCAAATGTCAAAGGCAAAGAGACAATTCTGAAAGCAGCAAGAGAAAAGCAATCCATCACATACAAGGGAAGTTCGATAAGACTGTTTGTGGATTTCTCAGTAGAAACCATGGAGGCAAGAAGGCAGTGGTATGATACGTTTAAGGTACTGAAAGAGAAAAACTGCCAACCAAGAATTCCATATCTGGAAAAACTTTCTTTCAAAAATGAGGGAGAAAAAATACAGTAAAAATGAGGGAGAGTTTTAAATATTCTCAAATAGACACTGAGAGAGTTTGTGAACAAGATACCTGCACTACAAGAAATATTAAAGGGAGCACTACAGGCAGATAGGAAAAGACAGAAGAGAGAGGTTTGGAGAAGAATATAGAAATGAAGACTATCAGTAAGGGTAAAAATAGAGAAAAAATAAAAATAAAATAAGATATGACATATAAAATCCTAAAGACAAAATGATAGACAGTAGACATTAAATTGAATGAAATTAGCCAGAAGCAAAAGGAGAAATACTGTATGGTCTCACTGATATGAACTAACATTAATGAGCTAACCTTGAAATTTTAAGTTGGGAACACCTGTTATCAGGAAATAGAGAGTAGAGATCAGGCATCTATACTGAAGGAGTGCAGAATGTTCAACAGGACTGACTGTATAGATCCAGAAATAGATAGCACAATACTGTGTGATGGCAGCACAATATTATAAGTACTCTGAACAAAGATGAGCGTGAATATGGGTGACACAGGAAGGCTAGGGGCATGTATGACACCAGAAGGAAAGATAAAAGATAAAGACTGGGATTGTATAATTTAGTGAAACTTAAAGTGGTCAGTGATAGTGATTAAGTGTACTAATATAAGAATGTTTTCACATGAGAGAGAAAAAATGAATGTCAACATTGCAAGGTGTTGAAAACTAGATGGTATCGTGGGAAAAATACAATCAGTGTAAACTAGAGTCTATAGTTAATAGTAACATTGTAATATGTGTCCATTAACTGTAACAAGGTAATATGCCAAAGCTAAAGGTCTATAAATGGGGAATATAAGGGAGTAGTATGGGATTCTTGGTGGTGTTGTATCACATTTTCATTGTATTTTATTTTTTCCTTCTATCTTTTTATTCTTCATTTTCCCCTCCTCTTCTTCTTTCATTGTGGAAGAAATGAAAATGTCCTCATATAGATTGTGGTGGAAAATGCAGAACTATGTGATCAAACCAGGAATCATTGTTTTTTCACTTAAAATGAATTGTATGAGATGTAAATAAAACTGTTTAAAAAATAAACAGAGGGATACAAGTATTGGAGAAAATGTGGAGAGAGGGATGTACCTATTTCAGTTGGTAGGGAAGTAGAATGGTGCAACCTATCTGGAGGGCAGTGTGGTGGTTCCACAGGAAGCTAAGTATGGGGTTACCATATGGTTCTGCAACCCTGTTATCAGTTGTATACTGGGAGGAACTGAGAGCGGGGGCACAAGTGGACATTGGCACACTGGTGTTTGTGGCAGCAGCATTCATAATTTGCAATGGATGGAGGTGGTCTAAGGGTACACCAACTGATAAACCGAATGGTGAACTGTGGTGTACACATACGATGGAATATTGAGCAGCAGCAAGAAAGAATGAAGTTGAAGTATGCAACTAGGTGAATGGAACTTGAGGACAGTATGTTGAGTGAAATAAGCCAGAAATGAAAAGACAAACATTATAACACCTCACTGATATGGACTAACAATAATGTGCAAACTCTGAGAATTGAATCTGGGAGCATGCATTATCAGGGGAAGGCTTATTGTAAAGGTTTTTAGATTATAAATTCTTACAGCAGTCATATCTATCTATTCATGAGTTGTAACAGTTATTTCTAAATTCTGAGATGCTGAGCTGTTTGTGGGTGACATGGTTGGTCCCTGGATTTTCAGGTGTTTGCATAGCACCTGGGCCTCAGAGCCAGAGTTTGGCAGCTGTGAGTGTTCGCATTACCCCATGCAGCAACTGTTAAAGAGGCTGAAAAGGAGATCAGACTTTGACTGGAGATATGAATGAAATGGACTTGGTTGAGATTGGGGTAGATCAGACTAAAGGGTAGAAGATGATACTAAATGTGTTTTAAAACTTTGGCTTCTATGTGGGACCAAAGGAAAAGATGTTTATTTGGTTCAAAATCTATATTTTCTGTAGTACACTATATAATTTAACTTGTATGGTCAGTTTATTCAAACACTATAATTACATGGAACCTTGAATAGGGAATGAGATTGGTTGGTTTGTATGGTTTAGTGTGAAGTCCTGATACATCCCAGAGCAATATGGGCAGAGAATAAAAAGCCCCCTTGAGGGACTGTGGGAAAATGTGGAAATATTAAACTTCCCCAACTAGGGAATTCCTGATATTCTTGCAGGCATTGGAGACTGCCAGTTTAGTAGGCAGAGCCCTCAATCTTGGGGTTTGCCCTTATGAAGCTTGTTACTGCAAAGGAGAGGCTAAGCCTACTTATAACTGTGCCTAAGAGTCACCCCCAGAGAACCTCTTTTGTTGCTCAGATGTGGCTCTCTCTCTCTGAGCCAACTCAGCAGGTAAACTCACTGCCCTCCCCACTACGTGGGACATAACTCCCAAGGGTATAAATCTCCCTGGCAATGTGGGACTTGACTCCTGCAGATGAGCTTGGCCCTGGCATTGTGGGACCAAGAAAGCCTTCTTGACTAAAAGGGAGAAGAGAAATGAAACATTTCAGTTGCTGAGAGATTTCAAATGGAATCAAGAGGTCATTCTGGAGGTAACTCTTATGCATTACATAGACATCCCTTTTTAGTTTTTAATTTATTAGAATAGCTAGAATGAAATGTCTGAAACTGTTGAACTGCAATACAGTATCCTTGATTCTTGAAGACGATTGTATAACTATATAGCTTATCTGGTGTGAATGTATGATTGTGAAAACCTTATGGCCCACACTCCTTTGACCTGGTGTATGGACAAATGGGACAGATGAGTAGAAAAATGGGGACAAACAGTAAATGAATAATGGGGGCGGGAGGAGGAACATGGGATATTTTGGGTTTTTTTTCTATTTTATTTTTAATTCTTATTTTTATTTTTTGGTGTAATAGAAATGCTCAAAAATTTATTGTGATGATAAATGCACAACTATATGATGGTACTGTGAACAGTCGTACATTTTGGATGATTGTATGGTATGTGAATATATTTCAATAAAATTGCATTAAAAATGGTGGAGAGTTTAAAATATTCATAGATAAACAGAAACTGAGAGAGTTCGTTAACAAGAGACCTGACCTACAAGAAATACTAAAGGGAGTGACAGGAGGCTAGGAAAAGACAGAAGAGAGAGGTTTGGAGGACAGTATAGAAATGAAGACTATTTCTATTCTAAATAGGGTAGAGTAACTAAAAGGGTAACTAAAGGGTAAAAAGAGAGAAAAATAAAATATGACATATAAAAGCCAAAGGATAAAATGTTGAAAGAAAGTATTCCCTTTACAGTAATAACATAGAATGTTAATGGATTAAACTCCCCAATCGAAAGAATAGACTGGCAAGCTGGATTAAAAAAATATGATCTCTCTATATGCTGTCTACAAGAGACTCAGCTTAGACTCAAGGACCCGAATCAGTTGAAAGTGAAAGGCTGGAAAAAGATATCACATGCAAACAGTAAACAGAAAAGAGTAGGGTAGCTATACTAATATCAGACAACGTAGACTTTAAATGCAAAATTGTTAAAAAGACAAAGGACACTATATGTATTAATAAAAGTGGCAATCCACCAAAAAGAAATAGCAATCATAAATATTTAGGCACCTAATCAGGTGCCCCCAAATACAAGAGGCAAACACTGGCAACACTGAAGGGGACAATAGACACCTCTACAATAATAATCAGATACTTCAACACAAAACTCAGCAATAGATACAACATCTAGACAGAGTATCAATCAAAGAAACAGAGAACTTGAATAATACGATAAAGGAACTACACCTAACAGAAATTTACAGAACATTGTAACCCACCACAGCAGGATATACATTCTTCTCAAGTGCTCATGGAATATTCTCCAGGATAGACCATATGTTGTGTCACGAAACAGGTGTCAATAAAATTTAAAAGATTGAAATTATACCAGGCACTTTCTCTGATCATAATGGAATGAAGCTGGAAATCAATAATAGCTGAAGAACTAGAAAATACACAAATTACGTAGAAGTTAAACAACATGTTCTTAAACAATCAGTGGGTGAAAGGAGAAATTGCAAGGGAAATCAGTAAATATGTTGAGACAAATGAAAACAAGAACACAACATATCAAAACTTATGGGATGCAGTGAAGGCAGTGCTGAGAAGGAAATTTTTGCCCTAAATGCCTACATTAAAAAGAAGAAAGCTAAAATCAAAGACCTAACTACACCTGGAGAAACTAGAAAAAGAACAGCAAACTAACCCCAAAGCAAAAAGAAGGAAAGAAATAACAAAGATTAGAGCAGAAATAAATGAAATTGAGAATTAAAAAAAAAAAACAATAGAGAGAATCAACAAAATCAGAAACTGGTTCTTTGAGAAAACCGATAAAATTGACAAACCCTTAGCTAGACTGAAAAAAAAAGAGAAAATGCAAATAAATAAAATCAGAAATGAGACAGGGGTCATTACTACTGACACAAAAATTAAAAAGTTCATAAGAGGATCCTATGAGCAACTGTATGCTAACAAACTAGGCAACTTAGACAAAATGGATGAGTTCCTAGAAACACATGAATGACCTACACTGCCTCCATAAGAAATGGAAGACCACAACAAACCAATCACAAGTAAAGAGATTGAATCAGTCATGAAAAACCTCCTAACAAAGAAAAGCCCACAACCAGACGGTGTCACATGTGAATTCCACCAAGCATTCCAAGAAGAATTAATACCAATCTTGCTCAAACTCTTCCAGAAAAATTGAAGAGGGAACACTACCTAACTCCTTCTATGAAGTCAACATCACCCTAACACCAAATCCTGATAAAGATACTACAAGAAAAGAAAATTACAGACCAATCTCTCTAATGAATATAGATGCAAAAATCCTCAACAAAGTATTGAGGAATACACTTCAAAACACAAGACTAGACAAACTTCAATAGTATAAAGGCATATAAGGAAAAGCCACAGCTAACATCATACTCAATGGTAAAAGACTGAAAGCTTGTCCTTTCAAATGTGGGATTTTTTTTTCTAAGTCTAAGTATGCAAATAAATCCATCATCCTCCCTCTGACAGGACCCCCCAGATGAATGAGTCTTCCTGGCAATGTGGGAACAAGTTCCGGGAATGAGCCTGACCGTGGCATCAAGGGATTGAGATGCCTTTTTTGACCAAAACAGGGAAAAGAAAGGCCAAAAAATAAGGTTTCAGTGGCTAAGAGAATACAAATTGAGTCAAGAGGTTTTCCTGGAGGTTACTCCTATGCAAGCTTCAGCTAGATATGCCAAATGACCACAGTATGATAAGCCCAAGTCAACAGTAGTCCCCAAAACCCTAAAGAATACCTGGATCCCTATCTGAGACTCTTTAAAAGTTTCACTCACTAAGTTTATTCTTCGGAATCTTAAATCCTTCAGAGAGCTCCTATGACAGCTAATCCCAAAACCCAGAGGCAATATCCTCTTCAAGAACATCAACCAGAAGAGTCCCCTTTTCCCATAGTGTCAACACCCCTTTTCAACAGGAACAAGTTAGGGTAGTCACTGCCTAGACATCCCTGAAGATCAGGAAAGTGATTAAACTAGAGGAAGGGGTAGCAGTAGACAAGATGGAATTTAACAAAGGATTATGAATACTGAATCTCTATATAATTTTTTTTTCTTAGTTGCTAGAATATTAGAATAGCTAGAAGGAAAGAATTGAAATGGTCGAACTGTAACCCATAGATAGCATCCTTTGAAATTTGTTCTATAGCTAGTTGTTAAGTTGTAATTTAAAAGCTGTCACTTTTTTTATATGTGTTACATTTCACAATAAGGAAATAACTGAAACTATGGCACTGTCACTCATAAAAACTTTGGAAATTTCCTATATAACTATTCGTTAAATTATACTTTGAAAGCTATTACCTTTTTGTATATAAGTTATATTCCACAATGAGGAAGCGACTGAAACTGTGACCTATGATATTCTTTGAAATTTGCTAACTGCTTGTTAAATTGCACTTGGAAAATTATCACCTCTATGTATATATGTTATATTTTATAATAAAAAATATGAAAAAATACCTCTCAGTTTGAGGAGACAGATTTTTTAGGTCAGCAGGTCATCTGAACTCCTGCTTTGCTCTTAACAATAAACTCTTCGTCTCTTGGAAACCCTGGTGTATCAGGAATGGTCATTTGAGCACGTTGGGCAAAGAATCCCCCACTTTTGATCGGTATCAACATTTTACAGACCCACATGTGCCATGACAGGGGAAATATATAAAGTGGAACATATAAGGTCTCTCTTATTGAGAGCTAAATCATAATCATAATGAAATAATCTAGGTAACTTAAAATCACCCATGCGAAAGTGAATGAGATTGACAAGGCACATCCCATTCTCTAGCAGCAACCCAGGGTACTTTTCCAAGTAGCTTGATAAAGCTGTAAATATTGGTAAGAATTTGTGTTTTAAAAATCTGTATCTCTTGTAAGTGGGAAATCTTCACACTGTGTTTTTATCTGCCAGAGATTTTATTTTGCCAAATATAAACATTTGCAATGAAAGAATTCACACCAACCTGGAAACCCCATGTAGATCAGAGTTCTAAGAAACTACACAAAGGTAAACACCAGTTAATTCCAGCTTTGGTCAGTTCCTCCTAATGGTAAAATATATGGGCTTCCTGTACCAATCTTGTATTATGGGGAGTAATAGCTCACATGTAAAGAATGCTAGCACTTTACAGATAGTATGAGTAGAATTGGATATGGATGGGATTCAACCTTGAGGGCAGGTTGGCTTTTGCCAACCAGGTTTACGAAGTATTCAATTTGCAATGGACTATATTTACATTTGTCCACCTATGCCTTTGCCTAAGTAAAGGTGAATTCAGTTAAAAAATGAAAGGGAGGGAGGGAGGGAGGAAGGTCAAAGCAGTTATCTTGTTGACTCTGAGAGAGAACTCTTTGTTGTGCTGCCAAGCAAAGGTGCAGAGTGGTTCTCAAAATGTGGTCTCCGCAGCATCAGTGTCAGCATTATCTGGGAACTAGTTAGAAATACAGATTCTTGGTCTTACCCCTGACCTTCTGAATCAGAAAGTCTGTGACTGGGGCTCAGCAATCTGTGGTTTAACAAGCCCTCCAAGGTGATTCTGATGCATGATCAAGGCTGTGAGAAACACTTCTCTAAGAAATGTGTTCTTCTAAAACTCCCAGAGTCTGTTTCTTTTAAATAGACGTGTCTTTTTGGATCTTGACTTGCTAATCCTACATTGCATGAATCTCTAACATTTTCAAGGTTTTTGGTGTTTTTGGCCCCCAAGGCAGATCTCTCAAAGACTATGTGTTTTTGAGACATTTAACCAATTTTTAACAACTCCCATTGCTCCCTTGCCTCCAGTGGCAATCAGTCCGGCTCTGCTTCCTGAGCCCAGTCCAATAGTTTCTCCCAAAGGATATTCCCTCTTCCCCTAGGGCAGGCAATACCCATTGCAGTATACGTAAGGTATAGGCACGGGCTAGGACAGTGAAGCTGTGGGGGAAGGAGCGCCAAGAAGATGTAAAACCTGCAGCTTCTCTCCTGATCTGGGCAGAAGGAAGGCGATCCTGAGGGTTTCCTCATCTGCATATAGGTCAGCATTAAGAAGAATCTTGCAAAACTTGCTGGAGGGTGGTTAGGAACAAACACATTACACAGACTTGGTAGTAAGCCTAAAGTGTGAGGAGACCATTGGCAAGTGACGCAGCAGGGAATGTGCTGTTGGAAACAGCTGCCTCGGGTTACTTGTAGAACCCCAGGCTTTTAACAATCAAGCATCGAATTGCCCCTATGATTTTGAGGAAGGATGCTGAGAGTAAAGGATAAGGAAAATCACGTAAAGATTCTCCACATAGTGAAGGTCACATAATTACCTGCTTAATGTATTAAATTGGCAAACATTTTTTGAAACACTTAAATCAGGTGTTGCGGCTAAGTTATTGAATTTACAGTCTGGGAGGGAGGCAACAGAAAAAAATACAAATGATAAATGCATTAAGAGGTATTTACAAGTGTTATAGGAACCCAGAGAAATGAGGAATTAATTCTGCATGAGAAAAATGGGGAAAGGAATCACAGAGAAGGAGACACCTGGGTGCTTCTCCAGGTGTAGAAGGTACTGAAAGGTAATTCAGTAAAGAATTAATTACCAAACTTATGGAAATAACAAAATATGTCTGAGAAGCTATGAATTCCTTGAACAGCAGTTAGTTCCTGGGTGGCAGGGATACTGATTACAAAGGTAGGTGGAAACTACGTTTTATAGCCTTGTAAGAAAGGATGGCTGGGGGGTGGGGAGGGGTTTCTTGCACATATGAAAGTATGTTTTTTACTCTGAATTGTTCCACAATGTATTTCAGGTGGCTTCTTACGAGTTTGAATTTTATGCTGTGGGCACTGGACAGTCACTAAAAGATTATGTGCAGAATGAACATGAGATCTGAGTGTAGAAAGGTCTCATTGACAGCTGTATAGAACATGAACTGAAATGGAAGCAAATGGAAGTGGAAGAACAAGAGAAGAATGGTCTCTAATAGATAAAAGATGGCAATAGTCTAGGTGAGAGAGGATGGGAGCTTGCGACAGGGCGGGAGGGTGGGGTGGGGTGTGGAGAGGCCAGTTAACCCCTCACCCTGTCCCTCTCTCTCTCTTCCCCTCCATCTCCTTCCCACCGTTGGTCCCATTCCCACCCATCCCATGCCTTTCCATTTCCCCTTCCTCCACTCATTCCGTTCTTCCACCTCCCTTCCTTCCACTCCCTTTATTCCTTCATTTATTTCCACTTTTTTTTCCCTTCAACATCTTCCCTTCTTTTCTGCCCTTGGATTCAACAATACCTTTTAAAGTTGTCTGCCCATTAAGAAAAGCTCTTAGAGTCCCCTTCATATGATATTCATCATTTGTTTCGTAATCTAATGAATCTCCCTCTCTGCTCTCCTTCCATCTCAGCATACACGCCATTGGCCTCACCCGGTGAGGGGTCAGCTCTATTAAGGGTGGGACGTCTGGGTGGCCCAATGTCCAACTGTGTCCAGAGGCTGCCCGGCACTGATTGCACACCCTGTAGCTATTCACTCACCCACCAGTCAACCCCAGATACTTACTGATACTGACTATGGGCAGGGATCGGCACTGTGGGACCACTAGTAAGTGGTAAGATCCAGACCTATGTCTCTAGGAACTTATAATTGAATTATGGAGGAAAAAAAGCATAGGTACATGCAAACTTCATTAACATTGTGATGTATAAATGGCATTTGATAAATGATTGGTTAAAAGCAATTTTTGGAGCCTGGAGGAAGGGAGGGTGGCTTTAGGAGACTTCAGAGAGGAGGGAGGGTGATGGCCATTATTGATCCAGACACTGATTTAGAAATTTTATACATGTCATTCTGTTTAAGCCAAGGAACAATTCTTTATAGGAAGCATTTTTATTCCCACCTTACAGATATAGAAACTGAAACCCAGAGAAATTAAATAACATACTCAAGATCAAAGTGCTGGGAATGAAAGACCTGAAATTTGAGCCAAGGTCTGACTCCAAGCATCTTTCCATCACCGTGTTACATGGAATCATTGGAAGGCAGGTTGTGCCTACTTCTGGATGGCTTTAAATAACTCATGAATGTATAGTCCAGCAGCCAACTTAGAAACTTCCCAAACACGGGCAATTAATCAGCACCTGGTATTACATTCTGCACATGAGGATGCCCATCACCTGTACCTGGACAACTCAGCCCTGAGCCCCTGAGCTGTAAAAGTGCAGGTAGCAACCTCACGCTTCTATGTCTGGTTTATTTTAAGGCATGTGGAGAAGACACCATGCAACCAGAGAACCTCACGTGGGTATCAGAGTTCGTCTTCCTAGGACTCTCTCAGAACCAGGAGCTCCAGCTTTTCCTGTTCCTGGTGTTCCTGTTTGTCTATGTCACTACTGTCATGGGAAACCTCCTCATCATGGTCACAGTGACTTCTGACTCCCGGCTCCACACACCCATGTACTTTTTGCTACGAAACTTGTCTGTCTTAGACCTCTGTTTCTCCTCAGTCACTGCCCCAAAGATGCTGGTGGACTTCCTCTCTGAGAACAAGACCATCTCCTACCAGGGCTGCATGGCCCAGCTCTTCTTCTTCCACTTTCTTGGAGGTGCCATGGTCTTCTTCCTCTCAGTGATGGCCTATGACCGCCTCATTGCCATCTCTCGGCCCCTCCACTATGTCACCATTATGAACACTCAGCTCTGTGTGGGGCTGGTGGTGACTGCTTGGACTGTAGGTTTTGTCCATTCCATTTCCCAGCTGGCTCTGATGCTCCCCCTGCCTTTCTGTGGCCCCAACATTCTGGATAACTTCTACTGTGACGTTCCACAAGTACTGAGTCTTGCCTGCACTGACACCTCCCTCCTGGAGCTCCTCATGATCTTCAACAGTGGGATGCTGGATGTCATCTGGTTCTTTCTCCTCCTGACCTCCTACTTGGTTATCCTGATGATGTTGAGGTCCCACCCAGGGGAGGCCAGGAGGAAGGCAGCATCCACCTGCACCACCCACATCATCGTGGTGTCTATGATCTTCATCCCGAGCATTTACCTCTATGCCCGGCCCTTCACCCCCTTCCCCATGGACAAGGCTGTATCCATCAGCCACACGGTCATGACCCCCATGCTCAACCCCATGATCTACACACTGAGGAACCAGGAAATGCAGGCAGCAGTGAAGAGGTTAGGGAGGTGCTAGCTGGTGTGTAAAAAGCAGTGGCAATGGGTAGGTCACCTCTTTGTCTTTGTTTTCCCGTTTGTAGAGTGAAGAGAGAGCTGCTGTATCTGCTCTGTGGTAGCTTGTGGATGTGTTGTGAGTATGGCAGGAAAAGTGAATGAGTTTTGCGACTAAGCAGTTTATTCAGTTTTTAGGAAAAACATCCTTATTTTTGTTTGTGATGGACAGTGATAACATTCCTGCAAAATAAGAATATTCATATATTCCCTGGAAAGCCACGCTCTGCTTTCCCTTCCTTCCTGGTGGGCGACTTCCTCTGATGGTAAGGATTTTTTTTCCTGTAAGAGAATTTCTGTCTTCTGTATTTTGACTTCTGTTTCCAATACCCACTTTTGGTGTGACTCTGGAGTATTGGAGAGAGCACAGGATTTAGAGTTTTAGGCATAAGGGATCCTTGACGTGTGACCAAATTAGTGACCTTGGATGAACTACGTAATTCTTTTGGCCTCATGGCTTCTTCCTCGCCAAAGTGGTTTAAAATAATATCTGCCACAAATTTCTCACAGGTTTGTTATAAGAATCAAATTTTAAAATTGTGTAAAATCATTGAGTAAACCATATAGAATTTTTTCCAGTGTTTTTTCAATGCTTTTATTTTCTTTTCAAATTTGGAATTATTATAAATGTTCATATTTTTCCTCTTAACATTTTAATGTAATATATTTGTCACAAGCAAAATAATATATGCAAAATACATGTAAGTTATAAAACATCATATATTTATGAATAGTCATGTACATACTACCCAATTCAAGAACCTGAAGTTACCAATAACTTATATTCACCTATTTGGTCCTTCCCTTTGGAAATTATTTTTTTGAACTTTGTGTTTATCATTCCATTGCTTATAAAAATAGTTCCATTAAATTTGTACATAAATACTATATTATTTAGTTTGGCTTGTTTCAATCTTTATAAAAATATCGTACTGTATATAATATTCTGGGATTTGCTTTTTTAACTCAATATTATGTTTCTAAGTTTCACATATTGTTCTGTTCTGCTGTAGCTTGTTCATTTCACTGCTGTAAGATTCCATTGTGCGAATAAGCTTATTTGGATTGCTTCTAATTTTTTGCTATTGCAAACAGTGATGTTTTGAATATTTTTGTGCTTGTCTGCTGGTGTCATTTACAATAGTTCTGGTTCATGTACCAAGTGGAACTGTTAAGGCATGAGGTCTTCAAAGATTGGACTTTACATGACAGTGCCAAGTCATTTTCCAAAGTTGCACCAAATTACTCTTTCATCACCTGTGCATAAGTGTTCCCCTTGATTCTCATCCTTCCAACAGTTGGTCCTGGCAGATTTTGAAAATTTTCCTATCAAGTGGTTAAAAAAATGATATTTTATTGTAGTCTTAATTTACATTTCTCTGTTCCCTAATATTTCTTTCCAGATTTTATTTTACATTCAGATTTACCCTGAAATGCCTCTTCAAGCCTTTTGCTCATTTTTCTATTGATTTTTTCTAATTGATCTAGGAGTTCTTCTATAATTAGATTACCCATCTATTGTCAGTTATATGTATGACAAATATCTTTTCCCAGTTTGTGGCTTGTCTTCTCTGTTTATGGTGTTAGTTTTAACATAGATATATCTCTTATTTTATTATAAACTCTTTTTTGAATCTAATTAAAAATCATTTCTTACAGAGGAGAAATATTCTCCTGTGTAGTTAGTTCTTTTTCCAACTTCTTTTGGAAACAATTTCAAAGCTACATAAAAGTCGCAAGTACAGTATAAGAACTTTTTTCTTGACTGTTGGGGGTACTTTGCTGACCTGATGGCTCACTACTCCTTAATACTTAAATGTATATTTTCCTACATTATTGCAATATAATTGAGACAATAACATCAATACATTAATTACCACCATCCAATCCTCAGATTCTATTTACATTTTGCCAAAAGTCCTAATAAATTCATTTACAGAAAGAAAATCTAGTTCAGAATCACATGTTCATTAAGTTGTCGTGTCTCTTTAGACTCCTTCAGTCTTGAAAAGTTTCTCCTTGATGACCTTGGAACTTTTGAAGATTCAGGTCAATTATTTTGTAGAATGTCCCCCAATTTGGGTTTGTCTGATGTTTCGTGATTAGTGTTGGGGGAAAGGCACCCATTACCACCTCCAGGGAAGGAGTCCTACAGCAAGGAGGATAGCAAAGAGATGTCAGCCCACTCTGTACAGATTTCAGTGTCGCCAAAAAAAGATACAACTCACACAGGCACCAGATGGACGACATTTTACTCACGTAGAGAAGAGACAGAGCAAGGTCAGCTTCAATAGTGAGCATCAGTCCCCCGCAGCCAGTGGGTCTTGATCCGTAGGCAACACAGGAAGATGGTCTGTGCACATGCTTTTGTGCCGCAGTTGACTGAACCCTGTTCCTCCCTCCCTCCCTGCCAGGAACAGATACAGCAGTGGGGTTGAGCTGCATGCCATAAAATGTACATACTTTGGCCAAGCATTCTCTAGTGAATTTTACATATGCTCAAGAAAAAAAGGAGAAGGAATGTTCCAGTAAGCACCCAAAGAAGTAAGTCAGCCCACATCCATCATCTGACCAAGGTGCCAGGCCAACAGATCTGGTCCTGAGCACAGGGCTTATTTGTGGGTCCCAGAGAAAGGCAGCAGGCCTCACTTGGACTGTACCCTTCCACAGTTAGATTCAGGTGATGCATCTTTATCAGGGATATCACCAGAGTCATGCTGTGTTCTTTTATGGCATTGTTGCTTTGTCCCATTACTGATGATGTTCACTTTTATTTCTTGACAAAGATGGTCTTTGTCAGGCTTTTCCCCATTAAGTTATTATTTTTCCTTTTGAAATTAGTAAATGTTTTGTGGGGAGGTACTTTGAAACTATGCCAATATCTAGTTCCTTATCAAACTTTAAATCAATTAATTAATTAATTATTTATATCTGTTTAGAGTCATGTTTTTCTCTTGTATTTATTGAGTTATACTCCATTACCATCATTATTTACTTGTATGCTCAGTTTGTCCCAGATTTGGCTAGAGGGAGTCTTTTCAGTCTAGCTTCTGTGTTTTCATTCTTTGAACACTTCCTTACTTTCTGGCATTCCACGCTTATCTTGTACCTTCCCTGCTCCAGTTCTAGAATCAACCAAAGAGCCTTGGTTCCTGGAGGAACAGAAACCTGGTTCCTGGAGAATGGTATTTATTTATTTTTATTTTTTATTTTTTTTATTTTTTGTCTTTTTTTTTATCATCATTTTATTGAGATATATTCACATACCATGCAGTCATACAAAACAAATCGTACTTTCGATTGTTTACAGTACCATTACATAGTTGTACATTCATCACCTAAATCAATCCCTGACACCTTCATTAGCACACACACAAAAATAACAAGAATAATAATTAGAGTGAAAAAGAGCAATTGAAGTAAAAAAGAACACTGGGTACCTTTGTCTGTCTGTTTCCTTCCCCTATTTTTCTACTCATCCATCCATAAACTAGACAAAGTGGAGTGTGGTCCTTATGGCTTTCCCAATCCCATTGTCACCCCTCATAAGCTACACTTTTATACAACTGTCTTCGAGATTCATGGGTTCTGGGTTGTAGTTTGATAGTTTCAGGTATCCACCACAAGCTACCCCAATTCTTTAGAACCTAAAAAGGGTTGTCTAAAGTGTGCATAAGAGTGCCCACCAGAGTGACCTCTCGGCTCCTTTTGGAATCTCTCTGCCACTGAAGCTTATTTCATTTCCTTTCACATCCCCCTTTTGGTCAAGAAGATGTTCTCCGTCCCACGATGCCGGGTCTACATTCCTCCCTGGGAGTCATATTCTACGTTGCCAGGGAGATTCACTCCCCTGGGTGTCTGATCCCACATAGGGGGGAGGGCAGTGATTTCACCTTTCAAGTTGGCTTAGCCAGAGAGAGAGGGCCACATCTGAGCAACAAAAGAGGCATTCAGGAGGAGACTCTTAGGCACAATTATAGGGAGGCCTAGCCTCTCCTTTGCAGCAACCATCTTCCCAAGGGTAAAACTTATGGTAGAGGGCTCAACCCATCAAACCACCAGTCCCCTATGTCTGTGGTCATGTTAGCAACCATGGAGGTGGGGTAGGCGAATACCCCTGCATTCTCCACAGGCTCCTCAAGGGGGCACTACATCTTTTTTTTTTTCCTTCTTTTTCTTTCTTTCTTTTTTTTTTTTAACTTTCCCTTCTTTTTTAAATCAACTGTATGAAAAAAAAAAGTTAAAAAGAAAACAAACATACAATAAAAGAACATTTCAAAGAGACCATAACAAGGGAGTAAGAAAAAGACAACTAACCTAAGATAACTGCTTAACTTCCAACATGTTCCTACTTTACCCCAAGAAAGTTACATAATATAGCAACCTTTCTGTGAACTTGTTCCTACTATATCCATCAGAAATTAACAGACCATAGTCATTTCTGGGCATCCGCAGAACGTTAAATAGCTTATCTGTTCTTCTTGGATTATTGTTCCCCCTTCCTTAATTGCTCTCTATTGCTAGTTCCCCTACATTCTACATTATAAACCATTTGTTTTACATTTTTCAAAGTTCACATTAGTGGTAGCATATAATATTTCTCTTTTTGTGCCTGGCTTATTTCGCTCAGCATTATGTCTTCAAGGTTCATCCATGTTGTCATATGTTTCACAAGATCGTTCCTTCTTACTGCCGTGTAGTATTCCATCGTGTGTATATACCACATTTTATTTATCCACTCATCTGTTGAAGGACATTTGGGTTGTTTCCATCTCTTGGCAATTGTGAATAATGCTGCTATGAACATTGGCGTGCAGATATCTGTTCGTGTCATTGCTTTCCGATCTTCCGGGTATATACCGAGAAGTACAATCGCTGGATCGAATGGTAACTCTATATCTAGTTTTCTAAGGAACTGCCAGACTGACTTCCAGAGTGGCTGAACCATTATACAGTCCCACCAACAATGAATAAGAGTTCCAGTTTCTCCACATCCCCTCCAGCATTTGTAGTTTCCTGTTTGTTTAATGGCAGCCATTCTAACCGGTGTTAGATGGTATCTCATTGTGGTTTTAATTTGCATCTCTCTAATAGCTAGTGAAGCTGAACATTTTTTCATGTGTTTCTTGGCCATTTGTATTTCCTCTTCAGAGAACTGTCTTTTCATATCTTTTGCCCATTTTATAATTGGGCTGTCTGTACTATTGTCATTGAGTTGTAGGATTTCTTTGTATATGCGAGATATCAGTCTTTTGTCAGATACATGGTTTCCCAAAATTTTTTCCCATTGAGTTGGCTGCCTCTTTACCTTTTTGAGAAATTCCTTTGAGGTGCAGAAACTTCTAAGCTTGAGGAGTTCCCATTTATCTATTTTCTCTTTTGTTGCTTGTGCTTTGGGTGTAAAGTCTAGGAAGTGGCCGCCTAATACAAGGTCTTGAAGATGTTTTCCTACATTATCTTCTAGGAGTTTTATGGTACTTTCTTTTATATTGAGATCTTTGGTCCATTTTGAGTTAATTTTTGTGTAGGGGGTGAGGTAGGGGTCCTCTTTCATTCTTTTGGATATGGATATCCAACTCTCCCAGCCCCATTTGTTGAAAAGACCATTATGACTCAGTTCAGTGACTTTGGGGGCCTTATCAAAGATCAGTCGGCCATAGATCTGAGGGTCTATCTCTGAATTCTCAATTCGATTCCATTGATCTATATGTCTATCTTTGTGCCAGTACCATGCTGTTTTGGCAACTGTGGCTTTATAATAAGCTTCAAAGTCAGGGAGTGTAAGTCCTCCCACTTCGTTTTTCTTTTTTAGAGTGTCTTTAGCAATTCGAGGCATCTTCCCTTTCCAAATAAATTTGATAACTAGCTTTTCCAAGTCTGCAAAGTAGGTTGTTGGAATTTTGATTGGGATTGCATTGAATCTGTAGATGAGTTTGGGTAGAATTGACATCTTAATGACATTTAGCCTTCCTATCCATGAACATGGAATATTTTTCCATCTTTTAAGGTCCCCTTCTATTTCTTTTAGTAGAGTTATGTAGTTTTCTTTGTATAGGTCTTTTACATCTTTGGTTAAGTTTATTCCTAGGTACTTGATTTTTTTAGTTGCTATTGAAAATGGTATCTTTTTCTTGAGTGTCTCTTCAGTTTCTTCATTTCTAGCATATAGAAACATTACTGACTTATGTGCATTAATCTTGTATCCCGCTACTTTGCTAAATTTGTTTATTAGCTCTAGTAGGTGTATCGTTGATTTCTCAGGGTTTTCTAGATATAAGATCATATCATCTGCAAACAATGACAGTTTTACTTCTTCTTTTCCAATTTGGATGCCTTTTATTTCTTTGTCTTGCCGGATTGCCCTGGCTAGCACTTCCAGCACAATGTTGAATAACAGTGGTGACAGCGGGCATCCTTGTCTTGTTCCTGATCTTAGAGGGAAGGCTTTCAGTCTCTCACCATTGAGTACTATGCTGGCTGTGGGTTTTTCATATATGCTCTTTATCATGTTGAGGAAGTTTCCTTCAATTCCTACCTTTTGAAGTGTTTTTATCAAAAAGGGATGTTGGATTTTGTCAAATGCTTTTTCAGCATCTATTGAGATGATCAATTGATTTTTCCCTTTCGAGTTTTTAATGTGTTGTAATACATTGATTGTTTTTCTTATGTTGAACCATCCTTGCATGCCTGGAATGAACCCCACTTGGTCATGGTGTATGATTTTTTTAATGTGTCTTTGGATTCGATTTGCAAGTATTTTGTTGAGGATTTTTGCATCTATATTCATTAGGGAGATTGGCCGGTAGTTTTCCTTTTTTGTAGCATCTTTGCCTGGTTTTGGTATTAGATTGATGTTAGCTTCATAAAATGAGTTAGGTAGTGTTCCATTTTCTTCAATGTTTTGAAAGAGTTTGAGTAAGATTGGTGTCAGTTCTTTCTGGAAAGTTTGGTAGAATTCCCCTGTGAAGCCATCTGGCCCTGGGCATTTATTTGTGGGAAGATTTTTGATGACTGATTGGATCTCTTTGCTTGTGATGGGTTGGTTGAGGTCTTCTATTTCTTCTCTGGTCAGTCTAGGTTGTTCATATGTTTCCAGGAAATTGTCCATTTCTTCTACATTATCCAGTTTGTTGCCATACAGTTGTTCATAATATCCTCTTATAATTTTTTTAATTTCTTCAGGATCTGCAGTTATGTCACCTTTTTCATTCATTATTTTGTTTATATGGGTCTTCTCTCTTTTTGATTTTGTCAGTCTAGCTAGGGGCTTGTCAATCTTGTTGATCTTCTCAAAGAACCAACTTTTGGTGATATTTATCCTCTCTATTGTTTTTATTGTTCTCTATGTCATTTATTTCTGCTTTAATCCTTGTTATTTCTTTTCTTCTACTTGGTTTAGGATTGGTTTGCTGTTCATTTTCTAGCTTCTTCAGTTGATCCATTAGTTCTTTGATTTTGGCTCTTTCTTCCTTTTTAATATATGCGTTTAGTGCTATAAATTTCCCCCTTAGCACTGCTTTTGCTGCATCCCATAGGTTTTGGTATGTTGTGTTCTCATTTTCATTTGTCTCTATATATTTAGCAATTTCTCTTGCTATTTCTTCTTTAACCCACTGATTGTTTAGGAGTGTGTTGTTTAACCTCCAGGTATTTGTGAATTTTCTAAGTCTCTGATGGTTATTGACTTCTAATTGTATTCCATTGTGGTCAGAGAATGTGCTTTGAATAATTTCAATCTTTTTAAATTTATTGAGGCTTGTTTTATGTCCCAGCATATGATCTATTCTGGAGAAAGTTCCGTGAGCACTAGAAAAGTATGTGTATCCTGGTGATTTGGGATGTAATGTCCTGTATATGTCTGTTAAACCTAATTCATTTATCAGATTGTTTAGGTTTTCAATTTCCTTATTGGTCTTCTGTCTGGTTGATCTATGTATAGGAGAGAGTGATGTGTTGAAGTCTCCCACAATTATTGTGGAAACATCAATTGCTTCCTTTAGTTTTGCCAGTGTTTCTCTCATGTATTTTGTGGCACCTTGGTTGGGTGCATAGACATTTACGATTGTTATTTCTTCTTGCTGAATTGCCCCTTTTATTGGTATGTAGTGGCCTTCTTTGTCTCTCAAAACATCCCTGCATTTGAAGTCTATTTTATCTGAGATTAATATTGCTACACCTGCTTTCTTTTGGCTGTAGCTTGCATGAAATATTTTTTTCCATCCTTTCACTTTCAGTTTCTTTGTGTCCCTGTGTCTAAGATGAGTCTCTTGTATGCAACATATTGATGGTTCATTTTTTTTTATCCATTCTGCGAATCTATATCTTTTAATTGGGGAGTTTAATCCATTTACATTCAACGTTATAACCGTGAAGGCATTTCTTGAATCGGCCATTTTATCCTTTGGTTTATGTTTGCCATATTTTTCCCTCTCTCTATTAATATCCTTTATTGTACCCATACCGAATCTCTTTAGTACTGAACCTTTCTCCAAGTCTCTCTGTCCTGTCTTTGTTTCTCTGTCTGTAGGGCTCCCTTTAGTATCTCCAGTAGGGCAGGTCTCTTGTTAGCAAATTCTCTCAGCATTTGTTTGTCTGTGAAAAATTTAAGCTCTCCCTCAAATTTGAAGGAGAGCTTTGCTGGATAAAGTATTCTTGGCTGGAAATTTTTCTCACTCAGAATTTTAAATATATCGTGCCACTGCCTTCTCACCTCCATGGTGGCTGCTGAGTAGTCACTACTTAGTCTTATGCTGTTTCCTTTGTATGTGGTGAATTGCTTTTCTCTTGCTGCTTTCAGAACTTGCTCCTTCTCTTCTGTGTTTGACAGTGTGATCAGTATATGTCTCGGAGTGGGCTTATTTGGATTTATTCTATTTGGAGTTCACTGAGCATTTATGATTTGTGTATTTATGTTGTTTAGAAGATTTGGGAAGTTTTCCCCAACAATTTCTTTGAATACTCTTCCTAGACCTTTACCCTTTTCTTCCCCTTCTGGGACACCAATGAGTCTTATATTTGGACGTTTCATATTATCTATCATATCCCTGAGGTCCGTTTCGATGTTTTCAATTTTTTTCCCCATTCTTTCTTTTATGCTTTCATTTTCCATTCTGTCATCTTCCAGGTCACTGATTCGTTGTTCAGCTTCCTCTAGTCTTGTACTATGAGTGTCCAGAATCTTTTTAATTTGGTCAACAGTTTCTTTAATTTCCATAAGATCATCCATTTTTTTATTTAGTCTTGCAATGTCTTCTTTATGCTCTTCTAGAGTCTTCTTGATTTCCTTTATATCCCGTACTATGGTCTCATTGTTCATCTTTAGTTCTTTGAGTAGCTGCTCTAGGTGCTGTGTCTCTTCTGGTCTTTTGATTTGGGTGCTTGGGCTTGGGTTATCCATATCGTCTGGTTTTTTCATATGCTTTATAATTTTCTGTTGTTTTTGGCCTCGTGGCATTTGCTGAACTTGATAGGGTTCTTTTAGGGTTTGTAGACCTATTGAAGTCCTTATCTCTAATTTATCAGATCTACAGCTTCGTGGAGTACACTTTCTCTAACTAACCAGCAGGTGGCGTCCACGAGCCACCTGTCCTCCACAAGCCAGTTCTCCCCTGCTTAGCCTTTTTGGTGAGTGGGGGAGTGAGTCTTGTGGGGCCCAATTGGTGTACCAAGCTTGCGTGTGTAGTTGGTGTTGCCTGCCCTGTATGTGGGGCGTGTTTCTGGGCAGTCGGGGAGGGGGGGTGGCCCTAACAATCAAATCTCCCTGGTGGTCCTAGAGTTTTAAAGCTGCTGCAATACTCTAATCCTTCAGTTCAGTCCTGCCACAGTTTGTCTCTGCCACTGACCCACAAGTCCTTGGTATTGGCGTATGGCTCCTGAGACTTGCAAGTGGGCCCCTCTTCCAGGCGTGCACCCCGGGTCCTCTGTTGAGGGATGACTGTGCTATGTCGCAGGTGAGTGCCGTCCCCCCAGGGCAGTTCTGGGCTGCTGGGCTGTGTAGGGAGGCTCCCAGTCTGCTGAAATGATGGCTGAATGGGGCTTTGTTAATTCACACTGCTCCACCTTCCCAACTCTGGGACAATCAGCTGAGGTTGCAGGGAAGGCTAATGTCCACGCCCAGTTTTGTGGTGTGTGCCTGTTATTTGAAGCACTTCCGTCACACTGGGTTGTCTGGGGCAGCTCTGGGCTATGGGGCTGGCGATGGGCAGGAGTGTTTCCTGTCCACCAGAATGGTGGCTGTGAGCGGACACCCCCCTTTTCTTGGGAAGTTGTGGTGTTTATTGAATTTTCTCAGCCACTGGATTATTGCCTTTTGTCTCAGAGCTCTCTTAGTTCTGCTCTTGACTTGACCTGCCCAAATTGCAAGTCTTTGAAGCTTTCTGTATTGGGCTTCTTAGAGTAATTGTTTTAGAAAAAGAAAAAAGGATAAAAAAAAAAAAAAAAAAGGGCCCTCCTCAGAGATCTAATGGGTTATTGAAATGCTAATAGACAAAGCAACCAGGGCCATTAAGGAAAGGTCCACAGGGCAGAGGGATCAGCTTTTCTTCGGGATTTGCATATGCGCCTCAAGGCCTGAGCTCCACCCTTCCCCTTTCTGTGTTCACCAGAACTCCAAAAATCCTCTGCTTTTATTTTGGAGTTTTTCGTGTTGTTTTTTTTTTTCTATGCCTGTCTCCTCTCTGCTGGGCTGGCTGCTCTCAGATTCTCTGGTGTCTGGTCTCAGTCTATCTATGGTTGGAGTTTGGATCAGTAGAATGAGTTTCCGATAAGGGCTGCCACTGCAGTTCTCCCTTCTCCTTCCTGGAGCTGACAGCCCCTCCTCCCACGGGACTGAGCCTGGCAGGGAGGGGCGCGGGTCCCCTGGCCGCAAAAACTTACAGATTTCGCTGATCTCAGCAGTTCCACGTTTTCATGAGTGTTGTATGAAGTATGCCCAAAGACAGATTGCTCTGTGGTGTCCAGTCCACGCAGTTCCTGGCTTTCTACCTACTTTCCTGGAGGAGTAACTAAAATATACAGCTCACCAGTCTGCCATCTTGCCCCGCCTCTGGAGAATGGTATTTAGAAGCCAGTATCTGGGTCCTAGATATGCCCATTGTTATTAGGGGGTTGTTGTTCCCAATATATATATATGTATGTGTGAGTGTGTTTGAATATATGTGTTTGTACATCTGTACATACACACATAAATACATGAAAACATATTAACACATTAAATCCATATTCATTTCTCTATCTATATATAATGAGTTCACAGTGATACCTTCAATTTCAATTCAATGCTGTAGAGTTCATTCTAGTTTTCACCTTCCACACTTGTAACTCCTTTTCTGACAGTGAGGAATTTGCCTCCCATTATCCCCGTATATTTACTTATTAATTCATCTCCTTCTGTGTTCTGGTTTATTAGGCTTCTGAAAGCAAATACCATAAAATGGGTTGGCTTTTGGTAATGGTCATTTATTAGCTTACAGGGATACAGTGCTGGGGCTGTGATGATGTCCAAATCAAGGCATCATCAAGATGATACTTTCTTCCCGAAGACCAGCTGCCGGCAATCCTAGACTCCTCTGTTGCACAGCAAGGCCCTGATGGCGTCTGCTGGTCTCTCCCCCCTCTTCTGGATTTTGTTGCTTTCAGCTTCTTGCTTCCTTGGCTTTCTCTCTTTGTTTGAATTTCATTCTCTTATAAAGGACTTTAGTAAGAGGATTAAGACCCACCCTGAACGAAGTGGGTCACATCTTAACTTAAGATCCTAGTCACCGAAAGATCCTACTTACAATGGGTCCACTCCCACAGAAATGAATTAACATACTTTTCTAGGGTATATATGGCTTCAAACCATCAAACTCCACACCAAAAAACATGTTCTTTCCATATGCAAAATACATTCATTCTGGTGAATGATGTCATCAACACGGTAATGTAAACAGCTACTGAAAACCTCTCCCCAGAGATTCAGTGAAGAAAAAGGACAATTCTCACTTGTTCAGAACTCTGCAGGAAGGTATAGACTGGAGAAGGATCCCACAAACACTGAATCAAAGAAAGAGAAAAATATCAGGTAGGAAACTTCTGTCCTGGACTGGCTGGTCCTCTCCTTTCCACATCACTCAGTCTCACACAACTTGGGAAGTGTCCAGAGGCAGCAGCCGGGATCCCTCCTACCTCCCACCAGGGACACAACTATAGAATCTCTCACAGCAGTGAAACAGATCATCACCTATATCCAGACACAGAGACCCAGGTCTACAGGGACCCATGGCAGGACTTAAGCCACAGGGAAGGGTGGAATACAAAAGGGCAGCAAGGCAGAACTTCCAAAATGGAGGAATAGGGAGGGTACTGAAAAATCTTCCCTAAACTCACCAAGAAGCCAGGCAGAAAATACCCAATTCAACAGTTTGGGACCCAGGGAATTGGGGAGGACAGTTCAAGGCCCAGGTCAGTGAGGGGTGAAGAGTCTGAGAAAAAGTGGACAGAGACTGTGTTTCCAGCCCTGGGGCCTGATGCCCATCCCCCACCCTTGAGGGAAACAACAATGGGCAGCCTGATCCTTGCCTGGGGGACAGCTACAGACTGGGACACCTGAGGGAATACTCTGCTCCAAGTAAGATGGGGGAACACAGCCCTATCTTGAGCCAGATTTTGGCCAGCGAAGTGCGTGCATGGGAACCCTGCAGTTTCAGCCCTGCCTGGTCAGACACTGTCTGGGCTCCAGGAGGTACACAGCTTCTGAGGACTAGTAAGTCACTGAACAGCGCCATCTGCTGGGCAGGCTGGAAAGTGCAGGGGTGTTCCAGGACTTTTTGGAGCTTCTCTACACCCTATCCTAGGCCCACTGGATATGGTCTACACCCCCTGCACAGGAACCTGGCCTGGTTTTGGCTGAGAAATATGGATGAACCAACTGTCAAAGCATTGCCCTAAAACAAACCCAGTTCTTGCTGGCCAGTGAAAAGCGGAACATTCCTGGGCTGGCTGCTGGCTGAGGAAGTTGAAACTCTCAGTCCCCCAGCCTGAGGTCTTTCCAGGCAGGAGTCTGAGAATCACCAGACACATTGTGCCCACAGGCAGGTTCTCAGCCAAGGTGCACAGTACCCAACCCCTACATGCAGAGTCAGTGGTTTCCAGCACATACAGAGAACTAGCTGCTGCAGTTGGGGAGTGGTGGGGTTGTGGGGAAGAGGTGGCCCAAGAAGGCCATATTCTGGGATGACAGAGAAAGTACAGTCTGGCAAACTGCTTTTCTGCCCAGCCCCTAACAGATTTCCAAAAAGGGTTGCACATCCTGTGTGTGGACCTGGCCCTGGTTTGACTGGGAATTACTGACAGACTGTGCCAGTTTAGATGTACTATGTCTCCCAAAACACAATTATCTTTAATGCAATCTTGTAGGGGCAGGCCCATTAGTGTTGATTAGGTTGAAACCTATTGGTTCAGTGTTTCCACGGAGATGTGACTCAATCAACCATGGGTGAGACCTTTCATTGGATTATTTCCATGGAGATGTTGCCTCACCCATTCAGGGTGGGTCCTTATTAGATCACTGGAGTACTTTAAAAAGAGCCACACAGGCCCAGATATAGAGCAACTAAGAGTGACATTTTGAAGAGGAGCTTCAGCGAAGAGAGGACAAAACACCCCAAGAGCAACATTTTGGAGAATACCATTTTGAAACATAACCTGGGAGCAAGTAGATGGGAGCCACATGCCTTCCCAGCTAACAGAGTTTTTCCAGGCGCCAGTGGGCTTTCTCCAGTGAAGGTACCCTATTGTCAGTGCCTTACCTTGGACACTTTATGGCCTTAAGACAATAAGTTTGTAACCAAATAAACCCCCTTTATAAAAGCCAGTCCATTTCTGGTATTTTGCATAATGGCAGCTTTAGCAAACAGAACACAAACCAAGTGCCAAAGGAGACATTCAACACAAACAGAAGCAACTACAAAATCTTAGATGAGTGAGGGAAATCAACTTTCAAAATAACCTTAACAAGATAATCAAATGCCAAGAAACCAAGTAAAATTACAAAGCATATGAATAAGCAGGAAAATATGGCCAAACCAAATGACTAAATTAAAAAGCTGGAGGAGACACAGAATTTGGAACAACTAATCAAAGATGTTCATAAAAATCTGCATAACTTCAATGAGTTGGCTAAAGAGATAAAGGATATCCAGAAGACACTAGAAGAGCATAAACAAGAATTTGAAAGAAAAAATAGAAAAATAGCTGATCTTATGGAAAAGAAACTGTAGATCAATTTTAAAATATACTGTAGACACACAACAGCAGATTTGAAGAGGTAGAAGAAAGAATAAGTGAACTAGAGGACAAAACAACTGAATTCAAATGCACAAAAGAACAAATGGTGAAAACGATATGTGCTGGTTTGGATGTATTGTGTCCCCCAAAACACCATTATCTTTGATGCAGTCTTGTGTGGGCAGGAAATGTATTGATGTTGATTGGTTGGAGACTTTTGATTGGATTTTCCATGGTGATGTGATCACTTAGCTGTGGGTGAGATCTTTCACTGGATAATTTCCATGGAGCTGTGGCCCTGCCCATTCAGCGTGGGCCTTGATTAGTTACTGGAGCACTATATAAGCTCAGACAGAGGGAGCAAGCTTGCTGCAGCCAAGAGGGACACTTTGAAGAACGCACAGAAGCTCAGAGAGTAGCTGCAGATGAGAGAGTTTGAAGATGGCCATTGAAAGCAGACTCTTGCTCCAGAGAAGCTAAGAGAGGACAAAAACCCCAAGAGGAACTGATAATGACATTTTTGAGGAACTGCAGCCTAGAGAGCAATGTCCTGGGAGAAAACTATTTTGAAACCAGAACTTTGGAGCAGATGCCAGCCATGTGCCTTCCCAGCTAACAGAGGTTTTCTGGACAGCATTGGTCATACTCCAGTGAAGGTACCTGATTGCTGATGACTTACCTTGGACACTTTATGGCCTTAAGACTGTAACTTTGTAACCAAATAAACCCCCTTTGTAAAAGCCAATTCATTTCTGGTGTTTTGCATCCCAGCAGCATTAGCAAACTAGAACATGATGGAAAATTTTGATTTGGGCCTCAGGGAAATGATTGGCGACATGAAGCACACAAATATAAGAATCATTGATGTCCCAGAAGGAGAAGAGAAGAGTAAAGGGCTAGAAAGATTATTTGAAGAGATAATTGGGAAAAGCTTCCCATCCCTTATAAAAGACATAAATTTGCAAATCAAAGAGGCATCATGAACTCTGAATAGAATAAATCAAAATAGACCCACTCCAAAACCCATACTAATCAGACTGCCAAATGCTGAAGAGAAGGAGAGACTCCTGAGGGCAACAAGAGAAAAGTGAATCACCACATACAAGGGAAGACACATAAGACTAAGCACTGACTACTCATCAGGCACTATGGAGGCAAGAAGGTAGTGGTACAATATATTTAAGATTCTGAAAAAGAAAAATTGCCAGCCAAGAACTCTTTATTCAGCAAAGCTGTCCTTCAAAGGTGAGGAAGAGTTTAAAATTTTCACAGATAAACAAATGGTGAGAGAATTTGTTAATAAGAGACCTGTCTTACAAGAAATACTAAAGGGAGTTCTGTCAGCTGAAAAAAAAAAAAAAAAAAACAGAAGACAGAGGTCTGGAGGAGGGCACAGAATTGAAGAGTATTCACAAGGGATTTAAAGGATAAAAAGAGAGAGAGGAAAAAATAGATCTGACAAACAGAAACCAAAAGAGAAGAGGGTTGAATCAAGAACAGCCTTTACCATAATAATTTGAATGTTAATAGATTAAACTCCCCAATTAAAAGGTACAGATTGGCAGAATGGATTAAAAAATATGATCCATCTATATGCTGTTTACAAGAGACTCATCTTAGATAGAAAAACATTGAAAGTAAAAGGATGGAAAAAGATATTCTATAAAAGCAGTAACCAAAAGAAAGCTGGGGTAGCTATACCATATATCAGACAAAATAGACTTTAAATATAAAGATGTCATAGGAGACAAGGAAGGACACTATATTAATAAAAGCAGAAATTATCCATGAATAAATAACAATCATAAATGTTTATGCACACAACCAAGGAGCTCCAAAGCACACGAGGCAAACATTGGCAAAACTGAAGGGAGAAATAGATGTTTCTATAATAGTAGGAGACTTCAAAATACCACTCTTTTCTATAGATGAAACAACCAGACAGAGGATAGATAAGGAAACAGAGAACCTAAACAATGTGATAAATGAATTAGACCTAAAAGACATATGTAGATTGTTGCACCCCTAAACACCAGGATATACATTCTTCTCAAGTGCTCATGGAACATTCTCTGGAAATCAAGAGTACAGCATATCAAAACCTATGGGATGCAGAAAAGGTGATACTGAGAAGAAAATTTGTAGCTCTAAATGCCTACAATAAAAAGGAAGAAAGAGCTAAAACCAAAGAGCTAACAGAACAACTGAAGAAACTTGAGAAAGAGCAGCAAACTAACCCTAAAGCAAGTAGAAGAAAAGAAATAACAAAGATTAAAGCAGAAATAAATGAATTGGGGAACAAAAAAAAAAAAAACAACAAGAGAGAATCAATAAAACCAAAAGTTTGTTCTTTGAGAAGATCAACAAGATTGACAAACCCTTAGCTAGACTAACAAAGTCAAGAAGGAAGAAGATGTAAATAAATAAAATCAGAAATGAGAAGGGGAAATTACCATGGACCCCAAAGAAAGAGAAAAAAAACCTGAGGATTGTGCCAGTTTGGATATATTATGTCCCTGCAAAAGCCATTATCTTTACTGCAATCTTGGGGGGGCAGACTTATTAATCTTTTTGATTTGGGTGTAACCTCTTGACTGAATGTTTCCATGGAGATTTGACCCTACCCATTCAGGGTGGGTTTTGATTAGTCTACTGGAGTCTTTAAAGGGAGCCCACACAGAGAGCAGAGAGATGAAAAATGTCCCAGGTTATGCTAAGCCAGGCCCAGATGCTTGCTGACACTTTGAGATGCTAGCCCAGAGTTTGCTCTGGAGAAGCTAAGAGGACAAAACACCCAAGAGCAGCTGAGAGAGACTTTTGGAGAGACTGAGATGCTAACTGATGCTTGGAGATGCAGACAGAAGGATGTTTGGAGATGCTAAGCTAAGAGAAACCCAGAGACATTTTGGAGAAAGCCATTTTGAAACACAATCTGAGAGCAAAGAACAGCAGATGCCCGACACGTGCCTTCCCAGCTGACAGAGGTGTTTGGGCACTTTCATGGTCTTAGGACTGTAACTTTGTAACTGAATAAACCCCCTTTATAAAAGCCAATCCATTTCTGGTATTTTGCATAACAGAAGCTCTAGCAAACCGGAACAAGGATACTATGAACAACTGTACACCAACAAACTAAATAACTTTGATGAAATGGACAATTTTCTAGAACCACACAAAAAACCTATACTGACTTGAGAAGAAACAGAAGACCTCAACAATCACAAGTAAAGGAATTCAGTCAGTCATCAGAAACTTCCTACAAAGAAAAGCCCAGAGCCAGATGGCTTCACAGGGGAATTTTACCAAACATTCCAAGAAGAACTAGCACCATTCCTGCTCAAACTGTTCCAAAAAATTGAAGAAAAGGGAATACTACCTAATTCATTCTATGACACAAACATCACTCTAATACCAATAAAAATAGAACAAGAAAGGAAAACTACAGACCAATCTATCTAATTACTATAGATGCAAAAATTCTAAAAAAAATACTTGCAAATCAAATCCAACAGCAGATTTAAAAGAATTATACACCACAACCAGTTGGGGTTTATTCCAGTCATGCAAGGGTGGTTCAACACAAGAAAATCAATGTAACAACACATTAATAAATTGAAAGGGAAAAAAAATCACATGATCATCTCAATGCAGAAAATGCATTTGACAAAATTCAGCATCTTTTCTTGATAGAAATATTTTAAAAGGTAGGAATTGAGGCAAACTTCCTCAATATGATAAAGGGCATATGTTAAACACCCACAGTCAGCATCATACTCAATGGTGAGAGACTGAAAGCCTTTCCCCTAAGACTGGGAATGAGATAAGGATGCTCACTGACACCACTGTTATTCAACATTGTGCTAGAAGTTCTTGCTAGAGCAATTAGGCAAGAAAAAGAAAAGGCATATTTGGAAAATCCTGAGAAATCTACAACAAAGCTACTTCAGCTAATAAATGAGTTCAGCAAAGTGGTGGGTTACAATATTAACATGCAAAAATCAGTAGTGTTTCTATATCTGAGGATATATTAAGAAAAAAGTTCCATTCACAATAGCAACTAAAAGAATCAAGTCTCTAGGAAAAAACTTAACCAAGGATGTAAAGGACCTATACACAGAAAACTATGAAACATTGCTAAAAGAATTCAAAGAAGACCTAAATAGATGGAAAGACCTTCTATATTCATTGATAGAAAGGTGTGCTGGCTTGGATATTTTATGACCCCCAAAAAACCACGTTCTTGAATGCAATCTTGTGGGAGCAGACGTATTAGTGTTGATCAGGGTGTGACCTCTTGATTTGATGTTTCCATGGAGATGTGACCCACCCAACTGTGGGTAATACCTTTGATTAGATTATTTCCATGGAGGTGTGGCCCTGCCCGTGCAGCATGGGTCTTAATTTAATCACTGGAGTTCTATATAAAAAACTCACAAACAGAAGGCCCTCAGAGCAGCTGAGAGTGACATTTTGGAGAGTAGCTAAGAGGACATATGCCCCAAGAGCAACATTTTGAAGAGCACTGTAGCCAAGAGAGACATTTTGAAGATGGCCATAGAAAGTAGACTTCTGCTACTCCAGTTTGCCTGGGAAAAACTAAGAGAATACCCCCAGATGCCTAGAGAGAAATGTCCTGGGAGAAAGCCATTTTGAAACACAACCTGGGAGCAAAGGAAGAAGATGCCAGCCACATGCCTTCCCAGACAACAGAGGTGTTCTAACGCCATTGGCCATTCTTCTGTGCAGGTACCCTATTAGTGATGCCTTAGCTTGGACACTTTTATGGCCTTAAGATTGTAACTTTGTAACAGCCAATCCATTTCTGGTGTTTTGCATAATGGCAGCATTAGCAAACTGGAACAGAAAGCTAAATGTTGTTAAGATGTCAGTTCTATCCAAATTGATCCAGATTCAATGCAGTACCAATCAAAATTCCAACAACTTACTTTGCAGATTTGGAAAAGTTAGTTATTAAGTTTATTTGGAAGGGAAAGGGGCCTTGAATAGCCAGTAGCATCCTAAAAAGGAAAAACAAAGTGGGAGGACTTACATTTCCTGACTTTAAAGCTTATTATAAAGCCACAATGGTCAAAAATAGGATGGTAATGGCTCAAAGACAGACATATTGATCAATGGATTCTAACTGAGAGTTCATAAATAGGCCCTCAGGTCCATGGTCAACTGATTTTTGACAAGGCCATCAAATCCACTGTACTGGGACAGAAGGGTCTCGTCAATAAATGGGGCAGGGAGAACTGGATATCCATACCCAAAGGAATGAAAGAGGACCCCTACATCACATGCTATACAAAAGTCAACTCAAAATGGATAAAAGACTAAGTATAAGAGTCAGTACAATAAAACTCCTAGATGAAATTATAGGCAAACATCATCAAGACCTAGTGATAGGAGGTAGCTTCTTAGACCTTACAACCAAAGCACAAGCAAGGAAAGAAAAAATAGGTAAATGGGAACTCCTCAAGATTGAACACTCTGTGCTTCAAAGGACTTTGACAAAAAGGTGAAGGGGCAGCCAACTCAATGGGAGAGAATATTTGGTAACCATAGGTGCCAATTTGGATATATTATGTCCCCACGAAAAACCATGTTCTTTAATGCAATCTTTTGGGGGCAGACTGATTAGTCCTGATTAGGGTGGAACCTCTGATTAGATTATTTCCATAGAGGTGTGGACCCCACCCATTCAGGGTGGGTCTTGATAAGATCACTGGGGTATTTAAGAGAGCCAGGAGCCAACACAGGTGCTAATGCTGATGCTTGGAGATGTTTAGAAATGTGAACAGAAGGATGTTTGGAGATGCTAAGCTAAGAGATGAAGTCCAGAATTTGCCCTGGAGAAGCTAAGAGAGGATCCCCAGATGCTTAGAGAGAAATGCCCCAGGAAAAAGAAGCAAGGACACACAGGATCTGAGAGAGAGGAGCAAAGACAGAAGCCCAGAGACATTTTTGGAGAAGGCCATTTTGAAACAAAACCCAGGAGCAAAGGACCAGCAGACGCCAGCCATATACCTTCCCAGCTGACAGAGGTATTCCAGAGCCATCAGCCATTCTTCAGTGAAGGTATCATCTTGTTGACACCTTAATCTGGACACTTCTATGGTCTTAGAACTGTAACTCTGTAACCTAATATATCCCCTTTATAAAAGCCAATCCATTTCTGGTATTTTGCATAATGGCAGCATTAGCAAACCAGAATACCGTACACCCGATAAGGGTTTGATATCCAGTATATATAACGAAATCCTACAACCCAACAATAAAAGGACAAACCCAATTATAAAATGGACAAAAGATATGAATAGACATTTTTCCAAAGAGGAAATACAAATGTCTAAAAAGCACATGAAAAGATGCTCAGTTTCATTAGATATTAGGGAAACACAAATCAAAACCACGAGAGATCATCTCACACCTACTAAAATGGCTGCTATTAAATAAACATAAAAGTACAAATGTTGGAGAGGATATGGAGAAACAATAACATTTATTCGCTGCTGGTAGGAATGTAAAATGGTACAGCCACTGTTGAGGATGGTTTGGTGGTTCCTCAGGAAGCTAAGTATAGAGTTGCCCTATGACCTGGCAATCCCGCTACTCGGGATATACCCAGAAGATCTGAAAGCAGGGACATGAACGGGCATTTGCATGACAATGTTCATAGTGGCAGTATTCACAATTGCCAAAAAATGGAAACAACCTTTCAACAGAAGAATGGATAAACAAAATGTGGTAAATACATACGATGGAATATTATTCAGAAGTAAGAAGGAATGAAGTCCTGAAGCATGTGACAGCTTGGATGAATCTTGAGGACACAATGTTAAGTGAAATAAATCAGACATCAAAGGACAAATATTCTCTGATTTCACTAATATGAACTAACAAGAGCATGTAAACTCAGAATCTTAAAATGTAGACTATAGGGTACCTAGAGATAGACAGAAGTTAGAGAAGGGGGAGCAGTCACCTAATACGTACAGAATTGTTAATGAGGTTGAAGTTAAGTGTTTGGGAATGGATAGAGGTGATGGTAGCTTGTTATTGGGATTATAGGTGCTAGTGCTATATTGTAGTTGAATTTGATTGAAACTGGTTAAGGTCATGTATGTCACCAATTAATACTACAAATATAAATAAGTTCTTGCATGAACTACTACAAATGTAAAAGAAAATAATAGAAGGTTATATGGGAAAAACACAGCTATTGTAAACTATGGACTATAGTTAATAGTAATATTTTAATATTCTTTCAACAACAGTAACAAATTTCCTACACCAATACTATTGGTCAACAATAATGGGGTATGATGGGTATAGAAGGATTTGGGTTTTATTTTTTATTCTTATTGCTGTTCTGGAGTAACAAAAATATTCTAAATTGATCATGGGGATATATGCAAAACTATGTGATGATACTGTAAGCCAGTAATTGTATACTTTTGGTGATTTGTGTGGTATGTGAGTATATCTCAATAAAATTTTAAAAAATACATTCATTCCATCACAATATCCCAAAAGCCTTAAATCATTTCAATAACAATATTAAGTACAAAGTCTCAACAATATCAGTTATAGGTGTGGTCTGTCCTGGGGCACAATTCCCCTCCATCTGTGGACCTGTGAAACTTGGAGAACAAGTTATCTGCTTCCAATACACAAAGGAGGGACATAGGATACACATTTCCATTCCCATAGAGAGAAATTGGAAGGAAAACATGGGTCACAGGTTCCAAAAAACTCCAAAGCTTACAGGGCATACTCCATTAGATTTCAAGGCCTGAGAACCATCTACAGAATGATGCTTTATCTTCAGGGCCTGATGGAGCTGTGATGAAGTTCATCTCCAACATCTTCAAGCATTGGGTGACAGCCAGACTCCACCCTCCTCAAGCACTGGGTTGGCAACCAAGCTCTCTGCAATCCCCCAGGCATCTGAGAACACTGGGGTGGTAAACACTCTTCTTGAACAAAGGGGCGGAAGGCCTACCCTCCTCAAGTGCCTGGGTGCATTCCATTGCAGTTTCATCTGGTGAAATAGAATTAATCTCTTGATTCGTGATACCAATGGTTGACTAGATGGTGAGGTACCTGGAGGGAACATGATTGGGAAATTGGTGTCAAAGAGGACTGGGGAAGAGGTACGTGGATAGAACTTTCTGAGTGGGCAAAAAACATGAAGATATTTGTATCCTGTGTGAATGTGACCAGAGGGTGACTTCAGCAGAGAAAGACTTTAATAATCAAGTAGATAAGACAACCCATTCTGTGGAATATCAGTCAGCCTTTTTCCCCAGTCCAGAAAAAGGTTATTGCCTGATGAGCTCAAGAACAAAGTGGCCATGGTGGTAGGAATGGAGGTTATTCCTGGGCTCAGCAACATGGACTTCGACTTACCAAGGCCGACCTGGCCACAGCCACTGCTGATTGCCCAATCTGCCAGCAGCAAAGACCAACACTAAGTCCCCAATATGGTACCATTCCCCGAGGTGATCAGCCTGCTATCTGGTTGCAGGTTGATTACATAGGATCACTTCCATCACTGAAGGGCAGCTATTTGTTCTAACTGGAATAGACACATACACTGGATATGGGTTTTGTATGCAATGCTTCTGCCAAAACTACCTTCCACCCCTTTGCTCATGAAGAGTATTTACCACCCCAGTGTTCTCAGATGCCTGGGAGATTGCAGAGAGCTTGGCTGCCAACCCAATGCTTGAGGAGGGTGGACTTATGGAATGCCTTATTCACTGTCATAGTATTCCATACAGCATTGCTTCTAATCAAGGAAACTACTTCACAGCAAATGATGAGCTGGAATAGGCACATGCTCACTGGTCTTAACATGTTCCGCATCATCCTGAAGCAGCTGGATTTATAAAACAGTGGAATTGCCTTTTGAAGACTCAATTACAGTGCCGACTAGGTAGCAATACCTTGCAGGACTGGGGCAGTGTTCTCAAGGAGGCTGTGTATGCTCTAAATCAGCATCCATCTATGGTGCTGTTTCTCCTGTAGCCAGGATTCACAGGTCCAGGAATCAAGGGGTGGAAATCAGAGTGGCACCACTCACTATTATCTCTAGTGATCCACTAGAAAAATTTCTCTTCCTGCCCCTCTGCTGGTCTACAGGTCTTAGTTCCAAAAGGAGGAGTGCTTCCATCAGGACACACAGTAGTGTTTCCGTTGAACTTGGAGTTAAGACTCCCACCTGGCTGCTTTGGGCTCCTCATGCCTCTGAATCACTCCATTAGATTTCAAGGCCTGAGAACCATCTACAGAATGATGCTTTATCTTCAGGGCCTGATGGAGCTGTGGTGAAGTTCATCTCCAACATCTTCAAGCATTGGGTGACAGCCAGGGAAAGGAATTACTATATTGACTGGGGTGATTGATCCTATCAAGAGGATATTGGACTGCAACTACACAATAGAGGTAAAGAAGAGTTTTCCTGGAACAGAGATCCCTTAGGGTATCTCTTAGTACTACCGTGCCCTGTGATTAAAGTCAATGGGAAAACTGCAACAACCTAATCCAGGTAGGACTAACCAATGGCCCAAAAACTTCAGGAATGAAGTTTTGGGTCACCCCACCAGGCAAAGAACCATGGCCAACTGAGGTGCTTGCTGAGGGTAAAGGGAACATGGAATGGGTTATGGAAGAAGGTAGTGATAAATACAAACTACAACCACATAACCAGTTACAGAAATGAGGATTGTAATGATTATGAATATTTTTTCCTTGTTTTGTTATGAGTATGTTTATATATGTACATAAAGTAAATATCTTTGTTTTCTTCCCTATATTATCCCCTTATCATATGACATAAGTTGTATTAGTTTCATGTCATAGTATTTAAGTTATAGAATATCAAGGACTTGTACCCTATTCTGGAGAGATTTAGTGCCTTTCCAGTTGTATGCAGGACAGTCGAGTGTTAGGCAAAAAAAATGTCTGTTATTGTTTTTTATTTAGCAATTAAGTATGGTTTAAGGTGATGTGTATGGCTGCCAAGTTGACAAGGGGTGCTGTGATGGTTAGATTCATGTGTCAGCTTGGCCAGGTTATGGTACCCAGTTGTTTGGTCAAGCAAGCACTGGCCTGATTGTTACTGTGAGGACATTTTGTGAACTTAAATCATTAGTTAGTTGATTGCATCTCTGGCTGATTACATCTACAGTTAACTGAGGAGATTGCCTTCAATAATAAGGGACATTTTGTCCAATCAGTTGAAGGCTTCAAAAGGAGAAGTGATGATTTCAGCAGTCAGAAGAGAGAATCTCCATCTCTCCGTCAGCCAGTTAGCTTCTCCTGGGGAATTCATCAAAAACCTTCATCCGAGTTCCCAGCTTGCAGCCTGGGAATTTGGACGTGTGCATGTGTGCCAGTTTGAATATATTGTGTCCCACAAATGCCATTATCTTTGATGTAATCTTGTGTGGGCAGATGGTTATCAGTGTTGATTAGATTGTAATTCTTTGAGTGTTTCTGTGGAGATGCACCCCACCCAACTGTGGGTGATGACTCTAATTGGATAATTTCCATGGAGTGTTGGCCCACCCATTGGGTGGGCCTTGATCAGTGGAGCCATATAAATGAGCTGACAGGCAGAAGGAACTTGGTGCAGCTGTGAGTGATGTTTTGAAGAGGAACCACAGCCAAGAGGGACACTTTGAAGAAAGCACAGGAGCTGCAGATGAGAGACAGTTTGAAGACGGCCATTGAAACCTGATTCTTGCTCCAGAGAAGCTGAGAGAGGACAAATATCCCAAGTGCAAATGAGTGACATTTTTGAGGAACTGCAGCCTAGAGAGGAACGTCCTGGGAGAAAGCCATTTTGAAACCAGAACTTTGGAGCAGACGCCAGCCACGTGCCTTCCCAGCTAACAGAGGTTTTCCGGACACCATTGGCCATCCTCCAGTGAAGGTACCCGATTGCTGATGTGTTACCTTGGACACTTTTATGGCCTTAAGACTGTAACTGTGTAACCAAATAAACCCCCTTTTATAAAAGCCAATCCATCTCTTGTGTTTTGCATTCTGGCAGCATTAGCAAACTAGAACAGCATCCCCACAGTCACATGAGACAATTTTTATTAAATTGTCTCATAATATTTCATAATAATGAATGTTTATGAATAAAATTTCATGATGTTTAAGGATATATCCTGTCAATTCTGTTTCCCTAGAGAACCCTGACTAATATACTCTATGCAGCTAATCTCCCATAGCAGCATCCAGAGATGTCTCCACTCTGTGCCCTATGCCCTTCTCACCTGCTTCGGCTTTGATCTCCTACTCTGGGCCACACCACTGCTCAGTTACCTTTCTTACCGCACTCACACTCCAACACCCCACATCAGCACATCCCCCATGTGGACCCCCTCCTTGCCCTGCTTGTGCTCTAACGCCCCATGCCAGGCTGTGCCTCTGCAGTCAGGCCCTTCTCACCCGACTTGAATTCTGACCCCCACACTTAGCCACCCCCATATGGGGATACTTCTCTCAAAGGATACTAATTATATGGACTAGAGATTTTTTTTAAGTTTTCTTCTGTTTCCTTTTGTCATTTCTGTTTTCCTCTCCTTTTTTTATTGTGGAAAGAGATGCATAAAAATACCATTTTAAAATGTACAGTTCAGTGGTATTTAAATACATTTACAATGTTGTGTAACCATCACCACTATCTAGTTTCAGAATTTTTCATCACCCCAAACAGAAACGTTGTATCCATTAAGCAGTTGCTCCTCATTTCCCCATCCCCTAAGATTCCAGCAACCATGAACCTTCATTCTGTCTCTATGGATTTGTGTTTTCTGGATAATTCATACAAAAGGAATCACACTATATGTGGTCTTTTGTGTCTGGCTTCTTTTACTTGGTATAAAGTTTGCAAAGCTCACCCATGTTGTAGCATGTATCAACCCTTCATTCCTTTTTATGGATGCAAAATAGTCCATTGTATGGATATAGCACATTTTGTTTATCCATTCATCTGTTGATGGACATTTAGGTTTCCACCTTTTGGCTACTGTGAATAATGCTCTATGAACATTTGGTACAAGTTTTTGTTCAGACACCTGCTTTCAATTGTTTTGAATATATATGCAGGGGTGGAATTGCTTAGTAATGTGGCAATTCTATGCTTAACTTTTTGAAGCACCTCCAAACTGTTTTCCACAGCAGCTGCACCACTTTACATTCTCACCAGCAATATATTAGGGTTCCAGTTTATCCACATTCTTTCCATCACTGGTTATTTTCCATATCCTTTTTTTTAAATGGTTATCCTATGGAATATGAAGTAGTGTCTCATTCTGGTTTTGATTTGCATTTCCCTAATGACTAATGATGTTGCGCATCTTTTCATACACTTATTGAACATTTGTATATCTTCTTTGTAGAAATGTCTCCTCAAGTCTTTTGCCCATTTAAAAATTATCTTTTTGCTGTTGCGTTTCAAGAGTTCTTTATATATTGTGGATATTAGACCATTATCAGATATTTGACTTGCAATATTTCCTCCCATTCTATAAGTTGTCCTTTCACTGTTTTGATAGTGTCCTTTGATGCACAAAAGTATAACTCTTTTTAATTTTGATGAAGCACAATTTATCTAGTTTTGCTTTTATTGCTTGTGCTTTTGGTGTTATATTTAAGAAATCATTGCCAAATCAAGGCCATGAAGTTTTGCCCCTATGCTTTCTTCTAAGAGTTTTACAGTTTGAAATTTTTTCTTTAGGTCTTTATCCATTTGGGGTTAATTTTTTATATCATTCATTTCTCTATTCGTTTTGTTTTTCATTTTGGAAGTCTTCCTCAAATGCCCAGTGGTCTTTGGTTGTAAGAGTAAGAGTAAAGCACAACAGTGCTGACTGGAATCTCATATGTGGGCAAAGCTTTTAGACTGCTGGACTTCACTTCAGGTGATCATATGGCAAATGAGCTATTTACTGGAGGACCCATAAGTGCCAATATATGGAGGGCTATTTTTCTGGAGTTGTTGTTTCTTCAAAGAAAAGACTTGATAATCCTGTGTTTGGGTTATATGATAGAGATTTGTAATGGGGTAAGGAGGGCAATGAGGCTCAGCCCTCTTTAGATAGGGAAGTTCCTGGCTGACCTCATCCCTCTCTCAGTGACACAACCTACCTCTGATACTACAAGAATTTTCCTGTACAAGACAGACTTTGCATCATTGACAAAATACTGTTGTCTGGTCCATCATGTTCATTCCTGTTGCCAGGTGCTTTACAAGAATACAGCAGATACTGCTGGTTGCCTACTCGCCAGCCATTCCCAACCCATTCTTCCCTGCCTCTGTCATGTGTTCACTTTCCCAGAACATGTAGAAGCTAGGAGGGCTCGTGTGGTCTTATGATCCAGGAGTGACAAATACAACAAAAAGGGTGTTTTCTAGGGAGCTTCTGGGAAATATTTCTCCTCTTTGATTAAAGGCAAGAGATGCAGGAAGAGAAAGACACTGCCCCACACCCCTCTTCTCACTTCCAGCCTTTGAGTAAGACTGTGCAAGGACCTGCAAGATGGTTGAAGCTGTAGAAGCCATCTTGGAAAGATGAGAGAAAGGCCAAGAGCATCACAGATTCACCAAACTGGTGTCTAGAGGTCACGGAGCCACTGGGCACAGCTGGCTCATTGGCTTTGATTCCCTGATCTTTCTTAAGTACCTTTTTATCCTCCTTCCACTCTTCTTATTTCCCATCTCCTTTTCTCTTTCTCCTCTTTTCTGTTCTCCCTTCTTAACATATTTAAGGGCTCTGAAGCTGGGACAGGATGAATCAGGGACACAGGCAACATTATAGGCCCTGCTCTCATTAAGTCTTTTTGGAAACAAGATGGGATACGAAGAAATTAACAAGTTGCTTCCCCATGTCTGGTTTTCAACTCTAACTCCCTTCTCCTTTCTGCTGCCAAAGTGTCCTTGATTTGTAGGTCAATCAAGATTTCTCATGCCCTAAAGATAAAATCTAAATTCATTAACCTGGTCCCTCAAAGCTCTTCAGGGTATGATCCCTGTCCCCTCTCTATGCTCGTCTCCTGCCACTTTCCCTGTGCTTCAGTCTTGCTGAGGCACTTAGGGTTCCTGGAGGGTATGCTGTGCCATTTCATCTCTGGGGCTCTGTTCTCCCTGCTAGAAACACACGCTTCTCTCCGTTGTTTGCCTATCACACCCGAACTTCCTTTTGTTCAAGGTCACCTCCTCTGTGAAGCCTTCCTTCCCTCCCAGGCACGATGGGTTGCTCAGACCTTTAGTCTTTGAGCATTCCTTTAGTAGAGCCATTTTCTCTCTGCAGTGCATTTATTTGGTGCTTGTCTCCCCCATTAGTCTGTGAGTTCCTTGACAGCATAATATACGTCTTGTTTTTGTTCCCCTAGCATGGAGCATAGAGATGTACCCTGCCATGCCTTGGTGTTCTCTAACTCTTCAAAAAGGGTAACTTTCCTCCCCGCGCCCCTCTGCGGCGCCCCAGGCCTGGCTGCGCTTGTCGGCCAAGGGGCGAGCCGCCACTGCCCCGGAGCCTAGGCCACCCTCCTCCAGCTGGAGGGGCTGTGGCCGGACCCGCTGGGGTTGGAGGTCAGAGGTCAGAGGCCGCGCCTAGATGGACCGATGCCCGTCTAAGCCCAGGGGCCGGCCGCTCCCGGGTGTCTTCGTCAGCACCTGCATGAGGACCCCTTTCGGTTAAGAAAATGAGGCAGAAGGAAGTGTTAACTGAGACCTTCCAAGGCCCAGCTGTGGTCTGCAGGACACCCACCAGCTGTGTTTACATGTTCAGGAATGGCAGCGGGGACACAGGGGACTCCTCTGAAGGGCCCGGGGGCAAGGAACTCCAGAGCGAAGCCCACCACCCTGGCCAACCGCGAGCTGGGGACGTGGTGCTGATGTGGCGGGAGCTGGCCCAGGAGGACAGCCTCAACAAGCTGGCCCTTCAGTGCAGCTGCAAAGTCGCAGATATCAAGAAAGTCAACAACTTCATCAGAGAACAAGACTTATATGCTTTAAAATCTATGAAGATTCCAGTGAAAAACCATGGGATTCTAACAGAGACCCACAGAGCGCTAACCCCCACCTCCACCCCCCACCCCCTCCACCCCACCCCCGAATCCAAACCAGAGTCCTAGAAGGAAAGTAAAAGAATGCATTGGCGGTCCCTACTGCTGACTTAAAATACTTTTGTGATAGCATTTAAGCATGTACAAACACAGTGCTAGGTCCAAGTTCCTTATTCTTCTCTCTTTTGTGACCCCCCCCAAAAATTGGCACATAAAGTACAAATCAAACTGAAAAACCAGTTCCTTGCCACTGACAACGGATTTGTACCGACTGCTCTGGTATAGGTCTTTTGAAGGTCGTGTGTCCTTTCTGCCATATGTCCCGGGATTTGACTCGGTTTTCCCACCACTTTTCTGCATCGGATCCTTTGTTCAAACAGTGGAGAAAAGGCACAAAACTATGTGTAATGAATTTTTTTAAAAGGCAGTACTATCTGAGGCCAGTTCATTATAAACACAAATGCAAACCTGGACACTGAACTCTTGTGAAAGTACTTAGCTGTTTTTAAAACAAACAAACAAATTATTTGAACTTTTCTATACTTAATTGAATGTATTAAAGACAATATGAGGTCCAGCACTGTCCACAGGGGCAATGTCTCTTTTCTTCCAGATCTTAGTCCTCCATTATAGAGACCCCTGGGGCGCTAGGATTGGTCATGTTACTGATGCTTTTGACCCCACACTTGTCTCTGAAAGATTGTGGGATGATTTGAGGCAACATGTCAGACACTATTTCATAACTCCCAGTATCCCTTTATCTCAGTGGCCCCCTCCTTGGTCCTAATGCCTGAATTTATTCCATGTTATCCCTCTAGGACATTCCTCCCTTCCTCAAGGCCAAGGCCAAGCCCATGTTATTTCAGCAGAGGACCAGGAAAGAGGTCTGAGGCTGCAGGAGCAAAGAGCTACCCTGGAAGGTAGATGCCAAAACCCCTTCTCTCACTCTGGATGCCCACCTTGTGGACAGACCTGCACTGCAGAGGCTCCTGCCAACCCCAGTCCAGTCTTCCTCCCATGCTCTGATGGGGTGAAACAGCTCATGTGTCCCGTCTCTCTTTAGAGGGGCTGGTGACCCTCGAGAATTCCATTCACCTTGTTGCCTTTTGACCCTGTTTACCTAATGGGCTCATAAAAAGTTTATGATTTTGTAGATTCTCCTGCTTTTGTTCATTGTTAGATTGGGAGCTATGTGTACTCTTGTGGTGGAACTCCTTTTTGCATTGTGATCCTTTTCCTGAAGGAGAAGATTTCATTGATTTATCCACTCAACAAATCTTATAGAAGTCCTAATGTGTGCAAGCCTCTTCATTGTGGCCCAGTGGGAAAGAAGCATGACCTAGCAGAACAACACAAGGCCCTGAAACTTGGCAGATCCTGGTTGAAAGCCCAGTGCTGCTTCTTATTACCCTCGAATAGTTATTTCTCTCTTTGAGCCTCATTTGTGAAATCAGGCTGCTGAACCCTTTGTCATGGGGTCCTTGTAAGGATTAGTGGAGTTGGTGTAAGTAATGTTTACGACGGTTCCTGGCACACAGCAGTGGCCTGATATGTGTAGCCACACCTACGTACACGTAACAGGCGGGTGCCCACCCAGGGTGCCACAGAGAAGAGCCACCCCAGCCTGGGTTGACAGGTCACCAGCCAGAGAGGGCAGAGTCCCTGCTTCCCTCCCTGCATCTTGTGGCAGGCATAGTGGGACACAGCTCAGCTCCCCCTGAACAGCGGGCAGTTAGCTGACCGCCTCTTCCCGCAGGTGTCTTCAGGATCCGCCCCAGCTTCCAAGCCGAGGCCACGCGCTTCCCTGGCAGCCCCCAGTCGATAACTGAGCATGGCTGTGGTCCAGGGCCTCGCCATTCCTGGCCCTCTTTGCGTCGGAGCTCCCCGTAGGACTGGCTGAAACTTGCTCAAAGCTTCACACAGTAGGCTACTCCTACCTGACCCCGTCCTTCCCCCTCTCCTTTCACAGGTGTCAGGCTCACCTCGCGTCTGAAGGCTTTTCCTACCTACTCCTGCCCTCTCTCCTCTTTCTCCTTCACAGTTCTAGCTCCCTCTTGGCGTCTGAATGGACACAACCCTGTTTTCTCCCAGGGCCACACTTCCTACATCAGGGTTTTGCTTAACATTCTCATAAGTGAGCTCCACGGCCAACCCCTGGAGCTGACCGAGTCACAACAGTCACCGCTGCTTCAACTGCCACCCACCTGAATGTTAATTCTATATACATTACTTGGGCTCTGACCACATGCCAGGCACTGCTCTAAATACTGGGGACACAGCGTGGAACAAAGCAGACAAGGTCTCAGCCTTCATGAAGCATATATTCTAGTGGGGGAGACAGACAAGTAACAAATGTACAAATAAATAAGTAAACAAGATCATTTCGTATGATAAGAACTATGAAGGAAATGCACAGAGCAGTGTGACTGGGAGGATGGGGGTTGGGGGAGACCTCTCTGGTGAGGGGATATTTGAGAAAGACCTGGATAATGAGAAGGAGGCAGGCATGCAAAGATGTGGGTGAAGAATGAGCACCCCAGACACAGGAGACAGCAGGTGTAAAGGCCCTGAGGTGAGACTGAGCTTGGTGGCCAAAGAAGAAAGAAAGCCAGTGGGACATGACTGGAATGTGATGACCAAGGCGATCTTGGCAGGAGATGAGATCTAGGACATTGTATTAGTTATCTATTATTGCATAACAGATCACCCCAAGGCTTAGAGGCTTAAAACAACAGTGATCACTTATTATCTCTCACAGATTCCATGGGCCAGGAATTCAGAGAAGGCACGGTGAAGACAGCTTGTCTCCACTCCTTGAAGTCTTGGGCCTCAGGGGCTGGAAGCACCTGAAGCTCTGTTCAGTCACCTGTCTGGCTATTGATGTTGGTGTCAGCGGGGGGCACCCCAGGGGTAGGAGCAGGCCCACCGGGCTCCTGGCACTGCTCCACTCCAGCTGTCTTGATGCGGGCCGTTGGAGCAGAGCAGATAAAGAGATCCAATCAGGCGTGTGGCCAGCAGATCCACCACAGTTGGCAGATGGTTCTTGTGAAAGTGGTTGCAGAAGCTTGAGGTTTCAAGAAGGCCAGAGGAGGCCGGGAGGGAAAGCTGTTGGGTATTGCAGCTGAAAGATGCCAGGGAGGGAAGCTACTTCATGGTCCAGGGTCTGGACCTCAGCCTGGTAGGGCCAGGCCTACAGCAGTGTCCACTGTCCCGAGACTGGCCTGGCCGGGGAGAACAATGCCCACAACCAAAGGCACCGGGCCCTATGGATGGAGAGGCACAAACCCTGAGCAAGAGGGCCATGCCAGGCAAGGGCACATAAAGGCATCCATTCCAAGACTTGCGAAGCTCCTGCCAGGAGTTGTGTTAGGAACTGAGGCTACAGTGGCCAACACAACAGACAACCCCCTTCTCTTATGGCACTCACAGACATGCAGGGAGAAGTGTATCTCATTCACAGAAATACGAGTTTAATTACACTGACAGTAAGTCCTATGATAAAGGAGCTATCAGAAGAAAGCACAGAAAACCCCGCAACAGAGTTATGGCTGGTGGGGGTGGACCAGGCACGGCTCCCCGTGAACGAGCCCTTGGGGATCAGTGGGAGTTGGCAGGTGGCCAGGCAAGAAGAGGGGAAGAGCCTCTCTGGTTGAAGCCCAGAGCAGGAAGGGGACGGGCCCATTCCAGGAGCAAAAAGCCAGTAGGTGTAGAGGGCAGAGGGATGGAGAAAGAGGAGATGGGGCTCCATGGAGGGAGAGATGGGTGAGAGCCAGCCCTCAAACCCCTGGGGCCTCTTTTCCTTAGGAGCTCACTGGGGGGCCAAGAAAGAGCCCGCCAAGGGGACTGGGAGCTGCTGGGCTCCTACTCACACTCCCGTGCCCCAGGAAGGGCAGAGAGCGCCTGAGAAGCTGGCCAGGGCCCCGATCCCCAAAGGCACCCCACCTTTCCTCTGTGCCCCTTATTCCAAGCCTCCCAGGCCTCTCCTCTCCTCCTGTCCCCCAAGGCTGGTCTTTCTGATAATCTCATTATTAACTGTTTTTATCCTGTGAGACTCAATCTTGGACTCTTATTTTGGCCATTTCCCTGTTGGAGTTTTGTGTTTAAACTTTAAAACGGTGAAACAGAGTGCCAACTGCAAGTATAAAATTTTCATTTGATAAGTACAAATTTTAGTTCATACAGAAAATATCTTATTAGATTCAAACAATATCTTTGAAATAGAAATTTATTCTTCTTAAATTGTTAATTATTTATTTTAAAACTTATGATTCAACAAAACAGAAACTGTGATGATAAAACCAATAGGTAGGTTATTTTTTCATTTAGATAAAATATATTCATATAGTTAAAAAGAATTAGTTCATTACTTTTTCTTTTTATTCTATACTATTAATTTTCTTTTTATTTCTTTCTGGCATGATTATACAGACAAAGTTCAACGAAAGACAATCTTCACTGCTTGTCTTTTCTGGACTTTATTATTGACTCATTTCCTTTAATGATTATTACTGAAAATAATGTTATTTAGAGGAGGGGGTATCAAAAAAAAACCAAATACTCTAGGTTGCCACTGGGCCACACTGAGCCCCAGGAGGGCCTCCCCAGTGAGGTCGCAGAGGCATCGTGCAAAGCCCATGGGGGAGTTTTTGGGGCCCTTGCCCACAGCCCTCAGGTCACTCCTGGTCAGCGTGTGGGCGGCCCCGACTTCGGTCCTGATGTGCGCCCTGCAGGTCCAGGCCTGCCCCTGGCTGGACACACAGCTGAGGGGCTGGGCAGGTTCTCGGCCTGGGGACCCCCTGCAGGCTGCTGCCCTCACCCTTGCTATTTCACGCCTTTTCCAGCTGGCACACGCACCCCGCCGTGAGGAGGGGCTCAGGGAGCCGGGGCCTGAACTGCCCATCAAGCGCTGTGGTGGCATTTTACAGTTACTCTCCTGATGACTCTGCAAGGGAGGCGTAGTAACGGCTTCCATTTGGCAGTGAGGAGGGAGGGCCCGCGAGTAGCTTGCCCAGGTGGATGGTGGTGCTGGGACTGGAGGCCAGGGCAGCCCTACTCCACAGCCCCAGCTCTTAGCCACCCCTCTGTTCTGCTCTCGGCGAGCTCCTGCGTGGTAAGTGACGTGGCTGGGCCACTTAGCCTAGCTCATGGGGTGGGTCCGGGATGGCTGCCCGGCAGCAGGCAGGAAGGGAAGGGAAGCTTCCTGCAGAATCAGCTGAGGCCTGGAAGCAGATAAGAGGATGAAGTTTGTGAGGACGATCAGGGTGGCTGACCCCAGGAGAGTGGGGGGCTGGAGTCCTGTGGGGGACGGGGGGCAGGCAGTAGAAGGGACAGCCGGGTCCGGGCTCTGCTTCCACAGAGGCCCCCAGGATCCACCCTCCATCACCTGGTTATACAAGGTCAGGATGCCCAGCCCCGTCCCAGGGCCCTCAGGGTCCCTTCCCTTGTGCTCACCTCTCACCCTGAGCCCCAAATTCCCAAGAGCTCAGCCACCATGGCAGGGCAGGGCCTAGGACTCCAGATTCTGTCTTGGGCTTGTCCCAGTAGCCCATAGCAGCCCATGGCGGTGGCAAATCCTTGCACAACTCACTACTGCTGAAGAATCAGAGTCCTGTTTGGGGGCAGAGCAGCGCTCACTCTGAGTGTCAGGGACCCTGAAAGGAGAGCAACCTTGGTCACACACCCCCACCCATGGCTTCCAACTTTCTGGGGGACCCAGATTCTTCAGGCCAGGAGTGGTGCCGCACATTTGAAGAGCACTCCACAGTTTTAAAAATCTCTCACCATCCCCATCTCAAAGGCTTGGAAACTGAGGTCCAGGGGGTGGTATGATTTACTCAAAGTCACAAATGGGTCAGCAACCAGGAATCCTGGGCTCTTTCAGCTACCACACAGCAACTTGCCATTCCAGACCCCTTGCTCCAGGAGACCGGCCTCTGCTGAAGATAGGGAGATAAGATCAGGAGGGCCCAGGCCTTCAGCTGGAGCTTGTGAAAGGGGTTGCTGAAGCGGCTATTTCGAGAGCAACTGTTGGGCTGGTGGTGGTAGGGGGTGGGGGTGGGGGCTGTGGAGGGCGTGGGGGCAGGGTTTAGGTAGGAGATGGGGGTGCAGGGCAGTAGACGAGGACACTTGGGACAGTCTGGAGAACGCACTGAGAAAGGATTGGAGAGGTCCTCCTGAAGAAGGAGTGAGGACAGGCAGGCTGCAGGGTGGTGGTGATTCTTGAGCCGAGTCTTGAGACGTGCTTCCCAGGCAGGCTGGGATGGAGTCAGGGGTCAGGGGCCATGAGCCACGCTCGTCCAGTGGAGGAAACTGCAGGAAAGGCAAGCAGGGGTGAGAGTGCACAGGCCCTGGGAAGACTAACGGGCACGTTCTACACTTAGGCTGTGGAAACGGGTTTAAACCCAGGTCAATCTGACCCCACTGCAGCAAGCTACCATAAAGAGTAAGCTAAGCAAGCCCAAAAGGAACTTAGAGTTTAAAACTATCACTGGTCAAAGAAATACACAGAGAAGGGCTGAGCCCGAGGCAGGACCTCGGCTTTCATGGAGGTCTGCTATCAGTGGGTCTCTCCACTGCGGACCGTCCCATGGTATCTCACAGCATCCCCAAGGTGGCTTCGTAAGGGAGCCTCTTCATTTTCACAGCCAAGCCCGACCTAGGCCATGACCCACTCCCTGCCTGGCTTCTTGCAGAGATCTGGTAGTGCTTGAGGGCAAGGAGGGTGGGGGGGCCCAGATCATTGATCATGCATCATCTGTTCACGCGACATATGGTCATTGGGTGCCTATGAATGCAGGCGTTATGCTGGGCATGGGGAACACAACAATCAGACAGACGTGGCCTCTGCCCTGTTGGGAGTGGAGAGTTATCTTTCCAATCATCTGGCCCAACCCCATTTTAGTGACGTGGAAACTGAGGCCTAAAGAGTGGAAAGGACGTGCCCAAGGGTCAGCAGCTAGTTAGTGGCAGGGCCAGGCCCCCTCCTCTGCTGCACACACTGCTCGGCCACACAGCCAACACTCACCCAGAGGCCCTGTGCTCCACTGCTCAGTAAGCTCCATGGCAAACCTCCTCAGAAGGAGCTTGGGTTAATGCTAAATGTAACAAATAAGTAAATTCTATGGTATTCTAGCAGGTGATGGTGCCAGGGGTGAAAAAGAAAAAGGAGAGCAGGGTAAGGGGATGAAGACGGGGAGAGTTGGGGCTGGTTGTGTAGCCCTCTGTGTGCCATTTGCAAAGTTCTACACCCATTCTTTTATTGGGTTACTGAAGAGGGGTGGCCACCCCATTTCACTGATGAGGAAACCGAGCCTGAGGGTCCTTCCCCAGCCAGGGTCCGGTGACCCTTCCCCTGAATCCCTAGTGCTCGTCTCAGAGCCTGAAGTTGGGGTGGAGCGAGGGGGGTGGGAGGAAGAACATCCACAGGCTGCCACGGGGACAGGGGTGGGTGGGAGGGCTGGGGTGGGGGCTTCAGCTCACAGCTCCCCTGAAAACGAGAGGGAAGTCCCAGAGCTCCACCTCAAGAGGCAGGGCTTCTGGGCCCGAGAGCTGCCACCGCCCCACTCCGGGGTGGGATATAAAAGTCCCCTCCCAGGCCGCTTCCAGAGAGGAGCAGGAGGTGAGGGGTCTGCCCGGGAGCCTCGAGAGAGAAGGGCACACAGGACGCGGTGCCGGCACCTACCCAGCCACAGCTGGGGCTCTCACGGCAGAGATGAAGCTGCTCCTGGCCCTGGCGGGGATCCTGGCCACACTCGCCCTCCCTCTGCCCTGCGGGGGCACTGCCCCAGGTAACAGCCCCTTGGACAGGGCCCAGGGTCGGCCTGAGAGGGGGGAGAGGAGGGGGGAGCACTTGGGTGTGGGGAGTCCTGTGGCTCGCAGGGACCCTGAGATCTCATCCCTCTGACCAGCCTCCAGGGCAGTGGAGACCTCGGTCCTGCAGGACTGCATAGCGGAGGCCAGGTTGCTGGTGGATGATGCCTACAATTGGACTCAGAGGAGGTGGGCCTGGGTCTGGGGTTAGGGACTCCAGCCAAGGTCCTCTCACCCACCACCCTGTCCCTGGGCACTGTGGGGGCCTCCACTCCTTGTAGAGAGCCTCCCCTTCCTTCCATCCTTGTCTTCCACCTTCCCGATTGTCCATCCCCAGGGTCCACACCGTTCTATAGCCCTTGGCCCTCCCTTTTCCGGGCAGCATCAAGCAGCGTCTTCGCAGTGGCTCGGCCAGCCCCTTGGACCTCCTGTCCTACTTCAAGCAGCCAGTGGCAGCCACCAGGACAGCCGTGAGGGCCGCAGATTATATGCATGTGGCCTTGGGGCTGCTGAAGGAGAAGTTACAGCCTCAGGAGTCCAGGCCCTTCAATGTCACTGGTACTATGCTCTCCATAAATCCCCCAGAGCGCGGCCCTGGCCTGGGAGTGGAGGGAAGCCAGGAGGGGGTGGTAGGATGCCGAGCCTTGGGGTGTTGGGAGAAGAAAGAGGCGAAGGGATGGGAGCTAAGGAACAACTAGCTCTGGAAGGACTCTGATCACCTGCCGGTCCCCAGATGTGCTAACAGAACCCCAGCTGCGGCTGCTGTCCCAGGCCAGTGGCTGTGCTGCCCGGGACCAAGTCGAGAAGTGCAGCAACAAGTACCGCACCATCACCGGGAGATGCAACAACAAGTGGGTACCTGGGGCCGCTCCTGACCTGGGGACACCTCCCTTCGCTCACCCCACTGCCTCTCCCCAGCCCCAGGCCTGAACCCTGTTAACCCCAGCCCACCCTCTGCCATAGGAGGAGACCCTGGCTGGGGGCCTCGAACCTGGCCCTGGCCCGCTGGCTGCCAGCCCAGTATGAGGACAGGCTGTCGCTCCCCTATGGCTGGACCCCTGGCAGGAGGCACAACGGCTTCCTCCTCCCTCTGGTGAGTCAGGGTTGAGGATCCGGGGGAGGCCTGGGCTCTTCTAAACCCAGGGATAAAAGCAGAGCCAACTCAGCCAGCCAGGGCTCAAATCCAGACTCTACCATTGACCAGCTGGGTGACTTTGGGAAAGTAATACAGCTTTCTGAGCCTTGGTTTCCTCATCTGTAAAAAGGCAGTGAAACAGAGCTGGTGTGACTATTAAATAAAGCACTTGGTCTAAATGGCCATATGGGACATGATCTATTAATGCTAGCTGTTACAGAATTATTTTTCTGGGAGAATTTGTGTCAAAGTTTCTTGCCACAAAGAAAGAGCTGTACATCTTATCTAGCTATATCTATTGATCTATGCTATTTCACATTTATCAATTCATTGATTTCTATTGATACGTCAATGTAGCAATCTATCACCTACCCATCTATGAACATCTGTATGTTAATTCTTCTTTCACTGATCCTTCCATCTAGCTATCCAATTCTCTGGATACCTGTCATCCATCACCTAGCAATCATTCCATGTATTTATCCATTCTATCGTCTAGTTATCTATTAGTCTGTAAGTTGATCTGTCAATTTAATCTATTTTTCTATCTGGAATAGCTGGTGGAGTCTGGGCCAGCCTACCTGGTCCCTCCCCATCCCTTTGCCCCTGGAATCCTCAGGATCCAGGCCAGAGACCATCCCTCTGGGAAAGGCAACCACAGGCTGTGTCTCCTCCAGCAAAGGAAGAAAGGGGTGGGGAAAGCTGGAGAGAGCTGTGTTGCCTCCGGCTAGGGGCGCTGCTTGCCTCCGGGTCCTGGGTTGTCTCTGATGTCTTCCCTCTGGCTCCTGGGCTGTCTCCCACGCCTTGCCACCAGGTCCGGGCCGTCTCCAACCAGATCGTGCGCTTCCCCAGCGAGAGGCTGGCCTCCGACCCAGGCCGGGCCCTCATGTTCACGCAGTGGGGCCAGTTCATCGACCACGACCTGGACTTCAGCCCCGAATCCCCAGCCAGAGTGACCTTCACTGGGGGTGTCGACTGTGAGCGGACATGTGCCCAGCTGCCCCCCTGCTTCCCCATCAAGGTACCCTCAGCCAATCTCCCAGGCCCTGGTGTGGCCTCCACCCCAGGCAGAGAGCTGGGGGTGGGGAACCCGGGGACTGAGGAACCTTAAGGAGCAACCTGGGGAGCTGGTTATAGGACAGAGACACAAGAAACAAAGTGCTCTGTAACCAAAGGCTGCTTCCCTCCGGATGCTGGAGGTGCCAAGAGGCCGAACCCACACTCCAGGTTCTGTGCATGCTCCAGGGGCGGGGGTGGGGCAATCTGCCAGGAGCTTCCGTGCAAGCTTCACGGAGGGGTAAGGGTCGAGACAGGCCTCGACCCTCGGATCTGACTCCAACAGGGGAAGCCTCTGGGCCCCTACCTTTGGAAGCCTTTAGGGTCTCTTAGCTCTTGCCTGTCTTTCCTTCCTGGGATGGTCCATGGGCCCTGCAGCTCTTACCAGCTTCTGGAATTGGGTTGGGAGCAGGGTCCTCTCCTTCAGGCTGGGATGCAAAGTGCCAGGGAAGGAAGAGCAGAGTCCAGGAGCAGAGTCTCTACTGAGCATATGGGATACCCCACCACCAGCACCACCAGCACCCATGCACACACACACACACACTCACACGTACAGACTTACAGATAGGGTGGCGCTCATGAGGAATGGCATGTGCACGCCCCTCCCTGTTGGAAGCTAACCCATTCCTCAAGCCCTGGCTCAGGGACACGTCCTCGAGGGAGCCTTCCAGATCTTCTCATTGCTCTTTTGGCTGTTTGATATCAAGCACAGCAAATGCGATTTTAATCAAGAGCTATGTAACTCTCAGTGTGTGTGTCTGTTTTCACTGAACTGCGAGCTTACCACAGCCTGGATTGGGTTTTGTTGACCTTCATGGTTTCCAAAGCACTCAGCCCAGAAAGGGGCTTAGGAAAAGTCTGTCAAGTTGAACAAAATTAAAGGAGCGCATGTCAGAGAGCTGGGTTCTAATCCCACCTCTCCCGCTTAACTGGTTGTCACTTTCCCTCTCTGAGCCTCAGTTTCCCCTTCTGTAAAATGAGGATCTAGATCTTCTCAAAGGCCTCATGAGGTTCTTTCTTTCCATGCTCTCTATTACAAAGTGTTGAGGCTGCTCAGACTGAAAGGGGGCGCAGCACCAGTCAAGGAAGGCTTTCTGGAGGAAGGGAGTTTTGAGCAAGGCTTTGTGCAGGATGATCAGGAGGGAGGCTGCTGTCAAGGGGCCCTCGTGTCACTGGCTTCTTTCCACTGCAGATCCCGCCCAATGACCCCCGCATCAAGAACCAGCGTGACTGCATCCCCTTCTTCCGCTCGGCACCGTCATGCCCCCAAAACAGGAACCAAGTCCGCGACCAGCTCAACGCGCTCACCTCCTTCGTGGACGCCAGCATGGTGTACGGCAGCGAGGTCTCCCTCGCCCTGAGGCTCCGCAACCGCACCAACTACCTGGGGCTGCTGGCCATCAACCAACAGTTCCAGGACAACGGCCGGGCCCTGCTGCCCTTTGACAACCAGCGGGATGACCCCTGTCTCCTCACCAACCCCTCCGTGCGCATCCCCTGCTTCCTGGCAGGTAGCCTGGGGGGAAGGTGGTGCCTTCCCAGGAAACAGCCAGTTCCTGGGCTTCAGGTGGGGAAGCCATGGTGGGATGTGGTGGGAATACGGGCTTTTGGACCTCAATATTAGGCATACATGCCACTGGCATAGACCTACACAAGTTCATCATAGAATCGGTAAGTTGGAAGAAGTTCCTTTACAAACCCCTGTGTGTGGCCAGCTATGCCGGCTTGAACATTACACATGGTGATGGTCTCACCTCCTAGTGGCACAGCATGACAGCCCATCCCTGAGCCACCCTGGCTGTTAGAGAGGCTTTCCTTCCTTTGATCCCGTGACCACCTATTGGTCTTGGTCATGCTTTGGGGACCTCAGAGAAGCAGCTTTAAGTATCTGAAAGTAGCTATGACTTCCACCTAAAACTGTTCTTCCCTGGGCTAAACTTCCTCGGTTGTTTTTCCCTTCACACTGCTGCCGGACACCATTACCTGGCCACCTTCTGGATGCAAATTTGAACTCTCCTCAGTTCCTTGCCCCCAAGGTTGCAATGCTAATGGTAATTGTTTCTGGTTAAGATATTTAAATGCACCATCTCTAATCCTTACAGTGGCCCTGAAAGGAGGGAATTATTATCATCCTTATTTTACAGATGAGAAACCGAGGCTCAGGGAAGATAAATAATGTGCTTGAGAGCACAGAGTTCTAATTGGCAGAGTCAGCATTTAGTGCAGTTCCTACGTCTATGCTCTTTCCACTACACCCCACTGCTTTCCTCACTGAAACTCTGCTCCAGACTCCCGTCCTAAGGCCTGCATGCTTGTGTGTGACTCCTGGGAAGAGCAGCTGCACTTTTACTAGATGTCTACTTAAGAGTAGCTTAAAACCTTGTGCAGAAGGGCTTAGTTAAATGCAAGCAAATGACTGGGTGTAAGGCTCACCTTCTGGAGTTCACTCTTTCCTTCCCTGCTACAGGGGAAGGTCTGGAGACAGGACAGGGCTCTGCCCAACCCTCCCTCTCTGGCTCTTTCCTTCTGGCTCCCTGGGGAGAGCGGCATGGGAAGAGGAGCAGCCATCAGTGGAGAACATGCACACAGATGCAGTTCATGGGGCAGGTGGAATCCTGGTACCAAACTCAAGGTTCCCAGAGTCACCCAGGTTCTTCCACCACAGCTGGTTCCAGCTGTACCATCTCTCAACTTGTAGAGTCGAGTCAGGCAAAGATTTTTCCCACCTAGCCTGAACCTGCCCCAGCTTGTCAGGGATCTGAGACCCCTTACCGCCCCCTCCATTGTGTTGGCAGCAGGAGGGTGGAGGTCAGGGAGAGCCTCGCAGCACAGCTGCGGAGAAGGAGGTCCAATGAAGCCACCAAATCCCACCCATCTCTCCGGGCCCTAGAGCTCTGTCTGCCCTAGCAGAAACAAATTTCTCTGGGAAGGAGTATGGTGATTCTGAATTTGGAATTTTCAAGGTGACAGCCGAGCAAGTGAAATCCCCAAACTGACGGCCATGCACACCCTCTTTATGCGAGAGCACAACCGGTTGGCCACTGAGCTGAGACGCCTGAATCCCCAGTGGAACGGAGACAAGCTGTACCAAGAGGCTCGGAAGATCGTGGGGGCCATGGTCCAGGTGGGGTCCCCTGGGTCCCATTACCCCCCAGGAGACACCCCGGGATGAGAAGGGGTCTGAAAGAGTGGCTCCCATGATCCTTAACAACCTGGGTGATTGAGGGTGTACCTGAGAACTGACCCATACCTCCAAAACGCAATGAACTCATTGTATGACCCTGTCACTCAGCCTCTCTGGGCTTTGGCATCTCCATTAACTGATGGGAAATTAATGTTGCCACATTTGACATGATGACAATAAAGAATATGTCAGAGCAGCCCTTTGAAAAATGAAAGGTCTGCCTAAAGGCAAGGGAGTCGGGTGAGCAACCCAAGGTAATTTTCCTCCTCTCTTATTTTCCAGATCATCACCTACAGAGACTTTCTGCCCCTGGTTTTGGGCAAGGCCCGGGCCAGGAGAACCCTGGGGTCCTACAATGGGTATTGCTCCAATGTGGACCCCCGTGTGTCCAATGTCTTCACTCTGGCCTTCCGCTTTGGCCACACCATGCTCCAGCCCTTCCTGTTTCGCTTGGACAGCCAGTACCAGGCCTCAGCACCCAACTCCCGGGTCCCGCTCAGCTCTGCCTTCTTTGCCAGCTGGCGGATCGTGTATGAAGGTGACCATGTTTCCCAGAGGCAAATGGGGATGAGGGTGGGGAATACACACACCTCCAGGTGGGCCAAGCTCACTGCCAGGAGGCCAGACTGCTGCTCAGGCACCTGCTAATCATCTTCCCGGGGTAGTGAAACAAGGCAGGTGCAACCAAGACCCTCAGGCATGAGCCTGCCAGCCCCTCAGGGATGAGAGGAGTTCCACAAGAGGAGACCGACGTCAGGTTGTGCCTATGGAAGTTTTCCTTCCACACCTTCCTTAAGAAGTGGGGGTGACCCCTCTCTCTCCCAGCTCCAGCTCCCCTCATGTCCACCGAAGTTTCTGGTTCTTGACACAAACATAATATCTAAACAACTGGCTTAGCTAGCATGTGATGTCTGCATGGGCTGCCCAGAGGCTGGAGCTGTCTGTGCTGCTCACGTTCCCCACCTCCAGGTGGCATCGATCCCATCCTCCGAGGCCTCATGGCCACCTCTGCCAAGCTGAACCGTCAAGATTCCATACTAGTGGATGAGCTCCGGGAACGGTTGTTTCAGCAAGTGAGGAGGATTGGGCTGGACCTGGCAGCAATCAACATGCAACGCAGCAGGGACCACGGCCTCCCAGGTGAGGTTGCTGCCTGCCCTCTCCCCAGGCTCAGATCGGGCTGGGGCTGCTCTGTAGGTTCCGAGAAGACCCTTGGTGCCTCCTTTCTGACTGGGATTGTCGACAGGATGGGGTGGGGGGGAGTCATGCAAGACTGAGGCTGATGCAGTAAAGCATCCCCAGGAACACCTGCTTGCTGTCCTGCCAAGTCTTCTCACCCACCGTAGGTTCTCCAGCTTTAGATTTACCACGGGACCAGGACTTGACCACGGGAGCTGAAAACAGGAGATCAGGACTTTACAAGTAGAGAAAAACAGATTTAAAAGGCAGGGAAGAACTGCTCCATTCCCTGTGCCCCCTGGCAAGTTCCAAAGGAGGAAGGCCAAAGAAATTGGCTGCTTGCTCTAAGGGGGAAAGGGCAAAACCTTAGAGGCAGGGAGCATGTGGAGTAAAATTAAGGCTGCATAGACTGTTTGGTGGGGACACAAAGACTTTATCCCAGGAAAGAAAAAAAAAGGTCTATTTCTTAGCATCTACTATGCACCAGGCACTTTTGCTAGGTACTTTCATGAATATTAACTCATCTAATCCTCCCAATGACCATGAGAAGCAGCTACTACAGCCAGTTTTATAGATGAAGAAATAAGCTCAGAGACATCTGGTAATTTGCCCAAGATCACACAACTGGGAAGTAGTAAAAATTGACTATAAATTCAAAGTTCCTCCTTTCTTCCTGCTGTTCAACCCACTGTTAGGGGGAAAGTTTGGCCACTGCCTTGCTCCTCTTGTCCTCTCCCCTCCTCCTAATTCCCTGGCTAGCTAGAACCTGAAGCCCTATCTGATGCTTCAGCTGGTCTTTGGCCAAGTATAAAGCAGTGGGGGCAAATCCTACTGCACCTAACACAGCATCTGCAGCAACACAGCAGGCACTCAATAAACAGCTTCCTTCCTTCCCTATACCTGAGCGCCCCCTGCTGGAGAAGTGAGATGGTGGCATGCCCAAGCTGCAACAGTGAGTTTCTGCCCCTTCTCACCCCCCACCCCAATACCTATTCCCTCCAAGCTGTCCCAGAAATGATATCCTGATACCAGCTCTTGCAAGTCTCTTCCAATCTATTCCCATTTGAATTCCCCTTAATAGTGGAGTGACCTTAGAAAAGTCACGGTTGCCCAACCCCAGCAAATATCCATTGATAAAATGGAGATAACAAGGTACCCCTCAAAGATGACGATCCTGGGAGATATACATGCAACAGTGCTTGGTAATAGTAAAACATTATCTCTTTTTCCTTTGTTCAGCTGGGGGATGGTGTTTGTGAGCTGCAGTTCAAAGGAGGTGTTGGGCTGGTGTTTCTTTAGGTCGTGGCAACGCCATCTCCTCCCTTGATGGTCTTTGCCACATTACTTGGCTTGGACCTGGTGTGGGATCCTGAAAGCTGAGAAATCAGTGTGGCTGCTCTTTGCAAGTTTTTGTATATATGAAAAATTTAAAAAAAACATCTTTATTGAGATATAATTAACATACCAACAAATTCACCCACTTTTAAGTGTACAACTCAGTGGTTTTTAGTATAGAGTTGTGCAACTCTCACCATAATCTAATGTCAGAACATTTTCATCACCCCCAAGAGAAAGCTTGTAATAGTCACTCGCCATCCCCACGCTGTCCTAGGAAACCACTAATCTACTTTCTGTTTATAAATTTGCCTTTTCTGGATCTTTCATATAGATGAAATCCTATCACATGTAGGCCTTATCTGAGCAGATGAACTTGATCCCATGCTCTTCATTTGTTGGCTTGTTCACTCACTTATTCATCTGCTTATTCATTTATTCTACAAACCTTGAGATTCTTTTATGTTCCAGGTACTGTCATGTTAGTGCCTAATTAATGCATGTGCGCCCAATATCATTAAATGTCAGAATTGTGGTTGTGAGTTTTGGGTTACAACAGCTTTTTATATTAGGACCCACTCTGCAGTTTGATGCACACAAAGCATGGTTGTCCACTCGCATTTGAACTAGAGGACTGTGGTTTAGTCTTTGGAACATTCAGGGCCTCTTCTGCCACCAGGATCTTCTTGTTCCTACCCAATATTGACTGACCACAAAGCTTTCTTCCAGATGAACTTTCAGAGAAAAGCAGAAGCTAAACTGTGTTCCCTTTCAGGGTACAATGCTTGGAGGCGCTTCTGTGGGCTATCCCAGCCCCGGAATTTGGCACAACTCAGCCGAGTGCTGAAAAACCAGGATTTAGCAAGGAAGTTCCTAAATCTGTATGGGACACCTGACAACATTGACATCTGGATTGGGGCCATCGCAGAGCCTCTTTTGCCAGGGGCCCGAGTGGGGCCTCTTCTGGCTTGTCTTTTTGAGAACCAGTTTAGAAGAGCTCGAGACGGAGACAGGTAAGTGGCCCTACGTTAAAAGATATCAGTGCCACAACTACACGATGTAACTATGAACAGTTGATTGTACACCATGGATTGTATGGTATGTGAATATATCTCAGTAAAACCGAATTTAGTTTAAAAAAAAATTAAGGGGGAAAGAAGGCCAAGAATGCACAAGAATGCATGAGTAGTACTTGCTTTGGAACCCCTGGCTGGGACAACTGTCTTAGGAGTTGTAAGGTTTCAGCCTGAGAGCCTTTATTTGTTCTCCCTCTTCTAGGAAAATTTAAAACTTCTCATTTATAAAATCTCTTTATATAATCAGTATTAAGGCAATAAATATTGTTTTTTATTTTAAAAATAAGGATCAGTATCTTAAATATACCATACCACTGCCTCCTTGTCTCCATGGTGTCTGATGAGCAGTCAGCACATAGTCTTACTTGGCTTTCTTTGTAAGTGGTGAATTGCTTTCCTCTTGCTGCTTTCAGAATTTTCTGAAATTTTCTGATTACTATATGTCCTTCAGAATTTTCTCCTTTGGCATTTACAGTCTGATTACTATATGTCTTGTATATACTATTTGTATGCTTTGCGTTGTCAACCATTTCTCTAAGACCCTGCTCAAATTTTTCCGTTTTTCCTCCACTTGTTCTTTTGTCTGTTCAAATTTGGTTTATCTGTCTTCCAGCTCACTGATTCTTTCTTCTGCCTCTTCAAATCTGCTGTTGTGTGTCTCCAGTATATTTTTAATTTCATCTACAGCATCTTTTATTTCTATTGTCTGTCAATTTTCTATACATTCTTTCAAATTCTTCTATATGCTCTTCTAGTCTTAATATCTTTTATCTTTTTATACACATTTTCCTTCATTTCTTTGAATTGATTCAGTTGATTTTTTGTACATCTTTGATTAGTTGTTCCAGATTCTGTATCTCCCGACTTTTTGATCTGTTCCAACTTATATGCACTTATATTGACTTAAAAACACTTTTTAAATTAAACTTTCTCTTAAAAGCTATGTCACATGTTTTCCTTAGTTTTGAAAACTGAATGATATGAGTATTCAATTATTTCTGTGCACTTAACTTCACTTACTAAACACTGTTTTAATGAAACTTTCTTTTGGAAAGCTGCAAATCAAATATAGTACTGAATTTCAAAAACTGAGTGAGATACTTCTTACACTTACTTCTATGGACATATCTTGAATTAGAAACCACTTTTTAAATGAAAAATTTCTCTTTAGAAAGTGGTGAATCACATGTTAAAAAAAGAAAGAAAAAAAAAAATCAGTGCCAGAAGAGCAATAGAATTTCAAGAGTAAACACTGGGGGGAAACTGCTCTTTTTAGCTCCATTTCTTCCAGGTTCATAGGATCTGACCTGGGAGGCTCCCTGGAAAACTTCCCTCCCAGGGAAGGATGCCACTGATCTAGGCAAGCCTGATATTGACAGAGCTGGAGCTACCTTTAACCCAGGAGACAGATTTGTCAGCTTAGCTATTCCACGCTGGCAGATTCCAGAAAACATAAGCAGAAAAGGTTAAAATTGGTCTCTTTTCAATAAGCCTGTGGTTTAAAACCAGACTCCTTATTTGGATTTGACATTAACCTGGGTTCAAATTCAGCCCTGGCCACTTAAATGTGGTGCATTTAATACTAGGCAATTTATTTAACCACTGAACCTGTTTCCTCATTTCTAAAATGGGAATAATAACCTATTTTGCAGGAATTTGGGGAGAAGTGAATGAAATAAAGCACGTAAAGTACCTGGCACACAACAGGCACTCATTATAAGTTAATGCCCCATCTCAATTTCATCCACATCTCTTGATGTCTTGACAGGTTTTGGTGGCAGAAACGGGGTGTTTTCACCAAGAGACAGCGCAGGGCTCTGCGTCAGATTTCCTTGTCTCGAATTGTGTGTGACAACAGTGGTATCACCACCGTTTCAAAGGACATCTTCAGGGCCAACAGCTACCCGCGGGGCTTTGTGAGCTGCAGCCGCATCCCCAGGTTGAACCTGTCAGCCTGGCGAGGCACATGAGGCCCCTGCAGGTAAGGGGAGACCTCTCCCAACAGCCCTGGGCTAACTCAGGCCCCATATATCCTTTGGGACAGCTGAGCCTTCCTAGACCTTTGAGCAGAGACAAGATAACCTGTCATTAGGGACAGGGTATTCTTTCCCAGTGGCTTCCAAATATGCTAGTTTCTGGGCTGAGAGTTAGTCCCAGGGACAAGGACTTTGGGAGACGATTACAAAGTGTCCAACTAGCCTCAGGTTGGTCACCGACATTCTAGAACAGCTCCATTTCCGGACTCCCTACAAGTTCCTCACTTATCATCCAGTTCTGCTTTCTTTCCACAGGGGTCCATCTCCAGCCTCCAACCCTTGGAGACAAGGGAGCCTGGGAGCGACCAAGTTCTGCTGATGCTTTTGCTGGCTATGGCTCAGAGTTGGGCTCTTTGGCTTGGAGTGACAGCTGGAGCGCCTAACACCTGTGGACCCATCTGCCTTGGGGGCCTCTTAGGTGTTAGGTTATGACTCAGCTCTGGGTGCAAGGACTTGCAAGCCAGGCAATGAGGCCTTGAGACCCAGGCAAGAGGCAGCTGGAGGCTTTCCAGGCACTTTCATCTATTTCCCACCCCCTCCCGCACTCCCCTGTGACTGAGAGACTACACAGCCCTGGCCTGTAGCCACCCCCACAATCCTTCTCTTGAGCCTATTGGCTGGGGAGGACGCTCTGTTGCTAACAATAAAGCACTGCTGAGATCAGGGGCCACCCTGTTTCTGTGTTGGGCTGGGGAGGGTAGGACCTCAGCTCAATGCTTTGCTCTAGATGTTTAAAGAGTGCTGCTAAGACACAACTGGCACTAACCTCCAGGCCTCTGCCTGGGGCTGAATTAAGACAGCCGAAAGAAACACCCTGGAGTAGTAAACGGCAGAGAAGGGGGAGAGCAGAGGTGAGCAGGAGCCCTACATTAAGGCGAACACCCCAGTTACGCCAGTGACCTGAGCAAAGAAACAGCCAAAGAACATCAGTCAGCATAAAAAGTTTTTATATACAAACAAAACAAAACAAAGGAAAAAAAAAAAAAAAAGAACACCAAAAATGCCACCCAGCTGGCAAAAAGGGCTAGGCATTGCCTTCAGTTCTCAGTTACTCCAGGAATCAGCTATGTCTCAAACTCCGTAAGTCCCAAGCTGTACAACAAGGATACCCTGGAAAGAGCAGGCTGAGACTCACAGGCATGAATTTAAGATTTCCCTCACTGTCTTTCTTCTTTCTTGGGCCTCCATTTTTAAAGAACATTATGGGGCAGTAAATATCCGCAGAGCTCTGCTACTGGGTCTGAGACAAGAAAGAAAAGAGGCAGTGTCAGGGACAAAACTAATTATGGGGTCACCTCAAACTCGTCTCAGACCAAAATGCCTGCCTTGTTGGGATGTGCATTTCATAGCTGAAATATGAAAAGGAGAGGACCATATGGGGCGGTCACGGGGTGTCTGGCTTCATTTCCATGTGGCAGGGAGCAGACCTGCTGAGGTCTAGGCTGAGGGGCTGGCCTGGGGGTTTTCCCAGTTCTTCTGATTCTTGGCAGGTAAGTGTGGTCTCTAATGGGAACGACAAAGTGGCTGGAGAGCACTGGCCTTACATACTACTAGTCTTTTCCTCTTCCACTGAGGGCTAGATTGCAGTGAGCTAGGAGACCATGGTTCCAGAGGGGCTCACTGGATCCTGGGGAAGGCTTTCTCGGGCCTCCTGCATGCGGCGCCGTGCTCGACGGAAGGCCTCTGCAAGGGAAGCAGGTCTGGTAGTCAGCAGCCACGGTGGGAGAGGAACATGGCCCTCGCTCACCCTTGGTGGCCAGCTGGGGGGAGAGGGGAGCCTACCTAGCACATTGTGAATGGAGCTCTGCTGGCTGAACCCTTCCAGACGGTCCAACACGCTCCGCATCCTTTTCCGGAGAGAGCTCGATTCCATGAAGGCCCTGCAGGGGAGCCCACCACATGATCACTGCTATTCCCCAGCCCTCAGGGATAAGGAGCGCTAAGGCAGGGTCACTCACCTGGACTGCTGCACACAGTGGAAGCGGAAGGTGACACTGCCTGTGGTCTCCGTGCGGAATCCAAAACGACTCAGACGTTCCCCCTGAGGGATACAGTTAAGACAGCACCAGGTTTCTACAATCTCTAGACCCCAGCACATTGTGCTGGGCTCACTCTCATTCTTACTCCTATTCCCAGGGAGAACAGCTCTGTTGGGGAAATCTCCTTCCTTCACCATGACCCCATGACCTCAAGGGTAAAATTGGGCTCCCAACTATAAAGCAGAGAATGATCCAATCTGCTCTGGAAATAAGCAACCATACATGCGTCCTGCTAGTCCTCCCCACCTCTTATTACCAAGGCCTTTGGTGACGGGGGTGGGGGGGTGGTAACAAGGGAACAACTGCTCTGACCAGACTAGGGGACATCTGTAAGTAGACTTCTGTCCAGAGATCTCCTAGGATAGCAGTGTAGGTATTTGTAACTAAGTCAAAATGTAGCCATTACTTCTAGTGTAAGCCCCAGGAAGGAAGAAGCTAAGTAATTGAAGGATGAACAACTCAGGGGCCTTAGCCCAGATCCCACCGTCTATGGAACAGAGTGACAGGAACATTAGTTCCTAGCAACGACTTTCCCGAGACGAAAGTCACCTTGAAGGTTCCTGGTATCCGCACGTAGGAGAGATCCTCCAGTTCCAAAGAACCACCAATGAAGAACCTCCTCAGCTCAGCCACCGTGCCGAGCTCCATGGGTCTCCACGTGGAGACTGTCAGGGTGTGGGAGCCTGTACAGGAACAGAATGGGGCCAGGACCGGAGGCCCTCACTCACTCCCCAGCAATGACACAGGCAGAAACGTCACTAAAATACACAATGTCTGGTGAAGGTTAGCATGGTGGTTAGGAGCACTCGTTTTGAAATCAATCAGACAAATTCAAATCTCAACTCTGCCAGTTATCAGAACCTGTGCACCCAGGACAAGTTTCTTAACCTGTCTGCATCTCATTTTCCTCCAGTAAAATGGAAATAACACCTACAACTCACAAAATGGCTGGGAGCATTAAATAAGATGCACCTAGCACAATGCCTGCCCCCAATAAAAGACAGTCACTATTATTTCAAAATGAATGCTTGATCATTCAATACACATATGCTGGGAGCCCGTTTTGCCATGCAGCATCTCCCTCAAGGCCATAAATCCAATCAGAGGAACTCAGAGCAGGTAAAAGGGACCCTCAGACTCCTCAACCTCTGGAAGTTAGTTCAATTTCCCTTAGTTGTCTCTAATGGATAGGGAAAAAAAATTCCTCAAAGGGACCAAGAGTCTTGCAAGTTAAATGTTTCTAATTCCTAATTATCTCTACTTCTCATCTGAAGCCATCAAATTTTCTGGAAGTATTAGTCTTGTTCCTAGGGCATGTGGGCCGAAGGAAGGGCAGGGACAAGGGCTTACCTGGGGTGCCAGGCAGCACCACTGCCCCATAGCCTTCCACACGATACCTCTGCCAGAAGTCTAGAGAGAGAACCTCACAGTAGAGCACAGGCCACTCCAGCAGAGCATCTGGGAACAAATGCAAGCAGCAGCCGGGTCACAGGAAAGGGCGCTGGCTAAGGAGAACCAAGGCCTGGGACAGACTTCTGACCTACTCACCAGCAGATTCGTCCTCATGGAGAAAGGAAGCCTCAAATGTGAATGGATAGGAAAAGTGAGCCACCTTGTCCTAAAAAAGGAGAGCATTATTTTACACTCAGGCCCATGGGGCGGGCAAGGCCTCATTTAGAATTAGTTCTGTGGCCATTTATAAGGTCACCCTCCCAAGGGAAAAAGGCAAATGTAACACCCCAGGTAGGGGATAAGAGGATAAGGGGAAAGAACACCCAAATACAAACTGCTACCATTCTCAAAAAAGGCCTAGAGATATCGCCTGGACCAGGCAGCCCACCCTTGCAAAGCCCACACAGGAGGGTCAGACCCAACTCCAAACCTCCCTGGAGTTCATGGTTATTAGTCTAATAAAGCTTCAGATGCAACCCCAGGAGTAGACTTCTGTTCCCTTCCAGAGGCCCCCTCTAATACTCCATACCATTCCCAGGGATTTGGTGGCACAGGTCTGTGTTGTTCCTGAGAGCTGCTGGAATGCTGGGCTTGACCAGTCTGAAAGCCAAAGTCATATATAATAAGTTCACCTGGGAGGAGAGCAAGTAGTTGAGAAAAAAACAAAGTTCCTTTACTCATTCATTCAATCAACCCATCAATCATTCATTCATTCATTGATTCACTGAGCATTCACTGTGTGTCTACTATGTGCTATATCCCAGCATTGGGGATACCTTAGTGATCAGATAGGAAAGAAACCTGTCTCTCATGGAGCTAACATGCTAGTGGGGGATACAGACAATAAACCACTCAACAAGAGAATATCAGGTAGTGATAAACACTAGACTAAAAATAAAACAGGGTGATGGGACTGAGTTAATTGGAGGCTCATTTAGATTGGGTGGTCAGAGAAGGCCTCTGTGAGAGATGATACTTCGGCTGAGAAGAAAAAACCAGTGTGCAAATACACAACAGAAAAGGGTTTCAGGCAGGAAACAGCCCTCACAAGCCCTCTAAGGTCAGAATGAACTTGGCGTGATCAAGAATAAAAAAAAAGTGTGACTGGAATATTTTAAGGGAGAGGCAATGGCCAGCTTATTCAGGGTCAGGAGCTTGGATTTAGGTGGAAGGGAAGCTGTTGGGATTACATTTTAAGTCTAAGAGAGACACCACAGATGCACATTTTTAAAAGTTCAATTTGGCTATGATGTGTATAGCAGATGCAAGTTAAGAGGATGCAAGAGAGGAAGCAAGAAAGTAAGTAAAAAACTAAATGCACTGGCCTAGAAAAGAGATGATAGTGGCTTGGTCTAGGTGCTAGAGAGAACAAACTCAGGACATCTTTGGAAAATAGAACTGACAGGAATTATTGATGGACTGAATGCCTGTGGGGAGCTAAAGAAAGTGAGGAATCAAGGATGTCTCCTAGGTTTTTGGCAACAGCAACTAAATGGATGACACTGCTGTTCTCCTAAGACGGGAAAGGCCGGGGAAGGCAGGTTTGAGGGAGGAGGAGGAATCAAGAGTTCTTTTTGGTCATGTTAAGCAGAAATGACAAAAAGGCAACTGGATTTGAGTCTGGAGTTCAAAGGAGAGGTCAAGGCTAGAGATAGAAATTGGAGAGTCAGAGACACAGACAGTATTCAAAGCCATGAGATGGGATGAAATCGGAAGACTATAGGTAGAAAAACAGAAGACCTAGGCACAGCCTTGGATATGCTAATATTTTAAGATCAATGGGAGAGGAGGAATTGGCCAAGGAGGCTGCTGAGCCACCAATTAGATAAGAGGGAGAGAGGAGTATAGAGCCAGAAGCGAAGAGAAGAAGAAAAGCTAGCTGTGTCAAATGCTTCTGAGAGGTCAAGGGAGGTGAAATCAGAGAAATCACTTGATTTGGCAACATGGAAGTGATCTATGACCTTGAAAAGAACAGTAACAGGAGGAATGAGGAAGGAAGGCTGACTGAATGCCTCTAGGAAACTGTCAGAATGGGCACAAAAACAGAAGCTTATGAATAGTACTTACTAGTAGTTGGCAATTCCACAAAGAAGTGGACGTAGAGATTGTCATATTCATAGCCTTGAGCTGAAACTAAGAGAGAGAACAAGAAATTATTTCAGCTTATTCTCCTGCCATCCTTGGTACCCAACCCAGTACTGATGGGCCTACACTCTTCTAGAACTAAGTCAGGAACCCTCTGTGTTTCCAGGAAAGAATTATCACTGAGTTTCCCAAGTACTGCAGACAACCCAGGGCCTCCACCAGGGTGGGTGGATTCCTTCTCGGCTCCATCTGTGCACTTGCCCAAGCATCAAGAGATCTGTCTGCCTGTCAAGACACTTACCTACCTCTCCATTTACAAAGAGCCGGAGGGCACCTGGGGCAGTCTAAGGCGGAGAGAAGTGGGAAAGAATCAAGAGGTCTGAAGGGAGTCAGAATTTCTCCTCCAGCCCTGTCCACAAAAGCCGAAGACCTGACACTGGATTTCAGACCCTGGTGCATTACTACGGTGCTTCCTTCCCCACCCTGCCACTTCTCTACAAATCTCTTTCCTTCACTTCTAAAATTCATAAAGTAGGGAAAAAAGCACATAATTTAAATGGCAGGAAGGGCAACATGGTATGGGCAGTTTATAAGAACAGCCAAGGTAAGTAACAACAGCTGCCTTTTGCAGCACAGTGCAAAGCTGAAGACCCGTTCCCTCTAGAGGGCTGACGTCAAGATACCAGGGAGCTTTTCTTTTTAAATTATTTATGTGTCTTATCTACCTTTTAACACTGAACACCTCTTGTTTATGCCATACAAAAAAAAAAAAAAAGTTAATTTTTTAAAAAAGAGACAGGGAGACCAGTGGGTAATTCTATCCTTGTTTCCAGATCCGTAAATGGAACTTCTGGAATGAGGGAAGACAAAGAGCAGGACCACAGAATAACTGACCTAAACTGTTTTGTTTTGTTTTTTTAAGAGTCAAAATATTTGACAAATAGAATGACAACCCTTCCTTTTCTATGGGGTACTTAAGAAAAATATTCACATGAAGGCTGAAGACATATTTTTCTCTTTATATTTTTTATTAATTATAAAGTAGTCCATGAATGTATTACTTATAAAAATTCAAAATCATCTAAGCATAGTGAATAAAAAATGAAAATCTGCTACACAGCCCTCACCACCCAGCACCCATTTCCCAGTGCCACCCCTCCCCAGAGAAAGGCACCATTAGCACATGTGTATCCTTTCAGGCCTTTTTCTGTGCATTTACAGTTCTGTGTCATATGCAACGTTTTAGGACATATAACAAGGACTGTACTCTGTATGCTACTCTTTGACTTTCTTTTCACACTGACAGTATGTCTTGAGGACCTTCATGAGAGGCACTGTTACTCACCCGTGGGCAGACGGCTCTGGCTAAACACAGCTCACAGTACCTCAGGAAGCCAAGCTACTCACCATCTCAAAGTCAGTGCCCACGAGGCTGCTGAGATACTCCTTGTGCCGGCCATATAGCTGAGGAATCAAACCAAACCAAAACTCAAGATGCAAACCAAGCCAGCCCAGGGTTCAGTTCTGAATGAGATGGACAATAGTGGGAAATGCCACAGAGACCTGGAAACTTAAGCATGCCAGCCACAGACATTTTTAAAGTAAAAGACAGAAGCTCTAGAGTCAGCTGGCCTGGGACCAAGTCTTGGCTCCAGCACTTAATTATAAGCTAGGTGACCTTGGCCAGACTACTTAGCTTCTCTATCTCAGTATCCTCATTTATAAAATGGTAATAATAATAATAGCATCTACCTCCCAGGGTTGTTGTAAGGTCTAAATGAAATAAGGTATGTGAAGTGCCTAGCACAAAGCACGGGAAATGCTCAAATAGATGGTAATTATGTTATAATAAGAACAAAATATGCTATTTGGTATATCAGCAATGCTTCCTAGGTCAGGAGAGGGCTGTTAAGAGCAAGGATTTTCCCTAGCAACTGCTGACATCAACCTCAGACATGGTCTTAGCTCCCAGGCCCAGAGCTCTTGGAATGAGTTAGCTCTTACATCCTTAAATACACGCCGCTCCCGCTCCTCCTCCTCTGGCTGTGCGAGTGAGGACACGTTGTCAATCGTATATTTCCACAGCTCCGGCTTCTCCCCCTCTGTCTCAATTCTGTAAGGTCAAAGCCACAAAAAGGACCAACCTGGATAATAAGAGATGGCACTATCCAGACCTAGCCCATGGATAAACCATCACTGGTCACCCATCTCGTTGAAGTATGCGATGATGAAAATGGCCATGATGATGACCAGGAGAGGGAAAGAAAAGCAGAAAAGGCACCAGACTAGACTCAGAGAGCAGATTCTGGACCCATTCCTGCCTCAAAGTCACTGTGAAACCCAAAGGCAAAACACTCCTGGGACCCAGTTCTCTCACCTGAAAAATGGATTTCTAATGTAGAGTTCTGTTATTCTATTCAGGGATGAGGAACAGCCAGCCCAGAGGAGAAGACCTGACTTGAATCATCTCACCCTGTCTGGTCAGTCCCTATATTCAGCAGCCTAAAGAATTATTTTCACTTACATACACTGCTGAAGTTATCACTTTCAAATTGGGGTAGTTGTATACTTTCTGAGAATAGGGCGTGCAGTTTCTTAAGGGCCTATGACCCAGAATAGAATGTGAACCACTGTCTGGGAACTTAAAAGTCAGAACAGATGAAGGACTTTCTGAGCACCCCATCAACTAAGGGCAAGAAGTGAAGCCACAGGAGGAAATGTCGGCATCCATGACCTTTTCTAGGGGACTTTCTTTCTCTCCTCACCTGTAGGGTCCTTTGAGCCCAGTGAAGTCAGGTTTCACCGTGATCACACCATTGCTGTCCACCTTCAGAGTACAGAGGACCTGTTCATGCTTCTTATAGCCAAGCCTAGGACCAGGAAATCAACACCCAGGTTCAGGACCACAGGTCCCAACTCCAGGGAAAGAGGAAGAGGTGGTTAGCTCACTTGAGGGGAGAGGACAGAGGCTGCAGTGAGAATTACAGAGGTAAAATACTTTCTTCCAAGTACAACTAAGAAGGAGAAAAAGAAGAAAAAGTCATCCCTCCCCTATACCCAGGGATGTCTCTAACGGGAAGGGGCTGATTAGTGACAGGAGAAAAGGATGAGGCCCTGAGCTGGGCCATGAAAAGCTCCACTCACTTTCCACAGGGCCCCAGGTCTGCCATGATGTACATCGTCTGAAGAGGGGTGTTAATGACATGGTTGTTCCTGATGAATTCCTCTGAGGGCTCCCAGGTGACGATGCGTGACTTGAGTATGCCACCCTCCCTAAGAGACACCACAAGAAGGATCACTTCCCCAGCAACCCCTGAAGAACCTGAAGGAGTAACACAGGGGAACACACCCCAGTGGAGCCCATTCCAGAATGGGAAGCTCGAGCCGGCAGATATACCAAGAACACTGGCATGGAAGGACCCCGAAGGCCCTCCGTCCCTCCCACCACACACGTGCACGCACACACACACACACACACACACCCTGGCACTCACATCCCTCGTCGGTCCTGCCGCCGCCGCCTGACATTTGCCATTCGCTCGACCAAAAATGATGGCACTTCACTGGCTGCGGTGGTCATTTTCTGACAGTGCTGGGAACAGAGTAGCTCTATGTGACCCATCTGATCAGGGCACACAGGGCCAAGTCCCTGGGGCAGGAGTCCTTCTGCAACCTCCTCCGAGACCTGAACTGAACAGGTACCACCACCTCATAGTCATGCAGCTAATGGAGAAAAGCAGAGGCACAAACAACCCAAAGACAATTCCTACCAGACCCTGGTTTGCCTAAGATTTTGGCAGCATCTTATCTTTCAGAAATGAGTTCATTTATGCTAATATTAAAATCAGTTCACATTCTCTGAGCACATACTGACAAAAACTTGGGTGAATTTGCCTTAAAGATGCAGAAGTTTAACTCTGGTTGGAAGATGCCAAATGGGGATGAAAGTATTTTGCAGAAAGGCCTCACACTGGCAACTGAGCACTAACTGCATTTTTATTTGCTTTTCCAAAACAGCCCAAAGTTTATATGCTACCAAACCACAGATCTCCTAATAAAAGCAGGCCAATCTTTCAAAAACATTCATTTAATACCTGCTCTTGGCAGAGATCTATAAGACTACAGAGAAAAAGTGGAAAATACAGGCTCTAACCTCAAGGAGTTTACAATCTCACTGATAAGGCAGAACAGTGACTGAGGAAAATGCTAAACAAGTCTACAAGTATATGCTGGCACAGGCAACTGAGATCATAAGCCATTCCCCATGGCTGTACTGAGTTCCTCCTCAAACCCATGCCCTCAAGAGTCCTGGCTGAATCTCCTGATGAATTTTATCTAGATTGCTCCAAACTCTACCTGCTCTGTCTCACCTCATGATGCAAGGAGGAAGTCAAGTTCAGTGGCTGCTTCTCCCCCATTTGCAATGTACAAGCCTATCACTAGAGATGCTGGTCCCTGCCAGGTCCTCCAGGCCCACCAGCAGGCAGAGAAGGAAGCAGCAGTCACACCAGCTGTGTTGCCAGCAAAACACAGCAGTTTCTGGGCAGGCTACCTGTCTCCCCAGAACAGCCTTCTGATTTAATACCCAGAGGCCAGGAAGCTAGGGGAGGCAAAGGAGATGGAAGCTGTGGGACCTCGGAAGGAACAATACCTCCTCCAAGTTGGTGTATCTGTCAGAATCAGTATAGGTAAAGATTCGTCGGTTTCTCCTGCCACCTGAATCCTCCAGCTGCAGGATCTCTTGACGGTACTGATGATCCAAAGGGCTCTGGCAGGCTGCTTCATTTTGGTACAGATCTACCTCAAACTGAGGTCACCAAAAGAAAACAGATTTATTGAGAACACTTCAAACTTCGGTTCCTATCACTTTCTAATTAAATCAGTTACATAGAACTGATGCTATTTGACATGTTTTCATAACCAACTCTCATTTATCCAGGTTAACGGGGAGCAGGGGATCCAAAGAACGTTAGCGTTCAAAGGAACAAGAATGATGGTCTAATCCAACTCTTCTGCTACAGAGTAGAGTGCACATGGCCCAGAGATGAAAAGCGCTTTACCCAAGATCATAAAACTAGCTAGTGGCAGTCAAGATTTGATGCAAGTCTACCTGAACTCAAAGACCGGGCTGCTTTTCACTATGTTCCATTGCCCCTTATACTTTTATATACTATACTTATATATACTATATAAATATATATAAATATATATAAGTATATACTATAAAGTATAAACGGTTACAAACTTTCTGGAAATTCAGGTTGGTGATATGTATCAAGAATCTTCAAACTAATATTTTAATCCAGTTATTCCACTTCTAAGAATCTAATTTGAGAAAATAACAGGGTCTAAAACAATGATAATTCACTGAAATGGTTTCAAATTAGTGACACAAGTCTGCGGCACCCTGTTGGCGACAGGCCTCTCTTTCAAAGTTGGGGATGTCTCCTTGCAGCCAGCCAGGTGGAGGTGGACACTGAGTGGACAAGTCACCCTGGCTCACCTGGCTAAAGAGCTTCTCCTGCCACCCAATCACGACCTCCTCCTCTTCATCTTCATCTGGACGGTGTCCACCTCCAAAGACAACAGAATGAGTCAACTGCCTGAGCCAAACCAGGACCACTTCTTACTCTTTGGCTGGTTATAACCAAAGTCCCTGCTCTTATGTCTGCCACAAAATAGTTGGAGTTCAATGATTTATAAGCACTCACTCTAGACAGAGACTAGAGATGCTATGTGTGTGCTCTGGTTAGTATGTGCAAAAGCCAGGATTAGAACCCATGAAGTCTTAACCACCCTTCCAATTTGAATTAAAAGGAGTTATTTAATGTAACCCAGTATCAGGGGCTGAAATTTAGATATAGGCTGATAGCCCTTCCTTAATCCCAACTGTCTGCATTTACTAGAAAGGAACCCTGAAACCATACATCTAGAAGCACAAAATTTCTAAAAGATCCAAATCTAACCCACTCCTGGTGAGCATGCCTTTTTCAGAGACACATGCTTCACAACCCACCAGTCCATATACTTCCCTGGAATATTTTTTAACAGAAACAGAAACATGATGAAACCAGAGATACTAGTGACCTAACACAAGCACACTGTATTTTCTTCTTCACTCTGCTGGCTTCCCAGACAAGGAAAACTGAGACAGCACAGTTATGTTAACATGCATATTTTTCAAGCAATCTCCAACTTTAAAATGTTCTAAAAGAGCATTCACATGCTTAGAGAATGGAACATATTTTCTTAGAAAAAAAATGCTACAAATGGTATTTAAGTTGCTAGGCAAACCTTTAACATTTCTAAAGAACAGCTTTCTTATTTTACTACATTTCACCATAATTCAGATCAGCATCTTGATGGTAGGAATCATGTCTTATTCAATTTTCATATACAACATAGTGTAGTAGTTAAAACTGCCTGGGTTCAAATCCTGGCTCCAACATTTACTGGGTGTGTGACCTTGGGCAAGGAACCCAACCTCTCTATGTCAAAGTTGCCTACTCTGTCAAAAGGTGCAGATTTCTCTCAGAGAAAGGAGACTTGGGTCTACTCTGTCTTAAAAGGTAACTCTATTTCTTAGTATATACCCAGAAGATATGAAAGCAGTGACAAAAGCAGACATTTATACACTGATGTTCATAGCGGCATTGTTCACAATTGCCAAGAGATGGAAACAATCCAAGTGTCCTTCAACAGACAAGCGGATAAGCAAAATCTGGTATGTACATACGATGGAATACTATGCAGCAGTAAGAAGGAACAAGGTACTGAAACATATGGCAACATGGACGAGCCTTGAAGACATAATGCTGAGTGAAATAAGTCAGACACAAAAGGAGAGATACTGTATGTTATCACTACTATAAACTCCCAGAACAATGTAAACTCAATATCTTACAATGTAGAATACTGGGGACCCAATGACAGACAGAAGCTAGTGAAGGGGGAATGATAACGCAATATATTCAGATATGTTAATGAGGGTGAATTTAAAAGTATGAGAATGGATAGGTGATGATTGTTTGTTGATAGGATTACAAGTATCAGAGCTGCACTGAAAGCAAACGGGATTGAAAGGGGTTGTTTAAAGGCATGTATCCCATAGATCAGCACTACAAATATAGATAGATGCTTGCATGATGTACTTCTAAGGCATGACACTGGTACAGAGAGTTGACAACAGAGTGGTATATGGAAAAAATCTACCTATTGCATATAGGGACTATAATTAATAGGAATACCTTGCTAGCACCACACAAATATGAGGGACAAATAATTAAGGGCTGAAAAGAGCTATCGGGTGTATTGGGTCATGATAATTGTCTAAAATGGAGAGTGATGAGGATTGTACAACTATGTGATGATAATGTGAGATATGGATGGATTACTGTAGACAGAACATGTGCTATGTGAAGTTAGGACCCACCCCCCCAAAATTCATAAGTCAAGCACTCAATCTTGAGGCTTGCTCTTGTAAAACTCATGGTTGTAAAGGGAAGGCTAAGCCCACCTATAATTATTGCCTAGGAGTCACCTCCAGAGAACCTCTGTTGTTGCTTAAATGTGGATTTTCTCTCTCTAAGCCCAACTCTGCAAATAAATTCATCACCTTCCCCCCAGGTGAGTGAATCCCTGGTGATGTGGGATATGGATTCCAAAAATGACGCGGATCCTGGCATCGACGGGTTGAGAATGCCTTTTTGACCAAAAGGGGGGAAAGAAAGACAACAAAATAAGTGGCTAAGAGACTTCAAATAGAGTCGAGACGCTGTCTTGGAGGTTACTCCTATGCAAGCTTTAGCTAGATATCCCAAATGACCACAGTACGATAGGCCCAAGTCAACAGTAGTCTCAAAAACTCTAAAGAATACCGGGATCCCTATCTCAGACTCTATAAAAGTTGCACTCATTAAGTTTATTCTTCAGAAACTTAAATCCCCCAGAGAGCTCCTATGCCAGCTAAGTACCAAAACCCAGAAACAACAGCCTCTTCAAGAACATCAACCAGTCATGTCCTCTTTTCCCATAATGTCAACACCCCTTTTCAATATGAACAAGATAGAGTGGTCACTGCCTAGACATTCCTGAAGATAGGGAAAGTGATTAAACTAGAGGAAGGGGTAGCAACAGACAAGATAAAATGTAACAAAGGATTATGAACACTGAATCTCTATACAATTTTATTTTTCTTAGTTGCTAGGGTATTAGAATAGCTAGAAGGAAATAACTGAAATGGTGGCACTGTAACCCATAACATTCTTGGAAATTTCCTATATAACTATTTGTTAAATTGTACTTTGAAAGTTATCAACTTTTTGCATATATATTCTACAATAAGGAAATAACTGAAAGTGTGGAACTGTAACCCATAACATCCTTGGAAATTTGCTAACTACTTGTTAAACTGCACTTGAAAAGTTATTATTTCTATGTAGTACGTTATATTCCATAATTTAAAAAAAAAAGGTAACTACCACACCAGGTCCTTCCCCCAAATCTCCAGGAGGCCGCATCACCACAAAACACTCACTAGCGCTCTGGTGGGGCCTAAAAGTGGCCAAGTCTATGACGTCCTTCCCGGGCTGGGCAGCTGGTTGGTACTGGAGAAAGGTGTTTGACGTGACTCTTTGCAGGTGGACTCTGTCAAGAAAAGAGAAGCTCAAAATATGCGTTACAAGACACCAGGTACTGAACGCAGCAAGGATGGAGAAAACAAAACACAGAAGAGGGCTGCCAAAGACGTGCTGGGTGCAGTAGACTGAGGGCAAGTGGGTAGAGCGCGGGCGCCGAGGAATTTGGGTGGGATGGCAACTTGAGAGGAGGTGGGCAGGTCTAGAAGGTGTGCTGGGAGGCTCGAAGCTGGGAAGGGTCGGGAGAGGCAGGGAGATGCACGGACACCGAGGAGGAAATGGTCAGGACTGCAAGCGGAAGTCGGGGCCTCAGAACACCGAGAAAGACAAGCTCGGGCTCGAATTTTCTAAGGGGAAAGAAGCACGGAACCCCCGTGCTAAGACGGAGCGTCTACCGGAGGCGCAAGTTGCGCACTGGGTCGCGGGAGCGATACACTGCTTCCGCAGTGTCAGTACTCCAGAGGGTCTCCGCCATGACAGCAGCGCCGCGCCGCGACTGCGCCGGAAAGCGCGCTGCTCCCGTTCCCCTGGTAACTGAGACGCTGGGTTCGGGAGGCCACCAAGGCGCTGCGCGCGCAATCCCAGGTTCCGCAGTTTCCCCCAGCCGAGCGCCTAAGCCGGTTCAGGACAGCGTCCCGCCTGGTCACCGGTACAGAGTATGTGATCAGAGCTCACTCACATCCAAGGCCGGACTTGATGCGTTTACAAATGAGAAAACAGGCTCAGCCTGTCAGCCCATTTCATAGAGATGAAGAATGGTGATGGGGAATCAGGTGCCCCGAGTCCTCGCCCACTATTCTCTCCATTATGCCACACCGCCTTCCATTGAACATTATAACTTTGGGCTGAAATTGATGGACGTGAGACAAAGAATGCACCCACTCTTCCCAAAGGAGTCAGGGAAGATGATTAAAACGTATCCAGACGCGAAAATATATTCTTGGAGAGTGGGGGGAAAAACAAGTGTCCAGAGACTGATTAGTCTTTGTGTCGGTATTCACTAAGCGAGAGAAAGAAAAAAACAAGGAAGTTAACAGTAAGGAAGAAGGAAATGTTATTACTGAACAGATTCTTCCCCTGTGTGTGTTAGTTCTGGGTTACTAAACCACCTTAGAAACTGCACTGGCCTGAAAGGCCAACAAAGTGCCATTCTTAGGCAGGACACACAGTAACCTTCAGTCTGACTCCTTGGCGCCTTGGGAACGTCAAGTATCTTTGGCATCTGCTACTCTCCCAACAGAGTAAGCAATTGTCCCCTGAACTCAGCTCTCATGTCATCTGAATATATGACTTTGGGAACCCTGGGACACCATAACCCCTGTTGTTTCAACGGAAGGACTCAGCGTAACAATAGCACACTTATTTAGGATCTATTACAGCCAGGCACTTTGTTCCCCGTGTCCCGAATCCTCATAGAAACTCTTCAAGTAGGTATTGTTATTCTCATTTAACAGTCCAGGGAGTTAAAGATCTTGGTAAGATTGTACTACTAGTAAGTGGTGAAGAAGCTAGGATTCCAGCCCAAGTTTATCTTTTCCTAAGGCCCGAACACCTTACACTCCACCTCACAGCCTCTCACCTACCAGTCTGTTCCAAAAGAGAACAGTTTCCAACCTGGGAAATAACTGTTTCACCAGATGAAACCACGGAGGCAGACTACTAACTCTTAAGAAATTTTCACTCTAATTTTTCCTTTTGCAGTTGTGAATAGACAATTTAATGTTATAACCAAGTCAAATTTACACCAAGTCAATATGATATAGTTATATGCAAAATAGTTACTGTACCACATCGTATGGAAATATAAGCTATTTATATAAGTGACCAAAATCAGTATTATTCTTACACAGGTAAACTAGGTTTTCCATGTTTTTCTTTGTTCACTGGTATCTATAAATCAGGAATTCTTAAAATGTGAACTCCTTTCCTAGAATTTGGTGAGGGGCATTTTCTGGAAAGAGTTCATGACTTCTATCAGATTCTGGAAGGAATTCATACCGTGATATCAAGAATAGCCCCACTACAGTCATGCACTACCATCTTGTTCAATGTCAGAAGTTTGGACTATACAACATAAAGGCCAAATTCTCATGTACCATCACCAACAGCCCTCCACCCCACCCCCAACTTTATGGTTCAGGGTTGATATCTACTGTGTTCTCCCTAAAATGACATCAGCACATATATAAATTGCTTAGTTTAGAAAACACTTGCACATGTATTTCATTTGATCTTTACAGACTGTATTTATAGATATTATTGTCTCCTTTTTACATATTTGTAAACCAAGACATTAATTGAATTTCCCACAGTCACCATGACAAGGGAGCATCGAAAATGGACTTAGATCTAAGATGTTCTGACTCAAACCTATGGGCTTTCATTTGAATTGAGCTGCCTCCTTAAATCTACTCCCATGCCCAGCTCCTCCCCTCATTTTTCTTTCCTAAACTAGGCCTGTCTGAGCCACATCAGAACACCCACTACATGATTTCTAGACTTAATATAAAAATATGGTAATCACTGTAATGTGGTATTGGCATAAAGATAGACAAAAAGACTAATGGAACATAATAAATGTCCAAAATAGATCCATACATATATGATTAATTGATTTTTGACAAAGGTCCTAAAGTAATTCAGTGGAGAATAACCGTCTTTTTTTTTTTTTTTTTTTTTTTTTCATTTTTATTGAGATTGTTCAGATACCATAAAATTATCCAAAGATCCAAAGTGTACAATCACTTGCCCCTGGGTACCCTCATACAGCTGTGCATCCATCACACTTAATTTTTGTTCAATTTTTAGAAACTTTTCATTACTCCAGACAAGAAATAAAGTGAAAGATGAAAAAAGAAAAAAAGAAAAGGAAACTCTAGTCCTCCCCTATCCCTAACCAACCTCCCTCAATTGTTGACTCCTAGTATTGATATAGTACGTTTGTTACTGTTTATGAAAAAATGTTGAAATACTACTAACTGTAGTATATAGTTTGTAATAGGTATATAGTTCTTTCCTATATGCCCCTCTATTATTAACTTCTAATTGTATTGTCATACATTTGTTCTGGTTCATGAAGTGATTTCTAGTATTTGTACAGTTGATCATGGACATTACCCACCATAAAGAATCAGACAATACCACCAATGTCAAGTGTCTAACATGCCTCCCCTATCCCCCCCTCTTATCTGCATTCACCTTGGTATATCACCTTTGTTACATTAAAGGAAGCATAATACAATGATTCTATTAGTTACAGTCTCTAGTTTATGCTGATTGCATCCCTCCCCCAATGCCTCCCCATTTTTAACACCTTGCAAGGTTGACATTTGCTTGTTCTCCCTCGTAAAAGAACATATTTGTACATTTTATCACAATTGTTGAATACTCTAGATTTCACCAAGTTACACAGTCCCAGTCATTATCTTTTCTCCTTTCTTGTGGTGTCTCACGTGCTCCCCATCTTCCTCTCTCAACCGTATTCATAGTTACCTTTGTTCAGTGTACTTACATTGTTGTGCTACCATCTCCCAAAATTGTGTTCCAAACCACACACTCCTGTCTTCTATCACCCTGTAGTGCTCCCTTTAGTATTTCCTGTAGGGCAGGTATCTTGTTCACAAAGTCTTTCATTGTCTGTTTATCAGAAAATATTTTGAGCTCTCCCTCATATTTGAAGGACAGCTTTGCTGGATACAGGATTCTTGGTTGGTGGTTTTTCTCTTTCAGTATCTTAAACATATCACACCACTTCCTTCTTGCCTCCATGGTTTCTACTGAGAGATCCGCACATAGTCTTATTAAGCTTCCTTTGTATGTAATGGATTGCTTTTCTCTTGCTGCTTTCAGGATTCTCTCTTTGTCTTTGACATTTGATAATCTGATTATTAAGTGTCTTGGCGTAGGCCTATTCATATCTCTTCTGTTTGGAGTACGCTGCGCTTCTTGGATCTGTAATTTTATGTCTTTCTTAAGAGATGGGAAATTTTCATGAATTATTTCCTCTATTATGGCTTCTGCCCCCTTTCCCCTCTCTTCTCCTTCTGGGACACCAATGATACGTACATTATTGTACTTTGTTTCATCTTTGAGTTCCCGGAGACGTTGCTCATATTTTTTCATTCTTTTCTCCATCTGCTCCTTTGTGTGTAGGCTTTCAGGTGTTTTGTTCTCCAGTTCCTGAGTGTTTTCTTCTGCCTCTTGAGATCTGCTGTTGTATGTTTCCATTGTGTCTTTCATCTCTTGTGTTGTGCTTTTCATTTCCATAGATTCTACCAGTAGGTTTTTTGAACTTTTGATTTCTGCTGTATACAGGTCCAGTTCTTCCTTTACAGCCTCTATCTCTTTTGCAATATCTTCTCTAAACTTTTTGAATTGATTTAGCATTAGTTGTTTAAATTCCTGTATCTCAGTTGAAGTGTACGTTTGTTCCTTTGACTGGGCCATAACTTTGTTTTTCTTAGTGTAGGTTGTAATTTTCTGTTGTCTAGTCATGGTTTCCTTGTTTATCCAAATCAGGTTTTCCCAGACCAGAACAGAGGGAAGAAATATTCAGTATCTGGTTTCCCTGCGGGTGTGTCTTAGAAAATTGCTCCACCCTTTGATGCCTTGGGTCACTGTGCTTTTCTGCCCAGCAGGTGACGCCTGTTAGCCTATAATTCTTGACTGGTGTGAGGAGGTATGGCCGTGTTCCCCCAGGCTCTGGGGTCTGGTTCTGAATGGAAAGGGCCCCACCCCTTTCCTCCTAGAGAAGACAGAGCCCCCAGGTGGAGGTCATTAGCATTTCAATGGTCTCGCTCTCTGCTTGTGGTGTCTCCGCCCTTCCCCCCCCCCCCCCCCCCCCCGAGTCACAGCCCTGGAAACTTAAAATGACTGGGGCTTTCTCCACTGAGCCGAAAAAGAAACAGATAGTCCCCTTCAGACCCAGTCAAGACGACCCTCCGGCTCTCCCAGGTCAGTCGTCACCCAAAGCCTCTGTCTGTTTTTTGGGGCTGCATACCTGTAGTGAGCAGTTCACACTCGCTACTTAAAACCCCAGTTGGAGCTCAGCTGAGCTATATTCACTTGCTGGGAGAGAGCTTCTCTCTGGCACCACGAGGCTCCGCAGCTCGGGCTATGGGGGAGGGGGTCTCAGGACTTGGTTCCACAGGTTTTACTTACAGATTTTATGCTGTGTTCTCGGGCATTCCTCCCAATTCAGGTTGGTGTATGATGAGTGGATGGTCTCGTTTGTCCCCCCGCAGTTATTCTGGATTATTTACTAGTTGTTTCTGGTTTTTTGTAGTTGTTCCAGGGGGACTGCTTAGCTTCCACTCCTCTCTATGCCGCCATCTTGCCTGCCCATCCCAGAACAGTCTTTTCAACAAATAATCCTGGGTGATTTGACATCCAGACATCAGGGAAACACACGTACACACACAAACAGAAAAAGCAAAAATCCTTAACCCTTTACCTTGTGCAATTTAATAAATTAAAGCAAAATGGATCGTAGAGATAAAAGTAAGAGTTAAAACTATAAAATGTCTAGACAAAAATGTAGGAGGAAAAAAAAAAAACAGGAGAAAATCCTTGATACCCTGTGTTGGATAAATATTTCTTAGAACTCAGAAAGCACTAAAAAGAAAAGATTGATAAATTGGTCTTCATCAAAATGAAAAATGTCTGTTCTTTGAAAGACACTTAAGAAAATAAGTGGGAAAAATATTTGCAAAACACATATCTGATAAAAATATTTGCAAAACACATATCTTATATACAGAATATATAAAGTACTCTTAAAACTCAAGAATAATAAGGCAAACAATATTATTTAAATGGCCAAAAGATTTTAATAGATACTCCATCAGAGAAGACATATGAATGACCAATAAGTCCTTGAAAGATACTCGGCATTATTAGTCATCAGGGAAATACAAATTAAAACCATAATGGGATACCACTACAAACCTATTAAATTGGCTAAAATTTAAAAGATGGATGATACAAAGTACTGGTGAGGATGTAGAGCAACTAGAACTCTCCTACATGGTTGATCAGTATGTAAAATAGTATAGCCATTTTGGAAAACTGGACATTTCTTATAAAGTTAAACATTTACCTACCATATGATCCAGCAATCCCATTCCTGAGTATTTACTCAAGAGAAATGACAATATATGTTCACACAAAGACCTGTATGTAAGCTTAATTTGTAATGGTAAAAATGTGAAACAGCCTAAATGTACATCAGTGTGTAAATGTTGAAACAAATTGTGTAATATTTATTTAGTGGAATATACTCCACCATAGAGACAAAAGAACTACTGATACATAAAGCAGGATACTAAGTGAAGTCAGATACAAAAGGTTATATACTGTATGATTTCTTTGATATGACATTCTAGAAAAAGAAAAACTATAGAGATGTGTATTATTTAGGGTTCCCTAAGGAAACAGAACCAACAGGAGATATCTGTAAATACGAGATTTTATAAAAGTGTCTCATGCAATTGTGGGGATGCACGAGTCCAAATTCCATAGGGAAGGCAGTGAACTGGCAACTCCGAGGAAGGTCTTCGATGAACTCCCCAGGAGAGGCTGGCTGGCTGAAGAAGAAGTGAAGATTCTCTCTCTTCTCCTTTAAAAGTCTTCAACTGATTAGATTAAATCCCACTGATTGAATTCTCTCATTGTGGAAGACACTCCCTTTGTTGATGTAATCAGCCACAGATACAATCAACTGACTGATGATTTAATAAACCAGCCAAAAATGTCCTTGCAGTAATGGTTAGGCCAGTGCTTCCTTGATCAGACAACTGTGCACCATCACCCGGTCAAGTGGACACATGAACCTCATCATCAAAAGATGGAAAACAGATCAGTGGTTGCTACGGTTTGGGTTTGGGGAAAGGGGTTGTCTGTAAAGGGGCAGTCAACACCCTCAGCAGCTGGTAAAGGGGATCTGGGTACAAGACCAACAGCATCTGCTACAGGTATGCTTTGGGGAAGTGATCCCAGGAAATGCGGGTTTGGGAGAGGGGAAATGAGAAGTTCAGGGAACAAAGCCTAAAGTTGGCATTCTCAATCAAGTTCCATTGAGGGCACCTGGAGCTTAATCCCTTTGGGGAACTCTGGCAAATAGTGTATAATAGGAGTTCTCAAAGCATACTCGTGGGCGAGGAGATATGGTCAGGGCACCGACAGCATCTGCCACAAATATATCAATAGATTATTTTACTGTAATGCAGATGCATCATAGGCCATTTAAGTCTTTGTTTTGCAATCACAATCTGCAAGTAACATCCTTTCACATTCTATAGACTCCCTGTTCTAGTCCCACCTTTGGACTACAGTAAAGATAGGAAAAACCCAGGCCAACTTAGGGCACCAAGAGAGTGAGCACTGAGCATCCCGTCTTTTCCCAGTCCCCTTCCAGGCAGTGTGCCAACAGATAGAGCAGGTGAGACCACATGGGTATTACCACACGAACATTACCTGAATCGGTAGGAGACCAAAATAGGTTAGCAGTAACTAGAAGTTCAGCCTCTGAAGCAGTTCGGTTGTATATTCCAGCCAGATCTCAAATGACTTTTCCCAAGAAACATACTAAGCTTCTGATAATTAATTCTTTTTATCTTGGGTGGTTCCATTTTTTTTCTATAGATCCCAACAGGTTAGCCCAGGTCTCCAGTGACATATCAAGACATGGAGCAAAAGGGCTTTCTAGATGGCGGGACTCTGGTGATACTGGCTCCTGTGAGCTCCTCTCTCTCCAAGAAGAGGTTTCAATTTTTAGAAATACAAGGACTTTAAAGTTCACCTTCCACTATCTCCCTTTCTTGGTATGCTGGCAATCACACAGAAATTAACCTCTTTGAAAAATTCTAAGGGGTCGGCCTTCTCTCTTGTTTCCACAGCTTTCTGCCAACTGTAAGATTCTTCCATTCAGTCTCATTACAGTCCACTGACTTTCCCAAGCCAGCAGTGTCCTTAAAAAAGTCTATATTCATATCTACACAATAATTTTGAGTCGAGGTTTTGTCTATTGTCTCAAAATCATAATTTGGCTCCAGCTATTAGAGATAAAATTAGGTGGTGATGCAAATTATTTTGTGTAAGGATTCTCAGCAATACTGTCTGAGCCCGTAAGATGTGATGGTTATGAGTTTGCTCTACAGTTCATTAATTAATTCAATTCACTCATTCATTCAACAAATATTATTGATAGTCTTAACTGTACCATGCTCGGTGTTAAGCTCTGGGGGAATGCAGTACACTAAACAGTCCTTGATCTCATGGAATTTACATAACGGTCAGGGTAGACCAACAACAAACAAATAAAAAAGTAAAACATATAATACAATACATGGTGGTAAGTTCTAGGAAGAAAAATAAGACAAAGAAGGATGATAAGAATGGTGGAAGATGACTTCTTTTTTTATCTTCATTTTATTGAGATATATTCACATACCACGCAGTCATACAAAACAAATTGTACTTTCGATTGTTTACAGTACCATTACATAGTTGTACATTCATCACCTAAATCAATCCCTGACACCTTCATTAGCACACACACAAAAATAACAAGAATAATAATTAGAGTGAAAAAGAGCAATTGAAGTAAAAAAGAACACTGGGTACCTTTGTCTGTTTGTTTCCTTCTCCTATTTTTCTACTCATCCATCCATAAACTAGACAAAGTGGAGTGTGGTCCTTATGGCTTTCCCAATACCATTGTCACCCCTCATAAGCTACATTTTTATACAACTGTCTTCGAGATTCATGGATTCTGGGTTGTAGTTTGATAGTTTCAGGTATCCACCACCAGCTACCCCAATTCTTTAGAACCTAAAAAGGGTTGTCTAAAGTGTGCGTAAGAGTGCCCACCAGAGTGACCTCTTGGCTCCTTTTGGAATCTCTCTGCCACTGAAGCTTATTTCATTTCCTTTCACATCCCCCTTTTGGTCAAGAAGATGTTCTCCGTCCCACGATGCCGGGTCTACATTCCTCCCCGGGAGTCATATTCCACGTTGCCAGGGAGATTCACTCCCCTGGGTGTCTGATCCCACGTTGGGGGGAGGGCAGTGATTTCACCTTTCAAGTTGGCTTAGCTAGAGAGACAGGGCCACATCTGAGCAACAAAGAGGCATTCGAGAGGAGGCTCTTAGGCACAACCATAGGGAGGCCTAGCCTCTCCTTTGCAGCAACCGGGAAGATGACTTTTAAAAAGGGAAGTCAGGAAATGCTCACTGAGGCTGATTTTAAGCCAATGTCTGAGGACGGTGAGGGAGTGAGCCATGTGGAAATCTGCAGCAAGAGCATCAGGCAGAGGAAACAGCAAATACAAAGCTGGGCAGTGAGGACATGAGCATACATTACGTTATTATCAAATGTATTACAATTATATGTAGACAATTATATAATATTAATTCAAATCTGGCTCCAACTTCTCACTCAGCAAAGCTGGTGAGATTCTACTGTCAGTCATTATCAGCAGCCCTTCCCACTTACTGGACTGATAGATGAGTCCCTGGAAAAAGGCCTTCAATCCATCGTGGTCATTGCTGGGATGGTCATGGCCCAAGCCCACAGCTGAGTAAGCTGTTCTCTGCTCACTGTGGCCATCTTCCTCATGACTAATTTGGCCCCTGACACCACAGCCCTTATTAGCCAGGTGTCACCCCCATCGAAGGTCCCGTCCCCTGCATGGGAGCCCAGTGATCGGCTCTCGGTCCTGTATCTCCAAGATAACTGGGAATCCCTCCATCCCTGCAGGCTTGAGGTATCCAACTAGTCCCCTCTCCACTCTCCCTGCCTCTTCCCAATACTTTAATGGAGCTCCCTAGGCAGCCCTGGGAGCTAGATTTGCTTGTCAGTTGTGTCCTTTTGTTGTTGGTTGGTTGGTTGTTTATTTGCTAGTTTGCTTAAAACAAAGGCTTGTTAATCTCTCATGAGGCAAGGGAAATTCAGCCCTCCAGGACACAAAGGTTTGATTGCTTTCTTGAGGGAGGGAGGAGTGAAAAGTACTTTTATCCTTTTAACAAAAAAAAAAAAAAGAGTTAAAATCTCAATCAGGTTAATCTCCCAGCTAAACATCTCTAGAATCCCTTCTTGGCAGCTGTATCTCCAGGACCACCAGTCCTTATCTCCTCCAGGGTACCGTTAGTTCTTGCCTAGATGATTGCTACAGGTTCCCACCTGACTTCTCTGTCTCTAGTCTTGTCCTCTTCAACTCTTCCCTGTTTTGAAGCCAAAATGACCTTTCTAAAACAATAATCTGATGAGACTCGAAATCCCTGTGCCATTAAGGAAGCATATGACCCAATTCAGGCCAGTGAGATGTGAGAAAAAGTTTGCCAAGATTTCTGGGAAAATTATTTTTGTCTTCTGTGAGATCCCCTGCCTTCCTTTGAATGTGGATGTGAGCCATCTTGCCTCCAAAGGAAAGATGGAGTTGAAACTTGAGGAGGCAAAGCCAAGAGAACTGCAGGTAAAGGAAGCCAGAATCAATGAAATAAGTAAGCCTTGAAGTCTGCCCTATCTATGGGCTCCCGTTGTTAGAGTGTTTGTTGTTTTGCAGGGGCAGGGGGATATTTCAGCTGATCAAAAATAAGGAACAAATAGTATATTGAAAAGAAAAATTGTATGTGGTATGTGTTTCCATTAAGTATGAGGCTGTTAAAAAAAAAATAGTATATTGACCATCCAGGTGCATGGCATCCAACTTGAAAATTTCCTCATTTATAAAGCTAATTTGAGTTAGGTTTTTGGTGACTTGTAGCCAGTGAATACATGCTAAGTAATGCAGAGTTTGGTGCCAGGAAGTAGGAATGCTGCAATTAACAGTTCTTAAAACATGATGGAATTGGTCAAATTGAGGCGATGGAATTGGATGAATTGAATTGACACTAGGCTGGGAAGTTAGCAATCCTATTAAGGTGCTTGTAAATGACTTGGTTTACCTGCCTCAAATTTTAATGTGCAAGAAGTCACCTGGGGATCTTATTCAAAGCCAGATTCTGATTCAGTAGCTCTAGGATGGCAACCAAAAAAAAAAAAAAAAAGTTCCTAGGTGATGCCAATGCTACTGATCCACTCTGGGAGTAGCGAGGAGGTAAACAAGCATCCTGGAGTAGAGACCACATGACCTGCAGGCTGTTGCATTAGGAAGCTGGTGGAGAAAATTCAATTTGTTGGATTGTGTTTCAACATCTTGTAGCCCTCATTGAGGGCTGGTTAGCCTCATACTGGGCCAAATGGAAAGAAAATATTTTTTAAGAGAGGTTTTCCTCTGCCTGTGAATTGTAATAGAAAGTGACTGAAATGTGATAATGTGACCATTTCTGTCTTGGTCACATTTTTACCCATAGAGTCAACCCATATTTGTAGAATGAATGTGTGGATGAGTAAGTGAACTCATAAGAAAGAGCTGCTCATTAATTAGAGCTACCCAGCAATGAAACAAGTTGCAATGTAAAGTGAGGAACTCCCCAATCCAGGAAGTATCCAAGCAGTGGTTTGATGATCATCTGTCAAGGATGATGCACAGTGATGCTTCTGTAACTTTATTCTGTCCATCTAGCTTGAGGCATGAGATTCTTTATTTCTATAAAACTCCCAGGAAATTCTGATGCTTCAGGTCCTTGAACCACCTTTTGAGTAGCAAGGATGCGGTAGGGAATCCTACACTAAGTAGAAAGTTCAATTAGAGTAGAAGTTTCTAAATCTGCCTGCATGCTAGACTTACCCAGGGAATTTATTAGAAATAAAGATTCTTCAGCTCCAATTACAGAGACTCTAAATCGGTAGATCTGGAGCAGGGCCTGGGCATCTGTATTTTTAGCAAGCTTTCCCACAGATTCAGCTGCAATCCTTGAGCATTAAACCAGAGGCTTCCTAAATTTATTTCAAAATCTCAGCTTCCTTTTCTCAAGAATCAGACAAATATAAATCAGGATGAGGGCTAGGCAAAGCCAGGGCTAAATAAGACTCTCCCACTAAATTTACATGCTGAATAGCACTGGGGTGAAAATACTTCCTTGTTATGTATGAGTCCTAGATGTATGCCTACTCCCTTTCTTGGGAATTTTGCATTTCCTGTCCTTTTGTAGAGGGTACTTATCTTGTGCTCTCAAAATATCTAATTTAATGATTTCTTGAGATCCACTGTCCCATGGAGATACAGCATAATTATGTTAAAAAGAGGTAGTTCCAAATTGGGTTTCTTGGAGAATTTTTCAAAAGATGAAAATAAAGATAACAAGGAAATCTATGGATGTGTGACCCATTGAAAATATATCACAAATAAGATTTACCCAAATTGAGCTCGTTTAAGCCATGGTCTCTTGCTCAAGAAGCAGCTTTGAGTAGAAAATCGCAGCTCCCTGTATAGTCTGAGACTGTGCATTTTGATTACTGTGAATTGTAAGCTCCAGAAGGGCAGATTCCCAGACAGGTTTGAGCAATTCCAAAGAATGGGGCCTTGTACTATGGTCTCGACTACTATTTTCCCTCAGAAAAGATGGAATGTCCTAATTACAATGTCATACTGGCTAGTCTTTGCTAATCGCTTTCCGGTTTTTCTTACCCACTTATCATTATTCTCTCTTGTGACATAGTCTCATATGGAAGGGTTCCTGGAGGTGGGCAGGAGCCTGGTTCTAGAACTTGGGGTCAGAGCTGGAGGCTGAGCTTCCACCCTGCCGCCAGGGTCAGGAGAAAGGCCAGTTAAATTGGGAAGATGTGGAATCCAGGGGAGCCTGTGATGGGCTACAGGTGGTAGCCTGGAAAGAAAGGAACATTAGGGAAGGCCTGGAAGATGTGCCCTGGCAGGTGGACACAGGCTAGGGGAAGAAAATAGGCAGGCACGTAGGAGGCTGCATCTGGACGATCTGTCTGACATCCCCTCTACACACACCAGTCAGGTCAGGTGCCCCTCCAATGTCCTCCCAACACACTAAGGATGTTCTCAACCACAGTGCAAGCACATCTTGTCCTTTCGACCTCCTTATTCTTCCTTTCCTCCTCCACTCTCCTACTAAAACACTACTTACCCTTCATACTCAACTCAAACATCTCTTGCTCAGGGAAGCCTCCTCTCACCCCCAACTGTGTTAGGTCCCCTTCTATAGGCTCTTACATCAGTCTGTAGCCTATTTCCTTGCATGATTGCCATTTGTAGTTGTGCAATTAATGGTTTTCTGTTTTTGTTTTTTAATTACTGCCAACTCTAAGCTCTACGAAGGCAGATATCATATCTATCTTGATCTCCAGGACATCTCCAGAGCCCAGCATGTGGTAGGCTCTTTTTCAATAAATGAATAATTATATTTAATATGTCTTTTTGGCCCGCTAACTAAAGGGCTTCCTCAGAAGCTTAATTTATCTTTGCATGCTCGGAAACCCAAACAATTGTTCAATACGTAATTATGAGAATTGTACGGAACTGAAATAAATTTTCAGGAGTAGGAGTGCCCCAGGCACTGGGCTTGGAGCAGGCAAAATTCCAGGATTTGCAGAGGGGAAGCTAAGAGTAATGCCAACTCAGTAGGCCCAGACATTTAGATTAAAATGGGCCTCCTCAAAGCTTCAGCAAGAAAGGAAAAGAGAAAATGTAGTTAAGCAGAGCAGGCTGGTTTTAAGGTGCGAGGCCAGGAAGTTCTGCCAGGCTCTTTTCAGGCGGATGGGCACCAGCACCCATGCAGCAGTCAGGCCCCCAGGACCACTGAGAGGTGGGTGCAGCTAGCCCGGGTTGCTAAATTTAAGAGCAAAAAACCTGCTGGGCCAGCAGCTGCCCTCAGGCTGGAGATGCCCCAAGAAAGAGAAAACCCGTGGCTGGATCCTTGCGGGGAGGGGGAGAGGGGGCGGGGATAATATGGTCCCAGACAGCAGGCAGCCCATGGGGGAGCCACATGCCCACCAGGACAGACGGGAGGCCTGTAGATGGGTCCAGCGAACAGAAGCCAAATCCCAAAACTTTCTCTTTCTCTCTCCCCTGTCTGTGACATACAGCCCAGCAATGAAAACAACGGGTTAAGAGGACTCCTTTCTTGGTTTTAGCTTCTGACCCTCCTCAAGACTGTAAGTGGAGATTCAGATGAGGCTGGGAGAGAAGGAAAACATGTGCCATCTCCAGAACAAACTCATGCTGAAGTAGCTTCTCACTTCCTGTTATTTAAGAGGTAATCTGGATGGTGATGCTGTCCATGGATATTGCACTTTACATGTCTGCATACATTATCCTGGTCGGGATGCAGGTAAGTGCTATTATTCTCATTTGCCAGAGGAGGAAGCTGAGACTTGCAGACTGAGTGACTCTCCTGGGGTTACACAGCTACTCAGCAGGTCGTCGGGACCCTGTGGGATCTTTTGACCCCACTCCAAGCTCACTTTTAGAGACTCATGTTTCCCAAGCTGGTTGGACGCCTCCCCAAAGGCACAAAGTGCTGGCCAGGAGAACACGAAACCCAGGCTAAACGTGGCTCATATTCTTGGAGTGTCCATTTTAGCTTGATGTTAAGTAAATTTAAAAGTTTTTCTATAAAACCAAACACAGGTATCTTCAGGAATAAGACACAAAAGCATGATTTTTTTAGTTAAAACATGAAATGTCAAAGAAATTTTAGAATTTTGGTTACCTCCAGGGGTATCTTGTCACACTCCTCTTTTGGTAGAAGCATGACAGAGCAATGTTTAAGAAGCATTGCCAACCCCTGCTGCTTACACGGTGGAAAGACATTCTGTAGTGCACATATACAGAGTCTTGAAAAGCCTGTGTTTGCTAAGAGCAGAGCAAGAGAGTACAGTAAATATTCTTCCCTTCCTCTCTCCCAGCCTCTGTCCCCTTCTTTGCACAGTGAGAAGAGTGAGAGGCAAATAACCACTTAATGCTCCCAGGCTCCCCCCAGAGTGGAAAGGATTCTGTTACAGATGGAGTCTGCTTGAGTGCCTTACCCCATTCCACCCTCTACCCTCAATCTTCCAGAGTATCTGCTATCCTCTCATACCCCAAATCATCTGGTGGAGCTCCCAGGAGGGAACTTCCAGTAACCCTAATGAGCATATACCCTGGTACCCAGCAGGCATCCCAATGCATGGGTTATCAGCGGGGAAGCAGCTTCCCAGGGTGTCTTCTTGGGGCTGCCCATCCATGACCCAGCTTCCATCTGGGACAGCAACCTAAAGACACAATTTCACAAGACGGGGCAGAATGGGTTCTGTGGCTCCTGAAAGATTCTTCAGGCATCCGGGAAATAGGTGTTGATATTTTACCTTAAGATGCAAAAGGGGGGCTCAGGCTGCCATCTTCTCCCAGTTGTAAATGAACCAACATTCCAATGTGCCACATGATCTCTTGGCTCTCTCTGTTTCAGTGCAGCTTATGATGGGCAGTGGGACTGATAATGGAAGAGAGAAAGAAAAATGCAGAAATTATACCCTCTAGCTATACTTTAAATAGCCACAGTATTTCTATCAGCTATAAAATAGTTTCCAGAAAATGCTCTAGAATTGACAGTCAAGAACTTGGACTTGAAAGACTGAATTAAGCCAAGGTAATTTTTACATCAGTGTCATTATATTTATCAGCAAAACAAATACTGATTGACCAATATAATTTAGAGCTCTTCAGGAGTTTATGATCTAATTTGGGCAACAGGAAATATGCATAAAGATATGATAAATAGGAAAGCAGAAGGGAGAAAAGGAGAACCTATGTACAATGCCTTTTGGAACGTGGCAGACAGGTAAGGCTTCATGGAGAAGATGGGGCTTGAGCTAGATGTCGGACTTAGACAAGGAAGGAGAGAACAAGCCAGGCATGGAGGATGGCAGGGAGAGAGGCATAGAACCAGGAATGTGTATGTTATGTTGGAGGAAAAAAATGAATAGGTTACTTTGGCTGGAATGAAAAGTTTGCAAAGAGAAGTGATGTACGAAAAGGCACAGAGATAAAGAGAGTAGGTGGTATAGAACCTTGGCTAAAACTTGAGACTTTGTTCTGTGGGTAGTGGGGAGCTCTGTACTGAAAACTTTAGGGCAGAGGAGGGATGGGGTGGAGAGAGGTGGTGTTAGATTAAGGCATTAGAGAGGATGAGATGATTCAAGGCAGAACCAGAATGTGGGGAGGACAAGGAAGTGACAGAGGTGACAAATTTCTGAAGGACAAATGCATAAGACTTTGTGACTGACTAGAAGTGGGATAAGAGGAAGAGAAAAGCATCCAGGATGACGCTCTGATTTCCAACTTGGGTTACTGAGAGAATGATCACATCCACAGCAGAATTTTTTCCCCCGTTTCTCAACAAGTTTCCTCTCCATTTTCTTGTTTCTGGTTGTCCCTCAGAACTAAGGAAAACAGCCTTTGGGGTAGCTCTCTCACCCCAGCCTACCTTACACTAATGGCAACAGCATAGGATCCTAATCCCCTGTTTGTGTCAAGAGAACCCAAGGTGTTGAAAAAGGGGTAGTATTGGGGAAAAAATAAAATCAATGCAAACTAGAGTCTATGGTTTACACTAACATTGTAATATGCTTTCATTAAATGTAACAAAGGCAATATACTAAAACCAAATGCCTATAAGAGGGGGATATAAGGGAGGGGTATGGGATTCTTGGTGGTGGTATTGTTGTCTGACCTTATTACTGTATTTTATTTCATATCATTTTTATTTTTTTTCTTTTATGTTTTTAATTATTCTTTTAAAAAAATTTTTGGAGTGGTGAATATGTTCAAGTGCTGATTGTGGTGGTGAATGCACAACTATATAACTATACTGTGAACAACTGATTGTACACCATGGATGATTGTATGGTATGTGACTATATCTCTATAAAATTGCAGGGGAAGAAAATAAACAGAGGGATATAAGTGCTGGAGAAAATGTGGAGAGAGATACACTGTTGGAGTGGAAGTAGAATGGTGCAGCCCATCTGGAGGGCAGTGTGGTGGTTCCACAAGAAGCTAAGTATGTGGGTGCCATAAGGTCCTGCAACATCATTATTGGGTATATACTTGGAAGAACTGAGAGCAGAGACACGAATGGACATTTGCACACTGCTGTTTATGGGGGCAGTATATTCACAATTTGCAATGGATGGAGGTGGCCTAAGGGTACATTGAACGATGAACAGAATGGTGAACGGTGGTTTATGCATACACTAGAAGACTGAGTGGCTGCAAGAAGGAATGAAGTTGTGAGACATGCAAATAGGTGAATGGATCTTGAGGACAGCATTTTGAGTGAAATATGCCAGAAACAAAAAGACAAACATTATAACACTTCACTAATATGGACTAACTATAATGTGTAAACTCTGAGAATTGAATCTTAGAGCACAGGTTATCAGGGGAATGCTTATTGTAAAGCTCTCTAGATTGTGAACTCTTACAGCAGTCACATCTATTCCTGAGTTGTAATGGTTATCTCTAAATTCTGAGATGCTGGGCTCTTTGTTTGTGTATTACCTGGTCAGTCTCTGGAACTTTGAGTATTGGTGTGACACTGAAACTCAGAGCTAGAGTTTGGCAGCTATGAATGTCAGTATTGCCTCATACAGCAACTGTTTAAAAAAAAGCTGAAACAGAGTTCAGACTTCAGTTAGATATGAATGAAGTGGATCTGGTTAGGACTAGGGCAAATCGGGCCAAAGGGTAAAGGACAATATTGACTGTGCTTTAAAACTTAACTTCTGTGTGAGACCAAGGGAAGAGATGTTTATTTGGTGCAGGATCTATATTTTCTGTAGCACACTAAATAGTTAAACTTTTACAGTAAGTTTATTCAAACACCATAATTACATGGAAATTTGAATAGGAAGTGAGATCTGGTAGGTTTATACATGGAAATTTGAATAGGAAGTGAGATCTGGTGGATTTATACAGGTCAATGAGAAATCCTGATACATTCCAAAGTAATTTGTAGGCCCCCCCTAAGAAACTGGGGGGAAATGTGGAAATATTAAACTTCCCCACCTGGGGAATTACTGATATTCTCACAAGCATTGAGGACTACCAATTAGGTAAGCCGAGCCCTTGAACTTGGGGCTTGCCCTTATGAAGCTTGTTTCTGCAAAGGAGAAGCTAAGCCTCCTTATAATTATGCCTAGGAGTCTCCTCCAAAGAACCTCTTTTGTTGCTCAGATGTGGCCCTCTCTCTCTAAGCCCACTCAGCAGGTAAACTCACTGCCCTCCCCCTTATGTGGGTGGGGTGTAAATCTCCCTGGCAATGTGGAATGTGACTCCTGGGATGAGCCTGGACCCATTATCATGAGATTGAGAAAGTCTTCTTGACCAAAAGGGGGAAGAGAAATGAAACACAATAAAAATTTCAGTGGTGAGAGATTTCAAATGGAGTCAAGAGTTCATTCTGGAGGGCATTCTTCTGCTCTATATAGTTATCCCTTTTTAGTTTTTAGTGTATTGGAATAGCTAAAAGGAAATACCTGAAACTCTGGAACTACAACCCAGTAGCCTTGATTCTTGAAGATGATTGTATAACCATGTAGCTTACATGGTATGATTGTGTGATTGTGAAAACCTTGTGGCTCACACTCCCTTTATCCAGTGTATGAACAGATGAGCAGAAAATGGGAACAAAAATTAAATGAATGTTGGGGGGATGGGGGGATGGGATATTTTGGGTGTTCTTCTTTAATGTATTTTTATTCTTATGTTTGTTATTTTTTGGAGTAAGGAAAATGTTCATAAATCGATTTTGGTGATGAATGCACAATTATATGAGGGTATTGTGAACAACTGATTGTACACTGTGGATGATTGTAGGGTTTGTGAATATATCTCAATAAAACTGAATTGGAGAAAAAGAAAGAGACCCAAGGATATGATTTGTAAAAGATTGTACAATGGACAGAAGCAGGCATGTGCTAAAACCTACTAGATCTGATGATTCATAGCAGAATCCTAAACATCACAGGCCAAGGGGACTACTGCAATTATTTAGTGGACCCATTTCTCTTTACATATAAAGAAACAGAGGCCTCCAAATGAAGAGTGACTTGCCTGAGGTCAGTGGCCAGTGAGCAGCAGGCTAGGACTGGAACCCGGTTTGCTGAGTCTTAATCCGGAGCTCCTTGCATTTCCACTTGTTACTTGAAGTTATATCTGTGTGTACATGTGTTCATGTGCACATAAGTGCTTGCTTGTGAAGCAGGAAGCATTTTATTGGAATAATATCTTCTCTATGGATTCACAACACATACCTCATCAGCAACTCCTCTCTTGATAATATCTCAAGATTGTTTTATATAAAATTCTGTGTTTACTTATAAGGATAGCTGGCTTATTTCCCTGCCTCTCCCCCTGGTCATCTCTGGGTTTACTTGGGTCAAATTGTCTTGGCTGAGCTCTGAGACCTGTCCCCTTTTCTAGCCCTGCCCATACTTTACCCTGCCAAGACAGGAAACAGACATGACAACTTTTTTGCGTGAAGCAAGTTTATCAAAACTTATAATTTGTATGCTAATTGGGAAGAGAGAGGATTGGGAGTAAGAAAAGGAAAAAATAAGAAGCACAAGGTGCCCAGTGAATAGTTGAGGGAGAGAAGGCAAGAAGAAGGAAGGAGAGCTGGATACTGATGGGAAATGGGAGAATGGCCCTGGCCAAAGAAAAGGATTTTCATTTAGTGAAGATAGGGGAGGTACAGCATGCTGCCCACCTCACCAGGGTGGTTCCTGGGGAAGGCCCTGAACAAGACACAGACGTTCTGATACCAACATGCTGAGGCTAACTGGAGAACACTCATCAACACTAGGTTTGCCACTCAGAACCCTTATGTCCTTTCCATCTCAAGCAGCCAAACAACTGATGAATCCTCTAGCTAAAAAACTTAGAGAAAACAACCAAGCCTCCTCCTATCTGCTGAAGGAGACACACAAACCATACCAGACATTTATTTCTCTTTCAAATATCCTTCCTCCCTCTGAAGGGGACTGCCTGGCAATGTTCTCACCCGACAAAGGGCCTGTGCTGCTCAAGGAAGCCATTCAGAGAAGCTTTGACATTTTCAGGGATGGCTTTCACCCGAATGCCCTGTTCCTCCCTTTTCTAGGGTAGAACAGGGAGATCAGTCCTGAGGGGAGTAAAGCTGACACATGGAGCCATCTCTAGACAAGAAGACTAATTGTTTGGGGTTCTGGACAATGAACAAGAGGAAATGAGTTTTAGCCAGGAAAGAAAAGAATAACCTGCCCAGTTGTGTGTGTTTGGACAAGCCAGTGGGAGATGGGTGAAAACAAACAGCCAAGGAAGGGACTGGCCAGGCTTCCAAAGAAGATGGCACCTGAAATGGTGGGAAAGGCTGGGAGAGTATGATCATCTCATACAAAGTATTCACTCTGTCACTGACCATGGTGTCCCTTTGAGAAACCAAAGTTGTATATGTAGCATGTAGCATTCTACTTCTGGAAGGAGCTAGAGGAGGGCTAATCATGAGGCCAGCCTCATTTATGAACTGTGAATTCCTGGAAAGTGTGTGGTGTGTGTGTCCTCCACATGCAAGTGATGGACCTTATCTACACTGAGCACTCCTTGTTGCTGCTGCTTTTGCTAAAATATCTTGGAAGCTGTGTGCTAACATATAAGAAACTGTTTTCTTCTGGACTTTCTACCTTTCAGTCTCCATTTCTCAGGCCAATTTGTCATCCCCTAATGAAGAGACATCTAACTGTGCTAAATACATCTGACTGGACTGAGATAAGCCCATGGAAAGATGTCATCACATGCTAGCCCAGCTCTGAAAATACAAATAAGCCACAGGACACTGACATGTCCTCTGTGACTGCCTCCAGCATGCTTCACACCAAGATCAAAGGAAGGACCACACCAGCACGCATCCCTGCCCATCACAAAACAGTCAAACCAAGGACATATCACATCCTGTCATAACATGAAGACCCGGGGACAGCGAGCCTTGCATTTTGCGGTTATCCTGACTCCAGTAGCTCATTGGGAATTGCACCTAGGATGGCAGAGTTATCTCATCAGGTCTCTAGAAGGAAGTTCCATCTTGAAATCATTTGGAGCCAAGCAGATGAAGATCCATCTAAAGATGCAGCTTCACGTACTTATAGAGCATGAAACCCAGATGTAATCACCTTGAGAAGCATGCTCCAAAGTTCATGGAACAGTCAGACAAAGAAAAACAAATGCTTGGTTATGGAGCTGAATGGTATTTCAAAGAAAACAAGAAGAGCCTGAAGTCCCGTAGGCTCTGAAGTCTCCTTTCCTGGACAGCTGCCTTCCTCTGCGATACCCAGCTCAGTTGCCTGGATTCATCACAAGAGAAGCAGCTTTTAGTTAGACTTCATCAGCTGGAGAAAAGGGATATCACTTTTTGGAAGGTAAACCAAGGGGTTTACTTTTTGGTTGATGATTTCTGACATTCCCTCAGAGTATTTTCTACTCAATTTATTAACTTATACAGAGGCTAATATTTTAAACTATCTGTGAAATGCATTTTCATGAAATTCTCTTTTCTTTAAATCTTCCTGTTTTCTTCCCATGTGGATGGATCTAATGAATCTGAATGTTTCACAGCCATTGAGGTAGGAATGGGTTTTAAATCAATAATTTTAAAGAAATTCTGTTTTTTAATGGGTCACCCTATAGGACCCGTAAGTCTTAAAATCATAGCAATCACCTAAACCATTTATTTTACAACTAGAAAATCTGAGACACTTGAAGGTGAGGTGACTTGCCCAAAGCCATAGCTTAGGGTTTATCAGCAGAGGCAGGGAGTGGAACTCACCATCCTGAAAACAAGTCCAGGGCTCTTTCTACCTCTCTGGTGGCCAAAAAAGTCAGTATTTTGAACTTTTTGGGGGAGAAATAAATATTTTTAAATCACTTTAAAACCACAGTGTATTGGATGAAAGATAAGGGAAGAATCAGAAGGTAGTGAACGTATGAATGGGGAAGAGGGATCATTTAATTGTTCCTAATTTCAAGAGCTATTCACTAGGCTTGGGAGAAACCAGTGTGCTCTGGGCTTGGAATTCTACCTTCCTTGACTAGAGCGAGACTGCGTATTTAATCTGAGGAATGGGAAGAAGGGGATTTGTTTCACCCAGAGTCACTGATATTGCATCAACAACCTATCCCTGCCATTCTGCAGTTTCCTCGTGCATCTGCCCAGAGTCACTGGGTGTTTCCTGCTGAACTTGAGTGTCTCCTCCAAGCCACATCAGCCCCTCAAAATCTTTCCTTCTGGGCCTTTCCCAGAAATAGACTCTAGTCAGAAGGTATAAAAGACCTGCTTCTCCAAGCAGAGCAACCCATCTGGCTGCTACAGGAGGCCACAGCACCTGGCAGGTAAGATACAGTAACTTTTGTCTTTCCTGGTTTCTGCAAAATTGATGATGAAATTTCCGAAAAGCTTCTCAGAAATCTCAGTACTGGATCTGGACTTGTCTTCATTGGGCATTTTCTGGTGCCAGATTTGGCTGCCACCATGGTAGGTTCATCCCTGTTTGGTGTAAGACAGAATATGATTCAAATCATTATGGGGCATACTGTGTGATGGTAGCACAATACTGTAAGTGTAAGTAATAAAGCTGAGTGTGAGTATAGCTGAAAGAGGAAGAGTAAGGGTACGTATGTCACCAGAAGGAAAGCTAGAGGATAAAAACTGGGACTGTATAACCTAGCGAAACTTAGAGTGGATGATGATGGTGATTAATTGTACAAATATAAGAAAGTTCTTAAAAGAACTAAAACAAATGTACGTCTCTATTACACGGTGTTAATAATAGGGTGGTTTATAGGAGAAAATACAATTAATGCAAAGTAAGGGCTATAGTTAATAGTAACATTGTAATATTCTTTCATTAATTGTAACAAAGGCACTATACCAAACTAAATGTCAATAATAGGGAGATATAAAGGGTACGGGATTTTTGTTTGTTTGTTTCAAAAGAAATGAAAATGTTCTCATATTGACTGTGGTGGTGAATGCTTAACTATGTGATTATACCGAGAGTCACTGATTGTACACTTAGGATGGATTGTATGATATGGGAATAAAACTGTTTAAATAAAGAAAAAATCACTGTGGGGCAAGAAGGCTTTTCTGCACCTGAAAACTGAGTCACAGCATCATGGAGTCTTAGGACTGGAAGGCACCATAGACGGCTCTTATCCAGTGTTTAGAAACTGAGGCCTAGGGAAGAGATACCACAAGCTCTAGGGTCACAAAGGAAGTCGGGGGAACTCTGACTGGGTTTCGTCACACGACCTCTCCACTAGGGTGGAACTTTTGTGTGGTAAGGGTTTCACTAAGCCAGGCCAGTACTCTCATTTCCAAGGTCTCCTGCATGCTCTCTGCAGCAGATCCGAACATCTAGTTAGCCCTGAATGTCTCCAGTGGTCTTAAAATGCCCTGTGAACACCAGCCCTCAGTGGGTAAATGAACTGCAGCGGTATTGGATGGGCTTCATTTGCGGAGAGTCGTATTGTTTTTTTATATCCCAAACCCTGCGGCTAGGGTGGAAGTTCGTTTCTGCTACGGTGGGCTTATTAAGAGCCACCTCCTCTCCAGTCTCTTCTTGATCCTGGAGCTGCTCAAAAGATCAAACAGAGTGTTCTTGGTGGTGACAGGGTGTTTGTTGGCTTTTCTATTTGCTCATCCTATCATTCTCAGCCACGCTCTCCGGCCGTGGAAAAGAATCCCGCTGGCTCTTTCCCCCTCTGGCCTTCCTCCAGCCTCCCTGGTGAATCTCAGGCAGGACCTGGAAGGCTTCAGCAGTCAACATGGTCCACAGACCAGCAGCATCAGCATGACCTGGGAGCATGTTGGAAATGCAGAGTCTTGGGCTCACTGCAGACTTACTGAGTCAGAACCTGCATTTAACAAGATCCCTGGGTAGTTAGCAGGTACAGTAGAGGGTGAGAAGCCTGCTAAGAGACCATCACCACCTCTCCCTCTGCCGACTTCCAGCTGCTGTATGTCTCTACACTAGGAGTTCTATTCACTCGGCATGTGCTCAACATCTATTATGTACTGGCACTGTGCTCAAGTGTCAGAAAAATGGAAACAAATGAGACACAGACCTCAGGGTCTGATAGGGGAAACAGACATGAAAGCAGGAATACATGATATGAACATAGTACTGTGAGAAGACAGAGAAAGGACTGACCTAACTTTCCCTGGGGACATCTGGTAAACTTCACAGAGAAGGTAGCTTTTGGCCTGGGTTTTGAAGGATGAATAGGAGTTTTATCAAGTAGAGAAGGCATTCCAGGCATAGGGAAGAACATGAGTAGGGGCATGGGATTGTGGAACAGCCTGGCAGGGCCAGAAGCTGTAGTTCTGTCACTAGATAGCACTTCCTGCCCTAGGGAAAGCTCTAGGCTTTGGGAAATGATTTCTGCACTGACCATTATGATAAGAGTGTAGGTAAATATCCAAACATCACAGAAACCTCTTGCCCTCTAACACTCTGTGCCCATGTCCTCTGCCTTTTGCCTGCTTGGCTCTGGCTGCTGACGGTGACCCTCCAGGATTTCTTGAACACCCTTTTCCAGTGGCATGTCCATATATTTGCCTGGCTCTACTTTCTGTCCTGCACCTTTCCTTCACACTGCTCAGGAAAGTCAGCCAAGACATAGAAAATAATTTAGCTTTAGCTTTGAGGTTCGCCACTTACTCCACTTCTCAGTGAGAAAAACGTGAAGGTGTTCCCAAGGGAGAGGAGAGGAGAAATGAGTAGCTAAGCTTTGATTCCTGTTCACATTTTTTAACTTTCATGTCATTGACTGCGATTTGTTTTTTCTTGTCTGTCTCAGATGATGTGTTTTCCTCACAGACTAACCTTTCACCTTTTATCTTTATTACGAATACATTGGTCATCCAAAGAATAACATAATGAATAAATACTATAAATACTGTGTGCCCACCAGCCCTCTTTAAAAATCAGTGTTACATTTTACTCCAAAATCATCATCCTTGTTTGCCTGAAAGGGCAGGTTCAGCAGACCCTGCAATGTGTCTCCTGGGGAGCAGAGGGAGGGGTCACAGAATGATCTTTTTCTATTGGGACCATAAAGGTGTTGGACAGGCCTCAACGAAGGGCTGAGCTATTTTAGATTTCCTCTTAGGAAAAAGAATACCATAGAGCGTTTTAACCAGAGAGGTATTTATTTATACCAGGTCTTTTTCTCTACAGTCAGCCTTCAAAAGTACATTCAACAAGATAAAAAATTATTAGGGAGATCACAAAATCATAGGGGGGTGTGGATTTGGGGTTGTGAAGGAGGGCCCAAATGACCTGGTCCTGATACAGAGTTCTCTTCTGGTCTGGTCTAAGCCTGGGGTAGGTTATCAGGAGAGTGTCTAGAGGACCGGCTGGGTGTGTCTCGGGCAGAGTTCCAGAACTAGGATTTCCCTCAGGGGAGCACTGGGTAGAGATGGAGGAAGCAGCCAGTCTGAGGTTGTTCTCCCTGTGAGTTTCTGGGGTCCAACTAGTGAAGGCCAAGCTGATGGGAGGACCCTACACCCTCTTGGGAAAGCTGAGTAGTTCAAGATCCAGTCTCAATACATGATCATTCCATCTGACACAGTGGCAGCATCCCTGGGCTGGAGCTAGAATCTCCTTAAGAGACATTTTGGATCTGCTTCACAAAGTCTGATGACACTCAAAGCCCCAAAGCCCTTCGTCAGAAAACAAAGCTGTAGGAAGTTTAGTCTGGATGATTTAGGGGCAGAGTTCAAGCTCATGATGAAGGGGTAGTTGAACAGCTGGAATCTCTCCGGGCAGCTGTGGGCTGGGGGGGCTCTGGCCTTGTCACTGCCTCCACTCGTGTTTCTCCATCAATTGGCTCTTCGAGGGAATGCAAAGCTCCTGCCGGGTTTCAGAAGGGAGATGCTGAGTTATCTGCCACTCCCTGGGGCTGGGCCAGAGGAGGCTGGCTTGCAGTGAGCAACACACCCTGAGGGGAAAGACTGACGGGAACTCCAAAGACAAGTTCCAGGTTTGGTAACAGCATTTCTCAAACATGTGACAAGGCAGGTAGAGGATCTCAGAATCACAGGAGGTCAGATTTGAACATCATGATCACTTGGCCCGAGCCACTCACTCAGCAGGCAAGGGCCCAGAAAGGTTAAGTAACCTGCCCAAGGTCACAGAGCTAGTTAGAGCAAATGCAGAACTATGACCCAGGGCCTCCTGACTCCAAAGCCTGGATTTTTTTTCCCTTCCTCCCTTGCCTCATCACCTCTCTCCTATGTTACCAGGTGTGGGCCTGGGCACACAGCAGATAGTTTGTGTAGTTTCTCCTTCTCTGTTCCAACATTAGTGTGTCTGGTGTTCCCTTTCTCTGCTTTACCATCCTCTTGGATCCTGGGTCTCGTTTCAGGGATGCGGGGCCTTCTCCATCTCCCAGCCCTCCTGGCATCCCTGGCCTTGCTCCAGTCTGCAGAGTCCGCCGCAAGTGGTAAGTATCTCCCGGCATTAGTTTCCTAGCGCAGCTGTAACAAGTTACAGCAAACTGGGTGGCTTAAAACAACAGAGACGTACTCTCATGGTTCAGGGGCCAGAAGTGTGAAATCAAGGTGCCAGCAGGGCCCTGCTCCCTCTGAAGCCTGGAGGGAAGGACTCCTCCTTGCGTCTTCCTCGCTTCTGGAGGTTCCCGGCACTTGGCATTCCTTAGCTCGTAGCTGCATCACTGCAGCCGCTGCCTCCATCTCCACACGGCCTCCTCCCCTGTGGGTGTCTCTGTGTGTCCCCTCCTCTTCTTGCAAGGACCCCAGTAATTGGATTTAGGGCCCACCAGAATCCAGAATGACCTCATCCTGACTTAACTACTCACATCTGCAAAGACCCTGGTTCCAGATAAGGTCACAGCCTGAGGTTGTGGGTGCCATGAATATGGGGGGACACCGTTCAACCCATTACCTCCCCGTTTGGAGCATGTGTCCTGCCCCTGCTCCAGACCTTGATACGAGTGAAAACAGGAATCCCACCTCTGCCCTCCCACCGTCCCCTTCCCTACTTCAGGGCCCTGGTGATTAGCTAAGTTCTTTGATGGACTTGCTTAAGGGCTGTGGGACCATCTCACCAGGAGCCAGAAAAATCCCCTCAGCCCAGTAGCTGAGCTGACCTGAGCAGGCACACTCCTTACACCCGTCACTGTGTGTTCTCGAGGAATTGGGAAGGGCAATCTTGGCATCTTATTGAAGACCAGAGAGCATGATTCTCATTCCGTGCTTTTTTTTTTTGCTCTTGAACATTGGGACTGTCATGAAAGTTTCCTAATCCTGATCTTCTGCCTTCTCAGGCACATGGGGGTGGGGGTAATGGCTGAGAAAGAAGGAGACGGAGGCAGAGGGCATCTCAAAGGTTCTGTGTTTGCTATCCCGCTCCCTGCTTCTCCCCCTCCAAGCAAAGCTGGCCAGAGCTGCTGCCATCTCTGATGCTGTGAGTCAAGCCAAGATCCAAGTCAACAAGGCCTTTCTGGATTCCCGGACCAGGTAGGTGAGGCACACGTGCATGTGCGCACGCGCGCGCGCACACACACACACACACACACACACACACACAACTCCCTTCCCAGGCTTCCTGCAGGTCCAGGCGAGCCCTGACAAACCAAGGAGATAAAGCTGTTGTCTAACTTGCCCTTCCCTCACCCACGTATGTGGCAAGTCGGAGCAATAGCCCGCAACTCCTAAAATCCTCAGCCTTGAGAGAACAGCTAATCTAATTCTATAAGAAGGACTTTCTTCCTTGTGGCCCAATGCTTCCTTGGGTCATGTATTCCGGAGTCTCAGAAAGCCTCTAGGTAGTTCTTCACTCATTCAACTGATATTGACTGACCACTGACTTACGTTCCTGAGACCTGGATTCTTAGGCGGGTGACTTTCTCAGGAAAGCCGTAAGGGAGTGAGGGCAGAGGAGAAGTCAAAGGAAGAAGCAAGCAAACAAGCAAGGGTGGGGTTTATGGAGCAGTCTGGCCTCAGCCTGACTCCACATGGGATCTGGGGTGTAAGCTGCACCTGGGTCTGTCCTACCTGGGAGCAACATCTGTCAGACATGGCTGCAGGATTGGGCGGGGGGAGGTGAAGCGTGCCTGTGTCACTCCCAGGCACTTCCAGGCAAAGCAGCTCCAATTGCCTAAAAGCAATTACCCGAGAAGGTCCCAGGTGTGAGCCTCTAGCAGTTGCCCGGCAGCAGCTGGGGTTGAGCACAGCAGCCCTACAGAAGGGTCCCTGGGCTGAGGGCACCAGAGAGTCAGCACCATCCAGCCACGCGGAGGTGCTGGGATTCCTGCAAAAAAACAATATAGGCTGGTCCCTGCCCTCGGGAAGCCCACGTTCTAGTGAGAGAGGTGGATGTGAAACAAGCGTTACCATGGTACTGAGCAGATACCTGCCTCCCTTTACACCAGACCTGTGGCTTCATTCCTCCTTTGCCCTTGAATGAACTCTCAAGCAGCCCCATAACTTTGTTGGTGCCTTTTAGATGAGATGTGCTCTGGTCACGTCCAGTCCCAGGAATATTATCATTTCAGGAATTAGAATGGCAGCATCAGGACTTAAAGCTTCTCCCCTCCCTCAGCTCAGGCCTGTGGTGAGGAGGGGCACAGTCCCCTGCTTCTCTCTTCCCTGGACTTTCCTCCACCCCAGCCCAAGTTTCTGACTCCTTCCGGGTTCAGCTGGGGGAAGGAGGAGTGATCAGGAGAGCGAGATCTTACCCGCCTGGACAACTCAGTCCCCCCAGGGGCCACAAGTTCTTTCTCTCCCGGTGCTTTTCTGGTCCCTCAGCGATTCCACTGCCAACCCCAGGACCCGCCTAAGCCCCTGGCCAGCTGCTTACAGCTCTGACCCTCACCCCTCTCAACACCCTCCTGGGCCAGGTCCCTTTTGAAGACGAAAACCTTTGTCCCGCTGATGAAGGATGTGCGGTTTTGTGCCCAGAGCTGCCCCTCTGCTGTTAGGCACCCAGCTCGAGCCATCAGTTCTTTCCTTCAGGCTTGTAGGCAGGTGTCGAACACCAGCCAAGACTTCAGGACACACAGTCAAGCCCTTCTCTTAAGGGATCCTCTCACAGCCCGTGTCCCTAGAATTAATGCCAAGGGGAAGTCCCATGATGGGGGGTCGGGAAATGCCTGGTATCTCAGAGACCATCTCCAAGTGAAAAATCTCTCTCTCTCCTTAACTTCACCTCTAAGGTGGGCAATAGACTAAAAGCCACAAAATAGAACTTTCCGTAATGATGGAAATGTTCTGTATCTGTACCATTCAACAAATACAGTAGCCACTGGTTGCATGTGGCTCTTAGACACTTGAAATATGGCTGGTGCAACTGAGGGAATGGATTTTAAATTTTATTTAAATTTAATGAATTTCAATTTCAATTTCAATAGCCACCTGTGGCTAGTGGTTACCAGATGGGCCATGCTGTCTCTTGCAACAGCAGTGAAAAAGCAGTATGGCTTGTTCTCTTGGGTTCTTTTTTATCGAGGAGAGGAGGGAGTAGGGAATTGGGAGGCGGTTCAGGCGGCTTGGTGATTAGAGCCCAATCTTCAGAGAATCCTTGTGCCCGCCCCACTTGACCTGGGTAGCCCCTGATGCTTAGACACTGTGGCCTCTAATACTTTAAGGTAATGACCTGCGTAGTGACCAGCCAGGTGTTATAGTCAGTGAATTTCACCCAAAGCAGGGTTGGCTTTCGTGAGAATTCAGGCCACTTCCAATAGTTCAGTCTTAGAGCCATAGGCATCTCAGAGATCATCTCATAGAAGCTCTCATCTCATCCATGAGGAAACTGAGGCACCATGAAGGGTTTGAAAGTTCTCACAGTTGGATTTTTCTGATACCACCTAGCCCTCAGTCTTCTCTGTATTATCACAAACTTCTTAGTAGAAGGGTTTCTGGTTTCTCATTTTACATGTGGGAAATTAAGGAATAAAAATGCTGGACATCTTGCTTATGGTATGGGCAGCAGTAGGCTGGATGCTAAGGCCCAGTGCCAACCTGTGCCACATCTAAACAAACTTCACACTAACTCTAGGCCAGATGCGATTAAGGATGTTTTCATGGGCAGAACCGAAGGCCCATAAGCATCTTATTCCTAGAATCATCGGCCCATGTATCTCAATGAGATGCCAGCTCTATGTCAGGGGGTCCCAAGTCTAAATCAGCAAGTCCTGGGACCTGCGTATTTTTAGGATTCCCACAGTAGTAACCAGCCCAGCCACAACCCTCTGATTTGGATTCAGGAACCACTCACATCCATCCACTTGCCTCCCCCCAGGACCATACCTAAGAAAGCTTAAAGCCACATCGTAGCTTCTTCCTCCCAGAGGAGACTTTCCAGAGGTATTAAAAGAAATGAAGAAAAGGTCCTGAGAGCACAGGCAGTGCTTGTCTCCCTTGTGTTGCCCACCCCCCACCCTCCGCTCCTCCCTATGGGCACACCACCTCGCTCCCCTCGGGTGGGCCATCAGCCCCTGCTATTGGATGGGGGTCAAGGGGCCTGGGCATCACTCTCCCATTGCCCTCCACTGTAGGCTGAAGATGGCCATGAGCTCCGAGGCGCCCACCCCCCGGCAGCTCTCAGCATACCTCAAGCACGCCAAAGGCCAGACGCGCATGGCCATCCGTTTCGGGCAGGTGTGGGAGGAGTCCTTAAAGAGCCTGTGGCAGAGCATGTCCTTGACCAACGTCACAGGTACGGAAAAAACCACTCGGCCCAGCAAGGTCACACTGTGAACTCCTACTGAGGGGACATTAGTGCTCTCTGTAAATTGCCATCTGTAAGGTCACCACGTGAAGGAAGTGCTAGTCAATAACCATGGGCTCCCTGTCTCAAACCACGGTGTTGCCACTTCTGTCAGTGGAGAGAACATCTAAGCCACCTGTGACAGGGGGGTTTACTGGGATTATGGCACAGGAAATGAGATTCCCATCCTGTTCTGGGTATCTCAGAGCTGAAACAATGAACTGATGGCTTGGCCATGATCTCCTTCAACCCCTCCCCACCCAACCAAATGTCACAGGTTCTGGGGGCCAAGAAGGAAGGCATTTGGTCCTGACAGGAGGAAGAAGCTATAGGTTCTCCCTGGAAAAACATCAAGTGGGGAGAAGATAACTGGTCTCGGACTTGGGAAAATTCCCAAGCTCCAAAAGAAGGAAATTGGGACAAGGTAGGGAGAAGCAGGAAGCACGCTGGCCTCTGAGACTCAGGAGGTGCTGGGGCTGGAACTCCGGGCCTGCTGACTTTCACAGAAGGTTCCCCTAAAGAACCCCCATGGAGCCAAATCCCCTTGCCTCCCCTTCCTTGCAGACACCAGGATGGGCATGGACTGCCGAGGAAGTTGGCAGTTCTCTCCGCCGTGCCTGCATCACACCCTCTGTGCCTAATGCCCCCCCCACTCTGTTACTCCTCCCAAGACCACCCTGCCCCTCACTTAAAAATTACCCATCACTGCCCTGCAGCTTTTCTATATAGATTCCTGTTTGCTCAGTACTTTAGATGTCAGCAAAACTTTAGAAGGAAAGCAATCTATCAACTAACTCATACTAACAAGTGCTTAAGCCCCCAAGGGTGTTTTCATTCCAAAGGAGAAATGTGTTCAAATGAAACAGGCAAAGAATGGCCAGCAATTCTGGGGACATTTGCAGTTACTTACTAGTTGTGTGGCCGTGGGCAATTCTCTTGGGCACTGTGGTCTCAGTTTGTTCTCAGTAAAATGGGAATAAAAACTCTTACCTAATGAGCTGTCAGGATTAAATGGAAAACAAACAAACAAACAAACAAACAAACAAAAACCAGCTGAGACAAGCTTACCTAGAATATAGAAAGTATTCAAAAAAATGTAAGGTCACCCCTGGTTTCAGCTTCCTGCCTCCCTCCAGCCCCTCAGGAAGAACTCAGCCTTTTTGGGGTTCCTTCTGTTTCAGACCCAAGCCTGGACTTGGCTTCTCTCTATGGAGAGGTGGGCTGTGGGGCCGCCCCTGCCGTGGTGAAATGCCAGAAGAAAAGCCCTTACCGCACCATTACCGGGGACTGTAATAACAGGTGACTGCGCAGGGTGGGGATGGGCGGGGGAGACGCCCCCAGCACCTGCCCAGCCCACCTGCCCCGCCCGGCCAGGGCCTTGTCGCTTGGACATTCCTCGCAGGACTCCCACCTCCTTACCCTCCTGGATCGAGTCCTCACCCTCCCCAACTTCCCCACTTGCCTTCTAAAGGTCACGCGTCTCCAGGCGTCCCCCGTGAGGCGGCGGCATCTCGCTGGAGGCAGCGCCTTTCCCCGGCGGCGCCCCGGGGCCTGCAGCGAGTGGGGCCACTCCGAAACCGCACGTGCGAGGCACCGCCTCCCGTCCCCTCTCCCTCGGGCAGAGCCGCTCGTCCTTCCCGTGGGACCCTGTGCTTTGGAACCCCAAGGCCCATCGGGGCTCCCCGGAGAAGCCAACCCCGAGGCGGAAGCGCCGAGGCTGAGGGAGGGTCTTGCTCGGTTGCAGGAGGAACCCCGCGCTGGGCGCCGCCAACCGGGCGCTGGCGCGCTGGCTGCCGGCGGACTACGAGGACGGGCTTTCCCTCCCCTTCGGGTGGACGCCCGGGAAGACGCGGAACGGCTACCTTCTCCCGCTGGTGAGGGCGGGATGGGGGCGAAGGATGGGAGTCAGAGGGAAGGCAGTGCATACCCAAACACACCCGGGAAGAAGAACAAATAGACGAGAGGACTGAGGGATGGGCGATGGAGCAGGAAGGAGAGGAGACATGTTCCCCCAAACGCCACTAGAGGGCAGCAGAGCTCTGAGCCTGGAACCCAGCCACGTGGTGGTCGCATCCCAGCTGCCCGCAGGCCAGATACCCTGGGGTCCCCAGACAGATGGGCTCCCTGCCCCATCCTGCTCTCACTTATCCTTCCCCGGCCCCTGGAGTGCATCAGCTGTTGTTTGCCTGAAGGTCCTATCTGTTGGCCTCATCTGAGCTGGCAGCCCTCACCTCTTGGTCACCTGGCACCCCCTTGGCTCTGCTTCAGAGGGAGCCTGTCTCTGTTTTCCCTTTCTATGGTGAAAAGTGCACTGGCCTTGGAAGTCATATGGAGCTGGGTTCAATCCCACGTCTACCCCCTGGTAGCTGCAGGACCTTAGAGAACTGACTTCACTTCTCTAGGACCCATTCTTCTCATCTACAAAATGGGGGATGCCACCCACCTCAAAAGCTTGTCCTGGGAATTAAATGTTCGTGTTCTATCGTAGGTACTCAGGAGACTGTCGTTGATTCGTATCCTCAAAGCACCTTTTCATCCAGTCCTCCCCTTCTCTCTCCACCTGTAGGCCCGAGAGGTATCCAATCAGGTTGTCGGCTATCTGAAAGAGGAGGGTGTCCTGGATCAAAACAGGTCCCTACTCTTCATGCAGTGGGGTCAAATTGTGGACCATGACATGGATTTTGCCCCTGACACCGAGTTGGGGAGTAGCGAGTACTCCAAGGCCCAGTGTGAAGAGCGCTGTATCCGGGGAGACAACTGTTTCCCAATCATGGTAGGTTTTGGTGGGATGCCCCTGGACAAGCCCCTTGCCCACCCTGATGTAGCAGACGCTTCCAGCTCATCAGCCAGGATCTCTTGATAGATTTTGAATCTCCCCAGGCCATTTAATCACTCATCCATATATTCAGTGTCAGGAGAGCACTAAACACTGGGGATCCAAAGGTGAATAAGACACTGTTCCTGTCTTCAAGGTCTAAGGGCTGTGTGGGGAATGGACTTACCACTAATGAGAAAATCGGGAAACTCTGGGGAGGATGGTATAAGTCCCCAGCCGGGCAGCCTCGGCATCACCTGGGGGCTTATTAGAAATGCGACTCTCAAGCCCCACCCCAGACATTCAGAAACAGAATCTACATTTTACCCAGATCTCCTCCAGATTCATCTTACACACAGAAAAGTTTGTGGAATGTTGATCTAGGTCATCCTGGGGTCTAGAAGGCTACCCTAGAAGGAGCTAAAGCTCGATGGATGAGTCCATGATGAGCCCACAGGGATTTGCAGGAGTTTCCAGCAGGGAGAGGAACTTGCAATGTGCACCTTTTCTTATTATTCATGGATTTCATAGCTAGGGAGTCATTTATCCCTTCAAACCAAAAAGCAAGACTACGTGCTGTGGTGGAAAGAACATGGGCTGTGGGGTGAGGCCAATCTGTATCTGAATCCCACTTCTTTCCCTCCTGGTTTGTAAGTCCTTGGAAAAGTTACTCAACCTTTCTGGGCCTCAGTTTTCTCACCTGTAAAATGGGATTGAATTGTCTACCTTACAAGATTTTGTGAGGACCAAAGTGAAATAAAGTATGCATAATGCCTGGCTCTTAGTAGGTCCAAAATAAGTAAACAGTAGCTGTTAGTAACAGTAACTATTAACAAACCCTTTCCCATCCCATGTCCTACGTCCCTGTCCAGGGATTTCAGGACTCCCTCCCCACCAAAAATTCAGAGCCCTCGCAGTGATAGACTTAATGATTCCCCTCAGCCCTAATACACAGCGGGATGTGATGAACTTCAGGGTGTTGTGAGCACAGGATACGTGGCGTCAGCAGGAGGCATCTGGGGTCAGTGTCTCCCACCAGGGTCCCAAGAGGGTGCCATCAGCATCTTTGCCAGATGCATTGAGACTCACCCCAGGGATTGGGTTTCAGGGCCCAGTTACCCACCCCCAATCCCTCCGCAGTTCCCACCCAAAGACCCCAAGATGAAGACTCAAGGAAAGTGCATGCCTTTCTTCCGAGCTGGGTTCGTCTGCCCCACTCCGCCCTACCAGTCCCTGGCCCGACAGCAGATCAACGCTCTGACCTCCTTCCTGGACGCCAGCTTCATGTATGGCTCCGAGCCGAGCCTGGCCAACCGCCTGCGCAACCTCAGCAGCCCCCTGGGCCTTATGGCCATCAACCAGGAGGTCTCGGACCACGGGCTGCCCTACCTGCCCTTCGACAGCAAGAAGCCCAGTCCCTGTGAGTTCATCAACACTACTGCAAAGGTGCCCTGCTTCCTGGCAGGTGAGTCCAGTCCAGACAGAGGGGCCTGAGGACCAGGGGACTCTCGTGGGGACTGAGAGCAGAGGCAGGCCAGAAAAGCTTCACAGGGCCACTAGGCAGTTTCCAGGGAGGCTTTACCACCGTTCCTTTCTCAGCGTCTTTTTGCAAAAATGCACACCAAGCTACCACTGCCCCTGGCACTGGCCCAGGACTGGCAGAAGGGCCCAGATGAATACAGAATCTAAGAACATGTGTTCACTGCAGAAAATTTAAGGAAGTCCAGAAAAACACAAAGAAAATGAAAATAAAAACCACACACCATTCTACAGCCCACTGCTAATCACCATTAACATTTTAATATATATCTTTTCAGTATTTTTTCTATCATATAGTTCTATTTTTTTTACATAATTGGAATCATACTATAAATAATGCTCTATAGCCTGATGTTTTCACTTATATCCCATATCATTAAATATTCCTTTACAGCATGATTTTAAACAGCTGCCTGGTATTACGTGTTGTATTACCATAATTTATTTTATCAACCCTATTTGGGGACATTTGGGTTATTTCTCCTTTTTCTGATTTTTTTTTTTTGAGGTAGCACATATCCTTGTCTATAAATCTTTGTGCTCATTTTTTAATGAATGTATTAAGATAATTTCCTAGAGGAGGAATTTCTAGATTATTTTTTCTGCATATTTTTAAGGCTTTTTATTAACTTGGCACAAAGCCCCAAATCCACACAGCCTCTGCATGATCAAAGTCCTCCCAATTCTGTTCATTTCAGGGGATTTTTCCCCCCAGTCCTCTCTGACTTTGGCTTCCGGAGGCTGCCTCTCCTCAAGTACCCACTCTCTCTGGACAACGAGGCCCCTCTCCGCCATGCCCACCTTGACCTGGTGGAAGCCAGCTGTAGGCCAGGATCTCTTGACTGAACTCTTGGGTTCTATGTCCATGTATGCCCCACATCAATCCAGAAGCAAAACCTTCCCTGTTTTTTACAAAAATATCCACTAAAACCAAATATTGTTTGCATTTTTAATAGACTTTCCTGAAGGTTAGAGGACACAGGGAGAAGTCGCCTTATGAAATACATAATCTTCCACCATTTCACTGACTCCCTCTCCCATCCTTACCCCTCTCCCCCTCCCTCCCAGACAGAGCCTCATTTCCAGATTCTTCTCCCTTTATTACAGAGCAATTATGCCCTGCCCAGGCTCCTGCTCTCAAATAGGCATTCCTAAAACCTTCAAATTTGCTCCACAAAATAAAGAGCCCTTCATTTATTTGTCCTGCCCTTCTTAGAAGGCAGTCAGGATTATAGTTAGCGAAGTCTTATTTTTTAATATGTCACCTGTAATCCTTACTTGTGAGGTAAGCCTTATTGTTCCCATTTTCACAGATCAAGAGACAGGCTCAGAAATGTTAAGTAACTTGCCCAAGGTCACAGAGCTAAAAAGCGGTGGAGCCGGGGTTCACACCTATGATTTGCAACCATCTCACCCCACCTCCCATCCTGTTCTACCGACTTCCCTTAAGTTAACTGGAAGGGCAGACTTGGAAGAGGGTCCCTTTGGGGCCCCTCATTCTTTCTGCAGTTACTGCAAGGAGAATCTGCCCTCTTGCCTTCTGGGCTTTCAGGTGATTCCCGAGCCTCAGAGCAACTCCTGCTGGCCACGTCCCACACCCTCTTTCTCCGAGAGCATAACCGGCTGGCCAGAAAACTAAAGAGACTCAACCCTCAGTGGGATGGAGAACAGCTCTACCAGGAAGCCCGGAAAATCCTGGGAGCCTTCGTGCAGGTACAGAGGGACAGGAGAGCTGCCTTGCATCCTGGCTGCTTCCTGCTCTGGGCTCAGAGCTGCTTCTCTCCCCTCGTCTCATTCTTTTGTTTCTTCAGTTTTTCTATCCCAAAATAAACCCCCGGATTCCGGGCCTCAGACCAGGGTCCGTGCATTGGTCACTTCCTTGTGCCTGCCCTAGTCCCATCATTGGGACCATTCCGGGCCTGTCGCATAGCGGTTATTTTGGTTATTTTTATTTGATTCTCTTCCTTTTATAATTCTCCACACTTAAACCACATGTCATGGGCATACTCAAATGATGTTGGTTGACTGACTATCTAGGTTGATATGTTAATATTAACTATACATATATTTAAGCATTTTTTTTATTTAAATGTAGAGAGAGGTCCTTTGCACCCTTTATCCAGTCTCCTCCAGGGCTACCTTCTTGCGTAATTATAGTATAAACATCTCCAGCAGTAAGATTTCTGGGTCCAAAATTTTTTTAAAATAAATGTTGAGTTCTGGGGATTTTGAGAAAAAATAAATGTAAATGTCTCTTTTTGATGGTTAAAAATATGTGAATTTAAAGATATATATTTTTTTGCCATGGGCTTCTGGTTACAGAACAGAGAAAAAGAATTTACTCCATCTTGTTCTGCAACCAGGAACCTATCGCAAAAACGTATATATTATTTGTAGGAAATCATCCAACAGAATAAAAATGTCAGCCTAGAGATTGTCTGAGTTAAGGTTCTTTGGAATACAAGGAAAAGGAAAACCATTCAAGCTACTTCAGATGTTCAATGTTGGTTTCAAACCTAAAGATGCGTCAAATAGAAGATGACAAGGGTTTCTCCTGAAACCCCAAGGCAGGGAGTGTGGTTGGGCCTCATCAGGGATGAGAGCCAGAGACAGAGTCATCTGGAATTAGGGCACTTACTCTCACTTGGTCTCTTCCTCCTCTCTGCCCCTCTCTCCACTTCTCCCTCATTCTCCACTCCTTCTGCAGATAGGTTATCTCTGCTTTTCTGTGCATGGTAGAAAACGACCAGGGAGGCGGGGCAAGATGGCGGACTGGTGAGCTGTATGTTTTAGTTACTCCTCCAGGAAAGTAGGTAGTAAGCCAGGAACTGCGTGGACTGGACACTACAGAGCAATCTGACTTTGGGCATACTTCATACAACACTCATGAAAACGTGGAACTGCTGAGATCAGCGAAATCTGTAAGTTTTTGCGGCCAGGGGACCCGCGCCACTCCCTGCCAGGCTCAGTCCCGTGGGAGGAGGGGCTGTCAGCTCCGGGAAGGAGAAGGGAGAACTGCAGTGGCAGCCCTTATTGGAAACTCATTCTACTGATCCAAACTCCAACCATAGATAGACTGAGACCAGACACCAGAGAACCTGAGAGCAGCCAGCCCAGCACAGAGGAGACAGGCATAGAAAAAAAACAACACGAAAAACTCCAAAATAAAAGCGGAGGATTTTTGGAGTTCTGGTGAACATAGAAAGGGGAAGGGCAGAGCTCAGGCCCTGAGGCGCATATGCAAATCCTGAAGAAAAGCTGATCTCTCTGCCCTGTGGACCTTTCCTTAATGGCCCTGGTTGCTTTGTCTCTTAGCATTTCAATAATCCATTAGATCTCTGAGGAGGGCCCTTTTGTTTTTGTTTTTGTTTTTGTTTTTTTTTGTTGTTTTTTTTTTAATCCTTTTTTCTTTTTCTAAAACAATTACTCTAAGAAGCCCAATACAGAAAGCTTCAAAGACTTGCAATTTGGGCAGGTCAAGTCAAGAGCAGAACTAAGAGAGCTCTGAGACAAAAGGCAATAATCCAGTGGCTGAGAAAATTCACAAACACCACAACTTCCCAAGAAAAGGGGGGTGTCCGCTCACAGCCATCATCCTGGTGGACAGGAAACACTCCTGCCCATTGCCAGCCCCATAGCCCAGAGCTGCCCCAGACAACCCAGTGTGACGGAAGTGCTTCAAATAACAGGCACACACCACAAAACTGGGCGTGGACATTAGCCTTCCCTGCAACCTCAGCTGATTGTCCCAGAGTTGGGAAGGTGGAGCAGTGTGAATTAACAAAGCCCCATTCAGCCATCATTTCAGCAGACTGGGAGCCTCCCTACACAGCCCAGCAGCCCAGAACTGCCCTGGGGGGACGGCACTCACCTGTGACATAGCACAGTCATCCCTCAACAGAGGACCCGGGGTGCACGGCCTGGAAGAGGGGCCCACTTGCAAGTCTCAGGAGCCATACGCCAATACCAAGGACTTGTGGGTCAGTGGCAGAGACAAACTGTGGCAGGACTGAACTGAAGGATTAGAGTATTGCAGCAGCTTTAAAACTCTAGGACCACCAGGGAGATTTGATTGTTAGGGCCACCCCCCCTCCCCGACTGCCCAGAAACACGCCCCATATACAGGGCAGGCAACACCAACTACACACGCAAGCTTGGTACACCAATTGGACCCCACAAGACTCACTCCCCCACTCACCAAAAAGGCTAAGCAGGGGAGAACTGGCTTGTGGAGAACAGGTGGCTCGTGGACGCCACCTGCTGGTTAGTTAGAGAAAGTGTACTCCACGAAGCTGTAGATCTGATAAATTAGAGATAAGGACTTCAATTGGTCTACAAATCCTCAAAGAACCCTATCAAGTTCAGCAAATGCCACGAGGCCAAAAACAACACAAAATTATAAAGCATATGAAAAAACCAGACGATATGGATAACCCAAGCCCAAGCACCCAAATCAAAAGACCAGAAGAGACACAGCACCTAGAGCAGCTACTCAAAGAACTAAAGATGAACAATGAGACCATAGTATGGGATACAAAGGAAATCAAGAAGACCCTAGAAGAGCATAAAGAAGACATTGCAAGACTAAATAAAAAAATGGATGATCTTATGGAAATTAAAGAAACTGTTGACCAAATTAAAAAGATTCTGGACACTCACAGTACAAGACTAGAGGAAGTTGAACAACGAATCAGTGACCTCGAAGATGACAGAATGGAAAATGAAAGCATAAAAGAAAGAATGGGGAAAAAAATTGAAAAAATCGAAACGGACCTCAGGGATATGATAGATAATATGAAATGTCCGAATATAAGACTCATTGGTGTCCCAGAAGGGGAAGAAAAGGGTAAAGGTCTAGGAAGAGTATTCAAAGAAATTGTTGGGGAAAACTTCCCAAATCTTCTAAACAACGTAAATACACAAATCATAAATGCTCAGCGAACTCCAAATAGAATAAATCCAAATAAACCCACTCCGAGACATATACTGATCACACTGTCAAACACAGAAGAGAAGGAGCAAGTTCTGAAAGCAGCAAGAGAAAAGCAATTCACCACATACAAAGGAAACAGCATAAGACTAAGTAGTGACTACTCAGCAGCCACCATGGAGGCAAGAAGGCAGTGGCACGATATATTTAAAATTCTGAGTGAGAAAAATTTCCAGCCAAGAATACTTTATCCAGCAAAGCTCTCCTTCAAATTTGAGGGAGAGCTTAAATTTTTCACAGACAAACAAATGCTGAGAGAATTTGCTAACAAGAGACCTGCCCTACTGGAGATACTAAAGAGAGCCCTACAGACAGAGAAACAAAGAAAGGACAGAGAGACTTGGAGAAAGGTTCAGTACTAAAGAGATTCGGTATGGGTACAATAAAGGATATTAATAGAGAGAGGGGGAAAAATATGACAAACATAAACCAAAGGATAAGATGGCTGATTCACGAAATGCCTTCACGGTTATAACGCTGAATGTAAATGGATTAAACTCCCCAATTAAAAGATATAGATTCGCAGAATGGATCAAAAAAAAATGAACCATCAATATGTCGCATACGAGAGACTCATCTTAGACACAGGGACACAAAGAAACTGAAAGTGAAAGGATGGAAAAAAATATTTCATGCAAGCTACAGCCAAAAGAAAGCAGGTGTAGCAATATTAATCTCAGATAAAATAGACTTCAAATGCAGGGATGTTTTGAGAGACAAAGAAGGCCACTACATACTAATAAAAGGGGCAATTCAACAAGAAGAAATAACAATCGTAAATGTCTATGCACCCAATCAAGGTGCCACAAAATACATGAGAGAAACACTGGCAAAGCTAAAGGAAGCAATTGATGTTTCCACAATAATTGTGGGAGACTTCAACACATCACTCTCTCCTATAGATAGATCAACCAGACAGAAGACCAATAAGGAAATTGAAAACCTAAACAATCTGATAAATGAATTAGATTTAACAGACATATACAGGACATTACATCCCAAATCACCAGGATACACATACTTTTCTAGTGCTCACGGAACTTTCTCCAGAATAGATCATATGCTGGGACATAAAACAAGCCTCAATAAATTTAAAAAGATTGAAATTATTCAAAGCACGTTCTCTGACCACAATGGAATACAATTAGAAGTCAATAACCATCAGAGACTTAGAAAATTCACAAATACCTGGAGGTTAAACAACACACTCCTAAACAATCAGTGGGTTAAAGAAGAAATAGCAAGAGAAATTGCTAAATATATACAGACAAATGAGAATGAGAACACAACATACCAAAACCTATGGGATGCAGCAAAAGCAGTGCTGAGGGGGAAATTTATAGCACTAAACGCATATATTAAAAAGGAAGAAAGAGCCAAAATCAAAGAACTAATGGATCAACTGAAGAAGCTAGAAAATGAACAGCAAACCAATCCTAAACCAAGTAGAAGAAAAGAAATAACAAGGATTAAAGCAGAAATAAATGACATAGAGAACAAAAAAACAATAGAGAGGATAAATATCACCAAAAGTTGGTTCTTTGAGAAGATCAACAAGATTGACAAGCCCCTAGCTAGACTGACAAAATCAAAAAGAGAGAAGACCCATATAAACAAAATAATGAATGAAAAAGGGGACATAACTGCAGATCCTGAAGAAATTAAAAAAATTATAAGAGGATACTATGAACAACTGTATGGCAACAGACTGGATAATGTAGAGGAAATGGACAATTTCCTGGAAACATATGAACAACCTAGACTGACCAGAGAAGAAATAGAAGACCTCAACCAACCCATCACAAGCAAAGAGATCCAATCAGTCATCAAAAATCTTCCCACAAATAAATGCCCAGGGCCAGATGGCTTCACAGGCAAATTCTACCAAACTTTCCAGAAAGAACTGACACCAATCTTACTCAAATTCTTTCAAAACATTGAAGAAAATGGAACACTACCTAACTCATTTTATGAAGCTAACATCAATCTAATACCAAAACCAGGCAAAGATGCTACAAAAAAGGAAAACTACCGGCCAATCACCCTAATGAATATAGATGCAAAAATCCTCAACAAAATACTTGCAAATCGAATCCAAAGACACATTAAAAAAATCATACACCATGACCAAGTGGGGTTCATTCCAGGCATGCAAGGATGGTTCAACATAAGAAAATCAATCAATGTGTTACAACACATTAACAAGTCAAAAGGGAAAAATCAATTGATTATCTCAATAGATGCTGAAAAAGCATTTGACAAAATCCAACATCCATTTTTGATAAAAACACTTCAAAAGGTAGGAATTGAAGGAAACTTCCTCAACATGATAAAGAGCATATATGAAAAACCCACAGCCAGCACAGTACTCAATGGTGAGAGACTGAAAGCCTTCCCTCTAAGATCAGGAACAAGACAAGGATGCCCGCTGTCACCACTGTTATTCAACATTGTGCTGGAAGTGCTAGCCAGGGCAATCTGGCAAGACAAAGAAATAAAAGGCATCCAAATTGGAAAAGAAGAAGTAAAACTGTCATTGTTTGCAGATGATATGATCTTATATCTAGAAAACCCTGAGAAATCGACGATACAGCTACTAGAGCTAATAAACAAATTTAGCAAAGTAGCGGGATACAAGATTAATACACATAAGTCAGTAATGTTTCTATATGCTAGAAATGAACAAACTGAAGAGACACTCAAGAAAAAGATACCATTTTCACTAGCAACTAAAAAAATCAAGTACCTAGGAATAAACTTAACCAAAGATGTAAAAGACCTATACAAAGAAAACTACATAACTCTACTAAAAGAAATAGAAGGGGACCTTAAAAGATGGAAAAATATTCCATGTTCATGGATAGGAAGGCTAAATGTCATTAAGATGTCAATTCTACCCAAACTCATCTACAGATTCAATGCAATCCCAATCAAAATTCCAACAACCTACTTTGCAGACTTGGAAAAGCTAGTTAGCAAATTTATTTGGAAAGGGAAGATGCCTCGAATTGCTAAAGACACTCTAAAAAAGAAAAACGAAGTGGGAGGACTTACACTCCCTGACTTTGAAGCTTATTATAAAGCCACAGTTGTCAAAACAGCATGGTACTGGCACAAAGATAGACATATAGATCAATGGAATCGAATTGAGAATTCAGAGATAGACCCTCAGATCTATGGCCGACTGATCTTTGATAAGGCCCCCAAAGTCACTGAACTGAGTCATAATGGTCTTTTCAACAAATGGGGCTGGGAGAGTTGGATATCCATATCCAAAAGAATGAAAGAAAACCCCTACCTCACCCCGTACACAAAAATATACTCAAAATGGACCAAAGATCTCAATATAAAAGAAAGTACCATAAAACTCCTAGAAGATAATGTAGGAAAACATCTTCAAGACCTTGTATTAGGCGGCCACTTCCTAGACTTTACACCCAAAGCACAAGCAACAAAAGAGAAAATAGATAAATGGGAACTCCTCAAGCTTAGAAGTTTCTGCACCTCAAAGGAATTTCTCAAAAAGGTAAAGAGGCAGCCAACTCAAAGGGAAAAAATTTTTGGAAACCATGTATCTGACAAAAGACTGATATCTTGCATATATAAAGAAATCCTACAACTCAATGACAATAGTACAGACAGCCCAACTATAAAATGGGCAAAAGATATGAAAAGACAGTTCTCTGAAGAGCAAATACAAATGGCCAAGAAACACATGAAAAAATGTTCAGCTTCACTAGCTATTAGAGAGATGCAAATTAAGACCACAATGAGATACCATCTAACACCGGTTAGAATGGCTGCCATTAAACAAACAGGAAACTACAAATGTTGGAGGGGATGTGGAGAAATTGGAACTCTTATTCATTGTTGGTGGGACTGTATAATGGTTCAGCCACTCTGGAAGTCAGTCTGGCAGTTCCTTAGAAAACTAGATATAGAGTTACCATTCGATCCAGCGATTGCACTTCTTGGTATATACCCGGAAGATCGGAAAGCAGTGACACGAACAGATATTTGCACGCCAATGTTCATAGCAGCATTATTCACAATTGCCAAGAGATGGAAACAACCCAAATGTCCTTCAACAGATGAGTGGATAAATAAAATGTGGTATATACACACGATGGAATACTACGCGGCAGTAAGAAGGAACGATCTCGTGAAACATATGACAACATGGATGAACCTTGAAGACATAATGCTGAGCGAAATAAGCCAGGCACAAAAAGAGAAATATTATATGCTACCACTAATGTGAACTTTGAAAAATGTAAAACAAATGGTTTATAATGTAGAATGTAGGGGAACTAGCAGTAGAGAGCAATTAAGGAAGGGGGAACAATAATCCAAGAAGAACAGATAAGCTATTTAATGTTCTGGGGATGCCCAGGAATGACTATGGTCTGTTAATTTCTGATGGATATAGTAGGAACAAGTTCACAGAAATGTTGCTATATTATGTAACTTTCTTGGGGTAAAGTAGGAACATGTTGGAAGTTAAGCAGTTATCTTAGGTTAGTTGTCTTTTTCTTACTCCCTTGTTATGGTCTCTTTAAAATGTTCTTTTATTGTATGTTTGTTTTCTTTTTAACTTTTTTTTTCATACAGTTGATTTAAAAAAGAAGGGAAAGTTAAAAAAAAAAAAGAAAGAAAGAAAAAACAAGGAAAAAAAAAGATGTAGTGCCCCCTTGAGGAGCCTGTGGAGAATGCAGGGGTATTCACCTACCCCACCTCCATGGTTGCTAACATGACCACAGACATAGGGGACTGGTGGTTTGATGGGTTGAACCCTCTACCATAGGTTTTACCCTTGGGAAGACGGTTGCTGCAAAGGAGAGGCTAGGCCTCCCTATGGTTGTGCCTAAGAGCCTCCTCCCGAATGCCTCTTTGTTGCTCAGATGTGGCCCTCTCTCTCTGGCTAAGCCAACTTGAAAGGTGAAATCACTGCCCTCCCCCCTACGTGGGATCAGACACCCAGAGGAGTGAATCTCCCTGGCAACGTGGAATATGACTCCCGGGGAGGAATTTAGACCCGGCATCATGGGACGGAGAACATCTTCTTGACCAAAAGGGGGATGTGAAAGGAAATGAAATAAGCTTCAGTGGCAGAGAGATTCCAAAAGGAGCCGAGAGATCACTCTGGTGGGCACTCTTACGCACACTTTAGACAACCCTTTTTAGGTTCTAAAGAATTGGAGTAGCTGGTGGTGGATACCTGAAACTATCAAACTACAACCCAGAACCCATGAATCTCAAAGACAGTTGTATAAAAATGTAGCTTATGAGGGGTGACAATGGGATTGGGAAAGCCATAAGGACCACACTCCACTTTGTCTAGTTTATGGTTGGATGAGTAGAAAAATAGGGGAAGGAAACAAACAGACAAAGGTACCCAGTGTTCTTTTTTACTTCAACTGCTCTTTTTCACTCTAATTATTATTCTTGTTATTTTTGTGTGTGTGCTAATGAAGGTGTCAGGGATTGATTTAGGTGATGAATGTACAACTATGTAATGGTACTGTGAACAATCGAAAGTACGATTTGTTTTGTATGACTGCGTGGTATGTGAATATATCTCAATAAAATGAAGATAAAAAAAAAAAAAGAAAAGAAAAGAAAAGAAAATGACCACCATGTCCCTTCAGATCAAGCACCATCAAAAACAATCTATCTCAATGCCTGCTTAGGTCTGGAGGGGTTGGGGAAAATGAGGAGTGACCACTAATAGGTACAGGGCTTCTTTTGCAGAGTGAGGAACATGTTCTAGAATTGATTGTGGAGTTTGCACAACTCTGGGAAATATCAAAAATCAGAGACTTGTACACTTTAAATGGATCAATTGTGTGGCGTGTGAATTATATCTAAATCAAGCTGTTGAAGCATAAAAACAAAACGACCACAAAAACCAACCTAGAATAGATATGTCCCAAAATCTGAATTCCTGAAAGAGAGACTCTGACTGACCGACCGTCTTGTGCCACAGCGAGGCCGATCCACCGTGACCAGAGGCAGGATTTTATCTCTTGCTGTGTCACACAGCCGGAGGATCAGATCACCTGCTCAGAGAATGACATCCCCACAGTTCATCCTGCTGAACAAATGGAAATAACCTGAGCGTGAAACAATACGAGAACAATAGAACATTGTGCATGTTTAAAATGACAGTTGTGAAAGCTAGGCAGAAATGTGAGGAATGGTTAAGTGGAAAAAAGCGAAGGCAAAATTATGCATTCTCTAGGTTTATGACTATAAAAAATATATACATCACATAGACAAAAATTAGAAAGAATGAAAATTAATATATTTTGTTATGTGGTGGCATATTTCTTTCTTTCTTTTTCTTTTTTTTTAAATTTTCCTATTCGTATTAGTTTGTTGTTTTGAGTAAAACACCACCAGAAGCTGAGCTTTCCATCTGCAGCATTTCCTTCAGAAGCAGATTGGATGAACTTCTCCCAGTTATTCCGTGAATCACTCCTTTAGTTCATCATTCCTCTTGCTGAGGCCTCTGGAGAAAAGCCTAATAACATGGTATCGATATGTTAAAATGACACCCAAGGACTGTCACTTTAGCATCAAGGTCATGAACTGAGAGCAAAGATGGCAAAGAGAGTACATCTCAAGTGCCAAATCCAAATGACAGATTAGTAGCATCTCTGTTGAAACAAATCGGGAGAGATCAGCAGAAAGAACGTCACGCTCAATTAGCAATGTCTGCCGTGTCACAGGAAGCGGGAACTGGGCACATATGCTATATCCTTGCCATCCTGGGTTTTTGATTGCTCATACCTCTTGGGCACAGCTCCTCACCAGCCTCCTTCTGCAGAGGTTTGAGCCTTCTGATGTCCTTTCCCCACAACTTGTTTTTCTCCCTCCAGATTATCACCTTTAGAGACTACCTGCCCATTGTGCTGGGTGATGAGATGCAGAAGTGGATCCCTCTGTACCAAGGCTACAGTGAATCTGTGGATCCTCGAATTTCCAATGTCTTTACCTTTGCCTTTTGCTTTGGCCACTTAGAGGTCCCCCCTGCTGTGTTCCGCCTTGATGAGAATTACCAGCCATGGGGTCCAGAGCCTGAACTCCCCCTGCACGCCCTCTTCTTCAACACCTGGAGGATGGTCAAAGATGGTATGTCCTTTGGGGGAAGTGCTGTCACCTGGCTTTCCCACACTGCAGCCTGCTCGTAGGGAAACCTGGTTTGGAAGCCAGGCTCCATGCATTTTCTGTGCAACTTTGGGCAAGTGAATTGACCTCAGCTTCCTCGACTGTAAAACTGGGACAATAATGGTACCTACCTCACCAGGGTGTCCAAAAAATTAAGTGAGATACACATGCAGGGCACCTACGATTGATCCTGACTCACAGAGGTGGTCAATAAATGTTACTTATTATTCTTTCCTCCTTCTCATTTCTAGAGTGCCAGGAATTTCCCTACCTCTTTTCTTCCATGCCTTGGGCTTCTCTGACCTTTATAGAAAGAATTCATGAGTTTAGAAAATAAATTTCTCTTTTCTGCTCTGTTCTAGGGCCTTCCACTTCCATTCGGTGCCAACCCTGTGCTGTGCTATATTGAAACTGGCTTTACTTGAGGCCTGACAGAGCCATTTCCTAAAGATTTATGCTACCTCTTCCTTAGGCTGCAGTGTTCCACAGGGGAACATCTGGAAGAAGGAGCTGACTTCATGAACTTGAAAAAGTTCCTGAAGCTTTTATTCACAACATCATAACCTGAATGCCCCTTTCTGCCACGCCCAAGGCAGGTGGGCTGGACGCTCTCTCCCCTGGGTGCACCCTGCGGGCTGCATCGTGCTCTTCGCTCCCTGTTTCCAGCCTGAGATGTTATGTCAGCGCCAGAAAACACCTGGAGGAGGGAAGGGGCAACAATGGGAGATGTCCCCACCCACCCCCATCCCCAAGATGGCCTCTGGGTCTCCCTTGCAGGTGGAATTGACCCTCTGGTGCGGGGTCTGCTGGCCAAGAAGTCCAAGTTGATGATTCAGAATAAAATGATGACGGGAGAGCTGCGCAACAAGCTTTTCCAGCCCACTCACAAGATCCACGGCTTTGACCTGGCTGCCGTCAACATACAGCGCTGCCGGGACCACGGGCAGCCTGGTGAGTGGCCTGGAGTCGGGCCTGCTCTGGCCTGGGGAACTTTTAGCTACTTTCTGGAGACTCTGCTGTAACCCTGAGGATCTGATCAGTTCTAAAACTGAAGGCAAAGAGGCCAACTTGTGAAAACTCACTTTGCTTGTCTGTGAAATGGAGTTTTCCCTTTCCCTAATGCAGATACAAAAGAATATATGTTACTCTCCCAGAGCACTCCTCAAATGAACAAGAGATCAACAACTAAATTGTAAAACCAATTTAAAAGCCCAGAAAAGATTAAGAAAAGGAGAATAGAAAGAAAGAAATGACTGTTGGACCTTTCTTTTGTACTCAGGAAAGGCAGTTTAATGTAGAAAGTAAGAGCCAGACTGCTTGAGTTCAGCTCCCAGCGGTGCCATTTAGTAGTTGTCTAACCTCGGGTAACTTACTTAACATCCCTGATCTTCAGTTTATAGTATCTGTACAGTACTTAGATGGTGTCTGGACCCATAATAAGCCCCACATAGCCTAGCTCTCTCGGGACTGAAGTGCCAAAGATATAGAACAGTGGATCACTACTCCCCTGCCCAAAAGACTGGGAACTCAGACTTTCTGGGGCTGATGGAGCAAGAGTGGGTGTGTCCCCAAGGGGGGACATGTGGGCAGGAAGCCCCTGGGATGAGACATCCTTGGCCTTCCAACCCTAGGGTACAACTCCTGGAGAGGCTTCTGTGACCTCTCGCAGCCCCAGACAAAGGAGGAGCTGGGTGCTGTGCTGCAGAACCCAAAGCTGGCCGAGAAGTTACTGGAGCTCTACAGGACCCCTGCCAACATTGACATTTGGATGGGGGGCATTGCTGAGCCCCTGGTTTCAGGGGGCCGGGTAGGTCCTCTCCTGGCCTGCCTTCTGGGGAAGCAGTTCCAGCAGACCCGCGATGGAGACAGGCAAGTGTGACCTCAGCCAGAGGGGCCGGGAGGGAGCTCCTTCCCAGAAGGGGTGTCCCAACGGCCTGCGGGAGGGGGGGCTAACTCCAGACCTCAGCAGGGGAGGGGCTTTTTTATGATCCCAGTGACCTCCTTCCTCACTGGTCTCAACATCCCCTGAGTGGTGCCTACCCCTCTGTCTTCCTGAGATCGGGAGGAGGGTCATCCTCTGTTGGTTTGTAATCACCAGTCTCCCCAACAAGCAGCCCACAGGGTGGAATCCAGGCCGCCTCCCACCAAATCAACACCAGGTCAACAAGAGGCTGGCAGGCTGGAGAGGGGCCAGCTGCTGGGCTGATTGGAGAGACCCTGCTTCTGTCTCTGCAGGTTCTGGTGGGAGAACCCTGGGGTCTTCACCAAGAAGCAGCGAGACTCCCTGAAGAGAGTGTCCTTCTCACGCCTCGTCTGTGACAACACTCACATCACCAAGGTCCCCCGGAACCCATTCCAGGCCAACAGCTTCCCCCAAGACTTTGTGGACTGCTCAGCCATTGACGAGCTGGACCTCTCGCCCTGGGGCGCAGAGGAGAACTAAGAGCCTGGGGCTCCACAGCCTCCCACACTGTGAAGCCTGTCTGGTCCATCATGCCATTTCAAGCAAGTTAAAAAACCCAGTCCCTTAGGGGGCCTCACCCCCATCCTGGCCCTTCCTTCCAGCCGGCTTTCTCTATCCTCGCCAGATGGACACCTCGCTCAAGTCCACGTGCAGCCACCTCAGCCTTTCCAGCTGTGCACCCTCCCTCCCGCTGCTGCCACCTCCCTCTCCTCTGCCTGTGGAGATCCCTCTTTCTGGCAAGACTCAGGCCTCGGAGATGCCCTTCTGGTGTAGCTTGCAGGATGGAACCCGTCCTGTGCCCTGAGCAAGCCTTGCCTAGGGATGTGGCCTTTGCACCCTATCTTCTTTCCTGTCCTCTCAAACTAGACTGTAAGCTCCTTGAGCCAGGGACTTTTCATCCCGCTTCTGAGTCCTGCTTGCCCCCAGCCCCTCCTGCTGGCCCCCAGCATGGTGCTTTGCACACAGTAAGTGCTCAATAAACACTTGCTAATTGACTAAACCACATTGTGCCCTTCTGGAAGTCAGTAACCGGATGTTTACAGTGCAGACGAGGCTTACCACTAAGAAGTCATGTGCATGGTCTCTGCAGGGGGAGGGGTCGTGGTTTGGTGGGATTTCAAATTGCCCTCAAAGAAAGGGAGAAGGCAAGGGGCTTCTGGGAAAAGCAGCAGTGGCCTTGGAGAAGCAAGAGAGGGGATTTCAGGTGGTGTTGCCCCAGGATAAAACAGGGAGGAAAACTTAGTCTGGATTTCCCTATGGCTAATATTAATTTCCCTTGTAGTCGCCCTTCTGGGAAATACCCTCTTCTTCATGTGCAGTCCATAGAGCCCACAAGGTCTTTTGTAGGGGCTGCTCCAGAATATTCCTCATGTTGATGTCCAATTCATAGTTGTATGCTTTTCTTTTAAAATGACTCCCTGGGTGAGCTCGGCTTGACTGCAGGGTGGGGGCGGGAGGCCAGCCATCCTGGGAAGAGCCCGGGAGCCGGGAGTCCTGGGCTGCAGTCCTGGCCCTGGCACCCACTTCTCCACGGCCTCCGGTAAGCCTCAGCCTCTTTGAGCACCCCTCTCCTCATCACTGAAATGGGGACGGGCAGTGTTTATTCTGCTGCTCACCACGGGGAGATCCTCACCTTCCCTGGGGCCCCTGTGGTCAGCCTGCACATGACAGACATCCAGCAGGGGTGTCCCTTCCCCCAGGAGGAAAGAAGGGAGGGACAGAAGGAGGGAATCCACCACTGACACAGGGGCCAGGCACCTTCCCCTGCTCAGCTATCTACTGTCCCTGCCACATGGGGTCTCCTGCTCTGAAGGCCTCGGAACCACTGTGCCAGGCAGCAGCAATGCAGATCCAGAGGCCCCAGCACCTGGGGAGGGCCTGCCTTCCGCCACACCTCTGCCCTTCTGCTCCCCTGGACTGTGAGCCTCTCGAGGGCAGGACAGCTTTCTGTCCCCTCTGTCCCCTCTGGTTCCCAGCACGTGGCACAGGCCTGGCATGTGATAAGCATGAGGAAAATGTTTTCCAAAGCAATGAATAAATGCAGGGGCTTGGTGATCGCAGTTCCTCTGCTCCTGGCTGGTGTGAGTGGAAGGGGGGAGGAGGGTCTGCTCAGCTTGTGGCTTCTAGGTACTGGCTGCCCTCTACCTAGGGATCCACTAGAGGAGGGCTGCCGAAGCCCTCACCCCCGTCTGAGAAGACACCGAGTCCCCAAGGCAGCGACCACATAGGTTCAAGGTTCAGGGCCCAGAGTGAGCCTCCCGCTGAGCCTCCTGCCCCACCGCAGACACAGACAGACCACAGAGCCCCATCAGTGGTGCTTTTTATCATACATCTCAAGCACAAACAAGTATGGAAGGGCCAGTGGGTTCCAATTCCTCCCCAGGCCAGCATCTGTGAATATCTTAGGAAGGAGGAGGGGAGGCCACGGATGGACCCAGCTGGCCTGGCTGGACCCGTAATACGAGGGCCACTCACAGACCAACCGCTGATGACTCGGGCCTCTGGGGTTCACGAGTTCACCTGCCCTAGCAGGACCCTGTCCCAGTGCAAGCTCCACAAGGGCACACTGTCTGTCTTCCTCACCTCTGAACGTATCCCGTGCCCCGAATGGTGCCTGGCTCATAATAGGTGCTCAATAAACAAAGAACTAGAGGACACAAACAGACCCTCTAAGAAGCCATGACAGCTGTCATTTGCAAGAAAGAAAACCCAGGCTTAGTGAGGCCGAGTTTGCCCAAGGTCACACAGCTAGTAAGCCCCAGAGTCAGGATTTGAACCCAAGCAGTGGTTCCTGAGCTTGCTGCTTTCTGTGTACTCAATATTCACAGAAACTGCAAACACACACTCCCTAAAACTACACACACACACACAGAGTACACAAACAACACAAATGGATGAAATGCCAGTTTATGTACATCTCTCACACACACACACTCACACATGAATACATGAATAGTCAGCTCATTTTTCCTGGCCAGCCCCAGATCAGAGAGGGGCTCAAACCAGGCAGCCCAGGTACGCCCACCCCTCCCCACTGCCTCCCCTTACCCAGCCCCTAGGCCCTGTCCCTCCAGGAGGACAGATCCAAGGCGGGCAGCGTACTGCAGTTGACAAAGTCCCGGGGGAACGTGTTGGACATGAAGATGTTGTTCTTGGACACGGTGGTGATGCCAGTGTTGTCACAGATGATGCGGGGCAAGGAGATCATGGCCAGTGCCCGCCGCTGCTGTGTGCTGAACACGCCGTTGTTCTCCCACCAAAACCTGCATGGGGGACACGCACAGGCATCACACCTGACGATATCCTGGGCTGGGGTGGTGAGGGGAGGGGGTTAATTGGCTCCAGCCACAGCACCCACCCTGCAGCCTGGGAGACTCCAGGCCCTCCGGCAGTCCAAACGGAGCCCACTTGCCGCCAGTTGCCTCCCCCAACCCCTCCCCAGCAACCTCAGAGCACCACTAAGACAGAGGAGGGGCAGTGCCCGCACTCGCTCCCCACGCCTGTGTGCGGGTCTGGGGAAGGGAGGATGGTGGATCTCAGGGGTGTTTACAATTTGTCTACCCAGAGAGGGACATCTTTTCCCCAAAGGCACAGTACAAGTTAGGTAAGAACTAGGCATGACAGGTGTCAAGACCATGATGGAATGACGCTAGGGGAAGACTGTTCAATAGCAATTGACACATCCATGGCTGCACTATGAAACCTGGAGGAGAAGGTGGTTAAGGGAGGTGGTTTCTTCTCTGTTCTCCTTCTTTTCAACCATTGGTCTACGTTGCTGCAATATTCCAAGGGATGGCCTTGGAACACACCAGAAAATCGCTGATTCCTTCCAGCCCTGTCATTTTACAGGAGGAAACTGGGGCCCCCTGAGAGGTTTGGGACACACCCACAAGCCACACAGCCTAAGTCACTTGGCACCCCCACAACACCTCACCGGTCACCATCCCGGAGCTTCCTGAACTGGGTCCCGATGAGGCAGGCGAGGAGCTGGCCCACACGGCCGCCGGGCTCCAGGGGCTCCGCCACGCCGCCCATCCAGATGTCGATGTTGTTGGGTGTCCTGTACTGGGCCATCAGCTTCCGCGCCAGGTCAAGATTCTTCAGCACCGTGCCCAGCTCGCCCACCGAGCTGGGCTGCGGGAGCCCACAGAAGCGCCTCCAGGCATTGTACCCTGCGGGGGACAGGGAGAGGGATGGCTGCCAGGTGGGGGCAGGTGCACTGGGGACAGCAGAAGAGGATTCACAGATACTCCATCAGTCCTGAAAGCTGTACACACCACAGCAGGGTACAGAGGTGCACAGGGGATGTAGGACACAGAGGAGCTTATTCCAGGCTATAAACTCCTAGGGAACCCTGGGGAGCGGCTGGAGCCAATGGGGGGCAGTTGGGCCTCTCCAAGACCCTCTCTGTCTTTCCCTTTCCCTCCCACCCTAAAGCAAACCCTCTGTTCCCCTTTGGAGCAAACCAAGTGTCCCTCTGACTCAGATGTGTGAGAGTGAAGTGAGTCTGGAAGCCTCAGCCACTCTGGCTGTCCCATGAGGTGATCCCAGGCTTCAGCTTAGGTTCACATCTCAGCTCTGCCACTGACTTGGCTGGGAGAACATGGGCAGGTTCCGAATCTCTCCAAGCCTCAGCCAAAAATGGAGGTGATAATATCTTCCCTTCAGAGTTCAGGTAAAACGAAGCAAAGTGGAACAATGGTGGAGACAGGCATTCAGCCTGGGAAAAGGGGCACTTGTTATTCTGACGCTGCCGCTCCAAGTTTGATGTTTACCGAGATGCAAAGAGGCCCGGGAGCAGCTGAAACTGACCAGATCTGACCTGGGGACCTTCCTGACAACTTCCTGAGAGCTAGGTGCCCGGGTGAGGGAAAGCTGGGGCAGCCAGGGGCACAAAGCGGGGGTGGGGGTGGCAGGTACCCTCGGGTGGCAAGGGGGGGCTGTGCACTGTCTGTGGGGCAGGGGGTGGGGGTGGGGGACTCTTGCAGCCCCCACCTGGGAGGCCGTGGTCCCGGCTGCGCTGCATGTTCAGAGCCGGCAGATCCAGCCCGATCCTCATGACCTGCTCGAACAGTCGCTCCCGGATCTCATCTACCACTATTTGGTTCTGGCGATTCAGCTTGGCAGGAGTGGCCATGAGGCCCCGGAGGATGGGGTCAATGCCACCTGGGGGCAAGACGGGCGAGTTTGGGGGAAGGATCTGGGTTCACTCTTGGAGCTGAGGGTAGAGTCGGGATGAGTCCAAGGTGGGGTCGGGGGCCTTGGGGAAGAGGGCTGGGCTCATGCACTCCTGCTGTCAAGGAGGCCCCAGTGGACAGGTCCTCAGTGGGCACCACACAACCCTGGGGCATGGAGGTCTCTGGGGATTAGGCCATTCAGACTTGAAAGTTTGGGATCCCCCAGCCCCTCTCAGACCTCCAGGGTCACTGAGAGTCACAATGCATGGGAAGGAGTCAGCTCCCTACAACAGGCATCTCCATCCCTGCCCTCGAAGAGGCCCTTTACTGGTTGAGAAATCAGAGTCTGGTGAACAAGGACTGAGAAGTCAGATCAGATTCCTAAAGACAGGAGAAAGAGGGTTTCTCCCCCGCCCCACCCTCCGCTGCCAGCTCACCCTCTCCTGGCCCAGGCCTGGCTCACCTTCCAGCACTACCCTCCATGAGGCAAAAAAGACCCTGCTGAGCGGGACGCGGGGGTTGGGCCCCATGGGCCGGTACCGATTGTCCAGGCGGAACATGAAGGGCTGGATGAGGGTGTGGCCGTAGCGGAAGGCATTGGTGAAGACGTTGGCAATGCGCGGGTCCACCGAGTCATTGTAGCCTCGGTACTGGGGCAGGTACTTCCTCAGGGCCGCTGGCCCCAGCACCAGGGGCAGGTAGTCCCGGTAAGTGATGATCTAAAGAGAAGACCCTCCAAGTGGCCTCTCCACTCATGCCTCTCTGTAGGGTTTCCCTGCTCCTGGCTTGGGGGATCCCTCCCATCTGTCTATGACCAGGGGATTGCCTCCCATAGCACTGAACCTGGACCTCACAGGGGCATCATGTGGCATAAACAGAGCTCTACTGCTTGCTGGCTGTGTGACCTTGGGCTCATAAGTAACCTCTCTGAGCCCCAGTTTCTCAAAAATAAATTAAGGATAAGTATACTGCCCTCTGCCTTAGAGGGCTAAATAACAAAGTGCTTTGCTAGTCATTGCAAGAGTGCCCTTGACCTTGAATTATTAAGGTCTCATTTCTCCTAACTTACAAGTTCCTTAAGGGCCAGGGTTATATCTGATTTATCTTGAAATTGCAGTGCCCAGAAAGCACCTGGCTCACAGTAGGGCTCAATGTGTGTTTGAGAGAGGAGGGGAGGCAGGAAGGAATGAAGAGCCATCCTAGCATGACTTTCCTCTGCAGAAACTTAAGTTCTTAGTGCAAATAAAAAACTCGTCCTTAGCTCCCTGCAACTCTCTCCTCCTCCACAGTCCAGGAGTGTGTGTGTTGAGCCCAAAGGAAGAGCTGAGCACTTAAAGGAGCCAAGAGTGACTCTGAGATCGAGAAAGGGTGAAGCATTAACTGAGCAGCTACTATGCATCAGGCACTTTAGACCCATCATTTAACATTCCTAGCACTCTTCTCAACCCACTGGAAAGAAGAAAGGGGAGCAAGCCTGGGAAGAAGGGGAGGGAAGGGAAGTAGCCTTTGTCAGGAACTTAATGTCTGCCAGGGTTTTCTTATATGTCCTTTAATCCGTGCAGCACCATGGAGGAAGAAACATGCTCCAGAGGGTCAAGTAACTTGCCCAAGGACACACAGCTAGGATATTGGAGAGGCATGTTTGGCTCCCATCTGTCCAACCCTTGGGGGCACTGGCACTCAGGACCACCTACCTGAACCATGGCTCCCACGATCTTCCGGGCTTCCTGGTAGAGCCTCTCTCCATTCCAGCGGGGGTTCAGTCTCTTGAGCTGTGTGGCCAGCCGATTGTGCTCCCGCACAAAGAGGGTGTGCATGGAGGTGAGCTCGGGCATCTCACTTGCACGAGTGTCCCCTTAAGGATGCAAAAGCCACTGTCATTCCTAAGACCTCCATCCCAGAGAGGACTTGCTCCACTGAAAGTCCCTCCACTACCAGGACCCTACCCACCCCTCCTCTCCATCCATTTTTCCACACCATGATGATTTTACCCGTCCTCTAGGAGGCCTCCCTGATGGCCAAGTCTGCCATGACAGCTTCTTCCTCTGCTTAGCTGCTGGTTGGAAAAGCTCATTCGATGGGCATGAGACCTGACACATGACTTGCTACCTTCCCACACCTGAGCCTGGGAGTTCCTTCAGGACAAGGACCAGGGCTGTACCTTTTTGTATCTGACCCTCCCACCCAGCACACACACAACTGACACACAGGTTTAGCACAGCACCTGAGGCCAAGCAAGAGCTCCAGGAAAACTGCCTGGTTGACTGATTCTCTTGCGTTGGAGAAAGCCAAGAAGTAGCATGCATGCTGACACGCCCCACTTCCATGCCTATGTCAGACACAGTGATAACTTCACATTCTCTCCTGCTAAAATTGGATACAACCTCAGAATCCTTCTCAACACAGGGCTCCAGAAAATCACTACCATCTGATCAGAGTAGTAATCCCTACCCTTACTATATGATAAATGTGCAGGCTGCTCTTGGGAAGAGGTCTAGGGCCAGGCCCATTTCAGCCAGATGCCAGGTTCAGTCCTCAATAGCTCTAGAGGCTGGAGGGAAGGAATCCTGCAAAAGCAGCTTTTCTACCCCATGAGCAGCCAGAGATTCGACTGAAGCCTGGGACATGCGGCTTGTCCACACCAGGCTGGAAGCAGCCATGCCTGACAGAGGGGGCTGCTCTGGCGTCACTAGCCCAGAGGGGGTCGGGACCCTTCCACAGGAAGTCTGTATAGGCGCTGACTTCAGTTCTCCTCCCTGGGGCCCAGCCAGGGGAGAGGCCACTGGGAAGAGGGTCAGGGTGGCCAGAAGGAAGGGCCTCAGGCCCACTATTGGGTTTACATTTAAAATATTGGAAAATCTCCAGGCACAACCACCATCACCACCCCAGCCAAATGCCAGGGCTGCCAGATGCTAAATGTAAAGTTCCACCCTCTCTTAATACAGGTAGCCAAAATGGGCAGGAAGTGATACTCTAGAACAGTGCTGTCCATCAGAATGTTCTGTGCTGATGAAAATGTTCTATACATGCACTGCCCAGTATGGAAGCCACTAGCCATATGAGGTTATTGAGCACTTGAATGTAGCCAGTGTAACTGAGGAAATGAATTTGTTTTTCATTTTATTAATTAAAACTTAAATTTTAATCACCCCATGTGGCTAGTGACTGCCATATCAGACGGCCCAGTTCTAGAGGGTGAAGGCACTACACCGCTCTCTGTCCCTTTGGTTCCCAGTTCCTGAGGGACCCCACTCTCCTTTCTTCCAGAGTCCAGAAAGCAGGAGAAAGGAAGAGAAACACAGAGAAAGGGATGGACAGATGGACAGAGGCTCAGCAGCCATACCTATGTCTACATCTTGGGTTTGGCTTTTGGGTGTTTTTTTGTTTTGTTTTGTTTTGTTTTTCTTTTCTGGCTCCATGCATCAGTCACTAAGGCAACTGGGTTAGTATAATGGAATTGGGGAGGCCAAAGCCCCTCTAAATGCAAACCCACAGATCTCTCACAAACAGACCTGCTGTGGCTCCAACAGGACACACCCCATGTGCCACCCCAGGGCCCAGCCCAGGGCTGACCTGCCAGGAAGCAGGGGATGCGTGCAGAGCGGTTGGTGAGGAGGCAGGGGTCGTCATGCAGGTTGTCGAAGGGCAGCAGTGCCCGGCCATTGTCACGGAAGCGGGTGTTGATGGCCAACAGCCCCAGCTGATTGGTGCGGTTGCGCAGCCTCATGGCCACGGGGTCCTCGCTGCCATACACCATGCTGGCGTCCACGAAGGAGGTGAGCGCGTTGATCTGGTTGCGGATGGTGATGTTGTTCTCTGTGCAGGCAGGAGAGGAGCGGAAGAAGGGGATGCAGTCGCGCTGGTTCATGATGCGGGGGTCATTGGGCGGGATCTGCAGCACAGAGAAAGGCCAGGAGGCTCGCCAAGGGCAGGGACGGTGGGCGTGGGGGCGCTCCTCCTGCCCATCTGCCTGCAGGCCTTGATCCCACCTGGGAAGCAGCCCTCAGGATCAGAACCAGAGGAGACCCAGACCCCAAAACAGGGGCCCCTGAGGGCCCCACATGATCACTGCCTGAGGCTTCAGCAGCAGCACACTGCCAAGCTTCGGGGTGACGACCAGAACACAGAACTGGGGAGTGTGGGGAGCTGGGTGGCCCAATCAGGCCTCTGACCCTCCCTACTAAACCTTCTCCCCTCTCTCTCCTTCCCTCCTTTGTGTCTGATCCTCCCTGCCACTTTTCTTTGGGTTTGGTCTGTTTATATTCTCACTCTGCCTCCTCTTCCTTCTCCGTCCTTGTTTTCCATGTCTCTGTCCCTCTTCTCTGCTCCTGTCTCTCTGCCTCTCCCCCTCCTCACCCCTTCCTCCTGCCTCTTTCTCTCCCCCCACCCCCACCCTCCCTTCCCTCCCCTTGCCCTCCCTCCCTTCTGAGCAAGTGCCTCAGACCAACAGTCCACTCTGTCCTGCTCCAACCCCACAGCCCAGACACCCCGGCTCTCGCTCTGTGTAATGTGGGACAGGGGGAGGCACCCCACTGTGGGGCGGAGACTGGGGCACCTACACCCAGAGGATTGAGGGACGCTGGGAAGATTCCCCCATCAGGGAGCGATCTCTGCAGCCTAACAAACAGCCTGCAACCCCACCAATAGGAACTCATGTCTTGGGGTAAACGGTACTCTCCCCCTTGGCCTGAGCCTGGGGGGAGTCAGTGAACAACTGAGATCTCCTGGCTGAGAGGCTGGCAGTGAGGAGGGAGATGGGTCAGAGCCCAGGACCGGCACTGACTGGACATGAGGGGGTGGGTGGGCAGGACCAGCCTTACCCCGGGGCTGGGGAAGGAAACCTGGGCACAGAGGGAGGGGGCACTTCCGGGAACAATCAGCCCTGGCGGGACCAGCCGGCCGCGGGTGGGTGGGGAGGACGCTGGCACCTTGAGCGGGAAGCAGGGCGGCTGCTGCAGGCAGCTGGTCTCGCAGTTGACGCCAGTGAGGAAGGAGACCCGGGCGGCTGGCTCCGGGCTTAAGTCGAGGTCGTGGTCGATCAGCTGGCCCCACTGCATGAGCAGGAGCGAGCGATTCTGGTCCGGAGTCAGCTGCTCCGTGAAGCGCACGATCGCGTTGGAGACGGCGCGAGCCTGCGGGGAGTCGGAGCATCCGTCAGGCGGCGGCCGCCGACCGCGCGTGGTATCGGGACCGGCCTCGTCCCCTCTGCCCGCCGGTGCTCACCAGGGGCACCGGGAAGCCGCCGCGATTGACCCCTGGCGTCCAGCCGAAGGGCAGCGAGAAGCCGTCCTCGTACTCGGCGGGCAGCCAGCGCACAAAGGCGCGGTTGGAGGCGCCCAGCGTAGGGCTGCGCCTGCAGGGAGAGGACGGGGCGCTGATATCCAGGCGGCGCCGCGGCTCGGCCCGAGATCCCGGGCGCCAACCTGCCCGGCCCGCACCTGTTGTTGCACATGCCGGTGATGGTGCGGTACTTGTCCTGCTCGGGGCACGTAATTCCCACGTCCTGGTAGGCGCAGCCGCTTGTCTTGGACAGCAGGTTCAGCTGGACGGGCGTCAGCACGTCTGTGAGATTGGGGGTGGGGGAGTGGGGGCAAGTGTGTGTGTGGGAAACGAACCCCACCTCACCACCACTCCCTATCCTAGGCAGCCAGGGCTGGGGAGCCCTGGAGACCCTGGGTGGGGGCCCAGTCTGAGATCTTGGAGGAGACTCTAGGAAACCCCTGAGACTCCCTGAAGGGAAGAATTGAGGGGATCACTGGGAGGTGGCTGGGGTCACTAGGAAGGGTCACTAGTGAAGCAGGGGCCTGGGGTGGGAGGGGGAAGGGTACCAGTGACATTGAAGGGTCTGGGCCACAGGGGTCTCAGCTTCCTCTCCAGCAGGCCTAGGGCCACGTGCAGATAGTCAGCGGCCCTCGCGGCTGTCCTGGTGGCCCCCACCGGCTGCTTGAAATAGGATAGGAGTTCCATGGGGCTGGCTGAGCCACTGCGAAGCCGCTGCTTGATGCTGCTTGGAGAAGGGAGGGGTGAAGGCTGGAGAAGGGGTGCAGACACTCTGCACCGAGCCCCTCCAGGGGGTGGACACACAGCAGAGTGTAGAAGACTCACAGATAGGGAGAGGGTATGGACCTGGGTGTCCAGACAGAGGCAAGGCCAGGGGAGGGATGGCTTTGTAGATGTTCTCACACCCAGAGACACAAGGACTGACAGACAGAGAGGGTTCCCTGACCCAGCTCTGGCCCAGCCTCCCTCCATACACCTCCACTTCCAACCCCCAAACTTCCCCAGCGCCTCCACCTTTCCCGCCGCTCCTTGTAGGCCTTGTCCACCAGCTGCTTGGCCTCCTCCATGCAGGTCAGCACCACTGAGGTTTCCACCTCCCTCAGGACAGCTGCCCAGAACAGGGGACATGAAATCAGGCAGGGGCCCAAAGCCCCCCAACCAGACCCCTGATGCAGAGAGGCCTGCATTAGGGAGAGGAGCCCCTGGGACTCTAAACCCCCTACATGACACCCCCTTCTCTCCCGTCTGAGCTGGTACCTGGAGTGGCGCCCTCCGAGGGCTGGGGCGTGGCCAGAATGGCCAGGAGCCCTGCTAGGGCCAGGAGCAGCTTCATTTCTGCAATGAGATCCCCAGCTCAGCAAGTGCCCTGAGCCTAGGGTGCATTTGGGAGAAGAGAGCCCCACCACCCCTCTCCTCCCGGGCCACTTACTCCCAGCTTCACACCCAGTCCCTCCTCAATGGACCCTGTCTATGGATGGCACCCAGGCCTCCTTGAGGGTGGGGTCCACACCAGCTGCAGCCACCCAGCTCCCAGCCCATCCTCGCAGCTCACCTGACATTGGTAACATCTCTGAGCTGAGTCTGGGTTTTTATGTTCACCAAGCTGGGGAGGGGCGGGGAAGGGCAGCAGGAGACCCACCCCTGGAGACTGAACACTCTCTCCTCCCCTACTGGGGTTGGAGGTGCACAGAGAGGGGCCCCTGATGGGGGAGGTGGGACAGGAAAGGAGCGGTCAGAGTTGTCCCCAGCCTTTGAACTTAGTACACCCACCCCAGAGTTTCTCAGCTCCCCATTGTGTGCCTGGATCAGTGCTGTCTACAGGGGGTACAGACAACTAACTCCCCCCCCCCAATTCTGCTTAACCCCCCAAATTCTGATTATCCAGGGTTCCTTTGAAAGGACAAGAGTCAAGAACTTATAGCCTAAGGAATTATGGAGAATAGAGTGGTCCCAGGGGAGAAGGGAGGGTGAAGGGAGATCTGGGGCCATGATGAGCTGATGAGCCTCAGGGGCCATCCACTGTCCCCAACAGTAACCTGGTACCTTTGACCACACAGGCAGGCAGCTGTGGTTCTTGGCAAAGGCTAAGGAGGCAGGAAATCTGGCTGGAGACCGTTGGGCTTCACAGGAAGGAGGACCCCAGGGCCTGGGAGCTCAGGACCAAGATTACTTCCTCTATCCCTCTCCATCCTCCCCTTTCTCCTTGGCGTTGGTAGGGGCCCGAACCCGACAACCCCTGCCATCTGCTCCTGGATTTCAGGAAGCAGGAGAGAGCAGAGCTTGTTGTGGTTAATAGTCAGTTGGGTGACACAGCCCAGGGCCTCCCTGGGACAAGATCAGTGCAGTTGGGAGGGTTGGGGTTAAACTTCAGGTCATTCTGAAATAGAAGAGGGGGGAATTTCTGTCCTGAGGATGGTGGCAAAGGGGTTGCCGTGCTCAGACAAGAAAAGTACCCTGTGATTTATGACTGCACTTGTCTACCCCCCGGATCCTCGACAGGCTGGGTACATGCCACCCGTTCTCCCATGTCCTGTCTTGGTCTAGCCACACCTCCTACCTCCAGCCACATTCCTGCCACTCCCTCTTGCCTTCTATGCCCAGACCACACCTTGCCAAGGAACAAGGGGGAGCAACGCCCCTGGGACATCTTCCCAGTGTGACCAGAGATCCTGTCAAATGCTGCAAAGAGGAGCCCAGGAGCCCCGGAGAGCAGAGGCTATTCTTCCAGCCTTGCTCTGCCAGTGACGTGCTGGGCATGGCCTGGGACAAGTGGCCCTTTTGTAAAGCAGGTTCTAGAATTTTACAGACCTTTGAAAATACTTTTAAATCCTACAAGAAATATATATTTGTTGATGAAAAGTTAGAAAACACAAACAAAAATAAAAATAAGCAAGGTTGTGGGCATTTTTTTTTCTTTCAAGGTTCATGATTGTTGTTTTCACATAATAAATCAGCAGGGAGGAAAATAATTTCCCATAAACCCACCACTTGCCAATAACTCCATTTAATAATTTAGAATCCTATGTGTAGATACGATATGTATTTTTAAAAAGTAATAAGAACATACTTTAAATATTATTTTATAGTCTACTTTTAGTACCTAACAATTTGTTCTGGGCATCTTTCTATGCCAATAAATATAGATTTGCCCCATTTTGATGTCTGCATAATTTTTGTATGAAGTAAAATGATTTTTAATTAATCCTCTCTTGTTAGACACTTGAGTTGTTTCCTATTTTCACTATTATAAACAATACCAGGATAAACATTCATGTAGTTAGATCTCTAGTCACATCTTCAATTATTTCCTTAGACAGGAAGTCCAAAAAGTAATATTGCTGCAGGTTTGGGGAGGCACATTTTTACCCCTTTTTATATTTATTGTACCTTTTTTATATTTTTTATAACTCAGCCTTCCAATAAGTGGGAAAACACCTGTTCCCCATCACCCTCTCAGACTTTACTATTAGTCTTTTTACTCTTTTAAGGGAATTGTTAAGACTCAAGAGGCAAGAGACATTTAATATGAGCTCTTCATAGTATAGATGAAAAAGAGGGAGCCCAGGGAAGGAAATGACTCTGCCAAGGTCGGCGAGTGTGGCACAGCTCCAAATAGCATCGCAGTCAGGTATCTTGACTTCCAAACGAGTGCTCTTTACCCAATGTCCTCTGCACGCTTATTCCTGACCTTTCATTCAGTCATCTATTCAACAAATATGTATTGAACCCTTGCCCGTGCCAGGTACTATGCAGAGCACTGGGCATTCTTAGCAAAGCACAGGCCCGTCCTCAAGAAGCTCATGTGGGAAGCAGAAACACAAAGCAATGGGATGCTGAAAGCCTTGCTCCGGGTTCTTGGGAAGCATCAATGAGCACTGCTTGGTTTATCCAGGGAAACCAAGGGAGGGTTTTGGAAGGATTGATGCTTGAGTCTGTCTTGAAGAATGTTTACAAGTTGGCCAAGTAGACCCGGGAGGGAAGAGTATTCTGAGCCCAGAGAAGGACACATGCAAAGGCCTTGACAAAGTGGGCTGCATTCAGATAGTTCCAAGAGGGGCTAAGGGGTTGGGGCTGGGGGCAGGATGAGGCTGGTGGGTCAGGGAGAGGCCCAGGATCACCCACTCTCGCTAGCCCTACTGTGAAGTCCTTGTCCTGATGATTGCCCTTTGTTCCATCCATGCAGCAGTGGGAGTCTACCCAAGGTGTGTAATACCCAAATCACCTGCCTACATTTGTGTGCAGGGGCTGAGATGCTCTGTGACTTGCTGATGTTTCCAATCAATTAATGATGACCCATCTGGGGTAACTGCAAGGCTGTCGGCCTCCCATTTCTGTACCTCTGTTGCTCTTTCTTCTAGACCCTAGTTGTCTGGTCCAGGGGTACTCGGCACGCAGAGTAGTCAGAAGGAGAATATGGCTCCCTGAGGAGATGTTCCAAAGACTTGTCCCACAAGTTACCATCCAGCTCCTCATCCTGGCAGGCCCTGCTAGAACTACTACATCTTAAGGACTGTAGTCAGTTGAGAGACACCCTCCTGCCCCACCCCACCCCCGGCCACATACACACACACGCTGCCCTCCCTTGTCCCCCCGTCCCCTTACGTTTCCCGAATATCCCCAGCCGGGGCTGAAGCCCAACTGCCTGTGGGATAACGGGCCCTCTCTGCTACTGATTGCAAAACAGCTTGTTCTTTCTTAACGCCGTTCAGGGAACCATTCAGTTGGGATTACAGACAGATTTCCTGTGTGTGTGGCTGGAGAGAGGAGGCACCCCTGCAGCTATGGAAGCTGGAGAGTGGAGAGGGACAGTGGCTCCTCAGACTCGCCAGCTCCACCCAGCTATTAGACCTTGTTTTCGCTCTTTAAGTTTGAATCATCCAGGTAAAACCTGGATATATTCTGAATAAAATATGACAGATGAGGTCAAAGCTCCCTTTAAATTAGGTTGTAGCACCATCCCCAATTCCACTTCCTTTCCTCCACTCCTTAGACATAAGCACTATTATTTTTATTTGTCCAGCCACACCTTTTACTTTACATTTATTCATGTAGATGGATCTGTGGGAAATATATAGTTTTCTTTTTCCTTTTTCTCTTTCCATAAATCATATCACACTATACATCTTCTTCTGCAATGTGTTTTTTTCAACAACATACCTTGGTGATGTACTTGCGTACCACCTCGAGAACTAGTTCACACTTTTTAACTGGTGCATAGTATTATTTGATTGAGCTATATGTGGCCATTCCCCTATTGATGGACATTGACTGGACACTGATATCATTTCCAAACTTTCACTTATAGAAGCAATGCAGCAAGATAGCTCCTTGTGCACACATACAAGGAGCAGATTGGGGGGGGGGGTCACAGGTTTTATGCATTTTAAAATCTTAATAGGTATTGCCAAATTGCCTCCAAATTTTGTAAAAATTTCATAGACAAGGAATGAAAATATATTATTGGTTTAATTTGTATTTCTCTGATTAATAGTGAGGTTGAGAATCTTTTTATTTGTATCATCTCTTCTATAAATTTCCTTCTTTGGCTTTTGTCTGTTTTTCCATTGGATTGTCAGTCTTTTATTGATTTTTAACAGTTATTTATATATTCTGGATAAACCTAATCCTTCAGCTATTATGTATGTTGCAAATTTTTTTCTGGTCTGTCACTTTTCATTTATGTTTTGTATGGTGTCTTAATTTTGAGATGGTCAAATATATCAATGATTACCTTTATAATTTTTGCTTTTTGGACTTGTTTAAAAGGACCTTCTCTTCTTCAAGATATTGATGCATATTCTCTTACATATATCCCCTTGGTCTCTAATCCATCTGGACTCTATTTTTGTGAATAGTGTGAGGTAGGGACCTAACTTTGTTTTTCCAAATGGATAACCAATTGTCCCAATGCTTTTAACTAAATAATCTGTCATTCCTCTACTGTATTGAGATACTACTTTTATAACTTACCAGAAATGTGCATTTCTAGGTTATGTCTTCTGCTGCTCTGCTAGTCTATTTATCAATTCTATGTCAATACTTCGCCATTGCAATTACCATAGCTTTTTTCCACTTTTTTTATTAGAGAAGTTGTATGTTTACAGAAAAATCCTGCATAAAATACAGAGTTCCAATATACCACCCTATTATTAATGCCTTGTTAATACATTTAGTATTAATGTGGTACATTTGTTACAATTCATGAAAGAACATTTTTGTAATTGTACTATTAACTATAGTTCATCATTTACAACAGGGTTCACTGCTTGTGTTGTACAGTCCTATATTTATTTTAAAAATTTTTAGTCTGGTAACATGTACACAACCTAAAATTCCCCCTTTTAACTGCATTCAAATTATAATTCAGTGTTAATTACATTCACAATGTTGTGCTACCTTGTCCATCATCCATTACTGGAACATTACAATCAACCCGAATAGAAACTCGATGAAATTTCAGCATTAACTGTCCACTCCCTACCCCCACCCCAGCCCCTGGTAACCTATGTTCTAGTTTCTGACTCCATGAATTTGCTTATTCTAATTATTTCATATCAGTGAAATCACACAATATTTGTTATTATGTGTGTGACTTATTTCACTCAATGTGATGTTTTCAAGGTTTATCCATGTTGTTGCATGTACCAGTACTTTGTTACTTTTTTGGCTGAATAATAGTCCAATACCATAGATTTTTATTTTTATTACTTTGATTTCTAGTAAAATAAATACTCCTTCCTCATTCTTCTTTTTTAAAAGAATTTTCTACATTCTAATATATTTTTCTTGTGAATTTTAGAATGTCTGTCTAGTTCTATGAGAAAGCCTGTTGAAATTTTTATTGATACTGCATTTATACAATTTATACACATTTAATTTATACATACATCTGGTGGCAATTGACATCTTTATGATATTAAGTCTTTGCATTCATGTACATTCATTTATTCAACATACATTTACTGAGAACCTACTATAAACCAGCACTGTTCTGGGTACTGAGGACATAGCAATTAATAAATTACTTGCTATCATGGAGTTTATGTTCTTGAGTAAGAAGGTTTATCATTCCATTTATTTAAGTCTCCTTTTATATCCTTCATTGAAATGTTATTGCTTTATCCATAAAGGGCTTGCACATTTCTTGTTAGGTTTGTTCCTAAGTACTTTCTTTTATATATATGTGTGTGTATATATATATGTGTGTGTGTATGTATATATGTCATTAAGTTTCTCTACAGAACTTGTGAAATCTCATCAGAATTTTCTTTTCCCTAAGAGCATCCAAAGTAACTATTTTTCAAGACAAAAATTTTCAGTATGCTTCTTTTCTGATAGTTCTCTTTAGAAGGTAGATTTGAAAAACATTTAACATTTTTAACCTACTATTCTGGAATGGGTGCACTATCTATTTAATGAAGAAGATGTAATGTTTTAAGAGACTGAATATTTAAGTTTTTGTTAGTTTCAAACAATGGTTCCCAAATTAGTTTTGGGAGGTATTGTAAACGTTAAATAAGTTAAATTCATGATTATTTGGATGCCTAATGGTTATTTAGTTAAACCCCTTTATACTTAAGGTTATTGGGGAGAAAATGGTAAGCTTCCATGAACTAAAGTTCTACAAAAGACACTAAAAGTAAGAAGCATTAAACTCAAATTAAAAGAATTCAGTAGATTGCAACAAGGATGATCCTTGATGACAGGCTGTTGTGTGAAATAAGCCATACACAAAAAGACAAATATTGTATGATCTCACTTATATGAAACACCTGGAATATCCAAACTTCATAGAGACAGGTGGTGGTTTACAGGTAACCAGGGGCAGCAGGGGAGGGATGAGAAGAGGGAGTTATAGCTTAACGGGTGAGTAGTTTCTTTTTGAGGTGATGAAAAAGGAGGGGTAATTGATGGGGATGGTAGCACAATATTGTGAATACAATTAATACTTTAATACTACTGAATTGCACACAGGAATGTGGTTAAAATGGAAGTTTTGTGCTTTATATCAGATACTGCAATAAAACATTTTTTAAAAACCCCTAAATCAAAGCAACAAAGAAAGGTCAAATATGAAATCTGTGGTTTTTTTTTTTTTCAAGATGTAATATTCCTTGTCCTTTTAGTACATCAACAGCATGCCCATTGTGTTTAGCAGAATTCCTGTGAACAGTTCAAGATACTCCAGGAATAATTTTTAAAAAATAATTCAATGGCATCTTTTACCAACTGAATTAGTTCAAATAAAAAGGACTGATAAAACCCAGGATGTGAAAAAAAAAGTATAAATTAGCCCCACACCACAGAATGGCAATTTGGCAATGTCAGTCAAAATCTAAAAGGTACATTTTCTCTGACTCAGCAATTCTTCTTCCAGTTAGGAATTTATCCCTTGGATGCATTCTTAGGAAAGGTAAAGATACAGGCACAAGTGTGTTCATTGCAACCTCATTTGCAGCTACCAAAAGACTGGAAACAAACTAAATATCCATCAAAAAAAGGCTTGCCACATAGTGGTAGCTCGCATAATGGTATTTTATCCAACTTTTAAAACTAATGAGGTAGATCTATATGGAGCAATATGGAAAGTAATGCTGCCAAAAGAAAAAAGCTGGATCCCCAATTTATGCAAAACACATAGGCCACACATTTTATATGCACAGAAAATGCTGGAGCAGACACAAAAGCCGATTAACAGTGGTTATCTCTGGGAAATGGAGCTGAAAGGTCCGAGGAGGAGGAGAATTTTATTTTATATCCAGTGCCCCCTCTTTGAAAGTTTTACAATAAGAATATAATAATTTAATCATGAAAGAACTAATAATCTCTTCCTTCACCCCAACCCCCCAAAGGAGCAAAATATGGGCCACTTTACTTTCTCTGTGGTTTTGAATTACATTTACATTGGTTTCCTAACATGAAGTCAAACACTGGCAAAGATTGAAATGATAGAATCGACATATGCGGCATTTTGGAGTGTGTTTCGCCTGTGGGATGGTTGGGTGCTGTGACTGATAAGTTGGCTAAGTATAGAATACAAGTTTCAAATTACTTTCCCTGCAGCACTTGGAAGATATTTCTCCACTATCTCCATGCATCCAGTATAGTATAGCTAAGTTATCTGCTCAAAGGAAACTTCCAGTTCCTGAAATAGAGATCTTCATCCCTATTTTAGGCAAACCAGAATTAACATGTCTGCAGGGTCCATCTGCCAAACCTCACACAGAAATGAGAGTGAAATTATTAGATCGTTAATTTGAGATCTAATAATATAATTATTAATATAATCTTTCTTCTAAGCATTTGTTGAGGTTTGTTTTAAGACCCAGAATAGTCTTTATTTTGATGACTGTTCCATGTGCACTTGAAAATAATGTTTCTTCTGCTATTATTAGGTAGACTGTTCTAACATAAATTTAATATTAATGTAAATAATTTTATAACCACAGATGGATGTTTCAAAAGCTTTTTTCGCATCTTTGGAAGTTTTTCTACAAATAGATTTTCTAAGGATGAAACACCTATTTCATTGAGATTAAACTCAAGTAATCATGATATATATTTAATTTGCTAATGTTATATCTAGAATATTTACTTCTGTGTTCATAAATGAGGTAGGATTTATTATTTTCTTGTCCTATTATTTTCTTGCCCTGTCCATGTCCAGTTTCATTGACAGGGTTATATTAGGGTGGCCCCTGTGTGCATACTGGGTGCATGTATATAAGTGCCAATCTATCTGGTGGAAGTCTGAGAGACTGAGCCTGGGAACTGTCTTGGGCTCCCCCTCCCAGAGTTTGTCCTGAAGGCAGAGAAGCAGCTTTCAGATAGCTGGGACAGTGTGAAAAAAATTAAGTTGAAGTGGCCATTATTTTCAAGTGCACATGGACTTCAGCAAAGGACTACATGATTTAAGTCACTCAAGAGAGCACTGTGGTGGTTTGAAGCACTTATGTACCCCAGAAAAGGTCATGTTCGTTTAATCCACTCCTCTGGGTGCAGACCTTTTGTGGTTGTGGACTTTTGGTTAGGTTATTTCAATTGAGATATGACTTACCCATTCAAGGTGGCCTTAATCCTGTTACTGGAGTCCTTTATGAGAGGATAAAAGACAGAAAAAGCCCAGAAGACAGAGAACAAGCCCCCAGAGGAGCTGAGAAAGAGAGAGAGCCACTGGAGCCAGAAGCAGTGAAACCTGGGAGAGAAGGACCAGCAGATACCAGCCATGTGCCTTCCCAGGTGACAGAAGTGTCCTAGATGCCAGCAGCCTTTCTTCAGAGAAGGTATCTTCCTGTTGATGCCTTAATTTGGACATTTCACAGCTTTAGAATTGTAATTTATAAGCTAATAAATCCTCTTTGTTAAAAGCCAGTCCATTTCTGGTATATTGCATTTTGGCAACTTTAGCCGACTGAAACAAGCACCGAGGAAGGGGAGGAGATATATTTCAAAGGGAGTAGAGGGGGCGTTCACTTGAATTCCTGTAAACTGTAAACTGGGGATTCCTAAGGCCTCTAGCAAGCACAAAGCTGGGAAAAGCAGCAGACTCCACTCAGGCTTAGATAAGTCAGAGGACCCCGCACTTCATATTTGCCTCAGGCTGATCTTCTTGATAGGAGGACTTGTGCTGGTTTCAATGCATTATGTCCCCCAAAACACCATTATCTTTGATGTAATCTTGTGTGGGCAGACGTATCAGTGTTAATTAGATTGTAATTCTTTGAGTGTTTCCATGGAAATGTGCCCCACCCAACTGCAGGTGAGAACTCTGATTGGATAGTTTCCATGGAGGTGTTGCCCCGCCCATTCAGCATGGGCCTTGATTAGTTTACTGGAGCACTATATAAGCTCAGACAGAGGAGCAAGGTTTGTACAGCCAAGAGGGACACTTTGAGGAATTGCACAGGTGCTGAGAGAGGAGTTGCAGGTGAGAGACAGTTTGAAGATGGCCATTGAAAGCAGACTTTTGCTCCAGAGAAGCTAAGAGAGGACAAATGTCCCAAGAGCAACTGAGAGTGACATTTTGGGGAGAAGCTGAAGCATAGAGAGGAACGTCCTGGGAGAAAGCCATTTTGAAACCAGAACTCTGGAGCAGATGCCAGCCACGTGCCTTCCCAGCTAACAGAGGTTTTCCGGCCACCATCGGCCATCCTCCAGTGAAGGTACCCGATTGTTGATGCATTGCCTTGGACACTTTATGGCCTTAAGACTGTAACTGTGTAACCAAATAAACCCCCTTTTAAGAGCCAATCCATTTCTGGTGTTTTGCATCCTGGCAGCATTAGCAAACTAGAACAAGGACTAAGCTCTGAAGGAGACCAACAGCCAAAACAGAGCGAATTTGCAAAGAGGGTAAAATGTGACTTTTGCCTTGGTTTGTTTGTTTTGATTAGCTCCTGCCATCCAAGAAAACCTCTGCCATATTGCTAGCTGGACATAAACTTAAGGATCAGACAGTTGACCATGTAAACCCCAGAATTAACACTTTAAAAGATTAAAATATACAGGGTGCAACAAAAGATTACAAGAAACAAAGAAACAGGTAATGATGGAACATACAAAGGAGCAATATAAAAATCCAGAAACCATCAATGAAGATTACAGACTTTGGACTTACCAGACAGAGACTTAAAAATAATGATCCTCAATGTGCTCACAAAGGAAAACACAGAGACAGGACTAAAGGACATGAGGAAAATAATGAATGAACAATATGGAAATCTCTCCAGAGAAATGCTAGAGTTGAAGAACACAATAACTGAAATGAAGTATTCCCTAGATGGTTTCAACAGTAAATGGGAGGTAGAAGAAGAAAGAATCAGTGATCTCAATGACAAGAGAACTGAAATAATTCAGGCCAAGTGACAGAAGGAAAAAGAGAGCAAAAAAGAGTGAACAGAGCCTAGGAGACCTGTGGGACACCATCAAGCATACTATGCATTATGAGAGTCTCAAAAGGAAAGGAAAGAGAGAAAGGAACCAAAGGAATATTGAAGAAATAATGGCAGAAAACATCCTAAATTTAATGGAATACATGAATATGCCCATTCAAGAAGCCCAACAAACCCCAAATAGGATAAACTCTAAGAGAACCATGCCCAGACACATAGCAATCAAATTGTCCAATGCCAAGGACGAGGAGAAGGTTCTTAAAGCTACAAGAGAATAGCAACGAGTTATGTACAAGGGAATCCCAATAAGATTAAGTTCCGATTTCTCATAAGAAATCATGGCGGCAAGAAGGCAGTGGTACAAAATACTTAAAGTGTTGAAAGAAGACAACTGCCAACCAATAATTTTATATCTGTCAAGACTTTCTTTCAAAAATGTGGGAGAGATTAAGATATTCCCAGATAAACAAAATTGAGGGAGTTCAAGATCTGCCCTACAATTAATGCTAAAGGAGTTTTTCAGACTGAAAGGAAAGCACACTAGACAGTGCGTCAAAGCAGCATAAAGAAATAAAGACCTCCAGTACAAGTAACTATATGGATAATTATAAATGCCAGTACTGTTGTATTGTATTTTTTGTTATGTAGCTCCACATCTTACTTCTTACAAGTGCTAAAGTGCAAATAAATAAAAAGTAAAGATAAATTGGTAGTTTTGGACATACACTGTACAAAAATATAATTTGTAACAGGTACAAAAAAAAAGGAGGGGGAGGGAAGGGTATAGGAATAGTGTAAGTGTGTGCTATTGAAGATAAGTTGGTATCATACCAAATATGATTGTTACAGATTTAGGATGTTAAATTTTAACCCCATGGTAACCACAAAGAAAATACATTCAGAAAGAAATGAGAAGGGACTCAAAAGGATACAATACAAAAAAAAAAAAAACAAATAAATATGGAGGTAGGCATTAATGAAAGAATTGGGGGTCAGAAAAGGTTTAAGAGTTACAAAGACAAAATATCAAAATGGCAGAAGATACTGTTGCATTAGCAGTAGTTACTTTAAATGTAAATGGATTGAACTCACCAGTCAAAAGGTAGAGATGGGCAGAATGGATAAAAAAGCATGACCCAACTATACACTGTTTACAAGAAACTCAACAAAAATTCAAAGACATAAGTAGGTTGAAAGTGAAAGGATGGAAAAAATATATACTGAGGTAGCTATACTAATATCAGATAAAATAAACTTTAAGTCAAAAACTGTTACAAGGGTCAAAGAAGTCATTATATACACTGATAAAAGGGTCAATTCAAAAAGAATACGTAACAATTATGAATATATATGCACCTAACAGCAGAGACCCAAAATATATGAAGCAAATATTGACAGATTTGAAGGAAGAAATAGATAGTTCTACACCAATAGCAGATTTCAATACACCACTTCTAGATAGAAGATCAATAAGGAAAAAAGAAGACTTCAATGATACTCTAAAGCAGACAGACCTAACAGACATATATAGACCAGTTCACCCAATAGCAGCAGAATACACATTGTTCTCTAGTGCATATGGATCATTCTCCAAGATAGACCATATGTTAGGTCACAAAACTAGTCTCAATAAATTCAAAAATATTGAAATCATAAAATGTATCTTCTCTGACTACAATGAATGAAGCCAGAAATCAAAAACAGAGGGAGAACTGTAAAATTCACAAATATGTGGAAATGAAACAACATACTCTTAAACAACCAATGGGTCTAAGAAGAAATCACTAGGGACATTAGGGAATATCTTGATGCAAATGAAAATGAAAACACAGCATACCAAAACTTATGAGATGCAGCAAAGGCAGTGCTAAGGGAAATTCATAGCTCTATGTGCTTACATTAAAAAATAAGAAAGACTTCAAATCCAAGACCTAACCTCAAAACTGGAAGAACTAGGGGAAAAAAAAAAGTAAACTAAACCCAAAGCAAGGAGAAGGAAGGAAATAATGAAGATTAGAATGGAGATAATGAAACAGGAACTAACAAAGATTAGAGCGGAGATAAATGAAATAGAGAATAAAAAAAATAGAATCAAGAAAACCAAAAATTGGCTTTTTGAAAAGATCAGTGAAATTGACAAACCTTTAGCTAGACTGGCAAGGAAAAAGACAGGACACAAATAACTGCAATCAGAAATGAAAGGGGGAACATTACTACTAACCCCACAGAAATAAAAAGGATTATAAGAGTATACTATGAACAACTGTACACCAACAAATTAGATAACCTAGATTATCCAGAAACACACAATTCCTAGAGACATACAAACAAACTAGTTACATTGACTCAAGAAAAAAAAAAAGAAGATCTTGTTTTGGTTTCCTAGGCCACTGAAAGCAGATACCGTAAAATGGGTTGGCTTAAACAATGAAGATTTATTAGCTTACACTTTGAGGCTGAGAAAATGTCCAAATCAAGGCATCATCAAGGTGATGCTTTCTTCTTGAAGACTGGCTGCTGGTGATCCTGGGTTCCTCCGTCACATGGCAATGCACATGGTGATATCTCTGCCTTCTCTTCCAGGTTTCATTGATTTCAGCTTTTTTGCTTCCATGACTTGCTTTCTCTGTGTATTCATTCCATTTATGAAGGACTACAGTAAGAGGATTAAGACCCATTCTGAATGAGGTGGGTCACACCTTATCTGAAGCAGCCACCTCAAGGGATCCTGCTTACAATGGGTTCACACCCACAGGAATGGATCAGCCTTAAGAACATGATTTTCTAGGGTACATACAGTTCCAAACCACCACAGATCTCAAAAGACCAATAACTAGTAAAGAGATTGAATCAGTAATCAAAAGCCTCCCAACAAAGAAAAGCCCAGTGGTGGTTTCTTAGACTTTACACTCAAAGCACAAACAATGAAAAAATAAACAGATAAATGGGACCTCCTCAAAATTGAAATCTTTTGTATATCAAAGGACGTTGTCACTAAAGTGAAAAAACAACCTATTCAATGGGAGAAAATATTTGGAAACCACATACCTGCTAAGGAATTAATATCAGGAATATATAAAGAAATCCTACAACTCAACAATAAAAAGACAAACAACCCAATTTAAAAATGGGCAAAAGAGGTCTGTGGAGAGCTGCAGATGCTGGTCTCTGTTCCGCAGGATGGGGTTTTTTAAAGTTGTCGAGAATAAAGCCTATTTCAAGAGATACCAAGTGAAATTTAGAAGAAGACGAGAGGGTAAAACCGATTACTATGTTCTGAAATATTTGGTAATCCAGGATAAAAATAAGTACAACACTCACAAACATAGGATGATAGTTCGTGCAACTAACAGGGATATCATTTGTCAAATTGCTTATGTCCATATAAAAGGGGATATGATAGTCTGCACAGCTTATGCTCGCAAACTCCCAAAGTATGGTGTGAAGGTTGGTCTGACAAATTATGCTGCCGCATATTGTACTGGCCTGCTGCTGGCCCGCAGGCTTCCCAACAGGGTTGACATGGACAAGATCTATGAAGGGCAAGTAGAGGATGAACACAATGTGGAAAGTATTGATGGGCAACCTGGTGCCTTCACCTGCTACTTGGATGCAGGGCTTGCCAGAACTACCACTGGAAATATAGTTTTGGGGACTCTGAAGGGAGCTGTGGATGGAGTGCAGTACGAAACAATTCCCTGGTTATGATTCAGAAAGCAAGGAATTCAATGCAGAAGTACATCGGAAGCACATCATGGGTCAGAACGTTGCAGATTATATGCGTTACCTAATGGAGGAAGATGAAGATGCTTACAAGAAACAATTCTCTCAGTACATAAAGAGCAACATAACTCCAGACACGGAGGAGATGTACAAAGAAAGCCCATGCTGCTATACAAGAGAATCCAGTCTATGCAAAAAAGCCTAAGAAAGAAGTTAAAAAGAAGAGGTGGGAAAAAACAAAACAAAACAAAAACATCCAGTGTTCTTTTTTACTTTAATTGTTCTTTTTCACTTTAATTTTTATTCTTATTATTTTTGTGTGTGTGGTAATGAAAATGTTCAAAAATTAATTTTGGTGATGAACGCACAACTATATAATGGTACTGTGAACAATTGAATGTATGCTTTGTATGACTGCATTGTATGTGAATATACCTCAATAAAAATGAATTAAAAAAAAAAGAAGAGGGGGAACCATCCCAAAACATCTCTTGCCCAAAAGAAAGATCAGTAGCTCAGAAGAAGGCTAGTTTCCTCAGAGCTCAGGTGCAGGTTGCTGACAGCTAAACCAAACTGCAATTTTTTATGAAGGTTTTTCAGATGAAGACAATGAATTTACCAGCCTGCTAAAAAAAAAAAAAATGGGCAAAAGACTTGGATAGACTTTTTTTTTCCCAAAGAGGATATACAAATGGCTAAAAAGCACATGAAAAGATGCTTAAGATCACTAACTATTAGGGAAATGCAAATCAAAACCACAATGAGATATCATTTTGTACCCACTAGAATGGCTACTATTTTAAAAAAACAGACAATTGCAAGTGTTGGAGAGGATGTGGAGAAATAGGAACACTCGTTCGTTGCTGGTGGTAATGTAAAATGGCAGAGCTGCCAAGGAAGATAATTTGGCAGTTCCTCTGAAAGCTAAATATAGAATTTCCATATGACCCAGCAATCCCACTACTTGGTGTATACTCAGAAGAATTGAAAGCAGGGACACAAACAGATACTTGCACATTGATGTTTATAGTGGCATTATTCACAATTGCCAAAAGATGGAAGCAATCCAAGTGTCTACCCGCTGATGAATGGATAAACAAAATGTGGCATATACATTTGATGGAGTATTATTCAGCTGTAAAAAGGAATGAAGTACTGATGCATGTGACAACACGGATGAACCTGGAGGACATTGACTGAAATAAGCCAGACAAAAAAGGACAAATATATGATCTCACTGATATGAAATAATTAGAATAAGCAAATTCATAGAGTCAGAATCTTGAACATAGGTTACCAGGGGATGGGAGTAGAGAATAGGGAGTTAGTGCTGATATTGCACAAAGCTTCTATTTGGGGTGATGGAAAAGTATTGGAAATGGATGGTGCTGATTAGAGCACTAGGATTGTGATCCTAATTAACAGCATTAAATTACATATTTGAATGTGGTTAAAAGGGGAATTTTTAGGTTGTATATATGTTACCAGAATAAGAATTTTAAAAACAACAGCATAGGACAGTATAACTCAGTGAGCCCTATTGTAAATGACAGACCATAGTTAACAGTATAATTTTAACAACTGTACCACACTAATTCAAGGTCTTAATAATAGGGTGGTATTTGGGGACTCTATTTTATGCATGATTTTCCTGCAACTTCTCTTTGAAAAAAAAAAAAAAAGCAGCAGAACGCTCCTACGTGTACCCTGCTCTGAGGTTTGAGTATGAGCTCCCGTCTGTTTTCTGTCTCTTCCAGGGTCCTGCTATTTCTAGCCTATGGAGAGTCTCTCTTCTTGTTTTCACGTGGAATTATGTGAGGTGCATGTTGGCTTGTTTGTTCTTCTATTTCTTACAGCTATTATTTCTGTGGATTTGATATAGAGGAAGAAAGGTTGCAGTATGTGTTCAATCCTCCATCTTGAAACTGGTACCTTCTCTCTTCTTGCTTTTTCTTTCCCCTTTCCCAGCTCTCTTTCTCTCTCCACGACCTTGCCCCACCTCCAAACACCCAGCCCTGTGTCCAGGAGCTCGGGAAGCTGCTAAACCTTCTTCTTAGGGAAAGGAACTCAAGAGCTGCTTTGTCCTCTTGGGGGTAATTAGGTTTTGCCCCAGTTGCCCTCTGGATGTAACTTCTGGGTCCCCGAGTAAAATCCAAAGCCCAGCTTGACCCCCTCTCCAAGGAGTCCTTTGCCCCAGGTAGAGTCCAGCATAGATTTTGTGAAAATAGATTTTATTATAATAAAATGTCTTTTTAAACAAAACCCCCCACCATTCCACACTCCCTGGAAAGACTTGAGACCAAAGTGCAGGTGGGGGTTCAGTCGAACCATCTCCCACCACAGCAAGGGAAACATGCAGGGACACGCCCCCAGCCCCGGGGCGGGGCGGGGTGGTTAGGGTGAGGGCGGAGAACCACTCTCCACAGGGAATGTATGAAAATAGCTGCATACATCTGTCCTTTCCCCCAGCCCCGGACTCGTACAGGGGCCAGAGAAAAACAATGCAAAAGAGAAACTGAATCCAATGAGCAAAATAAGGCAAACCCAACTCCTGCTTTCCGCCCGCAGGGCCCTGCTGGGCCCTTGGGGTGGGACACACAGGGGCCCAGAGGCCGGGCTGGCAGGGCCGGGTGGCGCCCGATGGGGGCGGGATCAGGCCCGCTTTGGCATGGCCGTTCTCCTTCCTGGCCCTGCGCGGTAGAAGCAAGATGGAGGAAGCTGGAACGAGGCACTGAGTATGTACATATATACACAGCTCCGCCCCTCCTGCCGCGGTGGGAAGGTGGGGCTCAGGAGAATCCAGTGCAAAACTTTCCTTCTGGGAGGGAAGACAGACGTGAAGGGGCAGCCAGCACCATCCAAGTTATGGCCCGTCTCTCCCCTCAAGGTCCCGGGGATCTGGGGAGGTCTGGGGAAGGGTCTAGCCTAGGATGGTGGGAAAAGCACTGGACTAGGAGTCCAGAGTTCTGGGTCCAATCCTGGCTGCGTGACTCAGGTGCTGGGAGACCTTGGCCCAGGTTTCCCCTCCTGTGAGTGGAAGGTGCCCATCTAGAGGATTCATCCTTAAGGACCATCTAACTTTGATCTTCACCAAGTCTCTTTGATTCCCATCCAAGTCTGGGGCCCTCCCTGCCCGGTCAGGACAAAGATCTGGGGTCCTCAGGGGGCCTCGGGGGGCTGCTTCTGCCTGCAGGATGGGCCACAGCTTCACTCCTTCTTCCCAGAGCTCAGTTTCCTGAGGAGCTGCTTCCCCTTGGAGAGGAGACAACGCACCTTCTCGCTTGTACCCTGTGGGTCCCCCAGCTCAGTCCCGGAGGGGCTGCCAGGGCTGGGGACATAGGGTCTGCCTTGGGACACAGGGGCCCCTTGTGTTGAGCTGGCCCAGTCCTGGAATATGAGAGAAAAGGGACAAGGTCAGGGCCTTTCTCCGAGCCTCGTGAGCCTGCAGCCTCCCACCATGGTAGAGCCCCAGAGCCCCAGGACCCCACCACTGCCCAGGACACACAAAGCATGAGAGGTGAAAATGGGGGAAGGAGCCTTTGATGCTGAGGGAGCACTAACCCAGGAGTCTGAGCAGACGCAGCATCACTGTTCTGTCTCTGTTGCCCTGTGACCCTGAGCAAGCAAGCCCTTCCTTCTCGGGGTCTCACTGCAGGGCGCTGGGCTGGCAGAGCTCAAGAGTTCTCAGAACCTGACCCTGGAGTGGGTGCCTCCCACTTCCCAAATGTCAGCCCCCTCCCAGCGAAGAGAGACAAGGACAAGGACCTCCAGGGAAGACAGTCCCCTCAGCACCTCACAGACAGGGCTACAGAGCATGCCCCCCACCCAGCAGTGCCCTGGAGGCTGCCCCTGCCCTGGCTCTTCCCTGCAGAATCTCCTGCTGAATCTCCTGGATCCTTCTGCAGCCCACAGCTGCTCCCTGGGCCTTGGGCCCTCCCAGAGAGTGCTGGTTGGTGGCCTAAGGGCAGGGGCCTGGGCGACAGGAAGCCTCCCCCCACCCACATTCTCACGGCCCAGTCAGGCTCTGGCCCGTCCTCTCCCCACTGCCTTCTTCAAACTCCGGTTTCCTGCCCCAGAGCCTGGCAGCCTCCCGGCGAGAGCCCACCACCAGGCCCAGGCCAGAGGCAGGGCAAATGGGGGCAGAGCCTGGGGGCGATGTGGCAGGACTTGCCCACACACAGGCCTGCCCAGACCTGGAGGTCAAAGCACCTCCGGCCAACCAGCCAGGGCTGAGGGGCCAGGCTGGGACCCCCCAGGCCCTGCCCACTCCCTCTCAGGGGTCCTTCCACAGCATTCCCAGGAGGGAGGGGTTGTTGGAAAAAACAAAGGAAGGGATCTGAGCCCAGAAAAGAATGGTCCGGGTTTATCTCCGGATTCCAATTATTCAGGCCCCCTCTTTGATCCCCAGAAGCAGAGGAAACTGAGAGGTAGAGGTAAAATCATGCATCTGGTCACCCTAACAGGTCATGATGCAAAAGACAAGGGTGGGGAGAGTGTTAGAGGTAACAGTACTGTGTCACCCATCTAACTGCCACCAGTAATCATCGCAGTTTAATACCACAGTCATACAATATAATACCAGCAATGAGTCAGAGAATGGGTGCCACGTGATATTCTATAAGCCACATGTGTACAGAGCAGGAGGAGTCTGCTAAGTTGGGACATCATATACTGAGATGACTTATTTCTCCCTGTGAGAGCTGGGACTGCCCAGGGTAAAGGCAAGGCCAGGGGAGCAGAGCGGGAAGGACGAGCACACCCAAATGTGGCTCTCGGCAAGATCTCCCCCATTCCCTGGAAGGAGGTGGGAAAGCCAGGTCAGCTCCTGTATTTGAGACAAAGGAGCTCCGTCTCATTAAAGTGAAGTGGGGAGTGGGATGACACATGGGACTTGGGAGGGCCAGCCCCCCACTTACATGTTGCACTCTCTACATTTATCTATCCTTCTAGCACTGGACTCTCCTCCTTCTCTTTCTCTGAAGAACAGGGAACAAACAGAGGAGATGGGTTACTGACAGACCCACATGCTCTCCAGCCCGTCACCCAGGACACCCAGGCCACAGGGTCTTGTCCTGCCTGGCAGAGCTTTTGCATTTGGAACCATTACAGAAGGAAGCCCAGAGTTTCCCAGTGAGGCCTGGCCTCACCCTCTCCCTGCCCGCTGTCCTCCCTCACCCCAAGGAGAGGCCCACTCGACAAATGGGAGCCCAGGAAGCTGGGCCTTGCTGGACAACTGGCTTTCAAACACTGAAGCATAGAGGGGAGAGGCACCTGGGGGACACAAAGACACGCAGGGTGGGAGGGCCCTGAAACTGGGGCTAGGATTGGCTAGAGGTGTGGGACCCAGGGAGTCCTTTCCCACAGGGCCCCTAACCTGCTTTGGCCCCAGGGTGTGGGCAGCTGGTCAGATGGCCTGAGGAGCAGTGTCGCAGCCATCACCCCTCTGCAGAGGGGGGCCCATACCCCAACTCCCAGCTACCGGGAGGGAGCTGCCCTGGCTGGGCTACCCTCTGTTGGTGACTCAGCAGCTTCTCCCTGGAGGCAGTGCAAGGCCTGTCCTACGTCCCCAGCTGCTCCCCTTCCACAACACTGTCCAGGGTAGGGACCAAACTGCTGAGCTGGGGGCCCAGCACCTCACTGACCTGACTCTCGGCCAGGGGTGTCCCAGGCTCCCAGTCCGGGCTGCCTGCTTCAGGCCCAAGGCCCTCCAGGAAGTTGGATGGAACCAGACCCCTTTGTCCATTCAGTTCCCCCTGGGGAGGAAATGCTGGTGAGAGCCACACCAGGAGAGAGGCGGCTGCCCTCTGTCCTCCGAGCCGCCCCTTAGGCAGGAGCCCTTGCCCATCCCCTCCCTGGCTCAGGGAGGGCGCTCTCAGACAGGGCTGGTGAGGTGGGGTCTGCCGCATCCCCCACCCCCGCCCCCAGTGTTCTCACATAGTAGAAACCGTCATCGTCCATGCCCCCAAACACAGTGATGATGTCCCCTGCCCGGAAGGGCAGCTCCGCCTGCAGAGAGACCAGAGGCCGGCGTCAGCCTGGGGAGGCCCAGCACCCCACTTCCAGAGGGCTCTGTCTGAGGGGCCTCACCTCCACGTCCACGTTGGGGGAGTTCTCCCGGGGGTTGTAGTCAAAAACAGCCACCATGGAGTGGGTTGCCTTCAGGCCCGCTGAGGAGACTGGCTTGGGGGGGCCTGTGGGGGAGGGAGAGAAGCCTCAGGAGTCTCTCTAGACCCCCATCCCCAACAGGATTCTTTTCCCTGGAGGTCTGCTGACCCCTATTCACCAGCTCCCCACTCGCTGTAGCCCCTGGAACAGGCCAGAGGGTGTGTCCCAACCCTCCCCTCTCCCCAGTCTCCCCTGCCCAGCGGTGGCCTTCACCAGGGCAGGGCCTTCTGACTCTGCTGTGGGGAGAGTGTGCCTGGGAGCCCCTCCGCTGCTTCCCTCCCCATCCCTGGGGGTGACGCAGGGCGGGGGGAAGGCTCGCCCTCCCACAAAGGGCACAGGGATGGATGCGGAGGGAGATCATCAGCCAGGCCTTCAGTGTGACTAGTGAACTAAAGCCCAGAGAGGGGAAGTGACCTGCTCCAGGTGGCCCAGAATTCACAGTCCGGTGTTCTTTGGAGCAGAAGTTCTGGCAAAGCAACCCCCATCCTCACCAGAACAAAGCCCCCCTGGAGCGGGGGTGTGTGTATGCAGGTCTGCCCCGGGTCCCTCTCACTGTGCCAAAGCCTGCATGTGCTCCGCAGACACCGTGTGCACCCCCCGTCCCCACCCGGCACACGTGTCCTCACAAGCGCCGAGGGGGGCAGAGCATCACTCACCTTTCTTGGAGCGCCGGGGCTTGGGGGGAGGCCCAGTCGTGCGGGTTGTGGAGTACATGGAGGGCCCATTCCCTGATCCAGGAAGGCAAGTAGATGTAAGAGAGAAACTGAGGCAGGGGAGGTGGGGCTCAGGACAGGGACTCTGGGACATCAGAACTGTGCCAGGATGCCTACGCTCAATTTTCTAAGGGCATTCATCTCCCTCCCCCACTTACAGCCCTAACCCAAACTCCAAAACACATGGAGCCTCCTAGTAATCTAAACAGACCCAAACCCTCTGCAGGAGGCTTCCACTCCACGTGGCGACCCCAGCGGCGTGGCCACACTTGCCTTAGTCTCCGCGAACCCCTAGTGGCTCTGGATAAATGAGGAGTCTCCAACCACTCCAGACATACAAAGCCTTCAGCCTTCAGGAAGGGTCTGGGTTAGAACTGGAGTGATGGGAGGTGGGTGAGGGACAGCATCAGGTCATACCTGAGCCCTCAACGAGGACATCTGGGGACAGATAACCCCGCTGGAGCAGCTGCTGTCTCCCCACGGGGCTGTCTACGGCCACCTCCGCCACCATGTTGCAGGGGATGTAGCCTGTCCTGCCCGCATCTTCACCCCAGTAGAAGCCATCAGCGTCCTTATCACCAAACACCTGGAGGCAAAGGCTGGTTGTCTCAGAGGCCAGTTCAGCCCCCTCCTGTGTCCCCTGGCCCCCAAGCCCCGGCAGCACCACACTCGGGACTGCAGAAGAATGTGCCCCCTGTTGCAGGCCATGGAAGAGAAAGTAGGGGAGAACTTCAAAGAACAAGGAGCAGAGGGGAAGGGAAACAAACAGCCCTTGCCATAATATCGTCTCCATGTCCATTCCCCTAGCCCGCCCCAGACTGGATTCCCCAACCTCAGAGCAATACAAAAAGCCTCCAACGAATGCTTAGAGGGATAATAAAAATAACATGAACAGCAGCAAACAGTTATATTCTGTGCTAAATGCCAGAGACTTTGAGGGCTTTATGTATATCGAATCATTTAATCCTCAGTGAGGTAGGCACTCATATCCCCATTTTAACAGTGAGGAAACTGAGGCACAGAGGGTTTAGGTAATCTACCCAAGGTTACACAGCCAGAAGTAGCAGAGCCAGGATTCAAACCCACATCATCTGGCTCTAGAAGCTGTGCCCTCAACCTTGACACTGATGCCTCCGGTGGAGGAAGGCAGGGAGGACAGAGGACACCTGGCTGGAGGCTGGAGCTCTGAGCCCAGACGGGGAGTCAGTCACCTTCAGAATCTGCCCCTCCCGGAAGGGGAGCTCCTCTTCCCCGGCATCAGGGTTGGGGGACATTGACACAGGGTCGTAGTCAAACAGAGCCACAAAGACCCTGACAGGTAGGTCCCGGTAAGCCAGCGCCTCTTCCAGGGGGCTACTCGGAGGGGCTGTGGAGAGAGCTGGGGAGAGGGTGCTGACTCAGTGAGCTGTGGCCACGGGGTTAAGACAGGCGCCCCCAAGCCTAGCCCAGCCCCCATGGGGTGCTCACCCAGCTTGCAGGAGCCCGGCCTGGGGGCCCGGCCCTCTCTCCGCGGGGGACCCCTCCGCCCAGAGCTGTCCTGCCCTCTGGGCTCCCCAGTTTCTGTGGCCTGCAAAGAGAAGGCAACAGATGGCAGAAGTGACACGTCATCCTTCTGGCGGGTACTTCAGCAGAGGCAGGACCCCGCACGCGCCCCCCCAGCTCTGCCCCTCTGGCATAAGCAGCACAGCAGAGCAGGGACACAACCTTCCTCTCCTGGGGCCTCGGGCCAGCCTCACTGGCGACTTCAGACACCCCCACGGGGGGAGGACTCTAGAGGTGAGTGCAGCAGAGGGGACTGAGGTGAGGTTGGAGTTTGCTGAGGCACATTAGAGAGGAACGGGAGAGCCTCCTCTCGGCTCAGGGCTGGGTGACGTTGGAAATGGCATCACAGTCAGTGTCCAGAAGACATAATTAGCTAAGCAGAGGAAAGGGCCACCCGGCCCAAAGGCAGGGGACTGGCTGGCAGCAATTGGCAACTAGTGGCGACTGAATATTGTGCATCCCAGTTCCGTTCGGCAGAAGCAGCGAAGCAGTGGAATGTGGGTGGGAGAAGCAGGTGAGGGAGCCCGGAGGCCCAGCCCCACCTCTGCTGATGGAGGTGGCAGCGTGGAATGGGAGTGGCTGGTGGGCAGCAAGCAGGGCCACCAGGCGGCAGCAGGCAGGGGGCTGCCCAGGGTGGGGAGTGGGCACGGACCCGGGAGGGTGGCTCCTTGGCTCTGCCAGACGCACTGCGGCCTCTCCGCTCTGGCTCCCCTTTCTCCCAGGCCGTGGGGCGTGGGTAGGGGTTGGGGCCTGCATTGGCCTTCAGAGGCCCCCAGGGCCTTCCCATGGGTGCCATGCTCCTGGCTTCCCCATCTTCGGGGTAGCAGGAGCTGGTGATACTGTTGGCCCCGCCGCCCGCCTCCTGCTCATCCTCAGAATCGTATTCAATGCTGATTTCCAAGCACTTGGGAGAGAGGCAGCTGGCCAGGCCAGATTCCAGGGCCCGGCCCCGGTGGCACCTCCGGGAAGGGGCCGGCCGCCCTCTCCCACCAGCCTCTGGTCCTCCCCTGGCCCCCTCGCCCACAGTGGGGCTGCCCCTCTCCCGCGTGGGGTCTGGTCGTCCAGGGGCCTGGGGCCCGCCATTGCTGAGGAGTCGGCTGCAATGTTCACGGGGATCTGGGGGCCGCCTGCGGTTTGGGGGTTTCTCGGGGGAGCCACCTCCTCTCCTCCGGCTGTTTCCGCCAACTAGTGTGGGCACATCCTCCGGGCAGTCCCCGGCCCTGCAGGGCTCGGGAGACAAGGGACATGGGCTCGGTCCTCGGGGCTGACTGCCTTCACAGCCCAGCCCCAGCAACGCAGGCTCAGGCGGGCAAGGACCTCGGGGAGAGGGGCCTGACCCCGGCTTCTCCTCCTCGTCCTCCTCCTCCTCGTCCTCCTCTTCCTCCTCCTCGGGGATGCTAAAGAGCTTCTTGCTGCAGAACTGCTGGAGGGGCAGCTCCAGGATCTGCTCCAAGATCTCCTCGTCGCTGTCAGTCTCACACGAGGAGTCGGACTGGGGCTGGGGGTGGGAGTGGGGAGCAGCGGGAAAGAGAGGTCCGTGGGGGAGAGGACAGAGGTGTGACCTTTGCTCTCGAAAGAGGGTGGAGGGTGAGGGCAACCCAGATACCTCCCCCAGCTTCCTCCAACATGACCTCCCCAGTTCCGCCTTTCTGCATTACAGAGGAGAGAACCAGAGGGAGAATTAGGGAACAGGCCCGGATCCTCTGGGACCCAAGGGAGAGGATGCCCCTGTGCCTGTAACAGCAAAGAGGTCCCTCCGTCCTTCCCCAACGCCCCCAGAAGCTCCCAACTCAAGGATCTCGGGCAGCACCGGCATCCCCTGGCCAGGGCCCAGCCCTGCGGGATGAACGCGTGGTGAGGAAAGCGGCTCCTTCTCCCCGGTTTCTTCCCGGGAGGCTAGAGGCTGATCCTGGGCCCCTGCATATCTGCTGCTTAGGACAGGGCCCAGGCCACACACCTAGGAGGTTGCTGACGCTCAGTGGCGGCTGGAGCAGCTGCTGACACACAGGCCGAGGGCCCCTGAGGGCTGAGCCTGGGGACCAGCCGGCCCCTCCCCACCCCGTTACCTTGGCCCTGTTCTCCCTGATGCTGTTGCCAGCAACTTGCTTCTGGAAAGAGCCAGGCCTGGAACCCAGCTCCTCTTCCTCCTCCTCCTCCTCCTCCTCTTCCTCCTCCTGGATGTCTGACAGGTCTGAGTTGCGGCCCTGGTCCACAAGGGAGCTCGCCAGACGGGCCCCGAGCTCTGCCGTGTCCTCCCTCTGCAAGAGGCGGGACGAGGGAGCAGAGAAGGGGAGGGCAGTGAGGGGAATGGGGGGCCCTAGGCAGGGTCAGCACCAGAGAGAAGGACAGGGGTCACTCAGCAGAGGGAGACAGGGCCCTGCCCAGAATGGGAGTTGGGGGGTGCCCAGATCTTGAGGCAGGAGAGTGAGACCAAGAGACAGGACATGGGAGCCAAAAGGGAGAGAGAAATATGGGAACAAAGAAGTAACAAAGAAACTGATGGATACACAGCACAGACTGAGGAGTCAGCCAGGCCAGGGTGGAGAACAAGGGCAAGGGGCAAGCACTCTGGGCTGGCAGGAGGCAGGGAGGCGGGCCCCGATTCCTTCAGGTGGCACAGTGTGTTCCCAGCCCCGTACCTCGGCTCTGGTCCGCCCCACGTCTCCCCCGAGGCAGGCTTCGGCGCCCGGCGTCCCTTGGGCTGGCACCCCCTGGGTGGAGCAGGGCCATGGGCGGGCCTCTCCCGTGGCCTGCAGCCCCTCCTCCTTGGCCAGTGAGGGAGCTGCAGGGCCCGGGCCTGCCTCTCCCAGGGTCAGCTCGTTGGTCCTTCTCTCTGCCGAAGTGCCCAGCCCTGCTGCCCTGGCCTTCTCCTGCAATGGAAGGCAGGCACTGAGCAGGGGCCCGAGCCCCAGGCCCTTCTCCCAGCCCCCACCTGCTCGTCTCTTGCCTCACCCAGGGTACCTGGGAGCAAGGCACTGGAGGCTCCTCTTGGGATCCTCTTGATGTCTGTCTGGGAGGGCTTGCTGGCGGGCTTCCTGGGGGCTCTCGAGTTCCAAAGGGGGTGGGATGCCGGAGGGGAGAGCTGGGGTTTCTAGGTCCTGGGGAGGCTGGAGTAGCAGGTGGTCTGGCCTCCAGGCCTGATCGAGGTGAGGGGCAGGAGACCCTGGCTGGCAGGCCGGCCTGGGCCAGGGCCGGGGCGATGGGGGCCGGGAGGGAGTCGGCCGACTCGCCGTGGGGCGACATGGTGCGCACGGCCACCTGGCGGCACGCCCGCAGCAGCTGCAGCTGGGACAGCTCCACCAGCACACTGCCGGCCGTGGGCGAGGCCACCTCCATGATCTGCCGGGTGGAAGGAGCACAGGACGGGAGAAGAGGGCTGAGGCGGCCAAGCGGGAGGACCGCCTGGGCAGCAACCTGCAAGGCAGCCTACATCATGCCAGGCACCGGGCTCTGCCTTATCTCATTTAACCTTCCTGACCACAGGCTACAGTGGTGGAGCAGTTTTCAAATCCCAGCCATCTGATGCCAGAGCCCTTGCTCTTGGCCAATCTGCTACCCACTGCCCAAGTGCCAGGGCTGGCCATCTTGGCAGGCCCCTGAGCATACTGCTACCAGGGTGCAGGCAGGATGGAGTCCCCAGGCTCTACCTTCTGTCCGTCGGCATAGATGGCGTAGCCTGTGACCCGGACGCCGTTGGAGGAGCCAGCAGCGTCGATGGTGACTGGGAGCCAGCTGATGATCAAGATTCCAGGGGAGGGCCCCAGCTCGATCTGCACATCCAGCGGGGCATCGGGTGGGCCTGGGGGTGGAGGGAGTACAGGCCCAGTAATCCAGGAGACTTCCTGCCACGGATACCAGCCCAATTTGCTATTTCCCTGAAAATACAAATAGTGACAGTCTCCCCTTCCACCACCAGCCATGGCCTGGCACACCCTCCCCATACCACCCCTTAGTGGCTGGGCCTTCTCACCAGCTGGGAGTGTGGTGAACCGCAGGGTGGCAGCCCGCTGCTCCAGCCGCTCCCAGCCTGGTTCCCAGGACCCGTGGGGTGGGAGCTGAGCCTCCACTCGGGCCTGGTAGGGTGTGCCAGGCCGCAGGCAGCAGAAGGTGGCCCAGTAGGTGCTGGGGCGGGCAGGTGGGCACTCCTCCCCATTGAGGTAGATGGCATGGGCCAAGCTGCTATTGCTGGGCACCCAGGTGATCTCAGCAGACACGGCTGTCAGCCGACGGACCCGCAGCTGGCTGGGCCCCAGCCCAGCCTGGGTGCCCACAGCCAGGCAACAGCGCAGGGGGTCGGAGCTGCCTCGGCTGCTCAGGGCCTGGACCGAGATGTGGAGGGGCCCGGCCCGCAGGTCCAGGTTCTCGAGCACAGCCTTGGGGGGTGCCCCGGGTTCCAGGGCCTGGCGCAGCTCTCCGTTCACGCAGATATGGTAGCCGAGCAGCTCCACTCGCTCAGCGGGCGGCTCCCAGGCCAGCACCACGCTGTGGGCAAGTTGCTTGAGGACCACCAGATGGCAGGGGTAAGGCACAGCAGGGGACTCGCCCAGGCCCTCCGGCGCGGGGCTCAGGCTGAGCTCGTCCACTGTGTCCTCCTCCTCGGGTCGGGGCTGGCTATGTCCCCCGCAGCTCTGGCCCCCACTGCTGCTGCCACCCCCACCTCCACTCCGGAAACTGAGTTCGGGGCCTGAGCTGTGGGACAAATCGGCCAGCTCTGGAGGAAGGGTGGTCAGGAGGTCATCGTCAGACACACGCTCCACAAAATTGGAGGGGACCAGGCCCCTTCGGCCATCCATGAGCTCACCTGGCAAAGGGAAGGCAGAGAAGGGTAGGGAAGGGGCAGACAGAAAGAGAGGAGGTGGAGAAACACCGGTCCAAGAAAGGCATTTCAGCAATGGTTGATCTTCTGTATCAATCTGCAGCCTTTTCAAAAAACAAGAGCCATCAAGATCTGGATTGGGGAGTTTTGTTGGTTTTCTAACATTTTGTAGCTGTGATAAAGTGTGGGAATAGTACGGGGGTTCCATGGAACAGGGCTCCTTAAATTTTAATGTGCATATGAATCACCCTGAGATTCGTTAAAGCACAGATTCCAATTCGAGGGGTCTGGGTGGGGATGAGATTCTGCATTTACAAGCTCCCAGGTGAGGCTGATGCTGCAAGGAGGCAAGAGAAAGTCCCTGTTCTAAGGAGATGCACGTTAGAGGATTTCTAGGTTAAATGTCATGATGTCTGCGACTTGCTTTCAGATCACTTTTTGAGGCTACACAGGGATCAAGCAAACATGGTACAACGTTAATAATTGCAGAATCTAGGTGATGGGTCTTCAGGTGTTCATAATGGAACACTTTAATTTTTCTGTATGTTTGAAAACTTTCATATTAAAAAGTTGGGAAGGGGAAGGAGCAGATCAAGACGAGAAAACAGATTCTACTGATGGGAAGGCTCTTAGGGTGGGGTTTTACCTAGGCCTGAGGAGTGGGGCTGGGGGTGCTCCCCAACTTCCTTTGTGGAAAGCAGACATCTGCTCAGGGCAAGGGTAGCGACCACCTGGTTGGGGTGAGGGGAGGAATCTTTAGAGACAGAAGACCAAGCGCCAGCAAAGAGTCGTATGTGGGTTCTAGAAGGGATCAGGACCTTGCAGGAGCGAGACCTGGCAGCCAACCCAGGCTGTGACCAATGGCAAGTTTCGTTACCGCCAGTCAGTTTCCCCGAAGAGTTGATGCCAAGTATTTTAGAACATTTGTTTTGTTGTTTGCATGAGGGATTTCAAGGGGGAAGGAAGCAGAGCACACAGCTTGTCACGTCACAGCCAATTTGGGGGAAGGAATAAACTTCCCAGGGCACAGACAAGCTGGTGGCTGCTGTGTCTTACTGGGAGAAAGACGGGAAGCAGAAAAAGCTCAGGGCAGAGGAGGGATTCTCGGCAGCCCTTAGCTGCAGGGTGCCTGGGGGTTTCCCCAGTAGTAATTTGGATGAATTTTATGTTCCCCTCTTACTCCACTTATGCCAGGAGAAAAAGATGTGAGAAAGCTTTCGAAAGATAGGGACCTTCAAAAAATCAGATAATATAAGCACTGAAGGGTTTGAAACTAACGGTAGGAGGAAGTGATGTGTAAAATGCTGGACACTCAGTGGAGCCTAAAGACAAAGACTGAAGCAGAGTCTGGGTCAGAATCAGACACATGTTCCGGAAGCTCGTACCACTAAGAGAAACAGACCAGGTGGAACCAGAGGAGATGAAGCAGCCACTTAGATAAAGTCTGATGAGGGATATGGCAAATTACACCAGACTGTATAGTTCAATTCTATTTACGCTTTTGCTGTCTCTCTCAAAAGTGTTTTTTTTTTTTTTGTTTTTTTTTTTAATTAAAACAAACAAAAAGCAAACCGTGGTTTTGCTGGGAGGGATATAATCCTGCTCTCCATAATCCACCCCTATGGGGAGCTTAGCTATTTAGGCCATAAAGACAGAACGGTACCATCACTCCCGGCGGCTACTCAAATGACGGGCAAAGATCCAGGTTCAGCCACCAGGATGAACAGGCTCAGAAGGGCTGGCCTTATCAACCCAAAGCTTTTTGGGGTTACAGACTCAGATCAGAGCCCTTTCCTAAATCCCCATCACAGCTGCACCCTGTCGTCCCTGCTCCCATACAGCCCTCACCCTGCTTGTCTGTACCTTGTCCAATGCTACACAGTGTCACCCTCCCTCCCCTTGGTGGAGGGTGGAGTCCGGTACCCAGGCCAGGGCCATCCTGGGGGAAGAGGTCATTTCTTCTGCTGGCCCTGCTCCATCACCCCGTCTCCATAGTGGGGCCACCTCAGTTGCCTGATGAACCCCTGACTCCCCATGGGAACTGGAGAATGGCCCTGAAGCTCACCCCCCTGCCTGAGCCCCGACACCTGCTAACCACTTGCCATTCTTCCTTCCCACTCCTGAGTGGAATCAGCATCAAATGCACACCACACACCTGACTTCCACTGCCACCAGTGCTAAACACTGCCATGCCTGCCTGCCAACACCAGAATGAATTCTGCCAAAATTTGCCCATTGTCCAGACTGTGAGTCTGCCATGTCCTGCCTGCTTGGGGCCAGACTGGTCAGACCAGGTGCCCCCTTCCCCACAGCTGTTTCTCTCTCCTTCCCCACTGGCTGCCTTTTAGCTGAATCTGAAATGTTACGGTGGGCTGAGCATGCTGGAATTGGCAGCGGATGCATGGAGGTCTTCAGGAACAGGGGCTCAAAGGCAGGGGGATGGACAGAATGACCCCATACCTTCCTACCTTCAAAAAAGCCATCCTCATCCATGTTGCCATAGATGTAGATGTACTCGCCAGCAGTCAGTGGCAGCTCTGCCTCCGGGTTCTCATTGGGGCCCTCGAAGGGGTTGTAGCTGTTGGGAGGTGCCAAGGAGGAGGACGGCAGTGACCTCCATCCCTCCACCCCACTGCATTTGGCCATCATGGAAACTTGGCCGCCCACCTCTAGCAGAGTGGAATGCTCACTGCGCCCAGCCAGGGCCCCGTGGCCACCCACCATCTCCAGAGGCCTTCATCCTCACTCACCCCCCACCCAGGCACCCCAATTGCTGGGGGTGGGGAGGGCCCACCTGTAGCGTGCGAGGAAGACCTGGATCCTGGCTCCTCCCCGGATGCCCTCCGGGGCTGCTGGGAGCAGGGAGACACTGTCTGCCTCCAGCTCCTCCACCTCACTGGCTGTGTCCACCTAGGGGCCAACAGAAAGGGCCAGTTCCACTCCAGGCCCCAGGACCAGAGGCAAAGCAGGCACATTTCCAGGCTGAGCCAGAGGGGGACCCGCGCTTTGGAGGTGGGAAGCAGCAAGCAGCACAGCGTGTTTTCTAAATCTGCGTCTGAGCCAGCAGGTCCCAGCACAGCCCAGCTGGGCATCTGAGGAAGAGAGAGTGGGGAAAACCCAGTCCCCCCAGCCCAGCAAGTGAGGCTATTCTCCCCATCTGAGAGGTGCCAGGCCGCGGCTGGGTGGGGAGAGGGTGTCAGTGGCGGTGTGGATCCGCAAGGTGATGGTGCAGTAAAGCACCTGCCTGTGAGGAGCTGGGGGAGAGGAAGCAGAGGGGGCTGCCGAAGTCCCTGCAGTGCCAGGACAGTGCTGCTGCGGTTGAGCTCTGGTACTCAGAACTTCCTGTCCACCTGCCTGGCCCACGGTGGGGGAGCCCCCGCTTTTCTACCCTAGTTCAGACTGCAGGAGTCAGGTTGGGGAACAGTCTCTTCTCTGCCAAAGCCTGGGAAAGGGGACTGTGGGTTACAGGGGCAGCTCCTCCACGGATGGCAGCCAACACCTGCACTGCCATTCTACCCCACTGGTGCAGCAGAGGCCCAGGGCGGGCTTCACTGCTGTCCTCAACCTCAGGCAGAGGGGCTGCTCCTGACCTGCAGCCTCTGCTCTCCAGGGTTTGGGAGGTAGAGAGAGGGGCGAGGAGGTCAGGACTGTGAGTGATCTCCTAGACCTTATTAATAATAATAGATGCCACATAGTAAGCATCTGCTGTGTGCTCTGCACTGTGACAGGCACATTCCTTATTATTATTTTTTTCATGCTATTCTCACGACTACCTCACAGGGCAGGTTCTATTAACTCCAATATTCAGATAAGGAAAAAATGCCCAGAAAGGGCTGAAGTTGGGATTTGAATCCCAGAACTGCTTCTACCACAGTGCCTTATGAACAGCTTCATTATGCAAAGGCTGGCGCCAAAGAGTCTCCCTCCAGCCAGCCCAGAACCCGGGGGCCTCCCCTGGGCCCCAGAAGGGTGGGGCCAAGTGGCCCCCAGGTGGAGTTTGCAGGCAGGCCCCGGAGAGCGAGGACATGCTCCTCCTGCGCTTTCCTCCCACAAGGAGGAGCCCACAGGCCCTCCTCCCCACCAGGAATGCACCCTCCCACCTCCCAACTTGACATCCTGCATGGGCCCGTGGGCACCCCACTCCTGAGGACTCCCAAAGAGGTCAGGACAGACCTCCCCTCTTCCCTTCCCCAGAGCAGAGCCAGAACCCCAGACTCCCTCCCAGGACTGACCTCTGGGGTAGGGCATGACTTGGGGCTGTTGTGGACGGACTCAGAGCGAGAGGAGTTGGACAGAGACTCTGCCTTCTTGGCCGTCCTTCGAGGGATCCCAGCAAGGGTGGCGGGGGCAGGCTCGGAAGACTTTGGGGTGCAGCGCCCTGGGGAGCCCGGCGGGAGGTCAAGGTCTAAAGAGAAGAGGGCATGTGGGCTTGGGGTCTGTGGCCTGAGGCCTGAGGAGGGACCAGGGAGATACAGTGCAGCTTTTTGGATATGGGGGCCAGCCCTTCATAGTTGGGTTTCTTTCCAAGAAGAGAAATATTTGGGAGAAACTTACTAAGTGCTAGAGGTAAGCGATTATTTCACATGACCCTTAGAGCAGCTTGGTGAGGTACACTTAATTATTCCTGTCTTACAGCTTAGGCCAGCAACTCACCCAAAGTCACCCAGCAAGTTAGAGCTGTGCCTGATTACAACCAGGCTTCGATGGAGGGAAAAAACAGAGCCTACAGGAGTGGCTGTCCCAGGGTTTGGCCCAGGCATCTCAGGCCCCTGCTCCTCTCCCTCCAATAAGATCTCTCACAGCTGAGAGGTGGGTACTCGGAGTCAACAACAGGCTTGTCTAAGCCTGAATGTACTGCTCTATAAAATGGGTGCCTACTTTTCCAAAAACCCCAGGCCTGGGGATTCCAGGCCAATGTCACTGAGGTCCTCCTTACCTTTGGGGCCGGGTCCCCGGCAGGGCTGGGGGGTGGAGCAGCAGCAAGGGGGTGGTGGGCGTTCCCCAAGAGCACTGCAGCCCAGGGCAGAGGTAAGCAGATCCAAGGGGCCTGGGTGCAGACGGAAGGCCTGGAGCTCCTGTGCCAGGAGGCTGAAGCGCTCAGTTTGGCTGCGGCATTGCTCCTCGAGCTCTCGAACCCGGGCCTGGGCCAAGACCCACTGTGAGCCCCAGGCCCAGCAAAGCTGCCAAGTCCCAGCCTGTCACATCTCCAAGATCACATTGGCTCAGCTCCCAGACCTGGGACCGATCCTTGGCCTGGCTGCCCACTGCCCTTAGTGACATCTGAGCTGAGGATCTGTGGGGCTGCTTCACCCCAACCCTCCTTCAGAGTTAAGGTGGGGCCTGCCTCACACACGCAACACCCTCGCCGCCTGGGCAGGCTGCAATGCCTGCTTCTGGTTGCTTTCTAGGCCAAAAAAGATAGCTCCCACCCCCACCACCAAAAACAGCGTCAGCTTGGGAATTTTCTCAGCTCCACTGCTGTCACCCTCTCACTGTCAGTGACCCAAATCTCTGCCCTCAGAGAGATGAGGCAAGAGACTCCACAGGGAGCTAGGGACATCTCTGAGATGGGGTCGAGCCAATTCTCAAAAGTTTTTCTCAGTTATCAGGAGAACCCCAATACCAGGGGCTCTAGCTGGCCAGGATCCGGAGGATCACAAGTGAGTGGCCAGGTTTTAGAGAGAAGGCCCTGTGTCTGCCGGACACAGGGGTGGGTTTCAGACGCGGGGATGGCCCACATGTCCTGTGGAATCCCAGCCCATCTAAGAATTCTCAGGTCTGCTATCAGCAGACCCACTTCAAACACGAGTTGGGGCTGTTCGGGCTCTGAGGGAGGAGATGCAGCTCAGCCAGCCTGGAGCAGTGTGGAGGATGGGATCCCCTGGGAAATGGGGTCAGGGGGTAAGGAGGCTGTACCTGCATGGAATCCAAGGTAGACTGAGGCAGGAAAGGAAAGCACAGAGGTGAGATTAGAACCCCTAGCCCTGCAGGTCATTAACCCAGAGAGGGAAGGAGGAGAGGGGGACTTAAGTAGACCCCACCCCCATCCAGCCGGCTCCCTTGACAGACTGAGCAGTTCTAAATGGAAGGATATTTCAGGGTGAAGGCAGCCTCTAGGGAGTGGGTGGCAATGGAGACTGCCACCTCACGCAAGAGCCCCCTGCCCTGGCCATGCCCCAGCCGTGCCTCAGCTGTGCCCTAGTCTGAGAAACAGGCCAGTGGTAGAGAGGAGTCACCCAGATCCTGGAGAGTTTAAGGGCCCGTCCTGCAACTCCCACCCCACACCCACACACAGTCCATTCTAGCGCCAGTGGAAGTTCCCCTGCCTTCTCCCCAAGCCGATGGATCACTCATGGCACCTCCAGGGACCCTACCTCCAGCAGCTGCACGGCCCCTTCATGTTCCCTCTTGGCTTCTGCCTGGGCCTACAGGTAGGAGGAGCAGAATGCTGGAGGGAAGGACCAGGAATGGAGGTGGGGTAGAGGCAGGTGCCGGGGAGGGGGGGTAGGAAGGAAGAAGGAGGGGGAAGGGAGAGGAAGGAAAGAGGAGAAGGGAAGGGGGTTGGAAGCAGGGGGCCTGGGAGGCTCTCTCTCCTGAACCCTCACCCAGGCCATACCTTAGGCGAGAAGGCGGTGGGGTCACGGGCTGCAGCGGGATAAAGGAAAGGCGGGGCCCAGTGCTGTTTCTCTGCTGGGACATTCACCTCCTGGCTCCCTCCACCCCTTCCAGAGGCCCCGGCCCAGCCCCTTCTGCCGGCTCCTCCTCTTCTATCCCTTCAGAATGCTAGGGGCTCTATACCGTCTCTCAGCAGCACCCAACCGGTCACACGGCTAAACACACTGGAGACTAAAATATCTCCAAGACCAACTTCTCCATAACGCCAGACCCCAGATCCAACTGTCTGTGGACATTTTCACGTGGATGCTTAACACATCCCCCAAATGCAGCCCTAACAGAACTCAGGACTCGGGACTTCCGAGCTCTGGAGTCTGCTGCCCTTCCTCTCACTCCTCAGTGAAGAGCCTCACCCTCCACCAGGGTGCTTCAGCCCAAACCTCAGAAGCAGCTCCAATCCCACAGAGTCTTGTTCTTTCTATCTCCAAGATGTGTTTTGAATCTGTCCACTTGTTTCCACCTCCACTGCCTGTACCCGGTCCTGATGGCTATCGTCTGCCCCCGTACCCCTGCGCCTGCCTCCCACCACCCAGCGGCCCCGCCTCCATCCTGCTCCACACCTGCTCCCACAAGCCATCCTCCGAGGAGAGCTTCTAAAGTGATGAATCCGATCATGTTACTTCCTTGTGTAGGACCTTTCAGCTTCTGGCTGCTCAAAGAACAAAATTTCCAAACTCTTCTGGTTCATGTGTGCTCCTGCCCTTCTGTCCATCCTTTCCTATAGTCTGGCCACACTGGTTTGAGACACCCCAAGCTCCTTCCTGCCACAGGGCATTTGCACTTCTCTTCTGTCTACCTGGAGTGTCGTCCTGGCTGCCTCCTTCTTCCCCTGCGGGGATTAGCTCAACTGTCACCTCAGAGGCCTTCTTCCCCGACCACCTCTCTCAAGTGCTCCCCGTCCCATCCCAGTCAGGCTCTGTCATGTCACTCTGTTCGCTTCCTCCACTGTACTTGTCAGCGTCTGAAATCATCTTCCGTGGATCTGCTTATCCGCTGATGGGTCAGGGACCTTGTCTTTTTTCACCACTGTCTCCCCAGTGCCTGGCACAGAGTCTGGCCCACAGTGGGTGCTCCGTAAATGCTTGTTGGGTGAGTGGGCCCAGCAGCGTACCACCCTTCCCTCACCTCTGCCCCCAGGAGAGCCTGCCCACACCTGCTGCAGCCTCTGGACCTCCTCCTGCTTCTCCCTCAGGCTGAGCCGCGCCTGCTCATGCTCCACCTCCAACTGCTGCCGCCGCTGGGCCACCTCCCGCATGTGCTGAAACACAAGACCCGGGGTCAAGGGCAGGGTCCCCTACCCTACCCCTTTCTACAGAAGATCCAAAATGAGGAGCCTGAGACACCCTCTGTTCCAGATCCCCTCTACAAAAAACGAAAACAGGCTAACAAAGGAAAGAGGCCAGACCAAGGTCCTACAGCAAGTGGGTGGGGTGCTGGGACTGCGCCTCAGACCTCAGGCCCCACAGGGCACATATTCTACTGACCCACTTTCTCCCTGTGCCAGGGCCCCTTCCCCCCCACACCTCCTCACCTTCAGCACCTGTTCCAGGCTCTCCAGCTTGCTCTGCAGGCCCTGGCTCTTGCGAAGGGCAGAATCTCTCTCCTCTGTCACCCCCAGAAGCTGGCCCCTCAGTTCTGCATTCTCCCACTCTACCTGGAGACAGGGGGCATGGCAGGGAGCTGGGGCTGTGAGACTCGTTCCACCATTCCCCCCCCCAACCCCCCGGTGTCCTTCACAGTGTCCTTCATGCCGCAGCCAGTGCCAGGCGTGGAGGGGAATCCTCTTGCCTGGGGTGGGGGCGTGGGGGGCTGTCAGGAGCCCAGGCCTCCACAGCACCTGGGGCCAAGGGGTACCTGCTCCTTCTCCGTGGCTCTCCCACTGAGCCGAGAGTTCTCCTCCACGAGGCGGGCATTCTCACTCTGGGCCTCTCTCAGCTGCAGCTCCTGAGGGGGCAGAGGGCTCTGTGGAGTGGGCCCAGCACCCTGATTCCTAATCTCCACCCAAGGCAAGGCCCAGCCTCCTTGCTCCCCCGCCTGGAACCTCCTGTCACCCAGGACAGGAGAGCCCCGCAGAAGAGGGAACGCACTTTCTTGGGGGCAGGAGGGATGGAAGTGTTGCTGCGGGGCACCCTCCCCTCGGCTGGCCTAGGGTAAGTGGGGAGCAGGCCTCTGGGCCTCGAGAGCTCACCAGCTCCTCACAGCGCCTCTGCTTCTTCCGGCCTTCCTGCTCCAGGCTCTCACATTTCTTGCGCTTCTTGCTGAGCTCGGACTCCTGCGGGTCAGAACCGAGGGCTCCTCATGTGGGAGGGCAGTTCTGCCCACACCAAGTCCCTCCAGTCCTCAACCTGGGAACTTACCAGCTGCTGCACCTGCTGCTGTTTTTCTGGCTCCCCTATGACCACCTGTGGGTTGTCCACATCCTCCTGGGGAAAGGCCTGGAAATGCCCAGGGGCAGGGGGCTGGCACGTGAGAACAGGGTCCCAGGGCAGCCTGCCCCAGCCCAGCCTGTTCCTGGGAGGCTCCCACCCCATCCGGGTCAGCAGTGAGATGTGGCCCCTGAGGAGGGGGTGGGGCTGCCTGCCCTCCCCTCCCACCACCTCCAGCTGATGCCCACATGCAGAGGGGAGACCCCTGTGTCTCCCAGCCATAAGTGCTTTGAGAGCCTGGGACCCACGTGTGCCCTGGGAGACAGGCCCCTTATCCAGGCCAGAGCTTTCCCTTTTTAGCTTCCAGCGGCCAGCCCTGCTCTGCACTCAATAGTTGTCCTAGTGTCCTTCAGTGACTGGCAGAGAATTAGGAGGCTGCCTGGGCCCGAGGGATGTGAAGGTGTTATGGGAACTGGGGGTTCTGGATCAAAATCCAAATCTGGGCTTGGCCTAGAGCAGTGCAAGCAGAGGCGGACCCTCCTCCTGGCTTGCCCCACGCCCACCCCATCCCATCCCACCTCTCATTTATCAGAGCAAACTTTGGGGAGAGGACAGGTCTTGATGCGAGGTGCAGGGCCAGGCAGAAGGGCAAAAGCTAAGCAAGCAGCACCCCACATCCCGAGGCCTTGATCGCTCTGGGGTCCCTCCTCCCATCCCTTCTCCTGGAAGGGGGCGGGCCTAGGAGCTGCCCAGCAGAGAGGACCGAGAGGAGCCTGACCTCTGAGTTCTGGGGGTCCGGAGTGGGATCTCTGGGCCTCGGGACAGGGGCCACCTGCGCCCGGCGCCCAGTGAGGGTCGCTCGTACCTGGAGCCAGGGCGGACTCAGCGCCGCCCGGAGGTTGTGGGGGCTGGGCCTGAGCGGCCCGGCGGGCGCTGAAGGGGGCGTCCCCGCGCTCCGGCGGCGGCGGGCGGAGGCGGTGCGGGCGGGCCCCGGGCGGCTGCCAGGGCAACCGGGGATTTGCGGCCGGGCAGTACCACTGGCTGCGCGGTAGGGGCGGCGGGGCGGGCCCGGCGGGGTGCAGGCCCGCGGAGGGCGGAACCGGGAAGCACCAGGGCGGGCGCTGCGCAGGTACGGGCTCCGGGAGGGATGGAGGGGCCCGGGCCTCCGGGATCGGGAAAGCTCCTCCAGCCCCCTGGAGTGCTCACGTCAGCACCCGGTCCTCGGGACCCTGAGTGCGGTGCGGGGTCGTGGGGGGGGGCATCGGAGTCGCCCCCATCCCAGTCTACACACACCCACACACCTGTCCGTACGCAGGCGCTCACCTCTCCCGGAGCCCCAGGGGCGGGAGCCCCTGCTCTGGTCCGGGCAGCGGGGCCCGGGGGCCTGGGTGGCGGGGGCGGCTCCTGCTGGTTGCGCAGGGCGATCTGCCTCTGCAGCCGCAGCACCTCCCGCTGGGACTCGCGCAGAAGCCGGTCGAAGTCCCGCACGTGGAGCCACTGGGGGCCCTCCTGGGGTGGGAGGATGGGGCAGGGAGTGAGGCCTAACCCCTGCCCCTCTCCGTCCTCCCCAGGACAGCCGCCCTCCGCCTGGCTGGAGGGGCTCCGGGGCGGCGATCGTGCGCATCCTCCCGTGCGTGCATGCCTGCTCATATGTGCGTGTGTATACGGGCACATGACTCCGCGGCCCGCGCGCAGACATCCACAGTAACAGCAGCTCGTGTACTGTGAGCGCTCACCCTGTGCCCGGCACCGCTCTAAGTGCCTCGTGAACATCCTTTCACACAAGCGTGAGTGGTGTGTGAATTCGTACACCCAGACGCACCAGCACACAGCCTCAAGTCTGGAGCGCTGTAATTCCCAGTTCTGGGATACAGCTCCACCCCCTTCAGTCCTTCTGCTTCTCTCCGCTGCCACCTGGGCCGTTGCCAGGGGAACCTACTCCCCGGCAGCTTCCACCTTCCTTCCTCACTTGCATCTCATTAACGTCTCCTCCACATCCCACAAGTCAGGCAGGCACCCCCAGCTGCGCCTGAGCTGGAAGGGCTGCCCTGGGCCGCCTCCTACCTTGCCCACCAGGGTGAGCCTGGCCTGCAGCTCCCTGCACTCCAGCTGCAGGGCGGCAATCTGCTTGTCCTTGGCCAGCAGGACGCTGGCCGTCTCGCTGAGGTCCTGGGCTCGCTGGCGGGCCAGTGCCTTCCGGCACAACTCCAAGCTGGCCCCCGGACGGGGCATGGGGACGCTCACCTGACCAGAGGAGGGGTGAGACCGAAAGTCATCCCCTGAGGGTGGGGCCCTTCTCCTACTCCTCAGCTCCTCCCAAAGGAAGAGTTGGAATGAAAACCTAGAAGTGTGGCCTCCTGCTCCTACGCTGTGTCTGGGGTCTCAGAGGACCAGTGGCCTCACTCGACCCCATCCCAGCAGTCCCCAAGCAGTACTGAAAGGGTTAATTCCACATCCCAAAGGATGCTACTAATTCAGGGCTGCCACCGTGATGGGTCTCCATCCCTGCCCCCACTAGCTCTGCACCCTGAGATGAGCTCAGCGGAAGGCTGCAGCCAGCACCGGCACGTGGTAATCCAGAATCCTGCTCCTGCCTGCTCTGGAGCCTGCCCACCCAGCCCTTGCCTCCCTCCTGTGGCACTAGAAACCCTCAGTCTCCTAGCCTGGCCAGCATTTGTCCTTCCTACACCTCAGCCCCTGAGTTCCCAATTTCCTGGTTCCTAAGACTCTGTGATCCCCAAGTCCCAGCCCCTCAGGACCACCCCCATGTCCCCTGCTTCCTGGCCACCCAGCCTCCGTCCAGCAGCCTCCTGTCCTCACCACCCTCAGGTTAGTCTCCTGCAGCTTCCGGGCCCTCTCCTCCAGGCGCTTGGCAATGACTGCCAGCTCGGCATTCTTCCGCTTCAGCCTCCGCACCTTCTCCTCCGTCTCGGGAAAGCTGCTCTTTCTCTGACAAGGGGTCAGCCAGAATCGGGGCATGTGGGGAGCACCCCACAGACCTGATCCTCACTGCCCAAGCCTTGGGTTAGAGCCCTGAGCTCATGGTGGGGTCTTTGGCAACTCTATGCAGGGTCTTGGGATGATGTTGCCTCCCAATAGCCCCCAGTTGGAGGGATGTTCATGGGGTAGAGAGGGTCGGGGTGCCTGGGTCTGTCCTCCCTGGCTCCAGGCTGCTCCCCAAGCCTCACCAGCATCTGGTTTTCCTCCTTAAGGACCGCACAGCGCTGCTGCAGCTCCCCCAGGGCCCTCAGCAGCTCCAGGTTGGGTCTGTCCTCAAAGCCCATGCTCAGCTTGGCCTGGTACGGGAAAGGAGGGGCCTCAAGGTTCAGGAACCCACCTCACCCGGCCAGAGCCCTCCCTCTGGCAGAGTCCTCCCTCCATGGTCCAAGGAGACCGTGAGGCAAGCAGGTTTTCCCCCACAGCCCTGGACTTCAGAGGAGCACCCAAGGAGGCCTAGAAGAAGGGCTGCTTGGTCCACCCTGCCCACACTGGCATGCCCCCCAGAGTCCCCCTTGCTATTCCTTGTTTCTTCCCACCCCTGCCCATCTTCTGGGAAATGCCCACCCCTCCAGGCTCCTTGTGGCCCCTGAGTCCTCCTCCTTCCTTCATCTCTCCTCCAGTCCTGCTTCTTCTGTCTTCCACAGGAAACTGCTCATGGCCGCCCTGAACCTTGTCCTCCCTTGCTCAAACCTTGTTCAGCCCAGCCATGGGTCCCCCACCTAAATGTACTTCCTCTGGACTCTGATTCTACCATACACCTCCACACGACCCCAGGGTCCTCCAGGCCCCAAGGACAGACAGAGACTCGCAGAGAAGACACAGACAGACAGACTGACAGTAACAAAGTGGGGAGGCACGGGCAGGGCCAAATGTAGACAGACAGGCAGGGAGTATCAGAAGGACAGACAGATGGCAAAAAAAAAATGGAGCCACTTAGACTCCTCCCAAAGAAGGGAGAACAGACAGTCACAGAGACAGAGCCACAGACAGATAGACAGAGACAGGCAGAGGGGGCAGGAGAGGTGGGCAGTAGGATTGCATGTCCTGCTTTGCTACGTGCCCAGGCTGCAGGGCAGGGTGAAAGCCCCCCCAGCTCGCAGACCCCAGCCCTCCCCAGCAGCCTTACCTTAGGGAAAGCCTCCACATCCTCATCCTCCTGTCTCGGGCAGACAGCTTCAGGGCTCTCTGTTTGCCACCCCAGGATGGGCAGTCCAGCTTGTGCCCCTTCAGGGTCAGTGCCCCCCATAGGCCCTGGGCTCTGGACTCCCTTGGGCTCTGAGCTCTCCTCTGGCCTTGATTCTCCAACCTGCAGAGCTGCCGGCATATCAGCAATGCTTGGGGCTGTGCCTCCAGTTTCACCCTCCTGGCCTGGAGTCCAGCTCTGCCAGGCGGGCCGGGCCCACAGCTCCATGGCTCCAGGGTCTCCAGGCCGTAGCAGGGGTGTCAGTTGCTCCATGGTACTGCCAAGGGGCCCCAGGACCCGGGCCAGGGGACATCACCCAGCCAAGTGGAGGGGCTGGCAAGGGTCATGCCAAGCTAGACTCTTTCTCCTCTGAGCTCTTGGCTTCACTGAGGCTCCATCCAAGATTGGCTGAGCTCTTCCCTGCCCACGTCGGAGGCTGCAGAAGGAATCTGGGCTGCGGGAGCTGGAGCTGTGGGTTTGCAAGCTGTGTTTGCTCGTGGCTGCCTGTGTGCGTGCCTGAATGTGTGGCAAAATGAGGGTGTTCCTGTGGCGGTGGGAAGGTTGTGCAGGGGCCCCCAACAGCAGCGCCTGGGTGAGGGTGTGTGTGTGTGTCTCTAGGTCTGTCTGTGCAAGGCAGCACTGTCTGTGTGTGCTGGAGGATGAGTGCCCCCCCTCATGTGTGTTGTGAGGGGTGTGCTGTGTGTCACTGTCTGTGCCTGTGTCACAGTTACCAGTCGTTTCCGTGTGTGTGTGTCTGTATTGCGGGACTGTGGTAGTGTGTGATGCTGTTACTGGTTGTAGATCGGAGTGTGTCAGTGTTGTGCAGCTGTGGGCATCGGTGTCATTGTGTGTCCGTCAGTGTCTGTGGGTCTGGCCATCCATCACAGCTCCTCAGCCTGCTGGGGTGCTGGCCAGCGGTCCGCCGTGGTCCTTTCTCGCTCCCTGCTCTCTCTGCTGCTCGCTGGCTGGGCAGCCGGACTGGTCCTAGGGAGGCCTGGGCCGGTGGGCCGCCTGCCTCATAGTCTCTGCCCTGGCTGAACTCCGCTCTGGAGACTGCAGGAGCCTCCAACAGCCCTGGAGCCCCGAGATGGTGGGCGCCGAGGAGGGCTGAGCCTCGGAATGGGGTGGGGGGTGAGCTGGGGAAAGCCAGCCCTCTCCTCCCCTCCTCTCCCGCCCACCAATAGGAAGTCAGCTGCTGGTTTCCATGGTGATGGCGCTGGACTGGTGGGCTGGACCGGCTGGCAGAGCTGGGACAGAGGGAAGAGCAGGTTCTTGGCAGTCTCCGGGCCAGCGTCTGCCGCGTGCCGCATCCCACCCCTCATCCCCACATCCCCTCGCACCTGCTGGGGCACATCCCAGGTACGGCCCAAGACCGGGAGACAAAGAGACGGGGATGGCATGACCGAGAGACAGAGATCTAGCCAGGGAGAGGGATGGGAATAGAAAAGATGGGATTCACGATGAGAGAAATAGATTTGGAGAAATTAAGAAGAAGAGAACAGGAGAATTGAAGCAAAGAGAACAAAAGAGGTAAATAAGAATAGGCTGAATTGCTTCGGTCTCCTCTTGGCAGACCACATTTTGAGGACAACCTGGTGGCCAATTCAAGCCAGCAGGGGGGACGACATGGCCTATTCCACTGGCCTTGCCCCCAACCTTCAGGAAGTTCATCTTCTGTCTACCCTTATGCTTTCTTGCTACAGGAAATGGCTTCTGGGGACAAGAACGTGGGAAACCCCCTACCCACAAGCCAGCCCGTATGTGGTGACAAGGGCCTGGATGGGGTACCCAGGGGTGTTGGAAGAGGCCAAGGGGAGGCACCCCTCTCCCCTCTGAACCCCGGACTGTGTCCATGGCAGACAAGCCCGTCTTGGCCAAGGTCGGGGGCCCTCGTGTGGCTTCCCTGGGGAATAGCAGCACCGAGTCACAGGGCCCCTGGCCACTGGCTCTACCCAGGTAGGAGGTGACAGAACTGTGGGGGATGCATGGAGAGGAAGTGACAACCTCATCTACCTAAAGCAATGTGTAGATGAATATGCACAACACTACATGATGTGTTTGCTGATGCTTATGTCAGGGCATATACGCATGACATTATATACAAGTATATATATAGATATATAAAATAGACATACATTATATTTATTTTTATATTTGTGGGGGGGCATTATGTATACAGGTGCTATTATATGTCTGTGGGCCTTATTGGGTGTGCATGCGTGCATGTTTCTAGGTGCATTACCTCACATGTGTATTTGCCATTTTCTATGTGTATGCTGTTATAAGTTATAGCATGTCATGACACATAAATATGGATGACATTATATGTTTGTGTCTTAGAATATTACACATATTTACATGACTGTATGAGTGTACCATTATGTATTGTGTATCCTTGTATGTGTGAGTGTATGTATATCATTACGTATCTATTTTATATATATATATCATATATGGATGTGTCATTATATATCTATGTGTATGTAGCCACTGTGTTTGTGTTTGTTGTGTGAATTTCACTATGTATGCGTATGTCTATTGTTGCATGTCATCATGTGTTTATATCATTGCACATATATGTGCTTTTGAATATGCATGTCCCGTGAAGCTGTGTGCGTCCCTGTGTGTCATTGTGTGACATGCTAGCTGCATCACCAGTGTATATATGTCACTGCACGTGTGTGCTGATGGCATGTATGGGAATAAGTACACATGTACACTGGTGTGTATGTGTATGCTTTGTGTACTGGTATCTGTGCCCTTGTCTGTATGTAAGATGCTTTGTGTGTGTGCTCCAGTGTGTTTGTGTGCAATTCCTAAACTACCAAGGACCCCTAGACTTTCCTGGATTAAAGCTGGAAGTGAGCAGCCTTTAGTTGGGGAGGGGCAGGAGGGAGTGGAGGGCAGTGCAGGACCAGGGCTGGGTTAAAAGGCACGAGGGCCCCCCCGGGTCTTGCCCCCTTTCCTCCCAACTGCCAGGATGAGGCCCCTCTCCTCCCACTGCGGCCTGGCCAGGCCCGGCACCCTCTCCTGGCCTCACACAAGGGGCCAAAGCCTTTTCTCGGAGAGGGTGAGAGCCTTCCTCCGTGCCCTCCACTCTGTCCATGTTCCTGCTGCCCCCACTCAGTGCCCCCACCCCAGCCACAGAGTCTCAGACAAAGGAGAAGCAGAGTCCATTCTTTATTAGCATGTGGTCCCCGGCACCACCACCCATTGCCCTCCAGCTACCCTCCTTTCTGGGCTCTTCCTCGTCCTGGCATCCGTGGGCCACAGCAGGGCCCCGCTCCGGGACCTCCCACAGCTGCGCCAGGGTCCAAGTGTCCAGCCCTCCCCGCACCCTCCTGGACCCCAGGACCGTGGAGGAGCTGGTGTGGTGTTTCCCCGGTGGGTGGGAACCAGCACCATGGGGGGGCTGCAGAGGCCAGTCCGGGGCTCTGGCAGAGCGGGGAGGGGCGCTAAGGTGCTCACCTGTGACACTCGGTCCTGAGCGGCGAGGACGGTGGCGGGACGCGGCGGCGGCGTGGTCTCCGAAGCCCACAGTACACTCATCCATAAAGTAGGAAACACTACACCCTCCAGTGCTGTTAGTAGTGCTTTCTACTTTATGGGTGACTGCACTGTCTGTCTGTCCGTCTGCGTGTGCTCTCCAGGCCGCGGGCTTCTCCTCCTGACTCCTGCTCCGAGAGCCCCCCAGCCCTCCCCGAAGCTACCTAGGACCCCCCCCACTGCCCCGTGGCCCCCAGAGGGCCTGCCCCCCAGGCGGTGACTCAGCATGGCGCCAGACTCGCCTCCTCTACCTCCCTTCCCCCACTTCCTCTTTGGTTCCCTCTTCTCTTCCCCTTAAGGCTCCACCCCATCCCCCTAGTTTCGGGGACACTCAGGTAGAGACCACGGCTACTCGGGAGGCCTCACCCCAGTCCCCAGCCCTGCGAACCCCTGGATGACCCCGCCCTCCAGAGTTCAGTTGAGGCCGCCACAGCCTCCTCCCCAGGGCCTAGGTCCCCAGCCATCCCCCCAACTCAAGGCCATGACTCCCCGGGCAGGAGCCCAAGTGCGTCGCGACAGGGATGGTAGCCATGCTGGGCAGAGGGAGACACTGGGCTCCTCTCGCTGACACCATCTCCTGCTTTTTAGCCTCTGCCCAGGGTGCCCTGGGTGCTCACCCCCACCCTGCTCTCCCGCCCTCCTCCCATGGAGCCTTGTCCACTGCTTTCTTCATTTGGGGGTCAAGAGCCGATTCACTTTGCTTGTCTAAAGGGAAGTCAAGGCCCAGGATTTTGAGGAGCTATCCCACCATGACAGTGGGTAGGTCTGGGAGTTGTTCCACCTCCCTGCATAGAACTTTGCTAGAGCTTGGCACCCAGGCTCCTGCACCGTCTCCCCAAAGCATCTCCACCCAGCACCTGCCATCCCAGCTCCGCACCTCCCCGAAGCCCATCATCAAGGAGCCCAGTTGAGGTTGAAGTGAAGGTTCTGACCCTTACCTGATGCTGCTGGGCTGTGGGGAGCAAGCCCTGTGCTCCAGGCTCCGAAATGGGGTCCCCTTCAGGGCGGGCAGGGTTTATAACCCTGAGGCCACGTGGGCCAGATCTCAGGGCGCCCAACGGTCTTGGAGCCCGCCCCCACACCGCAGTGGAGATTAGCCCGCCCCTCCCCTCCCTGGGGAGGAGGACAGACTGACAGGAAACCAGAGACAGGCCTGGGTATTGATGGGAGGGGGGCTGCAGAGACCATTTCACACGCCCGGGGCCAGGTGGCTTCCTGCCCTTCCCCCCAAAGCACCAGCGCCAGGGGATGGACCAACTCAGGGCACTGGGGGCGACCCCAGAAGACAAGGGCTCCCCACAGGGCCCTCGGTGAGTGCTCAGAACATGGACTCCTGAATTCCAGCAGGAGAAAAGGTCCTTCTCTCTGAGCCTTACCCCCACTGACCCCAACCCAGAAAACACACTTCCCTTCCAGACAGCTTGGGTATTTAGACCGGGCCATGGCTCCCCTTTTGTGCTCCCTGGAGAGGCTACAGAGGTGCAGATACACCCCACAACACTCTCCCCATAGTCATTGCCCTCAGCACCCCATAGAGCCACCCCTCCCCCAGCCCCAGCCCACAGGAGACCAGGAACCCTCGGCACAGTGTGGGGTCATGCCCAGGCCAGGTAGGCCCGTGGGGACAAGAAGGCAGGACACGGGTGAGGACATGGGTCCTAAGGCAGGGGTGGGTGCCATGGGGGCAGGAGAGGAAGGGGACCTGGAGGAGTGGAGGGAAAGAAGCTCCGAGGGGAGGTTCTGGCGGCCACCGGATGTGGGCACAGGGCCGGCCCACCTGCATGCCACCCCCGCTTTCCCCATGGGGAAGGCAGGAAGCTGCCCAGCCCAGGGCCCCTAGGCTGGGGGAGGGGAGCAGGGTGTGGGTCTGGGCAAGGGGGCTGGGGTGGGCTGGAGCCGGGCTGCACCTTTTCACCAGAGTTCTCCAAGCCCCTCAGTGGACTTGGATCTAGAGGAATGGGCTCCGGGCAAGGTGGAGCAGGTAGCAGTGGGTGAGAACCACCAGTGACTCCTTCCTAAAAGGCTATGGGTCCTCTCTTCAGGGAGAGGCCCACACAGACTTTAGGGAACTCTCAGATTCAGGACCCAGAAGAGAACTGTGGTGGGGGACAGCTAGGAGGGAGATTGCCCCCAAACCCTTCCCCTCAGAAAGGGGGTGGGGGTGGGGCCTCAACCTGTAAAATTGTTATCCATCCCAGGGCCTCTAAAATTAGACAGAGAAATTGGGAACATGGCCCTCCACTCCCCACGGTGTGAAGAGAGAGTGGTGAGGAGGGCCTCCTTGTGGGGCAAGCTGGCCAGGAATAGGGCAGTGCTCCTTTAAGAGACCACCGCTGCTTCAGACCCTGGGTGGAGGGGAAGTGGCTGCCCTAGGCGATAACAGGATAAGAATATCAAAGTTGTGCAGTAACCTGGTTCCTGGACCCCCACCCTTCAGGGCCCCTCCTCCTCCTAGGGCATCTTGACCTCCTACCCTGTGCTTGGGGCACCCCTACCGCCATCGCCCGGAGATGGTCTGTCCCAGCAAGAGAGTTGCAGGCTGGGAGCCGGTGGGCCTTCTGCCATGGACTGTCAGCGTGTGACCTGGGGCAAGTCAGATCTGGGGTTCCAAAGGACACCCCCATCATCCCAGCAGTCTAACCCAGACCCCCTCTTGTCCTGAGCTGGATGGAAAGTGTCCCTGATGCCCCTGCCCCCACCCCCATGACAACAGAGGCTGCTTTTTCTCTATGTCCTCAATGTCCAAGGCTAAAGACCACCACTGATTTTTCTTTTCTTTTTTTTTTATGAGAAAGACTGAGGCCCAGCCTCTCCATCCACGGAGCTTCTGGGGTCAGGAGGTTTCTGCAGGGGCTGGGGTTTTGCTGGTTCCACCCTGAGGCTGATGTTGAAGAGGGATGGAACTGAGGGGGTCCCTGCACCCTGAACTCCTCCCCAGGGCCAGAGATAAGCCTGACTCTGCTAGGCCTCAAACCAGGAGAGATGGGACAGGGCCAGAAAATGGCTGCAAGGACCGGAGAGGGAGAATGTTCTGAGATAAGGAGACAGAGACGTTAGAATGCGTGCGTGGGGTGTGGGATGGTTTGCACACCTGGGAGCTGGAACAGAGAGGCTGACTCCAAGCCCTGCTCCAGGCTGGCACAACCCATACCTGTGGCCTGCACGGCTGAGCGGCAGGTGCCGGAGGCTGAAGCAGTGGGTGCACACACGTGCACACACGCATACACGGACACAGACACACACAGATTCACAGGCTGCCCTACGAGCCCCGAAGAGTCATAGCTTCCTTTCCAGAGAGGCCCCAGAGGCCCAGAGCTACAGCGACACGCTGTGGGTGACACGCCCAGCTCAGGCCTGCGGACACACCTATGGGAAAGCCTACCCCACTCTCCTGGACACGGCCTCCTCCCCGGAAAGACACAGGAGGCCGTACCTGGAAACCGGGCTGGTGCTTGGGAGGGCTACTGAAAGGGAGTTGGAGATGGGTTCAAAACACAGGAGAGGCCTGACTGCTACCTGACCCCCAGCTCTCTGCCTGAGTTCCCTGGGGTGATAGAAACTAAACCCTTAATAGTAGCTGAGAAAGGAGGTCTTGCTGCCTCTCACTGTGGAAGAGAGAGGAGTTCCGGTTGACATTTCGGATTTTGCCCCCATGGGCGATCTTGGCTCACTGGGACTCTGATGTAAAAAGTCTTCCGAGGTCTTTTATGATTCCCACTTGGAGGTGCAAAAGGGGAAGAGAGGTGGGATAAGAAGGCTTAGGGGTGGGCGGCTGGCAGTGGGAAGAAGAGGGGAAAAGCCCTTTACCAGGTGAAAGGAGCAAGGCTGCTGGGTCTGGGCTCAGGACCCTGGAGGGCTCCAGGTTTACAATCCCACGCCCCCCCCACACACACACACCTCATGAACCTCAGAGGTCACCAACTTTGTGTGTCAAGTTGAGGCTGTGGAGCAGGTAAAGGTGACGCTAAGGAGAAAAGGACACAGGGCCTGCCCTCAGGCGCTCCCAGTCCAAAAGGCGAGTGGCAGGTAGGCAATGTGTGAGAGTTCTGTGTGTCAGTGTGAGAGGGAGGGTTGCACCTAAAGCTGGGGCAAAGCTTCAGGTCTGATGGGAACCTGTGGCTTCTATCTGAAGCAAGCCCTGAGTCTTAGGGGGCAAAGTGGACACACATACATACCTACACAGACAGCTACATCTCACAAAGTTATACCAACAAGCATAGGTTAGTCCCAGGTGGTGGTTGACAGAGCCCACGGGGCTGGACAGACGGATGCTACAGACGGATGCTACAGTGGCAACCTCACAGAGGCTCATCAGAGAAGGGTTCCTGGAGGCAATGAGTATAGGCAGAAGAGGATTCAGAAGGAGATAGTCAAAGCCAAGTGGACACGGTAGAAAAGCATGGAGAAAATGGTCTTTTGAAGGCCTAAAGTCAGCAAGGGAGAGCGGATGCTGAAGGTTGGGGAAATGCAGTCCTATTGTCTGCACATGAAGGCAGAGAAGAAAACCAAGGCTTCCCCTCCAGCTGCATGGGCCTGGGGCCAGGGCTGGGGGGCAGGCAGAGATGGCAGCCCAGATAACCTGCCTCCTGAGGAGACAACAAGAGAGAAGCCACAGGACCTAACCACTCACAAACAGGAAGGCGAGAAGGTGGAGCAGGCCAGCCCTCCAGGGAGCTGGGGCTGGGGCAGGGGTTTGGGGGCGGACCTGGCCACAAAGGAGGGAAACTGGGCCTTCAGCACTGCAAGATGGGGCTGAAGCCAATGGGGGCCAACACTCCCAAATGTTGGGACCCTTCCCCACCCTCCCTGGACGAAAGAGAAGCAGGTACAGGCAGGAGGAGGTGCCTAAAGAACCCAAGACAGCCCACATCCCTGTAGAGGTCACCTTGGTATCTAGGCAGCTCACCCTGACTCATCTCGAGGTCTTGGGTAGTACCAGGAGTGCCGAGAGGCCTCCAGGCAACCAGAGTGGGCATGTGCTCGGCCGCTAGCCCCTGTCCGCTAGCCCCTGCCTGCATTGCTCAGAAGTCCTCTGGGATTAACTTCATACTCTTCTGCTCTACTCTGGCAGGGCTTACTCCAGTGTACAAAGGCCCACTTTGGGAGGCCAGCTCTGGTCTGGGACAGGTTCTGGCTCAGATCTCCAGGGATCATAATTATTCAAGGACTTTTCAGCAGCAAAGTCGGACAGCACTTTTGTCAGGCCCTGAGCCAGGAAACTGAGTTGTGAGCCCAGAGATTGGCAGAAAGCAGCCTGAGGTCACAAAGCAAGTTAGGGCCAAGTTCAGGGCTCTTTCTACAGCATGTGGGGAGAGGCAGGATAGGCTGGGCAAGGAGGCGGATGTGGGTGCGAGGAAGGCGGCCACCGTGACCACTGCTATGGGAGATCCTGGGATCTCCTAGGAACAGGAGCAAGGAAATGAGAGAAAGCAACTTCCCATCTCCTTCCACACACAGGTGCCTGGTTTAACTTGCATAGCTGCACCTGCTCCAGTTTTAACGGCTACAAATAAACAGTGTGTATATGTGTCCTAAGAGCTGGGGTAGGAGGTTCTCACTTTGGAAACCATGGTAATTTCTCATCCTCAGGACCACCAAGCAGAGGACAAAACTAAGAAACAAGAGACCAGAGGTCTAGCCACACACCTCCCCCCACCACACACACACACACACACACACACACACACACACACATACTGTGGCTATCTGCAATTTAGTTCTGGCAAGTCACTGAATCTGCCACCCAGTCTTTGTTTTTTCATCTATAAAATAGGGGTTAATCAAAGGGCCAGTTTGTGCTCTCAGAAGCCTCCAAGAACAGGGGGACACATGCCCAGGGACCTGGGAGGAGGGAGCAGCAGGGCCTGTGTTCCAAGGCCAGCCCAGCCACTGGGCATCCCATGGGTTTTCTCAGCTGGCTCAAAAGCAGACCTCCCATAGTTCAGAGAAGGCAGGGTTGCTGGAAGGGGATCTTTTGCAGAATTTTCCCCTTACCTTGGCTGGGAACGAAGGGCAAGTTTGCTTTGACCAGACTCTATTCCCTCCTGTTGAATGCACACACCCCACCACCACCCACACACCAGTTCCTCAACTCCCAGGGGCAGCTGGAAAAACAGAGATGGGTGAAGAGATGAAAGAAAAGTGGTGTGTGTGAATTGCTGCTCCATGACCCACTCTGGGCTCCTTTCTTCATTCACCCCACCCACCTCCATGTTCCACACACTGAGCAGGGGGAAAGGTGGCAGTGAGGCATCTAGAAAACATTATAAAACACATTTACATCTGATTCTCATTCAATCATTTGCTGACCCAGTGAGGTAAACGGTGTCCCCATCTCAGAGACGAGGAACCGGAAACTCAGTGAGGTTAAGTTTCACCTTCCTGAAAATCAGGCCAATATTCTGTACCCTGTTTCTCTCCCCACAAGGGAGCTCAATTCAAAGCACCCCCAAACGAACCAGGTCTTGCAGACCATGGAAGGGCTACTCCACAGATAGTGGCGATCTAGCCTTTCTCAAGAACTCTGTAGGAGAAGGGGGTTGGAAAAGGCAGTGGAAGGGATTCAGGACAAACTTTTGTCTCCAGTCGTATGAGTGGGGGGAGTAGAGGGGTCGAAATGGGTAACCAAGTGGACGGCTGACTCTCTCCAGCAGCTCCTGGCCACCCCAGCCCCTTTCCCCGAAGCCCTTGAAGTCAGATGGGGGAGGGTGGGCCATTAAGGCTGGGGCCCCCAGCGGCAGCAGCTCCCTGCAGTGGAGCCGTTAAAAAGTGACTCAACCAGAAAGTGCGTTTGAAGCGATGCCTGCCCAGGCCCCAGAGCCAAACCTCAAAAAGATGAAGTGAGAGAGGCCTGCGGGGGCTGGGCTGGTTGTGGGAGGGGTGGGGGGGTGGCGGGAGGCCCGGCCTGGAGCTGGCCTGGCCAAATAAGGGCAAATGCTCCTGGGCCAGCCAATGGGGCATGGGCGGCTGCGTCATGGGGCTGTGGCTCCCGGGGAGGGAGGTGAGAGACCTGGGGCAAAACGGGGTTGGGGGAGGGAGGGACAGAGGCCCAGGCGCCTGTGCTGGGTGTAAGGGTGGGTGAGCACCGGGAGGTGCTGAAAGAGACCTCAGTGCAAGTCAGAAGACTTGCACCCCCAGGAGCCCCACTTGCAGGCTCGGGCCCAAAGGGGCTGAAAGAAGACAAGGAAGACTCTCACCCTGGCCCATAGTGGGCCCCAGATCCCCAGCTGCCTTGGCAGAACTGAAGGGAGCCCATAAGAATGGCTGTGTTGGACAAGGGCTGGAACACCAGAGCAGCGCCCGCCTAGCCAGTGACCCTGGACAAACTGTGTAAATGAAACTCAGTTTTCTCATCTGTGAAAGGGGAATAGTAATGGCTCACAGAGTTGGCTCTCAGGATCCAATGGAATGAGGTGGCCAGTTCTGAACCTGGAAATTGCCATACTGAGGTAGTAGGTTATTATAGTAGAAGTGCAAGCCAGAGGATGGCTTCTCCTATTCCTGCCTCCCAGTTGCTGTGAAAAATCCCTTTGCAGGGACCCTGTGTGGTTCCCACTTCTGGCCTCTGGTCTATAATGGGAACAGGTGGAGGGTCAGAGGGATCTTCCCAATCTGCAGAACAGACTGATACCTGCCTTCTTCACTCTCATTCCCCAGAGACATGCCCACCTTGACCTCATCTCATTTTCCAGGCCTGGCTTTGCCCTTTGCCAGGCTTCGGGCCATGCCCCACCTCTCTGCCTAAGACTCCACCCCCATCCCCGTGTCTCTTGGGGTGCAGGGGTTCAGCACTCAGGAAGAGAGTCTCCTCAGCTGCCCAGAGGAAGTGCCTCAACTGCCTGTACCGGGGCGTGCGGCTGCTGGCTTCTCCCATGTCCTGTAACAGTACCCTGGCCTCAGGCCTCCCCAATTCATACCCAGACCAGAGGCCCAGGAGGAAGTCTGGGCGATGGCTGCCACCCCTTCCTTTCCAGGAAGTTCTTCTCCCTCCCAAGTGTGGATTTGCATTTCCCCCTCTGCCTTTGGCTACTCAAGCCCCCAGGGATGAGGTGACAGCTAAAGCCCCACTTCCGCCTAGTGGCCCCAGAGCACTCACTTCCTTCCACGTATTTTCCGGGATGGTGGGAGGGGTTGAAAGGGTGGCTGTTTCTGGGTTTAGGGAAGGAATGAGGAATTCATTCTGAAGAGAAGCTGGGGTCCCTCTGCCCTGGTGTCTGAATCTGCTCCTTACCTTTCCCTCAAGCTCTCTCTGTAGCACAAGAACTCAGTGTGCAAGGACAGTGCACAGGCAGGACGCAGCACACATGAGCTCTCAAAATGGGCCTACCAGCTCCCTGACTTCTTGGGGGCCTAGGCTTCCATCTGCCCAGGGAAGCCCACTGCTGTGGGTTGGATCCCCAAGGTAAGCAACTTGGGCTTCAAGTTATCCTTCTGTGACACCATAGTGCCTGCCCTCTAACTGAAAGCGAGTGTTGAGAATCAGGGGAGTGCTGAGGTTTAAAGCAGAGATTTTTTCATCATCTCTCTTAGAGGATCTGGCATCTTGGTGCTAGCAGCACGGGACAGTTTTCTGTGCCCTTTATTCCTGCTTCCTAGTATCTTAGGGCTAAGAGAAACACAAGCATTTTAAGGCAATAGGTGCTGAGTGGGGCACTGCAGAACACATGAAGTAGCAGTGAACCCCTCTTGAGATCAGGCTGACCAGTCACTGAACTCTCTGGGGCTCAGTCCTCTCACCCATAAAGTGAGGGGCTGGCCTAAGTCATGACTCTCCCAGCCCTGATGTTCTGTGGTCTGCCTTCACTCTCCACAGCCTCAGCACTCTGGACCTCACCTCCCACTGGTGCAGGCCTCTGAGCTCCAAGGGCCAGGCACACAGCCACGCGCTTTTCTCAATTTAAGCCTTACAAGCTCACACTACAACAATTTCTATCAAGTGTGGCTGTTTTCCTAGCTCAGAGAAGACTGGAAGGGGGACAGCCTCACATGAGCAGCAGAAGCGACAGCTGGTGTGAAATCTAAGTGATAAAAAAATAATTAATCCCTAAACCATTTCACCATGATACAAAAAACGGAGGTTTATAATGATGACTTTGAGCCAACTAGAAGTTAAATCACTTTCAGAATCTTGTGTCCAAACAGCAAAGAAGTATATAATACATAAATGTTATCACACACAGAAAATGAGGTAAGAGAAAGAGGGACTAAAGTAAAAAGCCTTGGTGCTCGAAGGAAAATGCTTGCTTTGATTTATTTATGTATTGGGAACATCTACTGGACAAGAATGCTAGAGGGATGATATTCTTGCCACACTCCTGGAACTTATCTGGAGGTGGACAACCTTTAATAATAATAATGACAATCCCTTACACATACTTAATAGTGTCTTACAGCTCTCAAATTGCTTTTACCTAAATGTATTTGATTCTTATGTCAACTGCATTTTTAAGCAAACTTTTAATTTGAAGCATAACATGCAAACAGAAAAGTGAACAAATCATAAGCATATAACAATAAATTTTCAGAAAGTGAACCAATTTGTGTAATTAGCATCCAATTAAGAAACAGAATCAAACCAGTGCCCTAGGTACCCCCCATGCCCTCCTGAACCCCTCAACCTTAAAATGGTAACCACTATTCTGATATCTAACACTGTATTTTTGACAACTGTGTTTTAGAGAGGAAACTTAGGTTTTAGAGAAATAAAGTGACTTGGGAAAGTCACAGGGCTAGTGGTGGAGGCAGCGCTGGGAGGCAGGGACTCTGCCCCTAGATGGACACATGCATCACACACTCAAGTCTCAGTGTCCTAGTGGGCTGTGAAGTTGCCATCATCAGGCTGCAGATGGAAGGGGCAGGAGGAAAAGGAAGGAAAAAACAGATGAAATGAAAGGTTGGAGGGTGTGGGGCACAAGTCAGCAGGTGCCAAATTGCTGCTGGAATGAAATAGAAGACGTAGCTAAATTTGTACTATAGATGGTCTGGAGGTTTCCGAATTCTCTGCACCAGGATACTTGAGTAAATCCCATGAATCTCCTTCCATACACTGTCTCCCTCTCTTAAGCTGATTATAGCTTTGGGGGCTAAGACGTGGGTGGTGGGAGTAGGGAGGTAGGTGGAGTAGGCAGTAGGTATAGAGACATGTAACTTTCACTTAACAATAAGCTAATGCCTTACACTGTTCCTGTGGAACACCGGTGAAGGGAGCAAACCTGCTGCATTTGGAGATAACTGTCAGACAGTTCAGCAGCCCTAAGTGGGGTGTGGGCAATGTATTTCTTGAGCTAGGGCTACTTGATTATGGCCAAATCATGTAACTCTTTGAACCTCAGTCTCTTCATTGCTAAATAAGGATGTTAACTATGATACAGGGGTTTTGTAAGGATCCAATGAGATAATGGATATGGAAACCCTTGACAAGTATAAAATGCTACTTAAAGGCTTTACTGATACTAAACATTAACCTAACTTCCAGACAAAGGAAGACATTTTTTGTTTTTAAACATCACTCACCTGTCTCTCACACGCTTACACATGGATAAGGTATCACAGAGGGGGCTTGAAGGAAGTAACAGATTATAGACAGGCTGCAAGTAAGATAGTGGGCATACCAAGAGGCCTCAGCCCCCAAACCTGGCAAGCCCCAAGCCCTGCCTGAGTTTGGGCCCTCATCAGCCCATCCCCATCATTCTTGGGGAAACTGCTCCCCATTAACTCTAGAACATCCTGACCCTCTCTGTCAGCTACCAGTCCCTGCCTTGGGCTAGAGGTTGCATTCAATCACACACTGCCCACTTATCTCCTCCAGTTTCTGGGCTAGAGGCTCTAGCCCCACAGCCATGTGGTGGGTGGGGGTTGCAGAATGGGTAATCTGCAGGCAACAGGAAGGCAGTCTGGCTTGGCTACTCTGTTCTTGGCTACTAGGGGAGACTTGCTCTACTTAAGCCTAACAATTGTGCAAGAAACCAAGGGAAAATCAGAAGATCTTAGGCAAATTCTAAACCACAGCAGTCAGAATGGGGCCAAGTCTCTGACAGGCAGAACTGACAGGATGGAGGCCACATGGCTGCTGACTGCAGGGCAGCAGCAGCAGCACCTGAAACCCCCTCACCACAGCACCACTCCCTCCCAGGAAGCCTTGAATCAGTGGGCTCCCAGTAGGATATGGGATTCCCACACCTTATTGCCATTGCCTGTCTGGGCTGCTGAATGGCACCACATGGAGACTCAAGGATAAGAGAGGCAAGAAAGCTAATTCAGAAGCAGCTCCCAGAGAGAGCCCTTTGGCTCTGAGACCATGGAATCCAGAACTCATTGCAACAGGCTGTCCCTCCCCCCACCCCACTGATGCCTGTGTCTTTCATTTCCTGTGAGGCTGACAGTTAGAGCCCCAGTTCAGTGTGGAGCTGAGGCAGCCCCAGTGTGGTTATTTGTGCACATCTCCTCTTGTCTCCCCTCCCCACAACTGTTTCCATTCTCACCAAGCAGCCATGTCCGTGTCAGAGACACAGGACAGCAGCTGGGGCTTTCCAAGGGACTTTCTGAGAAAGCTAGTGAAAGTCGGGTGTTGGCTGTAAAGCCTAGGCTTTCTTGCTGAAACCCACTTCTCCCCACGTTGAAAGCTCTGGCCTGGTGGGGTGGCTTCCCAAAGCTCCTTTCAGACTGAAATGTATACCTGCCTGATTTTCAACAGAACAACCAACCAAGAAGCTCTTTTGGAGTTTACTAGGTTGGGGAAACCTTTGAAAAACTCAGTTTGGAACTGGGGTTAACAGACCATTCCCTCAGAGCTTCAAGACACCAGAGAAAATGGTGCTGGTTTGAGGACCCATGAGTGGCAGCACAAGCAGCCTGGGATGCTCAGCTTCCTTCCCACGGGCCTCTGAAAGGACCAGGAGCGCACCAGAATGCTTCTCCCTCCTTCCCACACACTCCAGGTCACAGGTTAACAGGAGAAACTAACTCACTAGCAGCACCAGGTGGCTAAGAGACCGCAACACCCTAGCGCAGGCACTTCTGCTAATGTGCCAGAGCTCAAAGCCTGTAGTTGTGGTTCTGGGCCTCATTTCCCCCTGCTAGTTTTGGTTTATTGTGCACACACCGTATTTACTGAAGAATGGCTAAGAAAAATAAAACAAATGTATTTTACCTTTTACAAGACTTAAGTTATAGAATATTCACATTGCTTCATTTTTATAATCACAATCCTGAGGTCAATAGGCAGGGTGTAATCATCCCCATTTTACAGAAGGAAAAGAAGAAACATGGGGAAATAAAAATGAGGATAATAAAATTTTCTGAGAATTTAAATAAATGAGAATTTATGGTTAATTTTTTATTCAAAAACAAATTCCCCTACTAAGGCCAGAGGAGAGAGGGAGAGGCCTGCTCCTATGGAGGCACTAACAAGCCAGACCAAGACCCAGGAGCCAACTACGGCCTGAAAGTCTCCAGTTAGGGGAAATGTGGGTAAGTTGGGGGGACGAAGGGGAGGGAAATGGATGCTATTGGCTGGCCTAAGGTATAGGAAAAGAAGTAAAAAGAAGAAAACAAGGGAGGAGAAAAAGTATTAAACATGGTCAAGGGGAAAAGGGCAGTAAGAAGCCTCAGGATTTCTTTCAAGGGACACCTACTGTGCTAATGGGTCCAGAGGGCAAAATGGATGCAAGTGATGCCAGACACCAGGACCACCAGGCTGATGGGATTCCCAGCCTCAGGACAGCAGACCTTCCAACAAGACCCCCGGAAGCACACTGGAGAGGTTGCAACCGTGGGGGCACAGTTGCTCAAAGACTGGCAGCAGGGCCTCTGCTGCTCTGGGAAGATACTTACAGGGCAAGTGACCTCTGACTGTGCCCAGGGAAGAGAAAAGGAGAGAGAAGCAAGATACATCATGGGCTTAAGAACTTTCCTAGGGGTTCATGTTTATTGGATTTGGCCCACAGTCCTGCCCATGGGCAAATGAGCAGCACTGTCCTGTGGTTAGGAAAACCAGCATTGTTCTCCCCTCTCAGTTCAGTCCCAGTCAATCCACCAACCCAAACTCCTCCCACCCCCACCAGCAGTCCAAAGAAGGTAAAATGGCCTGGGGACCACTGTGCTGCTCTCTCAACAGTCTGCTGAGTCTCAGAGTTGGAGGGTGAGGAGGATGTGCAGTTCTGCCTGTTTAGTTCCACAAGCAAAAAATAGGCAGGTAGTGGGGAGCAAAGATGCTGGCAGCCCTGCATCTTGCTAGGTCTTTATAGCCGTGTCTCTGGATTTGTAGGCCACTCCTCGACTCTTCAGCTCTCGTACAATTCCTGTGGCAGGAAAAGAAACAGCTCCATGAGGGAAGAAGATTCAGAAGGAAAAAAAAGGCCCTCAGCTGCTACTTTGCAGGGGGAGAAGGGGGCTATAAGCAAACTGGAGCTCCTAGACTGCTCATCAATAGCCCTGCTTGGCTGGCTTGATACCACTGAAGATCTAGGCCAAGAGCTTCATAAACAACTTCACAAAGAATGAGAAGAAAAAGGAGGACACTGTAGTCGTCAAAACCAAGGGTTCTGAAGCCAGAACGCCTGAGTTCAAATTCTGACTTCTTACTAGCTTGGTAACCCTGGGCAAGTTATCTAACCTCTCTGTGCCTCAATTCCCTCTTCTGTAAAACGAAGAACCTCATGGCGTGTGAGGACTGGTGTAAATTCAGATAAAGGGCTTCTGCAGTGCTTGGTACAGTAAACAAACCCTGGCTACTATTACGATTATTATTACCTTGGGGTAGGCGACCCGTGACTGACACAGCATACACACCTGGCTTAAAGTTACCTGAAAGAGAAAAATGGAGATTACAGTGGGAGTGGGTTAAGACTAAAAACAAAAGAGCTGCAACTCCAGGAGAAGAGTGGTCACTTCTTTTGGATACATGGTTAAATGACAGGACACAGGACAATACTTGTCTTTCATACAGCCCCCTTTCCCACCCTGAGGTCGCTTATCCCACTGTATTAAGAACCCTCCACTGGGTCTGAGGGATCGCAATAGGACAACTAGGCCAGGATAAGGAGAAAGGGAGATACTTACTAACTCGCTGCCACTTGGAGACCCAGCTGTCCTCTGGACTCATCATTGCAATGATTCTAGGAAGGGAAAAGAAATGAAAGTCAACTTGAGCCATGCACTGTTAGAGAGGAGGGAGGCTGAAGGAGCTGCCCTCTTTACTCTCTTCCCAGCCAGTACAAACCGTTCTGGGAAAGGAAAATGCCAAGTATCATCACTGAGTCTCTACTGGAAAGTAGGGGAAACTGAGTCCTAAAATTGGGAAGGGGCTGGTTCAAAGTTAGTACTGACAAAGGTCCTTTGTTCTTATGTCCCTGGCCCACCAGCCACAGGTCAGTTACTATTCCCAAAAGACTAACTCACCAGACTCAAAAACAACCTTAGCCCAGATTCCCTGGGAAACAGGACAGCTTTAGGGGTAACTGGTCAGTCACTGATTACAACTAATATGACCAGAAGGGGCCTGGGGCCTTGTGCTAAGCGGAGGGTGAGTCAAGATAGTGGGTCCTCCTACTAGAAATGAGTGAGATCTGGCCAAGCTCCACCTCTAATGAGCTGTGCAGTCTGAAGCACATAGGGAGACCCCCTCTTAGAATTTCACCCATGAGATGAGACTCAAAGACTGTGATAATAAATGAAAAACATCTAGCACAGACCCTGGCACACAGTATGTGCTAATTAAGTGTTAGCTCTTTGAGTTACCCATAATAGTCCTTCCCAGGGTAGCTCTGATCCTAGAGCACTGGCAACAGAAAGGCTCCTCAAGGGCTAGAGGCCCTCAACTTGAATAAGACAGGTAAGCCTCAAGTGCTTTCAGAGCTACAGAGGTCACTTTTGTCTTTCATTCATTCAATCAAATGCTTACTGACTGCCTATTGTGTCAGGTATGTTCTATGCATGACATTTGTTGATTGTCTCCTTAATATCCATTTCCTCTTCTCTTGGCAACAACCCTAGATTCTTATTTGGGGCGCCTCCCTCCCTATCCAAATTCTACATTCTCAGCCATGTACTTTGAGTGGAAGTGACTCCACCTCCAGGGATGGCAAGGAGGATAACACCAGCCCCGTGGCCCTGCAGACTGATCTGGGATAGGCATATGCGCAGGTTATCTTCCTGGGCACAAGTATATTGTCCTCCGTTCTTCACAATCTATCTTTCCAGCCTTATAGTCCCTGTTACCCAACCTTATGATTTAACCTAACCAGAGTGCCCCACCATTCTCCAAACATAACTTGGTTTTTTCTACCACTGCACCTTTGCATGAGTCACTCCCTTTGTTTGGAAGGCTCTTTCTACTACTCACTCATCAGAAACTCTTCAAAAATCCTGTATTTCCTTCCTTAAAAGCCTGGTTCAACTTCTACCTCCTCTACTTCTTGCCGAAGTCTTCTACATCTCCTCTGAATTCCTTTAGCACTTGATCTGTGCAATCTAAAACCTAGTATGCAAAGCTTCACACTATGTCTCACTTACTAATAAGAATCTCACTGTGTAACTCTTGCCATCTCTCACAGCAGCTAACATAGTACTTTACCCACAGATGCGAAGCAGTATTATAGACTGATTTAGAGTGGGGCCTCTAAAGTCAGGCAGCCTGGGTATATCCCAGATATATCTTCTTTCCTACTATGTGATCTTAATAAATAAAATTTCTCTGTACCTTGGTTTCCTCACTAGTTAAAAAGGGGATAATACAATTGAACGGGGGTTTTGTGAGTATTAAACTTGATAATACACACATTAACCACTTAGCACAGTACCTGCCAGAGTAAGCTTTCTACAAATATTAATGATTGTTATTAACATCTGAGTTCTAACTTCTGCTGTCACTGACTGACTCTGAAGTCACAACTGCTCCAGGACTTAACTTCCTAACTGTTAAATAAAAGGGTTAGTCTAGATCTCTAACATTCGATGACAGTATGATTGTTGGTATTCTATAAAAACTTGCTCTATGACTTACGCCTGCATCCATCCATCCATTATTTATTAATTACTATTATGTGCGAGGCACTGGACATACTGATAAACAAGACAGAGATATTCCCAGATGTCAAGAAGCTCAATCTAGACAAGCTACCAAACCCATCTAAGTCAAGCAGAGAACAGAAAACAGAGAACTATTAAATGCAAGAATTCCATGAGAAAGACAATTACACTGTACTAATGTGTTAATGAACAAAGGAACTGGAGTATCTAAGTATATACATGCATGTGTAGCAAGTAAAGATTCCCTGTCAACATCTTTTGCCCAATTCTTTATTCCTCCCTAAAGGACATTAAAGAAGGAATGAAGTTGGCCCTACCCTGAAAGAACTTTAGTAAGTACTAGGTTTGAGTCCAGTTTGTGTAACTGGCCTAGAAGCCAAAAGAAATTTTATAGTACCCCCCATAGTCCCAAAGAATACTGCCCTCTGGCTCCTACTCTAGAGAAGTAGAAGTGAGACCCCATCACTTATATCTCCCACTTTTTCCCTTCTCCCAACTGGGTAATATTGTCAAAGGAGAACTTTTTATATAAGATCTCTTACAGATACCTAAAAACATCAGCTTTGGGGCAATAGTCAACCATTACTGTAACTTAGCTTCCCCTCATTTTCAAAAAGAATCTTCACACCCTCAGCAAAGATTTGCTAAGCATCTACCATCTTCCTGACCATGTGCTAAGTAGCAGTACGTAAGATAAACACAGTTCCTACCATCAAGGAGCTAGTCTAGTGAAGTACCGTCCAATGAAAATGTAATGAAAGCCACACATCATTTAAAATTTTCTAGTGCCACATTCAAAAAGAAAAGAGAAAAAGGTGAAACTAATTTTAAGAACATATTTTATTTAATCCAATAGATCTAAAATATTATCATTTCAATGTGCTGTAATTAATATGAAAAAATTAACATATTTTACAATTTTGCATACTAATTTTAGATATCTGGTGTGTATTTTACACCAACAGCACATCTCAATTTGGACTAGCCATATATCACATATGATTAGTGGCTATTACACTGCCAAATAAGAAACCAGGATTAGGTCTCACAAGCTTGCCCCACCACTGTTGGGATGGGGATAGGGGTACAATGCAGAAATGAATGAAGGAATATGAAAGGGCCTACCCATCAAAGGAAGAGCTGGTGCAGTCATATACCATCTCTCGGTTACCCTTCATCTGTAGGTATGCATCACAATTGTCACAGCCGTCATATTCAAACTGGTCTATGGTCTGAGGGGGGAAAAAAGAGAGGTGAGCATGAGGGAGGCCAAAAAGAAAGGCCGGTCTCTCAATTTTTCTACCTAGTCAACCTTAGTCCTTTCTGTTGACTCTGTTCCATCTGGTCCCCTACCCACCACTTCCAAAACTCAATTCCTAAGTTCCATTCTCACACTCTTTCCTCTATTATTTCCGTTTTTCTTCTTCGTGTTCCCTTCCATAATCCCCTCCGGGTTAGGCACCCTCTCAGACTACTCCTTCAGCTGCAGAGCCCCATCTTCTCTGAGCCCCATTGTCTTTCGGCTCCGACATAAGTTCACTGCACGTCGTCAAGGGCCAGGTTTCTGCTCACAGCTGAGGAATGAGACTTGCCCGCCTGCTTCGCGACGTAAACAATGGCCTCCTTCGGTTTCCCACTCTCTCCGCTACCTCTGGAGATCCAGGACCTTACTATCTTTCACCCTCGTTCCACTCACCCTCTTTCCCCCAGCCTGGTCCCCCAACGGTCCCATTACCAGAACCCTGATGGATACCTTGACCAGCGAACACAGCAAACAAGCCCGCAGATGCCGCAGGTCCTTCGGCACCGTCTCCAAGGCCATCTTCTCCGAGAGGAAGAACAACACAGCCACTTACCACGGCCTCCTCACTCACAGGAAGTTAACAGCAAATTACCCAGGATGCACGCCACTTGTTGTCTCGGACTTCCCCTTCCGGTGTGGGAGGTCGCTGGCCCCGCCTCACCCCCCGCTATAGGAGATGGTTTCTCCCGCCTGGAAGGCGGGGCCGGCGGGGAGTCACCTGGCTGACGCGCAGCCGCGTCACCTGCGCGGGCGCTACGGCGAGGCCCAGGGGGCCTTTGGGCCGCGCGGCGGGACCCTGTGGGGGCGGGGCGGCGGCCTGCGTGGTACCGGATTCCCGACTGCGCGGGCTGTTTGATCTAGGGCGCTGGCACCAGGCCTCCGGTCCCTTTAAAAGGATCCCAGATGACAGCCTAGATTCTTTGTCTTCTCTTTTCAAAAGCGCAGGGGCAGAGTCTACTGTCTCCCTTTGCATTATTTCTGCAGAAATCGAAAACAAATCCAGGGACAGCCCCACCCCTGCTTCGTACGCGAACTACGAGAGCACTATAGAGTTTCCGTTCGCCCTCCACAGGAAAGTTGGCCTGCGAGCGACAGCGGCAAAAATGCATACTTAATCATTTTTAAAAACTCTTCCTGTACACTAGCCTGTTACAGCCGATAGTTTATACTTTGTGCAGCTTTTAGTGTTTAGACACAGTAGACACAGTTCCTTTTCTTCAGAACATCTGTAGGGGATTAAGTATCCTTTAATTTTTTTTTTTTTTCCTTAACTCTGTAGGAGGTTTAAATCTGGGCACCAGAAAACCACCTCCCCTACCAAATCTTGCCCGGAAAAGCAGAAGGGGAAAATGTGCTTTGTGACGAAGAGAGCGAAGTCCTCTCCTGGCTTTATGGAATTCCTCACACCCACACAGCACTACTTTATCCCCACAGTAGTCCTCTGCGTGGGTAGAACCGCGGTCAGTCACGTTTATCTGAATTGGGGCCTTGGGACATAAATAGATCGTTTCAGGCCCTGCTGTTCTCTCTTCACAGCTAGGCCTCATAATTGAAACAGCTTCCAGGTGAAGCCTGCTTGGTGCCCATTCCATGGTGTGTTAAGATGGACTTTGTAACCAGGGTTTAAATGTTGTCTATTACTGAAAAACAACTTTCTGCTTTGGAAGGTGTTTTCACTCTCTGCTAGCTCATGTGAGCCTTGCAACAACTGTGAAGTAGGCCCATCAGATGGATGAAAAACTGAAGCTAGCATACTTGCCCAAGGTCACAAAGTAAGTCATCTAAGCACAGCAAATTAAAGTGCAAAGTAAACAGTACAATTATAAAGATAACTAATAACTGAACCAGGATGAGAAGTCAGACAAGCTTTCTCCTTCATGCTTTCAGGGGCTTACAAGCCAACTACTGTTGCCAAGCCCCCCACTGTACCCTATCCTTTTATAAATCAGAGCCTAGCCCCTGATATCAGAAATAGTTTATTTCTGTAGATACAGAAGGAGATGTAGTTGTTACCCTGAATGACGGTAGTTAACAGAATGAAACCACAAGACCAGACTGTATTTGTGGATAAATATATTAGCAAATAAATACATTTCTTGACATAGTGCCTGATTCAAGCGTCTTTCTGTCTGGTTCAGATATAAATACCCATGTGGGTGCCTAGGTGCTAGTCCCCCCACTGACTTTGAGGGAAGATTCCCAGGTGGGGGCCCTGTGCCCACTTTGCCCCCACATTCACATTCCAAATGGGATAATGCATGAGGGGCCAGCATTGGTCAGGCCACGCTGGGGCTATGCCATCTTAAGGAGGCCCCGTAGCCCTTGCCCACTCAGGTACCAGCTGCCCAGGCCAGACTCCTGTTCCAGCTGTACTCCCACATGCATACCTTTCCTATGGCTCCCTTCCCTGTTTGGCTTACAATGGGGAGCTGGGCCTCTGGGCCCTCCAAATCCAAGGGTCACACTTTGCTTTTCCTTTGTTCTCCCTTGTTCCCCATCCCTGCTCCAAGAGAAAACATTCCTTGTTGACTTTCCTACTCAACTATAATTCTGCCTTTTCTACCTTCATTCCATCCTCCCTCTTTCCAGATGAAGTCTAGCAGAAATTCTCTCCCTTCTGCCTGCTTTGGGACGTTGAGCCAGGATATCTCCAAAGAAGAGTCATACTCTTCCCACCCCATCCCCAGCCCTGAGAAGAACTGGGGCTTCTGGGATGACAAGAGAGTTTGAACATCAGAGGCTTCATCACAGGTTCTTCCAGATGCTGTACTTGCCTTAGGAACAGAAACCCACACCCTGGCTTCCCAGAGCCTTTCCTCTGACTTAATAGACTGGATCTGACAGTTTAAGGACAAAAGGGAGAAACATTCTCCCTTATGTACCAGGGGAGGCACTGCCTGGAGAAGCCTGCAGGAAACCCCCTTTTTCAGGGCTCAGGGATCACCTGTGTTCCAGATCCTTTTGCAAAAAAGGAAAACAATAGTGCTGGGGTTGTCCCTGATGTAGCTCCCCCAGCAGCAGCCTTACAGGGAGGGCCAGAGCTGGTGTACAGGGTTCAAGGAAGGAAGGAGGTGAAAAAGGGTCATTCATTCAGCTGACCCCATTGCCCAGTATGAACACGAGCCCTAGTGGGGCTCAGGGTAGAAGCAGCACCTTGGTAACACCCTAGCTACCTATCTATAGGTTCCTGCCCTCAAAAATCGTAACCTTCAAGGGAGCCAGCCCACACATACACACAGGCAGTAGCTGGTTGCCCGGCTGGACACTGATTTGTTGCATTGCAGATGTGTTCTACAGACAAGGTGGGGAAAACATCACCCCATAGCTAGGAGCAGGAAACAGCACCTCCTGCCACCCACCATCACCACTCCTCTTCCAGTGGTTTCAGGAAGTATGGCAAAAACAGAGATGTTTGTTGAGGTCCTTCCTTCTCCCAGGAGCAGGACTGTGTGCCAGTTGGGGCTCCAAGTTATCCAGAGTACACTCTTGGTTGGAGGTAGGCCTGAACATCTCACACGGCCTGTTCACACAGCTCTTCGAGCTCCTCCTCTGACCCTGCGTTCAGAGAGAAGGGAAGAAAGAGATCACTGAGGGTTAAGCCAGGCTTTCCTTCTCCCACTTATGGGAGGGTATGGCTGGGAGGGGACCCGAAAAATGGAGGTGCGGGGAATATGTCAAGAAATTATGATTAGATTGAGGGCCTAGAGGGGCCCCAGTTGAGAAACAGAGGAGAGAAAAACAAATCTAGAGAAAGAAAAACATATAGCAACCAGTGTGATCCCAAAACTTACTCTTCATTCATTCATCCAAAAAATATTTATAAAGCACTTGTGAATTTGGCCTGCTACCATGTGCCATATGAAGACCAAAAGAATAAGGAGGGAGCTGACAACCTTGTAGGAGAAAAGATGTGCATATAAATGGCTACTGCACCAATTGGACAGGACCAGGGTTATAAGAGTTGTATAAACGGAGGGGAGAGATCATGTCCAAATGGAGCAATCAAGAAAGGCTTCCAAGGAGTGGGGTTAAATGAACCAGACCTGCAGTAATAGGTAAGAACCGAATTTATGGAAATAGAGGAAGGCAACAAGATATTCTGGGCTGCAGGAACTGCAAGAAGTGTGCAAGTGGCCCAGTTTGGCTAAAGCGTGGGGTTGGATAAGGGAAGGAGCAGAGTGGGAAATACAGTTGGGAAGGAAGATTGGGGCTAGAGGGTGCTGAGGGCTTGAAGGCCAAACCAGGGTGGATTTTTTCCTTACTGTGGAGAAAAGAGAACATTTGAAGATTTCTGGGCCATTTGCTGTGAGGAAGATGACCCTGGCAGCAATATGAAAGGTAGATGAACGGGTAGCTGTGCTGCATAACTTTATAGGACATAACACTGGGTAAGAGCAGAACCCAGCTCCTAAGGCCCTGTAGAGGGAGGGGAAGAGCCAGGAGCCTACTGCCTTGGTCTTTCGGCTTTTCTTAAAGCACTGGGCTGGAGGAGAATCTGATAAAGCTAGTAGAGATACAGTTAACAGAACTTGTCATTGATTGGATGTGAGGAACAGGGAAAAGAGGCATTGAAACTAGTTCTGAGTTTGACAGAGAAGGCAGGTGGTGGTCTGGACCTGGCAGCACTGAAAATATGCACAACAGGGTTCAAATGGAATCATCATACACATGGAGCTTGCATATTCATGGCTCTGTGAAAGCAGTTCTCTTCTGCACTCTAACTGCTTGCATGTCTGTCTCCCCACTGGACCTGGATCACCTGGTTGGCAAATTCCATGTCTTTCATCTGTGTATTCTCAAACCCCCAGCTGGAAACTAGCACACAGCAAGCATAGGATATATGTTTGCAGAAGGAAGATAGGAGGCAGGGAAGAAATACATTAATACATCTCTCGGATCCTGCTTGTAAGACTCCTAAACGTGGGGCTTATGTTTCAGGCTCTTTGGGTCTCCTGTTGGGGTGGAAGGGTCCTTCTAGTGATGCTGAAGGTGGAGATCTGTGTTATCCACTCTATGGGAGAAGATGGGGAAGGAGGAATAGGAAGTGGAGGTCTCTGGAAGGGGAAGAGGGAGTATTTGGGCAAATGAGTAAAAAGGTGAAGTTGAGAATTTGCATTATCACCACTGATTGTCATACAGCAACAGAGATGCACTGGGCTCCCCAAAAAATGAGATTGAGTTTATTAATAAGGGCATGTGGAAGGGAAGCCTTGGCTTTTCCTTTACCCCAACAGGAGAAGAGAAAACCTGAGGATCCACAAGGCTGCTGGGAGCCACCCGTGATCTCTATTATTATTAACATAATTCATGTAGTTCTTTTCATATGGCCTAGTATCACAGTTGTCTGTAATTATTTCTTCTACAAAATCATGTTCTCCTCGAGGGCAAGGAACACTTCTTGGTCTTCTTCATATTTAGAGCTAATATTGAGCTGTATGCACTGGTATGGCTATACCAATTGTTAAAATATTGAAGCATTTCTATTTGATCTGCTGCTCCATTAGAGAGACATGAGTCTCTCTAATGCCCCAGCAAGGCTAGTAGGGGTAACACTTGGCAAAGCCAAAGTGCTCCATCACTCAGCTGTATCCTATGCTATGTCAGTTCAATATTTTCAATGTCACGTCTATTGTATTCTTCTTAACTTCCCTCAACCCCTTGTTGGCTGGCTTCACCCGTCTGCAGTATCCAGCTCCCCTTTTTCTCTTCCCCCACCACACCCACTTCCCCTGAAAACTCACCAGGCTGGGTTGGCAGCACCTGGCAGTGTGGGTAAGGGCATGGCCTGCCCTCTGGGGTGCCAGGACTCAGTTCTAAAGGCCCCTCCTCAGGTGGATGTGGTCCCAGGGGCCGGCGTGGAGTCAGACATAACCACACTGGCTGTGAACTTGAGTAACAGGAGTCTGGGGTTTCGGGTAGCAGCCTCCTGTCCAAGCCTGGAGGCCCAAAGATCAATGGGTGGGCTTCTGGGGACCAAGGAAATGCCATGCTAGGGCCATAGTGAGGAAAAACCTGGTAAGCAGGATGCACAGGCAAGTCCTGGAGCCGAGAGGCTGGGGTGGGCTCTGAGGGACCCCCCCGCCGTTTCCTGTGGTGTCGGGCAGGAAGGCTGGATTTCTGCAGGCTGAAAAGATTACTGGGACTGGGGTGGGGGGTGGAGGCTTCAGCTGGGCCATTGGCTGGCTCTGTGAGGACCCTGGGCCATTGTGGGTTGAGGAGCTGCCCTGAAGGAGCAGGTGGGTTGGATCTGGTGGCTTGCTGATCAGGAGAGGGCACCTCTGGCTGTGGCTGTGTCCGAGAAACACCAGGCCTGGACTGGGGAGCCCTAGTTTCTAAGCCAGTCTTCCTGCCGTGCCACTGGAACCGCTTTTTATAATGGTGGTGCCGGTGGCGGTGGTAGTGGACATGGCTGGAGACGTGGGTTTCCCCTTTGGGCACCACTGAGTCCAAGGAACGGGGCCGAGAGGTCATGCTAGGCGGTGTCTCCTCCCTCTGGAGCTCCCCCCTGTTGGAGCTGCAGTAAATGAAGGGGTCAAAGTCACTGCTCAGGGAGCTGTGGAACGTTGAGCTGCTGCCATGGATGCCCTGTAGGCTGATGTCTGTGCAGTTGACTACTGAGTCACTGGAAGAGCCGTGACAGGGCCCAGAGCTGGAGTCACTGGCTGGCCCATCTGCCAGGTAGCCGCTGCGTTCTGTGCGGTAGCTTTCCCCAGACCCACTGCTGTCATGAGGCCTGGTCCGACGCGTGGACACTGGGCAAGCAGCTGGGTGCTGCAAGGTACATCTGAGGCGGTTCAGTCCCCAGCCCTGTACAAAAGGATGCTGGGCCACTGCCAGGTGCTGCTGCTCCCCTGCAGGCCAGGGATGTGCAGCCCTGGGGAGGCGGTGGTGCTGAGGGCCCATGTCTGGCTCCCGGGAGGGTAGGAAGGGACCAGGCCGTGGGGGTCGAGCCACTGAACTCCTGGAAGAGCCCAGTAGGTAGGCAGCAGGGAGGTGGTAGTGGGCATGGCCAGGGTGTTGGCGAATGAGGTGGAGTCTCTGGCCTGGTTCCTGGTAAGGTCGAGAGGGTCCCAGGGACTGGGAAAATGAATCTCCCCCTGGAAGAAAGAATCAAGAGCGCAAATGTTTGACTCCACAAACGCACGGAGGATACATTCGGAAAGCTGTGGCTGTAGCTAATCTATTTGAGCCTGCATGGCCTGTGAAGTCATCCCTACCCTGCAAGTGCCCTGGGGATCCCCCACTCCCTGCACCAAGCCCTCTGCCTGGGAGTTCCCCTCTGTATGTCAGTCCCTGCTCCTCCACCCACCAGCCATCTGGGGCTTTCTCCCCCTGGGCCACTGCTAGCCATATTGCCCCTTTGGGTGAATTAGAAAAAGGCTGTCTTTCCTCAAGATACTTCACTTGCATCTTTCAGAAAACTATCATAGTGTACTGATTTTGTTACATTAGGATACTTTACTGCCAGAAAATTGGAATAATAAGTACACAAATCACCCAAATTTAGAACCAACAAAATTGTCATAAAAATACAGATAACTTTGAAATCAATAAAGACGGTTCCAAGGTGAATGGCCCTCCCCTCAGAGGAAGCTCTCTTGAGCAGTACACAGTTTAAATATCGTGGCAGTTCGGCTTTCTCCTCAGCTTCAAGGCAGAAGTCTTTTCGCAGAGGGAAGCCACATTCCGGACCACCCCCTGCCCAAGGTGGAGTCCTTGGCCCACCTCCTACCTATGATGTTGAACATGCAGAGGGGGCAAGTCCGATGCTGATGGAGCCAGGGGTCCACACAGGTGCGGTGGAATTCATGGAGGCAGGAAATGACCCGTAGTTCCTGGAGAAAATAAAGGGGTCCAATCCAAAGGATTGGCCAGGACCCAGGACACCTCCCTGATAAGTGTAGGCCTCTCCCTCTTGCTTTCACCTACTTGCAAAAGACCTCACGGTAGAATAGGAAAGGTAGGGGCTTTGGTATCAGGTAGACATGGATGTTACCATTTAGCGATATGACCTTGGGCAAGTTTCTTAACAGACAGTTTTCTGCTTGTAAAATGAGGATCAAAACTAATCTCCCCCCACCCCTCACTGTCATGAGGCTAAAATGAGATAATGCATATAAAGCACCTATTACAGAGTCTGGTCTGTGGGACCCTCTCAACAAACAATAGTTGTTTTTTTTTCCCCTGGAAAACCAGGAAAGTGACCAAAACTCAGGGTTATTCCCTACCTCTGCTCCATGCAGGATACATCAGACACAGATGCAGCCTGGAGCACCCACACCAGCCCTGAGACACTCCACCACCACCACCACTACCACCACTACCACCCACTGAAAGCTTCTGTCTCCCTTCCCAGCATGGCTATTCAGCCCTGCCTTACCTGCCCCTCAGAGAACTCCTCTAGGCAGATGGCACACACAGGAGCTGAGCTGCAGCTGCTACCTGAGTCTGGCCACTCGGAATGGGCCCTCCTGCAGCTGGCCCGGTACCTCCTGGTGGCCAGCTGGCTGATGGCCCAGGCTGTTCGCTGCTGAAGGGGATCCTGGGAAGAGGCACAGGCCTCAGGATGGGATAAAGCCTTCTCTTCCCTCACCCCTGGTCCCTAGCTTGTACGTGGTTCCCAGTTACCCAGTTCAATCACATGGCCAATTGACCTCCCTTGGGAGTTTGTCCCCTTGGAGAACTTACATGGCTCTGCCAAGCAGGCCAAGCCCTCCCACCCTAGCCCCCTGCTCATACTATTAAGCTTTCCTTCCTTCATGAACGATAATGTCTAATAGTCATAATAAACTCAACATGCCCAGAACTGAACTCCTGTTCCCTTAACCACCCCTAACCACACTCCTGTCCTCACCTGGTCTTCCCCATCTCCGTAAATGGTAATTCCATTCTTTAAGTCACTCAGGTCAAAAATCTGAGTCTCATCCTTGACACCTCTCTCTCAAACTCCAAGATCAATCTCAATCTGTTAGTGAATCTGTTGGCTTTACTTTCAGAATATACCCAGAACCTAACTCTTCCTCACCCACCTCTGCTGCTGCCACCCTAATCCGAGCTACGATTACTGTCACCCGGATTCCTTTAATAGCCTCTTCTCTGGTTTCTCTGGGTCACCCTGGCCTCTGTGTAGTCTGTTCTCATTATAGCAGTCAGAGTGATCATGTTAGAACTTAAGTCAGATCATAGCATTCCTTTTCCTTAAAACCCTCCAATGGCTCCCATTTCATCCAAGTGAAAACAAAGTCTTGACAATGGCCTGAGCCGTCCATTATAGCCTGGCCCCCGTGAACTCTCTGTCCTCATCGATTCTGCCTTCTTGCTCACTCAGATCCAGCCTCACAACTTTCTTGCTGTTCCTCAAACATGCTGAGCACACTGCTGCCTCAAGGCTTACTTTTCTTTCTGCCTTGACCACTTTCTCCCCAGGTATCTGCACAGATCATTCCTTTACCTACTCAGTTGACTACTGAGTCACTGGAAGAGCCGTGACAGGGCCCAGAGCTGGAGTGTCATCTTCTCAAAGTGGCCTTCCTTGGCCTTGCTTTTAAAAGTTAATCCCGTCCCCCTTGCACACCCTCTCCCCTTTCCTATTTTATTTTTCTCCCAGCATCTACCACCATCTAGAATGCTAGATATTTTACTTATTTATTTTGTTTATTGTCTGTCTCTTCCCACTAGAATGAAAGCTCCTTAAGGGTAAGGATTTTGTCTTTTGTTCACTACTCTATCCCCAATACCTGCAACAGTGCCTGGTACATAATAAGAGCTCAACATATTTGTTGAATGAATGAATGAATGAATGAGCAAGGTTATGGGGAGAAGCTCCTGGAAATCAACAAAGACAGATGCTGGGGTACTTAGATGCAAATTATTTCATGGCCATAAAGGCGCCTTACGGCTCTCTACCCTCCAACACTCATATACATGCCCACCTCCACCAGAGAGCCCACACTACTCACCGGCCTGCTAGGGCGGGGGCGGCACCGGATGCGCAGCACCGAAGCCAGGATGACCACAAAGATGGTGCCCACAACCGTCAGGAGGATCCACACATCATAATCTGGCTGGGGAGGAGCAAGCAGAGAGGGAAGGGGTCATACCTCCAGAGGGAACTGGGCCAGTGTGGGAGAAACGGAGGTGCCCAGGAGACACACAGAGAGCTGGAGATCCCTTGAGTCTTCCAGCTGAGGGGATGAGGTGGGGATGAGCCTGGGGGTGGGGTTAGTGGTCCCTCTCTGCCCTGCAGTGCTTACAGGGGAGAAGTCTCCAGATTTCAGCTGTGAGAAGTACTAACTGAACACCCGTGTGCCTGGAAAAAAGGGGAAAGGGACCCCTCTGCAGATGGGAGTTACTCAGTGAGCAGGTGGGTAAGCTTCCTAGCCGGTAGGGAAGCACCAGCCAGGGGCCAGGGGCCCATAGTGTCATTTCATCTCTGCTGCCCCATGATATGAAACCACAGAGTTGAAAACAACTTTAGAACTCTTGGACCCAATCTGTTCATTCTGTAGCTGAGGCCTAGAGAGGGGAGGAAACTTGCCCAGAGGAACACAACTAATGGAAGAAGTTGGACTTGAGGATTTCTAAGGTCTCTTTCAGCTCCCGGAATCTAAGGGCTTTAGGTGGGAATTGCCACAGGACAAAGGTGGGGGTGAAAGCAGATGCTGGCGCAGGGTCTGGAGATCTGGTAGGCTTACCCAGGCTGGGGGCTCCTTCAGCTCGATCCTCACATGGGCCTTTCGGTTCTTGTACACAAATTCCATCAGCTTCTCAGCATCGTTGCCCCAGATCAACACCACTGGCCAAGTCAATCCCAGGGGCTGCTGCAGCTGCAAGAGGGAAAATGCCAAGAAGGGAGACTATTTCCTGACTTCTACTTTCCCTGGTAACTTCACTTTCCCCCATCCACCCCACTCCTTGAACACCCCAATGTCCCTGGGTACCTGCTCAGCAGCAGCTCGATCCTCAGTGATGTCAAAAAGGACAGCACTGGCTCCTCGCTCCCCTGCCATCTGGGCCTGCAGAGACACACAGCAGAGGTTTGGCCAGACTCAGGGAAGGGAACAGCCCATTCGTGCCCCAGCATAACCCCTTTACACATTAATCCCTTCCAAGATTTTGTACATGCCATACATTTGCACACTCACATATACACAAGCAAGGAGTCAGTGGGACAGGATTCCCCTCCCTTGTCCCCCGAGCTCACTGCCTTAAAAGACCAACATTCAGTCCTTCCTTTTGTAATGGAATGAACCTTTAACAAGGGTTTATTGGGAGCCAGTGGTGGACTGGGTTTTAGGGCTAAGGACAAACAAGCCACAGTCCTTGCCCTCTGGGTTTGGTCAGTCTGTCTTGGCTATCTGGGGAGCAAAGAGTTCTGGGCACAAAGAGGGAGAGGGGACAAGCAGAGAGGTGGAGGGCTCCTTCAGGATAGAGCTGGGCTTTCTGGGGGCCAGCCTGGCCTGACAAGAGGAGGCTGCAGGGCATCCTGCAGCTCAGCAAAATCCAAGAGCCTGGGACACTGCTCTTCCCAACGGCCTTGATGGCAAAGCCCCAGCCTCAGCCCATCTTGTAGGCAGTCTCTCCCTGCCACACTCCAGTCTGCCAATTCTTTTTCTGGCTCCAGTTCATGATAATTTAAAGGAGTTCCTATCCCGTGCTTTGTGCCTCATCTTCTACCTTAGGGTGGTGTTGGAGACACGGGTGGGGAGGGACTAGGGGTGCTGTTCCCACAAGGACACAACTGTGCAGATGTGCACATGCATGTTCACCAAGCAGAAAACAGAGAGGGCTTGGGGAGACAGAATTTTAGCCAACTAGGCAGAGCAGAGAGCAGACTCAGAGAGAAACAAAAAGCAGGAACCTTGGGGTATGTTGGGGTAGGGGATAGAGAAGGGAGGTAAGAGCTGAGGGTGGGACGGAAGCACAATGGGCAAAGCTGCTCCTTGCCTTGTGTCGGGTCCCCTTGCCCTGCAGAGCTGCTTTTCAGCTTTCCTCCCCAGAACAGAGGCTCATCTTGAAATGGGATCAGGCCGGGACCTCACACCCCCGGGGCCCTGCTGAATCCTTGGGACCCTCCCGTTGGCAGTGAAGGAGTTAATCCTGCTGCAGGTAGTGGTGGCCGGAAGAGGAGCCGCGCAGGGCTTACTCACACTCCAGGCGCTTTGATCTCTGCGTCAGGGGAGAGCCTGTCGGGGCAGGTCTCCTGCCGGGCAGGCTGGGGAGCCGCTCCTCGCTCCTTGCTCCTGCTCCCTACTCCCCAGGGCGGGCAGCACCCAGGGGGCCCCTCAGAACCTGCCGCCTGCAGGCAGGGGAGCCCAGGGAAGGATGGCAGTGGAGACACACAAGTGGGGCCCCATTTTGATCCAGAGAGTAACTTCCCTCTACCCTGGCTCTCTCCCCGGGGAGCTGGGCTAGGCCCTCCGCTTCCAGCCAGGCTCAGGGCTGGCCAGGCTAACTGAGTGGAAATTCACAGAAGTCCCGAATGGACTTGCTGAAGAAATTGAGCAGTCACAGCCTCTGATCCACCCCCCCCCACCACCACCACCACTCCCTTCCAGGAAGTGTGCTCCAGCTGGCTACCCCAGACTGAGAGAAGCTCTCCAGTCATCAGACCCTTCAAGCAGGGGTATGGGAGCAGTAGCAGGGGACAAAGAAAGGGGAATCCTTCTGGTAATCTCATGGTCCAGGAGCCGTGGCCTCAGGATTGGGACTCCCAGGCCTCTGTGTCTCCAGGGCCTCAGGTTTCCCATCCCTAGAACAGGATCCTGGATCCAGCCAGCCTGGAAGAGAATGAGGGGAGGGCAAAGACTTCCTCCTCTGGAGAGTTTCTTACTTCCCCACCCTTCTGTCTTTGAAGGAGTGGGGTAGGAACAGAGGAAAGTAATTGCCGTGACATTCAAACACCCGGTCCATTACAGCCCATAATTACCAAGTTGTAAAAGTGATCAAAGAGCCCAGAGAGTTGGCCAACAGGGGAAAACAAACAGAACTTTGAGGCAGTGGGTTCCTGAGGCCAGAGTTCTAGGAATAAAATGCAAGATTTGGGGACCGATGGCAGCCCAATCCGGGTCTACCTGAGCTTCATCCACCCAAGGAAGTGGGAGGGAGGGAGGAAAAGAAAGACTTCTTCAGGGACTGGAATCTGGGAGACTGGAAGGCAGGAAGAGAATGGGCAAGCCCACAGGACAGGAAGACTGGGCTGTAGAGAGAGGACCCAGGGGGCCCCTCTTTGGAGCAGCAGGTCAGGCTGCACCCACTTCCAGCAACTGGAGCCTCTACAGAGAGGGCTGTGAGAAGGGGCTGAAATCCTGCCCTGGCCCCCTGGGGCTCACAGGTCAGCTGCAGTACTTCTCTGGGCCTTAATTTTTCCTCTCCAGGCCACAGTGATATTCTCTGTATATCTCCTGCTCATCAGGAGAGCTGTAAGCTCCCCAAGGGGCAAGAATCACATTTTCTCCACATCATGTAAGTTTTCTAAGGTGCTTGTCAGCACACTACCCTACGGAGTTCTCAGTATCTTTTATTTGATGGTGCTGAGGGGACCTAAAAAATAATCCCTAGAGGGGGAAAAAAAACAAAAAACTACTATTAAAATGTAGCAAAACTGACAGAAAAACAACAACAACAAAAAAGGTAAAAGTAGTTTCCAAGCTTTTTTCAGTTCAGAAAGCCCTTCCTTCCACTCTGCCCATCACTTCCCACTAAATCTGACACAAGTCTTTAACATGCAAAGCAGTGTGCAGTAAAAGTAAGGCAGCTCGGGTTGAAGTGGGGGTGGGGGTAGGAAGGATCCCCGCCTTGCCTCCCCTGAGGCACTTCCAGGAAACCTAGGTTTAGCAGAACTGAGGTGTGGAAAGCTTTGGTGTGGAAACTGGGCCAGTGAGGAAAGATTCAGTAGAAGGGGTGGGATTCATCTGGGTTTGAAAGTAAGGGGAGAAGGAAGACGGAGGTATAACCCCTATTGAGATCGACTCTGCCCAGACGCCTGGGTTGGAATCCTGGCTTTGCTACTGACTGTCAGCTGTGAGACTGGGTGAGTCGTTTAACTGTTCTGTGCCTCAGTGATCCTTTCCGTAAACTGGGGTTGATAATAGGACCTGCTTCATAGGGTTATGTGGGCTACATAAAGTATTCCACACAGAGCCTTACGACAGCGCCTAGCACATAGTAAGTGCCCCTTAAGTATTAGTCACTTTTATATCAGCTGTTACTATGGGCTTGCCATACATGTTTTCATTTACTCCTCCCAACATCTCTGCAAGACAGTCACCAGCCCCACTTTTGAGATGAGGAAACTGAGGCTCAGAGAGACTGAATAAGATGCTCTGGGTCCCACAGGCAGGACTTTGGCTTCCAGATGCTTATTCTTAACCACCAGGTAGTAGTCTCAACTGTTACAAGAGGCAGGGCTTATACTCATCTGCTTGGTTCTGAGGCCAGCTCTTTCCACCCAACAAAAGGACACTGCACTAGTCTAGGCATGAGGCATGAGGTGGTACGGGCCTGGCTTATCATGAGGATGGCTATGGAGCTGCTAATAAAGAAAGATAAACCAATTTTGGTTATTGGATGGAACTGGCGGCAACTAGAATATTCGGAGGAGTGCAGAATGATCACAGTGAAGGTTGCAGAGAAGATCAAGTGAGATGGCAAATTGAAAAAGGAAAAAATCCTTTAACTATAAAACCATGGGATGATGATGCCAATGCTAACAGTGATAATTGCAACCATTTATTGAGTGATTACTCTGTGCTTGGTATAGAGCTAAGAGCTTTCATCTGTATTGTCTCATTAAATCCTCATAACCACCTGAGGATCTAAGTCCCATTATAACTCCCCTTTTACAGATGAGGAAACAGACCAAAGAGGTTAGCCAAAATGTCAGGTCACACTGAGTGGCAGTGGTTTCAAACCCAGGACTGTCTGTCTGACATGAGAGTCCCAGCTCTCTCCATGGAGATGGCAGCACTGATGTTAGTAGGAAAAGTCAGAGCAGAGCTGGTTGGGAGTCAGGGTTAGGACAGAAGTTTTCAAACTTTTCCCCACCAAGGCCTCACCTTTCCCCTCTACCTCCCGTGGGCCCTATTTAAAAATACATATATATGTTCTACCAAACTAATTCATTTTCCTTTAAGATAACCGTGGAAATATGGGGCAAATGCTGTCAGAGTTTCTGATTTTTCTTTCAGAGAAGCTGGAAATCTGGATTGATGAAATTTTCCAATTTTTAAATATGGGGATTAATTTGAAATTTGAAAAATAATTGCGAGGGTTAAACAAAACTCATCTGCAGGCCAAATCCGGCTCATGGGCTACCAGTTTGCAACCTTGGAAGAGTATGAACTTTTGAAGGGTCAGGGCAATGGCTCTGTTCCCACTGCCGTTGCAGAGTGCTCAGGAAATATTTCTAAAAGATGGAAGAACCCTCAAACTGGTCCCCTCTCTCCTCTAGTGCTAAGCAGGGAAAGGGACCTAAGAACTGCCAAGTTATGGGGGAGGAGGTGGGATGGGGCCCATGCCCTGGATGAAAGTTAAAGGTTCTGCTGGTAGGCCTTCGATGGAGAAAGGACTGGTGTGAATTTCCACCTCGCTGAGGCCAGTCATGGGATAGGAAAACCCAAGTGAGCCAGGCACATCACTCTTAGAAGACAAGGGACAGAGAGCACAGGGCTTCTCACAGCCCGGAGCTGGATAAAGTTCAGAGTGTGTGTTGGGAATCAAATGGGAATCTACCTTGCTGGCCAGTGACAGACAGGGGCGGGGGGCCCGTCGGGGACTCTCCAGCTTGACGATGCTGATGAAGCCGGGCTCCAGGTTGTCATCATCACTGGCATTGCACAGGTACAGGGGGTGGGACTGCAGAGAGAGAAAGAAAGTTAGGGAGGCTTTGAAGAGAAGAAGGAGTGAACTGTGTGTGCCAAGCACTTCTGGGCAGTGCTGGGCAGGTACCAGGCAGGCCTCTTGGTGCCATGAAAGGGTGGGCCTAATTATTGGATTGCCTGGTAAGCTCGTCACCATTTGTTGTTATTTCAGTGGTGCTGGAGCCAAGGATACCAGGAGGTGGGGGCCGATGGCAGAGAGAGGTGTCCCAAAGAGGGAACTAACTGAAGAGCCTGGTGCAAAGTCGCTCCAGCAACCCTCAAGCCCTAATTTTCCAAAATAGCTAGCTGCAGATGCCTCATCTACTGGCCCCAACCTCTCTCATCTCCTGATCCTACTACTTGCTCCAAAATTCCCAGTGCAAGAGAATAGCCATGTGTTCCTGTGTCAGTGCCTTCAGAATCTTGCCCTTCATCTCCTTGCTCCCCAGGAGCGGTGCTGGGTACTGTGGTACCTCCTGCCTCCTCAGGATGTTCTCCCCTGACCCCACCAGGCAGCTGTTGCCTGTAGAATCCCATCTCTCCTGTGGCTTGGATCTTCTTGCTCAGTGCTTCTTGCCCCTCTCGATATCCCCCTCTGCCTCTGCACCATGCCAATCCTAGGATTACGCATGGTAGTGACAGGAATTCACCCTGTCCCCAGGAAGGAAGCAGTAGAGATGGACCAGCTCAGCCTACGTGCTGTGGGCCCTGCAGAGGGTTCTGATGGTATGACAGCATCAGGCCAAACTCTCTGCCTCTAAGCCCAGCTTGTGCTGAGCAATGACTAAAGGGGAAGTTGGTGCAAATGTTCTGATGTGACCTGAGGAGCCCATGGACCCTCTTACGCCATCATCAAAGGGATGGGACTGTCCTTCTATGTACTCTCTTCTCATTCAAGATGATTCTAATACCCATTAGAATCTTATTTTCCCCAAATAAAATATCAGAGTGCTGTAAGGACAAAGTGTGATTTAGTTGGCCCTGGATAATCCTGGAAAACCAAATATTCCGGCAAGTAGGACTTCCTCCTAGACAGCAGCCCGCAGTTCTCTCTCCACTGCTGTTGAAGCCTGAGGGACCTCCAGAAAGAACCTTCCGTGGAACCACAGGAAATCTTGAACTTATGAAGAGGCTATGAAGAGGATAATGTTGATGATGAATTTAAAAAGCACAACTACTTTTTTGAAAATACTTTCAGCCTATTTTCTCTCGCTGTATCACTGCAGTCCCTTGAACATAGAAGGTTCTCAGTAAATACACACTACCTTGCTTTGAATTGTATACTAATCTTTGGGCAGGGTGTGTTGAGATGGGAAGGAGTTCAATTCTTGCTCCCAGAATTTAAGGACTACTAGTCTGGTGGTGATCGAGTTTATTGTGGGAAAAAGTTTCTGCACCCCTACCCCCGGAAAAAGGCTGGGGTGTAAGTTTGGGGACTGGCCTCACTTCAGTGAAGCCATAGCCTGTCTCAATAAGCTCCATTAGTCTGTCTGTCTGCCTAGCCAAGCACCTATTCTTTTACTCATTCTTCCAATACCGAAAGCCCACTTGGTGCCAGGCACTGTACAACGCACTGATGAGTCAATGATGAGTAAGACAGGCTCCTTGCCTTAAAGCAGCTCAGAAGACAAGCACATAAACACACTGTACTCTGGTGGTGTGACGCAGGTTTATTCAAGGGGCCATGAGAGCACAAAGAGTAGGGATTAACACCATATCTGGGAAGGCAGAGAAGTTTTCACAAGAGTTGATAGAGAGCCTCCTTGGAGGCTGAACAGATACATGCAGACCTAATGAGCCAAAAAATAAGGTGGGGGGGGGCAATCCTGGCAGAGGAAGCAGCTTGTGCCAGTGATGGAGGCACAAGGTTGGAGGGGAACTGCAGGCACAAAAGAGAAGGTAGAAGATGAGGCTGGAAGACCAGCACGTGTCAGGCCATGGAGGAGTGATGACATTTGCATTTAAGGCATATACCCCTAAGGACTGCAGAGGACAGTTTGGTGTGGGGAGGAGTCAGAAGTCCACTGTACCAACAGAGGAAAAGTTGTGAGCCATTCCTTGGAGAAGGACAAGTTGTTGCAGCTGTGGAATCCACTGCTTTGCTTGGCCCTCCCACTCCCAGCCTGTGGTCCAGCTTTCTCATGATGACACCTCTCACTGCCCAAAGGGTCAATTAGAGGAAGGGGAAGACACTTTAGAGAGGGGCTTACTTCAGAGGAGAATTTGCAAATATTTGAAGGATTTGCAAATAATGCCCCCAGGCCTTAGCAGGGGCAACCAGCAACTAGAGATGGTTATTCCCCACTCCTTGTTGGGCCAATGATGGTTCTAAGTACTTTTGTTTATTAACTCTTTTCATCCTCACAACAACCCTATGAAGCAGAAACTACTATTGTCCCCATGTTAAAGAAGAGGGAACCAACCGAGGTACTGAGAGAGCAAGTAATATGCCCAAGATTACACAGCTAAGTGGCAGAGACCAGAAGAAATGAAAAGAAAGCCATAGGGTAAGATAAAGTGAAAAAGCAAATAATTTAAGAAAAATTCCCATTTGACTTTGAAAACATGTTGTTTTCTCCCAACCCAGGCCCAAGAAAATTTGCTTTCCTGTATTTTATGTTCCTGAAGCATAAGGGCCCAAATCTGAATCCCTGAAATATTCATGGTGACACTCAGGATTCTGTCCTAGGTCCTTTTCTCTTTTAACTCTACCTGCTTTCCTGGGCAACTCCAGCCAATCCCATGGCTTTGGTTTCCAGTAGATGCCATTGATTACATATATGAAGCCTAGTCTTCTCTTGAACTCCAAGCCCTTATATCCAACAGCCCCCCAGACATTTCTTCCTTAAATGACACACTTCAAACTCAGCATGCCCAAATTAAGTTAACCATTTTATCCCCCAAAACTGCTCCTCCAGAGTTCCCTATCTTAGCCATTGGAACCACCATCTACCTATTTATTACCCAAGCCAGATGTTGTCCTTCCAGACTCCTCTATCTCCTTCACTCCTCTCTCCCACCAATCCCCCAATCAATTGCCAAATTCTAGCAATTCTATCTCCTAAATATTTCTCTTATTTGTCCTCTCTCCTCCATTCCCATTACTGCTACTCTAATAGAGGCCACCATCATTGACAATCTGATTTACTGAAATAACCTCCTAACCAGGGTCACTTCACCCCACTCAGTTCTCTATACTGCAGCCATTGTCATCTAAAATGCTAATTTGAGCATGCCACTTTTCTATGTAAAACACTTAAAGGAATAAAGTCACAGCTTAAAAGGCTCTGCATGTTCTGGGCCTGTCTTCATGCCTTGTCTCACTGCTTGCCATTCCCTTCCCATACCTCTTCCCCCTTGCATGCCATGCTCCAGCAGTAATAACTTGTTTCATTTCCCCAAATACTTCTGGCACTTACTGTTCTGCCAGGTTAGGTTTAGAGGCCTTTCAGTCTGTCTCTCACCCCCACCCCACCCCACCCCCAGCACCTGCATTGCCCCGATCACAGACTTATCCCACTGTATTGTAATCTGTTTACTGCTCTCTCTCTCTGGGCTATGGCTGAGTCTGTCTTGCCCCTCATTGCCTCTTCAGTGCCTGCTAAGCAGTTAGGTACAAGATCAATATTGTTGACTGAATGTTGAAGTTCTACAACCAGATAAATGGTTGTCAACTATAAAGATAATACAGTGCCCCCAAATCCTGATAAGGGAGAGAAATTAGCGAGGGGTGGTGAAGATGGACTTTAGTATTTTGCTTTGAATACTTCAGTCATCGGGTAATATATTGAGATATTAATTTGAGTATAGTTTTCAGCTGTTGTGGAAGAATAAAAAAGAAAACTATTTATATTCTGTTCTGTGCCTTTTCCCTCTACCCATTCCAAGAAAGTAGCCTTGTCTTCAATTTCCTTGTCTCAGGGGCATTTGCCAGGACTGAATGTTCCTTAGATCTCCCTTTTATACGTCTTTTGTAAAAGAATGAAATGGTTGAGGAAATGTGAGTGCCCTGCAGTGTAAACGAATGTATGTGGGGTATGTGTGTGTGTGCGTGTGTGTTCAAATCCCTGGAACCATGAGGGATGGGGGAGTGGTGTGTCTGAGTATCTTTCAAGCAGTGGAAATGTGCAGCCCACGCCCCAGAAGGAGAATGACCGAGTGGTAGACAGGAGGCAGCTGGACACTGGCAAAGACAATATCCAGATGGACTTCAAGGGAACACTTGTGCTTGGACAATGGGTATATTTGTGGTGACCAGTGTGGATAAATATCAAAGGTGTCCTCTTATTTATTTTGATTTGGATAAAACCCCTGGGACCTTTGTGCCATCCTGTGAGGGGAAGAAGTTCCTATCAAAACTATTTTCCACCACTTAGTGGGATAAAGCCTTGGAGTCTTTGATAAAAAGAAAAGAAAAGAACATGACATTTCTTGTACAGCCATATTTGTGATGTAAGAACCAAACTCACTGCACTTTTCTATGGTTTGTCTCTTTTATAATGAGAGTTTCTAAAGTATTATTGGATAAAAGGAAAAGGAACATGCCATTCAAACTAGGACTTTGTTCATTATTCAGCAAGGCAATGCTAGTCTCCTTTAGGGTGAAATTCAGAGCCTGTCTTTGTCCTCCTCCTCTAAGGAACTTCTAGCTTGGAAGAAGGCTCCTGAAGAGAAGCAGATCCAAATGCATCTTCTTCCTTGGGATGCAAGGTATCCAAATACCGAAGACGCAAAGGGGATTTCCACTGGGCTACCTGTCCACTCGGTGACACCAGGAGGGGGCCAAGAAGAACTGAGCAGGAAGTGGAGCTGGCAGATTGAGCTTGCAGGATTCAGGGAGGGTGAAAGCCCAATGCACACGTGGCTGGACAGAGCTCAGGGAAACTTGGTGGGCTACGGACTGGTGGTCTGCATCTTCCTGAAAGGGCAGGAGTTGGGAGGCTCCAAAGGGCAAATTAAGAGGAGCTTGTTCTGGGTTCTGACTGAGAATCCAGCTTTGCACACGCACTTTTCATACCCCTATGTAAAGACATGTTGACTGTCCCTTGGTGGTGTGTGTTGTATTTAATATTCTTGAGTCTGTTTTTCTCTCTGACCTCCTTCCTATAGCTTATTTGTTCTGATTCTGCCCCTCACCCCCTTCTCAAGACAGACCTAGGTTCAAATTCTGACTCCATCACTTCTTACTTGTGCAAACTTGGGCAAGTTACTTAATCTTTCTGAGCCTCACACTCCCCATCATTGGAATGTGGGCAAAAATGCCTCCTGATTATAGTGAAGATTGAAGATAATGGGTATAGGTGCCTAGCTCAGCACCCACTAAGTGCTCATTAAGTGGTAATCGTTTTCATTATTACAACTGTAATAATAAAATTCCTTCTTATTCCTGGAAGGGACAAAGCCCTTTCTGACTCCTTCCTCCATTGGTGATCGTCAACAGAGCCTATGAATGCTGGTGTTCCACAAGGCACAGTCTGGGGCGGCTCACTATCCACACTACCGTCCCTCGTGTGCTCAGCCCTCCAAACCCCACTGAACAAGCTCTTCCAGTTCTCAGCCCGCCTCCTTCCTATGAAGGAGGCCATGTGATCTCATTACCTCCTCACAAAGGGCATTCCAGGGCTCAACTGAGCCCCAAACTTAATGCTGGTCTTACTTTATCCACACCATCTCCTCCTCTTGGGGCGTGTGCTTTTGCAAGCAGTTCTTTACTGTCTCCTATTTCCAGTCACCCTCCTCCCCCCACTTCTGCTGCAATAACCTCTTAGTTCTCTGATTCCACATACAGACCTTCACCCAGGCCTTGGACAGGTAATTTTACTGCCTACTACAATTTTGCCTTTGTAATCAGGAACATTGGCCAGGCATCAAAGGCAGCCTTTCCCCCATTTCCTCTTCTGAGATTTTATAACCATCCTCTCCTGTGCAACCTCCATTACTTGAACTTAGAACTATCTGACTTTTATCTCAGGTAGCAAGATACACTAGCATCATAAAGTAAAGTTCCTGTAGCTAGGGGGTTGGGAAAAAACAAATAGGCCTGAAGTTGCTGCTTCTGGCTCCCAGACAGAAGAACTTCCACTGAAGTCCAGTTTGATCACCTTGCCCTTTATTTAAAGAGTCGGTGCTCACATCTACAAGTTAGATCCCAATGGTGATTAAGTTTAGGCTGGGATTTGGAAACCCCTAGGCCTAATTCTCACCCTGACCTTGACCCTGTCGTTATTCCTTTGGGGTGGCTGAGTTTCCTAGTTATTTAAGTTGGGAGGCTGGGGAATTGTCAAGAGGACTATCTTATCAGTTTTGTTAAGAATTTTTTTAAAGGAAAATGTATTCCTGCTTAGTTGTGTAATTTTTAAGGTGCAAAAGAAAATGAAGTTGGTGGGGAGAGAGAAGCATAACCTTAGGCCATCTATCGGGAATGGATTAGCAGAGGATGACAGAGGTCTCCAGTATTTCTTACTTGTCCAGAAAACCTTCCTGGGGTGGGGTAGGGAAAGACAGGGGTGCTAGTGAGCAAGAATGCTGACAAAAGTATAACTGAAATGATGTGTCAGAATCCAATAGGAATCAGGGTGACAAAGTTTGAAGGGAAAAATTGAGCCCATGAAAAGTCCAATTTGGAGCTCTGCAGATAGTAAGACCTTAGTATTTGGTGAGAGCATGAACAAAACTGGATTTGAATCCTGTTGCCATACAGTTTATAAAACAAGAGACGCGAAGTGCTAACAGCTGAGCCTGGTTCATACCGGCAAGGGAATTTCGAAACTTGCTTTGTACAGATGAGGAAAGTGAAACTCAAGTTAACTTAAGTTATAGACTGTCCATGGTTCAAGGTGGTTGAGACTAAAATTCAGGCCTCCTAAATCCAATCCCATCACTCTGTGTACTCTGCCACGCTGCCTCCAGTGTATACACTGCAGAGGCATTCCGTACCATTCACAGTACCTGGGATTGTGGTAGAGTCTTCAGGACCCACATTTCTAGAATTTCCAAAGTTGAATCATCCCTAGCAACAAGACAGAAGCAGGGTCTGTCTGCTCTTTCTCCCTGTGGGGTACATGCTCTTTCTGCCCACCAGTCTCAGCTTCCTTCTTCTCACAGACTGACCATTTATCTCTTCTAGCCACAACAAAGGCAGCCAGACCCAGAGGCTGCTCAGAGATGCTTTCCCAGTGAATAGTCCATGTTTATTCGGGATGAGGAAGGGGTGTCCTGAAATCAGAGGTCACAGAAGTTGAGACTCAAATAATGGTCATTCAGCCACTATCATTTCTCTCACCCCACATTAAAGCCTTCATTCTTCAATTTTAAAATTCACCTATTCTGTGCCAACTTCTATGATGTAACTGAATCTCTTTACCCTAAAATAGCCCCCATGGCAGGGTCTGCCTGATCCCACACTCTGCCTGGCATCTTAGTCTGGCAGGTTCACAGAGTCATATGCAGGAAGAAGAAAGGAAGGAGAGAAGAAGAAAGAGCTGAGTTGCTTTTTTGAAATACATTGCTAACAGAGAAAAAAGCTTATTTGGCAATGACTAGACAGAGAAAAGGAGAAAATCTCAGCCACCCAATAGAGCTTTTGTACTCTTACATTCCCACATGGAAACAGGTTCTATCCTGACTCCGACCAGAATGCCCTCTAGTTACAGGGGCATTAGGAAGATACTCATGAAGTTAGGAGGAAAGGAGAAGGAGTCCATCAAATATTTTAGTTACATCAGAGCTCTTGGAAGGAATACTAGGAAATAGGATACCAAGGTCAGAGCCTCATGAAGCTTATGATTTCAGAAGACATTCTGATTATGTGGTTTGGACTCCATCCCTCCACCAGATGAGGAATTGAAGGCTTGAACCTCCAAGAATCCTACCAAGTGGCCCCAAAAGGTCATCTGAGTTTGCCACTTAACTGGTGATCATTGTCCCCGGGAGATCTTCCCACCACCTTCACTGATCTCTACCTTACAGGAAGGGCCCCTGCGTCCACTCGTTTAGTGAGGTCTTGTTCAAGGAGCTCACCTGCAGGAAGGCCATAGTCTTGACGCAGGTATCTGTATTGCTAAGGGTAATACCTGTTTCCCGTATTTCCAGGATAAGAGTCTAAGGAGGCTTTGGCCAGGGCCCGTGTGAGGCATGGCCTTAACTTACTCCACATGAGATAGTTAACTGAACTCTCACACTTAACCTATGTGCTGTTTGCAAACAGACTTGACATAGCTGCTTTCTGATTTTGCTGTTCTTGTTCCAGCCAAATCCGTGACAGAGATGAGAGGAATTTGGAAACTTGCTGGAAGCAGGTAGTGTTTATTTGTAAGTAATTCTTTAGGTTAAGATTTTAATGCTTAAAGGGCAAAAGACTAAAGCCAGACAGTCCTCATGAAAAAAGGCCAGAGAAATGAAACCTGAGGAAACCAGATTATTTATTTAAATAGGCCAGAGGCCCATCTAGACTACTGGCAGTACTACTCAAGTTTTGCTAAATTTGGGGATTTCAATGCAAGAGTGTGAAATAACCAGGCTTAACATGCTGTCCATGTCTTTCAGGCCTAGTCTCCTGCTCAGAGACTGCAGGCATTTAAAGCTGCCTTGCAAACTCTGCCCTGTACTGCTGTCTTCAAGGCTGGCTTGTCCAGGGGCTATAAGCCCTTTGAGGGCAAATATTGTATCCAAACGTACCAGCTCAACTAAGTCTTCCACACTGTGAGCAGGGATGGGGTGAAGCTGGTTTGCTTGGCTGATCCCAGACCCCAGTTCCACAATCTTGCATTTGTATTGGAAAGTGGAGAAAACGTGAAGGATGGGCCTGAGCTTCAAAAAAGAAACAATAGAGGGGAGATATACTTAGAAATTATCTCAGGAGGAAGGGACACAATTTTTCAAGCCACCAGCCAACTCAGGTGCCCAGAGTTTCTCCTCATAAGTCATTTGAGAGTTGAGATCCGGCTTCTGTTCAGAAGAGGCAACAGCCAGGGCAGGCTTGGGTTGGAGGTGGCCCAAGTGTTCCAGCCTGACTGCTGACAGCACTTAGACCACAGCTCTGAGTCCCTGTCCATGGGGTGGCCCTGGGGAAGAGGCCTGCTTTGGGGGGAATGTTTAATGATTTGCCAGCAAAGAACAAGGTAAACAGACTGCTGGCAGCTGCCTGGATGCAACAGGAGAGTAGATTTTTATTCCCACCCATGGAATAACTTTCTAGGCAAGGGATTAAAAGAAAAAGTAAGAGACGGTATTCATAGAGGCTGGGAGGATTGTCATTTTGGGCTCAGCATTTCACTGAGCCTCTATGGATGATGCCTGCATATCCTGGCATTGGTGCCCTGTGATATTTCACCCTCTAAATATATAGTATTAGATCTAATAGAAGCATCTCTTGAGCACCAAAGAATAAGGGAAAGGTACTTAAATGGACTCTTATGGCAGAATTCTAGGCACTAAAGAGAATGAAACCAGGAAAGAACTGTCCTTGGCTCTTAAGATGTGTTTTACAGAAAATGTATGAGATGGGAAAGTAGTTTGGTTCTTAGATAAATTACTTTTTCTTTCTCTTCCCATAGACCTTTCCCTTTTTCCTTTGTTCTACAGAGAACAAAAGTGGTACCCCTCTTATCCCTGTCAGACTCCACGATCTTCAGTCCTACAACTATCTACCTTTTCTTACCCTCTACTCCCAGCCCGGCCCAAACAGGGGCCTTCTCTAATCTTCTAACCAGCCCTCATTCCCCAGAATTAGACATTTGCCCCCCATATATTCCCCTAAAGCCTTCTACTAAAAAATTCTTAAATGGCACTTACCTCCTACTGTTAGTTGTATCTGTCAGTGTTCCACTATGACCTACCCTCTCACCCATTTCCTTCAGCAGAATGCCTGCTTCTTAGTACATGTTCAATACAATATTACTCCTTTCCTCCTTTCTGCAAAGTAGATTCTGAGCTCCTTGAAGTCAGGGACTAGGTCTTATTCATCATTTAGCATAATGCCAAGCACACAGTAGATATTAAGAAAAATGCATGTCGAATAATCTGTTTTAATGAACAGATGCAAGATAATATAAATTTGGTGGTTGCTTTATCATTTGACCAGGATATGATTCTTTTCAGATTCTTGCTTTCTCTTCAGAAACCTGTATACTTCCTATAAGCTTAAGTTGTAAAGTTAACACTACAATATTTTGACTTCCTAGCATGGTAATGATTTCTTCCTTTCTTTTTACCATCACACCTGAATCTCTTCCATAACTCTGATCAAAATTCACCTCTTTAGGAAAACCTTCCTTCTTAATAACACATGCCCGGTCACTCTTCTATTGTCTCCCCTCAGTATCAATGTTCTGAGTCAAGCATAATCCCTAATGGGGAGAGAGGATAGGGGTAAAAATGGCCGGGAGGCGGGGAAGAAGATGAGAAAAAAAAAAGGGTGGCCAGTTCCTGTTCTCAAGGAGACTAAAATCTAATTGCAGATTTATAATTGTGTGTGCACATGCGCACACGCAAGGGTCTTAAGCACATTTGTCAAAAAATGCATAGGGGAATGCAAATTCACAGGGCACAGTACATAAATACTGAAACGATGAGGAGTGAGTGGGTAGACTAACTTGATCTTGCTATACTTCTTTGCAAGGTTCTGTTGCCATTTTGGGCCCTTTAGTCTGTCTCTCAGATTTGATGAGAAGCTCTTTCAGAGCTGGAGCTATTTAGGGACTTTGTTCTTTTTTAATTTTCTTTCTTTCTTTTTCTTTTTCTTTACTCTTTTTGTTTGTTTGTTTTTTAAAATCTCTGTAGTATTGACTCAAAAAAAACTCTTGCCTCCCACTGGTTTTAGGCCATAGTGTTGGCTGAGTGTCTCTAGTAAGCTTCAGTCCCCACCAAGACTTTACGAAGACGTGACCCAGTGATCTGCATGGAAAAAGTCTGGAAAAATTCAGAACTGATTCATGCCCAATAGTATTTCCATATTTTTTCCTGAGTGGATTTTTTTTTTTGCCTCTAGTGGAATGAGAGATGAATTACATTTCTTTGCCCTGTCCTCTACACACTGAGAAGTTGATGTGTCTGAAGCCCAATTTTCATAGGCATCAGTGGAGGAGCTATGAGCTATTTGCTTCCATCACCCTTCCTTTGTCTCCTTTTCTCAGCATCTTGAACAGCTCTCCTATCTAGTTCCTGCCCCTGAGGATGTAGACCACCTCCGCCCTTTATGCATTCAAATATTCCAAACATCCCCTGACTTGCTCTTTGTCAACTATGAGTTCTTTGTTACTTCCTAATTGCTCAAATTTCTTTAGTTTTCTTGCTAAGCACAGATGGTAAGAGATAGGAAAAGATAATCAAAGTGCTGATAAATAGAAGAGGAATCTTCCCGGTTATCAAATTGGCTCCGATGAATAGAAGTTCCTGTTTGCATTTGTCAAATTTGGGGAGGTGCCATCACCAGACTGAGTGGGTAAGGGAAGTACTTAGAGAGTTAGGGAGGGAAGCCAAATTCCTGGGTTGAGAGTTCACAGGGCAATGAGGATCAATAGCAGCACTTGTGATTTGTACACTTTATCAAGGTACAAAGCAACACTACCCTTTGTCCTTTTAATTTTTACTCTGCTAATGGAACCCTTCACCCTAAATTAAGACTATTATTCAGCTTTGATGTTGAGTTTTATATTAGCAAAGTGCTTTATAATCCTTTACTAGCTATTTTATTCTCCCTTTATTAGCACCACCCATTTCACAAATTAGGTAACTGAGGCTTGTGACCAGGAGTCCTGAATTCTGGGCATGGATTTCATGTACTAAATCTAATGAAGGGAGACTTGAAGGACCACAGGAAGAGGCACAGACTAAAAGAACAGAAGCACCAAAATTACAAGAGCCTTCTTGGAAACTAATCTACAGTATTTAGGGCAAGACTTCAAAATTTTATTTTAATGGCAGTAAAATTGAGTGCTCTCCTAGCTTAAATTGAAAATGTGACCACCAAACATCTTTTAACAAGCAAACAGTTTTCTTGATTGCTTGATTTCCTCCCTAACAGAATGTAAGCAGAGAGAAACAAGGATGTGCCTGAACTTAATGGTGCCAGTTGTTTCCAAAGAAAAGGGATCGATGTTAAAGCAAGACAAATATCTCAAAATTATTTTTGACCTGTTTAATGCCCCTCACTTGCTGTTCATTACATAATTTTATTCTAGTTCTATTCTAGTTCTTCCACTTCTCGGACCATTCCTCTCTCTTGTTTAAATATATGTGTTTCCTAGGATATGCTCTCTGATCTCTATTTAATCTCTCTTCCGGGGTCCTTATTTACTCCAGAATCTTCAGTGTGATGATTCCTAAATTTGTCTCCAAGGTCAAACTCTTCTGCACTTCAAATATTATTCCTGCTGGCACCTCAAACTCAAATATACCAAACTTAAATTACCACCTTCTTCCTGTACTCCACCCTAAACCGGTAACCCTTCTTAACTTACCCATTTTTGTTAATGGCACCACAATTTTCCTAGCGACTCAGGCTGGGAATCTGAGTCATTATGATTCCTCCTCCTTGTATCCAATCATTTAAGGCAGTCTTTGGAAATCTATCTCCTCGATGTCTCTGGAGCCTGAACCATTAAAATAGACTTCTAAATAGTCTCCAGTTGCTCCCCATTCAAACTCTATATACTGCTGCAAGATCCACCTTGCTAAACACAGCACTTATATCATTGCCCTGTTAAAATATTATCAGTAGCTCTCTGCAGCCTTCTGACTGAATTCAAACTCCTTAGCCTATCAAATCAAGGCCTCAATGCTCTGCACTAGCTTTGGAATCAGACAACTTGGTTTCATATTTCAACTCTACCACTTACAGGCTGTATGTGACTTTGAGTAGGTGACCTAAACTTTTTGAGTCTTGGTTACCTTATGGGTAAAAAAAATGTGGATACCATCACCCATTCAAGATCATTGTAGAGATTAAATGAAGTAACATAAAGTTCCAACAGTTCCCACCCATAGTAGGCACTCAGTAAGTATTAGTTTCTTCCTCCTCTCCCTCTGACTTTCCAGCTTTATCTCCTTCTTTTCTCCTAAATGTACTATACTGCTTGTCCAAACCAAACTGTATTACTCATTATTCTGTCACAATCCCTTGGAATGCCTATTGCTCCTATCCTGTGACTTATTAAAATCCTACCTATCCTTCAAGGGTAAGTTTTCATACTACCTCTTCTTCAACTGAATGCCTCAGATACCTTGCTTGTATCTATTTTGGGGTCACTTTTTACATTCTTCCTTATATTCTTAAATTGAGGGCAGGGGTTTCTTTATATCTCACATAGCACAATGCTGTAACATAATAGGAATCAATAAATGTGTGCTGAATTAATAATGAAAGCTTGAGTTTTTGGTCTCCCAAGAGTCCATTTGTTTGTGATTCATACTTTACACTGAGTACTCTTTAGAAACAATCTCTGGAGGGATATCAGAATTTCAAACAACTTTAACAGAGAAGCTGGATCAGTCTAGGATTACGTTCAATCCTAGTTCAGCCAACAGGAATTGTCTGCACCCTGCTCCTGCTTGAAATATCATAATGTGGCAACTTGTGCAAGTCTTGGGTATGCATTTGAATACATTTAGATGAGACTATATTTGCCTCAGCAATGGGCAAGAAAAAAATGCATGATGCCTATAAAAACTAACCAATGACAATGGTTTGCTGGTGTAGAAAGGGCATCCACAAAATCATTTAGTTTCATAGAGTCTGAAGGTGGCTCAGTTAAAAGGTAACTATACCTTACTCTGGCTTTCATCTAATACATTTCCTCTTGGCCCAGTTGACAAATAGGTAATTATATGACATCAGCCACCATGGAGCGGCCGGAATACAAGGTGGCTTCATGGTGCCATATAATGTGGCACCAAGTTTCTGAATCACCAACCACAGGTGCATCGACTCTTCCCCCCACCACACACTCCCCTCCATAAAAACCACCTTATCTGATATTGCTGTTGACACAGTGACTATGCTTAGGTCCTGGGCACTTTCCTTTTCTTCTTCTTCGTGTTTGTTCGGGTGGGTACCTCCGTACAGATGCCTATAAATGAGTGCTTATGATGCAGGAGTAACCACCCAGTCACCAGGCCTTGTTTTTGCCTTTAAGTATGCTTACTTCAGAATAGAAGCATATCTTATTGCTAAGCCATCACCTACCTGAAATGCTTCAGAGGCTGAACCCACTTTCTAGCCAAATACCAAACTAGTGCAGTTGCTATCTGTCAGCCAATTGACTCTTAGCCTTGGTATTGTCAGGCCTGTTTCTGGACCCTTTCTCCCTAGAATAACAGCTGCTACAGTTTACTCCCAAACCCTATGTAATAGGGAAGATCAATGGTTCCCAAGTGTGTCTTGTCAAGATACAAGGAGTCACTTGATGTGAATATTGAATAGGATGTTGGATGGACACACATGGAAATTTTCCCAATGGGCATACCAGAATGGGCCTGTAAAATACGGTCTCTTAGTTGGCAAGTATTTAAAATGGGCACCTATCTTCTTCCCTAAATTGTGTTAAGTCCTGCTTAGGAGTTACAGTATTATTGGGAAAACAACACATATGCAAACTAGATGACAGTACAAAATGGTGTATTTCAAGTGCCACATTGTGTGGTACAGCCAATCGTTCCTCTGGCCTTTGTGGGGGAAATGGATCTTAACCTGGTCCTTAAAGAGGACAGGATTTAGAGAGGAGAAAAATAACCACAGAAGCAAAGAAGTCTGGATCTGATCTATTGGCATCTGTCAAATGGATTTTTGGAACTTCCTAGATAAAGCCTTGAGAAAAACCAGGGGGAAAGGTGAGAGTAAAAGTAGGGTTACTGACCGGTTTCTGTCAAGTCTTCAAAGTACAGGAAGGAGAAATGGGTTGCAGCACATGTGTGGGTCTGGAGACAGTAAGACTTGTCTGACTGAAAAATAGATCTGCAGAGATAGTTTGGATAGCTGGGGTAGGCTCAAATTATGAAGGCCATAGAATGTCAAGATAAGAGTCAGAGCTTACTTTCACAAGTAAAAAAGTAATGACTCAATTTTTGAGCAAGTAGATTCTCACGATTAAAACAGTATCTTAAAATACTGCTTAAACAGAACAATTTAGTAGCAGTGTAAATCTACAGTGGACTGAAGGAAAAACTGTTGGTAGGCAAACCAGTTAGAGGGCTATTCCAGTAATCTAGTATTGGTATGATGAGAATTTGAACTCTGGCGGTAACAGTTAAAAGGAGAAAGGATGAATCACGGAATTATGAAGGAAGTGTTGAAAGTACTTGCTGCAAGATTGGATGATAGGAATGAAGGTAAGGGAGGAGTTTAAAGTTCCAAATTTGGAGAATTGGGGAAAAGATGTTACATTAACTGAAGGAGGGAAATGGAAAAAGAAGTTAGTTTTGAGCAGAGAAAATTTCATTCAGTTTTCAGAATTCTGAAAATACAGAATGAGAGATGAGCATTTAAATCCTACAGGCAGTTTGACCAAAATGGGCTGGAGATAAAAATTTGCCAAGCAGTGTGTATATCTTCAGATATCTATGTACTTTAAATAAATATACTACATGAAATCTACATGAAAACACTTAGAAAAAATTTAAATGGCTGCATAAATGAAACCTATTAAAAGTGGAGTGTGTGGTTCATAGTGCTCTTGGCTGGTCCCACCGCAAAAAATCCAGAAGGGATGATGGTGTATAGCCTGCCACACCAGAATGAAACTCACATAATTTGGCTTCTAAAGTAATTTAATGTAGAACCTAAGAGGTTCTGTAGCTCAGGGAAGTGGAATGAAGAAAAATGAGGACCCCTAAAGACAGGTGACCTTGAAATCTTCTCTTTGAGGGTAATATAGAAACTAATCAAGAGCACTGTTTTTATTCTTCCTATGTCACACTATCAGTTCTGTAGCCCAGCTAATAGCTTTTCCAAAAGCAAGCTTCCACCTGGCTATGTGCTGTTTGAAAGAGCCAGTAAGCCATTTCCCTGGTGCCCACAGGCCAGATCGAGCCTCCAGGCCACCAGTTAAGTGGCCTTGACCTTTGGATTGCACTAAATCTCCGCAGGCAGGACAAAATCTCCCACAATCAAGTGTTCCGTTTCAGCCATTAAAGCCACCGTCACTTCAACTCAGGTCAGATGCACTGGCCATGGGAAGATGTTGACCTCTGTTAAGATCATTATGGTTATAAAATAGGTAGTGACCTAGAACAGTGGTTCTCAAATGTGGTCCCCAGATCAGCAGCATCAGTAACACCTGGAAATGTGCTAGAAATGCAAATTTTCAGGCCCCACTCCAGACAAACCGAATTAGAAATTCTCAGAGTAGGACCCAGCAATTGGTGTTTTAATAAGCCCTCTTGGCCTGATTCTGATACTTGCTAAAGTTTGAGAGTCATTGACCTAGAGGTACCAAAACAGTTCTAGGCAAGGAAAGTAACCAGAGGTGGGGATCAAAATTCAAAACTGACCGTTTTCCAAAAACACAGACTCTTTGTGCAGGTAGAAGAGCAGCGGCTTCCTCCATCATGTCTCCATCATGTTAAACCTGTATTTGACCTCAGAATTAACCAGGGCATTCGGGTAGATCAGATCGCTTATCTCAGCGCATCCTCGTATGAGTACTTTATAAATTTTCTATTTCTACAACTCTACTGTATGAATATGATCTAACACATGCTTTCAAATAAATGCTCTCCTGTTTATCATGAACAAATAACAATGCTCGGCAGATGGTAAAGAAACTTGATTTTGTTTGCTTTACTGCTTGTATTCTTCTAAAGACTTCTTTTTTTTTTTAATGTCTGGAAGAACATCTCATAGCTCTATCGCTTTCCTTCAGTTGAAGAAATTGGGGTAAATGGTAATATACTCTCTTGTGGAGGAAAGGAATCTAGGTGCTTTACAGTTGGGATTTTGGTGTAAGCGGCAAAACCAGAGATTTTGATGCTCAGTTGAATGGTGGTGAGTATAGGATTTTATTTCACTTGTTTATTTAAAACCAATGGCCTAATCTAAATTCTACTCCTGTGCTACCTGGAACTAACTGCTTCAGCAACAGTAGACTTAAAACTAATCTGAATATCTTTAGAAATATTCATCAGAAAAGGGTCTTCTGCTTTTAAGATGCTTAAAATAAGTTGTTCTTGGTTTTCCTGCTCCATCTTTTGATACCAGAGTACTCAATGGGAAGGCAGGTCTCATAACTCCATCCTGCAAAATTCTAACTACCAGAAAAATTCTAAAATATGCTTAATGATTCCATTTACTAAGTGCCTGGACTACTCAATATGTGCATTAAAAAATTAGCAATTTAGTGAAAAAGGCAAAAGAAAATGGCTGCCAAATATGAGAAAAGAAGCTAATTTTAAAAAATTACTGAAAAATAATGTTTCATAAAAATTGGAAGGCAGCTTCCCTGATCACCCTGTCCACATTGTGGTTCTCTTCTGAACTGCTGTAGAAACTCATTTGTATATCTAATTTGGCATTATTATAAACTGCCAGGGTGGGAGTTATCTCTAATAAATATCTAGCATTATCTTAAAAACTTTGTTAGTAAGCTTCCTGAGGGCAGGAATGTTTATCTTATGCTCCACTGGGCCCTCTCCTGGGCTCAGCATTGTACCTTGCACTTAGGATCTAATAATATTGCGCAACTGTTACGCTAACTGGAGACATGGGGTACACTGTGGACAAATTTAGAAAGAAGCAACATGGAGTAAAGGGGCAACATGAAAGGGCAAGGGTGAGGAAGCTTTCAGTACATGGGTGTGGGTAGGAAAATTGTGCTGAAAAATGAAATTTCCAATTCCAGATGATAATTCCTTCCCCACTGCTTATTCCTGGTTGGATTTTTTTTCTTTTTCTTTTTTCCTTCCAGTATCAACCAGGTGCAGAACAAAAGGAAATTAAAGACTTAGTTATTGCTCCAGTGCTCAGAGTTTGAAAGTCGATCATTCGGGGCAGGTTCCATTGTATGTCCCTCCATGTCTTGGGCCTCAGTGGCTGTACACAGAGCACTGTGGCTCCAATCGCCACAGTGGGGGCAAAGCTGGACGCCTGGCTTCTGAGCAAGAGATGAAAGGCTTCTTCTAATGTAATAACTGACGGCCTCTCAGTGCCATTTGAACTGTTTACAGACTGAGTTAACGATTACAGGCAATGTGTATCTTGGCCAGGTGCCCGAAATTCTTACCCACCCGTCAGATATTATCAAAGAACCCTTCCATGCCTGGCTGGAGTCCTTCCAAAGCACCTCACAGAGATGCCGACACAAAAGGAGGAGTGTTCAGAATGTGTTCTTTCTCTCCTGAGGCCCGAGCAGGAAAGCCAGCATATCAGCCATGAATTAGGTGCTGAGGGGGCTGAGTTTCCAGGACTGCTCAGGACTGGGGGAATAGTCAAGGTCAGCACTGGGGCCAGGAGAACCAGATTCCTTTCCAAGCAGTTTAGGAGGTGGAGGTAAGAGGTTTTTCAGCTGCTAGCTAGAGGATGATGAGGGTAGAGACATGATCTTTGAGATGAAAGAGAAATCAGCACATGAAACCACCACATGATAGAGCAGCCCCTAAGACAGTAGATCTGGGAGAAGAGACATTATTATTATTATGGGTCAGAAGACAAAGCAGGAGGGAAAGTATGCATTTTTTCTCCCCAGCGCAATGCACAAGTTCAAAAAGATCAACTCAGGACCAGGATAGAATAAGAGACATCGAAAATGAAAGTTAAAAAAAAGTAAATAAAATTAAGGGGAGCTAAGAAGACACCTCTTTACTGGGGTGAGTCCCAAGAGTCTGAAAGGCATCTGTCTGGGCATTATCATAATATTTTTCACACAAGTACATACTGAGTATTAACCATGAGACATAATGGGAATGACTACCAATAATTCCAGAAAGGCTTTCTGGGGGCAGTGAATATTAAAGAGCACTCAAGCCAGGGAACATTGAGTCTATTATTTAATTATATGCTATCTTAAGGGTTCCAAAGAAGATAGACATTTTTACTATTTTTAAATTAAATATCTATTGGCCTCTGAATACATAGGAAAGTGAAATAAATGGCAGCCCTTACAACTACGACCTATAAATCTAAAGTCAATATGTAAGATAGTTGTACACACACCAAAACTAACTACTATCATCACAACAACTCACTCAAAGTAATACCTGTCTTCAAAATCTAAGGAAGGGTTATATGGCTTCTTTATTTCCATACACGGCCTGATATTGAGGGAACAGACATCAAATAACCTACCACAAAATGCTCTCGCAAGAAAATTTGGGGAGAGTGGATGCAATTCATTCTCTTTCATCCATATATGAATATAATCATCATCACATTGTGTTTTCTTGAATTTCCTTTGCAGCTTCAATGGGATATGGTTTTTTATTCTCCTGTCCTAACTTGCTGGGTAATGTAGCTATTATGGAGCAGCTGGTGACCTACCCTGAGTTGTGGGGGATGGGCCATCATATTAAAAGACTATTCTTAGGTTATCTACCTTGAGGAGAAGATGAACTTGACTTTAATATTTTGATTACAGAGTAAGACAGAGAAATGACTCATTTGATTTTGAGATTTATTGTAATGCTTTGTATTTTCTACAGCAGACCACAACCCATGTGCACTTACTTGCACAATGCCCTGAACAGAGAAACATATTGAATATTATCGGGCTGCTTCAGGGAAACACTTCCAACATTCGCTAGTTGCCTATCTACTGGGATACTCTTCTCCCCTGGGAAAAGATAAGAATTCAGTTTGAATTTTAGAATATAAACAGGAATCTTGGTTGGACTGAAATTATAGAATAATCAGAGAGGCAATGTTAAGTTTGAGAGGTAAAACTACAAAAGGAAACCGTATCAGCTGATGGTGAATTTTATGAAGAAATTCCAGTTAATGCTTCAGAATCTGGCCTATACTCTTCTAGAAAAATAGCCTCGAAGAAGGAAGGAAACATATTTCTGGCCTCCCTATATAGGTGGCTAGCAAATGACTTGATATCACATAGAATGAAAATAGTTATGCATTGGATATTATAATTATACAAGTGAAGAGAAACAATTTTGAAAGTTATTAGGGAAACGAGAAATCTAGTGAGCAGGAACTCAGTGTGTGATATCACTGCAGTTTTGAAATATGCAGAAACAAATTAGTTCAACAACCCTCCTCACGCAGTGTGGGTGAGAGGACACCTGTAGCACTTACTATCCATTCCTCACAACCCTTACTTTGTAAGAGAGATTAATACACAAGAAGTTCAAAGCGGGCCAACAAAAAGGATAGAAGGACTTAAGGAGATGATTCACAGGTCAGGGCAAGGGCCACCTAGATGAATACTTCAGTGGCTAACAACAACAGGAAGGGCACAGTGCAATAGTTACCTCTCTAGTAACTGGGCTGCTCCAGATGCATGGACTCCACTGAAACACCAGCTGTGTCTTTGAACTTTAAGACTCTCAGGGGGAAAAAACAGCTCCCTTTCATTCTCCCAACTCCTCTCACCTTCAGGGTTGTGAAAACCTATGGAGGCACAATGGTTCAGCTATTTTACAGATATTCTGCCTTATCTAGAGAGCCGAAACTCTACCACAGGGTTCTCCAAAGTGGGGCATGGTGCCGTGCAGGCAAGTATATCAGGAGGAAAGCAAAGTTCCTTATCGGGTTTCCAATAGGTTTGCTTGGACAGATTGGCAATATATGGAAAATAGATAACATTGTTTTCTTTCTTCATGAGATTACCCCTACCTACAACATCTTTCTGCCTTCAGTACCTAACAAAAGTAGCAAATATTAAACAGGACCTTAAATTATTTTAGGGAAAAAATATAAGACAATGGCTTTGAGATAGCAAAATGGTCTGTCATAGCATTCCCTACTATTGAACATTATGGAAAAGTATTATTAATATGAGGCTATATAATGTGATGGAGGTTCCCAAATTTAAAACATACACATAACTAATAATTTCTGATCAGGGGTCTGGATCCATGGTAGGATGCATCCAAACATACTGCCATAGCAATAACTAAAAAGTTCTTCCTTCTTCATGAGAGACAGTTTATTATTGTATACCTGTGAACTCCTAGAGATAGTCTGACAAGTAAATCTATCAGGGCAATGAAATCACAAAATTATAAAATACAAAAATCTGAAAAGTATTCTTTTGGAAGAAAGTTCATGTAGAGTCAGTCCCTCACCTTAAACATCAAGTGTTAAAAAAAACTGGAAAAAAAGATTTGGCTGGTTCTGCAGCTTGAGAGAAAGAAAAGAATGTGGTTCTCTAGCTAAAAGTTTTCTAAACGATACAAGGATGGCTGCTTAGAAACTATTTTCTAAACAAACTGTAAGTGGACGACTATAGACATTTCATCAACATATTACAATAAAATCCTCCAGGAAGCCACTTAATCATTAAGGACAGAGAAAACCTCAGATGCTGTGATTTCAGTTCTTCTCTTTCATTTTCTGTATTTTGTAATTTTTTCTAAAATCCATGCTTTCATTTGATAGGGAAGGAAAAAAGAATCTTTTTTTGATGGGAAGAGCGCTGTTAGCATGTAACCTGGCATGCTGTTGCCTGTTAACGTGGTCTGCAGACAACTGTTTCCATATGAAAAACAGCAGCTAACACCAACTTATTCAACAACATGATGCTCATTTTATAACAGTTATTGAATGCAGGCAGTGAAGCTGGTGTAGTACATGGCATGGAAGGGAACAGGCCTGGATATCAAAATCTCAACCTAAATAGGACAAACATAATACGGAGGATAAAAAAGTGATAAGAAATTTTCAGAGTGAGAGGAAACATTTGATTTGACGGTATGCACAGATTTCTTAAATGGCCCCAAAATGAAAACAAGAGACAAGAAACAGAAGGACTATTATGTAGGTTAAAATTCTCAAGTTGAGAGAGAACAAACACAACTGAGGAGAGATGAGCAAGTAGAATTTATCAGGAAAGAGAAGAACTCAGATTCAACACGCTTAATTTGACACAAGCCTAATCAGAGGGAAAGAAACAGTTTGTGAAAAGGTTAGAGTCAATTGTTTTCTGCTAAGTGAAATTAACTAAAATTATGAATGGAAGAGGGGTCTTGAGGGAAGAATATAGAGGGAGGGAGAGCTATCCATTTTGCATGTGATCATCCTTTCAATAGGCAAAATTTCATATAATAATATGACTTCTCAATCTAAAAAGGGAGTTATTTTTAAGATTGGTCTAAAGTTTGCTTAGAGGAAGTATCTCCTCTAAAAGTCTGAAAACGAATATGTGTGTATATGTGTGTGTGTGTATGTATTCTAATGTGAACAATCATTTTCAATCTTTTATGTATACACACAGATTACTATGGTAATTTCACGGTTATTGCTTTAAAAGGCATAAAATTAAATATGTTGTTAATTTCAAATAATTTTCTATCAATCCTTGGCATCCTCATCTTCAATTCCCTATTGAGTTCCCTTGGTTCTGATGGAAAGACTCAATTTCCTATTGAGTTCCCTTGGCTTTGATGCAAAGATTCAAGTTTCTTTACCACTTTGCCTTTATTGGTGAAGGTGAAGCTCAGAAGGGATACAGAAATCAGAGTGGGGATTGAAAAAAAACAAACTCAACTGAAAAACTAGAGGGAAATACATATGTGTGTGTGTCTGTTACATAAGCAAACTCTATTGTAGGATAAACATTTAAAATCTAAAACATAAAAACAATTCGTCAACTAGGATTACAAATAATGTACTCTTTTTTTTACAAAACAATACACTAACACCACAAACTCAAAAGCAAAGACTAGCAGCATTTAAGAAAAAATATTTGAGGGATAATTCTCAAATATAGCTACCTATAAGGGAATAGGATATTCTGATAAGATCAGGTCCTTGAATGTAGAAAGCACATATTAATAGTGTCTGATTTATTTAGCTATCCAAGTACCAGGAAGTCCTTTTAAATCCAACCTATATTATTGAAAACCTTTCTAAAATGTATTGATGCATTTTCCTGCCTAAATACACTATACTGAACATAATTTAACCTTTATTTGGTATCTTGTAACACTACCAGCATATTATTATGACCATTTTCAAAAGCATGAAATAATTTACATGCTGTAGTACAGGAGATTGGGTGGAACTTACAGGGTCCCTAGGAAGTTCTTGTACAATTTCCAGAAGTTCTTGTATTATTTGTTTTTAAATCATTAATCTGCCTCTTTCTTTTAATTTATATCTAACTCATAAGCACAGTACAGGAAAAAATTCAGGTTAATTTGGTATTTTCTATTCATGAAAATTTTCCTGTAAAATTCTGGGTCTAAAGTAAGGGATAGAATTGGGAATAAAAACTCAAATGACCAGATACTAAATTAACCTTCCTGCCACTGAGTTTGCCAATTGAACAACAGGGTATCTAAAGACAGAAACGTGACCTTTAAGCACATTCTCAGAAAGCCCACCACATAGAAATGGAGTCTAGCAGTCATTCATTCTTAACACCCTATGGCTTAGGATCTCAAGACTTTGTCCAACAGCCTCAATAAATGTATAAAGATATCGAGAGCTAAAGGTCAAAAAAGGAACCATGAACATCAGACAGGGCCGCTGGAAGTGACCCAAAACATCACATGCTGGGCTTTCCTTTTTAATAACAACAGTGATACTGACTGTTTATCTATGCCTTATTTCAAAAAGCTTCAAAAGTTTTGCAGACATCTCTCAATAATCTTTATTAGGCCTCAGGAAAAAAACAGTTTTCCCTAAGAAGTGTCTTTAGAAAAGGAAGGATACTTCCCAAAGTCAATAAAAGGGAAAACCTTTGTGCCCTGTCCCCCTCCACTTGTCTCCAAACTCCTACTGTGTTGCACTGGTGACTGCAATGGGTTATAATACCACACAAGTGCTGAAAAGATATTAATGGTAATTGAGTTTGTTTCTAAAAGAGTTATAAGCTATGTGTGTTTAATCATAACAGGGAATAAGTAAGCAGAAAAGATGAGGAAACCCATAATTACCTTTATCCCATTATTTACTTATTTCGAAGAGAGACTTCAAATTGGCTAAATTACAAAACACTGAATACAGATTTTCCATAATGCAGAATACCATTATTCTCTGAGATGGCTCAAAGGATGGCCTTTACCTGACAGTGATTTCTGGGCGTCAAATATTTCACATGTGCTATGACTAAACACTGCTTTATTCTCATTTTGGTCTAATACTTCTCAGATGGTAAACTGGGAATCATAGAGACTTGTGGGATAATTTCCAAGTAGGCTACAGAATCTTATCTGCTGAGCTTCAAAGAATTGCATGTTAGGACTAGCACAGGACAGAGTAAAATGAACTGGGTACATGAGTCTCCTGCACAAACCTAAACTCCTCCCCTTCCAGGCCATAGAAACAGCTGCAAGCTTCAGCATTCTGAGCAATTATTTAAGGGTAACAGTACTTAAAAGAAATAGTACAAAATCTCAAAAAAGAGATGATATAAGAGTGAGATAGAATGTGGTTCTAGGACCCCTCAGACTCTGAGAAATAAAAATTTAGAAAGCATCTGCTTTGTTTCAGTGAACATCCATCAGCACAGGAGCAAGCCACCGAGCTTACCAAGGTAGAACCACATAACTAAGAAAGCTTCTGCTTTGTTTCAGTGACCATCAGTACAGGAGGAAGCCACAGCGCTTACCAAAGTAGAACAACCACATATACCAAGGTCCAGGGAGGGCAAGTAATTCATCATGGCATGAGCAAGGCAGTCATAGAATTTAGTTTCCCACTCCAGAGCTCAGAATTGGTAGTCATTCCCCAAGCCACCATTGTGATAACTTGGTAGCCCTTTGGCCAACAGAATTTTGACCTTAAAGCAATGTCACTTTAGCTGCTTAAAAAAATACAGCCTTGCTTAGTTATTTTAGGCTAAAGCCAAACTGACTTCAAATAGGTTGACCAAGCCCAAATCAATAATCCTCACACCTAATAATATTTCTTACAGTAATTAGGTGAAAAGGAGGAGCTCTAATTAGTATTAATAATAATAATACTTTATATTTGCAATTTTCAAAGACAATTCTCATAGAGTATTTCATCTCAGGAAGGCAGGCCATTTATTGCTATTATCCCTACTTTATTTATGAGGACACAGGTCCAAAGAGGATAAGCAATTTTCCTTAAGGTCATAAAGGTAAGAAGAATCAGAGCTGAGATTAAAATACAAGTCTACCGAGAGATCATTTCACTGTAGGATGTTACCACTTCTTTTAGAAGGCCCTTTATTCCTTATTTTCATGTGATATCATTGTATGTGAACACTGTGCAAAGAGTAGCATTTGGTGGGCATATTCTTTTCACTTATTTGATTGGCTATAGAAATTATGTTCTCAGGCCAGCAGGCTTCCAGTTAAACATAAAGTTGGAAAATAATAAAGTAACTGCCCTGAGGGAACCCAAGAAAAACTCTGATAATCCAAAAGGGAAAAAGTCCTCATCAAGGAAGTTAGATTGCCTCCAAAACAACTACCCAATCAGAAAGCATTCAACTAGTGGCCCGTAGGGTAACTTACATTTCTGGGAAAAGGAAAAAGAAGAAGGAAGAAACTGTAGCTTCTCACTCCTGGAAATTTGTCTGGTGGTCTGATTTTGGAGATATGTTCCTGATCTCTTAGGTCAGGGAGTGCTCATCTCAATGCTCACCAGGCGCATAATTGCACAAGGCAACCATGAGAAGTATTTTTCAAATAATAAGTCACCAAATGATTCATCATCATTAATGGACCTTCCCAAAAGTCTTGAAAACCAGGTGGACCAGAAAGTTACATCTCCACCGTCTGATAAACTATAAAACAATCATTGACTGCCCTGAGGAAAGATTACCTAGAAATCAATGGGAGAACTAGTACTAGTCCTCCTGAAATTGGGACATCCAAGTTTTGGGGTGTATGGGTACCAAGTACTATGGTTTCTGGGTAAAATTTGGCTATAGGAGAAAATCAGATATTCTGGCAACACTTACAAGGCAGGTGCAGTCATAAAGAACTTGACTTTTGATTGTATTGTCTCTGCCAGGGCAGGTGGTTTGGGAGCAGTATGGAATCCTGCCAGACAAGCTCCAACTCAAACTTCTCTTTAGAAAACAAAACAATAAAAATGGAAACAAAATGCCAAATCCTGTTCCATACCCTGAAGATTGATGTTACTTGAAAAACTAGGGCATTTTATATTATAATATTAATTTTGTTCAAGCATACATTAACTCAGGAGAAATAAGATTACAAAAATGAAAGGTCAGTTGCAGGCTGGGCACTTACCTTATAGTTCAATTCCCTATCCCCCTATATAAACTAAAGGGAGACTCTTTACATTTCAACAAATTTTACCTGTGGATTCCTAGTTGAAAAAAGTAACTGGAATCTAATATCTGCATAGGAGTAACATAGGCAAGTTAACACTGCTGAATAAACTAGAAATCTTTGGCAAATCCTCCCTACCTAGCAGATGCTGCCTTGCCTTCCTGCTACAAACTAGTACATTTGCTGTGAAAATGCTATGAAAATGGTCGGTTGGATGATTTCATGAAAGGGACTGTCCTTCTCTAAAAAATGAAAGCATGTTAGTTCAGAGAAGAGTAAAAATATAAAGAATTCTTTCTGATGTCAAAAGACAGTTGAAATTTTTTCCAGGTTTGTCTTCGGGCCAAGCCTTTGTGATTAACTATGTAGGTTCCTGACCACAAGAAGGCTACAAGGTAGAGTGCTTGAAGAATCCTTGTGGGGGCTCTGCAGCTGCCGCTATTGGAAATTCTGAGCATTTCTGGTGTTGCTGGAACTCTAATTCCAACCACTACTTTGTGGTTGTGATGAAGGGACAGGAAGAAACTGAAAGTCTTCTAGAGCAAATACTCTCCTCTGTTCATCATCATAGAGCCCAGATTAAAGTAACAAGAATGTACTTTGCCCAGGGCGTAATTCTGCCTAAATCTGCCCTATCCATCATTTTATTTTTCCTAAGTCTTGTTTTTCTTGTTCTTAATCTGCTCTAGGAAGGAAAGCTAGATAATCTAAAAATGGGTTCTGGAAAAGCTTGGAAAAATTCTTGGATCCAGAGAAGAATATTTAAGAGAGAGGTATAATCTCTGAGAACAATGCCCTATAAATGTGCTGAAGTGCAAGAAACAGAATATTAAATGAATCATGGTTCTCACCCAGAAAACAATTTCTTAAAGTTACAGTCTTAGTTCTCCTTAAATAACAAATGGTCTATTCAGGCCCCAGAGAAGAGTCTGGGAAGCTAGTATTTAACGTGGTTGTGCTTCTTTATGCCAGACTCAGTCGAACAGTTTAAATCTAAAAGTTAAGTTCCTCCTTCATTTACCTGCCAAGACCTGAGTCCAGGCCCTCAGGGTGCTGAGGTTTTCCTTTGTGGGAGAAAATGACATCATCAACACCTCAGAGACAGAAGAGAATGCAGGGAATGTGGCTCCCAATATTTGGTGATATCATCAACTGCCCTGGGATAAACCCCAAATTCCCATGAGTTGAAGCATTGAATGTTAAAATTTTTGTTTGTTTCAAGTATACCAGTTACATTTGATGGTTCCATATATCCAGTTTTAAAGGGGTGGATGAGGTGGGAAGATCTCTTCAACTCTGCAATTCAGGAACCAAACATACATGAGTTAAGTCCAGATAGAGCTACTAAATTCATTTCTGTCTTACTGGGGCACATCCAACCAAGAAGAATAGAGAGTTAGTGCATTAGCCTCTCTCCCAGCTCTGAGATGAGTATATTCTTTGGGGGACTTGCCAATGTTGCAAGTTTGCATTCAAAGTAAATTCTAGGCACTCACATAATCTCCCAGTCTTGTCCAAACTTTCTTTGATGTCCAACAACTAAGGACAAGGATCTTTGATTATAAAACAATTTCTTTGGTTGGAAGAAAATTCTTTGCAGGGCGTGAACAGCAGGAGAAAGAAAAGGTTTTTCTGAAGTGCAAACTAGTTGGAAACCCCCTGGGGAAAGAATCTGATTCCCAGTCTTTGAGAGGAGCGGGCCTGCCTGTACAAGCTGCCTCTGCTGAAGCCCTCTAAGAAGGAGCTTTTGTGTCTACTGTATGGCCCTCAGCAACAGCACAGCAGCCCCTCTCTTTTTTTCACCAGCGGAAGTTTTCCAACTCTGCGGATACACAATGCAGAAAGTCACGGTTTAATAACAAGGCATAGTTACTAATCAGATGACCCCACTTCACCTCCTCCCAGATGCCTCCAGATGCTTACGTACCTAAGGACTACAGCTCTGTACCCCAGCCCTACATGTGAACACCTACCAGCTGCTCTGAAATCTTATTTCTAATGTAATCATTCAGTTTATTTCTAATAATTCAACTTCCCATAGTATTTTAGGCTCAGATGCATTAATTATTCATAGCTCTCTAGAGGTTTTACAATCCTCCTTTTACTGCTATGGTCCAGACTGGCTCTAAGTTATATCGCTGGGTCTTCTAGACATTTCCAAAGGTTCAGATTCATTTAGGTATTGGTTAGTGATTGAATTCAGTGTTGTTTGGTCACTGGGATAGGCTTTGATGAAGAATTTAGAGTAAGGGTCCTCAATTCACTACAGATATTTTGAAAAATAAATTTCCAAAGAAAGACTCTTTTTTGTGTGTGTGCTAACTGGAATGTAAAGACAGTATAGGACCAGTATATTGGGAGTGCAACTGAGACTGATGATCAATTATGCTACCGATTTGTTGTGTGACTTTAAGTAATTTGGTCAGATTTTTTGTAACACCTACCAAATAAATTTCGTCTCAGGGAAAAGAAATAAATAGTCAAATTACATATCTCTTCAATGTAATAAGTCTATTTCTAAAATAAGCATAGATTCTAAAAGTTTAGAGTTGGGAAGGACCTTAAAGATTTATTTAATTGCCCTACCAACCTCATCCCAAAAGATGAAAGTTTAAGTGATTTGTATAATTGCCTTTTAAATGGTCATAAGGAACCTATACTTTTCACATACCCAGAGGTGGCACCTAAATACCAAATAATCTCTAACAATGATCAAAAATACATAATGTATACTATTCAGTTTACTAACTGTAGAGCAATTAATGACCCTATGCTCTTGTCACAGCAGATATGTACATTTTCTTGAGTTGGTCTCTATATTCCTTCATATTATACTGAAACCAGGGCATTAAATAATATGTGTTCAGTTTTGACTAAAGGCAATAATGCAAAATAATAATAATAACAACAATTTGGTATTAGAAACAAATTTTGCTAAATAGAAATGATAGTCAAATTCTCTTCACCTTCTGTATAAAGGGTCTTTGTATTTACCTCTTCCTTTATGGCATACAGTCTGTGAAACACTTAAACTGAGCCAGTGAGCATGAGCAACAAAAGAAAAAAAGAGACAAATTGGATTTTGTCAAAATTAATAACTTTTGGTCATCAAAGGACATTATTAAGAAAGTGAAAAGATAATCTAAAGAATGGAGAAAATATTTGGAAATCATATATCTGATAAGGGTTTAATATTCTCAGAATATATAAAGAAGTCCTACAACTCAAAAACACCAAAAAAAGACAAACAACCCAATTTTTAAAAAGGGCAAAGGACCTGACAGACATTTCTCCACAGAAAATATACAAACGACCAATGAGCACATGAAAAGATGCTCAACATCATTAGCCATTAGGGAAATGCAAATCAAAACTTCAATGAGATACCACCTCATACCCACTGGGATGGCTATTATTTAAAAAACAGAAAATAACAAGTTTTGGCAAAGATATGGAGAAATTCAAATTCTTATGCATTGCTGGTGGAAATGTAAAAGGTGCAGCCATTGTGGAAAATAGCTTTGTGATTCCTCAGTAAGTTTAATTACCATAAGACCTGATAATCCCACTCCTAAGTATATACCTAAAAGAATTGAAAGCAGGTACTTAAACAGATATTTGCACACCAGTGTTCATGGCGGCATTATTCACAAAATGTTGGACAGTAAAATATATCTGCAGATTGGCAGTTCTTTGACCAGTAAGCCACAAATCTTTCTGGGTCCATTTCATCTATAAAATAAAAAGATTAGACTAGGTGCATTTCCTAGTCTGGAATTTGATGATTAACTTTCATAAATGGAATTACCACCTCCTCCCCCACCCCCACCCCCACCCCCACAAAACCCCACAAAACTGTATTTTATCCTGGGAATGGAAAACCGACTAGGACTTAATTCTAGTATAGTGTCAAGAATAAAGTCCTTCATGAAGTTGACAAACTTGGTCATGAAAATTTTAAAGTCAGATAATCAATATGATTCTACGGAGAAGGTATAAAAACAAGAGAACATGAAACCTGAACTGTGTAAAAGATGTGTTCTTTTTTTAGAATGGATAATTCACAAAGCAGTATAAAATGGTTGAGGGAAAAAAAAGAACGGGTATCTGTAATCATTTTTTTAGGAAACAGCAAGATTAGTAAGCATAAAACTTAAGACTTTCAATCTCATCCAAAGTATTCTACAGAAATAACAATTACAAGTGTTTCTCAACTATCATCTTATATATGTAAAATAGTGTATATGTATAACAGTACTCTTGATATATTAACACACACAAAATTGATGTGTGATGATAACTGAATGTGCTATTTAAAATAACAATTGTTAATAGTCAATTTCTGTCATAAAAGAAGTATTCTAAATCTTTAAAAAAACAAACAAGCAGTGGTCTTGAACACAGTTATGTTGCCATCTTGAACCACTACCACTGTGTTAGAGTTAGAGACCAGAATTTCTAAATAATCTAATTTCCTATTTCCAGGAAGAACATTGGCCTTTGTGTTTACAGTTTAAAAAAACCCTAACTTTTAAATCATTTTGATTCTTTTGGTTGTTCCAAATTTGCAAATTAAACATAAACTCCAATAGATTAAAAACTGTGGAACAAAATTTATCCATAAACTGTAATGTTTAAAACCCAAATAAAAATAAGAGTGTGTAATATAGCTTATCTGTTATTTAAAAACAAACAAACAAACAAGAAACAACAAAACTTTGACATTAAAAACAAGATACAAAGTTTTCCATTATAGCTAATAGAAACTTAAGAGCCTAAGGAATCCCACCCTAGGGAAAGCATGGCGCTAGGGTTTGAAATCAAAGAGATGGAAAGTAACCAAGGTTATAAAGTTGTTTTACAGCCTCCGACCTCTGAATTTAGTAACCAAGTAGACACAGAGAGTCACTATTATTTTACTTACATAAAATTGTTTTTCACTTACATCAAATCAAATTGTTTTACTTTCACATCAAAACTTTAGTAAAATATCCTTTATTCTTATGGGCCTTTTAGCAAAACCACCACACTGAAAGGTTGTAAGCGTATCTCGAATTGATACAGTTTCACTTAGTATTCAGAGAGCAGAATTCCTTTCCTACACATAAGCAGATCTTTATCTGATACCAATTTTCACTTTTGGAATTCCTTCATCTTAGGTCAGACCATCTTTCTTATAATTGCATCATAATATTCTCTGTTTGACTTCAAGTAATGCATATAAATACTTTTAAATTAAGTGAACTGAAGGTAAATTCATTTTGATGATTTTGTTTCATTTTTTGAAATAATTGGGATTATTTTAGGACAGCAGTTCTTAATCTAGAGTTTTTAGATCCCAAGATATGTCTCAGAGACTATCTCAACTCCCTGAAGTTTTATGAAAAATTGTGTATGTTAATCACATATGTGTATTATGTCATAACTTTCATCACATTCTCACAGAGATATGTGACACTGAAAAAGATTTAAAAAAAAAAAAACACTTCTTTAGGATATCTCAAAACCAGAATAGGGAATCACAAGTTTAAGGACTAAGAAGGTGAGATCCTTTGGATATATGCTAATATCTTATAATCAAAGATCTAAAGTCAGTACCTCAAATAATTTTTCTTGGAAAACCAGAATTTCCTAAAAAGCAAGGTTTGAGTTATCTATTACACTGTGTAAAAACAGCTGTGTAAAGGAGCACCTTAAACACATCGATTACAGCCCTGTTGAAAAAACAACCAAGGAGACCCTTTGCTGCTAGTAAGTCAGAGTAAAGGAATGTAACATGCTGGATCAAACCCAAAACATTCAAACCAATGGTCCTCATAATATACCTAAAAATAATATGATGAGATAAATAAATCTGTTCATCCTAGAGTTATCTACCAGCTATCAGAGTTATTCAACACCACCACGATGTCCCTTTATATTCACTTGACAAATATATATTGAGGACCTACTATGTCTAAGGCACTGTCCTATCCCTTATATAGCTTTGAACTAAAGACACAAAAATCCCTGCTTTCACAGAGCTCATATTCTACTGAGGGGAAACAGACACCTACAAAAATAAAACGTTACAGTATGTCATGTAATATTTTTAGGAAGAAAAACAAAGCAGTGACGGGGAGTTTGAGTCCTGGAGGGAAAATGAGTCATTTAGAATAGCAAGATCATTAAGCGGTATATGTAACAATTGGGGGTGCCATGTGGGAGTATAAAAGCAGCCGATATCTGGGGTATCAGAGGTTCAAGCTGTGGAACTATCAAGTGGAAAGGCAGGCGGGAAGATGTCTGGCCTAACTGAAGGACAGCAGGGGGCCAGAGTACCTGGGGTGAAGTGAGGGGGTGAAGGGGGAAAGGTAAAGGTACCGGGTCAGATCAGGAAGAGCCTAACAGTTCACTATAAAGACTTTGGCTTTTACTCTGGTATCAATTCTCAAAAGAACAATGAATGCAGGTCAGAACATTAGCTCACAGGGCTTTTTGAGACATAAAGCTGGCAAACCGCTTCACCTTAGGCTTTTGACTGACTGATCGCATTGAGCAACATAGATCCAAATAGAGGATATTGCAGCCATCGACAATACTGTAGCTGTTTCAGGATTTCCATTTTAGAATTGATCTCTGAGAAATTCACATCCTCGGATACCTCAAATATTGGATTACTCTTCCATCTCCTACAAAACAGATTGGTCCACCTCTGTGCAACTTTGTTCTTAGATAATTTAATTTCTTTCTCTCTCCGATATGTTTCCCTTTCTGTAAAATGTAGTAAATATCCCCTGTCCTTACCTAGCTTGCATGTATTTGTGAATCATTTTAAGCTTCTTGGAAGAAAATTACTGTATACATTAAATGCAACATCATTATCATATTCATCTCTAACCATACCCCACCATCAATTCTGGTTCCTGACAGGACATTGCTCACTTTTAGTTTTTTCTCTACTGCACTTAGCAATTTGAAGAGAATAAAAGAAAAAAAAACACACAAAAAAATGTTCTAATAAACTCTTTCCAGTAACAAAATACAAAGGCATTTTTATTAAAAACAACCAACCAAACAAAACCATGAACCTAGGAATACTTTTAATATTATCTAAAAAATAAATCATGGTTAGTTCTTGAAAAAGAAAATCACTACATATACACACACTTAATTACAAAAACCAAGGCAATGTTTATCCCCAGAACCAGCTAAATGAACATTAAATAGCTTGAAAAGAGCACTACCAGGGGCACAGTTCATTACTTCCAATTAACCTCAGAGATTTATGAATTCGAATTTAGAAAACTGTTGCTGGATTTTCATATGAACTATCAAATATATAAATCTATCTGATTGATGCTTATAAAAAACACCTAATTAACTTGAAAAATTATCATTAAAAATATTCTATAGCTTCCTTCTCTCCTCTGGGTTCCAAGTTTCCAACAACAAAGCCAAGCCAAGAGGGCTCTGAGTTGGGACTGGATGAGGCAAGCACCTAAGAAGATCTGTGCACACAGCCGAATTCTATCTGATGGTATATTTCTGACCATATTCCAAAGTCAATTGTAAATTAATTGGATTTTCTACACCTCCATTAACATAAATTACTGTAGAGCTGACTGTACCTTGAATTTTAACTCTGTACTTCTTTTAAACTTGGCCTTAAAGCAAAATTACAAAATCTACTTTGAAATCTCTGCTTCCAAGGAACTTTAAATGGAGCAATGTTGGCAAAGTGTATTCTATTTCAAAGTTTATTATGTCAGGTTCCTATATTAAATAACTTAGCATAAACTGTTTTAAAATGAACAGAAAGATAATGAAAGATGTTAACTAAAAGTGAGATACTGAGTAAATAAACATTCTGATTTATAAATATCTGTGTAAATGAAATATGAAATGAGAGAAACAGAATAAATACAGAGATTATTATAAGTTAGCAGGATATTGTGTATTATGAATCAACCTGAGAAAATGGTACACACCACTTTCATTGCTTTCTGTTTTGGAAATAAACTAATCATTTATACAAAGCTTACATTGGTGTTTGTTCATCTATGGCATTCTTGGACAAATAGAATTTTAGAGGTGGAAAATCATGGGCTCTGGGGTTCAAGTTCCAGCTATGCCACCTACTAGCTACATGACATTGGCAGATATTAACTCTTGAAGCCTCAGTTTCCTTATCTGTAAAATGTGAAAAAAATACTGTGCTTCTCTCAGAGATATGAGGTTTCGATGAATTAATACATGTCTAAAGTGCATAAAACAAGTTTGGTAGGTATTACATTTCAAGCCTTCAATTTTACAGACAGGGAATCTAAACAAAAAAGCTGAACTATTTTGCCCCAAATTATGCAACCACTTAGTGGCAAAGTCAGAACCAAAAGTCAAGTCCTTTGAATCACAGTTTTAGTCACTTTGTCAATTATACTTTGTTATATAACATTGCCTCTCTGGTTTGGGCAGTTAAAGTTTTCTCTTCCCCACCCCATTATCCCCAAATACTTAATTTCAGGCCCTGACTACAGATAAAGTAAAAATGCAAAGATGGGATAACTACATGTTGACTAATAGGTAAAATTAAGGAGAAGGCAGAGACATTATGCAAAGGGGAATTTGTTCAGGAGGTGTTCAATGTTACTGGCCAAATGCTAAATTACCACCACTCCCATTATAGGTCTGAAGCCTTAGGGCAGTACATTCTAATCTTGATCATAAGTTTATCCTAGAGTCTAAGAAAATCCAGGACAACCAGTGGAGCAGGATGAGTGTGATAGTTAAAGAATTGGTGACCTGTCTTGTGCTACACTAAGATCCTCTGGCTCTTTTTCTCTGAGAGGCAAAAAGATTAATTTTGAGTTGTCTCTCTAAGCAACATTTACAAATAAGGATCAAGGATTGAGAAAGAAAATATGACTTTAATCATTTTTAGAAGTATCAGCAATAATAATACTAGAAATAGAAAAAAAATTGGTAAGTGGTAAACAAACTGGAAATTAGGCAGTGTAAATTCCAGCACATTTTCCATCTACCCTGGTATAAAGCAGGAGAAGAAGAATATACTCAAAATATAAATAAAAGTAGTAACAAGTTATAATCACTATCATTGAGTCCTCAGTCTCTGGCAAATAATTATGAGATCCGGGAATTTACTTTAACATGGTTTTCTGATGGCTAGGAACTACCCATGAGAAGAGCAGTGAAAGGATCTTCTAAATGTATAAACTAAGTAGAAGACAGAAAAAAAAAGGTATGAGGAAATCAGAGAAAAGGGAGAGACAATAATTTTGGCAAATGTAAGGAAAACCTAAGAATTAGACACTTTAAAGGCAGTGGCAAACCTGCTAAAAGGGATCTGAAATGATACAGTAACGCCAACAAACAGCTCTTAGGCAAAATGGGAAGGAAAGCAATATAATTTGGTCAGGGCTAAGATGGGAGTTTTGACATGGAAAAGAAGAGAAATGTAAAAGCAACATTTCCTTTTCTATTTTGACTTTCTTCTAGTATGAAAAAAGAATATTACATTTTAAAACCTTGAATATACCTTGTAAAACACATATTACTGTTGGCAAAGACAAACCTAAGCACAAAAAGTGAGGGATAAGAATCAGGATAAAAATTCTTCAAGGCCTAGCCTGCAATGCCCTTGTATAGCCATCAGATGAGGTTGAGACAAGCAAAGTTATTGTAGAGACAATTCTATGGTCTATTTTATTATTAAACAAATTGGGTCCACATTGTCAAGGGATGTCTCCCTTTGTCTAAGGAAATTTAAAATTGTAATACCAATGAAAACTCAGTTAATTTGGTCCCTATTAAATTGTACACACCTGAATTAATTGAGCAAAACATAAAGGACTGTCTGATTTTCTGAAACTCTGGGAATTCCAGAACCCACAACAAGGTTATTTTTTAAAAAAATCACTGTCCCCATACCTTTACATTTCCCAATGCATAGCATCCCCAATTCTACAAAATCCTGGCAGCATCTCTGGAGACAACCAATCTTAACAGACAGCTAGAATAATTCATAGATAGATGGATATATAGAGTTTTCCAAAATTCCTCAAAGCCAACAGAGAAGACTGCCTTTAGAACTGTGACACCAGGGTACAGCTCTACACCAAGTAAACCAAAGCACAGCAAAGCACAACTCTAGGAGATATAAACAGAACTTCAGTTTAATGGGAGGCTTGGTTAACCACAGTTGAGTAAATCTGAGTGGCAGTGTAATCTGATAAGGAACAAATAGCACGGATTCTAGAAGTGTAAAACCATGTGCCCCTAACACAGTAGAGTTCTTTGAAAGAGTTAATCAAATAGTGGGTAAAGAAAAACAGATGCATATTCATTCAAAAGGTTGATTATTTTTAAGTATCTTATAAAAGGCTATTAAGAAAATTTAGTTAACTGTTGTGGATTAAAAACGGATTAATAGACAAAAAGCCAGGGCCAATACTGAAAATCTCCAGAGATTAATACTAGAATAATGTACAAATTTATTCATGACCCAAAAGATGCCTATGTGAACAGAAAAGGTGAAGAAAGACTGAAAATCGCCCATGATGCTAAACTACCTACTGTAAAGCCTGAAAGACCTTGCTAAATAATTACATATTATGAAATTCCTTCTTGACAAAATAAGGAAAGCATACTTAAAGTATACTGATAGTCTCAAAGTTAATAGTTAAAAAAATACAAGGATTAGCAAGTTTTATTGGGTAAGAAAAGTTAGAATAAGAGAAGATATGATAAAGACTGATAAAATAGTGAATGGTGAAGAGAATGCCAGCTGGTGCCTCTAATTTCTTTCTCCTTCATGCAAACACAGAAACTTTATATACAACTTCATGATTATAGAAGACAACAATTTTTAAATAAAAGAGGAAATCATTTTATGCAGCATATAATTAACCCACTGAACATGCTGCCAAAGAATATTATTAAGGCAAAAAGTTTAGTATGACTCCCAAAGAGCTCAGAGATATCAAAATATGGCTCTATAGTAAAATTACTTAGGATAGAAATTGAAAGGGAGCTCATAGCCTATGCTTTAGGGAAGGTCAGGAAGGAAAGTTTCCTTTATAATTTCCTTATTTGAAATAATTTATGAATTTCAATTTTTAAGTATTCTTAATTCCAACCTAGAATCCAAATTAAAAGATACTCATAAAAAAATCTTACACCATTTTTTTAGATATACTCTTTTTTCTCATTTATTTTTCTAAAGAGTAGAGCATTCCATTTCCCTCAATTCTTCTTTCACTTCATCTATCCCAGCTTCAAAATGTTACATAAAAAGTGATTATGAAGACCCACTAAACCATGTATTTAAAAAATCCTTGTTTGGAAAGGAGAGTTCTACAATTTGTTTCATTATTCCCACCTTCTTTCTCTAAGCAGACAATACTCTAAATTCACTCAATACTCTAGTTCTGTTCATATTCTAAAATAAAAATCTGAGTTTGAATGCTAAGATAAAAAATATTTAACATTTTAACCTGTGTCCAAGAGCTACAAGGAGTGTCCTTTTATAAAATGAATTTTAATCAATAAGCAACATAATTTTATGGAGTAAGAAACGAGAATGCCACCTTAAAAAAGGTCAGCCCTCTAGGCTCTGTCTTCACCATGGGGAATGAGCAATTGGTCTACGAAATGTTATGTCCCCAATCAGTTCATAAAGTCAACACATAAAGAGTAGGCTATGAATGAGTTATAGGTAAAATTCGCAGCCTGAAAGGCTAAGAAAATGTGTCTGAAAAACTCTATGGGTCAATAAAAAAAGAGAAGCTAAATTTAAAATTTTTGAAAGTAATAAAATTGTGTGTGGATGAGACAAAAGTGATCAGTTGGCAGGTTTACACCTTGTGTCCATTTTGTAATCCAGTCCTCTCCATTTTGGATTTAGCAATAGGATGCCACACATGTTGTAAGCTTTGACTGAATTTTAAAAGTGACAAAGTGAACAAATATGCTCCAAAGGCATTCCAGAACTTTAGGGTGCTGTTCACCATTAAAATCAACTCCCTTTTTGCTCACTTCAAATTTAAACAGGATGGAAAGTACAATCCTCAGGTCAAAAAAATGCAAGCTCACATTTTAGCTATCAAAAAAAATGTATTACTTGCAAAGAAAGACCTTAATGTATGTACCTAGAAAGGCAATGTAATCCCAGAGTTAGAAATAAGGAGATGATCTTCTAAAATATAGGATTTGTATATTTCTCCTTGAGTATAAAATAAGAATTTGCTTTAGAATGCCAATAAGGCAATATTGTCAAAAGGTGGAACAAACAGGAAGCTAAACAGCTGAAGTCATAGTATGGTATGTGGTTTGAGAGACAAAAGAAGAAAGCCGTATTTCAAACAGACGGAAAGTGAAATGGAATAAAGTTACCCTTACCTGCATTAATTTTCCTTCTGCTGGAGTTATTTCAGCAACACCAGCAAACACACCTTCCAAAGTGAGATTCAGTTTTCCCGTGGGGTCCATTTTCAAGGGGATCACTCTGATAATAGCTTTCTGCTCTGCTGATCTTTCAGACTCCACTGTTGCTGCCAGTACCAGTCCTGTGCGTCCAAAGCCTGCCTGCAGGGTAGCCATCAGCAGCCAGGGCCAGAGGGCAGCCAGCTGCAGCTGGTGGCCACCACTCATGCTACCAGCTGCAGCGATGCACTTCGGCCATGCATACTGCTTCCAGTAGCTAGTATCAAATGCAGGTTCCCAGATCCAGACAAATGGAGGAAAAGAGAATTTATGCTTCAGTTTCAGAAAGCCAAGTCGTGTTTTTGACCTTTCCTTTCTTTAAAGTATATTCCCAAGAGCAGGTGGCATACTTATTGGGGCAGAGAAGGGTGTTTTCAGCCCACTTCTGCTGCAGGTAGGCCATTTTCTCCCATCTTCACTCTGATTAGTAAAGATCTCACCACTTCTCTTTGGAATTTCCAACTTTGCTTGAGGCTGAATCTCACATTGTGAATTTTAATTATACCAAGTCACTTGGTGTTGGTCTTCCATATGCATCAAGTTGCTGAAGCACTGAACCCAATGTTCATGAACAAAACAAGGCAAAGAAAACTGCTAAGGCCATGCATCCAAATTGGAAGTGAAAAATCTCAGCTCAGAAAATGTAGAGGTGGCCGTTTCTGAGCCACAAACTTTGCCAATGGTAAATGACTAAAGATCTCAAGAATTTGTTTTAATGGGGGGAAGAAAGGGAACATTAATAAACAAAATTTCAGGCCACACCTTGAGGGTTGTCCAAAGATGCTATAACAGGTATTCAGAAAAACATTTCCACATTAAACTATATTTCAGTACAGCCAAAGTTCTAAGCCCACTGACTTTATAAACTTTTCATAAACTTGGACATAAACTATTTTTTGTGTTCTACCAAAATCTGGCTATGAATTAGGTGTCTAATTTATATATCTTCACATTTTACACGATAATCCTAAGCATTACAACTTTTTCCAGCTTTATTAATTAGAAGAACATTTGAAAAGGTTAGCTCCGCAATTATTTTTTCCAGTTAAAATTCATATCTCTATCTCCATTTCCCTTTCTCTCTTAACGGAGTCCAGCTTTTATACCGCTCGAGAATGCCAAAACTTTGATTTCCCATGAGATGCTTTTAGAAACTACTTTAATTTCCAGATCTTATAATCTGTAATTTTCTAGGTTTATAAGAAAGACAAAAGATTATTCCTAACACGTTTTCAAATTTCTTGAGGGGGTAGGGAATAACAGATAGGGGGAGTGATTAATCACAGGCTCTGAGTCAAACACCCTGAAAAAGTAAAAATAAGCCCAAGTAGAGTAGATCTGGGCTATTTTTAGGCACATTCGGGTATTTGTATTAAGATTTTAAAATGTGCACTCCTAAGTAAATATAAATGCACTTCCTCCACAAAGCCCAGCAGATTCAGAGATCAGGTTAAAAAATCTTACAAAGTCTCCAGAATAAGAGCTGAAAAGCCAAGCAATTGAACATGAACCTGTTATATATAGATCCTTTTCTTTTGCTGAGGCAGAGAAAAAAAGAAAAAGAATTTCAAAAGAAATCTGCAAACCTGTTGTGCTGTCCGGCCCACAGGAATCCACGGGGGTGAAACAAATTCAATTATGCTTTTATAGATCCTGCTCAAAAAAAATTTAACTGCTTAACCAAGTACAGCTCATTCTTCCACCTTCTTACTCTGCAACCAAACCAAGTGCCCCACACTGCAGGTAGGTGCCGAGAAATTCCACAGCCTGAAAAAATAATCCATGCAGGTCAAAGGCAGAAATTTATTCCAGGATGAGAGCTAGTGTCCCCAAGAACTCTAAAAACATTTATAGAGGATCCAAAATCATTTCTGAAATCTCCTCTAACAAAAGTTCTTTTTCTCCCCGAACAACATATAAAATGATCAAATCCTGAAAGAGAAAAGAAGCAAAGTAGCAAACACATCAGCAACAATTCACTACCAGGAACACAGAAAATCCCAGAGGGAGAAGGCAATATCTCTGAATCATGGATGGACTTGGAAAGTTCAGAAGGATTCAAGTGCTTCCCTTCAAGAAAGACATTTCTGGATGAACTCCCTAGAGGAGGAAGCCTGTGGTTTGTAATTGGTGTTCTAGCGCTGACTCCCTCCCCTGGGACTGCAATCACGCTCTCTACCTGCTGACACAAAGTGTGGGTGGAGCAGCTGGACGCAACCACCCTCCACCCCGCCCCTCCTCCTGGCTGGCTAGGGCATAGGGTTGGGTGAGCACGCACTTAGCCAGACACATTCATTCACTTTCTCTGCTCTCTCAGCAACTCTACTCCCTCTACTGAGCCACAGCCAAACTGCATCCAATTCAATTTTCAATACTTTTCTCTAGGTAAGCAAGCTACCACATGTAAATCAGGGTCACTGAAACAGACATCTAAGCAGATTCTGTACCCAGTAGAGCACAGGTGGGTATGAGGAAATAAAGAGGCAGAAAATGAAAGCAAACCCAGAAAAAAGAAGAATTGGCATACCAGGTTTTATAAAAATAAGCTCAAAGGGATTTCTACTCTTTCCAGGTTTTAATGTCTGTAAGTGGCGCAAAGCCAGAACAGTGATCCTGTGCTCAGTACTTACTGATTTATTGCTCTCTTATATCAGCTACTTGAGAAGGACTCTGTCCATTTTACGCATAGCTTTTCTTCAGCTCTTACTAATTTAAGTTCATTAGCTCTTTTCTAAACTGTGCTTATATGGAGCTTTCAGATCAGATTGATGTCAGAGGTTTGGAATCCAACTTTAATTTTCTTCTCACATCTTTGAGAAATGAAATAATACCATGGATCAGACCTCAACGTAAGACTGCAAATAAGTCTATGTCATGAATCCAGGCAAAGGGTAAAATATGCTTAATGAGAAGAACATAGGTAAAAAGAGATCTAATTTTCAGCTAATTACCATGCTCATGAACTATAACCCTTCTAGTTTCCTTGTCATTAGAAATAGTGCAAAAGTTTCAAATATATGTTTCTAAAGTTTGAATTTTTAAGTTTACCAAATTATATTCGACTGTGGCTGGAATAAACTGCTGCCAATAATCTTTCAAAATTGTACAAATGAGCTTCTGTTTGATCATCTGTAAAATGTGGATAATAATAACTGCATTGTCAGTTTGTTGAAAAGATTAAATGCCTATGAAAGCAAAAAGTAAGTGTGACCTATTTACCTTGCACATTTTTTTTCCTATAGAAGGCTTATGGTGATAATTTCAGAATTTTAGACCCAATAACCAGCCTAGAGCAGAAAGAGATTTTCTAAAGTAAATTCTTAATTTAGCACTTTCTCCCTTGGTTGTACCTTAAAAACATACTGCAAGTATAAATTGTTTTGTAGCTCCTTTCCTAAAGTTATAGAAACTGCTCTAATTCTTCCAGAGAGAATTTCTGAAAATTTGTTATGGTTTTACATTTTATTTGATATATGCCACATAACAGTATAGCATAAATTAAGCAAAATATACATTATTCTATTACTGACATATGCAATAAATAGCTTTAAACTAAACAAAAAGTTTTCATAACCTACAAACGGGCTCTGCCTCACCTATTTCTGCTTGAAACCTGCAAAGGAATTTAGTGACCCAATATACATACTTAAATTGAAAAGACAAAAACAGTCACAGATGTGGTTATCCTTTTTTGAGGAAACTCCAAGGACTGGGAATGATGATGAGATAGAATGAACCTGGGGACCTTGAGAGTTGGGATCAAACAAAACAGCTCTATGAAGTTTAGTTCTCTGAAACACTGTTTATTTAGGTCACCAGAATTGACTAGCAAGGTAAATTATTCTCTGTCTTCAAAGTTTTGGAGTTATCCTTCAGGGGCTGATAAACTGAACTTCAAGACATCCATAGAGATGACATAAAGATACCATCACTATGGTAATGAAATGCCCATCTCACTGACATCTATTACCTAATATTACACATAAGACACATTATCCTTCAGGATCAACTTTCATATCTGGATTGACTAAAGTTACTGAAGACCATTCATCCTTTTCAAAAAAACTAGGTTTTTGTAAAACATGTCTGGGAATTACCCTTATCCTTAATGGCATAGTAAAGATTCAATCTCTGCTCAAGTACAAACGAAAAAACAGAAGCCACTATACATTTCTTAAAAAGTCAGATTCTTTGAAAAACAGAGTATATTCTCTTTGGAACTTTACCATTATGATTAACGGTCATAATGACTGAGTTTTCTATTGATCACCAATCAAATAGTAAAAATAAGCAAGACAAGTCTAGTTGGAACACTCACTTTATTGTTGATTGATTGAAATTCATTGGTGCTTAAGGTGCTGAAATACTGGTGTGCTAGTCAGGAACCTTGTTAGAATGTGTCAGACTCTATTGGCTAATTCACGCAAAGATTTTATTTTATCTTTTGCCGTTTTGCCCAAGTCAGTGATGATAGCTTCAGCTGATAGGTACCAGACATGTGAGTATAGCAGGAGATCCAGCTCCTCGGTCTGTTGTATTCTTATATAAAAAAGTTTGGAAAGCTGATTAAGGCATTTCACTAACTAAGCCTTAAAACCACTGAAATTAAATCTATGCCAAGGTTCCTGCTTGACACATGTTCCTCAAAAGATATTATCTCTTTCAACAAATACAAGGTTAAGAAAGGCACATTTAAGGGAAGGAGCATCACCTACACAGTATATCAGCTTTTCAACATGACAGAGAAAAAGCATTCTTTCATTTGGAAATTGGGTCTCCTTTTAACATACTCTGCCAAAAGATACAGTTTGGCCGAAAGATGTAGGCATCTTGGTAATTTGTTCATCTTTTAAACCATGTTAACAAAGATGAAAAAAACGCCCATTACATGGACATCAACTAGTCTAATAAGATGGACCAGACAGGTTGTTTTTCAGAACCCACTCTCGTAAGTAAACTGAGTCACTGTAGACCTTTTCCAAAAATCTAGATCTCTGTTAACACTTCTAGGGCTTGACATCATTGGGAAGGCACAATGCAATTTAAGAAATAAATTAAGTCTCACCAACAATGGCTAGAATAGTACTTATATCATGTCACTAAGAGCCTTTTTTTTTAAGTTAGTTTATACTCCTAGGAATTTCCTTTTGTTTCTACAGTTGCTTACTAGGAAAACTGAGGCAGGTCCAATAAGAAAGTTTTAGTCAATTTAAAAGACTTTAAATCAGAAATTATTTTATGCTGTCATTGAATGAGCAAGTGACGGATCAACCAAAGAAACTGGACATCCAAGAATCCAAGATACCTCTCCTAGTGAGCTGAACTTAAAAACCAGTCCCACAATCCTACCACTCAAATTAAGAATCCTATAGAGGGGATAAAATAAAAATGTTATAGTCTATCCCACTCTCCAAAATTCTCTCAGAAGCTTAAACCAGACATAAACTATTAAAAAGATCAATGGCATGGCTTCTGCTAAATGACTACCAATGCGTTTTCTCCAAATTTTGTACACAATATTTTATATAGATGAGGATTTATACTTACTGAATGTAGAAATCTAAAATAAGAAAACACTGTGTTAAATCCCTTAATGTTTTTGTTCACACATTGCACATTTTTCCTTCAAAATAAAAATATTACACATGCATCCTTTATCCTTCTATATGGCAATATTAATAAAAATAAAAAGCTATTAAAACCTTTAAATCTACCAGCATTTATAAATACAGTTATATTAAACAAATTAAATACTTTTCTTTAGAAGACATTTAAATAAGTGATATATTAACAAAACCCTTTTTACCATTTCTGATAATGTATCATTAAAATTAAAGATGAGAAAATAGAAGAATGCTCCCATTAATATAAAAGAATCAGAGGCTGTTAAGTGTGATGGATGGTCCAAGTCCGGATGCCTTGCTCTTGAAACAGAATGCTGAGTTAGGAAGTAAGAACATTTCCTGGTTAATCACTTGGAAAATTAGCTCTTTCCCAGAGTTCTTCCCTGGAATCCCTGACCCATTTAGACCTGCGATCTTGGTGACCTCACATACCTTTTCTTCTCACACAATCTTCTTAATTTAAAAGGTCCACACTGTGACTTGAAACAGATAGTCTGAGCTCCCCACTGGAGTTGTGCTGACTAGTTTCAGAGTTGCAAGAGGACAAATCAGCATATACACGCAAATTGTTCTCCAGTACCATAGATGCAGCAGTTTTTAGATGTTTCTTTACTATAACAGAAGGCCAGGACTTTTTATTTGAAAAGGATCTGGGCAGCAAAAAACATGGCTGCTAGATGTTTAGTAGTTTGTCAAGATAAATAATCTGAACCGAACAGCTGTAGTAAATCCCAAATTCCCAATTCTCAATTAACAAAATTCTCAATTAACAAAACAAATAATACTTTTTTTTCATTAACACAACTGAAAAAATCCCAACAGTGTGTCATGTGCAAGGCTAGTCTGCCTCCAGCTACAGCTAGTGCACAATGTCACAATTGTCATCCGCTCCTCACTCTTTTAATTCTTCCTCCTTTGGAAAGTGCTCCTGCTTGCAGGCCACATCCACCAGCAGATGAAGATCTAGAAAGCAAGGAGAACTGTTTACTCACTCTTAGTCTCCCAGATGTAGCATTCTACAGAAAAGTCTTCAGACAAGAAGAAAAACTTGTTTATGATTCAGCTGTAGAATTGTCTCTAAAATAATATTGTCCCACCTGACTCTCAACTTCAGGACAGCTCTGTAACTCTAAAGCACACAGATGGAACCCAGTTGCTAACCCAAAGGGACTAACCGTTTAAAATTTATCTCTTTTTAGTGGTGTGACCAAGCCTCTTTTCATTTCAATTGCCTTTTTATAAATGATAAAGAGAAAGGAAAAATGTCAAAGGGACCAAAGTGAAATACACACTCACAAATGAAAATTCATTTCCTCCATGGTAAAAAATACATGAGTGGGTTGTAGGAATATGAAAAGGTGATACCTCCAGAAAAATAATGTTATTATAAATAATCACTACTTTTCCAAAGTTAATTGCCTCCATAAAACTTCCACTTATTGACTAATACAGCTGAACTCTTATGAAAACACCTATCTGAATTGTCTGTTAAAAAAAAACAAAAGGAAGCATAACCTTCACAGAGGTCAAGAGATAAAGAGTGGTTCATTAAGAACAGAAAGACATAAAAAAGTGAACTCTCAGTTCAAGTACTAGTTCTTTAATACAATAAAAGGCTAAGACCATGTATAGAAGTGGAACTAAATGGCCTGGACAGGAGAGCATTCAATAAAATGGAATTCTATCACCACGTTTGAGAAAATCTAGATAGTGTCTGGAATAGTACCTAATTCTTGTCATATTTCATAAAAGGTAGATCAGTCACCAGGGGAAAGTGTTCACTTATATGGATAAATTACAACCTATTCATAAGGAGCAAGTAGTTTATCCAGAAGAGCATCTTGCAGGTGGAAGAACAGACCATCAATGTATCACTTAAACTGGCTTCTTTAAAGTCTAAATAATAACAATGACAATAATGATAATGACATCATATTTACATAGCATCTGTTTTTTCAGGTAGGTAAAATGCATTATTATAAGCACATCTAATTAATCCTGAGAGTAAGTAGATAACTTAGAAGAAGCTCTAAGCTATATGGCTTAAAAGTAAGGCCTGTGGTTTCCAAAACTTGCTGCATATATTGATGCCTAGGGTTCCGACCCCCAGACATTCTGACTTAATTGGTATGGAGTGCAACCGGAGCATCAGGATTTTTAAAAGATGGCCAAAAGATATAGAAGGAATAACGCCTAATTACAATCTTTCTCTAAACTCTTCAGCTCCACATCAGAGCAAGAAAGACAGGTCATATGGTAATAGAAAATACTAAAATTTGTGGACTGTGAATAGACCCATTTATAACAGAACTCTGAAAACAGAGTGGGGATTCTTAATAATGACAAAGGTAAAGACTATTAAAGCAATTACAAATCTTATATGGAAATAGGCTGAAGAATAGCAGCGACAAACTCTCTTAACCTTAATGTTTGACCTTTAAAATAACATTCGGCACTCAGTTACTAATAATTAGTAACAAAACAGAATGATTTTATTAAAATGGGTTTCCTTCATTATCAAAACTGCCAACCAGAGGGTTAGAAAGCGCTGAGACCAATGTAAATACAAAAAGACACAGACTAATCTGTTGCTACTAGAGGTTTATATGACTTCAATCTGAAGGGAAACTTGCATACTCATCAGAAAAGATAAGTATTTTGGAATCACAGCACTGAGTTGCTTTGAGAGATAAAAGGCTATGAGGGACAAGAACATTGCATCTACTTGTTTGGGAATGTTAATTTCTGCTGAGAGTAACCTCTAGGGCTTTGGGGCTATTACCTTAATGAAATCTCATCCATAATCCAATAGCTACAAAATGAACAGTCTTTTCTTTAGAAATGAATTGAACTTTGCTCTTAAACATCAAGTTTCCCTTAATTGTAAAACTAAACATCCCATTAGAACATAACATAGTGTAGCTTCCACAATGCAATTTAAAAAACAACAAAAAAACTCAAAATGACAGCAAGAATAACCCTCTTCTACCAAACACACAAACTGTATTTCATATGATCTGGAAAAACACCAAAATCTTAGCAGTGATTACATTTTAGCAAAACAGAGGATTGGAGGAAGGGGAAGGGGGTTTTCCAATACTACTTAAAAATCTTCTGCAGAAGAAAAACAAAGAAGGATAAGGAATAGAGATTGAAGGAGGGCAGGACATGGGGAATTAGGGAGCGATTTCAGATAGCATGGTCAGGAAGGTTTCTATGATGAACTGGCATTTGAGCAGAGCACTGAATGAAATGAAGGAGCAAGCCATGCAATGCGGTCGCAGTTGAATTGTCTGGGGGGGGGGTGCGGCTGGTTGCTGAACTCTCGGCTTTTGGCGTTGTTTGGAGGGTACCGGCGGTGGGGGCTCTTTTCCGGAGGCGAGGGCGAGGCGGGGGACTGGGTCCGGTCCCCGGCGGAGGTGTGCAAGGTGTGGAGGGTGGCGAGAAGGAACAGGCAGGACACGGTTCTTTGAGGGTGAAGAAGCCAAGAGCGTTTATTAGGGGTGAGCACAGGTTATATAGGCTGGCATAGAGGGCGGGGGTTGTTACAAGTCAATGCTGAGGGGATAAAGGCTAGGATTGGTTCTGAGAGGGTGCGGAGGTTAGGATTGGTTCTAAGAGAGCACGGAGGTTGTTTGAAAAGGGGCGGGAGTTGCTCTGGCAATGGTGTCTGGCAACAATGTATGCGCACTGGTGGTGATGGGAGTTGCACTGGCAACGGGGAGTGTCCGGGCAAGATAAGGGGGTGGGGAAAAGGCGGTTCCCTCCGGCAAGCCTCCCCTAACGGTGGTATTTTGGGTGAGGAAATGGGGCCTGCCTCCGGCCTCACTTTCCCAGGCCTGGGGGGCAGTGGAGGGCGCTGTCGCCCGTGCCCACCACCCTCCCCAGGGGCTGATCAGGTCCCCCAGCCCAGGCCCGCCAAGTCAAAGCACGTAATCAGTGTCCCGCATTTCCCCCTTCTTTTCAAATTAAAGGAAGAAGCTTACCGGAGAGGTTCGCTAAGGGATGAGGGAAGGGGAAGGTTGGGGAGGGGAAAAAGGGTTGACGGTGGCTCAGCGAGGCTGGAGCTCAGCGTTGGTGTGGCGCCTGGGCGCTTGACAGGGGCCTTGCTGCTAGCGGGATGGGTGAAGGTGGGAGGTTTAAAGTTGAAGGTTTAGAGAAGCTGGAGCTCGAGGTTGGTATGAGGTTTAGGCAATTGAGAAGGGCCTCGCGGTCGGCGGGTTGACCGGTGGCGGTGAGGTTGCGGAGGGTTGGTTGTCATCTCGGAGTAGGGAGCGTTAGAGGTGGCGAGTCGCTGGTACTGGATTTGCACGAACGAGGAAAAAATAGCATCTGTTTGTTTCCTTACAAGTTGAACAATTCTACGGATAATACAGGGTTTTAAAGTGAGAGCTAGAATGATTATTAGTAAGGGGCCGAGGAGAGGGAGGAGGTAAGGGAGGAGGGGGGTAAAGATATGGGACCAATAACTGGTGGCTTTACGGTTTTTTTTGCGTTGTTCTAGTCTCTTTTGGACCTTTTTTAGGCTGTCTTCGGCGAGACCTGTGGAATTGGCATAAACACAACACTCTTTTCTTAGGGCGGCGCAGAGGCCTTCTTTTTTGAGGAGGAGAAGGTCGAGACTTCGGCGGTTTTGGAGCACTACCTCAGAGAGGGAATTGACAGAATTTTTAAGATGGGAAATAGCGTTTTGTAGGTGACGAATGTCCTCGTTAACAGCCGCCCGGAGGTGAGTTAGGGCGGAGCTTTGACTGGCTAATGCAGCGATTCCGGTGTTAGCGCCTGCAAGACTTAGGAGGGAGGCAATTGTGAGGGCGGTGATGGGCTCTCGCTTTTGTAGAAGGGCAGGATTTGCAGTTCTTTCCAGGCGGAGGAAGAAGTTTTCTTCGCTGTGGTATAAGACCCTAGGGATGAGGACAATTAGGAGGCAAGTTTTATTAGTTGTCTTGAGGGTTTGTACATTAAGGCAGGGGGTAAGTTCTGTAGAGGAGCAGAGCCATTGGGAGGAGTTGTGGGGAATAAGAAACTTGGCAGAGTTGCTGGGAGAGGAGTAGTTGGCACAAGCTGTGAGGCTGGGAGAGTTACTCGAGCGAGGGCAGATGCCCTTTTCTGTAAAGGAGACTGAATGAAAGGTTAGGGGGACGGCAGAGGTATTTTAATTGCATTTTGAGGGGCTGTCCTCTGTGTTTTCTGAAAAGGAGAGGTTGGAGGCAATTGGCTCATACAGGGGGGAAGAAGTGGAGAGGCAAAGCCAACAAGAGGAGGTAAGATTGGGGCTGGAGAAATTTACCGAGGTGAAGGCTGCTTGGATAAGGCCGAGGAGGGGAGAGGAGTAACGAGAGGGGGGTAAGAAAGGTTGGGGTGATGGGGTTGGCGATGCGTTGTTTGCAGCTGAGGTGTGGCTGGTTGGAGCTGAGGTGCGGCTGGAGGGCTGTGGAAAAAGGGGGTTCACTCGGACTGGGGTCCAGGCCCAGGTGTACTGTTGTCATCTGGTGCACCAGGTTGCGGAGACGACGGCGTTCTCGTCTCGTTAGACGCGTGGTTGCTGGTGGCAGGCCGGATTGCCCTTTCTGGGATTTAGATTGGTTGTGCTGCATCATCTGGGAAAACACAAGCAAACCCACGCCCCTGGGCGAGGAGTGGGGAGGGACCCTTCCAGGCATTATTTTCTGGGTTCTTCTAGTAAACCATTGGGGCTTGGGTGGGCCTATACGAGGGCCCCCAATGTTTATGTAGGGGCGAAAGCCCATCCTTATTGAATGTGAGTAGATTAAGGTGAATAAGGGCTGCTATGATAAGGTCCCCTGGAGTTGCCTGGGGGAGCATTGCCCTTTCTTTTTCAATTTGTGTTTTTAAGCGGCGATGGACGGCTTTCACAATGGCTTGACCCTGAGGATTATAGGGGATGCCGAAATGATGGGTGATGTTATATAACTGAAGGAAGGCTGCAAAGGAGGCACTGCGATAGGCAGGCTTATTGTCTGTTTTTAGGTTTCAGGGAACTCCCATGAAGAGAATTCCTTGTCTTAGGGCCTTGATACAGTGTTTGGCCGTTTCCCCGGCAAGGGGGACTGCATAACACATGGCTGAGAAGGTGTCAATTATTACATGCACATATTTGAGACGTTTAAAGGACAGAACGTGAGTTATGTTCATTTGTCATTTAGAATTGGGTTTTAGGCCTTGTGGGTTGACTTCCTGAGGTTGCAGGGGGCCAAGCGGCGCAAAGGGTGCACAAGTGGCACAATTGCGGACAAGATGTTTATAGGTATTTAGGGGGAGGCCACATAGATGATGTAATGATGTAGTCGAAAAGTGAAACCTGGAATGCAATAACTTGGCCTGATTAACAGCATTCCCCGGAGGGGCTGCCGTGTGGGTTAGCATAGCTTGGGTAGTCTGAGCTGAGACCGCTTGGTCTACTATATGATTGCCATTAGCCAGGGGCCCCGGAAGGCCTGAATGACTACGAATGTGGCTAATGAACCAAGGATCCTGTCGATGCTTCAGGATGCTTCTGAGGTTAGAAAGTGCTTTATTAATGGCCGAGTTTCCGGGGAAAAAGGTGGAAAACGCGAGGACTTGGCAGACCTGATACGTGTAGAGGCTGTTAGTGAAAATGTTTACTGGGTGGTTGCAGTGGGCGTTTAGCGCGTATGACACTGCCAGAATTTCCCCCACTTGGACTGAATGAAGGTTGACATAACTGAATAGGCGGGGATCCGGATGGTCCTGCGAATAAGAGAGGAAGGCGAAACGGGTTTTGGAGGCGTTAGTGAAGACGGTGGTGGCACCCGGGATGGGTGCAGAGGAGGGGAAAGGATGGAAGGGGCTGCGGAAGGGAAGCTTGGCGAGCCCCTGTAACAGTCGATGGCTAGGATAATGGCAGTTGAATTCCTCCTGAAATTTTTCTAAGAGGATTTGCATGTCTGGGTTATTACGTATAAGCAGGCGGGTTTGGCCTGCGTTTAGGGGCCAAACAATTTTTTCCGGCGGTTCTCCAAATACATGAACAGCTAGAGTGACTAGATCTGAAGCTAGGCTGATTTAGAGCCGTACTGCGGGGCAAATTTTTTTAAGTTGGCTTTTAGCAGGGTGCACTCAAAGTAGAGGGCCTGGCACGGGAGTGGGGGTAGGGGCAGCGCTGTTTTAAGGGTTGCCTTGAGGTGTAGAAGGCAGCGCGCCCCACGTTGGGCGCCAGTTGCGGTCGCAGTTGAATTGTCTGGGGGGGGGTGCGGCCGGTTGCTGAACTCTCGGCTCTTGGCGTTGTTTGGAGGGTACCGGCGGTGGGGGCTCTTTTCCGGAGGCGAGGGCGAGGCGGGGGACTGGGTCCGGTCCCCGGCGGAGGTGTGCAAGGTGTGGAGGGTGGCGAGAAGGAACAGGCAGGACACGGTTCTTTGAGGGTGAAGAAGCCAAGAGCGTTTATTAGGGGTGAGCACAGGTTATATAGGCTGGCATAGAGGGCGGGGGTTGTTACAAGTCAATGCTGAGGGGATAAAGGCTAGGATTGGTTCTGAGAGGGTGCGGAGGTTAGGATTGGTTCTAAGAGAGCACGGAGGTTGTTTGAAAAGGGGCGGGAGTTGCTCTGGCAATGGTGTCTGGCAACAATGTATGCGCACTGGTGGTGATGGGAGTTGCACTGGCAACGGGGAGTGTCCGGGCAAGATAAGGGGGTGGGGAAAAGGCGGTTCCCTCCGGCAAGCCTCCCCTAACGGTGGTATTTTGGGTGAGGAAATGGGGCCTGCCTCCGGCCTCACTTTCCCAGGCCTGGGGGGCTGCGGAGGGCGCTGTCGCCCGTGCCCACCACCCTCCCCAGGGGCTGATCAGGTCCCCCAGCCCAGGCCCGCCAAGTCAAAGCACGTAATCAGTGTCCCGCAATGCAAATATCTGAGTGAAGAACATTTCAGGCAGATAGAATAGCAAGTGTGAAGGCAGGAATAAGCTTGTGTTCCAAAAATAATGAAGAGGCTATTGTGGCTGAAATAGATGAAGGAGATGGAGGGTGGTAGGATGAAGTCCAAACAGTTGCCAGGGACCAAATCATTCAGCATTTTGTAGACCATAGAACGGATTTTTAGATTTTATTCTAAATGTAATGGAAAACCATTGGAGAAATTTAAACAGGGAAATAATGTTATAAAAGGTCACTTACTGCTGTGTAGAGAAACTCCATGAATTGTATTTCTGCTTACATTCTAATTACAAAAGCTAACTTTTTAGCAAAGAGGTTCTAGCTTAATCATAAGTCATTTCCCCTTGACTCTAATAAAATGAAAATATGATTAAGTGTCACAATAATGCCAACATTTCACAACTCTTATGTTTCATACCAGGAAGCCAAGGTCAATTAAGACTCATCTATCAATACTACTGACCAAAGCATAAGGCTTTACTTAGACAAAAACAACAGGAAGAGTTAATAAAGATAATTAATTGTGCTAATTATTTTATCAGTTACACGTATAACCATAATATGTTGTGAAAGAGAGGAAATTATTATTTTAACAGCAGGCAGCAGAGTTCCTCTTAGGCAGGTGATTGTCTTTGTCGAGGAATAAACCTCGCTAAGTTGCTTTGGGAGGGGAAGATGAAGTCTCAAGGACATCGGGAAATAAAAGGATACCTAACCTTCTCTGCCTTAGTAAAACACAGAAATTCAGGGCCTCAGGAAAGAGCAGAAGAAAAAGAGACCACAGAAGTGAAAGTATGGTACTATACAGAACAAGGAAAGAAGAGAACATGGCAGGAGGCCTATTGACTAGTGACAAGAAAGGATGAGAAAGCAGTAAAGTGACTGAAGGACTTTTAAAGAGAGAGATGACCAACATTCCATTTAAAATTAATTTCCATACTTTAAATGCAAATCTTTTATAACTTCCCAAATCTTCAGAAAAGTATGCTACATGCACAAATGTCTAGTGAAAATTGGGGGCAGGGGGCAGAATAAAAGAAAAAGGGGTAAGTTCTGCATCTGGCTTGGTATGGAACAGACAGAAGACAACACCTCTGAGAGGTAAAATATGGATGAATCTGAAATTAAGCAGAAGCAGGAACTCAAAAATAAAAGCCATTGTGAACCTCGGAAATTCCCCAAAATCTTGGAAAGACATTTTTGATGTGGGATAAGGTTAGCTTGATTGATTCATATCTAAACCTCAAAAGTCAGGTTAATAGCTGGGATATAAATATTTTAAAAATACATTCTGTAAATTGCTCTTATTATTTTGAGGCCTTTATATTCACATTAAATGGATACTTTAAAATATTTAAGCTACTTCTAGTTTTCTTTTGGATTTTTTTTCAATTTTAAAATGTAGGAAAATACAAAAAGAGGATGACAATTCCCCCATAATCACACACACACACACACACACACACACACACACACACACAAATTAAGAAGTAAAAAATACCCCCGATCCCTCCAATTCTACCTTCCCAGAGGTAACCAACTATTACATGAATCAGTTTTATCCTATTCTTCCAGATGTTTTTCTACAATTACACAGCATATACTTCTCTGTCTTTTTCTTTCTAAAAAGGGAGGTGTGCTAGACATATTGTGCTGCAACTTGCTTCATTCACTTATTATGGACCCTTATCATCTTTCTATTTCAGAAAGTATCAAGTTACTTTGATTTCTTAAATGGTTGCATAGTATTTGATTGCATGAATATATCACAGTTTATCTAGATCCCTATTATTAGGAATGTATGCTTTTTCCAAATTTTTGCTATTATAATTAGTTCTGTAGTGAACCAATTTCTAAGTGTCTTCAGAAATAAGCCTATTTGTATAGGGGGATTCCTAGAAGTGGAATTGCTGAGTGAAGGGCATGGGCATTTTAGTTACTTATAAATAATGCCAAATTGTTCTCCAAAAGGCTATAACAACATACATTCCAGTTACCGTGTATAAGAGGTTCCTTTTTTCCCACACCTTTCTCAAACCTGTATATTATCAACAATTTAAGTTTTGCCAATCAGAATGGCAAAGAAACTTCTGATTGATTTACTTTGCATTTGATTACGAGAAGGGTTGAACATATTTTACCTGTAATTCAATATTTGTGTTTCTTCTTCTGAACTGCACATTCATATCATTTGATTTCTTTTTATTTGGGTTGTCTTTTTCTTACTGATTTGGAAGAGCTTTTTATGTATTATGAATAAAATGCTTTACATGCTGTGTTTTAAATATTTTCCCTTAGTCCATGTGACAGGGACTCCTAATATTCTTTGTTTATATATAGACAAATGGCACCCAGCTAAAGACAACATTTTCCGGTTCCCTTTAACCACATAACAACTGAGGGCTAGCAGAGAGAAGTGAAGCTGCCGCATCAGTTCTGGACAGCTTACACTCAGACTGTAAAAAAGGGAAAAAATAAACTATCTTGTTTAAGCTACTGTTTATTGTTTTGTTTTGTTACAATAGCCTAACCTATACCCTAGTATAGAATTTTAGGTACTGATATAACTCAAACTAAAATTTGTGGTGTTGGCTTAACAATCTAACAGCAGGCGATTAGGACAGATAAAGCAGGTTAGAATGCTAGTGATCTCTGTTATCCATGTGAAAACATTTGGTGGAATTGTTGCCTATAATACCCTGGAAGGCAGACCACATGCTACATGAGCAGGTAACCATAGGGGAAAAGGTTGACAAAATTCACAATGTGTTGGCTGTTTCTTGACAGGTTCAGCAAAAACCTTGAGAAGAGATGAACTCAGGCGGGAAGGAGATGAAACAGATAACGAAATATAGCTCTAAGAGTTTTCTCTGCCTGTGGATGTCAACCTAAATTGAGTAGAGTTCAGTAATTTGTGGGATATGCACCCAACTGCTTCAACATCCCAACTTGAAGCAGTAGAAAGAAGTGCCTCTAAAGAGGGCCCCTGAGACACATTTTGAGGACAAGTAGTTGGAAGCTGACGCTTGTCCTGGAGAACACCATTTTGGGGTGCAGCCTGAGAGCAGGCAGGCACCAGCCACATGCCTTCCCAGATAACAGAGGTTTTCCGATGCCAGTGGTCTTTCTCCAGTGGAGATGCCCCATTGTTGATGCCTTACCTTGGACACTTTATGGCCTTAAGACTGTAACTTTGTAACTAAATAAACCCCCTTTATAAAAGCCAAAAAAAAAAAGAGGGCCCCAAGCTTTTCTCAAGCACCTCTTTTAAGAATCTCTGATAGACAATGAGAGGGAGCTCTATAACAAAAATCACTCTTTCAGATGCTCTCAATACAGAAGCCATTAGGTTGAGGGTAGGGGATGGGCAAGGCATAAACAGTAAATCAAATACCAGACTTTTTAGGCTTAAAAACTATCTAAATGAGGTCTTTAGCTTTGGCAACTCACATTTGGAATGACCAAACCAGAAGTCTACCAAGTTTTTTAAGAAAAGAATTGAATTGCCAGAGAAATAACAAGCCTGGCCTGCTAAGGTGTGTGATTTTTCAGACCCTGAAGTAATCCCTAGGCCCCTTAGATCCACTCTTGCAGGAAGTGGGCAACAAAAACTATATAGCACCAAAGAAATGCATACTCTCCAAGGCCCACTTCAGATAAAGTTAAGAAGAGTAATGGACAAGGAAGAACCTTCCAAAGGGGGAAAGCCAAGAAAAATACTCCTTGAGAGTAACAGCAAGCTTTCACAAATATGCTAACTAAGGAACTTATCCTACTACCAGGGCAGAAAGTCTTTGTAGTTTCTATCCAGCAGGATTTGATATAAGCTATGAATCAGTGACTTCTGCATGTTTCCTAGTTTTCTCTTTACTGAATGAAAGTTTGAAGCATCCTATTCCTATCCTAAAACTCTAAACTGGGTATGTGCAAGCAAGGGGGAAAAGGGCGGATAGCTTGTATTTTATTTTATAAGTCATCAAAAGAGGAGTCAGCTAAAAGAACAGGATTTCATATTACTTAGAGATCCTGGACTTTAAGTAGGATGCAGTAGTTGGGGATTGTCTTTGGAATTGTTTCCCTTGAAGAGAATGTGAGCATGCCTATGTATAAGAAGGGCATGCTCTGATATTTGGGTAGACAAAACAGTGGATTGTGACAGAGGCTGTCTCCCAAAAGCCATTCACCTCTTTTTCCATGGTGGTAGAATTATTAGCTGGGTACACGGTCATCCAGCTAAAGATTACTTTTCCCTGCCTATTCTGCAACTATGTGTGACTATAAAAGGGCCAAAGGGATATGAGCGTATGTGATTCATAGAACTTCAGGAGGTGCTTTTTTTTTTTTTAATTTAATAAATTTTATTTTGAAATAAATTCAATCTTACAGGAACAGTTGCAAAAACAGTACAAACTCCATACATAGAACTCCATCATACCCCGACCCCCCTCCCCTGATACCCCGATCCACCACCTTTAACATCCTGTCACACCACCATTTCTTTCTTTCCCTCCCACTCTCCCTCCCTCCCTATCATCCATCATCTATTGCTCTGTCCTCTGAACATATGAGAGCAAGCTGCACATATCTCTGAACAATCTAATTCACATATACATTTCCCATGGACAAGAACATTCTTTTATGCAATCTCATTAAGCACAGCTAAGAAGTTCAAGAAATTCAACATTGATATAAAGCTTACATTCTGTATTTCCTTTTTTTTTTATCTTGTGTCCCATCTGTGTCCCTTTGAGCCCAGGAGCCTCTCTTGAAAGGAAAAGAATCTTCTTCTGTTCTCCCCAAAATAAGTTCAATGACTTGAAATGCCACCTTTATTATATAGTAAAATCCTATATATATACTTGGATCTGCTTTATTGATCTAGTTCTTTTTCTCGTACCAGCAGCACACTATTTTGTTTATAGTAACTTTACTCAATACTTTTAATATGTGGTAGAGCAAGCCTTCTCCTCCATTCTTCTCTTTTTAAAAAACCTGTTCATTCTTATTTATTCTTCCATATAAACTTTAAAATCAACTTGTTAATTTAAAACATAGTTGGAAAAAATAGTTGACTTTGGAATTGGGATTGAAATTCACAAAATGTATGCAAATATGTTAACAGTTGATACCTTCATGATATTAAGTTCCTATCAAAGAACATAGTGTCTCCATATATAAAGATCTTGTTTTTTGTGTTTTAATAAAGTTTTACTGTTTTCTTCACATGAATCTCGTATCATGTTTGTAAATTTTTTTCTTAGGTATTTTACTGTTTTGTTACTATTGAAATGGAATCTTTTTTTCCATTTAATTTTTAACTTATCACTGATAAACAGAATTTATGAAAATTTTGGTATATTTACCTTGTATCTAGCACCTTTCTGAACTGGATTAATTCTAACAGCTTTTGGAATGATATTCTTAGATAGTGTAGATACACAATCATATTATATGAAAATAATGATGATGTCTCTTTTTTAATATTTAGTATGCCTGTTTGTTAATAGAATATCCTTCAGAATGGCACTGAATAAAAGCATTCTATATTTGATGTAAATATCTTTAGGTATTTCACATTTAATATGATGCCTATTATGGAATTCTGATAACTACTTTTTATAATGCTTAGGAAGTTTATTTCCATTCCTGATTCACTTTATTTTTATTGGGATTGGCCCCTAAAACTTGTCAAATGATTTTCAGAGTATATAATGACATAGTCATGGTTTTTCTTCTTCAATTTATTAATATATTGATATATTTTCATATAGTGATTTATCCTTGAAATCCTACATTAATCCTACTTAGTCATGGTGGATTAATCTTTTAATATACTTCCTGGTTTGATTTAATATTGTTTTGTTTAGGAATTACACATCTGTATTCATATGTGACAAATTTGATAATAGTATAAAATTCAGTACTAAAATTATGCTAGCTTCATAAAATGTAATGGAAAGCTTTTATCTTTATAAAAATACTGGAATAGTTTAAATAAATCATCTACTCCTTCAATATTAGATAGATTTAGCTTATGTAACCATCTGCAATTGACGATTTTTTAATCAAAAAATTTTTTACAACTTTGAGGAATAAAATAGAAGCACAATAAACTGCACACAAAGTACACAATCTCATCAGTTTTGACATATGTATATACCTGTGAAACCACTGCTACAATCAAGATAATAAACATTTCCATCACCGCTAAAAGTTTCCCATGCTCCTTTGTAATCCATCTCTCCCTCTACCCCTGTCTCCAGGCAACTACTGATCTGCTGTCACTATAGTTTGCATTTTCTATATTTTTATATAAATGAAATCACACAATATTACTTCTATTTTTTTGACCTGGTTTCTTTCACTCAACATAATGTGTATATATCAATAGTATTTCCCCTTTTATGGCTAAGTAGTATGTTATTGCATAGATACAGACTAATTTATTTATCTAGTCATCTGTTGATGGACATTTGTAATTGCCTCCAGGTTGTTTTTGTTTGTTTATTGTTTTTTGGATATTACGAATAAACTTGCAGTGAGATTCACTGTATAAGTCCTTCTGTGGATGTACGATTTTTCCCTTGCATAACCAACTAAAAATGGGATGGCTGGGTTGTGTGATGGGTGTTTATGTTTAAACTTTTAAGAAATTGCCAAATTATTTTCAAAAGTGGTTGTACTATTTTTTATTCCCACTAGCAGTATATGAGAATTCCAGTTGCTCTATATCCTCACCAATACTTGATATGGTTGAATGGTTTTGTCTTTTTTAAAAAAATTAAGCCATTGTAATGGGTGTATAGTATATCTCATTGTAGTTTTAATTTGTACTTCTCTGTTGATTAATGATGTTAAGCATCTTTTTATGTGCTTGTTGGGCATTTCTTTATCTTCTTTTGTGAAATACCTGCCCAAAACTTTGTCCATTCTTAAATTGACTTCTAAAATTTCTTTTAATATTCTTGACCAAAGTCCTTTGTCTGATGTATAAGTTGTAAATATTTTCTCCCAGCTTTTGGATTGCCTTTTTATTTTCTTAATGGTGTCTTTCAAATTTTCATGAAATCCAATTATTTTTTTTTTCCTCTATCAATCAAGATTTTTGTGTTCTCTCTAAAAAAGCTTTACATGCCCCAAAGTTGCAAAGCTTTCCTCTTATTTTTTTGTTCTAGTTTTATAGTTTTAGGTATTATATGTAAGTCTGTGATTCATTTTGAGTTAATTTTTATATATGGTGTGAGGCAAGGATCAATGTTAATTTTTTCCGTGTGGAATGAGTTGATCCAGTAGCATTTGTTGAAAAGATTTTCCTTTCCCCACTGAATTGCCTTGGCACCTTTGTTAATAATCAACTGACCACCTCACCCAGATTGTTGCTGATGTTCTCACAAACATTGAGGACTGACAGCTTGATATGCCGAGCCCTCTATCTTGGGGCTTGCCCCTATGAAGCTTTTTACTGCAAAGGAGAGGCTAAACCTGCTTATAATTGTGCTTTAGAGTCTCCCCCTGAGTGCCTCTTTGTTGCTCAGGTGTGGCCCTCTCTCTCTAGCTAAGCCACCTTGGCAGGTGATCTCACTACCCTCCCCCCTATGTGGGACATGACTACCAGGGGTGTAAATCTCCCTGGCAATGCAGGATATGACTCGCGGAGATGATTCCGGACCTGGCAGCATGGGATTGAGAACATTTTCTTGATCAAAAGGAGGATGCGAAATGAAACGAAATGAAGCTTCAGTGGCTGAGAGATTTCAAATGGAGTTGAGAGGTCACTCTGGTGGATATCCTTACGCACCATTACAGATAACACTTCTTAGGTTTTAATGTATTGGAATAGCTAGAAGTAAATACCTAAAACTATCAAACTCCAACCCAGTAGCCTGGACTCTTGAAGACGATTGTATAACAATGTAGCTTACAAGGGGTGACAGTGTGATTGTGAAAATGTTGTGGATCACACTCCCTTTATCCAGTGTATGGATGGATGAGTAGAAAAATGGGGACAAAAACTAAACGAATAATAGGGCAGGATGGGGGGGTGATTTGGGTGTTCTTTTTTGCTTTTATTTTTTATCCTTATTCTGATTCTTTCTGGTGTAAGGAAAATGTTCAAAAATAGATTGGGGTGATGAATGCATAACTATATGATGGTACTGTCAACACTTGATTGTACACCATAGGTGACTATATCTCAATAAAAACTGAATTTAATTTTTTAAAAAATCAATTGTATATGTGTGGATCTATTTACAGATTCTATCCTGTTTCATTGATCTATGTGTCTATCTTTTCACCAAAAGCAAACTATTTTGTTTACTGTAGCTTTATAGTAAGTCTTGAAATCAGGTAAGTCTCTTCCAACTTTATCATTTTTAAAATTGCTTTTGTTACTCTGTGTCCTGTGCATTTTCTTTTAAATTTTAGAAGTAGATTGTCAATTAAAAAAAAAAAAAGCCTGCTGATGGATCAATTACCTAAACATAAAAGCTAAAAGGATAAAACTCTTAGAAGAAAACAAAGGGGAAAATCTTCAAGACCTTGTAATAGGTATGAATTCTTAAAAGCATGAGCAAAAAAAGAAAAAGTAGACAAATAGGGTGTTCTGGTTTGCTAATGCTGCCAGGATGCAAAATACCAGAAATGGATTGGCTTTTATAAAGGGGGTTTATTTGGTTACACAGTTACAGTCTTAAGGCCATAAAGTGTCCAAGGCAATGCATCAATTGGGTACCTTCACTGGAGGATGGCCAATGGTGTCCGGAAAACCTCTGTTAGCTGGGAAGGCACGTGGCTGGCATCTGCTCCAGAGTTCTGGTTTCAAAATGGCTTTCTCCTAGGACGTTCCTCTCTAGGCTGCAGCTTCTCTCCAAAACATCACTCTCAATTGCTCTTGGGGCGTTTGTCCTCTCTTAGCTTCTCCGGAGCAAAAGTCTGCTTTCAACAGCCATCTTTAAACTGTCTCTCACCTGCAGCTCCTCTCTCAGCTCCTGTGTGTTCCTCAAAGTGTCCCTCTTGGCTGTAGCAAGTGTGCTCCTTCTGTCTGAGCTTATATAGTGCTCTAGTAAACTAATCAAGGCCATGCTGAATGGGTGGGGACACACCTCCATGGAAACTATCCAATCCGAGTTATCACCCACATCTCCATTGAAACACTCAAAGAATTATAATCTAATCAACACTGATATGTCTGCCCACACAAGATTACATCAAAGATAATGGTGTTTTGGGGGACATAATACATTCAAACCGGCACATTCCACCCCCTGGACCCCAAAATGACATGATCTTTCCATATACTAATACATTCATCCCATTGCAATATCACAGAAGCGCCCATCATTTCAGTAACAATATGTACGTATAAAAACCTGTTAATATCAGTTACAGGCATGGTCTGTCCTAAAGCAAAATTCCCTTCTAGCTGTGGATGTATGAAACTTAGAACAAGTTATCTGCTTCTAATATACAAAGGAGGGACATTCATAGGATAAACATTCCCATTGCAAAAGGAGAAATAGTAAGGAAAACAGGGTTTAAGGGAACAAAACAGTTCCTAAAACTCTCAGGGCAAACTCCTTTAGATTTCGAAGTCTGAGAGTCATTTACAGAACGACAGTACATCCTTGGGGCTTGGCAGAGCAGCTTTCCCACGCTTTCTAAGGGCCTATATGGCAGCATTTTCTCTCCAAATGCTGGGGTGAGTGCTCCAACATATCCACACATTGGGGAGACCACCTTCTCAGCCCCACCCTCCTCAAACATTGGGGTACCACCTGGACTCTGCCTCTCCGGGTCAAAGGCTCTACTCTCTCCGAACAGTGGGGTGGCAGCCAGGCTCTCCCCCAATGCCCTGGGAACGTGCTCCATCCTCTTTGGGGCCTGGGATGACAGCACTTTTCTTGAACATCAAGGTGGAAGGCCCACTCTCGACCTCCAGGGCAAGCTCACCCTTTCCATGCCTGTGGGCCACTCCGCTCTCCCAGCCCGAGACCTCTTGACTCCAGACCTCAACCTCTATGGCTCTGTCTTTGAAGAAATTTTTCCTTCAATTTGTTCCTTGTCTGTCTCCTCCAGTCCAGACCATCAGCGGCTCTGTCTATAAAGATCTCGCAAAAATTCTGTAGGCTTCACATGAAGCACACAGGGGTCAAAGCCATCAGACAATAGAACTTTCCTCAAATCCTTTCAGGATAATTCCATCTCCAGTCCTGGCTTGTACTGAAATGGCGGTTGTGTTCCATGTTTGGCTAAATCCTCACATTGGGCTGTAGCTTCTAGGGTTCCAACCCTGGAAGCCCGGAATTTTCCAAACCATCAGTTTCTGGTTTCTTTGAACCCAAGAGTTCAGTTCCAAGTTTCTCTTTCTCAGCTCGCATTTTACTATAAGCTGCAAGGAGAAGCCATGCTATATCCACAACTTTTAGTTTCAAAACCTCATCAGCCAAGTATCCCAGCTCTTTGCTCTCAAATTCTTCCTTCCACCTGACACCAGGACTCTATTTTGCCAAATTCTCTGCCACTTTAAAACAAGGATCACCTTCCTTCCAGTTTGCAATGACACTTTCAACATTTCTGTTTAAGGCCTCATCAGAAGTATCTTAGAGTCCATATTTCTACCAACAGTCTCTTCAAAGCAGTTTAGGCCTTTTCTATCAAGCTCCTCACAATTCTTCCAGAATCTTCTCCTTATCCATTTAAAAAGCTGTACCAACATGTTTGGCATTTGCAAACTCAGTAGCACCCCATTTCTCTGGTACCAAATTCTGTTCCAGTTTGCTAATGCTGCCGGGATGCAAAATACCAGAAATGGATTGGCTTTTATAAAGGGGGTTTATTTGGTTACACAGTTACAGTCTTAAGGCCATAAAGTGTCCAAGGCAATGCATCAACAATTGGGTACCTTCACTGGAGGATGGCCAATGGCATCCAGAAAACCTCTGCTAGCTGGGAAGGCACGTGGCTGGCATCTGCTCCAGAGTTCTGGTTTCAAAATGGCTTTCTCTCAGGACGTTCCTCTCTAGGCTGCAGCTTCTCTCCAAAACGTCACTCTCAGTTGCTCTTGGGGCGTTTGTCCTCTCAGCTTCTCTGGAGCAAAAGTCTGCTTTCAACAGCCATCTTCAAACTGTCTCTCACCTGCAGCTCCTCTTCAGCTCCTGTGCATTCCTCAAAGTGTCCCTCTTGGCTGTAGCAAGCGTGCTCCTTCTGTCTGAGCTTTCATAGTGCTCTAGTAAACTAATCAAGGCCTATTCTGCATGGGCGGGGCCACACCTCCATGGAAACTATCCAATCAGACTTATCACCCACAGTTGGGAGGGTCACATCTCCATGGAAACACTCAAAGAATTACAATCTAATCAACACTGATATGTCTGCCCACACAAGATTACATCAGAGATAATGGTGTTTTAGGGGATATAATACATTCAAATCAGCACATAGGGCTTCATAAAAATTTTAAAAGTTTTGTGTATCAAAAGACATTACCAAAAAAGTGAAAAGATAACCTATGGAATGGAGAAAATATTTGGAAATCATGTATATGATAAGGGTTTAACATCCAGAGTATGTAAAGAATTCCTACAACTCAACAACAAAAAGACAAACAACCCAATTAAAAATTGGGCAAAAGACTTGAAAAGACATTTCTCCAAGGAACATATACAAATGGCCAATGAGTGCATGAAAAGGTTCTCATCATCATTATCCCTTAGGGAAATGCAAATCAAAACCACAATAAGATACCATTTGACACCCTCTCGAATGGCTACTATTTTAAAAAGCAGAAAATAAAAAGTGGACAGAATGCAGAGAAATAGAAACAGTAGTATATTATTGGTGGGAATGTAAAAAGTGCATTTGCTGTGGAAAAGTTTGGTGGTTCCTCAGAAAGTTTAGTACAGAATTACCATAAGACCTGGTAATGCTACTCCTAGGAATATACCCAAAAGAACTGAAAGCAGGGTCTTGAACAAGGTATTTGCACACCAGTGTTCATAGTGACATTATTCACAATTGCCAAAAGGTGGAAGTAACCCAAGTGTCCATCAATAGATGAATGAGTTAATGAAATAATGCAATATTACTCAGACATAAAAAGGAATGACGTTCTGATGCATGCCACAGAATCGATGAACCTTCAAAATATCATGTTGTGTGACATAAGCCAGACACAAAAGAACAAATATTGTATTATATCAGATATCAAATAAGCAGAATAAGCAAATTCATAAGTCAGAAACTAGAATACAGGTTACTAGGGGCCAGGTAGAGGAAGGGAATGGAGAGTCAATGCTTAATTGGTACAAAGTTTCCATTTGGGGTGATGTAAAAGTTTTGGTAATGGATGGTGGTAATGGTGGCACAATGCTGTGAATGTAATTAACACCACTGAATTATATATCTGAAAGTGGATAAAATGGAAAATGGTTGTATATATGTTACTAAAATAAAAATTTAAAGAAAATACTATACAACACAGAGTGAACTGTAACATAAACCTGAACTATAGTTAATAATATAATTATAATAATAAGATTTCATCATTTGTAACAAATATACCACACTAAATGTAAAATGTTAATAAAAGGAAAAGCTGTGTGAGCAGGTGGCATATGTGGGAACTCTACTTTCTGAATGATTTTCATGTAAATCTACAACCACTTCAGTTTTTTAAATTGTAAAAAAATGAATAAAAGCCACAGTGCGATACTGTTTCACATGCACTAGGATGGCTATTATTTTTTTAAAAAATGGAAAAATAACCAGAGTTGACAAGGATGTGGAGAAATTGGAACTCTCCTGCTTGTGGGTGGGAATGTAAAATGGTGCAGCTGCTGTGGAAATCAGTTTGGTGGTTCCTCAAGAAGTTAACTATAAAATTATCATATGACTAGCACTCTTATGTATATAACCCAAAGAATTGAAAGCAGGGACTCAAACAGATACTTGTACACCAATATTCATAGCAGCATTATTCACAATAGCCCAAAGGTGGAAACAAAGCAAACGTTCATCAACAGATGAATGGATAAACAAAATGTGGTATATACATACAATGGAATACTATTCAACCATAAAAAGGAACGAAGTGCTGATACACGCTACAACATGGATGAACCTTGAAAACATTACGCTAAATGAAATAAGCCAGGAACAAAAGGACAAATATTGCATGATTTCAACTCACATGAAATATCTAGAGTAAAAAAATTCATAGAGACAGATAGTAGATTAGAGGTTACCAGGGGCTGTGGGGAGGGGAAATGGAGAGTTTTGCTTAATGGATAAAGGGTTTCTGTTTTAAGCAATGAAAAGTTTTAATAACAGAAGGTGGTGAGGGTAGCATAACATTATAAAAGTAATTAAATCCATTGTATTGTATACTTAAAAATGGTTACAAAGGCAGATTTTAATATATAACCAAAATATACATATAACCACAAAAAAAAGTCTTCTGGAATTTTGATTGGGATTACACTGAATTTATAAATCAATTTGGTGAGAACTGTCATTTAGCAATATTGACTCTTCCAATCTATGAACATGGCCAGCCTATTGTTCCATTTATTCATATTTCCTTTATTTTTTTTTATCTTCATTTTATTGAGATATATTCACATACCACGCAGTCATACAAAACAAATCGTACATTTGATTGTTCACAGTACCATTACATAGTTGTACATTCATCACCTAAATCAATCCCTGACACCTTCATTAGCACACACACAAAAATAATAAGAATAATAATTAAAGTGAAAAAGAGCAATTGAAGTAAAAAAGAACACTGGGTACCTTTGTCTGTTTGTTTGTTTCCTTCCCCTATTTTTCTACTCATCCAACCATAAACTAGACAAAGTGGAGTGTGGTCCTTATGGTTTTCCCAATCCCATTGTCACTCCTCATAAGCTCCATTTTTATACAATTGTCTTCGAGATTCATGGGTTCTGGGTTGTAGTTTGATAGTTTCAGGTATCCACCACCAGCTACCCCAATTCTTTAGAACCTAAAAAGGGTTGTCTAAATTGTGCGTGAGAGTGCCCACCAGAGTGACCTCTCGGCTCCTTTTGGAATCTCTCTGCTACTGAAGCTTATTTCATTTCCTTTCACATCCCCCTTTTGGTCAAGAAGATGTTCTCCATCCCACGATGCCAGGTCTACATTCCTCCCTGGGAGTCATATTCCACGTTGCCAGGGAGATTCACTCCCCTGGGTGTCTGATCCCACGTAGGGGGGAAGGCAGTGATTTCACCTTTCAAGTTGGCTTAGCTAGAGAGAGAGGGCCACATCTGAGCAACAAAGAGGCATTCGGGAGGAGGCTCTTAGGCACAATTATAGGGAGGCCTAGCCTCTCCTTTGCAGCAACCGTCTTCCCAAGGGTAAAACCTACAGTAGAGGGCTCAACCCATCAAACCACCAGTTCCCTATGTCTGTGGTCATGTTAGCAACCATTGAGGTGGGATAGGCCAATACCCCTGCATTCTCCACAGGCTCCTCAAGGGGGCACTACATATTTATTTCCTGTTTTTTTTTTTTTTTTTTTTAACCTGTTCTTTCTTTTTAAATCAACTGTATGGAAAAAAAAAATTAAAACAAAACAAACAAACAAAAAAAAAAAACAAAAAAGAAAAACAAACAATAAAAGAACATTTCAAAGAGACCATAACAAGGGAGTAAGAAAAAGACAACTAACCTAAGATAGCTGCTTTACTTCCAACCTGTTCCTACTTTACCCCAAGGAAGCTACATAATATAGCAACATTTCTGTGAACTTGCTCCTACTATATCCATCAGAAATTAACAGACCATAGTCATTCCTGGGCATCCCCAGAACGTTAAATAGCATATCTGTTCTTCTTGGATTACTGTTCCCCCTTCCTTAATTGCTCTCTATTGCTAGTTCCCCTACATTCTACATTATAAACCATTTGTTTTACATTTTTCAAAGTTCACATTAGTGGCAGCATGTAATATTTCTCTTTCTGTGCCTGGCTTATTTCGCTCAGCATTATGTCTTCAAGGTTCATCCATGTTGTCATATGTTTCATGAGGTCGTTCCTTCCTACTGCCATGTAGTATTCCATCGTGTGTATATGCCACATTTTATTTATCCACTCATCTGTTGAAGGACATTTGGGTTGTTTCCATCTCTTGGCAATTGTGAATAATGCTGCTATGAACATTGGCGTGCAGATATCTGTTCGTGTCACTGCTTTCCGATCTTCCGGGTATATACCAAGAAGTGCAATCGCTGGATCGAATGGTAACTCTATATCTAGTTTTCTAAGGAACTGCCAGACCGACTTCCAGAGTGGCTGAACCATTATACAGTCCCACCAACAATGAATAAGAGTTCCAGTTTCTCCACATCCCCTTCAGCATTTGTAGTTTCCTGTTTGTTTAATGGCAGCCACTCTAATAGGTGTTAGATGGTATCTCATTGTGGTCTTAATTTGCATCTCTCTAATAGCTAGTGAAGCTGAACATTTTTTCATGTGTTTCTTGGCCATTTGTATTTCCTCTTCAGAGAACTGTCTTTTCATATCTTTTGCCCATTTTATAATTGGGCTGTCTGTACTATTGTCATTGAGTTGCAGGATTTCTTTATATATGCAAGATATCAGTCTTTTGTCAGATACATGGTTTCCAAAAATTTTTTCCCATTGAGTTGGCTGCCTCTTCACCTTTTTGAGAAATTCCTTTGAGGTGCAGAAACTTCTAAGCTTGAGGAGTTCCCATTTATCTATTTTTTTCTTTTGTTGCTTGTGCTTTGGGTGTAAAGTCTAGGAAGTGGCCGCCTAATACAAGGTCTTGAAGATGTTTTCCTACATTATCTTCTAGGAGTTTTATGGTACTTTCTTTTATATTGAGATCTTTGGTCCATTTTGAGTTAATTTTTGTGTAGGGTGTGAGGTAGGGGTCCTCTTTCATTCTTTTGGATATGGATAGCCAACTCTCCCAGCCCCATTTGTTGAAAAGACCATTATGACTCAGTTCACTGACTTTGGGGGCCTTATCAAAGATCAGTCGGCCATAGATCTGAAGGTCTATCTCTGAATTCTCAATTCGATTCCATTGATCTATATGTCTATCTTTGTGCCAGTACCATGCTGTTTTGACAACTGTGGCTTTACAATAAGCTTCAAAGTCAGGGAGTGTAAGTCCTCCCACTTCGTTTTTCTTTTTTAGAGTGTCTTTAGCAATTCGAGGCATCTTTCCTTTCCAAATAAATTTGATAACTAGCTTTTCCAAGTCTGCAAAGTAGGTTGTTGGAATTTTGATTGGGATTGCATTGAATCTGTAGATGAGTTTGGGTAGAATTGACATCTTAATGACATTTAGCCTTCCTAACCATGAACATGGAATATTTTTCCATCTTTTAAGGTCCCCTTCTATTTCTTTTAGTAGAGTTATGAAGTTTTCTTTGTATAGGTCTTTTACATCTTTGGTTAAGTTTATTCCTAGGTACTTGATTTTTTTAGTTGCTATTGAAAATGGTATCTTTTTCTTGAGTGTCTCTTCAGTTTGTTCATTTCTAGCATATAGAAACATTACTGACTTATGTGCATTAATCTTGTATCCCGCTACTTTGCTAAATTTGTTTATTAGCTCTAGTAGCTGTATCGTCGATTTCTCAGGGTTTTCTAGATATAAGATCATATCATCTGCAAACAATGACAGTTTTACTTCTTCTTTTCCAATTTGGATGCCTTTTATTTCTTTGTCTTGCCGGATTGCCCTGGCTAGCACTTCCAGCACAATGTTGAATAACAGTGGTGACAGCGGGCATCCTTGTCTTGTTCCTGATCTTAGACGGAAGGCTTTCAGTCTCTCACCATTGAGTACTATGCTGGCTGTGGGTTTTTCATATATGCTCTTTATCATGTTGAGGAAGTTTCCTTCAATTCCTACCTTTTGAAGTGTTTTTATCAAAAAGGGATGTTGGATTTTGTCAAATGCTTTTTCAGCATCTATTGAGATGATCATTTGATTTTTCCCTTTTGAATTTTTAATGTGTTGTAATACATTGATTGATTTTCTTATGTTGAACCATCCTTGCATGCCTGGAATGAACCCCACTTGGTCATGGTGTATGATTTTTTTAATGTGTCTTTGGATTCGATTTGCAAGTATTTTGTTGAGGATTTTTGCATTCATTAGGAAGATTGGCCGGTAGTTTTCCTTTTTTGTAGCATCTTTGCCTGGTTTTGGTATTAGATTGATGTTAGCTTCATAAAATGAGTTAGGTAGTGTTCCATTTTCTTCAATGTTTTGAAAGAGTTTGAGTAAGATTGGTGTCAGTTCTTTCTGGAAAGTTTGGTAGAATTCCCCTGTGAAGCCATCTGGCCCTGGGCATTTATTTGTGGGAAGATTTTTGATGACTGATTGGATCTCTTTGCTTGTGATGGGTTGGTTGAGGTCTTCTATTTCTTCTCTGGTCAGTCTAGGTTGTTCATATGTTTCCAGGAAATTGTCCATTTCCTCTACATTATCCAGTCTGTTGCCATACAGTTGTTCATAGTATCCTCTTATAATTTTTTTAATTTCTTCAGGATCTGCAGTTATGTCCCCTTTTTCATTCATTATTTTGTTTATATGGGTCTTCTCTCTTTTTGATTTTGTCAGTGTAGCTAGGGGCTTGTCAATCTTGTTGATCTTCTCAAAGAACCAACTTTTGGTGATATTTATCCTCTCTATTGTTTTTTTGTTCTCTATGTCATTTATTTCTGCTTTAATCCTTGTTATTTCTTTTCTTCTACTTGGTTTAGGATTGGTTTGCTGTTCATTTTCTAGCTTCTTCAGTTGATCCATTAGTTCTTTGATTTTGGCTCTTTCTTCCTTTTTAATATATGCGTTTAGTGCTATAAATTTCCCCCTTAGCACTGCTTTTGCTGCATCCCATAGGTTTTGGTATGTTGTGTTCTCATTTTCATTCATCTCTATATATTTAGCAATTTCTCTTGCTATTTCTTCTTTAACCCACTGATTGTTTAGGAGTGTGTTGTTTAACCTCCAGGTATTTGTGAATTTTCTAAGTCTCTGATGGTTATTGACTTCTAATTGTATTCCATTGTAGTCAGAGAACGTGCTTTGAATAATTTCAATCTTTTAAAATTTACTGAGGCTTGTTTTATGTCCCAGCATATGATCTATTATGGAGAACGTTCCGTGAGCAGTAGAAAAGTATGTGTATCCTGGTGTTATGGGATGTAATATTCTGTATATGTCTGTTAAATCTAATTCATTTATCAGATTGTTTAGGTTTTCAATTTCCTTATTGGTCCTCTGTCTGGTTGATCTATCTATAGGAGAGAGTGATGTGTTGAAGTCTCCCACAATTATTGTGGAAACATCAATTGCTTCCTTTAGTTTTGCCAGTGTTTCTCTCATGTATTTTGTGGCACCTTGATTGGGTGCATAGACATTTATGATTGTTATTTCTTCTTGTTGAATTGCCCCTTTTATTAGTATGTAGTGGCCTTCTTTGTCTCTCAAAACATCCCTGCATTTAAAGTCTATTTTATCTGAGATTAATATTGCTACACCTGCTTTCTTTTGGCTGTAGCTTGCATGATATATTTTTTTCCATCCTTTCACTTTCAATTTCTTTGTGTCCCTGTGTCTAAGATGAGTCTCTCGTATGCAACATATTGATGGTTCATTTTTTTTGATCCATTCTGCGAATCTATATCTTTTAATTGGGGAGTTTAATCCATTTACATTCAACGTTATAACCGTGAAGGCATTTCTTGAATCAGCCATCTTATCCTTTGGTTTATGTTTGTCATATATATTTTTCCCCTCTCTCTATTAATATCCTTTATTGTACCCATACCGAATCTCTTTAGTACTGAACCTTTCTCCAGGTCTCTCTGTCCTTTCTTTGTTTCTCTGTCTGTAGGGCTCCCTTTAGTATCTCCAGTAGGGCAGGTCTCTTGTTAGCGAATTCTCTCAGCATTTGTTTGTCTGTGAAAAATTTAAGCTCTCCCTCAAATTTGAAGGAGAGCTTTGCTGGATAAAGTATTCTTGGCTGGAAATTTTTCTCACTCAGAATTTTAAATATATCATGCCACTGCCTTCTTGCCTCCATAGTGGCTGCTGAGTAGTCACTACTTAGTCTTATGTTGTTTCCTTTGTATGTGGTGAATTGCTTTTCTCTTGCTGCTTTCAGAACTTGCTCCTTCTCTTCCGTGTTTGACAGTGTGATCAGAATACGTCTCGGAGTGGGTTTATTTGGATTTATTCTATTTGGAGTTCGCTGAGCATTTATGATTTGTGTATTTATGTTGTTTAGAAGATTTGGGAAGTTTTCCCCAACAATTTCTTTGAATACTCTTCCTAGACCTTTACCCTTTTCTTCCCCTTCTGGGACACCAATGAGTCTTATATTAGGACGTTTTATATTATCTATCATATTCCTGAGGTCCGTTTCGATTTTTTCAATTTTTTTCCCCATTCTTTCTTTTATGCTTTCATTTTCCATTCTGTCATCTTCGAGGTCACTGATTCGTTGTTCAGCTTCCTCTAGTCTTGTACTATGAGTGTCCAGAATCTTTTTAATTTGGTCAACAGTTTCTTTAATTTCCATAAGATCATCTATTTTTTTATTTAGTCTTGCAATGTCTTCTTTATGCTCTTCTAAGGTCTTCTTGATATCCTTTGTATTCTGTACTATGGTCTCATTGTTCATCTTTAGTTCTTTGAGTAGCTGCTCCAGGTGCTGTGTCTCTTCTGATCTTTTGATTTGGGTGCTTGGGCTTGGGTTATCCATATCGTCTGGTTTTTTCATATGCTTTAGAATTTTCTGTTGTTTTTGGCCTCTTGGCATTTGCTGAACTTGATAGGGTTCTTTTAGGATGTGTAGACCAATTGAAGTCCTTATCTCTAATTTATCAGATCTGCAGCTTCGTGGAGTACACTTTCTCTAACTAACCAGCAGGTGGCGTCCATGAGCCAGCTGTTCTCCACAAGCCAGTTCTCCCCTGTTGTGCCTTTGTGGTGAGTGGGGGAGTGAGTCTTGTGGGGTCCAATTGGTGTACCAAGCTTGCGTGTGTACTTGGTGTTGCCCGCCCTGTATATGGGGCGTGTTTCTGGGCAGTCAGGGAGGGGGGGTGGCTCTAACAATCAAATCTCCCTGGTGATCCTGGAGTTTTAAAGCTGCTGCAATAGTCTAATCCTTCAGTTCAGTCCTGCCACAGTTTGTCTCTGCCACTGACCCACAAGTCCTTGGTATTGGCGTATGGCTCCTGAGACTTGTAAGTGGGTCCCTCTTCCAGGCCGTGCACCCCCTGGTCCTCTGTTGAGGGATGACTGTGCTATGTCACAGGTGAGTGCCGTCCCCCCAGGGCAGTTCTGGGCTGCTGGGCTATGTAGGGAGGCTCCCAGTCTGCTGAAATGATGGCTAAATGGGGCTTTGTTAATTCACACTGCTCCACCTTCCTAACTCTGGGACAATCAGCTGAGGTTGCAGGGAAGGCTAATGTCCATGCCCAGTTTTGTGGTGTGTACCTGTTATTTGAAGCACTTCCGTCACACTGGGTTGTGTGGGGCAGCTCTGGGCTATGGGGCTGGCGATGGGCAGGAGTGTTTCCTGTCCATCAGGATGATGACTGTGAGCGGACACACCCCTTTTCTTGGGAAGTTGTGGTGTTTAGTGAATTTTATCAGCCACTGGATTATTGCCTTTTGTCTCAGAGCTCTCTTAGTTCTGCTCTTCTCTTGACCTGCCCAAATTGCAAGTCTTTGAAGCTTTCTGTATTGGACTTCTTAGAGTAATTGTTTTAGAAAAAGAAAAAAGGATTAAAAAAAAAAAAAAAAAAGGGGCCCTCCTCACAGATCTAATGGGTTATTGAAATGCTAAGAGACAAAGCAATTAGGGCCATTAAGGAAAGTTCCACAGGGCAGAGAGATCAGCTTTTCTTCGGGATTTGCATATGAGCCTGAGGGCCTGAGCTCTACCCTTCCCCTTTCTATGTTCACGAGAACTCCAAAAATCCTCCGCTTTTATTTTGGAGTTTTTCGTGCTGTTTTTTTCTATATCTGTCTCCTCTCTGCTGGGCTGGCTGCTCTCAAATTCTCTGGTGTCTGGTCTCAGTCTATCTATGGTTGGAGTTTGGATCAGTAGAATGAGTTTCCGATAAGGGCTGCCACTGCAGTTCTCCCTTCTCCTTCCCGGAGCTGACAGCCCCTCCTCCCACGGGACTGAGCCTGGCAGGGAGGGGCGCGGGTCCCCTGGCCGCAAAAACTTACAGATTTCGCTGATCTCAGCAGTTCAACATTTTCATGAGTGTTGTATGAAGTATGCCCAAAGTCATATTGCTCTGTGGTGTCCAGTCCATGCAGTTCCTGGCTTTCTACCTACTTTCCTGGAGGAGTAACTAAAACATACAGCTCACCAGTCCGCCATCTTGCCCCGCCCTCTCATATTTCCTTTAATATCTCTAAGCAAAATTTTGTAGTTTTCAGTGTAGATATCTTACACATCTTTTGTTTGATTTAAATGTAGGTATTGTGTGACTTTGATGCCACTGTAATCGGTTTTTATTTCAGGTTATTTTCCAATTGTATGATACTAATTTATAAGTATACAATTGATTTTTATATATTAACCTTTTATCCTGCAAGCTTGAAAAATTCATTTATTAGTTCTGGTAGATTTTTGTAGATTCCCTATAATTTTGTACACAAAAAATCATATTATCAGCAAATACAGAGAGTTTTGTGCCTTCCTTTCTCCTTAAGCCTTTTATTTCTTTTTCTTGCCTTAATGCAATGGCTAGACCCTCCAGTTCCGTATTAAATACAAGAAATGAAATTGGCCATCCTTGACATATTCCCCATCTTGGGGAAACAGTATAGCCTTTCACCATAATATGTGATCTGAATTATACATATTTCATAGATGTTCTTTAACGGTGAGGAATTTCCTACTATTTCTAGTTTGTTGGGAGTTTTTAACGTGAATGACTGTTGGATTTGTCAAGTGATTTTTCTGCATCTAATGAAATGGTCATGGTTTGTCTCCCTTTTTCTTGTAATATGGCAAATAACATTATCTAATATTCAAAAATCAATCAAATCTTCTACTCCTGAGAAAAACTCAACTCTACTTGATTATAAATACTACCTTTAAAAATATTGTTGCATTTGATTTGCTAATATTTTATTAATGATTTTGTGCCTATATTTATGAGGACTATTGGTGTATGACTTATTCTTTTTTTAAAGTTTTAGTGTTGTGGTTATGCTGGCCATATAAAATGAGTTGGACAGTGATCCCTCCTATATTTTCTGAAAAAGTTTGTATAAGATTGGTATTATTTATTCCTTGAATGTTTGATAGAATTTAGCAGTGAAACTGTCTAGGCCTGGAGTTTTCTTTTAAGGAAGATTTTTGATGAATTCAAATTCTTTAGTAGGTGCAACGCTATTCATATTTTCTTTTCTTCTTGTGTGAATTTTGGCAAATTGTGTTTTTCAAGAATTGTATCCATTCCATTTAAGTTATTATGTTCTTGACATAAAATTGTCTTTAGTATATCCTGTTATCCTTTTAATATCAATAGACTGAGGCAATAACCCCTTTTCATTCTTGATACTTATAATGTATGCTTTTTGATCAGCCTAAATAGGCATTTTCAATTTTGTTAATCTTTTCAAAGAAATGGTTTTTGCACTTTAAAGTTTTCCCTATTGTCTTTCTATTTTCTATTTCATTGATTTCTACTCATATTTATTATTTCTTTTCTTATATTTACTTTGGGTTTACTTTGTTTTTCTTTTCTTTTTCTAGTTTCTTAAGATGTAACATCAGGACATTAACTTTAAATCTTATTTCTTTACTAATGTTAACATTTGAAGCTACATGTTTCCCTCTAAATGCTACTTTAGCTGCATCCCACAAATTGTCATTCAATTCATAAGATTTTCTAATATTCCTTGTGATTTTGTCTTTGATTCATGAATTATTTAGAAGTGTGTTGTTTAATTTTCAGGTATTTGAAGTTTTCCTCATTATCTCATTTTATTGATTCCCAATTTAATTCTGTTATGGTCAGAGAATACTCTTTGTATGATTTTGATCCTTTAAAATTCATTGAGACCGGTACTAAGGTGTAGTGTATGTTCTATATTGGTGTTTCAGTTTGCTAAAGCTGTTGTTATGCAAAATACCAGAAATGGATTGGCTTTTATAAAGGGGATTTATTAGGTTACAAATTTACAGTTCTGAGACCATAAAGTGTCCAAACTAAGGCATCAACAAGAGGATACCTTTCCTGAAGAAATGCCAATGGCATCTGGAACACCTGTCAGCTGGGGAGGCACATGGCTGACATCTGCTCGTCTTTTGCTCCTGAGTTCTGGTTTCAAAACGGCTTTCTCAAAAACGTCTCTGGGCTTCTGTCTCTCTTAGCTTCTCTCTCTCAGCTCCTGTGCATCCTTGCTTGTTCTCCCAGTGTGTTTCTCTCTAAACGCCTGGAGGTCCTTTCTTGCCTTCTCAGGGCAAACTCTGGGCTTCATCTCTTAGCTTAGCATCTCCAAACATCTCTCTGTCTGCATCTCCAGTGTCTGGGTCTCTCTCAGCTCTTAGCTTCTCCTGGGGCAAACTCTGGATTACATATCTTAGATTTTCTCAGAAATGTCTCTCTCAGCTTCTCTGAGCTCCTTCTCTCCATGAGCTCTCTTAAAGGACTCCAGTAAACTAATCAAGACCCACCCTGATTAGGTGGGGTCACACCCCCATGGAAATAATCTCAAAAAGTCACACCCACAGTTGGGTGGGTCAAATCTCCATGGTAACAACCTAATCAAAAGACCCCACCCATAATAAGTCAGCCCCCACAAGAGTACATTAAAGAACATAGTCTTTCCTGGGGTACATAACAGTTTCAAACCAGCACAATTGGTGAATATACCATGTACACTTGAAAATAATATGTATTCTTCAGTTATTACAGTGTTCAATAAATGCCAATTAGATTAAGGCAGTTGATTATATTGTTCAGATCTTTGTCTTCATGATTTTTTTGTTTAATTCTATCAATTACTTAGAGAGGAGTGTTAAAATATCCTACTATAATTGTGGAATTGTCTTTTTTTCCTTTAATTGTTTTCCTTTTTTAAATACCATTTTATTGAGATATAGTCACACACCATACACTCCATCCAATGAACACAATCAATGGCTCATAGTATCATCACATAGTTTTGCATTCATCACCACAATCAATTTTAGAACATTTTCGTTAGTCAAAAAAAAAAAAAAAAAAAAAAAACCAACAAAAGAGAAAATCCAAAACATCCCATACCCCTTGTCACCACTGCACCCTACCCCTGCCACCATCACTGATCCCTAGCATTGGTGTGGTAAACTTGTTACTATTGATGAAAGAATATTAAGATATTACTGTTAACTATAGTCTATAGTTTACAATAGGTGCATTTTTTCCATCTATCACTCTATTATTTACTCTTTGTAATACTGTCATATATTTCTTCTAGCTCATGGAAGAAATTTTTTATATTTGTACTGTTAATCACAGTCATCGTCCACCACAAATTTACCAAGTTATACAGTCCCATGTTTTAACCTCTGGCTTTCCTTCTTGTGATGTACATGACTTTAAACTTCTCCTTTCAACTATATTCACACACAATTCAGCACTGTTAATTATACTCACAATAATATGCTGCCATCACCTCTATACATTTCCACTGATTCAAATTCAACCTAGTAAAAATTCTGTAGATATTAAGCAACTGTTCCCCATTCTTTAGCCTCATTCTCTTTCCTGGTAACTTATATTCTAGATTCTATGTCTATGAGTTTATATAGTATAATTAGTTCACATCAGTGAGATCATACAATATTTGTCCTTTCGTGTCTCTTATTTCACTCAACATAATGTCTTCAAGGTTCATTCATGTTGTTGCGAGCTTCAGGACTTCATTCCTTCTTAATGCTGAATAATATTCCATCATATGTATATGCAACATTTTGTTTATCCATCCATTGGTTGACAGACACTTGGGTTGTTTCCATCTTTCGGCAATTGAGAATAGTGCCACTATGAACATCAGTGTGCAAATGTCTGTTCACATCCCTGCTTTCAGTTCCTCTGGTATATACTGAGTAGCAGGATTGCTGGTTCATAAGACAACTCTATACCTAGCTTTCTGAGGACCTGCCAAACCATCTTCCATGGCAGCTATATCATTTTACATTCCCACCAGCAGGGAACAAGTGTTCCTATTTCTCCACATCCTCTTTAACACTTACAGCTTCTTGTTTGTTTAATAGTGGCCATTCTAATAAGTATGAAATGATATCTCATTGTGGATTTGAGTTTCATTTCCCTAACAGCTAGTGAAGATGAGCATTTTTTCATGCACTTTTTAGCCATTTGTATTTTCTCATTGGAAAAATGTCTATGTCTTTTTGCTCATTTTTAAATCAGGTCGTTTTGCCTTTTTACTGTTGAGTTGTAGGATTTCTTTGTATAATCTGGATATCAAACCCTTATCAGATACATGGTTTCCAAGTATTTTCTCCCATTAAGTTGGCTGCCTTTTCACCCTTTTGACAAAGTCCTTCGTAGCACAGAAGTATTCAGTTTTGAGGAGGTCCCATTTATCTATTTTTTTATTTCATTGCTTCTGCTTTGGGTGTAAGATCCAGGAAACTACCGCCTATCACTAGATCTTGAAGATATTTCCCTACATTTTCTTCTAGGAGTTTTATGGTCCTGTCTCTTATATGTAGATCCTTAATCCATTTTGAGTTAATTTTTATTTAGGGAGTGAGATAAGGGTCATCTCTCATTCTTTTCGAAATGGATATCCAGTTCTCCCAGCACTATTTGTTGAAAAGACTGTTCTGTCCCAGTTGAGTGGACTTGGGATCCTTGTCAAAAATCAATTGACCATAGAACTGAGGATCTGTTTCTGAACTCTCAATTTGATTTCACTGATCAATGTCTATCTTTATGCCAGTACCATGCTGTTTTGACCACTGTGGCTTTATAATGTGCTTTAGAGTCAGGAAGCATGAGTCCTCCTACTTCATTCCTCTTTTTCCAGAAGTTTTTGGTTATTTGAGGCCCCTTTCCCTTCCAAATATATTTGATAATTAGCTTTTCCATTTCTGCAAAGTAGGCTGTTTGTATTTTGATTGGTATTGCATTGAACCTGTAGATCAATTTGAGCCGACTTGACATCTTAATGACATTTAGCCTCCCAATCCATGAACACAAAATGTCTTCTCACTTATTTAGGTCTCTTTTGATTTAACAATATTTTTTTCATTTTCTGGGTATAGGTCCTTTACATCCTTGGTTAAATTTATTCCTAGATATTTGATTCTTTTAGTTGCTATTGTGAATGGAATATTTTTCTTGATTATGTCCTCAGATAGCTCATTACTAGTGTATAGAAACACTACTGATTTTGTGTGTTTATCTTGTACCCTGCCACTTTGCTAAACTTGTTTATTAGCTCTAGTGGTTTTGTTGTAGTTTTCTGGTGGGAGGCTTTCTAAATATAGGATCATGTTGTCATCTGAAAATAGTGAAAGTTTTACTTCTTCCTTTCTGGTCTGGATGCCTTTTCTTTTTCTCTTGCCTAATTGCTCTAGCTAGAGCTCCTAGTACAATATTGAATAACAATGATGACAGTGGCATCCTTTTCTTGTTCCAGATCTTAAGAGGGAAAGTGTTCAGTCCTTATTGTTGTATAATATTAGCTGTAAGTTTTCATATATGCCCTTTATCATGTTGAGGAAGGTTCATTTGAATCCTACCTTTCAAATGACTTTTATCAAGAAAGCATGTCGGATTTTGTCAAATGCCTTTTCTGCATCAATCAAGACGATCATGAGGCTTTTTCTTTTCAATTTGTTAATGCAGTGTATTACATTAATTGATATTCTTGTGTTGAACTACCCTTGTATACCTGGGATAAAACCCACTTGGCCATGGGGTATAATTCTTTTAATGTGCTGTTGGATTTGATTTGCAAGTATTTTGTTGAGGATTTTTACATCTATATTTGTTAGACTGGTCTGTAATTTTTTTTTCTTGTAGTATCTTTATCAGGCTTTGGTGTTAGGGTGACGTTGGCTTCACAGAATGAGTTAGGTAGTATTCCCTCCTCTTCAATTTTTTGGAAGAGTTTGAGCAGAATTTGGTATTAATTTTTCTTGGAATTCTTGGTAAAATTCTCCTGTGAAGCCATCTGGGCTTTTCTTTGTTGGTAGGCTTTTGATGTCTGATTCAGTCTCTTTACTTGTGACTGGTTTGTTGAGGTCTTCTATTTTGGGTCAGGGTAGGTTGTTTGTGTGTTTCTAAGAAATTATCCATTTCATCTAAGCTAAACAGCTTGTTGGCAAATGGGCTCTCCACCATCACCCAACTGGGGCACCTAACACTCCTCCTTTACCCTGCTTAGCCCTACTGTCCCTTGGGGATCCAAGAGTGTGGCAAACATCTGTCAATGTGAACACTTTGTGGGGAAGAAGGTGGGAAACTTTCTTCAGCTTTACTTAAATATAAAGCTCTGGCTGTTCTGAAAGAAAAAAACAAACACAAAACTCTGCCAGTCTGAGTTGTTCATAGTATCCTCTTGTGATCTCTTTTATTTCTGTGGGGTCAGCAGTAATGTCCCCCCTCTCATTTCTGATTTTATTTATTTACATCTTTGCTCTTTTTGTCTAGCTAAGGGTTTGTCAATTTTATAGATCTTCTCAAAGATCCAGCTTTTGGTTTTACTGATTTTCTCTATTTTGTTGTTGTTGTTCTCCGTTTATTTCTACTCCTATCTTTGTTATTTCTTTCCTTCTGCTCACTTTGGGACTAGTTTGCTGTTCTTTCTTTAGTTTCTCCAGGTATACAGTTGGGTCTTTGATTTTAGCTCTTCCCTACTTTTTAATGTAGGCATTTAGGGCCCAAAATTTCCCTCTCAGCACTGCCTTTGCTGCATCCCATAAGTTTTAGAATGCTGTGCTCTAGTTTTCATTCATCTCAAGATATTTACTGATTTCTCTTGCAACTTCTTTGTTTAACCTCCCTATATTTGTTAATTTTTCCAATTCAATGCCTGTTATTGATTTCCAGCTTCATTCCATTATGATCAGAGAAAGTGCCTTGTATAATTTCAATCTTTTGAAATTCATTGAGACCTGTTTTGAGACACAATGTGTGGTCTATCCTGGAGAATGATCCATGTGCACTTGAGAAGAATGTAAATCCTGTTTTGGGGTGCAATGCTTTGAATATGTCTGTTAGCTCTAGTTGATTTATCACAATATTTAGGTTCTCTGTTTTCTTATTGATCCTCTGTCTAAACGTTCTATCTATTGATGAGAGTGATGTATTGATGTTTGCAACTATTATTGTGGAGATGTCTATTTCTCCCTTCAGTTTTGCCAGAGTCTGCATCATGTATTTTAGGGCACCCTTGTTAGGTGCATAACTACCTATGATATTATTTCTTCTTTGTGGATTGTCCCTTTTATTAATATATAATATCCTTCCTTGTCTCTCATAACATTTTTTTTTTCATTTTTATTGAGATTGTTCAGATACCATACAATTATCCTAAGATCCAAAATGTACAATCGCTTGTCCCTGGGTACCCTCATACAGCTGTACATCCATCACACTTAATTTTTGTTCAATTTTTAGAAACTTTTCATTACTCAGACAAGAAATAAAGTGAAAGAAGAAAAAAGAAAAACAGAAAAGGAAACTCTAATCCTCCCCTATCCCTAACCAACCCTCCTCAATTGTTGACTCCTAGTATTGATATAGTACATTTGTTACTGTTTATGAAAAAATGTTGAAATACTACTAACTGCAGTATATAGTTTGTAATAGGTATATAGTTCTTCCCTATATGCCCCTCTATTATTAACTTCTAATTGTATTGTCATACATTTGTTCTGGTTCATGGAAGTGATTTCTAGTATTTGTACAGTTGATCATGGACATTGCCCTCCATAGGATTCTGTTTTATACATTCCCATCTTTTGACCTCCAACTTTCCTTCTGGTGACATATATGACTCGGAGCTTCCCCTTTCCACCTCACTCACACACCATTCGGCACTGTCAGTTATTCTCACATCTTGCTACCGACATGTCTGTTCATTTCCAAACATTTAAGTTCATCCTAGTTGAATATTCTGCTCATACTAAGCAACCACTCCCCATTCTTAAGCCTCATCCTATATCTTGGTACCTTATATTTCATGTCTGTGAGTTTACATATTATAATTAGTTCCTATCAATGAGACCCTGCAATAATTGTCCTTATGTGTCTGGCTTATTTCACTCAGTATATTGCCCTCAAGGTTTTGTCATCAACCCATTTTTTTTTTTAATATGGTTTTGTTCACTCACCCTACATTCCATCCCAAGTAAATAATCGATGGTTCTCTGCATGGTCATACATTTATGTGTTCACCACCTTCACCACTATCTATGTAAGGGCATCTACATTTCTTCCTCAAGGCAGGAGGGAGAGTCAAAGAAGGTAGAGGGGCAAAAGAAAGAGGAAAACAAAATGACAGCTAGGAAGCAGCAAAAGGAAAAATAACCTTAAATCAAAGTAGAATAAAGAATCAGACAATACCACCAATGTCAAGTGTCTAACATGCTTCCTCTATCCCCACCTCTTATCTGCATTTACCTTGGTATATCACCTTTGTTACATTAAAGGAAGCATAATACAATGATTCTATTAGTTACAGTCTCTAGTTTATGCTGATTGCATCCCTCCCCGAATGCCTCCCCATTTTTAACACCTTGCAAGGTTGACATTTGCTTGTTCTCCCTTGTAAAAGAACATATTTGTACATTTTATCACAATTGTTGAATACTCTAGATTTCACCAAGTTACACAGTCCCAGTCTTTATCTTTCCTCCTTCCTTGTGGTGTCGCACATGCTCCCCACCTTCCTCTCTCAACCGTATTCATAGTTACCTTTGTTCAGTGTACTTACATTGTTGTGCTACCATCTCCCAAAATTGTGTTCCAAACCACACACTCCTGTCTTCTATCACCCTGTAGTGCTCCCTTTAGTATTTCCTGTAGGGCAGGTGTCTTGTTCACAAAGTCTCTCATTGCCTGTTTGTCAGAAAATATTTTGAGCTCTCCCTCATATTTGAAGGACACCTTTGCCGGATATAGGATTCTTGGTTGGCGGTTTTTCTCTTTCAGTATCTTAAAAATATCACACCACTTCCTTCTTGCCTCCATGGTTTCTGCTGAGAGATCCACACATAGTCTTATTAAGCTTCCTTTGTATGTAATGGATCGCTTTTCTCTTGCTGCTTTCAGGATTCTCTCTTTGTCTTTGACATTTGATAATCTGATTATTAAGTGTCTTGGTGTAAGCCTATTCAGATCTCTTCTGTTTGGAGTACGCTGTGCTTCTTGGATCTGTAATTTTCTGTCTTTCATAAGAGATGGGAAATTTTCATTAATTATTTCCTCTGTTATTGCTTCTGCCCCCTTTCCCTTCTCTTCTCCTTCTGGGACACCAATGATACGTACATTATTGTACTTTGTTTCATCCTTGAGTTCCTGGAGATGTTGCTCATATTTTTTCATTCTTTTCTCCATCTGCTCCTTTGCGTGTAGGCTTTCAGGTGTTTTGTTCTCTAGTTCTTGAGTGTTTTCTTCTGCCTCTTGAGATCTGCTGTTGTATGTTTCCATTGTGTCTTTCGTCTCCTGTGTTGCGCCCTTCATTTCCATAGATTCTACTAGTTGTTTTTTTGAACTTTTGATTTCTGCCGTATAGACACCCAGTGATTCCTTTACAGCCTCTATCTCTTTTGCAATATCTTCTGTAAACTTTTTGATTTGATTTAGCATTAGTTGTTTCAATTCCTGTATCTCAGTTGAAGTGTACGTTTGTTCCTTTGACTGGGCCATAACTTTGTTTTTCTTAGTGTAGGTTGTAATTTTCTGTTGTCTAGGCATGGTTTCCTTGGTTATCCAAATCAGGTTTTCCCAGACCAGAACAGGCTCAGGTCCCAGAGGGAAGAAATATTCAGTATCTGGTGTCCCTGAGGTGCGTCTTAGAAAATTGCTCCACTCTGTGATGCCTCAGGTCACTGTGCTTTTCTGCCCAGCAGGTGATGCCTGTTAGCCTATAACTCTTGACTGGTGTGAGGAGGTATGGCCATGTTCCCCCAGGCTCTGGGGTCTGGTTCTGAATGGAAAGGGCCCCACCCCTTTCCTCCTAGAGAAGACAGACCCCCCAGGTGGAGGTCATTAGCATTTCAATGGTCTCTCTCTCTGCTTGTGCTGTCTCCACCCTTCCCCGAGTCACAGCCCTGGAAACTGAATATGACTGGGGCTTTCTCCACTGAGACAAAAAAGAAACAGATAGTCCCCTTCAGACCTAGTCCAAGGTGACCCTCTGGCTCTCCAAGGTCAGTCATCACCCAAAGCCTCTGTCTGTTTTTTGGGGATGCATACCTGTAGTGAGCAGTTCACACTCGCTACTTAAAACCCCAGTTGGAGCGCAGCAGAGCTATATTTGCTTGCTGGGAGAGAGCTTCTCTCTGGCACCACGAGGCTTTGCAGCTCGGGCTATGGGGGAGGGGGTCTCCCGACCTGGTTCCGCAGGTTTTACTTACAGATTTTATGCTGTGTTCTCGGGCATTCCTCCCAATTCAGCTTGGTGTATGATGAGTGGATGGTCTCGTTTGTCCCCCCACAGTTATTCTGGATTATTTACTAGTTGTTTCTGGTTTTTTGTAGTTGTTCCAGGGGGACTACTTAGCTTCCACTCCTCTCTATACTGCCATCTTGCCCTGCCTCCTCTCTCATAACGTTTTTGCATTTAACCTCCATTTTGTCTAATATTAGTATAGCTACTCGAGCTTTTTTTTTAAATCTTCATTTTATTGAGATATATTCACATACCCTGCAGTCATACAAAACAAATCGTACATTCGATTGTTCACAGTACCATTACATAGTTGTACATTCATCACCTAAATCAATCCCTGACACCTTCATTAGCACACACACAAAAATAACAAGAATAATAATTAAAGTGAAAAAGAGCAATTAAAGTAAAAAAGAACACTGGGTACCTTTGTCTGTTTGTTTGTTTGTTTCCTTCCCCTATTTTTCTACTCATCCATCCATAACTAGACAAAGGGGAGTGTGGTCCTTATGGCTTTCCCAATCCCATTGTCACCCCTCATAAGCTCCATTTTTATACAATTGTCTTCGAGGTTCATGGGTTCTGGGTTGTAGTTTGATAGTTTCAGGTATCTACCACCAGCTACCCCAATTCTTTAGAACCTAAAAAGCATTGTCTAAATTGTGCATAAGAGTGCCCACCAGAGTGACCTCTCAGCTCCTTTTGGAATCTGTCTGCCACTGAAGCTTATTTCATTTCCTTTCACATCCCCGTTTTGGTCAAGAAGATGTTCTCCATCCCACAATGCCGGATCTACATTCCTCCCCGGGAGTCATATTCCACATTGCCAGGGAGATTCACTCCCCTGGGTGTCTGATCCCACGTAGGGGGGAGGGCAGTGAGTTCACCTTTCAAGTTGGCTTAGCTAGAGAGAGAGGGCCACATCTGAGCAACAAAGAGGCATTCGGGAGGAGGCTCTTAGGCACAATTATAGGGAGGCCTAGCCTCTTCTTTGCAGCAACAGTCTTCCCAAGAGTAAATCCTGTGGTAGAGGGCTCAACCCATCAAACCACCAGTCCCCTATGTCTGTGGTCATGTTAGCAACCATTGAGGTGGGGTAGGCCAATACCCCTGCATTCTCCACAGGCTCCTCAAGGGAGCTCTACATATTTTTTTTCCCTTGTTTTTTTTTTAACTTTTTTTTTTTTAAACAAATGTATGAAAAAGTAAACAAATTTTATTTTTACTGCCTTACACTTTCAACCTAATTGCATCCTTGGGTCTAAGGTGAGTCTCTTGTAGACAGCATATAGATAGATCATATTTTTTAATCCATTCTGCCAATATGTGTCTTTTGATTGGGAGTTTAATCCATTGACATTCAATGTTATTACTGTAAAGGCAGTACTTACTCCAACCATTTTATCCTTTGGCTTTCATTTGTAATATCTTATTTTTGTCTCTCTTTTTACCCTTTTAGTTACCCTTACTGACAATTTTTATTTCTACACTCTCTTCCATGCCTCTTCTGTCTTTTCCTTTCAGCCTGAAGAATCTGTTTACTATTTCTTGTAGGGCAGGTCTCTTGCTAACAAACTCTCTCAGTTTCTGTTTATCTGTGAATATTTAAAACTCTCCCCCATTTTTGAAGAACAGTTTTGCTGGATAAAGGATTCTCGACTGGCAGTTTTTCTTTTTCAGTGTCAAATATATCACTGCCTTTTTGCCTCCATGTTTTCTGATGAGAAATTGGCACTTAGTCTTATTGAACACCCTTGTATGTGATGAATTGCTTTTCTCTTGCTGCTTTTAGAATTCTCTATCTTTGACATTTGACATTCTTATTAGCATGTGTCTTGGAGTAGATCTATTAGGATTTATTTCTTTGGAGTATGTTGTGTTTCTTCCACACGTATATTCACATCTTTCATAAGAGTTTCAGCCATTATTTCCTCAAATATTCTTTCTTCCCATTTTCCCTTTGCTTCTCCTTCTGGGATACCCATGACATATATGTTTGTGCACTTCGTGCTGTCATTCAATTCCCCAGGACCCTTTCCATTTTTTCCATTCTTTAATCTCTCTGTTCTTAGGTCTGTAAGATTTTGGATGTCCTGTCTTCTAATTCACTAATCCTTTCTTCTGCCTGTTCAAATCTGCTGCTGTATGCCTCTGGTGTATTTTTAATCTCGTCTATTATGACTTTCATTCCCATAAGTTGTTATTTTCCTTTGCATGCTTTCAAATTCTTCTTTATGCTCACCCAGTGTCTTCTTAATATCCTTTATCTCTTTAGCCATATTTCCCTTCATCTCCTTGAATTGATTTAGGAGAGGAAAGATGCCAAAAAGACTTTTTTTTCCACTCATCTCCCCTAAGGTGCGATTTTCTGGCCTGCCCAGGAGGTGGCGCTCTTTGGCAAGCCTTTCCCCTCAGATCTAAGAGGGGGATAATATTTTTTCAACCTCCACTGGGTGGTATTGAAACAATGGCCATGGGGGTCCCTGTTCTGGGCAGGCTAGAACAGCAATTCAGAGACAGAACCCAGCAGTCCAAACTCTCTGAACAGAAGCCACATTTGGCACTTGTCTGGGTCCTCCCCCTGTTCCAGGAGAGGAAGACCTTCACACTTCATATCTGAGGCAAGCCTTGAGAGTGGGGGAATGGGCACCAGCCACTGCTGTGGGAGCTATTCACTCACAGTTTTTGCTGTAGTTTCTCTGTCTCCCAATCCCCCTCTTTCCTGGATGCTGTACAGTATTCCCTTGGTCTCTGGAGCCCCCAAACCATTGATTCAAAGTTTCTGCCTGCCTACTGGCTGTTTTTTGTAGGAGGTGTGTGTCCTTTAACTCTCAATTCTGCCATCTTCCTTGGAAGCCCCTAGGATTCAGACTTGGGGTTTTTTAAGAAGGTTGTTGTTATAGTTTGTCTAGTTTTTTTAGTTGTTTCCAGTGGAAGGGTTGGTCTGAATTACCATGACTGCCATTACCAGAAGCAGAAGTTCCTTTCTCATTTTCTTAAAAATTTCTTATGCATTTCCACCTCATATTCTTTCTTTATCAGATATTGGACATCCTGGTTTCAACTTCTCCATTTTTTCTTTCATACTTTTTCATTTCTTGTTTCCCCCCACCCTTCTATATATTATGGGATGTTCCTCTATTTTAACTTCACACCATTTTATTTAATTTTTAAAATTTTTGCTATCAAATTTGTAACTTCCAAGAGCACATTCTTATTCCATAATGGTTCCCTTTTTTTGGAACTTCCTGTTTTTATATATGGATACAATATCTTCTCATAGCTCTCGGAGGATACTGGATGAAAAGGCTGGTTTTGAAATTGTTTTCCTCACAGCACTACTCTGTTTCCTCTAAGTTCCTTTCTTCTGTTTGTTCACTGGCTTTTGTTCCATATTTAAGAATGGAGCATTAAAAAGTTGATTGGAAGCTCTGTTACATGGACAAGACTTGTCAACTTGTTGGCTTAGCGTAATGTTCATCAATCAGTTGTGCACCACCCATTTCCTCTGAAAAAAAACCCAAATTCTAATATGTGATGGTCTTCTCTGGGGCCTTCTAGTTCTCCAAAGAAGAAACCTTTGATCTTTTTCATGAGGGTAGTCACCTGGCTGCCAGTTTTCTATACATAAGGTGAAAGAGAGCTTAATTTTTGCTCATTTTGCCCAGTGCCGAATAAGGTATTTCTAAGTTCCACACCAATTTCCTTCAATTTCTATAAAGAAGAAATCTCCAATTTTACTGCCAACATTTTGGGGGAGGAAGGCAGGAGTGCGTGGATAGGTTAACTGCTCTGTATATGACCTGCTGATCAACTTGCCTGTTTTCAGTCCTCTATCTCATCTCCATCTCCATCTCCTATCAACCAAGAGCTCCTGAGTCCCAACACTCTCTCCTTTTGCATATACACAAGAAACCATGGTAGTTCCTCTGAATGCAACCTTTTAATGTATTCTACTTAATTATAATCAGAGGTATCTATCTTTCAAATTTCGTCACAGCTTTTCTTGTTATATTAGCTCAGGAGACCAGTATGTCCAGGTTTAGCCCTAAAGTAATGAGGATTTTTAACACATATATCCAAACTTATACAATAAAAAATCTTCCCTCTAAAGCAGTTATCTTAAAAGGTAATGTGCTTATTCCAGTGAAATGTCATTGCTAAAATTATGATATAGAGAGAACATGTGGTTACCTTTGGGGAGGAAGTAAGAGGAACAGTATGGGGAAGTAGTGGTAAAAGGCAATTCTAAGCTAATTGGTTGTTATTACAAGGAGAATGTATGTGTATATTATTTGTGAAATTAAAAATTAAAAGGAGATAATAATGAAAGACTTGGTTAGGACTAAGGGAAATTAGAATCAGCATAAAGGATGATATTGACTATATTTTAAAACTCCAACTTCTGTATGAGAGCAAAGGAAGAGAGGTTTATTTGGTATATAATTTATATTTTCGGTAGCACACTATCTAATTTAACCTGTCTGGTCAGTTTATTTAAAAATGTAATTACGTGGAACCTAGAAGAGAGACTGAGATCTTGTTATTCTGTATAGGCTAATGTAATACCCTAACACATCCCAGACTATTTTGGGCAGAAAATAAGAAAGTATTTGCAAAGTCCCCTTAAAGGACTGGGGAAAAATATGGAACTATTAAACTTCCCCACCTGGGGAATTCCTATTGTTCTCTTAAGCAATAGGGGCTCCCAATTCAATAAGCCAAGCCCTCAATCTAGAGGTTTTCCCTTACTAAACTTATCTCTCCAATGGCGAAGCTAAGCCTATTTATAACTATGCCTAAGAGTCACCCCCAGAGAACCTCTTTTGTTGCTCAGATGTGGTCTGTATCTCTAAGCCAACTCTGTAAATTAACTTACCCTCCCCACTATGTGGGACATGACTCCCAGGGGTGTAAATCTCCCTGGCAATGTGGGCATGAGCCTGGCACTGGCATCATGGGATTGAGAATGCTTTCTTGACCAAAACGGGAGAAGACAAGTAACAAAATAAGGTTTCAGTGGATAAGAGATTTCAAAGAGAGTCAAGAGGTCATTCTGGAGGTTATTCTTATACATTATATAGATATTCCTTTAAGTTTCTAGTGTATTAGAGTAGCTAGAAGGAAATGCCTGAAAATGTTGATTCTTGAAGATGACTGTATAACTACATTGCTTTTATCATGTAACTGTGTGACTGTGAAAACCTTGTGACTAACACTCCCTGGATTCAGTGTATGGGCAGATAAGTAATAAAATGAAGACAAAAATAAATAAACAATGGGGGAGGGGATAAAGGCTATGGGATATTTTGGGTGTTCTTTTTTATTTTTATATATATTTGTATATTTTTATTATTTTTTAGAGTAATGAAAATGTTCCAAAATTGATTGTGGTGGTGAATGCATCATCTATGATGATACTGTGAGCCACTGACTGTATACTTTGGACGGATTACATGGTGTGTGAATATATATCAATAAAATTGCATTAAAAAAATTAAAAGGAAAGAACATGTGCTGTGCAGTTAAACACCTAGAGTAGAATCCTAGCTATATTAATGAGTGACACTGAACAAGTTACTTATTGTCTCCAAACCTAAGTTTTCTGATCTTTAAAATGATGACAATACCACTTTCATCAAACATTTGTTGTATGGCATAAAAATAGGTACACAGAAAATATTAAGTCCCGTCCTCCTCTCTTCTGAAATTGCCTTCAAAGCCCATGCCTTTGTTTTAAACATCTTCAGTGGTGAGAAATCATGTTTGTTTATGGGTTGGATCATATAATCAACTAAAAGTGACTGTGAAAACAGAGTTTAGTGTATAAGATGAGTGATCAAGATAGTTGTTAGTATAAAAAGCATTTTGTAGAAAGAACTCCATGAGTCTGAACAACATCTTGATCATATCACTATTAGTTTACTTTTTGGAGAAATTCTCATAGTAGTTTTCAACATTCTTCAAACTTTTATAGATCAAAATGATTGCTTCATCTGATTGATTGATTCTGCCTGTAATGGATGTATGTGAAATGCACATAATTCGAGGATATTAAACTTGCCCATTGCAGACTTTGATGAATTGTGTTTGGATCATCTAAGAAATATATTTCATTAGATTTCACTATTTCCTTCAAAAATTAAGATTTTTTCCATTTTCCCTAGAAAGAGTGGAACCACTGTGCCTCAAATAATCACTTCTTCTGGGCTCCTACAAACCATGAGAACAACAATCTCACTGACAGAGTCATACTTTACATTATCTCTATAATGTGTTCAGGAAAATTTTCTTCAACATTTCACCTAATTTCTTCCTGCAACAATTTAAGCTCATTCCCTCTTGTCCCATAGACAGCTGATAAGAGAACAAGTACATCTGTAATTACAAGGTCTTTGGCATCTGAGGACAGTTATTATATCACACTTCATCTTTGTCTTCTGCAAGTTAAATAACCCTAGTTCCTTTGCTTTTTCTTAATATGTTCCATTCCTTTTGAAAGCTCAAAATTTTACTTGTAATATTAGGAAAATAACTATAACCTATTTTACAAGGATAATTAAGAAAAAGTAGAGTTAAAACTACAGTTAGGTAAAACAGCCATGTTATAGGTATAATACAATTATGAATAATAAATGAAGACTCAGATAAACTGTCATTCATACATTAATTCTATACCTTGGTTCTATTTCTAATGTTCTAGAGTACAGTAATTCTTACCAGGGGACTTTCCTTGTTGTGAGTTGCTTCTTCGCTCTCTGTTTCTGGCTGGAGTGGATAAGCCTGTGTCTTTACTAGGCTTCCTAGCAGGTCCCATTTCTGATATAAGGAATCCCATCTGTTCTGAAGGCAAGATATTCTCAGGTGGATTGGTCTGGCATTTTACACTGGCATCCACCTAAAATATTAAGCTCACTCATTATTCTGAGATTTCCCCAAAATACCTACTAAAAATTAAGATACTTCATCGGAGGAATTCTAACAGGAACATGATCCATCAAACATACCTGTAGGGCTTCTCATCCTTATAATGATCTCTACCTTTGATTTGGTTGAGTTATCTGAATATTCAGTAGTAAGATATACATTTTCCAATACACAAACCAATGAAATATATACGGAACTAAAACACTTAAGAAAAAAGGAATATTTACCATGAAGCTAGTGGTTGTTTTTCTTCCTGTTTTTCTTTTTTTTGGTAAGATTTACAAAAGTAAGATATTCTAGCCACAATTGGTTCAGACAGCTATCTCTTTCCACTCTAACATTCCTTTCATCAGACCCTCCTATTAGTGGAACTGGAATGACCACAGGCATAATTTTGTGGGAAAGTGATGGCATGGCCATGGGCACTTTATTCTACTAATTTTGCATTCTTTGTCTTAAACAGGACCTCAAAATTGTATAAGCTCCAGCCCCTATAAAATCTAGATCTTCCCTGAATGAATTTATTTCTTGACACTTCTAAGTTTTCTATGGAAAGCCAAATCCCTATGTCGAGGTGACCAATTTCTAAAATATTCTATTTACTTCTGAATTTATTTAAAAATAAAACTATAAAATGAAATAAAGCTAAAAGTTAAAAACAGATTTCAGGAGCTCTGATGTTCAAAAATATTTATTAAAGAAAAAGTAACTGCATGTATGAATGCAATTTTGATGTATGAAACCTAATACTTCTGGATATGACTATGAAGGAACCAAGACAAATTTGGGGTTAATTCCACAGGCTTATTTGAAAGATAATGGGCTTATCTTTGGTCTACTGAATTTCCAGTATCATTTAATACACTGAGTCCCAACACCTGGGCTCAAAAAGCACAGTGAGCTGATAGAACTCTTGAGACATTTGAATCTAAAATGAGAACTAAAAAAGACTGCCAAAAGTCATCTTAGTAATATCTAACACAGAAGAGATTTTCAGTTTCATTAAACAACCACAACCAAAAATTAAAAAAAAAAAAAATCAGGCTAAGATCTTTTTCTAAAGATCAAGAAAAAAAATTAAGTAGGAAAAAAAACCCTATTAAATGAATTCACAAAAATTGATTTTAATTTGGATGCATTTTTGATGAATTATTTTTATTAATTATTTAGATTCAAAACAGATTTATTTTCTGTTCATAAACTGGCAACAAGAAAAGAATTAGCCTCTATCTTCAAAATAGGTCCCTCAAATTATATTCAGAGTTCTATTTTAAGAATGTAGATATTAGTAAGGACATTTCATACATAGTATTCTCACAAGTCAAATTAGAATTCAATGATGTTGTAAGAAAGTATGAAAAGACTTCCAACCATCTCCTTACCTCCATACTACAAATGGCTAGGAATCTTGTGATATCTGCCAAATAAATCACCCCTTCTCGCTAGAGAAATTATATCACATGCACACCTAGTCCATCCAAAATAAGATACTCAAGGGATGCTTTTAGCATGAAAATAAGTTCTCTACTACGATGCTCAAGCAGACTGTCTCTCTAGAGGTTGACTTCAGACCATAATATAATGAGAGGATGCCCAGGGTTAAGGTAACTTCTTTCTGAATCTTTTATGCAAAATCACTGGGACATGATCCTTCTGGAATGCATAATGAGCTGCTATAAGACCAAAACAAAATCTGGATAAACTCTCTGCAAGAACAGTCTTTAGCAAGAATCATTAGCTGTTTTGAACTTTATTAGGATTTTTTTCTTTCCCCTTACCTGATGTGTGCTGAACGGGAGACCTTCCTGCACAAATACTACTGAAGATGGAGATGGATTATGACTTAGCTGCTCCCTCAGTTTGACATGAGCTTGTTGGATGGATGCAGATTCCTGCATTGTGGTATTTTCAACAGGCTGAGCTGTATGTATGGTATAGATGTACTGAGGTGACTGTGGTAGAGAGCAGGTAATTGCTTGTTCTGTTCCGACCACAAAAGACGTAATATCTGAGCCCACAGGAGTAAGTGGCTCCAGCTGGCTAGCCTGACTTGTAGACGATGGATTGCTGTTGTTTGAATTAGCTAGGATATGTTGGCCTCTGCTAGACTGAGATGTTGGGCACTGATTCTCAACAGGCTCCACCTTTACCATCTCCAATTTAGGGGAGGAATGCAACTCATCTACTATCTGAAAGACAGCCTCTAGGTTTACTTCTGTCTTTTTATTTTCATCAGTAGCAGTGCAAGGCCAATTAGAAGGCAGAAATTCAACTGGATAGGAGGACTGCATTGGAGGATTCTGGGAAAAGAGAAAATAGGACTGTTTGGATAGAAAATCAAATATGAGATTAAGGAGGAAATTAACAATATGTATTCTGATGAATGCTAAACATACATAGATTAAGCTTAAACCAAGTTACCTAAGAAAATGTGACTGCCAATTTATTTTTCAGCAGTAGTAGTTTCAATTCTATTTTAGAATTTAGCTTCTATTTAGCATCTATTAGAGGCTAACCACTATGCTAAATTTAATATAGGAAAGGACCAATAGTATACAAAATCACAAAGCTATAGTACCCAAATACCTATTCGCTGATAAGAATGCTTATACACAAAATTCTTCCATAAAGGTTGACAGACAAAAAACATCACTTGTATCTATCATATACTGTTTTAGGAATGCAGGCATTAGTAAGGAAATTTCAAACACAGATGCTCACAAGTCCACCAATGCTTCTATAGATTCAAGGGGAGGTACTGATATTCTGTTCCAAATGATCTGGGAAAAAATGGATGGAATATCGAATGTCCTTTGGTTCCTGAGATTGTTTATTTTTAATAATAAAATGATAGATTAAAAACAGCTGTCACTTTTAGATTAACATCTTTAAGATATATTATCTAATATATACATAGTGCCTTGCACAGAGTAGGCATTCAATAAACGTTTGTTGATGAATGATCTCAAGCTGTGAACATAAAATACAGAAGCGTAATGATTAAATAAAACATGTAATGAGTTGATGTTGCCAAATGCAGAGCTTGGCACAGAGTAGGCATTCAATAAATGTTTGTTATCTCAGATTATAAGCACAAAATACAGAAAAGTTATAACTAAATAAAATATGTATTGAGTCAATGTTACCAAATGCTCTACAAAGATTGTGTCAATGATTTCCAGAAGAATAGGAATGCCAAATAATGTAAATTTAAATGGTATAAACATCAAGCTACCATAGTCAATAGCTACCATTTATTGAGTCCTTACTGTTTGCCAAGCACAGGCAAAGTGCTTTATAGACATTATTTCATTTAATCCTCATAAGAGACCTATGAAAAGTGATAATCTCCATTTCCAAATAATGGAAATGAGGTTTAGAGAAGTTTCATCATTTACTCAAAGTCACAATCAAAGTAACTGACAGAGCCAGGTTTTAAATCTAGGTTTGCCTAAGTGAAGAGCTCTTGCTCTTAACCCTTACAGTATACTGACAATTCATTTACACTCCTACCAATACCTACAGTCCAACTAAATTAATTGCCTGTATCTCCAGGATGGCACCTGAAATACCTGCCTTATTTTCCGTTTTTAAATTTTATGTTTTCTTATCTGTATTTTCCTACAATGAACATGTTTTGCCTTTTTAGTAAGAAAAGGTCTTTAAATGACTTATTTAAAACATAAACAAAATCAAGATATAAACACTGTTAGAACATCTCCAGTATGATACAGGAGACAGAGTGAGTGGCTGGATCTACAAACAAGAACATCTACTTTGGGGGATAGGTAGGTCCCTGCAGTGATGATGAATAGACTGGGTTATCATGCTTGATGATAATTCTATTCAGTTCACCTAACAAAGTTTGATTGTGGTGATGAAAGCACAACTATATGACGATACGGTGAATAACCAACTGTACACTTTGAATGACTGTATTTTATGTGATTATATCTCAATAAAATTGCAATAAAAAATATTCAACTAAGTCCTCTTGAACTGATTCAATGCTCTTTAAACCATAATTCAATTATAATTTGGTTTCCCATGTAGATTTTCTCAAAAGAAAGGAATGTTCTTTTGAGTATTGTAATGCCTACTAGTAAGATAATTCTCTCAAGAACTGAAGCTATTTTAGCTAGATAACATCCACAGCAAACACATGATTTCAATCTTTAAGCAATTTGAGCATGAAATTACAAAGAATGAAATTAACCTTATCCTAGAAATAGCAATATAAAACATTTAAATCAAATAAATTATTTCCTGATAAGTAATGATACGATATCTGGACTACAGTGTTTACAACATGTGGGCTAAGGCTGATGGGGACCGCCATTTACATTTCTCATTTTGACATCATTTTTCCCTTTCTCAAAGAAAAAAAGTCTAATTATCTGTATTATCTTGGAAGAATCTTTCATTAGAATTTAGCTGGTATTCATTTTACCACAGAAGAGCCTAAAACAGCAGTGTTCAAAATAACTTTCAGAAGTGATAGAAATTTTCTATATCTGTGCAGTACAATTTGGTAGCCACTAGCATATGAGACTATTGAGCACTTGAAATGTGGCTAGTGTGACTAGGAATGAATTTTTTATTTTATTTCATTTTAATTTAAATTATTAGCCACATGTGTCTAGTGGTTACTGTATTAGACACTGCAGGCCTAGAAGAACCCTCAGAGATCATCTATATCAACACTCTTGTTTTAGAGATGAGGAAACTGAGCCCATAATCCACAGCTTACCTCTGACTACTCATTAACATAAAATTTCCACTTTGAAATTCTGCAAGCTCAGTAATACTGCACATGAAGCACAGGGTATGTCTGCTGTTTCAAGAATCTTACCTGGAAGTAGTTGCAGTGTGCATAAGAAGAGGCAGTGGGAGTGACACAACTGCTTAGAGCGTCCATGTGGGGAGAAGGAGAGCAGCACTGTAGCACAGCTGGAACAAATTCAAACATAGAAAAGCCATCAACCAAAATAAACCTCTATAGTGTTCAAGGTGCTCCCCTCTTTCATCCTGGAAAGAAAAATTTCAAAAGCTTGCTTTTGTGGATCTAACAAAATTATATTTAGTCCAATTAGGTGCTATTATTTATTGAAAACAACATGGAAATAAAGTAATTCTAAAAGTCATTTGAAAGGGTAATGTCTACTTTTGTAAGTGATTTCCTTAGCACCTAAACATTTTGTTACTTTTCTAACCAACATTTATTTTTATTGAAAGTGTTTATTCTATCATAAAATATTTGAAATTCCAAAATAATTATTTCAATCTTAACAGTGACAACCATTTGGAGGGGTTGTGTTTTTAAGGGTAAGATAAGTATAAAATACTCTCCAAATGTTCCCACCCATTAATTTTAAAAAACAATGCATCCCATGGAAATATCTGCAAAAATGTGTTAACCATTGAATGGTTAGGAATGTGGATTTTAGAGCCAGATTGTCTGGCTTTGGAGCCCAGCTCTACCATTTAATAGCTATGTAAACTTGAGCAAATTTAATCTCTTTGTGCCTCAGTTTCTGCATCCTATTAAAATAATAATACATACCTAATATAGTTGTGAGGAATGGATGAGTTAAGAGGCATAGAACACCTAGAATAGTTCTGGCATACAGTAAGCAATCAATAAACGTTATCTGCTATTATAATAACTAAAGAAATACATTTTCCAAACATTCTCTTTATAATTAGGATACCATGAAAAGATTGAACTCTTTGTACTGGAATAGTTACACTTACAGATGCAGTCTTAATAATAGGTCAAGTCTCCTCTTTTCCAGAGACAGATTCTCCAAAACAAATGAGAATCAGTTAAAACATCATACCTTTAGATTAAAAAGTGGATAATATTTATTGATCACCTATTATTTTCCAGGCACAGTACTAGGGACTTTACATCTTTACATACATCACCTCATTTTACCCAAACAACAATTTTATGAGGTATTAACGTTGCTTTAAAAATGAGGAAATTAAAGCTCAGAGATGGTAAGTAATTTGACTGTTACAAACTTAGTAGTAAGTGAGAGCCAATAATCAATCTCCAAAGCACATGCTCTCTAATATGCCACAATATTTCCTAAGCTTTTCCTTCTTCCTGAAATGCAGCATTTTTGTTTTACTAGAATTCTACTTGCTGAATATCTTTAAGGGTGTCTTTATAGATGGTGGCAACCTTCTCTTTATGTCCACATTTTTCATATTTTGAGTTGCTAATAAAAATACTAAATCATCTCGCTCATTAATCTTTTAAAGTAAATTAGCCTAAGCATTGTAAAAATTCATTGAAATGCTTCCCTATTTTTCCATCATTCACTGTTTATTTTTAAAATGTCAGAAGTTCATAAAGACATATTGGAAGAAAGTATTTTCTCATTATATCATGTGCAATGTATTTGCAAATAGAAGGAAAAATTTGAAACAATGGATAGAATTCTAGCTGAGATATAAATATAAGGGCTAATGTTTTCTGAATGACATCATTTTAAACAATTACAGGAATTTTTAAAAAGCCATATAGTGCTAAAACTGCCACATAAAATTCAAGTTGTTACTTCCACTGTAGATAGGGCAAACAGGTTCTTGTACTTTATCCTTTGGAGGTAATTCAAATATACAATTGAAATGTTTTGGATTTGAATTTGATTTTTCAGGATATTTGAAAGCGTAAGTATCCTGGAGAATAATCTGAATCCAAAAAAGAAAAATAATCAGGAAGGGTCTGTGGGGCTTGTCAAAATTCTGGAAAAACCAGGGACTTTTTTCTAAAATTATATTAAGAGTTAAGGAAACCATACTTAGTTAAAACTAGCCCCCTAGCGGCGTAAAAAGATTAAGTTTGTATCTGTAGGTTTTCATCCCATCAGCATATCATAAAAACAGTGTTTACATCCCAAAGTAATTTGGGCGGAGGATAAAAATATATACACAGGGCCCTCCTGAGGAGCTGGGGGAAAATGAGGAAGTGTTGGACTTCCTCACCTGGACTGTTGCTGATGTTCTCACAAACATTGAGGACGGACGGCTTGGTATGCTGAGCCTTCTATCTCGGGGCTTGCCCTTATGAAGCTTGTTACTGCAAAGGAGAGGCTAAACCTGCTTTAAAAAGTCTCCCCGAGTGCCTCTTCGTTGTTCCGATGTGGTCCTCTCTCTAACTAAGCCACCTAAGTAGGTGATCTCACTGCCCTCCCCCTCTACGTGGGACCTGACTCCCAGGGGTGTAAATCTCCCTGGCAACGCAGGATATGACTCCTGAGGACAAATCTGGACCCGGCATCGTGGGATTGAGCACATCTTCTTGACCAAAAGGGGAATGCGAAATGAAATGAAATGAAGTTTCAGTGGTTGAGAGATTTCAGATGGAGTCGAGAGGTCACTCTGGTGGACATTCTCACGCACTATATAGATAACACCTCTTAGGTTTTAATGTGTTGGAGTAGCTAGAAGTAAATACCTGAAACTATCAAACTCCAACCCAGTAGCCTGGACTCCTGAAGACAATTGTATAACAATGTAGCTTACAAAGGGTGACAGTGTGATTGTGAAAACCTTGTGGATAGCACTGTATGGATGGATGAGTAGAAAAATGGGGACAAAAAACTAAATGAAAAATAGGGTGGGATGGGGGGGTGATTTTGGTGTTCTTTTTTACTTATTTTTTATTCTTATTCTGATTCTTTCCAGTGTAAGGAAAATGTTCAAAAATAGATTGGGGAGATGAATGCATAACTATATGAAGGTACTGTAAACAGTTGATTGTACACCATGGAAAACTGTATGGTATGTGAATATATCTCAATAAAACTGAATTTAATTAGAAAAAAACAGTGTTTAGTTACAAATAAATCAATAAAAGGTGTTAGCCTTATTTTTCTTATATCACTATTTCTGACTCCATTAGTTACAAGTTTTTGAATAGTTTTAAAAATTTACTTTTAAATAAATTTCTCAGAGAAATAATGAAACCAGAATATACAACAGAAAATGTTTATATGTAGCTGACAGTTGATTCGGTATCCATGGAAATGCAAAATAGTGAATGCCCAGTAAGAAATGGAAAGTTGGGAGGTGCCCATATGAAGAAAAGGAGGATTTGAATAGACTATAATCCAAAACAAATTCCCGAATGGTTATTTCCTTACTAGTGCAGTCCTACTTTGTGTAATTGACAAAATAGAGCAAAGCAAGGTATTAGCAAATTTACTGAATATCAAATCTAGCTACAGAAATGCAACTAGTGCTTAGCAGATGACAATCTAGTGTGTATTATGAAAACATTGTGAAAGCTTAAACGTTTAAATAAAACTGAGTTTATCATCATATCCTAGACACTTATCTTTTGGTGTCCCTCTGAAAGCAATGCTCACTTAAGGCATTAAATTGCAAGTAGAAGGAAAAACTGGAAATAATGAATAGAATTCTATTTCAGATACAAATATAAGGGCTGAAGACATCTTTTTTTTTTTTTTTTTTAACAATTCTAGGAATAAAAAAAAGTCAGGAATTGCTAAAAATTCAAGTTTATAAGTAAAAGTGTTACTCTTTAGTTGGGCAAACAGGTTCATACACTTTATTCTATGGAAATAATTAGAATATATAATTAAAATTTTTTGGATTTGTATCTATTCCAGTAGAGTGCAGTGTCAACAGTGAGAAAATGCCCAATAATATAAATGGCTCCCATAATACTAACTTTAATTTCAAAATAAGTTACTGGATAACTAGAACCCCAACAACTCCTCATTCGTGATTAAATAAAGAAAAGGTAAATGTAATTGTGCCTTGTTCAGTTTCTTCTGGCAAGTCAAGAGAACTTCCTGGTGTTTCTATGCCCAAGTCCCTCAACAAAATCAGACCTTTTCATACCTGAAACTGTCAAACTACAACCCAGTAGACTTGATTCTTGAAGATGATTGCATAACTATGTAGGGTACAGGGTATAACTGCATGATTGTGAAATCCTCGTGGCTCACACTTTTTTTGTCCAGTGTATGGACAGATGAGTAGAAAAATGGGGATAAAAACTAAATGAAAAATAGGGTGGGATGGGGGGGGATGAAATGTTTTGGGTGTTCTTTTTTACTTTTATTTTTATTTTTATTTTTTTTGTAGTAAGAAAACTGTTCAAAAGTTGATTCTGGTGAGGAATGCACAACTATATGATGATACTGTGAAAAACTGTACACTGTGGATGATTGTAGGGTATGTGAACATATCTCAATAAAACTGTATTTTTTAAAAAATCAGACCTTTTAAGAGAAAGCAACAGTACAAGGTACTTGAACAGAAGAATAACAGCATCAAAAAGCTCTTATAACTTCAGGTTCTATATTTGTTTATGCACGTTATATAGAGTTCTAAGACTAAAGATCAAACCTTAGAACTTAAATGTACTTTAAAACAATAAGGAATGTTTTTTGCCTGAGGGTCAATTCAGAAAAATTTAAATAACAATAGGATATATATTTTTCAATAAAAATAAATATATCATGTGTACCTTAGGGGAATATATATATTCTTACAAATTACTTTTTTTTAAATTTAGCCATTAAAGTTTTAATATCTAGGCTCATTTGAAAGGCAGCTTTTTAAATATTTTATTCTCTACATGTAAATAGTGTTTTACATTTTACAGTCTATTCACAAACATTAATTCATGTAATCCCTGATGAAAATTATCATCTCCACTTTATAGAGAGGGAAATTAAGGCTCAGGGATGTGAAATAATTCACTAAAAGTCACATCAGATGACAACCTGCTAATTAGAATTAGAGTTAGTTCATTCCATCCATAAATAATTTACTATGGGCCTATTATAATCAAGTACTGTGCTAGGTGTTGGGCGATACAGAAATGAATTATAGGCCACCCCCCTTCCCAGAGCCTCCAGACTGGACCTCCCACTCAAGTAGCTGGCGTATGTTCTTTCCGCTTGAGCGAGATGAGTCATTTATCCAGGGCAGCCCTAATATAGAAGGGTAGATTCCTCCACCAATCGCTATTTAGTCTTCTCTATCTGGGAGTAAGATGAAGAAGAGATATACCGGAAAAGGTTTTCTCAGAAGAAAAACAAAACAAAGAAGGATTTGAATGATTTTGATGTCTCTTTCCTAGTCCTTACCTTGAACACTTACAGACAATTTTCAGTTTATAAGTTCGCACCCAAGCTAACATAAAATGTTTTTAAAATAACATATCATAAATCATAAAGTAACAAATAGTTAATACTCCATAATGAATGAATAATGTGAATTATTTGTAGTGCTTTCTGGTGAATAATATATAAGTGGTTCTCATAAAATTTAGAACTAGGTGTTTCTAACAGGATTGTTTGGAATTTGGAATACATTTTCCCATAGAAACAACATCATACAGATTGATTTGGCTCCTAGACCAGATCATAAAATATGTATGTTAAGTATATGACTAATAGTAACCTAGAACCTAACCACCTCTTCTAATACCTCCATAGGAAAATGCAAAATTCCAAATTGGAAGGCCAGAGTACATTTCTCCATCTCCCTCCTGCAATCCTCCCAAATTTCAACTCCCCAGAAGCTTTTGAGTCTTGGGAGTATTTTGAGAATGGGGTCTAGAAGGGAGGCTGGAAAAGAAAAGGGAAACATTTATTGGTAAAAGGAAAGCAGGCAGGAGAATTATCCAGTTCATGGGCTACAGAATGTAAAGCAAATGTAAGGAAGACCAAGACTGACTCTATCTGTATATTCCACACATACATAGAATGCAGCCAAAATAATAATTTAGATAGCAGTGCCTAATTTGTTTACTAAAATATTGGATTGAACTCCTCAGTAACAAAAATCTAACCCAAGTTGTTGCTATTCATAAACATAAAATTTACAAACATGATATTAGTCATTCTCTATTTTTAAAGACTGTACAGATATTTTTGCTCTTCAGAGAAGTAGCTGAAAACCTGGAAAAATACTAGGCCTCAACCTTTTTCTACATAAGGCAAAAAAATGTTTTTTGTAATAGGCGAAATGATTAAAAGTGCTAAGTCATCCTTACTGTACATAATTCCCTTTCCCTTTTCCTTCTCGACAACATTCAACAAAAGAGTAGCAGGTCTAAAAACCTATAAAACCCAATCTAATTAAAACCCTGGTTTTATTTTTTCAATATCATGAAACATTTGGAAAAATAAAGCAATCACATTTACTGCTATTGTTAGGTAGAAGGCAATGAGCCTTTCCAATGGGCAAAGGCAGCGCAGAAGATGTTCCAGGGTGCCATTCTGCCACAGAAACCTTGTTGGTGGGAGTGTAAAATGGTACAGCCACATGTGGAAAACAGTTTGATGGTTCCTAAGAAAGTTAATTATAGAAGTACTATATGACCCAGCAATCCCACTTCTAAGTATATGTTCAAAAGAATTGAAAGCAGGGACTCAAACAGATATCTGCACACCATTATTCACAATTGCCAAAAAATGGGTGCAACCCATCAGCAGATGGATGGATAAATAAAATGTGGAATATCCATATAATGGGTTATTATTCAGCCATAAAATGGAATTAAATATATGCAACAACATGGAACCTTGAGGACATCATGTTGAATGAAATAAGCCAGACACAAAAGGATAAACATTGTATGATATCCCTGATATGAAATAATTAGAATAAGTAAATTCATAGAGTCATGTAGCTTACCAGGGGTCAGGGTGGGGGTAGAAAATAGAGAGTTGGTGCTTAATTGTACTGTTTAACTACACAATTTCTATTTGGGGTGATAGAAATGTTCTGGTAATGGATGGTAGTGATGGTAACACAACATTGTAAATCTAATTAAACAGCACTGAATTACATATTTGAATGTGGTTAAAAGGGGAAATTTTAAGGTATATCTATATTACTAGAATAAAATTTTTTTTAAAAGTAAGACTGTACAACACAGTGAACCCTAATGTAAACTATGCATTATAGTTACTAGTACAATAATATTGTTTTATCTATTGTAACAAAGATATTACACTAATGTAAAATGTTAATAAGAGTGAAAACTGTGTGTTTGAGGGGGATATATGGGAACACTGTACCTTCTGCATGATTTTTCTGTAAATTTACAACTTCTCTAATTTAAAAAAATATAACTAAAAAAAGTATATTTGGAAGTTATGGCTAGAAAACAGGGAGTACTATTAAAAATATAACAATCACCAGATTTACAGCTTTTAAAGGGCAACAAATTATTTCATTCCCATATCTAACTTACATCCTTTCTTTCCACTTATTTTAGCAGTTGGTCTAGTCCTGCCTGGAGTAAATGGTCTAACAGAAAACTTCCAGAGATTGCTTCCAGATCTACATATCTGGAAAAGTTAATGCGCCTAGATTCTTAATTCACAGGGCAAAGGAATGCCCCCTTTCTTGTCTCTCTGGTCTTTTCTGCAAGGCTGGACAAGGATTTCTGTTGTCCCATTTCATCACTCTGTGTAAAACATACTACATGACAAAACACACACTACTGCTACGGTGTTTCTACAAAACAGAAAGTATATTTGAAAGAAATGATAATGCTACAAGCTTGCAAAAAGTTACCAAAAAAATAAAAAATAAAAAGCCTTTTTTTATTTTCCTAAGAAGCTAAACAGATGGTGACTAGCATAAGGATTCCCAATTAGTGGTCTGGGACCTACCACTCATTACATCCTCAATGCCCTTGGTTGATTTCCAGGTCAGCTGTCATTGTCAGGTTCTCCTCTCTCCCAGATCTTACACACCCGTTCTGGCTGGGATTAATGCTGTGGGGACTCCTCTATCATCCCACACTACCATGTTTTTGCTAAAGAATAAAATTTAGCATTGAGAGATGGAGAGTATGCTTTTTTACTAAACTTCATTACTGAGATATTAAATGATTTCATCATGAAGTAATCTCATCTATAAAACAGTCCCCCTACACAAAGGGCAGAGTTATAGCAAGGTTACAGTGTACCAAGTCTTAATTTCACCCCTAGTACACATTTCAAGGATATATAAAAGTTTCACTAAAAATGTACCCCTTTATGCACCAACAGAATTTTTAGTCCTTAAGAATGCAATGAAAATTCATATATTGTTTAAAAATATGTCCTGAAGAGAAATCTTTGCCATTTCATAGGTGATGTACCCACTATTTGTGCTAAGCATACCAAGATTAAAATGCATTTGAAAACATAAATGCTCATCATAAACTACCTTAAGAGAAGCCACTGAACTTGAATTTCTCATACCTGTTGGATAGTAGGCTTGGGAGTACTGCGCTGAGGGTGTGTAGTTAGTATATTTTTGGGAGGAGCTGACCATTGTTTGAGGACCTTGCTGAACATGTACAGATGTGGCGCTGGGCTGGAGCGTATAGGTAACCTCGGTTGGGAACCTCTGCAGTACAGGAAATGGAACGCCTTTATCTGAAAAAGTGGGAGATGTCTCCACTTGTCCTGGGTGCATTCCAAGGGAGTTCTGCCATGTTCTAGGAGGAATCGGGGTCCGATCTAAACCTTTCAGAGGGAAAGTACTGTGGTTGTGGGATGAAGCTGATACGTAGGAGTAAGGAGACAAACTATCTCGCCGGAATGACCGGTGAAATTGTCCTACAGCCACTGGTCCTGCAAAAAAGAGGAAGAGCACATTTACTAATTTTATACTACTCCACCAGAAATAGTAAACCAAAGGTCATGAAATACACTACTCTTCATCTATCAATAGTTCTCAGCCACTTTTTTTTTCAGTTTTTTTATTATTTTCATTTTATTGAGATATATTCACATACCACGCAGTCATACAAAACAAATTGTATATTTGATTGTTCACAGTACCATTACATAGTTGTACATTCATCACAAAATCAATCCCCGACACCCTCATTACCACACACACAAAAATAACCAGAATAATAATTAAAGTGAAAAGGAGCAACTAAAGTAAAAAAGAACACTGGGCACCCTTGTCTGTTTGTTTGTTTGTTTCCTTCCCCCACCTTTCCACTCATCCATCCACAAACTAGACAAACGGGAGTGTGATCCCTATGGCCCCCCCCAATCCCACTGTCCCCCCTCATAAGCCACATTTTTATACAATTGTCTTCAAGATTCATGGGTTCTGGGTTGTAGTTTGATAGTTTCAGGTATCCACCACCAGCAACCCCAATTCATCAGAACCTAAAAAGGGTTGTCTATATTGTGCATAAGAGTGCCCACCAGAGTGACCTCTCAGCTCCTTTTGGAATCTCTCTGCCACTGAAGCTTATTTCATTTCCTTTCACATCCCCGTTTTGGTCAAGAAGATGTTCTCCATCCCACGATGCCGGATCTACATTCCTCCCCGGGAGTCATATTCCACGTTGCCAGGGAGATTCACTCCCCTGGGTGTCTGATCCTATGTAGTGGGGAGGGCAGTGATTTCACCTTTCAAGTTGGCTTAGCTAGAGAGAGAGGGCCACATCTGAGCAACAAAGAGGCATTCGGGAGGAGGCTCTTAGGCACAATTATAGGGAGGCCTAGCCTCTCCTTTGCAGCAACAGTCTTCCCAAGGTCTCAGCCACTTTTAACACAACAGAAGTTCAGTATCGGTAAAATAAGTTCAGAATTCAGAATGAGATTACATATATGATGCTGAAAAAGAAATCAAACTTTTAATTCTTTGGTTTTCAATACGCCTGCCATAAGAGACAAAGTGGCCAAACACTAACATTCAGTCTTATATCAAATATTTAATGTTAAAAGTCACTTAGCTTATAAATGATTCAATCATCTATAAGCTACCTTAATTGAAAGACTCAAATTTTTCCAATGTGTAAGCCACTGCTAGAAGTTTTAGAAATTCCACTCAGCCTTTCAAACCATTTAGGAACCTTAATAATAGGAATGAAAATAAGCCATATATATCATATAAATTAAAGAGGTAAGTAAAACATAAGAATTCTAACCTAAACAAAAAAAAATTTAATATTCCTTGTTCCCTTAAATTTTTAAAAATTGTATCTCTGTAGAAAAGCCAGGTTTGAAACCTTTGACTTGGTTCTTTTCTTCAACCCTTAAATCAGTCACTTTCCACAGTCTTTGGAGTTTTTCTTCAGAGTATCTCTTGTAGTATCTCTCCCCAGATAGAAATGGTTCCCAAACTTTGGTTTACATCAGAATTGCCTAGAGAATTTATTAAAATCCACCTACTCAGACCCAGAGATTCTGGTATTTGCTTTCTCATAACTAAGGAAAAAAGGAATAAGAAGTGGAGATGAGGAAAAAAGAGAAAGGGCAATACTGTGTAATGAGGAAAGAGAAAATATAAATCAAACAGGTTGATCTTATTTTATAGACTAACATTCTTTAACATAAATAAAGCTGGCCTAACTTATTCCCGGGGAGAGCTTTCCTAATACATAAATTATGTGATTCACAAGTTTCTTTCAATTTGTTTTATTAAACTAATCTGTAAAACAGAGGGAAAAACTAATTTATCTGTTAAACTACATGTTGAAAGACGGCACTCAAAATACTTAGCTACTTTTCCAAATATTTTAGATTGTAAATTCATTCAACATGTTTCACATCTCTCATTCTGTTGCTATGATGTTTAATTGCCTTTAAAGAATAAAGCACTAACGCCAAAAAAATAAACACACACACACACACACACACACACACACACAATACAAATTCTGGAGCTCTGGAAATCAACAGCACTAAATTTAACTGGGAAAATAAATCCTAGTTCAGAAGATTCAATCTATTCAAACAATATTTCTCTTAAAAATTACTTTTCCTTTTTTGCTTTCAAGTGCAAAAGGTAGTTTTTATGCTACTTGACTAGCGGCAATACCATATGCATACACATTTTGAATTTACAGCTTACAATCCTTTGTTTTAAGACCTAGAGAAACATTTTTTGCTCTTCACGACAGTTGTTTCTGAGTGTCCAACGCTACCCACCACTTGATTTTCCCTTGGAAGCTTCACATACTAACACTAAATACTGGCTATAATGTGCAACAGCAAAATAGTCTTTCTTCTATCCCCTTTAGGAATAAGCTTTTGGATGGTTGATGAATTTTCAGGTTGTCAACTACTTAAGCAGCTAATTAAAGAATGCTCTACCTTTATCTTTCAAATTCTGCTTTAGATCTGAAATAAAATATAAATTTTACTTCTATCATGATAATTAAACTCTGAGTGGTAGCCAATTATCTATATAATTTTAGCTCCTTCTAAACACTGTCAGGAATAGAAGGGCATTCCTTTGTTTTTCAAAATAAAGAATGGTTTAAAATGTTCAGCTCCTATTTATTCTTCTGTTAAGGGCTACCTCACAGAGTTATTTTCTGATTAACCTGACAGAACATCTTTAAAGTATATTGGTAAAAGTTTGAATCCAGAATTCTGGAAAGGCAGGATAGATTTCTGTTCTTAAAGATTCTATTCCTTCTATGTAAGTGAATATGAGTTTGCCTCTTGTGAGCCTAGCATCCCCAGACAAAGGTAGATTATCTACTGCTTAGACTTGTTACTTAGTTTAGAAAGTTTTAACAAATATATCAGAATAAATTGCCACTAAAAACAAAATAACAAAAGTGGAAAAACAAAAGGCAAAACATGATGACAGCCTCACATTTCTTATCAAGTACATTCTCGGATGGTGAAAAGGACAGTTGGCTCAATGGATCTAAATAAGAAAACTAGATCTAAAACAGAGGATTCCATTGTAAAAGAGATAAGAAGTATTCAAACTGAAGTAGAACACAGAAAACAAAATGAAGACTGAGAAGTAGCAGTGTAATCAGGCATATAACCAAGGCAAGATTCAAGGTGAATAAAAATTAGGTGAGGGAAAAATAAAAGAGCCAAGGACTTAAACATGGAATGAGAGCAAAATAAAGTTGTGCCAATATTCTTGAACTTAGAATTAGATTCCTGCCAAGCTAGCAACACAATCCCTAGGAAACCACGCCGACAGTGTAGACAATCCACACTGACATACCTTCTGCACACACCAACAGGTAGAATAGTAAAAAAAATAGGAAATGGACTGATGCATTACCTATGATGAAGAAGTATGAGTTACTTATGTGTTTTTCAACAAATAATTAGTAATCGTTAGAATGCTGACCAAATAAATTATACATGAAGTAAATCAGATCCTAGATAGCCCCTGTATTTTTACTCTTAGAATACAACTGGGTTTAAAATAGATAGAAGAAAAAAGAAAATCAGATAAGAGAGAAAAAAGGAGCAAGAGTTGGTTGTAATGTTCATACGTGTACATGTTTGTTTGCTTGATGTAGTTATCCCACTTCTCCAAATGCCAGCTGAGAATACATTTTCCAGTCATTTCTCCTTAGGCCCACCCCCCCAAAAAACATCCATGTCAAAGATTCTTCCAAATATATTGTCTGTGATATTGCCTCCAGTACCCTTATCCATTCAATTCCCCACCAAAATCAACGACCATAACATGGAAGTGGCTTAATGTTCCTTTAGAATTCCTTTAGAACATTCTTATGACAATGCTATTTTTCCAATTTGTTACCAAGAACTCTAACCTAATCCCTTATCTTCTAAACTCCACAGACACACAACCTTATCCACCTTCTAAATTCCAAATGAACAAAGTACTGGGCCTAGGTAAAATTGAACATGATGGTACTCTTAGTTGTATATTTTTAAATTTTTTCCATAACTCAAAAATAACCCAGACTTCCTTATATTAAATCCATGTTAACATGCTGAAAATATTTTTATTACTTTCCCAGTTGACAGTAAAGAATGAATTCTCATTATTATATCCTGTTGCTTTCTTAGTAGACTGCATCATATGATGGACTCTTTTAAACAGAGAAGGGGAAAGAATGGGAAGAGCATCAGAAACCACGTTTATAAAATATATAATTTGCTATTACAGAAGGCTTTTGAATTTTTAGTTAATACAAACTTAGGCACACAAAGATTTTTTCAGTACGAAAGATTGTGGTCTACAGTGAAAAGAATCAAAGGCTAAGTGAGCTTTCTAAAATTCCTGTAACTAGAAACTTGACATCTTATGTCTATCTGAACTAATAACACCTTAAGTAAGCATCAAATCCTAATTAGCTAACTGGAAGAAATGTTTAGCCAATTCATTCTTAAGTGGGAACAATATCTTGTAAACAGCAATATATATTAGTATTTTTGATATAAGATATATAAACAATATCTATTATTGTATACTTGGAAACTTAAAGAAGATTATTGCTATAACACTTCTTTCAAGATTTCTTAGATGTTGCCAACATGTGGAAGGAGGCATGTCTCTTCAAGGACAAACCTTGATCACTTTCCCTTAGTTGGTATAATTGTTCTAACTTTTCTTGACTGTGACTTTGTGCCCTTCCCGCCTGGACCATCATATTCTTACCCCTGTATAATAACTCTGTTCTGCTTCCCATCGGAGCAAAGGAGGCCTTTCTGTGTTTCTTTCAGACCCAGTGCTTCAATGAAGGGCTACTTATTCTAGATGCTCACGATGGAGAGACTGGGTCTCAAGAAGGTAAATACATGGTTGTGGAGGTTTGGAAATAGCAAAATGTCTGGGGTTCAAGAGGTCTAGGAAGAGTAGAACGAAAGCCTAAAGGAGAGGTATTGCTGCTAGTGGACGTGGAGGGGTCTAAACGCGCACTGGCTCTTGCCTAAAGGAGGTGCTGGCGGAAAGGAGGTGCTGGCGCTGGTGAGTCTGAGGAAGGGGATGTGTCCTACACCTCTGGAAGTGTAGCATTTAGTGCAGACATTTTGGATCCTGGGAGGATTTCGGATCCTCAAAGGTGAAGATGTGCGAAAACGCCCTATGACTCCCCAGGTGCCCAGCCGCAGGTACAAGACGCGCCCTGCGGGCTGGGCCCGGACGCGGGACGAGGCAGCCTGGACTCACCGTGGGGCTCGGGCCGGGGCCCCGCGGGCGGCGGCGGCGGCTCCTGGGGCTGCAGGGGGTAGGTGGAGGCCGAGGCCGAGGCGGAGGCCGACGTGATCAGGAACCTTTGGAAGCGGTTGGGTGGGCGGCAGGGCACCTCCAGGCCGGCCGCCAGCTTGGCCTTGTTGGCGCTGGTGAGCCTCTTGAGGTGCACGAGCAGCTGCGGCTGGTCGCGGCGGAAATGCGGGCTGTGGAAGTGGTGGAGCGGCCCGTCGCCCGCCGGCCCGCCGCCCCCCGGCCCCAGCCCCGCAGCTCCCGGCCCGCCCAGCACCACCTTGCGGAAGCCGTAGAGGTTGAGCTGGCGGATGAAGCTGGTGAAGTTGGTCGTCTTGAAGAGCTCAGGCTCCGGCCCGGCGCCCCCGACGCCGCTGCCACCACCGCCCCCAGCGCCGCCGCCACCCCCGGCCCCTGCCCCTGCCCCGGGCGGGCTGAGCAGCTCGGCCTCGAAGAGCGGCTGATCGATGAGCAGCCCCTCGCCGCGGCCGTCCCAGCGGATCGAGCGGTACCGGGGGCTGTTCACCAACCGCCACAGTTTGGCGGGGAAGTTGTTGGGGTTGATCGGGGTGGAGAGCAGCGCCTCCTCCATCGCCCCCGCCCGGGCCCTGGGCCTCGCCCCGCCGAGCCTGGCTGTCCCACCCCGTTCTCGATCCTCCCGGCCTTCGCTTCCCCTGCCCCCTCCTGCCAGCGCCCGGCTGCCGCGGACCCTGGACCGTTGGCGCACGAGTGCCCACCGCGCCTTCAAGCGCGGCCAATGGAGCCTCGAGTTCCCGCCGCGCGGCCCAGACGTGGCCCGAGCCGTCCCTCCCCCTCGGCGCTGTGCAGCGGGCGAGCGCCCTGCAGGCAGCGGGCTGGTGGCCCGCGCGACGCCTGCGCTGTGCGCACCCCGGGAGTCACACTTGCTCCGCGACCCAAGAGCGCCGGCCTTGGGGTTGGGCATTGCTGCCCACCAGGTAGTTTTTAAGTCCTGCGAAGAAATAAGCCTAGTTATCCATCGTGGAATACTAAGATTCGTGGATTTCAGCATAACCAGAGAGCAGGGATTTAGAATTCAGAAAGTGTCTATGGGTTGAGCAATACTAAGTAAGTCATTCTTGAGAACAAAGGGCCTACCTCGTTAATCTTTACTACGAGTTTAACTGTTCAAGTCTCCAAAAAACAAACAAACAATACAGTGGTGGTGGTACAATGTCTCATAAATTCACCTTTTGAGTTGTGGCATTTTATATATTTTTAAATATGTTCTTTTAGTCAGTACCATTTTGCTCAGAACAATTTACTCAACCTTGGGCACTCAACCATGAGAAGTGAGGTACCTGTGAGGGGCGAATCAGGAGAAAATAGGTACAATCCTAACTGCTTGCTGGACCAGCCAGTGACATTTCAGACATTAAAAGAAATAAAACTCACAAAAGATAGGATAGAATTGTACAGCATCCATAAGGATAAATCCTTATCCAGTCAATAACTAAGAATATAATAGGAACCATGCTGATATAAAGAGGAATCCATTTTTAAAAATGGAGATTGTTGGGAGGAAAGGGTATACTATTTAAGTTCCTTCTCATGGTCACCGGAAAAATGAATAAAAAGACCCAACAAAGCAGCACTAATATAGAGATTTTATTTAAACTGTACTGAGTTTTTACAGCACATTGCATGTTTGTCACAACGCGACTGCACAGTTTGGATTTTTGGCCACATCATGTCACTTACACCCACAAGAGCTCTGAAAGGAGTATTTGATGAATACATCTGAGCAGAGAGCCCAGAGTCTCTCTCCAAGGCCATGCAGTTTGTTCACTCATGGGGACAGTCCCTAGAAACAGCCACACAAGGTAGACAGATACAGTCTCCCCAAATGTTACCAATCTTACTCCCCCTGAAAATGGGCAGAGTAAAGTGCAGTAAAAGTTAATTAAAAAGCCACTCACAACTGGCAGTAAAAATTTTAATGATTGAGAGGATGCTTAGAAGAATTTTATGTATCAGAGACAAGGAATAGTTTGTTACGTTTTTTCAATGATCTCAGGAATTTCCCAGACACAGGCTCTCCATTATTCAACTCCATCTAAACAAAAAAAGTTCTACTAGGCTGACCTAAATACGCCAAAACTTTTTAGGTTACATCCATGGCAAGTATAAAAGAAGCACAGATGCTTCTCCATAGGTCTGAAGAAAAGATCAGGACAAGTAACAATTCTTGTTCTAAATGCAGATCCTAGTTATTTTTGAATGAAGAAAAAAATTTTTTCTGGAAAGCAACATGAAAGTAGCAGTTTGGCAGATGGCTGGCTACCATAGTCTTAAAACAGGATAAGCCTAAATGCAATTTATCTTTTATACACCAACAAATTAAGGAAAATATATAAAGGAAGTCCTAGTGGTTTCAGTATAGGCCAAGGAGACTGTATCTGTCCCAACCAAGAACATGGCTATATCACTGTATCTTTTGGTTAAGTGCCACTGATACATATTCAGATGAAAAACAAAAACAAAAACACAATGTTTGGTCCAAATGGACACATTTTCTCTTCCAATTTTGGTATTAACGCTTTATTCTCTTCTGTTTGGGTTCCATTGTTAAGTGCACAGAAATAGACAGCAGCATTTGTACTGAAACCCTCACATACCAAACAGCATATTCTAGGAGGTAAAAACCAAACACTAAATTCTACCCTCAAGGTGTCAAGTGTTCAGGATAAGAAGCAGTGTGACCCAGAGGAGGCAGCAGCCAAGGGAAAGACAACATGGGGGAAGTGGGTGGTTGAACAAAACCAAAACCAAAACAAAAAAAAAAAAAAAAAAGATGCAAAAACCAAAATAAAACCCATTGTTTCATTTCATTTTCATGCCAGGAGAGGATCAAGGTGTAACTCCTGTGTTAGCACCAGGACAACTAGGAAAAGTCAGGCGCAAAGGGTAGGGCACATATCAGCAGATATTTCACAAGGATAATTTTGCTCTTCCCTTCTCCTCATTCTTCACAGTGCATACCTCAAGAGCTTGCCACTGAGTAACAGAGACTACTGCTTTTACAGCTCACAACAACTGATTTTTGCCAGGATTGAACATGAGCAGTTTTCCTCTGCCCCCAAAAATGTCTCACTCCCTAGAACTGTCCCCTTAAACTGAATATTCACTGATCGTGGCTGATGAGCCAAGTGAAAAATACATTGAAACCTCCACTTGCTGAATCAGTCTTTAAACCAAACTCCACAGAAAGACAGAACTAATGCAACTAGAGGGAGTGCCTCTAAAGACTGAGCCTTCATGCACAGACACAGAGCACAGAGATACGGGGTATATTTCATCTCAAATAGGATAGGAATTCCTATCTTATATACTATAGTCTGCTTTTTTCGAGGGGGGGGAAAGATGGGTCTGGTTATCACTTGGGAGTTTGGTTATACATATGCCTTTCTATTGCTGTTTGGGGCACTTTGCACCAGGCAGTATCTATGAAATCATCATCATGTGATCCCCAGGAGAAAGAAGCTGGAGTCACCAACCCAACGTTAAGCTTCCAGACTCCGGGTCTGGATCAGGACCATTACCCCAAGGTGAGGGTCTCACTAGTAGAGGACTTCCTGCCCAATTGGAATTCCTCTGCTCCAGTCTCGTGGTACCAGGGAAGATTTCTCAAGATGGTAGCTTTGAGCTCTGTGATTTCATGAGCCACACCAAGGAACCTTCGAAACTACACCTGAAGCAAATCCTCCCTGCAAACCTGCTAAAATTGGACAGGTCATCTCCTCTGATATTCAGCTGGAAGCTGTAGCGATGGGTTTCTTCAGATGTTGGCTCATGAGTTCCCTGGCACGAGATACTTGGATGTGTTCATAACATGAGTTACAGACGAGAACTGGGTCATAGAGTTGTTGATCAGGAATGGGTAGCTTCAGGTGGCAGCATCCAGCACAAAATACATTCCCACAGTTTCTGCCAAAGAGAGGAGAGGTCATCAGAAATGCCAATATACTGAGACTAAATGACAGTCTGTAAGGCTTTACATGAGTCCATGAAGAAAAAAGTTGGAAGGAAACAAAAATAGTTCCTATAAAGATGTCTCCATTTTCAAATTAATTTCTATCAAGTTCTAAACATATGCACTGGACTGCTTTATGAGCCATACTGAAGCATATAAAAAATCTTACCTGCAATGGTGTCTTCGCTTGGCCAACCAGAATTCACAGTCACAGTTATAGCAATGTGATGCCATATGGTCTGGAACCCAGCGAGTCACCTGACAGAAAGCACAAGGGAAAATTCCAGGTCTTTGTCAACAGAGTGGAAGAACAACATTGCAAGAAGGAAAGCATCCCAGGAGAAAATGGTAAGGCCGGTCTTTATAGTTGGCTACAACTTGCCTACAAAGAATTCACTCAGCTTGGGGGAGCTCAGTCTGCAACGTGTCACTCATCTCTGAGAAATAAAACCCCCTGACTTACATAAGTACTCCCCACATATTTCCCTGGACATACCTCAGTCTCTTTCTTATCAACAGGTTCCCAGCTTGCTTCTGAAAGGCAGTCTTCACTGTGATCAGAGCCAAAATCCTCTGTATCACTGCCATCTGACTCCTTCAAACACGTCTAAAGAAAAGGCAAAGATATCAACATCATCTTCATCATCACTAACATTGTTTACTACGTGCCAAGTGTGTTGTGAGTGCATTACACACATGAACTTATTTAATTCCTCTCAACAATCTTGTGATGTATACTATTATTATCCACATTTCATAAATAAGGAAACTAAGGCATAGAGAAGGTTAAGAACTGATAAGTAGTGAACCAAGTATATGAACCTAGTATTCTGGCTTCAGACCCATGCACTTAACTGATATACTATACCCCTGTGTAAAAAGAACACCCCACTCATGACATTCAAAACCACAATTTGGCAAACTGTGACCCATGAGCTAAATCCGGCCCACTGACTGTTTTTGTAAATCAAGTTTTACTGAAACACAGCCACACTCATTCATTTACATACAGCTGCATTCATGCTACGATGGCAGGGCTGAGTAGTTGCAGCAGAGCCCATATGACTCACAATTCCTAAAATATTTACTATCTGGCCCTTTACAAAGAAAGTTTGTTAACACCTGTTCTAAACCATCACCCTGAAGAGTAAAAGAAGTTGGTTAACCCTGTCTACCCCACCAGCAAAGAAGTGGGCAGCAGACAAATGGGAGGGCCATAGGAAAAAGGGAAGTGTCTGTGTGAATAACAAGACATCATGGAAAGGAAGCCGGCTTCCAGAAGCCCCACTAGTACTGCTGTACTGGTACCTGAGTTCTCCCGACACAGCAGAGCCAGATGGTCCTCATCATCTCTCACTTGGATTATTCCAAAGCGACCCAACCAGCCTTCCAACCTGAGTCTCAACTGCTTCATCCATTTAACACACTATTGCTAGAGTAGCATTCTTCAGATACAAATCTTATCATATTACTCTCTGGCCTAAAATTTTATTGCCTTGAAGGTAAAAACCAAGTAAGAAGGGCACTCAAGACTTCATAGCTGATCCTTCCAATCCCTATCTACTACTCCAAAACTTCCTACCAACACACTACTCGACCTCCCCCCCCCACCACACTACCCAATTACACCCACACACACATACACACACACACACACCACCTCTATTTCAAGCCATACCACTACAGTACCTACTGCCTCCATGCTTTTGCAAATAGTATGTCCTTTTCACTGACCACCTAGCTAAATACCACACATTCTGCAGCACTCTGCTTAAGCATTACCTTCTCAGGAAAGCCTTCCCTGACTTTCACTCCCACCCCCCATCCTGTCCCAGCTGCCTAACACCTGGTACCTTGCTTGATCACAGTACTTAAGAACATCACAATAATTGTTTCATTTTCTCTTCCACTAGATTGTGAACTCCTTGAGCGCAGGGCATGCCCTCATCCTATGGCAAATACCTAACTCAGTGGTACAAAGTGGTATCCAATGAATGAATGTTGAATAGATAGAAGACAGGACAGATAAAATAAATGAATGAATGAATGGCAGTAGGTAAACACTTACAAAATCATCTTCATAGTCCATGGGGGGCTCTGCTGGAGGGGCATAGCAGTGACGTATATCCAGCCTCATCTGAAGCTCATGCACCTGTCGACGTAGCTGCTCCACCTCTTGCTTGTAGCTTGCTTCAATTTGCCTTAATCTATGCTGGATCACATCCGTGGGAAAGGGGAGTCCATCGTCATCCAAGTAGAGAGGAGGCACTGGAGAAGGGCAGCTCAGTGGAACAGGCTTTGTGATGGTGACCTGCTTTGGGTGACTAGACAACCACATCCGGTTGTTTTTTCCTCCTGGACCAGTACAGTGTCCATTGGAATGACTAGAACACACAGGTGACTTCACACCTTCTCTCTGAGCCCACTGGCTTCCAAAGCAGGGCCCCGTTTCCCGCATCTGCTTGCTACTTGACCTCTTGCTACAACAGCCATAGGACAGCAGCCTCTGAGGGGTAGTCTCCCCACTTGGGAATGAAGTCACCATCCCTTGGAAGCTGTCCCAGTTGGACCCTAGAAAAGAGAACTCACTGATCTGGCTCTGAGAAATTGGCTTTCGGGCCAATTCAAAGGGTATTTTCCCAAAGCGAGGGTTTTCCAATAACTGCCCATTTCTACTATTCCTTCTTTTGCCAGTGTCTTCCTCCTCACAGATCAGATCTGGTGCAGAACTGGGATGTTCCTGGTGGGAGATATTTGCTCCAGACCCTGGAGGATCTTGGCTGAGGAAGCCAGGGCTTGGGTCTAGAGGAATTTGGCAAGCAGCACTCAATGGGTTGGGAGCACAGCTGGAGGGCACACCCAACACGGAGTCTGGTTGGATCTGTTGGGAGGTGCCTGTAAAAGAGTCCTGGGAAGGCTCAGAAAACTCACAAATTCCATCACATTTGTTGGAAAAGGCCTTAGAGAGAGCACTGACAGCATCATTTCCAGGAAAATGTTCAGGTGGCTCCCCTGTGTCATCTAAAGTCCTATCCAGCTCATCCTGGGCAGGAGGGTCTAGAGCAGGTGGCTTCGTCTCTTTCGGGACTTTGATCTCAGGACCAGAGGTACTGCCCTCTACTTCCTGGGGCACTGCAGCATTAAGCAGTTTGTAATTTGGAGAATAGCTGTTGTGGCTCTTGAAAGATTTGTTGCTCGAGCAGTCTTTCTGGTTGCTGGTCAGAGGGAGGGAAAGAGCCATTTCTCCTACACTCTGCTGAGGACCTCCTGCCCCAGAATCCCCGAAGCTTGTCTCTGATCCCTCAGGATTGCTGTGCCAGGGCTCCAGACCTCCTCTGGCTTCCTGACAGTGGTTATTCAGGTTAGGGTCACTGGATGTGCGAGTCAGAGGGCTGCTTGTGTCACAGGCAGATAGAAGATCATCCATGGATCTGGTTTTAGGTAATCTGGAATGAAAAACACAAAGCTTCCTGCTCAGGAAACGGGAGCCATCTCCAGTCTATGGCATCGGGTCACTAGAGCAATATCAAAGTCAAAGTTCACAAAAAATAATGTCATTTAAAATGACAAATAACCCACGTTCACCAAATAGTCAACTACGCAAAAGGGTAGGACATGGACCCTCTCCTTAAGAACCTAAGACGTGTCCTCAGCTTGCCAGCCCTCACCCTACACAATCTCCCTGGGCAATCTCAACCACTTCTATGGTTTCAACTGCCTTCTATGCCGTCTCCTAACTCTATTCCAGCTAGGACTGGAATAGAATCTCAAACTTGTTTATCTAACTGCTTTTCTCACCATAAGACAGAAAGAAGATGAGTTTTGGAGCTAGACAATACTGGCTCTGATACTGATTAGCTATAGGACTACAAGGAAATTAACCTCTTAGACATTTAGTTTCTTCTTCTGTAAAATGATAACGTCAATTATAGTTCCTTCAGAGACCAAGATAATTCAAAATACAAGCAACCCTTGTTTTATTGCTCTTTGCTTTACAGCACTTCACAGATACTGTGTTTTTGTGTTTTTTTTTTGTTTTTTTTTTTACAAATTGAAGGTTTTGGCAAGTCTATGTCAAGCAAATCTTTAGTGCCATTTTTCCAACAGCATTTGCTCACTTTGTGTCTCTGTGTCACACTCTAATTAAGGTATGTATGTTGTTTTTTTAAGACATAATGCTATTGCACAATTAATAGACTACAGTATAATGTGAACATAACTTTTATATGCACTGGGAAACCAAAAAGTTGTGTGACTTGCTTTATTATGATGCTCACTTTATTGCAGTGTCTGGAAATGAAACTGCAATATCTCCAAGGTATGTCTTTAGGCATACTTCCTACATAGGCAACCTTATATTGACAATCAACCACAAACTAAGGCAACACTCACAACCACCCCATTTAGACAACCTACTTTATTATAACTTATCCCTCCACCAAAGAAATAACCAGGACAGCTTTTTACAATCACTTAGCAGCAGCAACATGCTCCTTCTGACTCCCAAGTCACCATGGAAACTTCCCCTAGTATTCAGCATTCAAAGAACTCTAGAGGCGTTTGTGCACCCCAAATGGGCAACAGACATTTTTGAGAATGACCGCCCTGATTTTTAACAAAGTCAAAAGTCCTTAAAGCAATGAAGGCCACTTATGCTTCCTTTAGGGAAATTTCAATCCCAACCTGCCTATTATCTCCTCCGTCTACTCAAACTGGTCCTTCCTTTCAACTTTTCAGTATCTGTTGGTGGTACTAATATTTCCCAAGTTTCTGAGCTCAGAGACTTGGGACCTGTCTTTGACATACTCCCTCTCTCTTCACTGCTACCCCCCAACATTCAGTCAATTCCACAGTCTACTAAAAACTTCAGTACAATGTCTCTGAATTTGATCCTACCCACTTTGCAGAAAATCTTCCTCTTATATCTCAATTGATGCAATAGCCCTTATTGGTCTCTTTGCCTCCAGCCACCCTGATCACTTATTAGTTCTCTAAAACATCCACTGTTACCAGGTTACAGTGACTTTCCTTCACTGACTTATTATTGGCACCTGAATCAAAACAAACTCCTCAGTGTAATGTTTAAAGCCCTAGATTTTCCAGCCTGTATTTATTCTTTTCATCCCCCAAAATAGCCCCTTCACAACCCTTGCCAGCTCCAGTGAGGTTCGTTACTTTACTCTCTCTCTCAAATATCCAATTCCTTTGGAACCCTCTCCACTAACCTTGTTATTCAGCTCACACTCCCTTTCTTCCATTCATTCATTTGTTCGTTTAAATATTTACTGAAGCACCTATTATGTGCCAGGCCCCGCACCAGGTACGGGAGACACAAAAAAGCCATGATTCCTGCCTGGTCCTCCATGGAAATGTCTCTGGGTAAATAGCTACCAAATGACCCTTATTACTTCTCATTTTTCTAACCAACCTTGAACCATACACAGTCTTACTTGCTTAGATGCTGACTTAGAATTGTTCTCTAGTTGTTCTGTGCCTTATCTTCCAGCTTAAAAGTATCTTGAAACAGGGCCAATATCCTACTTCTTTGATACAGCCCACCTAACCAAGTACAGGATTAGGCAATTTGTAGGTATTCAAGAAACATTCACTGAGTCAAAAAACTAAGTACGGATTTTAGGGCAACAACTGTTAATTGGGTCAACTGACCTTATTAAGGATTTGTTAAAAGTTATGGCCCCTCTCCCCTCGGAAAAAATAAACATATGAGTCTATACCAAAATCCTGCATAATTTAGGAAGAGGAAAGATTCATGGAAGTCCTGAAGCTCATCCATGTGTTTCTGACAATGGGCCCAGCTTAAAAGACTCTAAAATCTGTAATTTAGGATGTTGGGTAGTTGGTTTTCCTTTATAACATTCAACCAATCATGTAAGTTATAGTTTAAAAAAAAAAATCACCTTCAGCCAATAAGCAAGTATCAAAATTTGAAATGTACATATCCTTTGAATCAGCATTTTCATTTCTAGGAACTTATATTGCATAAATAATAGCGCAAATGTAAAGATATACATATAAGGATGTTCACTAAAGCACTCCGTATAATAATGAAAATGATCATTAGGAAACCATTATATAAATAGACAAATTCTAATCTGAGAATGCTGTGCAGCCATTAAAAACAATAAGATAACTTCATATGTGCTAACATGGAATGACAACCATTATACAAAGTGAGAAAAACAATTTGCAGAACATTGTGCAAAATATGATGATGTCGTGTGTTTTTAAAAAATGTTTCCATATTTATCTATGAAGACGCAAACATCCAGTAGGACATGCATTAAAGTGTTACCAGTGGACACCTGTGATGATTAGAGAGGAAGGCGCTTGTATTTTCTACTTTTATATTTGCTTTCAACAATTTTTAATAAGGAATATATAATTGCTCTTATAATTTACTCAACCCCATCCCATTCCCCAAAATATATATTTTTTTACAAATATTCAGCCAGGAGATAACTTTAATTTTTATGTCTCCCTTTAAATTCTGGCTTCTTTCTGGGGGAGAATGTAAAGGACATTCCCTGTGAGAACCTATTTCCCCTGAGAGTCAGATGCCTCTGGAAGCTAATGCTAGACACAGCAGAGGCTGCTACTAAGATAGCGAGCTCCCCATGCCTTGCATCAGTGAACAAACATTAAGACTATTCCCACAGACCTAGCTGAAATAGTCCTTTCTGTTTCATTCTTCTTCTCCCCTGCTTGGTATGTCACAGGAGGTGATAGCATGCCCCAGGAAAGAAGGTAACCAATTGTCATCAAAAGAAAGGACCTTGAAAATACCACAGCATGTACCCCAGGCTAGCTGCAAGGCTTGAGACAAGTTTTTCCTTTAACTGACTCAGGAAATTGCTTTTAAATAACCCATAAAAGTAAAAGAACAATATTTAGACAAGACGTGAAGCTCTATTGCCCGCCTTCCTAGTGAGGAGAAGAGAGAGCAAGAGGGGCCTTTCTTACCTGTCCAGAGAGCGGCCAGAGAACTCCTGGCTCTGAGCTACAGGGGAAAGGTAAAGATCCATGTTCTCCTCCCCAAGTGTGCACGGAGACGAAGCTGGCAGGTAAACAGCCGTCCAGAGGTGCAGGGCTCGGACATGACACACAGGGTGCAGGACCTTGGGAAGCAGCGTGATGTTAGGTGTTTGTGAGACGTTCCCAGGCCCTCTTCCTTCCCTAAGCCTTTGGCACTACGTTTCCCCCCCGACTGCCTTGGCCCATCCTCCCTGTAGGTTTCCAGTCAGATTTACCAAGTCCGAGCCAGGTGTGTAGAGGAAGTTATGGAAGTTCTTATTGCCGGCTCGCAGGAGAGCCCACACAGAGCAAGTCCGCTTATAGATGTTGCGCTTCTCTCGCTCACAGGGGTTGTTGGCCAGGAACGTGCCATAGAGGCAGGAGTATGTGTGCTGCACCAGTTTGACCTACAGGGCAGAGACAGCTTGGACTTCGGGGCCTTGGGTCGACCTTCCCCAGCCCACCCTCCAACACCCTGGTCACAGGCTTTAGGACTTACCAGGAATGCTTCATTAAACTCAAACAGGCAGGGGAACTGCTTGAGCAACTGATGAACAGAATCAAGCCACTGGAGAAACACGGGACATTGTTCGTTTTGGTCCTCTGCATTCTCCTGGTGGCCACAGCGATCTCCAAACTTGTGCCCAAAATCCAGCCAGTCGGACTCCACTAACACTTGGAAGCCCTGTGAAGAAGAGATGATCCAAGCCTTGTGCCTCTCTGGAAAGGCTAGTGTACTCCTGCCCAGGGGCTGCCCAAAGCCGGGAGCTGGCACCTTCCGAAGAACACGACTGACTGAAGTTAGAAGGGGATACAACACCACCAATGTCCTCTACTGAAAGATCCCCAGGACAGATCCAGAGGGTACGAGGCATCCCCCCACCCCATCCCCTCTGTTCTTTGCCATCTATTCCCTCTCCATACCTCCAGTGTCCTGTAATATGGGTCCAGCAGTATTTTGGCCAGGGCTACAATCTGTGGTGTCCGGTCCCAGCCATCCGAGCAGTGCACCAGCACAGGCCGGCCTTCCCGGTCTACGGTATTAGCCACCAGCACAGCCGCTTTTAGCATCATGGACAAGTGCTGCAGCCATTTGGTGCTCTCCAGTGCCGACAACCAGCTATGCAGGCGCAGAAGTCAAGTCTGTCACTAAGAGCACTGAGGCTCCAAGTCTCTCCACCACCCAGGCCAGATGCACCCAACAAAGCCCCGAGTGAGGACTGAAACCTAGAGGTCGAACCTGTGGCTTTTCTGCTAAGAGGTACCCAGCTGGAAGGTAGGGAAGATAGGACCTGAGGCAGATAAGAGCCTCTTACGATCAAGAGAGGGACCCAGAAGCGTCACGTCCACATTTAGCCACCTTCCCTCCCCAATTCTGTGTTCTTGGAGTAGGACAACTGGCCCAAACAAAAGAAATCCAATGTCCTGCGATTGTGCCAAAGTGCTGGCTAAGAAGTGGAAAAGTATTCTTGGAACTAGCATACCACACTCAACTCTACCCAGCCCTCAGGTCTCTTGTACCTCCAAACTTCCCATCTCCCCAACAAATCTTCCAAGAACATGAGGAACTGGGTAAGGGATGAGACTGGGTTGCCATTATCATGGCTTGGATGAACTGGGTAAGGGCTGGAATTGAACACCTACTTGCTGGGATCGGGCATCTGGCTACATACAGCCCGGAGGTACTGGAAGCTGTTCCGGATGGCATGGATGTTGGCCATTCCCATGAACACCACCTCGCAGTTGGGGTAGTACTCTGTCGATGTGAGAGAGAAGAGTGGAGCATAAGAGCACATTCAGGAAATAGGTATCCAGGACAAGAGAGGTCCTAGTGGGCAAAGCTTCCTTGGCAGGGCAGAATACTCCAGAATGGGGCCTAAATATACTCTTAAAATCTAAATCACTGTTTTATCCCTGAATCTAGCAGCAGTAGTAGTAATAACAATATTAATAACAAATAACAGTAGTACTAGTAATGACAATGTATAGTAAATTCTCAAAAAACAGTAGATTTTCTGTGCCAACTATTATATGTATATAAAATCTCTAATCATCCTACCAACTTTGCAAGGTATTTATCATCCCCATTTAATAGATAAGAAAATAAAGCTTAGGCGGAACAAGTAACTTATATATCTAGTTCATAGCTAGTAAGTAGCACAGTCCTGACTTCAAGCCAGATTTGCTTGGCTCTTTTCACTATACAACTCCCTCCTCACATTCCCTCCTCACCAAAGCCACCCAGAGCACAGGCTGTGGAGGTCAGCTGCAGACACTGGGAAAACAGCACTACCTTCGCATTCGCAACCTCCACCCTTGGCCCGGTTGGCCACTGCCGCCGTATAGGAGCGAGCATCCAGGATCAGCAGCTTCTGAGGGGCCATTGTGTTCTCCACCCCAGAGCATGCGGTCAGGGAGGAATCTAAAGACACAAGAAGGCCTGGGGTCAGCCCGCCACCCAGCTTTGCCCTGGCCCTGAGGCACTCCCTTTCCATAAGAGGAGTAAATAACTAGAGCATATCACTTCCACAGCTGCCCAAAGGTGGGGCCCCAGCACGCTTGTCTTACTGTCTTCTTCCCATCCTCTCACTGGGGACTCCCTGGGAGCCAATGAGGCCAAGGTGGGGGCCTGCTCCTGGGGCCAGCACCACCCACGCCTTACCAAAGTCAGTGTCGCAGGCCTCACTGGTGTCACTATTTCCAGTGCTGGGGGGGCACCCTGGGGCCCGAGTCCCTGGGTCCAGGGCACAGGCTTTGGCAATGGAGGTGACCAGGTACTCATCATCAGCGTTGCGCCAGCCCCACCAGCTGATCTCGGGCTGGCTGCAGCGGGCAATGGCAGCCCCGTTGCGCAGGTGTCTGTCAGAACAGGGGAAACCATCAAGCCCCTGGCCTGCGCAGCCCGCAGAGGCCTACCATGGAGACCTCGGGGGGCCACACTAACGTCTCCAGAGCCAGCAGGGCTGCCAGTTCATCCGGGCCTCCAAGAGCCTTTAACATCTCTAGAGGGCTTTACAACGTATAAAGCACTGTCAGGTACAGTTTCTCAAATGGGCTCTTTATTCCCAAGGTGACCTTGACTCATCAAATTGCATGGCAGTTGTCTCAGGTACAGACACACAGCAGGAGAATAAGGCCTCAGCCAAGAGCACGAAAAACTCCAAACCTCATAGTTAACACCTCTCCACTCTATTTTAGCTACAATATCCTAGTACAGGAGTCAGTAAACTTTTTCAGTAGAGAACCAGATAGTAAATTTTAGGCTTTGTGGACCACATCCACTCTTTGTTGTGTCTTGTTTTTTGTTTTCACAACCTTTTAAACAGGTAAAAACCATTCATAGCTCACAGGCCATACATAAACAGGCTGTAGGCCAGATGTGGCCCAGGGGCCATAGTTTGCAGAAGCCTATTCTACTGCGCTCTCTCTGTCTCTTTCTTCCTCTCTCTCTCTCTCTCATGCACATCCTCAAAGAAAGAGGGAAGTAAATAAACTCCCCCAAAGCCTCATCCACAGGAGAAACAAAACTGAAGCAGTTTTTGTTTTAAAATTATTTCATATCTGCCCTCCACAGGGTGTCAATTCCCAGTCAACCAGGCTGCCACAGCCTCTTTTGACTCTTCCCTTATTGCATAAACAACAGCATCCCCACCTCCCATCCCCTGCTTCCTCACCTATACACAACCACAGGAATCCGCTTCCAGGAGCGGAAGGAAGCCACGCTCTCCAGCTCTTTATCTGTGATCCACACAGGAACCAGCAACTTCTGGGGGTAACTGGGGCACAATCTGAGGAGAGACTGGATGGGGTCACCAAGCAGGGTCTAAGACATTTAATAACAAGACCCATGTGGATGGCTGTGTGGGAAGAGGGTCAGGGAGCCCTCCTCCCTCGCAGACCAAGGAGGCTTTGCCCACCATGCTTTATCCACATGTGGAGGAAGTTTGGGTTGGGGTTTGGTGCTTGGCCCCCACCACCCCTCTCACTTGTAGTTGCTGTTGATGTGTGAGACTCTCCAGACGTTCTGCAGATCAAAGCCCAGCCTTGTGAGCTCAGCCTCCTGCCGACATCGTATGTGCTCTCCTGCAACACAGCCCCCCTGCCTGTCAGCTTCCAAGAGGGCTAACGTTCAGGGGTGGAGGGGGATGAGAACCAAGAGATAAGGAGAAGCTTCCCAAAGAAAATAGTTTGGCCTCACCTGGCTGACACAGGTGGGTGTGCTGGTCTTCCTCTGTCAGCCCCAGGCACCAGGCGTGGTAGGCGAAGGCAAAGAGGTCCTCAGGCTTGGCAGGTCTCGCCGTGGCCCGGCTTAGCCGTGAGAGCCATTCTTGGCACTGCTTGAATGTAGAGAAGTGGCACCTGCCGGGCAAGAACGACAGGCCAGCATGAGGCAAGGGTTGGGGGTGTGCCATGGGCTCATAAGTCAAGAAACACGGCCACAGGATGTGGGGAGAGGAGGCTGCAATGCAGGAGGTAAGGCACAGGGACACTGGAGAGGACCTGGGAGACTGGCCAACATCCAAGAGAAGTTGCCTCTGGTGACAACACTCTTCCTAGGAACTTCTGTCTTTGAGACATACTTATCCCCTCTAAAGTGGAGTTACTGTTTCTTCATCAATTCTCAATGCTACCACATGGCCCTGAATGTCTGGATCCCTTGTCCCTAACCCACCAGACAGTGTTATCTCCCGACTCCCCAGCACTAACCTGCTTCAGGCAGGAGGTCCCCACTCATACCATCCCTGGCTCCCGGTTTTTTCACTTCTGCATGGTAATGTTACCCTCTCTGCCTTGCTACAGACAGTTCCAGTCCCACCTCTTCCTTGAAGCCTTCCCAGACTACTCCTCTCCACAGACTCCTGCTCTTGATCCTTAATGTCCTTAGAGATTGAACAGTAAGTTTTTACATAGCATATTGCCCACACTATTAAGTCATCCTTCAGCAACTGAACTTGAACCTCCTTGAGGGGAGGGGCATTGCGAATTCTCCCTCTGAATCTCCCACCAACCTACTATGTGCTGAGCACACAGTAGGCTCTAAACTGGGCATCCCTTTAATACTCCTTGGAGTCATCCCAGACTCCTCTCTCTCATATCCAGTCTGTCAGCAAATCCTGTCGACTCTACCTTCTAAATACATCTAAAATCTGATGGCTTCTCACCATTTTGACTGCTACCACTTGGGCAAGCCATCAAGAGCTTTCACCTGGATAAGGACGATAGCCTCTAACTAGTCTCTTCTGCCTTTGTTTTTGCCCCTGTCCCTTTTGGTCTATTTCCAAGAGAGCAGCCAGAGTGATTCCATTAAAACATTAATCAAATCATGGCTCTCCTTTCCTCAAAACCCTTCAGGGGCTTCCTGTTTCCCTCCACGTAAGACCCAGTCATTATGATAGTGTGCAGGGCCCTACACAATTGGATATCCCCCTTACTTCTTGACCTTGCATCCCACTACTCTCACCCACGTGCACTCCACTCCAGCCATACCAGCCTCCATGCCATTTCCCCAACATGCCAGGCACAGGCACACTCCCACCTCAGGGCCTTTACACGCCCTGTTCCCTCTGTCTGGCCCACTCTTCCTCCAGACACCCACATGGTCACCTGATTCAAGTCTTGATTCAAATGTCACCTTTTCAGTGAAGCCTTCTGATCAGCCTGTTTAAGGCTACAACGTACACCCCATACACTCCATACACCCTTTCCCTGCTTTACTTTCTCCCCTTACGCTTACCATCATTTAACATATTTTACTTACTTATTTACTGATAATTTCTCCCCACTGGAATATAAGCTCCATAAGGACAGAAATTTTTTGTCTATTTATTTTCTACTGTATCCATAATGCTTTTGAACAGTGTCTAGCATACAGTAGGATGCTCAATAAATATATGTTAAATGACTACATAAATGAATCAACAGTAATGGAATGCTCTGTCCCAAATATCATCCCTGGTGCTTTAATACATATCAACTCATTTAATCCTTATAACGACCCCATGAGCTAAGCACTCGTGTCAGGAACTGGTTAGGATACTGGGGGTCAATATAACTGGACTTCCCAACCCAGAACAGGGTTTTCACCTTTTTCTCCAAATGGGGAAAGTGAGGCAGCTTTCTTGCTCCAGAGAAACCCATACTGGATATGACTGGGGCCAGAGGGCCTGAGTGAGGCCCCAGTTGCTCTCACCTCACCACTTTGGAGTCCTTGCAGGCAATGTGCAGCTGGAACATATCACAACTCTCCACGCTGTCAATCATCCGGAGGGGGACCTTTAAGGAAGGGCAAGCTGCAGCTCAGACCCCCACTCTCCACATCACTCCTCATCTCCACCCCAGCCCAGGTACTGACATAGCAACATCAGGAAGGAAACTGATACTTAGCGAGGGCCTGTTAGGTACCTGGTGACTGTGCTGGGTCCTCCATGTGCATAACCCCAATTAATGACCATAATAACCCTGCAAGGCCTATGTTTTCACCCCATATTATTAAGGAGAAAACTGAACCTTGGTTGGGTGACTTGACCAAGGTCACAGAGCTAGTAAGTGGTAGTGCAGAAAAAGAGCTCAGGTTTGCCTGACTCCAAAGCCTGTGCTCTTTCAATGATGCTACTGTGTCCTTCAGAAGGGCCAGCAACAGAAATAAGGGAAGGAGGGAAGTGGAGAAGGGAGAATGAGAGAGAGAGACAGACAGGTAGGCGAATGAGGCAAGAAAACGAGGTCACTGAGGGACAGAAGGGAACCCCAACTTTTTTGGAGACATGATCAGGTGGAACTCTGGAGCACTCCCATCTTGAATTTCACAGGCACTCTGGCTTGGATATGTGGGAACAAGACAGGAACTCACGTTGATGACAGAGTCCTTGAACTTGATATGTAGCCGGTAGTTGGAGATGGCAATGAGGGCATCAGCTGCCCGGCCCAGGAACTCCACTCCCTCACCCTGAAGCACTGTGAAGGGCACCTGCCAAGGGGCAGAGGAAGCCTCAGTCCAGAGTGAGTCACTACCCTGTTCCTCTCCCCAGCTCCCGCTCTGTGGGATCCCCTTTGGAGAAGCTGGGCCAAGGCTCTCCATGGTACCTCTCCAGGGTAACAGCACTAGGCAGCAGCTGTACAGGAAAGCTGCCTTTCCTTCCCTGGGGCCAAAGGCTCCACAATGCACATACAGACAGACTCCCCTCTCTCCAGGGACTGGGGAGCAGAAAGCTAGAGCTCCTAGCACTACATCCCCTCTGAGATCTTTTGCTGGGGGGCGGGGGGCGGTATTTTTAACTGGGCAGGAGGCCCCACCTACCTGAGACCCCTGACTTCTGCTTACCTGCAGATTTTCCTCTTCCTTCACCAGTTCCTTGGGGGGAAACAGATCCTTGGCTTGGATGTACTCCAGGCTGGGGGGCCCCTCCTCACCCTGTGGGGAAGGCCACATCCCTAAGTGGCCAGGCTCTACTTGGCCCATCAGTCCTCATTCTGTTCCCCTCCACAACCAATACACCCACACACCACACACACACACACACACACACACACACACACACACACACACACACCACATACTTCTAAATGTTCTAGTCTCTAGAAAAGGGAAAAGAGACCCGGTTTGGCTGGAGATGGGAAGGGATGAAATGAAGGAGTTTCTCAAGTCTATTAAGCCTAAGGGAAGAGTGAGGTCCAAGGATGAATTGGGTGTCTGTGATCCTCAAAGGGGGAATCTCCTGCAGAACCAAAATTTCCAAAATGGAGGAGGATAGAAAACTAAGGAAAAGAGAAAATAATGTAAGGGTAAAACAGGAGTGGGAACCGGAAAGTGCCTTCCTGAGCAAAGGGAGCCAAGTGTGGCAGCTGGTTATAGACATGGAGGGAAATCAGGCACCTAAGGCCCCTGAAGCTTCAATCTGGTGAGTGAAGGAGACAAAGAGGATTGGGATTCAATGGGGGGATTCAATCCCATGCCTCTAGAGGGCCTTGACAGACGCTTTCCAAAGGTGTTTTGGAAGAAGGATGTTTTGGAGCTGGGTTTATCTTCCTGATAGGCCCGCACTGCTAACGAGCTCCCCCTCCCACCTGCCAAGTAACCTGCCCTGCCTGCTGATCTGAGGGGAATCCCTGAGGAATACCCACAGCAAGCAGAAGTAACTCCCCTCTCAACCACCAGGGAGAGGAAAAAAGGGGATCCACGTGCTGGAGAGGAACCAGGAGACCCAAGGACAGCCAGGGGAGAGAGAGGAGGCCTGGCAGACACCCACGGAGGACCGGGAAAGGGGGGGGGCGGGGGGAGCATCTGAGAGGACAGATGGGGGAGGGTGGGAAGGAGCATTAGCCAGAGGGGGAGGCGGTGAGGGCTGGAATGATGCAGAGATACCGAGCCCTGCAGAGGCAGGGAAGATGGAGAAGAGAGAGGCTGTCTGGGGGACAGTCAAGGAGAAAAGACTAGCGGGTCAGGTGAGGGATGGAGTGGTGGAAAGGGGAGGGGACTGGAGCCTGGGAGATGGTTCACGCATGTCCTGTGCTTCCCGATCAGCCCCCTAACATCCTACTAGCCACATCCCATATCCCCAAGCAAGCTTGCAGCGGGTGGGACCAAGATGGAGAGGCGGAGGTAAAGGATGTACCCCTGCAGGGCGGGGCCTGGAGATCTGCAGTCAAGGGCAGTGGCTGTTGGGCCGAGATGGGTCACAGAATTTCCATTCCCGGCCTTGGACAATCCCCGGTACCCAAAGATTAAAGCAAGTCCAAGAAACAAAAGGGTTAATTCCTTTCCCTTGCCCCCCCCTCCTCAAACGTAGGTGGCCAGGCCTGGGGCCTTAGGAAGGGGGACTGGATGAAATCTGGAATCTCAAGGGCTGGCCCTGGGCGGGGCTGAGAGTGCAACAAGCACTGGGGCCCCCGGGCTCCCGGGTCCCCGCAGGCGGCGCCCGCACTTACGAAGCAGCTGAGCATGGAGCAAGAGACGCGGGCGGTCAGGCTCATGGTCGCGGGCGGTCTGGACCAGCGCACATGTCCCGGGAGCCGCTGTGCTGCCCGCCAACCCCGAGCGCCCGCCGCATCCCGGCTGCGGGGTTCGCCAAGTGCAGCCGCGGCAGCCAGCAGGCGAGCGCGCCGGCGGCCGGGCCTTGGAGCGGCTCCCGCGCGCCGGTCCCCTCCTCTCCACAATGGAGCGGACCCAGCTCCGCCCTCCGGCAAGAGCGCGAAAGGGAGGGGAGGGAGGCGCGGATCCGCCCACAGCCCCAGCCCCCGCCCCCTCCGCAGCTCTTCGGCCGCGTGGGAGGAGGCTCCCCTGAAACAGCTGGGGTATTTCTTGGGTCCTGGCTGCTGGACTTCCCCCAGACCACAGGGGAGGGGGAGGCGAGCCCGCCAACGTCTTCTCATTTCCCACTTCCCAGGTGAGCCACCCCACGCCCCACTTTTCACAAAATCCGTCCCCACGTCCTCTCCTGTCGGAGTTCTCCGACGCCTGTTCTGGATCCTAAGATGGAGCTCGCCTATCTTCACCCCATACGCTTTCCACTTTCAACGCTTCCTCCTTTCCCTCCAGAACTTCCACCCACGATACTGCTATCACATCGGCGTCCTCCAGTCCCCTGACCTCTCTAAATGCCACTCACCCTATACCCTCCTTTTTGCCCCTGAGAGTGGACATATGGACTGGTGCCAGGTTGGTCACTGCACATTCCTGAGAGAGAAATCCTTTGAGTCTTTTATTCCAAGGTCTCTGTCCAAACCTTTTCCTTTAGCTCCATCTCTCCCTTCTTTCATATTTTGACCTTTGGGTAAGAGGGTCCTTTCTGGTGGCAAAAGAATTTCTTAAACCGGGAAAGAGAAGCTCTGGTACAATGGACCACAGAACAGATGGGGGGAGTTGGATAAAGAGCCAAGGAGTAAGGGGCTCAAAATAGTACAGAGAGTCACAGAAGAAGCTGGCTAAAACCCAAGCTCATCCGTGTGCCTTCTAATGATCAGAAACTAGGGCTTTGGTTTTGGTTTTGGTTTTTTGGAGTGGGGGGGGATGGGAGAAAACCTGACATTTTATTAAGCATCTTCTATGAGCTAAGTGCTTTTGAGATATTACCTCACTAAAGCCTTTCAACCTCCGAAGAAGTAAGCCTTATCCACCTGTTTTACTAGTGAAATATTTCAGGCTTAGAAAGTATGTAATTTTCCTAAGGTATTTAAGTGATGGTGCTAGGACTTGAATTTCATCTGGGCTGAGTCTGAAGCCCACACTCTTTTCAGTGTGTCACAGAAAAGACAAAGGGGTGTCAATTGGTGGGGCCAGGACCAGCAGACACCAAAACACACACCCACATGGAAGGAAGGGATGAAAGGGGGAGTCCTCTCACCAACCGAATTCCTTAACCTGTCCCTAAGCACAGGAGACACCTGACAGAAACTGAAGAGATGCAGCCAGAACAAGGGACTGCTCTGGGGCCAGAGCCTGTAGCTCTCTTCTCCCTTCTCATCTAATTGCTTCCTCCTCCTAGCTCTCAGGGGTTAAGGGCTCCCCTGAATTTGGAGTAATGGATGAGAGAGGGGCAGTTAATTAATAGAAATATACAGGATTGTTATAAACTACCACAAGTGATATTCTGGGCAACTTGAAGAAAGATCCTGTTAGATATCTAGCAGCACTTTGGAGCTGGAAAAGCCCTAAAATTTTTTAATCACTCCTGAAACAAGCATCATCATATTCGCGGATCCCACCAAGAAATACAAGGACTTTGACTAGAACACAGAAACTCTACCAGGAACCCAAGAAAAGCAAGAGGAGGGCTGTGATGAAGGGCTAAGAGAGTCAGTGGTATGTAGGTAGCATGGGGAAGGCACTGCATAGCCCAGGCAGAAAAAGACTTCTAGGAGCTTCTTGCTCCACTGCAATATACTGGCTGATGTTTCACAATCTAAAGAAACCCTAATTTATCCAGGGCACATGTTTAGAAACTGAACAGGGTAGTCTGGAGCTCAAGGCCCAAGAGGGATGGGACACCTTCACTGGGGAAAGATCTAAGGATTAAGAAAAACAAACAAAATGGTCTCAGGAAAGAGAGTAAGTACTCACCATTCTACCGTGGTGAGGGTCCTTGCTACCTGCTTTTCACTGTAAAGAGAGAGAATGTAAGAGCACCATTAACATCACTATGAAATCAACAAATGCCACACATCTACCCCTGAGCTCCAACTCCCTCACAGAGAATCCAGCCTCTCCACAAGTCCCGATGCCAGAGAGGCAGTGAAAGCAACAGGGAGGGAAAGCAACAAGTGATCCTGCAGGACATGAAGTCAGCCATAAAGTTCTGGAACAGGAATGAGTGTTATCCGAAATCATTCAGCAGAACTCAAGAGTCCTGATCCCCAGACTCAGAACACTCCAAACCCTGTTTTTCATGGAAGAGCAAAACAAAACAAAACCGGCCAACTCTGAAGAGAGAGAGGCTGCCCACCGGGACTCACTTCTGGCCTTGATGGAGGCGTGAATCCACGAAAATGCTCTGCAGGTCTCTGAGTCTGGGAGTAGCACCCACCTGACCTGTTTACTGGGGGCAGAGTCCAGAGCAGAGGACAAGAGGGAGGGGAACACAACCTGCGATCAGAGGGCAGCAGGGCTAGACAGGTCCTGCTGAGTGTATTGGACAGCAAGTGGGACAGAGGTTATTGGAAGGAGGCCACACGTTTAACCAACAGAGGCAAAATCAAACCAGCTCAGGCCTGGAAGTCAGCACCTGTCAAATGGGCCCAGGCAACAAAGATGTCAGAATGGGGCCTCGTAGGCTCGCTTAGGGAACCAGGACTAGGTTTCATTGACAACTTTCCGTCATGCCAGCTATCCGAGCTCAGGGACACAGCAGAGCCCGGGGGAAGACTGCGTGGATCAAAAGCCTCCACCGTGGCCATGCCCGCATCCCTTATCACAGGACCTTCTCTCCAGGCCACCATCCCTCATGGGGAAAACCGCAAGGGGCAAGCCAGAGGTGCTGCCTTAACCGCCCACTGGCACGCAGCCTCAGGGAGACGGAGGGAGAGAAGGTGGAACGAGGACCAGACCTAGGACGCCTAGGCTCCCGAACGTAGGGGATCTGGCCCCCCGCCCCGGGGTGGGGGGGCGGACCAGGCTGGCAGGGGAGCCCAGGTGCCCAGGTTCTGGAGGCGGGGCCTAAGGCTAGGAGGCGGAGCCCCGAATGACAGAGGGCGGGGCTCGGGAAAGCCGGTGGGGGCCCGGGGCGTGGCCGGGCAAGACGCGGTCGTTGCGATTCCCGGGCTGGCAGTGCACGGGACGCGGTGACTCACCCAGGCGGGCGTCCGCCCGACCCTCCGAGGCCGCGCTCTCACCACTTCCGTCTTCCGCAGCTGCAGAGACGGCAGCACCGACCCCACCACGGTGTCCGTCTTTCCAACCAATCATATCTCTGGCCTCTGGCCGCCCTGGCCAATAGCCACACCAAGTCCCGCCCCGCCCCCACCGCGCAGCCGCCGCCCTCACTCTCCACGCCATTCATTGGCCTAGTAGGGCAGACGCCCTCCCAGCCTTTATCCTATCCGGTGCCGAAAGACGAGACTGTACCTGGAGGGACTAGGCGCGGCGCCGGAGAGGAGACGCGACCAATGGGAAATCACAGCGCGTCCCTGCGGCAACCAACCCGAGAACAGTAAACGGGGGCTGCTGGCTAAGACTTCTGGGGCGGAAGTGGGGGAGGCCTGTCGCCTACTGGTAGCGCAATTGAAGGTGGGGCTTTGTAGGGGCGAAGGCCTTCACATCCACATCCGGTGGCGACCCTTCCCGGGGATACTTCCCAAATAGATCTTCAGGAGCATCTGAGTTGATCCATTAGCGTTTTGGTTTCTGTGAAGTCATCCGGTCCCGAAGGCAGGGCCGGAGAAAAGACCCCGCAGGCCAGGAGAGCGGGGAAAGCAGGGTTTGAGGCTCGGTCTTCTCCGATTGGCGGCGCTGGACTTTCCCCTGTCCTGCGTCTTGACGGGTTCCTCCAACCCTCACCTTTTATCAGTGAGCCGTCCCTGTTGTTCTTGTTGACCTGCATGGTGCTGTCAGTGCCGAGTAAATATCTCTCACCGAAGAGTTAGGAAGTCTATTCCTGAAACTGCCTCTAGCTAGCTGCGGCCTCCCTGTATGTAAAGGGGAGCGAGGGACAGGAGTCTCCCAAAGACCCAGCTCTTCGCTCCTCCCTTCCTATCTTCCTCCGGGGGCCAGAACAGGCAGAAGAGCCGAGGGTAGCCACTGGAGGTCGCCGTGGCCCGCGATACCGCCACCACCACAGAAAGGGAGAACGGTTCAGATTCTCAGCTTCTAGTCTCAGCCCAGGAGTGGGCCTGAGGGCTCTAATGCTAGGCCCCGGGGCGAAAGTGCCCTCCTGTGTCTGTTTATAGAGCACTGCAACTTTCACTACAGTTAGTTCCATGAAGGCAGAAACCTCGTCTGTATTTACTGCTTTAAGTCCACGGTCTAGAGCAGTGTCTGCAACCCAGCAAATGCCTAATATTTGTTAAATGAATCCTGAACCCCTCCAGGACAATGTTTGTGTTTTATTCATTCTGAGCACTTACTATAGTGTTTGATGCTTACAAGGGCTTTAGCATTTGTTTCATGCTCTATCACAGGCATCCTATAATGCAGAGCTTAATTCTGCATATCCCTTTCCCCAGGTCAGGGAAACAGGAAGGCAGGAGGCTGGATGCAGTTGATACCCTGTGTTTTCCCAAGGGCATGTATCAGATCCAAAATCAAGATGCTGCTACGGAATTGAAAGTACTGTATCTGGGAAAGAGGGAGAGAGGCTTAGGTCCCAGATGACAGAGAAAGGATAGATGGTCATTAAGGTGAATGAGAGGCCAGGCTGGATTTTAAGCAGAGATTGAACCCAGTAATAGAAGGGAAAAGTTTCCCCCTCTCTCCTTTCGCTACAAAAGCCAGAAACCAGGACCCTCCCCCAGCAGCCTTTCAAAAATGGGCCCTAGCATTATTTCCAATTGCCAAAAAGTGGAAGCAACCTAAGTGTCCATCAACATGAATGGATACACAAAATGCAGTATATAGATACAGGAATCTTATTTGGCCATTAAAGGGAATGGAGTGCTGATACATGCTACAACATGAAGGAATCTTGAGAACATCATGTTGAGTGAAATAAGCCAGAGACACGAATGGACAAATATTATATGATGTCATTTATGTGAATTAATTAGAATATGGAAATTCATAGAGTCAGAAACTAGAATACAGGTTACCAGCAGTCTGGCAGGGGTGGGAATGAGGAGTTAATGCTTAATTGGTACAGTTTCTGTTTGGGGTAATGGAAAAGCTTTGGTAATGGATTGTGGTGATGGTGACACAACATTGTGAATGTAGTTAACACTACTAAGTTGTATAAATGAAAGTGAATAAAATGGGAAATTTTATATTGTACATGTTACCAGAATAAAAAGAACAAACATATAGAACTGTACAACAGAGTAAACCCTAATGTCAACTATGGACTATAATAGTATAATTATAATAATATTGTTTCATTAGTTGTAACAAAGGTACCACTCTAATGCAAAATGTTAGTAATAGGGAAGACTCTGTGTGAGGAGGGTTGGAGTATATGGAAACTATACTTTCTGTATGATTTTTCTGTAAACCTACAACAGTTCTAATAAAAACAAAACAAAACTGGTTATAAATACTGAATCTTTATGTAAATATTTGTTTTTAGATGCTAGGGTGTTAGAATAGCTAGAAGTAAATAGCTGAAATGGTGGCACTATAACCCATAAATTCTTTGAAATTTGCTCAATAGCTACTTGTTAACTTGTACTTTGAAAGCTATCACCTTTCTGTATATATCTTATACTTCACAATAAGGAAAGAACTGAAACTGTGGAACTGTAAACTATAACATTCTTTGTTTTGTTTATTTTTTTCTATGAGATTCTTTTTAACTTTATTTATTGAAAAATTAAAACAGACAAACAAACAAACAAAAAACCCACATTTCAAACAAAACAAAGCAAGGATTAAGAAAAACAAATAACCTAAAAATAACTACTTTGCTTCCAACATATTCCTACCATACCCCAAGAAAATTAATAAACCATAATCAAAGGAATAAGAAAAACAAATAATCTAAAATAACTACAATGCTTTGAAATTAGCTATATAACTACTTGTTAAATTGTACTTTGAAAGCTATCACCTTTCTGTATATATGTTATATTTCACAATAAGGAAATAACTAAAATTATGGAACTCTAACCCATAACATTCTTTGAAATTTGCTAATGACTTGTAAAATCATACTATGAAAGTTATCACTGTCATGTATATATGTTAAATTTCACAATTTAAAAATGTATTTAAAAAACAAACAAAAAAACTGGGTCCTAAGATCTTCGTCTACAGTAGCAGGTGGTAAAGACACAGAGAGGGACACCAGAAACCACCGATAGATTTGTTACTTTATTTTCCTCTGAGTCTCTGGAGAGGGAGCAGGGATGAAAGGCAAAGTGGCAGTAAGCTGTAGGGACCTGAGCAGAGCTGGTGCTGGAAGGGGCAGGCATGGCAGGAGGAAGAGGAGGAGATTTAAATATCCAGGGCTAAAAGCCAGCTAATGGGTCTCCTTCATCTGCCTTTGGATTCTGTGCAGCATCTCCTGCATCCGCCGCAACTGGAATAGGCACAGGCATCAAAATGCCTTTTGAGGAGTTGAGCCAGGGCCTTGAAAGCCCCGGGGTGTGGTGAGGTGTGATGGAAACTCCAAGAAGAACCATCCACCAATCCAGGACCCAAATATGCACCAGGGCCAGGAATCTTTCTATTCCCAACCAAGAGATGCTGAGGTTTATGATCAATCAGGGGACCTCCCGGGCTGCTAACCACTACCAACCCCATCCTGCTCTCACCTCCTCATCTTTCTCTCGGATCAGCTTCTCAGTTTCTGGATCTGTCCCTGGTGGGACAGCAGGGATAGGGAAGTCGGTACCACTCTCTCGAGTCAGTTTGCTGAGGGGAAGGGGAAAGTGGGGTGGTTGGTAAGGCTAGGAAGACCCCAGCACCAGACAGGAATGAGCCCCGGGTGCACAGAAGAACAAAGGAAGGGCTTGATCTCATCCAAGGCCACGCTTGGATCCCCCCTGCCAGCTTTGTCCTGGTTTCTGGCCATACTTGCGATTCCGTTCCTTCACCACCATGCGGGTCATGCTCTGGATGCACTGTGCCCGATAGTTCTCATAGTGCGTCTCTCGTGTCACATCCTTCAGGTCCTGCATGTGGGTACGTACCAGCATCGTCCTCAGCTTCACAAAGTCGCAGTGCCCTGGATTTTCCACTGCATAGCAAGGCTAGGGGTCAGCGAGGGCCATGGGTAGGGGAGAGCCACTGAGGGCAAGGAGGTCCCCAGTCACAAGCTCAGTGCTTTACCTTCCACAATGCCCCAAGGGTACAGCCGGCCCCGAACTCGCCGCCCTCTGGCCTCTACCACAGTGTTGCTGCCTATTACAGCAAATGGGATGCTTTCCTGGAAAAAGTTAGGGGTGCCTGTCAACACTCCCTCCATTCTCACCTGTTCCTTCCCTGCATATCTTCATCTCTGCTTCACTCCAGGAAGCCAGGGACTTTCCCCACCCCAAAGGCCTACTCTTATAGAGAATTTCTCTCCCCTCTTCTGCCCAGAAGAAAAAAGATGGGAAAGGGATGCCCTGGTATGGCCCCACCTTTAGGGCTTGGTCCTGTAATTTGAAGTCCTCATCCTCATCAGAGTCACAGTCTGGGAACTGGTAGATCTTGATTCCAAAGCGCTCAATCTCCTCCCGGATCTAACACACAAATGAGGGGCCCACGGTTTTGAAGATCCCATCCTTTCTAGAGGCCCCACCCAATCCCCTCCCCTACTAGCTTCCCTCACTTTGCGTTTCTTGTGATCCACTTCAGGAGGTGTCAGTGTGTCTGCCTTTGCCAAGATAGGCACGATGTTGACCCGCTGATGCAGGGCCTTCATGAATTCAACATCCAACGGCCGGAGCCTGAGGAACAGGAATCTGTGACCACCTGCTGGTGGCTGCCCTGCCCCTGGTGCTCTTGGCCTGTTCCCTTGGCAGCACCCAGTGGTGCCAGGAGCCTCAGGCTCAGACCATACCCGTGACCGAAGGGTGAGATGAAGTACAGGCAGCAGTGCACCCTGTTGTCTTGGATGTTCTTGCGGTTCAGGCCACTCTCATCTCGGAAATACTGCTCAAATTGCTGGTCAATGTATTCTGCCACAGGCTTCCAGCTGGGGCAGAGACAGACAAGCAGAGAAACGGTGGGGAGTGGCAGCTACCTAATGAGCTCTGGGATACAGAGAAGTAGCCTATGCCCTGAGCAGTGCTTCCAAGAAATTGTTATTCCCTGACTTTCTTGTACTACATCTTCATGGAGCTATCTGGGTGGGACTGGGGTGCATTGTACATGCCCTGATAGTAAATCAGACTAAGCGCATGGGCAGCATTCAATAAATACCAGTTAGATGAGAAGAATAGGACCTAGGTGACCAAAGGAAAAATAAGAATAGCAGGTGAATAGCAACTGAAAGCCCTAAGTTAGGTTCATAATCCAGCTTCTGAGACTTTATTCACGTGCTTCCACCCTTCTACTGCATGATTCAAGACCATATCCAAGAACCATCTCTTCCAGGAAGCCTCCTTTGACTACAACAAAGCACACTGCTCTTTTTTTCACCACACAATATGTACATAAGATCAAAAATCTCAATGTTCAAGTCATTTGCTCTTCTGTTATCTGGTTTATTCCTCATTGCCCTGACAGGTGGGTGTTACTAGCATCACTTTATATATGAAGAAACTAAGTCCAGAGGAGCTAAGAGACTTGCTGTAGATCATCTGGCTAGTAAATTCACTACCCACTTCAGTCCCTGAACTTCTGACTCCTAGCTCAGTGTATTTGCCACTACACTGCCTGACCCACTTATTGACTTGAATTGTCATCTGATTGACACACTTAAGAGAATTGTGCAAACCTCCCTCCATCACCGACTCTAAGCCTCTCAGGTTCAGAGATCATTCATGTTTGTTTTGTATCCCTTAAACTGTCCAGCATAGGGCTGGACACCTAGTATGTCCTAGTATGGACACCTAATATGTACTGACTGACTAAATGAATATATGTGGAATGCACTGTAAACTGGGAGAAGCCAGGCAAGTGAAATTATTGTGGAAGGTAAGAGGAGGTAAGTACATTGACCAAAGGAGAGTAGGAGTAAGGTACTGGTTAGGACTAGGGTTTAAGGACAGGCCAGGTTTGCTGGGACATACTCCTTGGCATCCCCCCTTTCTAGAGAAGGAAGGATGATATGACATTGAGCCCACCTCAAACAAGCACTGTGCTTGATCAGACCAGGTACCACTTTCCAGCACAGTGTTGTGGCAAAAATGTAAGAAATGGCCCTTCCCCAAGGCTCAGACTATGGAGTTGAGGATGAACCAGTTTGCTAAGCCAAAAGTCGTATGTTGTACTGATAAAGCACATAATGGAGTTTCAGAGCGCAGAAAGGTCTCATGAGGGTCTGATGGTTTTTAAGGAGTGATCCAGAGCCAGCTTCCTGGGTGTGCTACCTGGGTATGTCAGACTGAGCCCCATACTTAGAAAGGGTGCGTGGTTTGATGCTCTGCTGTCACTGTCTTGAAATTCTTCATAATTTTTGAACAAGGGGTCCCACATTTTCATTTCACAGTGGGACCTGCAAATAATGTTGCGTGAGTATAATTTAAAAAAAACCCTTACAGTTTTCAATGCATAATCCTGGTGATTTTCAGATCAACTGGGTGAAGTTTACCACCCAGTTGTTACCTCACCAACTTGAGCTGTTGAGTTTTGGGAGTTGGCTTGTGTTAAGGGCAGATAGCTTTCAACTCAAGAAATATGAACACAGTCACTTTCTGAAGAACATGCAGTTACTAAATGCTGAGTCAAGGTTTGAACTCTCAGTCAGGGCTCACAGTACCACCCTGCCTAACTTCTTCATCAAAGGCACCACTTTTCATCTCTTCTCTACTCTCTTGGTCTGACCATTGCCTAAGCATCCCTCTAGTTTTTGAAGAAAGGTCAGGGGTATGATGGGAAGTATGGCAAAGCTACCTTTTGACAGGTAGCCTGAAGATTATCTGAAGTTTAAACAAAGTTCCATTAATTTTTTTCCCTTTGTCTCTCCTCCCCTTCATCCCTCTCTCCATGCACCCTACCCCTTTAACAAGACTTGTTTGTGGCACCTAAGAAGTCGCTGGCAAAAGGAAAGGAAGGAGGGAGAGTGACATTTATTGAGCACCTACTATATGTCATGTCCTGTGCTACCTAGTTTCACATGTGTATGCTAATTTGAGATACTTCTTTCTCATCTTGTGTCCCCATCCTCATTTCCAGAATGAAAGAATTATAGGTCAGAGTAGAAAGAAGCATCAAAGATCATCTATTTTAAACCCTTCCCTCTTCCTCTACAGAGGACATGATGATCCAGAAAGGGGGTTGAGTATGTCTGTGCCTGTGTGCAACTATGTGTGTGTAAGGTAGTGGTGGGGGGAACACTGGCATTGTGCTTGTTCAGACATACCACTCTGTGTTGTTGACTGCATCCCCAAAACCTGGCGTGTCCACAATGGTGAGCCGCAGTCTCACGCCCTTCTCTTCTATGTCCACTGCATGCTTGGTGATCTCCACGGTTTGCATAATCCGCTCTGGAGAAGGGGGAAACTGAGGCCAGGGCAAGGGCAGGGACCTGCCTCATCAGGACAAACCACCCACCCCAGCCAGCTTCACCCAGACTCCCTCATCCACCCTGCCCCCCTTCCCACCCCCAAGCTGCTTGGGGACTGTTCTCTGGGAACCAGCAAAGAGCACATTTCCCAACACAGGAAATGCCGGTGGCTGCTGGCTCTGGCCCTAGCCTCTTCTCTGCTCCCGGCTTTTTTCTTGGATTCCTGGAATCGTTTGGGGATCAGAGGATCACTGTGAGAGCAGGATTCTGGTCTCTGCCCTGCCTCAGCACCCAAATCTTTAGGGAACTGGCTGGTGGGCTGCCAGGTTAGACAGGCCTATGGAGAGATGCTGTCAATCTCTCTAGGAAGCCATGGTTTCCTTGCATACTGGGGAGCACCCCATCCCCAGGCTCTGTGCTAAGTGTGATTTCCCAAGACCTGCCTGTCCTCATGCTCCTCTCCTTTCCTTACCTTCAGCACTTAGGAGTTTCCGGTCCCGATACAGGTCAGTGAGGAAGAGGCTATTGACAAGGGTGGATTTGCCAAGGCCAGACTCTCCTGGCAAGAGAGAGAGGACAGAGGCACCAGATTAGAAGGTAAGATTTATGGCCAAGAGGCTCCTTCTGGACTATGATGTGGGGGGGGAGCTGCTTTCTTATCTGATTGAGAAGGTGACTAACCAAACCATAGAATTTTAGAGCTAGAAGGAAGCAGAGAGATCAGCTTATCCCACCTTCTCATTTGAATGAGACCTGGAGAAGGCAAGGGATTGCTCAAGGTTACACAGAAAGAGGCAAATGCTAGAAAACTGTTGATCAAATGCTCTTTCCACCACTTCACACCCTACAGTGTATACACACACTTTCCAGCACATGGCTCCTGGCTATTAAGCAAAAGGCATAGCCACTGGCTGCTGATTCCTTCCCTACCCATCTCCCCTTCCCCACCCACCCTCCATACTCACCATCCCCACCTGCAACACCCCCTACCCGGCCCTGCCCCTGCTCTACCTGCCACCATCAGGGTAAAATCAAAGCCTTTCTTCACAGACTTTCGGTGGACCTGGTTGGGGAGGGTCGCAAAGCCCACATATTCCTTGTCATCCTAGTGGACAGGAAGGCAGACTGCATCAGGGGGGAGAGGCAGGAGGGGCCCCAGGACCCAGCACCAGCCTAGTCCCACCCCTCTCGGTCTCTGTCCCAGCCCAAAGGAGCAGTGCCAGACTCCTCTGAAACTCTGCCAGGGGCCACCAGCTGGGCCTCCTGCCCTTGTTGATCCTGTCAGTTCCCGCTGCCTATGGTGGCAGACGTCAGTGCTGAGGATGACATAGGACAGAGTGAGGACCCAGCTACACACGCACGCACTCCCTCCCTCCCTGGCTGTTCCTGCACCAGCAGCCCATGGAAAGCAAAGGCAGGGCTGGAGGCTCTACCTCAGAGGAGTCATAGGGATCGAGCTTGCCCCATGGGCTGCGGGGCCGGGCTGGGGGGCTGAAGGGGGCTGGGGCACAGAAGTACTGCTGGCTGTCAGAGGGCTGGGGCCACGAGGGGGGTCTGAACTCCAGGTCATCACAGAGGTCCGGGGTCAGGGGCCTTGGCTCTGGGATTTGGGGCCTTGGCTCCGGGATTTGGGGTCTGGATGCCCAGGTCTTGGCTTCCGGTTGGCGGCAGCTCTCGCTTCCCGGGAAATCCTTCACGAACTTGGTCAGTTCTGCATCATCTGTGTCCTCCAGGAAGCGCTTAATCTGGGGATAGGGGGTGGAGGGTATGTGGGAGGTGGCAGGAAGGGAAAAATACAGGAGGAAGACAGGATAAGGCGAGAAGGAGAGAGAGGAAAGCATTTGTGGTTAGAAGAGAAAGAAACTGCACTAGCAGCCAAGCCAGAAGAAGTGGCCACCATCTTACCTTTACCTGCTCACGTGCTGCCCCAATGCAAGATACAAGGAAGGGCCCTGGGGTCCAAAGGGAGCCCTGGGCAGCCCCCAAAGTCCTGGCACCTGCTCTTGGGTACTGTGTAGCTACAATCCTGGAGCTTCAGTCCAGAAGGGTGTTTGTTGAGGTTGCCCTTTCTGGGAATCTGGCAAAACCAGAGGCCAGAGGATGCCCCAAAGGTCAGGAGTGGGACTGGGTAAAGGGGAGCAGAGAGAGGCATTTAGAGCTGAGAGGAGAGGTGGCTCAGGATTCAAGGGAGAATGCAGAGTCAGCATGGAGCAGGATCAGGAGGTAAGGGGAAAAGGGAGGAGGGAGCAGCAGGTCCCAAGTAAGTCAAGAGCCAGCAGGGGGCTCGGAGCCTCCTTTACTGGACTGAGGTGCAGATTTCACTGGGGGAGTACTTACTCCTTAGGGCTCATTGCCCAGAGGTCAATACAGCTGACCATGCCCCCTTCACTCCAGACACAAAGCCACACCAGAGCCCAACCTTGGGCCTCAGAAGAGAAAGTTCCACTTGCTGAGTATTGGTGAAGGACAGTGGGGAGGGGCCAGGTGAGGGAGGATGGGAGGACACAGGTATGGAATAGCTCAGGGAGGGCTGAATGATGCTGAGCCTCCAAAACTGCTGACAGTCCCCAACTGTGAGGGTCATAAAGAGGGCAGTGCCCCTCAGTTGCCCCCCTTGCCCAGAGCCATCTCTAGCCAGCAGTGAGAAGGGGACTGGCCTGAACCATGAGCCACAGGTAGGCAGAGAATGGTCTGGCTCCTCTGCAGATGCTGTTCCACTCCAACCCCAGCTTGGAAGAGGGGCTGCTTCTCCTAACCCTGCCCTCAGCTCTAGACCCTAAAGCTTCCCCTCTTCTTGGGGGCAAGCACTCCTCATGGGGTGCCTGGCAGTGCTGGGCTCAGCTCTGCCCCACAATAGCCATGTGCCACCCCCAGACAATGGACAAGGGCCGGCTGCAGAGACTGACTCACTCTTTAGGGGCTGGCCAAGCCATCAGGGGCTACCCCAGACCATGGTGTAGTCCCAGGCAGGGTAGGGGGAGATAAGGTGGCCCTGGTCTTCCTGCCATTACAATTTTTCCAAGCAAAGAGAAGACTCGAGGGAGGAGAACTTGCACACTGCCAGGTTTGTGCCAGAGAGGGGGGGATCGAGATAGGTGGGCTGGAGAGGAAAGTCCCCTAAGGGCTTCCAGGCTGTCACCTCTCAAGTCCCACATCTGCCTATAATGATAGTCTCCAGGGTTTGCCTGGACAGAGGGGAGGAAAAGAGAGCCCTTTAGCCTGAAACTGGAGCCAGCTTATGGGGGCTTAGTGATGAAAGTGTCCTGAGGCAAGCCTGACTGAACAGGCTTTTCTCATCCATATATATTTTGGGGGGGTCTAATATGTGTGGGGTCCAATGGGGTGACCATACACAAACATCCCAGTTTATGTGCCCCCTTGCACTCACAAAAGTATCCCGGGTTGGACAATTAATTATATAGCAAGAGAAGGGATGGGACTAGAGGGCAGCCGGTCTTGTTGGCTGATAGCAAGAGTCTGGGGAATTCCAGGAAGCCCTTCCCCTCAGCACAGCCCCACAGTGTCCTGGCAGTCAGTCCCGAGCAAGCTTCCTGGCTTGCTCCTCTCCCTTTTTCTTTGACCCCCTGTCTCTGTCAGGGGGTCAGGATAAACGTGGTAGAGATGGTACTATGTTCAGCCTGGTTTCCTCACAGACACTGGGGGTGGGGAGTGGTGGCAGGGAAAGGAGAAGGGTAAGTGCTGATGGAGACCCCGTCCCCCATGATCTTCCAGCACAACTACCAAGAACTCAGCACCACCCTCTCTGCCAGCCCTGGCTGCTCATCAGCATGGGGCAGGCCACAGGGGCTCAGCACAAGTTGTCAGGACACCAGGGTCCTTACCTCCTGTCCGTCCATCCCAGTCCCCAGCTCTGCCAATGGCTGAATCATTTTCTGACTTTAAGCCTGAATCATACAGGGGAAGACAGTTCCCATCCACCCATCTCCCAGAGCAGCACCTTACCCTAGTTTCAATCCTGTTGTCAGGGGCAGAATTCTCTCGCCATTCCAGTGAATGGTCCATGCCCCACGCTTCAGGATTCCTGTCAGCAAGTGCTAGGTCTAATTTTATCTCCCAGGCAAAGTTCCCCACACAGAGAAACAGCCGTGTCTTGATGCTCTTGTTGAAATCTGGCTTCCTGGCTTGCTCCTCTCCCTTTTTCTTTGACCCCCTGTCTCTGTCAGGGGCCAAAAAAGCCTGTGGAATGTCCTTCCCTACCCCACTACCCTCCTCCCCTTCCCTTGGCTCCCACCCTCCAAGGACAGCTCAGCTGCAGAATGATCACTCCTTTCTCTGAAGTCCCCTCCTCCTCTGATTGGCCACCACGTGACGCCTGCCCCCTGCCTACCCTGGTGGGCACAACACCAACCTCTCAAGTCTGTCTGCAGCACAGGCTCTTGATCCACTTGGCCTCTCCTGCTCACCCCCAAGGACAATGAGGCCTACCCGAGGGCTGTGAGCTGCTCCAAGGTGACCTGGCCCTTCTGTGCATGGGGACAACTGTCAAGGCGACCCTACTCCCAAAGGAGTCCAACCCCCCAATCTCTTTAACCTTAACTTGAAGCAGTGCTGAAGTAGGGTGGGATGGTTTGTAATTCCCTAGGGCCCCGGGGTATAGGTCTCATGGGAATGGCCCTACTTTTCTTCCAAGTGTTTCTTTGTGGTCTCCCAGTAGAAAACCCCCTGCCTGCCCCAACTGCCTTCAGAAATTTGCTCCTAGATTTCCCTGCAAAGCTGCAGGCACAGAGGGGTCTTTGCTCCAGGGACTCCTTCCACTCTAGTATACTGATCTCTGACTCATGGAGACCTGTATCAATTCCATCATCCCATCTTTTCCGCAGTAAACTGGTCTCTGAAGGGCATGGATTCAGGCCAATGGGGGACTGGATCCCAGAGGCTTCAGAGCTGCAAGTTAGGTGGGAGACAAACTGAGGGGCCAGGCTGTAAGTGTGCAGACTGAGCGCTTGACTAGGAATCAGGAGACTATGTCTCTGATTTGCTTGGGAGCACCCTCTGTGAATCTGAATAGTGCCTTAATTTCAGGGCCTTAATGTCTGATTGTGAATGGCCCTTCCTTGCCTCCCAGGGAGGCTGGGGAGAGAAAGCACTCCCAGATGACAGATAACTCAAGCTGCTTTGAACCTGAGGAGAGAAGGTGCATCATAAGTCACAGGATGGTTATTAATGTTGACCTGTCATTCTTTTCTTTACACATGCAAATGAACACTCTCTGGGACTCTAGGGCTAAGGAGCTCTCCCCCACCTATCCCACAGCAGCTGGGATACTTAATTCCTTTGACAAGGAGATCCTTATAGATGAGTCTGACTTGACATGAAGCAGTCAGCCTAAGTACTGGGCTGGCCTGAGGGCACAGCCTGAGGCTAGGAACTGTGGTGGTGGTGGTGGGGGGCGGGGAGGTGCCTTTAATTAGAGAGGAGCAGGATGGCCTCAGCCAAGATGAAAGCTCTAAGGCCTCAGCTGAACTGAACTTAGTGTGTGGCAGAAACAGCTCCTCTAGCCCCTGCTGGGCCTGGCACTGGGGACAATCAGTGCTCCCCAAGGCTTCCATCCCTGGAACAATCAGTCTGTCCATCCCCCATGTGGGGAGAAGGAGGGGAGCAGGGATAAAGACAGACACCACTTGGTCTCTCCCAGGAAGTCCCCTTTGGAGAAGGTCACAGAGTCATCAAGACTTCCTGGCCAAGACTTGGGCCTCAGCCTAGACACAGCTTGAGGACAAGAGCCCAAAAGGTTGCCCTTTCCAGAACTGGAGGCCTCTGATTCTGTGGGGGCCCAGGGAGTTTCCTTCTGAAAGCTGCCCATAGCCCACATCCTGCCCCCCCCACCCAGGGCGATCATGGATCCCCTCCTCCTGTAAACAGCCTATGCCTCCCAATGCAGAGGCAAAGGCTGGTGGGGTGGGGGGTAGGGGGTGGGGTTCCAGACTGGGAAGAGAGCTGGCATGGGGCCTGGAGGCCCTGACACCCAGCACAATGTGTTTGTGGTAGGCTCTGGCAACAATGGCAGGAGGAAAGCTGGCATTCTCACAGCCAAGCATCAAAACTTCCTACCCAGGGCCTCTCGGGGGGATGGGCAGGGGGTAACTGTTTCTCCTCCCACCACAGGCAGATTGCAAGAATGACGACCCTCCACCCCTCCACACTGCAGAGCAACCTGGTTGGGGGGTGGGGGCGTGGATGCAGCAGAAGGAAGCTTTCCATGGTTCCTGTACCAGAGGCGGAGGTATATAGCTGATTTCACCAAGCAGAATGGTGGTCTGGGCTTTCATTTCAGGGGTCCCTGGGCAGAAGGTGCTGTGGGAAGGGCCCAGGGACTGCTCCTTGCCAGGCGGTCTCATCAACCCTCCAGGGGAGGGCAGGCAGTGTTGGTGGGCCTTCTCTGTGTGTTTTCCAAAGGAAGTTAGTGCTGACCCCCTAAGCTCAGGGTAGTGGGTGAAGAAGGGTCACCCAGGTAACTGCTGTCCCAGGCAAGGGCGGAGACCCTCACCTCCGCTCATTGCCGACGCGCCCTTCTCTACCCAACGCACGCGTCTCGGCCGGGGGGCACCCACCTCTCTCAGCACAGACCCACCCCTTCGTCCGAGAACGCGGGCAGCATCCCTGGGGTTGGGGCCCGCTCCCTCGCCGCTCGGATCAAAGGGAAAAACTTGGAAGCGTCGACGCAGCGCCGCCCGCCGCAGCGCTGCCTGAGCCCGGGGCCGGCAAGAGCGTTCCCGGCCCCGCAGAGCCAAGGCTGCGGCGCCGCAGGTCACCGCCGAGCCGCCCGGGAGCGGCGGGCCCTGCGCCCCGGCCCTGCCCCGCGCCCGCCCGCCTTACCATGGCTGCAGCCCGGGCCGGGCCGGCCCCGCCTGGACAGCGCCGGAGCGACCCGCGGCCAGAGCTGCGCGCAGACCTCGCCTCACCGCAGGCCCCCGCCCGCCGCCCGGAGTGCGGACCGGCCGGGGGCGGGGCCCGGAGTCGGAGGCGGGGCCAGTTGGCTCCGGGGCGGGGCTTGCACCTCGGGATGCCTGCGCCAGTGGGCAGGAGCGACCTCGGCCTGGGGGCTGCCCTGGCACCCGAGACGCCCGGAAGCGCGAGGTATGAGGAGCCGCTCTGGGCAAGATGAGGGGATCGGCCCCTTAGCCCTGGGGTTGCCCTGACACCTGGCTCTTCTTTAGTCACCCCCTGAAGAGTGGCCTCTTCCGGCAGCGCGGCACCGCGGGGGCTTGAGCCAGTCCCCACAGAAAAGGGAACGGTTCACCTGGCATCCCCAGGAGAGAGTTGGAGAGAAACCATTAGTTATCCCAGGGATTCAGCAAGGTTTGCGGGTAGCGAAGCCAACTGACGATTACCCAAGTCTAAGTTACTGGTTGTCCATACTCCTGCCACACCCACTAAAGGGGAACGTCAGACACTCCCCACCTCCACCCAAGCTGAGAGATTGAATGGGAGGTTCCCTTTATGCAGGACCCCAGATTGAAGAGGATTTGCTGCGTAAATTATCCAGAGGATCATCTGCGGGAAGAGAGGCTGAAAAGCCCTCACAAGACCTGTGGAGCCTTGCCTGGGGCCGAGGAGAGTGGGAGGGCCTCAGGACAGGCCAGTAGAGGCCTGACCCAGGCCCCACTGGGCTGCTCTGCCTCAGACAAGCAGGTGGGATGCTTTGGTTCAGGTGCCCTAGCAGCTTTAGAGGCATTAGAGGCTCAGAAAGGTCTGAGAAGCAGCCAGGCAGAGGTAGATGTCTGGGGGAAGGGGAAGAGTTGGTGAGGGATTTTCCTGAGCTAAGTTGGATCTGAGCTGGTCAGGCTTCTATGGAAGTTTCCAGATGCAAGCCCCTCCCTGACTCCTAAGAGTTCTCCCCAGGGATAGGCTGACTGGCCTTGGCCTGAACACACTCTGGACAAAACTGAGGCCCACAGGAATGGCCCTCTCTAGTGGCAAGAACACCAGAATACTGCTTACCCTACCTCAGTCTGATCTGTGAAGGACTCTTACCCTACCTCAATCTGATCTGTGACCCAGTGATCATGATTGGGATCAGTCTGGATTCACTAGATAGATACAGAAAAGCCCAGGGATGGCAGGTGGGATCAGGCCCAGAAAAACAAGAGGCTGATATTGGAGACAGTATTGAATATTTGGCACTAATGGACTAGGGAATGGGAAAGTGTGTTGGTACTTAAAGACATCAGGGGAACTGATGAGCCACTAGGCTGAGGAGACACTTTCTTAGTTACCTAGGGCTGAGTGACCTTAGGCAACTCACTTCAGTTTTCCACATCTGAAAACAAGGGGATTAGATTAGTGATGTCTCAGGTTCCTAGCAGCTCTGGCAGTAGATGCAACGAGGGAAGGATGGTGTGCTGTATGCTGCTGTAGGCCATGGAGGAAGAGAAAAGAGCAAGGCAGCAGCAAGAGGTGCTGAAGAAAAGTTGGACATGCAGAGACTCTGGGACAGGGGAGAGGAGGTGTAGGATGGGGACCAGCAGCTTTACTCCAAGGAGAGGGAACCTCTAAAGGTATGGGGATGATCCAGGAAATGGCCTGAGGTAGAACAGGAGATCTGAAGCTATAGTCAGGAAAATAAAGACATAAAGGAGAAGCCAATGGCTGTTGGAAGCCTGCAGAAGCAGCAGCAGCTGCTGCCATCAGATCCAAATGTCAAGCTCAGGCTACATAAAGCCCCACTACTGGAGATTAGCTACAAGCTGCTGGTACTCTAGCACGTGATCGTAAGAATACCTCTTGGGTGCTTCCACCCAGGAGTCTGGGGCCACAGAACTTAGCTCTAAGCTAAGAATCTTGGGGTCTTGGTGGCCACAGTCCCTCTCTAATCACTGCACCACAGGTCCATGAGGCATACTGGGGGAAATAAAACCCAGAAACAGACTTTGAGCCATTCCATCTATACAAGCCCTGCAGGCTGACCCTGCAGCATTCAAGAGTCTTGGCCTGCACATAAGTCCCCATGCCAGCCTTGGCTATGAATCTCACTGCCCACATTTCCTTTCCCGTCCCTGGGCCTCTGTTTCCCCCACTGAAAGTGGAGGGGACTATACTCCCCCAATTCCAGCTCTCACAGTTTGTGTTGGTGTAGGTAGGGTTGACACTTGGTCAGAAGCAAGGCTGAGATACAGCCGCCCTGTGTGAGCCACTGATGACTGACCACTCTTCCTCACCTCCAGCCGGCACGTAGCCTGGCCAGTGTCCCTCAGCTCTTGAAGCTCTGGCTCTCCTTTGAAATTCAACATCCCACCAGGCATTGGTCTTTGGCTAGAGAACAATTTCCTGGGCAATGCTGGGGTGGGGTATTCTAGCACAGAGAGGACTCCTCTGGGAAACTTGGATCAGCAACCATGGCTCCACCTTGCCAACTATGGCTCCCCTGCTTAGGTCAAGTCAACATGGTCTGTTTAGAAAAGCTTCTGGCCTCTTTCACTGGGTCTTTCCTGCCCACCCATGGGTGAAGATTGTGTGGCACAGAAACTAAACAAAGAGACTGCACTTGGGTGAAGGTGGGGTCCAGGTTCAATGGCCAGGAATAAAAAGCAATGAGCACAGGAAATCAGGACTTCAGATCTGCATGACTAGCAAGAGTCACTTTTGCCTCTCAATACCTGAGTTTCCTTTAAGTGGTACAAGGACTAATTGTGCTTCCTCTCTCATCCATCAGAAGTGGATAAGTTACTGATGATATAGTCAGAAAGCCTTGGTGGGGCCAAAGTGCTATCACTGGGTTTTCTTTCAAGGGAACCTTAGCCAGTCTGTTCAGAGGCAAGAAACCAAAATATCTTAAGCCCCACTCCTGCCCCCTCCATGCTTCCCAGTGCCCCATGATTCTAAGGCAGGCATGAGAGGTGGGTGGCAAGGCCAAGAAACACTTCCCGAGAGTGGTTCCTTGCAACTGCTGAAGGGCTGCAGTTGAGAGGCAGTTCTGAAGCTAGCAGGGTGCTAGAAGCCAGCCACTCTGATGGGGCAGAGTGGCCCTTCCATCTTCTTCCCTGCAGTAGGGCAGGGCCACAAGATGCCAGGGATGGAAGGAATTTATATACCTCCTAATATGATTACCTACCAGACGGCTGAATCTCAAGTCCCCTTGCCTTCCCAGGCTCTGCTTGAATACTTCCGTTGGCCAAAAACTCACTCACCCTAACAGCTGCCCTACAATTCTGGGGCAGCTGAATTACCAAGTTCTTCATTATACTGAGCTAAAATCTATCTCCCTCTTGTCTTTTACCTTCCAAGGGCCTCCATTCTAAAAACTTTGCTGACTTATTTCCTTGGACTTTCTTTTGTCCTTTGATGTCCGTTCCCTTTCAAGTGACCCATCTGTATACTTGTATACTTGTTTTCTCCCAGATTAATCCACAAGGGCAGGGAGTGTGTTTTTTATTTTAGTCTTTGCTCACTTCAATTCAGCAAACCTGTGATGTGACATGCGCCTGGATGACCAGGCTGCTGCCCCCAGGAGATGTCTGGTCAATATCCATTGACTGAAAGGATTCATTGACTAGTTTTCCACTCTGATTTTAGAGCACAGACAAGCCTTGAGGCTCTGGGCTTCACTGATCCATCACTTGTCCTTCATCCTGGCTCCTTATCAGCTCATAGCTACCTCCCACCCTCATAGTTCACAGACTGGTTTTACCCCACTAAAATCTTTTCCTTCCCAATTACTTATATCTAAAGTTGCTGCTAAAATATTGAGAAGTTATTTTACAGGAAGATGTGGTTGCAGAAGGATTTCTATACCTCATAGTTGTATCCCTGGAGAAAAAAAAACTCCCTAATGTGCTCCCAGCCTTGATGAGCAAACTATGGGCTCAATTTTTTCATCTGTGAAACACGGTGATTATGAAGATTCATTAAGTAAATACACTTAGCAGGGTAAAATCACTAAAACAAATGGTAGCTATTACCTCTGATATTGGGAAAATTATCATCATCAAATCAGCAACTGCTAACTCTTATTATTTCAAATGCCTTCCTTCAGAAGTGTTAGGGGTGTACATGTGTAATGGGTATAGAGGGATGGGAGAAGAGAGAATGCCAGAGTAATGCCTTACAGTGACATTGCAATGACTGTGCTGCCACCACCTGTGAAATCAGCTTCTCCAACTAGTCGCCACTCCATTTCTAGAAAGCAAGTCTTGGTTTTAAGACCTACTGGCTCAAATTCTGAAAATAGCTACTGTGGAGACCCCTGGAGCTAGATGACTTTGCCTCTGGTGGGTTCCAAGGAAGCAACTGGCTGCCCCAGTCCTCTCAACTACAGTGTCAAAGCCTGAGCTGCTTTCAGGAGCTGCCTCACATTCTGTCCCCCTTGCCCAGGCCTTCATTCAGCTCCCAAGGTGCAGCTGTCTCTTGCTGTTCCTCTCATGGCAGCTGGGCCAAAGGCAGCTGAGCAGAGAGGGTAAAGGGGCATGGACATTTCTGCCATTCAGAACACCCTTTCTCTGGCTGAGCAGCTGTCAGTATGGCTTTGAGTTTACAGATTTTCTTCTTCACCCAAGTATGCACCCTGTCCTTTGACCTAAGCCTGTTTCTTCTCTTATTTAAAAATTTCACTGTACCAATTACCACCAAACTACTCTGACAGAAAGATGGAATGTTGGAGATGGGTTCCAGGCAGGGGACCAAAAGAAAGTCCAAAATGAATGTGGCAGATTTTTCTCTATGTAGGATCATTTAGGCAGAACAAAAATCTAAGGGAATCTGGCCTCCATTCTGCCATCAAGCCTATTTGCATTTTCCTGCCCTATTTTATAGACAAAGGGGAGCAACCTGTCCAGGTCTCACAGCGAAGCCCCTGCCCCTGGGCTTGCAGTGGCTCTTACTGAGGCAGACCATACCACACCCTCTCCTGGGGTGACCAACTGTCCCAGTTGCCCAGGACTGAAGGCGATCCTGGGAGGTAGGATTTTCAATGCTAAAACCAAAAAGTTCCAGACAGTCCAGAGGAGTTTGTCACCCTAGCTTGCCCCCAAAATAGCGAGCCATGGCCAGGGATCACTATCCTCCTTTAAAGATCTGCTTTTCCCATCCTGCTCTGGAATTGGCTGCCCACGATAGCTGGAAATAAACAGGTACCATCTAACAGGGCAAGATGCCTGCTTCCTGAGAAGCTGTGTAGTGAGGGTCAAGCTATGAGGAAGAGCCTCCTGAAGGGCCCTGTCCCACTTTCAGCAGCTCTGCTCCCATTCTTTCAACAATTCCTTTTCATCTCCACTGCAAAAAAGAGAAAACGAAGAGAGCAAGAAAGGTGGTTTTTAGGGTTCCTTCCAGACAGTCCATGTTATAGGATTTTGTTACTATTCCCATGAATGGAGATACTCCATATTTCTTCATAAACTTTGGGTTTTCCTTCTTGAGGAAAGTCTACCTGAGCAAAACTTTCCCGTGGCTCAGGCGCCAACAGGAGGCTGATGATTCCCTCCCCCAAGGGCCGTTGACATGTCAATCTAAAGACACTGATATCTACCTTGGGTATCAAGACAGGACCTTCCTCTGGTTCCTGGCCTGTTTTCCAGGGTTAGTTTCTTGCATAATTGATATAGCAAGGACTAAACCACCTTATCTCCTGACAGCCTGAGACGCCACATCCAAGGGCAAGTAGGCCAGGTGCCTTGAGGACACAGGATCCTGGGGCCAGGGAAGCCCTGTCCATCAGAGGTGCTGCACCCCTTTCCCCATTAAGAGCTGATTTTTTCCCCAGAACTTCCCAGGGTTAAGTGAGAAGACAGCCCCCACTGACCCAATAGGGAACTCTCAGGACCTTCCTTTTGAGCTTCTGCTGTCTCTGGCACCCCCCCCCCCCCCACATTGTGTCTTTCCTTAGTCCAGCACAACCTCCTCTGGGGAGAATCGAACTCCTAATGTCCCAATCCAAGGCTGAGAAGCATCTGTCCACTCTACACCTTAGATAAAAGAGTCCTGAGGGGCTGTTTGGGAGGAGACTGACAGGGAAAGAGAGAGAGAGGCTGAATCAGGCACCATCCCAGCTGTGGATCCAGGAGGGCTTTTGAAGCTCATCAACAAACATGCTGCCTTCCTCAAGCCAGAGTCAGGCACAGTGGCTGGGCCACCAGAGAATTCCTGCTGGGAATGGAATCTGGAACAGACTCTCCAGTCAAACATTCCCAGATCAAAGGAACCAGAGGTCTTGGACACCAGCACCATAGAGTCTCTAAACTAGGGCTACCTGTGGGCCGTGTAGCCTTCAGACAGACTGGGGAAGGCCTAGATTTCTCACACTTTGTAGGGAGAGTACCTGGCCACCTCCATGTTCCCCCACTCCCAGAAAGCCAGAGAAAACCATCAGGCCCAGAAGCCTGAGAGTCTTCTCTTCCCAGCTTCTTGGGGAGCTATTCTGCTGCTGAATAGGGCTGGAGAGCTGTAATTATCGAGACAGGATAAGAGCTATTTTGGGAAGGAGTCATCCTGCTGCCAAGGCTTTTGACTTCCTAAACTAAATCAAAATGCACAGAGAAAGGGGGTGAGGAGTGGGGGAGAACAGGGAGGAGCCTGCTCAGTCAAAACGTCATATCCTGAATAAAGGAAAATATTAACCCCTTCCTTCATCCATCTGAAAGGTATAGATTAGCATCAAGGGTGACCAAAAGGCCAGCTGTCAAGATACCCCCTGACTATCACCTGACCCCCTGCTGACTCTCCCCTAAGACCCTCCAACAGTGTTATTCAGTATGTTCCATTTATTTTGACATTTGAACACAGACTCGTTCGTATTGTTGTTTAAATATTTCCTGTCCCTGTCTTATCTCCCCAAGCAGATGATGGTAAGTTTCTCAAAGCCAAAGTATGTGTGTGCTGTGTGGCTTCAGTGTTTCCCCCAGTAGCACCTGGCAGAGTGCTAGGCATCTGAACAAAAGTGATTACGGAAGGAAGAAAGGGAGGGAGGGAGGGAGGAAGGAAGGAAGGGAGGCTAGAGAGAGGGAAGGATTTAGTGTCTTACATGGAGATAATCTCTAAAAGTAGCTGTGCCCACCCACAGCTGAGTTCAGGGTACAGAGGTGGATAAGAAGCCATGGCAGAGGTGGTAGCAATGGCATTTCTGGACACATCTCCTTCAGCTGTTCTGTAAACTGAGCTCAGGCTCTTCCCCCCCCCCCACCCCCATTTGTTTTGCATCTGTAGTCATCTGTCCATCCTGGGCTAGTCCATGGATGGGACCCATTAGATGTCACTTCAGGACTTTTGGGCAAGGGAGAGATATGGCAAGAAAATACAGAGGCAGGAAGGGCTTGAAGGGCTTTGACTCTCATCAAACATGGGCCAAGAACAAATGTACTTATGAGAACAATACACTGTGAAATCAGGACACTACAAAATTTAGGACATGGGGCTGCCAGGAGCAGAGTCTACCTTGTGCCTTTTCAAGTTGAGGATCCAGATAATGTGTAACCCAGAAAAATGACCCCTTTCTAGAACGCCCTCAAGCTGGTGAGGGGATAGCCATATGGGGACTGAATCAACAGACGGCTGCCCAGCAGCCTCCCCACAGAATGCTTGGCAGGATTCACTGCCAAAAGGTCTCTACTCTTTCTCTCCAGGACTGTAACTAGTTCATATAGCACCTTTGTGCAAACCCTCTCTAGGGAGATGAAGCCCCACAGGTGCAGAGCTTGACAACTGGAGCACAGGCTAGTTTTCAGCCCCCATTCACCTTCTGTGCCAGGTGTGCAGTGAACCTGTCTAACCATAGATATCATCTCTGTCCTCACACCACTTCCGTTAGAGGACAGGAGAGGGACTTGGGTAAGAGAGGGCACAGGAAGACCGGAAGCAACCTCCCAGGGGTGTTCTTACCTCCTCATCTGTCAAAACGGAGAAGGAGAAGCCAGGCATTCCCAGGGGACAGCAAATGGAATTCAAAGAGTGCCAACAGGAGGGGAAAAAGGGAGTTTTACTGAAGTTGATGAGTGAACTTGGATGTAACTTGACTCAAATCCTTTCCTATTACTAATGGCCTAACAAACAACAGGTAATATTTAATGAGGTTCACTGTTGACAGGCACCATATTAAATGCTTTACATGTAATAGCTTGGTTAGTCCTCACAATAAGCCTAAGAGGAAGCCATTATTCCCACTAACAGATGGGGAAACTGAGATTTGGATAGGTAAAATAACTTGTCCAAGGACACAGAGTTAGAAAATAGCAGACCCAGATAATATATCTTCAAACCCAGATAACATAACTCCAAAGTCCATACTCTACTGAACCCCTATTTATAGAGCTTTGTTCCCTTTGAAGGGCAGAGCTGCCTTTCTCTACTGGGATTGGATTTCATTCCCAAGGATCTCTCTTCTCCAGAGCCCTGGCCTCCTTCCTGCTCATAGGGCTAGAGCATATTTTGGGACACAAAGCTCTAAGCAGGAACTCCCTGCCTCCACTACAGAGGCCAAGATTACAAAGGGAATGGAGAGTTAGGAGGCCCGGAGAACACTTCTCTGAAGGATGCTAATGTTGGTGGCAGGGCCCTCTGATGGCCTCAAAGGGGAGGCCCAGACATCCCTGGAGATCTTGCCTGGGCAGCAGCCATTAATCACCTCCCAGATTCTGGGTTAGGGGCTTGAGAAGGATTCTGAGGAACCAGAGAGACACATGAGAAGAATCTGCCAACCTGGACCCTCAGCCTGGGGGGTCATCCCCAATAGGACTATGAAGCAGGTAGTTTGCATGAAGCAGGTAGTTTTCTTTGGTGTTTTTCATCATGTGACAGTTAAGACCAGCTAAGCTGAAAGGCAATGGGTTTAAATGGTTCTCCATTCTTGAACTGGCTTCTCATTAAAAGGAGATTCTTGAAAATGAAAGATTCTCAAGTCTCAAAGAGATGGCTCTAACAGTGGTATTTTAGACAAGATGAAAAGTTCTTCTGCTCCTTCATGTCAAAACCCCAGCTTATACCTTCCTAATAGACCTAACTTTGTAAACACAGAGGACACTCTCCCACTGTCCTCCCTTCTCCCAAACCCTCCCATGGGCCCAAAGGAGGGAAAGCACAGACCTTTTAGCCACCAGATGACACGATTGTACATTTCCTCAGAGACATCTGAAAGTAACACAGAGATGTTGCTTTTTTCTCTCTCTGTGGGATGCACCCCCTACTTTACCCCCTATTACTTACATCTCCCTTTCTAGGCTCCATATTTCTTCACCCAAAGGTGCTCTAAGCCCTTTATCCTCCAAGGAGCTCCTCCAGCTTAGAAGTAAATGTCACATTCCCACTCTTTCTCTCTTCCTGTCTCTTTTTTACATCCTCTCTCTGTGCCTCTGTTAATGCTTTTCCCCTGCTGAAAGTCCAAGTCCCAGCTCATCTATGCCCTACCTTCTCTACTTGGTCACCAGAATATTTACCCGAGGAAATTATTCTCTTTAATAGCCCTTGACAGCCCTCACCCCAGCTCAGTTCTTCATCTTCACTTTTGGGAAGCAGCTTCCAACCCTGCAAACCACTCTCTACTACCTTCCATTGAAAAGTTAAGCAGCTTTGCCTGGAAGAGTCAATGTTTCACGCTGGGCCCAGGCATTGTCATCGATGTCATTAGCTTGGAGCTTGGAGAAACAGGGAGGAAATGGAACAATGGGCTCAAGGATGGGACTAGCTTTGGCACTGGCAGGAGGACAGCCCTGAGGCCCAGAATGAAGAGGGGGCCTTTCCTGCCCACTCCAACATCCCACCTCACTAAATTGGGGCTGCACCTGGGCAATCTGCTTCTTCACATACCCAGGAAGAAAGCACTAAACCTTTGAATGGGTTGTTTGGAGGTGTGCTTGGGGGCCTGTGGCACTTCCCTCAATGGCACCCAGCTTGGAGGCTCCTTTGGTGACGGTGGTGGTGGCGGACTTGCCTTCTCTCTCTGGAACATCAGATCCTCACAGAAAGAGTCCATTTCAAAAAGGGATGATAAAGGGTCTGGAGGAGAAGGGGACTTAAACTCAAAATCAGGTGTTGTTGGTCGGCTTTGGGGCATTTCAACCTCAGGATTGAGTAAGGCCCACCATGAAGAGTCAGGCCCATACCTAGGTAAGGACCGAGGAGGTAAGGGCCGAGGGGTCAGCTCCAGTTCAGCACGGACAGGTTCTGGACTCTTGATTGTGGGTCCTGGGGATGTGTGGACAGTTTCTGGGTATCTTTGCTTATAGCCTGGTTCTGGAGTCACATACATGGAAGATTTGCGGGAGCCCTCTGGCACTGCTGGAGCTCTCACACGATGAGTTGCCTGTACTGAGTGAGTTCCTGGGGAGATGGTGACCCTGCGGCCGACATCACTGTCTCTGCGGATTGAGGACTTCATGTTGGACTCCACCTCTGATGACACTAAGACCTTTGGGGAGGTCTTGGGTTCAGTGTAGACGGAATACTTGCGCATAGATACAGGCTCTGGACGCATGGAAACTCGGTGTGGACCATCCAAATCTTTAAGGATGGAGAATTTGAGGGATGATTCCAAGTTCATATTCTTATGCAAGGCCTTGGATTCTGGGTAATTTGAACTGGGAGGACCCATTTCAGACTCTTGACCAGGGATCCTTCTCTGGGCTGCCCGAGAGTCTGCAGAGACTCGGCTGCTGCCAGGTTCTAGGCTAGAGGGTCTCCTTGGAGATCTGACCTCAGCAGCAGTCATACTCCTTCGGATGGGCTCAGTTTGGACACATTCATCCTTTGGGTAAACTGAAATCCTACGAGGAATTCTGACCCCTTGTGGGTTCTGGACCTTGGAGGGTGGGTCTTCCTCTGGTAAGTTTTGTAGGTTATCTTTCTGGTCTAGAAAACTCAACCGGCGAGAGGATTTGGCATCTGCAGTGACTGAGGTGTGATGGCTGCTGTCACGCCCTGCAAGAGACATACTTTTTCGTGTACCTTCATCTCTGGATGGACTAGCATTCCGCTGTGTGTAGACAGCATGGGAAGCTGGTGTCTGAGTTTGCTGGCTTCTTCGCTGAGAATAGGGATGGCGGTTCATTTCTGATCTTGGCCGGTTGTCAGGTCCCCGAGGGAAGGGTGTCCTGGAGAGGCCAGGCCCTGATGGTGGGGAGAGAGATCGAGGATAGTCTGATGCCAAATGGTAAGTGGTGGGATGTGCAGCTTCTGATCTTCGATGGGGAGAAGGACTCAGGGAGACTGCAGCACTTCGCTGGCTCAAGGCAGCAATGTGCCCATATCCCCGCTGAGAGGGTGTGCTATTAACCTCGACCCCTCTTTGGGTTGATACTGCTGCTTTGGACCCAGTTTTATTCGTACTGACCATGGGATAGACAGTACCTCTCTGGGGAGATCCCATATTTTACCAGCTGGCTTGTATTCAGAGTTCCAATGAAGCCTGAATATTTACCCTCAGTTTTAAGAGCTGCTGTTCTTGAGCTCCCACAAAAGTGGCTGTTGTTCTAAGAGTGTCTCAAATAGTCCCCTTAGCTACCTCTTTGTCTGGTGATGTCATAAAGGAAGGTGCTTCCTATTAAACATCTAGGCCACAATTCTTAAAGAGAATCCCAGGTGTGCCCTGAAAGGAAACTGTGGATTTTTCTTTGGGATTGATACTACTAAGACTCTGGACATGTTCTTAGCAAAACTGTGATTCCCTACTCTCCCCAGGTCCTAGGAATTCTCAAGGACTCATCCAGAGAAGGAATACACCAGAAGAGACAATTAAGGCAAGGCTACTATCCAACCCAATCAAGCTGTGTTAAGCCCCAGTTTTAATAAGGTAAAAAGTACAGTTGTTACAATCCTGTTTGGAACCACACTGTATCCAAGTGAAAAAACAGAGCTCCAGCCTTTTCCAGGTTTCACAAATGGTTTGGCTGAGCCTGGGGTAAAAATCCAGGTTGCTCAAATAATAAATTCTCATCTTCCTTGGCCCAGAAAAGAATGTAGTATTATAGAAGGGATGTAAAATTAGACAGTAATTGGTTTCTATCATAAATGACTAGTAATACACCTTGGACAAGTTACCTGACTTTTCTGAGCCTGTTTCTTTATCTGGAAACCACTGCTTATTTATTTGTTTAGAAAGATTGTATGTCTCATTATAAATTTGTGGAGAGTGAACTTCCCCATTGACACGTATCATTAAATCTGCTGATACTTTTCTGATCTTGTTAAAATTAGGCCAGTTGTTTAAACAATTGCTGATAGCCTCTTAATGTGGGAAAATGTTTTTTCCTTTTAGCATTCAATTTCAGTACAAGTAAACATAAACGGTGATTTTAGCAGAAGTGCTTCAAAACAGAACACCGAATCTTGACATTTTCCTTGTCCTGAATAGTTTAAATCAAATCAATCTATGCCTAAGGCATATATGGATTATTTGAGGATGGCCCCACTTTTCTTCCTCTCCCTACTGGCAAGGTTATGACAAGGATAAAATGTGAGGGCAGAAGTAAAAGCTACAGTATACTGTTGTATGTATTACTGTTACTTTGAATGAAAGGCGTGCAGTGAGGTGCAGGTGTGCCAGTGATGGCCACTTGGTTGGCTGCCAAGAGGTCTTAGATATTTTATTTCATCAGTGTACTAGGATGGGATCTGTGATAGCCAGTCTCTGGAGTGGTCCCCAGTGATCCTCACCCCCATGCCTCTGTGTAGCCAGAATCAGAATTGCCCTCCCTGTGTGACCAAAAGAATATAGAAGAAGTGATGCTGTGTGACATCTGAAGCTAGGTCATAATAAGCACTGCAGCTTTTACCTTGACTTCTGGCGTAATTGCGCTGAGGGTAGCCAGCTGCTATTTGGTGAGGACACTCAAGTATCCCTATGGAGAGAACATGTGGAAAGGAACTGAGATCCCTAGAGAAGAGCCAAGACCAATTTGCCAGTGATGTGAGAGAGCCAATTTGGAAGTCCATCAAACTGCAACCTCATGAGAGACCCTGAGCCACAACTGCCCAGCTCAGCTGCTCCCAAATTCCTGACACACAGAAACTGATAGAGATTACTGAATGATTACTGATTTAAATCCCTAAATTTGGGGGGTGATTTGTTTACAGCAATAGATAACACAGGATCCATTTCTCAAGCGTAGATGCTCACTAAGCAAGCACAGAGCCCAACATATAAACCAGAGCAACATTATACTTTGAGAAACACAACTAGTTGACTGGAAAGCTAGGTTATTATCTTCCTGTAGACCAACATCAAGAGGAACAAAAGTTGTTGGGGGGGGGGGGCACAGAATTGGATTGAGGAAGGCCACACCTGCCACAGAGCATCCCCTTGTACCTACCCACAATGCTTTGGTTGAGCACCCCCAGTGTCTGGCTCCTAAGGCTTCATTTTCCTATGTTCTACACTGACCATTCCTTTCTATTACACAGTTTTTCTAAAAATAAGTTACACTAAAATTGATTAGGTTTATGGCTATTTAATTGTAGCATTCTGTTTCTGCCTCCCATCGATTCGAGTTTTAAGAATTCCCAAAACCTTTCTATTCCTCAAAATGAAAATGGCTTAACCAAGAATTATAAAAAGTTGAAATCACCTGAAATTCCACCACCTTGAAAGGACCACTATACTATTTTGAAAAACATCTTTCTAGATATCTTACTATGCATTTACCAAACGCAGGTACTTACCGATAAGTTTATATAAATGGGGTCCTACTAAATCTACTAGCAATTACTTCATAATATATTACTGACACCTTTCTGTGTCAATAAATCTATATCTATAACATCATTGTTAATTAGCCCACTTAAGGCTCTTTATAATTCTTTTCAGCAGTTTTTCATTGCTGGACATTTAGGCTACTTCCCATTTTCCATTATTACAAACAATGTTGCATTAAACTTCCTTTTATGTAAATAGAACTTTGTGCACAGCCCAATTTTCTCCTATTAGAATCACGTGGCAAGCATTTTTTTGTTTTCGTTTTTGTTTTCAATTCAGTTTTGAGATATATTCACATACCATACAATCATCCATGGTGTACAATCAGTTGTTCACAGTAGCATCATATAGTTATGCATTCATCACCCCAATCTATTTTTGAATGTTTTCCTTACACCAGAAAGAATAAGAATAAAAAAAAACAGTAAAAAAGAACACCCAAATCATCCCCCCAACCCACCCCATTTTTCATTTAGTTTTTGTCGCCATTTTTCTGCTCATCCATCCATACACTGGATAAAGGGAGTGTAATTGACAAGGTTTTCACAATCATACTGCCACCCCTTGTAACCTACATAGTTATGCAATCATCTTCAAAAGTCAAGGCTACCGTGTTGGAGTTTGATAGTTTCAGGTATTTACTTCTAGCCATTCTAATACATTAAAACCTAAAAATGGATATTTATATAGTGCATAAGAATGCCCACCAGAGTGACCACTTGACTCTTTGAAATCTCTCAGCCACTGAAGCTTTACTTCGTTTCATTTCACATCCCCCTTTTGGTCAGGATGTTCTCAGTCCCACGATGCCGGGTCCAGGTTCATCCCCAGGAGTCATTCCCTGCATTGCCAGGGAGATTCACACCCCTGGGTAGGGCAGTGAGCTCACCTGACCTGGCAAGCTTTTAACTAACACTAATACTCAAAAAAATCAGGTAATCTTGGGGTGGCACCTGAGAATCAATATATTTTTTAAACTCTTCAGGTGGTTCTAATGCGCAGTAGGGTTAAGAACCACAGCCTTAAGATAAAGTCTTTACATCTTTGCTACTCCAAGTTTGGTACATGGACCACCAGCCCCAGCATCAGTACCAGCACCAGCACCAGCACCACCTTGGAGCTTGTTAGAAATGCAGAAGCTTTTGCATGATGATTCATCAAGGGGCGTGCTTCCACAGTGAGAGAATGCAATTGGCTGGATTTGGTCCGGGTGATCAGTTGGAGGCTTTTAAGCCGGACAGTTAGAGAACCTTCATTTCTTCTTCAGCTGCTCAGTGAAGCTTTTCCTGGGGAGCTCGTCGAAGTTGCCAGTTCGTTTCCTGAGGAGTTCGTCAAAGTTGTCGGTTCGTTTCCTGAGTTCTTCAAAGTTGCCGGTTCGTTTCCTGAGGAGTTCGTCAAAGTTGTCGGTTCGTTTCCCGAGGAGTTCGTCGGACGTCTTCCTTGGAGTTGACAGCTTGTTGACGGCTCTGCAGAATTTGGACTCGTGCGCTCCCGCAGTTGCGTGAGTCACTTTTACAATTTGATAATAAGAGACATCTCTCATTGATTCTGTTTCCAAGGAGAACCCTAACTAATACAGGCCCCATCCTAGACCTACTCAATCAGAATCTGTATTTTAACAAAAGCTCCAGGTGATTTGTATGCATAATGAAATGTGTGAAGCACTCACTGGTCTAAGTGGAATTTCTGGGTCAAAAAATATTCATGTATAAAATACACCCTGGAGAAAATCCATCCAGAAATGTGGTACCAATTTATGCTCCTACCTCAGTGAATGAAGATATGTATTCCTCCACACCTTCTCCAACCTTGTCTCTCATCAGTATTTTTCCTCTTTGCAGTCAGGTGAAAAAAAAAAAAACCTGTTTTCATTTTCATGTCTTTGATTACCAGTGAAACTGAACATCTTTTAATAAGCAATTGGTCATCTGTATTGCTTCTTTTGTGAATTGTTCTTTACCATTTTTCTATTAAGGTGTTTGTTTTTTTCTTTCAGGTTATTAGTACTGTTTGTACATTAGAGATATAAAACTTTTGTTTACTCAATATATAGTACTTAGTTTGTTGATTTTATCCTTGCCCAAGCATTATTTGCAGTAAAGACATTTTATATTTTCAAGTACTAACATGTATCAATCTCTTCTTGCTTGGAGGTCATGCTTACAAAAACTTTCCTCACTGCAGGATTTTAGTCACCTACATTTTCTGGACTTTTATGTATTTAGTTTTACATTTAAATCTGCAATTCATCAGACATTTTTGGAATAAAAACTCAGTTTTTATATTTTTCCAAATGACTGATCAGTTATCCCAACATCATTTATTAAATAATCTAATACGACACACAATATCTCATATTCTAAATTACCAAACATTATATATAAGGGTATATTTTTAGACTCCCTATTCTTGTCTATAAATCTTTCTAGTCCTATACCAGTATCACACTGTTAATTATTGCAGCTTAATACTATGCTTTAATATATAGTAGAATATGTTCCTCCTCCTTACTCTTCTTTATTCAGTATTGTTTCCAAACTAAGTCAAATATTTATCCAGAGTCCTTTTATTTTACTCCACTATGCAACTAATCTTTTTAAGTGGCAGAATGAATTTTACTTAGTTGATCCCAGAAGATCAACTTATTTCTAAGCTCTTGTGGGGCACCTCACTATGACCCACTTGTAAAACCAACATACACTAGTATATAGCATTACTATTAGTAGCTGGAAAGGGGCCACAAGTAATGTATTTGGGGGAAAAAAAAATTGGAATCTAATCTGGAAATTGCTAATAATTCTATTTTTCAAGGGGTTTCTGGTAATTTCATTCAATAGTGAACAAACGTTTATTAAGCATCTACTACATGCCCAGAACTCTTTGCGTATTCTCTCTGCTTCCTCATCTTGAGTGAAGGACTCAATACATTCAAAAGACTTGGCAACAAACCCACAGGGTAGATGTCATTATGGGAATGAGTTGGTAAAGGACATGTCATCATCAGCTTTTAAAAAATATATTTATTATTAGAGATGTTGTGGGTTTACAGAAAAATAACGCTGAAAACACAGAGTTCCCCCTCTCATTAACACCTTGCATTAGAGCGTACATTTATTACCATTGTGAAAGAGTGTTGTAATTATAATAGTGCATAGTTTAAATTAGGATTCACTTTATGTTGTACAGTACGGTTTTAAAAATTTTTTTATTCTAGTAACATTTATACAACCTAAAATTTCCCCTTTAAAACCACATTCAAATATGTAATTCAGTGCTATTAATTATGTTCACAATGTTGTGCTACTACCACCACCATCCACTACCAAACCATTTCTGTCACCTGAAATAAAAACTGTACAATTTAAGCATTAATTCCCTATTCACTATCCCCACCCTGGCCCCTGGTAACCTATATTCTATTTTCTGATTCTATGAATTTGCTATTCTAATTATTTTGTATCAGTGAGATCACACAGTATTTACCTTTTTGTGTCTGGCTTATTTCACTCAACATGATGTCTTCAAGGTTCACCCATGTTCTCACATGGATCCTTTTTATGGCTGAATAATATTCCACTGTGTGGATATATATCACACTTTGTTTATCTGTTCATGTTGATGGACACTGGGTTGCTTTCATTTTTAGGCAACTGTGAATAATGCCGTTATGACCACTGGTGTGCAAATATATCTATTTAAGTCCCAGCTTTCAATTCTTTGGGGTACATACCTAGAAGTAGGATTGCAGGGTCTTATGGTAACTCTATACTTAACTTTTTGAGGAGCTGCCAAACTGTCCTCCACAGCGGCTATACCATTTACATTCCCACCAAAAATGAATGAGTGTTCATATTTCTTTTCTTCTCCAACACTTGTTATTTTCCATTTTTAAAATAGTAGTAATTTAGTTGGGTGTGATATGGTATCTTGTGGTTTTGATTTGCATTTCCCTAATGGCTAATGAAGTTGAGCATCTTTTCATGTGCTTTTTGGCCCCCTGTACATCTTTTTTTGGAGAAATGTCTACTCAAGTCTTATGCCCATTTTTTCTTGTTTTTTTAATTCAGTTTTATTGAGATATATTCATATATCATACAATTATCCATGGTGCACAATCAGCTGTTCACAGTACCATCCTACAGCTGTGCACTCATCACCCCAATCCATTTCCTAGTATCTTCCACACACCAGAAAGAATCAAAATCAGAATAAAAATAAATAAATAAAAAAATAAAAACACTACTGGTTGTTGCATATTGATCTTCTACCTTGCCACTTTGCTGAATTCATTTTTTGCCCTAGGAGATTTCTTGTGGTTTCTCAGGATTTCCATGTCATCTTCACCTGGGTTTTGTCCCCATTTTTCTACCCATCTATCCATACACTGGACAAAGGGAGTCCGATCCACAGGGTCCTCACAATCACACCGTCACCCCTCGTTAAGTTACACTGTTATACAATTGTCTTCAAGAGTCAAGGCTACTGGGTTGGAGTTTGGTAGACTTGGGTATTTACTTCTAGGTATTCCAATATATCAAAACCTAAAAAGTGTTATCAATATAGTGCATAAGAATGCCCACCAGAGTGACCTCTCAACTCCATTTGAAATCTCTCAGCCACTGAAACTTCATTTCGTTTCATTTCACATCCCCCTTTTGGTCAAGATGATGTTCTCAATCCCAGGATGCCGTGTCCAGATTCATCCTCGGGAGTCATATCCTGCATTGCCAGAGAGATTTACACCTCTGGGAGTCAGGTCCCACATAGGTGGGAGGGCAGCGAGATCACCCGCCAAGGTGATTTTGCCCATTTTTAAATGGGTTTGTCTTTTTGTTGCTGAGTTGTAGGATTTCTTTACATAGTCTGGATATTAAACCTTTATTGGATATGCGGTTTCCAAATATTTCTTCCCATTCTGTAAGTTATCTTTTTACTTTCATGATGAAATCCTTTGATGCACAAAATTTTGAACTTTATCTATTTTTTCTTTTGCTGCTCATGCTTTGGGTGTACAGAAACTATTTTCTCACAGAAGGTCCTGGAGATGCTTTCCTAAGTTTTCTTCTAGGAGTTTTTATAATTCTGGTTCTTATATTTAGATCTTTGATCTGTTTTGACTTGATTTTGGTATATTGTGTGAGGCAGGGGTCCACCTTCATTCTTTTGCATATGGTCATCAAGTTTTCTCAGCACCATTTGTTGAATAGACTGTTCTTTCCCAACTGAGTGGACCTTGCACCCTTGCCAAGAATCAGTTCGCTACAGATGTAAGGGTTGATTTCTGAACTCTCAATTAGATTCCACTGGTCTATATGTCGGTCCTTGTGCCAGTACCATGCTGTTCTAATTACTGTGGCTTTGTAATAAGTTTTAAGATTGGGAAGTGTTAGTCCTCAAACTTTGTTCTTCTTTTTCAAGAATGCATTGGGTATTTGGGACCCCTTGCCTTTCCATATAAGTTTGATGAATCTTTTGCAAGGAAGAGTGTTGGAATTTTGATTGGGATTGCATTGAATCTGAAAATCACTTTGGGTAGAACTGACATCCTTACATATTTAGCCTTCCAAACCACGAAGAGAGACTGTCCTATTTATTTAGGTCTTTGATTTCCTTTTGCAATGTTTTGTAGTTTTCTATGCACAAGTCCTTTACATCCTTGGTTATTTTTTTTTTCCTAAATATTTGATTCTTTTAGTTGTTTTAGTAAATGGAATTTTCCCCTTGATTTCCTCTTCATTTTCCTTACTAGTACATAGATACACGACTGGTTTTTTCATATTGATCTTCTACCTTGCCACTTTGCTGAATTCATTTTTTAGCTCTAGGAGATTTCTTGTGGTTTCTCAGGATTTCCATGTCATCTGCAAATAAAGTTTTATTTCTTCCTATGCAATATGGATGCCTTTTATCTCTTTTTCTTGCCTAATTTCTCTGGCGAGAACTTCAGTACAGTGTTGAGTAACAGTGGTGACAGCTGGCATACCTGTTTGGTTCCTGATCTTCAGGGAAAATATTAAGTCTCTCATCAATGAATATGCTGTTAATTTTTGGTTTTCATATACATCCTTTATCTTGTTGAGGAAGTTTCCTTCTATTCCTAGTTTTCTAAGTGCTTTTATCAAGAAGCATTGATGGATTTTGACAAATGCCTTTTCCGTGTCAAGTGAGGTGATCATGTGTTTTTTTTTTTTCCTTTATTCTGTTAATGTGGTGTACTACTTGAACTGATTTTCTTATATTGAACCACTCTTGCATATCTGGGATACTTTGCACATGAATCTGTTGTATAATTCTTTCAATGCGCTGTGGAATTTGGTTTGCTGGTATTTAGTTAAGGATTTTCCTATCTATATTCATAAGGGATACTGGTCTGTAATTTTTTCTTGTGGTATCTCTATCTGGCTTTGGTACTAAGGTGATGCTGGCCTCACAGAATAAGTTAGGTAGTGTTCCCTCCTCTTCAATTCTCTGGAAGAGTTTGGGCAGGATTGGTGCAATTCTTGGAATGTTTGGTAAAATTCACTTGTGAAACCATCTCGTCCTGAGCTTTTCTTTGTTAGATTTTTGGTTACTGATACAATCCTTTTACTAGTTTGGTTTGTTGAGACCTTCTATTTCTTCTTAAGTCAGAGTAGGTAGTTTGTGTGTTTCTGGGGATTTGTCCATTTTATCTAGGTTATCCAATTTGTTGGCATAAAGTTGTTCACAGTATCCTTATAGTCCTTTTTATTTTTGTGTGGTTAGTAAGTAACGTTCCCCTTTCCTTTCTGGTTTTCGTTATTTGTGTACTCTATTTTCCTTGGTCAATTTTATTGATCTTTTCAAATAACCAAATTCTGGTTTTCTTGATCTTACTGTTTTTTTAATTCTCTACTTCATTTATCTCTACCCTAATCTTTTTTTCTTCTTCTTAATTTTGGGGCTTTAATTTTTTTTCTTTTTAAGATGCTACATAGTCAAACAGGATTGGATTGGTCTTTCATCGCATAGAATTAGTTCACAGTCAAACTCTCAATTACCACTGGATGGATTACTTGAAGAGTCTCTCTCACAACCCCCTCCCCACCTCCAGCTGGTTCCGCTTTCACCCACCTGCCCCCCTCTGCAGCCTGACTCACTCCATGACTCCAAGCTGGGGCCATGGTGAGAAAGGTCAGGCCAGACTGGGTCACATTTGCTGGAAGTACGGGTGGTGGCTGGGGGTGGTGGAAACCAGCATGTTCATCTCTTTAAGATCAGCTACTCTTCTCCATTGAAGGGGTAATCTAGACTTGACTGCTGCTACTAAGAATTTCACTCCCTATGGCAGCTGTTATTTATTTACATAGAAAAACACATCCTGACTGCTGTTGTCCAACATTCAATAGTCACACCTTCCACAGGTATGTAATGCCCAGAAACCTCCAGAGAGAGAGGAACCCATGGTGCCCAGCAGCAATGCCATTGTAACCCATTGGCAGTAGGTAGCACAGGCGAGTTTTAGGCACAGCATTAATTAAAATTTTGTGACAATAAGAAAACATGAGATGAAATACATTAAATAAGGTAAATATGCATTAAACATCTCTGAATAACAGTTCGATTTCACTACATGAGCCAACAGTAATTTAACTTGGTCCCTTTAGAGAACAAAGCATTGACTTTTCTTCCAAAGTGTTGGGTCAATCAGTCAACATCTGCCTCTCATTCGTGACATCTGATGCTGCCACAGTGCAATTCTTTTCAGCTTCTGACTCTGTTCATCAGTCCCAAGAAACTGATGACATGGACAACTGAAGACACGGAAAAGCAGCCTCGGGAGTGAGCAGTGTGCTGGGTGACTACACGGAGGTGACAGCACCTGCCTGCCACGCGGGGCTCTGGCTCCCAAGGCCAGCACCATCAGGTGAGGAAGAGTGTCTTGTTTTAGAAGAGGAAATCCAGCAACATGTACCAAAGCCCACCAATGCTTAAAATGACATTTACAATATGCCAGTGTGTTATTAATCACGGTTTCCCTACCACTCAAGATCATTCTTTCCCCCCCAATCATTGACTATACATTTAAACCTTCAAGAAGATTGTTACCTTGTTATATTCCTGTGTGTGTTTGTGTATGTGTGCATGCGGGAGGGGTAATTTAAAGGCAAAACCTGTGAAATGTCATCATACATTAATTTCTTTTTACACATGGTTATGATAAATGTAAATCCCATGATATGGCAGATCCATCAATCCAATTTACCATCCTTCGCATGTGGCCTCTACAAGGTGATTTTCCCTATAATTACACTGACAATAAAGAATAAGACCACCAAGAGAGGAGCCGGATGCTAAGGCCCTCCTCCTTCCCCGCCAAGGCCAACGCGGACACCGGGCTTTTGCTGTGCACTGTCTTCCTCTCCAAAGTCCATCTTCCTCCCTGAATTGCTTGTTCTCCTCCTGTAGGCTCTGAACTTCACCTTGCAGCCTCTACATTCTTCCATCACTTTAATTTCAGTGTCATCCAAAGATGTAGATCAGAGATTTAGACACTATTGGTGTTTCTGTGTTTGATGCAGATGTGATTATAACTTTATTTCTACACCATGTGGTTTATCATTTTCTGCTGGCAATTCAAACACACATCTAAGTTTTGAATCCATAAGGTCTTCCAGTTTTGCCTCCTTCCATACTGCTTCCATATCAGAAGTGTCAGTTGGAGCAAACAGACTGAACCATAAACTTGTGTTTACTTTTCTCACTGGGATCATAATCAAAAGGCTGTAACATCACAGACACATTAAACGATGTCCCTGCATCAGTGATCCCGCTGCTGGGCCTCACGCAGCACCTACGCAGCACCGTGGTCTTCACTTTAAAACACACATTTCGGTCTGTTGGGTTGCCAAGCTTTAGGTTGGTGCTGACAACATCGGTGAAGGGACCTCGGAATTGGAGCTCGTGCTGCGGCTCGAGGCTCAGGACCTGCTCCACCTTGCCAAGTTCCTCAGCGGCGGGGCACCTTTGACGGTAAGACCCCTGAGAAGTCACCTGAGGCAGAAAGCTTTACTGCTGCGCCCGCTTTAAATTAAAACAAACAAACAAACAAAATGCCTGTAGGGGCGCGGGTGGGGGTCGCTTACGGCGTGAGCGTGGGGTAAGCGGGGGCGGCCTACGCGGTGCAGGCACAGGGGTGGCGGCGAGGGCCAGGCCACAGTCCCCTGCGAGCTAGCTGCACACACGCATGCACGCACGCACGCACGCGATAGGCCGGCTGGCGGGGCCGTGGCATGCCTCTACCCTAATCTTTGTTATTTCTTTCCTTCTGCTTACTTTGGGTTTAGGTTGCTCTTCTTTTCTTGGATCCTCCAGTTCTGAGGCTCAGTCTCTGATTTGAGACTTTTTAAAATCATACTTTATATTGTATAATCTAACATACATATGCAGAAATGATAACTTTCCAAGTACAACTCAACAGGCAGTTAGAGAACAAATCTCAAAGAATGCCATGGGCCACAGTGACACAATTTCAGCTGTCTTCCCACTGCGAAACACAACAGACACGCAAAAAGGTAATAACCTTCAAAGTACAATTCAACAAGCAGCTATACAGGAAATTTCCACAAAATGTTATAAGTTAAGGTACCATAGCTTCAGTTATTTCCTTATTATGAAACATAACATATACAAAAAGGTGATAACTTTCAAATTACAATTTAACAAGTAGCTACAGAGCAAATTTGAAAGAATGCTATAGGTTACAGTTCCACCATTTCAATTCTTTCCTTCTAGCTATGCTAGTATCCTAGCATCTAAGAAAAAGAAAATTACATATTCAGTATTCATAATCCTTTGTTAAATTACATCTTGTCTGTTGCTACCCCTTCCTCTAGTTTAATCACTTTCCCAATCTTCAGGGATGTGTAGTCAGTGACCACCTTAACTTGTTCTTGTTGAAAAGGGGTGACGACATTATGGGAAAAAGGGACACATCTGGTTGATGTTCTTGAAGAGGCTACTGCCTCTGGGTTTGGGGACTTAGCTGGCATAGGAGTTCTCCAGAGGATTTAAGTTTCTGAAGAATAAACTTAGTGAGTGAAACTTTTATGGAGTCTCAGATAAGGACCCAGGTATTCTTTAGGGTTTGGGGGACTACTATTGACGGGCTTATCACTCTGTGGCCATTTAGCACATCTTCTGAAATTTGCATGGGACTAACTTCTATGGCAGACTTGACTCTATCTGAATTCTCTTAGCCACTGAAACCTTATTTTGTTGCCTTTCTTTCCCCCATTTTGGTCAAAAAGGCATTGTTAACCCCTCAATGCCAGGGTCAGGCTCATTCCCAGAATCCATGTCCCATGTCACCAGGGAGACTCATTCATCTGAGGGGTCCCTGTCCCACATCAGGGGGAGGGTGATGAATTTATTTGCACAGTTGGGCTTCGAGAGAGAAAGTCCACATTTGAGCAACAAAAGAGAATCTCTGGAGGTGACTCCTAGGCATAATTATAGGTGGGCTTAGCCTCCCCTTTACAACCATAAGTTTCACAAGAGGAAGCCTCAAGACTGAGGGCTTGACTTTTAAAGTAGGGGGTTCCTAAGTTCATAAAGCATATTTAGTCCATGATAATCCATCCATATCACATTATCATCACTTAGTTGTACAATCCTCATCACTCTCCATTTTAAACAATGCTTATGACCCAAAACCCGCATAGCTCTTTTCAGCCCTTAATTATTTGTCCCTAGTATTTGTGTGGTACTAGTAAGGTGTTCCTATTAATTATAGTCCATAGTATGCAATAGGTAGATTTTTCCACATACCATTCTGTTGTCAACTCTCTGTACTAGTGTCATATGTTAGCAATGTATCATGTAAACACCTATCTATATTTGTATTGCTGATCTGTGGGATATATGCCTTTAAACAATGCCATTCTATACAGCTCTGATACTTATAACAATCATCACCCCTATCCATTCCCATACCTTTGAATTCACCATCAGCCTATCTGAACATATTAGATTATCAATCCTCCCCTCCACTATCTTCTATCTATCACTAAGTCCCCAATAATCTACATTATAAGATGCTGATTTTACATTGTTCATAGTAGAGGTAACATACATTTCTCCTTTTGTGTCTGACTTACTTCATTCAGCATTATATCTTCAAGGTTCATCCATGTTGCCACGTATTTCAGGACTTTATTTCTTCTTAACACTGTGTAGTATTCCATCGTTACGCATACACCACATTTTGTTTATTGACTTGTCTGTTGAAGGACATCGAATTATTTCCATCTCTTGGCAATTGTGAACAATGATACCACGAACATTGGTGTACAAATGTCTGTTTGTGTCACTGCTTTCAGATCTTCTGGGTATATACTGAGAAGCAGCATTCCTGGATCGTAGGGTAATTTTGTTATCTAGTTTTCTGAGAAACCACCAAACTGTCTTTCAAGGCAGCTGTACCATTAAACATTCCCACCAGCAATGAATAAGAGTTCAATTTCTCCACATCTTCACCAGCATATATTGTTTCCTGTTTGTTTAATGGCAGTCATTCTTATTGGTGTGAGATGGTATCTCATTGCGGTTTTGATTTGCATTTCCTTAACAGCTAGAGAGGATAAACAATTTTTCATGTGTTTTTTTAGCCATTTCCATTTCCTCTTCAGAAAAATGCCTTTTCATAGCTTTTCCCCATGTTATAATTTGATTGTTAGCACTATTGTTGTTGAGTTGTAGGATTTCTTTATATATGCAGGGTATCAGTCTCTTATCAGCTATATGCTTCCAAATTATTTTCTCCCATTGCGATGGCTGTCTCTACACCTTTTTGTTGATAGTATTTTAGGCACACAAGCTTTTGATTTTTTTTTTCTTTAACTTTTTATTTTGAAACATTTTCAAACTTAAAGAACAGTTGCAAAAGTAATACAAGACCCATACAGAGAACTCTAATGTACCCCTGACCCAGATGTCCAGATTCACCGATTTTTTTTTTTTTGGTTTTTTGTTTTGTTTTGTTTTGTTTTTAATCTTCATTTTATTGAGATATATTCACATACCACGCAGTCATACAAAACAAATCGTACTTTCGATTGTTTACAGTACCATTACATAGTTGTACATTCATCACCTAAATCAATCCCTGACACCTTCATTAGCACACACACAAAAATAACAATAATAATAATTAGAGTGAAAAAGAGCAATTGAAGTAAAAAAGAACACTGGGTACCTTTGTCTGTTTCCTTCCCCTATTTTTCTACTCATCCATCCATAAACTAGACAAAGTGGAGTGTGGTCCTTATGGCTTTCCCAATCCCATTGTCACCCCTCATAAGCTACATTTTTATACAACTGTCTTCGAGATTCATGGGTTCTGGGTTGTACTTTGATAGTTTCAGGTATCCACCACCTGCTACCCCAATTCTTTAGAACCTAAAAAGGGTTGTCTAAAGTGTGCATAAGAGTGCCCACCAGAGTGACCTCTTGGCTCCTTTTGGAATCTCTTTGCTACTGAAGCTTATTTCATTTCCTTTCACATCCCCCTTTTGGTCAAGAAGATGTTCTCCGTCCCACGATGCCGGGTCTACATTCCTCCCCGGGAGTCATATTCCACGTTGCCAGGGAGATTCACTCCCCTGGGTGTCTGATCCCATGTAGGGGGGAGGGCAGTGATTTCACCTTTCAAGTTGGCTTAGCCAGAGAGAGAGGGCCACATCTGAGCAACAAAGAGGCATTTGGGAGGAGGCTCTTAGGCACAACCATAGTGAGGCCTAGCCTCTCCTTTGCAGCAACCGTCTTCCCAAGGGTAAAACCTATGGTAGAGGGCTCAACCCATCAAACCACCAGTCCCCTATGTCTGTGGTCATGTTAGCAACCATGGAGGTGGGGTAGGCCAATACCCTGCATTCTCCACAGGCTCCTCAAGGGGGCACTACATCTTTTTTTTTTCCCCTTTTTTTTTTTTAACTTTCCCTTCTTTTTTAAATCAACTGTATGAAAAAAAAGTTAAAAAGAAATCAAACATAACAATAAAAGAACATTTCAAAGAGACCATAACAAGGGAGTAAGAAAAAGACAACTAACCTAAGATAACTGCTTAACTTCCAACATGTTCCTACTTTACCCCAAGAAAGTTACATAATATAGCAACATTTCTGTGAACTTGTTCCTACTATATCCATCAGAAATTAACAGACCATAGTCATTCCTGGGCATCCCCAGAACGTTAAATAGCTTATCTGTTCTTCTTGGATTATTGTTCCCCCTTCCTTAATTGCTCTCTATTGCTAGTTCCCCTACATTCTACATTATAAACCATTTGTTTTACATTTTTCAAAGTTCACATTAGTGGTAGCATATAATATTTCTCTTTTTGTGCCTGGCTTATTTCGCTCAGCATTATGTCTTCAAGGTTCATCCATGTTGTCGTATGTTTCACGAGATCGTTCCTTCTTACTGCCGCGTAGTATTCCATCGTGTGTATATACTACATTTTATTTATCCACTCATCTGTTGAAGGACATTTGGGTTGTTTCCATCTCTTGGCAATTGTGAATAATGCTGCTATGAACACTGGCGTGCAGATATCTGTTCGTGTCACTGCTTTCCGATCTTCCGGGTATATACCGAGAAGTGCAATCGCTGGATCGAATGGTAACTCTATATCTAGTTTTCTAAGGAACTGCCAGACTGACTTCCAGAGTGGCTGAACCATTATACAGTCCCACCAGCAATGAATAAGAGTTCAATTTCTCCACATCTTCACCAGCATATATTGTTTCCCATTTGTTTAATGGCAGTCATTCTTATTGGTGTGAGATGGTATCTCATTGCGGTTTTGATTTGCATTTCCTTAACAGCTAGAGAGGATAAACAATTTTTCATGTGTTTTTTCAGCCATTTGCATTTCCTCTTCAGAAAAATGCCTTTTCATAGCTTTTCCCCATGTTATAATTTGATTGTTAGCACTATTGTTGTTGAGTTGTAGGATTTCTTTATATATGCAGGGTATCAGTCTCTTATCAGCTATATGCTTCCAAATTATTTTCTCCCATTGCGATGACTGTCTCTACACCTTTTTGTTGATAGTATTTTAGGCACACAAGCTTTTGATTTTGAAGGGTTCCCATTTATCTGTTTTTTCTTTTGTTGCTTGTGCTTTGGGTATAATGTCTAAGAAGCTACCTCCTATTACTAAGTCTTGAAGATGTTCCCTATATTATCTTCTAAGACTTTTACTGTGCTGCCTCTTATACTGAGGTCTTTCATCCACTTTTAGTTAATTTTTGTATAGGGTGTAAGGTAGGGGTCCTCTTTCATTCTTTTGGTTATGGATATTCAATTCTTCCAGCCCCATTTGTTGAAAGACTTTTCTGTCCCAGTTCAGTAGATTTGGGGGCCTTATAAAAAATCAGTTGACCATAGATCTGGGGGTCTATTTCCAAACTCTCAATTTGATTCCACTGATCAATATGTCTATCTTTGTGCCAACACCATGCTGTTTTTACCAATATCGCTTTATGGTAGGCTTCAAAGCCTGGAAGTGTAATCCCCCCACTTTGTTCTTCTTTTTTAAAATGTTTTTGGCAATTCAAGGCCCCTTTCCCTTCCAAATAAATTTGATAACTAGCTTTTCCAAGTCTGCAAAGGAGGTTGTTGGAATTTTGATTGGAATTGCATTGAATCTGTAGATCAGTTTGAGTAGAACTGACATCTTTACAACATTTAGTCTTCCTATCCATGAGCAAGGAATATCTTTCCACCTGTTTAGGTCCTTTTTTATTTCTTTTAGTAAAGTGTTTAAATTTTCTGTGTAGAGGTCTTTTACACCCTTGGTTAAGTTTATTCCTAGGTTCTTTAATTTTTTTAGTTGCACAATCAATTGCCCATGGTACCATCATACAGCTGTGTATCCATCATAATTAATTTTTTTTCAATTTTTAGAACATTTTCATTACTCCAGAAAATAAAGACAAAAAAAGAAAACTCAAATCCTGTCCCCCTCCATTATTGACTCATAATATTGGTATAGTACATTTGTTGCTGTTGATGAAAGAATGTTAAACTACTACTAACTGTAGTACGTAGTTTGCAATAGGTATGTTTCCCTATATACCCCTCTATTATTAACTTCTATTTACAGTGTCATACACTTGTTTTAGCTCATGAAAGAGATTTCTAACATTTGTACAGTTAATTACAGACAATGTCCACCATAAGATTCACTGTTTTATACATTCCCATCTATTAACCTCCCACTTTCCATCTGGTGACATACATGACTCTAAGCTTCCCCTTTCCACCACAGACACACGCCATTTAGCACTGTTAGTTATTCTCACAATAACGTGATACCATCACCTCTGTCCATTTCCAAACACTTACATTCAACCTAGTTGAACATTCTGCTCATAATAAGCAACCGCTCCCCATTCTTTAGCCTTTTTCTATATCCTGGTAACTTATATTCCATGTCTATGAGTTTACATATTAGTTCATATCAGTGAGACCATGCAATATTTGTCCTTATGTGTCTGACTTATTTCATTCAATATAGTGCCCTCAAGGTCTCTTCATCAACCCATTTTTTTTAAAGATGGTTTTGTTCACCCACCATACTTTCTGTCCTAAGTTAACAATCGATGGTTGCCACATATTTATGTATTCACCACCACCACCACTATCTATATAAGGACATCTCCAATACTTCCACCAAGAAGGAGGAAGAGTCAAAGAAGGTAGAGATACAAAAGAAAAAGAAAAAGAAAGGAAAAAAATGACAGCTAAAAAGCAACAAAAGGAGAGAGAGAAGTGAACTACAGTAGAATAAGAGAGTCAGAAAACATCACCAATGCCAAGAGTCCCATACCCCTCCCTTATGCCCCCTCTTATAGGTATTTAGCTTTGGTATATTGCCTTTGTTGCATTAAAGGAAGCATAACACAATGTTTCTGTTAACCATAGTCTCTAGTTTGCATTGACTGTATTTTTTCCCCAATCCCACTCTATTTTTAACACCTTGCAAGGCTGACATTCATTTGTTCTCCCTCATGTAAAAATGTATCTGTACATTTTCCCACAATTGTTGAGCACTCTAGGTTTCACTGAATTATACAGTCTGAGTCTTTATCTTTCCTCTTTTCTTCTGGTGTCACCCATGCTCCTAACCTTCCTCTTTCAACCATACTCACAGTCATCTTTGTTCAGTATACTTACGTTGCTTTGCAACCGTCACCGAAAATTGTGTTCCAAACCTCTCACTCCTGTCTTTTCCATCTGTCTGTACTGCTCCCTTTAGTATTTCCCGTAGAGCAGGTATCTTGTTCACAAACTCCCTCATTGTTTGTCAGAGAATATTTTAAGCTCTCCGTCATATATGAAGGACAGTTTTGCCGGATATAGGATTCTTGGTTGGCGTTTTTTCTTTTTCAATATCTTAAATATATCACACCACTTCCTTCTTGCCTCCATGGTTTCTACTGAGAATTCCACACATAGTCTTATCAAGCTTCATTTGTATGCGATGGATCACTTTTCTCTTGCTGCTTTCAGGATTATCTTCGTTTTTGATGTTTGATAATCTGATTATTAAATGTCTTGGCATAGGCCTATTCAGATCTATTCTATTTGGGGTATGCTGCGCTTCTAGGATCCATACTTTTATGTCTTTCATAAGAGATGGGAAATCTTCATTGATTATTTCCTCTATTATTGCTTCTGCCCCTTTTCCCTTCTCTTCTCCTTCTGGAACACCCATGATGTACATTCATGCACTTCATGTTGTCATTCAATTCCCCAAGACATTGCTCATATTTTTCCATTCTTTTCCCTATCTATTCTTTTGTCTGTAGGATTTCAGGTACCTTGTTCTCTAGTTCCTGAGTGTTTTCTTCTGCCTCTTGAGATCTGCTGTTATATGTCTCCATTGTGTTTTTCATCTCTTGCTGTATGCCAGTTGTTTTTCAAACCGTTGATTTCTACCTTCTGTTTGCCCAGTGTTTTCTTTATAGCATTCATCTCTTCTGCCTTATCTTCCCTGAACTCGTTGATTTGGGTTTTGATTTAATTTAGCATATTCTTTGAAAATCTTTAATAGATTTTTTCATTAAAGTGAAACAATATCTCAACTGTATCTTGATAGAGGCGTAAATTTGTTCCTTTGGGCCATATCTTCGTTTTTCCTAGTGTAGATTGTAGTTTTCTGTTGTCTAGCCATCTGGCTTCCTTGGTTACCCCAATCAGATTTTCCCAGACCAGAACAGGTTCAGATCTCAGAATGGGGTTATATTCAGTTTCAAGTCTCCCTGCTCCCTGCGTGTGTGTCTTAGAGATTGACAGACTATCCTGTGGGGTCTCTAGCCACTGTGCTTTTCCTAACCCACCCAGCAGGTGGAGTCTGTCAGCCTGTCACTCCCGACTCATGCAAGGAGGTGTGGCCCCTTTACTTTCTGTTTTGGCTGTTTTCCCCCAGGTTCTGGGGTCTGGTTCTGAATGGAAGGCGGATAGTAGAGCTGGGCACCACCTCCTTCCTCTTAGGGAAGATACACCCCCTAGGGAGTTATCATCTGCATTTGAATACTTCTTTGTCTCTCTGGTTCTGTTATCTCCACCCCTGTCTGGGTCAGAGCGCTGTGAACTGAAAATGGCTGAGGCTCTCTCCACTGAGCCCCTGAGGTTGAGAGAGAGAAAAAGGGACAGAAAGCCCCCTTTCAGGGCCAGTCTATGGCCTCCCAGTTTCACTCGTCGGCCAGAGGTAACACCTGGTTTTCTGGGCTCCCCCTCCTGGGACAGTGGAGTCTTCTGGTTCTTTAAGGTCAGTCATCACTAAAAGCCTCTGTCTGCTCGTTAGAGGTTTGTAGGGTGCTTTCAGCAGTCCACATTTGTTAATTAAATAACCAGCTGGAGTTGGGCTGAGCTATATTCGCTTGCTCAGAAAACGCTGCTTTCCACCACAGCGAGGTTTTGCAGCTCAGCCTGCTGTGGGGGGAGGGGATTCCCGGCACAGTTCCGCAGTTTTTACTTACATATTTTATGCTGTGATCTCAGGCATTCCTCCCAATCCAGGTTGGTGTGTGATGTGTGGAAAGTCATGATTGTCCCCCAGCAGTTATTCCAAATTATTTATTAGCTGTTTCTAGTTCCTTATTAGTTGCTCCAGGGGACTTATTAAATTCCACTCCTCTTTGTACTGCCATCTTAGCTCCACTCTCTCTAGTATATTTTTAATTTGATTCAGTCTTTTATTTCCATAAGATCTGCTATTTTCAATTTACTCTTTCAAATTCTTCTTTATGATCTTCTAGAGTCTTCTTAATGTCCTTTATGTCTTTATCCATCCTGTTGAAATTGTTTTGGAGATTTGTGTGTACTTTTTAAATTAATTGCTCCAAATTTTGGGTCTCTTCCAGCTTTTTATTTGTTCATTTGGCTTGTCCGTATCTTCTAGATTCTTCAAGAGCTTTATGATTTTCTGTTGGCTTTGGGACTCCCATTTGCTTGTCTTGATAAGGCATTTTGGGAAATACTGGATTATTAAAGCATTTATATATAATATGGCAGAGCTACAGCTTGCTGGGGTGCAGTTTCCCTATCCTACCTGCAGGTGGCACTGTCAAGCTGGTCTTCCTCGAACTTCTGTGTGCTGGGCAGAGTCCAAACAGGGTGGGGGACCAATCGGTGCATCTATTCTCTGTGTGCACTGGGAACTGCCTGCCCTGGGGGTGCGATGTGGGCCCTGTGCAATTTGGCAGGGAGTCCGCTCAAGGGCACCCTCTAGCACAAATGTGTCCCCCTCCCTGCCTGCTGTGCACCTGTAATCCTCTGGGGTATGACAAGGATTCTTGATGTCTCCATATGGTATCCTCTCCTGGCTCCACTTTTTGCCAGTACATGCCCCAGACTTCCTTTGGGGGAGAGTAAATGCTGTCTCCCGGGTTCCCTCACAGCAGCTTCTAGCCATATGGCTGTGGAGGATGACCTTTCCCGCTAATTGCCAAGGTGGGTGCCCCAGAATGGAGAGCCACTGCTCACTCCCTTGCCCAGTGGCCATCTTGCTGCTGCCAGCTCTGGGAGGTGGTCCTGATAAAACAAATTCACCCCATCCTTGAGTCTTCTCTCTGCATCACCCCCACCACCACATCCCCACCACATACTGTAGGGGTCCTTTTATGACTGGTCACACCTTGAAACCATGGACCCGGGCACTCTCTGGCCCTTCTCTGGTTTCTTTCATGGAGGAGAAGCCTGCATTGCCTCAACCACTCTGCCATTGTCCTTAAGTCTTTTTTTTTTTTAATTTAAGCAATGAGAACTATAAATTTCCCTCTCTGTACTGCCTTTGTTGCATCCAATATGCTTTGGTATGTTACGTTTTCATTTTCATTCACTGATGTTTCCTAATCTCCCTTAAGATTTCTTCTTTGACCCACTGGTTGTTTAAAAGTACATTGTTTAATTCCCACATATTTGTGAATTTTCTCGTACTTCCTCTGTTATTGATTTCTCGCTTCATTCCATGCTGGCCTGAGAAGATACACTGTATGATTTCAATAACTTGGGATTTTAGCACTTTACTTCATCCCACTACCTTCTTTCTTATCTCCAAGGTTTCTGATGAGAAATCAGCACTTAATCTTATTGGAATTCCCTTGTTCATAACTCCTTGCTTTTCTCTTGTAGCTTTCAGAACTTTCTCCGTGTCCCTGTCATTGGACAGTTTGATTACTATGTATCTGGGCAAGGTTCTCTTTGAGTTTATCTAGTTTGGGGTTCGTTGAGCTTCTTGAACATGTGTATTCATGTCTTTTGTTAAAATTGGAACGCTTTCTGCCATTATTTCTTTGAATATTCCTTCTCCCCTTTCTTTCTTTCTTTCTCCTTCTGGGAGTCCCAGAATGAGTATATTGGTATGCTTGATGGAATCCCACAGGTATCTTAGGTTCTATTTGCTTTTTTAAAATTCCTTTTCTTTTCTGCTCCTCAGCCTCAAACATTTCAATTGTCTTCTCTTTGAGATCACTGATTCTTCTACCAGCTCCAATCTGCTGTTGAAATTCTCTAGGGAATTTTTCATTTTAGTTACTGTGGTCTTCATTTCAGTATTCCTGTTTGGTTGCTTTTTAAATTTCTCTTTATTGAGATTCTCAGGTTGTTCATTCATTGTTTTCCTCATCCTTTAATTCTTCTCTGTGTTTTCCTTTGTCTCCTTGAGCATACTGAGGATCATTATTTGGAAGTCTTTCTCCCATATGTCCAATGTCTGGTCCTCTTTGTTGATGGTTTCTGGATTTTTATCTTGTTCCTTTGGATGAGCCATCATTTCCTGTTTCTTTGTCTTGTAATCTTTTATTGTACACTATACCTTTAATATTTTAAAGTGTTAACTCTGGGATTTAGTCCAGCTAGTGATATGAGAGAGATTTCCTTGAGTGCCAGGAACTAACAAAAACAAACCAAAGCAAAAAGCACTTTTCACAGTCTTGCAAATTAGCTCTGCTTTGGTTGGTGCTGTGTTCCTCAGATCTTAGCTTTCTTATCAAGATCAGCCCATAGTGAATGTGAAGTATAGGGTTCTCTCTATTTTATCTGAGCCTGTGTGGGAGATTGTTTCTTGTCCCATGTTTGTGCTTGCTCATGGCCTTAGGAATTCCCATTGACAGGAATTCAAATGCCCCCTCTACTCCCTAAGAAACAGACTTTCACTGCCTACTGGGTGTTCTATTGTATGACTTAATGCAGGTAGCCCTTTGCCCCAGGCAACTTCAACTTATTATTTCTTTCACTGCTTTAGCTGTCACCAAACTGCTTCTCTGCTTTCAAGACAAATTCCAAGTCCAAGACAAATTTCCTGGTTCAGTCTTTCAGGCTTCCACTCAATAGACTGGCACTAAAATACAGGCCACCCTAGTATGACATCAGGTTTACTCAGCTCCCTCTGGAGCAGGGCCAGGAATCCACAATGGGCAGGCTGGCTCCACGCTACACCACGGTGGGGTAAAGGAGGGGATAGCAAGGGCACCATGAGCTTGGCCTATTATTTTACAAGCTGCTTTTCCTAGATTTGGCACTTTCCCTGTTACTGTCACCCTTTAACTGTTTTCTCAAGTTTGAAGGAAGATGGCTTTGCCAGTTTTTGCTAGTGTTTAAAAGATTCTATTGGGGGACAGCACCCTAGAACATTTTATGCCACCATCTTAGTTGACCAGAAGTCCTCGCCATCAGTTTTCACCTGAAGTTAGCTTTTGGTTCATTAACACTATCCTTAAACTTTGCTCAGGGTGCTTACTCTTGAATTGCAGTCTCAGGGAAAGCTACTCTGTCATATTTTAAGTGTAAAAATGTTAGCTCCTGTGTGATCTTGGGCAGGCAGAACCCTCTTTGGGGGTTTCCTCTTTTGTAAGTAGGGATGATAATACCTAACCTTTAGTGTTGCTGTGAGGATTAGAAATAGTTGCTTAAATGTTTGCTAAGCATTGAATATGTACAGGTGCTGTGGCAGGAGCTGGTGGTTCCTCAGTGAACAACTCAAGACATGATCCTTAGCTTCATGGAGTTTCAGTTGTATTGGAAGAGGGGGGAATGCTTCTGGTAATTACAAGTGTGCTGTGTGCTATGAAATAAAAATATGGTGCATGTTTGGCAAGGTGGAAGTGGGGGAAGTAACTATGAGGACAATCTTACAGAGAATCCTAACATAGTCTGAGGGCAGAAATCCTTAGGTAGACTATTTCAAGTAAGTGAAGAGTAAGATGAGAAGTAAAAAATGAGGTAGAGGTAGGTGAAGAGGAGGAGAGTTCTGGACAGGGAGAACAGCACGTGTCAGAACATATTTGAAGGACTGAGAAATGTCCAGTATTCCTATGAGCAATGGGGAGAGATCTGACCAAAGTTGTAAAATGATGATTTTTGTCCATTAAAAAGATCACTGTGGGGAAAAAAAAAATTAGAGAGAAGCAAGAGTACCAAAGAAATCTTTTAAAAATGTAAATGGGGCCTCACCAATATGGACTAACTACACTGTGTAAACTCAGAATTGAATCTTAGAGCACAGCCTAATAGGGGAATGATTATTGTAATGGTCCCTAGATTGTGAGCTCTTACAGCAGTCAAATCTATTCCTTAATTGTAATGGCTATCTCCAAACTCTGAGATGCTGATCCCTTTGTGTATAACCTGATTGGTCTCTGGAACACTGGGTATCTGTGTGACACCTGAAACTCAGAGCTAGCGCGCAGCAGATATGAATGACAGTATCAGCACATACAGTAACTGTTAAAAAAAAAAAAGCTGAAAAAGAGCCCAGACTTCAATTAGAGATATGAATGAAGCAGATTCAGTTAAGACTAGGGCAAATCAGGCTACAGAGTAAAGGTTGAAACTGACTGTGTGTTAAAACTTCAACTTCCATGTGAGACCAAGGGAAGAGATGTTCATTTGGTGCAGGATCTGTATTTTCTAAACAGTGTAACTTCTATAGTCAGTTTGTTCAAACACCACAATTACGTGAAACTTTGAATAGGAAGTGAAATATGGTAGGTTTGTATAGGTTAGAGTGAAATAGCGACACAACCCAAAGTAATTTGAGTGGAGAATAAAAATACATATGCAGGGCCCCCTGAGGAGCTGGGGGAAAATGCGGAAGTGTTGGACTTCCTTACCTGGACTGTTGCTGGTGTTCTCATAAACACTGAGAACTGGCCGTTTGATGTGCCAAGCCCTCTTATCATGGGACTTGCCCTTATGAAGCTTGTTACTGCAAAGGAGAGGCTAAACCTGCATATAATTGTCCCTAAGAGTCTCCCCTGAGTACCTCGTTGTTGCTCAGATGTGGCCCTCTCTCTCTAGCTAAGCCACCTCGGCAGGTGATCTCACTGCGCTCCCTCCTACGTGGGACCTGACTCCCAGAGGTGGAAATCTCCCTGGCAATGCAGGATATGACTCCTGGGGATGAATCTGGACCCAGCATCCTGGGATTGAAAACATCTTCTTGACCAAAAGGGGGATGAAAATTGAAACGAAATAAAGTTTCAGTGGCTGAGAGATTACAAATGGAGTTGAGAGGTCACTCTGGTGGGCATTCTTATTGTTCTTGTTTGCTAATGCTGCCGGAATGCAAAACATCAGAGATGGATTGGCTTTTATAAAAGGGGGTTTATTTGGTTACACAGTTACAGTCTTAAGGCCATAAAGTGTCCAAGGTAAAACATCAGCAGTCGGGTACCTTCACTGGAGGATGGCCAATGGCATCCAGAAAACCTCTGTTAGCTGGGAAGGCATGTGGCTGGCATCTGCCTCAAAGTTCTGGTTTCAAAATGGCTTTCTCCCAGGACGTTCCTCAAAAATTTTACTCTTAGTTGCACTTGTGGTATTTGTCCTCTCTCAGCTTCTCCGGAGCAAGTCTGCTTTCAACGGCCATCTTGAAACTGTCTCTATCTGCAGCAACTCTGCTTTCTTCAAAGTGTCCCTCTTAGCTGTAGCTCCTCTTCAAAACATCACTCTCAGCTGCACTGAGTTCCCTCTGCCTGTCAGCTCATTTATATGGCTCCACTGATCAAGGCCCACCCTGAATGGGTGGGGCCACGCCTCCATGGAAATATGTCTTCAGTTATCACCTACAGTTGGGTGGGGCGCATTTCCATGCAAATCTAATCAGCACCAAAACGTCTGCCCCATAAGACTGCATCAAAGAATACGGCTTTTTCTGGAGAACATAATACATTCAAAACAGCACCCTTATGCACTATATAGGTAACCCTTTTTAGGATTTAATGTATTGGAATAGCTAGAAGTAAATACCTGAAACTCTCAAACTCCAACACAGTAGCCTTGACTCTTGAAGACGATTGTGTAACAATGTAGCTTACAAGGGGTGACAGTGTGATTGTGAAAACCTTGTGGATCGCACTACCTTCATCCAGTATATGGATGGATGAGTAGAAAAATGGGGACAAAAACTAAATGAAAAATAGGGTGGGACGGGGGGGATGATTTGGATGTTCTTTTTTACTTTTATTTTTTATTCTGATTCTTTCTGGTGTAAGGAAAATGTTCAAAAATAGATTGGGGTGATGAATGCATAACTATATGATGGTACTGTGAACAGTTGATTGTACACCATGGATGATTGTATGGTGTGTGAATATATTTCAATAAAATGGAATTTAATTTAAAAAAAATGTAAATAGGCTCATTTTACCCTATTCTCTGCCCGCTTAGAACCTTCAACTACATTCCCATATCACTTAGAATTAAACTCAACATTTTCACCATAGACTATAATCCTCCTGCTCAATCTCCAGCCTCCCCACAATTTACTGTATATACCACAAGGGGCCTTTTGCTGCTCCAGCTCAGTGTTTCCTATGGGTCCTTTGCACTTACTGTTCCCCCTTGTGTTCTGGTTTGCTAATGCTGCCATTATGCAAAGTACCAGAAATGGATTGGCTTTTATAAAGGGAGTTTACTTGGCTACAAATTTATAGTCTGAAGGCCATGAAAATGTCCAAATTAAGGCATCAATAATAGGCTACCTTCACTGAAGGAAGGCCAATAATGTGTGGAAAACTTCTGTTAGCTTGGAAGGCATGTGGCTGGTGTCTGCTGACATCTCTCAGCTCCTGTGCATTCTTCAAAATGTTGCTCTTGGGGAATTTTGTCCTCTCTTAGCTTCTCTGGAGCAAACTCTGGGCTAGCATAAGTCTGCTTTCAGAGGCCATCTCCAAAATGCTCTCTCAGTTGCTCTCCAAAATGTCACTCACAGCTTTTCTGAAGTCTTTCTGTTTCTGAGTTTTACAGGGCTCCAGTAATTAAATCAAAATGCAATCTGAATGGGTGGGGCCACACCTCCATAGAAACAATCCCATCAACAGGTCACACCCTAATCAAAAGTTTACTAGTCACATCTCCATGGAAACAATCAAAAGGTTCCAACCTAATCAGCACCAAATACGTCTGCCCCCACAAGACTGCATTAAAGAACATGTCATTTTGGGGGACATAATACATCCAAACTGGCCCACCTTGCTACGATGCTCATCCCGCAAAGAGTAACAAGACAGGCTCCTCATCATTCCAATCAAAGCTCAAAGGTCACTTCTTCAGAGAAGGCTTCCCTTGAATACCTTGTATCATTTTAAGTACTCCCCTCGCACACTCACACATCACACACACACATACACACACACACACTCAGTCATTATCACTTTTCAGTCATTATCACTTTAACCCATCAATTTTCTTCATTTGTTCATTAAGACTGTAAACCCAAGAAAGCAGGGACTGTTTTGCTCACTACTGCCCCAGCATCTACAGCAGTATCTGCCATACAGATCTCATTCAAAAAAAGATGGAGTATGAGAATGGATACAGGAAACCACTTAAAAAGGCTACTGCAATGGTTCAGATGATGAGAGTAGTGGCAACAGAAATGGAACGAAGCAGGCATAGGCTTTGGAGATTGAAACAATAGGTCTTAATGATTAATTTTTGATGTAAGAGTAAAGGAATGGGAGCTTGGGCAAGATGGCAGCATAGAGAGGAGTGGAAGCTAAATAGTCCCCCTGGAACAACTGAAAAAAACAGAAACAACTAGTAAATAATCCAGAATAACTGCAGGGGGACAAACCAGACCGTCCACTCATCATGCACCAACCTGAATTGGGAGGAATGCCCAAGATCACAGCATAAAATCTGTAAGTAAAACCTGTGGATCCAAGTCGTGAGACCCCCTCCCCCATAGCCCGAGCTGCAAAGCCTCGTGGTGCCAGAGAGGAGCTCTCTCCAGCAAGCGAATATAGCTCAGCTGAGCTCCAACTGGGGTTTTAAGTAGCGAGTGTGAACTGCTCACTACAGGTACAAATCCCCCAAGAACAGACAGAGGCTTTGGGTGATGATTGACCGTGGAGAGCTGGAGGGTCGCCTTGGACTAGGTCTGAAGGAGACTTGCTCAGTGGAGAAAGCCCCAGTCATTTTCAGTTTCCAGGGCTGTGACTCAGAGAAGGGTGGAGACAGCACAAGCACAGAGAGAGACCATTGAAATGCTAATGACCCCCCCCTAGGTGGTCTATCTTCTCTAAGAGGAAAGGGGTGGGGCCCTTTCCATTCAGAACCAGACCCCAGAGCCTGGGGGAACACGGCCATACCTCCTCACACCAGTCAAGAATTATAGGCTAACAGGCGTCACCTGCTGGGCAGAAAAGCACAGTGACCTGAGGCATCAAAGGGTGGAGCAATTTTCTAAGACACACCCTCAGGGAAACCAGATACTGAATATTTCTTCCCTCTGGGACCTGAGCCTGTTCTGGTCTGGGAAAACCTGATTTGGATAACCAAGGAAACCATGCCTAGACAACAGAAAATTACAATCTACACTAAGAAAAACAAAGTTATGGCCCAGTCAAAGGAACAAACGTACACTTCAACTGAGATACAGGAATTTAAACAACTAGTGCTAAACCAATTCAAAAAGTTTAGAGAAGATACTGCAAAAGAGATAGAGGCTGTAAAGAAAACACTGGGCATACATAAGGCAGAAATTGAAAGTTCAAAAAAACTAGTAGAATCTATGGAAATGAAAGGCACAACACAAGAGATGAAAGACACAATGGAAACATACAACAGCAGATCTCAAGAGGCAGAAGAAAACACTCAGGAACTGGAGAACAAAACACCTGAAAGCCTACATGCAAAGGAGCAGATGGAGAAAAGAATGAAAAAATATGAGCAACATCTCCGGGAACTTAAGGATGAAACAAAGTACAATAATGTACATATCATTGGTGTCCCAGAAGGAGAAGAGAAGGGAAAAGGGGCAGAAGCAACAATAGAGGAAATAATTAATGAAAATTTCCCATCTCTTATGAAAGACAGAAAATTATAGATCCAAGAACCGCAGTGTACTCCAAACAGAAGAGATCTGAATAGGCCTATGCCAAGACACTTAATAATCAGATTATCAAATGTCAAAGACAAAGAGAGAATCCTGAAAGCAGCAAAAGAAAAGCAATCCAATTACATACAAAGGAAGCTTAATAAGACTATGTGTGGATCTCTCAGCAGAAACCATGGAGGCAAGAAGGAAGTGGTGTGATATATTTAAGATACTGAAAGAGAAAAACCACAAACCAAGAATCCTATATCCAGCAAAGCTGTCCTTCAAATATGAGGAAGAGCTCAAAATATTTTCTGACAAACAGACAATGAGAAACTTTGTGAACAAGACACCCACCCTACAAGAAGTACTAAAGGGAGCACTACAGAGTGATAGAAGACAGGAGTACGTGGTTTGGAACACAATTTTGGGAGATGGCAGCACAACAATGTAAGTAATCTGAACAAAGATAACTATGAATATGGTTGAGAGAGGAAGGTTGGGAGCATGTGAGACACCAGAAGAAAGGAGGAAAGATAAAGACTGGGACTGTGTAACTTGGTGAAATCTAGAGTATTCAACAATTGTGATAAAATGTACAAATATGTTCTTTTATGACGGAGAATAAGCAAATGTCAACCTTGCAAGGTGTTAAAAATGGGGAGGCATTGGGAGACGGATGCAATCAACATAAACTAGAGACTGTAACTAATAGAATCATTGTATTATGCTTCCTTTAATGTAACAAAGGTGATATACCAAGGTAAATGCAGATAAGAGGTGGGGATAGAGGAGGCATGTTAGACACTTGACATTGGTGGTCTTGTCTGATTCTTTACTCTACTTTGATTTAAGGTTATTTTTCCTTTTGCTGCTTCCTAGCTGTCATTTTTTTCCCCTCTTTCTTTTGCCTCTCTACCTTCTTTGACTCTCCCTCCTGGGGGGGATAGAGGAGGCATGTTAGACGCTTGACATTGGTGGTCTTGTCTGATTCTTTACTCTACTTTGAATTAAGGTTATTTTTCCTTTTGCTGCTTCCTAGCTGCCATTTTTTTCCCCCCTTTCTTTTGCCTCTCTACCTTCTTTGACTCTCCCTCCTGCTTTGTGGAAGAAATGTAGATGCCCTTATATAGATGGTGGTGAACACATAAATATATGACCATACAGAGAACCATCAATTATTTACTTGGGATGGAATGTATGGTGAGTGAACAAAACCATATAAAAAAAAATGGGTTGATGACAAAACCTCGAGGGCAACATACTGAGCGAAATAAGCCAGACACATAAGGACAATTATTGCAGGGTCTCATTGATAGTAACTAATTATAATATGTAAACTCATAGACATGAAATATAAGGTACCAAGATATAGGATGAGGCTTAAGAATGGGGAGTGGTTGCTTAGTATGAGCAGAATATTCAACTAGGATGAACTTAAATGTTTGGAAATGAACAGACATGTCGGTAGCAAGATGTGAGAATAACTGACAGTGCTGAATGGTGTGTGAGTGAGGTGGAAAGGGGAAGCTCTGAGTCATATATGTCACCAGAAGGAAAGTTGGAGGTCAAAAGACAGGAATGTATAAAACTGAATCCTATGGTGGGCAATGTCCATGATCAACTGTACAAATACTAGAAATCGCTTCCATGAACCAAAACAAATGTATGACAATACAATTAGAAGTTAATAATAGAGGGGCATATAGGGAAAAAATATATACCTATTGCAAACTATATACTACAGTTAGTAGTATTTCAACATTCTTTCATAAACAGTAACAAACGTACTATACCGACACTATGAGTCAACAATTGAGGGGGGTTGGTTAGGGATAGGGGAGGATTCGAGTTTCCTTTTCTTTTTTTCTTTTTTCATCTTTCACTTTATTTCTTGTCTGGAGTAATGAAAAGTTTCTAAAAATTGAACAAAAATTAAGTGAGGTGATGGATGCACAGCTGTATGAGGGTACCCAGGGGCAAGCGATTGTACACTTTGGATCTTTGGATAATTGTATGGTATCTGAACAATCCCAATAAAAATTAAAAAGGAAAAAAAAAAGAAGAATAGTGAAAAAAAAAGAGTAAAGGAATGGGAGGAGTCAAGGGTGGCTCCTGAGTTTCTGGTTTGAGTGGCTGAGTGGACAGTAACATCATTGACTGGATGAGGAAAGCTGGAAGAAGAGATTTCGGATTAAGGCCACGAGTTATGTTTTGGATATGTTGAAAGTAAGACCCCTGGGAAAAATCCAGTGGGGACATCAAAAACACGAGTAGACGTATGAACTCAGAGGGAAGGTCTGGGCTCAGATTTGCAATACAAATCTGGGATGTGCCAGGAGATAGATGCTAACTGAAGCCATGAGAATAAACAAGGTCTCTTAAGATGAGAGCTTGGAGTGAGAAAAGACAGAAGATGCAGAGCCTCCAAAGAAGGCTGAGGAGGGATAGCCCGAGAGGTAGAAGGAAAACCAGAGTTTACCATCAAAGAAGCCTAGGGAATGGGCTGAGAGATTGAGAGAGCAAATACACAATGAGGCCAAAAGACTATGCATGGGTTTTAGGAAGTCACCGGTGACTTTAGTGACTGCTAGAGAATAGAAGGAGTAGAATTCAGAGTATAGTGGGTTGAGAAGTGCATGGAAGTGAGGCACTGAAGACAGGTTCATTTGATAAAGTGTAGATAAGTGTTTCAAGAACTCATAACTGCAACAGAAGGAGAGAGATGGGGCGGTAGCTAGAAAGGGAGATGTGATTCAGGGAATACTTTTTAAAGATAGGATAAACCTAAGTGTTAATGCTGATGAAGAGAGCTAGTCAAGAAGAATAGGTTGAAGGAACTGAAAAGAGAAATGAAAACCCTGAGAAGAATCACCTTGAGTAGACAGTGAGACTGACCCTGAGCAGGAGGAGGAAATAGGAAGGAAAGTAGAAAGAACAGGTGCAGAATAGGTCCATCTCTAGTTTAGGATAGACCATTTTTTACCTACAACTGTTGTTCTATTCTACAGAGATAGATGTGGTCATGTTAGCAGTTTCGGTGGTGGGAAGCTGAGCCACTTCCCATCAGGTAACTTCTATTGTCTCTGTAAAGCTGGAGGTGCAGTCATCCACTGAGGGGAAGTGAGGAATGGAAATTTAAAATAGCAGTTGCTGAAAATGGGAGACGCATACTAAGGAAACACAGGACTGCCATGTGCAGGAAAATGACTGATGTCTATAAAGTATCTGGCATATAAAGAGATGCTCCAAATGTAAGTCCTATTAATATTGTTGTTATTGTTGACATTAGCCAATATAACAGTTACTGGTCAGAGAGGAGGCTACTCTGCTGACCTGAAGACAGAAGGCTACGATCCATATTGGTGCACATTTGTGTGGGACCTGTAGCCTTTAGGAATACTGATATCTATAATGCTATAATATAACTCAACATCTCTCAGAATATGCCTATTAGTACTTTCGTTTTTATGTATATTGGTTTTGTCTCACCCATTAGACAGTTAAGCTTTTTGAGAGGAAGGTGTGCCGGTTTGAATGTATTATGTCCCCCACAAAAAGCCATATTCTTTGATGCAATCTTGTGGGGCAGACAGAATAGTGGGGATTAAGTTGGAACGTTTGGATTAGGTTGTTTGCATAGAGATGTGCCCCACCCAACTGTAGATGATAACTGATGGGATAGTTCCATGGAGGCGTGGCCCCACCCATTCAGGGTGGGGCTTGATCAGTGGAGCCATATAAACATGCTGACTCAAAGAGACTGAACTCAGTGCAGCTGTGAGTGACGTTCTGAAGAGGAGCAAGCTTGCTAGAGAGGAACGCCCTGGGAGAAAGCCATTTTGAAACCAGAACTTTGGAGCAGACGCCAGCCACGTGCCTTCCCAGCTAACAGAGGTTTTCCGGATGCCATTGGCCATCCTCCGGTGAAGGTACCCGATTACTGATGTGTTACCTTGGACACTTTATGGCCTTAAGACTGTAACTGTGTAGCCAAATAAACCCCCTTTTTATAAAAGCCAATCCATCCTGGTGTTTTGCATTCCAGCAGCATTAGCAAACTAGAACAGAAGGACTATGTCTTTATTCCTCCAACTTTCTTAGACATAGTTATTTGTAAACTAATACAATAATTATTTGTAACTAATACAATTATGTTCCCCTTCCCCCATCCCAAATAACTCAGACACAGAAATCGTATCTTACACAGCTGAAACCTAACCAGTATTAAAAGTAAACATTTTATTATATAACAGGAGTTAAAGTTTTCTAAAATCTCTAACAAAAAAAACAAAAGCCATTCTGGGCACAGAGAGAAATTTTTATAATCAAAACTGCCTTTCACTTTTCAAAAATATGACTGAAAACAAATGGTTAAATGCACTGCAAACAAACAGGGCCAAACCTTTAGGTCTCCTGTGGCAGGTGAACAAAGTGTGAGTTACTGAACTGCTGCCCTGATGGGCACTGTAGAAGATGAGAGGAGGAGGAAGCTCACAACCAGGATGCTCAAACTCAGGCCAGGAGTCCATCTGCAATTCAATTTTAGTCAGTCTGACAAGTCACTCTGATCCAGCACGATTATCCTGTGTGTTTTTTTCAAAGAACAAAAAAGGGAGTTTCTAGCTGGTGTGTAAATTTCTTAACTACACAAACAATACCCCCTTTCTATTCAATTCAATTTCTATTCTATTCAAGGGAAAGGGATTGGGATCTTTACTCAAGGGAGATTATGATAAACTAGTGAGTGTATCATGGAAATGCAAAACAACTGCAAAGCAACTGATAGTAGCATCTTCTGTACTCTTTCCATAGAACTGTTCTTGTGCTGACTCTACCACTTATTTACTCAAAATTAGCATTAATTTCACACTATTTTAATTTACTATAAATACTAAAATTTAAAACACTGAGGAACTTTGTCTGAATTCAAGTTTTGCCATTAATATTTATTTAGATGCTAGTAAATGTTTAGTCTGCTTATGTCGTCTAGAAACAGTGACCTTTAACCTACAAACATCTGGTATCTCATTACCTGGACGGTTCGGACCAACCCAGTCGCTTCCAAAAACAGGGTTTTAGTTCATCTTGATGAAATATAGGAGGAAATAAAAACAATATGATTACTTACTAGGTCAAAGGATGACAAGTATTCAGAAGTCACCTTAGTGCTTCTATCTCTTTAGGGTAGACTGTTTTATCTACAACTGCTGTTCTACTCTACCGAGAGAATCTTTCTAAAAACATAGTTAATGGGTTTCCTCTCCTAACATTCTACAGTTCTCTGCCATAAGAATGAATGCTGGAGAAACTAAGATGGCGGCTAGGTGAGACGGGGCAAAGGAACACCTCTGTGAAAAACACTAGATGAGGACCAGACAGTGACCCAGAATACCGGTTACAACGATGCACCAGCTGGACGAGGTCTGCTAGTTCCCAGGGGCTGTATACTTGGTGAAACTGGGAGTCTGCATTCTGAAACGAATGAGTAAGCTAGCTGGAAGACCCGCAGCAGCGCAGTGATCTGGGGAAGCCAGGGTTTGGTGTTTGGAGACCGACGGGCTCTTTTAAAAAAAAAAAAAAAAGGAAAAACCCAGGAGCGGCTGCAGCTGCGACAGTAGGAACCACGCAGTAAAACACAGCAAGAGGGAGCTGGGCCGGCCTCTTGGTGTCTGGCCTGGAAGATAGCCTGCTGCAGATACCCTTGGGGCCGGGGGAATGGAGGGGAGAGCCGGAAGCAGAAAGAAACCCTGCGGCTAGCAGCTGGCTCCCCAGAGGGCTGGATAAACTCCTGCCTGGGGCCGTGCCCACAGCCCAGAGCCCCACCAGTTGTCCCGGAGCTGGGAAGGAGGAACTGTGCGAGGAGAGGGTGTTGAGACGCCCCGTTCAGCCATTTTTGCATCAGGCTGAAAGCGCTCTGGCGCAGCACAGCAGCCCGGGGCTTCCCTTGGGGGACAGCGCGCACTGGTGATGTAGCATGGCATTCCCTCAGCAGAAGTCCTAGAGGATTGCAGCTGGGCGGGGGGACCCGCTCGGAGAACCCAGGGATGCTGCGCCAAGTCTGGTGGTTTGTGGGACAGTGCGAGAGACGGTCTGGGGCGGAAATGAAATGAAGGCTTGGACTCTTGAGGCGGCCTTGAATCTCCAGGAACCTGGGGGATTTGAATATTGAGGCTGTCCTTCCACCCTGGCCACCCGTACACGCGCCCCGCATTCAGGGCGGACGGCTCCAGCAACACACCCAGGCTGAGTTCTCCAGGTGGACCCCACAAGAATTATTTCCCCACACACCGTGGGGACAAGGTGGAGAACTGACTTGAAGGGTATAGGTGACTCACAGATGCCATCTGGTGGTTAGTTAGAGAAAGCGTACGCCACCAAACTGTGTTTCTGAAAAATTAGATAGGTATTTTTTTTACAACTTGAAAGAACCCTGTCGAGCAGAGCAAATGCCAAGAGGCCAAAAACAACAGAAAATCTCAATGCATATGATAAAACCAGACGATATGGAGAATCCAACTCCAAACACACAAATCAAGTTACCAGAAGAGACAAAGTACCTTGCACAATTAATCAGAGAACTACAATTGAGAAACGAAAACATGGCAAAGGATTTAAAGGGCATCAAGAAGACCATGGCCCAGGATATAAGCGACATAAAGAAGACCCTAGAAGAGCATAAAGACGACATTGGAAGAGTAATTAAAAAAATAGAAGATCTTATGGAAATAAAAGAAACTGTTGGCAAAATTAAAAAGACTGGATATTCACAGTACAAGACTAGCGGAAGCTGAACAACATCTCAGTGTCCTAGAAGTCCACAGAACAGAAAATGAAAGAACAAAAGAAAGAATGGAGAAAAAAATAAAAAAAATCGAAACGGATCTCAGGGATACGGTAGATAAAATAAAACGTCCAAACCTAAGACTCATTGGTGTCCCAGAAGGGGAAGACAAGGGTAAAGGTCTAGAAAGAGTATTCAAAGAAATTGTTGGGGAAAACTTCCCCAACCTTATACACAATATAAATACACAAAGCATAAATGCCCAGCAAACTCCAAATAGAATAAATCCAAATAAACCCACTCTGAGACATTTTCTGATCAGACTCTCAAATACTGAAGAAAAGGAGCAAGTTCTGAAAGCAGCAAGAGAAAAGCAATTCACCACATACAAAGGAAACAAAAAAAGACTAAGTTGTGACTACTCAATGGCCATCACGGAGGTGAGTAGGCAGTGGCATGGCATATTTAAAATTCTGAGAGAGAAGAATTTCCAACCAAGAATACTTTATCCAGCAAAACTTTCCTTCAAATTCGAGGGAGAGCTTAAATTTTTCACAGACAAACAAATGCTGAGAGACTTTGCCAATAAAAGACCTGCCCTACTTCAGATACTAAAGGGAGCCCTACCAACACAGAAACAAAGAAAGGAGAAAGAGATATAGAGAATTTTAACAGACATATATAGCACCTTACATCCCAAATCACCAGGACACTCATTTTTCTCTAGTGATCACGGATCTTTCTCCAAAAGGGACCATAAGCTGGGACATAAAACAAGCCTCAAGAAATTTAAAATTAAAAAAAAAAAAAAATTGAATATACTCAAAGCACATTCTCCAACCACAATGGAATACAAATAGAAGACAATAATTTTTGAACTGTAACTCCACTATTTACTTCCTACATGATATAAATTACATAAACTCTAATGACAAATCAGTGGTTTTGAACTCAATGTAAAATATGTAATTTTACACAACTATATAAAGGTGGGGGAATGGAGGAGTATAGGAACATAGTTTATGTGTCCTATTGAAGTGAAGATGTTATCAAAGAAAAACAAGATTGATATGGATTTAAGAGGTTAATTTTAACCCCCACAGTAAACACAAAGAAATTACCAGAGAATATAACCACAGAGATGAAATGTAGAGTTTGGGTTAAGAGAAATGGGGGAAGGGGTAATAGGGAGTTAAGAAATGAGTGTAGAGTTGCTGTTTGAGGTGAAGGGAAATTTCTAGTAACGGATGGTGGGAAAGAGCATTACAACATTCTAAATGTGATTAATCCCACTAATGGAAAGCTAGGGAGGGGGTAGAATGGGAAGATTTAGGCTGTATATATGTTTCCACAACTGAAAAAAAAAAAAAAAAAAAAAAAGACAGTCTAAATAGAGGACAACTGAATGCCAAGGATGAACTTGGATGGGATTGGAGGATAGAGGACAGGTGGCTCAAAGGGACACAGTTGAGACATAAGGAAAAGGAAATATAGAATGTAAGCTTTGTATCATTGTTGAATCTCTTGTACTTCTTAGCTGCACCTAATGGGATTGCATAAAAGAATGTTCTTGTTCATGGGAAATGTATACGTGAATTACAGTGTATGTTGAAGGATGTGTGCAGCTAGCTCTCATATGTTCAGAAGACAGAGCAATAGATGATGGATGATAGGGAGGGAGGGAAAGAAACACCGATGTGACAGCATGTTAAAGTTGGTGGATTGAGCTATTGGGAGAGGGGGGTCAGGGTATGATGGAATTCTGTGTATGGGGTTAGTATTGTTTTTGCAACTGTTCCTATAACTTTGAATTTATTTCAAAAATTAAAAAAAAAAAAATGAGTGCTAACGACACTAATTCACAAAGTCCCTGCATTATCTTCTCAGTGAATTCAATACTAGCTAAAATGCTCATATCCTCTGGTCCCTGTCAATAAGGGTCCTGGAGGAAACAATGCACCCCTAGATGGTTCAAATAAAGACCCCTAATGAAGCAACAACTTACAGAGTTGTTAAGGGTGCAAACAAGGGATGGCAAGGCACCCAATGACTAGCAGCAGTGGGAAGCTGTTACCATTTGTACCTCTGAGGAGACAAGTGGAAGAAACAGTTACTGAAACCAATAGAGGTGGAACCGAGATGAACGAGCTGCCTTACAGGAGCTGTGCTTATTGAAGGGACAACACTTCTAGCAGAGAGAAGGTACTGAAGTAGAGAGGAAGGGGGAAAAAATACCTCAACCTCTCTCAGGCCCTCTGATCCTCTGCCAGGGCCTCCCATTGGTCAGCAAGAAGCCAGCTGGCCAGGAAAATCCAAGAGGTACAGTCTACAAGCGTCAGCCTCCTGGGACACAAAGCAAGGCAGAAAAGGAAGGAGAACGAGAATGGACTGAGGAAGGGAAGAAAAGGGATACCAGGTGATCTGACAGAATTAATGTCTCTAATTTACTGAATAGAAGGAACATAAATATAGAAGGGAGTCTTTTGTGAATGACATATCAGAAGCACTAAAGCTCTATCAAAATAGTTTTAAAATTATGGTTAATTTATAATTTTCACATTACTTGTACACACCATTTAAATTTCATAATGCATGATTTCTTACTGGATTCTGCAGTTTCTGTGTGAGCTAAATCTAGAACTTCTTTGAAGATTCCAGACAATTAAAAGCAAAACATCTCTCCAGACTATATGCAAGATAATGATGATGAGACAGTAAAGGCATGCTTAAGAAACAGAATTGGATGTTGTTACTGTTTTGTGATGCAGATATGACTGGCAATTAACAGCAAACCTGGACTGAACTACAGGGAAAAAGAAATTATCAAAGGTAGCTGCATTATGTTTAACATCTGGGAAACATTTCTAAATAACTTTGATTCTCACCAAAGCCCAAGGATGCCATTATAAACAATCGTTCATTTGTACCTTCTTCAGGAGTCCCTAAAAAGCGCTCTGACTTCCTTCTCTCAGGCGTGACGCTTTCTTTCCCTTTTTTCTTCTTTTCATCAACTTCTTGATCCTTGGTATTTGTCTCCCTTCAATGACAATGATTTTGGGTATCAAATCGTATGCATAATGGCCAGGGGAATGCGAATGCACCCCAAATGAAGCACAGTAAGAGTCAGCACTAATGGAGTGTACCCTATGGGCCAGGCACAAATTCAAGTGCTTTTAGGTATAACTTACTTAATTATCATAACAATGAGATGAGGCAGTTACCATTACCATCCTCATTAAAAAAATGAGGAAGCTGAGGCACAGAGAAGTTAAATCACACACCTACTAAGTCTTAGGCCTGGGATCTGAACCCAGGTGGTCTGTTTCAGACTCTACTCTCAACCACTAGGCTACACTGCCACAAGGAAAAAAATACATTTCAGTTATGTTGTAATCGGTGTCCTTTGCACAACTACCATTAATTCTATTGCCTCTTATCTTCATCTTCTCAAAATGTCTGAAGAGAGGAGTCTTATTTAAGTATATAACAATTTAGGATCATGTTTCTCAAACTTGTAAGCAGAAACTGTCTCCCACAATCAACTATAAGCTTGTTAAGGATAGAAAAGTCTTGTTCCTTGTGGCACCTCCATCCCTTAGCACAGTGCCTGGCTCACTGTCAGTCTTCCATACATGTTCGCTGAACCAAACTGACACTATTGAATGATTTTTCTTCAGTTTTCATTTGGTGGGTATTCAAAACGAAATATGTAAAATGAGAGAGAAAATAAAGCTAGCTAGAGTGAAAAGGGATTTTTCTTTTCCCTTATAACTTGCCATTACCAGTAGAATCCTAGGCTCTTGAGTTGGACGAGGCCTTTGGGTTATCTTCTACCTCTGCCCAAATGTTCGAGTCAGAGTCATCTAGCCTTGCTGGAACAGAAACAGCTGTTCTTGAAACTGTAAAGGCAGCTGGTTCCTCTGTCAGACGGCTATGGCTACTGGAAGTTGGTGCTTCTACTGAATAAAAATCTGTTACTCTGCAGCTTCTAGTCATTATCTCTGTCTTTTAGAGCAGGAGAGTAAGCTGACTCTTCACTTTACAATATTTCAGGTATGTGAGGGCAACTATCAAATTCTCCACTCCATCTGCTCTCTAGGTTGAGCCTCCCCAGCTCCTTCAGCGCTTCTCATATGAGATGGATTCCAGACCTCTGACTGTTCTGTGGCCACCCTCTCCTGTTTGACGATGTCTGTTTTAAAATAAGATGCCCAGAATGGAGCCCCACACTGTGTCCTAAGGCATCTTCTAAACAGCATGAGACAATTACCTTGATCTGGACAGTGCATTTCTGTTTATTCAGTATTAATGCCACATTGATCTTTTTAGCAACTGCATCAAACTGAGGACTGAATGGTGCTGATAATGCCTTCTTCAAGAAACACTTCTTGAATTCCTTCTATGTCTCAAGATGCATGCTACGTGCTGGACATATAAAAATAAGACATAATTCCTGCCCTCGATGAACTTAATAGTGAGCAGGAGCTTCCAAACATTTCCCAAGCAGTTCAGTCTCCCTTATTATATGCTTTTTTACACCTAAATGCTCACCTTCATGTTTTAAGAGTAAGCTAACATTTCCAGCTGTCAAAGTCATTTTGAATTCTGAGTCTGTCATCCATGATATTAGCATTCATTCCTAGATTTGTGTTATCTAAAAATTTGATAAGCATTCCTTTTCTGATTTAATGCAAATGATTATGGAAACTTGGAAGGTGGCAGGCCACTATACAGCGATCTTAGAGGCCTCTGTCTATACTGATACCAATCTGCTAATCAATATCATGAGCACTGTGGAGCAGTTGGGAGGAAGAGGGGCAAGTACAAGAGTGCAGACAGATGGGAGTCAGGGGCTTATCTACTGCAATGTAATGCCTTCACCAACATTCATTCTCCAAGGAGTCTATATATGTGTTGTTACTGAAAACTGACCTTGCAGAGCCCTCTGGGAGGTCCTGTAGCTGCATGCTCTCTTCAGGTGGCTGTAGCCATCTTTCCAGGTCCTCATCAAGGGTGGAGTGAGCTCTATCCAAGGGCAAGTGAAGACAGTTAAGATGAAGTCATAGCTCCTCTCCCTTGACAAAGATCATTGTATTTAGCACTTTATATTTGTATAACCAAATGTAATTTGGCCTTCTTGAGCTACTCTTCTCTGGCTTTGAAGGTGCTTTGGGGAGATGGAAGGAATGGATTATATCATACATCATAGACCTAAGGGTCCTAAAGGTTCTCTTTAACAAATGTCTTTCCCCCATTTCTTTGTCTTTTTGTCTTCTGTCTACCCCCCCAAAACGCTCTCCCTACTTTTCTGAGTACAGGGCTTTAGTTTCTTCTTGTACTTCCCAGACTTTCCTTTCCAGGTCTCTCTCTCTTTTCCTTCCTTATGTAGAATAATTTAGCCCTTGAAGAGTATAACAGACACTGGATTCACTACCCCAAAGTTATTGACAACACTCTTCTCCCTTGCTTTCCTCTTCTATAGCAGCTGGAAAGCGAAAGCTCAATTTCCAGCCTCCCTTGCAACAGAGGGTGGCCATATGTCACACTTTGGCCAATGAGATATAAATGTGTGTCTGATGGGAAAGGATTCTAGAAAAGCCTTTGCTTTCCAGATAAAAAGTGAAAAGGCCAGCTAGCATACTCCTTTACCCCATCCCCTCTTATCTATGCCTGGCATGTGGACAGCAGTCATCTTGCAATTAGGAAGTGATAACCCTGAAGACAAAAACCAACAGGCTACAGGTGGCAGAGCAGGAAGATCAAAAGCGTCTAAGTTCTTGATGGCATTGTCAAGTTGCTACGCCAGCTGTGCCCTGCCAGCCTGTGGACCTCTTGTTATGTGAGAGATGCTCATTTGAGCAGGATGGTAGGGTTTTCTATCATTGGCAGCCAAAAGCATTCTGCGTGACTTCTCCAAGGATCCAACAGGGCTAGTATTAGCATGAGGTGAGTGGTAGAAGTGCAGGGTCAGATCCTGTCTTTCTTTAAAATGGAAACATTTTGTTCACTGTGGATTTTTTTTTGCATTAATTTTGATTTTTTTTTTTTAAATATTACATTAAAATATTATTTATCTTGGCTACTGAGTTTTCTGGTGCTCCCTAAAATTTTGTGCTCAAGGGGAGTGTCCCACTTGCCTGGCCCTTGTCCTGGCCCTGAATGACAGTTCAGAACAAGGCAAGAGAGGACGAGACAAAGGAGGTGAAGTGAAGTGATTTACTTAAAACGCAGGCAAAAGGAGAGTCCAAATCAGGAAAGGAATCAGGTTTCCTGAGGCAAATTTGTATTTTCAGACTGCGTTGTGTGCATGATTGCCTCTATTTTCTCTTATTTGGCTAGAAAGATTTTAAATTCTCTTCTAAGGCCTCTGTCTAACTAAATGGTTCTGAAAGAAGTTGAAACCTCAGTTTGCTTCATAAAATGAAGTAAAAACAAAAAACCAAAAAACAACTTTTTAGGAATAGCGGCTGTTAGAACAATAAGGAAAAAGAACATATCCCCCTCTTATTTGTCAAACTTAGAAAAAAAAACTAATACAAGCTAATAATTGTTTAAAATCCTTTCAAAACTCCAGTTTCTTTTGTTACCTTTCTGTGTCCTCTCCTAGATCCTGAGTTTCTTTGGTCCAAAGTGTACTATCTTCTCTTTCACTGTCAGTTTCTTGTTGTTCTAAGTGCCTTTGACCTAAAAAAAAAAAAAAAAAAAAAAAAGTTGCAAAACTTAACTTCATTAGAACAAAAAAATTTTTCTGAGAAAGCCTGCCTTCAAATGGAATGCAAAAAATTAAGGTCAGTCAGGAGCCCCTCAAGCAAGCAGTGCACTAGCTCCCTCTTCCCATGAGAAGCAGGGGACCATGAGGCAGTCTTGGGGAATCAGGAAGGGACACAAATGCCTACATTCACAGCAGCTGCTTCTGGGGTCTTGGGAGCTTGTTGGTGCCAGATGAAGCCACACAGAAAACCTTGCCTGTGTCAAGGCTCAAGAGAGAAAAGGAAAGAAAGGGTGCATACAAAAGGAGGCAAGGGACCCTGAAAACAAAGCGCTCAGATTTGCTTGGGTGGGAGTGGGTGGGGGTAAGGTGGGGGTTGGGGTCCTGTTCTCAGTTGTTAGATGCTTCTATGGTTGGAGTCCCAGGGAAAGCATTTGGGTGCAGAAAGGACGTGCCCTTAAATGTATGCCAGGCATTTTACATATGCTATCTCATTTAATCCTACCAGCAGTCCTATGTGGGGAAGAGGATCTGCATAGTTAGCTTACCTTTTGCAGTAATGTCTGGATCACTAGCTGTGCTCTTATCCAGCACTGTGGAAGAGGCCTGCTGCTGCTTCAAGAGCTCTGCCACAATACAAAAGCAGAAGGCAAATGATTTCCTCCTTTGCATTTCACACCATTCTCTAGGGCAGTCATTCGCAAAGCATGATGCTAGGACCAACAGCATCAGCATAACCTGGAAACTTGTTAGACATGCAAATTTGCAGACCATGAATCAGAAACCCTAGGAATGGGGCCTCACAATTTGGCTCAGATTGCCGGGCATCAGAATTTCAGGGCAATAAAGTTTATAGATAAAGCTATAGATAAAGTTTAAGAAACACAGCTTCAGGGCATGCCAGCTCTGAAAGGAATTCTTCAAGTATGACAAAATCCCATACAACACTAAAAATAAAAATTAAAAAGCGGCTGCTGCTGATCCTAAGTAACACAGAACCCCATGTGGCAGGTGCTGTTTCTAAGAATTTACATACATTAATCTTCACAACAATCTTGTGAAGTTGGTCCCATTATTGTTATTCCTATTTAACAGATGAGGAAATTAAGGTAAAGAAAGGCGAAGGAACTTGCCTAAAACTACACAGATAGTAAGTGGTAGAGTTAGGATTTAAATCCAGGCAGTCTAGCTCTAAGGTTATATTATTAATCTCTATTTTATGTTCTCTCTAAAAAGTTTGTAACAACATCAGAGCAATCTAAGTTTTCCTCCACCTCTACTGGTCTATGTATCATATTTTTAATTGGTCTATGGACAGACAGGAGGCAAAGAATATAATTTCCAGTTTCTAAAGAAATGATCACTAGATCAAGACAAATATCTACTTAATTCAGTACACTTTGCATTTGATAGTCTCCTCAAAGTGTTCCCCAGAACAGAACAGAAAGGCAGCTGAGAGGCAGCATAGACAGGCGGCTCTGCGCTCACCAGCATGGCGCTGTTCTGTGCAGGTGCAGGTCAGTTCCCTTCCTGCAGTCAGGAAGCAGCCCCTATCTCACAGTTCCCAGTCATCAAGAGGCCTATGAGACCATAAAATACAATTTCAAATAAAAACTCCATTTTTATCCTTGCTAAAAGTAGTCTCTTGTTGATCTTAAAGGATCACGAATATCTTAAGGTTCCAAAGGACCCTCCCCTTTAGACTGTTGTCAAGAGCCTAGAGTCTTGGCTGTGGGCCTTCCAAAAGAGCACTGTCAGCTCCAGGTCGCTTTCCCAAAACTCTCTTGAGGGGAAAGAACAAGAGGAACAGGGTGATGATATTCAGTAACAGAATGGGTAGGGCCATCATCAGAAGGAACTACTCAAGTGCCCTCTGCCCTTTATCTTTCTGGAAAATTACTATCCTATCTCAAAGGACAGACATCGCCTAGAAACCTGGCCCAGATAAATCCCATAAGGTAAAATGAGGGAGGGCTTCCGTAGAGAGTGCTGGGCTAGAACCCCGGAGGAAGGCTGGTAACTCAGCTGCTGAAATGGGAGAGTTGGAGGGGGGAGTCACAGGGTGACTGCAGAGAAAGGACAGCAGAATCCAAAGGAAAAGTATCAGCTACAGTCAACCGGCAAGGGAGTCTATAAATACTGCCTTAAGCCATGACCAAGGAACAGATGACATGGAGAATCTACCTGAACAGGATATGTGTGAGGTAACGTCCACTCTCACTAGCAGCAGTCCTACTATTTTACTAAGAAGAGCAACTAGAGAGGAAGAATTTGCAAGGACTTACCAAAGTCCCAGAGGAGGAAAGCTGGGGGTGAGGGTGACTTAAAGAGCCTAACCCAACAATCTGGTAGTCTGTATGACCATGTGGCATTGAAAGAGGAGTGCAAGAAAGGACCTATGATTACAGAAAAAGACACGAAAGTTTCCTGGCAGCTCTTACACACCCCATCCATATTCATCAGACCAGGAGTAAGGGGCTAGGGGGTATAATAAGGAGCCTAGAGGGTAGCTGTCCATTGAGACAGACCAAAGAAGTTCTCATTCACTTCTCTCTTCCTTATTCTTTGATACACAAAATCTCAGAAACCCTGAAACCAAGTGGTGCCGCTCAGGAAATTCTCTATAGGCCCTATAATAAGAATTGGACCATAAGATGTCTGATGAGACTATCCTCTAACGACAAGGGGCTGACTGGTTGGCCAAACTGTCAGGAAGAAAGCTGTCAGGTCTTTCCTGGGGAAGCAGGACATCTGCCCCCAAATGCCTCTACAACCATGCATCTTTTATTTTCAGCATCAACGAGTTGGGCAGGGCCAGCTAATTAGCTGCAAATAAAATTGCGTTTGCACCACTCAGCCTCTACCTGAGATGGAAAATTCTGTCTCATTAGGTCTTGTGCCACTGACTACTGTGCTTGGGAAAGGGATTTATCTGCAATTCCAATACCTTTAATATCTCCTGCTAATGGCAAAACTATCAGGCCTCCAAGGTATGGCTGGTTTGATTTGAAAAGGAGTTAAGAATTCCTTTAATAAAAGAAGTACATCATAATGAATCAACTGAATGTTGTTTTTTCCCCCAGATTCATTACCACAGACTCTTTCTGTACATTCAACCAGCCCTTCACAGGGCCTTCTGTAGTAGTGCTCAAACAATAGACAAAACATTCTAGGCAATGACCATAACTAAGGGGACCGTGGAGTATTCTGATTGAACATCCCTTACCAATTTCATCAAGTAGCTCCTGAGATGGTGGTGGTAGCTCATCAATGTGATGCTGTGAGATGGCTTCTACAAGTTCTTAAAAAAGACAAAGGGGAAAATGACTTAACATCTTCCTTGATATGAATTGGACTTTCTAAGCTCCTACATGGACTCGAAGTAAGATTTCTCAATGATGAAACAAAGGGTGGGGGTGGAGGGAGGAAAATCTCTTACATTAACAGCCCTAAATGAGATCCCATAATATGTGAATGGCCTTCACTCTCCAAGTTACCCTCAAATCCTTTCCTTTATCATCCCTGTCAGACCCCAGAAAAGAGTCTAATATAGAAGAAATGTCTAATCCAGGGGCCCTGCTGCTTATCTCATAGATTTACCAGGTGGGCCATAAACTAAGGGTTGAAGGCTGTTTTAGAAATCCCAGTCACAGTGGTGCCTGGACCCAGGGGGCGGACAAGGCAAGATCAGATATGCCCATAAGATGAACGACCACAAACAAGCTAAAAGGCCTGCTTCCTCCACATAAATAATATAGTGCACATCAAAGAAGAGTAGTGTGTTAGAACCCTAGTAACCAGTCAGCAGAAACTGATAAGCACTCACCCAATTGAGGCCCAGAACACACTCAGCAGGACCCTTCCCCCCCAACACCCAACATGGGTTTTTCCTTTAAGAAATGCTGCTCTCAGATAGAAGGCCGGAGCCACTTTTTCCTTTCTTTCTTTTCTGATGGCTCCCACCTGCTTTCTCCTGCTTTCTTCCTCTAATAAACCTTAAACTCTCTACTTAAACCATGACTCACTGCGTTGTGTGAATTCTTGAACAGCTCTGGACCTAACATTTGGTGCCGAAGACCTGGGATGGAGGTTTGACTGATGTTTAAGTTTCCTGGCCCCTCAGGACAATGGGGCAGCCTCCCAGTCAACTCCGTTCCCTGAACTACACAGCCGTTCAGGTTTCCATGCATTCAGTGGCTTGAGTCCATCAACTAAGACCACCTTGACGCGATGCTGGATCACCCTCACGGCTCTCAAACATCTACAAGTAATTCGGCCCTAGGTAGGTAAGTGATGTCTTTCTGCCCAGATCCCCCCTCGGGAGTTTTGTTCTATGTCCTGTGGACATCTCGGCCCACCTCTGGGTGGCGCCTCGGGCCGCTTTAACATGACGCCTGGCTTCGTAAGCCTAGGAAACCTGAGCACTCAGTCAAAACTCTCCGACACTCTGTGAGTGTCTTTCCCCATTGCAGCAAAGTAACCCGGGGGACGCCTTGGATGAAAGACTGCACGCATTTCCTGACCCCCAGTGACAAACTGGGGACGCCTGCTTTGTTGTTGCGACCGGGTCCTATGGGTCTGGGCCGTTAGTCTCACTTGAGCAACGTTTTGGGTGGTCTCTGTAAGCCTCTAAAGGAGCAGGGAACCGTGGGTCCCCCCATGGGCAATCTCCGTAAGCCTCTGACAAGCATGGCCCCAATTCGTGTCAGCCTCATCCAGGGAAACTGTAAGCCTGGTCCCCCCGTGGGCGATCTCCGTAAGCCTCTGACAAGCAAAAGTTCCCTAACAAATCACAAGCCTATCAGATTTCTTAGATAATCATAGGTAATATACAGTCACTTTTCAATAGCTCCAAAACTGAATTTCCTAAATCTACCCCCTCAGATTTTTAAACTTCAATTAAAAGGGGAAGTACAACCAATACAATTTGGCCGCAGTATCCTTTAGAACAACAAAAACATTAGCCAGAAAATGGCACTTTCAATTGGCAAATTCTCGCTGAACTTAATAATTTTATTTGGCACAACAAGTGGTCTGTAGCTTTTAATCTTAAGCTTTCTAAACTGTTTGGTCCCGGCTATTCTTATGCCACTCTGTCATTTCCTACCAAATCCTCCTCCTTCACAAAAAAACCTTCTAAATCTTCCGCTTTCTTCTCTACAAAAGTTAACCCTGAAAAGCCTTTAAGCAGCTTCTCTTTAACTCTGCAAATCATCCCCCTCCTAACTCTTCTCTAACCCTTTCCACTCCCCTCCCCTTGCCGTTAACCCCTTCCCCCTTCTAGTCCCGTCGCCGCTGCCCCCTCCTTACCTCACCCCACCCGCATGCAGTCACTGCCCGTGCGCCCCTCCCCCGTCTCCCGCTCCAGCCCTCCTCTTCCGCACAGGAGAGTGCAGCACAAACCCGGAGCGTGCACAACTGGCGTAACCGGAGGATAAATGAATAAGGCAAGAACTCCTCAATTACTGTCTGCTGCTGTTTTACTATCAACAAACCTACCCCATCCCTAACAATGTTTAGCCTCTGATTTACAAACACTAAATTTACGTCCCAGTGAGCTGCTTCAATGTGTAAACAACCTTCTACTGTGCAGCTGCCCTAGCCTTATCGCACTCCCCTTAACTCCCTCCAACAAAAAGGATATAGTTTCCAAAAATAAAAAACAATTTTCTAAGCCACAAGTCACTTACTTAAAAATTTCCCTCTCCCCTAGCAAAAAGAAAACTTATTTGTCTATTTAATGAAAGATCAGGCAAGCCTAACTATTTAAAACCATATTTTCAAATGCCCTAATCCATGTCTCCTGGGCTGTGGAGCTCCCCTCAGCTACCCAGAAATTTTTCCTACAGTACCGGAACTTGGAAGTCCAGGTGAAAGTGCCCGCTGCAAACAAACACCGAACACATCTGAGTTAAGGTAGCTTTACAATTGAGACTTTCCCTGTGCTTGGTAAGTGTGTAATTTTTTGTTTATTATGCTCACTTTGCTTTCTTTTGTTTCAATTAGTCTATTGTGTAGTAATGCTAACTAAGTTAATCCAAGGGTCTACATGCAAACTCAGTGGGCTTAAGCCCCACTGACCATAACCCCAGATTTCTAGTTCTCTTTTTAAATTTTGTGCAGTTTGCACAGTTTGCATTTGTGTAAAAAACCAGTAACATTTAAACAGCTCCTACTCCTATGTTCTGTCTTTATAATTTCTTTTGCTGTTGTTCAGCATGGGAAACTCTCAAAATGTGCCAGTTACATCTTTCTTAAAAACTATTCTTAATAATTAGTCTAAATTTAGAGAGTGTCATGAAAATTGTTAATAAGCTATAGCTGCAGCCAGCTGGCCTTTATGAGTGGTATGGCTAGCTATAGCAAACTGTCTCAAGAGAAACAAAGAAATCTGTAAGTTCAAAGAAAAGTTAGTTTAAAAATATATGCAGAACTTCCACCTCTGCTTTAATTTCGTAACTTCCAAAGCAATTAAAAAATATAATAATAATGTAAATGTGCTAGCCTATCAGTTTTTAAAATTAAGAAGTCAAAAAGAACCTAGTCAAAAGGGTCCTTGCAAAAACCTAAAATTACTGAAAGAACATCAAAAGTAACTAATACAATTTAAAAAATCAGCAAAAGTGCAAACTGTCAAAACCATGTTATAAAATAATATCTCTACTAAGGAATCTGATAATGAGAACTTTGACTCCCTCTCTCTATAAAGAATGTTTTGTTTTAAACATTTAGCATCATTCTAACAAGTTTAATTTTAGTGGTAATAGCATGTTGTGTAGAAGGAATAAAGAATGTTTTTCTAATTAAGGGAAAAAGACAAGTAGCTTTGTTCTAAACGACTAATTGTTTAGGAATGTAAAAGAAAGCCTGGAAGGATAGGAATGTGGGATAAAGCTAAGATAAATACAAAAAGTTGTAAAAGGTTTGTAGAGCGGAAAATTTATTTCTGTAATCAAGGTTAAAAGATAGGTACAAAAAGCTGTAAAAAGTTTGTAAAAACAATTATTTCTGCAGTTAAAGTTTAAAAAAAATGGTAAAAACTAGTACTAACACTGCTTAACAACAAAACCTCAAAACTTAAAGAAAAAAGTGGTTTTATAAAACAAAATAGCATTAAATATTTTAACCACTACCCAAAGCACTAATATGCAATGTTGTGGGTATGTGCCTAATAATTCAGAAAATATAAACATACCTCACCATACTGCAAGCTTCTCACATTAAGGTCTTTTGCTGTTTTTATTAAAAAAAGGTTTCCTGGGAGGCGGGGCAAGATGGCAGACTGGTGAGCTGTATGTTTTAGTTACTCCTCCAGGAAAGTAGGTAAAAAGCCAGGAACTGCGTGGACTGGACACCACAGAGCAATCTGTCTTTGGGCATACTTCATACAACACTCATGAAAACGTGGAACTGCTGAGATCAGCGAAATCTGTAAGTTTTTGCGGCCAGGGGACCCGCGCCCCTCCCTGCCAGGCTCAGTCCCGGGGGAGGAGGGGCTGTCAGCTCCAGGAAGGAGAAGGGAGAATTGCAGTGGCTGCTCTCATCGGAAACTCTTTCTACTGATTCAAACTCCAACCATAGATAGACTGAGGCCAGACACCAGAGACTCTGAGAGCAGCCAGCCCAGCAGAGAGGAGACGGGCATAGAAGGAAAACAACACGAGAAGCTCCAAAGTAAAACCAGAGGATTTTTGGAGTTCTGGTGAACACAGAAAGGGGAAGGGCGGAGATCAGGCCTTGAGGCGCATATGCAAATCCCGAAGCAAGGCTGATCTCTCTGCCCAGGGCACCTTTCCTTAATGGCCCTGGTTGCTTTGTCTATTAGCATTTCAATAACCCATTAGATCTCTGAGGAGGGCCGTTTTTTTTTTTTTTTTTTTTTTTTTTTTTTTTTAATCCTTTTTGCTTTTTCTAAAACAATTACTCTAAGAAGCTCAATACAGAAAGCTTCAAAGAATTGAAATTTGGGCACGTCAAGTCAAGAGCAGAAATAAGAGAGCTCTGAGACAAAAGGCAATAATCCAGTGGCTGAGAAAATTCACTAAACAACACAACTTCCCAAGAAAAGGGGGGTGTCCGCTCACAGCCACCATCCTGGTGGACAGGAAACACTCCTGCCCATCGCCAGCCCCATAGCCCAGAGCTGCCCCAGACAACCCAGTGTGACGGAAGTGCTTCAAATAACAGGCACACACCACAAAACTGGGCGTGGACATTAGCCTTCCCTGCAACCTCAGCTGAATGTCCCAGAGCTGGGAAGGGGGAGCAGTGTGAATTAACAGAGCCCCATTCAGCCATCATTTGAGCAGACTGGGAGCCTCCCAACACAGCCCAGCAGCCCAGAACTGCCCTGGGGGGACGGCACTCACCTGTGACATAGCACAGTCATCCCTCAACAGAGGACCCGGGGTGCACAGCCTGGAAGAGGGGCCCACTTGCAAGTCTCAGGAGCCATACGCCAATACCAAAGACTTGTGGGTCAGTGGCAGAGACAAACTGTGGCAGGACTGAACTGAAGGATTAGACTATTGCAGTAGCTTTAAAACTCTAGGATCATCAGGGAGATTTGATTGTTAGGGCCACCCCCCCTCCCCGACTGCCCAGAAACACGCCCCACATACAGGGCAGGCAACACCAACTACACACGCAAGCTTGGGACACCAATTGGGCCCCACAAGACTCACTCCCCCACTCACCAAAAAGGCTAAGCAGGGGAGATCTGGCTTGTGGAGAACAGGTGGCTCGTGGACGCCACCTGCTGGTTAGTTAGAGAAAGTGTACTCCACGAAGCTGTAGATCTGATAAATTAGAGATAAGGACTTCAACTGGTCTACAAACCCTAAAAGAACCCTATCAAGGACAGCAAATGCCACGAGGCCAAAAACAACAGAAAATTATAAAGCATATGAAAAAACCAGACGATATGGATAACCCAAGCCCAAGCACCCAAATCAAAAGACCAGAAGAGACACACCTAGAGCAGCTACTCAAAGAACTAAAGATGAACAATGAGACCCTAGTACGGGATATGAAGGAAATCAAGAAGACCCTAGAAGAGCATAAAGAAGACATTGCAAGACTAAATAAAAAAATGGATGATCTTATGGAAATTAAAGAAACTGTTGACCAAATTAAAAAGATTCTGGACACTCATAGTACAAGACTAGAGGAAGTTGAACAACGAATCAGTGACCTGGAAGATGACAGAATGGAAAATGAAAGCATAAAAGAAAGAATGGGGAAAAAAATTGAAAAACTCGAAATGGACCTCAGGGATATGATAGATAATATGAAACGTCCGAATATAAGACTCATTGGTGTCCCAGAAGGGGAAGAAAAGGGTAAAGGTCTAGGAAGAGTATTCAAAGAAATTGTTGGGGAAAACTTCCCAAATCTTCTAAACAACATAAATACACAAATCATAAATGCTCAGCGAACTCCAAATAGAATAAATCCAAAAAAACCCACTCCGAGACATATACTGATCACACTGTCAAACATAGAAGAGAAGGAGCAAGTTCTGAAAGCAGCAAGAGAAAAGCAATTCACCACATACAAAGGAAACAGCATAAGACTAAGTAGTGACTACTCAGCAGCCACCATGGAGGCGAGAAGGCAATGGCACAATATATTTAAAATTCTGAGAGAGAGGAATTTCCAGCCAAGAATACTTTATCCAGCAAAGCTCTCCTTCAAATTTGAGGGAGAGCTTAAATTTTTCACAGACAAAGAAATGCTGAGAGAATTTGCTAACAAGAGACCTGCCCTACTGGAGATACTAAAGGGAGCCCTACAGACAGAGAAACAAAGACAGGACAGAGAGACTTGGAGAAAGGTTCAGTACTAAAGAGATTCGGTATGGGTACAATAAAGGATATTAATAGAGAGAGGGAAAAATATGGCAAACATAATCCAAAGGATAAGATGGCCGATTCAAGAAATGCCTTCACGGTTTTAACGTTGAATGTAAATGGATTAAACTCCCCAATTAAAAGATATAGATTCGCAGAATGGATCAAAAAAAATGAACCATCAATATGTTGCATACAAGAGACTCATCTTAGACACAGGGACACAAAGAAATTGAAAGTGAAAGGATGGAAAAAAATATTTCATGCAAGCTACAGCCAAAAGAAAGCAGGTGTAGCAATATTAATCTCAGATAAAATAGACTTCAAATGCAGGGATGTTTTGAGAGACAAAGAAGGCCACTACATACTAATAAAAGGGGCAATTCAGCAAGAAGAAATAACAATCGTAAATGTCTATGCACCCAATCAAGGTGCCACAAAATACATGAGAGAAACATTGGCAAAACTAAAGGAAGCAATTGATGTTTCCACAATAATTGTGGGAGACTTCAACACATCACTCTCTCCTATAGATAGATCAACCAGACAGAAGACCAATAAGGAAATTGAAAACCTAAACAATCTGATAAATGAATTAGATTTAACAGACATCTACAGGACATTACATCCCAAATCACCAGGATACACATACTTTTCTAGTGCTCACGGAACTTTCTCCAGAATAGATCATATGCTGGGACATAAAACAAGCCTCAATAAATTTAAAAAGATTGAAATTATTCAAAGCACATTCTCTGACCACAATGGAATACAATTAGAAGTCAATAACCATCAGAGACTTAGAAAATTCACAAATACCTGGAAGTTAAACAACACACTCCTAAACAATCAGTGGGTTAAAGAAGAAATAGCAAGAGAAATTGCTAAATATATAGAGACGAATGACAATGAGAACACAACATACCAAAACCTATGGGATGCAGCAAAAGCAGTGCTAAGGGGGAAATTTATAGCACTAAACGCATATATTAAAAAGGAAGAAAGAGCCAAAATCAAAGAACTAATGGATCAACTGAAGAAGCTAGAAAATGAACAGCAAACCAATCCTAAACCAAGTAGAAGAAAAGAAATAACAAGGATTAAAGCAGAAATAAATGACATAGAGAACAAAAAAACAATAGAGAGGATAAATATCACCAAAAGTTGGTTCTTTGAGAAGATCAACAAGATTGACAAGCCCCTAGCTAGACTGACAAAATCAAAAAGAGAGAAGACCCATATAAACAAAATAATGAATGAAAAAGGTGACATAACTGCAGATCCTGAAGAAATTAAAAAAATTATAAGAGGATATTATGAACAACTGTATGGCAACAAACTGGATAATGTAGAAGAAATGGACAATTTCCTGGAAACATATGAACAACCTAGACTGACCAGAGAAGAAATAGAAGACCTCAACCAACCCATCACAAGCAAAGAGATCCAATCAGTCATCAAAAATCTTCCCACAAATAAATGCCCAGGGCCAGATGGCTTCACAGGGGAATTCTACCAAACTTTCCAGAAAGAACTGACACCAATCTTATTCAAACTCTTTCAAAACATTGAAAAAAATGGAACACTACCTAACTCATTTTATGAAGCTAACATCAATCTAATACCAAAACCAGGCAAAGATGCTACAAAAAAGGAAAACTACCGGCCAATCTCCCTAATGAATATAGATGCAAAAATCCTCAACAAAATACTTGCAAATCGAATCCAAAGACACATTAAAAAAATCATACACCATGACCAAGTGGGGTTCATTTCAGGCATGCAAGGATGGTTCAACATCAGAAAAACAATCAATGTATTACAACACATTAAAAACTCGAAAGGGAAAAATCAATTGATCATCTCAATAGATGCTGAAAAAGCATTTGACAAAATCCAACATCCCTTTTTGATAAAAACACTTCAAAAGGTAGGAATTGAAGGAAACTTCCTCAACATGATAAAGAGCATATATGAAAAACCCACAGCCAGCATAGTACTCAATGGTGAGAGACTGAAAGCCTTCCCTCTAAGATCAGGAACAAGACAAGGATGCCCGCTGTCACCACTGTTATTCAACATTGTGCTGGAAGTGCTAGCCAGGGCAATCCGGCAAGACAAAGAAATAAAAGGCATCCAAATTGGAAAAGAAGAAGTAAAACTGTCATTGTTTGCAGATGATATGATCTTATATCTAGAAAACCCTGAGAAATCAACGATACACCTACTAGAGCTAATAAACAAATTTAGCAAAGTAGCGGGATACAAGATTAATGCACATAAGTCAGTAATGTTTCTATATGCTAGAAATGAACAAACTGAAGAGACACTCAAGAAAAAGATACCATTTTCAATAGCAACTAAAAAAATCAAGTACCTAGGAATCAACTTAACCAAAGATGTAAAAGACCTATACAAAGAAAAACTACATAACTCTACTAAAAGAAATAGAAGGGGACCTTAAAAGATGGAAAAATATTCCATGTTCATGGATAGGAAGGCTAAATGTCATTAAGATGTCAATTCTACCCAAACTCATCTACAGATTCAATGCAATCCCAATCAAAATTCCAACAACCTACTTTGCAGACTTGGAAAAGCTAGTTATCAAATTTATTTGGAAAGGGAAGATGCCTCGAATTGCTAAAGACACTCTAAAAAAGAAAAACGAAGTGGGAGGACTTACACTCCCTGACTTTGAAGCTTATTATAAAGCCACAGTTGCCAAGACAGCATGGTACTGGCACAAAGATAGACATATAGATCAATGGAATCGAATTGAGAATTCAGAGATAGACCCTCAGATCTATGGCCGACTGATCTTTGATAAGGCCCCCAAAGTCACCGAACTGAGCCATAATGGTCTTTTCAACAAATGGGGCTGGGAGAGTTGGATATCCATATCCAAAAGAATGAAAGAGGACCCCTACCTCACCCCCTACACAAAAATTAACTCAAAATGGACCAAAGATCTCAATATAAAAGAAAGTACCATAAAACTCCTAGAAGATAATGTAGGAAAACATCTTCAAGACCTTGTATTAGGAGGCCACTTCCTAGACTTTACACCCAAAGCACAAGCAACAAAAGAGAAAATAGATAAATGGGAACTCCTCAAGCTTAGAAGTTTCTGCACCTCAAAGGAATTTCTCAAAAAGGTAAAGAGGCAGCCAACTCAATGGGAAAAAATTTTTGGAAACCATGTATCTGACAAAAGACTGATATCTTGCATATAGAAAGAAATCCTACAACTCAATGACAATAGTACAGACAGCCCAATTATAAAATGGGCAAAAGATATGAAAAGACAGTTCTCTGAAGAGGAAATACAAATGGCCAAGAAACACATGAAAAAATGTTCAGCTTCACTAGCTATTAGAGAGATGCAAATTAAGACCACAATGAGATACCATCTAACACCGGTTAGAATGGCTGCCATTAAACAAACAGGAAACTACAAATGCTGGAGGGGATGTGGAGAAATTGGAACTCTTATTCATTGTTGGTGGGACTGTATAATGGTTCAGCCACTCTGGAAGTCAGTCTGGCAGTTCCTTAGAAAACTAGATATAGAGCTACCATTCGATCCAGCGATTGCACTCCTCGGTATATACCCGGAAGATCGGAAAGCAGTGACACGAACAGATATCTGCACGCCAATGTTCATAGCAGCATTATTCACAATTGCCAAGAGATGGAAACAACCCAAATGTCCTTCAACAGATGAGTGAATAAATAAAATGTGGTATATACACACGATGGAATACTACGCGGCAGTAAGAAGGAACGATCTGGTGAAACATATGACAACATGGATGAACCTTGAAGACATAATGCTGAGCGAAATAAGCCAGGCACAAAAAGAGAAATATTATATGCTACCACTAATGTGAACTTTGAAAAATGTAAAACAAATGGTTTATAATGTAGAATGTAGGGGAACTAGCAGTAGAGAGCAATTAAGGAAGGGGGAACAATAATCCAGGAAGAACAGATAAGCTATTTAACGTTCTGGGGATGCCCAGAAATGACTATGGTCTGTTAATTTCTGATGGTTGTAGTAGGAACAAGTTCACTGAAATGTTGCTATATTATGTAACTTTCTTGGGGTAAAGTAGGAACATGTTGGAAGTTAAGCAGTTATCTTAGGTTAGTTGTCTTTTTCTTACTCCCTTGCTATGGTCTCTTTGAAATGCTCTTTTATTGTATGTTTGTTTTCTTTTTAACTTTTTTTTTCATACAGGTGATTTGAAAAAAGAAGGGAAAGTTAAAAAAAAAAAAAAAGAAAAAAGACAAACAAGGGGAAAAAAAAAAAAAAAAAAGATGTAGTGCCCCCTTGAGGAGCCTGTGGAGAATGCAGGGGTATTCGCCTACCCCACCTCCATGGTTGCTAACATGACCACAGACATAGGGGACTGGTGGTTTGATGGGTTGAGCCCTCTACCATAAGTTTTACCCTTGGGAAGACGGTTGCTGCAAAGGAGAGGCTAGGCCTCCCTGTATTTGTGCCTAAGAGTCTCCTCCTGAATGCCTCTTTGTTGCTCAGATGTGGCCCTCTCTCTCTGGCTAAGCCAACTTGAAAGGTGAAATCACTGCCCTCCCCCCTACGTGGGATCAGACACCCAGGGAAGTGAATCTCCCTGGCAACGTGGAATATGACTCCCAGGGAGGAATGTAGACCTGGCACCGTGGGACGGAGAACATCTTCTTGACCAAAAGGGGGATGTGAAAGGAAATGAAATAAGCTTCAGTGGCAGAGAGATTCCAAAAGGAGCCGAGAGGTCACTCTGGTGGGCACTCTTATGCACACTTTAGACACCCCTTTTTAGGTTCTAAAGAATTGGGGTAGCTGGTGGTGGATACCTGAAACTATCAAACTACAACCCAGAACCCATGAATCTCGAAGACAGTTGTATAAAAATGTAGCTTATGAGGGGTGACAATGGGATTGGGAAAGCCATAAGGACCAAACACCACTTTGTCTAGTTTATGGATGGATGTGTAGAAAAGTAGGGGAAGGAAACAAACAGACAAAGGTACCCAGTGTTCTTTTTTACTTCAATTGCTCTTTTTCACTCTAATTATTATTCTTGTTATTTTTGTGTGTGTGCTAATGAAGGTGTCAGGGATTGATTTAGGTGATGAATGTACAACTATGTAATGGTACTGTAAACAATCGAAAGTACAATTTGTTTTGTATGACTGCGTGGTATGTGAATATATCTCAATAAAATGATGATTAAAAAAAAAAAAAAAAAAAAAAAAGGTTTCCTTCAATTACTGAGGTGTTATTTCTTGATAAAAGGTTGTAGAAGTGTTTTTCTGAATAATCAGTGTAGGATGCAAAAAGTCTCTTTTATCAAAATAACTTCTTGCACTTCATGTTAACATTATTATGTCCTTGACTGTTTATTTACATTCTTGTACTAAGCATCTTTACATTTAAATTATTGTCTGTCCCTATACTCTTATTTAAATAGGAGGTTACTTAATGAAACCCAATGTATTAGTTAGGGTTCTCTAGGGAAACAGAATCAATGAGAGGTGTCTCTGATTATCAAATTGTAAAAGTGACTCACGCAACTGTGGGTATGCACGAGTCCAAATTCTGTAGAGCCGTCAACAAACCTCAGGAAACGAACCAGCAACTTCGACGAACTCCTCAGGAAATGCTTCACTGGGCAGCCAAAGAAGAAGTGAAGGTCATCTATCTGTCTTGCTTATAAGTCTTCAACTGATTAATTGGATCAAATCCAGCCAATTGCATTCTCTCATTGTGGAAGGCACGCCCTTTGATGAGTCATCAGTCACAGCCGCAGTCAATTGACTGATGATCCAATAAACCAGCCTGTTGGATTATCAACCAGCCTCAAACGTCCTCACAGCAGTTGTTAGGCCAGTGTTTGCTTGACCAGACAGCTGGGTCACCTGGCCAAGTTGACACATGAACCTAACCATCACACCCAAACTGGCTAAACAACGACCTGATAAGGCTCAGGCCTTTTCTAATAGAAACCACAGATTTGAAGTGTAACAAACAAAGCTGTAACACTAGCACAAAGTCCCTTTAACAGCCTTGTTTAGCCAGTAAATAAAACTATGTTTACTCATTTTATAATAAATAAAACTTTGTAAATGTATAAAATTATTATTTGTTTTCTAAGCTATCCATGCCTCAAATAAATATATCCAAGAGAATACTTTGCTAAGTAATTAAATTTAAAAAAAACTTCTCCTTGTAATCACAAAGCAAAAGCTTTAACCCATATCCTCCTAATATGTTCCAAACCTACCAAGGAAGCTACCTTAAAGCACATAAAAAGGTGGGCATAAAAAGCAGCCATAAAATGGCAAACAGCAAAACCCTCTCAAATACTCTAATTTAATAATTGTTATACAAGATTATAAAGCTTATTCATAACTGCAACCTTGTTCAGTAATATAGTAATCAACATACTCATAGAGCCAATATGCTATAAAAAATTTAACAAAACCAAGAAAACAAAATACTTTCACGAATTTCAAAATTCATGCAAAGTTAAATCATATTTTTTAAGAGAAACAATGTAACACCTATACATTCCATTAATCCTTGCCAACAATTGTTTATTACTATTTCAAGATGTATTAACTAAAGTGTTTTAATTATTTGGCAATATTCTAACAAGTTTAAACCTATATTTTTTAGTAAAATGTTATAAAATGTTTTCCTCAATAATCAATGTAAAAGGCAAAATGATTAAATTCATGTAATATGTTATAAGTTGCAGAAGAAACATTTAGACAATGTTATAAGAATTAAAAACTTCTAACCTTCTTTTGGTTACTGATGTGCATAACAACAAACAACAATGTAGTACTGCTAGTTATAATTTCAGTTATTTTTAAAGTGTTATCTGTCACAAAAACAGCCAAATTTCCTTGTAAATTACATTGTTTTACTCTAATGCTTCTCTGAAAGTGCTTGCAGTTAGCTACAAGTCAAAGCTTCATCTTCAACAACAAAGAAACACTTTTAAAAAGAAGCAAGGCAAGAATTTAAATTATGTTCTACCCATTATCTAAGATAACCCTACTAAAAATGTAAAGAAAAATTAGACCTCTATTTTAATGGAAGTGCTTGCATGTTTAAACCAAGCTCCTAGTACTGTGCCTGCATGCTCTCTCCCCATTAGAGTTATTGGTAAGACCCATTCTGTAGTCCCTAAAGCTATAAGGGTGTCAGCCACATCACATGGACGTGCTCCAGAAGTAAATGAACACATGCTGTTACTAAAAACACCTTTTACTACAGACACCTTTGCCTCTGCCTGCCAAAAAAGACTCAGTCACTTAAACTTTTCAGTGAACATTGCCTCCAGACTAGCTCTGATGCATGGTGACAGAGGGTGCTGTGGAACAGCCAACGGAACCCTGGAACCCACCGTCCTGTTTCCCAGAGGACCAACGACGCTGCACTACAACTGCACAAAGAAGATACCTCCCGGAGCTGTAAATGCCAGGGTGATGTGGTTAAAACTTAAAAACATAATTAACACTAAGGCCTGCTCTTATGAGGGGACAGCATGTATGGTATTGTAAACGTAACACCCAATGCAGCTCAGGAAAAACTTGAGTATTCATTAGCATTCAGTGCTACACATATATGTCAAATAAATATAACAATGTCTCTTCAATATTAAATCATATGCAAAATAATAATATTAAAATTATAGTGAACTAAATGCATTTTCTAAGTGGTTAATAAATTTACCATAAAATAGAAAATAGCCCTTATTACCATAGTTTTTATTCTGCTTGTCGTCACTTGTTTGTGTTAATTGTTGCCTATATTATATGTATAAGTTTATGTCCAAAGCATCTTCCAGATTAACATAAGAATCTATTAACCCTTGCTCAGCAAAAAGCAGTTACAAGAAAAAACCTCCACCCACTTCCCCCTTTATAAAAGATGCTCACAAGATACCGTTTCTTAAAAATAAGAAAATGTCTCATACAAAGGAGAAATTTAATTGCTGAGTAAGTCTAAGTAAGTAAAAGATATTCAATAAAACTTTCTCTCAAATTTTCATTCTTTTCTAGGCAATATTCAATAAAACTTTCTCTCAATTTTTCTTTCATTCTTCTCCATGCCTCTACAAACTATTCTACTCCCCCTTATGGGGCCAGTAATTATCCTTATATTAATTTTTCTTTTTGCTCCTTGCCTCTTACAATGTCTAATAAAATTTACCAATAGGTCAACAGCAGCCATGACCAACCAGCAAAACTCCAAAAATATACTGCTACAACGAAAAATTGAAAATCTGCTCCAGCCACAAAAAAGCCTCACTACCAGCCAGTTTCAGCAGAAGATATCCAAACATCAATCTAATAATGCTAGAACTTAGTTCAAAGCAACTCTTACTCAACTCTGTCCATGTCCATCTAGAAGCAGCTAAGCGACAAATGCGATGCCCCTATTCCCTACAAAAGTTGCTTTGAGCTAAGTTAAAGCATTAACCCAAAATTCTACCCAAACCCGTACCAATTTTTTATTAAAAATAAAAGGCAGGAATGTCAGACCCCAGAAAAAAAGAGTCTAACATATAGAAGGAATGTCTAATCCAGGCGCCCTACTGCTTATCTCATAGATTTACCAGGTGGGCCATAAACTAAGGGTTGAAGGCTGTTTTAGAAATCCCAGTCACAGTGGTGCCTGGACCCAGGGGGCAGACAAGGCAAGATCAGATACGCCCATAAGATGAACGACCACAAACAAGCTAAAAGGCCTGCTTCCTCCACATAGATAATATAGTGCACATCAAAGAAGAGTAGTGTGTTAAAACCCTAGTAACCAGTCAGCAGAAACTGATAAGCACTCACCCAATTGAGGCCCCAGAACACACTCAGCAGGACCCTTCCCCCCCCAACACCCAACGTGGGCTTTGTTTTTTTTTTTTTAATCATCATTTTATTGAGATATATTCACATACCACGCAGTCATACAAAACAAATTGTACTTTCGATTGTTTACAGTACCATTACATAGTTGTACATTCATCACCTAAATCAATCCCTGACACCTTCATTAGCACACACACAAAAATAACAATAATAATAATTAGAGTGAAAAAGAGCAATTGAAGTAAAAAAGAACACTGGGTACCTTTGTCTGTTTGTTTCCTTCCCCTACTTTTCTACACATCCATCCATAAACTAGACAAAGTGGAGTTTGGTCCTTATGGTATTCCCAATCCCACTGTCACCCCTCATAAGCTACATTTTTATACAACTGTCTTCGAGATTCATGGGTTCTGGGTTGTAGTTTAATAGTTTCAGGTATCCACCACCTGCTACCCCAATTCTTTAGAACCTAAAAAAGGTTGTCTAAAGTGTGCGTAAGAGTGCCCACCAGAGTGATCTCTCGGCTCGTTTTGGAATCTCTCTGCCACTGAAGCTTATTTCATTTCCTTTCACATCCCCCTTTTGGTCAAGAAGATGTTCTCCATCCCACGATGCCGGGTCTACATTCCTCCCCGGGAGTCATATTCCACGTTGCCAGGGAGATTCACTTCCCTGGGTGTCTGATCCCACGTAGGGGGGAGGGCAGTGATTTCACCTTTCAAGTTGGCTTAGCCATAGAGAGAGGGCCACATCTGAGCAACAAAGAGGCATTCAGGAGGAGACTCTTAGGCACAAATACAGGGAGGCCTAGCCTCTCCTTTGCAGCAACCGTCTTCCCAAGGGTAAAACTTATGGTAGAGGGCTCAACCCATCAAACCACCAGTCCCCTATGTCTGTGGTCATGTTAGCAACCATGGAGGTGGGGTAGGCGAATACCCCTGCATTCTCCACAGGCTCCTCAAGGGGGCACTACATCTTTTTTTTTTTTTCCTTGTTTGTCTTTTTTCTTTCTTTTTTTTTTTTTTTTAACTTTCCCTTCTTTTTTAAATCAACTGTATGAAAAAAAAAGTTAAAAAGAAAACAAACATACAATAAAAGAACATTTCAAAGAGACCATAACAAGGGAGTAAGAAAAAGACAAGTAACCTAAGATAACTGCTTAACTTCCAACATGTTCCTACTTTACCCCAAGAAAGTTACATAATATAGCAACATTTCAGTGAACTTGTTCCTACTACATCCATCAGAAATTAACAGACCATAGTCATTTCTGGGCATCCCCAGAACGTTAAATAGCTTATCTGTTCTTCTTGGATTATTGTTCCCCCTTCCTTAATTGCTCTCTACTGCTAGTTCCCCTACATTCTACATTATAAACCATTTGTTTTACATTTTTCAAAGTTCACATTAGTGGTAGCATATAATATTTCTCTTTTTGTGCCTGGCTTATTTCGCTCAGCATTATGTCTTCAAGGTTCATCCATGTTGTCATATGTTTCACCAGATCGTTCCTTCTTACTGCCGCGTAGTATTCCATCGTGTGTATATACCACATTTTATTTATCCACTCATCTGCTGAAGGACATTTGGGTTGTTTCCATCTCTTGGCAATTGTGAATAATGCTGCTATAAACATTGGCGTGCAGATATCTGTTCGTGTCACTGCTTTCCGATCTTCCGGGTATATACCGAGAAGTGCAATGGCTGGATCGAATGGTAGCTCTATATCTAGTTTTCTAAGGAACTGCCAGACTGACTTCCAGAGTGGCTGAACCATTATACAGTCCCACCAACAATGAATAAGAGTTCCAATTTCTCCACATCCCCTCCAGCATTTGTAGTTTCCTGTTTGTTTAATGGCAGCCATTCTAATCGGTGTTAGATGGTATCTCATTGTGGTCTTAATTTGCATCTCTCTAATAGCTAGTGAAGCTGAACATTTTTTCATGTGTTTCTTGGCCATTTGTATTTCCTCTTCAGAGAACTGTCTTTTCATATCTTTTGCCCATTTTATAATTGGGCTGTCTGTACTATTGTCATTGAGTTGTAGGATTTCTTTGTATATGCAAGATATCAGTCTTTTGTCAGATACATGGTTTCCAAAAATTTTTTCCCATTGAGTTGGCTGCCTCTTTACCTTTTTGAGAAATTCCTTTGAGGTGCAGAAACTTGTAAGCTTGAGGAGTTCCCATTTATCTATTTTCTCTTTTGTTGCTTGTGCTTTGGGTGTAAAGTCTAGGAAGTGGCCTCCTAATACAAGGTCTTGAAGATGTTTTCCTACATTATCTTCTAGGAGTTTAATGGTACTTTCTTTTATATTGAGATCTTTGGTCCATTTTGAGTTAATTTTTGTGTAGGGGGTGAGGTAGGGGTCCTCTTTCATTCTTTTGGATATGGATATCCAACTCTCCCAGCCCCATTTGTTGAAAAGACGATTATGGCTCAGTTCGGTGACTTTGGGGGCCTTATCAAAGATCAGTCGGCCATAGATCTGAGGGTCTATCTCTGAATTCTCAATTCGATTCCATTGATCTATATGTCTATCTTTGTGCCAGTACCATGCTGTTTTGGCAACTGTGGCTTTATAATAAGCTTCAAAGTCAGGGAGTGTAAGTCCTCCCACTTCGTTTTTCTTTTTTAGAGTGTCTTTAGCAATTCGAGGCATCTTCCCTTTCCAAATAAATTTGATAACTAGCTTTTCCAAGTCTGCAAAGTAGGTTGTTGGAATTTTGATTGGGATTGCATTGAATCTGTAGATGAGTTTGGGTAGAATTGACATCTTAATGACATTTAGCCTTCCTATCCATGAACATGGAATATTTTTCCATCTTTTAAGGTCCCCTTCTATTTCTTTTAGTAGAGTTATGTAGTTTTCTTTGTATAGGTCTTTTACATCTTTGGTTAAGTTTATTCCTAGGTACTTGATTTTTTTAGTTGCTATTGAAAATGGTATCTTTTTCTTGAGTGTCTCTTCAGTTTGTTCATTTCTAGCATATAGAAACATTACCGACTTATGTGCATTAATCTTGTATCCCGCTACTTTGCTAAATTTATTAGCTCTAGTAGGTGTATCGTTGATTTCTCAGGGTTTTCTAGATATAAGATCATATCATCTGCAAACAATGACAGTTTTACTTCTTCTTTTCCAATCTGGATGCCTTTTATTTCTTTGTCTTGCCGGACTGCCCTGGCTAGCACTTCCAGCACAATGTTGAATAACAGTGGTGACAGCAGGCATCCTTGTCTTGTTCCTGATCTTAGAGGGAAGGCTTTCAGTCTCTCACCATTGAGTACTATGCTGGCTGTGGGTTTTTCATATATGCTCTTTATCATGTTGAGGAAGTTTCCTTCAATTCCTACCTTTTGAAGTGTTTTTATCAAAAAGGGATGTTGGATTTTGTCAAATGCTTTTTCAGCATCTATTGAGATGATCAATTGATTTTTCCCTTTCGAGTTTTTAATGTGTTGTAATACATTGATTGTTTTTCTTATGTTGAACCATCCTTGCATGCCTGGAATGAACCCCACTTGGTCATGGTGTATGATTTTTTTAATGTGTCTTTGGATTCGATTTGCAAGTATTTTGTTGAGGATTTTTGCATCTATATTCATTAGGGAGATTGGCCGGTAGTTTTCCTTTTTTGTAGCATCTTTGCCTGGTTTTGGTATTAGATTGATGTTAGCTTCATAAAATGAGTTAGGTAGTGTTCCATTTTCTTCAATGTTTTGAAAGAGTTTGAGTAAGATTGGTGTCAGTTCTTTCTGGAAAGTTTGGTAGAATTCCCCTGTGAAGCCATCTGGCCCTGGGCATTTATTTGTGGGAAGATTTTTGATGACTAATTGGATCTCTTTGCTTGTGATGGGTTGGTTGAGGTCTTCTATTTCTTCTCTGGTCAGTCTAGGTTGTTCATATGTTTCCAGGAAATTGTCCATTTCTTCTACATTGTCCAGTTTGTTGCCATACAGTTGTTCATAATATCCTCTTATAATTTTTTTAATTTCTTCAGGATCTGCAGTTATGTCACCTTTTTTCATTCATTATTTTGTTTATATGGGTCTTCTCTCTTTTTGATTTTGTCAGTCTAGCTAGGGGCTTGTCAATCTTGTTGATCTTCTCAAAGAACCAACTTTTGGTGATATTTATCCTCTCTGTTGTTTTTTTGTTCTCTATGTCATTTATTTCTGCTTTAATCCTGTTATTTCTTTTCTTCTACTTGGTTTAGGATTGGTTTGCTGTTCATTTTCTAGCTTCTTCAGTTGATCCATTAGTTGTTTGATTTTGGCTCTTTCTTCCTTTTTAATATATGCGTTTAGTGCTATAAATTTCCCCCTTAGCACTGCTTTTGCTGCATCCCATAGGTTTTGGTATGTTGTGTTTTCATTTTCATTCGTCTCTATATATTTAGCAATTTCTCTTGCTATTTCTTCTTTAACCCACTGATCGTTTAGGAGTGTGTTGTTTAACCTCCAGGTATTTGTGAATTTTCTAAGTCTCTGATGGTTATTGACTTCTAATTGTATTCCATTGTGGTCAGAGAATGTGCTTTGAATAATTTCAATCTTTTTAAATTTATTGAGGCTTGTTTTATGTCCCAGCATATGATCTATTCTGGAGAAAGTTCCGTGAGCACTAGAAAAGTATGTGTATCCTGGTGATTTGGGATGTAATGTCCTGTAGATGTCTGTTAAATCTAATTCATTTATCAGATTGTTTAGGTTTTCAGTTTCCTTATTGGTCTTCTGTCTGGTTGATCTATCTATAGGAGAGAGTGATGTGTTGAAGTCTCCCACAATTATTGTGGAAACATCAATTGCTTCCTTTAGTTTTGCCAGTGTTTCTCTCATGTATTTTGTGGCACCTTGATTGGGTGCATAGACATTTACGATTGTTATTTCTTCTTGCTGAATTGCCCCTTTTATTAGTATGTAGTGCCCTTCTTTGTCTCTCAAAACATCCCTGCATTTGAAGTCTATTTTATCTGAGATTAATATTGCTACACCTGCTTTCTTTTGGCTGTAGCTTGCATGAAATATTTTTTTCCATCCTTTCACTTTCAGTTTCTTTGTGTCCCTGTGTCTAAGATGAGTCTCTTGTATGCAACATATTGATGGTTCATTTTTTTTGATCCATTCTGCGAATCTATATCTTTTAATTGGGGAGTTTAATCCATTTACATTCAACGTTAAATCCGTGAAGGCATTTCTTGAATCGGCCATCTTATCCTTTGGATTATGTTTGCCATATTTTTCCCTCTCTCTATTAATATCCTTTATTGTACCCATACCGAATCTCTTTAGTACTGAACCTTTCTCCAAGTCTCTCTGTCCTGTCTTTGTTTCTCTGTCTGTAGGGCTCCCTTTAGTATCTCCAGTAGGGCAGGTCTCTTGTTAGCAAATTCTCTCAGCATTTCTTTGTCTGTGAAAAATTTAAGCTCTCCCTCAAATTTGAAGGAGAGCTTTGCTGGATAAAGTATTCTTGGCTGGAAATTCCTCTCACTCAGAATTTTAAATATATCGTGCCACTGGCTTCTTGCCTCCATGGTGGCTGCTGAGTAGTCACTACTTAGTCTTATGCTGTTTCCTTTGTATGTGGTGAATTGCTTTTCTCTTGCTGCTTTCAGAACTTGCTCCTTCTCTTCTATGTTTGACAGTGTGATCAGTATATGTCTCGGAGTGGGTTTTTTTGGATTTATTCTATTTGGAGTTCGCTGAGCATTTATGATTTGTGTATTTATGTTGTTTAGAAGATTTGGGAAGTTTTCCCCAACAATTTCTTTGAATACTCTTCCTAGACCTTTACCCTTTTCTTCCCCTTCTGGGACACCAATGAGTCTTATATTCGGACGTTTCATATTATCTATCATATCCCTGAGGTCCATTTCGAGTTTTTCAATTTTTTTCCCCATTCTTTCTTTTATGCTTTCATTTTCCATTCTGTCATCTTCCAGGTCACTGATTCGTTGTTCAGCTTCCTCTAGTCTTGTACTATGAGTGTCCAGAATCTTTTTAATTTGGTCAACAGTTTCTTTAATTTCCATAAGATCATCTATTTTTTTATTTAGTCTTGCAATGTCTTCTTTATGCTCTTCTAGGGTCTTCTTGATTTCCTTCATATCCCGTACTATGGTCTGATTGTTCATCTTTAGTTCTTTGAGTAGCTGCTCTAGGTGCTGTGTCTCTTCTGGTATTTTGATTTGGGTGCTTGGGCTTGGGTTATCCATATCGTCTGGTTTTTTCATATGCTTTATAATTTTCTGTTGTTTTTGGCCTCGTGGCATTTGCTGAACTTGATAGGATTCTTTTAGGGTTTGTAGACCTATTGAAGTCCTTATCTCTAATTTATCAGATCTACAGCTTCGTGGAGTACACTTTCTCTAACTAACCAGCAGGTGGCGTCCACGAGCCACCTGTTCTCCACAAGCCAGATCTCCCCTGCTTAGCCTTTTTGGTGAGTGGGGGAGTGAGTCTTGTGGGGTCCAATTGGTGTACCAAGCTTGCGTGTGTAGTTGGTGTTGCCTGCCCTGTATGTGGGGCGTGTTTCTGGGCAGTCGGGGAGGGGGGGTGGCCCTAACAATCAAATCTCCCTGATGATCCTAGAGTTTTAAAGCTGCTGCAATAGTCTAATCCTTCAGTTCAGTCCTGCCACAGTTTGTCTCTGCCACTGACCCACAAGTCTTTGGTATTGGCGTATGGCTCCTGAGACTTGCAAGTGGGCCCCTCTTCCAGGATGTGCACCCCAGGTCCTCTGTTGAGGGATGACTGTGCTATGTCACAGGTGAGTGCCGTCCCCCCAGGGCAGTTCTGGGCTGCTGGGCTGTGTAGGGAGGCTCCCAGTCTGCTCAAATGATGGCTGAATGGGGCTTTGTTAATTCACACTGCTCCACCTTCCCAGCTCTGGGACATTCAGCTGAGGTTGCAGGGAAGGCTAATGTCCACGCCCAGTTTTGTGGTGTGTGCCTGTTATTTGAAGCACTTCCGTCACACTGGGTTGTCTGGGGCAGCTCTGGGCTATGGGGCTGGCGATGGGCAGGAGTGTTTCCTGTCCACCAGGATGGTGGCTGTGAGCGGACACCCCCCTTTTCTTGGGAAGTTGTGTTGTTTAGTGAATTTTCTCAGCCACTGGATTATTGCCTTTTGTCTCAGAGCTCTCTTAGTTCTGCTCTTGACTTGACGTGCCCAAATTGCAATTCTTTGAAGCTTTCTGTATTGGGCTTCTTAGAGTAATTGTTTTAGAAAAAGCAAAAAGGATTTAAAAAAAAAAAAAAAAAAAACGGCCCTCCTCAGAGATCTAATGGGTTCTTGAAATGCTAATAGACAAAGCAACCAGGGCCATTAAGGAAAGGTGCACAGGGCAGAGAGATCAGCTTTGCTTCGGGATTTGCATATGCGCCTCAAGGCCTGAGCTCCGCCCTTCCCCTTTCTGTGTTCACCAGAACTCCAAAAATCCTCTGCTTTTATTTTGGAGTTTTTCGTGTTGTTTTTTTTCTATGCCTGTCTCCTCTCTGCTGGGCTGGCTGCTCTCAGAGTCTCTGGTGTCTGGTCTCAGTCTATCTATGGTTGGAGTTTGAATCAGTAGAATGAGTTTTCGATAAGAGCAGCCACTGCAGTTCTCCCTTCTCCTTCCCGGAGCTGACAGCCCCTCCTCCCCCGGGACTGAGCCTGGCAGGGAGGGGCGCGGGTCCCCTGGCCGCAAAAACTTACAGATTTCGCTGATCTCAGCAGTTCCACGTTTTCATGAGTGTTGTATGAAGTATGCCCAAAGACAGATTGCTCTGTGGTGTCCAGTCCACGCAGTTCCTGGCTTTTTACCTACTTTCCTGGAGGAGTAACTAAAACTTACAGCTCACCAGTCTGCCATCTTGCCCCGCCTCCCCAACGTGGGTTTTTCCTTTCAAAAATGCTGCTCTCAGATAGAGGGCCACAGCCATTTTTTCCTTTCTTTCTTTTCTGATGGCTCCCACCTGCTATCTTCTGCTTTCTTCCTCTAATAAACCTTAAACTCTCTACTTAAACCATGACTCGCTGCGTTATGTGAATTCTTGAACGGTTCTGGACCTAACAATCCCTTATCCCAATCCTGCTTAATCTATGCCCCTCTCTTCTTAAGAATACTTTGGGTAGGTGAGGCTCAAATTTGTACTGAGAGGCTGGGGGCCCAATCTGAACTAGGACTACTGGAAGGATACAGAGGTTCTAGACCAGTCAGAATGAACAAAACCACAAACAAGGAGGTCTTGTTTTATAGATGATCAGGTCAGAGGGTACAGGTTCAACCATATTCTGGGGTTCCCTAGCCCAACTGCTTGATAATAACATTAGCCAAAAACCCTCAACATAATTCACAAAATTCTTATTCCTTGAGGGAAACTCCAAGAGTTGTACCAAAAACATGACATTAAAACTAATGTAGTAAAGGCAATATGCCTCAAGAACTATTAACTCTCCCATACCCTTTAACTTGGAAATTGTCTTCTAAGAATCTATCGTTAGGAAAGGATCGGCGGTACAGATGAAGACATATGCAAAGAGCAAAAATTGGAAAACAACATAAACCCTCAACATAAGGGAATGGTCAAGTGACATGCAGAAAGGATTATAATATGGCCATTACATATATTTATGAATAATTTTTAATGACAAGGGAAAATCCTCAAAATATCATATTAAGGGGAAAAATAGGCTAAAACTGATATATATGATATGATATCAAGTTAAAAATATATTTTTATATATTTCTAAAAACATGAAATACAGCACGAGTTTAAAAATGTTGATAAACAGTAGTTTTTATTTTCTTTTTTAAGCTTTTCTTCTCCCAAGTTTTCTGCAATGAGTGTTTTATTTTTATAATCAAGGGGAAAAGTGTATTTTTGTTTTAATCAATATAGTATCAAAGATAAGACTAAGGCTTCCTTGATTGGGTATTATTATGAACTATTTTGATATTAAACCTGGGTACCTTTAGGCAGGCTCCTTCTCTGGGTGGCAGGGAGTGATGTGGCAGGTGCCTTAGTCACGGAAGAACCAGCTCCAGTAAATGCAGACAACCTTTTCTATAAGTAAGACATAAACACAGCAACTGACACATGTATTGAGCTAAAAGGGCATATGTAGTTCAATCATTTCCAAGATTAAGCTTGCGTATTATCAATGAAAGAAGCCACTTGGGTCGATGCTTAAGTCAAACTCATTGTTCAAACACCACCTCCACTAGGAAGATTTCTTCCCCCTCTGCCTCCTCAGCACTCAGTACTTACCCCTTTGTTTTACATCAGGCCCATCTTTCTCACTAGGTAGGGAGGTCCTTTGGGGCAGGGACTATGTCTTTCTTATTCACACTAGAAGAGGGCCTGATATGGTGCCTGGCACTTAGAACCTGTCCAATGAACAGCCTGGATGAAAACAGAAATATTCCTTGTCATTTCTTTACTTAAGCAAAGGAAATTGGACATGAGAAGAGAAGCCATGGGGAGCAGCCAGACACTGAAAGTCATCGGAACCCAGAAGAGAAAGGAAATGCCCAAGCAAGTTTACAAGTTTCATTGAGGGCTGTTTTAGTTTCCTGGCTGCTAGAACAAATAAATACCACACAATGGATTGGCTTAATAAAAGGAATTTATTAGTTCACAGTTTCAGAGGCTAGAAGGTTTGCTTCCTCCTGGGATCAGTGTCTTCTGGTTGGCTGGCAATTTTTGGGCTTCCTTGGCTTTTCTGTTTCATAGCAATGCACGTGGTAGTGTCTTTTCCTCTCTTCTGAGTTCTGACGACTTTCAGTTTCTGGCTGCTCCCCATGGCTTCTTTTCCCGTGTCCAATTTCCTTTGTTTAAAGGCCTTCGGCCATATTGGATTAAGGCCTGACCTCATTAAGTTTGGGCACACCTTAACTAATAACATCTTTAAACATTTTATTAACAAATGGGTTCACACCCAGAAGACCACAGATTGGGACCTGAACATACTTTTTGTGGGTGACAGGATTCAATCCCCAACAAGGGTGGTGCCAAGCTCTACTACCCGCCTTCCATTCAGAACCAGACCATGTGCCACACCTCCTTACACCAGTCAGGGGCTACAGGCTGACAGGCGCCACCTGCTGGGCAGAAAAGCACAGTGACTTGAGGCCTCATAGGGTATATCAATCTTCTAAGACACCCTCAGGGAAACCAGAAACTATTGCCTCCTTCCAAGACCTGAGTCTGTTCTGGTCTGGGAAAACCTGATTGGGGTAACCAAGGAAACCAGATGCCTAGAGAACAGAAAACTACAACCAACACTAAGAAAAACAAAGTTATGGCCCAGTCAAAGGAACAAACTTACACTTCAACTGAGATACAGGAATTTAAACAACTAATGCTAAATCAATTCAAGAAGTTTAGGGAAGATATGGCAAAAGAGATGAAGCATATAATGAAAACACTGAGCGTACATAAGGTAGAAATCGAAAGTTTGAATAAACAACTGGCAGAATCTATGGAAATGAAAGGCACAACACAAGGGATGAAAGACACAATGGAAACATACAACAGCAAATCTCAAGAGACAGAAGAAAACACTCAGGAACTGGAGAACAAGACACCTGAAAGAACACAAAAGGATAAAGAAAAGAATGGAAAAATATGAGCAACGTCTCCGGGAACTGAAGGACAACATGAAATGCAGGAGAAGGGAAAAGGGGCAGAAGCAATAATAGAGCAATTAATCAATGAAAATTTCCCATCTCTTATGAAAGACATAAAAGTACAGATCCAAGAAGTGCAGCATACCCAAACAGAATAGACCTGAATAGGCCTATGCCAAGACACTCAATAATCAGATTAATCAAACGTCAAAGATAAAGAGAGAATCCTGAAAGCAGCAAGAGAAAAGTGATCCATCACATACAAAGGAAGCTTGATAAGACTATATGTGGATTTCTCAATAGAAACCATGGGGCAAGAAGGAAGTAGGGTGATATATTTAAGATACTGAAGGAGAAAAACCACCAACTAAGAATCCTATATCTGGCAAAACTGTCCCTCCAATATGAGGAAGAGCTTAAAATATTCTGACAGACAATGACAGTTTGTGAACAAGATACCTGCTCTACAGGAACACAAGGAAGCACTGCAGACAGAAAGGAAAAGACAGGAGTGAGATGTTTGGAAAACAATTTTGGGAGATAGCAGCACAGCAATGTAAGTACACTGAACAAAGATGACTGTGAGTATGGTTGAAAGAGGAAGGTTAGGACCATGTGGGACACCAGAAGGAAGGAAGAAAGATAAAGACTGGGACTGTATAACTCAGTGAAACCTACGGTGCTCATCGATTGTAATAAAAGGTACAAATGTGTTTTTACATGAGGTAGAACAAATGAACGTCAACATTGCAAGGTGTTAAAAATAGGGTGGGATTGGGGGGAAAATACAATCAATGCAAACCAGAGACTGTAATTAACAGAAACATTGTATTACACTTCCTTTCATATAACAAAGGCAATATACCAAAGCTAAATGCATATGGGGGTGGGGGGGACATAGGGGAAGGGTACGGGACTCCTGGCATTGGTGATGTTGTCTGACTATTCTACTTTAATTTAATGCTATCTCTTTTTTTGTTGCTTTCTAGCTGTCATTTTTCTCTCTTTTTTCTTTTTCTTTTGTCTCTCTATCTTCTTTGACTCTTCCTCCTTCCTTGTGGAAAACATGGAGATGTCCTTATACAGATAGTGGCGATGATGCTGAATACATAAATACATAAATACAGGGAACCAACGATTGTTTACTTAGGATAGAATGTATGGTGTGTGAACAAAACCATCTTAGAAAAAAATGGGTTGATGAAGAAACCTCGAGGGCACTATATTGAGTGAAATAAGACAGACACATAAGGACAAATATTGCAGGGTCTCACTGATATGAACTAATTATAATATGTGAACTCACAGACATGAAATATAAGTTACCAGGATATAGAACAAGGCTAAAGAATGGAGAGTGGTTGCTTATGAGCAGAATGTTCAACTAGGGGGAACTTAAACATTTGGAAATGGACAGAGGTGATGGTAGCATGTTGTGAGAATAACTAACAGTGCTGAATGGTGTGTGAAGGTAGTGGAAAGGGTAAACTCAGAGTCACGTATGTTACCAGAAGGAAAGTTGGAGGTTAAAAGATAGGAATGTATAAAACAGTGAATCTTGTGGTGGACAAGGTCCGTGATTAAATGCACAAATATTAGAAATCTCTCATGAACTAAAACAAATGTATGACACTAAAGAAGTTAATAATAGAGGGGCATATAGGAAAAAATATATATACCTATTGCAAACTATATACTACAGTTAGTAGTATTTTAACATTCTTTCATCAACAGTAACAAATGTACTAAACCAAAACGATGAATCAACAATGGAGGGGGTGGTGGTTAGGGGTATGAGAGGATTTGAGTCTCCTTTTTTTGTCTTTATTTCTTTTCTGGAGTAATAAAAACATTCTAAAAATTGAAAAAAAAATAATTCTGGTGATGGATGCACAGCTGTATGATGGTACCAAGGGCAACTGATTGTACACTTTAGATCTTTGGATAATTGTATGGTATGTGAACAATCTCAATTAAAAGAAATGGATTTAGAGACATCTTTTTACTTTGGATCACTGAGCCCTTTAGGCTGACCCCATGAGTGTGTAATGCAGAATTTGTGCACTTACGAAGTCAGTCCATTTTGAAGGCGGGGTTTCCGAGGGCCTAAGGAGAGAATCCAGTCTCTTCATTTTCTCCTGGACACTTGTAACTTTATCAGGTAAGGTTTGAATGGATTCTTGACTGTTCCAGCAAGAAGTAGACCCTGTTTTAATTGTAAATGTAATACTTTCAAGAAAATCTTTATACCAACTGACAGCTGAAGAAATTTACCCTATTGTAGAAAAGAGGGCAGTTAGTGTTTGAATCCTTTACATTATTAAACAACAAACAAACAAAAAAACCTTCAATATCTGTACCAGGGATTTTCCAGATTGTTTATAACCGAAATAAGTACTGATCTGAGACATAGCTCCTCAAGGGATAAAAAAAAAAAATGACTATCTCCAAGCATCACCATCAAAATAAAGGGAGATTTTTAGAACAACAAATATACAGGTAATAAGGACACTAAAGAAAGGATATCTGATGCTGGTTGTGTACTGATATAGGACTCAGAAATATGTAAGTTTCAGCACAAGGTACTGTTGAAGTCGCAAACTCTAGACAATCCAATGTTTTTGCACTAAATTCAATAGTGCTTAGAGTACAGAGTAGAATTTGCATGTCTCTACCACTGCCATCAAAAACCCAGCAGCAACCACCACCAATTCTACCTGGCCTCCCATATCCCCTTCAGCTTTGGCCCTAAAGAAATACCACCTCACCATGAGAAAAACAGCCATTGGGTCTGCCCTGAGGCCTGGATGCCAGGAGCCAAGTTAGCTCCTCTCCCAAAGCATTTCTCTTCCCTGTGGGAGATTACCTGAGCTGAGCGGAGTGCTGACACTAGTAGGTGCATGGCTTATTCTGGGAGTTTTGCTTGAGGTTTCCTTAAAAGAACGGTCTTGTTCATTGGAGATACTAGACAGATCTTGAATATCTGTCAATGATCTAAAGAATTAAGATTAGAGTGCAAAGTAATTGAGAGATGTTGAGAAAAATCAAATAATATATTCTCAAGATGTACTTTTCATGTATGCCCTTGACAAAATATTTAATTGGCAATAGGCCAGAATTAGAGAATATCTTAGAATACCTTATATATCTTAAAGAGATATTAGAGAGTATCTTAATGTGCTAATGAAGGTGTCAGGGATTGATTTAGGTGATGAATGTACAACTATGTAATGGTACTGTGAACAATCGAATGTACGATTTGTTTTGTATGACTGTGTGGTATGTGAATATATCTCAATAAAATGAAGATTAAAAAAAACAGACATAAGGAAAAGGAAATATAGAATGTAAGCTTTGTATCATTGTTGAATCTCTTGTACTTCTTAGCTGCGCTTAATGGGATTGCATAAAAGAATGTTCTTATTCATGGGAAGTGTATATGTGAATTATAGTGTTTGTTCAAGGGTGTGTGCAGATAGCTCTCATATGTTCAGAAGACAGCACAATAGATGACGGATGATAGATAAGGAGGGAGGGAGGGAGGGAAAGAAATAGCAATGTGACAGCATGTTAAGTTGGTGGATTGGGCTATCAGGGGAGGGGGGTCAGGATATGATGGAATTCTGTGCATGGGGTTAGTATTGTTTTTGCAACTGTTCCTATAACTTTGAATTTATTTCAAAATAAAAAAAAATTATTGAGGAAAAAAAACAGATACTAACTTTAAAACATATTTCAGCAGCTAAATCTATTTACATAAATGAAAGGATATTTTTGTGGAAAACAGATTTAATCTACTACAGGTATAAACTTATATTCTTATTATCATTGTATTTCCTTGGTTGTAAGATGATATTAATTATAAATTGCATCATCAATTTAACAGTTTTTTGGTGAAAGAAGTAACACATTCACATTACATGTACACATAAGAATGGGAAGAATGTGGACTCTTAAAAAACAAGGAAAGACTGTCTCATTAAAATCAAGACTTTAAACAGCATCTTTAAGCAACTCTGTGGTGGCCGTACATGTCTTTCTCTTTCAATTCCTTTGGTGACTCCTTTAATGTCTCTTCTTGTTCACCTTCAGCTCTGAAAGAGAGAAAGTGAGAAAATTATATGAATCCCCTCTCTTGGCAAAGTGCACTAACTTGGTACAAGAGGCCAGTTTATTGTTTCAGCACAGTTTATTGTTTCTGTGCAGCAGAAAGTACACTAAGTTCAGAAGTGGGAAGCATGGGCTCTGATCCTGGCTCTGCCAGTAACTAAGCACACGTTCTTACGCAAATCTGGGCCTTGTTCTGGGTCTCAGTTTCCTCTCTAGAGACAGAATAAATGATCTCTAAGGGTCAGTCCAGCTCTGACAATGGCCGATGCCTATGTGATAGCAAGCAAGTTCCTGAAGAAATCAGTGAAGCATAGGAACTTTCCTGGGAGATGGATGTTGGAGCAGGGAGCACAAAAATGGGACCTTAGCAACAGTGACACAGCTTCCTGTCACAGAGTATCAAGTGAGGCCAAGAGAGGTTTATGCCAAAAATGGCCAGAAAAGAATACTGAAGACAAACATGACCCTTTTATACTTTAAGCAGCATATAAGATTCAATTTCAACACAGTAAGCCAGGTCCCATGCTAAATTCTTCCATATATGTTTTCACGTTTTAACTCTTAACAACAATCCTGTGAAACCAATAATATAAAGGAAAGAAAACGGATTTTTTTAAATTACTTTATCTATGAAATAAAAAAAAACATCTCCAAGCAAAATAAAGCAAAGCAATGGGAAAAACAAATATCCTGAAATAACTTCATTCCTTCCAATATATTCCTACCATACCAAAAGAAAATTAATGAATCAAACTGGTTTGAGTTGTGACTTTATTGGGGCCGTTCACCAAAATTTTCTCAGGTCCTAGGCACATAGTCTGTTAGTACTTTTTGACCTTATTAATTTATATAAATGGCCACATGACTTGTTTTAGCCAATGAAACGTGACTGAAAGTGTTGTGAGTAAATTCTGGGCAGAAACTTTAAAAGCCAGTGAACTATTCACTAGTTCCCTTTCTGCGTCAGCAATCAAGAAAGCGCAAAGATGAAGCCTCCCTCAGCCTGGGTCTCTGGTAGAAGGTAATACAGAACAGAACACCACCAAGCAACCCACGGCAGACATGGAACATGAGCAAGAAACAAACTTCTGTTGTTTTAAGCCGTTACGATTTGGTGATTATTGCATAGTATAATCTTGTCTATCCTAACTGTCACAGCCCCTTACTAGCTTTGTGACCTTAGCAAAAATACTTAAAACCCTCTGAACTTTGCTTTCTTCATTGGCAAAATGGAGATAACAGTATGGACCTCAGAAGGTAGTTGTGTGAATTAAATTAGACAATAAAATGGAGTGCCTGGCACATGGTAGATGCTAAGGCAATAGTTGCTATAACTACTATAGATGAGTAAACTGATACCCTGGGGGCAAGGAGGCCAGGTACTTTACAATTATTATTACTTTTTGTTTATTAATATTTTCTTATTTATTAGAGCAGTTACAGGTTTACAGAACAATCATAAAAATATGGAATGCTTCACGAATTTGCATGTCATCCTTGTGCAGGGGCCATGCTTCTCTGTATTGTTCCAATTTTATAATATGTGCTGCCAAAGAGAGCACTTATTACTTTTTTTAAATTAAACTTCTTATTTTGAGGTAATTGTAGATTCAAATGCAATTGTAAGAAATAATACAGAGAGATCCTATGTTTCCCTTTATCCAGTTTCTTCCAGTTTAACATCTTGCAAAACTATAGTACATCACATCCAGGATATTGACATTGATAACACTGATATAGTCAAAGTACAGAACATTTCCAACATCATGAGGATCCCTCACATTGCCCTTTTGTTACACACCCACCTCCTCCATAATCCCAGCAACTGCTAATCTGTTCTCTATTTCTATAATTTTGTTATTTTAAGAATATGATATAAATGGAATCATACAGAAAATAACTTTTGGGGATTGATTTTTTTCACTCTGGAGACTTATCCAGGTTGCTGTGTACAATAGTTCATTCTTGTTACTGAGTAGTATTTCATGTTACAGGTGTGTTTAACCATTCACCTTTTGAAGGACATCTGGATTCTGGATTGCTTCCAGTTTATTTTGAATAAAGCTGCTATAAACATTTGGGTATATGTTCCTGTGTGAACCAAAGTCTTCTTTTCTCTGGTATAGATGCTGAGGAGTTACATTATTATTTTAAATTCCCATGTCATTCTTAGTAAGGATTCTTATCCCTATTTTACAGATGAGGAAACAGAATGGGGGTAGGGGGAGATGAGAAACTTGACCAAGGACAGAGAGATGGAAAGGCAGAGTCAACATCTGAACACAGATAATGCCTTGTTTTCACTGCCCCTCACGATTCTGCTGAACAAGTCCTAACAAGCTAAGTTGCTCAAAGCTAATTTTTATAATATGATGGCTAATACATTTGAAGACAAGCAATACACAAATATGGGATATTAATGCCATTTAAAATTGCAAATTTAAAATTGTGAATAAGAAAATAACAGCCCATACCTTTGTACAGGTTGGAACTGAGTTTGGGTCAAAATCTCAGCATTCTTTCCGAGGATTTTTCTCATCATTTGGAACCTTTCCTCGCCTGAAAGAAAAAGTAAATGTCACTTTTATACTGAATTTTTTCCAACCCTGATTATTTATTTTCATTTTCTAGAATGTCCTTTGGTATGGTCCCAGATTAAGAAATAATCTGGATAAACAAAGTGCTTCGCCGGTGGGATTTGGATTGAGTGCTGTAGAAGAAGTTTTTGCCCTGAAAGTTTATTTTCCTTGCTTAGAGTGGAGAACTATATTCTGAAACTCAGAATACAATCAAGCCATTTACTGGCCTTTCAGTTATAACTGCACAGTTACTTCTAGAGACAAACGTCGTTTTGTCTTTCCAGGAAGACAAATTGAACCGTTTCCTGTCAACAGACACCAGAGGGCGTCAAAACGAAGAACTGTTGTTCACTACAGATTCCAAATAGAGAACACCATTAGCTAGCTGATCATTCCTAGAGCGCTGTGACTCCCGGCCATCAAACCCCATGTAGAGTTGGGGCAGGGGTGGGGTCAATTGTCTTCTGTTCTCCTTGGCATCAAGTGTCTGAGGTTACTCTTCCCCAGTTTTCACTGAGATACTCTGCAGACCTCCAGACCTACAGGGCCAATACTCATTTTCCTTCCCACCCTAGTATTACCCTGGTTTATAGAGAAGGAGACACACAGAGCAGCCTGTCCTGTTGCCAAATGTCCTAGACGTCCCCCACCCCACTCTTAGGTCCAGGCAGTCTAGAGGGCACTGAATTGAGAAAGCCCAACAGAAGAATGCCACCTTTAGCTAGTACAAAGGAACTCTGAAACCCTATCAGTGGAGAGGTGTTGGGGTCCTCTTCCTGTGACCCTCATTTAACATAAAAAATACTTAGAAAGCACAAACTAATTCCTAAGAAGCACAGTTTAGAGCTGGAGGGAAATTACAGATTTCAGATTCCAAGGTCACCCTTCACTTTACAGGGGTAACACCAAAGTAGCCCTGGGGTAACACCAAAGGTCATATAGAAAAAGTCAGGCCAGAGATGGGCCTGGAGTCCTGTATGTCTACCACTGTACCCCTGTCACAGTGGGGATATATCAGAGTTTAGGTGGAGTGGAAGGCAGAAAAGGACTGAAAGAACGGAGTAGAAATCAGAGACCTTTTCATGTGCTTCAGCTATCGGTATCTGTATCAAACTAGCCCTGGTTTTCTCACCCGTCTGCCCTAGAGCTTCTCCACCCCACCCAAACCTACTCCAAACACAAATGAAGAGGTCTCATATAGGCCAGGCCCAAACACAAAGCGATCATGGTCCAAGGCTCTGCATAAAGAGGTGGGTGGCCCAAGCCCTAGGTCTGGGGACTTTGAGGACATATTATCCTAAGAACTTAAGTGTTCCTCTAAAAGCTTCTGAAATGTTCCTGATTCTAGTAGGGGCCCTGAATCAGGTCAGAGTTGGAAGCCAGAGTGTGTAGTTGGAGGAAAAGAGTTCAAAATCCTACTCTGCCTGGGTTCTGAGTATTGAGACATGACTGTGGACAGCTACATGGATTGGTAAGTGAATGACACAGGTTTTTAGACAGATGGTTGTATACCTTATAAGAACAAAAGTATGCAATATTTACCTGTCTATAATAGAGTCAACAGTTCACTTATATCTTGTCTTGGTCCACACCCCTGGTTGTTGATCTAAGGTTAACATCTCATGAAAGTGAAAGTCATACAGAACCTAAGGCCTCCCAAGGGGTGGGTGTTATGCTAAATCTGCACTGTTGGCTGCTAATAACTCTACTAAAATGCTAAGCAAGCAAAGGAAAATGATGGTGCAACTCCACTTTTTGGTGTGGAGAAAGACAGTGAAACCTATTTCCAGTTGTTTTTGTGCCAACACTAACTGTGTGATTTGGGTAAATCAGCAAAGCTAACTGAGAACCTGCTGTATGCCACTAAGGAGCCTAAAATATAGTAGGAAGGGAAAAGGAAAAGAAAATCTATGACTACAATGTATGCTACAAAATTGTGACAGAAGATATAAATAACATGATATGCAGATATCATAGGCTGGTGAGGAGCAGGAGATTTGCTTTAACGAGAGAAATTCACTCTTCAGTTTTCTCATCTATAAAATGAAAGGCCCGGATGAGGATATCTCTAAGGACCCTTCCAGCTCTCAACATCTGTGACCCTACAGAAAGTGGAGGCAAGTGATTCTCACAGGAATCTGCCCTAATGACTTATTACCAGAGCCTTGAAGTTGTGCAAATGCACCTTGTGTTCCTTCTGAGTCCTCTTCTATGGGACTTGAGGTCTACAAAAGAATGAAAAAACAATAAAGAAAGGAGAATCACTGGGGACAGACATATCAAAAGGCAGAGAAAGAGTTCCCTAATGTTCTTGAACCTTGAAAATTTTCATCTGCATATTTTATAGAAAAATAAATCTGCTTCATAAGCATTAAGAATTTATGTGTACTATATGTTCCTCCTCAATAAGCCCTCCCCCTCCCATTTTGAGGAGGAATCACGTGACTTCTCCTTTCTTCAAATCATTATCCCCTCTTCACCCCAACCTTCCAACAAAGACATTTTGGTTCTTAGGAGCTTTATCCCAGAATAACCAAAAACGATTGAAAAAAAGTGGCCTGGTCTGCAAAACTAACCTGTGGGGTTAGAAGTCAGGACCATGGTTCCTTCTGGGGGTAAACACTGACTGGAAGCAATCGTGTGTGTGTGTGTGTGTGTGTGTGTGTGTGTTGGGGGGGTCCTTTGGGGAATGGTATTGGTCTGTTTCTTGAGCTGGGTGCTGGTTACGCAAGTGAGTTTAATTTTTGAAAGTTCACAGAACTGCACACTTACGATCTGTGTACTTTTCTCTGTTATACTTAAAAATTTTCTTAATGTCCAGCCTGTTCACAGTAAAATAAAGAACATTTAAAGGGCTGTTAAAAACGGAAACCTTCTCTGATCGAGTTTTCAGAAGCACAGACAAGTGGAAATTGTACTTTCGGATGCATCACTGGTCATTATTCTTGTCAGCCAAATATTGTGATTTACATGTACACTCCTCTTTCCTCTACCTCATCTTCATATTGGTAAAAGACCCCCAAAAGGTGGCAGGTTGGGAAGGAGAGGCAGGGTAGAAATTAAGTAAGTAAATAAGAGAATCCAATAAATTCTATTTTACAAATGAAAATACTCTATACAAGTAGGTTCGTGAAGAAAATAGGCCAGATTCCTGAGAAAGTCTGGTGTACTGGACAGCTTCAGATTCAAAGACGAACCCCTGGTTCTAATCCTGGCTTCCCCACTCCTAAAGCTTGCCAACCCTGGGTTAATGCCCTTTATCTGTGGATCTCCAGTTCTTCTTCACAGAGGCATGATGGCAGGTCTGCTCTTCCCCTCAAGAAGGGTATGTGAATTAGCTAATGTGACTAAAACTATTTTGGAAAAAACTACAAAGTGTACAAATGCAGGGATCACAATTTTGGAAAATAATGGCCTTCCATTCTCAAAGACCTTTCGGTTTTTCAGATGGTTCTTTAAAATACATTTGAAATCACTGAGATAAGTCAATGTTACGTACTCTTTTACATGTAAGCTATTTTTCTCATTAGGAATAAGGCAAAGGAGAAAGCTAAAAATGTACTTAAACTTGAACTGTGATTTTACCTCTAAAGCTAAGTTTTCTTGAGCAGTTGAGGAACAAAAATATTCATAGTCTGGAGTTAAAAATTCATCTGTTACGTCTTCAGAAGACTCTGGTGAACAAGTTGATTGTGTAGACTGATCCTATTAATAACATAGGAAATTACTTTCAAGTTGGTGTTCATTATAAACAAACCCCTTTACAGGTGGACACAGTATTAATAATGAGGCTAGCTGAAATCATCCAGCAGTCAGGGTGGCACTCTTGGTGCGGCCTCCCCCTGCCTATCTGTACCTCTGCCTCTGCCATCTTTTCTGGCAACACCTTGGGGAAAGGTGAACCAGTCTTGAGTCCCAGTGTCCTCACCTGCAGGATGGGTGGGAGGGTTAGGTGACCTCTGTGCTAGAAGATTCTAAGTAAGAATTCAAGCTGGGGCCTAAATTTAAACAAGGTATGAGGGATAGCCTGTGTGCTGGCAGCATCTCCCAGAGGAGGAGTTCAGGCTGCTCAGAATTTGGGAGTCCCTCCGGTACTAAAGATTAAAGATAAGTAAAGGAGCATGATTTTAAAAGAGCAATGCAATCTCAGTAATAAAAATAAAATAAAAAAAGTAATAGAGTCTTTTCTTCAACATCTTGCTTCCACCCCTCCCTTTTCTGCTTATTGTGCTGCACTCAGGCCCTCACTATCACATGGCTAGGCGGCTGGCTCCTCACCCCACCTTCAATCATCTTTTTGTAGAAGTTTTGCTACACACTTCCCTTGCCTGTGCACTTAATAGCTTCTCTCTTTTACCTCTCATACCAAACTGAAATTTCTCAGACAAGCCTGGTCTCCCCAACCTCTTCCCTTCTTCTCTGTCTAGGCCTGCTCTCCAGCCAAGCCATCATGCTTACTGTAGCACATTCTTCCAGCCATCACATGAAAGAAATAATGAATTGTCCTTGTGAGTGGTTTGTGTGCTATGGTTAATTACATTTTAGGTTCCTTGAAAGACCACAAGTTATATAACAAATTGTATTTATATACTGTTTCATTCTTAATTGATGTATTCTTTAAATGATTGGGTGGTCTCATGTCAATGACAGTAAAAAATTCAGTTCCTTAGTCTGGTTAGGCTGTAGCCCAAATGCAAGCTTCAAAGGTGTGTTAAACCACTGAAGCAAGGCTGTAACTTCAATGCAAATGCTCGGAAGTGACTGCACCTTGGGATCCTGTTGAGAAGCAGTTATAGGCATAAACACATTCCTTCCACTGAGTCTGAGAGATGACTTTGGGTCTTAGAGCACATTCCAGGTAAAGCCACTCTGATCACAACCCTGACTTTGCTTTTCCTGCTTCAATCCAACCTCAGTTGCCTGCTGGGCCACAAGCTTGATCTGGCCTCACACTGTGCTTTAACGCCCAGTTTTATCTACCCAACTAGACAGTAGGTAAAGGGCAAGAGCTGATTCTGACACTTGTCTATGTTCTCCACAAGCTCCAAGATACACAACAGTTTGAGGTGAACTGACTTAAAAGTTATGAGGCAAGGGGGAAAGGTTACTTACTCATGTTGAAGACATGAGGGCACATGCTCCAACCAAAAAGAACTAGTATGGATATTACTTCAGTATTATAATATTTAACAACTTGGTTTGACTTTATTAGGTCAAAGGGTTCAACTTGCCTCTTGGCCATATTACTTACGCTGTAAGATTTCTCAATGATCACAGATGCAGCAGAACTTGCTTGAAAGGCTGCAATATCCTCCGACTGCTCGTTCTTTCTGGGGGATAGGTGCCTGGTACCTAACAATTATGACACAACCAGGACCAAAGTCATTCCATGATATTCAAACATGGAAGGGGAGAAGGGTAACTTAAAAGAAGCGATCTATGCATATTCTGCCAAGGCTGGCCACGTCCCATACATCTCAATGCAAAGTGGAGACTTAGTTTAGCCTGGATCCAAAACTCAGCACTGGATCATCCACCCCTTTTTCCATCATTAAAGAGGAATGTTTGACAAGGAACAGATTCTAAATACCAAAAAACAAAAACAGATTTTCTGCCTAAGATAATTGATAATTTTAGATCTGCCTTCTTTAACTTGAAGACAAGTGTGAAACTATCCCAGTCCTGATTCCAGGGAAACTACCAGGTAGAAATGCAAAGCCTTGAGTTTTAACCTCTAAGTCTATAAAGTGATGACAGTAAATGTCATTTAACTCTAGGTTCCTCTGGCATGGAGTCTCTGGGAGCCAGTGGATGTATTTCAGACTTAAAATGCTATGCAAAGTAATGGACAGCAGGGAGTGATTGTCTGCTATTATCCTCAGGTAGGCAAGGTTCAATTCCCTCTCAGGTTAGACCCAAGACCAGGACCAGTACATGGAGATTATTTTGTTTCCTTTGGACAAAGTGGTCTGTTCCAGCAATAGAAAGACTCAAGAATCTTTGGAATTCTTTGCCTGTGGGAAGGACACTGGGGAAAAAGGGATATGCTGCTTTCTCCTGGAATTCAACATCTCCCAACAGGTGGAAAAGGGGAGAGGACCAAGCAAAGCAACTATGCCAGGAGGTTTACTTATTTTTGAGAACTGATAACTGTGTAGAACTCACCTATCCTGATTCCCCCAACTGAACTTACTGGTGAAGCTTCCAGGCCTGAGCTGCCCCCTGTGCTGGTCACAGTCACGGTCAGTGTTGCTCATTTTGTTACATTTGCTGTTCCCTCCTGGCTCATCATTTTTTCTGGGATACTGTACTGCTTGCTGCCAATCCATGTTCTCAGGGTCCCTAACAGAGGGTTGTGGCAGGGGATTGGGCTCCTTTTCGGGCTCGTTTTCAGCCTCATTCTCTGAAATCAAATTACTCTGACGATGCCAAGGAGGTACCATGGGCTGCCCGGTAGCTACTTTCTCTGCCATTTCTTTCACTTCCGCTGAGCACAAGAGAACACAGAATTTAAAACATCCCTTTAAATATCAGAAACAATGCTTTTGATTCTTAAAGAGCAAGGTAACACTATTATAATTATCACAATGATTGCCTCTTTATAATTGCATTATTCTTAGCTTTGCCCTGTTTGGCTTCAAGGGGTGGGGAGGGGAGAACTGATGACAAAACCAAGAAAGGACAAAATTTCAATCAGTTCTCCTAAATAACAGTCGTTCTTGCTGAATTCCAGAGTGGAAGACAGCAGAAAACTTGTACGTGGATCCTCTGGCTATGGAGATTTTACAACAAAAGGATATCTGAATAGCTTATTAGAAACGATTCTGTTTGAGTTCATCCATCCCTTCAGATGATGCTGAGCTCATATTTTTGGAGTGTGTGTATATATGTGCTTTCATTCCAAATGTTCTAAGTATCTGCTATTACCACTTACCATTAAAAAATGCACTGTTTCCTTTTTTAGCTTATACCATAAAACTGATACAAAAGGATTATGCCCACAGGATACGTGAAAGTAACACTACTCTTCACTTTAATAATGTTATATGTTATCTATATAGTGCATTGCTTTATTACATTTGTTGTATAATATACATTAGTAGATATAATCGCAATATTTCCCATAATGTCAAGAAATGAAAAAAGCATTTCTCTTCCTCACTTTGAAGGTGGAAGGCTCATGGGTTTAAAATGGAAAGATCTAACAGAAGAAAATAATATGGAAGACACTGCTATGGTTATAAACAGTGCAATACAGGCCATGCACTCAGAGATAATAAAATATACTTTAAATTTCATTTTCTTTAACAAAACCCATGGCTTTATACTCACTTTCCCATTTTAAATGTACCACTCCATCTTCATTATTTCTTAATTTTGGGTTACAGATTTCAGAAGACACGGATTCCATACAGATCCTAAATTGCGTAGGTATTTGGGGAGTAGGAGGGTGAGGAGCAGAATAGATACAAACATATCAATTTGCTCGAGTTCCTGACACAGTGCTGAGTCCACCAGTCCACCCAGAGGAAATGTCCCCTCCCTGAGTCACTCCTGGTTTGAACTGATGCCCTCCCAGACTCCTCAGTGTTCAGATCACAAGACTCCTTACCTGGTAGAGTCCTGGCCAGGGCTGGGTGACCCGGGAGGTCCCTGCAGGTGGCTTGACACCATGTAGAACTCACTAATTAGCTGTGTGACTTTGGCCGGAGAACCAAAATCTCTAGACCTTTCCTGGCTAAGAAATTTTTGATAAATACAGTCATTTAAATAATAATAATAATAATAATAAAAGAAATTAAAGGATTGAGTTAGGAGATCTCTAAGGTTTTTTCACTAAGTTCCAATTTCATGATTCTAGAAGAGCTCCTGGGAATTTTTCAGAAGTAGAAGAAACTCACAATTGAAACAAGTTTCACCAAACAGAATCTGGTCCCTGGGCTGTTGGTTCAGGTTCAGTAACTGTTCCTGCCCTTCAATCATAAATTTCTGTGTTTCAGTGACAGTATAATGACTAACATTTGTAAAGGCGGCTTTAAGACATCAATGATCCTGAAGAACATTCAGAGATCTTCAGTCTAATTTCATTGAGTTCTAGATCCTGACTTGCCACTAGCTAGTTGTCTGACTCTGGCAAGCTTCAATCTCTCTGGGCCTTGGTTTCCTCATTGGCAAAACAAGGGAGTTTTTCCTATCAAAATCCCATGATTATATTCATTTTATCATCTACTAAACTAACTTCAAAAATGTGTGATCTGTGGCATATATATAAACTCTCGAGGTTGGATCTGATGGACTCCTTTAGGAGCAATTTGGCAACATCAAGAAGTCTTTAAAATGTTCACACCCTTTGACCTAGCAAATCTACTTCTGGGAATCCATCCTCAGGACGTAATCAAAAATACAGAAAAAGCTTTATTTATGGTTATTGCTGCCTGTTTATAACAAGAAAAAAGAATGAAACAACCTAATATTCAACAATGGGGGAAATCCAACAATATATTAAGCTTATAAGTTTTTAATGATGTGGGACAATGGTCATATTCTAATGTAAAGTGAAGAACTGGATATAAAATTGTCTATATGCATATATTAAAATTTTATTTTTTTAAAATGCACACAAAAAGACTAGAAAGATAGATAGCAAAATGTTAAACTTTTCTTTGATTTGTTTTTTTGTTCTTTTTGGGAATGGTGGAGCTGGGCAGGGAAGGTCATCAATATCAGTTTGTCTTTGTCATCTAATGGTTATAGCGTGTCACCCCATCTTCCTCTATCAATGTCCTGAGAGTCAGACTCTCTGACATCATATAGATGGTTCTTCAAGAATTCCCTTCATAAAGGTAAAATACACTAATCTAAAGTATTTGGGCATTTTCCTTGATTCTACTTTAACATACACATTTCCCAAACTGAAAGGAACAGCAAAATCTTGTTGTAAGTCTCAGCCACCATTGGAGGGTAAACTAAGTTACTTTTTTTCCATGAGAACTGACTCAAGTGCTGAGGATTAATGCTGCCATTTATCAACTGTTTGAAGAAAAACTGAAATTGATATACTTACTCTATAATGAAAAACATTTATCGCCCCTTTAACAGCTCCCCTTATGCAAAACGAAATTTGTTTTACTGAAGTTCTTAAAAACCAAGGGTACATATGTGCTCTCCTTTCAGTGATTCATGCTGAAGCCATTTCACCTCATCGACCTGGCAGGAAATCACAGGGTAACTATTATTCAACTTCCCATCTGGAGTCAGTCATGCTTACTTTGAGCAAACCTGGTTTCTGATCAGTTTGGTTTCTGGAGCACTGACAAATGGAATTTGTGGCATTTCTTTTTATAAGAAAAACAATCTGGACAGTTTTGGAAATGTAAGATACTTTGCTTTTGACAACTGATGTGTTCTGATTAACCTACCAGCCATTTTACCTTTGATGTCTCCTACAACGTTTCATCTCACTGTTCTTTACACTCATTTGATGGAAAGCACCTGCCAAGATTTGTTCCTACATTATCATGCTTCTTCATTCACAGTTCCCTTGTCACTGGGCATATGAAGATCATTATGTGGCCTCAGGGTCCTATGGGAGCCTTAAAATACGGTAATACAAAGAACAATAAAACATGTGACCCACCTTTTGGTATTTTGGTTCATCCTTCTTTCCAAACTGTTTTTGGCCCCTTGACTGGGCTGAAATTGTTTGCCTGTGTTCTGTTTTCTGAAGCCACAAAGAGCTGGCAGCTTAAAAAGCAGTAAACATGTTTCAGTGCTTTGATGAGTGAATTCTTCTTCTCTTTACTCTCACACTCCATTTTCAAAGACATTCTTGCTAAACGTGCAGAAATAACCATATCTACCGAAATGATTTCCCCATGCATGTTTCATATCTAGTAACCCATCTCTTATCTGAAGTCCTTTACCCAGAAATGATGGCTACCAGGAACCCAGCCCAGACAGGGTGCAAGTGAAGAATGAGAAGATCAAATAAGACATAAAAAATCCATACACTTTCCTGAGCACCTTTTCCCTATACTATTATTAAGGCAGCAGAGCTTTGTGGCAGGAGCACTGGGCCTTGGGTTCTAGTCTAAGCCTTACTTAGACTAATCTAAGAAAGGCTTATGCTTCAGTTTTCTCATCCATAAAATGGGGGCAATGATTCCTGCCCAGATCTACTATGAAAATAAAATACAATAAAATAAGGACTATTAATATTTTGGAAAGAGCACAAAAAAAAAAAAAAAAAATTGAAACCTATTCCTCATTTTTAAAAGAGAGACTTTCAGGTCTGCTTATTCCAATTTTAACAAACTTAGTTAATTATATTTCCCAGCCTGCAGTAAACTGAGGCAACAAATGTGGGCTTTGGAAATGGCAGCAAGATGCCTAAGACTGAGAATAAAGCATAAAAACAATCACAAGCTCCTCAGACTATGACCTCCCTATAAATATGGTACAGTTGCTTTATACACAGTCATATGTACTAGTGGATGGTTTCCAATGATGGCTGCCATCAATTCCTGCCCTCCCTGTCCACACTGCTACTCCTCCCTCCAACAGCTAGAATCTATTTGCCTTCCCCTTGAATTTGGGTTGGCCTTGTGACTTTCTTTGACCAAGAGAAAGCAGCAGACATGACACTGTCCTAGCACTGGGATTTGCTTTTAAGAGGCCTGGCAGCTTCTGCTTCTGCTTGGGAAGTCAGTCACCATACTATAGAGAAACTTGGGCAGTTGAATGATGAGCAATTGAATGATGAGAAACCAAATGCAGAGAGAGAGGCCTCATGGAGGAGCAACAAGGCAACAGACATGTAAATAAAGCCTTCTTAGATCTTCTAACCCAGCCCAGCTCCAGATAAATGCAACCCAGCGAATGACCCCAGTTAATGACACATGGAGGAGAAAAACTGCACAAGTGAGCCCTATGAAATTCCTGTTCATAGAACTGTGAGAAAGAATAAACCATTGTTATTGTAAGCCATCAAACTTTGGGGCTTTATGTTGTGCAGCAATAGATAACCAAAACATAATATACAAGAAAATATATTTCTAATAGGTTTTTTTTTTTTTTTTTTAGCAAATTCTCATTTTCACTGGAGACAGAAATATTAGGGTCTAAGTAAATTCTTTGTCCCTTCTCTTTATATTAAAACAAAAGCCACTGAAGAAAAAAGAAAATGAAATGCTTTTCTAAGTAAGTTTTCTAAGAGAGGACTGAAGCCTCACTGAAGTTCAGCATGGTGCACTGAAAGGATACTAGACCTGAAGTCAGCAGTGGACCTTGGTGATGGCATAGCAAATGATGGAGGATGGTGGGTGGGTGTGAAAGGAGCTGGCTGCCCCATGCAAGCAATAAGGGTGTGCACTGGAGGTGGAGAATTTTTAAAATAAAAATAAAACCAACTAAAAGTTGGTCTGTTTTTTCTTACCAAGGGCTCGCAATTCTAAACCACATCAGTGATAAAATCCTCCTTCCAATGGGGCAGACTTCTACTCTGCCCCCATCTTGATAATGCCACTAGAACTTGGGAAGTTTAAATCACTAAGTTTAAGCTGCACACTCTGTAAAATGATAGGGTTGATCCATCTTTGAGGGGTCTTCCAGCTCTAAAATTCTGTGAATCTAAGAGGAAACCAGCTATGTGTGTGTGAACTTGTTTAAAATTCATTCAATTCATTCATTCTCTAATTCCTTTAATGACCATTTATCAAGTAGCTACCACATGCTGACCACAATGCTGGTGCTGGGACACAGAAGGAGTAAGACTGGGGCCCTGTCCTTACGGAGCTCACATTTGTGCCACTCTACAACATAATTAAGCCTCAAGCTCAACCTCCCAATTTAGCTCCTGTTGTGTCTTCTCCCCTCCTCTGGGTTGTTTTCTCTAAACATCAGCTCCCTCTGTGTCCCTGACATGTGATCTAATGTGGGCAGAGTTTATGGAACATTCATCATCATATTCCAGGAGACTAATATAATCTCTGACTCCATAAATGTTTGTTGAATGAATGAATGACTAAAGGAATGAATAAGCAAATTAGAATGGGGATTAATGACTGTCCAAGATATCTCACATAATAAATTGAACCATATGAAATTGCCAATACCTGACTATTTGTCCTCTAAAACAGCTCTGCCCATGTTAGATGAGACATGGTGGGGGGCACAGAGGGAGCTGATGTTTAGAGAAAACAACCCAGAGGAGGAGAGAAGACACAACAGGTTTACAGAGAAGGATATGAGCTATGTTTTGATTTTGGATTGGGAGGTAGAGAGTATTGACCTTGAATTCCATCTTAGAGAACTTATTTCCTAGAACCAAGAGGACCCAACTATGAGTTGGTTGCATTTATATGCCAGTCAAAGCACATAGGTTAGGGAAAATGTTAAACCCACTTCCAGGGTCCTGTTTGGGCTTCCCTTGCCTCCCATTTCTTAGGTTTACCTGATGGCTCTTCTTGGATTGATCCCCAGGGCTTTCTTCAGAGACCTGGGTGAAAGGTTTCCAGCCACAGTCACTTCTTTTCCTGGTCCTTTTGCCAAAATGTCCCCCTTGAAAGTCTCTCACTGTTAGAGACCTTGCCAGAGTCTCGGAATTACCACTGGTGTCTGGCTGCCTGCCCACCAATAGATGCATGGCAGGAGGGACATAGGTCAAAGATGGGGGGCCAACGGCTAAAAATGGTACATTTGCAAACTCTCTTGAAGAAGCCCACAAAGACCTTTGCTGCTCCTGCTCCTTCTGTATCATCTCAAGCTCATTTACTTTCTGTTCAACATTCCTCAGTGTATCGGTAAACTGGTGCATTAATGTCTGTGAAATCTTTAGATTCAGCACACACTTACTGATGTACATATCAGTCATGGATTTGTTGCTCACATTGCCCTTTGCTTCTCTGGTTGACACCTGTAGGTTGAGTGAACTAAGTGAACTGTTTTGCCAGACCCAGTCCTCAATGGAAAGCTCTGTGTCAGATTTCAAAGAGCTCTCATCCTCATTGCAAAAGCAGCATGCCTCTCTCTCCATCTTGTCCAATTCTTCCTCCATGGACTTCAGTTCAACTACCTGATGTGGGGTATCTCCCCAAAGAGATGAACCAGGTCCTGGGGGTTCTTCCTCTTTCTCATCTCCCATGTCCAAGCAGCTTGAGTAGATTTCATTGCTTTCAAAGCTGCGGAGGCTTGCCTGACCTGTGCTGGCGCTTTTAGTTTCTTCCGCCACAGATGAAACAAGAGAAGCAACATCTTGGTTTTGAGTATCCTTGGCTGTTAGACTTGGATCTGGGCCCTGCAGGTCTAGTTCTGCTTTTTCAGTGGGAGAACAGGGACTCCTTAGTGCATGGTGCAGACTGCCTGTTGAAAAGAGTCAATAGTGCATTTCTTTAAGAGTAGGAACATCCAACTGATTACTGTGATAGCATTCGGCAGCTAAACAGCTTTAGCTTGTTGCTTAAGTAGCATGAGAATGCAGGACACAGATTTTTACTCCCTCCCCAGTTGTAGCATGCTGCCGGATATACTCAACAAAGGGTGGGAGGTGAGAGGGTATTTCTAACCTAGGCCAAAGTTCCCAGTTTGACTTAGTTGAGAAAAAAATTGGGGGAGGGGCAGATGGGGATCAATTTTCCCCGAATTTGGGGAAAAATATTTTAAGTTTCATTTGTAGTATGTTCAAGACATGCATAACTGTCAGGACATGCAAATTAAAGACCCTTCAATCTCAAAGACTACATAGCTTTCTATAAAACACAAGAGTTTGACTGTTTATGCCTGTTAAAAGTTATGCTCTTGGTGAGCATTTGATAAAAAGCAGCCAAGACACTGCCCAGGAAGCCACTGCATCATTGGGGGATACCTCTTCAAAGAATAATATCATGACTGACCAGCACCCCTGGAAGACAAATGTATGACTTCCAGAGAATGGGATGGAGAAGCCTAAGTAATGAGAGCTTAGGCCTCCAGCCCTGTCATAAGGAGAATCAGAGTGAATGGTCCCTTGGCTGTAACTGGAGGCCTGTGTTCCCACTATCTAACAAGTTCTATAATCCTGAGCAGGTCACAACCTCTCTGAATCTTAGTTTTCTCATCTATAGTGTTATAGCATTAAGCAGATGATGGCAAGGTTTTTCCCAGTTCTAAATTCTTAAGTCTCCCAATGCAATAAAAAGCAAAAAAGCTATCAAAAAAATACCAAAATGTTAATGAATTATTGTTAAATGGTGGAATTAAAGTGGCAATCTTCTTTGTACTGTTCCAAATTTTCTAAAAAATGAGCAGATATGAGTTTGAAATTTTAAATATCATCATTTTTATTTGTGAAGCAACAACATAAATTCCTAAGAGTAATCATGCTAGAAATAAACTGGTTGTCACTGCTTCACTCTAAACCCAAGCAGGATGTAGATGAGCCCAAAAAAAGCTTAACTTAATGATTTTAAGGATCTTGACTTTTCCCTGAGGCATCCATCTCATAACTTTTCCTGGCATAAATTATATTAACAGTTTTGATGAGCTCCTTAGTTGCAGCTCACTGTCTCTCAGAACATGTGCATGTCAAAGTGATGCTTAACCTGTAAGTTAAGCCCATACCAGTTTCCTTCAGCTCTTTTATTTCCAAGTCAGGTGGCTCTTTGGGGTGTTCTGAAGTCAATCCTAAATAGACATCGACATCAGGATGGAGTTCATATCTCTGTATCCTAGGGGTCTCAGTTGGCTGAGTTCTCTGGGCTCCAACAAAATCCTGTAAGACAAGAAATATTGTCAAGGACATGTTTTCACTGGTGTTTTTAGAACACATACAGGTGTCACATAAATTTCCTCTTTTTTTCCTGTAGGGTAGACTGACTGTGTTCCAGTTAGGTAATTGTTGGGGATTGAGTCATGCTTCCCTCAAAAGGCATGCTCAGGTCCCAACTCCAGGTCCTGAGGGTGTGAACTCATTTGTAAATAGGACTTTAATGATGTAATAATTAGTTAAGATGTGCCCCAACTTAATGAGGGCAGGATTTAATTGACTATGGCTGACATCCTTATAAGCAAAGGAAACTGGACACAAAAAAAGGAGCCATGATATATGCAGCCAGAAGCTGGAAGTCAACAAAACCAGGAAGAAAGGAGGAAATGGTGCCATATACACTGTCATGTAATAGAAAAACCAAGGAACCCCAAAGATTGCTGGCCAGCCAGAAAAAAAAACTGTGGGAAGAAGCAAACCTTCTAGCCTCTGAAACCATGAGCCAATAAATTCCTGTTGTGAAGCCAATCCATCATATGGTATTTGTTTTAGCAGCTGGGAAACTAATACAGTAATTAATTTTTATTATCAATATTTTAAAAGTAATAATAGCTGCCATTAACTGAATCTTCCCAATTTGCCTACAGTGTGCCCCTACCATGTATTGAGCCTCATAGCTCCCCCTCCTCAATTCCCTGCTGCCCTCACCAAGTTAAGCAATTAGGCTTTTTTCAGAAACACAGAAAGGATGTTATAAAATGGAGAGGTTCCAAAACATCTTACAGTGGTAGTCCTTGATCTCTAGAGCTCCCAATTCCCCTGAGATGATAAGGGAACATCAGTTCTCAAACAACTTGAGGGCTTACCTTTAAGTCATTCTTCAGAATATACCGGATATCTTGAAGGTTCATAGCTCGGTCTTTCTGCTTGACCTGGATGCCTGACTGAACAATATCATAGTAAGGTTTTGGAAGCCTGATATCAGCTTCCAAATAATTTCCCAAAACTACAGCTTCTTTAACAACTGAGCCATCTAAGCCATTCCAGGGTATGTTGTCTGTAAGAAAAAAAGTCATGAGAAGGAGTGACATTAAGAAATCAAATGAAGCTGGGTAACTTTAGTCAAGTCACTCAGTCCCTTTAAACATTAGTTTCTCCCTGTAGAAAAACAACCTGGGAAGCCCAATTACAAACAAGAAGCCACTTCATCTATTTACCAGGGAAATCCCTGTCACAGAGACAGGGAATTGTAGTGTCACCTTCATGTACACATAAGATCCCTGCTGGCAGACCTAGGGACCAGAAAGGTATCTGGTGAAGTATGTTTCATGACATTAGGCTGGGTAGCCTGATGCATTCCTCTTATGGAAGGTGTGGTTTTGCCTCTGAGACTGCAAACACTACTAAATGGTGGCTGACTCTCCCTCACCACCTCGGTGAATGTGTGTGCGTGTGCATCTGTGTATGTGCACATGTGCATGCTTCCAAGGCTGACATCTCGCTCCTGAAGAACTCCCGACCTCAGCTATGTGACTACTTCCTTCAGATAACAGTAGGTTTGGGAGGGGGTTCCATTCTTCCAAGCCTAGCCATATACTGGTTCCTAAGCATATTTGATTTCATAGTCTACTTCTCAGAGGCCAGTCTTTTCCCCTCATTTGTAAGTTCTTAAGGGACACTGCACAGAGATCCTTAAGTATTGATGATAATATTCAGTTTAAAATCTTTTCTTGGATTAAATTCATTACCACTGACAAGCTGATGCGTGGGCTTTGCTGAGTCTTAAAGAATAGGTTTAAAGAGATTTCTGAAGGATCATTTTCTTTCTACTACATAAGCACAAAGAAGTTTCCTTGAAGAAATATCTTTTTTCTAAGTCCTGTATTTTCATAAAACTAAATAACTCCTGGGGGAAACCGCCCCCTCCCTCGCCCCAAGAATAGGGACTCTGGTCAGCCATTAATGCACTACTCGACCTACCTGTTAAAATCTCCTGTATGATCATAGAAAAGCTGTAGATATCTGACTTCACTGTGGCTGCCTTCTGTAAGATCACCTCCGGGGCAGCCCAGTTGTACAGCTGGGTTGGAAGGGGTACCTGAGTCAGATCCTTGTGTGCACCTCTGTCCTGGCTATAGAAGAAAACACACAAGGCAGGGCTCATGTCTTAAAACACTGTGATCACACATAGCACACTTGTGAATTTTTGCCTCTGATGACTGGCAACTTCCTTGAGCTTCTGGAAACCTAGCTAGAACCTGAGCTAACACATCGCTTCAGTGAGCCAACACAGCACTTGTAGTTACTTATTGTTCCTACCAAATTGGGCCCTGTCCACCCTCCCACCTCATCTGGCTGCTCTCTCCCACTCACCCACTCTACTCAAGTCACAGGGACCTCTACTCAGTTTCTCTAACATGCCATGCTGGTTACCACTTCAAGCCTTTGCATCGGTAGTTTCCTCTTCCTTGCATTCTCTGCCCACAGATCGTAGGATTACTGGCTCCTTCTTATGACTCAGGTATTAGCTCAGAAATCACCTCGTTGGAGAGGCCCTCCTTGACCACCTAATCTAAAGTAGTCACGTTTTATTGGCTCAGAGTGCTTATTATCCGAATTTTTTGTTCATGTACTTATTGTTTATCATCTATCTCCCCTCCAATAGTGAGTCAGCTCCGTGACAATAGGCACCTTACCTGTCTTTTATACCACCATATCCCCTGAGCTTATAACAGGGCCTCAACACTTATTGTTGAACAAATGAATGTAAGACTCTTTCAAGACCATGCTCAAGCCCCTTCTGCTTTACTGAAGTATTGTGCAACTCCTCCAACTCCTTCCAGTTGCTTCTTCTGTGAACTCCGATCACTTGGGATCATGACCTCTCAGTTCGGCACTCAAAGGTTCACTGATTTGCTTGAATAACAACTTCCCACCTAGATTCCTTAAGAGCACAGTCTGAGTACCCTAAGGGTCTTCTGTACCAACAATGCTGACTTCCACCAAAAACTGTCATGAGCAACAAATGAGTTAATGGATGTGAAAACACTCCGTGAACTACAAAGCACTATGCCAAGAAAGGAATGAACATGAACATTACAGTAGACAGTCAGTAAAGACTTGATGAATGGTTGACTGATGAGTAAGAATTAAATTTTTAAAAAGCAAGTGACCAGAAGTTCTTTGCTGATCTGGCTTAAGAATAAATTTTATACATACAATGGAGCATTATCTAGCCATGAAAAAGAATGAAGTTCTGAAACATGCTATACATGGTTGAACCTTGGAGACATCATATTGCATAAAATAAGCCAGACACAAAAGGACAATTATTAAATGATATCACTTATATGAAATAATTAAAATATGCAAATTCATAGAGCCAGAAAGTAGATTACAGGTTAGGAGGGGCAGGGGAAGGGGAGAATGAGGAGTTAACGCTTAATTGGTACAGAATTGCTTTATGGGGTGATGGAAAAGTTTTGGTAATGGATAGTGGTGATGGTAGCACAGCATTGTGAATCTAATTAACCACTGTACACTTGGAAGTGGTTAAGATGGGAAATTTTATGTTGCATGTATGTTATCACCATAAAAAAAATTTAACGGATTTTAGATAATAGGATCGGCTTCCCAGCATTTGAACAAACTTCTGTAAATAATGGTTCTTCCAACTGAACTTTTTATAGGTGACAGTGAGTTCTAGAAGCCATGAAATTATAAAAGCTGGTACTGACTTTTTGGTTGTATTGCTGAACTGTTAGGTGTGGAATGGTGTAGTGTGGACACCATGGATATGCATGCACATATTACATCAGTATTCATGGAAAAAACAATGGAGTGTTTTATTATCATAAATGTACTCCAAGAACCTAGCATGCTTGGCTCTTCACACTGGGGGGTGACCCTCCAAGGGAAATACCCACCTTCCTTCTCAAGTCTTTTAGACTTGTCTAATGTTCTGGCAAGGGAGAGGTCCCTTTAACCAGGATTTATATCCTTTCTCTTTCTCTTCCTCCCTTACATACCCTTCTTTCTTATCTGTTGAAGCTAGATAGTGGGGAAGGGGAGGAAGTCCTTCCTTTCTGGCTGTCATTCTAGGATGGTTACCTTTCTGGGCTTCAGCTCTGACATCATTAAAATTATATTTGTCTGTGGCTTTGTGACACCATCTCCTAGGTCAATTCCAGCAGATTCATCAAGAAGGAACTGAAGAGTAGGAGAAACTGCTGTATCTCTTTTACACCAAGAGATGGAGCACTATCCTTGCCACTGACAGTCAACAAACCGACCCGCCCAACTAGAGTGTTACCAAAAATAAATGTGGAATTCAAATTGTTCTGGATTCTTGGTTAACCAATTCATGTTATCAGCTTTCAAAGAAAGTTATGGCTGCAACTTCTTGCTGACTGACATTTCCACCTGAAGTTCCATTCTAAGGTCAAAAAGCCAATGAAGGCTCACACCTGCCAACCTCACTCAGTCACTCAGTCACTCTGGATTTCCCAGTGGTGCTTATGGACTCTCACCTCCTACCCCATCACACTTGACCAGTGTGTTGACCCCAGACCCTTTTATTCCTTGGCTACCACCAGGCCCTGCCCTTGTGGCCTCCTAGCTGTTCTTCCTGCTCTCAACCTGCAACCTGTTCTGACCCTATAGCCTTTATGACCTGGGATGAGCCCCAGCTCTGCCTCTTATCCAACCAGCTGGGTGACCAGACCATCCCTTCACCTCTCTGGGCCTCAGTTTCCTCATTGATAAAAGGACAGGGTTAGGCTGGGCCATCTGCAAAGTTCAATGTCATTCCAGGATTCATATTTCTACTGGAGAACTCAAGTAGGAGAAACTGTTATGCCTCCATTTTACCAACAGATGGCAACCCACCACTACCAAACAGCATGGATTTTGTCCTAGCCTTTCTGAAAAAACCTTTGGTGTTGCCAAAAAAAAAAAAAAGAAAAAGAAAAAGAAAAAACAGTCCCAACTCCTTAGCTAGCTGAACTTACAGCCAAAGTGGTCAACGTTGCTCTGAACCATCTCAAGTTTTCCTTTCATCTGATTCATCCATTCATTTAACAAACACTTATTGAGCAGTTGCTATATGGCAGGCCCTGAGCTAAGTACTGAAGGAGTGATGAATCAGCCATGGTCCCTGCCCTCTGGAAGCTCACTGCCTGGTGGGGCATTTACTTGTATATAAATGACTGTGGTATAATTCAGTGGTAAGGGGAGGGAATATGCAAAGTGCTACAGGGGAGGAGGGCATCAGTGTAAGTAGGCTTCATGGGGTGTGGTGGGAGGTTGTATCCGAACTTAGGCTGACAGGAAAAGTAGAAGTATGCTGGGTATTCCAGGTGCAGGGTACACAGCACTGTGAAACAGCAAGGACTTTAAGTGGCTTTGGATGGCCAGGAAGGGAGTGGCAAGGGATGAGGCTGGCAATGGGCAAGTGGACTCCCATCTAGGAAGGTTTCCATACCCCACAAAGATGCCTGTACTTAATCCTGTAGTCAAACTGCTGAAATGAGGAGCTGCTGAAATATTTACTCAGATCAGAATCTTAGCAGCTCAACTGGTGACAGCTGTGGCCTCCACTGGCTTCCATGTGAGCAACTGCCACACTCTAGTTGTGCCAACTGCTCCCCCTGCCTCTCTCTTGCTCCTTACTGCCCCTTCTCCACGTATAGGAGCAAAAGGGATCTTCTTCAGCTGTAACTCAGCTATGACACCATCCTGCTCAAAACCTTCCACAGCATCCCAGTGTTCTTAGGATAAAATTCAAACTCCTCCCCAAGGCCCATAAGACCGAGCACAATCTGGCCCCTGCCCTCCTCTCCAGGCAGAGGGACAAGAGGAACTTGAGGTGTGAGGAACCAAGAGTCTTTCATTCTCATTCATTTCACAACCATGTGCCAGGCCTGTTCTAGCATTTGGGATTCAGCAGTTAACTAAACAAATCCCTGCCCTCGAGGAACTTTTCATCTGTTGAGAGGAATACATTATTGAGTATGAGAAGCAAAGACCTGCAGAGACACTCAGACACAAAGCATCAATGATGAGTAGGTAGGAAACAAAGTAAAAGGGGTGTAGGTGGTTCTAAGCAAAGTGTCTTCCCAGTGGCCTAAGCTCTCAGAGAAGTAGAACGAAACTGGACCAAAGACTTAGAGTGGATAGCAGCAAGGAAGCACAATGGAGATCCTCTGCACCCCAAGAGCCTGGGGGTGAGAAATGGGGGATCAGCCCCAACTCTCAGAAGGACTTTGACCTCAGCCAAACAAGAAACTAAGTCCATCCACCGCACCTTGAATGAGGGAGTTGTTTTTGTAACTGCTCCCTCACTGTGCTAGGTTGGGGAAGGGGGGCGGGGAACATCCTCAGTGACCAACTTGGTACCTGGCCTAGACCTAGGAAGTGTTCATCAGTCATCCCATTCTCTCTCCTTCCAGGACACACAGCTAAGGTACAATTCCTAGCCTTTTCTGCAGTGAGGATGTAATTGGGCTCTGGCCACTGGAAAGTGGGAAGCAATGGCATACCCACTTCTGGGCTGGGCCCTAAACCGTATGTTCTCTGTTGCTCATCAGAGAATACAGTGGGGGACTGAGGCCAGGGGAACAGCAGAGACCCCATAGGGGAATGCAGAACACGGTGCGACATACAGCTTGGTTGTGTTAAGCCACAAGAAATATTAGAGTGGATTGTTAGAGCAGTTACACACATTAGCTAATATTGGATCTTACTTTTAAATGTTTATTAAAATAAAAATACACCAAGCAAAAGTAACTAAGCCAAAGCCTCTTTAACCCTTGGCAGACAAAACAGGATATTTGGGAAACCTCTCCCCACATTGACGGACTACTCAGCTCACCATTGAGAAGGGGTCCTGCCTGATAAGATTTTCTCTCTTTCTTTAACAAAACTCTCACCCATCCTCCCACCCCCCAGGACTCTTTGAAAGGTTCTGCCTACCTTTCCATCATGTACTCCAGGTTGGTCAGCCTTGCTTCCCCTGTGGAGACGATGTGGACAGCATAGGAGCTGAGGGAGCGGTGGATAAAGTTCCGGGAATGCAGGTATCTCAGAGCATCAGAGATCTGGAGCAGCAGGTGGACAATCACCTCCATGTGCAGTATGGGGAACTGGGACCGCTATAAGCGGGAGACAAAATGTCAGAAAGAAAAAGGACCAGGCACTGTAGACTGCTTTAGAATTTCCAAAGTTATTTCATTTGAGCCTCACAATCACCTAGTCTCCCCATTTCACAGAAGGGGAACCTAAAGCTCAGTGAGGCTAAATGACTGGCTGAAGGTCCCATAAAACCAGGCCCCCTGGTTCTAATCCCGGGCTAAGCTTCTTCAAAGCTCAAAAAATGAGGAGAAACTTCTCAAAACTGGCATGTACATCCAGGGATGGCCTTGAGCAAACTGGCAGGGGAGTGTATCCAAGGGGGTACCTTTCCCACCCCCCATAAACCCATCCTGCTCCCTCCCTTTTTAAGCATGAAAACTGGAAGCTCAAAAGATACTGGAGAATGCAGATAACCAATCCAGCTCCTACCCATCATATGAACTACAAAGTTCATTCTAAGAGCACAGAAATTCACCCACATGGATGTATCAGCTAATTGAAGTCATAATGGGTATCTCCCCAGAGACGTGGTATTTTAATGAAAAAGTAATGCCATCACCCAAAGAAAGGAAAAATGGAACACTAATAGGAGACCCTCAAATGGCATGAATGGCAAGCCTTTGGGGAAAAGGCCTTTTTGGAAGGTCTCTCCTTACTCTTACTGAAGCCCACGGTATTTAGAACAGTCATGAAGAAAGAAAAACAAATCTACCAGGACTTCTCTGCAGCCACATCTCAGCCCAAAGAACACTTCCCAGGGAGTTTGTCGGCCATGAAGATGTCCTCCCCCAAGGAAAGCTGAGAGGTGAGAGGGGGACTGATTAAACGTCTCTATATAAATAAGCCAGGATAGGGCACAAGTCAAAACGTGACAGGGAAATAAGGCCAGTGACTATTCAACTGTAGTTAGTGTTTTCTAGGTCTGCTGAACTCTTGATGGCTGATAAAGAAGCAGGACCAACAATAATAAAATCACAATAGTACTGACTGTGTCCCTGTCAAGTTTAAAAGGTGTGTTACACAGCCCCATACAAATAAAGAATTAAGAGATTTATTTTTCATGCATGCACAGATGGAAACTACTGTTGGAGCAGTGGAGAGAAGACAGGAAGAAGTGGGCAGAGCAGCAAGAGAAAAATCATGACAGCTGCCACATACCTGTTCATGGAGAACACTGAACAGGGTGCCAACTGTGATGCGCTCATAAACAAGACGAGTCTTCCCCAGGTCCTGGGACAGGCACACAGCCATCAGCTGCAGCAGGTAGGGATGCCGCAATTTGCTGCAAAAGGGAAGAAGTTTCAGATGAGGCAGGGGGAAGAAGAATAGGATGAAAAGATGGATGTTATCCCTTCTTCTGGGCCCCTTGAACAAATTCTAAACAAATACCACTTGCATATACATTTTTCCAAAGAAATCTGGAGGGGGTGGGGTTGTGTGTTGTTGGAGTCTGTGGCCTCTTCTGACCAGAGCTTGAGGGCTCAGACTCATCAGTGGCAAGGACAATGTCACTAGGAGCTAATGAGCAAGGCATTATACATATCTTGCATGCATCTCTTGGATCCTGGCAACCACCTGCAAGAATGTATCACTTTATCCATTTTAGAGATGAGGAAACCAAGGATGGGGAGACGTCAGGAACTTGTCCAAGGTTACACACCCCATTCAGTTACACACCAAAGCCTATGCCGCATCTACATTCATCCAACTTCTTTCCCCACCTCCTGTAGGAGTTGAGTGGTCTTCTCAGGAGAGCTCCAGGAACCTGGGTCCACTCTGGAGACCCTGGTGTGAAACCATGAATTGAGATCGTGTTCCCAGCAAGTGCTCAAAGATCCAACCCTGGAGTCACAAGGAAACCTAAGATACTGAAGCCCCTGGGTGTGTCCTCAACGGCAGAGACATCTAGATCTCATGAGGAGCCATGCTCTATGAAAACAGGGCAGCTGTGTGCTGTACTGCATAGGCACGGGCCTGGATGGGGCAGGCCTTGGGGCTACAATAGGAGAGCCAAAATGGACCTGGATGGACCACCCACAGACAGGGGTTATGCGAAATCATCAATTGACAGAATTGAGTCCCTAACCAATGCCACCCCTGCACCTCAGGCTATCCATTCATGTCTTCTTTTTGTTGGCAGCCCTTGGCAGTCGAGTAACCCGAGGTCACCAGGAGAAGCTGAGGCTGAGCCCAGCTTAACTCTGACCCTGTAAAGGTCTGTACAGAGACCTGACCTATCATGGGCTGGAGTCTTGGATCTTCTGCCATCCCTTTCTCACCTGCTGTGCTCCTGCTCAGCAATTAACAAGTCAGCCAGCCGCAGCCTACTGCAGTGTGGGTGGGTGGGGAGATTCAGCTCCTTCACTGAGACCCTGCTCCCATTCCAAACCAGGCTACAATGGTAGGAGAGAGAGTGAGCAGGAGAGGGTGAGTGGCCAGAGACCTGAGGACTAGTGTTTGTTCACACAGTCTGTAAAAATCCCCTTGGGCGCCAGTAAGCCCTCCTTCCCGCTATCTCCCTTTACTACAGCACTCCTGAGAAACTTAGGTACCAGTGGCTGGCAGATACTAAAGGATTTAAGGGAGGGAATGACTTGATCAGGTTTGAATTTTCGAAAGACAATGGCACAAACAGTGTGGAGAATAGATAAGACAAGGAGATCAGTCTTGGTGAGGGATGGTGATAATCTGGGCAAAAGCAAGAGAAGAGGGACAGGGGAGGGAACCTGATAACAATCTGGGACATGGGCAGAAAAACAGAGTGTATTTGTAGGGGATGGAGGGCTTTGTGAATCTAGTATGGGCTTTTTCTCGAACAAAGCTTTAGAAGGTTGTTTCTTCTAAGCAGGGAAGAAGCATCCAGGTTCAAGGAGGCCAAGAGAAGTTGGCTAGGACAACTCCTGTAACCCTGCCAGAGGTAGGAAGTGAGAATATCCCAGTCACAGCCAAATCCTGTTACTGCCACCTCTACTGGACTTGGCTGGTGAGGGCTTTAGCTGAGGCCTGTTCTGGCTGCTACAGGGACCTCAATATCCTATGGCCTGTATCAGAAGCAAGACAATCATCAGCAAGCTGGCTCTTATTCTTCAGAAAGCAGGGAGATGAAAATACTAACATAAACAATCTTTTAGATGAGTGGCTCTCAATTAGGGGTGATTTCAACCCCAGAGGACATTTGGCAGTGTCCGGCGACACTTTTCATTGTTGCAGCTAGGGGAGAAGGGTGCTACTGACTTCTAGTGGGTACAGACCAGGGGTGCTGCTCAACATCCTACAGTGCACAGGAGGCCCCTACAACAAAGAATTATCCAGCCCAAAATGTCAAGAGTGTCACACTGAGAAACCCTGATTTAGACATATGTTTTTAAGCGTTCCCTTGTGTTTGGGTAGAAACCCTCCAAACATAGGAAGCCCCGCAACGCCCCTTATTCCTGTGTGACTAACTCAGGCCTCCCACTGGCCAGCCTCTGCTTACTTGGTCATGACCATGTAGGGGCCACTGCAGAAAGAAAAGGTGGGCTCGTCGTCAGCTTGAATCACTTCCTTTTCTCCAATTACTGGGAAAGATCCCAGATAGGCAAGCTGTGTTCTCCCTGTGAGATAAAACTGAAACCAAAGAGCAGCCTCAAATTGTGGGGAGAAAAGAGAAAAGGTGAAATACTCCGAGAACTTTATCAGCCAGCTAAAAATAACGATAGCTGTTACTTACCAATGTGCTAAATATCCCATGCATTGGTTGTTATTCTTTCATGTATATTACCTTTAATCTTCCTAGAAACCCTGCAAGGTTATACTATTCTTTCTGTTTTACTAATGAGGAAACTGAGGATCACAGAAAGAAGTCAGACACCTGCTGAGGCACCAATGGCTGGGACTGAGGAGCCTGAGTGGCCAAAAGCCCACATTCCCTTCAAACCCCGCCCCCTGCTGCTTCTGCACAATTAACAGAGGCTCAGAAGTGGAGGCTGAGCTGTAGGCAAACATTACTCACCTGCTCAGCAACGTTCCCCAACCATCTTTCTTTGATGGGCAGAACCAAGGACCATTTGCCCTCAAAACATTTCTCAGTTTAAAAACTTAACTTCTTAAAAACCTTTCAACAATGCTCATACACCCGTGGGAGGTGGGCACGGTCAATCCTGGAGCAGACCCATGCAGTCAGTGCCACTCTCCACCTCTCTCTCAGAGGGAATATGCCTACGGCCTTCCCTGGGAATTAAAAGATCATTTTCTAAACTCGCCAAATCTAGCAGAACATGCAAGGGATTCCTCCAGGGTTTTTGCCATTTTTCAATAAGTACAAGGACCCTGGGGAGGGGGGGTACTTTTTCCTCAAAAAGGGCAAAAAAGAAAGAAAAAAGTACTCAGTAAGGGTAAGGAGGGAGGAGTTAGACAAAGGTAGGAGATGATGCCAGTTACAGTTGATTCTCCGACTGGGCGTGCAAACACTGGCCATAGTGGCAACCTCTTACCTTCCCAAAGCCAAAGCTGTAGATATTCTGGGCAGAAATTACTCCAGCTTTAAGTAGTCGATTAGGAGAGCCATTAGAGTTTCTAGAAATATTTAAAAAGGGGAAACAGTAAGGATTAACCACATATATCCAAAGGAACAAGGCTGAACCAAGTTTTCAGTATGTGTAGTCAGTTTTTGTTTTTACTGCTTGCCCTTTTATCATGGAACTACAGACGGTCTAATATCTATAGTACCCCAGTATTTCCCACCCCCTGGTAATCATGCCCTTGTATGGTCCTTCCCACACAGGCTAGGGCTGACCTGTGAACCCAAGAAGATTCTGCCAAATGATGGATTGTGACTTCCGAGGCTAGGTCATTTATGGGTTTTGCCCTGATCTCTCTTGGATCACTGGCTCCTGGGAAGCCAGTGGCCATGTTGTGAAGACACTCAAGCAGCCTATGGGGAGGCCCAGCACCCAGGGCCAATTTGCAACCTTGTGAAGTGAGTCATGTTGGACTAGACCCTTCAGCTCTCAAGCCTTCAGATAACTGCAGTTGCAACGACATTTTGGCTGCAAACTCATGAGAAATCCTAAGCCACAACCACCCAGAAAAACTGCTCTCAGATTCCTTGCCCACAAAAAATACGTGAGATAAAAATGTTTACTGTTGTTTGAAGCTGCTAAGTTTGGGAGGTGATTTGCTGTGCAGCAATAAATACATAACTAATACAGATGGTCAGAGTTGGAAAGAATCATAATGCTTATCTTGTCCAACTTTCTTATTTTACAGATGGTTAAGAATGGAGCCCAGAGAAGGAAACCAGCTGGCCTGAGGAAACAGAGCAAGAGGGACTAGACCCTGATGTTTCTCCTTCCTGTCATTACTCTTCCCACATACCATACCTAAACTACCACCCGCATACTGGAGACCTATTAAGTGAATATGTCTTAAAAGGTTTGGCTCCCAGAGCCTAACACAATGCTGTGTGTGTAATAGGTGCTCAGTTAATGCTTGCTGCCTGAGTAGTTTCAGCTCAGACTGAAGGAAAAAAAAAATTCTGCTGCTGCCATAACCACTATTCCTTCCTTGGCAAATGACAAAAGAGCTATGGGTAGCAGTGTGTGCCCAGCCCCACCCTGTCCCAGACCTGTGAGGCCCCACGTTCACACTATTATCCAACAGAGGTGAATGCTTTTGGAAGTTCTTTAAGGCTCTGTCTCCTTGGCAACCCATTGGTTCCAGGCTGTCACTGCCCTGCTTTAAGCCCCTGCTGTTATCAGAGTCTGGACTCCTTGAACTGAGGTAGGGTGACCATACACCCCAATTTACACCTGTTGTCTCAGTGTCATTATTGATAGTGTCCCTGTCACTCTCAAAACTGTCCAGTGTAGTGGGTAAGTTATATGACCACCCTAAGCTGAGTGGTCCCTTTCTTACCCCAAATCCTCAATATTCTCTACAAACAAGGCCCTCATGCCAAGACCTCAAAGAGATAGGTGAGAACAGAATGTTTCCTGTCCAGGAAAACAGAGCTGGCAGTAGAGGTGGGAGGTTCCACCAGCAGAGGAACAAGAGGTACCCCTTCCCCTCTGGGGCCCCTCAGCAGCATGTGCATGCTTTTAGATGGCTGGGGTTCTGCTTAAGCAAAAGCACCAGCTGGTCTCTAACAGTGACCAGACAACAACTACAGCTCAGACCAACATTTCTTGCTCCCTTCCTAACTTCTTGATCCATATCTTTATAACCGAACTTGTCTGGGTGGATGGGAGGAAAAAATGACTCCATTTATGTACAACCATATAACCACCTGTTCTGAATTCAGTGCTTTTATTTTCTTTACCCCAATCAGGCTCTGTGTAAACACCCGCCAGTAAAGAATCTTACTTGATACGGCACCACTTATAGATAGATCTAAGCAGCCAATCCTTATTTCAAGAATTTTTGTGGTTTCTTTATGCTTAAAAAAAGGGGGGTGGTGGTGGTTCCAAGCGATTTTTTCTATAAACCTACAACTGCACTTTAAACGAAAAAAGTTTTTTAAAAGGGTGGGATGGTTGAGGGTATTTTCCATTAAGCATTAATTTGATTCTATCTCATAGTAAGGTTAATGTTTCACCTAATCATGAAATAGACATCGTGTCTAGATTAGCAACCAAAATTTTTAAAGTATATCAATACTTAACTTGGGTTTTCCTTTCAAGCTGACCCACACACATATTCTCTCTGTCTAGAGCCCTACCAAACACCAGGCAGCTAACGGCTGGTGGTGACAAACAAGACAGACACAGTAGTCTTGGAGTTCATAATCTTATTGGGGAGACAGACAGAAAGAATGCAAACAAAGCTGTGATGGTGCAGGGGTGGGGAGGGAGTCGGTCCAGTTAGTAGTGAGACTCTTACATCCGCTTAAAAAGCCTGAAGAACCACAAATTGAGCATTTGTGCATTTTACAACCTTATTAATAAAGGAATACTCTTTCCATGGTTCATGGATTTGAATATGAAGCCCATGCTCAGTCAAATGAAAACTGCCTCTGATACCCCCCTTGTCTTGTGGGTCTTCGCCACTCTTTTAGAGCCTTTTTAGGAGATGACAAAAAAGCCAGCCAGATGCCCTGCTGGGGAAGAGTTTCTGCGGGGCTCACCAGACCTTCCTGGAGGGGGTAGATGGCCACACCTTTGTCTGTTCTTTATCAGTGGCCATAGCCTCTCCATCAAGTGTAGCCCTTTGGGAGAGCTGGATGCCTACAATGCAGGGCTACCTTGAGAAAGTCTGAGGTGATATGAAGCATCCCACTCCACTCAAGGTAGCACTCACCCCTGCATGAAGCCCCCAAACCGGGGTGGGCTGCAGATGAGCCGCTGTGGGGAGTCAACTTTCTTCAGGAGGTCGGAGGAGAAGCCCTGGATGATGGCCTGCATGTGGGTGGCGCAGCGCTGCATGAACTCCACCATCTGCAACATACAAGAGATGCTCACTGCTGGCCCTGCCTGTGGCCACCCAGCCTTCCATGGAATGGAGGCTCGGGGTATGAAGGTGAATGGTCTGAGGATACAGGAGCCCTGACAGGGAAATCTCTGGAAAAGGATGGCCCCATGTGTTTTCTGAAGGTATGAAATGATTTCAGCAAGAGGATTTGGTGATCATTTCCTCCAATTCCCTCTTCTGACAGATGAGGAAAGTGAGGCTGGAGGGAGTGAAGTAACTTGTCCAATACCCAACAGCTAAAGAGCAGGAGAACCAGAAGTAAGGAAGGGGACTCTGCCCACCTCCCGCTTCACCCCTGTGTGCCTGGCTCTGTGTAGGCCCTTTGTGCTTCACAATTGTTATGTCATTTACTCCTCAAGACAACACAGCACACCTGCCAGGGTGTGGTCTCAGGCAAGTTACTGCCTTTGGGCCTCAGTTTCCCTGTCTGTAAAGTGGGGACAATAATGGTACCAACATGAGAGAGTGATTGTGAGGATTAAATAAGTTAATACATGAAAGCATTTAGAAAAATGTCTAACATGTGGTGCTTGCTAAGGGTCAAAAAAAATTACAATTGTTCTCCTTCCCCAATGAACAGATGACTTGAAAGGCTCAACAGACTTGCCCGAGGTTTTACGGCTGGTTAACTGACTTCACCCCATGTCTATGTGTCCAGTGCCAATGCCAAGGCCACTGCCAGCCCTCTGCTGTCTGTGAGACCAGCCCCTGCCACCAGGCTTCTGCCCCTCAGCCTGATGCTCTTCCACTGAGTGTGGCTGTAGAGGGGACCCAACCTTACCGCAGTGCTGCGCTCCTTTCCTGCTGTCAACGCCCAGGTCTGCGGATTTCGACCCTTCTCATCGTGGAGCCTCAGGTCACCCCCCGCATCCAGCAGTTTGCTGAGGATCCACTGATTGCCTGAGAATGCTGCTGCGTGGACCGGGGTGCTCCCATCAAAGCAGCGGCTGTGGGGGTGGGTGGGGGGGTGGATACGTCGAATGTCCATGGCAACACTCCGCCTTTCCAGGAGAGAGGCATTTAACAGCTAACAGGGGGCTCCCTTTTTAAAAAAGGCAACCTTTTAGGACAAGGATTATAATGGTACCATTTGTGAGACTTCTGGTTTGTGCCAACAGGAGTTTTACACATCTCCTTTTAACAGCCTTACCTCATCTCCCAATTTATAGGTGGGGAAACAGAAGGACAAAGCTGAGATCATATCCAGGTATGAGTCCTGCTCCAAATCCCAAGTTCTTTCCCCATCACCCCTTGCCCTGGGTTGCAATGAGATGATTTCTTCATGTCTGCAGTGTCCTGATACCAGTTTCTCAAGCACAGACTAACAAGGACCTCTCTTGTGAGAATGTCTCTATCTCCCAAATCCTGCCGTAGAGGCCCCTAAACCCTTGGCATAAATTACCTGATTAAGGATCTAGAACTCAGAAAACTTAACCGAAGTCAAATATCTCAGAGGTATGAAGGGGCAGACTTTATTGTCTCCAGGAAACAGTTGGGATGTAATATATACCCATGGATTTCAAACCTGATAGCAGATAAGAATCATCTGGGGGGCTTTCTCTCAAAACTGAAAGACAAACACTTATGGGAGAAGGAGAAAGGGGAAGAAGGGAGGAGGAAAGGAAGAGGATCAGCAGGAGGAGAAGGAAACATAAAACCCATGACTCCTTCCTCCCAGAAATTTCCCTTCATTTTGATCAGAAGATGGTTTTAAAATCACATGAAAATGTTGCTATCATAAAATGTGAAACCATGGGGTTTGCCTTCCTCCTCCGCATTTTGTCCCTTCCTACCTCCCCTTGGCATCAAGACCAGGTCTAGCAAGGGAACTTCTTCAAACTCGTGAGTTCTTCAGGGGCTGAAGTGCCTGGCATCTGGGTAGGTAGGAGGGGGACTTCACTCCTAGTCTCAGTTCTATCATTAATGTAATGTCCCACTATGGACCAGTCACTTGAACTTTCTGGGTCTCAATTCCTTAATCTGGAAAATGAAAGGTTTAAATAACAATCTTCGACAAAAAAGATGTAAACGCAGATGACTGGAAAAGGTTGCATTTTTTGCTGAAGAACTGCAAGGAGTTCCAATGCAAGGTCTCTCTACAAAGCCATCATCTGCAAAACTCAGTTGAGCTAGCCCTTTCTTTCTTAGCTTTGAAATTAAGCATGAATACAGTAGAGACAGTGGAGTGTATATGAGTTGGAAACAATCTGGAAGAAAACACAGCAAAAATATTCATTGTGTTGTCTCTGGTTTACAGAATTCTCATATTGATTGGCTTTTTCCTTTATACTTTCCAGGCTTCCAAGTTTTCTCTTGCTAAGCAAACAATCTAAAACCAAAAACACAAAACGAAAAAACAGCAACAACAAAAACCTTCTGGCATAAAGGTTAGGGCCTCCTTATGGAGGATGAGAAAGTTATTTTATGACTTCCTATGATTGTTCACATTCTGGTGTTCCTGTGAAAATATGCTGCAATCATGGTAAACGCTTAAAACCCCAGTTTCCAGTTCTGTTAAATGGGAACCGTGAAAATACCTTCACTTCCCTGCCTATCTAGGAGATTTTGTAAAGAACAAGTGGGCTAGGCCCTGTGAAAAGCAAAAGTGCTACACAAAGAGAAGCTGATTTATTACTTTTTGTTGTTCTACATTACAATTTGGACCAACTATCAAACTCGGTTTCTTTTAAATCTCAACTACAAGAGACAGGCAAAAGTTCCCCTTTCTGACACAGTAATGCCAAGTATATTAATTGGATGTAGGGCATGTTAACCTGCCTAAAAGAACAGAGTATATATTACAAATTACAATGCAAGGATGGAAAGATGGAAAGAGTTGTTAGTGACTAATTAACCTCATGTAATCATTTCCTAGGGCTCAGTAAAATTGCTTAGAAAAATTTTATTAACAGTAAAAATTACACTTCAGAGACTACCATTTCATATAAATACTTAAAAATTCAGACTGTACTTTGTGGATATAAACTAGCCACGATTTTTTTCTTTTAATATTTTGTCAAATTCATTTCCAAATGCCCCCACACATCTTAAGAACACACTCATTATTTTCTAGATATGGATGTTATTGTACTTACTGATTTGGATCTGATCCATAATCCACCAGAACATCAACTAATTTGGTAAGACCTAATAGTGATGCAATGAAAAGTGCTGTCTGGCCCAGGGAGTTAACTTCATCAACATAAATTCCTGCAAAGCAAATGACAGGGTCAACGCAAATATCAGGAATTTTCTGAAATGAAAGTTAGTGAAAGAACTTCTAAACTTCATGGCATTACTACTTAGAACTAGTTTTTATTTAAAAAAAAAAAAAAAAAAAGGTGGGGGAAAAAAACATTTACACACACAGAAGGCCCAAAGCCATCGGAGACTTATCAGGAAAAAGGCCCCACCTAAAAACTCCAACTAAAACACGAAGACTGATTTGAGAAAAAACACATATAAAAAAGACAAATTTCCTGTTCGAATTCCCAATTAAAACAGAAAAGCTATCCAATTGATAAAAAACAGAAAAAGTGTCTTAAGGATAAACATTAAAGCCAAATAACCTTTTGCACTTATTAAAAAACACCTTAAAAAACAAAAAACCACCAAAAACACACAAACCACTATAACCTCATAAACAAACACACCACTAAAATAGAGTCAACCACTGTCCTTCAGGAACCAAACTATACACAGAAACCACTCAGACTGTGTTCTCTCCCTCTTACTCTTCCATAAGGAAAAGAAGAACGATCATCAATGGCCAAAGGCAGCTGCTATAAAACAACACCAATAGCCAAATTCACGCTCAGGAGAAAACACTACTTCTCCTCCTCGTGGTTTATCGGTACCCTACACGTTCAGAGAACCTTCTCTAGTAACGGACTATAGAAATGATCCCTGAAAGTATAGTCTTAAAGAAAATTAACTTGTCTCTTCCAAGTGGATGGAAGCCACATATATTTTGCTGATGGTGAGTTCTGCTTATAGCACTGTTTCCTCCAGATTTATAATGTCATAGAGTTTCTGAAATACATTCTGCCAGTACCAGTTTGACAAAACATTTTCAATACTGAGTTCCCAAAGACACTTGAAGCTACTGTGTTAATTAGCATACGGCTGCTACAAAGCCAATCACACACCAGCTGCTTCCAACCTCCACCACCCGCCCCACCCCGGCGTCGTGTCAGGTTTACGTATACGGTGACAACTAAAAACTGCGTCAGAGCGTCTGGAACCGTGACGGACCCCTCAGGGTTTAACCACCTATTTTAAAAATTTCATCCTTTAATCAAAGTACCATACATTTAAATGTTCTTTTGGATTTTTTTTTCTAAATCGAAGAATTTTACTCTACGTATGATATAGCTTTGTATAAATAAGCCGAACGAAATATCACTCCCTTGCTTAAAGCTTCAGTAGCTTCCCAGCTCTTGGGCTAAAGACAGAACTCAAGGTAGCTTACGTGTAGTCTGACTTCACCATCACATTTCCCCTCATTTCAGCCACACTGGCCTTCTTACAATTCTTCATATCACCATGATTGCTGCTGTCACAGGGCTTTTGCACAAGCTGTTCACTTTGCCAGGAATGACCTCCCCCCCCACACACACACCCTGTCCCCACCTTAATTTCAATTCATCCAAGTACCACTGTTTTAGGCAGCCCCTCCCTGACATCTTTAACCAGATTAAACACCCGTTCTGCGGGATAATTTGATTAATGCATTCCGCCTGCATTAGACTATGAGCTCCAGAAGGGCAAGGACTACCAATGGTTTTGTGTACCCACAATATCCCAAGTACCTCACAGTGAATCAATAAATTCAAGCAAAGGTGTCCAGTGCACAGAATTGGGCTATGGAGTGGTCCTCAACTTATCAGTGGTTGTTTCAAATTGGAAAATGAGTCACCAAAAATACTATCCAAACAGTCAAGGATTGAGGATGGAGCACTGAGGCCCACGAACCTCTCAAGGGACAAGTTGAGGGGAAAAAAAAAAAAACCTAAAAGTACACCATATAATCTTGAAAAAGTTAATTTTAATTAACTTTTCTTTTTTGTAGATTGGAGACAACATATTTATCTCATAGGTCATTATGAATATTGATTGCCCTTAGTCCAGTGCCTGGCACATGGTAAGCAATCCAGAAATGTGAGCTTACAGTTCTTATTAAAAAGTGTTATCCACTGTTAAGTCCTGAATTCTGATAGTTAAGGTGCAAATTGGGAATTGGCTACAATCTGATGTGCTGAATTTGCTTGTGACCTGACTGGGTTGTGGGTTAATCAGCAGGGACCCACTCTCTGTGACAGTGGCTTGAGACAGCTGCTTACCAGCAGGCAGGAGGCTTGAGTTTTACAGTTATATGGAGAACCATGTTATATGTTCAAATACCTGACACTCTCAGGCCAGTGGTTTCTGTAGATGAAGTGCCCAAAATACACCTCCCTGTAACCAACAGCTAAAATATAGGCACACCTATGTAGTATCATCCAAATTATATGTACTCAAATTGGTTCTATCTGGTAGAAAATGAGAACCATGCCCCACAGAGTAGTGAGGATCAGGGCATATGTGGGAAAGACTTGGTGAACGGGGCTACTGTAGTGCTCTGCAAACTTGAATGTGCCCATGAATCCCCTGGGGGGTAGGTGGGCTTATTTAAAAACATACTCTGATTCAATTGGTCTGGGCTGGGGCCTGAGATTCTGCATTTCTAATATCTTCCCAGGTGGTGCTGATGCTTCTGATTTGGAAACCACACTTTGAGCAGCAAGGGTCAACATCAGTGCTGTCCAGTATGAGCCTGGACATAAAGAAAGAAGAAAAGCTTTGCAGTGCTGACTCCCAAGAGAACAACAAAATAATAAGAAAAGTTCCAAGAAGGGTCATCATCATCATATGTAAATTTAAAAGTTTTAGTAACCACATAAAAAATAAAAAAGAAATAGGTGAAATTAATTTTAATAATATCTTATTTAGCCCAATATATTCAAAATATCATCATTAAAACATGTAACCAATATAAAAACCTTTATGAGATATTTAATACTTTCTTTTGTATTCAATCTTTGAAATCTGGTGTTTTACATTTACAGCAGATCTCAATTCAGACTAGTCACAGTTCTAATGCTCAATAAGCCACATGTGGCTAATGTCTACCACATTGCACAGAGCAGTTATAGATGGTTTCCACAAAACTACCAGCACAAAAACTGATAAAAATCTGTAGATGGGGTGAGTGACGCTATCATGCTAATCAGCAACCACCAAGTAGGGCTGCAGAAGCTGCAGTCTGAGCTATGCCCTGCACCTGGGAGAACGAACCTCAGAACCTGAAACACCCTGAAGTCAAAGTAAAGAAAAGACAAAATATTGGAGCTTTGGTTAATTCTGACACTTAGTACATGAAAAGATGCTCAACATCATTAACATTAGGAAATGTAAATCAAAACCACGAGATACCATTTCACACCCAACTAGAATGGCTACCATTAACAAAAAACAAAAAATTACAAGAGTTGGAAAGGATGTGTAAAAATATAAACATTCATTGAAAGTGGGAATGTATAATAGTACAGCTGCTGTGGAAGACAGTTTGGTGGTTCCTCAGAGTTAAGTATACAATTATCATAGGACTCAAAATCCCACTTCTAGTTATATACCCAAAAAAAATGAAAGCAGAGACTCAAACAGATATTTTCACACTGATGTTCTTAGCGATATTATTAACGTTTGCCAAAAGATGGAAGCAACCCAAGTGTCCATCAACCAATGAATGGATAAACAAAATGTGGCATACACACACAATGGAATATTATTCAGCCATAAAAAGGAATGAAGTACTTATACATGCTACAACATAGATGAAACTTGAAAATATCATGTGGAATGAAATAAAACACACAGAAGAACAAATACTGATATGGAATAATTAGAATAAGCAAACTCACAGAGTCAGAATCTAAAATATAGGTTACCAGGGGACAAGGTGGGTAAAGGAAATAGGGAGTTAAGGTTTAAAACGTACAGAGTTTCTATTTGGCATGATGGAAATGTTTTGGTAATGGATGGTGGTGATGGTGGCACAACACTGTGATTGGATTAACAACACTGAAATACAAATCTGAATGTGGTTAAAGGGGAAATGTTAGGTTGCATATATGGTACTAGAATTAAAAAAAGATCCATGGATCTGCACAACACAGTGAACGTGAACCCTAAGTTAAACCATGGACTACAGATAATAGTACAATTATTTAAAAAGTGCTTTCAACTGTAACAAATGTACCACACCAAATGTGGTATATTGGAATCCTGTATTTTATGCATGATTTTCTGTAAATCTACAACTTCCCTAGTTAAAAAAAAAAATCTGATACTTAGGTAATAATAAGGAACCACCAAACCTTCCCAGAAGTCATCTAGAAACCTCTGGAAATGGAACTTTTTGGAGGCAGCCCAACAGTCACATCAAACATGGAGGCAAATTCCACTAGAGCCTACCCCTCACAATATCGCTTTCACTGCATTAGATGGTGTGTACCTGTTTTCGTCCCCAGGGGAAACATAAATTATCAACCTTTGAGGTGGCATGCAGTGTTTATTCTTGATTCTTCTCAAACTACTTCCCTGATGATCTTATATTTCTAAAGACAGCAAGTTCTCAAAACACTGGTTCTCAAACATGGCTGCACACTGGAATCACCTGGAGAGATTCTGATTCTGATTCTGGGGTAAGTTTTGGGCTTAGGGCTTCCTGTTTGTTTTCTAAGCTTCCCAGGTGATTCTAACACACAGCAAAGTTTGAGAACCAGTGTCCTAGTTCACTAATGCTGCTGGAATGCAAAACACCGGAGATGGATCGGCTTTTATAAAAGCGGGTTTATTTGGGTACACAGTTATAGTCTTGTAAGAAAGGAATAAGTTTCGTTTTCACATAGAGACAGCATGGAATAAGGGAAATGGAGGCAAAACCAGTTTAAACAAGCCCCAGACAAAGAGAAGAGAGAATCTGCCTGATGTAAAGAGACATGAGGTAGTATCAGAGGTGGGAACTCACAGCAAAAAAATAAAAATTTGGGGGGGGCATTGGCTAATCAGTTCAAAATCTCAATAATGAGCTAGCTGGCTCTCTGGGATTGGCTGTACAAATTAAAATCTCAAAAGATGAATTAGTTAGTGTTCTCGGATAGGCTGTAACCTCTGTAGCACCCAGTCAATGGGGAAACAGGGGAGGGACTTGCGAATTAGGAGTAGGAGATTTAAACATCGCCATTCTCTTCCTCTGACGCGCCAGCCTTCCGCGTGTTTGGCTGGACGCCCCATCTTGCAAGATCGTAAATAAATTCTTTTCTCCTCCAGAACCGAGAGAGCGTTTATTCCCTTACAGGTACCACTTTATTTCCGACAACTTGGGGGCTCGTCCGGGATCCAAAGCTTCGGAGGGGGACCCCCGAGGTGGACAAAGGGAAGGCGCGCCCTGCTGATTGAGCGGTCTCGGACTCCGCCATTGGGGACCCATCTCCGGCAGCTAAAGGGCCCGAGACCAGATGCTTGGATCTGCCGGTTGTGGATGAGAAAAGGGGGAAAAGAAAAGGCCTGCCTCTGGTTAACCAGGCAACTCCGTGCACGGACCAAGGTAAGGAAAGAAATATTATATTACCTTGGTGGTTAAAGCATTCTGAAAGTCTGGGGCTGATCCTGAGGGAAAGATGCCCAAACAAGACTCAGAATGGGGACATTCTGATGAGCCTAGAGCTGATCCTAAGGGAAAGATGCTCAGGCAAGACTCAGAATGGGGAATAGAGGCAGTCAGCCGGCCGGGAATAAAGGGAAGGGGGTACCTTTAGGGTCCCCAGGGAACATTCCTCTAAATAATCCATTGGGAAACATGTTAAAACATTGGGCTAAAAGTAATTGGACCAAGGGAAAGGGTAAAAGAAAATGATCAAATATTATTGTTATGTTTAGACAAAAAAAAAAAAAAAAAAAAAAAGGCATTTTGCTGCCAAATATATTCTGGCCAAAATATAAGGCAGATAAGAGTTGGCTTTGCGCTGACCTCGTGTGTCATGTTAATAAAAATAAACCTTTTTCCAAGGCAGAATTGAACTGTGCCATGTGGTGGCTGCAGGGAAAAAAGAAACTAAAACCTGGGATAAGCATTCCCCCACCTTATGGTTTCCCCTCCCCCACTGGGGCGGGAACCATTAAAGCCTGAGGTTTTGGTGGAAGCAGTCTATGCCCCCAGGCAATTGGAGAGCCAGTTAATGCTGACTGCTCCAGTAATTACAACCCACCAAAAGTTAAAAAAAAAAAAAAAAAAATGGAGAGATTTCCAGAAGTTTCTGTTTCTAAAGGCTCTTAAAGAAAGGAAGGTAAGAATCATTAATAAAAAGCCTAGCAAGGCTAGCTGAATAACAATTAACTTGATTCTTAAAATCTGGTTTTGTAAATATCCCTTTCTTCGGAGAAGAAAGGGAAATGGGAAAGAGGGCGGCTATGAGAGAAAGAGAGAGACTGCATCCACCTAAAATAAAATTGGCTGTACCCATATCCCCAAAGAACGATGAAAGTTGAGGTCTGAAGTCAAGTGGTCTCAGGCTGGGAGAGTGGAGTGGCCCACATGCATGAAAAGGGTGAGTTTGCCCTGCGGGTTGAGGGTGGGCCTTCCGCCTCAATGCTCTAGAAAAGTTTTGCCGCCTCAGGACCCAGAGGGTGGAGCACATTCCCAGGGGAATGGGAAAAGCCTGGCTGCCACCCCACTGTTAGGTAGAGCCTTTACCCCGAAGAGGCAAAGTCTGGGTGGCACCCCGATGTTTAAGAAGGGTGGGGCCAAAAAGGTAATCTCCCCAACATCACCCCAGACTTTGAAAAGAAAAGGGCTGCCACAAAAGCCTCTAAAAAGGGTTGGACTCCCACTCCCTCAAGCCCCAAGAATACAATGTCATTCTGTTAATAACTCAGACTTTAAAAGGTCAGCTATATAAAGGAATTTTAGCCTAATATTCAGAGAAGATCCAAAAATCGATGAATGGCTGAATAAGCCATTAGAGGAAATATTCAGAGAGTCAACAAGCCAGGGAGGAAACAGACAAAAGTGAGATAGAGAAGTAATTGGAGCAGTTTAAAAAAAAAAAAAAAAAAGGAGGAAGGAAATTTGTAGCATGGGGTTTGTGTGATTCTCTATTCATATACTTATGTGGGGCTAAACAGGTATTAATAAATACATTTACATATTTTAGTGTGCTGTGTAATTAAGTCTAAGGCATGTGGAAGCTACATTTAAAGTCCCTTAATGTGTGTATCAGGGTATATAGAAAGTTATATGCACATTTTTTAGGACTGTATTTGGATGCATTCTGAGAGTTAAAACTTCATAAATCTAATGGGAGTTTAAGTTGTATGTTTACACAGGAATGTGGGACAGTTGTATTTGTATGTAATAAAAGCATGTAATATAATTACGTAGGAGTCTTTCAAACTGTTAAAGTTTGTCAGTGTGTAATTTAAAACTTGGCAAAAATTTCCTGTGTACTCATCTATAGTAAACTGAAGCTATTTCTTTGTGTCTTTATAGCGTATACTAGTTTGTGTGTACTCTAAAGCTGGGCAATTGTGTGCAGTTTCACAATAGTGTGAAAAATGAAAAAAAAGTGAGAAAAACTGTGTAAAAGTTTTCTATGTATGTGTAACAGTAGTGTATTGGCTATACATGCTTGTAAATGGGAATGTATGTCTGTTTCGTATGGTTATGAGTGTGTATATAAGTTATATGTGTCTGTATTCCAGATATATGAGACTGTGTATTCTTGTAAAAAGCAGAATAATTTTTCTGATATATTTTGGGCAAAAGCAAAAGGTCCATACTCAAAGTGCAAGTAAATGTTCCTATAAAAGGGTTTAAGGTTCACTAAAGCTGAATTAAACAAACTTAGAACAGTGAATGGTTCATATCTCTTCCCAGGTCTCCATTTGGTAATGCCAGGTTGCTATCTTAACATTAAGTCTAATAGGAATAAAGACACCACATATATTGTCAAATACTACACACCAAGGCTTGTCCTCCTCTCCCTGGAGAGTGGGTTTTTACTCATCTAACAGCAAAACTTGTGTGTATGTTCAGGGTATGCATATATGTGAATCACGTATATTCAAGCATCACTAAACTAGGTGTACTAAAAACTGAATTTTAAGTTAGCATTTAAGAGTGGTAAGCCTTTTTATGTTCATTAATCTTAGGTTATTGTAAATTATTGTTGTCCTTTAGTCTAATTGTTCTAGCCTGAAATGTTGGTAAGTTCTTGCTGCTCTTCATGCACATGACTTCAGGAGTGTCTGTACCTAAAGCAGGTATTAGCAGTTTTACACTAGGGGAGTCATTAGAGGGGTGCAAGCCATGTGTAATTTAGTACTTAGGCAATTACAAGGTGTAGGCCTTTGGTTTTTGGTTTGCCTTTCCCCAGGAGGACTGGAGAGCTCCCCTCCCTAGACACAAAGGATCTTTTTCTTAAGAATTATATACTGGCCTTGTCTTCTACTTTATCATCTCTCAGGCACCGTGGACTGCTGGCTCAGACCCCGCCTCTTGAATTTGCTGCCCATCGATATCAGCCTGGCAGCTGGGTTCTGATCCAGTCGTAGAAAGAATCCAAACTTCAACCGATCTGGGAAGGACCCTGTCAAGTCTTGCTGACAACTGAGACGGCAGTCCGAATGGCAGAAAGAGACGGCAGTCCGAATGGCAGAAAGAGGCTGGACTCATTACACACAAGTGAAGGGACCGGTGCCTGAACCAGACGATAAGTATCCAGCAACTCAACCTGAATCCTGGAAAGTGACTCCTACCTCAGATCCCCTAAGGATCACTTTAAATAGGCAACAGTTAAAGGAACATATTAGAAGGGAGAAAGGGCTGGATTAAACCCTATGTTTGCATTGTGCTCTGTGTATAGCTTAATGATGAAATTGCTTATGCTGATCATAATGTTCTATATTCAAGGAGTAACAGGTTCTGCTAAGCTGGTTATAAGTGTAGTCAAAGGCTTAAAGTCTCAAACTGTACAATTTGATGTTTGTCAAGTAATGAGCTGTAAAAATCTAAAACATCAGCAACAACTGAGGGAGGAATATAAGCATTTATGTAAGCAGACTGTTCAAATAGAAAGCAAGATTGTTGGGGGGCGAACATTTGAGAGTATAACTTATGAGACACCTAACCCCTGTTATTCTTGGAACACTGCTTGGTGGACCACACAGTATGAGGGATGGGTCTTACCCAGGTTGGAGAAAAAACCATTAAGGGAAACTTAGCTGGAATTTAACTCTCCAGTACAAATTGACCCCAAGGTCATTAGAATACTTAAGACCAAAGACTTAAAGCAAACCACAGAAATAGAGACAGGTTATGAAAATACAAATGCCTGGGTAGAATGGGGCAAACATACCATCCAGAGTCTAAACAGAAGTGACTGTTATGCTTGTACAACCAAACAACCCACTGTTCAGATTATGCCCTTCCCCTTGGGGATGAAAAAGCATGAAAGGGAGTTTAAATGTATAACACTCCTCTTTCAAAATGCTACTCCTGGTGAAAGTTGTAGTACGTTGTCCTCCCTTTTCCCTCCAGTCCAGGAGGGAAGTGTCAAAGCCATACCAGCGTCTCACCTTGGTCCCGGAAACCACTCTGCCTGTCTCTCCAGATGGGAAGAAGGGCTCCAGGATCTTGGTACCATGGCTTTGTGTACACAGGTGTGGAATGTGAGCAAGGATAGTACTGGCAACTTCTCCAGCCTAACTATACCCCGAGCAGACCTCTGGTGGTACTGTGGGAAGGGCATCCTCTGGCCAACACTACCTGAAAGGTGGGGAGGAACCTGTGCTCTGGTTCAATTGGCTATCTCATTTACCCTGGCATTTGAAAGTAATAAAAAAGTACCAACCCAAGGCAAAGGAGAAAAGAAAAATGTACAAAGTGTACCTAGTTCCTTCAATAAAAAAATGTTTGTAGATAGTATAGGGGTTCCCCAGAAAGTTCCTAATGAGTTTAAAGCTAAAAATCAATTAGCTGCAAAATTTAAATCGTCCTTATTCTGGTGGGTCACCATCAATAAAAATGTCAATCATCAGCTAAAATTTATCAACTATACCAGGAATGTCATTAAAGAAATAGCAGAACAGTTAGATGCCACTAGCCGAATGGCATGGGAAAACAGAATGGCCCTAGACATGATGCTAGCTGAAAAAGGAGGCGTCTGTGCTATAGTTGGGGGAAATTGTCGCACATTCATCCCCAATAATACCGCACCTAATGGAACTATCACCAAAGCCCTACAAGGCTTAACAGCCTTATTTCAGAAACTAGAAGAGAATTCTAGCATTAACAACCCACTCATAGAATGGTTGGAAAATTGGTTCGAGAAATGGAAAGAAATTGCAACATCTATTTTAATTTTCCTTATCATTCCAGCCAAAATGTTTATAACAGCTGGGTGCTACATAATCCCGTGTGCTCAAAGGCTAGTTCAAAAACCCATCAAAACCACTAGAATCAAAAATAAGAAAGATCCCTATGATGAGGAATGTAAAAAAGCCCTTAGCAAATTTGAGAATCTAAAATGTGAAAACTAAAAGTGTTTAAAAAAAAAGAGGAGGGAATCTGTAAGAAAGGAATAAGTTTCGTTTTCACATAGAGACAGCATGGAATAAGGGAAATGGAGGCAAAACCAGTTTAAACAAGCCCCAGACAAAGAGAAGAGAGAATCTGCCTGATGTAAAGAGACATGAGGTAGTATCAGAGGCGGGAACTCACAGCAAAAAAATAAAAATTTGGGGGGGCATTGGCTAATCAGTTCAAAATCTCAATAATGAGCTAGTTGGCTCTCTGGGATTGGCTGTACAAATTAAAATCTCAAAAGATGAATTAGTTAGTGTTCTCGGATAGTGCGGGACACTGATTACGTGCTTCAACTTGGCGGGCCTGGGCTGGGGGACCTGATCAGCCCCTGGGGAGGGTGGTGGGCACGGGCGACAGCGCCCTCCGCAGCCCCCCGGGCCTGGGAAAGTGAGGCCGGAGGCAGGCCCCATTTCCTCACCCAAAATACCACTGTTAGGGGAGGCTTGCCGGAGGGAACCGCCTTTTCCCCACCCCCTTATCTTGCCCGGACACTCCCCGTTGCCAGTGCAACTCCCATCACCACCAATGCGCATACATTGTTGCCAGACACCGTTACCGGAGCAACTCTCGCCCCTTTTCAATCAACCTCCTCGCCCTCTCAGAACCAATCCAAGCCTTTAACCTCTACAGCTACCCCGCCCTCTAAACGCCCGATATAAGCTTGTACTCTCCCCTAATAAACTCTCTTGGTTTCTTCACCCTAAAAGAACCGTGTCCCGCCTGTTCCTTTCTCGCCGCCCTCCATACTTTGCACGCCACCCCGCCGGGGACCTGGCCAAGTCCCCCGCCTCGCCCTCGCCTCCGGGAAAGAGCCCCCGCCGCCGGTACCCTCCAAGCAATCCTGAGAGCCTAGGATTTAGCAACCGGCCGCCACTCCCCCCCCCCGACGAATCAACTGCGACCGCAACTGGCGCCCAACGTGGGGCCCCTGGAATTAAAAGTCCTCTCCACGCAGCAGTCCAGTGAAACCACCCGCTCGCCCGGACGCCTCTCCAGCTCCCCTTCTCCTCGCCTGCAAAGTAAGGGCCGCCTCTCCCTCGCCGCCCCGCGGAGCCGCCTCTCCCTCGCCGCTCCACGTCCGGAGCCGCCTCTCCCACGCCGCTCCGCGCCCGGGCCGCTCTTCCTTTCCCACGTTAACCTAACTCTTACCCCCGACTACCTTTCGTCTTCTCTTCCTATGTCCCCCCATTCCTCCTAACACTCTTCCTCCAGTAGCTTTCCCTCTTCCCCTCCATTACTTTGCTGTGGTCCTTTGTGTCTTTGTTTCTTTGTTTCGCGCGGTGTGCCTCTTTGCGACCGCCCCCCCCCAAACTGCTCTCGCTACTAGAGGCTCCTGCCTTCTATTCTTGCCGTCTCCTTCGGCCTCGCGACCACGGTTTACCTCATTTTCTTTACTCAATTATCAACCCCCCTTTTTCTTTTCTCACTCCGCTATGGGTAATCGTCTATCTGCACGCCAAGCACCCCAAGTTCGTGCTCTGGCTGGTCTCCTAGACACACATCGCTGTAAGGTGTCTGTCCGGCAGCTGCAAGTATACTGGGACCTCCTGCTGCCCTTTAACCCATGGCTCACCACTTGCCATCTTTGGGACCCTGTTACTTATGATCGCCTTATTGATCGGGTCACCAACGCCATGGAACATGAGAGCAAGCGCTTCCCTCCCGGCTTGCTCCCCACCTTAATAACCGTCCGCTCCTGCCTTCAAGGCTCCCTCCCCCCTGATCGAGGCCCCATTAAATCCAAGGAGGCCCTATCAACCCAGTCAACAGATTCAGACAGTGATACTAATGTAGACCACGATTCGGACACAGAGTCCTTAGTCGAGCAGATTAACAACGCGCTCGAAGTGACTCCCAAAAAACAAAATAACACTGAGCCTCGCCAAGATGGCGAACTTCCTCCTCCTCCTTCTTCTTCCATCGAGGGGAGGAAGTGCTCCGGCGATGATGTCAGCCCTAAGCTGGGCCGGAAACCGCAAGCGCTTTACCCCGCCCTTTCACAGGGCGGAGCTAGTCCACCATCTTATGCCTTAGCCACTCCCACCGCGCCGCCGTCTTGCGACGCTTGGGGCCTCCCACTTCCGCCTCTCCCTCCGGCGAGCTCCCCCTCGGAGCCGCTACCGGCAGCTGCCGCCGCTCCTCCCACCCTGCCGACTAACAACCCCTGGCTGCCTTCTACACCTCAAGGCAACCCTTGGGGCAACGCTCCCCCTACCCCCACTCCCGCGCCAAGCCCTCTGCAAGCGCGTCCTCCTTTCTCTTGTGCTTTTCGCTGCTTTCCTCTTAACCTTACCCCCACACCACAGAAACCGTATAACTGGTATCCCATTGACTCTGATACTATCAAGCAGCTTCGCAGGGCCGTCAAAGAGGACGGGTTAGGTAGCCCATACGCTTCCCAAATACTGCAGGATCTCGGCATGGACTTTTGCATCCCCCAAGACTGGGCCTCGCTTGCCCGTTCCATTCTTAACCCCGGCCAGTTTGTTGATTGGCGTGCTCACTTCCAGGCGGAAGCAGCTAAGCAAAGTGAGCAAGACGCAGCCACTGGAGTCTATCATCACCCCGAAGCCTATCTAGGCACGGGAGCGTTTCTAGATGCGTCTGCTTATATTAATGTCCCGCAGGATAGGCTGTAACCTCTGTAGTACCCAGTCAATGGGGAAACAGGGGAGGGACTTGCGAATTAGGAGTAGGAGATTTTAAACATCGCCATTCTCTTCCTCTGACGCGCCAGCCTTCCGCGTGTTTGGCTGGACGCCCCATCTTGCAAGATCGTAAATAAATTCTTTTCTCCTCCAGAACCGAGAGAGTGTTTATTCCCTTACAGGTACCACTTTATTTCCAACAGTCTTAAGGCCATAAATTGTCCAAGTTACATCAGCAAGGTACCTTCATGGCCAATGGTGTCCAGAAAACCTTTGTTAGCTGGAAAGGCACGTGGCTGGCGTCTGCTCCAAAGTTCTGGTTTCAAAATGGCTTTCTACCAGGATGTTCGTCTCTAGGCTGCAGTTCCTCAAAAACGTCACTCTTAGTTGCACTTGGGATATCTGTCCTCTCTCAGCTTCTCCAGAGCAAGAGTCTGCTTCCAATGACTGTCATCAAACTGCAGTTCCTCTCTCAGCTTCTGGGTGTTCTTCAGTGTCCTTCTTGGCTGTAGCAGCTTGCTCCTTCTGTCTGATCTTATATAGTGCTCCAGTAATTTAATTCAGACCCACCCTGAATGGGTGGGCCAACACCTCCATGGAAATTAACCAATCAGAGTCATCACCCACAGCTGGGTGGGGCACACCTCCACAGAAACACTCAAAAGATTTACAATCTAATCAACACTGATAACATCTGCCCACACAAGATTACATCAAAGATAATGGCGTCTGGGGGGACATAATACATTCAAACTGGCACAACCAGTGTTTCACAGGTTTCTCTATAAGAACCTGAAATGAAAATCCTTAAACACACTTCGAAGGTCAGAGTCAAAGATCTGCAGCTATGACCTACCCAAAGGAAGCTAGATTAGAGAAAGCAAAGCAGCAAAGAACAATTGGGAAGACAGTTCTCCATGGATGTCTCCTGCTTCTGAATTTCATGGTAATGAGGCACTATCCTTTCTTCTAGACTATCTTCTCAAGAATGTCTGTATAGTGAACAACTTTGGAAGATAGTGTCTCCCTTCAGAGCAAAGTGCCGACAACCTATAGTCCAGTATAATAAAAACAATGTCTCTCTCTAGGAAAAAAAAAAAAAAAAGAAAAAAGCAGGTATGTTTACTGCCCATTATAAAAGATTCATGTTCCCAAAGCCAAGGATACCTCTACTATAAAGCAATCCACAGCATATGCAGGCATTACCTTGTTCTTTTTGTACTGCTCTGTAGGAATGGGGGCTTGAGGAACCTGCACCAAAAATGCTAATATTCTGACTACTGTTGATTCTATAAGTGACAAACTACCCTTCGTGTCTCATCCAAGGATCTCGTGTCTTCTACCAGCAACCTTGAAACTGTGTCAGGCTAACTCTGAAATCTCAGACCCTTCACAGTTCTTGATAGGGAGGGACTACGATCAAGGGAAGCAGGCTGGTTAATCTCTGGAATGGAGGAAGGGGACATTGGCAATTTTTAAAAATATTCTATCTTTGGTTGATTCCATTGGTTAAAATAATATTATAGTCCTTTTGTAATTAAAAAAAATTAATTAAAAATGTTTTTTAAGGGTCACACCCGGGAAAGTATGTTCTAGATATTTGCTGAGGAGAAAGTGTTCCTGGAGGTTTCTTTTTTTTTTTTTCTTTTTTTTTTTTTTTTATTAAATTCAGTTTTATTGAAATACATTCACACACCATACAATCATCCATGGTATACAATCCACTGTCCACAGTGTGATAACATAGTTATGCGTTCATCACCACAATCTATCTCTGAACATTTTCCTTACATCAGAAAGAACCAGAACAAGAATAAAAAATAAAAGTGAAAAAAGAACACCCAAATCATCCCCCCATTGCACCCCATTTGTCCTTTAGTTTTTATCCCCATTCCTCCACTCATCCATACACTAGATAAAGGGAGTGTGATCCACAAGGTCTTCACAATCACACTGTCACCCTTGTAATCTACATTATTATATAATTGTCTTCAGGAGTCCAGACTGCTGGGTTGGAGTTTGGTAGTTTCAGGTATTTACTTCTAGCTATTCCAATACATTAAAGCCTAAGAGGTGTTATCTATATAGTGCATAAGAATGTCCACCAGAGTGACCTCTCGACTCCATTTGGAATCTCTCAGCCACTGAAACTATTTCGTCTCATTTTGCATCCCCCTTTTGGTTAAGAAGATACTCTCAGTCCCACGATGCCAGGTCCTGGAGGTTTCTTAAACCATGAACCTAGGTGGAGAAGTGAGACTAGGAGAACAGAAACTGGGAAGTATCCAGCAGAATGGAGGGAGGAGACAGACAAGTGAAACTACAAAGAGAAAACTGAGCCTATACTTGCTGGCATGAGAACTGAATAAACTGAATATATGCTACTTTCTCAGCTTAATCAAGGCAGTTTTCAAACGCATTGTCTCCTCTAACAGGGAGCATTCTTGGACCTAAAGTGAACCATAGCATATAATAGTCCACAGAATTACATGCGTTTTGTAGATTGTTCTAGTCCAGATTTAAGACAACAAGCGTGATGTATTAGAGCCCCAGGGTAAAACCAGAGCATGACCATAGAGGAAATTATGAGAATCTAAATCTGAAGCAATGTAATGACAAAATTCTGAGTTTCAGAAACACAAGGAAAAGCAGCACATGTGACTAAGCTGCTTTAGAATTGCATTTTACTAAAGAAAAACAATTAAAAGTAGAATGGCACTGAGAAAAAAAAAACAAAACTACCAACTGACAGAAATCTGAAAAATATGTTTAAATTACTTTGTAAATCGCCTCTTTTAGCCACTTTCTTGAAAGTTAGCAAGGCAGACCATAAATCCCATGAGGAACCAACCAATGGATCTAGGATTGCCCAGAACAGAGGAACAGTGAATGCTACCCTCAAATACAGAAAACCAATAGCACTAGCGCAATCGCAACTGAATGTGGCAGAGCAGCATGCCAGGAGGAAAAAAGCTTATCTACCACAAGAAAACCACTCAAATTGCTCTTCCTCCTCTCACTCTCCCAGGGAGAAAAAGAACAATCACGAACAGTAAATAAAAATGGCAGCCAAGCAAAAACACGGGCGAAATCATCCTCAAAACACTACAGTTACCATACATGGGTTCAAATACCTTTACACATCACCTTCTATAATAACTATATTACATATATATATAAAAAGAGAAAAGCTGCAAGCCATGTCTCTGCTTAGTCTACGGCAGCCGTGCACATTGAACCGATGGTGACATTACTTTTTTTTTCCCAGAAATATTGTATAAATGTATTTTTAAAGTATAGTTTTAAATCAACTTTCAAAAAAAAAAATTCAAACTACTCTAAGAGGTTTTTTCTTTGAGAAACTTTACGACTTCGTGTTTTAAATTAACATAGTACGGGCTGACAGCCAATCAGCAGCTATGGTCTTTCTGTCTCTTAAAACACTAACTTTGCCCAACTAGTTTAAGACAAAGAGTTTGCTCACGTGCATCAAATTCGAGTTTCCTCACCTTAAATATAACACGCAGACCCTACATGTGAGAATAAAACAAAAATTTACCCCCTGGCATCTTGAATTTTGAAAGGTAATACGTGGGTTAATTTGATCCTTTTACTTTAAGACCAATCGCAGGTTATCCATGTGAGTGTGGGCGTATCCAGCTCTTCTGGGTAGCTTTTCTAAAATAATATATGGATACCCAGGCCAATTTTAACTGAGAAACAGGTTTATTTTCAAAAATGCTTCTCTCAAATTTTTTTTAAATTAGGAAAAATGTAATGAAAACGAAACTGTGGTTACTTTTGGGGGAGGGGGATAAGGGTCTGCTTTTACTGGTATTTTTGTACTGTTTGAATATTTTAACAAACTATATCGCTTTTATTTTTAAATAACAGCAGGACTATCTAGACACATAAATCATGGCTCACTTTTTAGATATCCTCTTTGTGCCTCTCAATATTAAAGAAATATAAACCAACCTAAGTATTTTTAAAAAGTAATAACTTGGAGAAGAGTCAAAGTTAACATACTTGTCTGTCCCCTATAAAAATGGCTTCAATGCAATTTCTCCTGTCCATTTAAAAAAAAAAAAAAAGGTGACATTCCTTCGGTGCTTTAATACATGGCAGGACCTCTGCCAGACCCCAGAAAAAAAGAGTCTAACATATAGAAGGAATGTCTGATCCAGGGGCCCTGCTGCTTATCTCACAGACACCAGGTGCGCCATAAACTAAGGGTTGAAGACTGTTTTAGGAATCCCAGTCATAGTGGCACCTAGACCCCAGGGGGCGGACAAGGCAAGATCAGATATGCCCATAAGATGAACGACCATAAACAAGCTAAAAGGCCTACTTCCTCCACATAGATAATACAGTGCACATCAAAGAAGAGTAGTGTGTTAGAACCCTAGTAACCAGTCAGCAGAAACTGATAAGCACTCACCCAATCGAGGCCCAGAACACACTCAGCAGGACCCTTTCCCCCCAACACCCAACGTGGGTTTTTCCTTTAAAAAATGCTGCTCTCAGAGAGGACCGGAGCCATTTTTCCTTCCTTTCTTTTCACTGGCTCCCACCTGCTTTCTTCTGCTTTCTTCCTCTAATAAACCTTAAACTCTCTACTTAAACCATGACTCACTGCCTTGTGTGGATTCTTGAATGGCTCTGAACCTAACAACCTCTACTAAGCCCTTTACATGAATCAACCCATTTAATCTTGGAAATAAATTATGAGACTGAGAAAACAGAAGTTTAGAGATGTTAAGTGACTCCCCCAAGGCCACATGGCTGTCTCCTGGAGCCTTGAGCACTAATATTCCTCCATTCTGTATCTTGTGACCTTATCTCTTTCCATGTGACCCACAGTAAAGGCTTTTTTGTGTTTTGCCTATGTACAAGAAGTTGTAGGTAAAATTTAATAGAAAGCAGAGAGAGAGACACACACACACTATCCTCAATTATAAAATGTTGAAACAAGGAATGGGACTAAATGATGTACCTTGAAAGTCCCTTCTAGCTCTGCTTTCTGAGATTCCCTCATTTAATATTCATGACAGCACTATCAGAAAGGTTATTATTATCATCCTTGCTTAAAAGATGAGGAAATGGAGGCACAGAGAATTTAAGTAACTTCCGCTTGGCCACAGAGATAGTAAGTGCCAGATCAGGATTTCTATCTAGGTCAGACTCTCGGTACAATGCCTATGTGGGAGCCCAGGGCCTTCCCCAAGAATGCTGAAGAATGTGCACACACACAGCAGCTTGCTTGACCTAGGACAGTTAAGGTTTGACCTACTCTCCTTGTAGGATCAGGCCTCTAGTGCTAAATGTAATCTATAGCTTACCTCTCTCTTGAAACTACCTCCTCCATGAAACTTCCTGAGATACTGTTATTTACAAGATAATCTACAGACCTCCCATCCTCCCTTTTGACTACAGTGGATCTCTCTCACTCCCATGTTTATGTTTTTGCCCTAACCTTCGTAAAAACCACTCTGTGGCACCCACTGCTTTTGCAGAATATCTTCAGGTTGAGCTCTGAATCCGCTGCCATTCAGAGCAGCTCCTGAATCCAGGCAACGTTCTGAACCCAGGTAAGGTGACCAATTTCCACTTCCTTGTAGGTAAGCCCCGAATAAAAAGTTTATGCCTCTGAATATGCCTGGTATCTTTTTTGGCATCTCGGCAGCAAAGGCCCACTTTATCCATGACAGTGTAGATCTGTCTACCTGACATGCAACTGATTGACATTGTTACTTGAATGTCTCAAAAGCACTTCAAACTCAAGACGTCCAAATTGAACTAATCTTGCCTGCTCCCCCAAGCTGGGCCTCTTCCAGTTCCCTTCCTCAATGATGGTACCACAAACTAGAAAACAGAGGGTCCCTGACACATTTCTTCACACCAATCTTTCAAAAGGGCTGTTGATTTATGTCCTAAATACCTCTCAAATTCCTCTCTAGCTCTTAACACAGGAAGGTATTCAGTAAATAAAAAACAAATCTACATATCGGAGGCCATGAGGAAGTAAATGATAGTGGCAGAAGAGTAATACTGTCATGTTTCAGAAGAGGAAGAGAAGCAGATCACTCTGAGATGCATCAAAGAAGACACTTTAACTTAGGAACAGTTGAGAAAAAAAAAAAAGCAGTAGCACGAACACCCAAACTGGGCTAAAGCTAGGCTCTGAAATGCCCTCAGACACTATCTGCTCTTAGTGAGCTTCTCTATTACGTCAGAAAACCAAACAAAAGACAGAGTAAAGAGAAATACAAGACATTAGATAATTACTGACCAGGTCTCTATTGAGGAAAGGACAGCCATATATATTTGGATTATTGGGGAGATGGTTTCGCATGGCCACCTTCTTAGAAAAATAAACAAACATGCTTTGCAAGCCAGTCCCTACAAATGGCAACTGACAACTGAGGAATTACTTTAAGTGCTATTTCTTTAAGAGCTGTAGATTCCCAGAGAAGCAAGGAAGTTAGTATTAGGCTTGTGTTCTTTAGAACTGACTGCCTGGGTCCAGTTCAGCCCCTCAGTTACTGGCTGTGACATCCGGAGAAAATCCCTTAACCTTGTCAAACAAAAATAGGTTCTGTCCTCCATGTAATAACTGAACAAACTGTAAACTGCACCTCTGATTGCAGCGTGAGGAAATTCCAGGTGTAAGCAGTCTGCTTGAAGATCAGAACCTTTCCTTTGGGTTTTACTTTAATCACTCTTTGATGAGTTTGTACTTCCATGTTAACATGAATTGCGGAAACTACTGTTGGAGAATGAAACCTTGTTATTCTAAACTGTAACCAAGAAATTAAGAATTAACAAACAATTGTGATTACTGTATGATTATGCAGTTTTTTTTTCTATATTGTAGAATAATCAAAAGTTAATACCTGAAACTGCTGAAACTCAACTAGTCTCAGCCCTGTGTATACTTACTATTGTAAGGCCTATTCTAGCCTTGTCTCAGCCTTGTTTATACTTTCTATTATAATGGTAACAATTTCATCTTCCCTTGCTTGAATCCATAAAAATGCTGAACTCCTTAGACCTGGTGGGGGAGATGGTGGGGGACAGATTTTGGGGCCTGTAAGCCTTATGATATCCTGTTCAGTGTCCTCGAGGTTCATCCACGTCGTTGCATGCTTCAGGACTTCATTCCTTCTTACTGCTGAATAATATTCCATTGTATGTATATATCACATTTTGCTTATCCATTCATCTATTAATGGACACTTGGGTTGTTTCCAACTTTTGGCAATTGTGAATAATGCCACTATGAACGCTAGATGTGCAAATGTCTGTCTGTGTCCCTGCTTTCAGATCTTCTGCATATATATCAAATAGCAGGATTGCCAGGTTGTAAGGCAACTCTATACTTAGCTCCCTGAGGAACCACCAAACCATCCTCCACAGTAGCTGTACCATTTTACATTGCCACCAGCAGCGAATAACTGTTCCTGTTTCTCCACATCCTCTCCAACACCCATTGATTCCTGTTTTATAGCAGCCATTCTAGTAGGTGTGAAAGTGATTATTTTTAAAATAATAGCTGCTTATATTACTGTTTTCCAACCATATGCCCCCATGCTCATTCTTGTCAACTGCTGGACCTTTGCCAGTCACTTAAATAATATCTGACATGTTGTAGATCAACTTGTCTAAGAAGTTTTCTTTTGAACATCTTAGTACTTCAGTTGCTTACCTATGAAAACAATAAAACTACCTCATATAAGAGAGACCGATGAAAAAATGAGTTAACATTTACAAAGTGTTTTAATAGGGTCTGGCACTCAGGGAGTGCCTGCTTGTCTGCCCTTAGCATGCCTTGCGACCGCAGTGAGCACACTCCTGACTGATGGTGATCACTAAACTGTTTTCAAGAGGTTGCTGATGCTGGTTTTCCTCCCATTCACTGGCATTCCAAAACAGACCCACTTCTGATACCAGGAAAGGAAATGCTGGGCTTATGTAGATACTTTTGAGAACTTTGTAAGTAACGAATTTGTGATGGACAGGGAATAAGATCTTGTTGATCTGTCCTAAACTTCACAGCCTAAGATCTTGAATCTCCAAAATTGGCAGGTTAATCTGACACTATTACTACTGAGACACAATGATTTTGAACCCAGGGGAAGGGCCTTTTAAAAAAATCCCTGGGATAAAAATCTCTCTTGCAACATGGGACATGAATTCCAAAGATGAGCCTGGACCCGGCATCATGGGATTGAGAAAATTTTCTAGACCAAAAGGGGGAAGCAAAATAAAACAAAATAAAGTTTCAGTGGTTGAGAGATTTCAAATAGAGTCGAGAGGTCACTCTGGAAGGCATTCTTGTGCGCTATATAGATATCCCTTTTTAGTTTTGAGTGTACTGGAATAGTTAGAAGGAAATACCACTCTCGAACTGCAACCCAGTAGCCTTGATTCTTGAAGATGACTGTATAACTATGCAGCTTACATGGTATGACTGTGTGATTTGTGAAAACCTTGTGGCTCACAATTCCTTTATCCAGTGTATGGACAGATGAGTAGAAAAATGGGGACAAAAATGAAATGAAAAAATAGAGTGGGGTGGGGGCAATGGAATGCTTTGGGTGTTCTTTTTTACTTTTATTTTTTATTTTTTTTTGGAGTAAGGAAAATGTTCAAAAATTGATTATGGTGATGAATGCACAAATATATGATGGTACAGTGAACACCTGATTGTACACTGTGGATCACTGTATGGTATATGAAAAAACTCAATAAAACTGAATTTTTTAAAAAAGGCAAACACGTCCCTCCTTCACCAGCATAGCAGGCTGAGTTGAAAAGCTTTGCTGTGGGAAAAAGCAGCAGTCCCTGCCAGGAGCAAGGGAATACTGCTCAACCAAGCTCCAATTGTGGTTTTAATTAACAAATTTGGACTACCAAATACATGCTACGAGCACAGATAAACCTGGTGAAAGCAGGAAAGGAACTCAGAGGTTTATCCTGGCAGAGAGGAATCGGAGCTGATGGAAAAAATATATATACATAAATAAAAACAGAGGCTTTTGGAGTCCTCTGAGCTCAGAACACTGGAAAAGGGCTGTGTCCCAAGAAAAGGGACACACAGAACCAGGCACCAACTGCGATTCTTGTCTGGTGAACTGAAGGGTTGGACTGGCTTTGAAAACGGGGCTCCTTGCCTTTTTCCATTTTTTTTTTCCTTCTCTCATTCTAAGGTGCTCATTAGAGAAAGCCTCAGGCATTTTCAATTGTCAGAACTGAACCAGACAAAGGTGGAGTTAAGATTGAGAGTTACAGGAAAAACTCAAGCGTAGAAGACAATTCCCTAAAGGGCTTATCTTGCCTAAGAAAAGGAAGGGGTGGGGGAGGAGCTCAAGAGGTGGCCCTCCCTCAGGGAACTCAGACCCCAGGGCCTGGGGGGAAGAAAAAAAGAAAAGAAAACAACAACAAAAAAACAGAAACAGCTTAAGCTTGGCTTCTGACACCCTCAGTCCCTGGCCAGGATGGGTTCCATTGAGAATTAAATAATCACACAGCTTATGCTGGTGGGGAGCTGCAAGCTGACAAGAGCCACCTGCTGGGCAGGATAGGAAAAGCACAGAGTCTAGGGGCTTCACAGGAAAGTCTGACAATCTTCTGGGTCTCACTCTTAGGGAAACCTGAATCTGAATACAACCTCTTCCTGAGACCTGGACCCATCTGGTCCAGGAAAATCTGATTGGGGTAATCATGGAAATCAGAAGCCCAGACAACAGAAAATTACAGACCACACTAGGAAGAGCGAAGATACGGCCCAGTCAAAGGAACAAACTCGCACCTTAACTGAGATATGGGAATTGAAACAGCTGATTATTAATCAAATAAATCTTCTAAATCAATTCAAAAATAAAATCAATGAGTTGAGAGAAGATATGGCAAAAGAGATGAAGGATATAAAGAAGACATTGGGCAAACATAAGGAAGAACTCAAAAATTTGTAAAAACAATTGGCAGAACTTATGGGAATGAAAGGCATAATAGAAGAGATGAAAAACACAATGGAGATATACAACAGCAGATCTGAAGAGGCAGAAGAAGGGATTCATGAACTGGAGAACAGGACAGCTGAAATTCTACACAAAAAAGAACAGACAGAGAAAAGAATGGAGAAATATGAGCAGTGTCTCAGGGAACTGAATGACAACATGAAGCACACGAATATACGTGTTATGGTTGTCCCAGAAGGAGAAGAAAAAGGAAAAGGGGCAGAAACAATAATGGAGGAAATAATCACTGAAAATTTCCATCTGTTATGAAAGATATAAAATTACAGATCCAAGAAGCACAGCATCCTCCAAACACAATAGATCTGAGTAGACCAACTCCTATGCACTTAATAATCAGAATTATCAAATGACAAAGGCAAAGAGAGAATTCCAAAGCAGCAAGAGGAAAGTGATCCATCACATAAAAAGGAAGCTCGATAAGACTATATGCAGATTTCTCAGTAGAAACCATGGAGGTGAGAAGGCAATGGCATGATATATTTAAGATACTGAAAGAGAAAAACTGCCAACCAAGAATTCTATATCCAGCAAACCGTCCTTCAAAAATGAGGGAGAGTTTAAAATATTTTCAGACAGACACTGAGAGTTGAACAAGATACCTGCTTTACAAGAAATACTAAAGGAAGCACTAAAGGCAGATAGGAAAAAACAGGAGAGAGAGGTTTGGAGAAGAGTATAGAAATGAAGACTAACAGTAAAGGTAAAAAGAGAGAGAGAGAGAAAATAAAAATAAAGATATGACATATAAAATCCAAGATAAAATGGTAGACAGTAGACATTACGTTGAGTGAAATTATCCAGAAACAAAAGGACAGATATGTATGGCCTTACTATTATGAACTAAAATTGATGAGTGAAATTTGAGAGTTGAGAACACAGGTTATCAGGCGATAGAAAAAGGTTAGAGATTGGGCATTTGATGCTGAAAGAATACATAAAGTTCAACAGGATTGATTGTATAGATCCAGAAATGGAATGGATAGCAAAATAGTGTGTGATGGTAACACAATATTGTAAGTACTCTGAACAAAGATGAGTGTGAGTGTGTTTGAAAGAGAAAGGTCAACGGCATGTACAACATTGAATGGAAGGAAAGATAGAAGATAAAGACTGGGATTGTATAACTAACAAAACCTAGAGTGGACAATGATGGTGATTAAATGTACAAATATAAAAATGTTTTTTAAATGAGGGAGAACAAATGAACGTCAACACTGCAAGGTGATGAAAATTGGATGGTACGGGGGGGGGAATACAATCAATGCAAACTAGAGTCTACACAGTTAACAGTAACATTGTAAGATGTTACCATTAATTGTAACAAAGGCAATATACCAAAGCTAAATGTCTATAAGAGCGGGACATAAAGGAGTGATACAGGATTCTTGGCGATGGTGATGCTGTCTGAACTTTTCATTGTATTTTATTTCTATTTTCCTTCCATATTTTGTATTGTATTCATTTTTTCCCCTCCTTTTCCTCTTTCTTTGGGGAAGATATGGAAATGTCCTCATACAGATTGTGATGGTGAATGCATAATTATGTGATTATTCTGGGAATCACTGATTGTTTACTTAGTGTGGATTGTATGGTGTGTTACAATAAACTGTTAAAAAAATAAACAGAGGGATACAAGTGCTGGAGAAAATGTGGAGAGAGGGATGTACCTATTCCCTGTTAGCAGAGTAGAATTGCACAGCCCAGCTGGAGGGCAGTGTAGTGGTTCCATAGGAAGCTAACCATGGGGTTACCAAACGGTCCTGCAACCCTGTTATTGGGTATATTCTTGGAAGAACTGAGAGCAAGCACATGAGTGAACATTGCACATTGGTGTTTATGGCAGTCATAGTCATGATTCAGAATGGATGGAGGTAGCCTAATTTAATTTGTATGGTAAGCTTATTCAAACACCATAATTACATGGAACCTTGAATAGTGGATGAGATCTGGTTGGTCTGTACAGGTTAGCATAAAATCCTGATACATCCCAGAGTAATTTGGGCAAAGAGTAAGGGGCGTTTGCAGGACCCTCTTGAGGGTCTGGGGGAAAATGTGGAAATAGTGAACTTCCCCACCTGAGAATTCCGGATATTCTCACAAGCATTGGGGACTACCGTTGTAGTAGGCCAAGTCCTCAGTTTGGGGGCTTGCCCTTATGAAGCCTGTTACTACAAAGGAGAGGCTAAGTCTATTTATAATGGTGCCTTAGAGTCACCCCCAGAGAACCTCTTTTGTTGCTCAGATGTAGCCTGTCTCTAAGTTCATTTGGCTGACAAACTCACTGGCCTCCTCCACTATGTGGGACGTGACTCCCAGGGGTATAAATCTCCCTGGCAATGTGGAACATGACTTCCGGGGATGAGCCTGGAACTGGCATCAAGGGATTGAGAAAGACTTCTAACCAAAAGGGAGAAGATAAATTGATGGCGAAATTTTTCAAAGGACATATGCCTTTTCAGATGTTTTATACATCTTAAATGACGCACAAATGGCAAAGTTCAAAACACAACTTTCACTTGTAAATTTTCCAGAAACTCCTTAAGTAGCAACACCCTCACTAACATAGAGCTTCCTGGCAGCCAATCACACTGTGCGCATGTGACTTGCCCAACCCCAAGTGAGCAAGCGAGCGAGCCCTGAGGACTCAGGGTGCCTGCAGGGTCCAGGTCGGGAGCACTGTAGGCTCCCTGTGAAGGAAACGCTTTCTCATGTCTGCTAGAGAAGCAGGTCGGCTTGGAGGAGGTAGGTTTCCTCTGACTTGAATATTTAGCAGAAAGACAGACTGACTGAGGAAGGGGAGAGGGAGGGAGGAGGGCAGCAAAGGATGGGGGAGGGAAAAAGGGCGGAGAGGTGGGCAGGGAGGGAAAGAGGAAGGAAGGAAAGGTGGTGTACACTCACACGAAAATCCAAAACACACCATTTATTGAATGCCTACTTGATGATAGGTGTTTTAACCCATTGTCTCATTTTGTCCTCTAATCTGAATGAGAAGTGTACGGTTATTTTTTCCATCATATAGATGCTGGATACGCATCTGAAAGACATGAAACAGTTGTGACAAAACCACAGCTGGAACCTAGGTCTCTTTGGCACTAAATCTTTAAGTCCGTGTACTTTCTGGTTTGTCAAATGGTCCTCCTTAGGAGGTCTAGTCTCCATTCAAACCCACTTCTCTAATAAAGCACTAAAAACACCAACTCCCAAAGTGAAGTCTGAATGAGTCTTCTGCCTAATAAATCCCAGAAGAAGCATATTAATTTTCTTGTGGCAAAACTTAATCCTAGTTTCTCCTCAAAGAATACATCTCATATATGATGATGTGTAAATGTTTCAGTCACTTTACTTCCTGCTGTAAAAATGCTCTGTCTTCACACCCACTAGGATGGCTATTATCAAAATAAAAAAAATAAAAATAAAAATAAAGGAAAATAAGTGTTGGCAAGGATGTGAAGAAATTAAAACTTGCTCATTGCTGGTCGTAATATAAAATGGTGCATGGTGCAGCAGCTGCAGAAAAAGGTTTGGCGGTACCTCAAAATGTTAAACATAACGTTTATGTTAAATTACCATATGCAACTTAGCAAAAGGTAAAACAATTACCCTATAAACCAGCAAATCTACTCCTCGTATATACCTAGTATACCTAGTATACCTAGTATATACTCCAAATAATTGAAAACAGGGTCTCGAACAGATACCTGTATGCCAATGTTCATAGCAGCATTATTCACAATAGTCAAAAGGTGGAAACAACCAAGTGCTGGTATATATAGACAATGGTATATATAGACAATGGAATATTATCTAGCCATTAAAAAAAAAGATGTTTTGATACATGCTACAACATGGATGAACCTGGGAAACATTATGCTGAGTGAAATAAGCCAGAAACAAAAAGACAGACACTATTTGATTCTGTTTATATGAAATGTACAGAATAAGCTAATTCACAGAGACAGAAAGATTATTAGAGGTTACCAGGGCCAGGGTTGGGGGGAGGAGGGGAGTTATTGCTTAATGGGTACAAGATTTCTGTTCTGGGTGATAAAAAATTTTTAGTAATATAAGGTGGTGATGGTAGCACAACATTGTAAAAGTAATTAATGACCTGAATTGTACACTTAAAAATAGCAATGGTTACATATGCTACTACAATTTAAAGAAAAAAAGAAAATCTCAATTATATGCTTTCCACAAAAGACACACTTTAACTATAAACAGATATTCCACGCAAGTGCAAGCCTAAGGAAGCTGAAGTTACTGTATTAATATCAGATAAAGTAGAACACAAGTATTACCAGAGTTTAAAAAAAAGGGGGGGGGGACATTTCATAATGCTTACAGAATCAATTCATGAGGAATTTGTAACAATCCTAAATATGTATGCACCTAACATCGAAATCCTTCCCTCAGCCCATGAGGCTCTACCTGATCCAACCCCAGCCTGCCTCACCCCTTGAAGTTCTCTGCTTCACCCTTGTTCTCTTCCACAATACAAGCCAGACCTTTTTTTCTAGTGCCTCTCCCCCCATTCACGGCCTTTATATCTCTTGAATCCTCTTGTGCCCCTGACTTGCATGGTCAGCTTTCTTCCTTAAGGTCCTAACCTAACCATCACTTCCTCTAAGATGTTTCCCGATTATCTCCCTGATAATTGAGATTGAAGTGCACCCCTTCCATGCTCCTTTCACCTTCTGCTCTTCTCCTCTTCTCAGTACTTCAACTACTAACTCCTGTCTGTTTCCTCTGCTGGATTACAACGCTGGAGGGCAGGGCTACACCTCTCTCCTTGGCTGCTCTAACCCCAAGGCAAGTGCTCAATGAATATACATGTAATTAAAAAATGAATAGTGTCTGGGTTGAGATTATAGGAGTCATATATTCTGTAGTAACTGGTTTTCTGAATGGGCTGAACTGAGTAGGATATGATCAGAAACAATTTTTCTCCTACTACCCTCAAACGCTCTCTATTGGTTGACTCGGCTCTCCTTTCTCTCCTGGGAAGCACCTCAGGCAGATTCCGTAACTTTTCAGTCACTGTGAGGCATTCCAGAACAGTCTCACTTCAGGTAACAAATTGGCATCCTGATTAAATCAAAACCTCAATCTTTAATCCATTTCTAGTCTCTCCCCTCCCCTGCAAGTCACAACCTGGCAGTGCTCTGTATTTCACTGCTTGTTGCTCTTCCACTCTTCTGATTTCAAGGCCATTTCTACCTCTCTAAAAATGAGATGGGGGGAGGACCAATGAGAGGAAAAGGGGCAAAGGCTTTTGTCCTTAACTGATGTTCTTTGTAGCTCTTGGTTGCATCCTAATACCTGCTCTTTTGTGGGAAGTGTTAGTGGGTTCTTCAGGTACCTCCACTTCACTGCACAGCACCTAATGTGGGCCAATGTCCTCTCCCACTGACTTGCCACTCTCAGCCCCGTTCTTCCAGGATTACACCTCTAGCCTTTCTGTGGGATTCCTTCTTCCTTTATAGGTAGGGTTCCTTTAGATTGTTCAGATACCCTCTATGGAGTCTACTTGCCCTAAATGATGGAAGTGTAGCTTATCCAACTGCTGCTATCCTAATCCTCCTCCAGCCACCAAACACTGCTCCAGGTAGCAGGCAGACAGCAGTCCCCTAAATCCCAACCCCCAAGGAACACGCCAGGCTCTCTAACAACCCTCTTGGATTCCAGCTTTGTGGCAGCTGGGGTAGGCTGATATGCTTCCATTGTTCAGGAGGCTGCAACACAGGCTCCTGTCTCCCTTATTGCAAGCATCAACAATTTTCTCTGCAAGTTTCACCTGAAGAGCCTCTTACTTGGCTTGAGGCTGGGAAGAAAGGAAAATGCCATACCAGTCTACTCCTGTGAATCCTATTAAAGAATCACCTCCACTGACACCCCCCCCACCCCCTACCCCACCCCCACTTCCCCACTCCTGCCTTCTCTTAGATAGGACTGAGGTGGCAGTTGAAGTTCCAAGGACCATTTTGGCCATTTCCTAAGAAGCCTTGTATTAGAATGTGGGGACCTTATTGCCCCTTGTTCTCTACTCTGAGGCTTTGGATGAAAGTTCCAACAGAGGAGGTCCTGTTCCATATCCAGTTATACCTGTCAATCCCACCCTCTGTTCTAGCTTAATGTCTAGAATTTGAAGACGGAGAATGTTTCAGGAGATGTCCAGGAGGTAAAAATGTCCTAAAACTCTCACTGATTTTTATGTTAAAACACACATGGACGTGTTAAGGAATAAAATGCAAAATTCTGAGGGGGAAAAAAAAAAACCCAGTATGTTTCAAATAAATTATTGAGCTCATTGTGAGTTACTCTACCTACAGACTACAGGGGTGAACACAGAAAAATCTGAGAAGTTTTTAAGGGAAACATTTTTGTGGATAGCTGGGTCCTTCAAAAATTGGGGTTATCCTTCTAGAAGTCCTCAGGAATGCTGTTGAGACAAGTGGAGAAACACCGTAGAGAAACAAGGTCACCCTGACTCTTCCACAAATGAGCTCAGAGAGGCTCAATAAGCCTGCCCTCAGTACTAAGAAGGGAAAGGGAGGCTCCTGTAGGGTTTCTGGTTACTCTGAAAAAATACAGGTCTCACTCTAGATCAGAGGCCAAATACAGGGAGAGATTTGTGCGTGCGTGCGTGTGTGTGTGTGTGTGTGTGTGTGTGTGTGTGTGTGTTTTGGTTTGTTTGTTCTTTTGAAGATTGCCTGAGCTATGTTTGGTATTTCTGCCTGCCTTGCAGGCTCAGCTGCCAATAGCCTCCAGCAAAAAAAAATCCTAGAAACAAAAACCAAGAGCCTATAAGCAGCAAGAGGAGAGCTCTGAACAACTGGCCTTCACACTCCAACCTGGGCCTCAGAAGACTCAGTGGATGGATGGAGTAGATGTGATGGAGAAAAGGAAATCAGGTAGAATCAAAGGCAGGTGGCCTGGGCCTGAAGAAAACCTCAGGGGCCAAACAGTTGGAAGACTCTGTGGTTTCCCAACACAAACAAAACAGATCAGTCTCAAAACAACTACTTAAGACCTCTTCTAAACAATATGACTGTACTGGTAGAGAACATATCTCTAAATGTAACTTCCAGATTACCCCAGGAACTCACTCATAGTTTTATGATTATCCCTGGTTTTAATCCCATTGCTATTCAGAAATGTGGACCAAATTGCATATGCCATCTCAACATGATGCTTACCTTTCTTAAGAATCTTCTTCACTTTCACATAGTTCCCTTGTTTGACATACTCATGAAGCAGAGCTTCCAGGGTGTCATTTCTTAATGAACCAAGTTGAACAGGACAGGGGACTGGAAAACGGACAGCGCGAGACATCCTGTTTCCAAAAGAGAGAAATATGCTTATTCTAAATAAATCAGAAATGCAAGGAAGCAACTTAGATTCTTTTGCATTTAAGCACACACCCACATTCTTTTATAATGAAGAGGATTAGAGAACAGTCACTAAAACTCTGTAAGATTAATGTTTATCCTCAATATTATTGTTGAAATTGAAGAAGTGAATGTATTTATGACCAATTACCAGGGCTGAAAAAGTGATGACTACTAGGAAGTAAAATCAGAAATACACACATTTATTTTGTCAAATTAAGAGAGTATTAATTTTTGAAAGGTTAGTACACAAATACTGTCATTATGCAGGAGTGTAGATAATATGTTGTAGGAGGTTAGAGGCATAGGTCAGACTCTGGTTTTTGTCCTGAGACTGTCTCAGAGGGCCTCAATTTCTTCCTCTGTAGATGGGGATAATAATGACCAGAGGGTTGCTAGAGGTTTAAATGAGCTAATAGCTCTGAAGTGCCTTGAAACGTGCCTGGCATGGAGCAAGCTCTCTAGTTGTTAGATGTTACTATGCACAGTAAGAACCAACCAGGCAGAGAAGTTTTAACTTTCCACACATGGCATCCACACTTGACCATTATACAATTAAGTGTTCATGGTACATGTGCCATGTGTTCCAAATATGACAGTTCTGTGTAAGACACCTAAAACTGGATTGCTGCCATCACAATGCCCATTGATAGCAGGGTAGACAAGTGGCACCATGTTGGTGCTCCATAAACTTTGGGAAAGAGAAAGAATCCCTAACCATATGAATCAGCATGCATGCACCTTAGGACACAGCTAAGTGCTATGTGGAGAAGTACAGAGTCCGATAGGAGGTGAGGAAAAAGAAAAGCCAAGAAAGCTGACACATTCTGTATGTCTTTGCCAGCCAACAGGCTTAAGGGATTGTAGGTTACTGAAAAGTAACTGAAGAAATGTGGTAAGTGCTGATAACTCAAGGGCTTTTACTTTATTTCCTTTGGTATCTGTATCTATGTCATTAACTACAAACAGCATCCTAGCAATCCAATAACTTAATGTTCTTGAGCAAAAAAATGACTCAAAATATTAACTTTAAATAAATATTAACTGAAGTTTTTTAGCAAGTTGCCATTCCCTCCCCTCCCCCTCATTCTGCCTGCCTTCTATTTCTAGGTATAAAGAGAGTGGTGGATTTTCATTATAATCTGGATGGCTATTTAATAATAGTAAGTTATGTCATATGAATATGCATATGGTTTTATTTAAATGTGTTTGATAAAGACATGAAGTTTTAACAGTTATAAAAAAGAATATGGAAAATACTCTTGAAAGGGAAGTCTACAGTCTCTATCTCAATTTCATTTATCCATGCAGCGACCTACACTAAGGGCTTGCTGTTTCTACCTCCCAATGCTCCTGACACTGGACTGCTGGCAGAGGTCCCCAATATCTTCTACCTGACAAATCCAATGTACACTTTTGGGAACTGTCATATTGGAATGCTTGGCCGCATATAACACCACTGCTCACTCAACTCTTTTTATTATTTAATTACGTTTACACAAATAATACATGAATACATTCTTGATGTAAAATACTCAAATAACAGATCAATACAATCTCCTAGACCCACTCCTGATACTCTCCTAGACCGACTCGTGACATTTTCCCCAAATTTCCAGAGTACATACATTACTGAGGAGTTAAGGATAGATTTCGTTATGCTCAACATTTGCAATGTTAACACCCGGTATATTCATAGGTTTTCTAAGCATATTACTTACTGAAATCAGTGTTCAGGGAGTACAACAGTCATGTTCAACCAACATCTAAAAAATCTAACAAATCCTCTAGCAACTACTTAACTTCCAGCTTCTAACATGCTTATTAAAACTTTTAATTTTCATGAAAACCTTGTTAAGAATAAGAACATGTGACATTCAAACAAACTTATAGTCTTTTCTTTAAACACTGAATAAACCACAGGAGAACACAAACAGTTTCCCACTAATACAAATTGCGCAGTTGAGTTTCCCACATTCGGGAAAAACGCAGGAGTGAGTACTTTCGCGACGCAAGGAAAAAAAACCCCAACCAAGGAAAACCACCTTCACAATCATAGTACCTACCCTACCAGATAAACACCAAATATCATGCTTGCCTGGCATCTCACCCTCGTCCTCAACACATTAACTAATCATGGTGAATTATGTTCCGAATTTTTGGGCCTTCAGTTCCAGATGACAAAAAGCCTTCACATGTCACAAACTAGCGCACATCCTTTTGCATATTCGCTGGAAACGTATCTCTTTCCTGCCCAGCGATGAATGCGCTCGAACCGACAGCCACCGCGCCCTCATCTGCATGACCCGCCTCTTGCTGTGATTCCACTCGCCCCTTCATGGTCTTCCTTCCTCCTTACGCCTGTATCTCGCGACTAAATTCACTGTACATATGCCACGTGACGATCCAAAAGACGAGTCGTGGACAGGTGTGGCTGAAGAGATTTAAAAAGTGCTTACCTGTTGGGGCAATGCAAAGTTCTAGCGTGAATTTTTCACGACCGAATCTGTCTCCACTGCAGGGCAGACAGTTTGGGAGGCGGTGGAGTGGGGAGCTGCAGAGGTGAAGGCAGCAGAGTTGGTTACACTGAGTTTGAACCTCGGCTCCGCTCTAGGTCTTGTTGAAACCGTCTCTCTGTCTCCGTTTCCTAAAGCGTAAAGTGGGACTGATACAGCCTTCCTACCTCACAGGGTTAGAACAGATGTAAAATGCGTCTGGGAACCCCCAGGCCATTCCGTTCCTGGACATGTTTCCAAGGACAGATGACTTGGGTCCTTGGGGACGCAAAGTTGGCTTCGTCAGGATCCAAGCCTGTATATGCTAACAAACCAAGTGCTCATTCCTTCTTTTTACAGAAGAGAATACGTGACACAATGTGTTTTCCTTTCTGCCTTTGCTGACTAGGCCTTCTGGGCAAAACAATTCTGTTTGCAGCAACTATAGTATTACAGCCTTTGGTAGGATCTCTATCTTAGTCCACGTGATTTTTTTTTTTTTTTTTTTTTTTTTGAGAAAGTCTATCCATGAGCGATTATACTACATAACGTGGAACCGATAAATGCCGCAAACGAAGAACAAAGCAATGTTACGAGTGTTACAGGGAAAAAAAAAGGTCACATTCTATACAAATCTGTAAAAATACGTGGAAGAGGTGAACTTAAGATGAATCTTGAAGTATCGATGGGAATTATCTTTTACTTTCTTAAAATACTTTCTCCCATAATCACAAATGTATTGAGTAATCATGCAGATAAATGGGGCAAGTATGGGAAAGAAAGAAGACATAAATAAAATAAGCTCACTTATAACCTTGTGTAACATCCAGCAGTGATAATGACAAGTTCCATTTTTTTATCCTACAATCTCTTAAGTACTGTATTCCATACACTATATGATATTACATCTGTTTATCTAACATTTTTAAGAGAAGTCCACCTGATTTTTTTAAATTCATTTTTACTGAGATATATTCAGATACCATGCAGTCATACAAAGCGTACATTCACTTGTTCACAGTACCATCATATAGTTGTGTGTTCATCACCAGAATTAATTTTTGAACATTTTCACACACACAAAAATAATAAGAACAAAAATTAAAGTGAAAAAGAACAATTAAAGTAAAAAAGAACACTGGGTGCTTTTGTTTTTTGCCCTCATGTGGGAGCCCCTGGCCCCCAAGTGTCTTGAAAATTGCACACAGCAGTCTGCTTGACCTAGGACCTGTTCTTGTAATATCAGAAGCTAAATGTAATCTATACCCAAAACTACCTCCTCCCTGAGATTCCCTGAGATACTGTTATCTCTATAATACTCCCCTCCTCCCTGTTGATTACAATCAACCCCTCCGAACATTGCATGACCCGGCTCCCTGCCTTACGCTCTCATACCCATTGGAATGTTGAGCCCTTATAGCCAGCTTATTCAGCCCCCCAAAGCGTGGACTATTTCTACATTGTACTCTGAACTGGCCGCCACTCAGAGCAGCTCCTGAATCCATCCAGAGAAGCTCCTGATTTCTGGGCAACAGGGCTCTACTTCCCCACCCTGTAGGTAAGCCCTATAATAAAAGCTCATGTCTCAGAACATATCCAATGCTTTCTTTAGTCCTTTGGCTACAAAATCCCTCTTGGGTCGTGACACCCCATTTTTCTACTCGTTCATCCATACACTGGACAAAGGGGAGTGTGTTCCATATGGCTTTCCCAATCACATTGTCATCCCTCATAAGCTACATTTTTACACAATCATCAAGATTCATGGGTTCTGGGTTGTAGTTTGATAGTTTCAAGTATTTACTGCTAGCTATTCCAATTCATTAGAACCTAAAAAGCATTGTCTATATTGTGTGTACGAGTGCCCACCAGCGTGACCTCTTGGCTCCTTTTGGAATCTCTCAGCCACTGAAACGTATTTCATTTCCTTTCACATCTCCCTTTTGGTCAAGATGTTCTCCATCCCACGATGCCGGGTCTAGATTCCTCCCTGGGAGTCATATTCCATGTTGCCGGGTCGATTCACTCCCCTGCCACCTGATTTTAAAAGGTTATTTTGTTTTAGATTTTTGGAGGTTACTTTTAATTATTACAATAGTAATAAATATTCCTTGTCAATAATTTGGAAAAGGCAGAAAAGCACAAAAAACAAAATTAAAATCAACTGCAATCATTTCAGGATTACCACTGTTAAGACTCTGATGTTATATATGGTAATTCCGATTCTTTATGCATATATATTTTAATATGATCATACTTCACATGCTGTTTTATATAGTTTTTCATTAGTTTTGCTATATACTGGACTATAAATAATAACATTTATATAGTCAGTGATTTGTTCCATTGTTTCCAACTGTGATGAACAGCCTTGTGGCTATATTTTTGTGAGTATTAATGATGATTTTTTAGGGTAAATTCTGAGTAGTTTTCTCTGTTATTTTAATATTTTAGTCATCTTATGAGGTGCTTTAAATTATTTTGGAGAGTACAGATGACATAAGCTAAATATTTTTTAATTCTTTAGAAATTACTTTCCCCTGACTCCTTTCATATTCCAGTTTCCCATCGTCTAGACCTGTAACAGCGACTTTTTAAATATAATCTTAAAACTGTAAGCAAGCAGGAAATTGTAAAGCAGACTTAAAATGTAACCTTCAAAGCTGAAGCAGGCTATAATGGAAGCTCTTACTCTCACCAAGGAACAATATGTAAATGTAAAGTCTGATGCAGTATGTAAGCGTCAAGTCTGCACCCAGATTTGAATAAGAATTCATCTATGGTCCCTAGATATCCCAGATATGAATAAGCCTTTTCATCTATCTCCCTAGACACCTGGAGGCACCTTTCCCGGGTGTCACCTAGTTCCTGAAGGAAATAGGAGATAACTAAATTAGTAAAATTCTCCAGACCTGTTACCTGTTAACTAAGATGATTACCTCTCTTTGCCTCTAATGGGTATAAAAGCCAGTTGAAAAATCACTTCGGGAAGGCTGATTTGGGAAATCTTCCCCTGTCCTTCCGTAAATAAACCCTCTTTTCCTTCTCAGCCTGGTTCAGTATGACTTCCATTTTCTGTGCCAAGCGACGAACCCAGATTTGTGAAGTGCCCCTTCTACAGAACTCTTTTTAATGTCAGGATTCACTGTTAATTATAAAAAGAACTTCAACTTGGTTAAGAATGAGAGAAGCCCAAATTGTTTAATGTTGCGTGCCAAAAAAACCAGTATATTAAACTGAATGTACACCATGACTAAAACTAGTTTTAACAGGCAAAGTTTAAGAGACTTAATGGAAATATACTAAAACACCAACTAATCATAATTATGTTACTGTCAATATAAAACTAGAACTTAAATGTTTTCCCCCTAAATATTCTGTAATATGGGTATAACACTTTCAGTGAGAAAAAAATTAAAATCTTAATTGCATCTAGTGCCAAAAAATGTCCATATCTTTTGACCTAGCAATTTATTTTAATTTACCTAAAGGAAGTAGTCCTAGAGAAAAACAATGCCATATGCACATGGATTTTCACCATAAATTTACTTACAATACCCCAAAACTCCTAAAAGTCCTAAGTATCAAATTAATAGGGAAATGGACTATTAAGCAAACATGACAGAAATATAACGATAATGATTAACAAATGAAAAATATTTTATTATTTAAGGTTAAGTGAAAAAAAAGAGAAGGATATGAAATGGTTATGTGTACTGTGTCTGCAATTTTGTAAAAATGTGGATCTTAAAGAAAAATGACTCAAAACAAATGTACTGAAATGATAAAGTTACTGGTTGTGGGATACAAGTTACAGACTTTCAATAATATTGTTAGACTTTTTTTCCCTTCATAATAAAGGCACGAAATCCAGGTTGAACCCCACAGAGAATATTTAAAGAGTTTTGAACACTGGGTTTGGCATCAGGTAAATTTAAGTTCAAATCCTAATTTTACTATATTTTAGCTGTGTTTGTGGAAGTAACACAGTAAGGCCTTCTGGAAACTTTTTAAAATAAGGAAGTTGTAGGGAGATAAAAGAACAGTGCTGTCCAATAGAATACATTATGAGCCACACAAGTAATTAAAAATATTCTAATAGTTGCATTTAAATAAAAGTAAAAAAAAGTTAATTTTAAAATTAATATTTATTAGTTTTAATGTTCTACTTATCCTAATTTATACTAACTTATTTCAAAACATACTCAGTAAAAGAAAATTGAGATCTATACTTTTTTCATACTCAATTAAAAATATTTTGTGTACTTCACTTGACACTTTCAGAAGACCTCAGTTTGGACCCTAAGTTTAAACTGAAGCACACAGTTCTACCTAGTCAACTTAAATAAAAAGACATCACTTTGCCTTAAGAACTCTAAACTTAATACTGGATGAGTTTCGGCTAATCAATAAGTAGCTCAACTAAACAAAGTACTAGTAGAAAACAAAGAAAATTTTAAAATTTTCAACACACGAACACAGAATATAAAACGCAACTACTATTAAAACAAATCACCAGAAAAAAACGCAAACGCAGTCACCCCCTAACCATAAATTAGGCGCCAAGCTTCCCACATTCGGGTAAAATCCCAAGAATCAGCACACCCAAAGTACAACAAATGAACCTCAACCTGAAAAAAACCACCTTCGTGATGACGGCATATCCCAAACCAGGTAAATACAGAATAACTTTACTACCGACACTGCCCAATGCAGCGCACAACACTGTACGGTTCAGGTCACTACCTAAAACCACTCAAACTGGGCTTATCTATGTATCTCGACTAAAATCTTCGATTTCTATACTTCTACCTCAGTGTTGGCAATAACAGATGATCATACGTCTTTCCAGGAAACGCGGTCCCAAAATGCACTAAGCCTTTAATCTACATACTCAGCCTCCTTACGATACGTCACACGCAGGCCCAGACGTTCCCAGCCGCAAGCTTCGGTCCCTTTGACTGACGGCTGCGCACCTAACGGCCTCCTTCTGACAACCAGTTTCTCCTGCCGTTCACGCCGGACTAAATTACGTCTATCAGGCTATTTTCCTGACAAAAATCCATTCTTCTTCCAACTTTCTGGAGTGGCCGTAGGCCTTTGGATCTCTCTGTGTAGAGAGTCCCCTTGAGATAACCGACAAGAATGAGCTTTCAGTTGCAAGCCGACTTCATGCCTTTCTGGGATACCTACGCTCCAGACCAGCCAGGCACCATTTCCCCCTATTCCAGGTGGGGGAACAGGGCATCCAATCGAGAAAAGTCATGACTAAGTACTAGCAGGGTGTATTGCAAAGAATGGGAGTTTTGGAATCCAAGATCTGTACTGCAATCCAGTGTTCTCACTGCACACCTTTAGATGAGCTCCTGTCTCTGAACCTATTTCCTCAATTTGTAAAATAGGCATAACTGATCTTGTAGGAGTTCTTGTGAGGATTAAATCAATCCTAGACAAGCCAAGCAAGTTTTACCTTTTATAGCCCACACCATACAAGACTGGACTTCATATGCTTTGCCATTTAATCCTCATAACATTGAGAGAGGAACTAGAATTATCCCCAGTTTACAGACAAAGAACCTGATGCACAGAGATGTTAACTGGCTCAAGGTCACATGGCTCAAGGTCACACAGCCAGTAAGTAAGTAGTGAAGCCAGGTCTTGAACCCAGGTAATCTATTTCAGGAATCCACTCCCTTATATTTTGCTTCCTTCAGTGCCCTGCTCCTGTCTCTCCCTCTCTTCTCTCTATATTGTCAGGAATAACCTTAACATAAATACTTACATTTCATGTAATCTGACACCCATTGTAAGATACACTATTATTTTATGTGCCACTAAAAAAAAAAAATTCTGCCAATTAATGGTAAACCATGAATTGTAAGATTAAATCCAATTTTAAAGATAAAAAAATGTGAAAAAAGAGCATCTCAGCATCAATAATATATTAACACATATTTTTAGATACATGTACTAACATAATATACTTTTGCATTTCCACAAATTCAGAGTTCAGTGGGTGACTCTGAGGCAACCATCTCCAGGACCACAATGTCTCTCCCATCTTATCCCAAACATGAGTCTTCCGCTTGTAAGCTCCTGGAAGGCTCCATTACTTCTAAGATGTTATAAAAGATGTGACCTCATAATTAGTTCCAATAAGCATTTTTAACAACACTGTTAACAATAAGCACTTACAGGTTACTCATTCATGTAATTCTGCATTCTCATTTCTCTATGCTGATTTAAGAACAGCTATCTCAAGCTTAAACACAACAGAGTGCTATGAACTTTCGACAACAGTATCAATACCCTGAGGAAGGCAAGTTTCTCCTCAGTGGCCTTGGAGTTACCTATTTACATATTATAAGCACCCTTTCCTCTGGTTTTCTCTGTAGTTCCAGCTTCTCTTCCTTCTCTTGCTCCAACTTTCAACCTTTGTTGAAGACTGGTTTTCAGTGTCATTCAAAGCACTATCAGCCTTGTTGCATCTTTCCCTTTTTCCCTCCCAAAGAGTAGAGAATGTTTAGGAAACCACAGATACTAATTTTTTTTAATGTACACACACACACACACACACACACACACACGCGCTATGTATATACTATTGAGATTGTTCACATACCATACAACTGTCCAAAGACCCAAAGTGTACAATTGCCCACGGTACCATCATACAGCTGTGCATCCAGCACCACAATATTTTTTTTTCAATTTTTAGAGCATTTTTATTACTCCAGAAAATAAATAAAGACAAAAAAAGGAAACTCTAAGCCTCCCATAACCCTAACCACCCCCCACCCCCTCCATTACTGATTCATAATTTTGGTATAGGACATTTATTAACTGTTGATGAAAGAATGTTAACATACTACTAACTGTAGTATATAGTTTACAATAGGTATATATTTTTTTCCTATATGCCTCTCTATTATTAACTTCTAGTTATAGTGTCATACATTTGTTTTAGTTCATGAGAGAGATTTCTAATATTTGTATAGTTAATCATGGACATTGTCCACCACAAGATTCACTGTTTTATACATTCCCATCTTTTAACCTCCAACTTTCCTTCTAGTGACATATGTAACTCTGAGCTTACCCTTTCCACCACCTTCACAAACCTTTCAGCACTGCTAGTTATTCTTACAGCATGCTACCATCACCCCTGTCCATTTCCAAATATTTAAGTTCAACCTAGTTGAACATTCTGCTCATAATAAGCAACTGCTCCCCATTCTTTAGCTTCATTCTATATCCTGGTAACTTATATTTCATGTCTGTGAGTTTACACATTATAATTAGTTCATATAAGTGAGATCCTACAATATTTGCACTTCTGTGTCTGTCTTATTTCACTCAATATAGTGCCCTCAAGGTTTCTTCATCAACCCATTTCTTTTAAGATGGTTTTGTTCACATACCACACATTCCATCCTAAGTAAACAATTGTTGGTTCCCTGTATAGTCACGTATTTATGTATTCAGCACCATCGCCACTATCTAGATAAGGACATCTCCATTTCTTCCACAAAGAAAGAGGAAGAGTCAGAGAAGGCAGAAAAACAAATGAAAAAGAAAAGAGAAAGAGAAAAACAAAACTAAAACATGATAGCTAGAAAGCAACAAAAGGAAAGATAGCATTAGCCTAAAGTAGAATAAAGAGACATCACCAATGCCAGGAGTCTCGTATGTTTCCCCTATTCCCCCACCCCCATATGCATTTAGCTTTGGTATATTGCCTTTGTTATATTAAAGGAAGCATAATACAATGTTTCTGTTAATTATAGTCTCTAGTTTGCATTGATTGTATTTCCCCCCCAATCCCACTCTATTTTTAACACCTTGCAATGCTGACATTCATTTGTTCTACCTCATGTAAAAACATATTTGTACCTTTTATTACAATCGTTGAGCACCGTAGGTTTCCCTGAGATACACAGTCCCAGTCTTTATCTTTCATCTTTTGTTCTGGTGTTCCACACAGTCCCAACCTTCCTCTTTCAACCATACTCACAGTTACCTTTGTTCAGTGTACTTACAGTGCTGTGCTACTATCTCCCAAAATTGTTTTCCAAACCTCTCACTCCTGTCTTTTCCTGTCTGCAGTGCTTCCTTTAATGTTTCCTGTAGAGCAGGTATCTTGTTCACAAACTGTCATTCTCTGTTTGTCAGAGAGTATTTTAAGCTCTCCCGCATATTTGAAGGACAGTTTTGACAGATACAGGATTCTTGGTTGGTGTTTCTTCTTTCAGTATCTTAAATATATCACCCCACTTCCTTCTTGCCTACATGGTTTCTATTGAGAAATCCACACATAGTCTTATCAAGCATCCTTTGTATGTGATGGATCGCTTTTCTCCTGTTGCTTTCAGGATTCTCTCTTTATCTCTGACGCTTGATAATCTGATTATTAAATGTCTTGGCGTAAGCCTATTCAGATCTATTCTGTTTGGGGTATGCTGCGCTCTTGGATCTATAATTTTATGTCTTTCATAAGAGATGGGAAATTTTCATTGATTGTTTCCTCCATTGTTGCTTCTGCCCCTTTTCCCCTCTCTTCTCCTTCTGGGATACCAATGACATGTACATTCCTGCTTTTTGTTTTGTCCTTAAGTTCCCAGAGACATTGCTTGTATTCTTCCATTCTTTTCTCTGTCGTTTTGTGTGAGGATTTCAGGTGCCTTGTTCTCCAGTTCCTGAGTGTTTTCTTCTGCCTCTTGAGATCTGCTGTTGTGTGTCTCCATTGTGTCTTTCATTTCTTGTGTTATGCCTTTCATTTCCATAGATTCTACAAGTTGGTTTTTAGAACTTTCAATTTCTACCTTATGTACACCCAGTGTTTTCTTTATAGCCTTCATCTCTTTTGCCATATCTTCCCTAAATGCTTTGAAATGATATAGTTTTAGTTGTTTAAATTCCTGTATCTCAATTGAAGTATAAGTTTGTTCCTTTGACTGGGCCATAACTTCATTTTTCTTAGTGTAGGTTGTAGTATTCTGTTGTCTAGGCATGCTTTCCTTGTTACCCCAACCAGGTTTTCCCAGACCAATAAGGGATCTGGTCCCAGAAGGAGGAAATACTCAGTTTCCGGTTTCCCTGAGGGTGTGTCTTAGAAAACTGGTACACCCTGTGAGGCCTCAGGTCACTGTGCTTTTCTGCCCAGCAGGTGGCGACTGTCAGCCTGTAACTCCAGACTGATATAAGGAGGTGTTGACCGTGGCTGTTTTCCCCCGGCTCTGGGGACTGGTTTTGAATGGAAGGCGGGTAATAGAGCTGGGACCCACCTCTTTCCTCTTAGGGAAGATAGACCTTCTAGGAGAGGTCATTAGCATTTCAATGGTCTCTCTGCCTGTGCTATCTCCACCCTTGTCTGGGTCAGACCGCTGGGGACTGAAAATGGCTGCGGCTTTCTCCACTGAGCTGAAACAGGGACAGAAAGCCCCCTTCAGGGCCAGTCCGCGGCCACCCTCTTGCTCTCCAAGGTCAGTCGTCACCCAAGGCCTCTGCTTGTTGGGGACTCACAGCTTGTATCAAGCAGTCCACATTTGTTAATTAAAACCCCAGTTGGAGTTCGGCTGAGCTGTATTCACTTGCTCGGAGAGCTGCTCTCTAGCACCATGAGGATTTGCAGCTCCAGCTGTTGGTGGAGGGGCCTCCTGGCTTGGATCCGCAGTTTTTACTTACAGATTTTATGCTGCAATCTCGGGCATTCCTCCCAATTCAGGTTGGTATATGATGAGTGGATGGTCACGTTTGTCCTCCCACAGTTATTCTGGATTATTTACTAGCTATTCCTGGTTGTTTATTAGATGTTCCAGGGGGACTAACTAGCTTCCACTACTCTCTATGCTGCCATCTTAGAGTCTCACACAACTGTATTTTAAAACTTCACTATCTGTGTGAGACCAAAGGAAGGATGTTTATTTTGTCCAAAACATAAATTTTCTGTAGCACAAAATCTAAATTAACCTGTCTGGCCAGTTCATTTAAACAACCTAAACACATGGAGCCTAGAATAGGGAATGAGACCTTGTAATTCTGTACAGCTTAATGTAATACCCTGGTACATTCCTGAGTATGTTGGGCAGATAATAAATAAGTATTGGCAAAGTCCCTTGAGAGATTGGAGAAAAAAATATGGAACCATTAAACTTACCCACCGAGGAAATTCCTAATACTCTCTCAAGCATTAGGGACTCCCAAATTAATAGGCTAAGCCCTCGATCTTGAGGCTTACTCTTAGGAAATTTATTATTTCTGTAACAGGGAAGCTAAGCCTACCTATAATTATGCCTGAAAGTCATTTCCAGAGAACCTCTTTGTTGCTCAGATGTGACCTCTCTCTAAGCCCAACTCTGCAAGAAAACTCATTACCCTCCCCCTTCATGGGGTGTGACTTCCAGGGGTGTAAGTCTCCCTGGCAATGTGGGACATGACTCCCAGGAATGTACATGACCTTGGCATCGTGGGACTGACAGTGGCTTCCTGACCAAAAGGTGGAAAAGAAACGTAACAAAATAAGGTATTAGCGGATAAGAGATTTCAAATAGAGTTGAGAGGCTATTCTGGAGGTTACTCTGAAGCAGCCTTCAGCTAGATATTGCAAATTGCCACAGTATGTCAAGCCCCAACCAAGAGTATTCCTGAAAATCCTAAAGAATACCCAGGGCTCTATCTGAGATAGAAGTTTCACTCAGTAGGTTTATTTTTCAGAAACTTAAAACTTCCAGATTGTTCCTATGCCAAATGAGTCCTGAAACCCAGAGGCACCAGTCTCTCCAAGAATATCAACTAGTTGCATACCCATAACACATGATGTAGACACCCCTTTTCAAAATGAAGACATTTATTGCCCCAATATCCCTGGAGACTGGGAGAAGGATCAAACAAGAGGGAGGAGTTGTAACAGAGAAGAGAGGATTTAACCAATGATTTTAACTACTGAATCATTATATCAATATTTCTTGTTATTCCCTGGAGTATTAGAACAGATAGAAGGAAATACCTGAAATTGTAGAATGGTAACCTGCACCATACTTTGAAATTTGCTCTATAACTACTTATTAAATTGTACTTTAAAATTAATCACTTTTCTGTATATATATTACATTTCACAATAAAAAAAAGAAAAAAAATTCTTAAAGGAAATTAAAAGTGCTACTTCAGTGAACATGAATGATAAAGCTTAACAGCCTTGTTGCTGATATGGAGAAAGTTTTAGTGGTCTGGACAGAGGATCAAACAAGCCACAACATTCCCTCAGGCAAAAGCTTAATCCAGAGCAAGGCCCCAACTCTCTTCACCTCTATGAACGCTGAGAGAGGTGAGGAAGCCACAGAAGAGAAGTTTGAAGCTAACAGAGGTTGCCCCCTGAGGTTTAAGGAAAGAGCCATCTCTATAACATAAAAGTACAAGGTGAAGTAGCAAGTGCCAATGTAGAAGCTGTAGCAAGTTATCCAGAAGATCTAGCTAAGATAATCAGTGAAGGTGGCTACACCAAACAAAAGATTTCCAGTGTAGATGAAACAGCCTTGATTAGAAGACGACGCCATCTAGGAGTTTCATAGTTAGAGAGGACAATGCCTGGCTTCAAAGCTTCAAAGGACAGGCTGACTCTCTTGTTAGGAACTAATGCAGCTGGTGACTTTAAGTTGAAGCCAGTGCACATTTACCATTCTGAAAACCCTAGGGCTCTTAAGAATGATGCTCAATCATTCTTAAGAATACGGCTTGTGCTAGGTACATGGAACAAAGCCTGGATGACAGCACATCTGTTTACATCATGGTTTACTACATATTTTAAGCCCACTGTTGAGACCTACAGTCAGAAAAAAATATTCTTTACAAAATATTGCTCTCTAACAATGCACCTGGTCACCCAATAGCTCTGATGGAGATGTATCATGTGATTAATGTTTTCATGCTTGCTAACACAACTCCATTCTGCAGCCCACGGATCAAGGAGTCATTGAGACTTTCAAGTCTTCTTATTTAAGAAATACATTTCTTAAGGCTAGAGCTGCCATAAATAGTGATTCTTCTGACGGATCTGCACAAAGTCAACTAAAAACCTTCTGGAGGTTGACGGAACAACATGCCAGCATATAGAGGAGTGGAAGTTAGTTAGTTCCCCTGGAGCAACTAATAAACAACAAGGAAGAACTAGTAAATGATCTGGAATAATTGCTGGGGGACAACCGTGACTACCCACACATCGTGCACCAACATGTATTGGGAGGAATGCTTGAGATCACAGTGTGGAATGTGTGAGTAGAAACTGTGGATCTAAGCTGGGATCCTCCCACCACGGAAGCCCGAATGGCAAAGCCTTGCTGAGATAGAGAGCAGCACTCTCTGAACAAGTGAATATACCTCAGTCCAGCTCCAACTGGGTTTTTTTTTTTTTTTTTCATTTTTATTGAGATTGTTCAGATATCATACAATTATCCAAAGATCGAAAGTGTACAATCACTTGCCCCTGGGTACCCTCATACAGCTGTACATCCATCACACTTAATTTTTGTTCAATTTTTAGAAACTTTTCAGTACTCCAGACAAGAAATAAAGTGAAAGATGAAAAAAGAAAAGAAGAAAAGGAAACTCTAAACCTCCCCTATCCCTAACCAACCCCCCTCAATTGTTGACTCCTAGTATTGATATAGTACGTTTGTTACTGTTTATGAAAAAATGTTGAAATACTACTAACTGTAGTATATAGTTTGTAATAGGTATATAGTTCTTCCCTATATGCCCCTCTATTATTAACTTCTAATGTATTGTCATACATTTGTTCTGGTTCATGAAGTGATTTCTAGTATTTGTACAGTTGATCATGGACATTGCCCACCATAGGATTCAGTTTTATACATTCCCATCTTTTGACCTCCAACTTTCCTTCTGGTGACATATATGACTCTGAGCTTCCCCTTTCCACCTCATTCACACACCATTCAGCGCTGTTAGTTATTCTCACATCTTGCTACCAACACCCCTGTTCATTTCCAAACATTTAAGTTCATCCTAATTGAACATTCTGCTCATACTAAGCAAGAGCATCTACATTTCTTCCACAAGGCAGGAGGGAGAGTCAAAGAAGGTAGAGAGGCAAAAGAAAGAGGAAACAAAAAAATGACAGCTAGGAAGCAGCAAAAGGAAAAATAACCTTAAATCAAAGTAGAATAAAGAATCAGACAATATCACCAATGTCAAGTGTCTAACATGCCTCCACTATCCCCAACTCTTATCTGCATTCACCTTGGTGTATCACCTTTGTTACATTAAAGGAAGCATAATACAATGATTCTGTTAGTTACAGTCTCTAGTTTATGCTGATTGCATCCCTCCCCCAATCCCTCCCCATTTTTAACACCTTGCAAGGTTGACATTTGCTTGTTCTCCCTCGTAAAAGAACATATTTGTACATTTTATCACAATTGTTGAATACTCTAGATTTCACCAAGTTACATGGTCCCAGTCGTTATCTTTCCTCCTTTCTTGTGGTGTCTCACATGCTCCCCACCTTCCTCTCTCAACCGTATTCATAGTTACCTTTGTTCAGTGTACTTACATTGTTGTGCTACCATCTCCCAAAATTGTGTTCCAAACCACACACTCCTGTCTTCTATCACCCTGTAGTGCTCCCTTTAGTGTTTCCTGTAGGGCAGGTGTCTTGTTCACATAGTCTCTCATTGTCTGTCTGTCAGAAAATATTTTGAGCCCTCCCTCATATTTGAAGGACAGCTTTGCTGGATACAGGATTCTTGGTTGGTGGTTTTTCTCTTTCAGTATCTTAAATATATCACACCACTTCCTTCTTGCCTCCATGGTTTCTGCTGAGAGATCCACACATAGTCTTATTAAGCTGCCTTTGTATGTAACAGATCGCTTTTCTCTTGCTGCTTTCAGGATTCTCTCTTTGTCTCTGACATTTGATAATCTGATTATTAAGTGTCTTGGCATAGGCCTATTCATATCTCTTCTGTTTGGAGTACGCTGCGCTTCTTGGATCTGTAATTTTATGTCTTTCATAAGAGATGGGAAATTTTCATTAATTATTTCGTCTATTATTGCTTCTGCCCCCTTTCCCTTCTCTTCTCCTTCTGGGACACCAATGATACGTACATTATTGTACTTTGTTTCATCCTTGAGTTTCCGGAGACGTTGCTCATATTTTTTCATTCTTTTTTCCATCTGCTCCTTTGCGTGTAGGCTTTCAGGTGTTTTGTTCTCCAGTTCCTGAGTGTTTTCTTTTGCCTCTTGAGATCTGCTGTTGTATGTTTCCATTGTGTCTTTCATCTCTTGTGTTGTGCCTTTCATTTCCATAGATTCTACTAGTAGGTTTTTTGAACTTTTGATTTCTGCCATATACATGTCCAGTGCTTCCTTTACAGCCTCTATCTCTTTTGCAATATCTTCTCTAAACTTTTTGAATTGATTTAGCATTAGTTGTTTCAATTCCTGTATCTCAGTTGAAGTGTACGTTTGTTCCTTTGGCTGGGCCATAACTTTGTTTTTCTTAGTGTAGGTTGTAATTTTCTGTTGTCTAGGCATGGTTTCCTTGGTTACCCAAATCAGGGTTTCCCAGACCAGAACAGGCTCAGGTCCCAGAGGGAAGAAATATTCAGTATCTGGTTTCCCTGCGGGTGTGTCTTGGAAAATTGCTCCACCCTTTGATGCCTCGGGTCACTGTGCTTTTCTGCCCAGCAGGTGACGCCTGTTAGCCTATAATTCTTGACTGGTGTGAGGAGGTATGGCCGTGTTCCCACAGGCTCTGGGGTCTGGTTCTGAATGGAAAGGGCCCCACCCCTTTCCTCCTAGAGAAGACAGACCCCTCAGGTGGAGGTCATTAGCATTTCAATGGTCTCGCTCTCTGCTTGTGCTGTCTCCACCCTTCCCAGAGTCACAGCCCTGGAAACTGAAAATGACTGGGGCTTTCTCCACTGAGCCAAAAAAGAAACAGATAGTCCCCTTCAGGCCGAGTCCAAGGTGACCCTCTGGCTCTCCCAGGTCAGTCGTCACCCAAAGCCTCTGTCTGTTTTTTGGGGCTGCGTACCTGTAGTGAGCAGTTCACACTCGCTACTTAAAACCCCAGTTGGAGCTCAGCTGAGCTATATTCGCTTGCTGGGAGAGAGATTCTCTGTGGCACCACGAGGCTTTGCAGCTCAGGCTATGGGGGAGGGGGTCTCCCGACCTGGTTCCGTAGGTTTTACTTACAGATTTTATGCTGTGTTCTCGGGCATTCCTCCCAATTCAGGTTGGTGTTATGATGAATGGATGGTCTCGTTTGTCCCCCCACGGTTATTCTGGGTTATTTACTAGTTGTTTCTGGTTTTTTGTAGTTGTTCCAGGGGGACTACTTAGCTTCCACTCCTCTCTATGCCGCCATCTTGCCCGTCCAACTGGGGTTTTAATTGGCAAACGTGGACTGCTCAATGCAAGCCGCAAATCTCCAACAAGCAGACAGAATCTTTTAGTGACAAATCACCATAAAGAGCCAGGGGAATTCTCTGTCTTGGAAAGGGGAGCCCAGAGGACCAGGTGCTAACTTTGGCCAAGGGGTAAAACTGGGGGCCATGGACTGACCCTGAAAGGGGGCTTTATGTCCTTTTATATCTCTCTCAATCTGAGCGGCTCAGTGGAGAAAGCCCCAGCCATTTTCAGCTTGCGGTGCACTGCAGTGGAGAAAGCCTCAGCCACTGTCAGCTCGCAGTGCTCTGACCCAGACAAGGGTGAAGATAGTAGAGTCAGAGAGACAAAGAACCTATATAAGTGCAAATGAAAACTCCCTATGGGGTGCATCTTCCCTAAGAGGAAAGAGGTGGTGCCCAGCTCTACTACTTGCCTTCCATTCAGAACCAGACCCCAGATTCTGGGGGAAAACAGCCAAGGGCCACACCTCCTTACATCAGTCAGGAGGCTTGAGGCCTCACAGGGTGTGTCAATCTTCTAAGACACACCCTCAGGGAAATGGGATACTGAATATTTCCTCCTATTGGGACCTGATCCTGTTCGGTTCTGGGAAAACCTGATTGGGTAACCAAGGAAACCAGATTCCTAGATAACAGAAAACTACAACCTACACTAAGAAAAATGAAGTTATGGCCCAGTCAAAGGAACAAACTTATACATCAACTGAGATGCAGGAATTGAAACTAATGTTAAATCAATTAAGATAGTTTAGGGAAGCTATGACAAAAGAGATGAAGGCTATAAAGAAAACACTGGGCGTACATAATGTAGAAAATTAAAGTTCCAAAAAACAACTGGCAGACTCTATGGAAATGAAAGGCACAACACAAGAAATGAAAGACACAATAGAGACACACAACAGCAGATCTCAAGAGGCAGAAGAAAACACTCAGGAACTGGAGAACAAGATATCTGAAAACCTACACACAAAAGAACAGATAGGGAAAAGAATGGAAAAATATGAGCAACATACCAGGGAATTGAATGACAACATGAAACACATGAATGTATGTGTCATGCATGTCCCAGAAGGAGAAGGGAAAAGGCGCAGAAGCAATAATAGAGGAAATAATCAATGAAAATTTCCCATTGCTTATGAAAGACATAAAATTACAGATCCAAGAAGCGCAGCATACCCCAAACAGAATAGATCTGAATAGGCCTACTCCAAGACACTTAATAATAATCAGATTATCAAGACAAAATGAGGATTCTGAAAGCAGCAAGAGAAAAGTGATCCATCACGGTTGGGCCCTCTACCATAAGTTTTACCCTTGGGAAGACGGTTGCTGCAAAGGAGAGGCTAGGCCTCCCTATATTTGTGCCTAAGAGTCTCCTCCTGAATGCCTCTTTGTTGCTCAGATGTGGCCCTCTCTCTCTGGCTAAGCCAACTTGAAAGGTGAAATCACTGCCCTCCCCCCTACGTGGGATCAGACACCCAGGGGAGTGAATCTCCCTGGCAACGTGGAATATGACTCCCGGGGAGGAATGTAGACCCGGCATCGTGGGACGGAGAACATCTTCTTGACCAAAAGGGGGATGTGAAAGGAAATGAAATAAGCTTCAGTGGCAGAGAGATTCCAAAAGGAGCCGAGAGGTCACTCTGGTGGGCACTCTTATGCACACTTTAGACAACCCTTTTTAGGTTCTAAAGAATTGGGGTAGCTGGTGGTGGATACCTGAAACTATCAAACTACAACCCAGAACCCATGAATCTCGAAGACAGTTGTATAAAAATGTAGCTTATGAGGGGGTGACAATGGGATTGGGAAAGCCATAAGGACCAAACTCCACTTTGTCTAGTTTATGGATGGATGTGTAGAAAAGTAGGGGAAGGAAACAAACAGACAAAGGTACCCAGTGTTCTTTTTTACTTCAATTGCTCTTTTTCACTCTAATTATTATTCTTGTTATTTTTGTGTGTGTGCTAATGAAGGTGTCAGGGATTGATTTAGGTGATGAATGTACAACTATGTAATGGTACTGTAAACAATCGAAAGTACAATTTGTTTTGTAAAAAAAAAAAAAAATACTAAAGGACAAATGGGGTGGGATGGGGGGATGATTTGGGTGTTCTTTTTTCACTTTTATTTTTTATTCTTGTTCTGGTTCTTTCTGATGTAAGGAAAATGTTCAGAGATAGATTGTGGTGATGAACGCATAACTATGTTATCATACTGTGGACAGTGGATTGTATATCATGGACGATTGTATGGTGTGTGAATGTATTTCAATAAAACTGAATTTAAAAAAAAAAAAAGTGATCCATCACATACAAGGGAAGCGCAGTAAGATTATGTGAGGATTTCTCAATAGAAACCATGTAGGCCAAGAAGGAAGTGGGGTGATATAATGAAGATTCCTATATCTGGTGAAACCGTCCTTTAAATATAAGGGAGAGCTTAAAATATTCTCAGACAGACAATGATAGAGTTTGTGAACAAGATACGTGCTCTACAGGAAATAATAAAGGGTGCACTACAGACAGATAGGAAGAGAGAGGGGTGAGAGGTTTGGAACACAATTTTGGATGATGGTAGCACAGCAATGTAAGCACACTGAACAAAGATGACTATGAATATGGTTGAAAGAGGGAGGTTAGAAGCATGTGGGACACCAGAAGGAAAGAGGAAAGATAAAGACTGGGACTGTATAACTCAGTGAAACTTTAGAGTGCTCAAAAATTGTGATAAAATGTACAAGTACGTTTTTACATGAGGAAGATCAAATGAATGTCACCTTGCAAGGTGTTAAAAAAAATGGGGTGGTATTGGGGAAAAAATACAAGCAATGCAAACTAGAGACTACAGATAACAGAAACTTTGTATTATGCTTCCTTTAATGCAACAAAGTCAATATACCAAAGCTAAATGCACATAAGAGGGGGTCATAAGGGACGGGCATGGGACTCTTGGCATTGGTAATGTTGTATGACTCTTTATTCTACTTTAGTTTAATGCTGTCTTTCCTTTTGTTGCTTCCTAGCTGTTACTTTTTTTTTTCTTTTTTTTTCTTTTGTCTCTCTACCTTCTTTGAGTCTTCCTCCTGCTTTGTGGAAGAAATGGAGATGTCGTTATATAGATAGTGGTGAGGGTGGTGAATATATAAATATGTGACTATACATACTGTTCACTTAGGATGGAATGTATGGTGTGTGCAAACAAAACCATCTTTAAAAAATGGGTTATGATGAAACCTTGAAGGCACTATATAGAGTGAAATAAATCAGACACATAAGGACAAATATTGCAGGGTCTCACTGATATGAACTAATTATAATATATAGACTCATAGACATGAAATATAAGTTATCAGGATATAGAACAAGGCTAAAGAATGGGGACCGGTTGCTTATTACGAGCAGAATGTTCAACTAGGTTGAACTTAAATGTTTGGAAATGGACAGAGGTCATGGTAGCACGTTATGAGAATAACTAACAGTGCTGAATGGTGCATGAATGTGGTGGAAAGGGTAAGCTCCGAGTCCTGCATGTTACCAGAAGGAAAGCTGAAGGTTAAAAGATGGGAATGCATAAAACAGTGAACCTTATGGTGGGCAATGTCCGTGATTAACTGTACAAATATTAGAAATCTCTTTCATGAACTACAACAAATGTATGACAATTTAACTGGAAGTTAATAATATAGGGACATATAGGAAAAAATATACCTATTGCAAACTATATACTACAGTTATTGCTATTTTAATGTTCTATCATCAACAGTAACAAATGTACTATACCAATACCATGAGTCAACAAGGGAGGGGGGTGGTTAGGGGTATGGAAGGCTTAGAGTTTCCTTGTTTTGGTCTTTATTTTTTTTCTGGAGTAATGAAAATGTTTTAAAAATTAAAAAAAAGTTATTGTGGTGACGGATGCACAGCTGTATGATGGTTCTGCGGGCAAATGACTATACACTTTGGACCTTTGGATAATTGTATGGTATGTGAACAATCTCAAGTAGGAAAAAAAAACCTCTGGAAAGCATTTACCATTCTAGATACCATTAAGAATATTTGTGATTCATGGGAGGAGGTCAAAATATCAACATTAACAAGAGTATGGAAGAAGGTGACTTTAACCCTTATGGACGAGTTTGAGGGGTTCAAGACTCAGTGGAGGAAGTAAGTAGATGCGGTATAAACAATAGGAGAACTAGAATTAGAAGTGGAGCCTGAAAATGTGACTGAATTGCTGCAACCTCATGAACAGATGGAGGAGCTGATTCTTATGGATGAGTAAAGAAAGTGGTTTCCTGCGATGGAATCTACTCCTGGTGAAGATGTTGTGAACAATGTTGAAATCATAACAAAGGACTCAGAATATTACAAAAACTTAGTTGATAAAGCTGTGGCAGGGTTTGAGAGATTGACTCCAATTTTGAAAGAAGTTCGACTGTGGTTAAAAAGCTATCAAACAGCATTGCATGCTACAGAGAAATCTTTCATGTAAGGAAGAGTCAACTGATGGAGCAAACATCATCATTGTCTTGTTTTAAGAAGTTGCCACAACCACCCCAACCTTCAGCAATCACCACCCTGATCTAGTCAGCAGTCATCAATATCGAGGCAACACCTTCCACCAGCAAAAAGATTATGACTCTATGGAGGCTCAGATGATGTTTAACATTTTTTAGCAATAAGATATTTTTAAAAATTAAGGTATATACATCGTTTTTTTAGACATAATGCTATTGCACACTTAATACACTACAATATAGTGTAAATATAACTTTTATATGCACTGGGAAACCAAAAAATGTCTGTGACTCACTTTCTTATGATATTTGTTTTATTTCAATGGTCTGGAACCAAATCTGCAACTTCTCTGAGATAGACCTGTACTCATACACTAATGTTTATAGCAGCATTGTTCACAATAGCCCAAAATTGCAAACAACCAATGTATCCATCAACAGATGAATGGATAATCAAAATGTGGTATATAGACACAATGGACTATTATTTGGCCATAGGAAAAAATGAAGAATCTTGAGAAATTATGCTCAGTGAAATAAGCACAGCACAAAAAGACAAAAATTGTATGATATCAGTTATAAGAGATGACTAGAAACAGCAAATTTGCTGAGGCACAAAACAGATTAGAGGTCACTGGAGGAGGGAGAAATGGAAGGAAGAGGTAGAAAGAGTGTTTGTTAAAAAAAAAAAAAAAAAAGGCACAACAAAAAACTGGTTAGTCTGGAGGTCTCTGAAGCCCACCAACAAACTTCTAGAATTAGGATTAAAGATCAATATGACTAGAAAGAACAGCTGGCCCATGATTGCTGGGTAGGTCCCAGGGATCTCCCTGCATGGCTGAGCCTATTCTCTTCCAGCCTCAGAAAGTCCTACAGGATCTGGGTTGTTGTGAAGTCTGGCTCTACTCATTGAAACTAGTTTAAAAATGTGCAAAAACTTAAAAAATTATTACTGAGAAAGAAAAAAGCAGCCTCTGACTACTGTCAGCTGAGCTGGACTTACTCTAACTGCAAAACCATGGTGTTCTGTTGAACGTAATTTCACAGAAGCCAACATTAGACAAGTCTACTCTGTGACCATGAACAAGCAAGACAAACACATGACCACTCAGTAATCTTGTCTACACACACACACAGCAAACATCATCATCAACAATAATCCACTGTTTTATCCACAAAAATGACCCAGATCCTCCTTTCCTGGCTAATACGAGTGACTGATGCTTCTTTATCAGTTACAGCTTTAGACCCGTATCATTTCTCCTGCCTTCTGGATAAAAAACAAGATAATCATAGAATCACTCCTGCTCCAACAGCACCCAATCAATAGTTAAACCACACATCCCTGAAACTTACCCCAGCTTATCTACAAGCCCAAATTCTATAGCAAGCCTTTTCTAATACGCTCCTCCTACTCAGACACCCCACAGTTTCTCTCTTTGAATTTCTCCCTTTCTCTTGAATTTCCATATTCCTTCTTTACTCTATGAATTAGCTTTAATTACAGGTAGTTAGTAGGAAATTGTGCTTCTCCTCCTACCAAATCCTCTTTTTTTTAAAATTAACTTTACCAAAAAATTAAAAAAAAAGAGAAAATAAAAAAACGTTTCCAACAAAACCAAAACAAAGGAATAGGAAAAAAAGCAACCTAAAATAACTACATTACTTTCAACATGTTCCTACTCTACCCCAAGAAAATATACAGACTATAACCCAGGAAAGGAACAAGAAAAACAGATAACCTAAGACACCTACATTTCTGTGAACTTGTTCCTACCATACCCAACAGAAATTAACAAACCATAGTCATTCCTGAGCATTCCCACAACGTTAAATTTACCCACGATAAACTTATCTGTTCTTATTAGATTATCATTCCTCTTCATTCTACATTATAAACCATTTATTTTACATTTTTCAGTGTTCACATTAGTGGTAACATACAATATTTCTCTTTTTGTGCCTGGCTTATTTCACTCTAAGTTCATCCATGTTGTCTGTCATATGTTTCACGACATCGTTCCTTCTTACTGCCGCATGGTATTCCATCGTGTATATATACCACATTTTATTTATTCACTCATCTGTTGAAGGACATTTGGATTCTTGCCAATTGTGAATACTGCTGCTATGAACAGTGTCATTATCACTGCTTTCAGATCTTCCAGGTATATACTAAGAGGTGTGATTGCTGGATCGAAGGGTAACTCGTATCTAGTTTACTAAAGAACTGCCAGACCATCTTCCAGAGTGGCTGAACCATTATACAGTCCCACCAACAATGAATAAGACTTTCAATTTCTCCACATCCTCTACAGTATTTGTAGTTACCTGTTTGTTTAATGGCAGCCATTCTAATTAGTGTAAGATGGTATCTCATTGTGATCTTAATTTGCATCTCCCTAATAGCTAGTGAAGCTGAACAATTTTTCATGTGTTATTTGGCCATTTGTATTCCCTCTTCAGAAAACCGTCTTTTCATATCTTTTGCCCATTTTATAACTGGGCTGTCTGTACTACTGTCGTTAAGTTGTAGGATTTCTTTATATATGCAAGATATCAGTCTTTTGTAAGATAATGGCTTCCAAATATTTTTTCCCATTGTGTTGGCTGCCTCTTCACCTTTTTGACAAATTCCTCTGAGACACAGAAACTTCTAAGTTGGAGGAGTTCCCATTTATCTATTTTTTCTTTTGTTGCTTGTGCTCTGAGTGTAAGGTCTAGGAAGTGACCACCTAATACAAGGTCTTGAAGATGTTTCCCTACGTTATCTTCTAGTTTTATGGTGCTGTCTCTTATTTTGAGGTCTTTAACCCATTTTGAGTTAATTTTTGTGTAGGATGTGAGGTAGAGGCCCTCTTTCATTCTTTTGAATATGGATTTCCAACTCTCCCAGCACCATTTGTTGAAAAGATTATGTCTCAGTTCAGTTGCTTTGGGGGCCTTATCAAAGATTAGTCGACTGTAGATCTGGGGGGTCCATCTCCGAATTCTCAATTTGATTCCACTGATTAATATGTCTATCTTTGTGCCAGTACCATGCTATTCTGACTACGGTGGCTTTATAATAAGCTTCAAACTCAGGGAGTGTAAGCCCTCCTGCTCTGCTTTTCTATTTTAGAATGTTTTTAGCAATTTGAGGCATCTTCCCTTTCCAAATAAATTTGATAACTAGCTTTTCCAAGTCTGTAAAGTAGGTTGTTGGAATTTTGATTGGAATTGCATTGAATCTGTAGATGAGTTTGGGTAGAGTTGACATCTTAACAACACTTAGCCTTCCTATCCATGAACATGGAATGTTTTTCCATCTTTTTAGATTCCCTTCTATTTCTTTTAGTAAAGTTATGTAGTTTTTTTTGCATAGGTCTTTTACATCTTTGGTTAAGTTTATTCCTAGGAACTTGATTTTTTTAGTTGTGACTGAAAATAATATCTTTTTCTTGAGTGTCTCTTCAGTTCGGTATTTCTAGTGTATAGAAACATCACTGACTTACGTGCATTAATCTTGTATCCCTCTATTTTGCTAAATTTATTAGCTCTAGTAGCTGTGTCGTCAATTTCTCAGGGTTTTCCAGATATAAGATCCTATCGTCTGCAAATAATGACAGTTTTACTTCTTTCTTTCCAATTTGAATGTCTTTTATTTCTTTATCTTGCAAGATTGCCCTGGCTAGCACTTCTAACACAAGGTTGAATAACAGTGGTGACAGTGGGCATCCTTGTCTTGTTACTGATCTTAGAGGGAATCTCGCTATTGAGTACTATGACAGCTGTGGGTTTTTCTTATATTCTCTTTTTCATATTGAGGAAGTTTCCTTCAATTCCTACCTTCTGAAGCATTTTTATTAAAAAAGGATGCTGAATTTTGTCGAATGCTTTTTCAGCATCTACTGAGATGATCATTTGATTTTTCTCTTTTGATGTGTTAATGTGTTGTAATACATTGATTGATTTTCTTATGTTGAACCATCCTTACATGCCTGCAATGAAATCCACTTGGTCATGGTGTACAATTTTTTTAATGTTTCTTTGGATTCGATTTGCAAGTATTTTGTTGAGATTTTTGCATCTATATTCATGAGGGAGATTGGCGTATAGTTTTCCTTTCTTGTAGCATCTTTACCTGGTTTTGGTATTAGAGTTATGTTAGCTTCATAAAATGTGTTAAGTAGTGTTCCATTTTCTTTAATGTTTTGAAATAGTTTAAGTAAGATTGGTGTCAGGTTTTTTTTTTGGAAAGTTTGGTAGAATTCCCCTGTGAAGCCATCTGGCCCTGGGCATTTGTTTGTGGGAAGCTTTTTGATGACTGACTGGTTCTCATTGCTCACGACTAGTTGACTGAGGTCTCCTATTTCTTCTCTGGTCAGTCTGGATTGTTCATGTGTTTCCAGGAAATTGTCCATTTCCTCTACATTATCTAGTTCATTGACATACAGTTGTTCACAGTATCCTCTTATAATGTTTTAAATTTCTTCGGGATCTGTAGTAATACCACCTTTCTCATTCATTATTTTGTTTATTTGGGGCTTCTCTGTTTTTAATTTTGTCAGTCTAGCTAGGGGCCTGTCAATCTTGTTGATTTTCTCAAAGAACCAACTTTCGGTGCTATTTATTCTCTCTATTGTGTTTTTGTTCTCTATGTCATTTGTTTCTGCTTTAATCCTTGTTATTTCTTTTCTCCTACTTGGTTTAGAATTAGTTTGCTGGTCACTTTCTAGCTTCTTCAGTTGCTCCATTAGTTCTTCCATTTTAGCTCTTTCTTCCTTTTTTAATGTATGCATTTAGAGCTATAAATTTCCCCCTCAGTACCGCTTTTGTTGTATCTCATAGGTTTTGATACGTTGTGTTCTCATTTTCATTTGTCTGTATATATTTAGCAATTTCTCTTGCTATTGCTCTTGGATGTGCTTTAAATAATTTCAATTTTTAAAAATTTATTGAGGCTTGTTTTATTGCCCAGCATATGATCTATTCTGGAAAAAGTTCTGTGAGCACTAGAGAAGAATGTGTATCCTGGTGATCTGAGATGTAATGTTCTATATATGTCTGTTAATTCAAATTCATTTATCAGATTGCTTAGGTTTTCAATTTCCTTATTGGTCTTCTGCCTGGTTGATCTATCCATACGAGAGAGTGATGTATTAAAGTCTCCCACAATTATTGTGGAAACATCTATTGCTTCCTTTAGTTTTGCCAATGTTTGTCTCATGTATTTTGGGGCACCTTGATTGGGTGCATAAACATTTATGATTGTTATTTCTTCTTGTTGAATTGTCCCTTTTATTAGCAGGTATGTAGTGGCCTTCTTTGTCTGTCATAACATCCTTGCATTTAAAGCCTATTTTATCTGAGATTAATATTGCTACTCCTGCTTTGTCTGTAGCTCGTAGGAAATATTTTTTTCCACCCTTTTACTTTCAATTTCTTTGTTTCCCGGTGTCTAAGTTGAGTCTCTTGTAAGCAACATATTGATAGTTCATATTTTTAAAACCATTCTGCCAATCTGTATCTTTTAATTGGGGACTTTAATCTGTTTACATTCAATGTTATTACTGTGAAGGCATTCCTTGAATCAGCCATCCTATCCTTTGGTTTTTGTTTGTCAGATATATTTTTGCCCTCTCTCTCTTAATGTCCTTTAATGTACTCTTACTGAATCTCCTTAGTTCTGAACCTTTTTCCATAACTCTCTCTCCTTTCTTTGTTTCTCTGTTGGTAGGGCTCCCTTAGTATCTCAAGTAGGGCAGGTCTCTTGTTAGCAAATTCTCTCAGCATTTGTTTGTGAAAATTTTAAGCTCTCCTTCAAATTTGAAGGAGAGCTTTGCTGGATAAAGAATTCTTCATTGGCAATTTTTCTCTTTCAGAATTTTAAATATGTCATGCCACTGCCTTCTTGCCTCCATGGTGTCCACTGAGTAGTCACTGCTTAGTCTTATGCTGTTTCCCTTGTATGTGGTGAGTTGCTTCTCTGTTGCTGCTTTCAGAACTTGCTCCTTCTCTTCAGCATCTGGCAATCTGATCAGAATATGTCTTGGAGTGGATTTATTTGGATCTATTCTGTTTGGAGTTTGTTGGGCATCTATGATTTGTGTATTTATGTTGTTTAGAAGGTTTGGGAAGTTTTCCCCAACAATTTCTTTGAATACTCTTCCTAGACCTTTATCCTTCTCTTCCCCTTCTTGAACACCAATGATTCTTATATTTGTGCACTTTATGTTGTCCATCACATCCCTGAAGTCCATTTTGATTTTTCCCCATTCTTTTTTTTGTTCTTTCACTTTCTGTTCTGTCCTCTTTGAGCTCACTGATTCACTGCTCAGCTTCCTCTAATCTCGTACTGTAAGTATCCAGAATCTTTTTAATTTGATTGACAGTTTCTTTTATTTCCATAAGACCATCTTTTTTCTTTTTTTTTTTTACTCTTGCAAATTCTTTTTTATGCTCTTCTAGGGTCTTCTTCATGTCCTTTATATCATGTGCCAGGATCTCACTGTTTGTCTTTAGTTCTTTGATTAATTGCTCCAAGTACTATGTCTCCTCTGTTCTTTTGATTTGGGTGTTCGGGTTTGGGTTATCCATATCTTCTGGTTTCTTCATATGCTTTACAATTTTCTGTTGCTTTTGGCCTCTTGGCATTTGCTTATCTTGACGGGGTTCTGTTAGGATATGCAGACTTATTTGAACAAATATTTCTAATTTGTCAGAGCTACAGCTTGGTGGGGTGCAATTTCTCTGACTAACCAGCAGGTGTCGACCGTTAGCCACCTATTCCCTTCAAGGCAGTTCTCTCCCACTTTGTCTTTGTGGTGAGTGGGGGTTCGAATCTTGTGAGGGTCCAATTGGTGCAACAAATTTCCATGTGTAGTTCGTGCTGCCTGCCCTGAATGTGGGGATGTGTCTGAGTGATTAGGAAGGGAGGGTGTCTTTAATAATCAAATCTCCCAGGTGTTCCTGGAGACATAAAGCTGTTGCAGGAGTCCAAACTTTTGGTTTAGTCTCACCACAGTTTGTATCTGCCATAGACCCACAAGTCCCTGATATTGGTGTATGGTCCCTGGGACGTCCGTGCAGGTCCCTTTTCCAAGCCATGCCCTCCTAGGGCCTCTGCTGAGGGAAGACTGTGCTACGTCACAGGTGAGCACAAACCCCCAGGGAAGCTCTGGGCCGTGGGGCCCTGCAGGGGCATTCCTAGCCTGCTGAAAATATCACTGTATGGGGCATGGTAATTTTCCCCTTTTGCAGACCTCCGCCTTCCTAGTTCTGGGACAATTAGCTGCAAGTGTGCGAAAGGCTATTGTCCACACCAGATCCTGAGGCATGAGCACAGGTTGTGGGAAGCAGTTCCTGCTGTGCTGGACTGTGAGGCTCTCGCTCCAGATCCACAGCCACTTTTGGGTTTTCAAACTAATCCATTTCCAAACACCAACCACTGGTTTCTCCCAACTGTGGTGTGGCTACCAGTTCTCCAGCAGGCTCATTCACTTGTTTCAGAATGCAGACTCTCTGTTTCACCAAGTGCACAGTCCCTGAATACTCCCCAGTTTTCTGGCGGAGGGGAAAAAGGTTACAGTATTCCTTGAGTGGAGTTCTCAACACTTTGGCTGAGAGGGAGGCTGAAATCAATGAGACAGTATGAAGATTCTAGTGCTTTCTATGTTGCTTGAAGAGAATGTTTCCTCCAGATGCTAAAGGTCAATATTTGCTGAATAAGGTTATCACCAGGCAAACCTAGCGTATGGTAGACTGACTGCTCCCAAAGCAACAGGGATGTGTTGTTCTCTGAGTAGAACTATAGGCTGTTTCTCTTTGCAAGGATCTTCAGTGAACTTGGTGCTGTTCCTTGGAAAGTAGCAATTCTCTAGCGAATATTCCAAGAAGCTCCCCACATCCATGAGTAACGTGGCTGTTTTTCCAGATCCTCTTTTGGTGATGTACCCTGAGGAACTGTGGTAATCATGAATCCCTGCAAATGCAGACGTGGTAACTGGAACCTGGATCCAATCATGTCTGCCTACTGATCATCTCAGCTAAGGCCCACTGAAGGCTCACTGTGCACCACACACAGTTATACATGTTAAATCATTTGATCCCCTCAACAATCCCATTAACTATGTGATTTCTCCACCTGCAGATGAGAAAACTGAGGCTGAGAGAGGCTGAATAATGTACTGAAGTGGTAGAGAAGGGATTCAAATCTATGCAATCATGTCCTGAGAAGGCCTTCTTTTTCATACACACAGACAAGGGTGACATTTTAAGGGCGCTCTGGATCACCTAGAAGGCATTTGTTGCTCCAGGTGCAATGCTCTCTGTGTCAGGCAATTGGCCCAGGGGCTCCAGTTACCTGCTCCACATCTCACCCAACGACCCTGAGGGCTGGGGGGTCAATATTTGCCATCACACCATTTGAAAAGCTCTGCAGGGTCGAAACTTTCTGAAGTCAATGTCATTTGTCCTGGGTGTGTATCAAGGTAGAAAAAAAAATGGTCGAGAACCACTGCTCTTATAAGCATGAAAAATAGAACCTGGCAATTATTAACATTGTAAGAATGGAGAATGATAAATGTGCTTATATTAGAGAGGGGGAGAGAGAGAGCAAGAGAGAGATATTTGTCACTGTTTCAGTTTGCCAATACTGCCAGAATGCAAAACACCAGAAATGGATCAGCTTTTATAAAGGGGGTTTATTTGGTTACAAAGTTACAGTCTTAAGGCCATAAAGTGTCCAAAATAAGTCATCAAAAATTGGGTACCTTCACTGGAAGATGGTCAATGGTGTCTGGAAAACCTCTATTAGCTGGGAAGGCATGTAGCTGGCGTCTGCTCCAAAGTTCTGGTTTCAAAACGGCCTTTTCCCACGACATTCCTCTCTAGCCTGCAGTTCCTCAAACATGTCACTCTTTGTTGCTTTTGGGGTATTTGTCCTCTCTTAGCTTCTCCAGAGCAAGAGTCTGCTTTCAACTGCCATCTTCAAACTGTCTCTCATCTGCAGCAGCTACTCTCTGAGCTTCTGTGCATTCTTCAAAGTGTCCCCTTGGATGTAGCAAGCTTGCTCATTCTAAGCTTATACAGTGCTCCAGTGAATTAATTCAGACCCACCCTAAATGGGTGGGGCCACACCTCCATGGAAATTATCCAATCAGTTATCACCCACAGTTGGGTGGGGTGCATTTCCAAGGAAACAACCTAATCCAAACTTTCCAACTTAATCCCCACTAATAAGTCTGTCCCACAAGATTGCATCAAAGAACATGGCTTTTTCTGGGGGACGTAATTCATTCAAACCAGCACAGTCACATTTGCTGAAAGTTACTAGAAGGATGTCTAAAGAATGTAATTAGCTAGCAACTTTAGACTTGACTGAAGTTTATCAAGAAGCATCTGTATGTAAATGCTTAATATTAACAAGATGCCAGGAAGGGATATCAGAGTTCCTCAAATCTAATCTTTCAGGCCCTGCATGAGCTGGCCTTGCGGCCTGTCAAGACTCCTTGTAGTGCCTGCCATGCCGCAGCCACACAGGTCTCCTTCTAGTCTCAGAGCCTTTGTCCATGGAGTTTCCTCTTCCTAAAATGCTCTTCTCCCACCTGCTAAATCTGACTCCTCTTTTGAGTTGGACCCACTCTTCTGTGGTGAGCTCTTTCTGTTACCACATTAAAAGCCCTCTCATTTCTTCTGTATTCCTTATCACAACTATATTCCATTCATTCTTCCACTGGGTGATTATCAGTTAGTTCCCTGGCCTAGATGGTAGACTGAAAGGACTTCAGAGTGTCTATCTCAATCACTGCTTGATCCTCAGCCTAACAGAATGCCTGACATGGAGTCAGCATTCTGTATATACTGAATGATTAGAAAGTTGTCTGGAAGACCTGAATAAACATTGGGAAGACAAGAGTATGACCACCTTTTGTGGATCAAAATTCAGTTGAGACAAAAGGCAAAAGATTTTAAGAAGCTCCCCAAGGATGGACAAACACTTCAGAAGGAGATGAAACCGCTGACACCTTCTTTCCTCGTTCACAAAAGTCTGGCCAGCCTTGCTTGCAGACTGGAATGGTAATGTCTTGGAGTAAGCACTTGAGTGACTGGGCCTAGGCATGTCTGATATGATTTATATATTTGTTCTTCCTCAAGTTCTAGGTGATGCCCTCCAACAACAGGGCTTGTATTTAGAAATTTATTCTATCTTTTTTTATTATTTCCTTTTGTTTTCCCTTGGCTTTTAGTAAAATGACTTTTTCAAATGCCAGCCTGGAAGGTGTGGGAAATGGAAGGAAAGGTGTTTCAGTTTGCTAAAGCCACTGAAATGCATTATGCCAGAAATTGACCGGCTTTTAACAATGGGGATTTATTAGCTTACAAATTTATAGTTCTAAGGTCATGAAAATGTCCAAATTAAGGCACCAAGAGGAAGATATCTTCTCTGAAGAAAGGTTGCTAGCATCTGGGGTTCCTCTGTCAGATAGCAAGGCACATGGCCAGCCTCTGCTGGTCCTTTGCTCCTGGGTTTTGTTGCTTTTAGCTCCTGGTTCCAGTGGACTCCTCTCTGAGCTTTTGTGGGTCCTCTTTTAGCATTTCCAGAGCTTTTCTCTCAGCTCTCCTGGCTTTTTCTGTCCTTTATCCTCACACGAAGGACTCCAGTAAAAAAAGGATTAAGACTCACTTTGAACAGGTTGGGTCACATCTCAAATTGAAATAACCTAACCAAAAGGTCCCACCCACAACAGGTATGCACCCACATGGAGGGATTAAAAGAACACGGCCTCTTCTGGTGAATATAACAGCTCCAAACCAGCACAAAAGGGTTTTCATGCTTGGGGTGCGGCAGGAACAAAGGCTGGAGGAGAGAGGTCTGTCATGTCCTTGGAATGGCATAAGCCAATAGAGCTGGAGCTGGATTGACCTAACTATTTCTAGAGCTGAGGCTGGTCAGCAGTTGAAGACTCAGACTTGATTATAGTAGAGAGACACAAAAGAGTTTTTGGCTGGGGAATGACATGATATTTTTTAGAAAGATCACTCTGACTTTCTAAGAGAAATAATTTAACCTCTAAATATCTCTGTCAGTAGAACCCTCCCCAATTTTCAGCATTGAGCACTTTAAAGATATTGTTCCATAGTTAGCTGGCTTCCACTGTTGCAACTGAGAAGTCTGCTGCATTCCAGCCTGCAGTCCTTTATTAGAAATCTATCCTTTTCCCCCCTCTGGCTGTCTTTTAAGATTTTCTCTTTGGCTTTGGTTTTCCGTAGTTTGCCAAGAAATGTCTAAGTATGGATTTTTTTTCCTTTGTCTTTCTTGAGACTATTGGGCTTCCTGATCCGAGGATTCATATCTTTCATCAATTTTGAAGTTATTACACATTAACTTTTTGAATAGTGCCTTCCCTCCACCTTCAATAACTCCTTTTAAATTTACCTTAAACATTCTTGCTCATCTCCATCTCTATTAACCTATCTTGCGTATTTTCCATCTCTATATTTACTGTGCCATAAATTTTTGTGCCATCTCTCAACACAAACACACAGTAGTGTGAATTCCAGCCCAACTCAAGGCTCTGTGAGTATGATGTAGTGGTTAGGAATCATTTGCCCCATTCCATACCAGGCTGAGACCAAGAAAGGTGCACATCTCCAATATCTTTCTCTTGAGGAGAAAGCATTCCTTGGAACTGAGAATGTTGTTCTAGGGTCCCAGCTTTACAGAACAGAGAGAGGCTCTTGAGTCAGCTCTCACATCCAGCTTAGTCCCCAAACTTTGTCCCCTGACCCTGCACAAGGTCTGTTAAAACCCAGCTCCCAAACTTCTGAAATGTCCTCAGGGAATACACAGGATCCATCCCTACCTCTCCCCTCAGGATTCTTTCTCCTGATCGCTCGGATTTCTTTTATCTATTAGATCAATACTGTATTTCAAAAACTTGCTTGTTGCTGTTTTATTTTCCCAGGATTTTTGGTGTTTTGAACTAGGAGAGGCTTCTCTGGACCTTTCAGTTCATTTGATTCTTCAGCCTATAGATACCATTTGACCCAACCTTCTCATCTCACCTTTTATGCTGCAGCATAGCACATTCCCTTTGCCTATCTGGTCTTAGATCCAACAGTCAACTCCTTTACTCCTATTTTCCCCAGGATTACTAGAGAAAGTTACAGAGCCTTACAGGCCTCCCTGCTTCAAATTCTTGCAAACTGCAACTACATCCTCACTGTTACTTAGTGTTCCGTTTATATATTATCTTTTTAATTCCCTCTTCCCAGGTGTTTAAAAAATTCTCCACTCACTTAAGCCAGTGATTTTCTATGACAGTGGCACCACCCACAAGGAGGAATTCTGAAAATTTCTAGGACATTTTTGTTTCATTGTGTCATGACCAGCATTTACAAATTAAACTATCTTATCTAAAACTTATTTTATTTTTATGTCTCAGGACATTATATATTTGGGGGAGGGAAACCATATCATTTATATTTTCTATGAACATCTTCAGAATAACAAAGGAAAAGTTACAAACTATTTGTTCTAAAAGGGAACCCTGAGACTGACAGAACTGAGAACAAGGTGTCTAATCCTATTGTACCCATATCCTTTTTATAAGAATGAGAGTAATTTAACTTCTTTATTGCAAAAGTACAATGAACTCTCTTTCCTACTAGTGTTTCTCAGCATGCAGGCCATCATCATCTGCATCAATATCACCTACAGAAAAAAAAATATCACCTACTGAATCAGAATCTCTGAGAGTGAGACCTGGGTATCTGCATTTTTAACATGCTCTCCAGGAAATTCCACTGGGCTCTCACTGTCTATTGTGTCAGAGGAAGAGGTATTTCCCTTCTTGGTTAAACCTCTCATTCCACATATGTTCCCAATTCCATCATGTCTGGGCTCAGTTCCTTCCTCTCCCCTGGATTCAACTCTTCTCTTTTCAAACATACACAGATGTCCCTTACTCAAGAAAGGAACGATTTTGTATTCCATACATTACTATTATCTTGCTTTCCTTTCATTTACTTGGATCTCAGAGGTTAATTCATTGGTTTAAAACGTAACATCACATTTACCGAAAAACTCCTACACTGTTCTTGTGGCTTTACAGATATTATCTTATTTAATTCTTATCAGCAGCTTTTGAGGTAAGAACCATTACTATTATTCCCCATTTTAAAGATGAAGAAAATGAAGCACAAGACAGTTACCTAATTTAACTAAAATCACTCAGTTAAATAGTAGCAGAGCTAGTGAGTCCATACCCTTAACCTCCATACTTAGTGGCTTATAGACTGATAAATAATCAAGTCTCATTATAGTCAGTGTCTATTAACCTGTAGGGAAAACAGAAGGTTACAAAGACTGGAAGTATTTATCTCCCCAGAGCCACACCTGAGAATTTTCCAGAACAACAGCTCTTGTTTGCTTAAAATCTAGAGAGAAAGGGGAAAGTGCAATAAAGTTTCTCTAGCATTAGGGAACCTAAGGAAACAAATGCTTAGCAATTTTTCAGTGCAATCTGGTCAGTGAAATTAATGAAGGCATTTGCAAGCCCAGGGACTATGGGGATGGATTATATTTTGTTTATAAGATATACTGATTGTAGAAAGGAACATAAGAACAACAACTGGTGCTGCCTAATCAAATCTGCTTCATCTTCAGTTCCAAACTGATCACTTTGGGCGCCACCATTCCTAATCAGACATTACTAATGTTGTGGCTTGTTTTCTTGCCATGTCCTTCTACTCTACCAAATGCAGAAAATTTATGCATTTTTCAAAGGTCACTAATGACTCCTGATTAGGAAAGAACATATTCTCTGCAATTCCTCAGCACCACCAACAATGACTTTCTCTTCATGCTTACAACTGTTCTTGGTAAGCCTGACTTCACTGCTCACTTCTGCTCTTTTTCCAGTTTCTTTCAGGAGAGTCTTTTCTCCTCTTGTGATGGCTGGTTTTATGTTTCAACTTGGCTAGGCTAATGGTGGCTAGTTATTTGGTCAAACACCAGTCTAGATATTCCTGTGCAGATATTTTGTAGATGTGATTTACATCTAAAATCTCTTGACTTTGAGTAAAAGAAATTACCCTTAATAATGTGGGTGGGCCTCATCCAATCAGTTCAAGACCTTAAAAGCAAAAACCAAAGTTTCCCAGAGAAGTTCTGCCTCAAGACTATATCAACTCCTACCTGAGTTTCCAGCCTGCTTGCCTGCCCTATAAATTTCAGACTCAAGACTGCAATAAGCCTGCCGTTAGTCTTGCCAGCCCCAACAATTGCATGAACCAATTCCTTAAACTAAATTCTTAACAAGTATACATATATGTCCTATTGCTTCTGTTACTCTGGAGAATCCTCTTTGATACACCTCTCATCCTCTAATTGGGGTCATTCTTCACAGCCGCATCCCTGTCTGTTGTTTTTATCAGCTGGCAAGCTCTTCCCTCAGATAATTCATCCACCTTTTGATGCCAACTATGGAGTGAATTCAACTACCCAATTAGGTCCTTTCTATAGCTTGCTTCCAAATCTTTATCTCCTGACCTTATGTTTCTCCTTATCTCCAGCAGAAATCTATGAATAATACTCAAACAGCATGCTCACCGATCCTGTGCTGCTGTTTAACTGAATGGCCAGCCACATGTCTAATACAAAGAGTCAACACTAGATTCTAAATGAATTTCAGAAGTTACTGGAAACTAAACACTACTGGGGGTGGAAATGGCAAAACACTTCCCGGACTAGACTTCCAAGAAACCAGTAACAAAAGAAAGCCCAAATACAAGCCTCTGAACTATTATTTGAAAAAGTCAACCAACGACTCTCAAACTGGTAATTGTGTCATCTCTACAGCCACATCTGCATGATCTGGAATTTCATGATGTATACGTAACAGGAATCATCATGGCATGCCTGTACTTTTTCCTCTCTCTCCACTTATCCCCACTTCCCAAAACACCTGTTTCTGGGCTTTGAAAATCAGCACAACCGCCTTTAAAATGGTAGTACATTTGATTTTTAAAGCAAGGACAGCTCCCTAAAGTAAGGCTTTTAGCTATATAGGCGTTCATCTACGTAACTGCATCAAAAGCCCCCAGTTGACATCATGGGTCCCCCCACTCTAGAATTAAAATTTTTAAAAAGCACTAAAAAAAAGTTCTGATTTAAAAGATAACCTTTCTATTGCCTTTAAGAATGAATGAAGAGTACAGAGAAAAAAATAATACCCTAAACCCCACTGTTTTCAGTGTTAATTCTTGCAGACTTTAAAAATGAATACTCATGATGTCTAAATATGGACTTTGAAGATATATTTAACTTTAAACAAAAAAATGAGTCCAGGCTACACACACTGTACCATAATCACAATGTTCATTTATTCATTCAACAACCTCTTATTTAACTTTTATTAGGTGCAAGGCACTTTTTAGGCGCTTGAGGAATCAAATAATGAACAAAACAGATAAGGCAAAATCCCTGTTTTAACAGTTTATATTCTAGGGAGAGAAAGAGCCAACAAAAATAGTGATGAGGGGCTGTAACCGAGAAATTAAAATTAACAAATCATTATAATTACTGAATTATACAGATGTGTTTTTTTCTTTCTATATTGTAGAATAGCCAAAAGTTAATTTGAAATCACTGAAACTCAAGTAGTCTCAGCCCTGCTTATATATAATGGTCATTTTAGTCTAGTCTCAATGTTGTGTATACTTACTATTATAATGGTTATTCTAGCCTAGTCTCAATGTTGTGTATACTTACTATCGTAATGGTTATTCTAGCCTAGTCTCAGCCTTGTTTATACTTTCCATTGTAATGGTCATTCTAGTCTAGTCTCAGCTCTGTTTATGGTTGATATTGCAATGGTCCATCTCCCTTTGTTTGAATCCATAAAAATCCTGAACTCCTTATACTCAGAGAACAGATTTTTGGGTCCAAGGGCCATCTGATGTCTTGCTTTGCACATAGCAATAAACTCTTTCTCTCTTTGAAGCCTTGGTGTCATGGATTGGCTGTTATGAGCATTGGGCAGAGAATCCTGCATTTGTTCAATATCAGGGTTGTGGTGGAAAAAAAAAGTTCATAAGATATAGCTGGAGGCTATATATAACTGCAATTCAAAATAGGTTGCTGTGCCGGTTTGGATATATTATGTCCCTCAAAATGCCATGTTCTTTAATGCAATCTTGCGGGGGCTGATGTCTTAGTGTCGATTAGGTTGGAATCTTTGGATTAGGCTGTTTCCATAGAGATGTGACTCACCCAACTATGGGTAATACCTTTGATTAGATTATTTCAATGGAGATGTGGCCCCACCCATTCAGCATGGGTCTTGATTTAATCACTAGAGTCCTATATAAGGGCTCAGACAGAAGGAGCTGGCTGCTGCAGTTTACAGAGACATTTTGGAGACAGCCATTGAAAGTAGACTTTTGCTAGTCCAGAGTTTGCCTGGGAGAAACTAAGAGAGCACCCACAGATGCCTAGAGAGAAACATCCTGGGAGAAAGGCATTTTGAAATCAGAACCCCACAGCAGATGCCAGCTACATGTCTGTGCCTTTCCAGATGACAAAGCTTTTCTGGATACCATTGGTGTTCTTCAGTGAAGGTACCCTATTGTTGATGCCTTTGGACACTTTTTTGGCCTTAGGACTACAACTTTGTAACCAAACAAACCCCCTTTATAAAAGCCAATCCATTTCTGGTATTTGGCATAACGGCAGCATTAGAAAACCAGAACAGTGGCCAAGAAAATTAGCCTCAACAATAAGAAAATAACATTTATGCAGAAATGTGAAGATCAGCAAGTGTTGATAGAAGCATCAACTTGAGCCCCTAACTGTGAAATTCGCACAAATGCAGAGAAGATAAAATAAACCGCAACAATCACATTACGGTTATCAGGATGATTTTTAAGTGTAAAGCTACTATGAGATCCCTGTGACAAAAGGAAAGCTCAAGGTTGAGGGAGAGAAAGTGGGACAGACAGCACTTTATACCCACTTCTAAATAAAAATTGCCAGGATGAGGAAAAAAGCGCAGGCCCATCACTTCATGTTATGAAGTCCTATTTCCCATATATATGAAAAGATCAAAGAGTCTCAGTGAGAAACTCCACACTAACAAAAACAGCATTTCTGCAGTCAGCAAAGGCATTCATTGGCCTCCAGACTCTTCCTAGTGCAATGCTTTTAAAACACGATCACTCTAAACAAACCAAAAAAAAAAAAAAAAAACACCCTGTACTCACAATACTCATTTCTATATCATTATTCTAAGAAGAAGATTCCCTATTGCCTATGATAAGAAAATCAGCTTGAGGATCAGGGTGCCTACTCTATCCACAAGTGAAAAATATGCCCAAGACCTGGACCCTACACTTCACATCCTATTCTGTGGTCCCAATGGCCTTGGCTCCCCAAGTCCAAGGAAAAGATCACCAAACTGCAACTCAGCACCCCTAGATTATTATCAAAGACCCACCAACCCTACAACATGCTTTCGACTTTACTATGGCAGTACTTCTCCCTAAAGCAGATCTTTGCTTGCTTCCCTGTGATGATGTCATTGCATCCTAGAGATGTAATGGAGCACCTAAGTCTGACTAACAAAGATGCACAACTTCTAGAGAATTTACTAGTATAAGCTCCAAACACTGAACACAAAACTAGGACCATATCTGAAAAACAATCACAGTCATCCAGCAGTCTTATTTTAAAAAGAATTAAGCCAGGGGAGGGTGAATCACAGTCCCCCACTACCACAAATTATGCAGTTAAGTTTCCCACATTGGGAAAATCACAGGAGTGAGCACAATCAGAGTGTGAGAGTTGAGCCTCATCCTGGGAAAATCACCTACATGATCATGGCATCTCCATCCCAAAGTAAGTATGAGTTGCCAGGCAAGACTGGCACTCATTCTCAGAATCAAACCACTCAACAGAGATGATCACACTTCTCAAGCAATCTTCCAATCCCCTCATTTCTGGAATAAAGAGTTTCCAAATTGTTATAACAATAGGCAACAGTTGTATAGCTGTATATTGCTAAAATCCTATGAAATATTTGCCTACTGCAAGTTTGACCAGCAGTCACTGTGCTTTGTCTACCTATTCCACACCCCTTTTGCTGAGCTTATTCAGTGAGTCCATCTTTTTCTTGGTGGTACTAGTCAAATAAAAAGGGAAATGACACTCTAGAAATTTAAAGGTAAACAACATAAATTAGCTCCTGTCTTCAAGGGCTTGGCGCTAATGACATCACTGTGATTTCTGGCGCAGTTCAACAAGCCATTCTTCGTAATGCGAATGCGCAGGTATGAAAAGAAATCTGGCAAGACCACGTTTGAAAATCTGGTCCATGTTTGCTGAAGATAGGTTAAATAAGCCCAAAGTGCCCCGCATAAGTACAAAATGCTCTCTTTCAAATATGTAGCAAATTATCACCCTTACATGAAAGATCATTTGCACAAACATTAATTCTAAGTTTGAATGAAGCAAACCAGAGAAAAGTACATGCAGCTAGCCTCCTACCATCACCACCAGCATCAGAAAGTATGCAGTCGAAATTCCTGCATTTGGGAAAATGAGACACCTCAGAAAAGAGCAAAACCTGTCTCAAGCAGCGGTTAACAATTTACATATTCTATGCACGCCCACATCATAAATTTACTATCTTTCTCAGCCCTCTACTTTCTTCCTCACTGTAAATTAAAATTGGAGTTCCTAAGTTTAAATGTTCTTTCATTGTCTCTCCAAGATCACTCAAGAAACACCTGTATTTCCCAAATCTTTTCATCTTACAGAAGGACTCTTCTGGTATTCTCTCCTCTGCCAAAATAAATTAGCCAGTTTTGAATCTTTAAAACAGGAAAAATTAATGTTTTTCTTTTTTAAATCTTATTAGAGATTAGAAGTAACAACTGGCAACATAAACGTTTCTGAGATGGGGAGAGAGAAAAACTAGGGTGGTAAGGGGAATTTGGGGAGCATTTTCTTTTGCGAAGTAAAAGATACCTTGAAATCTGGTGCTATTAGCACCAAACAACTCAAATCCAAAACTCCATTTTCAGAATTGTGACTACAGTGATTCTTAAATTAGTAACACAGAGTATGTAAGGGGTCCCTAGCCTTCATAAGGCAGCTCCAATACTTCACAGGAGCTTCATTGTTAATGGCCTAGTAATCAAAATATCCAGTCAAGTGAGTCTGCTTCAGACCCAAAACAGTGACCATTCCCCTGACTCTTGTGGCTCAAGCAGGTTAAGCAAAACATTAATGCTAGCTCCTCACAGAAGCCCTGCAGACCTTAGTATCCTCTGAGGAGAGCTATTACATTTCTTTGATTAGAAAAATATAAGAAAACATATTTTTGTTAAATACCAACATAAGTTAGTAAAGCTGTTTAATAGCATAGAAAAAGTGAAGAAGCTTTTTAGCTCATTTTACAAAGACTGCATAACTGTTGCAGAAACCAAAGCAGACAATAATTCCATGGATCAATCTTATGAACAAAAGTGCAAAACTTTTAACTAAATTGATAAAATCTTTGCAAACTGAATCCAGGAGTTTTTTTAACTTCATTTATTGAAAAATTAAAAAAGCAAACAACAAAAAAACACAACATTTCAAACAAAGCAAAGCAAAGGATTAAAAAAAACAAATAACCTAAAATAACTACTTTGCTTCCCATATGTTCTTACTATACCCCAGGAAAATTAACAAACCATAACCAAACAATGGAATAAGAAAAACAAATAATCTAAAATAACAACATTGCTTCCAACATGTTCCTACCATACCCCAAGAAAATTAACAAACCATAATCAAAGGAAGGCACAAGAAAAACCAAATAACCTAAAATAACTACATTGAAGCTAATTAATTTTTTTAAATGCAATAGCTTTTTTCTACTTTACCAAAAAAATTAAAAATTCAAACAAACCAAAACAAAGGAGTAAGAAAAGCAAATAGTCTAAAATATCGGCATTGCTTCCAATATGTCCCTACCATACCCGAAGAAAATTAACAAACGCTATCAAAACAAAGGAGTAAGAAAAACAATCTAAAATAACTACATTGCTTCCAATATGTTCCTACCATACCCCAAGAAAATTAACAAACCATAATCAAAGGCATAAGAAAAACCTAATAACCTAAAATAACTAAATTGAAGCTAATTTTTTATATGCAATTGCTTTTTTTCTACTTTATAAAAAAATTAAAAAAAAGATTTCAAACAAAAAACCCACATAGGAATAAGAAAAACAAATAACCTAAAATAATTACATTGCTTCCAACATGTCCCTACCATATCCCAAGAAAATTAACAAACCCTAACAAAGGAATAAGAAAAACAAAAAACTTAAAATAACTACATTGCTTCCAACATGTTCCTACCATACTCAAGAAAATTTGCAAACCATAATCATTCCTGAGCATTCCCATAACATTGAGATTACCCTCAATAGCTTATCTGTTCTTATTAGATTATCGTTCCCCCTACATTAGTTGTTGTCTATCTCTAGGTCCCTTACATTCCACAATATAAAACATTTATTTTATATTTTCACACAGTTTACATTAGTGGTAACATAAATATCTCTCTTTTTGTGCCTGGCTTATTTCACTCAGCATTATGTCCTCAAGTTCATCCATGTTGTCATATGTTTCCTAACCTCATTCCTTCTTATTGCCGCATAGTATTCCGTCATGTTTATATACCACATTTTGTTTATTCATTCATCTGTTGAAGGACATTTGGATTGTTTCTATTTCTTGGCAATTGTGAATAATGCCACTATGAACATCAGTGTGCAAATATTTGTTCATGTCACCGCTTTCAGATCTTCTGGGTATATACGTATAAGCGAAACTGCTGGATTGAAGGGTAATTCAATATCTAGTTTTCTAAGGAACCGCCAGACTGACCTCCAGAGTGCCTGTACCATTATACAGTCCTATCAGCAATGAATAAGAGTTTCAATTCCTCCACATTCTCTCCAGCATTTGTAGTTTTCTGTTTGTTTAATGGTAGCCATTCTAATTGGTATGAGATGATATCTCATTGTGGTCTTAATTTGCATCTCCCTAATAGCTAGTGAAGATGAACATTTTTTTCATGTGTTTTTTAGCCATTTGTTATTTCCTCTTCAGTGAAATGTTTTCTCATACCTTTTGCCCATATTATAACTGGGCTGTTTGTACTATTGTCATTGAGTTGTAGGATTTCTTTATATGTGCAAGATATCAGTCTTTTGTCAGATACATGGTTTCCAAATATTTTTTCCCATTGAGTAGGCTGCCTCTTCATTTTCTGACAAATTCCACTGAGGTTCAGAAGCTTTGAATTTTGAGGAGTTTCCATTTATCTATTTTTTTCTTTCATTGCTTGTGCTTTGGGTGTAAGGTCTAAGAAGCGACCTCCTAATACAAGGTCTTAAAGATGATTCCCTACATTATCTTCTAGGAGTTTTATGGTGCCGTCTTTTATACTGAGGTCTTTAATCCACTCTGAGTTAATTTTTGTGTAGGGTGTGAGATAGGGGTCCTCCTTCATTCCTTTGGATATGGATATCCAGCTGTCCCAGCCCTGTTTGTTGAAGAGACAGTTGTGTCCAAGTTCAGAGGTTTTGGAGGCCTTATCAAAGATCCGTTGACTGTTGATCTGGGGGTCTATCTCTGAATTCTCAATTCGATTCCATGGATCAATATGTCTATCTCTGTGACCATACCATGCTGTTTTGACTACTGTGGCTTTATAGCAAGCTTCAAAGTCAGCAAGTTTAAGTTCTCCAGCTTTGTTTTTCTTTTTTAGAACGTTTTTGGCAATTCAAGGCATCTCACCCTTCCAAATAAATTTGATAACTAGCTGTTCTAGTTTGCTAATGCTGCTGGGATACAAAATACCAGAAATGGATTGGCTTTTTTTTTTTTTTTACTGTTTCTTTTTTTTTTTTTAATCTTCATTTTATTGAGATATATTCACATACCACGCAGTCATACAAAACAAATCGTACTTTCGATTGTTTACAGTAGCATTACATAGTGGTACATTCATCACCCAAATCAATCCCTGACACCTTCATTAGCACACACACAAAAATAACAAGAATAATAATTAGAGTGAAAAAGAGCAATTGAAGTAAAAAAGAACACTGGGTACCTTTGTCTGTTTGTTTCCTTCCCCTATTTTTCTACTCATCCATCCATAAACTAGACAAAGTGGAGTGTGGTCCTTATGGCTTTCCCAATCCCATTGTCACCCCTCATAAGCTACATTTTTATACAACTGTCTTCGAGATTCATGGGTTCTGGGTTGTAGTTTGATAGTTTCAGGTATCCACCACCAGCTACCCCAATTCTTTAGAACCTAAAAAGGGTTGTCTAAAGTGTGCATAAGAGTGCCCACCAGAGCGACCTCTTGGCTCCTTTTGGAATCTCTCTGCCACTGAAGCTTATTTCATTTCCTTTCACATCCCCCTTTTGGTCAAGAAGATGTTCTCCGTCCCACGATGCCAGGTCTACATTCCTCCCTGGGAGTCGTATTCCACGTTGCCAGGGAGATTCACTCCCCTGGGTGTCTGATCCCACGTAGGGGGGAGGGCAGTGATCTCACCTTTCAAGTTGGCTTAGCTAGAGAGACAGGGCCACATCTGAGCAACAAAGAGGCATTCGGGAGGAAGCTCTTAGGCACAGTTATAGGGAGGCCTAGCCTCTCCTTTGCAGCAACTGTCTTCCCAAGGGTAAAACCTGTGGTAGAGGGCTCAACCCATCAAACCACCAGTCCCCTATGTCTGTGGTCATGTTAGCAACCATGGAGGTGGGGTAGTCGAATACCCCTGCATTCTCCACAGGCTCCTCAGGGGGCACTACATGTTTTCTTTTTCCGTGTTTTTCTTTTCCTTTTTTTTTTTTTTTTAACTTTCCCTTCTTTTTTAAATCAACTGTATGAAAAAAAAAGTTAAAAAGAAAACAAACATACAATAAAAGAACATTTCAAAGAGACCATAACAAGGGAGTAAGAAAAAGACAACTAATCTAAGATAACTGCTGGATTGGCTTTTATAAAAGGGGATTTATTTGGTTACACAGTTACAGTCTCAACGCCATAAAGTGTCCAAGATAAGGCGTCAACAATCGGGTACCTTCACTGGAGGATGGCCAATGGTGTCCAGAAAACCTGTTAGTAGGAAGGTACGTGGCTGATGGTCTACTCCCAAGTTCTGGTTTCAAAATGGATTTCTCCCAGGACATTCCCAACTGTAGGTGATAGGCTTCAGCTCCTCAAAAATGTCACTCTTAGTTGCTCTTGGGGCGTCTAGACTCTCTTAGCTTCTCTGGAGCAAAAGTCTGCTTTCAAAGTCCATCTACAAAATGTCTCTGTAATCTGAAGCTCCTCTCTCAGCTCCTGTGCATTCTTCAAAGTGTCCTTCTTGGCTGTAGCCAGCTCACTCCTTCTGTCTGAGCTTATATAGTGCTTTAGTAAACTAATCAAGGCCCACAGTGAATGGGTGGGGCCACACCTCCACAGATACTATCTAATCAGAGTTATCACCTACAATTGGGTGGGTCACATCTCCATGGAAACAAAGAATTAAAATCTAATCAACACTAATACTTCTGCCCACACAAGACTGCATCAAAGATAATGGCGTTTGGGGGGACATAATACATCCAAACCAGTACACCAGCTTTTCCAAGTCTGCAAACTATATTATTGGAATTTTGATTAGAACTGCATTGAATCTGCAGATGAGTTTGGGTAGAATTGACATCTTAATGACATTTAGCCTCCCTATCCATGAACACAGAATATTTTCCCATCTTTTTAGGTCCCCTTCTATTCCTTTTAGTAAAGTTAAGTAATTTTCTACTTATAGGTCTTTTACATCCTTGGTTAAGTTTATTCCTAGGTACTTGGTATTTTTAGCTGATAGAATGGAATCTTCTTCTTGAGTGTCTCTTCAATTAGGTCATTTCTAGTGTATAGGAACATTACTAACTTATGTGCATTAATCTTGTATCTGCTACTTTGCTAAATCTGTTTATTAGCTGAAGTAGCTGTGTCATTGATTTCTCAGTGTTTTCCAAATATAAGATCATACCATCTGTGAATAATGACAGTTTTACTTCTTCCTTTCCAATTTGGATGCCTTTTATTTCTTTGTCTTGCGGATTGCTCTGGTTACAACTTCTAGCACAATGTTGAATAACAGTGGTGACAGTGGGCATCCTTGTCTCATTCCTGATCTTAGAGGGAAGGCTTTCAGTCTCTCGTCCTTGAGTACTATGCTGGCTGTGGGTTTTTCATATATGCCCTTTATCATATTGAGGAAGTGTCCTTCAATTCCTACCTTTTGAAGTGTTTTTTACAAAAAAGGATGCTGGATTTTGTTGAATGCTTTTTCAGCATCTATTCAGATGATCATTTGATTTTTCCCTTTTGATTTGTTAACGTGTTGTATTACACTGATTTTCTTATGTTGAATCGTCCTTGCATGCCTGAAATGAACCCAACTTGGTCATGGTGTATGATTTTTTTAATGAGCCTTTGGCTTCGATTTGCAAGTATTTTGTTGAGAATTTTTGTGTTTATATTCATGAGGGGGACTGGCCTGTAGTTTTCCTTTCCTGTAGCATCTTTACTTGGTTTTCGTATTAGAGCGATGTTAGCTTCATAAAATGAGTTAAGTAGTGTTCCATTATCTTCAGTTCTTTCAAAGAGCTTAAGTAAGATTGCTGTCAGCTCTTTTTGGAAAGTTTGGTAGAATTCCCCTGTGAAGCCATCTGGCCCTGGGCATTTATTTGTGGAAAGCTTTTTGATGACTGATTGGCTCTCATTGCTTGTGATTGGTTTACTGAGGTCTTCTATTTCTTCTCTAGACAGTCTAGGTTGTTCATGCATGTCCAAGAAATATTCCATTTCCTCTATATTATCTTGTTTGTTGGTGTACAATTGTTCATAGTACCCTCTTATGATTTTTTAAATTTCTTTGGGATCTGCAGTAATGTCCCCTCTCTCATTCATTATTTTGCTTATTTGGGTCTCTCTCTTTTTGATTTTGTCAATCTAGCCAGGGGCTTGTCAATCTTGTTGATCTTCTCAAAGAAACAACTTTTGGTTTTATATTCTATTGTTTTTCTTGTTCTCTATGTCATTTATTTCTGCTTTAATCCTTAATTCTTTTCTTCTACTTGGTTTAAGATTAGTTTGCTGTTCATTTTCTAGCTTCTGCGGTTGTTCCATTAGTTCTTTGGTTTTAGCTGTTTCTTCCTTTTTAATGTATGCATTTAGATACCATCTTTGTAAATTCTGATATGTTGTGCTCTCATTTTCATTTGTCTCTCTGTATCTAGCAGTTTCTCTTGCTATTTCTTCTTTAACCCCCAATTATTCAGAAATGTGTTGTTTAACCTCCAGATTATCTGTGAATGTTCTAAATCTTTGATGGTTATTAACTTCTAGTTTTATTCCATTGTGATCAGAGAATGTGCTTTGAATAATTTCTATCTTTTTAAATTTATTGAGGCTTGTTTTGTGGCCCAGCATATGATCTATTCCAGAGAAAGTTCCATGGGCACTAGAGAAAAATATATATCCTGGTGATTTGGGATGTAATGCTCTATATGTAATGTTAAGTTGAATTCATTTATCACAGTTTAGTTTTTCAATTTCCTTATTGGTCCTCTGTCTGGTTGATCTATCTATAGGAGAGAGTGATGTATTGAGCTCTCCCACAATTACTGTGGAAACATCTATTGCTTCCTTCAGTTTTGCCAATGTTTGTCTCATGTACTTTGGGGCACCTTGATTGGGTGCATAGACATTTATGATTGTTATTTCTTCTTGTTGAATTGTCCCTTTTATTAGTATATAGTATCATTCTTTGTGTCTTATGACATCCTTGCATTTAAAGTCTATTTTATCTGAGATTAGTATTGCTACTCCTGCTTTCTTTCAGCTGTAGCTTGCATGGAATATTTTTTTTCCATCCTTTCACTTTCAATTTCTTTGTTCTTGGGTCTAAGACAAGTCTCTTGTAAGCAACATATTGATGGTTCATATTTTTAAATCCATTCTGCCAATCTATATCTTTTAATTGAGGAGTTTAATCCATTTACATTCAATGTTATTACTATGAAGGCAGTTCTTGACTCAACAATCATATCATTTGATTTTTATTTGTCAGATATATTTTCTCTTTCTCTCTTTATTTCCTTTAACTTATCCTTACCAAAACTCTTCAGTTCTGAGTCCCTCTCCAGACCTCTCTCCCCTTTCTTTTTTTCTCTGCCAGTAGGGCTCCCTTTAGTATTTCTTGAAGGGCAGGTCTCTTGTTAGCAAATTCTCTCAGCATTTATTTGTCTCTGGAGATTTTAAGCTCTCCCTCAAATTGGAAGGAGAACTTTGCTGAATAAAGAATTCTGGGTTAGCAATTTTTCTCTTTCAGAATTTTAAATATGTCATACCACTGCCTTCTTGCCTCCATGTTGGCCGCTGAGTAGTCATTACTTAGTCTTATGTTGTTTCCCTTGTATGTAGTGAATTGCTTCTGTCTGGCTGCTTTCAGAACTTGCTCCTTCTCTTCAGCATTTGACAATCTGATCAGAATATTTCTCTGAGTGGTTTTATTTGGATTTATTCTGTTTGGAGTTCGTTGGGCATCTATCATTTGCATATTTATGTCATTTAGAAAGGTTGGGAAGTTCTCCCCAACAATTTCTTTGAATACTCTTCCTAGTCCTTTCCCCTTCTTTTCCTCTTTTAGAATACCAATGATTTTTATATTTGTGTGCTTCATGTTGTCCATTATATCCCTGAGATCCATTTCAAATTTTTAGATTTTTTTCACCATTCATTCTTTTGTACTTTCACTTTCCAACCTACTCTCTTCCAGTTCGCTTATTCGTTCCTCAACTTACTCTAATCTAGTACTATGTGTATCAAGATTCTTCTAAATTTGATCAACAATTTATTTCCATAAGACCCTCTATTTTTAAATTTACTCTTTCAAATTCTTCTTTATGCTCTTCTAGGGTCTTCTTGATGTCTCTTATATCCTGAGCCATGGTACTGGTGTTTGTGATTACTTCTTTGATTAATTTCTCCAAGTTCTGTATCTCCTTTGATTTTTTAATTTGGGTGTTTGGGTTATCCATATCTTCTGGTTTCTTCATATGCTTTATAATTTTCTGTTGTTCTTGGCCTCTTGACATTTGCTTATCTTGACAGGGTTCTTTCAGCATGTGCAGGCTTATCTATAATTTGACAGAGCTACAGCTTGATGCAGTGCACTTTCCCTGACTCATCAGCAGAAGGTACTCTCAAGATACCTCTTATTCTCAATCCAGTTCTCCCCAACTTTATGTATGCAGAGTAGGGGTCCAAACTGTGTGGCTATCCAGTCAGTGCACCAATTTTGTGTGTGAGTGGGGACCACCAGCACTATGGGTGGGGGTTGTGCCCTCTGCAGTTTGGCAGGCAAGAGGGATTTAGGACCCAGTACTCCCAGCCATTCCTGAGGATGCAGCTAGAATACCCTGGGGCTGTGGCAGGCATCCTTCCCTTCAGTTCAGAGTCCCCTCAGGCCCTCTCTGCCTTGGGCCCACAAGTCGCTGGGCTTGGTGTAGGGCTCCTGTCACTTCTGTGTGGCTCCCCTGCCTCTAGGTTTTGCACCCCACAGGCTTCTGAGGAGGAGGAGTTGCACTGTCTCAAGCCAGCGAAATCTGGAGTTCTCTTGAGGAAGCTCTTGGCCGTGGCGCTGCAAAGGGGTGTCTCCCAGCCCACTTCAAAGATGGCTATGCAGGGCTTGGAAACTTCCCACTTCTACAATTGTCTGCTTGCTGCAGTGGCTAGTTTCTGACTCAGGTGCCTTCAGCTGTGGGTGTGCAAAGGGCTATCACTCACACCAGATATTGAGGCAGGGTTCCCGGGGTGTGGAAGGCACTCCCGCTGTGATAGATTGATCGCAGCTCCCTCTGCTGTCACCCTAGCTGCTCCCGGAGTCCCACTCCGACCAGCCTCCAAACACAGCACGAGCCTGGCTGCCGTTTTCCCAGCGGCTCTCTGGATCAAAGACTTACATACAATTCCGAATGCAGACTCTTAGCTTTTTCAAGTGCTCAACCACTACGGATATGTAAGTACCTGCCCAGCCGGTGGGATCCTGGAACCAGTGTTCTGTAGCACTTTCTGTCTTTTATCTAGTGTTTTTCATGGAGGAGAATTTTGCTCTGTCTCTCCTAATCCGCTATCTTGGATCCTCTCTCCAGAAGGATTTTAAAAGAACATAGCCAATGAGTAAATAGGTTTTATTCCAAGAATATAGGACTTAAGTACTTAAGAAAAATCTAATATATGACAAAGGTGGCATTTCATATAGGCGGAGGAAAGGTTTAATTATTCCATAAAGAGTACTGAGAAAAATTGGCTCACCACTGGATGGAAGGAAAAAATATTACTATCTCCTACCTTACAGAAAAATATATATATGTAGATTAAAATATTAAAATAAATAATAAAACTATGTGTCACAGAAATAATATAGGCAATTATGTTTATAATTTTGTAGAAGAGAAAGACCTTCTAAGCATGTCGCCAAAGCCAGAATCAAATATAAAGTTTGACTAGCATAAAATAAAGTTCAAATACCCATGACAAAGTGGGAATTATACTTGCAATATATACATTAGGAAAATAGTCTGTATCACAGAATACTTAAATGAGAGAGGATAGGCAGCCTAAGGGTTAAACAGAATGAGTTTAGATGCCAGACAAAGCTGAGCAGAATACCTGGCATAGAGTCAGCACAGTAAATGTTAGCTATTGTTTCTTAAAGTAATAGAAAGACATAGACCTGTTACTAATGTATTTTTAAAAGTAGCCCAATGATATAGTGGGTAAAGGATATAAGGAATTTTACTTCCAGAAATGTGTCCTAAAAGAGAGAGAGGTGCTTCAACACAGCAAAAAATTGGAAACAATTCAACTATCCCAACATAGGTCACTGGTCAGAAAGATGGGCCTCAGGACAGACTAATATGTAACCCTTAAAATTAATTTTAAACAATTTTTAATCACATGGAAGAAAGCTTTGACAAAATATTAAGTGAAAAACAAATTGCTTCCCATTTTTTACGAGTATGTAAATATATACATTATATGAATTTATAAAAGATTAGAATAAACCAAAATGTTAACATGGTTATCTGTGAGTTGAAGAAAAGGATTATGAATCATTTTTATTTTCTTCTTTTTATTTTCTGTATTTTGTTTTCTACAAGTACTACTGTATTATATATTTTCTACATATTTAAGAGTACAAAACAGAACAATACAGCAGGAGAGGAGCAGGTTATTTATCCAACCATTTATTTATGTAACAAATATCTATTAAGCATCTACTATCAACCATATACTCTGCTGGAGACCCTAGGAATACAATGTGAGTAAAATCCACACACTCCCTGTTCTATCAACTGAGACGTCAAAAAAATGATCATACAAAATCATCTGGTGCTATGACAGCCTTAAAGGAGAGATTTGACCTATTTTTGAAGGAATTGGGTTAAGGATGTTTCAAGGTCAGAGAAGAGGTCAATGAACATTGAGACTTGAAGGACAAGTAGTAGTTAACTGAGTGAAGGAGGGAGAGAGAGGTTACTTGACAGGCATGTGCAAAGTCTGTCACACACAAGAATTAAGAAAAGGCCAGAGCGGCTGGAGCATAGGGAGCAAGGGGGAGAGAGGGCAGGGATGAAGCCAGAAAGATAAACAGACAGAACATTCAAGGCTTTTCTAAGTTTTATTAGAAATTTGGTCTTTATCTTAAGAAGCAAAATAGGGAGTGACTGAATTTTTTTTAGAAACATCACTGTGGCTGCAGCATGAGCGAATGGACTAGAGGTGAGGGGAAGAGAAAATGGAGAGAGAACTGCTAAAATGCTTTGAAGTAGAGACAGGAGAAATAATGAGAACTTGACCAAAGAAAAAAGACATAATCAAGATATTTCAAGAGATAAAACTGACAGGATTTGTGGATACACTGAACATGGGCAGTAAAAGAGAAGGAGGTGTAAAGGATGATTCCTAGATTTCTGGTTTGTTCACATGGAAGGATACCTGTGCCTTTCACATGGTAAGAAGGGAATACAGGAAAAGGATAAGGTTTTGAAAATGGGGTGAAGATAATGAGTTAGGTTTAAAATAGGCTGAGTTTGAGGACACTTTGAATTTTCCAGTAAGCAATTAGATATTTGTGTCTGGCAGTCAAAGAATAGGTCAGGGTTGGAATGTAAATTGGAGAGTCACTATATATATCATCTCCGAAGCTGTGGATGTGTATCAGACAGAAGAGTAAGAGAGAATGCAAGAGTGAGCAAAAGGCCCAGTATGGGAACTTAAAAGAACTCTTAACATTTCATTCCCAGGTTGTTGAGGATAAGTTTGCAAAGGAGACAGAAAAGCCAGATGGGTAGGAAAGAAATCAGGAGTGCGGTATCATAGAAGTTAAGTGAGCAGAGTGTTTCAAGGAGTTTGTGGACAACAAATATATAGTGAACTCCTACTATGTACAATGCCTTGTGCAACTGACACTGCTACTTCAAATATATTCTGAAGTCTTAAAAAAAAGCTTTATCATAAATACTTCTAAAGCTAAGCTTTAGGTCACAGGTTGTTCTCAGTCCAAATAGCACTAACTTCTCTCTCCTATTTCCAAGTCCATTTGAACATGCAGAGTCACGTTTTAAAGTTCAAAGTTTTTAGACTAAAAGACTGAAAATAAACTTTTCTCCAGCTATAATAAAAATATTCATATTAGCCCTTTCCTACAGTCCAGGCAGCATGAAAATGTCTCATTTTTTTTTAATACTTAGATTAACTGTAGACATTGACAGCAATAGTTCTTTCCTACCCTTAGTATTATATCTTGATAGGCAGTGCAAGTCAAAAATGCTTGATAATGAATGATCCTGATATAATAGGCTCTATGAGGGCAGAAACACTGTCTTGTTCACCCTATTATCTGGCACATAACTGGCACTTAAATACTTACTTTTGCTTCAATGATCCAGTCTTCAATGTGTTGATCTTAAATGGGGACCACTGTACCTGTTCACAGGATTATAATGATAAAGCAAAACAAAATAAAAATTAAAATAAAAGCACTCTACTTTGACACTTTACAATTGTAGGCACTTTTTACTATCTCACAGAATTACCACTCTGCTGAGCTAGATGTTCAATAAAGAGCTGTCCACTTGAATACACATTTAAGTATTTTAAAACGGAGAAAGAAACCAAGATTTTTTATCAACCTTTCCTGCGCCAAGTACTTTACATTTGTTAATTTAATTTTCCCAACAACCTATGAAATGCCTTTATCTCCTATTTGCAGGTGAGGAAACTGAGTAACTTGCCAAAAGTCACACAGTTGATAACTTCCAGAGATGGGATATAAACTCTTATTTGTATGATTGCAAAGCCCACGCTCATTTGCCCATAGCAGTGCCTCTAACTTTTTCATCAGGGAACTCCAAATTGCACTGGAAAATAAAATGAAAAAATATTGGAGGGGTGGGGTAGGGAGACTCTTGAAGCATATAATTTAAGCCTGACCTGTCCTTCAAGTCTTAACATTTATTTTCATATTTGCATTTTACTCTACAATATATTAATGCTTGTTTAATAGAAAACATTTAAATGACTTATAAGTTATTCAACTCTTCCCTCCCTAAAAATTATTTGAGTAAAACTGACACTACAGCAAGGTTTGTCCCATAGCTTCGCTTAGTTCTGGTGCCTGGCTTCATAAATCTTATTTCCTGGATTCCTGTTTGAAAAACACAACTATAGAGCAAGCTGCACTGGAGAAATTTAAGAATGATGGTGAAAACGTCAGAATAAGATATTAAAAATACTCAAACATATAGCTACAGAGAGAGTTGGCTAGGTTTTTAATTCTCCATTGTCAACGAAAGAAAATTCTAAGTATCACCCGATTCATGGAGTTTGACCAAAGTAACTGAAGAGCTATCCCTTAATGTGATAATACCATCTTTTTCTTCACCCACGGCCCTGGTGGCTTTATGAGCACAAGCATGAGTTCTCTCTGTGGACAAGATTTATGTAACACCCTTTGAGTGCCCAGATGTAGACCATATAAGAAGTTAAGCAGTATACTGCATGGCAAACAAGCCATACTTTGACCAGTACGACAGACGTTCCCTGCCCTATCAGATGGAGTACAAACACTTCTTGCATCCCCGCCCCCCCCCCAGGAGGGGCTCACAATTTTAAAAGGTTAACTCAGGTAAGTAAAAAGAGTACTAGATTTGCATTTTGTCAAGAAAACTGTGCTGAGCTTTCATATCTTTATCTTCCTGGCATGGAAGTCAGCGTTTAAAAGGTGTGGGATTTGCCAAAGTGCACCTTAAACCTTATGAACCCAAAGGTTCTTGGTTGGCAATATTTGGGGAGTTCCTATGTGCTAAGAAGAAAAATCAAGGCCGCCAATACCTAGGGAATGAGTTCCCTGCCACCAGTAAATAAATCACACTCTCCTAACCTAACCCACGGAAGGGAAGATCGTAAGTCACCTTTTAAACCGCCTTCCAAATTCCCCTCAAAATTCTCTACCTTAGAAGTGGTCACCCTCCACGCTCGAACATGCCCCTTCCCAACTCTGTACCAGAACATGGGCTTTGCATATCCCAACTACTCCCTTCAGGACGGGTGGCGCCCAGGCCCAGCTCACTAAAGGGGGCTTTACTTGCTTACTTTTCCAGCTACTTCTTAAGCTAGGCAGTCCGCGAACAACTAACTGTCCGAGATACCTTCACCTTCAGACTCAAATCGTGAAGCTGCGTGCATGGGCGCAGGGATCTACAGCATAGCGGTTGTTGGTAACCGTTGAGAACTGGCCCACAATCCCTCGCGAGGGCGGGAAAGGAGGACGGCAGGCGAGAGGAACGGCGGGCGAGAAGAGCTGAGAGACTGCAACCCTATAATGTGAACGCAGTTTCAGCCTTACGTAATTGTTTCCTGGTCTTTATACACCAAAACAAAAACAAAAACAAACAAAAACTGCTAACTGGCTAGTGTGCGCGCATTATCACAACTGGGGGAGTTATTTTCATTAACAACCCAGGAGCTTCCACCCAACAGACCAGTGCAGAGGTGAGAAAATGTAGTGTGTAGGATCCACAGTGCCTAACTTTCCGTTCTATGGTCTCCATCTATTTCCTTACTGTCAGAATGTATGTCTGATAGGGGTACCCTAAAGGGCAGTGTACGGATTCACGACGGAAACGGTGCTCGGGTGAATATTTAGCAAACAATAGCGGAGCAACAAAACACAAGGCCGCGTGCGGTCAGGCCTTGCCCCTTCCGGTTCACGTCTGACGTCATACGGCGCTGGCCGGGCGCTAACGCGTAGAGTTCGGCAGCCTGGGAGTGCGAACGAGTGTTCCGCTTTGAGATGCAGCGTGAATTGGGGAGTTTCCCGCTGTCCTCAGCGGTGAGGGTAAAACTAGTCTCTGCGGGTTTCCAAACCGCCGAGGAACTCCTGGAGGTGAAACCTTCCGAGCTCAGCAAAGGTAACGACTCCCGATGGCCGCGAGTCATACTGGCCGCCGTCGGCGCTGCCGTCTGCCGCTTTCAGGTTTCAGCCTTGTCCGCCGGATTCTGCTGCGTTTGAAACGTGAAACGGCTCCTTGACTCTGTTTTAAAATTATCTGAATAGTCAGAAGGACTGTGATCGTGAAAACACTTATAAATTCTTTTCTGTGTGACAGTGCCTGCTGCATTCTCTGAGGATGAGCGCATTTATGCTTATTACATTCTTTAGTGGATTGTTAAGCCGAATATATAGATGAGGGAACTGATGTTTGCGGAGGTTAAGTAATCTGTTCTTAATAACTGGGCTAGGAAACAGTGGAGCCAGGATTGGAACCCAGGCAAGCTGTCTGATTTTCTCATTCTCAAGATCCAAGGGGGTGGGGATTCCGTTTGAGATATACAGGATTCGTGGTAGGACTAGAGACTCTGAAGAGTGAGAAAGGGATGCTGTTTTTAACCTGTTGAAAGCAGTAGAAAGAAGACACAGCTCTTATATAATTCACTAAAACACACACACACACAAAAACTTCATATTAGTTCTAGAACACTATATGTTATATGTTGGTGGAAACAACTGTGAAGTTCGCAGCTGGCAGTCTAGCTGGACACTACGGAATGTCCGGTGTCTTCTTCAGTGAAGAAGATAGAAAAAAAATTTTAAGTCATTGCCCTTAAGAATGGAAGATAAGGAGGTTTCAAGTCAAGAATCTTAAACGTTAATCCTTTTTAAGTCTTAAACCGACAGACTGTGTCCCTCCAAAGTTTGATGGGCTCTTGTTCTTTCAACAAGTTGGTTTTCAAAAAAAGAAATGAGAGACACCGCATAATAACAGTAGCTGACAGTTATTGATCATTTTGGATGTCGTGGACATTCTTCCAAGCTTTTTTAGTAGCATTATCTCAGTACCATTTTATAATAAAGGAGAAAAAAATCTGAGGCTCAGAAGTTAAGTAACTTGCCCAGAGTCACACAGTAAGTGCAGCCAGAAATTACAAACACAAGTAATCTGACTCCAGTGCCCAGGCTCTTGAATTACATACGCTTTTCATGCATATTGCCGTCATTGTCTTTTGTAAGCATCGAATTCATAGTCCATATCCTTATCAAATCAAGGATACTTTTCAAACTAATACATGATATCACCCTCACCATTATTTCTTTCCCTAGCAGCTTATTTTGTTATTGCCATTTTTTTTCTTCTCAGGCACTTATTGTCAGATAGGAATGAAATTGTCTAATTGAAGAAGCTTAAGTGCATTTTATGTATTTGTATGTAGAATAATTGTTCTCATTAAACAATTGGAGAGAGAATGGGAATTTTTCACACAGCGTTTCCATGAAAAGATTTGATTATGAATAATGCATGCATGCACAAATACTTAACATCTTAAAGTTGTACCTTGTTTTAGGTTAAAGAAGCCATTTTCATTCTCTTCTAACAACTAAATTTTGTACAGTATGAGAGCAAGATAATTATGGCTTCATAGGACCAAAAGGAAGAGTACAAGTACTGCTATTATATTTTTATTTCTGCTTCTTGAGATACTTTCTTGTAAGTACTCAGGACTGCTTTGGTGAATTCTTAATCTGAGATAATAGATAAATCTTTTAAGTAAGTAAAGACTAAGAAAGCAGACAAATGCATTTATTAACTTAAAAAATAGTTAAAGGAATGTTACATTTCTATGTTTCTCTACTCTTGACATCTCTCATTACCTAAAAATTAATATTGGTAAAGATAACCCATCAGAGTGCTAGACTGTTTTAAATCTAAAATAATTTTTTTTTCTTATGTTACTTTCAGAAGCTGGGATATCTAAAGAGGAAGCCTTAGAAACTCTACAGATTATAAGACGGGAATGTCTCTTAAATATACCAAGACATGCTGGTACATCTGAGTCAGGCAAGAAGTGTACAGCACTGGAACTTCTTGAGCAGGAGCATACCCAGGGCTTCATAATTACCTTCTGTTCAGCACTAGATAATATTCTTGGGGGTGGAGTACCCTTAACCAAAACAACAGAAATCTGTGGTACACCTGGTATTGGAAAAACACAATTATGGTAAAATAAAATGTTCCTCTCTTAAGGGTGGGCTTAATAACATTTTATGTTAGTAATAGAGTATTGTCTGTGGGTCTGCAGTCAGGAGACCAAAAAAGGCATGTATGTTCTCTCTATTTTGTGTGTATATATGTCAAACAAAGCTCAGTTTCCCATTGGCCCATTATTTCAGTACCCCTTCTTGATCAATAGATAAAATTATTTTGATATCAAAAAAGTTTCTCTTACAATCTTATTGTGTGGTCATTAGCATAAAGTCTTCTGCTTTATTACATAATTCATTCCTGAAAATATATTTGAAAGTGAAATGTCTAAAAGTAGATTTACATATTAAAAGAGAGGGTTCCATTCCCAGAGGCCTAAAAACCATTAAAAAGTGCTTAATCGTGGTCTTATAGTCATGGCTTCCCCCTAATGCAGGCAACAATTGATTCATATAATATCTAGTGCCATCTAGAGTCAGCCATCTCCCTGTTGCTTTGGGAAGTAGGGAAGTGAAGTCAAATCACCCCTTTTTCTGTGGACTGTAACACTTGACCTGTTTTCAGGGTCTGGGTTTCTTATTCAGTTAGTCAGCAAACCTTAAATCTTCTAGTCCAAACCCCTTAAGATACTTGAAGCAAGGGTTGAGGGGAAAAAGTGTTTCTTTTTTGCTTTAGGATGGGCTCTCTTTTTCTTTCCTCATCACATCACTGGCTGCTTTCCATTGCCTACTTCCTTAGAGAATGAGGAATACAAAAATGGAAGAGAAGGGCTGAGCCTATCTGGGTGACAGCCATCCTAGACAGCTGTCCTTTGTAAGAGATCAAACTAGATCCCCTTCAGGGCCGAGGCCTTATCAGCATCTCTTTAGCAGGGATTGCAGGAGGCATATAGATGCTTCCATGTGGCAAGATAGAACTAAAAAGTACCTACCTACAAAATAGTACCTCTTCTCTTTCCTCTCCTTGCACAGTTCACACTTAACACTTCTCAGGGATAGCCATTCCATTTATCCAGCTGTAGTGACTGGCTGGCCAGGCAGGCAGGCATCTCCACTATATAATAGCTTAAAAATATTTTTAGCTGTGTTTGAAGACAAAATTTTAATTTGGTTTTGGAAAAATTGATTTAGGTTGTCAGTGTGAATTGTGGGGAATTACTAATTTACTGAAAGTTGAAGAACACCTGAAATGCTATGCCCTATCAGCTATCACGAATGAACTTTAATCAACATTCTTTCAGCGTGGAATTTATGCCATCATTCATGATTTCTTAAGAGATTAACAAGATTTTTCAGATCATCTTAATTTCTCTCAGTAGTTCCTAGTGTATACTAATATTTTTTCTCTTTTTTTAAGTTGTAAAATGTATATGCTAGAAAGAAAGTACATAAAACGTGGACAGTTTAGTGAAGAACTGTAACGCAAACACCCGTGTAACACAGCCCACCTCAGGAAAGATTTTATGACATCCTCAAAAGCCCCTCATGAACTGTGCCCAATCATAACCCTCTGCCTACCCCCCAAAGTTAACAACTATTTCTGACATTTTTGAAAACCACTTTCTTATTTTTCCTTATAATGCACTCTTATGGGTTTGTTTATTTTTTGACTTTTTAAATTCATTCTAAATTAATGAAATGATGATTTTCTGTATCTTTCCCAATTCTTTAGAAATGAGTTATAAACAGGAGTTCCTTTTTTTCTTTTTTAATACCAAAGGTGTATTTGAATTTATAAAACATTTAGTGGTTCCTAACCAGTCATGATTTGGAGTTTGAAAAATACTTCCCTTAGATGATTATGATAATGATTTGATCATTTGACTTCTTTCTCTTGACAGTATGCAATTGGCAGTAGATGTACAGATACCAGAATGTTTTGGAGGAGTGGCAGGTGAAGCAGTTTTTATTGATACAGAGGGAAGTTTTATGGTTGATAGAGTGGTAGACCTTGCTACTGCTTGCATTCAGCACCTTCATCTTATAGCAGGAACACACATGGGAGAGGGTAAGTTAGCAAATTATATATGTTTTTGCAGCATAATAAAAGTAATTTGTATTCAAGTTCTTGTCCTTTCAGTTACTTATAAAGTTAAATGGCTTTTGGTTTAACTGTTAGTTTCAGTATGTACAGAAAATATTTTATTTCTTTAGAAATTTTTTAAAAACATGAGTTCTTTTCATAAGATGCTTATATTCCCTTTCAATAAGTGTTATCAACTGCATATGTTTATTTTCATGAGGTTGGGTGGGTACTAGTCATCCCATTTAAGATGACTGGTATATGTCCTGAAAGCTGATTTCAGGAGTTGTTTCCTTCTAAAGCTACCCATGTCACAATGTGTATTTCTAATAGTGTCTGAAAATTTTACTGTGGATAGGGTGGGAATAGCACTGAGAGATAGAGTTTTTAATGGTTAAATGATTAGGCTATTATTTTTTGGCATAAATTTCACTATTTTCAGTGAATATTTGCAAAAGTTTATGTCTTCTATTCTGAAATTAATTTTTTTAAATGCTAAAACTTAAGTATATTTTAAAATGCAATAATTTTTAATTGGTTTCTCTCTGAAATATATATAAAAATAAGCTGGTTAATTTTTTAATCCATTAAGAAGCAAGTTTTATTTTAGATCATTGTTTCTACTTAAATACCAAGTTATACCACAGCATTTAAAAGAAAAATGTTTTATTTGAACAGTTTTCCTTCTAGCTATTAATTTGTAGTTCTATAAAAAAACAAACTAGAGAATCATCCCTTATATTACTTTTGTTCAATGGAAGTCAATACCTGGAAATATAAAAAGGCAGGCATTAAAATTGTAGTGTATGTGTGTATAAGCAATTTCCATATAGCCCAAGATGCAAGGAAAACAGTGCAAAAGGCAAAAATAAAAGGTTAGGGATTATGAAATGATGGTTTATAGTAATTTTGCTACAATTTTATTCTCTTTCAATTAAAGAGCTTTTTGTAGAATTTTACTATTGAAGATACTATTTTCCTACAAGCATCAACATACCAAACAGTTAAAACTAATTATTTTAAGACTGTTTTGTTATTGATTTCAGAGCACCAAAAAGCTTTGGAGGACTTCACTCTTGAAAATATTCTTTCCCATATTTATTATTTTCGTTGTCATGATTACACAGAACTTTTGGCACAAGTTTATCTCCTTCCAGACTTCCTTTCAGAACACTCAAAGGTATGGGTCAAACTACTGAAATGTTGTTAACTGAGTATGTGGTAAACATTCATGTAGATAAGTAATAGGCATTCTCATACACTGCTAGTAGGAGTGGAATAAGTAAATAAATAGTACGTGACATAGTACCGTGACATAAGTTGAAGTAAAAGCCATTCAGAAAATTTGTTCCTTTCCTGCCTTTCAATTTATCTATATTGATAAGTATTTTATCTATGATACAGATGTGGATATATTTAAGTAGTTTATGCACAGAATAAGAAATTCAGACAATCTAAAAAGAAGTTCCACTAATGGCAGAACATCTTAAACTACCAAATAAATTGTATAGAAAGATATAAAATGAAAAATAAAAACTTCACTTCTGCTACTGCTTCCAACTGCCTCTCCCCAGAGCTGGCTACTATTAATAGTTTCTTGAGAAAAATTTTTGTGTATAGTATAGCATCTCTCCTTTTTTAACGTTTCTTAATTGGGTTATGCTATGATATTGTTCTGCACCTTCCATTTTGGCTTGAAGTATTTTGTATATCTTTCTGTATCACAGCAAACAGACAGATATCTTTTTTCAGTTACATATTATTTCATTTTGAGAAGGTACCTTAATTTAACCAATCCCCTAAAATTGAATTTAAATGCTATTGTTGACAATGCTTTGGTGATAATCTTTACACATATATCTCAGAGTACATTTGTGAGTATGTTTATGGGGTAAATTCTCAGTAATGAAATTGTAATAATAGAGGGTTTGAGCATCTTTTGTTTTGATAGACATTACAGATTGTTCTTCAAAAGGTTTTATACCAATTTTCACTCCTACTAGCAGTGTATGAGAATGCCTATTTTTCATCTTGACAATATGGATATGTTTGCCAGGCTTTTGTGTAGGAAATGCTATCGTTTTGTTATTTTGATGTTTATTGCTTCAGTTATGAATGAAATTGGGCATCCTTTCATATCGTGTATTCAGCCAACCTACAAGTAACATTTGATCATTTGATATTATTTCTAGATGTGAAAAACTATCTTCCATTATTCTTCCCTATCCTATACCAGTTCCCTTTTCCTCTTTTAGCATATTTATCACAGTTGATTTCTGAGGCACCAAACGCTAAAGATAGGTTTTGTCAAGAAATGATGCTGGATTTTGTCAAATGCCTTTTCTGCGTCAGTCGAGATGATCATGTGGGTTTTTTCCCCTTTGATTTGTTAATGTAGTGTATTAAATTAATTTATTTTCTTGTGTTGAACCACCCTTGCATACTTGGAATAAAACCCACTTGTTCATGGTGTATAATTCTTTTAATGTGCTGTTGGATTTGATTTGCGAGTATTTTGTTGAGGATTTTTGCATCTATATTCATTAGAGAGATTGTTCTATAATATTCTTTTCTGATAGAATATTTATGGCTTTGATATTAAGGTGGTGTTGGCCTTGTGGAGTGAGTTACGTAGCGTTCCTCTTCAAGTTTTTTGGAAAAGTTTGAGCAGGACTGATATTAATTCTTAGAATGATTGATAGAATTCACCTGTGAAGCCATCTAGTCCTGGGCTTTTCTTTGTTTGTAGTTTTATGATGACTGATTCAATCTCTTTACTTGTGATTGGTTTGTTGAAGTCTTCTATTTCTACTAGAGTCAATATAGGCTATTCATGTGTTTCTAGGAATTTGTCCATTTCATCTAAGTTGTCTAATTGGTTGGTATACAGTTGTGCATAGTATCCTCTTATGCTCTTTGTCATTTCTGTGGAGTCAGTAGTAGCGTCCTCCCTCTCATTCCTGATTTTATTTATATGCATCTTTTCTCTTTTTTTCTTCATCAGTCTATCTAAGGGTTTGTCAATTTTATTGATCTTCTCAAAGAACCAACTTTTGGTTTTGTTGATTCTTTTTTTTTTTTTTTTTTTTTTTTGGTTGTTGTCTGTTTTATTTATTTCTGCTCTGATCTTTGTTATTTCTTTTCTTTTGCTTGCTTTGGGATTAGTTTGATGCTCTTTTTCTAGTTCTTCCAGATGTACAGTTAGGTCTTTGATTTTAGCTCTGTCTTCCTTAATATAATAGTTTATTATTTTTTATTCTGTATTAGTCAGTGTTCTCTGGGGAAACAGAATTGACAGGAGATACACACACACACACACACAATGTAAGTATTATGATATTTTAATGAAAATTGTCTCATGTGACTGTAGGGATGGGCAAGTTCAAATTCCGCAGGGCAAGGCCAAGCTGCAAGTTGAGAACTCCAATTCAGGTTTTTGATGAATTCCCCAGGAAAAGCTGGCTGGCTTTAGTAGAGATGGAAATTCTTCTGACTATTAAAATCTTCACTTTTCCTTTTAAGGCCTATAGCTGATCAGGTGAGACTTCACTCATTGTTGAAGACATTCTCTTCAGTTGGTTATAGATGTATTCATCCATAGACGGAATCAACTTACCAATGATTTAAATCCACGAAATATCCTCATAGTAATAATCAGGCTGGTTTTTGCTTGACCAGACAACTGGACTCCATAACCATCAAGTTGACACGTGAACTTAACCATCACAGGATGCTATTGTAAATGGAATTGTTTTCATAATCATTTTCTGTTTTTTTTTTTTTTTGCTAGTGTATAGAAATACAACTGATTTTTGTGTGTTGATGTTATATCACTGTAACTGCTGAATTTATTAGCTCTACTGGTTTTTTGTGGATTCTTTAGGATTTTGTATTTATATTCTCTTCCTAGGTGATCTTACTTTATATCCACCTCTCGTACCAACAGAATATACTATTAATTTGAAAACTTCAACATCTTTGGTGCTTTATTTCTTGTCTAAGATGCCATCATATTTTGTCTGAATTTCTGTAGTAGCCTCCTACTTCTCCCTGCTTCCACTCTTGTCCCCTGCTACAGAGCAGCCAGAATAAGCTTTCTAAAGTATATATAATTAAATATCACACCACTAATTAAAACCCTTCATTGCATTTAGGATAAAATCCAGGCATCTTACCATGACCTACAGTAAGGTCCTATGCTATCTGGCTGCTGATTACTTCTGTATTGTTTCTTAACTTATCTTGTCCTTGTTCACCATACTGAGCCACACTGGCCTTCGGGTCTGTCCCTTGAACATCCCAAGCCCTTTCCATCTCAAGGTCTTTTACCAATTGTTTTCTTTGACAGGAAGCTCTTCTACATATTTATTTACTCATTTTTTTAGTGTTGATTTTATCAAAATGTAAATTCGAATGGTCCTACAAGGCTTTTAATAGAAAATAGCAGTCTTCTTTCCCATTTCTTCCTGTTTCCAATTCCTGTTTCCCAAAGGAAACTGCTTTTAACTCTCTTTGTTTCTTTTAGGATTTACATCTGTATTTCTAAATTATATAGTTATACTTCTATATCTTAATTTTTCAAGTTTGGTTATTAATCTATAGATTTGAACCATGGAAAATAAAGATTTACCTCTCATACTCAGTGCAACATACACACACACATGTTTCCCTTTCAATCCACTAATTTTTAGTACAGTCTCTTATACCTGTCTTCAGCTGTGCTTGATGCCTCAGGACTATTGTACAGTTAACTTCATTAAATAAACTTGCAGTATTCTACTGACAAAGGACTATACTGGAGGAGAATAGGGGGTCTGGGGGTCTTGCCCTTTCTTCACATTTTCAATCTTTTTGTCTTTGGCCCAAACCTCCCTTTTTACTTTAAGAGGTACCTGGTGCCAAAGAGCCTTTCCAGGGTTCTGTAGCACAAGTTGACTTGCTTCTTTTTGGCTTTGTTCTCACTCACTCCCATTCGCACTTGGGGTTTAGTTTTTTCTGCTCTTCTGAAGTTTTGTTGACATTCTCATTACTGGTTATGCCTGTTTGGATGTATTATGTCTCCTAAAACGCCGTGTTCTTTAATGCAATCTTGTGGGGGCAGACATATTAGTGTTGATTGGGTTGGAATCCTTTGATTGGGTGTTTCCACGGAGATGTGACTCAATCAACTGTGGGTGAAATGTTTGATTGAATTATTTCCATGGAGATACGGACTACGCCCATTCAGGGTGGTTCTTTATTTAATCACTGGAGTCCTGTAAAAGAGTTCATAGACAGAAGGAGCTCAGAGCAGCTGAGAGTTACATTTTGGAGAGCAGCTAAGAGAGACATTTTGGAGACGGCTGCTGAAAGCAGACTTTTGCTGACACTTTGGAGATGCTAGCCCAGTGTGTTTGCTCTGGAGAAGCTAAGAGAGGACAAACACCCAAGAGCAACATTTTGAAGAATGCATAGGAGCTGAGAGAGGAGCTGGAACACAACCCAGGATCAGCAGATGCCAGCCACGTACCTTCTGAGCTAACAGAGGTTTTCCGGATGCCATTGGCCTTGCTTTGGTGAAGGTATACTCATGTTGATGCTTTCATTTGGACACTTTTATGGCCTTCAGACTGTAAATTTGTAACCAAATAAACCACCTTTATAAAAGCCAGTCCGTTTCTGGTATTTTGCGTAACGGCAGCATTAGCAAACCGAAACGCTGGTATTTCCTCTCCCAGTTTCTACATTTTTTTTTTACTCCTCCTATGTTATCCTTATGCTGGGATCTTCAGGGGCAGCAAAGATAAAATGTATTACAATCCTTCATTTCGTCCTTCTCACCTCAATCAGAGTGATCTTTTGATGAAGAGACCCTTACAGGAAGTCGCAAGGTCGAGAGTATTTTCCTAATAATATTGAGATATTATTTGTCTTTTTAACTGTCATTCTCTCATGGGTTTACGGTGGAATTTTCCAGAAACTTTGTGACATGATAACATAACAGAGTGAATGCAGAAGCAGATATGGGAATCCAGCTGTCTTCTTTAAGCAAGCCATTATAGAGATTTGCAAAAATGTAAAACAGTGACTCTCTCAACTAAATTTATTTAGATTTTGGAAAATGTAGTTACTTAAAAAAAAAAGTTAACATGTGATGGGTTTATTATTTTTAATGAATTAATCAATATTTAAAATTTTTCTCATTTTTAATTTTGAATACAATAAACATCTATAGATGTAACCCACTGTTCCTGGTTTGATAATGCTGCCATTATGCAAAATACCAGAAATGGATGGGCTTTTTCATTTTTCTGCAATTTTATTATGATGTAGTCACATACCATACAGTCATCCAAAGTGTGCTGTCAGTTTACAGTATCATCATATTAGTTTTGCATTCATTACCACAGTCAATTTTTGGAACATTTTCATTACTCCAAAAAATAAAAATAAGAATAAAAATAAAAGTACAAAAGAGCACCCAAAAACATTCCTTATTTACTCCTCCTCCCTCCCTATTATTCATTTACTTTTTTTTTTTATCCCCATTTTTTCTACTCATCTGTCCATACACTGGTGGAATAAAGGCCAGTGTGAGCCATAAGGTTTTCATAGGTCACATGGTTCCACCACTGTATTAAAGCTATATAGTTTACAACAGTTGTCTTCAAGAATCAAGGATGGATACTGGATTGCCGTTTAACACTTTCACGTATTTCCGTTTCAAACTATTCCTAATCCACTGAAAACTTAAAAGGGATGTCTATAATGGCATTAGAATAACCTCCAGAATGACCTCTTTGGCTTCCATTTGTAATCTCTTAGCCACTGAAACTTAATTTTATTTCCTTTCTCTTCCCTCTTTTGGACCAGAAGGCTTTCTCAATCCCACGATGCCGGATCTAGGCTCATTCCCAGGAGTCATGTCCCATGTTGGGGGGAAATCAACAAGTTCACCTGCCAGGTTGGTTTAGAGAGAGAGGCCACGTCTGAGCAACAAAAGAGGTTCTCTGGGGATGACTCTTAGGCACAGTTTTAAGTAGGCTTAGCCTCTTTGCAGTAACAAGCTTAGCCTCTCCATTGCCATAACAAACTTCATAAGGGCAAGCCCCAAGATCAAGGACATGACCTACTAAACTGGAAGTCCCCAGTGCTTGCAAGAATATCAGGATTCCCCAGCAGGGGAAGTTTAATATTTCCACATTTTACTCCCTCAAGGGGGCTTTGCAAATACCTTTTATTCTCTGCCCAAATTACTCTGGGATGTATTGGGGCTTTACGCTAACCTGTAGAAACCAACTAGCTGTCGCTCCCTATTCAGGTTTCCGTGTAATTATGGAGTTTGAATAAACTGACCATACAAGTTAAATTATCTAGTGTGTTATAGAAAATACAGATTTTGCACCAAATGAACTCTTCCTATGGTCTTAGTTGAAGTTTTAAAACACCATCAATATCATCCTTTACCCTTTAGTCTGATTTACCTTAATCCTAGCCAAGTCCATTTTGTTCTTATCTCTCATTGAAGACTGATCTCTTTTTCAGCTTCTTTAACAGTTGCTGTATGGGGTAATGCTGACATTCATAGATGCCAAACTCTGGCTCTGAGTCTCAGGTGTCACACACACATCCAAAGTTCCAGGGACTGACCAGGTTATGTACAAACATTTCAGCATCTCAAAATTCAGAAATAACTGTTACAAGTGACGAATAGATACTACTGCTGTAAGAGCTTGCAATCTAGGAACCTTTATAGGAAGACTTCACTAATAACCTCTGCGCTCAGATTAAATTCTCAGAGTTTGCACATTATAGTTAGTGCATATTACTGAAGCATCATAATGTTTGTCTTTTTGTTTCTGGCTTATTTCACTCAACGTACTGTTCTCAAGGTCCATTCACCTAGTTGCATACTTCACAACTTTATTCCTTCTTGTTGCTGCTCAATATTCCATTGTATATATACACCACAGTTTGCCATTCCATTTATCAGTCGATGTACTCTTAGGCCATTTCCATCCATTGAAAATCATGAATACTGCTGCCATAAACACCAGTGTGCAAATGTCCATTTGTGTCCCTGCTCTCAGTTCTTCCAAGTATATACCCAATAACAGGGTTGCAGAACCATGTGGCAACCCCATTCTTAGCCTTCTGTTGAACAACCACACCACCCTCCAGAGGGGCTGCACCATTCTACTTCCCCACCAACACTGAATAGGTACATCCCTCTCTCAACATTTTCTCCAGCACTTGTATCCCTGTGTTTATTTCTAAAATAGTTTTATTCACATACCATACAATCTTTCCTAAGTGAACAATCAGTGATTCCTAGTATAATCACATAGTTTTGCATTCACACCACAATCTATATGAGGACATTTCCATTTCTTCTGCGAAGAGGAAAAGGAGAAAAAAATGGAAAAAAAATAAATAAATAAGAGATAGAAGAAAAAGTAAAAATAAACTAAAATGCAATGAAAAGCTCAGACAACAACACCACCAATAATACCATACCACTCCCTTATATGCCCCTCTTATAAACAGCTTTGGTATATTGCCTTTGTTACAATTAATGGAAGCATATTGCAGTGTTACTGTTAACTATAGACATTAGTTTGCATTGATTGTATTTTTCCCCTATCCCATCCAATTTTCAACACCTTGCAATGTTGACATTCATTTGTTCTCCTTCATGTAAAAACATTCTTATATTTATACATTTAATCGCCGTCATTGACCACTCTAGGTTTTGCTAAGTTTCCCAGTTTTTATCTTCTGTCTTTCCTTCTGATGTCATACGTGCCCTTAGCCTGTGTTTTTCAACTGTACTCACACTCATCTTTGTTCAGAGTACTTACAGTATTGTGCTATCATCACACAGTATTGTGCTAGCCATTTCTGGATCTTTATGATCAATCCCATTGAACATTCTGTACGCCTTCAGGATCAAATGCCCGATCTCTACCCTCTTTCTATCTCTTGATAACCTGCCTTCTCAACTTTAACTCTCAAAGTTCACTCATTAATGTTAGTTTATATTAGTGATTTGTCCTTTTGTTTGTGGCTAATTTCACTCAACGTAATGTCTCCTGTCTACCATTTGTCTTTTGGATTTTATACGTCATATCTTATTTCTATTTTCTCAGTCTCTCTTTTTACCCCTAGTGATAGTCTTCTTTTCTATACTCTTCTCTAAACCTCTCTCTCCTATTTTTTCCTATCTGCCTGTGGTTCTCCCTTTAGTATTTCGTATAGAGCAGGTATCTTATTCACATAACTCTCTCAGTGTTTTTTGTTTGTAAATACTTTAAACTCTCCCTCACTTTTGAAGGAGAGCTTTGCCATATATAGAGTTCTTGGTGGCAGTTTTTCTCTTTTAGTATCTTGCATATATCATACCACTGCCTCCTTGCCTCCATGGTTTCTGCTGGGAAATCCGCACATAGTTTTACTGAGCTTCCCTTGTACGTGATAGATTGCTTTTCTCTTGCTGCTTTCAGAATTCTCTCCTTGCCTTTGACATTTGATAATCTGATTATTAATGTCTTGGAGTAGGTCTATTCATATCCATTGTTTAGGGTATGCTGCGCTTCTTGGATCTGTAATTTTATCTTTTGTAAGAGATGGGAAATTTTCTGTGATTATTTCCTCTGTTATTCTTTCTGCCCTTTTCCCTTTTCTTCTCCTTCTGGGACACCCATGATATGTGTATTTGTGTGCTTGATGTTGTCATTCAAGTCCCTGATACTCTGATCATATTTTTCCATTCTTTTTCCTATCGGTTCTTTTGTGCGTAGGATTTCAGATTTCCTGTTCTCTAGTTCATGAATCCTTTCTTCTGTCTCTTCAAATCTGCTGCTGTGTGTCTCCATTGTGTTTTTAATCACTTCCATTGTGCCTTTCATTCCCATAAGTTCTGCCAATTGTTTTTTCAAACTTTCAAGCTATTCCTTGTGTTTGCCCAGTGTCTTCTTTATATCCTTCATCTCTTTTGCCATATCTTCCCTCAACTCATTGATTTGGTTTTTGAATTAATTTAGTGTACTTGTTTGAACATCTGTAATTAGTTGTTTGAATTCCTGCATCTCATTTGAAGTGTAAGTTTATTCCTTTCACTGGGCCATATCTTCATTTTTCTTATTGTGATTTGTAATTTTCTGTTGTCTGGGCATCTGGTTTCCTTGATTACCCCAGTCAGATTTTCCCAGAACAGACAGGTCCAGGTCTCAGGAGGAGCTTGTAATCAGTATCAGGTTTCCCTGGGGATGAGACCCAGCGTGTTGTCAGACTTTACTGTGAGGCCTCTAGACTCTGTGCTTTTCCTGTCCTTACCAGCAGATGGCAGTTGTCAGCCTGCAGCTCCCCACTGGCGTAAAGAGGTCCAGTGCCTCTAATTCTCAGCAGACCTTGTCCCTGCCACAGGACTCAGGGTGAGTCAGAGGCCAAGCTTAAGCTGTTTCTGCCCCCGCTCCACCCCAGGCCCTGGAGTGTGAATTCCCTGAGGGAGGGTGTCCACTTGAGCTGGGACCCTTCCCCCCTTTTCTTAGGGAAGATATGCCTTCACTTGATTTCTTCCTTTGTCTCTATCTATTTTAATATCTCTTATCTATCTTAATTCTACCTTTGTCTGGGTCATTGCTGACAATATTCTATGCTAATGAGAGAAAAAAAAAGGACAAAAATGAAATCCCCCTTTCAGAGCCAGACCCAGCCCCAGTTTTGTCAGTCAAGAGCCACAGTTGATACCAGGTTCTTTGTGCCCCTTTTCTTGGGACACAGCCCTTTTCCAGTATTGTGAGCTCAGCTGACTCCAAAAGCCTCGGTTTTTATTTTATTTTATGTTTTTTCCATCAGCCCTGCCTCCTCTCTGTCGGGAGAGACCTCAGGGTTCCTTTCCTGCTTGCTATCTGTGCTTGTAGCTTATATTCAGTAGTGCAAAATTGTTATTTAAAACTGTGATTGGAGCCTGGTGGAGCTTCCATCCCTTGCTCACAGCACAGACTGCTTTTTTTTTCCCATAGGGAAGTGTTCCAACTCATCCTGCCTTGCCAGTGGAGGAGGGGCACCAGCCTCTGCCATTTGGGGGCTTTACTTACAGTTCTGTGCTGTGGTTTCAGCCCTTCCACCCATTCCAGACTGGTGTACAATATGTGTTTGGTCATGGATGTCCCCCAAACAATTGTTCCAGTCTGTTTACTAGTTGTTCCTGCTTATTTACTGGTTGGTCTGGAGGACAAACTAAATTCCACACCTCCCTATGCCGCCATCTTGCCGTGTCTGTGGATTGGCTTTTATAAAGGGGATTTATTAGGTTACAGATTTACACTTCTAAGGTGATAAAAGTGTTCAAACTAAGACATCAACAAGAGGATACCTTCACTGAAGAAAGGCTGATGGCATCCAGAACACCTGTCAACTGGGAAAGCACATGGCTGGCATCTGCTGGTCCTTTGCTCCTGGGTTCTGGTTTCAAAATGGCTTTCTCCAAAATGTGTCTGAGCTTCTGTTTCTCTTAGCTTCTCTCTCTCAGCCCTGTGCATCCTTGCTTGTTCTCCCAGGGCATTTCTCTCTAAGTGTCTGGGGGTCCTTTCTTAGCTTCTCTGGGGCAAATTCTCTTTGTCTTTGACATTTGATAATCTGATTATTAAGTATCTTGGGGTAGGCCTATTCAGATCTATTCTGTTTGGAGTACACTGCGCTTCTTAGATCCCTTCTCTTCTCCTTCTGGGATACCAGTGATATATACATTCTTGTACTTTGTTTCATCTTAAGTTCCCGGAGACGTTGCTCATATTTTTTCATTCTTTTCTGCATCTGCTCCTTTGTGTGTAGGCTTTCAGATGTTTTGTTCTCCAGTTCTTGAGTGTTTTCTTCTGCCTCTTGAGATCTGCTGTTATATGTTTCCATTGTGTCTTTCATCTCTTGGGTTGTGCCTTTCATTTCCACAGATTCTACTAGTTGTTTTTTTGAACTTTGGATTTCTGCCTTATGTATGCCCAGTGTTTTCTTTATAGCCTCTGTCTCTTTTGCGAAATATTCTCTGAACTTTTTGAATTAATTTAGCATTAGTTGTTTAAATTCCTGTATCTCAGTTGAAGTGTGTGTTTGTTCCTTTGACTGGGCCATAGCTTTGTTTTTCTTAGTGTAGGTTGTAGTTTTCTGTTGTCTAGGCATCTGACCTCCTAGGCCACCCCAATCAGGTTTTCCCAGATGAGAACAGGCTCAGGTCACAGAAGGAGGAAATATTCAGTATCTGGTTTCCCTGCTAGTTTTTCTTAGAGGATTGATATACCTGTGCTTTTCTGCCTGGCAGGTGCACCTGTCAGCCTGTCACCGGCTGGTGAAAAGAGGATGTGGCCTGTGGCTCTCCTCCCCCAGGCTTTGGGGTCTGGTTCTGGAAAAGCAGGCAGTAGAGCTGGGCCCCTGCCTTTCCTCTTGGGAAGCTATGCCCCCTTCAGAGTTGTCAGTCTGCATATCAATAAGTTCTTTATTTCTCTGACTCTGCTGATCAGTGTTTTGATTTTAAAATGGCTGAGGCTGTCTTTACTGCAAAGCGCTGCAGGCTGAAAATGGCTGAGGTTTTCTCCATAGGGAGAGAAAGGGACAGAAAAGCTCCCAGGTTCACCTGTCAGCCAGAGATAGCTCCCAGTCCTCTGGGCTCCCCGTCCTGAGACAGATATGTCCCTCAACTCTCCCAAGGTCAGTTGTCACCAAAAGCCTGTGTCTGCTTGTTGAGGATTCTCTGTCTGTATTGAGCAGTTAACATTAAAACCCCAGTTGGAGCTGGGCTGAGAGAGTGCTGCTCTCTAGCACCGCGAGGCTTCCATGAGGGAGGGGCTCTCAGCTCTTGGCTCTTAGCGTGGTTCCACAGTTTTACTTAAACATTTTATGCTGCAATCTTGGACATTCCTCCCAATTCAGGTTGGTGGATGATGAGTGGACAGCCACATTTGTCTCCCCGCAGTTATTCCAGGTTATTTACTAGTTTTTTGGTCATTTATGAATTGTTCCGGGGGGGAGTAACAGTCTTCCACTCCTCTCTATGCTGCCATCTTAGCTCTCCCCAATGTGTGTTACTCTTATACCTGGTTTACTCTTTGGTTCCTGCTGAAAATGTGAACAACCATGATCCAGAAGATCCATGCCTCTTGTGTCTTGGGGCAGAATTCCTGCAGCTCTTCAGATAGCCTTATCTGGGCTCCTGCGAATGTCCCTGGAGGAGTGGGTGAGGAAGCTCATTTGAATTCTTAAACATACCAAATTTGTTTGTGTCTTAGAGCCATTACCCTTCCTGTTCCTTGTCATTGGATTGACTTTCCCATCCGGGACTTATTTAGTTGCTTTCTCATTGAGGCTTCCCTTCTATCCCCATCACCAGTTATTTTTTATCACTTCAGCAAATTTCATTTTATTCATGTATACCATCATTATCAGAAATTATCATATTCATGTATTTGTTTACATGTTAATTCTCCCTTACTCCACTAGAACATAAGATCTAAGAGAATAGGGACCTTTTCTCTCTTGCTTGCCATGGAATCCCCAATGCCTAGAACAGTGGTCAGCATGTAGTAGGTATCAATAAATATTTGCTAATTAAAAGATATCAGAATGGCTTTCTTATGTTTTGCTCCACAAAAGCCTCTCCTTTATCCTAACCCTTACTAAATGGAAAAAATATAGCCGTGTAGTTTTTTTGTTTGTTTGTTTGTTTTTGTTTTTATATTTGGATAAAAGTTTCTAGATTCTGTTTGTGTTTGGATCTCAGGTTTATATATTATATATTGCTCTAACTTCATCTTAGGACCCATTATTTGGATTATTCTTTAGTGAAACTGTCATAGAGATGTTCATCGTATTGGTTGGAATTCAAGACAAACATGCCTAATGCTGAATTCTGTGTTGTAACAGATTTTGTAATGGTTAGTTGCCCTATAGTCTATTTAAAATTAAGAGGTGTAAGTGTACCAAGAATTGAATTTTGAAGCATGTCTTGTGATTTGATATTTGAAGACTGCTCTGTTTTGTTTTGTTTTTAACATAAAGAGACCCCTGAAGATTGACATATTTAATTGAGGAACATATTTACTTTACCAAGATTTCAAATGTACTTTTTTTTATTATTATGGAGATACACAAAATTTCCCATTTTAACCATTTTTAAGTGTACAGTTCAGTGGCATTAATTGCATTCACAGTGTTGTGCTACCATCACCACTGTCCATTACCAAAACTTTTTCATCATCACAGAAGAAACTGTGTAGTCATTAATTAAGCAACAACTTCCTATTCCTCCCTCCTTCCACTTCCTGGTAACCTCTAATGTACTTTGTTACTATGAATTTGCTTTTTCTAGATATTTCACATAAGTGAAATCATACAATATTTGCCCTTTTGTGTCTGGCTTATTACACTCAGCATAATGTTTCAAGGTTCATCCATGTGGTAGTATGTTATCAGCACTTCATTCCTATTTACAGCTGAAAAATATTCCATTGTCTGTATATCCCACATGTTGTGTATCCATTCATCTGTTGATGAACAGTTGGGTTGCTTCCATCTTTTGGCTATAGTGAATAATGCTGCTATGAACATTGGTATGCAAGTATCTGTACATGAGTTCCTGTTTCAGTTCTTTTGGTTATATACCTGGAAGTGGAATTACTGAGTCATATGGTAATAATATATTTTAACTTTTTGAAGAACTGCCAAACTGTTCCACAGCACTTGCGCCCATTTTATATTCCCACTAACAGTGTATGATGGCTCCAATTTTTCTGCTTTGTCATCAACATTTGTTATTTTCCATTTTTTAAATTATGGTCATCTGATTGGGTGTTAAGTGGTATCTCATTGTGATTTTGATTTGCATTTCCCTTATGACTAATGATGTTGAGCATCTTTTCATGAGCTTATTGTCCATTTGTGTATCTTCTTTGGAGAAATGTCTATTTAAATCCTTTACCCATGTTTTAATTGGGTTGGTTGTCTTTTTGCTGTTGAGTTTGTAGGAGCTGTTTATATATCTTAGATATTAAACCCTTATCAGATATATGATATCCACATATTTTCTCCCATTCTGTAGGTTGTCTTTTCACTTTCTTCATAATGTCTTTTGATGCACAATTTTAGATTTTGATGAAGTCCAATTTATTTATCTTTTCTTTTGTTCATGCTTTTGGGTAAAAGCTACCATTCCATTATCAAATCCAAGGTCATGAAGATTTTCCCTTTTGTTTTCTTCTAAGAGTTTTAGTGTTTTAGCTCCTATATTTAGGTTGTTGAACAATTTTGAATTGATTTTTTTACATGGGTATGAGATAGAGTTTCATCTTTTTTTTTTTTTTGCCTGTGGACAGCTTTCCCAGCACCATTTGTTGAAGAGACTATTCTTTCCCCATTTAATATACTTGGCTTCCTTGTCAAAAATCAGTTGGCCTTAAATGGGTAGGTTTATTTCTGGTCCCTCAGTTCTGTTCCATTGATTTATCTGTCCGTATGCCGGAACCATACTGTTACCTTGGCTTTGTAGTAAGTTTTGAAATCAGGAAGTATGAGACCTCCAACTTTGTTCTTTTTCAAGATTGTTTTGGCTATTTGGGGTACCTTGTGATTCTATATGAATTTGAGGATCTACTCAAACATATGTTTTATCAGTGTAAAATACCTTTGTAAAACTGAGTCTATTGGCAAGGTATGAGAAAATTACAATTGTTCCTTTTCCTTTTGGTTGAATTTTCTCTTAAGTATGATAAATTACCAAATAAGAATAAATTTCATTTTTGATGATCAGTGCAGAAAGCATTGAATGAATAGATTTATAACTCTCTGAAACAAAGCCTTTGGAGAGTTAGAAATAAAGCCCTGGTTTTAAGTTTTTTCTATAATTGACTATGCTTTTTGTATACCATTTTTATTGCATTTTTTGTAATACCAAACCTAATATCATTATCTCTTCTGTATTTAGGTTCGATTAGTGATAGTGGATGGTATTGCTTTTCCTTTTCGCCATGACCTAGATGACCTGTCACTTCGTACTCGGTTACTAAATGGCCTAGCCCAGCAAATGATCAGTCTTGCAAATAACCACAGATTAGCTGTAAGTATTACTAGTCAGGAGAATTTTATAATAAAATCAAGATTTTACAAAATATTTCTGTGTGAAATTAGCAAAATAGTATTTACCTGATAGCAAATAATACAGACATTCATTGAAGTTAAGGAATAAATGAATTTTGTTTTATTTTGGTTTGGGTTCTTTAAAAAATTAATTCCAATTAATGTTGTGTATCAGTTTTCCTGTGAAATAACTAGCATAATTAATATGTCATTTTAAAAAGTGGACTTTGCTTGATAAAGAAATGCCATCCTTGCTAATTGCAAAGTTTTTTTTAATCTAAATATACTGGATGTTTTTCAGGTAAGCTTTCTTTCAACATCTCTGTTTGTTTTTTTTCCTCTGAGTCTTTGATTATTATGTAGTACACACAGACTCAGGGATAGAAACATTGCATCTTGTAAAGAACCTATTTGAGCTTTTCTAGGTTTGAGTTGTGAAGAAAGAAATGACTATAAGCTCAGAAGTGGAGAGATAAAAAGGAGTGAAGAAAAAAATTTTTTTAACTTCCTGTTTGCCATCATTTCTGACTCTACAACCCATCTCACCACTGACACAAACACACTGCTTAGCTTGATTTCCTTGCCTTTATTCTTTTAGGAGAGTAAATGGCTGTAATACATCCAAAGTAAATAAAGAGCTGCTTTAATAAAATCGGCTAAAAATACATGTTTTTTTTTTAGTTTTTTGAATTTTAGCTGTCTACAGAAAGGGACAGTGCTCCATCTTTGAATTATTTCTTGCTGTAAATTGTTAATTTACCATTCTGTTAATATCAGTGAAGAGCCCCCAGTAGGGGGCACCCAAGCCCAATGGGTTTCATAAATCCACAGGTAATATTTTTTGTTTTTGTTTTAACAGAAATATCTTCATTTTCTCTGATTAAAACAGTAGTCCAAGCCAAAAAAAAAAAGAGAAGAAAAATAGTCCAAGCAATAACATGCAATACTATGTAGTGGTTAAGAAGAGTGTTGTAAGTGATACGTACACTAATACAGAATGAGATATATCTCAATATATGATTTAAGTAAAAAAATCCTTGTTACATAACAATTTAGTTTGATCAGACTTTTGAGAAAAATTAAAATCATGCATGTGTATTTGTATTTATATTTATGAAGAAAAATATCTGAAAGCACCAAAGCATTAACAGTGCATACCTTTAGGGATAAGATTTTTTTGAATTGGGGGCATACTTAGCCTTCTTACTCTATGAATTCCTTGATTTTACCCCCACAGTTAGCATTATAAAAGCATGTATGACTTTTGATAATAAATACATTTAAAGTTTTTAAGTTTTGCATGCTTCTTGTAAAAAAAAAAAATCTAAACAATTCAGAAATCTAGAAAGCAAGGGACTTCATTACCCTACAATCAGAGATGATGATTATTGAATTTGGTATACATGTTTCTGCACACTTCCTCCTACACATATGCAAAATTAAAAAAAATGAGTTCATGCTGTTATGCAAAGCAATATTTTGCTTTTCACTTATTTGAATATTTTCGCATTTACTGTGCTATTTTATTTTCTTAATAGCTGTGTACCATTCCACTGTATGATTGTAGCATAGTTTTTTAACCAATTTCCCCATTTAAAACACAGCAGTTATTGGCTTTATATATACATCTTTGTCTGTTTTTCCAGTTATTTCTTTAGAATAACTTTTTAAAATTAAAGTATTAAACCAAAGGGATCTATTTTTAAACATTTTGTTATATATTTTCAAATTACTCTCCTGAGGCATGTACTTTCTCTACAGCAATGAATGGGAATTCTTACTTTCCCACATCCTTCACAACTCTAGATGTTACCAGTCTTTTTCTCAAACTGAAAAAGGGAAAGTCCTTTAAAAATCAGTTTTATTATTATCAGAAATGCTTTTTTCAACAGCATAATTGAGATATAATTCATGTACCATAAGATTCACCCTTTTAGAGTATACAATTCAATGGTTTTTAGTATATTCATAGAGTTGTTCAAGAATCACTACTGTCTAATTTTAGAACATTTTCGTCACCCTGTAAAGAAATCCCATACCCATTATCTGTCATTCCCCATTCTGCCCTCCTCACAGCCCCTGGCAATCACTGACCTACTTTCTGTCACTATGGATTTGCCTGTTCGGATCCTTTCATATAAATGAAATAATACAATATGTGATACCGTTTGTATCTGACTTTTTTCACTTAGCACAGTGTTTTCAAGGTTCATCCATGTTGTAGCATGTATCATACTTCATTCCTTTTTATGGTTGAATAATTTTCCATTTTATGTGTATACCACATTTTGTTTATCCCTTCATCAATTGAAAGACATTTGAGTCTCAAATATTTTAAAGCATTGAATTCATTATTTCAAAGTGATTATTCCTTCACTATTTTAAAGCTTTATTCTTCAGGAAATTGGAATAATCACACATTAATTTACATTTGTAGCATGGTAAACCGAACATTTTTGTAGAAGTAATATAATTACTTTGTATATATTTGCCACTAATGCAAAATCTAATTTTGGAATGTTGAATAGCTGGTAAACCAGTAGTTCCATTTACATTTTCCTCAAGAGATTTAATGAATAAACTAAATACTTCCTGTAAAGCAGTGCTATCCAATAGAACTTTCTGTAGTGATGGGAATCAGTGATCCAGTAAAGTAGCTGCATGGCTATTGAGTACTCGAAATATGTCTAGTGCTATTGAGGAACTGAATTGCTAGTTTTAATTAATTAAACTTTAAAAAGTCACATGTGACTGATGGTTATAGAATTGGACAGCACAGTTCTAAACAAAAAGGGTAGGCTGTAAGTAAATATCCCAGTTGCTCAAGCATCACACTGTACTTGGTAGTATGTACAGTAAAGGATTTTATTCAGTATGTTGGGAATCTACATAGTCATATATTACAGTCAATTACTAGTTTAAATTCCTGGTTAGCTTGTTCTGAGATGCCTGGTGTGAGGTAACACATGGGGAAGCCACTGTGGCACTTAAGGAGAAAAGAATTAGAAAAAAGTCATGTCATCCATTAGCAAATGGAAGTAGATCACAAATTTCTCCTTTCTGTCTAAACAGAAATTCTGGTTGTTACCACTGCAGTGAGAATAGCCAAACGGCCGTTTCTTTCTTAATTTTTTTAATGGGATCAAAGACCTTGATAGGGTAGGTACCTTTTCTCATTACTTTTTGCAGAAGTTCTTTATCATTTTCAACTTGCAGTAGTATCTGTTCTTTCTAGAAGAAAGATCTGTGTATTAGAGGAATAGCTTAAGTAACCATTTCTAGAGTATTTTGGTTAGGAAGATGCCAGATAATCTGACTTTTACTGTATTAAGTCAGCCTTAAACATTTGTTTTCCCTACATTAAAATTACAGTCTTTCAAAACACGGAATCTGTTCTATAGACCACTATTTAATCCAGGAGAATAAGCAGTATTTTTAGCCTGAAAGCCATCTGTGAGGAAAACAATGCCTGTGGTTATTACCAGCTGATCAGCATAGTCCTAATTTGGGATCATTTAACCTGATTTCTGGCTTTTTTTCCCCTAACTTTTCTACTTATCCTGTATTTTCTTCATGATTTTAGATCTCTTTGCATAATTCTTTCCCTTGGTTTCTTATTTTTTTCTGTAAAATTATAAATACTAATATTTATCTGTCTCTCCCCTAAAAATGGAAACATTGAGGTATTTATTAAGGGTTTCATAGTGCTTTGAATGAAGTTATTCTAGGGAGGCAGTAGTTATAAAGAACCAAGACTTAATCTTTTAAGCTTCTGATTTTTCATCTATAAAACTGGGATAATAGTACTACCTCATTCATAGACTAGTTTTGAAGGTTAGATAGGATAATGAAGGTTAATCACTTACCATAGTTTCTAGCATATATTAAATACTCAGTAAATATTCATTATCACCACTGATGTCACTGCTATTGTTCTCATTGTTCCTATTGCTAACACTTGAATCTGGAAGGAAAATTTTTCTGATTCTCCCAGTTATGAAATTTTTACCCATGGTCTCTTCAGACTGTTATGTATTATTTGGTATATTTTTCCTCCATTTTCACAAGAACTTTTTGTTCTTATCTATTAAAAATGCTTTATGGTTAATAAAATCATGTGTTCAGATAACTACTCATTTTTATGGGTAAATTGGTTTTTTTTTTTCTTTCTTTCTTTTTTTCTTTTAAGGGATGGGGTAAATCTTACTGTGGCCTGTGACATTTTGTTTGCTTCAAAACAATGGAACATACGCACGTGAAAACTAGACCCAGAGGAGGGGGACGGGGAGGGGGCCCAAACAGCATCTGGTCTTTTAAAATGGTAATTGCATCAAGGGACTCTTGTTGAGTCCTCATAACTGTTAACCAAAACAAACCCACAGGAAAGATGTTTAATCAATGGCCTGTTTCTGTTTAAAATACCAGAGGGGAGGAGGGGACCCCTAGCAGGGTTTAAGTCCTAAAAGTAGACAATTTACAAGAAACCTGGGTAAAAATTAGGTTTTAAAAAAATTTATCAGAAAAAATATTTGCTACCTAAAAATATTTTTCTTTAACATTTATTGTACTCAAAATTCTAAAATCACAAGACTATTTTTACTTGATGATTTTGGGAGGACTCATAATTTTCTCACCTTTTGCCTTAATAGGTAATTTTAACCAATCAGATGACAACAAAGTTTGATAGAAATCAGGCCTCACTCGTTCCTGCTTTAGGTGGGTAAATTAATCATATAGATATTTTTAGTTAATTTTTTTTTTTTTTTTTAATTCTTTCATTTGTTACTTGTTGAACAGTGTGGTCTCCATGATAGGAGGGACTGTATCTGTCTTACTCACTTAGAAATCTCAGCACCAAGCACAGTGCCCTTAAATACTGATTGGTCCTCTCAGGCATTTAACAGACATTTCTTGGATATCTACTTTTTGGCAACTGTTGATTCAAGTACTGGGGATATAAATATGCATAAGATATATTGCCCTTAGAAAGCTTATAATTTTAGACAGGAGGCAGAATAAATGCATTTAAATACAAATCAGAATACAGTGGATAGAGTTATGAACTCTGTTCCTAACCTGTCATGGTTTTGTTAAAACACAATGATTCAAGGTTTATTTCCACTAAAATCTTTAAGGATATTATGTCAGAGTTATAACTTTTATTCTGAGGGTCATAAGTTAGTAGGCCTGATGATGTGGAAGATGGATAGATATGCTGACTTAGACTATAAAATTTTCCAAAAGCAAATAGAGGATAATGATTTGTATTATTTCTCTAGATAGGTAAAAATCTATTAATCTGGGGATGTTACTCATGCCCCAGGGTTTTTGAAACCAAGTGTATTCTTATTATATTGAATTAAGTAAATTAAGACTGTATTTGGTCAGAGGTGTTCTGGTAGACTTCTTACAACCTAGTCGGTAAGGCAACGTACAGTTATTATGTTCTTTTCCCTCAGGGGAGAGTTGGGGACATGCTGCTACAATACGGTTAATCTTTCATTGGGACCGAAAGCAGAGGTCAGTAGAGAAAGAGTTAATAATTCTGAATATTGGATTAATTACACTGAACACTTTTTAGTTTCTTAGAGCAAGTCTGGTGGGTGAAGCCCTGTGAACCACTGCTTTTGTTACCTTGCCTGACATCACCTAGAGCAACCATAGAAACATGTTATACTGCACATTGAGCTACATGAGAACTTCTTTGGAATATTTAAATGATGGGGTGTACCTTAAATGAGTAGGTGGCCGAGTATTGCCACCTTCTAAAGCTCTTTAAAATCAAGTACCATTATTAACCTTGCAGAAGGGTGTAGGTACTCTGTGTTCCCGGAAGGGAATGAATGAAGAATAAAATTAGGACAAAAGGAAGACTTTTGAGGTTAGCTTTAGGACTAATTTGTAGGAGAATTTTCCTTAGTTACTAGTATATATTTCCTGTATGAAATTCTATCTGTTATTTTTGTTTCCTTTTGTATTTTCCTGTTCTTTTATTACCAAATTACTTAACCATTTTTCACAAGTTTTGTTCTTTAAAATAAAACTGTGGCAGCATGAAACCATCATATTTGTTTTTAAAGCTGCTGGGCAAGTGAACAAACCAGCTTTCATTTTCTCTAAAGTAGGTAAGGGAAAACTGCAAGGTCTGCTATTCTACACTTTTAGAAAAGTTAGATTCACATTAGCCTTTCCACTTTGAGATTAATTGGCAGAAGCTAGAGGACTTGGTTTGGAAATGCTCCAATAAAGGGAGATATTGCGACCATATGTGGGCATGGATGCAATGAAGGGTTACTCAGGTATATGTTAGGCTGGTTGGGTATATTGTCTGTTTCTTTATAAGCATTTCTTTGTTCTTATACAAACTAAAAAAGTCATGCCTAACAAACTTAGGTTTGATGCTAAGCTCATAAGAATTTATTACACTTTTGCATGTATCTTTTGCAGCTAATTCATGTAGTTTGTTTCTCCTTCAAAGATGCTATTTTCAAAGAGCTCAGGTGATTCCTTTTTGTTTTTCCTTCCATAATACATAGTTCTTTACAATTGACTTCCTCCCCTCAATTCTGTAATTAAGTCTTTGTATAGGAGTCCCAAAAGGAATTCTTTTCTTAGCAACAAACTCTGTTGTAAAGACTTGGTAACGGTTAGCCAGCTGAGAGTCTTTTGAACATATTGCTTATACTTTTCCCAGATTGAGGTTGTTCTGTAAAGTGCAGCCCACCATTTAAATGTTCTTAGGAATTCCCCTTGAGCTAGTGTACAGTGGTAGTCTTCTTCACTAATAGAATACATCTAAGAAATAAGAAAAATATTGTAAGAAAGAGCAAGATATTTCTTTTCTTACACAGTCATCAGAAGGAGAAATCTGGCGTTTTTGTCAAATTCTAGAAGTTAGCATTGCTTAGATGTTACTGATGGTGGTCAGAAAATCATGCTTACTTTTTAAGAGTTAACCATTTTATGACCTCAGTTTCTTACATATCCTTCCGAAGAAATTAAGAGTATAGTGTAGAACACTGAAGTAGAATAGATAGATTGGAGGGTAAGAGGAATCTAGTGTTCTATTAATTTTTTTCAAATTTCCTATACTATCATTTTAGTGAGTGCTTATGTGACATATTTTACTAGGCATTTTATATACATTTAATCCCTTTAATAACTCTGAAGAATCTATAACTATTATCATTAAAAGTGAGAAAACTGAGGCCCAGAAGGTTAACTGGCTAAATAAGTCATAAATAGTAGCTACTGTTTATTGAATATTTTAACTGTCTTTTAGAGTGCTGAGTAAGCAATGTATATATATTATTTCATTTTATTTTCTAAATGACTATGAAATAGGCACTAGCATCCATATTTTATAGCTGACCCCATAATAGAGTCCATTCCTTTTCTCTTGTAATTAGTGTTTCTGGAAGGTACAGTATACATCGATTGCCAGCGAATTTGCAGTATAGCTCTTATTCTCCTTTTTAGGTAAAATCTTTTTTCTCCAAACATTTTTTCCCCTAGACCGTGAATGTATGGTAAGTGACATTCACATCTTATTAATAAAATCAGAATAAGTTGATTTCATTTAATAGAATTAAAATAGTTTTGTTTTTTATTTTTTGAAATGAGATATTAAAGTTGCATGAATTCTTTGTATGCTTTTTAAAATTTAGTTTATCTCAAAAGGATGGAAATAGAAATTCACACTGGGGAAACATAGTTATAAAAATGAACAGGTTTAGTTTGAACAGTAAAACTAAAAGCCTTGCACAGCCAAATTTATATTGAGATTTGAATGTAGATGTCCCGTCTCATTCCCTGGCCCCCATCCTTCCCCAGTAACACGTTTACCCTTCAACATTACAAGTTTTTAAAAGAAGTATTTTTGTCTGTATCCTGTATATTGTATGGGTTTTCCTCGAGTTTGCATATTCATAATAATATGAAGTTTTTAAAAGAAATATTTTTGTCTGTATCCTGTATATTGTATGGGTTTTCCTCCAGTTTGCATATTCATGATAATATGGGGCCATGATCGTTCAAAATTGCACTGCTGTCTGCCAAGAGGATCGGATGGTAGACTGAAGTGATTTATCTACACCCCCACACAGTGTTTCATATGTGTGCTCTTCTTTAGAGCACAAATTGTGCTTCTGCCTTGTTTCTTCCTGACCCAAACTATGTAGTTCAGCCATATGTTAAGCTTCATCTCATCTGGGACCATAACCCAAGTGAGTCTTTGTACTTAGTTTGTTACATAGAAAGATCTATATGAAACTTTTTTTTTAACCTGGGAATTTGAGGAAGATTTTCTTTTTTTAATTTTAAAATTACTTTATTTATCAAATAAAAAACCATTTCCAAACAAAATAAAGCAAAGTAATGGGAAAAACAAATATCCTGAAATAACCTCATTCCTTCCAATATACTCCTACCAAACCAAAAGAAAATTAATGAACCATAGTCACACCTGAGTATCACCCTCAATATCTTGTCTGTTCTTATTAGATATTGTTCCTCCTTCCCTAGCTGCTGTCTATCTCTAGGTGTCCTGTATTCTACAATATAAGACACTTATTTTAAATTTTTCACAGAGTTCACATTAGTGGTAGCATAGTATTTCTCCTTTTGTGTCTGGCTTATTTCATTTCACTCAGCACTATGTCTTCATGATTCAAGTGAGGAAGATTTTAACCTGAATATTTAATGCCCTTTTGACTTTAGGATTATTAATAAACGTAAAATTGTTTCCTGAAAGCTTATTTAGTTTTTAGTAATTTCCTCAAAAAAGTCAGATGCATGGCTTTCTTTTTGGACATACCAATCGTTAAGGAGATTTGGATAATTTTTCAGGTGGTTAGCTGATTTTTGTTTTGCTGAACCAAAGAGAGTGCTTTTTTTAATGGCAGGTTAAAATATACCTTGCCTTTATTTTTCTGTTAGATTTTGCTTTAAAAATAGACTGCTAACCCCAAAGCACTATAAAAATTTTTAATCCCACTCCCAACCACAGCTATTCTTATTTTACATATTACTTAGCACTTAATTTGTTTATGGGTATTTTTATATAGCTGCAGTTATAAATTATTACATTTTGTATTCTGTTGTTTTCTTCCTGAAAGTATAAATCTAGAAAAGAGAGCTAATGAACCGTCATCTGATTGCTTCTTTTTGAGTGTTCTTGAGTAGAGGGGCTATTTCAAAATTAAGAGAGTAACATTATAAACCAAAGAGTTCTTTTTGAATTATCTTTGAAAACAAATCAACATATTTCGTGTAAATTAATGACTGTTATAACCCTGAAAATTTTTTCTCTAAGTTGGAATCTGCATTTTGTATAGTTATAACAGTATTGAAGGCACCTTAAATATTTTCAGATATATTTGCTGCTGTTACAGTATTTGAACATGGTTATAAGAGCTTAACATTTTATTTCTCAACTACTTTCAGTTTTATATTATTTACTTTGTAGAGTACATATAAAATCCCTCCTAAGTAAACCTTGGCCTGTCATGACAGTGATTTTTCTGGACATAATCATTATAAGACAAATAGGTGTTCTTCATTTATATTCCAATAAATTGCTTAATATTCTATAATATACCAGGAATACATGATTATTGCAGAATTTTGGAAAATATAGATAAGAAAAAAAGAAAAAAAAATTTATCTTGTGATAGTAATTATTAACTTTGTTTTATTAGAGCAGTTGAAGGTGTACAGAAAAATCATGAAGGTAGTACAGAGTTACCATGTATCGCACCCTCTCACATACAGTTTTGTCTGTTAACGGTTTGCATGAGAATGGTACTTGAGTTAAAATTGATGACACAGTATTATTATTTTCCTGTTAGCTTTAGCCCACTGTTAACATTAGGGTTCACTCTTTGTGTTATATAGTTCTATGTTTTTTTTTGTTTTGTTTTGTTTTAGTGTGGTAGCTTATATACAACCTAAATTATCCCTTTTTATCCCTTTTCAAATATACAATTCAGTGGTATTAAATTATGTTTACAAAGTTATGCCTCCATCACCATCATCCATTGCCATAACTTTTCCATCACCCCAAACAGAAGCTCTCTACCAATTGATTCATTTACTCCCTATTCTTCACCCCCACCAGACCACTGATAACTGTATTCTGGTTTCTGACTTTATGAAATTGCATATTCTTCTTATTTCATATAAGTGAGATCATAACAATATTTGTCCTTTTGTGTCTGGCTTATTTCACTCAATATGATGTCTTTAAGATTTGTCCATTTTGTAGCATGGATTAGAACTTCATTCCTTTTATAACTGAATAATATTCCATTGTGTGTATAAATCACATTTTGTTTATCTACTCATTTTTTGGACACTTGGGTTGTCTCCACCTTTTGGAAATTGATGCTAATGTCTCTGTGGACATTTTCACGTCCCCGCTTTCAGTTCTTTTGAGTGTTATACTTAGTAGTGTGATTGCTGGATCATATGGTAATTCTGTACTTTCTGAGGAACTGCCAAACTATTTTCCACAGTGGCTGTACCATTTTACATTCCCACCAACAGTGAATGAGTGTTCCTATTTCTTCACATCCTTGCCACCATTTGTTATTTCCATTTTTTAAATAATAGGCATTTTAGTGCATATGAAATAGTATCTCTTTGTACTGTTGATTTACATTTTCCTAATGGTGAATGATGTTGAACATCTTTTTGTATGCTTATTGGCCATTTGTGTATCTTTGGAGAAATGTCTATTCAAGTCTTAAGCCCATTTTTAATTGAATTTTTAATCTTTTTGTTGAGTTTTAGGATTTCATTATGTATTGTTGATATTAAACCCTTAATAGATATGTGATTTCCAAATATTTTTTTACCATTCTATAGGTTGTCTTTTTACTTTCATGATAAAGTTCTTTGAGGCATGAAAGTTTTTAATTTTGATGAGTCCCTTTTATCTGTTTTTTCTTTTGTTGCTAAGCACTGTCTAACACAAGGTCCTGAAGATGCTTCCAAATGTTTTCTTCTAGAGTTTTCTTTAGTTTTTATAAAACTTCATATATTTAGGCCTATGATCCATTTTGACTTAATATTTATATATTATGTGAGGTAAGTATCCAGCCTACATTCTTTTGCATATGGCTGTCCAGTTCTCCCAGCACAATTTGTTGAAGAGACTTTTCTTTCCCCATTGAGTGGACTTGACACTCTTGTCAAAAATGTTAGGAATGGGTGTGACAGTTTATTTCTGAAATTTCACTTGTATTCCGTTGGTCTATATGTCTGTCCTTGGTCCAATACTGTGCTGTTTTGATACTGTGACTTTGTAATAAGTTTTAAAATCAGGAAGTGTGAATCCGCCAACTTTATTCTTCTTTTCAAGATTGTTTTGGCTATTCAGGTTCCCTTACCCTTCCATATGATTTGATGATTGTCTTTTCCATGCCTGCAAAGAAAACTGTTGGAATTTTGATTGGGATTGCATTTAATCTATAAATCACTTTGGGTAGAATTGACATCTGAACGATATTTAGTCTTCCAATCCATGAGGCAGAATATCCTTTCATTTATTTAGGTTTTCTTTAATTTCTTTCAGTAATGTTTTGAGGTTTTCCATGTACAATTCCTTTACATCCTTGGTTAAATTTACTTCTATATAGTTGATTCTTTTAGTTACTATTGTAAATGTAATTTTTTTCTTGATTTCCTCTTCTGTTTGTTCATTACTTATATAGAAACACTACTGATTTTTGCATATTGATTTTGTACCTTGTAACTTTGCCAAATTTGTTTATTAGCACTAGTAGTTTTGTTGTGGATTTTTCAGAATTTTTTATGTATGGGATCATGTCATCTACAAATAGGAAAAGTTTTACTTCTTGCTTTCCAATTGAGATACTTTTTATTTCTTTGTCTTGCCTAGAACTTCTAGTACATAATTATTAATTTTTTTATTTGTAGCCTTCTAATGATTTTTCTATACACATACTTATTTACTAATATGGGATCATGCAGTATAATTTTTACTTAATATTTTAATAGTATTTTCCTGTCTCATTAAGTGTTTTCTTCCAATGTATTTTTTAGCATGGATAGTGTCTCATGTATAAAATAATTTATTTGAATCAGTCATTGGACTTTAGGTTGTTTTAAAATTTTCTCTTACAGAAACAATTCTTTTTAGTGTGTGTAATTATTATATGCATACATACAGATATTGTTTAGGGGGAGTTTTTTTTATATTTCTTTGCCTTTTGTGTTCTTAGAGAACAAAATAATAGAGTTATAGCAAAAACTAAAAATTTGAATTATTAAATCATTTGTCTGAGTTAATTAAGGTCATGTGTTGTATATATTTATTCTTTTTCTTTCTAAGCAGGTTGGCAACATTGTATAAATCACCAAGCCAAAAGGAATCCACAGTACTGTTTCAAATCACAGTCAGTATTATTTGAATACAGTGGGATTTTGGTGTTGGTGGGCAGTAATATCTGAAGTAAGCATTTACAAATTGCTTGTTAACATCTGTAGGCAGTAGGCATATTTGAGGACAGCTTTTGATGCTTAGAACATTATCCCCAAAATAGTACTTTATATACGGAATACTCTAATCACAATTGGGATGAAGTTTATTCTTCAGAACAGAGGAAATACTTATTTGTAGGGTAGTGTGTTCCATGCCATATGTAATGTCAGAACATTAAAGGTTTTTAAAATAAAAGTTGCTGAAGGTTTTCAGAAAAGAAAGATACCAACATTAATCATTTTGATGTGTAGCTATTATGGTTCAATAATAGCCACCAAAACATAGCCCACTTTAAAATGTTAATTTTCCTGTGAATTTATATTATAGACTATAAATTGTGGCTGAAATATGCATATTTATGAATAGTGTTGAGCCAAGTATATTCCTTGCTTCTCATTTTTATAAGAACAGTGATCCTTAATATTGAATTACCCATTTGGTCTTTGCACTGCCAGGTGCATTTGCAGCATCCTTGTTGGAAAACTTTAGTATATTTAATTGTGAAAATAAATGAGTAAAGTGCTTAAGTATCTAGTACATATTACTTCTTTTCATGTCTTCCAACAAAGTCATCATGAAGTTTGTTAGGATTGTCCTTTGAATAAAATATTCTAGTACAGCCCCTGGCGTGGACACTATCCATGAGGTTTGTCCTCTTCTTCATTCACGGTAGTTGATAACTTCTATCCCCTAAACAAAGGAGTTCTCCTATCAGTTACTTAATTTAAGAATTTGGGTAGACCAATCTCTGTTTTAAGTGTTCTGAAGCATACTTGTATATTTTTTTTTATCTTACAGTCTCAGGGATTTAGAGATGCTGTTGTTGCTACTGCATGTTCATTGCCAGTAGAAGCTTCCTTGAGTTCCCGGAAACGGTCACGAAAATCAGAAGAAGAACAGTAATCCAGAGACTAATTTCAGAGTATGCAAATGTATTGATGCCTTGGGAGTCAATGTGTATAACTAGTAGACTTGTTACTTTAAAATATGAACACATACTATGGCATGAATGAATCAGAAATATACTGAGGTGAATGGGAAAAATAATTAAGGAATATGATTCTCTGAAAAAGTTCTTTAAAGCCCTGTTCTACAATTATATTTTGTTCTGTTTTCATTTTCCATAACATTCAGTAGAGATGATATACGTATTGTGTTTCACAAATATGGAAAGCTGATCTCATGTGCCAATCTGAATTTATCATTCATAGTGTCCCCTCCCTCTCTTTGACAATTGCCTAGAAAATCTTTTATTCTCTGTTTTAAATGTAACTTTGATAACTCTTAAAAGTGGCAGCTTTTATTGTTTTAAAGAAGAGGTAGCACCATGAGTCAGTGTATCATTATATCCTGGGGAAGATAAAAATCTGAACTGACCGAACTGACTTTAGTAACTTCTATCCTAAAATCCAAGCTATTTGTTTAATTTTCTGTGTTGTTTTATAATGTTAAAGGAAGGACTTTGAAGGTATTATCTCATCTAGAAATTGTCTGGAACATATATCTTCCAGAATAGGTTGATAAACTCACAATTATTTATTTCTACCTTTTTGAAACCTAGTTTGATCCATTCCAGAATTCTAGGTGTCATAATATTTTCCCTTGAATAATCTTGACTGTATTTGAAAAGATTAAAAGTTTTCATTCTTGAATATTTTCACGATCATCTGAAGATATGATTTAGAGAACACCTGGTTGTTCTTGGTACTCTGAATTCGTTAACAAAATTTACTTTGATCCCCAGTGGAAGAAAATTATTTAAATAATTGAATATTATATACAATGACAACCACATTTTCCAATTTTAGTGACAGGTGGTATTTCCTGTACATCAAATTTATGACATTTGTTCCACATAACTGTTCTGCAATTAATTACATAGAATAACCATAATTAACCAGGGCTTTGAGAGTAAAAGGGTGCACTGCTAATAATTAATGCCAAGACAATGGGCATAACCCAGAATTGCCCAAGGCAGATCACAAGTATGGTCATGCTAATTATTTAAGATTAATTTCAAATGACTACTTTAATGTAGGACAACTGATTGTAACCATCTTACTTTTGAAGACTTTAAAGCATGTATTATTACATTGATGCTGTCATTAAAAAAGTTGCTTATTTTATATTCCATCTACTCCAATCATAAAATCAAGAGTTGTGAGGGGGTTGTAAGTAATAAATATCGGTGTTACCAGGTATCAGATAATGTAGAATCTCTTTTTAAAGCATCATAGTACTGTATTTTAGAAGAACTATAGGGCTCTGAATATAGGCAAAGTCAAGTGTGTTTCTTCTTATTTGCAACTTTTTTAAAAATAAAATTTTGTATCATAGCCTTTTCAAATTGTTGCTATTTCTCAAAAGGTATTATACATTTATTATAGAAAAGTTAAAAATATATTTATAAATGTGCACTTAGTTTTTTTTTTATTTTATTTTTTATATCATGGTAAAACCGATTTTTCTTGTGCTGTTTGATGAATTTTAACATATGTAGAGATCATGTAACCACCACCACTTTAATCAGGTACAGAACAGTTTCATCACCTTAAAATATTCCCTCATGCTGTACTTTTATAGTCACAGAAAACAAAATTCTCATTCACATTATTTTAGTACTTTTGTCCTCATGAAAGAGTATAAAACAAAACAACAAAAACAATCCCTCCAAAACATCTGGAAATCACTGACCCAGAGATTCAAAAATTACAGTGATATGGTAAAGTTTCTGTGTGCTCTTTTCTTTTTTCAGTTCTAGTGAGGCAGAGAATTTACATAAAACACATGCCTTGATCTAATGACATCATTCCCTGATTAGGGATTTAGTTATCCCTATTTCACACCAGAGAGATGCTCTCTGTACTCTTTGTCTTTGTGTCCTCTATGCCAAGCCTAGGACCTGAACCAACGAAGGGCTCAATATGCCTCTGCTCCCTCTGAGCCCAAGATGTAGCCTGACACTTCATCAGAACAGTCAGAGAAAAATCGAACAAGATTTCTAAAACGGGGCTATCAGCAGAAAAGAGACTGCAACACATTTCAGAGGATGGAAAATAAGTATGCTCTCAAGTGAAACAAAGGAAAAAAAAAAAAGCTATGGGATACGTGAGGATGCAGGAGAAAGGGAGATGTAGTAGAAACACAATGGAGTGAGAAATGGGCTAAAAACTGGAAGGTAAAGGCAAGTTCATCCAAAGATCAGTATACATTTAGGCTAAACCCCTTCTCCCCCAAACATACAGTTATCTCTCCTGAGTATAAATTATTAGTAGTAGGATTTCGGGGCCAAAGAGCATATCACATTTGTTTAAATCTTTGAAGCTACTTTACAAATAAAAACCTTAAAGACTCCGTAATCCAATTCATTTTTGTTGAATTATACTGTTAAAACTGTTTCTTATCTCATAGTTTCGTAGTTCTCTGTTGAAACAGGCTTTGGCTTTCAGAGCAGTTTTACAGAAATTCATTCTTATTAAAAAATCATAATAAATCCATGAATAGACTGTTCCTTTGCTTTGGCCCCACTTGGCAAAATCAGGACAACATATTTGTTATTCATAGGCAGCTTTTGCTTTTTCTAAACAGTAGGTGAAAATGATACAAAACTGGAAGAAGAAGCATATCGATTATTATAGAAAACTTAAAAATATATATGTGCACATATATTTTTTGAAAACAAAATGATATCGTTTTGTAAGCTGCTTTTAAAAAAGTAATATATCCCCTTTTTTTCCACATCATTAAATTTTTCCATGACAGTTTCTAATGATTGTGCATAATTAAAATTTTTCTTTTTGGAGGTATAATTGTTACTATATTTTTAGTATTATAAACAATGTTTCTAATTGTATGTTACAGTTCAACGAAATTGAAATTAAAATTTATATTAGCTAAATTTTAAAGATACTGAAGTTATGATTTGCATTAATTTTACTGAGCTATAATCAAGATGTCAGCAGGTCTGCATTCCTTCTGGAGGCTCTGGGGAGAATCCTCTTCTCGAGCTTTCCTGGCTTCTAGAGGCTGCCTGCATTCTTCAGCATTTAGCCCCATTCCCTATTTGCAAAGCTGGTAACACCTTCCAGTCTTTCTTTCTGCTTCCATTATCACATCACCTTTTTTTTCCTTCACTTTTTTTAAATTAAATTCAGTTTTATTGAGATATATTCACATACCAGACAGTCATCCATGGTGTACCATCAACTGTTCACAGTACCACCACACAGCCGTGCATCCATCACCCCAATCCATTCCTGAACATTTTCCTTACACCAGAAAGAATCAGAATAAGAATAAAAAACAAAAGTAAAAAAGAACACCCAAATCATCCCCCCATCGCACCCTATTTTTCATTTAGTTTCTGTCCCCATTTTTCTACTCATCCATCCGTATACTGGATAAACAGAGTGCTATCCACAAGGTTTTCACAGTCACACTGTCACCCCTTGTAAGCTACATTGTTATGCAATTCAAGAGTCAAGGCTACTGGGTTGAAGTATGATAATTTCAGGTATTTACTTCTAGCTGTTCCAATACATTAAATCCTAAAAAATATTATCTATGTCGTGTGTAAGAATGTCCACCAGAGTGACCTCTCAACTCCATTTGAAATCTCTCAGCCAGTGAAACTTTATTTTGTTTCATTTCACATCCCCCTTTTGGTCAAGATGTTCTTAATCCCACGATGCCGGGTCCAGATTCATCCCTGGGAATCATATCCTCCTTTGCCCAGGAGATTTACACCCCTGGTAGATACGTCTCACGTAGTGGGGAGGGCAGTGAGTTCACCTGCTGAGTTGTCTGCCTACCTCTTAAAAAGACACTTGTGATTACATTTATGACCCACCTGGATAATCCAGGATAAACTCTCCATTTTAAGGTCCATTAATTTAATCACTTCTGCAAAGTCCCTTTGGCCATGTAAAATAATGTATTCACAGATTTCAAGGGTTAAGATATATATATTTTGGTGCGGGGCATTCTGTCGATCACACAACTCAAGAAATTTGATCATTGGGTGCTTCATCCGTGCATTAAAGTTTGAAAAGTGCTGTCATAGAAATGCATTACCATTTTTTACCTGCATTCATAGATGGTCTTTTTCATTTAGAAAACCGAAGAAAGGGCAGGTAATTTCTCAGCTTTTTGAAAGTTTTGTTTTTCAAGAAGTATTCTCTTTTATTCAAATATAAATATAAATTTATTTACTTATTCACATTCTTTTTTGTTACTTGGTTTTAACTCATAACGTGACTACATCTGTCATCCCACAGTTTGTAGGCTTGTCATTTAATGCTAGTCTCATTTCCTGCGTACCGGTAGTATCAGTCTTTCATCTTGTGGTTAGTGCTGTGAATCAAGATGCATGCTGGTTTTTTATACTATTCATGCCATTGCTATGATCACCCTTTTAGGTAATTTGTTTATACACATAAGTATTATTTGCACACAGAAAACATTTATTTCCACAGTGTTGTTTATGTCACTTCCATATTTTATACTGGTACAATAGAGGCCGTTAAGACAGGCTACTGTAAAAATTACTCATTCTGGGAAGAATAAACAAAAATAAGCAGCAGCAATTCAAAATTTGTTCTACTTTGAGAAAACTTTTCCACCCTGATGCACTTGGAGAGTCAATGTGGTTCCAAATAAGTTATTAAAGGTATAAAATGTAATAAGGTACAGAATTAAAAGCTCAGACTACCTAATTCAGGGTTTTAATTTTATCATCAGGATAGAGTCTTAATGTTTCCAATGCAACTGTTGGAGACCTTCGTCGCTAGGGGAAACCTTAGAGATCATCCCACCAATAACTTTGATGTATAAATCTCTATATTTTTCAAACATGCAGTTTTTTTTGTTTTTACTTATTTTTTTTGGTTTTACAAACATTCTATCCTTTGCTGAACTTGTATTTTTTTCCCAGAGTTTTGTGGCTTTTAGCATCAATTTTGGAGATATTTAACTTAAAACATATTTATATGGTACTTTATGTTTTTTAAAACACCTTTATATTATTTAATTTGATCCTTTTTGCAATTCTGTAAGGTAGATGTGATGAGCCTGTCTTCCTTCCTACCTTTCTTCTTTCTTTTCTTTCTTCCATTCATCTACCTAATGCCTCGTACATATGCACTTAACAACTGCTTGTTGAATGAATACACATTTCAAGTAATATTTACAATATATTCTGTTTTTCAGATGGTAAGATAAGAATATTATTTGGCCATGCATGGGATGGTATTTCTGAGCACTTTTTACCATAAAACAGGTATATAATATATATTTGAATGTTTTGATGGTTTATAAATTTATATGAGTAACACTTTGTTTCTTGAAACTTTTATGGACTTTTTTTGTTTATCTATTTGGAGCTGTTGATTTGCTTTTTGAAGATTTTGGGCAGTTCCCATTAGCTTAAATTTTTTTTTTTTTTAAATCTTCATTTTATTGAGATATATTCACATACCACGCAGTCATACCAAACAAATCGTACATTCGATTGTTCACAGTACCATTACATAGTTGTACATTCATCACCTAAGTCAATCCCTGACACCTTCATTAACATACACAAAAATAACAAGAATAATAATTAAAGTGAAAAAGGGCAATTAAAGTAAAAAAGAACACTGGGTGCCTTTGTCTGTTTGTTTGTTTCCTTCCCCTATTTTTCTACTCATCCATCCATAAACTAGACAAAGGGGAGTGTGTTCCTTATGGCTTTCCCAATTCCATTGTCACCCCTCATAAGCTACATTTTTATACAATTGTCTTCGAGATTCATGGGTTCTGGGTTGTAGTTTGATAGTTTCAGGTATCTACCACCAGCTACCCCAATTCTTTAGAACCTAAAAAGGGTTGTCTAAAGTGTGCATAAGAGTGCCCACCAGAGTGACCTCTCGGCTCCTTTTGGAATCTCTCTGCCACTGAAGCTTATTTCATTTCCTTTTACATCCCCCTTTTGGTCAAGAAGATGTTCTCCATCCCAGGATGCCGGATCTACATTCCTCCCCGGGAGTCATATTCCACGTTGCCAGGGAGATTCACTCCCTTGGGTGTCTGATCCCACATAGCGGGGAGGGCAGTGATTTCTCCTTTCAAGTTGGCTTAGGTAGAGAGAGAGGGCCACATCTGAGCAACAAAGAGGCATTCGGGAGGAGGTTCTTAGGCACAGTTATAGGGAGGCCTAGCCTCTCCTTTGCAGCAACAGTCTTCCCAAGGGTAAATCCTGTGGTAGAGGCCCATTAGCTTAAATTTTAACTCTAATAGAGTTGTTCTCATTTCTTAGATTAGTTATTTTTATTTCCTATCTAATTTATTTTTCTTGCTGATAATTTTCTTAGATGTTTGCAACTAGTTACCAATGAAAAAATTACAAAATAATGTGGTAGAAAGAGCACAGGACTGGTGTCAGAAGACCTAGGTTCTAATTCCAGCTGAGATACTATCAAGCCATGTCAGTTTTGGCACCATTATTTTCTCATGCCTTTCCCATATTTATAAAACAAGATAGGACTAAATGATTTCTAAATTCAGTGGTCTAAATTTTGCAGTTTGTAGAGGCAGTAAATATTCATTTTAAATGAGCAATGCTGGAAATATGGAAAGGGTGACATATTTTCAAAATGAATGATAGGATTTCCATTGCAATACATTGCACTTCAGTTTTGAGACGTGATGTTGAAATGTCACAACAACAACAACAACAACAACAACATCAAGTTGCAGAAGACAGGCTGGATGATCATAATATGTATTTTTAGTTAACGTCAGTGCCTAAATTTACTATTACTGTTAAAATTTACAGGACATTTTGCTCCCTCAGAACTGATTTTGGCATAAAATATGTTGACAAGATTTCATGTATTTTTGACCACAGTATATGTCTTTGTCTATTTGCAGTTTTAGTTCACCATTAATACAGGGCTTTTGGTGCTTCAACAGTCCATTTGGCTCCCATTATGTTATAGTAAGATGTGAGTTTTTAAACAGGCCATTACTCTGATAGTGATTTTATTTTTTTCATTTTTTTATTGTAGAATATAACATGTACATAAAAGTGTTAACTTTACAAGTGCAATTTAACAAGTAGTTAGCAAATTTCAAAGAATATAGGTTACAGTTCTGGAGTTTCAGTTGTTTCCTGATTATGAAACATATACAAAAAGGTAATATCTTTCAGAGTATGGTTTAACAAGTAAATATATAGAAAATTTTCAAAGTTATTATGAGTTAAAGTACCATGGTTTCAGTTATTTCCTTATTGTGAAATATAACAGTTATAAAAAAAGGTATGGCTTTCAAATTACAGTTCAGCAAGTAGGTATAGAACAAATTTCAAAGGATGTTATGGGTTACAGTTCCATCATTTCAATTCTTTCCTTCTATTTATTCTAATAGCGTAGCAACTAAGGAAAAACAAATTATATAAAGATTCAGTATTCATTATTCTTTGTTAAATACCATCTTGTCTGTTACTACCCCTTCCTCCAGCTTAATCATTTTCCTGATCCTTAGGGATATTGAGCACTGACCACCCCAACCTATTCATGTTGAAAAGGGGTGTTGACGTTATGAGCAAAGGGGACATACCTGGTTAATGTTCTTGAAGATGCTATTGCCTCTGTGTTTTGGGACTTAGCTGGCAAAGGAGCACTCTGAAGGATTTAAGTTTAACAATCGTCACCCCATCCATTATCATACCTTTGAATTCACTGTTATTAACATATCTGAATGTATTAGTTTATCATTCCCCTTTACTCTAGCTACTGTGTATCACTAGGTCCCCAATATTCTTATGTTATAAGACATTGATTTTGCATTGTTCAGATGGTTCATAGAAGTGGTAACATATAATATCTCTCCTTTTGTGTCTGAGTTATTTCACTCAAAATTACATCTTCAAGGGTCATCCATGTTGCCATGTTTCAGGTTCTTGTTGCTTCATACTGCTGTATAGTATTCCATCGTATGAATATACCATATTTTGTTTATCCACTTGTCTGTTGAAGGACACTTGCATTTTTTCTATCTCTTGGCAATTGTGAACAATGCCGCTATGAACATCAGTGTACATATGTCTGTTCATGTCACTGCTTTCAAATCTTCTGGGTATGATATGGAATTGCCATATCATAGGGTAATTCAATATCTAGTTTTCTGAGAAACCGCCAAACTGTCTTCCAGAGTGGCTGTACCATTGTACAGTCACACCAGCAATGAATAAGAGTTCCAATTTCTCCACATCCTCTCCAGCATTTGTAGTTTCCTGTTTGTTTAATGGCAGCATTCTAATTGGTGTGAGATGGTATCTCATTGTGGTCTTGATTTGCATCTCTCTAATAGCTAGTGAAGATGAACATTTTTTCATGTGATTTTTAGCCATTTGTATTTCCTCTTTGGAGAAATGTCTTTTCATATCTTTTGCCCATTTTATAATTGGGCTGTTTGTACTATTGTCATTGAGTTGTAGGATTTCTTTATATATGCCAGATACTAGTCTCTTATCAGATACATGGTTTCCAAATATTTTCTCCCGTGGAATTGGCTGCCTCTTCACCTTTTTGACAGATTCCTTTGAGGTACAGAAACTTTTGATTTTGGCAAGTTCCCATTTGTCTGTCTGTTTTTTTTTTAGTTGCTTGTGCTTTGGGTGTAAAGTCTAAGAAGTGACCTAATACTAGGTCTTGAAGATGTTTCCCTACATTATCTTCTAGGAGTTCTATGGTACTGTCTCTTATATTTAGATCTTTGATCCACTTTAATTTTTATATAGAGTGTGAGGTAGGGGTCCTGTTTCATTCTCTTTGTTACGGTTATCTATCCAGTTCTTCCAGCCCCATTTGTTGAAGAGACTGTTCTGTCTCAGTTCAGTAGATTTGGGGACCTTATCAAAAATCAATCGACTGCATATCCGGGGGTCTATTTCCGAACTCTCAGTTGATTCCATTTATCAATATGTCTGTCTTTGTACCATTACCATTCTGTTCTGACCTCTGTACCTTTATAGTAGGCTTCAAAGTCTGGAAGTGTAATTCCTCCCACTTTGTTTTTTTTTTTAAATATGTTTTTGGCAATTCAAGGCCCTTTCCCCTTCCAAATAAATTTGATAACTAGTTTTTCGAAATCTGCAAAGTAGGTTGTTGGAATTTGGATTGGGATTGCATTCAATCTGTAGGTCAGTTGACAATCTTAACAATATTTAGTCTTCCTATCCATCAACATGGAATATTTTCCCACCTATTTAGGTCCTTTTTTATTTCTTTTAGTAAAATTTTGTGGTTTTCTGTGGAAAAGTCTTTTACATCCTTGGTATGTAGGTACTTGATTCTTTTAGTTGTTATTGTGAATGGAATTTTTTTTTAATTGCCTTTTCTGTTAGATCATTACTAGTTCATAGGAACATTACTGACTTACGTATATTAATCTTACATCCCATCACCCTGCTGGATTTATTAGCTCAAGTAACTTTGTGATTGAATTCTTAGGATTTTTCAAATATAAGATCATATCATCTGCAAATAATGACAGTTTTACTTCTTCCTTTCCAATTTGGGTGCCTTTTATATCTTTATCTTGTCAAATTGCTCCGGCTACAACTTCTAGCACAATGTTGGATAATAGAGGTGACAGTGGGCATCCTTGTCTCATTCCCAATCTTAGGGGGAAGGCCTTCAGCCTCTGGCTGTTGAGTATTATGCTGACTGTGGGTTTTTCATATATGCCCTTTATCATACTGAGGAAGTGTCCTTCAATTCCTACCTTATGAAGTGTTTGTATCAAAAATGGATGTTGAATTTTATCAAATACTTTTTCAGCATCTATCGAGATAATAATTAGATTTTTCCCTTTTGATTTGTTGATGTCTTGGACTACATTAATTGATTTTCTTATGTTGAACCACCCTTGTGTGCCAGGAATGAACCCCACTTGGTCATGGTGTGTAATTCTTTAAATGTGCCTTTGAATTAGATTTGCAAGTATTTTTTTGAGGATTTTTGCATCTTTATTCATTAGGGAGATTGGCCTATAGTTTTCCTTTTTTGTAGTGCTTTTATCTAGCTTTGGTATCAGAGTGGTATTAGCTTCATAAAATAAGTTAGGTAGTGTTCCTTTTTCTTCAGTTTTTTGAAAGAGTTTGAGCAAGAGTGGTTTGGAAAGTTTGGTAAAATTCCCCTGTGAAGCCATCTGGCCCTGGGCTTTTATTTGTAGGCTTATTTTTCATGACTGATTGGATCACTTTGCTTGTGATTGGTTTGTTGAGGTCTTCTATTTCTTCTTGGGTCAGTCTAGGTTTTTCCTGTGTTTCCAGGAAATTGTCCATTTCCTCTAAATTGTCTAGCTTGTTGGCACACAGTTGTTCATAGTATCCTGTTATGACTTTTTTATTTCTTCAGGCTCTGTAGTGATTATCCCGTTCTCATTTCTGATTATGTTTATTTGAGTCTTCTCTCTTTTTGACTTTGTCAGTCTAGCTAAGGGACTGTCAATCTTGTTGATCTTCTCAAAGAACCAACTTTTGGTTTTATTTATTCTCTCTATTGTTTTGTTGTTCTCCAGCTCATTTACTTCTGCTTTAATCTTTGTTATTTCTTTTTGTCTATTTGCTTTAGGGTTAGTTTGCTCATCATTCTCTAGCCTCTTCACTTGTTCACTTAGGTCTTTAGTTTCAGTTTTCTTGGTGTTTGATACAGGCATTTAGAGCTATAAATTTCCCTCTCAGCACTACCTTCGCTGCATCCCACAGGTTTTGATATGTTGTGTTCTAAATTTCATTTGTCTCTAGATATTTACCAATTTCTCTTGCAGTTTCCTCTTTGCCCAGTGGTTGTTTAGGAGTGTGTTGTTTAACCTCCATATATTTGTGAAATATCTGGTTCTTTGGCGTTGTTGATTTCTAGTTGCATCCCGTTGTGATCAGAGAATGTGCTTTGAATAGTTTCAGTGTTTTTAAATTCTTAAAGATTTGTTTTGTGCCACAACATACGATGTATCCTGGAAAACATTTCATGGGCACTAGAGAAGAATGTATCCTGGTACTTTGGAATGTAACGATCTAGATATGTCTATTAAGTCTAATTCATTTATCATATTGTTTAGGTTCTCAGTTTCCTTATTGGTCCTCTGTCTAGTTCTATCTATAGAAGAGAGTGGTGTATTGAAGTCTCCCACTATTATTGTAGATGTGTCTGTTGCTCCCTTCAGTTTAGCTAATATTTGTCTCATGTATTTTAGAGTTCCGTTATTGGGTGCATAATGAATTATCACTTTTATTAATATGTAGTGTCCTTCTTTATCTCTTATGACATTTTTGCACTTAAAGTTTATATTGTCTGATATTAGTATAGCTACCCCATCATTCTTTTGATTGCAGTTTGTATGGAATATTTTTTTCCATCCTTTCACTTTCAGTCTTTGTGTCACAGGGTCTAAGATGAGTCTCTTTTAAACAGCGTGTCACTGGGTCATATTTGTTAATCCATTCTACCAGTTTCTATCTTTTGATTGGAGAGTTTAATCTATTCACATTCAAAGTTATTACTGTGAAGGGAGTGATTTAGCCAGCCGTCTTATCCTTTGGTTTTTAGTTGTTAGATCTATTTTTTTTTCCTCTCTCCTTTTTTCTTTCTTTAAATTGCCCTTACTAATAACTCTTCAGTTCTGTGCTCTTCTCCAGACCTCTCTCTCTGCTTTTTTTTTCTCAGCTGTTAGAGCTCCGTTTCATATTTCTTGCAGAGCAGGTCTCTTTTTAACCAATTATCTCAGTGTTTGTTTGCTGTGAAAATTTTAAACTCTCTGTTCTAGTTTGCTAATGCTGCTGGGATGCAAAACACTGGAAATGGATTGGCTTTTATAAAAGGGGGTTTATTTGGTTACAGAATTACAGTCTTAAGGCCACCAAGTGTCCAAGGTAAGTCATCAACAATCAGGTACCTTCACTGGAGGATGGCCAATGGCATCCGGAAACCTCTGTTAGCTGGGAAGGCACATGACTGGCAACTGCTCCAGAGTTCTGGTTTCAAAATGGCTTTCTCCTAGGACATTCCTCTCTAGGCTGCAGGTCCTCCCCACAGTGTCACTCTCAGTTGCTCTTGGGGCATTTGTCCTCTCTTAGCTTCTCTGGAGCAAAAGTCTGCTTTCAAAGGCCGTATCCAAAATGTCTCTGTAAACTGCAGTTCCTCTCTCAGCTCCTGTGCATTCTTCAAAGTGTCCCTCTTGGCTGTGGCAAGCTATCTCCTTGTGTCTGAACTTACATAGTGCTCCACTAAACTAATGAAGTTCCCTGCTGAATGGGCGTGGCTACACCTCCATGGAAATTATCCAATGAAAGCTCTCACCCACAATTGAGTGATCACATCTCCATGGAAACATCCAATCAAAAGTCTCCAACCCAATTGTTCTAGTTTGCTAATGCTGCTGGAAATGCAAAACACCAGAGATGGATTGACTTTTATAAAAGGGGGTTTATTTGGTTACACAGTTACAGTCTTAAGGCCATAAAGTGTCCAAGGTAACACATCAGCAATCGGGTACCTTCACTGGAGGATGGCCAATGGTGTCCGGAAAACCTCTGTTAGCTGGAAAGGCACGTGGCTGGCGTCTGCTCCCAAGTTCTGGTTTCAAAATGGCTTTCTCCCAGGACGTTCCTCTCTAGCCTGCAGTTCCTCAAAAATGTCACTCTTAGTTGCGCTTGGGATATTTGTCCTCTCTCAGCTTCTCTGGAGCAAGAGTCTGCTTTCAATTGCCGTCTTCAAACCGTCTCTCATCTGCAGCTCCTGTGCTTTTTTCAAAGTGTCACTCTTGGCAGTAGCAGCTTGCTCCTTCTGTTTGATCTTATATAGTGTTCTAGTAATTTAATTCAGACCCACCCTAATCAGAGTCATCACCCACAGTTGGGTGGGACACATCTCCATGGAAACACTCAAAGAATTACAATCTAATTAATACTGATAGGTCTGTCCACACAAAATTACATCAAAGATAATGGCATTTGGAGGGACACAACACATCCAAACTGGCACACCAATTAACACCAATATGTTTCCTGCCCACAGAAGACTGCATCAGAGATAATGGCGTTTTCCAGGATATAATACATCCATACAAGCACACTCTCCCTCAATTTTGAAGGAGAGCTTTCTGGATAAAGGATTTTTGGCTGGCAGTTTTTCTCTTTCAGAATCTGAAATATGTCATACCACCACCTTCTTGCCTCCATGGTGCCTGATGAGTAGTCAGTGCTTAGTCTTATGTTGTTTCCCTTGTATGTGGTGAATTGCTTCTCTCTTGCTGCTTTCAGAAGTCTCTACTCTTTGGCATTTGACAATCTAATCAGTGTATGTCTGGCACTAGGTTTATTTGGGTTTACTCTTTTTGGAATTTGTTGTGCATGTTTATATTTGTGTCATTTGGAAGGGTTGGGAAATTTTCCCCAATAATTTCTTCGAATATTCTTCCTAGCCCTTTACTCTTCTCTTCCCCTTATGAAACACCAATGATTCTTATATTTGTGCACTTCATGTTGTCCCATCATTTCCCTGAGATCCATTTGAAATTTTTCAATTTTTTTCACTATTCGTTCTTTTGTGCTTTCATTTTCCATCACCCTATCTTTGAGGTCACTAATTCATTCCTCTACTTCTTCAAATCTGGTGTTATGTGTCCGAAGAATATCTTTTAATTTGATCAACAGTATCTTTATTTCCATAATATATGCTGTTTATTTACTCTTGCAAATTCTTCTTTCTGTTCCTTTATATCCTGACCAATAATATTAATGTTTGTAATTATCTCTTTGATTAATTGCTCCAAATTTTGAGTCTCTTGCTGCTTTTTAATTTGTTCATTTGGCTTGTCCATGTCTTCTATATCCTTTAAGAGCTTTGTAATTTTCTGCTGGCATTGGGGCATTGGCTTGTCTTGATAGGGTTATTTTGGGAAATGCAGAATTAATTGAGCATTTATATATAATTTGGTTTGCTGGCATGCAGTTTCCAAGGTCTACCAGCAGGTGACACTCTTCAAGTATATCTTCCCCCAACTTTTCCTGTGTGGTGGGCAGAGTCCAAACTGGGTGGGGAGCCACTAGTGCACCTGTTCTCTGTGTGCGCTGGGGAATCCCCGTTCCTAGGGCTGAAACATGGACTCAGAGCAGGTAGGCAGGGAGTCTGATGAAGGGCACCCTGCAAGTGGGACATGGGCCCTGCCTGCCCATTCTCTGCCTGCCTCGTGCCTGCAAGTCTCTGGGGTGTGGGAGGGGCTCCCAATTGCTGGTATGGCACATCTCCCTTCCCCGCTCCTAGCTGCCATACTCCCCCACCCTCCCACCACCCCTACTTCCGTCGGGGGAGAGCAGTTGCAGCCCTCCAGATTCCCTCATGGAGCTCCCCACTCCCGCTGTCTGGCTGAGGAGGATTACCCCCCAGCAGACTCTCAAGGTTGGTGGATAGGAATGGAGAGATGCTGCTCACTCCCTTGCCTGGTAGTGGTTTTGCTACTGCTGGCTGGGGATCACGGGTGGTCTGAAGGGGTAACACTCACTGCTTCCCTCCTGTTGCTGTCTCCTCCATTTTTGTCAGGTGTCCCCTCCACATACTGTGGGGGACGCTCTAGGGCCGGTCACACCCTGCAACCACAGTCCCTGGTGTCCTCCAGCTCCTTTCTAGTTGCTTTCTCGGAGGAGGAAAAGCCCATCTGCCTCACCTACTCTGCCATCTTCCTGGAAGTCTGATAGTGATTTTATATGTACCTTATTTTTTTAATTAAATTCAGTTTTATTGAGATATATTCACATACCATACAATCATCCATGGTATACAATCAACTGTTCATAGTACCATCATATAGTTATGCATCTATCACCCCAATCTATTTTTGAACATTTTCCTTACACCAGAAAGAATCAGAATAAGAATAAAAAGTAAAAGCAAAAAAGAACACCCAAATCATTCCCCCATCCCACCCTATTTTTCATTTAGTATTTGCTGCCATTTTTCTACTCATCCATCCATACACTGGATAAATGGAGTGTGATCCAAAAGGTTTTCACAATCACACTGTCACCCCTTGTAAGCTACATTGTTATACAATTGTCTTCAAGAGTCAAGGCTACTGGGTTGGAATTTGATAGTTTTAGGTATTTACTTCTAGCTGTTCCAATACATTAAAACCTAAAAAGTGTTATCTATGTAGTGTGTAAGAATGTCCACCAGAGTGACCTCTCGACTCCTTTGAATTCTCTCAGCCAGTGAAACTTTATTTTGTTTCATTTTGCATCCCCCATTTGATCAAGAAGATGTTCTCAATCCCATGATGCTGGGTTCAGGTTCATCCCCAGGAGTCATATCCTGCATTGCCAGGAAGATTTATATCCCTGGGAGTCAGGTCCCACATCAAGGGGAGGGCACTGAGTTCACCTGCCAAGTTGGCCTAGCTAGAGAGAGGGGGCCACATCTGAGCAACAAAGAGGCACTCAGGGGGAGACTCTTAGGCACAATTATAAGCAGGTTTAGCCTCTCCTTTGCAGTAACGAGCTTCATAAGTGAAAGGCCCAAGAAGGAGGGATCGGCACACCAAACCATCAGTCCTCAATGTTTCTGAGAACATCAGTGTGCTGGTTTGAATGTATTATGTCCCCCAGAAAAAACCATATTCTTTGATGCAGTCTTGTGGGGCAGACATTTTGGTGCTGATTAGATTTGCATGGAAATGCGCCCTACCCAACTGTAGGTGATAACTTTGATGAGATAGTTCCATGGAGGCATGGCCCCACCTTTCAGGGTAGACCTTGACCAGTGGAGCTATATAAATGAGCTGACAGGCAGAGGGAACTCAGTGCAGCTGTGAGTGACATTTTGAAGAGGAGCTACAGCCAAGAGGGACACTTTGAAGGAGGCATGGGAGCTGCAGATGAGAGACAGTTTGAAAACAGCCGTTGAAAGCAGACTCTTGCTCCGGAGAAGCTGAGAGAGGACAAATATCCCAAGTGCAACTAACAGTGAAATTTTTGAGGAACTGCAGCCTAGAGAGAAACATCCAGGGAGAAAGCCATTTTGAAACCAGAACTTTGGAGCAGACACCAGCCATGTGCCTTTCCAGCTAACAGAGGTTTTCCGGACACCATTGGCCATCCTCCAGTGAAGGTACCTGATTGCTGATGTGCTACCTCGGACACTTTATGGCCTGAAGACTGTAACTGTGTAACCAAATAAACCCCCTTTTATAAAAACATCTCTGGTGTTTTGCATTCCGGCAGCATTAGCAAGTCAGAACAATCAGCAACAATCCAGGTGAGGAAATGCAAAACTTCTGCATTTTCCGCCAGTTCCTCAGGGGTCCCTGCACACGCGCGCGCGCGCGTGCGCGCACACACACACACACACACATACATATATATTATTTTGAAATAAATTCAAAGTTATAGGAACAGTTGCAAAAACAATACTAACCCCATACAGAGAATTCCATCATACCCTGACCCCCCTCCCCCAATAGCTCAGTCCACCAACTTTAATGTGGTGTCACATCACTATTTCCTTTCCTCCCTCCCTCCCTGTTATCCATCATCTATTGCTCTGTCTTCTGAACATATGAGAGCTAGCTGCACACATCCTTGAACATACACTATAATTCACATATACACTTCCCATGAACAAGAACATTCTTTTATGCAATCCCATTAAGCTCAGCTAAGAAGTACAAGAGATTCAACAATGATACAAAGCTTACATTCTATATTTCCTTTTCCTTATGTCTCAACGGTGTCCCTTTGAGCCACCTGTCCTCCATCCTCCAATCCCATCCAGGTTCATCCTTGGCATTCAATTGTCATCTATTTAGACTTTTTTTTTTTTTTTTTCTGTGGTGGAAACATATATACAGCCTAAATCTTCCCATTCCACCCTCTCCCTAGCATTCCATTAGTGGGATTAATCACATTTAGAATGTTGTAATGCTCTTTCCCACCATCCATTACTAGAAATTTCCCTTCACCTCAAACAGCAACCCTACACTCATTTCTTAACTCCCCATTGCCCCTTCCCCATTTCTCTTAACCCATACTCTACTTTTCATCTCTATGGTTATATTCTCTGATAATTTCTTTGTGTTTACTGTGGGGCTTAAAATTAGCCTCTTAAATCCATAACAATCTTGTTTTTGTTTGATACCACCTTCACTTCAATAGGACACATAAACTATGTTCCTATACTCCTCCATTCCCCCACCTTTATATAGTTGTCTAAAATTACATATTTTACATTGAGTTCAAAACCACTGATTTGTCATTAGAGTTTGTGTGTTTTATATCATGTAGGAAGTAAATAGTGGAGTTACAGTTCAAAAATTATTGACTTCTATTTGTATTCCATTGTGGTTGGAGAATGTGCTCTGAGTATATTCAAATTTTTTTTTTCTGGAGGCTTGTTTTATGTCCCAGCTTATGGTCCCTTCTGGAGAAAGATCCATGATCACTAGAGAAAAATGAGTGTCCTGGTGATTTGGGATGTAAGGTACTATATATGTCTGTTAAAATTCTCTATATCTCTTTCTCCTTTCTTTGTTTCTCTGTTGGTAGGGTTCCCTTTAGTATCTGAAGTAGGGCAGGTCTTTTATTGGCAAAGTCTCTCAGCATTTGTTTGTCTGTGAAAAATTTAAGCTCACCCTCAAATTTGAAGGAGAGTTTTGCTGGATAAAGTATTCTTGGTTGGAAATTTTTCTCTCTCAGAATTTTAAATATGTCATGCCACTGCCTTCTCGCCTCCATGGTGGCCGCTGAGTAGTCATAACTTAGTCTTACGTTGTTTCCTTTGTATGTGGTGAATTGCTTTTCTCTTGCTGCTTTCAGAACTTGCTCCTTCTCTTCAGTATTTGAGAGTCTGATCAGAATATGTCTCGGAGTGGGGTTATTTGGATTTCTTGTATTTGGAGTTTGCTGAGCATTTATGCTTTGTGTATTTATATTGTGTATAAGGTTGGGGAAGTTTTCCCCAACAATTTTTCTGAATACTCTTTCTAGACCTTTACCCTTGTCTTCCCCTTCTGGGACACCAATGAGTCTTAAGTTTGAACGTTTTATTTTATCTATTGTATCCCTGAGATCCGTTTCAATTTTTTTGATTTTTTACTCCATTCTTTCTTTTTTTCTTTCATTTTCTGTTCTGTGGACTTCTAGGACACTGAGACATTGTTCAGCTTCCTCTAGTCTTGTATTGTGAATATCCAGAGCCTATTTAATTTGGCCAACAGTTTCTTTTATTTCCATAAGATCTTCTATTTTTTTATTTACTCTTGCAATGTCTTTTTTTTTTTTTTTTTTTATCATCATTTTATTGAGATATATTCACATACCACGCAGTCATACAAAACAAATTGTACTTTCGATTGTTTACAGTACCATTACATAGTTGTACATTCATCACCTAAATCAATCCCTGACACCTTCATTAGCACACACACAAAAATAACAAGAATAATAATTAGAGTGAAAAAGAGCAATTGAAGTAAAAAAGAACACTAGGTACCTTTGTCTGTTTGTTTGCTTCCCCTACTTTTCTACACATCGATCCATAAACTAGACAAAGTGGAGTTTGGTCCTTATGGCATTCCCAATCCCACTGTCACCCCTCATAAGCTACATTTTATACAACTGTCTTCGAGATTCATGGGTTCTGGGTTGTAGTTTAATAGTTTCAGGTATCCACCACCAGCTACCCCCAATTCTTTAGAACCTAAAAAAGGTTGTCTAAAGTGTGCGTAAGAGTGCCCACCAGAGTGATCTCTCGGCTCGTTTTGGAATCTCTCTGCCACTGAAGCTTATTTCATTTCCTTTCACATCCCCCTTTTGGTCAAGAAGATGTTCTCCATCCCACGATGCCGGGTCTACATTCCTCCCCGGGAGTCATATTCCACGTTGCCAGGGAGATTCACTTCCCTGGGTGTCTGATCCCACGTAGGGGGGAGGGCAGTGATTTCACCTTTCAAGTTGGCTTAGCCAGAGAGAGAGGGCCACATCTGAGCAACAAAGAGGCGTTCAGGAGGAGACTCTTAGGCACAAATACAGGGAGGCCTAGCCTCTCCTTTGCAGCAACCGTCTTCCCAAGGGTAAAACTTATGGTAGAGGGCTCAACCCATCAAACCACCAGTCCCCTATGTCTGTGGTCATGTTAGCAACCATGGAGGTGGGGTAGGCGAATACCCCTGCATTCTCCACAGGCTCCTCAAGGGGGCACTACATCGTTTTTTTTTTTTTTTTTTTCCCTTGTTTGTCTTTTATCTTTTTTTTTTTTTTTTAACTTTCCCTTCTTTTTTCAAATCAACTGTATGAAAAAAAAAAGTTAAAAAGAAAACAAACATACAATAAAAGAACATTTCAAAGAGACCATAGCAAGGGAGTAAGAAAAAGACAACTAACCTAAGATAACTGCTTAACTTCCAACATGTTCCTACTTTACCCCAAGAAAGTTACATACTATAGCAACATTTCAGTGAACTTGTTCCTACTACATCCATCAGAAATTAACAGACCATAGTCACCTCTGGGCATCCCCAGAACGTCAAACAGCTTATCTGTTCTTCTTGGATTATTGTTCCCCCTTCCTTAATTGCTCTCTACTGCTAGTTCCCCTACATTCTACATTATAAACCATTTGTTTTACATTTTTCAAAGTTCACATTAGTGGTAGCATATAATATTTCTCTTTTTGTGCCTGGCTTATTTCGCTCAGCATTATGTCTTCAAGGTTCATCCATGTTGTCATATGTTTCACCAGATCATTCCTTCTTACTGCCGCGTAGTATTCCATCGTGTGTATATACCACATTTTATTTATCCACTCATCTGTTGATGGACATTTGGGTTGTTTCCATCTCTTGGCAATTGTGAATAATGCTGCTATGAACATTGGCGTGCAGATATCTGTTCGTGTCACTGCTTTCCGATCTTCCGGGTATATCCCGAGAAGTGCAATCGCTGGATCGAATGGTAGCTCTATCTCTAGTTTTCTAAGGAACTGCCAGACTGACTTCCAGAGTGGCTGAACCATTATACAGTCCCACCAACAATGAATAAGAGTTCCAATTTCTCCACATCCCCTCCAGCATTTGTAGTTTCCTGTTTGTTTAATGGCAGCCATTCTAACCGGTGTTAGATGGTATCTCATTGTGGTCTTAATTTGCATCTCTCTAATAGCTAGTGAAGCTGAACATTTTTTCATGTGTTTCTTGGCCATTTGTATTTCCTCTTCAGAGAACTGTCTTTTCATATCTTTTGCCCATTTTATAATTGGGCTGTCTGTACTATTGTCATTGAGTTGTAGGATTTCTTTGTATATGCAAGATATCAGTCTTTTGTCAGATACATGGTTTCCAAAAATTTTTTCCCATTGAGTTGGCTGCCTCTTTACCTTTTTGAGAAATTCCTTTGAGGTGCAGAAACTTCTAAGCTTGAGGAGTTCCCATTTATCTATTTTCTCTTTTGTTGCTTGTGCTTTGGGTGTAAAGTCTAGGAAGTGGCCTCCTAATACAAGGTCTTGAAGATGTTTTCCTACATTATCTTCTAGGAGTTTAATGGTACTTTCTTTTATATTGAGATCTTTGGTCCATTTTGAGTTAATTTTTGTGTAGGGGGTGAGGTAGGGGTCCTCTTTCATTCTTTTGGATATGGATATCCAACTCTCCCAGCCCCATTTGTTGAAAAGACCATTATGGCTCAGTTCGGTGACTTTGGGGGCCTTATCAAAGATCAGTCGGCCATAAATCTGAGGGTCTATCTCTGAATTCTCAATTCGATTCCATTGATCTATATGTCTATCTTTGTGCCAGTACCATGCTGTTTTGGCAACTGTGGCTTTATAATAAGCTTCAAAGTCAGGGAGTGTAAGTCCTCCCACTTCGTTTTTCTTTTTTAAAGTGTCTTTAGCAATTCGAGGCATCTTCCCTTTCCAAATAAATTTGATAACTAGCTTTTCCAAGTCTGCAAAGTAGGTGGTTGGAATTTTGATTGGGATTGCATTGAATCTGTAGATGAGTTTGGGTAGAATTGACATCTTAATGACATTTAGCCTTCCTATCCATGAACATGGAATATTTTTCCATCTTTTAAGGTCCCCTTCTATTTCTTTTAGTAGAGTTATGTAGTTTTCTTTGTATAGGTCTTTTACATCTTTGGTTAAGTTTATTCCTAGGTACTTGATTTTTTTAGTTGCTATTGAAAATGGTATCTTTTTCTTGAGTGTCTCTTCAGTTTGTTCATTTCTAGCATATAGAAACATTACTGACTTATGTGCATTAATCTTGTATCCCGCTACTTTGCTAAATTTGTTTATTAGCTCTAGTAGGTGTATCGTTGATTTCTCAGGGTTTTCTAGATATAAGATCATATCATCTGCAAACAATGACAGTTTTACTTCTTCTTTTCCAATTTGGATGCCTTTTATTTCTTTGTCTTGCCGGATTGCCCTGGCTAGCACTTCCAGCACAATGTTGAATAACAGTGGTGACAGCGGGCATCCTTGTCTTGTTCCTGATCTTAGAGGGAAGGCTTTCAGTCTCTCACCATTGAGTACTATGCTGGCTGTGGGTTTTTCATATATGCTCTTTATCATGTTGAGGAAGTTTCCTTCAATTCCTACCTTTTGAAGTGTTTTTATCAAAAAGGGATGTTGGATTTTGTCAAATGCTTTTTCAGCATCTATTGAGATGATCAATTGATTTTTCCCTTTCGAGTTTTTAATGTGTTGTAATACATTGATTGTTTTTCTTATGTTGAACCATCCTTGCATGCCTGGAATGAACCCCACTTGGTCATGGTGTATGATTTTTTTAATGTGTCTTTGGATTCGATTTGCAAGTATTTTGTTGAGGATTTTTGCATCTATATTCATTAGGGAGATTGGCCGGTAGTTTTCCTTTTTTGTAGCATCTTTGCCTGGTTTTGGTATTAGATTGATGTTAGCTTCATAAAATGAGTTAGGTAGTGTTCCATTTTTTTCAATGTTTTGAAAGAGTTTGAGTAAGATTGGTGTCAGTTCTTTCTGGAAAGTTTGGTAGAATTCCCCTGTGAAGCCATCTGGCCCTGGGCATTTATTTGTGGGAAGATTTTTGATGACTGATTGGATCTCTTTGCTTGTGATGGGTTGGTTGAGGTCTTCTATTTCTTCTCTGGTCAGTCTAGGTTGTTCATATGTTTCCAGGAAATTGTCCATTTCTTCTACATTATCCAGTTTGTTGCCATACAGTTGTTCATAATATCCTCTTATAATTTTTTTAATTTCTTCAGGATCTGCAGTTATGTCACCTTTTTCATTCATTATTTTGTTTATATGGGTCTTCTCTCTTTTTGATTTTGTCAGTCTAGCTAGGGGCTTGTCAATCTTGTTGATCTTCTCAAAGAACCAACTTTTGGTGATATTTATCCTCTCTATTGTTTTTTTGTTCTCTATGTCATTTATTTCTGCTTTAATCCTTGTTATTTCTTTTCTTGTACTTGGTTTAGGATTGGTTTGCTGTTCATTTTCTAGCTTCTTCAGTTGATCCATTAGTTCTTTGATTTTGGCTCTTTCTTCCTTTTTAATATATGCGTTTAGTGCTATAAATTTCCCCCTTAGCACTGCTTTTGCTGCATCCCATAGGTTTTGGTATGTTGTGTTCTCATTTTCATTCGTCTCTATATATTTAGCAATTTCTCTTGCTATTTCTTCTTTAAACCCACTGATTGTTTAGGAGTGTGTTGTTTAACCTCCAGGTATTTGTGAATTTTCTAAGTCTCTGATGGTTATTGACTTCTAATTGTATTCCATTGTGGTCAGAGAATGTGCTTTGAATAATTTCAATCTTTTTAAATTTATTGAGGCTTGTTTTATGTCCCAGCATATGATCTATTCTGGAGAAAGTTCCGTGAGCACTAGAAAAGTATGTGTATCCTGGTGATTTGGGATGTAATGTCCTGTAGATGTCTGTTAAATCTAATTCATTTATCAGATTGTTTAGGTTTTCAATTTCCTTATTGGTCTTCTGTCTGGTTGATCTATCTATAGGAGAGAGTGATGTGTTGAAGTCTCCCACAATTATTGTGGAAACATCAATTGCTTCCTTTAGTTTTGCCAATGTTTCTCTCATGTATTTTGTGGCACCTTGATTGGGTGCATAGACATTTACGATTGTTATTTCTTCTTGCTGAATTGCCCCTTTTATTAGTATGTAGTGGCCTTCTTTGTCTCTCAAAACATCCCTGCATTTGAAGTCTATTTTATCTGAGATTAATATTGCTACACCTGCTTTCTTTTGGCTGTAGCTTGCATGAAATATTTTTTTCCATCCTTTCACTTTCAGTTTCTTTGTGTCCCTGTGTCTAAGATGAGTCTCTTGTATGCAACATATTGATGGTTCATTTTTTTTGATCCATTCTGCGAATCTATATCTTTTAATTGGGGAGTTTAATCCATTTACATTCAACGTTAAAACCGTGAAGGCATTTCTTGAATCGGCCATCTTATCCTTTGGATTATGTTTGCCATATTTTTCCCTCTCTCTATTAATATCCTTTATTGTACCCATACCGAATCTCTTTAGTACTGAACCTTTCTCCAAGTCTCTCTGTCCTGTCTTTGTTTCTCTGTCTGTAGGGCTCCCTTTAGTATCTCCAGTAGGGCAGGTCTCTTGTTAGCAAATTCTCTCAGCATTTCTTTGTCTGTGAAAAATTTAAGCTCTCCCTCAAATTTGAAGGAGAGCTTTGCTGGATAAAGTATTCTTGGCTGGAAATTCCTCTCACTCAGAATTTTAAATATATCGTGCCACTGCCTTCTTGCCTCCATGGTGGCTGCTGAGTAGTCACTACTTAGTCTTATGCTGTTTCCTTTGTATGTGGTGAATTGCTTTTCTCTTGCTGCTTTCAGAACTTGCTCCTTCTCTTCTATGTTTGACAGTGTGATCAGTATATGTCTCGGAGTGGGTTTTTTTGGATTTATTCTATTTGGAGTTCGCTGAGCATTTATGATTTGTGTATTTATGTTGTTTAGAAGATTTGGGAAGTTTTCCCCAACAATTTCTTTGAATACTCTTCCTAGACCTTTACCCTTTTCTTCCCCTTCTGGGACACCAATGAGTCTTATATTCGGACGTTTCATATTATCTATCATATCCCTGAGGTCCATTTCGAGTTTTTCAATTTTTTTCCCCATTCTTTCTTTTATGTTTTCATTTTCCATTCTGTCATCTTCCAGGTCACTGATTCGTTGTTCAACTTCCTCTAGTCTTGTACTATGAGTGTCCAGAATCTTTTTAATTTGGTCAACAGTTTCTTTAATTTCCATAAGATCATCCATTTTTTTATTTAGTCTTGCAATGTCTTCTTTATGCTCTTCTAGGGTCTTCTTGATTTCCTTCATATCCCGTACTAGGGTCTCATTGTTCATCTTTAGTTCTTTGAGTAGCTGCTCTAGGTGTGTCTCTTCTGGTCTTTTGATTTGGGTGCTTGGGCTTGGGTTATCCATATCGTCTGGTTTTTTTCATATGCTTTATAATTTTCTGTTGTTTTTGGCCTCGTGGCATTTGCTGACCTTGATAGGGTTCTTTTAGGGTTTGTAGACCAGTTGAAGTCCTTATCTCTAATTTATCAGATCTACAGCTTCGTGGAGTACACTTTCTCTAACTAACCAGCAGGTGGCGTCCACGAGCCACCTGTTCTCCACAAGCCAGATCTCCCCTGCTTAGCCTTTTTGGTGAGTGGGGGAGTGAGTCTTGTGGGGCCCAATTGGTGTCCCAAGCTTGCGTGTGTAGTTGGTGTTGCCTGCCCTGTATGTGGGGCGTGTTTCTGGGCAGTCGGGGAGGGGGGGTGGCCCTAACAATCAAATCTCCCTGATGATCCTAGAGTTTTAAAGCTACTGCAATAGTCTAATCCTTCAGTTCAGTCCTGCCACAGTTTGTCTCTGCCACTGACCCACAAGTCTTTGGTATTGGCGTATGGCTCCTGAGACTTGCAAGTGGGCCCCTCTTCCAGGCTGTGCACCCCGGGTCCTCTGTTGAGGGATGACTGTGCTATGTCGCAGGTGAGTGCCGTCCCCCCAGGGCAGTTCTGGGCTGCTGGGCTGTGTTGGGAGGCTCCCAGTCTGCTCAAATGATGGCTGAATGGGGCTCTGTTAATTCACACTGCTCCCCCTTCCCAGCTCTGGGACATTCAGCTGAGGTTGCAGGGAAGGCTAATGTCCACGCCCAGTTTTGTGGTGTGTGCCTGTTATTTGAAGCACTTCCGTCACACTGGGTTGTCTGGGGCAGCTCTGGGCTATGGGGCTGGCGATGGGCAGGAGTGTTTCCTGTCCACCAGGATGGTGGCTGTGAGCGGACACCCCCCTTTTCTTGGGAAGTTGTGTTGTTTAGTGAATTTTCTCAGCCACTGGATTATTGCCTTTTGTCTCAGAGCTCTCTTAGTTCTGCTCTTGACTTGACGTGCCCAAATTTCAATTCTTTGAAGCTTTCTGTATTGAGCTTCTTAGAGTAATTGTTTTAGAAAAAGCAAAAAGGATTTAAAAAAAAAAAAAAAAAAAAAAAAAAAAAAAAACGGCCCTCCTCAGAGATCTAATGGGTTATTGAAATGCTAATAGACAAAGCAACCAGGGCCATTAAGGAAAAGTGCCTAGGGCAGAGAGATCAGCCTTGCTTCGGGATTTGCATATGCGCCTCAAGGCCTGATCTCCGCCCTTCCCCTTTCTGTGTTCACCAGAACTCCAAAAATCCTCTGCTTTTATTTTGGAGTTTTTCGTGTTGTTTTTTTTCTATGCCTGTCTCCTCTCTGCTGGGCTGGCTGCTCTCAGAGTCTCTGGTGTCTGGCCTCAGTCTATCTATGGTTGGAGTTTGAATCAGTAGAATGAGTTTCCGGTAAGAGCAGCCACTGCAATTCTCCCTTCTCCTTCCTGGAGCTGACAGCCCCTCCTCCCCCGGGACTGAGCCTGGCAGGGAGGGGCGCGGGTCCCCTGGCCGCAAAAACTTACAGATTTCGCTGATCTCAGCAGTTCCACGTTTTCATGAGTGTTGTATGAAGTATGCCCAAAGACAGATTGCTCTGTGGTGTCCAGTCCACGCAGTTCCTGGCTTTTTACCTACTTTCCTGGAGGAGTAACTAAAACATACAGCTCACCAGTCTGCCATCTTGCCCCGCCTCCGCAATGTCTTCTTTATGCTCTTCAAGGGTCTTCTTTATGTCCCTTATATCCTGGGTCATGGTCTTCTTGATGTCCTTTAAATCCTTTGCCATGTTTTCGTTCCTCGATTGTAGTTCTTTGATTATTTGTGCGAGGTACTTTGTCTCTTCTGATATCTTGATTTGTGTGTTTGGAGTTGGATTCTCCATATCATCTGGTTTTATCATATGCATTAAGATTTTCTGTTGTTTTTGGCCTCTTGGCACTTGCTTTGCTTGATAGGGTTCTTTCAAGTTGTAAAAAAAGATACCAATCTAATTTTTCCGAAACACAGTTTGGTGGCATACACTTTCTCTAACTACCCAGCAGATGGCGTCTGTGAGTCACCTATACTCCTCAAGTCAGTTATCCACCTTGTCCCCGCAGTGTGTGGGGAAATGATTCTTGTGGGGTTCAGTTGGAGAACTCAGTTTGGGTGTGTTGCTGGCGCCGTCCGCCCTCAATGTGGGGCGTGTGTACGAGTGGCCATGGAGGAAGGACAGCTTTAATATTCAAATCCCCCAGGTTCCCGAAGATTGAAGGCCACCGCAAGAGTCTAAGCCTTCATTTCATTTCAGCCCCAGACTCTCTCTCTCGCTTTCCCACAAACCACTGGACTTGGCATAGTGTCCCTGGGTTCTCTGAGCAGGTCCCCCCTCCCAGCCACGATCCTCCAGGACCTCTGCTGAGGGAATGCCATGCTACATCACCAGTGCATGCCATCTCTCAAGGGAAACCCCAGGCCACCGGGCCATGCAGGGGCGCTTTCAGCCTGATTGAAAGATGGTTGAATGGGGCATCTCAACACCCCCCTCCTTGCACAGTTCCTCCTTCCCAGCTCCAGGACAACTGGTGGGGCTCTGGGCTGTGGGCACGGCCCCGGGCAGGAGTTTATCCAGTCCTCCGGGGAGCCAGCTGCTAGCCGCGGGGTTTCTTTCTGCTTCCCGCTCTCCCCTCCTTTACCCTGGCCCTGAAGGTATCTGCAGCGGGCTATCTTCCAGGCCAGACACCAAGAGGCTGGCCCAGCCCCCTCTTGCTGTGTTTTGCTGCATGGTTCCCACTATCGCAACTGCAGCTGCTCCTGGGTTTTTCCCCTTTTTTTTTTTTTAAAGAACCAGTCGGTCTCCAAACACCAAACCCTGGCTTCCCCAGACTGCCGCGCGGCTGTGGGTCTTCCAGCCAGCTTACTCACTCGTTTCAGAATGCAGACTCCTGGTTTCACCAAGTGTATGATCCCTGTGGAACTAACAGACCTTCTCCAGCTGGCGCACTGCTGTAACTGGTATTCTGGGTCACTTTCTGGTTTTTATCTAGTGTTTTTCACGGAAGTGTTTTTTTGCCCTGTCTCACCTAGCCGCCATCTTGGTTTCTCCTCTATATATTTTTATTCTCTGCCCAAATTATGTAGTTTATTTTATTAGGATATAAAAGTTGGGCTACCCAGAAGGGCTTGAGAACTTATGAAAACTATGTCCTGCTTACTTTCAAAATAAATTAACACAAGATAAAAGACAAAAGCTAATGAGAAAAAAAAAATTTCAAGATGTCATATAAACCAAGGCAAGGCAAAAAACAGAAATATAATTGGTTATATAACTTTCTACATAACGAAGGGAAGTGTATCAATTCTTCAAGAGAAAAAAAATGTCTTCCTAGTGTACTGGTTTGAATGTATTATGTCCCCCAAAATGCCATTATCTTTGATGTACTCTTGTGTGGGTAGATATATCAGTGTTGATTGGATTGTAATTCTTTGAGTGTTTCCATGGAGATGCAACCCATCCAACTGTGGGTGATGACTCTAATTGGATAGTTTCCATGGCGGTGTGGCCCCACACATTCAGCATGGGCTTTGATTAGTTTACTAGAGCACTATATGAGCTCAGACAGAAGGAGCAAGCTTGCTACAGCCAAGAGGGACACTTTAAGTAATGCACAGGAGCAGAAAGAGGAGCTGCAGATGAGAGACAGTTTGAAAACAGCTGTTGAAAGCAGACTTTTGCTCTGGAGAAGCTAAGAGAGGAAAAACGCCCCAAGAGCAACCAAGAGTGACATTTTTGAGGAACTGCAGCCTAGAGAGGAACGTCCTGGGAAAAAGCCATTTTGAAACCAGAACTCCAGAGCAGATGCCAGCTACGTGCCTTCTCAGCTAACAGAGGTTTTCTAGACACCACTGGCCATCCTCCCTACAGTGAAGGTACCCAATTGTTGATGACTTACCTTGGATGCTTTATGGCCTTAAGACTGTAACTTTGTAACCAAATAAACCCCCTTTATAAAAGCTGATCCATTTCTGGTGTTTTGCATCCTGGCGGCATTAGCAACCCAGAACACATAGTCTTTGTCTTTTATTTGTTTTTTCTTCAATTTTTTGTTTAAGTAATACTTGCACAAGATTTAAAATTCACAAAGTATGATATTCAGTGAAAAGTAAATGTTTTCTCTTCTGTTCCTTAGTTATTAAGTTCCTTTTTAGGAGGCAACTACCATTACCAGTTTCTTACATGGCCTTCCAGATTTATTCCATGAATTTAAAATATAGATATATTTTTCCTCAAAACCCAAATGTTAATATACACACTGAACTGCACCTTGTTTTTATTCATTTAATAAAATATCTTGGAGATCATTCCCTATCAATACATATAGAATTTTCTCAATTAAAATATACTGTGTAGTATTCCATTGTACAAATAACCTACATTTAATCATTCTTTTATTGATAGATATTTAGGTTATATTAAATCTTTTTTTATGAGCATATAAGGAAGTGCTCTAGATGGTATATAAATTTAAAATTTTTATAGATATTGCCACATTATCCTCCATAGAGACTACCAGTTTACACTCCCTGTGTTTCTTCGTATTCTTTGTTCATTTTTCTATTTGGTGGTTGGTCTTTTCTTCTTAATATATACACATTCTTTATATATTAAGGAATGTATTACAGCTTTGTAATATGGCAAAATTTTCCCCAGGTTTTCTTATTTTTGGCCTTACAGAAAGTTGATTTTTTGTAGTCAGTTTTTCACTTTTATTTTGTGTCTTGCCACTCCATGATTCTTAAATTCTCCCATTTTTTCTTCTAGAAATTTGAATGGTGATGTTTAAATCTCTGCTACATCTATAATTTATTTGGGTATCACACATGAACCTGAGCCTTGAATTTGTCAGAGGGTCTTTGATTAAAGGACATTAAGTGATATTCCAGAAGGCAGTTTTACAAAAAATGCCAATGTATACTAATGTACAAAGCCAAATTCTGAAAGCAAGTTTTTTTTTGTATTTTTTTATTGTGAACTTTAATATAGATAGATAACACTGATAACTTGCAAAGTATGATTTCACAAGTAGTTAGCAAATTTCAAAGAATGTCACGTGTCACAGTTCCACAACTTAAGCCATTTCCATTTTTGTAAAATACAGCATAGATATAGAAAGCTGTCAACCCTCGATGTACAGCTCAATGTAGATATATAGGTAATTTCCAACATTTTTATGGGTTACAGTTCCACAGTCTCAGTCCCTTCCCTATTATGCAGCACAAGGTATATACAGAAAGGTGAAGACCTTCAAGGCACAATTCAATGAGCAGGTGTAGAGCACATCCCAAAGGATGCTATAGGCTACAGTTCCACCATGTCATTTACCTCCTTCCAGCCATTCCAACACCCCAGCATCCAATATATATATATATAGATAGATATAGATATAGATATAGATATAATTATATAAAGTTTCAGTGTTCATAGAACTTTGTTAAGTATTTTCTTTGTTGTTACCCTGTCCTCTCACTTAATCTCTTTCTCCATCTTCAGGAGTATCTCGGTAGAGAGCATCCTAACTTGTTCATATTAAAGGGGGTGTTGATGGTATGGGGAAGGGGGCTGCATCTGATTGTTGTTCTTAAGGAGGCTATTGCCTCTGGGTTTTACGACTTGTCTGGTACAGGAATACTCTGGTGGATTTAAGTTTCTGAAAGATAAAACTTAGTGCATCTTTTATAGAATCTCAGGTAGGGACCTAGGTATTTGGGAACTACTTTTGGTAAGGGCATGGCATCCTGTGGCCATTTATGATGTCTAGCTGGAGGTTGCATAAGAGAAACCTTCAGGATAGCCTCTCAGCTCTATTTGGGATCAGCTACTAACTTCAGTTTACCTTTCTTTTTTTCCCCCTTCTGGTCAAGTAGGCATTTTCAATCCCTTGCTGCCAGGGTCAGGCTCACTCCTAGGAGTCATATCCTATGTCGCTAGGGAGATTCATTCTCCTGGGAGTCATTCCCTTGTTGTGGGGGGAGGAGCTAATGAATTTATTTGCCAAGTTGGGCTTAGAGAGAGAAACGCCACATTTGAGCAACAAAAGAGGTTCCCTGGAGGTGCCTCTTAGAGAGGGCACAGCCTCCCATTTACAACTCTGAATTTCACAAGAGCAAGCCTCAAGTCAAGGGCTTGATTTATTAAGTAATGGGTTCCTAACTTCACTTAATATATATTCTATCCAAAAATAAATGATCAGTTTCTTACATTATCTTCACTTAGTTGTACAATCATCACTCTCAACTTTAAACAATTATCATAATACATCACAAAGCCCTTATGAGCTGCTAATTATTCATCTCTAGTGTTAGTGTAGAGTTGGTAAGATATTCCTATTAAATGTAATCATTAATACGTACTGGGTAGTTTTTCCATACCACTCTGTTGTTAACCCTCTGCACCAGTGTCATACCTTATAAGTATATCATGCTGACACTTACTTAGGTTTGTGGCTACACTGTGGGTTACATGCCTTTAACAACCATTTGCGAACATGTTCGCCTTCAATGCGTCACTGATACTTATAATCCTATTAATGAACTAGTCACACCTGACCATTCCCATACCGTTAAGATCACCCTCATTATCATATCTGTACATATTAGATTATCTTCCCCCCCTCAGTAGCTTTTGTCTATCTCTAGATCACCTATATTCTACATTATAAGACACTGATTTTACATTTTTCACAGAGTTCACATTAGTTGTAACACACAATATCTCTCTTTTTGTGTCTGGCTTATTTCACTCAGCATTATGTCTTGAAGATTCATCATGTTGTCATACATTTCATGACCTCATTCTTTCTCACTGCCATGTAGTATTCCATTGTGTATTTATACCACATTTTGTTTATCCACTCATCTGTTGAAGAACATTTGGATTGTTTACATCTCATGGCAATTGTGAACAATGCTGCTATGAACATCATTGTGCAAATATCTGTTCATGTTGCTGCTTTCAGATCTTCTGGGTATATACTGAGAAGTGAAATTGCTGGATCGAAGGGTAACTTGATATCCAGTTTTCTGGGAAACCACCAAACTGTCTTCCAGAGTGGCTGTACCATTATACAGTCACACCAGCAATGAATAAGAGTTCCAATTTCTCCACAGCCTCTCCAGATTCATAGTTTTCTGTTTGTTTAATGGCAGCCATTCCTATTGGTGTGAGATGATTTCTCATGGTGGTCTTGATTTGCATCTCCCTAATAACTAGTGAAGGCAAGTTTTATCAATGGCAGTTAGTGGAATATAGTAGTAGTATAGGGATTGCATTTTTCTTAGTGAATTATCGGGTTTCTTGATTTATTTTTCAACAATATTTATTTTTCATGGATAGGGTGTTGGTAAGAGTAGACTATAGGAGATAAGAAAATCTAAGATTGATGAAAAGGAGGGTGCTGATGTGCTAAGGAATCCAGTACTGACTTTTCTTCTCAGCTCTAGACTGGTATAATCGGTTGCCACCCTGACATCTCCACTTACATATGTAATAAACATTTCAGCCTTAACCCTTCAAGTCATGTCTCCAAAAGAAGCACATCCCCTATTTCAATACCATCCATCCAGTTTCAGTTAAGCCAAAAATCTAAGACACTTGATATCTTTCATAACTTTACTCCTACATCTAATCCATCAGCAAGTCCTATCAGCTATACCTTCAAAATATACCGTAAATACAATCTCTTCATTGCCATTTGCTACCATCATAATATAAGCCAAAGTCTTTCCTCATGTTGACTGATGTAGTAACCTCTCAATCTCCCTACTTTCATTCACTTCCCCTAAGATCCATTTTCCACAGCAGCAGCCAGAGTGATCTTTTAAAAGGGTATATCAGGCGGCGGGGCAAGATGGCAGACTGGTGAGCTGTATGTTTTAGTTACTCCTCCAGGAAAGTAGGTAAAAAGCCAGGAACTGCGTGGACTGGACACCACAGAGCAATCTGTCTTTGGGCATACTTCATACAACACTCATGAAAACGTGGAACTGCTGAGATCAGCGAAATCTGTAAGTTTTTGCGGCCAGGGGACCCGCGCCCCTCCCTGCCAGACTCAGTCCCGGGGGAGGAGGGGCTGTCAGCTCCAGGAAGGAGAAGGGAGAATTGCAGTGGCTGCTCTTATCGGAAACTCATTCTGCTGATTCAAACTCCAACCATAGATAGACTGAGACCAGACACCAGAGACTCTGAGAGCAGCCAGCCCAGCAGAGAGGAGACAGGCATAGAAAAAAAACAACACGAAAAACTCCAAAATAAAAGCAGAGGATTTTTGGAGTTCTGGTGAACACAGAAAGGAGAAGGGCGGAGATCAGGCCTTGAGGCGCATATGCAAATCCCGAAGCAAGGCTGATCTCTCTGCCCTGTGCACGTTTCCTTAATGGCCCTGGTTGCTTTGTCTATTAGCATTTCAATAACCCATTAGATCTCTGAGGCGGGCCGTTTTTTTTTTTTTTTTTTTTTTTTTAAATCCTTTTTGCTTTTTCTAAAACAATTACTCTAAGAAGCTCAATACAGAAAGCTTCAAAGAATTGAAATTTGGGCACGTCAAGTCAAGAGCAGAACTAAGAGAGCTCTGAGACAAAAGGCAATAATCCAGTGGCTGAGAAAATTCACTAAACAACACAACTTCCCAAGAAAAGGGGGGTGTCCGCTCACAGCCACCATCCTGGTGGACAGGAAACACTCCTGCCCATCGCCAGCCCCATAGCCCAGAGCTGCCCCAGACAACCCAGTGTGACGGAAGTGCTTCAAATAACAGGCACACACCACAAAACTGGGCGTGGACATTAGCCTTCCCTGCAACCTCAGCTGAATGTCCCAGAGCTGGGAAGGGGGAGCAGTGTGAATTAACAGAGCCCCATTCAGCCATCATTTGAGCAGACTGGGAGCCTCCCAACACAGCCCAGCAGCCCAGAACTGCCCTGGGGGGACGGCACTCACCTGTGACATAGCACAGTCATCCCTCAACAGAGGACCCGGGGTGCACAGCCTGGAAGAGGGGCCCACTTGCAAGTCTCAGGAGCCATACGCCAATACCAAAGACTTGTGGGTCAGTGGCAGAGACAAACTGTGGCAGGACTGAACTGAAGGATTAGACTATTGCAGTAGCTTTAAAACTCTAGGATCATCAGGGAGATTTGATTGTTAGGGCCACCCCCCCTCCCCGACTGCCCAGAAACACGCCCCACATACAGGGCAGGCAACACCAACTACACACGCAAGCTTGGGACACCAATTGGGCCCCACAAGACTCACTCCCCCACTCACCAAAAAGGCTAAGCAGGGGAGATCTGGCTTGTGGAGAACAGGTGGCTCGTGGACGCCACCTGCTGGTTAGTTAGAGAAAGTGTACTCCACGAAGCTGTAGATCTGATAAATTAGAGATAAGGACTTCAACTGGTCTACAAACCCTAAAAGAACCCTATCAAGGTCAGCAAATGCCACGAGGCCAAAAACAACAGAAAATTATAAAGCATATGAAAAAACCAGATGATATGGATAACCCAAGCCCAAGCACCCAAATCAAAAGACCAGAAGAGACACACCTAGAGCAGCTACTCAAAGAACTAAAGATGAACAATGAGACCATAGTACGGGATATGAAGGAAATCAAGAAGACCCTAGAAGAGCATAAAGAAGACATTGCAAGACTAAATAAAAAAATGGATGATCTTATGGAAATTAAAGAAACTGTTGACCAAATTAAAAAGATTCTGGACACTCATAGTACAAGACTAGAGGAAGTTGAACAACGAATCAGTGACCTGGAAGATGACAGAATGGAAAATGAAAGCATAAAAGAAAGAATGGGGAAAAAAATTGAAAAACTCGAAATGGACCTCAGGGATATGATAGATAATATGAAACGTCCGAATATAAGACTCATTGGTGTCCCAGAAGGGGAAGAAAAGGGTAAAGGTCTAGGAAGAGTATTCAAAGAAATTGTTGGGGAAAACTTCCCAAATCTTCTAAACAACATAAATACACAAATCATAAATGCTCAGCGAACTCCAAATAGAATAAATCCAAAAAAACCCACTCCGAGACATATACTGATCACACTGTCAAACATAGAAGAGAAGGAGCAAGTTCTGAAAGCAGCAAGAGAAAAGCAATTCACCACATACAAAGGAAACAGCATAAGACTAAGTAGTGACTACTCAGCAGCCACCATGGAGGCAAGAAGGCAGTGGCACGATATATTTAAAATTCTGAGTGAGAGGAATTTCCAGCCAAGAATACTTTATCCAGCAAAGCTCTCCTTCAAATTTGAGGGAGAGCTTAAATTTTTCACAGACAAAGAAATGCTGAGAGAATTTGCTAACAAGAGACCTGCCCTACTGCAGATACTAAAGGGAACCCTACAGACAGAGAAACAAAGACAGGACAGAGAGACTTGGAGAAAGGTTCAGTACTAAAGAGATTCGGTATGGGTACAATAAAGGATATTAATAGAGAGAGGGAAAAATATGGCAAACATAATCCAAAGGATAAGATGGCCGATTCAAGAAATGCCTTCACGGTTTTAACGTTGAATGTAAATGGATTAAACTCCCCAATTAAAAGATATAGATTCGCAGAATGGATCAAAAAAAATGAACCATCAATATGTTGCATACAAGAGACTCATCTTAGACACAGGGACACAAAGAAACTGAAAGTGAAAGGATGGAAAAAAATATTTCATGCAAGCTACAGCCAAAAGAAAGCAGGTGTAGCAATATTAATCTCAGATAAAATAGACTTCAAATGCAGGGATGTTTTGAGAGACAAAGAAGGCCACTACATACTAATAAAAGGGGCAATTCAGCAAGAAGAAATAACAATCGTAAATGTCTATGCACCCAATCAAGGTGCCACAAAATACATGAGAGAAACATTGGCAAAACTAAAGGAAGCAATCGATGTTTCCACAATAATTGTGGGAGACTTCAACACATCACTCTCTCCTATAGATAGATCAACCAGACAGAAGACCAATAAGGAAATTGAAAACCTAAACAATCTGATAAATGAATTAGATTTAACAGACATCTACAGGACATTACATCCCAAATCACCAGGATACACATACTTTTCTAGTGCTCACGGAACTTTCTCCAGAATAGATCATATGCTGGGACATAAAACAAGCCTCAATAAATTTAAAAAGATTGAAATTATTCAAAGCACATTCTCTGACCACAATGGAATACAATTAGAAGTCAATAACCATCAGAGACTTAGAAAATTCACAAATACCTGGAGGTTAAACAACACACTCCTAAACAATCAGTGGGTTAAAGAAGAAATAGCAAGAGAAATTGCTAAATATATAGAGACGAATGAAAATGAGAACACAACATACCAAAACCTATGGGATGCAGCAAAAGCAGTGCTAAGGGGGAAATTTATAGCACTAAACGCATATATTAAAAAAGAAGAAAGAGCCAAAATCAAAGAACTAATGGATCAACTGAAGAAGCTAGAAAATGAACAGCAAACCAATCCTAAACCAAGTACAAGAAAAGAAATAACAAGGATTAAAGCAGAAATAAATGACATAGAGAACAAAAAAACAATAGAAAGGATAATATCACCAAAAGTTGGTTCTTTGAGAAGATCAACAAGATTGACAAGCCCCTAGCTAGACTGACAAAATCAAAAAGAGAGAAGACCCATATAAACAAAATAATGAATGAAAAAGGTGACATAACTGCAGATCCTGAAGAAATTAAAAAAATTATAAGAGGATATTATGAACAACTGTATGGCAACAAACTGGATAATGTAGAAGAAATGGACAATTTCCTGGAAACATATGAACAACCTAGACTGACCAGAGAAGAAATAGAAGACCTCAACCAACCCATCACAAGCAAAGAGATCCAATCAGTCATCAAAAATCTTCCCACAAATAAATGCCCAGGGCCAGATGGCTTCACAGGGGAATTCTACCAAACTTTCCAGAAAGAACTGACACCAATCTTACTCAAACTCTTTCAAAACATTGAAAAAAATGGAACACTACCTAACTCATTTTATGAAGCTAACATCAATCTAATACCAAAACCAGGCAAAGATGCTACAAAAAAGGAAACTACCGGCCAATCTCCCTAATGAATATAGATGCAAAAATCCTCAACAAAATACTTGCAAATCGAATCCAAAGACACATTAAAAAAATCATACACCATGACCAAGTGGGGTTCATTCCAGGCATGCAAGGATGGTTCAACATAAGAAAAACAATCAATGTATTACAACACATTAAAAACTCGAAAGGGAAAAATCAATTGATCATCTCAATAGATGCTGAAAAAGCATTTGACAAAATCCAACATCCCTTTTTGATAAAAACACTTCAAAAGGTAGGAATTGAAGGAAACTTCCTCAACATGATAAAGAGCATATATGAAAAACCCACAGCCAGCATAGTACTCAATGGTGAGAGACTGAAAGCCTTCCCTCTAAGATCAGGAACAAGACAAGGATGCCCGCTGTCACCACTGTTATTCAACATTGTGCTGGAAGTGCTAGCCAGGGCAATCCGGCAAGACAAAGAAATAAAAGGCATCCAAATTGGAAAAGAAGAAGTAAAACTGTCATTGTTTGCAGATGATATGATCTTATATCTAGAAAACCCTGAGAAATCAACGATACACCTACTAGAGCTAATAAACAAATTTAGCAAAGTAGCGGGATACAAGATTAATGCACATAAGTCAGTAATGTTTCTATATGCTAGAAATGAACAAACTGAAGAGACACTCAAGAAAAAGATACCATTTTCAATAGCAACTAAAAAAATCAAGTACCTAGGAATCAACTTAACCAAAGATGTAAAAGACCTATACAAAGAAAACTACATAACTCTACTAAAGAAATAGAAGGGGACCTTAAAAGATGGAAAAATATTCCATGTTCATGGATAGGAAGGCTAAATGTCATTAAGATGTCAATTCTACCCAAACTCATCTACAGATTCAATGCAATCCCAATCAAAATTCCAACAACCTACTTTGCAGACTTGGAAAAGCTAGTTATCAAATTTATTTGGAAAGGGAAGATGCCTCGAATTGCTAAAGACACTCTAAAAAAGAAAAACGAAGTGGGAGGACTTACACTCCCTGACTTTGAAGCTTATTATAAAGCCACAGTTGCCAAAACAGCATGGTACTGGCACAAAGATAGACATATAGATCAATGGAATCGAATTGAGAATTCAGAGATAGACCCTCAGATCTATGGCCGACTGATCTTTGATAAGGCCCCCAAAGTCACCGAACTGAGCCATAATGGTCTTTTCAACAAATGGGGCTGGGAGAGTTGGATATCCATATCCAAAAGAATGAAAGAGGACCCCTACCTCACCCCCTACACAAAAATTTAACTCAAAATGGACCAAAGATCTCAATATAAAAGAAAGTACCATAAAACTCCTAGAAGATAATGTAGGAAAACATCTTCAAGACCTTGTATTAGGAGGCCACTTCCTAGACTTTACACCCAAAGCACAAGCAACAAAAGAGAAAATAGATAAATGGGAACTCCTCAAGCTTAGAAGTTTCTGCACCTCAAAGGAATTTCTCAAAAAGGTAAAGAGGCAGCCAACTCAATGGGAAAAAATTTTTGGAAACCATGTATCTGACAAAAGACTGATATCTTGCATATACAAAGAAATCCTACAACTCAATGACAATAGTACAGACAGCCCAATTATAAAATGGGCAAAAGATATGAAAAGACAGTTCTCTGAAGAGGAAATACAAATGGCCAAGAAACACATGAAAAAATGTTCAGCTTCACTAGCTATTAGAGAGATGCAAATTAAGACCACAATGAGATACCATCTAACACCGGTTAGAATGGCTGCCATTAAACAAACAGGAAACTACAAATGCTGGAGGGGATGTGGAGAAATTGGAACTCTTATTCATTGTTGGTGGGACTGTATAATGGTTCAGCCACTCTGGAAGTCAGTCTGGCAGTTCCTTAGAAAACTAGATATAGAGCTACCATTCGATCCAGCGATTGCACTTCTCGGTATATACCCGGAAGATCGGAAAGCAGTGACACGAACAGATGTCTGCACGCCAATGTTCATAGCAGCATTATTCACAATTGCCAAGAGATGGAAACAACCCAAATGTCCTTCAACAGATGAGTGGATAAATAAAATGTGGTATATACACACGATGGAATACTACGCGGCAGTAAGAAGGAACGATCTGGTGAAACATATGACAACATGGATGAACCTTGAAGACATAATGCTGAGCGAAATAAGCCAGGCACAAAAAGAGAAATATTATATGCTACCACTAATGTGAACTTTGAAAAATGTAAAACAAATGGTTTATAATGTAGAATGTAGGGGAACTAGCAGTAGAGAGCAATTAAGGAAGGGGGAACAATAATCCAAGAAGAACAGATAAGCTATTTAACGTTCTGGGGATGCCCAGAAATGACTATGGTCTGTTAATTTCTGATGGATGTAGTAGGAACAAGTTCACTGAAATGTTGCTATATTATGTAACTTTCTTGGGGTAAAGTAGGAACATGTTGGAAGTTAAGCAGTTATCTTAGGTTAGTTGTCTTTTTCTTACTCCCGTGCTATGGTCTCTTTGAAATGTTCTTTTATTGTATGTTTGTTTTCTTTTTAACTTTTTTTTTCATACAGTTGATTTGAAAAAAGAAGGGAAAGTTAAAAAAAAAAAAAAAAGAAAAAAGACAAACAAGGAAAAAAAAAAAAAAGATGTAGTGCCCCCTTGAGGAGCCTGTGGAGAATGCAGGGGTATTCGCCTACCCCACCTCCATGGTTGCTAACATGACCACAGACATAGGGGACTGGTGGTTTGATGGGTTGAGCCCTCTACCATAAGTTTTACCCTTGGGAAGACGGTTGCTGCAAAGGAGAGGCTAGGCCTCCCTGTATTTGTGCCTAAGAGTCTCCTCCTGAATGCCTCTTTGTTGCTCAGATGTGGCCCTCTCTCTCTGGCTAAGCCAACTTGAAAGGTGAAATCACTGCCCTCCCCCCTACGTGGGATCAGACACCCAGGGAAGTGAATCTCCCTGGCAACGTGGAATATGACTCCCGGGGAGGAATGTAGACCCGGCATCGTGGGATGGAGAACATCTTCTTGACCAAAAGGGGGATGTGAAAGGAAATGGAATAAGCTTCAGTGGCAGAGAGATTCCAAAACGAGCCGAGAGATCACTCTGGTGGGCACTCTTACGCACACTTTAGACAACCTTTTTTAGGTTCTAAAGAATTGGGGTAGCTGGTGGTGGATACCTGAAACTATTAAACTACAACCCAGAACCCATGAATCTCGAAGACAGTTGTATAAAAATGTAGCTTATGAGGGGTGACAATGGGATTGGGAATGCCATAAGGACCAAACTCCACTTTGTCTAGTTTATGGATGGATGTGTAGAAAAGTAGGGGAAGCAAACAAACAGACAAAGGTACCTAGTGTTCTTTTTTACTTCAATTGCTCTTTTTCACTCTAATTATTATTCTTGTTATTTTTCTGTGTGTGCTAATGAAGGTGTCAGGGATTGATTTAGGTGATGAATGTACAACTATGTAATGGTACTGTAAACAATCGAAAGTACAATTTGTTTTGTATGACTGCGTGGTATGTGAATATATCTCAATAAAATGATGATTAAAAAAAAAAAGGGTATATCAGTTCATGTCTCTTCTCTACTTGATAATCATCTAATGACTTCCTGTTGCACTTATAATAAAAGCTAAATTCCTTACTTAGGCCCTACACTATCTGACTTCTACTTTCTTTGCTTATGTTTTCATCCACATTGAACTTTGTTCTTCAAATATACACAAGTTCAGTCTTGCCTTGAGACTTTCATACTAGCTTTTCTGGGTTTTCATGGCTCATTCCTCCTTGTCTTTCAGGTTTTAGCTCAGATTTTACCTCCTCGGAGTGGACTTCCCTGACCATCCTATGTAATGTTGACCTCTCTTCTCCATCACTGTCACAGATATTTTGTTCATTGCACTTATAACTATCTGAAGACATTATTTACTGACATGGTATCTATTTCTCCCTTTGGACTATAAGTTCCATGATAAGCAGGCACCTTGTTCAATGTTGTATCCTCAGAGCCTTGAATAGTATCATTGGCACATAGCTGGCTTTCACTAAATATTTGATGAAAATGAAAGGGAAACACTCGAAGTCTTAGCTATGCTTTCATGGCTGCCTTGAGTTGTTTATTCTAGGTAAAGTACACCAATACCATGGAGCAAGAAAACTGGACTTTTCATCCCTTTCCTTTTCTAACCTTGATTCTATATTTATTATTTTACCAAAATTGTTTTAGAATGTTCAGCAAAATTGGTTTGTCTTACAGCCTAATACACTAGGCTCTTTCCCCCATAATATTCTCATCCTTTAAGCAACATTTGAAATTCCTTCCTTCCTTGGCATCCCTGATATTAGACCATCCTGCTCCTTGCCTAAATTGGAGACCTATTTAATATGCATTCATATGGTCTTTTTTGACACTCAGTGGACATACCTTTCCTATTCTCCATTTTCCTTTTGTACAGTTGTGTCTCTCATTCTTCATTGTATGCAGTTTTAGTAGGACTGTAAATTCAGGTGCCTTGCCTTTCCATGGTGAATAGTAGGCAGGTGACTCAAGCCAAACCAACTGAACGCTCTACTTCTGGACTTTGCAACTTGAGTGGAAAACTCAGGATTGAGAAAAGTAGTTGAAGTATATTTATTCTAACAGCAGTGACTGGATAAGATAGTTGAGTAGTTGCTGCTGATGAAGTAGCTGAAGTGATCCTAGTTCTAGTAAGCTACTTCATTAGCCCTCTCATAAATTATCTCTTTGTTTAAATTAACTATAACCTTTTTGGCTCTCCACTTTTCTTCCTGTACCCCAAACTCAAAAGAATTTATCCTGATTGTTTATTTCAATTGTCATGTTAATCTTATTTTTTGTCACAAATCAATATTTTAAGCTGCAACTATCATCCATGCTCCAAACCTACTGCATTGCATTTTTAATTAGCAATCTCATCATTCTATCAAATATTTTAACATGTATAAAACCAATCTCTTCTTTTCCCCAAACAGGTTTTCTTTTCAATTTCATTTCTCTTAATGCCAGATCTTTTCTCAAAGGCTCACTGCCATAATGACTACACATCTAATCAGTGTCAAATTATTAATTCTAGATGAGGTGCACTCAAGTGTCAGCAAGTTGTACTTTAAGAACTTGGATATTAGAGAAATGTTTTCTCTCAAACTATGAAATCTTCCAGACAACTTCTAATAGTAGCTAACATTGCATGCTTACTACATACCAGGGACTATGCTAAGTCCTTTACATGTATTATCATAAATGGTTCATTCTGTAACTTTCTGAAGATTGATGTTTTAACTCTCAGGGAAGTTATGTCTACTAGTTAGGATTATTCAGTTGTAAGTAATGGAAACTGGCTGACAATTTAAACCAAAAAGAATTTATTGGAACGCTATCAGGAACTTACAGAAACAACAGGAAGGCAGAAGAAACTGGCTTGGAAATGCATGACCGACTGCAGTTCCAGAAGGCTAGACAGAAAGGACCATAGGAACCATCTCATGGTGGTATTCCACTAGGATGAATGAACCAGCACACTTTATCTATTCTTATTTCTTTCTCAAGATTCAAAATCTGGAAATAAAATATTCTATTGACCAAACTTAGATCAGCGCCTGACTCCAGGATATGATGGAATCTGGGGAAGTAAGTCACTAGGGATATCGGGATATCTTTGTCATCTGTAAAAGGAGGGCAGGACTCTGGTTTCAACACCCTTCTAGAACTATATACAATGAAGGAAAGGTAATTCCACAAAAGGAATTGAGATGTCACTAAGAAAGAGGTATGAGTACTGGACAATCAAAACTAAGAAATGTAGATCGTATTTTCTGACTTGCTCAAAATCATGCCTTAAGAAGCAGCAAGTCTAACTCCAGAGCCTATGCTTTTAATTACATTAATGAAATGGTTCTCAACTAGGATGACTTTTCACCACCACCCCACCCCCTCCATGGACATTTGACAATATCTGGACAGGACAGCCTAATTGCACAGGAAAGCCCTCTATAAAAAGAATTATTAGGCCCAAAATGCAAATAATACTGAGGTTAGATACTCTAAAGACAGAATATGGCAAGAGGTCATATACTTAAAGAAAATGTATCAGTGAGAAGGAGTATTGGTAAGCAATAGCAGTATTGTTAGAAAAAGGAGAGTCAAAATGGGGTGAACTTTGGTGTAACTATTTAAATCCTGTTCGAGGGGATGAGGGTTTTTCTTAGATTGGTCCTGATACCTGTCCTTAATGTAGAAATGGTTGCCTCACACTGTTGCAGTTTGATGCCATTAGATAATTGAATCATAATTAACTCTTACCTGATTGCTTACATACCAATTAAGTGGTATTGGATTCCTCAGGTATTTTGGTTCACCCAGAACAATGCAAATGCCTGATCTTGGAAGTCATAGTTCTCATTGTAAGTTCATATGTCATCATTTTGAATTTTATAAATCAGTTTCTGTGAGAATTGTGTTAGTTGATATCCCTTAGTATAACTAAATATGAGACACTCAAATTACTGAGCCTCCAAGTTCAAGTTGCTGAATTTTGTCATAAGTTCATGAAGATGAATGTCACTATGGTGATTTAAAACATGACCACAAATTCTTTGACACTCTTCCCCTCAAGATGACCTACCTCCTCTTGAATTTGTGTGGGCCTCTTACTACTTTGATCAATAGAGTACCCTGGAAGTACACTTTACTTAGGAGACTAGGTTGTAAAGACTATGTACTTTCTACCTTATTCACTGGCACATTCACTCTTGGGGCCCTAAACTGCCATGTAAGAATTCTGCCTACCGTAAGTTCTTCTCGCTGGAAATGTCTTGTATTGGCATTCCAGTTGACAGCTCCAGTCAACAGTTAGCATTAACTTCCAGTTTAGCAACAAAATCAAATTAATATCTTAAAAACGATTTATATATTAGTCATTTTTCCCCTCAGTTTTTCTCAGTATGAATGATAAAAGTATGTGAGTGAGTCATCTTGGATATCCAGCTCAACTGACCCTCCAGATGTCTCTATCTCCAACTGCTATCTGACTGCAACCTCATGAAATCTGCAAGTGAGAATCATCTTGCTGAGCCCAGCAACCCACAGAGCTTTGAAATATAGTAAATCAGTTTTGTTTTAAGCCACTACATTTTATGTCGTTTGTTATGCATCAATAGATAACCACAGTAGCCCCCTAGACCCTCTCTGGAAGGGTTGTTGGCCCTTCACAAGTTGTGTCTTCAGGTGCCTCCTTAGAATTTCTGATCTTCCTGTCCAGTGTCTCTTACATTCTTCTGTTCATCTTCATTCCCATTTGTGGTGGTTTGAAGCTGTTATGTACCCCAGAAACGGCCATGTTCATTTTGTCCATTCCTGTGGGTGCAGACCTGTTGTGAGTGGGGACCTTTTGGTTAAGTTATTTCAATTGAGATGTGGCCCACCCCATTCAAGGTGGGACTTAAACCTTTCACTGGAGTCCTTTATAAGAGGATAAAACACATACAGAAGCTAGAGATGAAATTAAGAGAAGTGCATAGAGAAAAGCCTTGACGAAACTAAAAGAGGACCCACAGAAGCTCAAAGAGGATGCTATTGAAGCCAGAAGCTGAAAGCAATGAAACCTGGGAGCAAAGGACCAGTAGATGCCAGCCATGTGCCTTCCCATGTGACAGAGGTGTCCTGGATGCCAGCAGCCTGTCTTCAGAGTCCAGGTATTATCCTGTAAGGACATTTTCATGGCTGAAGAACTGTAATTTGTAAGTAAATAAATCCCCATGGTAAAAGTCAACCCATTTCTGATATATTACATTCCGACAGCTTTAGCCAACCATAACACCAGTGATGCCATTCTTTTCTGTACTCTCGTTTTCTTCCATTGTCCACCTGGTCTTCTAGTCTTTTCTTCGGTTCATCCTGTACTCATCTGAAAAAAAGTTTGCATGTTAAAATTTTTTACAACACAGTTTTCATCGTTAATTCCCAATTTAATATTTTTGCCAACAGTTAGAGCAAGTAATTGTAACTCCATCTCCCAGTACATCCTAGGAATAATCTTGAACTTTTTCCAAGGGCCTGTATACCTTAAAGAGTCATGAAATTATTGGCATACATTTTCAGAGAAAGGAAATTACAGAATGTTGTGTGGCAATTTAAAAAAAATATTTGAAAATTAAGTAATTTTATGTTAAGAACCTAAGTTTATTCTGCATAGATATTTTGATTTACTGCCTTTGTACAAATAACTGCAATGTATTATACTGTTATTTAGGAATATGGAGGTTCATCAGACCTCAAGAGCTTGCATAATTACTAGAAACCATGTGTTATGTTGGTGCCAGATATGTCATTTATACATCTCTTTCATAAGGCAGCAAACTACTTCATATGCTCAAATCATTTCCTTTCTGGAGAAGACACATTGTGTCAGCATGGTTACTATGTGTGGTAATTGATAATGTCTGTGCCACATGGCTGACTTCTGTCCTTGTCCGCCACAACTATTCTACCACCTATGATTACCATATGTTGCTGCACTCTAGGTTAATGGAATCATTTCCATCTTCCCTTCTAGTCACAAATGTCATTGTGGCTCAATTCCATCACCTCCACACATGAGAATAAAATGTTCAGTAATATCTGAGCATAAGAACACATCTTTGTGAAGAGTTTTCATATTTAGTTGTCTGTTTCATTTTCTTTTTAAAAAAAGCAGCTGGGTTTTTTGATTAATGTTCCAGAATAAAGTATGGACATCTGCTCACTAGACTGGGACATGGTCAATATCACTCTGAACTCTTGCATGTATTCAAAGTAAATATATAATAGGAATTAAAATTAAGAAATAATAAAGTTAAGTTTTTACCAACATAATGCACTTTTAAAAAAACTATTTCTCTTTATTCTTGGTTTAATTTTCATATAAATATGTTTAAGGAAAAAATAAGCATTTGCTATAGCACATATTTATATTCCCTTTTTTATTGTTTTTGTTTTAACAGTTTTATTCATACACCATATAACCCATCCTAAGTTTACAATCAATGGCTCTTGGTATAATCACATAGTTATGCATTCTCCACTACAGTCAATATGAGAACATTTTCATTTCTTCCAAAGAAAAAAATTCTCATACCCCTTATCTCCCCCTATTATTGACATTTAGCTTTGGTATAGTGCCTTTGTTACAATCAATGAAAGAATATTACAATGTTACTATTAACTATAGACCTTAGTTTCATTAATTGTAGTTTTTCCCCATATAACAACCTATTATTAATACCTTGTAATGGTGACATACGTTTGTTCTAGCTCATGAAGAACTCTCTTATATTTATACAGTTAACCACCATCATTGTCCTCTCTGGGTTTCATGAAGTTATACAGTCCCAGTTTTTATCCTCTAGCTTTCCTTCTGTGCCATACATGACTCTAGCCTTCCTCTTTCAACCATACTGACACTCTACTTTGTTAATTACACTTACAGTATTGTGCTACCATCACACAGTATTGTGCTATTCATTTCCAAACCTTTACAATGAACCTTATTGAACATTCTGTACTCCTTAATCATCGTTTGCCCAATTTCTGCCCACTTTCTATCTCCTGGTAACCTGTGTTTTCAAATTTAATTCTCAGAGTTTGTTCATCATAGTTCATATTAGTGAGACCATACAATATTTGTCCTTTTGTTTCTGGCTTATTTTGCTCAACATAATGTCCTCAAGGTTCATTCAGCTGTTGCATGCCTTACAACTTCCTTCCTTTCTGCAGCTGCACAATATTCCATCATATGTAGACACCACAGTTTGCCCATCCGCTCATCAGTTGATGGACCCTTGGGCCACCTCCATCCATTGGCAATTGTGAATAATGCTGTCATAAACAATCAGTATGCAAATATAGATATTCATGTCCCTGCTTACAGTTCTTCTGAGTATATACGTAAGGCACTTTTTGATTCTTGTAAAGTAAAAACTAGTAGCAAAATGTCAAAGTGGATTCTTTTTAATAAAGTCAATTCATTTTAGAAGAACCATTCATTATAGAAGGTTTTAGTACTATCATCAGAAATTGCCATTTTCCTGCCATTTTCCTCTTTCATAACTATGTCATAATATGTTCAAAAATAATTTTTGTTCCTCAAAAAACTATGGCAGATAAAAACAAATCAATGGTTAAAATATTAAGGGAAAAAGATTAGAACTGTTTGGGGGACTCACTTTTCTTTTTAAAACTGGTGAGATGCATGTGGACCTGTTATTAACTGATTTGTATTTTAATTTTGACAGCTTTGGACCTTTGCTGCAATATAACCAAAGTAGCTAGCAATAGAAAAAGTTAATATAGCAGCTTCATTTTTGACAGCAAATGGAGATTATTTTTAAATTATATCATTAGAGTGTGGAAGATGTAGCTACAGTGTACCAGGAGAAAGGAAAAAGTCCTTTACTTATTTGAAAACATTTCTGTTCAGTTTTTTCAGTTGTTAGGTATTCTGTTGCTCCCTCTTAAGTAGTATGGCAACACAAACAAATTGATATCTTAAAAACCATTTATACATTAGTTATCCTTCCATTCATTCCATTTTTATAATATTAATGAAAAAAGTACAAATTTTTATACTTGGAGCTTAACATTTGTCATTAGGCCTAGTCTTAGGCAATTGTTTGTAGGTCATTGGATCTGTTATATATATACAGATGATCCTCATTATCACAGATTCCATATTTGTGAGTTTGCCTATTTGCCAAATTTTATTTGTAACCCCCAAGTCAATATTTTTTGACTTTCACAGTCATTTGTGGACATGTGCAGAGCAGTGTTACTGGACAAAGGTGGTGGATATTTTCTGTGCCTGATGCATTCAATTACCAATTCCTGAGACACTGGGGTTTCAAAGAGTGAAAAAGTTTATTGCTAGGCACAAAGCAGGAGAACAGATAGCCTATCGGCCCAAAAATCTGTCTCTTCAAGCTACAGTAATTCTGATAGTTTTATAGTATTAAAAGATGGACAGGTTAAAAGATGGGCAGTATTAAAAGATGGGCATGTTATTAGAGGTGACCTAATTATTGAGCATGCGCAGATTGATTACATGCTTAGTCACAGAACATATGTAAGAAAATGGCAGCCTTAATATGATGGGCATGCTTTTTAGTATTATAATGAGGTATATAGGTCATGTATAGGTTAAAGTCTAAGCTGCTGTGTGGGTCAGGTGGGCCCATTTTGGTTAGATCCAGCTTCAGTTATCAAGATAACTGGACTTGGGATAGGTTAGTTCTGGGCTGACCCAAGACCCTTTATTAATAAATATTAGGGCTGTCTTTAGTGATCATAAGACTCTAAAGTCGAAAAACTGGATAAAATGGGTACAAGTGAAGGTTAGTCACAAGGTTTTTACAATCACAATGGCACAAGATAAAGGCTATACAATCATTATCAGAGATCAAGGCAGCTGGATTACAATTCAGAGATTTCAGTTATTTCCCTCTGTCTAATCTAATATACCAAAAAGTAAAAAGGAATATCTATATAATGATTCAGTAATCATAATCATCCTTTAAATCCTAACTTCTTGGTTCAGAGGTGAAAAATTTGAATTGCCCAACGTGCACATTCCCAGCTAAGGTCAAATAAGGTGACACTCTGCCTTCTTATTTCAGTTCCCATACTGTAAACAAGTGTCCTTTTCATGGCATATTTAGTGCCATGTTTTTTGCATTTTTGTGTTTTCTTTGTCGGTGATGGTAATTTTGCTATTTAAAATGACCCCCAAACAGTGCTGAAGTGCTGTCTAATGTTCTTAAGCTCAGGAAGGCTGTAATGTGCCTTACAGAGAAAATATGTGTGTTATATAAGCTTTGTTCATGCATGACTTATAGTGCTATTGGCTATAATTTATTATAATGTCAATGTATCAACTTATTTAATGAGCTCCAATTCCCTGCCCCTCAATGCAATTTATGATTAAACTTGCTGAAATTTATATTCAGAGGCTTTGTTTAATGTTACTCTAAAATGTTCTGAAGGCAATGATACTGTTTTTAGATGAGGTTACATAGGAACAATCTCTAAAAGGCTGATAAAACAAAGAACTTCCTAGGGAATCATTGCATGCAAATTTGAGGAAACAAAAGATATAAGATGTCTTTAAATAGAAACACACATAAACAAGGTTAGTATTGATCAATTGAGAAAATGTTTTGACCAAAAGATCACAGGAACCTAACCCTGTATTTCTCCTAGGGGCAATGGTTCAGCATTCACTAATTCAGTGTTCACAGTGACTTTGTAGAATATAACTACTGCAAATAATGAGAATCAAATGTACTATATATTATAGTTTGTTAAAAAATAAAATATCAATGTTTCATATAAATGTCTGAAATAATTTCAAAGATTAAGTTATACTACTGTTCTAGACATGCAATCAACTTCAAATCAATTTTTTACAATTAGCAATGTCAAAATTGAGACTTTTTTGGAAATAGTATTTCTTATTTTTCTGTAAAGAGTTAAAAGAGGCATACTTTAGAATAGACAGAATATTTTAGACCAAGATAATATAAACTGCAGATAAACTGAGATTTTTCTTAGTTATAAGCATCAGTTCTTTGCCATGTATCAAATATTTTACTCAACTTTTAATTCTAGGAAATAATCTACTGCTAACTTCACTTCAAGGAAATTCCATTTTCCAATAGCACCTTTAGAGAAATAAACTTGTTTTAACTTCAGATTAATCAGTTTATTGTTCTGTTAAAGTGTTATTGTTCTAGCTACAGATCACAAAGAACCTTTCCGTTCTTGTATCAGTCAGGATCCAGTTAAGAAAACAGGTAATTCAATGCAGGGAATTGGTTACACAAGTGATGAAAGCCTAAAAAGTGATGAAAGCCAACAGGGAAGGTGAGGCAAGATTAGAGAGCAGGAAGCTGGAAATTAGAAGTCACTATCATCCCTAGGCTGAAGGACAAAAGGGGGAGATGATGTTTCTGGAGCTCAGGGGCTGGGATCACTGGCAAAAGCTGGACTCAAAGTGGGCACATTCAGGAAGAGCAAAGTTACAAAGGAGATGTAATGGGTATCAGGACTGGGGTAGGGGACAGAGAGGAAATACTATGATTTTTCTCCTTTCTTTCCACCTTCCAGTTTCCTGTCACTGCCTCCCACTGGGCAGATCCTAGCTGGAAACCAGCTGTTACAAGACCTTGGTGAATGCAAGCTGAAAGGCCAGCTCTCCAAACAATGCAGAGCAGAACCAGGGAAGAGAAGGTATGGATATGAGAGCAAACAAACCAAAGATTGACATGGTAATCTTTTTTTCTTTTAACTTTAAAAATCAACTTTATTGAGGTTTAATTTACATACAGTAAAAGGCACTTATTTTCACTTTTGTACACTTAGACAATTTTTGACAAATGAATACACCCAAGGAACCATTCAGTCAATATGTTGAACATTTTCATCACCCCATAAAACTCTCTCTTACCCCTTTGCCATGTATCCCTCACCCCAGCCTCAGTGCCAGGCAACCACTCCTGCTTTCTGTCACTGTAGATTTGTTTTGCCTGTTGTAGAATTTCAGATAATTGGAATCATACAGTATGTACTCTTCTGTGTCTGGCTCTTTACACTAGGCATATTTTGGAGATTCATCCATATTCTTATGTTTATCAGTTTATCTTTTTATTGCTGAGTAGTATTTCATTGTATGAATACACCACAAATTTTTTATCCATTCACCTGTTGATGGACATCTGAATTGTTTCCAGGTTTGGGTTATTATGAATAAAGCTTCTGTGGATATGCATGTATAAGGGGCTCAAACAGTTTTTTTTAATCTTTTTTTAAAATTATTGTGAACTTTAACATATATACATAACAGTGATAACTTTCAAAGTATGATTTCACAAGTAGCTAGAGAGCAAATTTCCACAACTCCAGTCATTCCCATTACTGTAAAATATACCATACATACAGACAGGTGTCATTTCTCAATGTAAAGCTTAACAAGCAGTCATAGAGGTAATTTCGAAAATCGTTATGGATTACAGTTCAACACTTTCAGTTCTTTTCCTTATTATGCAATACAAAGTATATACAGAAAGGTGAAGACCTTCAAGGCACAATTCAATGAGCAGCTATAGAGCACATCCCAAAGGATGCTATAGGCTACATTTCCACCATGTCATTTACCTCCTTCCAGCCATTCCAACACCCCAGAATCCAAAAAATGTATATAATTATGTAAAGTTTCAGTGTTTATAGATCTTTGCTAAATCTTATCTTATTTGTTGTTATCCTGTCCTCTCACTTAATCTCTTTCTCCATCTTCAGGAGTGTCTAGGCAGTGAGCACCCTAAATTATTCATATTGAAAGGGGGTGTCAACAGCATGGGAAAGGGGGCTGCATCTGATAGTTGATCTTAAAGAGGCTGTTGCCTCTGGGTTTTAGGACTTGTCTGGTATAGTAATTCTCTGAAAGATGAGTGCATCTTTTACAGAATCTCAGGTAGGGACCTAGGTTTTTTGGGACTTCTTTAGGTAAGGTCATGGCATACTGTGGTCATTTGGGATGTCTAGCTAGAACTTGCATAAGAGAAACCTCCAAGAAAGCCTCTTGACTCTATTTGGGATCTCTCGGCCACTGGGACCTCCACTAGTTACCTTTCTTTTTTCCCTCCCTTTTGATCGAGTAGACATTTTCGATCCCTCACTTCCAGGGCCAGGATCATTTCTGGGAATTGTGTCCCACGTCACCAGGGAGATTCATTTCCCTGACAGTCATTGTGCCGGTTTGAATGTATTATGTCCCCCCAAATGCCATTATCTTTGATGTAATCTTGTGTGGGCAGACTTATCCATGTTGATTAGATTGTAATTCTTTGAGTGTTTCTGTGGAGATGCACCCCACCGAACTCTGACTGGATAATTTCCATGAAGGTGTTACCTCACCCATTCAGGGTGGGTCTAAATTAAATCACTGGAGCCATGTATATGAGCTGACAAACAGAAGGAACTGAGTGCAGCTGAGAGTGACATTTTGAAGAGGAGCTACAGCCAAGAGGGACACTTTGAAGAATGCACTGGAACTGAGAGAGGAGCTTCAGCTTACAGAGACATTTTGGAGATGGCCTTTGACAGCAGACTTTTGCTCCAGAGAAGCTAAGAGAGGACAAACGCTCCAAGGGCAGCTAAGAGTGCCATTTTTGAGGAGCTGAAGCCTAGAGAGGAACGTCCTGGGAGAAAGCCATTTTGAAAGCAGAACTCTAGAGCAGATGCCGGCCACGTGCCTTCCCACTAACAGAGGCTTTCTGGACGCCATTGGCCATCCTCCAGTGAAGATACCTGATTGTTGATGCATTACCTTGGACATTTTATGGCCTTAAGACTGTAACTGTGTAACCAAATGGACCCCCTTTATAAAGGTCAATCCAATTCTGGTGTTTTGTATTCTGGCAGTATTAGCAAACTAGAACAGTCATGTTCATCATTGGGGGGGGGGGAGGTTAATGAATTTATTTGCCAAGTTGGACTTAGAGAGAGAAAGGCCACATCTGAGCAAGAAAAGAGATTCCCTGGAGGTGCCTCTTAGGCATAATTATAGGAGGGCTCAGCCTCCTATTTATAACCCTAAATTTCACAAGAGCAAGCCTCAAGTCAAGGGCTTGATTTATTAAGTAGTGGGTTCCTAACTTCACTTAATATATATTCTATCCAAAGATAAATGATCAGTTTCTTACATTATCTTCACTTAGTTGTACAATCATCACTCTCAACTTTAAACAATTATCATAACATAATACATCCCAGAGCCCTTACCAGCTGCTAATTATTCATCCTTAGTGTTAGTGTAGAGTTGGTAAGATATTCCTATTAAATGCAGTCATTAATACATACTGGGTAGTTTTTCCATACCACTCTGTTGTTAACCCTCTGCACCAGTGTCATACCTTATAAGTATATCATGCTGACACTTATTTAAGTTTGTGGTGCTACTCTGTGGGTTACATGCCTTTAACAACCATTTACAAACATATTCACCTTCAATGCATCACTGATACTTATAATCCCATTAACAAACCATAGTCACACCTGACCATTCCCATACCATTAAGATCACCCTCATTATCATATCTGTATATCTTAGATTATCGTTCCCCCTTCAGTAGCTTCTCTCTATCTCTAGGTCCCCTATATTCTACATTATAAGACTAATTTTACATTTTTCACAGAGTTCACATTAGTGGTAACACAATTTCTCTCCTTTTATGTCTGACTTATTTCATTCAGCATTATGTCCTTGGGGTTCATCCATGTTGTCATATGTTTCATGACTTGTTCCTTCTTACTGCTATGTAGTATTCCATTGTGTATATATACCATATTTTGTTTATCCACTCATCCGTTGAAAGAAATTTGGATTGTTTCCATCTCTTGGCAATTGTGAACAATGACACTATGAACATCATTGTGCAAATATCTGTTTGTGTCACTGCTTTAAGATCTTCTGAGTATATACTGAGAAGTGAAATTGCTGGATTGTAGGGTAACTCAATATCTAGTTTTCTGAGGAACTGCCAAACTGTCTTCCAAAGTCGCTGTACCATTATACAGTCCCATCAGCAATGAATGAGAGTCTGCAGAAGTTTTAATTTTGAGAAGTTCCCATTTATCTTTTTTTTTTCATTGCTTGTGCTTTCAGTGTAAGGTCTAAGAAGCAACCTCCTAATACTAAGTCTTGAAGATGTTTCCCTACATTATCTTCTAGGAGTTTTATGGTACTGTCTCTTATATTGAGGTCTTTGATCCACTTTGAGTTAATTTTTTTATAAGGTGTGGGGTATGGGTCCTCTTCATTCTTTTGGATATAGATATCTAGTTCTCCCAGTCCCAGTTCATTGGATTTGGGGGCCTTATCGAAAATAAGTTGACCATGGATCTGAGGGTCTATTTCTGAATTCTCAATTTGATTCCATTGATCAATATGTCTATCTTTGTGCCTATACCATGAGTATATAGTGTCCTTCTTGTTCTCTTATGACATCCTTGCACTTAAAGTCTATTTTATCTGAAATTAGTATTGCTACCCCTGCTTTCTTTTGGCTGTGGCTTGCATGGAATATTTTTTTCCAGCTTTTCACTTTCAATTTCTTTGTGTTGCTGGGTCTAAGATGAGTCTCTTGTAAACAGCATATTGATTGTTCATATTTTTAATCCATTCTGCCAATCTATATCTTTTAATTGGGGAGTTTAATCCATTCACATTTAGTGTTTTTACTATGAAGGCAGTTCTTGAATCAGCCATCTTATCTTTTGGTTTTTAGTTGTCAGATGTATTTTACCCTTCTCTCTCTTTATTTCCTTTAAGGTACCCTTACTAACACTCTTCAGTTCTATGCCCTTCTCCAGACCTCTCTACATTCTTTTTTTCCCAGCTGGTAGAGCTCCCTTTAGTATTTCTTGTAGGGCAGGTCTCTTGTTAACAACTTCTCTCAGCATTTGTTTGTCTGTAAAAATTTTAAGCTCTCCCTCAATTTTGAATGTGAGCTTTGCTGGATAAAGGATTCTTGGCTGGCAATTTTTCTCTTTCAGAATTTTAAATATGTCATACCAGTGCCTTCTCGCCTCTATCACGCCTGCTGAGTAGCCTGTACTTAGTCTTATGTTGTTTCCCTTGTATGTAGTGAATTCCTTGTCTCTTGCTGCTTTCAGGACTTTCTCCTTCTCTTCACATTCGATAATCTGATCAGAATATGTCTCTGAGTGGGTTTATTTGGATTTATTCTATTTGGAGTTCATTGGGCATCTTTGATTTGCATATTTTTGTCATTTACAAGATGTTCTAGTTTGCTAATGCTGCCTTTTCGCAAAACACCAGAAATGGATTGGCTTTTATAAAGGGGGTTTATTGGGTTACAAAGTTACAGTCTTAAGGCCATAAAGTGTCCAAGGTAAGTCATCAACAATTGGGTACCTTCACTGAAGGATGGTCAATGGCATCCAGAAAACCTCTGTTAGCTGGGAAGGCATGTGGCTGGGGTCTGCTCTGGAGTTCCGCTTTCAAAATGGCTTTCTCCCAGGATGTTCCTCTTTAGGCTGCAACTCCTCTAAATGTCATGCTCAGTTGCTCTTGGGACATTTGTTCTCTCTTAGCTTCTCTGGCGCATGAGTCTGCTTTCAACAGCCATCTTCAAACTGTCTCTCATCTGCAGCTACTCTCTCAGCTTCCATGCATTCTTCGAAGTGTCCCTCTTGGCTGTAGCAAAGCTTGCTCCTTCTGTCTGAGCTTATATAGTGCTCCAGTAAACTAATCAAGGCCCATGCTGAATGGGCGGGGCCACACCTCCATGGTAACTATTCAGACAGAGTCATCACTCACAGTTGGGTGGGGCACATCTCCATGGAAACACTCAAAGAATTACAGTCTAATCAACACTGATATGTCTGCCCACACAAGATTACATCAAAGATAATGGCATTTTGGGGGACATAATACATTCAGACTGGCACAGAAGGGTTGGGAAGTTTTCTCTAACAATGTATTTGAATGCTTTTCCTAGCCCTTTACTCTTCTCTTCCCCTTCTGGAACACCAATGATTCTTATATTTATGTGCTTCATGTTGACCATCATTTCCCTGAGGTGCATTTCAAATTTTTCTATTTTCTTCACCATTTGTTCTTTTGTGCTTTCACTTTCCATCAGGCTATCTTCGAGTTTGCTAATTCATTCTGCTACCTCTTCAAATCTGCTGTTAACGTGTCTCAAGAATCTTTTTAATTTGATCAACAGTATCTTTTATTTCCATAAGACCCATTATTTTTTATTTACTTCTGCAAATTCTTTTTTATGCTCTTCTGGGGTCTTCTTCATTCAAACAGTTATTTTTAACCTTAAAAATATTATTGTTATCATGAATGTCTTGGAAAGGACATTGTACCTTTCCTTCAAAGAGCTATGGGCTAGAAAAAGAATAATTCTTATGAGATTTTATTTATTTAAATACCTTTGCTACATATTATGCCTCTCATAGCTCAGTGTTTTTTTAGTAGTAAAAAAGAGGATTAGGGAAGAGTAAAAGGAGAGGAACTGAAAAGGAAAGCAAGACAATGCAAAATAACTGCTAAAAAAACTTTTTGACAATGGCAAAAACATATTACACAGCTGCTCTGAGATCCCAGCCCTGCTGTCAGCAGCCTTCTGGCAAAGCTACTCTGTGTCAAACGGATGCAGTAGGATCCATATTGACCTTTGGAAAGGAATATCTTTATTAATACAAGCAAATACACCTCTCATTTATAGTAACATGGAGGTGTGGGCTTTTTCTTTTACTCTGAGTAGTAATGTTTCCCCAACATACATCACTTTCCTTTGATATGTGGGCTGAGTCATAAATTAATGTCACATATAAATGTCATCAAGATGAGGGAGGCAACTATATTACAAAGTAGGAAGGTGTAGTTTGATGTGAATTGTTACAGTTGACAGCTATGTATTGTTGAACTAAATGTCATCATGTTACATTCTAAGATATTAAACAGTTTTTGGAATGTGAAATTGTGGACATTTAGGTTTGCAGCCTGAAAAGTTTTGTCCTTTTCTAGACATTCTGAAATGGAAATGAACAGGTGGATTGAAAACAAAGACAAATGAGGAGTTTAAAGACTTTCTTGGTATCTCATAGAGAAGTTGCTCTACACTGGTATGATGTTGTAACTAAAACATGGAGAAATACATTCAACTTGTCTGGAAACAGGCTTATTTATTGGGTCTTTCCCTTTACCTTTGAGACAAAAATAAGTTATGGACTCATTCATGCCTTACTGTATACTTTGTACCAAGTACTATTTAATCTTAAGCTAGGAGAGAGAACTCAACTCTATTTTACATGATGCCATAATGTACATTGGTGAGCTCAATCTATGTAATCTTAAAATAACAGTATCAGGGCAGGGTTTTAGAATACAGAATTGTATGAAAACAGTTGGCATGGAGAGTTCCTCTTCTGCCATTAATAACTGACTGGAAACAGTATTTCAGTCACTAAATCCAACTGAAAGCCAGAAACAAAAAATGCAGAGGATGGTGGGTAATTTGTGAGAACATGTTTTTTCAACGTAGAGAAAGAATCACTATGTTTTTGCTGAATTATATGTTGCCATGGACATGGCAGTATGTAGTAATGATGCTATTTTCTATACAGCTGTATAACACTACAGCTTCTCCCTCTCCCATGCCACTCAGTAAGCTTGAAAATAATAGGTTTGTGAGTAGTTTGGTAAGAAAATTAGAATCATTTAAAGTTGCTTCAGTTTCAGTCTAAGAAAGAAAAGAAGCTTGGAGGGGGGATGGGGGAGAAACAAACAAACTCTAGAAAAAATACATATTATGTAATAAAGTATAATATGCATTATGCCAACACTAAAGGCAAGGAGGTCTTGTCCTAGAAAACTGATGGATTTGCAACGAAAAGACCCACATTGAGTCTTTATTACATTACTTGCATGTGACCTTGAGCAAAGTCACGATGTCTTTGAGGCTGTTTCCTCATCAATAAAATGGAATCATAATAGTAATGTCCTCTACCTTAAGGGGCTATGGTAAGGAGTAAAGGGGTGATAATAACTTGTAAACAATAAAGCTCTGTAAGGCATTATATAGACACACTGCACTGTTGAATCTTCAGAGGCAGAGAGGAGTAAAGGTAAAAGGGTCTAGAAAGCGTTGGAGGCTAACGACCTGGGCTTTAATTCCAACGCCATGGCTAGTAGCTTTGAGACCTTGAAGCAAGTTAATATCTTTATGACTTAGTTGCCCCTTTTGAAAAATGATGATAATACCACCTTCTTCACAGAATAAAATGAAAGAACGTTTGCAAAGGAACCTGCCACTTAGGTGCTTGATGGCTCCCCCTACCCTAGCTTCTTAGCCGATGAGTGTCATTAACTATGAAAGATGTTCACAGTCTGGTATCTTTCCAGAGATAGGGAAGCTAAGCAAGGGAAGAGCAGATAAGGAAACTGAGGTAAATCCAATCCAAGTGGGAACCAACAGCAAGACATAGAGAAGTCTTAGTTCACTCCTAGGACTTGAGGCTAGGCTATCCATCCAGAAATGATATTCAGAGTTGGAGAGTGGGCCAGTTGGGGTCCTTTAGACTCCACGGACTCGACGGGAGGGACTCTGAAATTCTTCATTAGAGCTGGTTGCCATGGCGACAGTCTCTAGGCAGCGTGGGCTGAACTCTCGGTAGGGCTAGAGGGAGAGCCGTCACTGGACCCCGTGCGCGCGCCCGCCACCAACTTTCCCTCTAGACCCAAGAGGGGAGGCGCGGGGGGCGGCGCGCTCCACCCCCGCCCCCGGGCCGCGCACGTCTGCGCTCGGCGGCGCGCACGCCTGCGGGAGCCCTCTCCAGGCAACCTAGTGCTGATCGCTCGTGCCGGTGCGGCTGTTAACCGCCCTTGCGGGACCGGAGGCTCAAGAACATCCCCCTCCCTTTCCTGGTTTTCCTTCCTCCCCCTTTCCGGTCGACCGGGGGGCATGAGCAGCGATGGCCGGCTACAGCCCTGAGGAGAAAACTTACCGGCGCTTCCTAGAGCTGTTTCTGGGCGAGTTTCGCGGACCGTGTGGCGGCGGCGAGCCAGAGCCAGAACCTGAACCCGAGTTGGAGCCGGAGCCCGAACTGATAGCGGCTGAGGCGGCGGAGGCTACGGTCGAGGAACAGGGGGAAGAGGCGGCGACGCTGGCCGCGACGGAGGAGGGGGAGCAGGAGCAAGACCCGGAGCCCGAGAAGGAGGCAGTGGAGGAGGTGGCGGCTGAGGGCGAGGAGGAGGAGGTGGAGGAAGCGGTGGCAGCCCCTGGGCGGTCGACCGTGTCGCCGCTGCCGCCGCAGCCCCAGCTGCCGCCTCTGCCCCCGCTCCCGCGGCCACTGTCCGAGCGCATCACCCGCGAGGAGGTGGAGGGCGAAAGCCTGGACCTGTGCCTGCAGCAGCTCTACAAATAGTTAAGTAACGGGGTTCGGCTGGGAGTGGGCCCGTTGTACCCGTCGCGCCGGCCTCGGGCGCGGTTCTCTCGGTCCCTCTAACTGGTCTCTTTCCCGTTCCTCACCTCACACCCGCAGCTGGTGAAAGAGCCCCTGCTGCTCGGACGGTGGCAACGGGTCGCGATCTGCCCACGCCCGCCTGGGCCTCCGCACCTCCTGCCTGGCCCGGCCCCCGCCCCCTCCCGCCGGGTTCCGGTCCTTTCTTCCCCCTTCACCTCGGTCGCCTGCTTCACACACCGTTTCCCCTTCCTTCCCCGGAAGGTCCTTCCTCCCAGTCTTGAGCTCCCTCTTCTCCCCAGCTCCATTCTTTCTCCCGGAGGTTTCTTCCCACCCCGCCTCTGTCTTTTCCCGGTCTGGGTTCCCTTGTTGTTTGGCGGCGGCGAGACGCGACTCCTTTCTAGGCTGGGCTGCGAAATACCTCCCCCGTAACCGCAACAACAATGAGAATACCGGCCCCACATCCAGATCTGGAGAGACCAAAGTAGATTCTACGTCGGGCGCTCAATGTGGAAAGTAAAGGGCTGTTCAGACGGTTTGATACACGGGATCCTAGTATCTTAGTTTAAAGAAATTTTGATAATTGAGGGAGGTGGAAGGAGTAGGGAGGGAAGGATAGACAAAATTTTACAAGCGTCTGCAAAGGAAAGACACAAAGTTAAAGTGGAAAAGTCAGACTGGTTTGATAAAATTGCATTTAGGTGCAATATTTTCAGTCTATCAAGTAGATGGGGTCAGGTGGAGAGAAAAGCAGATGGCTTAGCTACACAGATGAAAGTCTAAAATAGAAAGGTCAAGGCTTTGCCTTTCATCCCGGTTCTGGTTTTTAAGAGCTTGTAATAGACACGGTTTGCCATTACGTTTCTTTCTAAATGGAGTTGTTCTGAAATATTGAGAGGAGAATAATAAGAAATCTGTGGAAACATCGGTAAACTTGAGAGTCTTTTGCCACTCAGCTGATAGTTGTATCGAAAGGTGTTACTCTGGCCCCCCAAAAAGTTTACTGTTGCAAGATTACTGCAGTTAATTAAGTTCAAATTCATTTCTTGAATTGTCCCAAAAGGCTAAATAAGAGAAGGGCCTGGAAAATAGAGCTGTTTTGTCATCATACAACCTAATAGATACCTGATCAAATTATTTTTGCCTGTCAAAGCAGCAGCTCATCAGTAGGACAAAAGCATTTAAGACATCTAGGTTAGAAGTGAACTTGTGTTGATGTCCCACACTTTATAAGTCATTTAAAATTTAATTTTAAAATACTTTTCTTTTATGGTTTTGGTCCAGTTACCAAGGTAATACATGCTTCTTTTTGGAAAATGTAAAAAATAAAATGGAGTGCAATACCACCACCCAGAGATAAACAGTATTAATATTTTTGAGTATTTCTTTCTAGTCATTGTAAACTAGTAGAAAAGGGCTTATGAAATATCATTTTTACACTATGTAAAGGCACTTAAAACTTCCTGCTCAAAATAAAATGGAAATGTTTACCAAAGTGAAGAAATTGACCTCAACATTAGACTAGTTCTATTTTTGACAGTTCATTCTTACTTACATAAATACAGTTGAAGAATTAAAGAAACACATTTAAATGTTAGAGAAGGTCCACAGAAGGAGAGTCATTAGTTTAGAGCAACTCGGAACATTTCATTATTCAAAGTTTTAAAGTGAAACCTGTATGAAGATGTTGGTAAGTAGATGTGAGTTTTTCCATATGGAAGGGAAAAATTTTGATACACATATAAACCAGGAAAAGTGTTCAGATGATAAAATTGTCATCTAACTGAGAACAGAAGTTTGGATTTGAAGTAAAACTAGGAAAATTAAAGTTGGAAAACATTATTTCAGCTTACATCAGAAACTTCATTTATACGGTGTTTTGTGCAGAAGCAATTAACTATTTTTATCCCAATGTAAAATGGCTGGCTTATTTATGTAAAGTATCCTTAAGGACCTTAATAGGTTAAAAAAACCTCACAGTTTTAAAAATATACTTTAACCCCTCTAGTTTTTATTTTATTATTTATAAAAGAAAATCATATGACTTACATACAAGAGTCTCAATACTGGAAGACGAGTTAGAGATAGATCATTTTTCAGTTCAAGCACATCATTTTACCGGAGAAAAAACTATGGATCCAGAGAAGTCACAGAAAAAAATTCTGTCCAAATGGTTCTGACACTTTTCAATATAAGAACTGAACCTCAAAAGTCTCCCTCACATATTTGTAATGTTGGTTTCTTTAATTTCCTAGGAAATACTTTTAAATATTCTGATTAGTAATATGTTGGGATTGCTTATTGGAGGAGGGTGAGGTTTTTTTTGTTTTGTTTTTTTCAAAATATTTTCTCAAATACCAGCCCACTTGGTTTATTTTAGAAATATTTAACAATGTTTAAAAACTGTTATGTCAGTCAACTGGTGCTAAAATTCATAAATGAGGTTACCTGAACTGTATAGTCACCAGTTTGATAGTAGGGACAGAAGAAGTCAGAAGAAAATAATATGTGCTTAATACCAGTTTCCTAAATCTTTAGTGTCTTTTTCTGTTACTATTTTAGAAATATATATACTGCTAAAGAGACTGAGTTTCTCTGAAGAAAAAGAATATGGTTCTCAATACTCTTTTATGTATACAGTGGTTGAAATTTTACTTTTTAAAAAAGTATTATAATGACATTTTTTCTCAACATTTTGCTTCACTCAAAAGAGTTTTAGAATAGGAACAGCAGACCTGTGTATCATTATTCATTTTGGTAAACTCAAAGCTCCAGACTAGCTTGAGAATAAGAAGTTACTTAGATAAGTAAAGCAACAAGGTTTAAATGGGCAAAATACAATTATAATTAGCAACTTGAAAGTTTTTCAGAGCATACTTAGGATAAATTTTTTGCCTTTAGGCTTCAAAATGGGGAATATGTACTTAGACATTCCTTTGTGAGACAAGATAAAAACAACATGTAGCATTTTGATAGAAAAATAATAATTTCAAAACTGGCAAAAATCCCCTTGGATGTGGAAGACTTCTGTTGTAGATTACAATTATCTTTTTAATAGAACCATTAAACTACTTTGCTTCAATTTATTAAAACTTTTTATATTAGAGCTGTATGACATCACATTTTAGAGCAGTTGTTTCCTCAGTTATGCATTTAGTCTGGGTTCCATACAGAAATCCCAGCAGCCTGGCAGTGTTAAGTAAGCAGTTCTAGCAGTTCACAGTAATAATGAGGATGGGCATTTTAAAAATGGCTTGGGAAAAAAAAAACTTTAGTTATAGACACTAATACTTCAGATACATTGAAATATATTTAAAGAGAATATGAATCATTAGTGACTTAGGGATGAGTCAGAAAAATCATTAAACTTTGTCTCACTTTTACATATATAAAGGGAAAAATATGTAGGTAAAATTATTCAATATCACTCATTTAAAACTTATACTTTTTTAATATGTTTTTTTAATGTTGTTGTTTTGTCCTTGGCCACCTTCTGAGTCTGGTTGACTTATTTGTCCCTAGTCAATATCAGTCTCTCCCATGACTTTAGTTATTACAGTTATACTAATGATTCCTGACTCTGTCTCCAATTGTGCTTTGACTGCTAATTGAACAGCTCCACCTGGATGTTTGATTGGCTCCTCAAATTGATTATTTCTCAAACTGGATTCAATTTTCCAGCACCCCTTCCCCCTCCACTACGTCCCCTCAAGCAACAAACAAAAGGAAAACCTGATTCTCTTACTGGTGGATCAATCCCTAATTTCTTCTCCTCTCACACTGAATCCTTAAGTCTAGTTAATTCTTCCTTGTAAATATCTCGTAAATATGTCTTTCCCTCTATTCTTATGGTCACTATAATCTCTTGCCAGTCTTAATCTTCTCCAGAATATTCTCCACAGTTTAGCCAAAGTGATTCCCCTAGAATCTAGATTATCTAGGTTGTTTTATTGTCCCCTCCTGCTTAAACGTTTTTATCTCATTGCTTATCTCTCCATTGCCCTCCACATAAATTCCAAACAAGGCTTTATAATACTAAGTCAGCCTCATCTCTGAATCACTATCCACTCACCCCAGCCCACCTCTACACCTTTAGAGACTACACTTCCAGCTATACTAGACTAGTAATATGTTAGTTTGAGTATGCTGTGCTCCCTCTCATCTCTACACCTTTGGACATAATATAATATTCCTTCTGCTTGGGCCTTCACCCCCACCCTCCTCAATCTAATCACTTACCTATTCTCTAGGTCTTCCTTTAACATACTTCCCTTGGGAAGCCTATGTTCACCATCCCCATTCTCATAAAGAGTTAGGTACCCCTTCCATGTGTCCCTCCAGAATACCCTATGCTCATTCCTCTTACAGTAGTTATTTCATTGATTATTTTTTGTCACCAAATATGTACATCTTTTCACTTTCCTTCAAAGTGAAGGAAAGGGTGAAAGAAGAAAATAGTAAAACATTTATTTGCATAAAAATATGAAAATAAGTGCTATAAATATTTGATATATTGATTGAGATTGTCAGTTGCCCTGTAAGACAGCTGATTACATGTCAAATATGACAAATGAGGTATCCTGAGGGAGACAAGTTCCAAAGCTCAGAGAGGTTGACAATGGCACCTTTCCTCCAACTTTTAGAACATTGCAAAGTATTGCCTGATTAAATGAGTTCGGGGATTATGTTACCTGGTTTTAACAACATTGTCCATCACAAAGTGGATAATTGGCTTTAAAAATTCCTACAGAGAATTCATGGGTTGAATGTAATGTTAACGATGCAAGCAAAGCAAACAACAAAACTTAAGAGCATACACTTCTATCCTCAGTTACATTAGGAACTTAAAAAAAAAAAAGAGAGATTATGTAATCAGAGCTTATGAGAAATCACCAAAAATCAAGTTAAGTAGATTATCCAAAATATGGATAGGTATACCTATACCTTGCCCAAAGAAATACTGAAATATTATTAGAGAGAGTGTTGTGTGTATGTGCATGTGTGTATGTGTGTGTGTGTGTGTGTATACATATCTTAGAAAGAAATATACATGTGTTGGAAGGTTTATGCTCAGATTTTTTCATAGGGTGCTTTGGAGGTGTTTGGAGGCAATTGCATTAGATTATTAGCTATTTGTTTGCCATCATATTCCCTAGGTCCTACAATACCAGGTACATATACAACACAACAAATCAATAAATATTTGTTGCTCAAATGAATGAGCTCAAAGATTTTTTGAAAAAAATATTTTTCTTACTATTTTAACCTGCTTTTTAACCTTTTTTTTTTTTTTTTTTTTTTCATTGTAACAGTTGTAGGTTTAAAGAGAAATCATGCAGGAAGTATGGAGTGCTCTCCCTCCATTTTTTCCCATTATTAACTGTTCTGGTTTGCTAAAGCTGCTATTATGCAAAATACAAGAAATTGATTGGATTTTATAGAGAGGATTTATTAGGTTACAAATTTCCAGTTCTGAGGCCATAAAAGTATCCAAACTAAGGCATCAACAAGAGAATACCTTCACTGAAGAAAGACCAATGGCGTCCGGAACACTTCGGTCAGCTGGGAAGTCATGTGGCTGGCGTCTGATGGTCTTTTGCTCCTGGGTTATGGTTTCTCCAAAATGTCTTTTGGCGTCTGCCTCTCCTAGCTTCTCTCTCTCAGCTCCTGTGCATCCTTGCTTGTTCTCCCAGGGCATTTCTTTCTAAACATCTGGAGAGGGCATTTCTTTCTAAGCATGTGGGGGTCCTCTCTTAGCTTATCTGGGGTAAAATCTGGGCTTCATCTCTTAGCTTAGCATCTCCAACCAACATCTGGGTCTGTGTTGGCCCTTAGCTTCTCCTGGGGGAAAACTCTGGATTACATATCTTAGCTTCTCTCCAAAATGTCACTCTCACCTTCTCTGAGCTCCTTCTCTCTGTGAGCTCTCTTAAAGGACTCTAGTAAACTAATCAAGACCCACCCTGAATGGGTGAGGTCACATCTCCATGGAAACAACCTAATCAAAAGATCCCACCCACAATAGGTCTGCCCCCACAAGACTGGGGCAGCTTTTCTGGGGAACATAATAAATCTAAACCAGCACATTGACACTTTGCATTAATGTGGTACATTTGTTATAATTGATGAAACAATCTTATAATTATACTATTAACTAAAGATGATAGTCACATTAGGGTTCATTTGTGTTGTGAGGTTTTTAAAAAATTTTTGTTCTGGTAACATATTACAACCTAAAGTTTCCCCTTTTAATCACATTCAAATATAAGATCAGTGCCATTAATTACACTTACAGTGTCGTGCTGCCATCACCACCATCCATTATCAAAACTTTCCCATCATCCCAAACAGAAACTCTGTACCAATTAAGGCTTAACTTCCCATTCTTTACCCCTACCCTGGCCCCTAGTAACCTGTATTCTAGTTTCTGACCCTATGAATTTGCATATTTTAATTATTTCATATAAGTGAGATCATACAGTATTTGTCCTTTTGTGTCTGGCACATATACAACACAATAAATATCTGTTGAACAAATGAATGAGCTAAAAGAGGCTTTTTAAAAGTATTTTTCTTACTATTTTAACCTGCTTAAAAATTTTTTTTTTTATTAGAGAAGTTGTAGGTTTACACAAAAATCATGCATAAAATATAGAATTCCCATATACCACCTGACTAACACCTTGTATTAGCGTGGTACAATGCAATTCATTGCAATTGAATTGTACAAGTTATAATTTATGAAAGAGCAATTTTATGATTGTCCATTGTTTATAATAGTGTTCACTGTGTTGTACAGTCTTTTGTTGTTTGTTTTTTTTATTTGTTATTCTAATAACATATATGCAACTTAAAAGTTTCCCTTTTAACCTTATTCAAATATATAATTCAGTGCTGTTAATTGCATTCCAATGTTGTGCTACCATCACCACCATCCATTACCAAAACTTTACCATCAAGCCACATAGAAAAACTTTATGATAAACCCAAATTGTACAGAATTTCTATTTGGGTTGATGGTAAAATTTTGATAATGAATGGTGGTGATGGTAAGCTGCTTTTAAAAGACTTAACAGCAAATTATAATATTCTCACATTTCAAATTTTTTATTATAGAAAATTTAAAGTATATAAAAAATAGAATAATGTACCCTTCACCTAGCCTTAGCAATGACCAATCTTATCATCTATACTCCACACATCTCATCCTACCTCCATTATGTTCTATATAATTTTTTTCTTTTTAAAAAAGTTTTATTGAAATATATTCATAAACTATACAATGCATCCAAAATGTACAAACAGTGGCTTTTAGTATATTCAGAGACTTGTGCATTCACCACTACAATCAATTTTAGAACATTTTCATTACTCCAAAAAAAAAACCACATATCCTTTAGAAGTTGCCTCTCAGTCCCTCTATCCTTTCCCAGCCCTATATAACCACTAATCTAAAGCTGTCTCTGTAGATTTATTTATATCTACATTTTATATAAAGGGAATCATACGATATGTAGTACTTTGTGTCTGGTTTCTTTCACTTAACATAATTTTTTTTCTAATTTTTTAAAATTAGAGACATTGTAGGTTTACAGAAAAATCATGTAAAAATACAGCATTCCCATATACCACCCTATTGTTTATATTTTCCATTAGTGTTGTACTTCAGTTAAAATTGTTGAAAGAATATTTAAATAGTACCATTGACTATAGTCCATAGTTTACATCAGGTGTATTTTTCCCCATATACCACTCTATTATTAACACCTTGTATTAGTTTTAATTTATGAAAGAACATTTTCATAATTGTACTGTCATCCCTAGTCCATCTTCCACAACAGGGCATGCTGTGTTATACAGTCCCGTATTTATCTTCTGGTACATACATGACCCAAAACTTCCCCATTTTAACCACCTTCACATACATAATTCAGTTCTGTTAATTACTCTCAAAGTAATGTACTACCATTACCACTATCTGTTTCTAAACATTTGCAGTCAACTTAAATAGAAATTCTGCATGAAGTTAGCATCAGCTCCCCATTCTCTACCCCCATCCTATCCCCTGGTAACTTATATTTCAGATTCTAACTCTATGAATTTGCATATATAATTAATTAATATCAGTGAAATCACATATCTGTCCTTTGGGGTCTGGCTTATTTCACGAAACATAATGTCCTCAAGATTCATCTATATTGTTGTATGCATCAGGGGTTTATTTCTTCTTATGGCTGAATAATGTTCCATCATATGTATTTACCACATTTTGTTTATCCATTCATCAGTTGATGGACACTTGGGTTGCTTTTATCTGTTGGCAGTTGTGAATAATTCCGCTATGAACGTTGGTTGTGCAAATATCTTTTTGAGTCCCTGCTTTCAGTTCTTCTGGGTATATACCTAGCTGCGCGATTGCTAGATCATATGACAATTCTATACTTAGCTTCCTGAGGGACCACTAAACTGTCTTTCACAACAACTGCACAATTTTACATTCCCATCAGTAGTGAATGAATGTTTCTACTTCTCCATATCCTCTCCAACACATGTAGTTTTCTGTTTTTGTCATGGTGGCCATTCTAATAAATGTGAAATGATAGCTCTTTGTGGTTTTCATATGCATTTCCCTAATAGCTAGTGATGTTGAACATCTTTTCATGTACTTTTAGCCATTTGTATTCCTCTTTGGAGAAATGTCTATTCAGGTATTTTGGCCATTTTTAAATTGGATTGTTTGTTGTTCTCTGTGGGATTTCTTTATATATTCTGGATATTAAATCCTTGTCAGATAGGTGGTTTCCAAATATTTTCTTCCATTGAGTAGGTTGTCTTTTCACTTGCATGACAGTATCCTTTGATGCACAATTTTTTTTTTTTATTTTGAGGTCTTAACTATTTTTTCTTCATTGCTTGTGCTTTGAGTGTAATGACTAAGAAACAATTGTCTAACACAAAATCCTGAAGATGCTTCCCTGTATTTTCTTCTGGAAGTTTTATAGTCTTGGCTCTTGTATTTAGGTCTTTGATCCATTATGAGTGAATTTTTGTATATGTTGTGAGATAGGGGTCCTTACTATCCTTTTGCATAGGATATCCTGTTCTCCCAGCACCATTTGTTGAAGAGACTATTCTTTCCCAGAGTAGTAGACTTGGCAACCTTCTTGAATATCAATTGTAGATTATAAAATGCTTTGTGTGATTTCAGTCTTTCTAAATTTATTGAGACTTATTTTGTGACTGAACATGTGGTCTTCTCTGGAGGATGATACATGTGCACTTGAAAAGAATGTATATTCTGCTGTTTTGGTTGCAGTATTCTGTAAATGTCTGTTAGGTCTAGTTCATTTATCATACAATTTATGTTCTCTTTTTTTAATTGATCTTCTGTCTAGATGTTCTATCTATTTATGAGAGTTGTTTATTGAAATCTCAAACTAATATTGTAGAGGTGTCTGTTTCTCTCTTCAGTTCTGCCAGTGTTTGCCTCATGTATTTTGGGGCATGGTGATTAGGTGCATAAATATTTATGATTGTTATTTCTTGGTGGATTTCCTCTTTATTAATATATAGTGTCTTACCTGTCACTTATAACATTTTTGCATTTAACGTCCAATTTATCTGAAATTAAGGTAGCTACTCCAGCTCTTTTTTGATTACTCTTTGCATGGAATATATTTTTCCATCCTTTCACTTTCAATCTATTTGTGTCTCATGGTCTAAGTTGAGTCTTTTGTGAAGAACATACAGTTGGATCATGATTTTTATCCATTATGCCAATATTGTTTTTTGTTTGGGAAGTTTAAACCATTAACATTCAGTGTTAATACTGTAATGACAGTAGTTACTTCAGCTGTTTTTGTCCTTTGGTTTTTATATGTCATATCTTTTGTTTTTGTCTTTTTTTTCCTTTATTGCAACCTCCTTCTATATATAGTTGATCTTTTATGATGTATCTGACTGATCCTTTTCTCATTTCTGTATCTGTATATTTTAAAAATACTTTCTTCATGATTACCCTGGGATTTATATTACACAACGTACATCTATAACCTACTAATTTGAAAAGATACCAACTTAGCTTTGGTAGCATACACATTCTGTACTCACTTATCCCTCTGCTTCCCCTCTTTATGTTGTTTTTGTCTCACTTCTTTATATTTTGCATGTACACTATCAGAAAATATACCTTTTTCTTATTCAGTTGTATTCTGTTTCTTATATGAATTAAAGAGTAACATTGTATATTGAGGACACATTGTTATTGGGTGTTGCATTTACCCTTTTAGTCACCCTTACTGAAGATCTTCATTTCTTCACACCACTCCAAGCCACTGTCTCTTCTATTTTTTATTTTTCTTTCAATCTGCAGAATTTCTTTGGTAATTTTGTATGGCAGGTCTCAGTTTCTGTATATCTGTGAATATTTTAAACTCCATTTTTTTAAAATTTTGAATTCAGTTTTATTGAGATATATTCACGTATGCTATCATCTGAGGTGTACAGTCAGCTGTTCACAGTACCATCATATAGTTGTGCATTCATCATCCCAGCCTATTTTTTGAACATTTTCCTTATACCAGATAAAGTAAAAATAAGAATAAAAATAAAAGTAAAAAAGAACACCCAAATCACCCCCCCACCACCACCCTATTTTTCATTTTGTTTCTGTCCCCATTTTTCTACTCATCCATCCATACACTGGATAAAGGGAGTGTGATCCGCAAGGCTTTCACAATCACACTGTCACCCCTTGTAAGTTACATTGTAATACAATTGTCTTCAATAGTCAAGGCTACTGGGTTGCAGTTTGACAGTTTCAGGTATTTACTTCTAGCTATTCCAATACATTAAAACCTAAAAAGGGTTATCTATATAGTGCGAAGAATGCCCTCCAGAATGACCTCTCGACTCCATTTGGAATCTCTCAGCCGCTGAAACTTTATTTCATTTCATTTTGCATCCTCCTTTTGGTCAAGAAGATGTTCTCAGTCCTACGATGTCAGGTCCAGATTCATCCTCAGGAGTCATGTCCTGCATTTCCAGGGAGATTTACACCCCTGGGTAAACTCCTTCATTTCTGAAGGCCAATTTTGCCAGATAAAGCAGTTTTGACTGGTAGTTTTTCTCATTCAGTACTTTAAGTATATCTCACCAGGGCCTTCTCACCCCCATAGTTTCTTTTTTTTATTATTATTATTTTTAAGGTTTTAAAGGTGGCATTTATTGATTGAAAATAAGTGTGTATAAAAGCTCTTCATAGCATGGAATCCATTTTTTAATGAACTTAAAATACATGAAGTCTCCTTAAATCTTCTGCCTTTCATCTTGTGTGTGCTTATAACAACCATCACATTCAAATGGAGGTTAATTTTCAACATTTTACTGAAAAAAAATTAAAAATTCTTCTTTAAGCAGCTCTCCATAGTTTGATACTTTTGGAAAGAGACACATAAAAACACACTGTGGTGGTGTACATTTAACATTTATTACAACTTGTTGATGATGTGATAAAGCAGTGATCATGTGGCCTGAATATTGATCATGATTACAACAAAGCGTAATCCAGCCTGGCATATACAAGTGGAAACGTAAACCGTGAAGACATGTTTAAATACGTATGAGTATGTATAAAAGTGATATTGAAACAGTTATACAGCTTTTTAAAATATAGGGCCTACTAATGCCATTTTACTTCATTCAACTTCACTTTTCTATGAAAGGTGTCGTCATTTCTCTAAGACTTCTGACAGCCAGGCACTACCAACTCCATGGTTTCTGATGAGAAATCAGCACTTAATTGTGTTGTGGTTCCCTTGTGTGTCATGAATCACTATTCTCTTGTTGCTTTCAGAATTTTCTCTTTATCTTTGGCATTTGACATTCTGAGTAATAGTGTGTCTTGGAGAAGGTCTATTAGGGTTTATTCTGTTTTGAGTAGGTTGCACTTCTTGAACATGTATATTTATGTCTTTCATAAGAGTTGGGAAATATTTGGCCATTATTTCCTTGAATATTCTTTTTGCCCCTTTTCCCTTTTCTTCTCCTTCTGGGGTACCCATGAGTCATATGTTTGTGCGCTTCATGCTGTCACTGAAATCCCTGAGATAGTGCTTAATTTTTTCTATACTTTTCTCTGTTCTTCTGATGTTTGATTTCAATTGTTCCATCTTCTAGTTCTCTGATTCATTTCTTCTGCTTGTTGAAGTCTGCTGTTGTATGCCTCTAGTGTATTTTTAATCTCTACTGTTGTGCCTTTTATCCCCTAATTTCTGTTATGTTTCTTTTTAGACTTTCAAATTATTCTTTATGCTCACACATTTTCTTCTTAATATCCTAAATCTCTTTTTGCTTATTTCCCTTCATTTCCTTGAATTCACTTAGGATATTTGTTTGAACATCTTTGGCTAGTTGTTTCAGCATCTGAGTCTGTTCTGAAGTTTCAGTTTGTTCTCTTGACTGAGCTGTATCTTCTGTTTCTTAGTATGGCTTTTATTTTTTACTGATGTGTAGGCGTCTGATTATCTTGATAAGTTAACTCTGAAAGTCCATTTTTCCCTCTTGTCTAGGGTTTTATTGTTGATTGGCTTTGTATTAGGCTCTTCTTTGACGTTTGGTCTAACTTATTCTAGAATTTTAGAATCACCCATGTTTAACTTTTCAGATTTTCTCAGGTCTTTTTCATCTGATTATTGCCCTGGATATGCATCGCAATTTTTAGGATTGTACTTTTTGTGCAGTTGTTTCACCTACAGGAGAGAGCTTTCTTTCCTCTGTTCCTTCTCCCTGAATCTTGATCTGTTTTGTTTTTGTGTACTTTTCTCCCCAGCCTCTATGATTTGTTTATATTCTCTTCTTCACTCAGTGCCCTGTTTTCCTTTTGCTTTTCAGTTCTGGGACCCATCCTATCTTACAGTAGTTCTGTTTAACCCTTTCCCCCACCCCTTATTTTTTTCTTTAAGGCATTTCTGCCTCTGTTTCTTCCCCGTTAGTGTATTCCAACATGGGGAGGCTGATGGGGTCAATCCAGAAAGGTGGGTCACTTTGAAAAGTCCGTTTTGCCTTTTGGTTGTCCAGCCACTGAAACAGGATTGAGTGAGGGCACAGTAGTTCTTGCCAGCATTTTTATAGCAGTCTCTCCCCTCCCCTGGGGAGGGGGGTCTCCTTTTGCATGCAGCACTCCTCAGCAGTTTGTATGCTGCCCTGTCTCTGCAGACTTTGGTCCCTGTGCCTGGCAGTGCATGGAGTTCTAACTTGCTGTTGTGAGTCACTCTATAGTCTGCCTGACCCAGGCCATGCTGCCTTTGGGCATGGGACTGAGTGAGGGGGAGGGGAATGGGAACAGGCCAGTAGTCCAGGAGAAAATTTTCCTACCTGTATTTTTCTGTTTCCTTGATTCAGCATTTGTGGAATCCTTCTCCAGTCTCTACCATCCTCCAGAGTTCTCAGCAAGTGGGATTTGTTCTTTTATTTGCTAAATCTCTTGGGAGGCTTTTTCAGGGGTATCTTCTTACATTGCCATGTTGATGACATCACTCCTCTCTATCTCCAGATCCAAGGACATTCACTAATGTAACTAACTACCTTATGTGCAGTTATCAAGTTCAAGAAATTTAACATTGATTTAAAGCTTACATTCTATATTCCAATTTTTTCATATGTCCGAATAATGTCTCTTTGAGCCTTTTCTCCTCCCCTTCTAGATCCCATACAGGATCATGTGTTGCATTTAATTTCATTGTCTCTTTAGTACTCCTTCTTTTCTCCTCCTCCACCTCCTCCTTTTCCTTCCTTCTTCTGCTTCTGCTTCTTATTCTTCTTCCTCTTCCTTCTTTTTTCTTCTTCTTCTATTGTGGGAGCATATACATATAGCATAAACTTTCCCATCTCAAACAATTCTAGGTATACCATTCAGTGGGATTAATCATATTTACATTATTGTGGTACCCTCACCACCTTCCATTACTAAAACTTTCCCATCTCCCCAAACAGAAACTCTACACCCATTATGCATTAACTCCTCATTTCCCCTGAACTATGCTTTTGGCAACCTGTACTCTAATTTCTGTCTTAATGAGCTTGCATATTCTGTGGTATTTTCTTTGTGGGCTTGAATTTAACATTCTAAATCTACAACAACCTTGTTTTCTTTAATACCAACTTAACTTCAATAGTATACACAAACTATCTTCCTATATCCTGCTGTCCCTCTGTCTTTATGTTGTTCTTATCACAAATTCTATGCTTATACATTTTGAGTCCAAATCTCACCGATTTATCATTATGTGTTTGCATTTGCCTTATGATCCTTTAGGAAGTGAAATGTGGAGTTACAAACCAAAAATACTGGCATTTATATTTACCCATGTCATTACCTTCTAGGGATTTGATCTATTGTCTATTGTCCTTTCCTTTCAACCTGTAGATTCTGTTTACAATCTCTAGTGGGCCAGTCTAGATGTGATGAATTCCCTCAGCTTTTGTTTATTTGGGAATGTCTTAATGTTTCTGTCATTTTTGAAAGACAGTTTTGTTGAATATGGAATTCTTTGTTGTCAATTTATTGCTTTCAGAACTTTAAACATGTCATCCCACTGTCCTCTTGCCTCCACAGTTTCTGATGAGAAATCATCACTTATTCTTATTAAGGCACCCTTGCATGTGACATGTTGCTTTTCTCTTGTGGCTTTCAGAATTCTCTCTTTACCTTTGGCATTTGAGAGTTTAATTATAACATGGCATGGTATGTGTCTATTTGAGTTTATCTTGTTTGAGCTTCTTGAGCATCTTGGATGTGTGTATTCATGGCTTTGGTTAAATTTGGGAAGTTTTCAGTCATTATTTCTTTGAATATTTTCTCTCCCTCTTTGTCTTTTTCTTGACCCTAGGAATTTCCCTGTTTACAAGGGTATAGTGTTCCCTGGGAAACACTGCACTTTATAGCCTACAGCTAGCAATCCCTTTTCCCAGGCAGCATGATTTAACTGCTTTCCCACAGTGTTCTGTAGGAGGGGTCTTTGAGCTGCTTTCTACGTGCAGGGCAAGTTCTGGGATGGTGGGTCCCTCACGCCACCACTAGACAGATTGGGCCAGACATATATGCTCCCATTATGTGCACAAGGGTTATTCAGTTCTTTCTGGAACTGGAACCAGGGATCTGCACTCTGTTGGCTGGCTCTTTCACCTAACCTTAATGGGTGGGGGAAGCACCAGCCAGGGGCACCACAAGATCTTACCTCTTTTAAGTAGCCTTTTTCTTGATTCGTCAACTTACTTTGTTCCTGTAGTCCTTTGACTGTTTTCTGGATGTTTGAGAAAGATGTTTCCACCAGTTCTTGCTGGTTATTCAAAGCTTCTGTATGTGTTCAGAGCCCTGACGTGTCTCACTCTCCCATCTTGAACCTGGCAGGGCTGTCTGGCCTTCCTTGTTCTTAGGTTTCTTGAGTATATATAAGTAGAATTGTCATATTGTAGTTAGATACGTTTTTAATTTACTAGATATTGTAAATTGCTCTGTCTACCAGCATTGTATGAGAGGCCTTTTTTTTCCACATTCTCAACCTATATGCTTTAGCTTGTACTTTTATACAGCTGTATGCCATTAATGCCACTGAACTGTACTGAAAGAGGAGACTACTTATAGCTGACTGTGATCTTGATTTAGGGCATTTTAGAAGAGAATGTATCTAAAAGTCTAGACCAGAACTGGCCAATAGAAATATGAGTCATATATATAATTTTAAATTTTCTACTACCCACAAAAAAGTGAAAAGAAACACGTGAATTTAGTTTTGATAATTTATTTTATTTAATCCAATATATTAAAAATATTACCATTTCAGCATGCAATCAATATTCATAAATTATTATTGATATATTTTTCATGTTTTATAACATTTTCAAAATCCTGTGCATATTTTACACTTAAAGCACATCTTAATTTGGACCATCACAATTCAAATACTTAATAGCCACATGGGACTATTGGCTCCCATATTGAATAGTGTAGGTTTAGCTTAACATAACAAATGAATACAACTACAACATCAAAAACTTAATTCTATAACACAAATGTGACATTTAATTTCAAAGTCATATTTAAAAGGTTTCTTATTCCAGTCACCAAGTACATGTTTATTTAGCCTTTCAAAGAATAGCAAGCTGAATTTATTTTTCCTAGATTTCTAGGGAATAATCTGATTTAGATTTATATTACTGAATTGCTGATTTCTCCTCCCATATTCATGGCATGAAAGGTCAAGATAGATGTGTTAGTTTTCTATTGTCATATAAGAAATTACCACAAAGTGAGGGGGCCCAAAATACACACATTTATTATCTCACTGTTCGGTATGTCACGAATCCAGGCAGGCTCAGCTGCGTTCTCTGCTTGAGATCTCACAAGGTTGAAGTCAATGTGTTGGTCAGGCTGGACTCTTACCTGGAAGCTCAGGGAAGAATCTGCTTTCAAACTTATTCAGGTTGTTGGCCAAATCCATTTCCCACAAGGTCTGAGGTCACCATTTACTTGCAGTCTGTAAAATCGGGACTACTCATTGCTCCTAAAGGCTACCCACATTCCTTCTCAATGATTCCTCCCCCATCTTTGAATCAGCGATAGTACTTTGAATCTCACTGGCTTATCTTTCTTCTGCCATCAAGAGAAGCTCTCTGCTTTTAAAGGCACCAGCAGATTAGATGAGGTCCACCCAGATAATCTCCCTATCCTAAGGTCAACTGTGCTATATAACATAACACAATCATAGGAGTACTATCACAATAGTATTCACAAGTCCTGGGGATTTGAGCAGGGCATGTTTGAAGACCAATTTTAGGTATTCTGCCCACCACGGGAGAAAAGCAAGATGTAAGAGCATATTAATTATTTTGTTTAGAGGTGTTTTTCAGGATTTGAAAAACCAATACCATTTATTTATTTATTTTTATTTTTAAGCAATTTTATAGAGATATATTCTCATATCATACAATCCATCCAAAGTATACAATCAGTGGTTCACAGTATCATCTAGAGGTCTTCTCGTTTCACATTTGAATGAAAGAAAAATAATCTGCCCATTTCTTATTGTCTCAATACCTAGCAACCTGGTGCAAGCTACCATCAGCTCTTACCTCAGCTACTGCTGTCTCTCTTAACTGGTATTTTTGGTTCCGCATTTCTCTCCCTTCAGTCAGTTTTCAATACAACAATCAGATTACTCCTTTAAAACTGGAAATGGATCATGTTGCTTTTTTGCTTAAAACCTATCAATGGCTTCAAATTGTAGTTTAGAAAATAATAAAAAATGCTTGATGAGGCCTACAAAACCATGCCTAATCTTTCTCCTGGCTTCATCATCTGTTCTCACCTTCATCAATGTCTACTTTTGCTCAGTTACTGTGCTCAAATCATGGTGGTCTTGATTTAGTTCCCAGAACCTGCCATGATCAGTCTGCCTTCAGGACTTCTGCATATTTATTTTCTTTGCCCAAGCAACTTATTCCCCTTCTCTCCACTTGCCCAACTTGACCCTTACCATCTTAAATATCTCCTTCTCATAGAGGTTGTCTTAGTTTGCCAGGGCTGCTATAACAAATACCACAGAATAGTTGGCTTAAACAACAGGAATTTGTTGTCTTTCAGGTTTGGAGACCAGTGGTCCAAAAACAAGGTGTCAGCAGGATCATGATTTTTCCGAAGTAGCATTCTAATGGTTTGCTTGCTGGCAGTTCATATCTCAGTCTCTGCCTCCATCACATGGCCATCTGCTCCTTCTGTCTCCCACTTCTGTGTTCAAATTTCCTTTGCTTATAAGAAATCCAGTCATATTGGACTAGGGTTCACCCTGATTTAGTTAATTAGTTTAGTAATTAATAACATATTCATAGTTCCTATTTACAAATGAGTTCACATCCACAGGACTGGAGGTTAGGACTTGAACATGTTTTTATGGGGGTCATGATTCAATACATAACAGGTGTTTCCTTACCTCTGGTCTAAATTAGGTTCTGCTTTTTTACTTTCATAGCATCCTTTACTTTTTCTTTATATCCACTTACCACAATTTATACTTATTTATATTTATATTTGTTGTTTAATGTCTCTCCCTCAGACTGAGAGCAACAAATAAAGAATGTTTTGTTCACCTTTGTGTCTGGCACATGGTAGGCACTCAGAAAATGTTTGTTGAATAAATGAATGAATCTTCAACTTTTTCTTCTACTTGGTCTACCAGATTGTTTCCTTTCCAGATTTCTATAGGTCTAATATCATCCCCTTTTTTCTCTTTATTTTCCTCCTCTGTTCTCTTCTGAAGAGATGGGGAAAGAGAAAGAATACAGCTATTCCTTCTTTTCCCGCTTAAAGCTTAGCTTCCTAGCTTCCTACGTTGTTTTGTTGGCACGCTTGTTTATTGTTTTGTGTTTGTTAATATTTTCCACTAACTGCAGAAATATATTTGTAGGTCTCATTACCAATTAACACTTTACAATTTTGCAAATGAAAATTCTCATGGAATTAAGAGTATTTTCATGTAAATTCTTTGAGAATATTGTGAAAAATTACAAGTTTGAAGAATAATACTGTATAGAGAGGGATGAAGTAGATAAAAGACTTAGAGTATTCTTAATTCCTTGAATGTATTTTATGTATTTTCCCTTGAAACTTTACATTCTGGTATACAACCCTGAGGCAGACCAGTCCATTACATCTTACCTTAAGTCATTAAACAAAAAGAACCAAAAGACCCATCTGCTGGTTAGAAATATCAAACCGTATTACTACAGAAACATCTTTTAAAGTTACTGTCTTTTATAGATTAACATACATGACCTGCTTTTACCACAAGGCACAAGCTCTCTAATCTTTGACCTTTATATAGTAATTTCTTACTCTGTTTTTTCTACTTTGTGAATCTAAATATAAAAACTAAAACTGAAATTGCTTATTAATAAGGCTGTTTTTTGAGAAGAATTTTGTGCTATAGTTATGTCCACCTTTGCAAAAGAAAAACAAGCAAGAAAATATAAATTAAAATACCCTTAAGATGATATATATAGTATTTATAAAATTGTGTTTCAGTATGTGACTACAAATATATATATATATATATATATTTGTATGTTTTATGTATATATGTTCTTACTTAGACTAAAATTCTAGAGGGCAGGAATCATGTTGTGAACATATTCTTTATTGAACCCAGTAAGTTACCACATAAATATAAGAAATAACTGTCATTTAATCAAGCTATCACTGATTTTGTAACAGAATGACTTCTCAAGTTTTGGAATTTGAATTCTGGCAACTATGAATATTTGTTAGCTCAAAGAGTTTTGGTTTAAGGCAATTTATAAATACAGTCTGATCTATTACTTGGGAAGGGATGTGTCTTAATAGTCACAATCTACTTATATGCAGCCAGAGGAATAAAAATATTTTTCGTCTTTTCAAGGTCATATGGAAATTTAACTGTGCATCTAGGAATAATTTCGGTCTTTTAAAACAGATAAATACAATTTTGCATTTGAAAAAGTGTCTTTGCCAGAGTGTTGTTTAATCCTGATTGACAAATATAAATATCTTTCTGAAAGACTTAAATAAATAACTTGTAGGGTCAGCATTGTTGTACTTTAATAGTAGAAAGCAGCCCCTTATTGTTGTTGCTACTACATTTATTGAGAGCTTGTTCAGGCACTGTTTTACCTTTATTACCTCATTTAATCCTCATAAAAGCATATGATATAGGTTCTATTATTAGCCAGTTTTGCAAATGAGAAAGCCCAGGCAGAGAGTTTAAAGAATTTAGTCAAGTTTTCACCATCAGTTCCATCATTAGGACTTAAACCTAGGCATTTTGACTCAGGAGGTTATAGCTATGAACTTTCATTTTATGATTGTCATGCTGCATGTTGCAAACATATTTCCTACAGGGAAAAATCTCAGTGAAGATCCATATGTAGAAATTATGTTTGAATTTTTACTGCTGCCATTGCTTAGTTCAGGCTCTTATTAATTCTTGCGTTGATTACTAAATTCCCTCCCACTAGTCTCATTTCCCTCTAATCTAGCTTCACTAGATTTTCTAGCATTACTAAACTCACTGCCACTAATTCCCTCCCACTAGTCTCATTTCCCTCTAATCTAGCCTCACTGGATTTTCTAGCATTACTAAACTCACTGCAATTCTCTGAAGATATTACATTATTTATTGCTGCTATGCCTTTGTAGATGCTGTTAGTTCTGCATGGAATATCCACTTTCCTAGCTATAACTAACTTCCTTTTATTTTGTGGCGTGGGGTGGATTGGGGCTGTATTTTAAATTTATCTTCAATCTAAAAAATCCTTCTCACTCATAAATAGAGAAATGTAAGGGCTTTGCACAAAATGTGTCTTTCAACTCTTTCCTCTAATGAAAGAAAAGAAAAAATTAATAATAAATGAATCTTATTAAAAATACAATTTAAAATTCAGTAATTCTTTAACCATAGACTGAAAAAATAGTTATAACTTGGCATAGAGTTCATAGCAATGGCAAAAATTAAATATGTATATGTGTGTATATATATATATATATATATATATATATATATATATATATATATGTTCATTTATTAAGATACCTGGAGGTTTTTTTTCCATTTAGTACTTGACTAATCCTGCAACCTATTTAATTTTTCAATTTCAGTATTAATTATTGAAGTAGCCAAAGGAACCTATTTTATATACGTTTTTAATCTCTTATGTAGTAGCCATCAACTCAACAAAATGTCTCTTTTGTAAAGATCAACCCCCATCATTGGATCCATATGTTATAGCACAGTTTTGTAAGCATTATTGTAAAATCATTATTTTTTTGTATAATACATTAAAAAATGGCTTAAAGTAAAAGCTTGTCCTTCAGAGCCAGAATTTCATTTTATATAGCTTTTTAGTTTATGTTCAACAAATAATATTAAAATAAAACCTTCCTTGACTGTCAAGGAAAGGAGGAGGAAATAGGAAGAGTGATAGATTTTTCTAGTGGAGGTCTGTAAAAATATTTTGAAGATTAAAGTGTACTGAAGAAATTTAAAATAAAGGTATTTTTTCAGAATGAGACCTCACAAATGAATAATAAAAAAGTACATTACATGTGTATTTGTGGGGGAAAAACCCTAAAAAAAAAGTACATTAAGGTTATATTCATTCTCAAACCAACTAATTAAACATTATAATGGAGGAGTCCATTAAATAATTCATATATTTTATGTTTTTACATAGGTTATCAAAGCAAGAAACTGAATTTCTTCTCATTTCCCCAAGGACTACAGAAGGAGATTTTAATTAATTAAGACTTGCTATGCGGCATTTTTTTAAAAAAGCTTTTTATTTTACTCTAACTTTTGAAGGGGTTGTCAAAATAAAGATAGCCTTATGTGTGGCTTAGTAATTTTTGAGTTTAATGCGTACCATTAAAAAATTATTATAGTTATTTTTCCCTTAGGCATATATGTTCAGCTATTTAAAGCAAGACGTTAAATCATTTGGTATTTTGTAATATGTACAATTAACAGTAAATCCTAAAGAAATAGGACTAGAGTTAAAGACGGTATCCTTTTTTTGAAACTGACATTAACAGAGCTTATTTTCTATACTTATTCACGTGTTTTCCACCTCATTACAGAAAGAATCTCAAGTGGCAAATTAATTTTTACTATAATGGAAATAATATTTATTTATTCATCAAAAAAACCATTAAGTATCTACCGTATACCAAGCACTGTGCTAAATGCTGCTTATACAGAAATAAAAAGTAAATTCCTTTCCTCAAGAAGTATGAACTTCCGAGGAAAAGTCAGACAAATTAATCAGCAAGTACAATACAATGTGAGTATAATAATAATGATTATTATTATTAACTGTTACGTATGAAGCAATGTACTAAGCACATTATATGCTGTTATTCTGTTTTTCAGATAAGGAAATTAATGCTTAGAGACATTAGGTGACTTGTCCAGGGTCATACACAGTAAGTGGTAGAATTAGGATTTGAATTCAGGTATGTTTGACTCCAAATCTTGTTACCTTGTGCCAACCTAGGCTGGAACGTGTGTCAATGTAGGTGGATACTGGAAGGGAATGCTTGAGTTGAGTTTAGAAAGACAAATAGGAATTAGCCAGGAGGCAAAGTAAACTGAAAAGCACTTCAAGCAGAGAATGCCATATGGAAAGGCATGGAGATGAGAAAATATAGTTATTTGGGATTTGCTAGCGAACTTTTATTTCTATAAATGAGGGTAAGCCTAGGAGTGACCAGAGGTATTCATTCATTCAATCAATAACAGGCACTATAGACTTTGTATTCACTGCAGTTTCTAGGAAGTTATTGGAATTTTTGAAACTACAAATCATAGTAATGCCACTCTTCTAAAACAAAATGCCGCATAAACAGGAAGCAGGAGAGCCTTATGCTCTTATTTCTGCCCTCTAATTTGTTTTATTTGGCTGTTAGAACAATGGCTTCTAAATTGTAAAATCTCTTTCTTTCTCTTTCTTTTTTTTTCTGATCATTTCTCTCATCATGCTACCTGATGCCAAGCTGTGTGGAGATTTTAGAACTGAAGACTTCCTAAAGTGTTCCCATTTCAACTATGCTTAAATCCTATTTACTTCCTAAAAATTATGAAAGGATAAGTATGTTACTCAGTATCAGTATCCACTGTATGACCTTATCTTTCAGAAAATAAAATTGCTAAAACAGATCCTTTCATGGACATGTCTGGAGAGGTAGAAATACATCAAACTTCTGGATGGATATACAGGACAACATAAGACCATGTCCCAGATCATAAATCAGTATATAAAATCTAGAAAGTAGAGAATAGTTTTTCTGAGTTTGAAGGAATGATGTTAATAGACACATTTATCATTCAGTAAGAGAATTATTGGTCTTCTCTACCCTTTCAATCTAAAAAGACAGACTTCAAAAATTATTTCAAATACTATCTCCTACTAGAAGAATTTCCGAGGTCATTTGGAAGTAATCATTTCCTCCCTTGAACTACCCGAGTATTTTAAAAGATACTCAATAATTCCTTCCTTTTTATTTTGTCATTTGTATGCGTATATTATCTCCTCTATTACACTGCACCTTCCCTGAAGCAGAATTCATGTTTGGTCCTCAGCACTAAGCTGAGTGCCTTGTACGCACAAGGCACTGAGTTAATATTTAATGAATTAAAGCATAGCATGTATATCATAAAGTAAATCATTAGAGTGGTCTTTCTCATGTTTTAAGTTTTGACCGTGAAGTACATACATCAGAATCATCTGGAATATTTTGTTAAAAATGCAAATTCCTATGCTGCTGCCTACTGAATAAGAATTTCTTGGAGTACCAGGAATGTGTTTAAAAAAAAAACTCTAGGTAATTACGATGCATGCTAAAGTTTGAAAAACATTTCATTAGGGAGAATGCATTTACATGAAATTATAGATATGTATAATGTTAAAAATAATAAATTAACAATTAGTACACATAGTAAGTTATAAAATATAAGAAGAAAGAAATGAATAAGAGATTTTCAGTGCAATTTTTTCCATCTGTCATCAGATATCAGTATTCAATCTTTTGGAATTTTCAGTCTTAAAAAATATATTTAAATTAAATAATTTAGACTATTGGTGACCATTCTCTATGAATGCATTTGAAATAAAGCACCATAATTAAAGACTGTGAAAAAATGCATTGAGCCAAGCAGTGGCACATTCTTATGTTACTGTATGGATAGATTGCCTTTTAGGGCATCATACCTTATAGATTGTGACTAATAGTTTTATTGTCAGAAATAGTGCGATTTAGATAACACATGACAATATATATTTCTTATCTTTCTCTAACAAAAAATTATATTCTAGATTTACTTGTCTATAGACATTTTATCTGTGATTTTAAAAAATATGACTATCTTGGTTTATGCATTGTTGGAATTGACAGAGGCTAGGATAAGCTGTAGCAAACAAGTCCAATATAGATCTTCATCCAGGTAGTTCTTTTATTTCTAATGTGATGTAATAGTTTTATAAACTTAAGCTGTCTTTATTAGAATAATAAAGATAAGTTACACTTAAATAATGCTGTAGAGCACTGTTCAAGTACTTTGCATATATTAATTCATTTAAACCTGACAACAACCAAATGAGGTAGGTACTGTTACCATCAGCATATTACAGATAAGAAAACTGAGGTAACACAGTAAGAGGTTTGTCCAGGATCACACAGCTGGTAAGTGGTTAGGATGTGAACTTGTACAGTCTAGCTTCAGAGTTGGTATTTTATTTGACTTTGTCATATCCATTATCAGGAGCTATTTACCGCAATTAAATGACAAATGTTTCCAAGTAAAGCTTTGAAACAAATTCAGTCTGCATCTAACCATTATCTTTTTTTAATTGTTTAACACTATTCCTGCTTTGACTGATTACATGCATTGATATCTAGATTTCTTTATTTAAAATTAGTTGGATTTCAAAGGATTATTTTAGCATGCTTTTCTTGATGTTTGTAATTGTAGTAGATGATCATCTGTAGTAAAAAAAAAAAAAGAAAATATTCATATCTTCAGTACTCTGACCAAAGTAAAAGTCCAGTCATTTTCCTTTTCAGAAGCCATTGGAATGCTTACATAAATTTGTGAGCTGATGATTTTAAACATTATACATTAAAAAAAGTGTATGTATGTGTGTGTATTCTTTCTGATAAAAAGTTACCAACATGTTTTTCTACAAAAAGGTTACATTTTTAAGAATGTTTAAGTGATACATGAATAAAATATTTGTCCTTGGATCTGTGTCATTTTCTCATTTTTAATTCTCCAAATTGGTCATTTTAGGTGTCTTCTAATTGCTTTGTTTTAATAAATACTGAAAACAATTTAACCACCTTATAGAAATATGTAACTTACGAATGTTATACATTAGACTGTTTCAATATGTTAATTATGTTTAAAAATAAATCTGTCCCTTCAAAACACTAACTTGCCCAAGAGGTTTAATTGAATACCACCAAGCTTCTGTTAGAACAGTGCAGCTCAGAAGAGGACACCCAAATTAGAGAGAAGCCCAGAATAGAATATAAAGAGAGATTTTTACCCTCAGGATAAAGGTTTCCAAAAAGGGAAGATGGGTTAAAGGGAAGATGGGCTATAAGAATCTTGAATAAGAAGATCATGGGTATGCCCAATCATATGGCTCTTATTAATATAATTAATATGTATTAATTCTTCAAAGCAAATTTATAATATAGTGAGTTGAAAATCAGTACAAACATAGAATTATGTGTGGAAGTATTAAAGGAGAAGGATCACTTAATTTTAGATTTTATGTGAGGAAAGATATTTCTCGAATTTTTTTGTTTTGACGTATCTATATTGTCATTTTATTAATAGTGGAAAAAGAATGTACATTACTTATTTATGAACAAAGTGTTTTTCTATTCTAAATTTCATGTCAATAGGAAACTTAAGTAAATTTTAAATGTAAATCAAAGATTTGATTGTGCTACTGAATAAGTACCATTTTGATGGCTAGGAGGAGTCGAACATAGTGAAGAAGAGGGCCAAACAAGCATCTTTAGAAGAGTACATAAGTCATTTAATAATTGTTGAAAGAATGAAAATGCCCTATTTTTCAGATAAATTGAATTTTACTTTTTTATACCAGGTATTTATTCTGTTTAACTATTTCTTAGAGTTTTTACTAGAATACAAGCTCCATGAAGGCAAGGACTTTGCTTTGTTCACCACTGAATCCTCAACACCTAGAATAGTGAATACTTAGTACATAGTAGGTTTTCAATAAGTATTTGATGAATTAATGAATATATGTTTATACACATTTTAAGTAGCATTTTTTCCTAATTATGTAAAAAAAAATTTCATAAGATGTTTTGAAACTACAGGAAAGAAGAAAATGAAAATTACTTGTATTTTGCTGCTTCAAATAGCCAACTTTTAGGAATATTTTTCTCTAGTCCTTTTTTTCCTATGCAAATACATAATAAAATTGAGATCATACTTAAATATATGTGTGTGTATATATAAATATATAGTTTTGTGTCTTGCTTTTTAAAAAACTTTAGAAAATTAAAATCTTAGTGTGGTAACATATACTTAACATAAATTTTCCCATTTTAACCATTTTTAAGTGTACAGTTCTGTGGTGTTAATTACATTCACAGTGTTTTGCTACTATCACCACCATCCATTACCAAACTTTTTCATCACCCCAAACAGAAACTCCGTACTCCGTTAGGTAATAATTCCCCATTCCCCACTCCTTCCAACCCCTGGTAACCTTCTTTTTTAAGGAAATAACATTCAATTGTATGTATGTACCACATTTTGTTTATCCACATCTGTTGATGGAGACTTGGGTTGTTTTCCACAAGTGGGTGTTGTGAATAATGCTGCTATGAACTTGGTGTAGAAGTGTCTGAGTCCCTGTTTTCAATTCTTTGGGATATATAACCAAAAGTGGAATAGCCAGGTCTTATGGTAGTTATGTTTAGCTTTCTGAGGAACTGCCAAACTGTTTTGTACAGCAGCTGCATCATTTGACATGCATCATTTGACAGGAAATGTTTTGTTTTGTACAGCATCTGCATTATTTTACAACATTTTACAAAGATTTCAATTTCTCTACATCCTGGCCAACACTTACTATTTTCCATTTTTTAAAAAATACTAGCCATCCTAGAGGTGTGAAATGGTATCTTATTGTGGTTTTGATTTTGATTTTCCTAATGACTAATGATGCTGAGCATATTTCATGTATGCCCTTTTTTCTTTTAACACATTAAAGTGAGCATTTTCCCAAATCATTCCTTGAAAACATATTGTTAAAAATTCATAAGGTCCTAGTAGAGTTTTGCCCAAATCCAGAGTAGGAAATACATTTTACTTTGTGGCCAAGATCATACATAAATATTTAATTGTATCAAAAATTTTATAAAACATTTTTATAATGTTTTATAAAGCATTACTAAATGTGATGTACACTGACATTTCCTGTTCTATTTCATTTTTAAAACTGTATATCATATCCTCCAAATTGATTTTACATCTTACTAATCAGTTGCAGCCCATGGTTGAAAAAACATTGTACTCCTGTACTAATACATTGAAATTTAAGTATTACTTTTTTACTGGACAAATTTGGTTCTTTTGATTTTTTGCCACTAGGTATAAGTAATTAAAAGTATGTATGAGTGTATTTACCAAAATAACTCATACTGGTTGTAAGAAATCATTGTTGAAGTGTTAAACAGTAAAGTCTTAATTAATTGGTTATGTATCCTTTCAGATTTTTCTGTGCATTCATACATTCTCTATATACACACACAGTTTTATTTTTTTTCCTAAACAAAAATAATAATATCCTACACCTTTAAAACTTTAAAGTTAGTGTATCATATCGATATGTAGAGATTTGCCTCATTTATCTGTCCATTGGATTGTGCTCCACTATATGTGGATCATAATGTAATTTTTCCATTATGAATGAACGTATGTGTTGTTTCCAACTTTTTATGTATCAAGGAATGCTGCAATGACTACACTTAGACATAAATCTCTGTGCACTTCTACATATATTCTTGTAGAGTGAATTCTTGTGAGACTGCTGGAATGTGCAGTATGCACGTTAATTTTTTTTGTTTTGCTGCCAAAATACCCTTCAAAAAGTTTATATCCGTTTCCACTACCTTTCATAAGTATGTGAGAAAAGTTTCCTCATGTTGTCAACATTGGATATCTTCAAACTTAATTTTTGTTTATCTGATGAGCAAAATATATGTGTTTAATTTGAATATATTGGTTTAGCATCTTTTCATATGCTTATTGGCAATTGTATTTCTTTTATAAATTGCCTGTTTATATCCTTTGCTGATTTTTGTGGTTTTTTCTCTTTATTATTGATTTGTATGAAATTTTCATGTGTTATGGATATTAGCCTGTTGAGTGTTATGTATTGCAAATGGATTCTCCAGTATGTAAATTATTTTAAAAACTGTATTATGGCTACTTTTTCTATAGAGAAGTTTCAATTTTTGCACTTGGTCAAATCACCTAATTTGTTTTCTTTATAAATTCTTGGATTTGTATCATATTTAAAAAGGTCTTCCTGACCTACCCACCTATTCTTTTATATTTTCTTTTTTATGTTATAAAAAGAAGCTATATTTATAGCTTTTTTATCCATCTAGTATTAATTTTTGTTTCTGTTTTAGATACCATTACATTTCATTATTTAAAATTGATATATCTAATCATTACTTCTGATAATTCAACAACACATAAATAGGAAGATTGGAGAGTTTGTGAAGGGAAGTTATAACTTTGTTAAAATGCTTGAATTGGAATCTGGAATTCGATGATGTAGTTGGCTGGTGCATGAATGTAAGATTTACAAGCTGTTGGAACAAGAGTAGATTTTTTTTTAATTTACTTTTTAATTTTTTTTTAGAAAAAAAATATTATTGAATAAGCATTAAATCAGAATGTAATGCATCACAGACAATCCACTAAAGAGATTGTAAAGAAATAAATCTCACCCTTTTATATAGCCAAGCAGATACAACTAATTGCATACGTATTTTCAAGATAAACAATAAATAGTCTTCAGTTAAGAGGACTTGGCAGCATAATTTGTCAAGCCTAGTTTATTTTAAATTCAGCTGGTAATTAGGGTGGTCTTTTTGTTTGATAATTGCCTCTATCCAAAGGAATAATGAAACTTTTTATATCAGATAGTTACAACTTGGAGCTAGACACCTTAGCTAAATTCCCATGGAAATGGGGAGATGGGGTGCTACTTTCTTGATGTGTACATTTCAGAGAAATAGTTCCTAGGTGCTTGAGAAAGACATTCTTGGGTTGTAAAGCAGGCAAAAGGCATATTTAGCTTTTAAAAAGATACACATACATCTCAAAGAGGCAGGGGAAGGCTTGACAAGTTTTTTAAAATAATGCTCTAGGAAGAAGGAAGGAGATAGGGGTCTGTTTCCCTTTTTGCATCAGGGAAAATATATATATATATATTTTTCAGTTTATTTTTACCTGTACAATCCCCTTTTATCTCCACTGCTGTCTCTACTTTTCTCTGGGCAGGTTGCGGCCATGTAAATAACAAGTGTACAGTAAAATGCAAAGCAAAGAATTTTGGGGGATTACAATAGGTTGAATTTGAAAATTTGGTATATTTGCCTTGAAGAAATAACCCTTAATTATTTGTACCAGTTTTGAAAGGTTAAGCTAGATTTCTGATTAGCAACGCACAAATTTCTCCTTTATCATACATTAATTTTGTGAGTTGTGCTGTCTTTATAGCTGTACTTTTAAGTGATTAACTATTTCAGTATTATTTTGTAGTACCTTACAAAGTTTTACCCAATCCAACCCAAAGGAGTAGCTTAACACTGGAGCCTGATAATTTAAAATTTGAATTGTTTTTTTCATAAGGCCCAATAAATTTTTTTCTGAGTTTTTGTCAATCATATAAGTAATTTCACATTTATATGAATGTTTAGGCCCTTCAGTAATTATTTTATCTTCCCAAATAAGTTTTCCTAGATGTGAAAAGTGTAGATATTTTGGAGGTAGGAAAAACATTTAAACAAAAATGCAGATTTCTCAACAGGCTTCATGACTAACCAAGTTCACTTGAAACATAGTGTATGTGTGACAAATTCTTGCTGACATTTTCTCTCTTAGATAATGGTAAAATCTTTGTATATTTGTATGAGAAAAAGTCTTGAAGGAAATATACCAATTTTTAGCAGTGATTTTCTCTGGATGTTGAGATTTTTAAAATTTTCTACTTAACAATGTTTTTTTCCCCACATCAAGTGTTAATTGTTAAGTAATGATAATATAGAGGGAGGTAAAGGTTGCAATGAAGGGCTCTTCCCCTCTGGATCTATTTAAAGCCAAAGAGGAAAAATTGGTGGGGTAAGAATGAAAGAAACCTTTGGAGACAAAATGACCATATAATTATATTTTGTGATAAGTGAGGTAGAGAATTCTACAAGTAGTTGCATATGTACATAGGCTTGATTGTAAGAAGGAAAGTTGCAAAAAATGAAAATTGTTTTTTCACCTGAGACTAGGAAAATTGGGAAGCACTAAAAAAATAATTGAATAATTATAAATTATGCTGCTGTTTAAAAAGGCAAAAGAGCAACTAAAACTACTGTGACTCCATTTGTGTAACTGAGAAAGTAGGATTTTTAAGGACTGATTATGATTACTGAGTCATTATATAGGTATACCTTTTTACTTTTTGGCATAATAGAGCAGACAGAGGGAAATACCTGAAACCTGAATTGTAGTCCAGCTGCCTTGATCTCTGATAATGAATGTATAGCCTTTATCTTGTGCCTCTGTGATTGTAAAAACCTTGTGACTAACACTTGTACCCATTTATCCGGTTTTTCGATTTCAGAGTCTTATGATCACTAAAGACAGCCCCTAATGTTTATTAATGAAGGGTCTTGAGTCAGCCCAGAACTAACCCACCCCAAGTCCAAGTTTATCTTGATAACCAAAGCTGGATCTAACCAAAATGGGCCTGCCTGACCTGTGCAGTAGCTTAGACTTTAACCTATAAGTCACCTATACCTCATAATATTAAAAATCAAGCCCATCATCATATTAAGGCTGCCATTTTCTGTGACTAAGCATGTAATCAATCTGCGCATGCTCAATAATTAGATCATTTCTGATTACATGATCTGGGGCCATTGTACTCATTATCCTAAAAACTGCCTATCTTTTGATGCTATAAAACTGTCAGAATTACTACAGTTCGGGGAGACAGATTTTGAACCCTTAGGCCATTGCTCTCCTTCATGCCTAGCAATAAACTCTTTTTCTCTTTGAAACCCCAGGAATTTGTCATTTGAGTGCATTGATCAAAAGAATCTACTGCCTTGGTCCAGTAACACTTGGAGCAATCTTAGTTCAAGTTTTTTAAAGGATATTTATAGAAGAAGAACATGGAAAAGTGGCACAAACATTTAAGTTTGTCAGAAAAACTAAAATTCAAAATAGAGGTAGGGAATATGCTAAAGATATTTTAAAGATTTCACAATTGTTTTCGGAAACAACATATTTTGACTTAATATTAACAGCTCCTATTTTGTTTACATATTTTCCATCCTGGAGAACAACCTTTGTTCTGCAATAACAACAAAAAATCACCTTAGTATAAAAGAATTAAATCCAATATATGTGAAATTAGTTAAGGAAGCATTTAACTCATAAGACTTTGTTTCCTAATCTGAACTAATTACATCTGAGGATGCTGTGAGAACTTGTAGGTGAGGAAGCTGTACTTTGAGGAATTATTGACAACAGGAAAATGAAAAGATTGGAGGTAAGCAATAAGTAAGAACATTGATTACCTGTTGACCAAATTCAGGAATGGATTAATGGACTTTTATGCAAGTAATGAAAATAATTTGGAAGTCTGTATAGCAACATGGACTGAACAAAAGGGTTTAAGAAATATAATATGACTAAATATATAGTCCTGTACTTGCATTGAAAAAATCAACTGTATGATTTTTTACAGTTGAAAAAGAATGGATGAAGGATAAATATCTTAATGGCAACATTTATGACAGGGAATTTTATGGTTAGTAGATTTAACATGAACCAACAGGATGATTTACCTACTGAAATTTGATATATTATAATTGTTTGAATAAGGAAGGTTGGTTAGGCCATTCCTGGCAAGTATCCAAATTTAGGTACTGCATTTGAGGAAGCTGGCATATGTCCAATGATAGCAGTATCAGCCTTTTGTCATGTGGAAAAAAGGATTAGACTTAATCTGAGCCATAAAGCAGCTGGGACCAAAGATTAGAGAGAGATTTCAGCTCAAAAGAATAGTTTTCTAGTGATTGTAACCATCTAGAGAAGAGGCTGCTTTAAGAGGTAGGAATTTATGTGTGCATTGTTTACCTATTTTTTAATTGGAGTATTTGTTTTTTGTTAAGTTATTAGAGTTCTTTTCATGTTCTGGATACATGTCCCTTATCAAATATATGATATGTAAATATTTTTTCCCTTCTTTGGGTTTTTTTCCCACCTTCTTGATAGTGTCCATTGAAACACATTTTTAATTTATTAAAAAAATTGTATTGTGATAAAATATATATAAAATTTGCCATTTAGCTACTTTAAATATTATTTTTAATTGTGGTAAAATATACATAACAAAAATCATTTAATCATTTTTAATTGAACAATTCTGTGATGTTAATTATATTGACAATATGGTGTAACTTTCAACACTGTCTGTTTCCAGAATATTTTCATTATCCCATATCCATTAAGGAATAACTCCCCATTTTCTCCTTCCCCCAGCCCTGGTAGCCACTATTCTACATTTGTCTGTCTGAATTTGCTTATTCTAAATATTTCCTATAAGAGAAACCATACAATATTTGTCATTTTGCGTCTGGTTGATTTCATTTAGTATATTTTCATGATTCATCCATCTTACAAAAGGTGTGTACTTCAGAACTTAATTCCTTTTTATGACTGAATAATATTCCGTTTTATGTGTATAACACATTTTGCTTATCCATTCATTTGTTGACGGACATGAGTTTTTTTTTTTACCTGTTCATTTCTATGAATAATGCTTCTGTGAATATTGTTATACAGATTACCTGTTCAAGTCCCTACTTTCAGTTCTTTGGGGCTTATATCTAAGAATGTAATTACTGGGTCATGTGGTAATCAGTTTAACTTAACTGAGGAAAATGGCTATACCATTTTACATCCATACCAACATTGTACAAGGGTTCCTATTTTTCCATATCCTGGCCAACACTTGTATTTTCTGCTATTTTTGTTTTGTTTTGTTTTTTTGATAATAGCCATCCTAGTGGGTGTAAAGTGGTATCTTGTGATTTTGATATGTATCTCCCCAATGGCTAATAGTGTTGATGGCATCTTTTCATGAACATATTGGCAATTTGTATATCTTTTTAGAAGAAGTGTCTATTCGAGTTCTTTGTCTATTTTTTAATTGAGTTGCTAGTCTTTTTGTTGTTGAGTTGTAGGAGTTCTTTATATATTCTGGATTTAAAACCCTTATTGGATATATGATTTGCAAATATTTTCTCCCATTCTGCCGGTTGTTTTCACTTTCTTGTTAATGTCTTTTTATGCACGAAATTATTAAATTTTTGCAAAGTCCAGTTTATCTGTTTTTTCTTTTTTTGCTTGTGCTTTTGGTGTCATATCTAAGGAACCATTACCAGTGTCACAAAGATTTATGCCTATATTTTCTCCTAATAGTTTTAGCTCTTATATTTAGGTCTATGATCCATTTTGAATTAATTTTTGTATATAGTGTCAGTAGGGGTCCAACTTCATTCCCTTGCATGTGGATATCCAGCTGTTCCAGCACTATATGTTGAAAAGACTGTTCTTTCCCCATAGAATTGTCTGCGCATTAAATTTTTAAAGGAATAGTACAACTATATTTTTAATAAATATAATGGAAATTTTGGAAAATGGAAGATAGAAAGTAATGCATAATTCTCCCACCTTATCCATGTTTAACATTTTGTTTTTCCCTTCTAGTCACCCTTCCATAAGTATAAATTTTAGAGTTGGAATTCCAATTTACTAATTATGTATTCTGCCTTTTTTGTTTAATATGTGATAGGCATTTTCCATTGCTATGTAGATTTCCAAATTTTGTTGTTGTTGTTACCTAACGGTCTGTTTACAGGCTCTATATAATTTAATAAACCAGTCTTTTATTTTGAATATTTCCTGTAAATCTTTAATATTTATATAACATTGCAGTTACCGTCTTTGTTCTTATGTTATTAACCTTATGATGGATAATTTCCAAATTTCAGGAAGGACATTGTCCCCTCTTATATTGAAAACCAACTAGAGACTACTTACATAATTTTGATTTTGAGAATTCTGTGGTGTGTGTGTGTCTGCATGTTATTTATTCAGTTGGCCCATTTAATATACCAATAGCAGCTAAATTGACCTCTGACTATAGGTCAGGCAAGGTGCCTGATAGTTTATGTGCATAAATTCTATTAGATAAGGAATTCAAGGCTCAGAGAAGTTTGATAATTTTCCCAAGGTCATATAACTAGTAAATGGCAAAGATGGCATTTGAACCCAGGGCTGTATGACACCAAAATCCCATTGGCTCCCAGAATATGTGTAAACAGTTTTGATGGCAAGATTCTCACTGTAATAGTTTAGCTATTTTGTGCAGAGGTTCTCTGAATATTCATGGAGTACTAAGTACTACTGCATTATTGGCCCAAATTTTGTTTGTAAATAATGGGAGCCTCTTTTAAGACAGGATTTCCTCTGTAGCTTTAATCATTATTCTTGGAGCCCACAAATTGTTTTATGTTATTACCATTTACAAAGTATATGCCATTCCAGATAATCTAGCCAATACAGAAATTGCTTTACTCAGTGAGTAAAATGCTGCAATAAAAAGAAAACGGAAAATGAATCAGAGATCATTAATACCTAAATGTAAATTAAATTTCCTGATATTTTAAAGATACAGGTTTTAATTTTAATTTTGGGGAGTTGGAGAATATACACAATAATAGTATTTCTGACCCAGACGTCCAACTGTTTATATGATGTATATTCAGTCAGTAGTGTTCAGCTGTTAGTAGCAATTTCAATTATAGAATTATTAAATATGTTTAGTAATTGGAATAATCATCTACAATTCATTGCTACTTCTATAGCCTGAAAGGTGAAGAGAAAAGAAGGCACAATTATAAGAATTAATGGTATAGGAAAATAATGACTCCTGCCACTTTCACAGATAACAGTTCTCTTTGAAGCATGAAAATGCTAGTTCCAAACACAAACTTGTTCCACGTTTCTATTTTTGCAGTCTTTCAGCACATCAAACTGCGTAAACTCTTACTTTCCTTACTTTCATCTGAAGGGTTAGAGTATTTCCTCAAGATTAACAAGGCAACTGGAGAAGAATAACCCGTCAGTCTGGTAGAATAGTAGGTACTCTTTCATCACCGGTGTAGCTTCAAGAGGGATTCACATGTAATTGTGAGGAAAGAAGGGAACATTTATTAGCAGAAGCAGGCCATTTTACTAAATGCCAATTCCCAGAATTTGCTTCTTTTTACTAGTTTTAGTTTTTATTTTGTCTTCTTAGTAATATTTAAAGGAATGCTCAGTTTGTTTCTGCTCCAGTTCCTGCTGCTATTGAGAAGGTGGACAGAGAAGAATTTCATATACATAAGTATAAGAACAATGGCTATATTATTGGTGTAGAATTTGAAGACTTCGGGCCTAATTCTTTCCTTTTCTTCGCCCCCCCCCCCCCCCCCAGTCTCTAGAGACAGAATCAGGGAGTTTAGGGCAGACAAATTGAAATTCCTTTAAGTGCTATTATGAAGATAAAAACTGATCAACCAAGGAGTTAAATAAATTCAATGAATTGGCCTTTAGACAAAATGATTTTTGATAAATTTATTTTTGTCATTGGCCCAGAGCTCACCTAACCAACTGGATCAATCAACTGTGCTAATCTTAATGAGGTAGCAGATACTTCAACTATATAGTGAAAGTCCTGGGAGCCCTTCAGAGTCAAGAAAACCATGCCCTATTAAGTTTCCTCTTTATCTTTTGAAGTTTGAAATCTCCACCAATGCAGTTTACCTAGATAGCCAATCAAGCCCCTAGTTCATTACCTTTAACCAAATATTTTATATTTTATTTATACAAAATAAAGCCCACCTGCCTAAATCCATCCCTATAAGGTAGACAAACCTCGGTCCAATCAGTAGGCATCAAGTTAACTTCCTTTCTATGTTTATAAAAATCCTTCGCTATCTGCAGAACCCCGAAGTAACTTCCTTTTTGACTTCTTTTGCTGCAGCAAGACTTTGGTGTCCTGAGTAGAATACTGTAGTCTGCATACCCAACTCTGATTTGTCTTTCACAGCTACATTGCCTTCATAGTCTCAAAATTGAGAATTTTCATAATGGCAGACCACAAAATGGACTATCAAACTTAACATATAAAATGTGCATGTGTTTTAGACTAAAGGATTGACTAGTGTAAAAGCAATTAAATGACCTTTTCTGTTTATGCTGATAGACTTCTCCTCTAGCTTAATGCTCTCATTGGAACGCAAGCACATATTTCCAAGAGAACATAGGACATATACTTTTGGAAGCCCATCTGTTCATTTTTCATTCAGTACATCCAAATCAAGATTCTGCCTCTTTCCTCATCAAATAGCACCTCTTTGGAATTTCTTCAGGCTCACACTTAGTCATCTCATTTTTTTTTCTATCTCAACACCCATTCAGTTATTCATCTAGTTCTGTAACTTTTTTCTTTTGAAATGTCTCTCAGATTTTTCCTTCTCCATGCTTATTGCAACTACCTTAGTTCAGGTCTTCCTTACTGCCTTCTAGCTTGTTTTCTTGCTTACATTCTTTTTAGTAGTAGGTTAAATTTGCACTGTTTTTATCAGGTGCACTGTGAGAGGAACCCAGCAACTCTTTGCAAAATTCACTAGCTAATCTCTCTGCCTCAACCTAGGGTGTTATATTCAGAAAAAGCAGCTATGTTGTACTAATGCTTTTCTTGCTGGCTGCTGTTTTTTATTTCTTAGATGACCTCTTAGATGTGAACTTTGGTACTTGTGATCCTAGCCTATTGCCTTGTCCAGAAAGACATAAATAGAAATAAAAGGAAAACCTAATTTAAATGATCAGAGAAGGCAGCCCATAATTGATTGTTTAATAATATTTGTCTTGCCTGCTTGACTATATACATCTACATAAAACTGCGTTCCCTATTCCATGAGGGAAGAAACTGTATTTGTCCTGTTCTCAACCCACTCCCCAGTACATGGCACATATGTTCAATATCTGCTGAACTAAGAACTTTTTATTAGATTCTTGAAGAGATCTGTAATTCCGAAAGAGTAAAGAATTATTTCATTAGAGGAAAAACATTCCTTGTCTACTGTGTTTAGGAATATTACATCCTAATTAAGCATAAAATTTTCAGAACTGAATACCTATAGCCGGTACCCATGTGAATGGGGGGATTATTTTCCCTTCAGATATTATGGGTGATAGCTGGGCCTTTGAGCTTTGGGAACTTAAATCACAATGAGCCACACATCACATACACAGAGGTTAGGCAGGTGATGAGAAAGATTGGTACCAAGTGGCATAAAGGTGGCCCTCCTTACTGAAAAAAAACTAAGGTTCAGATGAAGTCCAGTATTCTCTCACTATCGTCTGGAGTCTTTACTCATTTTATCTTCCATTATTCCTCATATGAACTGTCTACCTAATTTCATTTGAGTATGGCCCAGGGATAATTCTCCACTCTAGTTATACCTAATGCCTTTCTTCCTTATTTGCTTCTTCCTCACCATCCTTGTTGCCACCTCAGAGTCTTTGCAAGTCTTTTCCCTTCCCTATAGTACCCTTTCTTTTCCTTTCTATTTATGTAAATTTAACTCATCTTTTGGGGGTCATTTTAGTCTACTTCATCTCTGAAACTTAAAAAAAATTTTTTTTTAAATTATAGAAGTAGGTTTACCGAAAAATCATGTAAAAATACAGAGATCCCATATACCTCCTATTGTTGACATTTTACATTAGTAACTTTGTTTCAATTGATATAAGAATATTAAAATTGTATTATCAACCTTAGTCCATAGTTTACATTAGGTCTGTTTTTTCCCATATACCACCTTTGCCAGTTTGGATGTATTGTGTTCCCCAAAACACCATTATCTTTGATGTAGTCTTGTGTGGGCAGATGTATCAGTATTGATTAGATTGTAATTCTTTGAGTGTTTCTGTGAAGATGCTCCCCATCCAACTGTGGGTGATGTCACTGATTGGATGATTTCTACAGAGGTGTTACCCCACCCATTCAGGGTGGGTCTAAATTAAATCACTGGAGCCATATAAATGAGCTGACAAACAGAAGGAACTCAGTGCAGTTGAGAGTGACATTTTGAAGAGGAGCTGCTGCCAAGAGGGATACTTTGAAGAATGCACTGGTACTGACAGACAAGCTTCAGCTTACAGAGATGTTTTGGAGACGGCCTTTGAAAGCAGACTTTTGTTCCAGAGAAGCTAAGAGAGGATAAATGCCCCAAGAGCAACTAAGAGTGACATTTTTGAGGAGCTGAAGCCTAGGAGAAAGCCATTTTGAAACCAGAACTTGGAGCAGATGCCAGCCATGTGCCTTCCCAGCTAACAGACGTTTTCCGGATGCCATTAGCCATCTTCCAGTGAAGGTACCCAATTGTTGATGCATTACCTTGGACATTTTATGGCCTTAAGACTGTAACTGTGTAACCATATAAACCCCCTTTTATAAAAGCCAATCCATTTCTGGTGTTTTGCATTCCAGCAGCATTAGCAAACTAGAACACCACCCTATTATTAATGACTTGCATTTGCATGGTACATTTGTTATATTTCATGAAAAAAATTTTTATGCTTGTACTATTAACTGCAGTCCATTGTTTATAATAGGGTTCACTATGTTATACAGTCCTATGTTTTATCTTTCAATTTTTATTCAAGTAACATATATACAACCTAAAATTTCCCTTTTTAACCACATTCATGTATATAATCAGTGTCATTAATTACACTTAGAATATTGTGCTGCCATCACCACTATCCATTTCCAAAATTTTATAATCAATCTAAATAGGAATTCTGGACAAATTAAATATTAACTCCCCATTCTCTACCTCCAACCCAGTGCCTGGTAACTTGTATTCTAGTTTCTAACTCTGAGTTTGCTTCTAATTATTTCATATCAGTGAGATCATATATTTGTCCTGTTGTGTCTGGCTCATTTCACTCAACATAATGTCTTGTAGGTTCATCCATGTTGTCACATGTAAAAGGACTTCAGCATCTCTGAAACTTTTTCAAAGATTGCAAATTAAGTATGTCTTTCTTTCTCTGAACTTTTATTTGCTTATTTTTTCTAGCCATAGCTTTGCACTATATCCTGCCTTATAATTGTTGATAATTTGTAAAGTCTTCCCTATATAATACGTAAACACTTTCAGGAGTGATCATGTGTTTTCCTAAATTTTTTAGTGGATATTTAATAATTATGCTGACTTGGAAGGAACTGTCTTTGCTCTCATATCTTTTATATTCCATTTGGACTTGATTTTCTTCTTCCTCTTGAACTTACCTGATTTCTTAAATCTGCTTCATCTTTTTACAAGTCCTTGTTCTCTCCCTCTGCTGATTCCTGTGATCCATAAATATATACATATCTATAAGTGATAGATCTGCATGTTAATACATTTCAAAATGTCTTAATACTTTTGTAAAATATTGATTATCAAGTTTAATTTTGTATGGTGATAAAGTTAAACAAACTACACCTGAGAATTAGCATGTATGTTTTACAAGAATTATATTGAATTATAGTATTATATGTTTATATCTCTACAGCTCCACAGTTACAACATCTCAGTATCCAGTTTGTCCATATCAATAAGTAGAATTTAATACTTTTACATAAACTATTCGCCGTATTTTTAGAATGTAAGATTTTCTTCTTGTTTTAACTTGAATTTTCACAGCTGAAATGTGAAATATCACAACTTAGTTCATGGTACATTGTTGCTATTTTTCAACATGGGTATTCTCGAATTTGTTCTTATCTAAGTTATAAATACTTACGTAAATCCGGACTTGGTCTTTGACCTAAGAGCAAGTCGATCATTTTTAACTTAGGTAGACGTATGTATTCAGCTTGTATTAAAGTTTGAAATGTTTGAAATGTTAAAGGAATGATTGAATTCTCTACAGTTTTATTTCTCTATGGCATTTTAATTTGACATTGACCTTTATCTTTTGATTCAGTTGTTTTCTTATTTCATTTTGTTTTTTCTCCCAACATTTATTATAAGAATTTTCAAACATACAGAAGAGTTGCAGGAATTGAACAGCAAACACCCATATACTCACAATTTTGATTCTACAGCTGTTTTGCTATATTTGCTTTATCACATGTCTATCCATTTATGCAAACCTCTATCATCTTATTTTTGGATGCATTTTAAAATAGGTGGCAGAATTTGCCCCTAAGCACTTAACTATATAATTTATTAGAATTCATTCATTATTTACTTTTTAAAGTAAAATTTATGTACAATTCATTGCTTACTGAATATTAGTATTGTACCATTTAATATTAAACATAAGAACTTTGTAATCATTTACAATTTACTCCCACTTCCTATCCATTATGACAAAAGCTGTCCTGTGTATTATATATATATATAGTTATGAGGTCTAAAATACACTGTTAAACTATTGCTTTTAGTGAGTGGGAAGTAAGAAAAGTAAGAGAAAAAACTGTCTTTTGTTTACCCACATAGTTATAATTTCCAGTGCTCTTAGCTCTTAGTTTCTTCCTGAAGTCCCAAATTTCCTTCTAGTATGATTTTCCTTCAGCCTAAAGAACTACCTTAATCATTTATTTCTAGTGCTGCTGCAGCAACAAATCCTCTTGGCTTTCATTTACCTAAAGATTCCTTGGTTGTTTTGTGTGTGGTTTTTTTTTTTTTGTCATTTTTGAAGGATATTTTCAGTGGCTATAGAATTCTTTGTGTCTTTCATCACTTTAAAGATATCATTTCATTATCATCTGGCCTTTATCATTTTTTTTCTAGTTTGCATTGATTGTATGTTTTCCCCAATACCACTCCATTTTTAACAACTTGCAAGGTTGATATTTGTTCTCCCTCATGAAAAACCATATTTGTACATCTTATCACAATTGTTGAGCACTCGAGGTTTCACTGAGTTATACAGTCCCAGTCTTTATCTTTCCTCTTTCCTTCTGGTGTAGTACATGCTCCTAACCTTCCTCTTTCAACCATCTTTGTTCAGTGTACTTACATTGTTGGGCTACTATCCCCCAAAACTGTGTTCCAAACCTGTCGTTCCTTCTTTTCCTATTTGTCTGTAGTGCTCCCTTTAGTATTTCCTGTAGAGCAGGTATCTTGTTTCCACACTCTCTCATTGTCTGTTTGTCAGAGAATAAACTCTCCCTCATATTGGAAGGACAGTTTTGCAGGATATAGGATTCTTGGTTGGTGATTTTTCTCTTTCAGTATCTTAAATATATCACACCACTTCCTTCTTGCCCCCGTGATTTCTGCTGAGAAATCCACACATAGTCTTATGAAGGTTCCTTTGTATATGATGGATTGCTTTTCCCTTGCTGCTTTCAGGATTCTCTCTTTGTCTTTGACATTTGATAATCTGATTATTAAGTGTCTTGGCATAGGCCTATTCATATCTATTCTGTTTGGGGTATGCTGTACTTCTCGGATCTGTAATTTTATATCATTCATACGATATGGGAAATTTTCATTGATTATTTCCTTTATTGTGGCTTCTGCCCCCTTTCCCTTCTCTTCTCCTTCTGGGACACCATGACACATACATTCATGCATTTCATATTTTCATTCAGTTACCTGATATGTTGCTCATATTTTTCCATTCTTTTCCCAATTTGTTCTTTTGTGTGTAAGATTTCAGGTGTCTTGTTCTCCAGTTCCTGAGTGTTTTCTTCTGCCTTTTGAACTCTGCTGTTGTATGTCTCTATTGTGTTTTTCATTTCTTGTGTTGTGCCTTTCATTACCATAGATTTTGCCAATTGTTTTTCCAAACTTTCAGTTTCTACCTTATGTATGCCCAGTGTTTTCTTTATATCCTTCATCTCTTTTGCCATATCATCCCTGAACTCATTGATTTGGTTTTTTATATGATTTAGAATATTTCTTTGAAAATCTTTAATTGATTGTTTCATTAAAGTGAAACAATATCTCAACTGTATCTTCATTGTGGTGTAAGTTTGTTCCTTTAACTGGGCCATGTCTTCATTTTTCCTAATGTGATTTGTAGTTTTCTGTTATCTAGGCATCTAGAAAATCCAATCAGATTTTTCCAGACCAGACCAGCTTCAAGTCTCAGAGTGGAACTATATTCAGAGTCAAGTTTCTCTCAGGGTGTGTCTTAGAAGATTGACAGACTTTCCTGTGAGGCCTCTAGCTCCTGTGCTTTTCCTAACATGCCCAGCAGGTGGTGCCTGTCAGCCTGTCGCTCCCAACTGGTGTAAGGAGGTGTGGCCCCTTTAATTCTTAGCTTAGTTTGTTTCTGTTTTGACTGTTCCCCCCTACCCCACCCAGGCACTGGGATTTGAGTTCTGAAGGGCGGGCTGGCCCTAGAGCTGGGCCCCACCTCCTTCCTCTTAGGGAAGATACACATCCTAGGGAGTTATCTACTGCATTTGAATAGCTCCTTTGTCTCTCTGACTCTGTTAACTCAACCCCTGTCTGGGTCAGAGTGCTGTGAACTGAAAATGGCTGAGGTTCTCTCCACCGAGCCACTCAGGTTGAGAGAGAGAAAAAGGGAAAGAGAGCCCCCTTTCAGAGCCAGTCCATGGCCCCCCAGTTTCACCTGTCAGTCAGAGAGAGCACCTGGTCTTCTAGGCTCCCTTTCCTGGGGTATAGGTGTTTTCTGGTTCTCTAAGGTCAGTCTCTTAAAAGCCTCATATTTTTCCTTCTTTTTTTTTTTAATTAAGTTTATTTTTTCTGTCAGCCCCCCTCCTCTCCACTGGGAGTGATCTCAGGGTACTTTGCTGCTTGTTAGAGGTTTGTCTATGTTTGTAGCTTGTATTCAGCCGTCCACGTTTGTTAATTAAAACCCCAGTTGGACCTGGGCTGAGCTATATTTGCTTGCTCCAAGAATGCTGCTTTCTCTGACAGCGAGGTCTTGTAGCTCAGCCTGCCATGGGGGAGGGGGTCTCCCGGTGAGGGTCTGCAGTTTTTACTTACAGATTTTATGCTGCGATCTCAGCCATTCCACCCAATCCAGTTTGGTGTATGTCATGGTTGTTCCCAAGCCGTTGTTCCAGATTATTTACTAGTTATCCTGGTTGTTTATTAGTTGCTACAGGGGACTAAGTAAATTTCATACCTCTCTATGCTGCCATTTTCTGGTCTTTATCATTTTTGATGAGAAATTAGCTGTCAGTTGAGTTATGTCATTTTTCTCTGGCAGCTGTCAAGAATTTCTCATCATATTTGATTTTTACCAGTTGGAGTATGATGTGCCTAGCTGGGTTATCTATGTATTTATCCTGCTTAGGTTTCAAGTTTTGAATCTGGAAATTTATGTCTTCCACCAGATTTGGGAGATTTTGGTCATTATTTCTTCAAATATTTTTCTGCCCAATCTCTCTTCTCCTTTTTGGACTCTCTCTGTTTTTTGTTTTGTTTTGTTTTGAAGCATTTTTTCTTTCTCTGCTTCAGGTTTGGTAATTTTTATTGATTTGTCTTCAAATTCACTGACTCTTCTATAATATCCAATTTCCTCTGAAGCCCACCCACTCAGTGAATTTTTTTTTTCTGAAAATATACATATTTTATTTATTAGTGATCCTCTTTTTAAGATAAATTTTTCTTTTGATTTATAAATTAATACACATTCACTTTAGAACACTTGGAAACTACAGAAAAGCAACTCAGTAAATTTTAATTTCAGATTATTTTTCTACTCTAGAATTTCCATTTAATTCTTTTTTGTTTTTATTTCTTATTTTTTCTTTCATTATAACCATATTTCTTTTATGTCCTTCTGCATAGATACAACTGCCTTGAAGTCTTTTTTTCTTAACAGTTTTTTAAATGTGATCTTATTGAGGTATATTCACATACCATACAAACCATCCAAAGTATACAATCACTGGCTCACAGTATCATCACATAGTTGTGCATACATTTTCATTTCTCCAGAAAAAAAAAGAAAACCCCAATCCTCCCATACCTTTTATCCCCCATTTTTTTTTTTTTTACCATTTTTTAATTGAAATGTTTTCACATACCATACGATCATCCAAACTGTATAACAGTTGTTCACAGTATCATCAAATAGTTGTGCATTCATCACTACAATCAATTTTTGAACATTTTCATTACTCCAAAAAATAAAAATAAGAATAAAAATAAAAGTAAAAAAAGAACACTCAAGGTCCTGTGGTGTGCAGAGGCAGTGAGGCAGGAACAACATGGAAGTGTGTTCCAGTTACTAACTGATCTTAAAGAGCAGTATAAAGAAAGTGGAAAGAATACACACAGTTATGGGCAACAGAACTTGAATACCATCACCTATGAAACATTAAAATATACATCAAAAACACCATGCAGGCACCAGAGTCCTGAGTTTGTCAGAGAATTTCTCACAGCAGTGAAAAGCCACAAGTTGACCAAAGCTGAAAAGCTTCAGCTGCTGAATCGCAGGCTTATGTCTGCTGTTGAGATCCAGCTGAAGAAAGACGTCTGGCATTCCCTCAGATTCTCTTTTCCTTTCCACAAGATGGTAGAAGACAGCGAGCAGCTGCCCACAGAGGAGCAAATTGAGGCTCTCCTCCACACAGTCACAAGCATTCTGCCTGTGGGGCCAGAGGCTGAACAGAAGAAAATACTGATGATGTGGCAGTGGATGAAGAGGACCCAGCACAGAAGTGCACAGCTGGCCAGGCATCTCATGGAGCTGAAAGGCACCACAGCCATTTCCAGGACTTTCAGAGGATTGTTTATTTGGATTTACCCTCTATTCTAACAGGCCTGATGTCATGGTTAGTTGAGTAAATCACAAAAATAAACTTTTCTCAAAAATAAGCTAAAAAGGAAGACTTTTGCCTCCAGGAGGAGAAATGGTGAAGATGGGCTAAAGTTGCCAGGGTAGAGAACTAAAGAGGGGAGGGCAAAGTCAAGGATGATAGTGACTAGAGCTTTCTGTGGTAAAAATATTTTCCCTGTGGTCTTTGCCTCAGCTGTGGGGAGGTCCCTGTACACAACTGGTAAAATGCTCCTATTTCCTTTGCTGTTGTCCTAATTAGTTTCATCTGCTTCTGTAGCAACTTCCTAAGCAGGAGCTTAGAGCGTTACTGGGAGCAGAGCTGGATTATGAGAATCTGGTTAGATGGCTAAAAACTCCCAGAGCAGCAAATAGCTGCTCTGGGTTAAAATGAGCTGTTGGAATTGGCTCAACTCAGAGGAATTTATTCCTAGAGAACAGCAAGATAAGCACAGAATGTGCCTGGCCAGCCCTTTGTCTGAAGGCCCCTTTCCTCTGCTAGCATAGGCCTTGTTTAGCAGCCCACTATTTAGGCATTAGGGCCCCAACTCGTTCCAGTTGAAAAGAAACACTTTAGATTGAAGGACAGTGTCAACAGATATACTTGGTACAGTGTTGGCTGCCTTCTGACAACCCTCAATTTGTTTCCTGAAGCAGGAGATCTGGGAAGGGACCTGTTGAGGCCAGGTGAAATTCCTTTGTACAGTGAGCAGATCATTTGGACATTAAACAAAGGGTGAAATTATGTAGGCCTTTTCCTGGGCAGAATATGTTAGAACTGAATTTGAATAATAAGATTTGAATTTGCTGGCTATTGCAAGGTTGTATCAGTCTTTGAATTTAAAATATTAAGATAATTAACATGTGAAAAGCTTGTTAACATTCAGACTTTGGAAAGTTTAGTAGCCTTAGGTCCTGGAAATAATTCTAAAAATCTGATTTCCCATGTTCATTCTTTTCCTTATTTGGGGAAGAAAATGGACATAGACATCAGTTTTCCAAATTAGTACTCATTTTGTTGTAAAGTTACACATTTTCAGTGCTAACCTCGTCATCTAAGCATCAACTGAAATTTGCTTCCAGGAAACATGGAAATTAATGAGGGAGAGGGGTGTTATTTTTAACTCTCAAGTATTGGAAATTTGACTTAATGATTTATTTGTCAAGGCATACATGTGCCTATGGCAGTGTTGTCTCATTTTAACCTAAAGTGTGTTAGTTGCTTTCTCTGAATGTATTTGGGACTTAATCTAGTTAATAATAGTTTCCAGCTTGGGAAATTTTATAAGTCTTTCAAGAGTTTATTTTGCCATGAATAGAGAGAAATAAAGTGAAATCTGATTATAGGGTGGAAAAAAAAAAAGAACACCCAAAATATCCCTTACCCCTCCTTCCTCCCCCATATTATTCATTTACTTTTTGTCCCCATTTTTTCTACTCATTTGTCCATATACTGGGTAAAGGAAGTGTGAGCCATAAGGTTTTCACAATCACACGGTCATATCATGTGAGCTATCTAGTTATTTGCTCGCTTTTAAGAATCAAGGATAGTGGATTGCAATTCAACAGTTTCAGGTATTTCCTTCTAACTATTCTAATATACTAAAAACTAAAAAGGGATGTCTAAATAATGCATAAGAGTTACCTCCAGAATGACCTCTCAACTCCATTTGAAGTCTCTCCAGCCTCTAAAAGTTTATTTTGTTTCATTTCTCTTCCCCTTTTTGGTCCAGAAGGCTTTCTCAATCACACAATGTAGGGTCCATGCTCATCCCTGGGAGTCACCTCCCACGTTGCCAGGGAGATTTACATCCCTGGGAGTCATGTCCCATGTAGGAGAGAGGGCAGTGAGTTTACCTGCCAAGTTGGCTTAAAGAGAGAGGCCTCATCTGAGAAACAAAAGAGGTTCTCTGGGGGTGACTCAGGCACAATTATGAGTAGGCTTAGGCTCTCCTTTGCAGTAACAAGCTTCATAAGGACAAGCCCCTAGATCAAGATCTCGGCCTACTAAGCTGGTAGTCCCCAGTGGTTGTGAGAATATCATTAATTCCCCAGCTGGAGAAGTTTAGTATTTCCACATTTTCCTCCAGTCCCTCAAGGGGGTTTTGCAAAAACTTCTTATACTCGGTCCAGATTACTCTGGGCTGTATAGGGGTTTCATGCTAACCTGTACAAACCAACAAGATCTCACTCCCTAGTCAAGTTTCCATGTAATTATGGTATTTGAGTAAACTGACCATACAAGTTAAATTATATAGTGTGCTAAGAAAATATACATTTTGCACCAAATAAACTTCCTTTGGTCCCACACAGAAGCAAAAGTTTTAAAACACAGTTAATATCATCCTCTACCCTTTAGTCTGATCTATCCCAATCTCAACCAAATCCATTTCATTCATATCTCCAATCGAAATCTGATCTCCTTTTCAGCCTTTTTAACAGTTGATTCATGGGGCAGTGCCTACACTTACAGCTGCTGAACACTGGCTCTGAGTCCCAGGTGCCACACAGACTCCTGAAGCTCCAGGGACCAACCACGTCACACACAAACAGCTCAGAATCTCAAAATTTAGAAAAAACTGTTACAATTCATGAATAGAAGTGACTGCTGTAAGAGCTTACAATCTAGGAACCTTTACATAAGCCTTCACCTGATAACCCATGCTCCCAGATTCAATTCTCAGAGTTTGTACATTATTTTTTTTTTTTTTTTACTGCTATCTGTATTTATTTAACAAACCACTTACCACTTAATTTTTTTCTAGCTCCAAAATAATGCATTTAAAAATCATCAGATTATATAGGTGGGCTTATAATGAAAAGCCAGTGCCTTGGTCTCCTTTCTCTATCTCTATCCTTACCCAACCCTGCTCCAGAAGCAACCAGTTTTACCTTTTTTGTTTAAGTACCTTGAAATTTCTCTTTTTGGGTACCTGTAATATTTTAATACTTATGGTGTTCCCAGACACTACTGTTACCAAACCAAGTTTATTGCTTAAATTTCTCTTTTTTTTTTTTTTTCTAAATTTACTTGGTTCCTTCTTCATTCACTCCTTTTATCTATTCTTTTCTCAGATTCATGACTGCAGAAATTCTGTTGGCCTGGAGATTATAAGGGTTGCTATATTCAGAGACATACAGCACGGTCATATGTGTGTGTGTGAAATATGTTTGCCATAGTACTGGGTTTCTCATCCTTGACACTACTGACATATTGGGCTAAATAATTCTTTGTTGTGGGGAGCATTGTAGGATGGATGTTTAGCAACTACTGGGCCTTTACCCAGTAAATGGGTGAAGAGGCCAAGTGGAGCACCACCACACTTGTGATAACCAAAAATATTTCCAGATATTGACAAATGTCCCCTTGTGGCAAAATCGCTTTCAATTGAGAACCACTGTTTGGCAGTATCACTTAGGAAAGGGGCAAACTGTATTGACTAGAGATAATTCTATGGACTCTTAGATCAATGTCTTCTGCTTCCACTACCTTCTGGGCTACCAGGATTTATGTTTTTAATGGGGTAGTCCAGAACTATCTTGCCATTATTTTCAGAAATAAATGTGAATTTAAGTTTAATAGTAGTGGCTTTTTAAAATATGTGACCCAAAGACTACTTTAAATGAAAGTGAGTTTAAATTTAAGTTTAAAATTTTAAAATCATTTGTTTGAAAAGTTTTAGGATATGTGTATCCAACATAAGTGATATATATCATAAGGTATATTTTAACCTTAACTTTATATACTGTTAAAAGTAATGCGCTAGGAGTCAAGAGGTCACGCTGGTGGGCATTCTTACACACTATATAGATAACACTTTTTAGGCTTTAATATATTGGAATAGCTAGCAGTAAATACCTAAAACTACCAAACTCCAACCCAGTGGCCTTGACTCTTGAAGACGATTGTAAAACAATGTAGCTTACAAGGGGTGACGGTACAATTGTGAAAACCTTGTGGATCGCACTCCCTTTATCCAGTGTATGAATGGATGAGTAGAAACATGGAAACAAAACCTAAATGAAAAATAGTGTGGGATGGGGGGGGGGTGGGATATGGGGGGGTGGGATTTGAGTGCTCTTTTTTATTTTTATTTTTTATTCTTACTCTGCTTCTTTCTGGTGTAAGGAAAATGTTCAAAAATGATTGGGGTGATCAATACACAGCTATATGGTGATACTGTGAACAGTTGATTGTACACCATAGATGATTGTATGGTATGTGAATATATCTCAATAAAACTGAATTTAAAAAAAGTAATACACTAAAACAAATTATTGGATATGCTTTCTGACTTCCTGTTATTTTCTTCTTTTTACCAAACCATTTTTCTAAAACTAGGTTTAATTGTCAGCCAGCCTTTAGTGAATTATCTGTATAGTTTCTCAATATTTTCATATGTCTTTGGAAGATATGGAGTTAGCAAGGGAAGAAGGATGGCATTTCAAGTGCATAAAAGTAGTTTTGATGTTATGTTGTGCTTCACTTAGATTTCATTATTAACATAATAAAGTTAATTGAACTTTAAAGACAGTCCACCTACACATTTCACAGTTTCCAAATACTATTATCAGACATAATAGTTTTTCAATACTCAAAAATTGTTTGAGAAAATATTAGTTAAAATGCACTCCCTTATAGAATCTTCTTGTCATTGTTCTTTTTTTAAAACTTTTTTTTTTTTTACGAGAAAAGTGAGTTAACAGAAAAGTCCTGCATAAAATGCAGGATTCTCATACCCCACCCCACCACCAACACCTTGTACTGGTGAGGAACATTTGTTCCAATTGTTGATAGCACCTTTTTATAATTGTACTATTTTTTTTAACAGTAGTTACATTTGTTACAATTGATGAAAGATCATTAAAATAACATTATTAAATATTGTCCATACTTAACATTAGGTTTATGTATTTTTTTCTCATATACCTCCCTATTATTAACACCTTGCATTAGTGTCATACATTTATTAAATTCATGTAAGAACATTCTTATACTATTAACTATAATCCTTCATCTATAATAGGGTTCACTGTATGGTACAGCCCTATGTTTTATCCTTCAATTTTTATTCTAGTAACATAACATCTTAAAGTTTCCCCTTTTAACCACATTCACCTGTGTAGTTCAGTGCTATTAACTGCACTCACAATAATGTGCTACCATCACCACCATCCATTTCCAAACCTTTGCCATCAGCTTATATAGAAAATCTGTACAAAGTTAAGCATCAACTCCCCATTCCCTAAGCCCAGTCTGTCTCCTGGTACACTGTACTCTAGGCTCTAACTCCATTAGTTTGCCAGTTATAACTGGTCCATAACAATGAAATCATACAATATTTGTTCTTTTGTGTCTGTCTGATTTCACTCAACATGGTGTCCTCAAGGTTCATTCATGTTTTTGTGTGCATGAGGACTTCATTCCTTTTTACAGCTGAATAACATTCCATTGTATGTATATATCACATTTTGTTTATTCATTCATTGGGTAATGGACACTTGGGTTGCTTCCGTATTTTTGCAATTGTGAATAATGCTTTGAACACTGGTGTGCAATATCTGTTCAAGTCCCTGCTTTCAGTTCTTCTGGGTATATACCTAGTAGCAGGATTGCCAGAAATATGGTATTTCTACACTTAGCTTCTTGAGGAACTGCCAAACTATCTTCCACAGCAGCTGTACCATTTTACATTCCCACCAGCAATGAATGAGCATTCCTATTTCTCTGCATCTTCTCTAATACTTGTAGATTTCTATTTCTTCAGTAGTGGCCATTCTAGTAGGTGGTTTTGAGCATCTTTACATGTGCCTTTTTGCCATTTTTTTTTTGGTATTTTTTTAATTGAGATTGTTCACAAACCATGCAATTATCCAAAGATCCAAAGTGTACAATCGATTGCCCACGGTACCACCATAAAGCTGTGCATCCATCACCACAGATAATTTTTTTTTCAATTTTTAGAACATTTTCATTACTCCAAAAAAGAAATAGACACACACAGAAAAGGAAACTCAAATCCTCCCATACCCCTGACCAAACCCTCTCCATTATTGCTTCATAGTATTGGTATAGTAAATTTGTTACTGTTGATGAAAGAATGTTAAAATACTACTAACTGTAGTAAATAGTTTGCAATAGGTATATATTTTTTCCTATATGCCCCTCTATTATTAACTTGTAATTATAGTGTCAAACATTGTTCCAGTTTATAAGAGAGATTTAGAGATCTAATATTTGTACAGTTAATCATGGATATTGTCTGCCACAAAATTCACTGTTTTATATATTCCCTCTTCTAACCTCCCAACTTTCCTTTTGGCGACATACATGACTCTGAGCTTACCCTTTCCACCAGCTTCACACACCATTCAGCACTGTTAGTTATTTTCATAATGTGCTGCCATCACCTCTTTCCATTTCCAAATGTTTAAGTTCACCCTAGTTGAACGTGCTGCTCATAATAAGCAACCACTCCCCATTCTTTAGCCTCGTTCTATATCCTAATAATTTACATTTCATGTCTATGAGTTTACATATTATAATTAGCTCGTATCAGTGAGATCCTGCAATATTTGTCCTTATGTGACTGTCTTATTTCACTCAATATAGTACCCTCAAGCTTTCTTCATCAACCCATGTTTTTTAAAACGGTTTTGTTCACACACCATACATTCCATCCTAAGTAAACAATCGATGGTTCCCTGTATAGTCATGTATTTATGTATTCACCACCATTGTCACTATCTATATAAGGACATCTCCATTTCTTCCACAAAGCAGAAGGAAGAGTCAAAGAAGGTAGAGAGACAAGAGAAAAACAAAAAAGAGAGAGCAAAACAAAACAAAACAAAACATGACAGGTAGGAAGCAACAAAAGGAGTCAGACAACATCACCAATGCCAAGAGTCCCCCAAGAGTCCCATACCCTTCCTCTCTCTTCCTCCTCATATGCATTTAGCTTTGTTATATTGCCTATGTTATATTAAAGGAATCATAGTACAATATTTCTGTTAATTATAGTCTCTAGTTTGCATTGATTTTATTTTTCCCCCAATACCACCCTATTTTTAACACCTTGCAAGGTTGACATTCATTTGTTCTCCCTCATGAAAAACCATATTTGTACATTTTATCACAATTGTTGAGCGCTCTAGGTGTCACTGAGTTATACAGTCCCAGTCTTTATCTTTCCTCTTTCCTTCTAGTGTCCCACATGCTCTTAACCTTCCTCTTTCAACCATACTCACAGTCATCTTTGTTCAGCATACTACATTGTTGTGCTATCATCTCCCCAATTGTGTTCCAAACCTGTCACTCCTGTCTTTTCCTATCTGTCTGTAGTGCTCCCTTTAGTATTTCCTATAGAGCAGGTATCTTGTTCACAAACTCTCTCATTGTCTGTTTGTCAAGAGAATATTTTAAACTCTCCCTCATACTTGAAGGACAGTTTTGCTGGATATAGGATTCTTGTTGGGTGGTTTTTCTTTCAGTATCTTAAATATATCACATCACTTCCTTCTTGCCTCTGTGATTTCTGCTGAGAAATCCACACATATTCTTATCAAGCTTCCTTTGTATGTGCTGGATCGCTTTTCTCTTGCTGCTCTCAGGATTCTCTCTTTGTCTTTGACATTTGATAATCTGATTATTAAGTGTCTTGACATAGGTCTATTTAGTTCTATTCTGGTTGGGGTATGCTGCACTTCTTGGATCTGTAATTTTATGTATTTCATAAGAGATGGAAGATTTTCAGTGATTATTTCCTTTATTATTGCTTCTGCCCCTTTTCCCTTCCCTTCTCCTTCTGGGACCCTCATGACACATACATTCATGCATTTCATATTGTCATTCAATTCCCAGAGACATTGCTCATATTTTTCCTTTCTTTTCCCTGTCTGTTCTTTTGTGTGTAGGCTTTCAGGTGTCTTGTTCTCCAGTTCCTTAGTGTTTTTTTCTGCCTCTTGAGACCTGCTATTGTATGTCTCCATTGTGTCTTTCATCTCTTGTGTTTTGCCTTTCATCTCCATAGATTCTGCCAGTTGTTTTTTCTAACTTTCGATTTCTACCTCATGTATGCCCAGTGTTTTCTTTATAGCCTTCATCTCTTTTGCCATAGCTTCCCTAAACTTTTTGAATTGATTTAGCATTAGTTGTTTCAATTCCTGTATCTCAGTTGAAGTGTAAGTTTGTTCCTTTGACTGGGACATAACTTCTTTTTTCTTAGTGTAGGTTGTAGTTTTCTGTTGTCTAGGCATCTGTTTTCCTTGGTTACCCCAATCAGGTTTTCCCAGACCAAAACAGGCTCAGGTCTCAAAAGGAGGAAATATTCAGTATATGGTTTCCCTGAGGGTGTGTCTTAGAAGATTGAGACACCCTGTGAGGCCTCAAGCCACTGTGCTTTTCCTAACTTGCCCAACAGGTGGCACCTGTCAGTCTGTAGCTCCTGACTGATGTAAGGAGGTGTGGCCCACAGTTTCTTTTTTTGGCTATTTTCCCCCAGAATCTGGGGTCTGGTTCTGAATGGAAGGCAGGTGGTAGAGCTGGGCTCCACTTCTTTCCTGTTAGGGAAGATACACCCCTAGGGAGTTTTCATTTGCATTTAAATGGGTTCTTTGTCTCTCTGAATCTGCTGTCTCCACCCTTGTCTGTGTCAAAGTGCTGCAAACTGAAAATGGCTGAGGCTTTCTCTACAGAGCTGCTCAGATTGAGAGAGAGCAAAGGGGACAGAAGGCCCCCTTTCAGGGCCAGTCCACCACCTCCAGTTTTACCCACTGGCCAGAGACAGCACCTTGTCCTCTGGGCTCCCCCTCCTGGCACATGGAAGTCCCCTGGCTCTTCAAGGTGGGTCATCACTAAAAGCCTCTGTCTGCTTTTTGGGGATTTGCAGCTTGCATTGAGCATTCCACGTTTGTCAATTAAAACTCCAGTTGGAGCTGGACTGAGGAATATTCTCTTGTTCAGAGAGTGCTGCTCTCTATCACAGCGAGGCTTTGCAGTTCTGGCTGCCATTGCGGGGAGGGTGCTCCCGGCTCGTGTCCGCAGTTTCTACTCACAGATTCCATGCTGTGATCTCAGGCATTCCTCCCAATCCAGGTTGGTTTACAATGTGTGGACAGTCACAGTTGTCCCCCAGCAGTTATTCCAGATCATTTGCTAGTTGTTCCTGGTTGTTTATTAGTTGCTCTGGAGGGGCTAACTAACTTCCACTCCTCTCCATGCTGCCATCTTCTTCCATCTCTTCTCCTGCCTTTTTTAAAAAATGGGTTGTTTGTCTTTTTATTGTTGATTTGTAGGATTTCATTATATATTCTGGATATTAAACCCTTACCTGATATTTGGTTTCCAAATATTTTCTCCCATTGAATAAATTGTCTTTCCACTTTCTTGAGAAAGTCCTTTGGTGCACAGAATTTTAATTGTGATGAGGCCACTTTTATCTGTTTTTTTTTTTTTCCTCTGATTGCTTGTGCTTTGGGTGTTAAGAAACCACTGCCTACACAAGATCTTGAAGATGGCTTCTTTACATTTTCTTCTAGGAGCTTTATAGTCCTGGCTCCTATACTTAAGTCCTTGATCCACTGTGAGTTAATTTTTGTGTATGGTGTGAGATAGCAGTCCTCTTTCTTTCTTTTGCATGTGGACATCCAGTTCTCCCAGCACCATTTGTTGAAGAGACTGTACTTTCCCAGTTGAGTGGACTTGCCAAATATCAGTTGTCCATAGATATGAAGGTCTATTTCTGAACTCTCAGTTCAATTCTATTGGTCAATATATCTGTCCTTGTGCTAGTACCATGCTGTTTTGACCAGTGTAGCTTTGTAATAAGTTTTAAAGTCAGGAAGTGTAAGTCCCCCAAGTTTATTCTTCTTTTTCAAGATGTTTTTGGCTATTCACGGCCCCTTACCCTTCCAAATAAATTTGATAATTGGCTTTTACTTTTTGTAAAGTAGGCTATTGGGATTTTATTGGGATTGTGTTGAATCTGTAAATAAATTTGCGTAGAATTGACACCTTAACAATATTTAGTTTTCCTATCCATAAATATGGACTGTCCTTCCATCTATTAGGTCTTCTTTGACTTCTTTTGTCAATGTTATGTAGTTTTCTATGTACACATCCTTTACATCCTTGGTTAAATTTACTCCTACATATTTGATTTTGTAAGTTGCTATTATAAATGGATTTTTTGCTTGATTTCCTCCTCAGATTACTCATTACTATTGTATAGAAATACTGCTGATTTTTGCATGTTGATCTTGTATCCCTGCACTTTACTGAACTTCTATATAAGCTGTAAGATTTTGATTTGGGGATTTTTGGGGAATTTGTATATATATCATCATTGCCATCTGCATATAGTGAAAGTTTTACTTCTTCATTTCCTATTTGGATGCCTTTTATATCTTTTTGTTGCCTAACTGCTCTTTCTAGAACCTCTAGCACAATGTTGAATAGCAGTGGTGATAGTAGGCATCTTTGTCTTATTCCTGATCTTAGAGGGAAAGCCTTCAGTCTTTTACAATTGAGAATGATGTCAGCTGCAGGTTTTTCATATATTCCCTTTATCTTATGTTGAGTAAGTTTCCTTCTATTCCAATTTTTATAAGTGTATCTTTCAAGAAAGGATGCTGGATTTTGAGAAATGCCTTTTCTGCATCAATCAAGGTGATCATATGGTTTGTTCCCCCTTTGATTTGTTACTGTAGTAAATTACATTTAAGTAATTTTCTTATGTTGAACCACCTTTGCATACCTGGGATAAAGCCCACTTGATCATGGTGTATAATTCTTTTAATTTGTTGCTGTTGGATTCTATTTGCTAGTATTTTGTTGAGGATTTTTGCATCTATATTCATTAGAGAAATTGTTGTGTAATTTTCTTTTCTGATAGTATCTTTATTTGGCTTTGGTACTAAGGTGATGTTGGCCTTATAGAATCAGTTAGGTACTATTCCCTCCTTGTCAATTTTTTGGAAGAGTTTGAGCAGGATTGGTATTAATTCTTCTGGAACTGATTGTTAGAATTCACCTGTGAAGCCATCTAGTCCTGGACATTTCTTTATTGGTAGGCTTTTGATGACTGATTCTGTCTCTTTACTTGTAATTGTCTGTTGAGTTCTTCTCTTTTTTCTAGAGTCAGTATAGAATATTTGTGTGTTTATAGGAATTTGTCCATTTCAGCTAAGTTGTCTACTTTGTTAGCATACAGTTGTTCATTGTATCCTGTTATGATCCTTTTTTATTTATATAGGTTCAGTAGTAGTGTCCCCCTTCTTGTTTCTAATTTTATTTTTTTTCTTCGTCAGTCTAGCTAACAGTTTGTCAATTTTCTTGATCTTCTTAAAAAACCACCTTTTGGTTTTGTTAATTCTCTCTATCGTTTAAATATTCTCAATTTCATTTATTTCAGCTCTAATCTTCGTTATTTCCTTCCTTCTGCTTGCTTTGGGTTAGTTTGCTATTCTATTTGTAGTTCCTGCAGGTATGCAGATAGGCCTTTGATTTTAGCTCTTTCTTTAATGCAGGCATTTAGTCTTGCTATTATTCTCAAATGGTACTGTAGATTCACTTGTATGTACTAATATAATTCTATTCCAGATATTCTGTGATAATAATATGCAACCTAACAAAAATAAGACTGTATGGATGGATACTTGTTATTATAGTAGTAGTGATACATGAATTAGAGAACCAGTTGCAGTCTCTGATTATCAAGGACCTGGAAACATTTCTTCTTCAATCAAATATGCTAGCCATGAATCTATACAAAATCATATCACTCATATTTAAGAATTGGTAATCTAAAGGTTTATGATTTGTTTCAACATGGGTCCAGAGCAATTGTGGTAAACTTTTAATACCTTTTTTATTGTGAAATTTAACATATATACAGAAGAGCGATAACTTGCAAAGTATGATTTCACAAGTAGCTAGACAGCAAATTTCAAAGGATGTTATGGGTTACAGTTCCACATTTTCAGTCATTTCCTTATTGTGATATATAACATATATACAGAAATGTGATAACTTTTGAAGTATGATTTAACACGTAGTTATATAGTTAATTTCAAATAATGTTATGGGTTGTAGCACCATAATTTCAGCTATTTCCTTATTGTGAAATATAAGATATATACAGAAAGGTGATAACTTTCAAAGTACAATTTAATAAGTAGCTATAGAGCAAATTTCAAAGAATGTTATGGGTTACATTTCTACATTTTCAGTTATTTCCTTTACCTATTCTAATATCCTAGCATCTAAATATATATAAAGATTCAGTATTCATAATACATCTTGTTTGTTGATACCCCTTCCTCTTAATCTTCATAGGTGTCTAGGCAGTGAGCACCCTAACATGTTCATATTAAAAAGGAGTGTTGACATTATGGGGAAGGGGGCCGCATCTCATTGATGTTCAGAAATAGGTTGTTGTCTCTGGGTTTTAGGACTTGTCTGGCATAGGAACACTGGTGGATTTAAGTTTCTAAAAAATAAACTTAGTAAGTGAAATTTTATAGAGTCTCAAATAGGGACTTAGGTATTGGGACTACTGTTGGTTACGGCTTGGCATACTGTGGCCATTAGGGATATCTAGCTGGAGCTTGCATAAGAGTAATCTCCAGGATAGCCTCTCAACTCTATTTGAAATCTCTTAAGCCACTGGAAACTTATTTTGTTACCTTTCTTTTCCCCTTTTGGTCAAGAAGACATTCTCAATCCCTTGATGTCACAGCCAGGCTCATTCCTGGGAGTCGTGTTCTACATCACCAGGGAGGTTCACTCCCCTGGGCGTCATAGAGTAAGGCCACATCTGAGTAATAAAAGAGGTTCTCTGGAGGTGCCTCTTAGGCATAATTATAGGAAAGCTTAGCTTCCCTTTTACAGCCATAAGTTTCACAAGAACAAGCGTCAAGATCAGTCTTCTAAAATTTATTGAGGCTTTTTTTGTGCCTCAGCATATGATCTGTCCTGGAGAACGTTCCATGAGCACTAGAGAAGAATGTATACCCTCGTAATCTGGGATGTAATGCTTTGTATATGCCTGTTAAGTGTAATTCATTTATCACATTGTTTGGTTCTCAGTTTCCTTATTGGTCCTGTGTCAGGTTTTTCTATCTATAGAAGAGAATGGTGTATTGAAGTCTTGCACTATTATTGTAGAAACATCTATTGCTTCCTTCAGTGTTGCCCATGTTTGTCTCATGTACTATGGAGCACCTTGATTGGGTGCATTTATGATTGTTATTTCTTCTTGGTGAATTGCCCCTTTTATTAATATTTAGTGTCTTTCATTTGTCTCTTTTGACATCCTTACATTTAAAGTCTATTTTGTCTGATATTAGTAACTGCTACCCCTGGTTTCTTTTGGATGTAGCTTGCATGGAATATTTTTTTCCATCCTTTCACTTTCAGTCTCTTGTAAACAGCATATTGATGGTTCATACTTTTTTTATCCATTCTGCCAATCTGTATCTTTTAATTGGGGAGTTTAAACCATTTCCATTCAATGTTATTACTGTCAAGGCAGTTCCTGAATCAACTACCTCATCCTTTGGTTTTTATTTGTCAGATCTGCCCCCCCCTTTGTTTTCCTTTTGGTTACCCTTACTAATACTCTTCAGTTCTGTGCCCTTCTCCAGACCTCTCTCCTTTCTTTTTTTTCCTCACTCAGCTGGTAGAGTTCCCTTTATTATTTCTTGCTAACAAATTCTCTCTGCATTTGTTTGTCTGTGACAATTTGAAACTCTCCCTCAATTTTGAAGCAGAGCTTTGCTGGATAAAGAATTCTTAGCTGGAAATTTTTCTCTTTCAGAATCTTAAATAAGTCATTTCGCTACATTCTGACCTCCAAAGTGCCCACTGAGTAGTCCATACTTAGTCTTATATTGTTTACCTTGTATGTGTTGAATCTGTTCTCTCTTGCTGCTTTCAGAACTTTCTCCTCTTCAGCATTTGACAGACTGACCAGTATATGTCTTGGAGTAGGTTTATTTGGATTTATTTTATTTTAGTTGGAGTTCATTGAGCATCTTTGTTTTGCATATTTTTGTTGTTTAGAAGGTGTTCTAGTTTGCTAATGCTGTTGGAATGCAAAATATCAGAAATATTGGCTTTTATAAAGGGGGTTTATTTGGTTACACAGTTTCAGTCTTAAGGCCATTCCCAGCTAACCTGTGTTAGCTGGGAAGGCACATGGCTAGTGTCTGCTCCAAGTTCTGGTTTCAAAATGGCTTTCTCCCAGGACATTCCTCTCTAGGCTGCAGCTCCTCTTCAAAATGTCATTCTCATTTGCTCTTGGGGCATTTGTCCTCTCTTAGCTTCTCTGGAGCAAGAGTCTGCTTTCAAACTGTCTCTCATCTGCAGCTCCTCTCTCAAATCCTGGACATTCTTGAGTGTCCCTCTTGGTTGCAGCAAGCTCCCTCCTTCTGTCTGAGCTTATATAGTGCTCCACTAAACTAATCAAGGCCCATGCTGAATGTGTGGGGTCACACCTCCATGGAAATTATCCAATGAAAGATCTCACCCACAGAAACATCCAATCAAAAGTCTCCAACCCAGCGAGAACCTAAGATGGCAGCTAGGTGAGACAGGGCAAAAAAACACCTCCATGAAAAATACTAGATAAAAACCAGAAGGTGACCCAGAATACAGGTTTCAGCGATGCACCAGCTGGACAAGGTCTTCTAGAACCATAGGGGCCATACACTTGGTGAAACTGGGAGTCTGCATTCTGAAACGAGTGAGTAAGCCAGCTGAAAGACCCAAGACCCGCGGCTGCGCTGTGGTGTGGGGAAGCCAGGGGTTGGTGTTTGGAGACAGACTGGTTCTTTTAAAAAATAGCGACTGCAGTTGCAACGGTGGGAACATGGCAGGAGCGGGCTGAGCCAGCTTCTCGGTGTCTGGCGTGGAGGATAGCCCACAGCAGATTCCCTCAGGGCCAGGGGAGCAGAGGGGAGAGCCGGACAGAGAAAGAAACCCCGCTGCTTGCAGCTGGCCCCCAAGAGGGCTGGAGACACTCCTGCCTGGGGCCGTGCCCACAGCCCAGAGCTGCGCCAGTTGTCCCAGAGCTGGGAAGGAGGAACTGTGCAAGATTGGGGGAGGGGTTGAGACACCCCATTCAGCCATATTTGCATCAGTCTGGGAGCACCCCTGCACAGCCCGGCGGCCTGGGGCTTCCCTTGAGGAATGGTGTGCACTTGTGATGTAGCGCAGTATTCCCTTGGCAGAGGTCCTGGAAGATCACAACTGAGAAGGGGGGCCCACTCAGAAAACCCAGGGACGCTACGTCAGTGCCGGTAGTTTGTGGGTCAGCGACAGAGACAGTCTGGAGCAGAACTGAAATGAAGGCTTAGACTCTTGCAGTGGCCTTGAATCTCCAGGAACACCTGGGGGGTTTGAATATTAAAGCTTCCCTGCCTCCCTACCCACCTGGACACACGCCCCACATTCAGGGCGGACAGCTCCAGCAACACACCCAAACTGAGTTCACCAACTGAACCCCACAAGAATCATTTCCCCACACACCACAAGGGCAAAGTTGAGGAGAACTGACTTGAGGGGTATAGGTGACTCATAGATGCCATCTGCTGGTTAGAGGAAGTGTACACCACCAACTTGTATTTCTGAAAAATTAGATTGGTATTTTTTTTTTTACAACTTAAAAGAACCCTATCAAGCATAGCAAATGCCAGGAGACCAAAAACAACAGAAAATCTTAATGCATATGATAAAACCAGACAATATGGAGAACCCAATACCAAACACCCAAATCAAAATATCAGAAAAGACACAGTACTTGGCACAATTAATCAAAGAACTACAATTGAGGAACGAAAACATGGCAAGGATATAAAGGACATGAAGAAGACCATGGCACAGGATATAAGGGACATAAAGAAGACCCTAGAAGAGCATAAAGAAGACATTGCAAGAGTAAATAAAAAAATAGAAGATTTTCTGGAAATAAAAGAAACTGTTGGCCAAATAAAAAGACTCGACACTCATAATACAAGATTAGAGGAAGTTGAACAATGACTCAGTGTCCTAGAAGTCCACAGAACAGAAAATGAAAGAACAAGAGAAAGAATGGAGAAAAAAATTGAAAAAATTGAAATGGATCTCAGGGATATGATAGATAAAATAAAACATCCAAACTTAAGACTCATTGGTGTCCCAGAAGGGGAAGACAAGGGTAAAGGTCTAGAAAGAGTATTCAAAGAAATTGTCAGGGAAAACTTCCCCAACCTTCTGCACAATGTAAATACACAAAGCATAAATGCCCAGTGAACCCCAAATAGAATAAATACAAATAAACCCACTCCGAGACATATTCTGATCAGACTCTCAAATACTGAAGAGAAGGAGCAAATTCTGAAAGCAGCAAGAGAAAAGCAATTCACCACATACAAAGAAAACAACATAAGACTAAATTGTGACTACTCAGCGGCCACCATGGAGGTGAGAAGGCAGTGGCATGACATATTTAAAATTCTGAGTGAGAAAAATTTCCAACCAAGAATACTTTATCCAGCAAAACTCTCCTTCAAATTTGAGGGTGAGCTTAAAATTTTCACACACAAACAAATGCTGAGAGAGTTTTCCAATAAAAGACCTGCCCTACTTCAGATACTAAAGGGAGCCCTACCAACAGAGAAACAAAGAAAGGAGAAAGAGACATAGAGAATTTTAACAGACATATATAGAACCTTACATCCCAAATCACCAGGACACTCATTTTTCTCTAGTGATCACGGATTTTCTCCAGAAGGGACCATAAGCTGGGACATAAAACAAGCCTCAATAAATTAAAAAAAAAAAATTGAATATATTCAAAGCACATTCTCCAACCACAATGGAATACAAATAGAAGTCAATAATTTTTGAATTGTAACTCCACTATTTACTTCCTACATGAAATAAAATACACAAACTCTAATGACGAATCAGTGGTTTTGAACTCAATGTAAAATATGTAATTTTAGACTACTATATAAAGGTGGGGGAATGGAGGAGTATAGGAACATAGTTTATGTGTCCTATTGAAGTTAAGTTGGTATCAAAGAAAAACAAGATTTTTATGGATTTAAGAGGTTAATTTTAAGCCCCACAGTAAATACAAAGAAATTATCAGAGAATATGACCATAGAGATGAAAAGTAGAGTACGGGTTAAGAGAAATGGGGAAGGGGCAATGGGGAGTTAAGAAATGAGTGTAGGGTTGCTGTTTGAGGTGAAGAGAAATTTCTAGTAATGGATGGTGGAAAAGAGCATTACAACAATCTAAAGGTGATTAATCCCACTAATGGAAGGCTAGGGAGGGGGTGGAATGGGAAGATTTAGGCTGTATGTATGTTTCCACGATTGAAAAAAAAATTAAAAAAACAGTCTAAATAGATGACAATTGAATGCCAAGGATGAACCTGGATGGGATCGGAGGATGGAGGACAGGTGGCTCAAAGGGACACAGTTGAGACATAAGGAAAAGGAAATATAGAATGTAAGCTTTGTATCATTGTTGAATCTCTTGTACTTCTTAGTTGCGCTTAATGGGATTGCATAAAAGAATGTTCTTGTTCATGGGAAGTGTATATGTGAATTATAGTGTTAGTTCAAGGATGTGTGCAGCTAGCTCTCATATGTTCAGAAGACAGAGCAATAGATGATGGATGAGAGATAGGGAGGGAGGGAAAGAAATAGCGATGTGACAGCAAGTTAAAGTTTGTGGATTGGGGTATCAGGGGAGGGGGGTCAGGGTATGCTGGAGTTCTGTGTATGGGGTTTGTATTGTTTTTGCAACTGTTCCTATAACTTTGAATTTATTTCAAAATAAAAAAAAGAAACAAAAAAAATTTTAAAAATGAAAAAAATAAAAAAGAAATGAAAAAAAAAATCAATTGGCCATAAATGTGAGGGTCTGTTTTGGAACTCTCAATTCAATTCTATTGGTCAATATATCTAACCTTGTGCCAGTAGCATGCTGTTTTGACCACTGTAGCTTTGTAATTTTTTTCCGTTTTTTAAATTGTGGAATATAACATGTATACATAAATGTAATAACTTTGAAAGTGTGATTTAACAAGTAGTTGGAGAGCAAATTTGAAAGAATGTTATGGGTTATAGTTCCACAGTTTCAATTATTTCCTTATTGTGAAATATAATATACAGAAAGGGATAACTTTCAACATGCAATTTAACAAGTAGCTATGGAGTACATTTCAAAGAATGTTATGGGTTACAGTTCCACAATTTTAGTTATTTTCTTATTGTGACATATATCATATATAAAGAAAGGTGCTAACTTTCAAAGTACAATTTAGCAAGTAGCTATGGAGCAAATTTCAGAGAATGTTATGGATTACAGTTCCACCATTTCAATTCTTTCCTTCTAGCTATTGTAATAACCTGTCAACTAAGAAAATACATATATAAATATCAAGTATTCATAATCCTTTCTTAAATTTTATATTGTCTGTTGCTATCCCTTCCTCTAGTTTAATCACTTTCCTGATCTGCGGGGATATCTAGGCAGTGACAAACCTAACTAGTTCATGTTGGAAAGTGGTGGTGACATTAGGGGAAAGGGGGATGCATCTGCTTGATGTTCTTGAAGGGCTTGTTGCGTCTGGGGTTTGGGATTTATCTGGCATAGGAACACTCTGGAGGATTTAAGTTTCTGAAAAATAAACTTAGTGAGTGAAACTTTATAGAGTCTCAGTTAAGGATCAGGATATTCTTCAGGGTCTTGGGGACTACTGTTGATTTGGCTTGTCAAGCTGTGGCCATCTGGCATATCTAGCTGAAGCTTGCCTAGGAGTAACCTCCAGGACAGCCTCTCAACTCTATTTGAAATCTCTTAGCCGCTGAAACATTATTTTGTTGCCTTTCTTTTCCCCCTTTTGGTCAAAAAGGCATTCTCAATCCCTCAAATGCCAGGATCAGACTCATTCCTGGGATCTGTGTACCATGTTGCCAGGGAGACTCACTCCCCTGGGAATCCTGTCCCACATCGCGGGGAAGGTGATGAGTTTATTTGCCGCGTTGGGCTTAGCAAGAGAAAGGCCACATCTGATCAAAAAATGAGTTCTCTGCAGATGACTCCTAGGTATAATTATAGGTGGGTTTAGCCTCCCCTTTATAGTCATAAGTTTCACAAGTGCAAGCCTCACAAGAGCAAGCCTCAAGATCGAAGGCTTGACTTATTAAGTAGGGGTTTCCTGATTTCACGTAGCATATGTTCTGTCCAAGATAAATAATCAGTGTCTCACATTATCTTCACTTAGTTTTATAATCATCATCACTTTCCATTTTAAAAAATTCACCTGACCCAAAACACCCCAAAGCTCTTATCCTAGTATTTGTGTAGTACTAGTAAGGTATTCCTATTAATTATAGTCCCTAGTATGCAATAGGTAGAGTTAATACTCTATGTTAACTCTTTGTACAAGTGTCATACCTTAGAAGCAGATCATGCAAGCCCTTATTTATATTTGTAGTGCTAATCTGTAGGATACATGCCTTTAAACAACCCTTTTCAGTTATACTAGCCTTCAATGAAGCTCTGATATTTATATTCCTATTAACGAACAATCATCACCATACCCATTCCCCTACCTTTAAATTAATCCTCATTAACATATCGGAATATACTAGGTTAACATTCCCCCTTCACTAGCTTCTCTCTGTCTCTAGGTCTCTTATATTCTACATTATAATCACTGATTTTACATTGTTCAGGGAGTTCACAGTAGTAGTAACATATATCTCTCCTTTTTTATCTGACTTATTTCACTCAGCATATTTTCAAGGTTCATCCCTGTTGGTTCTTCATAGGCTTTGTGATTTTCTGTTGGCTTCAGGGCATTTACTTATCTTGATAAGGTTATTTTGAGATATGCAGGATTATTTGAGCATTTATATATAATTTGACAGAGCTACAGCTTGCTGGAGTGCACTCTCCGTGTCCTTCCAGCAAATGGCGCTCTTGAGCCACCTCTTAGTCTCAAGCCAGCTTTTCCCTAACTTTGCTTATGTGCTGTGTGGGGTTCAAACCAGGTGGAAATCCAATCAACACACCTGTTCTCTGTGTTTACTGGGGACTGCCAGCCCTGGGGGTAGGAATTGGGCCCTGTGCAGCTTGGCAGGGAGTCTGCTTAAGGGCTCAGTGAGTGGAAATTCCCAGTTCTCTGAGTGGATAACTCTTGAGCTGCAGGACTGGGTGTCTCACCCTGTAGCTCAAATGTATCCTGACAGTGTCTGCCACATTGCCCAAGCCTCTGGAGTTGGGGAAGGGCTCCTGGTGCTTCCATGCATTGCTCTCACCTCTCCCTGCCTCTTGCCCATGCACATCGTGGGATTCCATGGAGGAAATACTGTCACCGCAAGTCCAGTGAATTCTGAGTTCCTTCATGGAAGCTCCTCACCACAGGGCTGTGAAGAGTTATCTCTCCAGCCAACTGCTGAAGTGGGTGTATGGGATGTGGAAAGCTACTCCTTCCTGCACTTGGCATCCAGCTCCTCAATCCTGTCCTTTTAGTCACAGTCCTTCTGCTTCTCCATCCAAGCCCCCATTATGCATTGTCAAGTTCCCTCTCCAGCCAGTTGCACCTTGGGCCACTGTTCTTGGCACCCTCTGCCCCTTCTGTAGTCCCTTCCATGGAGGAGAAGTTTGCTCTGCCTCTCCTATTCTGCCATCATTCCAGAAGTTTGGTTGCAATAAGTTTAAAAGTCCTTTTTTTTTTTTTTCCAAAATGGTTTTGACATTCACCACCCCTTACCCTTCCAAATAAATTTGATAAAATGCTTTTCCATATCTGCAAATTAGGCTGTTAGGATTTTGATTGAGATTGCATTGAATCTGTAAATCATTTGGTAAAACTGACATCTTAATGAAATTTAGTCTTTGAAACCCACAAACATAAATGTCCATCCATATATTTAGGTCTTTGATTTCTTTTGGCAATGTTTAGTAGTTTTCTACATACAAGTCCTTTGCATCTTTGTTTAAATTTATTCCTAAATATTTGATTGTTTTTTTTTTCCTATTGTAACTGGAATCTTTTTCTTGATTTCCTCTTTAAATTGCTCATTACTAGTGTATAGAAGCACTACTGATTTTTGCATGTTGATCTTGTACCCCACCACTTGGCTGAATTCTTTCGTTAGCTCTAGTATCTTTGTTGTAGATTTTTTCATGTCTTTCCATATATATGATCATTGTTATCTGCCTATAGTGAAAGTCTTACTTCTTATTTTCCAATTTGAATGTCTTTTTTTTCTTTTTGTTGCCTAATTGCTCTGGCTAGAACTTCTGGTACAGTGTTGAAGAATAGTGGTGAGATTGGGCATCCTTGTCTTGTTCCAGATCTTAGAGGGAAAGCTTTCAGTCTTTCACCATTGAGTATGATCTTAGCTATGACTTTTTCATATATGCCCCTAATTATGTTGAGGAAGTTTCCTTCCATTCCATTATTTGTAAATGTATTTATGAAGAAATGATGCTGGATTTTGTCACATGTCTTTTCTGGGTCAATTGAGAGGATCATGTGGATTTTTCCATCTTCAACTTGTTAATGTGGTATATTACATTAATTACTTTTATTATGATGAACCACTGTTGCATACCTGGGATAAAACTCACCTGTTCATGGTGTCTGATTCTTTTGATGTGCTGTTGGATTCTATTTGCTAGTGTTTTGAGGACTCTATATTCATAAGAAAAATTGTTCTGTAATTTTCTTTTCTTGTAGTGTCTTCATCTAGCTCTGGTATTAAGGTGGTGATGGCCTCAGAGAATCAGTTAGAGACTATTCCCTCCTCTTTAGTATTTTGGAAAATTTTTAGCAGTTTGGTTTTAATTCTTCTTGGAATGAATAGTAGAATTCATCTGTGAAGCCATCTGGTCTTGAGCTTTTCCTTATTGGGAGGTTTTTGATGACCAATTCAATCTCATGATTGGTTTGTTCAGGTCTTCTCTTTCTTCTAGAGTCAGTGTAGGATGTTTGTGTGTTTATAGGAATTCATCCATGTCATCAAAGTTGTTTAATTTTTTGGCATACAACTGTTTATATTATCCTCTTATCATTTTATTTCTGTGGGGTCAGTAGTAATGTCCTCCCTCTCATTCCTGAATTTATTTATTTGTGTCTTCTCTCCTTTTTTCTTTATCAGTCTAGCTAAGGGTTTGTCAATTTTATTGATCTTCTCAAAGAACCAATTTTTGGCTTTTTGATTCTTCCTATTTTTTTGTCCTCTATTTCATTTATTTATGCTCTTTGTTATTTCTTTCCTTCTCCTTGTTATTGAATTAGTTTGCTGTTCTTTTTCTAGTTCCTCCATGTGTGCAGTGAGGTCCTGATTTTGGGTCTTTCTTCCTTTTAAATGTAGGCATTTAGGGGTATAAATTTCCCTCTCAGCACTGAATTTGTTGCATCACATAAGTTTTGATATGTTGCATTCTAATTTTCTTTCATCTTGCAATATCTGCTAATTTCTCTTGCAATTTCTTGTTTGACCTTCTGGTTGTTTAAGAGTGTGATGTTTAACCTCAATATATATGTGAATTTTCCAGTAGTCCACCTGTTTTTTTATTTATGACTTCCTTCAGAGAAAGTGTTTTGCATAAGTTCAGTCTTTTTAGATTTATTGAGACTTTTTTGAGACTCAACTTGTGGTCTCCTCTTGAGAATGATCCATGAGTACTTGAGAAGAATGTATATTCTGCTGTTTGGGGGTGCAGTGTTCTGTATATGTCTGTTAGGTCTAGTTTATTTATCATATTATTCAAGTTCTCTGTTTCCTTTTTGTTCCTCTGTCTAGATGTTCTTTCTGTTGATGGGAGTGGTATATTTAAGTTTCTAGTTATTATTGTAAAGATTTATATTTCTCCTTTCTGTTTTCCAGTATTTCCCTCATATATTTTGGGAAACCCTGGTTAGGTGCAGAAATATTTATTATTGTTTCTTCTTGATGGATTTCCCCTTTTGTTAATATATGATGTCCTTCCTTATCTCTTATAACATTTTTGCATTTAACGTCTATTTGTCCAATATTAGTGTAGCTACCTCAGTTCCTTTTTTGTTACTATTTGCATGAAATATCTTTTTCCAGCCTTTCACTTTCAACCTATTTGCAATCTTGGGTTTAAGGTGAGTCTCCAGTAGACAGCATATAGATGGATCATGTATATTTTTTAAACATTCTGTCATTCTGTGTCTTTTTATTGGAAAGTTAAATCCATTAACATTGTGTTGTTACTGTAGGTAGTACTTTCTTCAACCTTCTTGTCCTTCGTCCTTTGTATGTCATTTCTTATTTTTATCTCTCTTTTTATCTGTTCAGTTACCCTTACTGATAATCTTCATTTCCACACTCTCCTCCAAGCCACTCTCTCCTGTCTTTTCTTTTCAGCCTGCAGAACTCCCTGGAGTATTTCTTATAAGGCAGGACTCTTGTTAATGAACTCTCTGTTTCTGTTTATCTGTGAATATTTTAAACTCTCCCTTGTTTTTTGTTTTTTGTTTTGTTTTGTTTTGTTTTTGTTTTTTTCCTTTGTTTATTAATTAATTTGTTTATTTACTATTTTCTTTTTTCCACAAAGGCCACATATAAAAATATATACAAAATCATGAATAAAATACAAATTTTAAAAAATATATGAGAATATTGCAAAGAACATAAAATGAACACAGGAGAGATACGATAGATCCAGAAATAAAGTTTCCCAAACAATTTTACACATAATCCTACAGGAAATATGCTACACAATTTTAACTAAATTCCTCAGAAGCTAATGCAAAGAACAGGTTAGTAGCATATACTTCATTTATGGTGTCTAAAAGATACAAACATGCTGGTGAAGCATAAACACATCCAAAAATGAGACCTAAGAGGAATTTCTCTTAAAACAACATCTTATAATGGAGGGAACATTGTCTTCAACACCAGTCTTACAGAAATGAATACATCAAATATACTACGGCTTTTTCTCATTAGTGAACTCGATATTAGACAATATTCTGAAGAAAAATGTATAAAACTCACTTTAAAAAGATCAAATGGTGCAATCTTGGAATTAGTTGACAAATTTAGCAGATAAAAATATAGGATGCCCAATTAAATTTGAATTTCAAAGAAACAACAAATGAGTTTTGTTAGTGTAAGGATGTCCGTTATTTGGGCCATGGGCACGTAACTTGCAGAGGCATGCAGGGCTCCATACTTGTTTAATGTTTTGCTATGTCCATCTTGAAATTCTGAAATCACTTTTTTAACAAGAGGCCAGACATTTTCATTTTGCACGGGGACCCCACGTTTTGTAGGCACTCTTCTATCTAGTGGCCAGGAATTAGGGTCAGGTTCTCAGATCGTCACTCTGTTAGGTTGCTGGTTAAATAAATAATCTTATGCATCCACATAAATTACTGAATCTGTAGGAAGAATTGTAATCCTCTTAGGAAAGCTTCCAGCCTAAGAAAGACTAACGCTTGAGTAGAGGGCCTTTCCAAAGACATGTGGAAGTGGGTCCAGGGAATACCAAAGGGCCAAAAGGAAGAACAAAGAAAACTTCACTGAAAAATGGAGACATTTAGGGGAAGAGATTGGGAGAAAAATAGCATCAAATTTAAATTGCACAAAAGTATTCCTAGGTTAAAAATCTATTTTTAATAATCCTTAGACTAAAATAACCACATTTTAAAATATAATATTCAGTTTTCTGTATTATCTTTTTAATTTCTTTGGCCATCCTTCTACCTTGTTAACAAATTCCTTCTATTTCCTCTTATCTTCTGCACTGGTTTGGATGTATTATGTCCCCCAAAATGCCATGTTCTTTGTTGTAATCTTGTAGGGGAAGATGTTATGTGTTGATTAGACTGTAAGTCTTTGATTGTCTCCATGGAGATGTGACCCACCCAACTGCTGGTGATAACTCTAATTGGATAATTCCATGGAGGTGTGGCCCTGCTCATTCAGTGTGGGCCTTGATTAGTTTACTAGAGCACTATATAAGCTCAGACAGAAGGAGTGAGCTTGCTACAGGCCAGAGGGACTTTGAAGAAAGCCCAAGAGCTACAGATGAGGAACAGTTTTGAAAACGGCTGTTGAAAGCAGACTCTTGCTCTGGAGAAGCTGAGAGAGGACAAATGCCCCAAGAGCAACTGACAGTGACATTTTGAAGAGGAGCTGCGGCCTAAAGAAGAACGTTCTAGGAGAAAGCCATTTTGAAACCAAAACTCTGGAGCAGATGCCAGCCACGTGACTTCCCAGCTAACAGAGGTTTTCCGGACATCATTGGTACTCCCTTACCTTGGACATTTTATGGCCTTAAGAGGTAACTTTGTAACCAAATAAACCACCTTTATAAAAGCCAATCCATTTTTGGTGTTTTGCATTCCGGTAGCATTAGAAACTAGAACATCTTAACGTAAACATTTACTAGCGACCATATATTAACTATCTACTCTTTACTCCATACACACTGCTTCAGAGAATTCATTCCCACCATCTCACCTACCCTAACTAGAATATAAGCTTCCAAAGGAAAGGGTCATGGTCTTATCCATTATTTACCTCATACCTGACTCTGTGCCTTTGCATATGGAAGGCACTGAATAAATTTTTTGAATGAATAAATAAATAACCTTAAAATGGTTTCCTCTATGTGTATGTATCCTGAACTTAGGTTTCTGGTCTTGACCTTTCTCAAATGGGTTTCCATAAACTTCCATGATGTTTTCGGAGGAGTGCCCAACTACCATCTCAAACTTAAAATATCCTCGATTAACTTCTGCTATTCCATCAGTAATTTTATTTTTTTTTATTATTTTTTTATCTTCATTTTATTGAGATATATTCACATACCACGCAGTCATACAAAACAAATCGTACTTTCGATTGTTTACAGTACCATTACATAGTTGTACATTCATCACCCAAATCAATCCCTGACACCTTCATTAGCACACACACAAAAATAACAAGAATAATAATTAGAGTGAAAAAGAGCAATTGAAGTAAAAAAGAACACTGGGTACCTTTGTCTGTTTGTTTCCTTCCCCTCTCCCTTGTTTTTGAAGGATGGTTTTGCCAGATAAAGCATTTTTGGCTGGCAGCTTTTCTCTTTCAGTACCGTAATTAATCATACCACTGCCTTCTCACCTTCATGGTTTCTGATGAGAAATCTGCATTTAATCTTATTGCAGTTCCCTTGTATGTGATGAATCACTTTTCTCCTGCTTCTCTCAGAATTCTCTCTCTTTTACAGGTGACATTCTGATTGATGTTTGTCTCTCAGTGGGTCTGTTAGGGTTCATTCTATTTGGAGTATACTGTGCTTCTTGTACTTGTATCCTTATGTTTTTCATAAGAGTTGGGAAATTTCTGACCATTATTTCCTCGACTATTCTTTTTGCCCCTTTTCCCTTCTCTTCTCCTGGAATATGCATTATATGCATGTTTGTACACTTCATGTTGTCATTCAGTTCCCTGAAACCCTGCTCAAATTTTTGCATTCTTTTCTCTCTTATTTGTCTGCTTGATTTCAGATGTTCTGTCTTCTAGTTCACTGATTGTTTCTTCTGCCTGTTCACAACTGCTGTTGTATGTGACTAATGTATTTTAGTCTCATTTCATTCCCATAAGATCTGCTGGTTTTCTTTGCATGCTTTCAAATTCTTCTTTATGCTCGCCCAGTGTCATCTTAATTTCCTTTTTCTCTTTAGCCATATTTTATCTCCTTGAATTGGTTTAGGATATTTGTTTGAACATCTTTGATTTGTTGTTCCAAATTCCATATCTCTTCCAACTTTTTAATTTATTCCTTTGACAGGGCCATATATTCTTGTTTCTTCATATGCTTATTATTTTTTACTGGTATCTGGGCATCTGATCTTGTATGAGATTATTCTGAAGGCCAGTTTCCCTCTCTTGGCTAGGATTTTGTTGTTGATTGGGTTCCTGTTAAAGCTCTTTGTTGGCACTTGGTTCTTCAGTATTTTCCAGCCAAAACAGGGCTAGGGACCCATACAGGGGACAGAGACCAGTTCCAAAGAGCCCTGAAAGAGGATCAGGAAAGCAGGTTCCCAAGACTGCACTTTCCCAGTCTGCCCAGCAGATTGCATGCTTCAGCACCTTATTCACCATGGCCCTTCAAAGCCATCTTTCTGCTCTGTTTCTGAGGCAGGTAGAAACAACGACATTGTGTGCCTGTATCTGGAAAGGGCCAAGGTTGTGGGACCCAGAGGTCCAGTTTCGCCAGCCAACAGTTGGATCGTATCTGTGCCACCTCTTCTGTTCCCAATGGGTGTGGCTTCCACAACTCTCCCAGTCCAGATCTGCCTGCCAGGCAGGAACTGGACATCAGAAACTGCTTGCCTCAACGCTGGGGAATGGGCACCTTGAGCCAGGACCAAGCAAATCACTTACTTCAGTTTCTCTATCTCTTCTTCCCTGGATGTTGCCTGGTACTCTCCTGGTCTCCAGAGTCCCAGGACAGCTGCTTTGGACAGTTTCTTCCCATCCTCTAGGTGTTTTTTTTGTGGAGGAGTGAGCTCTGCCACTCTTTATTCCACAATTTTCTTGGAAGTCTTCTACCATATAAGTATTTTTGGGTTTTGCATTTACCCTTTCAGTTACCCTTTACTGATGATCTTTGTTTCTTTACACTACCCCAAGCCACTCTCTCCTGTCTTTTCCTTTCAACTTGCAGAACTCCCTTTGATAATTCCTTTGGGGCAGGTCTTTTGTTGATGAACTATCTCAGTTTCTGTTCATCTGTGAATATTTCAAACTCTCCTTCATGTTTGAAAGACAGTTTTGTTGGATACGGAATTGTAGGGAATTTTTTGCTTTCAGCACTTTAAGTGTGTTGTCTCACTGCCTTCTTGCCTTAATGGTTTCCAGGGCAAGATCAGCACTTGATCTTATTGCAGCTCCCTTGTATGTAACTTTTTGCTTCTTTCTTGCAGCTTTCACAATTCTCTCTTTATCTTTGACATTTGACAATTTGATTATGATATGTCTCAGTGTTCTATTTGGGTTTATTCTGTTTGGAGTTTGTTGAACAACTTGGATGTGTATATTCATGCCTTTTGTTAAATTTGGGAAGTTTTCTGCCATTTTTTCTTCCAATATTCTGTCTGCCCCTTTCTCTTTTTGTTCTCTTTCTGAGATTCCCACATTGCATATATTGATATGATTGATGATGTCCCACAGGTTCCTCAGGCTGTGGTCACTTTTGTTTTTCCTTTCTATTCCTCAGACTGTATGGTTTAAATTATCTTGTTTTCATGTTCACTGAGTCTTTCTTCTGCCAGATCTAATCTGCTTTTGAACTCCTTAAGGGGATTTTTAATTTCTGTTACCATGATATTCAACTATATTTGGCTCCTTTTCATGAATTCTATCTCTGTATTGGTAGTCTCTTTGTATTCATCTAACTGTCCTGGTTTCCTTTAGTTTTTTTCCCCCATGTTTTCTTTTAGCTCTTTAAGCATATTTAGGACCATTTAAAAAAAATTGTTGTCTGATATGTCCCAGGTCGGGTCCTCCTCATTGATGGTTTCTAATGCTTTAATCTTCTTTGCCTGTGCCATCATTTCTTCTTTCTTTTTGTGTTTTGTATTGTCATTTTGTACTGGGACATTCTGATATTTTAATGTGATATTACTTGAATTTTGACTCTGCAACATCTGTTCCTTAAGTTTATATCCAGCTAGTGTTATGACATAGTTTTCCTTGAATGCTAATAGCTAATAAAATTTTTAAAGAAAAGAAAAGAAGAAGGAAAAAAAGAAAATGCTTTTCCTAGTCTTTGCAGCTTGACATGTATGAATGCTCTCCTTCAGGGTTTATCCATACAGTGAGTTTAGAGAATAGTTACAGGCCAAAGTAGGAGCCTCCGGTTCATTTCCATGCCTGTGTATTGTCTTGTATATGTTCATGTGTCCTTGGAAATTCCCCAGTTTACCCGGTAATGAATGCCCCCTCTTCCCTAGAAAACTTCTTCAGAGTCCCAGGCACTGACCTGTATACAGCCAGCAATCTGTTTCCCCAGGCAGATACTTGGCTTCTCTCCCACAGTTTCTGTATGAGAGCTCTATGAGATGCCTTCCACATGCAGGGCAAGTTCTGGAATGATGAGTCCCTCAGGCCACCACTAGACAGATTGTGTCAGACATACGTGTTCCCAGTATGTGAATGAGGGTTGTTCTGCTCACTCTGGAGCAAAGACCAGGGATCTGCACTGGAAGCATGGGCTGGCTCTGCACCCAACTACTCAGGGGTAGGAGTGGGGCAACCAGGGCACCACAAGATCCTACCACTTTTTAGTAGCCTTTATCTTGATTCAGCATGCAGTCTACTACTGCAGTTCTTTAACTGTGTTCTCCAGCTTTAAAAAAGATGTTTCTGCCAGTTTTTGCTGGTTCAAACATTCTGTGGGCAAACAGAGTCCTGAAGTGTCTTACTCCCCCATCTTGATCATGGCAAGACCCACTGTGATATTTTTTATTTTAATTATGTTTAGTTTCTAGAAATTCTGTTTTGTACCTTTTCAAATATGCCTGTTCATTCAATAGAGTCTTCTTCCTTAGTCATATTCTTTTTGGTTTTTTAAAACATTATACTGTTGCCAATAATTCCAGTGTCTATGTTAATTGGGTCTCATTTTTATTATTTCTGCTTTCCCTAAGTCATAGTGGCTTGTGTCATGTGTTTTGTGATTTTTTTCGTGAGTTTATGTTTGTTGGTACTTTACCTCAATTTGCTTTTCTATTTTATCTAGAATTTTTAGTTAGCTAAATTGAGAGAATTTTTTTTCAAGGTAATTTAGGTGCTATTTGCATGAAATGGAATGTATGAAATTTTTTAGTTAATTCATTAGGAAACAAATAGGAGAAAATGTATCTTTAGCAACATAAAGTGAGATTTTGCTTTTTTTTAAATTCAATTTTATTAAGATATATTCACATACCATGCAGTCATACAAAGCATACATTTATTTGTTCACAGTACTATTATATAGTTGTGTGTTCATCCCCAAAATTAATTTTTGAACATTTTCATTACCACACACACACAAATAATAAGAATAAAAATTAAGGTGAAAAAGAACAATTAAAGTAAAAAAGAACACTGTATTTTTTTTTTTTTTTTGCCCCTGTTTTTCTACTCATCCACCCATACACTGGGCAAAGGGGAGTGTGGTCCATATGGCTTTCCCAATAACATTGTCACCCTGCATAAGCTACATTTTTATACAATCATCTTCAAGATTCAAGGGTTCTGGGTTGTAGTTTGATAGTTTCAGGTATTTACTGCTAGCTATTCCAATTCATTAGAACCTAAAAGAGACTCTGCTTTTTAAAAAAGAAATTTTAGAGTTTATCCTTTACTTCATCCAAAGGGCCAATCATTCTGACAAGTAAATTGTTTTAAGTATGTAAAATCTATTATTACTTTTTCTGCATTGTGCAGTCTTAAGAATATTAATAGGAAAAAATGGAGACATTTTTCTTTTGCATTTTAGCTGTGGTCTTGAACTGTAGACATTTATATGACTGTAAGTATCATTTTTGTGTAGAAATTGTTACTAATTATTGGATTGCAGTTTCAAAGTGAATGAATTTGTGCTGTTCCTTTGAGAGTATAATTTTGTATTGTCATTTTACATGCATACCTGAAGAAGAAAAAAATATTTAATGTCTTATTAATTAAACATTGTCATCATTAGTCATTAAAAGATTAAGGATTACTAATAAAGGCGGGTGAGATTATTCAGAATTTCCTTTTATTTTTTATTCTCTAAATTCCCTAATAATGAGGACTCCTAATATTGTCTGTTTAGCATCTTTAAGATAAAATTCATAACAAAAGGTATGTTTGATATTAGTTTCATATTCTATCATAAAAAAGTAGAAGATAGAAGGTTTTTTTTTAACATCTTTTTTGTCCAAATGAAATCTACTCACCTCAGGTACCTGGCTTAACTTACTTTCCTATGCTGTTTGAGGGATGTATTTGGCTTTAACCACAAATAGCTTGCATCGTTTTAATCTGTATTTTACTTCAAGGCCTTTCAGAAACAAATGGAATATAAACTATGAAAAATGAAAAACAATCTCCTCCTTCTTCCCTTCAATTTCCGTGGCTCAATCTTTTTTTCTAAACACGATTTTATTGAGATATACACCATATAATGCATCCAAAGTATATAATCAATGGCTCACAATATCATACAGTTGTGCATTCTTTGCCATAATCAATTTTCAAACATTTTCATTATTCCAAAATAAAGAAAAAAAATATAAAGAAAGAACATACAAACCACCCTATATCCCTTATCCCACCTATTATTTATAAATTTTTTATCATTGTTTTATTACTCATCTGCCCATACACTAGTTAAAGGGAGTGTCAGTCACCAGGTTTTCACTGTCACACAGTCACACAATAAAAGCTGTATAGTTATACAATTATCTCAAGAATCAAGGCTACTGGATTACTGTTTAACAGATTCAAATATTTCCTTCTATCTATTCTAATATCTGGAAACTAAGAAGGGATATAATGAATAAGAATAACCTCCAGATCGACCTCTCAACTCTGTTTGAGATCTCTCAGCCACTGAAGCTTTACTTTATCTCATTTCTTTTCCCCCTTTTGGTCAAGATGGCATTCTCAATACCACAATGCCAGGGCCAGGCTCATCCTGGGATTTCTGTCTCTTGTTGCCCATGGCTTAGTCTTCAGGCCCAAATAATCTTGCATGGATTTTTTTCTAGTAGAGTAGTCATATTAATTTTCAATGTAGCAATGAGATATGAGAAAAATATTTTTGAATCACTGTGTATAAGATATGATGTTCATTATTGTTCTCAAGTTATTTCATATGTTAATTTTTTCCACCAAAGAAAACCCAAGATCTTTTATGGCAGGGACTGTTTTCTACTTTGTTTATGTGCCCATATGTTCTTGTTCATATTCAGGCCCATATATCTCTCCAGCTCATACAAAATATTTTTTATCTTGGCTAGCTTGAGCAATAGAATCTTCCTGGCTTCTTTCTCATGAATAACTCATACCTTTACATTCCTCTTACTATCAGAGAAAAATTGTGCGTATGGTAGAAAAAAGTCCAATTTAAGTTGCCTTAGTGGGCTTTCCATAATTGTGGAATGATCCTAAGAAGTTTTTCTATACCATTTGCTTTTTTATATATCCAGATTGTTCCTTAACCCAATTAATCAGATACAGAAGACTGTACTGTAATAAGCTAATTCTATAATTCTTGCCAGGATAGTCAGAGTTGTTCATTGTGAACACATTCTGCCGCCAACAGCTGAGTTGGAACATTGTGTTTATTTGTGAGAAGATTTGAGAATGATCAATTTGGTTTGAAGATAAAATGGAGGAATAGTTTCCATTGATGAGCCTAATGAAATCATTAACCTTTCAAGAAAAATTATGTAGTTATGGAGAGCAGTCCACATTGAAAGTACTGAAAATCATACTGAACATTATAGAAATTGAAAATTATGTCTGTATTTCATTTAGAAGAGTTTCTAGCTTTCCTCTTGCCTTTTTGAGCAGTAGACAGATGTACTAGAGGCAACCTGTCTTGGTGTGATAAGCAACAGATTGGAACATAGAGCAGAACTAGTTGTACTGTCTGGGTGTCCAATTCACTGTGTATTTGCTATGTACAAGGAACTTTGATAGGCAATCTAGTGGGGGGAGGTCAAGACAGATACAGTAAAGATGAATAAGAAATACTCTTCAAATAATTCAAAATCCAGTGGGGGAAATAGAGCAATAAATAATTAACAGAAAATAGAATGAACAAACATTAAACCGAGTTTGCAGTAACACTCAGTCAGGTAACATAGGAAAGCGCAATGAATATTGAATAGAGAATTAGAGTAGGTGTCATTAAGAATATTGTATTTAATTTGATTTTAGAAAAGTAGTAATATTTTGATAGGTGGAAGATGGTGGGGATAGGAGTGTGAGGATCTCGATTTGAGGGACTGGTAAATCTGGAGGTATGCATGGCTAAAGTCCCAATTTTGTGGAATGATAAAGGAGAATATGAGGTCAAGCTATATGGATATAATAATAGCAATATCAACTAGTATTTCCAAAATATCTTAATGTACATATTGAGACTTGTAATAACTTATAATAACCCAATTAATCAGGGAGGTGTTATTACTATTTCCCAATATATACATGGTCATGTGTGATTTAGTGGAAAGATGTGGATTTGAAAGCTAACTTTGTCATTTAAAAGCTACATAACCATAGACAAGTTACTTGATATTACTGAGTCTCATCTGTTAAATACAGATAGTACTTTCACAGGAGGTTGTTTCAGGGCTGCTGCATAGACTGTGCACTGCATCATTCCAGGGGTGGCATTCGTATAGACGAGGAGTTGTTAAACTTTTTTGGTAAAGAGCCATATAGTAAATATTTTAGGCTTTGAGGGCCATGAGGTCTCTACTTTACCCTGTTGTTGTAGCATGAAAACAGCCATAGACAATATGTAAAGGAATGGATGGCTGTGTTCCAGTAAAACTTCATTTAAAGACAGGCATTATGCTAGAATTGACCCACAGCCCAAAGTTTGCTGACCCCTGACACAGACTATGATGTGAATGTGCATCTTGGAGTTATGCAATTTGTGGCACGGGATGTTCTAAGGAAAAAATTACTTGAGCTATAAGAAATATTTGTTTCTAATATGTATAGCACCAAAATATTTTTGGCTAAAGACATGTGACTGCTCAATGATAAAAGTCTGTCTACTCTCCTCTCTTCCCTTTTAATGTTATTGCCATTGTATTCTTGGATAAACCACCTAGACCTTTCGCAGCTTACTTCAGAATTCTCGGTAGGAAAATAAGAACTATCTTCTACCAAATTAACTATCGTTAGGTGTGTTAATTGGAGTGATAACATACAAATGTTGTTTTGAATTCCTTAAAGACTATCAACTGGAAATCATGACTGAGTGCCACTGTATCTAGAAGTCTTAACTATAACACAATAGGGAGCCTGAAGCTTGCATTGATGGCACTATTCAGGGAAGGTCTGATGTGGTCTGATGTGGTGTGCTATTTTGTGTACACTGTCATATCAGATTATCTGAATCAAATGTTGGTTATTTACTAGGGATGAGTTTGAGTCTTGGTTTTGGAGTAAAAAGTTAATTGCTCTTCTGAGGATATTATTTGCTAATCATTTTTGTGAGAAGAGATGATGTTGAAGTTCCATACATAATTCTGTCCTCCCATTCTTGATGATACAAGAAATCTTTTATAGGTTCATTTTAACTGTGTAATAAAGGATGTCCTACTTCTACATTTGAGAATATTGCCTTCTCTTTACACTCTATAGAAATATTATGTACATTTTACCTGTATTATATTTTTTTAAGTAAGCAGAAATTTTATTTCCAAACTCTTCAGAGATTATCACAAACACAAATAAAATATCCTTTCAAAAATTTCCCAAATCAAATGGAAGGCTCATCATCAAAATAAAATACCTTGACATTAAGAATTCTTTGAGGCTATAATATTTTCACATTACTTTGTTTTTAACCATTTGAACATACGTTACATTGTAAACATTTATTAAAGACATGAAATAATGTAGTATTTGTTAAAGCACAATCATACAGTAGAGGAACTTAAAAAGACAAAGATAAAATCTGCTTCTTATACAGGATGGGGTAACCTCGTACATAATACAACATTAATCCTTCCCCAAAAAGTTTGCTAGAAACGGCTTCCACGTTTAGTGTTTCAAAATAAAAGTCTGTCTCATTCAAAACATCATTTGATTAGTAAAGCCTATTCTTTCCTTCAATTTTTTAGTTGCTTATCTTCATGTAGAAATTAAATTTATGATATAAGAACAAATTTTGTTACCGTATAAAAATCTTGGGAACAACAAATCACAAATATTCACTTTTTAAAAAACAAAAATTTTTCATTCCTAAAATGCAAACATCCAGTAAATAATACACAAATAGTATTCCAGGTATAGAAACACTGTTAATTCACTTATGAAAGAGTTGTATTTTGGTATATTTTGTGGTAGGATTTTTGTTTAAGTATAAAGCACGTCACCAAAAAAACGAGGTCACTATTATTTAAAAGATCCACTCTTTCACCCAGTTTCCTTCTTTGAGCAGAAATGCATCCATATCTGTACAATTTTGGCTAAAGGACCAGGGCCACAGGAGAGATCTCAAATATCTAAAAGTTGTTTGGTTAGAGAAAAGAGTTTTTTGAAAGTTGGTGACAGTCGTTCATCACTTTGTGCTTGAAGGCATTCCTCAGTGAACTTCTTCCCTACAATCTTCAGAGTAAAGCATAAGATCTGGGCTCATGGAAGGGGTTTCTCCCTGCTGGCACCCCGACCAGCAGGCCATTCTTGGCAGGCAATCTGCAGGCCGTACTGTGGAAGCTCCGCAACCTCCTGAGAGACCTTGATCCACTCCACACTGGACTCAGGCTTGAGCTGCTCTACCGGGTACTGCAGAGCCTTCACACTGGCGCTAGAAGACTTGGAGGTAGCTGCTGCCTGTATCATGTTTTAACAGATAGATTTAAAGGCTTTTTATTAACTTTAAAAATATTTGCTATTTACATTTTTTTAATGTTATTCTGGTAACATATATAACACATAATATTTCCCATTTTGCTATTTTCATTTTAATATAAGAAAATAGCTTGGAATTTCACAATGTTTTACCATTTTGGTGCACCAACATTTCTAGACTTCTTTTTAGTCTCATCTCTCTTTCATTTCTAAAAATTAAAGTATTAAATAATGATTTCTATGTCATACATTCAATGAAAGCTAGAAAGATTTTGCAATCTAGAAAGTGAATAAAACATGCTATAAATAAGCCATGTCTTCTTTTTCCCTCATAGAAGTTTTTGACTTAAAATTTATTTTATCTGATAGTATGGCTACCCCAGCTTTCTTTTGGTTACTATTTTCATGGTATATATTTTTTCCCATCCTTTCACTTTCAACGTACATATGTCTTTGAATTTAGGGGGAGTCTTGTAAACAGCATACACTTACGTCAAGCTTTTAAATCTGTTCTGCTAATTTCTGCCTTTTGACTTGAGAGTTTAATCAGCTTACATGTAAAGTAGCTACTGATAATGCGGGACTTTATTTTGCCATTTATATCCCACTGTTGAAACAGTCAGAAACTACTGAGAATATTCTTGGTTAAGTTTCTGCCTTTGCTTTTTTTTTTTTTTAACCATTTTTTAAAATTAAAATATATTTATATACCATACAATCATCCAAAGTGTAAAACAGTTGGTCACAGTATCATCATATAGTTGTGCATTCATCACCACAATCAAGTTTTGAACATTTTCATACTCCAAAAAATAAAAATAAGAATAAAAATGAAAGTAAAAAGAGCACCCTAAACATCCCATATCCCTCTCCCCCATATTATTCATTTACTTTTTGTCCCCATTTTTCTACTCATTTGTCCATATACTGGGTGAAGGGAGTGTGAGCCATAAGGTTTTGAAAATCACACAGACATCCTGTATAAGCTATATAGTTATATGATTGCCTTTAAGAATCAAGGATGCTGGATTGCAGTTCAACAGTTTCAGATATTTCCTTCTAAATATTCTAATAAACTAAAAACTAAAAAGGGATATATATATAATACATAAGAGTTACCTCCAGAATGATCTCTTCACTCCATTTGAAATCTCTCAGCCACTGAAACTTTATTTTGTTTCATTCTGCTTCCCCCTTTTGGTCAAGACTTTCTCAATCACACGATGCAGGATCTAGGCTCATCCCCAGAGTCATGCCCCATGTTTTCAGGGAGATTTACAGCCCTGGGAGTCACATCCCATGTAGTGGGGAGAGCAGTGAGTTTTCCTGCCAATTTGGCTTAGAGAGGCCACATCTGAGCAACAAAAGAGGTTCTCTGAGGGTGACTCTTAAGCACAATTATAAGTAGGCTTAGCCTCTCCTTTGCAGTGACAAGCTTCATAAGGGCAAACCCGAAGATTGAGGCTCAGCCTACTAAGCTGGTAGTCCCTCATGCTTGCAAGAATATGAGGAATTCCCAAGCTGGGAAAGTTTAATATTTCCACATTTTTCCCCAGTCCCTCAAGGGGGCTATGCAAATACCCAAATTACTCTGGGTTGTATTGGGGCTTTGTGTTAACCTGTACAAACCAACAAGATCTCACTCCCTAGTCAAGGTTCCAAGTAATTATGGCATTTGAATAAACTGACCATATAAGTTAAATTATGTAGTATGCTATAGAAAATATGAATTTTGCACAAAATAAACATCTCTTTGGTCCCACACAGAAGCCAAAGTCTTTTTGGGGGGTGGGGTGGGGGTGCAGGGGCTGAGAGATAGTGTATTCTTTTTTTTAATTCAATTTCATTGAGATGTATTCACATGCCAAACAATCATCCAAAATGTGCAGTCAGTTGTTCACAGTACCATTGTACAGTTGTGCGTTCATCACCCTAATCTATTTTTGAATGTTTTCCTTATACCAGAAAAAGTGAAAATCAGAATAAAAAATAAAAGTAAAGAAGAACACCCAAAACACCCCTGCCACCCTATTTTTCACTTAGTTTTTTCCCCCATTTTTCTACTCATCCAATCCATACCTTGGTAAAAGGAGTGTGATCCATAAGGCTTTCACAATCACACTATCATCTCTTGTAAGCTACATTGCTATGCAATCGGCTTCAAAAGTCAAGGCTATTGGGTTGCAGTTTGATAGTTTCAGGTGTTTACTTCTAGCAATTCCAATGCATTAAAACCTAAGAAGTGTTATCTATATAGTACATAAGAATGTCCACCAGAGTGACCTCCCGACTCCATTTGAAATCTCTCAGCCACTGAAACTATTTCGTCTCATTTTGCATCCCCCTTTTGGTCAAGAAGATACTCTCAGTCCCATGATGCTGGGTCCGCATTCATCCCCGGGAGTCATATTCTGCATTGCCAGGGAGATTTACACGCCTGGGACTCGGGTCCCACATAGGGGGGAGGGCAGTGAGTTCACCTGTCAAGATGGCTCAGATAGAGAGAGAGAGGGCCACATCTGAGCAACAAAGAGGTACTCAGGGGGAGACTCTTAGGCACAATTATATGCAAGTTTAGCCTCTCCTTTGCAGTAATGAGCTTCATAAGGGCATGTCCCATGATCAAGGGCTCAGCACATCAAACCGCCAGTCCCAATGTTTGTGACAACATCAACACCAGTCCAGGTGAGGAAGTCCAACACATCCGCACCTTCCCCCAGATCCTCGGGGCTGGGGAGGGGGAGGCTGTAAATATATTTTTTATTATCTTCCCAAATTACTCTGGGATGTGTCACTATTTCACTCCAGCCTATACTAACCTACCGTATCTCACTTCCTATTCAAAGTTCCATGCAATTGTGGTGTTTGAACAAATCGACTGTAGAGTTGTACCATTTAGAAAATTTAGATCCTGTACCAAATAGATATCTTCTCCCTTGGTCTCATATGGAAGTTGAAGTTTTAAAACACAGTCAGTTTCAACCTTTACCCTTTGGCCTGGCTTGCCCTGGTCTTAACCAGACCTGCTTCATTCATATCACTAATTGAAGTCTGGGCTCTTTTTCAGCTTTTTTTTTTTTTTTTTTTTGACAGTGGCTGTATGCACTAATACTGACATTCATATCTGCCGAGCTCTAGCTCTGAGTTTCAGGTGTCTCAGAGATATGCATTGTTCCAGAGACCAGTCAGGTTACATGCTAAGGGATCAGCATCTCAAAGTTTAGAGATAGGCATTACAATTCAGGGATAGAGTTAACTGCTGTAAGAGCTTACAGTCTAGGGACTATTACAATAATTATGTCCACGTTAGGCTATGTTCTAAGATTCAATTCTGAGTTTACACATTGTAGTTAGTCCATATTGGTGAGGCATTAAAGTGTTTGCCTTTATTTCTGGTGTACTTCACTCAAATACTGTGTACAAGATCCATTCACCTCGTTGTGTGTCTCACAGCTTCACTCCTTCTTGTAGTTGCTCAATGTTCCACTGTATGCGTTCACCACAGTACACCATTCCATTCTTCAGTCAATGTACCCTTAGGTCATCTGCACCCTTTGCAAATCATGATTACTGCCTCCATGAACACCAGTTTGCAAATGTCCATTCATGTCTCTGCTCTCAGATCTTCAAATGACATACCCCATAATGAGGTTGCAGGACCTTTCGGTCCCCACATACTTAACTTTTTGTGGAACAGCCACACTGACCTTCAGAAAGGCTACACTATTCTACCTGCTCATCAACAGTAGATAGGTACATCCCTCTCACCATGTTTTCTCCAACACTTTTATTCCTATATATATTTTTTCCTACAATTTTACAGTTATATGCACATACCATACATTTATCCACAGTGTACAATCAGTTGTTCATGGTATCATCATAAAGTTGTACATTTATGACCACAATCAGCACTTGAACATATTGATTACTACAAGAAAAAATATTTTTTTTTAGCAGTAAGAAAAAAATGATAAAAAGAAAAATAACATGTCATACAATATAATATACTAGTAAGGACAGCAAATAACACCACTACCAAGAATCCCATATTCCTCCCCTATATCCCCCTCTCATATACATTTAGCATTGGCATATTGCCTTTGTTACATTTAATGGAGGTATATTACAATGTTACTGTTGACCATAGACTCCAGTTTGCTTTGATTATGTTTTTTCCTGAATACCATCCCTTTTTCAACTCTCTACATGGTTGACATTCATTTGCTTTCCCACCTGCAAAAACATTTTTATATTTGTGTATTTAGTAACAGTCATTGGCCACTCCAGTTTTTGCCAAGTTATACAGTCCCAGTCTTTATCATCTATGTTTACCTCTGGTGTCATACATTCTCCTATCCCACCTCTTTCAGCTTTACTCACAGACATCTTTGTTCAGTGTACTTACAATACTGTGCTACCATCACACAGTATTATGCTATCTATTTCTGGATCTGTGCAATCAATCCTAAACATTCTGTAGTCCTTCAGCATCAAATGGCTGGTCTCTGCCCTCTTTCCATCTCCTGGTCAACTGTGTTGTCAGCTTTTAACTCCCAAAGTTTGTTCATTAATGTCTGTTCATATTAGTGAGACCATACAGAATCTGTCCTTTTGTTTCTGGCTAACTTCACTCAACATAATGTCCTCAAGGTTCATCCACATTATTACATGATCCATGTCTTTGTTCTGTCTTACAGCTGCATAATACTCCATCATGTGTATATACCACAGTTTGTTTATCCACTCATCCTTTGATGGACATTTGGGCTGTTTCCATCTCTTGGCAATTGTGAATAATGCTGCAATAAACATTGGTTTACAAATGTCTGTTTGTGTCTTAAGTTTCAGTTCCTCTGAGTATATACCCAGCAATGGAATAGCTGGGTCATATGGCAAATCTATATTTAGCTTCCTGAGGAACCTCCATACTGTCTTCCAGAGTGGTTGCACCATTCTACATTCCCACCAACAATGAATAAGTGTGCCTCTTTCTCCATATCCTCTCCAGCACTTGTCATTTTCTGTTTTTTGGATAATGGCCATTCTGGTAGGTGTGAGATGATATCTCATTGTGGTTTTGATTTGCATTTCCTTAATAGCCAGTGAAGTTGAGCATTTTTTTCATATGTTTTTGAGCCATTTGTATTTTCTCTTCAGAATCTCCCTCATTTTTGAAGGACAGTTTTGCTGGATATAGGATTCTTGGTTGGCAGTTTTTCTCTTTCGGTATCTTGAATATATCATACCACTGCCTTGTTGCCTCCATGGTTTCTGCGGAGAGATCTGCAGAGTCTTATCAAGCTTCCCCTGTATGTGATGGATCGCTTTTCTCTTGCAGCTTTCAGAATTCTTTCTTTGTCTTTGACATTTGACAATCTGATTAGTAAGTGTCTTAGAGTAGGTCTGTTTGAATAAATTCTCTTTGGGGTGTGCTGTGCTTCTCGGACCTGGAATATTATGTCTTTCATAGAGTTGGGAAATTTTCATTATTTCCTCTATTTCTTCTGCTGCTTTTCCCCTCTTTTCTCCTTCTGGGACACCTATGACATGCATATTCATGCACTTCATGTTGTCATTCAGTTCCCTGAGACCCTGCTCATATTTTTCCATTCTTTTCCCTATCCCCCTTTGTGCAGGATTTCAGATATTCTGTCCTCCCGCTCACTGTTCCTTTCTTCTGACTCTCCAAGTCTGCTGTTTTATGTCTCCATTGTGTTTTTCATCTCTTTTATTGTGCCTTTCATTCCCATAAGTTCTGCTATTTGTTTTTTCAAGCTTACAAATTCTTCCTTATGATCACCCAGTGTCTTCTTTATATCCTTCATCTCCTGTCACATTTGCTCTCACCTCACTGATTTGATTTAGAAGATTTGCTTGAACATCTATAATTAGTTGTTTCAACTCCTGAATCTCAGTTGAGGTGTTAGTTTTTCCCTTGGACTGGGCCATACCTTCCCATTTCCTGATGTGGCTCATGATTTTTTGCTTTCTAGGCATCTAATTTTCTTGATTCATTTATTCTGGAGGTTTTCTCTCTTTTACCTAAGTTTTTCTTGCTGGTTGACTTTGATCTCTATCTTTTCTTTGTTTCTCTCCCTGGTCAGTGTCAGATTAGCTCTGCCCCCCCCCCCCCAGTTTTCCCCCCAAAGTCAGGCACCCACCATGGCCTGCCACAGGGTTAGGAGGTAGGCCCTGGGCACCCCAGAAACTTCATTGTGTGTGGTAATACAAATATGCTGGCTTCCAGTGGTGCTCTATTTTCCACCAGCTAGAAAGACCTGGATTTGTTTGACATCCTGCTTTAACAGTTTGGTCTTCCCTATTTCTCAGCTAAAACACCACCAGGTTTCCATACAGGGCATGTAGACCAGCTTCTGTGTTCCTAAGAAAGGGCCTGAAATATCTTTTAAAAAGTATTTTACTTCCCTTGCACTTTCTGGACTGTCCAGCAAATGCACTGTTCAGTAACTTAATCTTCCTCAGAGGCTGCTTTTCCTCTGAGCACAGGCTTTGTATGACCCAGTGAACCTGAAACTGTGGAATTCCTATGCCCTCATTTTGCCATCCAAAATGTGACTCGATGTGGGGCTCCACCTGTGGTAAAGTACTTCCTCAACAGACCCAGCACTCCAGCTATCTCCAAGGCAAGGAAATGGCCACTGGCATCTGCTTTCCTGATGGGTGGGGAAAGCACTTTCAGACCGAGGCTGGAAACAGTCTCTGTCCACATTTTCTCAGTCTCTTTGTCCCTCACTGACCTGGACCTTGAAATGTCCTCCCCTGTCCACTGGGTCTTCAAACAGTGAGTGTATTTTTCACTGCTGTGAGAGATTTTAAAATCTGTGTCCCTGGTGGGAGGGTTCCGTTCTGTTTTTCTGTGCCTTTCCCACATGGAGACCGAGTGAGAGGGAGGGGAAAGGACTGGCTGGACTGGGACGGAAGATTGCTGCCTGATATTTCTTCTCTTTCTTCAATTCAGCATTTTCAGGGTCTTTCTCCAGTCCATATCCTCCTCCAGAGTTTCAAACAATTCAGAATTGTCCTTTTTTTCATTGAATCTCTGGAGAGAAGTTTTCAGTAGCTATTTACATTGCCATGTTGATGACGTCACCTCTGCCTTTGCTCTTGTTGTGCTTTCAAAACATGTTCAATTTTCTGGTTACTGGTTTTGAGAGAAGCCTTGATATGCATCTCAAATCTTTTTCCCTTTGCAAGAAGAGCCTTGTTAATGTCAGCTCCAAAAATTTCCAACATATTCTGTACTTCACCCCTATATCTTCCTCAGTCATTCTAGCACAAGACCTTTTCTTTCCATGCTTATCAATTACTGGAAACTTTTCCTTCTGTAATATCCTCCTCTGAACAACTCAGATCTTTTTTATCTTCTTTCTCAAAGTCATAGACAAATATAACCTGATCCTCCATTGCTAGCCTCCCAGATTTCCCAGTATGCTTTCTTCCAGAGGGCACCATAAATAGATATTTTCTGGCTCACTGCTCACAAGCTGCCACTGATCCAAAATCTCGAGCTGGACTAATTCCTCCCCCTCCTCACACCTGAGGTGTCTTCTTCGCTGCTGCAATATTGAGCTCTCTCTATATTTTTAAATTATTGTTTTAATGGTTACCTTTGTAATTACCATTAACATCTTAAACTAATAACCTAGTTCAACTAATACAACCTAGTTTTGGTGGTACACACACACTCTTGTCTTATATATCTTTGTCCCTCCCCCTTTATATTGTTATTATCTCACATTACATCTGTATACGTTGTATGCCAATTGACATGGATTTTAAATGTTATTTTACACATTTGCCTGTTAAGTTATGTAGGGGAAAAGCAGTTACAAACCAAAAGTAAAATAATACAGGATTTTATGTAGTTACCATTATCAGTGTTCTTTACTTCTTCTCATGGCTTTGAGTAAAACAGTCTAGTGTCCTTTTATTTCAGCTTGAAAGACTTTAGCATTTCTTGTAGGGCAGGTCTTCTGGTAATGAACTCTTCCAACTTTTCTCTGTATATGTATTCATTTCTCCTTCATTTTTGAAAAAATAATTTTGCCATATATAGAATTCATTGTTAACAGTTTTTTTCTTTAAGTACTTTAAATATGCTATCACTCTGTCTTCTGTCCTCCATGTTTTCTGATGAGAAATCTGCTGTTAATCTTATTGGAGATCCCTTGTATGTGAAAGTCACTTCTCTCTTGCTGCCTACAAAATCCTCTCATTGTATTTGGATTTTGACAATTCCAGTATAATGTCTCTTGTTGAGGATCTCTGAGTCTATCCTGCTTGGAGTTTGTTGAGCTTCCTGGATGTTTATGTTCATGTCTTTCATCAGATATAGGAAGTTTTTGGCCATTATTTCTTCAGATACTTTTTCTGCCCATTTCTTTTTCTTTTTCTTCTGAAACTCCAGTGATGCTTGATGGTGTCTCTCAGGTCCCTCAGGCTCTGTTCATTTTTCTTCATTATTTTTTTAAATGCAATTTTATTCAGTTGTATTCACATACCATAAAATCATCCAAAGTGTACATTCAGTTATTCACAGTACCATCATAGAGTTGTGTGTTCATCAGTACAATCAATTTTTTGAACATTTTCATTACTCCAATAAATATAAATAAAAATAGGAATAAAAATAAAAGTAAAAAAAAACCACCCAATGCATCTCATACCCCCCCATTATACATTTACTCTCCTCCCCCCTCTTTCTTCTACTTACTGTCCATACACCAGATAAAGGGAGTGTGGGCTGCAAGGTTTTCACAATCACACAGTCATCATGTATAAGCTATATAGTTATATGATTGTCTTCAAGAATAAAGAATACTGGATTGCAGTTCAACAGTTTCAGATATTTCCTTCTAGATATTCCAGTACACTAAAAACTAAAAATGGATATCTACATAATGTATAAGAATAACCTCCAGAGTGACTTCTCAACTCCATTTGAAATCTCTCAGCCACTGAAACTTTATTTTGTTTCATTTCTTTTCCCCCTTTCGGTCAAGAAGGCTTTCTCAGTCCCATGATGCTGGGTCCAGGCTGATTCCCGGGAATCATATCCCATGTTGCCAGGAAGATTTACACCCCTGGGAGTCATGTCCCATGTAGGGAAGAGGGCAGTGAATTTACCTTCAGTGTTGGCTTAGAGAGAGAGGCCACAACTGAGCAACAAAAGAAGTTCTCTGGGGGTGACTGAGGCACAATTATAAGTAGGCTTAGCCTCTCCTTTGCGGTAACAAGCTTCATAAGATCAAGCCCTAAAATTGAGGGACTGGCCTACTACAATGGTAGTCCCCAATGCTCGTGAGAATATCATTAATTCCCCAGGTGGGGAAGTTTAATATTTCCAATTTTCCCCCAGTCCCTAAAGGGGGCTTTGCAAATACTTTTTATTTTCTGCCCAAATTACTCTGGGATGTATTGGGTTTCATGCCAACCTATACAAACCAACCAGATCTCACCCCCTGTTCAAGGTTCCATGTAATTACAGTGTTTGAGTAAACTGACCATACAAGTTAAATTATATAGCATGCTATAGAAAATATAGATTTTTCCACCAAATTACCATCTCTTCCTTTGGTCTCACACAGAAGTCAAAGTTTTATAACACAGTCAATATCCTCCTTTCCCTTTAGTCTGGTTTACCTCAGTCCTAACCAAGTCCATTTTGTTCGTATCTCTAATTAAAGTCTGATCTCTTTTTCAGCTTCTTTAACATTTGCTGTATAGGGTAATGCTGACATTCTTAGCTGGTGCACTCTGGCTCTGAGTCTCAGGTGTCACACAGAAACCCAAAGTTCCAGGTGTATAACTGACCAGGTTATACACAAACAGCTCATCATCTCCGAATTTAGATTAACCATTACAACTCATGAATAGATGTGACTGCTGTAAGAGCTTACAATCTAGGAAACTTTACCATAACCCTTCCCTGATAACCTATTCTCTCTGATTCAATTCTCAGAGTTTGTACATTATAGTTAGTCCATATTAGTGAGATATTATAAAGTTTGTCTTTTTGATTCTGGCTTATTTCACTCAACATACTGTCCTCAAGGTCCATTTACCTAGTTGCATACCTCACAACTTCATTTCTTCTTGCCGCCATTCTATGCTCCATGGTATGTATACACCACATTTCACTGTTCCGTTTATTGTTTGATGTACCCATAGGTCACCACCATCCATTGAGGATCATGAATACTGCCACCATAATCACCAGTGTGCAGTGTCCATTCATGTCCCTGCTCTCATTTCTTCCAAGTATATACCCATTAACTTGGTTGCAAGGTCAGATGGCAACCCCATAGTTAGCTTCTTGTTGAGCCACAACACTGACATCCAGAGGGGCTGCCCCATTCTACTTCCCTACCATCAGTGAATAGGTACATCCCTGTCTCCACATTTTCTCCAGCACTTTTATCCCTCTGCTTATGTTTTAAACAGTTTTATTCACACACCATACAATCCATTCTAAGTAAACAATCAGTGATTCCTGGTATAATCACATAATTATGCATTCACCACTACAGTCTATATGAGGACATTTCCTCTTCTTCCACAAAGAAAGAGGAAAAGGAGGAGGAAAATGAAGAATAAAAATATAAAAGATAGAAGAAAAATAAAAATAAAATATGATACAATAAAAAGGTCAAACAACACCACCAACACCAAGAATCCCATACCCTCCCTTTTATCCCCTTCTTATAGACATTTAGCTTTGGTATATTGCCTTTGTTACAATTAATGGAAGCATCTTACAATGTTACCATTAACCATAGACTAATTTGCATTGATTGTATTTTTCTCCCTATACCATCCAATTTCAACACCTTGCAATATTGATATTCATTTGTTCTCCTTCATGTAAAAACATTCTTGTATTAGTACATTTAATCACCATCATTGACCACTCTAGGTTTCACTAAGTTATACAATCCCAGTCTTTATCTTCTATCTTTCCTTCTGGTGTCATACATGACCCTCGCCTTCCACTTTCAACCATACTCACAGACATCTTTGTTCAGAGTACTTACAATATAGGGCTACCATCATGCAGTATTATGCTATCAATTTCTGGATCTATACAGTCAATCCTGTTGAACCTTATGTACTCCTTCAGCATCAAATGCCCATTTTCTAACTTCTTTGTATCTCTTGACAACCTGTGTTCTCAACTTTAACTCTCAAATTTTGCTCATCAATGTTAGTTCATATTAGTGAGTCTATAGAGTATCTGTCCTTTTGTTTCTGGCTAATTTCACTCAATGTAATGTCTACTGCCTACCATTTTATCTTTTGGATTTTATATGTTATAGCTTTTATTTTTTTCTCACTCTCTCTCTTTTTACTCTTACTGATAGTCTTCATTTCTACTCTCTTCTCCAAACCTCTCTCTCTTGTCTTTTCCTATCTGCTTGTAGTGCTCCCTTTAATATTTCTTGTAGAGCAGGTATCTTGCTCACTAACTCTCTCAGTGTCTGTTTATCTGAAAATATTTTAAATTCTCTCTCATTTTTTTTAAATTAACAGATGAATTTTATTACATCTTTGAAATCACAGATAGGTCTGGCATCTTGTTTCCATTGCTGCACAACTCTTAGATCTTATTCATCAGCCTGCTGAACTGTTCCTTTTTCAGAGATGTGGATACCATCCAAAATTTTTCTTATATCCATTTTAAACTGTTGTGGCTTGCTGAATCAAAGAAGCTGAATTTGATACAAGTTCAATGTCATTTCCTTCAAGAATTAACTCATCTTTCTGGGGTTGAGATACTGAACAGGCAACACCTGTCCTCATCTGAACCCTGTGGATATATTTTTCACCCAAGAAATTTCAGATTTCAACCAGAGACCCACTCTCCTGGATAACATTGATGGGGAAGTGAGCATACACAGACCTCGTCTTGTAATGGAAGCCCAGTGTAACACCCTTGATCATGTTCTGTACATGACTACAGATAGTGTGAACTGAAGCCAGCTCTTTTCTATATCCCCAGCATTTGTCAGCCCAAAGCCTCTTCTTTTTTTTCCCAAGTAGACTGAGTTCAACATTGATATTATTGAAGTCCCTCCACATGGTTCCTCAGGGGCCCTTCACAATAACTGTGCATCCCTTCAGTGTGATGTCAACATTTTCTAGAATGTCAACAGTCTGGTTGCTGAGAATGGTCTTCATTCTCACAGTAGATGCAGCAAAGAGAGAACATGTTTCATCATCACCTCTCCCTCATTTTTAAAGAACAGGTTTGGCAGATATAGAATTCTTGGTTGGCAGTTTTTCTCCTTCAGTATCTTAAATATATCATACCACTGCCTTCTTGCCTCCATGGTTTCTACTGAGAAATCTGCACATAGTCTTATCAAGCTTCCCTTGTATGTGATGGATCGTTTTTCTCTTGCTGCTTTCAGAATTCTCTCTTTGTCTTTGACATTTGATAATCTGCTTATTACGTGTCTTGGAGTATGTCTCTTTGGATCTGTTCTGTTTGGGGGTATGCTACCCTTCTTGGATCTGCAATTTTATGTCTTTCATAAGAGATGGGAAATTTTCAGTGATTATTTCCTCCATTATTCTTTTTATTCCTTTTCCCTTCTGTTCTCCTTCTGGGACACCTATGACACATATATTCATGCACTTTGTGTTGTTATTTAATTCCCTGAGATGTTGCTCATAGTTTTCTATATTTTCCCTATGTGTTCTTTTTTTGTGCAGGATTACAGATATTCTGTCCTTTAGTTCCTAAATCTTTTCTTCTGCCTCTTTTTTTTTTTTTTTTTTTTTTTTTTTAAATCATCATTTTATTGAGATATATTCACATACCACGCAGTCATACAAAACAAATTGTACTTTCGATTGTTTACAGTACCATTACATAGTTGTACATTCATCACCTAAATCAATCCCTGACACCTTCATTAGCACACACACAAAAATAACAAGAATAATAATTAGAGTGAAAAAGAGCAATTGAAGTAAAAAAGAACACTGGGTACCTTTGTCTGTTTGTTTCCTTCCCCTACTTTTCTACACATCCATCCATAAACTAGACAAAGTGGTGTTTGGTCCTTATGGCTTTCCCAATCCCATTGTCACCCCTCATAAGCTACATTTTTATACAACTGTCTTCGAGATTCATGGGTTCTGGGTTGTAGTTTGATAGTTTCAGGTATCCACCACCAGCTACCCCAATTCTTTAGAACCTAAAAAGGGTTGTCTAAAGTGTGCATAAGAGTGCCCACCAGAGTGACCTCTCGGCTCCTTTTGGAATCTCTCTGCCACTGAAGGTTATTTCATTTCCTTTCACATCCCCCTTTTGGTCAAGAAGATGTTCTCCGTCCCACGGTGCCAGGTCTACATTCCTCCCTGGGAGTCATATTCCACGTTGCCAGGGAGATTCACTTCCCTGGGTGTCTGATCCCACGTAGGGGGGAGGGCAGTGATTTCACCTTTCAAGTTGGGTTAGCCAGAGAGAGAGGGCCACATCTGAGCAACAAAGAGGCATTCAGGAGGAGACTCTTAGGCACAAATACAGGGAGGCCTAGCCTCTCCTTTGCAGCAACCGTCTTCCCAAGGGTAAAACTTAGGGTAGAGGGCTCAACCCATCAAACCACCAGTCCCCTATGTCTGTGGTCATGTTAGCAACCATGGAGGTGGGGTAGGCGAATACCCCTGCATTCTCCACAGGCTCCTCAAGGGGGCACTACATCTTTTTTTTTTTTTTTTCCCCTTTTTTGTCTTTTTTCTTTTTTTTTTTTTTTTTTTTTTTTTTAACTTTCCCTTCTTTTTTCAAATCACCTGTATGAAAAAAAAAGTTAAAAAGAAAACAAACATACAATAAAAGAGCATTTCAAAGAGACCATAGCAAGGGAGTAAGAAAAAGACAACTAACCTAAGATAACTGCTTAACTTCCAACATGTTCCTACTTTACCCCAAGAAAGTTACATAATATAGCAACATTTCAGTGAACTTGTTCCTACTACAACCATCAGAAATTAACAGACCATAGTCATTTCTGGGCATCCCCAGAACGTTAAATAGCTTATCTGTTCTTCCTGGATTATTGTTCCCCCTTCCTTAATTGCTCTCTACTGCTAGTTCCCCTACATTCTACATTATAAACCATTTGTTTTACATTTTTCAAAGTTCACATTAGTGGTAGCATATAATATTTCTCTTTGTGTGCCTGGCTTATTTCGCTCAGCATTATGTCTTCAAGGTTCATCCATGTTGTCATATGTTTCACCAGATCGTTCCTTCTTACTGCCGCGTAGTATTCCATCGTGTGTATATACCACATTTTATTTATCCACTCATCTGTTGAAGGACATTTGGGTTGTTTCCATCTCTTGGCAATTGTGAATAATGCTGCTATGAACATTGGCGTGCAGATATCTGTTCGTGTCACTGCTTTCCGATCTTCCGGGTATATACCGAGGAGTGCAATCGCTGGATCGAATGGTAGCTCTATATCTAGTTTTCTAAGGAACTGCCAGACTGACTTCCAGAGTGGCTGAACCATTATACAGTCCCACCAACAATGAATAAGAGTTCCAATTTCTCCACATCCCCTCCAGCATTTGTAGTTTCCTGTTTGTTTAATGGCAGCCATTCTAACCGGTGTTAGATGGTATCTCATTGTGGTCTTAATTTGCATCTCTCTAATAGCTAGTGAAGCTGAACATTTTTTCATGTGTTTCTTGGTCATTTGTATTTCCTCTTCAGAGAACTGTCTTTTCATATCTTTTGCCCATTTTATAATTGGGCTGTCTGTACTATTGTCATTGAGTTGTAGGATTTCTTTGTATATGCAAGATATCAGTCTTTTGTCAGATACATGGTTTCCAAAAATTTTTTCCCATTGAGTTGGCTGCCTCTTTACCTTTTTGAGAAATTCCTTTGAGGTGCAGAAACTTCTAAGCTTGAGGAGTTCCCATTTATCTATTTTCTCTTTTGTTGCTTGTGCTTTGGGTGTAAAGTCTAGGAAGTGGCCTCCTAATACAAGGTCTTGAAGATGTTTTCCTACATTATCTTCTAGGAGTTTTATGGTACTTTCTTTTATATTGAGATCTTTGGTCCATTTTGAGTTAATTTTTGTGTAGGGGGTGAGGTGGGGGTCCTCTTTCATTCTTTTGGATATGGATATCCAACTCTCCCAGCCCCATTTGTTGAAAAGACCATTATGGCTCAGTTCGGTGACTTTGGGGGCCTTATCAAAGATCAGTCGGCCATAGATCTGAGGGTCTATCTCTGAATTCTCAATTCGATTCCATTGATCTATATGTCTATCTTTGTGCCAGTACCATGCTGTCTTGGCAACTGTGGCTTTATAATAAGCTTCAAAGTCAGGGAGTGTAAGTCCTCCCACTTCGTTTTTCTTTTTTAGAGTGTCTTTAGCAATTCGAGGCATCTTCCCTTTCCAAATAAATTTGATAACTAGCTTTTCCAAGTCTGCAAAGTAGGTTGTTGGAATTTTGATTGGGATTGCATTGAATCTGTAGATGAGTTTGGGTAGAATTGACATCTTAATGACATTTAGCCTTCCTATCCATGAACATGGAATATTTTTCCATCTTTTAAGGTCCCCTTCTATTTCTTTTAGTAGAGTTATGTAGTTTTCTTTGTATAGGTCTTTTACATCTTTGGTTAAGTTGATTCCTAGGTACTTGATTTTTTTAGTTGCTATTGAAAATGGTATCTTTTTCTTGAGTGTCTCTTCAGTTTGTTCATTTCTAGCATATAGAAACATTACTGACTTATGTGCATTAATCTTGTATCCCGCTACTTTGCTAAATTTGTTTATTAGCTCTAGTAGGTGTATCGTTGATTTCTCAGGGTTTTCTAGATATAAGATCATATCATCTGCAAACAATGACAGTTTTACTTCTTCTTTTCCAATTTGGATGCCTTTTATTTCTTTGTCTTGCCGGATTGCCCTGGCTAGCACTTCCAGCACAATGTTGAATAACAGTGGTGACAGCGGGCATCCTTGTCTTGTTCCTGATCTTAGAGGGAAGGCTTTCAGTCTCTCACCATTGAGTACTATGCTGGCTGTGGGTTTTTCATATATGCTCTTTATCATGTTGAGGAAGTTTCCTTCAATTCCTACCTTTTGAAGTGTTTTTATCAAAAAGGGATGTTGGATTTTGTCAAATGCTTTTTCAGCATCTATTGAGATGATCAATTGATTTTTCCCTTTCGAGTTTTTAATGTGTTGTAATACATTGATTGTTTTTCTGATGTTGAACCATCCTTGCATGCCTGGAATGAACCCCACTTGGTCATGGTGTATGATTTTTTTAATGTGTCTTTGGATTCGATTTGCAAGTATTTTGTTGAGGATTTTTGCATCTATATTCATTAGGGAGATTGGCCGGTAGTTTTCCTTTTTTGTAGCATCTTTGCCTGGTTTTGGTATTAGATTGATGTTAGCTTCATAAAATGAGTTAGGTAGTGTTCCATTTTTTTCAATGTTTTGAAAGAGTTTGAGTAAGATTGGTGTCAGTTCTTTCTGGAAAGTTTGGTAGAATTCCCCTGTGAAGCCATCTGGCCCTGGGCATTTATTTGTGGGAAGATTTTTGATGACTGATTGGATCTCTTTGCTTGTGATGGGTTGGTTGAGGTCTTCTATTTCTTCTCTGGTCAGTCTAGGTTGTTCATATGTTTCCAGGAAATTGTCCATTTCTTCTACATTATCCAGTTTGTTGCCATACAGTTGTTCATAATATCCTCTTATAATTTTTTTAATTTCTTCAGGATCTGCAGTTATGTCACCTTTTTCATTCATTATTTTGTTTATATGGGTCTTCTCTCTTTTTGATTTTGTCAGTCTAGCTAGGGGCTTGTCAATCTTGTTGATCTTCTCAAAGAACCAACTTTTGGTGATATTTATCCTTTCTATTGTTTTTTTGTTCTCTATGTCATTTATTTCTGCTTTAATCCTTGTTATTTCTTTTCTTGTACTTGGTTTAGGATTGGTTTGCTGTTCATTTTCTAGCTTCTTCAGTTGATCCATTAGTTCTTTGATTTTGGCTCTTTCTTCCTTTTTAATATATGCGTTTAGTGCTATAAATTTCCCCCTCAGTACTGCTTTTGCTGCATCCCATAGGTTTTGGTATGTTGTGTTCTCATTTTCATTCGTCTCTATATATTTAGCAATTTCTCTTGCTATTTCTTCTTTAACCCACTGATTGTTTAGGAGTGTGTTGTTTAACCTCCAGGTATTTGTGAATTTTCTAAGTCTCTGATGGTTATTGACTTCTAATTGTATTCCATTGTGGTCAGAGAATGTGCTTTGAATAATTTCAATCTTTTTAAATTTATTGAGGCTTGTTTTATGTCCCAGCATATGATCTATTCTGGAGAAAGTTCCGTGAGCACTAGAAAAGTATGTGTATCCTGGTGATTTGGGATGTAATGTCCTGTATATGTCTGTTAAATCTAATTCATTTATCAGATTGTTTAGGTTTTCAATTTCCTTATTGGTCTTCTGTCTGGTTGATCTATCTATAGGAGAGAGTGATGTGTTGAAGTCTCCCACAATTATTGTGGAAACATCAATTGCTTCCTTTAGTTTTGCCAATGTTTCTCTCATGTATTTTGTGGCACCTTGATTGGGTGCATAGACATTTACGATTGTTATTTCTTCTTGCTGAATTGCCCCTTTTATTAGTATGTAGTGGCCTTCTTTGTCTCTCAAAACATCCCTGCATTTGAAGTCTATTTTATCTGAGATTAATATTGCTACACCTGCTTTCTTTTGGCTGTAGCTTGCATGAAATATTTTTTTCCATCCTTTCACTTTCAATTTCTTTGTGTCCCTGTGTCTAAGATGAGTCTCTTGTATGCAACATATTGATGGTTCATTTTTTTTGATCCATTCTGCGAATCTATATCTTTTAATTGGGGAGTTTAATCCATTTACATTCAACGTTAAAACCGTGAAGGCATTTCTTGAATCGGCCATCTTATCCTTTGGATTATGTTTGCCATATTTTTCCCTCTCTCTATTAATATCCTTTATTGTACCCATACCGAATCTCTTTAGTACTGAACCTTTCTCCAAGTCTCTCTGTCCTGTCTTTGTTTCTCTGTCTGTAGGGCTCCCTTTAGTATCTCCAGTAGGGCAGGTCTCTTGTTAGCAAATTCTCTCAGCATTTCTTTGTCTGTGAAAAATTTAAGCTCTCCCTCAAATTTGAAGGAGAGCTTTGCTGGATAAAGTATTCTTGGCTGGAAATTCCTCTCTCTCAGAATTTTAAATATATCGTGCCATTGCCTTCTCGCCTCCATGGTGGCTGCTGAGTAGTCACTACTTAGTCTTATGCTGTTTCCTTTGTATGTGGTGAATTGCTTTTCTCTTGCTGCTTTCAGAACTTGCTCCTTCTCTTCTATGTTTGACAGTGTGATCAGTATATGTCTCGGAGTGGGTTTTTTTGGATTTATTCTATTTGGAGTTCGCTGAGCATTTATGATTTGTGTATTTATGTTGTTTAGAAGATTTGGGAAGTTTTCCCCAACAATTTCTTTGAATACTCTTCCTAGACCTTTACCCTTTTCTTCCCCTTCTGGGACACCAATGAGTCTTATATTCGGACGCTTCATATTATCTATCATATCCCTGAGGTCCATTTCGAGTTTTTCAATTTTTTTCCCCATTCTTTCTTTTATGCTTTCATTTTCCATTCTGTCATCTTCCAGGTCACTGATTCGTTGTTCAACTTCCTCTAGTCTTGTACTATGAGTGTCCAGAATCTTTTTAATTTGGTCAACAGTTTCTTTAATTTCCATAAGATCATCCATTTTTTTATTTAGTCTTGCAATGTCTTCTTTATGCTCTTCTAGGGTCTTCTTGATTTCCTTCATATCCCGTACTAGGGTCTCATTGTTCATCTTTAGTTCTTTGAGTAGCTGCTCTAGGTGTGTCTCTTCTGGTCTTTTGATTTGGGTGCTTGGGCTTGGGTTATCCATATCGTCTGGTTTTTTCATATGCTTTATAATTTTCTGTTGTTTTTGGCCTCGTGGCATTTGCTGTCCTTGATAGGGTTCTTTTAGGGTTTGTAGACCAGTTGAAGTCCTTATCTCTAATTTATCAGATCTACAGCTTCGTGGAGTACACTTTCTCTAACTAACCAGCAGGTGGCGTCCACGAGCCACCTGTTCTCCACAAGCCAGATCTCCCCTGCTTAGCCTTTTTGGTGAGTGGGGGAGTGAGTCTTGTGGGGCCCAATTGGTGTCCCAAGCTTGCGTGTGTAGTTGGTGTTGCCTGCCCTGTATGTGGGGCGTGTTTCTGGGCAGTCGGGGAGGGGGGGGTGGCCCTAACAATCAAATCTCCCTGATGATCCTAGAGTTTTAAAGCTACTGCAATAGTCTAATCCTTCAGTTCAGTCCTGCCACAGTTTGTCTCTGCCACTGACCCACAAGTCTTTGGTATTGGCGTATGGCTCCTGAGACTTGCAAGTGGGCCCCTCTTCCAGGCTGTGCACCCTGGGTCCTCTGTTGAGGGATGACTGTGCTATGTCACAGGTGAGTGCCGTCCCCCCAGGGCAGTTCTGGGCTGCTGGGCTGTGTTGGGAGGCTCCCAGTCTGCTCAAATGATGGCTGAATGGGGCTCTGTTAATTCACACTGCTCCCCCTTCCCAGCTCTGGGACATTCAGCTGAGGTTGCAGGGAAGGCTAATGTCCACGCCCAGTTTTGTGGTGTGTGCCTGTTATTTGAAGCACTTCCGTCACACTGGGTTGTCTGGGGCAGCTCTGGGCTATGGGGCTGGCGATGGGCAGGAGTGTTTCCTGTCCACCAGGATGGTGGCTGTGAGCGGACACTCCCCTTTTCTTGGGAAGTTGTGTTGTTTAGTGAATTTTCTCAGCCACTGGATTATTGCCTTTTGTCTCAGAGCTCTCTTATTTCTGCTCTTGACTTGACGTGCCCAAATTTCAATTCTTTGAAGCTTTCTGTATTGAGCTTCTTAGAGTAATTGTTTTAGAAAAAGCAAAAAGGATTTAAAAAAAAAAAAAAAAAAAAAAAAAAAAAAAAAAAAACGGCCCTCCTCAGAGATCTAATGGGTTATTGAAATGCTAATAGACAAAGCAACCAGGGCCATTAAGGAAAGGTGCCCTGGGCAGAGAGATCAGCCTTGCTTCGGGATTTGCATATGCGCCTCAAGGCCTGATCTCCGCCCTTCCCCTTTCTGTGTTCACCAGAACTCCAAAAATCCTCTGCTTTTACTTTGGAGCTTCCCGTGTTGTTTTCCTTCTATGCCCGTCTCCTCTCTGCTGGGCTGGCTGCTCTCAGAGTCTCTGGTGTCTGGCCTCAGTCTATCTATGGTTGGAGTTTGAATCAGTAGAATGAGTTTCCGATGAGAGCAGCCACTGCAATTCTCCCTTCTCCTTCCTGGAGCTGACAGCCCCTCCTCCCCCGGGACTGAGCCTGGCAGGGAGGGGCGCGGGTCCCCTGGCCGCAAAAACTTACAGATTTCGCTGATCTCAGCAGTTCCACGTTTTCATGAGTGTTGTATGAAGTATGCCCAAAGACAGATTGCTCTGTGGTGTCCAGTCCACGCAGTTCCTGGCTTTTTACCTACTTTCCTGGAGGAGTAACTAAAACATACAGCTCACCAGTCTGCCATCTTGCCCCGCCTCTCCTCTTCTGCCTCTTAAAATCTGCTTTTGTGTGTCTCCATTGTGTTTTACATTTCCTTTATTGTGCCTTTCATTCCTATAAGTTCTGCCAATTGTTTTTTCAAACTTATGAATTTCTCTGTATGGGTTTTGTATTGTTTTTGTATCTGTCCTATAAGTCTGAAAATGTTTCAAAATAAAAAGTTTAAAAAAGGAAATAATGGTAGAAAAAATCTGAAGGAGGAATGAGTTTACTAGAAAAAGAAGGAAGATGTTCATTTCAATGTGACGATTCCTACATCCAAGCTCCTTTTCAAATGGGTACCACTCATGGACCAGAAGAACCACATTTCCCTTAGTACAGATGCACATATCTTAGGTGTTTGATTTATTAGCTTAGGGCAAGGCAGCCACCTTTCTAATGTACTAGAAACCAGCTCACTTTCTTGAGGTGCCAATATTGGAATGCAAGGGCCTTGGGCTCTTATAAGAGAGAGATAAATAGATGAGATAGATGTCGGGTAGTAACTATATCCTCTTCAGCAATCAAGGGATCTTTTTTTAAGAAATGATGGGGTTTGGCAAAAGGGTTTTCCTGGGGCTTACTAACTCCATTATTCTTTGCTGCAGCTAGGGATGTAAAGATTGTCCATCCCCAAATATCTCCCCCATCTTCACTGAAATGACACCATTCATTGTTGGTGTTGAGTGATGCACCTTTCAGTATAACCTATTATTTAGTATGAACTAGTTCAATTAAGTATCCCTTGTAATGAGATTTTTGAAAGGAAATTAAGGGGAAAGTAAGAAATAATTTTAAAATCTAAGTTGCTGATGAAGGCAAGGCTGTCAGTGGGATTGTAGCAGAGTTAGTAAGGAATATGACTGGCAGAAGACAAAAACCCAGATAAAAAGGAGGAACACCAAAAAGAGATGGGGGAAGAAGAGGATATAATAATAGAGGTGGTCAACAGATACTGAATTTCAACCCAAATATTTATGAAGGATATTGCTGAATAGCAAACATCTATTAATACAGCACAAAAGGTTTCTGTAACATTTTTTGAACTGTGAGCCCTTAAACAAAACAACTCTATAAAAAAACCAGACCACACTTTTCCAGAAGTCACTTAATTTATGTGACCTTGGGCAAATTACTGAATCCCTGTGCTTCAGCTTTTGTTTTCTTCCAAATGTGGATAATAATATCTATCTTGTGGTTTGGTTGTGAGAATTAAATGAGATGAGTGTTTTACAAGTTATAGGACAAGGCCTAGCATGCGGTAATGAATAAATAAATGTTAGCTGCCAAAAATAAAAAATTTTTTTAAATGGAAGTTGCCAAGTAACAAAAGTGAGAAAATAGAAAAGAGATCAAGGAAAAGGAGGGAAAAACATGGTCAGAGTACTGAATGAGATAAAAAAGTATGTCAGTAGGAGCAGGTATTATAAAATATGAGCAGCAATGTGTGTTACTTACTTAAAAGCATAGTTGCTTTGTCTGAGGCTTTTTTTGGAAAAAGTGTTCCAGATGTCTCTCATGTTACAAAGCTGGAATGTATCTTCTGATTCAGTTATGGGTTTAGCTGAGAGTTATGGTTAGAACAACCTCTTGGTGTTTGCAATATGGTTAGCTGGGTGGAAGAATGTCCGAGTTGCAGCCAGTTTCTAGGATCCTTCTGTCCTTATACTAGGATTAAATGTTTCCTAAATAAAGTGTATATTCATATTCCTAAAGGTGTAGCCCATAATCATTTGTAAACTTGCTCTTTGATTATGATAATTCATGTTTTAAACACTGATTGGCCATGAACAGAAAATGTGAAAATTTGGATCTAATAGTTTGTTCTTTTCAGAATACAATGTGCTGTTTTTCTGTGGGGAAATTCTAACACACATAAGTTTAAGCTTCTGATAATAATCAAAGCTATAGTTCAGACAGGTCTGCCATACTGCCAGGACTTGCTTTTGGAAAGCATAGCTTATAATTGATTCTGTTGTTCAGGGTTTATGACAAGTGAAGGTCGCCAAAGTTAGTTGCCCCACTCTGTTCCTTTTCACTTTTAAAATAGTGAAGCAGCACTGTATTGTATAAAAAGTATGTCAGGAGAGCTGTGTTCTGATTATTATTGCTCTTTCTGTTTCACCCAAGCAAATCATTTAACCCTTTGGAGTTTTTTTAAAAAAGTGAGAAGAATAATAGCTATTTTATTTATGTCTAAGCATTATTGTGAGGATCAGGTAATATATTGTATGTGAGTGCTTTTTAAACTGTAAAGGCAAAATATAAAAATAAGATCTAATTCTCATTTCTGTCACCCAAGGAGAATTTGTATCTAGTTTAAGAGAAGGTGAAATAAGCATATTCCTGTCATGTAATCACTTCTGATCAATTGTTCAAGAAATGGAATGGACAGGGAAGGAATTGTTATTTTAAAGGAAACAATACAACCATTTTGTAAAGGGGAAAGTTTCATTTGTAAAATATTTATTCTGTGTTTCTTAATGAATTTAGGTGGTCTTTGCTGCTAATAAGTGTTGTTTTATGTAAATGCCAATGTTTGCTTCTTGGTATATTGTCTTGTGTAATTATGAAGGAAAGAAACTCATTTAAAATATCTAAGCATATTTCAATTCAGAAAGAGGTTGACAGTTTAGAAAGCTTTCTGTTGACATTGTTATTTCTTCAGGAAATAGTGAAAGGAAAATGTAATATTTTAGCGTTTTCTACCTTACTCTATATAGTTTATAGTGTATTTCTATATTTAAGATATAGACTTTTTTTTTGTTTTTATGATCCCTGACATTTATTTTTCTTGAGATTATTCAAAACAAATGAAAACTGATTTGGTGTTTTATAAAAGAAATCTAGCTGGACAGATCCAGCTGTTGCAATTATAAATAGCTACAGATGTCTGCAGCAATAAAGGGTTTTCTCAGGTTGTTATGGCAACTAAAATTCTGCAGAACCTCAAGGATAAGCTATAATGAGGGAAGAGAGTATATTAAATGTACATTTGATCCAGTTAAACAGTAAAATTTATTGCTTATTATAATTTGAGATTGCAAGAGAGAAATTAGTTTCAACTTGTCAATGTATCATCCTTAATAAAGATTGTTATTAACTTATTGTCTGTAGGGGTTTTATATACTTTTAAGGAGGTTTTATTGTTGTGATAATGGATTATGTTAACCCTTTTATACTCTCTTTCTTGGTCTTCTTTGTAATGAGTTGCAGACTTCTTTAAATATGCTGGCTAGAGTTGAGGGTGCATTTTTGGGTCCATGGTATCTGACAGTGCCTCCACTGGGTTTCATGTCCATGATCTTACACTAATGTTTTATCCAATTGAACTAACGAATTAAAATCTCTTAAGGCCATCTATATAAATAATTAGATCTATTTAGAGATTCTGTTGCACAGTGAGTTTTAGGGGTGGAGCACTAGAATCTATATATTTCTAAAATAATTTTTATTTTTATTCACTATAATACATTCACAATATTTTTAATAAAGTCAAATAATATACTCTAAAAGTTGTAATAAAAAAAAGAACAGTCTTCTTCTCTACTCCCAAGTTCTCCTCAGAGGCAACTGTCTTTAATTCTTTAAGTTGTTTCTTCTGGAATTTACCTCTATGTCTCTAAAGAATATTTTTCTATTTTTCTATTCTAGGCATTAACTCTTTGTTTCCTACTCTGGTCTTATACAACTCCTGCTACCATTTCTCCTCCTCCCTATTTTTGACACAATAATATTTACATATTTGAGTTGTATAAATACTGTTACTGCTCAGACACTATGTGCTATGATTATATTTTCTTTCTTGTACAACTTTTTTTTTTTCTAGTGTTAATAATTAGCTGTTTTTCCATTTGCCTAATTTTCTATGTACCTATCAGCATTTCTTCTCCAAAGTCTTCAATGGAACTATAAACTGTTCTCAGTATGGTTGAATGTATCAGAAAATTTTTTTAAAAAGTTTTCCCTCCTGAAGGCTTGCATCCTCTTATCCCAATCTGGACTGTATGCTCTCCATTTCAAGTTAATTTTTATGTTGTGGAGTTATGTTGAGGGTTTTTTTGTTTTGTTTTTTTTTTTTGCCTGTGACTGTCCAGTAGTTCCAAAACCATTTGTTGAAAAAGTAAACAAACAAAATTATTCTTTCTTCATTTAATTGCTTTTACACCTTTGTCAAAAATTAGTTGTCCATAATTGTGTGGGTTTACTTCTGAACTCTTTATTCTGTTCTATTGATCTGTGTGTCTATCCTTCTTCCAATATCACTGTCTTAATTTCTGTTATCTATATTGTAAGTATTGTAAGTCTTAAAGTAGGATACTGTGACTCCTCATTTTGTTACTGTTTTTCAGAATTCTTTTAGTTATTCTAGTTTGTCTTTCCATATACATTTTAGAATCAGCTTATCTGTGTCTACAAAAAATCCTGTAAGGAATTTGAAGGAATCACTTTAAAACCATAGATCAATTTTGAGAGAATTGACATCTTGACCATGTTAAGTCTTCCAGTCCTTGAACACACTATGTCTCTCTGTTTATTTAGGTCTTCTTTTATTTTTTTGTCAGCATTTTGTAGTTTTCAGCATAAAGATTCTATACATGTCTTGTTAAATTTATACCTAAGTATTTTATTCTTTTGGAATTATTGTAAGTGGTCTGGGAAATGTTATTTGATATTGTTGGACCTTCCCACATTAGTTTTTTATTTTATTTTATTTATTTATTTTTACTTTGAGTTAATTTTAGAAAGAAAAGTTGTAAAAATAATGTAGCTTTCTCTTATATCTCTCACTTCACTTACCCTAATATGAACATTTTATATAACCACAGTACAATTTTCAAGAATATAAAATTTACCATTTTACAATAATATTAACTAATAATATTAACAATATATTAACTACAATGAATATTAAACTTCATTACTTATTTGAATTGCACCAGATTCTTCCTTATGTCCTTTTCTGTCCTGGGGTGCTGTCCAAGGTCCCATATTCCATTTAGAGTTACTTCTCTTCCAGTCTGTAACAGTTTCTCAATTATTCTTTTGCCTTTCATGACTTTAACACTTCCAATAAGTAATGATCAATTATTTTGTAGAATTCCCTCAATCTGGGTTTATCTGATGTTTTCTCCTGATTGGAATGATGTTATCGACTTTTGGCACAAATGCCACAAAAAAATGATGTATGCTTCTAAGTGCATCATATCAAGGGATTCATGATGTTGATGTGTCTTATTATTGGTGGTGTTTACTTTGATCGCTTGATTAATTTGGTGTTTGTCAGGTTTCTCCACTGTAGTTTCATTCCCTTTGTGGTTAATAAGTATTAACTACATTGCAGCTTTTAAAATTGGACTTTTCTTTAGTGATCTCTTGGTTTATTTATTTCATAAATGTTTGTTGGGTACTTGCTATATACAGGCATTATATCTAAGTCTGTGAGGCATTAACAACTATATATAACATGGCACATACTTTGTCCATCGTCTGAACACCTGTAGCTCTACTACAGAGAACTCAGTTGTACATTGCTTACTAATTGCTGTATGCATTCTAATCTTCTCTCCCTAATTTTATTATAAATCTGAGTTCCCACATTTTAATTCCCAGTCCCAGAGTTGAGGACATTGAGATATTAGAACTATATTGGTGATTTGCTTAATGCATTTAAAAATTTTATGTTCAGGAGTAGAGCTTCTTGATATTTAAAGCAACTCTGATAATCTGGTTTAAGAATTCATTAAATTTGAAAATTATTTGAAACCTAAATTACTTGATTTAACATATAATTATTCTATTTTTATGATTTTTTAAAAAATGTTTAAGTTATTCATATAAGATTTTTGATTTTTAGCATAGGAAAATCATATTTCTTCTTTATAATTTTGCAATTATAATTAAATATATTAAGACCCATGATAAAAGATTTGGTGTAGAAAATAACTCTCCAGTAAAGACAGATTTCCTTCATGGAAAACACTTCTTAAGTACTGTTCTTCCATTGCCCATTACCTTTTCTGTTTCCTAAAAATGTTTTTGGCATTACTTTACTATTCATTGTCATCTTTAAGGTTTAGCTAATTTCTAAATTTAAAAATTCATCATTTAAGAATAATTGCTATATAATTGATATAGTAGTTAGTCTGTATTACAAAATTATTGAAAGTTAGATGGATTTGACAGTGATAGAATCATAATATATATTGGGTTTTTTTTCCTTTTTTTTCCTTTAAATACTATCAGTTAATTACATCATGTCTTCATGCTGAATACACAGTAATTTAGTGGCATTTTTCATTTCTCATTTTAGGAAAATTTATCTTGTAGGCTTATAAAGAAATGTTTAGAAATTCTACTAACGGTGTACTTTTCAGATGCTAGAGTGTCTGTTACAGGTTCACAATCCCTTATCCATGAATCCAAAATCCAAAAGCTCTGAAAATAAAGTTTTTTCATTTCTCATTTAGCAACAAAACCTAATCTGACCTGTTCTAATTTGGCAGTAAAATCCAACTTTCTTAACTGAGGCAGACCATGTCTAGTCTCTATTTATTCCAGTTAATGTAAATATTTCTAAGTTTTGCTGTAGGAATATTAAAGTTTATATAGATCATATTACGTTCTTTAAAAAAATTCTCAATTCCAAACATGTAGTCCCAAGAGCTGTGGATAAGAGATGGTGGATCCTGTATTGTGACTATTTTCAGGAACAGTGTCTGTATTTAGGACTACCGGATAAAACAAACAAACAAAAGCTTGGAAAAGCCTTGCATTAAAAATAAGGATGGAGGAAACCAATCCTGTGAAAAAGTGGACATAAATAATGATACTTTGGGCATGTACTTAAAAGATTTAGTCACTGTCAAGTTCATTCTGTTTCTTTATAGATGTGTAGCAAACTTCAATCTTGGTTATTTATTGTTTAATAACATGTCTAAGGTTTTTGGCAGGAAAATAACATATGATATCTTTCCTTGATCATGCCTTTCAAGGCCTTTATATAATAAGCAAAGGCAATAATAACCTAAAAGATTTAGAAAACATCATTCTATGGAAAATTTTCTACTATGCCATTCATTCATAATAAGTTTTAAAATAAATAATTGCATACATTTTTCATGATCAGTTTTGAAATCTTAAGTCAAACATTAGACAATACAATAATGAAACTCGTAAGCATAGAATCATGGAATTATTCCTCTCCTTTAGTTTTGCCGCATTTGTGTTTTGTTTTTCAAAGTTTAATATTTTCCAATTTATGATGAAATTGACCAAATATATAGGCTTCATTTTGAACAAATATTTTATTCTGGATAAAAATATGTATCAATTAATAAATTCTTCAATACAGAGTAATTTTAGATTTTAATGGTATACAGTATTTTAGTATATACTTCAGTAAATATTTCACTCTTTAGGACTATATGTATGTGTGTATCTACAATATGCTTGTATATATCTATTTAATTGAAAAGTCAGAAGTGTCAGAAGCAGCTTCCCAAGCATTGCAAATTTGTGAGAAAGTCCTGACCTTACTATCTGAACTCCTATTTGGACTAAACATACAATCCTCATTCCTTATTATGAAAACAATAAGAAGGTCCTCTCTCAAGAAACGTGATTCCCTCACAGTCACTTGCTTTCAGTTCAGCTTTTGGTCCATACCTTCCACCCAAGATGGTCATATATTCTGACCTTACCTAGTATCAAAAGAAATGGATCATCTAACAGCACCACTACCAAGAGGGATATGGGATTCTTGGTAGTGGTTTTGTTGTCTGACCATACTATTATATTATATTGTATGATACTTTATTTTTCTTTTTATTATCTTTTTTATTGGTTAAAAATAAACTTTTTTATGTAGTAATCAATGTGTTCAAGTGCTGACTGTAGTGATAAATGCACAACTATATGATGATATCGTGAACTACTGATTGTACCTGTGCATAGTTTTATGGTGTGTGAATATATTTCTATAAAATTGTAGGAAAAAATAAAAATCGGGATAGAAGTGCTGGAGAAAACATGGAGAGAGGGATGTACGTATTTACTGTTGGTTAGGAGGCAAAATGGTGCAGCCTTTCTGGAGGACAGTGTGGTGGTTCCACAAGAAGCTAAGTATATGGGTGCCAAAAGGTCTGGCAACCTCATTAGGGGGCATATACTTGGAAGATCTGAGAACAGGGACAGGAATGGACATTTGCACATTTAGGGAGGCAGTATGCATGATTTGCAGTGGGTAGAGGTGGCCTAAGGGTACATCGACTGAGGAACAGAATGGTGAACTCTGGGTGTGTACATACAATGGAACATTGTATAATATGAGGAGGAATGAAGCTGTGAGACACAAAATGCAACAAGGTGAATGGATGCTGTAGACAGCATTTTGAGTGAAGTACGCCAGGAACAAAGGCAAACACTATAATGCCTCACCAATATGGACTAAGTACGATGTGTAAGCTCATAATTGAATCTTAGAGCACAGCTTCTCAGGAGAATGATTATTGTAATGGTCCCTAGATTGTAAGCTCTTACAGCAGTAACATCTATTCCTGAATAGTAATGACTGTCTCCAAATTCTGAGATGCTGATCCCTTTGTGTAAAACCTGATCAATCCCTGGAACTTTGGGTTATCTGTGTGACACCTGAAACTCAGGGCTAGAGCTTGGCAGATATGAATATCAGTATTAGTGCATACAGCAACTGTTTAAAAGCAGCTGAAGAGTCCAGCCTTCAATTAGAAATATGAATGAAGCAGATCTAGAGAGGACTAGGGCAAATCAGGCCAAAGAGTAAAGGATGACTCTGTGTTTTAAAACTTTAACTTCCATATGAGAACAAGGGAAGAGATGTTTATTTGATGCAGGATCTATATTTCCTAAACAATTTAACTTGTACAGTTTGTTCAAATACCATAATTACATGGAACTTTGAATAGGAAATGAGACCTGGTAGGTTTGTACAGGTTAGTGTGAAATAGCAAAACATCCCAAAGGAATTTGGGCAGAAAATAAAAATATATATGCAGGGCCCGCTGAGGAGCTGGGGAAAAATGCTGAAGTGTTGGACTTCTCACCTGGATTGTTGCTGCTGTTCTCACAAACATTGAGGACTCATGGTTTGGTATACCAAGCCCTCTATCTTGGAGCTTGCCCTTATGGAACTTGTTACTGCAAAAGAGAGGCTAAAACTGCTTATAATTGTGGTTGAAAATCTCCCCCTGAGTACCTCTTTATTGCTCAGATGTGGCCCTCTCTCTAGCTAAGCCAACTTGGCAGGTGAACTCACTGTCCTCTCCCGTACATGGGACCTGACTCCCAGGGGTGTAAATCTCCCTGGCAATGCAGGATATGACTCTGGAGGATGAATCTGGACTGGACATTGTGGGATTGAGAACATCTTCTTGACCAAAAGGAGGATGCAAAATGAAACAAAGTTTCAGTGGATGAGAGATTCCAAATGGAGTTGAGAGTTCATGAGTTCACTGTGATGGGCATTCTTATGCGCTATGTAGATAGCCCTTTTTAGTTTTAATGCATTGGAATGGCTAGAAGTAAATACCTGAAACTATTAAACTGCAATCCAGTAGCCTTGACTCTTGAAGAAGATTGTATAACAATATAGCGTACAAGGGGTGACAGTGTGATTGTGAAAGCCTTATGGATCACACTCCCTTTATCCTGTGTATGGATGGATGAGTAGAAAAAATGAGGACAAAAAACTAAATGAAAAATAAGGTGGGATGGGGGGATGATTTGGGTGTTCTTTTTTACTTTTATTTTTTATTATTTTTACTTTTTCTGGTATAAGGAAAATATTCAAAAAATAGATTGGGATAGGAAGAAGATGGTGGCATAGACAGAAGTGGAAGCTAGTTAGTCCCCCTGGAACAACTAATAAACAACAAGGAACAACTAGTAAATAATCTGGAATAACTGCTGCGGGACAAACATGACTGTCCACCCATTGTACACCAACCTGGATTGGGAGGAATGCCTGAGATCACAGCATAAAATCTGTAAGTAAAAACTGCAGACCCACACTGAGAGTCCCCTTCCCCCATGGCAGCCCAAACCGCAAAGCCTTGCAGTGATAGTAGCACTCTCTGAACAAGCAAATATACTTCAGCCCAGCTCTGACTGGGCTTTAATTAACAAATGTTGACTGCTCAATACAAGCTGCAGATCCTCAGCAAGCAGACAGGCTTTTCTTGAACGCTGACCTTGGAGAGCCAGAAGACCTCTCTGGGAGGGAGGAGGAGCCCAGAGGAGCAGGTACTATCTCTGGCTGGCAGGTGAAACTGAGGGTGGCCATGGACTGGCCCTCAAGGGGGACTTTCTGTCCCTTTTTCAGCTCAGTGGAGAAAGCTTCAGCCATTTTCAGTTCCCAGCACTCTGACCCAGACAAGGGTGGAGATAGTAGAGTCAGAGAGACTATTAAAATGCAAATGCTATCTCCCTAGGGGGTGTATCTTCCCTAAGAGGAAAGAGGTGGTGCCAAGCTCTACTACCCACCTTCCATTCAGAACCAGACTCCAGAGCCTGGGGGAAAACAGCCACAGGCCACACCTCCTTACACCACTCTGGAGTTACAGGCTGACAGGCACCACCTGCTGGGCAGAAAAGCTTAGTGGCTTGAGGCCTCACAGGGATCAATCTTCTAAGACACACCCTCAGGGAAACCTGATACTATTGCCTCCTTCAGAGACCTGAGCCTGTTCTGGTCTGGGAAAACCTGATTGGGGTAACCAAGGAAACCAGATGCCTAGGCAACAGAAAACTACAGCCCACATTAAGAAAAATGAAGTTATGGCCCAGTTATAGGAACAAACTTGCACTTCAACTGAGATACAGGAATTGAAACAACTAATGCTAAATCAATTAAAAAAGTTTAGGGAAGATATGGCAAAAGAGATGAAGTATATAATGAAAAAAGAACTGGCAGAGTCTATGGAAATGAAAGGCACAAAACAAGTGATGAAAGGCACAATGGAGACATACAACAGCAGATCTCAAGATGCAGAAGAAAACACTCAAGAACTGGAGAACAAGACACCTGAAAGCCTATACACAAAAGAACAGATAGAGAAAAGAATGGAAAAATATGAGCAATGTCTCAGGGAATTGAATGACAACACGAAATGCAGAAATGTACATATCATGGATGTCCCAGAATGAGAAGAGAAGGGAAAAGGGGCAGAAGCAATAGTAGAGGAAATAATCACTGAAAATTTCCCATCTCTTTTGAAAGACATAAAATTACAGATCCAAGAAGCGCAGCATACCCCAAACAGATTAGATGTGAATAGTCCCATGACAAGACACTTAATAATCAGATTATCAAACATCAAAGACAAACTGAGAATCCTGAAAGCAGCAAGAGAAAAGTGATCCATCACATACAAGGGATGCATGATAAAACAATGTGCAGATATCTCAATAGTAACCGTAGAGGCAAGAAGGAAGTGGGGTGATATATTTAAAATACTGAAAGAGAAAAACCGCCAACCAAGAATCCTATGTCCAGCAAAACTGTCCTTCAAATATGAGGGAGAGCTTAAAATATTCTCTGACAAACAGACAATGACAGAGTTTGTGAATAAAATACCTGCTCTACAGGAAACACTAAAGGGAGCACTACAGACAGAGAGGAAAAGACAAGAATGAGAAGTTTGGAACACAATTTTGGGGGATGGTAGCACAACAATTTAAGTGCACTAAACAAAGATGACTGTGAGTATGGTTGGAAGAGGAAGGTTAGGAGCATGTGGGACACCAGAAGGAAAGAAGAAAGATAAAGACTGAGACTGTATAACTCAGTGAAACCTAGGGTTCTCAATGATTGTGATAAAAGGTACAAATATGTTTTTACACGAGGGAGAACAAATGACTATCAACTTTGCAAGGTGTTAAAAATAGGGTGGTATTGGGGGAAAATACAATCAATCAAACTAGAGACTATAATTAACAGAAACATTGTACTATGTTTCCTTTAATGTAACGAAGACAATATACGAAAGCTAAATGTATATGGGGAGGGGAATAGGGGATGGGTATGGGACTCTTGGCATTGGTGATGTTGTCTGACTCTTTATTCTACTTTAGTTTAATGCTATCTTTCCTTTTGTGGCTTCCTAGCTGTCATGTTTTTTTTTCTCTTTCTTTTCTCTTTGTCTTTTGTCTCTCTGTCTTCTTTGACTCTTCCTCCTTCTTTGTGGAAGAAATGGAAATGTCCTTATATAGACAGTGGTGATGGTGGTGAATACATAAATACATGACTATACAGGGAATCATCAATTGTTTACTTAGGATGGAATGTATGGTATGTGAACAAAACCATCTAAAAAGATGGGTTGATGAAAAAGCCTTGAGGGCACTATATTGAGTGAAATAATTCAGACACATAAGGACAATTATTGCAGGATCTCACTGATATGAACTAATTATAATATGTAAACTTAAAGACATGAAATATAAGTTCCCAGGATATAGAACAAGGCAAAAGAATGGGGAGCAGTTGCTTATTATGAGTAGAATGTTCAACTAGGGTGAACTTAAACGTTTGGAAATGGACAGAGGTGATGGTAACACATTGTAAGAATAACTGATAGTGCTGAATGGTCTGTGAATGTGGATGATAGGGTATGCTCAGAGTCACATATGTCACCAGAAGGAAAGTTGGAGGTTACAAGATGGGAATGTATTAAACAGTGAATCTTGTGGTGGAAAATGTCCATGATTAACTGTACAAATATTAGAAATCTCTCTCATGAACTAGAACAAACCTATGACACTATAACTAGAAGTTAATAATAGTGGGGCATATAGGAAAAAATGCATCTATTGCAAACTATATACTACAGTTAGTAGTATTTTAACATTCTTTCATCAACAGTAACAAATGTACTATACCATTTGTTACAGTAATCGATAATGGAGGGGGGAGGTGGTTAGGGGTATGGGAGGATTTGAGTTTCCTTTTTTCATCTTTGTTTTCTGGAGTAATGAAAATATTCTAAAAATTGAAAAAAACATTACGTGGTGATGGATGCACACCTGTGTGATAGTACCGGGGGCAACTGATTGTACACTTTGGATCTTTGGATAATTGTATGGTATGTGAACAGTCTCAAAGAAGAAAAATAGATTGGGGTGATGAATGCACAACTATATGATGGTACTGTGAACAGTTAATTGCACAACACAGATGATTGTATGATATGTGGATATATCTCAATAAAACTGAATTTAAAAAACAAAGCAACACATTAGGCACTAACTTCTTAGGAGCAGGATCGTGTTTGATTACTCACCATTGTACCACCAGTGGCTAGTATCTGGCATTATGGTGTTCAGAAATTATTTTTCCAGGTTTACTGAGATATAATTTACATATAGTAAAATATACCTTTTTAGGTGTACACTTTCCAGTTTTAGTAATTAAAAATAAACTACTATAAACATCTCCCCTTCAAAGAAAGAAATGAAAAAAAAATTAGTATTATTTTGCTAACTCTTAATGTAAGTTGCTCCAATTTATTAAAATTACTCTTCCTGATGATGACCCTAGTGTACTTAAATCCTACTGAAAAAGAGTTTTGAAGGTGATTTACCACACATACATTCAGAATCCTCTGAATTTTAGAATATTAATATAGTAAGATATAAAAACTATGTAGATGAGACTTGGGTGAGAAGGATCAATGTAGTGTTCTTTCCTTTTTTCATAAGATTTCTGAAATTATGTAGGTGTATTAGTTAGCGTTTTCTAGGGAAAAAGAACCCACAAGAGATATAAATGTAAGATTTTATAACGGTGCCTTATGCAACTGTGGGGATGAATGAGTCCAAATTCCATAGGGTAGGATGCACAAGTCCAAACTCTATAGGGCAGGATGCATGAATCCAAATTCCGTAGGGCAGGCAGCGAACTGGCAACTTCGATGAAGGTGTTCTATGATCTCCTCAGGATATGCTTTGCTGACTAGCCCAAGAATTGAAGGTCCTCTCTCTTTCTCCCTTAAAAGTCTTCAACTGATTGGATTAAATCCAGCTGATTGAATTCTCTCATTGCAGAAGACATGCCCTTCATTGATGTAATCAGTCACAGGTGCAGTTGATTGATGATTTTAATAAATCAGCGTTCCGTTTTATTAACCAGCCACAAATATCCTTGAAGTAATGGTTAGGACAATGCTTGCATCACCAGATACCTAGATACCATTACCTGGCCAAGTTGTCACATGAACTTATGTCACGGCCCAAGAGGGCTTTTGAAACCAAAGGACTAAAGAAAACACCGGACACATTCTGAGACATGAGCTTTTATTATGGGGCTTACCTACAGGGTGGGAGGTCAAGTCATGTTGCCCTGAAATCAGCAGCTTCTCTGAATGGACTCAGGAGCTGCTCTGAATGGCAGCATGTTCAGAGCTCAAGGTGAAGATACTCCACACTTTGGGTGGGGGCTGAATAAGCTAATTATTAAGGGCTCGACATTCCAATGGGTATGAGAGCATAAGGTGGGAGCGGGGGTCTTGCAATGTAGGGACAGATTGATTGTAATCAACAGGGAGGAGGGGAGGATTATAGATTATCTTGTAGGTAACAGTAACTCAGAGAGTTTCTGGGAGGAGGTAGTTAAAGATTACATTTAGCACTGGAGGCCTGATTTTACAAGGAGAATAGGTCAAACATTAACTGTCCTGGATCAAGCGAACTGCTGTGTGCAGTCTTCAAGGAAGGTCCTGGTCCCAGGGCTCCCACAACCTAACCATCACACTAGGTATATTGGGCCATTTGAATATTTGTGAGAAGAGCATTGTAGGCTGAAGGAAGAGAAAGTACAAAGGGAATAAACTAGGTGTGTTCTAGCGTCAGAAATATGACTAGTGTAGATAGCAAATGAACTGTAGAGTGGTATGAGATGAGATCAGAAAGGTGGATTCTTCTAACACACCTACTGAACTAGCTCTTTATTGGCACCAAGCTTTTTACTAAGTCCAGTAAGTTTGATTTTTTCTAAAGGCAAAACCATTATAGGTAAGAGTTGCTTTAATATTTTCCTTGCTGATTTTCTGTATTTGTTCACTTTCTTGACTCTACTCACAGAGCTGATCCTCAGCAAGTTAATTTTTTTTGGTACCTATACATATATTTGTATACTAACCCAAACCAGCGTATACATAACTAGAAAATTATTTTATTTAAATCTTTTTGGTACTATAGCATTCTTCCCTCAAAAATGTTTCCCAGACTCCCCAAATTAAGTTTACAGTCCCCTGTGATTTTTTGCACAAATCCTTTTACCTCACCTTAAGCTTCCCTTCAGTTATACCTCAGTGACTGGCCTCTGCAAACTTTTAAGTACACAGGTCCAAATTCTAGCATCAAATTTGACCTCTTTCTTCTCTAATACTTTACCTTGTCCTATAAAGTTTTTCCTTGCATATTTCTCATATTCATATTTTACCACTTCAACATGGTATAATAAAAAGTACATGAACTGTAATTAGAGTCATCAGGTTTGTAGCCTCACTGTTACTTATTAAGTAAGTTATTTAACCTATCTGAGTCAGTTTTCTCATCTGATAAATAGAGAAAATAACAAACAAAGAGCAGTTGTAGGAATTAAAACAGTTAATATGTATGGAAGTATACAGCCCAGCACCTAACAAGTAGTCCATAAATGTTCATTTACTTCCCCTCTCTCCTAATACCATCACTTCATTTACTCTAGTTCTCTATAGCAAATCTTACCTAACTCATCATTCTGACTCCATTTTTCCTCTTTTCTTCCATTCAACTTACCATTGTAAGTTTAATGATTCTATTACACAACTCTCATCACTAGGTACTTGCCTCAAAGATCTTCAATAATTTCCCATTGTCAATTGTAACAGATATTTATAGCTCCATTTACTCTAAATTTTAAAAATGCTATATTTCTTTATTTTCTGTATCAGATTAATATGACTTTGAACCCTTCTCCCCAAGATTATCAAGAAGTGCAGTATTGCACATTTTCCGGAATCTTTTCTCCTTGCTAGGGTCCTACAAGAGTTCCAGGTGTCCTGAGGTATCTCAGACATAGGTCAGTGTTCCTTTATTTCTCTTTGTGGTCACCCAATTTAGCTGTTAAGCACTGGTCTTCCCCCCACTTATCTGGCACTGTTGTTCCAACAAAAGCAAGATTCCTTTAGACTTCCTGCTGTAAACAGTGTGATCATGCAGTAGCAGAGTGAAGAGTAATGATACCACTGCCTCATGCCACATTTGGCTATTGGAGATCCTTGCTAGTCCTACACTACAAATACGTGTGCAACCATTTCCATGTAAAGTCCTGGCATCTTGGGAATTCTTATTTACATGCTCACTATTGAGCCAGCAATCATTAATCTTTTCCTCTGAAGATCCAACAACCTTCCTAGGGTTGGGCCATATGATTGTTTTATTACCAAAGTTTAAAAGATGCCCTTCTTTTCCTTTCTCAGATGATCAGCTTAATTTATAGTAATCAATTTAGAAGTTGCATATTGGTTCCTGGTGAAATTTAAGGTAATAGGGCTGTTATTTGATTTTTAGGTCTGTTAATCACTGTACTTAGCACTAACTTCTTAGCTTCTCCATGGATTTACAGTCTAGTCAGGGATCAGATAGGTGCTCAAACAATTATATTACACACAAGAGTCTACATCCAGCTGCATGCACTTTGAAGGTAAGCTGAATTAAATTTCATGAAGTCATAGAGCAACATAGCATTTCCAAAGACTGTTGTTAATAAAAATAGCTAACTAGTATTGATTGAGTGCTTCTTATGTGCACTTGCGAAGCCCTGTAAGTTTGCTTTACAATAATCACATAAGGTGGTGTGCTGGTTTGGATGTATTATGTCCCCCAGAATGCCATGTTCTTTGATGCAGTCTTGTGGGGGCAGATACATTAGTGTTGATTACGTTGGAATCTTTGGATTAGGCTGATTCCATGGAGATGTGACCCACCTAACTGTGGGTAATAACTTTGATTAAATTATTTCTCATGGAAGTGTGGCCCCACCCATTCAGTGTGGGTCGACTAGTTTACTGGGGCCCTATAAAAGCTCACAAACAGAAGGACCTGAGGGCTGCTGCAGCTGAGAGACAGACATTTTGGAGACGGCCATTGAAAGTAGGTTTTTGCTAGTCCAGAGTTTGCCTGGGAGAAACTAAGAGAACACCCCCAGATGCCTTGAGAGACATGTCCTGGGAGAAAGGCATTTTGAATCCAGAACTCCAGAGCAGACGCTAGCCACGTGCCTTCCCAGCTAACAAAGGTTTCTGGATGCCATCGGCCATCCTTCAGTAAAAGTACCCTATTGTTGATGCGTTCTCTTGAACACATTATCTCCTTAAGACTGTAACCTTGTAACCAAATAAACCCCCTTTATAAACGCCAATCAATTTCTGGTATTTTGCAAAACAGGAGCATTAGCAAACTGGAAAGGTGAGTACTATCAATATCTGATTTTCAGATCAGAAAATTGAGACTTAGGTTAAATAACTTGTCCAAGATCAGATTACTTGGACAGAGGAGGGACTGGAATGCAGGTGTGTTTAATTTAAAAGCCTTTGCTTTTAACCTCTACTGCTTTTCAGGAGGCAGTTATGTACTTAGAACATTTAAATTTTATTTTATTGTTTGTATGATATTGCTTAAAAGTCTACATTTGTCAACAGATTTGTATAGTTTTTTATATAGGGAATAATAGGTTTGTCAACTTGAGAAATTTTTACTAAAGTTATTTTTTTGGCATTCTGCAACCCCTAAGAATCTTGAAGAACAATGTGTTATAAATATAGGAAAAGAATTCAGATTCTTAGAATCAGTAGAATCTGTGATTCCTCGGGTGATGATTTTTTTTCTTTTTTTGACTAATATAGTTTTTTTTAATGAATAATAAAAGAGATAATAAAAAGAAAATAAAATATCATGCAATACAATATAATAGTAGGGTCAGACAACACCACCACTACCAAGAATCCAATATCCATCCCTTATATCCCCCTCTCATACACATTTAGCTTTGGTATATTGCCTTTGTTACATTTAATGGAAGCATATTACAATGTTACTGTTGACCATAGACTCCAGTTTGCTTTAATTATATTTTTTCCCCAATACCATCCTCTTTTCAACACTCTGCATGGTTGACATTCATCTATTGTCCCACATGCAAGAATATTTTTATATTTGTACATTTAGTCACAATCAGTGATCACTCCAGTTTTTGCTAAGTTAAACAGTCCCATTCTTTATCTTCTATCTCTACCTCAGATGTCATACATGCCCCTAGCCCACCTCTTTCAGCTTTACTCACAGACATCTTTGTTCAGTGTACTTGCAATATTGTGCTACCACCACACAGTATTATGCTATCTATTTCTGGATCTATACAGTTAATCCTGCTGAACATTCTGTAGTCCTTAAGCATCAAATGCCTAATCTCTACCCACTTTCTATCTCCTGATAGCCTGTGTTATCAGCTTTTAACTCTCAAAGTTTGCTCATTAATGTTAGTTCATATTAGTGAGGCCATACAGTATTTGTCCTTTTGTTTCTGGCTAACTTTGCTCAACAAAATGTCCTCAAGTTTCTTCCATGTTATTATATGTTCCATATCTTTGTTCTGTCTTACAGCTGTATAATATTTCATCATGTGTATGTACCACAGTTTGTTTGTCCACTCGTCCATTAATGGACATTTAGGCTGTTTCCATCTCTTGTATCATGTATAATGCCACAATAAACATCAGTTTACAAATGTCTATTATGCCTTTTAGGAAACTGTCTCCCCACTGAAAGCTTTGTCTTTCAGAGCTATCTTAGCTCTGCTCTTGCCTGGGTCCAGCAGCCAATTGTAAGTCTTTGAGGCTTTCTGTAATGGGCTACTTAGAATAGTTATTTTTTTAAAAAAGAGAGAAAAAGATTAAAAAAGAAAAACAAGGCCCAATGCAGACTATTTAAAGAAAAGCCCTTTAGTCTTACTATCTCTTCCTACCAGATAGTTACTCTGAGACAACTTTAATTCCACCCTTCGGGGGGCTGGGTTGACACAGGAGTTCTGATGGGCTATTGAAATGCAAAAAGATAAGGAGTTGGAGAGCAATTGAAGAGGAAACAAGAAACCAGAAAATCTGCCTTTTCAGAGAAGGGTTTGCATATGTGCCTGATTCTGTTGGAACCCAGCCCTTTTCCATATTAGGTTCACCCCCAACTCCAAAAGTCTTTTTTTTTTTTTTGCTAGCCCTTTCTCCTCTCCACCAGGCTGACTGCTCCCTCCCAGGTTCTCCAGTGTCTGGTCTCCTCAGTTTATCTATGGTTGGAGTTTTGGTTCAGCAGTCTGAGTTTGTTAATCAGTTCTGCAACTGGGGCCGGGTTGAGCCTCCTTCCTGGTTCCCAGCAACAAAGGCCCTCTCCTCCCTAAGGAAACCAGCCATAAAACAGTCTGCCATGCCTGGTGGGAAGGGGCATGGGGCCCCTGGCCATGAGAACTTACAGGTTTCTCTGATCTCAGCTGCTCCATGTGTTCAAGACTGTTGTATGATGCATGACTGAACAGATTTCCCTGAGGTGTCTGTTCTACACCGTTCCTGGCTATCTACTAGCTGCCCCAGAGGAGTACCTAAACCCCATACCTCACCACTCCACCATCTTGCCCCACTTTGACTAATATAGTTTACCTATCTTTCATAGATCCATGCCATCACAGATGCGACATCATAATTTGTTGTGACTAAAAGGTAATTCTTACCATGTCTGCCCCTACTAATCACTTAGTACAAGGTTTGGAAAAATAATAGATTCTGATTCAGTAAATTTTATTAATTAAATTAATTAATTATTAAATCAGCAGAACTAATGATTCACACAGCTACTGAATAATTAAACATGTCTATAGTGGTCATTATATAATGTGCCAGATATATCCTGAACACTTACATGTATTAACTCATTTATTCCTCACAGCATCTCCATGAGGTAGGTATTAAGCCTACTGATTTCAGATGAGGAAACTGAGACACAAAAAATCTAGGTAACTTGCCTAAATTTACCAAGCTATTAAGTGGGAGAGCTAGGATTCAAATCCAGGTGTGGTTCCAGAATCTCTTAACCCCCCTTAACTGTTTTGCTATGCTGTGTATACCAAAACAATCCTGATTCACTCTAGCTGCTTCTAATTTAAAGGTTTTGGGTGTATATTGTTGCTCAAAAATGAAATTAATTGGGCTGGGACTATTAACTTTATATTTCGTGTGATGGTTAGGTTCATGTGACAACTTGGCCAGGTGATGGTACTTAGGTGTCTGGTGAAGCAAGCATTGGCCTAACTGTTACTGCAAGGACATTTGTGGCTGGTTAATAAACCAGAAGGCTGGTTTATTAAATCATCAGTCAATTGGCTACAGCTGTGATTGATTACATCAATGAAGGGTGTGTCTTCCACAATGAGAGAATGCAATCAACTGGATTTTATCCAATCAGTTGAAGACTTTTAAGTGAGACAGAGGACCTTCATTTCTTTGGCTAACCAGTGAAGCATTTCCTGAGGAGTTCATCGATGTTGCCAGTTCCTGAGGAGTTCATTGAACACGTTCATCGAAGTTACCAAGTCACTGCCTGAGGAGTTCATTGAACATCTTCATTGGAGTTGCCAGTTTGCTGCCTGCTCTACAGAATTTGGACTTGTGCATTCCCACAGTTGCGTGAGACACTTTTATAAAATCTTATATTTGTAGATATCTCTTGTTGATTCTGTTTCCCTAGAAAACCCTAACTAATACATTTTGTTTTTCAGATTAAAATTCTTTCAGGGAAAAACGATATTTGTAATATTAATATTAATGTATTTTATCACCTGTCTTTAAAAATTTTTTTAATTATAAAAGTTGTAGGTTTATGGAAAAATCATGTAAAAATACAGTGTTCTTATACACCTCCTTATTGTTGACGCTTTGCATTAGTGTGATACATTGGTTACAATTGATGAAATATTTAAATTGTACTATTAGCTATAGTCCATAGTTTACATTAGGTGTATTTTGCCCCCAATTCTACCTTATTTAAACATTTTATGTTAGTGTGGAATGTTTGTTATAATTCATGAAAGAACATTTTCATACACATACTATTAACTATAGTCTATCAATTATAATAGGGCTCAATGTGTTACACAGTCCTATGTTTTATCTTTTAATTTTTATTCTAGTAACATATATGACCTAAAATTTCCTCTTTTAACCACATTCACATCTATAATTCAGTGCAGTTAATTACTTTCACTATAATGTGCTATCATCACCACCATCTATTTCTAAACCTTTAAAATCAACCTAAATGGAAAATATATACTAATTAAGCATCAAACTTCCATTCCCTACCCCTCCTCAGCCACTTCTATTTTCTCAATTATGACTCTGTTTGTTTATTCTAATTATTTTATGTCAGTGAGATCATACAATCTTTGTCCTGTTTTATCTGACTTATTTCATTCTGCATAATGTCTTCAAGGTTCATCCTTGAAGACATTCAAGGTTCATCCATGTTGTCACATGTATCAAGACTTCATGCCTTTTTTAGGACTGAATATATATATATGTGATGTATATATATCACATTTTGTTTATCCATTCATCAGTTGAGGGACATTTGTATTGCTTCCATCTTTGGGCAGTTGTGAATAATGCCTCTATGAACATCAGTGTGAAAATATTTGTTTGAGTCCCTGATTTCAGTTCTTTTAGGTATATACTTAGAAGTGGGATTACCAGGTCACATGGTAATTCTGTACCTAACTTTCCAAGGAATCACCAAACTGTCTTCCATAGCAGCTTCACCATTTTACATTCCCACCAACAATGAATGAGCTTTTCTTTTTCTCTGCATCTTCTCCAACATTTGTAATTTTCTGGGATTTTTTAATAATAGCCATACTAGTGGACACAAAATGCTATCTCGTTGAGGTTTTGATTTGCATTTCCCTAATAGCTAGTGATGTTGAGCAGCTTTTCATATGCTTTATAGCCATCTGTATATCCTCTTGAGAGAAATGTCTATTCAAGTCTTTTGTCCATTTTTAAATTGGGTTATTTGTCTTTTTATTGTTGAGTTGTAACATTTCTTTATACATTCTGGATATTAAACCATTATTGGATATGTGGTTTCCAAATATTTTCTCCCATGGAATAGGTTGTTTTTACACTTTAAAAAAATTGAAAGTTTTTAATTTCGATGAGGTCCCTTTTCTCCAATTTTTTTTTTTTTTTTTTTTTTTTGGTTGCTTGTGCTTTGGGTATAAAGTCTAAGAAGCCATTACCTAATACACATCCTAAAGATGCTTTCCTACATTTTCATCTAGCAGTTTTATAGTCCTGCTTCTTATATTTAGGTCTTTGATCCATTTTTAGTTAATTTTTGTATATGGTGTGAGATAGGAGTCTTCTTTTGTTCTTTTGCATGTAGATATCTGGTTCTCAGATTTGTTGAAGAGACTGACATTCTTTCCCAATTGAGTGGAGATGGCAGCCTTGTCAAATAACAATTGACTATAGATGTAAGTGTCAATTTTTGAACTCAATTTGATCCCATTGCTCTACATATCATTATCCTTGTGCCAGTACTATGTTTTTTGACCACTGTAGCTTTGTAATATGCTTTAAAGTCAGGAAATGTGAGGCCTCCAACTTTGTTCTTCTTTTTCAAGATGGTTTTGGCTCTACGCAGCTCCTTACCCTTCCAAATAAATTTAATAAAAGGCTTTTCCATTTCTGCCAAGTAGGCTGTTGGAATTTTGATTGGGATTGCATTGAATCTGTAAGCCATTTTGGGTAGAACTGACATCTTAACAATATTTAGTCTTCAAGCCCATGAATATAAATGTCCTTCTATATATTTAGTTCTTTGATTTCTTTTAGCAATGTTTTGTAGTTTTCTGTGTACAAGTTCTTTACATTCTTGATTAAATTTACTCCTAGATATTTGATTCTTTTAGTTACAATTGTAAGTGGAGCTTTTTTCCTTGATTTCCTCCTCAGATTGCTCATTACTAGTTGTTCTAGTTTGCTAATGCTGCAGAATGCAAAACACCAGAGATGGATTGGCTTTTATAAAAAGGGGGTTTATTTGGCTACACAGTTACAGTCTTAAGGCCATAAAGTGTCCAAGGTAACACATCAGTAATTGGGTACCTTCACTGGAGGATGGCCAATGGCGACCGGAAAACCTCTGTTAGCTGGGAAGGCAAGTGGCTGGTGTCTGCTCCAAAGTTCTGGTTTCAAAATGGCTTTCTCCCAGGGCATTCCTCTCTAGCAAGCTTGCTTCTCTTCAAAACATCACTCACAGCTGCACTGAGTTCCTTCTCTTTGAGTCAGCTCATTTATATGGCTCCACTGATCAAGTCCCACCCTGAATGGGTGGGGCCATGTCTCCATGGGAATATCTCATCAGAGTCATCACCCACAGCTGGGTGGGGCAAATTCCAAGCAAATCTAATCAGCACCAAAACTTGTGCCCCACAAGACTACATCAAAGATAATGTGTTTGGGGGACACAATACATTCACACTGGCACACTAGTGTATAGAAGCACTACTGATTTTTGCATCTTGATCTTGTACTCCACCACTTTGCTGAATTTGTTTATTAGTTCTAGCAGCTTTATTGTAGATTTTTAGGGAGTTTCTATATATAGGATCATGTCATCTGCAAATAGGAAAGTTTTACTTCTTTTCCAATTTGAATGCCTTTTATAGTTTTTTGTAGCCTAATTGTTCTGTTTAGAACTTCCAGTAAAACATTGAATAACAACAGTGACAGTAGGTATCCTTGTCTTGTTCCAGATCTTAGAGGGAACACTGTCATTTTTTCACCATTAATATGATGTTAGCAGTGGATTTTTCATATATACTCTTTATCAGGTTGAGAAAGTTTCCTTCTATTCCTATTTTTCTAAGTGTATTCATGAAGAAAGGATTCTGGGTTTTGTCAAATGCCTTTTCTCTGTCAATTGAGATGATCATATAGTTTTTCCCTTTGTTTTGTTAATATGATACATTACTGTGCCAGTTTGGATGTATTCTGTCCCCCAAAACACCATGTTCTTTGATACAGTCTTGTGAGGGCAGACATATTAGTGTTGATTAGGTTGGAATCTTTGGATTATGTTGTTTCGATGGAGATGTGACCCACCCAACACTGGGTAATACCTTTGATTAGATTATTTCCATGGAGGTGTGGCCCCACCCATTCGGTGTGGGTCTTAATTAAATCACTGGAGCCCTATAAAAGCTCAGACACAAGGAGCTGGTTGCTGCAGCTTAGAGAAACATTTGGAAGATGGCTGTTGAAAGTTGACGCTGATGCTTAGACATGCTTGTAGTTGCAGACCCCTGATGTTGGCTGCAGCTGAGAGAAACATTTTGGAGATAGCCATTGAAAGTTGACTTTTGGTAGTCTGGAGTTTGCCCAGGAGAAGCTAAGAGAACACCCCCAGATGCCTAGAGAGAAACATCCTGGGAGAAAGCCATTTTGAAACACAACCTGGGAGCAAAGGAAGAAGACACCAGCCATGTGCCTTCCCAGACAACAGAGGTGTTCCAGATACCATTGGCCATTCTTCTGTGAAGTTACCCTATTGGTGATGCCTTAGCTTAGACACTTTTATGGCCTTAAGACTGTAACTTTGCAATCAAATATCCCCCCTTTTTAAAAACCAATCCATTTCTGGTGTTTTGCAAAATAGCAGCATTCCAAACTGGAACAGTTGCATTGATTGATTTTCTTATGTTGAACCAACCTGCATATTTGGGATAAATCCCACTTGATCATGGTGTATAATTCTTTTAATGTGCTGTTGGAATCTATTTGCTAGCATTTTGCTGGGGAGTTTCCATTATATTTTTAAGAGAAATTGGTCTGTAATTGTCTTTTCCTGTAGTATCTTTATTTGACTTTGGTATTAGGGTAAAGTTGACCTCATAGAATGAGTTAGGTAGTGTTCCCTCCCTTTAATTTTTTGGAAGAGTTTGAGCAGGATTGATATTAATTCTTCTTGGAATGATTGATAGAATTCACCTGTGAAGCCACCTGGACATGGGTTTTTCTTTGTTGGAGATTTTTGATGACTGATTCAATCTCTTTTCTTGCAATCGATCTGTTGTGATCTTCTATTTCTTCTAGAATCAGTGTAGGTTGTTCTTGTGCTTCTAGGAATTTTTCCATTTCATCTCGGTTGTCTAATTTGTTGGCATACAGTTGTTCATAGTATCCTCTTATGATCCTTTTTATTTCTGAGGAGTCAGTAGCAATATCACCCCTCTTATTTCTGATTTTATTTATTTACATCTTTTCTGTTTTTTTCTTTGTCAGTCTAGCTACGGATTTGTCAATTTTATTGTTCTTTTCAAAGAACCGTCTTTTTTTTTTTATTGTGTAGCTATTTTTTAAATTCAGTTTTATTGAAATATATTCACATACCATGCAATCATCCATGGTATACAATCAACTGTTCACAGTATGATCATATAGTTATGCAAAAGAACCATCTTTTTATTTTGTTAGTACTTTCTATTGTTTTTTTATTCTCAATTTCATTTATTTCTGCTCTAATTTTTGTTACTTATTTTTTTCTGCTTGCTTTGGAGTTAGTTTAATGTTCTTTTTGTAGATATTTTAGCTGTGCAGGTAAGTTTTGATTTCAGCTCTTTCTTCTTTCTTAATGTAAACATTTAGGGCTATTAATTTCCCTCTCAGCACTGCCTTCACTGCATCCCATAAGTTTTGATATGTTGTGTTCTTGTTTTCATTCGTCTCAAGATATTTACTGATTTCCCTTGTAATTTCTTCTTTACCTACTGATTCTTTAAGAGTGGGTTATTTCGCTTCTATATATTTGTTGATTTTCCAGTTCTCTGCCTGCTATTGATTTCCAGCTTCATTCCAGTATGGTCAGAGAAGATGCATTGTGTAATGTCAATGTTTTAAATTATTGAGACTCTTTTTGTGACCCAACATGTGGTCTATCCTAGAGAATCATCCATGTGCACTTGAGCAGAGTGTATATCCTGCAATTTGGAGATGCAATGTTCTGTGTATGTCTATTAGGTGTAGTTCATGAATCATATTATTTGAGTTCTCTGTTTCCCTGTTGATCTGCTTCTAGATGTTCTGTCTATTCATGAGGATGGTGTATTGATGTCTCTCCAACTGTTATGTAGAGGTATCTATTTCTTCCTTTGGTTTTGCCAGTGTTTGCCTCATGAATTTATCCTGGTTAGGTAGATAAATATTTATGATCATTATTGCTCTTTAATGGATTGCCCCTTTTATTGATATACAGTGTCCTTCTTTGTCTCTTATAAGAGCTTTTGACTTAAAGTCAATTTTGTCCTATATTAGTATAGCTACCCCAGCTCTTTTTTGGTTTCTATTTGTGTGGAATTTCTTTTTCCATTCTTTTACTTCAACCTATTTTTGTATTTGGGTCTAAGGTGAGTCTCTTGTAAACAACATATATTTGGATAATGATTTTTTTTCAAATTCTATTTTATTGGGATATATTCACAAACCATACAGTCACCCAGCACGTACAATTATCACAGTGTCATTATATAGTTGTGCATTCACCACCACAATCAATTTTTGAACATTTTCATTACCACAAAAAAAGAATAAGAATAAAAATTAAAGTAAAAAGAACACCCAACATCCCATACCCCCCATCTCTCCCTATTATTCATTTACTTTTCATCCACATTTTTCTACTCATCTGTCCGTACACTGGGAAAAGGAAGTGGGAGCCACAAAGTTTTCACAATCATACAGTCACACAGTGTAAGCTATATAATTATACAATCATCTTCAAGAATCAAAGCTCTGGGTTGCAGTTCAACAGTTTCAGGTATTTCCTTCTAGCTATTCCAGTACACTAAAAACTAAAAAGGGATATCTATATAATGCATAAGATTAACTTCCAGAATGACCTCTCAACTCTATTTGAAATTTCTCAGCCACTGAAATTTTATTTTGTTTCACTTTTCCCACTTTTGGTCCAAGAAGGCTATCTCAATCCCACAATGCCAGGACCAACCTCATACCCACGAGTCATGTCCCATGTTGTCAGGGAGATTTACACCCCTGGGAGTCATGTCCCAAGTAGGGGGGAGGGCAGTGAGTTTACCTGCAGTTTTGGCTTAGAGAGAGAGGCTATATCTGAGTAACAAAAGTGGTTCTCTGGGGGTGACTCTTAGGCACGATTTTAAGTAGGCTTAGCCTTTCCTTTGCATTAACAAATTTCGTAATGGCAAGCCCCAAGATGAATGGCTCAGCATTCTAAATTGGTAGTCCCCAATGCTTGTGAAAATATCATTAATTCTCCAGGTGGGGAAGTTTAATATTTCCCCATTTTCCCCCAGTCCCTCAAGGGGCTTTGCAAATAAATTTTTATTCTCTGTCCAATTTACTCTGGGATGTATCAAGGCTTCACACTAACCTGTACAAACTGGATCTCTCTTCCTATTCAAAGTTCCATGTTATTACATTGTTTGAATAAACTGACCATTCAAGTTAAATTATATAGTGTGTTACAAAAATACAGATTTTGCACCTAATAAACATCTCTTCCTTTGGTCTCACACAGAAATTGAAGTTTTAAAACACCATCAGGGAGAACATCTTCTTGACCAAAAGGGGGATGTGAAAGGAAATGAAATAAGCTTCAGTGGCAGAGAGATTCCAAAAGGAGCCGAGAGGTCACTCTGGTGGCACAATATAGACACATATTATGCACAATATAGACAACCCTTTTTAGGTTCTAATGAATTGGGGTAGCTGGTGGTAGATACTTGAAACTATCAAACTACAACCCAGAACCCATGAATCTTGAAGACAATTGTATAAAAATCTGGTTTATGAGGGGGGACAGTGGGATTGGGGGGGCCATGGGGATTATACTCCCCTTTGTCTAGTTTGTGGATGGATGAGTAGAAAGGTGGGGGAAGGAAACAAACAAACAAACAAACAGAGAAGGGCGCCCAGTGGTTTTTTTTACTTTAGTTGCTCTTTTTCACTTTAATTACTATTCTGGTTATTTTTGTGTGTGTGGTAATGAGGGTGTCAGGGATTGATTTTGTGATGAACGTACACTATGTAATGGTACTGTGAACAATCGAATGTACGATTTGTTTTGTATGACTGTGTGGTATGTGAATATATCTCAATAAAATGAATATTAAAAAAAAAACACCATCAGTATCATTTACCCTTTAGTCTGATTTACCTTAGTCGTAACCGTGTCCAATTTGTTATATCTCTAATTGACATCTGATCTCCTTTTCAGACTCTTTAACATTTGCTGTAGGGGTAATGCTGACATTCATAGCTGCCGAACTCTGGCTCTGAATTCCAGGTGTCACACACGTATCTGAAGTTCCAGGGAACAACCAGGTTATACACAAAGAGCTCAGCATCTCAGAATTTAGAAATAACCATTACAACTCAGAATAGATGTAACTGCTGTAAGAGATTACAGTCTAGGAACCTTTACAATAAGGCCTCCACTCCAGATTCAGTTCTCAGAGTTTGCACATTATAGTTAGTCCATATTAGTGGTTTATTTCATTTAACAGACTGTCCTCAATGTCCATTCACCTCACAACTTCACTCCTTCTTGTAGCAACTCAATATTCCATTGTTTGTATACACCACAGTTCGCCATTCTCTTCCTCAGTCACCATACCCTTAGGCCACCTCATCCACTGTGAATCGTGAATACTGCCACCATAAACCCCACCGTCCAAATGTCCATTCATGTCCCTCTTTTCAGTTCTTACAAGTATATACACAATAACAGGGTTGCAGGACAACATGGCAACCCCATGCTTAGCCTCCTGTGGAACCACCACACTGCCCTCCAGATGGGCTGCACCATTCTACTTCCCCACCAATAGTGATTAGGTACATCCTTCTCTCCATATTTTCTCCAGTACTTGTATCCCTCTGTTTATTTTTTAGATGATTTTATTCACACACCATACATTCCGTCCTAAGTCAACATAAACAATCAGTGGTTCCCTGAATAATCACATAGGTAAGTATTCACTATCACAATCTATATGAGGACTTTTCCATTTCTTCCACAAAGAAAGAAGAGGCAAAAAAAGGAAAAAGAAAAAAATTACAACTCAAAACAACAAAATAAAAATAAAATTAAAATAAGATACAATAAAAAGTTCAAACAACAGCAACAATGCCAAGAATCCCATACCCCTCCCTTATATCCCCTTCTTATAGACATTTAGCTTTGGTATATTGCCTTTGTTACAATTAATGGAAGCATATTACAGTGTCACTGTTAACTATAGACTCTAGTTTGCATTGATTGTATTTTTCCCCAATACCACCCCATTTTCAACACCTTGCATAATTGACATTCATTTTTTCTCCCTCATGTAGAAACATTCTTAAATTTGTTTATTTAATCAAATCATTGACTACTCTAGTTTCACTAAGTTATGCTGTCCCAGTCTTTATCTTCTCTTTCCTTATGGTATCCTACATACCCCTGACCTTCCTCTTTCAACTGTACTCACTCATGGTAGTATTGTGCTACCATCATCTAGTATTTTGCTATCCATTTCTGGATCTATACAGTCAATCCTGTTGAACATTCTGTACTCCTTCAGCATCAAATGCCTGATTTTTACCCTCTTTATGTCTCCTGGTATTTTCATTTCTACACTCTCCTCCAAACCTCTCTCTCCTGTCTTTTCATATCTGTAGCACTCTCTTTAGTATTTCTTATAGAGGATATCTCCTGTTCATGCACTCTCTCAGTGTCTGTTATCTGTGAATATTTAAAAGTCTCCCTCATTTTTGAAGGACAGTTTTGCCAGGTATGTGATTCTTGCTTGGCAGTTTTTCTCTGTAGTATCTTGAATATATCATACCACTGCCTTCTCGCATCCATGGTTTCTACTGAGAAATCCATACTTAGTCTTACTGAGCTTCCCTTGTATGTGATGCATTGCTTTTCTCTTGCAGCTTTCAGAATTCTCTCTTTGTCTTTGACATTTGATTAGTAAGTGTCTTGGAGTAGGTCTGTTTGGATCAATTCTCTTTGGGGTACCCTGCACTTCTTGTACCTGTAATTTTATAATATAATTATGTCTTTCATAAGAGTTGGAAAATTTTCATTGATTATTTCCTCTATTATCCTTCCTACCCCTTTTCCCTTCTGTTCTCCCCTGGGACACCTATAGCATGTATATTCGTGCACTTCATGTTGTCATTCAGTTCCCTGAGATCTTGTTCATGTTTTTCCATTCTTTTCCCCTTCTGTTCTTTTGTGTGTAGGATTTCAGATGTTTTGTCCTCTAGTTCAGTAATCTTTCTTCTGCCTCTCCAAGTCTGCTGTTTTTTGCCTCCATTGTGTTTTTCTTCTCTTCAGTTGTGGCTTTCATTCCCATAAATTCTTCCATTTGTTTTTTCAAGCTTACAAATTCTTCCTTGCGGTCACCCTGTGTCTTCTTCATATCCTTCATCTCTTTTGTCACATTTTCTTTCAACTCATTGATTTGATTTAGAAGATTTGTTTGAACTTCTTTAATTTGTTGTTTCAGCTCTGAATCTCAGTTGAGTTGTTAGTTTGTTCCTTTGACTAGGCCATATCTTCATGTTTTCAGTGTGGTTCATGATTTTTTACTGTCTAGACATCTGATTTTATTGATTAGTTTATTCTGGAGGTTGTTTTCTCTCTTTTGCCTTGGGTTTTCTTATTGGTTTTCTTTGATCTCTATATTTCTTGTTTCTCTTGATGGCCAGTTTTCAGATTAGCTCTGCCCTCAAGTCTTCCTCCAAAATCAGGTACCCACTGTGGCCTGCCACAGGGATGGGAGGTAGGCACTGGGCACCCCAGCAAGTTCACTGTGTGTGTTAATATAGATCTGCTGGCTTTCACTGGTGCTCTGTTGTCTACCAGTCATGAAGGCCTGGGTTTGTTTTAGAACCCTGCTTTGACAATTGGGTTGTCAATATTTCTCGGCCAAAACTGGGCTGGGTTTCTGTGCAGTGCATGTAGACCAGCTCCTATGGTCCTATTAAAGGGTCTGGTGCATCTTTTTTAAAGTGTTTCTATTCCCTTGAACTTTCTGGACTGTCCAGCAGATGGCACTGCTTGGTGACTTAATTGTCCTCAGAGGCTGCTTTGCCTCTGCACACAGGCTGTGTCTTCAAAGGTGAGCTGAAATTGCAGTATTCCTATACTGTCACTTTGCCAGCCAAAATCTGGCTCAATGTGGGGCTACACCTATGTCAGAGTACTCCATCAGCTAACCCAGTACTCCAGCCATCCTGAAGGCAAATAAATGGCCACTGGTTGCTGCTTCCTTCAAGGGTGGGGTAAGGATTTTCAAACCCAGGGCTGGAAATGCAGTCTCTGTCCACGTTTTCTCATTCTCTTTGTCCCTCACTGACCTGTGCCTTGAAACATTCTACCCTGTTCCCCAGGTCTTCAAACAGTGAGCGTATGTCTCTTTGCTGTGAGAGATTTTTAAGTCTGTGTCCCTGGTGGGGGTTCCTCTCTGCTGTTTCTATGCCTTTCCCACACAGAGACCAAGTGAGGGGGAGGGGGAAGGACCAACTGTTCTGGGACTGAAGATTCCTTCTTGATATTTCTTCTCTGTCTTCAATTTAGCATCTGCAGGGTCTTTCTCCAATCTACATCCTCCTCCAGAATTTAAAACAATTCAGATTTTTCTTTTTTTCTCATTGACTCTTTGGAGAGGAGTTTTCAGTAGATGTTTACATCACCATGTTGATGATGTTATTCCCTGGATCATGATTTTTTTTTTTTTTTACCCATTCTGCCAATTTGTTTCTTTTAATTGGGTAGTTTAATACATGAGCCTTCACTATTATTACTGTAAAGACAATACTTCAGTCATTTTGTCCTTTGGTTTTTATATGTCATATCTTTTTTTTTGTCTCTTTACCTTTATTGAAACCTCCTTTTCTGTATAGTTGATCTTTTGTGATTGTTCCCATTTGCTAGAGCTGCCATTATGCAAAATACCAGAAATGGATTGGTTTTTTAAAGGGGATTTATTAGGTTACAAATTTACAGTTCTAGGGCCACAAAAGTGTCCAAAGGCTTCAACAAAAGAATACCTTTACTGAAGACAGGCCAGTGGCATCTGGAACACCTCTGTCAGCTTGGAAGGCATGTGGCTGGTATTTGCTGGTCCTTTGCTCTCAGGCTGCATTTAAAAATGGCTTTCTCTGGAATGTCTCTGGGCATCTGTCTCTTTTCACTTCTCTTAGCTCTCTACTTGGTTCACCTGGGGCATTTCTCTCTATGTGTCTGGGAGTCCTCTCTTAGCTTTTCTGGGGCAAGCTCTAGGCTTCGTCTCTTAGCTTAGCATTTCCAGATGTCTTTCTGTTTACGTCTCCAAGCATGTGGGTCTGTGTCAGCTCTTAGCATCTCTGGGGGGCAAACTCTGGATTACGTATCTTAGCTTCTCTCCAAAATGTCTCTCTCAGCTTCTCTGAGCCCCTTCTCTTGATGAGGTCTCCTAAAAGACTCCAGTGATCTAATCAAGACCTACCTGGAATGGGCAGGGTCACACCTCCATGGAAATGATCTAATCAAAAAGTCTCACCTACAGTTGGGTGGGTCACATCTCCATGGAAACAACCCAATCAAAAGGTTCCACCTTAATCAAAAGACTAATAAGTCTGTCCCCACAAGATTGCATTAAAGGACCTGGCTTTTGGGCGACACAATAGATTCAAACAAGCACAGTGATATATCTGACTGATGCTTTACTCATTTCTCTTTCTGTATTTTTAAAAATACTTTCTTTGTGGTAATCCTAGGGTTTATATTACTCATTCTACATCTATAACCTACTAATTTGAAAAGATAATAGCTCAGCTTTGTCAGCATAAATATTTTCTCCTGCCATATTCCTTTGCTTTTCCTCTTTATGTTGTTTTTGGCCCACTTTAACTCTTTATATTTTGCATGTCCATTACTAGGAAATATGCCTTTTTTTTTTTGTTCAATTGAATTCTGACTCTTATAGGAATTAAAGAGTACAGTTGTATATTGAGGATACAGTACTATTGGGTTTTGCATTCACCTTTTATTTCTTCATTTCTTCACACTACTGCAAGCCACTCTTTCCTACCTTTTCCTATCAACCTGCAGAACTCTGTTAGTAATTCTTGTAGGTCAGGTCTTTTGTTGGTGAATTCTCTCAGTTTCTGTTTATCTCTGAATATTTTAAACTCTCCCTCATTTTGAGGGGAGGGGGCTTGGAATACTTTTTCTTTTTTAATTCAGATTTATTGAGATATATTCAGATACTGTACAATCATCCATGGTGTACAATAAACTGTTCACAGTACCATCCTATAGTTGTGCATTCATCACCCGAATCTATTTTTGAACCTTTTCCTTATACCAGAAAGAATAAGAATCAGAATAAAAAATAAAAATAAAAAAAGGACATCCAAACCATCCCCCCATCCCACCCTATTTTTCATTTAGTTTTTGTCCCTATTTTTCTACTCATCCATCCATACACTGGATAAAGGGAGTGTGATCCACAGGATTTTCACAATCACACTGTCATCCCTTGTAAGCTACATTGTTATACAATCATCTTCAAGAGTCAAGGTTACTGGGTTAGAGTTTAGTAGTTCCAGGTATTTACTTCTAGCTATTCCAATACATTAAAACCTAAAAAGTGTTATCTATATAGTGCTTAAGAATGTCCACCAGAGTGACCTCGTGACTCCATTTGAAATCTCTCAGCCACTGAAGCTTTATTTTGTTTCATTTCACATCCCCATTTTCGTCAAGAAGATGTTCTCAATCCCGTGATGCCAGGTCCAGATTCATCCCTGGGAGTCATATCCTGCATTGCCAGGGAGATTTACACTTTGGGAGTCAGATCCCACGTAGGAGGGAGGGCAGTGAGATCACCTGCCAGGGTGGCTTAGTTAGAGAGGGCCACATCTGAGCAACAAAGAGGCACTCAGGGGGAGACTCTTAGGCACAATTATAAGCAGGTTTAGTCTCTCCTTGCAGCAGCAAGCTTCATAGGGGCCAGCCCCAAGACAGAGGGCTCAGCACATTAAGTCATCAGTCTCCAGTGTTTGTCAGAACATCAGCAACAATCTAGGTGAGGAAGTCCAACACCTCTGCATTCTGTCCCAGCTCTTCAGGGGAGCCCCGAATACATATTTTTATTCTCCATCCAAATTACTTTAGGATGTGTTGCTATTTCATTCTGATCTGTACAGACCTACCATAGCTCACTTCCTATTCAAACTAACTGTAGAAGTTATATTGTTTAGAAAATGTAGATCCTACCCCAAATAAACATCTCTTCCCTTGGTCTGACATGAAGTTGAAGTTTGAACATAGTCAGTTTCAACCTTTACCCTTTGGCCTGATTTACTCTAGTCTTAACCAGATCTGCTTTATTCATATCTTTAATTGAAGTCTGGGCTGTGTTTCGCTTTTTTTTTTTTTTTTAAACAGTTGCTGTATGTGTTAATACTGAAATTCATATCTGCTGACCTCTAGCTCTGAGATTCAGGTGTGACACAGATACCCAATGTTCCAGAGAACAATCAGGTTATACATTAAGGGATCAACATCTCAGAGTTTGGAGATAGCCATTACAATTCAGGAATAGATTTGACTGCTGTAAGAGCTTACAATCTAGGGACCATTACAATAATCATTTTCCTGTTAGGCTGTGCTCTAAGATTCAATTCTGAGTTTACACATTGTAGTTAGTCCATATTGGTGAGGCATTATAGTGTTTGCCTTGGTTTCTGGTGTACTTCACTCAACATGCTGTCTACAGGATCCATTCACCACATTGCGCGTCTCACAGCTTCACTCCTTCTCATAGTTGCTCAATATTCCATTGTATGCATACACCACAGTTTACCATTCTGTTCCTCAGTCAGTGTACCCTTAGGCCACCTCCACCATTGCAAATCATGAATACTGCCTCCATAAACACCAGTGTGCAAGTATCCATTCATGTCTCTGCTCTCGGAACTTCCAAATACATACCCCATAATGAGGTTATAGGACCTTATGGCCCCCACATACTTAGCTTCTTGTGGAGCCACCACAGTGACCTCAGAAAGGTTACACCATTCTACCTCATCAACAGTAAATACATACATCCCTCTCTCCATGTTTTCTCCAGCACTTTTACCTCTATTTATATTTTTCCTACAATCTTATAGAGATATATTCACATAACATACAGCCATCCACATTGTACAATCAGTTGTTCACGGCATCATCACATAGTTGTACATTTATCACCACAGTCAGAACTTGAACATATTGATTATTATGAAAAAGTGGTTTTTTTTTGGTGAATGATAAAAAAGATAATAAAAAGAAAAATAAAAATGTCATACAATGTAATATAACAGAAAACCATACCACTACCAAGAATCTCATACCCTCCCTTATATCCCCCTTTCATACACATTTAACTTTGGTATATTGCCTTTGTTACATTTAATGGAAGCATATTGGAATGCTACTGTTGACCATAGGCTCCAGTTTGCTTTATGTTTTTTCCCAAATACCATCCCTTTCTCAACACTCTGCGTGGTTAACATCCTTTTGTTCTCCCACATGTGAGAACATTTTTATATTTGTACATTTAGCAACAGTCATTGGCCACTCCAGTTTTTGCCAAGTTATACAGTCTCAGTTTTCATCATCCATTGTTACCTCTGGTGTCATACATTTTCCTATCCCATCTCTTTCAGCTTTACTCACAGACATCTTTGTTCCATGTACTTACAATATTGTGCTACCATTACACAGTATTATGCTATCTATTTCTGGGTCTATACAATCGATCCTGCTAAACATTTCTGTAGTCCTTCAGCATCAAATGCCTGATCTCTAACCTCTCTCTATCTCCTGGTAGCCTGTTGTTCTAGTTTGCTAATGCTGCAGAATGCAAAACACCAGAGACGGATTGGCTTTTATAAAAAGGGGATTTATTTGGCTACACAGTTACAGTCTTAAGGCCATAAAGTGTCCAAGATAACACATCAGTAATCGGGTACCTTCACTGGAGGATGGCCAATGGAGTCTGGAAAACCTCTGTTAGCTGGGAAGGCACGTGGCTGGCATCTGCTCCAAAGTTCTGGTTTCAAAATGGCTTTTTTCCTCTCTAGCAAGCTTGCTCCTCTTCAAAAAGTCACTCACAGCTGCACTGAGTTCCTTCTCTTTGAGTCAGCTCATTTATATGGCTCCACTGATCAAGGCCCACCCTGAATGGGTGGGGCCATGTCTCCATGGGAATATCTCATCAGAGTCATCACCCACAGCTGGGTGGGGCAAATTCCAAGCAAATCTAATCAGCACCAAAACATCTGCCCCACAAGACTACATCAAAGAATATGGCTTTCTCTGGGAGACATAATACATTCAAACTGGCACAACTGTGTTATCAGCTTTTAACTCTCAAAAGTTTGCTCATTAGTGTTATTTCATATTAGTGAGACCATACAGTATTTGTCCTTTTGTTTCTGGCTAACTTTATTCAACATAATGTCCTCAAGGTTCTTCCATGTTACTATATGTTCCATGTCTTTGTATTGTCTTACAGCTGCATAATATTCCATCGTGTGTATATACCAGTTTGTTTATCCACTCGTCCATTGTGGACATTTGGGCTGCTTCCATCTTTTGGCAATCATGAGTAATGCTGCAATAAACATCGATTTACAAATGTCCATTTGTGTCTTAGCTTTCAGTTCCTTTGAGTGTATACCTAGCAATGAAATAGCTGGGTCATATGGGAAATCTATACTTAGCTTCCTGAGGAACCTCCACACTGTCTTCCAGAGTGGTTGCACCATTCTACATTCCTACCAGCAATGAATAAGTGTGCCTCTTTCTCCACATCCTCTCCAGCGCTTGTAATTTTCTGTGTTTTGGATAATGGCTATTCTGGTAGGTGTGAGATGGTATTTCATTGTGGTTTTGATTTGCATTTCCCTAATAGCCAGTGAAGTTGAGCATTTTTTCATATGTTTTTGAGCCATTTGTATTTCCTATTTGGAAAAGTATCTGTCCGTGTCTTTTGCCCATTTTTTAATTGGGTTGTTTGTCTTTCTGTTGTTGAGTTTGTAGGATTGCTTTATATATTCGGGGTATTAAACCCTTATCTGATATGTGGTTTCCAAATATTGTCTTCCATTGTGTAGGCTGCCTTTTACTTTTCTAACAATGTCCTTTGATGTACGAAAGTGTTTGATTTTGAGGAGATCCCATTTGTCTATTTGTTCTTTGGTTGCTGGTGCTTTGGGAGTGTCCTATCACAAGATCTTTAAGATAGTGCCCTACGCTTTCTTCTAAGAGTCTTATGGTCTTAGCGCTAATGTTTAGGTCTTTGATCCAATTAGAGTTAATTTTTGTATAAGGTGTGAGGTAGGAGTCCTCTTTCATTTTTTTGGAAATGGATATCCAGTTCTCCAAACACCATTTATTGAAGAGGTTGCTCTGTCCCAGTTGATTTGGCTTGACTGCCTTATCAAAGATCAATCATCCGTAGATGCAAGAGACTATTTCTGAACACTCAATTTGATTCCATTGGTTGGTATCTCTGTCTTTATGCCAGTACCATGCTGTTTTGAGCACTGTAGCTTTGTGATATGCTTCAAAGTCAGGTAGTGTGAGACCTCCCACTTCGTTCCTCTTTCTCAAGATATTTTTGGCTATTCGGGGCACCTTGCCCTTCCAAATAAATTTGGTTATTGGTTTTTCTATTTCTACAAAGTAAGTTGTTGGGATTTTGATTGGTATTGCATTGAATCTATAAATCAGTTTGGGTAGAGTTGACATCTTAATTATATTTAGTCTTCCAATCCATGAACATGGTATGTTCTTCCATTTTTTTAGGTCCTGTTCACTTTCTTTTAGCAGTTTCTTGTAATTTTCTTTGTATGGGTCTTTTGTGGCCTTCATTAAGTTTACTCCTCTTGTTTTTTCAATTTCTACCTCTTTTTGCACATTACTTGTGTATAAGAACACTACAGATTTTTGCATGTTGGTCTTGTAGCCTGCCACTTTGCTGTATTCATTAATTAGCTCTAATAGCTTTGCTGTAGATTTTTCTGGGTTTTCTACATATAGAATCATGTCATCTGCAAACAGTGAAAGTTTTACTTCTTCCTCTCCAATTTTGATGCTTTTTATTTCTTTTTCTTGCCTGATTGCTCTACCTAGAACTTCCAGCACAATTTTGAATAACAATGGTGACAGTGGGCATCCCTCTCTTGTTCCAGATCTTAGAGGGAAAGCTTTCAGTCTCTCCCCATTGAGTACAATGTTAGCTGTGGGTTTTTTGTATATTGCCTTTATCATATTGAGAAAATTCCCTTCTATTCCTGTCAGCCATCTGGTCCTGGGATTTTCTTTTTGGGGAGCTTTTTGATGACTGACTCAATCTCTTTGCTTGTGATTGGTTTGTTGAGGTCCTCTATTTCTTCTTGGGTCAATGTTGGTTGTTTATGCTTTTCTAGGAAGTTGCCCATTTCCTGTAAGTTGTCCAGTTTATTAGCATATAGTTGCTCACAGTATCTTCTCATTATCTCCTTTATTTTTGCATGGTCAGTAGTTATTTTTTCCCTTCCTGTTTCAGGTTGCATTTATTTGCATCTCCTCTGTCTTTTTTTGTTGTTGTTGTTGTTGTTAACCTAGCTAGGGGCCCATCAATTTTGTTGATTTTCTCGAACAACCAGCTTCTGGTTTTGTTGATTCTCTCTATTGTTTTCCTGTTCTCAGTTTCATTTATTTCTGCTCTGCTCTTTGTTATTTCTTTCCTTCTGTTTGCTTTGGGGTTTATTTGCTGTTCTTTCTCTAGTTCTTCCAGGTGGAAAGTTAATTCCTCAATTTTTACTTTCTCTTCTCTTTTAATATAGGCATTTAAGGCAATAAATTTCCCTCTCAGCACCGCCTTTGCTGCATCACATAAGTTTTGATATGTTGTGTTTTCATTGTCATTTGTCTTGAGGTATTTACTAATTTCTCTTGTAATTTCTTCCTTTACCCACTGGTTTTCTAAGAGTGTGTTGTTTAGTCTCCATACATTTGTGAATTTTTCAGTCTTCTGCCTATTATTTATTTCCAACTTCATTCCGTTATGGTCTGAGATAGTGTTTTTTATACCAATATTTTTAAATTTGTTGAGGCTTGCTTTGTGACCCAGCACATAGTCTATCCTAGAAAATGTTCCATGAGCACTCAAGAAGAATGTGTATCCTGCTGTTTTGGGGTGTAGTGTTCTATAAATATCTGTCAAGTCTAGTTCATTTGTCATAGAATTCAACATCTCCGTTTCCTTGTTGATCCTCTCTCTAAATGTTCTATCCATTGATGAGAGCAGTGTATTGAAGTCTCCAACTATTATTTGGAGTTATCTACTTCTCCTTTCAGTGTTCTCAGTGTCTGCCTCATGAATTTTGGGGCACTCTGGCTTTTGGTGCATAAATGTTTCTGATTGTTATGTTTTCTTGATGAATTGACCTTTTTATTAATATATAGTGTCCTTCTTTGTCTCTTTTAATTGTTTTTCTTTTGAAGTCTACTTTGTCTGATATTAATATAGCTACTCCCGCTTTTTTCTGATTGCTGTTTGCATGAAATATCTTTTTCCAACCTTTCACTTTCAGCCTATTTTTGTCTTTGTGTCTAAGGTGAGTTTCTTGTAGACAGCATATAGATGGGTCCTGTTTTTTAATCCACTCTGCCAGTCTGTGTCTTTTTATTGGGGAGTTTAATCCATTAACATTTGTTGTTATTACTATAAGGGCAGTACTTTCTTCTATCATTTTGTCTTTTGGATTTTACATGTCATGTCTTATTTTTTTCTCTCTCTCTTTTTACACTTCCCGATAATCTTCATTTCTACACTCTTCTCCAAACCTCTTTCTCCTGTCGTCTCCTATCAGCCTGTAGCACTCCCTCTAGTATTTCCTGTAGCGCTGGTCTTGTATTCACGAACTCTCTCAGTGTCTGTTTGTCTGAAAATGTTTTAATCTCTCCCTCATTTTTGAATGACAGTTTTGCTGGATATAGAATTCTTTGTTGGCAGCTCTTCTCTTTCAGTTTGTTGAATATATCATACCACCGTCTTCTTGCCTCCATAGTTTTAGTGGAGAAATCTGTGCATAGTCTTATCAAGCTTCCCTTGTATGTAATGGATTGCTTTTCTCTTGCTGCTTTCAGAATTCTCTCTTTGTCTTTAACATTGGACAATCTGATCAGTAAGTGTCTTGGAGTATGTCTATTGGGGTCTATTCTGTTTGGGGTGTGCTGTACTTCTTGAATCTCTAATTTTCTGTCTTTCATAAGTTGGGAAATTTTTAGTGATTATTTATTCTATTAATCTTTCTACCCTTTCCCCCTCTCTTCTCCCTCTGGGACACCCATAACACGTATGTTTGTGTGTTTCATGTTGTTACTCAGTTCCCTAAGGCCCTGCTCATATTTTTCCATTATTTTCACCACGTGTTGTTTCATGTGTGTGAATTCAGATGTCTGGTCTTCCAATTCACTGATCCTTTCTTCTGCCTGTTCAAATCTACTGTTGTACCCCTCCATTGTCTTTTTCATCTCCTCCACTATGCACTTCATTCCCATAAGTTCTGTCATTTGTTTTTTCAAGTTTATGAATTTTTCCTTATGGTCATCCAGTGTCCTTCTTATATCCTTCATCTCTTTTGCTATGTCTTCCCTCAGTTCATGGACTTGATTTTTGAATTGATTTAGATTTGTTTGAACATCTCCATTTAGTTCTTCCTTCAGCTCGTTGAATTGATTTAGCAATAATTGCTTTAACTCCTGTATCTCAGTTGAACTATTGTTTGTTCCTTTGGCTGATCCATATTTTCATGTTTCCTAGTATGGCTCATTATCTTAAGCTGCCTAGGCATCAGACCTTCTTGATTAGTTTATTCTGGAGCTTGTTTTCACTCTTTTTCCTAGGATTTTCTTGTTGGATGGCTTTGTTCTCTAAACTTTGGTGTTTAGTTCAGCTTATTCTAGACCTTTAACTTAGATTCTATTTAGTTGATCAGTTTTTTACCTCTTGTTTCTCTGTTTCTTGCCCTGCCTCTATGTAGCCTTTTTGTGTGGTAATCTCCTTAGATATTGTCAGCCTCAGTCAGGTTTTCCTAGTCGAAAAAGGCCCAGGTTTTGGGAGGAGAGTATGGAGTTTCCTTGAAAATGAGACCCTCCTTTGAGGCCTTTAGACTCTGTGCTTCTCCTATGCTGTCCAGCAGGTGGCACTTCCCAGCCCACAGTTCCCCCACCAGTATAAGGAGGTGGGGAGCCTTTAGTTCTCCAGGTGACCCTAACCCAGTCCGGGACATGGCTGACTGAAGCTAGTTAAATTCCAAACCTTGGGATCTGAGCTCCCAAAAGGGCTGGGAAGTTATGGTGTTTAGTGAACTTTCTCTGCCACCAGACTTATTGCTTTGTCTCTCAGAGCTATCTTAGCTCTGCTCTTGCCTGGGCCCAAGTTGCAAGACTTTGAGGCTTTCTGTATAGGGTTCTTAGAGTAATTGTTTTAGAAAAAGAGAAAAAAATTAAAAAAAAAAAAAAAAGGAATGGCCCAGTATGGATTATTTACAGTCTTTGCAGATCTAATGGCTATTGAAATGCTAAAAGACCAGGAGTTGAGGTGATTAAGGAGCAATCAAGAAAGCAGAGAAGCTGGCTTTTCAGACAAGGGCTCTCCCTCCCTGGATTTGCATATGTGTCTGATTCTGTTTGAGCCCTGCCCTTCTCCATATTATGTTCACCTGACTCCAAAAAGTCTCTGTTTTTATTTTGTTTTCTATTTTTTTGCTGTTTTGCTAGCCCTATCTCTTCTTTGCTGGGCTGACTGCTCCCAGATTTTCCTGTGTCTGCTCTCAGTTTTATCTATGGTTGCAACTTTCGTTCTTCCTCCTGGTTCCCAGCAGGAATGGCCCCTCCTCCCTCGGGATTGTGCCTGTCAGGGAGGGGCATGGGCCCCCTGGCCGCAAGAACTTACAGATTTCACTGATTTCAGCTGTTCCACTCATTAGTGAGTGTTGTATGGAGTTTGTCCAATCTCAGATTCCTCTGCAGTGTACAGTCCACGCAGTTCCTGGCTTTCTACCAACTGCCCCAGAGGAGTAACTACAACCTAGACCTCACCACTATGCAATCTTGCCCTGCCTCTCCCTCATTTTTGAAGGGTGGTTTTGCCAGATAAAGCATTTTTTTGGCTGGCAGTTTTGCTCTTTCGGTACTCTGAATGTATCTTACTGGTACCTTCTCTCCTCCATGGTTTCTGATGAGAAGTTGGCACTTAATCTTATTGAGGATCTCTTTTATGGGACAAGTCACTTTTTTCTTGCTGCTTTCAGAATTCTCTCCTTATCTTTGGCATTTCACATTCTAATTAGTATGTGTCTCAGAGTAGGTCTATTAGGATTTTTTCAGTTTGGAGTATAATGTACTTCTTGGACATGTGTATTTATGTCTTTCCTAAGAGTTGGGAAATTTTAGGCTATTCCTCAAATATTCTTTCTGCTTCTTTTCCCTTATCTTCTCCTTCTGGGACTCCCATAATGCATAAGTTTGTGCACTTCATGCTATCACTTAAATCCTTGGGACACTGATAAATTTTTTCTATTCTTTTCTCTATCTGTTTTTCTGACTGTATGATTTCAATTGTCCTATCATCTAGTTTCCTGATTCTTTCTTCTGTCTGTTCAGATCTACCTTTCATCCCTATAATATCTATTATGTTTATTTTTAAACTTTCAAATTCTTTATGCTCACACATTTTCTTCTTAGTATCCTTTATCTCTTTATGCATATTTTCCTTCATCTCCTTGAATTCATTTAGGAGATTTGTTTGAACTACTTTGCTTAGTTGTCCCAACATATGATTCTCCTCTGAAGTTTTCATTTCTTCTCTTGCCAGGGCCATATCTTCCTGTTTCTTGGTTTGGCTTTTAATTTTTTACTGATATACAGGCATCTGATTATCCTGATGAGTTGACTCTGAATGTCACTTTCTCCATCTTGTCTAGGGTTTTATTGTTGATTGACTTTATGTTAAGGCTCTTTTTTGATGCTTGGTCTAACTTATTCTAGAACTTTAGAATAGTCTGCATCTAACTGTTCAGATTTTCTCAACTCTTCTTCATCTGATTCTTGCCCTGGATATGCAGTGCAATTTTTATGCCTGCACTTTTTGTGCAATTGTTTCACCTACAGGAGAGAGCTTCCTTTCCTCTCTTCCTTCTCCAGTAATCTTTATCTGTTTTGTTTTTGTACAGACTTTTCTCCAGAGCCTCTATGATTTGTTGTAATTCACTCTCTCACTCAGGGCCCTATTTTGTGTTCATTTTTTAGTTCTAGGACTCATCCTGTCTTACAGCAGCTCAGTTTAAACCAGCACCCCCCCCCCCATTTTCTGTGTGGCTTTTTTTGCCTCTGTTTTCCTCCCCATTAGTGTATCCTGTCTGGGGAGCCAGATGGCATCAATCCACAAAGAGGGCGAATCCAGAAATATCCATCTTGCGTCTAGGTTATCCTGCCAACAGAAACTGGATTGAGTGCACACACCTCTTTATCAACTATTCTGCCACATTCTCTCCTTTCCTCCCCCAGGGCTTCTTAATGTAGTACAACTCAGCAGCTTGTGTTCCACCCTGGGTCTCTGTGGACTTGGGTTCCTGTGCCTGGATGTGCCTGGGGTTCTAACTTGCTTCTGTAAGTGACTCTATAGTCTGCATCCAATGCAGGAGGGACCCAAGGTCATGCTTTCTCTGCATATCTCCCAAGCTGCATGGGTCAGAGTGTGTGTATGGTAGGGGGGGGGTTGGTCTAACAGGTTCAGGACAGAAATTTTGTTTCTGATCTAATTGATTACTTTACTTTTTCTTCAGTTCAGCTTTTGTGTTGTCCTTTTCCAGTCTTTGTTTATTAGCTTATTCTGAGGTGAGACTTTTCTAGGGGATGTCTTAAGTCCCCTCTGCCTTCTTTTTACCTAAATCAAGGAATTCTTGATTTGGGATATATAACTGTGAAGAATAAGAGTAAACCTAATTTTATGAATAAACTTTTAAAACTCTCTTTATACCTAACAGTTACAAACTAATTTTGTTTCTATTTAATATTACTCAGAAGAAAAATACTACAATACTACAGCCACTGGTTTTTTTCCCTTAAGCAATTGATTAAAAGTCTTTCAGATACCCTGTTAAAATTAGGAGGCTTTTAGAAATTATATCAAATATTCTGCTCATTTGTTAATTTAGACAATGTAGTATACTATTTACAAAAGTTCGCAGCATTTAAGAAGTTAGTCTTTACTCTGCCTCATGTCTAGCCAGGGCTGTTAGTTTGTCCCACAGGAGGTTATGATTGTTGAAAACATGTTGATTAATCTTTCAAGTCTCCAATTATGGTGGTCCTATGAAATGTAGACACAGACTTTACAGCTTTCACAAAAATTAACTCAATATAGATCATAGATATAAATGTAAAATGCAAAACTATAAAGCCTCTAAAATATAACTTTAAAAAATTATGTGCAATTGACAATGAGATTTTTAGGTACAATATCAAAAGCAAGATCTATGAAAAGAAAACATTGATATGTTGGACTTCATTAAAATTTAAAAACTGCTCTGTAAAAGACACTGTTAAGAGGAAAAAAAGACAACCAGAAACTGTAAGAAAATATTTGCAAAACACATATTTGATAAAGGACTTGTATTCACAATATACAAAGAACACTTAAAATTTAACAGTAAGAAAACAAGCAACCCAATTAAGAAATGGGCAAAAGATCTGAACAGACACCTCACCAAAGGAGATACACAGATGACAAATAAGCATATGAAAAAATGCTCAATATCATTTGTCATTAGGGAATTGCAAAATAGAACAACAATGAGACACTACTACATACCTGTTAGAATGGCTAAAATTCAAAAAACATACAATACCAAAAGCTGACAAGGATGTGGAGCAATAGGAACTGTCACTCATTGCTGGTGGTAATGCAAAATGGTACAGCCAGTTTGGAAGGCAATTTGGTAGGTTCTTACAAAGTTAAATGTATTCTTTATGTACAATCCAGCTATCACACGCCAAGGTATTTACCCAAATGAGGTAAATACCTTATGTCCATGCAAAAACTTTAGTGTGATTGTTCATAGAAGCTTTATTCATAACTGCAAAAAACTGGAAGCAACTAAGATATCCATCAGTAAGTGAACAGAGAAACAAACTATGGTACAACCATACAAAGATTTCTCCAGTGATGAAAAGAGATAAGCTATCAAGTCATGTCACAAAAAGACATGCAGGAAACTTAAATGCATATTTCTAATTGAAAAGAAAGCTATTTTTATTATCTACCCAAATATTCTAAATAGTCATTATTTTTCTCAGAGGTTTAAGAATAAAGTGTTGCTTCTTTCTTTTGAGACCAGAAAACAATGCCTAGAGTTCTACTCTGAAGCTCTTTGGTGAAACATCTTGGAACAGAACAAAATAGACATAAAAAAAAAAGATAGAAAAAAAGTGTGGAAATAATGTCACCAAATCATTCAATTCTCTGGCCACATACAGTTTTTAAAAAATCAATTGGTAAAATTCCATTGTTTTAATAATCTCTGGAAGTTCCTCTATCATAGCAAATAATTTGTGGTAAAATCCTATTCAGTGTGTTTATTATAAGCTGCTAGTTGCTACATACTACACTTTGTTTCTCTAACAAACTTTTTTTTTCATTTTATCTCAAGTATACAAATAATGTCATACAGAGAATTAAGAACGTCTTGGGGGCCCCAGCAGGGAGGGGAAACTGGTGGCCTTGGCTGAGGGTTGAAATGAGGCTGTAGGTTTCACTCCTCCTGGCTTACATGTGGGCTGTGAGACCTGGATCAGGTTGGGCCACACTGTGTGGGACAGATTGCAGCAGAGGCCCCTGGGTGGCAGACAGGGTGGAGGCACAGGAGCACATCATGACTTTCAGATCTTGGAGAAGTGTCATTGTGAAGATTTCTTGGCAGTTTAGTATGGAAACCATTGATCACTTTGCTCTCATTTCTATCTGTTCTGCGTTGCAAGGGAGAGTGCCCAAATGAGCAAAATATAAGAGCAACCCTCAGGCACATGGCAGTGGCTTTGCAGCAGGTTCCTTAGCTGGTGCCCACTGGCTCTGGCAGTGAAGGCAAAGCTGTGCCTCCAAGCAATCAAAGCGAAAGGAATTCACTCATGGATCGAAACAGTGATGACTATTAGTGCAGAGAGAGGAACAACATGCTATGAAAAAGAGCTGGTTGAAAAGTAAGCAGAAAACACAGGATATACTACAGAAAGTAAATCAGCTCAAAGAGAATGAATGGCTAGAAGCAAAAGTTAAATTGCTGACAAAGGAATTAAGTGTACTTGAAGATTTGTTTCTCAAGCATACATACAATCCTGCAGACAATGTGCAACCCATGAGCCCTAAAAATAGAACAACAAATTCTGATAATACAGGACAGTAGACCTCACCCTTTCCAAACTTCACTACTTGTTGCTTGAATGTTAAAGGTGTGACCTCTTACGCCACTCAAATCAATGGCTGAACATTGTCTTGTTCCATTATTCAGCGATCCATTGAAAGTTGTTTTCTAGGATCAGCACATAAGAGTTGAGTAGTTGAAAATTTTAGCCATGCTATTTGAATATCTGGTTTTAAATGATATGGATTTTTGTGACGATCAAAAAACAAACATTTTAAAGATATATGGTTAAAAAAAATACCTTGGACCTTGATATTTTTGATAAATATAGCCAGAGGGGAATTTTGCCTTAGAGAAAATTATCTCTGTAACTGATTTTGATAAGACTTTGTCACAATAAATCTCAATGCTGAACTACCATCTTTGGTGCCACCAGCCTTGTGACCCCTGTGAATTGGACTGTGTGGAATACCCTGCTGACAGAATTCAACATGTCAGACTCTGGAAAAGAAAGACTGAAATCACAAGTCTTGTCAATTATCAGTAGAATTGTTTAATTCCCTTTCTTGGCTTTGGCGGCATCACTTTGTGCTGTGTATGGGAGGGCTCCTAATGTTCTGTTATCTCTTATACTGTTGTTGTGGAATATAGATACAATATCTGTCCTATGGTCAATGCAGATTGCTGTATGGGGGTGGATTGTGGCAGCCCAGGGGTTGGCACCATCCCCTCCCTTAGGAAAAGGGTGGAGCCTTGAGCACACAGTACTGTGTGACCAGAGCACAGACATGAAAGGTCATGGAGCCTAATCACTGTTGGTAATCAACTGTCATGAGACTCAGCTGAGGCTCCCTTGTAAGCAAATCTAGTGAGGCTCTGTTGAACTATATAAGGCATTCCTCTTCCTCATATTTGGCAGATCATTGACTTCCTTTCCCAATCAGCTGCCATTGGAAAAATCCTCCTGTAGGTATTAACATTCATGGGGAACTTTTTGCCTGGCATGTTCTTTGGTCTTGGAGTTGAGTTGTGTTGGAGCAGGATGATGTTTGGCTTCCTCTGGTTGGTCCTGACTTGGAAGGGGATAGGGTGGGTACAAAAAATAGGGAAGCTGGCAGTGCTAACCCTCCTGGCAAGTTTGCTGTAGAGGTTGTGCTTTGGCTTTTCCAGTTTTGGCTTTCCAGGTTTTGGGTCAGAGATATGTTGTCATGTGTGGTCTGCCCATTGTTCATTTGTATATCCACCCTTTTACTACTGAAGAACTAATAGAAAAATGATTTATGTTTTATCATGTATCTGGTTGATTATATTCATTTAGCTTTGAGAGTTCTATCAAAATTATAAGTTTCAGAAATCTTCCCAGAAGAAACCATATCTCATGTCTAAAAGTATAAAATGAATTATGCTGAAGTGTTCATGCTGTAAGATATCTTTATAAAGATGTCATTAGGTAGGTAGAAGTGGATTCTGGACCTCAGGAAATACCAATTAAAATAATAAGATGTACTTATATTGGTCATCTGAAAAATTAGTGAGTACCTGGTTTGGACTACGTCAGAGGGCCTTTGGGCATTTTCTCTGGACTTATTGGGAAATTGGGACTTTTAAAGATATAGGGGAGAAAGTAACTGGCCTATTCACCGTTGGAAATCCTGACATTGGAATTTCCTACACAGCCTATCTAGGGGAGATTGGATAGGAGTATATTTGAATTCCTAAAAAGATTTTTTAATAAAATTTTATTTTGAGAAAATTATAAATTAAAGTTGAAATTCTCATGAAAGGCAATCTCTCTTATGAATTTGGTGTGCTTCCTTCTAATGCATAAGATGGTTATTTCTGAAAACAATTGCAATGACCTCTAGTTGGCTAATTATAAATATAAAAATAGAAGCTGTGAAAGACTGCTCCGTAGACTTCTTTTAGATTAATAAATTAGCATAGCTTGATGAACTTGAGAAACAGAATATTATTTACCAAGTACCTCAATAACCTAGTAGTCTATATTCTATGTAAAATAACATATGCTTTTTGAATAAATATTATTTTTCTAACTAGCATCAAGTACCTAGGTTTCTGAGAGAAAGAAAAAGCAGGGTTTGGGAGAAAGAAGCTAAGAAAGAAAGCAGAAATTGAGCTGACACAATGAGAAATACATTAAAAAGTGAGTCAGTGGCTCTTGATGTTGGCTGAAACTGTAACTAGTTCTCACAGGTTTACTTTGATTTTTGTTGCTTGGCTCTTATGGGAGAAATGCTTTTTCTTTGTTTCCAAATGAGCAGCACAATATATACTACATTTGTGAATCCCAGTGTTTCAATATTGCATTTTGAGACTCATATATAGAGCAGAACAAAGTTCAGTTTGCTGGAATTATAATCAATCCTTCAAATGTAAATTGCTCAATTTTATAAATGCCTATATAAAAAAGCTTATGGCCCAGAACATAATTAAATAGAATCCTATGGATCTTGTTTTAAATACTCCTATGATTCATTGGCAATCACAGTGGACTGAACAAAGAACTATATTTCATACCTTATTTGAAAGGTACTGTAATTAAGTCTGTTTTAGTTCTAATCATTACTAGCACTTGGGATAATACAGGAAAGGAAGAAAAATACAGTTAATCAGAGACCCAGAGATGGGATGCAGCTAGTTTTAATTGTAGTGAAAAATCCCAAGGATGTTAGCACATCTGCACGGTCATTAATGAGAGATATGGTACAAAAACGTCATCTAAAGAGCATGATTTCATGGATTACCAATGACTTTATGTCTTTTCAAAGGATAAAAAATGTTTCTGTTTTTCTGTTGCTTGGATGTTATATCTTGTTACACTGACTCCATGATGAGCACTATGGTTTGTGATTTATATGTATTATGAACATCAGTTTTGCTTCAGAAATTTTGCTTTTGCCTTAAGGAAGCACTCAGAATGTTATTTGTTCAGTAGTCATTGGTTTGTAGCATGTTCTGTAAGTTTTCATGTCCAAGGATTAAAGCTTTATTATATGTGAATGCAGATAAAATTTGGGTATAGGTAAAATTTCTATGATCTTGATTACAAAGGAGCTTTATTTTTATTATATTGAACTTTTAAAATTGAATTTTAGAATATTTTTCTTGTATCCATAGAAGACTATAGTCCTCACTTAATCATTAGATTAGGAAGCATTTTCCAATATTTAATTTCCATGTTGCTTTCAGTTTTGGCTTTACTACAGATAATCAAAATGTCAATCGATAGGGAATTCTATAACCTAAGGGTGATATTTTGAAATCTGCTTGAATGATGAAATAGTGATATAGTTTTTGGTCTTTTAACAGAAAATTGAAATACTGGCAAGCTAAAAATATTTATTCATAGTCAGGCTGCTTGTTATTTCAAGTCTTCTCTCAACTGTGGAGAATTTAAATTTTAATTGTATTTGTAGAATGATAAATCAGAAATTGATAGTAAATCAGAAGACTAAATATCATTAAGATATTATAATGATTAGGAAACTACTGAAGAAGAGCTTGTTCATTATTAGACGTTTTCAAGAAATGTTTTGTTAAAATATACCTCCCAAATGAAAAATGTGCATGTTGAATTAAATGGCTACTTATTTCCAAAATCTATGGTATTTGAATTTAATATGACATTTTAAGTAGACATAAAATTTTTGTTTTTTAAATTTTGGCAATATATTTGCATAGCCAACACACATGGCCTTGATACAACATTATAAAAAGTGAAGCTTTTTTTCCTCGTTGTTAATGAGAAAGATAAGACTTTCTTAAAGGAAAAACAAAGGAAAATCAAGATGTATCTTTTTAAATTCTCTTTACAAATTCCTATTTTTGAAAGAAAAGATAGTTGGCTCACATATTATGTTTATAAATTTATCAATTCCCCACAAAGAAAAAAAAATACCTTCACAATGATTCATAGATAACAGGGAATTTTCTGGTCTACATTACTGGAAAACCTCAATTTTCAAACAAAAAAAGTTTGTTTTAAAATTCATTTTAGATTTTTTAATGCATTTTCCTTTAGAAAGTGTTATAAATAGAGGTAAATTTTAGGCTGGCCCACAGAAGTATTTTTAATCCATAAAATTTTTAGTCCTTTCTAAGGCCCTGTACCTAATATTTTACATTTGTGATTTTGTATTCTTTTTCTTAAAGTTGCCCTCCAAAAACTGTTAAGCTTTTTCCCTTTAACAGCTATCCTTACTTTCATATCTATCATTCCCTTATGTAATTTTTTAATTCTTTAATTGAAGTATAATATACACAAGAAAAATGTACAATCATAAGTGTACATCTTGTTAACTTATCATAGAGTGAGTATACATACATAACTACCACTGAGTTCATAAAATAGAGAGCATTACCAGCACCTTGGTAGCCCCCTGTATGCCACCTCCCAATCACTATCTCCTTACATCTTCCTAAGTTAACCACTATTGTGTCCACTAACCACCATAGCTTATTTGCTTGGTTCTTAGTTTTGTCCATTTTTAAACTTTCTTGAAATGTAATCATACAGTATCTTTTGTATGACTGGTTTTTTTTCTTTCTTTTTTTTTTTTTTTTTTGTCTACACTACATTGGAACATTTCATTTATGTAGCTGCATGTACAGGAGTTCATTTTTATTGCCATACAGAATTCTATTGTATGAATAGCCCTTTGTGCTAGTTTCAATCTATTATGCCCCCCAACAAAAGCCTTATTTTTTAATGCAATCTTATGGAGGCAGAATGATTAGTCTGTTCATTAGGTTAGAACCTCTGAATTATTTCCATGGAGGTGTGGGCCCCACCCATTCAGGGTGGGTCTTAATTAAATCACTGGAGTACTGTAAGAGAGCTCACAGACAGAAGGAGCTCAGAGCAGCTGAGAGAGACTTTTGGAGAGACCCAGATGCTTGCTTGCTGACATTTAGAGGTACTTGGAGTTGTGGACAGAAGGACATTTGGAGATGCTAAGCTAAGAGATGAAGCCTGGAGTTTGCCCCAGAGAAGCTAAGGGAGGACACCCAGATGCTTAAAGAGAAACGCCCTGGGAGAAAGAAGCAAGTACACACAGGGGCTGAGACAGAAGAGCGAAGACAGAACCCCAGAGACATTTTGGAGAAAGTCACTTTGAAACCAGAACCTAGGAGCAAAGGACCAGCGGATGCCAGCCACATGCATTCCCACCTAACAGAGGTGTTCCGGACACCATCGGCCTTTCCTCAGTGAAGGTATTTTCTTGTTGATACCTTAGTTTGGACACTTCTATGGCCTTTGAACTGTAAACCCCCTATTTAAAAGCCAATCCATTTCTGGTATTTTGCATAATGGCAGCATTAGCAAACCAGAACAACCTCTATTTATCTATAGTGTTGAACATTTGGGGTTGTTTTCAGTTTTGAGTTATTATGAGGAATAATCCTGTGAACATACTAAATTAAGTCTTTTGGTATATGTGTACACATTTCTTTTGGGTATATTCCTAGGCATGATATAGCCAAAGAATATGTGTATATTTACCTTTAGTAGATAATACCACACTGTTTTATATAGAGTAGTTACATCAATTTACATTTCTACCAACAAGTATAAGAGAAAATTCTAGTTGGAATTTTCCTATTCCACATCTTTGTGAACACTAAATATTATTTTTCTGGTAGGAATGAAATAATATTTCATTTTGACTTTAATTTGAATTTCTGTGATTAGTAATGATGTTGAACATCTGTTGAAATGTTTATTTATCATTTGGCTATCTTGTTTTATCAAGTGCCTATTTCAGTGTATTGGCTATTTTTCTTTTGGGCTGTATGCCTTTTTCTTTCAGCTTTGTATTTAGATAGGAAATCTTTGTGGTTAGATGTGTTGCAAATCTTTTCCCAGTCTGTGGCTTGCCTTTTCACTCTCTTAAAGTTTGATTTTGATGAACAGATGTTTTAATTTTTTAAGTAAGTTTTGTTAGAGAAGTTGTAGGTTTTTATAAAAATCATGCAGAGGGAGGCAGGGCAAGATGGCGGACTGGTGAGCTGTATGTTTTAGTTACTCCTCCAGGAAAGTAGGTAGAAAGCCAGGAACTGCGTGGACTGGACACCACAGAGCAATCTGACTTTGGGCATACTTCATACAACACTCATGAAAACGTGGAACTGCTGAGATCAGCGAAATCTGTAAGTTTTTGCGGCCAGGGGACCCGCACCCCTCCTTGCCAGGCTCAGTCCCGTGGGAGGAGGGGCTGTCAGCTCCGGGAAGGAGAAGGGAGAACTGCAGTGGCAGCCCTTATCGGAAACTCATTCTACTGATCCAAACTCCAACCATAGATAGACTGAGACCGGACACCAGAGAATCTGAGAGCAGCCAGCCCAGCAGAGAGGAGACAAGCATAGAAAAAAACAGCACAAAAAACTCCAAAATAAAAGTGGAGGATTTTTGGAGTTCTGGTGAACATAGAAAGGGGAAAGGCAGAGCTCAGGCCCTGAGGCTCATATGCAAATCCCGAAGCAAAGCTGATCTCTCTGCCCTGTGGACCTTTCCTTAATGGCCCTAATTGCTTTGTCTCTTAGCATTTCAATAACCCATTAGATCTGTGAGGAGGGCCCTTTTTTTCTTTTTTAATCCTTTTTTCTTTTTCTAAAACAATTACTCTAAGAAGCCCAATACAGAAAGCCTCAAAGACTTGCAATTTGGGCAGGTCAAGATAAGAGCAGAACTAAGAGAGCAAAAGGCAATAATCCAGTGGCTGATAAAATTCACTAAACACCACAACTTCCCAAGAAAAGGGGTGTGTCCGCTCACAGCCATCATCCTGGTGGACAGGAAACACTCCTGCCCATCGCCAGCCCCATAGTCCAGAGCTGCCCCAGACAACTCAGTGTGATGGAAGTGCTTCAAATAACAGGCACACACCATAATACTGGGCGTGGACTTTAGCTTTCCCTGCAACCTCAGCTGATTGTCCCAGAGTTGGGAAGGTGGAGCAATGTGAATTAACAAAGCCCAAATCAGCCATCATTTCAGCAGACTGGGAGCCTCCCTACATAGCCCAGCAGCCCAGAACTGCCCTGGGGGGATGGCACTCACCTGTGACATAGCACAGTCATCCCTCAACAGAGGACCAGGGGGTGCACGGCCTGGAAGAGGGACCCACTCGCAAGTCTCAGGAGCCATACGCCAATACCAAGGACTTGTGGGTCAGTGGCAGAGACAAACTGTGGCAGGACTGAACTGAAGGATTAGACTATTGGAGCAGCTTTAAAACTCCAGGATCACCAGGGAGATTTGATTGTTAGAGCCACCTCCCCTCCCTGACCGCCCAGAAACACACCCCATATACAGGGTGGGCAACACAAACTACACACGCAAGCTTGGTACACCAATTGAACCCCACAAGACTCACTCCCCCACTCACCACAGAGGTAAAGCAGGGGAGAATTGGCTTGTGGAGAACAGGTGGCTCGTGGACACCACCTGCTGGTTAGTTAGAGAAAGTGTACTCCACGAAGCTTTGGATCTGATAAATTAGAGATAAGGACTTCAATTGGTCTACAAATCCTAAAAGAAACCTATCAAGTTCAGCAAATGCCAAGAGGCCAAAAACAACAGAAAATTCTAAAGCATATGAAAAAACCAGACGATATGGATAACCCAAGCCCAAGCACCCAAATCAAAAGACCAGAAGAGACACAGCACCTAGAGCAGCTACTCAAAGAACTAAAGATGAACAATGAGACCATAGTATGGGATACAAAGGATATCAAGAAGACCCTAGAAGAGCATAAAGAAGACATTGCAAGACTAAATAAAAAAATAGATGATCTTATGGAAATTAAAGAAACTGTTGACCAAATTAAAAACATTCTGGACACTCATAGTACAAGACTAGAGCAAGTTGAACAACAAATCAGTGACCTGGAAGATGACAGAATGGAAAATGAAAGCATAAAAGAAAGAATGGGGGAAAAAAATTGAAAAAATTGAAACAGACCTCAGGGATATGATAGATAATATAAAATGTCTGAATATAAGACTCATTGGTGTTCCAGAAGGGGAAGAAAAGGGTAAAGGTCTAGGAAGAGTATTCAAAGAAATTGTTGGGGAAAACTTCCCAAATCTTCTAAACAACATAAATGCACAAATCATAAATGCCCAGCAAACTGCAAATAGAATAAATCCAAATAAACTCATTCTGAGACATATTCTGATCACACTGTCAAACACGGAAGAGAAGGAGCAAGTTCTGAAAGCAGCAAGAGAAAAGCAATTCATCACATACAAAGGAAACAGCATAAGACTAAGTAGTGACTACTCAGCAGCCACCATGGAGGCAAGAAGCCAGTGGCACGATATATTTAAAATTCTGAGTGAGAAAAATTTCCAACCAAGAATGCTTTATCCAGCAAAGCTCTCCTTCAAATTTGACGGAGAGCTTAAATTTTTCACAGTCAAACAAATGCTGAGAGAATTTGCTAACAAGAGACCTGCCCTACTGGAGATACTCAAGGGAGCCCTACAGACAGAGAAACAAAGAAAGGACAGAGAGACTTGGAGAAAGGTTCAGTACTAAAGAGATTCGGTATGGGTACAATAAAGAATATTAATAGAGAGAGGGGAAAAATATATATGACAAACATAAACGAAAGGATAAGATGGCTGATTCAAGAAATGCCTTCACAGTTATAACGTTGAATGTAAATGGATTAAACTCCCCAATTAAAAGATGTAGATTTGAAGAATGGATGAAAAAAAAATGAACCATCAATATGTTGCATACAAGAGACTCATCTTAGACACAGGGACACAAAGAAATTGAAAGTGAAAGGATGGAAAAAAAATATTTCATGCAAGCTACAGCCAAAAGAAAGCAGGTATAGCAATATTAATCTCAGATAAAATAGACTTTAAATGCAGGGATGTTTTGAGAGACAAAGAAGGCCACTATATACTAATAAAAGGGGCAATTCAACAAGAAGAAATAACAATCGTAAATGTCTATGCACCCAATCAAGGTGCCACAAAATACATGAGAGAAACACTGGCAAAACTAAAGGAAGCAATTGATGTTTCCACAATAATTGTGGGAGACTTCAACACATCACTCTCTCCTATAAATAGATCAACCAGACAGAAGACCAGTAAGGAAATTGAAAACCTAAACAATCTGATAAATGAATTAGATTTAACAGACATATACAGAACATTACATCCCAAATCACCAGGATACACATACTTTTCTAGTGCTCACGGAACTTTCTCCAGAATAGATCATATGCTGGGACATAAAACAAGCCTTAATAAATTTAAAAAGATTGACATTATTCAAAGCACATTCTCTGACCACAATGGAATACAATTAGAAGTCAATAACCATCAGAGACTTAGAAAATTCACAAATACCTGGAGGTTAAACAACACACTCCTAAACAATCAGTGGGTTAAAGAAGAAATAGCAAGAGAAATTGCTAAATATATAGAGACGAATGAAAATGAGAACACAACATACCAAAACCTATGGGATGCAGCAAAAGCAGTACTGAGGGGGAAATTTATAGCACTAAATGCATATATTAAAAAGGAAGAAAGAGCCAAAATCAAAGAACTAATGGATCAACTGAAGAAGCTAGAAAACGAACAGCAAACCAATCCTAAACCAACTAGAAGAAAAGAAATAACAAGGATTAAAGCAGAAATAAATGACATAGAGAACAAAAAACAATAGAGAGGATAAATATCATCAAAAGTTGGTTCTTTGACAAGATCAACAAGATTGACAAGCCCCTAGCTAGACTGACAAAATCAAAAAGAGAGAAGACCCATATAAACAAAATAACAAATGAAAAACGTGACATAACTGCAGATCCTGAAGAAATGAAAAAAATTATAAGAGGATGCTATGAACAACTGTATGGCAACAAACTGGATAATGTAGAGGAAATGGACAATTTCCTGGAAACATATGAACAACCTAGATTGACCAGAGAAGAAATAGAAGACCTCAATCAACCCATCACAAGCAAAGAGATCCAATCAGTCATCAAAAATCTTCCCACAAATAAATGCCCAGGGCCAGATGGCTTCAAAGGGGATTTCTACCAAACTTTCCAGAAAGAACTGACACCAATCTTACTCAAACTCTTTCAAAACATTGAAGAAAATGGAACACTACCTAACTCATTTTATGAAGCTAACATCAATCTAATACCAAAACCAGGCAAAGATGCTACAAAAAAGGAAAACTACCGGCCGATCTCCCTAATGAATATAGATGCAAAAACCCTCAACAAAATACTTGCAAATCGAATCCAAAGACACATTTAAAAAATCATACACCATGACCAAGTGGGGTTCATTCCAGGCATGCAAGGATGGTTCAACATAAGAAAATCAATCAATGTATTACAACACATTAAAAATTCAAAAGGGAAAATCAAATGATCATCTCAATAGATGCTGAAAATGCATTTGACAAAATCCAACACCCATTTTTGATAAAAACACTTCAAAAGGTAGGACTGAAGGAAACTTCCTCAATATGATAAAGAGCATATATGAAAAACCCACAGCTGGCATAGTACTCAATGGTGAGAGACTGAAAGCCTTCCCTCTAAGATCAGGAACAAGACAAGGATGCCCGCTGTCAACACTTTTATTCAACATTGTGCTGGAAGTGCTAGCCAGGGCAATCCGGCAAGACAAAGAAATAAAAGGCATCGAAATTGGAAAAGAAGAAGTAAAACTGTCATTGTTTGCAGATGATATGATCTTATATTTAGAAAACCCTGAGAAATGGACGATACAGCTACTAGAGCTAATAAACAAATTTAGCAAAGTAGCGAGATACAAGATTAATGCACATAAGTCAGTAATGTTTCTATATGCTAGAAATGAACAAACTGAAGAGACACTCAAGAAAAAGATACCATTTTCAATAGCAACTAAAAAAATCAAGTACCTAGCAATAGACTTAACCAAAGATGTAAAAGACCTATACAAAGAAAACTACATAACTCTACTAAAAGAAATAGAAGGGGACCTTAAAAGATGGAAATATATTCCATGTTCATGGATAGGAAGGCTAAATGTCATTAAGATGTCAATTCTACCCAAACTCATCTACAGATTCAATGCAATCCCAATCAAAATTCCAACAACCTACTTTGCAGGCTTGGAAAAGCTAGTTATCAAATTTATTTGGAAAGGGAAGATGCCTCGAATTGCTAAAGATACTCTAAAAAAGAAAAACGAAGTGGGAGGACTTACACTCCCTGACTTTGAAGCTTATTATAAAGCCACAGTTGTCAAAACAGCATGGTACTGGCACAAAGATAGACATATAGATCAATGGAATCGAATTGAGAATTCGGAGATAGACCACCAGATCTATGGCCGACTGATCTTTGATAAGGCCCCCAAAGTCACTGAACTGAGTCATAATGGTCTTTTCAACAAATGGGGCTGGGAGAGTTGGATATCCATATCCAAAAGAATGAAAGAGGACCCCTACCTCACACCCTACACAAAAATTAACTCAAAATGGACAAAAGATCTCATATAAAAGAAAGTACCATAAAACTCCTAGAAGATGAGGTAGGAAAACATCTTCAAGACCTTGTATTAGGCGGCCACTTCCTAGACTTTACACCCAAAGCACAAGCAACAAAAGAAAAAATAGATAAGTGGGAACTCCTCAAGCTTAGAAGTTTCTTCACCTCAAAGGAATTTCTCAAAATGGTAAAGAGGCAGCCAACTCAATGGGAAAAAATTTTTGGAAACCATGTATCTGACAAAAGACTGATATCTTGCATATATAAAGAAATCCTACAACTCAATGACAATAGTACAGTCGGCCCAATTATAAAATGGGCAAAAGATATGAAAAGAGTTCTCTGAAGAGGAAATACAAATGGCCAAGAAACACATGAAAAAATGTGCAGCTTCACTAGCTATTAGAGAGATGCAAATTAAGACCACAATGAGATACCATCTAACACCGATTAGAATGGCTGCCATTAAACAAACGGGAAACTACAAATTCTGGAGGGGTTGTGGAGAAATTGGAACTCTTATTCATTGTTGGTGGGACTGTATAATGGTTCAGCCACTGTGGAAGTCAGTCTGGCAGTTCCTTAGAAAACTAGAAATAGAGTTACCATTCGATCCAGCGATTGCACTTCTCGGTATATACCCGGAAGATCAGAAAGCAGTGACACGAACAGATACCTGCATGCCAATGTTCATAGCAGCATTATTCACAATTGCCAAGAGATGGAAACAACCCAAATGTCCTTCAACAGATGAGTGGATAAAGAAAATGTGGTATATACACACGATGGAATACTACACGGCAGTAAGAAGGAACGATCTTGTGAAACATATGACAACATGGATGAACCTTGAAGACATAATGCTGAGCGAAATAAGCCAGGCACAAAAAGAGAAATATTATATGGTACCATTAATGTGAACTTTGAAAAATGTGAAACAAATGATTTATAATGTAGAATGTAGGGGAACTAGCAATAGAGAGCAATTAAGGAAGGGGGAACAATAATCCAAGAAGAACAGATAAGCTATTTAACGTTCTGGGGATGCCCAGGAATGACTATGGTCTGTTAATTTCTGATGGATATAGTAGGAACAAGTTCACAGAAATGTTGCTATATTAGGTAACTTTCTTGGGGTAAAGTAGGAACATGTTGGAATTAAAGCAGTTATCTTAGGTTAGTTGTCTTTTTCTTACTCCCTTGTATGGTCTCTTTGAAATGTTCTTTTATTGTATGTGTTTTTTTTTTTAACTTTTTTTTTCATACAGTTGATTTTAAAAAAAGGAAAGGTTAAGAAGAAAAAAAAAAAAAGGAAAAAAATATGTAGAGCCCCCTTGAGGAGCCTGTGGAGAATGCAGGGGTATTGGCCTACCCCACCTCAATGGTTGCTAACATGATCACAGACATAGGGGACTGGTGGTTTGATGGTTTGAGCCCTCTACCATAGGTTTTACCCTTGGGAATATGGTTGCTGCAAAGAAGAGGCTAGGCCTCCCTATAATTGTGCTTAAGAGCCTCCTCCCAAATGCCTCTTTGTTGCTTAGATGTGGCCCTCTCTCTCTAGCTAAGCCAACTTGGCAGGTGAAATCACTGCCCTCCCCCCTACATAGGATCAGACACCCGTGAATCTCCCTGGCAACGTGGACTATGACTCCTGGGTAGGAATGTAGACCTGGCATCGTGGGATGGAGAACATCTTCTTGACCAAAAGGGGGATGTAAAAGGAAATGAAATAAGCTTCAGTGGCAGAGAGATTCCAAAAGGAGCCAAGGGGTCACTCTGGTGGGCACTCTTACGTACAATTTAGACAACCCTTTTTAGGTTCTAAAGAATTGGGGTAGCTGGTGGTGGATACCTGAAACTATCAAACTACAACCCAGAACCCATGAATCTCGAAGACAATTGTATAAAAATGGAGCTTATGAGGGGTGACAATGGGATTGGGAAAGCCATAAGGACCACACTCCACTTTGTCTAGTTTATGGATGGATGAGTAGAAAAACAGGGGAAGGAAACAAACAAACAAACAGACAAAGGTACCCAGTGTTCTTTTTTACTTCAATTGCTCTTTTTCACTTTAATTATTATTCTTGTTATTTTTGTGTGTGTGCTAATGAAGGTGTCAGGGATTGATTTAGGTGATGAATGTACAACTATGTAATGGTACTGTGAACAATCGAATGTACGATTTGTTTTGTATGACTGCGTGGTATGTGAATATATCTCAATAAAATGAAGATAAAAAAAAATCATGCAGAAAATATAGAATTCTAACATACCCCCTACTAGTAACACTTTGCATTAGTATAGTACCTTCGTTACAACTGATGAAAAATTTTTAACATTGTACTATTTATTATAGTCCGTAGTTTACATTAGGGTGTATTTTTTCCCCATATACCACCCAAATATTAACACCTTGCATTAGGGTAGTATATTTGTTATAATTCATGAAAGAACATTTTTATACTCGTATTATTAACCATAGTCCATTATTTACACCAGATTTCCTTGTATTGTACAGTCCTATGTTTGATCCTTTAAATTTTATTCTATTAACATAGACTTAAATTTAGGTGATAATAACATATGACCTAAAACTTCCCCTTTTGATCACATTCACATATATAATTCAGTGATGTTAATTACAGTCACAGTATTATGCTATCATCACTACCAAAACTTTACAATCAACTTAAATAGAACTTTTGTAATAATTAAGCATTAAATTCCCATTCCCTGCCCCCAAACCAGCCTCTGGTAACCTATATTTTTGATTCTGACTCTGTAAGTTTGCTTATACTGATTATTTCATATCAGCAAGACCATACAATATTTGTCCTGTTGTGTCTAGCTTATTTCATTCAGCATAATGTCTTCAAGGTTCATCAATGTTATTGCAAGCATCAGGACTTCATTGCTTCATGGAATAATATTCCATGGTATATATACCACATTCTGTTCAGCCATTCATTGGTTGATGGACCCATGGTTTCCTCTCATCTTTTGGCAATTGTGATTAATGCTGCTATGAACATTGGTGTGAAAATATCTGTTCAAGTCCCTGCTTTCAGTTCTTTTAGGTATATACCTAGAAGTGGGATTGCCAGGTCATATGGTAATTTTATACCTAACTTTCCAAGGAACTGCCAACCTGTCTATCACAGAGGCTGCACCATTTTACATTCCCACCAACAATGAATGAATGTTCCTATTTCTCCACATCCTCTCCAGAACTTAAAGTTTTCTGCTTTTTTTGATAATGGCCGTTGTAAGTGTGAAATGATATCTCACTGAGGTTTTTGGTTTGCATTTCCCTGATAGCTAGTGATTTGAGCATCTTTTCATGTGCTTTTTAACCATTTGTATTTCCTCTTTGGAAAAATGTCTATTCAATTCTTTTGCCCATTTCTAAATTGGGTTGTTTGTCTTTTTATTGTTGAGTTATAAGATTTCTTTCTGTATTCTGGATATTAAACCCTTAACGGGTATGTGGTTTACAAATATTTTATCCCATTGAGTAGACTGCTTTTTCGCTTTCTTGAGAAAGTCCTTTGATGCATAAAAGTATTCAGTTTTGAGGAGATCCCATTTATCTGTTTTTTCTTTCATTGCTTGTCCTTTGGTTGTAAGGTCTAGGAAACTACTGCCTATCACTAGATCTTAAAGTTGCTTCCTCATATTTTTTTCTAGGAGCTTTATAGTCCTGGTTCTTAAATTTAGGTCTTTGATCCATTTTGAGTTAATTTTTATACACGGTGTGAGAAAAAGGTCCACTTTTGTTCTTTTGGATATGGATATCCAGTTCTCCTAGCACCATTTGTTGAAGAGACTGTTCTCTCCCAGTTGAGTCGACTTAGCTGCCTTGTTGAAAATAAATTGATCATGAATGAGTGGGTCTGTTTCTGAACTCTCAGTTTGGCTCCATTAATCAACATGCCAATAATCTTTATGCCAGTACTATGCTTTTGACCACTGTAGCTTTTAATAAGTTTTAGACAGGAAGTGTGAGTCCTCCAACCTCATTGTTTTTTTAAAATGATTTTGGCTATTTGGGGCCACTTACACTTCCAAATAATTTGATGAATGGCTTTCCCATTTCTGCAAAGTAGGCTGTTGGAATTTTGATTGGGGTTGCATTGAGCCTTAATCTTAATATTGTCTTCCAATCCATGAGCATGGACTGTCCTCCCATTTATTTAGAATTTTGATTAGGGGTTGCATTGAGTCTTAATCTTAATATTTAGTCTTCCAATCCATGAGCATGGACTGTCCTCCCATTTATTTAGCAAAGTGTTGTTTTCTGTACATATCTGCTTTACACCCTTGGTTATATTTATTCCTAAATATTCAGATCTTTTAGTTGCTATTGTAAATGGAATTTTTTCTTGATTCCCTTATCAGATTGCTCATTACTTAGTATAAAGAAACACTACTGATTTTTGCATGTTGATCTTGTACCCTGCCACTTTGCTGAATTTGTTTATTAGTTCTAGGAGCTTTGTTGTAATTTTTGAAGACTTTCTATATATAGGATCAAGTCATTTGCAAACAGGGAAAGTTTTCTTCCTTTCCGAATTGGTTGCTTTTTATTTTTTTTTCCTTGCCTAATTTTACTGGCTAGAACTTTCAGTACAATGTTGAATAATAACAGGACAAGAACATCCTTGTCCTGTTCCAGATATTAGAAAGAAAGCTTTCAGTTTTCCCCATTGAGTATGATATTAGCAGTGGATTTTTCAAATATGTGCCCTTTATCATGTTGAGGAAGTTTCCTTCTATTCCTATTTTTCTCTGAATTTTTTTTTTTTAAATCAGGAAAGGATGCTGGATTTTGTTAAATGCATTTTCTTTGTCAGTTGAGATGATCATGTAGTTTTTCCCTTTCTTTTGTTACTGTGTTGTGTTGCAGTAATTAATTTTCTTATGTTGAACCAACATTCATACCTGGGATAAAAGCCACTTGATCATGGTGTATAATTCTTTTAATGTGTTATTGGATTCTAATTGCTAGCATTTTGTTGAGGATTTTTATATCTATATTCATAAGAGAAATTGGTCTGTGTACTGGTTTGGATATATTATGTCCCCCAAAATGCCATGTTCTTTAATGAACTCTCGTGGGGGCAAGATTAGTGTTGATTAGGTTGGAATCTTTGGATTAGGTTGTTTTCCATGGAGACGTGACCCATCCAACTGTGTCAGATTATTTCCATGGAGGTGTGGCCCCACTTATTGAGCATGGGTCTTAATTACATCACCAGAGCCCTATAAGAGCTCAGACAGAAGGAGCTCCGCGCTGCAGCCAAGAGAGACATTTTGGAGAAGGCCATTGAAAGCAGACTTTTGCTAACGCTTTGGAGATGCTAGCCCAGAGTTTGCTCTAGAGAAGCAAAGGGAGGACAAAATACACCAAAAGCAACATTTTGAAGAATGCACAGGAGCTGAGAGAGGAGCTGGAACACAACCCAGAATCAGCAGACACCAGCCACGTGACTTCCCAGCTAATAGAGGTTTTCCGGACACCATTGGCCTTCCTTTGCTGAAGGAATACTTGTACTGATGCCTTAATTTGGACATTTTCATGGCCTTCAGACTGTAAATTTGTAACCAAACAAACCCCCTTTATAAAAGCCAATCCGTTTCTGGTATTTTGTGTAACGGCAGCATTAGCAAACCGGAGCACTCTGTAATTGTCTTTTCTTGTATCTTTTTTTGAATTTTTTTTTCTTTATTAGAGAAATTCTGGAGAACAATCATGCATAACATACAGGACTCCCATATACCACCCCATCCATTAACTACTTGCATTGGTATGGAACATTGTTGTACTCTAATAATTTATTTATACTACAATTTAATAATTGTACTATAATTAAAATCTGTAGTTTAACTTAGGGTTCACTATTTGTGTAGTGTAGTTCCATGGATTTTTGTTTAAAATTTTATTGTTACCATATATAAAATCTAACATTTCCCTTTTAATCATATTCAGTTATATAGTTCAGTGCTGATAATTGTTTTCACAATGTTGTGCTACTATCTTTATCTAGCTTTGGTAGGAGATGATGTAGGTTTCATAGAATGAATTAGGGAGTGTTCCCTCATCAATTTTTTGGAAGAATTTGAGCACAGTTGGAGTTGGTCTTCTTGGAATGTTTGGTGGAATTCCTCTATGAAGCTATCTGGTCCTGGGCTTTTTGATTAGGAGGATTTTGATTACTGGCTCAATCTCTTTACTAGTAATTGGTTTGTTGAGATATTTTTTTCCTTCTTGAGTCAATGTCTGTGGTTTGTGTGTTTCTAAAAATTTGTCCATTTCATCTAGCTTATCTAATTTATTAATGTACATTTGATCATAGTATCCTCTTAAAGTCCTATTTATTTCAGCAGAGTTGGAAGTAATGTCTCCCTTTTCATTTCTGATTTTAGTTATTTGTATCCTCTCTTAATTTCTTTATTTGTTTAGCTAAGAGTTTGTCAATTTTATTGATCTTTTCAAAGAACCAATTTTTGGTTTTAATTCTCTGCTTTTTTTTTTTATTCTCAATTTCATTTATTTCTGCTCTACTCCTTGTTATTTATTTCCTTTTGCTTGCTTTGGGGTTAGTTTGCTGTTCATTTTCTAGTTCCTCCAGGTGTTCAGTTAAGTTTTAGATTTTAGCTATCTTCTTTTTTAATGTAAGCATTTAGAGCTATAAATTTGCCTCTCAGCACTGCCTTCATTGCATCCTGTAAGTTTTGGTACGTTATATTTTCATTTTCATTTGCCTCAAGATATTTCCTAATTTCATTTCTGATTTCCTCTTTAATCCATTGGTTTTTTAATAGTATGTTGTTTAATTTTCACAGATTTTTGAATTTCCTATTTCTCATTCTGTTATTGATTTCTAGCATCATTCCATTGTGGTTGGAGAATATACATTGTATTATTTCAATACTTTTGAATTTATTGAGACTTGTTTGGTGACATAACATATGGTCTAGAGAGTGATCTATGTACACTCAAGAAGAATGTGTATTCTGTTTTTGTTGGGTGAATTGTTCTATAAATATGTTAGGTCTAATTAGTTTAGAGCATCATTCAAGTCTTGTATTTCTCTATTGATTTTCTGATTATATCTTCGATCCATTATTAAGAGTCGTGTATTAAATTCTCCTACTATTAATGTAGGACCATTAATTTCATCTTTCATATCTGTCAGCATTTGCTTCATATATTTTGAGGCTCTGCTTTTAGGTGCATATATATTTATAATCGTTACACCTTCCTATTGAATTGTCCCCTTTATCATTACATAATGACCGTCTTTCTTTCTTGTAACTGTTTTTAACTTAAAGTCTATTTTATTTCCTAATAGTATTGCTACCTCAGCTCTCTTTTGGTTCCTACATGCATGGTATATTTTTTCCATCCTTTCATTTTAAGCCACTTGTATCTTTGAATTTAAGCAGACAGCTCGGATTGAGTCATGCTTTTTTTTTTTTTTATTTATCCATTCTGCCAATCTGTCTTTTGACTGGAGAGTTTAATCCATTTACATTTACAGTCACTACTGATAATATGGGATTTTCTTCTGACATTTTGCTGTTTAGCTTTTATGTCTTACAGCTTGTGCCTCATTTCCATTAATGCCTATTTTTATATTTATTTGATTTTTTTGTATTGTACCATATGGAGTGCCTTCTTATTTCTGTCTGGATGTATTTTTCATTTATTTTCCTCATGGTTACCATAGGTTAAAATCTAACATCCTAAATGTATAGCAGTCATATTTGGTTTGACACCAACTCAACTTCAATAGCATGCACATATACTGTTCTTATATGACTATATCTCCCTACAGTTTTTTTTTTTTTTACTTGTTACCACTTTTTTCTTGGGCATTGCATGTCCAAAAACATAGATTTATCATTACTTTTTATGCATGTGCATTTTAGCACCTGTGGGAAGTAAGAAGTGGAGTTATATACCAAAACAATACTGGCATTTATAATTCCCCAAGTGGTTACCTTTACTGTAGATCTCTATTTCTTTATGCCACTTGGAACCACCATTTAGTGTCTTTCTCAGTCTGAAGAACTCCATTTGCCATTGCTAGTAAGGCTGGTAGTGGTGAAGAACTCCTTCAGCTTTTGTTTATCTAAGAATGTCTTAATCTCTCCCTCATTTTTGAAAGAAAGTCTTGCTGGATATAAAATTTTTTGCTGTCGGTTGTTTTCTTTCAGCACTTTAACGTATTTTGATGAACTGCCTTCTTGCCTCCCTGGGTTCTCATAAGAAATCCAAACTCAGTCCTATTGGAACTCAATTGTATGCAACACATCCTTTTTTTGTTTTTGTTTTTGTTTTTTTTTTTTTTTGCAGATTTCAGAACTCTCTTTTTATCTTTGGCATTCAATAATGTGTGATCAATATATGATGGGGTGTATTTTTCTTCATATTTACACTGATTGGTGTTCTCTGGGATTCTCAGATTGCATAGTCATGTCTTTTGCTAGGTTTGGGAAGTTCTCTGTCATTATTTCTTTGAATATTCCTTTTGCCCCTTTCTCTCTTTCTTTTCCTTCTGGGATTCCCATAATGCATATGTTGGTGCACTTGATGGTGTCCCAGAGCTGTCTGAGGCTATTTTTCCTTTTAACAATTCTTTTTAACTTCTCCTCCTAAGCCTGACTCATTTAAAGTGTCTTGTCTTCAACTTCACTGTTTCTTTCTTCTGCCAGCTCTAATATGCTCTTGAAACCTTCCTGGCCATTTTTTAAGTCATTGTGGTCTTCAACTAGTTCTGTTTGGTTCCTTTTTCAAATTTCTATCTCTTTACTATGACTCTTATATTGCTCATTCATTGTTTTCCTGATATCCTTTAGATCTTTCTCTGTGTTCCCTTCATTTCCTTGAACATAGATCATTTTTTAAAGGCATTATGGTCTTCTTCATTGGTATTTCCTGGATTTTTCTCCTTTTCCTTTGGATGGGCCATCATTTCCTGTTTCTTCATTTGTCTTGTACTCTTTGCACAGTACATTTTAATATTTTAAAATGTTAACTCTGAGATTTATTCCATGAGATGTCCGTTTCTTGATTTTGTAACCAGCTGGTGATAAGACAGAGATTTTCTTGTGCTTCAGTCCTCCTATCAGGAAGGTCTGTCCAAGGTGAATGCAATGTGCAGGGTGTTCTCTGTCTCCCTAGGCATGTCTTGTTTTGGAGTTCCCCTTTTTACAGGATTTTGGTTGTCCCCTCTGTTTCCCAGGAGATGGACCTTCCTCATGGGGTGTCTGAAGCCAGCAGGCCTTTGTGACATACCATCAGCCTCTATAATTTCTTATACTCCTTTCATTGTCCTCAAGCTGCTTTTGCCTGGAGAGTAAATTCTGGGAGAAGGGGCACACTGGAGAGGATTTTCCTCAGTCAATCTTTTCCAACTGAAACAGGGCCAGGGATCCAATGAGGAGGTACAGACTGGCTCCAAAGTTCCCTGGGGAGGGGATCAGGAAGGGTGCTAAGAACTTCTCCAATAACTCCTGATAGCTGAGCTTTCCTGGCCTGCCCAGCAAATGCAGCCCTTCAACTAGCTGTCCCCTGCAGCCCTGAGTAAGCACAGTTTCTTTACATCTCCACCACCACCCCTCTTTGGGTGGGTTAAAACAATGGGTGCCCTCAGAGATGGGCTCCCAGCAGTCCAAGTTTGCTAATCAAAAGCTGTGATCAGTGATCAGCTATGCCCACAACTGGTCTTAGGGAAGAAGGTTTTTTATGTCCCTTTCTGTCACCAGCAGGCTAGCCAGGGGTAGACCCCTTGATGGCCTGCTGTGAGTGCAGGGACTGGGCGGCATACTGCTGCATGGAGGGTGCAATGTTCTCTCCTTTACCATAATTACCACCTCTTCTTCCCGCTTTTCCCTGAATGCTGTACATTGCTTCTTGGGCCTCTGGAGTTTCAAAATAATTGTTTTGAACAGTTCTTGCCTGTGTAATAGTTGTTTTGGTGAAAGGACTAAGTCCTGGAGCTCTCTACTCTGCCATCTTCCCACAATCCGTTGGGAGATTTTTGATGACTGATTCAATCTCTACTTATAATTGTTCTGTTGAGACCTTCTATTTCTTCTAGAATCCATGTAGGTTGTTCGTGTATTTCTAGGAATTTTTCCATTTCATCTCGGTTGTCTGATTTGTTGGCATATAGTTGTTCATAGTATCTTCTTATAATTTTTCGTTTCTGTGGGGTCAGTAGTAATGTTCCCCCTCTCATTTCTGATTTTATTTATTTACCTCTTCTCTCTTTTTTTGTCAGTCTAGCTAAGGGTATGTCAATTTTATTGATCATTTCAAAGAACCAACTTTTTGTTTTGTTAATGCTCTCTCTTTTTTTATTCTCAATTTCATTTATTTTTGCTCTAATTTTTGTTATTTGTTTCCTTCTGTTGCTTTGGAGTTAGTTTGCTGTTCTTTTTGTAGTTATTCTGGGTGTGTAGGTAGGTCTTGATTTTAGCTCTTTCCTCTTTTCTAATGTAAACATTTAGAGCTATTAATTTCCCTCTCAGCACTGCCTTCACTGCATCCCATAAGTTTTGATATGTTATGTTCTCATTTTCATTCATCTCAAGATATTTACTGATTTCCCTTGCCATTTATTCTTTTATCCACTGATTGTTTAAGACTGTTTTATTTAACTTTCATGTATTGTTGATTTTCTAGCTCTCTGCCTGCTATTGATTTCCAGCTTCATTCCACTATGGTCAGAGAAGATGCTTTGTGTAATGTCAATCTTTTAAAATTTATTGAGACTCTTTTTGTGACCCAACATGTGGTCTATCCTGGAGAATGACCATGTGCACTCAAGAAGAATGAATCCTGCAATTTGGGGATGCAATGTTCTGTGTATGTCTGTTAGGTGTAGTCCATGAATCATATTATTCAAGCTCTCTGTTTCCCTATTGTTCTTCTGTCTAGATGTTCTACCTATTGATAAGAGTGGTGTATTGAAGTCTCCAACTATTATTGTAGAGATATTTATTTCTCCCTTTAGTTTTGCCAGTGTTTGCCTCATGTATTTTGGGGACATAAATGTTTATGATTGTTATTTCTTCTTGGTGGGTTACCTCTTTTATTGATATATAGTGTCCTTATTTGCCTCTTTAAGCTTTGACTTAAAGTCAATTTTGTACTGTAGTAGTATAGCCAGCACAGCTCATTTTGGTTACTATTTGATTGGAATATCTTTTTCCATCTTTTTGCTTTCAAACTATTTGTGTCTTTGGGTCTAAGATGAGTCTCTTATAAACAATATATAGTTGGATCATGATTTTTTTTTATCCATTCTGCCAATTTTGTCTTTTGATTGGGGAGTTTAATCCATGAACATCCAGTGTTATTACTGTAAAGACAGCAGTTTAGTCATTTTGTCCTTTGTTTTTTGTGTTATATCTTTGTGTGTGTGTGTGTGTGTGTCTTTTCCTTTACTTCAAACTCCTTTGTATAGTTCATCTTTTGTGATGTATCTGACTGATGCCTGTCTATTCTGTTTCTGTATATTTTTAAAATGCTTTCTTTGTGGTTACCCTGGGTTTTATATTATCCATCTGTGCTTGTTTGAATCAGTTATGTACCCCAGAAAAGACTATGTTCTTTTAATCCAATCTAGTGGGGCAGACCTATTGTGAGTAGGACCTTTCTATTAGGTTGTTTTGTAGATGAGATCCCACCCATTCAAGGGGGGTTTTCATTCCATTGCTGGAGTCTTCTATGAGAGAATAAAAGACATAGACATTTTAGAGAGAGCTCAGAGAAGCTAAGAGATGTAATACAGAGTTTGCCCCCAGGAGAAGCTGAGAGAGAAGCTGAGACAGAAGGCCAGAGACATTTTGGAGAAGGCTGCAGAAACCAGAAGCTAAACCCAGGAGAGGACCAGCAGACTCTAGCCATTTTCTTCCCATGTGACAGAGGAACCCCAGATGCCATCGGCCTTTCTTCAGGGAAGGTATCATCTGTTGATGCCTTGATTGGGACATTTTCATGGCCTTAGAACTGTAAAGTTATAAAATAAAAAGCCCCCATTGTAAAATCCAAATCATTTCTTGTATATCACATTCTGGCTGCTTTAGCAAACTGCAACAACATCCTACATCTAAAACCTACTAATTTGAAAAGATACCAGCTTAGTTTCAATATCGTATATGTTCTCTGCTCCCATTTCCCTCTGTTTCCGCTCTTCATGTTGTTCTTTCCCACTTTACCTCTTATATTTTGCATGTCCATTATCAGGAAATATCCTTTTTTTCTTCAATTGTTTTCTGACTCTTGGAGGAATTAAAGAGTAGAGTTTATATTGAGGATACAGTGCTATTGGATTTGGCACTTAGACCTTTAGTTACCTTTACTGAAGATCTTCCCTTCTTCACACTGCTCCAAGCCACTCTTTCCTGTTTTTACCTTTCAACCTGAAAAAAACTACCTTTAGCAATGCTATAATTTCTGTTGTTTATTTTTAAACATTCAAATTCTTCTTTATGGTCATAAATTGTCTTCTTAATATCATATAGCTCTGTATCCACCATTACTTTATTTCTATCCCAGTGTTCCTTCATTTCCTTGCTTTGATTTAGGAGATTTGGTTGAACTTCTTTGATTAGTTGTTCCAAATTTTGAGTCTCCTCTGAAGTTTTAATTTGCTTCCTTGACAGAGCCATATCTTCCTGTTTCTTAATATGGCTTGTAATTTTTTACTTTGTGTGTGCCTCTGATTATTTTGGAATGGCAACTCTGAAGGTCAGTTTCTCCCTCTTGCCTAAGATTTTATTGTTGATAGACTTCGTGTTAAGGCTCTTCTTTGATGCTTTGTTCAACTTATTCTGGACCTTTAGGGTAGTCCATGTTCAACTGTTCAGGTTTTCTCATATCTTCTGCGCCTGATTCTTGCTGTGAATATACAGTACAGTTCTTAGGATTGCCCTTTTTTGTGCAATTGTTTCACCTCCAGAAGAAAGCTGCCTTTTCTTGGAGTCTTGATCTATTAGTTTTTGTGCAGAATTTTCTTCCCAGCTCCTATGATTTGTTTAAATTCTCCCCCTCACTCAGTGCCCCCTTTTCATTACACTTTTCAGTCTGGGCCCTGTCCTGTCTTCCAGCAGCTAAATTCTAACCACCCCCCTCCTTTTATCTGTGAGGATTATCAGCCAATGGTTTCATCCTCATTAGGGTATCCTGCCCTGGGGAGCCATACAGGGTAAATCCATAAAGAGCCATTTTGTGTTTAGGTGGTCCGGCAAATAGAGACTGAGTGTGTGCACCTCTTTCCAATGTTTCTACTGTGGACTTTTTTTTTCCCCCAGGGCACTTTTGTATGTGGCACTCCTCGGTCATTTGTGTCCCACCCTGGGTCTCTGTGCCTGGATATGTGTGGCGTTCCAACTCACTGGTGTGAGTGGCTCTGTGGTCTGCATCTGCAACAGGAGGGACCCAGGCTGTGACACCTCTGTGTGACTCTTAAGCTGTATAGGACTGAGTGAGGGGAAGGGGTCCAGACAGGCAGTTCCAGACCATAAATCTCCTACCTGATTTTGGTGCTTTTTTTTTTTTTTTCTTCAATTCAGTTTTGTAGAGTCCTTCTCCAGTCTCTAGCATACTCTTGAGATCCAAGCAAATGGGATTTGTCCTTTTATTAGTTCGTTTTGAAGGGAATCTAACAAGGGATGGTGTATGTCACCATGTTCATGATGTCATCCTCACATTTTTAATTTTGGTATAGTTAAATGTGTCTATAGCTTCCTTTATGGTTATAGCTTTTTGTGCCTTGTTTAAGGAAATTTTGCCCACCCTAAGGTCAGGAATATTGATTTTCAAATGTTAAACTCACCTTGTATATCTGGAATAATCTTGTGTTGTGCTGTATTATTTAGTTTGCTAATATTTTCTATTGGGTTTTTGCATTTATGCTAATGAAGGAGAGTCACCTGTAATTTTATTTTCTTTCTTTAAATGTTCTCATTGGATTTTAGTATCTAATATTTTCACTTTTCTCTTTTTCTACTCCCTAGAAAAGTTTGTATAAGATGTGTTATTTCCTTCTTATGTTAGATTTATTTATTGAAGCCACCTGGTTTGGACTGTTTTCTGGGAAGGTTTTAAATTATGGATTCAATTTCTTTAATGAAGTTCTATTCAGAATTTCGATTCTATTTCTTGTGGCAATTTTAATAAATTGTATTTTTCTGGGAGTTTATCCATTTTTATCTAACTTTCAAAGTTCTTGGAAAATTTTTTCTTAGAATCCTCTTGTATTTTTTAAAAAATCTAGATGATTTATAATGCTGGATCATTTTAAATTCATAATATTGATAATTTAAGCCTTCTCTCTTTTTATTGATCAGTCACCCCAGGATTGAAAAATTTTATTAATCTTTTCAAAGAGCCAAGTTTTAGCTCTGTTGTGTGTTTTTAAATTATTTATTAACTTCATTTTTTATTATTTCCTTCCTTTTATTTATTTTAGATATAATTTTCTTGTTTTTATCTTAATTCCTTAGATATATGCTAAGAGCATTGACTTTTAGTCTTTTGTCCCTTCTAATATATCCATTAAAGCTTTAAATTTCCCTCTATGTATGGCTTTAACTATCTCTCACAAGTTTTGATATAGTGTTTCAATTTGCATTCAAAATGTTTTCTAGTTTTCATTGTGTGTGTGTGTTTTGTTTTGTTTTTGATGCATGAGTCATAAGGAAATTATATCATTTTTCAAACAAATGGTGAATTTCTAGTTCTCTCTTAACATATTAGTTTCTAGCTCAAGTTCACTGTATTCTGAGAAAATGCTTGGTATGATTTCAGTTGTTTATGTAGTATTCCAACAGGAATTCATAACCTGATTCTAATCATGAGAAAACAGCAGCAGAACCCAATGAGGAATATTCTTCTTTAGGGTAGTGGGGAAGAACATATTCTTTAAAGTAAGGGGAGAGGGTGTTTCAATTCTTTAAAAAGGTTGTCATGAAAGATAAGGAAAGACTGATCTGTTCTAAATTAAACAATACTAGAGACATAACTATTAATAGTTATCTGTTGATGTATTTTTTGAAAAATTACCCCAAAATTTAGCAGCATAAAATTAGAACAAATATTTATTATATCACATAATTTCTGAGGATCAGGTATCTGAGAATGGCTTATCTGTATGGTTTTTGCTCACTCTCTTACAAGGGTACAAAGAAACTGTCACTGGGATTGAAGTTATTTCAAGGCTCCACTGGGGCTAGAGAAGCTGCTTCCAAGTTCACTCACAAGGTTTTTTTTTAATTAAATTCAGCTTTATTGAGATATATTCACATACCATACATCATCAAATATTCACGGTACCATCATATAGTTGTGCATTCATCACTCCAATCTACTTTTGAACATTTTCCTTACACCAGAAAGAATCAGAATAAGAATAAAAAATAAAAGTAAAAAAGAACAATCCAAAAAAGGGGGATGTGAAAGGAAATGAAATAAGCTTCAGTGGCAGAGAGATTCCAAAAGGAGCCGAGAGGTCACTCTGGTGGGCACTCTTACGCACAATTTAGACAACCCTTTTTAGGTTCTAAAGAATTGGGGTAGCTGGTGGTGGATACCTGAAACTATCAAACTACAACCCAGAACCCATGAATCTCGAAGACAATTGTATAAAAATGGAGCTTATGAGGGGTGACAATGGGATTGGGAAAGCCATAAGGACCACACTCCACTTTGTCTAGTTTATGGATGGATGAGTAGAAAAATAGGGGAAGGAAACAAACAAACAAACAGACAAAGGCACCCAGTGTTCTTTTTTACTTCAATTGCTCTTTTTCACTTTAATTATTATTCTTGTTATTTTTGTGTGTGTGCTAATGAAGGTGTCAGGGATTGATTTAGGTGATGAATGTACAACTATGTAATGGTACTGTGAACAATCGAATGTACCATTTGTTTTGTATGACTGCTTGGTATGTGAATATATCTCAATAAAATGAAGATAAAAAAAAAAGAACATCCAAATCATCTCCCCCATCCCACCATATTTCTCATTTAGTTTTTGTCCCCATTTTTCTACTCATCCATCCATAAACTGGATAAAGGGAGTGCGATCTACAAGGTTTTCACAATACACTGTCACCCCTTGTAAGCTACATTGTTATACAATCATCTTCAAGGGTCAGAGCTACTGGGTTGGAGTTTGACAGTATACTTTTAGCTATTTCAATACACTGAAACCTAAAAAGGGTTATCTGTATAGCACATAAGAATGTCCACCAGAGTGGCCTTTCAACTCCATTTGAAATCTCTCACCCAGTGAAAATTTATTTTGTTTCATTTCGCATCCCTCTTTTAGTCAAGAAGATTTTCTCATTCCCACAATGCTGTGTCCAGGCTCATCCCCAGGAGTCATGAACCATGATGCCAGAGAGATTTATACCCTCGGGAGTCAAGTCCCACATAGAGGGGAGGGCAGTGAGTTCACCTGCCACATGGGCTGAGAGAGAGAGAGAGAGCGAGGGCCACACCTTAGCAACAAAGAGATTCTCTGGGGGAGACTCTTAGGCACAGTTATAACTAAGCTCAGCCTCTCCTTTGCAGCAACAAGCTTCACAATGGCACATCCCAAGATTGAGGCTCATCCTACTGAACTATCAATCCTCAACATTTGCGAGAACACCAGTAAAAATCCAGGTGGGGAAGTCGAACATTTCTGCATTCTTCCCCAGTTCTCCAGGGTTCCCTGCAGATGCGTCCTCATTCTCTGCCCAAATTACTTTGGGATGTTTCATAATTTCACACTAACCTGTACAAACCAACAAGAACTCACTTCCCATTCAAAGTTCCATGTAATTGTGGTATTTGAATAAATTGACCATAGAAGTTAACTTATTTAGTATGCTACAGAAAATATAGATCCTGTACCAAATAAACATCTCTTCCCTTGGTCTCACACAGAAGTTGAAGTTTTAAAACACAGCCAATATCGTCCTTTACCCTTTGGTCTGATTTGCCTTAGTCCTAACCAGATCCACTTCATTCATATCTCTGACTGAGGCCTGAACTCTTTTTCAGCTTTTTTAACAGTTGCTATATGAGGTAATACTGACATTCATAGCTGCTAAGCTCTAACTCTGAGTTTCAGGTATCACCCAGAGACCCAAAGTGCTAGAGATCAACCAGGTTATACACAAAGAGATCAGCATCTCAGAATTTAGAGATAGCCATTACAACCCAGGAATAGATGTGACTGCTATAAGAGTATACAATCTAGGGACCTTTACAATAAGCATTCCCCTGATAAGCTGTGCTCTAAGAGTTAACACATTATAGATAGTCCATATTAGTGAGGCATTATCATGTTTGTCTTTTCTTTTCTGATGTACTTCACTCAAAATGCTGTCCTCAAGATCCATTCACCTAGTTGTGTGTCTCACAGCTTCATTCCTTCTTGTAGCTGCTCAGTATTCTATTGTATGCATACACCACAGTTCACCCTTCTTTTCATCAGTCTATGTACCGTTAGGCCACCTCCACCCATTGAAAATGAATACTGCTGCCATAAACACCAAGTGTGCAAATGTCCATTCGTGTCCCTGCTCTCAGATCTTCAAGTATATACCCCATAATGCAGTTGCAGGACCTTATGTCACCCATATACTTAGCTTGTTGTGGAACTACCACACTGTCCTCCGGATAGTCTACTCCATTCTCCACCAACAGTAAATAGGTACATCCCTCTCTCGATGTTTTCTCCGGCACTTGTATCCCTCTGTTTATATTTTTCTCTGCAATTTTACAGAGATATCTTCATATACCGTACAATCATCCACAGTGTACAATCAGTTGTTCACAGTATCATCATATAGTTGTGCATTCATCACCACAGTCAGCACTTAAACATATTCATTACTTCAAAACAAAATTTTTAAGAATAATAAAAAAGATTAAAAAATTAAATACCATACAATACAATAATAAGGCCACACAACAACATAGCTTATAGCTTTATAGATGAAATAACCAAGAATATTTCAGTCTGTGAACTGAACTGTAAGAATTTTTATTTTATTTCTCATGGAAAAAATTGCTGAAGAATGCAAAACATAAGGATAAAGAATGTTGGTACTCATATTTTTCTAAGAAAGAACATGGGTTCCTCCATTTCCAGTTTTTTTTAAATTTTGTACTATATATCTCTGTAATGATATTCTTATGAATGAATAATCAGAAAAACAATTCATGCTGCCCAGTAACTTTCTTTTTACTTCACATAACAATTATTTGTTATTTGCCTATTATGTACCAGTAACTGTTAGATAAGCTGGATATGTAGCAGTGAACAGACTAAGTCCCTGCCTTCCTGGAGAGTACTAGTTCTGGGAGACAATCAACAAAAACAAAGAAAAATATAATAATCAGATGGTGATGAATTTTATGGAGAAAAATCAAGGTGTAAAGAGCATGGGAAATTCCAAGGATTGGGGAGAAGGCTGCCTGTGTCTCATATGAAGTGAAGGTATACCTCCCTCAGATACAGGAGAGAAGAATTTGATTTATATTTTTCTTCCTATCTTTTTATTAGGAAAATTTCCAAACATTCAAAAAGTTAGGAGAGTAGTACGAGTATCCATTTGCCCACCCCCGTTTTCAACAATTGTTAAAATTTGCCCTATTTGGTAAAGGTTGAAACTGACTGTGTTTTAAAACTTCAACTTCCATATGAGACCAAGGGAAGAGATATCTATTTGGTACAGGATCTAAATTTTCTAAACAGTACAACTCTACGGTCGGTTTGTTCAAGCACCACAATTGCATGGAACTTTGAATAGGAAGTGAGATACAGTAAGTTAGTATAGGCTGGAGTGAAATAGTGACACATCCCAGATTAATTTGGGCAGATAATAAAAAATATATTTACAGCCTCCCCCTCCCCAGCCCTGAGGATCTGGGGGAAGGTATGGATGTGTTGGACTTCCTCACCTGGACTGGTGTTGATGTTATCACAAACATTGGGACTGGTGGTTTGATGTGCTGAGCCCTCGATCATGGGACTTGCCCTTATGAAGCTCGTTACTGCAAAGGAGAGGCTAAACTTGCATGTAATTGTGCCTAAGAGTCTCCCCCTGAGTACCTCTTTGTTGCTCAGATGTGGCCTTCTCTCTCTCTAACTGAGCCATCTCGACAGGTGAACTCGCTGCCCTCCCCCCTAAGTGGGACCCGACTCCCAGGGTTGTAAATCTCCCTGGCAATGCAGAATATGACTCCCGGGGATGAATCTGGACCCGGCATCGTGGGATTGACCAAAAGGGGGATGTAAAATGAGACGAAATAGTTTCAGTGGCTGAGAGATTTCAAATGGAGTTGAGAGGTCACTCTGGTGGACATTCTTATGCACTGTATAATAACACGTCTTAGGTTTTAATGTATTGGAATTGCTAGAAGTAAACACCTGAAACTACCAAACTGCAGCCCAGTAGTCTGGACTTCTGAAGACAATTATATAATAATGTAGAGTACAAGGGGTGACAGTGTGATTGTGAAGACCTTGTGGATCACACCCCCTTTATCTAGTGTATGGATGAGTAGAAAAATGGGGATAAAAACTAAAGGACAAATGGGGTGGGATGGGGGGATGATTTGGGTGTTCTTTTTTCACTTTTATTTTTTATTCTTGCTCTGGTTCTTTCTGATGTAAGGAAAATGTTCAGAGATAGATTGTGGTGATGAACACATAAGTATGTTATCATACTGTGGACAGTGGATTGTATACCATGGATGATTGTATGGTGTGTGAATGTATTTCAATAAAACTGAATTTAATAAAAAAAAATAATAATAATAAAAAATTTTGCCCTATTTGTTTTTCTTCCTGTCTATCCATCTTTTATTTTTAGTTAGAGCAGTTGCAGATTTATAGAAAAAGCATGTATATAGCACAGAGTTCCCATACATTCCTCTGCACAGTTTTCCCGATTATTAACATTTCATGTTAGTGTGGAAACTTTGTTACAATTGATAAAACAATATTATAATTATACTATTAACCATGATTATATTAGGGTTCACTTTTTGTTTTTACAGTTTTATGGGTTTTTTTTCTTTTTAGAAATTTTTATTCTTGTAGCATATATACAACTTAAAATTTCCCACTTTATCCACTATTAGTTATACAATTCAGTGGTATTAATTACATTCACAATGTTGTGCCACCATGACAACATCCATTAACAAAACTTTTTCACCAATTCAAACAGAAACTTCATACCAATTAAGCCTTAACTCCCCAGTCCCACAATCCCACTGGCCCCTGGTAACCTTTATTCCAGTTTCTGATTCTATTAAATGCATATTCCATTTATTTCATATGCATGAGATCATACAATATTTGTTCTTTTTGTGTCTGGCTTATTTCATTCAACATGATGTCTTCAGGATTCATTCACATTGTCATATGCATCAGATCTTAATTCCTTTTTATGTCTGAAAAATATTAGATTGTATATCTATATACCACATTTTGTTTATCCATTCATCAGTTGATGGGATGCTTAGGTTGCTACCACCTTTTAGCAATTGTGAATAATGCTGCTATGAACAACAGTGTACAAATGTCTGTCCAAGTCCCTCCTTTCAATTCTTTTTCGTATATACCTAGAAGTGTGATTGCTGGGTCATATGGTAATTCTACACTTATCTTTCAGAGGAACTGCCAAACTATTCGCCGCAGTGGCTGTACCATTTTACATTCTCATCAACAATGTTCAAATTTTCCTGTTTCTGCATCCTTGTCAACACGTTATTTTCCCTTTTTTAAAAAATAATAGCTATTCTAGTGGATGTGAAATGTATTTCATTGTGGTTTTGATTTGCATTTCTCTAATGACTAATTTTTGAGCATCTTTTCATGTGCTTATTGGCTATGTTGTATCTCCCTTGAAAAAATGTCTATTCAAGTCTTTTGCCCATTTCTTAAATTGGTTGTTTGTCTTTTTATTGCTTAGTTGTAGGTGTTTTTTACATATTTTGAATATTAAGCCCTTGTCAGATACCTGGTTTCCAAATATTTCCTCCCATTCTGTATCCCATGTTTTTGGTTTAAAGTCTAAGAAAGCACCACCTAACACAACATCCTGAAGATGCTTCCCTATGTTTTCTTCTAGGAGTTTTATAGTTTGGGTTCTTAAATTTAGGTCCTTGATCCATTTGGAGTTAATTTTTGTAAATGGTGTGAGATAGGGTTGCACCTTCTACGATATACAGTTTTCCCAGTTTTCCCAGCACCATTTATTGAAGAGGCTATTATTTCCTCCATTGAGTAGATTTGGTACCTTTGTCAAAAATCAATTAGCCATAAACACGAGGGTTAATTTCTGAACTTCCAATTTGAGTTTGTTGATCTACATATCTGTGCTTATGCCAGTACCATGATGTTTTGAGTATTGTAGCTTTGTAATAAGTTTTAAAATTGTGAGTGTTCCAACTTTTTCAAGATGGTGTTGTCTATTTGGGGGCCCCTACCCTTCCCTATGAATTTGATGGTTGGCTTTTTCCCTTCTGCAAAGTAAGCTGCTGGAATTTTTATTGGGATTTCATTGAATCTGTAAATTACTTGGAGTAGAAATGACATCTTAAAAATATTTAATTCTAATCTGTCAACACAGAACGTCCTTACATCTATCTAGGTCTTTTAAAATTTCTTTCAGCAATGTTTTGTTTTTTGTGTACACATTCTTTACAACTTTGATTAAATTTATTCCTAGCTATTTGATTCTTTTAGTTGCTATTGTGAATGGAACCATTTCCTTGATTCCATCTTCAGATTGTTCATTACTAGTTCATCTTAAACCCTGCCACTTTGCTTAAGTTGTTAATTAGCTCTAGTAGCTTTGTCATGGATTTTTTAGGATTTCCTATATATAGGATCATGTCATCTGCAAATAGGGAGAGAAAGTTTTACTTCTTCCTTTCCAATCTGGGTGCCTTTTATTTCTTTTTCTTGCCTAATTGCTCTGGCTAGAACTTCCAGTATTAGATAATAGTGGTGACAGTGGGCATCCTTGTCTTGTTCCTGATCTGAAGAGGAAACTTATTCTTTCACCATTGAGTATGATTTAGCTGTGGGTTTTTCATATATGCCCTTTATCATGTTAAGGATGTTTCCTTCTATTCCTAGTTTTATGAGTATTTTTATCAAGCAGAGGTGCTTATCCATCTGTTTTTGCTGAACCTTTTGACAGTAAGTTGCAAATATCACACATCATCCCTAAATATTTTATTCCTAATAATAAATACATTCACCTACATTACATTACCACCATTTCATTTATAGGTTTAGACTTCCATTAATGATAGTTGCCTGAACTTAGCATTTCATTGGATTTGACTTAGATTTTTAAGATCTATTTGACTAATATGTGGAGAATAAACTATAAGGGAGTGGGGGAGGCAGAGATATTAGACTATCACATGTGAGATGGACTAGGGTGATAGCAGTGGTGGTGGTGAGAAGTAGTCACAACCTGGATATATTTTGAAGGAAAAGCCAAAAGTATTTGCTGATAAAGGTTTGAGAAAGAGAACTCAATTGATACTTGAAAGCTTTTATCAGTAAATGGTATTGACATTTGCTGAGACTGGGAAGACCATGGGAGAAGCTGGTTTGGCTTTAGTCATGTTAAGTGTAGAACTTGTATTATTAGACTTTCAAGTGGAGTTATTGAGTAAGCAGGACGAAATACAGCCTATAGATCAGGTGAGAAATCTGGGCTAGAAATTAATATTAGGGGGTCGTAAGGAAATAGTCCATGTTCAAAGCCAAGAGACTAGATGAGATCACCTAGGGAGTAGGTGCAGACAGAGAATAAAATGTCCAAGTACTGAGCCCTAGGGCATACCGATGTTTAGAGGTCAGGAACAAGATGAGGAGCCAAGAAAGGAAATGGAGAAAGAGATTACCATTTGCTAGAGAAACCAAGAGTGTTGACCTAGAAAGTGTATCAAAAAGGACGTGGAGAAGTAAATTGTGTCAAATGCTACCAGGAGCAATCAATAAAAACTTCAATAAAATTAATTTTTAGAAATTGTCATTGGGTTGGTAATTGCATGGGGGTTGGGTTGTTGGGATGGGAGAGAACAAAGCAGACCTTAATAACCTGTAATAAAGCTAAGTATAGAGGATAAGAAAGGATGAGCTAAATAGTTGTCAAAAGGTAAAATCCCATACAAATAACACCATAGGAAACATCTAAATGAAATAATGCTATCATTATTAAATATTTATTATAAGTCAGACATTGCTAAGTACTGTAGCTCTGTATGTTAAGTACTGTATATTAATTATATCACTTACTTTCAACAGCCTTGAAATGTAGGATGTTCTGTCCATTTTACAGATGAATAAAAAGCTCAGGTTTAAATGACTTCTTCAAGTTCACATAGGTAGTGTCAGAATGAAAATTTTAATCCAGATTCAAAGCCAATGCTCTTTTTTAGTTTTTGCTTTTGTTTTTAGCCAGTGCTTTTAACCATGATGTAGGAGCAGGTACGATCTTAGCTAATTTTGGAGAACATGCCTGTGTAAAAGGCCTTTTGGATCTTCTGCAGAATTAAGTCTGTTGAAGGACAAGTCTATAAATCTGATTCAAAGTATAAAAATGTCAGCCAGTAGGATAAAAATTATTACCCTTATTAGAAGTAATTTCTCCCTCCTCTGATCTCCTATAGTACATGACTGTAAAACTATACCACTTAATCTGTGTATTTGCGCAAGATACTAAACCTCTTTCAACTCAGATTTCTTCATCCAGCAAATAAAGATAATATCTGCCAGACTTGATCAAGTGAAATTCTATTCTATAAGAACAACTTGTAAATTGGATGATGTTTTAATTCTCTTAAGGGATTATAAACTCCTTGAAGGTGGTTAATGGATTATATATTGTTTTGTGCTCCATAGTATTAAAAGGTATAATCATTTCATGTATGTTTACAGGCACTCAGTAAATATTTGAATAAATGAATGAATGAATGATTCATCAAGCTTTTCCCCTATTATCATAACCTACAGTAGGAATTTGTAGGCTGGAATAACTTTAATAATTCCAGTTAACTGTCACTGATACTCTTTGAGTAAACCTGAGCCGTATCTTGGATTTTAATTGTAATAAAACATTTTTTGCTTCTGAGAACCATTTTAGTTCGTTTTTAGCAACTTTTCCCTGGTGCATACACAGTTTGGCAGAGAGTGGGAATGTGATATAGTAGGAGCAGCTGGCTTGACGCAAGAACACTGAGTTTTTGATGCTTAGCTGAAGGTACAGCTGAGATACCTTGTAAGATGTTGTACAATATTCATTAGAAATAGGTGGATTTTAATGTGACCATCAGAACTAAATCTAGCTCTTAGGCTCTGGTCTTCCAAGACAAGGTCTGAAATTAAAGTATATAATAAGATTTGGCACCATTATTGTTTGAATAACATATGCTCATATCGAATCTGAGAAATTGGTTTACAGATTAAAATGTAGAGCTTTTCATATTTAAAAATGACACTTTTCCAAAATTGTTTATCTAGGATGTACTCTCCAATACATTAAAAAAAAAAAGTGGCTTTTTGTTTCCAGCTCTAATCCTATTTACTTAAATAATTCCCTCCACATTTCTTCCCTTTATTTTCATTGTGAAACAGACATAGGGACAAACTTTAACCACCTTCCTGTGTACTGAAGAATAGTTATTCATGGAATGGGTCTTTGGATGGCAAAGGGTGGTTTGAAGGCCGATCTATTGTTTTTTTAAAATACCTCTTCTGGTTAACAATGATAGCTGAAATTGCAGCTTTGGTTTAAGATTTGGTTCTCATTAAAATGCAGATATCAAGACTTCAGTCAAGAGAGTGCATGTTGGAAGTACAGGGTAGAGGGCCCTGTGGTGTGAGGGTTAGGAGGACTCTGAAGAATCCACAAATGTGACCCAAAAGAGCCAGCATCCAGACACCTGCCAGAACAGAGTATTTAGTGACCAAAAAAAAAAAAAAAAAAAAAAAAAAAAGCACATATATCTGAAGGACTTTTGGTCTGTTTTAATATGAAGTCATCCATTCACACAACAACTATTTACTGGATGGTACTATGTATTAGGTGCTGGAGATAAAGTAGTGATCAAAATTGATTGGATCTGGCAGAAAGGAGATAGACAATATATTCACAAATGTATAATAATGTCAAGTGGGATGAGGGAAACAGAGAAAGACAGTAAGGAACTGTTTTTATATAGGGTGGTGAAAAAAATCCTCTTGATAATGTTACATTTTGAGTAGAGACTTGAAAGAAGGGTACAAACCATATGAATATATAAAGAAAGATCATACCATGCAGAGAAATTAAACAATTTCAAAGGGCTTAAGGTGAGTGCATGCTTTGTATATTTGAGGAATATAAAGGAGACCAGTATGGCTGGAGTGAATTGAGAAAAGAATAGAATTGCATAAGATGGTCAGAAAGTTAATAAATATGTTTATTTATCTAGCTTTCAGCAGATTTTAAAAATAAACTTTTTGGTTTTGAATAATTTTGGATTTACAGGAGAGCTACAAAGATCATATTCCCGCATACTCTATACAGTTTCCCCTAATGTTAACATCTTACATTATCATGGTACATTAGACAAAATCAAGAAACCATCATGGGTGCATACTATTAACGCAACCCCAGACATAAATTGGATTTGACCAGTTTTTCTACTAATGTCCTTTTTCTGTTCTGGGGTCCAGTCCAGGATCCCACATTGCATTTAATCATCATGTCTCAGTCTCTTCTTGTCTATGACAGTTTCTCAGTCTTTCCTTCTTTCCCTTGACTTTAACAGTCTTAAGGAGCTCTGCTGTGTTTTGAAGAATGTCCTTCAATTTGTGTTTTGTCTGATGTTTTCCAAATGACTGGACTGGAGTTATAGGCTTTGGGGAAGAATACCAGAGGTGAATGCCCTTCACTAAGAGGTGGAGTTAATCGCTAGAGGCCACTCCTCCTCCACCCTTGAGGTATTCCATTTAAGTAGATTTTAAAGGCCATTAAATAATTTAGAAAAAGATAATTTTGAGCAAATTATTCCAACTAAGCAGCTATTTGCTGCTCCTTACAGGTTTTAGAAGGGGATTAAAAGAGGTCAGATACATTAAGCACAGGGCCTAGCACATAATGAATTCTCAATAAATAGAAAATAGTAGCTGGTAGAGATAGAATTTTCTATTGTCCAGTTTCCCTGATATTGAGTAAATACTCAGTTAAGCCTTGTTAATTCTCCATAGGCATTTGCTTATAACTCCCTGTCACTAAAGAAATTATAACAAAAGCTAACCAGTCAGATGTTAGAAATACTAAAGAGAATTCCTACATGCAAGTTGAAGCTTAAATTAGATGCCTTCTTTGATTCCTGCAAATACTATGATTTTGTTTTAAAACCTATCATACTGATAAAAGAAAAACTTTTCATACAATTTAGGATTTCACAGCTTTATGGAGCAATTTATGAATCACGTAGCATCCCATTCAGAAAGTAGAAGGGAGCTCCACAGAGCGGGGTAGAACGGGGAAGCTCATGTAGGGCCAATGCAGAAGAATGAGTTGGTATTAAGTTTCTAACTTACATAGGAAGGTGTTACAAAATGGGGCTGACATTAAGTTTCCATTTTACAAAGGGGGGTCTTTTAAAGTGGGGAGCAGATATGCATAGAATAGGATAGTATGCTTCTCCATTCTGATAAGCTTTTTCTACTGAACCAAAGTTAGTTTTATTGCCAGGTATTGCTTATCAGCAACCCTGTTGGTTGTGTTTAATTTTCTCTGAAAACCCCAGCAGGTCAACTGTTCTTGTCTTTGGACAAGCCCTTCTGGGAAAGGGGTCTTCCTGTGGCAATGCTGAATGCAGGTGGCCATTTTATTTTACTTAGCAGTACTTACCTCACAAGGTTCTGATAAGGACTAATTGAGATAATATATGTGAAAAGCCTTTTTAAACCTAAAGTACCATACAAATATATGACATCATTGTATGCCACTAGTAGGCTAGTTAACAGATTCCTTGGATAACTGTAATAACTGTCTTTATTCAATTTTAAAAGTAGCCCTGATATGTTGAGATTTTTTTTCCTGATGAAGCCCAAACTTTGTTATTGTAGTTTGTTTATGTTTGTTTTCCTATCTAGAAGATTATAGCACTATTTTATATAGCATACATTTTCCTGTTTCTTCTACTCCATTTACTTCCATGACAGTTTCTCCTAAACTAATACCCAAAGGAGTTGCTATGGTTAAGGTTATAATTCAACATTTCCATTAGGGAGACTTCTTTCCAAAAAACCATTTTAAAATAGACAATGGCTCTCTACAACCAAATTTACTCACCCTGATGTCAATAATCTTGGTTTAACTTAAGTAGCACAGAACCAATTTTATGGTGAATTTAGGAGGGAAGAGATAGCTGGAAAGAAAAAGTCTACTGTGAACTATTTCTTGTCATATGTACTGTTATGGATCTTCTGCATAAGAAAAATGTTCTATGAACCACCGTTTTTTTTCTAGTTTTTTATTTTTCGTTTGTTGTTGCTATCAGATCTTTTTAAAATCAAACTGTGATTTTACTCTCTGGTTTCCTAAGAAGTACTAGCATTAAAAAAATGTTTTTAAGTAAATTCCTCTATCCTTAGTTTGAATTTTACATTATCACTGTGAATTTGAAGACATTTTCCTAGATATTTTTCATAAAATTCCTGAAAATAGTTTTTCACATCTTTCTCAGTATCCAAAGCCAGGCTGAGATTCTCATTTTGTGCCTGGTTGCTGCATTTTGTTACTTTCCTGTTCATCATTCCTGTTTATTTCTTTCTTTTCTCTAGTTTATTTTCTGAATTTAACAGTGGGGAATCCATTTGACTGTGCTCTCAGCAGGTAATAAGTACTATGGCAATCACTGGATTGGTTTCTCTGAATGGTTAAAAGAATAAGAGGGTAATTAAGCCTTTCTGAAGCTGCCAACTCTATTGGGGGTTAGGTGCATATTTTAAGGCTTATTTAAAAATAGTTCCTTCAGAGATTGAACTACTTAACCAGTAGAATTCCTAAGGGCATATTTCTTTACCAGTTAGAGAAGATTACTTAGATCTGAATTTGTGTCAAGTAGAAAATCCTTTCTCCCTTAAGGCTAGGTCTAATCCTGTACTATCTCATTATGATTTGTAATGTTTAATTTACTGATCTTTAGTTGTGCTTTTTACCTACCATAAATTCCCTGAAGTAGCTTTTTACAAACAATATACATTTTTAAAATGTAGGCTTTTAAACAAATTAATAAGAAACATTTATTTAGATTTCAGATATGCTAATTTAGCCATGATCTTTGCTTCTTGAACCCCAAATCAAAATGTAGATAAAATATAGAAAGGTTATTGTTTTCATGAGCTACAGTTAGGAGGTCTAAAAATGTCATCTGAATAACCTGGGATGCTGATATCTTTAAAACCCCAAGCATTTTACATAGAACTGTAAATGGGAATAGAGTATAGCATCCAGATTCATTATTTTCACAGTGGTTTGATTCAGAGTGTTATGAAAGTGATTTAATTTTAAATTTAAAAGGGAAGAAATGCCTTAAGGTTTATGATTATCTCCAAAGATAATGGGTAGGAATAGTCAGATTCTTATGTGAGAGAAGAAAGAAAATCGTGAGAGAAATGTGGTATTTAGGAATATAGATTTTGGGGAAGAAAACAAACGGATAGTTGAAAGAGGCTGTGTTCAAATATAAACAGTCATTGGATTTGAAAAGGTCTTGAATAGTCAACATTTAGCTTTCATCCATTCATTCAATAAATATTTCTTGAGTGCCTTTTATGTGCTAGTCAGTATTCTTAGCACTGAGGACCTAGCAAGGTTTTAAGCAAATAAATGACAATGTCTTGACTTAACATATTTTTAAACATTGATTTTTGAAATAATTTTAGCTTTATAGATGAGTTGTAAATATAGTACACAATTTCCATATGTCCTTCTCCCAGGTTCTCCTAATGTTAACCTTTTACATAATCGTGGTACATTTATCAAACCTGATAAATTAATATTGGTACTGACTTATATTTTTAAAGGACTTATCTGACCCTTGTAGGAAGAACAGACTGGTGGGCATGCAGGGAGGGAAAAATGGAAATGGAAACCAGTTAGTAGGTGATGACATGAATCCAAGTGAGGCATAATAGTGGCTTAAAGTAGGGTGGTAGCTATGTATGTAAGAAGTATCAGATTTGAAGATAGAACCAAGAAGTTTGTTGAATGATTGAATTTAGTGTGTGAAATAAAGAAAGGAATCAAAAAATGCTCTTGTAGAGGACGATTAAGGTAGCATGCATGAAGTCCACCTTCAGCTATGCCGGAGATGTGCAACATGGCCGCCAGGGCTGATACAACAATAGCTTAAGTTACCCTCAGCCTTCTTTACGGAAGTAGTTCACGCCAAAAGTGCTAGTTCGCGCCAAAAATGCTAACCCTACATCTGCCATCCGCCCTAGCAACAGCAGCCACCAATCCTAGACCGCCACGAGCCCTTGCTAGCCACTTCCCCTTCTCCTAGAGTATATATGCTCTGCCTCTTCAATAAAGTTTTGCAGCTTGATCAGAAACCTGTCTTGCTGTCATTCCTCGTGTCTCTTGTCCCATACCATTCCTCCTTCACAGGACTCGGAGCCTCTGTTGAATGTCCCGCGGGCCGGGACATGCTCTAAGGTTTTTGACCTCAGCAACTGGAAAAATGGGAGCTGCTGTTTATTGAAATGAGGAAGTTTACTGGAGGGACAGTTTTTTTGTTTGTTTTAATAAGAGGTTGGAGATTAAGAGTTTGTTTGGGGGCATGTTAAAAATTTGAATACATACTAGCTATCCAAGAGCAAGCACTTGAGTATAAGAGCCTGGAGTTCAGGCAAGAGGTTTGAACAGAGACAGACAGTTGGAAGTTATCAGCATATAGGTAATATGTAAAGTCATGAGTTCTGATGAAATCTTAGAGGTAGGTGTAAATAGAGAAGAGGTCAAGGACTGAGACTTGGGCATTCCCAGTTTTAGAGGTCAGGAAGCAAAAGAGACTGAAAGGAACACTCAGTGAAGTTAGGAAGAGAACTAAAATGAGTCATGATCTGAAAGTGAAGCAAAACGCAGGAGTTTCAGTATGGAGAGAAATGATCACCTCTGTCTTGTACTGTTGATAGGGCAAACAAAATAAGGATGATGATTGACAGTTGGATTTGGCAATATGGAAGCTACTGTGACCTTAATAAGAGCAGTTTCAGAGAAACAGTGGACACAAGAGCCTGAATGGAATTTATTTGTATACTACAGAGATATATTACTGACTGTTCCAACCCAGCTTAGCACTAAGAACAAAGAACACACCAGGCCCAGAAGTGGACAAGGGTTTAATTGGGACTTACTGACAGGAGATGATGGCCTTATGGTTGCCACCAGCTGAGGAAAGTGAACAGTGCAAAAAAACGAGAGAGGAGTGCTGGGGTGGGGGTGTGGGGCTTATAAAGTTTTGTGACAATGGAATTTCCCAGGAGATTTGGTTACACAGGGTCTCATAAGATTTTGTTACTAAAGTGATTCGGGGAGGAAAATTTTAATGCTTTTCCCCCTGGGGGTGGGGGGCTGTTGCCTGGTCATGTAGGCAGTCTTATAATGGAGGAGGTGGTGGGGCCCCAGGGCCTGGGTCTTCACAGTCCACCCCACCACAGCAGACTCTGTTGACCATAGACAGACATTGAAGGATAACAGACAACAGAACACTAGAAGTCCTTCACCCAGAGATCCAGACTTTTCAATGCATTGAATTCTGCCAGGCAAGCAGGGTGCTCCATGCAGTCCAATTCACAAGGGTCACAGGCCAAGGAAGGCTGGTAGTGCCTGAAGATGGCAAACCCAACATTGGGTTCAACTGTGGGTATGAGTTATTGTTGAAGCCCACTGTGGAAAACTGTTTGCTAGGGCACTACAGGTGAAAAGAAAGATGTCTATGGGGAACAGTAAGGGTAGTTACATACTAGAGATCCACTGATTGGTAACAATGTACAGACAGAGGAACATTATGGGGAGGTATGTTTTTTTTTTTAATTCAGTTTTATTGAGATATATTTACATATCATACAGTCATCCATGGTGTACAATCATCTGTTCAGAGTATCATCATATAGTTGTGCTTTCATCACCCCAATCTATTTTTTGAACATTTTCCTTATACCAGAAAAAGTAAAGATAAGAATAAAAAATAAAAGGAAAAATGAACACCCAAATCATCCCCTCCCACCCTATTTTTCATTTAGTTTTTGTCTCCATTTTTCTACTCATCTATCCATACACTGGATGAAAGGAATGTGATCCACAAGGCTTTCACAATCACACTGTCACCCCTTGTACGCCACATTGTTATACAATCATCTTCAAGAGTCAAGGCCACTGGATCAGAGTTTGACAGTTTTAGGTATTTACTTCTAGCTATTCCAATACATTAAAATCTAAAAAGGGTTATCTATATAGTGTATAAGAGTGCCCACCAGAGTGACCTCTCGACTCCATTTGGAATCTCTCAGCCCCTGAAACTTTATTTTGTTTCATTTCACATCCCCCTTTTGTTTCATTTCACATCTCCTTTTTGGTCAAGAAGATGTTCTCAATCCCTTGATGCCAGGTCCAGATTCATCCCCGGGAGTCATATCCCACATTGCCAGGGAGATTTACACCCCTGGAAGTCAGGTCCCATGCAGGGGGGAGGGCAGTGAGTTCACCAGCCGAGTTGGCTTAGCTAGAGAGAGAGGGCCACATCTGAGCAACAAACAGGTACTCAGGTGGAGACTCTTAGGCACAATTATAAGCAGTTTTAGCCTTTCCTTTGCAGTAAAGAGCTCCACCTGGATCAGCAACAATCCAGGTGAGGATGTCCAACACTGCCACATTTTCCCTCAGCTCCTCAGGGGTCCCTGCACATATATTTTTATTCTCTGCCCAAATTACTTTGGGATGTGTCACTGTTTCACACTAATCTGTACAAACCTACCAGGTCTCACTTCCTGTTCAAAGTTCCATGTAATTATGGTATTTGAAAAAACTGTACAAGTTAAATTGTTTAGGAAATATAGATCCTGCACCAAATAAATATCTCTTCCCTTGCTCTCACATGGAAATTGAAGTTTTAAAACACAGTATTTTCCTTTACCTTTGGGCCCGATTTGCCCTAGTCCTAACCAGATCTGCCTCATTCTTATCTCTAGTTGAAGTCTGAACTCTTTTTCAGCTCTTTAAACAGTTGCTGTATGTGCTAATACTGACATTCATATCTGTTGAGCTCTAGCTCTGAGTTTCAGGTGTCACACAGATACCCAAAGTTTAGGGATCGATCAGGTTATACACAAAGCGATCAGCATCTCAGAATCTGGAGATAGCCATTACAATTCAGGAGTAGATGTAACTGCTGTAAGAGCTTACAATCTGGGGACTGTACATTAAGCATTCCTATGGGGAGGTTTTAAATACAAGATAGTCTCACCTCCAGGAGGATGATGGATTAGGAGATACAGAGCAAAATTCTCCTCCATGAAAAATATTAGATAAAGGACAGGAAGTGCTCCAGAACAGAAGTTCCAGGGTTCCACCGGCTGGGCAGGGACTTCTGCACCCATATTGAGTGTTTACTTGGAAAAGCCGAGACTGCATTTAAAACCAGTGAGTGTTTGGCCTGGAATGCAACCGAGAAATGGGCAGTTGGAGCCCCCAGTTGAACACAGAGGGTAGCAGCCAGAGGGGAGCAGCCTTCCCTGCCCTGGGCACCCTCCTCAGCACTTGGCTTGGATGATAACCCTTCTCAGACCTGCAGCCAAGAGCCTCCATGCCGGGGACTTGTGGTTGGAGCAGGCAGACAAGCATGGAAGGGGCAGCTTTCTGTGCCCCATGCAGCCATCTTTACAGTTGGTTGGGGATATGACCCTTCACAGCCCCATGGCTGAGAGCTTCCTTGAGGGAATTCAGGATTCAGAGGGCATCCACTATTCCTCCACAGAAGCCCATGATGTGCACAGTCTAGAGGCAGGGATGCCATATGAAGTGCCAGGAGGCCTCCTCCAATCCCATGGACTCATGGGTGCACAGCAGACAGGGACTGTGGGGCATTTGAGCTGGAAGGTGAGATGCACAGCTCTGCAGTTCCAGAGTACTCCACCCAGAGCCCTGGGAATGACCAGGACCACTTTGTCTTGGTCCGGACTCCCAGCCAAACTGTGCAGGGCATGCCCCCCATGCACAGGGCTGGCAGTCCCCAGTGCACACAGAAAATTGGTGCACTGATTGGACCACCACATAGTTTAGACCAACACACAGTGCATAGACAAAATTGGGGGAGAACTGGCTTGAAGGTAAGAGGTGGCTCAAGAATGTCATCTGCTGCTAGGTCAGGGAAAGTGCACTCCATCAAACTGTAGCTCTGCCAAATTTTAGATAAATTTTTTAATAATGCTGCATATACTAAAAGAACCCTATCAAGATAATTCCAAAAGGACAAAAACAACAGAAAATTATAAAGCATAAGAAGACACCAGAATATATGGATAACCCAAATGGCCAAATTAAAAAGCCAGAGGAGACACAGAACTTGGAGCAATTAATCAAAGAAGTAGACACAAACATCAATGTCATGGCTTAGGATATAAAGGACATGAAGAAGACTGTAGAAGGGCATAAAGAAGAATTTTCAAGAGTAAATTAAAAAATAGCAGATCTTATGTAAATAAAGGATACTGTTGATCAAATTAAAAATATTCTTGAGACACATAACAGCACATATGAAGAGGTAGAGGAACAAATTAGTGAACTCAAAGATAGGATGATGGAATGTGAAAGCATAAAAGAACAAATGGTGAAAAAAATAAAAAAATTTGAAATGGATCTCAGGGAAATGGAAATAAATGATGGATAACACGAAGTGCCCAAGTATAAGAATCAATTGGTGTTCCAGAAGGTGAGGAGAAAAGGGCTGGGAAGAGTATTTGAAGACATTGTTGAGGAAAACTTCCCAACCCTTCTAAAAAACAGAAATATGCAAATAAAAGCTGCCAACAAACTCCAAATAGAATAAATCCAAATAAACCCACTCTGAGACATATTCTGATCAGATTGTCAAATGCTGAAGAGAAGGAGAAAGTTCTGAAAGCAGCAAGGGCGAAGTGATTCACCACATATTAGGGAAACGACTAAGTGCTGACTATTCAGCAGGCACCATGGAGGTGAGAAAGCAGTGGTATGACATATTCAAAATTCTGAAAGAAAAATTGCCAGCCAAGAATTCTTTATCCAGAATAGCTCTCATTCAAAATTGAGGGAGAGCTTAAAATTTTCACAGAAACAAATGCTGAGAGAATTTGTTAACAAGAGACCTGTTCTACAGGAAATACTAAAGGGAGCTGTACTGGCTGAGAAAAAAAGAAAGGAGAGAGAGGTCTGGAGAAGGGCACAGAACTGAAGAGTGTTAGTAAGGGTAAGTTAAAGGAAATAGAGAGAGGGGGAAAAATAGATCTGACAAATAAAAACCAAAGGATAAGATGGCTGATTCAAGAGCTGCCTTTACAGTAATAATATTGACAATGAATGGAGTAAACGCCCCAAATTAAAAGATATAGATTGACAGAATGGATTAAGAAATAAGAACGATCAATACACTATTTAAAAGAGACTCATCTTAGACACAGCAAAACAAAGAGACTGAAAGTGAAAGGATAGAAAAAAATATTCCATGCAAGCTACAGCCAAAAGAAAGCAGGGGTAGCAATACTAGTATCAGTTAAAATAGACATTAAATGCAAGGATATCATGGAGGCAGGGCAAGATGGTGGCACAGAGAGGTGTGGGATTTAGTTAGTCCTCTAGAGCAACTAGTAAATAGCCAGTAACAACTAGTAAATAGTCTGGAACAACTGTTGTGGGATATCTGTGACTGCTCACACATCGTAAACCAGTCTGGAATGGATGGAATGGCTGAGATTGCAGAACAGAAGTGTAAGTAAAACTGCAGAGGTGGCACCCCTCCCTCACTAGCATGGCAGGCTGAGTTGCAAAACTTTGCTGTGGGAGAAAGAAACAGTCCCTGCCCAGAGCAAGGGAAAATAGCTCAACCAAGCTCCAATTGTGGTTTTAATTAACAAATTTTGGACTACTGAATACAAGCTAAAGCACAGATAAACCTGGAGCAAATAGGAAAGGAAACAGTTTCCTCTTAGTAGAGAGGAGACAATGCTGACAGAAAAAAATACGTAAATAGATAAAAACAGAGGCTTTTGGAGATGGCTAAGCTCAGAATACTGGAAAACAGTTGTGTCCCAAGAAAAGGGGTGGGCACAGATAAACAGGTACCAACACTGGTCAACCAGTGAAACTGGGGGGCTGGGGACTGGCTCTGAAAAGGGGTTTTTGCTCTTTTTTCCTTTTTTTTTTCTCTCATTCTGAGAAGCTCTTTAGAGAAAGCCTAAGGTATTTTCAATTGTCAGCACTGACCAAGCTAAGGGTGGAGTTAACAGAGTCAGAGAGACAAAGGAGGAATTCATGTTCAGAGGATAAGTCCCTAAAGGGTGTGTCTTCCCTAAGAAAAGGGGGGTAGGACCCAGCTCAAGTGGCTGCCCCCCCAAAGAATTCAGACCCCAGGGCAGGGGTGGTAGGGGGGACAAGCCAAAAACAACTTAAGCTTGGCTTCTGACACCCTTGTCCCCTGGACAGGACAGCGTCCACTGAAAATTAAAGGGACTTCACCTCTTTACACCAGTGGGGAGCTGTAGGATGAAAGTGCCACCTGCACCAAGTCTAGAGACCTCACAGGAATGTCTGACAACCTGCTCCTAAGGGGAACTTGATGCTGATTACACCTTCTCCTGAGACCTGGGCCCATCTGGTCTGGGAAAATCTGATCTTGGTAATCAAGGAAACCAGATGCCTAGTCAAACAAAAAAATTACAGGTCCCATTAGGAAAAATGAAGATATGGCTCAGTCAAAAGGAACAAACTTACACTTCAACTGAGATACAGGAATTGAGACAATTAATTATTTATCAAAAAACTCTCCTAAATCAATCCAAAAATCAAATCAGCTAGTTGAGGGAAGATATGGAAAACAGATGAAGGATATAAAGAACGCATTAGGCAAACATATGGAAGAACTTGAAAGTTTGAAAAAACAATTGGCAGAACTTATAGGAATGAACAGCACAGTAGAAGAGATGAAAAACACAACGGAGACATAAAACAGCAGATTTGGAGAGGCAGAAGAAAAGATTCATGAGCTGGAGGATAGGACATCTGAAATCCTACATGCAAAAGAACAGATAAGGAAAAGAATGGAAAATACATGCAGTGTCTCAGGGAACTGAATGACAACATGAAGTGCATGAATGTATGGGTCATAGGTGTGCCAGAAAAAAAGAAGGGAAAAGGGGCAGAAACAATAATGGAGGAAATAATCACTGAAAATTTCCCATCTCTTATGAGAGATATAAAATTACAGAGCCAAGAAGTACAGCATATCCCAAACAGAATACCCCAAGACACTTAATAATCAGATTATCAAATGTCAGAGACAAAGAGAATTCTCAAAGCAGCAAGAGAAAAGCAATTCATCACATACAAGGGAAGCTTGATAAGACTATTTGCAAATTTCTCAGTAGAAACCACAGAGATGAGAAGGCAGTGGTATGATATATTTAAGATACTGAAGGAGAAAAGCTGCCAACCAAGAATTCTATATCTGACAAAACTGCCCTTCAAAAATGAGGGAGAGTTTAAAATATTCCCAGACAAACAGACACTGAGAGAGTTTGTGAACAAGATACCTGCTCTACAGGAAATACTAAAGGGAGAATGGCAGGCAGATAGGGAAAAGACAGGAGAGAGAAGTTTGGAGCACAATATTGGGTGATGGTAGCAAAATAATGTAAGTGCATTGAATAAAGATGACTGTGAGTGCAGTTGAAAGAGGAAGATTAGGGACATGTAGGACACCAGAAGGAAAGATAGAAGATAAAGACTGGGACTGTGTAACTTAGTGAAACCTAGAGTTTTCAATGATTGTGATTAAATATACAAATATGTGTTTCCATGAGGGAGAAAAAATGAATGTCAACTTTGCAAGGTGTTAAAAATGGGGTGGTACTGGGGAAAAAATACAATCAAAACAAACTAGAGTCTAAAGTTAACAGTAACATTGTAATATGCTTCCATTAATTGTAGCAAAGGCAATAAACCAAAGTTAAATGTCTATAAGAGGGAGATATAAGGGAGGGATATGGGATTCTTGGCATTGGTGTTGTCTGACTTTTTTATTGTGTTTTATTTTAATTTTATTTTTTCTTTTTCTGCTTTTTAGTTGTCATTTTTTCCTTTTTCTTTTTCTTTTTCTTTTCTTTTTCTTTTTTATTTATTTATTTTTTTACCTCTTTCTCTTTCTTTGTGGAGGAATTGGAAATATCCTCATATAGGTAGTATTGGTGAATGCATAACCATGTGATTATATGAGGACAAGTGCTGGAGAAATATGGAGAAAGGGATTTACCTAATCACTGTTGGTGGGGAAGTAGAATGATGTAGCCCATCTGGAGGGCAGTGTGGTGGTTCCACAGAGAGCTAAGCATATAGTTGCCATATGGTCCTACAACTTGGTTATTGGATATATACTTGGAAGAACTGAAAAGAGGGACACAAATGGACATTTGCACAGTGGGGTTTATGGTGGCAGTATTCATGATTTGCAATGGATGTTGGTGGCCTAAGGGTACCCCTACTGAGGAATGGAATGGCGAACTGTGGTGAATACATACAATGGAATATTGAGCTGCTACAAGGAGTGAAGTTGTGAGGTAAATAGACATTGAGGACAGTATGTTGAGTGAAATAAACCAGAAATGAAAAGAAAAACATTATAATGCCTCACTAATATGGACTAACTATAATGTGCAAGCTCCAAGAATTGAGTCTGAGAGCATAGGATATTGGGGGAAGGCTTTTTGTAAAGTTTTCTGGACTGTAAGCTCTTACAGCAGTTACGTCTATTTCTGAGCTGTGGTGGTAATTTCTAAATTCTGAGATGCTGAGCTCTTTGTGTATAATCTGGTCAGTCTCTGGAACTTTGGGTATCTGTGTGACCTCAGATTCAGAGCCAGAGACTGGCAGCCATGAATGTCAGCATTACCCCACAGAGCAAATGTTAAGGAGTCTGAAAAAAGAGATCAGACTTCAATTGGAGATATGAAGGAAATAGACTTGGTTAGGATTAAGGCAAATCACACTAAACGGTAAAGGATGATATTGACTGTGTTTTAAAACTTTGTCTTCTGTGTGAGACCAAAGAAAGAGATTTTATTAGGTGAAAAATCAATATTTTTGTGACAGACTATATAATTTAACTTGTATGGTCAGTTTATTCAAACAACATAATTACATGGAACGTTGAATAGGGAGTGAAGTCTGGTTGGTTTGTACAGATTAGTGTGAAGTCCCAATATATCCCAGAGTAATTTGGGCAGAGAATAAAGTTGCATTTGCAAAGTCCCCTTGAGAGACTGGGGGAAAAGTGGGAATATTAAACTTCCCATCTCTTATGGGTTATTAATGATACTCTCGCAAGCATTGGAGACCACCCATCTGGGTTATTAATGATACCCTCACAAGCATTGGAGACCACCAATTTAGAAAGCTGAACCCTTGATTCTGGTGCTTGCCCTTATGAAGCTTGTTAATGCAAAGGAGAGGCTAAGCCTAATTAAAATTGTGCCCAAGAGTCACCCCCAGAGAACCTCTTTTGTTGCTCAGATGTGGCCTCTCTCTCTAAGCCAACTCTGCGGGTAAACTTACTGCCTTCCCCCCTACATGGGATATGACTCCCGGGGGTGTAAATCTCCCTGGCAATGTGGAATATGACTGTCAGGGATGAACTTGGCTGTGGCATCATGGGATTAAGAAAGCCTTCTTGAACCAAAAGGGGGAAGAGAAAGGAAACAAAATAAAGTCAAGAGCTCATTTTGGAGGTTATTATTATGTGTTATGTAGATATTCCTTTTTAGTTTTTAGTGTATTGGAATAGCTAGAAAGAAATACCTGAAACTGTTGAACTGCAACCCAGTAGCCTTTATTCTTGAAGACTATTGTATAACTATACAGCTTACACTGTGTAACCATGTGATTGTGAAACTTTGTGGCTCCCACTCCCTTTATACAGTGTATGGACAGATGAATAGAACAATGTGGACAAAAAGTGAATGAATAATAGGGAGAGATGGGGGGTATGGGATGTTTTGGGTGTTCTTTTTTACTTTAATTTTTATTCTTATTCTTTGGTGTGTATATAATGAAAGTGTTCAAAAATTGATTGTGGTGATGAATGTACAACTATATAATGGTGCTGTGAACAATTGATTGTACACTGCAGATGATTGTATGGTATTTGAATATATCTCAATAAAATTGAACTTAAAATTATTTTTAATGTAAAAAAAACATGCAAGGATCTCAAGACACAAAGGACACTAGTTACTAATAAAAGGGACAATTCACTAAGAAGAAATAAGAATCATAAGTGTTATGCATCCAATCAAGGTGCTCCAAAGTACATGACACAAACACTGACAATACTGAAGGAACCAATAGATGTTTCCACCATAATTGTGAGAGACTTCAATACACACTCTCCTATAGATAGATAACTATTAGTAGGCTTTCTCAATCCCATGATGACAGGTCCAGACATCCTGTGAGTCATGTCCTACATTGCCAGGGAGAGTTACACCCCTGGGAGTCATGTCCCACATAGGGTGTAGGGCAATGAGTCCACTTGCCAAGTTGGCTTAGAGAGAGAGGCCACATCTGAGCAACAAAAGAGGTTCTCTGGAGATGACTCTTAAGTACAATTATAAGTAGGCTTAGCCTCCCCTTTGCAGTAACAGGCTTCATAAGGGTAATTTCCAAGATCAAGGTCTCAGCCTAATAAATTGGTAGTCCCGAATGTTTGCAAGAATATAAGGAATTCCCTACATGGATAAATTTAATATTTTCACATTTTCCCCCATCTCTCAAGAGGGCTTTTCAAGTAATTTTTTTTTATAATTTTTTTAATCCTCTGTCCAAATTACTCTAGGATGTATCACGGCTTCATGCTAACCAATATAAACAAACCAGATCTCACTCCCTATTCAAGGTTCCCTGTAATTATGGTGTCTGAATAAACTTATCATACAAGTTAAATTATATAATGTGCTACAGAAAGTAAAGATTTTCCACCAAATCTCTACCTTTGGTCTCACATAGAAGTTGAAGTTTTAAAACACAGTCAATATCCTTTACCCTTTAGTCTGGTTTGCCTTAGTTCTAATCAAGTCCATTTTGTTCATATCTCCAGTTGAAGTCTGATCTCTTTTTCAGCTTTTTTGACATTTGCTCTATGGGTAATGCTGACATTCATAGTTACCAAACTCTAGCTCTGAGTCTCAGGTGTCACACAGATACTCGAAGTTCCAAGGACAGACCAAGTTATACACAAGAGCTCAGCATCTCAGAATCTAGAAATAACTGTTACAACTCAGGAATAGATGTAACTGATGTAAGAGCTCACAATCTAGGAACAATTACAATAAGCCTTCCCTTGATAACCTGTGCTCTCAGATTCAATTCTAAGAGTTTGCATATTATAGTTAGCCCATATTAGTGAGGTGTTACATCTGTCTTTTCATTTCTGGCTTATTTCATGCAACATACTGTCCACAAGGTCCATTTATCTAGTTGCACTACCTTACGTCACACTGACTTTTAAACTAGCTATACAACATTTTCAATTTTTTGGCCTTCTGCAACTACCTTTATAAAAATAATTAAATAATGGGGTCTTTTGGTGAAGTGTGTGGAATGCAATTTTTTCACCGTTCTCAGTTCCCCAAAATAGATACATCAGGTGCCTTTGTTACTATAACAGTATCATCTAAAATAAATTCATTTAATTCTTGGTTTAACTTTGAATAATACTTTTCTATCTTTAGAAGTCTCTCACATATCTCATTTATGAAGGTTGTACTTTGAAGTATCATTTTATAATTCGGTGGCAAACAGCTAAAGTTAAAAATATAAAGCATGCACATATAGTCAGTGGATGGAAATGGAAAGAGTAGTATAATTCCATATTTTCTGGATGGATTAATTTAAGTACAGTGATTAGAATGACTAACAGACTTTGTTTCTTGAGTCTTAGGTCAGTACACTTTCTTTTTTTTTTTTTTTTTTTTTTTTAATTCAGTTTTATTGAAATATATTCACGAACCATACAGTCATCCATGGTATACAATCAACTGTTCACAGTATGATCATATAGTTATGCGTTCATCACCACAATCTATTTCTGAACATTTTCCTTACATCAGAAAGAATCAGAATAAGAATAAAAAATAAAAGTGAAAAGAGAATACCCAAACCATCCCCCCATCCCACCCTATTTGTCATTTAGTTTTTACTCCCATTTTTCTACTGATTTTTTTTTCAATTTTTTAACTTTGTTTATCAAAAAATTAAAAACAAACAGGCAAACAACAACCAAAAAAACCCCACAACATTTCAAACAAAGCAATGGATTAAGGAAAACAAATAACCTAAAATAACTACTTTGCTTCCAATATGTTCCTACCATACCCCAAGAAAATTAATAAACCATGTCCAAACAGAGGAGTAAGAAAAACAAATAATCTAAAATAACTACATTGCTTCCAACATGTTCCTACCATACCCCAAGAAAATTAACAACCCCTAAAAAACAAAGGAATAAGAGAAAAAAAAAAACCTAAAATAACTCTATTGCTTCCAACATGATCTTACTATATCCAAGAAAGTTTACAAACCATAATCATTCCTGAGCATTCCCATAACATTGAGATTACCCTCCATAGTTTATCTGTTCTTATTAGATTATCATTCCCCCTCCACTAATTGGTATCTCTAGGTCCCCTACATTCTACAGTATAAAACATTGTACATTTTTCACAGAATTCACATTAGTGGCAACATACAATATCTCTCTTTTTGTGCCTGGCTTATTTTGCTCAGCATTATGTCTTTTTTTTTTTTTTTTTTTTAATCTTCATTTTATTGAGATATATTCATATACCACGCAGTCATACAAAACAAATCGTACTTTCGATTGTTCACAGTACCATTACATAGTTGTACATTCATCACCCAAATCAATCCCTGACACCTTCATTAGCACACACACAAGAATAACAAGAATAATAATTAGAGTGAAAAAGAGCAATTGAAGTAAAAAAGAACACTGGGTACCTTTGTCTGTTTGTTTCCTTCCCCTATTTTTCTACTCATCTATCCATAAACTAGACAAAGTGGAGTGTAGTCCTTATGGCTTTCCCAATCCCCTTGTCACCCCTCATAAGCTACATTTTTATACAACTGTCTTCGAGATTCATGGGTTCTGGGTTGTAGTTTGATAGTTTCAGGTATCCACCACCAGCTACCCCAATTCTTTAGAACCTAAAAAGGGTTGTCTAAAGTGTGCGTAAGAGTGCCCACCAGAGTGACCTCTCGGCTCCTTTTGGATTCTCTCTGCCACTGAAGCTTATTTCATTTCCTTTCACATCCCCCTTTTGGTCAAGAAAATGTTCTCTGTCCCACGATGCCAGGTCTACATTCCTCAGAAATCCATCAGAAATTAACAGACCATAGTCATTCCTGGGCATCCCCAGAACGTTAAATAGCTTATCTGTTGTTCTTGGATTATTGTTCCCCCTTCCTTAATTGCTCTCTATTGCTAGTTCCCCTACATTCTACATTATAAGCCATTTGTTTTATATTTTTCAAAGTTCACATTAGTGGTAGCATATAATATTTCTCTTTTTGTGCCTGGCTTATTTCGCTTAGCATTATGTCTTCAAGGTTCATCCATGTTGTCATATGTTTCACAAGATCGTTCCTTCTTACTGCCGCGTAGTATTCCATCGTGTGTATATACCACATTTTATTTATCCACTCATCTGTTGAAGGACATTTGGGTTGTTTCCATCTTTTGGCAATTGTGAATAATGCTGCTATGAACATTGGCATGCAGATATCTGTTCGTGTCACTGCTTTCTGATCTTCCGGGTATATACCGAGAAGTGCAATCGCTGGGTCGAATGGTAACTCTATATCTAGTTTTCTAAGGAAGTGCCAGACTGACTTCCAGAGTGGCTGAACCATTATACAGTCCCACCAACAGTGAATAAGAGTTCCAATTTCTCCACATCCCCTCCAACATTTGTAGTTTCCTGTTTGTTTAATGGCAACCATTCTAACCGGTGTTAGATGGTATCTCATTGTGGTCTTAATTTGCATCTCTCTAATAGCTAGTGAAGCTGAACATTTTTTCATGTGTTTCTTGGCCATTTGTATTTCCTCTTCAGAGAACTGTCTTTTCATATCTTTTGCCCATTTTATAATTGGGCCGACTGTACTATTGTCATTGAGTTGTAGGATTTCTTTATATATGCAAGATATCAGTCTTTTGTCAGATACATGGTTTCCAAAAATTTTTTCCCATTGAGTTGGCTGTCTCTTTACCTTTTTGAGAAATTCCTTTGAGGTGCATAAACTTCTAAGCTTGAGGAGTTCCCATTTATCTATTTTCTCTTTTGTTGCTTGTGCTTTGGGTATAAAGTCTAGGAAGTGGCCGCCTAATACAAGGTCTTGAAGATGTTTTCCTACATTATCTTCTAGGAGTTTTATGGTACTTTCTTTTATATTGAGATCTTTGGTCCATTTTGAGTTAATTTTTGTGTAGGGGGTGAGGTAGGGGTCCTCTTTCATTCTTTTGGATATGGATATCCAACTCTCCCAGCCCCATTTGTTGAAAAGACCATTATGACTCAGTTCAGTGACTTTGGGGGCCTTATCAAAGATCAGTCGGCCATAGATCTGAGGGTCTATCTCTGAATTCTCAATTCGATTCCATTGATCTATATGTCTATCTTTGTGCCAGTACCATGCTGTTTTGGTAACTGTGGCTTTATAATAAGCTTCAAAGTCAGGGAGTGTAAGTCCTCCCACTTCGTTTTTCTTTTTTAGAGTGTCTTTAGCAATTCGAGGCATCTTCCCTTTCCAAATAAATTTGATAACTAGCTTTTCCAAGTCTGCAAAGTAGGTTGTTGGAATTTTGATTGGGATTGCATTGAATCTGTAGATGAGTTTGGGTAGAATTGACATCTTAATGACATTTATTCTTCCTATCCATGAACATGGAATATTTTTCCATCTTTTAAGGTCCCCTTCTATTTCTTTTAGTAGAGTTATGTAGTTTTCTTTGTATAGGTCTTTTACATCTTTGGTTAAGTTTATTCCTAGGTACTTGATTTTTTTAGTTGCTGTTGAAAATGGTATCTTTTTCTTGACTGTCTCTTCAGTTTGTTCATTTCCAGCATATAGAAACATTACTGACTTATGTGCATTAATCTTGTATCCCGCTACTTTGCTAAATTTGTTTATTAGCTCTAGTAGCTGTATCGTCGATTTCTCAGGGTTTTCTAGATATAAGATCATATCGTATGCAAACAATGACAGTTTTACTTCTTCTTTTCCAATTTGGATGCCTTTTATTTCTTTGTCTTGCCGGATTGCCCTGGCTAGCACTTCCAGCACAATGTTGAATAACAGTGGTGATAGCGGGCATCCTTGTCTTGTTCCTGATCTTAGAGGGAAGGCTTTCAGTCTCTCACCATTGAGTACTATGCTGGCTGTGGGTTTTTCATATATGCTCTTTATCATGTTGAGGAAGTTTCCTTCAATTCCTACCTTTTGAAGTGTTTTTATCAAAAAGGGATGTTGGATTTTGTCAAATGCTTTTTCAGCATCTATTGAGATGATCAATTGATTTTTCCCTTTTGACTTGTTAATGTGTTGTAATACATTGCTTGATTTTCTTATGTTGAACCATCCTTGCATGCCTGGAATAAACCCCACTTGGTCATGGTGTATGATTTTTTTAATGTGTCTTTGGATTCAATTTGCAAGTATTTTATTGAGGATTTTTGCATCTATATTCATTAGGGAGATTGGCCGGTAGTTTTCCTTTTTTGTAACATCTTTGCCTGGTTTTGGTATTAGATTGATGTTAGCTTCATAAAATGAGTTAGGTAGTGTTCCATTTTCTTCAATGTTTTGAAAGAGTTTGAGTAAGATTGGTGTCAGTTCTTTCTGGAAAGTTTGGTAGAATTCCCCTGTGAAGCCATCTGGCCCTGGGCATTTATTTGTGGGAAGATTTTTGATGACTGATTGAATCTCTTTGCTTGTGATGGGTTGGTTGAGGTCTTCTATTTCTTCTCTGGTCAGTCTAGGTTGTTCATATGTTTCCAGGAAATTGTCCATTTCCTCTACATTATCCAGTTTGTTGCCATACAGTTGTTCATAGTATCCTCTTATAATTTTTTTAATTTCTTCAGGAACTGCAGTAATGTCACCTTTTTCATTCATTATTTTGTTTATATGGGTCTTCTCTCTTTTAGATTTTGTCAGTCTAGCTAGGGGCTTGTCAATCTTGTTGATCTTCTCAAAGAACCAACTTTTGGTGATATTTATCCTCTCTATTGTTTTTTTGTTCTCTATGTCATTTATTTCTGCTTTAATCCTTGTTATTTCTTTTCTTGTACTTGGTTTAGGGTTGGTTTGCTGTTCATTTCCTAGCTTCTTCAGTTGATCCATTAGTTCTTTGATTTTGGCTCTTTCTTTGTTTTTAATATATGCGTTTAGTGCTATAAATTTCCCCCTTAGCACTGCTTTTGCTGCATCCCATAGGTTTTGGTATGTTGTGTTCTCATTTTCATTCGTCTCTATATATTTAGCAATTTCTTTTGCTATTTCTTCTTTAACCCACTGATTGTTTAGGAGTGTGTTGTTTAACCTCCAGGTATTTGTGAATTTTCTAAGTCTCTGATGGTTATTGACTTCTAATTGTATTCCATTGTGGTCAGAGAATGTGCTTTGAATAATTTCAATCTTTTTAAATTTATTGAGGCTTGTTTTATGTCCCAGCATATGATCTATTCTGGAGAAAGTTCCATGAGCACTAGAAAAGTATGTGTATCCTGGTGATTTGGGATGTAATGTCCTGTATATGTCTGTTAAATCTAATTCATTTATCAGATTGTTTAGGTTTTCAGTTTCCTTATTGGTCTTCTGTCTGGTTGATCTATCTATAGGAGAGAGTGATGTATTGAAGTCTCCCACAATTATTGTGGAAACATCAATTGCTTCCTTTAGTTTTGCCAGTGTTTCTCTCATGTATTTTGTGGCACCTTGGTTGGGTGCATAGACATTTACGATTGTTATTTCTTCTTGCTGAATTGCCCCTTTTATTAGTACGTAGTGGCCTTCTTTGTCTCTCAAAACATCCCTGCATTTGAAGTCTATTTTATCTGAGATTAATATTGCTACACCTGCTTTCTTTTGGCTGTAGCTTGCATGAAATATTTTTTTTCCATCCTTTCACTTTCAATTTCTTTGTGTCCCTGTGTCTAAGATGAGTCTCTTGTATGCAACATATTGATGGTTCATTTTTTTTGATCCATTCTGTGAATCTATATCTTTTAATTGGGGAGTTTAATACATTTACATTCAACGTTATAACCGTGAAGGCATTTCTTGAATCAGCCATCTTATCCTTTCGTTTATGTTTGTCATATTTTTCCCCTCTGTCTATTAATATCCTTTATTGTACCCGTACCGAATCTCTTTAGTACTGAACCTTTCTCCAAGTCTCTCTGTCCTTTCTTTGTTTCTCTGTCTGTAGGGCTCCCTTGAGTATCTCCAGTAGGGCAGGTCTCTTGTTAGCAAATTCTCTCAGCATTTGTTTGTCTGTGAAAAATTTAAGCTCTCCCTCAAATTTGAAGGAGAGCTTTGCTGGATAAAGTATTCTTGGCTGGAAATTTTTCTCACTCAGAATTTTAAATATATTGTGCCACTGCCTTCTCGCCTCCATGGTGGCTGCTGAGTAGTCACTACTTAGTCTTATGCTGTTTCCTTTGTATGTGGTGAATTGCTTTTCTCTTCCTGCTTTCAGAACTTGCTCCTTCTCTTCTGTGTTTGACAGTGTGATCAGTATATGTCTTGGAGTGGGTTTATTTGGATTTATTCTATTTGGAGTTCGCTGAGCATTTATGATTTGTGTATTTATGTTGTTTAGAAGATTTGGGAAGTTTTCCCCAACAATTTCTTTGAATACTCTTCCTAGACCTTTACCCTTTTCTTCCCCTTCTGGGACACCAATGAGTCTTATATTTGGACGTTTCATATTATCTATCATATCCCTGAGGTCCATTTCAATTTTTTCAATTTTTTTCCCCATTCTTTCTTTTATGCTTTCATTTTCCATTCTGTCATCTTCGAGGTCAGTGATTCGTTGTTCAACTTCCTCTAGTCTTGTACTATGAGTGTCCAGAATCTTTTTAATTTGGTCAACAGTTTCTTTAATTTCCATAAGATCATCCATTTTTTTATTTAGTCTTGCAATGTCTTCTTTATGCTCTTCTAGGGTCTTCTTGATTTCCTTTATCTCCCGTACTATGGTCTCATTGTTCATCTTTAGTTCTTTGAGTAGCTGCTCTAGGTGCTGTGTCTCTTCTGGTCTTTTGATTTGGGTGCTTGGGCTTGGGTTATCCATATCGTCTGTTTTTTTCATATGCTTTATAATTTTCTGTTGTTTTTGGCCTCGTGGCATTTGCTGAACTTGATAGGGTTCTTTTAGGATTTGTAGACCAATTGAAGTCCTTATCTCTAATTTATCAGATCTACAGCTTCGTGGAGTACACTTTCTCTAACTAACCAGCAGGTGGCGTCCACGAGCCACCTGTTCTCCACAAGCCAGTTCTCCCCTGCTTAGCCTTTTTTGGTGAGTGGGGGAGTGAGTCTTGTGGGGTCCAATTGGTGTACCAAGCTTGCTTGTGTATTTGGTGTTGCCTGCCCTATATATGGGGCGTGTTTCTGGGCAGTCAGGGAGGGGGGGGTGGCTCTAACAATCAAATCTCCCTGGTGATCCTAGAGTTTTAAGGCTGCTGCAATAGTCTAATCCTTCAGTTCAGTCCTGCCACAGTTTGTCTCTGCCACTGACCCACAAGTCCTTGGTATTGGCGTATGGCTCCTGAGACTTGCAAGTGGGCCCCTATTCCAGGCCGTGCACCCCGGGTCCTCTGTTGAGGGATGACTGTGCTATGTCACAGGTGAGTGCCGTCCCCCCAGGGCAGTTCTGGGCTGCTGGGCTGTGTAGGGAGGCTCCCAGTCTGCTGAAATTATGGCTGAATGGGGCTTTGTTAATTCACACTGCTCTACCTTCTCAACTCTGGGACAATCAGCTGAGGTTGCAGGGAAGGCTAATGTCCACGCCCAGTTTTGTGGTGTGTGCCTGTTATTTAAAGCACTTCCGTCACACTGGGCTGTCTGGGGCAGTTCTGGGCTATGGGGCTGGCGATGGGCAGGAGTGTTTCCTGTCCACCAGGATGATGGCTGTGAGCGGACATCCCCCTTTTCTTGGGAAGTTGTGGTGTTTAGTGAATTTTCTCAGCCACTGGATTATTGCGTTTTGTCTCAGAGCTCTCCTAGTTCTGCTCTTGACTTGACCTGCCCAAATAGCAAGTCTTTGAAGCTTTCCGTATTGGGCTTCTTAGAGTAATTGTTTTAGAAAAAGGAAAAAGGATTAAAAAAAAAAAAACAAAACAACAACAACAAAAAAAACGGGCCCTCCTCAGAGATCTAATGGGTTATTGAAATGCTAAGAGACAAAGCAACCAGGGCCATTAAGGAAAGGTCCACAGGGCAGAGAGATCAGCTTTTTTCTGGATTTGCATATGCGCCTCAGGGCCCTTCCCCTTTCTATGTTCACCAGAACTCCAAAAATCCTCCGCTTTTATTTTGGAGTTTTTCGTGTTGTTTTTTTTCTATGCCTGTCTCCTCTCTGCTGGGCTGGCTGCTCTCAGATTCTCTGGTGTCTGGTCTCAGTCTATCTATGGTTGGAGTTTGTATCAGTAGAATGAGTTTCCGATAAGGGCTGCCACTGCAGTTCTCCCTTCTCCTTCCCGGAGCTGACAGCCCCTCCTCCCCCCGGGACTGAGCCTGGCAGGGAGGGGCGCGGGTCCCCTGGCCACAAAAACTTGCAGATTTCGCTGATCTCAGCAGTTCCACGTTTTCATGAGTGTTGTATGAAGTATGCCGAAACTCAGATTGCTCTGTGGTGTCCAGTCCACGCAGTTCCTGGCTTTCTACCTACTTTCCTGGAGGAGTAACTAAAACATACAGCTCACCAGTCTGCCATCTTGCCCCGCCTCAGGTCAGTACACTTTCTAGTTTTGATGATACCTGCTTTCAAATTGCTTTCCTGCTTAAGCTGCCATTAAAATTAGTGAAAGACCAGGCACTGAAGAAATTAGTCTAGAACAAAAAGAAAAGATCAGATTTTAATGCAAAAGTACACTTAAAGCATTAGTATTGTACTAAAACTGATATTAATTCTTTAGGCAGGTAAAAGTTTTTGTGGGTCAAGTTTTTCTTTGTTTTATTTTTAAGCTATTGATGCAGTGCTTGCTGTGCTAAGGGAACTAACTAAAAGTTGAAATTCTTCAAGTTATATTTGGGCCTCTTCTATTGACTTAGCAGGAATATAACTTTGTAGAAAGCATTTATAAGAATAGTTTGTTGTTTTAAAAATGGGGGACTGGAATGTTGAATACAGTATGTTATCATTGTGAGGCTATGTTGATGAAAATAGTACATCTTTTGCCATGAGTATACCCTATTTTATTTTCACTTACCTTCAGTAACTTTAGCTTTTCTACACCCACAACCCCTCTGATAATGGATCTATTAATTTAATAGTCTTATGTATATTTATAATTCTGTAACATTTGTTGACACATTGCTGTTGCTAAATACAGCATAAACTAATACTTTTCTTTTTTAGGTTACATTTTCCCCCAAGATGACCACTTGAAGAAATTTGTTGTCATGAAACCATATACTCTATTCTGTTTACTATCACTTTATAATACATTCATGACATACATGGCTATTTTTGTTTTAAACCCTAGATTAGGGTATTGATTATCAAGGTGTTATCAGGATTATCAGATATATAAATTGGTCAAGGTGCCTACTTGGAAATATCAAATTTATATAAAATATAAAATATATGTCCATTAAATATAGGTAAAATTATATAGGTGTTATCAGGGTTATCAGATATATAAATTAGTCAATGTGCCTACTTGGAAATATCAAATTTATATAAAATACAAAATATATGTCCATTAAATATCGGTATAGTAAAAGACTGTCACTTAACAGTGTGTTTGCTTTTTTTCTTTAAATTCAGTTTTATTGAAATACATTCACACACCATACAATCATCCATGGTATACAATCAACTGTCCACAGTATGATCACATTGTTATGTGTTCATCACCACAATCTATCTCTGAACATTTTCCTTACATCAGAAAGAACCAGAACAAGAATAAAAAATAAAAGTGAAAAAAGAACACCCAAACCATCCTCCCATCTCACCCCATTTGTGCTTTAGTTTTTATCCCCATTTTTCTACTCATCCATACACTAGATAAAGGGGGTGTGATCCACAAGGTCTTTACAATCACACTGTCACCCCTTGTAATCTACATTATTATATAATTGTCTTCAGGAGTCCAGACTGCTGGGTTGGAGTTTGGTAGTTTCAGGTATTTACTTCTAGCTATTCCAATTCATTAAAACCTAAGATGTGTTATCTATATAGTGCATAAGAATGTCCACCAGAGTGACCTCTTGACTCCATTTGAAATCTCTCAGCCACTGAAACTATTTTGTCTCATTTTGCATCCCCCTTTTGGTCAAGAAGATACTCTCAGTCCCACAATGCCAGGTCCAGATTGATCCCCAGGAGTCATATTCTGCATTGCCAGGGAGATTTACAACCCTGGGAGTCGGGTCCCACATAGAGGGGAGGGCAGCGAGTTCACCTGTCAAGATGGCTCAGTTAGAGAGAGAGAGGGCCACATCTGAGAAACAAAGAGGTACTCAGGGGGAGACTCTTAGGCACAACTACATGCAAGTTTAGACTCTCCTTTGTGGTAACGATCTTCATAAGGGCAAGTCCCATGATCGAGGGCTCAGCACATCAAACCGCCAGTCCCAATGTTTGTGACAGCATTAACACCAGTCCAAGTGAGGAAGTCCAACACATCCACACCTTCCCCCAGATCCTCGGGGCTGGGGGGGGGGCTGTAAATATATTTTTTATTGTCTGCCCAAATTACTCTGGAATATGTCACTATTTCACTCCAGCCTATACTAACCTACCGTATCCCACTTCCTATTCAAAGTTCCATGCAATTGTGGTATTTGAACAAACTGACTGTAGAGTTGTACCGTTTAGAAAATTTAGATCCTGTACCAAATAGACATCTCTTCCCTTGGTCTCATATGGAATTTGAAGTTTTAAAACACAGTCAGTTTCGACCTTTACCCTTTGGCCTGGTTTGCCCTGGTCTTAACCAGACCTGCTTCACTGATATCACTAATTGAAGTCTGGGCTCTTTTTCAGCTTTTTTTTTTTTTTTTTAACAGTGGCTGTATGCACTAATACTGACATTCATATCTGCTGAGTTTCAGGTGTCTCAGAGATACGCATTGTTCCAGAGACCAATCAGGTTATACACTAAGGGATCAGCATCTCAAAGTTTAGAGATAGGCATTACAATTCAGGGATAGAGTTAACTGCTGTAAGAGCTTACAATCTAGGGACTATTACAATAATTATGTCCATGTTAGGCTATGTTCTAACATTCAATTCTGAGTTTACACATTGTAGTTAGTCCATATTGGTGAGGCATTAAAGTGTTTGTCTTTATTTCTGGTGTACTTCGCTCAAATACTGTGTACAGGATCCATTCACCTCGTTGTGTGTCTCACAGCATCACTCCTTCTTGTAGTTGCTCAATGTTCCACTGTATGCGTACACCATAGTAGTGTGTTTGCTTTTTAAAGTAGTATTACAAAAAATCCTCTTACTATGGAAAAATTTGCTATTCAGATTAGATGCATTCTGATAAAATTATCAGGACTATTTGACAGTTGAAAGAAATTATATTATCTCAAATCTTTGGGTGCAAATTAAAATCACAATAAAATAATACTGCATACCATCAGATTGACCACACCAAATGTGGTGAATATATGCAATAACTGGAACTCCAAACATTGTCAGTAGGTGTTTAAAAATGGTCAAATCGCTTTCGGGAAAAGGTATGGCAGTTTCTTATAAAACACAGTTTCTTATAAAACATACACCTATCTTGTGACCAGCAATTCTACTCCTAAGTGTTTTACCCAAGAGAAATGAAACCTTCTACAAAATGACTCCCTCAAGAGTGTTTAATAGCACTTTTATTCATCATAGCCAAAAAATGGATACAGCCCACGTCCATGAAGAGAATACATTAACTATTGTATATTTATATAACGGAAAACTATTCAACAGTAAGATACAAATGAACTATTAGTATGCAGTAATATGGATGAATATCAAAAATACTTTGCTGAATGAAATAAACTTTAAGTAAAAGATTCCATTTATTTGAAGTTGAGGAATAGGTACGATTGATCTATGGTAGCAGAAAATAAGAACAGTGGTTGCCTTTGAAAGATGGATTGACTGGAAAGGATCATAAGGGAACTTTCTGGAGTAATAACAATGTACCATATCTTGATGGGGATTTGAGTTACACAGGTGTAATGATATGTCAAAATTCAGTGAATATACATTTAAGATATATCCATTTTATTGCATGAAAATGTTTAATTAAAAACTGTAGAAATATTGAATTCTAATTAATTTATGCATGTTAAAGTGTTTAGGAAGAAGTATACTGATATCTGTAGGTTACTTTACTATGCATCAAAAAATCAGAGGGATAGATTGGTTGCAAAATACTAATGGCAGAATCTAAGTGATAGGTATATGAATATTCACTGTAATATTCTTGCAGCTTTTCTGTATGTTGAAAATTTTCATAATAGAATACCAGGGAGAGTAAAAAGCATCTGATACCCCCCAAAGCAACTGCTTCCTTAGTTACTGCATGAAGAGAAGCAAAATAAGTAATAACTTCTGACAGTTAAGCCATTTGCTTATTACATTTTTGGCTGCATATAAGTGTTTACAGAACCAATATGAAATGCTACTGGATTTATCACGTTATTTTGTTTTATATATATCAATGGAAATTAGCTTGTTTATCTAATCTCAGCTCATCCTTTCAAACTCTAGTAGGTTTAGAAGTTCTTAAAAATGGGATACTTTGTCATTATTTTCAATATTAGAAATTCTACCTCTACCTCTGTCCTGAAAGTTTACTTGAGGTGCTTTTAGAATTTATAAGAATTAAATATTTGAAAGGCCATTTGTTGGAATTTTTACATAATCATATATGGTTAAAATAAAGCGGAAAAATAAATTACAGTACTCATTGCTGAATTTATTTAAATTCTGGTAAACACGATTAGTTCCACCCATATGTTAACTATACAGAGTAGAAAGAAGGAATCTATAATCTGCTACAGAATTTTGCCTGGCTGCAGTTTTCCTTAGGCTTATCAGAATAATTTAGAGGACAGGAAGGAGAATGAAAGGTAATTATAAACACTTCATAAATTTTGGTTCATTTGTATATGTTTTGATATTAACTCAGTTGTAATAAATTTGCACTTAAGTAGGATCTCTGAATTCCATCTAAAATGTATGCTACAAATAATTAAAGATTTCAGGTTTACAGAAAAGAATCTGAAGGCAAAATGACTAATCCAAGGTCATAGCATAAATTAAATAGTATAGAATCTGAGTTTAGCATTATTGATTCTTTATGTGTTGATTTTATTGCTGGAATCATTTCTTTCTCTCCCTATTTTGCTTCATAGTCAAATGTATTTGATTCAACTCACCGAATATGCACTTCTTAAGGTATCATTTTATCTTACTTGCTATATTCAAGGATCAAGATTTCTAACGCATGTGTCTCTGTGTTATTGGAGTAACTATCACCCTCTTCCTGAAAAGCAGTCCAATCTCTAATAAAAAATAAGGGCTCTAGTTCAATCTCTAGTAAAAAAAAAATAATGGTAATAAGTTTTTAAATAGCAGAATAACAATGGCATTGCCTGAGTCTCTTAGAAATCATCAAAAAGGGTCGGGGAGAGAGGGAAGGAGAACAAGAAAAATGCAGACTCCATCTTCAATAAGAATAGGAGATAATTGTAACACCAAATCACAAAATTGAGAAAGGGTTACTAAATGCAACAAAGACCAAATGGTATGAGGAAATGACAAGATACAATGCCTACATCTGCAGATCTCAGCAAAAACCAGTATTCTCAAAGAAAGTGATCTGCCCTGAGAGGCAAAGTCAATGATTTTGTAGCCACACACAGGCTACCAGTAGGAACTTCTCAATACCTGGTTTGGTACCAAGGAGAAGGAGAGGAGAAGCTGTATGAAGGACTGGAAATATATCATATATTTTAAAAAAGGAAAGAGACCCTGTAATATGAGCAGCTTTGTAACTACCAATATATGTTAGCTGGAGAGAAGTTAAGAATAAAATAAATCCCTTACACATACTCTTGTGTCCTAAGGAATTATTGTGAACTAGGGGGAATTCTTTGTAGCTTGGATCAGGGACCTGGCCTCTTTTCATGTGAACCTCAAAAATAGCTAGTCATTTATAGATACCTAATTGTCATAAAGGAATCTATATAAAAAATTACAATTTTAAAAAAAGTTGAAAGGAACAAAAAATAAAAAAACAAATGGCAACTGAAACACTGCTGAAAAATGAAAAACAGAGCTGATGAAAGTCGTAACCAAATATATTGCCTTGAATAATAATGATAAAAATACCCTCAATCTCACAAATGCTGTGATAAACTAGAAGTCAATGCAGAGGTAATTCAAGGAAGATTTAATGTAGAAGATGAAGCCTTAGCTAACATTACTCAGGAAATAAGTGGAAGAGAAAAATAAAATTGTTTATGAATTGAAAGGTACATTGGAAACAGCAAAAGGAGAATAGACAGTTCTGAAAAACATAGTAAGGGACATGGAGGGAAAACCTGAGGAAAAAAATGAACAAAATGAAATGGAAATTAACCAAATGTTTAAAAGGAATTAACCAATATTAGATATGGAACATGGACAAAGAAGAATAATTGTTGTCCCTAAAGAATAAATCTCAAATAATGGAATATAATTTATAAACTTTTCAAGGGAACTATTCATAAAACAAATGCAGACTTGAATCCATAGATTGAGAGGGTACATCATGAGCTGGGAAAAATTTACATACACTAATTAACACCGAGACATGTTCTAGCAATGTTACTGGACTGACTGCAAAAATAAAAAATGAATCCAAGCAAAAAGAACAAATATATGAGGGGAGAAAGATTCAGACTGGCTTCATAAGTCTCCTCAGAAAAATTCAATGCCAAAAATAGTGGAGCAGTAACTATAAAATCCTCAAAGACAAAAAGTGTGACCCAAGAATTTTATATCTAGTCAAAAGTCTAATTCAGGTAAAAAGGGAATAGATATTGTTGAACATGCAAGAAGAATGAAAACATGATTTCTCCTAATGTCTTCTTGAGAAACTACTAGAGGACATACTTCAGCTAACCAAGTGATAAAGAAAGAAAATATAGCAAAAGACATGGTGTGAGCATTAAATCCATAGGATTAATGTGCGGTTTATTATTCCAGAACAGAACTTATGTGTAAGAAATGTAGATACTATATAACCCAAAAGACTTGGGAGGATCAGGAGGATGTATTCTAAGAAAATCTAGAAACCAAGCAAATAAATCAAGAAAAAGGAGAACATGGGATCTAGAAAACAGGAGACCCAGTACAAAGGAGCTCCGTGAGGAAGTTCCAGGATATCACTTGTATACCAAGCTCAGAGTCAAGGAGTTTTCCAGGAAAAGAAAAAGGAGCTGATTTGTTTGAGCATATGGAAAATATTATTAAAAGACATACCAAAATGACGGAGCATTTGGAGAACAAATGATAGATGTGTAGGAAACCAAGCAAATGAGGCTGTTACCAACTCTAGGTAAAACGAAATGGTTGGCAGTAGTCTGGACTCCTGAAGATGATTGTATAACAATGTGGATTACAAGGGTAACAGTGTGATTGTGAAAACCTTATAGATCACACTCCCTTTATTAGTGTATGGATGGATGAGTAGAAAAATGGGGACAAAAACTAAATGAAAAATAGAGTTGGATGGGAGGGGATGATTTGGGTGTTCTTTTTTACTTTTATTTTTTATTCTTATTCTGATTCTTTCTGATGTAAGGAAAATGTTCAGAAATAGATTGTGGTGATGAATGCATAACTATATGATCGTACTTTGAATAGTTGATTGTACACCATGGATGACTGTATGATATGTGAATATATTTCAATAAAACTGAATTTAATTAAAAAAAAAAACCCACAAAATAGTTGGGCATTGCAATGTAACAGAAAAGCCAAGGAAGCCAAAAGGTTGCTGGCCAGCCAGAAGATACCAACCCTGAGAGGAAGCAAGCTTTCTAGCTTCTGAAACCTGAAATACTACACAGCACTGAAATTTAATGAACTGCAAGAACTCACATGATGTGGATGAATCTCATAGACATGCAGTCAAGTGAAAGAAGCTGGGCTCAATTATTATGCAGTTTCCACAGATATCCAGCCTGTGCTATTCCTGGTTGTAGACCCCAGCCTTCAACCAGTTGTGGCACTCATAGAGAGACCCTTTGTGCCTTGATGCTCTCAGTTTGTTGATTCAGCACCCATGTGTGCTCATGATGATGGTCCATTGCATTATACCTAGAATCTTAAATGCTTCCATGCAGCTCCTCTCTCAGATTATTGCCATGATGCCACAAAACCAAAAGATCAAGAAAATCTTGCACTACAGTTGACTCTGAGGTTGACTAAACAATCTTTGAGTGGTGAAGATGTGGATCTCTAGCTTCCATTCTATTGGTTAACCTCTTATAAGTGAGAGAATGACCAAAAGGAGGGACTGAGAGACTAAATATACAAACAAGACAATGGCCAAATCATATATAAAATAGAGCTCAGACTCACTATCTACAACAATCAGTCCAGGAAGCTAAACTACAATTCCTATAACAATCAGCCCCAAATGTCTAGGACTTAATCAATAATTGGCAGCTTCTCTATTTTTTTCCCATACTTCCAACTTGGGACCAACCAGAGAAAGCCAAATAACCTCCCCTAACTAATAATGTACAGTGCTCAGCTTTGAGTTAGGCCATCTCCAACTTCCCAGGCCAACAGTCTCCAGTCAGGGCATACCTGTAGTCTTCCCTTTGTTTAAGCATCTGTGGGTCTGCTCTTAGCTTCTCTGAGGCAAATTCTGGGCTTCATCTCTTAGCTTAGCATCTCCAAACATCCTTCTGTCTGCATCTCCAAGTGTCTCTAAGCGTTAGCAACTGTGTTGGCTCCTGGTTCTCTTAAATAGAACTAATCAAGCCCCATCCTGAATGGGCAGGGTCTGTAGTTCCATGGAAATAATTTAATCAGAGTCCTCACCACAATTGAGTGGGTCACATCTCCATGGTAACATGCAATCAAACGTTTCCACCCAACAAGATAGGGTTAAAAGATCTTGGCTCTTCTGGGGTCCATAACAGTTCCAAACCAGCACAATCTTTTAGTACAGTTTGACTTTTTAAGTTATTTGACTACCTATTTTAATAAAAATAAAACAAAAATATAAAAAATGGATTACATCTCTGAGTATAGTGTGCATGTAAGGATGTTTGGTGCAACACTGTTGATGGTATTAAAAATTAAAAGTGGTAAAAATGTCCATTGATAAAGAAACTATATAGCAGCTTAAAATAAAAAAGTTATATTTTGACATGCTACATGAAAAGTAAGTTTTAGAACAATACATATGTCATTTCATTTATGCTAAAAGAAATACAAAACTAACTCTATTTTTCTGTTTGAAAATACATAGCAAAAAGTCTGGAAGAATATAGCAAACTGATAAATGTTACCTTTCACATTTTACTTTAATATTTCTGTATTGTCTGATTTCTTTTCAACAACAATGCAGTCATGTATTACTTATTTAAATAAAATGAATAAATAAAAACATAAGCTATGTTAATGGAAAAACTAAGAGTAAGGGATTGGAATCCATGTAATGTGTTTCTCATAGCCACGACACTGTTGATAAGCTATGCAACTTATATCTCAGTTTTCTCTGTCAGTAGAATCTGAATAATTATTACCACATATGTCCTTGGATAATAGATTATGCTGTTGGAAGTCTACAACACAGCTTTTATTTCCATAAGATCATTTACTTTTTTATTTACTCTTGCAATTTCTTCTTTATGCTTTTCTGGGGTCTTCTTCATGTACTTTATCTCCTGTGCCATGTTCTTCTTCATGTCCGTCATATCCTGTGCCATGCTCTCGTTGTTTGTCTTTACTTCTTTGATTAATTGCTCCAAATACCATGTCTCCTCTGATCTTTTGATTTAGTTGTTTGGGTTTGGGTTATCCATATCATCTAGTATTATCATATGCTTTAAAATTTTCTGTTGTTTTTGGCCTCTTGGCATTTGCTTTACTTGATAGGGTTCTTTTAGAATATGTAGGATTATTCAAAGACAAATCTCTAATTTGTCAGATCTACAGCTTGGTGGCGTACACTTTCTCTAACCTGCAGATGGCAATCGCGAGTCACCTATTCCCCTCAAGTCAGTTCTCCCCAACTTTGTCTTTGTGTTGTGTGGGGGTCTGATTCTTGTGGGGTCCAATTGATGCACCAAGTTTGGGTGTGTTGTTGGTGCTGTCCGCCCTGAATGTGGGGCATCTGTCTGAGTGGTTAGGGAGGTAGGGCAGCTTTCATAATCAAACCTCCCAGGTGTTCCTGGAGATTTAAGGCTGTTGCACGAGTCTAAACCTTCATTTCAGTCTTGCCACAGATTGTCTCTGCTGCTGACCCACAAGTCTTTGGTATTGGTTTATGGTCCCTGGGATTTCCAAGTGGGTCCCTCTTCCAAGCTGTGCCCTTCTAGGGCCTCTGCTGAGGAAAGGTTGTGCTACGTCACAAGTGCACGCAGTCCCTCAAGGGAAGTTCTGGGCTGCCGGCTATGTAGGTGTGTTCCCAGCCTGCTGTAAGGATGGCTATATGGGGTGTGCCAATTTCCCCCTTTTCGCACAGCTCTGCCTTTCCAGCTCTGGGTCAATTAACTGTGGGTGCACGAAAGGCTATTGTCCATGCCCAACACTGTGGTGTGTGCATGTGCTGCTGGAAACACCCCCCTGTCACACTGGGTTTCTTGGCGCGGTTCTGGGCTGAGACCCTGGTGCCTGGGAAGGAGCGTTCCCAGCCTGCCGGGAAGATGGCTGCAAGGGGTGTGGTTTTTTTCCCCTTTTGGCTAACCTCTGCCTTCCTCGCTCTGAGACAATTAGCAGTGGGTGCGCGAAAGGCTATCTTCCACGCCAGATATTGAGGCATTTGCACAGCCTGTTCCTGTCGTGCTTCACTGTGTGGTTCTTGCTGCTGTATCTGCAGCCACTTTTGGGTTTTTTTTTAAAAAAGAACCAGACCGCCTCCAAAGGCCAACCCTCAGTTTCCCCACACTGCATTGTGGCTGCTGTATATTCAGTGGCTTACTCATTCGTTTCTGAACGCCGACTCCTGGTTTCACCAAGTGCATGATCCCTGTGTATTTAGTAGACCTTGTCCAGCTGGTGCATCACTGGAACTGGTGTTCTGGGTCACTTTCTGGCTTTTATCTAGTATTTTTCACAGAGGTGTTTTTTGGCCCTGTCTCACATAGCCACCATCTTAGGTTCTCCTCCCTACAACAAAGCTTTTAATATTTAAAAATCTATGTTTAAAATGTGGCTCTGCTATCAACATCTCTAATCCTCAGGTTATTTAGAATTTTAGATACATCCTATTCACAGGGTTGTTGTGAGAAATAAAAGAGATAAAGGATATAAAGAATTTAGTACATTAGCTGGCACTTAAGAGCTCAAATAATTGTAGTTTCTAGTATCGTTTTTCCTTGAAAACAAGGTCTTATATAATTTTTGGTATATTAATATTATATTTGGATTGTTATACAAGTTACAGCTTATGACCAAAATTAATGTCCAGAAATAGTAATATGAATTACTAGAATCACTAAATAGAGCTCTATTTCTAGTTGTGATTCAAAGGATAATTTTGAATCACTTTAGTAAGGCCACTGCTTTTTTATTTAATACAAGATTAGTTTATTATCTATTTTTTATGTGTAATCTTGAACAATCTAGATATATCCAAAAATGTGGAATGTTAAATGAATGCTGATTGTACCAGTGTCAATATATTATGCTTCCCTGAAAAGCCATATTCTTTAATGCAATCTTGTGGGGGCAGATTGATTAGTCTGTTGATTAGGATGGAACCTCTGATGGAATTATTTCCATGGAGGTGTGCACCCTGCCCATTCAGGGTGGGTCTATATTAGTTTACTGGAGTATTTAAGAGAATCAGGAGCCAACACAGGCACTGACGCTTGATGCTTGGAGATGCTTGGAGACGCTTGGAGATGCAGACAAAAGGACATTTGGAGATGCTAAGCTAAGAGATGAAGCCCAGAATTTGCCCCAGAGAAGCTAAGATAGGACCCCCAGATGCTTAGAGAGAAATGCCCTGGGAGAAGGAAGCAAGCGTGCACGGGAGTTGAGAGAGAGGAGTGAAGACAGAAGCCCATAGGCATTTTGGAGAAAGCCATTTTGAAACAAAACCCAGGAGCAAAGGACCAGCTGACACTAGCCACGTGCCTTCCTAGCTGACAGGGGTGTTCCATATGCCATTGGCCATTCTTCAGTGAACGTTCATCATTTTGTTGATACCTTAGTCTGGACACTTCTATGGCCTAGAACTGTAACTTTGTAACTTAATAAATCCCCTTTATAAAAGCTGGTCCATTTCTGGTATTTTGCATAATGGCAGCTTTAGCAAACCAGAACAAATGTGATCAATAAAAATATTACATAGCTGCTAGTGGGATTTTTTTTTTTTGGTTTATTTATTTATTTATTTATTTATTTTTTTAAATCTTCATTTTATTGAGATATATTCACATACCACGCAGTCATACAAAATAAATCGTACATTTGATTGTTCACAGTACCATTACATAGTTGTACATTCATCACCTAAATCAATCCCTGACACCTTCATTAGCACACACACAAAAATAACAAGAATAATAATTAGAGTGAAAAAGAGCAATTGAAGTAAAAAAGAACACTGGGTACCTTTGTCTGTTTGTTTCCTTCCCCTATTTTTCTACTCATCCATCCATAAACTAGACAAAGTGGAGTGTGGTCCTTATGGCTTTCCCAATCCCATTGTCACCCCTCATAAGCTCCATTTTTATACAATTGTCTTCGAGATTCATGGGTTCTGGGTTGTAGTTTGATAGTTTCAGGTATCCACCACCAGCTACCCCAATTCTTTAGAACCTAAAAAGGGTTGTCTAAATTGTGCGTAAGAGTGCCCACCAGAGTGACCTCTCAGCTCCTTTTGGAGCAGAGAGATCTGCTACTGAAGCTTATTTCATTTCCTTTCACATCCCCCTTTTGGTCAAGAAGATGTTCTCCATCCCACGATGCCAGGTCTACATTCCTCCCCGGGAGTCATATTCCGCGTTGCCAGGGAGATTCACTACCCTGGGTGTCTGATCCCACGTAGGGGGGAGGGCAGTGATTTCACCTTTCAAGTTGGCTTAGCCAGAGAGAGAGGGCCACATCTCAGCAACAAAGAGGCATTCAGGAGGAGGCTCTTAGGCACAATTCTAGGGAGGCCTAGCCTCTCCTTTGCAGCAACCATCTTCCCAAGGGTAAAACTTATGGTAGAGGGCTCAACCCATCAAACCACCAGTCCTCTATGTCTGTGGTCATGTTAGCAACCATCGAGGTGGGGTAGGCCAATACCCCTGCATTCTGCACAGGCTCCTCAAGGGGGCACTACATCTTTTTTTCCTTGTTTTTGTTTTTTTTGTTTAACTTTCCCTTCTTTTTTAAATCAACTGTATGAAAAACAGTTAAAAAGAAAACAAACATACAATAAAAGAACATTTCAAAGAGACCATAACAAGGGAGTAAGAAAATGACAACTAACCTAAGATAACTGCTTAACTTCCAACATGTTCCTACTTTACCCCAAGAAAGTTACCTAATATAGCAACATTTCTGTGAACTTGTTCCTACTATATCCATCAGAAATTAACAGACCATAGTCATTCCTGGGCATCCCCAGAACGTTAAATAGCTTATCTGTTCTTCTTGGATTATTGTTCCCCCTTCCTTAATTGCTCTCTATTGCTAGTTCCCCTACATTCTACATTATAAACCATTTGTTTTACATTTTTCAAAGTTCACATTAGTGGTAGCATATAATATTTCTCTTTTTGTGCCTGGCTTATTTCGCTCAGCATTATGTCTTCAAGGTTCATCCATGTTGTCATATGTTTCACAAGATCGTTCCTTCTTACTGCCGCGTAGTATTCCATCGTGTGTATATACTACATTTTATTTATCCACTCATCTGTTGAAGGACGTTTGGGTTGTTTCCATCTCTTGGCAATTGTGAATAATGCTGCTATGAACATTGGCATGCAGATATCTGTTCGTGTCACTGCTTTCCGATCTTCCGGGTATATACCGAGAAGTGCAATCACTGGATTGAATGGTAACTCTATATCTTGTTTTCTAAGGAACTGCCAGACTGACTTCCAGAGTGGCTGAACCATTATACAGTCCCACCAACAATGAATAAGAGTTCCAGTTTCTCCACATCCCCTCCAGCATTTGTAGTTTCCTGTTTGTTTAATGGCAGCCATTCTAATCGGTGTTAGATGGTATCTCATTGTGGTCTTAATTTGCATCTCTCTAATAGCTAGTGAAGCTGAACATTTTTTCATCTGTTTCTTTGCCATTTGTATATCCTCTTCAGAGAACTGTCTTTTCATATCTTTTGCCCATTTTATAATTGGGCTGTCTGTACTATTGTCATTGAGTTGTAGGATTTCTTTATATATGCAAGATATCAGTCTTTTGTCAGATACATGTTTTCCAAAAAATTTTTCCCATTGAGTTGGCTGCCTCTTTACCTTTTTGAGAAATTCCTTTGAGGTGCAGAAACTTCTAAGCTTGAGGAGTTCCCATTTATCTATTTTCTCTTTTTTTGCTTGTGCTTTGGGTGTAAAGTCTAGGAAGTGGCCGCCTAATACAAGGTCTTGAAGATGTTTTCCTACATTATCTTCTAGGAGTTTTATGGTACTTTCTTTTATATTGAGATCTTTCGTCCATTTTGAGTTAATTTTTGTGTAGGGGGTGAGGTAGGGGTCCTCTTTCATTCTTTTGGATATGGATATCCAACTCTCCCAGCCCCATTTGTTGAAAAGACCATTATGACTCAGTTCAGTGACTTTGGGGGCCTTATCAAAGATCAGTCGGCCATAGATCTGAGGGTCTATCTCTGAATTCTCAATTCTATTCCATTGATCTATATGTCTATCTTTGTGCCAGTACCATGCTGTTTTGGCAACTGTGGCTTTATAATAAGCTTCAAAGTCAGGGAGTGTAAGTCCTCCCACTTCGTTTTTCTTTTTTAGAGTGTCTTTAGCAATTTGAGGCATCTTCCCTTTCCAAATAAATTTGATAACTAGCTTTTCCAAGTCTGCAAAGTAGGTTGTTGGAATTTTCATTGGGATTGCATTGAATCTGTAGATGAGTTTGAGTAGAATTGACATCTTAATGACATTTAGCCTTCCTATCCATGAACATGGAATATTTTTCCATCTTTTAAGGTCCCCTTCTATTTCTTTTAGTAGAGTTATGTAGTTTTCTTTGTATAGGTCTTTTACATCTTTGGTTAAGTTTATTCCTAGGTACTTGATTTTTTTAGTTGCTATTGAAAATGGTATCTTTTACTTGAGTGTCTCTTCAGTTTGTTCATTTCTAGCATATAGAAACATTACTGACTTATGTGCATTAATCTTGTATCCCGCTACTTTGCTAAATTTGTTTATTAGCTCTAGTAGCTGTATTGTCGATTTCTCAGGGTTTTCTAGATATAAGATTATGTCATCTGCAAACAATGACAGTTTTACTTCTTCTTTTCCAATTTGGATGCCTTTTATTTCTTTGTCTTGCCGGATTGCCCTGGCTAGCACTTCCAGCACAATGTTGAATAACAGTGGTGATAGCGGGCATCCTTGTCTTGTTCCTGATCTTAGAGGGAAGGCTTTCAGTCTCTCACCATTGAGTACTATGCTGGCTGTGGGTTTTTCATATATGCTCTTTATCATGTTGAGGAAGTTTCCTTCAATTCCTACCTTTTGAAGTGTTTTTATCAAAAACGGATGTTGGATTTGTCAATGCTTTTTCAGCATCTACTGAGATGATCAATTGATTTTTCCCTTTTGACTTGTTAATGTGTTGTAATACATTGATTGATTTTCTTATGTTGAACCATCCTTGCATGCCTGGAATGAACCCCACTTGGTCATGGTGTATGATTTTTTTAATGTGTCTTTGGATTCGATTTGCAAGTATTTTGTTGAGGGTTTTTGCATCTATATTCATTAGGGAGATTGGCCGGTAGTTTTCCTTTTTTGTAGCATCTTTGCCTGGTTTTGGTATTAGATTGATGTTAGCTTCATAAAATGAGTTAGGTAGTGTTCCATTTTCTTCAATGTTTTGAAAGAGTTTGAGTAAGATTGGTGTCAGTTCTTTCTGGAACGTTTGGTAGAATTCCCCTGTGAAGCCATCTGGCCCAGGGCATTTATTTGTGGGAAGATTTTTGATGACTGATTGGATCTCTTTGCTTGTGATGGGTTGGTTGATTTCTTCTATTTCTTCTCTGGTCAGTCTAGGTTGTTCATATGTTTCCAGGAAATTGTCCATTTCTTCTACATCATCCAGTTTGTTGCCATACAGTTGTTCATAATATCCTCTTATAATTTTTTTAATTTCTTCAGGATGTGCAGTTATGTTACCTTTTTCATTCATTATTTTGTTTATATGGGTCTTCTCTCTTTTAGATTTTGTCAGTCTAGCTAGGGGCTTGTCAATCTTGTTGATCTTCTCAAAGAACCAACTTTTGGTGATATTTATCCTCTCTGTTGTTTTTTTCTTCTCTATGTCATTTATTTCTGCTTTAATCCTTGTTATTTCTTTTCTTTTACTTCGTTTAGGATTGGTTTGCTGTTCATTTTCTAGCTTCTTCAGTTGATCCATTAGTTCTTTGATTTTGGCTCTTCCTTTTTAATATATGCATTTAGTGCTATAAATTTCCCCCTTAGCACTGCTTTTGCTGCATCCCATAGGTTTTGGTATGTTGTGTTCTCATTTGCATTCGTCTCTATATATTTAGCAATTTCTCTTGCTCTGTCTTCTTTAACCCACTGATTGTTTAGGAGTGTGTTGTTTAACCTCTAGGTATTTGTGAATTTTCTAAGTCTCTGATGGTTATTGACTTCTAATTGTATTCCATTGTGGTCAGAGAATGTGCTTTGAATAATTTCAATCTTTTTAAATTTATTTAGGCTTGTTTTCTGTCCCAGCATATGATCTATTCTGGAGAAAGTTCTATGAGCACTAGAAAAGTATGTGTATCCTGGTGATTTGGGATGTAATGTTCTGTATATGTCTGTTAAATCTAATTCATTTATCAGATTGTTTAGGTTTTCCATTTCCTTATTGGTCTTCTGTCTGGTTGATCTATCTATAGGAGAGAGTGATGTGTTGAAGTCTCCCACAATTATTGTGGAAAATCAATTGCTTCCTTTAGTTTTGCCAGTGTTTCTCTCATGTATTTTGTGGCATCTTGATTGGGTGCGTAGACATTTATGATTGTTACTTCTTGTTGAATTGCCCCTTTTATTAGTATGTAGTGGCCTTCTTTGTCTCTCAAAACATCCCTGCATTTGAAGTCTATTTTATCTGAGATTAACATTGCTACACCTGCTTTCTTTTGGCTGTAGCTTGCATGAAATATTTTTTTCCATCCTTTCACTTTCAGTTTTTTTGTGTCCCTGTGTCTAAGATGAGTCTCTTGTATGCAACATATTGATGGTTCATTTTTTTTGATCCATTCTGCGAATCTATATCTTTTAATTGGGGAGTTTAATCCATTTACATTCAACGTTATAACCGTGAAGGCATTTCTTGAATCAGCCATCTTATCCTTTCGTTTATGTTTGTCATATTTTTCCCCCTCTCTCTATTAATATCCTTTATTGTACCCATACCAAATCTCTTTAGCACTGAACCTTTCTCCAAGTCTCTCTGTCCTTTCTTTGTTTCTCTGTCTGTAGGGCTCCCTTGAGTATCTCCAGTAGGGCAGGTCTCTTGTTAGCAAATTCTCTCAGCATTTGTTTGTCTGTGAAAAATTTAAGCTCTCCCTCAAATTTGAAGGAGAGCTTTGCTGGATAAAGTATTCTTGGCTGGAAATTTTTCTCACTCAGAATTTTAAATATATCGTGCCACTGCCTTCTCGCCTCTATGGTCGCTGCTGAGTAGTCACTACTTAGTCTTATGCTGTTTCCTTTGTATGTGGTGAATTGCTTTTCCCTTGCTGCTTTCAGAACTTGCTCCTTCTCTTCTGTGTTTGACAGTGTGATCAGAATATGTCTTGGAGTGGGTTTATTTGGATTTATTCTATTTGGAGCTTGCTGAGCATTTATGATTTGTGTATTTATGTTCTTTAGAAGATTTGGGAAGTTTTCCCCAACAATATCTTTGAATACTCTCCCTAGTCCTTTACCCTTTTCTTCCGCTTCTGGAACACCAATGAGTCTTATATTCGGACGTTTCATATTATCTATCATATCCCTGAGGTCCATTTCGATTTTTTCAATTTTTTTCCCCATTCTTTCTTTTATGCTTTCATTTTCCATTCTGTCATCTTCCAGGTCACTGATTCGTTGTTCAGCTTCCTCTAGTCTTGTACTATGAGTGTCCAGAATCTTTTTAATTTGGTCAACAGTTTCTTTAATTTCCATAAGATCATCCATTTTTTTATTTAGTCTTGCAGTGTCTTCTTTATGCTCTTCTAGGGTCTTCCTGATTTCCTTTGTCTCCCGTACTATGGTCTCATTGTTCATCTTTAGTTCTTTGAGTAGCTGCTCTAGGTGCTGTGTCTCTTCTGATCTTTTGATTTGGGTGCTTGGGCTTGGGTTATCCATATCGTCTGGTTTTTTCATATGCTTTATAATTTTCTGTTGTGTTTGGCCTCGTGGCATTTGCTGAACTTGATAGGGTTCTTTTAGGATTTGTAGACCAATTGAAGTCCTTATCTCTAATTTATCAGATCTACAGCTTCGTGGAGTACACTTTCTCTAACTAACCAGCAGGTGGCGTCCACGAGCCACCTGTTCTCCACAAGCCAGTTCTCCCCTTCTTAGCCTTTTTGGTGAGTGGGGGAGTGAGTCTTGTGGGGTCCAATTGGTGTACCAAGCTTGCGTGTGTAGTTGGTGTTGCCTGCCCTGTATATGGGGCGTGTTTCTGGGCAGTCAGAGGGGGTGGCTCTAACAATCAAATCTCCCTGGTGATCCTAGAGTTTTAAGGCTGCTGCAATAGTCTAATCCTTCAGTTCAGTCCTGCCACAGTTTGTCTCTGCCACTGACCCACAAGTCCTTGGTATTGGCGTATGGCTCCTGAGACTTGCAAGTGGGCCCCTGTTCCAGGCCGTGCACCCCCTGGTCCTCTGTTGAGGGATGACTGTGCTATGTCACAGGTGAGTGCCATCCCCCCAGGGCAGTTCTGGGCTGCTGGGCTTTGTAGGGAGGCTCCCAGTCTGCTGAAATGATGGCTGAATGGGGCTTTGTTAATTCACACTGCTCTACCTTCCCAACTCTGGGACAGTCAGCTGAGGTTGCAGGGAAGGCTAATGTCCACGCCCAGTTTTGTGGTGTGTTCCTGTTATTTGAAGCACTTCCGTCACACTGGGTTGTCTGGGGCAGTTCTGGGCTATGGGGCTTGCGATGGGCAGGAGTGTTTCCTGTTCACCAGGATGATGGCTGTGAGCGGACATCCCCCTTTTCTTGGGAAGTTGTGGTGTTTAGTGAATTTTCTAAGCCACTGGATTATTGCCTTTTGTCTCAGAGCTCTCCTAGTTCTGCTCTTGACTTGACCTGCCCAAATTGTAGGTCTTTGAAGCTTTCTGTATTGGGCTTCTTAGAGTAATTGTTTTAGAAAAAGAAAAAAGGATTAAAAAAAAAAAAAAAAAAAGGGCCCTCCTCAGAGATCTAATGGTTTATTGAAATGCTAAGAGACAAAGCAACCAGGGCCATTAAGGAGAGGTCCACAGGGCAGAGAGATCAGCTTTTCTTTGGGATTTGCATATGCGCCTCAGGGCCTGAGCTCGGGCCTGAGCTCTGCCCTTCCCCTTTCTATGTTCACCAGAACTCCAAAAATCCTCCGCTTTTATTTTGGAGTTTTTCGTGTTGTTTTTTTTCTATGCCTGTCTCCTCTCTGCTGGGCTGGCTGCTCTCAGATTCTCTGGTGTCTGGTCTCAGTCTATCTATGGTTGGAGTCTGGATCAGTACAATGAGTTTCTGATAAGGGCTGCCACTGCAGTTCTCCCTTCTCCTTCCCGGAGCTGACAGCCCCTCCTCCCACAGGACTGAGCCTGGCAGGGAGGGGTGCGGGTCCCCTGGCCACAAAAACTTACAGATTTCGCTGATCTCAGCAGTTCCACGTTTTCATGAGTGTTGTATGACGTATGCCCAAAGTCAGATTGCTCTGTGGTGTCCAGTCCACGCAGTTCCTGGCTTTCTACCTACTTTCCTGGAGGAGTAACTAAAACATACAGCTCACCAGTCCACCATCTTGCCCCGCCTCTTGTAGTTTATCGCTAGTGGGATTTTAAGTATAGCAAATGATTACTAAAAGTTTATAATACCATTTATGGCCACATTTGTATGTGAAAGATTTTTTCACATATATTTTCAACTCAAGTCCAAAGAGATGAGAAAAATATTTACAAATTAAATAGTGAGTATTTCTAAAATTTTATTGGTTGAGATAAATTGAGTCCTTAATGAGCCATCATAAAACTTTAGTTTGTGTAAAATAATTCCATACTAAGTGAATTACTGATCATATAATTTTCACTGGTTTAAAATTTTAGGGTAAGAAATTTTGAACAGTTACTGAAAATAAGAGTTTGGTTTTGAAGATTTGCTATATAAAACAAAGTAAGTAATGGGTATGAAAATCCCTGCTTTTTAAAGAATTATCAATAATTTCAAAATGGTTGAAATTGAGTTTCTATTAGAAAGTCATACATAATTTTGAAAGTTATTCCTTACCGAGAGGCAATAAAAAATCTTATATAACAAGAGGCCTCAGCTTAAACCAATTGACTTGACAACAGAAGTGTAAATATAATGGTAATTCTGTTTGCTTAATGGTTATCACCTGTTTACTGATATTAGCCCAAGTCTGATACCCTACATGTGGGACACTCTTTTGTAAATATACTGATTTTCTAGTCTTAAGGGACACTCATTTTAAGGAGTTAGGGAATGGCTTAAACATATGTAAATCAGAAAGATGGTAATTATTTATTCAGCAAATATTTATTGAGCACTATGTGCCAGGCACTGATCTAGGCAGTTTGTGTACATAAGTGAACAAAGCAGACAAAAACTTCTGCACTCATGGCCTGCACAGTCTAGTGTGGGGAGCAGTGGCAACACACAGTGAACAATAAACATAAGAAATAAGAATATTAGAAATTGACAAAGGCTATGCAAAAAGGAAAAGAAAAGACATACAGCATAATACAAGGAACTGGAAGTGCAGGGAGAAGAGGAAGAACCGACAAAGGAGACTCAGACTACGGAACCAGCGATTGATACAGGAAAGTGATGATCTATAGGAAGCTGAGAAAAGTGTATCAAGGTAGAAAGAAGTCACATCCTCCTGAGTGAGGCAAACCTTTGAAGACACTGTAGGATTTACCTACAGAGAGGTCTCATTACTGACATTGACAAGGTTTTTACGTAAAATTGTGCTTAATTAATTCCTTATGGTCATGGAGTAAAGATGACAAGAAGATATTTACTGCTAAGCAGTCTTCTTTATGTAGTAGTTTGATCTTTGGTAAATGAGTCACCTCTAGATTGCTATTCACAGACAACTTAGGGTACTGTTTGGTTTTGCTTGAAAGCCAAGCTGGGCGGTGTGAGCAGTGTTAAGATTACACTGCTAGTGTGATTGTGAAGACCTTGTGGATCACACTCCCTTTATCTAGTGTATGAATGAGTAGAAAAATGGGGATAAAAACTAAAGGACAAATGGGGTGGGATGGGGGGGATGATTTGGGTGTTCTTTTTTCACTTTTATTTTTTATTCTTGTTCTGGTTCTTTCTGATGTAAGGAAAATGTTCAGAGATAGATTGTGGTGATGAATGCATAACTATGTTATCATACTGTGGACAGTGGATTGTATACCATGGATGATTGTATGGTGTGTGAATGTATTTCAATAAAACTGAATTTAATAAAAAAAAAATTACACTGCTAAGCAGGAGTAGGGAAATTTCTGCTGTGAGAACCCAAAATCCAGAACTGCAGGAACTAGTCATGTGGTAGGTAACATTATTTAGATTTAAAAAGCTAACTAAGAGAATCAGTGATGTGTGGGCATTACAATCAGTCCACTCCAGGTGGCATTCCTAGAGGTTGCTATAGAAAGAAAGAAAACAGCTTAAAGAGGAAAAAAAAAATTCAGCCCTGATTTTAACTCCATTTAGTCCACTAAGAAAAAGAATACTGTCAGGTGATGAATTTGCCTTCTTTATTTTTAGTTTAATGTGTTATTCTAGATTTAGAATACATGTGATTAACTGAGGGGGAATGATCAAAAATTTGGTGTTCAAGTACTGTCATTCTAGCAAGGGCATACCTAGTAGATAGCATAGTCATAATATGTGGGCTGAGATGAGGCTGCTCCAGACAAGTCTCTCTCAAAGTTAATTGATGGAAACTTCCCACTTTCAAGAATTTTTATTACCTTAGCAATGCTGTACCAAGAGTACTGAAACACAGCTGTGGGTGCTGTGCAGACGCCCACATTGCCAGTGTCAGGAAGGATGTACTTTTAAACCTCTAATTTATCTAATAATGTCTTTAGTGATTGTGTAGGTTTGGCGTTGTGATGAAAATGCTTCCTGGCATGGCTTATAACAAGAATTCAGTTTGCAGTCTTAAAATGTATATCGTCTTACTATGCATGTGGAAGATACTAACAAACCAACTTAGGAAAAAGATGTAACTAAAATACTATTCCTGTCCAGCTAACTGGACTTATCTATCCTATGGTATTTGAAAATAAATGCAATTAAATTTTATATGCTAGAGTAAGCTATTAAACTATTTTGGTTTCAGCTTTATAACAAGATGGCAATACATAGTGCTGAAAGAGAGCCAGAGCTTATATTCTATTCCAGTATGACTCCTTTCCTTTTCTCTAATGGAAAATGTTAATTGATTGAACTGAAATCAACCTATAGTGTAGAGATGGAATAATAAGCTACTGTTAAATAAATATTTTAAAAGAGGTAGGGTATGCTTTGTGAATATATCTCAATAAAACTGCATTTTAAAAAAAAGAGGTAGGAAATTGTACTCTTCTTTTTTTAATTTATTTTTTATTTTTTTATTTTTTCATTTTTATTGAGATTGTTCAGATACCATACAATTATCCAAAGATCCAAAGTGTACAATCACTTGCCCCTGGGTACCCTCATACAGCTGTGCATCCATCACACTTAATTTTTGTTCAATTTTTAGAAACTTTTCAGTACTCCAGACAAGAAATAAAGTGAAAGATGAAAAAAGAAAAAAAGAAAAGGAAACTCTAATCCTCCCCTATCCCTAACCAACCCCCCTCAATTGTTGACTCCTAGTATTAATATAGTACATTTGTTACTGTTTATGAAAAAATGTTGAAATACTACTAACTGTAGTATATAGTTTCTAATAGGTATATAGTTCTTCCCTATATGCCCCTCCATTATTAACTTCTAATTGTATTGTCATACATTTGTTCTGGTTCATGAAGTGATTTCTAGTATTTGTACAGTTGATCATGGACATTGCCCACCATAGGATTCAGTTTTATACATTCCCATCTTTTGACCTCCAACTTTCCTTCTGGTGACATATATGACTCTGAGCTTCCCCTTTCCACCTCATTCACACACCATTCGGCGCTGTTAGTTATTCTCACATCTTGCTACCAACACCCCTGTTCGTTTCCAAACATTTAAGTTCATCCTAATTGAACATTCTGCTCATACTAAGCAACCACTCCCCATTCTTAAGCCTCGTCCTATATCTTGATACCTTATATTTCATGTCTATGAGTTTACATATTGTAATTAGTTCCTATCAGTGAGACTCTGCAATAATTGTCCTAATGTGTCTGGCTTATTTCACTCAGTATGTTGCCCTCGAGGTTTTGTCATCAATCCATTTTTTTCAATATGGTTTTGTTCACTCACCATACATTCCATCCCAAGTAAATAATCGATGGTTTTCTGCATGGTCATACATTTATGTGTTCTCCACCTTCACCACTATCTATATAAGAGCATCTGCATTTCTTCCACAAGGCAGGAGGGAGAGTCAAAGAAGGTAGAGAGGCAAAAGAAAGAGGGAAAAAAAATGACAGTTAGGAAGCAGCAAAAGGAAAAATAACCTTAAATCAAAGTAGAATAAAGAATCAGACAATACCACCAATGTCAAGTGTCTAACATGCCTCCCCTATCCCCCACTCTTATCTGCATTCACCTTGGAATATCACCTTTGTTACATTAAAGGAAGCATAATACAATGATTCTGTTAGTTACAGTCTCTAGTTTATGCTGATTGCATCCCTCCCCCAATGCCTCCCCATTTTTAACACCTTGCAAGCGTGACATTTCTTGTTCTCCCTCGTAAAAGAACATATTTGTACATTTTATCACAATTGTTGAATACTCTAGATTTCACCAAGTTACACAGTCCCAGTTGTTATCTTTCCTCCTTTCTTGTGGTGTCTCACATGCTCCCCATCTTCCTCTCTCAACCGTATTCATAGTTACCTTTGTTCAGTGTACTTACATTGTTGTGCTACCATCTCCCAAAATTGTGTTCCAAACCACACACTCCTGTCTTCTATCACCCTGTAGTGCTCCCTTTAGTATTTCCTGTACGGCAGGTGTCTTGTTCACAAAGTCTCTCATTGTCTGTTTGTCAGAAAATATTTTGAGCTCTCTCTCATATTTGAAGGACAGCTTTGCTGGATACAGGACTCTTGGTTGGTGGTTTTTCTCTTTCAGTATCTTAAATATATCACACCACTTCCTTCTTGGCTCCATGGTTTCTGCTGAGAGATCCGCACATAGTCTTATTAAGCTTCCTTTGTATGTAATGGATCGCTTTTCTCTTGCTGCTTTCAGGATTCTCTCTTTGTCTTTGACATTTGATAATCTGATTATTAAGTGTCTTGGCGTAGGCCTATTCAGATCTATTCTGTTTGGAGTACGCTGCACTTCTTGGATCTGTAATTTTATGTCTTTCATAAGAGATGGGAAATTTTCATTAATTATTTCCTCTATTATTGCTTCTGCCCCCTTTCCCTTCTCTTCTCCTTCTGGGATACCAATGATATGTACATTATTGTACTTTGTTTCATCCTTGAGTTCCCGGAGACGTTGCTCATATTTTTTCATTCTTTCTCCATCTTTTGCGTATAGGCTTTCAGGTGTTTTGTTCTCCAGTTCCTGAATGTTTTCTTCTGCCTCTTGAGATCTGCTGTTGTATGTTTCCATTGTGTCTTTCATCTCTTGTGTTGTGCCTTTCATTTCCATAGATTCTACTAGTAGGTTTTTTGAACTTTTGATTTCTGCCATATACATGCCCAGTGCTTCCTTTACAGCCTCTATCTCTTTTGCAATATCTTCTCTAAACTTTTTTAATTGATTTAGCATTAGTTGTTTAAATTCCTGTATCTCAGTTGAAGTGTACATTTGTTCCTTTGACTGGGCCATAACTTTGTTTTTCTTAGTGTAGGCTGTAATTTTCTGTTGTCTAGGCATGGTTTCCTTGGTTATCCAAATCAGGTTTTCCCAGACCAGAACAGGCTCAGGTCCCAGAGGGAAGAAATATTCAGTATCTGGTTTCCCTGCGGGTGTGTCTTAGAAAATTGCTCCACCCTTTGATGCCTCGGGTCACTGTGCTTTTCTGCCCAGCAGGTGATGCCTGTTAGCCTATAATTCTTGACTGGTGTGAGGAGGTATGGCCGTGTTCCCCCAGGCTCTGGGGTCTGGTTCTGAATGGAAAGGGCCCCACCCCTTTCCTCCTAGAGAAGACAGACCCCTCAGGTGGAGGTCATTAGCATTTCAATGGTCTCCCTCTCTGCTTGTGGTGTCTCCACTCTTCCCAGAGTCACAGCCCTGGAAACTGAAAATGGCTGGGGCTTTCTCCACTGAGCCAAAAAAGAAACAGATAGTCCCCTTCAGACCCAGTCCAAGGTGACCCTCTGGCTCTCCGAGGTCAGTTGTCACCCAAAGCCTCTGTCTGTTTTTTGGGGCTGCGTACCTGTAGTGAGCAGTTCACACTTGCTACTTAAAACCCAGTTGGAGCTCAGCTGAGCTGTATTCGCTTGCTGGGAGAGAGCTTCTCTGTGGCACCACACAGCTCCGCAGCTCGGGCTATGGAGGAGGGGGTCTCCCGACCTGGTTCCGCAGGTTTTACTTACAGATTTTATGCTGTGTTCTCGGGCATTCCTCCCAATTCAGGTTGGTGTATGATGAGTGGATGGTCTCGTTTGTCCCCCCGCAGTTATTCTGGATTATTTACCAGTTGTTTCTGGTTTTTTGTAGTTGTTCCAGGGGGACTACTTAGCTTCCACTCCTCTCTATGCCGCCATCTTGCCTGAGTCCTCTGTACTCTTCTTTTTGAGATACAAAGCTTCATAACCAGTTAGTAAAAATATTATTTTGTGTGTCTCTTTAAGAAAACAAGCTCTACAAAATCTGAAGGATTCTTTTCTAACGAATGGATTCACTGCAAGGACTGATTACATTTATCAAAATAAATTTTAAGAATATACCTATTGCATAGAGTATTCCAATATTGTTTATACAAGGAATATATAAGAGTTTGTTTCCATTGTACTGTACTATGTAAAGACATATGTTTGGACCTGATATATATTTATATATATATTTATTTAGAAAGAGAATTTTCTAAATATTTTCCTTGGGACTGTTCCAGTTTTCTAATGCTGCCATTACACAAAGTACCAGAAATGGATTGGCTTTTATAAAGGGGGTTTATTTGGTTACAAATTTACAGTCCTAATTTATTCCTTTAAACTGCCTTTGTCTCATCTTTGAAATAGAAAAACTTATTTGGAAAAGAATTATAGAAGTAGAATTTTAGAGCTGCAAGAGACTTTAGAGTTCTTTTATTCCAGTTTCTTAATTTTCCACTTGAAGAAATGGAAACCCAGAGAGTTTAAGCATCTTTTCTAAGGTTACTCAGCTAGAAGTAGAGCTCAGGTTTCTTAACTCTTATTTTTCTGCAATAACTTGTCTCCAATAAGTTAGACAACAAGTAAATGATAAGTTGGTAGAAATTTTAGAGATCTCTCAGTGTGCAAATATATATGGCCAGCTTCAAAGTTGATAGTGATTCCTCATTATTCTTTGTCATTTGTTTATTCCTATAGCAAAATGGAGTTGTATATTATAATCGCAATATGTAAATTATAAGCTAAAGTGATTTCTGCCTGAGATATCTATGTATGTATCAATAACATGTCCTTAATACCTATAGGTAACAAGGACCCATGTATAGTGACTAACTCCTGCAAGCATTGTAGGTGAAGAAAATGCTAGGGATTCTCCTATGACTTGTCTCCATTATGAAATCTAAAGATATCAGTGCTCATCTAGAGCATGAGAAATGAACATGCTCAGTAATGAGGTTTTGCTTCTCTACAATGATTTAACATCTGTCTCCTTAAATACTGTCCCCAAATACTAATGTATGGGTTTTTAAATGTCTCAATTGGGAAAAGACTGATTTAAAATAAAACTATAACAATTTGTATAAACACTAACAAGTTGTGAACTATTGAAGGTCATTAAGTATGCAGATATATTTTTATAATTCAAAGTCTTCCACCAACCATGTTTTGGGTTGTGATTATTTTTGAAAAAGAACTGAAGAGGCAAGATTGGCCTACCTAGATAAATAAATATTTTGAGGATAAAGATGACTGTAGCCAATGTGAACAACAGGGAAGAATAATCAGAAGTTCATGAATTGAAGTTTTGTGTAATTTTCTTGTCTGAAGAACATTTATTGTTAGCTTAAAGCAAGACTTTTGTTTTGTTCTGCTTTGTTTAAAAAGCTTACTATATGAAGCTTTACTAGAGCCTGGATTTCTGCTTTATAAATATAACATTGAGAAAGTCAATACAAACAAAAACTCAAAAATTCTTTCATGTATTCATTAACATAAATAACTTTAATGAAGTCTTGTTTCACTTATATGACTAAAACTAAAAGATTAAAACTAAATAGAACCCTAATTAATGATTTTCAGGATTGTCCAAAAGCTATTTGTGCATATAATTTTATGTCTTAGATACAAAATATACAAAGATTTTATTATTTTATCTATAAGTAAATAATGTTTGTACTTTGATACCTAAAACAAAGTAACAAATTGGTATGTATAGAAACACATTTCCTTTTGTTTTCAGGATATGAATTGCTTGAAGGCAGGAGTGATAAGCGCTTCAGAAATATCTGCATACAAGTAGCAAAGGATCATTCTTGGACTATATTCGAGGGCCTAACAAGATTCATTTGACTTTAAAAGAGCCAGTCCCAAAATGACACCCACTGCAAAAGTTTAAAAATTTCTAATCATACTGTACTTCAGTAATATTCTCAATACAATAACATTTGTGACCAATGCAGAGAAGCACTGGCTTGCCTCTGATATTTGCTATACTTACTACATTTGCCACACTTAAAAACCTTCTGTATCAGGATCCTTTAAGCATTGTATGGGAAATGATGAAAGAAAGCAGTTTGCTATGTTATTATCGCGTTAGTCATTCCTAGTAATTCTCTTTAAAATGACAAGCTTTAATGATAAGCTTTTATTTGAGATGTATCAGATAATCTCTAGTGTGACTGTTTTAAAATATATTTGCAATTCTTATTTTTCAAAAATAATCACTTTCAATTCAAAGTCAAAACTGTAAGAAGTTATTCATGCTAAGTGTTACAGCTTTCTGACACGTAGGAATAGTTGATGTGGGTGAAGCATCTATCTTGATGTTTTACATCTAGCTATTAGTCAGCTAATCCTCTTCCATACGTCACTGAAAATATTTTTATTCTGTCTGACAAAAATAAAAAAAATTACCTTAACTGTGACTAAAAATGTATTGCAGGTGACACATTAATGAGACTAATGGTTCTTGCCTTTTTCTTTAAAGTTTTCACATTCTTACCTTGGGTGAACCTAGAACTAGAGAGTTTAATAATTATACAAAGGATATCCTTTTCTTTTGGAACTCTGGGGAACAAGATTACAATAAAGTATTTCAGATCATCTTTTAATGTAAATTTAAAAACAAAAGAGACAAAGTAAATGCCATAACTATATACAAAAAGTCCACTTGGGCAAAATATTTGGAATGTGTCCAATCAGTCAGAGTAAAGCATGATAAAAAGGTAAAGACCAGCAATGCTCATACAGGGTTTAGGTCTGGTAAAGAAAAATTTTGACTCATCAAGAAAAATTCAGTTAACCCAAGTACCATGAAAGAAGAAATGTTAATACTGTTTTATAGCATTTGGATTTCAAAGAGATCCTGTCAGTTTATTCCATAATTGTTAAAGAGCAGTGGCTTTCAAAAATTTTTTTCACCATAATCAGGATTCAGTAGATACTTACCTACATATACATACACATGTATCTGGAAAAGTATTTACCCTATTTTATTTCCTAAAATGGTCACAACTGATAACTTAATTTCATTCTCACTAATTGATCACAACCTGCAATTTGAAAAATACCAACAATGATAAAGAGAATTTTCTAAATATTTTCTTTGGGGACTGTTCCGGTTTGCTAATGCTGCCATTATGCAAAGTACTAGAAATGGATCGGCTTTTATAAAGGGGGTTTATTTGGTTACAGATTTACAGACCTAAGGCTATAAAAGTGTCCAAACTAAGGCATCAACAAGAGGATACCATCACTGAAGAACAGCTGATGATATCCAGAACCCTCTGTCAGCTGGGAAGGCATGTGGCTGGCATCTGCTATTCCTTTGTTCCTGGGTTGTGTTTCAAATATGGCGTTCTCCAAAATGCCTCTGGGTTTCTCTTAACTCAGCATCTCCAAATATCCTTCTCTCTGCAGCTGTAAGCATCAGCAAGCATCTCCAAAAGTCTCTCTCAGCTGCTCTGAGCTCCCTCTGTCTGAACTCTCTTATAGGACTCCAGTGATCTAATTTAGACCCACCCTGAATGGGTGGGGTAATACCTCCATGGAAGTAATTTAATCAGAGATATCAGCCACAGCTGGTGTGTCACATCCCCATGGAAACACTCAATCAAAATGTTCTACCCAACGAGATTGTATTAAAAAATCATGGTGGAAAGCGCTGGAGGACGTTCCCTGTTGAGGTGTCGTGATGTGTGGGGACTGTGTGGAGAAGGAATATCCCAATCGGGGTAATACCTGCTTGGAGAATGGATCTTTCTTACTGAACTTTACAGGCTGTGCAGTATGCAACAAGCGGGATTTTATGCTGATCACAAACAAATCCTTGAAAGAAGAAGATGGAGAAGAAATAGTTACCTGTGATCAGTTGTGTAAGAATTGTCATCATGTAGTAGCCAGGCATGAGTACACATTCAGCATCATGGATGAATTTCAGGAATATACCATGCTGTGTCTGTTATGTGGCAAAGCTGAAGATACTATCAGCATTCTCCCTGATGACCCCCGGCAGATGACTCTGTTATTCTAAGCATCCTTCTGCTGTTCTGTTGTAATTATGTCTGGTTGGTTTACAATACCAGCAAGCCTGATGGTTTGTTTTACTTAGTTTCTATTGAAAATTCTTTGCTTTTTTTTTTTCAGCTTGAACTTATCTATTCTTTGAAAGAGAAAGTAATTTAGGGGATTGCTGCTCTGTAGAGCTGGGCTCTTCTATTGATGATATTCCTAGTTCATATTAGTGCAACCAAAATCAAGTGTCTTTATTAGCTGTTTTGTGGCTTAAAAAAAAAATTCACTAGAACGAGAACCTAAAATCTTGATTTCTAATGCCATTTTCTAAGAAAAGGAACCAGGGGTTCCTGGAGAAATGGCTGATTCTAGGAGGGCAGGAATTATGCAAGATATGCCTGGAACATCTTGTAGTGCCACAAAGTAAGGAAGTGTCAAAACAAAACAAATAACAACAACAACAACAAAAACCCCACAATGATAGGAATGTATCACAGGGCTATAGGAGCCAATTGAAAGAATTTCCAATGATGAGAGCTGGGACAATTTTAACAATAGACTAAAGTACTGTTGGATTATAACCTAAAGTATAAAATAAATATGAGTCCATACTGAAACAAAAAAATGATCAAATGAATAAATAAATGGGAAGAATAGACCAATATCCCGTGCAGTAGAATTCCAAATAATTTATGTAGTACTCCACTCCTAAGGAGGTGGAACATAACTCCTCACTTCTTAAGTGTGGACTGCACACAGTGACATCCTTCCAAAGAGTACCATATGGAAAGGCAGGGAGCAAAAGAGTAACTTCATAGTGGAGAAAACTAATAAACTACCTCAGCCAGGTGATCATGGTTAAAAGCATCAATGATAAGTCATGTTGATGGTATGTACTCTTGATACGATATGAGAAGGGCACTTTATCTTTGTGGTCTTTTTCCCCAAAACCTAAAATCCCAGTCTCATCATGAGGAAAACATCAGACAAATCCCATTTGAGTGGCATTCCACAAAGTAGCTGACCAGTACTCAAAACTGTGAAGGTCATCAAAAACAAGAAAGTCTGAGAAACTGTCACAGCCAAGAAGAGCTTGAGACATGGTGACTAAATGTAATGTGGGCTCCTGTACCAGAAAAAGGACATTAAGTAAAAACTAAGGAAATCTGAATAAAGTATGGATTTTAGTTAATAAAAATAAATAAATAGAATGATTTGAACTGCTCCAAAGGGATCTTAGAATAGTTGAAAGAGCACTGGTTTGGGGTTCATAAACCCTGGCATTAGTCTTCTGCCATTTGGACTTCAGTGTCCCAGTTCTGTAAACCTGGGCTTATAAAAATTGATCTACTTCCTTCACAGTCTTGTTAGGAGATCCAAGTGAATTAACAAGAAAGCATATAAAGTTCTGGATTCAATGAGGTGGCTTCAGTTAGTTCTCATTCTGAGACCAAAACTTAGAGGGTCAGATCGGAAACACAACTGTTTCCTCTTCATAGTTAAGAGAGTTGAAAATTCTGGACTAAACCTTAGCTTATGAGAGAAACAGTGAGCAAAGTGAGCGGTGTTCATTATTGTTACCAGGGAAAAACTTGGTTGTATAGCAGCAATTCTCATAATACTAAGGTTTATTGAGGGCTTACCATGTGCCAAGACCTGCTTTTAAGAATTTTACTCATTTAATCCTCATTACCAACTCCATGGGGTAGTTTACTATTGTTATTCCAGTTTTAGAGTCAAAGAATTTAAGGCACAAAGAAGTTAAGTAACTTGCTCAAGTTCACACACCTAATACAGTGACTTCCTCTCAACAAAAGTGTTGGGGAAACATGAACTATAAAGGGTCTAGCAACGTTAGCAAGAGGTTGAAAAGTATTGGTGGCAGTACTCTGATGAATCTAGGTTATTTGAACCAAGATTTGTTATTTAGAAAAGTTAACAGTTGCTTCTTAGGGATCAGTTGTTTTATTCCTGGGAAATGTTTTCCATTGTGCTACAAATCTCTATCTGACCTGCTAAGGAAACAATTTTGTGAAGTGAATCCAAAAAGCAGAAAAGATGCTTCATTACTTTAAATAGTAGTGCTAAGCCTACTATAGCCTCTGAATTGTCCATTTTTTGATTTTGGAATGCTGCCAGCTTACTTATTCGGAGCTCAAGAGTATGATCTCATACGCTCCTACCAACATTCTCATGCATTGCAGAATGTATAATTGTTATCTTTTTGTTTTGGACTTTATATTACAAAATTGTAAAGATTCTATCCTATTTCATTATCATTAAACAAAAAATTGTGCTGTGAAAAAAAAAAAAGATCATGGTGGAGGATCTAAGATGGCGGCATAGAGAGGAGTGGAAGCTAGTTAGTCCCCCTGGAACAACTAATTAAAAAACCAAGAACAACTAGTAAATAAGCCAGAATAACTGTGGGGGAACAAATGTGACCTTCCACTCATCATACCTGAATTGGGATGAATGCCTGAGATCACAGGATAAAATCTGTAAGTAAAAACTGCAGACCCGAACCTGGAGAACCCTCCATCCACAGCCTGAGCTGCAAAGCCTTGTGGTGCGAGAGAGAAGATCTCTCCCAGCAAGCGAATATAGCTCAGCTGAGCTCCAGCTGGGGTTTTAATTAGTGCTTGTGAACTGCTCACTACAAGCTACAAATCCACAACAAGACGTCAGAGGCTTTGGGTGATGACTGACCTTGGGAGCCAGAGGGTTGCTGCATACTAGCCCTGAAAGGGACTTTCTTCCGTTTCAGCTCAGTGGAGAAAACCTCAGCCATTTTCAGTTCCCAGTGCTCTGACCCAGACAAGGGTGGAGATAGCACAGGCAGAGAGAGACCATTGAAATGCTAATGACCTCTTTCTAGGGGGTCTATCTATTTGAAGAGGAAAGGGGTGGGACCCAGCTCTACTACCTGCCTTCCATTCAGAACCAGACCCCAGAGCCTGGGGGAAAACAGCCACAGGCCACAGCTCCTTATACCAGTCTGGAATTACAGGCTGACAGGCATCACCTGCTGGGCAGAAAAGCACAGTGACCTGAGGCATCACAGGGTGTACCAGTTTTCTAAGACAAACCCTCAGGGAAACCAGATACTGAATATTTCTTCCTTCTGGGAACTGAGCCCCTTCTGATCTGGGAAAACCTGATTGGGGTAACCAAGGAAACCGTGCCTAGACAACAGAAAACTACAACCTACACTAACAAAAATGAAGTTATGGCCCAGTCAAAGGAACAAACTTACACTTCAACTGAGATACAGGAATTTAAACAACTAATAATAAGTCAATTCAAAAAGTTTAGGGAAGATATGGTGAAAGAGCTGAACTATATAATGAAAACACTGGGCTTACACAAGGTAGAAATTGAAAGTTCGAGAAACCAACTGGCATAATTTATGGAAATGAAAGGCACAACACAAGAGATGAAAGACACAATGGAAACGTACAACAGCAGATCTCAAGAAGCAGAAGAGAACACTCAGGAACTGGAGAACAAGGCACCTGAAAGCCTACACACAAAAGAACAGATAGAGAAAAGAATGGAAAAATAATAGCAAAGTCTCTGGGAACTTAAGGACAAATCGAAAGGTAAGAATGTATGTGTCATTGGTGTCCCAGAAGGAGAAAAGGGAAAAGGGGCAGAAGAAATAATAGAGGAAATAATCAATGAAAATTTCCCATCTCTTATGAAAGACATAAAATTTTGGATCCAAGAAGTGCAGAGTACCCCAAACAGAATAGATCTGAATAGGCCTACACTAAGACACTTAATAATCAGATTATCAAACATCAAAGATAAAGAGAGAATCTTGACAGCAGCAAGAGAAAAGTGATCCATCACATACAAAGGAAGCTTGATAAGATGATGTGCGGATTTCTCAATAGAAACCATGGAGTCAAGAAAGAAGTGGGGTGATATATTTAAGATACTGAAAGAGAAAAACCACCAACCAAGAATCCTATATCCGGCAAAACTATCCTTCAAATATGAGGGAGAGCTTAAAATATTCTTTGACAAACAGACCATGACAGAGTTTGTGAACAAGATTCCTGCTCTTCAGGAAACACTAAAGGAAGCACTGCGGATAGAAAGGAAAAGACAGGAGTGAGAGGTTTGGAAAACAATTTCGGGAGATAGTAGCACAGCAATGTAAGTACACTGAACAAAGATGACTGTGAATATGTAACTCAGGGAAACCTAGGGTGCTCAACAATTGTAACAAAAGGTACAAATATGTTTTTACATGAGGTAGAACAAATGAATGTCAACATTGCAAGGTGTTAAAAATAGGGTGGGATTGGGGGGAAAATACAATCAGTGTAAACTAGAGACTATAATTAACAAACATTGTATTATGCTTCGTTTAATACAACAAAGACAATATGCCAAAGCTAAATGCGTATGGGGGGGAGGATAGGGGAAGGGTATGGGACTCCTGGCACTGGTGATACTGTCTGACTCTTTATTCTACTTTATTCTCCTTTTGTCGCTTTCTAGCTATCAAGTTTTTTTTTTTGTATGGTTTTTCTCTTTTCTTTTCTTTTTCTTTTGCCTCTCTGCCTTTGACTCTTCCCCCTTCTTTGTGGAAGAAATGGAGACGTCCTTCTATAGATAGTGGCGATGGTGCTGAATACATAAATACGTGACTATACAGGGAACCAATGATTGTTTACTTAGGACGGAATGTATGGTGTGTGAACAAAACCATCTTAAAAGAAATGGATTTATGAAGAAACCTTGAGGGCACTATATTGAGTGAAATAAGACAGACACATAAAGGCAAATATTGCAGGGTCTCACTGATATGAACTAATTATAATATATAAACTCATAGACATGAAATATAAGTTACCAGGATATAGAAGGAGGCTAAAGAATGGGGAGTGGTTGCTTATTATGAGCAGAAAGTTCAACTAGGGTGAACTTAAATGTTTGGAAATGGACAGGGGTGATGGTAGCATGTTGTGAGAATAACTAATAGTGCTGAAAGGTGTGTGAAGGTGGTGGAAAGGGGAAGCTCAGAGTCATGCATGTTGCCAGAAGGAAAGTTGGAGGTTAAAAAATGGAAATGTATAAAACAGTGAATCTTGTAATGGACAATGTCCATGATTAACTATACAAATATTAGAAATCTCTCTCATGAACTAGAACAAATGTATGACACTATAACTAGAAGTTAATAATACAGAGGCATATAGAGAAAAAATATATACCTATTGCAAACTATATACTACAGTTACTAGTATTTTAACATTCTTTCAAAAACAGTAACAAATGTACTATACCAAAACTATGAATCAATAATGGAGGGGGGCATGGTTAGGCATATGGGAGGATCTGAGTTTCCTATTGTTTTGTCTTTATTTCTTTTCTGGAGTAATGAAAATGTTCTAAAAATTGAAAAAAAAATTAATTGTGGTGCTGGATGCACAGCTGTATGATGGTACCATGGGCAATTGATTGTACACTTTGGATCTTTGGATAGTTATATGGTAAGTGAACAATCTCAAAAAAAAAAAAAAAAAAGATCATGGCTTTGTGGGGACATAATATATCCAAACTGGCACAGGAACTTAGAATTTAAATGTTGCCATTTTATTGGTCTCACCTAGGTCTTGTTATCAACAAAAATTGTACTGGCTCCAAAATCTTCTATACAGGCATCTTGCTCTCAGACTACAATATTCTTTCCTTCTAGGTTATATGCCTAAGTACCCCCATTACAATTCTTCAGTTACAGTGAGACCACATGGATTTGCTTCTCACGTCTGTTTTTTCTTTCTTAGCCAACTTAAAAGTCCATGGTCCAACATTATAATCACATCCTGAAAACATACTCAATTCCAAGTCTCTTCTTCACTTCATAGTACTTGTGCCAGTTTGGATGTATTATGTCCCCCAAAGCACTATGTTCTTTGATGCAGTCTTGTGGAGGCAGACGTATTAGTGTTGATTAGGTTGGAACCTATTGATTGAGTGTTTTCATGGAGATGTGACTCAATCAACCGTGGGCAAGACCTTTGATTGGATAATTTCCATAGAGGTGTTACCCCACCCATTGAGGGTGGGTCTTAACTGAATCACTGGAGTCATATAAAAGTGTTCACAGAGAGAAGGAGGTGCTGTAGCCAAGATAGACACTTTGAAGAATGCACAGGAGCTGAGAGAGGAGCTGGAACACAACCTGGGTTCAACAGACACCAGCCACATACCTTCCCAGCTAACAGAGGTTTTCTAGATGACACTGGCCTTTCTTCAGTGAAGGTATACTGTGTTGATGCCTTCATTTGAACATTTTCATGGCCTTCAGCCTGTAACTTTGTAACTAAATAAACCCCCTGTGCCAGTTTGAATGTGTTATGCCTCCCAAAACACCATTATCTTTGATGCAATCTTGTGTGGGCAGATGTATTGGTGATGAGATTGTAATTGTTTTAGTGTTTCCATGGAGATGCAACCCAGCCAACTGTAGCTGATAACTCTGATTGGATAGTTTACATGGAGGTGTGGCCCTGCCCATTCAGCATGGGCCTTGATTGGTTTATTGGAGCACATATAAGCTCAGACAGAAGGAACAAGCTTGCTACAGCCAAGAGGGACACTTTGAAGAATGCACAGGAGCTGAGAGAGGAGCTGCAGATGAGAGACAGTTTGAATATGGCCATTGAAAACAGACTCTTGCTCTGGAGAAGCTAAGAGAGGACAAATGCCCCAAGAGCAACTGAGACTGACATTTTGAAGAGGAGCTGCTCCCTAGAGAGGAATGTCCTGGGAGAAAGCCATTTTGAAACCAGAACTCCGAAGCAGACGCCAGCCACATGTCTTCGCAGCCAACAGAGGTTTTCCGGACAACATTGGCCATCCTCCAGTGAAGCATTAGCAAACCAGAACACCATCTTTATAAAAGCCAGTCTATTTATGGTATTTTGCATTCTGGCAGCATTATTTTCCCACCAGCAATATATGAGGGTTCCAATTTCTCCATATCCTTGACAACACTTGTTATTATCTTTTTTATTATAGCCACTCCAGTGGGTATGAAATGGTATCTCATTGTGGTGTTTTGATTTGCATTTCTCTAATGACTAATGATGTTGAGATTTTTCATGTGCTTATTGGCCATTTGTATATCTTTGGAGAAATATCTATTCTAACACTTTGTCCGTTTTTAAATTTGGTTATCTTTTTTTTATTGAGTTGTAATAAATACCAGTCCCTTATCAGATGTGATTTACAAATAATTTCTCCCATTCTGTGGGTTGTCTTTGCACTTTCTTGATAGTATCATTTGCAGCACAAGAGTTTTTAATTTTAATGTTGTCAAATTTATCTATTTTTTTCTTTTGTTGCTTCTGCTTTTAGTGTCATTTCTAAGAAACCATTGCTTAATATAAGGTCATGAAGATCTACTAACATGTTTTCTTCTAAGAATTTTATAGTTTTAGCTCCTGCATTTAGGGCTTTGATCTGTTTTGAGTTAATTTTTGTGTGTAGTATAGAGAAAGGATTCAACTTTTGCATGCGGATATCCAATTGTCCTAGCGTCATTTGTTGAAAGGACTGTTCTTTCCCTATTGAATCATCTTGGCACTCAGGGATGATTTACATATTATCAAATCCAATATTCATTTTTTTCTCCATATCTTATTTGATGTCTCAGCCATGTTTGACACAGTTGGTCATTCTTTCCTTCAAATACTCTACTCTCTTGGTTCTCTTTTCACTTAACTTGCTATTTCTTTCTCATCTTTATGGGTTCCTTATTTTCCACCAAGCTTCTAAATGTTGGATTTCCAGTTACTACAGCTGCATAACAAATTACCTAAAACTTAGTGGCATAAAACAATCACTTATTAGGCAAAACAGGGACCACTTATCTCTGGGTTCTCAGCTGAAAAATTCAAGCTGAGGAATGGAATCATCAGGCCTATTTGCTGACATGTCAGGTAGATGTTAGCTTTTGGCTGGGGCCTCAGTTCCTATCCACATGAGCCTATCTATGTGGTTTCTCCATGTGATTTCTCCACATAGACTATTGTGAGCTTCCTCAAAGCATGGTGTATGAGTTCCAAAAGCAAACATTCCAAAAGAGAGAGAAGCTGGTGGGGAGCCATGTGGCATTTTATAACTGAACCTCAGCCACAGAACATCATTTTGCCACATTTTTTTCTGGTGGAGGAGGGCAAAGTAGTCATTAAGTCTCATCCAAGTTCAAGGCTGGGGAAACAGACTCCACCTTTGTATGGAAGGTTCTGAAAGAGCATATAGGACTGTAAATATTGCTGTGTTGTTTTTAAGAAAACAGTCTGTTCTGGCCACACAATTCACATCATTCCCACATGCAGAATACACTAACCTCCTCCTGAGACCTCCTAAATTCTTAACCCATTATGGTATCAGCCTCAGGCTTGAGGTCTAGGATCTCATTGAGATCAGGTCCGGGTGTAGATAAGATTCCTTGGGTGTGGTTTCTTGACTATAGCTCCTCGTATATAGTTCCTCTTGATCTGAAAACCTGTGAACCAGAGATAAATTATCGGCCTCCTTCCTCACCACTATCCAACATAAAATGCTAATGCATAGGATAACCTTTTCATTCCCAAAAGGGGAAACTGGGAGGCAGATAGAAGTCATTGGTTCCTGTTCTGGTTTGCTAATCCTGCCGTTATGCAAAATACAAGAAATGGACTGGTTTTTATAAAGGGAGTTTATTTCATTACAAATTTAGTTCTAAGGCCATAAAGGCGTCCAAACTAAGGCACTGAAGAATGGCCGATGGTGCCCGGAACACCTGTAAGCTGGGAAGGCACATGGCTGGCATCTGCTGTTCCTTTGCTCCTGAGTTGCATTTCAAAGTGGCATTCTCGAAAATGTCTCTGGGGCTCCCTTAGCTTCTCCAGGACAAATTCTGGGCTTCACTTCTTAGCTTATCTCCTCCAAACCTCCTTCTGTCTGCATCTCCAAGCGTCTCCAAGCATCAGGGTCTGTGTCAACTCTTAGCTTCTCTCTTAAATACTCCAGTGAACTAATCAAGACCCACCCTGAATGGGTGGGTCCACACCTCCATGGAAATAATTCAGAGTTATCACCCACAGTTGGATGATTCACATCTCCATGGAAACAATCAAAAGTTTCCACCCAACAAGACTATTAAAAGTTCATGGCTTTTTGGGGGACATAATATATCCAAACCAGCACAGTTCCTAACCATTCTCCTTTTTCTTTATATATTCTCCCTAGCTGATCTTTTCAATTTCAATAGCTTTAAATACTATCTATACATTTTTGACTCCCAAATTTCCTGACTTTTCTGAGCTCCAGACTAGAATATTCAGTTAACCACTTGACACCTTCACTAGGTGTTCTAGTTTGCTAATGCTGCCGGAATGCAAAACACCAGAAATGGACTGGCTTTTATAAAAGGGGGTTTATTTGGTTACACAGTTACAGTCTTAAGGCCATAAAGTGTCCAAGGTAACACAACAGCAATCAGGTACCTTCACTGGAAGATGGCCAATGGCGTCCAGAAAACCTCTGTTAACTGGGAAGGCACGTGGCTGGAGTCTGCTCTGGAGTTCTGGTTTCAAAATGGCTTTCTCCTAGCATGTTCCTCTCCAGGCTGCAGTTCCTCAAAAATGTCACTCTTAGTTGCACTTGGGGTATTTGTCCTCTTTCAGCTTCTCCGGAGCAAGGGTCTGCTTTCAATGGCTGTCTTCAAACTGCAATTTCTCTCTCAGCTTCTGGGCGTTCTTCAGAGTGTCCCTCTTGGCTGTAGCAAGCTCACTCCTTCTGTCTGAGCTTATATAGTGCTCCAGTAATCAAGGCCCACCTTAATGGGTGGGGCCACACCTCCATGGAAATTATCTCATCAGAGTTATCACCTACAGTTGGATGGGGCACATCTCCATTGAAACACTCAAAGAATTCCAATTTAATCAGCACTAAAATGTCTGCCCCACAAGACTGCATCAAAGAATATGGCTTTTTCTGGGGGACATAATACATTCAAACCAGCACACTAGGATATCACACAGATATTTCCATTTTAACCTGTTAAAATGAATTCTTATTTTCTGCTTTATCCTACTGCAAACTTGTTCTCCTGGCTTTCCCAGCTAGTTGAATGATCTCACTCTTTACCTAGTTGCTCAGACCAAAACCCAGGACTCAACCTTAGTTCTGTTCTCTTCCTCACCAATATATCTAATTAGCAGCAAGTTCCAAATTTTCTTTCTCCAAAATATACTCATTTTTTTCATCTCACATGGATTACAACAGTCTCCTTATTGGTCAACCTTCTTCATTGCTCTTATTTCTTTGGCACATCAGTCAAAATCATATTTTAAGCCATATGTCTGGTTGTGGCACTCTCTTGCTCACAATCTTCAGTGACTTCCCACTGCACTTTGAGAAATCCACATTCTTTACCATGGTCTAACGGCCCACTTGACTGGCCTGTGCCCATCTCTCTGACCTTTACCCATGCCACTTTCCCTCTCATCACTAGGCTTAACTTTGTTAAGCTCGAGTACACCAAGCTGTCAAAAAAGGAGCTGTACACATGCTATTCCCTCTGCCTGGAATACCGTCTTCCAACTCTCCACCCCATGACTAAGTCTTTCTCATCCTTCAAAGTGTGGCATTCCTGACCATCCTAAATAGGTACCCTCTCTATTATTCTCTATCATTATACTCTGTTTGGTTCCTTTACAAAACACCCTAATTTTAACTTATATCCTTCTTATTTGTTTCCTTATTTATTATCTGTCTCTCTAATTAGATTGTAAGCCCCACTAGATCAGGGGCTGGTCTGTTAGTCACCAAGGTATACCCAGTGCCTAGCAGTTAGTATGCACTCAGTAAAAATTTCTTCAATATTTTGTTTAAAGTTATAATTTTGTTTTGAGACAATATATTAAGAAGCAATGAATAATTATTATTAATGTTAAAGGCAGTACTTCCTAATTCTTGCTGAATTAGTTGTTTATTTTTCTCTTTCAGCAATTGCCCTTCCTTTTTGGCAGCTGCTTTAGCTAGAGCCACATCAGACGAAGTCCTTGAGAGTGATCTTTCTGTACATTATATACCAAAGGAAATGGATGGCACAGAAGGGACTGTGGGTGAGTGCCCTGTACATTATTTAAAAATAATAAAATCTTCACAGAAAACATCTTCAAAATATAATATCTAATTACATTCACCCACTGGTTGATTATATAATGGTAGTGAGAGAAAACTACAAAACAAATTTTTAGAAAATAAATCAATAAAGGAAGAAAGAGGAGAAAAAATAAAGATGTGTCATGAAAAGTGTAGAGTGATATATGGAAAGTAACTGAAGCAACAGGAGATTGTCATAAATAACATCAGGATAAATGAAATGGGTGAAGAAAAGGAAGACACAACATAAAAAGATAAGCAGGTGAGGGCGGAGAGTGAGTGAAATCCGTTTAAAATTTTTAGCTTACCTTAAGACTCCAAATAAAAATTCAGACAAAAATTCAAGAAACTGTTGCAATGAAACTTCTCATTAATTATATGAAATTTTATATCTAATAATAAACAGAGCTCTTTAAGACAGATACATAATCTGTAATTTAATTGGATGGATCACTGTACACTTTTTTCCCAGCCAAATTATGAGGCTCTATGTATTAATGAAAGTATATTTATTAATGTATTAAGCTTATACATATTTGACAGGCTCTCAAGAAATACTGATTTTGTAAAAATAGGGAATTACTATTCAAAATTAAGAAATTTTTAGTATTTTCTGCTATTTGTTCTATTTTAAGCATTTGCCTTTAAACATGGTACACAAGGAAGCATGTATTAATGAATTAGAATAACTAGATTCCAGACAATGTGAGGGTAGATATAAAAGAAGTAAACATTCCTGTTCTTCCTTTATCTCTAAACTTTTTTTTTTTTTTTGACAGAAAATTGGCAAGGAATGAATTTCTCTGTTTATTTTTACTGATAGTAATTAACTCACCTGGAACCAAATTGTTTCGATGGAATTCCTGCTACAGTGCATAGGCATTTGTCTTTCCTCTGGTACTAATGCATAAACTAAAAGCACTGTAATGAAATGAGGAGGGAGATTAAATTCTGCTTCACTGCAGCTAGAATAATGGCTGACTCAGCTCCAGCTCAGTTCAGTGACATTAATGACTGATGAGTAATTTACAGCTGTGAGGGGGTGGATTGCTGCTTTGGACAATTTTCTCTTTTTTGCACCCCTTTTTAAATTTTATATTATTTTTCCATTTCAAGCAGCAGTTATTTACGTACGGATGTTCTACACCACTACCTGAAGTAGAATATTTAATGTAGCAAAAGTGAAGTGTTGCCCATCATACTTGGTAAGACTTTTCTGACCCCTTTCCCCCATAAGATAGAAAAAAAATGAAATGAAGCATTTTTCTTTTGGTGTGGGTATCATCAGTCATTCTGATTCTATATTTTTCCAAGAGATTACCCAATAATGTCTCTTTGCCCCATTAATGTGATTCAGACTGTTCTATAATTCTAACTATTTGCAAACCCTTAATCTATTTAACCCAAATTACTCAGTGTGAACTGTATGGAGGAGAATCTCTACAGGGCATATTGTGTTTGTCCATACATCTGATTGGGGAAATGAACACAGCAAATAAGGCCTGCTGTCACTGGCTTAAAGCCTGTGAAGCTCCCACTTACCGCCTTTTGCCTCTCTTCTTGGTTGTTTCCAAAAATAGACTTTTTATTTAAAAATCCTGAACTTAAAAGTTACTTTCATGTTCATCTAATCCCTAACAGAATGTTTAATAAGTGACTTGTATATTTGACTTTCTCAAATTCATTTTGGCAGACATAACTCCTGTCCAGACAACTGAAAACCAATTTGAAATGCCCCAATGTAAAAATTAGAAATAGGAAGGGAGGAATGATCACTTATACAGAGTAAGTTAAAAGAATTGTGAAAAATTTGTTGAAAGAAATTTTAAACATGGATATTTTCTAGAATATAAATCAATGGAGTTTACATAATAAGAGACTGAGAAAATTGTCAAGAATCTCTGATGCCACAGATGAATATTTTCTAAAATCAGATAATTCAAATGCTTTTTAAAATTAGTGGTCCAACTCCACAGAGAAAGAAGAAACATTTGCATACCATAACACTGATAACAAAACCTGCCTAAGTCCTAATCAAGATGGTGGAGTGAAAAGCTTCAAGGCTCTGTCACCTCACAGAGGCTATGAACAACAAGCAGGAACAGGCAGAAACAGCTTTCTAATAATTCCAGAAAACAGATATAGGACTGCAATAACAGGGTGAGTGCTGAATCAAGAAAAAGGCCACTTAAAAATGGTAAGATCTCATGGCACCCTGGCTGGCCTCTCTCCCACACCTTGTCTGTCCATGTTTCCATTGCACATCCCTGGTCCCAGCTCCAGAGAAGAGTAACCCTTGTGCACTGGGAGAATGTATGTCTGGCCAATCTATATGGTGGCCCAAAGGTCTTCACATATCAGAACTTGCCCTGCATGTAGAAGGCAGCTCATGGAGCTCTCCTACAGAAAGCAGTGAAATGGCTGTCTGGGGCAAGGGATTGCTGGTTATAGGATATACAGTGCAGTGCCTGGGACCATGAGGAAGCTGTTTCCTACGAAAGCAGGGACACTAGTATCCATGTAAATGGGAGAATTCTGGGATCACATGCACATGCCTAAGACATGTGCAGAAAGGACCTGGGAAGCTCTGAAGCTTGGGCCTAGAGCTATTCTCCAAACTCATTGTAAGGATGAGCTCTGAAGGAGAGCAATCATGCAGGTCAATCTGCAAACACTAGGAAAGGTGTTTTCTTTTATTCCTTCCTCTTTTTTTCTTGCTAACTCCTGGTATTCAAGGAAAGCTCTGTCATAACTTTAGCTGGGTACAAACTTAAGGAACAGATGTTGCAGAGCCTATATTTCAGAGATAGCACATGACAATATCAAAATGTCCATGTTTCAATCATAGATTACAAAACATATAAAGAAATAGGAAGCGAAGGCCCAGGCAAAGGAAAAGATTAAGGCGTTAGAAACCATCAAAGAAGAGGAACAGGACTGGGACATTCCAGTCAAAGGCTTTAAATAAACAGTACTAAATATGCTTAGAGAACTGAAGGAAAACATGGCCAGAGCACTAAAGGAAATCAGGAAAATGACAGATGAACACAGAAAGACTATCACTAGAGAGATGGAAATTTGGAAAGGAACCAAACAAAGCGAAGACCACAATAAAAGAAACAAAAAATTCCCTAGTGGACCCTTCCTCCTATGTGGGACATGACTCCCAGGAATGTAAATCTCCCTGGCAACACGGGACATGATGACTCCCGGGAATGAGCCTGGACCCAGCATTGCAGGATTGAGAAAATCTTCTTGACCAAAAGGGGAAGAGAAATGAAACAAAATAAAATTTCAGTGGCTGAGAGATTTCAAATGGAGTTGAGAGGTCACTCTGGAGGGTATTCTTAGGCATTATATAGATATTCCTTTTTAGTTTTTAGTGTATTGGAATAGCTAGAAGGAAATACCTGAATGTGTCAAACTGCAACCCAGTAGCCTTGATTCTTGAAGATGATTGTGTAACTGTATAGCTTACATGGTGTGACTGTGTGATTGTGAAAACCTTGTGGCTCACAATCCCTTTATCCAGTGTATGGAAAGATAAGTAGGAAAATGGGGACAAAAATTAAATTTAAAATAGGTGGGATGGGGGTGGTGATGGAATGTTTTAAGTGTTCTTTTTTACTTTTATTTTTATTCTTTTTATTTATTTTTTTGGAGTAAGGAAAATGTTCAAAAATTAATTGTGGTGATGAGTGCACAGCCGTATGATGGTACTGTGAACAATTGAGTGTACTCTGTGGATGATTGTATGGTATGTGAAGATATCTCAATAAAACCGAATTAAAGAAAACAACAGGTGGAGAGAGAGGAGACAGAGAAGTTGGTAGTTTGCAAACCAACCAGAGGTGCTGTTGGCTTCCCAGAGCCACTACTGCTTGATTTCTGACTTCTAGGGCCACTGTTGTCTCCTGAATATGTGCATAAATAGTACTTATATTGTTTATACTACTTATACATCTGCCATCTTGTGGGATATTCCAATCTAGCTTTCTGTATGTCTGTCTGTATCTATCTATAAAATTGTTGTGAGGGACAGTTAGGTGTTGTCAGTTATTTTGAACAATGTTGCAGTGAATATTTTTATACACATGGTAGGTGTACAAATGTGGGAACTTTTATACTTACTTGGACTTGACATTGCTGGAATGTAGGGGATGCCTATCTTTGACTTATGAATATTGCAAAATTGTTCTCCAAAGTTGTTGTTTTCTTTAATAAATTTACTTTACCACCAAAAAAAAAAAAAAAATCCCTAGTGGGGTTCAATAGTGGATTAAAAATGGCAGAAGAATCAGTGAACTTAAAAATAAGATAATTTAAATCATCCAGTCTGAGGGGCAGAAAGAGGAAAATAATGGAGAAAAGTGAACAGAGCCTTAGGAAACTTTTGGGACACTACCAAGCATACCAGTATACCAAGAAAAGAGAGAGAGAAATGGGGCAGAGAGATATTTAAAGAAACTATGGCTGAAAATTTCCCAAACTTAATGAAAAACATGAATATACACATGCAAGTTGCTCAACAAAATCCAAACAGGATAAACCTAATAGACCTACACCATGTCATGCTATAATCAAACTGTTAAATGCCAAAGATAAAGAGAGAATTTCGAAAGCTGCAAGGGAGAAACAACATGCCACATACAAGGGGGTCTCTGTAAAGAGTAAGTGCCGATTTCTCATCGGAAACCATGGAGGTGAGAAAGCAGTGGGAAGAAATATTTAAATACTGAAAGCAAAAATTGCCAACCAAGAATCCTGTTGGGAAAAACTGTCTTTGAAAAATGAGGGAGGAATTCAGACATTTCCAGATAAAGAAGAGCTGAGGGACTTTGTCACTACTAGACCGGCCCTACAAGAGATGCTAAAGGGAGTTCTGTAGGTTGAAAGGAAAGCACACTAGACAACTGACTGAAGTCACATGAAGAAATAAAGATCTCTCATAAAGATAATGAAATGGGTAAATATAAATACCAGGACTATTATATTTTTGTAGCTATACTTTTTACTTCCTACAGGATCTAAAAGGCAAATGCATAAAACGTAATGATAAATCTATGGTTTTGGACTCAGTGTACAAATACATAATTTGTGACAAGAACTACATAAAGGTGGGGACAGAGGGATATAGGAATATAGTTTACATATGCTATTGAAGTTAAGTTTGTATCAAAGCAAATGAGACTTAAAGATTTAGGATGTTAAATTTAAGCTCCATGATAACCACACAGAAAATATCAGAGGATATGCAAACTCATGGAGACAGAAAGTAGAAGGCAGGTTACTGGGGGTGGGGTGGGGGGGTAATGGGGAATTAACGCAAAATGAGCGTAGGGTTTCTGTTTGGGGTGAGGGGAAAATTCTAGTAATGGATGGTTGATTTAGTTTTCTAGCTGCTACAAGCAATACCATACCATGTGCTTGGCTTAACAACAGGAATTTTCTGGCTCATGATTTCAGAGGCTAGAAGGCTTGCTTCCTGCCACAGTCGGTATCTTCTGGCTGGCTGGCAATCTTTGGGGCTCCTTGGCTTTTCTGTGACATGGCAATGCATATGGCCATGTCTTCTTTCTTCTCGGAGTTCCACTGACTTCAGGCCACTTGCTGCTTCCCATGGTTTCTTTTTCCATCTGACTTTCACTCAGCTTATAAAGGACTCCCGTAAATCTGGATTAAAGCCCAACCTGATTTAGTTGGGCCACACCTTAACTGAAGTACGGTAGGAACTCATTTTACATGACCAGTATGTTCCAAAACCCTTTGTGTAATTTGAAAATCACACATAACAGTGAAACGCATTATTTAAGTATTTCTTACATGAAAATGTCACACATTTTTAATAAATAATAAACCACTCCAATAAGTAAGCAGAATTAATCATAGAAATAATTTAAAAAAATTTTTAATTCTCCCTTATGCATGCGCCACAGCAGCCTGCACTGCCCCCTCCCCCAGAGGAAAAAAATCAGGGACAGCCAATGGGAGGCTGGGAAGGCACCGGGGGTGGTATTGCTGGAGACCCTGGCTGGGTTGGCCTTCTGCCCCATCACCCCCTCCACTGCCATGCTCCCTAGCTCTACACAGAGTAGGCATATAGCAAGCCCCATTATTTAACAAGTATTTCTTATATGAACATGCCTATCACAGATTTTTTAAATAAATAAGGCAAATAAACACTCAATTAACAATAAGTAAACAAAATTAATCACAGAAATAACTTTTAAAAATCTTAGTTCTCTGCCTTTATTTTTTTCAATTGCCAATCATGTGTGTTGAGTTTGTATCAAACAAGTAATCCTACTGTAATATCTTTAAGAGAGCTTATCGTAGGGTCCATACCCACCAGAATGCAGACCAAGCCCAAGAACATATCCATACTGGGGTACACAATTCAATCTATAGCTATGGTGGTGAGAGTTCTGCAACATTGTGAAAGTGACTAGTCCCATTGAATGGTATGGTTGGGACAGGAAAAATTATATTGTATATATGTTTCCAAAGTTTAAAAAACAAAAAGAAGCTAAAGAGATAATGACAATTAAATGTATGATACTGGATTGGGTCTAAGAATGGAGCAGAAAGGCTGAAAAGGTATTAATTGGTACTTAAGAAAAAAATTGGAATATAGAATGTAAGTTTTATATCAATGTTAAATGTCTTGAACTTGATAACTGCATTTCAGATGATTACATAAGTGAATACCCTTGTCATTAGGAAGTGTACATGGAAGTATTATGTGTTCAAGGAGTATGATGTCTGCAACCTGCTCTCAAGAATGTTCAGAAGACAGGTAGATAGAATGATATGGCAAAAGTGGCAAAGTATTAAAATTGTTGGATCTGGGAATCTGGAGGTGGGGTGGGGGTATGCTGGAGTTCTCTATATGAGGTTTCTATTAGTTTTGCAAAATAAAAAGTTAAAAGGAAAAAAAATCCCTGCCTAACACAAAACTAAAAAAGGAAATGAGAGACCAATCTTGGTAATCCAGGTAAAAAATCTTAAGTAAAATACATGTATATTATACAGTACAATAGTTAATTCATTCAATGAGTATTTTATTGAGGTCTACCATATAGCAGCATTGTGCTGGTGAAACAGCAATGAACAAAACAAAAATATTGGAACTCTATTAGATAACATATGTTAATAATGGAAAAAAAAAACCTTAATGTCTACAGATATCAAAAGAAGCATTTGATAAAATTAAATATCCGCTCCTAATTACAGAAAAAGATTCTTAATAAAATAGGACTAAATGGATACATCTTGGACATGGTAGGACAAAATTTGGTTTAGCATTTAAGCATAATGATGATGAAGAATTCCCATCATAGCACTGCAGAATATTTTGGTTGCAAGTGACCACCAACACAACTCAAACTGGCTTCAGCAAAAGAGACTTTATTGGCTACCCTCCAGAGTTAGGGCTGACTTCCAGCACAGCTAGATTCAAGGCTTCAAATGATGTCAGCAGAATCTGGCATTTCTCCAGGTTTCAGCTCTATTCTCCCCTATTCTGATTTTATATGTAGGCTCCATGTGGTGACAAGATGGCTGCTAAAAGTACCCGGTTTTCATCTGCTCAGGTTCAAGTTAAACAGGAAAAAAAGAGTAGCTTTTCTCAGTTGTTCTTACATAAGCCCCAGGATTTACTCTAATTGGCCATCTTGGATCATTTCCCATTCCTGAACCAATCACTGCGGCCACCGGAAGAATGCAATTCTCTAACTGGCCAGACCTGAATCATATGTCCTATCCCTAGACACTCATGGACTGAGAGTAGAGGAAGAAATATTACTGGAAGAATGTTTGCTAGGGAGCAAAAAAACAATTAATGCAAAGTTCTGACTCCAAATAGCAAATAAAATAAAATGACTTGGAATAAAATATGAAGGACCTATGTTAAAACTTCACTGAGCAACATAAAAGAAGATTTACATTAGTGAAACAGTGCAACTTTTTCATGGATAAGACTGTATGAAAAATGTCATTTTTTCCCAAATTCATCTATGAATTAAATGTGATCCCAAACACAACTGCAACAAGTGTCTTTCCTAAAATTTAGCAAAATTTTTGTAAAGTTCATTTGGAAAAACAAATGTGAAATACCTATGTAAAAATTTTTAATTTAAGAGTAAGGGGTAAGAAATCTAGTCCTTCTGATATTACAACATATTATAAAACCATAGAGAACAGAAGCACTGAACAAATAGATGGAGAAGTCAGTGAGCAGAACATAGGATCAAGGATCAAAGAAGCACACAAGTATTTTAATTTAATGATTAATTTATATAACAGTTTGCTGATTCATTTATTCAACAAATATTCAATGAGCCTTTACCATCTGTTAGTTACTGTACTGTGACTAATCAAGGATAATTAAGACAGTCACTATCTACAGTTATAATTTGGGAGATGAAGAGCTTTAGAGTCAGATAGATCTGGGATTGAGACTGGTTTTACCTATTTGTGAAATGTTCCAGAGATTGTAGAACACAGCAAACACTCAATAAATGTTATCTATTGTTACAAAATGTGGTAAGAACTATAATAGATGCCGTGAACAATGTATAATGGGAACACAAAGGAGGGAGCAATGGAAGAAAGTATAGACAGATCTAGTGGTCTAATAAATATTAGAGAAAGCAGATATTGTTTCCCCTAACCAATTTAATCTGCCTGCACCAGCACTGTCCCATAGACAGCACAGTGACGGAAATGTTCTCTATCTGCACTGTCCAATATGGTAGCCACTAGTCACATGTGATTATCACGCACTTGAAATACAGCTAATGCAACCAAAGAACTGAATTATTTTAACTAATTTAAATTTAAATAGCTACATGTGCCTAGTGGCAAAAGTAACATACAAAACAAAGAATGATACAAAGGTTTATATTATTATCTTGGAATCTAGGAACTATCCTGATGGCTAATACCAGTTATTTGTTTCACCCCACCCCATCCTCCCTCAAAGTTTGTAAAATCATTTGTTTGGCAGTTCTCTGTTGTGACTGAGTCAGTGAGGACACATCAGTCTCAGGATCTACATTTGGGTGCCTATGCTGCTGCAGAGACCACTGCTTGCAGTGATAAAGTAGGGAATTGTCAGCAGAGACAGTCAATGGCAGGTGGTAGTTAAAAAAAAAAAAAAAGAAAAAAGTTTGTAGTTGCTCAAAACAATCAAAATATTGGGTTATCTATTGGCCTCAGTTTCCTTCCTGTACACACCTCCTCCGGATGTATTTGCTCTTAGAATTTCTTTTCTTTCAGGTGTACCCTTTATTTTTAGTTATACAAAAATGTTAAGAGGACAAAGCTACAAAACATGGTTTACCACCCTGTACTGTTAATGAGAGAAAAAAAAAGGCAAAAACCTTGAGGTCAGCTTTCTAAATATAATTTTTTTTTTTTTTTTTTTTTTAAAGAATGTTGAATATAGTCACAGATCAAAGCAAAGGCAGGGCTCAGGGACCAGAAAATGGGAAGCCAAGTTCCCATGCTGTTCTAGAACATATAATGTCTCTTCTTTGGGATTTGTGTTCTAGATTGGAGGAGGCATGTACAACCACTGCCCATCTAGTAGAAATTTTCTCAGGCTGTCAGGCTATGTTTAATTTAGTAAAGAAAAAATTTGGCGAGTTCTATTTTTTTTTTTTTTTTTTTTTAACCTGGAAGATAGGTGAAACCTCTAAAATACTGGCCTGAAGAAAACTAATTTCTCTTTGGTTATTTCAATAGCTGCAATCTGAGTAGAGGACAACTTGATTGCTGTAGGTTACAATCTCTTCAATTCCATTCAAGTTCCCTGCTGTCAGAGTTGCTTAAAAGGCTTCCACATAAGTCCATCGAGTTTGTTGTGCTTAATAAGTCAAGTAGTCAACCCCACAGTCTAGAATGAAGACCCCTTATTTTGCTCCTCTGATTGCTATGTCCTTTTTTCTATCCAGGATCACACACAAAGACAGAAATTTAAGTATTTTTTTTCCTTACAGAAATATAAGACTTTTAACTCATTTGCTGACCAATACCATAAAACTTTAAAGAATACATCATATAACAAAATATATAATTCAGTTCCAAATTATGAACAGTTACAGGAAAGGAAAGCATTAGGGAATTGCAGGTAAAGGAAGAGGTCATGAAGAGAGACAAAGATAAATGGTAATCAAGGTAAATTCTTATTCCTGTGGTTTGTAAATTATGTTTTCATAGGCCATTCATATTCCAATTAGCTATATAACCACTGTTCATATTTCAGTCATTATTCCTTGGCTCTCCAGTTGATAACCATGACAGCCAACCAAAAGGGAACTGGAGAACAGGGGCCAAAGAAGTAATCTCCCAGGCTGGAGGAAACGAAGTCTAGGAATAGATCCAGCCTTGGCCAGAGGTTTTCTCCTCATGACGTGGATATCTTAGTGGGAGCTGCTGACTAGATTAGTTGTCATTTTCTCTCTTTAGAAGAGGCATTTCATTTCTCTCTGAGAAAGATGAATTTCTTATATTAAGAAGGAGCTTGAATAAGGTGACCTACTTCTGGTTTTACCAAGCAGGCAAGTGAAAAGCAGTTTTACAAGGCTCTTGATTGGGGATTTCTGTGTTTCTTTCACAGAGATTGAGACAGTGAAATTGGCCCGTTCTGTCTTCAGCAAACTACACGAGATTTGCTGCAGATGGGTGAAAGACTTCCCTCTCCGCAGGAGACCCCAGCTCTATTATGAGACATCAATCCATGCCATCAAAAACATGCGCAGGAAAATGGAGGACAAACATGTCTGCATTCCTGACTTTAATATGCTCTTCAACCTAGAGGTAAGGGGCACACAGAGTCAGTGAGATTTAAAAACAAAACAAAACAGAAACCTTCATGGCCATGTTAGAAAAGGAGAACTTCTAATATATTTCTAATAGTAACTCTGATAAGTTAAGAGTTGGGACAAAAGGTTAAATGGCACAAATTTGTTTATGTTAGACAACATTAAAGGAACTATTTTGTTATATGAATAGGTAATACATTCACATGCATTCTGGTGTGCTAATGCTGCTGTTATGCAAATGGACTGGCTTTTATAAAGGGGGTTTATTTGATGACAAAGTTGAGTTCTACAGCCATTAAAGTGTCCAAACCAAGGCATAAACATGAGTATACCTTCACTGAAGAAAGGCCATTGGTGTCTGGAAAACCTCTGTTAGCTGGAAAGGCACATACGTGGCTGATGTCTGCTAGCTCTCAGGTTGCTTTTCAAAAATAGCTTTCTCCAAGAACATTTCTCTCTAAGCGTCTAGGTGTATTCTTTTAGTTTCTCCCAGGCAAACTAGAGTAGCAAAAGTCTACTTTCAATGGCTGTCTCCAAAATGTTGGCTGTTCTCCAAAATGTCACTCTCAGCTGCTCTGAGGTCCTTCTGTTTGAGAGCTCTTTTACAGGACTCCAGTGATTAAATCGAGACCCACCCTGAATGGGCAGGGTCCATATCTCCATGGAAATAATTTACTCAAATGTTTCACCCACAGTTGACTGAGTCACATCTCCATGGAAACAATCAAAAGATTCCAACCTAATCAACACAAATACATCTGTCCCCACAAGACTCCATCAAAGAACATGGCTTTTTGGGGAACATAATACATCCAAATTGGCATATTGTTGAAAATTAGGAGGAAAAAAAAACAAAAAACAAAAAACATCTCTCTTATCTTTTGTCTCCCAGGCATTCAGTTCCCCTTCATGAACGCAATGGAAGTTACTAGTTTCTTGTACCATATTCCAGAGCTATTCTATAAACATACAAACAAAAAGGGAAACTATTATATCTCAATAAAGCTATTTTTAAGGAAACTATTTCTATAGTATAATTAAATGGGGTTTATTATATTCATCAACACAAAACAAACATAAATGTATGAAATCGAGGCAGAGACAGTTTTCTGATTTCATGTGATTTCCTTTTTAAAATCTCGGTCTTTGAGATAGGAAAGTAGCTGGAATTATATTTTGTGAATCTCTGTGACTGACAAAGTGGATCCATATGAGCTTTGTCAGCTTAATACAGCTTAATAATCATTTTCTTGTCATCATCTTCTACTTTTCCTATTAAATGTATTATGTTAATGCGAACAGAGGTAGGTTTGTTTCCTTTGCCTGTCAATTGCCTCTTTTCTTCACTCAAGTTCATAACTTAAAAATTACGTTGTAATTTTTACAAAGCATAATATTATCTTCTCTTAGCAGTTAAACTTAAATTTTAGCTGTCAATGGCTAATCAGCAGTGATGATGGATTGATAATTGTTTATATTATAAAGCTAGAATAGCTGATACCTTTGTTTCCAAACATTACCCTGCCTGTGCAAATGTAACCCAAAAGGCTGTTGTGTGAGAAACAATCCTTATATCTCTATACCACCTGAAGATTATACTCAGGTTTAAGGGCATTATTGCTGTTTGCTGACCTAGTTTAGTTTTCATTTGGCCTCCTAATTTCAAAATCAGCTCAAAGGCCTAAGTCAGAAAGGAACACCTTGCTATCATGAAACAGGCTTTCAGGGCAATTTGACAACATGTTTAGAACCTTACAAATTTTCAAACCCTTTGATCTGGTAATTTCACTTTTAATTCTTCATCCTAAGGAAACAGAAATGCAGTAAAGTCTTGCAGATATGTTTTATTTGGCATAAATGTTTTTCACAGCATTTTAAAATAAAAATGGAAATGATCTAAATCATTAAAGAGAATAACTGATATCGCATAAGACATATATCATACCCATTTAAATAAGATCTTCGAATAATGACATGGGAAAATACTAATGATATTGTAAATGACACAAATCAGGATATAAAATTCTATGTACAGTGTGATCCTAATTTTATACACACACACATACACATCAGAAAAAGACTGGTTATCTATGGATGGTAGGATTATAAGTAATATTTAAACTTCTTTATTAGTCCAAATAAACACATATTATTTTTGTAATGGGGAAAAAATCAGGAAATTTTGCTTTTCAAAAAGAAGCTACAGAATTTTTTTTTAAGCAACCCATTTGGTTCCTTTTTGCTTTGTCTAATATATATTAAGAATCTTCCACAAGTTCTTGAACTGTTTTAGTTAGTTATACTCTCATATCCCTCATAACGTATTATTGCCACACACCATCCCTCACCCCCATTGTGATGATCCCACATCAGCTCACTCATTTAGAAATTACTTGGATATGATGCTATTTTTAAATTTTTAACCCTATCCTGCCCAACTGAGGTATTTAAAAATGATTAATGCTTCAGTTTATGTAGAATTTCTAAATATCAGGACTTTACTTCTAGACAGTTCTGTTTAATGAGTTATCTCCAATGGCATTTATAGATGTGTTAATTACTAAATAAACATTTTCATGTCTGTATTAGATTTAGATTTCATAGTATCTAGGTGCTATCATTACTCTATTGCTATTAACACTGGAACTTTTATAAATGTAGTATGGCCTTTTAAAATAACTTTTTGAAGCTTAGATGTATCTGTTGTTTCTTTACCTGTGAGATAGCATCTCATCCCTACCTAACAGATGAACAAACAAGCACAAGAAAATGATTTGCTTAAGAATCAATGACAGGGTCTGGGCTCCTAGAGCCCAAGGAAAAAGAAATCAAGTGAAAATCATTACATACTGTTTCCTAAAAGTATGTAACAAGTCACAGATCATCTAAGTGAGACAGATCTGAGATTTAAACACTTGAAGATGAAGTAAATTACTTGATGGTTTAAAAATGTAATCTTAGAATTAGGCCTCCTTTTGTCAAAACAAAGCATAGTCCAGGAAAGTCTCCTCTGGGAGTTGCCTTTGAGCCTAATTTAACCAGAGGGTGGGCAAGGGTCTGAAGCTAAATCTTGGATCATGGGGTGAAACAAAGTGGCAACATCTGATGCCCTTTTAGTTAACTATTTTAGAGGCCATGTGTATACTTTCATTTCTCTCTTCCTATTTTAAACAACGTGAACATAATTGGCCATGTACTGGAAGGCCCATTATTTCCTATTGTTCTTAGGTTCTAATTTTATTACTAAAGCACTTGCATTTTGAAAAAAGTATTCAATACAGAACAGCTTTTGCTCAATTCCTCCTCGGCCCATCTCTTTTCTCCCCACTTCCCCACTTGTAACAGCAATTTTGAAGCAAGTGTACGTGGGTGGTTTCCATGGAACAAGACAACTTTCACAGAGAGGGGGCACTTCAGCCTGAGCTAATTGGGCATGATGTGTTCCAGTGTTCTGGTGTGTAAACAGATGCCCTAATGTTCCAGGTATTTCAGCAGTTGATCAGGCATGTCAGAAAAAGGAAACATTTAGTCTGATTTATTTGGATGCTAAGGCAGTGAGAGAAGAGGATGGGACGTGTTTCCAGGGGAATGGCTCACTTGAATCATGCTATGCCTACCTGTATTTGCTGTGTTTCCACTGACAGGACCAGGAAGAACAAGCTTACTTTGCAGTGTTTGATGGCCATGGGGGAGTGGATGCTGCCATTTATGCCTCCATTCACCTCCATGTTAACTTGGTACGCCAGGAGATGTTCCCCCATGATCCTGCTGAAGCCCTGTGCCGGGCCTTCCGGATCACTGATGAGCGGTTTGTGCAGAAAGCAGCCAGAGAGGTATGACATCTCATCAATTCCAGCCCCTGAAAGCACTGGCCTAGGTCAACTTTGTCTGTAGCTAACGGACTACTTTGGATTTTCTGTTTCTGGGCAGGAAATATTAAAAATTCCCTTCAAGCCGTATTCTTAACCAACAATACTAGCGAGTCTGTGTGTTCCGGTTTGCTAGAGCTGCTCTTATGCAAAATACTAGAAATGGATTGGCTTTTATAAAGGGGATTTATTAGGTTACAAGTTTACAGTTCTGAGGCCATAAAAGTGTCCAAACTAAGGTATCAATAAGAGGATACCGTCACTGAAGAAAGGCTGACGGTGTCCAGAACACCTCTCTCAGCTGGGAAGGCATGTGGCTGGTGTCTGTGGGTCCTTTGCTCCCAGTTGTTTTCAAAATGGCTTTCTCCAAAATCTGCCTGGGCTTCTGTCTCTCTTAGCTTCTCTCATCTCTCTGCTTGGTTCTCCTGGGGCATTTCTCTCTAAGTATTTAGGAGTCCTCTCTTAGCTTCTCCAGGGCAAACTCGGCTTCATCTCTTAGCTTAGCATCTCCCAATGTCTTTCCGTCTGCATCTCCAAGCATTTCCAAGCATCTGGATCTGTGTTGGCTCTTAGCTTCTCCTGGGGGCAAGCTCTGGATTACACATCTTAGCTTCTCTCCAAACGTCTCTCTGATTCTCTGAGCTCCTTCTGTCCGTGAGCTCTCTTAAAGGACTCCAGTGATCTAAGATCCACCCTGAATGGGCAGGGTCCACACCTCCATGGAAACATTCAATCAAAAGGTTCCACCCTTATCAACAGACTAATAAGTCTGCCCCCACAAGATTGCATTAAAGAACATGGCTTTTGTGGGGGACATAATAGATTCAAACCAGCACACTGTGGTAGTTTTAAGTCCCCTTTCAGGAGTAATAGTTTTAGTGGGGTACTGTGATATACTGTAAAGAAACTCTCAAGCAGTAATTTCCTAGAAAGTCTCCATTGCTGCATTTGGCAGGTGAGTTTTATTTCTCTTTTCCACCATTGCCTGTCAGTTTCACACTAGAACCATCTATCTGAGCAGACTTTTACTGACAAGACCTGTGTACGGTGATTAAAACAATGGTCTAAAAAGGAAAGAGAAGCTGGGCTAACTCCCATACATCAGGTTCTAAGTGGGCAGGCGGTGTTTTACTGTACATCTCTTCAGGAAAAATTTGCTTGGAGAGGATGAATCCTTAGATAATCCTTGAACTGATTTCTCTTAACAGAAAGAAAAGTCAGAGCTATGTCCTATATGGCTAAGCTTAATCAGACCTAAGTTTTTCACTCGGAATGAATGACAGGGGTTGGCTGTATAGTAATATCTAAAAGTAAGAAATTTAATCTAATCATTCTGGGCATGAGTACATAATTAACTACAATACTGTATATTGGGTGTTTAACTGGGCCAACAGAAAGTACTTTAAACATTTTTAAAGTAATTACAGAAGTATATACACAGAGAAAATAAGACTACTGCCCAACAACTTAACTGTTTTTGAAATGGATTTGGGGAGAACAGGATAATCATTTAATCCATTTCTCTGACCTCAGAGTTATGCTACAAAGCAATATAGTGAGGCATGGAATTAATGAAATAGTAATTGGGCACTCTTTGGTATTAAGCAGGAGCAATGTTCTATATCTGGGTTTTTATTTTTCTTATTTTTTTGTCCCAAGTTTGAATTAATGTATAACTCCAACAGCAACTACTAGGGCCCACATATAGAAGTGGGGCTGGAAAAGAAAATAAAATTCTTGACCTTTAACCTTCCCAAAGCTGCCTGAGGGTGAGCACTCTGCTTGGCTGTGCCTGCACTGCAGTGGCTGGCTCTCATCATTTTAACTGATAAGACCTGGCTCCTTACATGTGATTTGTGAAACTAAGAATCATTTTATTTTCATCCTCTGCTCTATTCTCTTTCCTCTGCATCTTCAAAATTAAGGCTTTTTTTCCCTACCAGGTTAACCTCATTTGCTTTGTCTATGATCCTAGTGGCTTTAGTCTTGCCAATATTTCTCCGCACTATTGAATAATTTAGGTTTGTCTCAGCAATTACTTTTTTTCTTTTTGTGCTTCCAAGTGCTACTAAGTGCTAGGCAGAAAGTAGCTATTCCCGTTGTGAAGCAGCCTTGCCTCCTGTTCTCTCCAGGGCATATGCAATGAAGTGCCTTTATCACATGTTCCAGGGGGCTGAGTTTTTAAACATTCTATGTGGGAAAACATTTTATTGGTGGGTGAGGATTTATAACAAACTTTTCCTATATAGGGAAAATGAAAAGTTGTGTTTCTCAATGGGATACAAGGGGCCTTCTTCCACCCTTGACACATTGGTTCTAATCCAGGTCCTTAGTAACAGAAAGTCATGCTCATTTGGTGTGACTCATAGCCAATGGAGATGTCATTTTAGTATAGTAGTATCAAGAGCTACGTACAGTGGTATTGAGCTATTTCAGTACAATACAAGGCTGTTTGTTCCTTATGCGATGTTCCAAAAGCAAAGGCCCTTAAAAATATTCTAGAGAGGATTTGTTTAAAAGAGGCATAAGCATCTTCTGGTTTGCCAAGTTTTCAAAAGCAGACACCATAAAATGGGTTGGCTTTTAACAACGGGAATTTATTAGCTTACAGCTTACAGTTTTGAGGCCATGAAAATGTCCAAATCAAGGCATCATCTAGACGATGCTTTCTTCCCAAAGACTGAATCCCCATGATCCTGGACTCCTCTGTGCCTGTCGCATGGCGGCGTCTGCTGTGCTAATCTCTCCCTTCTCTTCTGGGTTTTGTTGCTTTTAGCTTCTTACTTCTGTGGCTCTCTCTCTTCCTTTCTTTCTCCCTTCCTCTGAATTTCATTCTCTTATAAAGGAATCCACTAAGAGGATTAAGACCCACCCTGAATGAGGTGGGTCACATTGCAACTTAAGATCCTACTCACCAAAAGATCCAACTTTCAATGAGAAAACCCAAAGGACTTTAAGAACATACTTTTCTGGTGTACGTGCAACTTCAAACCACCACAGACAGCATCTCAGGCACTCCAGGCAATGTTGGTTATCTCTTGGCTCCTATTTTAATATCCAATGCATCAGAACATTTGGTCTGTACCAATAAATGCTTTATCTATTATATTTTTCAGTAATGCTAGAACTTTCTTCCTAAGTACACAGTAGGTCAGTAACAAAAGAGAGAACAGAACATGGAAATCTTTACACTTAAGGATATAGTGGACTTAGTATTGGACTAGGAGGAAAAAGAACCTCACTTGTTTTGTGTCGATTTAATCAGTAACTTCCTCTTGGGCAAGTCACATAACCTGCCATAGTTTTCTTATCTGTATATAAAATGGAGCTAATAGTTATCCCTGCCTTGAACACCTCCCAAATGAGGTGGATTTGTGTGTGTGTATACGTATAAATCCATACAGGCACATAAAAATACATTGAGAATATGAATTGCTGTTTATCTGTGAAATTGCATTAATAGTCTAGCTCCCAAATGAAAAATTTGTCAACCATAAATTGCTTCTCAATGAGACTGTGGTGTCTATCTTTACTGACTCTAGTCTTGTTTAACCTATTTTCAGAGCTTGAGATGTGGGACCACAGGAGTGGTGACTTTCATTAGAGGCAATATGCTTCATGTGGCTTGGGTGGGTGATTCCCAGGTTATGCTTGTGAGAAAGGGCCAAGCTGTTGAACTAATGAAGCCACACAAACCTGATAGAGAGGTAAGTATGGTCTGTTCCTTTGGGGCATATGCCATAAAGGCAGTTTTCTATTTATTAATTAGGATTCACTTAATTATTATAACTACTGCCATTATCTCAGCAACTATCCCTACCTTCCAAAGGAAAAATAAAGGGAAGTTTTCCAGGAAATTGCTATGTATTATATCTATTGCTTACTGTTAAAGTAGATGAATAAATCCTGATTCTGGCTATTTGCATCTTTTTATTGCATTGCTCTTTAGGATGAAAAGCAGCGAATTGAGGCCCTTGGAGGTTGTGTAGTCTGGTTTGGTGCCTGGAGGGTGAATGGAAGTCTGTCAGTCTCCAGAGCTATTGGTAGGAAAACAAATTAATTTTTGTTTCTTCCCAAACCATCCTCTTCTAGCTCACTGCCTTATGTTAACTCTCAAAAAAGGGAATCTGAGGTGATGATTTTATTATTAGAGTACTTATGATTAATGATTAAAATAACAGCTGGATAATGCCTCTTTTAATTATTTGCTATAACAAAACTACCCATTTATATACTTAAATTATACTATTAAAAGGGAACTGTATCAAGAAATGTAGAGCTTACTGGTTTCTATTTCCTTTTTTTTTTAAACGGATACCTTTAATCTTTGGTAACACATGTCTGGTTAAAACCACAGTGATCCTCATTTCATTACATTTTAGGTCATGTGTAGCTCAAATCATCATTTTCCAGAGAATGGAAGCATCCCTCCCCCCATATTTTACTTCACTTCTATCTTTAAATTTTTTTTCAATTAATATTAAGATGACATAATAGAGAATAAATTCATAGGGAAAATGTTGTGCTTTTTAAATGGATACTATTTTCCATCTCTGGAATACAGTAATATGCCAGATAACCCTGGGGTTTCAAATAACTTGCCTCCAAGGGACCTAAATGCTTAAAAGGGAAAGGTCAATGAATTTCTGTTTAAAACTTATAAACAGCTAAGATGACTGGAGAAAATGCAAGGGTATAAATCCAAAGAATTAGGCTACAATCCTGTTTCTGTCTTTGTCTCACTTTGGGTCCTGTGTTTATTATTTTAGGCTTTATAGCTTAGCTTCACTTCCTGGATTTTTTAAAAGAATAAATCAAATATGTGTATCTATATGGGTGATATGTATGTATGCATATATATTGTAATACTTGTTCCTTGCCTCCCTAAATAAATGAAGTAATCAGATATAGGGATAACATGGATAAATGCAATTCACATCTAACTGCAAATTTAGTTTACTATTACCAAGAAAATTCCAGAACATTAAAAAAATCTTAAAGGACTGATTTAGTTACATCACTGATTTGTGTTCCTCCCACTCTTTGGGAAGGTGCTGGCAAGCTGTGAAGTGGCCCAAATACAAGCAGCAGAGCTGAAAGAGTCCACAAAATTCTACAAATTCCTCCTGAAAATTGAGAACTGACTTTACCTTACATTGAGCAAGGTATTAGGAACTCTGGAATAAAGCTAAAAAAGGGACATTTCTCAATTCTAAAATGCAACCCTTGTATAGAACTATTTATTTTTGACAACACTATCCAAAACCATCTTCCTCATGATCTTATCTGTAAGTTCTTTGTTAGAGTATTGAAGGGTATCTTTAATACTTGTTATAGAACCAATTTTCTAGAAGATAGCTTGCCTTTTTCTTGCTTCTAAAAATATAGCACAAAAGATGTAGTGCCCCCTTGAGGAGCCTGTGGAGAATGCAGGGGTATTCACCTACCTCACCTCCATGGTTGCTAACATGACCACAGACATAGGGGACTGGTGGTTTGATGGGTTGAGCCCTCTACCACAGGTTTTACCCTTGGGAAGACGGTTGCTGCAAAGGAGAGGCTAGGTCTCCCTATGGTTGTGCCTAAGAGCCTCCTCCCGAATGCCTCTTTGTTGGTCAGATGTGGCCCTGTCTCTCTAGCTAAGCCAACTTGAAAGGTGAAATCACTGCCCTCCCCCTTACGTGGGATCAGACACCCAGGGGAGTGAATCTCCCTGGCAACGTGGAATATGACTCCCGGGGAGGAATGTAGACCTGGCATCATGGGACGGAGAACATCTTCTTGACCAAAAGGGGGATATGAAAGGAATTGAAATAAGCTTCAGTGGCAGAGAGATTCCAAAGGGAGCCGAGAGGTCACTCTGGTGGGCACTCTTATGCACACTTTAGACAACACTTTTTAGGTTCTAGAGAATTGGGGTAGCTGGTGGTGGATACCTGAAACTATCAAACTACAACCCAGAACCCATGAATCTCGAAGACAGTTGTATAAAAATGTAGCTTATGAGGGGTGACAATGGGATTGGGAAAGCCATAAGGACCACACTCCACTTTGTCTAGTTTAGGGATGGATGAGTAGAAAAATAGGGGAAGGAAACAAACAGACAAAGGTACCCAGTGTTCTTTTTTACTTCAATTGCTCTTTTTCACTCTAATTATTATTCTTGTTATTTTTGTGTGTGTGCTAATGAAGGTGTCAGGGATTGATTTGGGTGATGAATGTACCACTATGTAATGGTACTGTAAACAATAGAAAGTACGATTTGTTTTGTATGACTGTGTGGTATGTGAATATATCTCAATAAAATGAAGATTAAAATAAAAATAAATAAATAAATAAATAAATAAAAATATAGCACAGACAAGGGGGAAACTAAAGCAGGGGAAGAATGTCTTTGAATAAGAGAGAATAAGGGAGATGTCACAAAGGAAGTGATTTTTGGTTGGACATGAAGGACAGTGATTGGGGAAGGAAATTCAGGGTAGAGGGGAGGGCAACTACACGCAGGTTTGAAAGGGCATTGTATATTTTAAGAACAGTAAGTACAAGAGGTACGGGGGTAGAAGTAGGAAGAGATTTTAAGTGTTGGCACCACATTGTATGGTTTTTAATGCCAGGCTAAGTCATCTGGACTTTAACAGCTGAATAAGCAGAGGGACCACACAATCAAGTTTATGTTTATAAAGATGTCTGTCATGTCAGTATGGAAGACAGACCAGAGTAGAAAGAACCTGAAAAGGGGATCCTTTAGAGGCTGTTGATATAGTTTGTTACAGAGATGAAGACAGCTAAAAAGGGATCTAGAAACAGATGAGATAGAACAGTGTGGGAGAAGAGGAAAGCCTAATTTCCAGGTTTCTGACTTGTATGACTGGGAAAATGATAAACACATTTGTAATAAAGTAGAAGGAACAGTTTGGGGTGGGGTGGGGTGGGGAGAACAGCAGATGAGTTCCGTTTGGACATACTGTATATTCTAGGTACCTGTGGAGATGTCTTGGAAGAGATCATTTATATGCAATTAGAAATACAGATCTAAAGCTTAGCAGAGTTCTGGCTTGGAAATAGAGATTTGGGAACTCATTCCATTTTGGCAATGATATTGGCAAGCTGTGAAGTGATATATATATATATAGAGAGAGAGAGAGAGTAGGTGAAACTATAGTATAGGTGACATTACCCAAGGAGAACAAGTAGTGTGAGGAGAGGCCAAGGAGACTTATTATTTAAGGTAGAACAACATAGTGCTCACTCCCTAGGTTTGGGCTTAGGAAATTTACTTAACTTCTCTATGTCTATTTGCTCTTTTGTAAAGTGGGACTAACAGCACCTAACTCACGGAGTTTTTATGAGTATTAAATGGGATAATACATGCAATAACACCTGCAACTGGGCCCAGCAGTCTCAGCACACAAAGATGTTAGTGCTCACTATTGTTAAGTGGAGGAGCCAGTGAAGAAAACCAAGAAGTTATCAGATAGAAGCAGGGGATCATCAATGCTAAGGGTTTTCAGGAGTTGAGTGTCAAGTGCTACAGTGGCCAAATGAGATGTGGGTTACAAAAAGACATGGGATTTTGAAATTAGGAAATAATTGGTGACAATTATAAGAAATGTTTTAGATTAGCAGGTGGAAAACCAGAACAATCAGATGAGGGAGAATGGGCAATAACATATAGAGCAAGAAGAAATTTAGGTTTGGGGCAGTTTGGTGGCGAAGGGAAGGAGGGGAATAGTGTGGTGGCTTGAGGGAAAAGCTGATTAGGGGAAGGGCTACTTTGTATTTAGGGTGAGATTTTAGATCTGACATGTTTATAGGATAAAAGAAGGGAGGCAGGTAGAGAAGAATTTGAAGATGAGAGAATGGTGAAGCCAGAGTATTAGGGAGACAGGACCAATAGCACAGGTTAGCTGTGGGAAGAGCAAGGGACACCTCTTCTCTGAGAAAATGGTAGCTGATCTAGGTAAATATCTAGAGATTTAAAAAAAAAAAAAAAGTGGAAGGACAGAATTGAGGTCTGATAAGCCTTATTATTATTATTATTTTGATATTAGACCATCTAACAAAATCTGGGGGAAGAAGGAGAATATGAGGAAGATCTGGAAAACTCATGAAATAACATAGTGGAATAAACAGGGACAAAAAAAAGGATTCCTGAACAGAATTCATCTCTACTTAGGAAATAAATGACACCTAATACTTTAAAAATGAAAAGCTTTTCAATTGTTTCTCCCCACGAGCCCTTCAGATTTATGATCTGAACCTGGCAGAGGCATGATATGTTGTTTTCTAACATATGGAGAGAGGAGGTTGAAGACAAAAGGATGCTACCATTTCTACCATGAAATGGAAATTCATGCCCTCCTACCAAATTTGGGGGCGAAATGTCATGAATTTGACACCCAACAGTACAGCAGGTGAAAAGCCAGAATTCTGGCAGCGTTTTCTCTGTGCACGTCTTTGTATGTTCTGTTCCAAACTAACAGTTGCAGTAGCCTTTTAATTGAAGCACTAAAACAAGATGTTTGGGAACAGTATGAGTCAGATAACATTTATTTTTAGAGCTGGAACTCAGGAAATAATAGTGATGATAATAATACAGTCAGGTAGAGTAGGGGATGGGAAATTTGGTAAGTGGGTTGGTAGAGGACACTGAATCCCATGACGAGAAGTCTTAATTAGCTCTAACTGGCTAATGAGAGGCATCATAGTCTTCGAAGTAAAGCCGATGGACCCAAAACTGTGCTTGAGGAAGATGGTTCTGGTGCTGCAGGAAATACTAAATGAAGAGAGAAGAGCCTCAATATGAGTAAGATGAGAGGGTTATGGATTTGAGAATGGAAGGAGTGAAGCTGAGAACTAATGAGTCAAGACTAGTTTCTTATCTGAAATTACATTAAGTAAATATGTACTGTTCTGCATAGGCATGTGGCCCAATTTAGTTCTTGCAGAATTACCCATAAGGTTCCTCTCAAGCTTTCTAGACCGGTTTGAGGATTAAAAAGGCATGTAAAATGTTGGAGAGAAACCTTAGTTGGGTAGGAGAGAACCTGTATCAGATCCAGAAACAATCATCACTTAAGTATATTCATCTTTATTTTATCTTCCCGTAGTCAAAAAACTTTCATTTGAGTATAGTAGTTGATGAGGGTTATGCAGGTAACAAGTGGAAGAGCTGGCATTTGGACCCAGGCAGTCCGACTCCAGTGCTGGTGCCCTTGACTGCTAGGCTATATGCCACTACTTTACAAATGATAAAGCACTTGGTAAATATATGATTTTTTTACTACTGTTTATCAGTCAATTATGATACCCTAATCTAGGCATTACTGCTCAGTATTCTGTGTTGCAATGTAAAGAGGAAGTGAATAAGTGTCCCTTTGTTGTGGTCACAGCTATTTGGTTACCCAATAGGTTAAGACCCGTTTGTTAGACTCTCTCCATGTACCTAAGGGAGAATAATGAATGGATCTAGAAATGCTCAGTAGCCTGGTGATAGAAACCTGGCTTAGCATGGGCCCAAGGTCTCGAGTGTCTGTCCACTCTAAGCACCCTGCACCTAGACATGTTACTCCCTGACATGCTAGTTGCCTCTGTCTTTTCTTATGCTGTTCCATCAACTGAGGGCGCTTCTCTGCCTAGTGATAACTGGCTTATCTAACTGCAAGGCCCAGCTCAAATGTGATTCTGTGAGTGGATGAGCTAAGTAAGGAAAGAGAGAAATAAAGGCCCATAGGGCCTTGAGGATTCTCAGTTAATAATAAGCAGGGAAAAAACAACAGCAATAAAAACAAAGAAGGGGGTGCTCAGAGACATATGATGAAAGCAAGAATACAATAGTCCCTGAAGACAAGAGAAAAATGGTCATACATTTTTCTGCCTATTTTCTAGAACTTACAATTAAAGTAGCATTAAAAAATAGAGAGCAAACCTGACTGGGAACCAAGAGGCCTGCATTTGAGTTTCCTCATGTGAGATCTTGGATCAGTCACATGACTCTTCCTGGCTTGAGGGTAGTTGCACTTGATTTTTTAAGTCCCTTGTAACTCAAATCTTCAGTGCTTGCAGCATGAGCTACTGATTTCTAAACAAAGAAAGAACAAAAGCTAAGAGTTTAATGAAAAGAGTGATCAGAACTTTTGGTTTGTTTATTCAATTAAATCAAACCTAACCACCAGTAAAAAAACAGAACTACTAAATCAACAAGTTTTCCTATGTGGGGACCAAATTTTTCATTACTAACAAATTTAGATTTGACATTATACTTGTTGCCATGCTTCACCAAGTTTAAATCATAGCCACAGACACAAGATTCACCCTTTTCTTTAAGCTAGATAAGGAATTAGCAACTGATTAACAGAGAATGCAACTACTTTATACATTCTTTCTATTAAATTCAGATAGCATGTGATCAGAGGCATGGCTCTGGCCATAAACAGTCTTAGCAACAAGGTAAACCAGAATCTAACTTCTGATGTCCCTACTTTCTAATTCTCACAGGAGATGCTGAACATAAGCCATATATCTGTGGGGATGCAGATTCTGCCTCCACTGTTTTGGATGGGACCGAAGACTACCTCATTCTGGCCTGTGATGGCTTCTATGATACCGTGAACCCTGATGAGGCGGTGAAAGTTGTTTCTGACCACCTGAAAGAGAATAATGGAGACAGCAGCATGGTTGCCCACAAATTAGTGGCATCAGCTCGTGATGCTGGGTCAAGTGATAACATCACTGTCATTGTGGTATTCCTGAGGGACATGAACAAAGCTGTAAATGTTAGTGAGGAATCAGATTGGACAGAAAACTCTTTTCAAGGAGGGCAAGAAGATGGTGGGGATGATAAGGAGAATCATGGAGAGTGCAAACGCCCTTGGCCTCAGCACCAGTGCTCAGCACCAGCCGATCTAGGCTATGATGGGCGCGTGGATTCATTCACTGATAGAACTAGCCTAAGCCCAGGGTCCCAAATCAACGTGCTGGAAGACCCAGGCTACCTAGATCTTACACAAATAAAAGCAAGCAAACCTCACGGTGCCCAGTTTTTCCCACCAGTTGAAATGTTTGGTCCTGGTGCACCAAAGAAAGCAAGTCTTAGTAATGAGCTAATAATGGAGAAAAAATCAGTTCAATCAACACTACCTGAATGGAGTGGTGCTGGAGAGTTTCCTGCTTCTAATCTGGGTTCAAAAGGGCAGCAGATATACAGAGTGGAGAGTTTGTCTCCTGTATATACTAAGTTGGAAAACGAACAGTTCACATCCCTGAAGAGTAGAGTTTCTAGGCTGTCTCATTTACGCCACCACTTCTCGAAGAGGCGGCACGGATTCAGGTTTAATCCCAAGTTTTATTCATTTCTCTCTGTTAGAGAGCCTTCTCACAAAACAGGCACCAGCCTGTCTTCACTAATTCGAAGTGGGAAAAGAAATAGGATGTTAAGAAGTTCTCTGTCATGGAGGCAGAATAGTTGGAAAGGGTACTGTGAGAACATGGTGACAAAGCTCAGAAAGAGTAAGGATACTCCATACACAGATCTTCTCTGCAGCTATAAAATATAATACTTTTTCTTTAAAGTAGGCTAGCTAGCTCTCCCCTAATAAAAACATCACTATCAGTAGAAACAAGGTAGACATTCTGAAACATATGTGCTTCATTCTGAATCCATGGATAGTTTAATTCATAAATGTAAATAGATCTCTAGGAAATTCAAAATAGTGTTTTCAATCTGAAACAAAAAAGTATTGGCGACTTCACTACCAAAATTATACAACTGGTCCCTGTGATGTGTCTCCACACTTACATAATCCCCCTCTCCCCACCCATTCACATCACTAGTGGAAGCTTGCAAGTTAGCTTATTTCAGTCAGGGTATATTATATAGTGTTGAAATCTCAACACAGGTAAAGTCTGGTCTGATGTGCCTAATATATCTACGGAAAACATAATGCAGAATTAAAATTTAATTGGGAAATGTTCCTTAAAAGCCTGGGGATGATGAAGAAAACCCTCTCCTCTTTTTTTCTTCTCCCTGTAGATAAGAAACTAAAAGCCATATGGGTCTTAACCAGTAACAATGACAATAGAGGACTAATGTAAAAACATCATTTTCTGAGATTTGTGAGATTTACTCACCATCAGATTTACTGATTTTTTTTTTTTTCCTGTAACATATAAGATTAATTTAAAAGTATTTCCCAGGGCTATAGTTATTTAGGAGTTTCATAACCTGTTTTGGTGCTTTTGGCAGAATTTTTATTATTTGTCATTTTAGGATACCACTGTCAACTGGTTTCAATCTGCGATGCTAATGTGTTTTTCACTGTACCTTCATCTCAAGAAAAAGCAAACTGGCTTAATGGAGATGATGACAGGTACAAACATTCTAGAATCAAACTGCCATTTAAAACAAAAATCAAATAACATTTCTATTTTTAATGCCCCCCCAACTTCACAGACAGTAAAAACAATATATTCTACCAGTTTTAGAAAATGAAAAATGTTATAGTTTTAACTTCTCTAAAATTGTTTCATCCAAGGGAATGAAGTAATAGGTTTGACAGAGGCTTAAAGTATTGCCTAAAGTGAGCCCAGAGGCTAGATGTAAAAGAGAATGACAGAATTACTGAATCTGAGGTTCTGTTAAGTTATAAATTGAGAACATGCTAGAATCCTCCTAGATGCAACCTTATGCAGAGATAGGATGTATATTTCTCACTTAAATATTTATATTTGATATTTTAAAATTCTCTGCTTTTTGTTGTTTCTGCAGTTTCAAGCCAGAAGCATATTTTCAACTAAAGACATCAAATAAACTGATAATCAGGTTTATTCAGTGAAGCATCCTCTGATTCTCTGAGAATCATAAATACCTCCTTGTGACACACTACCTTCCCCCAGTTAACCATGGACTAGCCACGCCAATGAAAGGAGAAGCCCCACTGGAACAAATGAAGTCACTCCATACTGTTAGGATGCACTAAATACTCCGGCTGGAAAACACTGCCTAATCATGTTTTTACATAATAACACAATTAGTTATGTTCCCCAAACCCATAATAGAGGACTAAATTTCCTGGGTTTAAAAAATGTAGACTACAACATATTTTGGGTGCCAGTGTAGCTATAGTAACAAAGTAAAAACAGCTCACATTAGCAATGAAAAGACTTAATCTACAGATTTTATTTTTTAAAATTTTGATGTAAGTAGAGATTTTCAGTATTTTTTTTCCTCTTAATTTTGAAGCCATTTCTTCTTTTCTCACATCTTGTGATATGGTTGAAAGGAGTGAGTAAACGTGGCTCCAACTAGAGTACTAGAATCTTTTCATCATTTGATGCTTTACACCCATACATGGACCTCACTCACATCTGTCATTTTCTGAAGCCTAGATCTCGTTAACAACCCATCAGGTGCAGTGTCAGTTTCGAATTAAATTATCTAAGGAAACAAGAAAACAGAGGCAGAATATTGGTACACATAGTCCAAAGTGCTTAGCTAGGTAAAAAAAATTGTTTTTCAAATTTACTATAGTTGTCTATTGATAACCTTTTTTGATCAGAATTAACAGGTGAAAGGAAAGAAAGGTACAAGCAATAGGCTTTTTAAGTGGGGAAAATAATTGTTGAATGTAACTGGGCTGAACCTAGACTACATCTTTTAAGGAGTCTGATTTTTAGAGGTGTGACTACATAACCAGTGTTAACTCCACTTCTCATACCATTAGCCCTCTAGAAAATAGAGCAGAGTAGTTCCAGTGTGGTCAAGTTATAAAACAATAGTGTAAAAATTAGCAATTATTCATTTGTTTACAACATGCATACTTATAGAGTAGTTAGGTACCATTTGTAAGGTAACTCCTTTAAAATTCTATAATACATATTAAAGTAGTGGTTAATGGTCTGATATATGCTGCTCTTGATTCTATAAACTAGATAAAAAGCAGTGCTTTGTGAAATGCAGTGTTATACCTTAATGCCACTGGTGATAGGAAGTAGTTCCCTTCAGTTCAAACTCCTGTGCCCTTATTTGCTGCTTGCTGATGTAAGCAATAAGTACCCTTCTAACTAATGGTATCTACACATATCTGTAACTTGTAATGATGGTGTATCTGGTAATTGTAAAAACATTAGACAGATATAAAAGTATCTAAATAATATATATTGTTAATGCTGAGATATTAGTCTGTGAATTATGTGTTTTGTACTTTTATTCATTGTGTAATTTAGTGGTGGTGAAAGATCTACACTCAATCCTTAAAGAGCTGCAGTATCTCTTTTTCAGTTTAACATGATCAGCATCAATTTGTTTGCCTGCTAAAGTTTTGCTAGAATAGGACATGGTAAAACAAATATAAACAGAAAGTATAGTATTGGTTAGGGAAAAAGGCTTCAAGTCACCAAATGACGTCATTACAAACTCTGTGTACATTCACTGTGAGTTTCAAAGAGAGTTTCTAATGTAAAGATTTCCTTTGTTCATTTAGATACATACTTTTGAGGGATAACTGAGGTTAGGCAACATTACAGCACCAAAAGCTGGAGCTGTTAATCCCACTTAGGTTTGTATTAAAAGGATGGTGGAAACACACATGTATATATACCTTTTATTTACCTAAAAGTGCCATCCATTGTCCCTGAATTAATAAGACTAAAGTTATCCTTGCATTTAACTAGGAGGATCCTTGAAAGTAACACCTTCTCCAGGGACAATGTCAACAATGTCAATGTCAACAGAGTCTAATTCTGACCACATTTACAGTGGTATCGTGTCAAAACTGCATTTTCATGACAATGCTCCATTGTTGGAACACTGTGCCAGTGAGAGGTGCAACATCCAATGATAAAATGAAGTGAGGCCTAAAGAAATTCATTGTTTACAGATGAAACTGCTATGGTTCAAGTACTAACTTCCCCATCAAAGGCTTGCTGAGGCTATGTGAGAAAATCATGTAAATTATTATTTTAATTTTTTAAACCTAATTTGTTCATTCAATGGGCATTTTCACTTAAGCAAGGCCATAAAAGGGAATACTGTGGTTCTGTTTACACTTTGATTTGTGACAGTTTTTCTTTGGATCATAAATTAGCAATCGGAAGAACATAGATTGTTCACCTTTTAAAATCATGGGATATAAAGGAAAACACCAACTCTTCTGTTCTGACCTGTAAAATGCTTAAATGTCTTTTTCGAAACAAAATAAGATACAGCCAGTATTATAAAGCCAGCTATTTTCCAGACAAATGGTAGCTATGTTGAAAAAGAATTACTTATCTTGTTACTTCCTCTAGCAGCATTTTATCTACTTCTAAGACTTATTTACTGTACCCGTTAGAAAATAGGAAATGAGAAACGGAACTCCAAGCTGACACAGCAGTTGCTCTTGAAAAAGAAATACTCAAATAACTTTGATGTATTAGATAATCTGTTGATACATCATGGTTAACTCTTACTCCAGGTGCTCTTTGGTGAGAGACAGGAAAGGAATTCTCTATGGAGGGAAGTGAAGTGAATCATTTCTTACCAACTGAATTTATTAATTTATTAACCCGCTCTATAGCTCACTTTTGAGTTCGGTTGTAATCTTGAGTGGTCATTCATATTTTATTTATTAAAACTGTTCATTCGGGTAAGGAGTATGTTGAAATTTTGCCAATATCTTAATAAAGCCCAGTAATTTCAAACCACTAGTCATTTGTCTTTTTATTCAAAGAAAGATGAGTTATTTAGTGTTGGGCAGATTCCCTCAAGACTGAAAATAAAATCCTGAGGTGGTAGTTTTCTTAAAACTTCAAGTAGGAATATTTTAGAAAGAAAACTTTTAAGTGCCGTGTTAACTGCTATTCCTACCCCCACCCTCCAAAATCCAGAAGAGATATATTTCATCTTACATGTTGTCTGCGTTAGTTTACATGGGAGAAGGGGGCAGAGGAGTTAGTATGGCAAAACAGAAGAGGATCAGGGCCTGCCAACACTAGGTGGTGACTCCTCAAATCTCCCACTTATTCTTAAAACTCTTTATCCAACCACTCAAGTTTTTATTTTCCTTTTCACAATCTTTCCCCTTTTAGTTTCAAACTGGAAGTCAGACCAGGAAATAATCAGGTGAGTTGTAGTTCAAAGTCTGTCTTGCGAATTGCTGTAAAGGAGTTACAGGGGGTACAGAGAGAAAGGCAGAAGAAAGAGGTGGGAGGCAGTTTGTGAAGCTGATAAAGCCAGACACCTGCATCTAAGGCTAGCACTTTATATATAAGGTAGTGGAATTGAAAAGGAAAACCAAATAAACCTAGTTAATGCATACTGCTATCCTTAACTGTGTTAATTTCACACACTTACAACAATCTTTTAACAATCCTAAACTCCCAATTCCCTGAATTAATTCAGTACTTAGCATGACGTTACATGGAACCCAAGGAAGCAAGAATTAAGAAAAAGTGGAGTTTTTAAAAAAATGATATATTTGAAGGGGTTTGCTAAAACAGAGTGATAAAAAAAGGAACACTCTGAAAACAAGTGTTATTTTACACTTGAAAAAAATCCCTTAAAATATATTTACTTAGTTCGAAAGAATCATCTCTTCCTGAAGCAGCAGCACACACAAGATATATGTGAACCACTTAGGTATAGTGCAATCATTTCAATTTAATACAAAGTTATTCAAGTTGCCAAATTATCAGAAATGACTGCCTGGATTGATTAACTGATTGATTGCTATCATTCTTCATCTCCTTTTTGAGTGAAAGTTTGCCATCTGTTATCTTAACAGTAATTAGTAAGGAATACACATTTCCATTTCATTGTAAGAAACTTACTTGCTCTTGGCCTAGGAATAACCTTAAGGAAGAGCCTTTCTTCTTTCAATTTCAAACAAATCAGGTTCTTTTCTGAATCCTGAAACTGTTAAGTATTGCCCAGGAAGAAAGCTCTCTTGTCCTGGGCAGTTAACTTTAGCGTTCCTTTTAGGCTTTGCTGTAGAATGTTGCCTTACTGCTCCCAGTCATGGAACCCCTAGATGAGATGTGCCTTGCTGCATGGCGCAGCCAGGGGTCCCAGAACACACAAGTACTATCTGATCTTTCTGATGCTGCTTTAGGATCAGATAAACAATAAATGTGAGAAACTATCAGGAATGACACATGGAGAAACCATCTTCTAAGTAAGTAACGAGTTTAATGAAAGATGAAAAAGTTGTCTCTGGCATTTGTTACACCAGGTGATCTATAACTTGGGCATGAGGGGTGGGCAATTAAACCAAATCATCAGGTGGGATGAAACTCAGTGAGAGGTGAGCCTATGGAGCAGGAATTCCCAATATACATAAAGAGACACACTCAGCTGTCCTACAGGCCTCAGGCAAGGACTCTAGCTGGGCAGAGGGTCTGCAGGGCAGAAATAGAAAGGAAGACATCACATCTTTCACAAATATATGGAGGTTAAACAATACACTCCTATACAACCAGTAAGTCAAAATAAGAAATTGCAAGAGAAATAGGTTAATATCTAGAGACAAATGAAAACAACACAACTATCAAAACCTGTGGGATACAGCGAAGGCAGTGCTGAGAGGGAAATTTATAGCTCTAAATGCATACATCAAAAAGGAAGAAAGAGCTGAAAATAAAGACGTAACTGAATAACTGAAGAGGCCAGAGAATGATCAGGACATATACAAAAAACCCACAGCCAGCATAGTATGCAACAGTGAGAGGCTGAAAGCCTTCTCCCTTAGATCAGGACCAAGACAAAGATGCCCACTGTTACTTCTATTATTCAACATTGTGACAGAAGTTCTAGCGAGAGCAATTCACCAAGATAAAGAAATAAAAGGTATCTAAATTGGAAAGGAAGAAGTAAAACTATCATTATTTGCAGATGATACGATCTTAAATTTGAAAAATCCTGAGACTTGGACCACAAAGCTACCTGAGCTAATAAATTCAGCAAAGTGGCAGGACAGAAGATTAATGCACATAACTTGGTAATGTTTGTCTAGACTAGTAATGACCTAACTGAAGAGGTAATTAAAAAAAAAAAAGTTCCCATTCACAATAGCAACTAAAAAAATCAAGTACCTAGGTATAAACTTAACCAAGGACATAAAAGACCTCTACACAAAAAATTACAAAATTTTAGTAAAAGAAATAAAAAAGGACCTAAATAGGCAGGAAAATATTCCATGCTCATGGATAGGAGGACTAAATATTAAGATGTCAGTTCTACCCAAACTGATCTAGAGTCAGTATAATCCCAATCCAAATTCCAACAACCTACTTTGCAGACTCGGAAAAGCTGGTTATCAAATTTATTTGGAAAGAAAGGGGGCCTTGATGTGCCAAAAACATCCAAAAAAAGAATGATGTGGGAGGACTTTCACTTCCACACTTTGAAGGCTATTATAAAGCTACAGTGGTCAAAACAGCATGGTATAGGCTTAAAGATAGAGATATTGATCAATGGAATCAAATTGAGAGTTTGGAAAGAGAACCTCGGATATATAGTCGACCGATTTTTGATAAATCCCCCAAATCTACTGAACTGGGACAGAACAGTCTCTTCAACAAATGGGGTTGGGAGAACTGGATAGCCATAACAAAAAGAATGAAAGAGGACCCCTTCCTCATACCCTATTCAAAGATAAGCTCAAAGTGGAGCAAAGACCTCAATATAAGAGACAGTACCATAAAACTCCTAGAAAATAATGTAGGGAAACACCTTCAAGACCTACTATTAGGAGGTTGCTTCTTAGACCTTACACCCAAAGCACAAGCAACTAAAGAAAAAATAGATAAATGGAAACTCGTCAAAATCAAAAGCTTCTGTACTTCAAAGGAACTTGAGGCAGCCAACTCAATGGGAGAAAATATTTGGAAACCATGTATCCAACAAGAGACAAATCTTGCATATAAAAAGAAATCCTGCAACTCAATGACTATAGTACAACAGCCCAATTATAAAATGGGCAAAAGATATGAAAAGACACTTCTCCAAAGAGGAAATACAAATGGCTAAAAATCACATGAAAATATGTTCATCTTCACTAGCTATTACGGAGATGCAAATCAAGACCACAATGAGATATCATCTCACACCAATAAGAATGGCTGGCATCCAACAAACAAGAAACTACAAATGCTAGAGAACATGGAGAAATTGGAACTCTTATTCATTGCTGGTGGTGCTGTATAATGGTACAGCACTCTGGAAGACAAGTTTGGCAGTTTCTAGAAATCTAGACATTGAATTAGCCTATGATCTGGCAATTCCACTTCTCAGTATATACTCAGAAGGTTTGAAAGCAGTGACATGAACAGAAATTTGCACACCGATGTTCATAGTGGCATTGTTCACATTTGCCAAGAGATGGAAACAACCTAAGTGTCCTTCAACAGATAAGTGGATAAAAAACATGTGGTATATACATAAGATGGAATACTATGCAGCAGTAAGAAGCAACAAGGTCTTGAAACATATGGCAACATGGATGAACCTTCAAGAAATAATTCTGAGTGAAATAACTCAGATGCAAAAGGAGAGATATTATATGTTACCACTTCTATGAACTATTTGAACAATGTAAAACCAATGTCTTCTAACTTAAGAATATTGGGGACCTAGTGATAGACAGCAGCTAGTGAGGGGGAATGATAAGCTAGTATGTTCAGATATGTTAATGATGGTAAATTCAAAGGTGTGATAAGGGATAGGGGTGACGATTGTTTGTTAATGGGACTATAAGTATTAGAGCTGTATTGAAGGCAAATACTATTGAAAGGGATTGTTTAAAGGCGTGTTCCCCACAGATCAGCACCACAAATATGGATAGATGCTTGTATGATATACTTCTAAGGTATGACACTGGCACAGAGAGCTGACAATAGAAGCGTACATGGGAAAAATCTACACATTGCATACTAGGGACTATTAATTAGTAATAATTATTAGTAATTAATAGGAATACTATACTCTATAAAAGTTTCACTCACTAAGTATATTTGTCAGAAACTTAAATCCTTCAGAGGGCCCATATGCCACTAAGTCCTGAGACCCAGAGGCAACAGCCTCTTTAAGAACATCAAGCAGATATGTCCGTTTTGCTCATAAAGTTGACCCCCCTTTTCTTTTTTTTTAACGTTATCAAAAATTAGAAAAACAAACAAAAACACACATTTCAAACAAAACAAAGCAATGGATTAAGAAAAATAACCTAAAATAACTACTTTGCTTCCAACATGTTCCTACCCTACCCCAAGAAAATTAACAAACTGTAATTAAACAAAGGCATAAGAAAAACCAAATAACCTAAAATAACTACATGGAAGCTATTTTTCTTTTAAATGCAATTGCTTTTTTTTTTTTTTTTTTACTTTATCAAAAAATTAAAAAAAAAATTCAAACAAAAGAATAAGAAAAACAAATAATCTAAAATAACTGCATTGCTTCCAACATGTCCCTACCATACCCCAAGAAAATTAACAGACTCTAACAGAAGGAATAAGAAAAATGACCTAAAATAACTACATTGCTTCCAACACTTTCCTACCATACCCAAGAAAATTTACAAACCATAATCATTCCTGAGCATTCCCATAATGTTGAGATTACCCTCAATATCTGTTCTTATTGGATTATCATTACCCCTTCACTAGTTACTGTCTATCTCTAAGTCCCCTACATTCTACAATATAAAATATTTATTTTACATTTTTCACAGAGTTCACATTATTGGTAACATACAATATCTCTTTTTTTGTGTCTGGCTTATTTCACTTAGCATTATCTCTTCAAGGCTCATCCATGTTGTCATAAGTCTCACAACTTCATTCCTTCTTAACTGCCACGTAGTATTCCACTGTGTGTATATACCACACTTTGTTTATCCACTCATCTTTTGAAGGACATTTGGATTGCTTCCATTTCTTGGCAATTGTGAATAATGCTGCTATGAACATCGGTGTGCAAATACCTGTTCATGTCACTGCTTTCAGATGTTCTGGTTATATACCGAGAAGTGAAATTGCTGGATTGAAGGGTAACTCTGTATCTAGTTTCCTAAGGAACTGCCAGACTGTCTTCCAGAGTGGCTGTGCCATTATACAGTCCGACCGCACCAGCAATGAATAAGAGTTCCAATTTCTCCACACCCTCTCCTAACGTGAACAGTTTAGGGTGGTCACTGCCTAAACATCCCTGAAGATCGGGAAAGTGATTAAACTAGAGGAAGGAGTAGCAACAGACAAGATGGAATTTAACAAAGGATTATGAATGCTGAATCTTTATATAATTTTCTTTTCCTTAGTTGCTAGGGTATTAGAATAGTTAGAAGGAAAAAACTGAAATGGTGGAACTGTAATCCTTTCAAAATTTGTTCTATAGCTACTTGTTAAATTGTAATTTGAAAGCTATACTTACGTATATATGTTAGATGTCATAAGAAGGAAATGACGAACTATGGTACTGTAACTCATGATAATTTCGGAAATTTCCAATATATCTGCTAGTTAAATCATACTTTGAAAGACATTATCTTTTTGTATATATGTTATATTTCAAAATGAGGAAACAACTGAAACTGTGGAATTGTAACCTACAATATTCTTTGAAATTTCCTAACTACTTGTTAAATTGCACTTGCAAAGTTATCACTTTTATGTATATATGTTATATTCAGCAATTCAAAAATTTGATTAAAAAAAAGAATCATTGGTGTCCCAGAAGGTGAAGAGAAGAGTAAAGGGCTAGGAAGAGTATTTCAGGAAATAATTGGGGAAAACTTTCCAACCATTATAAAGACATAAATATGCAAATCAAAGAAGCTCAAGGAACTTCAAATAGAATAAATCCAACTAGACCCACTTCGAGACATACTAATCAGACTGTCAAATGCTGAAGAGAAGGAGAGACTTCTGAAAGCAGCAAGAGAGGAGCAATTCACCACATACAAGGGAAACCACATGAGACTATGTACTGACTTTCCAGTGGGCACCATGGAGGCGAGAAGGCAGTGAGTGGTACGACACGTTTAAGATTCTGAAAGAGAAAAATTGCTATCCAAGAATACTGTATCCAGCAAAGCTCTCCTACAAAATTGAGGGAGATTTTAAAATTTTCACAGAGAAATAAATACTGAGAGAATTTGTTAAAAAGAGATCTGCTCTGTAAGAAATACTAAAGGGAACTCTACAAGCTGAGAAAAAAAGGAGGGAGAGGTCTGGAGAAGGGACAAAACTGAAGATTATTAGCAAGGGTAACTTTAGGGAAAAAAAAAAGAGGAGGGTAAAAATAGATCTGACAACTAAAAACTAAAGGATAAAATGGCTGGTTCAAGAACGCTTCCATAATAATAACTTGAATGTGAATGGACTAAACTTCTAATTAAAAATACAGACTGGCAGAATGCATTAAAGAGTATGACCCAACGATACGCTGTTTACAACACACTCACCTTAGACCTAGCAACACAAAGAAATTGAAAGTGAAAGGGTGGAAAAATATATTCCATGCAAGCTGCAACCAAAAGAAAGCAGGGATAGCGATACTAATATAAGAAAAAATGGACTCTGAACGCAAAGATGTCATAAGAGACAAAGAAGGACACTATATATTAATAAAAGGACAATTCAACAAGAATAAATAAGTCATATATGTTTATGCATCCAACCAAGGAACTCCAAAGTACATGAGACAAATATTGGCTAAACTGAAGGGAGCAACAGACATTTCTACAATAATAGTGGGAGACTTCAATACACCACTCTCTTCTATAGCTCGAACATCTAGACAGAGGACCAATAAGGAAGATGAGAACATACACAATGTGATAAATGAATTAGACTTAACAGACATATATAGATCTTTATATCAGAAAATACCAGGATATACATTCTTCTCTAGCGCTCATAGAACGTTTTCCAGGATAGCTCATATACTGTAGCACAAAACAAGTCTTAACAAATTTAAAAGACCAAAATTATTCACAGAACGGTCTCTGACCATTATGGAACGCAATTGGAAATAACCACCAAAGATGCCCGAACTTTCACAAATATATGGAGGTTAAAAACACACTACTATACAACCAGTGAGTCAAATAAGAAATTGCAAGAGAAATAGGTAAATGTCTTGAGACGAATGAAAACAAGAATACAACATACCAAAACCTGTGGGATACAGCGAAGGCAGTGCTGAGACGGAAATTTATAGCGCTAAATGTATACATCAAAAAGGAAGAAAGAGCTGAAACTAAAGACCTAACTGAGTAACTGAAGAGGCTAGAGAATGGTCAACAAACTAACCCTAAAACAAATCCCAAAACCAAGAGGCAACAGCCTCTTCAAGAACATCAACCAGATGCGTCCCCATTTCCCATAATGTTGACAACAACCCTTTTCAATATGAACAAATTATGGGTAAATAAATAAATGGGGGAACATTCATAAGGAACTACTGATTCACACAATAAGATAGATGACAATTGCATTTTGCTAAGCGAAAGGCTACATATCGTACGATTGCATTTATATGACACTCTGGAAAAGAGAAAACTAAAAGGACAGAGAACAGACCAACGACAGCCAATAGTTGAAGGATGACAGGGAGTTACCTACAAAGGGCCAGAACATAGAAATTTTAGGGATGACAGAACTGAACTCTTCTGTTTGGTGCCGTGGTAGCAGATACATAACTGTGAATCTTTCAAAATCCACAGAACTGCACACCACCAAGACTGAATTTTAATGTGTATAAATGTTAAAAATTAACCAGAATGTGTGTGGAAGGAGAGAATGCCAAGTTTAACAGATGAACTGAACTGTACTACAAATTAATTGCATAATCACACCAAAGGGAAGAGGAAAGAAAGGAACTAATGTAACTTTGAACTTAAGGACCTAAGTAACTTTGGAAAACAGTATTTTGACATAACACTGAAAGACTAAAGACAAACAGAACTGTACCCAAACACTGTGTGCAATTGGGATATTTGTATTTCACAGGGGTATAGGTAAACAATTCTGGAACCATTTGGTTTGTATATTAGAGGTGAACAAGTTAGTAAATAGATATATATTTTAGAAAATGAGATCCAAGCTCCTATTAGAGAAACACTTTATAAATAAGGAAATGAGGAACTCCAGACTGATCCCTGTGGTGATGGATAGGAGTCACAGGTATTAACACAGACTTATGCTTTCAAAAACAAAACAACCACCAACCTAACACAAATACACTAAATACAAATACATACAGAGATATAAAAAGAAATAAATTCAGATGTGTGTGTGTTTGTGTGAGTAAGTAACATACATTTCCAACTCTACCCACTGAGAGGGACTACAAGCAGTGACATCCTAGTGACAATAGCACATTAGCACACAAATCTTTGTTTCTAAATATCATTCTCCAATTAAAAAAATCATGGCTCCTCAGAGAAGTGGTGGATTCCAGGGTTGAGAGAGGAAAAAATTCAAGATGAGCATGGAGCATCTTATGGTGACAGAAAGTAAAGAAATGATTAAAAAGAAAAGCAAAAAGAAAAGAAAAAGACAAGACAAGAAAAGAAAAAGATGGGGGCATATCTCTTTAGACACAGGAGCCAACCTGAAAGAGCTTCCAATGGCCAAAACTGGAATAAGTTCAGTTACAAAATAAATGATAGTATTGGATCATAACTCAAAGAATAAAATAAATACTCATGAATCCATACTGATATAAATAAGTAGATAAATAAAAAAAACTAATGGGGAAAGGACAACTTCTCCTTATAGAATTCTAATTAATAAATGTATAAGAAATGAGGGAAACAGAAAAACCACCATTAAAACACTGTAGTAATAACTGCTTTAAGGTGGACACTAAAATTGGCAAGCAAGAGTTGAAGCAGAAATGAGATATTTGCATAGTCTCAAAGTATCTGCCCCCAAGTATTTAGCAATTACAAAGAGGAAAATAGTAAATGTGGAGTGGAAAATCCTAGCATATACCACCTTAATCAAGTAATCAACCTTTACCCCGATAAGGATGCACTGAGGATGGCGTATCACCTATGTGTTATAATTTCCTATAATGCATACCCTTAATTTCATATGGAAAAACAACAGACAAACCCAAATAGGGGGACAGTGAATAAAATAATTGACCAGTCCTTTTCAAAAACGTCAAGGTCATGAAAGACAAGGATAAAGATGAGGAACTGTCACAGAGTGGAGAAGAGTAAGGAGACATGACAACTAAATACAAAGCAGGATCCTGAACTGGATCATAGAAGACAAAAAGGACATTAGCAAAATGACTAGTGAGCAAAAGAAGTTTAGCTAATAGTATTGTACACATGTTTAATTTCTTAGTTTTGGTCACTGCTCCATGGTTATGTAAAATGTTAACATGAGGAGGAGCTGGGCAAAGGGTAACAAAATCTGTGATGACATTTATGATTCTTTTGTAAATCTAAAATTATCTCAAAATAGAAAGTTAAAGCAAATAGGACAATGTTTAGGTTTTTAACTATTAGGTGCTAGAATGCTGGGGTTTGGTACAAGTGTGATGAGATGGAAAAAAACACTAGAACAGCAACTCATTCTATCCTGGCCAGTGGTACTGAACCGTGAAAGAATCACTTAACCCCCCTGAACTTTGGGTATCTCTGCAAATGGGTATAATACACAACCCATCCACCTCAATGTTTACTTTAGAATTCAATGACACGAGGTGGTCAAAGTTGTCCAGAAACAACAAAATGCTCACGCACAATGTAAACATTATTCCAATATCTTTAATTATGAGAGAAATTCCTGAAATTTCCTAGGAATGAACTTGAGACAAAAATACTAAGTATTGAAGAAAGGTAATAGAGGCAGTAAAGACTAAGAAAAACCATAACCTCAGAAAAAGGGGAAGTATGTTAAAGATTTCTTTTTAAAAAAAAGGTGGGAACTCTTGCAGGATACAGAGTTCAGAAAGTTAAAGAAAGTAAGACTATGTGCTAAATCTCTTACCGACAGGATCATGACAAACCAATCTGGGGAGGAAAAAGGAACAGGTATCTTCTCCCATGTGTCTTCCCTCCCTCACTGCTACCTGAAATCTAGCATAGCCAAGGCAGACATACTATATCAAGGAAGAGGGAAAGCATGGGAGCCATGTGTTATTGAGGAAGTGGGAAAGACTTTGTTTGTAAGACAGCCAAGATCAAGGAATTACATTTTCCAAAGACTTCACTACTAAAAGTTAACAGGTCTTGGTGATGTAATCAACATGATGACGTAAAAAGTTACTGAAAACTTCTCTCCAGAGAGTCAATGAAAAAAAGGACAATTGTGAATTGTTTGAAACTCTGGAAGAGGTTATGGACTGGAGAAAGACCCTGCAAATGCTGAATTGAAGAAAGAGAAGAAATATCAGGTAGCAATCTTCCGCCCCAGACCAGCCAGTCCTCTCCTCTCCCCCTCACGCGATCTCCATGTGGGAAAGACACAGGAACAGCAGACTGGAGCCCTCCCACCAGGGACACAGATTTTAAAATCTCTCACAGCAGTGAAAAAATACCCTCCCTGTTTGAAGACCCAGAGGACATTTCAAGGTCCAGGTCAGTGAAGGACAAAAAGACTGAGAAAATGTGGACAAAGACTGTTTCCAGCCCTGGGTCTGAAAGCCCTTTCCCCACCCTTGACGGAAGCAGCCGGCGGTGGCCGTTTCCTAGCCCTGGAGACAGCTGGAGTGCTAGGTCGGTTGAGGGAATACTTTGCCACAGGTGGACCCCACATCAAGCAAGATTTTGGCCAGCAAAGTGAGGGCACAGGAATCCCGCAGTTTCAGCTTCGCTGGTTCACACAAAGCCTGTGCTCCGAGGCAAAGCAGCCTCTGAGGATGATTGAGTTACCGAACTGCACCATCTGCTGGACAGTCCAGAAAGTGCAAGAAAAGTAAAATACTTTTTAAAAGATGCTTCACACCCTTCCTTAGGAACACAGAAGCTGGTCTACATGCCCCGTATGGAAACCCAGACCTGTTTTGGCTGAGAAATAGGGAAGAGCCAACTGTTAAAGCAGGGTGTCAAACAAATCCAGGTCTTGCTAGCTGGTGGAAAACAGAGCACCACTGGAAGCCAGCAGATTTGTATTACCACACACAGTGAACTTGCTGGGGTGCCCAGTGCCTACCTCCCAACCCTGTCTGACTTTGAAGACTGGCAGGCAGAGCCAATCTCACAACTGACCAGAGAGAGAAACAAAGAACAGATAGAGATCAAAGTCAACCAACAAGAAAATCAGATGCCTAGACAGGAAAAAATCATGAGCCACTTCAGGAAATGGGAAAATATGGCCCAATGAAAGGAAGAAACTAACACCTCAACTGAAATTCAGGAGTTGAAACAACTAATTATAGATGTTCAAGCAAATCTTTTAACTCAATCAAGTAAAGTGAAGAGAGAATGTGACAAAAGAGATGAAAGATATAAAGAAGACACCACGTGATCATAAGGAAGAATTTGTAAGCTTGTAAAAACAAATAGCAGAACTTATGGGAATGAAAGGCAGAACAAAAGACATAAAAAACACAATGGAGACATAAAACAGCAGACTTGGAGAGGCAGAAGAAAGGATCAGTGAGTGGGAGGACAGGAAATCTGAAATCCTTCACACAAAGGAACAAATAAGGAAAAGAATGGAAAAATATGAGCAGGGTCTCAGGGAACTTAATGACAACATGAAGTGCACAAATATACATATTATAGGTGTCCCAGAAGGAGAAGAGAAGGGAAAGCGGCAGAAAGAATAATAGAGGAAATAACCACTGAAAATTTCCCAACTCGTATGAGACATAAATTTCCAGGTCCAAGAAGCACAGCATATGCCTGAACTGATCCAAATAGACCTACTCCAAGACACTGACAGATTTTCAAATGAGAAAGACAGAATTCTGAAAGCAGCAAAAGAAAAGTGATCCACCACATACAAAGGAAGCTTGATAAGACTTAAGTACAGACCTTGCAGTAAAAACTGAGAAGGCAGTGGTACGATACATTCAAGATACTGGAACAGAAAAACTGCCAACCAAGAATCACATATCCAGCAAAACTAACCTTCAAAAATGAGGGAGAGTTTAAAATATTCTCAGACAAAAAGACACTGAGCAAATTTGTGAACAGGAGACCTTCTTCCTCTACAGGAAATAGCAAAGGAAGTGCTACAAACAGGAAAAAGACAGGAGAGAGAGGGTTGAAGAGTGTACAAATGAAGATATGAGGAGATAGAAAGAGGGTTAGATCAGGCATCTGATGTTGAAAGACTATAGAATATTCTAGAGGACTGATTGTATAGATCCATAAATGGATTGCAAAATACTGTGTGATGGTAGCTCAATACTCTAAGTAAATCTGAAAAAAGATGACTGTGAATAGGGTTGAAAGAGGAAGGTTAGGTGTATGTATGACACCAGAAGGACAGACAGAAGATAAACATTGGGACTGTATAACTTAGAGAAACCTAGAGTGGTCAACGAGTGTATAAGACTGTTTTTACATGAGGGAGCGGCAAGAAAGAATGAAGTGGTGAGGTATGCAACTAGGTGAATGGACCGTGAGGACACTACGTTGAGTGAAATAAGCCAGAAATAAAAAGACAAACATTGTAACACCTACATGGACTAATAATGTGCAAACTCTAAGAATTGAATCTGGGAGCTTGGATTATCAGGGGATGGCTTATGTAAAGGTTCCTAGATTGTAAGCTCCTACAGCAGTCACATCTACTCATGAGTTCTAACAGTGATTTCTAAATCTTGAGATTCTGAGTTGCTTCGGTGTGCTGTAGTCAATCCCTGGAGCTTCTGGTGTCTGTGAGGCACCTGGGACTCAAAGCCAGAGTTCAGCAGCTGTGAGATGTTGGCATTGCCCCATGAATCAACTGTTAAAGAGGCTGAAAAGGAGATCAGACTTCAATTGGAGATATGAATGAAATGGACTTGGTTGAGATTGGGGTAGATCAGACTAAAGGGTAGAGGATGATATTAACTGTACTTTAAAACTTTGGCTTCTGTGTGGGACCCAAGGAAGAGAAGTTTATTTGGTGCAAAATCTGTATTTTCTTTAGGACACTATATAATTTAACTTGTATGGTCAGTTTAGTCAAATACCATAATTACATGGAACCTTGACTAGGGAGTGAGATCTTGTTGGTTTGCACAGGTTAGCACGAAGGCTGAATAGAACCCAGAATAATTTGGGAAGAGAATAAAAAATATTTGTAAAGCCCCCTTGAGGGACTGGGGGGAAATGTGAAAATATTAAACTTCCCCAGTTGGGGAATTCCTGATATTCTCGCACACACTGGGGGACCACCAGCTTAGCAGGCCAAGAACTTGATCTTGGGGATTACTCTCATGAACCTCTTTTGTTGTTCAGACGTGGCATCTCTCTACAACTCAGCAGGTAAACTCACTGCCCTCCCTCCTACATGGGACATGACTCCCAGGGGTATAAATCTCCCTGGCAATGTGGGACATGAACCTGTGAACTCTGTAGCATGTGATTTAGAACAAAAAGGGGAAGAGAAATGAAACAAATATAGATTGAGTGGCTGAGAGATTTCAAATGGAGTCGAGAGGTCATTCTGGAGATAAGTTTTACGCATTACACAGACATCCCTTTTCAGTTTTTAGTCAACTAGAATAGTTAGAAGGAAATATCTGAAACTGTCGAGTTTCCAGTATCCATGATTCTTGAAGGCGAGTGTGTAACTATATAGCTTACACGGTGTGTCTGTGTGATTGTGACAACCTTATGGCTTACAGTCCCTTTACCCAGTATATGGACAAAGGAGTAGAAAAATGGGGACCAAAAGTAAATTAATACAGGGAAGGAGTGGTATGGGATGTTTTGGGTGTTTTTTACTTTCATTCTTATTTTTATTTTTTCGGAGTAATGAAAATATTTAAAAATTGATTGTGTTGGTGAATGCACAACTATATGATGATACTATGAACAACTGTTTTACACTTTCGATGACTGAATGGTACGTGAATATATTTCAGTCAAAAATTTTAAAAAACTAAAAAAGTTAACAGGTCTTTCATCTTTGAAGAAATTTTTTCGTCTTTCTTCAGGTTTATTATGATTGTAGAAAGACCAGGACAGAAGCAGCCCTCACCCTTCAGCATTGTTTAAAAACTAAACACAAAACAACTAATAAAATGTTTGATAATTTGTAAATTAAAAATATGCTTTCCAAAACCTAAACCTTCTATTCTCAAGGAACATGAGCATATCCTATTAATATCACTGATAGAGTAGGAATCAGCAAACTTTTTCTCTAAAGGGCCAGATATAATAAATATTTTGGGATTTGCAAGCCATACTGTCTCTATTACAGCTACTCAACTCTGCCTGCCTTTGCAGTGTAAAAGCAGCCACAGATGATCTATAAATGAATTGGTGTAGCTGTGTTCCCATAAAACTTTATTTACAGAAATATGAGTGGTAGGGATTGGGCCTACTATTTATCCCCTACTTGTCTAGAGAAAATGCTAGAAAACCTGTAGACAAATGTTTGGATCCCAAAGACTCGCCTCAATGGATTGTGACTTTGTACACCCTGCATATTTCTTACTATTATTATTCACAAAGCAAAATTATTTGAGGTGAGCTGAGGGGAGGGGGGCAAAAAATGATTTCTTCACCATAGGAACACTGCTTTTGAGCATTCAATCTTCTAGCTCAGGTTTTTGTTTTGTCTAGCCTGTTGTCACCTTTAATTACAAAGATGGAGAATCTTATACTAGGAAGATGGTTACAGTATCATTTCTATATAATTTTTTTTTAATTTTACTTTTTTTTTTTTTTCTCCTTTTCAAGACCTGGGCTTCACTCTTGAATATGGAAGAAATGGGTTGGCTCCCTAAAATACATGAGGTGATAATATACCAATTAAATTGAAATAACTTTTCCCTACAGAATTTTCGCACAAAAAAGTATTTTTGAATTTTCTTACAGCTGAATCAATCAAAAGTAGTCCTGCTGACATAATGAACTCTAATTTCCACCAATTTAAAAGGGTCTCAAGGAAGTCTCAAATTATCTAAAAGAAGAGTAGCACTCTTGATTATTTTTATAGAATATCTGCTGAGAGCGTAAGAAAAGTCAGAAGAATACTCGAAGTCAAAATAATGAAAGTATCACTATCCCATCTGGGGAACCCACTCACTGGAAAAAACCTCAAAGGGCTGTGGAGAACAATAAGCAAAGATGAGAACATTTATGATTTAAAAGAAAAAAGGACCAAAGGAGACATGGGAAGGACAGAGGGAGACCTCAAAATTTTGATACATACACAAAAGATGCAAGAGTCTCATGATTAAAGCACTGTACTGAGAACTTTCACAAGAAAATTTCCCCCAAATAATAGTCTATTCTCAGTTTTCTCTATCTTTGTTCCTAACCACACATGGTTTTCTGTATTTTGAAAAATAAAAAGAATTTTAAAGGTATAAAAAAAGCACTCAGTTCTATACAAAATACAGGTCGAGTAAACTGTTTAGCAACAGTTGAAAGGTTCAAACTACCAATTTTTGCATTTACTGATTCAGATGAGTCCTACTTTTAAAAATCTCCAAACCAATTCTTACAATGGTCTGTTCTCAACACAGAAAAGGCAAAAATTTTTCAGCTAATACAACAGATATGTAGAGATAAACCAAAGTTGGATTAAAAATATGATTTCATCAAAATGTAAAAAATGTAAATATATTTCCATCTTAAAAAAAGGGAAATGTGTTAAAGACTTTAGGAATGTTTTAGAGCATAGCATGAGAAACTACAACAGCATGCCTATGCTATCTTCTATTAATTGACTAAATACTAAATTTCTACTTCTCTTATGATTACAGTTCTAAAATATTTCCAACTGATTTTTCTTGTTTTTAAAATTCTGTTTTATTGAGATATATTCACATACCACACAATCATCCATGGTGTACAATCAACTGTTCATAGTACATCATAAAGTTGTGCTTTCATTACCACAATCAATTTTTGAACATTTTCCTTACACCAAAAAGAATAAAAATTGAAGTAAAAAAGAACACCCAAAGCATTCCATGACCCACAATACCACCCTATTTTTTGTTTCGTTTTTTTCCCCATTTTTCTACTCTTCCATCCATACACTGGATAAAGGGAACGTGAATCACAAGGTTTTCATAATCACACTGTCACACCATGTAGGCTACATAGTTATACAATTGTCTTCAAGAATCAAGGCTACTGGGTTGCAGTTCGACAGTTTCAGGTATTTTCTTCTAGCTATTCCAAAACACTAAAACCTAAAAAGGGGTATCTATATAGTACATAAAAATACCCTCCAGAGTGATCTCTTGAATCTATTTGAAATCTCTCAGGTACTGAAACTTTATTTTGTTTCATTTCGTTTCTCCCTTTTGGTCAAGAAGTCTTTCTCAATCACACGATGCAGGGTCCAGGCTCATCCCTGGGAGTCATATCTTGTGTTGCCAGGGAGATTCACACCCCTGCGAGTCAGGTCCCACGCAGGGGGCAGGGCAGTGAGTCCAACTGACTTTTAAGGAGAGTAAGTAACCATATACACTATGGTGATTATGAACAAGTCTGCTAACTTCCCCAAGCACTTACAGAGTACACAGCTAAACAGCCTCTATTAAACAGGTAATATGAATAGTAAACAAGAACTTTGGGTCCCACTTTTAATAAATTACAGAGGCATAGTATTTTCCCAAATTCATTTTATTAACAAAAAGTGCAAACTGTTTTGAACAAAAGTAAACCATGAATCACAATATTCTGCAAGACGTTAGACATGGAAAAGTGAACAGTTCTCATAAAGTAAAATATAAGCAGATGAGATGCCTCTCACATGTGTATATATTCATGCTTTTTCAATATTCTCTTAGGCAACTTTCAGTGTAATTTTCACAAACAGGTATAGCAGCTCAAATACCAATGCAGAAGCACAATGGCAAAGTTTGGCAATTATTTTGGGCAAGTTACAAGTATGAAAGACAACTTTAAACCACAATTTCATACTCATGCAAGCAGCTGTGTAAATGCATGACTTCTGATATCAATAAGAAAACAAGAAAATAAAGGAGAAAAGTGGATCTAGAAATAGACGTTTTACTATTGTCATTTAGTAAAAGGCAGAAGAAATTAAATAAATTTCAACAATATTACATGTGTCCACGTGACCAGGAACATGACCAATCTGCATTAACTTAATTCATTTCAAATGACATTTGTAAAAGTCACACAAAAGAAGCAAAACGTGCCATTAAACAGTGTGCCTGCACTTAAATATATTAACTGTAACCTGTCAATGTACCCCACAGAGGAGATTCGGTCTAGTGTTACTTTACTTATTCACATAAAGTGTCTACAAGTCTGCAGAGCAGACTCTATTAACAAGTAATTTTTCTGTTGACTAATCTACAGATACTAATGAAACTACAAACTGCTGATTAAAACCCAAAACCTAAAGATGGTCATTTAACTACAACTGAACGTCTATCCAAAGACAGAAGTCCTGATGCTGAGCAGGTTACTGAGTACATGTACTGCCTCTAGGAACATTTTCTGACAGTTAATCACTATTCTGTTTAGTAGACAAACTGCTTTTTGTGACTGTAATTTACTAAAATATTTCTAGGACTACACTACTGTTGTTTCACTACATTACAAAGAATTCTTCCCATACTGTTAATTTTCCTCATGTACTGCTGTCACACTAGAATGCTGTCATTTTCTAACAGTTTCACAATTACTATTTCAGGTAGAGTTGATGAAAAAGTAACATCAAATCTGATTATCCGACTGATGAAAAATTTGAGCACCAACTACAGCAAATTTCAGGATAAAGGGAACTTGAGAACCAGTTCTCTTGATTTGGCAATTACCTTCCACTGTTTTCATCAGTATTGAAGCAGAGATCTTCAGGGCCTATTTGTTCACCATCAGGAAAACTGGAACAAGTGTCTAAGAATTAAAAAATTAAAAGGAAATTAAAAATTAAAAAAAAATTAAAGGGAAATAATATCTTCAAATGAGGAGAATTTTCTATCTCAAGTCTTGAAACGACCTAATCAAGTGTGTTATTTATGCAATAAAAATGTTCTGGGTTATAGACAGTTTTATCTTCAGAGAATTTGTGATCTGAGTCAGGTATAAGTAAATGCAAAGGGAGAATAAAGGAGGAAAAAAACAAAACGTGTAACAGACACCACCATTTGAAGATAAAAGACAATGCCTCACTCACCATGTCCTCTTGTGACAATGTGGGGGTAGCTGGAGAATAGGCTACCATGATGATATACATTATGAAAACTCAGACCATGTAAACATGAAATGCATTTGAAAGCTAACTAAGCTGCACAGGCAAACATGACTACAGAAACCCACCCACACTCAGAATAACTGCCCCGGATCTGGCTGCTTCTTTTAGAAGTGGAGAATATTACCTAAAAGTTCTCTGATACTGAAAAATCATCAAATACTTGGCTCTGTATTGAGAAAGACACTAAAACACTAGGCAAATATGAAAAAGATAATGCTAACAAATACCATAAACCTGACAACGTTGTTACTCCAGGGCATCTGGGAGAGAAAAGCTCAGGTTAATCATTGTGTTCTCTGGGTGATTTGAAATGGATGCTGGGTAATTTCTCTAACATTTCAGTACATCCTATTAATATTTGATCTCTATTAGACAATCTCCTCACAACAGGATGGTTATGGTGCATCCATTTGACAGAATATCAATTCGGCAGCCATTAAAAATGAAGTTTAAGGAAATTTTAATACAAACATACTCAAAATGAAAATGAAAAGTGGTATACAAAAATATAAATTACAGTTTCATTTAAGTTAAAAAAAAATTAAAAAAAAATGAAAACAGAAGAAAACCAGACAAAACACTGAGTTTCTCAGAGTGGGTTTTTTTCCTCTAAGACTTTTTTGGGAGGAGAGGGAATAAAAATGGATGACTCTGATCTGCATGCATTTCTAAGAAATCAGAGTTACCGTTTAAAAAGTTACTTCATATAGATAGGATAAAAATATCTCTGAGAAAAAAAAAAGTCAAACATCTGAAACCTCTCCAAGGGATGGCAAATGTTTCCTATAAAGGGGCATATGGTAAATATTGTAGGCAAGCAGTCCAAACATGGTCTCCGTTGCACATCTTAATATGAATTTTGTCTGGTTTCTTTTTTTGTGAAAACTCTTTGTAACATAAAAATCATTTTTAGGTCACAGGCAATACAAAAATAGGTTGCCAACCCCTGTTCTACCTAGTAAGTAGCACTCATAGGTGTCTAATGAGACCAAACAACATCTGCAATTTTTTCAGTATTCAACATACAGTTTACTCACGGAATGTTGTCTCATAAATGACAATTTTAAAAAAAGAAGTAACAATAGCAGCAGCTGATGAGATGGTTATTAATCTCTGAGATATGACACCATGTACTGCACCTTCATCTGCGGGCTGTGCCATGAAGGAGTCGTTAAATCCACCCATGCTGCTGTGCTCTTCCTGCTCCTCATTCTCAGTGTCACATTCAATATCACTATCGCTACTCATTCCTGGCATGAAAGAAGGGAAGAAAATATTTGGCATAAGAAACCACTATAAGCAACAGGAAAGGGAACTCTCCTCATCTACCATCTACTGCTGAATTTTATATTGAACGTCAAGACATGACACCAAACAAAGAAAAAGTTACCACATAAACTGCAATACTTTTTAGTTATATAGAGGAAGAGTCAGAGAAACACCTGTTTTCGTATATAAAGTTTTACTGGAACACACCTATCGTTTATGTGTTGTCTATGGCTACTTTCACACTATGATGGCAGAGTAGAATAGTGTGACAGAGTAAATGAAGCCTAAAATATTTACATCTGGCCCAGAAAAAGTTGACTGACCTCTGATATAGAACATTTTAAATGTGAAAGGCTGAGGGGAATGGGTAAGAATTGTTGTTGCCCTCAAAATGGATGTCTGGTTCCAGATGATGGAATGAGAAGCTTCAGTGCTTCATGCCTCAACAGAAGCTTTGACCAACCAGCAAGAAATGGTGGAAATATCTTTCTCAAGGCTCCAGAAAACAGTTAAAGGATGGTAGTAACAAACACCAGGAAAAAGACTACTTAAAAGCAGTAGGATCTCACGGCCCCCACTGTTTTGCATTTTCTAATCTATTAAATACATCTGCAGAGTTGGACAACACCTCCAGTACAGATCCCTGGTCCCAGTTTCAGAAGCAACAGAGTAATCCTTATTAACATGCTGGGAACATGTATGCCTGGCCCAATCTATCTGGTAGTCGCCAGAGGGACTTGTGGGCCCAGACTTGCCCTGTTTGTAGAAGAATGCTGTGGGAGAGTGGTCAAATGGCTGCCTGGGGCAAGGAATTGCTGGCTATAGAACATACAGTGCAGTGCCTGGGACCATAAGGAAACTGTTTCCCAGGGAGCAGGGAACATCTGTATCCATGTAAACAAAAATTTCTAGCGCTATACACATGTGCCCAAGACAAGATGTATGTGCAGAAAGGATTGGGGAGGCCCCTGTGCTTTGACCTGTAGCTATTCTCTAAGCTCACTACATGGATAACTCTGAAGGAGAGCACTTGCACAGGTCAATCTGCAAATGAGAAAGGCATTTTTCCTTTTCTTTTCTTTCTTTCTTGTTTTTTTCTTGAGGTGGGGGTGGGCAGATGATTAGCTCCTGGCATTCAGAGAAAGCTCTGTCATGACACTAGCTGGACACAAGCTCAAGGAATAGATGTGTCAGAGTCTAAATTTCAGCAATAACACTTACAGCTAGCAAAATATCCAAGTTTCAACAACAAAAAATTATAAAACATAGAGAGAAACAGGAAGCAATGGCCCATGCAAAGGGAAAGGTTAAAGCAAAAGAAACCATCAAGGAGGAGGATCAGAGCTAGGGATTTTATAAAAATGGTCCTAAATAAGCTCAAAGAACTAAAGGAAAACATGGACAAGGAACTAAGGGAAATAAGGATAACAGAAGAGGAACATAAAGCTAGTATTCAACAGAGAGGTAGAAATTTGGAAAGGAACCAACAGATCTGAAGATCACAGTAACAGAAATTTAAAATTACCTAGGGGAGTTCAACAGCAGATTGGACCTGACAGAAGAAAGAATCAGTGAACGTGAAGATAAAACAATTTAAATCATCCAGTCTGAAGAGCAGAAAGAGGAAATAATGAAGAAAAGTGAACAAGGCCTGAGGAGACAGTGGGACACCAACAAGCACACCAATATATACATTCTGGGACTCCCCAAAGGAAAAGAAATAGAGAAAGGGGGCAGAGAGAGTATTAAAAGAAATATAAGAGCTCTGGGATGTTTTATGTTATGATAATTGTTTAAAATCGAGAGTGATAATGATTGTACAACTAAGTGAAGATAATGTAAGAAACTGATGGTTATCTTGGGATAGAATTTATTTAAGTGAAATTAGGAACTCACCACTTAATAAATCAGGCCCTTGACCTGAGGGCTTGCTCTTATGAAACACAGGGCTATAAATGGAAGGCTGAGCCTTCCTATAATTATGCCTAAGAGGCAGCTCCAGGGAACCACTCTTCTTGCTCAGATGTGGACTTTTTCTCTCTCAGCCCAACTTGGCAAATAAATTAATTAACTACCCCCCATCCCCCCACGAGGGACATGACTCCCAGGGGGATGAGTCTCCCTGGAGACATGGGACATGACTCCCAGGAATAAATGAGCCTGGCCTCGGCAGCGAGGGACTGAAAATGCCTACTTGACCAAAAGGGTTGAAAGGTAACAAGCTGAGGTTACAGTGGCTGAGAGATCCCAAAGAGTTGAGGGCTAACCTAGAGGTTTGTCTTACGCAACCTCCAGAAAAAATAATTAATAATAATTAACTTAAAATGTCCGAATACTTACCAAATTTAATAAAAACAATAAACATACACATCCAAGATGCACAACAAACTCCTAACAGGGTAAACCCAAAGAGACCCACACCGTGCCATGTTATAATCAAACTGTCAGATTCCAAAGATAAAGTAAAAATTCTGAAAGCCTCAAAAGAGAGGCAACATGTCACATACAAGGGAGCCTCAATAAGATTAAGTGCGGATTTCTCATTGGAAACCATGGAGGTAAGAAAGCACTGGGAAGATATATTTAAAGTGCTGGAAGCAAAAACTGCCAACCAAGAATTCCGTATCAGGCAAAACAGTCTTTCAAAAATGAGGGAGGAACTAAGACATTCCCAGATAAACAAAAGCTGTGAGACTTTGTCACCACTAGACTGGTTCTACAAGAGATGCTAAAAGGAGTTTTGCTGTTTGAAAGGAAAGGGAACTAGACAACTGACTGAAGCCACTGAAGAAATAAAGAACTCCTGTAAAGACAGTGACATGGGTACTATTGCATTTTTTATTTTTAACTCTACTTTTTACTTCTAAAAGGCAAATGCATAAGATGTATTGATAAATCAATGGTTTTAGACTCAGTCATAGCCAGAAAGTAGAGTACAGGTTTCCAGGGGTGGGGAAGAATGGGGAGTTAATGTAAAATGAGCACAGTTTCTGTTTGGGGTGAACGGAAAGAACTCATAACAAACAGTAATGAAGGAACTGTAACATTATGAATATGACTAACCCCATTGAATGGTATGCTTGGGATGGGTTAAGATGGAATGATTTATGTTGTATATATATTTTCACAATTATATAAAAGAGAAACTAAACAGAATGACAATTAAATGCAATCCATGATAATAGATGGGATCTTAAGAACACAGGAGAGAAGGCTCAAAAGGGCATTATTGAGACACAAAAAATAGGAATATAGAATACAAGTCTTATATCAATGTAAAATTTCTTGAACTTGAAAACTGCACTTAAGGGGGCTACATAAGTGAATATCCTTGTTTATATTCATATTCATGGAAATATGTGTTTCAGAAGTATTATGTGTACAACCTGCCCTCAAATGTTCAGAAAAGATAAGACAGACAAAGAATGAAAAACAGAGATTGAGAGGGAAAAATACAGTGTGGTGAAGGTGATGAAATATTAAAATTAATGGATCTTGGTATCAGAGGTAGTAGGAATATGTTGGAGTTCTGTTTAGTGTTTGTTTTATATTTACAATTGTCCTGTAAGTTTGAAATTAATTCAAAATACAAAGCAAAAAAAAAAAAAAAAAAAAAAAGATCAGTCTCTGATTCCTCACAAAGGGACTAGAAGCACAGCCAGTTAGGCTTAAGTCAGAGAACCCATTTTTTTTCCCTTTGCTCTATTAAAAGTCCCTGTGATTGAGTAATTTTAAAAGAAATAACAAACACTGCACTCATGAAATTTTACAATTTAGAAATATTTTCTGAAATGATATAAAACATTATAAAATCAAAGTCTTTCCGAAATAGATTTCATTTTTCCCTAAATCTTTTAACTTCATAAATATGCAAAAAGATGACAACTACTGAAACACATATTTTAAACTTTAATAGTCTGTAGATAATCTATAAACAGTCTAGGCTAGAAAGTTCCTTTGTCATACTTTTTCTGTGTGTTTTATTTTCTTCTCAAATATTAAAAATGCCCTTTCCTTAGTACCTGCAAGTTGTATTTGAAATCAGTATTAACGTAATTATACTGAGAACATTTTTTCCAAATATAAAACTTTTCTTCTACAGATTCCTAAGAGATAACAGAAACTCTTTTAACCCTGATTCATACAGAAGTAATAAATAATATTCTCCAGCTTAAAACATACATATAAATATTTATATAAACACATATACACCCTTAAACTTCTGTATATGTGTATGTGTAAAAAAATTCCAGTAATTCCAGTAATAAATGAGTTGACATTCCATTTGGGCCTCTGATTTTGATTTGGTGTGGCTAAGTTGATTTTTAAAAGAAAAGTTAAAAAGAAATTACTTCTGTTTCAGCAAGACAGTAAGAAAACCTGAAAACCTTCCCGCTACAAATCCTTTTAAATAGTTAGATAAAATATAAACTTAAAGAATTATTTTAATGACTAGCCAAGAGAAATCCAGAGGTGCCAGAAACAAAGAAGGTTAGGAGGACTAGGGGGTTAGATGCTGCAGTTACTATGGCGTGCTTAATGGAAGGGTTTTTAACAGTCCTGTGGGAAGAGAAGAAAAAGCAATGTACCCACCACAGAAAGGGAGTTGCAGCTGAGACTGTCAAACTCTATCCCCTACATAAAGCTGGAATTCTTACTGAAACAATAGACAGGAAAAAGTTTACCTACTGGTCCGGGAAATCAGCAAGGAATTTTGTCTGTTTTTGCTGGGGTCTCTGGTGAGGGAAAAAAGTCTCACCTTAGAATTCAGACTAAAGTTTGTGTGCCTAATTTGGGTTTGGGATTTAAATCTGGAGTTCAGATCTCAAGAAATAAACGTAAAAATGGGTTGGAACCTAGTGTTATATGAATAATGCAAATATAAAACCTCTATGGAGGGAAAGTTCTCGGTAAGATGAAATAAGCACACTCCACCCTGAATTTCCTACTGAATGCAGCTATAAAACCTGGACAGAATGCATGGAGCAGCTATTTAAGGATTCTGAAAAGTAAAAAGGAAAAGACAGATTGTTGAAGAAAGCCAGAATTTGAAAATCACTGAAATGGCAGATTTAAACTATACCAAGAGTCTCATAAATTACATTCAAAATGTCTAGTTTACAACTCAAAATTATTCAGCATATTAAAAACCAGGAAAATCTCAACTAGAAGGTTTTATTGTTTTTTTGAACAATCAACAAACATCAAAGCTAAAATAACAAATTTGTCAGAATTATATAACAAAAGACTTTAAAGATATTATGAAAATGATTATGAATTCTCTTCAAACATACTTAAAAACCTCTGTAGTTATTTGTACACCAACGTTCATAGCAGCATTATTCACAACAGAAAAACGGTGGGAAACAAACCAAGTGTCCACTAACAGATGAAAGAAGAAACAAAATGTGGTATATACATAAAATGGAATATTATTCAGCTGTAAAAAAACTGAAGTATAAATATATGCTACAACACAGACAAACCTTGAGCACATTATGCTAAATGAAATGTCAGACACAAAAAAACAAACATTGTATGATTTCATTCACATAAAATATGTAGAATAAGCAAATTCTCAGAGACATGAAGTAGAACAGAGGTTACCACAGGCTTTGGGGAGTGGGAATGAGGAGGTGTTTAACGGATACGAAGTTCTTATTGCGGGCAATGAAAAAGTTTTGGTAACTGATGGTGGTGATGGTAGCACAACATTATAAATGGAATTAATACCACAGAATTGTATACTTGAAAATGGTTAAAATATCAAATTTTATGTTATGTGTGTATATGTTACCACAAAAAAATTAAATTAAAAAAGCCAACTACAAAATCTCTCTGAAGAGAAGCTTCCACAATCTAGATCACAAGAACTCTAAAAGGAAAGAAAGTCTAAAGAGAAGATGTGTTTCAATCAAAATTTACAAATTCAGCAAAGGAAATAATCCACCAAAAGCAAAATCAGTAGATTCACAAAAAGAAGGATTATATCATTAATTTCTCATAAAACAGAACAGCAACCTGTAAGAGACTAACTTGAAGGAGGAAAAGGCAGATTTTCAAAAGAAGTAAACAGACTTTCTAGAAATGAACTATACAGCCATTAAAGTGAAAATAAGCACACTCCACCCTGAATTTCCTACTGAATGCATCTATGTTGTCATATGTTTTACATCGTTACTTATTACTGCCGTGTAGCATTCCATTGCATGTATATACCACATTTTATTTATCCACTCATCTGTCAAAGGACATGTGGGTTGTTTCCATCTCTTGGCAATTGTGAATAATGCTGCTATGAACATTGGTGTGCAGATATCTGTTCATGTCACTGCTTTCAGATCTGCCTGGTATATACCAAGAAGTGCAATTGCTGGATTGAAAGGTGAATCTATACCTAGTTTTCTAAGGAACTGCCAGACTCACTTCCAGACTGGCTGAACCATTATACAGTCCCACCAGCAATGAATAAGAATTCCAATTTCTCTACATCCTCTCCAGCATTTGTAGTTTCCTATTTGTTTAATGGAAGCCATTCTAACTGGTGTGAGATGGTATCTCATTGTGGTCTTAATTTGCATCTCTCTAATATACCTAGTGAAGCTGAACATGTTTTCATGTGTTTCTTGGCCATTTGTACTTCCTCTTCAGAAAACTGTCTTTTCATATCTTTTGCCCATTTTATAATTGGGCTGTCTGTACTGTCATTGAGTTGTAAGATTTCTTCATATATGCAAGATATCAGTCTTTTGTCAGACACATGGTTTCCAAAATTTTTTTCCCATTGAGTTGGCTGCCTCTTCACCTTTTTGACAAATTCTTTTGAGGTACAGAAACTTCTAAGCTTGAGAAGTTCCCATTTATCTATTTTTTCTTTGTTGCTTGTGCTTTGGGTGTAAGGTCTAAGAAGTGGCCGCCTAATACAAGGTCTTGAAGATGTTTCCCTACATTATCTTCCAGGAGTTTTATGGTACTGTCTTTCATATTGAGATCTTTGATGCACTTTGAGTTAATTTTTGTGTAGGGGGTGAGGTAGGGATCCTCTTTCATTCTTTTGGATATGGATATCCAACTCTCCCAGCCCCATTTGTTGAAAAGACTGTTATGTTCCAGTTCAGTGGCTTTAGGGGCCTTATTAAAGATCAGTTGGCCGTAGCTCTGGGGGTCAATCTCCAAATTCTCAATTGGATTCCATTGATCAATATGTCTATCTTTGTGCCAGTACCATGCTGTTTTGACAACTGTGGCTTTATAATAAGCTTCAAAGTCAGGGAGTGTAAGTCCTCCCACTTCGTTTTTCTTTTTTAGAGTGTCTTTAGCAATTCGAGGCATCTTCCCTTTCCAAATAAATTTGATAACTAGCTTTTCCAAGTCTGCAAAGTAGGTTGCTGGAATTTTGATTGGGATTGCATTGAATCTGTAGATGAGTTTGGGTAGAACTGACATCTTAATGACATTTAGCCTTCCTATCCATGAACATGGAATATTTTTCCATCTTTTAAGGTCCCCTTCTATTTCTTCTAGTAGAGTTATGTAGTTTTCTTTGTATAGGTCTTTTACATTTTTGGTTAAGTTTATTCCTAGGGACTTGATTTTTTTTAGTTGCTATTTAAAATGCTATCTTTTTCTTGAGTGTTTCTTCACTTCGTACATTTCTAGCATATAGAAACATTACTGACTTACACGCATTAATCTTGTATCCCGCTACTTTGCTAAATTTCTTTATTAACTCTAGTAGCTGTATCATCTATTTCTCAAGGTTTTCCAGATATAAGATCATATCTTCTGCAAATAATAACAGTTTTACTTCTTCCTTTCCAATTTGGATGCCTTTTATTTCTTTGTCTTGCCGGATTGCCCTGGCTAGCACTTCTAGCACAATGCTGAATAACAGTGGAGACAGCAGGCATCCTTGTCTCCTTCCTGATCTTAGAGGGAAGGCTTTCAGTCTCTCACCATTGAGTACTATGGGTTTTTCATATATGCTCTTTATCATATTGAGGAAGTTTCCTTCAATTCCTACCTTTTGAAGTGTTTTTATCAAAAAGCGATGTTGGATTTTGTCGAATGCTTTTTCAGCATCTACTGAGGTGATCATTTGATTTTTCTCTTTTGATTTGTTAATGTGTTGTAATACATCGATTCATTTTCTTATGTTAAACCATCCTTGCATGCCTGGGATGAACCCCACTTGGTCATGGTGTATGATTTTTTTAATGTGCCTCTGGATTCGATTTGCAAGTATTTTGTTGAGAATTTTTGTATCTATATTCATTAGGGAGATTGGCCTGTAGTTTTCCCTTTTTGTAATATCTTTGCCTGGTTTTGGTATTAGATTGATGTTAGCTTCATAAAATGTGTTAGGTACTATTCAATTTTCTTTGATGTTCTGGTGGGTATGGTAGGAACAAGTTCACAGAAATGCTGCCATATTAGGTTATTTTCTTGGGGTAGAGTAGGAACGTGCTAGAAGTAAAGCAGTTAGCTTAGCTTAGTTGTCTTTTTCTTACTTTCTTCTTATGGTTTGTTTGAAATGTTTTTTTATTGTATGTTTTAAAATTTTTTTTTTGATATAGTTAATTAAAAAAAAGTGTCAATTAAAAAAAAAATGAAAATAATATGCAGAGCCCCTCTGAGGAGCTGGTGGAGAATGCAGGGGTGTTGAGCTTCCCCACCTTGATGGTTGCTGATGTGCTCACAGACATAGGGGACTGGTGGTTTGATGGGCTGAGCCCTCTACCACAGGACCTGCCCTTGGGAAGACTGCTGCTGCAAAGGAGAGGCTAAGCCTGCGTATAATTGTGCCTAAGAGCCTCCTTCTGAATGCCTCTTTGTTGCTCAGATGTGGCCCTCTCTCTAGCTAAGCCAACTTGAAAGGTGGAATCACTGCCCCACCCTGTACGTTGGATCTGACACCCAGGGGAGTAAATCTCCCCGGCAATGTGGAATATGACTCCCAGGGAGGAATCTGGACCTGGCATCAAGGGATGGAGAACATCTTCTTGACCAAAAGGGGGATGTGAAAGGAAATGAAATAAGCTTCAGTGGCAGAGAGATTCCAAAAGTAGCTGAGAGGTCACTCTGGTGGGCACTCTTACACACAACATAGACAATCCTTTTTAGGCTCTAATGTATTGGAATAGCTAGCAGAAAATACCTGGAACTACCAAACTACAACCCAAAACCCCTGAATCTTGAAGACGACTGTATAAAAATGTAGCTTATGAAGAAGGGTGACAATGTGATTGGGAAAACCTTTGTCCACTGTACGGATGGATGAGTATAAAAAGGGGGCAAAAAATATATATATCATTAGATGGGTTTAGGCAAGGATGAAAAAGAGATTGGCAAATTGAAAAAAGTCAGGAAATTAACCAGCATGTGAAATGAAAATGAGTTGAAAAATATCAGAGGTTGAGAAACAAGGGGATAAAAGGAAATGGAGCAAACTATGTTATTAGATTTCCATAGAGACAGCAAAAATAACAAAGGAAAGGCAATGTATTAAGAGATAATGGCTGAGAATTTTCTAAGATTAATGAAAGACATAGATCTTAAGTTCAGGGGAGCATGAGACTTGAGCAGGGAATTTAACCCCATTGTAGCACAATGGAGCAAAAATTGTGGCTCCAGGCTGAGGGAGAGAAAAAAAAATTCTCAAAAGCTTTAAGAGCAGAGAAAAGTTGACAGAATAACATCTTCAAGGAACTGAGAAAAAAATAAATATTTTCTAGCATTCTAATCTTCACCTACTCTATCATTCAATAGTAAGAAAAAATCTAAATAAGCATCATTGTATAAAATAATAATAATGGGCTATTAAAGGGGATCGTGTTAAAGGAAAAAAAGGTGAACACTTAAAAATAAACTTTGATCAGGGTTAAAGTTATGGAACAAAGAGGAAATATCCATTAACTTTAGCCTTGTTTAAAAATGAAAATTTAAAGTATAACTTCTAAACCACTAGGAGAAACAATGTGTGTGTATTTCAATCAAACACAAAGCAAGTGAAAAAGAAAACAAACAAAACCACCTTATAAATAGAAAACAGAAAATAAGTTGATAAAAGTAAACTCAAATGTATTGGTAATCACAACAAATTTAAGTGTTCTAAATTTCTTAAAGAGAAAGTTATATTGGATTAAAAAGAAATCTGACCATTACATTTCTGCCAAGGACGTATAAGGCTGGAAAGAGACTTGTTTCCACCCTAAGAACAAGACAAAGTTGAATAAACTACAAAACCATAATAGCACATAATAGTGTTGTTCTGAGCTAAGGACTCAGAACAACAAAATAGCTTTAATTCGAAGGAGAGACAAGATGCTAGCACTGGCTCACCTGTGGCAGATCACAGAAGAGATGTAGGATGTCATACAAATGGTGTCCAATGGAAAATGGAAACAAAGTCATGGACATGTGGGAAATTTCAGCTGTGTAATGGAGATGGGAATAAGAATAAATCAAAAGGAAATACTACAAATCAAAAAACAGAATAGTAATAGAGATGAAGAACCTATTAGGCCCATTAGAAGACTCAATGCAGTCAGGGAAAGAATCAATGAAATGAAGATTATACCAAGGCAAGTCTGGTTCAATATTAAAAAATCAATTAATGTAATCCATAACATCAACAGGCTAATGCAGAAAAATCATGTGATCATAACAATTAATGCAGGGAAAGTATTACACAAAAAAATCATGCGATCATATCACTAAATGCCACGAAAGTATTTGACAAAATACAACACTCATTCATGATAATAATTCTCAGCAAATTACGAATAGAGGGGATGTTTTATAAAATACCTACAGCTAACACCATTCTTAATGGTGAGGAACTAGATGCTTTATTCCTGAGATCAGGAAAAAAACAAGGATGTCCCATCTCATTCCTCCTATTCAATCTCTTAATTGAAGTCCCAACTAATATGAAAAGAAAAGAAGAGGAGGAAATAAAAGGTATACCAAATTGGAAGGAGGAAATAAAGCTGCCTTTGTTTGCAAATGACATGACTGTCTATGCAGAAAAGCCCAAAGAATCAATCAAAAAAACAAAACAAAAAAACACCTCTTGACTAATTATAGCAAGGTTGCAAGATACTAGGTAAATATACAAAAGTCAACTGCTTTCCTATACACCAGCAATGGATGGTTTGAATGTGAAATAAAAAACACAATGCTATTTATATTAGTTCCAATAAAAATCAAATTCTTAGGTATACATTTAAAAAATATGTGAGAGGCGGGGCAAGATGGCGGACTGGTGAGCTGTATGTTTTAGTTACTCCTCCAGGAAAGTAGGTAGAAAGCCAGGAACTGCGTGGACTGGACACCACAGAGAAATCCGACTTTGGGCATACTTCATACAACACTCATGGAAACGAGGAACTGCTGAGATCAGCGAAATCTGTAAGTTTTTGTAGCCAGGGGACCCGCACCCCTCCCTGCCAGGCTCAGTCCCATGGGAGGAGGTGCTGTCAGCTCTGGGAAGGAGAACGGAGAACAGAGAACTGCAGTGGCAGCCCTTATTGGAAACTCATTCTACTGATCCAAACTCCAACCATAGATAGACTGAGACCAGACACCAGAGAATCTGAGAGCAGCCAGCCCAGCAGAGAGGAGACAGGCATAGAAAAAAACAGCACGAGAAACTCCAAAATAAAAGTGGAGAATTTTTGGAGTTCTCCTGAACATAGAAAGGGGAAGGGCAGAGCTCAGGCCCCGAAGCTCATATGCAAATCCCAAAGAAAAGCTGATCTCTCTGCCCTGTGGACCTTTCCTTAATGGCCCTAATTGCTTTCTCTCTTAGCATTTCAATAACCCATTAGATCTCTGAGGAGGGCCCCCTTTTTTTTTTTTAAATCCTTTTTTCTTTTTCTAAAACAATTACTCTAAGAAGCCCAATACAGAAAGCTTCAAAGACTTGCAATTTGGGCAGGTCACGACAAGAGCAGAACTAAGAGAGCTCAGAGACAAAAGGCAATAATCCAGTGGCTGAGAAAATTCACTAAACACCACAACTTCCCAAGAAAACGGGGGTGTCCGCTCACAGCCATAATCCGGGAGGACAGGAAACACTCCTGCCCATCGCCAGCCCCATAGCCCAGAGCTGCCCCAGACAACCCAGTGTGATGGAAGTGCTTCAAATAACAGGCACACACCACAAAACTTGGTGTGGACATTAGCCTTCCCTGCAACCTCAGCTGATTGTCCCAGAGTTGGGAAGGTGGAGCAGTGTGAATTAACAAAGCCCCATTCAGCCATCATTTCAGCAGACTGGGAGCCTCCCTACACAGCCCAGCAGCCCAGAACCGCCCTGGGGGGATGGCACTCACCTGTGACATAGCACAGTCATCCCTCAACACAGGACCAGGGGGTACACTGCCTGGAAGAGGGACCCACTCGCAAGTCTCAGGAGCCATATGCCAATACCAAGGACTTGTGGGTCAGTGGCAGAGACAAACGGTGGCAGGACTGAACTGAATGATTAGACTATTGCAGCAGCCTTAAAACTCCACGATCACCAGGGAGATTTGATTGTTAGAGCCACCCCCTCTCCCTGACTGCCCAGAAACACGCCCCATATACAGGGCAGGCAACACCAACTACACATGCAAGCTTGGTACACCAATTGGACCCCACAAGACTCACTCCCCCACTCACCAAAAAGGCTAAGCAGGGGAGAACTGGCTTGTGGAGAACAGGGGGCTCGTGGACGCCACCTGCTGGTTAGTTAGAGAAAGTGTACTCCACGAAGCTGTAGATCTGATAAATTAGAGATAAGGACTTCAATTGGTCTACAAATCCTAAAAGAACCCTAACAAGTTCAGCAAATGCCACGAGGCCAAAAACAACAGAAAATTATAAAGCATATGAAAAAACCAGACGATATGGATAACCCAAGCCCAAGCACCCAAATCAAAAGACCACAAGAGACACAGCACCTAGAGCAGCTACTCAAAGAACTAAAGATGAACAATGAGACCATAGTACGGGAGATAAAGGAAATCAAGAAGACCCTAGAAGAGCATAAAGAAGACATTGCAAGACTAAATAAAAAAATGGATGATCTTATGGAAATTAAAGAAACTGTTGACCAAATTAAAAAGATTCTGGACACTCATAGTACAAGACTAGAGGAAGTTGAACAACGAATCAGTGACCTCGAAGATGACAGAATGGAAAATGAAAGCATAAAAGAAAGAATGGGGAAAAAAATTGAAAAAATCAAAACGGACCTCAGGGATATGATAATATAAAACGTCCGAATATAAGACTCATTGGTATTCCAGAAGGGGAAGAAAAGGGTAAAGGTCTAGGAAGACTATTCAAAGAAATTGTTGGGGAAAACTTCCCAAATCTTCTAAACAACATAAATACACAAATCATAAATGCCCAGTGAACTCCAAATAGAATAAATCCAAATAAACCCACTCCGAGACATATTCCAATCACACTGTCAAACACGGAAGAGAAGGAGCAAGTTCTGAAAGCAGCAAGAGAAAAGCAATTCACCACATACAAAGGAAACAGCATAAGACTAAGTAGTGACTACTCAGCAGCCACCATGGAGGCGAGAAGGCAGTGGCACGATATATTTAAAATTCTGAGTGAGAAAAATTTCCAACCAAGAATACTTTATCCAGCGAAGCTCCCCTTCAAATTTGAGGGAGAGCTTAAATTTTTCACAGACAAACAAATGCTGAGAGAATTTGCTAACAAGAGACCTGCCCTACTGGAGATACTAAAGGGAGCCCTACAGAGAGAGAAACAAAGAAAGGACACAGAGACTTGGAGAAAGGTTCAGTACTAAGGAGATTTGGTATGGGTACAATAAAGGATATTAATAGAGAGAGGGGAAAAATATATATGACAAACATAAACCAAAGGATAAGATGGCTGATTCAAGAAATGCCTTCACGGTTATAACGTTGAATGTAAATGGATTAAACTCCCCAATTAAAAGATATAGATTCGCAGAATGGATAAAAAAAAATGAACCATCAATATCTTGCATACAAGAGACTCATCTTAGACACAGGGACACAAAGAAATTGAAAGTGAAAGGATGGAAAAAAATATTTCATGCAAGCTACAGCCAAAAGAAAGCAGGTATAGCAATATTAATCTCAGATAAAATAGACTTCAAATGCAGGGATGTTTTGAGAGACAAAGAAGGCCACTATATACTAATAAAAGGGGCAATTCAACAAGAAGAAATAACAATCATAAATGTCTATGCACCCAATCAAGGTGCCACAAAATACATGAGAGAAACACTGGCAAAACTAAAGGAAGCAATTGGTGTTTCCACAATAATTGTGGGAGAATTTAACACATCACTCTCTCCTATAGATAGATCAACCAGACAGAAGACCAACAAGGAAACTGAAAACCGAAACAATCTGATAAATGAATTAGATCTAACAGACATATACAGAACATTACATCCCAAATCACCAGGATACATATACTTTTCTAGTGCTCACAGAACTTTCTCCAGAATAGATCATATGCTGGGACATAAAACAAGCCTCAGTAAATTTAAAAAGATTGAAATTATTCAAAGCATATTCTCTGACCACAGTGGAATACAATTAGAAGTCAATAACCATCAGAGACTTAGAAAATTCACAAATACCTGGAGGTTAAACAACACACTCCTAAACAATCAGTGGGTTAAAGAAGAAAGAGCAAGAGAAATTGCTAAATATATAGAGACGAATGAAAATGAGAACACAACATACCAAAACCTATGGGATGCAGCAAAAGCAGTGCTGAGGGGGAAATTTATAGCACTAAACGCATATATTAAAAAGGAAGAAAGAGCCAAAATCAAAGAACCAATGGATCAACTGAATAAGCTAGAAAATGAACAGCAAACCAATCCTAAACCATGTACAAGAAAAGAAATAACAAGGATTAAAGCAGAAATAAATGACATAGAGAACAAAAAAACAATAGAGAGGATAAATATCACCAAAACTTGGTTCTTTGAGAAGATCAACAAGATTGACAAGCTCCTAGGTAGACTGACAAAATCAAAAAGAGAGAAGACCCATATTAAAAAATAATGACTGAAAAAGGTGACATAACTGCAGATCCTGAAGAAATTAAAAAAAATATAAGAGGATACTATGAACAACTGTATGGCAATGAACTGGATAATCTAGAAGAAATGGACAATTTCCTGGAAACATATGAACAACCTAGACTGACCAGAGAAGAAACAGAAGACCTCAATCAACCCATCACAAGCAAAGAGATCCAATCAGTCATCAAAAATCTTCCCACAAATAAATGCCCAGGGCCAGATGGCTTCACAGGGGAATTCTACCAAACTTTCCAGAAAGAACTGACACCAATCTTACTCAAACTCTTTCAAAACACTGAAGAAAATGGAACACTACCTAACTCATTTTATGAAGCTAACATCAATCTAATACCAAAACCAGGTAAAGATGCTAGAAAAAAGGAAAACTACCGGCCAATCTCCCTAATGAATATAGATGCAAAAATCCTCAACAAAATACTTGCAAATCGAATCCAAAGACACATTAAAAAAATCATACACCATGACCAAGTGGGGTTCATTCCAGGCATGCAAGGATGGTTCAACATAAGAAAATCTATCAATGTATTACAACACATTAAAAATTCAAAAGGGAAAAATCAAATGATCATCTCAATAGATGCTGAAAAAGCATTTGACAAAATCCAACATCCATTTTTGATAAAAACACTTCAAAAGGTAGGAATTGAAGGAAACTTCCTCAATATGATAAAGAGCATATATGAAAAACCCACAGCCAGCATAGTACTCAATGGTGAGAGACTGAAAGCCTTCCCTCTAAGATCAGGAACGAGACAAGGATGCCCGCTGTCTCCACTGTTATTCAACATTGTGCTGGAAGTGCTAGCCAGGGAATCCGGCAAGACAAAGAAATAAAAGGCATCCAAATTGGAAAGGAAGATGTAAAACTGTCATTGTTTGCAGATGATATGATCTTATACCTGGAAAACCCTGAGAAATGGACGATACAGCTACTAGAGCTAATAAACAAATTTAGCAAAGTAGCGGGATACAAGATTAATGCACATAAGTCAGTAATGTTTCTATATGCTAGAAATGAACAAACTGAAGAGACACTCAAGAAAAAGATACCATTTTCAATAGCAACTAAAAAAATCAAGTACCTAGGAATAAACTTAACCGAAGATGTAAAAGACCTATACAAAGAAAAGTACATAAATCTACTAAAAGAAATAGAAGGGGACCTTAAAAGATGGAAAAATATTCCATGTGCATGGATAGGAAGGCTAAATGTCATTAAGATGTCAATTCTACCCAAACTCATCTACAGATTCAATGCAATCCCAATCAAAATTCCAACAACCTACTTCGCAGACTTGGAAAAGCTAGTTATCAAATTTATTTGGAAAGGGAAGATGCCTCGAATTGCTAAAGACACTCTAAAAAAGAAAAACGAAGTGGGAGGACTTACACTCCCTGACTTTGAAGGTTATTATAAAGCCACAGTTGTCAAAACAGCATGGTACTGGCACAAAGATAGACATACAGATGAACGGAATTGAATTGAGAATTCAGAGATAGACCCTCAGATCTATGGCTTACTGATCTTTGATAAGGCCCCCAAAGTCACTGAACTGAGTCATAATGGTCTTTTCAACAAATGGGGCTGGGAGAGTTGGATATCCATATCCAAAAGAATGAAAGAGGACCCCTACCTCACACCCTACACAAAAATGAACTCAAAATGGACAAAAGATCTCAATATAAAAGAAAGTACCATAAAACTCCTAGAAGATGAGGTAGGAAAACATCTTCAAGACCTTGTATTAGGCGGGCACTTCCTAGACTTTATACCCAAAGCACAAACAACAAAAGAAAAATAGATAAATGGGACCTCTTCAAGCTCAGAAGTTTCTGCACCTCAAAGGAATTTCTCAAAAAGGTAAAGAGGCAGCCAACTCAATGGGAAAAAATTTTTGGAAACCATGTATCTGACAAAAGACTGATATCTTGCATATATAAAGAAATCCTACAAGTCAATGACAATAGTACAGACAGCCCAATTATAAAATGGGCAAAAGACATGAAAAGACAGTTCTCTGAAGAGGAAATAGAAATGGCCAAGAAACACATGAAAAAATGTTCAGCTTCACTAGCTATTAGAGAGATGCAAATTAAGACCACAATGAGATACCATCTAACACCGATTAGAATGGCTGCCATTAAACAAACAGGAAACTACAAATGCTGGAGAGGATGTGGAGAAATTGGAACTCTTATTCATTGTTGTTGGGACTGTATAATGGTTCAGCCACTCTGGAAGTCAGTCTGGCAATTCCTTAGAAAACTAGATAGAGAGTTACCATTCGATCCAGCGATTGCACTTCTCGGTATATACCCGGAAGATCGGAAAGCAGTGACACGAACAGATATCTGCACGCCAATGTTCATAGCAGCATTATTCACAATTGCCAAGAGATGGAAACAACCCAAATGTCCTTCAACAGATGAGTGGATAAGTAAAATGTGGTATATACACACGATGGAATACTACGCGGCAGTAAGAAGGAACGATCTCGTGAAACATATGACAACATGGATGAACCTTGAAGACATAATGCTGAGCGAAATAAGCCAGGCACAAAAAAAGAAATATTATATGCTACCACTAATGTGAACTTTGAAAAATGTGAAACAAATGGTTTATAATGTAGAATGTAGGGGAACTAGCAATAGAGAGCAATTAAGGAAGGGGGAACAATAATCCAAGAAGAACAGACAAGCTATTTAACGTTCTGGGGAAGCCCAGGAATGACTATGGTCTGTTAATTTCTGATGGATATAGTAGGAACAAGTTCACAGAAATGTTGCTATATTACGTAACTTTCTTGGGGTAAAGTAGGAACACGTTGGACGTAAAGCAGTTATCTTAGGTTAGCTGCCTTTTTTTACTCCCTTGTTATGGTCTCTTTGAAATGTTCTTTTTTTGTATGGTGTTTTTTTTTTTAATCTTTTTTTCATACAGTTGATTTAAAAAAGAAACAAACAAACAAACAAAGAAAAAAAAAAAAGGAAAAAAATATGTAGTGCCCCCTTGAGGAGCCTGTGGAGAATGCAGGGGTATTGGCCTATCCCACCTCGATGGTTGCTAACATGACCACAGACATAGGGGACTGGTGGTTTGATGGGTTGAGCCCTCTACCATAGGTTTTACCCTTGGGAAGACGTTTGCTGCAAAGGAGAGGCTAAGCCTCCCTATAACTGTGCCTAAGAGCCTCCTCCCGAATGCCTTTTTGTTGCTCAGATGTGGCCCTCTCTCTCTACCTAAGCCAACTTGAAAAGTGAAATCACTGCCCTCCCCTCTACGTGGGATCAGACACCTGGGGGAGTGAATCTCCCTGGCAACGTGGAATATGACTCCCGGGGAGGAATGCAGACGTGGCATCATGGGACGGAGAACATCTTCCTGACCAAAAGGGGGATATGAAAGGAAATGAAATAAGCTTCAGTGGCAGAGATTCCAAAAGGAGCCGAGAGGTCACTCTGGTGGGCACTCTTACGCACAATTTAGACAACCCTTTTTACGTTCTAAAGAATTGGGGTAGCTGGTGTTGGATACCTGAAACTATCAAACTACAACCCAGAACCCATGAATCTCGAAGACAATTGGATAAAAATGGAGCTTATGAGGGGTGACAATGGGATTGGGAAAGCCATAAGGACCACACTCCACTTTGTCTAGTTTATGGATGGATGAGTAGAAAAATAGGGGAAGGAAACAAACAAACAAACAGACAAAGGTACCCAGTGTTCTTTTTTACTTCAATTGCTCTTTTTCACTTTAATTATTATTCTTGTTATTTTTGTGTGTGTGCTAATGAAGGTGTCAGGGATTGATTTAGGTGATGAATGTACAACTATGTAATGGTACTGTGAACAATCGAATGTACGATTTGTTTTGTATGACTGCGTGGTATGTGAATATATCTCAATAAAATGAAGATTAAAAAAAAATATGCACAAGATCTTAAATAGAAAAACAACAAAACTTCGAGGAAAGAAATTTTGAGGACCCAGGGCTCCAACCCCCTCCTCCATTTTCAGTGCATGATGCAGCTGCCTACAGGACCAGGTAAGATGGCAAGGTCAACAGGCCCCCATCCCCTGGGGATGGGGGGAAAAATGTATTGTCAAAGCATTAAAACTTCCTTCCCCGGATCTCTGTTAATAGTCAAATCTCACAAGACCCTGCTGAAACTCCGTTGTCACACTCTGTGAACCTAAGTCTTTATAAGCCAACCCCTCTGGCACTCTTCTTTTTTTGTGCAGTTCACTTTCCACGACTGGCTGCAACTGTGAAACTATCATCTTCCCTAAAGTTAAGTCCCAATTAAACCCATGTCCACTTCTGTGCCTGGTGTGTTCTTCGGTCTTAGGGCTAAGGTCGGTTGGAACAGAAATAAAAGAATATCTAAATGAATGCAGAGATATTCCATGCTCATGGAGAGTAAGACTCAAAATTGTTAAGATATTAGTTCTACCCAACTATAGAGTCAGGGCACTTCCAAAGAAAATCCCAGGAAGCTACTTTGTGGATATTGACAAACTGATACTTAAGTTTGTATGGAAAGGAAAGACACCCTGAATAGCTAACACATATAGAAGAACAAAGTCAGAGGACTGACATTATATTGATCTCAAGACTTACTATAAAGCTACAGTGATCAAGACAGTGGTGGTATTGGCAAAAGAATACACAGATCAATAATAGCACAATAATGCAACAAAAAATATATGAGGCATAATCACTGGCAAGGAAGAAATAAGGCTAGCCCTATTCACAAATTGACACGCCTATTAATGGAGAAAATTCCAAAGAATCTATAAAAATCAACTGTATTTCCAAAGAACAATTGGAAAGACTTTTTAAGAGTACCATCTAGATCAGCACCCAAAAATACGAAAATACATTGGTATAAATCTAACAAAATATTTACAAGATCTGGATGCTGAAAACTATAGAACTTTAATTAAACACAACAAGGCTTCCGTCATTACCATTTGTTTAAATTTGTACTACAAACCAGTGCCGTAAGGTTTTTAAAACTAAATAAAAGGTATTATTAGAATTAGAAAAGAAGAAACCAAACTGTTATTTGTAGGTGATATGAAAATTTACATAAAAATCAAAGCAAGTCTGAGTTAGCAATAAGGTTTAATAGAAAGTAAAGTACACCAAAATTAATAGGTGTTCTATAGGAGTATCTAACAATTAGGAAATAAAATTTTAAACACCATTTAGAACAGCAACAAAAATAAGGTAACTTATTATTCCAAACTGTAATAAGACATGTATAAGACTTTACCAGAGTAAAGTATAAATATTTACTAAGACAAACAAAACCTAAAAACAAAAAACCCAAAATATATACCACAATGCTGCTCTGTAGGTCCCTGTATTTTATAGACAGTAATTCTTCCAAATTAATCAAGAAATTTAATATAATTTGATCACAATCTAACAGGAATTAGAATGAAACATGAAACTTTTATGTCTTTGCTCTTTATAACGAGGAATAAAAAGGTATTTATGGGGTAAAGAGTACAAAGAAATAATTTTATACCTCTAATGTTACACTGGACATGTTTTTACAACTACGGTAGAAAGCAGTGCTAGTGCGGCAGAAATCCTAAAAAGATACATTAAAAATAAAACTTCAAAAAATTATATGTGGTGGATGACATATGTGGTAAATAGTAGAAATATAAGAGCATTCTTTCATGAACTATAACAAATGTACATCACTATTACAAGGCATTGATAGGGTGGTGTATGAGAAAAAATAAACCTAATGCAAACTATGAACTATAGTTAGCAATAGTATTTTAGCATTATTTAAATATAAATAAATCTATAGAAACAGAATTAGATTAGTGGTCTGGGGAAGGACAGAAGGATTGAGAGGTGACTAAGGGAAATGGGGTTTTGCGTTCTGGAGTAACGAAAATGTTCCAAAATTGATTATGGTGATGAATGTACACCTCTGTGAGTATACTAAAAGCCACTGATCATACACCTTGGATGGACTGTCTAGTAAGTAAATACATATCGACAGAAGTGCTTAAAAAAGAAATACTGGATGAAGAATATCAATTTTTAAAAAAATGAACTGCAAGTTTTTTTACTGGAACAATGGACAAGACATATATGACTGTGTTGTAATTATAAACCCCTAACCTCCTGGTGGGGTTGGGGCAACTGATTTGAATATGGAACTTACCTCTCTTAAGAAGTTATGGGAAGGGGGTGTGAAGGGCAGGGGTGGGAAGGAATGGGACACAACTTACAGCACCAAGGACTTAACTACCTTGGATCCAAAAGTGAGCCTGAAAACTGGAAGCGTATGCCTCGTGGCTGGGATGTACATTGGGCTTGAACTCAGCTGATACGAAAGGTCATGGCATGCCTGAGATGGTGACAGTGAACAAAGTGTACAGGATGTGCCCAGAGATAGCAAGAGAAGCTATAACAAATGAATTTTGAAGGATCAAACTTAAAAAGTCAATTGGTAAGGGAGACGGAAGAAGACGGCGGCATAGAGAGGAGTGGAAGCTAGTTTGTCCCCCTGGAACAACTAATAAACAACCAGGAACAACTAGTAAACAATCCAGAATAACTGTGAGGGGTACAAAAGTGACTGTCCACGCATCACACACCAACCTGAACTAGGAGGATTGCCCAAGATTGCAGCATAAAATCTGTAAGTAAAAACGCGGATTCAAGCCGAAAGCCCCCTACTCCCACAGCCCAAACTGAAAAGCCTCGCAGTGCTAGAGAGCAGCACTCTCCCAGCAAGCAAATATAGCTCAGCTGAGCTCCAACTGGGGTTTTAATTAACAAACGTGGACTGCTCAATACAAGCTACAAATCCCCAACAAGCAGACAGTGGCTTTTGGTGATTACTGACCTTGGAGAGCCAGAGGTGGCCGCAGACCAGCCCTGAAGGGGGCTTTCTGTCCCTTTTACGGCTCAGTGAAGAAAGCCTCAGCCATTTTCAGTTCCCAGCACTCTGACAAGACAAGGGTGGAGACAGCACAGGCAGAGAGACTATTCAAATGTAAATGACCTCTTCCTAGGGGGTGTATTTTCCCTAAGAGGAAGAAGGTGGTGCCAAGCTTTACTACCCATCTTCCATTCAGAACCAGATTCCAGAACCTGGGAGAAAACAGGCACAGGCCACACCTCCTTACACCAGTCTGGAGCTACAGGCTGACAGGTGCCACCTGCTGGGCAGAAAAGCACAGGGACTTGAGGCCTCACAGGGTATACCAATCTTCTAAGACACACCCTAAGGCAGATGTGATACTACTGCCTCCGCCTGAGACCTGAGCCCATTCTGGTCTGGGAAAACCTGACTGGGGTAACCAAGGAAATCAGATGCCTAGACAACAGAAAACTACAACCCACACTAAGAAAAATAAAGTTATGGCCTAGTCAAAGGAACAAACTTACACTTCAACTGAGACACAGGAACTTAAACAACTAATAATAAGTCAACTCAAAAAGTTTAGAGAAGATATGGCAAAAGAGATGAACTGTATAATGAAAACACTGGGCATACATAAGGTAGAAATCTAAAGTTGTTTCATTCCAATCCTTGGAAATGAAAGGCACAACACAAGAGATGAAAGACACAATGGAAACATACAACAGCAAACCTCAAGATGCAGAAGAAAACACTCAGGAACTGGAGAACAACGCACCTGAAAGCCTACACACACACAAAAAAAGACAGAGAAAACAATGAAAAAAATATGAGCAACATCTCCAGGGAATTAAGGACAAAAAGAAATGCAGGAATATACGTGTCATGGGTGTCCCAGAAGGAGAAGAGAAGGGAAAGCAGGCAGAAGCAATAATAGAGGAAATAATCAACAAAAATTTCCCATCTCTTATGAAAGAAATAAAATTACGGATCCAAACAGAACAGATCTGAATAGGCCTATGCCAAGACACTTAATAATCAGATTATCAAATGTCAAAGAAAAAGAGAGAATCCTCAAAGCAGCAAGAGAAAAGCGATCCATCATGTACAAAGAAAGCTTTATAAGACTATGTGCGGATTTCTCAATAGAAACCATGGCGGCAAGAAGGAAGTGGGGCGATATATGTAAGATATTGAAAGAGAAAAACCACCAATCAAGAATCCTATATCTGGCAAAACTGTCCTACAAGTATGAGGGACAGCTTAAAATATTTTCTGACAAACAGACAATGACGGAGTATGTAAACAAGATACCTGCTCCACAGGAAACACTAAAGGGAGCGCTACAGACCGAAAGGAAAAGACAGGAGTGAGAGGTTTGGGACACAATTTTGGGAGATAGTAGCACAGCAATGTAAGTACACTGAACAAAGATGACTGTGAGTATGGTTGAAAAAGGAAGGTTGGGAGCATGTGGGACACCAGAATGAAAGAGGAAATATAAAGACTGGGACCATATAACTCCGTGAAACCTACGGTGCTCAACAATTATAATAAAAGGTACAAATATGTTTTTACATGAGGTAGAACAAATGATATCAACATTGCAAGGTGTTAAAAATAGGGTGGGATTAGGGAGAAAATACAATCAATGCAAACTAGAGACTATAATTAACAGAAAAAAAAAAAGCCCATTAGTATCACTGCCACACTGACTAGGGTAGTAGGATGTATTGGTTTTCAAATTGGGTACTTTTACCACTGTAGCGCATGTCTGCTGTTCTTCACTGACTTTTGAATCAAGTCACTCGCAGCTTTATCAGTCTGAACCAGCTCTTTGTTCCCAGGTTACAGACCTATCTATCGTTCCAATAATCCTGTTTCACCTGAATGAAGGGAACTGTCTTAAAATGTAAAGCTTCTGGTTCTCACACTGTATTCTGAGGTCCAAATGACTGTTGGTCGATGTTGCTACTCCCAGTGAGAAGAGTCAATTCCTTGGTGTTCACCGACACAGAAAACTTCACGGTTACAGGCTTTTGCTCTGGGCTCTGCTGTTTGTTTGCAGAAAACCCAAGAGCAAGCAAACATACCCTCTTCACAGCAGTATCTTAGGGCTTTGCCATTGTAAATGGGTCTAATGTGAAATGACAAGACCAGAGAAAAGCAATGTAAATTCACATTTTTAAATATATTCGTTTCACGTGACACATTTAGGGTATGCAGCTCCTTTTGCAGTTTTTAATTTTTACTATTTAAGTTTGAAAGTGATGCCAATTTTTTATTTCTTTAATCAGTGTGTTCTCTTTGGTGATATATATTGCATTATATATTGATGTGTGTATCAATACATACTGATATGTATTACACATAAATAAGAGGGGGGTGAAAAATGTAGCCTTTGCATTCTCTATAGCCTCTGACAAGACCCTAAGCAGCAAAATCTTGGTGTTCTGATGTACAGAAATGGAGAAGAGTATTAAATCAGATTTAAGAATAAAAAATAAGTCACATACTATATGATTCTATTTATATAACATTCTTGAAATGACAAAATTATAGAAATGGAGAACAGATTAGTGATTGTTAGTAATGAGGAGTGGAAGGGGAAGTAGTTCAGTATGAGTATAAAAGTGTAACAATATGAAGCCTGTCAGGTGATGGAACTGCTCTGTACCTTGACCGTATCAATATCTATATCCTGGTTATGATACTGCCCTATAGTTTTGCAAGATGTTACCATTGGGGGAAACTGGGAAAGGTTACCTGAGATCTCTTTGTACTATTTTTTACAACTCAATGTGTATCTACATTATCTCAAAAAAAAAAAAAAAAGTATAACTAAAAAAAAATATATAACAGGATTCCAAGAGTCAGAATGAACAGTTTCTGCCTCTACTTCAGCTAGCCAGTTTCCCCTGGGGAGTTCAACCTCATAATCAGAGTTTCTAGCTTGCAACCAGCCCTACAGAAATTCAGGCTTACCAGTTCCAACAGTCATATGAGCCACTTCTTATAACAAATATCTTAATATTTAAATGTAATAAAATCCTGCTGCTTTTGTTTCTCTGGATTACCATTAAAAATACAGCCCTTAAATGTCAAAAGAAGAAGAAACAGAGGAACAAACTAAATAATGGAAAAACATTTTAGCACACTGACAATTAGGAAGGACTTTCTGGATTAAAATATAAGAGAAAAATAAAATGAAGATGGAATATTATAGAGGTAAAAAGAGGGAAATTCATCAGAGTGGAGACCAGGGCAAACACCATTATGGATTAGTTAACTCCAAAATCTACAGGAACATTCCTTTCTAAGGACATGGTAATTATAGAAGGACAAATGAGTAGTGATTGATAACTGCAAAGTATACTGACACACAATATCTACAGTGCCATTTCAGAAATTATCATTCACTTAAGGACATCTGAAGTTGACACTACCAAGGGATAAAAACATTGGAGGTCTATCTAGGAAACAGCACCTTAAACACAGAAACACTAAAAGTTCTTCACCACTGAAGGAAGCACTGTGTTAAAAAACAAAAAAAAAAACAAAAAAAACACAAAGTCCTCTGGTTGATGATGTCAGAAGCTTTCCCAGAAAAAAAAAATTATATATACATTTGCTTAATAAAGTAATTTTTTCTCAGAGTTAACATTTTTCATAGCAAAATTCCCCAATTTTTAATTATCATAAAACTCTTGAATCAGTGTGCTGTTCGATGCAAGAATTCTAAACCGGAAACGTCCTGATGATCATTTAATGCACAGTTTCTAGCTCTGTATTCATTCTTCTCAGAGCTGCCACCAGCCTTTAAGGCATCTTTGTAAAAATTTTAAATGTGCCCCTTTCCTCATGACTACTTTTGTCTGCAGGAGACTATCATGATATAATGACTTATTAGAATAAAGCACTGTCATCATAATTATACATATCTACAACATCTGTAATATGAATGGCAGTCCTGTAGCTCATCTTTCCTCCTTCCCCATATTTAGAGTTATCTGCTTGTTATAGCATGAATGCTTTTTGCATCATAATTTCAATTATTACCAAATCATCATGATTAACGTTCTTTCTATATAGTCATTTTAAACACTGGAACCTTCCCTTTATGAGAGATTAGTTAACTTTCACCTTTATTCTCTCTTTAAACAAATCAGATAGAGCTGCTTGATACAAAGGATAGATCAAAAGATGTATAAATGTATCCTTTGGTGGTGTAAAAACATGGCCCTCAGTGTTGCCTTCCTTACTGCTCCTCTATAACCCAACTGTGCAGGTTCTATCTAGAAAAAAGATGACTTTTTTTTTTCAGGTAAATTTTTATCTTCAAGAATTTCTTTAAAGATGGTATAAATTTATGGGGAGAAAAACACTAAATAACTGAAATTCATCCATTCCCCACAACATGTCTTAAGAATTCCAGAATTTGCTAAATTGCCAGTAACAAAAAGTGGCAATATCTCATGAGTTACAGCTATACTGCTCCCCCACCATCACCCCATCTGGGAGCACATGTTCCCTTGCCTGTAGTATTTATTTCATAATTTCTACTTAGCAACTCAATTTTATCAAATTTTTCCCAAATATTCAATCTAAGTTTTAAAGAAATAACTTTACATGATATTTAATTACCTAATCTGAGTAACAAGTAATCAGGGTTGTGCCTGAAAACAAACAGCCCCACGCCAGTGGAAGGACCAGTAGCACTCAGGCCCACCAGAGTGGCCTATTACCCATCAGGGTTCTCTGGGTCCTGATCATTTTGTTAGGTTACAGAGAACACCATTTAATCCAGCAAGTCAGTGAGTAGAGACTAGTTAAGAAGAGCTTCTACCATATATGCTTATCAGGCTAAAATCATTCTCAGGCTACCTCCACCATTCCACAATATTTCCAGTACAGAGGTTCAGCAACTCCATAGTCTTCTAAATCAAACCAGCTATTGACAGCTTGTACATGGGTCAGGCATAAGAAAAGAAACCACCCAAAATCACTCTGAAAAGTTTTAAAAAACTTTTAAAAAGATAAATAATTTATTTTGCTAATTATAGTTTTCAGTTAGTAATTACAAATTTTTTCAAGTTAAAGAAGTAACTTTGAATGATATCTCTCTTATAACACAAAACACAAAACTGAAAGAAGCCATAGAAAGGGGGTGGAGGATCTCTTTGCTCTAACTTCATTTCAGAGGATAATCCTCCAAAAAAAAAATACATAAAATACAACAAAATATATAGAATGACATTTACCTTTATGCAAATGAAATAATTAACAAAGAGGATAAAATACAGTGACCTTGATGTTTGCCAAAACTCAGAATTGATGATTTAACTTGTGCATTAGTATTTGCCCTGTTTTAAGTCAAAAAATGTATCTGCCAAAATTACTTATTTACAAAAGTTTTTATTCTATCATAGACTAAATGTATGAATATTTCTGAAATCATCTTCATCTTCAGCAAAGTGAGGAAAAAAAAACAAAAACTTTTCCTGCTCTTAAGAGCAACACTTCTCATTTACAGAGAACAAAACCAGCTACTTCTATGAAGCATTATCCCCACCTTGTGGCTTTTCATGGGATTGTTGATGAAAAAACAAATTACACTGAATTCTTGAAATTCTAGGCCTAAATTTGACCTCTTGGTACCAGTATTTATGAATCCTAACAGATATTAATCTTTGGGATACAGGAACAACGAATAGGAAGTCTGTGAAATTCTCAGGAATTACCCAAATCCTAAGCTATGCTTTAAATATTTCCACCATCTTTCAAAACCTTTATTCATTATATGAATACCTTTTTAAAAATTGTTTAATTAGCAGTCTTTTAAAATAACTGTAGTGTAGAGTGAATACTCAGATGTTGAAAACTGCTTGTGAACATTATGGGGTAGTAATCAAATAAGGTAACATTCAGAACTCTAAGCAAGGTTTACAGCACTTCATAGACTTGTGTTTCAAAAATGCCAATTTAAGGGCTTATTTTGCTTCCAAAGCTTATTTCCTGGAACACCACTCACAGGATTTGTATAAAGTACACGTATACACTCATCAATATTTACTTAGCAGCAGACAGGGCCATGAATACACATTTATAAAATGACAACAGGCACAAGAAGGACTGAATGATTTGATGGTGATCACTTCTTTCATGTTAACAATCTGTTATTCCAAGTATCAGCATTTACAGTTTTTACTTCTGACTTGACCTAAGTAGGTTCCTTCAAACCAGTAATGTTTCCATGCTTACCGTTAAGATTAATTAATAATTAATTCTTGAAATACAGTAATTTCTTTCATTTTCTTGATTTTTCAACTTTTTCTCAGGATCCAGGAAAACATACATTTCCCAAAAAATGTCAGGAAGGACTGAAGTTCTCCAGCATAGTGAATATAATGAGAGACAAACTGGTCTCTTGTTCTCTGGCTTAATATTAACAGTTTGCCCACTGGTTTAACAGGTCCTGCACTACCCATTTCTACAAACAGGTGACAGGGAGTAGGCACACAGCAGTTTTCTTTTTCACTGCAGTTGTTAAACAACAGGCCACAAGAAATCTGCTGTGCCTTCCCTCATTTACTGCAATGTCTACCCACTGTATTACATACCAGTTAAAGGAAACTAGTGAATGCTACCATATTTCACTGACTCTAAGTAAAGTTTGAAAACCAGAGCTTTCTTGCTCTCACAAGACGTCAAAAGAAGGTTTTCACATAACTGTCACTGACGGCAATTATAAGATACCATTAAATGTTAAGATTCTTCGGAAATATTAACGTGAAAAAAATCTGCATCTTAAGAAATAGGCTATATCAATCACCTACCACACATTTTGAGCATCCATTATATGTTCAGTACTGTCCAAAGTTAACTTCTGAGTTACAACCACCTCATGCAAGGGTGCTGAAATTCCAGATGCTTGAAAAATATATTAAGATTAAATTAATTTGGCATAGCAGATACTTTATATCCTATCTACTGGCCCATCCATCTGCCTTCCTCCTTTCTAAAAGAATCTCAAAATTGTTCAGATATCTTCCCTCTTCCACAGGGCCATGTGGCATGGGTGGGAGGAAGGGAGGGAGTACCAGACAGCTGGACTATGCCAAGTATGATTGATTCTGACCAATGAGATATAAGGGGAACTTAGGAAACTGTTGGGGTGTTTCAGGGAAAGGTTCTCCTTATTGACAAATACAGTTATATAGGATAAAACAATCCTCCCCCATTCCAAGAATGTTGTTTTGATTCCATATGAAGTTTGGAACTGCAGCAACCACTTTGCCACTGTAGGGGAGCTAAGCCAATTCACAGAGATTGGCTGAACAAAAGATGGAAAAAACATTGAAGTTCTGGATGGCACTGAATGGCTAAATTTTCCAACTCTGAAAGTGCTCTACAACACTTAGGTTGAGACTTCTTTTTATGGAGAGACTTTCTGTTATGCAAGAGAGTAAACTTTCCCTATTGTGTAAGTCAGTTGATTGAATTATTGTACTTATGTTTAAAGCATCTTAATCAATACACCAAAAGAGACGAGCAATCACAAGCCATCAGACATAGCATTCCTCTGAAATAGCATTCCAGCAAAAAGGTTTTTAATAGACTCGCCACAGCTTTTCCCTGGGATGGGTGTTTTGAGTGCACCTGACTTAATCAAAAGGGATCTGTGCAGGAACTCCATCAGAGCAGTCTCTAGTTTTAGAAAGAAGAAAAAAGGAATTGTTCTACCCATAGGAGTTAAGGTTATCAATGGAAAGGAAAAAAAGACAAGCTTTTCAGCATCAGGGCCTTAAAACATAAAATCAATTAATAGAAGGTTGTTCCATATGGTCCCAGTGACAAAGAAACAGGCTGTTGATGACCATAACGTCAAAGACAAAGGTCATGTTTCATTGATGCTCAAGAGCAATTAAGAGACAATTTTAGTACCTCCAAATTCCCAGCTAGTAACAGCCCAGACAATGCCTTATTTTAAAGTTTCTCCAGCTTTCTCCTCATCAGAGAAACTCACAGTGATGTGACAAAGAAAATTTTCTCTATGTATTTATTTTGTTCAAATAAAGAGCCTTGTTTTTCCTAAACATGGATATAAGACAAAACCACTCAACTTTCTACAAGGCTTACAGGTATGGAAAATAAAGGTTTCCTGAGAATGGGCCCCTGCTGATTATAGAATAATACCCACAACAGTGAGCAAGGTCCTATTTGCCTCCTACAAAGGAGATTCCAAGAGGCCCAGAGCTCCTTTTGTCTACTGTACTCCCTTCTCCAGCCTCCTCAGTTGGACTCCTTCTCATTGTCTATCCTGGGACTCTAGCAGTAAACAGAGGTGTTTAGATTCCAACAAACCACAAGGGTATACTTCTGTGGCACTGATGATTTGCGTTTTTACAGCAACTTTTTTCTTATTGACTTGTAGTTACTTTATATCACCACAATATTCCTCATATAAAAAGTGCTACCAACACTTAACCACTTAGGGTTAAATCCCACCTGAATATTTCCATACTTTCGATGACCTGAAAGTGCCCAGATCATCCTAAATCTGGCCAAGCAAATGACTTTCTCCAATTTAGTATAAGCTGCCAATAATTGCTTTAAATAAGAAACAAGTCTGATATCAAAAATTTTCATTTTTTTCATGCTGTTTACATATAAAAATTGCTAATATAATGTGAATCTAGAAGTTGGAATCCAGAAAGAAGTCCAAGTCATCTCTCTCCTAGATTAATTTCACACACTTTCTACTTTTGCTTCCAGTTCTATACCTAATCGCCACCCCGCCCCAAAATCCATTCTCTATAATGCAATTAGAGTAGGAATTTTAAGAACATGGGCTCTGGGTTCAAATGGCAGACTTTCTATTTACTAACACTGTGACTTTGGAGAGTTACATCTCTAGGTCTCAGATTACTCACCTGCAAAATTGAAAAATAAAAGAAACTACCATGTAGGGCTACTTTGAGAATAATACATTACTGGTAAAGCTTTTGGCAGTCTCTGGCACATAGTAAGGAATTAGAGAACATTAGTTATTATTTTTATAAATATGTACCTTTTCTTTGAGCTCCCCATAACCCCTACCACAGCACTCATCACTCACTATACTATGACTGGCTATTAACTAGTTTCTGACACATGACCAGTGCTATCCCAGCTCCACTACACTCCCACCAAGACACACATCAAGCATGCCTGAGAGTTACCACTCGCACACATTAACAACTGTGGCCCACTCTGGCAGTTAATTCTCAAGGTCACCTCTGGTTGAGAGTCATTCAACCTGACAAATGGTTCTCAACTAGGGGTGATTTTTGCCTCCCAGGGGGCATTTGGCAATGTCTGGATACATTTTTCGTTGCAAGTGGGAGGAAGTACTACCAACATCCAGCGGTTAGAGGCCACGAATGCTGCTACACACTCTATAATGCACAGGATAGTCACCCCTCACCCCAAATAAGAATCATCTGGTCCAAAATGTCAATGGTATTAAGGGAGAAAAAAACCTGAACTAAACAGCAGGTTCAGGAGTTACTTTATCACTAACATCAAATGTAATGTCAAGCAAATTAGAAGCATTTCGTAAATTCTGGACAAATAAAATGAGCCTGTAATTTCAGCACATTCTGTAAGAATTTAAGGTATTAAAATTTATAACCAGTATGTATAAACACGTAGAAGTAGCTAATCCCCAGATGTCCTTTGTATAAAGAACACCAATCATTAACATATCCTTCCTAATGTTTTAACAATCAATTCTTCTCTTTAAAAATCTTTTCCATTTAATCTTTTCTGTCAACTAGAGAAACACCAACTGAGAGGAAGACCAAACATTTAGTGTTCTTTAACTGAAAAAAAACTGAAAATGCCACCACCCACACACTCTTATACAGGACAACTAGACATAGATGCTGGCACCTACATATGTACTTTGAGCTACAATTCATCCATCATTGAAATTCAAATAAGTGCAGTGGTGGAAGGTGGCAGAATTTCACTGAGAAACGAAAAAGATTTCAATGTCAAATATCATTAAGTAAGTTAGCATTCTTTTCTGCTAACATAAAGGACACAAAGCAAGGGCTATACACATAGTCTGTTGCAAGCACCTTCTGTTACCCAAAATTTACAAAATATCTTCTATGCTTTTAGATTAAAAAAAAAGAATTTAGAAGACTATGTAGAGAAAGTACTACAAAGTATAGCTGAGGGTGAATTGGCAGAGGGATTTTAAAAGCATTTAAAGCTTGGAATGGTTCTATAAGAAAAGCAAAGCAATCTACAGACATTAATTAAGACTTAAAGTACTTAACACTTAGTATTCTAACTAGTTGTTTGGGGGCCTGTGAGCCTATGTAATTCATCTCTGTATATCTAGCAAAAAATTCAATGCCTAGTATTATAGAGATGACATAATACATTTAATGAATGAGAAGGTGAATTACCAGATTTTTTTTCCCCTACAAATACCTCTTCTATTAAGAGATGACCTTTTATATAGAAAATTATCCATTTTGCCTCTTCCTCTGTACTTAATGTCCAAGTCAATGAAACTCAGGGCACAATGATTGCTGTGTTCAGATCAAGTGTTATCTGATAGCAGACGATGTTGCAAAAACATTTTCATTAAACCCATTCATTCACTCCTACCACCACCAACAAAAAAAAAAAAGGTAAGTATATTCCCCTTCCCCTACCCAGTTAGACTTCACCTTCCTCAGGGGCAGCTGAAGCTCCTTCAGGTAATACAGGTTGTAACTCCCCAGTTTCAGAATTATTTTCCAAATCAGTCATTTGCATGCCTTCCAGACGACCTCCTTTACCATTAGCCCTGAGAAAGGAAGAAAACAACTTGATATTTCTGTATAACTAGTCATGAAATATTTTCTTTTGTTCTAAAGCTGAGCACGAAACTAAGTAGTACATTCGGAACTGGGGTTTTAATATTAATTTTCAAATTTTATTTTTAAAAAATCACTAGAAGACTCACAATGAAAGGTTATGAAATAAATGATGGACTGTATCAACATCAATATCCTGGTTGTGATGTTGTACCAGAGTTTTGCAAAATGTTACCACTGGAGAAAAATAAAGTACAGCATGCATGAGATCTCTCTGTATTATTTCTTAAAACTGCATGTGAATCTACAGTTATCTCAATAAAAATTTCAATTAAAAGTAAAAATTGAAGTTCTAATAATATGTTCTCATTAATAAAGGAAGACACTTTTGTTTTTATCATTTATCTATTGAGTTCCTAAAAGCATTTAAATATACATATTTAAAATTTAAAACTAAGAGTTTAACAAGAATTACATATACATACACACATTAAAAATAGGAAGCAGTTATCACTTGAATACTGAGGAAAATGTTTCCTCAATCAGTGTCTCTGAACTTCCCCAAAGATAGGAATCACCCAGGGCTCTTGATAAAAATACAGATAAAACACCTAAACAATGAGACTCTACAGAGAATGCCTCAGAATCTGTACTTTTTACAAAGATTCCAAGTGATTCTTAAAATCTGGGAACACTGTGCCCAACTGTATGTATTTGCTATATTCCATTCTAAGACAACTCTCCGGTACAGAGAATTAAAACCCAAAGGTTCTTTAAGATGTTTTTTTATTCCATTGGGTGGTGTCTCAGTTATCAATTTATTGCCTCTCAGCTCCAAAGCCACCCTTCTGTGCCCTGCTTTGTGATACTGGAGCTGGACTCTGTAAACATTTCTCCCTCGTCAGCTAGGACAAATTTAAGCTTTGTCAATTAACTGTATTTGTGCCCTCCAATTTCTCTATTTTTAAAAAAATTTTTTATTAGTGAAGTTTACAGGAAGATCATGCAGAAAATACTTGGACTACTAATTATAGTCCATGGTTTACATTAGAGTTCCTGTTTGTGTTGTACAGTTCTGCGGTTTTTTCCAAAAGTTTTATTCTAGTAACATATATACAACCTAACATTTCTGATTTTAATACCCTATTCAAATATATAATTGAGTGCAGTTAGTTACATTCACAATGTTGTGCTACCATCACCACCAATCAAAACCTCTCCATCAACCCAAACAGAAACTCTGTTACACTTTAAGCATTAACAACCCATCCCCTATCCCAACACTAGCCAATCATAACCTATATTCTAGTTTTTGATTCTATGAATTTGCTTATGCTAATAGTAAAGGAAGACTTTTGAAATAATACTGAGTGAGAAAAGTAAGGTACATCTTTTGTATTAAAAAACTACATAGTCGGAGGTGCATAAAAACTAAGAAGATAAATCATATATAAAATATTAAGAACAGCAGGAATGTGTATAGATGGGGACTGGAAAATGCAGGCAAATGGGAGACAAGGGTGAGGACATATTCACTTAATATTCTTTTTTTTCTTCCATTTTTGAGCCACTTATTAGTATTCAAAACAATTTTTTTTTTTGCTTATACTCTTAATCATGCAAGGGAAAAAGATACATCCTGGGTAACAACACATGAACCAGGCTGGCAATTAAAACAGCTGTAAAATGAGGACTATAAGGAAGAACTGCAGACATTTGTACAGGATTTTACCATTTAGAGAAGAGCCTATGTTCGATACATTTAATCTATATGACTAAGGGCAGATGCAAATATGTAGCCAAAAAAGGAAATATACAAGCTAATTTCAACTTCAGCTTGAAAGGAATGTGTCTAAATCAGGCTAGGTAACAGGGAGGAAAGACAATCTCCAATGATTTTAACAACTTCTCACTGTTTAAAATTTCAGCTAAAATACAAAACTAAACCAAGACGTCCCTTTAGATTTGATGATTATCCAGACATTAAAACTGCATTAAATTAAATGAACATAAGGGATTTTAATCTTACTCTAAATTTAATTCACATTTCTTTTCAAATTCTCCAAGGTAAAATTATTCCATTATTTAAATTTGGCAATATACTTAATATACATAAAATAGATCAGCAGACGGCTATCAATGTCTGATGTAGCACATCTATAAACAATATATTCTACAATTACTCTATCTTTTGAACGAATGGAAATTTAGTTAACCTGACTAGGATTTGAGTTGATGTTTCCTAGGGGAGAAATAAAGGTGCTGAATGTCATATATATCCTTTCAGGAAATTCCAATGACAGGCATATGTGGGAGATATTGCAGGATCAGTTCTAGACCATCACAATGAAGTGAATATGGCAATAAGTCATGAGAATTTTTCAGTTTCCCGGTGCATACAAAAGCTATGTTTATACTATACTGCAATCTATTAAGTGTGCAATTGCATTAGGTCTAAAAAACAATGTACGTACATTCATTTAAAAAAATACCTTATTGCTAAAAAATGCTAATCATCATCTGAACCTTTAGTGAGTCGTAATCTTTTTGCTGGGTCTTGGCTTGACGTTGATGGCTGCTGACTGATCAGGGTGGCAGCTGTGACAACTTCTTAAAAGAAGACAGGAATGAAGTTTGCTGCATTGATTGACTCTTCCTTTCACAAGATATCTCTATAGCACGTGATGTTGTCTGATAGCCTTTAATCACAGTAGCACTTCTTTCAAAATTGGAATCACTCCTCTCAAACCCTGCTACTACTTTATTAACTAAGTTTATGAAATATTCTAAATTCTTTGTTGTCATTTCAACAGTGTTCACAGCATCTTCACAAGTAGATTCTATCTCAAGAAACCACTTTCTTTGCTCATCCGTAAGAAGCAACTCCACATCCATTCAAGTTCTATTATGAGATTGCAGAAATTCAGTCACATCTTCAGGCTCTACTTCCAATCCAGCTGTCTTGCTGTGTCTACCACATCTGCACGAACACAACATTAATCTTGTGGTGTATTTCCATCAGAGTTCTTGGGGTAACAGGTGCACTGTCAATGAACAGCAATATTTTGAAAGGATTTTTTTTTTTATGAGAAGTAGGTCTCAACATTGGGATTAAAATATGCAGTAAACCATGCTATCAACAGATGTGCTGTCATCAAGGCTTTGTTTTTCTACATATAGAGCACAGCCAGAATAGACTTAGTATCATTCTTGAAGGCCCTAGGATTTTAGAATGGTAACTGAATATGGGCATCAACTTAAAGTCACTAGATGCATTAGCTCCTAACATGAGAGTCAGTCTGTCTTCTGAAGCTTTGAAACCAGGCAGTGACTTCTCCTCTCTAGCTATGAAAGTCCTAGATGACATCTTCCAACAGAAGGCTCTTTCATCTACACTGGAAATCTGTTGTTCGGTACAGCCACTATCATGGATTATCTTAGCTCCATCTTCTGGTTAACTTGCTGAAGCTTCGACATCAGCACTTGCTGCTTCACTTTGCACTTTGATATTATGAAGATGGCTTCTTTCCTTAAACCTCATGAGCCATCCTTTGCTCACTTTTATCTTTTCTCCTGCAACTTCCTCGCCCCTCTCAGCATTCAGAAATTAGAAGACAATGAGGGCCTTACTCTGGATTCAGCTTTGACCTAAGGGAATGTCGTGGCTGGTCTGATCAACTCTAGACCACTAAAACTTTCTCCATATCAGCAATAAGGCTATTGCACTTTCTCATCATTTGTGTATTCACTGGGGTAGCACTTTTAATTTCCTTCAAGAACTTTTCCTTTGCATCCACAACTTGGCTAACTGTTTGGCACAAGAGGCCTAGCTTTTGGCCTGTCTTGGCTTTTGACATGCCTTCGTCACTAAGAGTCATCATTTCTAGCTTTTGATTTAAAGTGAGAGATGTGCAACTCCTCCTGTCACCTGAACACTTAGAGGCCATTATAGGATTATTAATTGGCCTAATTTCAATATTGTTGCATCTCAGGGAATAGAGAGGTCCGAGGAGAGGGAGAGAGACAGGGGAACGGCTGGCTGGTTGGTGAAGCAGTCAAAACACATACAGCATTTATCAAATACATTTGCCGCCTTATTATGGATGGCACCCAAAGCAATTACAATAGTCATGACAAAGATCACTGACCACAGATAACCATAACAGATACAATAATAATGAAAGTGTTTGAAATATTGCAAGAATTACCAAAATGAGACACAGAGACATGGAGTGAGCACATGCTGTTGGAAAAATGGTGCCGAAAGACTTGCTCAATGCAGGGTTGCCACAAACCTGTAACTAGTAAAAAATGCAGTACCTGCAGAGTGCAATAAAGTGAAGCACAATAAGACAAGGTATGCCTGTATGTATTTTGAGGACATTTTCATGAGGAGAGACAAAAGGTGAGATAAAAGCAGTATTAAAATAAAATTATTAGAACAGCCTTGTTTCATAAAAAATAAATGTAAACACTTCTGAGACAAAATACAGTCCAGCACAAATGTCTCTGAAACAAAGCTGCAGAGGAAAAAACAAAACAAAACAAAACAAAACTCAAAAGGCAGAGTTCACACTAGGTTATATACCATTTTCATTCCAACTTCACTGAAAACGAGCTGCAACATATGTAAACTAATCATCTGATACTATCTCATCCTATTAAAAATAAGGACGATACTTTTAGTTACGTTTTAATAAAACAAATGAACTTTCTGTCTACTAAAAGTTCAACAAAATTTTTGTTCATTGTGACATAGACTTAAGGACCCAAATCAAGCTATTACTTTACATAAACAAAATAATTTACCCCAAGGTGACCATTTTCCTCCTTTTTTCAACCATGTGTAAGCCATTAAACACTGCAACAACAACAGCATCCGAATCCAAAGCTTTACACTGCCGGTCTTCAGTTTTGGGGAGTATGTCACTGATACTGCTATGTGTCAAGGCTCGGGGAGAACTGTGCCTGCTTCCAGACTGAGAGCTTCCTGGGGAGCCTTTGGAAAAAGAAGGGGGGTATTCAGACAGGAGGCAAATAACACAAAAGTTCTCTCTCAAGTTTTCATACTTTAGAAAATATGTAGTTGAATGACTGCATTTTTCAACTGAAGGATCTGTTCTGCTTTTGTGAGATCAAGGAAATTTCAAACTGAATTTCAGCATTTTTGGTGCTTTTCAAAGTTTAAAGTTACACCATAACATCAATTCACAGCCACAGACAACCGCCTGCCATAATTCCATTCTGAACTAATTTTACCTTCAGTCAGAGTTTCAAATTTTACCTTCAGTCAGAGTTTGACCATCTCCTTTTGAACGACTATTTTCCCCAGAATCCACTGCTCTTCGAAGTGACAAACTACCTGCTACACTGGACCGAGATGTCTTGGGTGAATTACTCTTCTTATTTGTGGCTGCAAAAACATGTTAAAACATTTCTGAATTGACCAAAGAACATGAAACTAACTATCTATGCAGTCAAAGAAAGGTTTAATTTTACCAAGAGTGGAAGGTGCTGTGTCTACTGTGTCTAAAACAAACAGGACATTCCGTGGCCCCAAATGGTTTATTCGGGGTTATATGCCAAAAGAATCCCTGTTTTGCTGCTTGTGGTACAGAGTCTTAACTTACAAAACTAGATGTTATTTGTAAACTCCAAAAGCAAAATCATACCAGACCTGTTCTCTAATCTCAATGCAAATAAACTACAAACTAACAAAAATATAACCCCCAAACACTTGGAAGTTCTAAAATACTGCTGACTGAAAAGAAAATCTATGGAGAATTAAAAACAAATCACAATTACAAAACTTTACATCAAAACATTTGTGGCCAATACAATATTCTGAGATAAATGTATGGCCTTAAAAATGAATTGATTTTTTAAAATGGAAACCAATATTTAGGAATAAATTTAACAAAAGAAGTGCAAGACTTGTACAATGAAAACCACTACATATTGCTGAAGAGAAATTAAAAAGGCTTGAATAAATGGAAGGACATCCTGTGTTTACTGATTAGGACACTTAATATTATTAAGATGGTAATACTCCCCAAAGTAATCTATAATTCAAAGCAATCAAAATTCCAGCTGTCTTTTTCAGTGGAAATTAACAGGCTGATCCTAAAATTCATATGAAAATGCAAGAGCCCAAAACAGCAAATACAATCTTGAAAAAGAAGAAGAGAAGTTGGAGAACACACACTTCTGATTTCAAACTTAGCATATAAAGCTACAGCAACCAAGACTTTGTGATATTTCATAAGGACAGATACAAAGATTAATGAAATAGAATTGAAAGTCCAGACAGAAACCTATTTATCCATGGTCAGTTGATTTTTGACAAAGGTGCTAAGATAAATAATGGTGAAAGAAGTTTTTTTTTCTTTAAAAGGTTCTGGGACAACTGAATAGCCACAGGTAAAATAATGAAGTTATGAGAGAACATAGTAAAAAAACTGGAGTATAGACTATAAAATTTATATCAATGTCAAATTTCTTGAACTTGATAACTTCATTGAAGAGGGTTACATAAGTGAATATTCTTGTTCTTAGGAAAAGTACATGCAAGGATCACTTGTTCAGGGAGCATGATGTATATACTTAACTCCTAAAGTTTAGAAAATATATAAAATAGAAAGACAGATAAATGGGTAGATAGAATGATATGGCAAATGTGGGCATTAAAAGTTGGTGGATCTGGAGTGGGGTGAGCAGGGTATGCTGTATGGGGGTTGTATTAGTTTTGGAACTATCCTGTAATTCTGAAATTATTTCAGAATAAAAAGAGCTATCATGTAGCCAAGCAATTCCATGCCTAAGCATGTACCCAGGATAAATTTTTGATGTTTTTGTTATTAGGAATAGAAGGCTATGTCTTTAACTTGATAAAAGCTATCTACTGAAACACATAGCAAACTTAAAATCTAATAAGAAAAAACTACCCCCCCCAAAAGAAAAGATTGAAGAGATTCCTTAGTAGAGCTGAAAGTATGACAAAACTGCTCCCTTTCATTGCTATTAACATTGTTCTGTCATCCTAGCCTAGACAATGCAATATGAAAAATAAACAGGCAAAGAATGGACAATTATGATTATATTCCGATGATGTGATTGTCTACCAAAAAATTTGAAATAACTGATTGAAAAACCTATGAAGAAAAATACACCATTCCTATATGAATGCTTTAATACTGAAGACATGTCAGTTACCAAAATTAGTCAAGTCAGAATGTTTTCCTGGAAGAGTAAATATGCAAGAACCATCAATAATGTTTTGAAAAAAATGAAAAAAATAAATAAAAGTAAACTTATCCTACCACAGTATTACAAACTATAATGCTATCATAGTTTTAAAAAAATGCATTGAGTCTGGTAGAGGGACAAATATACGGTCTAACAAAATCAAATTGCCATTTTTATAGACCAAAAACAGTTGGTAATTTCATGATTTAATCTCTATGAACAAATTCAAAAACAGACCCATGTAAACATGGGAATGTAAAAACAACAAAAAACACAAACAAGTGACAACAGGGGAGATAGTTGTAAGATAAATATCAGTTTTGGTTTTTCTCTTTCCTGCTATACAGTCTTTGTCAACCGGGGTTGCAGGAAAGAATTGAGCTCTAGTGGTCTACGGCATGTAATAGATTAACATCCTAATCCTTGGGAGAATTAAGGAAATAATGACAGACTCATCTCCTGAGTTCTGTGGTTCACATGGAACCTCAGCCGAGAAAGGCTGCCAGATTAAAAGCAAGTCCATCCACCCACTGCTATGACTCATATTTCACAAGAGCTATTGTAAAAGGTTCCTCTCTGGTCTCACAATTCCTGCTGTCACTCCTTTTCACACCCTTCTCCACACAACAACCAAATTAATCTTTGCAAAGGGCAAACCACATCATAAACATGCCCCAAAATCTTATCCTCTGGAGACTTCCTCCTAAAATTAGAAAAAAGTTCAAACTCTTACAAGACCCTACCTGATCAAGACCCTGTCTACCTCTCAAAGGTCATTTCCTACCTTTTTTCCTTTCTCTGCTTTTTTCATCATATTCAGTCATACTGGTCTTCTTTCAAACACACAGAGCAAATCTTGTTGTAGTAACTTTGCATTTCCTGTTCTGTTTACATGGAACACTGCTTCTCTACCCCCCCCACCCCCCACCCCCCCCATCGTTATATGGATGCCACCTTCTTCCTTCTGGTCTCAGTTCAAATGTTGACTACTCGAGAATATTTTCTCTGACTAATCAACATAAAACCTGCTCCTCTCATCCCATTTTTCTGTTGCTCCTTTACAGCAATTATTACCAACTGAAATTATCTTTACTTATTTGTTTATACATTTTAATGTCTGACTCCCATCACTAGAATGTAAGGCACATGAAGTTAAGGATTTTGTTTATCTTGTTTATTGCCAACCCCAAGAGTAAGTAATCAAGAAATATTAGTCCTTTCTATTATATAACAGAAAGTATACATAATCAGCTTTGGGTGACAAAAAGGGCTGCATGGATTTGTAACTTAAATTCATTGAAGGACAGATGTTTAAATATTATTCTGAAAACGACCAGTCATCCAGCTTCCGAAATGATGTGTGCAGAGATAACATGAATAGGAACTTTTTCACTTACAGTTTCTTATGTAACAACTGGCAACTGATGATTTTGCCAGGAGCTCCATTCCCAAATCATGTAGTCTGCTAGAGTTTTCAGTTCCACATGCAGCCAAAGCTGCCTGGTCAGCAGAAAAAAGGTTTGTTTGCATGTCTCCAGAAGCAGCATTGCCACCACATTTTATTTCTGAAAGTGTATTCTTTATATCAGTTTTCATACATCGAACTTCAGCCATTTGAGTTTTGAGTCTTTTTAGCATCTTTAAATCAGAGGGAACTCGCCACATTGCCTGCTGCTTCCTTTGGTCTTTATCTTTTCGAGAATATGAAGCTTCAGAGAGAAAGTGACAAGTCATATTAATATAGGTTTTGTCAATCATGAAATCATGTTGTACTATGAATATATGCAAATTTGGTATCACATAAGGTATAAGGTGCTTGAGGTGGTATCAACAGTGAAATCATGCAATAAATTCCACTAATGAAAATAAAGATGGACATAAATGTCCTAACTTTCTTTATAGCTTCAAAATCAGAATATATATTATATCATGATCACTCAAAGGAGAATTACATACTTAATTATAAAAGTCTAAAAGCTACCCTACTGCCTTGTTAAGGATTTTTATCTTTATACTCTCCACTTTTCTCAAATTTTCTACCTTGACCCTACTCTAATTAAGATGGCAGAGTGAGAACCTCCAGGGTTCCATCCCCCCACAGAAGCTTTAAACTACCAGCAAGAACTGGCAGAAACATCTTTCTAAAAGCTCCAGAAAACAGTTAAAGGATTGCAGTAACAGGGAAAGTGCCAATTAAGAAAAAGTCCACTTTGTTAAAAGCAGTAGGATCTCATGGTAGCCTGGTTGCCCCTCACATAACCCGTCACCTGTTCTGCACAGGGCTACCCAGGCTCCCAGTATCTATCCCTGTTCCAGAGGGAGCAGAGTAACCCTTGTGCACATACAGGGAGCATATACGTCTGGGCCAACCCGTCTAGTTGCAACCTGAAGGACCGAACCAATACACTTGTTGCAGGTTTGTCATCCCAGAACTTGCCCAACATGTAGAAGGCAGCTCACAGAGCTCTACTAAGAAGGATGTAGGAAAACAGTCAAATCACAGCTGCCGGGGCAAAGGTCTGGGACATCCCCACTGTAATGAGTCATACAATGCAGTGCCCAAGATCATGAGGAAATGCTGTTTCTTCAGAAAGAGGGGACTTTCAAATACATGTAAATGGCAAAATTCCTAGAGCAACATATGCATGTCCAGGACAAGATGCATGCACAGAAATGACAGGGAATGAAACTCTGGTTTTGTCTCAAGCTAGTTCCAAAACTCAACTATGTACTGAAGAAGAGAACTCACTCAGGCCAATCTGCAAAGACTGGGAATGGTGTTTTCTTTTTTCACTCTATTTTTATTGCTGTTAACTCCTGGCATTCAAGGGAAGTTCTGTCATAAATTAGCTGTATAAAAGCTTAAAGAACAGCAATAATGCAATAAAACATCAAAATATCCAGGTTTCAACAAAGATTCCAAAACATAGAAAGAAAGAGAAGCAATGGCCCATGCAAAGGAGAAGATTAAAGCATGAGAAACCATCAGTGAGGAGGACCAGCCCTGGAACATATCAGAAAAGACTTAAAAAAAAAAAAAAAAAAAAAAAAAAAAGGTTCTAAATATATTCAAAGAACTAAAGGAAAACATGGGCAAAGAACTAAAAGACACTAGGAAAACAGGAGACAAACATGATAAGAATATCAATAAAAAGCTAGAAATCACAAAGAATAAGCAAACATAGCTGAAGACCACAATAACAGAAATTTAAAATTCCCTAGGAGTTCAAAATTAGACTGGAGTTAGCAGAAGTAAGAATTAGAGAATGTGAAGAAAAGATAATTGAAACCATTTAGTTTAAACAGCAGAAAGGAAAAAAGAATGAAGAAAAGTGAACAGAGACAGAGAACTATGTGACACCAAACATACCAACATATGCTTTGTGGAAGTACCAGAAAGAGAAGAAAGGGGCAGACAGAATACAGGAAAAAAAAATGCTGAAAACTTCCCAAGTTTTAAGAAAGACATGAATTTAAACATCCAAGACACTCAATGAACTCTCAAAGAATAAACCCAAAGAGACCCACACCAAGACAAGATAATCAAATTGTCAAATGCCAATGATTAAAGAGAGAATTCTGAAAGCCACAAGACAGAAGTAATATACCAAATATAAGTGAGCCTCAAAGAGATTAAGTACCATTTTTTTCCATGGGAAACCACAGAGGCAATAAGGCAACTGGATGACATTTAAAGTGCTGAAAGTAAAAAACTGCCAACTAAGAATTCTATATTTGGCAAAACTGTCTTTCAAAAACAAGGAAGAGATTAAGACATTCTCGGAAAAACAAAAGTTGAGGGACTCTATCACTACTATGTCTAAAAAGTGTTCTTCAGGATGAAAGGAAAGAACACTAGACGACAGACGGAAGGTGCATGAAAAGGTAGTAACAACATGGGTAAATATAAAAACCACTATTGTATTTTTTGGTTTGGAATCCCATTTTCTACTTCCTACAGAATATAAAAAGGCAAGTGCGTAAAATATAATGATAAATCTATGGTTTTGGACTAATACTGTATAAATATTAATTTAGGACAAGAACGACATAAATATGGGAGGACAGAAGAATATACGAATATAGCTTGTGTATACTATTTGAACTTAAGTTTGTATCAAACCAAATGACGTAGATTTAGGATCTTAAATTGAAACCATGGTAACCAGAAAGAAAATCATCAAAGAATATTTCATAGAGAAAGAAAGTAGAGTACAGGATACCAGGGGTGGGAAACAGGAAGAATGGAGTACTAATACATAACGAGTGTAGGGTTTCTGTTTGAGGTGTTGGGAAAGTTCCAGTAATGGATGGTGATGAGGGCACTACAACATTGTGAACGTGATTATCCCACTGAATGGCACATTTTGTCAGTGGATGAGGTGAGAAAGGTTATATTTTATACGTGCTTCCACAAATAAAAAGAAAGAACAGTTAAAGAGACCATAACAATTGAATGTAATACATGAGCCTGGATGGGATCTACTAATGGAGAAGAAAAGGCTCAAAAGGACATCACTGGAACATACAAAAAAAACTGGAAAATAGACTATAAGCTTTATATCAATGTTAAATTTCTTCAGGTTGATAACTATCTCAGGTGGTTGGTTATGTGTGAGTATCCTTGTGTTCAAGGAGCATGATGTATACAACCTACACTCAAGTGCTGAGAAAATGGACTGATAAATAGACAGACACATATATCTAGAAGAATGAGTGTTTGGATAGAATGATAGAGGAAATGTAGCAAAATGTTAACATTGGTGGATCTGGGTGTTCTGTTTTGCTAATGCTGCCGTTATGCAAAATACCAGAAATGGATTGGCTTCTATAAAGGGGTTTTATTTGGATACAAATTTACAGTTCCACAGCCAAAAAACTGTCCAAACTAAGGCATCAACAAGAGGATACATTCAGTGAAGGAAGGCCAATGGTATCCAGAACACCTGTCAGCTGGGAAGGCACAAGGCTGGCATCTCCTGGTCCTTTGTTCCCAGGTTGTGTTTCAAAATGGCTTTCTCCAACCTGCTTCTAGGCTTGTCTTTCTTAGCTTCTTCAGCTCCTATGCATATAAGAATCTGAGTTCCTCTCTTAGCATCTCTGGAGCAAACTCTGGGCTAGCATCTCCAAACGTCTCCAAGCATCAATCAGCATATCTGTCACCTGCCAACCATCTCTCCAAAAGTCTCTTTCAGCTGCTCTGAGCTCCTTCTGTCTGTGAGCTCTCTCATAGGACTTCAATGATTTAATGAAGACCCAACCCAAATGGGCAGGGTCCATATCTCCAAGGAAATAATTTAATAAAAGGTCTCACCCATAGTGGATTGAGTCACATTTCCATGGAGACACAAGATGTCCTCCCAAGATTGCATTAAAGAACATGGCTTTTGGGGGACACAATATATCAAAATGGGCACACTGGGTATCTGGAGGAATGGGGGGGATACTGAAGTTATCTATATGGGAATTGCATTATTTTTTTAACTCTCATGTAAGTTTGAAATTATTTCAAAATAGAAAGTTAAATTTTTCTACATTGAGCTCTCATTACTTTCATAATTAAAAAAGCATGTTATGGACTGAATCACGCTGCCCCCCCCCCCAAGACATACTCAAGCCCTAACCACAGTTCTGTGGATGTGAACTCATTTATAAACAGGACTTTCAAAACTGTATTAAACATGAAAACAATCTAAATCAGGGTGGGTTTTAATCCAGTATGAATAGAGACCTTATAAACAGAAATTTGGATACTGAATTGGAGAGAAAATGAGACAGGTGACCACAGGACAGAGACAGAGATTGAGTTATGGATAACCAGCAAGACATGACAAGAAAGCTAATTGAGTTATGGATAACCGGCAAGCCATGACAAGAAAGCTACAGACATTAGAAAAAGTATGATCCTGATGACACCCTAATTTTGGACTTTTAGACTCCCAAACCAAGAGACAATGAATTCCTGTTGTTTAAGCCACCTAATCTGTGGTATCTGTTAGAGCAGCCTTGGCATACCATATTCCCATACTTGGGAAAATGAAGGGGGAAAAAAAAAAAACAGAAAACATCCAAAAACATTTAGTCAAATCTGCTATACTTAATATAATACCATAATGAAAAAAAGTTGGGGACTAACTTCAAAAAGTTGATTTACTGAAGTATTTTTCTCAATGGTCTCAAGTAGATGTAGCTATTAAGTGCCAGGAAACATTATAAAAGAATTAGATTCTTGTCACTGAATCTTTGCAGCTATTAAAATGATAGCTTTTACTCTTTTCCTAAAGAAAGTCATTCAAGATGTTTTAATATCTTCTCCCTCATCCAAGTTCAGAAATTAGAGGCACAAGCAAAGGAAATACATACTTCTGTTCTATTGCAAGAAGGGAAAAAGTAGATATTTTGGAAACTGAAGAATGACTGACTCAAAGCAGAAAAAACCAAACCCCTACCTCACACCTAAAAAAAAAAAAAACACTAAAAATGGATCAAAGACCTAAATAAGAACTAGTACCACAAAACTCCTAGAAGAAAAGGTAGATAAGCATCTTCAAGACCTTGTGGTAGGTTAATGGTTTCTTAGACTTTACACCCAAAGCACAAGCAATGAGAGAAAACATAAATGGGCCTTCATCAAAATTAAATTCTTTTGTGCATCAAAGAACTTTGTCAAGGAAAGGTAGCCTACTCAATGGAAGAAAATATTTGGAAACCACATATCTGATAAGGCCTTAATATCCAGAATATATAATGAAATCCTACAACTGAAAAATAAAAAGACAACCCAATTAAAAAATGGGCAAAAAACTTGAATAGACATTTTTCAAAAGAGGAAATACAAACGCTAAAAAGTACATGAAAAGATGCTCAACATCACTAGTCATTAGGGAAACAAATCAAAACCACAACAAAATATCATTTCAAACCTACTGGAATGGCCATTATTAAACAAACAGAAAACTACTAGTGCTGAAGAGGATGTGGAGAAATAGAAATACTTATTCACTGCTCGTGGGAATGTAAAATGGTGCAGCCACTGCAGAAGACAGTGCAGCAGTTCCTCAGGAAGCTAAGTATAAAACTGCCAAGACCCAGCAATCCCACTACTAGGTATATATCCAGCAGAATTGAAAGGAGGGACTTGAACAGATATTTGCACACCAACATTCATAGTTGCACTGCTCACAACTGCCAAAAGAGGGAGGCAACCTAGTGTCCATCAACCTGAAGAAACAAAATGTGATATATATATATATATATATGAGATAAAATATTATTCAGCTGTAAGAAGGAACAAAGTACTGATGCATACGACAAGGATGAACCTTAAGGACATTATGTTGAATGAAATGAGCCAGACACAAAAGGACAAATACAGTGTGATCTCACTAATATGATCTAATTACAATAAGCAAACTCCAAGTTAACATCTAGAATATAAGTTACCAAGAGATACAGTAAGGGTAGAGAATGGGGAACTGATGCTTAATTCATGCAAAATTTTTAATTAGGCTGATTGTAAATGTTTGGGGATGGATAGAGGTGGTGGTAGCACATTATTGTTAGTGTAATTAGCAGTGTTGAATTATGTGTGATTGTGGCTGAAAGACGTTTAGGGCTGTGTAAGTCACTAGAAGGAAATCTATATGATAAAACCTGGGACTATATAAAACAGTGAACCCTGTTGTGGTTGATGATTGTGGCTAAGAATACAAATATAAAAACATTCTTTCATAAACTAAAACAAATGTACATCACTATTACAAGGTGCAAACAATAGGGTGGTAATGGAAAAAAATACACTTGGTGCAAACGATGAACTGTAGTTAATGGTAATATTTTAACATTTTTTCATCAGTAGTAACAAAGGTGCCACACCAATGCTAAGTATTTACAATAAGGAGGTTTAAGGGATATGGGGTTTTTCTTTTTCAGGTAATGAAAATGTTCTAAAATTGTGGTGATGAATATACAACTTTGTGATTATACTGTGAATCACTGATTGTATAGTTTGGATGGGGTGTATGGTGTGAGAATAAAATTGTTTAAAAAATAAATAGAAAGATACAAGTGCTGGAGAAGATATATATAGAGAGAGATGCCTATTCACTGTTTCCAGAGAAGTGAAGCCCCTCCGGAAGTCAGTGTGGTGGTCCCACAGGAGGCTAAGTACAGGGTTCTTATATGATCCTGCAACCCCGTTACTTGGTATATACTTGGAAGAAATGAAAGCAGGGTCATGAATAGGCATTTGCACACTGATGTTTACAGCAGCAATATTCACAATTTGCAATGGATGGAGGTAGCCTAAGAGTACACTGATGGATGAACAGAAGGATGAACTGTGGTATACACATACGACAGAATATTGAGGGGCTGCAAGGAGGAATGAAATCGTGAGACAAGCAACTAGGTGAATGAACCTTGAGGAAATTACGTTGAGTGAAATAAAGAAATGAATGGACAAATATTCTAAGGCCTCACTAACATAAACTAACTATAATAAGCAAATGCTGAGAATTGAATTTGAGAGCATAGGTTATCAGGGGATAGAATGTGGGCAGAGATTGGACAATCAATGATGCAGGAGAACAGAATGTTCAGTAAGGCTTGTTGTAAATACTCCTAGTTTGTAAGCTCTTACAGCAGTCATATCTATTCCTGAGTTGTAACATTTATATAAGAGATTTTGGTACTATTCTCTGTAACACATTATCTAATTTAACCTGTATTTAAACAAGATAATTACATGGATTCTAGAATAGGGAATGAGATCTTGTTATTCTGTACAGATTAATGTAATACCCTGATACATCCCAGAGTATTCGGGTAAAAAATAAAAATGTATTTGAAAAGTTGCCGTAAGAGACTGGGGAAAAATGAGGAAATACTAAACTTCCACACCTAGGGAATTTCTGATATTCTCGCAGGCATTAGGGACTGACTCTCAATTTAACAAGTCAAGCCCTCAATCTTGGGGCTTGCCCTTATGAAACTTATTCCTGCAAAGGATGAAGCTAAGCCTACTTATCCTTATGCCTAAAAGTCACCCCCAGAGAACCTCTTTTGTTGTTCAGATGTGGCTTAAACCAACTCTGCAAATTAACTCCCTTACATGGGACATGACTCCCAAGGGAATAAGTCTCCCTGGCAACATCGGACATAACTCCCAAGGATGAACCTGGCCCTGGCATTGTGGGATGAGAATGCTTTCTTGACCAAAAGGGAGAAAAGAAATGAAACAAAATAAAGTTTCAGTGGCTAAGAGATTTCAAATAGAGTCACGAGGTCATTCTGGAGGTTATTCTTATACATTATATAGATATTACTTTTTAGTTTCTTATGTATTAGAATAGCTAGTAGGTAATAACTGAATCTGTTGAACTGTAATGCAGTAGCCTTGATTCTTGATTATGGTTGTATAACTATCTAGCATTTATCATGTGACTGTGTGATTGTGAAAACCTTGTAACTGACACTCCCTTTATCCAGTGTATGGACAGATGAGTAATAAAATAAAGACAAAAATATATATAAATAATACGGGGAGAATAAAGGTATGGGATGTTTTGGGTGTTTTTATTTTTTTCTTTATTTTGGAGTAATGAGAATGTTCTAAAATTGACTGTTGCGATGAATGTACAACTATATGATGATACTGTGAGCCACTGATTGTATACTTTGGATAGATTATATGGTATGTGAATATACCTCAATAAAACTGCATTAAAAAAAGGGAAACATGACAATTAAATGCAACACATAATTCTGGATTGTATCCTGGTCAAGAAAAAAAACTTTTTTAAATTTTGCTATAAAGGACATTTTTGAGACAACTGGTGAAATCTGAATAAGGTCTGTAGCTCAGATAATAGTATTGTATCGTTAGTTTCCTAAATTTGATGATTGTATTCTGGTTACCTAAGATAAAATCCTTATTTTTTTAGGAAATACACACTGGAGTTTTAGGGGTAAGGTAGCATTATATGCAATTCAGTCTCCTAAGGGTCAGAAAAAATTATGTATCTACATTTATAGAAAATGATAAAGCAAATGTGGCAAAATGCTAACATTTGGAGGATCTAGGTGAAAGGTAAATGAAAATTATTTTCACTCTTATTCCAAATTTTCTGTAAATCTAAAATTATTTCAAAATAAAAACAAGAAAAGAAACCAAACAAAAAAAACAAATAAAAATCAGGGGATCAAGAGGCACCATATCTAGACAATGAACAAATCATTTATTAGCAATAGAGACAGCTGAAATTGCTTAGATATTACAACAAGCATCTGCCATGATAAAGGAAGTACAGGGAAAGACAGACACTGGCATGCCCAACAGCCATTCCCTCATTTCTACCTTGCCACAAGGACCTAGATTGTGCTCAGGTGTCAGGTAGGCAACAATGTGCTCAGGGAGGTTAGGGCCCTCTTTCAGCCCCAAGGGATTATGGTCTGTGACTGGTCTAATCCTATTCCTTTTAGGGGATGTGCACACATGTGAATCAGTTCTACTAACAAGTATGTTGAGGCGTTTCTGGGAAAGATTTTGTACCCTGATAGGGAGATTTTACTGTGTTTATTTAAGCAACAAATATAAAGAGCTTACCATGTCTCAGGCACTTAAAAATATATAAAACCATTTAATCCTCTCATATCAACACTATGAGGTAAGTACTATTATCTTCATTCTATAAACAAGGAAAACTAAGACACAGAAAGGTTACATAACATATTCTAGGTAACACAGCTAATAAACAGACACTTCAATTTAAACCTAGGGGTCTAACTCCAGAGTCAGTAATCTTAATACTAGTAACTTCGCTCTTGAGGGTCTCAGGTCTGTTTTCTGCCCAGTCCTTTTCTCCCTAGTAGTGAGACATTCCTGTGAGTTCATGATGCATGGAGCTGTGGGCAACTATCTTATCACCATGAAGGAAAAGGAAAGAAAATCACAGGGAGACCCACTCAGTGCCCTGCCTTGAATCAGGACATGAAGAACACAAAGAATCTGGAATCACCTACTTCTAGACTTCTTAATATGTGTGATAATTAAGTGCGTTTATTACTTAAGCCACTACTAGCAGCATTTTGTTACTTCAAGTGGAAAGCATTCCTAAAAGAAGATAACCATGGACTTAAGAAACCCAGGGATAGTCTCAGGTCCACCATTCAATTGCTGTGACTTTCTACAAGTCCTTTAACATTTCTTAGTCAGTTATTTTATTTGTAAAATGAAGATAATTGTACACACATAGAGCTGTTGTGAGGCTCAGAAGATTCAATGTTTGTGAAAACACTGCAGAATATTAGGCACCATGTTAAATGTAAGATATTGCTATTATTACTAATCAGTGTGGTTCCCATCCATTCCATCTTCCACCAAGATGCCAAAGAGATTATCTAAAACACAAATCAGATCATGTAACTTCTCGAAGAATCCTCACATGGCATTCTATAGCATTTAGGAAAGGATTTGGCATGGCATACAAGGTTAAACCTGATTCTATCTAATCTCTCAGAGACTTTATTTTCTACTTCTGCCCCAAATGTACCCCAGATGTTTGGAATTAGTTGCAGCTCTTTCTATATAGTCATATTCTATCAAACTTCCACACATTTTACATGCCCTATTCCCTTTTCTCTGTCTGCCAACTCACACTCATCATATTTTAGCTGAAATGGCCCTTTCTCCTTGGCACCTGGTACTACCAACTGCACCTACCCCATGTCAATTCTTTTTATCTAAATTTGTGTAATTAACAAGGTATACTTCCCTTGCAGCTCTTATCACATTACAATAAGGAAGACACACACACAGACTATGAGCAAGGTATGAGTGGAGAGCATATCTTAGTATTCCAGGCGAAAACAGCCTACAGCACAAAACACTCAAAATGTTTGTGAAATAAACTCGTTTAGGTCCCCTTTTAACCCATATCTACACAGACTTAAAATAAAATATAAAACTCTGTGCTAAGTCACATGGCTCAGTTTTATTATCAGAAACTGGCAAGAATTTTTAAAAGGGCAAAGCCTAAAATGGGAAAACAGAAAAACATTTTTAAACAAACCTCCAGTATCTGATGATAAAAATTTACTGAGCTTTTCTAAATGCTGGACACTAAGCTGGGCACTGGAGATGCAAGAGCAAGCAAGACAAACATTCAGTCTTTGCTGTCACTAAGCTCACAGTCCAGCCAGGAAAAAAAAAAAAATCAATTCAGCAACGTGTGGTAAGTGCAAAGATAGGAAAGCGTTAAGGCACTACTGAATATTGTGACCAGGAACCTTGAAAATTTAGATATACTGCACTGAAGATGAGTTGCCTATCTGATCTTGCTAGGTTAAAAAGAATTAAGACTAATTTATGACATCTTTCAGTTACAGCCTTCAAGAATCTTCTTTACCACATTGCAATTGGTTGCCAGGTCTTATAAACCCTAGTTCCCACAAGAACTAAATATATTAACATGTCCACCCTATTAGTAAAGTCTTAGTTATATATTATCTATAGATCAAGTAGAACTCCTTTTTGGTCAAAAATTTCTGAATACCCTATCCCAATTCTGCATGACGGTTTTATTTTTAAGCATAGGATGACTGAGAAAATACACAGAACTATATAAATTGACTCTCTTATACTTGGAACCATTAAAATAAACTCTTACAACAGTACACTGATTAAACTTCCATTTTCTAACATTTTACTCAAATGTATGGTTTGGAGAGACTTTCCAGAAGATGGCAAAGTAAGGGCAGGCAGAACTCACTCCTCCAAACAACTAGAGAACAGGTAGAAACTGTCCAAAGCAGCAGTTCCAGGGCTCAGGTGACAAGAGAAAGACTGCTTTCTCCCTCTTTTCCCGAATGGAGGGCAATATATAAGGAAAAGCTGGAGGAAAAACCTGAGAAATTACAACTGAGAAACAGGGGTGAGTATACTCATTGCAACAACCCCTGAGGCTTGCTGCAATAAACTGGCTGGACCAAGCAGCTGAAAAGCAGCACACGCCCATTTCAGCTGCCAGCTGATGAAGTTAACCTTCTCAGACCGGCAGTCTAGAGTCTTGGCACATGGGAGCTCAGGAGCCAGCAGATTCATTATATCCACATACAGAGACCTTTCTGTGTTGCCCAGTGTCCACCCCTCATCCCCAAGGCTGACGACTGTGGGTGCCCAGATTTGGAGGAATGGAGAAGCCCTGCCCTTGGGAGGAAAGGTGGACACAGAGCAGTGCTGATCCGATTGTTGGACAGCAAAGGAGACTTTCTAGGTCCCACAGCCTTAATCCTTTCCACATGGAGACTACAGTGCCCATGGCACAGCTACTTACATGAGAGGAGAGGCAGGGCGAGGGAGGGAGCCATTCACCCACCCCCCAAGTCTGCAGCTGTGCACCGGGCCTGAGTCTTGAAAGCTGGAAAAACAAAGTACCCCCCATGGGCTGGCTGGGGCTGTTGAAGTTGACCCTCTCAATCTCGCAGCCTGTAATCTTTCCAACAAGAGTATGGGAAGCACCAACTCCACTGTTCTTTGCCATGGTGCACAGTGTCCATCTCCCACCCCTGGGGCTGGAAGGTTCCAGCACACCTGGACCTGGAAGAGACAGGGAAGCCGTCCATTCAGGAAAAGAAGGAGAAGCAGATCAGTTCTGAGCTAATAGCTGGCCGAAGAAGGTGACCATCTGGGGACGCAACCTTGTACTGGACTTGGACCTCGTCTAGACCATGCCTAGATGGCCACTGCAGTCAGGGAAAGGGCCATCTGCTGTGAAGCCTGGGAAAGTGCAGTCTGGCAAGCTGCTTTTCTGCCCAGCTCTAAGAGCTTTACAAAAAGGGTGGGACCCCTGTGTGAGACGCTGATACTGGTTTGGCTGGAATTACTGACTGACAAACCAGGTGCCAAAGGATACCTTCAACACAAACCAAAACAACAACAAAATCTTAGTCAAGAAAGGGAAAACAACTTTCAAAATAATATTATCAAGATAATCAGATGCCAAGGAACCAGCAAAAAATCACAAGGCACATGAAGTAACTAGAAAATATGGCCAAGCCAAACAATCAAATGAAAACATCAGAAGAGAAACAGAATTTGGAACCACTAACCAAAGATGTTCAAACAAATATCCTAAATAACATCAATGAGACTGTTAAAGAGATAAAGGATATCAAGAAAACACTAGAAGAGGATAAAGAAGAATCTGAAAGAAAAAATAGAAAAATAGCAGATCTTACAGAAAGATACTCTAGGTCAAATTAAAAATATACTAGAGACACACAACAGCAGATTTGAAGAGGCAGAAGAATGAACAAGTGAACTAGAGGACAGACAACCAAATTTGAACCTAAAAAAGAACAACTGGTGAAAAAAATAAAAAAATTTTTAAATGGATCCCAGGGAAATGATAGAGAACACGAACTGCATAAATTTAAGAGTCACAGTTGTCCCAGAATAAGAAGAGAAGGGTAAAGAGCCAGGAAAATTATTTGAGGAGATAACTGCAGAAAATTTACCAACTCTAATAAAATACATTAGTATGCAAATCAAAGAAGTCCAACAAACACCAAACAGAATAAATCCAAATACACTGACTCCCAGACACAATCTAATCAAACTATCAAATACTGAAGAGAAGGAGAGAATCCTGAAAGCAACAAGAGAAAAGCATTTTACCACATACAAGGAAGCCACATAAGTATAATCACTGACTACTCACCAAGCACCTTGGAGGCAAGAGGACAGTAGAATGATATATTTAAGATTCTGAAAGAAAAATTGCGAGCCAAGACTTCTTTATCCAGCAAAGCTGTCCTTCAAAAGTCAGAGAGTTAAAAATTTTCAGAGATAAACAAATTCCAAGAGAATCTGTTAAGAAGAGAACTGCCCCGCAAGAAATACTAATGGGAGTTCTGCTGGCTGAGTAAAAAAGACCTAACTGAACAACTGAAGAAATCAGAGAAAGAGTAGCAAACTAATAACAAAGCAAGCAGAAGAAAAGAAATAACAAAGATTAAAGAGGAAATAAATGAAATGGACAACAGAAAAAAACAAACAAAAAAAAAGATATGAAAAATAAATAAAACCAAAAGTTAGTTCTTTGAAAAGATCAATAAAGATTAATAAACCCTTAGGTAGACTAACAAAGTCAGTAACAGAGAAGATCCAAATAAATAAAACCAGAAATGAGAGGGTGGTCGTTACCACGGACCACAAAGAAATGAAAAAGATCATTAAGAGGATACTATATCATTAGTCAACAAACTGGACAACACATGGACATTTCCTAGAAACACATGAAAACCTATACTGACTTAAGAAGAAATAGAAGATCTTGACAAACCAAACACAGGTAAAGAAATGTAATCAATCATCAAAAACACCCCTACAAAGAGAACCCCAGGACCAGAAGGCTTCACAGGAGAATTTTACCAAGCATTCCAAGAAGAATTAACACCATTCCTACTCAAACTCTTCCAAAAAATTAAAGAGGACACTAACTCATTCTATGAAGTGAACATCACTTTAACATCAAAGTCTGATAAAGATACTACAAGAAAGAAAAACTACAGACCAATTTGCATAATGGATACAGATGCAAAAATTCTCAATAAATATTTACATATTGAATGCAATGGGAAATTACCACTGTTACTGAACATTGTGTTAGAAGTTCTAGCTAGAGCAATTAGGCAAGAAAAAGAAATAAAAGGCATCCAAATTGGAAAAGCAGTAAAATGCTCATTATTTGCAGGTACATTTAGAAAATCCCCCAAAAAACTATGACAGTTACTCAAGCTAATTAAACAAATTCAATAAAGTGGTGTGACAGAAGATCAACCCACAAAAATCAGTGGTGTTTCTGTACACTATTAATGAGCTATCCAAGGAGGTAATTTAGAAAAAAACTCAATTCACAATAGCACCTGAAAGAACGAAGTGTCTAGGAATACACTAAAAATGTAAAGGACTTTTATATAGAAAACTATAAAATGTTGCTAAAAGAAATAAAAGAAGACCTAAAGAGGTGGAAAGATATTCCATATTCATGGACAGGAAGGCTAAATATTGTTAAGATGTCAATTCTCTGGAGTAAGGAAAATGTTCAAAAGTTGACTGCGGTGATGAATGCATAACTATACGATGGTACTGTGAAAAGTTGATTGTACACTGTGGGTGATTTTTTGGTATGTGAATATATCTCAATAATACTGACTTTTAAAAAAAGACATCAATTCTACCTAAATTAGATAATCTAGAGAGTCAATACAATACCAATCAAAATTCCAACAAACTACTTTGAAGAACTGGAAAAGTTAGTTATCAAATTTATCTGTAAGGAAAACGGAACTTCAATAGCCAAAAACATCCTGAAAAAGAATGAAGTGGGAGGACTCTCACTTCCTGACTTTAAAAGCTTATTGTAAAGCCACAGTGGTCAAAACAGCATGGTACTAGCATAAAGATAGACATATTAATCCAGGGAATCAATTGAGAGTTCAGAAACAGACCTTCAGACTTATGGTCAACTGATTGTTTTTTAGTGTCTTCATTCTTTTAATGCAATTTTATTGAGATACATTCACATAACATACAACCATTCAAAGTGTACAATCAATTGCTCACAGTATCATCATATAGTTGTGCATTCATTGCCACAATCTTTGAACATTTTCATTACTCCAAAAAATAAAATTAAAGAACATCCAAAACATCCCATCCCCCTCCCCCCATTGTTCATTTACTTTTTTTTAAGATAGTTTGGCGGATCCTCAGAAAACTAAATATTGAGTTGCCCTACAACCCAGCAATTCTGCTACTCAGTGTATTACCCAGAAGAACTGAAAGCAGGGGGGTCACAAGCAGACATCTGCACACCATTCTTCATAGCAGCATTATTCACAGTTGCCAAAAGATGGAAACAGTCCAAGTGTCCATCAACCAATGAATGGGTAGACAAAATGTAGTATATACATAACGATGGAACATTACCCAGCAGTAAGAATGAATGACATCCTGGAGCATATGACAACATGGATGAACCTCGAGAACACAATGGCAAGTGAAATAAGTCAGGCACCAAACAACAAATATTGTATGATTTCACTAACATGAACTAACTAGAATATGTACACTCATAGTCATAAAACTTAATAAATATAGATTACCAAGAGAAAGAACGAAGATAGAGAATACAGTGCCTCTCTAATACGTACAAAATTATTGACAAGGTTGAACTTAAATGTTTGGAAATGGATAGAGGTGAGGGTAGCTCATTATTGGGGTTATAAGAAACAACGCTAAACTGTAGGTGAATTTGGTCGAAAGGAGTTGTTTGGAGTCATGTATGTCACCAGAAGAAAAGCTAGAGATTAAAATATAGGATTGTGTAACACAGTGAACCTTGTGGAGGACCTTGTTTATGATTAACACTACAAAGATCAATAAGTTCTTTCACAAACTAGTACAAATGTATGACATTTGTACACAGAGTTAATAACAGAGTGGTATATGGGAAAAAAAGTACCTATTGCAAGCTATGAACTAGGATTAATAGTAATATCTTAATACTTCAACAGTAAAAAAATTAACCACACCAATACTAGGGATCAACAATAGGGGATGAAAAGGGGGAATTGTGTATTTTGGGGTTTTCTTTTTTAAGGTGTATTTGTTCCTCATCTTTTGGGAGTAATGAAAATGGTCTAACATTGAATGTGATGATGACTGTACAACTAGGCGTTGATACTGTGAGACAATGTATACTTTGGAAGGCTCACATAGTATGCGAATATATCTCAATAAAATTTGCAGTTAATATATATATATATATATATACAGTTTGAATCACCCACGCCTGAAATGAAACAATGGCTCCCTACTGCCTACTATTGACAAATTCCACAGACTAGAGTAGAATGCAAGCCCCTACACAGAATGGTCCCACTTGACTTTCTAGTTCTACTTCCCACTATATGTACCTTAAAATCTGGTTCACCTAGATAACCATTCATACCCTGATGCCTTCATGACACTTCTTTTACAGCATAATGGTTAAAAACATGGACTTGCAATGAGTCTAACGCATAGTAAGTTTTCACTGTATGTGTTGAAGGAAAGAATATATGAAAAGCTAAAATAAATACCAAAATCCAAGAAAGCATGTTATAAAAAGAAATTTGGATCTTTCCTCAGCATTCACTTTTGTTAGTACCCTCCACACTCCACCCCCAGATAAACAGACAGATTTTCATTTGGTTTCCATAACTCTGTTCTCTTGGCTTTTCTCTATTCTGAAGGCTCTTTATCTGACTCATCTCCCTCATACCTGGTGAAATCGGATAGTCACCAAGATTATGTCCCTGAGCCACCAATTTTTTTTTTTTAATTTTCTCAAAACCTTCTCTTTTCTGATTTCAATCCCTTAATTTTAATTATCCAGTATCCCCTCTAGACAAATAACTGCTGAATCATGTTTCTCTACTTTTAACTAGTAGGTGCCTCTACTTTGACAACTCACTGGTATGTCAAACTCAGGATGTTTAAAACTAAGACTTGTTCCTTCCTTTCTCTTATTTCCCCCCATTCCTGTAAGTCTTCGCCAGCATTTTAATTACCTGGATTTGAGACTGAGGTCATCGCAATTTATAATCCTAATTTCATACAGAAAACTAAATTTTTTAGGTAACTGAGATCTTACTCTGCATATGCAGTTTGCATTCTTTATTTCCGATGACATTAAATATTCTTTAAAAACATGACTTTACCTGTATTTAAAATACAGTATTTCATTGCCAAACAAATATTATTTAGCCATAAATTTACTGTTGGACAGTTTCAATCATCTCATTTATTTTCTCTTTCTGGGTACAGTCCTAGAAATGAACTACTGGTTTAAAGGATAGGGATAATTTGAAACTATAAAATCCTCTTTCAAAAATGATATAAATAATTAACACACCTACCTGCAGAATCAGAACTTGTCTGTTTCTTTACATCTCTGCCAACAATACTGGTTATTAAAATTTAAATAAAACTTCTCCTAATGTGAGAGATATTTAAAAATACATATATTTCATTGTTTACCATAAGAACTATGGAAGACACTTATTTTCTTCTGTATGATTTTCTCTATCTTCCAGGTTTTCAATAAAAAATGAATCACAAAATATGTAAAATTATTTTAGAAAGCTTTACAACAAAAATGATTTTTAAAATGTAGCTTTTGAAGGTAAATTCTTAGCTATCCAAAATGACTCTATCATTAAGAGTTCCACTCAGCCCAGTTTTGATTATACAAACCTTCAATTCATTGCAGTAACACAAATGTAATAGTTCTTTAATAAGCTTTGTATACTAAACATCAAAGCATGAGTAAACCTTTTTCTATGTTAAATTTGACACAGTTCTTCTTGGAAGTTTGGGAAATTCATGAGGACTGCAAAAATCTATCCTAAGCCCATTCACAAAGAGGACAACTACAGCTTAAACTGTCAATGAGACGATCTAAATAGCAAATCATAGAAAAACATTCCTACAGGCATTTTTACTTTATTTTTGCATAAATCACCTCTGAACAACAAAAATTATAATTTGGTTGATACAAAAGTAATTTCCACGACATACAGGTCAACAGCAAATGAAAGTCAAATTGCAACAGAAATGTACCATGGTCCAATATTTAGATGAAACAGATTAAAATTCAAGGGCTCTTTCAGAGAACCACAGAAAAAAGGGAAGTTATTATTAATTTACCTGTGGGCTGCAAAAGCGAAGCAGGTGGGCGAGGTTGTAAGCCCCACAAATTTTCTATACTGCTCCGATCCTTAAGGTCCAACAAATGTATTAAAATTAAAGGATCAATGTCTAGTAAACTATTGGTAGCGGCAGAGCATAAATGTGTTCTTCTTGACATTCTGGTAGCAGCACCCATATAGCCATGGCTACTACCTGCAACAGAAATAAGAGATTTAGAAAACGTGTGCTACGTATTTCCACAAATTTGAGAATATTTAGGTGGGGTGGCGTGGGGTGGGGGGGGACTCTGCTTAACTTTGTTTGAATACTTGTCTAACAAATAGCTCTGAGTTCAAATTCATGATAACAAATACAAAGAAGGCTGCCAGTGAGGAGTTAGCAGGCATAGTGGCCAAGCACTGTCCTCATTACTTCTCAGTATTCAGGAGTAGCTCCCCTACCCTGAGACCTAGAAATAAACTGATGAAATGGGTTCAATGTGCACTACTGGGGGTTGAGGGGTAAGGATGAGGAAAAGGAGAGTATCATTCAGGACTCAATGCTTTTGGATGAAAGCGGACAATCCTCAAGGTATAAAAAAGACCCCAAAGAACTAGATATCAAAAAAGGTTCCTGGAGAGTAAAATGTACAGTTCATGACATTTTGGATAAAAGACTTTAGCACCTATTTCAGTTTCTCTCTCTCCAAGCTAATAGCACTATCATTCTGGGTATTAATATACATATATACATATGAGTGTATGCCTCATAAGTGTACAACAAAATGTTCACCAAGTGATCACACCCAGATGAAAAAATATAATATTACCAGAAGTCCAGAACCCCCCATGCCTCCTAGAAATGCTCACTATCTGCCTTCCCCAAAGGTAACCTCTATCCTGACTTTACCACCATAGATTAGTTTTGCCTGTTTTGGAATTTTGTATTTATAAAAGCATACAACAAGCACTCATATATGGCTTCTTTGCTCATTATGCTTATGAGATCCATTTTTGTTGTTGCATGTAGCAGTGGTTTATTCACTTTCATAACTTTCGTGTCCATTTCCAGTATATTAATATATTTGATTTATTTCTCAATTCTGGCGATAAAATTTGGGTTGCCACCTAAGTTTTGGCTATTAAGAAGAAAACTGCTGGAGGAAGTTTACAGCTGTAAATGCTTGCATTAAATAAAGAAGACTCACAAATCAGTAACCTAATTTCAAACCCAAACAAAAGAGAAAAACAAAATGAGCAGAAGAAAAGAAATATTTAAGATTAGAGCAGAGATAAATGAAATAGAGAATAGAGAAACAATAAAGAGAATCAACAAAACCAAAAGATGGTTCTTGGAAAAGATCAATAAAATTAACAAAACTTTAGTTAGACTGACAAAGAATAAAAGAGAGGACACAAATAACTAAAACTGGAAATCAAAGTTAGGACATTATTACCAAACTGGCAAAATAAAGAGAATTGTAAGATTATACTCTGAACAATTGTATGCCAATAAACTAGATAACCTAAACGAAATGGATAATTTCATAGAAACACAAAAATCACCTAAACTAACTCAAGAACAGACAGACAATTCTTTGTCACATCTACTGCGAGAATGAAGAACATTCTCATTCTGAGCATACTGACTGTCAACATTTCAGAAAAAGAAGTGCAACTACATGTTATAACATGGATGAATGTTAAAGACATCATGTTGAACAAATAAACCAGACACAAAGAACAAATATTCTATGATCTCTCTTACAGGAAATACTTGGAATAAGCAAATTCTTAGAGACAGAAGCGGAAGAGTGGTTACCAGAGGTGAGGGGGAGAGGGGAATGAGTAGTTACTGCTGAATGAGTCTGAGTTTTGTTTGGGATGACGAAAATAATTTGGAAACAGAGGTGAAAATTACACAGTATTAGCAATGTATTTCACGTCGAAGAGCTGTCCACTTAATATGGTTAAAATGATTTTTATATTATGTTTATTTTACCAAAACTAAATTTAAAAAAAAATAGATTAGTAAACATCTTTCTCTCCTCTTCTGCCAAGTCAGATTAAGCCTGCCAAAATGTCACACTGATCTACATGAACTGAGTTCTACATTATAACAATAGTGCCTATACTCATTAGTATGAGTCAAGGCCCTACACAGTCTATCCCAAACTTCCTTTGCAGTGTATGCTTTATAAATTAGTTTTTCTTAAAAATAAAAACTAAAAAAGAATGATCCTGTCCTGCTGTCCTGAACATTCTTGTACAAATCTACTGGCAAACATTGGCTCTCATTTTGGTTGGAACTGGCAAAGCTAGAGTTACATGTATGTATGTTTAGATTTAGTAGATCTTGTCTAACAGTTTTCCAAAGCTGTGGTATCAATTTACATTCCCATCAACAGGGTACATGAGTTTCCATTTCTCCATATGCTTTCAACATTTAGTACTGCCAGTTTTTAAAATACTAGCCATTCTGGTGGTGTGTAGTAGTTTCTTATTATGGTTCGTGTTTGGCATTTCCTGATTTAAAAAAATGAAGATAAATGAATGCATCTCAGGGACCTGTGGGACATGAGAGTGACAGGAGAAGAGATAAAGGGGCAGAAATAATATTTGAATGACTGAACATTTCCCAAATCAATGCAAAAATGTAATCTACACATTCAGGAAGCTCAAAAAAACTCCAAATAAGGTAAACTCAAAGAGGTCCACACTGAAACACATAATTTGCATTTCTATAAGGAAAGATGCTGTGTACCATTTTATATATTCATTGGAATTTATGTTTATTCAGAGACTTATCTTAAATGATATGATTCTTCAGATGACTGAGTGGTTCCCAAATATTAACTAGCCTTGAAATAGACCTTTATAATCAGTACAAAACACTCCTGCATTTCTACCCTTTGCCCCACATCATCTCAACCCCATCTTTTGTTCACTACATTGTTGTGATGGTTTGAAGCTATTCATAACCCAGAAAAGACCATGTTCTTAAAGTGAATCCATTCCTGTGGGTGTAGCTCTACTGTGGGTGGGACCTTTTGATTAGGTTATTTCAGTTGAGGCGAGTCCCAAGAGGTCTTAATCCTCTTACTGGAGTTCTTTTATAAGAGATGAAATTCAGAGATGCACACAGAGAAGCCCAGAGAGAAAAGCCAGAGAAGCTGAGAGAGGACACACAGAAAACAGAGAGAAACCACAGAAAGACAGAGGAAGCCACTGAAGCCAGAAGCTGGAAGCAACGAAACCCAGAAGAGAAGGGAAGAGACTGGCAGGCAGAGGAGCCAATGCCAGTAGCCCCATCATCAGGGAGGAAGCAATGCCTGTCAATGCATTAACCTGGAAATTCTCATAGCCTCAAAATTGTAAACTTGTAGGTTAATAAACCCCATTGTAAAAGCCAACCTTTTCTGGTATACTGCATTTTGGGAACTTTAGCAAACTAAAACAATTGTATTTTATTAACTTTTATTTTAAAAGAGTTTTAGATTTACAGAAAAGATGCAAAGATAATACAGAGACTTCCTGAATATTTGCACCATTTCCCTGAATGTTAACATCTTACATTACTATGGCACATTTGTCACAACTAATGAACCAACATGGATGTTGTTATTAACTAAATTCCATACTTTATTCTGATTTCATTAGGTTTTGCCTAATGTCCTTTTCTGTTCCAGGTCCAGCACACATGACATTCAGTCATTATGTCTCCTTAGACACCTCAGTCATCTGAGACAGTTTCTCAGACTTCCCTTGTTTTTTCCTCTTTTTTTTTGAAACCAACACATTTACTTTTTTTTTTAAATTCAGTTTTATTGAGATATATTCACATACCATACAATCATCCATGGTGTACAATCAACTGTTCACAGCACCATAATATAATTGTGCATTCATCATCCCAATCAATTTCTGAACATTTTCTTTACTCCAAAAAGATTAAAAATAAAAGTAAAAAAGAACAGTCAAAGCATCCACACAACCCCCACATCCCACGCTATTTTTCATTTAGTTTTTGTCCCCATTTTTCTACTCATCCACCTGTACCTGAATAAAGGGAATGTGAGCCACAAGGTTTTCACAATCACACAGTCACAGTGTAAGCTATTTAGTTATACAATCCTATTCAAGAATCAAGGCTACTGGGTTGCAGTTTGACAGTTTGAGATCTTTCCTTCTAGCTATTCCAATACACTAAAAACTAAAAAGGGATATCTATATAGTGAATAAGATATGCCCTCTACTCCATTTGAAATCTCTTAGTCACTGAAACTTTATTTTGTTTCCTTTTGCTTCCCCTTTTGGTCAAGAAGATTTTCCCAATCCCAGGATTGTGGGTACCAGCTCATCCCCGGGAGTCATGTCCCGTGTTGCCAGGGAGATTTACACCCCACAAAGAGGGGAGGGCAGTGAATTTACCTGCCCAGTGGGCTTAGACAGAGAGAAAGGCTGCATCTGAGCAACAAAGAAGTTCTCTGGAGGAAACTCTTAGGCACAATTATAAGTATGCAGAGCCTCTCCTTTGCAAGCTTTATAAGGGCAAGCCCCAAATTGAAGGCTTGTCTTGCTAAATTGTGTGAGAATATCAGTAATAACCGAGGTGGGTAAGTCCACAGTTTCCCCTAGTTCTTCAGGCGGCCCTGCAAATGTAATTTTATTCTCTGCCCCAATTACTTTCACTATTTCACACTAACCTGTACAAACCTACCAGATCTCACTTCCTATTCAAAGTTCAGTGGAATTATGGTGTTTGAATAAACTGACCATACAAGTTAAAGTATTTAGTGTGCTGCAGAAGATATAGATCCTGCAACAAATAAACATCTCTTCCCTTGGTCTCACAAAGAAGTTGAAGTTTTAAAACACAGTCAGTATCATCCTCTACTCTTTGGCCTGATTTGCCTTAGTCCTAACCAGATCCGCTTCATTCATAGCTCTAACTGAAGACTTCCCTTTTTTTGATGACCCTGATAGTTTGAGGAGGACTGTTAGGGTACCTCATAGAATGTGTCTGAATTTGAGTTTGTGTGATTTTTTTCTGATGATTAGACTGCATTTATGGGATTTCGGGAAGGAAGATACCACAGATATAAAATGCCACGCTTTACACAGTCAACATAGCTTACCACTGAAGACGCTAAATCTGATAACCTGGCTAAGGAAATGTTTTCCAGGTTCCTCTTCTATAAACTTACTTTTTCCCCTCTTTCTACACTGTACACTCTGTGGAAGCATGTCATTAGCACAGCCCCCATTTAAAGGGTAGCACACAGAGCACATTTAAGGGGTAGGAAGTTATGCTCCATTTACTTGAGAACTATCTAAAAAAAATTATTTGGAATAATTTTGCAAATCACTTAATTTAATAATAATTCTGCAAATTGTTTATTTATCTATTCATCGTTAGATTCTGAACTCCTTAAGAATAAGGACTATCTAATTCTGCAAATTGTTTATCTAGTCATCTTTACATTATGAACTCCTTAAGAGTAAGAACTATCTTAGTCTTTGTATTTTTTATAATGCTTGAAATAGGGAATTGAACAAATGTCTGATAAATACATAAAATTCCCCAAAGTAAATAATAAAAATTGTATATTCATCACCTAGAACACAATGCTTGAATAATAACAGGTGCTCAGTAAATATTTGTTCAATTAATTAACTGTAATTTCAGAATTATAAGAAAAGCTCTACGAGAATAGAGATATCTTTTTTTTTCAATATTGTATCACAAGACAGCAAAATAGTACCCATTAAATGTTTACTAAATATTTAGTGAGTGAATGTAAATTTAAAAATATAACTTCTTGTTTATGCTGAGTTTGCTAAAATGATATATGCAAGAATTTCCCTACCACACAGTTCTAAGAAATGACAGATAAAACAACTAAAAGACAAAGCATAAGGTTAAAAAACATCCCACAACATTGATACAGTATATTCATGTTCTAGTTTTACACCAAGACGTTCTCTTAATTTGTCTATACAATTAAAAACCTGAAAATTATCTTCAACAGTTCTTAATAAAGCATATTTACTCAACAATTATCTTAAAGATACTAAATGATTCCCTATTATACTGGATTAAGTGTGGAGATACAACAATGAGTAAGACATATGCCTTGATCTCATGGAACACAGAAATTAACAGGGAAAACAGACAGGTAAATAAGCAATTGCAGTAATGCCTATATGCTCTAGTAAGCTGATTTGAGAGAGCAGAAAAAAGGTACCCAAAATCATCGAGGAGCGCTTTCAGGAAGAAATGACATATAAGATAAAATCAAGGAGGATGAAGAGGCAGCCAATTCAATGGGAAAAAATATTTGGAAACCATGTATCTGACAAAAGACTGACATCTTGCATATACAAAGAAATCCTACAACTCAACGACAATAGTATAGATAGCCCAATTATAAAATGGGCAAAAGATATGAAAAGACATTGTACTGAAGAGGAACTACAAATGGGTAAAAAGCACATGAAAAATGTTCATCTTCACTAGCTTTTAGGGAGATGCAAATTAAGACCACAATGAGATATCATCTCACACCAACAAGAATGGCTGCCATTAAACAAACAGGAAACTACAAATGCTGGAGAGGATGTGCAAAAATTGGAACGCTTATTCATTGCTGGTGGGACTGTATAATGATATAGCCACTCTGGAAGACAGTCTGGTGGTTCCTTAGAACACTAGATATTGAGTTACCTTCGATCCAGCAATTTCAATTCTATGTGTATAGCCCAGAAGATCTGAAAGCAGTGACATGAACAGATATTTGCACACCAATGTTCACAGCAGCATTATTCACAATTGCCAAGAAATGGAAACAATCCAAATGTCCTTCAGCAGATGAGTGGATAAATAAAATGTGGTATATACACATGATGGAATACTATGTGGTAGTAAGAAAGAACAAGGCCATGAAATATATGACAACCTGGATGAACCCTGAAGACATAATGCTGAGTGAAATAAACCAGACACAAAAAGGGATCTACTGTATGTTACTACTAATGTGAACTCTGTGAAAAATGTAAAATAAATATTTTACATTGTAGAATGTAGGGGACCTAGAGATTGACAGCAACTAGTGATGGGGGAATGATAATCTAATAAGAAAAGATAAGCTGTTAAGGGTTATAGAATGTTATGGGAATGATTTGGTTTGCAAATTCTCTTGGCTATGGTAGGAACATGCAGGAAGCAATGTAGTTATTTTAGGTTATTTGTTTTTCTGATTCCTTGGTTTTGTTAGGGTCTGTTAATTTTCTTGGGGTATGGAAGAGACATGTTGGAAGCAATGCAATTATTTTTGGTTATTTGTTTTTCTTATTCCTTTGCTTTGTTTTGTTTGAATTTTTTGATAAAGTAAAAAAAAGCCCTTGCATTTTTTTAAAAAAAAGCTTCAATGTAGTTATTTTAGGTCATTTGGTTTTTCTTATGCCTCTGTTTGATTACAGCTTGTTAATTTTCCTGCAGTATGGTAGAATACATTGGAAGCAATGTAGTTATTTTAGATTATTTGTTTTTCTTATTCCATTGTTTGATCATGGTTTGTTAATTTCCTTGGGGTATGCTAGGAACACGTTGGAAGCAAAGTAGTTATTTTAGGTTATTTGTTTTTCTTAATCCTTTGTTTTATTTGAAATGTTGTTTTTTGTTTAATTTTTTGATAAAGTTTAAAGAAAACTTAATAAAGCCTCTGTAATTAACACAATTTGAGGTACAAGTGGACAGACTCCTGGAAGAGAATAGAAAGTACAGAAATAGACCCAAGTGAATATGGAAAGTTAGTATATGACTAGAGTGGCATCTCTAATCAGTGGGACAGGATAGACTTAAATGATGTTGGGACAACTGGATTGCAATTTGGAAATAGATAAAGTTGACTTCTTACCCCATTTCAACAACGAGGAAAAGCTCCAAATGGATCAGAAGTAAGAAATAAAAGCATACAAAAAAAATCAAGGAGGAGGAGAGGATAAGATAGAAGGAACAACATATGGGAAAGCAAAGAAGGAAGAAATGCTATGGCACATTTGAGAGGCTGAAAGAATTCCCTCATGATGGAAGAATGATGTAGAAGAGGGTGAGGGAGGTAAGCCTAAAGAAATAAGGAGGAGTCAGGTCATGAAGAGCCATGTGTGTCATTTTAACGAGACCGGACTTCATCACATACGTAAGTGGAATTCTAAGGAGTTTTTAAGTAAAGAAGTGATACCAGATATAATTAAAAAGAAAAAATAATAGCTCTTTATGCACTCACGCTGTGGGGAACAGAATGCAGGGTGAGCAGCAATGAATACAAGGAATTCGAATGAGAGGTTGTTGTGAAAGACAGGGCCCTAGACGAGGAATGCCAAAGGAATTGTATATAAAAAACTAATTTATGCACTATTTAGGAAGTAGAGTCAAAGGATTTCGGTAATTCATTAAAGGTACAGTAGGAGGCAGAGGAAGAAGTGAAGAATATACACCACTACCAATCACTAGCATGGTGACTACTAGGTGACAGGCAGGCAAAAACATCTGAAAAGGATTTCTTTTTGGAAAACACTGAGTCTGAGATATGAAACCCAGATTGCTATATGGGTTAGAAGTCATGGAAAAGATTACGGTTAGAGCTAGAACTTGCAGAGTCATCAGCATACAGATAGTAACTGAAATACAGGTGTGGATGAGATCAACCAAAAAAAAATGAGTAGTAGAAAGAGTACAAGACTTAGGGTGGACATTGAAATGCTGAGGATTAGTATTTAAGAGATTTTTACTTTCCAAACATGTTACAGAACATACTAGTGTTTATACCAATGGCAACATCAGTAAACTAAAAGCAGAAAAGGCTAGTTTTTAATTGCTCTCAGACAGAATTTACATTCTTGATTAAACAGGTCTAAGAACACAAAAGGAAAACCCCCAGTATAAGTCATTTCTTCCCAGTGTGATGTGGTGGCAAAAAAATACTAGGTCAAGGAACAAGACCTTCTTGGATTCTAGCCTTGTTATAATAACAACTAGTTGTGTGATCCTGGTCAACTGAATTTCTGTTTTTTCCATGTATAAGCTCTTTAAAGCCCTTTGTGAATCACAGATTCAGTGATTCTTATCAGACCATTCAAGCCAGATATACCAACTAGACTTCTATATTATGTGGAGGTACAGGCATACCTCATTTTATTGCATTTCATTTTTAACAAATGGAAGGTTTGTGGCAACCCTGCATTCACAAGTCCATTGGTGCCATCTTTCTAACAGCATGTGCTCACTCTATGTCTCTGTGTCTCATTTTGGTAATTCGTGTAATATTTCAAACATTTTCATTATTATTTTATCTGTTATGGTGATCTGTAATCAGTGATCTCTGTCATGACTATTGTAATTGTCTGGGGAGCAACGAATTGCACCCATATGAGATGGTAAACGTAATCAACAAATGCTGTGTTTTGACTGCTCCAACAACCAGCCAGCCAGTCTCCATCTCTGTCCCTCTCCTTGGACCTCTCTACTCCCTGAGATGCAACAATATTGAAATTAGGCGAGTTAATAATCCTACAATGGCCTCTAAGTGTTCAAGCAAAAGGAAGAGTTGCATATCTCTCACTTTAAATAAAAAGCTAGAAATGATGAAGTTTAGTGAGGAAGGCATGCAGGTCAAAAGCCCAGACAGGCCAAAAGCTAGGACTCTTGTGCCAGTTAGCCAAGTTGTGAATGCAAAGGAAAAGTTCTTGAAGGAAATTTTATTTACATAAACTTAATTGATAAAGCAGGGGCAGGGTTTGAGATGACTGACTCCAATTTTGAAAGTTCCACTGTGTGTAACTGTCAAATAGCATCGAATGCTACAGAGAAATCTTTCATGAAAGGAAGAGTCAATCATTACGGCAAACTTCACTGCCCAAATTAGGCGAATTAATAATCCTACAATGGCCTCTAAGAAACTGCCGCACCCACCCCCCTGATCAATCAGCAGCCATCAACCTTGAGGGAAGACCCTCTACCTGCAAAAAGATTATGACTCACTGAAGGCTCAGATGTTAGTTGGCCTTTTTATCAATTTTTTTAAAATTAAGGTCTGTACATTGTTTTTTCGACATAATGCTACTTCACACTTAATAGCCTTTACTAACCTTTGTGTGACTCGCTTTATTGCAATATTTGCTCTATTGTGGTGGTCTAGAACTGAACTCGTAACACCTCTGATGTAAGCTCCAGTATTACATAGTAGATAAAATCATGAGCTTTTGATCCAGTTAATTCTGGTACTCATTCCTCTATTTCATTTAGTAAGTTTTGAGAACATGGAAAGTTGTTTTAACTCCTCTACACATCAGTTTCTGTTGCTATTAAATGTAGACAATATTAAAACCCATCTCACAAAATTTTTATTAGTAAATTAGATAAGCGTGGGTGCCCTGGGCCCAGGGCCTTCCCTAAGAGCCTTGAAGACTGTGCACACAGTAGCTTGCTTGATATAGGTCAGTCTCTACTATCCCTCTAAAATCAGGCCTCCTGTGCTAAATGTAATCTATAGCTTATCTGCTTCCTGAGCTCCCTGTCCTATGCTAAATGTAATCTATAGCTTATCCTCTTCATGAACTCCCTGAGATATTATTATCTACAAGATAACCTATAATCCGGCCCCTCTTCCCTGTTGACTACAATGGATCCTTCCTTATGTCACAAGACCCCCATTCATGTGCTTATGCGCTCATACTCATTAGAATGACTTTGTCTCAAGCCCCTATAACAGACTTAATCAGTCCCTTCTCCCCATCCAAAGCCCAGAGTACCTTCATACTGAGCTCTAAACCAGCCACCATTCAGCGCAGCTCCACTGATTTCCATTCTCTTTTAGTAAACCCTGAATAAAGGCTCATATCTCAAACCTTGCCTGGTGCCTTCTTTAGTCCTTTAGTGGTAAAGCCCCCTTGGGCCATGACAGATACGATACATGCAAAGTGCTTTGCACAGTACCTGATAGTTAGGAACACTTAGCAAATATTGGCTATTATCTTTTTTAAAAATATCATTAATAATACACTCAAAAATACATACTCTAAAACATAAGATTTCTAACACCATAAGCCACAAAGAATTAGGAACGTCAAAATTAGAAGTGACAAGGTGAGAAAAGAACAAAGAGAAAAGAGAAAACGGTTTGAGGGGCTTAACCACTGTACCTGGAAGCCCTGCAGCAGCTGCATCTTCCATGAGTTCTCCCTCTTCCAATTCCATGTTGTTGTATTCTACATCATTTTCCCCAGACCTAAGAACATGTACAAAATTCATCACTTCCATATTATACATGAATTTAACATTATTTGTGGCACCATAATGAATTTTAGAATAGTTCATAGCTTTCTCCTGTGAAAAGAAACAGTATATTTCTAAATACAAAAAAGAAGAGAAAGATTTTTACAATTATCACATACATGGAAAATGTTAATGTTCAAACAATCTTCAAACAATACCAAGATAGGTTGGCAAAACTTAATTTTTAAAACAGAAAATCTGAGAAGGATTTTAAACAAACAAGATTATGGCCTCAAAGAGTTTAGTCTTATTGGTAGTAAATTAGGATTAAAACAACACCTTTCAAAGCAAAATGAAAAGGGAAAACTACTACATATGACAAAATACTATTTTCCTAAAATGCTACCTCAGAAAAGTGGGTGTTGCTTCCTGTTAGAATCCTCACAAAGTCTCACATTACAAAGTACTTGCTATTACTTTAAATAAACACTAAGGGGCTATTTGGAACAGCCAAAATCAATGTTAGTTTTGGGTATTTAAAGAAGTCTTGAGATCAAATTCCACCATGACAGCATGAGGAGCTCTGGGCACCTGCTCTCTAAATCTCGGCATTCCTCCTGCCTTCCAGCTCAGCAAATGGAAACTGAACTCCAGAGTGGCGTATCTAAGAACACAGGGCTCCCTCTTTCTGCAGGTCTCAAGTAAGGGATGTCTGCCAGGGAGAGCTGATTAGATCAGCACTTCCAATCCTGCACCCAGCTATCTACCTTGTTACTGAGGCCAAAAAAGAGGGGTATCCCATGTTGCACACAGCCCACACTTCCAGAACAGGCCTCTACCTTGGGTGTGACATGCTATGAATACCTGAGGCTAGATAACCGCCCCCATCCCGCCCCCAGATTGTCCATAGGGAGAGGACGTTCCAGGCCAAAGAAAGCAATTCAAGAAGACCTGAGGCTAATGCTCCCCATGCCATCAAGCACTCAGCTTCTAAAGTGAGGGTGTCACTCAAGAGAAGCATGACATTATACCCCAGCTATGGAGTCCTGACTCAGAGATTGTTTTATGCACAGAAAGCTGGAATTTGCTCCCCAAAATAAACTAACTTCATTTTCAACAGTACACTGAGAATATGAATCTGAGGCATTTTGGAGGAGATGAGTAGATTCACTGAAGATTTAGAGGAAACTGTATGCTGGCTATTTTGCCAGAAAAAAAAAAAAAAACAGGGAGAGAAAATGCTGAGAGGAGCCCTTCTACAGTCAGAACAAATATCAAATGCTGACCACAGGAATTATACATTCAAAGGATCCCAAATTTGACCTGAGTAGTTTGTAGAGCAGTTATGCCCCAGGGCATTGTTGAAAACAATAAAGCAATCAGCCGGCAACCAGTGGAGCAACAGCTGGGTGTGGCCAGATAAAGAGACAAAGAGAAAGGCTGTGTATGGATACCTGAGAAGCAACATAAGGAACTTAAATCTGCCCTGAAGAAACAAGACTTTACTAAAGTAATCTAGCCAAAACAAAACAAACATGCAAGTAACAATAAAATGCCACTGGGGGGTGGAGGGTGGGTAAAGGGTGGGGGTGGGGTTAAGGGGAGTGTTAGCACTCAGAGTTGCTTCAATATCTCAACTAAAATGTCCAGTTTCCAAGAAAAAAATTATGACACAAGCAAAGAAGCAGGGAAGTATGACCCATACACAGGAAAATATAGGCAACAGAAATGGCCTGTGAAAGTGATGTTGGGACTAACAAAGACTAAAAAGTAGCCATTATAAACATGTTTAAAAAACTAAAAGAAACCATGACTTTTAAAAAGTATGATGATAATGTTAAATGCAATAGAGAATATCAATAAAGATATAGAAATTATTGAAAAGAAGCAAATGGAAATTTGGAGTTGAAATAATAGAACAACAAACGAAAACTAATCGAAAGGGCTCAACAGTAGATGTGAACTGTAAGAAGAATGAATCAGCAAACTTGAAGACGGATGGCTAGAGATTATGCAATGAGAAGAAATAGGAAACAGTGAAGAAAAATAAGCCTCAGAAAAATGAAGGCTATCTTCAAACTCACCTACATGTGATGGAAGTAGCTGAAGAAGAAGAGAGAAAGAAAGGAGCAGAATAAATATCGGAAGAAATAATAGCTGAAAATTTCTGAATTTTATTGAAAAGCAATATTCTACAGATCCAGGAAACTCAACAAACTCCAAATAGGATAACCACAAAGAAAGTCACAACAATACACCATAGTAAATAAAAACGGTGAGAGCCAAAACAAGGAGAAAATTGTGCAAGCAGCGAGAGAAAAAGAACTCATCACTAATGAAGGAAGTGAACCCAGTAAGATTAACATCTAATTTCTCATCAGAGAAAATGGAGGGAAGAAGGCAGTGGGATACCATATTCAAAGTGTTCAAAACAAAACAAAACAAAAACCCACCATAGAAAACCAAGAATCCTCTATCCAACAAAGCTATCTTTCAAAAATGAAAGTAAAATAAAGATATTCCCTGATAAACAGAAACAGAAAAAATATTGCTAGCAGACTTGTATTGTTGGAAACACTAAATAAAGTTCTTCAGCAGGAAAGGAAATGACCCCAGATAGTAATCAAATCCATGCAAAAGTCAATCAGCACCAGTAAAGTAACTATGTACTCATAAAAGACAGTTTAAGTACATTATTCCTTCTCTTTTTGTCTCACACCTGATTTAAAAAGCAATTATATAAGAAGATGGCAGAATAGGAGAGGCAGAGCAAATTTCTCCATAGACTAACTAGAGAAAAGGAAAAAATGACTGGGACAGCAATTCTTTCGTACGAGCAGTCAGAAAGGGACTTCTACATTATACAGGGAGGACCTGGATGAAAATGTGGACAAACTACAACAGAAAGGACGGGGTGAGTTAATTCAATCATGACTGTCCATAGGCCTGCCAGCCAGAGCGGATGAAGCAGCAACAGTGAACTCCCGCACTCCCATCTCTGCAAACAGCAGGGGACAACACTCTCCTCAGTCCTGAAGCTGGGAGTATTACTGGACCAAGGCAGTTTTGCCCGGTGAAGTCAAATGACCAATTTCTGAGACACCAGAGTTTCAAACAGAGAAGGAGTTTTAGTGCTAGGTGCACAGGAGAACAGATGGCCTATTGGTCCAAAATCGGTCTCCCCAAACTGCAATAATTTTGATAGTTTTATAGTATCAAGATGGGCAGATTTTAGGATAATGAGGACAGTGGCCCCAGATGATATAATTAGAAGTGAGCTAATCATCGAGCATGGACAGATTGATTACTTCCTTAGCCAAAGAATGTATGTAAGAACATAGCCTAAATATGATGATGGGCATGGTTTTTAGTATTATAGTAAGGAACAGGTGACTTGTAGGTTAAAGTCTAAGCTAATGCACCATGTCAGGCGGACCAATTTTGTTTAGATCCACCTTCGGTTATCAAAATAACTTTGGACTTGGGGTGGGTTAGTTCAGGGCTGACCCAAAACCCTTCATTAATAATGTGATTGTGAAAACCTTGTGGCTCACGTTCCCTTTACCCAGTGTAGGGACAGATGAGTAGAAAAATGCAGAAAAAAACAAATGAAAAATGGAGTGAGATGGGGGGGATGGAATGCATTGGGTGTTCTTTTTTACTTTTATTTTTATTCTGATTTTCATTCTTTTTCGAGTAAGGAAAATGTTCAAAAACTGTGGTGATGAATGTACAACTATATGATGGTACTGTGAACATTTGATTGTGCACCACGAATGACTGTATGCTATGTGAATATATCTGAATAAAACTGAATTAAAGAAAAAAAAAAAGAATACAAGGTAAAAAGTAAACAAAAAAAATTTTGAATGCTTCAATGCCTCAAAGGACTTTGCCAAAAAGGTGAAGAGGTAAACAACTCAACAGGAGAAAATATTTGGAAACCATATATATGATAAGGGTTTGATATTCAGTACATATAAAGAAATCCTACAACTCAACAACAAAGGCCAAACAATCCAATTACAAAATGGGCAAAAGATATGAAGACATTTTTCTGAAGAGAAAATACAAATGGCTAAAAAAGGACATGAAAACATGTTCATCTTGATTAGCTATTAGAGAACTGCAAATCAAAACCACAATAAGATATTTCACACCTATTAGAATTGCCTCTAATAAACAAACAGGGAACTACAAGTGTTGGAGAAGATGTGGAAAAATAGGACATATATTCACTACTGGTGGGAATGTGGTACAGCTGCTGTGGAAGACAGTTTGGCGGTTCCTCAGAAAACTTAATATTGATTTGGGCTATGATTTGGCAATTCCACTAATCAATATGGTATATACTTAGCCAATCTGAAAGGAGTGACACGAGCAGACATTTGCACACCAATGTTCACAGTGACATTATTCACAATTGCCAAAAGACGGAGAAAATTCAAGTGTCCATCAACAAATGAGTAGATGAACAGAACGTGCTATGTACATAAGATGGACTACTATGCAGCAGTAAGAAGGAATGAGGTCCTGAAGAATGTGATAACATGGATGAACCTTGGGGACATAATTTTGAGTGAAATAAGTCAGACATAAAAGGGTAGATATTGTATGATTCCACTAATATGAACCCTCTATAAAAGGAGTCTTAAAATGTAGAATACAGGGGACCTAGGGATAGAAAGAAGCTGGAGAAGGAGAAGCGGTTACCTAATAGGTACAGACTTGTTAATGAGGTTGAACTCAAATGTATGGGAATGGATAGAAGTGATGGTAGCATGTTGTGGGAATATTAAGTAATAGTGCCATTTTGAAGGTAAATATGACTGACAGGGGTTGTTTAACATCATATATCTCACCGATTAGCACTACAAATATAAATTAGTTCATGCACGAACTACTTCAGGGGTATGATGCTAGTCAAAGAGTTAATGTTAGAGTGGTATGTGGGAAAAACCACTTGTTATGTGCTGTGGGCTATATTTAACAGGAATACCTTACTAGTACCACACCAATAGCAGGGATAAATGAATGGGGTGGGATAAGAGTTACAAGGTACTGTGGGTTTTCACTCTGGCTTGGGGGTATCTGTTATTTTTTTTTCTGGAGCAATAAAAATTGTCTAAAATCAAGAGTGATCTTGACTGTACAACTAAGTGAGGATACTGTGAGACACTGTTGATTTTGGATAGAATATATGATATGTTAATATATCTCAACAAGATCTGCTGAATCAAAGAAATATATAAATAAACAGAAAGATTTAAATGCTAGAGAAAATATGGAGAGAGAGTTATAACTATTCAACGCTGCTAGGGTAGTCTCCACAGGAGACTAAATACAGGGTCATCACATGATTAGGTAATCCCATTATCAGGGATATATTCAGAAAAACTGAAAGCTGGGACTCAGACATTTACACAGCAATGTTTATGGCAGCATTACTCACATTAGCCAACAGCTGGAGATGGCCAAAGGGTACATCAACTCGATGGAATATCGTGCAACTACAGAAAGGAATGAAGTCATGAGACACGCAAGGGGGTGAATGAACTATGAGGACAATATGTTGAGCAAAATAAGACAGAAACAAAAGGACAAATAAAGTATGATTTCATTTAGAAAACACTTATAAGAAAATCAGGGGCCAAATTTTAAGTTCTTACAGCAGGCACATTTACTCCTGAGTTTTAAGTGTTATTTCTCAATTTTGAGAAGCTGTGCTCTATGTGTACAATCTGCTATTTTCCTGCAACTTTGGGTATCTGTGTGGCTCTGAAGACTCAGAAAGTCAGCATTACTCCATACAACAACTGTTAAAGAAGCCAAAAAGAGATCAAACTTCAATTAGAGATATGAAAGAAGCCTACCTGATTGTGACTAAGATAAATCAGAAAACAGGGTAAATGATGATGATATCTGTATTTTAAAAATTTACCTTTGTGAGAACAAAGGAAGAGATGTTTACTATGCCCAAAATTTAAATTTTCTATAGCATACAATCTAAGTCAACCTGTGAAGCCAGTTTATTTAATAAACAACCTAAACACATGGAGCCTAGAATAGGGAATGAGATCTTGTAATTCTGCATAGCTTAATGTAAAACCCTGATACATTCCAGAGTATGTTGGGCAGATAACAAAAAGTATTTGTAAGGTCCCTTGAAGGACCAGAGAAAACATATGGGACTTCTAAACTTCCACCTGGGAAATTTCTTATATTTTTTCAAGCATTAGGGACTCTCACCTGAATAAGCCAAGTCCTTGATCCTGAGACTTGCTCTTATGGAATTTTTTTCTGTAACGTGGAAGCAAACCCTACCTATAATTATGTCTAAGAGTCACTTCTAGAGAACCTTTTTATTGCCCAGATGTGCCCCGCCCCCTCTAAACCGAAACCTGCAAAAAAAAACTAATTACCCTCCCCTCTAGGTGGGACATGACTTCTAGGGGTGTAAGTTGCCCTGGCAATGTGGGACATGACTCCCAGGTAGGAGCCAGGCCATGGTTACATGGGAATGAGAAAGCCTTCAAGACCAAAAGGGTGAAAAGAAAGGAAACAAAATAAGGTTTCTGTGGCTAGGAAATTTCGAATAGAGTTGAGAAGCTGTTATCGAGGTCACTCTTATGCAAGTTTAAGCTAGGTATTGCAAATTGCCATGGTAGGTCATGCCCCAACAAACAGTATTCTTCAAAACCCTAAAGAATACCCAGCGCTATATCTGAGATTCTATAGAAGTTTCACTCACTAAAATTAATTTTTCAGAAACATAAAACCTCCAACTTTGTTCCTATGCCAGATAAGCCATGAAAGCCACAGATATTGATCTCTCCAAGAATATCAACCAGTTGCGAGATATCTCCTTACCCCACAATGTCAACCCCTCTTTTCAACATGAAGAAGTTAGAATGGTCATTGCCCAAATATCCTTGAAGACTGACAGAATGATCAAATGTAAGGGAGGAGATGTAACAGAGAAGATAGGTTTTAACAAATGATTATGACTAATGAATCACTGTATAGATATACCTTTTTAGTGTCTAGTGTACTACAACAGCTAGAAGGAAATAACTGACATTGTGGAACTGTAACCCATACCATATTTTAAAATTTGCTCTATAGCTACTTGTTAAATTGTGATTTGAAGGTTATCACTTTAGTGCATATGTTGTATTTTCACAATACACAATTTAAAAAAAAAGGAATTAAAGAAAACAATATAACTATAAAGTACTGTTGGGGCTACAACACAGAGAAGTGAAATATATTTGCCAATAGAAGTACAAAAGAGGTGGGTGGTTAGAAAGCTATATTGGACTAAAGAAATGACTCCAGACAGTAACTTGAAATTATAGGAATAACAGAAAAGGAATAAAAATGGTAAATAATAAAGTTAATATAACAAAAATTATAAACATATACTGCTGTTTCTTCTCTCAGCTTCACTAAAAGTAAAAATATTTATTCAAAGTATTATTCATAATAACACGTTGTTTGTAACATTTACAGATGTAATATGTATAACAATAATAGCACAAAAAAGGTGAGGCATGAATAGAGCTATATAAGTGCAACCCTTATATACTTCATGGGAATGAAGTTAGTATAAATTTGAAGCTGATTTTGATTAGTTAAAAATGTATATGGTGAACGTGAGAGAAACCACTAAAGAAATAATGCCAAAAAATAAAGAGAAAAAAACTCACTGAAAAAATTAAAATGCTACACTAGAAAATATTTGCTTAATGCAAAAGGAAGCAGAAGAGGAGGAATAGAGGAACAAAAAAAAAACAAAATAAAAAGTGAAAATGGCAGGCACAAAACCAACTATATCAACAACATTAAATGAAAATGGAATAATAAACAACCCAATCAAAAAATCAGATATTGTCAGATTGGATAAAAGCCAAGATCCAACAACATGCTATCTACAGCAGACAAACTTCAGAGACAAAGATACAAAAATACTGACAGTAAAAGAGTAGGAAAAGCTGGTGTGATTATACTACTATCAGACAAAATAAACTTTAAAACAAAAAGAAAGTGTTACTTGGTAAAGAGTGGCATTTTACAATGATAAAAGCATTAACCAATCAGAAAGATACAAGAATTATAAACATATGTGTACCTAACAGGAAAGCACCAACATAGAGCAAAAACTGACGATAGCTGGAAAGTTGGAAAGATGCTCAATATAATCCTTTAGGTGGAAAATGCTTAGTATAGCCTTTGGTAGCTAGAAAATATTTATTATAATCTCTTCACTCAAGCAGCTTTGATTCAAAGCCCTTGATGGAATAGCTTGCTGTTGATATAATCTCAAAAGTTTACTCTCTGTTCTTACTTACATTAACCAGACAGTAAAAGAGTAGGAAAAGCTGGTGTGATTATACTAGTATCAGACAAAATAAACTTTAAAACAAAAAGAGTTACTTGGTAAAGAGGGGCATTTTGTGGCCCAGTAAAATCAGCATCTTCTAACCTTGAAGGATGAAAAATCCAAAAAGGCCAGAACAGTCTGCAAAAGAAAGGAGGACCAGGTCTATATGTAGGAGCTGTCGGAACCCACACTGTGCTTAAGGACACAGCTGATAAATCACCACAGCTGGAAAAACAGGACATGCTGACCTAGCAAAAATGAAGCAGGTACTTCCTTATTTTCAATTCCTCTCTGCAACCCCTGCCATTTCTTTGTTTTGCTGGGCTATAAAACCTGAGTCCCCTTTTCTCACTTGGAACTGGTCTTGGAAAAATTTCCTCAGTTCCTTACATGTGCACCTGTAATAAAACTCATCTTTTCACCAAAGAGACTCATATCTCTGATTAGTGCTGGAGAGGGTAGATCAAACTATTGAAAGCAGTGGTCCTTCCAGTGTCACTGACAGAAATCAAAGGAGAAATAAAGAATTCAACAATAATAGTTGGAAACTTCCATATCCCACTTTCAGCAATAAATAGAACATATAAGCAGAGATCAGCAAGGAAATACAAGAAAGATCTCAAATTAATAACCTGACATTCCACTTGGAAAGAAGAGAAAACTAAACCTAAAGGAAGCAAAAGGAAGGGTAGAAATTAATGAAAGAGAGAATAGAAAAGCAACAGTGAATAGCAAAGAAAAGATCAACAAAATTGGCAAACCTTTAAGCTAGATTGCCCAAGGAAAAGAGGTAAGTCGAATTATTAGATACAGAAATGAAAGGATATCCCCTTTGACCATACTGAAATAAAAAGGAATAAAAAGGAATATTATGAACAGAACGTTTGTAAGTCAATAAAGTAGGTAACATAGTTGAAATGGACATATTCCTAGAAATAAAACTACTGAAACTGACTCAAGAACAATCTGAACAGACTTATAATAAGTAAAGAGACTGAACTGCTAATCAAAAAAGCACCCACAAGGAAAACCCCAGACAAGATGGTGTCACTGATGAATTCTATCAAACATGTAAAGAAGGATACTACTTCTTCACAAACTCTTCCTAAAAACTGAAGAGTAGGAAACACTTCTCAACTCGTTCTCTTCTCAAATCAAATTCTTATGAATATGGATTAAAAAAAAATCATCAACAAAATACTAACAAATTGAATCTAGCAACATATAAAAAGACTTATACACTACGACCAATTGAAATTTAACCTGGGAATATATGCTTGGGTTATCATCTGAAAATCATTTAATACACCAAATAAAATAAAAAACAAAAAATACTTGATCATCTTAATAAATGCAGAAAAAAGCATTTAATAAAATTCATACCTCTCATGATAAAATATACCTAATAAACTAGGAATAAAAGGGCACTTTCTCAACTGGATAAAGTGCATGAATGAAAAATGCACAGCTAATGTCATATCAATGGTGTTTTCCCCTTAAGATCAGGAACAAGACAAAAATGTCCACCTTCACTGTTTCTATTCATTGTTGTATTAGAGGTTCTAGCCTGGGCAATTAGGCAAGAACAAAAAATAAAAGACATCCAAATTGGAAAGGAAGAAGTAAAAAAATTAACACTATGGGCAGGTGACGTGATATTGTATTTAAGAAATCCTAAAGAATCCACTAAAAATTACTGATACAAATAAATTCAACAAAGTTGCAAGATACAAGATCAATATACACCGCTCAACTGTATTTCTATGTACTTGCAATGAACTGTATTTCTATACACTTGCAATGAACAATCTAAAAAGGATATTAAGAAAACTCCATTAACAATAGCATCAAAAAGAAAATACTTAGACATACTCTAAAAACTATTCAACACTGCTGTAAGAAATTAATTCGACCTAAATAAATAGAAACACATTTTGTGCTCACAGATTTGAAGTCTTAAAATAGTTAAGATAGCAATACTCCTCAAATGATACACAGTACAATGCAATTCACATCAGGATCTCATCCGACTTCTCTGAAGAAACTGACAAGCTGATGTTGCAAATGACCCAGAACAGCAAAAACCATCTTAAAAGAAGAAGGGCAAAGTTGGAGGACCCACACTTCCCTATTTCAGAACTTATTTAAAAAGAAAGAGTAATCAAAACACCGTGCTATGGCCTAAGGACAGGCATAGCAATCAATAAAACAGAGCTGAATACTGGCATGACTTGTTTTATTGTGTTTCACTTTATTGCACTTCACAGATACTGCATTTTACAAACGAAGGTTTATAAAACTCTGTATCGAGCAAGTGTATTGGTGCCATTTTTCCAACAGAATTTGTTCACTTTGTGTCACATTTTAATTAAGGTATGTACATTGTTTTTTTTAACACATAATGCTTAAATTTTATATGTACTGAGAAACCAAAAATTTCATTAGACTTGCTTTATTGTCATATTTACTTTATTGCAGTGGTCTGGAACAGAATCCACAAGATCTCCAAGAGATGCCTGTACAGAAATAAACCGATGTGTTTATACTCAGTTTCCACAATGATGCCAAGACCATTCAATGGGGAAGGAATGGTCTTTTTAACAAATGATGCTGGGAACAGAAGCTAAACAATGAAGACGAACCCTTACCTTACATCATACACGAAAATTAACTCAAAAATAGATTAAAGGCCTAAATTTAAGAGCTAAAATCATAAAACTCTTATGAGGACAATGTAGGGTTAAGTCTGGCAATGTTTTCTTTAAAATGACACCAAAAGCACAGGCAAAAAAAGAAAAAAATAAACAAATTGGACTCGATCAAAATTAGGGTTTTTGTCCATCAAAGGATACTATCAAGAGAGTGAAAGACTACCCACAAAATGGGAGAAAATATTTGCATGCTTGCATGATCTACTTCTAATGTATGACACTGGTACAAAAAGTTAACAACAAAGTGGTATAAGAGAAAAACTACCTACTGCATATTATAGACTGTATTTAATAGGAATACCTTACCAGTACCACACTAATATTACGGATAAATAATCAGGGGCCGAGAAGAGCTTTGGGGTGTTTTGGGTTATGATAATTGTTTAAAATTGAGAGTGAAGATGATTATACAAATAAGTGAAGATAATATGAGACACTGATTGTTTACCTTGGACAGAATATATGCAACATGAAATTAGAAACCCCTACTTATCAAGCCCTTGATCTTGAGGCATGTTCTTGTGAAACTTATGGCTGTTAAGGGGAGGCTAAGCCTACCTCAGATGTGGTCTTCTCTCTCTAAGCCCAACTCTGCAAATAAATTCATTACCCTTCCCCTATGTGGGACATGACTCTCAGGAATGAGCCTGGCCCTGTCATCGAGGGACTGAAATGCCTTCTTGACCAAAAGAAGGAAAAAAAAGGTAACAAAATAAGGTTTCAGTGGCTAAGAGATTTCAAATAGAGCTGAGAGGCTATCCTGGAGGCTACTCTTATGCAAGCCCCAGCTAGATATTTCATATGGCCACAGTAAGTCCAGCCCTAACCCAAAAATAATAAAGAATACCTAGGTCTCCATCTGAGAATCTATAAAAGTTTCATAACATTTATTTCTTAGCAACTTAAATCCTCCAGAGTGTTCCTATGCCACATAAGTCCCAAAACCCAGAGGCAACAGCCTCTTCAAGAATACCAATCAGGTGTGTCCTCCATCGCCATAATGTTGACCATTTCAATATGAACAAGTTAGGGTGGTCATTGCCCAGATATCACTGAAGATTAAGAAAGCAATCAAAAAAGAGGGAGGCGCAGCAACAGACAAGATAGGTTTTAACAGAGAATTACGAGCACTGAATCTTTATATAGTTTTTTTTTTTTAGTTTCTAAGGTATTAGGATAGCTAGAAGGAAATAACTGATGTGGAACTATAATCCAAAACATTCTTTAAAATTTGCTCTATGGCTACTTGTTAAATTGTACTTTGAAAGCTGTCACCTTTCTGCATATATATTGTATTTCACAATAAGGAAATAACCGAATTATGGAACTGTAACCCATAACACTCTTTGAAGTCTGCTTTCCAACTAGTTGTTAAGTTGTACTTTGAAAATTATCACTTTTCTGTATATATGTTATATTTCACAATAAAAAATATAAAAAAAATATAGTTAAAATAGCAAATCTTATGTTATACACACACAAAAAGGACTTAAGAGTTAGATTTAACAAATCTGGGATAACTTCAGCAATAAAATAAATAATGATAATAAAAGATTAAACCACTTAATAATATAAGAACCCATGAGTCCATACTAATGAAATTATTTAGTTAATTAATTCGGATGAGGAAGCGCTTCCTTAAGAGTAAAAATCCAACTAAAGAATGTAGAAGTAATAATGGAATTAGAAGAATCACCACTTGGCAAGCAACATAAGTAATCAGTTTCTGGCAAGAATCATCATTATATGCTAAAATTAGTGGGCAAACGTATGATGAGAAATAGGATATATAGTCTCAAAACATCTCCTCATAAGATACCTACTAATTACAATAGGAAAAATAGCAACTTTTATACAGTGGAGAAACCAGGCAGACAAGCACATTGACCAAATGATTAAAATTAGCATCATCAGTAATGGGTCCAATGTGCCTCCCAATATCATGTACTGAGGACAACAGGATCACTTCTACAGTATTCCTGCCAAAAGTGCTTAACCTCAATCTAATCATGAGAAAAAATGAGACAAATCCAAATTGTGGGCCTTTTTACAAACAAACTAACCTGTACTCCTCAAAAGAGTGTCATGAAAGACATGTTAAAAAAAAAAAGACTAAAAGATCCAGATTGGTGCAGACCAAAGAGCTGTAACATCATGTGATACTGGACTGGATCCCAAACCAGACAACGGACATTAGTGGTTTAACAGGAAAAATTTTTAAAAGGTGGTAGATTAGTATTACATCAATGTTAATTTCCTGATTTTAATAATTATACTGTAGTTATATAAGAAACATCCTCATTTTTAGGAAATACACATTTAAGTATAGTCACTTAATCACAATAGTCTCAGAAAAAATTGTATGTAGGGAAAGAATGTTTAACAAATCAAGTATGGTAAAATGCTAACATTTGTGGTCTCAGAAAAAATTGTATGTAGGGAAAGAATGTTTAACAAATCAAGTATGGTAAAATGCTAACATTTGTGGAATCTAGGTGAAGGGAATATGGGAATTATTCATATTATTTTTGTAACATTTGTTAGGTCTGAAATAACTTAAAATTAAAAAACAAAAACTCTTAACTTAGAACTGGGAAAAGTTGGTTGAGTTGTAGTTTTCTGATCAATTTTAAGATTCAGACTTTCCTTCAAGTTCCTTTATTTATAATGAGAAAAAAACTGCTGAATATACCCCACTTTTAGGCCTGAGATAATTAATTGACTCCTACTAATTACCAGTCAGAAGATTTATAGTGGTAGTCAATACGAATGAGTCACTCACATAGTTTCTTCATCAATGTCATTTTCCTCTGTGTTACTTGTTGCTGTTGAACTGGCAGAAGAACTGCTGCCATCAAGGTGATTTACTTCATCTTCACCAACAAGATCCAGATCCAGATCTCCATCTGAAAGCTCATGCTATATTAAAGCAAAAAAAAACAAGGTTTCCTTCCCAAATGTTTATACTCAGTTAATTATCTCACCCAGCCCATGAACCAAGTCCCAAGAAATAACCCAGTCATCAGAATTCTCTGCTTCTATGGCAAGGCTACTGGGCCCTAAAGAGAACAATCATACAACCTCATTAATTGGTACCACCAGATAAACATTTTAAACCATCATCTCTCAAGGATTTCTATAAACTCCCTATCTGCACAGAAGAATATATAGATCATTAATTATAAACTCACCCAACTTTCAGCTGCCCAGCTGCAAACTCCACCTTTCTTTTACCTCTTTCTGTCAAAGGTTAAATGAACATTCCCCTGAGTGTTCCATATCAATCTCTGTTATCTCCTTAAAATATTTTGTTTTCTTCATTCCCTAATCTTTAACATCTCTCCTCAATGGCTCCTTGATTTCAACATATAACACAAATCTCTCATCTTGGAAGTAACTACTATAAAAAAACCTTCGCTTGTCTCTGCAGCCCTGTCTTGCTTTAAAGAATAACCACTGCTACCTGTTTCATTTTTTGAATTGTTATTCTAGTTGTTTTTTAGCTAAGACAAAATCTGACAATTTCCAAAATCCTAAATCATACCACCTAATTATGCAATGATATGGTAGCTACTAGTTTCAGAGAATGGAAATAGGACGTATTTTTTAAAATATCCACACTTTCTATAGTTTAATTTCAAGAATGTATGTCACAGATATTAGTACAGCTCTCTACAATAGAGAAATTTTTTGAACCCTGAAAAGTTTTGATTCAACATCTTCTGAACACTTACAGAAGGCCATACTAATAATGAAAATCCATGAACAATATTTTCAGCACTTTGATTCCCCTACATTATACTGGAAACCATGATACTATTATTTCTCTTATCAAACACAAAAAGAATCTAAAGCAAGTCTAATTATTACATGATAATCTTCATTCTGAATCTTCTCCTCATCTTCTTCATCCTCTTTGACCTCTCTTACAGAAGCTGTAGTAGGACCACTCTCAAGAAGCATATCAGAGCTTGAACCAGACTTCTTAGCTCGTGTCTCTGGACCATCATCATTTTGTGGGCTAACATGACTATCTGGTGGAGACAAATCTCTTGATTTCTGAGTTCGAGACAGTTCAATGGTAAGTCTCTTTTAAAACAAGAACACCACAAATAAACATTAGTCATAATTAGTGCTTAACTGGTACAGTAATAAATGTCTCAAGTAAAAAAAGTGTATCCATATGTTTCCAATCATTTCATAAACCATCTCTCTCACTCCCTTCCTGCCCTTTGCTTACAGAAAAAATCCATGACAAATAATTGGTACACCATTTATTTTTTTCATTTTTCTCCTTTCATGTCTAGCCCAAGCTACACATACAATTAGCAAACTGCATAGTATACACAGTCAGCTGGTTATATAGTACACTTAAAAAAAAACTCTGAAAGTATGTATTTATTAATATTTTCCTCCTTCATCTTTTAACCACTCTAAATACCCCCAAACCTCTCACCCACCTCATACCAATTTCCATTGTGGGAAAGAAACATTCCTTACATAATTCAGTTTACCATTATAAAATAAAAATTCATTAAGTGATCCAGCCCAGTGCTCAAATTCAACAGAGACTTCATAATGAGCATCTTTCAGTTGTACTATAACTTAGGATCCTATAAATCCAAGACAGCATGGGGACAAGAAATACCCAAGTAACTGAGAGAAACACAAAGTTCACCTCAAATTAGAATAGGTACTGTCCAGTACAAATTTATGCAATGATGGAAATGTGCATCTGTGATGCCCAACATAGTAGTCACTAAATGGGGCCACTGAGCATTTAAAATGTGGCTAGTGCAACTAAAGAAGTGAATTTTTAAAATTTCAATTAATTTAAAATTAAATAGCCACATGTGATTAGTGGCTACTGAAATGGATAGTGCAGAACTAAAGGCTCAAAAGTGGTGAGGCTGGAGAACAGTATACCTGAATTCTTTCTACAAGAATGCAGACAACAAGAAAAAGCCTAAATCCAATTACAATCACAGTAAGTGAAAGAATCAAAATGAAACATTAAACCCAAAATGTATGCTGTTTGCTTACCTCCTTAAGATTGTTTATTTGTTGGATATAACTAGTCTGTGCAGCTTCCAACTGAGTGATATACCAATGCTGGTCTCGGCATTTTTGAAAAAAAGTTGGTGATCGCACCTGAAATCTTAGAAGAAAAACAGCATGTGAAAAAATAATCCAAACAGTAAAATATCATCAAACTAGCCTTAAATCTCCAACTACAAATTCTACTAGGATTGTTGGGTATGTTGGTTATTTGCTTATGGTATAAGGCCAAAATGTAAATAAACTCAGAGATTCTGGAATTCACCATTTATACACGTAGTACACAAATTATAATGACATAAGGTTCTGAAAGCTCATCTATAAATCAGCTGTCTAAACTCAAACTGTATTCTTCTAAAGAAATAACCTTATAAATAGTGGTTAAACTCCCAAGTTAACCTACATAATATCGTTCAAATGAAACAATCAAGTTGGGAAGGCAGAGGAAGATGACCCTTTCCCACCCCTTTCTTGCCTACGTCAGGCCATACAACAATAGAAAAAGTCTGTTTTAGGAAATTCTCTTTTTATTTTCTTCTTCCATCTAATGGTTCCCATATTAACTGTCCTGCAGGGTCAATCACTCAGGACTGCTTAACTGTCACCCAAAGAGTTTCTGCAGTATCCCCAAAGCCTCCAGATAGCTGCCTAAAATCGAAACTCCCCATATCACAATATGGCTTATTTCAGCCAGGGTTAGGAAAAAAGCAAGTTTCTATATTAAATCATATCAATGCATAGATGATAAATCCTAATATATCCAGAGGTAACCATTTTAAAAAAATTAAGTTATTAAAGCAAACCAATACAACCTTTGTTATATAGCCTAGAATGATTCCACTTAGAGTGAAAAAGAAAATTACAGTACATATGCAAAGATGCTTTTGAAGAAAGGAAATGCTACAAGGAAAGTAATTTGGAAGTCTGCAAACCACTCTTCCAGCCTTGCCACCCATATTTTAGCTTCCAGTCAGATTTTTCTGGGATTTTAGAGGTAGTGTAGGAAACTACTGTCTATCTAACTCTTATCTGCAGCAGATACCCATTTTTACTCAAGGACATTCATACATCAGAAGGCATGGATGATTCACTTCACCACCATTCTAAGTGGAGACGGGGCATTGGTAACACACGAGTGAGACTTATTTAAGAATATTATTTTCTTTGCATGATTGATAAAACCACCAAACGACATTATTTTTAATATATATATATATATCGTTAAAACTAAAGCAAGCAGCAGGTAAAATTTCTTAACTTTCACCTTTAATCAAAGGAAGAACAAGACAAGTATATATAATTCATACACAGCTATTGAAAACCCTTAAATAATTGTCTAAGTACATATAAAAATCCATTAGAACTGTGAATTAACTGAAGTTTGAATTCTGAGTAATTATCTCATGAAATAAATATTCTGAGTAACAGGATAATTAAAAGCCCCCTCTCCATGAACCCAATAGCAATTTATTTATAAATATTACAGCAGTATCTGGCAGAATAGTAAATTGTATTTTGTATTTCATCTTGAATTCCCTGAGGACAAAGACCAAGTTTTATTCCTCTCTTATCATAAGCCCAGTACCAGGCACATGGCACACACTCAATAAAGATTGCTGGATAAATGATAATTAAACACTACAACAGAAATCCATTCCTGGAATTTACATGTACGTCCATACGTAAAACCTTTGTTATAAACAGGGAAGGTCTAAATAAAGAATTGGAGGTTGGGCTCAATTTCACTAAAATAAGAAACACTCTCTCACAGATTGCCCCTAGAAAGATTCAACATTGCTACAACTCCACTAAAGGGACAACTAGGGCTATAAAAAAATGGCTGTTTTGTAGGTTGGTAAAATTGATATTTTAATAATTTTGCATTCAATCTCTATGGCTGACATATAAAAGAGCAACAAAGATTTCTCTCGGTGGATAATTTTTTTAAAAACTGAAAATTTATAATCTGAAACTAAAGTAAGTTTGTTTTTATCAACTTTCATCTGTCTCTCTACTTTTAAACTGTTGTTACCTAGAAAGAACGCGAAGTCTTTTCGGTAACTAAACTTGTAAATTCAGTCACTCAAATATAATACACAATGTTAACTGAAAAAATAAACTGGGGCAGGATTTCCTGTTTTATGGAATTACCAACTACATGTCAACCACATTCCTGACTAGGTTTTATTCACAGACTACACAGAACTCCTGCAATGAAATGGTTAAGAAAAAGGTAAGATTAGTGAGTATGAATTTCAATATTCATCTTTGTTAAGTGCCAATAACATTATTTCCTTCATGAAAAAAGCCAAAATATTCCATTTTTCTTATTACCTTAAAATTACTGTATCATTTTGTCGATTTAAGTATCCTTCATTTGCAAGTAAGTCCAAACGGAAAAATCTATTATAACCCCAGCATTCTCCAACTTCAAAGTCAGAAGCAAATTCTCGAATGATATTTTTAGTAGGATCATTGCAAGACTGATGAACCATCTCTACACGATATTCATATCTAAAATGGAAAAACAAGCTATTATTATGGAGTTAGTAAAGTAATAAAAAAAGACAGACTCAACTAAACATTAAGTAAAGTCAGTAATTATCTGCAAAGAAAGTTACCAATATATACAGCTACATTCCTTTCAGAAAGGATTGTATCAAATTCACAGAAACAGCAGTATTGTGAATGAGCTATGAAACGTGACCAGCAGTAGATTCTTTTTTCCTCTTAAAAATGTTTATCAATCTAACAGATATAAAACAGTACCTCAAAAAGTAAATAAATTTCATATAAAATAGTACTTCAAATTTGCTGTTTGTTATACTAGCAATGCTAAATATTTTCACATATTTGTAACTTATATTTTCTCACATATGAATATTCAGTCAAGTCGATTATTCTTTGAGGTTTACCACCATGCAATTTAAAAATATATAATAAATTTTGAAATACTCTAGTATATTTTTCTAATATATTTTATAATTAAGAAATTTACTATTCAGAAATTCAAATCAATAAAATTTCTCAAATTAAAGTAAGCATACATTGGAAAAACCAATATATTCTGGTTTCCATAACCTTACTGTATAATAAATTCACTTTATACAATGTTGTAAGAATATAAAGTCAGCAACAATTGGGGAGGTGGGAGGACTATTGGTAATAGCTATCAAAATTTTAAATGAACACTCCATTACTCCTCAGCAATGCCACTTAGAAGAATTTATCCCACAGTTAAATTCACATAAGCAGGCAAATTTCTATGTAAATGGATTTTCACTACAGTACCATTAGTAACATTAAAAACCCAGAAACGGTCTCAATGTCCTCAATAGCAACTTGGCTGAACAGAAGATGAAATAATAATATAAAGAATACTACATAACACAACTGTCAAAAAGAATGCCACTTGATGAAAACACAATTAATTATACGACAATATTGTGAACTGTACACTTTGAATGATTGTATGTTATATGATTATATCTCAATAAAATTGCATTTAAAAAAAAGAATGCCACTGAAATTACAGCAATATATTCATGGATACCTTATTACTATATTCAACAAATACAATTAATTGAGACTAAATTCTAAAAACACTGAGAACAGATTTAATTTCACAGTATCTGAACAGGCTCCAGATTGACTGAGGTAAGTCCTTCTTCCCTCCCAAGCTCTGGTTTCCTTTTAGAGCTGTTATAGGCAGGGTGTATACAAATCCACACAATCAGCATGGTCTTCAGGTAAAAGCAGAGGTAAGAGAGTTTTTAAAAGTCAAGTACTGAAATCCTGTTAGGGTATTTACTAACAACTGATTTTAAAGACTGAGTAAAGATTTTTAGTTAAAAAAAAAAAAAAGAATGCCTCTGATTTAAACATGTGCTGAAAAGAAAACATCTCTAAACGTGTTAATGGAAAACAGTAAGCTACATAACAGTTCATATGGTATAATTTCATTTGAATAAACTTTTAAAACTATAATACAAAAACATATGCATAACACATCTTCTTAAAGGATACACAGGTAACTTCGTAGTGGTTAGGTTTGGAGAGAGGAAATTAAAGATGAGGAAAAAGAGGAAATTTTGGGTGTGTGCATATATATATACAAAAGAAGTTTTATCCATTTTTGCAGATTTCTAACGGATAGCAGGATAATAGTCCCCAAAAGATGTCAATGTCTTAAACCTCAACATATTCAATATGTTAAGTTCTATGAAAAGGGACATTACAGCCTTAATTAAGATTATATGGAACTTATAATAGAGAGAGTAAACCTACATATAATAATAATATTATGTCCTTAAAAGCAGAGAACTTTTTCCAGATAGGAGAAGAAAAAAGCAGCAGGAGGTGAAGTCAGAGAGATTCCAAGCCTATGATGGATTCAACACACCAATGCTAGCTCTGAGACACAGGGTCCACAAGCAAGACTGCAGAGAGGCATCTGGGAGCTATGGTCAGCCCTCAATGACAGATAATAAGGAAACAGGGACTTCAGTCCTCCAACTGAAGGAACTAGACTCTGCCAACAATGTGAATGAGCTTGGAAGCAGAATCTTCCAAGAAGCTCCACACCTTGATTTCACCTTACAAAACCTAGAGCACAAAGACCAGCCAAGCCAACCCAGACTTCTGTCCTAGAGAAATGTGAGATAATAAATACGTTATTTTAAGTCACCGAGTTTGTGAAAATTTTTTTTGGCAACAAGAGAAAACTAATACAGATGGCATCACTGAATTGTGTCACTTCTGGAGAATTTAAACCACTGACCTTTAAGATTTTATAATGGTCCACTAAGTCAGGACTTCATCAATTTATACCTCCTTCATTTAAATGTTCAGAAAAATATAGTATACGGCATGCCGCTGAAAGTTATTTCTTTACGGGACTACCATGGGGGGAGGGGGGACAGGGGAGGCACTTTAGCTCTGGTTAAGAGCATTAACTCTGTCCTAGAAGGCCTGGGTTTGAATCCCAGCTCCACCACCACTTTCAGTTGGGTGAGTTACTGTTGGGGATTTTATGCACTTTTGCCTATTCATTAAATACCTGCATAAAGTTTTTTTTGCTCAATGCAATTTTCTTTAATGTCAATCTTCAGGAACAATTAACCACTAAAGCAACATTTAAACACTAACGTAATTAAATGAATCTAAATAAGTTAAGCCAACAAAGGCATTACAATTAGTTTCAGTGCCGGCTTGAAGTAAATTTTCTTTTCAGACTTGCATGTGTTTTTTAGCTTTCTGTTTTGAAATAATTTTAGACCTACAGAGAAGTTGCATAGTACAGAGTTGCCATATACTTTTCACCCAGCTTCGCCTGATGCCAACACATTACATAAACATAACACAATTGTCAAAACCAAGAAACTGACATTGGTATAATACTATCAACTGAACTATAGACTATTCAGATTCCATCAGTTTTCCCACTAACATCCTTTTTCTGATCTGGGATATAATCCAGTAACCCACTTTGCATTTAGTTGTCATATGTTCTTACACTTCTCCAATCCGTGACACTTCCTCAGTTTCTCCTTGTCTTTCATGACCTTGACCTTTTGAAGAACACTGATCAGGTGTGCTGTAGAATGTTCATCAATTTGGGTTTGTTTGATATTTTCACATGATTAGACTGAGGCTATGAATTTTGGGAATATCACAGAAGTGTGTGCTGCTTAGCACATCATATCAAGGGGTACATTGATATTGATGTCTTGGTAACAGTGATATAAACTTTGATCCCCTGATTATGATGGTGCCTATCAGGTTTTTTTCACTCAAAGTTACTATTTCACTATTTATAATGAAAAAGTTATCTTGGGGAGATAATGTAAGACAATGCAAATATACTACTTCTCATTAAACATCTGTTCTCTACCTTGGCATTCACTAGTGGATCTTGCCTGAAGCAATTATTACTGTGGTATTCTTATAATGCTTTTATGTTTCCCTCATTCTTTTACACTTACAAATTGGAATTCTTGTTTGCTTATTTGTTTGTCTTTTGAGCTCTTTCCTACTTTCTGGCACCACTAGATGCTATAGGTTCATCTTGTATTCTCCTGGCACCAGTCCAAGAATCAATGACTTAGACAACCTTTTTTAGGTTCTAAAGAATTGGGGTGGCTGGTGGTGGATACCTGAAACTATTAAACTACAACCCAGAACCCATGAATCTCGAAGACAGTTGTATAAAAATGTAGCTTATGAGGGGTGACAGTGGGATTGGGAATGCCATAAGGACCAAACTCCACTTTGTCTAGTTTATGGATGGATGTGTAGAAAAGTAGGGGAAGCAAACAAACAGACAAAGGTACCTAGTGTTCTTTTTTACTTCAATTGCTCTTTTTCACTCTAATTATTATTCTTGTTATTTTTGTGTGTGTGCTAATGAAGGTGTCAGGGATTGATTTAGGTGATGAATGTACAACTATGTAATGGTACTGTAAACAATCGAAAGTACAATTTGTTTTGTATGACTGCGTGGTATGTGAATATATCTCAATAAAATGATGATTAAAAAAAAAAAACAAAAAAAAAACTAAATGACAAATAGGGTGGGATGGGGGGATGGTTTGGGTATTCTCTTTTCACTTTTATTTTTTATTCTTATTCTGATTCTTTCTGATGTAAGGAAAATGTTCAGAAATAGATTGTGGTGATGAACGCATAACTATATGATCATACTGTGAACAGTTGATTGTATACCATGGATGACTGTATGGTTTGTGAATATATTTCAATAAAACTGAATTAAAAAAAAAAAAAAAAAAAAATTCTATGTATTCCCTACATTTTGCTGTAGTCATACAGAGTTTGTTTTTTGTTCCATAATAATGAATTTTTATGGACTAAAAATTTGGATATTTATACTCATATTCCTGATTTTAAAACCATACATGATGAAATCTATGCATGTTTACCTAGACATTTCTTCTTCTACTTCTCTGTAGGTGAAGAATGACAAGTCCTTGACAAGACATTCAGAATTGTTCTTATTTGAAATGAAGTTGATGCCTATACTAAAGTCCTATATTATCTCATTTCTTTAGGAAAATGAGCAAGAAATTCTTAACTGGCAAATACTATTGCCTGTTGGTATACACTGCAACAGAATTTTTTGTTGAACAAGCACTCTCCTGGATAACACAAGTTATTTTCTAAAAGTTTACCCTATTTTAATTTTTTGGGACTTTGAAGTTTTACCCCCAAATAAACCCGATTATAAACAGGAAAAAAAAAAAAAAAAAAAAAAAAAAAAAAGAATCAATGACTTCTAAAAGCCTTGGTTCTTTCCATTAGAGAATGGTGGTCAGAAGTCAAGTGCTAGTTATGCTCATGACTACTCGGGTGTAACTAATTCTAGGTGTTTTTTATTTCTGAACTTTTTTTTTTTTTTTTTTAATATGAACATATATTACTTTTGATATTTAAAAGAACCTTAGAACACTGTAAACAAACTGGATACTCAAATTCAAAATATTTTTTAAAACAAACTTACAAACTTGGAAAATTTCTTCCAACAACTATTTCATTTTTTTTCCCACAAATATTAAATTGTGACAAAATGAGATTACTTAGGGTCAAAGTGAAAATACGATTCTCATTTAAAGACAGTTAAATAAACAGCATAAAACTCAAAATTTATAGAAAATTATAAAACATATTGAAAATCTGGAGAAAAAGAGATATTAATGGAGTTAACTATGACCAACATCAAATACAGACAAAAGCTCAAAATAAATATAAAACACTTTCTGAAAATGAGTTGCTTTGGATGAAATGCATATAAATGTTTAAGAAAAAATATCATTCTTTTATCTTCATTAGTTCTTTAAAATCATAACAAGAGATGTACCTGTTATCAACAAATATGGCAACTAGCCCACATTACATTATTTACAAAAGATCTCTACCCCAATCACAGACAAAACTCAAATTTGAATATCCCAATTAAAATGCTTTCCTTTCATTAAAATGATAGTCTGAACAAACGTAACTCAACCATCAACTTAAAATCTTATATTCACATTAAAAATACACCTCTAGGGAAAGTTCTACATTTTCCTTAAACAACTCAAGAAATTACCTTTTCTAAAACAAAAAAAAAAGTCACTCAGCAAATAGTTACATCAATTTCAGGATGCCATTAATATCCAAGTTTTCCCTAAAACCCTACATACACATGTGCAGGCATACACAAACCTTTATAAAGATATTTAAGCATAATCAAATCATCCAAGTACTTCTGCAGGGCCCCAGTTGATATTTAAATCTAGTTCATTCTAATACAATGATTTAAGTTTTTGTTCCACATTTTAGAAGCTAAACTACCACACATTAAACTCTGAATTTCAGAAGTGAATGACATTACAATATTTAAAGAAAAAGTATTCAAAACTCTTCTTTAGGCTTAATGAAACGTTAAGAGAATCACCAGATGGTAAAATACATAAAAATTCATCAAGAATAGAAGAGTGTCATTAAGGTAGTTAGATAATGTCTAACAAATGCACAAATTCCAATCTTTTTCAACCATACTATCCTGAATAACATGTTATTTCATTAATGTTTATAACACAGTGTGAACTTCAAGCTCCTGAAATATATTTGTCAATAATAAAAGCAATAAGATGAAACTGCTAACAAAGGCAAAAGAAATGCCAAAATAAACAACCTATCAGTAAAAGAGAGGTAGAATCTTCCCAAGGCAAGAAACTGAGGTATAGCAAGAAGTAGATAAAATGTTCTTTTATTGTATGTTTGTTTTCTTTTTAACTTTTTTTTTCATACAGTTGATTTCAAAAAAGAAGGGAAAGTTAAAAAAAAAAAAAAAGAAAAGAAAAAAGACAAACAAGGAAAAAAAAAAAAAAAAAAAAAAAGATGTAGTGCCCCCTTGAGGAGCCTGTGGAGAATGCAGGGGTATTCGCCTACCCCACCTCCATGGTTGCTAACATGACCACAGACATAGGGGACTGGTGGTTTGATGGGTTGAGCCCTCTACCATAAGTTTTACCCTTGGGAAGACGGTTGCTGCAAAGGAGAGGCTAGGCCTCCCTGTATTTGTGCCTAAGAGTCTCCTCCTGAATGCCTCTTTGTTGCTCAGATGTGGCCCTCTCTCTCTGGCTAAGCCAACTTGAAAGGTGAAATCACTGCCCTCCCCCCTACGTGGGATCAGACACCCAGGGAAGTGAATCTCCCTGGCAACGTGGAATATGACTCCCGGGGAGGAATGTAGACCCGGCATCGTGGGATGGAGAACATCTTCTTGACCAAAAGGGGGATGTGAAAGGAAATGAAATAAGCTTCAGTGGCAGAGAGATTCCAAAACGAGCCGAGAGATCACTCTGGTGGGCACTCTTACGCACACTTTAGACAACCTTTTTTAGGTTCTAAAGAATTGGGGTAGCTGGTGGTGGATACCTGAAACTATTAAACTACAACCCAGAACCCATGAATCTCGAAGACAGTTGTATAAAAATGTAGCTTATGAGGGGTGACAGTGGGATTGGGAATGCCATAAGGACCAAACTCCACTTTGTCTAGTTTATGGATGGATGTGTAGAAAAGTAGGGGAAGCAAACAAACAGACAAAGGTACCTAGTGTTCTTTTTTACTTCAATTGCTCTTTTTCACTCTAATTATTATTCTTGTTATTTTTGTATGTGTGCTAATGAAGGTGTCAGGGATTGATTTAGGTGATGAATGTACAACTATGTAATGGTACTGTAAACAATCGAAAGTACAATTTGTTTTGTATGACTGCGTGGTATGTGAATATATCTCAATAAAACGATGATTAAAAAAAAAAAATAAAGACAAAAAAAAAAAAAAAAAAAAAAAAAAGAAATGAATGTGTAAATACTACTAATGACCTTGCAGATATTAAAAGAATTGTAACAGAATACTATGAACAATTCTACGCCAACAAATCAAATCAGCTAGAGGAAAAAGACAAATTACTTTAAAAAACAAAACAAACAAAAAAACACCATTTACCTAAATCAACTCAAGAAGTAGTAAAAGATCTCAGCAGACCTTTAACAAGAAATTCAACCAATAATAAAAAATCTCCAAACAAAATAAAGTCCAGGGTTGGATGGCTTCACCAATAAAACCTATCACTCAAGGAAGCAACCACTTCCAAACTCATCCAAGAAACTTCCTTACTCATCTCATGAGTCTAAAATGACCTGATACCAAAGCCATATGAAAACATCACAAGAAAAGAAAATTACAAACCAATTTCCCTAATGAATGTAGATGCAAAAATCCTCAACAAAATACTAGCAAACCAAAGCCAACATTACATTCAAAGGAGTATGCACCATGATCAAGTGGGATTTATCCCAGAAATCCAAGAGTGGTTCAACTTAAGGAGATCAACCAATGTAATACACCACATTAATAGAACAAAGGAAAAAACACAGTCATCTCAATTGAAGCAGTAAAAGCACTGGACTAAATCCAACACTGCGTCATCATAAACACACAGAAAAATAGAAATAGGACTTCTTTAATATGTTAAAAGGCATTTATGAAAAATCCACATCCTTGCCTTCAAGTTAATTATCTTTTCTTTTGTAATATCTGATCTGCCTTTCTTCCCACCCAATCTATTTTTCATTTCTAGAAATTCAGTGTGAGTCTTTTGCATATTTTTCATGTCCCTACTTGACTTTTTGAAACGATGGAACATAATTATAACCCTATTAATGACTTCTTCTAATTCTAACATCTGTTTCAGTTCTTGCTCAATTTCGATGGACTGATTTTTCTTATCAGCTACTGGTCTTATTTTTTGCTTCTTTGCATGCCCGGTAATCTTTGATTAGATGCCAGACATTGTAAATTTTATCTTGTTAAGAGCTAGACACTTTTTAACCTTATAAACCTTAAACTTCATTCTGGAATGTTAAGTTAGTTGGCAACAGTTGGATCCTTTACGGTCTTGATTTTATTATATGTTAGGTGGGTCCAGAGCAGTTTACAACTCTGGGGCTGTTTCCCATGACTGAGGCAAGATCTTCCTGAACAGTCAATGCTCCTATCACTAGTTGGGACATAGATGGTTCCCCATTCTTTATGAATACCAAACACCACTCTCTGTAATCCTTATAGATAGTTCTTTCGCCAATCTCAGGAGGTTTCTTGAGGTGAATACTTGGAAGAACTTTCTACAGAGCTCTAAGGTTCTCTGCGCAGCTCTCTCCTTTCTGGTATCCTGTCCAATGAACTCTAGCTGCCGTGGTCTTCCTGGACGCACTATCTCCTCAACCCAGTGAGCCTGCCATGATCTGTCTTAGTTCTTCGTCCCTGAACTGGAGTCTGGAAACTGTCAAGGTGGTAAGCTGGGGCAACTGTAGAGCTCAGTTGTTTTGTTTCTCGTGTATTGGAATTGCTTTTTATGTGTTGCCTGATGCCAAATGTGTAGAAAATTTTGACTGGTGGTGTTGTCTGCATGTGTTTTTGTTCTTGTTTAAAAGAGAAAGGGATTCTATTTCTGCTCTTTGGAGTTACCTGGTCTCCCTGCTCTCCGTGGATAAGAATAAAAGAATTTGAAAAATTGAAGAAGATAAAATATATTCATAATCCCAAACCAGGAGATCGATAAAGTAGGAAATGCACAATTTTGAGGATGAGTTAACGTGTCTTGTTTGTTATGGTATTTTTGAAGATCCTTGTGTACTAACATGTTCTCATATATTTTGTAGAAATCATTTGGAAAACATTCTTCAGGCATCTGATAACTTTTATATACGGGGACGTTTACGAAGTCCATTGAAGTGCCCAAACTGCCGAAGGATTACTGAAATTGCTCCAACTGGTATTGAATCTTTACTTGTTAATTTTGCATTAAGGGCTATAATTGAAAAGTACCAGCAAGAAGACCATCCAGATATTGTCACCTGCCCTGAACATAATAGGCAACCATTAAAAGTTTATTGTCTACTAGATCAAAAATTAGTTTGTGGTCATTGCCTTACCATAGGTCAACGTCACAGTCATCCTATAGATGACCTTCAAAGTGTCTATCTGAAAGAAAAGGACACTCCTCAAAAACTGCTTAAACAGTTAACAGACACACACTGGACAGATATTAGTCATCTTGTTAAAAAAACAGGAAGAACAAAAATCTCATTCTGAGAAGATGGTCCAAGGTGATAAAGAAGTTGTTCTCTATTATTTTAAGGAGCATAGTGATACATCAGAACAGAAGAAAAAAATTTTCCTGACTGCCCTGTGTGATGTTGGAAATCTGATTAATCAAGAATATGCTCCACAAATTCAAAGAATTAAAGAAATAAGAGATCACCAGCTTGAATTAATGACTGTCTATAACTTTGCAAGAAGAATCTCCACTTAAATTTCTTGAAAAAGGTGATGATGTTTGTCAGTGTGTGCAGCTCTTGAAACAAAGGCCACTTCCTGAGGCCAAACCTGTTGAAATTTACCCTCATGTAAGCCAAATATTCAAAGAATGGTGCAGAACAGAAACTGGACAAATTAAGAAAGTTGTCATTCCTGAAATGAAAATTTCTACAAAAAGAATGTCATGTCCCTGGCCTGATAAGGATGAAAAAGTAGTAAAATTTTTTAGAATTTTAAACACTATTGCTGTTACACTAATTTCAGTGATACTGATGTTGATACTCTTTTTAACCAACATATAACCTTTCTAAATGAAATCACTTCGATATGTTTCTCTGAAGTGTCTCTATTTACCAAAGTTTATCTAACAACTTGCATAATTTTAAGGATATACTATGTCACACTTTATATTTGCTAAAGGAATTCATGTGGAAAAGAGTTTCTCATTGAAAATTGAAATCCCAGTTGTTTAAATAGGCGTATACTGTGCAGCAGAGGCTAACCATCACCAAGTGAAGAATAGGAGTAATATGGATACATTAAAACAAATAGTAAATTAAACTTTATTAGTTGCAACAAATACGCAGAAATATATCTTTCATGCTTGTGTTGGGTAAAAACGATGTGTCAAAGTCAGAATTGAGACACAGAATGTGTGAAACATGATTTAAATCAAGTCATTACAAAAACAGAATAAAACTTAGTAATTACACGATTTCTTAAAAATACAGTATCCCATTTTCAATGACTTGATAGATGATTTATCACCCTGACATTTAAACATTCCTGTACCAATATGGACTTTTATCATCATTATACACTGCAGTGGTTGGCTTTGCAATTCTCATTATATTATCTGTACCTATATATGTAGCTTTTAGATCAAGAAATGGCAAAATCCAGAAAGTACACCTGCTTTTATTTTCATGTGGCTTGAAGCTTCAGGATAGGTGAATAACAGTGGTGCAAAAAGCTTTTACAAAGTATAAGCGATAAGGGATTGCTTACATTAAGGATCTATTTGATCCTGATCGACACATTTAATGTGTTTTAGATTTAAGAGCCCTAAAATTGTTCCTTCCAAATAATTATTCATTCCATGAGTGACTTGGAATCATTCATGTCAACCAAAGCTGTTGGATAAGCTAAGTATTAGAGAACAATGGTATTTTCTAATATATTTTTTAATACAAATCTATGATTTGTGTAAGTTTATTCTGAGATTGTATGTGAATGTGTGGTGTTTTATTTAGTCTTGTCAGTAGCTAAATCACTTCTTAGATAATTTGAAAACATTATTTGAACAGAACCATGTGGTGACATATTCCATTCTCAACAATTTTTGTTGACAAGATAAGTCAAATTATTTTGTTTTAATCCCCTTAATAGTGACTAGAGTTGTAATGGTTGTAGTAGGACTTTTGAGCTATTTGCACTTCCAAGTTCAAGCTCAGTTGTTTTCCAGAAATCCTGATGAGCTAGTGGCTCTGGGACTGTATCTCTAAATCTTAGCTAACCAAAAAATTTTTCATATCAGATTAGTGCTCCTGGCCCTACAGATTACATTCAAATGAATTATAATAAATATGGCTGTATTCAAGACACTAGTTCTCAAATCACCTTTATGGCTTATCTAAGAACAAATCAAACAAGTTTGATTTCAGAAGGCTATATTAACTCCATTTGGGACCAAAATCAAACCATTATCTAGCACAATTAACTACTGTAGGGTAAAAGAGCATTTGAAGGGTGTAATGGATGTGGGGAGAGATGTGTTCAGATATTAAGATACATAAAGATAATAAAAATACATATTACCCTGACTAAAGTTTCATTCATCTGATTACTTAAAATAGCCATGCCACAGAAGTGCCATGCACTTTTGAATAAATGTAAATATTAATAAAGCATTGATTTATTACCTATTATGTACTAGGCATGTATTCTCAGTTCTGAAATGGGTACCAACACTCATTTTATAGGTGAGACAACAGGCACAGAAGTAACTCTCAAAAGTCAATATAGCTAAATATGTGGGAGAACAATTCAAACCTGTGCATTGTCTCCAGAGTTCATGTTGTACTGACTTTAAAGGATTTCAGGTCAAGATTAATTTTATTAAAATAGAGCTTCTAATCTGTATTTAATAATTTATGGCTAAAAATTGAAGTATTAAAACCATTTTAGGCTTTACATTACTGTTTTGTAACTTATTAGTTTCTAGACAATTTTTTTGATAAATTTTATGAAGCATACATGGATACATTAAGTATGTAACTGATTCTTTATACGTGCTATTCTTTTATCTTTTTACCAGGAGGATGAGATTGTATGATTTTAAGTGTATAATAATCTTGCAATATTTCTAGATTTTATGTGTAACAAAATATATTTTAATAAACTCACTTTGATATATCAAAAAAAAAAAGAGAAAGGCTTAGGGTTAGGGTTAACCCTGACCCTCTCTCTAACCCTAACCCTAACCCACTCTCTGTTACTCCATCTTGACTGGAAGAAGGCATCCCCTATCAATAGATTTTAATGCAAAACTAAAAAAAAAAAAAAAATCCACTGATATTATTCCGGATTCCATATTCCAACTAACATTCAACAAACTACCATTTATTCTTTTTGGCTTAATATAAAGCAAGACCCACAATTACCTGAGAAAGATTTTATAATTTTCCCACTTGACAAAAAGTAGATTAGTGGTTGCCACAGGCTGGGCATATTATAGGTGAAGCAACAGGCACAGAAATAACTCTCAAAGGTCAATATAGCTAAATATGTGGGAGAACAATTCACACCTGTACACTGTATAATAATCTTGTAATATTTCTAGATTTTATGTGTAACAAAATATATTTTAATAAACTCACTTTGATATACCAAAAAAAAAGAAAGGGTAAATCCTATCTCTTAGTAGGAGTGCCTACTAATGAATACAGGGTTTCTTTGCGGTATAATGAAAATGTTCTGAAATTAGATGTTGGTGATGGTTGTACAATTCTATCAATATGCTAACACCCACTAAATTGTATACTTTAAAAAGGTAACTTTTATAGTAGGTGAATTAAATACTATTTAAAAGAAATTTATCCCAAATACACACCATATTCATAATCTGAATGAGGCAGATTTTCTGCATGTACTTTGACCAAAACATCATCACAACAGATTGCATACTGCAGTAGATGAGAATCAAGTGTCGTCTTTGAAGTCAGACATTAAAGAGATTTGCAATAAAAGGAGGGGTGGGATGTTTTAGGTATTCTTCCTTACTTGTATTTTTATTCTTTTGTTTTTTATTTATTTCTATTTTTAATTTTTTTCCTGGAGTAATGAAAATGCTCAAAAATTGATTGTGGTAATTAATGCAAACTACATGATGGTGCTATGAACAACTGATTGTACACTATGGATGATTGTAGGGTATGTGAATATATCTCAAAACTGAATTTTAAAAAGAGAGATTTGCAAAAATGCAAAGCAATTCACAGTAACAATAAATTTTTATTTGGGAAAAAGTTATTTTTCATTAAAAAGTTATGTTAATTTGTAATAAGTTTGTTATTTTTTGAAGTGAATTAACAAAATATTTTTTTAAGTTCCTCAGTTTTAATTTCTAATTCAGAAAATATCAATAGATATAACCTACATTAAAAAAAAAAACTCACTGGGGTCCTGAGACAAATGAGTTTCAGAATTGATAGTCTATGCCATCGTATCATTCCAGGGATTTCATACAAGTGTACATCAAAACAGAGACAACAATACAGTAACTAATAGAACTAATCTAGAAAAACTGCTAAGAGAGGACGTATGTAAATACACACTACAGCTTGTTATTTAATTATGTATCTTACTTGGAAGTTTCAGGCAAGCCAGCTGAGAGTTCCAGAAACACAGATAAGTAGTAACCACGCACAACTCCATTCCCATCCTAAAAAATAATAATAGGTGCATGAATATAAATTCCAGATCAAAAGACAGTTAAATGCAAAAAAGCAAGCAACAATAAAACAAAACAAAACTGCTTCTATCTGATCTAAGGATTAGAAAGGACTTGCAAGCTTGAAGTTAATACAAGAAATAATAAAAAGACCATTAGATTTGAGACAATAATAATACTAAACTTTTGTTAATAAATACCCATGAAAACATTATGGCATATAAGCTATGAAAAATATAAACAACTATGAAGAGGGTTAATAGTTTTCACATATAGAGAACTCTTACAAGTACCCTTAAATATAAAGGAAAATTCCAAAGGAAAAATATAAATATTCATTTTCATTACAAATCAGTGAGACAAAAAACAAAACCAATTTTAAGACCAAAAAGTAGGGTAAGTTAGAAAAAGGAAACACTTGAAGTTAAAAGTAATTAAATACGATTTCTGTACGTTTACATGTTAGGATTTCATCAAAGATTCTGACTGGGAAGTAAGAAGTAGTTTAAATCGCCATTACAAAGATTTTTACAAAGATAATCACTAGACTCTGTATTTCCTCGGTTATTTCTTCATGTGTTTATTTTTTAAAAGGACCAAATTTATTTTAACTACATTTCTAAATATCTGCTTCCCTAACTAGACAGTGAGTGCTAAGTAAGGGCAGGGACCCTATTATTCATCTCTACTGTCTATTGAATTATGGCTATAGAGGGGTACAAGTACTTATTAACCCCTTTGATCTTGGATTTCAAGTACATCTTGCTCCTAAAAGATCTGAGTCAACTTTCAGAGCCTGGCATATGGTAATCACTCAGAAACTGCTAATGAATAAATAAATCATTCGACAAATGCAAAACATTAATACACAAAGATTAGACATTGTATGATTCAACTTATATAAAACTCTAGAAAAGGTAAAACTGTACTTAAGTAAACAGATGCATCATTGTAGGGAGGCCAGGAGGTGAGAGGAAAGGGATTACTACAAAAGGGAATAAAAAAATTTATGAGATGAGGAAAACCATGATTGTGGTGATTATGCGACAGTACACCTTTGTCTAAGCTAACCAAAATTTGTGAATTTTATTGACTCTCAAAACTAATTCAAAAAAATTAATTGACATTCTTGTGAAAACACCTTTTTAATTCCCCCCTCTTTGAATTACTTTCTTGGAACAATTTCCCTGGAATGAAATTAATGAATTAATGAATAAAAAGAGAATGAAATTTTTTTGGCTCCTAATCTTTATCAGTTGATAATAGAAATTTCTTTTGGCATTAATTTTTATCACAATTTTAAGGAAAACATTTTTTATCACAATTTTAAGGAAAACATTTTTTATCACAATTTTAAGGAAAACATGCCAGAAGCATCTATAACAAAATCCAGGCTTTAAACAGAGAGTAGATAGAGGTTACCAATGAATGTGGGGAGGGAACAATGGGGAGCTATTGTTTATAGGTACAGATTTCTGTGTCAGGTAATGAGAAACTTTTCCTAATGCATGTTGGTGACAGGAGTTCAATACTGTGAATGTAATTAATACCACTGAATTATATATTTAAAATGCTTTAAATGGAAAATTTTGAATGATATATGTTACCAGAATAAAATTAAGGAAAAACAAACTGGCTTTAAGACTTTTTAAAGCCAGAAGACCATGGAAAAACTGCACTGACAACAGCATACTTTTTACATCTCTCCAAATCAAAACAAAAAATAACTGGAGAACAAAACCAAAAGCCCCCAAACAACATTACAACAAAATCAGATAACAATTTATGCCCACAGTCCCTAAAATACAAGCAAGTACATACAAGCCCCAAAGACTTGCATAATATCAACTTGTGTGTGTGAGAAAGGAATGGGAAGCAATGGGGCATCTGATGTAACAGAGAACAGTAGAAACTTAAAAGAGCTGAGAAGTATTCCCTGGAAAGCATCATGGGGCAAACAAGAGAAAAAAGCTGACAATGGAAAAAGCTGTTCAATTTAATGTAACTTGATCACAGGGTTCTAATAAAAGAAGGTCTGAAAGAACTAAGTTCAGTCTAGTCACTCTTGAAAGAGAATTGCCAGAGCCTTCCAGGACTGGCATCCACACTGCAGGGAAACTGGCTAGGCATGAAATAAAAGAGCAACAGTATAGAAACAACAGAGAGGAAGGAAAGAGAAGGTCCAGATAAAAGTGTAGATGGGTCTGGATCTAAGAAATCTTTCAGAAAGCAGGTCACCATATTTTTGATTGCCATATACACTGAGGTTAAAAAGAAAGATGTTCTGAACCACACCTCCTTTTAAAAGTTTAAGAAAACTAACTTCATATAAAATGAGCATCAAAAAAAAAAAAGTATCAAAGGATTTGGACGCCTTGTTAAAAATCAATCCTTTGAGGGGGTAACAAGATGGCAACAGAGATGGTGGAGCTCCATAAGCTGAAGCTTGCTGAACTACAGCAGGAATGTCTTGCTCGTGGTTTGGAAACCAAGGGAATAAAACAAGATCTCATCAACAGGCTCCAGGCATATCTTGAAGAGCATGCTGAAGAGGAGGCAAATGAGGAAGAGTACTGGGAGATGAAACACAGGAAGAAGAACCAAAGCCCTTAGAACTGCCTGTCAAAGAGGAAGAACCCCCTGAAAAAACTGTTGATGTGTCAGCAGAGGAGAAAGTGGTAAAAACTACATCTGAAATACCACAGACTAAGAGAATGCAGACGAGCTGCTGAACAATTCCATGTACCTGTGAGCGTGGAGAGTAAGAAAGTTGCCCGGGCAGCTAGGTTTGGCATTTCTTCGGTTCCAACAAGAGGCTTGTCATCTGACACCAAACCTATGGTTAACCTGGATAAGCTAAAGGAAAGAGCTCAAAGATTTGGTTTGAATGTTTCTTCAGTCTCCAGAAAGTCTGAAGATGATGAGAAGCTGAAAAAGAGGAAGAAGAGATTTGGGATTGTCATAAATTCAGCTGGAACTGGAACTACAGAGGACACAGAGGCAAAGAAGAGGAAAAGAGCAGAGCACTTTGGGATTGCCTGATGAAAAGTTCTTGATGCTTTCTGTTCTCCAGTAGTTTCCATCACTGATTCTTCTTGGTCACATATATACCTAAATGCACAGTCTTGTGCCTAGGTCCTGCCTTGCAATGAGGGAACATGTACCTCAAGTACATTTGTGAACTCCAGGAGTAGTTTGACTTACTGCTGCTTCAACTTGAAGGCTGGCATTGTGTGATGTAGGAGAGGGGTTGGTTTTTTTGTTTGTTTGTTTTTTAATTATTTTGCTTGTTAATAAAAAGAAAAACTGTAGAAAAGAGAAAAAAAAATCAATCCTTTGATTTTTGAGGTAGGATTCTAAGCATGGAAAAAAAGATACAGATTAATATAGAAGACATGAAGTAAAAAATGCTACAGTCCAGAATTTAAATGGGAAACACTGGCATTAACTCTTGAGTGTGTATTTATGTATGTATGTATGAATGAATGAATACATACACACAGCTGCAGACCCCTACCCAACCCTCACACATTCACCTATGTATGTGCTTATTACCTAGCTGTTGAATAGGTACTCACCAACCTGGTACCAATAAGCATCCTTAGTGCCCAGTTTGGTCTTAAAACACAATTTCCCACTAAAAGGAATCAGGACTCCTTGGACAAAATGGGTGATTCTAAGTCTGGGGTAGGAAATGTGTAAGATGAACCTGCAAGATCTCATCACACAAGATGGCAAAAAAGCTAACAAAAACTACTAAAATCACAGCAAAAGGACTCAGGAGCCAACTTGAAGAGACTCCTACAGCCATTAAATATGTCTAAATTCATGCATTTATAATGATATATATTTTTTTTAAATAAACATTTTTAGAGAACAAGAAAAAATAAATAAAAATTAAAAAAAACAAAAAAAAACAAAAAAAAACAAGCCTTTATCCTCACTCTGCTATACTGAACTGTAACCTTGGCTAAAAAACAGATGAAGAGAATCACCTCTTTATAAGAGTATTTCAACTACTAATTGAAAAAGAAATGATAAAATGAGAACACCAATACTTTGCAACTCCCAAGGAATTAAAAAATCTAGGCAATGAGCATCAATAGCTGCTAGTATCATGAAAAGGGATCAACTAGATATCATGTGATAAAAGAACATACTACTGCTTATATTCTTGCCACGGAAATTGAATATGAGTCTCATCATGCCACTGGACCCAGCAGCCAAAATGCAGGAAATACAGAGAACAAAGGAACATATTGCAATGCGCCAAGAGGATATAATCAGCATACATTAGTTTTGCAAGACTTTCTGTAACATCTTTCTAGAACTCAAAATTAAAACTCATGAACTGTCAGGTTCATACTGTTCATACTTAACTCATTCTTTGTACATTTAGTCATATAGCCTACAAAGAAATATTAAGATCATCACATTAACTCCTTACTCCATTAAAAAGGTATGCTTTATAACACCTGAAGAAAAATCTTGGCTTCAAATTTTATTAGAAATATGAAACACTTACTGGGTAAACTTTTAACCTCCAGCAAAGTCCTGAAACTTGAAGAGGTGGACTGTAAACAGGATCTGCTCTCTGTCGCAAAGTGCTAAAGAAAAAGAAAACCAGCCAAATCCCAAGATCAAAATCCCTATGAAATGCAAAAATGCAAAAACATAATCCAACCACTTTATTTATGTTACCTATCTGAAGCCCTGCAGAGGTAAATGAAGGTGACTGAACAATCAAGAATCTACTATAAAAGTTTAGATATATTTAAATCTGAAATAAAAGCAAATTTAATGATACTAAAATATTGAGCAATACCTTTTAAGTTTCAGAAAAGAAAAATTTCAAAATTGGGACATTCAAAAGGAGAGGGAAAGTATAACTAAGTGTCCTGAATTTAATTACTGCTTCAACAAGCAGTCTTTCACTATTTCTAAAAAATATCATATTTCTTCCTCACATCTCTTAACTATAACTATCTTTCTTTTAATACAGAAAAACAAAACGTAGTAATCCTTAATACATCTGGGGAAAATCTCTCGAGAGACTATTACAACCACAAAATTATCCTGTAGAAAAAAACAAATTAAATGGGGAGTGGTATAAATTCTTGCATTTTGGCCTCATTCTCATCAACTACTTGGAGTTTCTCTCCTCAAGGCAAGACCTTATATTCTTAGTTCTCCACTTCCTGACTCTGAGCTGAGATCAATGGATTCCAGTGGATTTCTTCTTTCCAATTTTACTTCTGAGGTATAGGTAAGAGAACTCATCAATTTTCTATAACCCCATCCCTCCTCATCCTCAACCCTATGTTAGCAAAAGACAAGTAGACTCTCTTCTTTAAAACAGTAGTTTCCTTTTCCCAGACTAGAGAAGCAATCAGTGCTAAAATTAAACTAAAATCCAAACAAATGACCTCAATGATTACAGTAGAAAACTCACTTCTTATACAAGTACTAAACTCACTTAAACAGTTCATTAGATCTCTATACACCAAGAACAATACTTTCTTTTCTTTTCCTTGTGTATACATACAAAACGCCAGTAGTTGTCAAAAACTCTTACCTGAAATTCTCTAACACAAAAGTAGCTGAATCATAACACGGTACTAATTCACTAGAAAGAAGTAAAAAGTGAAATATTAGTTAGCTTATTCAATTTAAAATTTATTTAGTTAAAAAATACAGTAAGTCCGTAATATCTTTAAAACTTTATTAAATTAAATCTTTAAGAAATATTTTTAATCGCTATTATATACAACAGTAAATCAAATGAATTCATAAAACCATCAAAAGTTGACTCAAAAGTTTACAATAAAATGGGAACACAAATACTTTATAAAATAGTTTTTCAATAAACAAGACAGGGAAAAGGAAAGGCAGAGCAAACTCGTCTCTGGTGGAATAACTGAAGAAAAAGCAAAAAACAAAAAACGACCATGACAGTGGCTCCAGGGTATGAGTGGTCAGAGAATGACCTCTGCAATATATAGGCAGGGTGAAGGGATCCAAAATGGCAGATTATGAGAGACAGAGGAAAATAGTCCTCCATGAAAAATACTAGATGAAAGACAGAAAGTGTTCCAGAATAGCAGTTCCAGGGTTCTACTGGCTGGACAGAGTCCGCTACATCCACAGTGACTGCGCACATGGTGAAACTGATTGACTGCGTTCTGAACTGAGTGAGTGAGTGAGCTGCTGGGGAAACGGCGCTTGGAGGCCACAGTGTAGAGAAACCAGGGATCTGCATTTGGAGGTGGGTTAGTTTGAAAACCCGGAGGACAGCTGAGGATCCAGCAGTGAGAGCCTCGCAGTCAAGCACGGTGGGGAGTGCCTTCCAAGCCCCGGGCACCGGCCTCAGCATCTGGCAAGGGTTGACAGCCTTTTGCACACCCACAGTTAATTGTCCTGGAGCCAGGAATAGGCCACTGTAGCAGGTGAAGGACCTCAGAAGTGGGAAGCTACCATGCCCTGTACAGCCCATCTTTTCAGTGGGCTAGGACATATCCCTTCACAGCACCACAGCCGAGAGCTCCCTGTGGGGATTCCACTCGCCTGTGATATCGCGCAGTCTTCCTCCGCGGAGGACCACGGAGTGCACAGCTTAAGAGGTAGGGTCCTGGAGAACCTAAGATGGCAGCTAGGTGAGACAGGGCAAAAAAACAACTCCGTGAAAAATACTAGACAAAAACCAGAAAGTGACCCAGAATACCACTTCCAATGATGCACCAGCTGGACAAGGTCTGATAATTCCACAGGGACCATGCACTTGGTGAAACTGGGAGTCCGCATTCTGAAACAAGTGAGTAAGCCGGCTGGAAGTCCTACGGCCACGCTGCGGTATGGGGAAACTGCGGGTTGGCGTTTGAAGATGGACTAGTTCTTTTTTAAAAAAAAAAAAAAACAAAAAACCTAGGAGTGGCTGCAGATAAGGTAGTGAGAACCGTGCAGTGAAGCACTGCAGGAGCGGGCTGTAGCCAACACCTTGGTGTCTGGAGTGGAGGATAGCCCTCCCCACACCTGCTGCTGATTGTCCCAGGGCCAGAGGGACTGAGGGGAGAGCCAAAAGAAGAAAGAAACCGCACCACTTGCAGCTGGCTTCCCAGCATGCTAGCGACACTCCTGCCCGGGGCCATACCCACAGCCCAGAGCCATGCCAGGAAACACAATCTGACGGGAGTGTATCCCACAGCACCCCGCACACGCCACAATATCAGCCGTGGACAGTGGCCTTGGGTGCAACCACAGCTAGTTGTCCCAGAGCTGGGAAGGCAGAGCCGTGCGAAAAGGGGGAGGGGGGTTGAGATGCCCCATTCAGCCATTTTTGCATCAGGCTGGGAGCGCCCCTGCACGGCCTGGCGGCCCGGGGCTTCCCTTGAGGGAAGGCGCACACTTATGACGTAGCACAGACTTCCCTCTGCAGAGGTCCTGGAAGATCACAGCTATCAAGCAAAGCAAATGCCAAGAGGCCAAAAACAACAGAAAATCTTAAAGCATTTGCTAAAACCAGATGATATGGAGAACCCAATCCCAAACATTCAAATCAAATGACTGGAGGAGACACAGTACTTGGCACAATTAATCAAAGGACTACAGTCAAAGAATGAGAGCATGGCACAGGATATAAAGGACATGAAGAAGAACATGGCACAGGATATAAAGGACATCAAGAAGACCCTAGAAGAGCATAAAGAAGAAATTGCAAGAGTAAATAAAAAAATAGTAGATCTTATGGAAATAAAAGAAACTGCTGACCAAATTAAAAAGACTCTGGATACTCACAATACTAGATTTGAGGAAGCTGAACAACAACTCAGCATCCTAAGACCACAGAACAGAAAATGAAAGAACAAAAGAAAGAATGGAGAAAAGAATAAAAAAAAATTGAAATGGATCTCAGGGATATGATAGCTAAAATAAAACGTCCAAATTTAAGACTCACTGGTGTCCCAGAAGGGGAAGAGAAGGGTAAAGGTCTAGAAAGAGTATGCAAAGAAATTGTTGGGGAAAACTTCCCAAACCTTCTGCACAGTATAAATACACCAAGCATAAATGCCCAGTGAACTCCAAATAGAATAAATCCAAATAAACCCACTCCAAGACATATTCTGATCAGACTCTCAAATACTGAAGAGAAGGAGCAAGTTCTGAAAGCAGCAAGAGAAAATCAATTCACCATATACAAAGGAAACAACATAAGACTAAGTAGTGACTACTCAGTGGCCACCATGGAGGTGAGAAGGCAGTGGCATGACATATTTAAAATTCTGAGAGAGAAAAATTTCCAACCAGGAATACTTTATCCAGCAAAACTCTCCTTCAAAATTGAGGGAGAGCTTAAATTCTTCACAAACAAGAGAGATTTTGCTGAGAGACTTTGCCAATAAAAGACCTGCCCTACTTCAGATACTAAAGGGAGCCCTACTGACAAAGAAACAAAGAAAGGAGAGAGAGATACAGAGAATTTTAACAGACATATATAGAACCTTACATCCCATATCACCAGGAAACACATTTTTCTCTAGTTATCATGGATGTTTCTCCAGAATAGACCATATGCTGGGACATAAAACAAGCCTCAATAAATTAAAAAGAAAAAATTTGAATATATTCAAAGCACATTCTCTGACCACAATGGAATACCAATATAAGTCAATAATTTTTAATTTGTAACTCCACTATTTACTTCCTACAGGACATAAAATACATAAACTCTTAATGACAAATTAGTGGTTTTGGACTCAATGTAAAATATGTAATATATGACAAGAACTATATAAAGGCGGGGGAATGGAGGAGTATAGGAACATAGTTTACGGGTCCTATTGAAGTTAAGTTGGTGTCAAAGAAAACCAAGATTGTTATGGATTTAAGAGGTTAAATTTAAGCACCACAGTAAACACAAAGAAATTATCAGAGAATATGACCACAGACATGAAAGGGAGAGTAGGGGTTCCGAGAAGTGAGGGAAGGGGCAATGGGGAGTTAAGAAATGAGTGTAGGGTTGCTGTTTGAGGTGAAGGGAAATTTCTAGTAATGGATGGTGGGAAGGAGATAGCATTACAACATTCTAAATGTGATTAATCCCACTAATGGAATGCTAGGGTGGGGGTGGAATGAGAAGATAAAAAAGTCTAAATAGATGACAATTGAATGCCAAGGATGATCCTGGATGGGATCTGAAGATGGAGGACAGGAGGCTCAAAGGGACACAGTTGGGACATAAGGGAAAAAAAAAAATAAATATAGAATGTAAGCTTTGTATCAATGCTGAATTTCTTGAACTTCTTAGCTGCGCTTAACGGGATTGCATAAAAGAATGTTCTTGTTCATGGGAATTGTATATGTGAATTATAGTGTTTGTTCAAGGATGTATGCAGCTTGCTCTCATATGTTCAGAAGAAAGAGCAATAGATGATGGCTGACAGGGAGGGAGGGAGGGAAAGAAAGAAATGGCAGTGTGACAGCATGTTAAAGTTGATGGATCGGGGTATCGGGGGAGGGGGGTCAGGGTATGCTGTGTATGGGGTTTGTATTGTTTTTGCAACTATTCCTGTAACTTTGAATTTATTTCAAAATAAAATTAAAAAAAAAAAAAAGAGGTAGGGTCCCAAACTAGAGTGCGAAGAACCCTACACCAATCCCAGGGATTTGTAGGCCCATACCAGAGAGGGACTGTGGGGAATCTGAGCTGAAGGGCTGGACTTGTGCAACAGCCCCAGGGTATTATAGTTGCAGCCACGGGAAAGGCTGGGAGTTCTGGGTCTTAAAGCCATCTTCCTTGCCTAACTGCACACAGCAACCTCCCACCTCAGGGCCGGAGGTCCCAACTGCAAACGGAAAACTGGTGCGCTGATTAGACCTCCAAAAGGTTTAGAACCCCACTCGCTACACAGATGAAGTTGGGGAGAACTGGCTTGAGGGTAATAGGTGGCAAGCGGGGGGGGGGGCGCCATCTGCTGGTAGGTCAGGGAAAGTGCATTCCACCAAACTGTAGCTCTGTCAAATTATAGATAATTGTTGAAATAAGCCTGCATATCCTAAAAGAACACTATCAGGAAAAGCAAATGCCAAAAAAAAAAAAAAAAAAAAAAGATAAGCAAATGCCAAGAGACCAAAAAACAGAAAATTTTAAACCATATGAAGAAACCAGAAGACATGGATAACCCCAACGCCCACATCAAAAAACCAGAGAAGACACAGAACCTGGAGCAATTACTCAACGAAGTAATCATAAACAACAAGATCATGGCTCAGGATATAAAGGACACCAAGAAAACCCTAGAAGAGCATAAAGAAGAATTTATAAGAGTAAATAAAAAAATAGATAAGCTTATGTAAATAAAAGAAACCGTTGACCAAACTAAAAAGATCCTGGAAGGAGGGTCAAGATGGTGGCAAAGAGACAGGTGGAATTTAGTTAGTCCCCTGGAACAACTAATAAACAACCAGGAACAACTAGTAAATAATCTAGAACTGCTGGGAGACAATCATGACTGTCCACACAATGTACACCAACCTGATTGGGTGGAATGACTGAGATCGCGGCATAACACTGTAAGTAAAAACTGCATAACTGCACCAGCAGCCCCCTCACCTCATGGCAGGCTGAGCTGCAAGACCTTACTATAGGAGAAAGCATTCCCAGAGCAAGCGAATATACCTCAGCCCTGCTCCAACTGAGTTTGAATTAACAAATGTGAACTGCTCAATACAAGCTACAAACATAGACAAACCCCTAACAAGCAGACAGAGGCTTTCAGAGATGACTGACATTAAAGAGCTAGAAAATGCCTGTGCCCCAGGAAAGGGAGCCCAGAAGACCAGGTGCTCTCTCTGACCGATAGGTGAAACTGGGGGGTCATGGACTGGCTCTGAAAGGGGGCTTTCTTTCCCTTTCTCTCTCTCTCAACTTGAGTGCCTCTGTGGAGAGATCCTCAGCCATTTTCAGTTTGCAGTGCTCCAACCAGACAGGGGTGGAGATAACAGAGTCAGAGAGACAAAGGAGCAATTCAAATGCAGAAGATAACTCCCTAGAAAGTGGATCTTCCCTAAGAGGAAGGAGGTGGGGCCCAGCTCTAGTGCCTACCCTCCCTTCAGAACTCAGACCCCAGGACCTGGGGGAAAACAGCCAAAACAGAAACTACCTAAGCTGACAACTAAAGGGGCCACACCTCCTTACACCAAGCGGGAGGAACAGGCTGACAGGAGCCACCTGCTGGGCAGGTTAGGAAAAGCACAGCGGCTACAGGCCTCACAGCAAAATCTGTCAATCTTCTAAGATACACTTCAGGGAAACCTGAAACTGAATATAATCCCATTTTGAGACCTGAACCCATTGTAGTCTGGGAAAATCTGATTGGGATAACCAAGGAAACCAGATGCCTAGACAACAGAAAACTACAAATTACACTAGGAAAAAGGATCCCTGCCTCACACCCTATACAAAAATTAACTCCAAGTGGATCAAAGATCTAAATATAAGAACCAGTACCATAAAACTTCTACAAGATAATATAGGGAAATATCTTCAAGATCTAGTAATAGGAGGCAGCTTCTTAGACCTTACACCCAAAGCACAAGCAAGGAAAAAAAAAAATAGATAAATGGAACACCTCAAAATTAAAAGCTTCTGTGCCTCAAAGGACTTTGTCAAAAAAGCTGAAGAGGCAGCCAAATCAATTGGAAAAAAGATTTGGAAACCATATATCTGATAAGAGACTGATATCCAATATATACAAAGAAATCCTACAACTCTATGACAAATACTACAAACAGCGCAATTATAAAACGGGCAAAAGATATGAAAAGACATTTTTTTGAAGAGGAAATACAAATTGCTAAAAAAACACATGAAAAAATGTTCATCTTCACTATTAGAGAAATGCAAATCAGACCACAAAGAGATATCATCTCACACCAACAGGAATGCTTCCATTAAACAAAAAGGAAACTACAAATGCTGGTGAGGATGTGGAGCAACTGAAACTCTTACTCAATGCTGGTGGGAATGTATAATGGTACAGTCACTGTGGAAGACAGTTTTGGTGGTTCCACAGAAAACTAAATATCAAGTTGCCCTATGACCTGGCAATATACCCAGACAATCTGAAAGCGGTGACATGAACAGACATTTGCACACCAATGTTCATAGCAGCATTATTCACAATTTCCAAAAGAGGGAAAAAATCCAAGTGTCTTTCAACAGACGAGTAGATAAACAAAATGTGGTATATACATACGATGGAGTATTATTATTCAGCAGTAAGAAAGAATGAGGTGGCAGACAAAGGCAAGTGTGCTTTACCCCTCATCTCGGGATCTGGGCTCTTTCCAGTATTGCGCCTGCCTTAGAGCCAGGGTTGCAGCTAACTGAGCTGACCCTAAATTCCCAGGGATAAAATTCAAAGTGAATCTGGACGGATTCTTGCCAAGTGGCAAGTACATTCTGGGATTTCTAGTATCTCTTTAGTGTCTTGGTCAGACTAAGATTCCTGGCCCCTCCTATTCTGAGAGGCTCTCTGTTTTAAGTCTGATATTCCAAGACAGTCTGGTTTGTGACCCTAAAATGAATTTGATTCCCAGACCCGAATCTCATCTCCCTTGGAACACTGGCACTTCCTGTCCTTGTGAGGTTGGAAATAGAGACATAGAAGAACCCAGAAAGAACCAGCCTTAGATTTGCATAGCCATAGCAGTTGTTGATCAAACCCCTGCCCAGAATGAGCCAGACTTGGTGATGTCATCACCACCAGAAGCTGCCACAGACCGGGTGACAGTGGAGGGTTTGGGCCTCAACATGAGCTAAGGCAGCCACGGGCAGGCTGCCCAAGAAAAGCCATTCATTGGGGAGCTTGTGAGAGCGATGTCGGGGTATGAGACAACTGGCCAGATATGAGGAATTCTGTCTCCACCTTTCTGGAAACAGCACCAATCCCTTCTTTCTCCACGCTGCAAATTCTGTGCTGCTCTCACACCTGGCCCTTACCACAGGTGACATTTGTGATGTTTTCCTGACCTCACAGAATCCCAGAGTGACGGTTCATAAAGGATTTCCAAGGTTATCTACTTCCAATTCATTTGAAAGCTTTAAACAAATTGGTCCTGAAAGGGTCACTGACTTGTCCAGGGACATTTTTTTGTTTGTGATGGAGCCAGGAGGAAAATACAGTACCCTTCACTCTCTCACAGAAGACTGCCAACTTGATGATCTCTTAGAATAGAGCCAGGAAAACAAACACAAACATTTGTGGAAAATTTTGCTCACCGCTAACAATACATTGGCTTCAGAGGAAGATAAACATCTAGGAACACCTTGCAATCCAGGCATTGACATTCAAGAAAACCACCCTGTAACTGTGACACTGGAGAGCCTACTTCCCTAGGTCTCATACCATTGGTCCCTCTCTGTAAATCTTTAAGAAAGAAGGATGATGAGTTTAATGAATATGAGTTATGGCTCTTTAAATATTAGAGAAGAGGGAAATTATTCTGAAGAAAAATTTTATGAATATAATAAAAATGAAAGTTCTAAGCTATCAGAAGGAAATTAGTGAACATTAGACAGTTCAGATATTGGGGCAAGCTTTTGAAGATAATAAATATCGAAAAGTTTTCCGTGAACAAGGCTACCCTCATTACACAGAAGAATGCCCATACAAAAGAGAATCCTTATAATAAATTTGAAAAAAAAATACATCACATATTAACCCTTATTGTCTCACAGAAAATTCTCCCAGAGGAAAACAGTAATTATGAATTTAATGAATCTGAAGGTAATGAAAATGGGAGAGATTGCTATAGGGTCAATCAGTTTCAAAAAACTAAAGGAGGAAAAACTTCCAGCAAAAAAAAATCAGACTTCAGAGAACTCACCCAAAGCAAAACCCATTGAATATTTTTAAAAAACTTCAGTGATAATTCAGCAATTAGAGTACACAAGAAAACTCACACAATGGGGGATTATAACACATACAGGGAAACCTTTATCTCCCAATCAGCCTTCAATGCACATCAAGAACCCATGTAAGGTCAAAACCTTATGAGAGGAATGAAGGCAGGAAATCTATGAAGTCATCCCTCATTGTACATAAGGGAACTCATACAGGTGAGAAAAACCTATGAATGTAATGAATGTGGGACAACTATCTCCTGGAAATCAGGCCTTAAAATACATCAGAGAATGCATGCAATAAAGAAGAAACCCTATGAATGCAATGAAAGTGGGAATGCTTGTAGTCAGAAGTCATACTTCAAAGAACTCACACAAGAGACAAACCTGATGAATGTTGTCATATTCACTGGAATAAGACACATTTTAAAGCCAGAAAAAATCTGCATAATTAGGAGGACAGCATCAATTTTTTGTGTGGATGTTCTCCGAGCACTTAAGAGTTTGTCATTTTCAGTATGTATGTGTGCCTGCCACTTAGCTGTTTATCCTATACATGTAATGAGAACCCAATATCACTGCGGTAGGAATTGTGTACTCTTATTATTGTAACATAAGCTATCAATTTCCACAAATATATTAATAACAAATAAATCCTTTACTGGAAATACTTGAAAAGTTCAAAGTTGTCTTCCAGCATTTGTATATGGGAGAGGCCACTATTACTAAACTGCCTCTTCAGCAAAGACAGTACTTTCTGCAATCTTTTGTATTGAATCAGGGTCAGCAAAGCATGTAGTGTAAACAGTATTTATATAAAATATGCAACGATCACATGCAACAGTTACTCAAAGGACAAACCTGATTAATTTTAAGAAAGCTGTGAACAGTGATGCTCAGGAATAAAGTCAACCCTCTCCTCCATATTCCTGATATGCTTCAATGAGGTGCTTCCATAGGATGGATTCTGTAAATCTTAATTCTCTGTAACCCATACTGTCTACATTTCTTTTTTTATAGTATATTCTGCAAATTTCTTTCTCATGTTTACATGACACAGTGGTTGAAAACATGCACTTGCAGCCAGGGTATCTATGCAGAAATCCCAGCTCACTGTGGGATTTTAGGTAGGACACTGAAATTCTGTACCTTAGTTTCCTCATCTGCAAAATGGGGATGATATCACCTACCTCATCAGATATTTTGAAGATTGAAGAAGTTATCTACCTAAAGCAAATGGAAGAATGTCTGACATATGGCAAGTGTTACATTCATATGAAGTACTGTTGTTATTACTACACCAGCATCATAACCAGTATTTCTTAAATTTATGGAGGAAAAAAAAGTAGAAGGTTGAACAGATTCCATTAGTTACCTCTCCAGGACCTACTCCCTCCTCACTGTTAGAGCCATCCCACCCTCAGTGATGTAGGGATAAATCTTTAGCCTGTACTAAACATGAAAATACACCCTCCAAATATTTGTCTCGCTCAGAGTAGTGCTTCTCAACCCTTTTCTCATTATCACTCTCCCCAAAGAGCTGCTTTAGATATTTTTCTTATTTGACCCTGTTCTAGTTTGTTAATGCTGCCGGAATGCAAAACACCAGAAATGGACTGGCTTTTATAAAAGGGGGTTTATTTGGTTACACAGTTACAGTCTTAAGGCCATAAAATGTAGAAGGTAACGCATCAACAATTGAGTACCTTCACTAAAGGATGGCCGATGGTGTCCAGAAAACCTCTGTTAGCTGGGAAGGTACGTGGCTGGCGTCTGCTCCGGAGTTCTGGTTTCAAAATGGCTTTCTACCAGGACATTCCTCTCTAGGCTTCAGCTTCTCTCCAAAATGTTACTCTCAATTGCTCTTGAGGTGTTTGTACTCTCTTAGTTACTTTGCAGCAAAAGTCTGCTTTCAATGGCCGTCTCCAAAATGTCTGTAAGCTGCAGCTCCTGTCTCAGCTATGTGCATTCTTCAAAGTGTCCCTCTTGGCTGTAGCAAGCTCACTCCTTCTGTCTGAGTTTACATAGTGCTCCAGTAAAGTAATCAAGGTCCATACTGAATGGGCGGGGCCACACCTCCATAGAAACTATCCAATCACAGTTATCACCTACAGTTGAGTGGAGCGCATCTCCACGGAAACACTCAGAGAATTACAATCTTATCAACACTGACACATCTGCCCACACAAGATTACATCAACGATAATGGTGTTTTGGGGGACACACTACATTCAAACCAGCACAGCCCCCATCCCAATATTTTCATACCAAAGATGTATTATATATTTATGTTCTGTATATTTGTGCTTTATATGAAAAAAAAAAAAAAAGTTTTATTTAAATCCCTACCACTCCAAGGAGCAATTTTTGCCTCCTTGGGGGCAATATTATCCCTTTTGAGAATCCATGGCTTAGAGTGTAGTTGTGACTCAGCTGTGACCGGGGAGACCTTTCAGGGAAGTTTGTGGGAGTTTCTTCAACGATCAAATAAATTACCCATTATAACATTGCATAAAGGAAGTATTTCTGCTTCATGAGCTGCTACCATCAGCACAAAGTTTATTCCTTTGGGAACTTAGCACAGTGTCCACAGTGTGTCCCACGTAAAATGTATGAATCACTTTAAATTGAGTTAAACTTCTAAACAAACAAACAAACAAACAAAAGGAGGAATGAGGTCCTGAAACATGTGACATGGATGAACTCTGAGGACATAATGCTGAGTGAAGTAAGTCTGACACAAAAGGAGAGAAACTGTATGATTTCATTAATATGAATCCCCTAGATAATGTAAAATCAAGGTGTTAAAAGTGTAGAATATAGCGGACCTAGAGACAGACAGAAGGTAGAGAAGGGGGAGTGGTTACCTAATATTTACAAACCTGTTAATGAGGATGAACTTAAAAGTATGGGAACAGACAGTGGTAATTATAGTTTGTTAATGGAATTATAAGTAACAGTGCCATACTGAAGGCGAACATTATTGAAAGGGGTTATTTAAAGTCATGTATTTCACAGATTAGCACTAGAAATAAAAACAAGTGGTTGCATGATCTACTTCAAAGGTATAACACTTGTACAAAGAGTTAACAATAGAGTGGTATGTGGGCAAAACCACCTATTGCATGCTATGGACTATATTTAATAGGAATACTTTACTAGTACCACATCAATTCTAGGGCTAAATAATTGGGGGGGGCTGTATAAGAGCTATGGGGTGATGGGGGTTATGATAATTGTCTAAAATTGAGAGTAATGATGACTGTACAACCAAGTGAGGATAATGTGAGACACTGTTTATTTTGGATAGAATACATGCTATGTGAAAACAGGGACCCCCTACTTAAGTCAAACACTGGATCTTGAGGCATGCTCTTATGAAACTTACTTTTTTTTTCTTTTTAATTCAGTTTTATTGAGATATATTCACATACCATACAATCATCCACGGTGTACAACCAACTGTTCATAGTACCATCATATAGTTCTGCTCTAAAGACTCTCCACTATGTACTCTCCCAGAAGTCATTATACACAAACCTCAATTAGCAAGACTGAAACAGTGCCTGCAAAGCCCTCCTGAAACCATTAACTTAATGGGAACTTTTAAGCTGCTCCAGTATAGTCCTTAAATTCACTCAAGGCATGGCATACTTCTGGCTATAACTTCACGTAACTTTCAATCATAAAAGTGTTGACTGGTTCTCCTACCTTGTTCCTAACATCCTTCATAATGTCCAAAGACAATCCACAGTTGTGTACTGATTTTTATGTCCTTAACATTTCCTTTAGTGTTCTATTTGTGCTCTAAGTCAAAATTTATTACTATCAAATTTTAAAAGCCATTAGGGTCAAAACAATTCAACACAACACAAAATAAATAGCAAGGGATGCCACACTTTACTCAGAATGATGAGACAGAAATCTAATGGGCTAAACAGTATAGATTGCTAAGGTCCACTAAGCAAAAGAATATATTACGGTCTGCTGTAGTTCTCACTTACTAAGAAACGTTATCACATTCAGAGCACAGAAAACAGATCTATTGATCAAAGGATACTGTGATATAATCCTACATATGTATATTTTTGGGGGATAATTTTTCAGACATGAATAGCATTGTAACAAATTAGTGCTACAGGAGGCATTCAACAGGATATAAGTATTTCTGTTATCACAGGTCATCAACAGCTATCCACATGTACACAAGATCAATGATGCCCCCAAGCCGATAGGTCTGTACTAGAGTGGTGGTGGTGGAGGCAGTGTCCCTGGAGAGGACCCCACAAGTGCTAGCCCTGGGGAACCTTACTCTGGACTGGTTCCACTCAGCTCTGCACCAGAAATTGTAAGCAAGGACTTGAAAATAGGTCTGATGGAGACAGGGACCAAGCTTCAGTCACACTGTAATGTATTTACAAAGGTGCACATGCACAAATATCTGCCCTGCAAGTTCTCCACTGAGGACATCAACAAGCACCTATGACTACCAGCTAATATCCAGCTGTCTGAGGACTACCTTGAGAAGCTGATTCTCAGTAGAATCCATCTTTGGCAAGGCCCTCAGCTACTACCTCCTCTATATCAGGCTGTCTGAGAGGCCGGAGACCTACATCAAGCTGGGAAAGCTGGGCAAAGTCATATATGCCACTCTCTATAAAAGCAAAACCAAGCTAATAGACAACCTTGAGGCACTCAAAGAAATCAAGGAAGGTGTTCTCACTCAAGGACATCAACATCAACATACTACACAACATTATCTACATGGAGATGTCCCTCATCCTTGTCTATGAGTACCTGGACAAGGACTGAAGTAGTACTAGATGACTGTGGGAACATCAACAATACGTACAACATGAAACTGCTCCATGGCCTGGTCTACTGCTACAAGCAGAAGGGTTACACTGAGACCTTGAGCCCTGGAACTGCTCAAGGAGAGGGGAGACCTCAAGCTGGCTGACTTTGGTCTTGCCCAGGCCAAGTCAATCCCAACGAACACACACTCTCATGAGGTGATGACACTGTGGTACTAGCCCCCAACATTCTGATCAGAACCACAGATTATATTACAGAGACTGACGTGGGGCATTGGTTGCATCTTCTATGAGATAGCCACAGGCTGGCCCCTCTTTCCATGCCACACAGTGGAGGAATAATTACATTTCATATTCCATATCTTGGGAACCCCAACTGAGGAGACATGGCCAGGCATCCTATCCAAAGAAGAATACAAGATATACAACTACCCCAAGGACCAAGCCAAGGCCGTTTGAGCCATGCATCCTGACTTAACAATAACAGCGGTGATCTGCTCACCAAGCTGCTACAGTATGAGGGTCACAACTGCATTTCCACAGAGGGCACCATGAAACATCCATTCTTGCTCAGTCTCACTGATCGGATTCACAAACTTGCTAAGACTACTTCTATATCTGTACTAAAGGAAATTCAGCTACAAACAGGGACCAGCCTTTGGTCTATGGTGATGTCTGACACAGACAGGCCAGCTTTTTGCCTGGTAGACAAAGAGTTCTAAGCTGAGTTCTAAGGCACAGACCCAGGGCCCAGCAGGCAGCTGCTGGAGGGATGTCACATTCCTCACAGGGCATCCCCAACTATATCTACCTGCTTGCTACCTGCCTATCTGCCTGACCTATGCTTGCCTGCCCACATGTTCCCTGCCCAATCATTGGCCTATCTGCTAACAAAGCTCTCATCATTCCTTTAAAAGAAACAGAATTGGATTCATAGCAGCATTATTCACAATAGCCAGAAGGTAGAAACAACCCAGGTATTCATCAAGAGATAAATGGATAAACAAAATGTAGTCTATACAGTCACAATAAGGAATGAAGTTCTGATATATATTACAAGATGCATGAACCTTGAAAACATCATGCTAAGTGAAATAAGACAGACCCAAAAGGACAAATACTTTATAGGTCCACTTATACGAAATACCTACAATAAACAAATTCATAGAGACAGAAAGTAGACTAGAAGTTACCAGGAGTTGGGGTAAGGAGGAATGGAGAGTTACTACTTAATGGGTCAGGATTTCTGTTTTGGGTGATGAAAAAGCTTTGGTAATGGATGGTGTTTTAGTTTGCTAATGCTGCAGAATGCAAAACACCAGAGATGGATACGCTTTTATAAAATGGGGGTTTATTTCACTACACAGTTACAGTCTCAAGGCCACAAAGCGTCCAAGCAATCAGGTACCTTCACCGGAGAATGGCCAATGGCGTCTGGAAAACTTCTACTAGCTAGGAAGGCAGCTGGCATCTGCTCCAAAGCTCCTGCCTCAAAACGGCTTTCTCCCAGGACGTTCCTCTCTAGCAAGCTTGCTCCTCTTCAAAACATCACTCCCAGCTACACTCAGTTCCTCTCTTTGAGTCAGCTCATTTATATAGCTCCACCAATCAAGGCCCACCCTGAATGGGCGGGGCCACGCCTCCATGGGAACATCTCATCAGAATCATCTCCCACAGCTGGGTGGGGCACATTCCAAGCAAATCCAACCAGCACCAAAAATGTCTGCCCCACAAAACTACAAAGACAACGGCATTTGGGGGACACAATACATTCAAACCGGCACATTCCACCCCCTGAACCCCAAAATGACATTATCTTTCCAAATACAAAATATATTCATTCCATCACAATATCACAAAAACTTAAATCATTTCAGTAACAAAACTTAAGTACAAAATCCCATCAAAATTAATTTAGGCTTGGTCAGTCCTAAGGCATAATTCCCCTCTAGCTGTGGATCTGTGAACCTAGAACAAGTTATGTGCTTCCAATATACAAAGGAAAGACATTCATAGGATGAACATTTCCATTGCCATAAGGAGAAACAGTAAGGAAAACAGGGTTAACAGGAACAAAACTGTTCCTAAAACCCGCAGGACAAACTCCATTAGATTTCAAAGTCTGAGAGTCATTAACAAAACAACGTTGCATCCTTGGGGCTTGAGAGAGCCGGAGCCTAACCCTTCCCAAGGGCCTTTTTGGCAGCCGTTTCTTCTCCAAATGCTAGGGTGAGTGCTCCAACATATCCACACATTGAGGAGACCACCTTCTTGGCTCCACCCTCCTCAAACACGCTCAACCCCTTCAGAACAGTGAGGTGGCAGCCAGGCTCTCCCCAATTCCCTGGAAATGTGCTCCACCCTCTTTGGGACCTGAGGTGGCAAAACTCTTCCAGAGCATCGAGGCGGAAAGCCCGCCCTCGACCTCCAGGGCAAACTCACCCTTTCCATGCGTGTGGGCTGCTCCGCTCTCCCAGCCCGAGACCTCCTGACTCCAGACCTCAACCTCCATGGCTCTGTCTTTGAAGAGATCTTTCCTTTAATTTTTTCCTTGTCTGTCTCCTCCAGTCCAGACCGGCAATGGCTCTGTCTATAAAGATCTCGCAAAAATTCTGTTGGCTTTGCATGAAGCACACAGGGGTCAAAGCCATTAGACAATAGGACTTTCCACAAATCCTTTCTGGATAATTCCATCTCCAATCTTGGCTTGTACTGAAATGGCCGCTGGGTTCCGTGTTTGGTTACATCCTCATGTTGGGCTATAGCTTCAGGGATTCCACCCCTTGGAAGCTCGTAATTTTCCAAGCCATCAGCTTCTGGTTTCTACTCTGATTAGATTCAGAGGCACTAATGACTCCATTTCCAATAATCAAGAGGGTACTAACAGTCCATGGCAGGAGTCGGCAAAGGAAATAGGCAAAATAGCACCATTTGATTCTCCTAATTGTGCTCTAGTACGAAGCGAGGCTCTGGGTGACAGTGTTTTCGACACTTTCACGGAGTTTTGCAGTATTAAGAGGTATAATGATGTTGGCTGGCTGCTCTTAGATACTTTGGATACAGTTGTAAGAGAAAGGGATGAGCTAAAGGCTTCAAATTCAAAACTTAAAAGCCGAATGACAGATGTAAAGGGTTCCATCTGTGCTGTGAAAGAAAATCTTATTTCCTGTGCCCGCAGACTGGAGGTTTCTGAAAATCAGACGCAGTCTCTTATTGTGCGAGTAGCACATTTACATCATAAACTAAAATCTCAACCTCTCAGAATGTCTGCTGTTAAAGTAAAGGCATTGATTGGAAAAGAATGGGATCCGGAAACTTGGGATGGGGACATATGGATTGATAATAATGACAGTGAGGACATTGGAACCCTGGATTCTGCTGGGTCGTTGTTAGATTTACCTGTAGAGGGCTGTCCTGGGGAAACAGCTTCTCTGCCTCCAGTCTGCCCTAAGGAGCCTGCCACCCAACCCCCACCTAAGGAGATTAACCCTTCAATGCCTGCTAATCTTGTAATCACCTCCCCTGAGGAAGCAGCCCTCACTCTTTTGTCTGGAAAGATTAATCCTGTTTTAAGAGATGAAAATGCAACAGAGTGCCCTGAGGTGAATGGCTTGAGAGATAATTCTAACTCTTTTCATGACCCACCCCACTTCCGGTACCAAAATCTGTTTTAGTTTGCTAATGCTGCAGAATGCAAAACACCAGAGATGGATAAGCTTTTATAAAACGGGGGTTTATTTCACTACACAGTTAGTCTTAAGGCCACAAAGCGTCCAAGCAATCAGGTACCTTCACCGGAGGATGGCCAATGGCGTCTGGAAAACTTCTACTAGCTAGGAAGGCAGCTGGCATCTGCTCCAAAGCTCCGGCCTCAAAACGGCTTTCTCCCAGGATGTTCCTCTCTAGCAAGCTTGCTCCTCTTCAAAACATCACTCCCAGCTGCACTCAGTTCCTCTCTTTGAGTCAGCTCATTTATATAGCTCCACCGATCAAGGCCCACCCTGAATGGGCAGGGCCACGCCTCCATGGGAACATCTCATCAGAGTCATCACCCACAGCTGGGTGGGGCACATTCCAAGCAAATCCAACCAGCACCAAAAATGTCTGCCCCACAAAACTACAAAGACAATGGCATTTGGGGGACACAATACATTCAAACCGGCACAGATGGTGATGATGGCAAACATAATTAATGCCACTGAACTGGAGACCTAAAATATTCACAATAGCAAAAAATATGGATACAGCCCAAATGCATACAATGGAGTATTCAGCCATATAAAGGAATACTGATACATGCTACAATGTGAACAAAACTCAAAAATAATACTAACTGAAAGAACCAGACAAGAAAGTTCACTTATTATATAATTCCATTTACATGAAATATCCAGAGTAAAAATATCCAGAAAAAAATCCAGAGAGAGAATGCAGACTGGTGGTTGCCAAGGGACCAGGGGGAGGAGGAAATGGGGAAAGTTATTTACAGGTTCAATATTCTTCTGGGGTGATGAAAAATTTTTGAAACTAGAGATGTGGTAGTTATACAATATTGTGTAATAAATGTCACTGATTTTTCACTTTAAAACGGTTAATTTCAATGTTATGTGAATTTTACCTCAACAAAAAAAAGAACTGAAATAACGTATTCTTTTGAAACAAGTATATACATTTGCACATACAATTCAAATGTAAATAAAGTTTTAAAAATCTGTCATACCTGGTAAAGTCCGGTGGTACAGGTGTGGTAACAAAGGATGCCATGGGCTTTCGATGAACTTGCTGAAACATCATGAGAATCTCTGAGCTCTTAGATATCAATTCACTCTTACTACAAGACCGCAACTGTGTGAGGAGAAACATTATCTGAATACACAAAATTACTATTCACATTAACTTAAGTCTTTCCATAAAGAAAGAAAATAAGAATTATTCTGGTTATATAATTGAAAAAAAATGAGACAAAGAAAAATAAAATGACTCTCAAAGTGGATTTAGAGTTAAGAATCTATAAAGACTCTTGATCTTTATTTATTTATTTATTTATTTTGATTTAAGGCAAATCAGGCCCAAGGGTAAAGGACGATACTGACTGGGTTTTAAAACTACAACTTATGTGTCACACCAAGGGAGATGTTTATCTAGTACAGGATCTATATTTTCTGTAGCACGAGATAATTTAACTTGTACGATCAGTTTGTTTGAACACCATAGGTGCAGGGAACAGTGAATGGGAGGTGGGATTTGGTGAGTTTGTACACGCTGGGGTGAAATCCCGACACATCCCAGAGTGATATGGGCAGGTAGTATAAGTGTATTTGCGGTTCCCTCCTTCCCCGCCTTCTCTCTTCCCCAAGGAGTTGGGAAGAAATGCAGAAGTGTTGGACTTCCCCACCTGGCTATTGCTGATTTTCCCCCAAACATTTAGGACTGCCAATTTAATGGGCTTTCCCCTGTGAGGCTAGTGACTGCAAGGAAGAGGCTAAGACCACTTATAATTGTGCCTAGAAGTCCCGCCCAGAGAGCCTCTGTGTTGCTCAGTTGTGGCCCCCTCTCTAAGACCACTCGGCAGGTAAACTCACTACCTGCCCCTCTACATGGGATATGACTCCCAAGGATAGAAATCTCCCTGGCAACGCAGGAAATGACTCCTGGAGATGAGCCTGGACCCAGCACTGTGGGACTGAGAGGATCTTCTTGACCAAAAGGCGGAAGAGAAATGAAACAAAATAAGGTTCCAGTGGCTGACAGATTTCAAATGGAGTCGAGGTCACTCTGGAGGGTATTCTTATGCACTATATAGATATTACGTCTTAGTTTTTAGTGTGTTGGAAGGGCTACAGGGAAATACCTAAAGCTGTCGAACTGCAACCCATTGACCGATTCTTGAAGATGATTGTATAACTATGTAGATTGCATAGTGTGACTGTGTAACTGTGAAATCTTTGTGGGGAGGCACTACCTTTATCCAATGTATGGCCAGATGAATGGAAATGCGGATAAAAATTAGATGAAGAATAGGGTGGGATGGAGGGGATGGAAAGAGTTAGGGGTTCTTTTTTACTTTTATTTTTATCTGGAATAAGGAAAAGTTTCAAAAATTGATTCTGGTGACGAACACACAACTGTATGATGGTGCTTTAAATAACTGATTATACACTGTGGATGCTGTACCGTGTGTGAATGTATCTAAAACTGTATTTAAAAAAGTAAATGAACAATGGGGGTGGGGGGAATGGAGTGTTTTGAATGTTCTTTTTTTCATTTTTATTTTACTTTTTGGAGTAATGAAAATGTTCAAAGTCTGTGGTGATGAAAGCACAACTATAAGACAATACTGTGAACTGACTGTACACTTTGAATGACTGCATATTATGTGATTATATCTCAATAAAATTACATTAAAAATCATAAAAAAGAATATAAATTAGATTTTCATTCTAATTTGAATGAAATTAAAATTCATTCAACTCATTCAATTTCATTAAATTCACTAAAAAAGTATACTTGATTTTACTGCATTCTTCTCTCCTCATATTTTAAAGATCAATTTTAAGCAGTTGCAAATATACACTCAAACTGGTAGAGTGAAGCCATCATGTATATTAATGAATAAAGCCATACAGGTTGAAAGACCTTGAGTGTTTCTAAAATAGCAGACCAGAGAAAAGAGAAATATTAAGATCTAACAAAAACACACAAAAAATCAATTTGGGAAACACTACTTTAAAAGTTATATCAAAGGTAAAAATTGAGAAATCCAACTTCACTAAAATAAGCATAGTAGTTAAAAGACCACTGATGTGTTCAAAAGAAGTGATTTGAATTCCTAATTCTGCCATTCACTAATTACATGAATCGGGGTGAAAATCTGTGCAACTATTTATGTGTCCAACTGGAATAATAATATATACCACTGCTTGCTCCACTGGGTTTGTTATAAGGATCATGAGTTAATACAGATGAGTTTGTAAACTATAAAGCATCATATGGACGATAATGTTAGAAAGGAAATAAATAAAAGGAGAGTCTTAATAGATACTTAACTCTCAAACCTACAACAATTGGGTTTATATTTTTATGATCACAGTTGATTTTAGTTTACCAAGAATAATGATACCCTATGATTTGGATCCACAACAACACATTGGCAACAGATAATATGTAGGAAAAAACAAGTAACTGAATATTTTGTCATTCATTTTATTGTCAGCCCTTGCCCAGAATATTAATGTTTTTTAAATAATTGACTTAAAATGATTTAATATTATTTGAGTATCACCTTCTAAGGTATGTTATGATTAAAATCACAAGATATATATGCATTTAAGTTTAATTTATATTTTTCATTAAACCTGTATTGAATTTTTACTATGGGATACCTTTGTGGACCCCAATTCCTCCCTCCGTTTCCTCCAAAGTTAACTCACTCCATCAACTTCAGTTTATCATCACCATATAGGTTTTTCTAAGATTATTGTGTGTATATACATCCATAAACAACATACACAATTGTTTTGAATGTTCCCAAACTTTACATAACTACTATCACAATCTGTCTGACCATGCAGCCTACTGTATTCACGCAACTCTGCTTTTGAGATACAACCAACATCGATATTCGTTGATGTACTTTATTCAATTCAAAGGTTTTAAGGAATTACACTGTACACATGCATCACAATTTATCTTTTCATCAATGGACACTTAGGATGCTTTCTATTTTTCACTATTAAAAATAACACTGGAGTGAAGAATCCAGTGCACCTTGTACACCTAAATAAGATTATCTGGGGTATATTACTTAAGACTGAAATTACTGAGTAGAAACACTGAAAATTTCAGGAGATATCAGCAACTTGCTCTCCAAAGTAGCTTGCAGATAAATGGTTCAACCAGCATGTAAAAGTTCTCTTTGTTGTACACCCTTGCAACATTTGATACTTTATTAATTTTTGCCAATCTAATGTACTTAAGAAGGCATTTTATTGTGGTTTAAATTTATATTTCCTGGATTACTAGTGAAATTTCATGTTTACTGGTCATCAGGGCATCCTCTTCTGCAAACTGTTCAAATGACCTGCTCACTTTTTATGACATTTTCTGGCTACTTATGTTTGACTTTTATTTCTTTATCAATTCTGGATGCCAATTCTTGTTCAGTTATAGGAGTAATAAATAACTTCAACCAGATTGTGGCTTGTCAACGCAGTTGAAGATTTTCTGTTTGAAGTTCAACGAGTTTTTAATTTTCATGCCCTCAAAAATTTTGTCCTATATTTTGTTTCTACTGTCTTAAGAAATCCTTCCTTAGCCCATGTCAAAGATATTCTCCTCTAAAAATAATCAAATTTGGATCTTCAGATGTAGGTCTTTAGTCCACTTGGAACTAACACTTGTGTATAGTGTAAAATTGTATCTCAATTCTTGTGTTTGTGGTTACTTCAAAACTTTTTAACATGCATATCTAACTACATTTCTAATAAAGCAAAAATATTTCACTGTTTCCTACATCTAAATATAACAAGGACATTATCATGCTTTAACCACTTTCTATACAACTCTCACTAACTTAATACTGAGTTTTTTAATGTTTGATTGAAACAAATTTTTTAACTTATACAATTAGCAGTAAATAAAATTTACAAAATATTTTATCAATTTCTAAGCTGACATTTGTTTCGATGTCACACCATCCCTCTGAATAACATTTCCTACTAAACTACGATCTCAAAGTAATTCTTTAACAATTTTTAGTCTTTATATGTCTGAAAATGTACACTGGCCACAATCTTACATGATTTACCAAACATAAAATTCTACATTGATAATTTTTATTCATATTTCCAAAATATTTTTCCATTAACTTCTGGCTTTCATTATTGATGATAAGAAGAATTTAATCACTTTCCTTTTGTTTTCCTATAGGTAATCTGTTTTTCTTGCTGGAAATTTTAAGGTTTATCTCTATTCTTAATGGTCTCCCAGCTCCCCACAGAGTGTCAGCTATAGATTTATCTTTGGAGGCTGTTTTCAGTATGAATGATGTATTTTCCATCAATTTTTTCAAATTCTAAGATTAGTACTTTAAATACTACTTCTTTACCGTTCCTTCCATTCTCTTCTGGAAATACACACATACAAACCCTAATTATCTTCCACATCACTTAAGTACTCTTTCATATTATCTCTTTCTAGGATGAGTTCTTTTCTTTAGATTTTATGTGTTTCGAAATTTTGGTTTGTGATCTATCTTAAGAGGCTGAGGTTAGAGTTTTTTGGTTAATAGTTGCTTTTTTAAATTTTCTCTTTGGTGACTACCCCTGCTCCTAGTACCACTGTTGTGTTGCTTTAACATGCCCCTATCCCCATCCCTGCCAGTACAGAATCAGGTCTGATTAAAGCGTTAGTGGCACTTGCTTTACAATATTTGAGATACAGCAGAGCCAATCACCAAACCAAAAGGCAGGTTAATTCCGTTCCTGTGCTTCTGTGTTCCTATTTCTACAGAGCTACATATTCCTGCAATAAAATGAAATAAAAGGCATAAGTTTGAAGTATGTTTGAAGAGAAGTCAACACAGGAGATGAAGTGTAAACCCAATGTACCATTCTGATTGGTCAAGGTAATAAAGTTAAGTAAGCTCATAACTAAAGCTGAATACACACAAAAAAATTACACTAATTTTTTTATAAAAGCTTTTCCAGAGGGATATAAAAAATAACGTAAGAAAACAGCTTTGGTTCTACTCTTAATATTCGAATTGACCTCAGTATATTCCACATACAGGGTGGGGGGGGTGGAATCCTGCTTACAATTTAAAATAGTGGGAGACTTCAAGATAAGGAAGGAAATTTATATTTGTTTCTCTGGGAAAACGTATAATATCAGCAAAAACTTTTTATAATAAGGAATTAAAATCCCACAAGGATTAAAACAAAAAAAGGGATAACCACAAAATTTTGAAAACTGAAAAACCAATGAACAAATGGAAAAGCTGAATCTTTTTATCACTGGAAACAAAACACGGAAAAGTAACCCATTTACAACGCAGAAGACTCAAAAGGGTTAGCAATTAGCAGTACTGGATACTTCTGAAAGTAGCAACAAAGATGGGATTAAAAAAAACAGACAAGAAAACAAGCATAACAGAAGGACTAACTGACTATTTTAAAAAGTATTCAATCAGCTTCATTCGTATCTCTAATTGAAATCTGAACCCTTTTCAGCTTTTTTAACAGTTGCTGTATGGGGGAATACTGACATTCATAGCTGCCAAAGTCTGGCTCTGAGTGTCACACAGACACCCAAAGTACCAGGGACTGACCAGGTTATACACAAAGAGCTCAGCATCTCAGAATTTAGAGATAACCATTACAACTTAGGAAGACATGACTGCTATAAAAAGCTTACAACCTAGAGGCCCTTACAATTACCCATACTCTGACAACCTATGTTCTAAGATTGAATTCTCACGAGTTTGCACATTATACTTGGTCCATATTAGTGAGGCATTATGTTTGTCTTTTCGTTTCTGGCTTATTTTGCTCAAAATGCTATCCTCAAGGTCTGTTCACCTGGTTGCAGGCCTCACAACTTCAGTCGTTCCTGAAGCCACTCAACATTCTGTTGTACGCATACAACAGTTCACAATTCCATTCATAAGTCAATGCAAATCGTGAATACTGCTGCCATAAACACTAGTGTGCAAATATCCATTCATATCCCTGCTCTCAGTTCTTCCAAGTATATACCATGGGGGGATATTTACAGCAGCAAAAAGAGAAGTCTCAAATCAACAACCTTAGCCTACACCTCAAGTAATTAGAAAAAGAAGAGTAAATTAAACTAAAAGCAAATATAAGGCAAGAAATAAAAATCAAAACAAAAATAAAATAGAAAAACAATAGGAAAAAAACAATAAAACCATAACCTATTTCTTTGAAAAGATGAATAATACATAAACCTCTAGATAGACTTGATCAGGGAAAAAAAGAGAGAAGACACAAATTACTGTTACCAGGAAGGAGAGAGATGACTTGTCAAGTCAACAAATATTAAAAGAATAAGAGATAAATGAAAAGTAGTGTGGGATGGGGGGATGATCTGGGTGTTCTTTTTTACTTTTATGCTTTATTCTTATTCTTATTCTTTCTGGTGCAAGAAAAATGTTCAAAAATAGATTGAGGTGATGAATGTACAACTATATGATGGTACTATGAACAGCTGATTGTACACGATGGATGACTGTATGGTATGTGAATATATCTCAATAAAGTTGAATTTAATTAAAAAAAAAAGAATACAGGAATATTATGAGCTTATTTATGCCAATAAATTCAACAATTCAAATGAAATAGACCAATTCCTTGAAAGACTCAAACGACCAAAGCTCACTCAAGAACTAGTTAACATGAATTGCTAAATATCTACTAAAGAAAATGAATTGGTAGATGAAATCTGTAACAAAGAGAAAATGACACACAAAGGGCTACACTGGTAAATCCCACCAAACATGTAAGGGAAGAAAAAATACCAATTCCACACAACTTCTTCCTGAGAATTGAAAAAGGGCATACTTTCAAAGCAACACAATGATATTTTGAGAAAGGAAAGTGTCCAATATCCCTCATGCACACAGATGCACAAATTCTAAACAAAAATTTGGCTAATCACATCCAACACTATATTAAAAGTATTATATGTCAACCAAACTAGGGTTTATATCAGGAGTGCAAGGTAAGTTTAATATTTTTTTAAATGTTATTTATCATATTAATAAACTAAAAAAAAAGCACCAAACGTTTTAAATACACACAGAAAAAGCATTTGACAATATCCAACATTCATTTCTAATAAAAATTCTCATAACATACTCGGTGGTGAATAACTTCTAAGCAACACTGTCCTGGAAGTTCTGGCCAGTAAAATGGTAAAATGTAACAAGACTGGAAAGGGAAAACTCTTTATTCACAGATGACATCATTGTCTTTGGAAAATCCAAGGAATTTACAACTCAGCTACTAGAACTAATAAATAGGCTTAGCAAGTTGCAGGATGTAAGATCTCTCTCTCTCTCTCTCTATATATATATATATATAAATTACAAACAAATCAATCGTATAGACACAAGCAATCAGAAATTGAAAATTTAAAACATACCACTTACAATAACATCAAAAAAACTGAAATACCAAATAAATCTGACAAGATGTGAAAAACCTGTACCCTTAAAACTAAAAACAGAAAGAAATTACAGAAGACTTAAGTAAATGGAATGATATAAAAAGACACAGTATTTACATTTTACTTTTCACCAAATTGTTGTAAAGATCCAATGCAGGTGGAGGTGGCCTAAGGGTACACTGACTGAGGAACAGAATGGTAAACTGTGGTGTAAGCATACAATGGTATATTTAGCAACTACGAGAAGGACTGAAGCTGTGAGACACTCAACGAGGTAAATGGTTCCTGTAGACAGCATGTTGAGTGAAGTACGCCAGAAACCAAAGCAAACACTATAATGCCTCACCAATATGGACTAACTATAATGTGTAAACTCAGAATTGAATCTTAGAGCACAGCCTAACAGGGAAATGATTATTGTAATGGTCCCTAGATTGTAAGCTCTTACAGCAGTCAAATCTATTCCTGAATTGTAATGGCTATCTCCAAACTCTGAGGCGTTGATTCCTTAATGTATAAACTGATTGGTCTCCGGAACATTGGGTATCTGTGTTACACCTGAAACTCAGAGCTAGAGCTCAGCAGATACGAATATCAGTATTAATGCATAAAACAACTGTTAAAAAAAAAAAAAAAAGCTGAAATAGAGCCCAGACTTGAATTAGAGATATGAATAAAGCAGATATGGTTAAGGCTAGAGCAAATCGGGCCAAAGGGTAAAGGTTGAAACTTACTGAATTCAAACTTCAACTCCCATGTGAGACCAAGGGAAGAGATGTTTATTTGGGGTAGGACCTATATCTTCTAAACACTGTAACTTCTACAGTCAGTTTGTTCAAACACTATAATTACACAGAACTTTGAATAGGAAGTGAGCTATGGTAGGTATGTATAGATTAGAATGAAATAGCAACACATCCTAAAGTAATTTGGGTGGAGAATAAAAATATATATATTTGGGGGCCCCCTGAAGTGTACTCTTGGGGAAGAATGTAGAGGTGTTGGACTTCCTCACCTGGATTGTTGCTGATGTTCTCACAAACATTGGGACTGATGGCTTGATGTGCTGAGCCCTCTGTCTTGGGGCTGGCCCCTGTGAAGCTTGCTGCTGCAAGGAGACACTTAACCTGCTTATAATTGTGCCTAAGAGTCCCCCCTTGAGTACCTCTTTGTTGCTCAGATGTGGCCCTCTCTCTCTAACTAAGCCACCTTGGCAGGTGATCTCGCTGCCTCCCCCCTATGTGGGACCTGACTCCCAGGGGTAGAAATCTCCCTGGCAACAAAGGATATGACTCCCAGGGAAGAATCTGGACCCAGCATCGTGGGATTGAGAACATCTTCTTGATCAAAAGGGGGATGCGAAATGAAATGAAATAAAGCTTCAGTGGCTGAGAGATTCCAAATGGAGTCGAGAGGTCACTCTGGTGGACATTCTTACGCACTATATAGAAACACTTTTTAGGCTTTAATGTATCGGAATAGCTAGAAGTAAATACCTGAAACTACCAAACTCCAACCCAGTAGCCTTGACTCTTGAAGACGATTATATATTAGCTTACAAGGGGTGACAGTGATTGTGAAAACCCTGCGGATCACACTCCCTTTATCCAGTGTATGGATGGATGAGTAGAAAAATGGGGATAAAACCTAAATGAAAAATAGGGTGGGATGGGGAGGAGGGCATGATTTGGGTGTTCTTTTTTTTATTTTGTATTCTGGTGCTTTCTAATATAAGGAAAATGTTCAAAAATAGATTGGGGTGATGAATGGACAACTATAGTATGGTACTGTGAACAGTTGATTGTACACCATGGATGACTGTATGGTATGTGAATATATCTCAATAAAACTGAATTAAAAAAAAAAAAAAAGATCCAATGCAATCCCAATACAAATCTCAGAAAACTTTTTTTGTAGAAATTGACCAGCTGAATTTAAAACTTGCATGGAAATTCAAAGTATCTAGCATGGCCAAACCAACTCTTAAAAAAGAAGAAAGTTGGAAAGTTAACACTGCCTGATTTCAAGGATTATTATAAAGCTACAGTACTCAAAACTATAGTATTGGCATAAAAATAGACAAATTGACAAAAGAAAATAAAGATACAGAAATAGATATATGACTTTTCAAAAATGTTCAAAAACAATTCAGTGTATAAAGGACAGTCTTTTCAACAAATCATGCTGGAACAACTGGATATATATATATATACACAAACGAACAAACTTGCATCCACACTTCACATATATAAATAAGTGAATCTGGATCAACAGACCTAAAAATAAAACGTAAAACTATAAAACTTCAGGGAAGAAAACAAAAGAGAAAATCTTCATGACCAAATTTCTTAGATACAATACCAAAAGCATAATCTATGAAAGAACAAACTGATAAACCAGACTTCATAAAAATTAAAAAGTTCTGATCTTAAGAAGAATGGAAAGACATTCTCTTATGCAAATGGAAAGACAATGGATAAAGCACTTATATTCAGAATGTGTGTCAAGATTTCTCAAAACTAAGTAACAAGAAAATTAACAGCCCAATAAATCAATGGACAAAAGATTTGAAGAGACACTTCAAAGAAGTCAAATGTTATAAATAAGCCTAAAAAAGGATATGCAACATCATTGGTCATCAGGAAAATGGAGATTAAAACCAAAATGAGATAGTACAACACACCTATGAGAATAGGTAAATATACAATGTGTTGGCAAGGATGTGAAGGAACCAGAATTCTCATACACCACTGGTGGGAATACCACTGGTAGTACAATCACATAAGAAAACAGTTGGCAGTTACAGAAAAAGGTAATTATATATCTACCATTTGACACAGCCATTGAGTACCATTCTCTCAGGTACCCAGGAGAAAATAAAACATATGTACATTCAAAGATTTGCAAACAAATGTTCACAACAGCTTTATTTATAATGGCCCAAAACTGGAAACAACCGAAATGACCTTGAATGGATAAATGGAAAAACAAATTGTGGTACATACTTAAACAATGAAATATTACTCTGCAATAAAAAGGAATTAACTACTGATAATGATATACACAACATGGATAAAACTCAACATAATTCTCCTTAAACTAATAAAGAAAGACATAAGGTATGATTCCATTTATATTAAACTCTAGAAAAGCAGATCAGTGGTTGTCTGGAAAGGGAAGTGTGGGAAGGGATAGAAGGGCTGTGAGCAGCACAAGGAAAATTTAGGGGAAAATGGGTATGTTCACTAACTTGACTGTGGTGATGGTTTTACAAGGGTATACATTTGTCAAAACTTATCAAATTATAAACTTTAAATACATGCAGCTTATTTTATGTCAATAATGCTATCTTTTTTAAAAAAGCACATAGAATTCCAGATCCCTTCCATCTGCTCCACTGCAGCTGATCCTAAACTGCCCATCACTCCACCAGTTTATTCTCTGGAAGGGATGGGTAAAATAAAGTGTCTGGACAAGGGTAACAACATGCACTACTGAAAATGGAAGTAGTGAAGAAAAAACAACTGTATTTAAGTAAATATTTATGAACTGAATCATAACAGCCAAATTGTCAATCAAGCGTAAAGATAGAATTGAAGCATTTTCGGACATGCAGTATCAAAAAATTTATTCTGATTACCCTTGCTGTAAAGCTACTGGAGGTGTGATACCAAAACAAGGAAAAAACCAAGAGAATGGAAGTCATGGGAATCAGAAAACGTGGGATTCAAAACACATGGGATTCAACCCAAAAGAGAAGTGAAAGCAATCCACAGGATGATGATTAAACGAAGACAGCTGTTTATCAGGCATACGGAGAAATATAAGAATCCCAAAAAATTCAAATCAAATATATCAAAAAGTTATGTGACAGTGTACATTTAATTTACTCACTTACTATGTGTTTCATTCTACCTCCCACATCCCTGCAACCTAGAATATAAACTCTATGAGGGCAGAATTCTTTTCCATTTTGCTCACTATTGTACCCTAAACATCTAAAACCATGCATGTTTTTACATGGTGCTTAATAAAAATTTGCTGAATAAATGAAAATGCTGAATTTTAGCCTAAGAATTAAAGTGACAATAACATTCTATCTCAAAACTACTACTTAAGTTGCAATGTAAGATTTCAATATTTTATATATTTACAGATTTCTATGGATAATTCCCAGTAAAAGAATTCTATTCCTACAAAACAGTTTAAGTCTTATTAAGAGAAACTTGAGAAGAATCAGCAGATTCCTTTTGCATGAAACCCCCATAAAACCTCACAGAAACAATGTCAAAACAAACTTTTAAAAGATATGGACAAAAGTGGATAAAAACTATTTCATTTAATATTTTACCACCTGATGCTCCACCTCCTGAAGTAAGGATTCCAACAGCTCTGTTTCTTGTGTTAGAGATGTCTTCTGACCTGTTTAAAAATAGTAAAGCGCCAACTCTCAGGCTCATTACTAGTTTAAGAATGAAACTAACTTTCACTGAACATGCATAACAAGAAACACATTTCAAGTAAGAAAAAATTCTTAATTATAGCTACCCTAAAGCTTTTCCTAGAGCTTTCAGAGTTTGAATCTAATATTGACGTAACACTGAAAGAGGACTTTGGAGCCAACCTTAACAGTTTTAGACAAAACAGAACTTAGATCTATTAATCTAAGAAATATAAAATGACAATACACTTTAGCAAAAAGTTTAGTTTTCTAGATCTTTACATTTCTTTTTTTTTAATTAGAGAAATTGTGAGTTTACAAAACCACTGATGAAAGGTTAATAAAACAAGTTCTACCTGTCATGCATTATTTATATTAGGTGTATTTTTTTCCCCAATATATCACTCCTTTTGGAAGAACAACATTAATTTCATTAGAATTAACTATCCTGAAATAACTCATCCCCCAAATTTAGTGGGGCTTAAAGAGGAAAGCATTAAGGAGGCAAACTGTGATGTCAACAAGAGTTCTGAACTTGGAACAGAGAAGGACTTGTGAAAAAGAATACCAAGAGAATAAAAAAGTATTTGCAGGGCCCACACTGAGGAACTGGTGAAAAATGCGGAAATACTAAACTTCCCCACCTGGGTTATTACTGATATTCTCCTAAGCATTGAGGACTACCAATTTAGTAGGAAGAGCCCTCAACCTTGGGGCTTGCCCTTAAGAAGCTTGTTACTGCAAAGGAGAGGCTAAGCCTACTTATTGTGCCTAAGAGTCCCCCCCAGAGAACCTCTTTGGTTGCTCAGATGTGGCCTCTCTCTCCCTAAGCCCACTTGGCAGGTAAACCTCCCACCCCACCACCACCACCACATGGGACATGACTCCCAGGGATGTAAATCTCCCTGGCAACGTGGGACATGACTCCCGGGGATGAGCCTGGTTCCAGCATCATGGGATTGAGAAAGTCTTCTTGACCAAAAGGGGAAAGCAAAATGAAATAAAATAGTTTCAGTGGCTGAGATATTTCAAATGGAGTTGAGAGGTCATTCTGGAGGTTATTTTATATGTCGTAAAGATATCCCTTTTTAGTTTTTAAGTGTATTGGCCTAGCTAGAAGGAAAGACCTGAAACTGTTGAACTGCAACCCAGTAGCCTTGATTCTTGAAAACAACTCTGTAACTATGTTTCTTACATGGTGCGACTCAGCGATTATGAAAACCTTGTGGTACACACTCCTTTTATCCAGTGTATGGAGAGATGAGTAGAAAAATGGGACAAAAATTAATTGAAAAATAGGGTGGGATGGGGTGTTTTAGATGTCCTTTTATTACCTTTTTTTTTTGGAGTAATGAAAATGTTCAAAAGCTGATTGTGGTCATGAAGTATAACTATAGGATGGTACTGCAAATAACTGATTGTACACTGTGGAAGACTGTATGGTATGTGAAAATATCTCAGTAGAACTGAAAAACAACAAAAAAATACCCAGAGACTCAAGAAGTTAGAGGCAGGCAGAGATAAAAGAATGATTATAAAAAAAGAACATGTTTTTCAAAAAAAGAGAGAACTTAGGCATGTTTGCCAAATCAGACCACTTTCTTCGTAAATTCCAAAATCTAAAGAGCTGGAAGCCTATTCCGTGAAGTTAGGAAAAGTTAGGAGTAGTGGAATTTGATAAAGAGGAAATGAGTGGAATTTTTATTTTTGAAACCCAGATCAGAAGTTCTTGATTGCAAAAAGACACATGGGAGTCAAAGTAAATTAGTAGCTGGGATCCAATATTACCAGAGGTGATTTCTACCCCATTACATATTAGAAGAGAAAAAAGGACATTGGCCTGTGGGGCAACAACCCTATGATAATTGACTTACAAATTAGTGATGAAAACTGCAATATGAATAAAAGTCTTTAGCTCCTAATACTAAGTAAGGTTATAGTGAAATGATTCCAGGGATAGCCCTGAAAGTATCCTGTTTAATTATAAAAACTATTTAGAAAATCATAAATTATAACTTTTCAGAATGGAAAATAATTTGAAAACAACAAAAGAAGGAAGAATTAAGTTAATGGAAAGTGAAACTGTTTCAACTCAGTTATTTAATTAGTGAAATTAACAGATCTGTATCGTTGTCTTATTTGACTTCTGGCTGATCAAATTAAATACAAAAACATTTAATGAAACCAATTCACCCCACAAAAGCAAGGGGAGATACACAAATTGTCTTTGGCAACTATTTAAGACCATACCAACAGTGAAAAAGTCTTCAATTTTAAAAACTCTCGTACATACCTACATTCTGATTCTCTAAATGGCTAAATGAACTTATGAAATTCTCAAATAGCATTTAAAGTCCTGAAAAAATAAGATCATCTACATGTATGACTGACTGCAATTGAGTACTAAAGAATTAAGATTTTTACTTATGTTAAATGCCGCGTGACCGGCATAATCAAAGCCTACTTGTTTTTTCTAACTATTCCACCATGTAAATGAACTATACTGCTCAATGTAACTAAAACAATGATTGTCAAGACTATCTGCTACTGGGTCTGTGAACAAATATGAAAATTCAGACAGTATAGATTTATAATATAAAAACAATTTGTGAAATAATCAAATATCCAACTTCAAAGATACATGCATCTTTTTGAAAGAAGATAAAAATAAAATTTATAAAATAGTATTTAGAATGACACCAAGGTGTGGTTAAAACTTTGAAGAATCAAGACACCAAGCAAAAAATTCTTTGCTCACATCTTCTTAAAGTATATATATTTCATTTCGGACTATAAAGAAAATACTCACACTGGTTTTGACTCAACAAAACAGTAAATGGACTTAAGAGTACAGGTTAAGCTCAAAGATCACTAAAAAAATACCAAAAACTTCCCACTACATTCAGCACTGATGAGACTCTTAACTACTTTGTTCAATCCTAGCTCCACAAACAAAGAATGAGGAATCTTTGAAGAACCAAAAAGGAAAGTAATTAATACAATTAACAGATTAAAACTGAAACCTACCAGTTCCCAAAGAATCAAGACCCTAAATATCAAAGGAAAATCTGAGGGAATTACTCTAATATTTTCAAATGCCAGTTCTTCAGCTTCAATGAAGATGGACTGAAAGGAAATAGAGTGTTAGTTGTAGGAATTTTGATTAGGAATTTTAAAAAAAGCTACCAAACAATAAGGTCATTGGCTATTAGAATTATTTCCCCAAATGGCTACGAAATCTTTTGTCTCCAGTTATTTCTAAATATGGGTTAAACATCTGTCCAGTTTGTAAAAAAAAATGGAGATGCCAAAAAGCTCGATTCCTTCCAAGTCTGTAACAACCCAAGGAGACTTAGAATACCAAGTACTGAAATAGCATACAAAAACTCTCACCCATCAGTGTAATAAGCTTGTTCTTCAGCTGTGTGTCTAACCGTGCAATCATCATCTCAACTGCATTCCTAATTTCTCGAACACGCTCATCTTTTGCATTTCTTACAGCCTCTACATTTCTTTCCTAGAAAATAATCAGGAAAAAAAGAATTTTAATTTAAGAATTCTAAAAAAGAAGCAAATAATCAATGCAACAATGCAATTCTGTAACTGAAAAGTTAGGATTTAAGGACTGATTGTGATTACTGAATCATTATACAGATATTCCTTTTTACTTTCTGGTATATTAGATTAGACAGAGGGAAATACCTGAAACCTGAACTGTAATCCAGCTGCCTTGATCTCTGATAATGATTGTACAGTCTTTATCTTGTGCACTTGTGGTTGTAAAAACCTTGTGACTAATCTTCACTTGTACCCATTTATCCAGTTTTTTTACTTTCAAGTCTTGGGCTCACTAAAGACAGCCCCTAATGTTTATTAATGAAGGGTCAGCCCAGAACTAACCCACCCCAAGTCCAAAGTTATCTTGATAACCAAAGCTGGGTCTAACCAAAATGGGCCCGCCTAACATGTACAGTAGCTTAGACATTAACCTACAAGTTGTCTATACATCATTATATTCACCCATCATCATATTAAGGTCACCATTTTCGTACATATGTTCTGTGACTAAGCATGTAGTCGATCTGTGCAACCTTCAATAATTAAATCACTTCTAACTATATCATCTGGGGCCACTGTACTCATTATCTTAAATCCTGTCCATCTTTTAATGCTATAAAACTATCAGAATTACTGCAGATCGGGGAGACAGATTTTGGACTGATAGGTCACTGCTCTCCTGATTCATGCCTAGCAATAAACTCTTTCTCTCTTTGAAACCCCAGGAATTGGTCATTTGAGCGCATCGATCAAAAGAATCCACCACCTTGGTCCAGTAACAATTCTTAAAGTCCACTGATTTCATTTCCTCTTTAAAAGGGCCTCTCCCCTAATTTCCCTCTTTTGTAAAGCCAGGCTGCAGATGGGGCCATGCGCCACATTCCTGCTCCCTTCCTCCCCCACTTTGTGCCACTTCTGTTCATATCACATCACTGCTCCCTCCCTCCCCCACCTCTCCTCTCTGAATCTACAAACCAGGCATTACCAAGTTACAAGATAAACTACGTGTAATCCCCCATTGGCCAAAGCTCCTGTGCCTTATATGTCCAAGACACCATGTAACCTCCTAAATGGCAAAAAGCCCTATAAAAAAAGGAATCCCACCACCTGACCATGCAGTTTTCCCTTCCAAGCAGTCTCTGCTGACTGGGGCTGCCCTGATGCTTCTCTCAATAAACTTCTGTTGTTGCCTGCCATTTGGTTTTGCCACCCGTCTTTTGCACCAGAACACCTTAAAGTTTTAATTGTTGATTATCTTAAGTTAACTCAATGCTTTTAAAAATTCAGTACACTGAAGTAAATCAGGAAAAAAGACTCAAACAATTAAAGCATGCTACAGTATATATTTTAACAGTTAAATAGAAAGGTCTGTATACAAAAACTTGGTTTAGGAAACACACACAACAAAAACTTAGAGCCTCAATCAGATCCCTGATTGAAAACCAACATTTAAAAACAAATAAGTATATTATACCCAAATCACATTTCTGAAAAATACTAAAACAAATGAAGTTTTTTAAAAAAAGATTATCTACTCTACTTTACAAAGGTTTCTTTTTGTTTTCTTCAGAACTACAGGAAAAAATTTGTTTCTCTAAGACTGCAGAGAACATACAGACTTTTCACTAGCATATCACAGAAAATAAAAAGCAATCTTTCCTCGACAATATATTATATAAATATAAGCAGTGAAACTCTCAACCCTAGGACACCCTTCCTAATTCCTAATAGCCAAATGGATTATGTTGCCAAAGAAGTAACAGGGAAAAAGGGCAGCTAGATGAAGGCCAACTAGAAGTCATCCAATTTGCAAATGGCTTATGTTTCAAAATAACATACACAGAACTCAAAAATACTTTTTGTCTAAACAGTGTTATACAGGATGATTTGGATCTTGACACCTGAAGGGGTGAAACCAAGATGATTTCTATCCTGAAGTTTGAGATTGGTCCGTAAACCACATTTATAAAACACTCATTCCGACAACTTTAAAAAGAATGTATTCCAAAGGTACACTTATTACTTATTTAAAGCTTATCACATGCTCCCAAAGAATAGTATAAATGAAAGCTTCTTAGAAGAGGTTACCAAAGCTGTTTGACCCATACAATATCCAAAGAGTAGAGTTAAATATTATTCTCACTTCTGCAGAAGTGAACTTTAAGCTCCAATTCAGGACATCAGAAATAGTTGATTCCTTGATAATAGAAACTCTCCCAAAAGCTGAGGGTTCCAAGAATGAAAAGCTTATTGACTCTTTAAAAATCAATACTCACTCTGTTAAGAGTCAATTATTGGCTTTTTATACATTGAATATAATATCCTACCAAATTTTCAATCTTTGAAAATCTTCATTTCAGTATCTCATTAATTTATATTATAGAATATATTAGATATTGCTATATATTATAGAATACAAAAGGCATAATGGTCTTTTAACAGTAGTCCTTACCACTTCTTGAACTAAGCTGATCAATTCCATGAGACGCCGACGAAGTTTGGCTACCTCTTCATTCACTTTAGTGACATGCTGCTCATAAATTTCTGCCAAAGGTTTAAAGGTATGTCCACCATGCTATTTAAATTAATAAAAGTAGCTTTAGAACATTTTCACACATCTCATCTGCACTTACGTTCCATATGTAACACTACACAGCTACTAATAAATTAGGAAATATTTTGAACATATTTTACTTTTTTGGCTACCTTTTGTTAAAGCAAGCCAGAGCTAGCTTAAAAATCACTTGTCTTATGTAAGAATGCCTTCAGGATTTTCTATAAAGGACTTCAGCAAAATGTTAACACTCATCTATAAATCTTCAATCATTAGAAAGAATCAAATCCAAGATTTCCCAAACCATCTGCCACTATGTCATATGTCACTCCCCCCTTGGCCAACACTAGCCTTCTTCCATGTCCTCAAACTTCTTCCTACCAAAACTTTACAAAATTATTTCCTATTCAAAACGTATTCCCCTTCATCCTGCTTCCCCACACTCTCCAACTTTTAATCCTACTCATCCTCCATAGCTTAGCTCTAGGATATATGGTCAGATGGTATAGTTATTCACTCTCTTCAGCACTGTGAACTTATTCCTAAAATTTATTATATCAACAATTAAATGGAGAATTAGTTGTTTGGTATTCGTCTTGTTCGTCACTGAATCCCCAGTATCTAGCACAGCTGAATGAATGTGAAAGACTCTTAAAGACATAATTCGCAAAAGCAACAAAATCCATTTCTCAGGCCACAAAGTTTCTGTAGAGATAAAAGGCTAATATAAATTAGCCTCACAAATCTCAGAACAATTCTGTGGAGCTAACAACTTAAAAACAATTTTCCATACAATTTTAATATTGTAATTTATAACTCTCCTGATTAGTAAATAAACGATTAAATTCCTTTAACACATATGCTCTTATTAGAATTGTCTTGTTCAGTTAAAGCACCCAGCCATTTGCTCAAGAGCTGCTGAAGAAACTGGATTTTTATGTGATACCCTACTTTAAGTAAGGGAAAGAATGTTTTCAATACCTCTCAAAACATATTTAAGTCTATTTAACCTATTTAAGTCTACTTAAGTACTAAATTATGGGAACTATTTTTGTACTAAGCACATGAGCATTCAAGTTCTAACAGAAAGCTCTCTTAACAGACCTCTGTCTAACCAACTACCAGCCATTCTCTCTGTAAAGCAAAGTGAATGACTTCCAAATAATAATTCTCATGGATAACAGGCAACTCTAAATGCCTACCCACTTCTGCTCCTACGTGGCTTACTTTTCCATGAAGAATCTGTTGTTTATTCTCAAACCTAATTTTGTCAATTGCATTTATTACTGTAAGACTATAAATTAAATATTAGGTACACAATGGAACATGACTTCTAGGAAAACTAATGTGAATGCCTTAGACTTGATAAAAGCAGGCTGCCTTAAAAAAGTTGCTGTTAAATTAGGGAAAAAAAAAACCAAACAGATGAAAAAAATTACAAGATACAGTGAACTGTGACCATACTGATTAACAAGTATGTAAGTTCCATTTTAAAGATACCAAAACTAGAAATCATAGCCAATACATTGGAAAAACTGAAGGTCTTTCTGAAAGACTTTGATCCTACAAGAAAAGAATCACAAATAAATAATTGCTTTATAGATTTTAGGTTAAAATAAAGCATTTATATAAGGAAATACTACATCAAATCCCCCCAAAGAGATTCTTCTGGAATAACAGAAGGTGTGAAATTTTTAATAAGTTTCTATAAAGCAGATGTATTTAATTTTCATTATGCAGAGCAAAATAAATGACACTATTTTATACGTAAATCAAGCAAGCATTTATGTGCCTTCTAGTTTCTAACAAAAAATAATATGCTAAATTTGTTGTACTCACCATTCCTCCCCAAAGTGCACACTGATGGCAGATACACTTCTTACAAGTCCAGCAAAACACACTCAGTTTTTCATGGTGATTTTCACATCTAAATATTACGGAAAAGAAAAAACAGTTATGAATTGAATAAACTAAAATTTTAACATAATTACCTAAACAAATTTCTAAGTTTGGGCCAACAGATCAGGTAATTTGAAAAGATTATGGATCAGTCTCAACCAAGTCCATTTCATTCATATCTCCCCAATGAAGTCTGGACTTGGTTGAGATTAGTATAGATAAGACTAAGGGTAGAGGATATTAGAAGTGTTTTAAAACTTTGGCTTCTGTGTGGGACCAAAGAAAGAAGTGTTTATTTGGCAAAAAATCTATATTTTCTGTAGCACACTATATAATTTAACTTGTACGGTAAATTTACTTAAATATCATAATTACACGGAATCTTGACTAGGGAGTGAGATCTTGTTGGTTTGTACAGGTTAGGGTGAAGTCATGATACAACCCAGAGTAATCTGGGCAGAGAATAAAAAATACTTGCAGAGGAGCTAAGATGGCGGCATAGAGAGGAGTGGAAGACTGTTAGTCCCCCCTGGAACAATTCATAAGGGACCAAAAAACTAGTAAATAACCTGGAATAACTGCAGAGAGACAAACGTGACTGTCCACTCATCATCCACCAACCTGAATTGGGAGGAATGCCCAAGATCACAGCATAAAATCTGTAAGTAAAATTATGGACCTGCGCTGAGAGCCCCTCCCTCACGGAAGCCTCGGGATGCTAGAGAGCAGCACTCTCTCAGCCCAGTTCCAACTGGGGTTTTAATGTTAACTGCTCAATACAGACAGTGAATCCACAACAAGCAGACAGAGGCTTTTGGTGACAACTGACCTTGGGAGAGGCGGGGGACATATCTGTCTCAGCACAGGGAGCCCAGAGGATCAGGTGCTATCTCTGGCTGATGGGTGAACCTGGGAGCTTTTCTGTCCCTTTCTCTCTCTGTGGAGAAAACCTCAGCCATTTTCAGCCTGCAGCACACTTTGCAGTAAAGACAGCCTCAGCCATTTTAAAATCAAAACACTTTAATCAGCAGAGTGAGAAACAAAGAACTTATTGATATGCACATGACCTCTCTGGAGGGGGCATAGCTTCCCAAGAGGAAAAGGAGGGGCCCAGCTCTACCGCCTGCCTTTCCAGAACCAGACCCCAAAGCCTGGGGGAAGAGAGCCACAGGCCACACCCTCTTACGCAGGCAGTGACAGGCTGAAAGGTGCACCTGCTGGGCAGAAAAGCAGAGGTGTATCAATCCTCTAAGAAAAACCATCAGGGAAACCAGATACGGGACATTTCCTCCTTCTGTGACCTGAGCCTGTTCTCATCTGGGAAAACCTGATTGGGGTGGCCTAGGAGGTCAGATGCCTATACAACAGAAAGCTACAACCTAAACTAAGAAAAACGAAGCTATGGCCCAGTTTAAGGAACAAACTTACACTTCAACTGAGATACAGAAATTGAAACAACTAATGCTAAATCAATTCAAAAAGTTTAGAGAATATTTCGCAAAAGAGAGAGAGGCTGTGAAGAAAACACTAGGCTACGTAAGGCAGAAACGAAAGTTCAAAAAAACAACTAGTAGAATCTATGGAAATGAAAGACACAACACAAGAGACAAAAGACACAATGGAAACATACAACAGCAGATCTCAAGAGGCAGAAGAAAACACTCAAGAACTGGAGAACAAAACACCTGAAAGCCTACATGCAAAGGAGCAGAAAGACAAAAGAATGAAAAAATATGAGCAATGTCTCCGGGAACTTAAATATAAAACAAAGTACAATAATGTATATATCATTGGTGTCCCAGAAGGAGAAGATAAGGGAGAAGGGATAGAGGCAATAAAAGAGGAAATAATCAATGAAAATGTCCCATCTCCCTTATGAAAGACATAAAATTACAGAGCCGAGAAGCGCAGCGTACTCCAAACAGAAAAGATCTGACTAGGCCTATGCCAAGACACTTAATAATCAGATTATCAAATCTCAAAGACAAAGAGAGAATCCTGAAAGCAGCAAGAGAAAAGCAATTCATCACATACAAAGGAAGCTTAATAAGACTATGTGCAGATCTCTCAGCAGAAACCATGGAGGCAAGAAGGAAGTGGTGTGATATATTTAAGATACTGAAAGAGAAAAACTGCCAACCAAGAATCCTATATCCAGCAAAGCTATCCTTCATATATGAGGGAAAGCTCAAAATATTTTCCGACAGACAGACAATGAGAGACATTGTGAACAAGACACCTGCCCTACAGGAAATACTAAAGGGAGCACTACAGAGTGACAGGAGAAGACAGGAGTGCGTGGTTTGGAACACAGTTTTGGGAGATGGTAGCACAGCAATGTAAGTACACCGAACAAAGATAACTATGAATACGGTTGAGAAAGGAAGGTTGGGAGCATGTGAGACACCAGAAGTAAGGAGGAAAGATAAAGAATGGGACTGTGTAAGTTGGTGAAATCTAGAGTGTTCAACAATTGTGATAAAATGTACAAATACGTTCTTTCACGAGGGAGAGCAAGCAAATGTCAACCTTGCAAGGTGTTAAAAATGGGGAGGCATTGGGGGAGGGATGCAATCAATGTAAACTAGAGACTATAACTAATAGAATCATTGTATTATGCTTCCTTTAATGTAACAAAGGCGATATATCAAGGTAAATGAAGATAAGGGGGGGCATAGGAGAGGCATGTTAGACACCTGACATTGGTGGTGGTGTCTGACTCTTTACTCTACTTTGATTTAAGGTTACTTTCCCTTTTGCTACTTCCTAGCTGTCATTATTTTTCCTCTTTCTTTTGCCTCTCTGCTTTCTTTGACTCTCCCTCCTGCCTTGTGGAAGAAATGCAGATGCCCTTACATAGAGTGGTGAAGGTGGTGAACACATATATATGTGACCATACAGAGAACCATCAATTGTTTACTTAGGATGGAATGTATGGTGTGTGAACAAAACAATCTTAAAAAAAAAAAAAAAGGGTTGATCACAAAACCTCAAGGGCAATACACTGAGTGAAATAAGCCAGACACATAAGGACAAATAATGCAGGGTCTCACTGTTAAGAACTAATTATAATATGTACACTCATAGACATGAAATATAAGGTACCAAGATACAGGACGAGGTTTAAGAATGGGGAGTGGTTGCTTAGTATGAGCAGAATGTTCAACTAGGATGAACTTAAATGTTTGGAAATGAACAGAGGTGTCGGGAGCAAGATGTGAGAATAACTAACAGTGCCGAATGGCGCGTGAATGAGGTGGAAAGGGGAAGCTCAGAGTCATATATGTCACCAGAAGGAAAGTTGGAGGTCAAAAGATGGGAATGTATAAAACTGAATCCTATGGTGGGCGATGTCCATGATTAACTGTACAAATATTAAGAAAACTCTTCCATGAACCAGAACAAATGCATGACAATACAACTAGAAGTTAATAATAGAGAGACATATAGGGAAGAAATGTATACCTATGGCAAACTATATACTACAGTTAGTAGTATTTCAACATTCTTTCATAAACAGTAACAACATACTATACCAACACCATGAGTCAACAATTGAGGGGGATTGGTTAGCAATATGGCAGGATTTGAGTTTCCTTTTCTTTCTCTTTTTTTTTTTTTTTCTTTTTTCATCTTTCACTTTATTTCTTGTCCGGAGTAATGAAAAGGTTCTAAAAATTGAACAAAAATTAAGTGCGGTGATAGGTGCACAGCTGTATGCAGGTACCAGGGGCAACTGATTGTACACTTTCGAACCCTGGGTAATTGTATGGTATCTGAACAATCTCAATAAAAATTTAAAAAAAAAAAAGTATTTGCAAAACCCCCTTGAGGGACTGGGGAAAAATGTGGAAATACTAAACTTCCCCAGCTGGGGTACTCCTGATATTTTCGCAAGCACTAGGGACTACCCCAGCTTAGTAGGCCAAGATCTCGATCTTGGGGCTCGCCCTTATGAAGCTCGTTACTGCAAAGAAGAGGCTAAGCCCACACATAATTATGCCTACAAATCACCCCCAGAGAATCTCTTTTCTTGCTCAGATGTGGCCTCTCTCTCTATGCCAACTTGGCAGGTAAACTCACTGCCCTCCCCCTACATGGGACATGACTCCCAGGGATGTAAATCTCCCTGGCAACGTGGGATGTGACTCCCAGGGATGAGCCTGGACCCTGCATCATGTGACTGAGAAAGACTTCTGGACCAAAAGAGAGAAGAGAAATGAAACAAAATAAAGTTTCAGTGGCTGAGAGATTTCAAATGGAGTCAAGAGGTCACTCTGGTGGGTATTGTTATGCCTTATATAGATATCCCTTTCTAGGTTTTAGGGAATTGGAATAGCTAGAAGTAAATACCCAAAACTATCAAACTCCAACCCAATGGCCTTGACTCCTGAAGATGATTGTATAACTGTGTAGCTTACGAAGGGTGACAGTGTGATAGTGGAAACCTTGTGGATCACACTCCCTTCACCCAGCGTATGGACAGATTAGTAGAAAAATGGGTACAAGAAGTACATGAAATATATGGGGGAGGAGGGGTATGGAATGTTTTGGGTGTTCTTTTAACTTTAATTCTTATTTTTGGAGTAAAGAAAATTTCAAAAATTGTGATGAATGCAAAACTATATGATGATACTGTGAACAATTATTTTATACACTGGGTGATTGTCTGCTTTGTGAATATATTTCAATAAAAAAGGGTTAAAAAAGATTATGGATCAGGAAGCAGATAAACATAAGATGCATTCGATGACATCTGTGAATTAAGCTAAAAAATTACATATATACAAATGATTTTAAAGTATCATTTTCAGTAATCTATAAGAATTTTACAATCACATGCAAAATGCAGACTAGTTTTTTAACAAAGTACAAATATGACATCACTTCCCAGCATCACTATGTACCTCTAAGGACTTTATCATGAAAGTAAAATGACAACCTACAGAATGGGAAAAAATATTTGGACACCATATCTGATAAGGGCATAATATCCAGAATAAATAAAGCAATCCTTCAACTCAACAACAAAATGACAAACAACCCAATTTAAAAATGAGCTATCATACTCAAGCCACATTACTATTAATATAATTACGAAGACAATGAATAGACATTTCTCCAAAGATACACAAATGGCCAAAAAGCACATAAAAAGATGCTCAGATGCTCAGTATCACTAACCACTAGAGAAACACAAATCTAATCCACAATGAGATATCATTTCACACCTACTAAAATGGCATTATCAAAAAAAGAAAAAAAAGAACAAAAAAAAACCCAGAAAACTACGAACACTGGAGAAGATGTGGAGAAACAGGAACACTTATTCCCCGATGGTGGGAATGTAAAATGGTGCAGCCACTGGGGAAGACTGTTCAGCGATTCCTTAGGAAACTAAGTACAGAACCGCCATATGATATGGCAATCCCGTTATTAGGTATATATTCAAAAGAACTGAAAGCAGGGATGCAAACAGACATTTGCACAACAAAGTTCACAGCAGCATTATTCACAATTGCCAGAAAACAGAAGCTACCCAAATGCCCACCATGTGAAGAGCTGTTATACATACAATGGAATATTATTCACCTATAAGAAAGAATGAAATCCTTGAGCATGCAACAACACAGATGAACCCGGAGGACATTATGCTGAATGAAATAAGCTAGACACAAAGGGAGAAATATTGTATGGTCTCATTAATATGAACTAATTATGGTGAGCAAATTCTGGGAGTTAAAATCTAGAGTACAGGTTAACAGAAGACAGAAAGAGGGTAAAGAGAGGGCAGATGATGCTTAAGGTATACCGAATTTTTAACAAGGTTGATTGTAAATATTTGGAAATGGATAGAAGTGATGATAGTACAATACTGTAAGTGTAATTAACAATGCTGAGTGTGAGTATGGTGAAAAGAGGAAGTTTTGGTTCGTGTACATCACTAGAAGGAAAGCTAGATGATAAAATATGGGACTGTACAACATAGTGAAACCTCAAGTAGATGATGACTGTGATTAATTGTACAAATATAATAAAATTCTTACATTAACTAGAACAAATGTACATCACTAATATTACAAGATGTTAATAATAGTGTGCATATGGAAAAAAATAAAATCCATGCAAACTATGGACTATAGTTAACTGTAACACTGAAATATTCATTCATCAACTATAACAAAGGTACTAAACCAAAGCTAAGAATCAATAATAGGTAGGTATAAACGCTAGGGGATTTTTTTTTTCTTATTTTTGGAGCAATGAGAATGTTCTCAAATTGTGAATATACAACTCTGAATACACCAAGAAACACTAATTGGGCACTGTGGATGGACTGTATGCTGTGCGAATAAAACTGTTTTAAAAAAAAAAAAAGGTGGAAGCAACCCAAGTGTCCATCAACTGAAGAACGGATAAACAAAATGTGGCATATACATACTAGGGAATATAACTCAGCCATAAAAAAGGATACATCCAACAACATGGATGAACCTTGAAGACAGCATGTTGAGTGAAATAAGCCAGCCACAAAAGGACAAATATTGCATGATCTCACTGATATGAAATAATCAGAATAAGCAAACTTACAGAATCAGAATCTAGAACACTGGTTAGCAAAGCATGGGGTGGGGGTAAGGAATAGGGAGTTAAGGCTTAAAATATACAGAGTTCCTATTTGGAATGATGGAAAAGTTTTGGTAATGCATGGTAGTGATGGTAACACAACATTGTGAGCGTAATTAACAGTACTGAAATATATATTTGAATGGGGCTAAAAAGGGGAAATTTTAGCTTGTATATGTCACTAGAATAAAATTTTTTTCAAAAAAATCCATGGAACTACACTACTTGAACAGAGAACCCCTAACTTAAACCATGGACTACAGTCAATATGACAAAGATAAAAATGTGCTTTCACCAACTGTAATAATGTACCATGCCAATACAAGGTGTTAATAATAGGGTAGTATATGGGAATCCTGTATTTTATGCATGATTGTTTTGTAAATCCACAACTTCTCAAATAATTTTTTTAAAACTATGATAAAGTGAAGGAAAAAAAAAACCCACAAATTACTGCCACTTACTAAATCTTTTCTTTCTTTAACTTTATACAGAAGCATCAGATATATGAAATAATAAAAACCCTAAGGAATACTGTATTACTCATTTATAATTAACTAAAGGGAAACTGCCAATATAGTGTCATTAAAATAAGATACAGCAGCAACTTAGTGGCAAAATATATGAAATACTTAAAGAAACTGAGAACATACTTGTCCTTTTCATTTTCTTCATGTTTGGTGAGACTGCAAAGTTGAAGAGTATCGAGCTGTTGTGTTACTTCTTCTGCCCAACGACAGTTTACTAGTTCTCGTAGCTGGAGTGGAGCACTGGGAGGAAAGCATATACATATATTCTAACTTGGAACTTGACATTATTTTCTAAAGCAAACACATTCCTTAAAATAGAGCTATCATACTCAAGCCACATTACTATTAATATAATTACGAAGACAATGAAAGACAAGTTTTGCAACCTACTGTCATCACATTAATGTATCATTAACCTTTAAAAAAATACTGGCAATCCAGTTTACAAGCTGAATTCCAATGCTAATCTAAAGCTATACTGTCCAATACAGTATCCAGTAGCTACATGTGACCATTTAAATTATAATTCAAATTAATTAAAATTAAATAAAAATTTATTCCTCAGTCACCCTAGACACATGTGAAGTGTTCAAAAGCCACATAGTCATGGCTACTGTATTGGACAGTGCAAATATACAACATTTCCATCATTACACATAGTTCCATTTGATAGCACTGGTCTTCTTACAAGTTAATATGAAAAAATTTCAACAATACATAAAGAAAAGTGGGCAAAATATCTGAAAAGGAAGAGAAAAAGAAATATAAATGGCTAAAGATGTTTGAAGAGATGCTCAGTTTCAATCATTTTAAAAATGCATATTAAAAGCAAGATACAATTTTTCACTTAGCAAAATGACAAAAAAATGAAACAGATTGATAATATCCAGCTTTGGCAAGAATACGAGGAAAAAGCGCTTTTAGAGCTGTTGTCAGAAGTATAAAATGTTAAAAACCTTTTCTTCAAGGCAGTCTGTCATTAGTATTTGAAAAAACGAAAATCATAACAATCTAAATGCCCCTCAACATGAGTGTAAATAAATGTGGTCTATTCATAAAGTAGATTAATATTCAATTTTTAAAATTTTGCATGTGTACATACCATCAAGGAAAGCTATCCACCATATTTTACATGAAAAAAGTAGCTTGCAAAACAGTGTATCCTGTGTTTTAAGAAAAACATTTTTATGTATAAAGGTACTTATTCGTATATGCATAGGAAAATGTCTGGAAGGATACAAAACCTAACAATTTTTTCTGAAAATGGTATTTCATGAAAAGATATGATAGAGAGTATCATAAACAAAAATCTTTTTATTTTTATCTATATTCTCTGGATTTTAAGGAAGAAACTTTTCTTTTTCTTATTTTTTAAATTATAAAAGGTAAGTTACACAACTTTCTAAAAGAAGGCTGAGGTATAATATATTACCATAATGCATTCTACGTAATTCTAAGTCAGATAAATTAGTCTACATTTCTTTGTCTAGGCAGACTGCTTATTTTCTTCTCAATTTCTTCATGAGGAGGAGAAATGTGACAGATTCCAAAAAGAACCTGCCTTTATGAATCCTAGGGCACTCTCTGACCCCATCATTTTACTATTTTCCAAATTCACAAATAATTACAGCAAAACACTTACCGGCAATGGGGACACTGAGCTCTCTGTTCTGTCAGCCAGCGCTATAGAGGGGAAAAAAAATTTTTTTTTCATTTTATAAACAGTTACTTTAATTTCTAAATACTGAATACTCACATATCAAAGTTATTTATTTTAATTACTACCCAAGTTTCAGATTTCAATTCAACAAGCACCTACTGAACATTCAATATCTCATTCAAAATCCCAATGATATTGCTTTAAAAAGATTTCAAGAAAAACTCAAAAGATCCTTTACCTTTAATTTTTCTTTTAAAAAAAGAAGCAAAAGGTTTTATGAGTTTAACTCAAGTGCCTGCATTAATTATAGAGATAATAACAAAAAAAGCTGCTAATCTACTATCTCCCTCTCATTATCATTAGGACAGGGACAAACTTTTAAAGGAATGGAACTCATCCTAAAATAGGTGTTAAAAAGCTATTTTCTCACAGAAAGTAGGTTACAGCTTACCAGTGGTGGGAGGAGAGGTGGAATGCTTAACAGGTCCAGAATTTGTTCGGATCAATGGGAATATTTTAGTGATGGTAGCACAGCATTGTGAATGCAATCAACATCAGTGACTGGTATGCTCGAAGGTAGTTATAACGAGAAATCTTATGTTGTATATATATTACCACAACAAAAAAAAATAAAATTAATAAAATTAAATTTTAAAAAAAGAAAATACTCTCTCATAGGGAAGGAAATGATCCTAAGACTAGCTAGGTATCACAAGGAAAATGTGAACAATTCTCACAAAGATAATAATGATACTGTCACCCTCTCCTTCACCTTTACATCACCAAACTGTGTCTCTGAAAAATTAGATTGATATCCCTTTTTTTTGATACAACTTGAAAGAACCCTATCAAGCAAAACAAATGCCAAGAGGCCAAAAACAACAGAAAATCTTAATGCATATGATAAAACCAGATGATACGTAGAATCCAGCTCCAAACACACAAATCAAGATTTCAGAAGAAACGTTATATCTCACAAATTTAATTAAAGAACTACAATCAAAGAATGAAAACATGGCAAAGGATTTAAAGGACATCAAAAGGACCATGGCCCAGGATATAAGCGCCATAAAAAAGACCCTAGAAGAGCATAAAGAAGACATTGCAAGAGTAAATAAAAAAATAGAAGATCTTATGGAAATAAAAGAAACTGTTGGCCAAATTAAAAAGACTCTGGATATTCACAATACAAGACTAGAGGAAGCTGAACAACATCTAGGTGTCCTAGAAATCTACAGAACAGAAAATGAAAGAACAAAAGAAAGAATGGAGAAAAAAATTGAAAAAAATCACAATGGATCTCAGGGATACGATAGATAAAATAAAACGTCCAAACTTAAGACTCATTGGTATCCCAGAAGGGGAAGAGAGGGGTAAACGTCTAGAAAGAGTATTCAAAGAAATTGTTGGGGAAAACTTCCCCAACCTTCTACACAATGTAAACACACAAAGCATAAATGCCCAGAGAACTCCAAATAGAATAAATCCAAATAAACCCACCCCAAGACATATTCTGATCAGACTCTCAAATACTGAAGAGAAGGAGCAAGTTCTGAAAGCAGCAAGAGAAAAGCAATTCACCACATACAAAGGAAACAATATAAGACTAAGTAGTGACTACTCAGTGGCCACTATGGAGGCGAGAAGGCAGTGCCATGACATATTTAAAATTCTGAGAGAGAAAAATTTCCAGCCAAGAATACTTTATCCAGCAAAACTCTCCTTCAAATTTGAGGGAGAGCTTAAATTTTTCACAAACAAATGCTGAGAGACTTTGCCAATAAAAGACCTGCCCTACTTCAGATTCTAAAGGAAGCCCTACCAACAGAGAGACAAAGAAAGGAGAAAGAGATATAGAGAATTTTAACAGACACATATAGTACCTTACATCCCAAATCACCAGGACCCTCATTTTTCTCTAGTGATCACAGATCTTTCTCCAGAAGGAACCATAAGCTGGGACATAAAACAAGCCTCAAGAAATTAAAAAAAAGAAAAATTGAATATACTCAAAGAACATTCTCCAAACACAATGGAATACAAATACAAGTCAATTTCTGAACTGTAACTCCACTATTTACTTCCTACATGATAAAAAATACACAAACTCTAAGGACAAATCAGTGGTTTTGAACTCAATGTAAAATATGTAATTTTAGACAACTATATAAAGGTGGGGGAATGAAGGAGTATAGGAACATAGTTTATGTGCCCTATTGAAGTGAAGGTGGTATCAAAGAAAAACAAGATTGATAGGGATTTAAGAGGTTAATTTTAAGCCCCACAGTAAACACAAAGAAATTATCAGAGAATATAACCATAGAGATGAAATTAGAGTTTGGGTTAAGAGAAATGGGGGAAGGGGCAATGGGAAGTTAAGAAAGGAGTGTAGGGTTGCTGTTTGAGGTGAAGGGAAATTTCTAGCAATGGATGGTGGGAAAGAGCATAACATCATTCTAATATGATTAATGCCACTAATGGAAGGCTAGGGAGGGGGTGGAATGGGAAGATTTAGGCTGTACAGATGTTTCCACAATTGAAAAAAGGGGGAAAAAAAAAAGAGAGAGACAGTCTAACTAGACAACAATTGAATGCTAAGGACGAACTTGGATGGGATTGGAGGGTGGAGGACAGGTGGCTCGAAAGGACACAGTTGAGACATAAGAAAAAGGAAATACAGAATGTAAGCATTGTATCACTGTTGAATCTCTCATACGTCTTAGCTGTGCTTAATGGAATTACATAAAACAATGTTCTTGTTCATGGGAAGTACATACGTGAATTATAGTGTATGTTCAAGGATGTGTGCAGCTAACTCTCACATGTTCACAAGACAGAGAAATAATATGATGGATGATAGATAGGGAGGGAGGGAAAGAAATAGTGATGTGACAGCATGTTGAAGCTGGTGGATTGAGCTATCAGGGGAGGGGGGTCAAGGTATGATGGAATTCTGTCTATGGGGCTAGTATTGTTTTTGCAGCTATTCATGTAACTTTGAATTTATTTCAAAATAAAATAAAAAATAAAAAAAATAAAAAAAATAAATATATATACAAGATAGTAATGATCTCCTACAAACCATCCTACCTTAAAATCCTGAGGAAGTTTAAGGTACAACTAAATTCCTTTCTAAATAGCAAATTAATTTTGAGATATATACCTTATGGACAAATAAATTAAGACCTAACATATGAATAAACAATAGAGAAAAACTTCCCTTTTTTAATTCTCAAAGAGTTTTACAATTCAGTAATCTTAATAACTACATAACCTGGCTTCCTAAATCTATTACGAAAAGGTTTTAGAGGAGAATAATGTCACTCCTAAACCCCAAATTCAATTAATTTAATGTTTTAAATTATTACTTGTTAAGGAATTCTATGTCATTTCTAAAGGAGATGCTAAGGCTTTCTGAATCTTTCCAAAAGCAACAGTTCTATGTTTAAACAAGTTTATGTTTTACTTGCTTCACAAACAGGCTCAGAGTTAAGTAACTATAATCCTACAAACTTTCACCGATGTACTCCCAATATCTGTTATTTCTGTTTACCCCTTACTCCTTCTCTAAAAGAAAATGAGAAATTAAATCCCCAAGGAATATTTCAATCAAATAAAAGATTGAAGATGACAGGAAAAAAAAGTACTTCACAGTAATGAAAATAAAGCTGGAGGGGGAAAAAGACAGATGGAAGGGGTCTCTCTGTTCTTAATACCCTTGAATATTATTTCTTTCGATCCCTAAGCAAAACAAGATTTGGGTCAGGTTTCTTCCCCTGACCATGCCACTCTTCTGCCATTCATAGCTCCCCTCCAGAACAAGCCTCAGCCCACACCACTGTAGCCTCATTTCTTGCCTCATCCTATGAACCAACAAGGTTAAGCCTTTAAATATGTCTTCCTCTTCTACCCAGAATATTCTTCATCTGGTTTACTTCTACTCATTCTTTAGGTTTCAGTATATAGTCATTTCCTCCAGGAAATTTTCCCTGACTCTGCAGACAATTTTTAGATACCACTGCCAGGGCAACCTATACTTGCCTCTTCATTGTGCTTACAACACTTTATTAAATGACTTACTTGTTGATCTCCCCTGCCCTGCAAGACTGTAGGCTCTATAAAGGATGGAACCATGTTAGGGAGTGGCCATACCATATTTTTAATAAACCCCCTACAGTCAAACCAGGTTTACTGCTGCAATATATAGCACTCTTAGCATATTTGTGCATTTGTTCATTCACTCCCTCCCTTCTTGTCCGGACCCATGACAATGTCTGTTGATTATGTCCATAAATCTTTCCTGTCTGTTTCAAGCTAGAGTGATCCTCTCCCCTTCACTGAATATTTGTGACATTTTAAGAATTAAATTTTCTCCCTCATTAAAAGGGAAGAAGCACAAGTTTTTGACAACATTCAAACCTGAGTCTGAGTCCTAGCTCTGGCACTCACAAACCATATGATGTTGGGCAAATGACTGAGTTCAAGTTCCATTATATATAACGTGGGAATCAGCATACATACACTGCAAGATTTTAAGGGTTAAAAAGGAGCAGTTACAGATAACAGCCTTTCTCTCTCTAAGCCCAACTCCGCAAATAAATGCATTAGCCTCCCCCTCAAGAGGGACATGACTCCCAGGGAAATGAATCTCCCTGGTGACATGGGACATGACTCCCAGGAATGAGCCTAGCCCTGGCAGTAAGGGACTGAAAATGCTTACTTGACCAAAAGGGGAAAAAAGGAAAGGTAACAAGCTGAGGTCACAGTGGCTAAGAGATCCCAAATAGTAGAGAGGCTATCCTGGAGGTTTCTCTTATACAAGCTCCAGCTAGACATCCCAAATGGCCCCAGTAAGCCATGCCCTTACCAAAAGTAGTCCCCAAATACCTAGATCCCTACCTGAGATTCTATAAAATATTCACTTACTAAGTTTTATCTCTCAGAAACCTAAATCCACCAGAGTGTTCCTATGCCAGACAAGCCCTAAAACCCAGAGGCAACAGTCTCTTTAAGAACAACAATCAGATGCAGCCCCCATCCCCATACTGTTGATACCCCTTTTCAATATGAACAAGTTAGGGTGCTCACGGCCTAGACAACCCTGAAGATGCAGAAAAAGATTAAGTGAGAGGAAAGGGTAGTAACAAACAACATAAGATTTAACAAAGGTCTATGAATACTGAAACTTCATATAAATATATGTATTTTTTTAGATGCTGGGGTGTTGGAATAGCTGGGAGGAGGTAAATCACATGGTGGAACTGTACCTTATTAACATCCTTTGAAATCTGCTCTATAGCTACTTGTTGAATTGTGCTCTGAAAGCCTTCACCTATCTGTAGATACCCTATATTGCATAATAAGGAAAGAATTGAAAACTGGAACTGTAACCCATAACAATTTTTGAAATTACCTATATATAACTGCTTGTTGAGCTGTACATCGAAAGTTAACAACTTTCTGTACATATGTTATATTTTACAATAATGGAAAAAGCTGAAGTTGTGGAACTGTGACCCATGACATTCTTTGAAGTTTGTTCCCTAACTACTTGTTAAATTGTACTTGAAAGTTGTCACTGTTATGTATGTATGTTAAAGTTCACAATAAAAAAAATGCATTAAAAAAGGAGCAGTCAGCGCATGTTGAGTGTCTAAAACAATATAAAAATAATTTTAATACCTGCTATCATTTTTTGAGTACTTATTATGTGCCAAGCATTGTTCTAAGACTTTTACAAGTATCACACTTTCACAAGTATAAATGATCTGGAGGTAGAACTTCCAGGACATGCTGATGAATTGAATGTGAGGAAAAAGAAATATCAAGGTTGGCACTTAGATCTTTTGATGAAAAACTGGATTTTAAGATAAAATGACTGGAAGAAAGAAGGTTTGAGATTTAAAATCAAAACTCCACTTGTAGCCATGTTACATTTGAGATGCCTACTACAAATCCAATGGGGATGCCAAGCAGTCAAAGGACACAAAAATCTAGACGCGACATATCCAGAGGCGGGGCAAGATGGCAGACTGGTGAGCTGTAAGTTTTAGTTACTCCTCCAGGAAAGTAGGTAAAAAGCCAGGAACTGCGTGGACTGTGTCGGAAATAAAGTGGTACCTGTAAGGGAATAAACGCTCTCTCGGTTCTGGAGGAGAAAAGAATTTATTTACGATCTTGCAAGATGGGGCGTCCAGCCAAACACGCGGAAGGTTGGCGCGCCAGAGGAAGAGAATGGCGATGTTTAAATCTCCTACTCCTAATTCGCAAGTCCCTCCCGTTTCCCCATTGACTGGGTACTACAGAGGTTACAGCCTATCCGAGAACACTAACTAATTCATCTTTTGAGATTTTAATTTGTACAGCCAATCCCAGAGAGCCAACTAGCTCATTATTGAGATTTTGAACTGATTAGCCAATGCCCCCCCCAAATTTTTATTTTTTTGCTGTGAGTTCCCGCCTCTGATACTACCTCATGTCTCTTTACATCAGGCAGATTCTCTCTTCTCTTTGTCTGGGGCTTGTTTAAACTGGTTTTGCCTCCATTTCCCTTATTCCATGCTGTCTCTATGTGAAAACGAAACGTACTCCTTTCTTACAGACTGGACACCACAGAGCAATCTGTCTTTGGGCATACTTCATACAACACTCATGAAAACGTGGAACTGCTGAGATCAGCGAAATCTGTAAGTTTTTGCGGCCAGGGGACCCGCGCCCCTCCCTGCCAGGCTCAGTCCCGGGGGAGGAGGGGCTGTCAGCTCCGGGAAGGAGAAGGGAGAACTGCAGTGGCTGCTCTTAAAGGAAACTCATTCTACTGATTCAAACTCCAACCACAGACAGACTGAGACCAGACACCAGAGACTCTGAGAGCAGCCAGCCCAGCAGAGAGGAGACAGGCATAGAAAAAAAACAACACGAAAAACTCCAAAATAAAAGCAGATGATTTTTGGAGTTCTGGTGAACACAGAAAGGGGAAGGGCGGAGCTCAGGCCTTGAGGCGCATATGCAAACCCTGAAGAAAAGCTGATCTCTCTGCCCTGTGGACCTTTCCTTAATGGCCCTGGTTGCTTTGTCTATTAGCATTTCAATAACCCATTAGATCTCTGAGGAGGGCCGTTTTTTTGTTTGTTTTTTTTTTTTAAATCCTTTTTTCTTTTTCTAAAACAATTACTCTAAGAAGCCCAATACAGAAAGCTTCAAAGAATTGCAATTTGGGCAGGTCAAGACAAAAGCAGAACTAAGAGAGCTCTGAGACAAAAGGCAATAATCCAGTGGCTGAGAAAATTCACTAAACAACACAACTTCCCAAGAAAAGGGGGGTGTCCGCTCACAGCCACCATCCTGGTGGACAGGAAACACTCCTGCCCATCGCCAGCCCCATAGCCCAGAGCTGCCCCAGACAACCCAGTGTGACGGAAGTGCTTCAAATAACAGGCACACACCACAAAACTGGGCGTGGACATTAGCCTTCCCTGCAACCTCAGCTGAATGTCCCAGAGCTGGGAAGGTGGAGCAGTGTGAATTAACAAAGCCCCATTCAGCCATCATTTGAGCAGACTGGGAGCCTCCCTACACAGCCCAGCAGCCCAGAACTGCCCTGCGGGGATGGCACTCACCTGTGACATAGCACAGTCATCCCTCAACAGAGGACCCGGGGTGCACAGCCTGGAAGAGGGGCCCACTTGCAAGTCTCATGAGCCATACGCCAATACCAAAGACTTGTGGGTCAGTGGCAGAGACAAACTGTGGCAGGACTGAACTGAAGGATTAGACTATTGCACCAGCTTTAAAACTCTAGGATCATCAGGGAGATTTGATTGTTAGGGCCATCCCCCCTCCCCGACTGCCCAGAAACACGCCCCACATACAGGGCAGGCAACACCAACTACACACGCAAGCTTGGTACACCAATTGAACCCCACAAGACTCACTCCCCCACTCACCAAAAAGGCTAAGCAGGGGAGAACTGGCTTGTGGAGAACAGGTGGCTCGTGGATGCCACCTGCTGGTTAGTTAGAGAAAGTGTACTCCACGAAGCTGTAGATCTGATAAATTAGAGATAAGGACTTCAATAGGTCTACAAACCCTAAAAGAACCCTATCAAGTTCAGCAAATGCCACGAGGCCAAAAACAACAGAAAATTATAAAGCATATGAAAAAACCAGACGATATGGATAACCCAAGCCCAAGCACCCAAATCAAAAGACCACAAGAGACACAGCACCTAGAGCAGCTACTCAAAGAACTAAAGATGAACAATGAGACCACAGTACGGGATATGAAGGAAATCAAGAAGACCCTAGAAGAGCATAAAGAAGACATTGCAAGACTAAATAAAAAAATGGATGATCTTATGGAAATTAAAGAAACTGTTGACCAAATTAAAAAGATTCTGGACACTCATAGTACAAGACTAGAGGAAGTTGAACAACGAATCAGTGACCTGGAAGATGACAGAATGGAAAATGAAAGCATAAAAGAAAGAATGGGGAAAAAACTTGAAAAAATCGAAATGGACCTCAGGGATATAATAGATAATATGAAACGTCCGAATATAAGACTCATTGGTGTCCCAGAAGGGGAAGAAAAGGGTAAAGGTCTAGGAAGAGTATTCAAAGAAATTGTTGGGGAAAACTTCCCAAATCTTCTAAACAACATAAATACACAAATCATAAATGCTCAGCGAACTCCAAATAGAATAAATCCAAAAAAACCCACTCCGAGACATATACTGATCACACTGTCAAACAAAGAAGAGAAGGAGCAAGTTCTGAAAGTAGCAAGAGAAAAGCAATTCACCACATACAAAGGAAACACCATAAGACTAAGTAGTGACTACTCAGCAGCCACCATGGAGGCAAGAAGGCAGTGGCACGATATATTTAAAATTCTGAGTGAGAGGAATTTCCAGCCAAGAATACTTTATCCAGCAAAGCTCTCCTTCAAATTTGAGGGAGAGCTTAAATTTTTCACAGACAAAGAAATGCCGAGAGAATTTGCTAACAAGAGACCTGCCCTACTGGAGATACTAAAGGGAGCCCTACAGACAGAGAAACAAAGACAGGACAGAGAGACTTGGAGAAAGGTTCAGTACTAAAGAGATTCGGTATGGGTACAATAAAGGATATTAATAGAGAGAGGGAAAAATATGGCAAACATAAACCAAAGGATAAGATGGCCGATTCAAGAAATGCCTTCACGGTTTTAACGTTGAATGTAAATGGATTAAACTCCCCAATTAAAAGATATAGATTCGCAGAATGGATCAAAAAAATGAACCATCAATATGCTGCATACAAGAGACTCATCTTAGACACAGGGACACAAAAAAACTGAAAGTGAAAGGATGGAAAAAAATATTTCATGCAAGCTACAGCCAAAAGAAAGCAGGTGTAGCAATATTAATCTCAGATAAAATAGACTTCAAATGCAGGGATGTTTTGAGAGACAAAGAAGGCCACTACATACTAATAAAAGGGGCAATTCAGCTAGAAGAAATAACAATCGTAAATGTCTATGCACCCAATCAAGGTGCCAAAAAATACATGAGAGAAACATTGGCAAAACTAAAGGAAGCAATTGATGTTTCCACAATAATTGTGGGAGACTTCAACACATCACTCTCTCCTATACATAGATCAACCAGACAGAAGACCAATAAGGAAATTGAAAACCTAAACAATCTGATAAATGAATTAGATTTAACAGACATCTACAGGACATTACATCCCAAATCACCAGGATACACATACTTTTCTAGTGCTCACGGAACTTTCTCCAGAATAGATCATATGCTGGGACATAAAACAAGCCTCAATAAATTTAAAAAGATTGAAATTATTCAAAGCACATTCTCTGACCACAATGGAATACAATTAGAAGTCAATAACCATCAGAGACTTAGAAAATTCACAAATACCTGGAGGTTAAACAACACACTCCTAAACAATCAGTGGGTTAAAGAAGAAATAGCAAGAGAAATTGCTAAATATATAGAGACGAATGAAAATGAGAACACAACATACCAAAACCTATGGGATGCAGCAAAAGCAGTGCTAAGGGGGAAATTTATAGCACTAAACGCATATATTAAAAACAAACAAAGAGCCAAACTCAAAGAACTAATGGATCAACTGAAGAAGCTAGAAAATGAACAGCAAACCAATCCTAAACCATGTAGAAGAAAAGAAATAACAAGGATTAAAGCAGAAATAAATGACATAGAGAACAAAAAAACAAAAGAGAGGATAAATATCACCAAAAGTTGGTTCTTTGAGAAGATCAACAAGATTGACAAGCCCCTAGCTAGACTGACAAAATCAAAAAGAGAGAAGACCCATAGAAACAAAATAATGAATGAAAAAGGTGACATAACTGCAGATCCTGAAGAAATTAAAAAAATTATAAGAGGATATTATGAACAACTGTATGGCAACAAACTGGACAATGTAGAAGAAATGGACAATTTCCTGGAAACATATGAACAACCTAGACTGACCAGAGAAGAAACAGAGGACCTCAACCAACCCATCACAAGCAAAGAGATCCAATCAGTCATCAAAAATCTTCCCACAAATAAATGCCCAGGGCCAGATGGCTTCACAGGGGAATTCTACCAAACTTTCCAGAAAGAACTGACACCAATCTTACTCAAACTCTTTCAAAACATTGAAAAAAATGGAACACTACCTAACTCATTTTATGAAGCTAACATCAATCTAATACCAAAACCAGGCAAAGATGCTACAAAAAAGGAAAACTACCAGCCAATCTCCCTAATGAATATAGATGCAAAAATCCTCAACAAAATACTTGCAAATCGAATCCAAAGACACATTAAAAAAATCATACACCATGACCAAGTGGGGTTCATTCCAGGCATGCAAGGATGGTTCAACATAAGAAAAACAATCAATGTATTACAACACATTAAAAACTCGAAAGGGAAAAATCAATTGATCATCTCAATAGATGCTGAAAAAGCATTTGACAAAATCCAACATCCCTTTTTGATAAAAACACTTCAAAAGGTAGGAATTGAAGGAAACTTCCTCAACATGATAAAGAGCATATATGAAAAACCCACAGCCAGCATAGTACTCAATGGTGAGAGACTGAAAGCCTTCCCTCTAAGATCAGGAACAAGACAAGGATGCCCGCTGTCACCACTGTTATTCAACATTGTGCTGGAAGTGCTAGCCAGGGCAATCCGGCAAGACAAAGAAATAAAAGGCATCCAAATTGGAAAAGAAGAAGTAAAACTGTCATTGTTTGCAGATGATATGATCTTATATCTAGGAAACCCTGAGAAATCAACGATACACCTACTAGAGCTAATAAACAAATTTAGCAAAGTAGCGGGATACAAGATTAATGCACATAAGTCAGTAATGTTTCTATATGCTAGAAATGAACAAACGGAAGTGACACTCAAAAAAAGATACCATTTTCAATAGCAACTAAAAAAATCAAGTACCTAGGAATAAACTTAACCAAAGATGTAAAAGACCTATACAAACAAAACTACATAACTCTACTAAAAGAAATAGAAGGGGACCTTAAAAGATGGAAAACTATTCCATGTTCATGGATAGGAAGGCTAAATGTCATTAAGATGTCAATTCTACCCAAACTCATCTACAGATTCAATGCAATCCCAATCAAAATTCCAACAACCTACTTTGCAGACTTGGAAAAGCTAGTTATCAAATTTATTTGGAAAGGGAAGATGCCTCGAATTGCTAAAGACACTCTAAAAAAGAAAAACGAAGTGGGAGGACTTACACTCCCTGACTTTGAAGCTTATTATAAAGCCACAGTTGCCAAAACAGCATGGTACTGGCACAAAGATAGACATATAGATCAATGGATCGAATTGAGAATTCGGAGATAGACCCTCAGATCTATGGCCGACTGATCTTTGATAAGGCCCCCAAAATCACCGAACTGAGCCATAATGGTCTTTTCAACAAATGGGGCTGGGAGAGTTGGATATCCATATCCAAAAGAATGAAAGAGGACCCCTACCTCACCCCCTACACAAAAATTAACTCAAAATGGACCAAAGATCTCAATATAAAAGAAAGTACCATTAAACTCCTAGAAGATAATGTAGGAAAACATCTTCAAGACCTTGTATTAGGAGGCCACTTCCTAGACTTTACACCCAAAGCACAAGCAACAAAAGAGAAAATAGATAAATGGAAACTCCTCAAGCTTAGAAGTTTCTGCACCTTAAAGGAATTTCTCAAAAAGGTAAAGAGGCAGCCAACTCAATGGGAAAAAATTTTTGGAAACCATGTATCTGACAAAAGACTGATATCTTGCATATACAAAGAAATCCTACAACTCAATGACAATAGTACAGACAGCCCAATTATAAAATGGGCAAAAGATATGAAAAGACAGTTCTCTGAAGAGGAAATACAAATGGCCAAGAAACACATGAAAAAATGTTCAGCTTCACTAGCTACTAGAGAGATGCAAATTAAGACCACAATGAGATACCATCTAACACCGGTTAGAATGGCTGCCATTAAACAAACAGGAAACTACAAATGCTGGAGGGGATGTGGAGAAATTGGAACTCTTATTCATTGTTGGTGGGACTGTATAATGGTTCAGCCACTCTGGAAGTCAGTCTGGCAGTTCCTTAGAAAACTAGATATAGAGCTACCATTCGATCCAGCGATTGCACTTCTCGGTATATACCCGGAAGATCGGAAAGCAGTGACACGAACAGATATCTGCACGCCAATGTTCATAGCAGCATTATTCACAATTGCCAAGAGATGGAAACAACCCAAATGTCCTTCAACAGATGAGTGGATAAATAAAATGTGGTATATACACACGATGGAATACTACGCGGCAGTAAGAAGGAACGATCTCGTGAAACATATGACAACATGGATGAACCTTGAAGACATAATGCTGAGCGAAATAAGCCAGGCACAAAAGAGAAATATTATATGCTACCACTAATGTGAACTTTGAAAAATGTAAAACAAATGGTTTATAATGTAGAATGTAGGGGAACTAGCAGTAGAGAGCAATTAAGGAAGGGGGAACAATAATCCAAGAAGAACAGATAAGCTGTTTAACGTTCTGGGGATGCCCAGAAATGACTATGGTCTGTTAATATCTGATGGATGTAGTAGGAACAAGTTCACTGAAATGTTGCTATATTATGTAACTTTCTTGGGGTAAAGTAGGAACATGTTGGAAGTTAAGCAGTTATCTTAGGTTAGTTGTCTTTTTCTTACTCCCTTGTTATGGTCTCTTTGAAATGTTCTTTTATTGTATGTTTGTTTTCTTTTTAACTTTTTTTTCATACAGTTGATTTAAAAAAGAAGGGAAAGTTAAAAAAAAAAAAAAAAAGAAAAGAAAAAAGACAAACAAGGAAAAAAAAAAAAAAAAAGATGTAGTGCCCCCTTGAGGAGCCTGTGGAGAATGCAGGGGTATTCGCCTACCCCACCTCCATGGTTGCTAACATGACCACAGACATAGGGGACTGGTGGTTTGATGGGTTGAGCCCTCTACCATAAGTTTTACCCTTGGGAAGACGGTTGCTGCAAAGGAGAGGCTAGGCCTCCCTATATTTGTGCCTAAGAGTCTCATCCTGAATGCCTCTTTGTTACTCAGATGTGGCCCTCTCTCTCTGGCTAAGCCAACTTGAAAGGTGAAATCACTGCCCTCCCCCCTACGTGGGACCAGACACCCAGGGGAGTGAATCTCCCTGGCAACGTGGAATATGACTCACGGAGAGGAATGTAGACCTGGCATCGTGGGATGGAGAACATCTGCTTGACCAAAAGGGGGATGTGAAAGGAAATGAAATAAGCTTCAGTGGCAGAGAGATTCCAAAACGAGCCGAGAGATCACTCTGGTGGGCACTCTTACGCACACTTTAGACAACCCTTTTTAGGTTCTAAAGAATTGGGGTAGCTGGTGGTGGATACCTGAAACTATTAAACTACAACCCAGAACCCATGAATCTCGAAGACAGTTGTATAAAAATGTAGCTTATGAGGGGTGACAATGGGATTGGGAAAGCCATAAGGACCAAACTCCACTTTGTCTAGTTTATGGATGGATGTGTAGAAAAGTAGGGGAAGGAAACAAACAGACAAAGGTACCCAGTGTTCTTTTTTACTTCAATTGCTCTTTTTCACTCTAAAAAAAAAAAAAAAAAAAAATCTAGAGGCAGAGGAAAGGTCAGGCAGGGCTGGAAAAATAACTTTAGGAGTAATGAGCTTATAGGTAGTATTTAAAGCAATAATATCTTGATGTCCCTAAGATAGTATAGCTATTATAAAAAGAAGATAGCCCAGGACTCAAGCCCTGGGATAATCCAACATTTAAAGGAAAGGAAAGAAAGAGAAAAAGAACAATTACTACTATAGCAGGAAAACCTAGAGATTCATAAGGTCAAGAAAGCCAAAGATGAAAATGTTTCAAAAAAGAGGGGGTTGGTCATTTGTGTTGAAATTATCTGAGAGAAAGTATGGTAGGTATCTTGAGGCCAAAGAAGCGTTCACTGGATTGAGCAAAACTGAGGTTATGGCCTTGCAAGAGCTATTTCAGTAGTGTAGGTGGGAGTAGGAAGAGTGAAGCCCAATCAAAATGGGTTGACGAGTTAAAGAAAGCTGAAGCTATGGAGGAATGGAGTGGAGACAACTCTTTCAAACAGTTTTAGCTATGGCAGGAAACAGAGAAAACAATCAGTAATTAGAAAGGGGTTCATTAAGGAAAGAATTTTTTTTCAAATAGCTCAAAATTACAGGGCAACACTTCAAACTGCAGATTTTTTTTTAAGTGAGGATTTGTCCCTACTTGATTAAAGATTCAGTGGAATTCTAGACATGGTCATGTGTGTCATAGTTTTTTTTTTGGTTTCATTTTATTTTTTATTTTTCTTGCTCCCCTGCGTGTATGCTTAGTTGTTGAATATATATATTTGGGACCATTAAAAATTTTGATTTAATATAACCTATTGTTGTGCTGGTACCTGTTTCACCATATATAATTTCTGTTCTACAACACGGTTCTTAATAGAGTTTTATGAAAGTGGTATAGTTTTTATTGACAAAAGCAAAGTAATCTTACAACTATGTGCATACAAAAGCAATACTATTTTGTGACTAAATATTTCATATTAAAATTTACATCAGCAACTGTCTTGAGAATTCAGGGAAACAGAGTGGAATTTAAAACTTCAACTGTTTTGTTAAACCTAGAAACATGAAACTAGTATTCCAAAGAAATTCTGAAATTTCATATCTTGGAAAAATGACAGTACATTAATCTAACTTGAGGATGGATGATTTAAAAATAACACTTGACTTCTGAAAAATAAGAGAAGAGTAAGAGAAAAAAAATTACAGGGCAACAAGGAGGCAAATGATGCAGGACCATATTTATCATGATAAATGCATATATTTACATTTCCTACAGTTAAGAACAATTTGAGGCATGCTGTATGTGTGCATAACAAAATACAAATTAAACAGACTCTTAAGTAAAACTGTTTTACCACAGAAGTACCAAAGAAGTCTACACATTTCCTCCCTTTAGCATGGTGTGTCAATCAGGGAGAGAAAAGAAGTAAAAATGTACATACATCATCAGTTCCTTTGTTCATTTCCAGAAGGTTATAAGAATGGATAATTACTATAAGAACTGTGTATCTATTTTCTCTAGAAAGCAGAGTTAAAAGAATTAGATGGTATATACACAGTTACTATGTCAGTGCAACAAAAGACCAAAGAGAGGGTTTTACTAAAAAACAGTATCAGCTTTGTAACAGAAAATAATTGCTTTAAAAACATATACTATAGTTCAAAATCTTAGAGTTTCATGAACTCAATATTCATTGCATATTATTTCCAATGCCAAACCTTAGTTTTGTAATTAAACATATAAATATTATATCCCTTCTACTTCTTCAGCAACATACTCAAGCAAAGGGATATGACAATTAGAAGACATGTTGAGTATCCTCATTCACGGTGCTATTTCAAAAAAATCAAATTTCTCTGGGAGTTGTTTTAAGACATCTTCTAGAGAAACTGTATCTGCTTCTTGGGTAGTGCTAAAGAAAAGAAAGCACTTTATTTTGTATATAGGGAAATTCTGTATGTATTTAATTTTATTTTGTTTTCAGAAAACAGAAACATCTAAAATTGGATAAAAGGAAGAACATAGCAAATGTGCTACCACAGTGTAGTGTCCAGGGTCAGCAACTCTAGGCTGACAACCCAGCTTTTCTGAGATATCTGAAGCATCTGATATATCCTCTACTTCCTATTGTGAGTAGAGTCAAATTAATCAACTTCCCTGGAGCGCAATCTCCTCTTATATGTCTATAAAGGGGATAATAATAGCACAATTACAAGGATTTAATAATCTATTCTAAACTCTTAACTATAATTGATATTCACGCCCAGAAAACCTGCCCTGTAACAACAAACCGATCACAAAAAGCAACTCATAAGGAAAATTAAAGAAGAAAGTATGCCCATATATGATAAAACTAAATCTAACAGCCACTGTGGATAACTGGACATTCACTTTTTTTAAAGAATTAGGATGCTATAAATGTTGGTGTGGGAAAAGTAGTCAACAATTTTTAAATGGATGAAAATGTCAAGACAATAACATCTATAAGAAAAAATAATTCTAAGAAAGACCCCCTTCATTAGAAGGATAAAAGACTTAAGAGCCTTTAAAATAAAATGCTGCTACCTAACAACATACAAAAATTAACTCAAAGTAGATCAAAGACCTAAATGTTAAGAGCTAAAGTTATAAAATTCTTAGGAGAAAACAGATGTAAATCTTCATGACCTTGTATTTGGCAATGATTTCTTAGATATGGTAACAAAAGCACAAGCAACAAAGGAAGAAATAGATATACTGTACTTCATCAAGATTAAAAACTTCTATGCATCAAAGGACACTCAAGAAAGTGAAAAGACAACTTATATACTAGAAGAAAGTATACAGAAATACACCATAATTACTTATATTTAGAATATACAAGAACGCTTACAACGCAATACTACAAATTACCAAATTAAAAAACGAGCAAAGGATCTAAATAGACATTTCTCCAGAGAACATATACAAATGGCCAGAAGTACATGAAAAGACACTCAACATCATTAGTCATGATGGAAATACAAATCCAAACCACAATGAGATGTAATTTCATAGCCACCAGGATGGCTGTAACAACAACAAAAAGGAAAACAATAAGTGGTAAAGAAGATGTGGGGAAATCAAAACTCTCATACATTGTTGGGAATATTAAATGGTGCAGCCACTTTGGAAAACAGTCTGCAATCTCTTAAATCATTAAACAATTAACCATTTGACCCAGCGATTCCATTTTTAAATATATATCCAAAATCAATGAAAACATATGTCTACACAAAAATGTGTCCAAGAATGTTTATAGGGACATTATTCATAAAAACCACAAAGCAAGAAACAACCAAATCTCCATCAACTGATTAATGGATAAACTAACCCTGACATAGCCACGCAGTGGAATATTATTCAGCCATAAAAAGGAATGAAGTACTGACACAGGCCATTACATGGAAGAACCTTAAAAACATTCTACTAGTGAAATAATAAGCAAGTCACAAAAGACTGTATATTCTAGTATTCCATTTATATGCCATACCCAAAGTAGGTAAACCTTTAGAAACAGAAAGTAGATTAGTTGTTGCCTAGGACTGGGGAAATGGGGAGATCAGGAGGTTATAGCTAAAGGAAATGGGGTACCTTTTGAAGGTGATGAAATTTTTCTAAAATTAACTATGGTATGATCGCACAATTATGTGAATATACCAAAAACCAGTACAATTATCCCTTCCACATCACAGGAGTTAGGGGTGCAGCACCCATGCAATCTGGAAAATCTGTGTAAAATTTTTTGGCCCTCCCTTTATATCAAAGATGTCTGAATTTTTTTTCTTATATGGGGTGTTTACAGTACCTTACGGTAAAATTTGGTTAAGTATTTTGTCATAGGCAATGTGTAAGTCAATGTAAGCAAAAATTCTGTATGAAAGAGAAATCTTAAAAATACAAAATAAACATGAAAATTAAAAAATAAATTGTGCATATTTATGGTATTAAAAGAAAATATGTTGATATCATACAACAGTTTACATACATTTTATGCATTTCTGAGTTTCCAAACTTTATCTGTGTCATCTGCTGGCCTTTGCATGTCGTCTTCAACTTCCGCAAAACTCCCCCAAACTTCCCATTTAGTTTCTTATACCAACCAATGATATGCTAAACTACAATGGGGAAAGTCATGATGTGGAAGAGGTAACTGTAAATTGTGCACTTTAAACAGATGAACTGTATATGATGTGAATTACATCTAATAAAGCTGCTACCAGAAAATACCAAAACCAACAACCATGAACCACTTCCTCCACTTTCAACCAAGATGCATTAACAGTTACAGATTTACCCTCAGCATGAAATAACCTCTCCGTCCCCAACAGACAAAATACTTGATACAAAGGTTTTCAATACAACTGACATCAAGCAGTCAAGAGCAGCGCTCCTTGAGAAATGGGAAACAAAGGTGACCTCTGTAAGACCCAGCTTACTGCCTTGAGTTTCTACGCCACAGCACAGGGAGGGTAAACCAAGATGGAGCCTAGGGGACTCATGATTTGAGGAGAAGGAGCTGAGATTCTGGGGAGTCCAAAGCAGCTACAGTTCAAGGAATGAGGTCTGAAGAAGAGAGCAGCACAGAGACTGAATTCCACAGATCTGCACTGTCCCGGTCAGCTAGTAAGCAGAGTATGGGCCACAGCTTAAATGAGAGGATGAGGTTGGAGCGAAAGGGGACACATAAAAATATTAGACATCACTGCCTAATTCACACAGAGTTAGGAAACAGTGCCTGTTTCCACCAGTAGAATGAAAACCCCCCATTTATAGGACATTGCGTAGAGTACTTAAAAGGATCTTGCCTCAACAGCTGGGAATAATTAGCCCTACAGGGAACACTGCTCTAGATCCAAATAAATCAAAAAGCAAGACCTGCAAAGATCAAACTGTTTCCAAGTAATTTAACTGCTCAGAGAAAATCTCAAGAATGTTTATAGGAATACAAAAATATGCAGCACTCAACAAGGTACTATTTATGTCTGGCATCAAATCAAAGTGTACCAGGAATGCAAGGGAGTGGGAAAATATAACAGAAAACAAGGAAACTACTCAGATACTCATTACCAACCCAGAATTGACACAAATGTTAGAACTAGCAGAGAAGGACATAAAAGTTATTGTAACTAATCTACATGTCCAAATAAGTAAACAAATGGAAGGAACAAAAAAAGAACCAAACCCAACTTCAAGGAAAGAAAATTATGATACCTGGGATGAAAAATACTAAATGCAGTAAACCAACAACTTCTTTAATAAAAAAATAATTAATTAAAAGAGCAATTAATGGCAGATTAAACACCAAAGAAAAGACAAAGCAACAGAAACTATCCAAAATCAAACAGAAAGCAATAAGAATAAAAGCAAACCAAGCACTGTGAACTGTGTGAAAACATAAACAACCTAACGTATATGTAACTGAAGTTCCCAAAGAAAAAACTTGAAGAAATAATGGCTTAAAATTTTTCACATCTGACAAAACCTCAAAATCCAGAGATCCAAGAAGCTCAACAAACCACAACCCACAAGAACCATGATGAAAACTACACCAAGGCACATAATGCAATTGCTCAAACCAATGATAACAAGAAAAATCTTAAAAGCAGTTGGAGAAAAAAGAAATATGACATACAAAGACAGATTAAGATGGACAGCATATTTATTGTTGGAAACAATATAAACCACAGACTAGGGAAAATATTTGCAACATAAACATGTGATAAATGACTTATATTTGAAATATATAAAAACTCAGTAATAAGAAAATATATAATCCAACTTTAAAAAGGGCAAGAAATCTGAAAAGACCCCACACTTAAGACAACATAAACATGGCAAATAAACCCATGAGAAGATACGCAACATTAGTCATCAGGGATGTACAAATGAAAACCACAATGAGATACCACTATGCCATCTATGAGAACAACTGAAATTCAAAAGACTGAACGTATCAAGTGATGGCAAGGACGTGGGTAAATTCAAACGATCGTAAAGTGCCAGTGAGAATGTAAAATGAACAACCATTTTAGAAAACAGTATGGTAATTTGTTAACCTCAAACACACACCTATCATATGACCCAACCATTCCATTCCTAAGTTTTTAACCAAGAGAAAAGAAAGCATGTCCATTTAAAGACTTATACATTAATACTGATAGCAGTTTTATCTGTAACTACCAAAACCTGGAAGCAACCCAAATGTCCATTAATAGATGAATGAATAAACAAATTGTGGGGTATACATACAATGGAATAATACTCAGCAATAAGAATCAACTATTGTACACACAGTAACATGGATAAACCACAAAATAATTTGCTGAAAGATATCAACCACAAAGAGATGTATGATTCCATTTAGATAAAATTCCAGAAACATATATAATGACACAAAGCAGATCCAAGGTTGCCTGGGAACAGGGTGAGAAGAAAAGAATTACCAAGGGTCACAAGGAAATTTTGTGGGGGACACATATGTTCACTATCTTCACTGAGGTGGTGGTTTCACAAATGTATTTATATGTCAACACTTATAAAACTGTGCCCTTTAAATACATATTGTTTATTGTATGTCAATTATACCTTAAAAATGGCTGGCTAAAAAAAAAAAAAAAAAACATTATAGGTAAACATATAAAGAACGACCAATGCTGAAAATCAAGGAGTCAAAAAGAACTGGATAAGAAAGAAGGGGCAAGAAAATAGGAAGAGGTAACAAGGCAGAATCAACTGAGTGGAGCTGGATGAATGTGGAAGACCGAGCCTGAAAACAAAGTTGATGTGCAGGTCTTTTGGCATGTGCAGAAGCACCAGAGCCCTACAGGGAGAACAACCGCCTGGGATTAAGTCCAGTCCTGGTCTGTTACTACCTAGGTGACTTTGGACAAGCGTATTCATGGATCTACATCTTAGTCTGATTTATTCAATGGCACAAGTATCTGGACCATCAGGAATGGTAAAATTTCACTGGTCATATGAACAGAGATGGGGATGGGAGAGAGGGGAAGGCATTTGACTCTGAGGAATCAGTGCCTGGCTCCCAACGGACATTCAATAAATACTTTTTAGGTGACTGAATAAATAAATGAACAAATAAACAAACCCTACATTCAAGAACTAAATGTAAATGAGGAAAGCCCTAGAAAGGAGAGTTAAAACCAGATCACAGATGGTCTAAATATAAGACTTCGTTCTTAAATAATAAATTTCTGAGGCTTATGAGAAGGAAAAAATATGGTAGCAGGATACCAAAAGGACTGAAGGTAAGAAAAGAAAGACACAAGGCAGAGACCAGTTAGGAGGCAATTATAATAATTTAAGTATAAGTTAATAAATAACCTTATTTCTCTACTACAATGTAAATAAAAATGGAAAAGTAGCAGTCAGATAAAAGTGACACTAGAAGATAAAAGTAACAGGACTTAGCAAATCACTTGTGTAAGAAGTTTCAAGTCTAAGTGACTGAGAGAACAGAATAAAAAAGAAAGATATCAGAAAGAGTTTGAGAAGATAAGAGGGAGATTTTGGTCTGCAACACAAAGAAGATTCTGGAAGGATAATGAGATAAGATACTTGAAAGTAAGAGCTCAATAGACTTGAGAGCTATTAAAGAGACAACAGCTGAAGCTACAACAATAAATCATGTTTTCTAAGGTAGATGAACTTTCCCAGCAACCTCAGAGGAAAGAGAAAGCCAGGAGCATTATCTAAGAAATATTAACAATAAAAGGGCAGGAGGATGAAGAGGTAACAGGAAAAAAAGAATCAATGAGGACTAAGGTAATAATCACAGTTCATGAGCAAACTGTACCTTCATTAAGAAATGAAACCAAAAAATTTCTGGTCAACCAAGATGGCAGTGTAAGGTGCTCCATGGTGCCATTTGCCAATAGAATCTCTGAACATCAATCAAAAACTGGCAGACCCATTTTCCTCAAAATTCTAGAAAACAGTTCAGAAGTTGCAGTTACTGGGCAAGTGCCAAATCAAGAAAACACAACTTTAAAGTGGGAGGAGAAGCTCATGGTACGTCTGCCGATCCCTCTCTGAACCTCTCCCCAACACAATGGAAAACACAACTTTTAAGTGGGAGGAGAAGCTCATGGTACCTCTGCCGATCCCACTCTGAACCTCTCCCCAACACAATGGGCAGCTGACTGGCATACCCACTGTGGATCCCTGGACGTGCTCAGAGGGAACAGAACTTCTATATGCATACTGGGGTGCCTACATCAGTGCCAATAAATTGCGTGGCAGACTGAATGACTAAACCAGGGCAATCATCTCTGGCTTGCCCTCCCAGAACTTCCCCAGCAGGCAGAAACAGCTTGCAGGCAGCTACAGCAGAGTAAGAAACAATTAAGTCAAAGTGGCCTGGGGGCAAAGGATTACTGGCTTTAAGACATACAAGAGAGCACCCAGGATGGGAGGGAAGCCTATTTCATATAGAGTAGTGGAAACACACGAATTCTTGTAAATGAGGGAATTCCTAAAGCCACCAGCACAAGCCCAGGACACAGGTTCAAAAAAAAAAAAAAAAAAAAAGAAACCCACAGTTTTGACTTGGATTTATCTTTTGGTAGGAGAGCACTAGCCAGCACAGGGTCAACAGGCAAAGACTGTGAGAGGTGTTTTTAGCACTGGTCTGTGTCCCTCAGCTCCTGGCACTCAAGGAAAACTCAGACATAGTGCTAGCTGGATACAACCTTAAGGAAAAGACAGCTAAGAGATTAAATACCAGAGTTAATGCATTAAAATATTAAAATGTACCAGTGTACAACAAAAGAATGCAAGACAAAAAAAAAAGAAAAAGGAAATGATGACCAATCCAAAGGATCAATATACAAATTCAGAAGTCATCATCGAAGACCAGACTTTAAAACATACCAGGCAAAAAAATTCAAAAATGATTTTCAATATGCTCGTGGATATAAAGGAAAATACAGGGAAAAAACTAAAGTTTATCAGAAAAAGATAAAGGAACAGTATGAGAAGCTCAATAAAGAGATAGAAATTTTTAAAAGGAACAGAAATATACAGGAGTTGAAGACAATAACTGAAATGAAAAATTTCCTAGAGGATTTCAACAGCAGATTAAAGCTGGCTGAAGAAAGAATCTGAACTCAAAGTCAAGATAACTGAAATTATTCCAGCTGAGGAGCAAAAAGAAAGAGGAAAGAAAAAAAAAAAAAAAAAAAAAAAGACAACAGAGCCTAAGAAACCTATAGGATACCACAAATGTACTAATAACGCATTATGGGAGTCCCAGAAGAAAAGAGAAAGGAGCAGAAGGCATATCCCAAAAAATAATGGCAGAAAACTCCCCAAATTTAACAAAGGACATGAATATATGCATCCAAGAAGACCAACAAACCCCACACACAATAAACTCGAAGAGAACCAGTTTCAGACACAGTAGTCATATTCGACATATTCACGGTGTCTAATACACCAAGGATAAGGAGGCAATTCTGAATGCAAAAGAAAATCAACACATTATGTACAAAGGAACAAATAAGGTCAAGTGCCAATTGCTCATCAGAAACCATGGAAGCAAGAAGGAAGTAGAATGAAATATTTAAAGTGCTGAAAGAAAACAATTACCAAGAATCCAGCAAAACTGTCTTTCAAAAATGAGGGAGAGATTAAGACATTCCCAGATAAACAAAAGCTAAGGGAATTCATCACTACTAGACTTCCTTATGAGAAATGCTAAAGGGAGTTCTTCAGACTGAAATGAAAGGGTACTAGAGAATGGATCAAAATACTATTAAAAAAAAAAAACAAAGACCTCTGATAAAGGTAACCATATAGATAAGCATAAACGCCTGCACTATGTATTCTATTTGCTGATATGTAACAACACTTTTTACTTCTTACATAATGTGAAATGCAAATGCATAAACAGTAAAGATAAATTTATGGTTTTGGACATACGAGGCATAAAGATATAATTTTTAACAAGTACAATAAAAAGGTGGAGCGACAGAGGGGTACAGGGACAGTGTTTGTGTCCTTCTGAATTTAAGCTGGCATAAAATCATATGTGATTGTTATACATTTAGGGTGTTAAATTTAAGCCCCATGGTAACCACAAAGAAATTATCTAAAAATATATAGAAGGAAATGAAAAGGGACCTAAAATGGTATACAACAAAAAAGATAAATATGAAATTAGACATTAATGGAAAACCCAAGGGACAAAAAAAATAACTCTCCAGTCAAAAGGCAGAGAAGGGCATGACCCAACTACATGCTATTTACAAAAAAGTCCCACCTTAAATTCAAAGACGTAAGTAGGTTGAAAGGGAAAAAGGATGCAAAAAATATATACCTTGCAAATAGTAAACAAAAGAGAGCTGTTGTAGCTAAACCAATATTAAAGAAAATAAAGTCAACAACTGTTACAGGGACAAAGAAGGCCAACATATATTTGAAAAAGGGGTCAACTCAACAAGAATACATAACAATTAAAAATATATATGCACCTGAACATCGTCAATATGACAATCCTAGGAAAGTTTCCCCTGAAAGACAGCTATATAAAAGGGCAAATTCCACTTGACTGGAACTCTGGAGCACAATAGGGACTACAGAAAAGACTCTACAAATACTGAATTACAGAAGAAAAAAAAAGGGGGAAGGGGTAGGAGATTTCCATTTCAGGCATGTCAAGCCAGACACTCTCCCTCATACTAGGTCCCACATGGCTTAAGAGTCACACAGTAGAAGGAAAAACATAATCAGTGGCATGGGCACCTCCTGCCATGGATGCTGACCACAGAGCCACCCACAGCAGAAATTTTGAGTCCACGTACATACAGGCATGGGGTCCCATGTTCACACAGACCCAACACAGGACCATAGCGGTCAGCAAGGACACACAAACAAAGCGGTCCACAGGAAACAAGCAACAAGCAGAGAAACTGCTGGAAAGCTTTCACACTCCCATCCCAGTCCCTAAATGAGAGTGTATGGAAACAAAAAAATAAGGCATTTTTGAACACCTACCCCTACCCCCAATCTTACTGTATGGGATGGGATCCCCCAAAAAGAGTTTACCAGAGGCAGAAAAGCTGTGTGGAAAAGGGGGAAACTGAACTGCTGTGAGTCAGGGAAACTAAAATCTAAAGGCTGAAGTGAAAAGGTGGCCCTGAGCATGTAAGGAATCATAGCCACTGGGGAAAAAAATTCGCATAAAAACAGAGAACAGGCCAAAACTCGGGAAGTGAAACAGAGGAAAAGAAATCCTCTGGTCGAGAGAAAACAGTAGCACATAATAGGTTTATCTTAATAGTTGCTGTGAATGTCCAGGGCAAGACACACATGTAGAGAGACCTGAGAAAATCTTAGCTATGAAACACAGGCTATTCTAAATGTTCAGGAAAAGCTAGACTTAGCGTTGAAGAACAGTCTAAACACACAACCAATCTACAAAATCCTAGGCTAGAGGAAGAAACTGACTTCCAGAGTTAGCACATCAAAATAACCAAATGCCCAGATATCAACAAATGTACAAGCCATAAATAATCAGGAAGAAATGGCTTATTCAAGAGAACAAATTAAAACTTGAGAAGAAACACAGACATTATAACAAGTAATCAAAGATGTTCAATCAAATCTTCTAAATTAACTTGAGATAAAGGAAAATATGGATCAAAATAAACTAAAAACAGATATAGAGCTAAAGGATATTAAGAAAACAATGTGAATAGGTGGTTTACAAGGGAACATGACAAATTCAGAGAATGAAAAACACAATGGAGTTTTTTTTAAAATGCGGGAGGCACAAGGTAGCTGATTTGAACAGGCAAAAAAATCAGTAAACTAGAAGACAGGACAACTGAAAGAAAACAGTCGGAAGAGAAGAGAAAATAATTTTAAACAATGAGCAGGGAGAAAGAGGAAGCAAATTTAACTGGTTTTCGCACACCTGCCGCAATTCCTTAGGGCCTTTGCTTTGGGAGGGTATCTCCCCACTCTGGAATCACTCGTTCACTTAATCTTTGGCTTTGTTATTCCCACATCCTCTCCCAAACTAGTTAACTGCATTTCTGGAGATTGAAAAATACTGCAGAGAGGAGCGGAAGGGACTGTAGGAGAAAGAAGCAAAGCTCTCCTCCCCGGGGTGGGGGGTGGGGCGCCTCCTGGACAAGGGAGTCCGGGGCGATGACGAATTATGGAGAAGCGCCGGCAGGAAGCTCAGCTGTACAAGGAGGAAGGAAACCAGCGCTACCGGGAAGGGAAGTACCGAGATGCCGTGAGGAGGTACCATCGAGCCCTGCTTCAGCTGCGCGGTCTGGATCCGAGTCTGCCCTCCCCGATACCTAATCTAGGACCTCAGGGCCCGGCTCTCACATCTGAGCAAGAAAACATCCTGTACAGCACCCAGACAGACTGCTACAACAATCTGGCTGTCTGCCTCCTTCAGATGGAGCCAGTGAACTATGAACGAGTGAAAGAATACAGTCAGAAAGTCCTGGAACGACAGCCTGGTAATGCCAAGGCCTTGTATCGGGCTGGAGTGGCCTTTTTCCACCTGCAGGACTATGAGCAGGCTCAGCACTACCTCACGGCCGCCATCAGCAGACAGCCAAAAGACACCAATGTCCAGCGGTATCTCCAGCTGACACAGTCGGAACTCAGCAGCTACCATCAGAAAGAGAAGCAGCTCTACCTGGGCATGTTTGGTTAACAAAGATGTGCCTCCGCTTGAACTTAGGTGGACAGCTAGAGATCCATCAAGGGGAGACCTGAGACCCAGGAAGAGAAATTAACCCCAGACATCTGACCCACATGGATTTTTGTTTTGTTTTGAGCCCTGCACAAACTTTTTCCTACTTACACAGGCTGTGTCTTTATTTGTCCATCCATCTTTATATTTGTATAGTTTTTGATACATGTTATTCTGGGGCATTTTTTTTTTTACTGTGCGAAATACAACCAGAAAGCATTCAAAAAAAAAAAAAAAAAAAAAAAAACAATGAGCAGGGCCTCTCCTCTCCAAGGTGAAGTGGGATCTGCAGAGTGCCATCAACCGACCCTGACCCGTGCAGTTTGGCCTCCCTGGGAAACCTGCCATGATGAGATCTCTTCCCCTGCTCTTTTGGGCCCTTTGTGCTATGACTTCCAGGAAGATGGCAGAATAGTTGAGGCAGAGCAAGCTTCTCCTCCACGAAAGAAACTAGAGAAAAGGCAGAAAATGCCCAGGACAGCGGTTTCAGGGTACAAACAGCCAGAAAGGGACCCTTACAATACACTGGTGGGGACTTGCATGAAAAAGCAGAAAAAATGCATCTCAAAGGACGGGAAGAGTTTATTCAGCTAGGACCACTGCTGGGGACTGGCAGCAGTGAAATGGCCACCAAGCAGGGGAGGGAACAGCTCCCCACTCCCATGCACCCATTTCAGCAATTAGCTACAGAGATAATCCTCCTCAGCCACATCGCCGGAAGCTTCCATGGTGGAACCCAGGAAACAACGGACCTATGTTGACAATATTTACTCTCCCTCCATGGAACCCTGTGCTGCCCATGGATGACAGCCAAAGATAGGAGAGGGTGCCACACAAAAGCACCAGGAACGCTTCCCATACCTCAGAGCCTCGCAGGTGCACAGCAGGCAGGAAGCGGAGTACATTTAAGCTGGGGGGTGAGACACACAGCACCACAGCCCGAGAGTGATCCCCTCAGAGTCCCAGGAATCACCAGACCCACAGTGCTCTTAAGCACACTCCCTACTGAACAAGGCTCATACAGCACTCCCAGGGCTGGCAGTCGCAAGTGCACACAGAGAACTGGTGTGCTGATTGGATTTCCACCTGGTTGGACCCTGCCCAGCACACAGGTGCATTTGGGGAGAAGGAAGCTTGAGAATGAGAGGTAGCTCAAGAGCATTATCTGCTAGGAAGACAGGGAAAGTGCACTCCAGCAAGTTATGGCTCTGCTGAACATATATAAATGTTCAAATAATCCTGCATTTCCTAAAATAACCTTATCAAGATAAGCTAATGCCAAGAAATCAACAGAAAATCACAAAGTACATGAAGATCCAGGAATATATTGGCAAGCCAAACAACCAAATTAAAAAGCCAGAGGAGACACACAACTTGGAGGAATTAACCAAAGAATTACATATAAATCTCCAAAACAACTTCAGTGGGTTGGCTAAAGACTTAAAGGACATGAAGAAGACTCTAGAAGAGCATGAAGAAGAATTTGAAAGAGTAAATTAAAAAATAGCAGAACTTATGGAAATAAAAGATACTGTTGATCAAATTAAAAATATACTAGACACACACAACAGCAAATCTGAAAAGGCAGAAGAAAGGATAAGTGAAATACAGGACATTGCAATTGAATGCAAACACAACACAAAAGAACAAATGGCAAAAAAAAAAAAAAAAAAAAAAAAACCAAGAAAAATTTGAAATGAATCTCAGGGAAATGATGGACAACATGAAGCACACAAATACAAGAATCACTGGTGTCCCAGAAGGAGAAGAGACGAGTAAAAGTCTAGGAAGAGTAATTGAAGACATAGTTGGGGAACACTTCTGAACCCTTCTAAATGACATCAATACGGTAATCAAAGAAACCCAACGAACTCCAAATAGAATAAACCCACAAGACCCACTCCGAGACATACATTAATCAGACAGTCACATGCTGAAGAGAAGGAAAAAGTCCTGAAAGCAGCAAGAGAAAAGCGATTCACCAAATACAAGTGCCACATAAGACTAAGTACTGACTACTCTGCGGGCACCATGTAGATGAGAAGGCAGAGGTATGACATATTTAGGATTCTGAAAGAGAAAAATTGCCAGCCAAGAATTTTTTATCCAGCAAAGCTCTCCTTCAAAATTGAGGGGGAGTTTAAAATTTTCACAGACAAGCAAATGCTGTTAGAATCTGTTAATAAGAGACCTGCCCTGCAAGAAATACTACAGAGAGTTCTATCGGCTGAGAAAAAAAGAAAGGAGAGAGAGGCCTGGAGAAGGGCACAGAATTGAAGAGTATTAGTAAGGGTAATATCTTTTGAAACTGTTTTGAAACAGGCACAGTGGCTTAGTTAGAGAGAGAGGGCCACATGAAGATACTACTTTTGACAAAAGGATATTTATCTTTAGGCAGGAACAAGGGAACAGAAATTTTGAAGTGAAGGTATTAGATGACTGATTTTCTCACTAAAGAAAATAATCTAAGAGTAATGGGACGCTGCAGTTTTCAACTGTGCTCTGTAGATGTGCTGTTGGATTCCACCAAAATAGGTCCTTCTGCTTTGCATTTTGGGCCCCTCATAGTTTGGTTTGAGGGATTCACCTACTTTTAAAACTTTAAACCAATGAATTAAAGTTATCCCTTCCCCATCACGACTTTCCCCTTCACAGTTTCAATACACTGCTAGTCAGCCTAAGAAATTTAGTGGGAATTTGGGGGGAGTTTTGCAGAAACCGCAGACAACTTGCAAAAGCCAGCAGATGACACAGAAAAAGTTTAGAAATGCCGAAATACATAAAATATATGTACAGTATTGTATAATATCAACATATTTTATCTAATACCATAATAAACACAATTTTTAAATTTTTCATATTTCATAATTTTTTATTTCTTTTTCATACAGTATTTTTACTTAACACTGACTGACATATAGTCTATGACCAAACACTTAACCAAAATTTACAATAAGGTACTGTAAACACCCCAAAAAGAAAAAGAAAAAAATTCAGACTTCTGTGGTACAAAGGGAAGGTCAAAAATTGTACACGGATTTTCTAGATCATGGGAGCGCAGCACCCCTAACTCCTGAGATGTGCAAGAAACAACTGTATTTTCATCTCTAAGGTCTCTTCTAACTATAAGATTACATAATTTTATTCTTTGCCTTTAAAGCCATTACCTGCTTCTTCTCCCTTTTCCCCAAACATCTATAAATTCCCTCTCTTCCAAATCCCACAGCATTTCATTAGTGCCTTTTATGGCACTACACATACTTCAACATAAAAACAAAAGTCCATCTTCAAGAACATCAACCAGATACATCCCCTTTTCAACATGAACAATTTATGGTGGTCACTGACTAGACATCCCTGAAGATCAATCAGGAAAGTGATTAAACTAGAGGAAGGGGTAGCAATGGACAAGATGGAACTTAACAAAGGATTATGAATAATGAATCTCTACATAATTTTCTTTTTCTTAGTTGCTAGGGTATTGGAATAGCTAGAAGGAAAGAACTGAAATGGTGGAACTGTAACCCACAGCACTCTTTGAAATTTGCTCTATAACTACTAGTTAAATTGTAATTTGAAAGTTATCACCTTTTTGTATATATGTATTTCATAATAAGGAAATAATTGAAATTATGGTGCTGTAACTCATAACATTTTTGGAAATTCCCTATATAACTAATTGTTGAATCATACTTGGGAAGTTATTACCTTTCTGCATATATGTTTTATTTCACAATAAAGAAATAACTGAAACTGTGGAACTATAACTCATAATATTCTTTGAAATTTGCTCTCTAAATACTTGTTATATTGTACTTGGAAAGTTATCACTTCTATGTATGCATGTTACATTCCACAATAAAAAATATGATCAGGAAAAAAAAAAGTCCATTCCCTCAATTAGACTAAGCTCTCCAGGGTGGGTAATCTGTCAATTATCTTAGATTCCTCAAATAACTAGAAGTACAATGCAGGCACTTTGTAAGTATTTGTTAAATATGCCATGAATTTAATAATGTAAAATATATTAATATCGCAATGGGTTTTGGTTTCCAAACCTACCTAGCTATTTTTAGACATTCCATGCCTATGGTATCACATGGTGTTTATTCACCTCCATAGTAGTAAGCAATATAAAATTGAAGGTCTTCCTATTAAGGAACATTAACTTAAAGAGACTTTTTTTTTTACAAGAACACAAATGTAAAATAAGTAAAAGATAAGGGTAATGATTAATCTTTACAATATATTTTATCTAGATTAAATTCATGGAAAAAAGAATAGAACTTACCCTAATACAGCTGAAACAGCAAAGCTTAGAGCAATGAGGACACAGGCGAGCATCCCGCAACTTCTCCATACAAATGAAACATCCATGGAAAAAAGAATAGAACTTACCCTAATACAGCTGAAACAGCAAAGCTTAGAGCAATGAGGACACAGGCGAGCATCCCGCAACTTCTCCATACAAATGAAACATCGGAAAACTTCAGCAATGCTCTAAAAATAATAAAAGATGAAAGGTCAACCAGATTAGGCTACTGCATCAGGTAATATTATAATTCATTGGCCATTTACATTTATTATAGGCTAATAACATCTCAACCTCAACTATATTCCCTATCAGGACTTGGCTAGTAAAGCTCCAAGATATGAGAACTCCTCCTGGAAAAAGCGCTTCCTTTTTTCCAAGCTTCACAATGGTTCTTTAGGAAGGGATACACAAAGCAAACATAGATTCATGCACAAATATTTTCAATGAAGCATTTGGAATCATAATGGCAAAACTCTGGCTACAACCCAAATGTCCAAACATGGTTAAGTTAAATTACAGCAGTTACACCTGTATTATGATAGTCGCTAGAAATAAATATCAAATTATTTAACGATAGAGGAAAATGCTTGTGATATATAACAGGAAGAGGAAAAAAAAGCAGATTGTATGACTGAATGCACGATATGAACTTTTTACTTTTTTGGCAATTTCCCATAGGGGATGAAATTTCTTTTATAAAAAATTTTCAAGATACCTATCCCAATGACAGTGTACTTCGTTTCAGAGAAACCAATTCAGGATAGAGAAATCTGTTGCTGCAACTAATTATCTATTTATTTGACTCTGAGATTCTGTCTCTATTGAGAATTTTGGTGGTAGCTCCAGGAGGCCTTAGAAAGAAAAACATTATGTAAATATGAGAAATGTAAATATGAGAAATCTTTGCCAACTTCAGATGTAAATATGAGAAAATGTAAACATGAGAAATCTCTGCCAACTTCAGATGAATCAATTTAGGAACTAACAAATTAGAACAAGAAAACGGATATAATTCAATATGCTGTAATTATATTTTAAGTTTTTTACATTACTGACATTTATTTTTACTCCATTCCAGAATTAAACCCTTCACATGAGGAATTAAAGAAAAACTTACCCATGAGTCTAACTGCAGGCCCTGCAGACTCTACAATTGTTTGCGGGGTGTACAGGACCATCTGGTGAATTAGCTTCAAGTGGGCAGTATATTGACTTCAGAGTGCCTAGGCAAAGTTGCCCTTACAACGAATGAGGATTTAGCATTTCAATAAGGAAAGGTTCAAAAACTGCAATGACTACATAATTATGCCCAACAAATGGAATCTTTTTTGTTGTTGTTGTTGCTAGCCTTTACTTAAATAACAGACGCATATGAAATTATAGCTTACTTGAAAAGTCAGATTTAAAAAAAAAAAAAAAAAAGTTTTTTCTGGAAACCACAGTCAAACGGGATGGTACGAATATAAAACCTCATTCAACCAAGGAAGAGCAGAATAGTCTACAAAATGCACCACTGGGAGGCAAGATAATTCCGAGGGGAATTTGAATCCACGCAACAACTAGCACTGATGGCGAGTCGCCAGCTACCTTCATGTGATGATTTGCAAATTTGCTCTGCACAAGCTGCAGCTGGCAAATACTCTGTGGGGGATGAGCACCGGTGCCAAGACATCCTTGAAAACGCCAGGATACGCAATATCTGATGGCAGAAAAGTCTGAGCACAAGACACCCGACCGGCTGAGGAACGAAAATAACGTCCTCCGCACCAGGCCAGCCCTTGGTAGAACGGGATGGCGGTACCTATCGGAGGCTCATTTGGTGGCAATGGGAAACTAACCACCACCCTCCTCCTCAAACCCCTCACCTCCACGCTCTGTTCATCCATTGCCTCCGGCTCTCGGCGGAGCCCTCGGCGACCCGCAGAGTCCGTGGTCTGACCTACTAGGCGCCGGCTTGAGGTCTCCAGCCAGATCCACCGCCGAGAATACTCGGACGCCGACGTCAGGGAGCTCCGACGACCTCCCCACCTGCGAGCCCCATCGCTTTGGCTACCCCCACTTCGCCATTTTTACCCGCGCGCCCGCCCTGGGGCGCAGAGGGAGGGCCAGCGGCTGCCGCAGCGCGTTCCTTCTGGCTCAGTCGCCCGCCAGCTACCGCGAGGAAGCCGCGACCCACGTGACGCGGGCGCGTACGTATCGAACCGCTGCTGGAGCCCGGCAACACTAAGCCGAAGTCAAGAAAGCGCTGCAGGGAATTCGCAAACACCAACGGTAACCACGGTAGCTGGAGACGAGGCGTAGCCGAGAGGAGCGACGCGCCTGCGCGCAGGAGACTGCAGGAGGGGAGGAAAGGCGAGGCTGACGCCTAGTTCACGCGTTGCGGGGGCGCACACGAGACTTGGCGGCTCGCGGCCACAGGATTGCGTGCCTTTGGCCAGAAGCGGTTCGCTGTGTCCCGCCCCTCTGTCCCCGTAGGGAGGGCGGGCCTTGGTGCATACCAGACTTTTGCGCGCCAAAGACTGGAGGCACCTTGAATGCTTGATGAAAACGTGGATGCCGGAGTCACTTCTAGATAGTTGGACTGATTCTATGGTGGGGGCCAAGAAATCAGCATTTAAAACACACACACTCCGGGTGATTTGGCTGTAGATTTTAAACATGGCCTGCATTTTGAGAAACCTTGGTACAGAGGGTTCATAGCTAATGGGCTTTCTCTGAGAGAAAGCGCTATATTCTAAAGTTTATAAGACTTTTCTGCTCCACCTACCCAAGAAACTGGAAAGCTCCTGATTCTGAGGCCTGAAGAGAATATCGCGTTCTCAGATCCGGAGGTTGTGGAGGGAGCCCAAAACTGGAAAGCTGTCAGGCTTACACCCCACACCACTCTCCAGTTCCAGCCACTGGAGTCGCGCTGTCGCCGTAGGGACTATGGCAAAAGGGCATCAGCTGTATTCCCATTTCCTACCATAGGCGTCTGCTTTCTACAAATTTCTGGGAGAAGAGATGTTTAAAGACTGCAGGAGTTGAAGGTGTGAGAACAAGGGTGTAAATAAAATTCTTAATTCGAAGTAATTTTTCATGTCTGATTTGTTGCTTAACCCAGTCTACAGTGTACATGTACAAAGACCTGGATTTGGATTTTCAGGTCCAGGTGCTTGAACCTTCTTAGGAGTAGTGGGCAACAACAATTTTATTTAACTAGGTGAGTGCCGTGAACAAAGATGTAATCTAGATTAACCTGGGGGAGAAAACTTATTTCCCGAAAAATTACTTATGGAACACATTTCTGTGTTTGGAATTTAAAAGAGTAATGAAAAGTGGTTTTTGCTCTCAAGGAATCCAGTATTTAGTAAGAGACAAGACAAAATGTAATAAATTATAAATATTAAAATGGAGTTCTGTGCAAATGCTATGGTCATATAGATATATTTGCCCAAGAACCTGTGAGAATGAGATTAAGTTTAGCTTTCACACAGGACAGGTGTGCCTAGCAGGTGGGGCAGTTAAGGAATTGGTAGAAGGTTAAAAAGACAAACTGTAATCCACAGTCAGTCCCCCTGCTTATCTGCCCACTACCCACAGTCAGTCCCCCTGCTTATCCACCCACAATCTATTATCCTTGCAGGGTGAAGCCTGGGAATAGAGGTTCTCAAAATAGCCTCATAACTTGTTACCAAACTAGCCCAGACTGGCTCTAAAAAGGCATGGGCATACCCATTATAATCAGGGGTGGAGATTTGTTCCAACAGTTCCTAATGTTGCAAATTTGCATGGGGAAAAGTATTTCAAATGTTTCCAATTTATGCAGGCTAGTTAGGCTTGTTGAATAGAATGTAACCTCTGGAGTATCCGGCCAATGGAGAAACAGGGAAGGGACTTGCGATTAGGTTTAGGGAATAAACACTGCTGAATCTATTGTTCTGGGCGCCAACTCCCACATTTGGTTGGGCGCCCGTTCTTGCAAGACCGTGAATAAATTCTTTTCTTCTCCACAATCGGATGAGCGTTTGTTCCTTTTTAGGAACAGTGCTTGTTTCTCACAAACCCAAAAACGTTTATGATTTATTGCAATAGTTCATAAAAATTAGAAAACCAGTACCATTCATTAGGGGCTGTTGGCTGCAAGCACAAAGTCAAATTCTGGCTAACTTAAGCAAAACAGAATTTAGTTGGTAAGATCCTAAGCTGAGGTTATGTGCCAAGAGCTGATGTTGGAGAGCTTGTGATCTTTTAGTTCATCAGCATCCCTTAAGGAAGGAAGGCTACGCAGACCCCACACCCCTCCTCCCATCAAAATAAAGTCCTAACTTGTCTATTATAATACAGCTTCAATAGCTATCAATAAGGAACCAGTAAAAATTATGGTACATCTATACAATGGCTTACTAGGCAATGTTAATAAGAATGGTAGCACTGAATTTTCACTATAAAATAATTATGTGACTTTCACCCCAAGTAAAAGAATAACAGAGGTGTGACAACTAAATATCCGAATGTTTAAAATGAAAAAAATAAAGTTTCAGTACAGTGTATGGTATAAACATATTTTCATGAAATATACAAAATTGCCTGAAATTACAAAACTTAGAGGAATATATTTTTTAAATCCCTTTATTCCTGCTCCTTCCTTTCGTCTGAACTTTATTCATACAATGTCTGCCCTCTTTTATGAAAGGCATTATTACACAGTCACCCAAGACAAACCCTCTTCTCCCTCACCAGCATTCCCTGACCTCTAGTCAGAAAGTAATAACAAGACACCTTCCTAAATCTCTCTGTAAACTGATCTCTTCTCCATTAGAGTCCCCTTTTGCAAGTCCATTTCTTCACAAGTCTGGTATATGAGATTTTAATCGTTCTGCTGCACTTTTCTCTTCTTCAGTCAGTGGTGAAAGCTAGAAAAGCAAATGACAAAAGATTTCAAAAACCATTAAAGACTTGTAAATTAACTTCGCTAACTTCTGCTTTGTCACACCAATAAGTGTTCCCATGAGCTTATACTATGTACATGATCACAAATTTAGGAAGGCAGGGGAAAAAAATAGATTTGGGGCTAGCTATTTAAAAGTGGATTGGAAGATTTAATATTATTAGGATGTCAATACTGCCCAAAGCAGTCTACAAATTCTGTGCAATCCCTATCAAAATTCTAGCAACCCTTTTTGCAGAAATGAAAAAGCTGATTCAAATTCATTTGGAATTTCAAGGGGCCTCAAATAGCCAAAACCTTGAAAAAAAAGAATAAAGTTGGAGGACTCGCTTTCAGATTTCAAAATTTACTACAAACCTTCAGTAATTTAAAGTGTTATACTGGCATAAAGATATATAGGAATTGAGGGTTCAGAGGTAAATCCACACATCTATGGCCAGCTGATTTTTCTATAAGGGTGCCAAGTCCATTCAATGAGGAAATAATAGTCTCTTCAACAAATGGTGCTGGGACAAGTAGAAATCCACATTCAAAAGAGTGAATGTGGATCACTACCTCTCACCATATACAAAAAATAATTCAAAATAGCTCATCAACTTAAACATAAGAGCTTATACTATAAAATTCTTACCAAAAAAAATAGAGAAATATCTTCAGTACATTGTGGTAGGCAATGGATTTTTAGATTTTACACCAAAAGCATAAGCAACAAAACAAAAAATATATAAAATGGACTTTATCAAAATTAAAAACATTTGTGCCTCAAAGGACATTAACAAGAATATGAAAAGAAAGCCTACAGAATGGAAGAAAATATTTGGAAGCCATATATCTAATAAGGGTTTACTATTCCGAATATATAAAGAACTACAACTCAACAACAAAAAAACAATCCAATTAAAAAATGCCCAAGGATTTTAATAGACATTTCTCTGAAGATACTCAAATGGCCAGTAAGTATACGAAAAGATGCTCAACTTTATTAGCCATTAGAGAAATGCAAATTAAAACTATGAGACACCACACCCACTAGGATATGACTCTTATGAAAAATTCCTTAAAAAGACAAGTGTTGGCGAGGCTGCAGAGAAACAGGAACCTTCATACATTGTTGGTGGGAATATAAAATGGAGCAGATGCTGTTGGAAAATACTTTGGCAGTTCCTCAGAAAGTTCAACATAGAATTACCATTTGACCAACAGACAAAGGTACCCAGTGTTCTTTTTTACTTCAATTGCTCTTTTTCACTCTAATTATTATTCTTGTTATTTGTGTGTGTGTGCTAATGAAGGTGTCAGGGATTGATTTGGGTGATGAATGTACCACTATGTAATGGTACTGTGAACAATCGAAAGTACGATTTGTTCTGTATGACTGAGTGGTATGTGAATATATCTCAATAAAATGAAGATTAAAAAAAAAAAAAAAGAATTACCATTTGACCCAGCAATTCTACTCCTAGATATATACCCAAACAAACTGAAAGTAGGGACTCAGATATTTCTACACCAATGTTCATCGCAGCATTATTCACAATAACCAAAAGGTGGAAGCAACCCAAGAATGATGGTTAAGTTCGTGTGTCAGCATAGCCAGGTTAAGGTGTCTGGTTGTTTGGTCAAACAGGGACTGTCTTGACTGTTACTGTACAGATATTTCATGGATTTAAATCATTGGTAAGTGCCTTAAATCATTGCTAAGGACAGCATTTTGGGCTGATTACATCTACAATCAACTGAGGAGATTGTGTTCAAAAATGAGAGAAATCTCATCCAATCAGTTTGAAAGCCTTAAAAGGGGAAGTGATGATTTCAACAACCAGAAAGGAGAATGTCCAACTCTACTTCAACCAACCAGCTTCTCCTGCAAATTCATCAAAAACCTTCATTAGAGTTCCCAGTTGCAGCCTGCCCTACAGAATTTGGACTTGCCCATACCCAGTCGCATGAGTTAATTCCTATAAAAAAACTCACGATATTTACATAAAATACATATAGGCATATATATCTCCTGTTGGTTCTGTTTCCTTAGAGAACCCTGACTAATACACTTAAGTATCCCTCTAAAGATGAATGGTAAACAAAATGTGGTAAATCCATTCAGTGGAAAAAGAAGTGAAGTGCTGGTACACGCTACAACATGGATGAACCTTGAAGACATCATGTTAAGTGAAATAAACCAGAGAAAAAGGACAAATAAGGTATGATTTTTCTTACATGAAATTCTTAAAATAGGCAAATTCATAGAGATAGAAAGCAGAATAGTGGTTACTAGGAGTGGGAGAAAGAGGGAATGGGACACTATTGCTAAATGACTATGAGTTTTGGTTTGGGATGATGAAAATAGTCTAGAAATAGATAGTCAAGGTACTGAATGTCAAAGAATTGTCCATTTAAAATGGTTAAAATGATTTTTGTTATGTATATTTTACAACTAAAAATAAGTAATAGAAAAAAAAAAAAACACGACTGTTTGAGCTTCCAAGGAACTTTCAAGAACTAAGTTGAAGAACCAAGACCAAGAAATCAAACAATGTAAGTATAATTTGACAGAACCAAAAAAGTAATTTAAAAAGAAAAGATTGTGAACAAAAATAGTCTGGAAGTTTTCCCAGAGAAATAAAACTTGGACTAAATTTTGAAGGATAATTAAGATGCTTTCATCTGAAACTAACAGAAACACCTTTCAACATGGCTTAAAAAGAGAATTTATCATTGCACAATAAATCCACAAGGGCAGACTCAATAATGTAAGGATTCCATATTTTCCGCCTGACAGCTCTGATATCTTTGAAGATGGTTTCATTCTCAAGCTAACAACAAAACAGCTCTAGCTATAAGGCCTAATTTTTTTTTTTTTTTTTTTTGGTTGTTTGATGGTCAACTTTATAATCAAATCACATCTATACAGAACATCCAGAAGAAAAGAAGCTTTCTTTTCCCCAAGCTTACTCGGCACTGAAGAATCTATTCCTAGTTACCAACATTCAGACTTCCCTCTCCTCACATGTGTCATTTGGATTACAAGTCCATTCCTGACCAGAACCAATGTTGGTTAAAGGAAAATCCAATTCTGCTCAGGTACCCCTGGAACAGAAGAAGGGGCCAGCTTCACCTCATAAACGTGGCTGTGAGGGAAGACACACATCTGAAATTAGTGCTGATGAGCAGCAAAGGAGAAGAGATGCTGAGAAAGCAACTAGTGAGCACTATCCACCAGAAGCAGGAGAAGCAAAAGCAGAGAGGAAGAATTTGTGTGGAACTTTTCACAAAGCACCAACAAAAAGGCTGGTTGAAACAAAGGGTTATATGGGGAAATAACCTGAGGAGCTATAACCTGAAGAGTCACTCAAGTAGTTACAAATCTGCCTAAATATATAGGTCATCTCTAGAGAGACTACCAAATCTGGAACGCCCCAGACCTACAGAATCAGAATCTCTAGGGCTGTACTGTCCACTAGAACTTTCTACAATGCTGGAAATGATCTGTATTTGTACTGTTCAATCAATAGCTGAATAACTGAATTTTTTTTTATTTTATTACTTTAAATTTTTAATTTAATTTTAATTTATATTGCCAAATGTGGCTATTTGACTGCCCAGCTCTATGGGAAGAGTTCAGGAACCTATGTGATTCTGACATGCAACAGTTTGGCAACTACTGATAAAACCTACATTTGCCCAGCAGGTTCACAGGGATAAAATGAAAGAATCATATGCCTTACAGCAACCCAAATATTTACAGAATTTCCCTCTCCTAACTCAAAAAAACGAAATGGGATTTTTCTGGCAAGACTTATTCTCCCTGAATCCACATTGCTCCTTGTGATCTCTGTTCATGTTTTCAAAACATCTGTTTAATAAACCTTTGAAGAATTTTTCCAGGTTAAGGTCAAGTTTGTTAAGGACTAAAGTTTGTAGATTTTTTTTTTTTTACTTCAGTGTTTTGGAACACCAATGGAATACCACACACTCTATATTTTTAATGTTTCTTTTATTTTCTATATTTTGCTATGAGGCCTAATTTTTTTTTTTTTTTTTTTTTTTTGGTTGTTTGGTGGTCATCTTTATAATTAAATATATTTTAACTTCAATGTCTTAATATCAACTAAGATGAGGAAATTAATATATTCCCTTCCTCCCAACTCCTTTTCTGTTCACATCTTCATAATTATTTAATATTAACAATCAAGTGCGATTCTCAAAATACATTTTTCTACCCTTCCTAAAGAAAAACCAATCTCCTTGATAAAGATCATAGCAAGTTAATACCTGAACAATTTCACTTTCTGTAAATAAAGCACCATTTGCCCTAACAAGACATCCCTTTCCTGTTCTTCATACTCCCAAAATAATTTTAAAGGCCCTTTTCGTTACTTTAAAAAAATTCTGAGGCCTTAGCTCAACCTAGCCTTTTGTTTTCCTAACTATTCTCTCAGGTCTAGACCTGTAAATGATATACCCCTTTTTATACTTGAAATTCCTTTATAAGGTCTACCTTGCATGTCCTTTAAACTCGGATCATATACCTATTTTTGGTTGCACAACTGTCTACCAATGCTGTTCCCTTTTCTTCCATGCTTGGATCACAAAAATTCTAACAACATAATGGTTTATTTTTTTAAGTCTCCCATTCAATCTTAAACCCTTTCAAACTTGCAAAAGATAGAGCATCACACCTGTAATTTCTCTTAACTCTTTACTACCATCTCCTTTTTTAAAGTAGTAGCTACAAAACCCACTATATTTCCCAACTTGGCAATCAATAATTCTAAAAAAAATGCCCTTTTTGAACCTACCTTTCAATCATTTCTTCTAGTTTGTCATAATCTGAGCCAGAGTGAGAGCTCCCTTAGCTTTTTGCCTTTTAACATAACTAACATTCATTTCATATATTTCTTCTATTAACTGAATGAAGACCTTTACAGACATTCTGATGATCGAAATTCCCTATCATTGTCTTTTTGTCTGTACCAATTTGTGATCTTTATCAGGAATACATCATCTTATTGTATCCAGCCAGAGGCAATTTGTAGTAAATATTCAAAATATCATTTTTTGTTCATTCACCCAAATTTATTCTGTGCTTCAATAAACTTATGGATTTCTATAACAGTTACATGTGATACATATGTTCTGGAACAACACTTAATCCCTCAATATTTGTTTCCCTAGAAAAAGGTATGTGCTTCTGTTGTTAGGCTCTGATCAGATACAATGAAGAATATGTGATTTGAGTTTTACTTATAAAAGGTTATCATGCTCCTAGGCACAGGTTTCAACAACCAGGAATTTCTTTCAACATGGCCCAGAACAACTCCGCAAACAACATGATCGCTACACACCAAAGGCACAGTCGCACCAAATTCACAGCCGACCAGTTGAAAATCCTCATCGACACTTTCAACCAAAAACCTTACCCAGGTCATGCTACCAAACAAAAACTTCCTTTAGAAATTAATGCTGAAGAGTCGAGAATTCAGATTTGGTTTCAGAATCGAAGAGCTCGAAAGTCATTCCAGAGAAGAACAGAACCCGAGCAGGCCTTGGAATCAAGCCAGGCCCACAGGCAACACCTCCCTGCAGAGATTCAAGCTACTCTAGATAGAGGGTGCTGCACCTGCTATACATCTTCCCAATTACGCACTCTCATCAAGGCATTCAAGAACAACCCTGATGGAGGCGGGGCAAGATGGCGGACTGGTGAGCTGTTTGTTTTAGTTACTCCTCCAGGAAAGTAGGTAGAAAGCCAGGAACTGCGTGGACTGGACACCACATAGCAATCTCACTTTGGGCATACTTCATACAACACTCATGAAAACGTGGAACTCCTGAGATAAGCGAAATCTGTAAGTTTTTGTGGCCAGGGGACCCGCGCCCCTCCCTGCCAGGCTCAGTTCTGTGGGAGGAGGGGCTGTCAGCTCCGGGAAGGAGAAGGGAGAACTGCAGTGGCAGCCCTTATCAGAAACTCATTCTACTGATCCAAACTCCAACCATAGATAGACTGAGACCAGACACCAGAGAATCTGAGAGCAGCCAGCCCAGCAGAGAGGAGACAGGCATACAAAAAAACAACAAGAAAAACTCCAAAATAAAAGCGGAGGATTTTTGGAGTTCTGGTGAATATAGAAAGGGGAATGGCAGAGCTCAGGCCCTCAGGCTCATATGCAAATCCCAAAGAAAAGCTGAACTCTCTGCCCTGTGGACCTTTCCTTAATGGCCCTAATTGCTTTGTCTCTTAGCATTTCAATAGCCCATTAGATCTCTGAGGAGGGCCCTTTTTTTAAATCCTTTTTTCTTTTTCTAAAACAATTACTCTAAGAAGCCCAATACAGAAAGCTTCAAAGACTTGCAATTTAGGCAGCTCAAGACAAGAGCAGAACTAAGAGAGCTCTGAGACAAAAGGCAATAATCCAGTGGCTGAGAAAATTCACTAAACACCACAACTTCCCAAGAAAAGGGGGGTGTCCGCTCACAGCCATCATCCTGGTGGACAGGAAACACTCCTGCCCATCGTCAGCCCCATAGCCCAGAGCTGCCCCAGACAACCCAGTGTGACGGAAGCGCTTCAAATAACAGGCACACACCACAAAACTGGGAGTGGACATTAGCCTTCCCTGCAACCTCAGCTGATTGTCCCACAGTTGGGAAGGTGGAGCAGTGTGAATTAACAAAGCCCCATTCAGTCATCATTTCAGCAGACTGGGAGCCTCCCTACACAGCCCAGCAGCCCAGAAATGCCCTGGGGGGACGGCACTCACCTGTGACATAGCACAGTCATCCCTCAACAGAGGACCCGGGGTGCACAGCCTGGAAGAGGGGCCCACTTGCAAGTCTCAGGAGCCATACGCCAATACCAAGGACTTGTGGGTCAGTGGCAGAGACAAACTGTGGCAGGACTGAACGGAAGGATTAGACTATTGCAGCAGCTTTAAAACTCTAGGATCACCAGGGAGATTTGATTGTTAGAGCCACCCCCCCTCCCTGACTGCCCAGAAACACGCCCCATATACAGGGCAGAAACACCAACTACACACGAAAGCTTGGTACACCAATTGGACCCCACAAGACTCACTGCCCCACTCACCAAAAAGGCTAAGAAGGGGAGAACTGCCTTGTGGAGAACAGGTGGCTCGTGGACGCCACCTGCTGGTTAGTTAGAGAAAGTGTACTCCAAGAATCTGTAGATCTGATAAATTAGAGATAAGGACTTCAATAGGTCTACAAATCCTAAAAGAAACCCATCAAGTTCAGCAAATGCCAAGAGGCCAAAAACAACAGAAAATTATAAAGCATATGAAAAAAACAGACGATATGGATAACCCAAGCCCAAGCACCAAAATCAAAAGACCAGAAGAGACACAGCACCTAGAGCAGCTACTCAAAGAACTAAAGATGAACAATGAGACCATAGTACGGGATACAAAGGATATCAAGAAGACCCTAGAAGAGCATAAAGAAGACATTGCAAGACTAAATAAAAAAATGGATGATCTTATGGAAATTAAAGAAACTGTTGACCAAATTAAAAACATTCTGGACACTCATAGTACAAGACTAGAGGAAGTTGAACAACAATCCAGTGACCTGGAAGACGACAGAATGGAAAATGAAAGCATAAAAGAAAGAATGGGGAAAAAAATTGAAAAACTCGAAATGGACCTCAGGGATATGATAGATAATATGAAACGTCCGAATATAAGACTCATTGGTGTCCCAGAAGGGGAAGAAAAGGGTAAAGGTCTAGGAAGAGAATTAAAGAAATTGTTGGGGAAAACTTCCCAAATCTTCTAAACAACATAAATACACAAGTCATAAATGCTCAGCGAACTCCAAATAGAATAAATCCAAATAAACCCACTCCGAGACATATACTGATCACACTGTCAAACACAGAAGAGAAGGAGCAAGTTCTGAAAGCAGCAAGAGAAAAGCAATTCACCACATACAAAGGAAACAGCATAAGACTAAGTAGTGACTACTCAGCAGCCACCATGGACGCAAGAAGGCAGTGGCACGATATATTTAAAATTCTGAGTGAGAAAAATTTCCAGCCAAGACTACTTTATCCAGCAAAGCTCTCCTTCAAATTTGAGGGAGAGCTTAAATTTTTCACAGACAAACAAATGCTGAGAGAATTTGCTAACAAGAGACCTGCCCTACTGGAGATACTAAAGGGAGCCCTACAGACAGAGAAACAAAGAAAGGACAGAGAGACTTGGAGAAAGGTTCAGTACTAAAGAGATTCGGTCTGGGTACAATAAAGGATATTAATAGAGAGAGGGGAAAAATATATATGACAAACATAAACCAAAGGATAAGATGGCTGATTCACGAAATGCCTTCACGGTTATAACGTTGAATGTAAATGGATTAAACTCCCCAATTAAAAGATATAGATTCGCAGAATGGATCAAAAAAAATGAACCGTCAATATGTTGCATACAAGAGACTCATCTTAGACACAGGGACACAAAGAAACTGAAAGTGAAAGGATGGAAAAAAATATTTCATGCAAGCTACAGCCAAAAGAAAGCAGGTGTAGCAATATTAATCTCAGATAAAATAGATTTTAAATGCAGGGATGTTTTGAGAGACAAAGAAGGCCACTACATACTAACAAAAGGGGCAATTCAACAAGAAGAAATAACAATCGTAAATGTCTATGCACCCAATCAAGGTGCCACAAAATACATGAGAGAAACACTGGCAAAACTAAAGGAAGCAATTGATGTTTCCACAATAATTGTGGGAGACTTCAACACATCACTCTCTCCTATAGATAGATCAACCAGACAGAAGACCAATAAGGAAATTGAAAACCTAAACAATCCGATAAATGAATTAGATTTAACAGACATATACAGGACATTACACCCCAAATCACCAGGATACACATACTTTTCTAGTGCTCATGGAACTTTCTCCAGAATAGATCATATGCTGGGACATAAAACAAGCCTCAATAAATTTAAAAAGATTGAAATTATTCAAAGCACATTCTCTGACCACAATGGAATACAATTAGAAGTCAATAACCATCAGAGACTTAGAAAATTCACAAATACCTGGAGGTTAAACAACACACTCCTAAACAATCAGTGGGTTAAAGAAGAAATAGCAAGAGAAATTGCTAAATATATAGAGACGAATGAAAATGACAACACAACATACCAAACCCTATGGGATGCAGCAAAAGCAGTGCTAAGGGGGAAATTTATAGCACTAAACGCATATATTAAAAACAAACAAAGAGCCAAACTCAAAGAACTAATGGATCAACTGAAGAAGCTAGAAAATGAACAGCAAACCAATCCTAAACCAAGTACAAGAAAAGAAATAACAAGGATTAAAGCAGAAATAAATGACATAGAGAACAAAAAAACAATAGAGAGGATAAATATCACCAAAAGTTGGTTCTTTGAGAAGATCAACAAGATTGACAAGCCCGTAGCTAGACTGACAAAATCAAAAAGAGAGAAGACCCATAGAAACAAAATAATGAATGAAAAAGGTGACATAACTGCAGATCCTGAAGAAATTAAAAAAATTATAAGAGGATATTATGAACAACTGTATGGCAACAAACTGGATAATGTAGAAGAAATGGACAATTTCCTGGAAACATATGAACAACCTAGACTGACCAGAGAAGAAATAGAAGACCTCAGCCAACCCATCACAAGCAAAGAGATCCAATCAGTCATCAAAAATCTTCCCACAAATAAATGCCCAGGGCCAGATGGCTTCACAGGGGAATTCTACCAAACTTTCCAGAAAGAACTGACACCAATCTTACTCAAACTCTTTCAAAACACTGAAGAAAATGGAACACTACCTAACTCATTTTATGAAGCTAACATCAATCTAATACCAAAACCAGGCAAAGATGCTACAAAAAAGGAAAACTACTGGCCAATCTCCCTAATGAATATAGATGCAAAAATCCTCAACAAAATACTTGCAAATCGAATCCAAAGACACATTAAAAAAATCATACACCATGACCAAGTGGGGTTCATTCCAGGCATGCAAGGATGGTTCAACATAAGAAAATCAATCAATGTATTACAACACATTAACAAGTCAAAAGGGAAAAATCAATTGATCATCTCAGTAGATGCTGAAAAAACATTTGACAAAATCCAACATCCGTTTTTGATAAAAACACTTCAAAAGGTAGGAATTGAAGGAAACTTCCTCAACATGATAAAGAGCATATATGAAAAACCCACAGCCAGCATAGTACTCAATGGTGAGAGACTGAAAGCCTTCCCTCTAAGATCAGGAACAAGACAAGGATGCCCGCTGTCACCACTGTTATTCAACATTGTGCTGGAAGTGCTAGCCAGGGCAATCCAGCAAGACAAAGAAATAAAAGGCATCCAAATTGGAAAAGAAGAAGAAAAACTGTCATTGTTTGCAGATGATATGATCTTATATCTAGAAAACCCTGAGAAATCGATGATACAGCTACTAGAGCTAATAAACAAATTTAGCAAAGTAGCGGGATACAAGATTAATGCACATAAGTCAGTAATGTTTCTATATGCTAGAAATGAACAAACTGAAGAGACACTCAAGAAAAAGATACCATTTTCAATAGCAACTAAAAAAATCAAGTACCTAGGAATAAACTTAACCAAAGATGTAAAAGACCTATACAAAGAAAACTACATAACTCTACTAAAAGAAATAGAAGGGGACCTTAAAAGATGGAAAAATATTCCATGTTCATGGATAGGAAGACTAAATGTCATTAAGATGTCAATTCTACCCAAACTCATCTACAGATTCAATGCAATCCCAATCAAAATTCCAACAACCTACTTTGCAGACTTGGAAAAGCTAGTTATCAAATTTATTTGGAAAGGGAAGATGCCTCGAATTGCTAAAGACACTCTAAAAAAGAAAAACGAAGTGGGAGGACTTACACTCCCTGACTTTGAAGCTTATTATAAAGCCACAGTTGCCAAAACAGCATGGTACTGGCACAAAGATAGACATATAGATCAATGGAATCGAGTTGAGAATTCAGAGATAGACCCTCAGATCTATGGCCGACTGGTCTTTGATAAGGCCCCCAAAGTCACTGAACTGAGTCATAATGGTCTTTTCAACAAATGGGGCTGGGAGAGTTGGATATCCATATCCAAAAGAATGAAAGAGGACCCCTACCTCAACCCCTACACAAAAATTAACTCAAAATGGACCAAAGATCTCAATATAAAAGAAAGTACCATAAAACTCCTAGAAGATAATGTAGGAAAACATCTTCAAGACCTTGTATTAGGCGGCCACTTCCTAGACTTTACACCCAAAGCACAAGCAACAAAAGAGAAAACAGATAAATGGGAACTCCTCAAGCTTAGAAGTTTCTGCACCTCAAAGGAATTTCTCAAAAAGGTAAAGAGGCAGCCAACTCAATGGGAAAAAATTTTTGGAAACCATGTATCTGACAAAAGACTGATATTTTGCATATATAAAGAAATCCTACAACTCAATGACAATAGTACAGACAGCCCAATTATAAAATGGGCAAAAGATATGAAAAGACAGTTCTCTGAAGAGGAAATACAAATGGCCAAGAAACACATGAAAAAATGTTCAGCTTCACTAGCTATTAGAGAAATGCAAATTAAGACCACAATGAGATACCATCTAACACCGGTTAGAATGGCTGCCATTAAACAAACAGGAAACTACAAATGCTGGAGGGGATGTGGAGAAATTGGAACTCTTATTCATTGTTGGTGGGACTGTATAATGGTTCAGCCACTCTGGAAGTCAGTCTGGCACTTCCTTAGAAAACTAGATATAGAGTTACCATTCGATCCAGCGATTGCACTTCTCGGTATATACCCGGAAGATCGGAAAGCAGTGACACGAACAGATATCTGCACGCCAATGTTCATAGCAGCATTATTCACAATTGCCAAGAGATGGAAACAACCCAAATGTCCTTCAACAGATGAGTGGATAAATAAAATGTGGTATATACACACGATGGAATACTACGCGGCAGTAAGAAGGAACGATCTCGTGAAACATATGACAACATGGATGAACCTTGAAGACATAATGCTGAGCGAAATAAGCCAGGCACAAAAAGAGAAATATTATATGCTACCACTAATGTGAACTTTGAAAAATGTAAAACAAATGGTTTCTAATGTAGAATGTAGGGGAACTAGCAATAGAGAGCAATTAAGGAAGGGGGAACAATAATCCAAGAAGAACAGATAAGCTATTTAACGTTCTGGGGATGCCCAGGAATGACTATGGTCTGTTAATTTCTGATGGATATAGTAGGAACAAGTTCACAGAAATGTTGCTATATTAGGTAACTTTCTTGGGGTAAAGTAGGAACATGTTGGAAGTTAAGCAGTTATCTTAGGTTAGTTGTCTTTTTCTTACTCCCTTGTTATGGTCTCTTTGAAATGTTCTTTTATTGTATGTTTGTTTTCTTTTTAACTTTTTTTTTCATACAGTTGATTTAAAAAAGAAGGGAAAGTTAAAAAAAAAAAAAAGAAAAACAAGGAAATAAAGATGTAGTGCCCCCTTGAGGAGCCTGTGGAGAATGCAGGGGTATTCACCTACCCCACCTCGATGGTTGCTAACATGACCACAGACATAGGGGACTGGTGGTTTGATGGGTTGAGCCCTCTACCATAGGTTTTACCCTTGGGAAGACGTTTGCTGCAAAGGAGAGGCTAGGCCTCCCTATGGTTGTGCCTAAGAGCCTCCTCCTGAATGCCTCTTTGTTGCTCAGATGTGGCCCTCTCTCTCTGGCTAAGCCAACTTGAAAGGTGAAATCACTGCCCTCCCCCCTACGTGGGATCAGACACCCAGGGGAGTGAATCTCCCTGGCAACGTGGAATATGACTCCCAGGGAGAAATGTAGACCAGGCAACATGGGACGGAGAACATCTTCTTGACCAAAAGGGGGATGTGAAAGGAAATGAAATAAGCTTCAGTGCCAGAGAGATTCCAAAAAGAGCCGAGAGGTCACTCTGGTGGGCACTCTTACGCACACTTTAGACAACCCTTTTTAGGTTCTAAAGAATTGGGGTAGCTGGTGGTGGATACCTGAAACTATCAAACTACAACCCAGAACCCATGAATCTCGAAGACAGTTGTATAAAAATGTAGCTTATGAGGGGTGACAATGGGATTGGGAAAGCCATAAGGACCACACTCCACTTTGTCTAGTTTATGGATGGATGAGTAGAAAAATAGGGGAAGGAAACAAACAGACAAAGGTACCCAGTGTTCTTTTTTACTTCAATTGCTTTTTTTCACTCTAATTATTATTCTTGTTATTTTTGTGTGTGTGCTAATGAAGGTGTCAGGGATTGATTTAGGTGATGAATGTACAACTATGTAATGTTACTGTGAACAATCGAAAGTACGATTTGTTTTGTATGACTGCGTGGTATGTGAATATATCTCAATAAAATGAAGATAAAATAAAATAAAATAAAATAAAATAAAATAAAATAAAATAAAAAAAAGAACAACCCTTACCCTGGGATTGATTCCAGAGAACAGCTTGCTAAAGAAATTGGGGTTCCAGAGTTAAGAGTCCAAGTTTGGTTTCAAAACCGAAGATCCTAGATTATTTTTCCAGAGAAAAAGAGAACCTGATGAGATCTTAGAACAAATACAAGACAAGGGGCAAAATCCCTGAGATGAGAGGGTTCAAGGCATAGAAGCAACGCAAAATATCACCAACCTCACTAGCAACTGTTTTATTTCTCTGGAATCAGAATGAGGGGGCACAGAAACTAGTTCAGTGTATCTGATATCATCATCCTGAGCCCCAAATATTTCTCACTCTTGCTGGGGATGCACTCTTTCTCTGAGACTGCAAGTTGAGCATTCTGGAATTGTTAAGCAAGACTTCGGGGACAGAGATGGGTCCAAGAGGCACTCCACGGCACTACTGACCCAGCCTGGACCCAGAGTTCAGCAGAGCTGAGGACAATGAAAATAAAATGAATACATATCATTTCATAATCATCTCAGTAATAATTGATTCAGGCAAAAAACATCAATGTATGTAAAAATTTCAAAGTGAATGTTTTATGAAGAACAAGATACATACTGTCTCAAAGAATCTACACACATATTACTTATTAATTAAAAAAGGAAAACTGATAAATTTGCAATGGAAAAACCTGACAGATTCCACCTTAACCAAGTGCACAATATTCACTTTACCAACAGTAATACAGACTGACATGAGGTGCCGCCTGAAATGAAGCATCTAAGACACAATATCCCTTCTGTGGTTTTACTGCCAAAAGTGCTCATGCTTAATTTAATCATAAGGAAACAGCAGACAAGCAAAATTGAGTGACATTATGCAAAGTTACAGACCTGTACTCTTCAACAGTGGATTGAATAATTGCAATAAGGTTGGAGAGAAAGTATTCTAACTCAGGAAGTCTCCTGAAGAGTTATCTTCTATATGTAGCATGTGCTACCATTTATATGGGGAAGGGACACAAAAACAGAGACCTGTTTATGTCTAAAATTTCTCTTCAAAGATGCTCAAGAAACTGGTGATGTTAGTTATCTCTTGGGAAGAGAGGTGGAAAATTGAAATGGGAAATAGAACTTTTTTCACTTTGATATATGTATTTTTTTACTTGTGGTACCAAATAGTCAACTCAGAATTTCTCAGTTTAATCACTTCCAAGTATACCATTCATTCACTGGCATTGATTCTATTTGCAATATTGTGCTACCATCACTAACACTCATTACCTCAACTTTTTCATCACCTCAAAGAGAATCTCTGCACCCATTAAGCAATAACTCCTCCTCCCCACACCCTCCTCTTCCCCACCTCCTGCTGCCATGGTCACTGGTATCCTTTAATCTACAACTGTTGCTGTGAAGTTTGTTTATTACAGGTATTTCATATAAACTATATCATACAATCATACAATAATTGTCTGTGTCTGGAGTATTTCACTCAACATGACATGTTCAAGGTTCATCCATATTGCAGCATGTATCAGAACTCCATTACTTTTTACAGCTGAATAATATTCCACTGTATGTGTAGACCACATTTTGTTTACCCAATCGTCTGTTGATGGATGCTTGGATTGATTCCACCTTTTGGCTATTGTGAATAATGTTGCTACAAATATGGGTGTACAAATATCTGTTCAAGTCCTTGCTTTCAATTATTTTGCTTATATACCTACAAGTGGCATTGCCAAGTCATATGTAACTATGTTCAACTTTATGAAGTGCCACCAAACTGTTTTCCATTATGACAGCACCATTTTACATTCCCACCACCAGCATATCAGGATTTCTATTTCGCTGCATCCTTGCCAACATGTTATTTTCTGTTTTTGTTTTTAAAATAACAGCATCCTACTGTGTGTGCAGTGGAGTCTCAGTATGGGTTTGATTTTCGTTTTCTAATGGCTAATGTTGACATCTTTTCATGTGCTTATTGGCCATTTTTATATCTTTGGAGAAATGTCTTTTCAAGTTTTGGGTCCATTTTTTAATTAGGCTATTGAGCAGTAGTACTTCTTTGATAATGTCCTTGGATGGGCAAAAGTTTTTAATTTTTATGAAAGTTCACTTTATCTTTCTTTTCTTACTAATGCTGTTGGTGTCATATCTAAGAAATCACAGCCAAATACGAGGTCATGAAGGTTTACCCCTATGTTATCGTCTAAGGATTTTATGGTTTTAGCTCTTACGTTTATCTCCTTGATCCACTTTGAGTTAATTTTTGTATATGGTGTGAGGTAGGAATCAGATTTCATTCTTTCGCATTTGGATATCCAGTTTTCACAGGACCATTTGTTGAAGAGACTATTCTTTCCCCATTTACTGTCCTTGGGACCCTTGTCAAAAATCATTTGGCCATTGAACATGTAGGTTCATTTCTAGATTCTATTGCATTGTTCTATGTTTCTATACAATGCCAGTACACACTGTTTCAATAATTGAAGCATTGTACTAAGCTGAAATCAGGGAGTGTGAGTCCTCCAACTTTGTTCTTCCTTTTTCAAAATTGTTTTGGCTAATTGCAGTTATATGAATTTGCAATTGGTCAGCTTTTCCATTTCTGCTGGAATTTTGATGGGGATTACATTGAAGGTATAGATTATTTTGGGTGATATTTACAATATTAAATCTTCCAGTCCATAAACATGGAATGTCTTGCCACTTATTTAAGTTTTCTTTAATTTCTTTTCAACAGTGTGTTAGACTTTTTAGTGTATAAGTCTTCTGTATCCTCGGTTAAATTTATTCTTAAATAAATTTTGTGTTAGATGCTTTTAGACGCTATTAAAAAAAAAAAAAGGTTATCATGCATATATTTTGTATTTTATTTAACATGTAACACCACCCTACTCTTTTAAATCCCATCCCCCATTTTCTCCTCCCTACCTTTCTAATTGCTCTTCCCTCCTCTACTCCTCTTCTCTCTGAGACACAACAGATATTTCTAAGGTATCATTTTACAGCTTTAACCAAGTATATTCTCTTTTCCTCCATTTGAAATATAAAGAATTCTTGATCAAGGTAACCTGGGTAATCAGTCTTTTGAGATATACTCTTACTCTAGCTACAAGCCCATAATTCTAGTATCTTAAGTTGGAATTTAGTTTAGAATTGGCAAGTAAATAGCATGTATGTTGTCTCCTTCCTATGCTGACAGCAGATAGCACTTTTCTGCCATGCCCAGACACAGCTCCTTAATACAGCACTCTAAGCAGCCATTACTAGTTAATTGATTGAGTTGGCACCAGAGATAAAACGAGATAATTAAGTTATACTCTCTGATGCCATCTACATATAGCCTATCTTTTTCTTCTAAAGCCCCAACTTTTCCTTGATAGTAACTGAAAACCCTACCAAATTCTTCAGTTTTCTGTTCAAGGTCTTAGTGCCTTGCTTCTACTTCAACATACCTGAACAGTGTAGCATATCAGTGACAGACACAGTTATTAAAGGTACTCTACACTAAATAAGATGGGGATAATGGGGAAGTAGAGGGAGAAAATGGACTCTAACCAATTTGAAGGAAAGGAGAACAAGAAAAAAAAAAAAAAAAATCACTGCTATTGATCTTTCCAGATTTCTCAGTCTCACTAGTACCCATAGGAACATGGAGAGCTGGGAGATTTAAGTATTAGCAAGTTTTCCCTTCAGCCATGGTTACATAATCCAAAATAGCACACCTCTTCATTAACCATGTCAAGTCTACATGCTTACTTTAAAATAAAAGGAGATAAGAGTGTCAGCTATTACACTTTAAAGAATCGAGAATATCTCATTTCTATCAACAGTTCAGACTGCTGAATTTCAAAATGCTAGTTTCCGGGGGCTATCAGAATTAAAACAATGCAAATCCAACTTGTCAATTGAAAAGCATTACCTCCAGGTCTGCTTGCTTTTGTAGTTCTTGTATCATGGTCATAGTCTTATTCAAAGTAGCACAAATGCGGCTCTTAGTCTCTTTCTGCTCATCAGCAACTGGTTTAAAGCGTGCATGCAAAGTCTGATATCGAAACTTTATTGCTGACAACTCCTTTAGGAGAATAATTGGATTTTTCTACATTAGGAAAAAAGATACGTTAAATCATGGTAAGGAAAAATTAAGCTCCTTTTAAGAATTCAAATATACCAATATATTCTATTGACCATTTAATCGAATACTATTGAGTATTTAATTATGAGAAAGTCAGTCTGTGCAGCTGTGTGACAACAGGATGGGGGGTGGGGAAGAAAGAGAATTATAAGACCTAAATCCTATTCTCAAGGAATTTATAGCCTAGGTATAGAAGTAACTCACACATACACACACAAAAACAATGTTGAACAACAAATAATATCATTTTAGACATATAACATCTGATGCATAGTTCAAAATCATTACATAGTATTTCTAAAATACAATTCTAAATGCTGTGCAAAAGATGATAAAAGGCTTTCTGTTGATTTTCTCATAAAGAATAAAAAACAACTAAAAAAACAACTTGAAACCACTTATAAAATTGGTTTTTCAAATTCAATTTATAATATAGATAACTACTATTCCATAAAAGACATTTTCAACCAGGCCCTTTCTGCCTCTTGGCAATTCTTTTCATTCCCTGGTGGTTCCTTAGCAAACTCCCCAAAACTAGCTATTCCAAACTTTCTCTACTCCCTCCAATTTCCATCCACTCCTTCTTGACACATGACCTCACCAAATTCTTTAGTTAGAAGACAGAAAACTAACCAGGAGAAACTCCATCTTCCTGAATTTTCATCAAAAAATTAAAATATCTATGGATATTCTCATCCTTCCTCAGCCCCCAACACCACCAGTATTTTATGATTCTTCCCCATATACTCGAGAACCTTTAATTTCCTATGTTCCACAGTCTCTTCAACACCTCCCTTTGTACAGACATCAAATATTTAAAGATCTTCCCTATCCTGGGAGGAAAATTGGTATGAGGGAAGAAGACATCAAGTATGAGATGATAGTAAATCATGTAAGTATAAATGACCTTTAGGTAACTGGGATGGAGTTCAGAAGAATGATGCATTCCCCAAATACAAACTTATGTAGAAAAAAAAAGAAATGAGGCAAGAACTAACCCTTGATAATTTCCCAAAGGTGGGAAAAGAGTTTGTGAAACAAGCATAAGTAGTAAGCAGCCATAGAGCTAAAAGAGTTAGATTAGGGTAGTATAAACAATTACTCACTCTGTGTTTTTAAGACATTAACTGAAACTAATAAAATTGATATGGGAATGATTAATTCAGAGTAACATGATCTGTATTACATGGCCTGCTTATGACTACATTTTTAGCACCATAACCTACAGAGGAAAAAACTGCTGTGCAGATAGCCGAGAAAAATGCAGCGGCTTGTTTGAGTGACTGGCTTCTCGGAAGCTATTGTGTTCTTTTATTAATGTTTATAAACTGTGCTGCACTTTATTTAATTTTGTGCCTATAACACCTTAATTCATTTCAGAACTTTGTTTGCCATGGGTAAAGAAAGGTCATAAGAATACACAAGAAGTGAGCTCTGCTAATGATAATGCTGGTGATGAGGTAAAAGAAAAGCCAATTTGAGCAAAAACCAAAACTTAAGAGGCTGTTTAAAAGAAACAAAGGAAATGTGCTATCAGTTATGCTACTAAGCTTAAAAGAATCTACAGGGAAAATGTTCCTAAGATAAAACAAAATTATCTTTCTAGAATAAATAACGATGAACATGGTAATAGGAACTTGTAGTTTGTATCTCTACATCTACATAGAACCTAGTAAAAAATATTAACTTTTATGCAGAATCACTGACAGTCTCCAAATCACATTTGGTGCTAGAGTGAGGATAATGCAACTAAACAAAATTTCATATGTATATCAGTGTGAGTACACACACACACATATCACAGTGCTTGGCACACAGTAATGCTCAAGGAACGTTTACAACCACTACCACTACCCTAGAGAGGCATTAGAGATTCCAGCAGCTGATTGTTTTCTTTCCTGTTCCTTGATACACGTATAATCATTGGATCTAATGCTGAGCAAAACTACAAAGGTTAATATCATGCTTTTGTTCTCAAGTGTAAGACACAAAAGGGGAGAGAGAAGCGAGTTACTGGATGAATATTAAAGGTGTTAAAAAAGTTATAGAAGAGAATAAATTTTTATGGCAGTAAATATTATATTTCAATAAAAGTGTTTTTAAGAAGGAAGAAGAGAAAAATACCTGGAGGTGGAACAAAGACGAGAAATGGAAGTCAGAAGAAAAGTGGAAGCCCCACATGAAAAGGTCTTCCACAAAGATAGTCCTTTGGCTAGCCACTAGGTGATACCAGTGGACCAAAATTGGTTGGTTGCTCCTGAGTTAAAAAGAAAAGGGAGAAAGACAAGGAGCTAGAATAGTTCAACTACCCTCACGCAGAATTCTGGAATTCCATGAAATAAACAATAATAACTGAACATCTACAATATTTCCCAATTTTGTGCAAAATGTTACTTTGATTCACACTTCCACTCTATAAAAAAAAAAATTGTATGAAATTTTTTTAAACTATAAAATATGATACTACTAGTCTACTAGAAAGTGCCAAAGAAAAAAATTAAAGTCAAAAATTAATATTAAGACACAATGCGTGGCACCTTCCTTTTAAAACAAATGCTATTTTATTTCTCAGATGATGTTCACTCTTGAATGGTCCAGGGAAGGACCTCTCACCTTTACTATATGGAACATATGCCATCACAAGATTTCAGAGGCTTCTACTGTCTATCCTGCATGGACAGCTATGACCTCAGCCTTCAACAGCGTCTAGAGCAGTGGGACTCAACTGGGGGTGACTTTGCCCCCAGGGGACATTTGGTACTGTCGGAGACAATTTTGGTTGTCATAACTTGGGGTGGGGTGTTTTTCCACTGGCATCTAGTGCATGGAGCCCAGGGATGCTGCCCAACATTCTGCAACACACAGGACATCCCCCAACAACAAAGAAGCATTCAGCCCAAAATGTCAATAGTGCTGAGGATAAGAAATCCTTAGAGCAGAAAAGGATCTAGAAAAGAGAGGAACAAACAAATTTGTTAGCTTCCTAAAAACTGGGCATTAGCCTCTGTCTCTTTGGCTGCTGTCAGTACAAAGAGCCAGAACTCTGATGTTGAGCAGCCAGGATCACATCTTACAGTGAACAGCATGGACAAGGCCTGTGGGAAATTCTTGATGGGATAATCTTCAGCTGGTTGCGCTTCTAAGTTACTTTCACTTCATTCTGCCTTACAAACCACATTCCATCATAAATTCCCTCAATCTGAATTTAGATCTCAGAACCCTGCCCAGCCAAAATTAAAATTAAAATTAAAACAACAAAGATGTGCCTTCCTTGAAACACAGACTTCTAAAAGCATGGGCATGGACCCTTTGAAACAACACCCTGAGGAGGGAAGCTTTGATAGAAAACAACATTTTGTTTCCAGCCCCTTTCCCACACTATTTTTTCACACGTTGACCACTGCATCCTTAGCACTTTGTACCCACCATGACTGTTTTACATTTTGTTACAGAAAACTTGATTTTAGCATTATGACCATTCAAGAGATGATTAAATATACATTTCCTAAAATAATAATAATAATAATAATAATAAAAATAAAGAGACAATGCTTGGAAACAGTTTGCTTTTATCCCCATGGGCACGGTACTTGCAGTTATGGTTTTATGCCATATAAATGGTTAGTATTTCTACTCAAACTAAATTTAGAATAACTAAACATATAATTTTATGCAAAAATCATCGTTCGTATAATATAATTAAACTAATTAGTAATACATCATCATCTTCTACAGAGAATACCATGACTGTCAGGACTTCTCCCCCAAACTTATTTAAGAAGCACTACTCTAGAGGTATCTATTTCTCTCTCAGAATTTCAGAAGCTTCCACAGTGGTTTGTACATCTGGACTCAATGATTCTTATTTTAAGGGTTAAAAATATAGCCACAGCCCACCCATTGAGGGTGGGCCTTGATCAGTGGAGCTATATAAATGAGCTGACCGCAGAGGGAACTCAGTGCAGCTATGAGTGACATTTTGAGGAGGAGCTACAGCCAAGAGGGACACTTTGAAGAATGCACAGGAGCTGAGAGAGGACCTGCAGATGAGAGACAGTTTGAAGATGGCCATTGAAAGCAGACTCTTGCTCCCGAGAGGCTGAGAGAGGACAAATGCCCCAAGAGCAACTAAGAGTGACATTTTTGAGGAACTGCACCCTCGAGAGGAACATCCTGGGAGAAAGCCATTTTGAAACCAGAACTTTGGAGCAGACACCAGCCACTTGCCTTCCCAGCTAACAGAGGTTTTCCAGACACCATTGGGCATCCTCCAGTGAAGGTACTTGATTGCTGATGTGTTACCTTGGACATTTTATGGCCTTAAGACTGTACCTTTGTAACCAAATAAACCCCCTTTTATAAAAGCCAAAAAAAAAAAAAAAAAAAAAAAATATAGCCACAAATTTCCCTGACTATGGGTACAATCTCTCTAGTATGCTATGACCAAGCTTCCAACACAAGATTTTAAGATTCTTTGAACCTAGTACTTCATAATATATTATTTGTTATATGTCTAATACCATTAGAAATACTGACAGAAAATCTTACTATAAAATATTCAATTAAAAAGACATATTTATTTTGTAGATTACCTCGCCTATTGAATCAGGATGATTAGTCTTGATTTCATATTCCAGCCTGTATTGAATGTAATCCAGATCAGAGTCAGCTTTCTGGAACTAAAGATCAGCACAAATCATTAGTTTGTGAACCAAAAGAAATATTAATAAGCATGATACTTTGGCTATCCTTTCTTTTCCCTTTATATTTTTTAGTACTTTAATAATAAATATGTGATATATACTCATTTTGAAAATGTAAAAATAGCAAAGTATATCTAAAGGTTCCATCAGCCATAATTCCTATCCTCTATTAAAAGTTTTAAAACTGTTGATATTTTGAAATATTATATTCCAGTCATTTCCCTAGGCAGCTCTTAGATTCTGGGATAAAATTAACATACCAAGTAGCCATGCTCATATATTAATAAAAAAACTAACAGGGACTATAAGAATTCTCTAGGGTTGGTAACACTCTCATCAATCAGGGAATGTTTTATCTCCCTCCAGCAGGAAATGTGGTTTCAAGTCAAAACATTAACAAATTTATTTTCAGGAATACTCACATTGTTACCCTTATTTGCATCCCATTAACCAAAAGAACTACAGATATGTACCGTACAGACCAAAATTAGAGAGCTTAAAGAGTCAAAAATTTTACAAGAAAAGCTGTATGTGATACTGCAGTAGCAGTCTGAATAACTCCAATTTATTGAACCTGGGTCCTAGCAGAGCAGAGGACCTTGATCTGTAGTAAGCCTCTAAGGGAGAAAAAAGGGGAGAACGACCACAGGCCATCAGCGATAAAGGATAACTGAATTGGAGTGAAAAGTTACATGTAAAACATCAATAACTGGAATTCCATGCAGTTATTAAAAGTGAGGGTATAAAAATTATTAACAACCATGGGGGTAGGCTTTCACTTTTTTATTTCTGTAGTAAGTGCAATAAGCAGTTATTTTTGTAATCTTTTTGAAAGTCATTAATTTTTTAAATCATAAGATAGGGAAATATAATGTCTTCTTTTCAAAAGAGTGGATTCAACTACAGCTTCCTGTAATATCTATGAGCCTACAACATACGAATTATCAAATGATCCCAAAAAGTGGTTCCAGCTTTTAAACAGCAAATTTTAATAAGATACCAAAGAGTTCTCTTTCAGTCATTGGTTTGATGGATGTTTTATGAGCCAATTGTTAAATACAGCCACCATTAAAAATTAAATATATAAATTTACAATTAAATAAGTTATTAAAAACAAAGATAATACATTCTCCAAAATCAATTCCTAATTATTTCACAATATTTTACTATTTTCTATGCTCTTGAGGTTGTTTACATCTACTGTATCTGTATAGTAGAAATATTATATAATGATATGCTACTAGACATCTCTTCCCGATTCCACTTTCAATGACATGCTGGTAGTCTGAAATAGGCCATTTACACAAGGGAAATTGGCAATCACTTTTAAAATTCAGGGCTTCCCACCTGCCAGAATGTTAAACATTTATCAACATATCATGCTTTCAAAAGATTGTTTTAATGTCCATCCCCCCTTAAGGGACTCTCTTCCCACAATATTTCAGAGGATAAATAGAATTTTTAAAAGACTTCAAGAGGGAAAAACAGCTTTAAAGTGGGCAAATTATCCTCTGAGGAGAATGCATGGGACATTTTATGAGAATAGACACGGGAACTATTTGTTTATAAGTGAAGTCAGTGGGCTAGGGAATAAGCAGGTGACAAAAATAGAAAAAGGGTGCTGTTGCAATGTTGAGAAATAAACAATCTTAATATTCTCTGATCTCAACACTGTATTTTATAAATGAAACAATAGGCTAAGTGACTTGCCTCTAGTTCTATTTTCATTACTCCAAGTTTGTTACAGGTTAGACCAAAAGTATATATGACATTAAAGCCAATTAGTCACACTGATGGAGGGAAATAGTTCTTTACCTAAAATTAAATTTAAAAGTTAAAATAAAAAGTTTTAAATCTGATATCACTAAAGTATAAAGCTAGTCAGTTAAAAATTCACTCTGAATACAACCTGGTAGTATGGTACAGAAAAAAGAAAATAAAAGGAATTGTGATGCTTGAGTTCTAGCCCTGCTATCACAAACCAGCTGTGTAGCCTTAGGTAAGGCCCTCATCTCTCTGGGTCTCTCTTATTAAATGAGAAAATTGGAGTGGAGGGTCTCTTTCAACACTAAAATTAAACTATTCCATTGTATTACAAGTAAACCCAAATTCAATTGATCGAAATGTTAAAAGTTAGAAAAAAGATATTAAGTGAAATAAGTCAAACACAAAAGGACAAATATTCTATGATCTCGCTGATATGAACTACTTATAATACGTAAACTCATAGACAAACTATAAAATATATGTTACCAGGATATAGAATGAGGCTAAAGAATGGGGAGCAGTTGCTCAGTATGTACAGAATGTTTAACTAGGCTGAACTTAAACATTTGGAAATGGATAGAGGTGACAGTAGCATGTTATTGTGAGAATAATTACAGTACTGAATGGTGTTTGAATGTGGTGGAAAGGGGAAGTTTAGAGTCACGTATGTCACCTAAAGGGAAGGCAGAGGTTAAAATATGGGAATGTATAAAACAGTGAATCTTGTGGTGTACTATGACTGTGATCAAATGTACAAATATAAAAAAATATTTAAAAGTTCTTTCATGAACTGGAACAAACATATGATATTATTACAAGGAGTTAATAACAGAGGGGTATGTGGGAAAAAATGTACCTACTGCAAACTATGGACTAGAGTTAATAGTAATATTTAATATTCTTTCATATAACCCAGAAATTCCACTCCTAGATGTATATACCCAAGAGAAATGAAAACATATGTTCACACAAAAACTTGAACACAATTGTTCACAGCAGCATTATTCACAATAGCCAATACATGGAAACAACCCAAATATCCATCAACTGATGAATGAATGGATAAATTGAAAATTTTATATCCATACAATGGAATATTATTTGGCCATAAAAAGGAATGGAGCACTGTTACACGCTACAGCATGGGTGAACCTTGAAAACAATATGCAAGGTGAAACAAGCCAGTCGTAAAAGACCACATATTCTATGATTCCCTTTATATGAAATGTCCAGAACACATAAGTCTAGGGAGACAAAAAGTAGATGGTGGTTGTCTAAGGCTAGGGGGTTGGAAGTTAACATGAAGTTACTGCTCATGGGAATGGGATTTCACTTTGGGGTGATGAAAAAGTTCTAAAATGAATGTGATAATGATTGCATAACTCTGTGAATATACTAAAAACCACTGAATTGTAAACTTTAAGTGAATGACTTATATGGTACGCAAATTATATCTTAATATAAGCTATTTAAAAAAGAAAAAATGAACTTAAGAAAGACAATTGTTGCTTCTACTAAATTAAAATTCAACATTTGAGCCTTAAATTTTAATATTTATAGTGAAAACTAGCTTCTATTTGTTTTCTTCCTAAAAAAGAAGACTGTTGCTTCAATTTCAGCTACATAGTTTCTGCAGCCTGCCCATTGTTCTTCCCAAACACTAAAACCCTATAAGCAATATTGCACTACTCAGAGCTATTTACACAGCAGAGACAATATCGATAGGGTTCTAGGATCTGGTAATAAACAGGAAATTTTTTAGTTACATGGTAGGAAATTTACTGACCAATCATGATGGATTCTAAAACTCAATAGCATTTGATTAATGGAGCAAATTGATACTGATACACTTCATTCACAGTCCTCTTCAGGTATAAATTAGCATCCTGGAAATCTTGTAAAACAGAAGTTATTGTTTAATTAACCGTAGTCACCTATATTATTTTTAGGGGTATAAGGATATTTAAAATAAAACTGGTATTTTTGTAAAGCCCCAGCCAACCAAATATTCTTATATTAGAAACTGCAGTTTACTTCTAAACCAGAAATAAAAATAAAGAAGAAAAGTTTTAAACTGATTCTAAGGGTGATAAATAAAATAAGGATTTTAGCTGGGAAAAGTCAATGGAAATCAACATTAAAGCACCCCAAGGACAGCCAATTTACATTCTACTAATTGGACTCCTGTGAAGCAGGCTGGGACTATGAAGAAGATACCTTACAAATGAGAAAAGGAGTAGTTTAAGAAATAATTGTGAATTTTAGAGAGCATACTACATATTTTACAAGCATTTAATATTCTGTTATACAAGTTTTTAATATGACCTACTTAAAGCTTCAAGTAAATGGCACATTGTATTATATACTATTACTATCTGGCAGCAAGGAGAGAATATAGTTACAGTCCCCAGTTTAAAAACACTTGCTTTACAAAAAACCCCACAGATTGTCACTGACCCAGTAGTGCTCCCCTACAAAAGGACCAGTGAGTGCTCTTAAAGCTCCAAACACATTCTCATGTGAGAGACCTTGCCTCAACTGCATTACTCCACAGAGAACCGAAGGGAAGAATTAAACTGAGCTAGGAAAGAAGAATTGGTAGAAGTGTGCTCTGGATTAACTAGCAAGGCTTAGAAATGTATTTCCCATAGAAATGTGGCTTTAAAGGAAAATTAGATATCAATACTTCCAGAACTGCACTTCAGCTGTATTATTAACTAAAGAATCTACTTCAAGTACCCCTTTTCTTAGATTCCCTTGTCTCCAATGCAGATTTAGAAACACTTTTATCTACTCCTACCACTTTTTTCATAGCTCCAGTTAACCATTTCTTGCACTGTATCATAATTATTTGTTTGGTAGTGTCACCAATTGATTTCAAACGTCTTGCTGACAAGAACCCTAACTTTTCATTTTGTATCCCTACTTTTAATATATAGCCTAATGCTCAATGACAGAACGAAATATTCATTCATTTGAAAGAACGAACAGCCTGGGAATGCAACCACTCTTTAAAGCCTATTTTAAGGAGAAATATTTCAAGTTCCCAACAAGTTGAGGGCCACATGTCTACCCATCAAAATCGGGTTTTGCATATTCCTGCTGGAGAGTTTTGACTATTATCCACTGTCTCTTCCAGATTGAACAAATACATGACTATGTTTTTCTGAACCAGATAAGCAGTCACATGTACAAGCACCAGACAGACATGATACTTCAGGCAAATAGCCAACAACAAATCAGTATAGAAGTGGGCAGAAGCTATGGATTCAATTCCCAAATTGTAGGTTGTTACATGATTGTTAGGGTAGCACACACGAGTCCCTGCCTCTAAAAGACTGGTTTTATCAGTTGAAGTAGTCTTCTTAGCATTTTAAATGTTTTCAGGTGGAAAGTGTCACAAAGGGATTATGCTATGAAGGCATGGCCTGTGCCTATGGAATATGGAGAACTACGGACTATGGAGGCAGATTTTCAAACAAACCAAGTGAACCTGGTTTAGAAAAATAGCTGTTAAGTGTATCAACAAAAAAAGTCTAAAATAGTTTACAATATAGTTTTACCAGTCATGGGATTGTAGAAGACTTTTTTTTCTTTTTGCATATCCTTCTTCTAATTTAAGTACAATGAATATATTATCACATGTACAATTAACTATTTAAAGTAATTTTTTAAAAGTGTAAGTGCATTCTGTACTAAATCACTCTCCACCGCTTAAAGATCACTGGTATTTCCCAATGCCTGGAGAATTAATTCCAACTCCTAACATGGTTCTTCACAAGCTGACCTAACATCTCTCTCTCGCTGCACTGAACTTCACATTTTTACACCTCAGTCACTTTGACTTTCACTATCCCAAATATGCCAGGCTGTTTTTTAAAATCATTAATCTCTAATAATGCCTGGCAAATAGCACACTCTTAAATATTATATTATGTAATACATAAGAATAATATTGTGTAATATATAATATAATGTGTAATATGTACGTGGTGTCTATATACAAAATACATGTGATAAACCATCTTCAGTGCAGAGTTACAATATGCCATCAAATACACCAAAATGACTACATTCCTAACTTGCAGAACCCTACCAGAATAGTGCACATACTTGAAACAAAAACTTAGTATAATTTTAAGGGAGTACATCTTTGGCAGCAATTCTTGTCTATACAAATACTGAAAAGGATATAAAACTCATTAATCAGTTAATTGCAAATCATTTCAACCTCTGAAAGGCAGACAAATGTTCTTATTAATGTGGGGGTCCATGAGCTCATGAGGGCAGGGACCTGTGAATTCCCAGTAATATCTGGCAATTTTGTATATCTGTATACATTTTTCTGATGAGAAGGATCTCCTCTAAGGATCCATAGCCTAAAAAAAAGGATTAAAAAACCGTCACTTTGAGAGTCATACAGTTATGTCTTAGTGTTGGTCACAAGGTAACCAAGTAGACTGCCAAAAAAACTAAACCTTCCGTACTCCTAAAAGATGGGGGGTTGATGGGTATATAGGATACTATACATTCCAAGAAATAATGTTTTTCTGTCATTCAAAAAAAAGCATAAAAGACAAATATTCTATGATCTCAGTGACATAAAATAATTAGAATAAGCAAATTCACCAAGTTAGAAACTAGAATACAGATTACCAGGGGCTGGGGTGGGGGTAGGGAATGGAGAGTTAATGCTGAAATTATACAGTTTCTATTTGGGGTAACGGAAAAGTTTTGGTAATGGATGGTAGTGACGGTAGCACAACATTGAGAATGTAATTAACAGCACTGAATTATGTACTTGGAGAGGGATAAAGAGGTAATTTTAGGTTTTGTATATGCTACTACAACAAAAATTAAAAAGAAAAAAAAAAAAACCATATGACTGCACAACCGTGAACCCTAATGTAAACCATGCACAACAGTTTATAGTACAATTATAATAATATTCTTTCATCAATTGCAGCAAATGTACACTAATGCAAGGTGCCCATTAACAGAGGGGCACTTTATGGGAACTCTATATTTTCTACATGATTTTTCTATAAACCTACAACTTCTCTAATCAAAAAAAAAAAAAAAAAAAAAAAGTGTGAAATGTGTGGTTGTTCTTGAAAGCCAAGTGCTAAGAACATTGCTGGCACATAAAACATACCTTTAAAGCCTATGTGAGTTTATGGGGAAAATACTGGAGTTAGAACCTCAAATAATAAAATGAAGATTAAATGTCTACACAAGAAATATCTATGAATGGCTTTTAAAACTACTAAAGCCAGAAGTGCTGGGCCATCCTGGGTTTAGAATAGGAGTTAAATAAAATCCTAAAGAAAGCTGTTTTTCTCAAAATTTAGTTCTATCTCTGGAGCAGGAGGTAATCTACTATTTTTATTTTTTTTAATCTAGGTTTCTAAAGGGCCTCATAAAAAAATACATTAATGTAAAACTTTAACTTCTCCCTCCCCACGTACCTCACCCCCATTCACCCAACATAAACATATGTATTTGCCTGAATTGTCTGTGTGCTGCACTAAGAGACTACAAACTACGTAAGATAAAGGGATTATATATGTTTGTTCAGAGTCATAGCACCCTATACATTTTCTTCACATAGATTTTTTGTGACTAATGTGTCTCTCCTGCTGGTTTATATACTTAAATTTGCTTAGCAGTTTCTCATACACAATAGGTTAAAAGGCCATAGTAGATAATTATCTGATCATTAAACAGATAAAATATTATGATCTGATGTGCTCTGCTTAGAATAGAGTGAAAAGATATTCTGATGGTGCATTTAAAGTAGGGTTGTCAGATAAAATACAGGATACCCAGTTAAATTGGAATTTCATATAAACAACAACAAAAAATTTAGTATGTCCTACGAGGTATTTGGACATACTTATACTAAAAAATTACCCATTGTTTATCTGAAATTCCAATTTAACTGAGCATCCTGTATTTTTATTTACTAAGTCTGGCAACCCCAATTTGAAAAATCTCTAAATGGTATCAAACTCAGAATTAGACAGGAAAGTAGCACAGAATCATCTCTTTACATAGTTTATCTTTGGTTGCTCATTAATAAATCAGGACAAACGCAGTGTTTCCTACTACTTATGACATATTACCATATAACTAACTATACTGCTTAGAATGGGTTAACCAATATACAAGCAAATGAAAAGAATAAATTCTGAAATTCAAATAGCAACCCAGATTAAACCAACAACTTCAAAATTGTGGCATATGATGCCAAGAAACTAACAGTGGCTTGAAAACAATTATTTATTTTCATGGATCTGCCAGTTGACTATGTTCAGCTACTCCAGGATGGTCTGAGTTTGGTAGTTCAGCTTTTTGCTACAGCTCTGTGATTTGGCTGGTACAGACTTGCTCTAGGTTTCTCTCGTCTTCCTTGAGCCAGCTAGCAGATTACCAATGTGATATTCTTCTAATGGAGAGAGTAGAAGCACAAGAGAGAATAAGCAGAAACATGCAAAGCCTCTTAACATCTCAGTTCAGAACTGGCACACTCAATTCTACACATGCCACTGTCCAAAGCAACATCAAGAGAAAGAGAAATACCACTCATCAAATTCATATGGAAGGTTAAGCAACCCTAAAGGCAAAATCATCTTGAAAAGAACAGAGTCGGAGGACTCACACTTCCTGATTTTAAAACTTATTGCAAAGCTACAGTACCCAAAACAGCATGGTACTGGCACAAGGACAACATATAGACAACAGAATTGAATTGAGAGTTCAGGAATAAATCCTCACTCCTTTCGCCAACAGATCCTTGACACAGGTGCCAAGTCTACTCAGTGGAGAAAGAATAGTCTCTTCAACAAATAATGCTGGGAGAACTGGATAGCCATAAACAAAAGAATGGAAGTGGACACCTACCTCACACCGTATACAAAAAATCAAAATGTATCAAAGACCTAAATACCAGAACTAAAACTATAAAACTCCTAGAGGGAAACATCTTCAGGACCGCGTGTTAGGCGGTGGTTTCTTAGACTTTACACCAAAAGCATAAGCAACAAAAGAAAAAATAGGTAAATGGGACTTCATCAAAATTAAATCTTTTGTGCAAAGGACTTCATCAAGAAGCAAAAGGACAACCTAGAGAATAGGAGAAAATAATTGGAAACCATATATCTGATAAGGGTTTCATTTCCAGATTATAAAAAGAATATATAAATCCTTTAGTTTATTTTTTAAAGACTTCTTATTTATGCCATCTGTCACCAAATAAATAAAATGTTTAGGAAGGTAACAAAGAAAAAACAATGTAGGGGACATTTCTGACATAATAGCTGGAATATTGATCGTACTCTCTCAACACTTCTGGCTCCTACTCTTAACACAGTACTGAAGCACTTGCAGTTTCCCCCAGTTGTGCAGCAACATCCTATCAGGATTTTCCCATGTACTTTGCCTGGAATACCTGCCTTGTCCTTTACTTGGCTAGTCCCTACATATCCCTCAAGTCTCAGTTTATATCTCAGTCTAACAAAAAACCTACCCTAGGTTAAATACCTCTTTCCAATGTGCCCTAAAATACTTGATGTTTACTTGTCCCATCAGTGCATCTGTCTCAATATATTTATGTTTCCCAGATAAGTTCCTTAATATCTTTAACCCCTAGAACAATGCCTGATCTAGTAACAATTACTGAAAGTATGAGGTACTTTTGTCTATTAGACAAATGAAGTGATGAGAGCAGGAATTTATAAAAGCTATTACAAGTCTCACATTCCCTATCAAAAATAAATTGTTCTAAAGTGTTAAATGTATTTTACAGTCACTAAATACCACATGAAAACCTTAGCAAGGCCCCCATCCCAATCAAGATGGTGAGTTTAAAACTCTATATCCGGCAAAGCTGTCCTTCAAAAATGAGTACACTGAGTACATGTTTGGTGGATATGGAATGTTTGTAAATCAAATTAATTAAGAAAATAGTATGTACCATATAATTCCATTTTAGCAATATAATAGCATGAACAAGATGAAACTGTCATTTATTTAGGTTGAAAATGACCAAATATTAGTGATTGCATACGGTTGAACCTAATATCTGGAGAAGACAAGAAGGGAAAGAATGAAAAAGATACTGAGACAGAAAGACACTGAAAGGCTCTAGAGTAAAATGGCACCAATGGGTAAGCTGTGTTTAAGATTATGTGTGATTTTTCTTTTATTCTTTTGCTTGAACTACATTTTCTAAATTTTCTACCATAAATGTGTACTCCTTTAGCAATAAGAGAGAAAAAAGGTTAGAAGATTTTAAAACACTTTACAAAAGAAGATATACCAATGACAAGCATATGAAAAGATGCTCAATATCCTTAGCCCTAAAGGAAATGCAAATCGAAACTACAATGAAATACAACTACACACCTATTAGAATAGCTAAAATTAAAAAGACTGATAATACCAAGAATTGGTGAGGATATAGAGAAATTGGAACCCTAAAACATAGTTTTGGGAATGCAAAATAGTACAACCACTTTGGAAAAGATTTTAGAAGTTTCTCATAAGATCAAGCATTCATTTATCATGCTAATCAGCAATCTCACTCTTCAGTATTTACCCAAGAGGAAATGAAAACATTATGATCAAACAAAGACTTATATCCCAATGTTTACAGCAATTTTATCCAGGCAAAACCTAGAAACAACCCAAAATTCATAATCTAGTGAACAGGTAAACAATTTGTGATACTCCATACAATAGAATACTACTCAGCAATAAAAACGATCAACTAAACAACATGGATGAATCTCAAAAGCACTATGCTAAGTGAATAAAACTAGACCCAAAAGGCAGCATACTATGTGATTCCATTTATATAAAATTTCAGAAAAGGCAAAACTAGAGATCAGTGGCTACCAGGGGGTTTGGAAGAAGTTTAATTACAGGACACTAGGGAACTTTGTCGTGATAGAAATGTTCTAAATCTTGGTTGTGGTGGTGGCTATGCAATTGTACACATTTGTCAACACTCACTGAATTGTACACTTTAACAATTTTATTGTATGTAAATTATCTCAATAAAACTGACTACAAAAAAATACAAGTGATAGGTTCCCACTTATATTTCATAACTGCAACAAAAGAGATTTAAGACAGGAATTCTTAAGTTTAAATTCAAGCATTTACTACACAATTCACACAATTAATTCAAATTAAGATTTGGAGCAAGTTATACCAGGAAATATACAGCAGTTATTGTTTTCATCACTTACCAATGCATCTTAAAAGTCAATTAAATAGTTACTCCTCCAGGAAAGTAGGTAAAAAGCCAGGAACTGCGTGGACTGGACACCACAGAGCAATCTGTCTTTGGGCATACTTCATACAACACTCATGAAAACGTGGAACTGCTGAGATCAGCGAAATCTGTAAGTTTTTGCGGCCAGGGGACCCGCGCCCCTCCCTGCCAGGCTCAGTCCCAGGGGAGGAGGGGCTGTCAGCTCCAGGAAGGAGAAGGGAGAATTGCAGTGGCTGCTCTCATCGGAAACTCATTCTACTGATTCAAACTCCAACCATAGATAGACTGAGGCCAGACACCAGAGACTCTGAGAGCAGCCAGCCCAGCAGAGAGGAGACGGGCATAGAAGAAAAACAACACGAGAAGCTCCAAAGTAAAAGCAGAGGATTTTTGGAGTTCTGGTGAACACAGAAAGGGGAAGGGCGGAGATCAGGCCTTGAGGCGCATATGCAAATCCCGAAGCAAGGCTGATCTCTCCGCCCAGGGCACCTTTCCTTAATGGCCCTGGTTGCTTTGTCTATTAGCATTTCAATAACCCATTAGATCTCTGAGGAGGGCCGTTTTTTTTTTGTTTGTTTGTTTGTTTTTTTTTTTTTAAATCCTTTTTGCTTTTTCTAAAACAATTACTCTAAGAAGCTCAATACAGAAAGCTTCAAAGAATTGAAATTTGGGCACGTCAAGTCAAGAGCAGAACTAAGAGAGCTCTGAGACAAAAGGCAATAATCCAGTGGCTGAGAAAATTCACTAAACAACACAACTTCCCAAGAAAAGGGGGGTGTCCGCTCACAGCCACCATCCTGGTGGACAGGAAACACTCCTGCCCATCGCCAGCCCCATAGCCCAGAGCTGCCCCAGACAACCCAGTGTGACGGAAGTGCTTCAAATAACAGGCACACACCACAAAACTGGGCGTGGACATTAGCCTTCCCTGCAACCTCAGCTGAATGTCCCAGAGCTGGGAAGGGGGAGCAGTGTGAATTAACAGAGCCCCATTCAGCCATCATTTCAGCAGACTGGGAGCCTCCCAACACAGCCCAGCAGCCCAGAACTGCCCTGGGGGGACGGCACTCACCTGTGACATAGCACAGTCATCCCTCAACAGAGGACCCGGGGTGCACAGCCTGGAAGAGGGGCCCACTTGCAAGTCTCAGGAGCCATACGCCAATACCAAAGACTTGTGGGTCAGTGGCAGAGACAAACTGTGGCAGGACTGAACTGAAGGATTAGACTATTGCAGTAGCTTTAAAACTCTAGGATCATCAGGGAGATTTGATTGTTAGGGCCACCCCCCCTCCCCGACTGCCCAGAAACACGCCCCACATACAGGGCAGGCAACACCAACTACACACGCAAGCTTGGGACACCAATTGGGCCCCACAAGACTCACTCCCCCACTCACCAAAAAGGCTAAGCAGGGGAGATCTGGCTTGTGGAGAACAGGTGGCTCGTGGACGCCACCTGCTGGTTAGTTAGAGAAAGTGTACTCCACGAAGCTGTAGATCTGATAAATTAGAGATAAGGACTTCAACTGGTCTACAAACCCTAAAAGAACCCTATCAAGGACAGCAAATGCCACGAGGCCAAAAACAACAGAAAATTATAAAGCATATGAAAAAACCAGACGATATGGATAACCCAAGCCCAAGCACCCAAATCAAAAGACCAGAAGAGACACACCTAGAGCAGCTACTCAAAGAACTAAAGATGAACAATGAGACCCTAGTACGGGATATGAAGGAAATCAAGAAGACCCTAGAAGAGCATAAAGAAGACATTGCAAGACTAAATAAAAAAATGGATGATCTTATGGAAATTAAAGAAACTGTTGACCAAATTAAAAAGATTCTGGACACTCATAGTACAAGACTAGAGGAAGTTGAACAACGAATCAGTGACCTGGAAGATGACAGAATGGAAAATGAAAGCATAAAAGAAAGAATGGGGAAAAAAATTGAAAAACTCGAAATGGACCTCAGGGATATGATAGATAATATGAAACGTCCGAATATAAGACTCATTGGTGTCCCAGAAGGGGAAGAAAAGGGTAAAGGTCTAGGAAGAGTATTCAAAGAAATTGTTGGGGAAAACTTCCCAAATCTTCTAAACAACATAAATACACAAATCATAAATGCTCAGCGAACTCCAAATAGAATAAATCCAAAAAAAACCCACTCCGAGACATATACTGATCACACTGTCAAACATAGAAGAGAAGGAGCAAGTTCTGAAAGCAGCAAGAGAAAAGCAATTCACCACATACAAAGGAAACAGCATAAGACTAAGTAGTGACTACTCAGCAGCCACCATGGAGGCGAGAAGGCAATGGCACGATATATTTAAAATTCTGAGAGAGAGGAATTTCCAGCCAAGAATACTTTATCCAGCAAAGCTCTCCTTCAAATTTGAGGGAGAGCTTAAATTTTTCACAGACAAAGAAATGCTGAGAGAATTTGCTAACAAGAGACCTGCCCTACTGGAGATACTAAAGGGAGCCCTACAGACAGAGAAACAAAGACAGGACAGAGAGACTTGGAGAAAGGTTCAGTACTAAAGAGATTCGGTATGGGTACAATAAAGGATATTAATAGAGAGAGGGAAAAATATGGCAAACATAATCCAAAGGATAAGATGGCCGATTCAAGAAATGCCTTCACGGTTTTAACGTTGAATGTAAATGGATTAAACTCCCCAATTAAAAGATATAGATTCGCAGAATGGATCAAAAAAAATGAACCATCAATATGTTGCATACAAGAGACTCATCTTAGACACAGGGACACAAAGAAATTGAAAGTGAAAGGATGGAAAAAAATATTTCATGCAAGCTACAGCCAAAAGAAAGCAGGTGTAGCAATATTAATCTCAGATAAAATAGACTTCAAATGCAGGGATGTTTTGAGAGACAAAGAAGGCCACTACATACTAATAAAAGGGGCAATTCAGCAAGAAGAAATAACAATCGTAAATGTCTATGCACCCAATCAAGGTGCCACAAAATACATGAGAGAAACATTGGCAAAACTAAAGGAAGCAATTGATGTTTCCACAATAATTGTGGGAGACTTCAACACATCACTCTCTCCTATAGATAGATCAACCAGACAGAAGACCAATAAGGAAATTGAAAACCTAAACAATCTGATAAATGAATTAGATTTAACAGACATCTACAGGACATTACATCCCAAATCACCAGGATACACATACTTTTCTAGTGCTCACGGAACTTTCTCCAGAATAGATCATATGCTGGGACATAAAACAAGCCTCAATAAATTTAAAAAGATTGAAATTATTCAAAGCACATTCTCTGACCACAATGGAATACAATTAGAAGTCAATAACCATCAGAGACTTAGAAAATTCACAAATACCTGGAGGTTAAACAACACACTCCTAAACAATCAGTGGGTTAAAGAAGAAATAGCAAGAGAAATTGCTAAATATAGAGAGACGAATGAAAATGAGAACACAACATACCAAAACCTATGGGATGCAGCAAAAGCAGTGCTAAGGGGGAAATTTATAGCACTAAACGCATATATTAAAAAGGAAGAAAGAGCCAAAATCAAAGAACTAATGGATCAACTGAAGAAGCTAGAAAATGAACAGCAAACCAATCCTAAACCAAGTAGAAGAAAAGAAATAACAAGGATTAAAGCAGAAATAAATGACATAGAGAACAAAAAAACAATAGAAAGGATAAATATCACCAAAAGTTGGTTCTTTGAGAAGATCAACAAGATTGACAAGCCCCTAGCTAGACTGACAAAATCAAAAAGAGAGAAGACCCATATAAACAAAATAATGAATGAAAAAGGTGACATAACTGCAGATCCTGAAGAAATTAAAAAAATTATAAGAGGATATTATGAACAACTGTATGGCAACAAACTGGATAATGTAGAAGAAATGGACAATTTCCTGGAAACATATGAACAACCTAGACTGACCAGAGAAGAAATAGAAGACCTCAACCAACCCATCACAAGCAAAGAGATCCAATCAGTCATCAAAAATCTTCCCACAAATAAATGCCCAGGGCCAGATGGCTTCACAGGGGAATTCTACCAAACTTTCCAGAAAGAACTGACACCAATCTTACTCAAACTCTTTCAAAACATTGAAAAAAATGGAACACTACCTAACTCATTTTATGAAGCTAACATCAATCTAATACCAAAACCAGGCAAAGATGCTACAAAAAAGGAAAACTACCGGCCAATCTCCCTAATGAATATAGATGCAAAAATCCTCAACAAAATACTTGCAAATCGAATCCAAAGACACATTAAAAAAATCATACACCATGACCAAGTGGGGTTCATTCCAGGCATGCAAGGATGGTTCAACATCAGAAAAACAATCAATGTATTACAACACATTAAAAACTCGAAAGGGAAAAATCAATTGATCATCTCAATAGATGCTGAAAAAGCATTTGACAAAATCCAACATCCCTTTTTGATAAAAACACTTCAAAAGGTAGGAATTGAAGGAAACTTCCTCAACATGATAAAGAGCATATATGAAAAACCCACAGCCAGCATAGTACTCAATGGTGAGAGACTGAAAGCCTTCCCTCTAAGATCAGGAACAAGACAAGGATGCCCGCTGTCACCACTGTTATTCAACATTGTGCTGGAAGTGCTAGCCAGGGCAATCCGGCAAGACAAAGAAATAAAAGGCATCCAAATTGGAAAAGAAGAAGTAAAACTGTCATTGTTTGCAGATGATATGATCTTATATCTAGAAAACCCTGAGAAATCAACGATACACCTACTAGAGCTAATAAACAAATTTAGCAAAGTAGCGGGATACAAGATTAATGCACATAAGTCAGTAATGTTTCTATATGCTAGAAATGAACAAACTGAAGAGACACTCAAGAAAAAGATACCATTTTCAATAGCAACTAAAAAAATCAAGTACCTAGGAATCAACTTAACCAAAGATGTAAAAGACCTATACAAAGAAAACTACATAACTCTACTAAAAGAAATAGAAGGGGACCTTAAAAGATGGAAAAATATTCCATGTTCATGGATAGGAAGGCTAAATGTCATTAAGATGTCAATTCTACCCAAACTCATCTACAGATTCAATGCAATCCCAATCAAAATTCCAACAACCTACTTTGCAGACTTGGAAAAGCTAGTTATCAAATTTATTTGGAAAGGGAAGATGCCTCGAATTGCTAAAGACACTCTAAAAAAGAAAAACGAAGTGGGAGGACTTACACTCCCTGACTTTGAAGCTTATTATAAAGCCACAGTTGCCAAGACAGCATGGTACTGGCACAAAGATAGACATATAGATCAATGGAATCGAATTGAGAATTCAGAGATAGACCCTCAGATCTATGGCCGACTGATCTTTGATAAGGCCCCCAAAGTCACCGAACTGAGCCATAATGGTCTTTTCAACAAATGGGGCTGGGAGAGTTGGATATCCATATCCAAAAGAATGAAAGAGGACCCCTACCTCACCCCCTACACAAAAATTAACTCAAAATGGACCAAAGATCTCAATATAAAAGAAAGTACCATAAAACTCCTAGAAGATAATGTAGGAAAACATCTTCAAGACCTTGTATTAGGAGGCCACTTCCTAGACTTTACACCCAAAGCACAAGCAACAAAAGAGAAAATAGATAAATGGGAACTCCTCAAGCTTAGAAGTTTCTGCACCTCAAAGGAATTTCTCAAAAAGGTAAAGAGGCAGCCAACTCAATGGGAAAAAATTTTTGGAAACCATGTATCTGACAAAAGACTGATATCTTGCATATACAAAGAAATCCTACAACTCAATGACAATAGTACAGACAGCCCAATTATAAAATGGGCAAAAGATATGAAAAGACAGTTCTCTGAAGAGGAAATACAAATGACCAAGAAACACATGAAAAAATGTTCAGCTTCACTAGCTATTAGAGAGATGCAAATTAAGACCACAATGAGATACCATCTAACACCGGTTAGAATGGCTGCCATTAAACAAACAGGAAACTACAAATGCTGGAGGGGATGTGGAGAAATTGGAACTCTTATTCATTGTTGGTGGGACTGTATAATGGTTCAGCCACTCTGGAAGTCAGTCTGGCAGTTCCTTAGAAAACTAGATATAGAGCTACCATTCGATCCAGCGATTGCACTCCTCGGTATATACCCGGAAGATCGGAAAGCAGTGACACGAACAGATATCTGCACGCCAATGTTCATAGCAGCATTATTCACAATTGCCAAGAGATGGAAACAACCCAAATGTCCTTCAACAGATGAGTGGATAAATAAAATGTGGTATATACACACAATGGAATACTACGCGGCAGTAAGAAGGAACGATCTCGTGAAACATATGACAACATGGATGAACCTTGAAGACATAATGCTGAGCGAAATAAGCCAGGCACAAAAAGAGAAATATTATATGCTACCACTAATGTGAACTTTGAAAAATGTAAAACAAATGGTTTATAATGTAGAATGTAGGGGAACTAGCAGTAGAGAGCAATTAAGGAAGGGGGAACAATAATCCAGGAAGAACAGATAAGCTATTTAACGTTCTGGGGATGCCCAGAAATGACTATGGTCTGTTAATTTCTGATGGTTGTAGTAGGAACAAGTTCACTGAAATGTTGCTATATTATGTAACTTTCTTGGGGTAAAGTAGGAACATGTTGGAAGTTAAGCAGTTATCTTAGGTTAGTTGTCTTTTTCTTACTCCCTTGCTATGGTCTCTTTGAAATGCTCTTTTATTGTATGTTTGTTTTCTTTTTAACTTTTTTTTTCATACAGGTGATTTGAAAAAAGAAGGGAAAGTTAAAAAAAAAAAAAAAAAAAAAAAAAAAGAAAAAAGACAAACAAGGGAAAAAAAAAAAAAAAAAAAGATGTAGTGCCCCCTTGAGGAGCCTGTGGAGAATGCAGGGGTATTCGCCTACCCCACCTCCATGGTTGCTAACATGACCACAGACATAGGGGACTGGTGGTTTGATGGGTTGAGCCCTCTACCATAAGTTTTACCCTTGGGAAGACGGTTGCTGCAAAGGAGAGGCTAGGCCTCCCTGTATTTGTGCCTAAGAGTCTCCTCCTGAATGCCTCTTTGTTGCTCAGATGTGGCCCTCTCTCTCTGGCTAAGCCAACTTGAAAGGTGAAATCACTGCCCTCCCCCCTACGTGGGATCAGACACCCAGGGAAGTGAATCTCCCTGGCAACGTGGAATATGACTCCCAGGGAGGAATGTAGACCTGGCACCGTGGGACGGAGAACATCTTCTTGACCAAAAGGGGGATGTGAAAGGAAATGAAATAAGCTTCAGTGGCAGAGAGATTCCAAAAGGAGCCGAGAGGTCACTCTGGTGGGCACTCTTATGCACACTTTAGACAACCCTTTTTAGGTTCTAAAGAATTGGGGTAGCTGGTGGTGGATACCTGAAACTATCAAACTACAACCCAGAACCCATGAATCTCGAAGACAGTTGTATAAAAATGTAGCTTATGAGGGGTGACAATGGGATTGGGAAAGCCATAAGGACCAAACACCACTTTGTCTAGTTTATGGATGGATGTGTAGAAAAGTAGGGGAAGGAAACAAACAGACAAAGGTACCCAGTGTTCTTTTTTACTTCAATTGCTCTTTTTCACTCTAATTATTATTCTTGTTATTTTTGTGTGTGTGCTAATGAAGGTGTCAGGGATTGATTTAGGTGATGAATGTACAACTATGTAATGGTACTGTAAACAATCGAAAGTACAATTTGTTTTGTATGACTGCGTGGTATGTGAATATATCTCAATAAAATGATGATTAAAAAAAAAAAAAAAAAAACAGAAGTAGATACTACCTCATCCAGGAAGTAGAGCTTAATTCCCACCCCTCCTCCTCTGAATGTAGGCTGGACTTAGTGACTCATTTCCAAAGAATACAGTATGGAAAGGGGAAAAAAGAGTAACTTTACAGTAGAGGAACACTACCTTAGACTAAGTGATCAAGGTTAACATCACCAGTGATAAGTCACATTAATATCATCTACCCTTGATGTTATGTGATAAGGAGGGTATTTCACCTCTGTGGAATTCTTCCCCAAAACCTATAACCCAGTTTAACCATGAGAAAAACATCAGGCAAACTTAAACTGAGGGACATTCTACAAAATGCCTCACCAGTACTCCTCAAAACTGTCAAGGTCATGAAAAACAAGGGAAGTCTGAGAACCTGTCAAAGAAAGGAGATTAAGGAGACATGATGACTAAACGCAATGTGGTATCCTGGATGGGATCCTGGAATGTAAAAAGGACATTAGGGTAAAAACTGATAAAATCCAAATAAAGTCTAGAATTTAGTTAAAAAAAAAAAAAAAAAAAAAAAAAAAAGTCAATTAAAACTCAAGGTTTGCCAGAACCTATCCAAATCTGTTGCAAAAAGAAGCAAATAAAGTACTACTTGTTTAGACAAGCTATAATAATTTTAGATATAAAAAGTATTCTCACAATTCTTACATAATGCATTTTGGTAGTGAAATTTTAATTAGTTAAGAATTGTTTTTTCTTCAAATTATGACTTTTTTAAAGATAATTTTGGCAACAAAATTATAGTTTTCAACAACAAAGTTTGTGGTAAATTACTCACAGACAACGAAGAAAGACGTAAAGGAAGAATCAAAATTCTGACGTTCATCCTGCTTTCAGATGCTTTGACAATACTATTGCACTGCTAGCTGTAAAGTACAGTAGTGCAATAAAGTCAGAGCATTCGTAAGCAGTAATAAGTAGGAAAAGAACACAAAAGCATCTTGCATCAGTTGAGGCTTCAGTGCAAAAAGAATTTAAAGTAGGGTTGCCATTTTGGACAGAAGACATCTAAAACCTAAGAACCATTGTATCATTGTTCAAAAAAAAAAAAAAAGAATAGGATTTAAATATCAGTGATACCATTTTTGATGACTTGTCTACTATTAATATTCAAAGAGAAAACGTACAGATAACAGAAAGGAATTTTCTAAATATGTCATAAGCCTAGTAGTAAGTAACACAGGTATTGTTAATACCTTAAGTTTAGTATTAACAACACCTGTTGTAATATATGCAAAATTGTAAAAAAATATATCTGCTCTGCTGAGATATGTTTTGTTGGTTGGCTCCTTCTAGGCAACAATTGATTGACTGCCACATAAAACAGGCCTTTTGGGTAAGAATATCAAAGAAAACAAATGCACAGTAAAATAATAAGCTTCTCAATTTCTACATACCCAACTCATCCCTCTGGAATCTAAACTAAAAATCACTTAGTCTTACGGCTATCTAACTCAAGAGTTTACTGAGGGCTATTATAATAAGGGATGAGATTTCCAGTGAATCAGTCCTACAGATCATTAGCCCTACCTAACTGAATACTATGGAAGGGAATTCTAAAATTTCAGTTAACCCCAAAATATCTTAAATAGAGGAGGAAAGCAATCCCCCTTCCCTCAAACTTTGCAAAATAAAGGAGAAAATATTAACCAAGGGGGCAACTAACAGTTATGTGTCGGGTTTCCTTGATTTCAAGCTAATTAACACCCTACCTAACCTTCCAACTGGTAAGAATTCATTCAAAAGTAAGATGTAAACCCAGAAATGGAAACAGTTTCAGAGTATCACATTGCTCTACCTTTTGTGCACAATCACTAGTGGTACCACATACAAAGGACACTAAAAAATACGACTCAGTCAAAATGTGAAGGGAAAAAAAGTTAAGATAATAAAAGTTATCCCACAATGAGCTTATTCCCCTATTAATAATGTTGATTGATGCAAAAACACATTTCCATTATTTTCACAAACCTCCCTTTTTATGGTCCAGTTCAGCTACTTAGTTGGATTGTGAATCTAAGGAAAATATCTCTCTCTATTCTTCCTCTCTTTCAAAAAAAATTAAAAAAAACAATGCTGTCATTCAAACATCCAAGTTTTGAGTCTGACTACCTCATAATTTTCTAAAACCTACTTTTTTCAAGATATTCGCTTAACCGCTTCCTCTTAAAATAAAATCTGTTCCATCTAAAGAAGTCCTGTGGGAATACTAACTCTATAGTAAAGGCCAGAAAAGACAACTGTTAGCTCAAATTAAATAATCAACTTGAGAAAAAAAACTGTTAAAACCACATCTTGCATTTGAAATTATTTCAAAATATAAAATTATGTTGTTTTGTTTTGTTTTGTTTTGTTTTTAAAGCATTATTGGCATCATTTAGCATCTTAAAATTAAAACTATCTATCTGGACGGAGTCATTCACAATAGCGGGAGAGGGGCAAGATAGTCTTCACATTTATGCCTGTTGATGGAATCAAACTACTTAACATGTTTTTGGTTTGTTCATTTGTTTTTGTTTTTTTTTAAAGGCAGTGAATGTTAAAAATAACCAAACTGTAGACTAAAAAGTTCGCTATTACAGGTTTGGAATGCTGCACAAAATTCTTCCTTCTTCCCTTTCATTTCTCTTCCCTGTCCCCACATCACCTCCCCATTCCCAAAGTTAAAATACAAAAAATGTCAGGAGCAAGTAAGAGCCTTCAGGTCAAATTTTTACATGAGAAGCACTCCCAATTCATCAACACATCAGAAAATAAGATACATCAAGGCCTCACGTTTTCTAGGGATGGGAGCGGGGTCGGGAGGAGTTAGGGGATAGAGTGGTACTCAAGTTTCTTTCAGGATCACCACAGGTCCTTTCCAAGGCAGAGGTGAAAAAGACCTAGGCACAAATACAGTTATGCCAGGCAGCAGGGTAGGGAGAGGGGATGGCTACAGGTGAACCCGGATTGCGGATGGAGAAGAAATAAGTTTTTGACTCTTTTACTAAGTCTTGTTTTTTTTCTTTAACAAAAACGACAGAAGCTCAAAGACTTTCCTCCCGTTTCCATGCTTTTTAGGGAAGCTAGCCTAATCCAAAAGACCAATATGAAGGAGAAAGGGGAGAACTGAAGACCGAACAAGGGAACTGAGATTAGAAGAGAAAAGCGCGGGCGATCAAACTGGTAGTCTGGGGATGAGAGGGAGGGGATAAAGAGGACAAGTGAAAGAAGAATCCGTAGAAGAGAACTAGAAAGACAGCCCACCCAGCTTGGAGGCCAAACTCGCCAGCTGCAGGGGAGTCCTTTCCAGTTCGCTCGGGTCACCTACATTCACGGATGAACGAACTAGGCAACTCAAAAGCTGTGAATCATCCCGGTCCCAATCCCGACCGTGCTCCAGGAAAGAAGCTCATGGTCCAGATCCCCACCGTTCATACTCCTCCCTCACTCAATGCTTGCCATCTCCGGGATAAACAGAAACGGGTCCAGGGGTTTCCTTGATTGCCAGGAAGTTATGCACGCTAGTCGAGCATCCTTTCTCAGACAGTCTCAGCCTGCCTTCGAGAAAGCGAATAGTTCACCCCTCAAGAGATTTCCCCCCCTCGATTTATTCCCACCCCACCTTCCGTTCCCCTTTCTTGGAGTGTGAACGACCTCTCCCTTCTTGGGGGCGTTTAGGGACCGTTCCTGTCGACGTATTTTGGTGGAAATACACAGAACGACGTCTGTACCAGCAGCAGTTCCTAGAGAGGCGGAAAGATAAGGACAGGAAACAAGGTATTCCAAGGCCCCGCACCCTCACCATCTCCCGCCATTTCCCTTACGAGTTTCCCGGATGTAACCTCTTCCCCCGCGGCGGTTAAAAAGAACCCAGCGGTGGTGCAGGAGGAGGGAACTCAAGTCTGGTCCAGCCTCCGCCCAGAGCTTCCGGCGACTCCAAATTGCGTCCCACCTGCGAAGGAACAGGAGGAAAATAAAGTATCTAGTGGATCTACTTCTCTTTGCACTCACCATGAGTTCCAGCTTATCTACCTCCGCCTCCATGTTGAATAGTTGACATTCCTCAGACCGCGGCGGTGCTTAAGCCGCAAACAGTACTAGCATTGAGGGTTCCTATTGGACAGCTGTCACTCAATGGCTTGCACTCATTGGCTCCTCCGTTTCACCGACGCGCGCCCATTGGAGAGTGGGTAATGCCCCTCCGCATGAAACACATTTTCCTGTTGGGCAAAGACACAAAACGCCGCAGGAGGATTGGCTAGTATACACATTTTTTTCTTCATTGGTTGTTCCTTCATCTCTCCTTTCAATTTCATAGTTGGGGCTCCGCAGAGAAGAGTTTACTATTGGTGCAATCAGAAGAAGCTCCACCCAGTTACACAAACGCTTCCACAGACCACTTAAGGGACATGGTCACACCTCGTTTCCTCTCTAGCTTACCCCCGCCTTCCGTACCGTTTTATCCTTATTCGTACCAGAAGCGCTTCAGTTCTGATTGGCCGGAGCGACTTGCTATACTACCCAGTCACAAAGCATGCTTTACCGCTACCCTACCGAGAGAAGGAATCGTAGAGAGACCATGACTACGATTGGTCGCTCAATGACAAGGATTTAATTTTGAAATTTTCTTTGTGGCGTGGGAAAGGCCACTGTCCGGACTCCATCTAAGAACAGTAAGTGCAGGGAGATTCTTCCCTTGATACTTGGGCTTGCGGTTTCCTTGGCTGGGCCTGTTCTTGCTTGTGTTCTTACGGCTTAAGGAGGCTTAGGGAGACGTTGGCTGGACTCGGAGGGGAGATGTAGCGGAGAAGGGGAGGTTTGAAGCTGGGGAAGAAGTGCTCAGCCTGGATCCATCCTAACCATATTTCTCCTATTTAGCTAACACTTAGCAAAATATGTTTGGAACAAAACATCTGCCTTCCTTTTGCACGTTCCTTTATTACATCTTTGCGACTGAAATTGTGGTCCACCGACGAGCAGTATTAGCATTATTGAGGCTCTTGTTAAAATGCAAATTATCGGGCTCCACCCAGTCCTACTTAATCAGAATATGCATTTGTAACAAGATCCCTCTAGTGCTTCTTATGCACATTAAAATTTGAGAAGGTACATTTCTTGACAGGGAGTATTACCGTGTTACTTGATATAGTCTTAATATTGTCCGATGTTCAATGAGAGCGTCACTTTAAAAAGTGTTCCCTGTTATTATATGCTTAATTCTGTGCTGGGTGAAATCTCTTTACAGCAAGAAGACAGGAACTAGGGAAAACCAATGCTGCGCTGCATAAAATATAAAAATAAATATAAGTAAAGGGGCAATGTTAAGTTGTATATATGGTAGTAGAATTGCACAACACAAACTGGACCCTAGGTTAAACTGATGGGCTATAATCAATAGTACAGTTATAAAAAGGAGCTTTCATCAGCAGTAACAAATGTATCACACCAATGCAAGGTGTTAATAGGGTGTATATGGGAATCCTGTATTTTAAACTTGTAAACCCACAACTTCTCAAATAAATAAATGTACCAAGAGTAGTGCTATGGGTATTCAAGAAGGAATTAATTGAACCAGCAATGGAAATTGAGTAATTGATTGAAGGCTGTTGGGGGGGGGGGCATAAAAATGTGTTTTAGGAAGATGGTAATGAAATGTGTCTGTCACTTCCATTGCTGCTACAGCTTTGGAAGTACCCCTGACCAAACACACTTCATATCATTGAAGGGATTGTGGGGTTTTGGGGGGGGGGGGAGTGTTTGTTTGTTTGTTTGTTTAATTAGAGAAGTTGTGTGCTTACATGGATAGGGTTTTAATAGAAGCAGCAGTGCCATCTCCTGCAAATTGATGATAATTCCTAGTCTATTGCTTATTGCATCTTCCTGCTAGAAAACAGTTTTATACCATCCTTCTATGGTGGGAGGTATACTGTAATTAGAAGAACTAAAAAACTCCCTGACCAAGAGATTTCCCAGAATTTAATTGGATTAAAAGAGAGAGCACTTGCTAGCTAACACTTAGCAAGAATTATTTTCTTTCATTTATTAATTGAATGAAACATTGTTTAGTGCTTGCTATGCTCTAAGTGCTGTGGAAGCAGAAGTGAATGAAATTTATTCTACCCTTGAAAAGCTCACAGTCCAACAGGGTGTCTAATATATAAACAAAACCTACAATGTAATATAGTAAATGTGTGTATAAAGTGCTATAGAAGCACAAAAGAGATGACATTTCAGTCACTATAAATTCCATAAGAACAAAGAATATATTGGTCTTGTTCAGGATTGCATCCCAGTACCCTGGATTATAAGCATTAAAAAAATATCTCTGAGATAAAGTAATAGACTTTGAAGACTAGGTAGAAATTGACCTGGAGGAGGATACCTAGCACAGGGGAAGACTGGTAATACTAGAAAGTATTTGGTGTGTTGTACATCTAAAGTACAAACTGCTAGTCACTGCCTGTGAGGCTGCAAAGGGCCATTTGGGCTGAATTGTGAAAAGCTTTGAACAGCTTACTAAGATTCTCGATTTTGTCCAGTGAGTAATAAGGAACCTCCAAATACTTTTAAGCAAAGGAATAGCAAGATCATATTTTTGTTTTAATAAAATAACTCTGATAACTGGATAGAAAGTGAGCTGGCAAGAGGGAAGACTGAAGGCAGGAGGATATGGAGGAACACTCAGACAAACTCAAACTGAGAAACATTCTCCAAAACAAACTGGTCTGGGCTCTTCAAAAATATAAAGGTCAAGAAGGCAAATAAATCTATAAAAAGGCAATAGATGGTGGTGATGGTAGTACAGCATGGTGAATGTAATTAACATCATTGAATTATATATATTTGAATATGGTTTAAAGGGGAAATTTTAGATTGTATATATGTTACTAGAATAAAAATTAAAAAAAAAAAAACCGTGGAACTGCACAACATAAACAGTGAACCCTAAGTTAAACCATGGACTGTAGTTAATAGTACAATTATAAAAATGTGCTTTCATCAATTGTAACAAATGTACCAATCCAAGGTATTAATAATAGGATGCTATATAGGAGAAAAAAGACTGGGGAACTGTTCTGAATTAAAGAAAACTAAAGAGACATGACAGCTAAAGGCAATGTGGAGGGGGTAAGGAGGACAGAGCCGCTATAAAGGATATTACTGAAACAACTGGAAAATTTATCAGGTTAAATTTTCTGACTGATTGTGGTTTTAAAGGAGAATGGGTATGTTCTTAGGAAATACAAGCTAAAGTATCTAGGAGTGGAGTATCATGATGTCTGCAACTAACTGCTCAGCCAAAAATGTCAGTTTCTCTGGGTGATTTCATCCATTCTAGTGTTTTTTTTTCTATTGTAAACACTCATGATTACAATATTTCTCTAGTATCTTTCCTCTGAACTTCTGACTTCAAACGTTGCACAGACATAAGCAGTTAGATGGTCCTCCTATCACCAGGCCTTCATCATTTGTCCTCTAGACAGTTGCAATAGCCTTCTAAGTGGTGTCCTTAATGCCAATCCTAGCCACATAAATCCAACTTCCACAATGCTGCTAGAGTGTTCTTTCTAAAATGCAAATCTCAGCATGACACTCCCCTGCTTAAAATCCGTTATTGTTTCTCCATTGCCGACAAGACACACTGGTCCTTACCCACCCTCCAGCTGCATCTCTTTGCTCTTTACCCAAACTTTATGCTGCATATGCTTTAGTGACGCTGAACACAGTGGCTCCCGTCACATTCTTTTCTATTAAATGTTTCCAGGACTTTGCTCATGCTGTTCCCTCTGATGGAATGATTCCCTCCAACTCCTCCCTTTTTCTTCTGCCTCGCTCCTCCTTCAAAACTCAGCTCAGACAAAATATTTTCCAAAAGGCTTCCCCAACCCTTATGGGAGAAGTGTGTACCCTTTCTCTATTTCCCCATTAATAATCTGTGCATAGTCCATAACACATACCATGTTTTGTTGAAGCCACCTGTTTATTTTCTGCTTACCCTTACCCACCTACTATAAACTTTTGGAGGGCAAGGATGTGTCTTAGTTATCTTTAGAGCAAGTTGCAAGTTATCAGTACTTGTTGAACTGAACTGGAACTTGTGAATTGAAAAGGATTAGACAATAAAAGTAATAATAATAATACATTTAAAAGGATTAGAGAATAAAAGTAATAATAATAATACATTTAAAATTTACTGCATGCTAGCACTGTTTTAAGAGCTTTACCTGTAAGGTTTTAACTCATTTATTCCTCCAAACAGCCCTATGAAATAAATTCCTGTTATTATCCTTATTTTACAGGGGAGTAAACTAAGGTGCAGAAAGTTAAGAATTTGTCAAAGGTCATAAGACGGTAAATAGTAGAGCTAGGATTTGAATTTAGATCATATGACTCCTAATCCCTACTCTTAATTCTGACATTATACCTCTGCTTATTAGTAATTACTGTTAATGTGCATATTTAGGTCCCTATCCAACCCTGTCTTATATGTAACATCAAAGTCCATTGTTTAAAACTAGAGGTATTTCTGAATGATCTTAAAAATATAATCTGATTACATTCTTTTTTAAAAGTTACAAAATGAATGGCTGATGGATGTATACTGTCCTAGTTTGCTAATGCTGCGGAATGCAAAACACCAGAGATGGACTGGCTTTTATAAAAAGGGGGTTTATTTGTCTATACAGTTACAGTCTTAAGGCCATAAAGTGTCCAAGGTAACACATCAGTAATCAGGTACCTTCACTGGAGGATGGCAAATGGTGTCCAGAAAACCTCTGTTAGCTGGGAAGGCACGTGGCTGGCGTCTGCTCCAAAGTTCTGGTTTCAAAATGGCTTTCTCCCAGGACATTCCTCTCTAGCAAGCTTGCTCTTCTTCAAAATGTCACTCACAGCTGCACTCCCTTTCCTCTTTGAGTCAGCTCATTTATACAGCTCCACCGATCAAGGCCCACCCCGAATGGGTGGGGCCAAGCCTCCATGGGAACATCTCATCAGAATTATCTCCCACAGCTGGGTGGGGCACACTCCAAGCAAATCCAACCAGCACCAAAACTTCTGCCCCACACAAGACTACAAAGATAATGGCATTTGGGGGACACAATACACTCAAACCGGCACATATACGTTTTCATTATAACATTCTAGTGACCAATAGCTCAACAAACTGCAATCAAAATTCTCATGAAGCCAGCCTGTTTTTGTGTTTGAATATTCTTAAGTTGTAGTTAGCTAAAGAATATCCAGATATTCTGTCTTAAAGTTGACTGACTGGATTAAACAAATCATTGAGTTGGCAGAGGTCAAAAACTTCATGACCAAAATAAATTACAAAATAACAAATTCACTTTTTTTTTTAATCATTTTATTGAGATATATTCACATACCACGCAGTCATACAAAACAAATTGTACTTTCGATTGTTTACAGTACCATTACATAGTTGTACATTCATCACCTAAATCAATCCCTGACACCTTCATTGGCACACACACAAAAATAACAAGAATAATAATTAGAGTGAAAAAGAGCAATTGAAGTAAAAAAGAACACTGGGTACCTTTGTCTATTTGTTTCCTTCCCCTATTTTTCTACTCATCCATCCATAAACTAGACAAAGTGGAGTGTGGTCCTTATGGCTTTCCCAATCCCATTGTCACCCCTCATAAGCTACATTTTTATACAACTGTCTTCGAGATTCATGGGTTCTGGGTTGTAGTTTGATAGTTTCAGGTATCCACCACCAGCTACCCCAATTCTTTAGAACCCAAAAAGGGTTGTCTAAAGTGTGCGTAAGAGTGCCCACCAGAGTGACCTCTCGGCTCGTTTTGGAATCTCTCTGCCACTGAAGCTTATTTCATTTCCTGTCACATCCCCCTTTTGGTCAAGAAGATGTTCTCCATCCCACGATGCCGGGTCTACATTCCTCCCCGGGAGTCATATTCCACGTTGCCAGGGGGATTCACTCCCCTGGGTGTCTGATCCCACGTAGGGGGGAGGGCAGTGATTTCACCTTTCAAGTTGGCTTAGCCAGAGAGAGAGGGCCACATCTGAGCAACAAAGAGGCATTCAGGATGAGACTCTTAGGCACAAATATAGGGAGGCCTAGCCTCTCCTTTGCAGCAACTGTCTTCCCAAGGGTAAAACTTATGGTAGAGGGCTCAACCCATCAAACCACCAGTCCCCTATGTCTGTGGTCATGTTAGCAACCATGGAGGTGGGGTTGGCGAATACCCCTGCATTCTCCACAGGCTCCTCAAGGGGGCACTACATCATTTTTTTTCCTTGTTTTTCTTTCTTTCTTTTTTTTTTTTTTAACTTTCCCTTCTTTTTTAAATCAACCGTATGAAAAAAAAAGTTAAAAAGAAAACAAACATACAATAAAAGAACATTTCAAAGAGACCATAACAAGGGAGTAAGAAAAAGACAACTAACCTAAGATAACTGCTTTACTTCCAACATGTTCCATACTTTACCCTAAGAAAGTTACATAATATAGCAACCTTTCTGTGAACTTGTTCCTGCTATATCCATCAGAAATTAACAGACCATAGTCATTTCTGGGCATCCCCAGAATGTTAAAAAGCTTATCTGTTCTTCTTGGATTATTGTTCCCCCTTCCTTAATTACTCTCTACTGCTAGTTCCCCTACATTCTACATTATAAACCATTTGTTTTACATTTTTGAAAGTTCACATTAGTGGTAGCATATAATATTTCTCTTTTTGTGCCTGGCTTATTTCACTCAGCATTATGTCTTCAAGGTTCATCCATGTTGTCATATGTTTCACAAGATCGTTCCTTCTTACTGACGCGTAGTATTCCATCGTGTGTATATACCACATTTTATTTATCCACTCATCTGTTGAAGGACATTTGGGTTGTTTCCATCTCTTGGCAATTGTGAATAATGCTGCTATGAACATTGGCGTGCAGATATCTGTTCGTGTCACTGCTTTCCGATCTTCCGGGTATATACCGAGAAGTGCAATCGCCGGATCGAATGGTAGCTCTATATCTAGTTTTCTAAGGAACTGCCAGACTGACTTCCAGAGTGGCTGAACCATTATACAGTCCCACCAACAGTGAATGAGAGTTCCAATTTCTCCACATCCCCTCCAGCATTTGTAGTTTCCTGTTTGTTTAATGGCAGCCATTCTAACCGGTGTTAGATGGTATCTCATTGTGGTCTTAATTTGCATCTCTCTAATAGCTAGTGAAGCTGAACATTTTTTCATGTGTTTCTTGGCCATTTGTATTTCCTCTTCAGAGAACTGTCTTTTCATATCTTTTGCCCATTTTATAATTGGGCTGTCTGTACTATTGTCATTGACTTGTAGGATTTCTTTGTATATGCAAGATATCAGTCTTTTGTCAGATACATGGTTTCCAAAAATTTTTTCTCATTGAGTTGGCTGCCTCTTTACCTTTTTGAGAAATTCCTTTGAGGTGCAGAAACTTCTAAGCTTGAGGAGTTCCCATTTATCTATTTTCTCTTTTGTTGCTTGTGCTTTTGGTGTAAAGTCTAGGAAGTGGCCGCCTAATACAAGGTCTTGAAGATGTTTTCCTACATTATCTTCTAGGAGTTTTATGGTACTTTCTTTTATGTTGAGATCTTTGGTCCATTTTGAGTTAATTTTTGTGTAGGGGGTGAGGTAGGGGTCCTCTTTCATTCTTTTGGATATGAATATCCAACTCTCCCAGCCCCATTTGTTGAAAAGACCATTATGACTCAGTTCAGTGACTTTGGGGGCCTTATCAAAGATCAGTCGGCCATAGATCTGAGGGTCTATCTCTGAATTCTCAATTCGATTCCATTGATCTATATGTCTATCTTTGTGCCAGTACCATGCTGTTTTGGCAACTGTGGCTTTATAATAAGCTTCAAAGTCAGGGAGTGTAAGTCCTCCCACTTGGTTTTTCTTTTTTAGAGTGTCTTTAGCAATTCGAGGCATCTTCCCTTTCCAAATAAATTTGATAACTAGCTTTTCCAAGTCTGCAAAGTAGGTTGTTGGAATTTTGATTGGGATTGCATTGAATCTGTAGATGAGTTTGGGTAGAATTGACATCTTAATGACATTTAGCCTTCCTATCCATGAACATGGAATAGTTTTCCATCTTTTAAGTTCCCCTTCTATTTCTTTTAGTAGAGTTATGTAGTTTTCTTTGTATAGGTCTTTTACATCTTTGGTTAAGTTTATTCCTAGGTACTTCATTTTTTTAGTTGCTATTGAAAATGGTATCTTTTTCTTGAGTGTCTCTTCAGTTTGTTCATTTCTAGCAAATAGAAAGATTACTGACTTATGTGTATTAATCTTGTACCCGCTACTTTGCTAAATTTGTTTATTAGCTCTAGTAGCTGTATCATCGATTTCTCAGGGTTTTCTAGATATAAGATCATATCGTCTGCAAACAATGACAGTTTTACTTCTTCTTTTCCAATTTGGATGCCTTTTATTTCTTTGTCTTGCCGGATTGCCCTGGCTAGCACTTCCAGCACAATGTTGAATAACAGTGGTGACAGCGGGCATCCTTGTCTTGTTCCTGATCTTAGAGGGAAGGCTTTCAGTCTCTCACCATTGAGTACTATGCTGGCTGTGGGTTTTTCATATATGCTCTTTATCATGTTGAGGAAGTTTCCTTCAATTCCTACCTTTTGAAGTGTTTTTATCAAAAAGGGATGTTGGATTTTGTCAAATGCTTTTTCAGCATCTATTGAGATGATCAATTGATTTTTCCCTTTTGACTTGTTAATGTGTTGTAATACATTGATTGATTTTCTTACGTTGAACCATCCTTGCATGCCTGGAATGAACCCCACTTGGTCATGGTGTATGATTTTTTTAATGTGTCTTTGGATTCGATTTGCAAGTATTTTGTTGAGGATTTTTGCATCTATATTCATTAGGGAGATTGGCCGGTAGTTTTCCTTTTTTGTAGCATCTTTGCCTGGTTTTGGTATTAGATTGATGTTAGCTTCATAAAATGAGTTAGGTAGTGTTCCATTTTCTTCAATGTTTTGAAAGAGTTTGAGTAAGATTGGTGTCAGTTCTTTCTGGAAAGTTTGGTAGAATTCCCCTGTGAAGCCATCTGGCCCTGGGCATTTATTTGTGGGAAGATTTTTGATGACTGATTGGATCTCTTTGCTTGTGATGGGTTGGTTGAGGTCTTCTATTTCTTCTCTGGTCAGTCTAGGTTGTTCATATGTTTCCAGGAAATTGTCCATTTCTTCTAGATTGTCCAGTTTATTGCCATACAGTTGTTCATAATATCCTCTTATAATTTTTTTAATTTCTTCAGGATCTGCAGTTATGTCACCCTTTTCATTCATTATTTTGTTTATATGGGTCTTCTCTCTTTTTGATTTTGTCAGTCTAGCTAGGGGCTTGTCAATCTTGTTGATCTTCTCAAAGAACCAACTTTTGGTGATATTTATCCTCTCTATTGTTTTTTTGTTCTCTATGTCATTTATTTCTGCTTTAATCCTTGTTATTTCTTTTCTTCTACTTGGTTTAGGATTGGTTTGCTGTTCATTTTCTAGCTTCTTCAGTTGATCCATTAGTTCTTTGATTTTGGCTCTTTCTTCCTTTTTAATATATGCGTTTAGTGCTATAAATTTCCCCCTTAGCACTGCTTTTGCTGCATCCCATAGGTTTTGGTATGTTGTGTTCTCATTTTCGTTCGTCTCTATATATTTAGCAATTTCTCTTGCTATTTCTTCTTTAACCCACTGATTGTTTAGGAGTGTGTTGTTTAACCTCCAGGTATTTGTGAATTTTCTAAGTCTCTGATGGTTATTGACTTCTAATTGTATTCCATTGTGGTCAGAGAATGTGCTTTGAATAATTTCAATCTTTTTAAATTTATTAAGGCTTGTTTTATGTCCCAGCATATGATCTATTCTGGAGAAAGTTCCGTGAGCACTAGAACAGTATGTGTATCCTGGTGATTTGGGATGTAATGTCCTGTATATGTCTGTTAAATCTAATTCATTTATCAGATTGTTTAGGTTTTCAATTTCCTTATTGATCTTCTGTCTGGTTCATCTATCTATAGGAGAGAGTGATGTGTTGAAGTCTCCCACAATTATTGTGGAAACATCAATTGCTTCCTTTAGTTTTGCCAGTGTTTCTCTCATGTATTTTGTGGCACCTTGATTGCGTGCATAGACATTTACGATTGTTATTTCTTCTTGCTGAATTGCCCCTTTTATTAGTATGTAGTGGCCTTCTTTGTCTCTCAAAACATCCCTGCATTTGAAGTCTATTTTATCTGAGATTAATATTGCTACACCTGCTTTCTTTTGGCTGTAGCTTGCATGAAATATTTTTTTCCATCCTTTCACTTTCAGTTTCTTTGTGTCCCTATGTCTAAGATGAGTCTCTTGTATGCAACATATTGATGGTTCATTTTTTTTGATCCATTCTGCGAATCTATATCTTTTAATTGGGGAGTTTAATCCATTTACATTCAACGTTATAACCGTGAAGGCATTTCTTGAATCAGCCATCTTATCCTTTGGTTTATGTTTGCCATGTTTTTCCCCTCTCTCTATTAATATCCTTTATTGTACCCATACCGAATCTCTTTAGTACTGAACCTTTCTCCAAGTCTCTCTGTCCTGTCTTTGTTTCTCTGTCTGTAGGGCTCCCTTTAGTATCTCCAGTAGGGCAGGTCTCTTGTTAGCAAATTCTCTCAGCATTTGTTTGTCTGTGAAAAATTTAAGCTCTCCCTCAAATTTGAAGGAGAGCTTTGCTGGATAAAGTATTCTTGGCTGGAAATTTTTCTCACTCAGAATTTTAAATATATCGTGCCACTGCCTTCTTGCCTCCATGGTGGCTGCTGAATAGTCACTACTTAGTCTTATGCTGTTTCCTTTGTATGTGGTGAATTGCTTTTCTCTTGCTGCTTTCAGAACTTGCTCCTTCTCTTCTGTGTTTGACAGTGTGATCAGTATATGTCTTGGAGTGGGTTTATTTGGATTTATTCTATTTGGAGTTCGCTGAGCATTTATGATTTGTGTATTTATGTTGTTTAGAAGATTTGGGAAGTTTTCCCCAACAATTGCTTTGAATACTCTTCCTAGACCTTTACCCTTTTCTTCCCCTTCTGGGACACCAATGAGTCTTATATTTGGACGTTTCATATTATCTATCATATCCCTGAGGTCCATTTCGATTTTTTCAATTTTTTTCCCCATTCTTTCTTTTATGCTTTCATTTTCCATTCTGTCATCTTCCAGGTCACTGATTCGTTGTTCAACTTCCTCTAGTCTTGTACTATGAGTGTCCAGAATGTTTTTAATTTGGTCAACAGTTTCTTTAATTTCCATAAGATCATCCATTTTTTTATTTAGTCTTGCAATGTCTTCTTTATGCTCTTCTAGGGTCTTCTTGATTTCCTTCATATCCCGTACTATGGTCTCATTGTTCATCTTTAGTTCTTTGAGTAGCTGCTCTAGGTGCTGTGTCTCTTCTGGTCTTTTGATTTGGGTGCTTGGGCTTGGGTTATCCATATCGTCTGGTTTTTTCATATGCTTTATAATTTTCTGTTGTTTTTGGCCTCGTGGCATTTGCTGAACTTGATAGGGTTCTTTTAGGGTTTGTAGACCTATTGAAGTCCTTATCTCTAATTTATCAGATCTACAGCTTCGTGGAGTACACTTTCTCTAACTAACCAGCAGGTGGCGTCCACGAGCCACCTGTTCTCCACAAGCCAGTTCTCCCCTGCTTAGCCTTTTTGGTGAGTGGGGGAGTGAGTCTTGTGGGGCCCAATTGGTGTACCAAGCTTGCGTGTGTAGTTGGTGTTGCCTGCCCTGTATGTGGGGCGTGTTTCTGGGCAGTCGGGGTGGGGGGGTGGCCCTAACAATCAAATCTCCCTGGTGATCCTAGAGTTTTAAAGCTGGTGCAATAGTCTAATCCTTCAGTTCAGTCCTGCCACAGTTTGTCTCTGCCACTGACCCACAAGTCCTTGGTATTGGCGTATGGCTCCTGAGACTTGCAAGTGGGCCCCTCTTCCAGGCTGTGCACCCCGGTTCCTCTGTTGAGGGATGACTGTGCTATGTCACAGGTGAGTGCCGTCCCTCCAGGGCAGTTCTGGGCTGCTGGGCTGTGTAGGGAGGCTCCCAGTCTGCTCAAATGATGGCTGAATGGGGCTTTGTTAATTCACACTGCTCCACCTTCCCAACTCTGGGACAATCAGCTGAGGTTGCAGGGAAGGCTAATGTCCACGCCCAGTTTTGTGGTGTGTGCCTGTTATTTGAAGCACTTCCGTCACACTGGGTTGTCTGGGGCAGCTCTGGGCTTTGGGGCTGGCGATGGGCAGGAGTTTTTCCTGTCCACCAGGATGGTGGCTGTGAGCGGACACCCCCGTTTTCTTGGGAAGTTGTGGTGTTTAGTGAATTTTCTCAGCCACTGAATTATTGCCTTTTGTCTCAGAGCTCTCTTAGTTCTGCTCTTGACTTGACGTGCCCAAATTGAAAGTCTTTGAAGCTTTCTGTATTTGGCTTTTTAGAGTAATTGTTTTAGGAAAAGAAAAAAGGATTTAAAAAAAAAAAAAAAAAGGGTCCTCCTCAGAGATCTAATGGGTTATTGAAATGCTAAGAGACAAAGCAACCAGGGCCAGTAAGGAAAGGTCCACATGGCAGAGAGATCGGCTTTTCTTCGGGATTTGCATATGCGCCTTAGGGCCTGAGCTCCGCCCTTCCCCTTTCTGTGTTCACCAGAACTCTAAAAATCCTCTGCTTTTATTTTGGAGTTTTTCGTGTTGTTTTTTTTTTTCTATGCCTGTCTCCTCTCTGCTGGGCTGGCTGCTCTCAGATTCTCTGGTGTCTGGTCTCAGTCTATCTATGGTTGGAGTCTGGATCAGTAGAATGAGTTTCCGATAAGAGCAGCTACTGCAGTTCTCCCTTCTCCTTCCCGGAGCTGGCAGCCCCTCCTCCCACGGGACTGAGCCTGGCAGGGAGGGGCGCGGGTCCCCTGGCCGCAAAAACTTACAGATTTCGTTGATCTCAGCAGTTCGACATTTTCATGAGTGTTGTATGAAGTATGCCCAAAGACAGATTGCTCTGTGGTGTCCAGTCCACGCAGTTCCTGGCTTTCTACCTACTTTCCTGGAGGAGTAACTAAAACATACAGCTCACCAGTCTTCCATCTTGCCCCGCCCCACAAATTCACTTTTTTAAAAAATCCCATGACCTATTTAGTTTTGTCTGCACAGTAGTTTAAAGAAATTTAAATAACTTTTAAAATGCATGATTTCACATGAACAATAATCTTTTGCAGCTTGCCAGGATATGCTCTCTTCAGGTTTCATAGACCCTTGCCCTTTACTGATGTTTGTTTCCTACATGGGGCCTACAGGGTTGCCTCTGTAACTCTAGAATTGGACTTGTTTGGAGCATGATATTCAATGCTGATGTGAATCTTTTCTGAAATTCAAGCACATGAAATCAGGGAAGACAACCTAGTTTACAATCACTGGTATAAAAACCTAGACGCTTAGAAAAGAACAAGTCTCCTCTCTGGTGAAGAGCTATTTACTCCAAAATTAGAAATAGCTGTGGGAACCATGACTCTCTTGTTTAAAGATACATTATTTCAACTGATGCTATTACATGTATGTAATATAGTCTTTCCTTATTGTTTGATGTGTTATCAGTAGCTGCAGATGTAGCAGTGATTCCTCAGTCTGGGAATCTTTTCTTAATGGAATGAAGGTATAGGTGAAAATCAGAGTAATTTCTTGAGATCACAGAATCAATTCTGAATTTTCATGTGTCTAATGATTTTTCATATGTTTGAGAAACCAAGCATAAGAAAAAATTAATTTTAAAAATAGCTCAAATTAAAATTACCTTTAATTATGAAAATGCACTGAAAAGTCACAAGAATTATTATATGGAGGCAAGAGAGATTCAGATCGCTTAATCTTTGGTTCAAACAGGAGCCAGCATAGATGGCATCACAAGTATTCTAAACAAACAAATAAAATACACTATTTCTACTGTATCCTAATTTCCTCACTTGCCTCCTTTTCTTTAATCATGTTGTGGGATAAATTTTTATAATCTGCCTTAAATTCTTTTAAAAACAAGGCAGGTAGAAGTCGATTTGTTCAAACACCACAATTGCATGGAACTTTGAATAGGAAGGGAGATACTGTAGGTTAGTATAGGCTGGAGTGAAATAGTGACACATCCCAGAGTAATTTGGGCAGATAATAAAAAATATATTTACAGCCTCCCCCTCCCCAGCCCCGAGGATCTGGGGGAAGGTGCAGATGTGTTGGACATCCTCACCTGGACTGGTGTTGATGTTGTCACAAACATTGGGACTGGTGGTTTGATGTGCTGAGCCCTCGAGCATGGGACTTGCCCTTATGAAGCTCATTACCACAGAGGAGAGTCTAAACTTGCATGTAATGGTGCCTAAGAGTCTCCCACTGAGTACCTCTTTGTTGCTCAGATGTGGTCCTCTCTCTCTCTAACTGAGCCATCTCGACAGGTGAACTCGCTGCCCTCCCCCCTACATGGGACCCGACTCCCAGGGGTGTAAATCTCCCTGGCAATGCAGAATATGACTCCCGGGGATGAATATGGACCTGGCATCATGGGACTGAGAGTATCTTCTTGACCAAAAGGGGGATGCAAAATGAGACGAAATAGTTTCAGTGGCTGAGAGATTTCAAATGGAGTCGAGAGGTCACTCTGGTGGACGTTCTTATGCACTGTATAGATAACACCTCTTAGGCTTTAATGTATTGGACTAGCTAGAAGTAAATACCTGAAACTACCAAACTCCAACCCAGCAGTCTGGACTCCTGAAGACAATTATAGAATAATGTAGATTACAAGGGGTGACAGTGTGATTGTGAAGACCTTGTGGATCACACTCCCTTTATCTAGTGTATGGATGAGTAGAAAAATAGGGATAAAAACTAAAGGACAAATGGGGTGGGATGAGGGGATGATTTGGGTGTTCTTTTTTTCACTTTTATTTTTTATTCTTGTTCTGGTTCTTTCTGATGTAAGGAAAATGTTCAGAGATAGATTGTGGTGATGAACGCAGAACTATGTTATCATACTGTGGACAGTGGATTGTATACCATGGATGATTGTATGGTGTGTGAATGTATTTCAATAAAACTGAATTTAATTTAAAAAAAAAAAAAAACTCAATCAAGATAGTGACTAAAAAAAAAAAACAAGGCAGGTAGAAATGAAGGAAGGCTACTTGTCAATAAATTAGGAAAAATGCTTTGAGGGATCATGAAAGAATGAATTTCTATCCCATGTTAACAATCGGAATCCCACTTAACCCAGCAGCAAGAATTTGTATGTCGCATTACCCTTTTGCAAAAGGGGCAAGTATATTTGTTTTAAACTAGTGGAAGACTGCTATATACTCTTATAATTGGACAATTATCCCTTGCAGAGTACCTAATGTTTTTAATAAAGCAATGACAATAAAACAAACCTTAGCTTGTTGAGTCCTCTGTTCTATTTGAATTAGGAATTCATTATTTTTTATTTTTGGAAGAGCTGGGATTATTTTCAGATGGAACAGCAATCTAGGAATTATCTCAGACTATAGCTTTCTACCCTAACAGATTTGAAGTATTCTCTTAATTCTCGGCATGTGACAACTACTATATTTAATTAGAAAGTTATTAGCTACAGAAACAATGACCTAGAGTCCAGGACACACACATATGCAGGAAATATGATTTCATTCCTAAATTATTTTCATTGAAAAATGATGTCCAAAATGACATATACTGGATTATACAGAACTTTTTAGAATTTGAATGCATAGGCACTGGAACATTCACCAGGGAAACACTAGAAAGAGATGATCCAGTTTCAGAATGGTGGTACTCTATTTTTGCAGATAATAATACATATCAAAGTTTAAAAGTCAAATAATACTGCAAGGCTTATTATAATATTTTTTAAATAATGGTAGGTCTCTGTCTCTTCCCTTTATAATCCTGACTTCCACCTGCCAGAAGCAGCACTATCAACTCTTATAATTGTTTTTGTTTTTTTTTCTGATATTTGCCACTATGTTTCTAAATAACATGCATATACTAGTATTTCGTGAATTTTTTTTTCAATTTTAGATACTATATAAATTTAAACAACTACTTACTTTTTTCTCTCTCTCCTGCTGTCTTCCCAAAATACTACATCAAGATTTATGGTTAAATCAACATTCAATGTTTATACTATTAAATACTGTTTACCACTGACATCTGAACATAAAGTGTTACTATCATTATATTTCTCTTTTTGTGCAACATTTTTCCTGGCCATTTTTTATATGCTTATTTTTTCTAAGCACTTATCACTAATTTGACCCCAACTTTATGGAACAGTGAAACTCCACTCAGAATGGTCAAACACACTAAATAATTTACCTATGTCTTTTTTTCCCTTTGAGACATTGTTACTAAAGTCCACTGTCCTGCTCCAGTCTTCACTGGTTGTACACTAAGGCAGTGGCTATAAAGTTTTTTTAATAATCATATTTTTTATTGTAGAATATAACATATATACATGGAAGTGATAACTTTCCAAGTGCAATTTAACAAGTAGTTAGCAAATTTCAAAGAATGTTATGGGTTACAGTTCCACAGTTTCAGTTTTTTCCTTATTGTGAAATATAACACATATGCAAAAAGGTAATATCTTTCAAAGTACGATTTAACAAGTAGTTATATAGGAAACTTCCAAAAATGTCATGAGTTACAGAACCACAGTTTCAGTCATTTCCCCACTGTGAAATATAACATACAAACTAAAAGGTGACAGCTTTCAAATTACAATTTAACAAGTAGCTGTAGAACAAATTTCAAAGGAAGCTATGGGTTACAGTACCACCATTTCAATCCTTTCCTTCTAGCTATTCTAGTATCCTAGCAGCTAAGAAGAAAATTGTATAGAGATTCAGTATTCATAATCCTTTGCTAAATTCCATCTTGTCTGTTGCTACCCCTTCCTCTAGTTTAATCACTTTCCTGATCTTCAGGGATGTCTAAGCAGCGACCACCCTAACCTGTTCATGTTGAGAAGGGGTATCAACATTGTGGGAAAAGGGACACATCTGGTTGATGTGCTTAAAAAAGCTCTTGCCTCTGGGTTTTGGGACTTAGGTGGCATAGGAGCTCTTTGGAGGATTTAAGTTTCTGAAGAATAAACTTAGTGAGTGAAACTTCTATAGAGTCTCAGATACGGATCCAGGTATTCTTTTTGGTTTTCAGGACTCCTATTGACTTGGGCTTATCATACTGTGGTCATTTGGCGTATCTAGGTGAAGCTTGCATAGGAGTAACCTCCAGGACAGCCTCTTGACTCTATTTGAATTCTCTTAGCTACTGAATTTTGTTGCCTTTCTTTTCCCGCTTTTGGTCAAGAAGGCATTCTCAACCCCTTGATGCCAGGGTCAGGCTCATTCCTGGAATCCATGTCCCACATCAACAGGGAGACTCATTCATCTTGGGAGTCCTGTCCCACGTAAGGGTGAATAAATAAAGTTTTTTTGGAACACAGACACTCTCATTTGTTTAAGCATTATCTATGTTGCTTTGATGCTACGGTGGCAGGGTTGAGCAGTTGCAACAGAAAACATATTACCTGCAAAGCCTAAAATATTTACTGTCTGACCCTTTACAGAAAAGGTTTGCCAGCCCCTGCCCTAGGTCTGCTGCAAAGCTGTTTTCCTGAGACTTCCAGTCACCATTTTTCTGCAAATTCCTGTCGTTTATCTTTATTCTGTCCTCACACTTGTCTGAAAGCTTTGCCAGGTATAAAAGCCCAGGATGGAAAACATCTTTCAGAATTCCAGCATTGGAATTAATGCCATTCTATTTTCAGTCCTCCGTGTATAGACTGTTTTTTCTCTCTGGAAGCTCTTAGACCGTCTCTTTATTCTTCTAAATGATGGCATGACTCAAAGTGAATCTTCTTTTATTCATTATACTGAGTATTCAGTGGGCTATTTCAGTTTGGAAATTCATGTTCTGCAGTTCTGAGAAATATTTTTGTAATTGTTTATATGATAAGATTCTCTTCTCTACTTTCCATATTCTCTGTTCTCATCCTCTTCTTCTAAAACTTTATCTTCCAACTGTTCTATTGCATATTTTATTTCTGCTACTTTTAATTTCTAAAAGCTTTTTCTTATCCTTCTTGGTTCATAAATGCAGTATCTTCTCATTTTCTGAAGATACTACTTTTTTCTTTCAAATTTTCTTTGGCTTCCTGCATTCGTTCTATTTCCTTTGGGCTCTTTTTTTTCCCCGTTTATTTTGGTCTCTTTCATATTAACGATTTTCCTAAAATGACTAGATTCTCGGCCGTACAGATGTCAAAGGAAGTACAAAAAAGAGGATTCAAAACTCTGTGAAGGGGAGGTGAATATTGTCAACCTGTGAGCCCCATTTGCAATTTTTTGGAGGGGACTCCAAATGTCAATATCTGTAGGTCTTTCTTCTCGGGCCTGCCAATTTCCCTGGAAAGGAATTTTCTAGTCTCTGTGTAGTGGAGGGTGTGGGGGTTTGAGTCAGTATACAAAACTTGGTAACCTGTGTTCTGGGAGCTGAGCTGAGAAAGGGGACTGAAAGCCTCACTTTCGGTTCAAGATCATCTCCCATCTTTTGTATAGTGACACACACACTGACCATGATGTACCTAGTGCTGCAGAATCCAGAGCCTCTCTGGTTCAACTTCTCCAGAGAATAAACCTGTCTGTCTTTACTGGGGAGGACAGAATCCAAAGGCCTAGTCAATTTATCCTACCCTTATAAAAACTTTTAGTCAATCCTATTTTTAGCGCTACTCCACACTTTCCAAGGTACTAGGTGCCTTCAGTTCCCAAATTTTCCCAGGGTTCTGGGAATTGACTTGTTTCCTGTTGGCTTCCCTGCCTCAGGCAGTTACGCTTCAGCTTTCCTTTGCCCTGCCAAGTCAGTTACCACTCACCATATGCTTTCCATTTTCCATAATTTAGTTGACTTCTGTCATTTGCTGGAGTCTCCACTCCCATTCTTTGTCTTTATGAGTTTATCCTTTCTTGTTTCTTTACTGCTTTTTTTGTGGTGGTTCAGAAGGGAGTGGAGCGGTATTGTGCTAAAAAATTTTAAATAACTATATGCATGCATATATATGTTTATGCATACATATACATACATAAGTTTATGATAACTTTTACTGACAAAAAGTAATAATAAAATAACAAAAAAGTAATAATAATGTAATTATTATAAGAGATAATAAAATATATAATACTCTATTTTAAATTCCTTTTAGCTAATTGATTGTCAAAGAATGCTAGTGTTGATTTTCACAAAGTGCTCATATCTATAACCAACATATGGTCACAATTTATGAATAAGTGTAGTCCTGATATGAATGAAAATTGATATTTTTGTTTACTCTGTGGAGTAAGATAAAATTGAAATAACAAAGACATGTTGGGAACAAATAGAAAAAAAACAAAAACAAAAAATCAAACAAACAAAAAGACACCTTGGAACGTCAGTGATCTAAGCATCTACTTTACTGAATCAGATGATAGTTTTTGAATAGTGGAAGAATATTTCCTCAATTTTTTGTGCTAAACACAATGTGAAGACTACAGACCAAACACACTTTTAAGTTTAATCTGCATTAACATTTCCCTCATTACTTTCTTAACAATCAACAAAATGATAAATTGAACACTAATTTGTAGTTTTACAATTTCTGTAGTATAAATAATCCCATGGCCAATGGCCATTTTCAAGCTTCCAATATGAAGTCACTGAAAGTGGAGTTGGGAAGTGATGAGCAGTATGTACCATCTATAGTATTTCCACAATATGGATATAAAATATAAACAATCTCAAAAGCATAGATAATAGTAAAATAACCTAAAGTAATTAAGAAATGATGAGTTTTGAATATTTATTACCTTTGTAAAAGTGTAATGTATATAATTGTAAGTTTATGTAATTTAATTTTACTGGTGGCTGTGTTTAACTGGCTCACAGAAGCTTCCTAAAAATGTGACTCTTGGTGCCAATTCCAGCACAATACTGTAATGCAGATATATAGTCAATCCACCAACTTTAGTATGTAGTATATAGTCAATCCACCAACTTTAACTGGAAGGTCCATTTCCTTTTTTTTTTTAACTCAGTTTTATTGAGATATATTCACATACCGTACAATCATCTATGGTGTACAATCAACTGTCCACAGTACCATCATATAGCTATGCGTTCATCACCCCAATCCATCTTTGAGCATTTTCCTTACACCAGAAAGAATCAGAATAAGAATAAAAAATAAAAGTAGAAAAGAACACCCAAATCATCCCCCCCATCCCACTCTATTTTTCATTAGTTTTTGTCCCCATTTTTCTATCCATCCATCCATACACTGGATAAAGGGAGTGCGATCCACAAGGTTTTCACAATCACACTGTCACCCCTTGTAAGCTACATTGCTATACAATCTTCTTCAAGAGATAAGGCTACTGGGTTGGAGTTTGATAGTTTCAAGTATTTACTTCTAGCTATTCCAATACATTAAAACCTAAAAAGTGTTATCTATATAGTGTGTAAGAATGTCCACCAGAGTGACCTCTCAACTCCATTTGAAATCTCTCAGCCACTGAAGCTTTATTTTGTTTCATTTCGCATCCCCCTTTTGGTCAAGAAGATGTTCTCCATCTCACGATGCCAGGTCGAGATTCATCCCTGGGAGTCATATCCTGCATTGCCAGGGAGATTTACATCTCTGGGAACCTGCCAAGGTGGCTTAGAGAGAGAGGGCCACAACTGAGCAACAAAGAGGCACTCAGGTAGAGACTCTTAGGCACAATTATAAGCAGGTTTAGCCTCTCCTTTGCAATAACAAGCTTCATAGGGGCAAGCCCCAAGACAGACGGCTCAGCATATCAAGCCGTCAGTCCCCAGTGTTTGTGAGACCATTAACAACAATCCAGGTGAGGAAGTCCAACACCGTGGCATCCTCCCCCAGCTCCTGAGGCCCTCCCCCCCACCCCTACCCCACATATAAATTTTTATTCCCCGCCCAAATTACTTTGGGATGTGTTGCTATTTCACTCTAACCATACAGACCTACCATAGCTCACTTCCTGTTCAAAGGTCCATGTAATTGTGGTGTTTGAGCAAACTGACTGTAGAAGTTATATTGTTTAGAAAATATAGATCCTACACCAAATAAACATCTCTTCCCTTGGTCTCACATGGAAGTTAAAGTTTTAGCACACAGTCAGTTTCAACCTTTACCCTTTAGCCCAATTTATCCTATTCTTAACCAGATCTGCTTCATTTATATCTCTAATTGAAGTCTGGGCTCTTTTTCAGCCTTTTTTTTTTTTTTTTTTAACAGTTGCTGTATGCGTTAATACTGACATTCACATCTGCCAAACTCTAGCTCTGAGTTTCAGGTTTCACACAGATACCCAATGTTCCAGAAATCAATGAGGTTATACACAAAGGGATCAACATCTCAGAGTTTGGAGATAGCCATTACAATTCAGGAATAGATTTGACTTCTGTAAGAGCTTGCAATCTAGGAACCATTACAATAATAGTTTCCCTGTTAGGTTGTGCTCTAAGATTCAATTCTGAGTTTACGCATTGTAGTTAGTCCATATTGGTGAGGCATTATAGTGTTTGCCTTTATTTCTGGTGTCCTTCACTCAGAATGCTGTCTACAGGATCCATTTACCTAGTTGAGTGTTTCACAACTTCACTCCTTCTCGTACTTGCTCAATATTCCGTTGTATGCGCAAACCACAGTTCACCATTCTGTTCCTCAGTCAGTGTACTCTTAGGCCACCTCCACCCACTGCAAATCATGAATACTCTCTCCATAAACACCAAAGTGCAAATGTCCATTCATGTCTCTGCTCTCAGATCTTCCAAGTACATACCCTATAATGAGGTTGCAGGACCTTATGGCCCCCACATGCTTAGCTTCATGTGGAACCACCACACTGACCTCCCGAAAGGCTACAACATTCTGCCTCCTCATCAACAGTAAATAGGTGCATCCCTTGTCTAAAGCAAGCAGAAAAAGTGATATACTAAAGGTGACGTCAGCCACGATTTTTTGGTATGCATCTCTCAAGTCGCTAAGAACATTTAGGAAGGACACTGTTAATTTGGGATCTGGCAATTAGTCCAATAAGATGCTATGAATAGCCTTCACTCCTTCAAGGGCTGTTGATATATGCACTGTTCCCCCATTGCCATGAGGGGTGCCCTCTGCAAGTCTACTGCTTTGGGAACCAAAGACTTTACAGTTTCTACAACCCCCAGTGGGGTGGCAGGAAGTTCTTCAGCCAGCCAAATCTGAGAGCTCAGCAAGTATAGAGCCGCATACTAAGTGCTAGAAGGTTACTGAGTGAACAAAAGCAGAATGGATGTGTATTTTGAAGACAGATTGTTCCTATTCAAATGTAAGTTTGATGGGAAGAAGGCCCAGGAGAAGTCCAGGCCTTGAGACCATTTTTTTGTTCTGCTACTTGAATAAAAACAGCTTTGTTTCTCAGGTAGCAAAATCAGCAAAGCCCTTTTAGAACTCCAGATCAAACCAGCTCTGAACTTATTTTTCTTCAGAAAAGGATCTGGATTAAAATTAAATGTTTAAAAATGCTTTAAAATAAGTGTTTTGACACACCCATGTCTTAGATTTGGGGTAGTTGTTATTTTATTATATATTACTTATTTACCCTACTAGGGCACCACAGTGTATTAGAAAGAACATGGTTTTTGGGGATTTACAAATTTGGATTTATTTGTTTGTTTTTTTAATGAGTTGTTAGAAAGATGTAAATTAGTATAAGTCACCTCAAAAGCCTAGTTTTATTTTGTTTGTTTTTTAAATGAGTTCTACAGTCTGGGTTTAATACTTTGTTATATCACTTTGGACAGATCATCTAATCTTTCTAAGCCTCAGTTTATTCTCATGTAAAAATTCAAATAAAAATCTTTGTCCAGGATAATACCTTGCAGGATGTTAACGGTTAACAGAGAAAAAGGTATGTGAAGTTAGCTAAAAGTAAACAGGCATTCAATAAATGGTCAATTTTGTTTCTCTCTTCCACAGTCAACTTCACTCATCACAGAGGATGCTCAGTAAATGTTGCCGGCAAAGAAACTTAGTTCCTTTTAATAAATGATCATAACCCAACTATGGCCATGTTCTCTGTTATAAAGAAGGGAAATTAATTTGACTTAATGAAGAAAAGCAACATAAGCAAATCAAAATTAGAGAGTGATATAATGCCAAGGCCAGTCTCTCTAAAGATAGTTTAAATATGGGTTTAAGTTTTTCTCCACTTCAGAGAACTTGTAGTATACCTACAGTGATTAGTGACCTATTTCTTAACAGAAGTGGTGGTTACAAGGATGTGTTCACTTTGTGATAATTCATTTAATGATATTTGATTTGTGCACATTTCTGTATGTACATATTATTCTTAAATAAAAAAATGTTTTAAAAATTTTTTCTACAGAAATCATGCCCAAATTCAAACAACAGAGAAGAACGCAAAAGGCCAAAGCCAAAAGATTATTCAAGAAAAAAGAAGTCTCTCGCTTACAGTCCAAGCTAATTATACATCCTCCTCCTCCACCACCCTCTCCAGAAAGGTAGGGCATCATGCAGAACAGAAAAAATATTATACAGAAGGCCCAGTCAAATTTGACACCCAGATAAACAACAAATACTTTCTATAGAATAAGTTTGTCCCATGCAATGTTTGGAAGTGCTTATACTAAAAAAATATTAATTGTTTATCTGAAATTCAGGTGTAAGTGGACATCTTGTATTTTATGTGGCAACCCTAGTTTAGGAGTGCAAATGAAGTGGAAATCACAAGGAATTGTGTTCAAGGTTCATAGTAACTATTTTCTCCTTTCCTTGTCAATTTAAATTGCATAAATCTGGTAACTAGTGATGAAAGAAGGGGCATAGGATTAGAATTTAAATCTTAGTTTTGGTAATGCTATGGTTTGGTCTGTTATTCTCTAGGACTTATCCCTTAAATGTATAGTTGAAAGTTTCAGAAGCCCTCAGGTGAGCTTTTCACAATAATCTGTACTTCATACACTTTCTTGTAGTTATAGCTATTGTTCCAATTTGCTAATGCTGCTGTTTTGCAAAACACCAGAAATGGATTGGCTTTTATAAACAGGGTTTATCTGGTTACAAAGTTACAGTCTTAAGGCCATAAAGTGTCCAAGGTAAGACATCAACAACAGGGTACCTTCACTGGAGAAAGGCCATTGGCATCCGGAAAACCTCTGTTAGCTGGGAAGGCACGTGGCTGGGATCTGCTTGCCCCCAGGTTGCGTTTCAAAATGGCATTCTCCAGAATGTCAGCATCAGCTGTCTTCAAAATGTCTCTGTAAGCTGCAGCTCTGAGGTCCTTCTGTTTGTGAGCTCTGTTATAAGACTCCAGTGAATAATCAAGGCCCACGCTAAATGTGCGGGGCCACACCTCCATGGAAACATTTAATCAGAGGTCACACCCTAACCAAAGGTGTCACTCACAGTTGGGTGGGTCACATCTCCATGTAAACAACCTAATCCGAATATCCCACAAGACTGGATTAAAAGATCATGGCTTTTTCTTGGGGGACATAATGTATCCAAACCAGCACAGCTATCTTTACAAAAAAATTTTTTTTTTAAAAACAAGTCCACAAAAAACAGAAACCATGATGACATCCTTGACTCTTTAGTCTCTTTCTTGGATTGTTGTAAAAACTCCTAACTAGTCTTTCTGCATCTGTCCCTGACTCTCTGCAGTGTATTCTCAATGCAGCAGCCAAAATGAGCCTGCTAAAATCATATCATGTTATGTAACTCTTCTTAGTTAAAAGACAAACTTATCATGCAGTTTAGGATATCACAGCTTTGTTGAGTGATTCATCAATTGGGCAGCATCCCATTATGAAAGCATAAGGGAGCTCTGCCAAGGGAGTGGAAAGGAGAAGCTTATATAGGGCGAAAATGGAAGCAAACAAGGAAATGTTCTGATTGTCTGAAGTTAAGTTTCCATTTTACATGAGGGGGGGTGTCTTACAGTATGGGAAACAAATATGCATTGTTTAGTATAAATCCAATCTGTTAATCTCTTTCTCCTGGATCAAAACTAGTTTATCAACAGGTTTTGCTTACCTTCAGTTCTCTAAGGTGTGTTCCATTGTTCCATTTTCTGGGAAAGCCCTTGGAGATGAATTGTTTTTGTCTTCTGGAAAATCCTTTCTCAGAAAGTGGTCCCTCATGGCAACACCCAGTGCAGGCAGCTCTTATTTTACTTAAAATCTGCTTCAAACTTTCCAATGTGTTCCTATCTCACTTAGAATAATAAAGTCCTTAGTATGTATGATCCATAAGATCCTTCATGATCATCCCCCCTCCCCCTCAGCCTCTCCACGTTAGCCTTACACTGGTCTTTGCTATTCCTCAAATGCTCTAGGCACTCTTCCACCTCTGGGTTTCTGCACTCGCTATGCCCCTCTTTCTAAAATGCTCTTCTCCCAGATACTTGCATCACAAGCTTCCTTACTTGCTTTAGGTTTTTTCTCAAAATTTACCTTCTCAGTGTGACTTTCCCTGGTTACCCTATCTAAAATTTCACCCCCTCCCAAAATTTTACCTTCCCCCTTCATTGTGATTTTTTCACTAACATACCATACATATTATATGCTATTTATTTATTTGTTTGTTTTTGCCTTTTACCCCATAAGACTGTAAATGTCATGAAGGCAGGATTTTTGTCTATTTTGTTCATCTCTGATTCCCTGGTGCCTAGAACATAGTAGGTACTGAATAAACATTTGTTGAACCAATGAATCCCTGAATCTAGCATTCAATGAAGAATTTGGCTTTAGGGAGTCTCAACTCTTGAGTCATACTGTATAAAATTGGCTCCTTGTTTAATTTAGAGGCTATTATTCCTACGCAGGGGTTTCTGATTTGCTTGGTTTTGTTTTTGATACAGAGTGGTTATTTCTGCAACAGATACCCCGTATATCAGAAGCTGGCTAAGATCAACCTTGAGTTTCAAATTTCCCAATATAAAAGATGCAGTAAAACTTTGGACAAATAGAGTATGGTCTATGTATAGCTGGTGCCAGAACTGCATAGTCCAGGTATGTTTTCTTGTTGTTTTTTGTTTGTTTGTTTAATTAGAGAAGTTGTCAATTAACAGAAAAATCATGTAGGAAATGCAGAGTTCCCACATACCTCCCCTGTTATTACTAGCTTGCATAAGTGTGGTACATTTGTTAAAATTGATGAAAGAATATTATTATACTTTTACTATTAACTATAGTCCATGGTTTACATTTGTTTATCCTGTTTGTGTTGTACAGTCCTGTTTTTGTTTTTCTTTTTAAATCTAATAACATATATACAACTTAACTTTTCCCTTTTAACCACATTCAAATATAAATTCAGTGCTGTTAATTATGTTTACAATGTTGTGGTACCTTCACCACCATCCATTACCAAAACTTTTCCATCACCCCAAATAGAAACTGTACATTTTCAGCATTAACTCCCCATTACCTACCCCCGACCCAGCCTGTATTCAAGTTTCTGACTCTATGATTTTGTTTATTCTGATTAATTTATATCAGTGAGATCATATAATAATTGTCCTTTTGTGAATGGCTTGTTTTCCTCAACATGATGTCTTCAAAGTTAATCCATATTTCTGCGTGTATCAGAACTTCATTTTTTGGGGGGCTGAATAATATTCCATTGTATATAACACATTTTGTTTATCTAGTCATTGGTTGATGGACACCTGGGTTGCTTCCATCTTTTGGCAATTGTGAATGCCCTGTGAACATCAGTGTGCAAATATCTATCCGAGTCCCTGCTTTCAATTCTTCAGGTATATACCTACAAGTGTGATTGCTGAGTCATATGGTAATTCTATACTTAAGTTTCTGAGGAATCACCGAACTGTCTTCCACAGCAGCTGTACCCTTTTACATTCCCAACAACATTGAAAAAAACACTTGTTATTTTCCATTTTTTTAAGAGTAGCCATTCTAGTGGGTATGAAGTGGTATCTAACTGTGGTTTTGATTTACATTTCCCCAGTGGCTATTGATGTTGAACATCATTTCATGTGCTTTTTGGCCATTTCTATATCTTCTTTGGTCAACTGTCTATTCAAGTCATTTCTTTAAAGCAATTTTACTGAGATATATTCACATACCATACACTCATCCAAAGTGTACACTCAGATGTTCACAGGATCATCACATAGTTGTGCATTCATCACCACAATCATTTTTTGAACATTTTCATTACTCTAAAAAATAAGAATAAAAATAAAAATAAAAGTAAAAAAGAATCCTCTATTATTCCCCTCTATTATTCATCTACTTTTTTGTCCCTGTTTTTCCTACTCATTTGTCCATACACTAGATAAACAGAGCATAAGCCACAAGGTTTTCACAATCACGTAAGCTATATAGTTATACAATCGTCTTCAAGAATCAAGAATACTGGATTGCAGTTCAACAGTTTCAGGTATTTCCTTCTAGCTATTCTAATACACTAAAAACTAAAAAGGGATATCTATATAATGCATAAGAATAACCTCCAGGATGACCTCTTGACTCCATTTGGGATCTCTCAGCTACTGAAACATTATTTTGTTTAACTTCTATTCCCTCTTTTGGTCAGGAAGGCTTTCTCAATCCCATGATGCTGGGTCCAGGCTTATACCCAGGAGTCATGTCCCACATTGCCAGGGAGATTTACACCCCTCGGATTCAAGTTCCACATAGTGGGGAGGGCAGTGAGTTTACCAGCTGAGTGGGCTTAGAGAGAGACAGACCACATCTGAGCAACAAAAGTTCTCTGGGGGTGACTTATAGGCACCATTATAAGTAGGCTTAGGCTCTCCTTGGCAGTAACAAGCTTAATAAGGGCAAGCACCAAACTGAGGACCTGGCCTACTACAGTGGTAGTCCCCAGTGCTTGCGAGAATATCAGGAGTTCCCCAGGTGGGGAAGTTTAATGTTTCCACATTTTTCCCCAGGCCATCAAGGGGGCTTTGCAGATACTTTTTATTCTCTACCCATATTGCTCTGGGATGTATACGGGTTTCATGCTAACCTGTACAAACCAACCAGATCTCACCTCCATTCAAGGTTCCATGTAATTATGGTACTTGAATAAACTGACCATACAAGTTAAATTATATAGCGTACTACAGAAAGTATAGATTATGCACCAAATAAACATCTCTTCCTTTGGTCTCACATAGAAGTTGAGGTTTCAAAACACAATCAATAGCATGCTTTCCCCTTAGTCTTGTTTACCTTAGTTCTAATCAAGTCCATTTCATTCATATCTCAAATTGAAGTCTGACCTCTTTTTCAGTTTTTTTGACATTTGCTATATAGAGCAATACTGACATTCATAGCTTCTGAACTCTGGCTCTGAGTCTCCGGTGTCACGCAGACACCTGAAGTTACAGGGACCGACCAGCTCAGCATCTCGGAATTTAGAGATAACCATTACAACTCATGAATAGATGTGACTGCTGTAAGAGCTTACGTTTTAGTAACTTTTACAAGCCTTTCCCTAATAATCTATGCTCTCAGATTCAATTCTCAGTATTTGCACATTGTTGTTAGTCCATATTAATAATGCGTTATAATGTTTATCTTTTCGATTCTGGCTTATTTCACTCAACGCACTGTCTACAAGGTCCATTCACCTAGGTGCATACCTCACAACTTCATTCCTCTTGCCACTGCTCAGTATTCCATTGTATGTATACACCATAGTTCACCATTCCATTTAGCAGTCAATGTAACCTTAGGCCACCTCCATCCATTGCAAATCTTGAATATGGCTGCCATAAACACCAGTGTGCAATGTCCATTCATGTTCCTATTCTCAGTTCTTCCAAGTATATACCCAATAACAGGGTTGCAGAACCGTATGGCAACCCCATACTTAGCTTCCTGTGGAAACATCACACTGTCCTCCAGCTGGGCTGCACCATTCTACTTCCCCACCAACAGGGAATAGGTACATCCCTCTCTCCACATTTTCCCCAGCACTTGTATCCCTCTGTTTATTTTTTTAACAATTTTATTAACACAGCTTACAATCCACCCTAGGTAAACAATCAATGATTCCCAGTGTAATCATATAATCATGCATTTACCACCACAATCTATATGAGGACATTTCCATCTCTTCCCCAAAGAAAGAGGAAAAGGAGAGGAAAAAAGAAAAAGAAGAAAAATACAAAAGATAGAAAGAAAATGAAAATGAAATACAATGAAAAGTTCAGACGACATCACCACCACCAAGAATCCCATATCACTCCCTCATATCCCCCTCTTATAGACATTTAGCTTTGGTATATTTCCTTTGTTACAATTAATGGTAGCATCTTACAGTGTTACCGTTAACTATAGTCTTTAGTTTGCATTGATTGTACTTTTTCCCTGTACCATCCAATTTTCAACACCTTGCAATGTTGACATTCATTTGTTCTCCCTCATTTAAAAACATTCTCATAACTGTACATTTAATCAACATCACTGACCACTCTAGATTTCACTAAATTATACAATCCCAGCCTTTATCTTCTATCTTTCCTTATGGTGTCATACCTGCCCTTAGCCTTCCTCTTTCAACCATACTCACATTCATCTTTGTTCAGAGTACTTACAATATTGTGATATCATCACACACTATTATGCTATCCATTTGATTTCTGGATCTGTACAGTCAATCCTGTTGAAACTTCTGTACTCTTTTAGCATCAAATGCCTGATCCCCAACCTCTTTCTATCTCCTGATAACCTGTGTTCTCAACTCTCAAATTTTGCTCATGAATGTTAGTCCATATTAGTGATACCATGCATTATCCATCGTTTTGTTTCTGGCTGATTTCACTCAACGTAATGTCTACTGTCTACCATTTTGTCTTTTGGATTTTATATGTCATATCTTATTTTGTTTATTTTTTCCTCTCTCTCTCTCTCTCTCTTTTTTTACCCTTACTGATAGTATTCATTTCTACACTCTTCTCCAAACCTCTCTCTCCTGTCTTTTCCTATCTGCCTGTAGTGCTCCCTTCATTATTTCTTGTAGAGCAGGTATCTTGTTCACAAACTCTCTCCGGAGTCTGTTTGTCTGAAAAATATTTTAAACTCTCCCTAGTTTTGAAGGATAGTTTTGCTGGATATACAATTCTTGGTTGGCAGTTTTTCTCTTTCAGTATCTTAAATATGTCATATCATTGCGTTTTTGCCTCCCTGGTTTCTACTGAGAAATCTGCACATAGTCTTACTGAGCTTGCCTTGTATGTGCTGGATCACTTTTCTCTTGCTGTTTTCAGAATTTTCTTTGTTTTGACATTAGATAATCTGATTAAGTGTCTTGGAGTCAGTCTACTTGGATCTATTCTGTTTGGGGTATGCTGTGCTTCTTGGATATGTAATTTTATGTCTTTTATAACAGATGGGAAATTTTCAGTGACTACTTCCTCCGTTATTGTTTCTGCCCCTTTTCCCTTCTCTTCCTTCTAGGACACCCATGACACATACATTCATGTGCTTCAAATTGTCATTCAGTTCTCTGAGACCCTGCTGATATTTTTCCATTCTTTTCCCTATCTGTTCTTTTGTGTGCAGGATTTCAGCTGTCCTGTCCTTCAGTTCATGCATCCTTTCTTCAGCCTCTTCAAATCTCCTGTTTTATGTCTCCACTGTGTTTTTCATCTCACCTATTGTGCCTCTCATTCCCATAAGTTCTACCAGTTGTTTTTTCAAACTTTCAAGTTCTTCTTTATGTTTGCCCAATGTCTTCCTTATATCCTTCTTCTCTTTTGCCATATATTCCCTCAACTTGTTTATTTGATTTTTGAATTGATTTAGGAGATTTGTTTGATTAATAATTAGTTGTTTCAATTCCTGTATCTCATTGAAGTGTAAGTTTGTTCCTTTGACTGGGCCACATCTTTGTCTTTCCTAGCGTGATTTGTAATTTTTTTGTTGTCTAGGCATCTGGTTTCCTTGATTACCCCAATCAGATTTTCCCAGACCAGACGGGCCCAGGTCTCAAGAGGCAGCTGTATTCAGTATCAGGTTTCCCTGAGGGTGAGACTCAGCAAGTTGCCAGACATTCCTGTGAGGCCTCTAGACTCTGTGCTTTTACTTTCCTGCCCAGCAGGTGGCACTTGTCAGCCCACAGCTCCCCACCATTGTAAAGAGGTGCAGTGTATTTAATTCTCAGTAGACTGTGTCCAGGTCAGGGACAGAGGGTATCAGAACCTAAGCTTAGGCTGTTTCTGGTTGTTTTTTTTTACCCCAGTCCCTGGAGTCTGAGTTTTCTGAGGGAGGTCCACCACTTGAGCTGATCCCCACCCTCATCACCCCCCATTCTTAGGGAAGATAAGCCCTTTAGGGAATTGTCTCTTACACTAGAATTTTTCCTTTGACTCAATGACTATCTTAATTCTACCCTTTCCTAGATCAGTGCTGACAATTGAAACTGCCTGAGTCTTACTCCAATGAGCTAGTTAGAATGAGAGGGAGAGAAAAAAAGGAAAAAGCATGAAGTCACCATTTCAGAGCCAGTCCTCAGTCCTTCAGAACACCAGGCAAGAACTGTGTGTTCCTTTTTTTGGGACAGAGCCCTTTTTCAGTATTCTGAGCTCAGTGGACTCCAAAAGCCTCTGGATTTATTTATTTATTTATTTATTTATTTATTCATTTATTTATTTATTGTTTTTTATTTATTTAATTATTTATTTTTCCATTAGCCCTGCCTCCTCTCTGCCAGGATAAACCTCCAGGTTCCTTTCCTACTTGCTCTGGGTTTATCTGTGCTTGTAGCATGTATTGAGTAGTCCAGTTTTGTTAATTAAAATTGCAATCAGAGCTTGGTTGAGCTACAATCCCTTGCTCCTGTCAGAGACTGCTTCTTTTTCCTACAGTGAAGTGTTTTTTTGTGTGTTTTTTTTTTAATTAAATTCAGTTTTATTGAAATACATTCACACACCATACAATTATCCATGGTATACAATCCACTGTCCACAGTATGATAACATAGTTATGCGTTCATCACCACAATCTATCTCTGAACATTTTCCTTACATCAGAAAGAACCAGAACAAGAATAAAAAATAAAAGTGAAAAAACAACACCCAAATCATCCCCCCATCCCACCCCATTTGTCCTTTAGTTTTTATCCCTATTTTTCTACTCATCCATACACTAGATAAAGGGGGTGTGATCCACAAGGTCTTCACGATCACACTGTCACCCCTTGTAATCTACATTATTCTATAATTGTCTTCAGGAGTCCAGACTGCTGGGTTGGAGTTTGGTAGTTTCAGGTATTTACTTCTAGCTAGTCCAATACATTAAAACCTAAGACGTGTTATCTATATAGTGCATAAGAATGTCCACCAGAGTGACCTCTTGACTCCATTTGAAATCTCTCAGCCACTGAAACTATTTCGTCTCATTTTGCATCCCCCTTTTGGTCAAGAAGATACTCTCAGTCCCATGATGCTGGATCTACATTCATCCTCGGGAGTCATATTCTGCATTGCCAGGGAGATTTACAACCCTGGGAGTCAGGTCCCACATAGGGGGGAGGGCAGCGAGTTCACCTGTCGAGATGGCTCAGTGAGAGAGAGAGAGGGCCACATCTGAGCAACAAAGAGGTACTCAGTGGGAGACTCTTAGGCACAATTACATGCAAGTTTAGACTCTCCTTTGCGGTAATGATCTTCATAAGGGCAAGTCCCATGATCGAGGGCTCAGCACATCAAACCGCTAGGCCTGATGTTTGTGACAACATCAACACCAGTCCAGGTGAGGATGTCCAACACATCTGCACCTTCCCCCAGATCCTCGGGGCTGGGGAGGGGGAGGCTATAAATATATTTTTTATTATCTGCCCAAATTACTCTGGGATGTGTCACTATTTCACTCCAGCCTATACTAACCTATCATATCTCCCTTCCTATTCAAAGTTCCATGCAATTGTGGTGTTTGAACAAATCGACTGTAGAGTTGTACCATTTAGAAAATTTAGATCCTGTACCAAATAGATGTCTCTTCCCTTGGTCTCATATGGAAGTTGAAGTTTTAAAACACAATCAGCCTCAACCTCTACCCTTTGGCCTGGCCTGCCCTGGTCCCAACCAGACCCGCTTCATTCATATCACTAATTGAAGTCTGGGCTCTTTTCCAGCATTTTTTTTTTTTTTTTTTTGACAGTGGCTGTATGCACTAATGCTGACATTCATATCTGCCAAGCTCCAGCTCTGAGTTTCAGGTGTCCCAGAGATATGCATTGTTCCAGAGACCAATCAGGTTATACGCTAGGGGATCAGCATCTCAAAGTTCAGAGATAGGCATTACAATTCAGGGATAGAGTTAACTGCTATAAGAGCCCACAACCCAGGGACTATTACAATTATTATGTCCACGTTAGGCTATGTTCTAAGATTCAATTCTGAGTTTACACATTGTAGTTAGTCCATATTGGTGAGGCATCATCCCTCTCACCAAGTTTTCTCCAACACTTTTACTCCTATATATATATTATCCTACAATTTTATAGAGTTATATTCACATACCATACATTTATCCACAGTGTACAATCAGTTGTTCATGGTATCATCATAAAGTTGTACATTTATCACTACAATCAGCACTTGACCATATTGATTACTACAAGAAAAATTGTTTTTTTTTTTAGCAATAAAAAAATGATAAAAAGAAAAATAACATGTCATACAATACAATATACTAGTAAGGACAGCAAATAACACGACTACCAAGAATCCCATATTCCTCCCCTATATCCCCCTCTCATATACATTTAGCATTGGCATATTGCCTTTGTTACATTTAATGGAGGTATATTACAGTGTTACTGTTGACCATAGACTCCAGTTTGCTTTGATTATGTTTCTTCCTGAATACCATCCCTTTTTCAACTCTCTACATGGTTGACATTCATTTGCTTTCCCACATGCAAAAACATTTTTATATTTGTATATTTAGTAACAGTCATTGGCCACTCCAGTTTTTGCCAAGTTATACAGTCCCAGTCTTTATCATTTATGTTTACCTCTGGTGTCATACATTCTCCTATCCCACCTCACAGACATCTTTGTTCAGTGTACTTACAATATTGTGCTACCATCACACAGTATTATGCTATCTATTTCTGGATCTGTGCAATCAATCCTAAACATTCTGTAGTCCTTCAGCATCAAATGGCTGGTCTCTGCCCTCTTTCTATCTCCTGGTCGCCTTTGTTGTCAGCTTTTAACTCCCAAAGTTTGTTCATTAATGTCTGTTCCTATTAGTGAGACCATACAGAATCTGTCCTTTTGTTTCTGGCTAACTTAACTCAGCATAATGTCCTCAAGGTTCATCCACATTATTACATGATCCATGTCTTTGTTCTGTCTTACAGCTGCATAATATTCCATCATGTGTATATACCACAGTTTGTTTATCCACTCGTCCTTTGATGGACATTTGGGCTGTTTCCATCTCTTGGCAATTGTGAATAATGCTGCAATAAACATCGGTTTACAAATGTCTGTTTGTGTCTTAAGTTTCAGTTCCTCTGAGTATATACCTAGCAATGGAATAGCTGGGTCATATGGAAAATCTATATTTAGCTTCCTGAGTAACCTCCACACTGTCTTCCAGAGTGGTTGCACCATTCTACATTCCCACCAACAATGAATAAGTGTGCCTCTTTCTCCACATCCTCTCCAGCACTTGTCATTTTCTGTTTTTTGGATAATGGCCATTCTGGTAGGTGTGAGATGATATCTCATTGTGGTTTTGATTTGCATTTCCTTAATAGCTAGTGAAGTTGAGCATTTTTTCATATGCTTTTGAGCCATTTGTATTTCCTCTTCAGAAAAATGTCTGTTCATGTCTTTTGCCCATTTTTTAATTGGATTGTTTGTCTTTCTGTTATTGAGATGCAGGATTCCTTCATATATTCGGGATATTAAACCCTTATCTGATATGTAGTTTCCAAATATCATCTCCCATTGTGTAAGTTGCCTTTTTACTTTTCTGACAAAGTCCTTTGATGTACAAAACTGATTAATTTTGAGGAGCTCCCATTTGTCTATTTGCTCTTCGGTTGCTCGCGCCTTGGGTGTGAGGTCTAAGAAACCACCTCCTATCACAAGATCTTTAAGATATTGCCCTACATTTTCTTCTAAGAGTTTTATGGTCTTGGTGCTAATGTTTAGGTCTTTGATCCACTTTGAGTTAATTTTGGTATAAGGTGTGAGATGGGCATCCTCTTTCATTCTTTTGGAAATGGATATCCAGTTCTCCAAACACCATTTATTGAACAGGCTGCTCTTTCCCAGTTGCTTCGGCTTCACTGCCTTATCAAAGATCAGTTGTCCATAGATGCGAGGATCTACTTCTGAACACTCAATTCGATTCCATTGATCAGTATATCTGTCCTTATGCCAGTACCATGCTGTTTTGAGCACTGTAGCTTTGTAATATGCTTCAAAGTCAGGTAGTGTGAGACCTCCCACTTCATTCCTCTTTCTCAAGATATTTTTGGCTATTCGGGGCACCTTACCCTTCCAAATAAATTTAGTTATTGGTTTTTCTATTTCTGTAAAGTAAGTTGTTGGGATTTGAATTGGTATTGCATTGAATCTGTAAATCAGTTTAGGTAAAATTGCCATCTTAACTATATTTAGTATTCCAAACCATGAACATGGTATGTTCTTCCATTTTTTTAGGTCTTGTTCAATTTCTTTTAGCAGTTTCTTATAGTTTTCTATGTAAAGGTCTTTTGTGTCCTTGGTTAAGTTTATTCCTAAATACTTGATTCTTTTGGTTGCTATTGTAAATGGGATTTTTTTCTTGATTTCCTCCTCTTGTTGCACATTACTTGTGTATAGGAACGCTACAGATTTTTGCGTGTTGATCTTGTAGCTTGCTACTTTGCTGTATTCATTGACTAGTTCTAGTAGCTTTGCTGTAGATTTTTCTGGATTTCCTACATACAGAATCATGTCATCTGCAAATAGTGAAAGTTTTACTTCTTCCTCTCCAATTTGGATGCCTTTTATTTCTTTTTCTTGCCTAATTGCTCTGGCTAGAACTTCCAGCACAATGTTGAATTACAGTGGTGATAGTGGGCATCCCTGTCTTGTTCCTGATCTTAGAGGAAAAGCTTTCAGTCTCTCCCCATTGAGTGTGATGTTAGCTGTGGGTTTTTCATATATTGCCTTTATCATATTGAAAAAGTTCCCTTCTATTCCTATCCTTTGAAGTGTTTTCATCAGGAAAGGATGTTGAATTTTGTCAAATGCCTTTTCTGCATCAATCGAGATGATCATGTGGTTCTTCTGCTTTGATTTATTGATGTGGTGTATTACATTAATTGATTTTCTTGTGATGAACCAGCCTTGCATACCTGGAATAAATCCCACCTGGTCGTGGTGTATAATTCTTTTAATGTGCTGCTGGATTCGATTTGCGAGTATTTTGTTGAGGATTTTTGCGTCTATATTCATGAAAGAAATTGGTCTATAATTTTCTTTTTTTGTAGTATCTTTGTCTGGTTTTGGTATTAGGGTGATGTTGGCTTCATAGAAAGAGTTAGGTAGCTTTCCCTCTTCTTCAATTTTTTTGAAGAGTTTGAGCAGTATTGGTACTAATTTGTTCTTGAATGCTTGGTAGAATTCACATGTGAAACCATCTGGTCCTGGGCTTTTCTTTTTTGGGAGCTTTTTGATGACTGACTCAATCTCTTTACTTGTGATTGGTTTGTTGAGGTCATCTGTTTCTTCTTGAGTTAATGTTAGTTGTTTATGCTTTTCTGGGAAGTTGTCCATTTCATCTAAGTTGTCTAGTTTATTAGCATATAGTTGCTCATATTATGTTCTGATTATCTCCTTAATTTCTGCAGGGTCGGTAGTTATATTTCCTTTCCCATTTCTGATTGCATTTATTTGCATCTGCTCTCTCTTTTTTTTTGTTAGCCTAGCCAGTGGTCCATTGATTTTATTGATTTTCTCAAAGAACCAACTTCTGGTTTTGTTGATTCTCTCTATTGTTTTCCTGTTCTCAATTGCATTTATTTCTGCTCTGATCTTTGTTATTTCTTCACTTCTGCTTGCTTTGGGGTTAGTTTGCTGTTGTTTCTCTAATTCCTCCAGTTGAGCAGTTAACTCTTCAATTTTTGCTCTCTCTTCTCTTTTAATATAGGCATTTAGGGCAATGAATTTCCCTCTCTGCACCGCCTTTGCTGCATCCCATAAGTTTTGATAAGTTGTGTTTTCATTGTCATTTGCCTCGAAGTATTTACTAATTTCTCTTGTAATTTCTTCCTTTACCCACTGGTTTTCTAAGAGGGTGTTGTTTAGCCTCCATAAGTTTGTGAATTTTATGACCTTCTGCCTTTTATTTATTTCCAACTTCATTCCATTGTGGTCTGAGAAAGTGTTTTGTATAATATCAGTATTTTTAAATTTGTTGAGACTTGCTTTGTGACCCAACATATGGTCTATCCTGGAGAATGTTCCATGAGCACTTGAGAAAAAATGTATCCTGCTGTTGTTGGATGTAGTGTTCTAAAGATGTCTGTCAAGTCTAGTTCATTTATCATACAATTCAACATCTCTGTTTCTTTAGTGATCCTCTGTCTAGATGTTCTATCCATTGATGAGAGTGGTGTATTGAAGTCTCCAACTATTATTGTAGAGGTATCTATTTCTCCTTTCAGTGATCGCAGTGTTTGCCTCATGAATTTTGGGGCATTCTGGCTTGGTGCATAAATATTTATGATTGTTATGTTTTCTTGATAAATTGACCCTTTTATTAATATATAGTATCCTTCTTTGTCTCTTTTAATTGTTTTGCTTTTGAAGTCTAACTTGTATGATAATATAGCTACTCCCACTTTTTTCTGGTTGTTGTTTGCATGAAATATCTTTTTCCAACCTTTCACTTTCAGTCTATTTTTGTCCTTGTGTCTAAAGTGAGTTTCTTGTAGACAGCATATAGATGGGTCCTGTTTTTTAATCCATTCTGCCAGTCTGTGTCTTTTTATTGGGGAGTTTAATCCATTTACATTTAGTGTTATTACTGTAAGAGCAGTACTTTCTACTAACATTTTGTTTTTTGGAATTTATATGCCATATCTTATTTTTTCCTCTCCTTTTACCTTTCCTGATAATCTTCATTTCTGCACTCTTCTCCAACTCTCTCTCTCCTGTCTTTTCCTATCAGCCTGTAGCACTCCCTTTAGTATTTCTTGTAGTGCTGGTCTCTTATTCACAAACTCTCTCAGTGTCTGTTTGTCTGAAAATGTTTTAATATCTCCCTCATTTTTGAAGGAAAGTTTTGCTGGATATAGAATTCTTGGTTGGCAGTTTTTCTCTTTCAGTATCTTAAATATATCACGCCACTGTCTTCTTGCCTCCATGGTTTCTGCAGAGAAATCTGTACATAGTCTTATTGACCTTCCCTTGTATGTGATGGATCACTTTTCTCTTGCTGCTTTCAGAATCCTCTCTTTGTCTTTGACATTGGACAATCTGACCAGTAAGTGTCTTGGAGTAGGTCTATTGGGATCTATTCTATTAGGGGTACATTGTACTTCTTGAATCTCCAATTTTCTGTCTTTTATAAAAGTTGGGAAATTTTTAGTGAATATGTCTTCTATTACTCTTTCTGCCCCTTTTCCCCTCTCTTCTCCTTCTGGGATACCCATAACACGTATATTTCTGCGTTTCGTGTTGTCACTCAGCTCCCTAAGACCCTGCTCATATTTTTCCATTTTTTTCACCATCTGTTCTTTTGTGTGTATGAATTCGAATGACCTGTCTTCCAGTTCACTGATCCTTTCTTCTGCCTGTTCAAATCTACTGTTGTGTCCCTCCATTGTGTTTTTCATCTCCTCCATTGTGGCCTTCATTCCCATGAGTTCTGCCATTTGTTTTTTTAAGTTTATGAATTCTTCTTTATGGTCAGCCAGTGTCTTCTTGATATTCTTCAGCTCTTTTGCTATATCTTCCTTCATTTCATCAAATTTATTTAGCATTAGTTGCCTCCAATCCTGTATCTCAGCTGTGCTATTAGTTTGTTCCTTTGGCTGGTCCATGTTTTCGTGTTTCCTGGTATGGCTTGTTATCTTAAGTTGTCTAGGCATCTGATTTTCTTGATTAGTTTATTTTGGAGCTTGTTTTCTATCTTTTACCTAGTGGTTTTCTTGTTGGTTGGCTTTGTTCTCTGGCCTCTGTTATTCAGTTCAACTTATTCTAGACCTCTAACTTAGGTTCTATTTAGTTGATCAGAATTTTTCCCCTCTTGTTTTTTCTGTTTCTTGCTCTGCCTCTATGTAACCTTTTTGTGAGTGGGTCTCCTCAGATATGGTCGACCCTAGTCAGATTTTCCCAGTCTAGTGAGGCCCAGGTCTCATTGGGAGGGTATGGAGTTTTCCTGAGAATGAGACCCTCCTATGAGGCCTTTAGAATTGGTGCTTTTCCTCTCCTGTCCAGCAGGTGGCGCTTGCAAGCCCGCAGCTCCCCCACCAGTGTAAGGAGGTATGTAGACTTTAGTTCTGGTGACTCTGATCCTGTCCGGGGCATGGCTGACTGAAGCCGGAATCTGAATTCCAGCCTCTGGGGTCTGAGTTCCCAAAAGGAGGACTGCCAGTTGAGCTGGACCTCCCTCCATTCTCCCAATCCTCAGAACTCCAGTTATCTCTCAGGGGCACTATTCCCTTCTCCCCTCTCCTCTTTGGGGCCTCTCCAGGTAGATTCCTCGGTCAGCCTGAGTTGCCAATTAAAGATGGGGGTGGAGACCTTCAGTAGTGAATACGGAACTCAAAGACACTGTGGGTACTGTCTCCCCCAAGCCCAGCCTAGTCCCTCAAGCTGGGCTTTCCAATAGAAAATAACCACGTATATTACTTTTAGATTAAAAAAAAAAAATACAAAAGAAAAACTAGAAAAAGAAAAAAGAAAAAAAAGAGTCTCTTTTAAAAGTCTTTTCCCCAGCCTGGAAGTTTTGTCAGTGTCAGAATAGAGCATTTAAAGATATGCTTTGGGCTATTGTCTGATAATTACTCTCCAACAGCTTCAGTTCCACCCCTGCCGGGGGCTATTGAAATGCAAAAAGATAAGGGATCACTGAAAAGCCAGAAGGGACAAAATGTAGGGAAAAAAAATGGTTTTTTTGGAGTCTGGGAATGGGTGCCCACTTTTACATGCCCCGACTTCTCAGAGCCCAGCCCTTCTTTAGCACCCCGGCTCCCAAAATTAGTTAATTAATTTGTTAATTAATTCTGCAGTTGAGGCTGGGTTGAGCCTCCCTTCTTGCCCTCAGCAGATTGCTGTTTTTTGTTTTTTTTTCCCCCCTTTCAGGGAGCCAGCAGCAAGACAGTCTGTGAGGTCTGGGTGGGGAGGGGCGCCAGACCCCTGGTCCGGGGAACTTACAATGTTCGCTGCGATCTCAGCTTTTTCTCCAATTCCAAACTTGTGTCCGATGTGTGACTGGTTACTGGAGACCCCAAAAACACTGTTTCATATAGTTCTTGGGTAATTGCCAGCTGCTCTAGGGGTGAGACGAAATTCTGCTCCTCACCACTCCGCCATCTTGCCCCGCCCCCTTATATGGTCCTACAGTGAAGTTTTGCAACTCAGTCTGACAAGCTGGTGGAGGGGGGGCACCAGCTCCACACTTTGGGGAGCTTTACTTAAAGTTCTATGCTGCAGTCTCAGCCATTCCACCCATTCCAGGCTGGTGTATGATGTTGTCCGGTCATGAATGCCCCCCATCAGTTGTTCCAGACTACTTTCTAGTTGTTCCTGGCTATTTACTAGTTGTTCTAGGGGACTAACTAAATTCCACACCTCCCTATGCTGCCATCTTACCTCACCTCAAGTCATTATTTTTTAGTGGTTTATTTTTTATGTTTTATGTAATTTTATTGACATATATTCACATACCATACAGTCATCCAAAGTGTACAGTTGTTCAGTTTCATCATATAGTTGTGCATTCAACACCACAATCAATTTTTGAACATTTTCATTACTCCAAAAATTAAAAATGGAAATAAGAATAAAAATAAAAGTGAAAGAAAGCACTTAAAGCATCCCATACCCCTCCTCCCCCTCATTTACTTTTTTTAATTGAAATATATTTGCATATCATACAATTTCCAAAGTGTAAAACAATTGTTCACAGTATTATCATATAATTGTGCATTCATCACCATAGTCAATTTTTGAACATTTTCATTACTCCAAAAAATAAAAGTAAGAATAAACATAAAAGTAAAAAGAACATTCAAAATGTCCCATATCCCTCTCCTCCATGTTATTCGTTTACTTTTTGTCCTCATTTTTTCCTACTCATTTGTCTATATGCTAGGTAAAGGGAATGTGAGCCACAAGGTCCCCACAATCACACAGTCACACCATATAAGCCACATAGTCACATGATCACCCTCAAGAATCAAGGACACTGGACCACAACTCAACAATTTCAGGTATTTCCTTCTAACTATTCTAATAAACTAAAACCTAAAAACGGATATATATATATAACACATAATAGTCACCTCCAGAATGAATTTGAAATCTCTCAGCTATTGAAACTTATTTGGGTTCATCTCTCCTCCCCCTTTGGTCCAAAGTCTTTCTTAATCACACAATTCAGGGTCCAGGCTCATTCCCTGGAGCCACATTCCACAATGCCAGGGAGATTTATACCCCTGGGATTCATGTCCCATGTAGGGGGGAGGGCAGTGAGTTTACCTGCAGTGTTGGCTTAGAGAGAGAGACCACATCTAAGCAACAAAAGAGACCCTCTGGGGAAGACTCCTGGGCACAATTATGAGTAGGATTAGCCTTTCCTTTGCAGTATCAAGCTTTATAAGGGCAAGCCCCAAGATCAAGTAATTCCCAATGCTTGTGAGAGTATCAGGAATTCCCCAGCTGATAAAGTTTAATATTTCCACATTTTTCCACAGTCCCTCAAGGGGGTTTTGTAAATACTTTCTATTCTCTGCCCAAACTACTCTGGGTTATATCAAGGCTTCATGCTAACCTGTTCAAACAACAAGGCCTTACTCCCTAGTCAAGTTTCCATCTAATTATGGCATTTGAGTAAACTGACATACAAGTTAAATTATATAGTATGCTACAGAAAATATATTTTTTGCACCAAATGAACATCTCTTCCTTTGGTCCCACACAGAAGTCAAAGTTTTAAAACATGGTTAGTAACATTGTAAACCCTTTAGTGGGATCTACCCCAATCTCAACCAAGTCCATTTTGTTGATATCTCCAATTGAGGTCTGATTTTCTTTTCAGCCTCTTTAGCAGTTGATTCATGGGGCAATGCCAACACTCACAGCTGCTAAACTCTGGCTCTAAGTCCCAGGTGCCACACAGATACCCAAAGCTCCAAGAACCAACCACATCACATACAAACATCTCAGAATCTCAAAAATTTAGAAATAACTATTAAAACTCATGAATAAATGTGAATGCTGCAGGAGCTTACAATCCAGGAGCCTCTACATAAGCCTTACCCTTATAGCCCATGCTCCCAGATTCAATTCTCAGAGTTTACACATTGTTGTTATACTATATTAGTGAGGCATTATAATGTTTGCATTTTCATTTCTGGTTTATTTCCCTCAACCTACTGTCCTCACGATCCTTTCACTTCATTGCATACCTCGTAACTTCATTCTTTCTTGCTGCTTCCTCATGCAAAAACATTTTTATGTTTGTAGGTTTAATCACACACATTGACCACTCTTAAGTTTCATTAAGTTATACAGTCCCAGTCTTTATCTTCTATCTTTCCTTCTGGTGTCGTACAGATCCCTAACCTTCCTCTTTCAACCATATTGACAGTCATCTTTTTTTTCAGTGTACTTACAACATTGTGTTACCATCACACTGTATTGTGCTATCCATTCTAGATGTACACAATCAATCCTCTACAACATTCTATACTCCTTCAACATCAAATGTCCAATCTTGACCCTCTTTCTATCTTCTGATATCTTCATTTCTACATTCTTCTCTAAACTTCTCTCTCCTGTCTTTTTCTGTCTGTCTGTAGCACTCCCTTTTGTATTTCCCATAGAGGAGGTCTCCTGTTCACAAACTCTCTCAGTGTCTGTTTATCTGTAAATATTTTAAACTCTCCCTCATTTTTGAAGGACACTTTTGCCGGATATAGGATTCTTGGTTGGCAGTTCTTCTCTTTCAGTATCTTGAATATATCTTACCACTGCTTTCTTGCCAACATGGTTTCTCCTGAGAGAGCCGCATTTAGTCTTATTGAGCGTCCCTTGTATGTGATGGATTGCTTTTCTCTTGCTGCTTTCAGAATTTTCTCTTTATCTCCGACATTTGAAAATCTGATTAGTAAGTATCTTAGAGTAGGTCTATTTGCATCAATTCTGTTTGAGGTATGCTGTGCCTCTTGGACCTGTCATTTTTTTTTTTTATTCAATTTTATTGAGATATATTCACATACCATACAATCATCCAAAGTGTACAATCAGTTGTTCACAATACCATCAAATAGTTGTGCATTCATCACCCCAATCTATTTTTGAACATTTTCCTTGTACCAGAAAAAGTGAAAATAAGAATAAAAAATAAAAGTAAAGAAGAACACCCAAAACACCCCCCGTCCCACCCTATTTTTAATTTAGTTTTTTGTCTCAATTTTTCTACTCATCCATCCATACACTGGATAAAGGGAGTGTGATCCATAAGGCTTTCACAATCACACTGTCACCTCTTGTAAGCTATATTGTTATACAATCGTCTTCAAGAGTCAAGGCTACTGGGTTGCAGTTTGATAGTTTCAGGTATTTACTTCTAGCTATTCCAGTGCATTAAAACCTAAAAAGGGTTATCTATATGGCACATAAGAATGCCCTGTAAGAGTTTTTCATAAGAGTTGGGAAATTTTCATTGATTATTTCCTCTATTATTCCTTCTACCACTTTTCCCTCTTCTTCTCCTTCTGGGACACCTATAACACATACATTCATGTGCTTCATTTGTCTTTCAGTTCCCTGAGACCCTGTTCATATTTTTCCATTCTTTTCCCTACCTGTTCTTTTGTGTGGAGGATTTCAGATGTCTTGTCCTCCATCTCATTTATCTTTTCTTCTGCCTCTCTAAGTTTGCTGTTGTATGTCTCCAATGTGTTTTTCATCTCTTCTATTGTGTGTTTCATTCCCATAAGTTCTGCCATTTGTTTTTTCAAGCTCACGAAACTTCCTTATGATCACCCAGTGTCTTCTTTATATACCTTTATCTCCTTTGTCATATTCTCTCTCACTTCATTGATTCATTTTAAAAGATTTGTTTGAGCATCTATAATTAGTTGTTTCAACGCTTGAATCTCAGTTGAAATGTTAGTTTCTTCCTTTGGGCCATTTCTTCCTGTTTCCTGATGTGGCTCATTTTTTTCTGCTGTCATGGCCTGTGGTTTTCTTAATTGGTTTATTCTGGAGGTTGTTTTCTCTCTTTTGTGCAAGGTTTTCTTGTTGGTTGACTTTGATCTCTATCTTTTCTTTGTTTCTCTCCCTGGCCATTTGTCAGATTGGCTCTGCCCCCCCAGTCTTGTCCACCAAATCAGGCACCCACTATGGTCTGCTACAGGGATGGGAGGTAGGCACTGGGCACCCCAGCAAATTCACTGTGTGTGGTAACACAGATCTGCTGGCTTCCAGTGGTGCTCTGTTTTCCACTGACTAGCAAGACCTGGGTTTGATTTGGATCCCTTCTTTAACAGTTGGATCTTCCCTATTTTCAGCCAAAACAGGGCTGGATTTCCAAACACGGTGTATAGACCTGCTTCTGTTCTCCTAAAGAAAGGGCTGTTCAGCAGATGGCGCTGTTCAGTAACTTAATCATCCTCAGAGGCTGGTCTGCCTTGGAGCACGGCCACTGTCTGTGGCTTCCCTCGAGTGGGAGAAGAGCTTTTGGACCCAGGGCTGGAAACATATCTTTGGCTACATTTTCTCAGTCTTTGCCCCTCACTAATCTAGACCTTGAAATGTCCTCTCTTGTCCATCAGGTCTTCAAACAGTGAAGGTATTTTTCACTGCTTTGGGGTTTTAAAATCTGTGTCCCGGGTGAAAGGGGTCCCATCTGCCATTTCAGTGCCTTTCCCACATGGAGACTGAGTGAGAGGGAGAGGAGAGGACTGGCTGGTCTGGGACAGAACATTCCTACCTGAAATTTCTTCTCTTTCTTCAGTTCAGCATTTGCAGGGTCTTACTCCAGTCTATGTCCTCCTTCAGAGTTTTAAACAATTCAGAATTGTCGTTTTTTTGTTGAATCTCTGGAGAGAAGTTTTCAGTAGCTGTTTACATTGCCATGTTGATGACGTCAACTCAAGTCATTGTTTAATTGGATTGTTTGTTTATTCTTGTGGAGTCGTAGAGCTTTTTATGTATTCTGGATATGAAACCCTCATCAGATATGGTGTCCAAATATTTTCTCCCATTCTGTAGGTTTCTTCTTACTTGCTTGATAAAGTTCTTTCATGCACCAAAGTTGTTAACTTTGGTCCCATTTATCTATATTTTCTTTTCTCATGCTTTGGGTATAAAGTCTGAGAAACCATTGCCTAACACATGGTCCTGAAGATCCTTCCCTCTGTTTTCTTCTAGGAATTTTATAGTTCTGACTCTTATATTTAAGTCTTTGATCTATTCTGGGTTCATTTTTGCATGTGGTGTGAGGTAGGGGTCGATCTTCATTCTTTTGCATATGGACATTCAGTTTTCCCTGCATCATTTGTTGAAAAAGCCATTCTTTCCCTATTGGTGGATTTGGCATCCTAGTAAAAAATCAGTTAGCCATAGATGTGAGGGTTTATTTCTTAACTCTCATTTTTATTCCATTGATCTATGTGTCTCTGTACCAGAACCATGTTGTTTTGATCACTGTAGCTTTGTAATAACTTTTAAGATCAGGAAATATGAGTCCTCCAACTTAGTTCTTCTTTTCCAAGATAAGAAGATATCCAAGATATCCAAGATATCGTATAAATTTGATAACTGGCTTTTCCTTATCTGCAAAGATGTCTGTTGAAATTTTGATTGGAATTGCATTGAGTCTGCAATTTACTTTGGGTAGAATTAACATCTTAGCAATATTCAGTCTTCCAATCCATGAACATGGAATGTCCTTCCATTTATTTAGGTCTTCTTTGATTTCTTTTAGCCATTATTGGTAGTTTTCTGTGTAAAAGTCCTTTACACCCTCAATTAGATTTATTCCTAGATATTTGGTCCTTTTAGTAGCTATTGTAAATGGAATTTTTTTCTCAATTTCCTCTTCAGATTGTCCTGGTATGATTTTGATATACTTATTTTCAGCAGTATATTTTTTCTACACATTACATGTGTGTCTTCACATGTTTATGCTCAGGTCATCACAACACACAGGCTAAGCTCAGATAAGATGAAATTATGGGTTCATATCTGCAGTTGGTTCTATAAAACATACATCCACTCAAACATACACTTTCTTATCTTTATTATATTGCTCATAGGGTTCAAACTTGTTTATTTTTGAATTTCAGAGTTTAGAAGTATTGAAAAACACCATCTTTCCATCCTGTATCTGCCACCAAGAACTTCACAGTCTAAAACAACAGGTTTTCGTTTTGGAAAGTGAATTCTGCAAGCTCCAGGAAGCTCTGAAGGTTGGTATTGTCAAATAAAACACAAATCTGGACCTTGATAAGGAGAGGCTTTACTCCAAAATACTATTGCTAAGGAAGGAGGACTACTGAAATAGGGAGAATCCTCCAGCCATAGGATCTATAAGCATCTCAAAAGTCAGGCAGAAACAACTTTTATAGGGAGGAGTAAATAAGGCTAAAAGGAACTAGAAATGGTAAAGGGAGCTAAGCAGGTGACATGATCAGATTATTGATCAGGAAATATTTTTCCTTTGATCAGCCAGTTCTCAGGAGGCTCATGTAAGAATGGGTTGTTCTGCATTCCAATGCTTGCTTAAGCTCAAGGGTAAATCAAAGTCCAGGGGCCTGCAAGGAGGGAAGAAACTTGACTAAAGTTATGTCAAGTCCAGTTAGTGGGCATTTTGTCCAGATTGGTCAGTGGGGACAAACAGTTCACCCACACATTTATGAAACAAAGAATGGGAACTTGAAACTTCTTTATCTGATTTTGTCATAAGTAAACAAGGGGGTCATCTGCAAGTTTTATTTAAGTCCTATAGGGCAGGGTGGTTCTGTGCAGTAAGTCCTTTTCTGGAACACAAAATGATGGGAGAATTGCTTAACCAGCTCTTTTTTCCAGAGGTACAGGGTTCAGATAAATTTCAGCATTGTTGATAATCAAGGCAGAAAATCTGAAATCGTATCTGCCTGCTGCTTTTGAATTTTGAAATAACTGGTCATACATGCAAATCTAACATCTGTGCTTGGCAAAATTATATTATATACCAAATCAAGTAAACTGGGAAAATATTTGCTTGAGTATCATGGGAAAAGGATTAATTTCTTGAATATATAAAGAACCCCTACAAAATAACTAGAAATAGATCAATAACTCAATAATAAAATGGAGAAGTAGTATGAAAATAGTGTTCACCAAAAAAGGAATACAAATGGATCTTAAATACATGAATATGTGCTCAACTTCTTTCAAGAGTGAATTAGGATTAAATGTGGTGGTAGTGATAAAACCATGTTCATTTCTCTCTCACCTAAATTCTTTGGAAGAAGACAATCCAGAGCTGCCAGAGGGGCTCCATGGTCATCAGTCTCTTTTTATCTTGCTCTTCCACCATCTTTAGCATGTTGCCTTATGGTTAAAGGTGGTTGCTTGAGATCCAGAAATCATGCCTTCATTTTAGGCAGCAGAAAGAAGGAAGAAAGCTGCCTCTCCTGCATTAAGGAGACTTTCCTACACAGGGAATTTCTGCTTATATCTCATTTAGTTAAAATCTATTCAGATAACTATACCTACCCCAGAGGGAAGCTGAGGAATGTAGACTTTTATCTGGGTTGCAGTGTGTCTAGATGTAAATCAGGTTTCCTATTACTAAAGAACAGGCAAAAATTTATGCCTTTTTCTTTATTGGTAGGAAATAACAGAAGCCTGTACATGCAAAGAATGCCCTTGGAAACATATTCATCAGTCAGAGATGCTATGGGAAACAAATGATACATGCAAATTAAGATAATTTAAAGAAAATTTAATAAAGAAACCTTTTGGTTTGCAAAGGTGTGGACAGGATGTAAAAAAACACAAGGGACCCTGTAGAACCCTGAGGCTTGTAACGACAGAGCACTCTTACCACCCCTAAGTCTGAAGAGGCAAGGGGAGGGAGAGGTTATTTGAACCTACAAATCTTGGTGGGTTCTCTGCCTCCCTTGATAGATCCAGCAGGCCAACAGACCAGGGAACACTGAGATGTGTGGTCTATGCAAAAAGCCTCTCAGGTCCCAGGAAGGGTGGAGGAGCAAGTAAAAAATTATCCAGCCCTGATACCCAAGAAATGGTAACATCTTTTGCCTTTGCGGGAGCACAGTGGCTAGCTGAGTCTAGGAGTGGGAAGGTACTTGCTTTGTCACTGAATACCCTTTTGAATTTTGTGCCCAGTGCATGTATTACTTATTCAATAGGAAATGTGGAAAATACCTTTTAAAACAATATAAAATTAAGTTAATTGATCAGTTTAGATTTTGTTCTGGAAGTGAAGTATCAATACATAGACAAATTCATTGTTATTTTAATTCCTATAATTTCATAATTTATTTGTTAGAGCAATTTGTTTCTGGTCACCAGGCAGTGGTTCAAAGAGACTTTAAAAGCAATTTTTTTACAGTCTAGAATATATGTGTGTGTAATGATTCTGTAAACTTTCCCTTTCCCCCCACAACTTCTCTCCCTCACCTGTAGTATAACACTCTTTACTTTCATGACTTTTCTTCCATTTCAGCTCTCTTTATACTTTAACTAGAAATTGTCACTCTAAACATATTGGGAAGGACAGTGGTAGTGTTGCCAGATATGGGCTTCTAGGTTCTTGGCCATGCCATGAGAAAGTATTCAAGGGTACAGCACAGGCTGAGAAAGCAGGTAGAAAGTTTATTAAGAATGCATGTGAGATCACTCCCTTTGGCCAGTGTATGGACAGATGAGTAGAAAAATGGGGACAAAAACTAAATGAAAAATAGACTGGGATGGGGGGATGGAATGTTTTGGGTGTTCTCTTTTACTTTTATTTTATTTTATTTATTTTATTTTTTTTTTTTTTGGAGTAAGAAAATGTTCAAAAGTTCATTCTGGTGATGAATACACAACTATATGATGGTACTGTGAATAGTTGATTGTACACTGTGGATGATTGTAGGATATGTGAATATATCTCAATAAAACGTATTTTAAAAAAGAAGAAGAATGCATGTGAGAGGATATGTGAGCACTCTCACACTAAAAGAAGGGTGAGAGGCCCTGACACTGTGGGGCAATCTGCTTTTACAGATTTTTATTACTTTTGTAATTTTTATTAACGATTGTACTACCCTCCCCCTTTTCCTCCTTAGTTAATGCTTGATCTTAGATGACTCACTTAGGTGGGGTCATTCCCCACCCCCCCACCCCCCAGGTGCTGTTTATTGCTGTTCTTCTCAGAGATAACCTTCTCCTTGAGGTCTGACTGCTTCTTGGAATTTGCCCTTTGCTCAGACAGCCACTGCCCTAATTCTAACCCTGCCTCAGTGTGGGACTACAGAATGAAACTTATCTTATTTCTTTCCCTAAGAATTTTCCTAGAACTACATATCAGTCAAAACTCTTTTTTTAGCTGCAAGTGACAGAAACACAATTCAGTCTGGTTTAAGCCCATGTAACCAAGAAGTAGAGTGTGGCTGCATCCAGAGGCTCAAATTATATTGTCAGCTTCCAGGCTGTGTTCTCATCTTTTGACTCTTCCTTCCTCCAAGTTTCCTTCTCAGACTATCCTTTTGCTGTGTAGCAACATACCTTCTGGCAGCCCCAGATTCTTATTTTCATACCATAATAACTTCAGTAAAGTGAACAAAACCTGGATTATGTACACAGTCCTTTGGAGATGTCCCAAACTCATCATTACTGGAGGGTTGTCCCCATGGAAAACCCAGGGTGCTTTTACCAGAAGATGGAGGAGCGGCTATTGTGATAATTAAATTAAGTGCCCTCAGATCCATTCCTTACCCTTCAGAGGCGTTGCAGGGGGTGCTGACTCTTGCAGGCTGCGTTTCCCAGGCTCTGGGTCACCTGGCTCCCAGTTGGGCTAGTAGGAGATACTGATGAGAGATGAGAGGTAGGGAGAAGACAGATTGTTTCTCCCCTTCCTTCTCTCCTTTGGGCATTTCTCCATCAGTGGTTGTTGTGGCCTCCCTGGCTACAGGTCTCACTAGACAAGTCCTCCAAGTTTCCTGAATGTCTGGATAAACCCAGCTCCAGAGCCCTGGTTACACTGGCCTCTTACTTTTGTCCATCTAGCTGCAGGGCGTTAGACGATGTTGCTCATCTCTGGACTGCCTCAGTGTATGCTTCTCAGCTCTTTCATCACCACTGTACCCAATTCCTTGCATTACATTCCCCCTGGTTTAAATATTAAAGTGATTTCCATATTCCTGACCTATACAGGCAAGAAAACATGTTTTTCACAAACTCCTCCCCTAGGCAACATCCCTATTTTCTGTCTAAAACTCAAAGATTCAAGTTTGTGCTCATTTGTTTGGAGAGAAGCTTCTGGGATTCCAACCATGCTCCCAGAATTTGTACTTCAAGCTGAACTAGCCAAAGGAAGAAAAGGCAAGTCACCTCATTTCTCTGGGTCTCACCTATAAAACAAGCTTCCTTATCTATAAAATGGGGATGATACCATCTTTACTTCATAGGGTCATGTTCCGGCCTTCTTATCAGTTCCTTGACTGTACTAGGTTCTTGGATGCATTAAGTACTTTACCCTCTGCCACTCACACTTAATTGCTTTTTTGCAGTATTCTTTTGTTTTGTTTTGAGTGTTTGTGTGTGTGTTTAATGTCTGTCTTCTCTTACCAGACTGTAAGCTCCATGAGGTGACAGGGCTCATATTGTACCCATATGTGTATGTGCTTGGCACATAGCACATACTCAACAAATATTTGAATGAATGAATGAATGTGAGTGAGTGAATGGATTTGTGATAATTAAATTAAATGTGATAATTAAATTAAATGATGATTAAATGAGAAAACATGAAGTACTTGGTTCAATGAGAAAACATTCAGTTCATGATGGTTATTATTTTGATTATTCTCAGTAGCAAGCATGAAATTAACCTGCTATTTATTTGCCAAATGTAATGTTTTCTTCCAGACCTTCTCAGAAAATTGTTGCCCAAGCTGTGGTCAAACGTGTCAGCCGAGTGGTAAATTTACAAATGAGCTGGCTTGTGTTCTAACCACCCCTGGAGAATCTCAAGCTGCACTTCCTCCCACACTGCCACAGCCAGCTAGCCACCTTCCTCCTCGTCCACAACCACCGCCACCCCCTCCACCTCCTCCTCTACCTCCTCCTGCACCACCAATAGCACCGTTACTGCTCAGAAAAGCAGATCGCACTAAAGCACTCCAGGTAGGAAACAATGTAGTAATGGTGTGTTTTGGTAGCATGCAATATAGGAGTAAGCCCAGGTGGCCTTTTAAGGCTGGACCAAGGACTTTGACAAGAAGGCTACATTTTTTCCTAATTCCATGTCTTAATTATTTATAAAAACTCATTTCCCTGGGAACTCACAAAAGCCAGATTTAGAAATGAAAGTGATGTATTCTCTTTTTTTTTAAAGGATAAATGAATCAAACCTAGTAGAGTGGAAGATTCCTATTGGCTTCTCAGCATATCCTTTTTCCAAAAGGAAAACCTCCCTGGGAAACCAAATTAAAAACAGAAGTTTGATTAGTGAGTGAAGTCAGAATAAAAGGAGTTGGCAGATTATAAAGTTTAATGTCATTAGGCCAGAGAACCAGTCTCCATTATACTCACTTGCTTGCCAAAGGGACCAGAATAATTGTGACTTACTAAGGTAGACACAACCTTATTTAAAAACCTGCTTGATTTTCATTACAGATAGAGTTGGTTTAAATTGGCTGAGTTAAATCCAGAGCCTATTGTTTTAATTGTCCTAATTATACCGTTCTGTGGGAGCTGGAGTCATTCTTCTGGGTAATTCAGATAAAACCTTGCTTTGATCTGAGTAACTCCTTCAACTCCTGCCTTATTATAATGAGCCAGGGGAAGATGCATGGTTGCAGGGAATTAGTCCATCTATTATTTACCATCAAAGCCTTAAATTTTGATGAATACCTTTCAAGAGCATCGGCATCCCTGGGTACTAAAGATAGCATTATTCTTGGTTGTGTTGAAAGAATTCAATAGGTTCCTAGGATAAATAAGAGTGTATGCTGTTAACTGAGTCTTCAAAAACTAGATTGGGATTTGTATTTGCATTTGACTAGATGCCCTGATTCCAATTTGAATTCTAACTTCTCTGTGTATTTTAAGGCTGAGCCTTTAAAAAAAGACGGACCCATGCAGATAACAGTTAAGGATCTACTGACTGTGAAATTAAAAAAGACACAGAGTTTTGATGAAAAGAGGAAGGTAAGAAGGTGTTGACCATATACATGGTCTTTCAGCTTTTAACCTGGTTGTACCTTTATGGCAAATAAACAAAAGCCACATGTATAGAACTCATTCCAAGAAAAGTATTTGATGTTTTATTTTAGTAGTTTTGGGTCTCTTCAATGAAATGTGTAGATCTCAGAATTATTTAATAGGACAGTTTCATCTACCAAATCTTTAGTCTGAAGAGGTAGAAACATACTCTGAAGTTCTAGAATAAAAATTGAGTACAGTAGTAAATATATCTTACACATAAAATATTTGGTGCTTCAGCAAGCTTAATTTTTTTTGAACTTTTTATTTTGAAATAATTTCAAACTTACAGGACAGTTGCAAAAATAACACAAAAACAATACAGAGAACTCCAATATATCCCCTACCCAGATACTCAGATTTACCACTTTTAGCTTTTTGCCACGTGTTATCTCCCTGCCGCCCCCAAACATTTGAGAATAGGTTGAATATATCATGCTCCTTGAACACTTAATGCTTCCATGTATATTTCCTAAGAGCAAGGATGTTCACTTATGTAACCTCAGTAAGTACAGTTATCAAATTCAAGAAATTTAACATTGATATAAAGCATAAGGTCTGTATTCCAGGTTTTTCAGTTGTCCCAATAATGTCCTTTTGGGCATTTTCTCCTCCAGTATCAATTCCAGTCCAGGATCATGTGTTGCATTTAATTGTCATTGTCTCTTTAATGTCTCTCGCTCTTTTTGGCATCCTTTCATTTTGAATGATATTTACAAATGTATTTTTAATAATGTTTTATTTTGCAATTAAAGCTTGTACCATCACCGAAGGCACCGAAGCCTCTAGTTACCGTCTCTGATCTGCAACGTGTTACCTTGAAACCTAACTCCAAAGTGTTATCAACTCGAGTTACAAATGTCTTAATGTAAGGCACTGCACTGTGTTACGCTCTACTGCTACTTAAGAGAATAAATTTTTGCTTACTTCTGACTTTAAAAGTTGTATATTGTAGAAAATTTGAAATCTACAGAAATATTGTAGAAAATTTGAAATCTACAGAAAGGTTTAAGGAGGAAAATACAAATCATCTAAATAATCCTATCATTGGTGATAACCACTATCAACAAGTTGTTATTTATCATTCTAGTCTTTTTCTAGCCATATACTCTATTCCCTCTATTTCAAGGTGGTATCTATTATAAGATACACTATTAACTTAATAACAGATTTTGGGGAAAAAGAAATACTATCAAGAATTTTTTAAAAGCCTGATTTAAAAAAATAATAAAATATGAAACTAGCATGACTTGGAATAAAAAAATATGAGAAGTGTTGTGTGTGTGTATGTGTGTGTGTGTGTGTAATCATATTGTAGATACTATTACTGATTTTCCCTATTTAGTGTGTCATGAAGTTTTTCCCATATTATTAAAAATTATTTTAAAACATCATTTGACTTCTTCAGTATTTACTATAGGTAAATTTAATGGATAAAATCCTGTTTGAGATGTTTAGGCTGTTTATGATTTTTCTATATCTATAACTCTTCAATGAACATCTTTGTTAATCATCTCTGTGTATAGCTGAGTTTTTCCCTAGGATGGATTCTTACACATGTAATTACTAAGCCGAGAAGTATTAGTTCTATAATTAATTTAAAAATTTTGTATCATTTTATATTCCCATCAGAATCTTCTGCTATATTTTAATGTAATGAATAGAACTACTTTCCAGGAAGTTGCCTATAGAAACTTTCTTTGGGAAAAGTGACAAAAATCTGGCAAGCTCTAATTTTCATATCTTTACTTTATCAGTACCCCTGGTAAAAGCCAGATAGATCTGCGGAAACTACTTAGAAAAGTCAATGTAGAAAGGTAACACACTCTATTATCTGTATGCTTTCTAAATACATTTGAAAAGTTGGCATAAAACACAGCTCCTAATGTCTTCAATACCTTTGCAGGAGCCCAGGTGGAACACCTCTTACCAATAAAGAAAATATGGAAACAGGAACTGGACTGACCCCAATAATGACCCAAGCCTTGAGGAGAAAGTTTCAGGTAGGCCCTTAGAAATAATGTCTTTGTTTCCTTTACTTCAAAATCATTATTTGGAATCATAATCTAAAGTAAATTTCTTAATAATATTAATACTTTTTTAATGGGCCCGTATACTTTATAGAACACTTTCATATTTAGGCTACATAAATTTCTATGAGATAGCTTGGATTATCATCCACTTTAGCAAAGAATGTTTGATTTTATTAATTCCTTAATGGGTATTTATTAAGCATATGCCAGATACTGTGGTAGAGTATCAGGGGTACAGTGGTAGGGAAAAACAGACACAGATCTACTGTTTTAGGGATTTCAGTTTAGTGAAGAAGATAGAGGTCAATCATGTGTTTGTATAATCTCGCACTGAAGTAAGTGCTGTGAAGGAAAGGAGCAAGGTTCTGTGGGAACCATAGAGGAACTTGACCTAGCCTGGATGGCCTATGAAGGAGTCCCATAGGAAATGATGATGATTGAGGTGAGAGTTAAAGGATGAATAGGCATTAATTGTGAAGTGGGGTGTGGGGTAGGCCCACCATGGATGTCAGGGAGTAGACAGTTCTAGGCAAAAAGAACAACATGTGCAAGGGTCCTATGTGGGAAGGGTCATGGCCTATACTAGCAACTGAAAAGCAGCCAGTGTGGTTGCAACATGGAGAGTGAGCCTGACGGTGGTGAAAGATGAGGGTGGAAATGTGGATTGGATAGGAGTTAGACCATGCAGGGCCTATAGGAAAAGGTCTTGGCAGCTTTCTTCATTATTGTCTGCACGTGTGACCCACACACCAAAATCTAGTGTTTCAACTGGCTCTGGTGTGATTCCTTCCATACTCAGTTTGTCTCAGTCATCTTTCTAGCATCAGACTGGCACTCCTGCTAGAATACTGGGACAGAGGGCTGCTGGCCTCTTTGGCAATGAAGCTTACATTTTTGTCTCCCTCTGGCAGCAGAGAAACACCACAGACCTCAACATTTATGTCACAGTCCCCACAACAGTCTCCCACACCAACATTGTCCACCCTATCTTCACTACTGAAGAATTAGTGTCTTTTTCAAGACAGTTTGTTTTCCCTCCTGCCAATCAATTAGCTCCTCCTGGGCACTGCACAGTCTTCTTTGGAGGTGTGGCCAGGTTCTTCCTTCCTCCTCTTGGAGCATCAAATACTAGTGGTAGATCCACTCTCAGATCACATTCCTTGGTGATACCACCAATTGTGAAGGGCAGGGTCAGTGGGCAAAGGCCTCACCAAGGGACTAAGCCCCTTTATTTGTTTGGTTCCAGGATCTTTGTTGTCCCTACCCCACCCAATAATTAGTGCATTAGGTTGGGTACTGTGGACACAATGAAAATATAATAAATAATAAACTGACATATTGAACAGTCACCACAGAAGTCATAGATAAGACTTAGACTATACATTGTGCCCCCCCAAAAATCCACTTACTAGGAGGCTGTTTGGAAAAACTGTTGTTAGATTTAGACTGACTTTTCCAACCCGGTCTTTAGACTTCCTCTCCTTGAAATCAAGTGCAAGTTAAGTTTTGCATTTGGCTACGGGTAACAGAAACCTGTCCACAGTGGTTTAACTTAAATATTCCCTTGGGAAGTAGGCACCCCATGACTGTTGCAGCAGCTTCACCATGTCATCAGCATCCATCACTGCTCTTTCATCCTTAATGGGTAGCTTTTATCCTCAGAATCCAGATGGCTATACTTTATGAAGCCTCATGTCCACTTTCCAGGCATGAATAGGGGAAGGGAAAAGGGCAAAAGGTTGTGCTAACTAAGCCACTCCCTACCCTCACCCCTTTAAAGAAGCCCTCTCCAGGAATTCTGCATAGACCAGGGAAGCTAGGAAATGTGAATTTTAAATTTGGACAGACTGTTACCCTGAAAAAAACCTGGGTTCTGTTAGTGAGAAAGAAGGAGAGCTGTACTGGCCACAGAAACACAATCACATTCTAATTGGGACTTTTTTTTTTCAAAGCTGGCTCACCCAAGAAGTCCAACTCAAGCTCTGCCACTTTCTACAAGCAGCTTTGATGAACAAAACTGATATCAACTTTGCCTAACTCTATGTGAGAATTCATAAAATATACAGATAAAACCACCCTAAATCCATTTTTTATATAGTTGGGTATGTATAAATAATTATACTAATATATTATTCCAGTTAAAGAATTAGAGGTGTATGGCATTCACACATATTATTGTATATAGAGACTGTTCGGATATTTTCTAGTTTGCATGTTCGATAAGAGAACCAGATGGGAAAATGCAATCTCCAAAAAGGTTGGAGAGGTTGTTCAGACTTAACTTCATAACTAGTTTGTACTAATAGGTGTAGCTATGACATTAAGAAAATAGCCTGGTTCCTATTCATCCTGAGAATAGTCATGGAGGAAGGTATTTGCCCTGTTTAATGTTCTTCACTCCGTAAAGGCTCTTCCTGGGTAACTGAAAGGAAAAATATTTAACCTGTAAGGCTCGTCCATTCATTAAGTTCTACACACTTGATCAAGGCCCTCTAGATTTTATACCTCTTCACTACAACAATTAAGAGATAATACCATCCCCATCCAAATACAACTATTTTCCAAAAGGTTTTGAAGCAAAAGGCCCAATGTGACCTAAAAAATGGAATACATCATTTCTAGCTCCTCAGGTGGGTAGTTGTATCTGGCTCAGTGAAGGTCTGAAATATTCCTTACTTTTATTCCTGCTGTCCACATTCATGCAGCTAAATATATATTTCATGAAGAGTTCAACCTGAATCTTATATTTCCCACTACACCTTGCCAAGGATCCCCTGAGGTCCAGAGCGGGTTCTCTGTGGAAACCCAGTTTCCCTGTCCTCACCACCTTGTGGATTCAATAACCATGTAAAAATGCATACTCCCTAGATTTTGTTCTTTCTTGCCAGTCTAGGGTTGCCAGATAATAGCAAACAAAAATACACAATGCCCAATTAAATGTGAATTTCAGATACACAACAAAAAATTTTAATATAAATATGTCCCAAATATAGCAAGGGACATATTTAAAATACAAAATTATTTCGTTGTTTATCTGAAATTCAAATCTAACTGGACATCATCTATTTTATCTGGACCTTATCAGCCAGTTCTCCACAAAGTGGCCAAGCATTTCTGGGAGCCCCCAGTTTGCCAGACATGCCTGTTCAGCAGCGGACACGACTGTAGCATTAGCCAGGATCCCTATCGCATATGTGCTGAGTATCGTGGAAGAAGGGGAACTCTTATTGCTGTGTGTTTAACTGAAGACACAGGGTTAGCTTTTAAGCTGGTCACCTTCTCTACAGTAAAAGGATAGCAGCTCCTCAAGGATAGGAAACAAGGGTTCCAGATCTTCACCAAACTTTCTAGCCTGACAAGAAACAACTACATAGATGATATCCTTGAAATATCCCCAGGTTAGCTTAGACTAACAAGATATTTTGGCAGTTTCCCAGAAAAGCTTACAATTCCACAGATAAATAATGCTTTGAGATGCCAGATGAAGTGTTGGAAAGTCACCAGGCTGTGAAGCAATGTTTGCACCTAAGAGGCAATTCTGTTGATGAGACCCAAGTTTACGTTAACAACACACTTATGAATGAAAATTAAACAGATAGTGAAGTTTAGAGACATATCTGCTTTTGGTAAAATTTTTTTTTTTAACTGCTAGCTACATTTATATTATGCAAGAATAAAGGGAATGATCACTGAGAAGCGGTTGGGTATTTGTAAGAGAAAAATATTTTATGGGGTATTTATAATATTTATAAAAACCACCATACACTGTATCAGTTTAATGTAAATGATTTGATCACTCTTGTGGTATGAAGGTTCATAGGGAAAATGTTATAAAAATCTTAAGAGATAAACATTTGCAAAGGCACCACTTTACCAGTATTAAAATGTATTCTACCTTGCACCTTGTACTAATTTTAATGACAGATTTTCTACTGTAGCCATTCGAGACTCTGTAAATGCTATGGCTTCATTAAACTATTGCTTATGATTTGCCTCCAGTGGCTATTCTGAGACTGAAAGATAACCAGAGAAAATAAACAAAGATACACCTAGTTATGTTTTTAAATAAAGATTAATAAAAACCTTTGGTTTTTCTCTTTTAACCTTTTTGCTAGAAATATAACACACATAGAAAAATACATACAGGCAAATATATAAATTAACAAATTATAAAACAAGCACTCATGTAACCACCAAAGAAATAGCCATTATGAGCGTCTAAGAAGCCCTGCCTGCATCCCTTCCCGAACACAACCTCTTCCCCTAAGAAGTAACCACTGATCTGCTTGTTACAATAAACATTCCTTTGCTTTTACCCTCTAAGGATGCATCACTAAATGTTATGGTTTGATATTCCTTGTTTCTGAACACTATATAAATGGAATCATACAGTATATATTCTTTTGTGTCTGGCTTGTTTCAGTCAACACTAGTTTTTAAGATTCGAACATGCTATTGTATAGAGTTGTAGGTCATTTATTGATTGATTGATTGATCATTTATTTTTGATGTGTGGGTATGTCATTTCATTCATTCTATTGCTAATGGACAGTAGGGTTGTTTCCAGTTTTGGGCTATTATGAACCATGAATACCATTATGAACATTCTTGAACATTGCATATGTACACAAGTAATTGTAGTCTGTATATCTAGAAGTGGAAGTACTAGGTTATAGAATGTGTCTATTTTGAGCTTTTCTAGATATTACCAAACTGATTTTCCAATTGGTTGTACCAATTTACAGCCCCATCAGCAGAGTGTGAAGGTTCCTTTTGCTCATGTTTTCTTCAAGAATGTCTGGTCTATTTGGTGGGTTTTAAAATTTTAATTGTCAAAATGTTTTTTTTTTTTTTAACTTTTTATTTTGAAATAATTTCAAACTTACAGGGCAGTTGCAAGAACCATACAAAACCAGTACAGAGAGCTCCAATATACCCTCTACCAATATACCCAGATTTATCAACTTTTAACATTTTGCCACATTTGTTATATCATTCTTCCTATCTATCTATCTATCTCCATCTATCCATCCATCGATCCATCCTACTTGTCTATTTCCTAAGCATTTGAGAGTAGGCTGCATACAACATGCTACTTGAACACATAATACTTCCATGTATATTTCCTAAGAACAAGGATATTTACTAATGCAACTTCATTAAGTATAGCTATTAACTTCAAGAAATTTAACATTGATATAAAGCATATCATTTTTTAAAATTCTATTATTTTGGGCATTTTCTCCTCAATTGTTAGATCCAGTCCAGGATCATATATTGCATTTAATTGTCATTGTCCTTTTAGTCTCTCTCTCTTTTTTAATTGTGAAAACATATATGCAAAATAAAATTTCCCATCTCAACCACTCCCACACATACAATTCAGTGGGATTAATCACATTCACAAATGTTATACTACCCTTACCACCATCCATTAACAAAACTTTTCCATCACCACAAACAGAAACCCTACACCCATTATGTATTAACTACCCATTCCCTCCATCTCCACCCATAACCTGTACTCTCTGAATTCCTGTATCTATGAAGTTGCACATTCTAGTTATTCCATATGAGTGAAATCATAAAATATATGTCCCTTTGCATCTGACTTATTTCAGTCATCATGATGTCCTCAAGGGTCATCCATGTTGTTGCATATATATCAGAACTTCATTACTTTTTACAACTGATCTATTTGGCTTATTCATGTTTTGTTTACTTGAGAAATCCACATGATGTGTGTGGTGAACATACACCATTGTCTTGGATTTATGAGTTGAAGAATTGTTAAAGTGTCTTAAATCATCAAAGTCACATACTCACATACTAAACAGCAAATAATCTACATGGGGAGGATCACAATATAATTTATGTGGATAAACACAGATTTTCTCATTTTAGTTGACTCTTCAAACACAGAGAGGATCTAGATGTGTAGAAGTAGAGAAGGGAAAAGTAAAGAGAAAACAGACAAACAAAAAAAATTAAAAATACAATAAATAACCCACCCTTACTCCTTTCTAAGTTCTTGTTAGTAAATAAGATTTAGTTGAGAAGAATTTATGGAAGCCCAATATAGTTTAATATGTCAAAAACACCACTACTATGGACTTAGTTCCCCACCCTTTCTTTGAGGATTAAATGAGATAATTCTTGATAAAGATTTAGCACAAAGACAGGCACAAAGTAAGTAATCTGCAAATGTTTGATTATTACTTGATACTCCAAGTAAGAACTCATTAAATGTGAGTGATCTCATTCCATTTCTACCTCAAGATTATTTCAAAAATTAAATCTAACCATTCAAACTTCCAATTAGCTAAATTAAATACTGAATTATAGCTTTCCACACATTTCTTCGAGGAAGAATTTTTAAAATTATTACAAGTTGAAGTATTCATTGTAGAAAAATTAGAAAACAGAGATATAAAAATAAAAGAGAAGTTTTTAAAAAAACCAACAAATCCCACCACTGTCAACATTGTGATGTATACTCTTTCAAACCTGACAAATAAATTTTTTAAGCTTGTGTGCTGGTTTGTATATATTATATCCCCCAGAAAAAGACATATTCTTTAATGCAATTTTGTGGGGGCAGACGTATTAGCGTTGATTAGGTTGGAACTTTCTGGTTGAGTGTTTCCGTGGAGATGTGACCCACCCAACTGTGAGTGACAGCTTTCATTAGGGTGTGACCTCTTGATTGAATGTTTCCATGGAAATATGGTCCTGCCCATTCAGGGTGGGTCTTGATTAGTTCACTGGAGTCCTGTAAAAACAGCTCACAAACAGAGGGACCTCGGAGCAACTGAGAGTGACATTTTGGAAAGGAGCTGCAGCTAAGAGAGGACAAAATGCCCCAAGAGCAACATTTTGGAGAACTATTTTGAAATGCAACCTGGGAGCGTGCAGACGCCAGCCACATGCCTTCTGAGCTAACAGAGGTTTTCAAAGGCCACCCTTCAGTGAAGGTACCTGAATGCTGATGCCTTACTTTGGATACTTAATGGCCTTAAGACTGTAACTTTGTAACCAAATAAACCCCCTTTCATAAAAGCCAATCCATTTCTGATGTTTTGCAAAATGGCAGTATTAGCAAACAGGAACAGCTTGCATTCCATAAACTTTTCAATATCACTGGTTTTTTTTCCTTATTGATGTGAGTAAATTATATTTCCTTTTGAATGGGGACCTTCCTTTGCAAGATGTTTCCAGAGCACTGTTTCTCAAATTATAAAGGGTGTATAACTCACTAGGATTTCAATGAAATACATATTCTGTTTCAGTAGGTCTGAGATGGAACCTGGGATTCTGCATTTCTAAAAAGCTACGCAGGAGTCTGCAGAGACTAAAAGCAAAATTCTAGAGCTTAAACTGAACACTTTCCTACTCTTAAAAACAGACAGAGTCAATGGGAGAAAATATTTGGAAACTATATATCTGATAACACACATATTCAGCATATATAAAGAAATCCTACAATTCAACAACAACAGTACAAACAGCCCAATTATAAAATGGGCAAAATATATGAAAAGACATTTTTCCGAAGAGGAAATACAAATGGCTAAAAAACACATGAAAAAAATGTTCATCTTACTAGCTATTGGGGAAATGCAAACCAAAACCACAATGAGATATCATCTCACACCAAAAAGAATGGCTGCCATTAAACATATAGGAAACTACAAATGCTGGAGAGGATGTGGAGAAATTGGAACTCTTATCCATTGTTGGTGGGAATGTATAATGGTTCAGCCACTGTGGAAGACAGTTTGGCAGTTCCTCAGAAAACTAAATATTGAGTTACCCTACAACTGGCAATTCCATTACTCGGTATATACCCAGAAGATCTGAAAGCAGTGACACAGACGTTTGCACACCAATGTTCATAGCAGCATTATTCATAATTGACAAAAGATGGAAACAATCTAAGTGTCCTTCAACAGATGAGTGGATAAACAAAATGTGGTATATACATAAGATGGAATACTATGCAGCAGTAAGAAAGAATGAGGTCCTGAAACGTGACAACGTAGATGAACCTTGAAGACTTAATGCTGAGTGAAATAAGTCAGACACAAAAGGAGAGATATTATGTCATCACTAATATGATCTACCTGAATAATGTAAAATTGGTGCCTTATAATGTATAATATAGAGGACCTAGAGACAGAAAGAAGCCAGAGAAGGGGGGATGAGAACCTTATACGTAGAGACCTGTTGATGAGGTGAACTTAAAGGTAAGGGAATGGACAGGGGCGATGATAGTTCATTAATGGGATTATAAGTATCAGTGCTGCACTGAAGGCAAATATGATTGAAAGGGATTGTTTAAAGGCGTGTATCCCACAGATTAGCACTTCAAATATAAATAAATGTTTCATGATTGACTTTTAAGATATGACACTGGTACAAAGAGCTAACAGAGTGGTATATGGGGAAAACTACCTATTGCATACTATGGACTATATTCAATAGGAATACCTTACTAGTACCACAATAATACTAGGGATAATTAATTAGGGGCTGATAAGAGCTTTGGGTATTTTGGCTTATGATAATTGGTTAAAATTTAGAGTAATGATGATTGTACAACTAAGTGAAGATAATAGGAGACACTGATTGTTGATCTTGGACAGAATATATGCATGTGAAATTAGAAACCCCCTACTTAATATATCAAGCCCTTGATCTTGAGGTTTGCTCTTGTGAAACTTGTGGCTGTAAAAGGGAGGCTAAGCCCACCTATAATTATGCCTAGGAGTCACCTCCAGAGAACCTCTTTTGTTGCTCAGATGTGCCCTTTGTCTAAATCCAACTCTGCAAATAAATTCATTACCCTCCTCCCTGCTGACATGGGACACTACTCCCAGGAATGAGCCTGGCTGTGGCATCCAGTGATTGAGAATGACTTCTTGACCAAAAGGGGGAAAAGAAAGGTAATAAAATAAGGTTTCAGTGGCTAAGAGATTTCAAATAGAGTTGAGAGGCTATCCTGGAGGTTACTCTTATGCAAGCCCCAGCTAGATACTCCAAATGGTCACAGTATGCCAAGCCCATACCAACACTAGTCCTGAAAATACTAAATAATATCTAGGTCCCTATCTGAGACTCCATAAAAGTTTCACTCACTAGGTTTATTTTTCAGAAACTTAAATCCTCCAGAGTGTTCCTATGCCAGATATGCCAAAATCCAGAGGCAACAGCCTCTTCAAGAACATCAACCAGATTCATCCCCCTTCCCCATAATATCAACACCCCTTTTTAATATGAACAAGTAAGTGTGGTCACTGCCCAGATATCCCTGAAGATTGAGACAGTGATCAAACGAGATGGAGGGGTAGCAACAGACAAGATAGGATTTAACAAAGGATTACAAATACTGCATCTTTATATACTTTTTTTTTTTTAAGTTTCTATGGTATTACAATAGCTAGAAGGAAATACCTGACATGCTGGGAACTGTAACCCATAACGCTCTTTGAAATTTCCTCTAAAGCCACTTGTTAAATTGTACTTTGAAAGTTATCACCTTTATATATATATGTTATATTTCACAATAAGGAAATAACTGAAATTGTGGAAATATAACCCATAACATTCTTTGAAATTTGCTCTCTAACTACTTGTTAAATTGTACTTTGAAAGTTATCACTTTTTTGTATATATGTTATATTTCACAATAAAAAACGTAAAAAACAAAACAAAACAAAACAAGATAGGACACTCTCGCAGAGTTTTTTTAGTCCTTTAAGTGCAAAGTAACTGTTTCCAATAGTATGGGTTTTTTTCTCTTTCCCTTTTCTTTAATTTTTATTGTGGTACTATATACGACATAACATTTTCCATTTTAACCACTTTCAAGTACACAATTCAGTAGTGTTAAATATATTCACAATGTCATGCTACTATCACTATATCCATTACCACATTTTTACATCACCCCAAAACTCTGTACCCACGATGTTGACATCTGAACTCCTACCGTCCAAAATTAAGAAAATCTCAAACCAGCTGCAGTGCAGGAGGGAAAATCTTGGCGTAAAACCAAGAAGAGAAGGAGCGGGAGGCGGAACCAAAGTGAGAGGAAAGAGGTTACTAAAGAAACGGAGGAGGGCTTTCGAAAGTGAGGAAAGCCGGTTGTGTTTGCCGTGCGGACCGGAAGGGCGTTAGGGAAGGCTTTACACAATGGCGGGACCCGTCGGCTTGCGAGAGCTTCTGATGGGAGCCTCAGCCTGGACAGGCTCTGAAAGTCCGGGAGGGACCCCTACAGAGAGCGGAGGGAACGCGGCTAGCGGACCGGAGCCTCCTTGGCGGGAGGATGAGATCTGCGTGGTGGGAATCTTCGGAAAGACGGCTTTGCGCCTGAATTCTGAGAAGTTCTCGCTTGTGAACACGGTGTGCGACCGACAGGTCTTTCCCCTCTTTCGCGAACAAGATCCTGGGGATCCAGGGCCTGGGAACAAGACTGAAGCTGGCGCCTCCGAGACAGGTGGAGCCGGAGACCCTGGGGCCGGGGAACCAGTACGGGGAGGAGTAGCGGCCGCGGAAGGGAACCGAACGGAGCCAGGCGCTCATGACTACAGTCTTCTGCAGGCCTATTACAATCAGGAAAGCAAAGTTTTGTTTCTTCTTCTTACTTCCATTTGTGACAACTCACAGCTTCTCCGGGCTTGTCGGGCCCTTCAGAGTGGAGAAGCAGGAGGTGGCCTCTCTTTACCTCATGCAGAAGCCCACGAGTTCTGGAAGCACCAGGAGAAGCTGCAGTGCCTCAGTCTCCTTTACCTTTTCTCCGTTTGTCACATCCTGCTTCTGGTCCATCCCACTTGTTCCTTTGACATCACCTATGATCGGGTATTCAGAGCCTTGGATGGGTTGAGACAGAAAGTACTGCCCCTCCTAAAAACAGCCATTAAGGATTGTCCAATTGGCAAAGATTGGAAGTTAAACTGCCGACCTTGTCCACCCAGACTCCTTTTCCTCTTTCAACTCAATGGCGCTCTCAAGGTAGAACCCCCTCGGAATCAAGACCCAGCTCACCCAGACAAGCCCAAAAAGCATTCTCCCAAAAGGAGACTGCAGCATGCCCTGGAGGACCAGATCTATAGAATCTTCCGGAAGAGCCGTGTCTTGACTAATCAGAGCATCAACTGCCTTTTTACTGTACCTGCCAACCAAGCTTTTGTGTATATAGTTCCTGGAAGCCAGGAGGAAGACCCAGTAGGCATGTTACTGGACCAACTTAGGAGTCATTGCACTGTGAAGGACCCAGAATCTTTGCTGGTGCCTGCACCCCTTTCTGGGCCTAGGAGATACCAGGTGATGAGGCAGCACAGCCGACAACAACTTTCCTTCCACATTGACAGCAGCAGTTCCAGTTCTTCAGGCCAGCTAGTGGATTTCACCCTTCGAGAATTCCTATGGCAGCATGTGGAGCTAGTCCTGAGCAAGAAAGGTTTTGATGACAGTGTGGGCAGAAACCCACAGCCTTCCCATTTTGAACTTCCCACATATCAGAAGTGGATCTCAGCAGCTTCAAAACTGTATGAAGTGGCTATTGATGGGAAAGAGGAGGACATGGGATCTCCCACTGGGGAACTAACATCTAAGATTTTAAGCAGTATTAAAGTCTTGGAAGGGTTTTTGGATATTGACACAAAATTCTCCGAAAACCGGTGCCAAAAAGCTTTACCCATGGCCCATAGTGCCTACCAGTCAAATTTGCCCCATAATTACACAATGACTGTCCATAAGAATCAGCTGGCCCAGGCCCTTCGAGTATATAGTCAACATGCTAGGGGTCCAGCCTTTCATAAATACGCCATGCAGTTACATGAAGACTGCTACAAATTTTGGAGCAATGGTCATCAGCTCTGTGAGGAGAGGAGTTTAACTGATCAACACTGTGTACATAAATTTCACTCATTACCTAAATCAGGTAGCAAAAACTTTCTCTGCATTTTGAAATCAAGACTGTGAGCTGTGTTCTTATTCTTGGTTTAAAATAGTTTGTTCACTATGTGTTGATATTTTAAGGACCTAATCCTTTAGAAATTTAGGGAATCAGATGTAAGTTTTTGCTCCTTTTTCCATAAAAGGAAAATATTAGCACTAACTACTAATTATTTTCTTGTATTTAGAGACGGAACACTACTGGATTAGTAAATGAGAACTATTAAATTAGTGCAAAGTTTCAAAAATTTCACATTAACATTTTAATCCTAGAGGATTTATTGAACTAAAATAAATATAAGGAGGGGTAAGGTCACGATGACAGTAGAAGGGGGAATATTTCACTTAGGAACCCTAAAACTTTTAGGTTAAAATGATAAATTATTTTATATACTTTGACTTGCTTCTTCTGTTATGTGTGTTTGGTTAAGGTTTTTGTAGGTTTGTTTTGTTTTGTTTTTCTTCCTATCTCGAAAGAACTATTTAGAGACATTTAGGGGTTAGTTGTGGTAGAATACAAATTAAATTTGATTTTGCATTGTGTTTGTGAAATTAATAGCGACTGTTATTATTTTTTAGGAGAAAAACCAGAAGCTGATAGAAATCCTCCTGTGCTTTATCACAATAGTCGAGCTCGATCCACTGGTGCCTGTAACTGTGGAAGGAAACAAGCACCTCGAGATGATCCCTTTGATATCAAGGCAGCTAACTATGACTTTTATCAGGTAAAATCTTAATTTTTCTTCTTTCTTGTCTCTCTCTTTTTTGCTAAATACCATTTGAGTAAAAATGTGTATTTTCAGAAGCAAAATATCTGGAAAAGCAAATGGGACTGCTGTGTGATGTGTAAAGTATTTTACATGTACCTGTTTGGTTTATACATTGATTGCTGATGTTACTTTTTAGAATGAAGAATGTGTTATTTTAAGTGAAAAGTTTATTTTTTTCCTCCCTAGCTTCTGGAAGAAAAATGTTGTGGAAAATTGGATCATATCAATTTCCCAGTATTTGAACCAAGCACTCCAGATCCTGCTCCTGCCAAAAATGAATCCTCTCCTGCCCCTCCAGATGCAGATGCTGATAAACTTAAAGAAAAAGAACCTCAAACCCAAGGAGAGAGCACAAGCCTGAGTTTAGCTTTGAGTTTAGGCCAGTCTACAGATAGTTTAGGTACCTATCCAGCTGATCCACAAGGAGGAGGAGATAATCCAGAAGTTCATGGTCAAGGAGAGGTAAAAAATGAGAAGAGACCAAACTTGATTGATCGACAGGCATCCACAGTTGAGTATCTCCCAGGCATGCTACATTCAAATTGCCCCAAAGGTCTCCTACCCAAATTCTCCAGCTGGTCTTTGGTTAAACTAGGTCCTGCTAAATCATATAACTTTCATACCGGTTTGGACCAACAGGGCTTTATTCCAGGAACTAACTATCTTATGCCTTGGGACATTGTCATCAAGACTAGAGCTGAAGATGAAGGGGACTTAGACACAAATTCTTGGCCTGCTCCGAATAAGGCTATTCCTGGAAAGAGAAGTGCAGTTGTAATGGGAAGAGGAAGACGGAGAGATGACATAGCCCGAGCTTTTGTGGGCTTTGAGTATGAAGACTCTCGAGGTCGGAGATTTATGTGCTCAGGACCTGACAAAGTAATGAAAGTAATGGGAAGTGGGCCAAAGGAATCAGCTTTAAAAGCCCTCAATAGTGATATGCCCTTATATATTCTGTCATCATCTCAGGGTCGAGGGCTAAAACCACATTATGCTCAACTTATGAGGCTTTTTGTTGTGGTTCCTGATGCTCCTTTACAGATAATACTAATGCCTCAGGTAAGAAGTATGACCCTCCCCGCCCACACACACACACACACAAATAAGAAATTCTAATGCTTGTTTTTCTTTTTATCCTAGTTCATGTTTTTTTTTAATTCAGTTTTATTGAGATATATTTGCATACCATACAGTCATCCATGGTGTACAATCAGCTGTTCACATTACCATCATATAGTTGTGCATTCATCACTCCAATCTATTTTTGAACGTTTTCCTTATACCAGAAAGAATCAGAATAAGAATAAAAAAATAAAAAACACCCAAATCATCCCCCCCATCCCACTGTATTTTTCATTTTGTTTTTGTCCCCATTTATTGCTTGTTTTGATTGTTTTAAAAGTACAGGATAGTACCAAAACTATTTAATTAAACAGGTCTTAATGTTAAGTACCTTCTTTATCTAATATTCTGTTTCTTAAAAAATAATTGTGGATGTATTGATTAATTAACATAATTTGGTTCAGAAGCAGAGCTTGAAGTTAAAAATCTGTAGAAAAGCAAGATAATATTTGAGACTAAACAATGGAATATCAGATGTAATGGAATACTGGATGTGATTAAAGTTAGGAGTATATCCATACTTGCTCTGTCTATATGAACTGTGAACCTACTGTTTGTTTATGTAAAAATACTAATATTACCTGTGTTTTTCAGGTTCAGCCAGGTCCACCACCATGTCCAGTATTCCACCCAGAAAAACAAGAAATCACCCTCCCACCTGATGGCCTCTGGGTTTTGAGGTTTCCTTATGCATATGTGACTGAGAGAGGACCTTGTTTCCCTCCTAAGGAAAACGTACAATTAATGAGTTACAAGGTGCTCCGTGGGGTTCTTAAAGCAGTAACACAATAGGTATTTCCAGCCACTTTAATTCCTAAACTTGAATTGGTTTTTGTTTTGGGAATATATGTTTTCTTTTTTCTTTGTTTTATTTTTGTTTATGTATGTGCAAATTGTGTTTTCTCGAACCCAAAGTGTGTTTTGGTTACAAGAGTTCAGTATTTGGACAGTAATTTTTCAGCTATTTCATGATATCGTTTATATTTATTGGAATGGGGCTAGAAATAAAGATTGGCTGTTCTAGAAAAAAGGTCATAAAATACATGGTTGATACATCTGTTTTCTCATTTCTGTCTCACTGTCCTTAATAAAACATGTTTCTACCAAAACTGAGTGTTGTATAAACATGTTGAGCCAAAACCTTATTTTTGCTAAAACTATTATTTTAGTTGGGATTTTCCTTAAGATGCTCTTCCTAAAATTGTCCTCAAAGCAAAATGTTCTGTTAGTTATATGGTAACAGTATGAAGACTGATTTGACTAAATTGTAGGAAAGCACAGTTGTTTGTCTCACAATTTTGGTACCTGAGTTAGATTATTTTGTTCTTAGAATTTCATTTTTGGACTGATGTGAGAACAAATTTTAAATGAATGTTATCTGTACTAAAAATTTTAATCCAAAATATTAATGCAGCTTTATTCTTTAAAATTCCTATACTTTGAAACAATTTGCTAAGTGATACAGATCTTATCAGTCTATGATCACTTTCATCGGCATCAAGATGGTGACAAGAAATATATCACCAGTTAGGTAAGTGTGCAGACTAAGTTAACGTACCAAAACTGTAGTGTAAGTAATTATATTTTCCTAGACACATTGATTTAAAAATGCTAGTTCTTTAGAACTGCAGATTGTTAATCTCAATATTTATGAAATATAGTGTGTATTTTTTTAATATACTTTGCTACCAGCTTAAAGCAGTTACTTGGTTTTTAATTTTAAAATTATTTAAAAATACCCAGGGAGAAACATGTAACTGGAAGCCAATATTTCAAATTAGGTGTATTTGTAATTTATGATTAGGTATATTTATACTGTTTTACTATAGTTTGATTAAGAAGGAGAATGTAAGCCAGCATGAATTAATCTTTATTCTTCTTACTTCCATTCTTATTTATCATAGGTCTCTTTTATATCAGTTTTAAAAATCACACCTGCTCTTGTACTTAGCATAATCTTGGTTGGTTTTAATAAATAGCACACTGCATTTGGGAAATGCAGCTAGATTGTTCTGTAGGACATGTACTAATAGTTTTATTATTTTTAATATCCTCTAAGAAATGAATAGCAGGTTGTAAATTTGTTGGCCAAAGGAAGTATAAGAGGCTGGTTTGTAACAACAGTAGGTTTCTGGAGAGCAAACCTGTCTTTTTCTTTGTTTCCTTTTTGGTGTCATTTTGCATGGAACAATTTTATATTCCTGCTTGAATTAATAAATTATTTTCCCTGATTATTTTTGGTTATAAAAGGCACTCTAAGTTAAATTTCTAATTAAATTAGTTTTTAATACCAAAATTTTAGGCTATTTGTATTTATAACCCATTTACAAGCAGTTGAAGCACCTCTTCATGTTTGTTTTTATTCATAAATAAATTTATGGAGTGCTGCATTAGAGAAAGGTGTATTATACAATTTGTATTGCTTAACATTTTTCTCTAGTCATGTATTTCTTCTGTAGCAGCACTTGCCTTGTCCCTTTCTTAGTAGGTGTTTCAAATTGATTCCTTTTTAAGAATCACTGGATCAGAACGGACTTCAGAAAACATCCTTTGGTCTGTTGGTAAGTGTATTGATATGTCCATGAAAAATTGTATATAATTAAACTTTTTAGGAAGTAAGTCATACCTTACTCAAAGAGTGCTTACTATTTAAAGGACTAATGATAAATCTTTTTATAAAGTAAGTTACATCATTCTAATTTTAAAAATTTTAATAACTTCACATGTTGGTTTACTTAAAATTAGATACCCCTATACTGCTTAACTTGTGACTCTGTATCTTAGTTAAAAAAAAAAAAAGAAGACAACTTTCAAGGAATAGAAAACAAAGAAATTGAGAAAAAAGGCTACTAGGGAAGCTTGATTGATAACAATAACAATAGCTACTCTGTTGAGTGACAGTAATAGTTATTTCATGAGTATCTATTCATTAGGTACTTTGCTAAGCATTTTACAATACCTCTAATCCTGAAAACACTAAGATAGAAAATTTCCTTTTTTTGTAGATAAGGAAATTAGATCTTAGAGTGGTTAAGTAATTTGTTTTCTAAGATCACATAGCTAGGGAGTAGCAAAATCAGAATTTAAATTCAGGACTCTGATTTTGAAACTATTCTTTCTACTTTTATATACTGCCTTCTTAGAAAATAGAAGAATGAAAACTGCATGTCAGATGTTCCAGCTGAATATTTTGGCTCTGGTCTTAAGACATATGAATGGGTGAGTTTATTCTCTTTAATCTCAAGAAAAGTTAGGTTTGATACCCCCAAAATATCTTAGTTTCCTTTAGGTGTGAGTCCTGAATCTCTAAAAAATTTAAATCTTTTTATATTCTTATATATGGTACTCTCTTGTTCCATATTTTCTCCCATGTAAAATAGTGCTATAGTAGATTAAAGCCAAAAAAGATCTGACTCCACCAGTTAAAAACCGGGCAGTTTACTTCATCTCTGAGTATTATTTTCTCTAAAATGATCATGATAATTCCTATTTATCACAGAGGATTGTTGTGAGGATTTAAGGAGTATATATAAAGCTCTTAACAGAGAAGCTCATAGATAAATTCTTGATAATAATTACAATTTATCTTAAATTTACTTCTTTAAAATATCCCATAATTATGGTAATTTGAGAGATGATGAATAAGCCTGGGTTAGTTTTAGTCCTACCTTTTGTAATCAGGTAAACATTCTAGTGCCTTGCCTGGTACATGTAAAACACTGGTAAGCACCATGATATTTAACAGTTTTGTAGACTTGGTTTGTACCTTTTTTGTTCTTTTTCTTGGTCTTTTCCAAACTGGACTTAGTTTTTGTTTGTTTATGCTTTATATAGAGTAGCCTCTAAAATCCCTTGGCTATTTAATTGTCCTTTTTTTGACCATCTCCCACAACTTTGTCCTAAAATGTGGGAAATAAAACTACTCAAGTTTTATAGGTTGGAATTCGCTGTAATTTGCACAAAGGCTAGTTAGTATTCTATGTTTAATTTTCAGTACTCGTCATATTGTTTATTGGCCCACGTCAGCACAGCAGCTCACTGGATTGGTGTCTTTAGCAGATAATCTAGTGTGACTCCTACCATTGTGGACATTGGATCCCATCTCAGTTTCAGCTTATTTCTCTGTAAAATGGGGAGAATAAGTCCCCTACCTATCTCAAATAATAGCTGAGGCTTAAACATTTAAAGTAAGATCATGCTCATGGAAGTCCTTTGTACACTCTAAAGTGTTTTCTAAATATAAGGGATAATTATTACTCCTTGTTTGTAACTGATAGCTCAGATCCAATTATATTCTAAATACAATTTAAATATTTTTCCAAAACTCTCCACATTAAAAATAATTCTGCCCATATGTATAGCAATAAAAATATTTTTCTATTTGAATAGCTATAAGAAACATTTCTGAAGTATAAATTACATTCCATGGTTCCTTTTTATTCCAAACATTTGAAAGCACTAGATTATATACATCAATTGGTTATTATTTCCTTTTCTCCTACTAAATTATATGTACTTGAGCACTGACTGATTTTATCCCAGCAGCTTTCTCAATATAAAAATGAGTCTACCAAGTTTATAATCCCATTTAAAATATTGTTTTTGTTTTTGAACATAGCTTTGTAGTCTTTGTAAAATGAATATATGGTCATTGTATACTGTATTGTTTAAACTTTCATTTTAAACAAAGATAAAGAGTAAGTTACCTGAAATTCTATTGCTCCGAGTTAACAGGTAATAATATTACAGTGAATATCCATGTAGACATCTCTGTGCAAATATGCACATATAGATATGTATTCATTTTTACATAATTACAGTCATAGAATGCATGTTGTTTTGTAATCTGCTTTTTTCACTTAACAATATTTGGTAGACATTTTTCCATGTCAATAAGTGTGAGTCTTTATCATCATTTTTTATGGCTGCATAGTTTTCCATAATCATTATTTACTTAATCTGTGCTTTACTGCTAAATATAAGGGTTCTTTCCAATTTAGGGCTTCTACAAACAATGATGAATACATATGATACATATATCTTTTCTTAATACTTGTGAAATTTTCTTTGTAGAATAAACTCCCAGACCTGGGAATGATGGGTCAAGGAATGTACACATTTTACATTTTGATGCATATTACTAAATTGCTCTACCGAAAACTGAACCATGCTTTAACCTATTATCAGATTCCCCTTATCATAGTTGGGAATTCTGATGGCAATCTCTCAATATATCAGCATACTAGCAATTTAATACAGTAGTTTTCTTATTTTGAACAGTTGTATCACAAACTAACTCATGATCTTCTTCAGAATTCTGGGGTTTGTGCCTTCTGGTCCCAGTGATACATGTCACTCATCGTTTGCATCTGCTGTCTAGAACACTAGTGATTTGGATAACACAATTTTTAAATGGGATTGAAATGACAAGTTGAAGGAATTGTTGGACTGGAACCCAAGTGTTCTTTTCGCTGAACTGCTTCCTGGATCTGCCAAGTCTGATATGCTTCAAAAGAGTTTGAAGTGGGAATTTCCCTGATGGTGTCTTCTATAAAGAGCAAGACTATTGTTTTCAAGATCTTTTCAAGAAAACTGATGCTACTTCCTCTTCAACCTCTTGAACAGAATGAAGTTTGGTGACCTTGTAATAGCAACAAAAGTCACTGGCTGTATAGTCTTAGGCAAACTACTTTTTTTGCTTTAATTTTCTCTTATTAGATACTCATAACAGCCCTGTGAAATTAGATACTACTTTCCCCATTTTACAGATGTGACCTATGTCAAAGGAGTCTAAATCCAGGGATCTTTTTGATAAGCCACAGATACCTCCATATTTGATGGTTAATTATTTTTAGTTATGTATTTTTCTATTAATATTTATCATATACATGTATGTGTCTGCGCTCATTGTAAGTACTAGTCATCAAATTTAAAGAAAAGTTGCCATTAGGTGATATTTTGGAAAAGGGAAACAGAAACATGCATATCAGCTGATCTTTGTGATATAGATTGATATAGTTTTTAATCCTTAACAGAAGGTTTTTCAATCTGAATTAACTTAAAATGTTTTAGTTTTTAAAGTTTGTTTTATTTGGACATTTGTATACTTGGTTCTTTTTCTTCTACAAAGGATTTACCATTTTTTATATATTTGGTGACAGATCAAGAAATAGTTTGCTCATGGTAAACTGATACAAAAGTCATTTCCAGCTACTTTTTTAAAACCTAATGAAGGCTCCCAGTTTTCAAGAATCTTCTAATCTTGTTTACTCCTCTTAAAGATAGAAAGACTCCCTTTGGGAACTAATAGCATGTGAGAGTTGGAAGTAATCATTTATTCAAAATTCCCTTATTTTACAGACACAGAATCAAAAGAAAGAGAAAGTGAGTGATTTGCTCAAGGCTGAAGTCAAGAATAACAAGATTTTAAATACTCACTGCACTCCTCTTCCCTGGGAGACATTTGCTCTTCTTTCAAAATTTTCAGCCTTAGTTCCTTGTTCTTTTGCATTTTATTGTGCTCTTAGGTGTGGAATGTGTATGATAAAAGGGAAACAAGTATGGCCTTCTGGAATTTAGTTGCCAGTCTCCTAGGATATTTAAGTGATATCCTAAAACCTTGCCAACGTTTCCTTGTTTTAAATGGGACTTTAAGTCAACGAATATTTGAGTGCCAAATGTGCACATGGCACGGGGAATTGCATTTTCACAGTGAATTAAAGGAGGAGAGCAGTCAATCCCTTAAATATTTGACTGAAAAACCTAGTACCCTTGATGGTGTATGACAACAGGTAAAATTTTTACTTGGCTAGATAAACAAAGGGGTTTATTATTTGTTTAAGCAAACGTTAACACCTCCATTAGTAATAATTTAGATTTTCTAGAACAGAGGCTAAGAAATGCTCTGGAATCTTTCCTTTTTGAAGTGGATTTGCTAATTATGTCAGACCTTCCTGAAGGCTGTACTTGAATCCCACTTTTTTGCTTGAGTGATGGCGAAGACACTGGCGGGTTTCCAGACGTTCGCCTCAGTTTGGAGTTTCTTCTAAACGTTGCGGGTATGACCACAAACCTAGCTGATTGAAGTGCTCACAACAGGATTTCGGAAGACTCCTACTCGGGAGCCAGAGCGCGCCTGCGTGCAGGAGCCCCTTTGTTGCTCCGGCGCTAGGGTCTGGCTGCGCCTGCGCGGTGAGCCGGCACGGAGAAGTGCGCCGCTCTACTGGCACCAGCTGGGGGCGAGCAGATCTCTGGCAGCCGCCGCCGCAGCCGTTGCGACCATCTCATAGAACTTCAGAGGGTCCGGAGGTGGGGGACTTCCCACACGGTGGTTGAGATGTCGTCCATCGCAGCTTTTTACCTTCTCTCTACCCTGGGAGGGTACTTGGTGACCTCATTCTTCTTGCTCAAATACCCGACCCTGCTGCACCAGAGAAAGAAGCAGCGATTCCTCAGTAAACACATCTCTCACCGAGGAGGTGAGAGGGGTCCCCAGAACCCGATGGCGGAGGGGGAGAAGCCTTTTTACCGGCTAGAGCTAAGGGTCCGTTGGAATGCCGAAAAAGGCAGGCGGATGGAAATACGTAAGAGTTTGAGGAGGAAAGCGGGAGTATGGAGATAGCACTTCCTCGGAGGTGAAAGCTGTGTGAAGGGGAGAGCTCCTGAGGGAAGGGAAGGAGTCTTGAGGCAGAGCCAGGGTGGTGGTGGGGTCTCTAAAAGGCAGAGGAAGCGTATGAGGGTTTCTGTGAAAGAGGAAGGACCAGGGTGACGATGAGGAGTAGACGGAGCGTTTCTCGGCGCGTGGAAGGATGATCGCAAAGTCCCTTTCCAGCGGCGAGGCACATTGGAGAAGCGCGGTGCAGGACCGGGGTACCCAGTGTGGGGAACCGGGAACGCACCGCTCCGATGACGAGCGGGTTGGGAGAGTCTGGGTGGTGAGCTTGGGCACCTGAAGGCTTCTAGAGCTCGGGAGCAACTCGAACCCTTAGCAGTGCTGCAGCCCAGGTATGTGCAGTCTCGGGGCGGGGGGGGGGGGCAGGTCCCGCACCACGCTCTGAGCACTGCTAATTAAGAAGAGAGGGAAACCGAGGCCCAGAATCGGGGACACTTCCCAAGGTCGCCGTGGGAACTAGAGCAGGACTGGGAAAGGAACTGGAGCATCCTGGCTCCCAAGGCTGCAAATCTTGCACCTATTTTATTGAGCCTCACTCTGCACCCCACGATGACACGTGGATAACTAAAAGATGACTTAGTTTATGCCAGGGCATTATTGTTTAAAGAAAACAAAGACAGATTTCTTTTGGAAAAGTCTTGCTAAAAAGAGTCTAGGCAGTCCACCCTCTAATTAACCCAAGTAACAGCCCAGATCTTTTCTTCTTCATTATTATATAAAAATGTGTCTTCGTTGCATTTCAAACATGATGTTTAAAATGTTGCAAGATGGGATTACTTCAATCAATCTTAACCATTCTTTAGGGATGAATCTTAAACCAGGTTAAAATTGCTTGGGATTTACTGTCTAAACCTTGAAATGGTAAATTCTAGGAGATTACAGTCTAAAATTCAATTCTGTACCATAACACTTTTTCTAACAAGATTTGGCCAGGACTAAAATTTAAAATGTCACAGAAATACATAACCTATATAATTTTATAGTTATACACAGATCTTAATAGTAATCCTAGTCTCCTACTCATGAAAAGCATCCAAGGTTTAAAGGGTCACTAGCTGTAAAATGCCATGTTATTGCTTATTTGGTTTATTTGTGTTTTAATAAATACATGATTAAGCTGTAGGATGACATCACTACTAATGTGCCTTCAACCATTGGAACAAAGGACTAACTTTTAGTGTTTGAGTTGTTACCACAGAAGCAATTTTCAGTGTTTGTAGTCCTATTCTGGGGATAGGCAGTACCCACTGCAGTTGTATTTACCAATTTAGAAAAAGAAAAGTGTGCTTATTAAAAAAAAAAAGTCTAAAAAACTAGATCCTCTAAAAAGCTGTCTATGCTGTCATCTAAATTTTATATTAGAAGAAATACATGTTAATCTTTTAATATTTGTGATATTCTACAGGTGGAAAAAAAAAAAGGAGCCCAAAGAGGTTAAAAAATGTGTTCTAGATCAGTGCAATAAGTACCAAGGCCAGCATAAACTAGGTCTCCAATATTTATTTACTGTTAGAAATACTTAAATATTTTCTCCCCAGATATTAAGTTATTTCAATGGTTTCAGTTTAACCCCTTCTATAAGAATTTCCATTTATTGTTTGTAAATGTTGCATTAATATTTGTATATTCAAAGATGTAACTGAGAATCTTGTTGAAGATCTACAGACTCAAAATGTGTTTACTTTGCCTGCATGATGGTCCAAAAAGCACCTAAAAGTTCCCATCTGTTAGTGATTAATAGGCTTTTGTTGAATATGTCCACCAAATAATTCAGTCAAATCCAGAGTTTTGGAGGAGATACTAACTAAAATGCATTTTGTAATTCAAGATACTAAGTCTCTGGAAAATAAGATATGGCTGACTAGAAAAGAGTTCACCTCCTTGCTTGCATTTTATTTTTGAGTTGGATACCAATCAATCACTGATCTCTCTGTGCAATTTGTGAACATTTGGGCTTATTATCTATTGCCCTAACTGCAGGTATTTCGGATTCCATGTAACCAGACTATTGGCCATTCCAAAATTGAAACATTGATTATTATATGTGTATAAAGTGTGTATACCTGAATTGTTTTAACTTGAATTACTTAAGGTCTACCACATTATATCTACAAAAGCATCATGATAAAGACTTAAATGACCTGAGTCAGATTCTGGTGCTACCACTAGTTAGCCTTGGGAATAAGCCTTAGTTTTCTTACCTATTAAATGGGGACCTTTTGCCTTACCTACCTCTTTGGGTTGTTATGAGGATCAGGTATATTAAAAGCACTTTGAAAACTGTGGAATTGTTTAGAAATATAAGTGTCAATGCAGGGGATCTGCAGTTGTATTTTGCAATTAAACTATAGGTTGATTGAAAGAATGAGCTTATCCTATACTTAGATTTCCAAAGTTTTAACACATTTGCCTTTTACTAAGGTGAATTATCTTTGAAAATAGAAAAATACTCTGCTTCAAAAATTAAATACTGTAGGTTTTGTTCTTACCTCTTTAAAGCTTACATTGCAGTACTTTATATTGTAATATGATTTGTTATAACATCTGCTTCCCTTACTAGACTAGGAGTTCCTCAGGGGCAGGGATCAGATTTTATTAGTTCTTTTTTCACTAGCCTGTAGCATAGATCCTGACATATAACCAAAAATAATAGCTAATTTCTTCCAACTGTCTACTGAATGCTAGATGCTTTCTATATATTTCTCAAATCTGGTCAAAAAACACTTATAGTTTTAATTATTTATGAAACACTAATAGGATAAAAGATAAATCCTTTGGATTAAATGGAGGGCAAGCGATGGTCTCAAAAGGCCATTTTATTAAATACTGTATGAAATTTTGAATTTTATTTATATTTTAATATATATTTTTCCCAATTGCATAAATAACTCTTGTTAATGTACAAATTTTAGAAAATATGGAAATGAAAAAAGAAAAATAAGTCCCTAAAACTTTCCTATCCAGAGATAATCTCTGTTATCTTGAAGTATACCCTTTAAGTATATAGTTTCCTATATTTGGAGTCATACTATGTATACATTTATTACAGGAACCCTACTGAGTTAGCTAAAGAAATAAGGATCACAGGAAACAACGTATTTTAATCCCCCCTAACCTGTCTCTGTGGGCCAGTTGAATTAAGCAAGAGGCTTTTTAAAAAGAGATCTATTTATTAGGTTTCAATAACCAAAGAATAAAAAGTAGCTCCAAGCGATCAAATCCCCACCTTGCCTCCTAACCTTCCTCCCTTGGTCTCAAAGCAAGGTACTGTCATAGTCTGGGCATACGCCACAGATTGATTTGGCAGGTGATGAGTTTGAGGATAAGGATTGCTCTTGGACACTGCTGGCCACCTCTGGGCCCTTAATTTTAATTGGTTGTTCAAGGAGGAAATTGAGGATCAATGAGAGTCTCAAATTGTCACTGGAAGTAGCATTCTGCTACTGCACCCTGAAACATGTCCCATGTCAGGTATTGATTCTCTTCAACTCTTGTTCCTGCATTCCTATTATTAGAGAATCCTTCCTCACTTTTGAAAAGTGAGGACTTTATTCCAGTTGTCTTGTTCATTTCTACTGATGGCTTGTTATCAGTGGAGTAAATTATCACTTATTTAAAAGAACTATCGTGCTTAATAAAGCAAGCTTTAGTAAGCTTGAAACTAAAATGTATTTATTTCCATTGGACAACTTATATGTACCTTAAACTTTTTAACCATTTAGAAATTTAGAAAAAGTAAATATTCTATAGAAATTATTGAAATTATGACAAATTATGTCATTGATGAGAGCATCATATGAAGGTTACAGGCATACCTCAGAGATATTGCGGGTTCTGTTCCACACCACCACAATAAAGGGAAAATCACAAGAAAGTCACACAAATGTTTTGGTTTCCCAGTGCATATAAAAATTATATTTATACTGTAGTCTATTAAGTGTGCAATAGCATTATGTCTTAATAAAAATAATGCACAGACCTTAATTTAAAAATACTTTATCACTAAAAAAATGCTAACCATCATCTGAGCCCTTAGTGAGTTGTAGTCCTTTTGTTGGTGGATGATCTTGTCTCGATGTTGATGGCTGCTGAAATGATCAGGGTAGTGGTTGCTGAAGGTTGGGGTGGCTGTGGCAATTTCTCAAAATAAAACAACAGTGAAGTTTGCCTTATGGATTGACTCTTCCTTTCATGAAAGATTTCTCTGTAGAATGTGATGCTGTTTGATAGCATTTTATCCACAGTAGAACTTCCTTCAGAATTGTAGTCATTCTTCTCAAACCCTGCCACTGCTTTTTGTAATATTCTAAATCTTTTGTTGTGATTTCAACAGTGTTCAAGTGAAAAGAGTAGCATTTCTCCCACTTTAAATCAAAAGCTAGAGATTATGAAGCTTGGTGAGGGAAGCATGTTGAAAGCCAAGATAGGCAGACAGTTAGGACTCTTGTGCCAAAAAATTAGTCAAGTTTTGAATGCAAAAGAAAAGTTCTTGAAGGAAATTAAAAGTGCTACTCCAGTGAACACGTGAATGATAAGAAAGAGATACAGCCTCATTGCTGATATGGAGAAGGTTTTAGTGGTCTGGATAGAAGATCAAACCAGCCACAAGATTCCCTTAAGCCATTATAGAATTATTAATTGGCATAATTTCAATATTGTGTCTCAAAGAATAGGGAGGCTTGAGGAAAGGGTAAGAGATGGGGGAACGGCTGGTTGGAGCAGTCAGAACACACAGAACACTTGCTAAGTTCACTTTCTTTCAAGGGCACGTTTCATAGTGTCTCAAAACAATTGACAATAGTAACATCAAAGACCACTGATCATAGATCACCATAACAGATAAAATAATAATGGAAAAGTTTGAAATATTGCAAGAATTAAATGTGGCGCAGAGACAGGAAATGAGCACATGTTGTTGGAAAAATGGCACTTACAGACTTGCTCAATGCAGGGTTGCCAGAAAAAAAAATCAATTTCTGCAAAGTGCAATAAAACAGGATATACCTGTAATTGGTACATACTGCCTATATATCAATATATGGTTTGAATATCATCCTTATGTGCTTCAGGTGGTCTCTCATGTGACTTACTGACATTTTTGGATATGGCACACAGTTCTAAAGGTATAATAGCTCTATCAGTGGGTTTAATCTTTTTCCTGTATCTGCAAATATAAATTTTGTTAGTTTTTTCCCCTTGGAATATAGAAACAATTCTTCGGTGATCCAGGAAAACCAGATTGAGAAATACTCTTTTGTATGCCATCTCTAATCCTTCCAAGCTCTTTATACTCCTATATATCACAGATACTGCTTCCAGACACTATAAATGTTCAGTGAACAAGTAAATTTAAAAATGAATGAGGAATTTACTTTCTTGCTTGATTTACTGAATAACTCCATGTTGAATTGAGAAAGGATTTATTTGCCCTGAGTTTTCCTTTCCAATATCAGAAAATCCTTAATTTTGAAGTTTATTCTTTCGTGGCTAATGCACCTTGACATATTGTTCATCGGTTGTATAAACATTATGCACGTACACACACACACGTATATCATTTATTATAAAGATGTTATTAATAGTGGTGGTTGGAGAGTAACTAGTCTACAATGTTTACTGAACATTTATTGGGATATAAATTGTTTGGGAGATAAAAAGGAAATTGGATAAATATTTTCTTCACAGCACTTGAGTCTGGTTAAGGATACAAAAGAGAATATTTAACTTACTTTTCACACCATACCAGCAACTAACTAATCACAAAGTAATTATGAAGCATTAGATAAAGGAGGAAAAGGTAATAGAAAATGAAAAATAAGAAGTATATAATGAAAGAATAAATAAAATGAGAATTTCTAGAGAAGATTTTCTCAAGTAAAAATGTGAAAAAGTAAAGTGGGAGACAGGAAGATATATGCAGAGAGATTATAAACAAATGATATTAGGACAGCATGTAAAATCTATATAGAGACTCATTCTCTTCAACATTTCACACTAATTAAAAATAAAACTTTTTGTCTGTATGTGAAATGGTTATTTGTAGAGCCAGGCATTGCTTAAGCTGCTTATTGGTGAGAAAGAAAAATTAACAGCAAGCCTGCTCCTGTAAATGCTTTTATGATAATTGGAGAGAAAAGGAATTAAAACCGTTTCCTGAGAGAAGAGCTACCACCAAATAATTCCTTAGAGAGGAATGACATACTCATTAATTAGTCTCTTAGTTTCTCTCCAAGTTTTTACCATATGAATCTAACAAGTAATTTGTGAGTATTATCATTGTGGAATTTATCTTCATGCTTTATAAACAAATAGATGCATGGGAATAAAGACCAATATGAGTAACTTATGTATGAAGCAGAAATAAAGGTGATGTATGAATGGCAGCATAGAGGCTACAGCATAGGTAGTGGTAAAAAGAGTAGGCTCTGAAATTATACTGCTTATGCTCAAATCTTAATTCCCCTTATTCACCAGTTTTTACCTGGGGATAGTAATACCTCAGAGGGTGACTGTGACTGTGAGGATTTTAAATGAAATGATATATAAAGTGCTAAGCACAGTATCTGGCTTATGTTAGTTATTAATATCTTGACCACTTCTTCAATATTTTATTTTATTTAATACTTGGTATGTAATTTAATATACTTATAAAATAGGTGAAAATCTAAGTAATAATGTTTGCATGCTTAAGATGCAGGTTTAAATGATTACAATTAAAAGTAATATGGAAAGCAGACAAAAAAGACAAAAACAGGCAGACTTTGTAAATAGTAGCAGTAAAATTTACATTGTCTAAGGGGAAATTTATCCATTTCAGAGTACTGAATTTCTATCCTATCTTTTTCCTAACTTCTTTCCCCCAAACCTAAAAATCAAATAATAAATGTCTTTTGAACTTTTTAATTATGGCACATTTCAAACATTGCAAAAGTAGTAAGCCTCTACAAACCCATTGCCAAGCTGCAAACGGTTATCACCTCATGACCAATTCTGTTTCATCTATATCTATATTGAACACTATTTTGTGGAATTTTATAGAGGATGTATAAGACAAAGTACTTGCTATTGGGATTAGTAATCAATTTCATTACTAATAGGGCTGAATTTGAACTCTACAATGCCCCCTCTAAATTGAATTTAACACTAAAATAGGAGGCCTTTTCCTTGCATTGATAGCTGCCCTGGCAAGCTTTCTATATAGATGGGCAGAAATTTTGTTCCATCTGAAGATGGGCTACTTCAAATTAAGAGGGCCTTGAAGGGTTGGGTCACAGACAGCTCTTTCTCCTAAGTCACTTCTGCTCCCTTGAGGAGTGTTTGAGGGAGTAGAGAACCATTACAAGTGTTCCTTCCATCCATTTCCCTTCCTGGGGTCTAGAGTGGAATTTTCCTTCACTGGGTGAAACAGTGGTGAGGGATAAATGTTCCTCATTTCCTTCAGTGAGCCTTCTTAGGGTTTAGTTGAATAAACCAGAATAAAAAAATTGTAAGCCTTAGAACTAAAGGCATTGATTTTTTAAATTGAGGGATAGCAAACATGTGTTAACACTAACCTTATGTGTACAGCATGATTTATATATCTATATACACACACCCAGCCAGATAACTGCCACTCAGATCAAGATATAGAACATGTCTAGCACCCCACAGGATTCCCTTGTTTCCTTTCCCAGTCTATACCTGCCCCATCTCCAGAGGTAACCACCCCTCTGAATTTTATAATTATTGATTATTTAAACAGTGACTTTCAAAGTGTGGTCTGTGGACCCCTGGGGTTCCCTGAGATCCTTTCAGGGATCTACAAGGTCAAAACTATTTTCATAATAATACTAAGACATCATTTGCCTTTTTCACTGTCTTGGCATTTGCACTGATGGTATAAAATTAAGAGTGGGTCAACCTTATGACCTTTGCATGAATCAAATCAGTGGCAGTCATGAAATTCTTCACCATAACGTACTCATAGTAAAAAAAAAAAAAAAAGTCCACTAAATAACAGTAATGTATTAGTAAAAATTATTAATTTTGTTTAATTTCAATGCTTGAGTACACTTCATTTTTAATATTCTGTGTGACAAAATTGGAACTAAACATAAAACACTTCTGCATACCAAGGTAGAATGGGTAGAGTGGTTGTCTTGAGGAAAAGCACTTGTGTAATTGTTGTGACCTGAACTGGATGTTTATTTCATGGAACACCATTTTTAATTAAAAGAATGACTGGAAAATTATGTTTATTCAAATTTGAGGGTTTGACATATATGTTCTTGAAAGTGAATAAAGTGAGTCTGCCACTTTAGGAAAACAAACTGTTGCCTTCTATTAAGACAATGGCCATAATAAAATTTGAGCTTGCAAGCAAAAATTTAAATTTTGGAAAACTTGTATTCTCCACCATGAGCTTGACAGCTTTCCAAATCTTAAAGTTTTTCTGATGAGATCAGATATTAACAAATATAATTTTAAAAATATTATATAATAAAATATGTCAGCATTTAGAACATCAGCATAATTCAGTGACTCAGTATTTCCAAAAGACCAATGCGTGATATCTTAATAATAATGCATGGGTGTGCTGGTTGGAATCTATTATGTCCCCCACAAAAGCAATATTCTTTAATGCAATCTTGTGGGGGCAGACTTATTGGTCTTTTGATTAGGGTGGGACATTTGATTAGGTTGTTTCCATGGAGGTGTGACCCCACCCATCCAGTGATTAGTTCACTGGAGTACTTTAAGAGAGCTCACAGAGAGGAGAATCTCAGAAAAACTGAGAGAGACATTTTGGAGAAAAGCTAAGAGCCAACACAGACCCAGATGCTTGGAGATGCAGGCAGAAGGACGTTTGGAGATGCTAAGCTAAGAGATGAAGCCCAGAGTTGACCCTGGAGAAGCTAAGTCAGGACTTAGAGAGAAATACACCAGGAGAACCAAGCAGAGAGCTGAGAGAAGCTAAGAGAGGCAGAAGCTGAGAGACATTTTTGGAGAAAGCCATTTTGAAATGGATCCCGAGAGCAAAGGACCAGAAGATGCCAGCCACATGCCTTCCCAGCTGACAGAGTTGTTCCAGATGCCATCAGCCTTTCTTCAGTAAAGGTATCTTCTTGTTGCCTTAGTTTGGATACTTTTATGGCCTTAGAACTGTGAATTTGTAACCTAATAAATACCCTTTATAAAAGCCAATCCATTTCTGGTATTTTGCATAAACGGCAGCTCTAGCAAACTGGAGATAAAAATTTAATAAGAAAAGTGGTATTTTACATTTTTACAACTCTCTTTAATGTTTGGCATAATAGAAGGCAGCTAGATTTTCACAACTGCTTCACACTTGTAGCTTCACAGAGATATGTAGTTGGAAAAGAGATTTTCTTTGATATTGCACAAAACTCAACAGATGGTAGTTTCTTAAAAGTTAGTTGCAATGTGGAATCTGAAACCATATCAATGAACTTTTCATACTCCATTAAAATCCAAATATTTTCCAAACGTCCAATGCATGATGTCAAAAAACACCTGTTAAGGTGCCATATGATTCCTTCTGGAAAATAAGAATGATATTATAAATAGAAAATAGATGGCATATATTGAGTGCCTATTGATATATCTGGTACTATTGTAAGTCCTTTTTGTATATTAAATTTTTTAATCCTTATAACATAAAAGGTTACCATTTTCATCTCCCATTTATAGAAAAAGGAACTGAGGCACAGAAAAGTAAATTCATTTGCCCAAAGTGACAAACCTAGTAAGAGGGAGAGACAAGATTTGAACCCAGGAAGTCTAGACTTAGAGTCCAGACTCTTAACCACTATACTAGGTATGCAAACCTTCTGCATTTATTTGTATATATTTTGTAAATAAAATATTAGATATTTAGTGTGTGTTTGTTGAGAGGAGGATGAGAATGGGCAGTTATGAAGTAGCAAGAAGAATGCCTGTTCTAAGCAGATGGGCCCTTTCCCCTACTCTGCATCTTTGTAGAAGCTTTACCCCTGACATTGCCAGCACCAAACAATCTGCAAAGCACATTTAAATCATGTTTGTAATAACCATATGCTTCCCACCATATGCATTTTATTGTACGTGATTCAGTCAACAACATTGTTACATAGTACACTTCACTTCCAGGTTTATAACAATGAATTCAGGAAACTTAAGTAACTCTGTTTTTAAACAGACTTAAATTGCAGGTGTACATGTGTTCAGAGTTTACTTCCTAAGCAAGACTTAAGGCACCACAGGCCTCCTTGCCTCATACATGAGCTATCATGAGCTAGGTAAGTTCCTGAGCAAGCAAAATTCGCCAAGTACGTTGAAGCTGTCAAGGTCCTGTTATGCATCACAAAGACAAGATGGCCAATGAAAATAAGTGGCCAGGCAGCCCAACAATAAACATTTATTGAGGACCAACCATATAATAAATGTTGTGTTAAATACCAAGACCTCATCTGTGTGGGTTTCTGTCTTCAAGAGTTCATAGCCTAGTTACAATCCATAGCTCCCAATGATGGTTTTCAAGCTCTGTTCTGCATTGCCCCAGGTTCTGTGCAGGTGCCTTCAAGGACACCGGAAGGGTGATGGAAGGTTGAGCAGAGTACAACAGGTAGTCTTTTTAGCTCTCTTGCTTTTGGTAATATTCTAGAGTATTTTCTTGAATATTGATTGCCTAAATAACATTTCCATCGGGTTTTTTCTCTGTTAATTTTTTAAACAATTTTATTCACACACCATACAATCCATCCCAAGTGTACAAGCAGTGGCACATAGTTATGCAAAGCACCACAATGTATATGAGAACATTTCCATTTCTTCCACAAAGAAAGAACAAGTGGAGAAAACAAAGGAAAAAAAAAGGAGAAACACAACAAGAATCCCATACCCCTCAGTTATAGCCCCCTCTTAGTGACATTTAACTTTGGTATATTGCCTTTGCTACAATTAATGAAAGAACACTACAGTTTTGCTGTTAACCATAGACCCTAGTTTGCATTAATTGTATTTTTTTCTATATACCATCCCATTTTTAACACCTTGCAGTGGTGACATTCAATTGTTCTCCCTCAAGTAAAAACTTTACTGTACTTGTATATTTAATCACCATCATTGTCCACTCTAGGTTCCACTACATTATACAGTTCCAGTTTTCAGCCTCTATCCTTCTGGTGTCGTACATGCCCCAAGCCTTCATATTTCAACCATAGTCACACTCAGCTTTGTTCATTATACTTACAATATTGTGCTACCATCACATAATATTGTGCTATCATCTGGATCTTTACAGTCAATTCTGTTGTCCATAGGTTTTTGATAAACAAAGGCCAACTAGATTTTTTAAAGTCATCTAACCTCAAAAGAACACTTGTTTTTGAAAAAATCAATAACCTCCATATTTATTCCACCGTTTTCTATCATGCATCAACTCCAGTAACCAAAGTGAAGCTAAAATCAAGCTAGCTTTTTTTCACATGGATGTCCATTTCTCTTTGCTGAATTGAAGGAACTTGAAAATATTAGGTTAATATTTATTTCTGTGTACCTTGTGTTTCTGTTGATTATTAGGTTGTCATAAAAATAGTCTATAAAAGAAGAAAATTTTAATACTGTCATAAATACGTTCCAATATATTGTATATAAAACATTTGAATGCTAATACCTGAGCAGCACCCTAAACTTGAATTGCCTATTTCTATTAGGAAGATGTTGGTCACCAGGCCGTTGTTTTTCCGAAGTGTTTTTCCTGTGCATTATTTCCTGTAGAATTATTTAGTAATACTGAAATCTTTTAGTTTTAAAATATTTTGAAACTTTTGACTAGCATATGTATTGCTACTCAACTCTACACAGTATATAATATTGATATTATTTTTATAATTTTTATATGTTCCCACTTAGATCTGTTTTTTTTTCCATGACAATAGTATTCATTACTACAGTCAACAGACATCCACCAATAACCTACTCTTTATCAGTTACTATATTGATGGTAATGATAGTAATAACAATAATCCTTAATGTTCACTGAATGCTCACTGTAGTATTTCATTGAATCTAATGCCGTCGATTATAAGATGCACAATATTTTATGTACTGCTAATAAAGAGAAAATCCTGCTAATTATTTTTATGCCATCCATTATAAAATATGCCCTAACTTTAGAGATATTAAAGAGTGAAAAACTATCTTTTTTTAGAATTGATGAAATATGACCCTTTACCTGTTAATTAATTTCATTATATTAATCCTATGAGGTATGCACCATCATTACCCTGTTCATATAGAAAGGAAGCTCTGCTATCAAGAGGTTATATCATTTCATAAGGTCAAACAGGTAGCAAGTAGATTTGAGACCAGGCGTCTTAACTCCAGAGCCTGACTCTCGAGCACTATACTGTCCTGCCTTTAGCCAAAGATGAGTAAAACACAGTCACTTCTTGTAAGCAATTCATGGAGAAAGGGAGGAGAAGGAGACAGGTAAATAATTTATGCTATCATGACATAATTGCCATAATAGAAGTGTGCATAAGAGACTATGGGGATATAGAGGAGAGAATGTTTAATTCTGTCTGAGGAGGTGTGTGTGTAAAAAGTCCTTTTCAACTTTCATATGAGAAATGAGCAGATACAGCTTGAAAAATCATATGTAGGTTTTTACACACACACACACACACACACACACACACACACACATATACCTTGTGTTGCCATGACTGTTTTGATCTTGGATTCCTCTTGGTGCAGCTAAGAAAGCAAAATTCAAAACACCATCACTCTCTTTCAAACACATGTTTTATGTTTATATAATTCATATATACATCAAAATTCACAAAATTTATCATATTAAAGTGAATTTCTGGAAAAGCAACATGTTCAGAATAGCTAAGTAAATTAACTTTAATGTTTTCACAGGTGCTGGAGAAAATTTGGAGAATACAATGGCAGCCTTTCAACAGTAAGTATGTATAAAGGTACTCTAATTTTTTTTAAGTTTATCTTTAAAATGATGATAATTCACAAAGTGAAGATAAGTATACATGTAGCATCCACCTGTGATAGTTGTTTCTATTTTATTAATTTTATTGTTTGTTTTTAATTAGTCTGAAGTATTTCAAAGAGTGCTTGGCTTCTGTATTACTGAAAAATTAGACCAGAGTTTTGGGTAATCAAAAGATACTATAGTTCCATAGCTGAAAGAAGACATTTATAACAAGGAACATACTGTGTATAATGCTAATTAGTCTTGGAGAGAAATAGAAAAGGAGAAAATTGAACGACTGCTAAAGTGGCTGCTGTTTATGAACAAGATTAAGTATCTTTCTATACAGTAATTTTTGTACAGAACTGAATCTTCAATCTGGTCTTTCTTTTTTGAAGCCTTTTGGGTAGTTGATCTTATTTTTGGAATAAGTTAAAGTTTTTTTCTACTTGTAAATTATTCATATTTCATAGAGATGTCTTTTGGAGCACTGCAGCAGGAGAGGCAGGAATGAAAGCTGGTGGATCCCTTCCTCATTCTTTGTCTTAGAGTAAATGATTATCATTAGTCAGTGGTAATGGTGAGAACACTATTTTCCTTTCCCTGAATATAATTGGGGCTAAGAAATCTGGAGAATTTGATTTAAGTTTTTGTTTTGCTTCTCATCCATTCAAAGACATTTTTGAGATTATTTTTCCTGTTGTCAGGTCCAAATATACTGCTTCTCTATATGCTAGTTTCATCCACATCCTCTCCTCCTTCTATTTGTCATCCCTTACTCTTCCTGTTCTATAACATGTTGCCTTATGACTGTGATCTCAAAAGTCTCTTACAGCTCCAAAATTCAAAATCTTCCTCCTGTCACAGACTGTGAAACAATACTTTATACTATTTAAATTCTCTTTTCTACTGATACTTCATATATATATTTAGCTTTATATATTTAGCTAAATATATATCTATATATACAATCTCATGTGTACAACCCCCACTGAGATGCACACATGCACACACAAAATTATTTGTCAGATATTTGTTGATTATGATGTAGGTGAAACGTATGACTTGGAAAAAACTGCTTATAACTTTGAGTGATTCCATCATTCTTTAGGTTTAAAGTATATTCTTTTATAAGATTTTCCCCACATTTTTTGTTTAATTTTTTCCAACCACCCTTTTTTATGGAATAAAAACAGTGAGTTGTCTAACAAGTTTTTCTAAGGGCGATGCATTTGAAAATGTCAAAAGTAGTTTTTATTTTTGAAGAATTTTATACTCTGAAAATTTTTTGATATTCTAAGTTTATCTAATTTGCTAAATATATTACATTTGCCATCTTTAGCAGTTTTTATATCTTTCTTTTTTTACTCAAATAGTAACTAATGAGAAGTGTACAGTCTTCTCTTTTTAGTTTTTTTGGAGGCTTTTCTGGTACTTTGGAAGAAAAGTGGAACTCTTCTGCATGTTATTATAAATGTTTGCTACAGGTATTTATTTGTAAGGCTCCTTGTTAATTGACTTTGAAATCTGTATAAAGCCTAAATCAAACAGGCCTTAGTTTTTTTTTTTTAATTTAATAAATTTCATTTTGAAATAAATTCAATCTTACAGGAACAGTTCCAAAAACAGTACAAACCCCATACATAGAACTCCATCATACCTCAACCCCCCTCCCCTGATACTCCGATTCACCACCTTTAACATCCTGTCACACCACCGTTTCTTTCTTTCCCTTCCTCTCTCCCTCCCTCCCTCCCTCTCTGTCTATCATCCATCATCTATTGCTCTGTCCTCTGAACATATGAGAGCAAGCTGCACATATCATTGAACAAACAATATAATTCACATATACCTTTCCCATGGACAAGAACATTCTTTTATGCAGTCTCATTAAGTGCAGTTAAGAAGTTCAAGAAATTCAACATTGATATAAAGCTTACATTCTATATTTCCTTTTTTTTTTTTCTTGTGTCCCATCTGTGTCCCTTTGAGCCTCTTCTCCTCCATCCTCAGATCCCATCCAGGATCATCCTTGGCATTTAATTATCATCTATTTAGACTGTCTTTTTTTTTTTTTTTCAATTGTGGAAACATATATATAGCCTAAATCTTCCCATACCACCCCCTCCCTAGCATTCCATTAGTGAGATTAATCACATGTAGAATGTTGCAATGCTATCACCTTCCCACCATCCATTTCTAGAAGTTTCCCTTCACCCCAGACAGAAACCCTACTCTCATTTCTTAACTCCCCATTGCCCCTTCCCCCCACTTCTCAGAACCCCTACTCTACTTTTCATTTCTATGGTCATATTCTCTGATACTTTCTTTGTGTTTACCATGGGGCTTAAATTTAACATCTTAAATCTATAACTATCTTGTTTTTCTTTGATACCAACTTCACTTCAATATGACATGTAAACTATGTTCCTATACTCCATCATTCCTCCACCTTTATGTAGTTCTTGTCAAAAATTACATATTTTACATTGAGTCCAAAACCACTGATTTATCATTACAATTTATGTATTTTAGATCCTGTAGGAAGTAAATAGTGGAGTTATAAGTAAAAAATACAGTAGTATTGGTATTTATATTTACCATATGATCTTTACTGGAAATCTTTATTTCTTCATGTAGTTTCAGTCAATTGTTTAGTGTGCCTGCCTTTCAGTCTGCTCAACTCCCCTTAGCATTTCTTATAGGACTGAATACTGGTGATGAAGTCCCTCAGCTTTTGATTATCCGAGAATGTTTTCGTCTCCCCCTCATTTTTATCTTCCAGGTGTTTGTGAATTCTCCAAGTCTCTGACAGTTATTGACTTCTATTTGTATTCCATCATGGTCAGAGAATGTGCTTTGAACAAATTCTTTTTTCTTTTCTTTTCTTTTTTTTTTTTTTTTTTTTATTGTGGCTTGTTTTTATGTCCCAGCATACGGGCCATTCTGGAGAAAGAGCCGTGATCGCTAGAGAAGAATGTGTGTCCCAGTGATCTGGGATGTAATATTCTATATATGTCTGTTAAAATTCTCTGTATCTCTCTCTCCTTTCTTTGTTTCTCTGTCGGTAGGGCTCCCTTTAGTATCTGAAGTAGGGCAGGTCTTTTATTAGCAAAATCTCTCAGCATTTGTTTGTCTGTGAAAAATTTAAGCTCTCCCTCAAATTTGAAGGAGAGTTTTGCTGGATAAAGTATTCTTGGTTGGAAATTTTTCTCTCTCAGAATTTTAAATATGTCATGCCACTGCCTTCTCGCCTCCATGGTGGCCTCTGAGTAGTCACTACTTAGTCTTATGTTGTTTCCTTTGTATGTGGTGAATTGCTTTTCTCTTGCTGCTTTCAGAACTTGCTCCTTCTCTTCAGTATTTGACAGTTTGATCAGAATATGTCTTGAAGTGGGTTTATTTGGATTTATTCTATTTGGAGTTCGCTGGGCATTTATGCTTTGTGTATTTATATTGTGTAGAAGGTTTGGGAAGTTTTCCCCAACAATTTCTTTGAATACTCTTTCTAGACCTTTACCCTTCTCTTCCCCTTCTGGGACACCAATGAGTCTTAAATTTGGACGTTTTATTTTATCTATCGTATCCCTGAGATCCATTTCAATTTTTTTTATTTTTATTTTTTTCTCCATTCTTTCTTTTGTTCTTTCATTTTCTGTTCTGTGGTCCTCAAGGAGGCTGAGTTATTGTTCAGCTTCCTCTAATGTTGTATTATGAGTATCCAGAGTCTTTTTAATTTGGCCAACAGTTTCTTTAATTTCCATAAGATCTATTTTTTAATTTACTCTTGCAATATCTTCTTTATGCTCTTCTAGGGTCTTCTTTATGTCTTTTATATCCTGTGCCATGCTCTTCTTCATGTCCTTTATATCCTGTGCCATGCTTTTGTTGCCTGTCTGTAGTTCTTTGATTAATTGCGCCAAGTACTGTGTGTCTTCTGATCTTTTGATTTGTTTGGGTTTGGGTTCTCCATATTGTCCGGTTTTATCATATGCTTTAAGAGTTTCAGTTGTTTTTGGCCTCTTGGCATTTGCTTTACTTGATCTTTAATTTGTCAGAATTGCAGCTTGGTGGCGTACACTTTCTCTAGCTAACCAGCAGATGGCGTCCGTGAGTTACCTGTTCCCCTCAAGTCAGTTCTCCCCAACTTTGTCTTTGTGATGTGTGGGGATCTGATTCTTGTGGGGTCCAGTTGGTGCACTTAATTTGGGTGTGTTGTCGGTGCTGTCTGCCCTGAATGAGGGGCGTGTGTCTGAGTGGTTAGGGAGGAAGAGTAGCTTTAATAATCAAACCTCCCAGGTGTTCCCAGATATTTAAGGCTGTTCTCTGCCGCTGACCCAAAAGTCCTTGGTATTGGCATAGGTTCCCTGGGATTTCCGAGTGGTTCCCCCTTCCCTTCTCTGCTCTTCCAGGACCTCTGTTGAGGTGGGGAGGGCCGTGCCACATCAAAGTGCACGCCAGCCTCCAGGAAAGCTCTGGGACACCAGACTGGTGCAGGGGCGTTCCCAGCCCGCTTCAAAGATGATTGAATGGGACGCGTTAACTTCCCTCTTTCCGCACAGCTCCGCACTCCCAGCTCCAGGACAATCAGCGTGGATGTATTAAAGGCCACTGTCCATGGTGGATATTGTGGCGTGTATGCGGTGCTGCAGGAAAGACTCCCTGTCATACTGGGTTTCTTGGCGCGGCTCTGTGCTGTGGGTTCGGCCCCGGGCAGGAGTGCCCCTGCCTGCTGGGGAGATGGCTGCAAGTCGTGCATTTTTTTCTCCTTTTGGCTCCCCTTTGCTCCCCTGGGCCCGAGACAATCAGCAGTGGGTGTGGGAAGGGGTATCCTTCATGCCAGACACCAAGGCGTTAGCCCAGCCCGCTCCCGTTGTATCTGCAGCTGCTCCCGCTTTTTTTTAAAGAACTAGTCCATCTTCAAACACCAGCCCACTGTTTCCCCACACCGCAGCATGGCCGAGGGACTTTCAGCTGACTCACTCACTCGTTTCAGAATGCAGACTCCTGGTTTCACCAAATGCACGGTCCCTGTAGATTTAGCAGACCTTGTCTGGCTGGTGCTACTCTGGAAGTGGTATTCTGGGTCACTTTCTGGTTTTTATCTAGTATTTTTCATGGAGGTGTTTTTTTGCCCTGTCTCACCTAGCCGCCATCTTAGGTTCTCCTCCCTAGGCCTTAGTTTTAACCTTTTTTCTTTTTAAGTTTTGTTGTTGTTGATGGTGGTGTTTTGCTTATTATTTTGTTTGTTTGGTCTTATAAATAAGTGCTCTTACTATCAATAAGTACTCTTTTTTATTGTCATACTTTTTTTTCATTTACAGATTTACTTTTCATATGATAACATACATTCCCTAATTTTTTTTTTCAAGCTGTAGACAAACATATAGTATAATTTCCTTTCTCAATAGAAATGATAGAGAATATTGGGTTGTCAAGATTTTGGAGAAGAGTAATTAAACAGCCTTCTTTTTTATTCCTGTTTTATCTTGCTGTCCCGACAGTGAACTAGGAAGAGAAGTAGATAGTTCTACTGTTTTTTTAAATTGCTAGGACACTTAGAAGTTTTTTATTTGTTTGTTTTTAAGCATGCCTGCTTTATGAACAACAAGAAAAATTTATTTAGACATACATATATTAAAAGATAAAGAGTTAATACAGAATCTGCAGAAGAGAGATTAAATGTGGTATAATCTTGATAGGATGAGTAGTTGAGGGAAAGACAGGTAAAAAGATAATGACCAGCTGAAACTTTATATCTTATTTATGTACATATTTAGAGAAGATATTAGAAAAAGTATAAATAGTTGGTGTGGGAAGCTTGGTTAAGATTAATCAGGAAATTGAGATGATACCAAGTCTAGAAGAGTTATTATTTGATAGACAGTAAGAAGCTATTTTAAAAATGTGAAATGTTTGAGATTAAGATGTAAGGGTATGTGGCAAGGAATGTCTCGGTAATAGAAAGGACCTAGAAATGTATGGCAAATTAATTCCTTTTGTTACAGTGGGGCTAAAGAATTAATTAGTGAAATACTTGTATCTTACAATTGTATAAAAACTGGTTTATTGTGGTTTATAAAATGTTTCTACAAACACCATCTCCCTTAGATTATGAATATGGCTCTCTGTGATCCATTAGGAGCAGAAATCTTTTCTTATTCATCTTAGTCCCTAACACCTAGCTCAGGGTCTGACACCAGAAGGTCTCACTGGTTGCTTACTGAGTGAGATGTGTAATGGAACACTCGAGAACAAAGCAGTATTAGCAGAAGACAGATGAAGCAGCAGGGCCCCATCCATAGTGAGCATAGAGCTAAAAACTTAGGAATTGTGCTACACACAGAAACATGCACAGTCACACGTAGTCACACAGTCACTAATCCCTTGGATACTTAAAATCTGTTTTTAAGCACTAATAAAACTAGGTTATGAAACCAGGCTGTCTTTGTAAATACCCATGGGACAGTTTGTTCCCTATGGTGTTAACGTGAATGGTAAGAGAAAGAAGCAAATTATATTAGCAAATAACTAGAAGTTGGCAGACAATCAAAGTAATTAATCAGTGACCTGGTTCTCATGATAAATCTTCTATAGTATCTAATTGATACAATGATAATTATCTCATCTATGAAATGGGAATAATAATACAACCTCAATGTTGTATGGATTAAGGGAGATTCCTCAGTATAGGAGCTGTTTTAAGGTGATATGCACTGTCTTTGTGGAGTTTCAGGTACTTTACACATCTTTTAGAGTTAAAGTTTTTATTTTTCTGGAAATGCTCTCTAACTTTTTTATTGTGTTTGTGATCAGCTTATCAGAAATTCAGCTATAAAATATCTGGTGTTTTAATTGAGGGAGATGTATGATTTTATCTGTAGAAAAATTTGAAGGCCAAAGTGATGAGAGATTTTTCTGTTCTATGTTCTAGCTATTTATGTACCAAATTCAGAATAATTTTGCTAGGATAATTTACAAATTATCCTAGATACATTTACTGTTGCTCTAAATTTTAATTTATTAGCTTGTTAATGAAATAAACATACAATAAATAGACAATATTTTTCATATAATTCCTAAACATTTCTAAAAATAGACAACATATCAGTTAATGGCAAACTTCATACTTAGAAACATATTTTTAGGTAATTAGTATCATTTTTTTAAATGTAGGAAAATATAGAGAAGAAAACCAAAAGTCTCTTAACTTTTCGTCTAGTGTTCTTTCCATTATATTGGGTTGCCAGAATTAAGGATAGTTGATTATGGAAAGGAGGCAACATGATTCTCTTATTCTAAATTCACTTAGAATATTTTCACATCAATAAATCATAGTAGATGACAGTGTTGAAATATTTTAGTATTATAGTTGGTTTGTTGTTGTTGTTATTTTGCTTTGTAACTCCAAACTTTTACATCTGATATATGTAACCTAAATATTTACGTAAGTTTCAGAATTTCATTCTTCTTCTTTTTTTATTTCTCCAGTGCAGTTACAGTTGGAACTGATATGCTGGAATTAGACTGCCATATCACAAAAGATGAACAAGTTGTAGTATCACATGATGAGAATCTAAAGAGATCAACTGGGGTCAATGTAAACATTTCTGATCTGAAGTACTGTGTAAGTAAAAATGCATGATAATGAGATTTTTTAAAACAGTGATACCAGATATTAAATAAATACTAAAGAATAAATCATATGATTAAATAATAAATGTCAAAGGAAATTTTTAAAACTATTCTGATTTTCCCAGTGAGGAATCCTACTGTATACAAACATATATCGAGACTTGCTTTTATAAATGTTTTAATAAAACTGCCAAAGTCCTCAAATGTAAAACTACTAAAGTTTAACTTGTTAGAAGTATTATATAATTTATTTGATTCAGGTTAAAAATATAAATAAGTTTTAGTCCTTAGGCATAGGAAAGGACCCTTTAAAAATCTGATTGTTATGGTTTATATGCTCATTATAGTAAATATTGAAAAATGGAAGGAAATTTAATGGCTAATTTTACCACCTAAAGAAAACTTAACAGGGTACTATCTGTATATTTTTTTACATAGTTGTGGTCTCACTGTATATTATGTGTATTATGTTTTTAAACTCTTCAGCATTATAGCATGATAAGCATCTTTGCATACTTATTTTTCATAAACATTTCAAATGACTGCATATTATTCTATTGAGTAGCTACATCATTATTTTTAATCATTCCTCTCTTGTTGAACATTTGGATTGGTTCTAAATTTTCACCACTATAGATAGTTCTGCACTGAACATCTTTTTGCATAAAGACAAAGCTTTCTCTATGTTTTTATTTAGATACTTACATAAAGAAATTTATAATTATATAAAGACATATATAAAGATATTTTTAGTTATTAAAGGTATTTAAAGAAAAAAGTTTTTTTTTCTATTTTTAAAATTATTTCTGTAAATAAACTCCCAAAAGGGAAATTATTGGGTAAAAGATTAGGAATACTATCGTTTCTGAATATATATTGCAAGTTGCTATTGACATCTTGCTTTTTAAGAGTTCTAATACCTAGGTTTTAAAAGAAATCCCCTTTTGCTGTAAGACACTAAAATACTTGGTTTGTTTTTGAGAGCTAACTTTCTTTAAATCATGTCTTTTTAAGGAGCTCCCACCTTACCTTGGGAAATTGGATGTCACATTTCAAAGAGGTAATAATTTCCATCTTCAGCTTACTCGTTTCCATTAAAGTGTATTCATTTATGTTAAGAAGCAGATATACTTGTGTGTGTTCTCTTGTCATAGTAAGTTCCAGCTGAAAGTACTGCCCTCAAAGCTTGCTCTTTTAGCCCTACGAACCTGAAACTTTGATGGGCTTCTGACCTTAGGATGATCAGACCCAAAGACTTAACTGGCTCAATCTATTTAAATCCACATACAGATAATTTAAACTCAAACACTAACTACAGGAAATCTGTATACTTTGAAACACTTCTAAAGCTTCAAATTCTGGAGTACCACTATAACTTGTAAAAATCATTTCTTATAAATATAAAAAAGAATAAATGAAAGTAAATTGAAGGGACACCTTTAAGATCCTTACTGATTCTGTAACATTTGATTCTATGTCGTTTGGCTGCACCATATTTTAAATTAATAAAGAGAAGTCTATTACCTAAATAAACCATCGATTTCCTAGTCATCTTCACTTTTTAATCACTAGCGTAGCAGCTTTTTTTTTGAGGGAATATTTCTCGCAAATATGCATGTTCCTTATCCCTGCATGTTAAAAAGAAAATATGCTACCTTGAGATACAGGTGTTGAGCAGGTGTAGGCTCCTCACTATCACCAATCTGCCTCACATTTTGAATGATTCAAATGTATACCTCAGTAAAACTACAAGACGCTACATGGCATGGACCTTGATATGGCTTGTAAATAAGTTATTAAATGTCAAGGATCTATTATTAATTGATTTTCAAAAAGAACTATAACTGCTCAGTGAACTAGATTTAAAATTGGCCAATGTAATTTTTCCTTAATATGGAAATTTTGGAAAGCCAAATAAAAATCAGAAAATTGTTTAAATTAGCTAACTCTGAAGGATGTTTAAATTTGATGGATGCTTGAGTTTACCTTCTAGGTAAGTGTGATTAAACTGTGTTGGTTTGAAGAAACCCTTTATTCATTCTTGTAATTAAGAGCATTATACTTGCCAAGTAGTACTAATACTTGTGTCCATTGTGGACTTGTGATGGTTAAGAAAATTTCAGCAGTGAAATTTTTCTTACTTTCCCTTATACAGCAAAAATCAAAACCCCCAAAGATTTAAAAAAATATATTTTGAGGAAAAAAAAGTTTAAAAATTTTCTAGTTTTGTATTTTCCAAATCATACTACTATAAAACTTTGAATATGAAGAGACCTTTGAGACCATCTAATCCTGTCTCCTCCTATTATAGATGAGGAAGCTGAGGACAAAAGATGCAAATTAACTTATCAAGGTCATACAACAAATAAATGGCAGAGCTAGGAATTGAAACTAGGTATCCTCCTTACCAGACCAGTGTTAAGCTACACCAGTGTTGAGCTACACCATACTACCTCTCCATCTGAACAGTCTCCTCAAACTAATATTAATAGCAATATTATGTACTCAAGTTTTAGACAACTGTAAAGAATAATAAACTTTTACTAATATCACATTCAACTAAAAACTGACTTTAGACTGTGTCCCAAATGTGAAGTTTACTGCATTTGAAGTAAATTAATATTTGGTACTAGATAAACTTGATTCAGATTAATCAGAAATTGTTTAGTTTTTTTCATCCTACTCTTCTGCTCAGAATCTTCCTTACTTTTCTTTAAACTAGAGAGAGACTTTCAACTTTTCGAGGAATACCATTTCGGGCTTCTTGCTCTCTTTGTAGTTCACAACTTTAATGGAGACGTAATTAAGTGTTTTCTTTTAAAATGCGCTTTGATGTGTCACAGACCACATTAAGTAAATGTGAGCAGTCTTCCCTGGGGGGAGGGGAACTAGAGGCTTGGGGGAGGAGCTTAAGCTCCAGCTGCTATCCAAATTCAGCAACCGGGCCCAAGTCCCTGGTGTGGTGGTGCCGCCGCAGGACACCGTCTAGGTACAGACACCACTCACTTGTTTGCTTGGCAGAAGGCCACTCACGTAAGTGGCAGCAGGGGATGGAAGCAGAGAACGGGGGCAGCTATCCCCTGCCACAGGCTCAAGCTTTTTATACGTTTCTATTTCAACAAGTGATTGTGAATGAGCAACACATGCCGGCAAAAGTTTCAGTCCCAGCTCCTGCTCAGGAACCTGTACGAGAAACTCCAAAAGGAAGGAAAAGAAAACCCAGAAAAACAGAAACAAAAAAAAACGTGCTAAGCCAAAAAAATCTGACAAGTCCACAAAAACAAAAGAAAAACCAGAGAAAAGTACAGGTACATTTAAAGTGAAAAGTAGACCGTTTTATTTTTCAGAAGCTGAACTTTTGACCAAGACTGTCCCTGATATTTTGACCTGCAATCTGAACCTTGTGATTACTGGCATAAACCCAGGACTGATGGCTGCTTGCAAAGGGCATCATTACCCTGAACCTGGAAACCGTTTCTGGAAGTGTCTTCTTATGTCAGGGCTGAGTGAGTTCCAACTGAATCATGTGGGTGATCATACTTTACCAGGAAAGTATGGTGTTGGATTTACCAACAAGGTGTAAAGGACAACACCAGGCAGCAAGGATCCTTCCAGTAAAGAATTTCTGGTGCAGAAATTAGAGAAATATCTGCCATGAATAGCAGTGTTTAATGGAAAATATATTTATGAAATTTTTAGTAAAGAAATTTTTGGAGTAAAGGTTAAGAATTGAGGCTTCAACCCCATGAGATCCCAGACACAGAAATTCTCTGCTATGTTATGCCATCATCCAGTGTAAGATGTGCTCAGTTTCCTGGATCCCAGGACCAAGTTCATTCTACATAAGCTGAAGGACTTAAGAGATCAGTTGAAAGGGATTGAATGAAACACAGACGTTCAGGAGTCGCAATATACATTTGACTTACAGCTTGCCCAAAAAGATGCAAGGAAGATGGCTGTTAAGGAACTAAAATACGATCCGAGTTGAGAAACAGCATATGGTGGTGCTAGTGGGGAAAACCCATACATTAGTGAACCATGCAGCTTCTCTTCAAATGGACTAACAGCTGACATGGCACAGTTAAGTGGAGAATCAACTTTCAGTGACATTCCAAATGGGCAATGGATGACTCAGTCATTTACAGACCAGATTCCAGACTTCAGTAATTGTGGGATGCAAGAACAGGAAGAAGGAAACCATGCTTAAGAATAGTGTTTCTCCCTTTTTAGGTTCTAAAGAATTGGGGTAGCCGGTGGTGGATACCTGAAACTATCAAACTACAACCCAGAACCTATGAATCTCAGAGACAATTGTATAAAAATGTAGCTTATGAGGGGTGACAATGGGATTGGGAAAGCCATAAGGACCACACTCCACTTTGTCTAGTTTATGGATGGATGAGTAGAAAAATAGGGGAAGGAAACAAACAAACAAACAGACAAAGGTACCCAGTGTTCTTTTTTACCTCAATTGCTCTTTTTCACTTTAATTATTATTCTTGTTATTTTTGGGTGTGTGCTAATGAAGGTGTCAGGGATTGATTTAGGTGATGAATGTACAACTATGTAATGGTACTGTGAACAATCGAATGTACGATTTGTTTTGTATGACTGCGTGGTATGTGAATATATCTCAATAAAATGAAGATTAAAAAAAAAAGAATAGTGTTTCTCGTCGCTGTTTAAATGCTGCAGTTTTAATGCAGTTGTCAAGAAGTGGACCTCATTTCACTAGCTGAAGAGTTTTATTAGCATTTTACTCTAGTGGTATAATCATAGTACAGAACCATTGAGTGGTAGAATCAACTATGGGAACTTTGTAGTTTGGAATAAGAAAGTAGGGTTTTTTTGTAAATGAGTTTTGTATTTGAATTAACCATCATTTACAGTTTTTATAAACTGTAATTTTTTTTCATAAACTATATTTTGTTTATGAAAAAATGTATTTTCTTTTGGGAGTCATTTTTAATCTGTAATTTTAAAGTGCAACAATCTGAATATTTATAGTTGATCCTTAACTGTGCATAAATCTAGATGCACTGTTATCCCTTTTATGCCTAAGAAGGACATGATAATAAGAATTGCCACTGGTAAAGAGACAAATGTGTTGGTTTTCATATATAAAGTTAACCCTCAGTGGAGCCTCATTTGGTAGTTTTTAGAGGTGTGTCATGGGTTCTTTGAGTCATATTCACACTCAGACCTCTTTGCTTTACCAATGGCCAACATTTGTGAGAGATGCTTAGTATTAGAAACATAGAATATGGCCTTGCTTCAGGAAAGCTAAATTGATCTTCCCTAACAGTGTACTGAACCCTGACTTTGGCTTCCTCATCCCTGTGTGTTTATCCTCTAGAATTAACTAGACTATTCTGATGGGAAGGTAAGCTCCAGGGAATGCAGTAGACCTTTTAAATTTTGACACGTCATCTGTGCTTTACTTGAGAAACATAAATTTGGTAGGGAAGAAACTATCTCAATATCTATCACTATTCTGATTTTATCCTCCTTGGCATTATGGATGTGACATGGGAAGTGATAAAAATGAACTTGAAAGCAGAGCAACAAGATACTGGAGTTGTTTGATGATCTTATTTAAACTGGGGCTTTATGTATGTGAAATGTACATAAAGTAAATAATACAGAATTCTTTTTGCTAAGTAAATCTAATAAGCAGACAATTTTAAAAATCCTTTCTCTGCGTCATTTGAGTTCGTTACTGTGGGCTAAGTGAACCTTGTAGAAAGGGTAGTTTAAAGTTTGTACCTCTGTGATTTTCTAATGCATTTTCCGTGGTGCTACAAATAGTCCAGAACTACTAAGTCTGGTGAGTATTCAGAAATGCTATTTGCATTCACTCCTAATGAATCTGAATATTCTGATTTCATACATACCCCAGGAAGGCATGCTGTTTTTTTTCAATATGAAAATATTTATGAAGTGGTTTGTTGTTTTTTTCCAGGAAGTTATATGGCCTGTTTTTTTTCTTTATAACAAATTCTTGTTGTGAACTTAACATGCTTTTTAGTTGTGGCTATGATGGAATTCTTTTTTCATTAAGTCTAGGTCAAGCTGTGTAAAAGTGACTTGTTATTTAAATGTTGTACTGAACTGCTGTTTACATGTACGTTTTCTGTGGGTGTTTTAAAGTACCTTGCATCAGGGATTAGAAGCAATCAAATTATTTTTTCATGGGACTATGTAAGGCATGTAATTAGTTATTGCTTTGGTATATAATCATTAAAGCTTTACAATAGAATTTTTGAGTGGGGAAAATTCTCTTTAAATTATGATGGACTCTCACTTGAGAATAAGGTTGAAGATTTTTGAAGCAAACAGTAATGGTGTTTTTCATTAAATGTGACCAAAGTGTAGTGAATGTTGATTTATCCTGTATATGACAGGCTAATACTTCAATTAAATAATATTGGAAAAATTTTTAAATTCTTTTGAAAGTCTGATTGTTTTTACAATAAAAAATATTAAGAGCAAGAAAAAGAATCAAATATCTAGGAATTAACTTAACCAAAGATGTAAAAGGACCTGTACGCAAAAAACCACAAAACATTGCTAAAAGAAATCAAAGAAGACCTAAACAAATGGAAAGACATTCCGTGTTCATGAATTGGAAAGCTAAGTGTTGTTAAGATGTCATTTCTGCCCAAATTGATCTATAGATTCAATGCAATACCAATAAAAATTCTATCAACCTACTTTGCTAAAATGGAAAAGCTAATTACCACATTTATTTGGAAGGGAAAGCACCTAAAATAGCCAAAAAACATCTTTAAAAAAAAGAATGAAGTGGTAGGACTCACACTTCCTATCTTTAAAGCATATTATAAAACCACAGTGGTCAAAACAGCGTGATACTGGCATAAAGATAGACATACATATTGGTCAATGGAATTGAGTTGAGAATTCAAGAATAGACACTCAGGTCTATGGTCAATTGATTTTTTTTTTTTTTTCATTTTTATTGAGATTGTTCAGATACCATACAATTATCCAGAGATCCAAAGTGTACAATCACTTGCCCCTGGGTACCCTCATACAGCTGTGCATCCATCACACTTAATTTTTGTTCAATTTTTAGAAACTTTTCATTACTCCAGACAAGAAATAAAGTGAAAGATGAAAAAAGAAAAAAAGAAAAGGAAACTCTAATCCTCCCCTATCCCTAACCACCCCTCCTCAATTGTTGACTCATAGTATTGATATAGTACATTTGTTACTGTTTATGAATAAATGTTGAAATGCTACTAACTGTAGTATATTGTTTGTAATAGGTATATAGTTCTTTCCTATATGCCCCTCTATTATTAACTTCTAATTGTATTGTCATACATTTGTTCTGGTTCATGGAAGCGATTTCTAGTATTTGTACAGTTGATCATGGACATTGCCCACCATAGGATTCAGTTTTATACATTTCCATCTTTTGACCTCCAACTTTCCTTCTGGTGACATATATGACTCTGAGCTTCCCCTTTCCACCTCATTCACACACCATTCGGCATTGTTAGTTATTCTCACATCTTGCTACCAACACCCCTGTTCATTTCCAAACATTTAAGTTCATCCTAATTGAACATTCTGCTCATACTAAGCAACCACTCCCCATTCTTAAGCCTCCTCCTATATCTTGGTACTTTATATTTTATGTCTATGAGTTTACATATTGTAATTAGTTCCTATCAGTGAGACCCTGCAATAATTGTCCTAATGTGTCCGGCTTATTTCACTCAGTATATTGCCCTCGAGGTTTTGTCATCAACCCATTTTTTTTAATATGGTTTTGTTCACTCACCATACATTCTATCCCAAGTAAATAATCGATGGTTTTCTACATGGTCATACATTTATGTGTTCACCACCTTCACCACTGTCTATATAAGGGCATCTACATTTCTTCCACAAGGCAGGAGGCAGAGTCAAAGAAGGTAGAGAGGCAAAAGAAAGAGGAAAAAAAAAATGACAGCTAGGAAGCAGCAAAAGGAAAAATAACCTTAAAGTAGAATAAAGAATCAGACAATACCACCAATGTCAAGTGTCTAACATGCCTCCCCTATGCCCCCTCTTATCTGTATTTACCTTGGTATATCACCTTTGTTACATTAAAGGAAGCATAATACAATGATTCTGTTAGTTACAGTCTCTAGTTTATGCTGATTGCATCCCTCCCCGAATGCCTCCCCATTTTTAACACCTTGCAAGGTTGACATTTGCTTGTTCTCCCTCGTAAAAGAACATATTTGTACATTTTATCACAATTGTTGAATACTCTAGATTTCACCAAGTTACACAGTCCCAGTCTTTATCTTTCCTCCTTTCTTGTGGTGTCCTCACATGCTCCCCACCTTCCTCTCTCAACCGTATTCATAGTTACCTTTGTTCAGTGTACTTACATTGTTGTGCTACCATCTCCCAAAATTGTGTTCCAAACCACACACTCCTGTCTTCTATCACCCTGTAGTATTTCCTGTAGGACAGGTGTCTTGTTCACAAAGTCTCTCATTGTCTGTTTGTCAGAAAATATTTTGAGATCTCCCTCATATTTGAAGGACAGCTTTGCTGGATACAGGATTCTTGGTTGGCGGTTTTTCTCTTTCAGTATCTTAAATATATCACACCACTTCCTTCTTGCCTCCATGGTTTCTGCTGAGAGATCCGCACATAGTCTTATGAAGCTTCCTTTGTATATAATGGATCGCTTTTCTCTTGCTGCTTTCAGGATTCTCTCTTTGTCTTTGACATTTGATAATCTGATTATTAAGTGTCTTGGCGTAGGCCTATTCAGATCTCTTCTGTTTGGAGTATGCTGCGCTTCTTGGGTCTGTAATTTTATGTCTTTCATAAGAGATGGGAAATTTTCCTTAATTATTTCCTCTATTATTGCTTCTGCCCCCTTTCCCTTCTCTTCTCCTTCTGGGACACCAATGATACGTACATTATTGTACTTTGTTTCATCCTTGAGTTCCCGGAGACGTTGCTCATATTTTTTCATTCTTTTCTCCATCTGCTCCTTTGTGTGTAGGCTTTCAGGCGTTTTGTTCTCTAGTTCTTGAGTGTTTTCTTCTGCCTCTTGAGATCTGCTGTTGTATGTTTCCATTGTGTCTTTCATCTCCTGTGTTGCGCCCTTCATTTCCATAGATTCTACTAGTTGTTTTTTTGAACTTTTGATTTCTGCCGTATAGATGCCCAGTGATTCCTTTACAGCCTCTATCTCTTTTGCAATATCTTCTCTAAACTTTTTGATTTGATTTAGCATTAGTTGTTTCAATTCCTGTTTCTCAGTTGAAGTGTACGTTTGTTCCTTTGACTGGGCCATAACTTTGTTTTTCTTAGTGTAGGTTGTAATTTTCTGTTGTCTAGGCATGGTTTCCTTGGTTATCCAAATCAGGTTTTCCCAGACCAGAACAGGCTCAGGTCCCAGAGGGAAGAAATATTCAGTATCTGGTTTCCCTGCGGGTGTGTCTTAGAAAATTGCTCCACCCTGTGATGCCTCGGGTCACTGTGCTTTCCTGCCCAGCAGGTGATGCCTGTTAGCCTATAATTCTTGACTGGTGTGAGGAGGTATGGCCGTGTTCCCCCAGGCTCTGGGGCCTGGTTCTGAATGGAAAGGGCCCCACCCCTTTCCTCTTAGAGAAGATAGACCCCCCAGGTGGAGGTCTCATTATCATTTTCAGTGGTCTCTCTCTCTGTTTGTGCTGTCTCCACCCTTCCCAGAGTCACAGCCCTGGAGACTGAAACTGACTGGGGCTTCTTCCCACTGAGCCGAAAAAGAAACAGATAGTCCCCTTCAGACCCAGTCCAAGGCAACCTTCCGGCTCTCCAAGGTCAGTCGTCACCCAAAGCCTCTGTCTGTTTTTTGGGGATGCGTACCTGTAGTAAGCAGTTCACACTCGCTACTTAAAACCCCAGTTGGAGCTCAGCTGAGCTGTATTCGCTTGCTGGGAGAGAGCTTCTCTCTGGCACCATGAGGCTTTGCAGCTCGGGCTATGGAGGAGGGGGTCTCATGACTTGGATCCGCAGGTTTTACTTACAGATTTTATGCTGTGTTCTCGGGCATTCCTCCCAATTCAGGTTGGTGTATGATGAGCGGATGGTCTCGTTTGTCCCCCCGCAGTTATTCTGGATTATTTACTAGTAGTTTCTGGTTTTTTGTAGTTGTTCCAGGGGGACTACTTAGCTTCCACTCCTCTCTATGCAGCCATCTTGCCCCGCCTCCAGTCAATTGATTTTTGAAAAGGCTCCCAAGTCCACTCAACTGGGACAGAACAGTCTCTTCCATAAATGGTGCCAGGAGAACTAGATATCCATATCCAAAAGAATGAAAAAGGATCCCTATCTCACTCCCCACACAAAACTTAATTCAAAATGGATCAAAGACCTAAATATAAGAGACAGTACCATAAAACTCTTATAAGAAAATGAAGAGAAACATCTTCACGATCTAGTGATAGGTGGTAGTTTCCTAGACCTTACACATAAAGCACAAGCAACGAAAGAAAAAAATAGATAAATGGGACTTCCTCAAACTGAATACTTATGTACTCCAAAGGACTTTGTCAAAAGGGTGAAAAGACCGCCGATTCAATGGAAGAAAATATTTGGAAGCCACATATCCCGAATATACAAAGAAATCCTACAACTCAGCAATAAAAAGACAAACAACCCAATTTAAAAAAGGGCAATAGACATTTTTCCAATAAGGAGATACAAATTGGTAAAAAAAAAAAAAAAAAAACACATGAAAAGATGCTCGCGTTCACTAGCTCTTAGGGCAATGCAAATCAAAACCATGATGAGATATCATTTCACACCTATTTGAATGGCCACTGTTAAACAAATAGGAAACTGCAAGTGTTGGAGAGGATGTGGAGAAATAGGAACACTTATTCACTGCTGGTGGTAATATGAAATGATATTGCCACTGTGGAGGACAGTTTGGTGGTTCCTCAGGAAGCTAAGTATAGAGTTGCCCTAAGACTCAGCTGTCCCACCATTTGGCAAATACTTGGAAGATCTGAAAGCAGTGACATGAACAGACATTTCATAGCAGCATTATTCACAATTGCCAAAAGATGGAAACAATCCAAGTATCCATCAACCCAGGAATGGATTAACAAAATGTGGTATATTTATACAATGGAATATTACTCAGCAATAAGAAGGAATGAAGTCCTGAAGTATGCAATAACATGGAAGAACCATGAAATAAGTCAGACGCAAAAGGACAAATATTGTATGATCTCACTAAAATAAGCTGATTGTACTATGTAAACTCACAGACAGAGAATCTAGAATGTAGGTTAACCAGGAGATAAAATGAGTCTAGAGAATGGAAAGCGGTTGCTTTAAGATGTGCAGAATTTTTAAGTAGGTTGAATTTAAATGAGTGGAAGTGGATAGAGGTGACTCTTTGACTGCTAATTTAATTTTTCCACACTTAGAAGCTAACAAAAGTTTTTACTTAGGACAATGCTGGCCAATAGAACTCTCTGCAATGATGGAAATGTCCTGTATCAAGTAAGCAAGATAGCTAATAACAAACCCTTTCATTAACACTTTTTATGTTCCTTTATTACATTTCTTTTTGTTAGAATGTCTAAATCAATTATTGGGAATATAATTAACAGTGCTGAACTGTTTGTGAGTGTGGTTAATAAGGGAAGTTTAGAGTCAAATATATCACCAGAAGGAAAGCCAGAGGTTAAAACATGGGAATGTATAACTCAGTAAACCTTGTGGTGGATGATGACTGTGATATAGAAATATAGAAAGTTTCCTCCATGAACTAGAAAAAATGTATGACACTGTTACAAGGAGTTAATATTAGAGTGTTATATGGGGGGAAAATGTACCTATTGCAGACTGTGGACTTTAGTTAACAGTAATATCTTAATGTTTTTTCATCAACAATGACAAATGCACTACACCAATGCTAAAGATCAATGATAGGGAGAGAGAAAGGGGCCTAGGATGTTTTGGATTTTCTATTTTTTTTCTTTTTTCTTTTTTTTCCTGGAGTAATGAAAATGTTCTAAAATTGATTGTGGTGATGAGTGCACAACTATGTGATGATACTGTGAACCATTGATTGCATACTTTGGATGGATTGTATAGTATGTGAATATATTTCAATAAAATTGCATTAAAAAAGAAAAAAAAATTAAGAATGGTTATCTTTAAATTGAAGGCCTTTTCTGTGTAAGGCTTATCAGTATTCTTTTCCCTTTACCTGAGAACAGTTTACCTTCTGTTACATTTAACATGTAGAATAATATACATAGTGAAAACCATAAAAATTTTTGAGTATTTGATTTTTTCAGACATTCATGTGTTAAAAATGTAGTAGTTCTACAGAAGACAAGACTATCAATCTGTTAAAAAAAATTCGTATGTGGAAAATAAAGTTGAGAATATTTGATTTAGACATTTTAACAAAAAGAAGTAAATGTAATGAAGGAACATAAAAAGTGTTAATGATCTCGCTAAAATAATACAATAACATAATAACATAATACATAAAATCATACAATAACATAACATAAAAAGTGTTATTAGCTATTTCGCTTACTTGAATAGCCTTTTTTCATGGAAAATACATAAGATGGATAATCTGGAGTTGATTTATATAGTTGATGATAATTATTTTGAAGTTCTAGCATTCTGTAGGGACCACTTCACTAATTCCATTTCTCAGCCAGTCCCATGGCATATTCCTTGCCTGTCATTCCTGTTTTTCTGTTGTTTTCCTCTTTCTGCTTTTTACTTTCCCATTTCCCAGCTGATTATCCTCTGCCTAGAACAATACTGGGGACAAACTTCTCTTTCTCCACTCATTTTCTACATTCTATGCTGGCTTCAGGCATCCTAATTTAAATATCTTCAAATTGCTTTGGCACACATTTTTATTTTCTTAGCACACATGTTAATTTCTTTGTTCCGCTATTACTAGATGTAATATTATTGCTTAATATGTCATTTAACTACTTCAAAGCTGGTTCTGACTCTTTGGCCTTTCTAAGTTGATCCTTGTGTACTACATCTTACTTGCATGTGAATAGCTACTGACCCATGGTAATTCTCTTTAACTGCTAATTTAATTTTTCCACACTTGGAAGCTAACAAAAATTTTTACTTAGGACATTGCTGGCCAGTAGAACTCTCTGCAATGATGGAAAAGTCCTGTGTCTATTCATTATGATAGCCAATAGTTATTTGTGGCTTTTGAGCACTTAAAATATGGCTAGTGCAACTGAGGAACTGAATTTTTAATTTTAATTAATTTACATTGAAATATCCCTACGTGGATATTGAACTGTGCAGAATTGTAATATTGTGTTCAGCCATCTTAGGTTATAAATTACAGATATCAGCTTAAACTAGCTTAAAGCAAAAAAAAGGGGGGGTGGTTTTATTGTTTCATGTAACTGGACAGGATGATGATGGTAGATCTGACGTCAAATTACTGGATCCAGGGGCACAAAAAAGTACTTTTTTTTTTGCTTCATATCTTGGTTCTGCTTCTCTAGGTGTCTTGGTTTTATCCTCTTCTAATTCAGATGAATCTTATCCATGCGATAGGGAACCATGGTCACTGATATCCTTCCTACACTCTGATTCCAGAGGCAGTCAGTCCTTATGGGCTTCAAGAAAAAAGTCCAGGGAAAGATACTGATAGGCCCACCTTGGGACATGGTGCTCATCTTGAGACATTCCCTATGGACATAGACATGTGGACATAGCCAGACCTAGCTCATATGCCTACTCCTGAGGGTGAAGGAGAGCAGTACTGCGATTGACAGCACAATTAGAACAATGTAGAATAAGGGAAATACAGTTTTCCAAGGGAAGGAAGGATACTGGGAAGTAAAAGCATTAGCCACCACAAACATAATTTTTTACAGCTCAACCCTTTCAACTTTAAATGTTAGAAACCCATCTCAAGATAGTTTAAACAAAAACATCAATTTATTCATTTTCATAACTAGAAAGTCCAGGGTTATACATCTGCAAGCATGACTCATTCTAGTCCGAGTGGTAATTGGTCTCTCTCTGTCTCTCATTTCTTGGTTCCGCTTTTCTTCTGTGTCTGGTTTATTCTCAGGCATATCATCTCCACATGGAGATGAACCTCTGTGAAAGAATCAAGTGTGTGCCTGAATCTAATCAGCTGAGGATTTCAGGAAACCAGGCCTTCTCTCCCAGTATCCATATTGTTCTGCCCCAAAGTGTCTCAGAGGTGTCATGTAATTACTTTGTGGCCAGGGAAGCAGAACCAGATAGTTGACAGCTTCATCAGAATGACCTGTAGCCCCATCAGAATTATGGGGAGTAGGGAAAAGGCAATAGGAATAGAATATGGAACAGACAAAACAGTAACAGGTTTTTCCTTTCATTTATTTGCCGCTTTTCAGTTGACCCCTTATAATTAATGTAATTTTCTGACGTAGATTTACTTACTTTTTTTTTGGTATACATCTTTGTTTTGATATGCCATACAATAAGGATGGAATAAAGGATTTTTCACTATTTAGTTCTTCACAGATTAGTGGAATTTAAGTTTGAGATGGAAGGAGAAATTTTACAATACAATATGTAGAGTATATATAACTATATAAATGATTAGAGGCAAAAGGGACTAGAAAAACAGTAAAGATAGTAATCTTCAGGAAATATAAAGAATGACTTAAATACCCTTCTAAATTTTCCACAACTCTTGATTTCTTTTAATAAATACATTGACATAATTCTCAACACTTCACCGAATTAGCATGTGTTTCCCTTGCCTGAACATATATCCTCAATCACTGATAAATTTAATGATAATAAAATAGCGAAACTTTAAAAACAATCTCAGTATGCACTGGTAAGGGAATGGTTAAATTAAAATAATTAAATTATACCTAGCTAGTCAAACAAGTATTTTAGTCTTTTAAAATCATAAAAATAGAATAAGATTGGAGGATTATGTCAATGTCAGTATTATGGTTGTGATATTGTACTATAGTTTTGCAAGAGCTTACTATTGAGGAAACTGTGTAAAAGGTACACAGATCGCTCTGTATTAGTTCTTACAACTGCATTTGAATCTGTAGTAAACCTCAAAATAAAAAATTTAATTAAAATTAAAAAAAAATCAATTGTAAACACAGTATCAGCATGAAAATTTTTATTTTCCTTATATAAGATGGGGTTTAAATTTGTAGGCACACTACATTACAGCTATTGTATATTAAATTATGCATAGGTAAAAAGTAGAGGAAGTACACTAAATGGTTACAATGGTTATGTCTAAGTTGAGGGATTTGGGATGATTTTTCTTTTCTTTATACTTTTCATCATTTTGTAAATGTCTTGCAATGAATGTATACTATAACTTTTCTAATCATTAAAAAAATAAAGGTTGTCTTTTAAAAATACATTTTAAAATCTTCCTTTCTCAGCATGCCAATGTGAAGGAAAAGATAACCGAATTCCCTTACTGAAGGAAGTTTTTGAGGCCTTTCCTAACACTCCCATTAACATCGATATCAAAGTCAACAACAGTGTGCTGATTAAGAAGGTACTTGAGGCATTGGCTCCTCTGGGTCTGTTGCATCTGTTTTCACAAACTAAGACTAGAGTAGGTGACTGCGTAGATTGATAATGTTTAAGGAAATGTGATACTCTATAGAGATACATACTGTTCGAAATAATGATCTGGTAGAAGAGATCACTGCAGGAAAACCTGTTTTCAGAGTGAGTTATGTTGCAGTCAAGGACAAAAGTGAACTTTTGGCATTTAAATAATTTACTTCTAGCTTAACTACAAGTTTAACTTGTTTCATTTGTAGTTAGTTAATGTCAAATTTCTAAATAGTTGCAATTCTATCAAATATATTGTACAATGGTAAAATGTATATAATTTCTTATAGTTCAAAAAATAATCTGAATTTACAAATTATATTGGTTCTTCCTAAATTTTATACTGTTCACTGGCAGACAGTCGATTGTAATCCATTGTTAAGTGAAATTGATGTAATTGAATTAACAAATAGACATGTATAAACTTTTGAATTTTCACATGTAGGTTTCAGAATTGGTGAAGCAGTATAAACGAGAACACATAACAGTGTGGGGTAATGCCAGTTATGAAATTGTAGAAAAGTGCTACAAAGAGGTAAGCTTCAAAAAAGACACAGAATGATCTATCTTTTTTGTTGTTATTGTGTATCTATAGATGATAGATTAATTAAAGTTTTTTTTTTTTATTACCTTATTTGATAGCCTTGATACAAAGGCAGATGGCCCTGGGTGAAAGCAACTAGCCAGAAGTTTAATAGAGATAATGGATCTAATGGATCTGGAACTTACATTTTTTTTTTTAATTCAGTTTTATTGAAATACAGTCACACACTATACAATCATCCATGGTATACAATCCACTGTCCACAGTATGATAACATAGTTATGCATTCATCACCACAATCTATCTCTGAACATTTTCCTTACATCAGAAAGAACCAGAACAAGAATAAAAAATAAAAGTGAAAAAAGAACACCCAAATCATCCCCCCATCGCACCCCATTTGTCCTTTAGTTTTTATCCCCATTTTTCTACTCATCCATACACTAGATAAAGGGGGTGTGATCCACAAGGTCTTCACAATCACGCTGTCACTCCTTGTAATCTACATTATTATATAATTGTCTTCAGAAGTCCAGACTACTGGGTTGGAGTTTGGTAGTTTCAGGTATTTACTTCTAGCTAGTCCAATACATTAAAACCTAAGACGTGTTATCTATATAGTGCATAAGAATGTCCACCAGAGTGACCTCTCGACTCCATTTGGAATCTCTCAGCCACTGAAACTATTTCGTCTCATTTTGCATCCCCCTTTTGGTCAAGAAGATACTCTCAGTCCCACGATGCCGGGTCCACATTCGTCCCCGGGAGTCATATTCTGCGTTGCCAGGGAGATTTACACCCCTGGGAGTCGGGTCCCACATAGGGGGGAGGGCAGCGAGTTCACCTGTCGAGATGGCTCAGTTAGAGAGAGAGAGGGCCACATCTGAGCAACAAAGAGGTACTCAGTGGGAGACTCTTAGGCACAATTATATGCAAGTTTAGACTCTCCTTTGCAGTAATGAGCTTCATAAGGGCAAATCCCATGATCGAGGGCTCAGCACATCAAACTGCCAGTCCCAATGTTTGTGACAACATCAACACCAGTCCAGGTGAGGATGTCCAACACATCCGCACCCTCCCCCAGATCCTCGGGGCTGGGGAGGGGGAGGCTATAAATATATTTTTTATTATCTGCCCAAATTACTCTGGGATGTGACTATTTCACTCCAGCCTATACTAACCTACCATATCTCACTTCCTATTCAAAGTTCCATGCAATTGTGGTGTTTGAACAAATCGACTGTAGAGTTGTACCATTTAGAAAATTTAGATCCTGTACCAAATAGATATCTCCTCCCTTGGTCTCATATGGAAGTTGAAGTTTTAAAACACAATCAGTTTCAACCTTTACCCTTTGGCCTGGCTTGCCCTGGTCTTAATCAGACCCGCTTCATTCATATCACTAATTGAAGTCTGGACTCTTTTCCAGCTTTTTTTTTTTTTTTTTAACAGTGGCTGTATGCACTAATACTGACATTCATATCTGCCAAGCTCTAGCTCTGAGTTTCAGGTGTCTCAGAGATGTGCATTGTTCCAGAGACCAATCAGGTTATACGCTAGGGGATCAGCATCTCAAAGTTTAGAGATAGGCATTACAATTCAGGGATAGAGTTAACTGCTGTAAGAGCTTACAATCTAGGGACTATTACAATTATTATGTCCACGTTAGGCTCTGTGGAACTTACATTTTAAGTTCAATGTAATTGGAGTGGTTCACAGAATTATTGTTTTCACACAATAATATTTATTAACTGTTTACCAACATTTTATTATGTGCATTATAAAACAAAATTATTCCTGTATTTGAATGTCTATTCCTTGTCAAGTAATTAAATTTATTGTGTAATTTTGAATTAAGGAACAGGATTGATCCCCCAACTCGATAACCCAAGCTTCTCTTAACCATACCCCCTAAAAAGACTTAATCATATTAAGCCAGGATCATAATTAATGGGTAGTATATAAGAACAAGACCATTCCACCCCCTGAAAATTTTCTGGTTAAGAAAATGTCTATAAAAATTAATTTTGACGTATTTTGAAATGGTATGACAAACTCCATATCTTAGCAATATGGTCAGCTAAGAGAATCTGAAATTTAAAATGTAAAAAAATCTTAAGTACTGAAGACTTTCTTTTTGGAATTCAAGTGATAGTGCAAAAGAAACAGAATTCAAGTGATAGTGAAGAGAAGCAATTCTCAAATACAAAGTATCCTTGGTAAGGCCTGCCTTCCTAGCAAAGAAGGCAAAAACATATTTCCGAGATCAATCAGCACTATTACAATGCAAAGAATGATTGAGACCCTTATAAAGGCAAGGAAATTTTATTTATGTGCAGCAAGTGCCGTGATATCCCAAAGTAGCTTGGGAAAAAAAAGGAGAAAGCAGAGCAATCACTCAAATGAGTGACTTCATAACTTAGGACTAAGACTTTTCCATAAGTGGTCAGTGTCTGATGACATGCGCAAATTAATGGGGGTTAAAAATGTAAACTGGATAAGGGTTGTAGTTTAATTGTACCATAATGTACCAATGTCAATTCCTGATTTTGATACTGTACTATAGTTACAACAGATGTCACTATTTGGGAAATTACATTTTAAGTATAGAGTACAAAGGACTCTATGCTATTTTTGCAACTTCCTGTGAGTCTATAATTATTTCAAAATGAAAACTTCACTTTTGATCCAGAATCACACAACTTTTCCCTTGATTCACATATTTCTCCAAAAGTCTCTGGCTTTCTGTCATTTTAGAATAAAAACTCCAAAATTTTCAGCAATAATTTTCAAACATCACAATAAGATTGTGTTCCAGTTTACTAAAGCTGCCAGAAATGCAATATTCCAGAAATGGATTGGCTTTTACAATGGGGGTTTATTAGTTCACAAATTTACAGTTCTGAGGCCACAGAAGTGTCCCAAATAAGGCATCAACAAGAGGATACCTTCACTGAAGAAAGGCCGATGGCAACTGGAACACTTCTGTCATCTGGGAAAGCACGTGGCTGGCATCTGCTGGTCCCTTGTTCCTGGGTTCTGGTTTCAAAATGCCTTTCTCCTTAGTCTTTGGGTTTCTGTCTCTCTCAGCTTCTCTCTCTCAGCTCCTGTGCAACCTTGCTTGTTCTCCCAGGGTTTTTCTCTCTAAGCATCTGGGTCTGTGTCAGCTCTTAGCTCTCTTAAGGACTCCAGTAAACTCATCAAGACCCACCTTAAATTGGCAGGGGTCACACCTTCGTGGAAATAATCTAATCAAAAGGTCTCACCCACAGTTGGGTGGGTCACATATCCATGGAAACAACCTAATTAAAAGATTCCACCCATAATAAATGTGCACCCACAAGATTGTATTAAAAGAATATGGCTTCTTTGGGGGACATAACAGATTCAAACCAGCCCAGATTGTCTCAACAGTATTTTGCATTTGTGTTGTCAACATGCTGTATAATTAAATTATGCACTTTAACAATTCTTAGAGTATAAATTATAATAATTTTATGTTAGTCTTTTAAATCTCAGATGCTAGAAACTAAAAATATAAAAATAAAAGATAGGGAGGGAGCACACCGCAATGGTGGGAAAACATGTGGCCTTTATTCTCACTTAATGACTTTATTTCTTCGTACTTAGTGCAGTGGTTCTTAAACTTGGCTATATGTTGGAATTATCCAAACAGTTTTAAAAAATACTAATGCCTGAGCCCCATCCTGGATATTCTGATTTAATAGATATGGGTTGTGGCCAGTAGTTAAACATTTACCAACATACCACTCCTGCTCCTGCCGCCCCACCACCAGCCTTACATAGCTCTTCAGAAGTATTGATTAGTGTTTTTAGTGCTCTGGTTCCAAAATTGTTTAAGTTTTTTTTTAATTCAGTTTTATTGAGATATATTCACATATCCTACAATCATCCACAGTGTACAATCAGTTGTTCATAGTACCATCATATAGTTGTGCATTCATCACCAGAATCAATTTTTGAACATTTTCCTTACTCCAAAAAAGTTAAAAAAAGAATAAAAATAAAAGTTAAAAAGAATACCTAAAGCATTCCATCCCCCCCAATCCCACCCTATTTTTCATTTAATTTTTGTCCCCATTTTCTATTCATCTGTCCATACACTCGATAAAGGGAGTGTGAGCCACAAGATTTTCACAATCACACAGTCGCACTGTGTAAGCTACATAGTTATACAATTGTCTTCAAGATTCAAGGCTACTGGGTTGCAGTTTGACAATTTCAGGTATTTCCTTTTAGCTGTTCCAATACACTAAAAACTAAAAAGGGATTTCTGTATAGCGCATAAGAATGCCCTCCAGAGTGGCCTCTCAACTCCATTTGAAATCTTTCAGCCACTGAAACTTTATTTTGTTTCATTTCTCTTCCCCCTTTTGGCCACATCTGAACAACAAAGAAGTTCTCTGGGGGAGACTCTTAGGCACAATTATAAGTAGGCTTAGTCTCTCCTTTGCAGTAACAGGCTTCATTAGGGCAAGCCCCAAGATCGAGGGCTCAACCTACTAAATTGGTAGTCCTCAATGTATGTGAGAATATCAGTAATAACCCAAGTAGGGAAGTCCAACATTTCTGCATTTTTCCCCAGTTCCTCAGGGGGGTCCTATAAATACATTTTTAGTCTGCCCAAATTACTTTGGGGTATATCAGGATTTCACACTAACCTGTACAAACCTACCAGTTCTCACTTCCTATTCAAAGTAAACTCCATGTAATTATGGTGTTTCAATAAGCTGACCATACAAGTTAAATTATTTAGTGTGCTACAGAAAATACAGATCCTGTACCAAATAAACATCTATTCCCTTGGTCTCACACAGAAGTTGAAGTTTTAAACACTGTCTATGTTGTCCTTTCCTCTTTGGCCTGATTTGCCTTAATCCTAACCAGATTCACTTCATTCATCTCTTTAATTGAAGTCTGAACTCCTTCAATTTTTTTTAACAGTTGCTGTATGAGGTAATACTGACATTCATTACTGCTGAGCTCTAGCTCTGAGTTTCAGGTATCACAGAGATACCCAAAGTTCCAGGTTATACACAAAGAGTTCAGCATCTCAGAATTTGGAGATAACCATTACAACTCAGCAATAGATGTGACTGCTGTAAGAGCTTACAATCTAGGGACCATTATGATTAGCATTCACTTGATGAGCTGTGCTCTAAGATTCAATTCTCAGAGTTTACACATTATATTTAGTCCATACTAGTGGGGCATTATTATGTTTGTCTTTTCGTTTCTGGCATACTTCACTCAAAATACTCTCCTCAAGATCCATTCACCAGTTGCGTGTCTCACGTCTCATTCCTTCTTGTTCAATATTCCATTGTGTGCATACACCACAGTTCACCATTCTATTCATCACTCCATGTATCTTTAGGCTACCTCCATCCCAAAATTACATAAGTTTTGAGTGGTCAGTCTAACTCTATTTTTCCCATAGACTCTATTATTCTGAGTGTGTGATTTTGTGGAATACTGGGTTTTTCAGGGACTTTAAAGTGTCTTCAGAGTGCATCTAGATTGACAAAGTTGTGTTTTTTTGTTTTTTTTTTTAAATGATAATAATACTGGTAAAGATTTACTCTGTTCTCATACATGGGTAGTGGGTAAATGAATTGGGGCAGTCTTTCTGAAAAACAATTTCATAATACATATCAAGAGCCTTTAAAAAGCCCATGCTCTTTAATCCAGCAATTCAGTGTCTAAATATTTATTTTTATTTCATCAGCTACTAAAACCTTGGTTGTATGTTTGAAGGAGCTAAAATAGTTACTAACATCAAGCCCAGGACATTTTATCTAAGTCCTGATGTTGACATGTTTGTATTCTGTAAAGTCAATCTCCTGAGCCAGCTAACTGCTCCCCCTAAAGAAAGGCCTGTCAGTGTAGTTGTGTGTGGAGCTATTGTTCCACCCAGATTATTTAATTATTTAATGTAAAACCCATGAAAGCCACTGGACTTGATGACAGAGATGAGACCGCAAGCTCAGGCAGAAGTAACAGAGCAAATGATGTGGCAGATGCTGCAGGTTTGTTGAATCCTAAACTGAAGCATGTTGTACTTATAAATATAGTGACACATTCTCAGAATTGTGCCTGTGGCTATAGTTGAATTTAGTAGTTGCTTTGAATCTATAAGTCCAGTTCCAAAAGTCTAGCAGAAGAAGCAGGTGTAGTTGTAAGAGTTACTGTACTTCTGAGAGTCCCAAAACAGCCCCTCCAAGGGTTCTCTGGTTGCCTCTCCATGAAGGGGAAACCTCCATTGGTTGTCCTGGTCCCTTGAGGAGCCACGGTGGTGGAACGGAAGGTTCCTGGTCCTGAAGGATAAGCTTATGCATGTGACTCCATTGGGGAACCAGCACCCTACAGCTGGTGGGGAACAGTGCCTGGACCTCTCCTTTTGCCTTATAGCCAAAGTGACTCTAGCAACCTTTTTCATTTGTTGGACCTGGTAGAAAATGCAGTGCAACTTTCTACTTTTTAAATTATAATTGTATAGAATTACAGTTAGATTATAGTTTTGGCAGGTGTTTGTAGTTTATGAGCTACCCTATGAACCTAACCACCATTTTTTAATTTCTGTATTTGGAAAAATTATATTCCATGGTAAAAGGTAAATAGCACTTATTCCTTTAGTCCTCGTTCTAGTGGCTGTTGACTATCTAGCATTATGATAAGAAGGCAATGTGGTAAGTCAATTAATAATGTCTTCCTAACACACTATAATCGCCTAGGTACAATGTCAGCAGAGTAGGGAATAGACAAACTTGAGTAACATCAGTCATGCTAAAGGGCTCCAAGATAGATCCTGACCTGCTTCTCAAGACTAGCCATTTTTTTTTTTATTCAGTTTTATTGAAATATATTCACAAACCATATAGTCATCCATGGTATACAATCAGCTGTTCACAGTATGATCATATAGTTATGCGTTCATCACCACAATCTATTTCTGAACATTTTCCTTACATCAGAAAGAATCAGAATAAGAATAAAAAATAAATGTGAAAAGAGAATACCCAAACCATCCCCCCATCCCACCCTATTTGTCATTTAGTTTTTACTCCCATTTTTCTACTGATTTTTTTTCAATTTTTTAACTTTATCAAAAAATTAAAAACAAACAGGCAAACATCAACCAAAAAAACCCCACAACATTTCAAACAAAGCAATGGATTAAGGAAAACAAATAACCTAAAATAACTACTTTGCTTCCAATATGTTCCTACCATACCCCAAGAAAATTAATAAACCATGTCCAAACAGAGGAGTAAGAAAAACAAATAATCTAAAATAGCTACATTGCTTCCAACATGTTCCTACCATACCCCAAGAAAATTAACAACCCCTAAGAAAACAAAGGAATAAGAGAAAAAAAAAACCTAAAATAACTCTATTGCTTCCAACATGATCTTACTATATCCAAGAAAGTTTACAAACCATAATCATTCCTGAGCATTCCCATAACATTGAGATTACCCTCCATAGTTTATCTGTTCTTATTAGATTATCATTCCCCCTCCCCTAATTGGTATCTCTAGGTCCCCTACATTCTACAGTATAAAACATTGTACATTTTTCACAGAATTCACATTAGTGGTAACATACAATATCTCTCTTTTTGTGCCTGGCTTATTTTGCTCAGCATTATGTCTTTTTTTTTTTTTTTTTTTTTTTTTAATCTTCATTTTATTGAGATATATTCATATACCACACAGTCATACAAAACAAATCGTACTTTCGATTGTTCACAGTACCATTACATAGTTGTACATTCATCACCCAAATCAATCCCTGACACCTTCATTAGCACACACACAAGAATAACAAGATTAATAATTAGACTGAAAAAGAGCAATTGAAGTAAAAAAGAACACTGGGTACCTTTGTCTGTTTGTTTCCTTCCCCTATTTTTCTACTCATCCATCCATAAACTAGACAAAGTGGAGTGTGGTCCTTATGGCTTTCCCAATCCCCTTGTCACCCCTCATAAGCTACATTTTTATACAACTGTCTTCGAGATTCATGGGTTCTGGGTTGTAGTTTGATAGTTTCAGGTATCCACCACCAGCTACCCCAATTCTTTAGAACCTAAAAAGGGTTGTCTAAAGTGTGCGTAAGAGTGCCCACCAGAGTGACCTCTCGGCTCCTTTTGGATTCTCTCTGCCACTGAAGCTTATTTCATTTCCTTTCACATCTCCCTTTTGGTCAAGAAGATGTTTTCCGTCCCACGATGCCAGGTCTACATTCCTCCCCGGGAGTCATATTCCACGTTGCCAGAGGGATTCACTCCCCTGGGTGTCTGATCCCACGTAGGGGGGAGGGCAGTGATTTCACCTTTCAAGTTGGCTTAGCTAGAGAGACAGGGCCACATCTGAGCAACAAAGAGGCATTCGGGAGGAGGCTCTTAGGCACAACCATAGGGAGGCCTAGCCTGTCCTTTGCAGCAACCATCTTCCCAAGGGTAAAACCTGTGGTAGAGGGCTCAACCCATCAAACCACCAGTCCCCTATGTCTGTGGTCATGTTAGCAACCATGGAGGTGGGGTAGGCGAATACCCCTGCATTCTCCACAGGCTCCTCAAGGGGGCACTGCATCTTTTTTTTTTTTCCTTGTTGTTTTTTTTTTTTTTTTAACTTTCCCTTCTTTTTTAAATCAACTGTATGAAAAAAAAGTTAAAAAGAAAACAAACATATAATAAAAGAACATTTCAAAGAGACCATAACAAGGGAGTAAGAAAAAGACAACTAACCTAAGATAACTGCTTAACTTCCAACATGTTCCTACTTTACCCCAAGAAAGTTACCTAATATAGCAACATTTCTGTGAACTTGCTCCTACTATATCTATCAGAAATTAACAGACCATAGTCATTCCTGGGCATCCCCAGAACGTTAAATAGCTTATCTGTTCTTCTTGGATTATTGTTCCCCCTTCCTTAATTGCTCTCTATTGCTAGTTCCCCTACATTCTACATTATAAGCCATTTGTTTTACATTTTTCAAAGTTCACATTAGTGGTAGCATATAATATTTCTCTTTTTGTGCCTGGCTTATTTCGCTTAGCATTATGTCTTCAAGGTTCATCCATGTTGTCATATGTTTCACGAGATCGTTCCTTCTTACTGCCACGTAGTATTCCATCGTGTGTATATACCACATTTTATTTATCCACTCATCTGTTGAAGGACATTTGGGTTGTTTCCATCTTTTGGCAATTGTGAATAATGAAGACTAGCCATTTTTAAGTGTGGTTTGTTTGTTAAGTGGATAGTCTTAATTAAGGGAGTACTTATAACAGTTATTAAAATATAGTTTTGGGAAATTTTGAGGATTGTGAAATAATTGTCTTTATTTGAGCATTTGTAAAGTAACACAACATTGTGTTTTGTAGAATTCAGATATTCCAATACTCTTCAGTGTACAACGTGTTCTGCTCATTCTTGGTCTCTTCTTCACTGGTCTCTTGCCTTTTGTGCCCATTCGAGAACAGTTTTTTGAAATTCCAATGCCTTCTATCATACTGAAGTAAGTGGTTACTGTTTTCATTAATTACAGGAGAACTAAGATAAATGCTCATTAATATCACCATCAATGATAAAGACTAGGTTTCTATAGTTATTTCCATATTCTATTAGTTGACCTATACTAATAACGCTTTTTTATATATGTAAAATTAAGACAGTTTTGAAAATCAATAATAAAGGATTATAAGTACTTAATCTAGACTCATTTCAGATAACAATGACTTTCTCTGTCTGTATACTCAGAACTCAGGTAAAAAAAAATTGAGCTTAATTGTAGAAGCTTAATAATTCATTTATTCTCCTCCTTTCTACTTCATTGACAACTATACCCAGTTAAAAATTCCATTGTACTCCAAATTAACCACTAATATCAATATATTAAGAAGAAAAACAAAAACTACCACTTCCACATCAAAAAATCTTTGCAGGTGGAGAGAGAAAATGGTAGAGTTACTTTATATAACGTACTTCTATATTTACATAATTTCTCTACTAGTTACAAAACCTTACTTTTTCACTCACTAATTTACTACAAAAATAAAAATATGTAAAACATTTAGCTTTGCCTGGCAAATAGTAAGCACTCAATAAATGGAAGCTTATACTGATAACAGTATCTTTATTATCATTATTATTAAAGAAAGATATATTCATCTGACGTATTTAGAATGTGATTTCTAGCCATGGATTCGTAATAATAAATGAGTCATGACAAAAGAATTTGGAGCTTCTGGAGAGCTCAATGTCATGAGCTGCATTAAAATGCTTTTCATCCCCAAAACAGAACTTGAAAAAAACAAACTGAACATTAGTACAGTAGTCATTAAAAAATATTGGCAGGAAAAGCAATTTGGTCAGTACCCTTGTGCTTAGTTTCTGTGTTTCATGCCTGTTAACCAATTTCGGTTTCTTAGTGATGAGCATGTTTATTTTACCTATTCCCAATTATATTTATCAGCAGTCTTTGTAGCCAATCCTCATACAAAACAACAACAACAAAAACACTTCTTGTTTACAGCACAACTATTTTCACCCACTAGATTAAAAATTATTCCGTACAATTTATTCCTAAAAGTACTTGGCTTTCCTCTGGCCTGGAATGGGCTATTGTGCTTTCTAGTTTATCTTCATGTATTCAGAAGCAAATATTATTGAAATACAGATATATGAACAAACTTGATAATTAATCTTTTGTCTAAAAACATAATTATGGATTAAGTCAGGTGGAATGGTGTTTGTGTGTGTGTGTGTGTGTGTGTGTGTGTGTGTGTGTTTCTATTTCCATGAAGACAGTGGATAATTCCTGCAACAACATTAAATTGTGTTTGATGAAGTAATTAATATTTGAGATACTAAATCCCTGAAAGTAAAACCAGGACTTTCCATCGGTGCCAGAATTAGGGAAAAAAAGGACTTGTACTTTATTCACAGAGTTTCTGATAAAAACTGAATTCACAGAGAAAAAAAAATGAATTTAAGTGTGGAGTAATGTTGCCTCTCATAATTAAGAGTGTAGACAGGAGGAGTTACAAAGGAAACAAGAAATGAAGATCTGGGGAGAATAAAAATTACCTAATGTGCTGAAAGAAGCTCAGAGATCTTCATAGTAGAGAGGCTAGTCAGAGATTTCATATGGGCATAGCCCAAAGTAAATGACACAGGTAGTTGTGCTACTCTAGGCATCAAAAAGATTGAAAGAAAGAACACAGCATAGGCCAGATAACCTAAAAATCAAGTAGGCTTTTTCAGTAGAATAGATGTCTTCAAACTGAAAAGGAATAAAACAACATGCTTTAAATGAACCTCATATTTGTACCTCAAATATCTTATAAACCATAGAAAAGTGGTATTTTTGAACCTAATATATATTAAATTATAGCAGACAAAGCAAGAGACAAGTTTCACCAAAAAAGAAAAGCCTGTCTGAGAGATGAGACCAGGGCACTCATGGTATCTGGAAAGATAACTTTTATTCTTTTTACTTTTCGACAGTTGTAGCAAAAAGTAAGCTTGAGATCAGTGGGAAAAGAGAATATAACTGTGTTTTATTTTAAGTTTTTTGCCCTTTTACAAATATTTTTACAAATATTAGAGGCACATTTTCATATTTGAATTTTTTCTACATATTTATATATCTCCTGATATATTCCTTTGTTTCTAATTCCAATTTTATTTTGCCTCAGACTAAAGGAACCATGCACCATGTCAAGAAGTCAAAAGTTTCTCATCTGGCTTTCTGATATGTAAGATTTTAGTTTCTTGATGTAGAATTTATTGCTTTAGCTATATTTATTAAGTACTATACCTATAATTTAGTGCAAGCTTTCCACATGTAATTTGTAACAAGGATCTGTTGAGTACCTGCTATGCAAATGAATATGTATGAATAATTTAGAATTTGCTTAATTATTAATCACAAAACCTTAGGCGTAATCTTGAGAGAAAATCTCATCCAATTTCATAGGAAAACTAAGCCCCCATCCACCCACCCAAATTTAAATGATTTGCTTGCCATTAACTTGCTTGCTAGTAGCAGAGCTGGGATAAGAATCCACTCCCTTCTACTTATTTGCTTTTTCCACTAGCTCACAGTCCAAAATATAATGAAAAGAAGTGTGCATAGCAATGCAGTATATGTAAAAGCACATATTGCTTAATGGCACATTTCTCAGAAAAACCTGCACCAAGACTCAACAACAGAAAGAAAGCCCTACCTTTCTTTCTTTCTTAGGGTGGGTAACAACTTTTTTTTTAAAATGTCTTAATTTCTAAGACATGTTGAGTTTATTTTTAGGTTAACAAAAATCAGGAAAATTGTATTGTATTTTGCTTTAAAATGGAACCTTGAATACTTAAATATGTTAATAGTCCTAAATCAAGACATTTTTTTACTTAGCTTTGAAAACTAGTTTTATCTTTTCAAAGTCTTTGAAAACTAGTTTTATCTTTTCTCTATGTCACAGTGTTTGTTCTTTTTTTTCTTTATTCCTGATTTAATTTCTGGTTGTCAAGGACATTTTTAATTGGGTGTCAAATGCACGTACTTTCTGTTAATCATCCTAGTGGACATAACCAGAATAAAAAATGCATATATATAACTTTCCAGTACTATTAGTTCCTACCTTGATCAAGTGATTTGTTTTCTAAAAGTTCACTTGTAAGTCAGTTATTTAAAACTAAAAAATGCTTTTTTCCTATATGTAGGATAGTATGATTAATGGACATTAGGTTTCTAAGGTAGCTCACAAAAGACTATTTAATCCATGGAGTAATTAGACTGTGATGCTACAGAACTTTACCAGAGTTTGCAGCCTTATTTTAACTTGGAAAGTTAGGAACATACTACCTCCCAGCTGTTTCTCACTCTTATTATGGCTCCAGTAGGGAAAGTGAGGAAGCCTCTTCTCCATTGAGAATGGGTCTCCTGAGGTTCTAGTGTCCTCAAGGAGTAGAAAGGAGATTCTGGTTGTCCACCAGTAGCCAGTAGTGATAGGAGATCCAGCAGTTAAGACAAGAAAATGCATCCATTAAGCCATTTTTGCTTGACGACATTGCTTTTATTGCTGAAGTATTGGAATTTAATTTCAAGTGAGAGTTACTAAACTCTGAATTGCCAGTTAGGACTAAGATGTGCCTAAATCTGTTTTACTTTTCTTTGTTTAGACTACTAATGAGGAAAGCTTTATTTGACCACCTCACTGCCCGAGGCATTCAGGTAAGTTTCTGGAATGATGCATTTCAGAAAGAGCATGATTTACCAGTTTAACACAAGTGTGAAAATCAGGAACTTTTGACTGACTTAGTTTGGTCCCTGACTCTGATGCTGCTGCCTTACTGGCTCACAAATAAGGACCTTGAGCTCTGCTTTACGGTTAATAATGAAGCATATAGGTCATAGTAGCTGAAATCAGGGGGGTGAGCCAGTGCATGTTGAATGACCAAAGTGAAATTTTTAAAAAGGGTTTAATGATTTCTTAGAATTACAAGTTTAAAAGGTTATTTCTAAGTGTGCAGAGATTACAGTGGATAAATGCTATTATAAAAATAATTTTCTGCTTTAACACTTCTCATAATTTTCACACTTCTGATTTTCAGGTGTATATTTGGGTATTAAATGAAGAACAAGAATACAAAAGAGCTTTTGATTTGGGAGCAACTGGGGTGATGACAGACTATCCAACAAAGCTTAAGGATTTTTTACAAAATTTCTCAGCGTAGAAAAAGAGGTACTCAGAGACATTCAAAGAAAACGTGAAAAGACTTAAGAAACAGATCTTTCACCATCATTTCCCTAAGCCATTTCCAAAATGGTAAAAGGTTTAATCAGTTAAATTTTCTTACCTCATTTTTAAGCCTGTCTGAGAATGTAGAAACTATATATTGTATATTTATTTTAAACAATATTGCATATTTTTCATTTCAAAATAGTTTGTTTAGAAAGATAACTGGTTATGAGATGTAAGTAGAAGATAATTGATCAAGATTTTTGTATATGATGCAGTATTCTACTATTAGAAGTAATTCTGAAATCAAAGACTATTTGGTAAATTGGGCATTATCCCTCAATAGATAAGATCAACTAATTAGTAAACCAAAAATTTTAAGGCAATTACAGCTAATCTAAGTTCTCTCTTTATTTCTAGGTATGTCTTAGAAATACATACATACATACATACATACATACATACATACATACAGGGGAAGGAGAGTTTGGACATCAGTGATGTGATTATCCGGCAAGTTATACCTGTTAACATAAGGCAGGCTCAAAGAAATACCGGAAAGTATATTACTTGATCAGAAGTAAAATCTGTAAATTGAATTAGATTTCTTAGTTGCTGTTGTTAATGGGAATACTCTTATTTGGAATCTTTTTCAGGTGTGTAACAATGCTATGTCTAATTTTTTTGGTAAATATTAAAAATGGAAGTATCAATTGTAAATTATGACAAGATCCAAATAGTCTTATTTTTATGTTCCTCTAAAGAAATGTAAGATTTCCATTTTTGGCACTGACTAACTGTTTGGGCCTACATCTAGACCTTAAATTACATTTTGAATCCTAATCATCATATTAAACTGATGAAAGTATATATCATTGTTTCTAATACTCATGGTATGAATCACCTATTCCCTATTCATTCTTTGGCATATTAACTAGAAATAGAATTTCCCAAAGTATTAGACACCACTGTCTCAGTGTTTTTCTGATATGATTACATGTAAATCTGTTTCTAATCTTTTTGATTAGACCTTTTCATGATTTTAGGTTGAGTTAAATATAATCTAGAATAATAAGTTTCTTTTACCTAGATTACATCACTCATTTGGAGTTTGCCAGCTACACAGCTGTGAAGGATGATCACACTCTCCTGTCTGTCCCTGAATGACATAAATAACATTTACTTTTTTGTTTAAACTGAAATAAAGTTTTCCAAGAACAAAAAGTGTTTTTGACTTTTTTACAGGTATATTTTCAAATATACATTATAGATTTTTGCAGAGCAGTACCTCAGAGTTCTCATTAGAATCAGGAAAATAAAAGAAAATATGGAAACCCTTTTATGGTAAGGAAGTTGCCTCTTGGCATTTGAACAAATAGCTTGGGCAGGTAATCCATTAAATCAGTCATTTTTATACTATAATTAGTATAAAGTATAATTTTGATCATCGTTTATATAATTCTTCTTATTTCTTCTTTCCAAATTTAGCTTTGTGATTCAGAGCAGTTCATATTATAATGCCAGCATATATTTTGTGTCAGCCAATAGACGATAAGGTGCCCAAAATGATAAAGATGTTTTAGAAAGTCTTAAAAAGTGTGATGACTTTACAGTCAAGGTTGACTTTAAAAACTTAATAAAAGAATAGTATCTGTAACAAAGGAGATGATAGTCATTATCAGATAACATCTGGAATACTAACTTTTTTGACTGTCATGTTTTAAAAGAGATTAAATACCCTTTCCTCTTGGGATAGATATTGGTAGGCATGGTGAACAGCATGGTGGGGAAGGCTAGAGAAGTAGTCAAAAGGTGTGATTACCTTTCTACTGGGTTGAGGCTGGTACTGAGTTTGACAGGACGAACTATAGGTCTAGTCCAAATACCAATGGTATTCCAAGTACATGGAAATGAGCAACGGTTGGCAGGCAAGTCAGCAAGCAGTTGGCATTAGGGAGTCATAACATGAAGTGATGAGTATCTCTGTAAGACTAGGGTCTTGGGCAGCTTTCTAAGGCAAAACAGGACACAAAGCACTGGAGCTAGGACTCAGGCCTTAGAAAGAAGCTCAGTTAACAGAACTGAAGGACAGAGTGATAACACTGGACTAACTACAGAGGGAAATTGGTACTGAGTTCCAGAACTTCTTAAACTCATTTCTGGCCAGGACTGGTTCTAGAGATTGGGGTGGGACTAGATATTGCAGGTATCTAATAGCCACAGCTGTGGAGAAAAAGTGACTGCTGTGGTTTGGGAACAGAGCAGAAAACAAAACATAAGTTATAATATGTTCCAATATGGGAAACTATTGATGTAGAATATAGTGTGAATGATTCCATCTAGAGATGTGCAACAAGGTAGCCCTGGAAAGGGTCCGTTTAAAAAAAAATAGTCAAAAGAGAATCTGCCATAGGTAAGATTCTCATAGGCCAACTAAAAGTAGGCCATGAGTGTGAGGTTGAAGAGTTTGTTCTGAAATGAAAGCCATATATCTCAAGTACGTAGATAAACTTGTGAGATTAAAAGCAATAATCAAACTGTAGACTTTCAGTCAACCAAGTGGTGGTGTAGGATGTTCCAGGATTCCATTCCCCCACAGAATCTTTGAACTACTACCAAAACCTGGCAGACCCATCTTTCTCAGAGCTCTGGAAAACAGAAGGTTGCAGTAACAGGCAAGTGCTGAATCAAGAAAAGGCAGCCTAAAACCGTAAGAAAAGCTCATGAGCCTTTGCTGGCTCCTCCCCCATCCTCTCCCTGGCACAGTGTGGAGCCAGCCTGAGATCTCATTGTGGGTCTTTGGCCTGTTCCAGAAGGAGCAGAGTAACCCCTATGTGCATACCAGGGTGTCTGTATGTCCATGACAGTTTATCAGGTGGCATCATGAAGGACTGTACCAGGATACTGAGTCTCTGGCTCACCTTCCCAGAACTTGCCCTGCAGGCAGTAGCAGCTTGCTAACATTTGAAACACTGCAAGAAGTAAAAGTGTCCTGGAACAAAGGATTACCTGCTTAAGACATAACAGAGTGCCCAGGTGAGGGAAAACATCTCTTTCAAAGGTAGAAAAAGGAACATTTCAGATCCTTGTAAATTCTTAGGGGGACTTCCTAAAGCCATAATTTCATGACCAGGATAGGACCTAAATATAAGTACCAAAACTATACAACTCCTAGAAGAAAACATAGGGAAGCATCTTCAGGACTTTGTGTTAGGCAATGGTTTCTTAGAATTTATACAAAAAGCACAAGCAACAAAAAATAGATAAATAGGTCTTCATCAACATTAAAAACTTTTGTGCATCAAAGGATTTTTACAAGAAAGTAAAAAACAACCTACAGAATGCTAGAAAATATTTGGAAACCCATATATCTGATTAGGGTTTAGTAACCAAAATATATAAAGAACTCCTAAAACTCAACAACAGAAACACAACTCAAGTTAAAAATAGACAAAAGACTTGAATAGCTGTTGCAAAGAAGATATTCAAATGGCCCATAAGCACATGAAGAGATTCTCAACATCATTAGTCATTAGGGAAATACAAATCAAAAACACAAGATACCATTTCATACCCACTGGGATGGCTACTATTTTAAAAAATGGAAAATAAGTGTTAGAGAGGATGTAGAGAAATAGGAACACTTGTACATTGTTGGAGGGAATGTAAAATGGTGCAGCTGCCTTGGAAGACTGGTGGAGCCTCAGTTAAGTATAAAATTACCATAAGACGCAGCAATCCCACTTCTAGACATATACTCCCAAAAACTGAAAGCAAGGACTAGAACAGATACTGCACACCAATATTCATAGTGGCATTATTCACAATTGCCAAAAGACGGGAGCCACCCAAGTGTCTATGAACAGACGAATGGATAGACAAACCATGGTATATGCGTACAAGGGAATATTACTCAGCCATAAAAAGGAATGACGTTCTGATGCTTGTGACAACATGGATGGACCTTGAAGATGTCAAGTTGAGTGAAACCAGACACAAAAGGACAAATATTGCATGATTTCATTGATAAGAAATAATTAGAATAAGCAAATTCATGGAATCAGAAACCAGAATACAAGTTACCAAGGGCCAGGTGGGGCTGGGGAATGGGGAATTAATGCTTAATTGTATGGAGTTACTGTTTGGGGTGATGTAAAAGTTTTGGTAATGGATGGTAGTGATGGTGGCACAACATCGTGAATGTAATTAACACCACTGAATTGTGTAATTGAAGTTGATAAAGTGGGAAATTTTAGGTTGTATATATGTTATAAGAATTTAAAAAAACATAGAATTGTATAAGACAGAGTACACACTAATATAAACTATGGAGTATAGATGATAGTATAATTATCATAAAACAACCAAACAACTCTTCCCTTTACTTTCTGAATTCTGCTCAGGATGTACTTTGAATACATTTGAAAGAAGAATGATTTAATAGTTTCTTTTTTCTCCTGCAAATAAACACTTCTCCATACCCCACCTCCTGAAAGAACCAAAACTGCTAGGCAATAATATGGCATAATCATTTTAGTATTAAAAGGAAACTGTAAATTCTATTCTGAAACCAGGCACCAAAACAAGATCACAACTGTAATAGTCACATTCAAGAGTTAGATCAGAATGCTGAGATAACAAGAAAATTCAAAAAGCCATTAGTGATGTTTAGCTGTTATGCCTCTTTTGTATAGCAATGACAAACATTTAAAAATTTGGGTCATCCTATATCTTGAAAAAGGATACAAACTGAGACCAGAAACTGGGTCAGAAGGCTAAACAGATCCATACAGATCTAATTGACATTAGATTGCATAAAAATTAATTTGGCAACAGTGTACAGGATGGAAGACTTGTTGCAATCCAGGCAGAGGTAATGAGGGCCCAGATGAAAGAAGTGGCAGTGTAAGTAGAGAAACAATGAATCTAGTGTCCCTGAGAGGGAAGAATTAGTTAAGAGCTGGTGGCTAGATAAGCTTAAAAAAGGAGAAGGGAAAGTCACTAATAACTCCAAAGCTGCAAGAAAGTGGGAACTTGGAGAGAGGAACAAGTTTGATGGTAAAGATGATAAACATGGATATATATTGAGTTTGGAATGACAGAAAGAAGTTTGATTGGCTGTGCTTTAGGTGTATTAGCACTTGGATGAAAAGATAGGTCTAGAAGAATAGATATAGAAGTTTTGGGTGCTTCATAATTATGGATTTGCAAAGCTTGCACTTTAGAGTTTATGTTAGTTCCTTTTCAGTACACTACTTGCAATTTGAATATGTTACCTGCCACTAGATATCCAGGTTGGGAATATCCCGCTTCTTCACCATAGTGAGATTAAATGAACATAACATACTCATTTAAGCCTTTTTCTTTCAAAAGTAGAGAACTCTATTAAAACAGTCATAATTTTTATTCTTCCTACTGTTCATGAAAAGAATGCAAATACATTAGTCTTGTTTGTCCATAGATTTTAAATTTAGGTTCTTGAAGTCTTAAGATGACAAGGCAGGGCTTAGCCTCTGCTGGGGGAGTGGAAATGGTTATGCTAAGAGGAAACTGAGGAGGTATGGCTATGGTCCTTTTTTCTGTTTCGTGTATGAGTTCCACATAAAATTTCAATTGATATAGGGGTTTTCTGCTATTTTTTTTTCTTTTATAATCTTTGATGTAAGATTTCTTACCCTCCAAGCTTGAATAGAACCTCCCTCCCTTCCTTCTTCCTTCCTAACTCACTCTAAGCCTTTTTTATTTATTAAGTTTCTAAATGGTTTATGGTTCTTCTTTCTGGTCATTAAACTTCTCAAGAACCAACCAATGAGTGAGGAACAAGGGATAAGCATAGGACATAACAGGGAATCCATAACAGTAGATGGCCAACAAACATGTAAAATGTTTAACTTCCCTAGCAATGAAAGTCCTTTCAATTTCTAACTCTCAGATGGGCAGGAATGAAAATGTCCATTATTGGTGAAAGGTATGGGGAAATAGTTACTCATCAATTATTGCTGGATGTATAAATTGGCAGAACAGTTTGAGGAGCAGTTTGGCAGAATCTGTAAATACACAAATCCATTCACTCAGCTATTCCAGTGCTAGGAATAATGTCCTGAGAAAATAATAGGACAAGTAACCAAAGATACATATGCGGAGTGAAAAAATGGGAAAAAAACTAAATACACAACTTTTAGGACTAGTTTTAAATAAATTATGATAGATTCACATAATGGTATTATTAAAATATTGTTCTATATTTACTGATATGAAATATTATTAAGTGAAAAAACTAGACAATATAACTGTATACTATATAAACAAAATATATTCATATATATTCATTTTAAAATCTGAAATGATTTATACCGAATTGTTAATAGTGGTTTTTATGATGGGATTATGAGTGATTTTTTTTTTGCTTGTCTAGGTTTTCTAATTTTTCTACAATTAATAGGGTTCAATGATTTTTAAAATCAATTTAAAAATAAACTAGCCCTTCTAGATACTACAGAATTGTTTAATGGCTAAGACCTTAACAAGTTCTTAGCAAACTTTAATTTCTTTCTTTGGGAAGAGAAACCTTTAACTATCAATTTGAAGCTTCCAGGTTTCCTGCTTCAAGTTGCTCCTTCCCAACAAGTCAAGAAAATGGGGTTATGGCTTTGCTGTGAGTATGACCCATAAATTGATCTGGAACTTTTTTTTTTAATTCCATAATTCCACAACTGTAACACATCTACTTGTTATTAATTTTTTACTCTATTTTCTTCTATTGTTTTTGTTTTTTTTGCAATGCATAGTTTTTTTTTTTTGTTTTGTTTTTTGTTTTAATCTTCATTTTATTGAGATATATTCACATACCACGCAGTCATACAAAACAAATCGTACTTTCGATTGTTTACAGTACCATTACATAGTGGTACATTCATCACCCAAATCAATCCCTGACACCTTCATTAGCACACACACAAAAATAACAAGAATAATAATTAGAGAGAAAAAGAGCAATTGAAGTAAAAAAAAACACTGGGTACCTTTGTCTGTTTGTTTCCTTCCCCTATGTTTCTACTCATCCATCCATAAACTAGACAAAGTGGAGTGTGGTCCTTATGGCTTTCCCAATCCCATTGTCACCCCTCATAAGCTACATTTTTATACAACTGTCTTCGAGATTCATGGGTTCTGGGTTGTAGTTTGATAGTTTCAGGTATCCACCACCAGCTACCCCAATTCTTTAGAACCTAAAAAGGGTTGTCTAAAGTGTGCATAAGAGTGACCACCAGAGTGACCTCTCGGCTCCTTTTGGAAACTCTCTGCCACTGAAGCTTATTTCATTTCCTTTCACATCCCCTTTTTGGTCAAGAAGATGTTCTCCGTCCCACGATGCCAGGTCTACATTCCTCCCCGGGAGTCATATTCCACGTTGCCAGGGAGATTCACTCCCCTGGGTGTCTGATCCCACGTAGGGGGGAGGGCAGTGATTTCACCTTTCAAGTTGGCTTAGCCAGAGAGACAGGGCCACATCTGAGCAACAAAGAGGCATTCGGGAGGAGGCTCTTAGGCACAACCATAGGGAAGCCTAGCCTGTCCTTTGCAGCAACCGTCTTCCCAAGGGTAAAACCTGTGGTAGAGGGCTCAACCCATCAAACCACCAGTCCCCTATGTCTGTGGTCATGTTAGCAACCATGGAGGTGGGGTAGGCGAATACCCCTGCATTCTCCACAGGCTCCTCACGGGGGCACTACATCTTTTTTTTTTCCTTGTTTTTTTTTTTTTTTTTTTTTTTAACTTTCCCTTCTTTTTTAAATCAACTGTATGAAAAAAAAAGTTAAAAAGAAAACAAACATACAATAAAAGAACATTTCAAAGAGACCATAACAAGGGAGTAAGAAAAAGACAACTAACCTAAGATAACTGCTTAACTTCCAACATGTTCCTACTTTACCCCAAGAAAGTTACATAATATAGCAACATTTCTGTGAACTTGTTCCTACTATATCCATCAGAAATTAACAGACCATAGTCATTCCTGGGCATCCCCAGAATGTTAAATAGCTTATCTGTTCTTCTTGGATTATTGTTCCCCCTTCCTTAATTGCTCTCTATTGCTAGTTCCCCTACATTCTACATTATAAACCATTTGTTTTACATTTTTCAAAGTTCACATTAGTGGTAGCATATAATATTTCTCTTTTTGTGCCTGGCTTATTTCGCTCAGCATTATGTCTTCAAGGTTCATCCATGTTGTCATATGTTTCACGAGATCGTTCCTTCTTACTGCCGTGTAGTATTCCATCGTGTGTATATACCACATTTTATTTATCCACTCATCTGTTGAAGGACATTTGGGTTGTTTCCATCTCTTGGCAATTGTGAATAATGCTGCTATGAACATCGGCGTGCAGATATCTGTTCATGTCACTGCTTTCCAACCTTCCGGGTATATACCGAGAAGTGCAATCACTGGATCGAATGGTAACTCTATATCTAGTTTTCTAAGGAACTGCCAGACTGACTTCCAGAGTGGCTGAACCATTATACAGTCCCACAAACAATGAATAAGAGTTCCAATTTCCCCACATCCCCTCCAGCATTTGTAGTTTCCTGTTTGTTTAATGGCAGCCATTCTAATCGGTGTTAGATGGTATCTCATTGTGGTCTTAATTTGCATCTCTCTAATAGCTAGTGAAGCTGAACATTTTTTCATGTGTTTCTTGGCCATTTGTATTTCCTCTTCAGAGAACTGTCTTTTCATATCTTTTGCCCATTTTATAATTGGGCTGTCTGTACTATTGTCATTGAGTTGTAGGATTTCTTTATATATGCAAGATATCAGTCTTTTGTCAGACACATGGTTTCCAAAAATTTTTTCCCATTGAGTTGGCTGCCTCTTTACCTTTTTGAGAAATTCCTTTCAGGTGCAGAAACTTTTAAGCTTGAGGAGTTCCCATTTATCTATTTTCTCTTTTGTTGCTTGTGCTTTGGGTGTAAAGTCTAGGAAGTGGCCGCCTAATACAAGGTCTTGAAGATGTTTTCCTACATTATCTTCTAGGAGTTTTATGGTACTTTCTTTTATATTGAGATCTTTGGTCCATTTTGAGTTAATTTTTGTGTAGGGGGTGAGGTAGGGGTCCTCTTTCATTCTTTTGGATATGGATATCCAACTCTCCCAGCCCCATTTGTTGAAAAGACCATTATGACTCAGTTCAGTGACTTTGGGGGCCTTATCAAAGATCAGTCGGCCATAGATCTGAGGGTCTATCTCTGAATTCTCAATTCGATTCCATTGATATATATGTCTATCTTTGTGCCAGTAGCATGCTGTTTTGGCAACTGTGGCTTTATAATAAGCTTCAAAGTCAGGGAGTGTAAGTCCTCCCACTTCGTTTTTCTTTTTTAGAGTGTCTTTAGCAATTCGAGGCATCTTCCCTTTCCAAATAAATTTGATAACTAGCTTTTCCAAGTCTGCAAAGTAGGTTGTTGGAATTTTGATTGGGATTGCATTGAATCTGTAGATGAGTTTGGGTAGAATTGACATCTTAATGACATTTAGTCTTCCTATCCATGAACATGGAATATTTTTCCATCTTTTAAGGTCCCCTTCTATTTCTTTTAGTAGAGTTATGTAGTTTTCTTTGTATAGGTCTTTTACATCTTTGGTTAAGTTTATTCCTAGGTACTTGATTTTTTTAGTTGCTAGTGAAAATGGTATCTTTTTCTTGAGTGTCTCTTCAGTTTGTTCATTTCTAGCATATAGAAACATTACTGACTTATGTGCATTAACCTTGTATCCCGCTACTTTGCTAAATTTGTTTATTAGCTCTAGTAGCTGTATCGTCGATTTCTCAGGGTTTTCTAGATATAAGATCATATCATCTGCAAACAATGAGAGTTTTACTTCTTCTTTTCCAATTTGGATGCCTTTTATTTCTTTGTCTTGCCGGATTGCCCTGGCTAGCACTTCCAGCACAATGTTGAATAACAGTGGTGACAGCGGGCATCCTTGTCTTGTTCCTGATCTTAGACGGAAGGCTTTCAGTCTCTCACCATTGAGTACTATGCTGGCTGTGGGTTTTTCATATATGCTCTTTATCATGTTGAGGAAGTTTCCTTCAATTCCTACCTTTTGAAGTGTTTTTATCAAAAAGGGATGTTGGATTTTGTCAAATGCTTTTTCAGCATCTATTGAGATGATCAATTGATTTTTCCCTTTTGACTTGTTAATGTGTTGTAATACACTGATTGATTTTCTTACGTTGAACCATCCTTGCATGCCTGGAATAAACCCCACTTGGTCATGGTGTATGATTTTTTTAATGTGTCTTTGGATTCGATTTGCAAGTATTTTGTTGAGGATTTTTGCATCTATATTCATTAGGGAGATTGGCCGGTAGTTTTCCTTTTTTGTAGCATCTTTGCCTGGTTTTGGTATTAGATTGATGTTAGCTTCATAAAATGAGTTAGGTAGTGTTCCATTTTCTTCAATGTTTTGAAAGAGTTTGAGTAAGATTGGTGTCAGTTCTTTCTGGAAAGTTTGGTAGAATTCCCCTGTGAAGCCATCTGGCCCTGGGCATTTATTTGTGGGAAGATTTTTGATGACTGATTGGATCTCTTTGCTTGTGGTGGGTTGGTTGAGGTCATCTATTTCTTCTCTGGTCAGTCTAGGTTGTTCATATGTTTTCAGGAAATTGTCCATTTCCTCTACATTATCCAGTTTGTTGCCATACAGTTGTTCATAGTATCCTCTTATAATTTTTTAAATTTCTTCAGGATCTGCAGTTATGTCACCTTTTTCATTCATTATTTTGTTTATATGGGTCTTCTCTCTTTTTGATTTTGTCAGTCTAGCTAGGGGCTTGTCAATCTTGTTGATCTTCTCAAAGAACCAACTTTTGGTGATATTTATCCTCTCTATTGTTTTTTTGTTCTCTATGTCATTTATTTCTGCTTTAATCCTTGTTATTTCTTTTCTTCTACTTGGTTTAGGATTGGTTTGCTGTTCATTTTCTAGCTTCTTCAGTTGTTCTATTAGTTCTTTGATTTTGGCTCTTTCTTCCTTTTTAATATATGCGTTTAGTGCTATAAATTTCCCCCTTAGCACTGCTTTTGCTGCATCCCATAGGTTTTGGTATGTTGTGTTCTCATTTTCATTCATCTCTATATATTTAGCAATTTCTCTTGCTATTTCTTCTTTAACCCACTGGTTGTTTAGGAGTGTGTTGTTTAACCTCCAGGTATTTGTGAATTTTCTAAGTCTCTGATGGTTATTGACTTCTAATTGTATTCCATTGTGGTCAGAGAATGTGCTTTGAATAATTTCAATCTTTTTAAATTTATTGAGGCTTGTTTTATGTCCCAGCATATGATCTATTCTGGAGAAAGTTCCATGAGCACTAGAAAAGTATGTGTATCCTGGTGATTTGGGATGTAATGTCCTGTATATGTCTGTTAAATCTAATTCATTTATCAGATTGTTTAGGTTTTCAATTTCCTTATTGGTCTTCTGTCTGGTTGATCTATCTATAGGAGAGAGTGATGTGTTGAAGTCTCCCACAATTATTGTGGAAACATCAATTGCTTCCTTTAGTTTTGCCAATGTTTCTCTCATGTATTTTGTGGCACCTTGATTGGGTGCATAGACATTTACAATTGTTATTTCTTCTTGCTGAATTGCCCCTTTTATTAGTATGTAGTGGCCTTCTTTGTCTCTCAAAACATCCCTGCATTTGAAGTCTATTTTATCTGAGATTAATATTGCTACACCTGCTTTCTTTTGGCTGTAGCTTGCATGAAATATTTTTTTCCATCCTTTCACTTTCAGTTTCTTTGTGTCCCTGTGTCTAAGATGAGTCTCTCGTATGCAACATATTGATGGTTCATTTTTTTTGATCCATTCTGCGAATCTATATCTTTTAATTGGGGAGTTTAATCCATTTACATTCAACGTTATAACCGTGAAGGCATTTCTTGAATCAGCCATCTTATCCTTTGGTTTATGTTTGTCTTATTTTTCCCCTCTGACTATTAATATCCTTTATTGTACCCATACCGAATCTCTTTAGTACTGAACCTTTCTCCAAGTCTCTGTGTCCTTTCTTTGTTTCTCTGTCTGTAGGGCTCCCTTGAGTATCTCCAGTAGGGCAGGTCTCTTGTTAGCAAATTCTCTCAGCATTTGTTTGTCTGTGAAAAATTTAAGCTCTCCCTCAAATTTGAAGGAGAGCTTTGCTGGATAAAGTATTCTTGGTTGGAAATTTTTCTCACTCAGAATTTTAAATATATCGTGCCACTGCCTTCTTGCCTCCATGGTGGCTGCTGAGTAGTCACTACTTAGTCTTATGCTGTTTCCTTTGTATGTGGTGAATTGCTTTTCTCTTGCTGCTTTCAGAACTTGTTCCTTCTCTTCTGTGTTTGACAGTGTGATCAGTATATGTCTCGGAGTGTGTTTATTTGGATTTATTCTATTTGGAGTTCGCTGAGCATTTATGATTTGTGTATTTATGTTGTTTAGAAGATTTGGGAAGTTTTCCCCCAAAATTTCTTTGAATACTCTTCCTAGACCTTTACCCTTTTCTTCCCCTTCTGGGACACCAATGAGTCTTATATTCGGACGTTTCATATTATCTATCATATCCCTGAGGTCCATTTTGATTTTTTCAATTTTTTTCCCCATTCTTTCTTTTATGCTTTCATTTTCCATTCTTGCATCTTCGAGGTCACTGATTCGTTGTTCAGCTTCCTCTAGTCTTGTACTATGAGTGTCCAGAATCTTTTTAATTTGGTCAACAGTTTCTTTAATTTCCATAAGATCATCCATTTTTTTATTTAGTCTTGCAGTGTCTTCTTTATGCTCTTCTAGGGTCTTCCTGATTTCCTTTGTCTCCCGTACTATGGTCTCATTGTTCATCTTTAGTTCTTTGAGTAGCTGCTCTAGGTGCTGTGTCTCTTCTGATATTTCGATTTGGGTGCTTGGGCTTGGGTTATCCATATCGTCTGGTTTTTTCATATGCTTTATAATTTTCTGTTGTTTTTGGCCTCGTGGCATTTGCTGAACTTGATAGGGTTCTTTTAGGATTTGTAGACCAATTGAAGTCCTCATCTCTAATTTATCAGATCTACAGCTTCGTGGAGTACACTTTCTCTAACTAACCAGCAGGTGGTGTCCACGAGCCACCTGTTCTCCACAAGCCAGTTCTCCCCTGCTTAGCCTTTTTGGTGAGTGGGGGAGTGAGTCTTGCGGGGTCCAATTGGTGTACCAAGCTTGCGTGTGTAGTTGGTGTTGCCTGCCCTGTGTATGGGGCGTGTTTCTGGGCAGTCAGGGAGGGGGGTTGGCTCTAACAATCAAATCTCCCTGATGATCCTAGAGTTTTAAAGCTGCTGCAATAGTCTAATCCTTCAGTTCAGTCCTGCCACAGTTTGTCTCTGCCACTGACCCACAAGTCCTTGGTATTGGCGTATGGCTCCTGGGACTTGCAAGTGGGCCCCTCTTCCAGGCCGTGCACCCCGGGTCCTCTGTTGAGGGATGACTGTGCTATGTCACAGGTGAGTGCCGTCCCCCCAGGGCAGTTCTGGGCTGCTGGGCTGTGTAGGGAGGCTCCCAGTCTGCTGAAATGATGGCTGAATGGGGCTTTGTTAATTCACACTGCTCCACCTTCCCAACTCTGGGACAATCAGCTGAGGTTGCAGGGAAGGCTAATGTCCACGCCCAGTTTTGTGGTGTGTGCCTGTTATTTGAAGCACTTCCGTCACACTGGGTTGTCTGGGGCAGTTCTGGGCTATGGGGCTGGTGATGGGCAGGAGTGTTTCCTGTCCACCAGGATGATGGCTGTGAGCGGACACCCCCCTTTTCTTGGGAAGTTGTGGTGTTTAGTGAATTTTCTCAGCCACTGAATTAATGCGTTTTGTCTCAGAGCTCTCCTAGTTCTGCTCTTGACTTGACCTGCCCAAATTGCAAGTCTTTGAAGCTTTCTGTATTGGGCTTCTTAGTGTAATTGTTTTAGAAAAAGAAAAAGGGATTAAAAAAAAAAAAAAAAAGGGCCCTCCTCAGAGATCTAATGGGTTATTGAAATACTGAGAGACAAAGCAACCAGGGCCATTAAGGAAAGGTCCACAGGGCAGAGAGATCAGCTTTTCTTCGGGATTTGCATATGCGCCTCAGGGCCTGAGCTTGGGCCTGAGCTCTGCCCTTCCCCCTTCTATGTTCACCAGAACTCCAAAAATCCTCCACTTTTATTTTGGAGTTTTTCGTGTTGTTTTTTTCTATGCCTGTCTCCTCTCTGCTAGGCTGGCTGCTCTCAGATTCTCTGGTGTCTGATCTCCGTCTATCTATGGTTGGAGTTTGGATCAGCAGAATGAGTTTCCGATAAGGGCTGCCACTGCAGTTCTCCCTTCTCCTTCCCGGAGCTGACAGCCCCTCCTCCCACAGGACTGAGCCTGGCAGGGAGGGGCGCAGGTCCCCTGGCCGCAAAAACTTACAGATTTCGCTGATCTCAGCAGTTCCACGTTTTCATGAGTGTTGTATGAAGTATGCCCAAAGTCAAATTGCTCTGTGGTGTCCAGTCCATGCAGTTCCTGGCTTTCTACCTACTTTCCTGGAGGAGTAACTAAAACATACAGCTCACCAGTCTGCCATCTTGCCCCGCCTCTCCAATGCATAGTTTTAAGGTTTTTACATGGTCATCATACTACATACAGTCTTTTATATTTTGTTTTTTCACTTAATGTAACATGAAGTTTCCCATATTATTATAAATTCTTTTAAAAAACAGAATGCCATTTAATCAAATGATGTGCCATGATTTACCTATTTCCTTAAAATTGAAGATTTAAATTGTTTCTAATTATTTACTAATGTAAATAATGCTGTGATAAACATCTTTGTGCATACATCACCCCCATCATATCCAAACAATCAGAAATCCTAGATACATAGTCTATTCTTTCCAACCCCACTGCCTTCGTCCTAGTACAAGCCACCATCATCTCTAATCTGGACCAATACAACTGCCCTCTTTTTTCTAATCTTAATATAATTTATTTTTGAAAAGGTTATATATTCACTGATTCATAAAATCCAAAGGTGTACAGTGAAATTTCTCTTTCCCATTTCTGTCCTCCAATCATCCAGTTCTTTCCCTGCAGGAAATAAGAAATCGATGTTATTCATTCAAGCAATAAATATTTACAAGCATTTCCTTGGTCAGATCTTAGTTCAGATCTGAAGTTACAAGACAGACATGTCCGGACTCATAGAGAATTCGTTAAGTTTGAGAAGACAAACAAAAAAATGAACAAGCATAATAATAACTTCAAGTGGAAGTTATGAAAACAAACGAGGGAGTGAGATAAGGGGAAACAAAGTCAGGCTTACTTTTAAGTGGTCAAGGTAGGCCTCTCTGACAAATGGCATTTAAACTGAGATCTAAAGGAGAAGAGCTGGACATGCAAAGAATAGGAGGAAGAGGATTCTGTGAGAAAAGAGCTCTTGCAAAGGCCCTAAAGCAGGAAAGAGCTTTAACTGTAGGAATAGAAAGAAGTGGAGGGGGACAGAACTCAAGATATAAGTGGAGAGATTGGCTTTTGATGGAAGGATGCTTCCTCCATTGTAACAGAAAGAACCAAGAGAAGAGGGGTACAAATATAAGCAGCATTTGTTGCTTTGGTGATGGGAAGTTAGATGGTTTCCAACTTCTCAATGACAGATGAACCAAGGCCTTTAGCTGAAACTAAAAATGGAGAAACAAGTGTAAAACGTTTGAGGAGAGAGAGTTTGTCATAGTGATCTTGGGGAGTGGGAATGTAAACCTATTAGAGAAATGTAGTAGGGTTGCTGGACAGTTCTGTGTGCTATTTTGAGGTTTGAAAGTATGCATTTAAAATGAAACCAACTGTGCTTGCTTCAGCGGCACATGTACTAAAATTGGAACCATACAGCGAAGATTAGCATGGCCCCTGTGCAAGGATGACATGCAAATTCATGAAGCATTCCATATCTTTAGGGAAGCTTGATAAGACTATGTACAGATTTCTCTGCAGAAAGAAAAGGCACTGGTATGATATATTTAAGATATTGTGATGGTTTGAATGTAGTATGGCCCCCAAAACGACATTATCTTTGATGCAATCTTGTGTGGGCAGACATACTAGTGTTGATTAGATTTTGGAATCCTTTGGGCGTTTCCATGGAGATGTGATTCAGTCAACCATGGACAAGACCTTTGGTTGGATAATTCCCATGGAGGTGTTGCCCTACCCATTCAGGGTGGGTCTGAATTAAATTACTGGAGCACTATATAAGCTCAGATAGAAGAAGCAAGCTTGCTACAGCCAAGAGGGACACTTTGAAGAATGCACTGGAACTGAGAGAGGAGCTACAGCTTACAGAGACATTTTGGAGATGGCCTTTGAAAGCAGACTTTTGCCTCAGAGAAGCTAAGAGAGGACAAATGCCCCAAGAGCAACTAAGAGTGACATATTTGAGGAGCTAAAGCCTAGAGAGGAATGTCCTGGGAGAAAGCCATTTTGAAACCAGAACTTGGAGCAGATGCCGGCCATGTGCCTTCCGAGCTAACAGAGGTTTTCTGGATGCCATCGGCTATCCTCTAGTGAAGGTACCCGATTGTTGATGTGTTATCTTGGACACTCTATGGCCTTAAGACTGTAACTGTGTAACCAAATAAACCCCCTTTTATAAAAGCCAATCCATTTTCGGTGTTTTGCATTCTGGTAGCATTAGCAAACTAGAACAGATACTGAAAGAGAAAAAACTACCAACCAAGAATTCTATATTCAGCAAAACTGTCTTTCAAAAAGGAGGGAGAGATTACAATATTTTCAGACAGACAGACACTGAGAGAGTTTGTGAATAAGAGACCTGCACTTCAAGAAATACTAAAGGGAGTGCTACAGGTTGATTGGAAAAGACAGGATCTTAAAAGCACACTGAATTCAAAGACTGGAAAAGAATACAAACCCTATAAAATGATTTTGGATTCATTTCCTACTGCAGAAAAGTTAAAAGTGGCTTTAGTGGCTGAGAAATTTCAAATGGAGTCGAGAGGTCACTCTGGTGGACATTCTTATGCAATATATAGATAACATCTTTCGGGTTTTAATATACTGGAATGGCTAGAAGTAAATGCCTGAGGCTGTCAAGCTCCAACCCAGTGGCCTTGACTCTTGAAGATTATTGTTTGGCATGCGGATTGCAGGGGGTGGCGGTGTGGTGGTGAAGGGCTTGTGGATTGTGCTTTCTGTATCCAGTGTATGGATGGATGAGTAGAGGGGTGGGATGGGGGAGATGATTTGAGTGTTTTTTACTTTTGTTTTTTGTTCTTATTCTGTTTCTTTCTGATGTAGGGCAAATGTTTGGGGGTGGATTGGGGTGATGAATGCACGGCTGTGTGATGGTGCTGTGGGTGGTTGGTTGTGCATCATGGATAGTTGTATGGTGTGTGAATGTGTCTCAATAAAACTGAATTAAAAAAAATAAAAAAATAAAAGACAGGAGAGGGAGGTTTGGAGAAGAGTGTAGAAATGAAGACTATCAGGAAGGGTAAAAGGAGAGAGAGGAAAAAAAATTATGACATATAAAATCCAAAAGACAAAATGGTAGAAGAAAATACTGCCCTTACAGTAATAATGTTAAATGTTAATGGTTCCCAGAAAACCTCTGTTAGCTGGGAAGGCTAACATTAAAAGACATTGACTGGCAGAATGGATTAAAAACAAGACCCATCTATATGCTGTCTACAAGAAACTCACTTTAGACACAAGGACAAAATTAGGCTGAAAGTGAAATGTTTGAAAAAGATATTCACACAACAACCAGAAAAAAGCGGGAGTAGCTATATTAATGTCAGACAAATTAGATTTCAAATGTAAAACAATTAACAGAGACAAAGAAGGACAGTATATATTAATAAAATTAATTCATCAAGAAGACATAACAATCATAAATATTTATGCACTGAGCCAGAGTGCCCCAAAGTACATGAGGCAAACACTGACAACACTGAAGGAAGAAGTAGATACCTCCACAATAATAGTTGGAGACTTCAATACACCTCTTTTCATCAATGGATAGAACATCTAGACAGAGGATCAATAAGGTAACAGAGATGTTGAATTGTGCAATAAATGAACTAGAGTTGACAGACACTTACAGAACACTACACCCCACAATAGCAGGATACACATTTTTCTCAGGTGTTCATAGATCATTCTATAGGGAAGACCACATGTTGGGTCATAAAGCAAGTCTCAACAAATTTTAAAAATTGAAATTATACAAAACACCTTCTCAGATCATAATTGAATGACATGGAAATCAATAACAGGCAGAAGGTCAGAAAATTCACAAATATATGGAGACTAACTAACACACTCTTAGACAACCAGTGGGTAGAGGATGAAATTACAAAAGAAATTAGTAAATACCTTGAGGAAAATGAAAATGAAAATACAACATATCAAAATTTATGGGATGCAGCAAAGGCAGTGCTGAGAGGGAAATTTATTGCCCTAAAAGTGTATATTAAAAGACAAGAAAGAGAAAAAATTGAGGAATTAACTGTTCACCTGGAGGAACTAGAGAAAGAACAGCAATCTAACCCCAAAGCAAACAGAAGGAAAGAAATAACAAAGGTTAGAGCAGAAATAAATGAAATTGAGAACAGGAAATCAACAGAGAGAATCAACAAAACCAGAAGTTGGTTCTTTGAGAAAATCAGTAAAATTGGTGGACCCTTAGCTAGGATGACAACAACAACAAAAAAGAGGGTGGATGCAAATAAAGACAATCAGAAATGGGAAAGGAGACATAACTACTGACTCTGCAGAAATAAAGGAGATAATGAGAGAATACTACAAGCAACTATATGCTAATAAACTAGACAACTTAGATGAAATGGACAATTTCCTAGAAAAACATGAAAAACCACATTGACTCCAGAAGAAATAGGTGACCTCAATAAGCCAATCACAAGTAAAGAGATTGAGTCAGTCTTCAAAAAGCTCCCCAAAAAGAAGTGCCGAAGACCCAATGGCTTCACATGTGAATTCTACCAAGCATTCAAGAGAGAATTAGTACCAATCCTGCTCAAACTCTTCAAAAAAATTGAAGAGAAGAGAAAGCTACCTAACTCATTCTATGAAGCCAACGTCACCCTAATACCAAAGTCAGACAAAGATACTACAAACAAAGAAAATTATAGACCAATCTCTTTAATGAACATAGATGCAAAACTCCTCAACAAAATGCTCACAAATTGAATCCAGCAGCATATTAAAAGTATTATACACCATGACCAAGTGGGATTTATTCCAGGTATGCAAGGCTGATTCAACACAAGAAAATCAATTAATGTAATACACCACATCAATAAATCAGAGTGGAAGAAACTCATGGTCATCCCAATCAATGCAGAAAAGGAATTTGACAAAATTCAACATCCTTTCTTGATGAAAATACTCAAAAGGATAGGAATAGAAGGGAATATTCTCAATATGATAAAGGCAATATGTGAAACCCACAGCTAACATCATATTCAATGGGGAAATATTGAAAGCTTTCCCTCTAAGATCAGGAACAAGATAGGGATGCCCACTGTCACCATTGTTATTCAACATTGTGCTGGAAGTTCTAGCTAGAGCAATTAGCCAAGAAAAAAGGCATCCAAATGGGAGACGAAGAAGTAAAACTTTCACTGTTTGCAGATAACATGATTCTGTATGTGGAAAATCCAGAAAAAATCTACAGCAAAGCTACTAGAGCTAATCAATGAAAGTGGCAGGCTGTATGATCAACATGCAAAAATCAGTAGTTTTCCTGTACACAAGTAATGAGCAACAGGAGTTGGAAATCAAGAAAAAAAATTCCTTTTACAATAGCAACCAAAAGAATCAAGTATTTAAGAATGAACTTAACCAAGGCCACAAAAGACCTATACACAGAAAACTACAAGAAACTGCTAAAAGAAATCAAACACGACCTTAAAAAATGGAAGAACATACAGTGTTCATGGATTGGAAGACTAAATATAGTTAAGATGTCAATTCTACCTAAACTGATTTATAGATGCAATGCAATACCAGTTAAAATCCCAACAACTTACTTTGCAAAAATAGAAAAACCAATAACCAAATTTATTTGGCAGGGCAGGGTGCCCCAAATAGCCAAAAATATCTTGAGAAAGAGAAATTAAGCAGGTGGTCTCACACTAGCTGACTTTAAAGCATAGTACAAAGCTACAGTGGTCAAAACAGCCTGGTACTGGCAAAAAGATAGATATACTGACCAATGGAATTGAATTGAGAATTCAGAAGTAGACCCTCTCATCTACAGACAATTGATCTTTGACAAGGCACTCAAGCCAAAGCAACTGGGATAGAGCAGCCTCTTCAATAAATAGTGTTTGGAGAACTGGATATCCATATCCAAAAGAATGAAAGAGGACTCTATCTCATACCCTATACAAAAATTAACTCAAAATGGATCAAAGACCTAAACATTAGTGCTAAGACCGTAAGGCTTTTAGAAGAAAATGTAGGGAAATCTCTTAAAGGTTTTGTAATAGGAGGTGTTTTCCTAGACCTTACACCTAAACTGTGAGCAATCAAAGAAGAAATAGATAAATGGGGTCTCCTCAAAATTAAACACTTTTGTACATCAAAGGACTTTGTCAGAAAAGTAAAAAGGCAGCCTACACAATGGGAGACAATATTTGGAAACCACATATTGGATAAGGGTTTAATATCCCGAATATATAAAGCAATCCTACAACTCAACAACAGGAAGACAAACAACCCAATTAAAAAATGAGCAAAAGACATGGATAGACACTTTTCTGAAGAAGAAATACAAATGGCTCAAAAACATATGAAAAAAATGCTCAACTTCACCAGCCATTGGGGAAATGCAAATCAAAACCACAATAAGATATCATCTCACACCTACCAGAATAGTCATTATCAAAAAAACAGAAAATTACAAGTGCTGCAGAGGATGTGGAGAAAGAGGCACACTTATTCATTGCTGGTGGGAATGTAGAATGGTGCAACCACTCTGGGAGACAGTGTGGAGGTTCCTCAGGAAGCTAAGTATAGATCTGCCATATGACCCAGCTATTTCATTGCTAGGTATATACTCAAAGGAACTGAAAATTAAGACACGAACAGACATGTGTAAACCGATTTTTATTGCAGCATTATTCATGATTGCCAAGAGATGGAAGCAGCCCAAATGTCCATCAACAGACAAGTGGATAAGCAAACTATGGTATATACACATGATGGAATATTATGCAGCTGTAAGACAGAAGAAAGACATGGAACATATAATAATGTGAATGAACCTTGAGGACATTATGTTGGGTGAAGTTAGCCTGAAACAAAAGAACAAATAGTATATGGTCTCTCTAATATGAACTAACATTAGTGAGCAAAATTTGAGAGTTAAAAGCTGATAACACAGGCTACCAGGAGTTAGAAAGAGGGTAGATATCAGGCATTTGATACTGAAGGACTACAGAATGTTCAGCAGGATTGATTGTATAGATCCAGAAACAGATAGCATAATACTGTGTGATGGTAGCACAAAATTTTAAGTACACTAAACAAAGATGTCTGTGAGTAAGTCTGAAAGAGGTGGAATAGGGGAATGTATGACACTAGAGGTAAAGATAAATGATGAAGACTGGGACTGTATAACTCGGCAAAAACTGGAGTGGCCAATGACTGTTATTAAATGTACAAATATAAAAATGTTCTCACATGTAGGAGAGCAAATGAATGTCAACCATGCAAAGTGTTGAAGAAGGGATGATATTTGGGAAAAAAACATAATCAAAGCAAACTGGAGTCTATGGTCAACAGTAACATTGTAATATGCTTCCATTAAATGTAACAAAGGCATACCAAAGTTAAATGTGTATGAGAAGGGGATATAAGGGAGGGATATGGAATTTTTGGTAGTGATATTTTTTTCTGTCCTTACTAATATATTGTATTTTATGACACTTTATTTTTTCTTTTTACTATTATCTTTTTTATTATTCACCAAAAAAAAAAACTTTTTCACAGTAATCAATATGTTCAAGTGCTGACTGTGGTGATAAATGCACAACTATATGATGATACCATGAACAACTGATAGTACACTGTGGATAATTGTATGTTATGGGAATATATCTCTATGAAATTGTAGGAAAAAATATATATAGGGGTAAAAGTGCTGGAGAAAACATAGAGAGAGGGATGTACCTATTTACTGTTGATGAGGAAGGAGAATGGTGTAGCCTCTCTGGAGGTCACTGTTGTGGTTCCACAAGAAGCTAAGTATGTGGGGGCCATAGGACCTACAACCTCATTATGGGGTATGTACTTTGAAGATCTGAGAGCAGAGACATGAATGGACATTTGCACATTGGTGTTTATGGAGACAGTATTCACGATTTGCAATGGGTGGAGGTGGCCTAAGGGTACATTGACTGAGGAACAGAATGATGAACTGTGGTGTATGCATGCAATGGAATATTGAACAAATATGAGAAGGAGTGAAGTTGTAAGACACACAAGGAGGTGAATGGATCCTGTAAACAGCATTTTGAGTGAAGTACACCAGAAACTTTGAAAAATGTAAAACAAATAGTTTATAATGTAGAATGTAGGGGAACTAGCAGTAGAGACCAATTAAGGAAGGGGGAACAATAATTCAAGAAGAACAGATAGGCTATTTAACGTTCTGGGGATGCCCAGGAATGACTATGGTCTGTTAATTTCTGATGGATATAGTAGGAACAAGTTCACTGAAATGTTGCTATATTATGTAACTTTCTTGGGGTAAAGTAGGAACATGTTGGAAGTTAAGCAGTTATCTTAGGTTAGTTGTCTTTTTCTTACTCCCTTGTTATGGTCTCTTTGAAATGTTCTTTTATTGTATGTTTTTATTTTTTTATTTTTTTTATTTTTCATACAGTTAATTTAGGAAAAAAAAGTTAAAAAAAAAAAAACAAAACAAGGAAAAAAATATTCAGAGCCCCCTTGAGGAGCTGGTGGAGAATGCAGGGGTATCGGCCTGCCCTACCTCGATGGTTGCTAACATGCCCACAGACATGGGGGATTGATGGTTTGATGGATTGAGCCCTCTACCACGGAATTTGCCCTTGGGAAGACTGTTGCTGCAATGGAGAGGCTAGGCCTGCCTATAATTGTGCCTAAGAGCCTCCTCCCGAATGCCTCTTTGTTGCTCAGATGTGGCCCTCTCTCTCTAGCTAAGCCAACTTGAAAGGCGAAATCACTGCCCTCCCGCCTACATGGGATGAGACACCCAGGGTAGTGAATCTCCCTGGCAACGTGGAATATGACTCCCGGGGAGGAATGTAGACCCGGCATCGTGGGATGGAAAACATCTTCTTGACCAAAAGGGGGATGTGAAAGGAAATGAAATAAGCTTCAGTGGCAGAGAGATTCCAAAAGGAGCCAAGAGGTCACTCTGGTGGGCACTCTTACGCACAATATAGACAACCGTTTTTAGGTTCTAATGAATTGGGGTAGCTGGTGGTGGATACCTGAAACTATCAAACTACAGCCCAGAACCCATGAATCTTGAAGACAATTGTATAAAAATGTGGCTTATGAGGGGGGACAGTGGGATTGGGGGGGGGCCATAGGAATCACACTCCTGTTTGTCTAGTTTGTGGATGGATGAGTGGAAAGGTGGGGGAAGGAAACAAACAAACAAACAGACAAGGGTGCCCAGTGTTGTTTTTTTACTTTAGTTGCTCCTCTTCACTTTAATTATTATTCTGGTTATTTTTGTGTGTGTGGTAATGAGGGTGTCGGGGATTGATTTTGGTAATGAATGTACAACTATGTAATGGTACTGTGAACAATCAAATGTATGATTTGTTTTGTATGACTGCATGGTATGTGAATATATCTCAATAAAATGAATAATAAAAAATGAAAAAAAGAAAAAAAAGAAAAAAATGGGCAAAAGACATGGATAGACACTTTTCGGAAGAGGAAATACAAATGGCTCAAAAACATATGAAAAGATGGTCAACTTCACTGGCTATTAGGGAAATGCAAATCAAAACCCCAAGATATCATCCCACATCTATTAGAATGGCCGTTATCAATAAAACAGAAAATTACAAGTGCTGGAGAGGATGTGGAGAAAGAGGCACACTTATTCGCTGTTGGTGGGAGTGTAGAATGGTGGAACTGCTCTGGAAGGCAGTGTGGCAGTTCCTCAGGAAGCTAAGTATAGAATTGCCATAAGATCCAGCAATTCCATTAGTGCGTATATACTCAGAGGAACTGAAAGTTAAGACACAAACGGACATTTGTAAACTGACATTTATAGCAGCGTTATTCATGATTGCCAAGAGATGGACACAGCCCAAATGTCCATGAATGGACAAGTGGATAAACTGTGGTGTATACACATGATGGAATATTATGCAGCTGAGACAGAACAAAGTCATGGAACATATAATAACATGGATGTACCTTGAGGACATTATGTTGAGTGAAGTTAACCAGAAACAAAAGGACAAATACTGTATGGTCTCGTATGAACTAACATTAATGAGCAAACTTTGAGAGTCAAAAGCTGAGAACACAGGTTATCTGGAAATAGAAAGAGGGTAGAGGTTGGGCATTTGAGGATGAAGGATTATAGAATGTTCAACATGATTGCTTATAGAGATCCGGAAATGGATAGCATAGCACTGTGTGATGGTAGCACAATATTTTAAGTATACCAAACAAAGATGTATGTGTGTAAATGTGAAAGAGGAGTGCTAGGGGCACATATGACACCAGAAGGAAAGATAGACAATGAAGACTCAGACTGTATAATTTAATGAAACCTAGAAGGGTTGATTATGTTGACCAAATGTGCAAACATAAAAATGTTGTTACATGTGGGAGAACAAATGACGGTCAACTTGCAAAGTGTTGAAAAAGGGATTATATTAGGGAAAAATATAATCAAACCAAACTGGAGTCTGTGGTTAACAGTAACATTGTAATATGCTTCCATTAAATGTAACAAAGGCAATATACCAAAGCTAAATATCTATGAGAGGGGGATATAAGGGAGGGGAATGGGATTCTTGGTAGTGTTGTTATGGTCTGACTTTATTGTATGGTATTTTAATTTTTTTTAATCCTTTTTATTATGCTTTAAAAAATTGTTTTGACATAATGAATAAGTTCGCGTGCTGATTGTGGTGATGAATGCACAACTATATGATGATACTATGAACAATAGATTGTACACTGCAGATGCTTGTACGGTATGTGAATATATCTCTATAAAATTTCAGGGAAAAATATAAACAGAGGGATACAATTGCTGGAGGAAACAGGGAGAGACGAATGTACCTATACTCTGTTGGTGGGGAAGTAGAATGGTGTAGCCTATCTGGAGGATAGTGTGGTGTTCCACAAGAAGCTAAGTATATGGGTGCCATAAGGTCCTGCAACTTTATTATGGATATATATACTTGGAAGTTCTCAGAGCAGGGACACGAATGAGCATTTACACACTGGTGTGCACGGCAGCATTATTCACGATTTGCAATGGATGGAGTGGCCTAAAGACCAATGAACAGAATGGTGAACTGTGGTGTTTGCATACAATGGAATACTGAGCAACTGCAAGAAGGAATGAAGCTGTGAGACACGCAACTACGTGAATGGATCTTGAGGACAGCATTTTGAGTGAAGTACGCCAGAAATGAAAAGACAAAGCTTATAATGCCTTACTAATATGGACTAACTCAGTGTAAACTCTGAGAATTGAATCTTAGAGCACAGCTTATCAGGGGAACACTTATTGTAATGGTCCCTAGATTGTAAGCTCTTAGAACAGTCACATCTATTCCTGAGTTGTAATGGTTACCTTTAAATTCTGAGATGCTGATCTCTTTGTGTATAACCTGGTCAGTCTTTGGAACTTTGGGTATCTGTGTGACACCTGAAACTCAGAGCTAGAGCTCAGCAGCTATGAATGTTAGTATTACCTCATACAGCAACTATTAAAAAAGCTTAAAAAGAGTTCAGACTTCAGTTAGAGATATGAATGAAGCGGATCTGGTTAGGATTAAGGCAAATCAGGCCAAAGGGCAAAGGATGATATTGGCAGTGTTTTAAAGCTTCAACTTCTGTGTGAGACCAAAGGAAGAGATGTTTGTTTGGTGCAGGATATATATTTTCTGTAGCACACTAAATAATTTAACTTGTACGGTCAGTTTATTTAAACACCATAATTACATGGAACTTTGAATGGGGAGTAAGATCTGGTAGATTTGTACAGGTTAGTGTGAAATCCTGATACATCCCAAAGTAATTTGGGCAGAGAATAAAAATGTATTTGCAGGGCCCTCCTGAGGAACTGGGGGAAAATGCAGAAATGTTGGCCTTGCCCACCTGGGTTATTACTGATATTCTCACAAACAAGTTAGTAGGATAAGCCCTCAATCTTGGGGCTTGCCCTTATGTTGCTTGTTACTGCAAAGGAGAGGCTAAGCCTACATGTAATTGTGCCTAAGAGTCTCCCCCAGAGAATTTCTTTGTTGCTCAGATGTGGCATCTCTCTTTCTAAGCCCACATGGCGGGTGAAGCCCCCACCTTCCCCACTCCATGGGACATGACTCCCAGGGGTATAAATCTCCCTGGCAACGTGGGACATGACTCCCAGGGATAAGCCTGGACCTGGCATCTTGGAATTGAGAAAATCTTCTTGACCAAAAGGGGGAAGAGAAATGAAACAAAATAAAGTTTCAGTGGTTGAGAGATTTCAAATGGAGTCAAGAGGTCACTCTGGAGGGCATTCTTATGCACTATATAGATATCCATTTGTAGTTTTTAATGTATTTGGAATAGCTAGAAGGAAATACCTGAAACTGTTGAACTGCAACCCAGTAGCCTTGATTCTTGAAGGTGATTGCATAACTCTGTTGCTTACATGGTGTGACTGTGTGATTGTGAAAACCTTGTGGCTCACACTCCCTTTATCCAGGATATGGATGGATGAGTAGAAAAATGGGGACAAAAACTAATAGGGGGATGGAATGTTGAAGGTGTTCTTTTGTTTGTTTTTGTTTTGTTGTTTTTTTACGTTAACTTTATAGTTTAATTTGAAAAGGAAAAGGATATATATAATGCATTTTCCCACACAAGGGCATGTTATATCTTTTAAATAACTTAGGTCTTTTTATATATCAAAAAAATATGTTGTAATTTTCTTCATAAACATCTTGTACATTTATTAGTACATTTATTCCTAGGTAGTTTATAGTGGTGGTTGCTATTATAAATGCAATCTTTTTTTTTTTCCATTTTGTTTTGAAATTATTAATGGTCTTTAGGAAAGCAATTGATTTTTTTTCACTCTTTTTTAAATTAAATTCAGTTTTATTGAGATATATTCATATACCATATAGTCATCCATGGTGCACAATCAACTGTTCATAGTACTATCGTATAGTTATTCATTCATCACCCCAATTTATTTTTGAACATTTTCCTTACACCAGAAAAAATAAGAATAAGAATAGAAAACAAAAGTAAAAAAGAAAACACAAATCTTCCCCCCCAATCCCACCCTATTTTTCATTTGATTTTGTCCCCATTTTTCTACTTATCCATCCATACACTGGATAAAGGGAATGTGATCCACAGGTTTTCATAATCACACTGTCACCCATTGTTAACTATATTGTTATACAATCGTCTTCAAGAGTCAAGGCTACTGGGTTGCAGTTCAACAGTTTCAGGTATTTCCTTCTAGCTATTCCAATACATTAAAACCTAAAAAATGTTATCTATATAGTGTGTAAGAATGTTCACCAGAGTGACCTCTCGACTCCATTTGAAATCTCTCAGCCACAGAAACTTTATTTCGTTTCATTTCACATCACCCTTTTGGTCAAGAAGATGTTCTCAATTCCACGATTCCATGTCCAGATTCATCCCCAGGAGTCATATCCTGTGTTGCCAGGGAGATTTACACCCCTGGGAGTCAGGTCTCATGTAGGGGGAAGGGCAGTGAGATCACCTGCTGAGTTGGCTTAGAGAGAGAGAGGGCCACATCTGAGCAACAAAGAGGCACTCAGGGGGAGACTCTTAGGCACAATTATGAGCAGGTCTAGCCTCTCCTTTGCAGTAAGGAGCTTCATAAGGGCAAGCCCCAAGATAGAGGATTCGGAATATTTAGGTGTTCTTTTTTACTTTTATTTATTTTTGTTTGTTTGTCTTTTTGAGTAAAGAAACTGTTCAAAAATTGATTCTGGTGATGAATGCGCACAACTTTATGATGGTACTGTGCATAATTGATTGTACACTATGGATGATTGTAGGGTATGTGACTATATCTCAATAAAACTGTATTAAAAATTAAAACAAAAACAAAAACCAACCATGTGCAGGCACTCCCTTTATCCAGTGTATGGATGGATGAGTAGAAAAATGGGAACAAAAATTAAATGAATAATCAGGGGGTGGGGGGAATGGGGTGTTTTGAGTATTCTTCCTTACTTGTATTTTTGTTCTTATTTTAATTCTTATTTTAATTGGGGAGTAATAAAAATGTTCAAAAGTTGATTTTGGTGATGAATGCACAACTGTATGTTCAAAAATTGATTTTGGTGATGAAAGCACAACTATATGATGGTACTCTGAACAATTGTGCACTGTGGATGACTGTAGGGTATGTGAACATATCTCAATAAAAGTGGATTGAAAAACATTTTTTAAAAATGAAACCAGCAAACTTAAGTTGTATGATTTCACCATGAGAATCATCAACAAAAGAGTTGGTAATTGAAATCAAGAGAATAAATAAACCCTTGGAAGAAGTGAGTACGGAAGAGTGAGCAGAGATAAGCCTTAGAATATGCCTAAAGGAGACAGAAAAGTAGCGACCTGAGAAATGTAAGTAGGACAGTACAATGTTCTCAACGTCATTAAGTAGAGAATTTAAGAAAGAAGTTGGTTATCAGCAGTACCCATAACAGGAAATTGACATCAAAGAAGGCAAAAGCTAGGAGAGGATGACGGCATTAGGTTTAAAAGGACGCCTCTGGGGACCCATAGGGAAGAAGGCCATGTGAGGACGGAGACAGAGATTGGAGTTATGTTGCCACAACCAAGAATGTGAAAGATTGCTGGCAACTACCAGAAGCTAGACGAGAGATCCAGAGATTCCAGTTGAGGTTGAACTGGGAGCCAGACCCTGTTCTTTCCCCATGAGGAGCAAGCCTTATAAACTACAACACTGACAGAACCTGTGTCTTGGAAAAAGTCTAATGGTTTTGAGCCTAGGTTGGAAAGTATTTGGACTATTTTCCACAAACTGCAGCAGTTTTTTCCAGATACTGTAAGAAACAGGGGTCTTCCCTTATTTCCCTGGGGCCACTGCCTTTGGAGAGGAGCTGGAAGCTTCTCTGGAGAACACTAACATCACCAGCAGTGGCAGCCTTACCCCTGAAATCCATTTGCTGCTTTTAACCCCCAGATGAAGTTCCAGAGGGAAAGAGCTGACTGGTAGCCCCAGGTGATCTTTATTGGGCAATCCGCTGGCCAGGAGACCAAGCCCTATCTAGGTACCTTTTAGGTAATCCTGAAACTGTCAGAGGAAATTCTGTATTAGATCTTGGGAGTGGTTGTGGAGCTGCAGTTACTCCTGCTAAAATGAATGGGGCATCACAAGCTACAGTGGCAGAGAGGTTCCAAAAGGAGCCGAGAGGTCACTCTGGCGGGCACTCTTACGCACAATGTAAGGCAACCATTTTTAGGTTCTAGTGAATTGGAGTAGCTAGCAGTAAATATCTGAAACTATCAAACTACAACCCAGAACCCATGAATCTTGGAGACGACTGTATAAAAATGTAGCTTATGAGGGGTGACAATGTGATTGGGAAAGCCATAAGGACCACACTCCACTTTGTCTAGTTTATGGATGGATGAGTAGAAAAATGGGGGAAGGAAACAAACAAACAGACAAAGGCACCCAGTGTTCTTTTTTACTTTAATTGCTCTTTCTTCACTTTAATTATAATTCTTGTTATTTTTGTGTGTGTGGTAATGAAGGTGTCAGGGATTGATTTTGGTGATAAATGCACAACTATGTAATGGTACTGTGAACAATCGAATGTATGCTTTGTTTTGTATGACTGCATAGTATGTGAGTGAATATATCTCAATAAAATGAATTTAAAAACAAAAAACAAAAAATAAAATAAAATAAAATGAATCAGGCATCAAGGATCTTGGCCAATGATATAGACCCTCTTGTGAGAATGGCTGTTACACTAACTTGTAAATTGAGCCAACTGAATCCTTTTCCCATTTTAACCGAAACCATTTTGGATTCGGAATGAGTGGGACTTTGTTGTTCTTGGAGATACGCTTTTGAGCCCACAAAACTCAAGTACCTATTGGTGATCCTGATTGGGCGATCCCAACTTAGTGGATACAACATTCGGAATCAACTGTACAAAGTGGTAAAAAATTTACTTCCAAAATCTACTATGCAGGAAAACAATGGACTGACAACAAGCACAGTTAGGACTTTCAGCCTTGAGTTCTCAAAATGCTCCCAAGTATGAATATGGTTATGTTTGGGATTAACCCTAAAAGTTTCTTCCATAAGGGATATTCTCCAATTGAAAGACCATAATTTCTATTAAATGGCAAATCATATTTCCAAAATATGCAGGTTTAAAATTTTGTAAGCCTTTGGCAGATAACTAATTTTGCATTTCTGTGCCAATTATACAAATCTGTATTTGCAACTATTTTTTTTCTAGATTTACTGCTGTAGAAATGTGAATACATAAGGCAATACCTAATGGTAGTAACGTGTAATTTAAGTAGCGGAGAGGAATTAGATTTTGTAGCAGAATATGTTCCTGTACTTGAGGATAACTATGAACTGAACAAAATACAAATACACGTGAACAAACTATAAAGTATAGATGAATTCTGTTTTTTAAAAATTATACATAAAGATCAAAGATGCACTTAACACTATACCCAGTACATGAGCTTTGGAGTCAGGCAGCTTGGTCATTTTCTAGCAGGGATTTTGAAGGCTAGGTAAGCTCTCTGAACTTTAATTTCCTCATCCATAAAATGGTAATAAAACTCAATAAACCTCCAAAAAAAAAGGAGGCCTCTGTAATTCTGGTTCATTTATCTTTATAGTTGATAGAACTGATAAGGGAGTGCAAAGGATGAAGAGACCTGAATGGTGCTAAATGGGGCTAGTAAAAATCAGCCACTTATTCAAAGGAATTAGAGAACCAGGACATTTTAAAGGACAGCAGTATCAAGTGAGTTGTGTTCTAAATAGGGAGGCTTATAAATGTGTGAAAATGAGAAGGAGCTAATAGAGAGAGAGACTGGAGATAATGGAGAGAGTAGACATGTGAGCAAAGGTCTCTTTCAAGAATGATTGGGTTGTAATTTAGTCGACAAATATTTATGAATGCTTACCATGCCAGGCACCTGGGTTGCAGCTGTGAACCACACAAAGCAATTCCTGCCCTCCTCCGTGCTTATGGCTGGATAGTACATCATCCAGAGCTGAGAGGAGAAGAGGCAGAGGTGGTTTTTTCCTGATACTCCAGGGTAGAATGGAAAGATAAGTGGGAAAAACTGGGATGATTTGTCCTTGAAAGAGGATAGAGAGCGTGGTGGGGGGTAGGGTGGGGATTGGTGGGAAAGTGGGAAAGCTGAAGGCTGGTTAGGTGTGGGAGGAATTAGAGATGGGGAAGGTAAACTGAGGAAATCTGAGAGAGTTGAAGGAAGCACTCATAACCCAGCCAGGAGGGGCCAGGATAGACAGGAAATCGAGTGTGGCCGTGAATTCTCAGAAAGAAGTTGACATGTATTTCTGAGTTTCCTAGGATACCTACTTGGAAATTTACAAACAGTTGATATCAAACAAGCCCATAGAGTGCTGGGGTGGGGGGGTACTTTTCAAATTGAGGCAAGCTAGAATAGGGCACTCTGGGCAGACCAGAGGCGTTGGTCAGTTCAGGTGGAGAGTCAGCATCAAGTCATAGATAGCCAGATGGCGACCGAGCAGGAGGGGCCGAGCCAAAGGGGGACCAAACCCTATCAGAACCAGCTGACAGGTGGATAGACAGGTGGAGGCAGAAAGGAGGGGCTGGGTGAAAGGAGAACCCCTAATTCCTAGAAGCGGCTGAAATAGCCAGATGGAGGAAAAGGAGGGGTTAAGCCAGTGTGGGGGAGAATGAGACTTTCCACCCCAACCCTAGCCTGAAGCCTATCAACAGGCTAACATATAAAACCTGGACATTACTCAGCCAGGTGCGGGCCCCCTCTTGGGGCTCGCCGGTGCTGACCTTGCCAGCATATGTTCTTTCTTACCAACCTCTGCTATTTCCCCCTGTGTGCCGGCTTTTTCAAATAAACGTTACTGCTTGCTACTACTCCTCTGGTCCCTGAATTCTTTCTTAAGGAAAACGAGCCTGCGTGGGAGCTCACCTCAGGTGCCAACCAGGCCCCGGTAACAAAATGTTTAAATTCAGATTAAGCTTCAAGTAACATTGAGTTTGAAAGTTTGAGCATTGTTGAATAATGTTAGTATATTATATTTATATAATTAGATTTTACTCACTCTTACCTACATTCTCATGTATTTCCTCATAACAACCTGGGAGAGTAGTTGATATACTCAAAACTGAAATTCAGGGAATTTACAAAGTCACCCTACTATAAACTGGTGTGGTTACGTCTTCTTACCATTCCCAACCACTCTGATCTTTCTAATTTTTCTTTAATTCACCACTCGATGCTGAGAGACACATTAAAAACCAGGTGAAGTGGAGATTGTAATGTGGTCCAATAAAAAGTGACCTTTCAAATAAAAGCTACAAAAGAGAAAATTCCCGAGTAGCAAATGTACTTACTGTTCTCTGGCATTACTTAAACAATGTCAATAGCACTTGCCAAGATGGGAATCAATCATTGATATTCCCACCAACAAGTGAAACCACTGCCCGTGAGCATAGATGTAAAAGTGTACCACCACTTGTTTGAAAAATTAAGAAATCACAGTTAAGAACAAAAAGTAATATTAAACATTTTTTAATCCAATACCCAGAATTGACAATTGTTAATACTGTATTATATACGCCTCGGTTTTTTCTAATGAAAGAAATAAAACCTTACAGATGAAGGGCTGTTTGAGCACCATATCCATTTCCATTTTCTTCCCAATTTGGCTAATACAAAGCACTGCTAGATTAGAGAGGGAGGAAAGGCAGATCAGTATTTATTCTTCAGGTCCCTCCCTGTAGGATCACTTTGGGCTGGCAGAGTCCCCTGCCTGAAGGGCAAGCTCATTTTGAAATAGCTCTGTCTCCAGGACCTTCTCTTAAATTCCAGTAACAGCCCCCAACCTTCCTCTATTCTGGCCTCTGATGGTAATAAGAGCTCAGCTGTTACTAGTCCTTGGCATTTTAATTCCTTATGATTTCCCCATATTGTTGTAAATAATCCCTTATTAAACAATACTCAAGTTAATTTGTATGTGCATCTGGCTCCTGCTTGTTTCCTGCCCAATTCACCTGAGAAGCTAGCCAAATTGAAGATTTTCAAGTCTTTTTTCTTTTTTCTTTTCTTCATTAATGCATTTAGGTATTTTTTCATTCACACAAATATTTCTTGACTGCCCCATGTGCCAGGCACTGGACAAAGTGCTACAGGTACAGTGGTAACAAGACACAGTTCCTACCTTTGGGAAGAGACAAACAATAAACAAGGAAACAACTTAATTATGGCTAATTAAGGTGTAATAGAGGGTTACAGAAGCAGGGAACAGCTATAGATTCAGTAGTCAGGGAAGGCGTCTCTGAGAAGATGACATTAGAGCCTGAAGTGTGAAATAGAACCTAAGGGAAGAGTGTTTGAGGCAGATGAAACTGCAAGTGCAATGGTGGGAAAGGGCTTAGCATTTTCAAAGAGCAAAAACAAAGCCAGAATGCTTGGGGCAATGTAGACTAGGGATGCAGTATGAGGCTGGAGAGTGAAGCAGGAGTTATCCTGCAGGGACTTCTAGGCAGGCCAAGGTAAGGAATGTGCATTTCATTCTAAGTGCAATGAGGAGCCATTGAAGGGTTTTAAGCAAGGAATGATGAGTATATTTTTAAAGATTCTTCTGGCTGCTGAATGGAAATAGATTGGAGAGGGACAAGATGGAAGCAGAGGTTCCAATTGGTTAGCAATCATAATCATCTAGGCAAGATATGGTGGTGGGAATGGAGATGGTGAGAAGTGGCTGGATTTCATTTTGGAGGGCTTGGGGATGGTTGAGGGGTGGGTGAAGAAAAAGAAAAAACTCTACATTGACTCCCTAGTTTTGACTTAAGCAAATGGATAGATGAGTGGTGGAGTCATTTTCTGAGAAGGTTAATACTGGGAAAGAAACAGATTTCCAGAGGGAATGTGAAAGATTCTGATTCAAATCACAGTTTGAGAAACGCTGATCCGGACCCATTCCTTAAATGTACATTCCTTAACTCTACAAAATAGTTAGAAGACTCCGACCTTGCTTTGGATGAAGGAATGAAATTAACGTTTATTCAGTACCTTTTGTATGCCAGGTGCTGGCACACCTGTCATCTTATTTAATCCTCAGCATAGTCCTGTGAAATAAGTGGTATTATCTCCGATTTGTGGATGAGGGAACAGAAGATTGGACAGCCAATAAGGTGATAAACCTGGTATCCAAAACTGCAACTTCGAAGTCCAAGTTCAGAGCCATCTTCACTGTCACTGCTGCAATTCACAGCCTGGTTCTTTCTCCTTAACCCTTGTCACTACGCTTCTTAAATATGGCTGCAGGACTAGCGGGGTAAAGGGAATCAAATTCACTCCCAAGGAATTGTTTGTCTTCCGAGTAAGACTTTAAATTAAACATGTTAATATTTAATTTATGTAGGCGCTGGCCTCTCCCAACCGTTGTATGGCATTGCAACAGAGGATTTCTGTGTTTTTCCACTTCCTCATTCTAACCATTTTCCTGAAATTATTTGAAAGAAAGAAATTTGAGTTTTAAATAATACAGGAGTTTCACCTTTACTGTCTTCTGTGATCCTTCAGATCAGATATTAATGTTTACCAACGCTGAAGCTATAGTTCTGTGCAAAAAATTTAGTTGGACTATATGACCCTTTACAGATTCTTTGCCAGCCCCATGTCTCTGTAGCTGATATGTTTCCCTTTTTCTTGGGTATATGCCTGCACTCAGCATTTTTTAGATAATGAAAATAAGAAGCATTTTAGTGGTTTTGCAAATGTTACAGGATACACCTGGCCCTATTGATCACTAACAGTAACCCTAAATTATTTCGCCCACCAAAACTTTAAGATAAAATATAGTGTCTTAAACAAGACTCAAGTGGAAAAGGATGACAACAATGGCATCATTTCTCTTAGGAAAAAGTTGTCCTTTTCTAAATTCATTAGTTCTTAGAATAAGTTCTCCCAAATAACTTGTTTTAAATGTTATTAGAAGGGCTTAATAAGATGCTGACAATTTGAGAAGAACCCAATTTGATGAACCCAAAAGAAAAATTTTAAAAGAAGTTCATGAATGTGGCCAACAACACAAATTCACAGAATACAGTAAAGCCATTTAATTCTCATGTTTCCCAAAAAGGTCTCTTCCAAAATAATTTGGAATTTGGGAAGAGAAATGTTCATTTTTCTCATCTTTAGACCAAATTTGAGTTAATGGAAATATTTTGGATTATTAATATTTTTAGAATTTTAGTTTGAAGGGACTAGTGGTCATCTATTCTAAACTAACCCAAACAGAAATACTGTATCTCTGTTACAAAACCATTTACTCTCTGCTTACACCTTCCAGTGATCTGAGGCTCACTACCACATAAAGCAACCCATTCCAGCACCCTGACTCCCAAATTGGATTGCTACTCATATTTCCTGGTCTTTGCTGTTTTGTCCACATCCAATCTATAAGAAAAGCCTGATAAATCAGTTGTTCTTTTACACTGGAGTCAGGCCTATCCTGATACCATCATTAAAATGATTGCATTTTAACATACACCAGTTTTTTCACTACATGTCTTCTTCCCGGTCTTCAGGAGACATCAGAGGACATTTTAAAACTAATGAGTAAAAATTTTCATTATTTTCTATGTCTTTCTGATTGAATTTTGAAAACTTTCACAAACCAAAAATTTAATTTGAGTAATATCTAAACTTGAGCTCTGTCAAAACAAAGTTGAAATCTGGCAAATTGCTTTGGAAGAGCCCCTTTAGGAAAACATAAGAATTAAATGGTTTTACTGTATTCTGTGAATTTGTGTTGTTGGCAACACTTAAAACTTCTGATATCTTCCTTTTGGGTTCCTCAAATTAATTGTTAGCACTAAGTGCTGAAAAATCCCCCATCAACAGAAATCCCATATCTTCACTCCCTTTTGGAGGAATTGATTCCTTCTTCCTGTAGCAGGTCACTTCCTGGAGGTCACATCCTCTTCTTTCATCTACATTCTTTTTGAATTGTCCATATTTTACAGCCTGACATTTACTTTCCTCTGCAACTGGTATTTGGTTTAGGGTGCAGTCTGAGATTCTGCCAGAAATACCTTCTGTGACATTCCTGACAAAAGGCCATTCATATTCTAAGTGGGAACGTCATGATGTATGTTACAGTTTGCTAATACTGCCTTTTTTGCAAAACACTAGAAATGGATTGGCTTTTATAAAGGGGGTTTATTTGGTTAGAAAGTTACAGTCTTAAGGCCATAAAGTGTCCAAGATAGGGCGTCAACAATCGGGTACTTTCACCAAAGGATGGCCATTGGCATCCAGAAAACCTCTGTTAGCTCAGAAGGCGTGTGGCTGGCGTCTGTTCCAGAGTTCTGGTTTCAGAATGGCTTTCTCCCAGGATGTTCCTCTCCGGGCTGCAGCTCCTCAAAAATATCACTCTTAGTTGCTCTTGGGGCGTTTGTCCTCTCTTAGCTTCTCCGGAGCAAAAGTGTGCTTTCAAAGCTGTCTCCAAAATGTGTCTGTAAGCTGTAGCTCCTCTCTCAGCTCCTGTGTGTTCTTCAAAGTGTCCCTCTTGGCTATAGCAAGCACGCTCCTTCTGTCTGAGCTTATATAGTGCTCTAGTAAACTAATCAAGGCCCATGATGAATGGGCAAGGCCACACCTCCATGGAAATTATCTAATCAGAGTTATCACCTACAGTTGGGTGGGTTGCATTTCCATGGAAATAATCAAAGAATTACAATCTAATCAACACTAATAAGTCTGCCCCCACAAGATTGCATCAAAGATAATGGCGTTTTGGGGGACATAATACATTCAAACTGGCACAATGTACACTAAGAACAAAATCTCAAATAGGAGGAGGATCCCCTATAGCTGTAAACCCAAGTGTTTCTACTTTATCAAGTTAGTGTTATGAAAAGACTGTGCTATATTGAGACAGCATAACCATGCATTGCACCCAGATCCATGGTTCTGTTTTGAATCCTGGTGTTGATAAACCAGCTGCAAAGGTTATTGTGAGTATGATTGGTGCAATTTGAGTATGGGTAGCAAATGAGATAAAAATGTATTGACATGAATAAGTCAAGCTCATGACATTGAAGCAGTGACAAAGCAACAGGTGCATGATCTCATCTTGGTAAAAATGTATATATCACTATAAATCTCCATAGACAAATATCTCAAAGAATATACACAAAGGTAATCTTTGGTTGTGGTTGTATAATGTTTTTACATTTTCCAATTTTCCAAGATGCTCATGAACTGACTTTGTAATACTAAAAGTTTATTTATATTGAAAAGATAAAGTCTATAGGTTCTACTACTACAAAAATAGAAATGGTAATTTAGTTCTTGATAAAGATAATGTTTCAGGCCAGTTAAAAAAAGAGGATTATAAAATATATACATGGTATTGTGACATCTGCTAATCGCTTGGAAAGTAAAAAATAAAAATGAATTTCTGCCACATTCCTTACTCCATAATAAATTCCAAATTGAGTAAAGATTTAAAAGTCAAAAAATGAAACAATAAAAGTTTTATTTTTTTTTAAAAAAGGGCTTAATTTTGAAGCATGTAACTAGGTGAATGGATCTTGAGGACAACATTTTGAATGAAAGAAGCCAGAAACGAAAAGACAAACATTATAACGCCTCACTAATACAGACTAATTGTACTGTGCAAACTCTGAGAATTGAATCTTAGAACACAGGTTATCAGGTGAGAGCTTATGGTAAAGGTCCCTAGACTGTAAGCTCTTACAGCAGTCACATCAATTCTTGAGTTGTAATGGTTATCTCTAAATTCTGAGATGCTGAGCTCTTAGTGTATAACCTGGTTGATCCCTAGAACTTCGAGTATCTGTGTGACATCTGAGACTCAGAGCTAGAGTTTGGCAGCTATCAATGTCAATATTATCCCATACAGCAACTGTTTAAAAAAGCTGGAAGAGAGTTCAGAATTCAATTAGAGATACAAATAAAGCAGATCTGGTTAGGACTAAGGCAAGTCAGACAAAAGGGTAAAGGACAATATTGACTGTGTTTTAAAACTTCAAATTCTGTGTGTGACCAAAAGAAGATATGTTTATTTGGTGCAAAAATCTACATTTTCTGCAGCACACCAGATAATTTAACTTGTATGGTCAGTTTACTTAAACACCATAATTACATGGAAGTTTGAATGGGGAGTGAGATCTTATTGGTTTGTACACATTAGTGTGAAACCCAATACATCCCAAAGTAATTTGGGTAGAGAATAAAAATGTATTTGCAAAGCCCCCCTGAGGGAACTGGGGTAAAATGCAGAAATATTAAACTTCCCCACCTGGGTTATTACTGATATTCTCACAAGCACTGGGGACTTGGAAGGCCAAGCCCTCAATCTTGGGGCTTGCCCTTATGAAGCTTGTTACTGCAAAGGAGAAGCTAAGCCTACTTATAATTGTGCCCAAGAGTCACCCCCAGAGAACCTCTTTGTTGCTCAAATGTGGCCTCTCTCTCTACCTAAGCCAACTCAGCAGGTAAACTCACTGCCCCCCCCCACCCCCAAGTGGGACCTGACTCCCAGGGGTGTAAATCTCCCTGGCAACGTGGGACATGACTCCTGGGGATGAACCTGGACCTGGCAATGTGAGATTGAGAATATCTTCTTGACCAAAAGGGGGAAGAGAAATGAAACAAAATAAAGTTTCAGTGGCTATGCTGGTTTGAATGTATTATGTCCCCCAGAAAAAGCGATATTCTTTGATGCAATCTTGTGGGGCAGATATTTTAGTGCTGATTAGATTGGAATTCTTTGAGTGTTTCCATGGAGATGTGCCCCACCCAACTGTAGGTGATAACTCTGATGAGATAATTTCCATGGAGGTGTGGCCCCACCCATTCAGTGTGGGCCTTGATTACTGGAGCAGTATATAAGCTCAGGCAGAAGAAGCCAGCTTGCTACAGCCAAGAGGGACACTTTGAAGAATGCACTGGAACTGAGAGAGGAGCTTCAGCTTACAGAGACATTTTGGAGATGGCCTTTGAAAGCAGACTTTTGCTCCAGAGGAGTTAAGAGAGGACAAACACCCCAAGAGCAACTAAGAGTGACATTTTTGAGGAGGCCTAGCGGGGAACATCCTGGGAGAAAGCCATTTTGAAACCAGAACTTGGAGCAGACACTGGCCACGTGCTTTCCCAGCTAACAGAGTTTTTCCGGATGCCATCGGCCATCCTCCAGTGAAGGTACCCGATTGTTGATGCGTCACCTTGGACACTTTATGGCCTTAAGACTGTAGCTGAATAACCAAATAACCCCCCTTTTATAAAAGCCAATCCATCTCTGGTGTTTTGCATTCCGGCAGCATTAGCAAACTAGAACAGTGGCTGAGAGATTTCAAATGGAGTTGAGAAGTCATTCTGGAGGGTTACTCTTATGCATCATACAGATATCCATTTTTAGTTTTTAGTGTATTGGAATAGCTAGAAGGAAATACCTGAAACTGTTGAACTGCAACCCAGTAGATTTCATTTTTAAAGACAACTGTATAACTATGTAGCTTACATGGTATGACTGTGCAATTGTGAAAACCCTGTGGCTCACACTCCCTTTATTTTTTTTATTTTTTTTATTTTTTTTAATCATCATTTTATTGAGATATATTCACATACCACGCAGTCACACAAAACAAATTGTACTTTCGATTGTTTACAGTACCATTACATAGTTGTACATTCATCACCTAAATCAATCCCTGACACCTTCATTAGCACACACACAAAAATAACAAGAATAATAATTAGAGTGAAAAAGAGCAATTGAAGTAAAAAAGAACACTGGGTACCTTTGTCTGTTTGTTTCCTTCCCCTACTTTTCTACACATCCATCCATAAACTAGACAAAGTGGAGTTTGGTCCTTATGGCTTTCCCAATCCCACTGTCACCCCTCATAAGCTACATTTTTATACAACTGTCTTCGAGATTCATGGGTTCTGGGTTGTAGTTTGATAGTTTCAGGTATCCACCACCAGCTACCCCAATTCTTTAGAACCTAAAAAGGGTTGTCTAAAGTGTGCGTAAGAGTGCCCACAAGAGTGATCTCTCGGCTCGTTTTGGAATCTCTCTGCCACTGAAGCTTATTTCATTTCCTTTCACATCCCCCTTTTGGTCAAGAAGATGTTCTCCGTCCCACGATGCCGGGTCTACATTCCTCCCCGGGAGTCATATTCCACATTGCCAGGGAGATTCACTACCCTGGGTGTCTGATCCCACGTAGGGGGGAGGGCAGTCACACTCCCTTTATGTATGGATAGATGGGTAGAAAAATGGGAACAAAAATTAAATGAATAATATGGGGAGTGAGGGTGATGGGATGTTTTGGGTGTTCTTCATTACTTATATTTTTATTCTTGCTTTTATTTTTTATTTTAATTTTATTTTTGGAATAATAAAAATGTTCAAAAGTTGATTTTGGTGATGAATGCACAACTGTATGATGGTACTGTGAACAACAGACTGTACACTGTGGATGATTGTAGGGTATGTGAATAAATCTCAATAAAACTGAATTTTAAAAAAAAGCCTGAATTTATATGTTATACTGTAAAAGGCCTTCCTACAAATAAAATCCAAAAACCATGAAGGAAAAGATTGATATATTTGATCACATTAAAGTCAAGTCTTCCAGAACTGTGTACTATGTGATTAATATCTCAATAGAGCTGTTAAAAATATTTGCAGCATATATGATGGTTGAAGGACTAAATTCTTTAATTTATAGAAAGCTCATAGAAATGATGAAAGAAAAGGTGAACAAGCCAAAAGAAATGTGTCAAATAATAATAGGCAAATTAGAGAAAAACAAGCTTGAAAATAAATTTGCAATTTCAAACCAAGAGTTTTGAAGGCATTTGATCTTCAGAATTAATACATCCCGCTTCTCTTTCCCAGACCCTCCAATCCTACTTGGTCCTTTAATTGCCTAGTATCTTTGCCATTTTATAGTCTGATTAGTTTAATTATTTGGAACCTTGAGTTAATGAGATGTGGCATGACTTTGATCCCATTAGAATTTGTCACTTTTTATGAGAAGAACTGTTCCTTATTGCTGGACTCCATCAATCTGCCTTGCAAATATATGCCCTTCTTCACAGGAAACGTGAGATAAATTGTGCGGCTGGCTCCTCCGCAAACTTAAGAAAAGTGAAAATGTGTTACCCGACTGATACTGTCAGTAAGATCATTTTTAAAATAAAAAGCATCAATGCCATCAGTTTTTGAGTGATTTTTTTCATAAATGAGCACATCTATTTTCTTTAGTTTACTAAGCACATATTGAGAGTCTGAAGTGTGCAAAACTCTATGTTTGGGCCTTACCATCAAGAAAATCATATTCTAGGGTACAGAGTTTTCTGTTTGGGGTGTTGAAAATGGTTTGATAATGGATCGTGGTGATGGTAGCACAATATTGTGAATGCAATAATATCACTGAGTTGTACACATCAAAGTGGTTAAAATGGGAAATTTTGTGTTTTATAAATGTTACAACAATAAACATGCTTTTAAAAAGAAAAGAAGGAAAAGAGAGTCATATTCTAGAAGGAAAGAATTAGAATAAGAGTTTAATGGTCCAAGGACAGTTTCTAATCTGGCATCTTATATTCAGTTACTATCTCATTAGTCCACAAATGAAACTAAAAGTTGCTATAAATAACTACTATTTATATAATGAATTATTCCTTCAATCAAAAGTGAGTGCCTTCTATATACCAGGTACTGCCCTGGATGTTGAGAATTTAATATGGAATAAGATGCAGTCCCAGTCTTAAGGAAGCAGTGGGAAGTGATGATTTATAAGGCATTATTATATACATTAACTTACATGATTCTTACAGAATTCCTATGAAGTAGGCTTGAAGAGAGAGAGAGAGGCTCAGTGAGTTCCAAGAATTGCCCAAGTCTGATAATCAAATAAATCACAGAAGGAATATCCAAACAGGTTTTCTGATGGTAAAACTTGTAATACATGCAATAAGGTTTACTATTCAGTAACTGAGTTGGAGGGAACCTGGAGATCTGACTTATTTCTCAGTAACTCCTTCTTTTTTGTGCTAGGCGAAAGGACAGTTTCATGCTTTGCTGGTAGTGCATTTGTAGTTAATATTTTTGAGAACCAGTTGTGTCCTAACTATCTCTTGAGCCCACTTAGGTAACAGTCTTTAAAAAGTTTTAAACAATAACGTTAAAAAATCAAAATACTCTTGTTGAGATTTTTATTGTTGCTGTTATAAAACTAGAGCAAAGATTTCTTACATGAATCTTTTTGTCTGCAATGTGTATAAATTCCACTTTCCCTTGGGGTGTTGCTATGGAGTACAAAAAAAAAATTATTAGTAAATAAAGCACATCTTATGCACCTGTACTGGCAACCTGGCACTTGACAAAATGAATGTAGCAAAATGAAAATAGATGATAGTTATGCTCATTAAAACTTTAAGTTGAAAAGAGCAAGAAAAGAGAAACTAAGTTAGGGAACCCAATGACCCTCTTTGGGTGGGCAACAACAACATAATCATTCCGAGTTAATATTTTAGATAATTTGATTAATCTCTTATGTGCCATTAGGAAAAATAGCCAAGGGATCTATGTATCTTCAGCATTTAATAAATGAAGATAAAATAGCTTTCTTTGTGTAAATGTGAGCATTCTGTTTTGGGGTGTACGTGTGTGTGTGTATGTGTCAGCATTTTACTCTCACATAATCAACTATCTTAGAAAACTTACTTAAAGGAGGAAAGAACTTTGACGACAGGAAAAGAGGTGTAGGTGTTGAGCAAGGTTGTAAAAATGATTCAGCCAATACTGGCCAGAAGCCTGTCTGATAATTGGCTAACCCAGTAAGCTGGATTCAAAAATAAATCTTCCTGTTGAGACATCACTAAATAATAACCAAACTTGCCCTTTGACATAAACACAGAGTAGGGGCAAGGGACAGCCAGGTTCTTGAAGTCTTTAATCCTGAGGTTGAGCAGAGATATCAAGTGTGGCTGTTCAGTTTCCCCAAAGTGGTTACGGTTTAGGATGCCAAGAACAAACTGATTCTATGACACAGCTTGAAGAAAACATGAAATATAGGAGCCACCTTTCTTCAGAGCTTCATGCAGAGAGCTCATTATCACTTATTCATTCAACAAATATTTGAGTGCTCACCATGTGCCAGGTTCAGGGATATAGTAGTGGAAAAGGTAGACAAGGTGTGTGGGAACCCCAGGCACAGGGCATTTACCAAGGGCCTTGAAGATTGCACACAGCAGCTTGCGTGATCTAGGTCAGTTAAGGTTTGACCTATTCTCCTTGTAATATCAGGTGCTAAATGTAACCTATACCCGAAACTACCTCCTTCCCGAGACTCCCTGAGATACCGTTATCTACAAAATAATCTATAATCCTCCCCTTCTCCCTGTTGATTGCAATCAACCCCTCCCTACGTTGCACGACCCCGCTCCCTGCCTTATGCTCTAATACCCTGTGCCAGTTTGAATGTATTATGTCCCCCCAAACACCATTATCTTTGATGTAATCTTGTGTGGGCAGACCTATCAGTGTTAATTAGATTGTAATTCTTTGAGTGTTTCCATGGAGATGTGCCCCACCCAACTGTGGGTAATGACTCTGGTTGGATGATTTCCATGGAGGTGTTGCCCCGCCCCCATTCAGGGTGGGTATAAATTAAATCACTGGAGCCATATAAATGAGCTGACAAACAGAAGGAACACAGTGCAGCTGTGAGCGACATTTTAAAGAGGAGCTACAGCCAAGAGGGACACTTTGAAGAAAGCACAGGAGCTGCAGATGAGAGAGAGTTTGAAGACAGCCGTTGGAAGCAGACTCTTGCTCTGGAGAAGCTAAGAGAGGACAAATACCCCAAGTGCAACTAAGAGTGACATTTTTGAGGAACTGCAGCCTAGAGAGGAACGTCCTGGGAGAAAGCCATTTTGAAACCAGAGCTCTGGAGGAGACGCCAGCCATGTGCCTTTCCAGCTAACAGAGGTTTTCTGGACACCATTGGCCATCCTCCAGTGAAGGTACCTGATTGTTGATGCATTACCTTGGACATTTTATGGCCTTAAGACTGTACCTGTACCCAAATAAACCCCCTTTATAAAAGCCAGTCCATTTCTGGTGTTTTGCATTCTGGCAGCATTAGCAAACTAGAACATACACATTGGAATGTCAAGCCCCTTAAAACCAGCTTATTCAGGCCCCCAAAGTGCAGACTATTTTCACATTGTGCTCTGAACATGCCGCCATTCAGAGCAGCTCCTGAATTAATTCGTAGAAGCTCCTGATTTCAGGGCAATGTGACTTGACTTCCCACCCTGTAGGTAAGCCCTATAATAAAAGCTGATGTCTCAGAACACATCCAGTGCTTTCTTGAATCCTCTGGCTACAAAAGCCCTCTTGGGCCATGACAAGGCCCCAGTTCTGAAAGTCCATTCTGAAACTTCTAACCCAATTTTGCCTGGCAAGTTTGAGAATGAATGCCAAGTACTACCACCAAAGCTATATACAAGCAGCATTAGTCGTTTTTGTTTGTGTTTTCCCATTTCTGGATATGTTCTCAATTGCGTTTTAGGAAAAAAAGTACTTTCCACTATTATTTTTACCTTTTATATATCAGTATGATGTTGAGCAGGGTGTTGGCAAACTTTTTCTGTAAAGGATAAGGGTCTCTGTCACAACCACTCAACTGTGCTGTTGTAGTATGAAAGTAGCCATAGGTCTTCTAAACGAATGATTGGGACTGTGTTCCAAAACAACTTTATTTATGGGCACTGAAATTTGCATTTTGGATAATTTTCACATCACAGAACAGTATTCATCTTTTGATTTTTTTTCTCAACCATTTAAAAATGTAAAAACCATTCTTAGTTCATGGACCATACGAAAAACAGGGTGGATTTGGCTTGGGATCATAGTTTGCCAATCCCTGATATAAAGGACTGGTTTGTTCAGTTCATTAGGACATAGTAATGACGTCAACACTGTGGTTTTGTTCCTTATGAGAATGAACAAATAAGCTTTGCACTGGTGAACCTGTTTTAGGTTCAGATTTCCCCCTCGGTTCTGGCCAGAACTTGAAGATGTGGGCTATTCGTTCTTATCAAGAGAAGCCAGTGAAAGAGGCCACTTCCTCATCCTTTCATTTCCTCCATTGACTAGTGATGATTATTCTCCCTCTCCTTCTGTCACTTGAAAATTATTTTTTTTCCTTTTAATTTTATTGTGGTTACATACATAACAAAATTTGCCATTTTCACCATTTTTAAGTACACAATTCAGTGATGTTAGTTACATTCACAATGTTGTGTAACCATCACCCACATTCATTATCAAAACTTTTTCATCACCCAAAACAGAAACTCTGTACCCCATTCCTCTCTACCCCTAGGCCCTAAACATTTCATATAACTAGAATCATACAATATTTTTCCTTTTGCATCTGACTTATTTCACTTAGCATAATGTTTTCAAGGTTTGTCTATGTTGTAGTATGGATCAGAATATCATTCCTGTTTTTTTTAAATTCAGTTTTATTGAGATATATTCACATACCATACAATCATCCATGGTGTACAACTAACTGTTCACAGTACCATCATGCAGTTGTGCATTCATCACCCCAATAAATTTTTGAACATTTTCCTTATACCACAAAGAATCAGAATAAGAATAAAAAATAAAAATAAAAAAGAACACCCAAATCATCCCCCCCATCCCACCCTATTTTTCATTTATTTTTTGTCCCCATTTTTCTACTCATCCATCCATACACTGGATAAAGGGAGTGCAATTCACAAGGTTTTCACAATCACACTGTCACCCCTGTAATCTACATTGTTATACAATCGTCTTCAAGAGTCAAGACTACTGGGTTGGAGTATGGTAGTTTCAGGTATTTACTTCTAGCTATTCCAATACACTAAAACTTAGAAAATGTTATCTATGTAGTACATAAGAATGTCCACCAGAGTGACCTCTCAACTCCATTTGAAATTTCTCAGCCACCGAAGCTTTATTCTGTTTCATTTAACATCCCTCTTTTGGTCAAGAAGATAGAACATCATTCCTTTTTATGGCTGATAACTTACCACCATACTACAACATACTACATTTTGCTTTTCCTTTCATCTGTTAAGGACACAGGTTGTTTCTACCTTTGGCTATTGTGAATAATGCTCTATAAACATTGACGTAAAGGTGTCTGAGTTCCTGTTTTCCTTTGTGTAAACACCTAGGAGTGGAATTGCTGGGTCAGTCCATGTTTAACTTTGTAAGGAAACATTTGAAACTTTTTGAATTCCACTTTTTCACAGTAGTGACAAAATTGTAGTGTGCTCTTCCCACTCCATATTAAAAGGCAGTTAAGGCAGAAAACGAGGGATTTTTGTTGTAGTTATGTAGAAAACTTGACATGTAAGCACTTAGGATAATTCTCTGAGAAAGTAAAACAGCTGTGTTGTGCAGATTTAATATTAATCTTGAACTTTTCATTGACTAGGATAATTTCATTCTATGAAGGCCCTAAGAAATTCCCTTAGGTTTGAACTTGCCCTGGGAAATAAGAAGAGTACTTTTGTTTCCTATTCGGGTTATTTCTGAGCTCTTTTGTAAGACCCAGACCTCTATTTATCCTAACTAAGCCTTGCAGATAACTCTGTGCTCTTTTCATAAGAGAAAGCTTTAGTTTTCCTGACCTAGATCGAGTCTCTTGCCTCACTCACACCTCTTAATTCTCTGCTTTTGAAATGGTTTTGTTTTTGAGATGAAGCAACTGGCCTTTGGAGGATTTGTGACGTGTATAGAGCCCTTAGAGGAGGATTATAAACAAAGCCATTCTTTGTCAGTTATAATTGTAAACTGTTTTAAATTCCTCCAGTGGAAATGGGTTTTTGATGATAGGTGTAAGTAGGTTCAAGGCTTGTTGCATGGATTATTCTCCTAAACTTTCATATTACTGCACTGAGGTTCAATGGAGTGACCCCTGCCAGATTCTCTGTGTGATCAATTATACCAAAAAGTTTGTACAGAAAACCTGGGTTCAGTCCCTTCCTGCTCAGATCTGAAAACTTGGAATCATGCTTGATACTCTCTTTTTCTTATACCCAATCCCTTATACTCCCTGTCAGTTCTGCCTTCAAACATATCCAGAATCAGACTCCTTCTTACTTCCTCCAATGCCACAACCCTGGCCCAAGTAAAACTATCTTTCTCCTGGATTACTGCAAAAGCTTTCCCTGCTTCTTTTCTTGCTATTCCTGAGTCTGTTCTCAATAGAGCAACCAAAGTCAACTGGTTAAAAACCTAAGTCATATCATGTCCCTCTTCTGCTCAGAAACCTCTGGTGGTTTCTTCTCTCTCTTGGCATAAAAGCCAAAGTCCTTACAATGGCTTGCAACATCCTTCACCTCAGCCTCCACCTGTGACCTCTTGTATTTCTCTCCTCATCACTCAATTCCAGCCACATGGCCTCTCACTGCTTCTCAAACAATACACTCCAGTCTTGAGGCCTGTATATTTCTCTTCCAGAGGGAAAGTGCGCCAAAGCAGAGCACACTTCCTTCAGATCTCTGTTTAAACCCATTCTTTACAAACTCACAGAACAGCTAAAGTGAAAATGACAACAATATCAAGTGTTGGAAAGAATATGGAGGAAATTGAACTTGGAGGGAATGTAATTCACTGTCATTAATTTATGAAAAGCTAAACATATACCTGCTCCATGACCCAGCAATTCTATTCCCAGGTATATACTCAAGAGAAATGAGTGCATATATTCACCAGAAGATACAAGAACATTCATAGTAGCTTTATTCATAATAGCCCCAAACTGGAAACAATCCAAATGTCCATCAAAAGCAGAATGAACAAATTGTGATATAATCATGCAGTGGAATACTACATAGCAATAAAGAGAACAACTACCTTTACACGCAACAATATAGATTATGGACATAGGGTTTTTAAAAGATTAAGTCAATATTTTATAAAGGATATAGCACAATAGATATGATTTAAATATAAGACTGTTGAGTGAAAGAAGCCAAACACAAAAGGATACATACTGTATGATTCCATTTATTTGAAATTCAAGTATAGGTAAAATTCATGGATGGTGATAGAAGTCAGAATAGTAGTTAGCTCTTGGAGGGCACTGACTGGGAATGGGCACAAGAGAGCCTCCTGGGACACTGTAAATGTTCTATTCCTTGATGTTGTATTTCATGTAATGGTTACATGGTTTTATATTTAAATAATAACACCGAACACTTTACATACTTTACAGAATGTGTTAGACTTGATAATTAAGAAAAATAAAAGAAAGGAAAAATTTCACCCATCTAAAATAGTCCTCTCTACCTCTTTATCCCCTCTCCCCCTTATCCTGTTTTATTTTTCCCCATAGCACATATCAGCAGCTAGCATATTTTATATGTATTGATATATTTGTTTATCGTATATCTCCTCCCACAAGAATGTAAGCTCCTTAAAAGCAAAGACTGTTTTTTTTGTTGTTGTTTTTGTTTTTGTTTACTGCTCTCAGAGCTTAGAACAATTCTTGGCACGTAGTAGGTGCTCCATAAATATTTGTTAAATAAATGAATTACTATATTGCAGCTTCAGCTCTGGATTCACTTATGTGAAAATACTTTTTTCCAGATAATGGGCATCTGAGCTAATTTAGAAGCTGATTACAGATTGCAAAATGGGTTTGGAGGCAATGATGTCACTCTTTGGGTCGAATTGCAGGCACTGGGATTTTGTTGACAAAGACTTGATTGGTTGTCTTCTGGGCCCAGAGCTAACAAGGCAGCAGAAGGAGGGATACTGCCTCAGGTTTCTCACTCTCCTTAGATTGGTGAGTTATTCAGTATTATTTTCTCAGAAGCTGGAAGGAGAAAATGAATAGGACTTTGTCTCCCTAAGTGAAATTGCTTGTACTATAGTCAAGAACTTTGGCCCTGGGATCAGGCAGAAACAATTAAGCAGAGCAAATCTTAAGAAATGTGACATTGCAAAATGGACAAGGTGGCCTGTCTGGATCTAGAATGGCCTTGTTGATTTGAGGGGTGAAATGCAGGGAGAGGATAAGGGATACACAGCAAAAAGAAATCTGTGTTAAGGTGGAATTTAAACGCAAGGATGTAGATGTGAAAGATGAAATGGGTAGAGGTTTTGAGAAGTACAAAAATAATGAAAACAGTGATAAATGAAAATGCATGTTCTCAAATATAAACTTACAGAACGTAGGAGCTGGCATGTTATTTTCAACATTTGTTGGAAATAAATAACATTTCTTGAGTACCTACTACTAATTTGGTGTTTAATAGCTTCTTCTGATTTAACCCTTACCCTGTGGTAAGGTGTTTAGGTAGACACTATAAGCCTCATTATTTCATTACAGCTCAGGAAACTGAGCCTCAGAGGGCTACAAAGTCTGCTCTCAGATGATAGGTGGAAGAGCTGGGTTTCTACCCAGGTCTAATCCAAGGATAAGGTTATCTTCCTATGTGGTAATAACTCTCTCCCGTGACTCCTACAGTTTTTACCATCTGTGCCATTCATTCACACAGTGTACATTACTTTATTACTTATTTGATCCTATCACTGCCTGCAGGTTAAGATCCAAACTATTTCATACCTAATAACCTTTCCAGATTCACAGTCTTCTCTTTTCCCATTCCAAGCCATCCCGGCTGCCAGAGTGATTGTCATCAAAAATAAGTTCTAATCAAAACCTCTACTTGCTCTGTTACTTTTATGATAAATTTCAAACTTCTAAACATGTACCTTAACATATAATATACTTCTGCCTACCTTTCCAGAATCCTCTCTCATCCCTCATTCCCATCCAGTTACCCTAAACTTCATCTGCATTAACCAAATGCACTGTTCTCTGTACAGATGGTACTACTTGACACCTCCTAAGCAATTGCCATTTGCCTCCTCTGAACCCTTTACACCGGGATGCCCCAACTTTTCATAGCTTTAAATGGGTCCTTCGTGCTCCATGAAAAGCACTTTCCTCTTTCTTTGCTTGGTGAACTTTTGTTTATCTGATATTGCATGACAAATATTACCTTCCTGGTGGAGCCTTATCTATCTTCCTCGTGGCATTTTACTAACCTACTTTGTAATATTTTGACCATCCGTTCATCTTTTTCAAGAAACTACCAACTCCCTAAGGGCCAAGAAATGGACCCTTTCACCAATGTGTCTTCAGAGCCTGGCATACAATATGTGCTCAACAGATGTTGTGATAATAATTAACAATTCTTCTAAGAAGATAATTCATCCCTTTAACTAGATTATATGCTTTTTACATTAATTTGTATTCCAATGCCTGATGTCATGAGAAAAACACCTCCTGCACCTCTCTCACCAAAGCAATCAAAAGAAAAATTAATATTTAGATTAATATTAATAAGAAGTTTCAGTGACAAACAACCAAATTTTACTAATAAACATGCAAAAAAAAGACTTGAATAAATGGAAAAATAAACATTATTTCTGAAGAAGAATACAAATTAATATAAAGATATTGATATTATCAAATTAACTCCAGTGTGAATTAGTGTCCATCAAACTCTCAAAGAGTATTGTTTTTTGTTTGCTTTGTCTATCATTATGCCAATATCACACTGTCTTTTTTTAATGCAATTTGATTGAAATATATTCACATACTGTTCCAGTTTGCTAATGCTGCCAGAATGCAAAACACCAGAAATGGATTGGCTTTTTTTTTTTAATTCATTTTCATTGAGGTATATTCACATACCATGCAGTCATACAAAGCGAATGTTCAGTTGTTGACAGTACCATTATATAGCTGTGTGTTCATCACCAAAATCAATTTTTGAGCATTTTCATTACCACTCACACAAAAACAATAAGAATAAAAATTAAAGTGAAAAAGAACAATTAAAGTAAAAAAGATCACTGGGTGCCTTTTTTTTTTTTTTTTTTTTGCCCCCATTTTTCTGCTCATTCATCCATACCCTGGACAAAGGGGAGTGTGTTCCATATGGCTTTCCCAATCACATTGTTACCCCTCATAAGCTACATTTTTATACAATCATCTTCAAGATTCAAGGGTTACAGGTTGTAGTTTGATAGTTTCAGGTATTTACTGCTAGCTATTCCAATTCATTAGAACCTAAAAACGGTTGTCTATATTGTGCCTAAGAGTGCCCACCAGAGTGACATCTCAGCTCCTTTTGGAATATCTCAGCCATTGAAACTTCTTTTCATGTCCCCCTTTTGGTCAAGAAGATGTTCTCCATCCCACGATGCCGGGTCTAGATTTCTCCCAGGGAGGGACTGGCTTTTATAAAAGGGGGTTTATTATGGTCTTAAGGCCATAAAGTGTCCAATGTAATGCATCAACAATCAGGTGCCTTCACTGGAAGATGGCCGATGGCATCCGGAAAACCTCTGTTAGCTGGGAAAGCATGTGGCCAGTGTCTGCTCCAAGTTCTGGGTTCAAAATGGCTTTCTCCCAGGATGTTCCTCTCTAGGCTTCAGCTCCTCAAAAATATACTCTTAGTTGCTCTTGGGGCATTTGTCCTCTCTTAGCTTCTCTGGAGCAAAAATCTGCTGTCAATTGCTGTCTTCAAACTGTCTCTCATCTGCAGCTACTCTCTCATCTTCTTTGCATTCTTCAAAGTGTCCCTCTTGGCTGTAGCTCCTCTTCAAAATGTCACTCTCAGCTGCACTGAGTTCCTTCTGTTTGTCAGCTCATTTATATGGCTCCAGTGATTTAATTTAGACCCACCCTGAATGGGTGGGGTAACACCTCCATGGAAATTATCCAATCAGAGTCATCACCCACAGTTGGGTGGGGCACATCTCCACAGAAACACTCAAAGAATTACAATCTAATCAACACCGATACATCTGCCCACACAAGATTACATCAAAGATAATGGCATTTGGGGGGACATAATACGTTCAAACCAGCACACATACCATACAATCATCCAAAGTGTACAACAGTTGTTCACAATATCATATAGTTGTGTGTTCATATAGTTGTGCATTCATCACCACAACCAATTTTTGAACATTTTCATACAACAAAAAATAAAAATAAAAATAAAAGTAAAAGAGAACACCCAAACATCCAAGATCTCTCTTCCCCCCTATTATTCATTTACTTTTGTCCCCATTTTTCAACTCATTTGTCCATGTACTGGGTAAAGGGAGTGTGACCCATAAGGTTTTCACAATCACATAGTCACACCATATAAGCTATATAGTTATGCAATCATCTTCAAGAATCAAGGATTCTGGCCTGCAGTTCAACAGTTTCAGATATTTCCTTCTAGTTATTCTAATAAACTAAAAACTAAAAAGGGGTATCTATATAATGCATAAGAGTTACCTCCAAAATGACCTCGAGTCCATTTGAAATCTCTCAGCCACTGAAACTTTATTTTTTTCATTTCTCTTCCCCCTTTTGGTCCAGAAGGCTTTCTCAATCCTATGATGCTAGGTCCAGGCACATCCCCAAAAATCACATCTCATGTTACCAGGGAGATTCACACCCTTGGGAGTCATGTCCACATAGGGAGGAGAGCAGTGAGTTTACCTGCCAAGTTGGCTTAGAAAGAGAGGCCACATCAGAGCAACAAAAGAGGTTCTCTGGATTGATTCACAGGCACAATTAAAAATAAGCTTACACACATGCCATGCCCTTACCAAAATAGTATCCAAATACCTAGGTCCCTACGTGATATTCTATAAAAGATGCACCAAGTTTTATCTTTCAGAAACTTAAAGCCACCAGAGTGTTCCTATACCAGACAAGTCCTAAAACTCAGAGGCAACAGCCTCTTTGAGATCAACTATCAGCCCTGTCGGCACCAACATGGAGACCTTGTACCAAGTCCCATTTTTAGTGCTTGAATGTCCCAACCTGAAGCTGAAGAAGCCACCCTGGGTTCACATGCCATTGGCTATGACAGTGTACGCTCTGGTGGTAGTGTCTTACTTCCTCATCACTGGAGGTATAATTTATGATGTTATTGTTGAACCTCCAAGTGTTGGCTCGATGACTGATGAACATGGGCATCAGAGACCAGTAGCTTTCCTGGCCGACAGAGTAAATGGACAATGTATTATGGAAGGACTTGCATACAGCTTCCTGTTTATAATGGGAGGTTCAGGATTCATAATCCTGGACAGATCAATACACCAAACATTACAAAACTCAATAGATTTCTTCTGCTGTTCATTGGATTCATCTGTGTCCTATTGCATTTTTTCTTGGCTAGAGTATTCATGAGGATGAAACTGCCAGGCTATCTGATGAGTTAGAGTGCCTTTTGGGAAGAAATCAATGGATACTGGATTTGCTCCTGTTAATGACATTTTAAAGGCTTCCTCTAATATGAAATGTGGAAAAGGATGAAAAGCAGCAGAGGAAGAAGCATCTAATGAAAACAGGAATCTTATTAAAGCTTGGACTAGAATTTCTTCTTGGTAATATCAGAGAGAAAATCATATCACAGTATTTTTTCCTGCTGACCTATGGTAGCATACCAATGATGGAAAGTGGCAGTTTCTTTTTAGATTTTTATTTCTAGAAGGAAATATACTCCATTTCTACAACTATAATATTGAATAAAGTGATTTTTTTTAACAACCCGCTTAACAGTTTTTGGAGATGGCATTTCTGATTTTCAGAAATCAATGTAAAATCAGGAAGCAAGATTCTATAACCTGAGAACTCTGGACAGTTCATCAGCTTTCCCTATGGTGCTTTGCCTTTAAACAGGGTGTGTGGTAGTACATTATTTCAGATGTCTGTGTAAGATTGTTTGCTGCACAATAAGATGTATGAAAGGAGCAGAAATAAATAATTTTTCTAATTAAAAAAAAAGATCAACTATCAGATGCAGCCCCTTTCCCCATACTGTCGACACTTCCTTTCAATATGAACAAGTTAGGGTGCTCACTGCCTAGACACCCCTGAAGATGGAGAAAGAGATTAAGTGAGAGGAAGGGGAAGCAACAAACAAGATAAGATTGAACAAAGGTCTATGAATACTGAAACTTTATATAACTATATATATATATATAGATAGATATAGATACATATATAGGATGCTGGGGTGTTGGAAGGGCTGGAAGGAGGAAAATGACATGTTGGAACTGTAGCCTATAGAATCCTTTGGGATTTGCTCTATAGCTGCTTGTTGAATTGTGTCCTGAAGGTCTTCACCTTTCTGTATATACCTTGTATTGCATAATAAGGAAAGAACTGAAATTGTGGAACTGTAACCCATAACAATTTTTGAAATTGCCTATATGACTGCTTGTTGAGCTGTACATCGCGATGACACCTTTCTGTATGTATGTTATACTTTACAATAATGGAAATGGCTGAAGTTATGGAACTGTGACCCCTGACATTCTTTGAGATTTGCTCACTAATTACTTGTGAAATCGTACATTGAAAGTTAACACTGTTATGTATATATGTTAAAGTTCACAAAAAAAAAATTGAAAAAAAAAAAGTAGGCTTAGCCTCTCCTTTGCAATAACAAGCGTCCTAAGGGCAAGCCCCAAGATCAAGGGCTCAGTCTACTAAACTGGTAGTCCCTAATGCTTGTGAGAATATCAGGAATTCCCCAGCTGGGGAAATTTAATATTTCACATGTTCCCCCAGTCCATCAAGAGGGCTATGCAAATACGTTTTATTTTCTGCCAAGTTACTCTGGGATGTATCAGGGCTTCATGCTAACCTGTAAAAACCAACTAGTTCTCACTCCCTATTCAAGGTTACACATAATTATGGTGTTTGAGTAAACTGATCATACAAGTTAAATTATATAGTATGCTACAGAAAATATAGATTTTTGCACCAAATAAACATCTCTTCCTTTGGTCCCACACAGAAGCCGAAGTTTTAAAACACAGCTAATATCCTCTACCCTTTAGTCTGAGCTACCTCAGTCTCAACCAAGTCCATTTTGTTCATATCTCCAACTGAAGTCTGATCTCCTTTTCAGCCTCCTTAACAGTTGCTGCAAAGAGCAATGCTGACACTTGTAGCTGTCAAACTCTGGCCTCAAGCCCCAGGCACTACAAAGACACCCAAAGCTCCAGGGTCTGACATGGTCACACACAAACAGCTCAGCCTCTCAGAATTTAGAAACAACTGTTGCAACTCATGAATAGATGTGACTGCTATTAGAGCTTACAATCTAGGAAACTTTACATAAGCCTTCCCCTGATAACCCATGTTCCCAGATTCAATTCTCAGAGTTTGCACATTATTGTTAGTCAATACTAGTGATGCATTGTAATGTTTGTCTTTTCATTTCTGGCTTATTTCACTCAACCTACTGTCCTCAACGTCTGTTCACCTAGTTGCAGACCTCACAACTTCATTCCTTCTTGCTGCCGCTTAATATTCCATTGTTTGTATACACCACAGTTCATTCTGTTTTTAGTCGATATACCCTTAGGCCACCTTCACCCATTGCAAATCATGAATATTGCCACCACAAACACCAGTGTGTAAATGTCCACTAGTGTCCCCATTCTCAGTTCCTCCAAGTATACAAGCAATAACAGGGTCGCAGGACCATATGGAAACCCCATACTTAGCTTTCTGTGGAACCACCACACTGCCCTACAGATGGGCTGTACCATTCTACCTTCCCACCAACAGTGACTAGGTACATCCCTCTCTCCACATTTTCTCCAGCACTTGTATCCCTCTGTTTATTTTTTAAAGAGTTTTATTCAAACACCATACAAGCCATCCTAAGTAAACAATGATCCCCAGTATAATCACATAGTTATGCATTTGCCACCACAATCTATATGAGGACATTCCCATTTCTTCCACAATGAAAGAGGAAGAGGAGGGAAAAAATGAAGAATAAAAAAGATAGAAGAAAAATATAAAATATAATACAATGAAAAGGTCATATAACACCACCACCAAGAATCCCACACCACTCCCATATATCCCCCTCTTATAGACATTTATCTTTGGTATATTGCCTTTGTTATAATTAATGAAAATGTATTACATGTTACTGTTAACTATAGACTATAGTTTGCATTGATTGCATTTGTCCCCATACCATCCAGTTTTCAACACCTTGCAATGTTGACACTCTTTTGTTCTCCCTTGTGTAAAAACATTCTTATATTAGTACACTTAATCACCACTATTGACCACTCTAGGTTTCCCTAAGTTATACAGTCCCAGTCTTTTCCCCCTATCTTTCTTTCTGGTATCATACATGCCACTAGCCTTCCTTTTTCACTTGTACTCACACTCATCTTTGTTCAAAGTATGTACAATATTGTGCTTCCATCACACAATATTATGCTATCCATTTCTGGATCTATTCAATCAATCCTGTTGAACATTCTGTACTCCTTCAGCATCAGAAGCCTGATCTTTACCCTCTTTCTATCTTCTGATAACCTGTGTTCTCAACTTTAACTTTCAAGGTTCACTCATTAATGTTAGTTCATATTAATGAGACACATATGGTATTTGTCCTTTTGTTTCTGGCTAATTTCACTCAACATAATGTCTACTGTCTACCATTTTGTCTTTTGGATTTTATATGTCATATCTTACTTTATTTTTATTTTTTTCCTCTCTCTCTTTTTATCCTTATTGATAGTCTTCACTTCTACACTCTTCTCTGAACCTCTCTCTCCTGTCTTTTCCTATCTGCCTGTAGTTCTCCCTTTAGTATTTCTTGTAAAGCAGGTATCTCTGTGCCTGTTTGTCTGAAAATATTTTAAACTCTTGCACATTTTTGAAGGACAGGTTTGCCAGATATAGAACTCTTAGTTGGCATTTTTTCTCTTTCAGTATCTTAAATATATCATACTACTGCCTTGTTGCCTCCATGGTTTCTACTGAGAAATCAATACATAGTCTTATCAAGCTTCCCTTACATGTGATGGGTTGCTTTTCTCTTGCTGCTTTCAGAATTCTCTCTTTGTCTTTGACATTTGAAAATCTGATTATTAGGTGTCTTGTAATAGGTCTATTTGGATCCATTCTGTCTGGGGTACACTGTGCTTCTTGGATCTGTAATTTTTGTCTTTCATAAGCGATGGGGAATTTTCAGTGATTATTTCCTCCATTAATGTTTTTGCCCCTTTTCCCTTCTCTTCTCTTCCTGGGACACCCATGATATGTATATTCATGCACTTCATGTTGTCATTCAATTCCCTGAGACACTGCTCATTTTTTTTTCCATTCTTTTCCTTACCTTTTCTTTTGTGCATGGGATTTCAAATGTCCAGTCCTCTAGTTCCTGAATCCTTTCTTCTGCCTCTTCAAATCTGCTGTTGCATGTCTCCATTGTGTTTTTCATCTCTTCTATTGTGCCTTTCATTCCCATAAGTTCTGCCATTTATTTTTTCAATCGTATGAATTCTTCTTTATGGTCACCCAGTGTCTTCTTTATATCCTTCATCTTTTTGTCACATTTCCTTTCAGCTCATTGATTTGATTTAGAAGATTTGTTTGAACTTCTTTAAATTAGTTGTTTCAACTCCTGTATCTCATTTGAAGTGTAAGTTTGTTCTTTTACTGGGTCATATCTTCATTTTTCCTAATATGAATTATAATTTATTTTTATCTAGGTATCTGGTTTCCATGATTACCCCAATCAGATTTTCCCAGACCAGAGAGGCCCAGGTCTCAGGAGGAGGGTGTAATCAGTATCAAGTTACCCTGGGGATGAGAACCAGCAGGTTCAGACTCTCCTGTGAGGCCTCTAGACTCAGTGCTTTTCCTGTGCTGCCCAGCAGGTGGCATTTGTCAGCCCACAGCTCCCCACTGGTGTAAAGAAGTGCTGTGCCCTTAATTCTCAGCAGCTCCTGTGATGGCCAGGAGCTGAAGGTGTCAGAACCCAAGCTTAAGTTGTTTCTGTTCCCTGTGGCCTGAATTCTCTGAGGGAGATCTGTCCCTTGAGCTAGGCCCTGCCCTCCCCTTTCATAAGGAAGTAATGTACTCTAGGGAATTATCTCCTACACTTGACTTCTTCCTTTATCTCTGATTTTCATAATGCAACCCTTGTCTGGGTCAGTGCTGACAAATTGAAAAAAATGCCTGAGGCTTTCTCTAATGAGCTACTTAGAATGAGAGGGGAAAAAAACAGAACAAAGAAAGAAATCTCCTTTTCAGAGCCAGTCCCCAGCCCTCCAATTTTGCTGGTTGACCAGAGTTGGTGCCTGTTTCTATGTGCCTCTTTTCATGGGACACAGACATTTTCCAGTATTCAAGCTCAACCATCTCCAAAAGCCTCTGTTTTATTTATTTATTTGTTTGTTTGTTTGTCTATATATTTATTTACAGTCAGTCCCACCTCCTCTGTGAGAGACCTCATGGTTGCTTTCCTCCTTGCTCCAGCTTTATCTGTGCTCAGTAGTCCAAATGTGTTAATTATCAACTGCAGTTGGAGCTTGGTTGAATTACTTTCCTTTCCTCCTATTAGACTGCTTCTTTTTCCCACAGGGTAGTATTCCAACTCAGCCTGCCATGCCAGTGGGGGAGGGGTGTCACCTCCACAGTTTGGAAAGCTTTACTACAGTTCTATGCTGTGATCTCAGCCATTCCACAAATCCCAGACTGATGTATAATGTGCGTCTGGTCATGGCTGTCCCCTAACAGTTGTTTCAGACTATTCACTAGTTGTTCCTATTTACTAGTTGCTCTACAGGACTAACTAAATTCCACACCTCCCTATGCCGCCATCTTGCCCTGCCCATTTGCTTTGTATTTTATTGAATCTTGAAAAATGATTTTGAAGCTCATCTGTGATGTTCACTGTGAAGTTCTTTCAACCTTTTTCTGTATTTGAAATGTTTCATAATTAACTGAGGGTAAAATGTTTATTTAAGAGAATGAGCAAGAAAGACTAAACGAGCAGTCAAGACTAGCAAAGAAAGTGTTGCAAAAGAAGAGTGGATTTGAATGTAGGCTTGCCCTCTGAAATTCTTTTACCTTAAATTTTAAATTTTAAAATAGCTTCAAACTTACAGGACAGATACAAAAATAATATAAAACCTGTATGGAGAAATCCAACATTCCTCCCCTCCCCAGATAACCAGGTGTAATAATTTTAACATTTTGCCACATTTACTATATCATTCTATCTATCCATCTATCAATTTTCTAAACATTTAAGAGTAGGTTGTATATAACATGCTTCTTGAACACATAATACTTGCATGTACATTTACTGAGAACAAGGATATTCACTTATGAAACCACTTTAAGTACAGATATCAAGGTCAAGAACTTTAACATTGATATAGAGCTTTCAGTCTATATTCCAATTTTTTCATGTGTTCCAGTAATGTCCTTTTGGGCCTTTCCTCCTCCATTATTAGATCCAGTTCAGAATCATGTTTTACACTTAGCTGTCATTGTCTCTTTAGTTGTTCTTTATTAAATTTTAGAATGCTATTTAAATAATCAAAACAGGAACAAGAACTGAGACAGATCAGTGGAACACAAACATTTATTCCTGACTCAGATCCTAGGCTAGACAAGTCCATGATATTTTATTTGCATTTATTAAACAAACACTTATACAAAGCCTATTATGTGCCAAAAAATGTTCTAGATACTTTACAAATATTAACTCATTTATAAAGTAACTAATTTATTTAAGAATTGGTCTCTGGAGCAAGACAGCCTTGTTCAGTTTCTGCCTCAGCCCTTTACTCGCTATGTAACATTAGACAAATTACTGAACTTAACAGAGCCTGTTTTCTTACGTGGAAAATGTGGGTAAAAGTTTCCTATCTCACAGGACTTTTAAAAGATTCAATAAGTGAATATTTTATAAAGAATATATCACAATAGGTAAGAAATTTTATCAATGATTTGTGAAAAAAAATTGGATAAATATATCTAGTCCCAGTCTCACCTCATGTCATACACTGAAAATACATTCCAGATTTTAGATAAGTATATCTAAAATAATAGCATAAAATATTTAGAAGAACACATGTTCTAAAACAGTTCTGATTTTCTAAGGATAAGAGGAAAAAGAAACTTCAAATGTCAATAAAGATTGAAAGTTGAAGAAAAAGAAAAAACTTGGAAATAGATACAATAAATAAGATAGATGACAGGTTAGTATACATTATATAAACTTTTACAAATTAAAAAAAATTATAGAAAATACATAAAATACATAATTTACACACAAAAAAAAATACCAATAGCCTAAAGGCTACAAGCTAATGAAAAATGTTCAATCTCACCAATCAAATAAAGGTAAATTTAATGAATGAGGCAACATTTTTTAAACTAGAAGTTGGTTAGGATTGAAAAATAGAATATTTAATCCTGGCAAATGTATCATAAGACAGGCTCTCACGTACAGAATAAATTGGTACAACCTTCTGAAGAACATTTGGCAAGATGTATTGAGCCTTGAAAATGTTCATATAATTGATTCTGTGATTCTGTCCTTAGGGAATAATTGATATGGATGAAGATACATGTTCAAGGATATTTATCATTGAATAATCTACAATTATGAAAAATTTAAAGTACCAGAATGTATAACAATAGTAGAGTCATTAAGTGAAATGCACTCATTAGGTGGAATATTATGCAGCCATTAAAAACCATACTTTGAAGACTTGGGCAAATGTTTCACAATATAATATTAAATGGAAAAAGGCAGAAAATAACACTGCATATAGCATATGATTCAAAATTTATTTTAAAAATTATAAATTATATTTATATAGAAAAAGGGCTAGAGGTAAATACTATAATTATTAATATTGGTTTGATTATTTTTCTATAATTTTCTAGTTATTATAGCAAAGTATAGTTGCTAGGAATATCAGAGAGAAAGAAGAGATGTAGAAATATCAGAGTGAAAGAAGAGATTTGATATATTAGAATTTGATAGCCACAAGGAAGTTCAAAGATACAAGACAAAAAAAGAATTACATGTATACAATCTACACAATTCATTTCTCTGCACAGCTGGGACTTGCTGCTTCACCTGTGAAATGCAGACCATTTCCAGAGCAGAAGGTGGCAAAGAGTTACTCCAGGTGCAAGCCATGAGCACTATTTGATACAGAACTAAACTAAAGATAGAGGCTATTAATTTGAATTTCATATATTTTACTCTTTTTATATTGGAGGGTACATAGCCTAAGAGAAAGCACCTAGATGATTCTAAGGAGAGCCGATAGATATTCTTTCTCACTTAAAATGTTCAGTTACACATAAGGATTAGCAACCTCAGTGTGACCCCAAGTGCCCAGTGGGAAGTGAAGCCTCATAGGCCGAAAGGGAAGGCAAAGAGAAGAACCAAATGGAGGTGTTTACAGGAGGAGGGATATGGGACTGTTGCTGCCAGGGCCATGGGTGCTGGCAGGGAAGCAAGGCCTTATCCAGGGCCAACTTTAAGCAGCCGAAGGCCCTGCTTAGTCGTCGTGAATGTCAGGTGCGTCCCTTTACCCCCTTGCTATTTCCTATTTGTTTGTTTGTTTGTTTGTTTACTGTTAAAGTGATCTCCAATATTCTTTGCCTATGGTTTTGCACTTTTAGGCAAATAGTCTATGAAAGCAAAGTAAGCTAATACAAACTTATTCTTAAAAATCAAGCCAACATTAAAACAGTTTGTGGGACCAGCTTTTGCATTGTTACAATCTTTTGGAAGGTGACATGGCAGTAAGCACAGGAACCTTAAGAACAATAATAGAAAGGAAAAGAATAACAATAATGGTCTATTTTTCAGGATCGATTCCAAGTACTTGGCCTATGCTGTCTCATTTATATCATCACCACAAACCCCTGAGGTTCAGGTTGCTTAAGTAAATCATTCGGAAGTCATCCAGGTAGTAATGGGCTGAACTGAGTTTTGTGCCCAGGTTGTCTACTTCTACCCTGCCAGGTTACCATACACTGTTCACACTCTTTGACCTGAGGATCCTAGCATGGTAGTCTAAGGAAATACTTTAACCAAAGACAAATACTATATTGCAATGCTCATTAGAAAAGAGAAAAATTGTAAGCAACTAATTACCCAACAATTGAAGAATAACTACAGTATGATTTATCTACATTATGAATTATCATATGGACATTAAAAAGATAATGGAGACTTTAGAAATATGAAAAAATATTTCATATATAACATTCAGTAAAAAAAGAAGAAAATGTAGTGATTCTGACATAGGGGACTGGTGGTTTGATGGGTTGAGCCCTCTACCATAGGTTTTACCCTTGGGAAGATGGTTGCTGCAAAGGACAGGCTAGGCCTCCCTATGGTTGTGCCTAAGAGCCCCCTCCCGAATGCCTCTCTGTTGATCAGATGTGGCCCTCTCTCTCTGGCTAAGCCAACTTGAAAGGTGAAATCACTGCCCTCCCCCCTACGTGGGATCAGACACCCAGGGGAGTGAATCTCCCTGGCAATGTGGAATACTACTCCCGGGGAAGAATGTAGACCTGGCATCGTGGGACGGAGAACATCTTCTTGACCAAAAGGGGGATGTGAAAGGAAATGAAATAAGCTTCAGTGGCAGAGAGATTCCAAAAGGAGCCGAGAGGTCACTCTGGTGGGCACTCTTACGCACACTTTAGACAACCCTTTTTAAGTTCTAAAGAATTGGGGTAGCTGGTGGTGGATACCTGAAACTATCAAACTACAACCCAGAACCCATGAATCTCGAAGACAGTTGTATAAAAATGTAGCTTATGAGGGGTGACAGTGGGATTGGGAAAGCCATAAGGACCACACTCCACTTTGTCTAGTTTATGGATGGATGAGTAGAAAAATAGGGGAAGGAAACAAACAGACAAAGGTACCCAGTGTTCTTTTTTACTTCAATTGCTCTTTTTCACTCTAATTATTATTCTTGTTATTTTTGTGTGTGTGCTAAGGAAGGTGTCAGGGATTGATTTAGGTGATGAATGTACAACTATGTAATGGTACTGTGAACAATCGAAAGTGCGATTTGTTTTGTATGACTGCGTGGTATGTGAATATATCTCAATAAAATGATCGAAAAAAACTTAAAAAAAAATGTAGTGATTCTATAAATTGGTGGCAACAACATGAAATATGTATACATAGGAACTGAGATGCAATTGAAAATAGTTGTGGATTGTGGCTGTAGTAAGACTGGAGATGATTTTTTTTCCCCTCAAAATTGCTCTTAATTTAAAAATCATCTGAAACGATCTGAAACGAACAATTTTATCATATAAGCCACTTCTCAAAACTCTGCCCCTGGTCCATTTAGTTCCTCTTCTGGCACCTCTTCTGCTCAGAACAGCTTCCCATTTGTCATTTGCTTCTCTTTAGCCCCACAGTGTGGGCTCCAGCCATTCATATCTGTGTGCATAAGCTGGCCCAAACTGAAACACACAAACTAACCACACTGATTCAAGAACAAAGAGATTCTCAATAGACCAATAACTAGTAAAGATATTGAATCAATAATCACAAACCTCTCAACAAAGAGAAGCCCAGGACCAGATGGCCTCACAGGTGAATCTTACCATTTCCAAAAGTCATTTCACCATTTCCTCTGTCTCTTCTATGAACAATATTGTTGACTGGCACATTTTATTTAAGAATTTGTTCTCTTTTCTTCACCAAGCAGGGTCTTTCTCCCCTCCCTATTACAACACTATTCCTTTGAGATTAGCTGAAACCTCTATAGAGCTGTTGGCTACAAGGTTTCTCAACCTCAGCCCTGTTGACATTTGGGCTCAGATAATTCTTTCTTGTGGGGGATTGTCCTGTGCATTGTAGGATGTTTAGCCTCTGCTGACTAGATGCCAATAGCATCGCCCCCAAAGTGTGACAACCAAAAATGTCTCCAGCTGGTGCCAAATGTTCCCTGGGGCTGGTTGAGAATCACTGGACTAAAGGAACATCAGTGCTTGGGAGAGAGCCTATAGCTGGTTGGTTATGCTTGAAATTAACCACAAGAGGTCGCCCTAGTCCCTATTATGGCTCTAATCTGAAAACTACTGAGCTATGGCCACCACCAAATAGAGAATTGTCAAAATGATTTGGTGGATCAGCAAAAGGTTTAGAAACAAAAGATCAATCTCCCATGTGCACAAATTCCAAACAAATTATATAGATACCCCATCCTAAAGGAGGGGGAGCATTACTCCCCACTCCGTAAGTGTGGGCTGTATATAGTAACTTCCAAAGAGCACAGTGTGGAAAGAGGGGGAGAATGGAGTGACTTTACAGTGGAGCAATGTGACAAACACTACTTAGCCAGTTGATCAAGGTCACCATCACCAGTGGTAAGTCATACTGACAGCATGCACCCCTGATATGATGTGATGAAAATGGCCCTTTACCTCTGTGATCCTCCTAAACACCTGTAACCCCAGTCTAATTATGAGCAAAGTATTGGACATATTCCAGTAGAGGGGCAGCCTACAATACACCTGGTCAGCACTCCTCAAAACATGTGGGACCATCAAAACAAGGAAAGTCTGAGAAACTGTCACCCCAAGAGAAGCTTAAGGAGACATGACTACTAAATGTAATGTGGGACCCTGGATGGGAGGCTGGAACAGAAAAAGGACATTAGGGAAAAGCAAGGAAATCTGAATAAACTGTGGATTTTAGTTAATAATAATTTATCACTACTGGATCATTAATTATAACAAATGTACCATACAAACTTAAAATGTTAATAATAGGGAAAACTGTGCTTGGGTGTGGGGCATATAGGAATTCTGCTCAATTTTTCTGTAAATCTAAAACTGCTGTAAAAAATAGTCTATTAACTTTTTAAGAAAACGTGATCAAGCACTGCCCTCAGCAAAATAAACACAGAAGGTTTTAAAATGATGGATTTTCTAGGATTCTGTTTTCAGATCTAGAGGGAATCGTTTGGTGACTGCAATGACAAATGCCACCTTCACAAACCATTCAAGTTTCTTACTTTATGCAGCAATATCAAGTAAGAAAGGTAAAGATTGACACCAAAGAAAACTTTTAAAAGACTGAAGGAACCCAACTTCTTTAAATAATTCTTGGATTTTTTTTTTCTATTCTATCAGGTAGGTAAATGTAGCATGACCATACAATGAGAATATCAACTCATATATGTCAATGAATCCTCATAACACCCCTCTGAAGTTGGTACTATATTCCCGTACAATATTCAGTTGAAGAAAACTGGGTCTTGAAGAGATTCTATTTCTGCTTATAGAGTTAGAAAGTGGGAAAGCTAAAATTCAAATCCAGGTCTTCTGACTTTAAAATCTTTGTTCTTAATGCCTGTGTAATATTTCCTCCCTCTTTGTGACAGCTGAAGTTATGCACTGTCACTGTGGACTATGTATGATGTAATCAAAAGAACATTGCACTAAAAAACAAAAACAAAACCAAAACAGAAGCCAGGGTCCTCATTTGCCTCAGGACATCAGTTTCCTTGCAGAAAAATGTGGACAATAATATGTGAGCTGCTTGCCTCACTGGGTTTGTTTAAAGGTCCAGTGAAAGAATATATGGGAAAATATCCTGCAATCTGCAACATATTTTTCACTTTCACAGTTTTTGCGAATACATCTATGGGCTAATTGTGAAGTGGAACAGAATGTGTGGGGATGATTTAGGAGGGCTCCAGACAAGAAGGGCTTAGAGGAAAAATTTGTCAGCTTGAAATCCTCCCTCAGAATACACAATTCACTTCTGTGGATTCATCAACAACTGCATTTGTTACCTGGGGAGCTTTTACAAGTTATCCCTGCCCAGGCTCCACCTCAGGACAAGTAAAGCAGAATTGCTAGGCATAGAGCACAGGCATTAGTATGTTTTAAAAGCTGTCCAGGTGAGTCTAATATGCAGTGACAGCTGCAAGCTGCAATCCTAATTGATCCAAAGTCAGCCCAATTCCATGAAGCCCACAGGACCATTCCTGCAGAGGTTGCACCTCACCCCTAGAAATTGTTGGAGTTGGACTATTCCCGTCAGGCAGTGAGGCTAAGACAAAAGTCTGTTCAGCCAAGCTGCTAGGACATCTGAGGATGCTGTCATTTGGCTAAAGCAAATGGACCTATTTCAGTTTTATTCAAAGAAGGAAGAATCCAGGCAAGGGAAGGAGAATGCAGTGGAGAAGATGGCCTGCTGGCCATGCAATTATTTAGCACTCTGCCACCGTAGTAGGCCACTGTAGCCGAGAGGCTGCCCTGAGCCTCTGTAAACACGGCTCTGCATGTCAGTTTATCTCGGCCATTGCATTGTCTGATGAGCCTTTGTTGGGAGCCTGGGCCTCCATGCCTGGCGGAGGAAAGCCACAGTCGGCTTACAGGTTGGCGAATTACTCTGCTCAAACATAGGCCACAGAAGCAAAGGCTGTTGGGAAAGGATAACATTAGAAGTGCTACAGAACTCTGCCTTTCCCTGTCATTCTAAGGAAATACAATTCAGAACCAGAAACTCCCATCTTTTAGAAACTAAGGCCCCAGGTTCCTATATGTACTGCTTCTCAGGATCTTCAGTGGAAGAAATTAGGTTATTATGGCATTCCCAGGAGGGAGTGTCAAGATGGAGATGTCATCTGGGGAAACTGAGGGTTGCTGACCCCTAGGGTCATGCATCACCTTGGCAAATCCAGGAACTCATTTTGTCAAAACACTCAAAAGTGAGCAGCCTCTTACGAAGGGCCCCATGATAACCAAGCTCACAAGACACTGATACCGAATTACGCATTGACCAGGCATTGACACTGGATGGTGCATTCCGTATTGGTAAGAAAAACAACATGGGGAGCCAAGTTAGAACCAGCAGTTTACTTGAAAATCAGGGCTATGGTTAAGAAATGAATTGGATGATCTTAAAGCTTGGTACCATCAAGCTGTGGTACTGGATTCATTCACTCTCTGTAGGGTTGCCCCATCAAAGCAGACTGAAAAACTTAGACTCTGCCTGGACCTCCTTGGAAAGTTGCTGTCAAATTCTTGCTCTTCAGGGATCACTTTTTCATACCAGGGGTCTCTAGACTTTTCTGATTGTGTGTTGCTAAAAAAAAAAAAAAAAAAAGTGCAAATCCATGTATCAAATTGTCTGTCGATAATTTTTATTAAATTTTTAAAATTTTATTGTTTTAACTGTGTAATGTAGCTAACAAATAGCTTATATTAAAGATAGAAGTAGTGTTAATCCCACTTTTTTCTTGTTTGCTTGTGTTTAATTATCTTCAATTCATGGATTCTTTGCAGGAATCGTGTGAAGCCCTTGTCCCGTTTGTGAGGGTTAACTTCAGTGAAGATCAAATACTGTAATACAGTCTGTAAATCCCTTAAACAGGGCACAGTAAACTGCACAATATGCTGGGAGGACAGTGGGTGAGACGCCACTGCCAACCCCTCCAATGGTGGATTCCCATTCCTCCCTGGAATACCTCAGGAATGAATGAGGCTATTCTTCAGACAATATACAACACAATGGATTTATTCAGAGCCTAGAATATTTTACAGTTTTGAAAATAATAGTAATGTACAATTGTTCTTGTCTAAAAAGTGATTCCCTAATTCCTGTAATTGGATACGGTGGTCCCAAAACTCTCTCCACCCATTTGCTGATTAGGTCAGTCTTGGGTGTAGACATTCAATCTCTTCATCACATTTTGATTCTCCTTATTGTGACTCTTTTTGGAACTTCAGATAAAGGACTGTACCACTATGTACAGAACCAGACAATGAATACAAGAGAGCAACAGCTGTCATCACATTTTACTATTAGAAGAATGGTTTTATTTAAACTCATAAACAAAACAATTAAAAGCAGAGCTTTGTAAGGATCGGGGTGATCTAGCTGGGAAGACATCCGCTGAGTCTGAAAACTACTACTCTAGAACATGTAAAATTTGTTCAGACAGGACTTTGTTGTAACTGCTGTCATGCTATGAGAAAGACTACAGGAACTAGAGGCAAAAAAGACACCACGACCAGTTCGTCTGCAATGAATCAAAAACAAAAGAAAGTATTCTGATCCACATCTTAACCAGAAGACAATGGGGTGGAGGGCTTTAGAGTTTGGACTGTATAGTCAGACATCTTGGGTTGTTCTTTTTATTTCTTCCTTAGAGGATTTTATTTTATTTTGAATAGGTAATACATATGCATGATACTCAATGGCAAGGTGAGGATCCCTCCCATCTCAGCTCCCTCCTATCTCTAACCTTCACCTTCCCAGTTCTTCTCCCCAGGACACCCTCAGTTACCAGGTTCTTGTGCATTCTCCTACAGAAAGTAAATGCATATTCAAGCAGGCTTGTATATATATGAAATATGTATATTATATACACAGTACATTAAAAACAAATGGTGCACATTCACTCCTTTTTACAGCTGAATAACATGTTATTGTATGTATATACGGTGGTTTGCTTATCCATTCATCTGTTGACAGACACTTGGGTTGCTTCTACCTTTTGGCAATTGTGAATAATGCTGCTATAAATATCAGTATGCAAATACCTGTTTGAGTCCCCGCTTTCAATTCTTTTGGGTATATACCTAGAAATGGGATTACTGAGTCTTTATAATTCTATTCTTAACTTTCTGAGGAATTGCCAACTGTCTTCCACAGTTGCTCTACCATTTTACATTCTTACCAATAATGAATGACTGTCCTTATTTCTCCACATCCTCTCCACCACTTGTTATTTTCCTTTTTTATTTTTTTAAGTAGTAGCCATTCTAGTGGGTGTGAAGTGGTGTCTCATTGTGGTTTTAATTTGCATTTCCCTAGAGTCTCATTGTGGTTTTGATTTACATTTCCCTAATGGCTATCAATGTTGAGCATCTTTTCATGAACTTATTGGCCATTTGAATATCTTCTTTGGGGAAATGTCTATTTATGTCTTTTGCATTTTTCTTAATTGGACTATTTGTCTTTTTGTTGTTGACTTGTAGGGGTTCTTTGTATATTCTGGATATTAAACCCTTATCATATATGTGGTTTCCAAATATTTTCTTTCATTCTGTAGGTGGTCTTTCAACTTCCTTGATAAAGTCATTTGATGCACAAATGTTTTTAATTTTGATGAAGTCCAATGTATCTATTGTTTTGTTTTTTCTTTTGTTGTTTGATGTTTGGGTAGGTTTTCTACTAAAGGTGATTGGGATATTTGAGGAGAACAAGAGGGAAGAATTTTTACTCTTGGATGGTGTAGAAGAAAGAGAATGGGCTTTGAATTCAGATGGATTGGGAGTCAAATTCCATACCACCAGTTCCTTAAAAAAAAATGGCGATAAAAATACTTATCTTGCAGGTTACTTTGAGGATTAAGTATAATTGGATGGAATAGAAAATGTCTGTTCACAATATGTGCGCAATAAATGGTAGCTGCTGTTTTGTTAAGGTAAGCTCAGGAGAGCTGAGGTATAAAACCTTTCCCCATTAATAGTCTGACAAGTACATAATCAGCCACTTTCATAATTGAAATTGAGGGACTTGGACAGTGATCAGAGAAAGCATTTATTGTAAGTAAAGAAATAAAACACTGTTACCATGTTCTGTCAGCAAGAAGATGGCATCAGGCCCTCCTCTGTGATGTAATGTCATGGAACTTTACTTGTGGGGGGAGATGGGAAGAGGGAGGGTATCCAGTGAGACCTGGGGGAGCAACTCCCCCTCCCCACTGGAGCAGAGCTGCATTTCTTCCCAGGAGGATGGTAATGTAGGGAGCCTGTAGCCTTTAACCTACAGGAAGTTTCCATTGAACTGTGATTAAATGTAGGTTGCTGCTTTTATCATAGGATATCTTGAAGTTTCAGGTTTGATGTTGTCATACTACAAAGTAAGACTACTATCTGTTGAAACAGTATATGGAGAACAGACCCCATCCATTCCTGCTTGGATCCCCATAGATTCAACTCAGATATAAACCTTTGGGGAAGGCCTACCTTGTGCCAGGTGTTGAAAACACAGGATGATCTGATAAGGATCCAGCCCAGGAGGGGTTGGCAGAGAAGACAGATAACTGATAACTTCTAATACAGTATGGGGAGATGAGTGATGTAATGGAGCTATGAATAAAGTACTGTGGAGGATACTGAGAAGAGAAAAATTAATTTTGCTAGGGCGGTTAGGGGAAACTCGTGCAAGGAAGTGAGAATTGATCTGCTCTTGAGTCATCAGACAAAAGGCTTTGGGATAGGGTGAGAGAGAGTGAGGAGAAGAGGGAGAGGGAAGAAAGGAGAGAGAACACCATTTCAAGTAAAAGAAACTGCAGGGATAAAGGGATGAGGCAGTAAGCATGTTTGTTTGTTCAGTTATTCACTCAACAAATATTTGTTGAGTGTCAAACACTTGTTCTTGGCATTGTGGATACAACAGCAGACCAGACAGACAAGGTCCCTGCTATTCTCATGGAATTTACACTTTAGAGCTGAACAGGACAGAAAACAAACAAATAAACAAGATCATTTCAGAGAGTGATGTGCACTTGAAGAAAATAGTTGGGGGGAAGGTGTGATAATACTGGGGTGGGGGGGAGCCGGTAAGACTAGGTGGTCAGGAAGACCTCTTCGAAAGGGGTATTTGACCTGAGAACAAAATGGTAACAAGGAGATAGCCTTGCAGGGGCAAAGAGTTCTGGGTGGAGGGAACAGCAAATACAAACACCCTGCAACAGGACTAGGCCTGGAGTATCTGAGGAACAGAAAGACCAGCTTGGCCAGAGCAGAGTGAGCACAGAAGTGAAGTGGGGGAAGACTAGAGAGGTTGGCAAGCTTGGTTAGTAGGGCCTTGTGGTCCATGCTAAGGAGTTTGCTTTGAAGAAATGCCATCTAGCAAATGGACCAGAGGCAGGGCAATCAGTTGGGAAGTTGTTTCTTACTCCAGGCAGGAGAGATTAGTGGCTCAGATCTGGGTGGTAGCATTGGGGACAGTCATGCTCAGAGTAAACATACATTTTTGAAGTGGGGCTGACAGGACTCACTGATGGATTGGTGGGGGAGTGAGTGAAAGGAAGACGTAGTTAATCATGTCAAATGTTATGAGAGGCTGAGTAAAATAAGCACAAAAAATTGACTTTGTTCACAAGTAGTACTTGCAGCACCCATGCGGCAACAGTGGGAACATGGGATTGGTGAGAGGACACTGGAAAAACATAGTTGTGAAGGCTTTGGGGATGAATGGATTTGGCCTGAAACACTGACAGAGTCAGGCAGATAATGTCTGTGAGGCCAGGAACCTCCCAAACTTTTACTAGCAAGGACTTAAACAAACAAACAAACAAAAAACCCTGTGGCTAAATCTGAACAAATTTGTTTATATCTCCCTATATCTTTTCATCTCTCTTTTGCCTCACAGTATAAATATCTGTCTATTCTCACAAACTCCCCTTTGGCCTCAGCTTCTCTCCTCTCAGTAGATTGTTTAGAATATTATCATCCAAGTCAAGCGGGAAATTATGCACATAATTGGCACTGAGTAAATGTGTCCTAAGCAGCAATTAAAGGTGCTTGGGTTCAGCGGGGAAGAGAAGTAGCTTCTACCACTTTGTTTCACTTCTGCCATCCTACTTAACAACTCACCATGATTGACCCTTTTTGGCTGGGAGGAGCAAGATCAGGCTTAACAAACATTTTTTTTTTTTTGGCTGACTGGCTGGTTCTAGTGTCTCCTGGTCCTAAGGTCCAGTTGCCTCTTTCAGTCCCTTGCATATCCACAGCAGGCCTGCAGGTGTCCTCAGCTCTCCCTCTGAACCATGGCACCAGGAGCATCCTCTTTAGCAAACATTATCTTTTATTTAAACAGAAACAGTAGCCACCAATCTTGTTACATAACATAATTTCCTAGGGTGTTAAACTAATACAGCATCTATTCTGTTGGGGGCCTGGGGAGCTGGAGTGGTGATCTGGCAACATAAATATTCACTGGGAGAATGTTGGGGAAACGCTGTAACAAGTTTGACTTTCTGGCCTTACGTAGAATTTCAGAGCTCGAAGAGATTTTGGAGATCATTTTAATCCAATCCTCCTTGTTTTAAAATGTGGAAACCAGGCCTGGAGAAACAAAGAAACTTTCCGAAGAGGCAGATCGGGGCTAGAAATCAAGCTCTTGATAATCTAAAGGAATTGATCACATCTTCTTAAATTAAGTGTTAAACCTTTCTTGTTCATGATTCTTTCTTATTTGAAATACATTTTTTTTCCTCCCTTGTTTTAGATTCTCCAAATTTATCAATTGAGAACAAGGACATGGTGCTCCCACTTACACTGAAACTGAAAATCAAGGGCTGATACATATGTACATTGGTACTGATGTAATTGAGTTTGTTTTTTGTTTTTAAATTAGCTTTGGGGCTGGATGGTCATCCACCATGTATGCTAACTGAATACAATTTATTGGTCAAATATATATTTAAAACAGCTGGGTGGAGTTGTGGGTGAGGTTTCGAGCCACCCGGGGATCTAACAGCACCATTCTCTCACTTGAGTATCTAAGTCCATATGTAAACCCACGTACTGAGGGGGGTTGGAATCAGCTGCATCCTCCAAGCATCTCACATCCTGATAGCGGCTCAATAAAACATGGGATTTTCTATTGAATTTTTCCTCCTGCTTCTCTGTGGAATCGCTGAACTTCAGTGACTTTAAATACTCACTGAGTGAAAAGGCTGGACCCTGCTCTCTTCCCGTGATCCCTGCCAGCCTTTTTTTCTCAGACTGACCTGCTTTTCTGCTGGAAGACTCTGCCCCACTCCACCCACCTGGTACCTCCCTGGATTTCCTGACTGCCTTGGGCTTATTTTTTAACCTTCTCGTCCTTGAAAAGCACCACCCCACTGACCCAGAACGTGGGCTCCTCCCCTCTGGTCATTGGGACAATCTTACTCTCATGGCAAAGCACATTCATCTCCCTGTGAAAGCCCTGGAAAATGAGCAGTAGTAGGGGAAGGGGACGGGGCGTATTTCAGTTCCTCTAAGGCTTCTTTCCTACGTTTAACTCAACAAAATACTAGCGGGGCAGAAAGAAGAGGGGAGATGCCCAACTTTTGAGCCAAGCTGCCCGTGCCAGATCAGGCTGGCACTATCTTATTGAAGCCTGAGGGCCTCTTCAGGTGACTAGGGCTCTGGGTTAAGGATGGCTGAGGTGTAAGGGGGAACCACTCACTTGATCCTACTAATAGGCGCACTATAAAGCCCTTCCCCCAAGCCCTTCGTTCTGGGGATCTCTCTGACACACTAGCCTCGACCCGGGAACAAACTCCAAACCGAAATAAACAGCTTCCTCCTTGGCGCTGGGCACCCACCCATCCTCATCACCCGTTCTCCCTGCCCCTTCGGCCAGTTCCCCTGCTTGGCCAGGCCGGCTGGCGGAGCCCCGCCTCGCAGGACCGGACCCTCGCTCCACTCGGGGTACCCTAGGCCCGCCAGGGCAGAGGGGTGGGGGTGTGGGAGGCAGGGGAAGCAGGGGGCGGAGTTCCGTTCTCCGCTGATTGGCTCGGCGCGGATGGGCTGCGGCCGTGCCGGGCCAACCCGCGGCGTGTTGCTATGTGCCGAGTCGAGGGGATAGGCGCGGGGGCGCGTCCGTCACCCGGCAGACCCCGGCCCGGACCAGGAGGGATGCGGACTGGCGGCGGCGGCAGTGGCGGAGACTGTGGCTTTAAGAGCGCGCCCGGAGCCCGGGATCCAGCCGGGCCGTGTCTTGCTGCTGCGCACCCCCGCGGAGCCGAGCGCCGCGCTGGCCGGACGCGGCGGCCTGCTGCGGGGTAAGTGAGCCAGGAGCGCGGCGCGGGCCGGGCGCGCGTGGGCGTGGGGCGCGCTGTCAGCGCGGACGCCCGGCACCGGGCACTGGGCATCGGCCGCCTGGAGCCTCTGGCCCGGGTCCCGCGGAGCGCGCGGCGTCCTCCGCCCGGCGCGGCAGTGGAGGGTCCCGCGTGGGGTCCCCGTGGGGGCCGCGCGCGCCGGGGGCGGGGAGCGGGCCGCTGGGGCCACGTGACCGGTTTGTTTACAAACACTGGCTGGCCCCGGCGGCGGCCCGCGGGGAGAGTGGCGCTTTCGCGGGCGCCGCGGCTGGGACCGGGCAAGTTTGGGGCGCTGGCTGGGCGGGCAGGGGACGAGGATGAGGACCGGGAGACCGGCTCGCTGCGTCCTCTTCCTCGGCTTTGTTCCCGCGGATTCGGACTCCGTGGGAGCCAGGGTGGGGGCTTCGGGCAATTTCCGTCCGCGGGTGACGCTGGGTCTCGGTTGGAGCCACTGGGGGCCAGGAGGCAACGCCCTCGGCGCCCCCGCCTGAGGAGGACTGGCCTCCTTCGAAACTCCTGGGACGCGCTTCGCCGGCCCCGGGCCGAGGTAACCGCGGCCGAGTTCCTGCCCGGCCGCTTCCCGGCGCCTCCCCGGTCTCTTTGCCAAGGGGGTGGGCGCACGTTTTCTGCTGCCGGATGGAATGTAGGGGCCTCTCCAGCGAACACCTTCCTAGGACTAACGCTGAGGGGCAGCCCCGACCTCTCACTGATTCAAGTTCCCCCTCCTCGGCCGCTGACCTCCTGGTTGTCTTTCCCCAAGTGGCAGGCTTTCTGTGGTCTTGGGTGAAGGGCACCTGTTCTTTCGGACTTCTTCCCAAGGTGCTGCCACTTCTGGCTTCACCCTTTTAGCTACAGAGTTTAAAAAGCCAAGTGAGTGTTCTCCGTTTTTCTCTGTTGGGTATGTATTTCGAGAGGAATTGCTTTGCTGGGGTTCTTACCTTCTAGCCTGGCTGTTGACTTGCTCTCCTTGCATCCTGGTAGGCTCTTCCAGTGAGTCCTTGCCTCTCGTGAGTCTAAAGGCTAAAAGACAGCTACTGTCCTTTTTTCTTCCTGCCCTTCCTCCCTTCTTCCTCTCTTCTAGCCAAGGAAGATGTGCAGGATGGGGCTCCCTGTTCTAGAGCATTGTGCAAGAAGGGAAGCTGTCTGCTTCCCTCTACTCCACTTGCTCACAGAACGTTAGAGGTGCAAGGAACCGAGAGGGTTAAAAAGTTAAGTGACTGACCCGAGGTAAGGAACCTCACTGGGCTCTGGGGTGGGGCTTGATTTCCATGCTTGATGCTCTTCTGCTTCTGTGGTCACAGGGCCTGTGATTAGTGGACTTGGATTCTCCTGTCCCAGACTTTCCTTTCACCTGGTCACTGTCACAGGACCCCACCAGTGGGCCTGCCCTGAGAGCTGTCCATCCCTCCCCTCATTTCCTCAGCACTTAATTCGAAAGCTGAGTCTTATCTCCGTAAGGAGTATTTTCATTCTTGGCTGTGTATGAGTGGCTACAAGTTCTTTCTTGAGGAACAGGTCTAGCCTGAGAGGAGCTGTGCAAGCTTCCCTCTGGCACTGTCCCTTAACTCCAGCCTCGTGATGGGGTCTCAGGCAGGAAGGGAGTGGGAGTTGGGGCTAATTCCCCTCCACAGTCAGGCTTTGCCTTATCCATTTATGATTTGGTAATAGCATTTCCTGGATCTCTCTGTATCTCTGTGCTTGAGATAAAATCAAGAAGCTTGGGGTTAGAAGTGGAAAATGGAAAATAAACACCATGCACAAGAATACTGTTTTCCTTCTCTTGCAGAGTGATTTTCAAACTTGGGGACTTACAGTAGGAAATACATTTTATGTCACTACACACAGATACCCAACAGAAATAGACGTTTCAGTTACTCTTACTACCTGCGATGTGCTTTTTTTTTTTTTTTAAAGTTTTTTCCTACTTCGTTAAAAAAAATCAACTGCTTGTTGTGACCCATTAGATTGATTTCCTGACCAAAGGGGTCATGACCTACAGTTTGAAAAACTGCTATAGGGCAGACATCCTCAAACTTAATTATGCATAAATAGGATCTGGGTAGTGTTTAAAAATGCAAGTTTGCCAGGCTGCTCCAGAAGTGTTTATTCTTTTGGGGCATAGGAATCTTTATTTTTAATAAATGATCTAGGAGATTGAGATACAGGTGGTTGATAAAAAGCCCTGAGCTTGTGGCACCTGGGGGCAATGAACAATGAATGTATTAACTTGGTTTTGAAATGGAAAGCCTTAGTCAACTGTGTGGTCCACACTCAGCTGCCAGTCACACATAGTGCTGTTTGCTTTCAGTTGTCCTGAAGCTTTTCCATAAGAGACAGGCGCCTCTCCATCCTTACCCCACCCTACCCCTTCCCAACCCACTCCAGCCATTTGAGGACTGCTGTACCACTGGATGTTTCTAGGTGCTTGGAGGTTGGGGGCATGAGTAGTGCTGATGAACTGCTGTACTGTTCACAGATGATGTGAATTTTCACACTTCTTATGTGAAATGATTTAATGATTTTGAGGCAATGACAGTTATTGGATCTGGGGTATTAATGATTGAGCAGAAGGAAAGGAAGCTTTTATTGATTTTTATATCAGAGTATTCCAGACTGGGTAGCCTGGGGTGGAGTAGCCTGGTGACCTTTTGCTTTCAGTGGGAGACTTGTCTGTTGCCCATTGTCAATAAACAGAAACATAAGTTCCACACCTTGCTTCCCCCAGCCCTGGGTCTTTCCTGATGTGAAATTTTGGCTCCTGTGTGCAGGCGTATCCTGTTAGTCTTCCAGTTTTTGAGGCTCTACCGTCACATACAAACATACACACACCTCTCACATAGGATGTGGCTGTTTCCCTGTCAGTTATTCTGTCCAGACACATTGGTGGAAGACATTTCTTTGAATTCATCAAAGCTGCAATTTAGCTTCAAAAAGGACTCCAAGTTAACCACATTCAAATTCTACTATGGTCTGTGGCCCCTTTTGCCAAAGGTATGCCTTTATATGGGAACATTAACTGTAGAATTGTTTGAATTAATGTTGATAATGTTCTGTTTGGCCACGCAGCTTACGTTTAGAATATTCAGTTTCTAGCATATGGAAAAAAGAAAAAGAAAGTATGGCAAAGGAACTAGGATAGGAAGAGTAGAGGGAAGAGTTAATGATGAGATGGGATTCAAATGGAGAATCAAGATCTGTTCTGTTTGTAAATGATCTTGGCATTTCCCCAGGGTCTCCCAACCAAACCACTGGGTGTTCAGACATCTGTGCTCCACTCCAGGAGGATGAAAGAGTATAATAAAGCTCTTGAAAAAGAAACATCTTTTTAAACTTTAGCCTCTAATGATGGAAAGCTAGGAATTGGAAAACCAGGGCCTGCAGGATAAAGATACTTTGTTAGAGAGTTGTTAGTTTTCAGTGACATTTTCATGATGACCCAGTTATCTTTAACAAAAGGTGACACATACCTGAGTCTTTGAAGGGCTATACCTACCTGAATTTCCCCAGGAACTGTGAATAGCCATAGAGGGTTTAAAACATTAATGAGATTATGCTACTCCCCTGCTTAGAACCTTCCCAATGGCTTCCCTGGGACATAACCCAGCTCCCTTCCCTGTAGGCATTGCCCGGCCTGCCCCGGTCCCCCAACTTCTGCCACCTCATCTCTTCCCAGATCCTACCTCACCCATTCTGCTTCACTCTGCTCTCGCTGGACTGGCTTTCTTGCAGTTTCTAAAACATTCCACGCTTATTCCTGTCTTAGGGGCTTTCTACTGGTCCCTCTTTCCTGAATGCCTTTTCTCCAAAGTTTTGCATGATCATGTCCTCCTACTTGGGTTTCAGAGAGCCCCTCCCTGACTAGTTATCTAGAATAACTCCTCTTCTCCCCCTACCTCAGCTTCCCTTAATTTCCTTAACTCTCTTTAATTTCTTCAAAGCACTTTAATACAATCTGGAAATGTATTATAGAGCTTTTCTGTCTTGCTCACTACTGACAGTGCCTGGCACAGAGTAGTCATTGGATAAATATCTGTTAAATGAATGAATGGATGACTAAAAAGAGCCAAAGTTTAGAGTCTCTAGAGTAGGAAATAATACTTTTTTTTTCAAGAGGAAGAGGAAAAGGGAATTTTCCTCTCCTTTTTGTTGGGATAGGCTAGTGTTTTGGATTTACTTTCTTTTCAGAGTTCTTCTTTTCATCCCTTTATTATTTTCTTGGGTCCCCAAAGTCTCTAAAAGCTCCACTGTTATTTTTTTGTTAATAATTCCTCCCTCCTCCAGGAAACTTATTGTAGGCCTCACAGGTTTTCTCCTGATAAGCATTAGCATTTCTATCAGTAATCACATTTCATTAATACCGGGAGGCCAGATTGATGGGAGGATTAAATGGGGGAAACACTGGGCACAGGGCCTGGCACATGAGAAACTGTGGTGCTAGCTATTAATAGTAACAATAATGTTAATAATTGGATTCCCCCTTTCTCTAGCCAAAGTCAGGGGTAAAATGACCAAATCTTTAATTAGTATAAGTGACAAAATGTCATGTAGATCTATCAGAACTGGAATGGAATTTAGAGATCATCTAATCACAAACCGCTACCCAACTCTTAACAAATACTTGTTTGGAAGAGGTATTTATGGAAGTTTCTGGAAGTGCATGCAGTCTACCTGTTCTGTCCCATTTCTTAGTTTTTTCCTTGGGTTAAGCTGGGCCAACAAAAGCAGCATACGTGGGCCATATTATCTCAGCTTCTCCACCAAGGGTAACTTCAGTGTCCTTCCCTTTGCTTTCATGGAGGGACCCTGTCAGGAATGGCTTTATGCCACTTGCTGCTGCATTTCTTACATGGATTTATATTGTTGAAGACGTGGGCTACATTCTCATTTAATGTTCCCTTTCAGAAGTTCATTGGAGAAATTTCTTTTAGAAACAAGTGCCAAGAAAAGCTTTGCCTCTCCAGAGGAACCTGGTATGCTTTTTCTCTGTGGACCGTTGGAAATTTATAACCGATCATATTTCTTGTCTTGCTGTGGCTGCCAGGAAGCACAGAGCCAAATTTGTGGCTTAATTTTAGTAGCCGTAGCTTCCTGCACCCTAATTTTTTCCAGTGATGTTAACCTTGTAATTTTTATTCCCTAATTTTAATCTAATGATTTATAACTTTCTGTTAATTTGATGTATACCAGATGGAGTATTAATTCATTTTAGGTGTTACATTTTAGATATACAAATATTGAGGCTCAAACAGGTAAAAAGGATTTACTGAAGACACATAGCTATTTATGGCAAAGTGCAGACTGTAAATCATAACCTTTGTTTCTCGGGCCAAGGGCTCTTTCTGTTACTGTACATTCTGAAGAATACCAACACCTGGTTTAAACCCTAAATAGCTCATAATGTCTCCATACTAGACTACTACCTCCTCTCTGATGGGGCAAAGAGTTCTGCCAGGGAGCTTCCACCCTGCCACCTGCATTCCTGTTTCCTGCCTGGGTCAGCAGCACTTGTGCTTGCCTATCTCCTGAACTACAGGGCAGACAGCCTTCCTGCATGGTCCTGAGAATGTAGCGTGTCCAAATGTCATGTGTCATAAAGTTGTCATAAAATGACCTGTGAAATGATCACAAATCCAAAGCTGATTATGCACAACTATCATTTGGCTGCGCAGTGCAATTTATTTGTTTGCTTAATCGCAAGCTGCCGTTACAGCCAATATGCAATAACCAGGTCAAGGGCACAGAACATGTTTAAAGGTGGAGGGCTCCACAGTCTCTAAAGTCCATTGGCCCTAAGGCAGACCCAAGGTAGGCGGGTTCCTTTAGGGGTCTCGGGAGCAGGTCCGACACAGCATCAGTAGGGGGTCTGAGGACATGGGCAGGAGGCGCTGGTCACAGGGCGGTGGTGAGGGCCCAGCAAGCCTGGCAGCACTGCGTAGGCATTGTTGAAGCCCGGAATCGGCAAATATATGTCTGTCTGCCTCTCCCTGACGCTCATCACAGTGTTGTCTGCACTGGGGTTTTAAGCCTCAGAGGTCTGTCCCTTAATGTCCTTTTGGAGGGAGTGTCCCTCTGGCAGGCATCAAGCCAGTCCATATCACCCTAGCAGGATTGTCTGGTTATCACTTGTTACACAAACATGTTTTTTTCTCAACTTGTTTACATTCTAATTGTGGTCAACAAGTTTCTGTTTTGGGGATTCTTTTCAATGACTTAGTGTCTTTCACCTGAAACTAGATTGCCCAGCCTTTATGAAATCAGCCTTGTCTTTCTGTGTCCCTCTGGACCAGGCAGGCATGCCCTGCAGATAGCACGTGGGGCCACTGAAAGTGAAGCAGGGTCTTCCATGTGTGAGCAGTGGGTCAATTAGCTTGTATTGACTTTGTTTTATTTTATCTGATTTGAACTTAGTTACAGGAAATACGGACCATCCTGATGATTTATTTTGTTTTGTTTTCCCTAGGAGTTCTGGTTAGGAGTACCTGGGGCAAGGGAGCAGAGGTTTAGAGCACATGTCCTGCCTGGAATATTTTGATTCCTATTTTGAGGTAGAAAAGAGGAATTCTCTGGCTTGGGGCTGAAACTCAATCTTGGTTTTGTTTCGTTTTCTTGGGTAATAATCATTCAACAGATTATGGACCCTGCCCCTAAGAGCAAATGCTCAAATAGGAATGATAAAGGCCTAAGGTGAATAACCAGAGTACAAGGCAGAAAGAGTTTAGAGTCAATGCAGAGGCACCTAAAAAAAGGGCGGGCTTTTTGGAGATTGGGCTGTGAAAAATGCAGAGGATTTAAACACGTAGCAACTGTGGGTGGACAAACTACTCCAGGGGGAACAGCGTGTACAAAGGCATAGAGGCATGAACAAAAGAGAGAATATACGGGAAATGTTCAGTAGGCGCCTGACTTACGGGAGGGGAAACAGTGGGCTACCACTGCTGCAACTCCATGGAAGTGGACTGTGACTTCTGTTCGGAGTAGAACTCTTAAAAGATGAAGAGCTGTGAGCAGTGGATGTTAGGTGTTCTCAAAAGTGGAACTGTTTCCAGGGATTCTCAAACCTGTCTGCCATGAATTCCTCAGCCTCACCAAATAGCTACAAAAAGCAGAATCTTCAGGACCAGGAGTCTATCATAAAAACAAATAAACAATAACAGTCAAAAAAAAAAAACTCTTCCCCCAGTTTTTTCCAATGCAACCTACTCCACACATGTCTGAGGTCTGGAAACCAACCTCGAAGCAGCCTTTTTTGGTCTGCCTTCCCTTGCTCTATTTTTGCCTCTCCTTTTCTTTTGTGTGTCTCCTGTGTATGTCATCCATTTTATTTGTCTCTCCTCTGTCTTTTCTTGTAACACTTTGGTCTTTGTCTGTTGGATGTATCTCCCTAAGTTGACCTACCATCAAATGGACCATAAGATAGAAACGAATTCTCTTTCAGTATTTGTTGTATTAATGGAATAAACATGTCTATTATATTTCTTTGAGAAAAACCCAAATTAAATAGGGCCTTTAGTTAGTTCATTTTGCTTACATGGCTCTTATTTTGTATCCTTTAGGATTTGAGACCCTTAGCAGAAAAAAATATCCCCCCATTTGACAGCACCTGTAATGCTAAATACCTCATTAGCAGAAAGATGGCAAGAACTGAAAAATATATTTTTCTTGTGCTTAGTCTCCAGTTGTATCCTGCCTTCTGGTTCAGGTTATTTGCTTCCCTCTTTTCTCTTGTTTCTGCAAAATTGAAGCATCGTGCTGACCCTGAAGTCTGATGGTGTTTTATGAGAACTTGACATCTTTGTTTTGCATTATAAATAGTAGACTTGGACTTTCTATCTGGGAGCCATTCTGGTTGAAGCCCTGGAGGACTCAGGGACCAAGGATTCACATTTTCAGACTCCTCTCTGGCTTGTCTGGGTAGGAAGGAAAGGATCCATTTGGGGCCTGGGTGAGGGTGGAGTCAGGATTCACATTTTGTATCTGTTCCTTTCCAGCAGAGTGACCTTGGGCAAATTGCTTAACCTTGGGTGCTTTTTCCTGATCTGAATAACAGAGACAATCATAATAATGTCGGCTTCCCTGGGTTGTGAGTATTAATTGAGATAATTGATATCAAGTACCTGGCCTGTAATAGGGAATTGATAAACTGTGGAGTTCTGGGGGCTTTTAGGCAGTTGCTCCAGGCCCTCAGGTGACTCCTCCCTTTTTCCCTCCTTCTTTGCTTCCTATCTTCCTTCAACAAGTTTCTTCCTGAGCTCTTACTGCGTGCCAGGCTCTGAGCTAGGTATGAGAGATGATTGACTGGATGTGTTCCTGGCCAGGAATGGCTCGCAAGCTAGTGGGAAGACTGACCCATAAACAACTAACTTTGTGGAGGTTTCTTAAATTATATGAAAAACCTGCACTGGCAACGTGCTTGTCTCCCCTTGCTGTGCCAAACCTGAAAGGAAAAGAGATTTTCATTCTTATTCCCACACGGAAAAAAAAAATCCAGAAATTTGTTGGAGAGTCTCTTACCCCACTCCATCCCTTTTCCTCTCCTTCAGTAAATAGCACCACCAGACGGTAGTTTAATAATTCCTAAAACAACGTATGTCCCTTTGCGCTAGTGATGGTTAGGACTTGAGACATGCAGGCATCCTTTTGAAAGTGCCTTTTTGCTCTTGCATTTTAAGTTCAATTTCCACATTCTGATTGTGGAAAGGCAGGGAGCCCAGCCACAGATGTCAAAGTCTACAAGTTTGGGATTTTTTTGAATTGGGAGATTAAAGAGAGAAAGTCAAAGGCATGTTGACAGCTGAATAACAGAATTGTATTGGCATAATTTGGGTGGGTGGTTTGGAACTAATTAGGGCCCCAGCTGTGCCCTAGGGACCAGCAGTTAAAGAGAAATCAAGGTCACACAATGTCCATAGCTCAAAAGACTCATTTGTTTATTCAGTAGATGTTTGAGTGACTGTCAAATAATCAGCTCCTTTAAAAATACAGCAGTGGTAAGCGCTACTGGAGTGTGGAATAGGGGGCATGGGAGGGTTCCCCGGTGAAGTTACTTTTGAAGATAGGCTTCATCTCTTACTGTCTTTTCCAAGGCCTTATTTTCTTGATGGATCTTCCAGATGCTGTTTTTCGTTATAGTTTAAAGTATAGCCATGACTGGGATGAGGGGAATGGACCAGATTCCTCTCTGGGTCCCAGACCATGGGAAAAAATGTATTTGTTTTGTTTTAACCAGCATTGTCATCTCTGAGCATGATCAAATACAAAAGAAAGGACTGATGGCTGAAGGGCTCCGTGTCTGCGCCTGGGGGAAAAGGGCAGCTTGGGCACTTTTGAACATGGAATGGAGGCGGGGATGAGAAAGCCCTTTGGTTCTTGGCCTGAACTAAGTCTGACATTTTATATTTCTCTGAATCAGTCTTGCCTGGAGTAGCAGCTAAGATTGCCCCCAGGGATTTTGTGGGGACCACCCTGGGAGAAGGCTCCTGGCATATGTGTAGGGGGATGTCTGAGAGTTTCTCTCTGGGATCCAGAAGTCACTGCCAGCCTGGGAAGGGAACCTTAGGAAGCTGCCCTAGGTGGCTGCAGAAGCAACGTGAAGAGCCAGACAGGCAGATGGGAAGTGCTTCTGCCATCAGACAGCAGCGAATAAAACCAACAGCGGTTCATGTGCTGTGGCTCATCTGCTCCACGGTGCAGTTTCAAACCCAGTCTTCCAGCCGCAGTGCGTTGGCATCATGAGAATTTGCTGGTGTTTTAACTTGATGGTGCATGAGTCCCATGAAATACCCAGAATTAGATATTTTAAATGCAGCGAATGGTGGCTAAGTAAGGAAATTAAAAATCACCAGTTTTACAGTGTAGCGCAGTTTCACTGATGGTCGTTCATTTTACTCAGGTAGCATTTATCAATGTGCTAGACACTGTGCACGTCCCAGGGAAACCAAGGGTGGGTGGGAGTGGACCTTTGCCTGTAGGAAGCTCCTCATCTGGTGGGGAGACGGAATGTGGATGTTGTGATAAAGTGCCATTCCATAGAAAAATATTCCTTGTGCTGGGAGAAGGGCGCCCGTCACCAGCACTGCCTAGGATCTTATTCCAGCTGGTTGTGAAGGGATCAGTACGCATTTACTAGGCAGAGAAGATAGGTTAAGGCATGACAGGTAGCAGAAACAATTTGAGAAAAGGCACAAGGTAGTGAAAGAGCTTAGTCTGTTGGGGAAACAGAGGTTAGGAGTAGAGGGAGATAGGGGTGTGGGTGGGGGTGAGGGAAGGTGTAGAGGTGATAAGAAGCTAAAGAGAATTGGGCCCAGGCTCTTTGTATACCACCATGTCGTATAGGCTGCTAGGAAGCCACTGGAGGTTTTGAAACATGAGAGAGATGTGATCAGATTGTGTTTTATAAACAGAATTCCAAAATGGACTGGGAGAGGGTAAGCTTGAGCAGGGTGACCAGTCAGGGACTTATGGCAATAGTCCAGATTAGAGAAAATGAGATTTGCACAGGTGCTGCTGGCAGTGACTGTGAGGATGGTGATGGGAGTGTGGATTTAAGAGGCAGAACTGGCAATCTAGGAGACGGATAAAATATATGACATAGGGAGAGAGAGAGTAAAGGGTATTTCTTGCTTGGGGCAACTGGGTGTTCAGGATGAAGGAACAGAATTGGGGTGAAGGTGAGGGAGTTGGGAGGATAGTTTTGTCTTTGAACATGTTTAGTTTGAAGTGCCTTCCTTGAGCATTAGATAAAGATATCCTTGAGAAAGGGGTCCAGGGCTTGGGAGTGGGAGGCAGAGGTTTCTAGGACTTGAGGGCATGGGTGAGAATGCCCAGGGGAGCAGGCAGCCAGAGGCCTTCAGTGGAAGCACCACCGGGAGGAGGATGGAAGAAGAGTAGCCAGCAAAATGGAGGCCCGGCTGGAGAGGTGGGAGAAGAACCAGGAGAGGTGTGGTGAGGCCCCGAAGGAAAGTCTCAGGGATAGGCAGCCCATGAGAGTGTTGGAATGCAGCACCAAGGCCAAATGGTGTTCGTATTTGGACTTGGCATGTTGGAGACTGCCCATGTTTTTGTTATTCAAAAGCCTAGTTGTGATAAATGCTATGCATGGAACATTGCCAGGAGGCTCTGTAGCTCTTCCATTTTATCACTGAACCCAGCCAGATCATCAGAAATTCATGTTCTTGGACTGCCCTGATTTGTCCCATGTAGAATCACTTTTACTGAATTGCATTGTGATGTTTGTTACTGAATATGGCACGTTATGTCATTTTTCATGGAGGGACACTAAGACGTGGTCTCGGGAGACAGTTCCTGGTAGCAACTGTGGATGTGTGCTGGGAGTCTTGTTCACTAGATTGTTCATCATCTCTTCTATAAAGACCCACAGGACAAAATTTCTCTCAGGTGATCTGTATCCTGAACAATCATGGTGCTTTTATTTTATGAAAATAGAAATGTAATAACTACTGATACTTTCTTTTTCACCCTGATTACTAGGGAGCTCAAAGTCAATTTTGCGTTTGACCTTCAGTAATTATTTAGCAACTTAGCATGCACTTCTAGGTCCTAACACTCCTTTTGCTCTTACTCCCCCCACCCTAATTTCTAATGTATTTTAAATATCATTATACTGCATATGTTTTTGAAAGCCAGCTTAAATCCTTTTTCAAGCTTAGAGTTGTATAAGGAAAGAAAGAAGGAAGTCACTGATGAACTTAGCAAGTGTTCTTATCTTCAGACAGTTTGGGCTCTTTACATTATTTTTGATTGAAATTGTAGAGATAACTTGAAGTAACATCCGATCTTTTCATCATCAGCCAGCAACAGCTACTTCTACCTGATGCCTATAAATTACATGCAAGTTTCAGGAGGTTCAAGGGGGCGCTGCCTTTTTTTCTAGGCAGATGTTCCAACAGATGCAAGCCTCACCTGGGGGCCTCCCCAAAGTGCTGAACTAAGGGCCACGTGGTAAATACGTTGCTCTGCTAACAGATGTTGCAGAGGCCCCATCCAGCAGCCATCACTGGGCAGACCCTGGGGGAGGCTGGCATATCCTGTGACCTTGCAGAAAACAAAGCCTTGCAGTGTGAAGGTTGGTGGATGGAGGCTCTGTCCTGGGGGAGGCCTCAGTGACAGAGGCATCATTGCAGCATGGAATCAGGACTGTAAGAGCTGAAGGAATCCTAGAGCTCTTGTAGGATTATCATTTGACAGCTAATTCCCTGAAATCAAGGCTAGACCCCTGTATCCAGGAAAGAAATAAATGGTTGGTTTTGTTCATGAAGGAGAGTTACTTGAATATCCAAGCTGGGTTGTATTATCAACTGGATAGATTTGAAGTGTCACCTGGGTCCAGTGCTATACAAGGGGTAACAAAATAATAACACAGATAGTCCTGTGCACCTTGTACATCCACTCCATGGCCGTTTGAGTAGGGATGTTTCGGGAAAGTTTTCAGCTATGGCCCCATCGCTGGGATTGGTTGAGTCGGTGCAGACCCACGGAAGTAACTTTTCCCAGGCACTAAGTGATGGAGTGGACTGTTTGAAATGACATAGCAGTAATGTCAGAGTCCCAGCTTAGCCACAAGAACCTGCTCACACCACAGTGTACCTTTAGTGGATGAATACTTTATATGTATTAACTTAGTTAATCCCCCAGTAGTCCTGTGAGGTAGATATTGTTATTCTTTTTTTTTTTTTTTTTTTTTTTGATGAGAGATGTTAAATAACTTGTCCACGGTCATATAGCTAGTCAGTGATAGAGCTGGGATTTGAACCCCAGGCATCTGTTTCCAGGGCCTGTCTCCTTAACCATTACCCTATATTGCTGTTCTAAGGACAGTGGGAGCAATGACATGGTCAAAAGTGTTTTTTTAAATAGACAACACCGACCGAAAGGCAGAGTCTGGATTAAGGGGGTAAGGGGCTCCAGGGCAACCCGCTAGAGCTGGTGGTGAATCTGAGATGCCGTGTTCCCTGCAATGCTTTAGGGCCCATGGGAGCATGGCCTCTGGGGAAGCCAGCTCTCAGGACTTCAGTACCAATTAGGGGAACAGTCCTATGATTACTCCAAAGTCATTCCCACTTTGTCTCACCTTGAAAAGGGAATTTTAGGTTCAGAGAAATGTCATCCCAGTGACATGTATTTTTAAAGGATGCTTAGAAGCAGGCTAGAGGGTCCAGTGTGCAGGATCCTGTCCAATGAAGGGTGGGACAGAACCCACGGTGAGGAATGTGGTAGCACACAGAAGTCAGGTTCAACTTGAAGAAGAAAAAGAGAAAGAAATAAACATTCTCAAGGGTTCCCAAACTCCACATTGGTGGACTCTCAGGTCTCCTTTTTCTTTTTCTTTCCTTTTCTTTCTTTTTTTTAATACATGTTTTTATTGTGAAATTTAACATATATACAGAACTGTCTTAACTTTCAAAGTATGATTTAACAAGTAGTTAGAGAGCAGATTTCAAAGAATGTTATGGGTTACAGTTCCACAATTTCAATTATTTCCTCATTGCAAAATATATATACAGAAAGGTGATAACTTTCAAAGTACAATTCAACAAGTAGATATATAGGTAATTTCAAAGAATGTTATGCGTTACAATTTCACAGTTTCAGTTCCTTCCTTATTGTGAAATATAAGATATACAGAAAGATGATAACTTTCAGTACAATTTAACGAGAGTTACAGAGCAAATTTCAAAGAATGTTATGGGTTACAGTTCTACCTTTTAAGTTATTTCCTTCTAGCTACTCTAATAGCCTAGCATCTGAAAAATATTTATATGAAGATTCAGTATTTGTAAGCCTTTGTTAAATCCTGTCTGTTGCTTCCTCTTGGTTAATCACTTTCTCAGTCTTCAGGGGTTTCTAGGCAGAGACCACGCTAACTTGTTCATATTGAAAAGAGGAGTCGATGTTATGGGGAAGGGGGTATGGAGCTGCATCTGACTGTTGTTCTTAAAGAGGCTGTTGCCCCTGGGTTTTAGGCCTTGTCTGGCATAGGAACACTCTGGTGGCTTTAAGTTTCTGAGAGATAAACTTAGTGAGTGAAACTTTTATAGAATCTCAGATAGGGACCTAGGTATTTGGGGATTACTTTTGGTAAGGGCATGGCATACTGTGGCCATTTGGAGTGTCTAGCTGGATCTTGCTTAAGAGAAACCTCCAGGGTAGCCTCTTGACTATTTGAAATCTCTTAGCCGCTGTAACCTTATTTGTTACCTTTCTTTTCCCCTTTTGGTCAAGAAGGTATTTTCAATCCATTGATGCCAGGACCAGGCTTATTCCTGGGAGTTGTATCCCACGTCGCCAGGGAGACTCACTCCCCTGGAAGTCAGGTCCCGTGTACTGGGGAGATTAATGAATTTATTTGCCATTTTGGGTGTAGAGAGAGAAAGGCCACATCTGAGCAACAAAAACAGTTCTGTGGAGGTGCCTCATAGGCATAATTATAGGAAGGCTCAACCTCCCTTTTACAGCCTCCTTTTTCTTTCATTCTTTTTTTTTTTAAAAGCACCAGCGAAAACTATCATCTCTTTGTTTTTCTTCCATTGACCACTGAAATGAATAATAGCTACAATTTAGGGGCATATTATCTGCCAGGCAGGTATGTGCACTTGTAGTATCATATTTAATCTTCATAACCCTATATCAGTTAGGATTATTAGAAAGGAAGAGACCAAGGGTCAGAGTGGTTGAATAACTTGCCAGAAGACACCCAGCTAGAAAGGAGTAGAACTAGTTTATGTGAAACCAGAGCCCACTTCCTTTCCAGTCAATCTTCCACCCTCCACCAAAACACCCGCTGGAAACAACATGGAGGCACACTTTAGGGATGGGCCTCTGCTGTGGCTGAGGTGTTACTTCCCATGGTGTGTTCCACTTTCTTGGGTCAGTTTTGGTGGCTCTGTGTAGTCTTGCTTGCCATGTCAGTTGAGTTCCTCCATCCTAGTGACACTCAGAAGGTTCTGTTACAGCTGCAGTTGTGGCTCCTTGTGGGAAAAGCCTGTCTGTCAGGTGGGCCAGGTTCAGCATGAGCTGCCTGTGATTTGGGCTCTCAAGGTGCTACAGCTAAGATCTTTGTTTTTGACCGTAACATCTCACGTCTTTTCTTTGCATGCTGACCGCCAGCATAAGCCAGATGGGGGGTGATAGCAAATCTTCCTTTAATTTTCATTGTGATGGATTATTACTTCACTTAAAACGGTGTTTAATTTGTATGAGTACCCTGAGGCTTTTAAATATCAAGCTCATTTGATTATTATTGGAAATCAATTTGGACTCCACAATATGTTCAACCAGTTGGACTCCTGAAACCCCATGAAACCTGTGACCCCATTAACAGGTACCAAAGTCCAATAATTAAAATGTCATGGTGAGTTCTGAAGCCCCATTACCTCATTACCTTTAGTTTCTTCCTTCTTCTTATCCATTTATTTTATCTTCCTTCTTAAGACTTGCCTCAGAGAAGCAGCTTTTTTTTTTTTTTTCCCCTTAGGAGGGAAGAAGACAGTAATAGGTGATTAGTTTTTGGTTCCTTGCTCTCATCTTTCTTCTTTCTCTAAGCTTACCATCTCCTTTCTTCTCAGCCTCATAGGTCCTCTTTTGATCACATACCACCTTCCTTTCCATTTTCTCCCTCTCATTCCTTCTCATTTGCCCCATATCAGTTGGACATGATTCATATCTCAGCAAACTGCTTTTAATTTTTTTTCTTCTTCATTTGGATGCCTGTCACCTCGTTAAAGGGCCAGAGGAGCAGAGTAACTCTCAGGCAACAAAATCTAATGCTCGCTGTCTAGGCTTTTTGGGCTTTTTCTAGCACTAGGCTGCACTCAGTTTAATACAGACTATAAATGCTTTTCCCTCAGAAGGTAACTTTGAATAAGTTTAGGGATTCGGCTTAGAAGCTGAGCATAATCAGAAACTCCTGGCTGTGAACTTTTTTTTTTTTTTTTTTTTTGGTTTCATACAGAAGAGAAGTGAGAGAAGAAAATAATTCTACTCTGGGGAAATGCATAATTTAGAAGCCGTCTGCATGTATAAGAAAACAGACTCTGTGGCTGCTGTGTAAACCCAGACTGGCAGCCAGGACTCATTGTTTCCTTTCCTTCCTCTGTGTTTGTGTAAGAGGGACGGTCCAGGATTCCCTGTGCTCCCCACTGGGCAGCTGAGGCTATGGACTTCAGAAGCGTACGGCCTGGGGGAAGCTTCTTGCTTGCTTTCCCCCTGTTTGTCTTTCCTAGTCCTTACCCTAACCCTGCCTCATCCTTTCCTGGAGGTACTTGTCTTTGCTGAAAATGACACAGGAGTGTTAAATTTTGAGGTCATTTCAGGACACCCCCAGTGGGCGCTTGGCTCTTTCCATTGCCTGTAATGCTTCAACTCCCATCGTCTCCCATGGGCATTTGTTTTGTCTGGTCACCTTACTCACTACCCAGAGTATGCTTCCTTCCTCATTTCCTGTTATGGCCAGGCATATCGCCGATGCAAAGTTGGAGAAATTATTCTCTGTTTCTGTGCCCTTCAGGTGTCCCTATAATGTTCAGTGTAACCTGCGTTCACATCTTCAAAAATAGTGGTGGGAGACAGAGCGAGGGGACATTATACTTGGACATCTACAGGTCCGAATCCCACCAATAGCTGGACATCTGGTGTGTAACGGTCACCCTGGATGTGGGCCATGCTTGGCTCCAGGCGGCAGAAGGGAAGTGCGATCACTGGGAGTAAGGGGTGGTAACCACTGTTTCATTCAGCCTCCTGCCGGCCAGTGGCTTTGGCCACTCAGGAAGATGTGCCGAGTCCCAGGGGTATGGCGGCCTTTGGTGATTGCTGTGGGTGGGAAGGGTGCCAGGGAGGAGGGCAGTTCCCTTTGGAAAATTTGGTTCCAATGAGGTTTAAAGGAAAAAGAGTACTAACATTTGCGGCCTTTGTCTAAACATCCACGTGAATCCTAGACATAATCCAGCAAGGAAGATTTGATTTTGTTTGTCTCCCTCCCCCGTCTCTCTAAATAATTTTATCTTCAAAGCATGATGCAGGCATTAATTAGCACTTGCTGCTCTCCTGGGAAGTAGGCAAGTGGGAACACTCACCCCCATTAGTGAAGCTCAGGGAATAGACCCGTCCAGAAGCCTCAGGTAAGAGAGCCACAGAGCAGCAGAGTGAGTCTAGCTGTTTAGACTTTGCAGCTCTGTCCCCAGACCTTTCCTGGGGGGGCCACTTGTTTGCCCTGGGACCCACCCCACATTCTCAGTGTCCTTGGTTCCCAATGGAATAAGAGAAGGCTGTGACTATGTTAGGGGAGATGTTTGGTACTGTGGGCTGTGTAACGGGAAGTCTGAGGGTTGGGGAAAGAGTCTAGTAAAATTCACTGTCTCAGGTGCAAGAATCTGATCATGCCATTGATTTCATTCATTCATTTGCTTTTTAGAAAAAATGTTCAGAGCGTCTACTTCTGTAGATGTACTATAAATGGAATTACTTCTCCCAAAAGAGCTAGATAGCCGTGAGGCATTCTGCTGGTGCAGAAGTTGATCCTTTTTATACCATGCTGAGTCCATAAGCAAATGGTGGTCAGGGGTTTGTTGCCACATCAAGTATCAGAGGGTGTTTGTGGAAGATACCCAGAGTAACTGCTGAGAGCACTGAGTTACTGAGATACTGAACCTCCAACTCTAGAAAAACAGTAATGCTGGATTCTCCAATGGTTTTCTTCTCATTCATTGGTCATATTAGGTACAGTGCAAGAAACAGAAAAGGAGACATTTTATCCTGTAAGTGTGGGAAGTAGTTGGGCTCTCCTTGTTTTGTAGGAAGCCCTCTCCAGCAGCTGATGATATTCCCCTTATCTTGGCACTGCAGGCTGCTGAGAACCGGCCCTAGACCTCTGCTTGAGGGTCCTTCCTCTGAAGACATCACCAGTGTGTGGAGCCTGCCCCACACCCACCCCCTGCCAAACCACGGCCTTTACCTGTGTGTTCCGGTGTTTCCCGTGCGATCCATCCTGTGGGAGTGCCTCGTGGGCCGGCCCGGAGTTCCCCCCACACTCAGCAGCGCCAATGGTGAAGATGACAAGGTCCAAGACTTTCCAGGCATATCTGCCCTCCTGCCACCGGACCTATAGCTGCATTCACTGCAGAGCTCACTTGGCCAACCACGATGAACTCATTTCTAAGGTATGTGTTCCTTGTGGGCCCCAGGGGTGGGCACTTCCTGCTGCTAAGGTTTGCAAGCTCTTTCAGGAGACTAGGATATTTGTACTCCGTCTGTTGTACCAGGAGGGCTGACCCTGTTCTCACTCAATTGAAAAATCCCTCTGGGCTGGAGGGAGAGGCTGAGGAGTGACGAGAGCCCTTTGCTCTGCTTCCTTGGCTTAGGTTGGCAGATGAACACCACGTAGATAGCTGCCAGCTTGGAACATGAATTCTAAGAAAGGTAGAAGGAAGTGGGGGAGCATATCTTGTGAGAGGGGTTTATTAGCTCTGATGAGAGAGGACATTGCCTTCAAAGCCCCTGGAAAGGTTATGAGAGTGTTAAATTAATAAAATAGATGGGCCTTGGGGAGGACCAAAGGTAGCCTGTTGAAGAGCCTGTTGAATTTAGGTTGCTCTTAGAGGAAAGCCTGTTGAAGAGGTGACCCAGTGGCCTGTGGGGCTTTTAAGGCTTTTAAGGCTTACACATGGTGCCACTTTTGATCACAATCAGACATACTGGAATCCTATTTTTCCTGAGGAACTTTAGCAACCGCTTCCTGAGGTTGGGGTTGGGTTAAATAAATAAACCAAACATCCCTGTTGCAGTCTTGCAATCCGGAACTGGATCCTTTAGAAGCCACAGTGGGGCCACCTCCCTCCAGGCCCTGGATTTCCTGGGGAGGAAAAACAGGTTTTACTAGCCTGCATGACAAGGAGAAAGGGATCATGGGAGACTTTCCCCTTAAAAAGCATCCTTCCCTAGAACCTGGACTTCTTACCATTTAAGAAATAAAAAAAATTTTATGCAGACCCTAAGTTTTTAAAAAATATCAGAGTTCCTGGAAAAACTTGTCACTGGACTTTGTGATGCTCGTGGTGCTCAGCATGAAATATATGCCAGGGCTGAGCTGGCCCCAGTACTTGCTTTACCAAGACAGAATTGGGAGTTAGGGCAGAGGAAAGCTGTGTGTTCATAGCAGTACAGAATTGCTGGGAATACTCCCCACTTAGACCCAGGTCTTTAGAATTTCCCCTCAGGTGGAGTTGAGGTTTGCCTTTTCAGATTTGCATCAAGGAACTACAAGCCCGAGTTCTGTCCCAAACCTACAGCTGGTTTATTCCCAAGGCTTTCCTTTTCTCCCGTCGATAGCCCCAGCCAGAGAAAGACAAAGGACTTAGTGGTTACAGAACACTCTTGTCCAGCTGGCTGATTTGACACAGGAAGTGGACACGGCTGCCCTGTCCATCAGGTCTGATCAGGACTGAGGACTGAACCCCTCCTTCTGGGCCTTTCCAGGGTCTAGTTTGACCACAGAACTTGAGATGTGTGCTGAAAGGATGGTGGGGGCTGTCACCCTGGGGGTCTCCACTTCATCCCTGCCTCCCTGAGAGCCCAGTGAGGCTCCAGTGGGAAAGACCCTGCCTGGAACCCTCGAGTCCTGCATCTGTCTAGACTTTCATTCTGCCCCACTTTCCCTTCTCTATGCTTCTGCTAATTACAGTCCTTTGTGCTATTTATGTTTCAGGTAGCCTTTAGCTTCCTTCTCTGTCCACTTATCTTGTCTCAGATTCTTGGAATTTGGGGGGAACCATTGAGTCTGGCCTTTTGGATGTGGAGAGTGTGTATCAATGAGGGAAGAAGGGAGTCACCCCTCTTGGCTTTGAAACGAGGCCTGCAAGCTTGGAAAGGAATTGTGAGTTGTCCTTTTTCAGGAAATCTCCAAAGAAAGTGTTTGCCTGTATCTAGTGGGGAAGCCAAGACATCATTTCAATACAAGGAGGAAGTACTATGTGTAGTAAGAAATTGAGGTACCAATAAAGTGCTCTTGTGGAGGATGAAGGAATTACTATATATTGAGCACCTACTATGTGCTAAAAACTACTACTTGACTCTTTTAACTCTCTTAAGTCTGTACAGTAGGTGATACTGGTTGTAATTTAATATGGATGGAGAAGCTGACACTCATAAAAGTTGCCGAAGGTCTCAAATCAGTGAGTGGCAGGGCCAGGGGTTCAGAGAAAGCAATTATTTTGAGCTGAGGGATTGGAGAAGGAGTTCTGGAAGGAGATGGTATTTGAGCTGGCTTTGTGAGATGGGCAGGAGTTGAATATGTGGTAATGGCATTCAAAATTGATTTCTTATTGCTTTGGCATGGTACACAAGGACTATGATGATCTGACAGAGCTTAGCTCAATACAGATCAAATGAATGGATGGATAGAGCTTGGACTTGGGGAGAAGACAATGGATGAGCAAAAAAGGGTTTGTTGGCCTCATGTCCCCCTTCACAAATCCAGTCCAAAGTCAGCACAGGCTTTAGTTTCATTGCTCGTTCCCTGGCTTCAACTGGTGCACAGATGGGGTGCATTAGAGCTTGATGATTTAGAGAGTTGGGTTAAATGCCTGACTGTGGGGAAGAGTGAGGGAACTGTGGCTGGCACTGCACAAAGATTCTTTTATTTTGCTCCACAGCCACCCCGGTGTTAAATATTCTATAGATTCTTATGCAGGTCTGCTCAACGGAAAGATCACTGCCCCAGCCTCCTCCTTGGAAAATGGGTCTTTCTTTTCATTTTTTTTCCCTCTCTTCGCTTTAAGTTCATGGAGAGAATGTCTCTCCTGTTCTCCCCTCTCGACTTAATCTCCTACGCGGTTTCAGAGTCTGCCCAGTGGGAGTTAGGAGCTGGGAAGCAGATAACTGGAGCAGCAGTGTAATTAAATGATACTTTGTACTTGTAATAGAGCCTTTCATTCAAAAACTTGACATTTGTTGTTTGGGGGGTGGTGGGGTGGATTGTGAGTCTGTCTTCATTATGGAGAAGGGGCCACAAAGCTCCAGAGAACTAAGGCTCTGAGTATATACCTAGCAGAGAACTGGAACAGTGCCTGGACTTCAGGCTCCCTTTCTGTCAATATGGCTAAGCCTAGAGGGAATACAGTTCTGAATTTTAAACTATTGGGGGCTATGTTGCTGTAGTGGTAGAAAGCATTGTACAGCAGGCTCTCCACCTTTCCAGCTCACCCTAGATCCCCAGAGACCTAGTTGCCTGCAGTCAGCTGTCCACCTCTGAGTCTCAGTTTCACACCCATGAAATGGCTTAAAATAATATTTGCTGTGCCTAATGGCTAGTAGCTAGCATTTATTGAGTGCTTACTGTGTGCCACCCCTCATGTAATCCCCACAACAGTTCTGTGAGGTCGGAGTGCCTTATTTTTTTGGAGGGTAGTCAGGTTTATTTCATTGGATTGTTATGAGGCTCAGATGAGATCATAGACAAGTGGGAGGTTTGCAAAGTACAAAGTGCTATGCAAATATAAAGTAGTCCCTTTGGTTCTCTTGGCCTTGCTGTCCAAAATAAAAGGTGAGGTGCACTTGAAGGGGAGGGAGTGGGGGGATTGTTCCTGCTTGACACCAAGCAGATTTAGTTTAGCCAGGACAGTTTCACTTTAGAGCCTGAGCACAGGAATTGGGTATATGAGGAAAGGGCAGTAGAAGTAAACAGCAAAGCTGAGAGTGTCTGCAGAAAGGTAACACAGCATTTGTTCTGTAGGATGGTAGGGAGAGTGAGGGGAAGAAAACTCTGAATTGACGGAACTATCTAGGGAATGTGCTGATGCATCCTACAATTTCTTTCTTAGGGGTGCTGTGGTCTAAATGCTGAAGTGTTTGCATGCAGAGGTATTTTGAGTTGGCACAAGGAATTGCTCACACTGTTGTTTCTTCTTTAATGGTGCAAGCACCAGTGTAAAAATATACTTTGGTTATAAAATAATAAAAGCTTCAATTGGAATAGTTAGTTGCCCTGAGTGAGAAGAATCTAAACACTCATTTAATGGACCTGAGTTATCTATTGTGGAAACCTGGATCTTCAAAGCTTTTTCTGTCTGTAGTTCTTCCCTTGCCTTGTGCTAACCTTCAGTGGCATTGTGGAGTAAGTCATTTAGGAATAGTGAATTTGATACAACTATCATGAATCCACTTTGGGGAAGTATGGCTTCATTCCAAGACATTTAGGTTGCTCTTAGAGGAAAGATGTTGTAGGAGGCTATAGCATGGGTAGAAGGGAGAGCATAATACTTTAGGTCAGTGTCCCCTGGTGACAAATATAGAATTCTCAGAATTGCAGATCATCTAATACAAGCCTCTATTCATGAGGAAACAGGCCACAAGTGACTTTGTGACCAGCCTGAGGTCACACAGCCTCTACAGCCAGGAATCCCTATTTGACCCCACCTCAGCTGTGCTCTGTGTGACTTGTTCCCCATAGCTGAACAGTCCTTCTAGGTCAGGAACTTCTAGGAGGCAGGTTGGGTTTTATCCCCTGTGGGGTTCCGTTGAGCTTGTAATGGTGACATTTTGGTTTCCCTTTCTGCCTAGAGATTAGATGCAGCATTGCTTAGAAAATAGTGGCAGGGGTAAAGATGTTCTGAAGTCTTATATTGATCTAGTGGCTGCCAAGAGGTAGATTCCTGTCCTCAGTTTACCAGCCTGAGCTTCTAAGGACTAGTTCTATACCAGTGATTCTCAAAAAAGACTTGTACTTCCAAAGCAGTGGGCTGAGAGGCACAGAGGAGATGATAGTATGGAAGTACAGAGATCTCCTGCCTCTCCTTGTCAACTCTGTTAGAGAGTTGTTTCTCTTAATTCCCTCTTGTATTTTTAATAAACAATGAAAGTAACTCCCCCAAATAATACAATTTTTTAATGCTCTGCAAACTTCATATAAATAATAGTAGAGGAACAGAAGCCTTATTTCCTATTAATGAAGGGTGAGCTATCTGTCATCCACCCAAGAAGGGGTCACAGGTAAACTGAGGCTGTACAGAAAATCTTCAGAGGGATGTGGTAAAATTTATAGTGTTCATTGATGAAAAGAAACCATTTATAAAATGTAGTATCTTATGGTATCTTCTCTCCATAGGGACAGCGGTTTAACCAATTCAGAGTGAGACTAGCCTTGAATTGGGCTGGGATAATTTGTATAGTATAGTTGGTCCAAGATGGGGCCACCTTAACTGAATCCCAGGTCTCTTCAGTATATGTGGGTGGCAGTGGTGACTGTACCTTTACTTGCTCTTTTATCTCATTCGCTCCTTTCTATCCACAAATTCTAAATAGGTGTGTGTAAGCACTGTTCTAGATATTATGATTCTAACCCCAGAGATATTTATCCTCAAGAAATGTTGACTCTACTTAGGGAAATAATAGGTTCATATGTCATCCCTTCTTGTGGTTTGTAGTTCACCTTATGTTTCTGTTAAAGCAGCTGTTACGTGTGATGCATGTCTCCTTGTTAGTCTGTGAATGACATCATCTTTGTGTCCCTAGTATTCAGCACAGCTCCTTAAGACTACTGAGTCCGTGGACTGGCTTCAAGTGATCCCTGAAATTGTATGTGAAATTCAGTGTGCATGTTTATTTTTCTATGGAGGGTTCCATAGCTTTCATCAGGTTCTCAAAGGTGTTGTTGATCAAAATAAAAATTTTTTGAGACCCATCTGTCTAGAATCTGATATTCTAGGAAGACTTGGTGGAAGCAGTGGCATTGAGATGTTCTTCAAAGCATGGTCTGAGACATGTGGAAATGGGTGGTAAAGGGCCGGTAAAAGGAACAAACATGAAAAAGAGGAAGCAAGAAATGTGCAGAGGGAAATCATTCTTTTCGGTTAGATTTTGAGGAACTGTGTGATAGCAGATTAAAAGAGTAGGTTGAAGCCAGATTGTTGGAAGAATAGAAGTTTGGACTTTACCCTTTTAGCTGCTGGGTGCTGTTGAGCCTTTGAACAAGACATGACATGTCCATAGCTTTGCTTCAGGATGTTGAGTATTGCCATGGTGTGGTAGAGGAGCTTCTTGAGAAGAGACCAGAAATGGGAGACATGGTCTGAATATATTTCTGGCATATGGTTGTCATTCGGTAAATACTTGTTGACCACTGCTTGGGAAAGAGACACAAGCATTCTGTGTTTTGGTTTTGGTTTTGTTTTGTTTTAAATCTCCCTATCCTTTGTAGCTATGAGCAAGAGGAATTGAGTTCAGGAAAATCACCCTCTTTGTATGGAAGGCAGAACCTGTCCTATAGGTCTTCCTGGTCCGTGTGAAAATTAATGTTCTGGGCACAAGTGGAGTTGTTCACCAATTTATTATCAAGGGAGCTCCCAGGGACCAAGTCTGGTGAATCATCTTTGTGTTTTTTGCTGCAGACCAAAGGCAGCTGGAGCATGAATCTGCTCAAATGTGATCTTTTCTTTGTGGTTGCTTTAAATATCAAAAGGAAATGATGACTTGAGCTGTGAGGCATACCCTGAAAATTAATTCTATGGTTTGCAAATGCCTCTAAGGTGCCAAACATAAGATTGGTTTGTAGAGTAGTGGCTCAACATTAAGTGAGGGTGCTGATGATTGGGTTCCTAGTCAAAATCTGAAGTATAGGAACTTGTGATGCAGTTACTTCAGGTAAGGTGTGGCCCAACTGAATCAGGATGGGTCTTAATCCCATTACTGGAGGCCTTGTAGAGAAGGCCACAGAGAGGAAAGCCACAGGGAACAGCCAGAAGCTAGAAATCAGTGAAACCTGGAAGAGAAAGGAGAAACCGCCGCCATGTGCATTGCCCTGTGACAGAAAAGCTGAGGACCAAGGATCACCAACAGTCAGCCCTCGAATGCCACAGTCTTCTGGGAGGAAGCATCACACCTTGATGGCACCTCAATTTTGGACTTCTAGCCTCAGAACCATGAGCCAGTAAATTCCCACTGTTCAAGTGAACTCACTGTATGGAATTTGTTTTAGCAGCTGGGAAATTAAAACAGTCCCTCATGCAACTAATATTAACGGGCTTTTACTGCCTACCAGGTTAAAGACACAGTGATGATTAAAACAGACATGATCCAGTAAAAAAAAAAAAAAAAAAAAAAAAAAATCTGAAGTAACTCCTTTCAACAGGGCGTTCTCTCTGGGAGTCAAGATGTAGGTGTGGAACCCCTCACAAGGTATTTTTGTTTGAGTGCTGCCTCTCCCTCTGGCCTCTGGAAGGTAAAGCTGCACCACTGACCAGAATCCACTGGGCAAGAAGGGATTGTTAGTTCAATAATATTTCAAACAACATGCCAGGCCCTGGACTAGGTGCCTAAGGAGATGAATCCAACATGATTCCTGCACTCAAAGAGCCTGCAATCTTTAGGATACATGAGAATGGAAGGCTCACTGTGGAGGGTAGGAGGATGGAACAGGTGAGGTTGTATTGGTGCCCTAAGAAACACAGGATGAAAAATCTACATTGCTTCTATTAACTACTTGTCACAGCCCAAGAGGGCTTTTGTAGCCAAAGGACTAAAGAAAGCACCAGACACGTTCTGAGACATGAGCTTTTTTTTTTTTGTTAATTTCTTTTTTTTTTTATTAAATTCAGTTTTATTGAAATACATTCACACACCATACAATCATCCATGATATATAATCCACTGTCCACAGTATGATAACATAGTTATGTGTTCATCACCACAATCTGAGAGACATGAGCTTTTATTGTGGGGCTTACCTACAGGGTGGGAAGTCAAGTCTCATTGCCCTGAATTCAGGAGCTTCTCTGGATGTATTCGGGAGCTGCTCTGAATGGCGGCGGGTTTGGAGCTCAACGTGAAGATACGCCTCACTTTGAGGGGGCTGAATAGGCTGGTTAAAGGGCTCCACATTCCAATGGGTATGAGAGCATAAGGCGGGCTTGCAATTTAGGGAGGGATTGATTGTAATCAACAGTGAGAAGGGGAGGATTATAGATTATCTTGTAGATAACCGTAGTTTCAGGGAGGAGGTAGTTATAGATTACATTTAGCACCTGAGGCCTGATTTTACAAGCAGAATAGGTCAAACCTTAACTGTCCTAGGTCAAGCAAACTGCTGTGTGCAGTCTTCAAGGCACAATGGGGAAGGCCCTGGGCCCAGGGCTCCCATACTACTATTTAGTAAACACCTATAGTGTGCCAGGGGATCATTTAAAACACTTCACTTCATTGCTTTATAGCATCCTTTCAAGGTGGATATTTAGGTGACTTGCCAAAGGCCATTGGTTACCAAGAAGCTGAATGGGATTCAGATCTAGGTCCGTCTATGTCTTTTTTACCACAGTTTGACAGCCTTGTTCTTGGCAGCTTCTTCTGGCATGGAGTACTTTTTGGTCTCCCTCAGTATTATGGATGGCAAATCCTATCCTTTCCCCCTTCCTGTTCTTGCCCTCTGGGAGAATCTTCCTTCTTTTCCCCTCTATTCAGTTCTTAACCATTCTTGAAGCCCAGCTCAACTATCTTCTCTTCCAGGAAGTCTTCCTGGTTTATAGGATTCTCTCCCTCCTTTGCACTTATACAAAACTCACTGCCTGGTTGCTTATTTGGCAATTAATAATCGCTGTCTTGTAACAAGATCTGTGTTATTGTAGTTACGTGTTCTTTTTTTATGTATAATGGTCTTGTTTTCCAACAAGATTGTAAATGACCTGGAGTTGTAGACTCAGAATTTGTGAGCAGAAGGGGCCTTTGAACCTGGGTTTTCTCATTCAGCAACTCATTTGACAGACTGGGAAACCAAGGCCTCGAGAGAGAAACTGAGGACCTCTTGACTTTGTACTTTGCCACCCGTCACCACCATGCAGAACCTGCTGCCTGTTGTTTAATGCTAGAGGCAGTGCCAAGAGAGGGCTGGCAGCCCAGCTGAACCAAACTATCGAGCCGCAAGATCTTGAGCAGACACTTCACCTCTCTGGCTGGCCTTTTTCTTTATCTGCCCAAATGAGGGCATTAGAGTAGATTGTCTTTAAAGATTCCTTCTAGTACCACCATCTTCTGATTCTAATACAGCAATATAAGATGATAGGAGGCCACATAGCGTAGCCATTAACAGTGTAACTTCTGAGCCAGATTGCCTGGGTTCAAACTCTGTCTTCTTCACTTAGCTGTGCAAGTTTTGTATCCTTTCTGTGTCTTCATACCTATCTTCAAAATGGGGATATTTTTAGAAACCTGATGAGATTTTTTCTGATAATTAAACGAGATAGTCAATATAAGGTGCTTCCACAGAGCCTGCCATATAGTAAGTGCTCAGTAGATGTTGGTAGCTGTGGTTATTTTGTGAATATCCATTAAGCAAAATCAAACGGAAATTGGCACTCATAACTAAGCCTGGCACCCAGAACAGGTCTGAAATATATACGTGCCTTCCTTTCTTTTCTGAGAGGCTCAGCTATTGCACTTTAGCCATAGGGTTGTCACTGGTCTTTTCAGGCCTCTGTAATCATTGAGTCTCCTGTTCCTTATAATTCCAAGGGGACAGCATGTCTCTGGAGGTAATTAAATAACAAAGGCAGTAGCCTGCACTGCACTCTCTGGGGCTTACCTGCAAGCAGCAAGGAGGCCTCTGAAGAATTTAAATGGAAAAATATTCCCCTGCCCTCTTCCCTTTTGGTCTCTCTGTCAGGTGGTTATTTTGCTTCTGACCCACACATCAGCGGGTTACAAAAACCTCATACTGCTGTGAGGACAGCAGTCCTGGCAGCTGGAGGATGCCCCGGGTGTTGGAGCAGTAGCTGAGAATTGCCTGTCAGTTTTGCTCACTCTGTGATGCCTCAGGGTGGGGGTGGGCTGAGGTTCTTTTGAAAGGAGCCATTTTCCTTATCTTAAAAAACAAAACCAAGAAAGAATCGCCAGACACCTTTGTTCCCAAAGCATTTCAGCCAGCTCCTGAGGGGAGGGTTTGACCTGGTGACCTAGAGTGTTCATCCTTTGGTGCTGGCTGCCAAACCAAAGAGAGCTCTAACAATCTGCTCCTCCCCACCCCCCTGTCGCTTGTGGCTGGACCGTGACTCAGGGAGGGGGAGGAGAGGAAGAGGAGGAGTTGGCCCCACCAGCTGCTGCTTAAAACAACATCAGTCCACAAACAACCCCCTCCAGGCCACAGTGATGTCAATAGGTAGAGCAGCTAGCACTGGACCCGCCCCCCCCCCCCCCCCCCCCCGCCCAAGAACACCCTTTGGAGGAAGTCTTGGGTTCTTTGGGGGGACAACTTATGTTGGTCAAAAGGAAAACTACCTTTGGAGGCCCAGGAGCTCCTTTTCCTCCCTGTTAGGGCTGGCCGTGCCCAGATCGTTCACTGTAACCTCAGCTTCCCAACAGATAAATGAAGTAACAAAAAGGTATTTCCTTGTCAAAACAAAAGATCCTAGAGTAAAACCTCCTACACTGAAGCCTTATCATTTATTCCACGTTTAGTGAGTCCCTCTTATAGACACAGTGGCAAGCATATGTGTGCCTTGCCCTCACTGATCTTGTACCCAGTACCCTTTGGTTACTGGAAGGCCCACATTTGAAGGGGCAGCTGGTGCAGCCGAAGTGATTTTCCATCCTGAGCCTGGCCCCTAGGGTTATCTGGGGTTGCTTGGATAATTTGCCTGATTTTCATGAGATGCCCGAGATCTCCAGCTTTTCCCCTGACCATCCCTGTCCTCACTGGGTTCCTTTGGCCCTGACAATGCCAACTCGAGCTAGCCCAGCCTAGTAAAACTGGCAGCCGGGCCCTTGCACAGCCTGGCCGCAACCTGCTGTTCTCTGCTGTGTCTTTGGAGGAATGTCTGTGTCCTGGCTACCAAGACTCTCTCACCATGGCGAAGGTAGTAGCTGCTTTGTTTACACTCCTGACCTTCTGAAGGCTGCCCGACTGTCTCCACAGATGGCCTCTCTGCCTTAAATGCCGACTGTCCCAAATGTCAGGCAGGGCTCAGAAGAGTCCTTTTAAGTTTTGTCCCAGACAAATGCACCTAGGAAACCTGAGGAGAGGGGAGGCAAGTGAAACCACTTTCAGCTCCTGCAGCTGAAAGTCCCCTTATTTCTTGATTCTCCCCTCAGTAGGAGAAAGAAAAAAGCAAAGTATATCTGTGGGGGAGGAGAGCTCCTCCCCGTCTGTCTTAATGTCTAGAAAAACAACAGGCCAGTCTGCCCAGGGCACCGTGGGGGTAGGTGCTGGGTAAATACATGAGGAAGGAAAGTGATAAGATAAAGTCTGACAAATCTAGGTCACTGGGCTGCTGCCAGGCACCTGTGGAACCGGTCACCTTGAAACTGACAGGAAGGAGGATGGACTTTTGTTCAGGGCCCAGACTGGCTGACCTCCCATGCTTTTATATATTCAATAAATATTTATTGAGTGCCGTTATGTGCCAGGCCTCGTGCTAGCTGTTTCGGGGTCCCTATGTAGCTTGGACAAGCAAAACCTCCTCCCTGATCCCAGTCCCAAAACCCGTGCTAAAAAAAGAAGTGACATCATTCAAAAGCCAGTTGGTCTCCTGACTTCCAGAGCAGGGGCAGCCAGTCCCTTTGGTGGAAAGGAGGGGCTGTTGGGAGTCATGGTTCCCTGATCCTTGGGCCAGATCAGGGGCCAGATAGTAAATTTTCAGGCTTTGCTGGCCATATGGTTTCTATCACAGCTACTCAACTCTGCAGCCATTGAGAATACATAAACAAATGAGCATGGCTTTTGTTCCAGTGAAATTTTATTTACAAAGCAGGTGAGAGGCCAGATTGCACATTGTTTGCCCCCCTCTGGGCTAGATGATTGGAATAACTGTTATGAAATGGGTGTTGGAGAAATGGATTTACATGATTTCAGGAGGAGACTGGAATCCCAAATCAGCATGGTGGCTATATTTGGTATGAATAGCATAGGGTCAAGGCCCTGTGCTAATTAAAAAGGCCTAATTGACATGCTGGTGTCAGTTAGCTGCACAGAGAATTCCACTGCCCAGGCCAGGCTCGTAGCCCCAGCAGCACCCACAGGTTTCCATCATAGGTTACAAGGTGGCCAACCAAGATGGTGCCGGTGGTTTTGTACAATCTCATTCACTCTAGTGATAGAGAGTCAGTGGCACCATTTTATTAAAAGTTCTGAATGAGGAGTCAAGCCATTTCTGCTCTAGGCCTGGCTCTGCCACTAAATTTGCAGCATGACATTGGACAAGTCGCTTAGCCTCTTTGATCGTTGGGTATATATTGAGAACTAAGATGTGAGGCTTTGGGGATACAGAAATGGGTACAGCAGAATCCTTGCCCTTAAGAAGCCTGTGATTCTAGTGGGAGAGACAAGCAGGTCAGCTGTTATAAAATGTAGTGAGACACAAGCTTTGAGTAGCAGATTATTCAGGATGCTGTGGGGGCAGAGAACAGGATGAGTGTTTACTAAGTGAACAAGAAAAGGGGTTCCATTTCGAGCAGAGACAGAGAGGTGTTATAGAGGCGATCAAGCCCCGAGAACCACAGGTAAGACAGATGGAGAGGGTGCATGGAAGCGAGGCAGGAGGTCAGCCAGGGTGCACCACGCAGGACCTAGAAGGCCGTGTACACTGTGGGGAGCCACTAAAAGGTTTCTAGTGAGGACTAGATTGCGTCTGAACAGAATAGTATAAGTTGGCCTATTTTGGAAAATCACCTTTCCCCAGGCTTTTATAAGCTGTATACCCATGAGCTTATATGAATAGGAATGCTGATATTGTTAAGAATTTAATAAGCATCAATGACATGCCAGTGGCTGTGTGTAATTAATAACCCAGGCCCAGCCTCTCCGTGGTGACGCCTTCAGCTAAACAGTGATCATATAAATCACTGGCAAAAATCAAACAGCCATACTGTGAGAAGAAGTCCTTTCACAGCTCCCAAGGGCCTGGAGGTTCAATGGGCCTGGGCACTCCCTCTCTTGCCTGACCCTCCTAGTTTATTGAGACTTGCTGAATCATTTTAAGCTTGCAGTTGCAGCCCCACATCTGTGAGTTTTTCTATTATGTTAAGGGGAGAACTGAGTTGCAAAATTCAGATGGCCTTTAGTGTTATGTGAGGTTGGGGACAGGGCAAAGTGAAGGGGGAAATACATGGCTTCTTCAGACTTCATGTATTTTAGGGACTGCCTGAGAGTAGTTGAAACTGGCATTAGAAAATGGGGATTCTTGGACAGTGATTTCCAGATTTCACAGTGCATCACTATTACTTGGGATACCGGTTAAAAAAAGGCAGATGTCCACCCCCAGAGATCCAAGCATGTAGATCCAAGTGTGGCTGGGAATCTGGGCCCAGATTAGGGTGAAGGAAGGAGCTCACCTTGGGCATAGAATTTAAGGAGGCCCTCATTCTCAGGATTATATAAGCGCAGGGGTGGTACCTGAGAGGGAGTGCCTCCTTAAATAAATTTCGTTTTCTGACTTTCTGGCTTGCCTTATTCTAGTCCCAGCCTTGCTGGCATTCTGTATTTTTAACAAACATCCTAAGAAATTCTGATGCAGCTTGTACTGTTTGGGAACCACTGCTCAAGCTCTATATATGCCACCCACTAACTACCCTTCTGCCCTTTCCATGAATAGTAACTCCCGGAAGGCTCAAAGGTGATTTTAACTAGCATTTGTTCGAAAAAGGAGATAGCTCTTGAAGGCCTTCTCTTAACAGTGATGGCAGTCTCAGCACCTTACCTTACTGAGCACTTACTAAATGCCAGGCCCTGTGCAGAGCACTTTTTATGTGAATCACATCTTCTAAGTCTCACAGCAACCCTCAGAGAAATGTTCTACAGTGTCCCCATTTTCAGATAAGGAAAGTGAGGCTTAGACAGATTGGGTTGACCAAGGTGACCCAGCCAGGAAATGGCAGAACCAGAATTTGAATTCAGACCTGACCCCAAGTCCCTGCCATTAAGCTCTCTACCACAGGGCCGATGATTTCTTTGAAGTAGCCCCTCTCTTGGTCCTTTCCAGGCTGTCTGGTTAGCTCTGAAATCTCCAGGTAAACCCCCTGGCACAGCAGCCTGCTCCTAGGGTCTCATACTTGGACCCCTGTTCCCGGGGTCTTGCACTGGACTAAATGTGGCACCCCAGATCCCCTCTGGAGGTTCTTCGTAGGGTTTTCTGGCCCATAGAGCAATGGCAAACAGGTGAGGGGTTGAGGGGAGAGCATAGGAGAGCCTCAGCAGGGGCAGAGGAGTTACTCCTCCCTAAACTGTTAATCGATTAACTCTTTTCTCTCCTGAAATCAGACAAGAAGAAGAGCTCAGAAGTCAGCAGGGTTCAGAGGCCCTAATTCATTCGTGATCCAACTGGGCCAGGGGGAGTGACCCTGTGTAGTGGACTTTTTTTTTTTTCCTTAGGGACATGTGTGCCCCAGCTCACTAGAGCAGAGGTCCCCTGCACTGGGGGAGGGATTCCAGCTCCAGAGCCAGGGAAGTTAGCTCTCCTGTGAAGCTCATGCCTCCCTTTTCAGTCCCTTCCTCCCTGGCGTCTGGCTGGGCTCCTGCTGGTGTTTGGTTGCCCCAAATACCCAGTCTCCTATTTCACATCCTCAGGCAAAGATCCCATTGTCAAGGTGCCCTTTGGGCTTAGCTTTCCCACCGACTGCTGACTGACAGATAAGCTCCTAAGAGGAGGGAAGCGGGAGGGTGGAGAGGTAGGTAGAACCCTGAGCAGACCCTTTGTTAGCAGACACAGTGGGTCCTGCACCCAGTACCCAGTGGGTACCCAGTGGGTCCTGCAGCTACCCGGTATCCCTGGGTGGTGCTAGCTGGCTGGCTCTGGCCCTTTATCGACAGGTGAAATTTGGCTTGGCTGGGGAACAATTTGACATATGCTTAGGCTTTACATTAGGATGGAAATTGGAGGCTAGAAGTTTGTAAGTGTCAAGAGACAAGGAAACTCTGTGTTCAGTCTGTGGGCCGGGAGAATGCAGCGGCCTCCCCAGCCAGGCTCTGCCTCTGCATAATCTGCTATGGCTGTGCCAGACTCCCTGTCCAGACCTCTCATAGATATTTCATTCCTCGGGCTGGGTCAAGCTGAGACACGAGTGCTGCTGCAGATCAGTGGGGGAAAAAGCCAGTGGACAGAATGTTCCTGCGCCTGGACCGACCAGCCACAGCCCAGGCTGGGGCCCTGGGAATCTAGATGAAATTTCTTCCTTTTCTGTAGCCAATTTGTATCTTGAGCAACAAATGAGGTTTCTGCCTGGTTGAACTGGTTTTAATTTACCTTTCTGAACTGACAGATGTGCTTAAAATAAAAATGGAAGTGACCAGGAAGTTTGCATAGTTCCCTTTGCCCATCTCACTGCTTTGGGAAAGGACCCTGTTATATACTCCTGGACTTAAACTTTCGCTTCTCTCCTCTTTCTTGTCACTTGCAACCAAAGCAAATACCTGAAACCTGGTTATAGGAATTATTATGTTATGTGGATTTTGTTAATGTCTCAAGACAGTCTTAAGTGATCCTCCACTATGGCCCCCAAAGATGACCTTATAGAGAGATGTCAGAGTGACAGATCCAAGAATTGGGCTTTTAGGTATAAATTGGTCTTGAGTATCTGGAGAATATATTTTAAAACGTGTACAGAAAGGTAGCAATTAAATGTTTATCTTGGAGTAACCCTAGCCCAGGGAAGATGATTAAAAATAGACCTGAGTAGCACTTCCTGCTTGGCAGATGGCTGATAGCAAATGCTAAGGCTTGTAGCTGACCTTTCCTCTCTGAAATCTGTTCTGTGTTTCCATGATGCTAATTGAGTCCCTCTCTAGGCCTAATCAAAGGCTCTTCAGCTGGCTCCAGAAACTTGCTGGGCTCAGTTGATGGAGCAACATGAAAGTGCTGGAATTTGCATGGAAACACCCACTCTGAGATCCAACTAGCTGGTCCTTGTTTAAAAACTAACAAGTTCTGCTCTCAGAAGTGACTGCCCAGTGCCGCTAAAGAGCCCACACCCTCTCCACCCTATCAGTAAGGAAAGATTAGTGGATGAGGGAGTGTTATGAATGCCCAGTACATGCTCATGCCCACTTCAAAACAGAATAGGTGCCTGAAGGAGGTAGGAGTAGGGGCTTTGTGAGATTTGGGTTGTAGGAGTGGCTCTTTCCCCATCCGCTGTTGCCCCTCCTCACATATAGAATGCAGACAGTAACTATCTGTATATACCCCTTGACTGCTGTGAGATATAAAAGGAAATACTGCTGTGACAGTGCTCTGAGGTGGCATCAAACTATGAAGGGGAAAAGGTATTATAATTTTTATTATTCTATATCACAGGCATCTGGGGATCTCTGATGACTTCTCATTGAGTTATTATCCTCCCCTAGGAAAGAGATGGGGCATACAGATAGGCTGTGTGGGAGAGTCCTTAACAGATGCTTAAGCCACTGTTGACAGGGCAGGTGGCATGGACTTGGCTGGCTTTCAGGGTCTCAAAGTCTTTTCAATCTTACTTCCTCTCCAAGAAAACCCCTCTGCTGTACTCAGCCCACCTAAAATGCTCTCATCCTTTCCAGTTCCACCTGTGTTCTCTGACCCTCTTTAACACTCATAATTGATTACAGTTGTTTCCTCTGTTCTATACTTATTTTATGTATTTAAGTCCTCTTTTCTAGTTAGCTAGATTGTAAACACCTTCGGGGCAGAAATGGCTCACTGTGTTCTCTGTGGTGCCCAGAAAGGTTCAGGACACAGCTGCTCATTAAATATTTGTTGATTTATAATCACAGAGGCACTTATTCCTTCATGTAAACATTCCATGAAATTCTCAGCCATTCCCTTATTGGAATTGAGACACACACACACACACACACACACAAATTTTTTGCTTTTTGCTATCATAGACTACTTTAATGTGACCTTTTCAAAACTTTTGCCCAGGAGATGTTTTTCAATGGCTGATATGTGCCTTGGGTTTTTTACGTTGGTTAAGGAAGAAGGTTGAGCACCAGAGTATATGGAAGGGATTTAAGTCTCTCTGTCTTGAGGATGAGAGTATTAAAACAGGAATTATCAGATAAGGCAGGTCAGCTGATAAGCAGAAAAGACTACTTGTGTTTTGTTTCATGCAGATAAATAGGAAGTTTAAAAACTTGAGTATAAAGAGGTCTGAGTCAGAAATGTTCATTTAATGTGGGAGGTGTCTGTTCTCTTGGGTATATGGACTCATAGAATGTTCACCCTTGAAGAGACGTTACTCAACCCCCTCATTTCGCAGATGATGCAACTTCCAGTTCAGAGGATCAGGGATGTGCCCAGGACACTGGGCTAGTTGGAAGCAGATGATCTGGCTTTGCCTGGCAGGGGTGGAGATGGGTAGGATAGTTGTTCTGACCCAGTTATGTTCCATTTCTTGAAGGAGTACGTAAAATCACCAGCACCCAGCTCTCTCCACTTTGGTAAGCACCCTATGCTGAAGTCTTTTTTAACATTTATATGTTCATGTCTCATTCATAATGGCTCTTTGGCTATGATTTCTTCACGCCCCACCAAGACTCTTTTAAGAAGCTTCATCTCTTCCTTAACAGCTATTTCACAGAACTCTAATCCTTACCCCAGTCCCCAAGGGTACACAAATATAGAGGTTAAATGTGGCTATATGCTAATGTGCTCACTGGGAGGAAAGCCTTAATGCTGGACAACTGCCACAATGGGAGAGAACACATTAATCAGCCAACTTTAGTTTGCCTGTGCAACCTGAAGTTCAGTGCTTGAGTAAGACCTTGTGCCCTGGAAAGTGTTGAAAGTGTTTAGGGGACAGCTTCTAGTATAAAATGAAAAATCAGGTATAGAAGACAGTGGTAAACATGATGAGAGAGGTGTAAAACCATGCCACATATGGAAAATTTGAAGGAACTGGTGGAAGAGAGTGAGCTACCTTGGATTGAGGGCCTCCCATGTGCTGGGCACTTGATGCTACTCAGTGTGCGGTTGGTATTGTCATCCCATTTCACAGACGAGGAAATTGAGACAAGAGAGGTGAACATATCCAAGAGCACATGTCAGAGAAAGAGCCAGAACAAGGAACCGAATCTAGTTCATCCAATTCCATAATTCTTCCATTATACCAGGCTACTGACCTGACAGATGTTTAGCCCATAGAAGGAGACCTTGATGTGGGTAGGATAAGAGCTTTAAAGCTAAAACAAAATCTGAAGGGTTGTCTTACATGGTGCGAAATGATCTGATGATGGAGGATTCAGGGAGCTCAAAGGAGACAGCGCACAGCTCATACAATGAATTTTGGCACTTGCAGCGCTACTGATGGTAGAATGGGCTTTGTCAGGATATAGTGATTTCCCTATCCCTGAAAGTATTTAAACAGAGGGTTGGTAGAAATATGCGTGAAAGCAAAGTATAAAGTGAGTGGTTGGACTAAATGACCTTTGAGAGTCCTTCAAATCCCAGTTGGTCTGTGAGTCTGTGAAATCAAAACTGGTAAGATCATATTGCATTTATTGAGATCCTCCACTGTACCCAAACTACAGTTCACTACATGGGATTCCTGCAGACTGCATTACTCAAATACACCTCCTTCTAAATGCACTCCTTGAGCCTTCTACTGGGTTCTTTATTCATTATTTGCCGCGAGGTCCAGATGCCAAAGGGTTTTGAGGGGCTTCTTAGCTTTTAATTATTTTCTCATAGGTTGTTCAGGCTGGGACTCAGAACACTCCCTTGGTGGTCCTCAGTCAACAATAAGCATTGTAGGTTTAGAAATTTAATTTTACCCATTCATCCAAGAGTGACCAAGCTCTGGTAAATTGCCTCACCTGAACTCAACTCACAAGAAGCTAATTGGTAAACCAGAATTCTAATTTATTAATTTACAGTGGAGCAGATAATCCTGAAAGCTTGGACTGTGTGTTATCTTCCTTGAAGGTAAACCCACTTGAGCGAGAGAATTAAATTTAGGCAGTTGCTAAGTAAATATGGAACCAGAGCAGAGGAGTTTGAATAGCCTAAGAGATTTTCATCAGTTCTGACAGCTTGATCCACTCTTCTTCATCAAAGAGACAGATTTTCCAAGTGAACAGGCTCTAGAAAAAAGCTTGGGACTAGGAGTCAAAAGCCATAGGTTTAATTTCTGACCTTGACTTACAAGCTGTGTGGAAGTGGGTAGGTTACTTAATACATGTGGTCTTCAGTTTTCTTTCTCAGTTAAAAAGAATGATAGGCACCTCTCAGAGTTGTTTTGGAGCCTGAGTCAGTTAATATTTGTAAATGTGTCTTTACATTCTGATGTCCTATACACCTGCCAGTTTTCATCTGATTAGGCTGAGGCTCCCCTCTTTAAGGAAGTTGCATGGACAACACCTTTTCTACTCCATTGTCACTCTCCCCCAGACTTTGGAACCAGACTGCCTGGATCCCTGTCATTTACTGATATGTTTGACCCAGGGCATATGTTTTAACTTCTCATTGCCTTACCTTCCTTGTCTGTAAATTGGGGACAATGATTGCACCTGTCTCATCAGGGTGTCAAGAAGATTAAATTACTTGGTTCATGTAAAACAATTTGAATCCTGTCTGGCACATAGTAAGTCCTACATGAGTGCAGGCCATTACTATTATTTCACAATTTCCAATTTATTTTAATGAGCCACCTCAATATCATCTGTAAAATCTCTTCAATTTCACCATAGGTTGATTGCTCCATAGCGTGTGACTTCAGTCTTGGAAAGGGGCTTCTTCTGACCTTTCTGCCTGGTTGGATTACAGGGGAGGACTTAACCTTAAGGGTCTGTGGGTTTTTTCCACTGACTGTCTTCACAGATGTCCTTTGCAGTGTAAGGAAATTTTCATTTGCCAATGCCCAGTGGCTTTGGGAACAGAAGTGTAGACTGAAACATAAATCAGGGAACTGGCATTTGCTCTTCCTAGACATATTAATTTGCATTAACTTTTTAGCTTTAGTAACTCAGGGTTGATTTGTATTCAAAGACTTGATGGCTTTGAGAGAAATTTGAGCTTCAATATCTCAGCCTCCCTCTAAAGTTTTGGTTTTTATATTTGAACTGCAAAAGGCCCCGCTGTTAACCACTGGCTGATATTGCATCCTGCTGCCACCGTCCCTGGTCTGTAACTCAGAAGATGGCCCCCCTAAGCAGGTCTCCTAAAGGGGACACATCAGCCTTTCTTCTGTAGAAGATGGTGCTCGTCTGGTAATGGTCATCCCCCACTCTGTATCCTTCTGGAGGATGCATGTTTTCCATGGCTTACTTTGTCTCTGTGGAGAGCAGGGAGGGAAGGCAGGATGTGGAGAGCTGGCAGTGTCTGTTTTCCCACTGGCTGCATGTTTACATTGGCATCTACTGTTCTAACCCTCTGCAACAGGCTGGAGAGGCTTATCCACACTGCCCGACGCACATCTGAGGCCTCGAGACAGTTGGAAGAGGTGTGGGAAAGGTTCTGTGGGCGTCTGCTGCTGGTGTTTAGAAGAGAGTCCGAGGAAACTCTGGCTGGACAAACCCTCCGAGACCAGTCATGCTGCTCCCATTTTAAATAAAGACTGTGATGGTGTGAAAGGAAATGTTTATTCAATGCTTTTTATAAGCCAGGCACTGTGCTTTATATACACTCATTCATTTAATCCTCATGACATCCTCTGGCATAGGGCATTAAGGAATAGGCATTATGTTTCCCCCTTTTGTAGATAGGCTCCTGAAGCTCAAAGAGGTGAAGTTACTTGCCAAAGGTGACACAGCTAGTAAGAGCTTGGGTCCCAGGCCTCCCTGGCTCCTAAGCCTGCATCCTTTCCACTGAACACCAGGCAGACACGAGACCATGTGTGAGGAGACCTTGCAGGATCTTTCCCTATTCCCTATCACCATTCACTAGACTCATCCTTGAAAGAAGCCCTTTTCGTGTCAGCAGAAAGATGGATTTTGAAGGTCTGATCATTAAGTGGCTTAACTCTCCAAACCTTCCCCCCAGCTCCACCCCCTTTCAGCAGTGAAATGTGGCACCCAGGCTCCCATACCACCACCTTTTTTTGTTTTTGCAGTTCCAGGCACCACGTATGCTCCCATGCCCTTGGAATTTTATGACTCCACACAGTAGATATTTCCTTCTCTAGAGCCAGTCCCTTCCCTGCCCCTCCCTCCATCTGTTTAGGGAATGTGGGGGTGAGTTGAGAACCCCCAGTCTGTGTGCAGCTCAAAGCCACTGGAGGAGGGGCCTGTAGCTCTCATGGGGCCATCGCCCTGCCCCTTGGCAGCATACATGGCTTTTTCCCCATCTCCCAGGGATTTCTGGGCAGATATGTGCAAATTTATTGTAAACCATAAATACATACAAATGACTGGCTTTGTTCATTTCTTGTCTTTCCTCATCTTTCCTGGTGACCTGTGTCTTATACACAGAGTTAGGAAATTCTTCCTTGTAATTAACCCGAATGTCTCTTATTTCCATATGAGTCCACTTCCTCTTGTTCTTATTGCAGAGAAGATAGAAAAAATCCCTTTTAGTCGTCTTTCCTCTTAGCTAAATGTTCACAGTTTCTTTTAAGTTATGTTCAGGTTCTAATTCTGGACATTTTCATCATTCTCATTGTTCTTTATTATCACCCTTCCCACTTTTTCCATATGCTTCCTCCAGGGTGAAATCCAAACAGGATCCAGTGCTATTTTGCTTGGGTTTCAATTCTCTGGAATGAAGCCTGTGACTCACTTTGACCCTAAGTGGGAAACCCCACAAGGCCTTAACCATGGAGGGAGAAAAGAATAAGAAAGGAGAAAGGACTAACCTAACCCTTCCCTATCAAATCAGTGTTGATGTGGGGTGTTTAGCTAATTCTCCAGGGATAAGGGTCTTAATAATAATCCTTTTTATCTCTGCTGAAACACTTCTGCTGCCTTCTCACTGAGATGTCTAAAAGTACTTTTGAAAGAGACAAAGTAGATTAGTGGTTGCCAGGAGCTGGAGGAGGGGAAATGGGAAGTGCTGGATTGGGGTTTCTAGCTAATTCCAGAACATTTGTGAAAATGTTCTGGAATTAGATAGTGGCAATAGTTGCATTATCTCGTGAAATATACAAAGAACTACTGACTTGTATACTTTAAAAGGTTGACTTTTATGGTATATACACAGTATCTATCTCATTTATTCCCTACACAAACGCTGTGAGTGGGGGTACTGTTTTATTGTGCCCATTTTATAGATAAGAAAATTGAGGCTGAGAGAAATTAATTGGCTTGTTGAAGTTAGTATTAAAGCTAGTATGGTGATGTCTGATTGCAAAGAGGGAAAGACGCCTTTTGACATGACTGGAAAGGAAGGAGGAAACCAAAGTCACCAAAGAAAAGAAGTTTGAAGAACCAGGTAGATTGATTGGGGTCAGCCATTTCATCTCTCTTTTCAAGGCTCCTGAGAAGGCTGAAGAGGAAAGGTGGGGAACTGACCATCTTTTTACTCTATTTCATTTACTTTGTTTTGCTTATTGTTCTCAACAACCCTGTGAAGTAGGCATGATTTCTATTTACAGTTGTAAAAGATGTGGAAGCTGAGAGAGATTGAAATACTTTCCCAAGGTCAAGTAGGTAGTAACTTGAAGTTGTGAAACCAGGATTTAAATCTAGATCCCCTGATATGTGAGGGGTCATCTAACTCCCAGGTGCTACAGCTGTTAGTTAAGCAGGTGGACATCTGCTTCCCTCACCTCTGCATGCATCTCTCTCTGAGGGCACACGCTCACTTGATAATGGTTGACCTTCCTAGGGGGAGGGGAGGGACTGAGTTTGAGAGGCTGTGTCCCTCTGCTCGGCCCTTCATGCTGGAAGGGCTTCGTGCCTGAGTCTGGGCAAGTACATAGGACTCTGAGGTAAGGATCAGGATCCCAGGGGCCTCTCGGGCACCCTCGTGGGATGATCCTTCAGGGCTCTTGGCTTAGAGAGGGCTGTTGCTTAGGGCCTTTCTTCTCAGAAAAGAAGAGAGAAGGAACAATGAAGGCTTGCACGTTCCAAATAACTGTTGTGCCTACCACCAATGGAAGGAACCTACATGTTTGCTCTGTTGCGTCCTCCTCCAAAAAGTATTGGATACTTTTCCAGTGGCCCTCCTACGTTTAAAAAGAGTTGCGCCTTCCAGACTTTCAAAGAGGCCAGAAATCAGTGGTTTTGGCTACTAAACAGGAAACTTAAAGCCCTTTCCGTTCCTTTGAGCCGGCTGGAAGGGCTGGGCCTGGAACTATTACTTTAAAGGACAGAAGAAAAGTTTTGTGTAGTTTAAAAACAAACAAAAAAAACCCTTTCCTGAAGGCCTGCATACCAGCCTTGGTTGATATACAACACGGAAAAGAGCTGCCTTGTTGCCTGGCAGGAATGACAGCAAACAAATGTGTCTGACAGTCTGTTTGGGATCTCCTGGTCTGGAATTCTGTTTGCTTTATTCTAATTGCTTCCTTAGCTTCCTTTCAGTCTCCCCACCTTTGCTACCACCCTCACTCAAGGGACAGCTAGGCTGTGCCGGGCTGTGCCAGGCAGGGCCGGCCCCACAGGCCACAGCAGCCCAGCTGGGGCTCTTCTCTCTGTCTAGTTGCAAGATGCCTGTTGTTCTCACGGGCTGTTATTCCCATCATAAATGTTAGCTTGGCAGGGGCCCCAGGGTGGAAGCCATGGTGGAAGAGCTTTCAGAGTTCTGCCCTAAGAAATGCAGCCAGTTCTGTAGGTTCGTAGAAGAGATTCATAGACACAGCCCTTTGAGAGGCACCTGAGTAGGTTTTGCCACTGGGGCAGGCCTGGTTGGTTCAGCGCTGTTTGCAGAGGATGGGACCCTGCCAGTGTCCTCGTGTAGAACCGTGCTGGCCCCTCCTGAAGATGCCTCTTGGCCTGGGCTGGCTTTCTTGTCTCTGCCATGTGTCCTACTCCCACCCCTACTCTCTCCAGGAATTCTAATCTGTGTCAGGCTAGAGAAAGTGACTCTTAGGCCCTGCTCCTATAGCAGACTGGAACCCCCAGAACAGTGGCCTCCAAACTATTTAAGCCCCCCACCTCCCTATCAGTTAAGTGTTTAAGCATTTGTTCCTAATATATGTATAATTATTTATAAATTGTAGATTGTGACGCTATGTAATAGATACATTATAAATATATATAAAAATGGAAAATCTAAAAGGATAAAAGATAAAATACACAATTAGAAAATTGTTTTTAAACTTATTTTATTGAAGGTATATGTGATTGAATATGCTTCTTTAAAAAATGTTCAGTTTATCGTTTTCTGACACAGTAATACAAAGGTGTGTCCTAAGGAGAGTGTGTTTCAGTACTTCATTTTAACAATTGCTCTGACTGAAAAGCTTCCTTACAAAGGAAGGTAGATTGAAATGAGAGATTAACATCTTTGTGCTTACAAAAATCATAATCCTCATTTTCCACCCATCCACCAAGTAGACAGAGGTTTTTGCTGAACTTTGCTGAATTGTAATCAATCTGTTCTTCTTGCAAACTGTTCAGAAGGTTTTGTTTTGTTTTGTTTTGTTTTCCAACAAGGTTCAAACACCTTTAAAATTTTGATACATTTGTAAACAGATTAGGAAATTGTTTATAATTCCTAGTTGTACAGATATAGGAGTACAGCATATAGATAATAGATAAGAGGAGATTTGTTGAATTAAAAATTTATTTCAAAATTTACATTCAGTAAAATTCACTCTGGTGTTTTGACAAATGTATAGTCTTGTAACCATCACCACAATTAAGATAACAGAACTGTTCCATCACCCCTGCTTATCCTTTTGTAGGCAAGCCTTCCCCCTATCTGTAACCTCTGGCAACCACTGGTCTGTTCTCCATTCCTATAGGTTTGGCTTTTCCAGAATGTCATCTAAATGGAATCATACAGTATATGACCTTTTGAGTCTGATTTCTTAGCATATTGTGTTTGAGATTCATCCAATCTGTTAGGTATATCGATAGTTCCTTTTTATTACAGAGTAGTATTATATGGCTTTAACAATTTGTTTATTCATTTTCTAGTTAAGAGACATTTAGGTCATTTCCAGTTTAGGGTGATTATGAATAAAGCTGCTGAAAACATTTGTGTACAGGTTTTTGTGTAATTGTAGGTTTTCATTTTGCTTGGGAGAATGACACAGCCAAACTCTTCCACAAGTGGCTATACCATTTGCAATGTGTAAGAGCTCTAGTTGCTCTACATTCTCACCAGAACTTGGATTTGTCAGATTATTAATTGGGTTGTTTGTTTCTTATTGTTGAGTTTTGGGAGTTCTTTATATATTCCGGATATAAGTCCTGTGTCAAATATGTGATCTGCAATTATTTTTTCCCAATCTAAGATTTGTCTTTTCATTCTCTTAAAAGTGTCTTTTTCAGAGCAAAAGTTTAAAATTTTGATGTGAAATTTATCAGTTACTTTCTTTTTATACATTTTATTACTTAGAAAGTATCTAAGAATTCTTTCCCAATCTATGGTCACATAGATTTTCTCCTAAATATCATCCATTTTGAGTTAATTTTTGTATAAGCATATAATTTTATAAACCACAGAAAATCATATAAAGCAGTAACACTGCCAAATACAAGTTCTTTCCATAGCACAAGTTTATTCTGAAAAGCAGTTAGATTCTCATTCCCTATTAAATGTCACCTTTGCCTTGAAGGGACAGATTTAGTTTATTTTCTGGAAAATATTACAAAGTAGCATATTACGTACTGTCCACTATTTTTTACCACAAGTAAAGTTCAACTAGTTTGGGCTGCTCATATTTTTGCAAAAGAAAAATGTGAAACTTGACTTGACTTTGCTGAAAGTAAACCTCTTTGTGGTACTCCATGTCATTACGCACAAATTGTAAAGATTCGACTTTTTAAAGATCTCATTGCGTAAGATCAGCTTTTTCATTGGCAGCCTGTAGCAGAGAAACAACAGTAATTCACAATATGCTAAAAGCAAAGGCAGAAGACGGGGCACCAATGACACTCCCCTTCCCCCCCAGCACACAAGAGCCCCACCCTTCCTGTACAGTACACGCATGCCATATACGGCCTGGAGGAGGCCCCACTGGCAATCTATATATTAAAACTGGTTAGTGAATCTTACTCTTTTTTAAGATAAAAATTTAAAATTCTAGATAAAAATTTTCACCCTGACCCTGTGATTAGGTGTCTTGTGTGCTGGAAAGCCTTTACAGTGCTGCCCTGTCCCTGCATTCCCACTTGTGCCTAGCACATGACTTGTGAGTGTTTGAGAAGTCAGTGAATGCATTCACCAAGGTCTTTTTCCATCATAAATGGTGACACTATGTTGCTTCATGTTGTCATTTTCCTGTCTGCTTTCTTCTAGGATTTGTTTTCCCATAGCCCAACCTCTTCCCATCTCTAAAGTCAAAGCTCTTGGTTAATGTTTCTTAGAGGATGATACAACTGACTACCCATAATGTAGAGCCAAGGAATCATGAGAGAGTATACTTTTGGAGCTGGAAGACACCAAACCCCTTATTAAAATCAAACCAAAATTAAATTAATGGTGGTACTGGAATACTACTCAAATAAAGAGTACAAAATACACTGATATGTGCAGCAACATAGAAGAATCTTAAAAGAATTTATACTGAGTGAAAGAAGCCAGACAAAAATATGTCAACTATAGCTAAATAAAGCTGTTTAAAGAAAAGAAAATAGGCTATTCACTTGTGGAATAAGCGTTTGATAAATGTCTATGTGCCAGATTCACGTGCTGTGTGCTGGGTAGTTCACAGAGAGATTGAAGACATGGCACTTGACTTCAGGGAACTTAACATCTGGTGTAAGAATTAAACAGATAAACAGACAATTTAAATCCAAGGTGCTAAGTGCTAAGAAAAAAGGAAACCAAAGGGAACAAGAGGAGTCCAGAACATGGGTGCCAGTGGTGCCTTTTCCAGGGGAGGCCAGAGAAAGCCTTACGAAGAGGGGAAGCTGAGCTGAGGCTTGGGTCTGGTCAGGTGGGAGAGCCTCCCTGTCAGAGGAAACAGCGTGGGCAAAGTTGGTGAAATACAGGTTCCAGGAACTGCATGTGGTCCAACATGACTACAGCAAAGCTCACAGCAGGAAAGTCGCAAGAGATGAGGCTGGAGAGGTTGACAGGGCCAGACCGTGGGGACTTTGGCCACCCTTGCAGTCCTTAGGTCTGTTAATGCTCTAAGGGTGAACCAACAGGTTGGCCATATCTTTGGTCTTTGTCCCTGGGACATTGTCTCATCCAAACCTTTGGCATGGACTTGCAGGTTCCAGGTTTTGAGGCTGTGACACTCATGGCTGCTCATTTCTAACCGGGAGCCCACAGGTTTCTCAGGAATATCTTGAGCCCCAAAGGAAAGTGTTGTTTTAGGTCTGAGCAGCAGCTGGAGAACAGCTGCTTGCTCCTTGCAGCTGCACCTGGGAGTAAAGACTTCTGGTACATTTGAATGTCAGAGGCAACCAACAAACCACCTGTGCCAAAGACAGTTTTTCCACAAGTAGGGAATTAAGCCTTCCTCTCAGAATGGTGGCAATGAACCCTGAAGCCCTGCATCTGGCAAAATGACTGTCTGATGTGCAGTGATCTGTATCCTGACTGTGCTTTCTTACCCCCTGGGCATCTGTTAACCAGTCACTTCCAGATTTCTTCAGCCACTGAGTAACAGAGGTCATGGGACAGGCCCTTCTATAGATAATATATTTGCTGTTTATTATTTATTTACTTGTCTTTTTCAGTGCAGACTAGGATGTTTAATTCAGTGTATGATTGTCAGACCACATTAAAAATGTAGGCAGGAATACAGAACACGGCTGGCTCGTGTCACCCAGATGTCCCAGCGTAACCAGAGCAGGAATACATGGGATAGGGCCTGTGTTGATGGAAGTAGATGCCAAATTGTATGGCAAGCTCTGGCTCCTCTTTCTCCAGTTCCCTGCCACCCTCCAACCAGAAGAAAGAAGCTCATGTTTAAGCTAGAGTTTAACAGGGATTGCTGCTTCATGAGCATTTCTGCCATCTGGAGATCAAGTTGCTTACACCTCCAAAGGAGAGTTCCCATTTAGGAGGATCATGCCCATTGTGACCCTTCCAATCTATGAGAAGGCACGACGAGTGAGAAGTGTGGGTTTGAAGGTTTGTTCTCGTGTAGGGGGTTCTTTGCTGCCTTTTGCAGAGCCAGGTGAGGGGGTGAGCAAAAGGACCCATCCTGGTTTCTATGTCCTGGGAAAGCTGTGGCCAGCACTGATGGCTGAAATCACACATGACCAGGAAAGGCCAACTGGACTAGTTATCTCAGGTGAATTAATTATATCAAGCAGTGTCAGAAGGCAAGAAGTTTTTAATGATGTTGTGGAGTTTGGGCTTTTTCATCTCCACACCCAGGCTGATGCAAGCTCTGCAGCTCTGTCTGCTCTGCTGTCTCCTCCTCCCCCTGTGCCATCTGCCAGCTGGGCTGTAACTGGCCCAGCGGTCCCTTTTGCTGTGTCAATCCTGGAAGGTCATGATTGTTGTGATTTGGGGCTGGTTTCCGATGGGTGGGTGAAATGGCTATCTAACTATCGATTTGTTTTCTTGAATTTCAGTCGTTCCAAGGAAGTCAAGGACGAGCATACCTCTTTAATTCAGTGTGAGTGTCTCTCTCAATGATACAGCCATTGTTTGGTGCAAATTTGGAGGGATGGGGGAGAGCAACCCTAAACTATAATTAAATGCACTTCTGTCTTCTCTGCCACAATAAAAACTCTGTGACGCCTTATTGCCCCCATTTGGTAGTTGCTTTGGGGAATTTTTTTTTGGGGGGGCCAACATCTTTGGCTAAAAATAATATAATCACTTCCTTCAGGCACATCAGAGAGCTGTCGTCTCATAGAGGGAGACAAAGTGCCTCTGAGAGAGCTTCAACATGAAGGTCTCATCACTGATTTGCGATATGTTGCTAGGGAAGAGCAAGGGCAAACAAGGCTGGAGGGACAGCCCAGTTAGGGAAAAGTTTCAGTCCCCACTGCAGGCGCATAGTCTACACAGTCCTCCAGACTTCACTGGGCGCATAATTTACAGACTTTTCCCTGTGGAAGAAAGGTGAAGCTGATGCAAGCCCAGTGAATTATAAAAAGGGAAACCAAGCATGTCCAGTTTGCGCCGGGTGCTCTGTGAAGGAGTGTCGTATATTCAATACCCAGGACTCGCTCATTCTTGTGATCAGGTCAGAGACTGTGCCATAATAGTTCACATGTTTTTGGCTGCATTCTGTTTTCAAAATTTGGCTCTCATTTTAACTAAGCTTGAGGTCCTGCTGGCTTTGGACTTCACAGTGTGGTTGCCACAGTTTGTCCCCTTAAGTCACAAGATTAAAAGCATTTGTTAGAAAAAGTACATAAATTTCAAGGAAAGTTTCAACCATAAAGACTATTTTTAGTAGCCCCATGAATCAGAACTTGCAAATCTGAAATTCATTCAAACTGAGATATTTCCATGTGGCTACCTCTTGAGGGTTGTTGTTGATTTCCATCATAGACCATGCTGCTCTGTGTTGGCTTCCCTTTGGGCAGCCCTGACCAGTTAATTTTTTGCTGGAAGCTCAGCTTGAATGATTAATGATAAACATGTGACTGACTACCTGCTCTCTTTTCTTTCTGTCCCTTGGCATAGAGTTAACGTGGGCTGTGGGCCTGCAGAAGAGCGAGTGTTGCTAACAGGATTGCATGCAGTCGCAGACATTTACTGTGAAAACTGCAAAACCACTCTGGGCTGGAAATATGTAAGTACAGAGGCATCTGATTAGTGGAGAGAGAGCTGTGAAGGGAGAGCTGGAGCACCACACCAGAACAATGCTTTCTTTTACTCGCTTCCCATGGCCTTGTGGGATTGTTTTAGACCAAGACAGGAAACCGAGCTCCAAGGGCAGTTCCTGGCACACTCATCTGTCTTCCACACTCATTCGTCCCTTTCCGCTGACACTCCCCTCCTCCTATTCGTTCCTTCACATCTGCCCTTCAGACAGACACACATATACATACATACACACACATCTTCCTTTAGATTTAATGAATAATAGCAATAATATTGCTATTTGATAGTTATATGCTAGGTGTAAATTATTTCATTTACCCTTCACAGCAGCCCTAGAGGGTAGGTACTGTTTGTATTCCTCTTTTATAGATGGGGAAACTGAGGATTATGGCGGTTAGTATGTCCAAGGTTACCTAGCCATTAAATGGCCAAACCAGGATAGTATTCTGACTGCAAAGCCCGTGCTTTTATACTCTACACTTTGATGCCTCAAATAAATGTTCCTCCAACATCAACTAGGTCCTAAGTCCTGTGCTAAGCATCATCAAACATTATCTTAATTAATCTCCATCTTCAGATAGAATATGGCTGGACTCTCCCAACTGAACAATCATTCTTCCATTCTTTAACTTAGTAAAACTTTACAATCCCCCTGGGGCCTAGGAGAGCAGTTGTTTGCTAGGGTGAGAGGAGGGGAGGACAGCGAAGTGCTGTTCTAACATGGGGAACTGATTCTGACATGCACTGGAGTCAGCACACAACCATAAACACAGTCCCCACTGTCCCTCTGGCTAATAGTATAGAACCTTGTCAACAGCTAGAGTTAGATTCAAATTGGGCTCCACTTACCTGGCTGTGTGTCCTTGGGCAAGCTGCTTAACTTCTCTGTGCTTCAGTTTCCTTACCCTTACAAAGTTGGTTTGAGCACTAAATACATAAGGCCTGTAAAATACTTAGTACATATCATCTGGCATATAGTAAATACTCAATAAAAGTGATTGCTATTATTATTGTCAGATCTTTTTTAGCCTGTTTGTGTATATACATGCATAGCACAATATTCTTTTCTATCCTCCCTGTCATTGTGGGCATATTAAAAAATTAGTCTTCCTGTCTCTGAGAGGACAGTTTATTTCTTGTAAAAGGCCTCAAATCCCCCAACCTCTGTGCTGCTGGCTCATATGACCTGCCACTGGCTTCAGAAGGAACGTGAAGAAGTAATAAAAACTAGCACAGGTGTAGTCTTCAATGGATCTGGCCACAGTTCTGGTTTTGATTATCCAGACATGTTCTGTTCCTTCCTTCTATTTTCCAACTGCTTGGCCATTCTATTCCACTGAGGATATGTTGGATTAGAGATCAAAGATAAACCTGGGTTGGTTAGTTTTTCTCCTTGCTTGTGGTTTAGGTAAAGCAAGTCACTCATTTGACAGACTTTTCAGAAAAGCCTTTGACATGCCCAGGCCCCAGGTCAGAGCTGGGTACAGAAGTGGTCTAGTCCCTGCCCTCAAGGCACTTACAGTCCTGATGCCAGGGAGAAAAACAACATGTAAACAGATAAAACAGAACAAGAGGAGTGGTATGCACAGGACAGGAGGGGGACATCGAGGAATTGCAGTGTAAGCACTTCCACCCACCAGGCTTCTGTTGTGCCCCTGTCTGTCTCCATGGATAACTAAGAATGACTGTGGCTTTCTTTCAATTCGCCTGGTATTTATTGATCACCTCTTATGTGCCGGGACCTGGGCTATGTCCTTTCACCCATTATTTCTTCTAATCTCACAACAATCCTGTGAAGGAGGAATGAAAGGTCTGAATACTTAAGTGATGCTTCTGATGCTGGAAAACAGTAGAATCAGGATTTAGACCTGGCATTTAGACTCCATATATAGTGCTCCTGACACTGGAGTCCAGTTTTGACATTTTGCTAATTCCTGTATAGCTCAGGCCTATTGCTTTTTTTTTTTTTTTTTTTCTTAATAGGGATAACATCATTCTCCCAGTTGTGCTTTGTCCTCTCGCCTGTCCTGAACACACTATCATGTGACAATAGGTCTTATTCCCAAGCCACGCACACCCAGAGCTGGGGAATAATGAAGCGTCAGGAAAATTACTGCTGAGCTCATAGCTCGCGTATGTGCATGGTGTGATAACACATTCTCTTGGTTCCCCCTCTTTCCACTTTGTGGAATGACTCCTTTCTCAAAACAAGAGACCCAAGTCTGAACTCTTGTTCTGAAACCCATAGCGCATTGACAGTAGGATTTAGTTCCTTACTAATTTGAGGGCTCAAGAGGCAGAGCTGTTGTCCACTGTTTCTGCACACCAGGCTTAGTTGTGTAATGGCTCTGATGACTGATGTTTTTCCATGATACACCAAGATGCTCTTATCTATCTTTGCAAATAACATACCCTTTTATTTTCAACCTGTACAGGAATTTTGTGGGGCTTCTTAGCTCAGCGAGCCTACGTTGCTGTAAGTTTAGAAACGTACCCTGCCACATGGTTTGTACTGAGTTTTCCCCATGGAGACCTGGCAGTTGGGTGGGGTTTGAGGGCTGCCAGCTTCCTCGCCTGAAGTTCATACAACTCCTCTCTCCCTGGAGAGTGAAAATGAAAGAAAAGCAGACTTAACACATCTGGCATAGAAACAGCAAGACAAAGTGAAAAGGAAACCTGTTTGTTTTCACAATACTTTGCTTTTCTCTCTGAATGTCTTTTCTCTAAACATACTAGAGTATTGCTTAAAAGTATCATTAGACTTTCCTGTGTTCCTAGAAACTAGCAGGAATGACACAAACTTTATGTGGACACATCCACAGGACAGACTTCCTGTTAGCATCAGAAACCAACGTCCCCTAAGGCAATATATGTACATGTACTCATTCATTCAGCAATTATGTATTGAAGACCTTTTATGTACCAGGCATTCTTCTAGGCACTAGGTATATAGCCATGAACAAAACATGAAAATCTCTGCCTCCATGTAGTTTATTCCAGTAAGGGGGAGACAGTCAGTAAACAAAATAGATAGGCAGATGACAATGTGTGTTTGAAAGTGATAAGTGCTATGGAGAAAAACAAAGCAGAAAAAAAGGGGTGCTGGAGTAGAAGTAGTGAGTAGAAGTAGTAGGGTAGTCCAGAAGGACCTTGCTGAAATGGTGACCTTTGAGTGAAGACTTGAATGAGCAGAAATCCTGAAGAAATTTTGTTGCAATTTTGAGAAATTCCTGGTGTTGCCTCATTTCTGCAGGTAAGTGAAGGGACCATGGAGTGCTTGAGTGGTATTAATTGTCTCAGTGAGTCTGGGTGAAGGCAGGACCAGATCCTGATCCCTGTCAGCTGCACCACCTCTGCTTCCATGCTGCAAAAGTCAGTTGTTTGTCTTTGGTCATCAATGTCTTCTCTTCCTATGTGTTTTCTAGGAACACGCTTTTGAAAGCAGCCAGAAGTATAAAGAAGGCAAATACATCATTGAGCTAGCACACATGATCAAGGACAATGGCTGGGACTGATCAGAGAGCATCCACTCAACCCAGTCCACACGAATGCCATCCAACCGAACATTCTACCCAAGCGTGAGAGAGTGACTGAACACGTGGTTCCATCCATTTAGATGCCTTGCCATTCTGGGGCATTCCACCCACCCTGATGCCATCTTTCTGGTGACCAGCCTCTAAATCGCTGTCTCTCTGTCTCTTTGCTTTGTATCTGTTTGTGAGTTGATCCTGGCTTCTCTCTGTTCTAGTGTTGGCTGAAAACCAAAACAAACAAAAGGAACAGATGCCTGACCGCATGGTGGCAGCCTGCCTTGATAGGAGTCCCAGGGGCCGGGCAAGAGCTGCCTGTTGGCCTCTTGTCAGGAGAGCAGTGGCAGGGGGGTCTGCGGAGGAGGGGAAATGGGGAACCCTGAGGGTCTAGCGGTGGGCAGTGGGGGTGGGAGGTTGGACTAGGGAACAAAATTGTGCTGCTCCAGGAGATCTGGTAAACTAGGCTTGAAATAATCAACTTGTCTAAGAGGACAAAGAGGAAAAAAAAATACCTCATGCCTGCATTCTCTCTGATCAGAAGTGTCTGTTCCTGATAATGACCGTGCCAGGCTAGCAAATGAGCACAAGAATGGCCATAATTTTAGCTGGCAGAGCAGGGGCCTGGTTCTCCTGGGCTGAGGTGGGGAGTGTCCTGGTAGCAGTCGATGACCTGGTGGACCCCAGATGGGGTTTGATGACTCTGATGTCTCACTGTTCCTTTAGGTTCTCTTCTTTGCCTCTTCAGCCACTGTAGTTGAGGGGAAGGGACGGCCATTTGCAATGGGTATGAGATCCAAATATCCCGAAGGCTTTGAATAGCAATGGAGTAAAATAAATAATTGAGGAGGGCAGGGAACAATGGGGGCTGCAGTTTGGGAGCTCCTGCTCAAATGGCTTACATCCTGGGCCAGAAAACTGAAAAGTAGAACCAGTTAGCATTTCCCACTGTCTGACCTTTTTTCTGACCCTTAGTAAGAGGAATGCAGCCAGGAGGGGTAGGGGTGGGGGGGGTGGGGAGTGGTGGGCAGTGCCTGGAATAGTTTAGATTTTGCAGGTTAGGTGCAGCTTCCCTTAGGTGGCTTCAATGGGATCATCAGTTCTTTGTACGTAGAGTTTTGGGTGTTTTTCTCCAGTTCTGTCACTGTAGATTGTGGAAAAGGCAGGCTTTGAGCTCAGCGATAAACTGGGAGGTGAATTCTTCGTGCCCCTAGTTGTTCTCCTTGGACTTGATATATAGAAAGAAATCTCCTGTCAGTGAGGTCCAGCAGTGGAGAGAGGTGAGATATGGTGTCAAACTTTAAGTTACAAATTCTAATATTACCCCATCTGCCTGTCCAAAATTCATGGTATTAGGGAAGTGGAGAATAGATCCCTGTAAGGCTCATGAGAGAGAGGGGAGTTTGATACATTTAATTTTAACACTGTGAAGTCTGTTCTACAGCAATTCAGCCAGTACAAGGTGCATGACACAAAACTCATTTAACTGAGTTAATTTCATTACATAGACTGAAAATATTATTATTGTTAAGATGTATGTGTTTTCTCAGTATCTCATTCTCCATGTAAGCCAATCCTATAGGAAAGTTTACCTTAAAAGTTACAGAAGAATGTGTTCATGAAGACTAGAATCTGTAAAATTGGTTAACCAAGATTTAAAGCCTCTAACCAGGTTATTTTCAGAATCGCATCTGCAGCAGAACCAAATTTCCACAGGGAGTGAGTCAGTGGTGGAAATGCCTTTTTGTGTCTGTGTGCTGATTGCAAAGTGGAGGACCTGAGAGTGGGGACATGGATGGTCCTACCGGTGGTGAAGAGCAGGACTGACAGAAAGCAGGATATTTCCAAGCTAGCAGTAAACCACTGCTGGAAGGCAAAAAGCCTTCTTGGCCAGGTCTTTCCAGTCTTTTAGTGGCCCTGGGACATGGAGTAAGCTGTTCCCCCACTTTACTGAAAGGCAGACTGAGGTTCAGAAGTAGTATTTCATTTCTGCTCCCAGAGAAAATTTCCTCTGGCTGCCAGGCCCTAAGATCTCAACAAAAAACATTTTCAACTTTCACATTCCTAAGCTGGTTTGCCAGCACAGAAATCATGTTTTGCCCCTTCCTAATCCCCCCTGAAGGAAATGAAGGAATTGGCCTTCGTTTATGGATCTTGATGAATCCCTTTGTTCAGGGAAAGCCCTGGCTATTGATACTCCTTTCCACAAAAAGGAAATGGTGTTAAACCTGGGTAGTTGTTTTGTTTTTAAAACTTAAAATGAAATGTGGCAACAGAAGTCGGACATGGCATGTCCTAGAATTTTCAAGGGACAGAGGAGACCGATGTGCCACTGTTCTTCCCTGGGGATGGGGCCTCCAACTGCTGCGTGGGTCAGCACAGGCTCCAGCCAGACCCTGGTTCTGGTTTTATTCAGTTACTATCCGTCACGCATCCAGTGGGTGCATGGCACCACGCTACGCGAGGGATGGGAGTAGAATGTTGGTGTTTCCATTACTACAGGGGACGAACTCGTTAGGTTTTCCCTTTGTGTCAGTAAAACCAAAAGTGCTTCTTATAACTTTAGCTCCATTCATGGCTTGTCTAATCTAATGTCTAGCAGTATTGGAGAGGCCACAGCTGAGGGACGGAGATGCAACAGCTCGTGGCTTCAGTCATTTCATTCTTTAATTTTCTCACCAAATTATTGACTCAGAGCATAACCAAAGACCTCATCCATTCACCCCTGGTAGGTTCAGGGAATTGGAGTTCATTGGGAGAGCTTGGACAGTGGGGAGAAGGAGAGGGACGCGGAAAGGGGGAATGGCATGAAGTTCCATACCTCAGCAGCAGCTGCCCTCGTTTGGACCTGCAGCCCAGCCGGCGACTCTAGTTCCGTCTCCCCTGTTCCGCCCTAGGTGTGTGGCCTTGGCTGCCCTGGATTGCACCCTTGGGACATGAGTCTCAGGCTGCTGATGGGTTGATTTGACGTGAATCAGATACAGCCGAACTTGATGCCCACAGGTTCTCAGCGAGGCCTGACTGGGTCCTGCCCCAACTCCTATCACAGTGAGATCATGTAGACAGGATAAAGTCAGTCTACACTGGTGGATCAGTGTGCGCAAAAGAGGTGTCCCTTTAAAAAAAGATTTTTCAGGTGGATATATATAGAAGAAACAGTCGCTTGTGAAATATACTTTTGTAAATAATATTTAATTTTTTAAATAATATATTTGGTGCTGTTTTCTCAGATCCCCTGAGAGCACTTTTTATTTTTGTTTGTAGATTCTATGTTTCCTCTGCATTTCTCGATGTATATTTTAAGGGAAACAGTGATCACCAATGCACTCTTTTCTTTACTTTTTAAGTCTATCATTTTAGTCTTGATCAAGGCAATAAAGCAATCAATGCCTTGCTATATTTTTTCCAGTGGAATAGACTTTGCAGGATGTTCCCAGGTTGAGAAATGAAATGTTTTCATGCACAAGTATTGACTAGAAAATAAAATCAAGTAAATTTAGTAACAACTGAGAGCAATTCCTCTTGTTGGAAGAATTTCCAGCAAATTGGGATCTTGTTTTTAATTATGTGTGTATTTAAAAAAAGCACTTTGGATTGCGCTTCCTGTATTCCTTTTTATTGGGGACACTATAACTCAAGTTTACACCTCGGGCACGTAAAATTTTTCTTCTCTTTTTCTCTAGTTGTTTTTTGTTTCTGAGTGGACCAACAGCACAATACGAGGATTTTGTTCCCCTGAGCATGGAGCTGTTGCTGATTTGCTCCTTTTTCTTTCTTTGTGTGCTCAACTTTTACAAACGGTAAAGGAAATCTGTTATTTCTGAAGAGCAAGCAGTTATATCTATGCCTCTGCGATGTGAGTGTATAAATCATGTACCCCAGGACTCCAGTTGTTGTAGAAGCCACATTGCATTAAACATTAACTGGTTTGGGTTGAAAGAACATTAATAAAATAATAACATACCTTTTAGGTAAACAGCTTTTTTTTTTTTAAGGTCAGATTGCCTCAGGTTCAGGAAGAGGCTGGGAAATCAAATCTTGAACACAATCAACTTACATATTTTAAAAGAATCTGCCTCAAATGCAAAAACATGCTAGTAGTCTAGGTAGAGGAAAGAGATGTTTCATTTTTAAAATTAAAACACACTCATGAAATCTACTATCAGTGAAGGGTAAAAGCAAAAAGAAACAAGCTATTCTCGTGTTACCAAATTCTGTCTGCCCCTATGTTCTTGTATAACATTTTGGTGAAAGTGGGAGTCAGTTCCCTTTTTCCAACTTGCAGACACTCTTTCAATACAGAATCTATTTATGCTTGTGTTTACAAACTTTATTTTTCGGGTTTGGGTTTTCTGTTTTCTGGTTTTGTTTTTTGACAAATTTCAGGTCACTGCTTCAATGAGAAAGGTAATTGTTTTCAAATAATTTGTCTTCACCTTTTCTTGTATTTGTACATAGTGATTCAGTATTAGAGAAAAGTGCATTGTTTCTGTCATATTTCCAATCTGTGTTGGTGCTCATTTGAGTAAATAAAGTTTTCAAATATTAAATTCTTTGGAAGAGTCATCTGTTGTCATTGATTCAGTGTGTTTTAGATTGGCATTTAACATTTAAAGTGTTAAAGGTCATTTCTTCTAATCCCTTTCACAACTGAGACCCAGAAGGTTATTTTTCACAAAGCCAGCCAACCAATTAATGAATAAAAACCAGGCCTACCATTTATCAGCAAATAACTTCTCGGCTTTAGATAACAAAAATGCATGCTTTATCCATTGCTGTCTTCTAAGCACCCCCATATTCTTAGACTCTGCAAGTTTTTCTGGTGACACCAGTTCCTTTGGTGGAGATAAAACTCCATTTTGGGGGTGGGGGGAGGTAAAACAAATTTTTGCCAAAAGGGGGCAGTATTATCTTTAAACGACTGAATAACAAAAGAAGAAAACTATTCAGTTACTGTTACTGACCGCCTTGTGGGTCGAACCCCTTAAACGGGTTTCCCGTCCTGTCGCTGGCACCAATTAAATAAGACCAGATTTGGTAAAGCAGAGCAGAAACTTGGATCGAAGTATAAAGACGGGTGGACAAGTGTCCATTTAACACCTTCTACCGGAAGAGAGGTGAGCGGGACTCTTACAAGGGATTGGGGGTGAGATGGGGCAAAGCTTGGGCATGCGCGGGTGGTCTTTCTTTGTATTTAGTACTTTTGCACTCGGTACTCTTTGCGCACGGCGCCCCCCCTTGCCATCTTGGACGAAACTGGCTCATGTCGGCCTATGGTTAGTGGCATCCTGCACTTAGTTTCTGAAAGCAAGCCTAGCTCAACCAAAAGGTTAAATGTAATTTTCCATGAGCAACCACTTCATGACACCTTATCCTGGTAGCAGATATGAAAAATTAAGTCTTCACTCAATTAACAAATATTTATTATCTATTAGATTCCAGCCACTGGCTAAGGCAGTGAATATGACATCTAAGATGTAGTGTGAGGGCAGAGCATCAGCTGACTTGCTTTGGTCAGCTAGATCCTTGCTATTTAAATCGTGTCCCTCGACCCCCAGCCTTAGCCTCATCTGGGAGTTGGTTAGAGGCGCAGAATCCAAGTCTCCAGCCTAGACTTTCTGAATCAGAAGGTGCAGTTCAACAAGATCACCAGGTGATTCTTAAGTGCAATAAAGTTTGAGAAGCAGTGAGCTAGATTCTTCATTCAGCATCTTAAGTCTCCACTCTCAACAACTCTTTAGCTGTGCCCATAGAGGGCAGGGGGGAGTGACTCATATTCTAAAATTCACATCAAGGCCAAGGTTCTCCAGAGAAAGAGTGGACAGAACTCGGTGCCGAAACACAGACGTTTCAATTGAGTTGGTCTTACGAGGGGGTTAGAGTCTAAAGTCTGACAAAGTTATGTGCATTCAGGATTACCCTTGACTCCTGTTTCTTCAGTTGCGCACCAGAGCAAGGCTTTGACTTGCATTGGAGTTACATTGTGTGAAAAATAGGTATCTTTTAATTCAGAGACAGTTTCTGTGCTGGGAAATATTTGTTTATGCTCTGAGAGGTGTGTGGGAGAAACCAGTTGGAGCAAAGGCAGATTTGGAGCTCCCATCTCACTCATTACATGGTAGACGCTCATAGTAGTTGTGCCCACAGAATTTAAGAATTTAACTGATCTCTTAATTTTTTTCCTGCATGATAAGTGAATTCACATAGGTTAAGTACCTGAGCAAAGCAGCATCCCTGTCCCAGAGATTCGGAAGGTTGCAAATGAAGACGGTCGTGGTTTTAGAGTGATGGTGGGCTGCAATATTTCTGTCTCGCTCACCTGTCAGTGATAGTTCTGCAATACTGAGGATTCACAATGCTTATTTGTGACCCTATTTAATTATGCTTCAAGAAAAGAGTACTTTTGAAGCTGCCAACAATTAACACTTTTTTGTCAGGCAAGTAAAGCAAAAGCATATTTCATATGGAAGAGAATATGGGTTTAAGACAGTTTATAGAGGAGCCCTATTTTAAAAATGGATCACACCCCTGCCTAGAGTAAGCGAAAGGGCAAAGCCTCATTTGTGCTGTTCACATGCAGGATTGCAAGAGCCAGACAGATCTCCGGTTGAATCCTGCCTACAGCTCTTTGGCTTGGGGCAATTAATTTAGTCTTATTGAATCTCAGCTTTTAAATCCATTAAAAGAAAAAGAAAAAGGTTATAGAGATATTTTTATAAATGCTCCTGGCACATAAGAGTCTCCCCCTCAGTGCCTCTTTGTTGCTCAGATGTGGCCCTCTCTCTCTAGCTAAGCCACCTCGGCAGGTGAACTCACTGCCCTCCCCTCTATGTGGGATCTGACACCCAGAGGTGTAAATCTCCCTGGCAACGCAGGATATGACTCCCAAGGATGAATCTGTACCTAGCATCATGGGATCGAGAATATCTTCTTGACCAAAAGGGGGACGCAAAATGAAACGAAATAAAGCTTCAGGTACTGAGAGATTTCAAATAGTCAAGAGGACACTCTGGTGGTCATTCTAATGCACTATACGGATAACACCCTTTAGGTTTTAATGTATCAGAATAGCTAGAAGTAAATACCTGAAACTACCAAACTCCAACCCAACAGCCTTGACTCTGGAAGACAATTGTATAACAATGTAGCTTACAAGGGGTGACAGTGTGATGTGAAAACCTTGTGGATCGCACTCCCTTTATCTAGTGCATGGATGGATGTGTAGAAAAATGGGGACAAAAACAAAATGAAAAATAGGGTGAGCTGTGGGGGGATGATTTATGTGTTCTTTTTACTTTTATTTTTAATTCTTACTCTGATTCATTCTGATGTAAGGAAATGTTCAAAAATAGATTGGGGTGATGAATGCATAACTATATGAATAGTTGATTGTACACCATGGATGATTGTATGGTATGTGAATATATTTCAATAAAACTGAAAAAGAAAAAGAAAAGAAAAGAAAATGCTCCTGGCGCCTAGCAGGAACTTAACAAATAGTAGCTGCCATTATTATTAGTCTTTATAATAGTTACTGTTCTTTGGCGCTGAGTTGAGTCTGATTATTGGGGGTTGATTTCAGTTTGTTTCCCAACATAGGTAACAAAATTGAGTTTGTTTTTAAAAAATTGCAGAGACATTTTTAAGAATCATGCTCAACTGTACCATCCTAATAAATTAGCTGTTTTTGTTTTCCAGGCACTCTTCCTCCAGTCCTTGTCCATATGCACACACATGGTATTGCAGAATCCAGTCAGTTTAAGTACAACTTGGTATTCTGGTGCCTTCATTTAACATAGACTAAACATATTTGCTAGGCATTATAATTATCATTTTATACTATATTCTAAGTACCTTTTCAAAGGCTTGCCTCCATAACTTAGAGTTCCCACATTATATAAGCAGCCGTAATAGCAAAGAATATAGATATTAAAACCACGTGTGTGTATACGTGTATGTACTTTTACATTGGTGATATTTTAAAAGCCTAACACCCCCCCCAAAAAAAAACACAAAAAGACTATTCCTCATAGCGGAAAATCTCTTCTATTTTCTATACTTCTCATGAATTTCCACCTACTCTTTCAGCGCCCAGCTGCAGTTGACTTTTATTTGTCCTTCACTCGATTATCTTCGTCCTGTGACCTGTTTTGCTTCAGTGGATGTGACTGTATTAGTTCATTCTTGTTTGCCTTTTGTGGACAGGAACAAGAAAGGAAAAAAAAAAAAAAAAACGTGCAAGAGACAACCAGTTTTAAGCCAGCCATCCTTGGCTCCTCACCCTTTCATGCTTTTATAACCCATGATCAGCGTGGCCATCCAGGAGATCAGGCTGGGAGAAAGGGAAGGGAGAGCACTAATGTTCCCTGAGTACCTGGTATGTGCCCGGTGCTGTGTAGGGTGCTCTGCCCCCATGACCTCATTTAGGATCCTTGCAATGAGGGTACTTCTCCATGTTGTCCAAGGAGTCCTCACCACCCTGTGGGAAAGCAATGATAAATGCTGATTATCCCCATTTGGTAGATGATGAAATTGAGGTTGTGCAAGATTTCATTGCTAGTGACAGGGTCAGAAATCATACTTAAGCCTGTCTGAGTCTACAGCCTCGTGGTTTTTGCCTACACCACGTTCCAAATCTTGGCCTCCCTCCTCCCTCATCCTTGTGAATTCTGGTGTGACTTCCACTTGGCACTGACCTTCACATGACTCTTTTCCATTCTGCCCACCTTGACTGCTTAGGGAATGTAATTTAGAAAATTAATATAAACAACAGCTACCAAAAAAAAAAAAAAAATACCAAAAAGGATCGTATATTCCATAGCTAAAGATAAACTGAGCTTTTGTTGTTTTTTTAATACTCTATAATGGATTACATATGTAATCCTCGGCCCCTTCCATTAATAGTAGGTGCTTAGTAAATGCTTGAGGGACATTGAATCAATGTGGATGTTGGAGAATTAACAGCTTTTCTTAATTTGTTTAAAGTATGAGGCTGCTGAAGAAGAGAATGGAGAATACATTAATGCAAAATTTCTCCTACATAAAGTAAATAGTTACACCATTAGTGATCAGTTTCTTATTTGCATTTATTTATTCATCAAGTATTTTTGCACCTTTATTACGTGCCTCGTCTACTAGGGGAATAGCCCGGGGAGCAGAAAGTCAGCAGTAGTAGTTCAGTGGAGTGGGAGAACGAGCAACGTGGTTAGGCATGGTCCTTCCCGCTGAATCTCCAGCCAAGACCCTCTCATTGGACCCCCACAGGCAGCTGATCTCTGCAGAACCAAGTGCTCAGAAAGCCTTTATTCTGAGCCCAATAAATGGCTCAGATCCTAGAGCAAGGCACAGGGCAGGCTCTGGGGTCAGAGCACCCGGTTCAAACACTGGTTTCCCTCAGTGAAAAGACAGTCCTGTGGAAAGAGCTCCACATAGTAAAGGAGTCAATAACATGTGTTTTTATTGCAGATTGCTCAAGTCTGTTTTGAATTGGGAGTGAGATAAGGAGGACTATTGTGTTTGCTCTTTAGGTACATCAGCTGTTTAATTTCCACAACAATCCTGTGCAGGCACTTAAATAGTAGCTGCCATTATAATGAGTCGTTATCTAGAATAGTTGTTATTCCTTGGCATATTTTATCCCTATTTTAGAGGAGAAAACAGAGGCCCAGAGAGCTTCAATAACACCCAAATTCCTGAAGTGGAAGAGCTGGGATTTTAACTCTCCTGATTCCGAAGCCCCACACCCTGTCTGCTGCCCCAGGTTGCCATTCAGGAAACGGGAATATTCAGGAATCTTTCTGGCAGCACGTGGGCCTCACTCTGGTATCTGACTAAGCACACACCCAAAATGGTATAGCTATTTTGTTCTCTAACGTTTTATTCTTTTTTTTTTTCTTTCCCATGAAATGGAAATCCTAGCTTTCCAAATGTTGGAAGCATGATCTTAGAGTTGAGGAAGAGCTGAATTTTATTATACCTTTATTTCACAGAATTTCAGGCCTATTGATTGCAGTGCTAAGATTTTGTTTTTCTTTTGAGGGGGAAAAAGTGTTGCTGTCGGTTATTCCGATTGATTTAAAAAGATAAAAAATCCAAAAATTTGCCCATGTGGAAGTGACTAATGTAACTTAACATGTGACAACTCCTCTATGGGGCGGTTCAGGGGCAACTCTCCAGGCCAGGTTGGAACAAGCTATAGATAAGAGGTACATGTTGCATGACAATACTTCTAATTCCCAAGTGATACGGGGTCATTTTGATGAGAGGTGTAATAGCTAGAATTTTTAAAAAGAAATTTGTAAGTTATTTGAAAACTATGACAGAACTATTGAGTTATATTTAATTTGAGTTTCAGAATTATGTTAATGATTTATCCCAAGCTCACAACCTGAGAAATTAGCGGGAGCAAGTGGAAAGAACTTTATTTTTGGAGTTGGAGAGATGGAGATTTGAAGCCTGGCTACATGACTATACATTCATCACTTTGAGAAAGTCACTGCAATTCTCAGGATGAAATTCCATCATCTATAAATTAGGATACCAGGAGTCACATATAAGTTATTGTGAGGCTCAAATAAAATAACAGCCATAAAGTGCCCAGTATATCTCCCAGCACAAATAGGCCTTGGTAAGTGTCACATGCCTCTTTGCTGAGTGATTAGAACTCATTGTAATACTTCTATGCATGTAGGATATTTAGGATCCAATACTCATCCCTCTTACCCCATCTCTGCAGAGGAGACCGATGCCGAGAGCGATTAAGAAACCAGCAGCCCTAGCTCATGTGCCTGGTACGTCACATAACTGGAACTCAAATCCAGAGCCCCTAGGTAAATAAGTCTGGTGTTCCCCGTGCCATGCTATTTACTTTTACTTCTAGAGGAGAGTATAAAGAAAAAGGAAGGGTGTTAGCTAGAAAAACATCCTTGAATTTTAGAATCTGGCCTGGAAATTTTATGGAAACCATCTTTGATGATCTTCAGGAAATCAAAATTTGCTCATTATCCTTGCACCCTGGTCTGGTATGCAGGCAACATGCTGGAGAGGAAGCAGAATGCTCTCGGACTTGCTTCCCTCCCCAGCCTTCCCTTGACTGCCTGCCTCAAGTTCTAAGCCACTTTTCCAGAGTGAGGCCACGCAGGCACCACAACCAGGCAGTCAAATCAGGGATGTTTTATTTATGGCTTTAATAATGGAGACTCTTGGGAAAATTTTGGTTTCCCTTTACCAGAAGCAAAAATGCTTCTACAGAATGTTCTTGAAACTTATTACGGTTTATGTTCTTTTCCTACCACATTTTTTGATCCACCTTAGTAGGGTTTAAAACATCTCTTCACAAAAGTAGACAGAATAATTTGAGCTGTTGTTCATTGGCTCGTATGTTCTGTACCAAGATAGCACATTGGTGAAAATCAGAAATATAGGTTGATAATGCTGCTGCTGATGACATAATCCTATGCTGAACATGATGTGTTCATTACCAAAACTGCTGCTAATCCAACAGAACCTTGTTTCTTCCCCTGTCCAGTTCCCAGTTCCATATTTCCACAGCAATTGGAAGAAGAGCAGCGACGTCTCCTAGAGGCACTCAGGCTTGAAGTTGTTTCCATGGTGACAAGAGATACCCAACATTCAGGTTTCCTCTCGTTTTAGATCTCAGTGATATTATAAAAGTAACAGTTTACCAGCGAGAATGCCAGCCATCTGAGAGAGAACACTTGGAGAAAGGGGCAGCCACTGAACTTCCAGGGCCCTAGCTGCAGGGGCCTGGGTGTTCCTATTTAACAAGAGGGAGTGGATAGTCACGCTATGAAGAAAAGGTCAGAGGTACACCCTGGATAACGGTGTGGACCTGTTGTGTCCACTGCATCAGATATTCCATCTTGTCTTGGGTGGAGGCAGTTTTAGCCTGAGGTAGAATTCAAGGGAAGGCCTGCAAAGAGCCTTTCTTCCTGTGGGCAGGAGCCACCCAGGCCTGTAGGGATGAAAGGCAGGCCCAGTCCCTTGTTAGCTGTGTGCCCTTGGGTTACCAAGGTTTACTTGGGTTACAGGGTTACCTCAGTTACCTCCTGAGGCTCAGTAGACTAATCTGTAAAAAAGAATTGAGAAGATTGAGATAATGCAGATAAAGTGCCTAGAAATGTTAATTATGATTGCTTCAGTAGTAGTGAAGGCAAGGCATGGAAGAATATGGAAGTATGTTACTCAAAATGCAAAAAATTCATGGGAAACACTGAACAAATGAAGATTATTAATACGATGATTGTAACTGTCCATTTTCTTTTTTTTTTTTTTAAGTGTTTGTCGTTGGGTTTTCATTTTGCTGGTTTTGTATCCGTTTTTCTGTGCACTTTCTAAACGTTTTATTTTACATTTCTTTCCAAAGAATTCAGACAACACAAAATATCCCCAAAGAATATCACTCACATATTCTTTCAACAAGAACTTAGGAACCAGGCAGTGTGCTAGGAATAAACAGACAAGGTCCCTGCCCCTAGGAAGTTTTCTCAATCCCCTCTGGGAGTTTCTTTTTAACTAGGGGGACGGCAGTTGCCCAAGGAAGAAAAGGTCAGAGTTACCATGGAGATAATTGAATTAGACCAGAAAAGTATCATTCTAGAAAGATCTATCAAGTCTCCTGGCTGCCTTCGTCACTCTTTTACTGGGTACCCACAGCACTTGACCAGGCCCCACTTTCAGTCCTCATCAAGTGTCCCTCTCCCTTCCTAGGACTGTCCCGATGTCAGAGACCCAGACCCTTTACAGCTGCCCAGACTAGCAGCTTAATGAATGTCTGATGAGCAAATAACAGTGTGGAGACGAGGATGATCATCTATGACAAGAATTATTCCTTTCAACCCCAGCCCTGAAGGAGACTAGAGATACTTACTGAGTATATGTGGGGGAAAGGAAAGATTGCTTCAGCTTTTACTTCCATTCCACTGCAAACAATAAGACAAATGAGAAAGAGGTTTAGAGGACAGGAAAGGTAACTAAAGTGGGCACTAAAATGGTTCCATTCAGTCCAGCCCAAGGACGGGAGGTGGGAAGCATGGGGCGGCTGGTGGTCACTCGTGCAGTAGCAAGGAGGAGGATTTCTCCACACAGGCTGGCTTGGACAGAATGCTGACCAAAGTCTCGGAGCACAAAATGAGAATTCTGCCAGCTGGTCAGAAGGTGAGGTGCTGGCTGTCGCCCAAGGAAGGTCCTCACCAACATGGGCTGGAGGTGGGCAATGGTCAGGCTCACTCAGTCGTGGCCGGGCAGTCATGAACATGGACTCTGATCCTTTCTAAGGGGTCCCTTTAGGTTCAGCGTCTTCATCTCCAGGCCCCATGCAACTCTCTCATCAGTTCCTTTTTCTCTTTCTTCCCTATTATCTTAGGAATGGAGGTGAGGAAACCTTGCTTTCATTTATGGTGTTTTCTCCCAAATATTTTATTCTTGCTCAGAATATTTTTCTTTCCCTTGATGGCCTAGGATTTTGAAACTCAAAAGCTAGGGAGATAGTAATATTTTTTCAAGTCAGGTATAATTTACATATAGTAAAGTTCACCCTTATTCTACACTACAATGTGGATGAACCTTGAAAACATTATGCTAAGTAAAAGAAGCCAGACACAAAAGGACAAATACTGTATGAATTATCTAGAATAAGCAAATTCAGAGAGCAGAAAGTAGATTAGAGATTACTCAGGGCTGGGGATGAGGAGGAATGGGAAGTTATTGCCCAATGGGTACAGAGTTTCTGTTTTGGATGACGAGAAAATTTTGGTAATGGTAGCACAACATTGTAAGTATAATTAATGTCACTGAGTTGTACACTTAAAAATGGTTAAAATGGCAAATTTTATGTTTTATATGTTACCACAATAAAAAAATTTGTCCTTTTTAAACGTACAGTTACATGAGTTTGATAAATGTATACAGTCAGGTAACCATCACCCTCATCAAAATATAGACTATTTCCATCACCCCAAAAAGTTCCCTCATGACCCTTTCTTAATCAGTCCCCTTCTCCTATTCCTAGCTTCTGACAACCACTGATCTGTTTTCCATTTCTATAGTTTTGCCTTTTCCAGAATGACATACAGTATTCAGCCATTTGAGTCTGACCTCTTTCACTTAGCATAATGCTTTTGAGATTCAGCGATGTTATTTCATGTATCAGTATATTGTCCCTTTTTATTGCTGAATAGTATTCCATTCTTTGGATGTACCACAGTGTATTCACCAGTTGATGGACATTAGGGTTGTTTTCAATTTAGAGCTATTACGAAAAAGCTGCTGTCAACATTTGTGGGCAGGTTTTTGTATAGACATATACTTTCATTTCTCTTGGATAAATTCCTAGGGGTGGGATTGCTGGGTCTTATAGTAAGTGGATGTTTAAATTCGTAAGAAACTGACAAAATGTTTTTTCAAAGCAGTTGTTGCCACTTTGCATCACCCCTGGCCGTGTATGTGAGTTCCAATTGCTTCACATCCTTGGCAGCACTTGGGATTGTCAGGGTTTGTTTTGTTGTTGTTTTTTGTTTGTTTGTTTTTACTTTTTGTTGTTGTGATGGATGTGGGTAGTCATTTTTTTTTTCTTCTGATTTCTACTGCTACAGCCCTTCCTTGGGATAAATGTTTAGAAAATCCTATGTGATTAAATGAGGTAAAGAGCCAAGAGAAATGTAAGGGTGACTTTCCATAATATTTCAAAAATATTTTTCTGCTTCATAAAAAAGCACAAAGAAATGAATGGACAAGTGAAGAAATGAGAGAGCAGGTATTGGGAGGAGGGATTCAGGAATGGGACTTCATAAACTTTTCAATACACCATGATTCTTTTTTGTAGGAAAAGGTATGAAACACAAATTTGGCCAAATTTTTCTGGTTGAACCATTTGGAAAAATCCACCTTGACTGCTCTCAGTGTAAATGATAAAACCGGATCCCTTTTGTTAATCCAAGCTGTCTAATTTACTTTCTTTTGAATCTGAAATGCCAGCTCTTTTACAAAGATGGCTGGGGTGCTAACATTGCTTAACTTGCCACATGTAAAAAAAATATTATAAAGGATTGCACATCAAGGGAAGACCTCACCATTGACCCAGTATTCCGTTATTCGTTAGTTGCTCTAGGAAGTCATTTGACATGGAAAGTCTTCAAATACCTTTGAGGAATCATCTTGTACTTTGTCTTGTCACTCCTCATTCGCTTCATTAGCACACACATTTGCAGGATGATCTTGGAATTTATGATCTGGGTCATTTAGTTCAAGGCTCCAGGCAGACTATGATGACTTCTAAAAGAGGTTGCCTGACTCAGGATCTGGAAAACTCAGGTCTGAAATGGAGGCTCTAACACCCTCCTTCTGCATGAGAATCGAAAGGAAGGCATTTCTTCCAACGGTGTGTGGGAGACTCACACTGGAGACTCGCTTTACCCAGGGCTTCTTCTCCTGTATCTCTGGCAGGCAACAGAAGGAACAAAACACCCCACAGCCCACCTGTAGAGTGTCTGTGTCCCACTTCTTTTCTTCCAAGGGGAAACTACTGTTTGTATCCAGAACAGTCTATGCTCATCACCTCTCTTTTACCAATGCCAGAGAGAGCAGGGAGAGGGCCAGCAGTGTGTTATGTTGAAGAATTGGCTGGTAATGCTTGCTTTTGGTTTCCTGGCAATAAATCATGGCTTACAAGCAAAAGGCTACTCTTAGTTTCAGACACCATGTGGATCCATAATCCTCCAAGCTCTATATCCAGGGTGATCCAGAATGATGGCAAATGCGAAGCCTACCGAAATCATGCAACCGTGTTTGACAACCAGATTCCAGACATTTGGTTCAAAAAGCGATGGTGACACAATGGAGTCAACTGAAGCAGTCAGGAAAACAGCTACTAATAATACCGTGTATGTATAGAACCACTAGCTGTGAGCGAGCCATTGAATGTTCCTCATGTACTTCTTCATTAGCCTCGGGTTAACGCTATGAGGTGGCTATTACTAATTCAGTTTTACAGTTAGAAAAGTGAGGCTTAGCATGATTGTGACTTCTTAAGGGCACACAGCTAGCAGGGGGTAGAGGCAAGTTTTAAACCCAGGCAATGTGACTCCAGAGTCTTCATTCTTAACCACTATGATATTCTTCTGCTAACTAGAGCCCCACTGCAGAAAAAAAAATATCCCCAGGTAGATAAATCTGAACAATGGGAAAGGGTAAGGAGAAAAATTGCATGGATTTCAGAATCTACTTCGGAAATCAATTCTTTCCAACAAGCCATTCATTTGTTTGTTTAGCAAATATTTATGACATCTACCAGATGGAACAAGAGATGCTGGGAATACAACAGTGCACGAGGTAAGTATGCTTCCTGCCCTCATGGAACTTGCAATTTAGAGAGAAAATTACAATAAAATGTGATGTGCTTCATCAGAGGTAAGAAGGGGCAATGTCATTGAAGGGGAAGAGGCAGCTGGGGCTGATAGCGAGGGTGAGGGGAGGCTTCCTGGGGGAGGCCTTTGAGGAACTGAGGCTTGAAGGATAAGTCGGAATTGCCAAGTGGACAAGGGGTGTGTGTTGTGTGCATGTGTGAGGGCATGTGTGTGTGTATGTGTGCTCAGACTGGGGGGAGAATTATTGCACACAGGGGAAAAGGCAGAGGCATTCTGGGCAGGGGGAAAGCTCAGCCCCGGGACTCGGACCTGAGAGAGCACAGTGTGTTTGGTATGCCTGGAACACAAGGTTCAAGGGGAAGAGCAGGAGAAGAGATGGGCCATGTCTTGAAGGGCCCTGTAAAGAGTCTGGATTTTAACTTACAGGCAACAAGAAGCCATTACAGGATTTGAGCAGAAGCCTGACAGTCAGATGGCCTTCACATTCCAGTTTGGTCTGTTATGGAAGGAAGGACTGGAGAGAGGCAGAAAGACTGGTTGGAGGCTGAGAGGTCAGTTAGGAGGATGTTCCAGTTTACTAACGCTACCATTTTGCAAAACACCAGAAATGGATTGGCTTTTATAAAGGGGGTTTATTTGGTTACAAAGTTACAGTCTTAAGGCCATACAGTGTCCAAGGTAAGGCATCAACAATAGGGTACCTTTACTGGAGAAAGGCCAACAGCATCTGGAAAACCTCTGTTAGCTGGGAAGGCACGTGGCTGGCATCTGCTTGCTCCCAGGCTGCATTTCAAAATGGCGTTCTCCAAAATGTCAGCGTCAGCCTCCAACAGCCGTTTTCAAGCAATGTCTCTCAGCTGCAGTTGGTACTGAACTCCTTACGTCTGAGCTTTTATAGGGCTCCGGTAAGCTAATCAAGACCCAGGCTGAATGGGTGGGGCCACACTTCCATGGAAACATTCAATCAAGAGGTCAACTCTAGAGGTCAAAGGTGTCACTCACAGTTGGGTGGATCACATCTCCATGGAAACAACCTAATCCTAATATCCGAAGAGATTGGATTAAAAGATCATGGCTTTTCAACTCTGCAGGTGAACTCACCACCCTCCCCCCGATGTGGGATCTGACATCCAGGGGTGTAAGTCTCCCTGGCAACAGGGAATATGACTCCCAGGGATGAATCTGGACCCGACATCGTGGGATGGAGAATATCTTCTTGACCAAAAGGGAGATGGGAAATAAAATTTCAGTGGCTGAGAGATTCCAAATGGAGTTGAGAGGCCACTCTGGTGGGCATTCTTATGCACTATATAGATAACCCTTTTTAGGTTTTAATGCACTGGAATAGAAGTAAATACCTGAAACTATCAAACTGCAACCCAGTAGCCTTGACTCTTGAAGATGATTATATAACAATGTAGCTTACAAGGGGTAACAGTGTGACTGTGAAAGCCTTGTGGCTCACACTCCCTTTATCCAGTGTATGGATGGATGGGTAGAAAAATGGGGACAAAAAACTAAATGAAAAATAGGGTGGGGGGGATGATTTGGGTTTTCTTTTTTACCTTTTTTTTTAATTCTTATTTTCACTTTTTCTGGTACAAGAAAAATGTGCAAAAAATAGATTGGGGTGATGAATGCACAACTATATGATGGTACTGTGAACAACTGATCGTACACTTTGGATGACTGTATGGTATGTGAATATATCTCAATAAAACTGAATTAAAAAAAAAAGATCATGGCTTTTTCTTGGGGGACATAATATATCCAAACTGGCACAGAGGATGTGGCATTCTGTGGGCAAGAAAAGAAGAACTGCATAAATTAGGGCAGTGTCTACGGGGGATAGAGAGGACAAAAAAGATGAGGGTGTGATTTAGAAGGCAGAATCCATGGGATTTGTAGTTTGATGTGGGTAGCATAGGTAGTAGTTAAAAGCACTTATGATTTTGATCACACTTCCTAGCTGTACAACTTGGTCAAGTTACTTAACTGCTGCCTCAGTCTCCTACTCTATAAAATGTGGATGATAATAGTACCTACAGCATAGGGTTGTGGCAAGGATCAAATGAAATCCACGTGCTTAGAACAGCATCTGGCACAGTAAGTCCTGAACAGATTTTCCCCTTTTCATCTTTTTAGTGAGAGAGAAGGAGGGATCTCGGTTGGCTCCCAGGTCCCTGGCCTGTGTCACAATGTGGATGTGAGTAAGTGTAGGGCTCCTCAGGAAGGCTGCCATCTAACTAACAGGAGCGCCTGCTAGGAACATCATGAAACTGATGCCAACCAGCCACGACTAATTTTTTTGTATGCAATTTTATTGAGAGATAATCACATAACATAAAATCATTCAAAGTGTACAATCAGTTGTTCACAGTATCATCATATAGTTGGTGCTTTCATCACCACAAACTTTGAAAATTTTCATTACTCAAAAAAAAAAATTACAATAAAAAGAACATCCAAAACATCCCATTCCCCTCCTCTCCCCATTGTTCATTTACTTTTTTTAATACAGTTTAACTGAGATATAGTCACATACTCTACAGCCATCCACAGTGTATAATCATTTATTCACAGCACCATCATAAAGTTGTGCAATCATCACCAGAATTAATTTTTGAACCCTTTCCTTACTCCAAAATAAAAATAAAAGCAAAAAAGAACACTTAAATCTTTCCATCCCTTCTATCCCACCCTATTCTTCATCTAATTTTTGTCCCCATTTTTCCACTCATCTGTCCATACACTGGATAAAGGGAGTGCAAGCCACAGGGTTTTCACAGTCACACAGTCACACTGTGCAATCTACATAGTTATACAATCGTCTTCAAGAATCAAGGAGCCATGAATAATTTTGATGACTTGTTTAGCTATGGAAGAAATGAGTGACACTCCTCAATAGGTCCAGGTTCTGGGCTCCCTGGCACATACCAATATTTTCTGCCATTGTTCTGATTAACATTCCCAGAAGATATTTTCCAAACATCAAAAATATTTCAAGTGATCCTAATGATCTTTATGTAAAGTGATCCCAGATCATTGAAAAAACTACTAGGAAACACTCCCTGAAAAAGTAATTTCCTCAAATTTACGTTTCTTTTTAAAGTTAACAAAGCTTTCTAGAGCTGAAAATATACTCCACACCCCCAAGTAAATTCTATCCCCTCTGAATTCCTGGGTATCACCCTAGTGGTAATTCATACTTGACTCTTCTGTTTTTTTATTTTCAGGATTAGGTCCTTCCAGTTTGAATTTCTGCCACTTTTGGGGAGACATTTTGGTACAAATGATTTTTAGCCTATGATGCTGCCTTCTACCTGTCCATCGATCTATCCCACCCATGCATCCATCCTTCCACGATCCACACATCCATCCACCCACTCACCTATCTACCCACCTAGCCATCCATCCAGACTATTTGACAGTGTAGTATGGTAGTGAAGAGCATGGAGTTTGGAGCCAGACACACCAGGGTTGGAATCCTAGCTTTGCCACTTAATATGTGTGAGACCTCCAGGTAGTCATGTTACCTCTCTGACCCTGATTCCTTGTTTATAAAATGAGGATCCAAACGAGAATCTACCACACAGGTCTCCTGCGAGGATTGAATGAGACAATGAATGTAAAATATGAAGCACAGTGTCAGGCATGTACTAAACACTCAATTATTGGTCATTGCTTTTATTATTCTGTGGCGAGGTATTGTGCTAAACACTGAGCACACAGCAGTGAACAAGAGAGTTAGGGTCCCTTAGTCTAGAGGAGGAGAAAGACATGGAATAAGTAATTTCTCCCAAACAATCCCATTTCATCAAGTAGCACTACCATCCTTCCAGTTCATTAGGTTCAAAATCTAGGAGTCATCTTTAATTTCTCTCTTTCTCTCACCACCTCCCCCCATCCAACCCAGAGGCAAGTCTTGTTAGGTCTACCCCAAAATATATTTCAAATCTGACCAATCTTCACTATGTCCAATGCTACAATCTGGTTCAAGCCACCACCTCCCCTTGCTTGAACTCCTGCAACATCCTCCTTAGCTGGTCTCCTTACTTCCACTCATGTCCTTTACAGTGTATTTTCCAAGAGTAACTACAGTGATCTTTTCAAAGCATAAATCAGGACTTACTACTCTTCTGAAAACCATGGAGTTAGAATAAAATCCAAACTCTTCACCGTGGCTTACAAAGGCCCAAAATACGCGGGCACTAGCTACCCCCAACCAACCATATGGACATTCTTTCTGTGCCTTAAACATACCAGGCTTGTTTTTGCTCAGGGACTTTACACTGAGGTCTCCTGGGCTTAGGATGCCCTTGCCCCAGATTCCCCCATGGCTGGCTCCTTCTCACCCATCATATCTCTGCTCCTATGTCATCTCTTCAGGGAGGCCTTCTCTGACCTCTCGTCCCCTACTTCCCCACCCCCATCCCTCTCTCTATCCTATTACCGTGTTTTATTTTCGTCATATCATTTATCTCTATAAGAATCTGTACTGTGTCCTTTTTCTTTTTCATTGTCTCTCTATATAGCTTGTCTCTATGAGGGGAAAGACTGCCTGTCTTGTTGCATCTGTATTCCATGTGCCTTGAATAGTATTGGCATGTAGTAGGTGTTTAATACATATTTTTTTGAATTAAGATTAAATGACTGAATGAAGTCATTATAATGAAGAGTGTGTTATTGTACGAGCAATTCCACTGGGACAGTGTTGGTGATGGCTGCTCAACTATGTATTAGAAAAGACTTCCATCTGTCTGAGATTTAAATTCAGTCTTGTCTGATAGCAAGAAGTTGGACTAGAATTTTCTCAAGACTCCTTCCAATCCAAGATTCTGTGATCTCTGCCCTTTACCGTGTCCTGACGTGTCCTCCTTTCACCTGGTTCTTTACGATACACAGATTAAAGAGCTACTACATCCAAATGGTTGGTGAAATGGAGACCTGGCCACCACTCTTAACAGAGCAATCAATCACCTTCTTAAAAGAGGCACTGCTAAAATACGACTCAGATTGTTTTACAGCTGCCATAATAACAGACGCCCATTTGTGGTGCATCTGCTATATGCCTTCCATCTTGCACATCTCTCAGATAATTTTTAACATTGTGGTAACAAATGTACAAAATAAAATTCCCCACCATAACCACTTTCAAGCATACAATGCAATGGCATTAACTGCATTCACATTGTTGTGCTACCATTATTCACTACCAAAATTTTCCCATCACCTCAAACAGAAATTCTGCCCCCATTAAGCATAGACTTTCCACCGCCCCTCCCCCCACCTCTGCCTATGGTAACCTGCAATCTACTTTCTATCTCTGTGAATTTGCAAATTCTAGTTATTTCATGTAAGTGAAATCATACAGTATCTGTCCTTTTGTGTCTGGCTTATTTCATTCAGCATGATTTCTTCAAGGCTCATCCATGTTACAACATGTATCAGCACTTCATTCCTTTTTACAGCTGAACGATAGTCCATTGTATGGCTATTCCACATTTTGTTTATCCATTCACATTGATGGACATGGGTTGCTTCCACCTTTTGGCTACTGTGAATAATGCTGCTATAAACATCGGTGTACAATCTTGACTAATTCTCACACCAGCTCCACAAAGCAGTATTATCCTCCTCCCTTTCTTGCATTCAAGAATTGAGGCCCAGAGGAGACTTGACTTGCCCAAAGTCACAAAGCTGTAAAACTGGGGAGCTGGTATTCAAACCCAGGTCTGTCTGGCTCCAATATGTAGGCTGGTTCCACAAAAGCCAACTCCTTGACCCACAGGGGTAGAAAGCTCTGGTATCCACCTAGCTAATGCTAATTTAGGAAGACAATCCTGAGATAAAGAGTTATGGAAAGAAGACTGTAATTAGCTTGCTGGCCCAGCAAAAATGCCCAATCTTACCTACTGGGGGTCAGAGCTGTCTGACTTCGGAGATTCAAGGGCAAGACTCTGGGGATCCTGGAGAAAACTATTTTCAAAGACAGTGAGTTCCTGAAGGGCATCTCTGGACTGTGCCAGGGAGGGCAATGTCCTCACAGTCAAGACAACATGCTGGGGGACAGGCACAGTGAAGCGCTTGTAGGGAAGCTGTTGTGCCAGAAAGGCCCTGGGAGAGAGGACAGACAGGTGCTGGGGGTGGGGGAGAAAGGGAAGAGAAGTGAATGAATCCACAGCAGGAAGACTTGCAAGAAGGGTTTTGTAGTCCCTCTCTCTTCTCCCCAGAGCACCTTCCACTGCATCCCTGGCTGAGATATCCTTTCATTCTCCTTAGAGCCTTTCATTTAAGAGAGAAGAAGGGCACGTAGCTGAGCAGTAAGAAGAGACAATCATGAGCAACTGCCATCAAAATCCCACCAGGTCCTTAAATGTCACATCCTCAGTGAGGTCTTCCTTTACCTTTCCATCTAAGTCAGACATCCCCACCACCATTATTCTCTATCACTGTCCCTGAGTAGTTCTCTCCATAGCATTTTTTGCAACTAGTAGTTATACATTTATTAATTTTCGTGTTCATTGTCTGGTTCTCCCCCTAGGGCAGGGACTACCTTTGTTTTATTCACCAGTGTGTATTCAGAAGAACAGTGGTGGGACTGGGAAAATGCTCAAAAACTATTCATTGAGGGACTGAAGGAGTGAATGGTGTTAGGGTGGCTGATCCTTCAGTTGGTTGGTCTTTGTGCCATGTAAATAACTCATAGTGCCCTCGATCCCCTTGACATTTGCATACAGGTAAAATCAGGTTAGAGTTAATACAAAGGACAGGTTTGAAGAAGAAATTAGGACCAACCCCAAGAGATATCAAAGAAGGAGAGAGAGAAAGTCCTTGTCCTTAGTCTACTGAGGTGAGGGAAACTCTGGGCTGCTTTTACAGAAATTAGCCCCAGCTCTCCCCTCCCTCACGCAAGCCCCCAGTGAGTGCCCAGTTGGGACTAGAACATAGGGGGCAGGTCATGGTGGAGCTCTGGCTGGCTCCCATCAGATTTAGGCTGGCTGTTGGCAACCAAGAAGGAAGTAAGCTGTAGAAAGAACAAAGTGCACTCCCAGACTTGAAGTAATCAGCTTTCAGCAGCAAACTGGTACTCCGTTAGAGGGACCAGTATTTGCCATCTAATAACCAGGTGTTCAAGGGGCAGATTATTTCTCAGCAGACTGGATAACAGGACATGCAGGATATTTGTTTCTCCTTTGGCCTTACTGATAGCAGGGTTTACCCTCAGGTCTGTTTGACCTGGTTCTTTTTAAGGGGGACCTTGAAATACAGATAAGCACACAGTGGTGGTACAGACAGGCTGTCCTTTGCCTTCCCACTCCTCTTGATGCCATCCTTTGTTTATGAACTGTGAGACCTCTGATGAGTGTCACTAGGGAAGATAAATGGAACCAGGAGACTCCTCACTATGGCCTCACAGGTTCCATCACAGTGGAAACTGGGCCTCTCTTTGGGACTTATTAATGGTATGAATTTGAAAAGGGAAACAAAGTCCTGCTTATTCTTGTGAGCCTTCATATCAGAGACATGTTTATGTCATGGTGTGAAGGACTTGGATGGCCTTGGTTTGCCCTTAATTTCCTACCTTTTGTTTCCTGGGAAGAAAATTAAGACAGTTTATTGATCAACTATTACATTCCAAGCACTGGAATATAGGCACACTTTCCAAAGTTGTCTCATTTTATCTGCCTTAAAGCTATCTCAAGATCCATTATTATCGCTTTTATATCTATGAGAAGACAGAGGTTCAGGGAAGTGGAATAAATTCACTAAGCCCTCTCAGCTAAGAGGGTGAGCCAGAATTTGAACTCAGAATGTCTGGCTCCAAAACCTGTATGTTCTTCCCATCTAGGGCTCACCAGGGATGGAAATGCTGGAAGAAATTACAGGATGACCAGAACATAATGCACATCAGTTGGAATCTAATGATTAAGATTATTTAGCTTGCCTCTGTTTACTGGTGGAAGAGGGGGATGTCATGAAAAAGTTTTTTTTTGCTAGGGTCCAGTCTGCTCTCTGCACTCCACCCAACCAGACAACCCCAGCCTTTCTAAGGCTGTTACTGTTAAGGCCTGAGAAAAGGTGACCTCTGTAGGGCCTTCCCTAGCTTGGTCCAGAACCAGCCATCCATGGTAGCTGAGGGGTGTGCATTATTGCATTAGGCAGCCATGCCCTTCAGTCCTGCCCAGGATTATCTGTGGGAATAAAGGCTTCAGTAAAATTAAAGTTAGCCTGCATGCTGGTCTCCTGCCCTAAACCAGGGGCAGCCCAGTAAGATTGGAACCCCAAAATAGTGACTTGTCTCTGAGGCCATTTAGTCTCCCCAACCTCCATCCAGCTGCATCTCTTAGGAAAACTGAGCCCAGCCTCTGCTTTCTGGGATGCAGCATGTATTCTCTGTGCCCTCAGCAACCTGACTCCAGGAAGCTTGCTGCTTGCTTGTTTGAGATGTATTATTAAATTGTAATCATACTGTGAGTGGAGTCAGCCAAAGCAGTGGCTATTAATAGGGAGGTGAAGAAAGCTGACTCAGAAGGAGCTGACTTAGGCTGGAGGGGAAAGCCTGGCCACCTTGGCCTACAATCCTCTGTGAGAGGTCAGCAGGACAGGGAGACTGAGCTTGTTTCATTCCTGGGCAGGAGTCAGCACTATCTGGATGTCTCCACCTTGGAAATAGAAACCTGAAGCAGTCCTGATCAAAGGGACATTTAGCTGTCTTTCCCAGGTCCTTGGGGAGTTGCAGCCCTGAGTACAAAATAGCTTGAATAGCTATGACTAAGCAGAGCAGCAGCTTTCCCCCACGATGTCATCAGGTGATGCCATTTGGAAAGGGACTCTGTGGCTCCATTTCTGTGGCCTCCCTCAGCTGAGAAGCCAGTGCTGACCCAGCCCTTAGCTGACCAGAGCCCTGCACTGACAGAGACCTCTGAGTAGGGAGGGTCTGTTTCTGGCTTCCTGATAAGGCTTGGGGAAAATGGATGTTACAGAAAGGTGGAGCAGAGGAGATGAAGGTCCAGGCAAATGAAGGAAGGGCCCCATGATGTGGGGAAAAGGAGTATTTGGTAATTTCTGTAAATTCAATGCCTTTCTCAGGGAGTTAAGACTCTAGCCACTTGGTAGACTTGCCAACAGCCAGCAGCTGGAAGCAGAATAGGTCTCAAAATCTGCCAGGGTGTGCCCACAGGCAAAACACAATGGCTTCTGGGCCTCGGGTTCGTAGTCTCTTACTCTGTACCAGCCACTGAACACGTTCTTCAAATATGCAGCTTCACTGATGTCGGAAATAAAGTGGTACCTGTAAGGGAATAAACGCTCTCTCGGTTCTAAAGGAGAAAAGAATTTATTTACGATCTTGCAAGATGGGGCGTCCAGCCAAACAAGCGGAAGGCTGGCGCACCAGAGGAAGAGAATGGCGATGTTTAAATCTCCTACTCCTAATTCGCAAGTCCCTCCCCCGTTTCCCCATTGACTGGGTACTACAGAGGTTACAGCCTATCCGAGAACACTAACTAATTCATCTTTTGAGATTTTAATTTGTATAGCCAATCCCAGAGAGCCAACTAGCTCATTATTGAGATTTTGAACTGATTAGCCAATCCCCCCCCAAATTTTTATTTTTTTGCTGTGAGTTCCCGCCTCTGATACTACCTCATGTCTCTTTACATCAAGCAGATTCTCTCTTCTCTTTGTCTGGGGCTTGTTTAAACTGGTTTTGCCTCCATTTCCCTTATTCCATGCTGTCTCTATGTGAAAACGAAACTTATTCCTTTCTTACAACTGAGTCCTCGTCAACCCCAACAGATGGGTATTGTCATTCCTCTTACAGGGGAAACCCGGGATTCAAAAACGTAGAATGACTTGGTCATGCAGCTAGTAGATGACAAAGGTAGGACTAAAGCCCAGGTTGCCTGACTACAGAGGGAAAGCCGGGCTCTGAGCTGCCTTTGTGTCCAAGGCCCATTCCCAGCTTTCCTCTTCTTTTCCCTGGACCTGCCTGTCCCAACTCTTGCTGCCCTCGTGCTACACTGAGGTCAGGATGCTGAGGTTGTGTATTGGGTGGGAGGTGCTGAGAAACTGGGGCAAGGGATATGTGTAATCTCCTCACCTTTCCTTTAGTTGGTTAGGCATGCCTAAGTGTGTTTAGCCATATTGTGAGATTCTATTTTGGTTCCTGGATTTCCCAGGAAGGAGGTTCAGATGGCGATGGGATGTGGGAGGTTTTTTTCTCTTTCTCTCTTCCTTCCTAAAAGTATTGAGCACTTACTGGATTAAGTTCTGTGAAATTTGGGCACTTTCAGATCATAGAAAAATTTAATGACACCATTGATGAATTATTTTTCTCTATTGTTTCTCAACATACTTGAAAGTATATTATATATTATATATAAGTAAAGTATATCCTTAACATACTTCCATGGACTAGGACTGTCCACATGTTTGTGTCTCTTTAGAGTTACACAGGTGTCCTAATCTATATACCTACCTGTACCAATACAATGTCTTTTTACAGAGTAAAGAGCAGGATACTAAGAAGTGACTTTCCTTCCACTGATTGTCATACTGGTCACTTCCTAAACTTGAAAGAGATCCGTGACCCCAGATACTGGGTCCCACGCTTCAGCAAGTATGTGAGGGAAGTTTTCTACTTGCAGCTGACAGGGGTCTCAGATACAGAGGTGGGACCAGACTGGGTTTATGGGAATTTGTTCACCATTTTATAGCCATATCATAGCCCAACCTGCGAGGTTGGAGAGTACTTGCCAAGCCCTCAGGCAGCAGATAATCTAAACCGTTAGTTCTGGGGTTTTGTGTACTCCTTTGGTCAACACCTTTTCTTCTTAAAAGGCAAACAAACAGTATGACAGCCATAGCGAGCAGCAGGATGGTGGCAGCATCTGGGTTCAGACAGCTGCCGTCTCTGCCTGCAGCCAAAGGTAATTAATTCTCACCGTGCCTCCAACGAGGTCACCCGCAGGTCTGGGCTGGGGCCTGACCTGGCTGTCGGGGGAGGGCCTGGCTGGTCTGGGCTCTTGCTGTGCTGTCCAGGGGTGGGAAGGCTATGCTTCAGCCTTGCCTGGGACTGTCTCTCCTCTTCTCCTCCCGGGAGGTGATTGTTTTCAGATCTGTGGGTGGGGAAGAAAATCTTCTCTTCCAAAAATAATCTCTTTCTGCAGTGGGGTTTGAAGCTGGACCAAGCTGCTAGCACTATTTTTACCCATCTTGCAGTTCAGGGCGTAAATAGCAACTCTAGCTGTTTTTTTTCCCACAGCTGACAACAGAGTCACCCTCTTAGAGGCAGAGGTATTTTGGCATTTGGAACAGAGGAAATAGAACAAAGCTTGCTCTTGGGCCCAGGGGATGACTCCTTATCATTGGGTCAGTGGACAAACAGGAGTGGTATCTCCATGGTTCCATTATCTTGGTCTCTACTATAAACACCAGGCCCTGTGATAGCTGCTGGGCTGAGGCTGATTTAAAGAAGCAGGATATGGAATTACAAGGGGAAAGGCAGGTCCATGCATCCCTGCCTATGCACTCTGAGGGTTCTAGGAGCTTGAGCACGTGGCCATTCCCATCGTCCCCCCTTACATGAGCAAGCACTTCCTTCAAGGTTGCTGCCCCTGGCTTGCTTCTTGCACCATACTGAGCTGAGGAAAGACTCAGGAAACATCCATTCAAGGCTGCCCAGATGACACAGCATCTCCAAAAATATATGCCTCCTAGTTTTCAAGAGATTGGAGGCCCCAGAGTCTTCAGTACTGGAAAGAGTCACTTAGAGGTCATGGTAGGAGGACTGGCTCCCGCCATGCCACATGTGAACAGAAAGCCTTGGGCTGTGTCTCTAATTGGCTTTGTTGAGATGGGAAGTTCAGCCTCATGGAGGGCCCCTTGCTCGTACCGTTGAGGAGAGGGATGAACCAGCAAAAACTGAGATGTGCCCATCACAGGTGGCAATTTCCTACGGCTTCTCTTCTGAGGAACGAAGGGGCTCCAGATGCTTTTCCCTGAGGCCAAATTTCTTACCCAAATCTCTCCCTGGGGTCTTTGGCCTGAAATAAGAAAGGAGGTGTGAATCAGCAGGAAAATCACTCTTCATTCTGAACTGCACAGCAACTCTTTGAGGAACTGTGCATTCAATCCTCTAGGTACACATCAGTCAGAGTATTTCTCAAATATCTATTCTGTTCTCAGAACTGGGAATTTAGGTACTCGGTTCAAGTTTCAGATTCTTCCAGCAGATGATTTCATGTGGGTAAGAAGAAATAGGATTAGACGACAGTTAAGCATCTGAATAATACCCAAGTCTGCTTTTTGGAAGTAGTTTTTGTGCAGCACCCTGGGAATTGATTCTGGATAGCTGTTAATTGCAGCACTCATTGCCAATTATCGATAGCTAAAGTGGCATTGGAGAGGTTCTGATGGTAAAAATAGGGCAGGTAATAGATGAGAAAAATAGCTTTGCATTTGAGAAGAGAGGATGGGAACATATTGTCTCAGTCTGCTGTGTCATAGATTTCCATTGTTAGCTTGGGTTCTCTCCCAGGACTGACCAGCAAAGCCTCCTTAGTGACCTCCAGCAAAAATCCACCAGGGAGCTGGGCAGGATTAGATCAAAGCTTTGCCTCAGCAGCCAGAAAAGAGGATATCCGCACTGGGTTTAGGGCATCCTGGTTCTCACTGGCTCATAGTCACATTAAATAGCTATCACCACAGTTTTCAATAAAAACCACTGAGTTTTAAATGCATTTTTTGGCTATTTTGGGTGTTATTATAGTCCTGTTGAGCTTGTAATTAGTTTATCCACCAAACTTCAACTTTACAAATAATGACTTTGGGGCGAAGCCTCTTAAAGCCTGTGTGGTAAATGTTTGCTTTAAAACAACAACAACAAAACAACACTGAAATAGGAAAAAGTGCCCTAGTGGATAAAAGCTAAGCATGTGGCAGACAGTCACATTCCTGGACTGGTCGTTTGTTCTGAAAAATGCTCCCAGCCCCAACCTTGATTTGGGGAAATTGGGAACATGGTAACGGACTACCTAAGTCTAGTATTTCCATGGATATTCTGAAATCCAATTTGAAGTGCCCTTTCCCTTTGTGCCACTAAGGAGTTAAAATTTGGTTCTGCTCCCCCAGTGACTCATATGCACTGTGTGGCTCTGAGAACAGCCAGAGAAGAAACTGACAGTCTGGGAAGTGGGTGAGATTTCAGTGCTCCTGAAATACCTTTGACGGGCATGGCGAGTGAGCAAGAGGATAATCGCCAGCAATGCCCCTGATTGTATAATTTTGTCATGAATTCTTGTTTCTTCCTTTAAATTTTGCATAATTTTAAATGACAACCTCTAACTCCTTTGGGAGCGTCATGTTATCATCACAGGTGAGTTACTCCTTGGGGAAAGATATTTAGGCAGCCAACAAATCCCATCACTTTGAAAAATAACCCACTTTGGTTGAAAACAAAGCAGAATCAACTGAGCTGACCAAGTCAAACACGACGTTGTTAGGGAGACTGTGTCTTCCCACTCCTGATGTTTTCTTCCTTGTGGAGTGAGCCCAAGTAGCATAACCCTCTGGCTTCTCTCCTCACTCTTCCCTGGGAAGGAGGAGTGGTTTGTTGTGATTGGTGAGCTCAGAAGGAGAAGCTATGCACCATATCATTCTCTCTTCCTTTCTTGGGAGCAAGATTTGCTCCTGCATGGGTGGGAAGGGGAGGAGCATTCTGGCCAGGTGCCTGTTGCTGAGTTCCCATGTCTGTCTAATTCTGGGGTCGAGTATTAGGAAGCTCATTTGTCTGACAATATAAGCCACATTCTCTAATATCAGTTTTATCAGTAATAAAGATAATTTTGGGGTCTCGTCTAGCAATGAATATTGCTATGTCAATATTCATTCAATTCAAAACTCCGGCAGAGAAGTGGGGGTGCTGCTTTTGGGCTTCTTCAAAGACTCCAAAATATTTACTGGCAGGATTCCCGGTGGTTAGAAAAAACCCTGTGTTGGGGTAAGATCTGGCTTCTAGACTCACATCACTACTTCCCTATTTAATCCCAGGCTCTATAGCCATAAAATAAGTAAAGGCGAGTTTAAAGAAGGTGCTCCTTCCAGCTTAAAGACATCCATTTGGAAGTTCTTGATTGAATGCCTACTATCTGTCAGAGGATACAAGGACACAGTTTATCTCTAACTAGGGTGTATCAATTAGAGAGTTTGTTTCAAGTGAACAAAAACAACCTCAAACAGGTTTAAGCAATAAAGGGAATTTATTGGCTCATTGGGGATCGAGGCACAACTTGATCCAGGACTCAAACAATATGACTAGGATCCATTTTTCGGCTTTGCTTCCTCTGGGTTGGATTAACTGTTTAACTGCCTTGTGGTACAACCCCTCCGCTCTCCCAGTGCCTTCAAGCTTTCCGCTATGGCTGCAGCAGATCTAAGCCGTATTATTTACTAGGCTTAGGGAAAAAAGTCCAGATCCCAGCACTCCCTACAAACTCCTGAGGTACACCCTGATTAGACCGTCTTAAGCCAGAGGCTGTCTCTAAAACAACAACTGGGCACAGTGTGAAAAGATACACTGATTGGTTTAAAACCAGCAGGGCCCATTTGGGTACCTATTACGAAGGACGAAGAGGTGACAACCAGTAACTGTCCATGATAGAAGGAAAAGACAATAAATAAAGTTATGTTTCTTCTCTGACAGAACAATTTATCCTGCAGAAAATGCAGACATCCCATCATTGCCTGGTGAGTCAAGCATAGGCCTGAGAATCCGGAGATCTGGATGCCAAATTCTGCACAGCAACCTCTTAGGGAATGTTTGTTGTGGATCTTAATAGACTTTGATCCTTGATCTGGCCCATCAGTAAGTGTTCTTGGGTTGGATTCCCCTATTCTGTGATCCCTTTTCTCTTCTTTAAAGGAGGCTAATGTGTGACTGAGAGGGGTGCTAAAAGGATAACTGAGGTGACATCCACAAAGCACCTGGCACAAGTCACTAAATAAACCCAAGCTATCTACTGGCCTGTGTTCTTTATTCTTTCAGATTTAAGGACATTCAGTTGGTGGTTTAGGGGCTAAACATTAACCACACTGGGGCAGATCAGCACGATGGGAGCTATGAGCCATGAAGATATGCAGGCCTTCTGTGTTCTAAGTTTAAAAGATCTGTATGAAGCAAGATTACAACCCAGATGAATTGAAAATGGACAGATATGTACTCAAACATGCACAGTAGAGAGAGTGCTCCAGCTAATTATCCTGGGTAGTGCTCGGGACATATGAGAACTTGCTAACATGTTTTGTGAAATAAGCCATACTCAAAAGGACAGAAATTGTAGGATCTCACATATATGAAATAACTAGAATATGCAAATTCATGGCGACAGAAAGAAGATTATAGGGCAACAGCGGCAGGGGTGGAGGTGGGGAATGGGGAATGCTTACTGGGTACAGAGTTTCTGTTTGGGGTGATGGAAACGTTTTGGTAATGGATGTTGGTGATGGTAGCACAACACTGCAAATGTAATTAATACTACTGAATTTTATATCTCAAAGTGGTTAATATAAGAGATGTTATATACGTTTACACTCACACACACACACACATAACCCAGAGTGAGACATGATTCCGACATTCTAGGAGCTTAGTCCAGGAGGGGAGAAGGCATGTAAAAAAATAATTCTAAGGTGAGAGGGCTCGTGGTAAAGCAGGTACTGTGTTCTTAGAGTGAAGTATTTACAAAGGAGTTGACATTTGAGTGGATCTCAAAGACAACAGGAGTTTTCTGGGCTGAATTTCAAGAGTATCTGGAAAGCCCCTGAAAGAGGAGCCAACATGGTGTGCTGAGGAAATGGTAGGCAGTTTGGCATGGGGAGAGCAGTTGTGGGTGTATAAGGCGAGTGTCAGAAGAGGAGGTTGAAATGGTGAGCAGGCGCCAGGTCACGCAGAGCTTCAAAGGTCTGGCTCTGGGCTTTGGATTTTATTTTATAGGTAAAAGGGATTTGTTGAAGGACTTTATGTAAAGGAATCAGAATATTACGTTTGGGCTTTAGAAAAAGGTTCTGCTTGCAGTCTGAAAGAGGATTGGAGGAGGGACTGGAGGCAACTCAACAGGGAGGCTGTTTCAGTAATCTAGGTGAGAGATGGTAAGACTTTGATGGTTGAAAAAGAGGGAACAGAATGGGTTCAAGAAAGAATGGAGAGATTGCCTCAATAGACTTGATAATTGATTGGATGGGAGGGTATATGCGAAAGGAAGAAGTTAAGAATGACTGATTCAGAAGTCACTAGCCTGGGCACCTGGGGGATGAGGGTGTCATGAACCGCAATAGGCAGTAGAAGAACAGGTGAGGGAGGAAGGATAATGGCATGCTGTGTTTAAGATGCCCGCACAACATTCAGGTGAAGTCCTCTGGCAGTTAGTAACGTGTCTAAAGTTCACAAGAAAAATGGAGGCTACAGATTGACTGCGGTAGAGGTAGGAGGTGAGGCCATGGAATTAAATGGCCAGGCCCGTGAGACCCCGAAGAGTGAGAAAAGAAGAGGGCTGGCACAGACCTGAGAGAGCACCAACATCAAAGGATTGGCAGAGGAAGAGGAGCCACCAAGGGAAAGTAAAAAGAGGCCTCCAGAGAAGAGACAGGAGAACCAGGAGGGAGCAGTGTCTTAGAAGTCACAGAAGACCTGAGGAGGAGGAGACTGTCAAGTATCAAAGCTGCTGAGAATTCTATTATGACATTTGTGACATTTCCCCAGTAAAGGGTAAAACCTTTGAGAGCAGGAATGTGACAGTCCCATAGCCCCTGGCACAGTAATTTGCACAAAGCGGCAATATCTATTTATTCATGCATTTATTTATCTATCTGTAGAAACACATATAGATATCCAATTTGGAGATTATGACTAGAGAGCTCAAATTTGGAGACTTTACAGTTCTAAACACTTATTTTAGAGTCAAATTAGCAATAAGATGAATACAACTATTGTACTAATATCCAGAGAAAGTCTAGCTTTCTCCAAATTCCATTTAAAAAAAAAAACACACACACAAAAACTATTGCTATCACCTTGTATATTTCTTTGCATTTGGCCTTTTGGAGACGATACATGTCCAATACCATAAAATGAGGAAGCTGGGGAAATACAGCTTATTAGAAGAGGGGAGCTCAGTTGCAGTTGCTGGAACACAGAAATCAGTGTCAATGTGTTTGATCTTTAGGAAAGTCATTCTGAGGGCAGCTTCACAGTATTTTAGGAACTAAAGCAACATCTTCTTCAAATGTCATACAATGATACAGTTGTTTCACACTTGCTCACTCTTTCAACAAACATTATGCGAGCACCTCACGTATTCTAGACACTGCTAGGCACAAAAGACATCGTCCCATCCCTCAAGGATCTCACAGTCCAGTGGGGGAACATAAATGAGTGAATACAATTAAAATATCCAATATACTGTGAAATGCTGTGGTAGGGGCAAGTGGTGTGCAGCAGAGAAGGCCAACCCAACACAGATGGTAGGAATGAGGGCAATGGTGTGGTTAGAGAAGTCTTTCCAGAAGAGACAATGCCTGAGCCGGCTGATACAAGGAGGGGCTGATGCTCCAGGTCAGGGACAGGGCAATTATGGAAAGAAGGAGATGAGCTGGGAGAGGTGGGCAAGGACCTCATCGGGCCCTGTTAAGTCCTGCGAAGGAGTCTGAACTTTAGCCTGAAAGCAACGGGGAGCCACTGAAGGATTCTTTTAGAGAACTTCTTTATGCTTTTGATATTTTTTCTTATTTCCCATTCTCTCCCAACCCCTTCTTCCCTTCCCTTCTTCCTTCCAGTAAGACAGCTTTTGGAAAGTGCAGCTGATCTGACCTATGCCTAAAGAACATAAGGGAAATGGATTTATTTATGATTTGTCCATGTTTGGCCTGGAGAAAAAGGGGGAGTTGTAGATCCCTGAGACCCGACTTTCTGTGGCAATAAGAAGCAAAGTAAGAGGACCCCAGAAATAATTCATATGACCAGAAACTCTCCTTCCATTCAAATCTGGGGATGCCTGTATTTGGTTTTAACGAGGTGGCTGTTATCTCCCAGGCATGGACAGGAATCTTGACTGTAGATAAGTCTACACTTCTGCTTCCTAAAGTAGGGGATCCATGGACCAGCAGAATCAGCTCACCTGGAAATAATTAGACAAGCCCATCTCAGAGCTACTGAATCAGAATCTGCATTTTAACAACCTACCTGGGTGATTCCCATGCACATTCGTTTGAAAAGCCCTCATCTACAGAGATACGAAAACTGAGCCTTATGTCATCGCCTTGCAATCTGTTTCCTTTTGCATAGAGTTTATCAATCTCTATGATCACAAATTTATCTCCCAAAGTAAATTCAATTCAGTGGTTAAACCATTTCTACTATACCGAACATTTTCCAGGAAATCTCCTTGAAGCCCAGGATGTTGAGATCCGTTTAAATGAAGCGCCTGCTCTCTGGCTGAAGGGTGAAAGATAACCAGCATTCACACCCAGCAGGTAACTGCCTCCTGCTTACCCAATTGTTTCCTAGAGGTGTGCCACCATCAACATTATAAAATTCACAGTTAATGGATGCGCTCAGTGGATTTTTCTTTAATATATCAATTCTCTAGTTGACTCCTCATTATGAAAAGGGAATTTGCTGTTGTTGTTGGGAGAAAAATGTCTGTTGCATTTAGTATCTTTCTCTGGGAGCGGTGGCCTCCTGAATCTAAACTCAGAGCCAGCAACAAGACATTAATCTGTGAAGCACAAGTATTGATTTGGTGATGCCATTCTCTTCCCCTGGTGCTATTCCTATCAACCCAAATTATCTGTGTGCATTGAGGAACCGCTTTTTTTCTGGGTGCACTGGGCAGCTGGTGACAAGGTGCTTGCTGATCAGCCCCGACAGGGATGAATGGTTGGCTGCTGCCAGTGCTGCTGGGCAAAGGAATCTACAGACCTGGAGTTGGACCTGATTTTAGCGACTGACAACAGGGCTCGGGCAAGGGGGAGGGTCCCTGAATTAATGGGTATTCTGTCCTCAAAATTGACTCTAGTTCTCTTCCTGAAGTTGCAGGGATAGGCTCCCCTTAAATGCTTCCCCCAGGCACCCAGTGGGGGCACTCTTACATTCTCCATTTCATCCCCTCTGTTTCATCCCTGGGACAACTCTTTGGGTTGTCAGAGATGTGTGTGAAGAGTTACAGTCACAACAGCTCATTTAGAAAATAAACACTGAAACTCTGGATTTCACCTTCTGTGCAATCACTTTTGCTTTCTAATTCTAGGCCCAAAGACAAGGGAACAAGGGCAAGTTCCCCATTTTCATATTAACTACTGATCCTCAAGAATGATTAACTTTATCTAGGAACTACCAATGCACTTGGGCTAATTGTTTATGAAATCTGATTAAGAGATTTACAGAGAAGATTTGTATCACCATTAAGAGAGGCTCTAGCAATTTAGAGGGAGTGCCCAAATTTAGGAATTTCTCTTATCTGACTGTAAAAGAAAAGCTAGAAAACAGCAGATGGCACAAGAAAGGAAGAGGCAAGGACCTGCTTGTCTTGTATGAATCCAAAGAAAACAAGTTTGCATACTGGTGAGCACATCTGAAGAATTCCCATGAGAACCACTGACTAAACCAAAATATATACTCTGTGTGCAGTCACAGCAACATGTGTGTAGCTGGAAGGAGCCAATAAAAGGCTGGGGACATGCATAACATAAAGTATTTGTAGGTCACTGCATAGAATTTTACAATTTGCCTCCCCCCAGGTTTAACCTGATAGGTCCACTTGACATGCCTTTCCTTTAATACGTGCTTATCACTTCATGCAAGAGGCAAATAAAATCTCACCTCCTGTGGGAAAACAGGCCTGGCTGACCTCTTAACTGCAGTTTTCCCTTTGCATCTCTCAAAATGTGCGTGTTCTACATGTTCTAGGGCAGCTTACATGACATTAATGACATATTTCTTAATGTTCATTTTCATGTTGTTTTTCACATGTGTGGTTTGTGTTCTATATGCTCCTTGAGGTAGGGACTTTGTAGTTGTTCCTAAAACAGTCTACATGCTCCTTGAGGTAGGCACTATTTGGGGGGAGAGGAGGCCTTTGCTTATTTGTTGTTGTTTTGGGTCTTTGGGTGCTTTTCAAACCATGCATCTGCATACAAATCAACGGAGGATCTTGGTAAAATGCAGATGCGGATTCAGTAGGAATGGGGTCTTTCCAATAATCTGCATTCTAACCAGCTGCCAGCGATTGCTGCTGGTTCAAAGACCACACTTTGAGTAGCAAAGCCCTATAACACCCAGTACAGCGTGCTAACATTGTGAAAGACTTCCTATTGGAAATACTGGGAAAATTCCCTTTCTGAAATTTCCCTCCAAGTGAATGCTACTTTGCAATAAGGCTTTTTTCCCCCCTGTGATCAGAGACTTTCCCCTAAATTAATTGAAGCCTAAGGATATGATTTTGTTTTAGTACAGTTGTTTGAATTTGTATTTAAATTCTGTATTTGAATTTGTATTTAAATTCTAGGATTACATGGATTTTACCAATGTAATCTGAGTAGATCAGTGAATCTATTTGGGTATGGGTAGCCTGGCCCCGTAATCCTAGGCCACTCTTGATAAGAACCACAATTACACCAGCTGGCCCCAAAAAACGAGCCTGCACAGAGTGCTGAGAGAGAAATCCCCTTCTGGACTTGGGGCCCTGATCTTTCTCCCAGGTGGGTCAGGTAGCTGGAGACAGAAATAAAGCTTACTTTTGTTTACCCGAGTCTGGTAAGTCTCTGTTTCCTGTGTAAAGGCCCACTCTGCTCTGCCAGAGGCAAAGAACCTACTCTTAGTTTCACCCTCCAAACTAGGAAAATTAGTTTTTACCCATAGATTTCAACAAACGCCTTTTAACTGAGAGGGACAGAGCAGAAGGATAAGCTGGCACCACTGAAAGCACAAAGGCAACTGTCTGGACTCCCAGGATGAAGCCAACAAAAAGGACAGCTCAGTCAAGTCTCTCAGGGCTTTGGTTTACTTCTCTGTAAAATCAAGGTAGTGGACTGAAGATTCCTATCAGCCCTAGTAACATATCAGAGGATACAGTATGAAGCGAGAATTCCACACTTGGCCACCTGACAGCACAGTGTGACTGAAAGAGGGTCTTATCCTCTCACTGGTCGAAGTCCAGTTGCTTGCCCTGATATGGTACTAAGTCCTCCCTTCCCAGAGAACCTCCTCGGGGCCTCCCGTCTGCCCGCCTGTTGTGGAAAGGCCTGAAAAGACATGCCCTGTGCTGCCATCTAATGGTTCCTCTTCTGTCAAAACGATTCTTCGGCACCATTTGGATATTGTAGAATTTTTAGGCCCTTCATACATAATCCACCAGTCATGAAAGTCTAACAGGAAAGAATAAAAATAGGGTATCTCCAACTGCCACCTCATTAAGGGGACCAGGGACTGTGACTATAAGAATTCTAAGGTTTTTTTTTAAAAACACCGTAATTTCCTCCTTATTGTTATTTCCTGTCTATTTCTCTGTAGCATTAGCAGTAAAACCACCCCCAAAACAAAAAAGGCCAATATGTTTGTTTTCCAGATAAGCAAAGAGCAGGGAACTGGAGAGACCACCTCAGGGTTTGAGGGAAACAACTCCAGGAGATAGAGTGGGTGGAGAGAGCTAAATAGCTGAGAGGAAAGCAGGCTGAGTCCTCAGGCTTGTTTGAAAAAGGAAAGAGGGGGTGGGGGAATGAAGTGGCATACTAACTGGAAGGAAGGTCGCAGTCTTAATTATCCTTTCCTGTTTTGTCTTTAGATGTGGAAGTCCTGTTTTCAAGCCAGGAAAATGAAGCAAATGTAGAGCTCTCAACTAGTGGTGCAGTTCAGGGGCCTTTGCAGCAAATAATATTCCTCTCAAGTAAGGGATCTTAAATATAAATGTCTATGGAAGGGTTAGGCAGGTGAGATACCTGAATGGGAGGGCTGGGGTTAAGACTGTAGGGAGTGATGGGGACTATGGAAAAACTGGAGCGCACTCACCTCATCTAAGGAGGCAACAGCTACTCAGCCTCTTGTTACTTATAGCCCTACCCACTGTGTACCCACACTGGCAGAACTTCCAAATTTTTAAAAGAAGCTGGAAGTCTGGATCATTATGTGAAATCCCTTTATTTTTAACTGATGGCAGTTAAGGCTCATAAAAAACAAACAATGGCAGCACTCTGTAGGCCAAGTAAAACATGAGACATATTTAGCCTAGAGGCCAACTCTGAAAATTTGGATCTAGAGCAATTTCCATTCTGGAATCTTGAAGTACAAACATGATCCTTGTGAGGCATGTGGTCTTCTATCAACAATAACAAACTACAAGCAAAGAGCAGATACCAGATGTATTGGGGAAGTGAAAAATGCTTTGTGTTTAGATTTGTTAGAACTGGCTATCTGGCCTAGAAATCTGCAGAAAGAGCTAGTTTGTTAATTTTTCACATCCAGCTGGAAAGCCTTGAATGTATTCACTCAATAAATCAGTGAATAAAACTTTTTCTTTAAAGGACCAGATAGTAAGTATTTTAGGCTTTGCGGAACCTACAGTCTCTGACACAACTATTCAGCTCTGCCATAAAAGCAACCATAAACAATACATAAATGAATGGGTATGACTGTGCTCCAATGAAACTTTACTTGCAACAGACAGCCGTTTGGATGTGGCCTGTGAGCCACAGATTGCCAATTCCTGATCTAGAAGATCTAAATGAGAGAGCTTACAGCCTAATGCAACAGATTTCTTTAAGGAAACGTGTATGTTCATGTTCTGCTTACTAAATCAGGGAATTAGGGGGATATCACTATGATTTGTAAGTGATGTTTGTGAGCAGGACATCCAAAATAGCTATTATCATTTAAATATAACACAAGTGATCACACAACTATCCTGCCCAAGTTATTATAAACATTGGAGATGATGCTGGTCCTATGTAGCTACTGAGGTTAATTTGTTGAGGCTGTCTGAAAATGAATTTAATTTAGGGTCATTTTTCACAAAGGGAACCATTTACACAGGAGACCATTGAATTTTTGCCTGAAATAGTTATCTCAGTGGAGTGATTCAATTTCTCTCTGTTTTGAATGGATTTGCAACTGTTGTCAAGAGGCCATCTAAAGCTAAACATACATGTTTGACTTCTGAGTCTTAGAGGCTTAAGATTTGGAACTTTCAAGGTATGTTCTAAAGAGAGCAAAGGAAGAAGTGTAACATATTTATCTTTATATTCAAATACAGCAACTAGTACATAGTAGATGCTCAAGAAATATTTGCTTTATGAATAGAAGACATCCATACTATATGGCTGCGTTAACTTCCTCAGATGTCACTTTTATGAAATGTCAGTAAAGAAGTCTGGCTATTTATATGTAGAAGATTGGGTACTAAAAGTCTATTTGTAGCCTTCTTCTTCTTTGCCTCCCTCAAGTGTGAATTCCTTTGCAGGTAAGGGGACTATGTGATCCAATTCTGGCCAAGGAGATCAAACTTGGCATTGCCAATGGTAGGGCAATGGATGGCCTCCTGATATCATGCACTAGACGGTATACAACAGCTCCTATGCAGAATTCTTGCTGGAAATGTTTAACCTGAACATAAAACAATCAGGAAATATCTGACTTTGGAAATATCTGTAAGACAACTGGCCTAAATTCTTAGAAATGTTCAATGTCATGGAAAACACTTAAAGGTGGGATTTTTTTTTCTTAGACTAAGAGACACTAAGAAGATAGCAAGAAAATACCACGTGTAAATCTTGATTAGCTCTTGGATTAGAGAAAAAAATTCGCTATAAAGGGCATTTTAAAGACCATTAGAGAAATGTGAATACAGTTAGTATATTAAATTGTCAATTAATTAGGAGAATGTCCTTTTTCAGGAGATCCATATCGAGATATTTAGGGGTGACATGTCATAACATAGGCATCTGTTCCAGTTTGCTAATGCTGCCAGAATGCAAAACACCAGAGATGGATTGGCTTCCATAAAAGGGGGTTTATTTGCTTACACAGTTACAGTCTTAAGGCCATCAAGTGTCCGAGGTAACACATCAACAATCAGGTACCTTCACTGGAGGATGATGGCCAATGGTGTCCAGAAAACCTCTGTCAGCTGAGAAGGCACATGAGTGGCGTTTCCTCCAAAGTTCTGGTTTCAAAATGGCTTTCTCCCAGGATGTTCCTCTCTAGGCTGCAGTTCCTCAAAAATGTCACTCTTGGTTGCACTTGGGATATTTGTCCTCTCTCAGCTTCTCTGGAGCAAGAATCTGCTTTCAATGGCTGTCTTCAAACTGTCTCTCATTTGCAGCTCCTGTGCTTTCTTCAAAGTGTCCCTCTTGGCTGTAGCAGCCTGCTCCTTCTGTCTGATCTTGTATAGTGCTCCAGTAATTTAATTTAGACCCACCCAATGGGTGGACCAACAACCTCCGTGGAAATTATCCGATCAGAGTCATCACCCGCAGTTGGGTGGGGCACGCCTCCATGGAAACACTCAAAGAATTACAGTCTAATTAACACTGATAGGTCCACCCACACAAGATTACATCAAAGATAATGGCATTTGGGGGGACATAATACATTCAAACTGGCACAGCATCCTACTTTAAAAAGTCTACTGGGCATGCATGTGTGTGTGTGTAAAAGCAAATGTGGCAAAATGATAAACCTGTGTAAAGGTTTTAGGGTGTTTATTGTATTATTATTTCAACTTGTTTGGAGGTTTACATTTCTTTAAAAAGAAAGAAAAAGAAAAAAATTCTTGGACTTCATACCATGCCTTGGAATTTTACGATTATTACTGTGACCAATATTCATAGTCACTTGCTGATAGATATTAAGATGTGCTAGCAAGGCATCTTGATGTAAATTCTAGATGTTATATAAGGATTATTCAGTAAAAAATTTTTGAGTGCTTACTACAAGCCAGACATTGTTTTAGGCACCTGAGATACTTGAATGAACGGATCCCTGGTCCCATGGAGTTTATATGGGAAAAACTAGTAGAGAAGGAGTGGGGTTTAAGTCAGGGAATATTAAAGTGAAAACATAAATAAATGGCAGGGGCACAGATATTGATAAAAGGGATACTGAGGTAATGCCCACATTTTCTACCCTATTCTAAGAAAACTGGTTTGGTTTCACCTGAAGAATACTGCACCTCTTCATTCCACACAGCCCTTTCAGTTGTTTCACAGCAGACCTGAGGCTGAATCGCACTAGGGTGGCCAAGTTTCCTGGTTTGCCTGGGACTGAGGGGTTTCCCAGGACTTGGGATTTTCAGGGCTAAAAGTAGACAGTCCTTCGTAAACCAGGATGTTTAATTCTAATACTGCTACTCACCACCTGTGTGACCTTGAACAAATAATTTACCTTCCTAGAGTCTTGGTTTCTTCATCTATGAAAAGGAGATTATATACATGCTATGACACGGATGAACCTTGAAAACATTATGCTAAGTGAAAGAAGTCAGATATAAAAGGTCACATATTGTATGATTCCATTTATATGAAATATCCAGAATAGGCAAATCCATAGGGACAAATAGATTAGTGGTTGCCTTGGGTTTGGGGGAGAGGGGAGTGGTGAGTGACTGCTAATGGGTACGGGGTTCCTTTTGGGGGTGACGAAAATGTTCTAGAGGTAGATAATAGTGGTGGTTGCACAATTCTGTGAATAAAGTAAAAACCCCAAACCACTGAACTGTACATATTAAAAAGTTAAATTTTATGGTATGTGAGTTTTCTCAATAAAGCTGTTAAAAAAAGTAATACAGTAAAAAAATCCTAGTTTTTAAAAAAGGAGATTATAATACCTGTTGCAAGTTCTAAATGAAACTTTGCATAACCCCAGTCCCTCATCCCACGCCAAACACATATTACATATCACACCAAATTATCATTGTATATGCCCAAAAAATCACTAGTGTTTCTACACACTAGTAATGAGCAATCTGAGGAGGAAATCAAGAAAAAAATTCCAATTACAATAGCAACTAAAATAATCAAATATCTAGGAATGAATTTAACCAAGGATGTAAAGGACTTGTATATAGAAAACTACAAAACATTGCTAAAAAAGAAATCAAAGAAGACCTAAATAAATGGAAGGATAGTCTGTGTTCATGGATTGGAAGACTGAATATCATTTAGATGTCAATTCTACCCAAATTGATTTACAGATTCAACACAATCCCAATCAAAATTCCAACAACCTACTTTGCAGAAATGGAAAAGCCATTTCTCAACTTTATTTGGAAGGGTAAGGGGCTCCAAATAGCCAAAAACATCTTGAAAAAGAAGAATGAAATTGGAGGACTCACACTTTCTTACTTCAAAGCATATTACAAAGCTACAGTGGTCAAAACAGCATGGTACTGGCATACAAATACACATATTGATCAATGTAATCGAATTGAGAGTTCAAAAATAGACCCTCACATCTATGGCCAAATGAAGGCTAATTCCCTTCTCCTGTCCCAGAACACTGAGAATTCTCTCAGAACAGTGCACTGACCTTCAAGAAAGATTTACTATGAGCCTCCTATGTGCCTGGAACTGTGTTAGCAGCTGGGAATCCAGTGGGGATCCATAGCAGGTAGCTGAGGCTGTCTGCCCCGTTCCCAGGAGGGAAACTGTTCAGAAGGAGACTGTTTGTGAGGCAGACGTACCTACCTGACTACTTGTCTCAAACAGCAATGACAACATCGAACTCATTCATGCTCTTAGCGAGAGGAAAACACATTCTCACCTCGGGATCCTAATTTTATGAGTTCTGCTTTGTTACAGGAAATAGAAAACTCAGACGAATTAGGACAGGACTTCAGTTCTTTTTCACAGTGTTAATAAAAAGTCAACTCTGCCTTTTTCAGTATGTTTGTGGTCTATCACATTGATATCTATAATTAAAGACATTTGTCAGCACCTTTAAATTCAATTCTGTTTCTCTGTACAAAGCACTATGCTAGGGACTGCTGATAGATTTAACTGGATCTTTTAAAGTTCATCACATGAGCTCTTTAGATAAAGATTATGGTGGACTACAACTTCATGGGTAGTCACTACAGCATAGGAGTTAAAACTCTGGAATTCTTGATAGACCTGGGTTCCATTTAATAGATATTCTTTACTAGGTGGGAACAATTCCTTAATCTCTCTAAGCTTTAGTTTTTTTATCTAATTCAACCTTGATGTCTCAGGGCTGTTGTAAAGATGAAATGAGATAATGCATGTACAGCTCTTAGGACCAAGTTTGGCACTTAATAAGAAAGTCATGATAAAAATAAAACCTAAAACATCTTGTAAAACTGCTGTTTTGCATTATAATGGCTAAACAGTAAGAACACTACATGTCATAAAATACCTCTGCCTGCAAATTCTATTATTCCATACTCTACTCTTTTGGAGGCTAAGTAAGGGGCTGGAATAGGTGTAGCAGCTGTTGGGGCTGTATGTGGAGGGGCTGACTTGCCCCAGCATCTTTAGCTTCTTTGGAACTAGGAGCTCACTCGTCCCTAGCACAGTCTCACCACTGAACACCTAAGAACTTGGGCTATGGAAATAGAAAGGACTGAATTCGAAGTCCAGTGCCATGATCTGTACTCTGAGTGACCTCTATTTATTCACGGTGCAGTCCAGTGTGTACCTCACTGGATTAATGAGATAATGTACCTGAAGGATCCCAAACATACAAATTGCTAAATAAATGTTTGCCAACACCCACTGTTTGCAAGGCTTTGTGAAATATACAAATACAGATCTTAACCTCAAGGAAATTAATATTTTATAGGGGAGATAAGACATGTATATAAAGAAATATACCACAATATAGAAAGCAGTAAGTGTCATAAGACAAATACAGAAAAAATACAATTGAAGTTCAGGAAAAGAGTCATTTCTGCCTGGGAAAATTAGGAAAGACCTTGTGGAAAAGGTAGACTTCATACTGGCCCCTGTTCTCCGGCCTTGCGAGATGGGAAACAATCCTAAGAATGTCATGGGAAGGAAAAAAATTCTTCCAGTATTTAAAAAAAAAAAAAGTTTCTACATCACAGGGGATGCTACACATTTTCTTTGTTTTAGGAAAAATCATTGATTTCTGCTTATGAAAGGCAAGACCTAGGGCATAGAAGGAAAGGAGAATTCTGCAGAATCCAGTAAACTGGGATCTTCCCTGAGGGACAAGTTGTTCCCAGGAGAAATGCTATTTACTGCCTTGGGGCAAGCCTCAGAGATACGAGTTCTGGCGGCCTTGGGACTCCGGGAAGTGAGGAGGTGAGGAAGGGGCTCTGTGACAGAAGAGCCCGCAGAGATACGGCAGCAGGCACCGACCAACAGCAGTGCCTATTAGACACCTCCATTACACAAAAACCTCCAGGAAAAGTTGCTGATTCATTATTCAAAAATTTCTACTGTGAACAAAACCAAGCGGGTTTCTGCTCTCAGGGGTTTATAATCTACTGGGGGAAACAGCAGATAAGCAAATGATTGAGTAACAATACTTGCTTTGTAGAGCTTCGAGATAGAGTGATGTCAAAGGAGGCCACGGGTGCTCCGGGCAAAAGCCGGGTTCGAGGACGCCTCGCTGCTGTCGGCGCTGTGCCGCCACCCGAGTGTCCAGTCGCGCGGAGTGCGAGGCAAGGACTCCGTGCGCAAGCGCGGGCCAGGGCGGGGTTGGGGGGTGGGGCGGCAAGGTCACGTGCACGCAGCGCCCCTGCTCAGCCACTGCCGCGTGCTCGGGCCGCGCACTGTTCCCAAAGGTCCATTGATCCCAGAGGGTAGACAGCTCAGTTTGGCGACCTGACTGGAAGACCGTCAGTCCGGAATCTGCGGGCCTACACAACCGTTGCCATGTGCAGGAAATCATTCTGAACCCCACTTCAGGGGGTCTTTATCCTATGACCTCGCCCTGGTGAACCTGGTCTCCTCCATTGTCTACAATAGGCACATCCAGCCCATCTGCCTCCTGGCCTCCTTCGAGTTCCAGACCAGGACGGACTCCTGGGTGCCCAGCTGGGGGGGACACCCAAGAGAATATGTGTGATGCTGGGGACAGGAGGGTCTGGGGGGATGGTATTGTCCCCATCCACTTGTTCTCAGCTGCACCAGCCACAGCAGTCCCCACTGTGGTCTGTTGGAAAAAAACAGGGCCCCTCCTGATTGCTTGCTGAGCTTTCTCTTCCCACTTGGTTTTATCTGCAAGGGCAGGAGTCTGTACCAAACATCTGATTCTGTCCGGGTCTCTGTCCGGAGACTCGGTGGGCCGTAAGTGTGCATTTGAGAGGGAGACCAGCTCTTCCCAGGCTGGGCACTCCCAGCATGCAGGGTATGGGGGTTGGGGGTGCCTTGTCAGAGAGGCCTCAGAGTTGTTGTTGTTGTTGTTTGCTTAGTGAAATGCTATTGGAAAATCATAAAATTTACTCCTTTACTGTACAACGTACAGTTCAGTGCTTCTTAGTATATTAATTGTGTGGCCATCACTGCTATCTAATTGCAGAACATTTTTCATCATCCCAAAAAGAAACCCCACACTCCCTAGCTGTCACCCCAATTCCCACACACCAAGACCAGCCACAGGCAACAACCAATCTACTTTCTATCTAGCCCACTTATTTTAGAAAGATAGGATGTGCTCAAATCAGGGTATACTCTAAGGAACCCCTTAAGGAATATGGACTTGCTTTACTGATTGTGGGAAGCCACTGAAGGTTTTTGAGCAGGTCTTAATAGGAAGTAGAAGAGGGGAATCAAAATTGCTTAGCTAGGGGAAGCCTGAAGACCCCCTGAAATTTTAAGCAAATATTTGTGCGAATAGCCACATGTTTCTTTTTCTGGGGAGAGAGTCCATAACTTCCAGCCAGTTCTCAAAGGTGTCTGAGACTTCCCAAAAGGCTAAGAATCTCTAATATAGCAGATTCAAGCCTAGATGACCAGCAGGATGGTAGTGTCATTAATGGAAAAAGGGGTCCCAGGGCAAGACGTAAGGAGGTAGGGTTGACTGGAAGAGTAGAATTGATCACTTTCCTCTGAGATCTGCTGATTCCATGATGTCACAAGTGGATCTTCCAGTAGGCAGTAGAAACCAAGAGAGCCCAGCCCTCCGGAGATGGGGCAAGCTTGCAGCCACAGGTGGGGGACTGCTCCCCCATCACCAACCAGAGCTTGAATGACACTGTCTGGGGAAACAGAAAGGAGGGCCAAGGACAGATCTTTGAACATATTTAAGATGTCAGCTGTGCCGTTCCCTAAGTGCCTTCTGACAGATTATGTTTCTCTACACAGGAAATTCACATTTTGAACTTTAGTTCCTAAAATACATTAAAGCACACTTTGGCTTCTGAGGAGGGGGGCAGGAGGGGATACACATAATGACTACTTATATGGTTCACTTCTCATCTGAGGAAATTATCTTTTCAAGATGATCAGGTTCTCCTGACCCTGTTTGTAAGTGTGTGGGTATTTTTGAGCTAAGTTAGGAAGCATGTAGGATAATTGGTTGGCATTCAGAGGACCTAGTTCGAGCCTAGTGTTGAAATCTCAGGCACCCATAAATTCCTTCTTTCCCTGGGGAGAGAGGAAAAGATGACATATCCTGCTCATGCCAGAAAAGTCACTTAAAATAGTAGAGTAGACTGCAAATTGAGAGCTCCTGTCCAGGATCAATGGTCATAACCCAGCTATAGCTACTGATTAGAAATAGTCCAAAGAATAGCCAGCATTTCCCCAAGAGTCTGTGTAATTTTGTGTAGATACATCATTTCAAGAAGAAAGGAACAGTAGTTCTGTCTGTCATACCTAGAAACTACGTAGTAGAACTTTGTGGAGGCAGTAGAATGTTTGTAGATGGTCATTGCGGTCACCATAGTTAATATGTATTGAATACCAAGCACTGGGTTAAGGCCATGAGCTCATTCAATCATCATAAAAATCGCATAAGATAAATCTTGTTATGGGTCCCATTTTATGCACACAGAAATTGAAGCTTAGCAAGCAAAGTTCATGTCTAACCACGATCATACTGCTGACCAGATTTTGTCCTGCTTTACTCTGGGTCAGAATCACCTGCAGATCTTTGTATGGCCATAGTCCACCCTTGTGGGTTTGGACCATCCAAACCAAGGGAGCAGTGGGAAACAGTGACAAGAATGAACACCCTTAAACCCACAAGTTTAGTCTGCAACTCTGCTTGCTTGTGCTATTTTGCAGATATTCTTCTATCTGGCTCTGAACCTTGCCTGTTGGGTTCTAAGATGCCTATTTATTGCCCCTGTTTCCATGAACTTCAGCTATTGCTGTCTTCTCTTAGGACCTAGCTGGGTTTGGCCCCACTTCCACAGAGGGTGGGGCACAGCTAAAGAAGCAGGACCTGAATTACTTGCACTCCTCGGGTAAGGCCAGTTCTAAGAGGAAGTTACTCAGACATACAGAATAAATACTGGAAATAGGTAGATATACAGAAATGTCTACCCATGGGTGAGAACTGGAGATGGAAGTAGATTGCTGAAGGCGAGCATGTAGAGTGGCAAGACTAGGTGTCGAAGCATGAAAGATGCAACCAAGAAAATCAGGGGCATCCTGATAGGAAAGTAGCCCAGTGGCAAGAAATTCAAGAAGAGTTAATATTTAGAAACAGGGCAGGTGTTATTGTGTGGCATTTCCTCATCTATATCTTCTCCCTTTAAATTTGTAGACAGAGTCCCTTCTGTTTCTGGCATATCTAGTCCTGGTTTCCTGAACCAAGGCCTCAGAGGAGGTGGAGCTGCAGGGAGCTTATCAGTGAAAATGGCTCCTGCAGAGCTTGTGAGGTATGCAGAGCTCGTTGAAAGCCAACAGGAAGAGGGCTGCAGGGATCTCCAACCCTGCTTTGTACAGCGAGCATTCAGGCTCAGAGCAGAAGGTCTCCAGTGTAGAGTTGGGCACTAACTGTTGAGAGATCAAAATATTCAACCCCAAGTCTGGAGCATGGATTTGCTTAATCGGGCTCAGAAAAGTCTTTGTTCTTATCCCTTCCCATCATCGATCATCATCAGGCTATAAACAGCTTGCTTTTAGTCACCTGATGAAGGCAGCCAGTTTCCATGGTTACCTGCAAGCATGCATTAAGGTGCTATTTCTAGGACGCTCCAGGATTAAGCAAATAAGGCAGGGCCTCTGGCACAATGAAAATGACTTGGATCCAGTGATCAGGAGTGAGATACTGGGGGCAACTGGCATACACCTAATGCAAACCATGGACCATAGTTAATAGTACAATTTTAGCATTCTTTCATCAGTTGTAACAGAAGTACTACACTAATGCAAAGTGTCAACAGTAGAGGATATCTGGGAATGCTGAAATTTTTACATGATTTTTCTGTAAACCTTTAACATCTCTGATTATAAACAAAATTAAATAATTAAAAAAAAAGTCCTCAGAAGTTCAGTTGTTAGAGCTGGGGCATAAAGTCAGAGGCATAGCAGCAATTCTACTTACTACTACCACCTACCAGATACTGAGCCCTTTCTCTGAACTAGGTGCTCCACAAGCACTTCATAGGTGGCATTATTACCCCCTTTCGCTCTTTGCTTACTACATACAGCCTGAGAGGTAATGAGTATCACTTCTGTTTTATAGCCGAAAGAACTGAGTTATGTGACTTGTTGAAGATCACACAGCTGGTAGGTACTGAGCAAAGATTTAAACTCAGGTCCTGGATGTCTTCCATCTGTTCCTCCAGATCCACTTTCATGCCTCTCTTTCCCAGAAGTTGGCCTGAATGGGTTTATCAACAGCTTCCCTTGTCTTCTAGCTCCAGTTGAGTCTATTAGTGGAGAGCCCACAAACAAGAAGGAAGAAAGAGAAGGTCGCTTTCACCTGGCCATGCCACAAAGCAGCTGCCGCTATACCATCGGATCCTTCCCTTCCTTTCCCTCCCCTTGTGGAGTCTAGGTCTGCTACTTCTGGCTTCTGCCCCATTTTTTGTGGTTGCCTGGAACCGGCTCTTTTGTAAACAGCTTTTTTGTGATATATCCTTCTTTAATTGTCTTCTTGCTAGTGAAACCCTGACTGATACACTAGGTCTGCTTACTGCTGAAGGCTTTGTCCTTAACTCCTATGCTATCCTTCTCCCTATCCCCAGCCAGTGTGATGACGTTAAGTCCCAGAGTGTGGAGTCGGTGCTCCTTAAACTCCGGCAATCTAAGGTCACGATTGGTCTTTAAGACTTGGAGCTGAGGGAAAGAGGTGCTGAAATTGAGGTGGGTGCCCAGTGGTTATAGGTGTAAGGAGAAGGGCACTAAAGAGCCTAGAGAATCAAGGAAGGCCTGATACTCATCTGCAAGGACCGTCCTTCCAGTCCTGGCAACTCTGCAGTGTTTAGCTACTTTGTTCCTTTCGTATCCATTGGACCTTCCTGCTTGGCTGTGTTCTGGTGCTTGTCTCTCCTGGCCAGCCCAGTGCTGTCACCATCCGTGTGTCTATCACAGTTTGGAATGGGGTTCAGAAGATGCTTGATACAATCTATGGTGAGCTTAGCAGATTTTACCCGTTGCAAGATTCATCACTGCAACCACTGTCCTGCCACTGGAGTGGCAGATTCCATATCTGTATCCCATTTTGGGGAAGGGACATCTGCTTTACAAAAAAAAGTTCTGTTTTTGACACTGGCATAAGAGTCCTCTACCTCCTTCTGAATGCCCTGGCACAAAACAACTGTCGCACATGAGGGATTGAGTCATCTCCACTTAGTTGGTCATGGTGAACACGTTCACTCTTCTATTTTTATTTTATCACCTACCACATTATATGTGTGTCTCCTTCTCTAGTCTGCAGGCCTCTTGAAGTCAGGGGATGCATCTTTTTCATCTTTATACCTCCAGGGCCTACCATGGTGCCTAGCCCCTCACAGGCATTCGATAAACGAACTTCTCCAGGTCACCTGCTCAGGTACACATCTGCATTTGATTTCTCTAGATATAAATGAGCAGAGACGATTCTAACTACATGACTGCCTGCTCTTCAATAATAATAACTCATTTATCTGGAAGACTTACCCTGTTTACAAATAGTATCTCTTTTAATCCTTGCACATGTGACATAGATACTATCCCTATGTACATATGAAGAAACTGGGGGCAAACGGAGCAACGTCCTAGTTCCAGGTGATCCAGCAGAGATGGAACTGGGTCTGCTGGATTCCAGAGCTCCAAGCCCTAAACCATTTCTCCCTAATGGATCAAGGTGGTGCAGTGAGATCAATGCAATTGATTCAGCTGGAGTTCAGGCTTAGAGTAGAGAATGAGATGATAAGATGAAGGGATTTTTAATCATCTTCGTCAAAGGACTGGAGTGGAAACTATTGGTAGTGAGGTGGTCAAGAAAATGCTGTAGAGGTAGAGAAAAAAATTATTGATCTTGCATTTTAAGGCAATCAAAAGCCCACTGTTAAGTCCATAAATTGAAAGAGATCTTTGATAAATCTACAGGTAAAATAAAAGCTGAAACATGCCTGTGTGTTTTTTCCTTAGAATAGTCTATACTATGCAGTTCTATTTTTAGCCATAATTTTTCACATTGTATGGACAATCAATCCCTTTACTTTAGGTTAATTTCTATTTTTATACATGCAATACATATATACATTAATAGTATGGAAAAATTACACTGCCTGCAGATTTCTAATAAAAAAACACCAGCCTTCTGCCCAACCCCCACACACCTCCCAATCCTACTCCCCCAAAGGAAATTACTTCAACTCTTGTATCTGTTTCTTCTAATATTTATCACCATCTTCTGAATAATACGCTTTTACTCGATTTCTTGTCTGACTGATTTTAGACATAATCTATTGATTTTTCCACCATGGTAAATGAAGGTTTCATTCTTCCATATCACTTTTCCCACTTCCTCTTCTCCCATGCTCCCCACAATAAGCATATTAACATTTTTTGTCATATCAAAAGTCAGTGTTTACATTATTATGTTCAAGCAAATATTGTTGACACCTCTTTTCTTGTATGATCTCCATTTTTCCTATGTTAAAAATTTGCTTGTTTTTTAATTGGGCTATTTGTTCACGAACTCATCTGATTTTTCTCCAAGCGTTTCATCACCCCTTCTATCTAAATTTCAGTGTCTCCCAAATACGTGCACATGTCACTTCTATAGTTCTCCCTGCAGTTTGCACTCCCAGAACCCTCCCTTGTGCTCCTGTCTGGGCAGAATGCTCTCCAGGCCTGTGCATAGCTGCCTCACCACAGTCAAGTTTAGAACATTTTTGTTGTCTCAAAAAGAAACTCTGTATGCTTTGGCTATCACTCCCTGCCCTCCAACCTCACCAGCCCTAAGCAACTTACTATTATACTTTCTGTCTGTATAGCCTTGCCTATTCTGGAAGTTTTATATAAATTGAATTATATATTTGTTGTCTTTCGTGACTGGCTTCTTTCACTTGCATAATGTTTTCAAGGTTCATCCATGTTGTAGCATGTCGCAGTACTTCTGGCCTTTTATGGCTGAAAAATATTCTATTGTATGGGTTTATCTTATTTTGTTTATCCATTCATTGGATGATGGACATTTGGGTTGTTTCCACCTTTTGGCTACTATGAATATGCTGCTATAAACACTAGCATACAAGTGTTTGTTTAGATATATGCTTTCATTTCTCTGTATATATACATAAGAGGAGAATTGCTAGGTCATATGGTAACTCGACATTTGACCATTTGAGAAATTGCCAGACTGTTTTCCAAAGTGGCTGCACCATTTTACATTCCCACAAGCAGTGCTCTAGGGTTCTGATTTCTCCACATCCTCACCCACACTTGTGATTATCTGACTGATTATAGTCCCCCTAATAGGTGTGAAGTGTTATTTCATAGTGGTTTTGATTTGCATTTCCCTAATGGCTAATGATATCAAGCATCTTTTTATGTGTTTATTGGCTATTTGTATATCTTCCTTGGAGAAATGTCTATTCAAATCCTTTGCCCATTTTAAAATTTGGTTGTTTGTCTTTTTTTTATTGAGTTATAAGAGTTTTCTCTATATTCTTGATACAATTCCCTTATTTGATATATGATTTGCAAATATTTTCCCATTCCGTAGGTTGTCTTTCACTTTATTGATAGTGTCCCTTGAGGCACAAAAATTTTTAATTTGATGAAGTCCAATTTATCTACCTTTTCTTTCGTTGTTCATGCTTTTGGTGTTATATCTAAAGATCCATTGCCAAATCTGAGGTCATAAAGATTTACTTTTGCAATTTCTTTTGAGAATTCTATAGTTTTAGCTCTTCCATTTAGGTCTTTTATCCATTTTAGTTAATTTGTGTACATGGTGTAAAGTAGGGATCTGATTTCTTCTTTGGCATGTGGCTATCCAGTTGTCCCAGCACCATTTGATGAAAAGACTATTTCCTTTTTGACTGGCCTTGGTACCCTTGTCAAAAATCAATTGATTGACTAAAACAGGGGTCTCCCAATACGCATAGGAAAAATTGCTAATTACTTAAGCACACATTTGAAACAATTAAAATAAGTGGACTTATAGAGTCAGAATCGAGAATGTAGTTTTCCAGGGCATGGTGTGGGGGCAAAAAATCAGTTTTCCATAGACACATGGGTTTATTTCAGTTTGTCTATTGTTATGCCAGTACCACACTGTCTTTTTTTAAAATGCAATTTTATTGAGATATGTTCACATACGATAATCATCCAAAATGTACTATCAATGGTTCACATTATCAACATATCACCACAATGAATTTTTGAACATTTTCATTACTCCAAAAAAAAAGAATAAATAAAAATAAAAATAAAAAAGAACACCCAAAACATCCCATACCCCTTACCCCTCCCCCCATTATTTATTTACTTATTGTCTTTTTTTTATTATACAATCATCTTCAAGAATCAAGGCTCCTGGATTACTGTTCAACAGTTTCAGAAATTTCCTTCTAGCTATTCTAATACACTAAAAACTAAAAAGAGATATCTATGTAACATATGAGAATAACCTCCAGCTCGACCTCTCGACTCTATTTACTACACTGTCTTGATTGTGGATGATTTGTATTAAGTTTTGAAATTGGGAACTGTGGGTCCTCCAAACTTTTTTTCCTTCTTTTTCAAGATTGTTTTGTCTCTTCTGGGTGCCTTGCAATCCCATGTGAATTTTGGAATAAGCCCATCAATTTCTACAAAGAAGCCAGCTGGGATTATGATAGGGATTGCATTGTATTTGTATTTGGGGAGTACTGCTATCTTAACAATATTAAGTCTTCCAATCCATGAACATGGGATGATTTTCCATTTATTTAGTTCTTTTATTTCTTCCAACAATATTTTATAGCCTTCATAGTATAAGTTTTAGCTTTTCATTAAAAAAACACACACAAGCATTGCAACTTTGAAAAAATCATTAATCTCTCTGGATATCCATATTCTGATTTATGAATTGAGGTGTGGAAAGGGACTTAGGTCACCTCTAAAGATCTTCTGGTTCTAGAGTTCTCTAATCAAGAACAGCAAATAGACAAATATTTATGTTATTCATCCTTTTTTCACTTATGTACAAGCTCTCTTTTATCTTTTATTTGAATAGCATCATTTATTAATTTATTCAACACATATTTGACCCAAGCACTGTTGCTAAGTGCTGGGCACTGTTCTCGTATCATCTAAACTCACATATTGATTCAAATTTAGGCATTGCATAAGCATTGCTAACTAAGCAAGATAGGCTGTTTGACATCCCAACCCTGTTCAGGCTTTTGCAAGCTTCCTCGAGTCAGCATTAGAACACTCTTTCCATGTTTTCTCATCTTTTCTGAAGAAAAGGCCCTTTTATTCAGTAACTACCATATACAATACTGAACTCTGTTCATTCAGCTACATAAATATCAAGGAAACTGTCATTAAAATACATGTAGGTCCATGCAAACCCGTTTCAAAACAAATAAAATGTATTATTTTACAGAACACTGTTTGGAACTCCTAGGGTACATTTCTGGGCTGACATTTTGAGGTCTGGGTTTTGTTTTCAGGCTGGAAATGAGAAGAGCTAAATAAAATGAAAAGTTAATGTTTTGTTTGCTTATGCATTTTGATGAGAATATGGGCTAAGAGAAACTAATTTGAATTTTATGATGTTTATCCTATATATACACATGCATGGATGTGTGAGTGTACTTTTTCTTTTTTCCCATTTCAGAACACATCCACAATACGTGGGCTAACTGATACGGTTAGTATGTTCCCTCTGATAGTTATCTGCTTAAGATAGCAAGTCCAATTAAAAATCAAATTCATTCTAAAGTAATTACCAATATACTAATCACTAAATTAGGATTTAGAGGTTTAACTTCATATCTTTCTGGAGTTCACATTCTTTTTGATATGTCTACCATCCACAGGTGACTCCCAAATGTGCATCTTCTGCCCAAATTCCTCCTTAATTAGGCCCAGACTTGTGTACTCAACAACCTACTTGACATTTCACTTTAGTTACAAGCTACAAAAACCAATTCTATCTGCCTAAGAAAAAGGAGGTTTATTGGGAGGCTGGTAGGGCCTCACAGGGAAATAGGAGAAGTTAAGGAAGCTAAAGACAGAAAGGAACCTGGCACTTCCAGAACTTCATAGTAGGCAACTGCTCAACTGTCTCACCCTATGGCTTCTTTTATCTCTGTGTCATTCTGGACAAGAGTTGAAGTCCTTAGAGAGTTTCGTTGTCCAAGTTTGGGTCACATGCTGACTCCTTGGCTGAACAAGTATGGTCAGACTGGCAAAGATATAAAAGTTTATTAATACCCCTTTTGGGTGATGATGTGTGGACAGAGGCATTCCCAGGTACTACTGTGGGAGTCAATTTAATAATATACCAAAATCTTAAAAAAATAAAGAAGTATACAGTCTTTAAACAAGAAAGAATACAAATAAGATTTTTTTTCTAAGGGAAAAAAATAAGTTGAGTGAATACAGATATAGATAGACAGTTGGTTATTATATTATTGTTTAGAACATTAAAATCAGAGATGCCCTAACTGTCCAACAATAGAAAATTGGTTAAATAAATGATAAGACAGCCATATGCTGGAGGGCTTTACTGCCATTGGAAATGGTGACATGGGCCTCTATTTATTTACATGGATACATGTACATTATGTATTGTTAAATGAAAAAGTAGGTTAAAACTGTATGCATGGTTTGAATGTAGTTTTATAAAAATAAATAAATAAATGAATGTATTTTTAAAAAATCTAAAAGAGCATAGGACACTTGCAAACAGTGTGTTTTCACTTCTATAATCAGAAAACACAAGAAATCTATTTAAAAAGAAAGTGTTAAGTAAAAATAGAGTCAGTATTGTTTAAATGTGCTTGGAATTCTTCTAATGTAGATTATTTCTTTAAAATGATATCACTTTTAACTCTGTGATACAGCCTCCAAGTTTCTAATTGCCATAATGCTACACTATTTTAAAAAAAAAACAGCACACTTGTGATAATACTTAACATTTATGGAGTGCCAAAGGCACTGTTAAAAGCTTTCTATGCATTATCTCATTCAATATGCACCATAGCCTTATGAGGTTGATATTATTATTGGTCCTATTTCACAAATGAGGAAGAAAATAAGGCCGCATAACAAGTCAGTGGAAAGTCCAGGACTCCCATCCAAGTATGCTTAATTCCAGAGCTGATGCTTTTAACCTTTATGCTATATTTCCTCTATAATTAGGCAATGAAGTCTAAGCAAGGTCATTTATTTATTTATACCATTGACTAGATCCAGAAAGGATTTCAGGCATCTGGTTAAGTAACTTTTCCAAGATCACCCAGAAAATAAGTGGCAGAGCCAGGAGTCAAATCTCTTTCTCTTACAGACTGTATAAACTAAGTGAGATAACACAGATGTCGACCCACATCATATATTTCCTCATAAACAGGAGAAGGGGAAATGGGAGCATTTTCTTTGGCTGGTTTTCATTTTCATTCTGGTTGGATATGTTTTCAGCATTAGAGTGCCTTGCTTTATCCTTTGGGAAGAGATTGTACAGGACAAGAGGGATTTGGGAATAACAGGGCTAGGCCTTAAGTACATTGGCTGCCTGGGGTGGAGAGATGAAAGGGAAGGGCCTTAGACTATTGTGAGAATGTGCATGGCATATGGCAGGCAAACTGCATGCACTGGTTAGTAATAAAGAGTCTTCAGGAGGAAGGGTAAGGAAGAGCAAAGAGGGGTAAACTGAGAAACGAAGGAAGAGCTGGGAAGCCATATATTCTGTGGAAGTGGAAGGCAGGCAATTTATAGCTGTTACCAGAGTGAGAGTAACTTGAATTTAAGAATGCCAGGTTTCAAAGGAGGAAAGTATGAAGGGTAAACACTACAAAAACATTCATTTTTAAAAACAAGGACTTATACTTAAGTATCTCGAATCAGGAAATCAGGGACAGCCCTTTCAAGTCTGAGTGATTAGTAACTCTAAATCCCCTCAGAACTGTCTTTTCTTGGCAATAACATGAAAAATAAATGAAATGAAACATGTACTCGTTCTTTTTGGTATGCCAAAAAAATGGAACATTCATTGGCTTTCACTCTGAATTATTGTAAAAACATAGCAGGACCTGTTCTTAAAATTTTTTAATTTTTTTTTATGAAGGAGCCTGTCTTAATTTAGTATCCTTAAACAAACATGGTTTGGTCCCCAGGCGAGAACTGGCTATAAAGAAAATACTGCTCTTTTAATAGCAGTTCTTTAACCTGGCTGTTCACTGAAAGCTATGAAGGTAAAATGTGTCTGAAACTCTTCTCATTAAGAACCATGATGTTTTTCTTAAGTTGAACTTGGCCATTCTGGATAATGTGAAACAGAAGCCACTGACTGAGAGGCAGGACAGGAAAAGGAAATGGCTGACCTGTAACTAGACTTCTCCGAAGGTGATAGGTATGCTTATTAATCTCCTGGGACCCATATTCAGTGAGCAACTTGAGCTGACCAGCACATGTGCTGAGTAATGTTTAAATCGTTAGCGTGCACATGTATGAACTTAACAGCACGGGCATTTATTTCCTCCCCCATTGCTCCCTTTTGGACATTTTCTTTTTCACCTAAACTCTGCAAACAGCATTCAAAAAAGGCAACTCAATACAGGCTTGTTGGATAGAACCCTGTGGAATATTGATCATTATGACACCTCTTTTGCCACCAGATGTGGACAAAGAGTTCTCTGTTGCAAGTAAATGAATCTAGGTCAGAGAAATTTCCACATCTCTTTGAATCTCATTTGGAGTTATTCCTGCTCTCTCCACAGGTAGTGTAATGCATATATTTGTTTCTAAATAGGTATATTATATTTTTTAAAATGTAAGTGATTTAATCTTTTTTAAGGGTTTAAAAAAATCCTCCCTGAGACAGTCAGAGGGATTGAAAATTCTGCGAAACAGACAGCAAAACCATGATGTTCTGGAAACATACAGAAACATGCACTTAGTAGAGATTGTAGTGTTCAGAAAGTCAGTGACTAAAGGCCTGATAAATTAAATTTAATCCCTCATTGGCTACTTTGTGAAACCGCAGGTCCAATACAAACAACAACCCCTAACACAAATGCAGCAAGGGACACGAGTGCATTAAATTTACATAACGAATAAAAGATCTGTGCTCTGATACTATTTTTAAAAATTATGACTGATAAATTCTCTGCTCTAAGAAACCCTGAAAGAAAAATGACTCATTCCATAAAGGCATTTTTGAAAGGGAAGTGGATTTAGAATTTAACTGTGACATTTAGTCATTATAAAGCAGATAATTTATGAAGAGTAATTTGATATTTATAATAGCATTATTGTCAATTAAATTAGCAAGGAGTAAAAGTGAGAGGTCCTTGATGAGCAAAGAATGATGAAGAGGAAGCTTAGTAATTGGGTAATTAGCAGCTAGGAGAAGAAGAAAAAAGAGGGGAAATTATAATTGTTGCAGTTGTTCTTGTTTTTAATTCCATTGATCTTTAGGTCTGAGTCATCACAATCAGAGGCCCTTAGTATTAGATAAATATCTATATAAGCTCAGATTTCTTGACGGTCAAATCTTCTCGTGGACTTCGTTGTCTCTTTTATGTTTCTCTTTGGATTATCCATCTAATGTGCTAGTTTCTCCTTCCTTAAGATTTTGCTTTGTTACAAATTTTGGTGGGTGACCCATCCTTGAAAGATAGATGTTTACTACATTCTAGAAAAGCCACAGACAAGAATTGTCTTCATTATTTCTTGGTTACATGTTCCAGCATATTCAAATTGCAAACCAACTTCTTTTTCTGTTGTTTGTGGTCTATATAGTCAAATATACTCTATACTACCTTCTGAGGACAATGTAGGTTTTGTAAAATTCAGAAACATGTGTAAGCAATAAAACTTCTTTGTATAATATATTGTGCCAAGAATGGGTTTTTCACACATGGTGTATTAGTGAAGCAAAATTAATTGATGCTTAGGCATAACCTAATGACTTTTAATTGAAACCTTGCTTATTTTACAAGTGTAGGTCTATGAACTAAATCATGTTGGAGTCTAAGGATTTATGACTGGAATAAGTTTAATGCTGCATTAGCTCTTATAAATGTACTTTCTTAGAATAATAGCATTAGCTTTAAAATGTATGCTCTTTGGGTGCTTTTTTGCACCTAAAACAAAATTATTGAAATTTGGCAGTAGTATAAAGCATCAACCTTAATTTAAAATAGCACGTACTTTAGAATAAAGTATATTCAACAATTGTTTCCTAAGATCCCAGCATCTGGAAATATATTCACAACATCATCTCTCCAGCAAACAAATATTACACTTTTAAGATGGAAAAGATGTGGCTTTAATCCTTTAACTGTTAAGATTATGTTTTACAGAAACAATAGCGTGTTATTTTAAGGCTTATTTTCTTTGAGAATGCTGCTTCGAAATTTCATTTATTCTTTGGGACTTGTAGTTTGGTGGAAAACAGAGGCAAATACATTTATCCAAACAAAATTTATCTCATGACTTTTCTACCTCCCAAATTATAATTCTAGAAGATCAAAAGGAAATTAAGCAAAATATGCAAATTTGTTTAAGGATAAAAGAACAGAATGCCTGGCTCATTTACTTCGAATTAAGACCTGCAAGAAACCATGAAAAAGGAAGTGTGTTTATTTAACCCATTTAAAATCTAACTAATCCAGAGAAAACATCAACCCTCATTGGGTGTGTCAATACTCAGTTTGGTAATAAAAGAAAAGAAAAAGTGACCAAAAACATATGATCCTTTGGTAATTTCCTTTTCTTAAAATTGCTTTTCCCTATCAAATACAGCTAAGACACTTTGCATAAGTACATAAACTAACTTAACATCACAGATGCCAGTTTGTCCTTTAGGTATTTGGGGAAAACAATGACGAACACATTGTGCCACTGCACCGAGACATTCATTTTTCAGCCATCCATCAAGAGTTTTTCAGCGTGTGCCAGTGTGTGCCAAGCAATGTGCTCAGTCCATTCAGGTGCCAAATGTGAATAGCCAACAGAACAGAGTGAGTTATCAAGTCTCCATGCAGAGAAATTTTAAGTGTATCTATAGATTGCCTTTCATTTTCAGCTGATTGTTTCATTAAAATTTTCTTTTCGACATTCTCTCGCACATTGGAGACTGAACATAATTTTTTAGAAAAAGGTGAATTTTAGATCTTATACCGTGCAGGCTCAGTTTGGACTCGGAGGCTGTCAGGCCTCATCAAAGCTGTTTAAGCCATTGCCTAAGTCAACTGAAATGGTTAGTAAATAAGATACTCGTGAATGTTAAGAGCATGTAGGTCAGTGTGTTACTCTGACCGGAAATTTTTGCCCTGCTGAGAAGCCTGGATTTGACATCTATTCAAAATCATGGATCATTTGGTGGCAACATATAATCTTCTTTCTTGGATTTTTGCCTATGTGCCTGTCTGTTACTGTTAATCTCTCTTTCTGATCTAAAAATTTCAACTCTTCTAAGGTTTTTAATTTTTATATTAATTTTTCCCCTTTGCAATAGTCTCTGTTTTTTTGGTATTCAGATTAAATTTTCTAGATTTGTTTGTCTATTTCTTTCTTAGAGTTGGATATACATTTTAGCTCCTTGGTTTGAATTCTCTAATAGCAGTGAACTGAGATTCTCCAATATTAAGCCAAGATGTTTCCAGGGTAACTGAGCACAGAGGTAGTTTGATATGCTAAATAAGGGACTCAGCCCCTTCAAATATTATGTGAAAAGCGACTGAGAATAATCAAAGGCACTATAGAATTTCAAGGAGGGGTACTCCTTGAATGAACATATAGTGAAGAAATAAAATGTGTGTAGAGCAGAGCAAAGCACATTATTGTCCTATGCCTAACAAAAGGGGAGAAATGAGAACATATATTCATCTTTGATTATATTTGCATAAAGAAACACTGAAAGAATAAACATAAAACAATAAAAATTATTACCCATAGGGTGAAAGAGGTTGAGGGGGCAGGGGAAGGAGGAGAACCTATCTGTGTGTATCTTTTTATTTAGTTTTGACTTTTGAATCATGAAATATAAAATTACTTAAATTAAATAAAAACTACTTGGAAGATCAGGATTCCTAATTGGTGGATTGGAATCTATAAAGCTATGTTTACACCTTCCCAGGTAGATCCTCAAGCAAATTGGTACTACCAGTCCCACTGATCCTCCCCCAACTCTCCTTTGCTTAAGTACTAAATTTTCCACCTGCATCATATGCCAGTGTCAGAAAAGCCAACCCACACTGGCCTAAACAAAAAAGGGAATTTATTGGTTGAGGTAACTGAAAAGACCAGGCATACAGCTGCAGGCACCGTTCGATTCAGGGTTTAAACTAGGGAACCCTAGGCTCCAGTCCTCAGCTCTAGCTCCTCAGAGTTGGTTCTACTCTTAGGCTGTGCCAGTGGTCCCTCACAGCTACAGGCTATCATCAGCACAACTAATTAGACTAGAAAGATCCATTTTTCCTCAAATAGCTTTAATAAAATCCCAGAAGTGAGTCTTATGGGCGTTGATGGGCCTCTTTTAAATCATGTGTCCATCTCCCAACCAATCGTGGTGGCCAAGGACATGGCATGTGATGTCTGGCTTAGTCTCTAGGTCACATCTCCATGGGGGGAGCAGGAGTGAAGTAAGCGTCATCTGAAGTGCGTAGGTAGAAGAGAGGAGCAAGCCCCCAAAGCAGAACTGGGGTATGTTATTAAGAAGGATATGTTGTTAGATGCTGGACAGCAAAAACACTGTCTCCCACATCACCCCTTCGGATAGACTCTGCTGTTCCTCAGGGACTTGATTCCTAATGCTTACCTCCGACAGACACCTCAAGTTTGGGAAAGACAATAAAGGGTAACTTCAAAAAATATTTGAGATGCCTGCATTAAAACAAGAGTTTCTTAGCCTGAAATAGGCTATTCAGGGAACATTTTACTTTTCAAAGCAGGTCAGTAACATTGCTGTTCTAATCAAGAAAGACCAGGAGTTCAAAAAACTGCTTATATGCTAAAGACTGAAGTTCATAAACCAGCTTATAATGAGCAATTTAATAGATTAGAACTGTGTTTGTAGCGTTAGACAAGATAATGAACTGTTTGTGTGTGTGTGTGTGTGTGTGTGATTTGTTGTTTTTGTTATAAAAGCTGGGTAATTACTTGGACTTTTAAACCCTCTTTTAATATGTATTATTCCTGAAGCATGACCATAGCAAGTCTTTAAATGAACAAATACACCACAAGGAAAAGACTGAAAGGATACATTGTTTCCAAGGGAAGTCCTCAAAGAAAGCAATCCTTTGGCCAGGTTCTACCCTGTTATTCCTTGGCTGGTCTCAATTAGCTTTATGCCACCACCACGCATTTGTAAAAATGGCCATGGTGGTACAGAACATGCCCATAGGTCCATGGAAGATTTCCATTTTCTCTTCATTTCTGGCACCACTGGAACACTACAGTCCAGCACACATAATCAGTTTGAGTGAAAGAATAAAACTCTACTATATATAGTCTGTGAATTCCAGGATGCTAACTATATATAGTTGAGCTAAATAACAAGTTCAGTCTCATGTTACTCAGCTTGGCAATGTCTAAAACATTACACAGTTCTTTCCAGTCGCTCCTTGTTGAATACTGGCCCTGACCGCTGCCTCCTTTGTGCGCCCTTACTTTCAGCTGGGCTGTTTTCATAAGTCCCTTTCTGGACTTTTGACAAGTGAGGGCTGTTCCTATCTGATGTCCACGCACCGTGGTGGCACTAGCATTTCTTGGCAGGAGGAGCTTAGGGCAGCAATCTGGTTGGAATTGGGGAAGCTTGGGTTCTTGTCTGGAATCTTTCTGTGGGGATGACTTGGGGGTGCTGATAGAGACTACCAAGGAGGGAGAGCTAGCTAAAGAAGTCACCCTAGGCCATCTTTTGGTGCTGCCACTGTCCATACACAACCGTATGTTTTCTTGTGGAAACTGCTTTTGCTGCCATTTGCTTGCCTACCCAATTAAGCCAAGCTCAACCAAAAGAAAATCTCTAATTTTTCTCTGAACTGCCCATTTCCATCAGCAGGGTATTGAGGGGTGCTACAAACATTTATTTGGGCATGGGCAATGCCAACATGAACAAGATGGCCCTTGCCCCCACATTGCTCACAGTCTAAAATGGAGTTGGGGGTAAGGGGCACACAAAAACAAAGACAAGCTCTGTGAAATGATCAGTACTTTAGTGGTGGTTTGTAAAGGTTATAGACTGGGCCCAAGGAAGTGTTCCACTTACCTCAGATCTGCTCTTCCTATCCGTTATCTACTCTCTCTAGTCTAGATCAATTCACACTTCATTCTTCCCTACATTCAATATTCATTCAACAAATATTTATTGAGTATTGACTCTGTGCTAAGTGCTGGGGAAACAAGGCTGTTAGACTTTTATTCCAGTGGGAGGAGACAGATAATAAGCAAGTAAGCAATTAAATAAGATAACATTAGATAGTGATAAATAAAACAGGGTAAGGGATAGATAATGATGGTGGCCTGGAAGGTTGCAACAGTAGGCAAGGAGATCAGGGAAGGCCCCTGTAGAGGTGACATTTGAGCCAGGGCCTGATTAGAAGAAGGAACCAGCCATGGGGGAGACCTGGGGGAGAGCCTTGCCCACAGGAGAAACTGGAGGGGCAAAGACTGTGAGGTGGAACAGAGCTTGGGGTGTTTGAGGAATAGAAGGAAGGCAGGTATGACTAGGACCTCGGGTGAAGAGGAAAAAATGATAGGAATCCAGGTCAGAGAGATTGTCAGGGGTCAGATCATGGGGTCTGGTGACCTTGGTAAGATGTTTGAATTTTATTCTCAGTGCAATTTGGAGAGGGGACTATACTTCCCAGTTGTAAGTGTGTTTCTTACTGGGATACCCTTTTCAACATACAAAGGAAACAGAATTAGTAATCAGAATATTGACTTCATGGTGAGCACAAAATTAGAGCAAAGATAAATAAAAGGTCTTGAGGGATATTTTATGTAGGCTACCAAAGGGTCTGCACCCTTGGAGAGTTTCCCTTTCAAATATCTGGATATCTGTGAACCCCAGTTATACTACATTCCCTTGAACAAATTTTCATTCCCCAAGTCTTGTTTTTCAGGTTTGACAGGAATCCCTGCCCTTTTGTCTATATTCTTTATCACACCATCGCCTTTTGTCATTTCCAGGACCCCAGTTCACAGGTCATATTTAATCACCTCAAGAATCTAATCCCACCCACGGATCCTCACAAGAAGCATTCATTACATAATATCCAATCCATGGTTAGTGGAGAATTCTCAGCATCAGCCCCAGATAGCAAGACTTCCTGACTTGGTCATTTGGTTTGGGGGTTAATCTTGCTTCTGGGCTGACCACACTATGAATATGGTCATGATGTAAAAAAATCTTTGCCAGAAGGGTCTGACCACCAAGCAACTTTAGAACCCCTGTAAAATAACTAGGGTAGTGACTCTTCTTTGGGGGCCCATTTGCCATTTATTTAAATACATGAAGCCCCAGACAGTGCCCTGGGCATGTTGCATTCCTAGCCCCCAAGTCGATAAAGCTTTCACATGCATCTCTGGTCCTTCAACTGAACAAATTGTCCACTTACAAACTGCACTGACTGTACAGAGTGTGTTCTACATGCAGCTTGCAAATATCTGTCTTTAATTATCTTCCGAAGACTAACAGCCACCACAGCTTCTGGCTTCCCCCTTCTCCTCCCCCTTCCGCCTTCCCACCTCCAGAGCTCTTGCTGCTGTTGCCATAGCAACCAGAAAGAAAACCCTTGAAACCTTATCTCTTACTATGGGTACATGCCTCCCTATAAGGACGCGAAAGTGCACCAGCCAAACTGGACTCTAGGGCTGTTCTTTAAATATATCATTAAGTCATGTTGAAATTGGCATTCTAGAAGCAAGATTAGATAGCATCTGACCAGGGAACTAGGAATTCTCAAATCTTGCTTTCAACTGGCCACCCTTTTCCTCGAGGTCTTCAAAGAAAATAGATGCACTAATGACACAGCAAGGTATAAGAATTCTTTTTTTACTTACTGGGGATTTGCATCTAAACCCCAGAAAGGATCTATGAGTACATCCAGGTCTGGTAGAGGTTCCCTCTGGCCTAAGCTCAGTCATGCCAAGAAGGCTGTTTGACCACTAAGAGATAGGAAAAAGTTTCCCCAGTTCAAACCTGTCCTCGGAGCCCCAGACCCTGTTCGCCATTTGCCTGCTTGACAACTCTGCTCAGACATCTCATAGAATTCTCCATCTTAACCGTCTTTCTGTCCCTGTTCTTCCCCTGATCTTCCTTTTGTCAGTAAACAGAGCCACCATCCAGCTGGTGACTCAAGCCAGAAACTCGGAAGTCTTCCTAGATTCCCCCCTTTTGTTGCCTCTCCAGTGACCAATCCTTACCAAGTCCCATCCGCCCTACCTCCAGCAAAAAACCTGATGAAGTCTACTTCTCTCATCTCCACTTCCATCACTTCAGGGTGAAACATAGTCATCTTCTGCCTGGATTATTTCAGTTGCTTCCTGACTGTTCTGCCTGATTCCACTTGTTTCTCCCTGAAGTTCTTCTCTATAGAGCAGCTAGAGTGATCTTTTTAAAAAGATAAATCATATCACTGTGTTGCTTAAAATTCACCATGGCTTCCCGTTCCACTTGGAATAAAATCCATATTCTGCTTTGGCCAGCCTCATCTTATCCACACTCCACCTGGTACCTGCCCTAGTCACGCTTGTCTTCCCTCAGTTCCCACGAGGCTGGCAAATATCTGACTTTAATTTCCTCCAAAGTCGAGCAGCTGCCATAGGTCCTGGTTTTCCCACCTCCAAGCCTTTATACTTTCAGCTCTTTCTGCCTGGAACACATTTCCAAGGCCCTTTGCCAATTTTGCATGGCTGGTTCCTTCTCACCCCTGAGGGCTCAGTTAAATGTCACCTCCTTGGCAAGGCCTTCTCTGACAGCCTTATCCAAAATTGCCTTCCCCCACTGATGAGCTCTATCAGTGCATCCTGTTTATTTCTTGCAAAATACTTTCCACAACATGTGACTATTTTGTTTATTCATTTGTGGGTTTACTGTTTGTCTCCCCCACTAGAAAAGAAAATTCTGTTAAGGCAGGGAATAGATCGATTTTATTCACAATAAATGGCACATTAGAGGATGTCAATAAATATCTGTTAGATACACGAATGATCCTGCCTGAAATTCCACCAGTGAATGGGGTAAGAACTCTTTTTCCTCTTCTTTCACTTTCTCAGTTTCTTGACAGACAGAATTCTACTTAGACGGTACAAAGGAAGAAATGTTAATGAAGGATTCTTTACTGAGTCGTGGGTAGGGTTAAGACAAACCACACAGAATATTGAGATACCCAGAGACTAGCAAGAACAAGCAACTGTTAGACCCTCAAACCTGGGGGCTCAAAGGGAGGGAATGGTGTTCCTTGAACCTAGTAAGAGCTGGACCTGTGGAGAAGGGGCCGGCCCTGTAAACTTGGAAGAGAGCAGCAATTGCTCGATTGGCAGCAACTAAGCAGGACCGAGCAGCAGAAGAAACACCCTGCTACCTCTCTCCTCCCAATCTGATCTTTGGCCCCTGCTACTACCTGGTTGAAACCAACCGGAAGCTAGCCTACATGGGAGCCCGGGCGAATGAATCAGTTTGTAAGCCAGCCCTCTCCAGTACAGAGCAGGTGGTAAATGGAGAGTAACCACCACAGGTGTTTACTCCCAGCAGCTGCAACTCAGGCTTGTCTTACTCTTATGACTTAGAGATTAATTGGATTTGGGGGTTACGCTTGGAATTTACCTACTGTTTGTGTTTAAGGAAAAGCCCATTCTGATTTCAAAACAACCAACTCACTAATAAACTTGGAAGCACAACTTGCTGGGGCACTGGAACCTGCCTTTATAGTGAATGAGTGGGTGAAATGTTTTTGTTATCAATAAGCACAGCATGGCCTACAGAGAAAACTCTTACCATCTTATTTGGCCACCTCATTGAATTGAATTATGGAGCATTTTGATGATGTACATAGTTGTCTTCACAAAACACATGGGGCCAGTGTTTGGCGAATTTGATTTCTAGGTTTGTCAAACCAGTTATAGAGAAAATATAGCTATTGTTTTTTTCTGAGTCAAAAATGCTGTATGTCTCTGCGTTCCAGATGTCATGAGGCTCTCAACAGTTGCTGTGTGAGAATGTCTGTTTCTGACTCATTTTACTTTGCAAATACAGACTTGTACCCCACTTTATTTTAGGGATCTAGGTCCTTTGGGAGTTTTCATAAGTTTTTACAGCTGTACACTGGGAGAAAAATAAGAAGTCAAATGCAAGTTTTCCTAAAAGCTGACACTGCAGCTTGGGGAAAGAATTATTTCATCTTTCTAACTTCAGCAGTCAGGACTGGGGCTGGGTTGCTTGGCTGGGGGAAATCAGAATCAGAATCTCAATATATAGCATCTCTCTAAAAATCATTGTTTCAGTATATAACTTGAAAGCTCAGATAGCTACATTGAATATTTCAATAAGAGCAGGGGGTCTTTAGGACAGAGAGGCAGCTGCCCAATTTATTGTAACTTTGTTAATTAAAGGCTAGATTTGTGAATGGAATTCCATAGTAATAAACAGCAACCTGATCTCAGATTCATTTTTCTCTTTGCTTAAAATGTTCTAAACATTGAAAGCAAAAACTACCATTATTAGAATTTACTCCCTTTGTCTACTCTCTGGATTATCTAACAAGAAAGTGTACAATATATTTATTGTGTTTATTGGTTTATTTATGTTTAGCAAATAATAGAATGCTAGTTTAAGAGCGGCTGGATTATTATCTTTCTATTCTGTAGAAAAGAGGCAAATTGCTCTTTTCAAATGTTTGAAACATAGAGGCTTGTAAGAAAAATTCAAAATCTGCTTCTGTATTCCCTGTATTTTGAAATTCTGTAGACAGAAAATTCTCTCCTAAAATAACTATATACCACCTGGCACGTATCCCAAGAGAAGCAGATGGATGGGAAAGTGAAATATACGCTTAATGGAAAAATACCTGGAAAGCCATTTCGTAACAATAAAGATCTTAATTAAATCACTCAAGACCTTAGGCCATAATGATATGCACCAGGTGTTTCTGCTTCCACTTAATTAGCTCAGCATTATTCCTCTTTTAGAAAAGACTCATTCTCATGGGGTGTGTCCAGTTGAAACACATATCAGCATAGAGTGCAATGTTTTTCAAAAACATACTTTTTTCCAATGTACAGATTAAATGACCTCATTTCTTTCACTACTTGTGGACTCACCTTAATGAGTCACCCAGATTAAAGGATGCAGTAGAAATAGGCATTTCCTCATTTGCAGACCCCCCCCCAAAAAAAAAAAAAACACAATAACTGTAGTTTTATCAAAACTAAATTTCAGAAGTGCAAGGCATTTACTGGTTTCACTCAGAAACCTCTCAGATACAGGAGAAATATGTGTGAGATTTGGACTTTGATTTGTCCAACTATGAGGAATTTGTCTGCTGGAGTCGACTGACTGATAGTGGATGGAAAGGATTAGCACAGGTGCTCTTTGGCAGGCTTCTCGGTAGAAACCCATGTGCTCTCTGACACTGATTATAATTATTTTTCCATCATTCCCAGGTTATGATCTTAGCAGGAATGTGGGCCAACTTTCTCCCTAGGAAGGCTTCTGCTGTGAAACCATCTTTGGCAATGTATCTTTAACAAAAGATCAGGAACTTGACGTTTATTTTTAAGCAGGAGAAGGAAATGTGTGCAATGCTGGAAGCAAATACAGGGATTGGAAGAGCTTCTAAAATGTTTCACTGAGGAGCAGTGATCCAGGAAGAAATGTAACATGACATGCTGGTGGCTTTATTTTCGTGAAATAGCAACTAATGACTAGCTGTGGAACATCTAGACTATATAATTTTAAGCTGTGTGTGTGTGTGTTTTTTAAGTAGAAGGGTAGGGAACAATGTAATTGTTACTTTGAACCACGTGGGTCTTTATGATATTATCTCCAACTGATCACCAGGGGGGTTGATAAACAGAAGTTGAAATGGAAGTTCAGGATGTTATTCTAAGAAACAGGAGAGGAAACTATTTTTGTTCTAATTGTCTAGACCGGCATAGGTAACAATTTTTTTTTTCCAGGAAGAGAAGTACATTGTAATTCATGAATTAATTGATCTGAATTGGGGAGTCCTTGGTGGAAAGGTCAAATAAAGTATTTTGGATGCTTCAATGGATTAAGAATTTTTCATCCTCAAACTGTTTACCTACTGTAAGGAAATTTCTTCAAAATTAATTTAAAAAGCAACAGATGCAGAAAATGGCATGGCTGTCAGAAAATTAGCAAATTAAACATACAAGAATGTCAGCTTCTCTCCTGAAGGATGGTTATTTCCATCTGATGGCTTAGTGCACTACAACGATTGGTTTCTCCATTAATATCTTTTGCAGGAGGTAAATTAAACAAATCTTCCAGGTTACGTCTTTTAAAATTCCCCTAGTTGAAGAACTCATGAGGGGAACTAATAGGCACTTTCATAAATGTCTTGTACCATAAATTTAGTTCAGATGTGACTTAAAACCAGCAAAAACCTCACCACAGGTAGTTTATTGCCACTGTACTGGTAAATATTTTATGCTGAACCAAACTCTTCTAACCTTCCTAATAGTATTCCTTTTTCTTCCTTTGTGAAAAGTTTAGCCAAATACTTGTATTTATATGAGAATAGGACACAATGAAGAGTTCTAATTTAAAAAGGAAACCACATATAAAGAATTCGTATACTGCAAAAACAAAAAGACAACCCAATTAAAAAATGGGCCAAGGATTTGAATAGACATTTCTCCAAAAGAGGTATGCAAATGGCCAATAAGCACATGAAAAGATTATCAACATCATTAGTCCCTAGGGAAATGAAAATCAAAACCACAATGAGGTATCACTTCACATCCAATAGGATGTATACTATTTAAAAAAATGAAAAATGACAATTATTGGTGAGGATGCAGAGAAATTGGAACCTTTGTATATTCTTGGTGGGAATGTAAAATTGTTCAGCCCCTGTGGCAAACAGTTTGGCAGTGCCTCAGAAAGTTAGACACAGAATTACCATATGACCCAGCAGTACCCCTAAGAATTAAAAACAGGGACTTGAACAGGTATTTGTACACCAATATTCATAGCAGCATTATTCACAACAGCCAAAAGGCAGAAGCAACCTAAATGTCCATCAACAGATGAATGGATAAACAAAATGTGGTATATATGTACAATGGAATATTAGTTAGCCATAATAATTAATGATGTTCTGATATATGGTGCATCATGGATGAAACTTGAAGACATGATGTTGAATGAAATAAGCCAGACACAAAAGGGCAAATATTGTATGGTTTCACTTTTATGAAGTACCTAGAAAAAGGAAATTCACAGTGACAGCAAGTAGCTCACAGGCTATCAGGGACTGGTAACCTATATTTTAGTTTCTGACTCTATGAATTTGCATGCTCTAATTATTTCATATCAATGAGATCATACAGTATTTGTCCTTTTGTATCCAGTACGACCCCAAGTTTTTTGGCCTGAGCAACTGGAATTGCCTATTAGATATCCAGGCATTCATGGGAGAGGCCCAGGGTAGAGATATCCATTTGGAAATCTTCAGAGCATGGAGAGTATGCAATGTCATCAGACCAGATAAAATCACCTAAATGTAAGTAGAGACAGAGAAGCGATATGAGGGCTAAGCCCTGGGACACTCCCTTGTTGAGAGGTCAGGGAGGTTAGGAGGAACCAGCAAAGAAGCTGGAGAAGAAACAACCATCAAGGTAGCTGCCACTACATAGGAAAGTAAAGAAAATGCTTCAAGGAGGGAGTGATCAGCTGTGTAAAAGGGGCTCATTGATGGGACAGGAAATTTATTATTGGATTGAGCTATGTGGAGCTTTTAGCACATATTGCTATTTTACGTATCATTCTTTACATCTATTCTTTGACACTCCATGACACTCTGTTTTGTTCACTACTCCATCCCTAGTGTCTAGAACATGTCTGGTATATAGTAAGGGCTCAGTGCATCTTTTTCAATATTTCTCAATAAGTATTTCTTGAATTAAAAAAAAAATTGTGAATTGTGAAAAACTAGAAAAAGGAAATTTTGTTTCTTTGTTCAAAGACAATTTGTTTTTTTACATCTTGGCAGAGGAAGTAATGTGTATCTTTGGATTTTGAATTAGGTTCAAACTTTGGCAGGGGATTTAACTCACTAAGCTTTGGTTTCCCCTTCCATAAAAACAGATGGGTAATAATAAGATAATATTTGAGAATGTACCCAGAACTATACCCAGCACTCAATTGAGTAGTAGGTACTCAATAAATGTTTTGTAAAATGTGTACAGAAGAAACAGTGGCATGTAAACTTTTTCCAGATACATAAGTCATATGACATGGGAAGTTTCATTTATCTGAGAATTGATTCAGAAAAAAGGAAAATTTTTTTCCAACAAAAAAGAACTTCAGTGTGTCTCAATATGGGATAGGGGCCATAATATATTCAGATTGGTGTAACTATTGTGGTTGTTTCACAATACAATGTAATAGCTTTGAGGCCTTTTTTTTCCCCCCAAGGTACATTGTGTCTTATTGTAGATTCTATGGCTCAAGTATCATTACATCACAGTTTTAAAATGGATAGACTACGGAGGACTAACTTGAATCTTTCAGAAGGCTCCAGAGTTGGTAGAGCAAATGCCAAGGCTTGGAAAGATTCTGCAAATGAGTTGTGACCGAAGTGTTAACCTCAGAAGATTAACTGGGAAGTTTCTGAAGTATCTTGTAGGTTTGAAGTGGGTAAAGATTATGTTTTAAAGGAGACTGGCCTTTAACAGGGGAAAAATCTGTTGAGTGAGGAGGTTTAAAAGAGGTGGGATAATCAGCCAGAGTTCTGAGTTATTCTAGATTATCATTTAAGCAGCCTGGGTGTGGAGCCAAATTTCTCACGTTAATATTTCTTCTTTCTTGTCCAGGGTTAGGCACAACACACGTTTCGCATTTCTTTGTCTATTCAACAGACTCAACAGGCAACATATAACCTGCAGCTTCTTTGGACCTATTTGGTCATCATCTTTCCACTAGTAGGTGTGCAGAATCTATGACATTTTGGTATTGATGTAAGGGGGATGCCAAGATGGAATTTGAAGTCCTGCTTCTTTGGAAATTAATGCTCAAGGGCAGGTACTAGGCATTATAAGATGCTAAGAACTCGAAAGACAAATATTTATAGAAAACCTCCAAGGACAAAGTTTTCTGAATAGGGACAAAGGTTATATTAAGCATGCAGACTCTTCCTTTCTCTCTCCATAATACTTTTTCATCATGAAATGCGAGTTGTTATGGTGATGGGGGAGAGGGACTGATTCAGAGAGGGGGTTGAAATGTGGCAACAGGAGAAAGGGCTCGATGACTTTCGTAAATCTTAAAGTACCTTTGAGGTGACTCAATCACATTGTGGACTCCATTTTTGTACTTTGGTTTTACCAGGGGAATGACATCTCCCAAGTTATTATTATTACCTCATTTGTTTAGTACTTTTTAATTCCAGCATTGGTAACTTCTTGGTTATGTGTAGCATCTGGATAGTGGGAATTAAGTCACTAGCTGGGGCACTAAGAAGGAAGAGCAATCACAGGCTAGACAGCAGTTATCTTGGGATAATATGATGCAGAACTTAGAAAAGTGCTTTCCTGATGTTTCTGGTATTCTTATGATAAGAAACATATATATTAGAATTTTTATTCATTCATTGTCTGCTTCCTTCCATGAGCTGGGCACTGTATTGGGACTGGGTCTACAATAATGAACAGATGCAGTTCACGGGCATTGGGATGAATACATATTTAAGTAGTTGTAATGCAATGTAAGAATACAGACCATGCAATATAATTAGAGCAGTGTTTACCAAACCTTTCTGAACATGAGGATCATCTGGGCTGCTGGTTAAATATACAGATTACCAGACTCTGCCATGGAAATTCTGAGGTCCTGGAATCTGTTTTTTTTTTGTTTGTTTGTTTTGTTTTTTAGCAAAGATTATAGATGAGCTTTTTTTTTTTTTTTTTTAAATCATCATTTTATTGAGATATATTCACATACCACGCAGTCATACAAAACAAATTGTACTTTCGATTGTTTACAGTACCATTACATAGTTGTACATTCATCACCTAAATCAATCCCTGACACCTTCATTAGCACACACACAAAAATAACAAGAATAATAATTAGAGTGAAAAAGAGCAATTGAAGTAAAAAAGAACACTGGGTACCTTTGTCTGTCTGTTTCCCTCCCCTACTTTTCTACACATCCATCCATAAACTAGACAAAGTGGTGTTTGGTCCTTATGGCTTTCCCAATCCCCTTGTCACCCCTCATAAACTACATTTTTATACAACTGTCTTCGAGATTCATGGGTTCTGGGTTGTAGTTTGATAGTTTCAGGTATCCACCACCAGCTACCCCAATTCTTTAGAACCTAAAAAGGGTTGTCTAAAGTGTGCGTAAGAGTGCCCACCAGAGTGACCTCTCGGCTCCTTTTGGAATCTCTCTGCCACTGAAGCTTATTTCATTTCCTTTCACATCCCCCTTTTGGTCAAGAAGATGTTCTCCGTCCCACGGTGCCAGGTCTACATTCCTCCCTGGGAGTCATATTCCACGTTGCCAGGGAGATTCACTCCCCTGGGTGTCTGATCCCACGTAGGGGGGAGGGCAGTGATTTCACCTTTCAAGTTGGCTTAGCCAGAGAGAGAGGGCCACATATAGATGAGCTTTTACATCCAGAAAAGTCTGGAAAGCCCTGATGCGAAGGTCATGCCTAAGTGCTTTGAGAAACCAAAGGCTGGAGTTTACTCAGCTTGGAGAGTTAAAGATGCTTTTACAGAGGAGATGACAACTGAAGACAGGTGTGGGCACAGCAGGAAGTGCATCCTCCCCACTCTTGCACTCCAAGGTGTGGAAGCCTGAGCAAACACTGACCTATTTAAGGTGCTAAGAGCAATCAGACACTGTTGGAGCACAAAATTATACAAAGCGAAATAGCACGGAATAAGGCTGGATAGAGAGAGAGGGCTCAATTATGAGTATCCGGGAATGCCATACAAAGAAGTTTAGATTTTAGGAGGCTTTTTAAAGACTGTCTTGGCTTCTTATACTATTTATATTTACTGAAATTAATTCCTTTTATATTTTCTTTAAAAATATATTAAGGTGTATTACACAGGAACGAGAGACTTGTTTCCTTGGTTCTCAGCAAAAAATGTGTACACCACACTGCTGGAGCAGATGTGGTAACATTAAGTGAAGGCAATCAAAGTTAGGGGACCTTGATAGAGAGGGGGACCTCACAGAGAATGGGTTGGGAAAGACTGGAGCAGCCATCCCTCTGAGTCCTTCTCTGCTGAAACTGGAGAGAATTTTCTATTTTGTTTTTATAAGGCTGAGTGTCCCCTATATAAAACCAGATCTAAATGTTTAAGTACAAAATACTGAAACCCCGAAAAACTGTAAAAAATGTATATTCAATCACAAAGTATTAGGAATCCTCTCTATTAATCCAAAGGAATACTACATGCCCATATATCCTCTCCTCTGGGAAAGGCCTTCTCTGACTCTCCCCACTTTCCACTCAAGTTTAGGTACTTCTCTTCTGTGCTTCTGTAAAATCCTGAGCTTGTCTGGCCATACTGCATATACATATTATATGTTTATTTGTTTATATGTTTATTGCATAGCGTATGTTTATCTGTCTGCTTCCTTTATTTTACTGTCAACTCTTTGAAGACAAGGATGGTGATTTATCATTTTTGTATCCATAGGAATGAGCAAAGGCACATCGTAAGTGTTCAGTAAGTGTTTTATTGAGTGAAAGAGATTGAGAAAGAGAGAGCACTTCATTTATTGTCTGAAATAAATACCACGGTTACTACAAGGATTTTAAACTGCTCTGAACTGAATTTAAGAGTAAATAGCTTGCCTGCAACAATTTAGAAGCCAATATGCAATGTGGTTTAAAGCACAAAATATATTCCTGTTTTAGTACAAACTGAGTAATTTCATAGCTATAGTTACATTATATATAAATGCATATAAAGTGCATTTAAGCCACTCTGTTCAGTGAAAACTTATAAAGATATCATATATATTTTAAGAGAGGAAATTTCAGGTCAGAAGAAAACTAAAGTGAGAAAGTTAGAAACTTTCACTACTGACTCCTAGAAGCTTTAACTCAAAGTTGTTGTTTCACTAAGATTCATATGAAACATGTATTTTTAAAACTTCTAGAAAAGAAAGCTATTTCTTCTTATTTCACAAGCATCATTTTTCTTATATAAGATAGGAAAGGTTTAAAAATATTTTTCATTTCATCTTTAATTTGTTTTTTGCCCTGATTTTGTAGGCTGGCTCAGTATTCTGTGATTATTACATCAAGACAATGAAATATTTCAAAACAACTCTTTATTTTATAAAACAATTAGATTTGTGGAAAAATAACCCATATTTTCCTATTGTTGTGACACTTCAAATTTTCCTTTGAAAACTTTCTAGTAGCTTTTAATTTAAAATATGTTAAAATAATTTTATTTAGATAAAAACAATTGTACTACAATTATTACTTTAAAATAAAGTCCCAGGTTGAAAACTTATTTGGTTATTTATTACACATCAGGCTACAAAAAGAATTGATAATGGCAAAGAAATATCTTGCAGAATATGGACATATAGCATTCTATACAAGAACAATTTATATTAGAATCTGTTGTTACCCATTAAAATCTTAATTGAGTGGAGAATTGTACATCTGTCAAATGAAGTTTTGTGAAAAGATTAATGTCTTTTAGGAAAATAAGCAGAATTAATAAATAGAAAAAATAATTTAGAAAAAAATCAGCAAAAGTTCATTAACTATTTGGATACAGGCAATTTATCAAAGGAAGCATTTTTCTTTTTACAGATTATTTTGTATTTATGAAACGGAGGCAAAAGGTTGGCAGTCTTTAATTCCAGTTGTTGCGTCATCTTACTTAGAATCATGGACCGTTGCAGCAAAGAATTAATATGTGGGTCTGGGGTTCTCAGCCCTCATTGTACATCAGAATCACCTGAGCAGTGGTTTTTTTGTGTTTTTTTTTTACTTTTTATTTTGAAATAAATTCAAACTTACAGGACCGTTGCAAAAATAATACAAACCCCATAGACAGAACTCCAGCCTGCCCCAACCCCCCTCCACCGATACCCAGATCTACCAACTTTAATATTTTGTCACTTTTACCATTTCTTTCTTTCTCTCCCTCCCTCCCTATCATCCATCATCTACTGCTGTCTTCTGAACATATGAGAGCAAGTTGCACACATCCTTGAACAAATAAAATAATTCACATATACATTTCCTATGAACAAGAATATTCATTTATGTGATCACATTAAGTGTAGCTAAGAAATTCAAGAAATTTAACATTGATATAAAGCTTACATTCTATATTTCATTTTTTTCTCATGTCCTAATTGTGTCCTTTTGAGGCTTTTCTCCTCTGTTCTTAGATCTCATCCAGGATCATCTATGGCATTTAATTGTCATTATATATTTATGTCTTTTTCTTCAATGAGCAGTGGTTTTAAAAGCTCCCCAGGTGATTGTGATGTGCAGCCAGGCCTGAGAACCACTCATTATTCAGATGAGAAGTTTGAGGTTCAGAGAGAGGAAGAGACTTTCAGTTAGCACATATTATTGCCCACGTCCCCTGCTCCAGGCACTGGGCTGGTGACAGTTGGGTTCACCCAAGGCTGAGTAAACTGGAACTCAGATCTGATTTGAACTCATTGGGAAGCTTCACATCCTCCCCAGTTATAACCCTTTTCCTTGTATTTGGAAACTGCAAATCACAACAGCAATACGATAGCATTTTCCACTCTGGGACTGTTTTGGGAAACAATTTTTAATATGTTTAATTCAGCCTTCTATTTAGTATCACTTAATTTTCTCTAATTACAATCAAAGTAGAATGTAGTAATCATGAATCAAGCAAAGCTATTAATTTAGTTGGGAACAGGTGACTTAGTATCTTTATAATTACCCTCAATACCAGGAAATACCTGCTAAATCAAAATAGCAGAAAAGCCTTAAAATGCTATTTGTCTAAGGATGGGTGGGGAATCTCCAGTTTTCAATTTAATTTCATCTAGTTAGGAGACAAATCCAAAGAATTTATGCCTAAGGCCATGAAACTATAGCCTTATTTGAAAGCACAGGGTAAAATAGCAATGCCCTTCATTGCCTCCAGATAGCGATGTTGCTCCAAGAAACCACAGTTCAGGACCACAGCCGCAGGCGTGGAATTAGACTGGATCAGACGTTAGGGAGATAAAGAGGAATGGAATAACGTGGACTTTGTCCTGAAGGAGCTTACAGTCTAGTGGGAAAAACTCCTAATAGATCATTTCTATTAGTGAAATGATCCCACTAGTAGAGCATTTCAATATAAAGTGCTAAATACCTGCTGAGCATTTGGATGAGGAGCCGTGGAGCATTACCAAGCAAGTGTCCCTTAGGCTAGCCTGGGGGGCAGAGGCCACTTACTCCAGGGAGAGGTATCAGAGCAGCCTTGAACTTGTTTCAAGCAAACCAACATGCACAAATGCACAAAGGCATGAAACAGCAAGGTTTGATCCCAACTGACTTTAAATGTCGAAGCAGGTGGTGATGGGAGATGAGCGGATCATTTTTTTTACATTATTTTACCCTATGTGAGTGCCAATACGAGTATTTCTCCTTTCCTCTACTCCCTTATGTTTCTTTCTCTCTTTTACTGCGTCTCTCCCTTAACGAACTCCTTTAGAGAAGTTTTACTTTTTAACAAATTACATTTACCAATTCTTTGTTCAAAAAACAAATATAAGTATTTGCTCCCTTTAAAAACTTGGAAACAGAATTTTCTTACCTGATTTAAATGCTTCAAATGAAGTTTTAGTGGGGTTTGAAACCGTTTGTTTAAAATGGAAAAATGCAATTGGTTGACATATAAACGTACCAAAAATTTTGCGATAAAAATCTAACAAAATTGAAAAACAAACAACAAATGTAAGGAACATTTCCTATTTCTTTAAGGAAAAAATAATGAAGCCATTTTACGTAAGTAAAATTTAATCTTTATTTTATAATCCGTGATACTGAAAAGTTTTCTAACTCCCTCATTTTAAATTATTTTACATTTCTGGGTTGCATGGTCCTTTCTCGGTCAAACATCAATTTTTAAATTCTTACTCTTCTATCTCAAACACCTAAGTTCTCGCATTCTAACAGCAATACATTTTTACTGAAAATCCACAATTCATATAATCCACATTTGTCCAGGCTGAGAGAACTAATGGGGTTACAGTAACAGTAGCACCCTAGGTTTAACTGGCCCTTGTTTCCAACCGCAAATCGCCTTCTTGCTTGCTCTGCCCTGCCCGGAAGTGTTCCTGGAGGTTCTCGCCACGCGGCTGCAGGAGCTGCAGTGCCTCGTGTAACTGCTGGGCAGCCACTAGAGGGCAGCAGCTCCCTCGCAGTTCCTGACCCCAGCCGTGGGAGAGGAGGCTGCTATCAGGCATTCCTGAAGCAGCAAATTCTCCAAATCCTTCATGGCATCTAGAAACAGGGGACTATCCTTCCACACTCGGGGTTACACTTTGTCACCTGGTTTCATAGAGTCCAAGACTAATAGCTGATTGAAAGAGTGGGAAAAAAAAAAAAAAAGGCCCGTCCAGATGCGAGCTGGCAGCTAATAACTGGGCCGTCGTGTTCCACATTGAATAGACACAATTTTCACAGAATAACAACACTAATCAGACAAGGTCACTCTGACTATGGTGGTACCGGACAATAATCAGACCGTGCCATAATCACATCTGAACACAAACAGAGGCAAGGACATTAAACAACCATAAAAATAGCCAAACACCCGCTTTTCTAGATAACGTGAGCAACCCTAGGTCCGCATTCCTCCCGCTCCATTGAACCATCGAACTCTTCCCCCTTCTTGTCAGAACTCAATCCAGAACAAACTTTGCCCCAAACCAACCAGCACAAGCCCCCAATCTGCAATAAGTCACTCCCGATTCTTTCTTACCTAGACACCCCCAGACTTTCTAGTGTGCATTCTCTCTAGCTGCAGCAAGCTTAGAAACCCAACTTGATTTGGCAGTAGCCTTTGGCGGGCGGGCTTCAACGTGACGGAAATACTGCCGTCCTCTCCTGGCTTCTCTCCTTCCTCATTGCCTTCATCCCCCTTTCTTTCAAAAACATTCTCATGCAGACTGATGCCTGGTGGGTGGCTGGATTTTAGATATTATTTTTTCCTTGTTTTTCTGTATTTTCTAAAACTTTACAATGAACATGGATTACATTTGTAATAATGGAAAGAATTTTACCTTAAAAATAATAGTTCCTAAAAAGATGATTTTGACACACTACTCCAGTAGGAAGCTTTGAATACCCCTTTAACTGTTTCTCCTTGCTTCACATATTGAAATTAACTACTGTATGTGCTTGCTTCAGCAGCACATACGCTAAAATTGGGACCATACAGAGAAGATTAGCATGGCCAGTGCACAAAAATGACACGCAAATTCGTGAAGAGTAATTACTGTACCCTTTCTCTTTGTGTCAGTCTTCTATTCTTTCATTGCTCCTCACTCTTCTACTCTCAAAATGCTTCTTTTCTTGGCTCATGCACATATTTTTCACTTCTTTGATTCCATCCTTCCATTCGTTCCTCTGTAAGTTCTAATGTAGTGCCCGTGAGCTCTCAAATGGATACGAACTTGTGGCAGAGATGGCGGAGCCAACCGCTCATACACCATGTCCTCCTGCCCAGCTTGGCAGAAATCTCTATTTGATCACCAATCTCCTTCCCACTGATCGTGAATGGGACACAGAGTGCTGCTCCACACAGCACTTCTGGCAGCTACAACCAACCCCTGTGGGGCCGACCTTCTAGGTGAAAATGACTTGTCATCTTCTGACACAGGTAACAATCTCAAAATTCAAATTCTTCCCATTCATAGTTTGTGATCATGTCACCTAAATAGGATATTATTTACTCTTGAATAGTCTTTTTTTCTTTTTAAATTAGAGAAGTTGTGGGTTTACAGAGCAATCATGCAAAAAACACAGTATTCCCATACACCACCCTATCACCAACACTTGCACTGGTGTGGAAACTTTGTTACAATTGATGATAACACTCCTTTTGGTAATTCTACTGTTTTTTTAACAATAGTTACATTTGTTATAATTGAACTATTATTAAAGTAATATTATTACTCTTGTTTATAGTTTACGGAGGGGCATTTCCCCCCATATTCCCTACTTATTATTTTTTTCATGCATGTCTTTATTCTTTGGAAGGGTGATATTTATTTATTTATTATTTTTTTTAAATTCAGTTTTATTGAAATATATTCATAAACCATACAGTCATCCATTGTATACAATCAACTGTTCACAGTATGATCATATAGTTATGCGTTCATCACCACAATCTATTTCTGAACATTTTCCTTACAGCAGAAAGAATCAGAATAAGAATAAAAAATAAATGTGAAATGAGAATACCCAAACCATCCCCCCATCCCACCCTATTTGTCATTTAGTTTTTACTCCCATTTTTCTACTGATTTTTTTTCAATTTTTTAACTTTGTTTATCAAAAAATTAAAAACAAACAGGCAAACAACAACCAAAAAAAACCCCACAACATTTCAAACAAAGCAATGGATTAAGGAAAACAAATAACCTAAAATAACTACTTTGCTTCCAATATGTTCCTACCATACCCCAAGAAAATTAATAAACCATGTCCAAACAGGGGAGTAAGAAAAACAAATAATCTAAAATAACTACATTGCTTCCAACATGTTCCTACCATACCCCAAGAAAATTAACAACCCCTAAAAAAACAATGGAATAAGAGAAAAAAAAAAACCTAAAATAACTCTATTGCTTCCAACATGATCTTACTATATCCAAGAAAGTTTACAAACCATAATCATTCCTGAGCATTCCCATAACCTTGAGATTACCCTCCATAGTTTATCTGTTCTTATTAGATTATCATTCCCCCTCCACTAATTGGTATCTCTAGGTCCCCTACATTCTACAGTATAAAACATTGTACATTTTTCACAGAATTCACATTAGTGGTAACATACAATATCTCTCTTTTTGTGCCTGGCTTATTTTGCTCAGCATTATGTCTTTTTTTTTTTTTTTTTTTTAATCTTCATTTTATTGAGATATATTCATATACCACGCAGTCATACAAAACAAATCGTACTTTTGATTGTTCACAGTACCATTACATAGTTGTACATTCATCACCTAAATCAATCCCTGACACCTTCATTAGCACACACAGAAGAATAACAAGAATAATAATTAGAGTGAAAAAGAGCAATTGAAGTAAAAAAGAACATTGGGTACCTTTGTCTGTTTGTTTCCTTCCCCTATTTTTCTACTCATCCATCCATAAACTAGACAAAGTGGAGTGTGGTCCTTATGGCTTTCCCAATCCCCTTGTCACCCCTCATAAACTACATTTTTATACAACTGTCTTCGAGATTCATGGGTTCTGGGTTGTAGTTGATAGTTTCAGGTATCCACCACCAGCTACCCCAATTCTTTAGAACCTAAAAAGGGTTGTCTAAAGTGTGCGTAAGAGTGCCCACCAGAGTGACCTCTCGGCTCCTTTTGGATTCTCTCTGCCACTGAAGCTTATTTCATTTCCTTTCACATCCCCCTTTTGGTCAAGAAGATGTTCTCCGTCCCACGATGCCAGGTCTACATTCCTCCCCGGGAGTCATATTCCACGTTGCCAGGGAGATTCACTCCCCTGGGTGTCTGATCCCACGTAGGGGGAAGGGCAGTGATTTCACCTTTCAAGTTGGCTTAGCTAGAGAGACAGGGCCACATCTGAGCAACAAAGAGGCATTCGGGAGGAGGCTCTTAGGCACAACCATAGGGAGGCCTAGCCTCTCCTTTGCAGCAACCGTCTTCCCAAGGGTAAAACCTGTGGTAGAGGGCCCAACCCATCAAACCACCAGTCCCCTATGTCTGTGGTCATGTTAGCAACCATGGAGGTGGGGTAGGCGAATACCCCTGCATTCTCCACAGGCTCCTCAAGGGGGCACTATATCTTTTTTTTTCCTTGTTTTTTTTTTTTTTTTTTTAACTTTCCCTTCTTTTTTAAATCAACTGTATGAAAAAAAAGTTAAAAAGAAAACAAACATATAATAAAAGAACATTTCAAAGAGACCATAACAAGGGAGTAAGAAAAAGACAACTAACCTAAGATAACTGCTTAACTTCCAACATGTTCCTACTTTACCCCAAGAGAGTTACCTAATATAGCAACATTTCTGTGAACTTGCTCCTACTATATCCATCAGAAATTAACAGACCATAGTCATTCCTGGGCATCCCCAGAATGATAAATAGCTTATCTGTTCTTCTTGGATTATTGTTCCCGGAAGGGTGATATTTAAACTATTTAGATTAGAAGAAGAAACTTGTTCCTTTTTCTTACTTTCTAAATTCACTATAATTAGTAGCATGTAAGAATTGCTAATTACAAATAGATGTATCTTATTTAACATAATAAGACTACCATATAAGAATAAACTGTTTTTTTTCTTTAAAATGTCTTTTAATTCAGAAATTTTACTTATTCAGGGTACTGTTTTTTCAATTAATCTCAACCAATGAGTTTTTTTTAGTGCTCTTAAAACCACAATTAATATTTCAGAGGCATATCTCACAAATATGCACATCCTTTTTTTATGTTTGTCTAAATAAAGCTGAATTGAAGCTTTTGTAAGGTGTTAAAAATTTGGTTCTGAAAAATACATTTCCCAGACTAGCTCAAAAGAACACACAGGAAGCATTTAAATTTTCAGCCTAGAACTCCCTTTCTTCCATACAATGTGACTATCAGAAGCAATTCTGTTTTCAGTGTCTTCATGCGCCTACTGGCATCTGATTTTTTATCACTGAAAAGCTTATCAATTCTCAGTGTGGGGGTCCAGGTGAAAATCTTTGCAAGTTCAAAGAAAGCAAAATTATTGTAAATAAAAGATTGTGGACGCAAATGGAAAAATATTAATAATTTCCTATGGAAAATAAGATCAGTGTTCCAAGGCTATAATTACATTCCTGGGGTACATCTGTATTCTGATCAAGGGCCTAAAAGTTTTTTGGTAGCTAGAGGAAGGGAAAAAACCACACACAACGGTTTTGCCTTTTCTTTTCATTCATTGATAATTATATACCTCTTTGTAATTTTGTATATAACAGTGAATATTTATTGCAGGTTTTCTATATGTCATCTCTCTATTAAGAGTTTCATCTGAATTAACTTCTTTATTCTTTAAACAACCCTAGGGTATAAATTTTATTCTTATCCTCATTTTAAAAATGTGGAAACCAAGTTACAGAGAGATTAATAAATTACCCAAATCACCCATCTAAATAAGTGGTAAAGCTAATATTGAACCCTGGGAGTCTTGTTCTCACGGCAGTTACCCCTACTTCCCTAGCCAAAAAGCGGGCACATGATCCAAGCTGGGCAAATTGAACAGTCCTTCCCTGTAATTTGTGTCTTCAGCTAAGGGGAAAAAGACTGCCAATATTTGGAGTCTGTGCATCCCAGTGGAGACAGTTCCTAACCAGACCACGTGTGCCACAAGCTTTTTCTGTACCTCTTGTGCCTGGCCCTCCAGTTTTGACCTGTGTCCAACTTGTGTCTAACCCTAACCCTGCTTTCCCAGCCTTCCGATGGATGCTATGAGCTCATGACAGCCTTCCAACAATGTCCCTTCTGCTCGAGTTGCTGGAATCAGTATCTGTTTCTTGCAACCTACAAACCCTAATAGATGCTTTTGGAAGTTATGGATGATGCCTGCAATTTTTTTAATTTCTCTGTGCCTCATTAGTGCTGTACACATGGGAGGTACTTAGCCATATTTACGGGGCTGGCTCTGAAGCCAGCTGCCTGAATTTCAGACCAGCTCTAACTCTTACTAATTTCTTATTTATTAAACAGGGACAATAAAAGTACCTCCCTCAGAAGATTGTGCGGGGATTAAATGAGATAAATGTATAAAGTGCTTGGAAGGGTTCATGGCATACACTAAGCACCCAATAAATATTAGCTATTATTATTATTATTGTCATCATTTCCAGATCAATTATTCCAATTATACATGCAATATATGGTAATAATTTTACTTTAACATTAAACTTTAATCCTCCATATACAAGTCCTACTACATAGTTAAGTAAAGTGTTAATTTAATTCAAAAATCTTTTCCAGGGAGAAAATTTCCCCATAAGCCTATATTTATGAAAAGTGCACTTTGATATCTGTAAAAAGAATGAAATATCTCTTTTTATTTTAACTACTGCCTGAGAGGCAATACTATGAATATGTTGATTTTTCATGCAGTAGGAGAATGGATATGATAAAAATCTTTTAATAAATCTTCATTCACCCTGAGAAGATAATCTTGAAATCTTTACAATTAAAGCCACCTCAGCTTATTTGCATAATTAAAAAAGTTTTAAATATATTTTCTTGTTCTAGTTTGCTAATGCTGCAGAATGCAAAACACCAGAGATGGACTGGCTTTTATAAAAAGGGGGTTTATTTGGCTACACAGTTACAGTCTTAAGGCCATAAAGTGTCCAAGGTAACACATCAGTAATCAAGTACCTTCACTGGAGGATGGCAAATGGTGTCCGGAAAACCTCTGTTAGCTGGGAAGGCACGTGGTTGGCGTCTGCTCCAAAGTTCTGGTTTCAAAATGGCTTTCTCCCAGGACATTCCTCTCTAGCAAGCTTGCTCTTCTTCAAAATGTCACTCACAGCTGCACTCCCGTCAGTCTCTTTGAGTCAGCATGTTTTATATGGCTGCACTGATCAAGGCCCACCCTGAATGGGTGGGGTCACACCTCCATGGGAGTATCCCACCAAAGTCACCACCCACAGCTGGGTGGGGCACATTCCAAGCAAATCTAACCAGCACCAAAACGTCTGTCCCACAAGACCACAAAGATAATGGCATTTGGGGGACACAATACATTCAAACTGGCACACTGCTCAAGACAGTTCATAGTATTTTTTTTTTTCCTCTGAGAAGGAGGTTGAGTTCATCGTGGACTTTTTTTGGTGTAGCTATAGTGAGTAGGAGTGATTGTCAGCCTTGTGAATTAGCTAAGTGAGAAACATATTAAATTATTTTTTTCTACTGACCTGAATTATCCTAATTGGCTCTATCAAACTCACCAGATAAATATTCAGCCCTCAAATTGGCTTCCCTATTTATTAAATCAAAGTATATATTAGTACATGGTTTCTATTTAAAAATACGATTCCATCTAAAATAAAGACAGCTGTCTGTTAAACAGTACACCATCAAAATTAAGTTTCCCTGTATGCAATTGCTTGAAAAATAAAGTCTAAAGTTTCAATTATTTTCCTTTTTTTCAGAGAGGGTAAAGGACATTCCATTTTTTTAAAAAAAGTATTTTACTAAGTAAAGATAAATGGAACTGCCAAAAACTTTAAAGGATAAAGTAAAAAATATTAAGGAATCATATCCTTTCGCTTATTGTTACCAAACATTAATAAACCTACTAAGCTTAAAATGTATTTGTATTTTTCAAAACTGAGTCATTTCCCCCTATACTGTGAGCTCTCTGAGGGTAGCAGAGTGTCTTATCTTTGTATCTCCAGTGTTCCAAGAATTTTCCAGAAAACTAGAGTTTTCCAATATTTTCTGGAATGTGTTGTTTTTTGTTTTTTTGAAATTTTTGTTTGTGAAGATTATGATAGTCCTCAAAAGGACTATCATTTATAGATTTGCAAGAGAAGATTAATGTATCTTAGTGTGTTGGTGGTTACATATATATACATATAGGTATGTATATGCAATATGTGTATATACAGTGATGTTTTAGAAATAAATTCAGTAGAGCAGGGCTTTCTAGCTTTTTTTATGGCATAGCATACAAAGAAAGTTGCACATTGGGGTAAACAGACAAGGCTACTCACAGCCAAAGCAACAGACCGGGGTACTGGGAGCCCCATAACCCTAAGGGCTGTAGCCTGCAGTGGTGTGCTGGAGCCAACTCCTGCTGGCTCCTGAGAGACAATTGTCCTGAGAGATGTCTCTTCCCAACCCTGTACTCGATGACATCTTTTTGGTAGCTTAAAATCATCCTTGGTGGGAGTATTTACACTATGAAAAAATGGAAATTGGCAAATGCTACAAATCAGAGCTTTTTTTAACGGGAGAGCTGATTGTTAAACATTTACCTGCACCCCACTGACTCAAGGGAGAATTTTAGATTTTTGTCCAAAGACCTTACAAGTGAATCTTAGAGGTTCACAAGTCCCATACTCTCAGACAGCACGGCCAATCGCCTTCTTAGTTCTCTACCCCTTAAATATGAATAGGTGAGAAAGAAAGTTCACAGTGTGAAAGACAGAGGCCAAAACAAATAAACAGAACAAAGAAATTCAGAGCTATGGAGACAGTACAAGGAGCAAAAAATAACACAAAAAATAAAACTTCATTAAAAACATTCTCAGGGAAGATATGCACTCATGAAATAATAAAGAGCCCTTGGAAAAGGAAAATATTATAGCTGGAGCAAAATCTTTAATAAATGAACTGGAAGATGAAGTTGAGCAATCTTCCAGAAAGAAAAACAAAAAGAAAGATGGAAACTGGAGAGGAAGAAAAAATAAAAAAAGAAAATGAGGATAATTAGAGGATCACTGCAGGACTTGCAGTGTCTACCTAAACTGTTACCTCTTCAAGGGCAGGAATTTTTGTATGTTTTTTTCATTCCCTGGAACAAAACCAGACACATAGTAGGTCTTCAATAAATATTTTTTGAATGAATGGCTTTAAAGAAATAAAGAAACAATGAAAACAAAAAGGAGCAAATTATAAAACAATACAACACAAGGAAATTCCCCAGCACTGAAGGAAATTAATTTCCAGAATGAAAGGATCCATTCAGCAGAAGGTTTGGGGAACGACCCATACCAAGTTGCATTATTGTGAAACTTCAGAACACCACAGAAAGAGAGTTCAATCACCTAGAAAGAAGATAAAAACAGGTCACATATAAAAGATCAAGGGTCAGAGTAGCTTTGAACTTGCCAATAGCAAAGCTGGAAACCTATTAGACACCAAATAGGAGTCCTTATCATGTGATTTTTAAAATACATTCTTTCAAATGCCCAATGATAGATAGAAATGCACTTCATTCATGCCCAATGACAGAGAGCAATCTATTATCATGCAAGATTAGTCCCTGATTACTAGTACATATATGAACTTAATTATTTCAAAATATTGCCATTCAAGATGATTAGAAAGGCAAGCTTATATCTAATGTTCCATGGCTTCATATAACCCCCCTAGAGCTAAATGAAAATGAATCCCATTTGCTATTCGGTCTGTTTTGTGTGCCCTCATTGCATGCAATTGCAGCAAGTAGAAATTGGAAGCAAGAGGTAGAAATTATATAACACAAAAAGTGGTACTCAAATGTCCCCCAACAACCTAAAAATTAATGCTTACCTCTGGCTACTATTCATATGGTGACCAAGGTTTGTGATAGTGGTACAAGACTCTGTGTGGCTGTATTGTTGATTTTTTAAAATTTTTATTCGTTTTTAAAATTGTGAACTTTAACATATATACATTAACAGTGATAACTTTCAAAGTACAATTTAACAAGTAGTTAGGAAATTTCAAAGTATGTCATGGGTCATAGTTCCACAACTTCAGCTATTTCCATTATTGTAAAATATAACATACGCACAGAAAGGTGTTAACTTTCTATGTACAGCTCAATAAGCACTTATACAGGTAATTTCAAATATTGTTATGGGTTACAGTTCTAGTTTCAGTTCTTTTCTTATGCAATATAGGGTATATACAGAGAGGTAAAGACTTTCAAAGCACAATTCAAGAAGTAGCTATAGAGCAAACTTCAAAAGATGTTATAGGCTACAGTTCCACCATGTCATTTACCTCCTTCCAGCTATTCCAACACCCCATATCTAAAAATATATGTATATATTTATATGAAGTTTCAGTTTTCATAGACCTTTGTTAAATCTTATCTTGTCTGTTGCTACCCCTTCCTCTCACTTAATCCCTTTCTCCATCTTCAGGGGTGTCTAGGCTGTGAGCACCCTAACTTGTTCATATTGAAAGGGGGTGTCTACCGGATGGGGAATGGGGCTGCATCTGATTGTTGTTCTTCAAAAGGCTATTGCCTCTGGGTTTTAGGACTTGTCTGCTGCGCCAGTTTGAATGTATTATGGCCCCTAAAACACCATTATCTTTGATGCAATCTTGCATGGGCAGATGTATTAGTGTTGATTAGATTGTAATTCTTTGATTGAGTGTTTCCATGGAGATGCGACCCACCCAACTGTAGGTGATAACTCTGATTAGATAATTTCCATGGAGGTGGTGCCCTGTCCACTCAGTGTGGGCTTTGATTAGCTTACTAGAGTGTTATATAAGCTCAGACAGAAGGAGTGAGCTTGCTACAGCCAAGAGGGACACTTTGAAGAATGCACAGGAGCTGAGAGAGAAGCTGAAGCTTACAGAGACATTTTGGAGATGGCCTTTGAAAGCAGACTTTTGCTCCGGAGAAGCTAAGAGAGGACAAACACCCCAAAAGCAACTAAGAGTGACATTTTTGAGGAGCTGCAGCCTAGAGAGGAACATCCTGGGAGAAAGCCATTTTGAAACCAGTACTCTGGAGCAGTCGCCAGCCACGTGCCTTCACAGTTAACAGAGGTTTTCTAGATGCCATTGGCCATCTTTCAGTGAAGCTAATCCATTTCTGGTATTTTGCTTAATAGCATCATTAGCAAACCAGAACATCTGGCAGAGGAACACTCTGGTGGATTTAAGTTTCTGAGAAATAAAACTTAGTGAGTGAATATTTTATAGAATCTCAGGTAGGGACCTAGGTGTTTGGGGACTACTTTTGGTAAGAGCATGGCATGCTGTGGCCATTTGGGATGTCTAGCTGGAGCTTGCATAAAAGAAATCTCCAGGATAGCCTCTCAACTCTATTTGGGATGTCTCAGCCACTGTGACCTCAGCTTGTTGCCTTTCTTTTTTACCCCTTTTGGTCAAGTAGGCATTTTCAATCCCTTGCTGCCAGGGCCAGGCTCATTCTTGTGACTCATGTCCCACATCACCAAGGAGATTCATTCCTCTGGGAGTCATGTCCGTCATGGGGGGGGGGGCGGTTAATGAATTTTTTGCTGAATTGGGATTAGAGAGAGAAAGACCACAACTGAACAACAAAAGAGGTTCCCTGGAGGTGCCTCTTAGGCATAATTATAGGAGGGCTCAGCCTCCCATTTACAACCCTAAGTTTCACAAGAGCAAGCCTCAAGTCGAGGGCTTGATTTGTTAAGTAGTGGGTTCCTAACTTCACTTAATATATACTCTATCCCAAGATAAATGGTCAATTTCCTACATTATGTTCACTTAGTTGTACAATCATCATCACTCCCAACTTTAAATAATTAAGATAAGAGCCCTTATCAGCTGCTAATTATTTATCCCTTGTATTAGGGTAGTGTTATTAAGGTATTCCTATTAAATATAGTCTTTAATATGTAATGGGTAGTTTTTCCATATACCACTCTGTTGTTAACCCTCTGCACCAGTGTCATACCATATAAGTATATCATGCCAACACTTATTTAGATTTCTGGTGCTACTCTGTGGGTTACACGCCTTTAAACAACCATTTACGAACATGTTCACCTTCAATGTGTCACTGATACCTATAATCCCATTAACCAACCATAGTCACACCTGTCCATTCCCATACCATTAAGTTCACCCTATTATATCTGTACATATTAGCTTATCATTTATTATTTTCCCTTCACCAGCTTCTATCTATCTCTATGTCCCCTATATTCTACATTATAAGACACTTATTTTACATTTTTCTTGGAGTTCACATTAGTGGTAACATACAATATCTCCCCATTTGTGTCTGGCTTATTTCACTCAGCATTATGTCTTCAAGGTTCATCCATGTTGTCATATGTTTCATGACCTCGTTCTTTCTTACTGCTGTGTAGTATTCCATTGTATGTATATACCACATTTTGTTTATACATTTACCTGTTGAAGGACATTTGGATTGTTTCCATCTCTTGGCAATTGTGAACAAGGCTGCTATGAATATTGGTGTGCAAATATCTGTTCGTGTTACTGCTTTCAGATCTTCTGGGTATATACTGAGAAGTGACATTGCTGGATCATAAGGTAACTCGATATCTAGTTTTCTGAGGAACCACCAAACCATCTTCCAGAGTAGCTATACCGTTATACAGTCCCATCATCAATGAATAAGAGTTCCAGTTTCTCCACATCCTTTCCAGCATTTGTAGTTTCCTATTTGTTTAATGGCAGCCATTCTTATTGGTGTGAGATGATATCTCATTGAGGTCTTGATTTGCATCTCCCTAATAGCTAGTGAAGATGAGCATTTTTTTCATGTGTTTTTTAGCCATTTGTATTTCCTTTTTGGAGAAATGTTTTCATATTTTTGCCTGTTTTATAATTGGACCATATGTACCATTGTCATTGAGTTGTAGGATTTCTTTATATTTGCAAGATATCAGTCTCTTATCAGACACATGGTTTCCAAATATTTTCTCCCATTGCATTGGCTGCCTCTTCACCTTTTTGAGAAATTCCTTTGAGGTACAGAAGCTTTTGATTTTGAGGAGTTCCCATTTAACTATTTTTTCTTTCATTGCTTGTGCTTTGGGTGTAAGATCTAAAAGTGACCTCCTAATACTAGGTCTTGAAGATGTTTCCCTACATTATCTTCTAGGAGTTTTATGGTACTGTCTCTTATATTAAAGTCTTTGATCCACTGTGAGTTAATTTTTGTATAGGGTATAAGGTAGGGGTCCTCTTTCATTCTTTTGGAAATGGATATCCAGTTCTCCCAGCCCCATTTGTTGAAAAGACTCTTATGTCACAATTCAGTGGATTTGAGGGCCTTATCAAAAATCAGTTGACTATAGATCTGAGGGTCTATTTCTGAACTCTCAATTTGATTCCATTGATCAATATGTCCATCTTTGTGCCAATACCATGCTGTTTTGACTACTGTGGATTTATAGTAGGCTTCAAAGTCAGAAAGTTTAAGTCCTCCCATTTCATTTAGCTTTTTTAAGGATGTTTTTAGCAATTCACGGTCCCTTTCCATTCCAAATAAAGTTGATAGCTAGCTTTTCCAAGTCTTCAGAGTAGGTTGTTGGAGTGTTGATTGGAATTGCATTGAATCTGTAGATCAGTTTGGGTAGGACTGACATCTTAATGTTTAGCCTTCCCATCTATGAACATATCTTTCCATCTCTTTGGGTCCCTTTTTATTTCTTTTAGTAAATTTATGTAATTGTCTGTGTAGAGGTCTTTTACATCCTTGGTTAAATTTATTCCTAGGTACTTGAATTTTTTTAGTTTCTGTTGTGAATGGAATCTTTTTCTTGAATGTCTCTTCAGTTAGGTCATTTCTAGTGTATAGGAACACTACTGACTTATGTGCATTAAACTTGTATCTTTCCACTTTGCTGAATTTGTTTATTAGCTCAGGAAGTTGTGTCATTGATTTCTCAGGGTTTTCCAAATATAAGATCATATCATCTGCAAATTATGACAGTTTTACTTCTTCCTTTCCAATTTGGATGCCTTTTATTTGTTTCCCTTGCCGGATTGCTCTGGCTAGCACTTCTAGCGCAATGTTGAATAATAGTGGAGACAGTGGGTATGCTTGTCTCACTCCTGATCTTAGAGGGAAGGTTTTCAGTCTCTCACCATTGAGTGCTATGCAGGCTGTGAATTTTTCATATATGCCCTTTATCATATTGAGGAAGTTTCCTTCAATTCCTACCTTTTGAAGCATTTTTATCAAAAAAGGATGCTGAATATCTCTGAGCCACCTGAAACTCAGAGCTAGAGCTCGGCAGATATGAATGTCAGTATTAGTGCATACAGCCACTGTCCAAAAAAAAAAAAAAAAAAAAATCTGACAAAGAGCCCAGACTTCAATTAGTGATATGAATGAAGCAGGTCTGGTTAAGACCAGGGCAAGCCAGGCCAAAGGGTAAAGGTTGAAACTGATTGTGTTTTAAAACTTCAATTTCCATATGAGACCAAGGGAAGAGATATCTATTTGGTACAGGATCTAAATTTTCTAAACGGTACAGCTCTACAGTCAATTTGTTCAAACACCACAATTGCATGGAACTTTGAATAGGAAGTGAGATACGGTAGGTTAGTATAGGCTGGAGTGAAATAGTGACACATCCCAGAGTAATTTGGGCAGATAATAAAAAATATATTTATAGCCTCCCCCTCCCCAGCCCTGAGGATCTGGGGGAAGGTACGGATGTGTTGGACATCCTCACCTGGACTGGTGTTGATGTTGTCACAAACATTGGGACTGGTGGTTTGATGTGCTGAGCCCTCGATCATGGGACTTGCCCTTATGAAGCTCGTTACTGCAAAGGAGAGTCTAAACTTGCATGTAATGGTGCCTAAGAGTCTCCCCCTGAGTACCTCTTTGTTGCTCAGATGTGGCCTTCTCTCTCTCTAACTGAGCCATCTCGACAGGTGAACTCGCTGCCCTCCCCCCTACGTGGGACCCGACTCCCAGGGGTGTAAATCTCCCTGGCAATGCAGAATATGACTCCCGGGGATGAAGGTGGACCCGGCATTGTGGGACTGAGAGTATCTTGTTGACCAAAAGGGGGATGCAAAATGAGATGAAATAGTTTCAGTGGCTGAGAGATTTCAAATGGAGTTGAGAGGTCACTCTGGTGGACATTCTTATGCATTATATAGATAACACGTCTTAGGTTTTAATATATTGGAATAGCTAGAAGTAAATACCTGAAACTACCAAACTCCAACCCAGCAGTCTGGACTCCTGAAGAGAATTATATAATAATGTAGATTACAAGGGGTGACAGTGTGATTGTGAAGACCTTGTGGATCACACCCCTTTTATCTAGTGTATGGATGAGTAGAAAAATGGGGATAAAAACTAAAGGACAAATGGGGTGGGATGGGGGGATGATTTGGGTGTTGTTTTTTCACTTTTATTTTTTATTCTTGTTCTGGTTCTTTCTGATGTAAGGAAAATGTTCAGAGATAGATTGTGGTGATGAACGCGTAACTGTTATCATACTGTGGACAGTGGATTGTATACCATGGATGATTGTATGGTGTGTGAATGTATTTCAATAAAACTGAATTTAATAAAAAAATTATTTAGGTAATGGAACAAAATTTTGGTAAAACAGTAATTTTAATAGGCCCTGAATAAAAGAAAATCTCATTCTGTAAAAAAAAAAAAAAAAAGAAAGAAAGGATGCTGAATTTTGTCGAATGCTGTTTCAGCATCTATTGAGATGATCATTTGATTTTTCTCTTTTGATTTGTTAATGTGTTCTATTACACTGATTAAATTTCTTATGTTGAGCCACTCTTGCATGCCAGGAATGAAACCCACATGGTCGTGGTGCATAATTCTTTTAATGTGCCTTTGGATTTGATTTGCAAGTACTTTGTTGAGAATTTTTGCCTCTATATCCATTAGGGAGATTGGCCTATAGTTTTCCTTTCTTGTAGTATCTTTATCTGGTTTTGGTATTAGAGTGAAATTAGCTTTATAAAATGAGTTAGGTAGTGTTCCCTTTCTTAATTTTTTTGAAAGAGTTTGAACAGGAATGGTGTCAGTTCTTTTTGGAAAGTTTGGTAAAATTCCCCTGTGAAGCCATCTTGCTCTGGGCTTTAATTTGTAGGAAGCTTTTTGATGACTGTTTGGATCCCTTTACTTGTGACTGGTTTGTTGAGGTCTTCTATTTCCTCTAAATTGTCTAGTTCGTTGGTGTACAGTTGTTCATAGTATCCTTTTAGGATTTTTAAAATTTCTTTGGGATCCACAGTAATGTCCCCCCTCTCATCATTATTTTGTTTATTTGGGTCTTTTTTCTTTTTTACTTTGTCAGTCTAGCTAAGGTTTTGTCAATCTTGTTGATCTTCTCAAAGAACCAACTTTTGGTTTTACTTATTCTATTTTTATTTTTATTTTATTTTTTGTTCTCCATGTCATTTATTTCTGCTTTAATCCTTGTTTTTTTCTTTTCTTCTACTTGATTTAGGATTAGTTTGCTGATCATTTTCTAGCTTCTTCAGTTGTTTCATCAGTTCTTTGATTTTTAGCTTTCTTCCTTTTTAATGTGTGTACTTAGAGCTATAAACTTCCTCCTCAATTCCACCTTCTCTGCATTCCATAAGTTTTCATATATTGTGTTCTTGTTTCATTCGCCTGTTGCCTCTAGGCTGTGCACACCACAGGCTTCCATGGAGGAAGAGTGGATACCGTCACAAGCCCACCAAATCCCATAGTCCCTCTAGGAAGCTCTTGGCCATGGGGCTGCGAAGGGTCATCTCCCCAGCCAATGCAAAAATGGCTTCACGAGGCATGGAAAGCTGTCCCCCTTCCACGCTTGTATGCCTGCTCCAACCGCCAGTCCCTGGCACAGGGACTCTTGGCCATGAGTCTGCAAAAGGTTATCACCCAAGCCAAGTGCTAAGGAGGGTGCCTGGGTGTGAAAGGCTGCTTTCCTCTGTGCTTGTCAGCCAGCTCCAACCACCAGTTCCCCAGCAGCCTTCCAGGCCAAATGCTCACCACTCTTAAACACAGTCTCTTGGCTTCCCCAAGTACACACTCACTGTGGGTGCAGAAGTCCCTGCCCAACTGGTGAAACACTGGAACTGTTGTTCTGGAGCACTTTCTGTCCTGTATTTAGTGTTTTTTACAGAGGAGAATTTTGCTCTGTCTCTCCCAATCTGCCGTCTTCCTGGAAGTCCACTGGATTTTTGATTTTTGAATGTCTGGACCCTTTTAGCTGTTATAGAAACTAATTCAATCTAGTTTAAGCAATAAAAAGAATGCATAGGGTCCCAAAAATGGGAAGTTCAACAGATGAGCCCTACTTCAAGCAAACTGGATCTAAGAATGGAAATCAAATCATTAGATCTCCCCTGCTGCCTTTCTCTTTGCCTCTCTTCCTCTTGGTTCTGCTTTTCTCTGTGTGACTTCTTTTTCAGGCAGGCTGTTTCCATATGGTAGCAAAGATGGCCACAAAACAGTTCCAGGTGTGTATTATCCTCACAGCTAAATATTCCAGAGAAAAGAGTGCAAGTCTGGCTGCTCCAGCATTTGCATCAGTCTTCAAAAAGGATCTGGGTTATGCCACTTGCTGCCTCCTGGACCAATCATGTGTCTAGAGGAATTAGATAATCTGATTGAGTAGCCTGGTTTATTAACCCACCCCTGTGTCAGAGAAAGGAGGGCTATGTAATTGACAGGCCAACCAGAATCTCTGGGAGAGAGAGAGCTTTCAAAAAGAAAGGATAGTTGACGGTAATATATTAATACTCTTTCATAAACAATAACAGGTGTACCACACCAATACTATGGGTCAATAATAATATGGGGCATAAGGCATATGGGAGGATTAGGGCTTTTTTAATTTTTGTTTCTCTTCTGGAGTGATGAAACTGTTCTAAATTTGATCATGGAGCTGTATACACAACTATGTGATGATACTGTGAGCCAGTGATTGTATACTTCAGATGGTTTCTATGCTGTGTGAATATATCTCAATAAAATTGCATTTTTTTAAAAAAAGAAAGGATCAGAGAAGACTCCCCTATAAGAAGTAACAGATGAACACTTACATCAGACGTTCCCTAGGAGTCAAAATTCTTCATACTACAGGAGACTAAATAAAATGTAAGGTTTTAAGAAGAACATACTTGAGAAAATTGTTACCTTGAAGTGATGGATGGCTTAATTAGGTATAACGTGCAAACACCTTGGTTTCCAGGAGATATGTAAATGATTTTCTCTTATTTTTAATTTGTTAGTAAATGATGCCAGATTTCCAGCTTGAAACTGAAGCCACATCTTTATCCGTAGAACAATTTCATAGCAAGAGGCACATCTTAGAGATGAATACAAATCTTCTCAAATTTTCTTACTGAAATGTATACCAACATTGTACCTAATTTGCTGGTCAAGATATTCCTACAACTCTGGGTGCTTGAAAACTGAGTGGAACCACTCTTCTTGTTTTTAAAACAGTTCACTTGTTGGACTTCAGTATAGCTCCAAGATATAATCTGATTTTAAAAAATTCTATTTAACATGCATAGTATAATATTTCCTTGTGTCTATCAAAACCTGCCTGGTTCCCTACTTCTATATCCCATCTCTCCTCAAATATACCATCTGGAGACGAATTCCTACCCTGGCCCCTGAAACAAATCTTAGCCTCTGGAAGGCACTCATACCCATCACCCGGAGACTTGGTGTACAAAGTTATACTTCCTACTAGACCAGCTCTGAACTCATGTTCCAATAACTAGGCTTCTGGTTTGTCTCTAAGACCATTCTTTCTGGTAATCTGTTCTTATAACTACATCCCTTCCTGACTCCTGTGCCTGAATCTTTGACTTAGCACCTGATCAGAACTGCGCTCAGTCTTTTCTACAGACAGGGACTAGCTTCAGTGCCATGCAACCTGTGTAGTCACTACAGGACCCCAAGCTCAGAAGGGCTCTGAGCTTGGTTGAATACTGCTATTCAATAATTTTCAATAATTTTCAGTAATTTTTAATAATAATTTTTGAATAAAATTTGAACATTTTTGTTTTCACTGCACCCCACAAATTACATCTACTGATATCTACAGATGTTCATGCATACACATCTATCGAGATATATACATTAAGATAATATTGTTCATACAGTATTATGTCCTACTTTTCCACCTTATATTTAATTTGTAGGCATTATTCTGTGTCATTAAAATACTTTATAGATGTTATTTTTAATCTTTTTTAACCTATTTTTTTCCTTTGTTAGAGAAGTTATGGGTTTATAGAACAATCATGCATGAAATAAAAATATGGAATGCATCACAAATTTGTGTGTCATCCTGTGATGGGCCATGCTAATCTTCTCTGTATGGTTCCAATTTTATTGTATGTGCTACTGAAGCAAGCACTTAGATGTTATTTTTAATACTTGCAAAATATTTCATCATATGGAGACATGACTACTTGTGTCCCTATTTTTAGCAACTGGACAGTTTACAATTTTGTACTGTAATAAAAACTAATAAGGAAAATCTTTTTACATTATTTTAAGTGTATTTCTGATTATTTCCTTAAAATAACATCTCAGAAGTAAAATCAAAGGGATAAAAGAAATATGAACATTGTTGAAACTTTGCATTTAAATTGTCAAATAGCTTTCCAGAAAGATTACAATCACCAGCAGAGTCTAAGAAGCTCCCTCTTTTCAGCCTCAATAGCAAAGACTATTATAATTAAAAATATTTGGTAATTGGATAAGTCAAAGTCTTATCCAATTTAATTTCCATTGTTGTCTACTAGTAAAGGAGGCTATTTTTGAGATATTTATTAGCTATTTTTTACATCTTGTAATTGCCCTCAGAATCCAAATTTTCCAACATGGTTTGCTTGTTTCTTTCTTTTTTGGTGGTAATATACATAACATAAAATTGCATTTTAACCATTATTAAGTGTACAATTCACTGGCATTAAGTATACTCACAATGTTGTGAACAGTTACTACTATTTCCAAAAATTTTTTTAATCACCCTGTCCTAGTTTGCTAATGCTGCAGAATGCAAAACACCAGAGATGGATAGGCTTTTATAAAATGGGGGTTTATTTCACTTCACAGTTACAGTCTTAAGGCCACAAAGCGTCCAAGGTAACACCTCAGCAATTGGGTACCTTCACCGGAGGATGGCCAATGGCGTCCAGAAAACCTCTGTTAGCTAGGAAGGCAGCTGGTGTCTGCTCCAAAGCCCCGGCCTCAAAACGGCTTTCTCCCAGGACGTTCCTCTCTAGCAAGCTTGCTCCTCTTCAAAACATCACTCCCAGCTACACTCAGTGAGTTCCCTCTCTCTGAGTCAGCTCATTTATATAGCTCCACTGATCAAGACCCACCCCGAATGGGCGGGGCCACACCTCCATGGGAACATCTCATCAGAATCATCTCCCACAGCTGGGTGGGGCACATTCCAAGCAAATCTAACCAGCACCGAAACTTCTGCCCCACAAAATTACAAAGATAATGGCATTTCAGGGACACAATACATTCAAACCGGCACACATCCCAATCAGAAACTCTTTATCCATTAAGCAATAACTTCCTAGTCTTTCCTCCCCTAGCCCCTGGTAACCACTAATCTACCTTCTGTCTCTATCTCTTTGACTGTTCTAGACATTTCATATAAGTGGAATCATACAGTACTTTTCCTATTCACTCTCTCGATAGTGTCCTTTGATACATAAATTAGCATCGCCCTTTTTGTCTTCTCTAGCTTTATCTCCTACCAATCCTCTCTTTCCCATCCCTCCCTCACAATGCTAAGTGCCAGACGTACTGAATTTTATTCAGTTGCTAGAATTTTCCATTGTTTCTATTGCTCTGGCCCTTTAAACATTCTGAACTCTATTTCTGTACATCTTCCTACATCTCTTTGTCTGGTTAATGTCTATTTGTCCCTAAAGTTTTCAGTTTAAATGCCACTTCCCCTAAAAGCCTTCCTGGACTCCCAGACTAAGTTAGGGATTCCCAAATTTCCTCCTTATTCTTCTAATATACTTTTTTGAAAATGCAATTTTATTGCGATATATTTACATATCCAATAATCATCCAAAGTGTAGAATCAGTGGTTCACAGTATCGTCATATAGTTGTGCATTCATCACCACAATCAATTTTTGAACATTTTCATTACTCCCCCAAAAATAAAAATAAAAAAGATATCCAAAACATCCCATACCCTTTACGCCCCCCATTATTTATTTTTTTGCCTTTATCTTTGTTATCATCTGTCCATATACTGGATAAAAGGAGTGGCAGTCAGTGGGTTTCACAATTACATAGTTACACCGTAAAAGCTATACAGTTACACAATCATCTACAAGAATCAAAGCTACTGGATTATATAGTTCAACAGTTTCAGGTATTTCCTTCTAGCTATTCTAATACACTAAAAACTAAAAAGGGATATCCATATAATACATAAGAATAACCTCCAGAATGACCTCTCAACTCCATTTGAAATTTCTCAGCCCCTGAAACTTTATTTTGTTTAATTTCTCTTCTCTTTTTTGGTCCAAGAAGGCTTTCTCAATCTCATGATGCCAGGTCCAGGCTCATCCCCAGGAGTCATGTCCCTCGTTGCCAGGGAGATTTACACCCTTGGGAGTCATGTCCCACGTAGAAGGGAGGGCAGTGAGTTGGCTTAGAGAGAAAGGCCACATCTGAGCAACAAAAGAAGTTCTCTGGGGGCAACCCTTAGGCATAATTATAAGCAGGCTTAGCTTCTACTTTGCAGGAATAAGCTTCATAAGGGCAAACCCCAAGATCAAGGGCTTGGCCTATTAAACTGTTAGTCCCTAAATCTTGCCAGAATATCAGGAATTCCCCAGGTGGGGAAATTTAATATTTCCACATTTTTCCCCAGTCCCTCAAGGGGACTTTACAAATATTTTAAAATTCTCTGCCAAAATTGTTCTGGGATATATTGGGGCATCACACTAACCTATACAAACCAACAAGATCTCACTTCCTATTCAAGATTCCATGTAATTATGGTGTTCAAATAAACTGACCATACAAGTTAAATTAGATAGTGTGCTACAGAAAATTAATATACTTTTTTACTGTAAATTTTTCTTGTAGTAAAGCTTGTATAACAAAATTTTTCTTGATAAACATTTTATTTTGGAATAATTTTAGATTTACAGAAGAGTTGCAAGGATAGAACAGTTTCCATAGACTCTTCACCCAGCTTTCCTTAATGTTAACATCTTACACAACTGTGGTACATTTGGCAAAACAAAGACATTAATGTAGGTACAATACTATTAACTAAAATACAGATTTTATTTGGATTTCACCAATTTTTCTACTAATGTCTTTTCTTACCCAATCTAGGTTGCCATGTTGTATTTAGTCCATCATGTCTTCTTAGTCTCCTGTGCTTCTCATATGATAGTACTTACGGCAATTTATTCTAATTGCTTCCCCTTTTAGAATTCAAGCTCTATGAGGATAAGGACTAGGTATCTCTCACCATTGCATCCCCAGTACTTACAATGTTCATAGTAAGCAGTTGCTGTATATGCCTGAATATAAGGCAAGATTTTTCTTTAAAGAAACTTTCAAAAAAGAGGGATCTGCATTACTTTTAAGTTCTAACAAAATCTCTTATGTTGTTATGCACTCTCTCAGTCATATTTTTTTGAACAATTAAGTATTGCCCAAGGAAGACACAGTAGCTGAAATGACATTATTGAATGCTTGGATACTTATAGAGATCATTTGTTGGAATCAGTAAAAAAGGAGACAAAGACGTTTAAAACATATAGTTATCTGTGTTCTTGGATTGTGAACTCACGGTCGTAAAGGCTGGATATAGATGGAGAAAATAAAAAGGAGTTGGGGACTGAAGGACAAAGGCTTTTTATAAAGTTTATTTTAAAAAGCTATTCAGCTATTCAGGGAAAGAAGTAATGGAGTTCCATAGTCAAAGCTACTGTCATCTCTTGCCTGGAACTACTGTAATAGTCTCCTATTGGTGTCTCTGAATTGTCTATTGTCCTCTACAATCTACTGTCCACCAATATCCACAGTGATCTTTTCAAAATTCAAATCTCCTACTTAAAACCCTTCAATAGTTTTCTAATTGATCTTCATATAAATATCAAAATCCCTAATGACCCACAAAGTTTTGATTGCTAGGTTTCCTGCTTACCTTTCCAGTCTCATTTTATATAACTCAGCCCAAGCCTCACTTCCCTGGCTACTTATGTCCCCCAAGGGCTTTACTTAATAGCCCTTGTTGGAATTAGTTACAACTATAAACTCAATGAGAGCAGGACCCATGCCAATTTTTTCTCTCCTTTGTATCTTCCACATCTGGCAAAGTACCTAACACATTGTAAGCACTTGTAATTATTGGAATAAATGAGTGAATGAGCTCCTTTGCTGGGGAGTGAATCATCTGCCCAGTGGTCTATCAGAGTAACCTTTAGTAATTTACCTTGGGACTTCTGGGCACTCAAACTTTTCTTTGAGTCTTGGCATCATGAGAATTGACCATACAACTTGATGAAGACCAATCATTCTACCATTCTAAGATCAAATACCTGCCCAGCTAAAGTGATATCTTACTTGGAGACCCTTATTTCTAGATGTCTACATCCAGTTAGTCATCAATAACTAACATGTGCTCCCTGAATCTCTGAAAAGTCCTTCATCTCCACTTAATTTCAACCTGACATTTACCACATGAGAATTCTCCCTCATCTTTCTTGGCTACCGATGACATGGGCTCTTTTCTTAGGCTTCCCAAATTTTTCCCATAGTTAAGGGCATTTCAGGTGCCCTGCTTGGAAAGGAAGGCTCAGTTTCCAGTATTTGTATCTCACATATGGAAAGAACATGAAAACTCCCTGCAGCATGTACTTCATGAAATCTGCTTGGAGAATGAATTGCTGCTTCTTTGTTTCTCACTCAGTTCTGTAATATGGTTACTCATGTTGTATAAGCATGACGAATGTAATTCATAACCACCAACTCTTTGTAGCGTGTACTTCACATAATCTGCTTGTGGAGTAAAGCTGGTTTAACAGCAATTGTATCTCCCAGGGATCTGATGCTCTGTGCCATGTATCCTGAATGTAACTTTCTTGGAAAAAGATGTCATCCAAAGCTGTGTTTTGCACAGAGAATTCCTGATGTTCTCTGTGAATGTTGTTTTCTCACTCCCTGGACTACAGGCCTAACCCAGAGGTCTAATCCTATAGGGCACTTTATTCTCCAGATGCCTCATTCACATCTTTCTCTCTGAAAATAGGCAGTTTTTGTATTCAAAAGATCAGTCAACTGAAACCTCCCTTCTTCATTTTTCTCCATAACATTTATCTCGTATAACATAATAAATATTTTATTTGTTCATGTGGTTTATTGCTTGTTTCCCTTCACTAAAATGCATGCTCCATGCATAGGGGAACTTTTGTCCGTTTTATTCCTGATTATATTCCTAGCCTTTAGAACAGTGCCTAATAAATAATATGTGCTCAATAAATATTTATTGAATGAGTGAATAGTACCCAATTTACAGCATAAAGAAAAATTCGAGAATAACTATGTCATGCATAGGATTTTTCTTCATTTCAAATTTCTGCCCTCAAAGTTAAAAAAATTCCAATACTTTTGAAACGAATGTAGGGAAAAAGAAGAAATGAGGTATACAGTTAGGGAATTTGGACTAGAAATATGATTGAGGAATAAGCACTTGGGGACAGGCTAGATAGCCACATGTAACACATAGTAGATGGGGCTGGGGCCTTGGTTGCCAGAAGTAATTACCTTGAATAATTTGTAGGAGGGCTGTGTTTATGCCTCCTCTGATCTGCTTGGCTCTACCTGTCCACTGGAGCCTTGGCCACTGGTTTGCTTTTTTCTCAGAGAAGTATTTGGAGACAGAGTCCAGTGCTTTAAAAGCATGGGAATGAGTCTCTCTCTCTCTAACTGAGCCACCTTGGCAGGTGAACTCACTGCCCGCCAACCCTATGTTGGACCCAACTCCCAGGGGTGTAAATCTCTGGCAACGCAGGATATGACTCCCGGGGATGAATCTCTACCTGGCATTGTGGGATGGAGAACATCTTCTTGACCAAAAGGGGGATGTGAAATGAAACAAAATAAAGCTTCAGTGGCTGAGAGATTTCAAATGGAGTCGAGAGGTCACTCTGGTGGACATTCTTATGCACTATAGAGATAACACCTCCTGGGCTTTAACGTATTGGAATAGCTAGAAGTAAATACCTGAAACTATCAAATTCCAACCCAGTAGTCTGGACTCCTGAAGACGATTGTATAACAATGTCGCTTACAACGGGTGACAGTGTGATTGTGAAACCTTGTGGATCACACTCCCTTTATCCAGTTTATGGATGGATGAGTAGAAAAATGGGGACAAAAACTAAATGAAAAATAGTGTGGGATGGGGGGGATGGTTTGGGTGTTCTTTTTTACTTTTATTTTTTATTCTTATTCTGGTTCTTTCTGATGAAAGGAAAATGTTCAGAAATAGATTGTGGTGATGAATGCATAGCTATATGATGGTACTGTGAACAGTTGATTGTACACCATGGATGATTGTATGGTATGTGAATATATTTCAATAAAACTGAATTAAAAAAACAAAACAAAACAAAACAAAAAAAACAAAACAACAACAAAAAAGCATGGGAATGGGGTAAGCCAGCCTCTTGGGGGTGAGGACTCGGTGACAGCAGCAGTTTCAGGAACCTGATTTCCCCTGACTAGACCCATGCAGGCTGTCGCTTCCCCCAGGGGCTGCTTGGAGAAGCCAAGTAACACAACTCAAAAATGCATGGAAGATAAATTATTTGCTCTCCTTCGCCCCAATAGAATGTTCTGAGACCCATATAGCCCCTCCAGAGATATTCCATGGACCAAGCCACCAGCTGCGTCTTCTTGAGAAGCTATGGTCCTTTCCGCCATACTTTTCTTACCCTGGGATTGCACTCTCCCTGCCTCTCTAAATGTGAATTTTATAGCTTTGTCTCAGGGTCTGTTTCCTTGGGAACCTAAGCTAAGATATCAAGAGGAGGGAGGTGTTGTCATAATTCAGTTCCGGAAAGATTACTCTGAACCATAGACATACCTTAGAGTTCAAATCTTTCTCTCATTGCTTTAAAAATTATGTTTCTACTTCAAAATAGTTAAAGTATTAATTTCTAGCTGAAGTTAAATAATCATAAATTGAAAAATTGATAGAACATTGAGTGAAGATGAAAGAAAGACTTGGAGATGAATTATTGTACACAGAAAGGCCCTTGTATAATTCATTCATTCATTCATTCATTCAACAAATAGTGCAAAATGTTAATCTAGGTCCTGGGGACACACCAATGAATAAGACATATGAGTCCTTCTTCCAGAAGCTTAATACTAACATGGACGACAAACAATAAATAAAGAAATACTTAATCTAATGTCAAATAATGATAAATGATATGGAGAAAAATAAAGGAGGAGGGGACAGATAGAGAGTATGGTCAGGAAAAGTTTTCTCTGGGAAAGAAACCTAAGCAGAGATGATGCAGAGACAGAGGGATCCATGTGAAAGCCTGAGGAATAGCATCCTAGCATGCCTACTGATAGGTTGTTTGTTACATCACCTTTAAACTGAGAATGAATAAAGCAAGGGAAGGTACATGTTTTTGCCTTTCTTTTTATCTTGAAATCATCTGAGTAAAGTTTTCAAAGCCTGAAACGTTTCTCAGTTTTTCTTAGTGGTTGGTTGTGTTTTTTAAATTAATCAACTTAGCTAAACTTGAAAGTACTTCTTCCTTCTTCAGTGCAAAATTGTTTCTCATCTTATTCTAACCCCACACTTTGCCTGACATACTGATATTTATTTATGCACCTGTTTTGGTTTGCTAAAGCTGCCAGAATGCAATATACCAGAAATGGGTTGGCTTTTACAATGGGGATTTATTAGCTTACAAATTTACAGTTATAAGGCCATGAAAATATCCAAATTAAGGCTTCAACAGGAGGATACCCTTCTCTGAGAAAGGCAGCCAGCATCTAGGACACCTCTGTCATATGGGAAGGCACATGGCTTGCATCTGCTGGTCCTTCTCTCCGGGTTCCATTGCTTTCAGCTTCTGGCTTCAGTGGCTCCCTCTCTCAACAACTCCAGGGGCTTTTTCTCTAAGCTCTCTTGGTTTCATCTTTTATTCTCTCATAAAGGATTCTAGTAAAAGGATTAAGACCCACCTTGAAAGGGCTGGGTCACATCTCTGTTGAAGTAACCTAATCAAAAGGTCCCACCCACAATAGGTCTGTACCCACAGGAATGGATTAAGAGAACATGGCCTTTTCTGGGATACAAAAATAGCTCCAAACCGCCACAGCATCTCATATTTCACTTAATATAGGTCTACATTTTGAAAGCAAAATGTATATATTTTCATCAGTGTAATCCCTGAAGTATCTGGCACAGTGCCTGCCACAGAGTAAGCAAACAATAATTTGCTGAATTGAAACTTTAATTTTTATTACCCTAGGCTCTTTTTTTGGTCAAAATCATCTGACTCTTCAATTCCTAAGTCACAAATAAGTATTTAGCCTCTTCGGAACTGTATTTATGCATGATCTGATTTTTAAAAATAAATGTATCTGCTCTTAGACACGTTACCTAACCCCTCTGAAGCCTCAGTCTCCCCATTTCTAAAACAGCAGTAACAATTGTTATTTGACAGTACTTGGTGCAAGAATTTTAAAAAGAACATAAATCATCTAGTATAGGAGCAGACACATGGAATGCATTTAAAAAATTGTTGGGATAGTCAGTCAAGGAAATTGGAATTTTCAAGGTTGATCTAAAACCAGTTATTTGATAAAGAATATACTAGTTATTTGTTTATGGCATTTGTTATTAGTTATTTCCTATAAGGAAATGATATCACAAGATATTTTCTTTAATAAGCTTTATTGAGGTATAATTCACATTCAATAACATTCATGAATTTTAAGTGTACTATTTAATGAATTTTAGCAAATGCGTAGAGTTGTGTAACTACCATCACAATCAATGTAGAAGATTTCCATCACCCTAAAAGTGCCCTGGTACCCGTTTGCAGTCAATCCCCTCCTTCTACCTTCAGCCTCTGGCATCCATTGATTTGTTTTCTGCAAAAGATACTTTTAATTTATTAAGCAAACATTTATGACAGCCTTTATTTGGAAGATCTTGAGCCAGGTACTTCATAGAATGCAAAGATGAGTAAGATTCTCTGTTATTAAATAGCTTAAAATCTAGCATAGGTTATGTAATTTTGAGATTACAAATAATACAGGATGGAATTTCAATACGAATTATGCCTACTAAAGAGCAAAAAGGAAGAGAAAAAATTGCAAACACTTCCTGAACTAAATTTTAGAACACTGAACGAAATCATGTAGCTTCATGAATGCTGCTAACTATAATTTCTTTAGGAAGGCACAAATTTATGATTCATGGTGTTTCAGAGAATTTTTTAAAGTAAACTCTTCTTAAAATTAGATAACATGCATATAGAAAAAATGAAGAAATCATAAGCATACACTTTGCTTGCTCCCAGTTATTTAATGTCAACCTAGATGAGCACTTTGACCAATACAGTGAAAGGCGACACCCTAAAGCCTTTTGGTTTAGACAGAGTAATTACATCATTGAAAAAAAAAAGTAACAGATAAGAGAACAATGTTCTGCCAAGGCTCCCAAAGAATCGTGGGGATAAGTAGTGAGAAAATGGATAGCACATTAAAATTCATGAGGAAGTGCTGTTTAAGTTCCATGAATAATAAAGCGATTATTATGCAAGATCAGGTTTTTTCTTTCATCATTATAGAAAGACACAAAATCATTATCGTGATCTGCCATGTGTTTTTCCTTTGTCATTAGATGCTGGGAGAGGCCTATTAAATGTTCCTTGTTATCCAGGGGAATAGTCACAGTGGTGAGTAATGGTGCATGTGGCTTTCTATGGCCCTAATTGTAAGTGCATTTAGACCAGAGAAAAGGAACAAATTAAAAAGAAGGGCAGAATGGCTGAGTGGGTGAGTATTTTCTTGTGATTACAAAGGACTGACTCTATTCTTAACCGCACTGCTCCTTTCTTCGTGATTTACACCTGCCATTTCCAGAATAGACAAAGCTGGTATTTGCATTTGGAGCCTCCTTGGTCATATAATGGGAACTACAGTTAATTTAAAAAGGGTAATAATACATCCAAGTTGAGGAAGGGTATTAACATCAGGAGAAAAACCATAATCTGGAAAAAGAAATCTATGAAAATTGGTAGAGTGGATTAAAAAAATTTACCCATACTCTAATTCCGATATGCAAAAAAAAAAAAAACAAACAAAAAACCGTCCTTTATTTTCTGTGATGGATCTAATTTTCCTTGGAAGCTTCTGCCTTGCTCCATAGTGGGAGGGGAAAAATACCCCAAACTTTAAACTTGTTAATTTAAGGTAAAAACCTCTTTCTGGTATTTCTTTCTGGAAAATGATACATTTTCCTTTGGGTAGGTACAAAATCTTTCACATTTCCTCCCCTAACTCCCTCCCTGCTCTTCAAAATAGTGGCTGACTATATGAGAAGGATTTGTGGCCTCAGGGTGTCAAGGAGAGGAGGGGCCTCCGGTCCCTGCTGCGTCTCAGGATGCTTACTTCCCTCTGCGGCAGAGTGGCATCTCTGAGGACTGGTAGCCGCTGAGGGCCCTGTTGAGGGCTGGCAAGTCTAACCCGCCTATTGGGCGGTTTGCTGGCATCATCACTGGAGTGTGTGGTTTTGGTCATTTGCTCCACACATGGCAACCTTTTTGTTTCCACTAGACCCTTCTATCTACATTTTGTGTTCCCTCACCAGGACACACACAGGCCTATGGGGAGCCAGGATTGCTGCTTCAGGGGCCACCCACTTCTCTGTCACTGCTGGACAATCACTGATGTTGGATGTTGCACCAAGTCAAGTGGAAGCAGGACGTGAGTCCCCTTTCAGCTTTTCCATCATGCTATCGAACACACTGCCTTTTCTAGACCGTTATCCTGAAGGGGGGTGCTTAAGACACCGGTGTCTAACTCTTCTTTCCTCTTTCAGTTCTACCCTCCACCTGGGATGGAAAGGATTACCACTTCCTTTTCCTCTCTGGATGGTGTTTTCTCTATATCCTTCTGCTTCACTGGAAAGAGGCGGGCCCGATACCGCTCAATCTTAACGGCTAACAGGGCATCTTTTCTGCTCTCTGAAAGAGTCCGTCAGGAGTGGTTCCTTGATGGTGTGGCTGTAAGACAACTGGAAATTGGAGTTTGCAAAATACTTGTTTACTCTCTCCAAATACTGTCCCAGTTTCTTCTGGGGTGTGTGTGGTAAAACCCTAATTATAAAGGCGATGGTGTTTAAAAATTATGACCATTGAGGAGAGAAAAATGAAATTTGTGATTTCATATTTGGCTGCTTATTTTTTAGACCTTTTATGAAAATAAAAGATTGGTATTCAGATTCTTATTCAAAGGATTTTAACCCCCTCTTTTTTTGTTTGTTTGTTTGGCCCCTTGTCTTTGCTGTCTCTGGTGTCAAAAACAGATTCATCTAATTCCCTTAATGACAAGATAAAACACCCAGATTGCCTTGAGCTTAAGGATAATTGGAAAAACAAAAACATGGGAAAATTAAAAAAAAAAAAAAAAAAAAAAAAGAAAAACAAGGGAAAAAAAAAAGATGTAGTGCCCCCTTGAGGAGCCTGTGGAGAATGCAGGGGTATTCGCCTACCTCACCTCCATGGTTGCTAACATGACCACAGACATAGGGGACTGGTGGTTTGATGGGTTGAGCCCTCTACCATAAGTTTTACCCTTGGGAAGACGGTTGCTGCAAAGGAGAGGCTAGGCCTCCCTATGGTTGTGCCTAAGAGCCTCCTCCCGAATGCCTCTTTGTTGCTCAGATGTGGCCCTCTCTCTCTGGCTAAGCCAACTTGAAAGGTGAAATCACTGTCCTCCCCCCTACGTGGGATCAGACACCCAGGGAAGTGAATCTCCCTGGCAACGTGGAATATGACTCCCGGGGAGGAATGTAGACCCGGCATCGTGGGACGGAGAACATCTTCTTGACCAAAAGGGGGATGTGAAAGGAAATGAAATAAGCTTCAGTGGCAGAGAGATTCCAAAAGGAGCCGAGAGGTCACTCTGGTGGGCACTCTTACGCACACTTTAGACAACCCTTTTTAGGTTCCAAAGAATTGGGGTAGCTGGTGGTGGATACCTGAAACTATCAAACTACAACCCAGAACCCATGAATCTCGAAGACAGTTGTATAAAAATGTAGCTTATGAGGGGTGACAATGGGATTGGGAAAGCCATAAGGACCACACTCCACTTTGTCTAGTTTAGGGATGGATGAGTAGAAAAATAGGGGAAGGAAACAAACAGACAAAGGTACCCAGTGTTCTTTTTTACTTCAATTGTTCTTTTTCACTCTAATTATTATTCTTGTTATTTTTGTGTGTGTGCTAATGAAGGTGTCAGGGATTGATTTAGGTGATGAATGTACAACTATGTAATGGTACTGTGAACAATCGAAAGTACGATTTGTTTTGTATGACTGTGTGGTATGTGAATATATCTCAATAAAATGAAGATTAAAAAAAAAACAAAAAAAAAAAAAACAAAAAAAACATGGGGATACCAAAGCTCCTGCAGGGAAGTGTGTACCCTTCATATACTTCTATTTCTTTTCTTCTTTTATTTTTAAAAAATGTTGAATACTTGTGAAAGGAATATATAGAAAAACAGTCTTTGATCTCACGGATCATCTATTTTCAACTTCTCTGCAGTAGCTAGGAGGGTCACAGAGATAAACAGGAAGACATATGGTGTGGGACGTTGCTTTTCCTATAAGCTGTGTTTACATCTGATGTGGAAAAGACAATTTTACAATCTCCTTTAATGTCCTCATAACCAGCAAAAAGGAGTTTATAGATATTAAATTATTTATTGGTACAAATAGGCTAACTTATTGTGACTTTTTCTTGAGGTAGTATTTTTGGAGTTTTTAATGTAGGGTCAACCATAAAACTGTTCCTGTTCTTAACTTTTAAAAAAAATCATGAAATATTTCAGATATACATGAAAGTACAGAAATTAACATAATAAACACTTATGTGCCCAATGGCAAATCTTAACATATTGACATACTTATCTCAGATTATTTTAAGAAATAAAAATTATAGATATAAGTGAAATAACCTCCCAATCATATTACCTCCCATACTCACCACAGGTAACCAGTATATAGAAGTTAGTGTGTATCCCATGTTTGTATAATTTTTCTATCTAGGTATGTGTCCATAAACAATGTTATTTTTTTGTTTTAAAATTTTATTTAAATGGTATCATCCTGTAAGTATACTTTTGCAAATTTACTGATAGAATTAATTTCTGCTATCTAATTTTGTATTTTCTATTTACCATGTCTTTTTCTTGCTTCCTTTTTTGTACTTTCCTGCCTTTTATTGACTTGATAAAGTTATTCCCATACCCCACCCCCCCACATTTTTGGGTTAGAAGTTATATATTAAAAAATTGACCTTTATTTATTATGTGATTATAAAAAAAGAAGCTTCTTTGGTAAACAAAGTGGGGTTTCAGGTTTAATAAATACAGCTTTATGTAATACAGAAAAGTATCAGTAAACAAAGCTTGCTGTTTTCTTACAGGCTTACACAATTTATAAACCACTCTATCTTTTCCTCATTGTAATCACATATAAGCTTTTTTTGGTTTGTAGTTTTGTATATTTTTATTTTGACACTCTCTCTTTGGTGGAAAGTTCATGGTTGTCAAATATATTTTCTTCACAGAGGTAAAATTAAAAAGAACTCAGTTTTGCTTTTTTTGTTTTTAAAAACAATATACATTTTTCTTTTTATTCTTTTTGTGTTTACCCTTACATTTCTAACATGTACACTCAACTAGTTCTAAGGTTTCTTCAGCCTCTTTTGAACAGCACACAACTTTAAAAGGTTTACCACACCCATCCTTCACTTATAATTTGATTTCATCTTTTTAAAAAGCATCTCAACTTAGACAGTTTATATTATCACTTTTTAACACTTAATATTAATTTAGATTTACCAGGATCTTTACTAACTTTTCTGTTCACAATTACTACTAATAGCCCTTCCTTTTTCCTGGGTTAAATTTCCTTCATCTTAAGTATATATTGAATATACTTTTTTAGCAACGATTTGTTAGTAGTAAACTATTCCAGTATTTAAATATTTTCAATGTGTACCTGAAAAATATCTTGATTTTGGTCTCAATCTTAAATGATAGTTTGAATATACATGTGCTGGTTTGAATGTATTATGTCCCCCAGAAAAAAGCCATATTCTTTGATGCAATCTTGTGGGGCAGACATAATAGTGGGGATTAAGTTGGAACGTTTGGATTAGGTTGTTTGCATGGAGATGTGTCCCACCCAACTGTAGATGATAACTGATGGGATATTTCCATGGAGGTGTGGCCCCACCCATTCAGGGTGGGCCTTGATCAGTGGAGCCATATAAATGAGCTGATTCAAAGAGAAGGAACTCAGTGCAGCTGTGAGTGACGTTTTGAAGAGGAGCAAGCTTGCTAGAGAGGAACATCCTGGGAGAAAGCCATTTTGAAACCAGAGCTTTGGAGCAGACGCCAGCCACGTGCCTTCCCAGCTAACAGAGGTTTTCTGGATGCCATTGGCCATCCTCCAGTGAAGGTACTCGATTACTGATGTGTTACCTTGGACACTTTATGGCCTTAAGACTGTAACTGTGTAGCCAAATAAACCCCCATTTTATAAAAGCCAATCCATCTCTGGTGTTTTGCATTCTGCAGCATTAGCAAACTAGAACAATACACTTCTTGATTACTTTTCCTTAGCAATGTGAAGATGCCTGTCATTCTGTTGGTTTTCACCTCTATTTTTGTTGATAAGAAATCTGCTGCTGATGAATTATTTTTTCTTTGTAGGAGATTTTTTTTTAATCCTATCGCTTTTAAGATTTTCTCTCTTTCGGTTGTGTTCTGTGTTTCACTTTTTTAGGAATGTATAATTTTTTTATTTTTCCTGTTTGGGGCTCAGTAATTTGTCAAATATTGTTTCTTTCCTATTCTCTCTATTCTTATCACACTGGAGCTCCTCACAGCCATAGATGGGACTTTCTCATTCTATCCTCCATATCTCTTTGCGGTCGCAGTTGACTCGTCTGGGTGGGGGGGGTGGCGGCCGGTTGCTAAATCCTAGGCTCTCAGGACTGCTTGGAGGGCACCGGCGGCGGGGGCTCTTTCCCGGAGGCGAGGGCGAGGCGGGGGACTTGGCCAGGTCCCCGGCGGGGGCGTGCAAAGTATGGAGGGCGGCGAGAAAGGAACAGGCGGGACACGTTTCTTTTAGGATGAAGAAAACCAAGAGAGAGAGAGTTTATTAGGGGAGAGTACAAGCTTATATCGGGCGGTTTAGAGGGCGGGGTAGCTGTAGGGGTTAAAGGCTTGGATTGGTTCTGAGAGAGCGCGGAGGTTGATTGAAAAGGGGCGAAAGTTGCTCCCGTAACGGTGTCCGGCAACAATGTATGCGCACCGGTGGTGATGGGAGTTGCGCTGGCAACGGGGAGTGTCCGGGCAAGATAAGGGGGTGGGGAAAAGGCGGTTCCCTCCGGCAAGCCTCCCCTAACATTGGTAATTTGGGTGAGGAAATGGGGCCTGCCTCCGGCCTCACTTTCCCAGGCCCGGGGGGCTGTGGAGGGCGCTGTCACCCGTACCCACTACCCTCCCCAGGGGTGGATCCGGTCCCCCAGCCCAGGCCCGCCAAGTTGAAGCACATAATCAGTGTCCCGCATTTCCCCCTTCTTTTCTAATTAAAGGAAGAAGCTTACTGGAGAGGTCCGCTAAGGGATGAGGGAAGGGGGAGGTCAGGGAGGGGAAAAGGGGTTGACGGTGGCTCAGCGAGGCTGGAGCTCGGCGTTGGTGTGGCGCCCGGGCGCTCGACAGGGGCCTTGCTGCTTGCGGGATGGACGAGGGTGGGGGGTTTAAAGTTGGAGGTTCAGAGAAGCTGGAGCTCGAGGTTGGTGCGATGTTCAGGCGATCGAGAAGGGCCTCGCGGTCGGCGGGTTGACCGGTGGCGGCGAGGTCGCGGAGGGTTGGTTGTCATCTCGGAGTAGGGAGCGTCAGAGGTGGCGAGTCGCTGGTACTGGACTTGCACGAACGAGGAAAAAATAGCATCCGTTTGTTTCCTTACAAGCTGGACAATTCTGCGGATAATGCAGGGTCCTAAGGTGAGAGCTAGAATAATCATTAGTAGGGGGCCGAGGAGAGGGAGGAGGTATGGGAGGAGGGGGGTAAAGATGTGGGACCAATAGCTGGTGGCTTCACGGTCCTTTTTTGCGTTGTTCCAGTCCCTCTCGGACCTTTTTTAGGCTGTCCTCGGCGAGACCTGTGGAATTGGCATATACACAGCACTTTTCTCCTAGGGCGGCGCAGAGGCCTCCTTCTTTGAGGAGGAGAAGGTCGAGACCTCGGCGGTTTTGGAGCACTACCTCAGAGAGGGAATTGACAGAATTTTTAAGATGGGAAATAGCGTCTTGTAGGTGACGAATGTCCTCGTCAACAGCCGCCCGGAGGTGAGTTAGGGCGGAGTCTTGACTGGCTAATGCAGCGATTCCGGTGTCAGCGCCTGCAAGACCTAGGAGGGAGGCAATCGTGAGGACGGTGATGGGCTCTCGCTTTTGCAGTGGGGCAGAAGCTGCAGTTGTTTCCAGGCGGAGGAAGAAGTCTTCCTCGCTGTGGTATAGGACCCTAGGGATAAGGACAATTAGGAGGCAAGTTTCATTAGTTGTATTGAGGGTTTGCACGTTAAGGCAGGGGGTAAGTCCTGTAGAGGAGCAGAGCCATTGGGAGGAGTTATGAGGGATGAGAAATTTTGCAGAGCTGCTGGGAGATGAGTAGTCGGCACAAGCTGTGAGGTTGGGAGAGTTACTGAATGAAAGGTTAGGGGGACGGCAGAGGTATTCCAATTGCATTCCGAGGGGCTGTCCTCTGTGTTTTCTGAAAAGGAGAGGTTGGAGGCAACTGGCTCATACAGGGGGGAGGAAGTGGAGAGGCAAAGCCAACAAGAGGAGGTAAGATTGGGGTTGGAGGAATTCACTGAGGTGAAGGCCGCTTGGATAAGGCTGAGGAGGGGAGAGGAGTAACGGGCGGGGGGCGGACGAGGTTGGGGTGGTGGTGTTGGCAACGCGCCGTTTGCAGCTGAGGTGTGGCTGGTTGGAGCTGAGGTGCGGCTGGAGAGCTGTGGAAAAAGGGGGTTAATGACTTTATTGGGACCAATGGCAGAGGGGTTTTTTTGTACAGCCTCCTTTTTTACAAGAATAAGGGAACCTGGGTCGACTCCTTTCAAATAAATTCTGAAGCCTCAGGTTCGACCGAGTAACCAGGAGGGATCATTGGGGAGCTGCACACTGAGATTTAAATGTGAGCAGGTACCTGTAGGTGCAATCTGGTGATGGCCTCCATAGATACCCCAGTTAATGGGTTCTTGAGGTGGTTTGCAGTTAAAGGGTGCCCATTTTAGAGTTAGGTAATGATCAGTGGCGTAAGTCTCCCACTGAGTGGCTAATGTTTCACATCCCCAATATGCACAGTAGTATTGGTTGGGGGAATTGCAGTACTGTTTTCCAGGATTTGAGGATGGGCACATATAATATTGGGCTTGATTCCAACCAGTGGTTCCCACTACCGAGGGACTATCGAGAACCATGCACATGGTGGCATACTGAGCGGGCATGCAAGAGACCTTTGCCCCTGAATCGAGCGTGCCCGTGTACCATTGCCCCTCTATTCTTAACTTACGAGTAGGCTTTTCTGGGGTGATAGGGACTGTCCAGAGAAGCGTTTTACTGCCGGTGAAGTGATTAGTTTTATTAGAACCGGCCGGCACGCTGCCTCTTAGGGGCGGGGCTGAGGCTTGCCCCGCTTGGAGTTTAAAGCTTGCTCAGTGCCCTGGCGCTGACTGCCGTCAGGGCACCAGGGATAGCAGAGGTTTTTTAAGCTACCCGTACCCACTACCCTCCCCAGGGGTGGATCCGGTCCCCCAGCCCAGGCCCGCCAAGTTGAAGCACGTAATCAGTGTCCCGCATCTCTTAACTTCTCTTTCATATTTTCCATCTCTTCATAGTTACATCATGCTTTCTGGGTGATTTCCTCAGCTTTAGCTTCATTATTTTCTCTTCAGTTGTTTAAACACTCCAATGAATTTTTAATTTCAATGGGTATATTTTTCATATTTTAATGTATAATTTTATTCTTTTTCAAATCTGCCTGTTTATATAACCTCCTCTTGTTTCATTATGGCTTCTATTCTTTATCTTTTAAATAACTTAAAACACATTTTATAGTCTCAGATTTTCCTATTATTTCTAGTTCTTGGGGTGCAAGTTTTCTTGTTTGTGGGATTTCTTGATCTTACTCATGGTGATTCATTTTTTCAGGTGACATGAATTTTTGTTGCAAGCTCATTTTCAGCAGATGTTTACTCTAATGGAGTCCCTTGTACCCTCAAAGTGTCCCCACAAGAGATTCTTCCCACAGAACAGCTTTGCATTTCCTTGTGGATTTGCATTCTCTCTTTGTTTCTAGAATCTGGGGAGTTTCCTTTCTTATTTCTTTATAGAGCATGTCTATATGTTTGTTCCAGTTTGCTAAAGCTGCCATTATTCAAAATACCAGAAATGGATCAGCTTTTATAAAGGGAGTTTATTTGGTTAGAAATTTACAGTCCTAATGCCATAAATATGTCCAAACAAAGGCATCAAGAAGAGGATACCTTCATTGAAGAATGGCTGATGCGTCCAGAATAACTCTGTCAGCTGGAAAGGCATGTGGCTGGCATCTTCTCATCCTTTGCTCCTGGGTTGTTGTCTTAAAATGGCTTTCTCCAGAATGTCTCTGGGTGTCTGTCTTAGTTTCTGTCTCTCAGCAACTGTGCGTCCTTGCATCTTTCTCCCAGGGTGTTTCTCTCTAAGCACCTGAGGGTCCTCTCTTGGCTTCTGGGCAAACTCTGGGCTTCACCTCTTAGCTTAGAATCTCCAAATGTCCTTCTATCTGCATATCCAAGCATCTCTAAGCATCAGCAAGCATCAGCATTTGTGTTGGCTCTTGAGCTCTCTTAAGTACTCCAGTGAACTAATTCAACCCCTGATTGAATTATTTCCATGGAAACAATTCAGTCAGGGGTTCCACCCTAATCAACTGATTAATCAGTCTGGCCCCACAAGATTGCATTAAAGAATATGGCTTTTCTGAGGGACATAATCTATCCAAACCGGCACAATGTTTGTTACACAAGGAGAGACAAGGTCGTCCAGATTTAATCCACCAGGTTACTGGAAGTCTCATATAGTAAAAATGAAGAATTTTCTATCTAATTTACAATGAATTGAAAAAGAGGCATAGCTAGTTTAATATGTAAGGAAAAATTAAATATATGAGAAAAGTCTTAGAATTATCAATTAAAATTTCAGCATTTTAGTAATCCCTAGTATCTAGACTAGGTTTCTTTTGTTTGTGTGTGTATTTAGTTTGTATCTTAGTTTGCCAGGGCTGCTGTGACAAATACTAGACAATAAGTTGACTTGAAATATGAGAATTTATGGTCTCACGGTTTGGGAGGCTAGAAGTCCAAAATCAAGGTCTCAACAGGCCATGCTTTCTCCTGGAGTCTATAGCTTTCTGATAGTGGTTTGCCATAATTCTTGGGGCTCCTTGGCTTGCACCTCTGCCTCTGTCACATCTGTCACATGGCTTCTCCTTCTGGCTTTTACTTCTGTTCACTTGCCTGTGTCTCTGTCTAGATTTCCTCTGCTTATAAGATCTCCAGTCATATGGATTAAGGCCCACCCTGATTCAATCGGGCCTCATCTAAACAGGTTCTCTGAAGATTCTATTTACAAATGAGTCCACATCTTAACTAATAATAACATCTTTAAAGATCTTATTTACAAATGGGTTCACATCCACAGGAATACAGATTAAGACTTGAACATGTCGTTATGGGGAACATGATTCAATCTCCAACATTTTGTGATGGGATTTGTAAATTCAGTGGCATTGGATACAGCCTAGAGGCATTTTGTAAGAACTAGGTTTAATTTTGGTTAGTTGAATTTCATATATCAGATGGAAAATAATTGAAAATGAAATCTTAGATAAAAGTCTACTATTACAAATACAATTACATATACTTCATAAATAGACAAAAAGGTAGTGACACATGCAATAAGGAGGAAGCATAGCAAAGTTGGTCAAAGAGTGCTGGCCTGGAGATTTGGAAAAATGTACCCTGGATTTTGCTCTGCTTCTATACAGCTGTATGACCTTAGACAAGTCACTAAAGATCTTAAAGCTTCACTTTCCTCATCTCTAAAAAATGGGAGCTGACACTGTTTACAGTTTAAAATTCTATAATTTTAGGTAGTACAGAGCTAAGACAATGTGATTTGAAAATCCCTCAAATATCCTGATGCTGCTAAAAGGAATGACACAAGAGATACAAGAACCAAGATAGAAATCGTTCTTTTAAAATAAGGTGTGATAGTTACATAATAAAGTCAAAATCTAATAAAAAGAACCATTAAAAAAAAACCTCTTGAACAACATCTATCACAGATTCTAGCTGTCAAACTTAAAAGCATAAGTCCTTTCCTTGGCCCATTTTTTTCTCTTATGAAAAAATAGTGCTGGAAGTATTGGATATCCATATGCAAAAAACAAACAAACAAATAAATAAAGATCTCTCACTATAAAAGAACCTCTCACTATAAACAAAATTTTACTCAAAATGGGTTATAAACTTAAACTCTAAAACCTAAAGCTATAAAAATTGTAGAAGAAAACAATTGAGAAAATCTTTTTGACCTTGGACTAGGCAAAGAATTTTAAAATACTACCCTAAAAGAAAAAAATTGATAAATTGGACTCCATCAAAATTTTAAGTCTTTTGCTCTTTGACTCAGTTAAGAAAATTAAAAGACAAGCCACACCTCTCTTTCTAAGCCCACTCAGCAGGTAAACTCACTGCCGTCCCCCCTAAGTGGGACATGACTCCCAGGAGTGTAAATCTCTCTGGCAATGGGGGACATGACTTCCAGGGATGAGCCTGGACCTGGCATCATGGGTTTGAGAAAGTGAGAAAGTCTTCTTGACCAAAAGGGGGAAGAGAAATAAAACAAAATAAGGTTCCAGTGGCTGAGAGATTTCAGATGGAGTTGAGAGGTCACTCTGGAGGGTATTCTTATGCTCTCTATATTTATCCCTTTTCAGTTTTTAGTGTATTGGAATAGTTAGAAGAAAATACCTGAAACTCTTGAACTGCAATCCATTAGCCTTGATTGTTGAAGATGATTGTATAACTATGTTGCTTACACAGTGTGACTGTGTGATTGTGAAAACCTTGTGGCTTACACTCTCTTGATCCAGTGTATGGACAGATGAATAGAAAAATGGGGACACAAATAAAAAATAGGGTGGGATGAGGGGATGGGATGTCTTAGGTGTTCTTTTTTTTACTTTTATTTTTATTTTTTTATTTTTTTGAGTAATGAAAATGTTCAACAATTGATTGTGGTGATGAATGCAAAACTATATGATGGTATGGTGATCAACTGTATACTGTGGATAATTGTATGGTATGTAAATATTTCTCAATAAAACTGAATTTAAAAAAATGATGTATATGGAAGAAAATTTTAAAAAAAGACAAGCCACAGACTAGTCAAAATATGTGTAAAGTCTGTTACATATCTGATAAAGGATTTGTATCCAGAATATATAAAGAACACTTAAACCTCAATAATAACAAGCAATTCCCTCCCACACACACAGGTGGGCAAAAGATTTGAACAAATACTTCACCATAAAAGATATATGGACTACAAATAAGTGCATGAAAAGATGTTCAACATCATTAGTCATTGAGATATGCAAATTAAAACCATGAGATACTACTACTACCTATTAGAGTGGCTAAAATTAACCAACCAACTAACCTGACAATACTAAGTTCTGACAAGGATGCAGAGTAACTGGAATTCTCAGACTTGACTGGCAGAAGTGCAAAATGGTCCAGTCACTGGAAAAACAGGAGATTTCTTATAATACACTTATCATTCAACCCAGCAATTTCACAAAACACTTTTACCCAAGAGAAATGAAAATTTATGGTCACTCAAAAGCCTGTATGTGAATATTTATCCTGACTTTATTCATGATCACCCAAAGCTGGAAACAACTTAAATGTCCCTCAACTAATGTGATAAACAAATTGTGGTAACCATACAATGAAACTACTAAAAAAAAAAAGTGATAACACACTACAACATGGATGCATCTTAAAGTAATTAAGCTAAATGAAAAAGAAAGAGCAACAATGAGTACATGATTCCATTCATAAGACATTTTGGAAGAGGCAAGACTATAGGCACACAAAACAAATCAGTAGTTGCCAGAGTCTGGAGGTGAGGGAAGGGGTTGACCACAAAGGAGCACAAGAGAAATTGTTTGGAGGATGAAATTGTTTTATATCTTGATTATAGTGGTATATGCACTTTTTAAAATTCATAAATTCATACAATTATTCACTTAAAAGGGTGACTTTTATCATTTGGAAATTATGCATCAATAAACTTGATCATCCCTCCAAAAAACTTTTGAACCAGGCTTATCACAGATTTTGATGGTAATAGTTAAAAGTGTAAGCCCCTTTCTGAGTTAATTTTTTTTTCCTATGAAAATATAACTGAGAAGTCAATGAGGGTGATTAAAATATTAAAATGAAAAGTACTTTCAATGCAAAATCTATGCACCTTAAAATAAGTAATACTAATTATGTATTTAAATAATTACTTATTTGTAATTTTCTATGTTTTTTCACTTATTATTTTTTGCAGTTACTGATGCTTTTTTATTTTGCACACAAAATCACTGGGGACCTTCCAGTTATACCTCTGGGATTTCACTGTAAGTATACATGGTCCAGACACTTGGTGGGAAGCAAAGTGACAAAAACAATTATTCGGGCCAATCACATGATTACAAAGCTAGGGTTTCCAACAGGATTCCAAATGATCAGGCTTGGCTTCTGCAGCAGTTCTAATGAAGCAGTGAGAACATCATAGCGATGGGAAAGGAAGTTGACTACCAGATCTGGAGCCTCCAGCTGCCCATGTTCACGTCAGGAGCTGAGTTCTAGTTAGCTATGAGCAAAGGGTTCAGGGGCTCGCAGGTCCAGAGCTTAATTGACAAGGGGACTTCTGAACTTCTTGCCGGCAAACTTACCCTGCTGTCCAGTTCCTCTTCAGTTCTGAGGAGCTCGTTGTAGTCTGCCAAGCAAGCGCTCGATCAGCAAAGTGCACCGGTCTTGATCTGCGCAGGGCACAGCCCCACCACCAGGTCGGCAATTACAGCGTCTTCAGTTTCCCCAGGGCAACGAGACTAACATGACGCCCCACCCGTGGGACTGGGCCTACTTGCATGCCTACAGAGACTCAGTCGTGGAGACCATCTGGTTCACTTTGAGAAGGAGACAGTTGAATGATTTCTTGCTCACGGACTTGGCAATTCGCTTCGGGTTGGTCACTGTGAGATCATATCCCACCTCCTCCCCCCCCTCCCCCAGGATTCCTGCACTAGCGGTGAAATTCTTCCAAGCTTCCTAGTTATCTTGGTCAAAGGGGTCTTCCATAGACACCACTGGGTAGTCCCTCATGAAAGATTTGCATGGGTCTGGCAGCTTGTCAGGTGTGATGTACCTGCTGCGGTCATCAAAGGCAGCAATGTCATCCCAATTACGACCTTGTCAGCGTAGCCAGCTTTTTAAGCAGCACCCAGGGCTTTTTTATTCTCCAGGATGTTAGAAGCAAACCTGCCTTCATCCCCTACGTTGGTGGCATCTCTCCCATATTTCTCCTTAATGATATTTTTCAGAATGTGGTAAATCTCGGCTCTAATGCACGTGGCTTCCCTGAAGTTTGCTCCGCCAGTGGGGAGAATCATGAACTCCTGCATGGTCACCTTGTTGCCAGCATGAGAGTCACTTTGATCACATTACAAGTGAGAAGTGGCAGAATGACTTCAGAATTGCTAGCCAGGTCAGCAATGTGATGGTATAGGGGAACCCCCATCTCAACTGCTCCAGCCTTGCAGACAGTAAGGGACACTCCCAGAATCGTGTTCGTACCAAATTTAGATTCATTTTCACTTCCATCCATTTCTATCACCAGTTTGTCAATCTTCTGTTCCACGAAGTTCAGTTTCTTTCTAACCAGGGCAGGTGCAGGTTTTACTGGTGTGCTCAACAGCCATTGAGACACCTCTCCCCCCAGGCGTGTCTGGTCATTGCTCCAGAGCTTTAGGGCCGCCTAGAGAGCGGTTGGGCACCACTGGGCACGACAATTCTACAGAGACTTTTTTTGGGCTGAAGAGATCAACCTCAATAGCAGGATTTCCACGAGAGTCGACGATCACTCTGGCAACCATCTTGAGAATGGACATGGACAGTTTCTGGCTGCCGGTTTTCGTTGCTTAGATTAAGAAGCAGGGTGTGTCCGAGTCCGCACGCACTCAGCGTACCTTCTGCGCAGGCGCCGCACGACCTTGGTGACAATCTTCGCCGCACACCCCTTCCCTGGCCGCCCCGGAGTGTGGTGCTCGCGAGACCCCGCCACGGCGGGACCTTGAGCGGCCGCGTGTGGCGGGCTCGACACCTACTGGGAGGGGCTGGTCCAGGGGCGAGGGACGGGAGGGGCGACGGGCGGGAGGTCCACAGAGCTCCCTGCCTGGAGCCACGTGCGCCTGCCTGCCTCCCTTAACGTATAGTTTTGGAAGTTTATTTTCAGAGAAATAGTACTGTTTTAGTATTTCTTTCAAATAATGTTGATGCTGAAGTTTCTCACATAAACCCAGCTTGCCACCTTCAGGGAACTGAAAGATTTACAGAGACCATCGCCATATACAGAACGCTGGTTTTGCAGATTTCCCTATAACTCATGATTAATATCTTGATCACTCCATTAGTGCCTTTTGTGAGATCTCCTGTATTCAGAATGTCTTTCTCTAGAATTCACTCCACTCTTCCCAGCTTTCAAAGCTCAGTTCAAATGCCACTAACTCCAAGAATTCTTCCCCATTACTCTATGTAGACTCTCCTCCTATTTTATTTCCATAACTACATGTAACTTTATTGAAGGTTGAAATTGTATCTTACACATAGTTTTATGCCTCTTTATGGCTATTAAAAAATAGTGCATGTAAGAGTTGTACATTCTAATATTTACTGAATGATTACATGCATGAATAGATGGGAAGTTAGAACAATCATTGGGCTTTCACTTGAAAGAGGCTCTATTTTACTAATAGATTAACGGGAATTCCACAAATTCACTTAAGATTGTATGTATAGATGTGCAAGTGCACGGTAGGGCATCCATTTTCATCAACAATGACTAGAAGTTTCTCTATATCTATTAACTTTCCAATTAGATAATATCATCCATGAATGAGTAAATGACTGCTTGGTGACTGGCAGTGTGATACTTGCTCAAATCTTAATATCTGGACACTTGAAACATATGATTAAAAAGAAAGATAAAAGTGTGTGATGTCTTTTACTTTCAGAATGAAAAGTGAATATTTCTCTAAGCTCTATGATATGGCCATCTAGTTTATCTCCTTCCAAATCTCCAAATTGCTAACATCCTATAGGCATGTTAATAAAATATATAACAGTGACATGGGATCCACCACTGCATCACTCATAGGAAAATTCCCAATTGTTTCTGTCTGATTCCACCTGGTTTAGGGAATGAGGTTCTTCTTCATGCTTCCATTTCCTCCAGAATGTGCAAGTTCTCCTCCATCTCTTTGGGGCCTACATGTATCTAGGACTGTTAAATGACAAACTGTTCATAGGTTTTTTTATTTTCCCTTTTTTTTAGGGGGGTGGCTCACATTTGAGGATGGCTGATTTCCTTGAGTCCTTTCCATCGGACTTTATAACAAAAGATCCTCCTTATGCCCACTTTGAGGAGTCTTTATGCCTTCTGTCAATCCTTTCCTTCCTTCCTCCCTTCCTTCCCCCCCTCTCCCTCCTTCCTTCCTTCCTTCCTTCCTTCCTTCATCATCCTCCCTTCTCTCTATCCTGTCTCTAGGCCCAGTCTTATCTGTCTGAGAGAGGATGTAACCAGTTCTTCAAGCATGTACAGAAGGTTCTGGGTCTGGTATTTAGGTCAGCAGTTTTCTTGGATCTTTGTGCTTTGGTGAGGGCTGGGGAGGAAGAAAATGCCTTGGTTTATGAGTGAGATAGAAAAAGAGGAGGGAAATATAGAGAAACAACTAGATTCATACTTTCGGATACAAAACTATCACAAATGCATCATTATAATACCTACCTTGACTAAAAGTTTGCTCGCTCTCCTCCAGAACTTGCTATTTCTCCCTCATTGGTACTTTTGTGTTTCAACTCTCCTAAACATGTCTTCTAATTTTACCCCAATAATTTCATTGACAAAGTCTTCTTTTGAGCATCATATATACACTGTAGTAGAGGCATCTTTTTTTCTGGCTATTCTTTTCTCTCCCTTTCATTTTCCTTAGCTGATTTTAACCAGACATCTCCAAATGCATTAGGTACATTTTCAAATTGCTCTCTAATTCTCTTCTCACCCACTTGCAATCTGGATTCTATTTGCATCTCTTGACCAAAACAACTCTTGTTTTGGATGAATCCATGAGTTAAAAAAAAATAAAATAAAATCCATGCATTTGACACAATTTCTCACTCTCTATCTGTAGATTTCTGTTATTATTTAGTTTCTACATACCACCAATTGTCTAGTGCTTTTTAACTTTCTGGTCATTATTGCATTATTGATATATTTGATAATTTTCCTTTCTGCTCCACTTATTCCTTTTAACCATTGTAACAGTTGTTCTACACTTCTCTTCCTTTCTTGGAGATGACTAAAAATTCTATTTAATTTTTGTAAATTTTTAATATTGAGTCTTCTTACCGTCTCTTTTGGATGCTTAGGAACAGATTACCTCGATTCAAGAACAATTGTGAAAGACAGCTTAGGAAGCAATAGCAGCAGGGTGTAATTTGTACTTCTCACACTTCTTTAAATACCATTCTTTCAGGTTTTTCTTGTGATCCAAAGATAATGGGAAATAGATTCAATGTTGCTGGGAACACTGACCTTTCCTCTCAGATTCAACAATTAATTTTCTATTTTTACTCTGTATCTGTGTCTTGTTTGCCACTGTAATTTGTAAACTCATTGGGCAGGAACTAATTGTTGATCTTGCAATTTGGAATAGCCCTGAGCACATGGTTATTAATGGTAACATGTTTTATATGTCTTTGGTTTCAAAGTGATCAAGGTTAAACAACATTTGAGTTTTTTATTTTTAATTTTCCTGATTCTTGACTTGCAAGTTTTTTCTGGATACTATGACTAGGTGGTTCTCATGCACGAATAGAGTCAGTCATGTAACAGTTGACTTACAAATATTGAAAGAAAATATGGTATTTAGGCAGCAATATCAACATAATCCTTTCTCCCATTACACTGTGCTGTTTATGAATATGGTTTTGAATCCTGGCCATGCTACCTCTTTGTTTTGTCACCTTAGGCAAGTTTCTGAGCCTTAATACTCACGCATGAAAATTAGGGATAGTAATAATCTACATCTCAGGGTTTTTGTGAGGAATAAATGAAATAATTTATATTATATATTTGACCATTAAGTGCTCAATAAATGGTAACTATCATTGGGTCTGAAAATTCTGCTCATTTTCTTATAAAGTGACTGTATTAAGGCACTGATATACTTGCCCTATACTGAAATACAGCATTGACCAAGGTCATCTGTAGTTTGCCAGTACTACAATTTTATTTTATTTTATTTTTTTTGCTTTGTTTTGTTTTTTGGTTGTTCTAATTTGTAATATTTTGGAACTCTATCCGGAAGGTTGGGGAAAGTCCTTGACTGACAAGAGAAACCTAGGATGTTCTCCTTTATTACCAAACTATTCCTGTAGCACCAAGGTTTTGAGATATAAAGCTGTTAGAAAGTTGCACCTCATTTGGTGCCATGCAAAATATGTTAACCTTGCAATTTAGGAGTTGTTGCTCAATCCCATTTTTTAAAAAAGGAGTTGGTGTGAGTACATTTTTAATGCATACAGGAAAATCTTCTGGCGCAATGACACCGCCTGGTCAGATAGGAGAGTAAGGTCTTTAGTTGATGATAAAGTGACAGCTTTGAGTTATTTTCTTTGGTCCTAAGTTGTTGGCTATTTCTAACAGCAGGAATGGTTGAAAAGACCAAGAAACAACCTTCTTCAGTTTGCAATGGTTTTGTTATAGGTAACAGTTTACAAAATTGGCAGGCTCTGTAACAGAATGACCTGACTCCACCTTTTCTGAAAAAGTCACATGATTGTTGTATTATCTGTTTAACTTTTCAGCTATTGTAGTTTCCCAGGACTCTACATCCCACTGAAACAGGACTTAATTCCTTTGAAGATCAATCATTCATTCATCAATCCAGCGAATCAACAAATATTGAGTGAGGGCCCATCCAGAATGACTGTGCTAGGCGCTGGGTGTACAGTAGTGTTCCAAAGTTCCCTCCCTAGTGAGGCCTTACTGTCTAGTTTAGGTGGGAGGGGAATGAAACAAACATGTGAAAAAATTCAAGTGTAGGGTGCAATAAAGAAAACGAACAACGTGGGGACTACATTTTGGACATCACAGAAGTTGGGGTTCCGCACTGAGTAACTGTATGGCTTGGACAAGTTACTTGAGGGCGGCGAGGTGAGAATGAGGTGTGGGACAACCCTAGGATGGTTTCAGCTCCTAGAAAAAGATATTAACCAGCTTCGGAGGGCAGAATAGGCTGCAGTGACCACTGTGGCTGAGAAAAGGGGTGTCGCTGCGCCCTTCCGCCCACAAGAGGAAAAACAGGTGAAGGTGTTCAGACACCTGGGCATGGCTTCGCGGCCTGAAGCTGCGCACACACCAGCCGTTGGCGGGAAACCCTTCCAGCAGGGCCTCGGCTTGCAGCCCGGCCGCGGGGGTGTGCTGGCAGTTGGGGAGCTTTCAGCAGCTGCGCATCACGGCACCGAGTGCCTCCCCCTCCCTTCTCTACGAGTCGCACGCGCGGAAGTAAACAGTTTAACGTCATCAGGGCGCGTCTTCGCCTTTCTCCTTCCATCTCCCGGATCAGTGGACGTGCTCACCTCCGCTCCGGGCCAGGTCTATGTCCCGGTTTCCTGCTGTCGCGGGCAGGGCGCCAAGGCTGCAGGAGGAGGGTGAGCGGTCAAGAGATCTCCAGGAAGAACGGCCCTCGGCTGTTTCCATCGTTGATAGAGGTGCGGTCTGCGGGACGCTACGGAGGCCAGTGGGAGTTAAGGCATGGGGGTGTTGGGGGTAAAAAGTCCGCCTTTGGCAGGCAGAGAAGAGCGGGGCGGAGGCTGCAACGTTCTCCTCGCCCTGCAAGCCCGAGGTGAACTTTGCATCCAGTGAACACTTTGACTTAGAGGTGGGCGGTCCCACATCCAAGTTGGATGAAAACCTTGTAGGGGGGCAAAATAGTGAACCCCATCACCGCGACGCATTTTATCCTTAAACAGGCTCATAAAGCCTTTGTTCTCTGCCCACCAATACCCACCTCCCTCGTTGGGCCGTCAGCCTGCCTTTGGATATGGTACGAAGGGAGCCAGTTTCCAGGAGCCAGTTTCCATGGTTACCCACCACTTGGCCTTCTGGGATATCAGTCACGCTGAAGAACCATGAACCATGAATCAGGCAAACACAAGTGGCTTTTAATTCAGCTGAAAGTTTTCTGCTGGTTCTGTCCTCCCACCTCCTTTTTTTTTTGCCTATTGTTTAATAAAATCGTGTGGGTTTATACTTCTTTGTAAGTATGTGTGTATATAAGTTGCATTGTGCTAGGCCTATATTGTCAAGTACTTTGAGACATTCATTAACAAATGCTCAAGTTGTTAGATTTCACCAAAAAGTTATGGGCTTTTAAACCCTTACTTAGAAGTTGGACATAGATTATTTAAATGAGAAGTCATGGATTGATCCCTGCCAGCCCTAGAATTCTATGGTCTTTGTTTTTTTTAGTTCTGGGAAATTGAGTCATATCTTTACAGGTGTTTTCATTGCACAATTGTTTTTCGGCAATTACAGAAGAGAAAGGATGCACATCACAGGAAGGAGGAACTACTCCAACTTTTCCTATTCAGAAACAAAGAAAAAAGCTTGTTCAAGCTGTGAGGGAAAATTCTTTTCTTATTGTTACTGGAAATACAGGAAGTGGTAAAACAACTCAACTCCCAAAATATCTGTATGAAGCAGGTAATTTTATTCTGGGATAATATTGGTAGTATTAAAAAAAAATCCTCTTTTTAAAGGCTAATGGGACTTCTGTACCCCACTAATGCCCACTATTTGTTTTACAAGCAAGATACAAAAACATCTTTACTTAATTGCATTCACTTGGAAGTAGTATGTGAAAAATAAATATGATTTTTAAAAATATCCTCAGCAGCTGATGTCGCTGTCATACTTTACTTTTGACTGTTCTTCCTGTCTTCTCTTGGCACAACTTTGCTATGTCTTCCTTGATTTTTTATGGTCTTTCAGATACAGGAATTAATTGGGGTGGAAAATTTTTCTATTTTTAACTATTACTATAATCCCAAATAGGAGAATTACAGGTAGATATTAATTCTTTGCTATAGAATGAGATTGTCTTGCCATTGTGTGTTGAAATGATATTGGGGGTGGGGGAGAGAGGGTTATTCTGATGACTGTTGCTGACGTTAGTATTTCTTGGTTCCTTCTCCAGAGCATGATCAGGTAAATATCTGTTTCCAGACTCTATTTCCCAAGCCAGTGCACAAATTATACTTAATGCGCCTTTCTTTTCACTGTGGCAAAACTGTCTGTCATAAGGTTGGTGAAGAGAAAGATTATATTGGGTATGATTCAGATAAAAAAAATAACAAACATTTCTTACTTTAATGCATCAAATCAAATTTGCCATGTATTAAGATAAACCGCTATTTTGTATGCCATTAAGAAAGAAAACAAAAGCCATCACTTGTAAGTTGCTTCTTCATTTCAGAGATATTAAGTGGTGAAAAATGCCTATAGAATCTATGAACAATGGTATATTTAAATCCAGCTTTACTTCTGTGGTAGAGGTATATTTATTTTAGGAAGTGTGCAGAGTTTTGTATGGATAATTAAGGATTAGAAGCTTGTAGCTTACACCTTAGTGATAAGTGTTCAGACTGAAATTGCAAAACAAAACAAAAACCAAAACCAAACCTGATTAAAATATACATATTTTGAATGGTTATTAATATGTATTATTTTTAATTAATACTTAAGTTTCCATGGTGCAAATGTAATACAGTGTATATTTTCAGGGTTTTCTTCTGGAAGCATTTGAATAGTTTGTCTTGATTGACCAGAAACAATTTAGCTCTAGTAGAAAGAAAATGGCTAACATTTTTGTGTTTTTTACTTCTGGTTTTGATAGGGTTTTCACAACATGGTATGATTGGTGTGACTCAACCACGAAAAGTAGCTGCCATATCAGTTGCTCAGAGGGTTGCTGAGGAAATGAAATGCATTTTGGGATCCAAAGTAGGATACCAAGTTCGTTTTGATGACTGCAGCTCTAAGGTAGAAAAGTTTTGTTGGTATATGTTTAAGTATTGTTAAGCTTACAGAAAGGGTGGAGAAAGTTATGAAAGATTTTATTTAAAAAATTCCATATATGCTTTAAGGAAACAAAGTCTCAGATTAGATTTAATATGTATTGCCCATTGTTAGTGCTTTAGCTCTAAAGAGTCTAATATTTAATCCATTTTCTCCCTCCTGCTAAGTCTATAAGTGACAGTTATGTTTATTTTTCATAGGATTCTCTTGTCTTACTTTTTTTTTAGCTGTGAGATCCTTGGCATATAGATTATGTTTGTATTCTTGAAGTCAGTGGGAAACTGACAACTTAATTAACAAAGTCAGTAAGCAAGTATTCATCGACCATCTTCTATATTCACGGCACTAATGAGTTTAGAGTCATTTTCTCTTTAATAGTTAATCCTGTACTAGATACAAAACAATCCCTGATTTACAAGTGATCCCTAGTAAGAATGGCCGTCAAATGTAGCACAGAATGACTTTCCCCAAAATACTGTCTATCCTTCTTAGTTGCCCATTTTCTCTTCTCTTTTCTTCCCTTGTTTTATGGATATTACTCTTGTACCCCTAGCCTTTGGATCTTTTTCTTACCTTGTTCTAATGCTACTCAAGTGACACTATTTATAGGAGAAAGGGCAGGAAGAGGAGAGAATGAGAGGAAAGTTTTCACTATTTCCTCTACCTTTAACTCCACTTCTCTTTTCCCCTGAATCCTCTAAAATAGTGGCTGAGACAGGAGGTTGACTCCCTTTTCATTGTTGTTTCCCACAACTATTGCATTATCTTACCACTTTTCATTGACTTCATTGTATCTCCCTGTTGTCAGCTCTTGGTTCCTTGTCCTAGAACACCCTCCTCATCCCTGTCTGTATCACATTTTTCATAATTTACCATCTTTGTTGGACTATTTATGTACTCTTTTATTTAGCCAGATTAGTTTGATTCTGTATATTTTGTGTCTTAGGGAAAATTTAGTTGGGGAAAATATTTTGTTGGGTTTAGTTTGTTTAGTATTTTGTTTGTTTAGTTAGTTTAGTATTTTTTTTTTGTTTAGTTAGGGAAAATATTTTGTATCTTAGGGAAAATTTGGTTGGGGAAGTTAGTGGTGAAATTTTGTTACAGTTTAAACTGACATATTCTGCTGTTTGAACATTAGGAAACAGCAATCAAATATATGACTGATGGATGTTTACTGAAACATATTCTGGCAGATCCAAATCTTACCAAATTTAGTGTCATTATTTTGGATGAAGCCCATGAGAGAACTCTAACTACAGTGAGTATTTTAGTGTGTGTGTGTGTATATGTATGTTTTTTGTTTTCACTACCAAGTAGTTTACTTCTTTGGGGCGGCAAGTAGTTTACTTCTTTGGGGCAGCTTTTTACTGTATTGAGAATTTTAATCTACTAAAATAAGAATTCTTGAGTTAGGATAGCAATGTATTTAAAATAAGTTGGCTGTTAGGTATACTTATAACTTATTAGAAGTTAACCTTTCTTTCAGGACATCTTATTTGGTTTATTGAAGAAGCTATTTCAAGAGAAGTCTCCTAACAGGAAAGAGCATTTGAAGGTGGTGGTGATGTCAGCAACTATGGAGTTAGCCAAGCTTTCTGCATTCTTTGGAAATTGCCCCATATTTGATATACCTGGAAGGCTTTATCCAGTCAGAGAGAAATTCTGCAATTTGATTGGCCCACGAGACAGAGAAAATACTGCATATATTCAAGCGGTATTATTTGGCATCCCTTTTATATATATATATTTTTTATATCTCTGATTCTAGTTATTTGGGTAGTTTGTTAATTCATTTGTTCCCTTTACTTAGGATTTTTAAAACTGAAATTTAATTTTTCTGCGGAACAAGGGGAAGTGGGGCAGAGGGGAGGGATGGCAACTGTATTTCCATTGGTATATTAAACTTGTGTTTCTTGTTTTAGATTGTGAAAGTGGCCATGGATATCCATTTGAATGAAATGGCTGGAGACATCTTGGTTTTTCTGACTGGTGAGCATTCAGTATCAGTTTTAAAAGTGTTTAGTGTTTATAAGAAAGGAATGTGGCAACAGGATGGAATGCTACCTCTGCCTTGGGAAATCTGGGCTCTATTTAACTGTTGCTCTAGCTTTTAATGATTATCTGAATAGTTTTAGATACAAGATATATAAGATAATTCTACACTACCATTAAAAAAATGTCAGACTTGGTAAGTATATATGTATAAAATACATTGACTTTTTAGTAGAAAGATATTAAATGGTGAAGGATTATTTTTTATAGAGGTCTTACGAGACTAAAACAGGCTTAGGTCTGAGTTATTAATTTTATTTCAAAAGACATCCTACCAGCTCCTATCTTCTTTGAGTGTTGGGATGGTGCTCTGCTCTGAGAAAAGTACGTAAGGTGTGGAATCCATGGATCACAGACAAGCTTGTGTTATATTTGAGGGTCAAAAATAGAACAGTTAATCCCAGATTTTGGTAGCAGCATTCTTCTAATAAGAATGTGTCATTTCATTGTCTCACCTCCTACTCTGCCTTGTACTAATATCAGAAGTGAGACATTGTAACAATCTCTGTCTTTTTGAGGTTACTTAAATATACTTAAATGCATTTTTTCCTGGACTAGCTTCCCCTATGTTAACCGTTAACTTTACTGAGTCTTCCTTAAATGCTATATTAACAAGGATAAAAGGTTAAAGATTATAAATATTCTTATTCCTTTAGAGATTTAATTTCCTTGGCAACTGGTGTTTCTGTTACTTGAATTTTATTGTTGATATTTGGTACGTGTTTATGGTAAAACTGGTTGGTTGGTGGTCATCTCCCACAGATCAATGAGTGATTAAAAATAGCTATTATTCAAAACCAATTTTAATCTAGAAGGTTTTTTTTATCTTTTTTCTTGTTTGTTTGTTTCATTTTAAATTCATTTTGTTTTTCAATTGCTGAAATTCTTTTCCCCCCATTTCAGGCCAATTTGAAATCGAAAAAAGTTGTGAGTTACTTTTTCAGATGGCAGAGTCTGTTGATTATGATTATGATGTTCAAGATACCACCCTAGATGGCTTGCTAATATTGCCCTGTTATGGATCCATGACAACAGGTAATTCCTCACTACAATAGCAAATTTGACTGATTTTTAAAAATCTTCTAATTGAATAATCAAATATATACCAAAAAAGTGCACACATCATAAGTGTTTAGGTCAATGAATTTCACAAACTGAATTCACCTTTGTAACCAGCACCCAGATCATGAAAAAGAAAATTAATAGAACCAGCATCCGTTAACAGGAGTGATTTTATACTTGAAGTCTTTTCACGTTTATTCTTTTTTTCAAGAGTCCTGGAAATCCCCTAGTATTGTTGTCTTCTCTCACAGAATAAAAATATTGGTGGGAATGCTCTGAAATAAGGACTTATAGTTTCTTGATAGTAATGCCATAAGTCAAATCTCATGGCTTTTTCCCATTCATTTATGTTTTGATTTTGTTATACTAATGATAGTTTCCTTTTTTGAAATGCTGTCCTCTGGTATAATAATATTTAATTATTTGGTACCAGTGACCACTCTTTCTTGGAGGCTGCTTCTCCAGTTTGTTCCTCTCTAAATACAGTGATTTCCTAAGGTTTCATCCTTAGCTTGCTGTTTTCCTAATATTCTCTGTTTTGGAGAGGTTGGTTCCTATGAATCACCTATCATTTCTCTATGCATGACTCCTGAGAGCTGTCTAGTTCAGATCTCACTCCTGTGTGCTAGATCTTCTGGATCACCTCACTCAGCTTTGTGACTGGTGCATGATATCATCCTAAATCACTCTGTGCAAAAGAGTAGCAACTACTACAGGTTTTCTTTTACTTTCATGTTGTCCCAATCATTCATCTTTTTCTATTTTACTGCTATCACTAGAGTTGGGATCCTCAATATGCTTTCCGGACTTGTTATCATAGCCTGCTAACTTGTTTTCCATGATTTAATACACCATCTTAGACTCAGCAGTAAACTTCACTTCCAAAGCACAGTTTTGATTGTGTCAGTCCTCTGTTGGGTGCCTTCAGACATTCCTAATTGTCAGTTGCATTAAAATGCCAACTTAATAACCTGGCATTCATTATTCTTCCAGCATGACTTCAAACTGCTTTCAGCCTTAATTCCTAATGTATGTGATTCTCTGTGTTGGTGTAAATGTGTAATGGTAAAGATGTTTGGGAGGGTGTGGGTAAAGCCATTACTGAACGGTTTGTTTATTTATTTTAGTTTCCCTTCTGGTTTCAAGGGCACTGTCAAGGGTGAGCTACTGATGAACCATTATGAGCACAGTACTTTTTGAAGCAGTCTATAATAGTGTGAACAGATATTCAGATGGAGCTGAAGAGGTAGTAATGGGTGAGGTGAAGTTGGATGAGGTAGGGAGAGAGTGGTGGGTTACCTTCTGCTGGACATTCTGGTAATGTGTGGCATCAAACTTTTTCTAGAACTTGTTTCTTTTTTTTTTTCTCAAACCTTTTCCCTCTCATGACTTCCCTCTTTCTGTTCAAGGTATTGCAGTTCTTACAGCTTATCATGCATCTAGGGAAAGCTGAAACCCAGAGAAATTTATGAACTGAAATATGCTAGTTATTTTATAAATAACAAATATGTTGCATGGAATTAGAATTTTAGCACTGAAAGTAATCATGTAATTCAGTGCTTAGGTTTTTTAGGGGGTGGGCTCAGAATCCTTTAAAATAGTGAAGAGAGCACATGGTAAATCTACATTTGATCATTTATTCAGTAGCTGGGGATATAACATTACATGTGTTTCCAGAACATGAAGAAAAGGAAAGAAACTCTGACTTGGATTAGTGTAGAACATTTTAAAAGAGGAGAAAATGCTCGTTTAGATTATCACATAGATCCAAAATAGTTTCAGTCTTTTTCTTCTGCCTGTAAAACAAAGATACATCTTAATATGGCAAGTGCCTAGACTTTTTTCTATGGTTGTTTCCTTAGATGTTAAGATTAAATTAGATGTGGAGAAATAATCCTAGTGGGCTTTACATTGGAACTTTTATTCTGTGTGGAGTCTCCCCAAATGGGAAAATTTTTCTTTTCTCTTACATAGAAATACATACTTATCTTTTATAAAATGAGCAAATTAAGGAAAATAATTCAACTCACCCAACAAGCTCTAGTGACAATCACAGTTAACATTTTGGGGTATACTGTTCTGGATTTTTTCTTTACACATACACACACACACACACACACACACATGCTTTTTTTACTATTTAGTTTTTAAGGTTTTTTTAAAACAAAAACTGAGATTATGTTACATATGCTATTTTATAATGTTTTTCTTGAAATTTTAAATATATAGAAAAGTACAAAAAATCCATTTCCCACTATGTAGAATTAACACACTGTTAATGTCTCTGCATATTTCCTTCCAATTTTATTGAAGAAAAATTTCTCTATTGAAAATAAATGATTCAGTTTCATTATAAAAATTCAAACTGTCCAAAATTACAAAGATGAAAGTAAAGAAATCACTTCAAATTTTTCCAGATGGAAATAATCATCTTTAACATTAGGTAAAATATTATTCCAGACATCTTTGTGCGTGTGCATGCAACTCACGTAGAATAATAAGTAGATAGGTAGGCTGATAGAGAGATGCTTATTAAAAGTGCAATTATATTAGGTAGTTTCTTTTAAGAAAGGTATTTAATTTTACTTGAATTTATTTGAAGGAATTGTTAAGCTTCAAGTGAATCTTTCTTTACCATATGAGATAATATCTTCTAAAAGATTGCCTCAAGGATTAACAAGATGAAAAATATTAAAAAGTTGAAGTTGATGTCTTTTTTTAGACCATATTTGATTATGGCCTTTATCTTGTTGACTCCCTGATTTGAAAGATGAGTACATGATCACTTTTACTTTTCTGTACCTCCCCTTCTAATTTTTGTTAGTTATCTTTTTGTTCAGATATATTCAGTATTCACCATCAGTCCTTTTACCATGGTTTTTCCATTCCTAAGTTACTTCCCCCCCCCGCAAATTACTTTTTTTTAAATCATTTAAATTGTGGAATATAAAATATGTACATAGAAGTGATAACTTTCCAAGTGCAATTAACAAGTAGTTAGCAAATTTCAAAGAATGTTGTGGGTTACAGTTCCACAGTTTCAGTTATTTCCTTACTGTAAAATACAACATATGCAAAAAGGTAACATATCTAATAGTATGATTCAACAAATAGTTATATAGGAAATTTCCAAAAATGTTATGAGTTACAGTACCATAGTTTCACTTAATTCCTTATTGTGAAATATGACATATATACAAAAAGATGATAACCTTCAAATTACAACCTAACAAGTAGCTGTGGAACAAATTTCAAAGTATCCTATGGATTACAGTTCCACCATTTCAGTTCTTTCCTTCTAGCTATTCTAATACCCTAGCAACTAAGAAGAAGAAAATTATATAGAGATTCAGTATTCATAATCCTTTGTTAAATTCCGTCTTGTCTGTTACTACCCCTTCCTCTAGTTTAATCAGTTTCCTGATCTTCAGGGATATCTAGGCAGTGACTACCCTAACTTGTTCATGTTAGAAAAGGGTGTCGACATTATGGGAAAAGGGGACTCATCTGTTTGATGTTCTTGAAAAGGCTATTGCCTCTGGGTTTTGGGACTTAGCTGACATAGGAGTTCTCTTGAGGATTTAAATTTCTGAAGAATAAACTTTTAGTGAGTGAAATTTTTATAGAGTCTCAGATAGGGATACAGGTATTCTTCAGGGTTTTCAGGACTACTGTTGTCTTGGACTTATCATACTATGGCCATTTGGCATGTCCAGCTGAAGCTTGCATAGAAGTAACCTCCAGGACAGGCTCTCAATGCTACCTGAACTCTCCTAACCACTGAAACCTCATTTTGCTGCCTTTCTTCCCCCACCTATGTAAGAAAGGTATTCCCAACCCCTCGATGTCAGGGTCAGGGTCATTGCCGGAATCCATGTCCTATGTCGCCAGGGAGACTCATTCATCTTGCGGGTAGCGGGGGTGAGGAGTGGATCCTGTCCCATGGCAGGGGGACAGTGATGTCCCCCTAAGTTACTTTTGATTGATTTTTGGATTGGCTAGAGTTTACTTTTTTTTTTCATGAAGGTCTCGTGAGTGCTATATTTTTTTTAGTTCATTTATGTTTGAGAATATCTGGCTGCTATGTTTATGTTTGAATAACATCTTGGCTGGGTTTTATGTTCTTCGGTCATATCTTCTTTTCCTTAGAGCTTGGTGTAGACACTGTCCACTTGGCTTCTGGCATTGAATGTTGCTGCAGAGAAATCTGAGGCCAGCCTGATTTTTTGCCACTCCTTATAAGTGATTTGCTTTTTCTGTTTGATTGCCTGGGCATTTCTATCTTTGTCTTCAAAGTTCAGTATTTTTAATTAGGATATTTTTTTGGTGTTGACTGTTTTATATTAAAATTCCCTGGAATTTGATGTGCACTTCTTCTAAAATCAACTTTATTGAGGTATAACTTAACATGCGATAAAGTATCCTGTTTTAAGTGTATAGTTCAATTAGTTTTGACAGATTTATGTACATGTGTAGTGACCTCCCCAAACAAGATGATGAACATTTATTTTGTGCTCTTTTGTTTGCAGATTCAATTTTTCATTTCAGGGAAATTCTCTTATATCTTTGAATATAGCTTATGTCCCATTTCTTGGTTTATCTACTTCAGGGATACAAGTTATTATTATGCTGTATTGTCTCTGTCTTCCATATTTTTTTAGCTTCCTTCTAGTTACTTTATCTTTTTTAGCTGCATTTACTGATAATCTCTGTGTCAGGAGTTTAATTTTCAGCTTTATTAGTGAGATTTCTCAAGAATTTTTGATTCACCTAAATGGCTTCTGGGATGGGGCACCTTTGAGCTGAATTGTGTTGTATTTCTTTGTTCTGCCCCAGAATCATTTTCGTGGTTCCTTCTTTGACAGTTTTTGAAGTTTAATGCATTTAGTTATGTTTCTTTTACATGTGCATATACGTACCAGGTGGATTTTTGTTTTGGGCTGTTGTGGGTGGGAGAGAATGTGGGACAAGAGATTTTATGAGGCAGTTTCAACCAGCCTTAATGTATTAATATACTATGTACATTTCTATTAGGAACTTTATTTCATTAAGAGTACCTAATGGTCTCACCTCAATATCCTTAGCTTTTGGTGGACTTTGAAACATCTTTCTGCCTCTTTGTCAGTTTTCTCCCTCTCTGTTAATTACTGATCAGCTATTGGAACAGGTGGGAGAAGGTATGCCAGAATCTCTAATAGTTAGGAAAAATCAGGGAGTGGAGGTGAACAGAAGAATTGCTGTATCTTAATGAAAATACTCAATTTTCTCTTTCCTTCCTGGGAAGCGATAGCTTGCGTTAGGACTATAGGTATTTAGCTTCTTTTCAGTGCTTTATAAACAAATATAAATCGGGCATATATTCTTAACTGTGGAGTATAGTGTTAAAGTATGTGGGTGAAATGTAAAATGTGAAACGTGAGCTTGTCAAAATAGAAGTTTAGGACTTTATTTGATTATGGTAAATGAAATGCAAATTTTGGTTGAATCAAAAGTTAAAACAAATTAGGGACCTTTAGAAATGAGTTGTATTCAGAAAGGATAGTTCTAATTTATGTGAAATTTTATGGTAAAGAGGATTTTTAAAGGTACAAGGATTTTTTTTTTCATCAATTCATTCAGCAACTATTTATTGAGCACTTACTATGAGCCAGACATTGTTCTGAGGTACTGGGACTATGCAATGAATAAAAAAAGGTCTTTGTCCTCATGAAACTACATTCTAGTAGAGTAAATAGGTAATAAATCAATGTATAAACATATAATTTGACCTATAAAGTAATACATTACTCATTTGAACCAAGTCTAAGAAATATTTAAAAAAACAATTTTTAACAAATTTTTCTTTAGATTCTTCAACTCTGAAAGAAATAAGTCTTTTTGGAATTATTTTTGGATTTATATCAAAACTTCTCTATAGATACCTTTCTATAAGCTACTTTTCTAGCACTTTTTTTTACTTGTGAAGTTAATTTAGGAATATTGTGGAGGAATATAAACATTACTGAACTTGGTATAAATTTGCCTATCTGTATGTAAATCTTGAGCAAGCCACTTACCCCCTCAGAGCTTTAGTTTTGTTGTCTGTAAAATTAGAGGGAGGGCCTAGTTCCATGATTTTAAAACTGCTCATCTGTCCCACTCCTTTTCTTCCTCACCTGTGTTCCTGTTTCAATCAAAATAGTTCAACTTTGTTTTTTATATTGGGATACAAAGATCTTTGTATGACTTTATTTGTAAAAAGGTTTTTACTTCATCTTTAAGATTTTCTTGGCTTCAGGTAAGAAAGCAACTTAGGGTTGGTCAAGTAGAAAAAGTGAATTTTCTAAATGAATGCTGGCATATCATGAAATCAAATGGCAGTCAGTCATTTAAAAAGATAAGTTTCTTTATAAAGTGTATGTATGTACCATTGTAGTAAATATATAATTTACAATAGTAAACATACAAAACAGAAAGTTTAAAGGAAGATTATGAAAAATATAAACACAGTCCAGTGGGTTGGCTTATACCTTCTCTTGAATGATTACCCCTGACTCTGAGATCATTGATAGAGATGAACCACCCAACTTTTCACAGTCCAGTGGGTTGGCTTATACCTTCCCTGGAGTGATTACCCCTGACTCTGAGATCTTTTCACAATCCAATGGGTTGGCTTATACCTCCTCTGGAATGATTACCGCTGACTCTGAGATCACTGATATAGGTGATCCACCCAGCTCCCTTGCTTTGCAGTTCCTTGACCTTTTTAAGCTCAAGTGATCTTTATTTCATCTCACTTCAGCCATCAATTCAAATGCTTATATCTTGGAACTTGCCATCAACTTTATTTTTAAAATCTTGGTTTTAAACAGGTACTCAGATGATCACTGCCTGTTTCTGCCAATTTACTCACTCTACTGTTTCTAATTCAACAGTTTTCAGAATGCATTAAGATCTGTCCTTTACCAGCCTTCACTTATCCCCTTCCCTCATGCTGTAACCATTTCCTTGCGAACATTCTTAACTCTCTTATCCTGTTCTCTGTTTAAACTGGCAGTGCAAGTCAGGCCAAATCTACGGTTCTACTCGTTTCACTTAAGGCATCTTAAGGCCTGGGACACTTCCAGGAACCTAGAAATACTCTCTTGCCAATGCTCATGGCTTTCAATCTTCCCTCTTTTCTGACTAGCTTCTCTTCTCTATGTATATTAATCACTTCCCTATGGTTCACAAGTTTAGTTTTCCTCTTTTTAAGAGACAAGTCTAGGCAAATTGACTGTCTCCTGGACCATATTCCAAAGTCACAGGAGTATATGATTGGGCCAGCCTGGGGGATATGTTCATCCCTTGTGTCACAAACTATGGCTAGAGGAGAATGCTACCATAGTCCAAGCCATACTGCTAGGGTCCACCCCTTAGAATGTGTGGATAATGGAAATGGGTGTGGCATTACTTCTTTGGAAACATGGCCATGAGTTGTGCAGACAACCCCAAAAGTAAAAGCTGCTGAGCTAATCAGTCTTTAAGGCAGAACGAAGTCTTTAATCTGGAGTTTATGAATGGGTTTTAGAGGGTCTCTGAATATCGTAAAATTGGATAAAAAATGTTTTTGGTGTGTAAATATGTGACTTTTAATGAAGAGGAGAGCCACAGTTTTTTTCATATCCCCAAAGGTGTCTAAAACCTAGATAAAGGACTCTGTTGTAGGGTTTCTTTCAGCAGTAATAATCTATGATTCCGTGGGTTTATAAATCTTAACAGTAGAAGGTGAGGAAAAAATAGTTTTTGCTATTTTGAATTCATGATTATTAAAGAGGTGAAGAAAACACCGCTTAATGAAAAGAAATGAGTTTTTCAAAACTTGAGTTGGACAAATGCATGTTATACATTAGTATTTTCTTCTTACATATATTTTAGATCAACAGAGGAGAATATTTTTGCCACCTCCACCTGGAATTAGGAAATGTGTCATATCCACCAATATTTCTGCAACATCTTTGACAATAGATGGAATCAGGTATAACTTTTGAAATTTCTCTTTAAACCAAGGAAGCCGCTTAAGTAATCATAAAACATAATATTGAGTTTGCATCTGTATGTCCTCCACTAATCCCCTTCTCACTTACTTTTTAAGGTTCTAATCTTATAATTATTTATTATTTTCAAAGTTATTGATTGCTGTGAATAAAAAATAGGGTGGAGGTGAAAACTCTATTCCTGTTCACACTTTTAAATTACATGGCAATTTGATGCTTTCTTTTCCCAAATTTAAGATTACGTGTAATACTTCATGGGTTTCACTAAGTAGGAAGCCAAATCTGTTTTTCCGTATTTTCAATACCAGCATGTGTCTAAAATGATCCCACATTCCATTCTTACCTTATAACCCCACTTGGTAGAGTAAACTGTATTCATCCAGGTGGTTATCCGAAGGTATTGTCTCTCACTTTTCACCTTTTTATGAGGGTGAACTGTCATGCACATCTCTTATCTTTTGAATATGATCAATGATGCCATCACATTTTTTATTGCAATTCTAGAGAAATAATTTTATGTATTTAAGTCTGAAGTAATAGCTAAGGTGAAGAAGTTCTTTTAGTCTGTTGAACCACTTCCCTTTTGGATATTTCTGTTTTACCCAATATATTTTATGTCCCTAGCTAAGTCTGTCTCTGCTTCAGGAAGGCTAGAACTGAATCCCAAACAATCTATATATTTTTTTCAAAGTAAAATGATCACCTAGATCAGAGAGGAATTTTAATTTCCTCAACTTTTCTCCTTTACTTTAAAAATAATGGTTTTACCAAGGACTCAGGGGAGCAGCTTTCTTGAGTAAATTGACTTGCAATTTTATGTTTCTACAAAGTATAATTCATTAAATAGGCTGTTTCAGAATGTTCCCTTAGTGAATGATAGATTTATCACTGTTCTTAACTTAGTTCTCTCCCTTTCTTGCCCTCTATTTAATTGCCTTAAAGTGGTATGTTAAAGCTGGCTGAAATTAGATTCTGAACCTATTTTAATTGTCTAGAGTTTTGTAATTAACATACAAGGCTTTGTGTAGTTACTAATTTGGTAGAAAAGGGAAACCTGAAGTGGTTGAAAAATAATGTCTTCCCTTATTTCCTAGAAACTTAACTTGTTTTCATTCTCTTTAGATATGTGGTAGATGGTGGCTTTGTGAAGCAGTTAAATCATAACCCGAGATTAGGATTGGACATTTTAGAGGTGGTTCCAATTTCAAAGTAAGTCTCTTTGTCAAGGCTTTTTGTTCAAGGAACTGTTAACTAGAGAGTTCCTAGTTGGTTGGGGATAGAAAGTAAATTACTTTGGAAACCCACAGAACATTTTGGGGACTTTTTCTTTCTCTAAAGGAGTGAAGCGTTACAACGAAGTGGCCGAGCTGGGAGGACTTCCTCAGGAAAGTGCTTCCGGATCTATAGTAAGGATTTTTGGAACCAGTGTATGCCTGACCATGTGATCCCTGAGATTAAGAGAACTAGTTTGACATCTGTAGTTCTGACCTTAAAGTGCCTTGCCATACACGATGTTATAAGGTATGTAGACAACTTGAAAAAAGGAAAAATTTGTGAGGGTGGAGCCAGGTTATTCTTTAAAAATTCTTTTGAAGTATATGACTCGTATATCCCTGCAGAGTTGAGGCTAACCTATTTCAGGCTAAACCAAAATAAAAGGCGTCCTTGCATTGTTTTACTGGTATTTGATCCCTTGCTGATATTTTAAACTTGGCTTAATAGAGTGCTTTGTGCTGATATTTATTTGGATCATTTAGTGACCACTGTTTATCTGTAATGAAAGGTGTATAATAAGAACTTCAAGTCAGAAGTGTTTTTTGTAGCATTTTTTGTATGGCCAGCGTTGTACTACACACTGTCAGAGACAGAGTAATAACTCTGTAGTAGTTTTTTGCTTTTACCAAGCTTAAATTATATTGAGGAAACAAAATTCATGTAAATGAAGCAGACTAGAACAGCTGTTAAATTAGTCAAATGTTAAAATATATGATAAATATCATCTGCCTGAAGTATTGTTGTAGGGGCTTGAAATTTCATATCTCAGACAGTTTAGGAAGTAATGAAGGCAATTGCTGTCTTGGTCTTAATTTTGGCCTTAATTGGCTGGGATTTGGCATTAATTGGCTGAGAATGTGCAAGTGACAGGAACCTTAGGAGAAGGTGGTCATATATTCTTTGAATTCATAATATGAGGGGAAGTAATTACTAGGTATACCCAAATATGTATTTTATACTCTAGGAAGACCAATTTCAAAATGTTCATAAGACTAGAGATTTTCTAAATGAGAATATAGATCCAAGAAAGAGGAAAGCATGTAGTAAGTAAATTTCTAACTAATAATAAATGATACCAAGAAGAAAGGAAGAGCCATTTAAAGAAACCAAAATGGCCCAACAGGAAGCTTTCAGGTTAATTCAGATGTAAAAATATTGACAAAGGATAGCAGAGTAGTATATAACCAAGCATGAATATATATTAAAAAATAGGAACAATTCTTAATATCATCTGCACTGGTTATTTTTCTATCTTAAGTCTTAAGATTTAAAAGTATTAAATGTCACCAAAGTGTTAGTGACAGAAAAATGATTCCCTCTCCTTTTAAGTACTGTGTAGAATAAGGAGAGGTAAACCCAGTATTTGAGAGAGATGATATAATAATCATAGATAACAAAAAAAAAATGGAGCTTCTTGATTATTATTTTGCCCCCCCTTTCCATCAAGAAGAATGATTTTGAAACTGGAAACAGTAAGTTTGGATAGGAAGAAATTGATGACTGAAGTAGATTAAGAGATAATGAGAGAAAACCAAAGTACCATAAATGAGTTTGTCCTGAGGTTTTAGACATTATTTCCCTGGTACTAAAGGAACTTGTCCCTGTGGGTCATCTTTGAAAAATTATACACAGAAGGTTACCAATAAATTATAAGGAAGGCAAATATCTTTCTCCAACTGGAAAACAAGAACAAATATTGGGAACAACAGCCCTATAAGCTTGACATTGATTCCTAGCAAATTCTAGCATGATTTATTTTTATTATTATTTTTTTTAATCTTCATTTTATTGAGATATATTCACATACCACGCAGTCATACAAAACAAATCGTACTTTCGATTGTTTACAGTACCATTACATACTTGTACATTCATCACCCAAATCAATCCCTGACACCTTCATTAGCACACACACAAAAATAACAAGAATAATAATTAGAGTGAAAAAGAGCAATTGAAGTAAAAAAGAACACTGGGTACCTTTGTCTGTTTGTTTCCTTCCCCTATTTTTCTACTCATCCATCCCTAAACTAGACAAAGTGGAGTGTGGTCCTTATGGCTTTCCCAATCCCATTGTCACCCCTCATAAGCTACATTTTTATACAACTGTCTTCAAGATTCATGGGTTCTGGGTTGTAGTTGATAGTTTCAGGTATCCACCACCAGCTACCCCAATTCTTTAGAACCTAAAAAGGGTTGTCTAAAGTGTGCATAAGAGTGCCCACCAGAGTGACCTCTCGGCTCCTTTTGGAATCTCTCTGCCACTGAAGCTTATTTCATTTCCTTTCACATCCCCCTTTTGGTCAAGAAGATGTTCTCCGTCCCACGATGCCAGGTCTACATTCCTCCCTGGGGGTCATATTCCACGTTGCCAGGGAGATTCACTCCCCTGGGTGTCTGATCCCACGTAGTGGGGAGGGCAGTGATTTCACCTTTCAAGTTGGCTTAGCCAGAGAGAGAGGGCCACATCTGAGCAGCAAAGAGGCATTCGGGAGGAGGCCCTTAGGCACAACCATAGGGAGGCCTAGCCTCTCCTTTGCAGCAACCGTCTTCCCAAGGGTAAAACCTGTGGTAGAGGGCTCAACCCATCAAACCACCAGTCCCCTATGTCTGTGGTCATAGCATGATTTATTAAAAAATTGTTTCAGAGAATGTAGTAATGATTTATAATAATCAGCAGGAATCAAAATGGTTCACAAAGAATACTTCATTACAAACCTTTTCTTTTTCAATTTGAGGACAGGACCTTGACATAATGGGTGCTCCATAAGAATTTATTGAATAATAACCTATTGTCTGTTGTTTTCAACACAGTATTTAACAAGGTTGCATTTCATATCTTTGTAAATAAGGAGGTGATCTGTAGATGACAATAGTGCTGCATAGAGGATAACTGCCAAATGACCAAATCCATAAAATATCAATTAATTGCTTTGTGTTAGCCTAGATGGAGGTTTTACTGGTAGTGTGCTGAACTTAGCTCTTTCTTGAGCTATAAATGAAAACTTAGCATTTTAAATAAAGATACTAAATAAAGATATTGAAGCCGTGATTATCAAATTCCTTGGGAAGGATAGCTCATCTGGTAGATGTTTAAAACCAAAATTTAGAATGATCTCAACAGGTCAGAACCTTGGGCTAAAATCAACAAGGTTAAAGTCCGAAAAGATACATCTTATAGCTTGTGTTTTGGTTGTACAAGAAGGAAATTCAAGTGGTAAAGATCTGAAACTATATGATCACCACATAAACTTAGTATGAGCTTGCAGTTATGATTCTGTTTTAAAGAAAAACACAACTAAAAAATCCCACTGTCATAGACTTGAGTTAAATTAATGGGCTGCAATGTCCAGATGATAGGGAATTAACAGCATTCCTGTTCTGTGTTGGCCATTCTCCATTTGGAGTTTGGTTTTGGATATCATCACACTTTACAGAAGTGTGACAAACTAGAGTGTTTCTACAAGAGGATAATTAGGTATGGTGGGTCTCTGTAGGAACCAAATAATTTAAGGAATACTTGACAGAATTGGTAACTGATAATTGGTAGAATCAAAGAAGAAAAATAATAGTACTTTTTACAATCTGAAAATACTTTATATAGAAGAAAAATTTCACTAATTTGGTATTGCTATAGAACATGGGTCAGCAAACTATGGCCTGGGCCTGCTGCCTGTTTTTGTGAGTAAAATTTTATTTGAACATAGCCATGGCCATTCATTTACATATTGCCTGTGGTTACAGCAGAGTTGATTAATTGCGACAGAGACCATAGGGCCTGCAAAGCCTGACATATTTACTGTCTAGCCCTTTACAGAAAAAGTTTGCCAACCTTTACTATGGATGATACCAGTTCCTGTTTGTACAAGTTGTCGCAAAGCTGACTGAGGAACAGACTGAGAGATTTTTATTTGTTTTTAAATAGTTGCATTCTCAATCCTGGAATAGACTCTGCGTAAGGTATTTTACCTTTAGTTTTTCTTGGATCTTTTTCAAAGTGAAAGGTTGGTATAGATGATTTTTTCTTCTTAAGACTTAAGGTGGTGAAATAACCCCATGCAGATGATATTAAGGAATTATTGTTCCCAATTTTTAAAATATGTATTTGCTTGGTTATAGGCTGCTCTGCTATCCTTTGTGAATGTTATTGCTAATGTTTTTGTTACTTTTCTTAGGTTCATTGCAGTTATGTAAGAGAATGTCCTTATTTTCAGAAGCTGCATGCTGTAGTATTTTGGGGGTGAAGTGGCATTGTATCTGCAACTTGCTTTCAGATAGTGCAGAAAAAAATATAGAAACACACATGCATACATAAAGCAAACATGACAAAACTAACTGAATATTCTTCCATTAAACAATTTATAATTTTTGGCTATTTTAAATGAATTTTTTTCCACTATTTTATATAAGTGTAGTAAAAAACATTGTGGGCTGCAGAAGAGGGTAGACTTGACGTTGGCTCTGAAGGATAGGGTAGGATTAGGGTAAGTAGAGAGGATTGTTGAGCTTATTCCAGCTAAAAAGCAGGAACAAAAACGTGCTTCTTGAATTAAATGGAGTACAATTCAGGAATTAAAAAAAACTAAGTGTTCATCATGATCTTCAATTGTTAAAAAAAAAGAGGACTTGAAAAATAGGAGAAATAAAATAATTTTAAAGAAATTTTCATCAAATCTGTGTCAAACCTTACCAAGTTCAAAGAATGGAGTCTCATTTCATCTCTCATTTAAACACATAGGTTTCCCTATTTGGATCCACCTAATGAGAGACTTATTTTGGAGGCTCTTAAACAACTTTACCAGTGTGATGCTATTGACAGGTAAAAAGACAATAACTAAAACAGATATTGATTATTTTTAAATAAAATTCTAAATACCTTCCTTTGTTAGTAGAAAATAATTTGTTTGAATTAAATGGATTGTTTTACCTGAAATTAATATTTGTCCTTAATTTTTCTTGACCACAATTCTCAATTTAAAAATTGCACTATAAAACCTTATGAACATTTTTGTTTAATTTTGGTATTTTTTAACAAGTAATTTCTGAGTACCATTTCAGTGCCAGTCATTAGGCTAGGTACATAAAGATGATAAGAAAGCCAAAATCCTCATCCTTCTAATTGTGTGATGGAGAAGATGTGATAATTACCTTTCTCTCATTTCTTCAAGGATATCCTCTATGAATCCTATAGCATGTTTGCATCTTTTATTATACTATTTTATTCTGCCACATTGTTTAACTTTTTTGGATGTATTAAGGTCCTTAACTGCAAAGGCTTTATCATCTTTAACCTCCTCTTATCACTGACCACAGTTTTTCATGTTTCTTCCACTGAATTGAATTTCTGGAGGTGATTTTAAGTAATCTGAATTATATGTGATATATTTGGAATGGTGAACATTGCCATTTGAACTCTCTCAAGGTAGAAAGACTTAAGTTTTTCTTTCTATTAAGGAGTGGCCATGTGACCAGATTGGGTTTGTCTATGGTGGAATTTCCTCTCCCTCCACATCTGACATGTGCAGTAATAAAAGCTGCTTCCCTGGATTGTGAAGATCTGCTACTTCCAATAGCAGCAATGTTGTCTGTGGAAAATGTTTTTATTAGACCTGGTAAGAAGTTTATTGATAAGATTTTGCTTTAATTATAGAGAGATAAGAACTGATTTCTAAGCAAGTGTAATGATAAAGAAATAGGTGTGATACAATCTTTTAATGATTTTTTTCCCCTTTGGTTTTCTTAATTATTACGACAATACATACTCATTGTAGAAAATTTGGCATTTATTGAGAAGTGTAAAGTATCAGAAAAAATGAACTTCTGTAATCTGACCACAAAGAGGCTATTAGTTTCTGTTAGTATTTTGGGAAATTGTAAATAATTTATTATGTAGGTGTCTGGATTTATTGCATTTCATCTAATTACAATGGTTAGAAAAGCTACTTCAGAACATGTGATGTTGACATGTGGTTTTCTAGTTCCCTGATATGGCAGAGATCTTTTCTGAAATTGTTTTGTCTTATGATTTGGTTTTAACCTAACATGACCATATACAGAATCAGGGAATATACCTAGTTTTTATCTGTAGTTGCTATTCTACTTTGTTCCAACAGGACGTCGTTAACGCTCTTTAGTTTTGTCAATCAAAATGGGAGGAATTTGATGGTCTAAAATAGTGCTGAAGTTTCCCTTTAGCTCAGGAGGGACATGCTTCTAGCACTGAGGTATAAATAGGAAAACTGTTATTAGCAGGAAAGACTGACTGTAACCAGCAAATAATGGCTGATGTCTGGTACAGACACTATTGGTTCGTATTGACTTGTGATTTTAGGAAATTCTAAAAATAGTTTGGATCCAGTTCAATTTATAAAGAAATTAAGTGGATTTAATAAGGTTCACTACTCTCCTGGTTTAGTATCCTTATTAAAAAATACATACACATGAAGATGAATAATAGTCTTATGGCATATTTAGTATTTAAACTAAAATCTACTTTTTAATAAAATGTCTTTTTTGGAATTATAAAAAGAGAGACTCTCATTTGAAGCTTTGTTCTTTAGAAAACTAGGACGTGTATACCCTTATAAGCAATTAAGTTACCTTCTTCCCATTTTTCATTACATGATTCCAATTGGCCAGAAATGAGCACTTCTAAATATTTCAGAAAAGTCCTAGAGATGTCAAATATTTTATGAGGAAAAATTCCTGCCTATTATTTTGCTTCACTGAGTTGCAGTGCACAATTTCTTTGTAATACACAGACAGTGGCAAGTCCATGAAATTGATTAGTTATCAAAAGACAGTTCTTCAGAGATGAGAAAAATAGGTAAGAATTGGAGGTAAATACTAGATCAATCCTTACTTCCAAATAGTTGGAGCTTCTGCTGGCTTTTTACTCTATACTGTTTACCAATGTAAGTAAAATTACCTTTTTGAGAGAATAGTGTTTGGTGGATAGGACCTTTTTTGAGCATTTTTTTCCTGGGTGTAATATACAACATATAAAGGAGTAGGGAGGTAATATGGGAAATCTATTCTTTGAGTTCGTAGAGAGTTATTGAAACTTACGTGTGCATTCAGGGAGCCAGTGGTATCTTCTAGCTGTGGTTAGTGGCTAATGTGGTCATCCAGAAACCGCTCTGCGGATTGGGAGTATTTTCCTGCACAAATCTAAAAACTGGTTAAGAATTCACCTAATCTAGTGGCCATAGATAAAATAAATGGAAATAGTCATAGAGACAGGAGCTCCCCCTCAGTGTCTTCTTAATGTCTTCCTCTGATTGGTGTACTGTATGTTCCACATCTTACCCTCTGAGGGTCATATTTAGACCCCAAGACTGTTCTTTTGAAGAGAATTCAGAAAAGTTCATCAGGTTAGTAAGAATGGAATATGATGTACCTTCATGTTTGAGTAGTCTCTGGAGAAAGAGAGGATGCTCAGTCTCAGGAAAAATATCTGTTTGACAGACAGAGGCTCTTTTTTTATTTTTTAGTGCAATTTTTTTGAGATATATTCACATAACATACAGTCATCAAAAGTGTACATTCAGTTGTTCACAGTATCATCATACAGTTGTGCATTCATCACCACAGTCAATTTTTGAACATTTTCATTACTCCAAAAAAAGTAAAAATAAGAATAAAGATAAAAATAAAAGTAAAAATGAGCACCTAAAACATCCTATTCCCCCCATTCTCCCCTTTTTCTCATTTACTTTTTGTCCCCATTTTTCTACTCATCTATCCATATACTGGATAAAGAGAATGTGAGCCACCAGGTTTTCACAGTCACACGGTCACACAGTATAAGCTACATAGTTATGCAATAGTCTTCAAGAATCAAGCTACTGGATTGCAGTTCAACAGTTTCAGGTATTTCCTTCTAGCTATTCTAATACACTAAAAACTAAAAAGGAAATTCTATATAATGCTTAAGAATGACCTTTCGACTCCATTTGAAATCTCTTAGCCACTAAAACTTTCTTTGTTTCATTTCTCTTCCCCCTTTAGTCAAGAAGACTTTCTCAATCCCACGATGCTGAGTCCAGGCTCATCCCTGGGAGTCATGTCTCATGTAGTGGGGAGGGCAGCGAGTCCATGTGCTGAGTTGGCTTAGAGAGGCCACATCTGAGCAACAAAAGAGGTTCTCTGGGTTTGACTCTTAGGCAGAGTTATAAGTAGGCTTAGCCTCTCCTTTGCAGTAACAAGCTTCGTAAGGACAAACCCCAAGATCGAGGGCTTGGCCTTCTAAATTGATTGTCTCCAATGCTTGCGAGAATATCAGGAATTCCCCGGAGGGAAAAATTCCACATTTTTCTCCGGTCCCTCAAGGGGGCTTTGCAAATACTTTTTTATTTTCTGTCCACGTTACTCTGGGATGTATCAGGGCTACACACTAATCAGACAGAGGCTCTTTTTAAGTTGACCAGATCAATTAGCTACATAGCAGCTTCTGGGACACAGTACCTCCATATTCAAGAATAGAATGTTGATCCTACATTTTTGAACATCCTGATATCCTGATATTGTGGAAGTACCTCCACAAAGCTGGCTTGCTTTAAATAGGCAGAAGTTATGTGGTCTTGGTATTGCCTAAAAGCCATTGCCTAAAAGATCAAGAGGAAGCATATAATGAAAATTCAGAATTAAGTCTTCCCAGATCTTGTAGCTGTCCCAACTGGATATTTGGAAAGCTATGTAAAAGCACAGAGTGACTTCCATAAGTGAAGTGCAGGAGAGAGCTCAGAGTGAAGCATATGCAACTGCAAAAAGTAGGGGCACCATCACTAGGTCCACTGGGACTCACCACACCCTCATCCTTTTTCAGCGATATTACGGGCTACAGTGTTTCATGTATGGGTTAACTGGTGCCAGAAATGAGAAATTTTATTCCCAGAGGAAGACAGAATGCTGGAGAAAGGGACAAATATAAAAATTCCTCTATAGGACACCAAGATGAAAAGAACATAAACATATTTTCACAATTTTCTAAATTTTTACAAGCTTATCATTTACTAGAATGGAGCCCCACATGAGATTTTTGCTTCTGTACAGATTAACAACAAAACCGTGATGAAGAAAACATATGACAAAGGCAAGTTAGTCGTTCTGTTTTATCAGCATTCTTTTTTTTTAATTCAATTTTTGTTGAGATGTATTCACATACCGTACAGTCTTCCAAAGTGTACAGTTGTTCACAGTACCATCATATAGTTGTGCATTCATCACCCCAATCTATTTTTTGAACATTTTCCTTGTAGCAGAAAAAGTGAAAATAAGAATTAAAAAAAAAAGTAAAAAAGCACACCTAAATCATCCCCCCCACACCCTACTTTTTCATTTAGTTTTTTGTCCCCATTTTTCTACTCATCCGTCCATACACTAGATAAAGGGAGTGTGATCCACAAGGCTTTCACAGTTACACTGTCACCATTTGTCAGCTACATTGCTATACGATCGTCTTCAAGAGTCAAGGCTAATTGTTGCAGTTTGATAGTTTCAGGTAATTACTGCTAACTATTCCAGTGCATTAAAACCTAAAAAGGGTTATCTATATAGTGCATAAGAGTGCCCACCAGAGTGATCTCTCTACTCCATTTGGAATCTCTCAGCCATGGAAACTTTACTTCATTTCATTTCGCATCCCCCTTTTGGTCAAGAAGATGTTCTCCATCCCGTGATGTCGGGTCCCAGTTCATCCTCAGGAGTCATATCCTGTGTTGCCAGGGAGATTTACACCCCTGGGTGTCGGATCCCATGTAGAGGGGAGGGCAGTGAGTTCACCTGCCGAGGTGGCTTAGCTAGAGAGAGAGGGCCACATCTGAGCAACAAAGAGGCACTCAGGGGGAGACTCTTAGGCACAATTATAAGCAGGTTTAGCCTCTCCTTTGCAGTAACGAGCTTTATAAGGGCAAGTCCCGTGATAGAGGGTGTGGCACATCAAACTGCCAGTCTTCAGTGTTTGTGAGAACATTAGCAACATTCCAGTTGAGGAAGCCCAACACTTCTGCATTTTCCCCCAGCTCCTCAAGGGGACCCTGCATATATGCTTTTATTCTCTTTCCAAATTACTTTGGGATGTGTTGTTATTTTACACTAACCTATGCAAACCTACCAGGTCTCACTCCCTATTAAGAGTTTCATGTATTTATGGTATTTGAACAAACTGTATGAGTTAAATTGTTTAGGAAATATAGATCTTGCACCAACTAAACATCTCTACCCTTGGTCTCACAGGGGATTTGAAGTTTTAAAACACAGTCAGTATTGTCTTTTACCCTTTGGCCCAATTTGCCCTAGTCCTAACCACATCTACTTCTTTCATACCTCTAGTTGAAGTCTGGACTCTTTTTCACCTTTTTTAACAGTTGCTATATGTGTTAATACTGACATTCATATATGCTGAGTTCTGGCTCTGAGTTTCAGGTGTCACACAGATACCCAGAGTTCCAGAGATCAGTCAGGTTATACAGAAAGGGATCAGCATCTTGGAATCTGGAGATAGTCATTACAATTCAGGAATAGATGTGACTGCTGTAAGAGCTTACAATCTAGGGACCATTACAATAAGTGTGCTCTAAGCTGTGCTCTAAGGTTCAATTCTGAGTTTACATATTGTAAGTTAGTCCATATTGGTGAGGCATTAGAGTGTTTGCCTTTGTTTCTGGCGTAGTACACTCAAAATGCCGTCTACGGGTTCCATTCACCTCCTTGTGTGTTTCACAGCTTCAGTCCTTCTCGCAGTTGTTCAGTATTCCATTGTGTGCACACACAACAGTTCTGCTCCTCAGTCGATGTACCCTTAGGCCACCTCCACCCATTGCAGATCACGCGTACTCTCTCCATAAACACCAGTGTGCAAATGTCCATTCATGTCCCTGCTCTCAGATACTCCAAGTAAATATCCCCAATGAGGTTGCAGGACCTTAAGGCACTCACATACTTAGCTTTGTGTGGAACCACCCCATTGTCCTCTAGAAAGGCTATACTATTCTGCTTCCTAACCAACAGTAAATACATATACCCCTTTTTCCATGTTTTCACCAGGACTTTTATCCCTGTTTATATTTTTCCATACAATTTTATAGAGCTATATTCACATACCATATAATTATCCACAGTATACAGTTATTCACAGTATCATCATACAGTTGTGCATTTATCACCACAGTCAGCACTTGAACATATTGATTACTATGAAAAAAAATTGTAATGACTAATAAAAAAGATAGTAAAAAGAAAAATAAAATATCATACAATATAATGTAATAGTAGGGTCAGAACAATAACACCACTACCAAGAATCCCATATACCTGCCTTATATCCCCCTCTCATACACATTTAGCTTTGGTATATTGCCTTTGTTACATTTAATGGAAGCATATTACAGTGTTACGTCGACCATAGACTCTAGTTTGCTTTAATTATATTTTTTCCTCAATACCATCACCTTTCCAACACTGCATGGTTGACATTTATTTTTCCTCCCCCCATGCATGCAAGAACAGTTTTATATTTGCACATTTAGTCACAATCATTGCCACGCCAGTTTTTGTTAAGTTAAACAGTCCCAGTCTTTATCTTCTATCTTTACCTCAGATGTCATTCATGCCTCTAGCCCACCTCTTTCAACTTTACTCATGGACATCTTTGTTCAGTGTAGTTACAGTATTGTGCTACCATCACACAGTATTATGCTATCTATTTCTGGATCTATACAATCAATCCTGAACATTCTGTAGTCCTTCAGCATCCAGTGCCCGATTTCCACCCTCTTTCTATCTCCTGGTAGCCTGTGTTATCAGCTTTTAACTCTCAAGCATTCTCTTTTAAAACAAGTCTAGAGTTACTAAACTCAAGCTGTTAATTTATTCATCATTTAATATGTTTTCAGTTCAAAATGAAAACACATTTGGTAGTCATGAGATAAGTTTGATCATTAGATTACCATATTAACAAAAATACTACCTTCTCTTGACTGAAGTTCACTTGACTGAAGTTCACTGTTTAGTAATTAATCCAGATTTCCACTTAGTTGCCACATCCCCAGTTAGATTCCTACTCTCTGTATGTCATCCCATAAGTACATTAGGAGTGACTGCTAGGCATTTTAGGAAACTAGTTAGATGGAAGAGGAAACTAAAACTCAGCTTAAAGACTCAGGTCTCTCTTTTGTGGGCTTTGTAAGAACATGCCAGTTTACCTTTTAGGCATTTTTATTACAGTGACCAAGTTTCCCAGTCTACCAAATTTAATTCCCAGGTACCCTTCTCCTGCAAAAGACCCATTTAAAAGCTAACAAATAAGAATGTTTTAAGTGCTAGAAGTTAATTATGATAGTAATTTGTCTTTCTTTAAACACGTAACTTGGAATTTAACCCATGCCTGAGTTATGGGTTCCTAAGACTCCAAGTAATAATATGGGGTTTGAAAATTACAATCAAATTTATGGACATGTCAAAAATAGCTTACTTCTGTTGGCAATTTTTGAGATAAGAATTAGAAATCTTACAGGATGAAGATAGTGGTCATCCTCAAATTAACTGATGAAAATCATGGAGTCATTCAAACCTAGTCTTTGAAATCACTGAAGTCTAAATGATGTGTCAAAAATATATTTACTGTGAAAGTTAATAGAATCCTGGGGTCAGAGTCAGGGAACTGAGGTTTCTAGGCCCAGAGTTGCCATTTTATTTTCTTAGAGTTAAATGTTCCTGTGCCCCAATTTATACATCTAATACACAGGATTAATAATAACTGTCTCTAACTACCTCCCAGGGAATCCGTGAAGTAAAAGAGATAACTTTATGTAAAAGCCTCAAAGAAAAGAAATTATCTAATCCAAAATGTTAAAACTTCACTAAGAATTCTTTGAATTCTGTGATGTACTCTTATTTGAATTAAGTTTTAATTCATGCTAGACAAATATGCCAGGACAGACAGATATTTTTACAAAACATATATAAAAATTATCTCACTCTGTTCCCCACAAATCTATCCATTCTACCTTAGATTTTGGATTTGTGACACATAATTTAAATAGTGAGGGAAGATGTTGGCGATATGATAATGATAGTGATCATTAACTTCCCCTAGATCTTGTATCTTTTTTTAATTGAAGTGACATCTATATAACATAAAATTTGCCATTTTAACCATTTTTAAATATACAGTTCAGTGGCATTAATTACTTTTATGATGTTGTGCTACCATCAACACCATGTATTACCATGTTTCTGTTTCACCACCCAAAACAGAAATTCTTTACTCTTTAAGCAGTAAGACTTTTCTCCCTCCCCTGGCCCCTGGTAACCTCTAATCTACTTTCTATCTCTATAATTTGTTTATTCTAGGTATTTCTTATAAGTGGAATCATAACAGTTTTTGTCCTTTAATGTCTGGCTTATTTTATTTAGCATAGTGTTTTTGATGTTATGTTGTAGCATCTTTCAGAACTTAAGTACTTTTTATGGCTGGATGATATTCCATTGTATGGATATGCCATATTTTGTTTATCTGTTGATCTGTCAATGGACATACGGGTTGTTTACACATTTTGGCTATTGTAAATAATGTTGCTATGAGCGTTGCTATACAAGTATTTGTTTGAGTCCCTGCTTTCAGTTCTTTTGGGTATATACTTAGAAGTAGAATTGCTGGGTCATATGGTAATTCTATGTTTAATTTTTTGAGGAACCACCAAACTGTTCTCCACAGTGGCTGCACCATTTTACATTCCCACTAGCAATGTACAAGGATTCTAGTTTTACCCATCCTCACCAACATTGATTTTTCATTTTTTAAAAATAGCCATCCTAGTAGGTGTGAAGTAGTCAGAAAGCATTTTTTTTAACTTTTATTTTGAAATAATTTCAAACTTGCATGGTAACTACCAAAATAATACAAACCCATATGGAGAACTCCAACTTACCCCCAGATCCGTCAGCTTTTAACATTTTGCCACATTTACCAATCATTCTACCTATCCATCCACATATCTGTCTTTCATCTATTTATCTATTTTCTAAACATTTGAGAGTAGGTTGAATACACCCATGCTACTTGAACACTTCATACCTCTATATTTCCTAGTAAGAACAAGGATATTCACTTATGTAACCACCTTAAGTACAGTTATCAAGTTCAAGAAATTTAACATAGGTATAAAGCTTACAGTTTAAATTCCAGTTTTTTCATATGTCCCAATAATGTCCTTTGGGGTGTTTTCTCCTCTATGATGAGATCTAGTCCATGTATTGTCTTCAGTTGTTATGGTCTCATTAGTGTCTCTCTCTCCTTCTCTCTCTCTTATTTTTAATTGTGGAAAAATATACAACATGAACTTCTCCACCTCAACTGCTCCAAAGCATACAGTTCAGTGTCACACTCAAAGTGTTGTGCTATCCTCACCTCCATACATTACCAGAACTTTCCCATCACCCCAAGTAGAAACTCAGTACCTGTTATGCATTAACTTCCCTTTCCCCCTCCTTCCTGACCCCGGCAACCTATACTCTACTTTCTGTCTTTATGAATTTGCACACTCTTAACTGTTTTGTATGAGCGGAATCATACATTGTCCCTTGTTTTTGACTTATCTCACTCAAAGTGAAGTTCCCAAGGTTTGTCCATGGAGCAGCTGGCCTTAGAACTTCACTCTTTAGGTGTATACATTCCATTGTATGTATACACCACATTCTTTTCATCCACTTATCTGCAGGTCGACCCTTGGAGAAATCTTTTTTAATCACTGTTTTATGTTTTGTTGTTGTTGTTGTTGCTAGTTTGTTTTAAGTTCATGTTTGTTAAAGATTGATAACTGGATTTTTTAAATTGCAATTTTATAGGAAAAATTCAGTGAACTTTTAACATCAGTTATTTAATTTAAAAGCACATTTCTGATTTTTAAAAATAAGACTAAAATGTCATTTTAGACATTTGGGAAAATATGTCATGTATTTTATTAAATCTAATTTTTTATTTAGATATTTATTTGGTATTCTGACTTTAACAGATGAATTTTACCATCAACCTTAAAATGTATTTGAATTATAAATATAACATGCTCATTATTGAAAACTTGGGAATTTTAAGGTATAAAACAAGAATAAAAATCCTTTACCATCTAGAACACTATTAACATTTCAGCACATTGAACATCTTTGTTCCTGAGTCTTTGTCCATAACTTTATTTCCTCAGGATAAGGTACCTTTGGAAGGTAAATTACCATGTGTTACGAATATTTTGAAGGCTTTTGATGCATATTGTCCAGTTGCTTACTGAAATATTACTTTTAGTTTCTTTAAATTGTGCCATGAGTATTTTGATAGTGTTGTATTAAAAATATATTTTAACTTGGTAGAATTGTTGTTTCACCTAAGATAAACTCTAAGTGATCTGGCTCTTGGCTTACCACTCAAAACCTCTCTCACACCTACCCTATGAAGCCCCTGTGATGGCAGGAATTTTGTATTGTTTATTCTCCAGAATCATATAGTAAGATAGTGTTTCAGTTTGCTAAAGCTGCTGGAATGCAATATACCAGAAATGGGTTGGCTTTTTCAATGGGGTTTTATTAGGTTGCCAATTTACAGTTCTAAGGCAGTGAAAATGTCCCAGTTAAGGCATCAACAGCATGATACCTTCTCTGAAGAAAGGCTGATGATAAAGCCATTGAAGCTTTATTTTGTTTTATTTCTCTTTGCCCTTTTGGTCCAGAAGGCTTTCTCAATCCCAAGATGCTGGGTCCAGGCTCATCCCTGGGAGTCATGTTTCACATTGCCAGGGAAATTTACACCTCTGGTAGTCATGTCCCATGTAGTGGGGAGGAAAGTGAGTTTACCTGCCGAGTTGGCTTAGAGAGGCCACATCTGAGCAACAAAAGAGTTTATCTGGGGGTGACTCATAGGCACAATTATAAGTAGGCTTAGCCTCTCCTTTGCAGTAACAAGCTTCATAAGGGCAAGCCCTAAGATCAAGGGCTCAGCCTACTCCAATGGTAGTCCCCAGTGCTTGTGAGAATATCAGGAATTCCCCAGGTAGAGAAGTTTAATATTTCCACATTTTTCTCCAGTCCCTCAAACGGGCCTTGCAAATACATTTTTATTCTCTGCCCAAATTACTCTGGAATGTATCAAGGTTTCACACTAACCTGTACAAACCAACCAGCTATCATTCCCTATTGAAAGTTCCATGTAATTATGGTGTTTGAATAAACTGATCTTACAAGTTAAATTATATAGTTTCCACTTAATTTTAGTTGTATGTATTTGCCCCTCTTTCTGAACTAGTTGATTCTTTTAGTTGCAGGTAATTTTATTGTATCTGATGTTTACTTTTTTTTAGTCTTAATTAGGAGGATATAACCTCAGCCATTAACTCATTCTGCCCCTTTCTCTGTGTGTATGTCTGTGTGTTTCTTTTATAAATTTGGAAATAGGCAGTAACTTCTTTGAAATGTCTCTTTGAGCGTTGTATACAACTGGGGCGCAGTCTTAAAAATATTAATTCAAGTTAGAAAAGTTAAAGTAGTGGAGTTCTTCAGAGGAAGGACAAAAGAGTTAATAATATTCCTCACAATCACAATTAAGCTTTTTAAAAAGTGCTTGTCAGAATAGAATATGTGACTAGATGCAAAGTTAATTTGTTCTGGTTTAAATGCAGGTTGTGGCTCTTTTTTTCCTATTCAGTCTACCAAGAAGAGCTGTATTTTCTAGTGTTACCTTTTAAGTAAAATCCTTTAAAAATACTTTTAAGCACGCCAACAATTCACAGAGCACTTGTTGACGGCTTGCCATATATGTGCTCCTATGGGACATGAAATTGAGGCTAAGCAAATTTTTCATTTTGTTATCCTTTAGCTTAGTTGTTTGATATAGGCAGTATATAGCATTTCTGGCTGAGTTAATTTCCTTTCAGTGGTAAAGGAAAGTAATAGTGTGAACCTTTGCCCTGTTAAAGTACATTAGTAATGTATTAACCTTTTTTCTATAATCAAAAGAAAAGATAGGTCAGCCCTTGGGCCCTTAGGGAATTGTTTTGAAGTCTTTTAACTTTGGATTCCTTCTTTTTATGGTGCATCTGTATGGGACACAACTTAGTTTGACACACATCAGCTTTGCTTTCATCTAGTGAGGACACTTTTTTTTTTTCCTGAATAGACTGCATACCCTGTTTGCAGCCAAGACTAATAATAGAGTGTGCTATCTCACTGGCTTTATCCCTCTGTAGGCACTGAGTTTCAGATCCAGATTGGTTTATTATTGCTATGATTACAATGCAGGGTATGTTTTTCTGTAAAAATACTCTGTTGTGCAGTCAGTTTGTTACCTACCCCAGATTGTAGTCTTACGTGTCATAATCTTCGATCTAGTAATACTCCTGTCTTTTCTAGTAAAATACTATATACAATGAATAATGTTGACTGGTTTCCATTAGGTAATATCAAAGCTAAAAATACTCTAAAAGCTACAGAGTATTGAAGTGGGAGACAAGAGATCAAGGTTTGAACCTGACTCTGCCACTACCTACTTATCCGATGGGCCTGGCTTTTTTGGACTGCATTTGTTCATTTCTAAAACCAGTGAGTTGAACTAAGATGATCCAGCTCTAATATTCTTGTAAGCTAGAGAAAGAGAATGATTTTTCTTTGTTGGAGTATTTGAATAGATTAAAGCCTGTCTGGGGTTAGTTGTTTTTTTTTTTTTAAGTTTGTTTTTTGTAACACTTTATAATTTCACACTTATGGAAATATTGCAGAAGTAAAGGAACTCCTTTATACCCTTTCCCTTATTTTCACCAATTTAAAAAATTGTAATATATATACAACAAAATTAGCCATTAACCTTTTTTTAGCATTTTTTTTAATTAGAGCAGTTAGAGGTTTACAGAAAAATTACACAGAGAGTACAAAGTTCCCATTTTTAAAAATTTATTTTTACTGTGGTAACATATATATAACATGACATTTGCCATTTTAACCATTTTTAAGTGTACAATTCAGTGACATTAATTACTTTTAAAATGTCATGCTACCATTAACACCATCAATTACCAAAACTTACTCAACACCTAAAACAGAAAGTCTTTACCCTTTAAGCAATAACTCCTTATTCTCCCTCCCTCCAGCCCCTGGTAACCTCTACACTACTTTTTGTCTGAATTTGCTTATTCTAGATATTTCATATAAGTGGAATCATACAATTTTTGTCTTTTTGTGTCGGCTTATTTGATTTAGCATAATGTTTTCACAATTCATTCATGTTGTAACATGTAGCAGAACTTAATTACTTTTTATGGCAGGAAAATATTCCATTGTATGGCTATGCCATATTTTGTTTATCTGTTTATCTGTTGATGGACACTTGGGTTGTTTTCACCTTTTGTCTCTTGTGAATAATGCTGCTATGAACGTAAGTGTATGGTTTCACCAGACATTTTGCCCCATTTGCTTTATTATGTATAGCTATAAATATGCATTTTATTTCTAGCTCATCTCAAAGTTGAAAACATTTTATTCCTTTCACAAAATAGGTCAGTGTGTATTTACTAAGAATAGGATGTTCTCTTATTTAACCACAGTATATTTATTTATCAAAAAAAGGTCGTTTAATGTTGATACAATATTATTATCTAATGCAGAGCCCATATTTAAATTGTCTGTTGTCCCATTAAAATCCTTTATACCTAGCTATCTCCTTGTCCAACATCCTATCTGCTATGAGGAAGATTTCTCTTCTCCTCAGTTTATTTATTTATTCATTCATTTGTATCAGTGTGGACCCATGGATTCTTGTATTACTCAGTGAGTTACAATCTTTTGCTAGCATTATTTATTTTGGTGCTTAAATTGCCCAGATTGGGCCAGTAGGAGCCTTTCCAAATTGGCTATGTCCTTTGGATATGTCTTCATAATTCTTTGAGCATTTTCTTACTTTTTGGTGCAAAGAGCTGCTCTGATCATGCCTCAGATGGCCCAGTTTAGGTATGTGCACCATCTTCTGCACACACCTGGCACCACCAGGACCTCCCTGTTAAATTTCTGGCTGGTCTGCCCCTAGTGATACCACACCAAGTTGTTATCCTCTGTTGATTGCTGTTTGCTCTATTGTTTTTGACAGTAACCCTGCAACAAACATATTTTGTTCCATAGTCTTTTCCAGATAAAGTTGGGCCCCTGGGCAGAACCTCCTTGCTGTGGAGAAGGAATTGGGGAGTGGATGGGGACATGCTCTTTACTGGCTACCCCTCTTGGTTCCTCCCTATAGAGGAGAAGCTTGGGGAGAAGGGGAACTGATACTGCAGCTGCCACCACTGTCTAATTCAGATCTTTCCCAGCACAAATCTAGCGAGATGGAATCTGTGGATGTTCACTGGCTGCAAAAACAAAAACCTGGAATAGCTCTAGGAAGCTTGGAGTAATGGGAGCTGCCAAATGGCTGCTGAGCCCATAGCAATAGCAGATCTATGGGGGGATGGGGGCCGGCACTCTTCATCAGCTGTCCCTCTCTGATTCTGTAGAGCAGGAGCTGGGGATTAGTACCATTCACGGGCTTCCAAGTCCTCTGGAATATCTCTTTCACACATGAAGCTGTAGGGGAATAGGAGCAACCCCTAATTCTAATGCCATGGCCTCTTGTTCTTGCTCTTCTTACCGAATTCTATAGATTTTGTTGAATAAATGCCTCTCAGTTTGTTGTAAGCCCTTTGCTTAATCTCCAGAGACTTTGAATGATTATCTTTGCTAATTTTGACTAGTTTAATAGATGTCTTGGGGGGTGAGGTTTTGCCAAGTTCCTCACACTACTATTCCCAATATATGTGCATAGTTAACAATTCAAACACTACAAAAGAATTTAAATGAAAAGTAATTCTCCCTCCTAACCATGTCTCAAGGTCTGTTTTCTAGTGGCAATAACTGCTACCAGTTTGTTGTGTATAAGTAAATAAATATTCTTGCTGGTTATATAAATGACCTAGGCTTTTAAAACTTGGATCATCAAGAACTTCAGCTGCTCCAAAATGCAGCTTCAGTTTTTGAGCCTGTGACTTGTTGAGACCTTGTTACGTCGAAAATATGCATTGGTGCCCAGCTGCTTCTAAGAGCATTTTAAAGTCTATATAGGTTAAGTAATCCTTTCTGGCTTGGGTCATAGTCATTGTAGATAACCTAATAGAAGGTTTCTAGGGTCTGTTTGAGGCAGAGAGGGGAATAACTGGACCATACTAAGAAGCTTTGAGGCTTCATAGCCCAAGGTCCCAGGTTGCTGGGCCTCTACATTTCTGCCGCAGAGAAAACCACAATTTAGGGATTCCAGGAGACCGCTGGCTGATAGATAGGCTTGTCTTCTGGTGTTGGGAGCCAGGCAAGGGTTTTTGCTGGAGTCTAGTGCAATTTGACCTTAGGTAGGATAATACCATCTTGAGATGGTATTTAGGTGCTTGAAATGAAATGTTTTGGGTTAAAAATGAGTGTCCCTTAGGGTTTCAAGAGTGGGCATTATATTTTATCTTTAATATGACCACTTATATGACCTGAGATAAATCATATTTTTTCTCCTTTTGCATCCTTCAGTTTTTACTAGTTGGGTAGGCTGGAAGACTTTATACTTTCATGAGTCTTTTGTTTAGTTCATTTTGCTCTCCTCCTAATATCAGGGTCTGCTGCTTTGCATCTTCACATTGTAGGTCTATGTAAATGCTGCGCTCTGGATTCAGTCAATATGTTGCTTCTACTAAATCTAGCTATGATGGGTATACTTAGGGAATAAGAATTGTGGTGGTCTGATACGATGAAGGAAGGAGTCCTAGGTAGTTTTTAAAAAATGGGGCTTTGAATGAAATTAGTCTGGATAAAATGCCATATGGGGATTTTGGGCAACCAGAGAGCATGTCATGCTTCAGTAGGATCAGGAAAATGTTAATAAAGTCAATAACAGATGAATCTCAAAAACATAATGTTGATTAAAATTTACTTTTACAGTAAGGTACATGCTGTATGATTACATTTATATAAAGGTCAAAACAGGCAAAACTCATCTATGCTATTGGAAGTCAGGATATGGTTATCCTTGTAGAGGGGAATGAGATTTTGAAAGAGGAGCATAAAAGGGACTTCTGGGATGCTGATCATATACTGTTGATCTGTGTGCTATGTTTGCAGATATTCACTGAGCTATACGTTTATATGACCCCTGTAGTTTTCTATATGCATGTTTACACTTCAATATAAGGTTAAAAAAGAAAAGAAAAAGTTGTTCGGCATATATGAAGGTGATGTCTAATTGCTCATAAATAGGAATTGGATAAATAGGGACTGGTTAAATTGTGTTATGTTCCCCATTCCCCTGACATAACCATTCTTGAGAATGAATAATTCTATATGTGCTGACGTGAAGCCATTATTAAGTGAATAAAGCAAGTTGCAGAACATATATCCCATTTCTATAAAATAAAACACTATATAACCCATCTTTGATTATACATTGAAAATGTCTGGAATGACACAGACCAAGTAATTAATAGTGGTAGCCTTGGAGATCAGTTTATGTGTGATGTAACAAAGTGGGGAACACAGAACTTTTACATTATATTCTGGTATTCTTATAATAAAAACTAATTTTAAAAAGTAAATCCTAAATATTATTTTATAGGCTAATGGATTGGGAGAAGTAAGGTTGCTTTTCTGGCAAAATCTCCTAAGTAAGGTTAAAAAAAGGAAAGGGGTCTGGGGAAAATATTAGAGCTTCCCAAGAAGAGTTAATGTAATTTTACCTTAGTCTACCCCAGAGGGTAAGGAAGATTTTAATGAGCTTGAATAAACAAAGTGAACATAGGCACTTAATGTAAAGTAGAACTAAATTGTCTCTCCAATTATCACTTCAGTTGATCCAGAGTACCAGAAGGAAGCAGAACAGAGACATCGAGAATTGGCAGCTAAAGCTGGAGGATTTAATGATTTTGCAACTTTAGCTGTCATCTTTGAACAATGCAAATCAAGGTATGTGAAGTAGACCTATGTAGGGGAAAGCATCAGTTTGAGGCAAAGCTCCAATATCTGCTTACTGTGTGACTTTATACATTAATTCAGTGAGGATGATACTGACCTCAAGGTATTTTTGTGAATATTAGCAAGAATATATCAGGTGAATATCATTTATTATATATTACTGCTCATTCTTCTCTCCACAGGCCTTTCCTTAAAATGACCTTATAACGTTTTAAGATACCAGTATTTTTGTTTTGCAGTGGAGCTCCAGCTTCCTGGTGCCAAAAACATTGGATTCATTGGAGGTGCTTATTTTCTGCATTTCGTGTGGAAGCTCAACTTCGAGAACTAATCAGGAAACTTAAACAGGTGATTGCTAAAATGTTTTTCTTCTTAAGTAGCATTTTTGTCCTATATATTTCATATTGAATTTTCATTGATGTATAGTTAACTCCTACCACTTTACCCCTCCATTTCTACTTGCTACTGTGTGTAGCCATTTCCCTTAATTCCATGAAAGATTCATAGTGGTAAATAGAGGAATTTTATCTGCAGAAATGAGGATTTAAAAAAAAGAAAAAAAAACTACTGAGATATAATTGACATGGTAAATTGCACATATTTATTTAAAGTGTACAATTTGATGAGTTTTGACTTCTGTATTCATCCATGGAACCATCAACACAAGTTTCCTTATACCTGTTTGTAATCCTTCCATCTTGTGTTCCAGAGCTCCCTGACCCTTACCTAGGCAACCACTGATCTGCTTTTTGTCACTATACATTAGTTCACATTTCTGAGAATTTTATGTAAATTGAATCATGCAGCATGTACTCTTGTTTTTTTTTGTTTTAACTCAACATAATTTTTTTTGAGATTGATCCATGTTGTGTAGTATGTATTAATCATCCTTTTTTATTGCTGAATAGTATTCCATTCTATGGATGTAGCACAGTTTATCCATTCAATTGTTGATGGACTTTTTTTTCTTTTCAGTTTTTGGCTATTACAAATAAAGTTGCTATGAACATTTGAGTACAAGTGTTTGGAAATATGCTTTCATTTTTCTTGGATAAATACCTAAGTGTGAATGGCCAAATCGTATGTTAGGAGTATCTTTAGTTCTTTAAAGAAATTGCAGAATGTTTCCAAAATGGTTGTTCTTGCATACTTTGTATGATGGGTCCTTTTACTTTTAGCTGGCTTAATAATAGTATAGTGGTATCTGATAATTTTAATTACATTATATAATGATTAGTGGTGTTGAGCAAATTTTCATGGACATACTTGCCATCTCTGTACTTCTTTAGGAAAGTGTCTTTTCAAATTTGTGTCAATTTTTCATTGGGTGGTTTGTGTCTTACTATTAAATTTGCATGTTCTTTATATATTCTTGTCTCAGACATGCACACGTTGCTCTGGGAATTCTCCATTTACGTGGATACAAATATCTCTTCTTCCTTGGTAAATAGTTTCCTCATGGGCCTGGGCACTGCACTAAATGTCCTCCATCCAGCAGTCCCTTGCCCCAGGCAGTTTACTGGACTGCTCTCCCACAGTATTCTGTAGGAGAATTTCATGAGCTGCCTTCTACTTCATGGCAAGTTCTGGGATGGCGAGTCCCTCAGGCTACCACCAGACAGATTGAGCCAGACTTATGTGTTCCCAGTATGTATATGAGGGTTACTCTGCTCCCTCTGGAACTGGGACCAGGGATCTGCACTGCGAACACAGGCTGGCTCCCCTTTGAGCTGGTAAGAGGTTGTGGGGTGGGGGGGCCAGTCAGAGTGCCAGGAGATCTTACCACTTTAAGTAGCCTTTTTCTTGATTTGGTGCCTGCCGTGTTACTGCAGTCCCGCAACTGTTTGCTGGAACTTTGCCAGTTCTTGCTTGTTGCTCAAAGCTTCTATAGCAGAGTAGAGCCCTGCAGTGTCTCACTCTGCTGTCTTGATTGGGGCAGGGCACTATGGGTCATTTTGAATTAATTTTTATATTTGGTGTGAGGTATGGATTGAAGTCCTTTATTTTTTGCATGTGTCTTACTGTTCCAGCACCATTTGTCAAAAGTCTATTCTTTCTCCACTGAATTGCCTTTACTTCTTTACCAAAAATCAGTTGTCCAAATATGTGTGAATCTGTTTCTGTTCTGCTCCATTGATCTGTTTGTCTTAACACTAATAACACATGGTCTTGATTATTGTAATTTCATAAGAAGTTCTAAAATCAAGTATTATTAGACCTGCAACTTTTTTTCCCCTGAAGTTATTTTGGCTAATCTAGGTCCTTTGCATTTTCATATAGATTTTACAAATAGTTTGTCAATTTCTGCAAAAAACCTGCTGGGGTTTTGATTGTGATGACATTGAATCTATTAGATCAATTTAGCTAGAATTGACATTTTAATAGTACTGAGTATTCCAACCCATGAACATGGTATGTCTCTCCATTTATTCAGGTCTTCCTTAATATTTCTGAGCAGCATTTCATAGAGTTTAGTATATAGATTTTTCATACCTTTTGCAAGATTTTACTTAAGTATTTCATATTTTGTAATGCTAATGGTATTGTTTTATAAATTTTAATTTCTGATTATTCATTGCTAGTGTATAGAAATACAATTGATTTTTGTATTTTGTTTTTGTATACTGTAATCTTGCTAAATTGCTTATAAGTTCTAGTAGCTGCATTTGCATAAATTCCATTGGATTTTGTACATAGATTATCATAATGTTGTGAAGAAGTTTTACTTCTTAACTTTCCAATTTGGATACCTTTTATTTCCTTTTTTTTTTTTTTTTTTTTTTAATCTTCATTTTATTGAGATATATTCATATACCACGCAGTCATACAAAACAAATCGTACTTTCGATTGTTCACAGTACCATTACATAGTTGTACATTCATCACCGAAATCAATCCCTGACACCTTCATTAGCACACACACAAGAATAACAAGATTAATAATTAGAGTGAAAAAGAGCAATTGAAGTAAAAAAGAACATTGGGTACCTTTGTCTGTTTGTTTCCTTCCCCTATTTTTCTACTCATCCATCCATAAACTAGACAAAGTGGAGTGTGGTCCTTATGGCTTTCCCAATCCCCTTGTCACCCCTCATAAGCTACATTTTTATACAACTGTCTTCGAGATTCATGGGTTCTGGGTTGTAGTTTGATAGTTTCAGGTATCTACCACCAGCTACCCCAATTCTTTAGAACCTAAAAAGGGTTGTCTAAAGTGTGTGTAAGAGTGCCCACCAGAGTGACCTCTCGGCTCCTTTTGGATTCTCTCTGCCACTGAAGCTTATTTCATTTCCTTTCACATCCCCCTTTTGGTCAAGAAGATGTTCTCCGTCCCACGATGCCATGTCTACATTCCTTCCCGGGAGACATATTCCACGTTGCCAGGGAGATTCACTCCCCTGGGTGTCTGATCCCACGTAGGGGGGAGGGCAGTGATTTCACCTTTCAAGTTGGCTTAGCTAGAGAGACAGGGCCACATCTGAGCAACAAAGAGGCATTCGGGAGGAGGCTCTTAGGCACAACCATAGGGAGGCCTAGCCTCTCCTTTGCAGCAACCATCTTCCCAAGGGTAAAACCTGTGGTAGAGGGCTCAACCCATCAAACCACCAGTCCCCTATGTCTGTGGTCATGTTAACAACCATGGAGGTGGGGTAGGCGAATACCCCTGCATTCTCCACAGGCTCCTCAAGGGGGCACTGCATCTTTTTTTTTTTTTCCTTGTATTTTTTTTTTTTAATTAACTTTCCCTTCTTTTTTATTTTTTTTATTTTTTTTATTTTTTTTTATTTTTTTTTAATCATCATTTTATTGAGATATATTCACATACCACGCAGTCATACAAAACAAATTGTACTTTCGATTGTTTACAATACCATTACATAGTTGTACATTCATCACCTAAATCAATCCCTGACACCTTCATTAGCACACACACAAAAATAACAAGAATAATAATTAGAGTGAAAAAGAGCAATTGAAGTAAAAAAGAACACTGGGTACCTTTGTCTGTTTGTTTCCTTCCCCTACTTTTCTGCACATCCATCCATAAACTAGACAAAGTGGAGTTTGGTCCTTATGGCATTCCTAATCCCACTGTCACCCCTCATAAGCTACATTTTTATACAACTGTCTTCGAGATTCATGGGTTCTGGGTTGTAGTTTAATAGTTTCAGGTATCCACCACCTGCTACCCCAATTCTTTAGAACCTAAAAAAGGTTGTCTAAAGTGTGCGTAAGAGTGCCCACCAGAGTGATCTCTCGGCTCATTTTGGAATCTCTCTGCCACTGAAGCTTATTTCATTTCCTTTCACATCCCCCTTTTGGTCAAGAAGATGTTCTCCATCCCACGATGCCGGGTCTACATTCCTCCCCGGGAGTCATATTCCACGTTGCCAGGGAGATTCACTTCCCTGGGTGTCTGATCCCACGTAGGGGGGAGGGCAGTGATTTCACCTTTCAAGTTGGCTTAGCCAGAGAGAGAGGGCCACATCTGAGCAACAAAGAGGCATTCAGGAGGAGACTCTTAGGCACAAATACAGGGAGGCCTAGCCTCTCCTTTGCAGCAACCGTCTTCCCAAGGGTAAAACTTATGGTAGAGGGCTCAACCCATCAAACCACCAGTCCCCTATGTCTGTGGTCATGTTAGCAACCATGGAGGTGGGGTAGGCGAATACCCCTGCATTCTCCACAGGCTCCTCAAGGGGGCACTACATCTTTTTTTTTTTTTTTCCTTGTTTGTCTTTTTTCTTTCTTTTTTTTTTTTTAACTTTCCCTTCTTTTTTAAATCAACTGTATGAAAAAAAAAGTTAAAAAGAAAACAAACATACAATAAAAGAACATTTCAAAGAGACCATAACAAGGGAGTAAGAAAAAGACAACTAACCTAAGATAACTGCTTAACTTCCAACATGTTCCTACTTTACCCCAAGAAAGTTACATAATATAGCAACATTTCAGTGAACTTGTTCCGACTACATCCATCAGAAATTAACAGACCATAGTCATTTCTGGGCATCCCCAGAACGTTAAATAGCTTATCAGTTCTTCTTGGATTATTGTTCCCCCTTCCTTAATTGCTCTCTACTGCTAGTTCCCCTACATTCTACATTATAAACCATTTGTTTTACATTTTTCAAAGTTCACCTTAGTGGTAGCATATAATATTTCTCTTTTTGTGCCTGGCTTATTTCGCTCAGCATTATGTCTTCAAGGTTCATCCATGTTGTCATATGTTTCACCAGATCGTTCCTTCTTACTGCCGCGTAGTATTCCATCGTGTGTATATACCACATTTTATTTATCCACTCATCTGTTGAAGGACATTTGGGTTGTTTCCATCTCTTGGCAATTGTGAATAATGCTGCTATGAACATTGGCGTGCAGATATCTGTTCGTGTCACTGCTTTCCGATCTTCCGGGTATATACCGAGAAGTGCAATCGCTGGATCGAATGGTAGCTCTATATCTAGTTTTCTAAGGAACTGCCAGACTGACTTCCAGAGTGGCTGAACCATTATACAGTCCCACCAACAATGAATAAGAGTTCCAATTTCTCCACATCCCCTCCAGCATTTGTAGTTTCCTGTTTGTTTAATGGCAGCCATTCTAATCGGTGTTAGATGGTATCTCATTGTGGTCTTAATTTGCATCTCTCTAATAGCTAGTGAAGCTGAACATTTTTTCATGTGTTTCTTGGCCATTTGTATTTCCTCTTCAGAGAACTGTCTTTTCATATCTTTTGCCCATTTTATAATTGGGCTGTCTGTACTATTGTCATTGAGTTGTAGGATTTCTTTGTATATGCAAGATATCAGTCTTTTGTCAGATACATGGTTTCCAAAAATTTTTTCCCATTGAGTTGGCTGCCTCTTTACCTTTTTGAGAAATTCCTTTGAGGTGCAGAAACTTCTAAGCTTGAGGAGTTCCCATTTATCTATTTTCTCTTTTGTTGCTTGTGCTTTGGGTGTAAAGTCTAGGAAGTGGCCTCCTAATACAAGGTCTTGAAGATGTTTTCCTACATTATCTTCTAGGAGTTTAATGGTACTTTCTTTTATATTGAGATCTTTGGTCCATTTTGAGTTAATTTTTGTGTAGGGGGTGAGGTAGGGGTCCTCTTTCATTCTTTTGGATATGGATATCCAACTCTCCCAGCCCCATTTGTTGAAAAGACCATTATGGCTCAGTTCGGTGACTTTGGGGGCCTTATCAAAGATCAGTCGGCCATAGATCTGAGGGTCTATCTCTGAATTCTCAATTCGATTCCATTGATCTATATGTCTATCTTTGTGCCAGTACCATGCTGTTTTGGCAACTGTGGCTTTATAATAAGCTTCAAAGTCAGGGAGTGTAAGTCCTCCCACTTCGTTTTTCTTTTTAGAGTGTCTTTAGCAATTCGAGGCATCTTCCCTTTCCAAATAAATTTGATAACTAGCTTTTCCAAGTCTGCAAAGTAGGTTGTTGGAATTTTGATTGGGATTGCATTGAATCTGTAGATGAGTTTGGGTAGAATTGACATCTTAATGACATTTAGCCTTCCTGTCCATGAACATGGAATATTTTTCCATCTTTTAAGGTCCCCTTCTATTTCTTTTAGTAGAGTTATGTAGTTTTCTTTGTATAGGTCTTTTACATCTTTGGTTAAGTTTATTCCTAGGTACTTGATTTTTTTAGTGGCTATTGAAAATGGTATCTTTTTCTTGAGTGTCTCTTCAGTTTGTTCATTTCTAGCATATAGAAACATTACTGACTTATGTGCATTAATCTTGTATCCCGCTACTTTGCTAAATTTGTTTATTAGCTCTAGTAGGTGTATCGTTGATTTCTCAGGGTTTTGTAGATATAAGATCATATCATCTGCAAACAATGACAGTTTTACTTCTTCTTTTCCAATTTGGATGCCTTTTATTTCTTTGTCTTGCCGGATTGCCCTGGCTAGCACTTCCAGCACAATGTTGAATAACAGTGGTGACAGCGGGCATCCTTGTCTTGTTCCTGATCTTAGAGGGAAGGCTTTCAGTCTCTCACCATTGAGTACTATGCTGGCTGTGGGTTTTTCATATATGCTCTTTATCATGTTGAGGAAGTTTCCTTCAATTCCTACCTTTTGAAGTGTTTTTATCAAAAAGGGATGTTGGATTTTGTCAAATGCTTTTTCAGCATCTATTGAGATGATCAATTGATTTTTCCCTTTCGAGTTTTTAATGTGTTGTAATACATTGATTGTTTTTCTTATGTTGAACCATCCTTGCATGCCTGGAATGAACCCCACTTGGTCATGGTGTATGATTTTTTTAATGTGTCTTTGGATTCGATTTGCAAGTATTTTGTTGAGGATTTTTGCATCTATATTCATTAGGGAGATTGGCCGGTAGTTTTCCTTTTTTGTAGCATCTTTGCCTGGTTTTGGTATTAGATTGATGTTAGCTTCATAAAATGAGTTAGGTAGTGTTCCATTTTGTTCAATGTTTTGAAAGAGTTTGAGTAAGATTGGTGTCAGTTCTTTCTGGAAAGTTTGGTAGAATTCCCCTGTGAAGCCATCTGGCCCTGGGCATTTATTTGTGGGAAGATTTTTGATGACTGATTGGATCTCTTTGCTTGTGATGGGTTGGTTGAGGTCTTCTATTTCTTCTCTGGTCAGTCTAGGTTGTTCGTATGTTTCCAGGAAATTGTCTATTTCTTCTACATTATCCAGTTTGTTGCCATACAGTTGTTCATAATATCCTCTTATAATTTTTTTAATTTCTTCAGGATCTGCAGTTATGTCACCTTTTTCATTCATTATTTTGTTTATATGGGTCTTCTCTCTTTTTGATTTTGTCAGTCTAGCTAGGGGCTTGTCAATCTTGTTGATCTTCTCAAAGAACCAACTTTTGGTGATATTTATCCTCTCTATTGTTTTTTTGTTCTCTATGTCATTTATTTCTGCTTTAATCCTTGTTATTTCTTTTCTTCTACTTGGTTTAGGATTGGTTTGCTGTTCATTTTCTAGCTTCTTCAGTTGATCCATTAGTTCTTTGATTTTGGCTCTTTCTTCCTTTTTAATATATGCATTTAGTGCTATAAATTTCCCCCTTAGCACTGCTTTTGCTGCATCCCATAGGTTTTGGTATGTTGTGTTCTCATTTTCATTCGTCTCTATATATTTAGCAATTTCTCTTGCTATTTCTTCTTTAACCCACTGATTGTTTAGGAGTGTGTTGTTTAACCTCCAGGTATTTGTGAATTTTCTAAGTCTCTGATGGTTATTGACTTCTAATTGTATTCCATTGTGGTCAGAGAATGTGCTTTGAATAATTTCAATCTTTTTAAATTTATTGAGGCTTGTTTTATGTCCCAGCATATGATCTATTCTGGAGAAAGTTCCGTTGAGCACTAGAAAAGTATGTGTATCCTGGTGATTTGGGATGTAATGTCCTGTAGATGTCTGTTAAATCTAATTCATTTATCAGATTGTTTAGGTTTTCAATTTCCTTATTGGTCTTCTGTCTGGTTGATCTATCTATAGGAGAGAGTGATGTGTTGAAGTCTCCCACAATTATTGTGGAAACATCAATTGCTTCCTTTAGTTTTGCCAGTGTTTCTCTCATGTATTTTGTGGCACCTTGATTGGGTGCATAGACATTTACGATTGTTATTTCTTCTTGCTGAATTGCCCCTTTTATTAGTATGTAGTGGCCTTCTTTGTCTCTCAAAACATCCCTGCATTTGAAGTCTATTTTATCTGAGATTAATATTGCTACACCTGCTTTCTTTTGGCTGTAGCTTGCATGAAATATTTTTTTCCATCCTTTCACTTTCAGTTTCTTTGTGTCCCTGTGTCTAAGATGAGTCTCTTGTATGCAACATATTGATGGTTCATTTTTTTTGATCCATTCTGCGAATCTATATCTTTTAATTGGGGAGTTTAATCCATTTACATTCAACGTTAAAACCGTGAAGGCATTTCTTGAATCGGCCATCTTATCCTTTGGATTATGTTTGCCATATTTTTCCCTCTCTCTATTTATATCCTTTATTGTACCCATACCGAATCTCTTTAGTACTGAACCTTTCTCCAAGTCTCTCTGTCCTGTCTTTGTTTCTCTGTCTGTAGGGCTCCCTTTAGTATCTCCAGTAGGGCAGGTGTCTTGTTAGCAAATTCTCTCAGCATTTCTTTGTCTGTGAAATATGTAAGCTCTCCCTCAAATTTGAAGGAGAGCTTTGCTGGATAAAGTATTCTTGGCTGGAAATTTTTCTCACTCAGAATTTTAAATATATCGTGCCACTGCCTTCTTGCCTCCATGGTGGCTGCTGAGTAGTCACTACTTAGTCTTATGCTGTTTCCTTTGTATGTGGTGAATTGCTTTTCTCTTGCTGCTTTCAGAACTTGCTCCTTCTCTTCTGTGTTTGATAGTGTGATCAGTATATGTCTCGGAGTGGGTTTATTTGGATTTATTCTATTTGGAGTTCGCTGAGCATTTATGATTTGTGTATTTATGTTGTTTAGAAGATTTGGGAAGTTTTCCCCAACAATTTCTTTGAATACTCTTCCTAGACCTTTACCCTTTTCTTCCCCTTCTGGGACACCAATGAGTCTTATATTTGGACGTTTCATATTATCTATCATATCCCTGAGGTCCATTTCGATTTTTTGCAATTTTTTTCCCCATTCTTTCTTTTATGCTTTCATTTTCCATTCTGTCATCTTCCAGGTCACTGATTCGTTGTTCAACTTCCTCTAGTCTTGTACTATGAGTGTCCAGAATCTTTTTAATTTGGTCAACAGTTTCTTTAATTTCCATAAGATCATCCATTTTTTTATTTAGTCTTGCAATGTCTTCTTTATGCTCTTCTAGGGTCTTCTTGATTTCCTTTATCTCCCGTACTATGGTCTCATTGTTCATCTTTAGTTCTTTGAGTAGCTGCTCTAGGTGCTGTGTCTCTTCTGGTCTTTTGATTTGGGTGCTTGGGCTTGGGTTATCCATATCGTCTGGTTTTTTCATATGCTTTATAATTTTCTGTTGTTTTTGGCCTCATGGCATTTGCTGAACTTGATAGGGTTCTTTTAGGATTTGTAGACCAATTGAAGTCCCTATCTCTAATTTATCAGATCTGTAGCTTCGTGGAGTACACTTTCTCTAACTAGCCAGCAGGTGGCGTCCACGAGCCACCTGTTCTCCACAAGCCAGTTCTCCCGTGCTTAGCCTTTTTGGTGAGTGGGGGAGTGAGTCTTGTGGGGTCCAATTGGTGTACCAAGCTTGCGTGTGTAGTTGGTGTTGCCTGCCCTGTATATGCGGCGTGTTTCTGGGCAGTCAGGGAGGGGGGGGGGGTGGCTCTAACAATCAAATCTCCCTGGTGATCCTAGAGTTTTAAAGCTGCTGCAATAGTCTAATCCTTCAGTTCAGTCCTGCCACAGTTTGTCTCTGCCACTGACGCACAAGTCTTTGGTATTGGCGTATGGCTCCTGAGACTTGCAAGTGGGCCCCTCTTCCAGGCCGTGCACCCCGGGTCCTCTGTTGAGGGATGACTGTGCTATGTCACAGGTGGGTGCCGTCCCCCCAGGGCAGTTCTGGGCTGCTGGGCTGTGTAGGGAGGCTCCCAGTCTGCTCAAATGATGGCTGAATGGGGCTTTGTTAATTCACACTGCTCCACCTTCCCAGCTCTGGGACATTCAGCTGAGGTTGCAGGGAAGGCTAATGTCCACGCCCAGTTTTGTGGTGTGTGCCTGTTATTTGAAGCACTTCCATCACACTGGGTTGTCTGGGGCAGCTCTGGGCTATGGGGCTGGCGATGGGCAGGAGTGTTTCCTGTCCACCAGGATGGTGGCTGTGAGCGGACACCCCCCTTTTCTTGGGAAGTTGTGTTGTTTAGTGAATTTTCTCAGCCACTGGATTATTGCCTTTTGTCTCAGAGCTCTCTTAGTTCTGCTCTTGACTTGACGTGCCCAAATCGCAATTGTTTGAAGCTTTCTGTATTGAGCTTCTTAGAGTAATTGTTTTAGAAAAAGCAAAAAGGATTTAAAAAAAAAAAAAAAAAAGGGCCCTCCTCAGAGATCTAATGGGTTATTGAAATGCTAATAGACAAAGCAACCAGGGCCATTAAGGAAAGGTCCACAGGGCAGAGAGATCCGCTTTTCTTTGGGATTTGCATATGCGCCTCAGGGCCCTTCCCCTTTCTATGTTCACCAGAACTCCAAAAATCCTCCACTTTTATTTTGGAGTTTTTCGTGTTGTTTTTTTTCTATGCCTGTCTCCTCTCTGCTGGGCTGGCTGCTCTCAGATTCTCTGGTGTCTGGTCTCAGTCTATCTATGGTTGGAGTTTGAATCAGTAGAATGAGTTTCCGATAAGGGGTGCCACTGCAGTTCTCTCTTCTCCTTCCAGGAGCTGACAGCCCCTCCTCCCACGGGAGTGAGCCTGGCAGGGAGGGGCGCGGGTCCCCTGGCCGCAAAAACTTACAGATTTCGCTGATCTCAGCAGTTCCACGTTTTCATGAGTGTTGTATGAAGTATGCCCAAAGTCAGATTGCTCTGTGGTGTCCAGTCCACGCAGTTCCTGGCTTTCTACCTACTTTCCTGGAGGAGTAACTAAAACATACAGCTCACCAGTCTGCCATCTTGCCTTATTTCCTTTTCTTACCTATAGCTCTGGCTAGAAGAACATCCAATGTTGAATAGAAGTGGTGAGAGCATCTTTCTTGTTTCTGATCTAAAGGGGAAGTCATTTAGTGTTGCACCCTTAGGTATGTTGTTAGATGTAGATCTGCTTTATCAAGTTTAGGAAATTCCCTTCTATTCCAGTTTTGCTGTGTGTTTTTATCTGGAATGGGTGTTGGCTTTTCTGTCTATTGAGATGATCATATGATATATATATATATATTTAGTTTGTTGATATGGTGAGTGACATTTGATTTTTTTTTAATGTTAAATTAAGTTTGCATTCCTGGGATAAACCCCACTTGGTCATAGTATATTATTTGTTATATATATATATAGTTGGATTTGATTTGCTAAAATTTCATTAGACTTTTTTTTGAAGAGCAGTTGTAGGTAAATTTTGGAAATGGATGGTGTTGATAGTAGCACAGCCTTGTGAATGTAATTAATACCATTGTATTGTATACTTAAAGTGATTAAAAGGAAAATTGTTGACAAGTTTTGCATCTATGTTCACAAGATAGATTGGTCTGTAATTTTTTTTCTTGTAATGTTTGTCTGGTTTTAGTATCAGGATAATACTGGCCTCATAGAATAAGTCAGGTAGTAGTCTGTCCTTTTAAATTCTCTGAAAGAGTTTATATAAAATTGGTATTATTTATTCCTTAAGTGTTTGGTAGAATTCACCAGTGAATCTTTCTGGGCCTGGAGTTTTCTTTGTGGAAAGGTTTTAAATATCACATTCAATGTATTAAATAGTTGTAGGGCTCTTTAGGTTATCATGAGTAAGTTTTGGTAGTATGTATCTTTTAAGGAATATGTCTGTTTCATCTGAATTTTAAAATTTATTGGCATAAAGTTATTCATTATATCCCTTATTGTCTTTTTAATGTCTGTAGAACCTGAAGTGATGTTACCTCATTCCTGCTGATGGTAATTTGTATCTTTTTTCATTTTTTTTTCCTGACCAGTCTTGCTAGAAAGTTTTCAAGTGTGTTGCTCTTCTGTAACAAGCATTTGGTTTCATTTATTTTCTCTGTTTTTTTGTTTTTTATCTCAGTTATTTTGGCTTTGATCCTTATTTTTTATTTTCTTCTGCTTACTTTATGTTACTCTTCTTTTTCTATTTTATTAAATGGAAATTGAGGTCCTTGAAATGAGAACTTTCTTTTTATCTAAGTGTTTAGTATTATAAATTTCCCCCTAAGTCCTGCTTTAGTGGTATTCCATGAATTTTGATATGTTGTATTTTTACTTTTATTCAGTTCAAAATACATTGTAATTTTCCCTTGGATTTCTTCCTTGACCTACAGGGTCATTCGGAAATATATTTTTAAATTTCCAAACATTGAAGAATTCTGCAGAGATCTGTTACTGATTTGTAATTTAATTCCATAGTATTCAGAGAACATACTTTGTGTAGCTTGAACCCAAAAATTTATTGAGACTTGTTTTATGACCTTGAATATGCTACTTTTTTCCAAGTGCACTTGAAAAGAATGTATTTTCAGCTCTTGTTGGCTGAACTGTACTATAAATATTTATAAGGTCAGTTGGTTGATAGTTCCATTTTTTTGTTCAAATTTTCCATATACTTACTAATTTTCTATCTATTTGGTTTATCAATTATTGAGACAGGGGTATTGAAATTCTCTTAATTTTGGATGTGTCTGTTTCTCCCTGCAGGAGTTTTTGTCTCATGCATCTTAAAGCTCTGTTATTAGGTGTATGCAAGTTAAGGATTACGTTCTGTTGATGTATCAATAAGAAATGTTCTTTATACCTGCTAATAATATTTCCTTTGAAATATACCTTGATAATAATTATAGCCTCTCCACTTTTCTTTTGATTAGTATCAACATGGAATATCTTTTTCTGTCCTGTTACTTTTTTTTTTTTTTTTTTTAGACTTCATTTTTCAGAGGAGTTTTAGGTTTACAGGAAGCTTACGCAGGAGTTTTACTTGTAATGTTTGTGTCTTTGTATTTGATGAGCAGTTTTTGCTACACAGCAAGTAGTTGAGTCTTGCTTTTTATCTAGTCTGATAACCTTTGCCTTTTGATTTGTGAAGTTAAACTTTTAAAAAGATTAAAATAATTAAATCCTATGTATTTACTCATGTAATTCCTGTTTCCAGTTTTCTTCATTGTTTTATGCAGATCCACAATTTCACCTGCAATCATTTTTCTTTCAGCTAAATGTCTGGTCTTTTTGAACATTTCTTGTAATGCTAGTCCATTGGTGATGAAATCGTTATTTTACTTATGTTTATGAAAGATATTTTCACTAAGCATAGAATTATAGGTTGACAGTTTTTTTCTTTCTGTTAAGGATGTTGCTGTGTATTCTAGCTTGCATTATTTCTTTCAAGAAATCTGCTGTCATCCTTTCTTTGTTTCTCTATTTTGTAACATGTTTATTTCCTCTCCTTCTTGCTGCCTTTTAAGATTTTTTTTCTTTATCATTGGTTTTGAACAATTTGATTATGATGATGTGCCCTGACATAATTTTTTTTCATGTTTGTTTTGTTTGCAGTTTGCTGAGCTTCTTGAATCTGTGGATTTATAGTTTTCATCAGCTTTGGAAACATTTCAGTCATTTGTGTCAAGTATTTTTCTATTCTCACCCCCCACAACCTCCAGCATTGTACTCCTTTTTGGCTCCAATTACACATTTATTAGACCTCCTAAAATTGTCCCATAACTTGCTGATGCTTTCCATATTACAAAATTCTATTTTCTCTCTTGTGTTTCATTTTTAAAGTTTGCTAATTGCTCTGTTTGCAAGTTCATTAAACTTTTCTTCTGCAGTTTCTAATCTGTCATTAATCCTATCCAGTATATTTCTCATTTCAGACAATGTGGTTTTTCATCTGTAGATGCTGGATTTTGGTCTTCAAAAAAAAAAAAAAATATATATATATATATATATGGTGTCTCTACTTAACTTTTGCAACATATGTAATCCAGTTATAAAAGTTTATATATATATATATATCTTTTTCTGCTAATTGTAACTGTAACATCTGTGTCAGTTCTGGGATGGTTTTGATTTATTGATTTCTCTCTTTGTTATGTGTTGTATTTTCCTATTTCTTTACATGCTTGGTAATTTTTTATTGCATGCCAGACATTGTGAATTTTACCTTGTTGGGTGTTGGATATTTTTGTATTTTTGTGGATATTCTTGAGGTTTGTTCTAGAAAGCAGTTAAGTTACTTGGAAACAGTTAAATTCTTTCAAGTCTTGCTTTTAAGATATGTTAGGCAGAATCAGGGCAATGTTCAGTCTAAGGCTGGTTATTCCCCACTACTGAGGCAAGGATCTTTTCAATACCTTACCAATAGCCATGTGAATCATGAGGTGTTCTAGTCTGGCTGGTTGGAACAGGCACTATTTCTAGCCTTGGGTGAACACGAGGCACTGGCACTTCTTATCACTTAGATTCTTTTCTTGGCTGTGGGTAGTTTCCTCATATGTGTGTGCTAATTGGTACTCAGCTGAACACTTGAGGGGGATTCTCTGCAGATCTCTGGAGTTCTTTCTCTGTGCAGTTTTCTTCTCTCATAAACTCTGTCCTGCGAACTCTAGTCACCTTGGTCTTCCTGACTCGCAGCTCTGCTCTGTCTCCTTAATTCAAGGAGAACTCCCTTTTCCACTTCGGTTTTTCTTGCTTGTGCCTTGACCCGGAATCTATCTCAGAGCAGTAAGCCAGAGCAGTTGTGAGGCATGCTTCATTTATTTCCCTTCTTTTAGGGATCTCTGCCTGATGTAGTGTTTTGGAAATATTATTTCAAATATTTGTCTGTTTTTTGTTGCTTCTGGTATTAGGGTAATTCTGAACCTTCTTACTCCGTATTGGACAGAAGCAGAAGTGTTTAGCAATGTGGATTTTTCAAAGCAAAAGATTAATTCAGATTGTTCATGAGATTTACTGCTGTATTTATATTCTTTTTACAGCAGAGTGATTTCCCAAGAGAGACATTTGAAGGCCCTAAACACGAAGTACTGCGAAGATGTCTTTGTGCAGGCTATTTCAAAAACGTAGCTCGAAGGTAAGCAATCTGAGCTTGAGAGAGAAAGAAATATATTTGACTACAATCTTGGAGTATTTAACATTAAAAATTAAAGGGTTGATTTAAGCTCTGTGATGACAATGGCGTCAATTACAGTGTCCCTTTTCAGGATTGTCACTCATATGTGGGACTTGCAGTAGCCCAGAGAGAAGTATTGGAGCTCAAACACAGTAGGAGGTGACTATGCAGGAATGTTGTCTGGTATGAGGTATCAGTGCCCAGGTCAAATAAGAAGGGTTTTCTTTCAGTGGGATGGCTCTTTGTGGAATGTGAAAACACAGGTTGAGGAGGTCATCCCTGTGGAAGGGCAGCTTGGCATAGAACAGAGTTGGGAGGGCATTCACACAGGAGGGGCCGATTGTGTGGGGTGTTAGCGCCTGAGTGTGGTAAAGAGGGCAGCTTTGTAGGGGAATGGGTGACATTGGTGGTAATGGGAGATCAGTTATTTATAGAGAAATTGATCAAATAAGTAAAATATATTAAGGATAATTAATAAGGATAATGGTAAAAGGATTTAGAAATATATAAAGGCAGAAAAGGACAACCTTGTGATATTGGATTGGAATTTCAGGATATCATTGTGAACTTATGGTTTTCAGTATAGATAGATGGATAGAGAGATATGTGTTACTGTGTGTCTATGTAATATGTATCTGTGTGTTTATAAATATTTGACAATATATCCTAGCTCTGAAAGGGACTGGGAACAGCAACACACTAGTATCAATGAATGCATTTAGTGCCCGGGTCTGCCACCAAAAGGAATTAGGGCTCCTTGGAGACTATGGGGCCAGGAGTATAAGATGAGCCTAGAACATATTATTTTTATAGCAGGCAAAAAAGTTTTCAAAAAATGTTGAGAGCAAGTCAGAAGTATGTAGGAGCCAGCTTGAAGAGGCTCCACCTGATCAAATATGGGACATTTTGAGCATCAGAATAATGATAGTAATGATTATAACCACTGAATAAAATACGAAATCCTGGGACTTTAAGGATATAAATTAATGAATGAGTAAATTCAAAGTTTGATTAGGAATGGAATTATTTGAATAGTCAAGCAGCTTTCCACAAAATTCTTTCTAATTACAAAGGGAAAAAAGTAACTTTTCAGTGGAGAAGCCTGGTAGATGCCACCTGAATCAAGCAGTAAAAGTGAACATCATTAGTAATGGAATAAATCGGAATTATGTGCTTCCTAATAGGATGAAATGAGAACACAATGTCACTTCTGTGATATTCCTGTAAAAAATGCATAACTTGAATCTAATCATCCTGAAACAGACAAACTCAAATTGAGGGACACATACTACAAAATAACGACAGCCTATAATCTTCAACACTGTCAAAGTCATGAAAGTCGAGGAAAGACTAATGAACTGTTCCAGAATAAAGGAGACTAAAGAGACATGAAAAGTTAAGACAGTGCATGATTCTGAGCTGGATCTTTTTACTTTTATAAAAAGGAAATTATTAGCTTATCTGATGAAACTTCAGTGGGGTCTAAGGGCTAGATGTTAGTAATGTATCACTGTTAATTCCCTGGTTTTGATGGCTGAATTATGGTTATGTAGGAGAATGCTCTTGATTGTAGGAAATGCACACTAAAGTATTTGGGGATGATGAGGCATCATATCAGCAACTTACTCTCAAATGGTTTGGTTAAAAACTTCCTGTACTTACAACTTTTCTGTAAATTTGGGATTGTTTTAGAATTTAGAATTTATAATTTAAAGTATGTAGCATGTCTTGGTCACCTGTTTTGTGCCAAACACTGGACTGATACTGAAGATAAAAACGTGGAGTAACACGTGAGTCCTGACATCATTTCATTCTTGATTATACTTAGGTCTAGTGGAGAAGAAGCCATGTAAATGAATAAATACAATGACTTCTGATCTGTGCTATATTAGGAATATGTATCAAGTACTATAGGAAATCAATTGTGGTGACAATTGAACTAGGGCTATTATTTTGACAAGTTTTTTTGAATGATGTTTCTGTAGGGAAGTAAACAAGAAGATAAGAATTTGAAGTTAAACACATGAACTTAACATGAATGATGAATTTTTCCAATTGTCAGAGTTTAGAATAGTGAAAATCACTTCTACCTTTAAAAAGAGATGTAGTATAAAATAATATCAAGAACACTGTATTTAAGTCAGAAAGCCTATGTTTGGGACTTGGTTTTACCATGCATTGACTCTGTGATCTTGAGAAGGCCAGCTAATTTATTATTAAAATTACTACTTGCTGACCAAAAATGCTTATACTTAACTGAAATGACTGTTTAACTTAATTACTGGTTTAAGATTAATTGGTAGAAAAGATATAGTGACAATTGAATAAATTTAAACCTCTGCTTATAGAGTGCTTTTTAGTAGAATATATTATAATTGTTCATTGCTGGACTTAATGCTCTACTTATTTCATTGTTTTACCATTCTTGTCTTTATCATCATTTGACTTTTTTGTTTATAGATCTGTTGGAAGAACGTTTTGCACAATGGATGGGCGTGGAAGCCCAGTTCATATTCATCCTTCCTCGGCTGTAAGTTCTTTGTTTTTTTAAAAAGGGAAGAAATTTATAAAGGTGTAGGAAAAAGGAATATACAAATGTCTCTTTTTACTATGTGCTTTAGTATATATCTATATTAAATAGAGCTGTAATTGTATTGATTGGCCTATGTCTCTTGTTTGAAGAACATAGGAATTAATTCAGGAAAGTTTGTGCTATTATTATTTAGTTGGTCTAATAGGGAATAGGGCAGGTTATTGAGTTATTGTTCTTAAATGAATGCTTTTGTATAGCTTCATGAACAGGAAACCAAACTTGAATGGATCATTTTTCATGAAGTATTAGTTACCACCAAAGTCTACGCAAGAATTGTGTGTCCAATTCGTTATGAATGGGTGAGAGACTTGTTACCCAAGCTGCATGAATTTAATGCACATGATCTGAGTAGTGTGGCCCGACGTGAAGTGAGAGAAGATGCAAGAAGAAAATGGACTAATAAGGAAAATGTAAAGCAGCTAAAGGGTGAGTGAATCAATTGTTCTAGTGATATAAGTCCTAAGAGCATAAATTCTAATTTTAGAAATATTGTTAGAGGGCTCAGACTCTGGTTCCATTTCCTGAGAAAGCATACTGTTGTCATGGATCTATACTCTTAGTCATTTCGACTTCCCACTTTTCCATCCAATGAATCATGCTTTCCTTGATCTGTCCAACATTATTAATAATAGTGACAACAATATTTATTGAGCATTTACCATGTTTTAATCACTTAACTTGCATTAGCTCATTGAATTTTCATAACAACCCTATGAGATAAGTACATATCACATTTTGTAATAAGGAAATATAGACTCAGCAGTATAAAATAATTTGCTGAAAAACGCATAGGTAATAAATGGTGAATCTGGGATTTAAATCCAAGGAACCTGACTCTAGAACCTATATTCTTTCTTTCTTTCTTTTTTTTTTTAATTAACTAAAGATAATACGTTATTCAGATTTTATTAGTTTGTCCCTAATGTCCTTTTTCTGTTTAAGATCCCATCTGGGATATTGCATTTTGTGGCCATGTCTCTTTAGGCTCGTCTTGACTGTGACTGTTTCTTAGACTTTCCTTGTTTTTATTTGCTTGATAGTTTTGAAGGATGGTGGTCAGGTATTTTTTTGGGTTGAACTTCAAGTTTTTCTGAGGCTTTTCTCATTATTAGACTGGTGTTAGGGGTTTTAGAGAGGAAGACCACAGGGATAAAGTGCCATTCTTACCATATCATAGCAAGGATACATATTATCAACATGAGTTATCACTGTTGATGTTGACCTCAATCACCTGACATAGTGTTTGTCAGGTTTCTCCACTGTAAAGTTACCTTCCCTGCCCCCCTTCCCATACTGTACTTTTTGGAAGGAAATCACTATGTGCTGCCCGTACTTAAGGAATGGGGACTTATGCTCCCTCTTTGAGGCATGAGTATACGTAAATTATTTGGAATTCTTTTGCATGGGAAATTTGTCTCTTCTCCTCGTTTATTTATTTATTCAATTACTTATGTATATTAGTTTGGACTCAAGGATATTGATTTTACATTTTGGATTATAATCCAATTCTACTTTATTTTGCTGCTCAAATTGTTCCAGCTTTGTCCATTAGGAGCTTTTTCAGTTGGCTCCTGTGTCCCTTTGACATACCCACAAAATTGTGGGGTTTTGTTGTTGTTTGAGCACTTCCTGAACTTTCTGGAACTACAACACGTAGAGCCTGGATTCTTAACCACTATACCATACTGCCTCTTAGTAGTGCTTTACTATTTCTATCTTGTTTATAAGATTTTGTGAATTACAGCCTCAATATCCTTTTTTACTGTGAGTTTTTTCCATGAAATGTTAGGTCTCTAGTTGAGAGGCAGAAATAGTTGTGGTGCTGAACTAGGATAGAAAGCTTGATTCTCTCAGCTCACACACAGAAAATGCTTTTAGTGAAGCTTTTTGAGGCTGAATGACAGCAAATTGTGTTCTCCTGTAGAAGAGGGTAAGAATTTCAAGTTAAAATTAATATCACTGAGAAGTAGAATGGTGAAGAAGTTTGCCCGAGAAATCACAGCAGAGGCTTTAAAAAAGTTTGCTGTCAAATGTTTTGTTGCAGTGTTATAATACTGTAGTAGGTGTTTGAATGAGGGTTAAATTTTCTGACTTCTAGGCTTCCATGCTGTTTTTTTTTTAACTATCCTTTCTTTTGAAAGATCAAATTTAATCTCCCTCCTTCCCTTCTTTCCCTCTCTCCCTTCTTTCGCTCCCTCCCTCCCTCTCTCCCTCGCCTACCTTACCTACTTTACCTACATACATTGAAATATAAGGCATCTTATTCTCTTAACTTCTAGTACAGAATCTTAAAACAAAAATTTTAGTGGAATAATTTGTAATGTTTTCAGATGGAATATCAAAAGAAGTCCTGAAGAAAATGCAAAGAAGAAATGATGATAAATCCATATCAGATGCACGTGCTCGTTTCCTTGAGAGAAAGCAGCAGAGAACCCAAGACCACAGTGACAAACTGAAGGAAACAGGCTAAGGAGTGAACCCTCTGATTCAGGAAGAAGGAAAAACAGCCAGGAAATGTGCTTCTACCTTGCCAGTTATTCCATTCAGAACAACCAAGAGGAGGTGGTCAGCAGCTGTTATTAGTCTATGAGCTAAAAAAAATCAAAGCCTGTCAATACTGATAAGGGAATTTTCAAAGAAAAGACTGGATTTCCACAGTTGTAAGCAGTGATATATGAAACCAATGTAAGACGTGGTAATTTCCTGACTTCAGTTTTGCTGGCCTTAACTGGTATCAAACACTGATGACATATTTTCAGAGGACATTGAATTGTATTTAATCAGCGTGTATTCCATTTGCATTACAGCATTAAAAATTATATTCCTTAAATCTCTTTAAGGCCTTCTTGTTGCTATTAGAATAGTGTTATATCAGGTATGTGATCATTTCTTTCAGAAGGCTGAACATAAGAGGTTTTTATTCAGCAATACTTAGATGTTTAACAGTTTAATTGCTACAGAGCTTTATAGATATTTAGAGAAAGGACTTAATCAGTAAATAAAATTGCCTATGGCAGGATTCTTTCTTAATATTAATGCTTAAGTTGATTTTTCTGGGATTATACAAATTCCTTTTTATATAAAAGTATATTGTTTAAAACAGTAGCTATAGCCATTAACCAAAGGACAGATGGTATATATATATCCTTTTTTAGCTGTACCTACATGCCTTGTATCAGCATCATGTATGTAGATGTGACAGTGCTTTCAAACAGCTCCTTCACCTGGCCTACTCTCTGGCTTACAGTTGCTTGAGTAGGTCTGTTTAAACATTGATCATGCTAATCTTGAGATGGGATTTTCAAAGTGGCCAACACTGTATCACCAGTTTTTCAAATTGGAACCTTGAGTCTAGTTAGTACTATACTCAGGCCACACTCCGTACTTGCCCACTCTTGTTTACTGCTTTTTATTCTACTTATTTGTGTATTTTGTCTATCTCCCTGGTTAGATTATATGCTCCTTGTGGGCAGGAACTATGTCTTCTTCATTTTTGTATCTTTCATGGCACCTAGCAAAGTGCTTTGCACATATTAGTCACTCAGTGTTTGTTAAATAAAGCTATTAGTGTCATTAAAATTCAAAAGGCAGTATAATGTGTGTTTTTAGATTTTTTTAATTAAAATTGAGACTCTAAATTTTTTTATAGGTAACTAACTCTTTTCCAGTTATTTCCTTTGGCATCTAAACAGTTTTCTGTTCACTATTAGAAACTTGAAGGTTTTATTGAAAAATCTCATGAGGACCCAAACCCATGTGTTTTTTCTTGAAGTAAGGTGAGTAGTGATGGTTTCTCTGACCTTTCCAGTGTTATTAATTTGTTCTTTTTTATCTTCTGCACTTTCAGAACTGTTTCAGCACATAAGTCATTTACTCCTATCAGTTTCTCCTCTCAAGTATATTTATCAGTGCACTTCCTTAGATACACTTCCTTAGATCAATACACTTCCTTAGAGGGCAGTGTGGATTCTTTTAATTCAGTAAACATTTATTAAGTATGCATTCTAAATCTACGGTCAGTGCCTATTCACATTTTGTCCAGTTGTCCTAATAATGTCCTTTATAGCATTTTTCCCCAGTGAAGGATCCATGTATACATGTATATTGTATATCTCTGTTAATCTGTAAGAGGTCCTCAGTCTTTTTTTTTTGGTCTTTCACAGCATTAACATTTTGAATAATTACTAGCCAGTTACTTTATAGAGTGTCCTCAATTTGAGTTTCTCTTATGTTTCCTCATGATCATGTATTTTTGACTGCAATATTGCATAAGTGATGGAAAGTCTTTCTTAGGGTGTCACATCCGGAGGTATGGTACATGGTATGTATTTGCCCCTTATTGGTGATATTAGTTTTGATTGGTTGGTTGGGATGTTTCTCAGTTTCTCCAGCTTAGTTATTCTCACAATTAATAATTAATTTGGGGGGTTGCTTTGAGATTATGTAAATTTCCCATTCCTTATAAAATATGATCCTCTCTATTTAGCCTCAATTGATGATTCTTGCCTGAGTTGTTTTTTTTTCTTATGGTTGCAAAATGTGGCTTTTTCCCCAACTCCTTTCCATATCTATTTGTTGACATTATATTGTAAGTTAGAGCTTTCCTTGAAGGTTTATTTCTGATAAGCAGATGGGTGTTAGGAACAGCATGAATCAACACAGAGAAGAAGAAACCCCAGGGAGTATTTGAGAAGAATGACAAAGAGTCCAGCTTATTTGGTGCATAGAATATATATAGTAGAGTACTAACCTGAAATTATTGCTTGAGCTCAGATTACGGAAGGCTTTGGAAGTCAAACTATGGAGTTTGGAATTACTTTTTAGGATAAGTGGATTTGCTGGAGGGGAATGATATCATTTTTATAGGTTTGAGATAATTTGGACAATGCTGTTGATAAGAATTGATTTCCATTGAAGAGGACTGTTAGAGAAGTGCTAACAAAGGAATGCTGGATCTAATTAAAGCAAGTAGAAGGAATCTTTGAGGAAAGGTGGTGGAAGAGTTTGCTTTTAAGAGTGGGGATTTGCCTGCAAATTACTAAACAAAACAAAACAAAAAACGAAAAGATAAATGTTAGAGAACTCGGCGAGGGACATAGTCAACCATTTCATAAAAGAAGAGACATGAATGGCTAATAAATAAGAGATGATAGGGAACCTTACCATTAATTAGGAAAATGCACATGAAAGTAACAGTGAAATGCCATTTTTGTTCCTCATAAAATTTGACCCCTCTAGATTTAGCATAAATTGATGATTGATGTTAAATATATTAAAATGTTAAATACAGCATTGTTTCTTATAGTAAATATTGAAAACAGTATAAATACCTGAAAATAGTTGTCTAATTGGATATGTTCTCAGGGTCAAATTCTATATAGTAGTGAAAATGATTTTTAAGACTCTTGATGCGTATTTCAAAATGCTTTGCAGAATGGATGAACCCATTCACATTTCTACCAGCAAAGAAGTGCCTGTCTTAATATACCCTTGTTATCATCCATCATAAATATTCTAATTATAAACAAAAAAGGTTCTTCATTGTTATGCTACTTTGTATATTTAGTTATTCAACACTTTTTCCATATGTTCAAACTGTCCACAGGAAATTACAATAAAATTATCTGATTGAATTTGATAAGGGCAGATAGTTAATATTTTAGGATTTTGGTCCATAAAATCTCTGCTGCAGTTTTCATCTCTGCTGTTGTAGCATGAAGTAGCCATGGACAATACATAAATGTATGAATGTGACTGTTTCAATAAAACTTTATTCATGGACACCAAAATTAGAATTTCATATAATTTTCATGTGTCAGGAAATATTGTGACTGTTTTCTTCAACCTTTATAAATGTAAAAGCCATTTTAAGCTTGGGCTGTTATTTGCCTAATATTGGGCAACTGGGCTAATATATGGGCTGTTCACCCCATTTAGACCTAAAAATTTCACTTTTTTAACACTCACACTGGAACCCAGAAAAGCTACTTTAACATATCCATTTTAATGTAAATGGTCATTTCATTTGCAAAAGAGTTCTTAATTTAATAAAATGTCTGAGATTTTTCTGGTATGTACTTGTTTTTCTTCATAGCAGAGGTGATAGGATTGAGTTTAATAATGTCAGGAATCAATAAATTTGAATTGTAATCAAGATTCTCCTAAACATTTTCAAAGTAATCCTTATTACTTGCTAACTATTCCTTTAGCCTTAAAATATAAATAATACAAAACTTCCTTATGCAGCTGTTAAAGATTTTTTAAAGAAACAAATTAATGACTTTACTTGTCCAGATAAAATCCATGTATTTTTTTTAAGTTAATAAATATTACTTGGTTTTCAGCTAAACATAGAAAATGAGACAGGGTTACCCAAAATATTGCCCAGTGTCACCTTATATTCAGTCAAGATATACTTATTTGGCATTATTTGATGACATCTCTTAAAGCAAACCACCCACAGAGCACTTTATCACTGAGCTCTAACATATTTTTGCAGAGAGTTTTAAATTTCTGCATCACCAGGAAATACTCTTCAGATTAATGAACATTTAGGTGGTTTCTATTGGATCTTTTTTTCTATTCTCCTCTGAATTGAAGAGGAAATATGCCAAGCTTTAATCTGGTATTTACTATCAGATGTTAAATAAATCATTAAAAATGTGTGATACTCTTTAGAACCATTAGCATGCCAAAATAAACTCATTTTGCATATAATTTAAGGGGTAAGAAAAATACTGGAGACTGGAATAGGAAACCCTCAGACTTCTACCAGACCCTAAACAGAAACTCTATACCAATAGCTTCCCAGCTCCCCACCCCCAGCACCTAAAAACCTCAAATCTACTTTCTGTCAGTGAATTTGCTTATTCTAGATATTTCAACTAAATGGGACCATACAATATTTGTCCTTTTGTGAGAATAAAATTTTTTGAGTCCAAATTTGAAGGAGTTTAAATCTGGCATAACACCTGGATTTGGGGGAACATAGAAAGTTGTATTTCTTTAGACATGATTTTACTTAGCATTCATATAAATAATCTTAGAGTTTTCTAGTCCAGCTTGCAGCATAACTCAAGAAATCCCACTTTAATTTCCAAGAACCAGTCTTATATTTGGAGGCATTTGCTGCTGGAATTGACATGCTGGAATTGACAACTCTATGTAACATATTCTTATGTTGACTGTAAGCCTGCCTCCCTGTTATTTTTCCTCATTGGTTCTACTTCTTTTTATTTTAATTATCTTTTTCACTTTGGTAGCATATATAACATAAAATTTATCATTTTAACCCTACGTGTACCTTTCGTTGACATTAATAGTTGAAGCTTTTTTGAAAGGTTTGCAGTCATCCTAGGAGATTAACAAATAGTTTCATAAAGTAGCCCAAGCTCTAGGTTTAGTTCCTGGTCACATGTAACCAATGTGGTAGTGGTCCATTATTTGCATCAGGGTGAGAAAGGACTGCTTTAATTATTCATAAGTTTTAGAAGAGTTAATTTTGTGGCTGATATCTTTCAAAGTCTACTTGGGCATTGATCCTGAAGAATAAGGAACACTTGACAAACGTGTGTACTACTACAAACTATCAAAAAAGATATTCTTGTAAAACATGACAGAATGCCATTAATATAATTAGACTTACTGCTATTTGAAAATGTATTGAAAGGTATATTTTTTAACTAACAGGATATACAGTGTTAATTTGATGCATCTTAGTGCTATTTCAAACTAACTTTTTAGTGTTAGATACTTTCTTTTTGTTAGCTTTATTACCCTGCAGTGCAGCAACATGGAAAAGTACTATAATGAACTTGAGAAAATATCCTATTGCATAGCCAAGGAGACATGAAACCTTCATTTCAACTTTTTGTCCTGAAGCAGGTGTGCATTTGTTTAGGAGAGGATTTTACAAATTATTTCTTCAATTGATAGGGGATGTATTTTTCATCAATAACCAAATTTGGGGTTGATCTACTTAGATGTTTAAAAATGAGTACTATCTGTTTAGACAGTGTATATAGTGATGTATAAAACTGATGAGGGGATAATTCCAGTACTAAAAGAATTATTAAAAGAATTGGCTGTTTTTCTGTAATTGGTGGTCTTTCAAAAGAAAGGATGAAGATCTCTGTAGGAGGAGACAGGAACTCTTTTTTTTTTAATAATTCAATTTTATCGAGATATATTCACATACCATGCAGTCATACAAAGCGTTCATGGTACCACCATATAGCTGTGTGTCCATCACCAAAATTAATTTTTGAACATTTTCATCACCACACACACAAAAGTAATAAGAATAAAAATTAAAGTGAAAAAGAACAATTAAAGTAAAAAAGATCACTGGGTGCTTTTTTTTTCTGTCCCCGTTTTTCTACTCATCCATCCATACGCTGGACAAAGGGGAGTGTGATCCACATGGCTTTCTCAATCACATTGTCACCCCTCATAAGCTACATTTTTATACGATCGCATTCAAGATTCAAGGGTTCTGGGTTGTAGTTTGATAGTTTCAGGTATTTACTGCTAGCTGTTCCAATTCATTAGAACCTAAAAAGGTTATCTATATTGTGTGTTAAGAGTGCCCACCAGAGTGACCTCTTGGCTCCTTTTGGAATCTCTCTGCCACTGAAACTTATTTCATTCCATTTCACATCCCCCTTTTGGTCAAGAAGATGTTCTCCATCCCACGATGCCGGGTCCAGATTCCTCCCCAGGAGTCATATTCCACGTTGCCAGGGTATTTACATCCCCGGGCGTCAGATCCCACATAGCGGGGAGGGTAGTGATTTCACCTGCTAAGTTGGCTTAGCCAGAGAGAGAGGGCCACATCTGAGCAACAAAGAGGCATTCAGGAGGAGACACTTAGGCACAATTATAAGCAGGCCTAGCCTCTTCCTTGCAGTAACAATCTTTCCAAGGGCAAGTCCCATGATTGAGGGCTCAGCCCATCAAATCACCAGTCTCCAATGTCGGTGAGCACATCAGCAACCATCGAGGTGCGGAAGCCCAATACCCCATGCATTCTCCCCCAGCAATGTTCATGTTAGTGGTAGCATATAATATTTCTCTTTTTGTGCCTGGCTTATTTCACTCAGCATTATGTCTTCAAGGTTCATCCAAGTTGTCATATGTTTCACGACATCATTCTTTTTCAACATCTTTGGAAAATCGATCAAAAACCTAGAGCCAAAAACAAAACAAAACAAAACAAAAAAACACCCACAAAAACTAATAAAAAACAAAAATAAATAAATAAAAGAAAAAAAAACCTGGAGCAAATAATTCATTGACATAATTTCCCTAAAATAATCGTTTCTCTAAAATAATCATTTCCTTTAAAGTCTGGGATAAAACAAGAATACTCACATATCATAGCTTCTATTCATCACTGTAATGGCAGTCCCAACTCAGTTTCTTTGGGGAAAAAAAAAACAAAAAAACAAAAAACCCCACAAAAGTTATGTTATAAAGGAAAAAACAAAACTTACACCCAGGTGATAAGATTATCTACAGGCAGATTATTACAGTTTTTAGTAAGGTGGCTAGATACAAAGTACTAATATTAATTAGGAAAATTAGGAAGCATTTAAAAAATACCTTCTCAATAGCAAATATATATGTAAGATAAATTGGAATAAATTTAGTAATAAGGCATACAAGACTTTTAGGAGAAAATTATAAAACAATCTAAAGGCACGAAAGAACAAATAAATGAATAGTAAGAATACTGTAGACATGTTTATTTTTCACCAAATTAACTAAATTCTTTGCAATTCTAATCAAAATCCTAATAGGGTGTTTCTTGGAAATTGACAGACTGATCCTAAAACTCAAATAGAAATGCAAAAGGGTGAAGAATAGTCTAGATGATTTTTCCAGAATAAGTTGGGGGGAGTCAATCTGAAATCAAGAACTGTTATAAAACCATAGTAATTAAGACAGTATAGAATTGGCCCAGGGACAGATAATTAGACAAATAGAACAGAATAGAGAGCCCACAGAGACCCATGTATATATGGAAACTTGATACATGACAGAGGTGGCATTATTAATCAAAGAAATAATAGATTATGCGATGAATGGGACTGGAGTATTGGCTTATGCAAATGGAGAAATTATAAAGTTTCCTTTTAGTAAATACGAAAACAAATTCCAGGTAGATAAAAATCTAAATGTGAAAAAGCAAAGCTGCAAGATGTTTTGGAAAAGATGTGGAATATCTTTATACCTTTTAGGGCAGGAAAAGATTTCTTAAGACACCAAAAGCAGAAACCCTAAGAGAAAAAAAGACTAGTAAACTGGACTACCTTAAAATAGAAAACTTTTATATAACCAGAAAACAGCAAAAAGTGGAAAAAAAACAAGCTACGATTAAGGTGGTAGTTGCAGCCATATGTCTGACAGAGGATTAAACATACAGAATATATAAACAACTGCAAGTCAATTTGAAATATAAAACCTAGAAGAAAAACTGGCAACACAGTTCATAGAAGAAACCTAAATGGCCAGTAAACATGAAAACAGGATTAACTTTACCAGTAATAAGGAAAATCAGACTAAAGCAATGTGATATATCAGATTCATCAAAAATTAAAATATCTGATAATACTAAGTATTGGCTAGGATATAGAGCAGTGGAATGGAGAGTGTGAGCTGCAATGGGGAAAAGCAAGGCGGCTATGGGTAGTAAAGCCGAATATATGCATATACTTATGTAGCAATCCCACATTTAGATATATCTTAGAAATTCTTGAAAATGTGCTTGAGGATATCTACACACCAGAATGTGTTTTGCAGAAATGTTTGTAACTGCAGAAAAAAATCTTAAGTGTCCACTGACATGAAAATGGATGTTATGTATTTATTCAGTGGAATACTAAACAATTAAAATGGACAAATCAGTTATATGTACCATTATGGATAAATCTAAAGCTGCACATGATATACGCAATAAGGTACTAGTAACAAACTTTTAAAACTTGAAAATTGTATACATTTATATGTATACAAATATATAATACAAGTAAAAAAAATACCTGGGAAAGCTAAAATTAAATAGGTGAAGGGAAGTAGACATCTAAATATGGGGAACCAGCTTGTTCTTGTGATCCATCTAATTAGGATTTTGTCTTCGAAGGTAATATACTGAAGCTTTAAATATCTAGCAGAGGATGCATACCCAATTTTAAATTTAAATGTAGTTAGTTGCCCTTGTATAATATGGACTTTAAGAGGACAAAGAAATTAAAATGACTGAAAGAGGATAAAAATGATTTTAAGTAAAAGCATTTGTTGCTTGGCAGTAAAAGTATGTAAAAAAAAAAATTGTATTTCAGTCCTTGATAATCAGTTACTTTCTACCATGACTACTTGGACTCTCATTTTCTCATGACTTCACTTGGTGTCAGCCTCTTTATATTTTGAAGTTTTGCAATTTCCAGTCTAAGTTGGATTAACTCTAAGTAGGTCAAATGAAGAATAATTTGAGTGCCACATATTCTTGCAGATAGAAAAATTTTAAAGTTCTGCTTGGACTGGGTTTTTCCTTTTATAGTATCTAGCACTTATAGGTAGACATTGTGTGCAAGTCTGCTATTCCATTTAGTCCCCTTTAAAGAAATGGAATTTATAAGCCTTCCTCGGTAATGATGAGCATAATCTAATCTCCACATCAGATCTAGTGGTTCAGCTAGATAGTAACTAAAATATAAAGTTTGTGAGGATTGTCTTTATCAGGCTAGCTCTTATTTTCACCATGTGGAAATTTGAGTGATCAGGGGAACTAACCTAAAATCCTTTTCATGACTCTTGGTGCTATCAGGGGTGGCTCAGAAAAGGAAAATCAGAATTTAAATGAATAAATACAAGGTAGCCTTATATGAACACTACATATTTTTCATTCACTGAACTGTTGTAGAATGAAGTTAGTTGTATGGTTATATGCTATACTACATTAAACTCAGTTATGTAGAATATGAGCAACCAGGAAAAGTAAATAACCAGGTTTTTAATTTGTTTTACATAAACTACTTTTATCAGTTATGACAGAAAAAAAATAATTTCTAGTGTGTCCTAGGATTGGTACATATTCTGATTGGGCTTCTGCATTTTCAAGAGTACTATATAAAAACTATTCACAGTGATGAAGAGGACTTCAAGATTCAGAATTACTTTCACGTATTAAAATTTTTTTCAAAAAGCCTTTTCAAAATATTTTAACATTGAGTATTTTAAAAATGTTTGTTGAAGGAGTAAATTAACTAACTCTTGAAACTTTATTACTGAGTTAACCAAAAATGTTTACCAAATTTCAGTTAACTATTCTGTTCTGCAGAAGTGAGTTTACTACCATAACAAAACTGCAAATACACCTTGCTACTGGCAGAACTATCGCTAGAGTGTGATAGAATTTCATGATTGGTGAGGGTACATATTTGTGGGTTATGCCTTGCTTTCAACTGGAGACAGTAATAATTCTTGGAGGTGAAAAGAGGCCGCTCTACGTATGTAGAGAATGAGAAAAAAATACACCACAGGCCGTAACAATTCCCGCACCCTCACCCTGTCACCTAGTTGGGTGGGATTGCCTTTTCATTCTATATTCTCTCAAGCTTCTTGTAATTTTTGTTTTTGGATGTGAAAGGGATGTGACTTGGCACCTGACTCCCTCTTGGTCAGCAGGGCTACAACTCTTCTGGATTTTTCTGTTCTCAATGCTCTGTGGATATCTATGTTTGAAGAGGACCAACTTTCCCCAGATGACTTTTTAAGGCAATCTTATGACCCACTGTATCCCTCCTGGGATCTATTTAACCTACATAAAAACATAGGCCAGGCCTAAACAATGTGCCTAGGTACCAGGTTAAACCCCCACAGGGCTATTCTTAACTACTGACTGGGAACATGTTTAATCCTGATATAGAGAAAAGACTCACTATAGATCTCATTGCTGTCCATGATACATTATAAAACTTATCTATATAAATTAGGTTTAAGACAAGCCTGAGCAGCAAATGATGTCAAGAGTAAAAGTTGAGGTTCTTTTCATATTAAAATAAAAAGACCATTACAACTTTTTTTCTTTCTTGTAAATGTTTTATTTATCCTTTGTTTTGGGGGAGGTGTGGGGTGGGGTAGTCTTGCCTTTAATCAATGCCTTGTACAGGGTCAAAATCTGTGGGCACCGTATGTTGAGGATATCTGAGCCCCAAGGGATATTCATTTTCTTACTGGCCTTTGATAATGCTATTTGTTTTACTTGAAAGATAGAGACTGGGCCTAATCCTGCTGGGATTCCCATTAGTGGCCTTAGTAGGCAGAGATGTTTCAAAGCTGCTGTTTAAATGGCAAAACCACTTATCTTAATTGGATATTGCTTGCTATAAAGTGTATCTCTTTGGTTTCATTAAAATCTGAATTATAAATTCGTTGTATAGTAGGTTAGTTTTAAAGTTTGGCTTTAAAATTAATCTTTAATGTTTGAGAAATGCCTTTGTGACTTTTGCAATGCAGCTAGCTCAAGCTGTTTTTAAAATGTCAAGTTAAAAGGCATGGGCCTTAGTGCTCAGCTGCTTAAAGATGAACAGCCTCAGAGGAGCCCCACAATAAACACACACACACACACACTCTCCATAGTTTCCTGGCATAAAATATAAAATAAGGAGCACAATAAAGGTTTGTTGTATAGATTTTGAGAAACCAGCACTCCTCAAAATAGCAGACTAAGCAATGTAGTTTTTGCTAATAGCCCTTGCTGCACAGCAAGTGCCTACTGCTGATGAATATTCTGATAAAAATAGCTTCCGAAGGAAAGAAATAGACCATCTATTTTATTAACATGGCTACCTTGCTAAAATATTTTATGAAACCAAAAGCTTGGGGTGATGATTCATTCTTAATAGTAGTCTTTTTAAAAGACCATGTCATAGTTGGAAAAACAAAAAAAAAATCTGGGTAGCAGGGTTTGTTTGCGTTTACTGGTTTGTTAGGTTATCTATTCTCACCTCTAACTTAAGGTATTGTCTGAAAACAAAGCCATGCAGTATTGCTTAGGTAACTTAACATACTTTCTGGTTTCTAAACCAGTGATTCACCTGTCCCCTGCCTCCACACCACTAGCAAGAATATTATACTACCATAAAAAGCATCTCCTATTACCCCACTCCAAATGATAGATCTTTAAAAGGCATAGTTTCTGTTTTTTTTAATGTTTACCATCTGGACCTTTTTCCTCTTGAAAAACTTTGGATTTATTGTTTTGAAAGATATGAGCTGGAATACTGCAACGTGAGGTGGTATACTGCAATTCATTTTTTCTTCTTCCCGAGTTGTTTCTGAAAACATGCATTCATTTAGATTTCTATGTGTGATGACACAGCAGTCACTTTAACAGAAGCTCAGTACACTTTTCGGTTAAGATACTCTATGCCAAATATCTGTGATATAATCAGTGCTTTGGGGATTCTAAATGTACTTAAAAACGATGGCCAATTCATGATCCATAGCTCCTCATATCCAAAATTCTGAGATTGAAAATGTAATTTGATAAAGCTGCTACATTTGAGTGCAATAAAACAACTCTCTTAAATTTGGAATTAAAAATTTTTAATTTAGAATTCCTCTATTTCCAAAAAGGATTTAAAGCAGATAATATTAGACTGGTATTAGGTCCTTTCAAATGTTGCAGAATAGAGCATCTTCACTATTTAAAAGTACAAAATGAATTTTGCAAAGCATAAATATTGTGTTACAACATGGTGGCAAAGCTCTACCAAACATATTCTCTCATCTTCAGTATGTAAGCTATTCAGTATGCTGGGCAAAACACTAAAAGCAACTATAATAATTAAGGGAACATCTCACTCTAGGCAAAAGTGCTTACTATTCAAAAGAAAATTATTTTATATCCGATAAGGTTTTATGTTCTTCAACTGAAGAGTAGTAAAAATAATTTCGTAAATCAGATTTTCCTCAAGATCTTTCTGGAAAAAAACACATCTTTTACAAACCTGAAAGTCACTAAACGAAATCATTTACCCTTTAATGTATTGGTGAAATTATGAAATATCGTTACAGTTTATACTTAAGCAATAAAGTAGTGGGAAGGGTATGATTCATCGATAAATGAACGCCGCAGATGCCTTAAAGCTGTTTAGAAGAAACGATGCTACAGCTCTGAAGCGCGTAATTTCCTAACACTGCTAACCTACAGACACCCTTGAGGTGGTCCCATTGAAATACATGGCTTATATTTTCTTCCAGGAGTGTACATCAACCACATCGAGGAATAATAATCATCTTTAGCCTAACTATTTAAATATTTGAGACTAAGAAATTATTTGATGTAGCTAAAAAATTCTCTTGCTATAATTTTGGCCCAGTCCTTTAGCTTATGATACTCATACTCTTTAACGCCAGACACTTGATTACTAAACTAGGCGGATATACGTCCAACAAAATGTCCGCAGAACCGTTAAGAAAAACTAATACCAGGCCAGCTTTAAGTAACGCATAAATGGCCTTCACTGTCCTTTGAGCCAATTATTTAATACCCGAAAAGAATGCTGGTTCTAGTTAGAACGCGCGCGTCAGGTTCTCCAAACGTCAAAATAGCGTGTGTAAAGACAGGGATTTAAAAATCCATTTCATTCCCCCACCCCCTCCCCCGCCCCGGGGATGTAAGAAACCACCTACTATATGAAACTAGGCGGGGGAAGAGTGCTGCAGCGAGCTGCCAAGAGAAAGCTCTGCAGGGAGGCCGTTTTCCTGAGTCACGGGGAAGGCGGGAGGCTGGGCCCATGTGCCACGCCACGTCCTCTTCCTAAGGGACCCAGTTTAAATAGGCTAGTGCCAAAAGGGAAGGGAGCAGCACCCGTAATTCCTCAAGGTGGACCAACCGCCACCTCGTTCCCAAGAGGGCCGTATTTCCCTAGAGACCACTCTCCATTCCGGTAGCAATCAGCCGACCCTTCCCCACCAGCATCACGTGCACCCGGAAGTACGTGGGAGGTACCCAAACCGCCCACGGAAGTGACGTCGATTACCCTGAGTCGCATGATGTGGCAAAATGCAAAAAAAGGGGGGGAGGAATTGGAGGCTGAGGAAAGTGATGGGTCCAAAAAAGTAGTCCCCTCGGTTCCTCTATCCTTGTATCTTGACAGTAAGTGAGGAACTTGGCGCCGTGTGCCTCGAATTCCTGCGCCCGGTAGTGCCGCGGCACTATGTGGAAGGGTACATAAGGAGGAGGGAGTGAGTTGACTGGGCGGAGTTCTGTCGCCAGGATCCTTCCGCAGGGCTTAGCCGTTTCCGGAGTCTGCGCTGCGCCCGGTTCCGCCATTGCGGCTCTCCCGGCCTCTGGAACCTACGCCCCCGATCCTAGCTCTTTCGTCTGCCTGCCAGTTTCTTGCGTCCCCGGAGACTATCCTGCTGAGCCCGGTCTCCCCCTCCCCCTTCTCCTCTCCTTTGGAGAGCCCGGGCGGCCTCTGCCCTACAGCCCGAGTGACAGGAGGAGACCACATACCCGACAGCGCCATGGCCCAGATTCTGCCAATTCGTTTTCAGGAGCATCTCCAGGTGCGGCTGGTCCCGGGCTGGTAAGGGCTGCAGAGAGGGTGGTAGAAAGGAAGGAAGAAGCTGGAGTCTGAGCCTTAGGAGAAAGAGCAGGGTCGGGGGTGAGGATGGGGGTGGGGGTGTCGGAGCATGGAGTAAATGGAGGAGGGGACGCTATCTTGGAAAGCTTAAAGGTTTTAAGAAATGACCTGGGATTTGGATGGAAAGGACAAGAGTCGGGGTGCAAAGGGTGGTGAGGCCAGGCCTGGGTCCGAGAGCCTGTCTACCTTGCTTCCTCAATGACAAGAACTGCGTGTACCAACACCCCCACCCCCTGCCTCGCTTTTTTCAGTTCATTCATTTGGGTAAGGGGAGTGGGGGAGATTCTCCCGCGTTATTCCGGTAGCAATGATTGTCATCACTTTCTGGGATAGTGCAGTGCTGTCACCTTCCATTGCTCTTCTTCCTTTCCCCCATGGTGTCTGCACCCTGGAGCTGTGGGGCGGGTGGTTTAGGGAGGAACAACATTTTTTCTTCCTCCCTTTGCGGCTCTCAACTGGGAAAGGCACGTTCTCCTGGGGGTCGGAGAGAAGGCGGCTTGTCTTTTGCCCTCCCGGAGACAGTAGGAACAGAAGGTCACAGAAGGAATAGAATGTGGGAACGTATTTCTCAGGGCGGTGTCCATCTCAGAGTGCCTAGGTGAATTTTGCCTTTTTTCCCTTTCTCGTTTTCTCTAGGTGAGGTATGGCTCTTAAGCCCACTTTGGTTTTAGGAAGTTAGGAGTTATCTAGAGGTTATTTTGAGGTCTGCTGGATTTTAGCAGATAGTTTGGGCTTGCCATGAATGCCTCCTTCAGGATTGCTTGGAATTGAACAGAGCCCTGGGGATAGAATACACCTGCTTCAAGATATCCTGGGTCTGTAATTGACTTCCTTTTAGTAGGTTACAGAGTTCTTCCTGACTATGTCTTATCGTGGAGGCCACATAATGTTGTCTTCTGGCAACATGCCCATGGCAGTGGAGGCAGGTGATCCTTGGCGGGCTTGACTGAATTAAGCCTCTTCGTAGCTTTTGATTTCCTGGTTCACCAATCCTACTTCTCCCTGGTTCATTTTGGCTGAAATAATTCATTCATATGAACTTGCTGTCTTCCCACTTACCCCATTAAAGAAGCCTGCCTCAGGTTAGTCTTCTGAAGAAAGGCCAGTTTGATAGTGATAAAAGAAACAGTGGTATGGAACAGGACACTAATATTAGTAAACTGTTCAACACTTTTCCACTGAAGGCTGTTTTATTTATTTTCCCTCATTATACATAAAGAATCCTTGTTAATAAAAGGTTTACTTTTCAGGCTATGAGTAATGTCATTTCATATTTCTTTACAGGTATTATCACTTTCTTGCATCAGCAAACAGTTTTTTTCCACTAAAACTTGAAATGTAATGAACAATAAAATTTTACCCATAAAATGAATTAATGCACTTCAGTCATCTATAGCTTGCAAATAACTCATCTGAGGTAGTGGAATGTACATTGGTAATAAAACTGCTATTTTACAAAAGATGATAAAAATATTAAGTGACAGAATGTACTTGGAAAAGTTGTTTTTCATGCTCGATCCAAGCTTAATTACTGTGGTTACCTCTGCTAAAGTGGGGTGGTAAATGAATGTGGAGGGTTAGAAAAATACTGTTTTTGGGTGTGAGGGGAAAACAGCCTGTCCTCTAAAGTACATCTGAAACATAATCTTTCTGCATACAAATGTTGAGTAAACCTTATACAAGAGAAAGAGGTGCAGCTGCTATTTATTTTACGTGGTAGAGATATAGCCCACCAGTAAATATTATTTGTTGACTGGTGGTGGTTAGAGTAGTAGCTTTTCATTTTTATTAAGGAGAGAAGAATTTTTAAGTGACCTTATAAACTGGACTCCAACCTTGTCGCTATTTGAAGACGTTTGATATAGGCCTGATGTCTAAGTGGTTCCAAATTTTTGCAAATACTAAGCCATTTCTTCTCAAATAATTTAATGATTTTGAGTGTAAAGTAGCTTTTCAAATATGCTTAAAATTCAGCTATCCAATTTTTTGAGAGATATATCATGCCTAAACTTAAACTTTGTGGTATTGTAGCTCCAGCTGATATTAACTGTGCAAAGATCCAAATCACTAACTTTTTCCAGGATAATCTATTTCCTGACTTCTCATTTTTATCCCTTCCTTTATTTTAATTAGTAATGATTATTTTAATTGACATCTTAAGTCTTTGACCTCTGAGCCTCTTTCCATTTGCTACGTAGCATAAAACTTTCTTAAATACTTAGGATAAAAACTGGGAATGAGAAATGAGGAACCTGAGTGTTGAGTTTGGAGTTTTAGTTTCAAAAGACAAACTATAAATGAATTTATTTTTGTAGCCATTACCCACATTGATCAAGTGAAGGATCTGTAATCAAAGCTTGGAACTATATCAAATGAATGTTTATATTTTAACTTATACAGGAGGGTTTTTTTTTTTTTTTTTTCTTTTTCAAAAGGGTGTTTAGGCTGATAGCAGTCAAGACCTGCCTGTTTGGGTAAGACATCTTCAGAGTTGCAGGTTCTAAAAAAATCCTAGGCCACGAATAACCTGTTGCATACAGTTCTCAATTCTGGGCACATTAAGTATCTTAATGCCATTTGACACATTTCACCTTATTCCCAGGATCTGGGGCCTGCAATTAAAAATCTGTCCATACAGTTACTAAACATTTTTGTTTGGTCCATAAATGCAAGCATGGAATGTGTTGTGAGTTGAATAGTAGGGAGTTGTGCTATGGTTGTTTTGGCTTGCAAACAGAAGGCAATGCTAAGTATTACTGGGATATGCTATGAGCTTAGCTGTACTGCGAGGAACAGGCATACTGCCTGGAAGTATACTGCAGTCTACCCTGGGAATAGCATCCAAGCTTAAGATGTCAGAATTTTCAGAATTTTTCCTGATAGCTTACTCAACTTAGAGGGGTGTGGCTAATTTTAGATAATGTGCTTTCCCTGTGATTAGGAAATAATTTGACATGGAACTGTGTGTGTATAGAACCACAATTTTGTTTTAGTATGCAGTGAAATTCATGATTTCGGGAACTCTGGTAGTTGCTCTTAGAACAATTGTTTCTGATTGTAACTGGAATACGCACTTAGTTAAAAGGTTCCATTTCTTTGGAGTCCTCCGCTTCTTTGGGAAATTATTTGTGAATGCTTATATTCAACCCTATATGATATTTGTATTATACTTAGCAAAATGTTTTATCTTTCAGTGTTTCCCATGTAGCTTTTGCTCTCTGAGGGTTGCTGTCCAATGGAACTTTTTGTGTTGGTAGAAACATCCAGTAATCTACATATGGATGTTGAACACTTGAAATGTGGCTAGTGTGACTGAGGAACTGAATTTTTACTTTTATTTTTAATCAATTTAAATAGCCACATGTGGCTATTGACATCTATATTGGACTGCATAGACCATACTGATGTGCATTATAAGATAGAATTATAGAACCACCTATATTTATATGTATAGAACAATTTGTTAGCCAAAATTAAAACACTGATTATTTGAAACAAATGTTGGCAAGGATATGGGGAAATTGGAACTCTCATACATTATTGGTGAGAATATAAAATGATACAGCCACTGTGGAAAACAGTTTGGTGATCCTTGCAAAGTTAACCATAGAATAACCATATGACCTAGCAATTCCACGCATAAGTATGTACCCCAAAGAATTTATAGCAGGGACTCAAACAGATACTTGTACACCAAGTGTTCATGGCAGCATTATTCACAGTAGCAAAAAGGTGGAAACAATCCAAGTGTTCATTGATAGAGATATGGATAAACAAAATATGGTATATACATACAATGGAATATTATTCAGCCATAAAAAGTGAAGTTCTGATACATGCCACAACATGGATGAAGCCCCAAAATGTTTTATTCAGTGAAATAAGTGAGGCACAAAAGGGCAAGTATAGTATGATTCCACTTATATGAAATATCTAGAATAAACTCAGAGACAAAGTGGATTAGAGATTACCAGGAGAGGGATGGAGGGTGACCTGGGAAGTTATTGCTTAATGGGCCCAGAGTTTCTCTTTAGGGTCATGAAAAAGTTTTGGAAATGAATGGTAGTGATCGTAGTACAACATTGTAGATCTAATTAATGCCACTGAACAGTACACTTTAAAATGGTTAGTGGGAAGTTTTATGTTACATAAATGTTACCACAATAAAAATGAATTAAAAAAAAAAACTCAGAAGTAGTAGTTGAATAATGTCTGTTGGGAAGTGGTGACTGAACGATGACTAGTGAATGGAGGGAGCAACAGATATCTTTAGAGTCTGTAATGTGCTATGAGTGTGACTGGATACTTTCAGGCTTTCACTTACTCTCCCAGACATCCTTAAACAGTTGAAGAAAGTGAGGCTCAGTAAATAGGGCCCAAGGAAACAACAGTAGCAGAATCATATTTGAACCTTGGTCTTCTGACACTAAATATTTCAATGGAATGATTGATCTTAAAAGGAAAAGCCATATACTATTCTAGAGCGCTTTTTTCGGTTGCACTTTAGTCCAAAGACGTGACTTCTCCTTGTTTAAGATGTGATTGATGATGTGGTATAGTGGACAGAGCAAGGGTTTAAGAGTTGTTTATGACCATTGTTATTCAATAGAAAAATATCACCAGCCACATATGTAATTTGAGTTTTCTAGTAGCCTTGTTAAAAGTAACATTGAAATTAATTTTAATATTTTTATTGTTTAATACACCCAAAATGTTATTTCAACATGTAATCAGTAAAAAATTTACTGAGATTTTGCATTCTTTTTGCACTAATTTTTCATCTAAGTATTTTACACTTAGAGCAGATTTCAATTCAAACCGTATTTTCATTGAGAATACTTGATCTGTATTTAGAGTTGTTGAAATTGAGAGTTGAGAAAGCAGAATTGCATACCTGGGTAATTACAAATCATTAATTTAAATTTTAAAGTAAATCCAGTAGCTACTTTTAAGTGTTCAGTAACACTTATGACTTCTGTATTTGACAATGCTGGTTTACAGCTCTTGCTTCTTTTTCTCTGAAACTTAGACATACTACCTCACAAAGTTATTGTGAAGGTTTGAGATCATATATGTAAAAGTGTTGGTGTGGCATTTCAGCAACATTAACTGTTAACTATATAATTTTGTCCAGTACATATTCAGGTATTGCTCAAAAGTGGCATAACATTTCATTTGCAGACCTCGATTTTTATGGTTATAAATATTTGAGTACCTACTACATACCAGGCAAACTGTTAGACTATGGGAACAAAGTGGTGAACTGCACCCTGCATCCACTGTTGCATTGAATGGTTGGCAAAGGTTGTGCATACATTGCAACCATGGATGTTGTCTAGTTGATTTGCTGATTTTTTAAATTGTAGTTGAATAATTACTATTGTGTAGGATTTAATACAAACATTCATATGATACAAAACTAACCCTGCTCTGAAACTGTGCCCAAAAGAAATTTTAAAATTAACTTTTATTATATTTCATGAGCTCTCATTGCGTGTCACTGCATTTTTAGTGTTCCTTGGTCAGATATATTTAGATAATGAGTTCAATCTGATAAAATTCTCATATAAAATGCTAGTTAGGCTTTTTTTTTTTTAAGGTAATTTTAATGAAATATATTCACATACCCCTCAAACATCCCATACCCCTCCCCCCTCATTTATTTTTTTACAAAAATTTTAATTGAAATATATTCACATACCATACAGTCATCCAAAGTGTAAAATAGTTGTTCACAGTATCATCATATAGTTGGGCATTTATCATCACAATTTTTGAACATTTTCATTACTCCAAAAAACAAAATGAGAATAAAAATAAAAGTAAAAAGAACACTCAAAACGTCCCATACCCCCCTCCTCCATATTATTCAATTACTTTTTGTCCCCATTTCTCATTTGTCCATACACAGGGTAAAGGAAGTGTGAGCCATAAAGTTTTCACATTCACACAATCACACCATATGAGCTGTATATACGATCGCCTAAAAGAATCAAGGATACTGCATTGCAGTTCAACAGTTTCAGATGTTTCCTTCTAACTAGTCTGATAAACTAAAAACTAAAAAGGGATATCTGTATAATGCCAAGAGTTATCTCTAGAATGACCCCTCGACTCCATTTGAAATCTTTCAGTCACTGAAACTTTATTTTGGTTCAATTCTTTTCCCCACTTTGGTCCAGAAGGCTTTCTGAATCACACGATGCAAGGTCCAGGTTCATCCCTGGAAGTCACATTCCACATTGCCAGGGAGATTTATACCCCTGGAAGTCATGTCTCACGTAGGGGGGAGGGCAATGGGTTTACCTGCTGAGATGGCTTAGAGAGGCCATATGTAAGCAACAAAAGAGGCCCTCTGGGGGTGACTCTTAGGCACAATTATGAATAGGCTTAGCCTCTCCTTTGCAGTAACAAGCTTCATAAGGGCAAGCCCTAAGACTGAGGGCTCGATCTACTAAGTTGGTGGTCCCCGGTGCTTACAAGAATATCAGGAATTCCCCAGCTGGGGAAGTTTAATATTTTCACATTTTTTGACAGTCCCATAAGAGGGCATTGCAAATGTTTTATTCTCTGCCTAAATTACCCTGGGTTGTATTGGGGCTTCATGCTAATCTGTACAGACCAACAAGGTCTCACTCCCTTGTCAAGGTTCCATGTAATATGACGTTTGAGTAAACTGACCATACAAGTAAAACTATATGATGTGCTACAGAAAACAGACCTTGCACTATATAACCATCTCTTTCTTTGGTCCCACACAGAAGCCAAAGCTTTAAAACAGTTAATATCATCCTCTGCCCTTCAGTCTGATCCGCCCCAATCTCAACCAAGTCCATTTTGTTCATATCTCCAATCGAAGTCTGATCTCATTTTCAGCCTTTTAAATAGTTGATTCATGGGGTGATGCCAAACTCTGGCTCCTACTCCCAGGTGCCACACAGACACCTGAAGCTCCAGGGACCGACTACATCACACACAAACAGCTCAGAATCTCAAAACCTAGAAATCACTGTTAAAACTCATGAATAAATGTGACTGCTGTAAGAGCTTACCATCTAGGAACCTCCACATAAGTCTTCCCCTTACAACCCATGTTCCCTGCTTCAATTCTCTTATTAGTCCATATTAATGAAACATTATAATGTTTGTCTTTTCATTTCTGGCTTATTTCACTCAACCTACAGTCCTCACAGTCCATTCACTTCGTTGCATACCTCACAATTTCATTTGTTCCTGCTGCTCCCTCATGCAAAAACATTCTTATGTGTGCATATTTAATCAGATTCATTTACCACTCTAGTTTTCACTAAGTTATACGGTTCCAGTCTTTATCTTCTCTTTCCTTCTGGTGTCATACAGACCCCTCACATTCCTCTTTCAACCATATTCACAGTCATCTTTTTTTCAGTGTACTTACAATATTATGCTATCCATTTCTAGATCTACATACTCAATTCTCTAGAACATTCTATACTTCTTCGACATCAAATGCCTGACCTCTGCCCTCTTTCTATCTTCTGATATCTTCATTTCTTTACTCTTCTCCGAACCTCTCTCCCCTGTCTTTTCCTATTTGTTTGTAGTACTCCCTTTAGTATTTCCTGTAGAGGAGGTCTCCTGTTCACAAACCCTCTCTGTGTCTGTTTATCTGTAAATATTTAAAAAGCTCCCTCATTTTTGAAGGACAGTTTTGCTGGATATAGGATTCTTGGTTGGCAGTTTTTCTCAGTATCTTGAATATGTTGTACCGCTGTCTTCTTGCCTCCATGGTTTCTGCTGAGAGATCTGCACTTAGTCTTACTGAGCTTCCATTGTATGTGATGAGTTGCTTTTCTCTCGCTGTTTTCAGAATTCTCTCTTTGTTCTTGACATTTGAAAATCTGATTAGTAAGTGTCTTGGAGTAGGTCTATTTGAATCAATTCTGTTTGGAGTATGCTTTGCTTCTTGGACCTGTAATTTTACGTCTTTCATAAGAGTTGGGAAATTTTCATTAATTATTTCCTCTATTATTCCTTCTGCCACTTTTCCCTAATCATCTTCTGGGACACCTATAACACGAATATTCATGCGCTTTATGTTGTCTTTCAGTTCCCTAAGACCCTGCTCATATTTTTCCATTCTTTTCCCTATCGGTTTCTTGTGTGCAGGATTTCAGGTGTCCTGTCCTCCATCTCACTGATCCATTCTTCTGCCTCTCTAAGTCTGCTGTTGTGTGTCTCCATTGTGTTTTTCATTTCTTCTATTGTGCCTTTCATTCCCTTAAGTTCTGCCATTTGTTTTTTCAAGCTTACAGATTCTTCCTTATGATCACCCAGTGTCTTCTTTATATCCTTCATCTCTTTTGTCACATTTGTTCTCACCTTGTTGATTTGATTTAAAAGATTTGTTTGAACCTGTAATTCATTGTTTCAATTCCTGAATCTCAGTTGAAATGTTAGTTTCTTCCCTTGGCTGGGCTATGCATAACTTTCCATTTCCTAATGTGTTTCGTAATTTTTTTGCTGATGTCTTGGTATCTGGCTTTCTTGATTGGGTGTTTTCTGGAGGTTGTTTTCTGTCTTTTGTGAAAGGTTTTCTTGTTGGTTGACTTTGATCTCTATATTTTCTTTTTTCTTTCCCTGGCCAGTCATCAGATTGGCTCTGCCCCCAAATCTTTCCCCCCAAATCAGGTGTCCACCATGGCCTGCCACATGGATGGGAGGTAGGCAAGTTCACTATGTGTGGTAATACAAATCTGCTGGTTTCCAGTGGTGCTCTATTTTCCACTGGCTATCAAGACCTGGGTTTGTTTTAGGGCCCTGCTTTAACAGTTGGGTCTTCCCTATTTCTCAGCCAAATCAGGGTTGGATTTCCATACAAGGCATGTAGACTGTCCAGCAGATGGCGCTGTTCAGTAACTTAATCGACCTCAGAGTCTGTTTTGCCTCCAAGCACAGGCTTTGTCTGACCCAGCTGGGTGAAACTGCGGGATTCCTATGCCCTCACCTTTTTCCCCCCCAGGCCCTTGGGTCTGAGTTCTCTGAGGGAGGGCTGCCACTTGAGCTGGGCCCCGCCCCCCTTTCCTAGGGAAGATATACCCTTTAGGGAGTTTTCTTCTACACTTGAATTCCTCCTTTGTCTCTCTGATTCTCTTGACTCTACCCTTGCCTAGGTCAGTGCTGACAGTTGAAAATGCCTGAGGCTTTGTCTGATGAACTGCTTAGAATGAGAGAAAAAAAAGGAAAAGGATCATAAGGCCCTTTTCAGAGCCAGTCCCCAGCCCCAGTTTCGCCAGTTGAACATTGTTTGTACCCAGTTCTCTGTGCCCCTTTTCTTGGGACACAGCCATTTTCCAGTATTCTGAGCTCAGTTGTCTCCAGAAGCCTTTGTTTTTATTTGATTAAGTATTTTTCCTCCAGCCCTGCCTCCTTTCTGCAGGGGGGACCTCAGATTCTATTTGCTCAGGGCTTATCTGTGCTTGTGGCTTATATTCACTAGTCCAAATTTGTTAAATTAAACCCTCAGTTGGAGTTTGGTTGAGCTACTTTCCCTTGCTCCAGGCAGGGACTGCATTCTCCCACAGCAAAGTTTTGCAACTCAGCCAGCTGAGCCGACGGTGGGGGGTGGGGGGTAGGGGAAAGGGGGCGCTGGCTCTGCAGTTTCACTTACAGTTTTTGTGCTGTAATCTCAGCTGTTCCACCCATTCCTGACTGGTGTATGATGTGTGAACAGTCACAGATGTCCCCCAACAGTTGCTCCAGACTATTTACTAGTTGTTCCTGGCTATTTTTATTAGTTTCTCTAGAGGACTAACTAAATTCCACACCTCTCTGCCACCATCTTGCCCCACCTCTCTCACTAGTTAGGCTTTTGTTAGTATTATATATATGTCCTTCTTTAAGAACATTCTCAAGAGTGTTCTTGCTTAGATGGGAAATAACTTCATAGCTGATCTTTTAGTCCTTTGTATTACAATAAGGCTATTTCTCTAAATTCATTTAATTTATACCATGCTAAAAGGTATATTCACAAGGGTAAATGTTTCCCCGTTTCCACTCCCCTTGGCCAAGTGCCTGTGGCTAATGTTTTTAAAGAAGGGATGGCTGGAAGCTTACGTCTGAATGTATTATGCAGAACCCATTTGTCAGACTTGGATTTTGTGTCCTTTTTTTTGTGCTATGGAAGACCTAAATTTAAGATATTTTTGCCCTGTTTTAGGAGGAATAATAATTCATCAAATCTTAATTGTACTGCAATCTGCAAAATAAAATAGATTGACCATAACAGCTATTTGAGCACTTATTATGTTCCAAGAATTGTGCTAAATATTTTGCATACCTTATTTAATTATCAAGAGAATCCTTTCAGATAGGTAAGGTTAGTCTTATTTTATAGATGGAGTGATTTAAGGTCGTAGCAGTTATTTGTAGAGCCATACAGCTAGTGAGCAGTCAGACTTTAATACTTATTTTCCTTTCATTATGCTATCTTGCCTCATTTGGTGAATGATGTATATAATTTGAATTACAAAATATAACCACTGTTTATATCTATGCTGATGTTCTCTGATGCACATATTCTAATAGTTTATTTTTAGGACAATAATTTTTATATATAATAATAATTTTATATATACCTTTATAAAAGTAGAGGCCAGTGAAACAACATTTGACTTTCTGTGAACTTAAAGGATTATTTGTGTGGTGTCTTCTTTTTAAGTACTTTATCCAAGTTCCCACTAGAAAATTGTGCAGAATGATTGGCATGTGATTAACTTGTAACCAGGATTATTTAAATCCCTTGCTTATGGCTGAATTTCTCAAACTTTTTTTTATAGCCTTTTCCCTAATCACACAAGAGTGAATGTGTTCCAGTTTGAAGCCACTTACGTGAAAGCAGTAAACTTTTGCTTTCTATTTTACTGTATATTCTTATTTTTGTGTTTGCTCTGATGTAAAATTTGAATGGAACTCTAGGAATACAATTGTATTTAACGGGGAGAGGAAAGTGGAAGTAGAATAGTCATTCTCAATTTGTGGAGCATAAGCAAGGAGGGGAAAAGGGTTACAGGCCTGGGGTTGTGCTTCGTAGACAGAACTTCCAGTAATATTACTACTTCCTGTTCTGAATCATTAGGTAAGTAAGGGCTTTTCTTTAAATTCTGAAGTAAAGCATATTTTTAAGGTTATTTCTGAAAGAAGAACTGGGTCCATTAAAACCACATTTCCTCACAGAATTTAAACTCTGCAGTGTGCTATTATGGAAAATGTTTCAGATGTTTAATCTGGGCTCTTTCTTTTTGACCATGTTAGGTTTTTAGCTTGTCTCAACTTCTAAAATAATAGTTTCTGGGAATTTGTGGAGGTAGACTGCAGTATGCATTTGTGTTTAGACATAGTGCTTAGCCCATACAGACAACTCAAAATATTAGCTCTTCCTCTTTATCCTGAGATCAGTCTCCCTTTATCCATTTGAGTTGAACATATATGTCATGCTACAGGAAGGAACTGTTACTACCATCTACCCAAATATGGAAGCCAAGGTATTGGAGTTACAATGGACTTTTCTCTGTTTCTCATTTTCTACATCCAGTACATTTCTGGATTAGGGAAAGGAAGAACCCTTACAGTGATGCACATTGATCCCAGGGATTGCAATTTTGATAACCTCCATCAGTTAAAACTGTGGGTATCACAGTAGATAAAAAATGGGAATTGAGTTGAATGCTGCTTTCATCCATCTCCCTCATCTTAGAAAGGGGAGCTAAAAAACCCAACTGAAGTGGACAGAGCAAAGCCAAAGACTATCTGTAGACTCTTTTTTTTTCCTTTAATAATTCAGTTTTATTGAGATATATTCACATACCATACAGTCATACAAAGTGTACAATCAGTTGTTCACGGTACCACCATATAGTTGTGCGTCCATCACCAAAATTAATTTTTGAACATTTTCATTACCACACACTCAAAAGTAATAAGAATAAAAATTAAAGTGAAAAAGAACAATTAAAGTAAAAAAGATCACTGGGTGCTTTTTTTTTTTTTTCCCTCGTTTTTCTACTCATTCATCCATACACTGGACAAAGGGGAGTGTGATCCACATGGCTTTCCCAGTCACATTGTCACCCATGTTGTAGCATGTATCAATACTTCATTCTTTCATGGCTGCATGATGAATAGTCCATTGTATGGATATACCATATTTTGTTTATCCAGTCATCATTTGATGGGCATTTGGGTTGTTTCCACCCCACCCCCCACCCCTTAAGTGTAATGACAAGTTTGGATACATGAAGGTATCCAGGAGCTGTTCGTATTCTTTTTTAGACTAATGGAGTGTTCCTTTTAAAAAAATTATTGTAGCAATATGTGCAATGCAGAATTTCCCATTTTAATCACTCTCATGTGTACAGTTCAGTGATATGTTAATTACATTCACAATATCATGCAACTATTACCACCATCCTTTACCAAAACTTTTTCATGACCCCAAGCAGAAACTCTGTACCCATTAAGCATTAAGTTCCATTCCCACCCACCCCATCACTGCCTTCTGTCCCTGTTAACCTGTGACCCACTGTCTGAATTTGCTTTTTATTGGTATTTTCTGTAAGAGAAATCGTGCAATATTTATCCTTTTGTATCTGTCTTATTTCACTCAATATGACATTTTCAGGGTTTATCCATGTGGTAGCATAATTAGAACTTCATTTATTTTTATGGCTAGATAATATTCCTTTGAATGGCTAGAGCACATTTTGTTTACCATTCATCTGTTGATGGTTACTTGGGTTCTTTTCATCTTTTGGCTATTGGGAATAATACTGCTCTCAAGGTTGGTACGTAAAATCTGTTTGAGTCCCTGTTCTAGTTTGCTAATGCTGCTGGAATGCAAAACACCAGAAATGGATCAGCTTTTATAAAGAGGGTTTATTTGGTTACACAGTTACAGTCTTAAGGCCATAAAATGTCCAAGGTAACGCATCAACAATTGGGTACCTTCACTGGAGGATGGCCAATGGTGTCTAGAAAACCTCTGTTAGCTGGGAAGGCACATGGCTGGTGTCTGCTCCAAGTTCGGTTTCAAAATAGCTTTCTCCCAGGATGTTCCTCTCTAGGCTGCAGCTCCTCTTCAAAATGTCACCCTCAGTTGCTCTTCGGGCATTGGTCCTCTCTTCGCTTCTCTGGAGCAAGAGTCTGCTTTTAATGGCTGTCTTCAAATTGTCTCATCTGCAGCTTCTCTCTCAGCTCCTGGGAGTTCTTCTTCAGAGTGTCTCTCTTGGCTGTAGCTCCTCTTCAAAATGTCACTCTCAGCTGCACTGAGTTCCTTCTGTTTGTCAGCTCATTTATATGGCTTCAGTGATTTAATTTAGACCCACCCTGAATGGGTGAGGTAACACCGCCATGGAAATTATCCAATCAGAGTCATCACCCACAGTTGGGTGGGGCGCATCTCCATGGAAACACTCAAAGAATTACAATCTAATCAACACTGATAAAACTTCTCCCCACAGAAGATTACATCAAAGATAATGGCGTTTTGGAGGACATAATACATTCAAACCAGCATGATCCCTTTTTACAATTCTTCTGAGTATATACCTAGAAGTGGAATTGCCTGGTCATAAGATAATTCTCTGTTTAGCTTGGTGAGGAACTGCCAAACTGTTCATCACGATTGCTGAGCCGTTTCACATTCCCACCAATAATGTATGAGGATTACTATTTCTCCTCACCCTTGTTGACACCTATTATTTTCTGTTTTTTAAATAATAGCCACCCTAATGATGTGAAGTGGTATCTCATTGTGGTTTTGATTTCCATTTCCTTAATGACTAATAATGTTGAGCATCTTTTCGCGCGTATATTGGCCATTTCTGTATCTTCTTTGAAGGAGTGTATTCAAGTCCTCTGCCTTATTTTTAATTGGGTTGTCTTTTTGTTGTCAGACTTATTTATTCTGGATATTAAACCCTTATCAGATCATGTTTTCCAATTTTCTCCCATTCTGTAAGTTGACTTTTTGTTTTCTTGATAATGTCCTTTGCACAAAATGCTTTTAATTTTGATAGAATTCAATTTCTTCCTTTTTTTTTTTTTCTGTTACTTGTGCTTTCATTGTCACCTCTAAAATTTCATTGCCTCATACAGGTTTCTGAAGATGTTCTGTGGTTTTTACAAAGAATTCAGCTCTTATATTAAGGTTGTTGATCCATTTTGAGTTTATTTTGGATATGGTAGGAGGTAGGGGAGTGTACTTTCATTCTTTTGCATGTGGATATCCAGTTTCCGCAGCACTGTTTGTTGAAGAGACTATTCTTTTCCCATTGAGTGGACTTGGCACCTTTGTTGAAAATCAACTGGCCATAATCTGTGGGGTTATTTCTGAACTCTCAGTTCTCTTCCATTGGTCTGTATGTTTGTCCTTAGGCCAGTAACACACTGTTTGTTTACTTCAGCTTTATAGTATGTTTGAAACGCAAAGTGTGAGTTTTCCAACTTTGTTCTTTTTCAAGATGGTTTTGACTATTTGGGACCCCTAGCCTTTTCATATGAATTTGATGATTGGCTTTTCCATTTCTGCAAAAAAAAGGCTGCTGGAAATTTGGGATTGCATTGGATCTGTGAATTGTTTAAGTACTATTGACATTTTAATATTAAGTTTTCCAATCCATGAACATGGGATATCTTACCATTTGTTCAGGTCTTCTGCAATTTTTTTCCACTTTTCAGCTATTGTGAATAGTGCTGCCAGGACCTTTCACGTACAAGTTGTTTAACTACTGTCTTTTCAGTTCATTTAGATGTATACCTAGGAGTAGACTTGCTTGGTCATATGATAATTCTATCTTTAACTTTTTAAGGAACTGCCAAACTGCTTTGCACATCAGTTGTGCCATTTTACGTTCCCATCAGCAAATGTACAAGAGTTGCAATATCTCCCTATTCTCTTTAACACTTGTTAAAACTTTTTGGGGGCCAGCAGAATAGTCTTATTGGAAACATAAGTATCATATTTAGGCATATACAGTATTTTTAGTTACTTAAAACTTTTATTGGAACCAGAAGGAAACTTTAGAAAACTATTGGCATTGTCTGTGGCATTTAGAAACCTTGATATAGGAACAAGAAAGAGCCACCAAGATACTGGATTACAAAAACAAAATACACAGAATCAATCAGTTTATCCTGAAGGCAGTTAAGAACAGAATTTTCCCTGTGGATCAGCAGTGTGGAAAATTAACTTGAGTTTTGAATTCAGAGGACTCACAGAATTAAAAAGAAAAGAGGAGGGTGTGATAAAATAGGTAGCAAATTTGAGAATTCTAGAAGCCTAAATAACTGGAGTGGGAACCTCTTTCAGACAATGGAAGAAAATATTCTGATAACAAAGAAGCAAGATTAGGACGGTTCAGTGTTTGAAATAAAAATCTGTGAAAAGAGACCATGATCTACACAGGCCTTGGGAAGTTTTATTACCGTGAATTAAGAAAAAAATCTGCAAAGTATCCAGGGCTCACCACCCACCACCTCCACCCCAAAATCAGGGCTATCTTAGTTTTTAACACTGAATGGTCAGAGAGTGAGGGTTTTGAAATGGAAAGTGTTTATCTTTTTTGAAGGACATAAGCTGTAATTTGACTTTGAGCTTAAAACCTGTCTTTTTCCCTGTAAGTTGTTCACTCAGTATTAATGACAAACTTACAGTTTTACATGAAGTAAACACAGGAGACAATTTAACTACAAAACTTAAATAACAGATTATAAAATGTTAATGTCAAGTTGCTAAGTGATAGATGCTCAATAAACAAATCTTAGTCATTTTAATCATTTTAGTGTTGATGCTTTGAACTTCTGAATTTGTTAATAGTAAATGATTTTGAGATAGCTTGTAACTCTTCGTGTTGCATATTTTAGGTATTTTATTTACTAAGTTGGAACTTGAAATTTGTGGCAGTTAAGTTCATAAGGAAAGATACCAGTGACTCAATTGTAAAATAAAATGGTTCTCGTCTTGTGTCTTGTAGTACCTGCTAGGCTGATTATTCTTTGAATGATTAACAGACATAGAAAAATGAATGATACAGCATAATGTCTAATTTCTCAACAGGTCTGACAGTATAGGGTAGACAAATACATGATTGTGTGCAGCAGTGATGGGGTTGAGCTGAATGTAATTCTGAGCCCCCACTTCTGTGAGGTCATTGAGAAGTTGTCATAGAATGAAGTTTCTTTATGACTTTTATGTCTTTTATAGTGTGGAAACTGACCAGATGTTGTAGTTACGCCTTCCAGGAAACCAAGTCCTTCATATCTGCTCAAGTTGATTAAAATCTTCTTTTGAGGGTCTTTATGTAAAGTCAGCACTGAGTATTATATTCTTGAACTGTCAGTGTAAGCCTACTTCCTGGTTCGTTGAAAGGAATGTTTGGATAAATCCCATCCCTTCTTCCCCCACAGACATGTGCTCAATCATAGGTTTGGTAGCATTCAGTTGTTTTGTGCCAGCTGAGTGGTGTTGATACAGGAAAGGGCATAATGTTGGGGAGTCATATCTACCTGCAAGATTTGGGGAATAAAAACTTCCCCTGTAATCTCCTGCCACTTGGTCAAAGTTGATATGTAATATTTCATCTAATTATTAAATTATTATTTTTAAACAATGACTTGAAAGTTGGAGTTTTCTATTTCCAGTCAGCAGTTGGCTACTAGTAGACAAAATTTTCTGTCTTGAGTCTCCTGGTAGTTTAAAGCAAACTGTCTGTTAAAGTCCCTCTTATTTGTGAGTTCCTTCCTGAATGGATTACTTAAAACTTGGAATGAGTGACCAGAGTCAAAAATTGATTTCAGGGGAAAAAATGTTTAATTTTGCAATTCCATCCTGTTATTGTTCTAAGAAACAGTGGCTGCTTCAAAGGCTAACATAGAGTAAAAACAAATCTAGTTGGTAACTTCTTATCAAATTTTGTTTTTTAGACAATCAGTTTTAATTGGGGAGGGAGGTGTCAGCAAGTTTTAAAGGCATGTTTTGGTTGTTGTTGCTTGAAATCTGTGGAGTCCATAGAAAACAATGCCTGGTATCCTGTTGTTGGATGACTAAAGAAATTCTGCATTCTCAGCATTTTTCTTCATTTCCTTTAGTAGTCAGCAACCACAGTTTTTATTTGACATTCTGCTAGCTTCCAGGAAGGGCTCAATGAAGTGATTTCTGTCAGCATTTTTTTCATTGTGATTGATACTAGTGAAGGTAGAGGATGTTTTGGGGCTTTTAAAGGAAATTATCCTGCTTGGAAAAACTTGGAATAGGAAATTAACCAAAACTTCAAGTCCATACTTAAAAATATTTCTATTCGGAGATAGTATAGCATTAACTAATGGTATCATAATAACATCCAAGTATCAGCTGATCTGTCTAAAATTGTTGACCTTTTAACTCTGCATTAGTAGTAACCTATTAAGTCTTCATCAAGATACAAGTTTCACTTACAGGAAAGGTAACTGAAACAGGGCTATACATAGAACACTTATAAAATAGCTTCATCTGAAATACAGCAGTTCACACATACTTCTTTTACATTCAGACTCTTCAAATGAAACAGAGGAAAGATCTGGATAATGTAAAACGAAGCACTAATTGTGAAACATACATAAGCCTTTAGTAATGCTGTCATAAAAACAAGTTTCACTGTATTTTGAATTTTCAGCTGATCCACCTGGTAAATGAGTTCTGTTCCTTGAGTTTACTAGTCATTCCTTAGGAAACAAACTCTTTGGGTAAGCTTATGGAGAATCTTGTTTCCAATGAGTTTGTTCCTGTGTGACCAGGAGGTAAGAACTGCAGGTTGAAATCTGTATACTCAGATATTACTTCTGTTACTTCTTTAATTATGTGGTGTGTGTAGGCACAAACATAGTTGTGATCGATTGCTAAAATACAGCTTTTTGGTAACAGCTGTCTTTACCTAGTCAGAGAATTGGGCATTGAAAACCCCACTTCAGTTTTGTTTGGTTGTCTTATGCTAGCATTTTATGCTCTTTTAAATAAATAGATACGATTGGAGTAAATATATTCATGGCCCATTTGATCCCTTCAACAATATTTTTATGGTTTGATTATTAATGTAGTTTAATAAGGTGCTGAAACATCATTGCTGGGTTTCCTGATTCTTATCAGTCTTCATCAAGATACAAGATTCACTTACAGGAAAGGTAACTGAAACAGGGCTATACATAGAACACTTATAAAATAGCTTCATCTGAAATACAGCAGTTACACTGTTTAGGACACGTTTTTGAACCCAGCAAATGACCTGAATAAATTTGAATATGTAATGTTAGAAGCATGGCAACCAAACCAGTTCGGCCATCTATTGTACAACAGTAAATATCATGGAGCCATAGCCCCATAGTTGGATAGTGTAAGAGTGTAGAAATATCTATAGAGTGCTTATGTGCTCCCACATTGTTCTAAGTTCTTGATATGTGTTAAATCTTTTTTTTTTTTATGAATGTTTCTTTTTATTGATCAATAATAGTAGTTTAACAACAAAAGATTAGGAAGGGATTCTGTTTATATAAACAGCCACCACCTTCTTTACCCTTGTCCCTCAAAATCCTTGTCCTTGAGCAAGAGCTCTGCCTCTGCTTCTATGCCTGCCATTGATATTTACTCTCCTTCCTACATTTCCCTGGAAGCTAGACACTTCCCCATCGGCAAGCCCCCACCCACACCCTCTTACTCACCCTCATTATTTTTCCTCCTCACAACTCAGACCAGAGCAGGATCTCCCCACCTCCCAGAAAGTCCCTACAGCCATCAATCTTTTTTTTTTTTTTTAATTTTAATCCATTTGAATTTTTTTATTTATTTTTATTTTTTAATCTTCATTTTATTGAGATATATTCACATACCATGCAGTCATACAAAACAAATTGTACATTCGATTGTTCACAGTACCATTACATAGTTGTACGTTCATCACCTAAATCAATCCCTGACACCTTCATTAGCACACACACAAAAATAACAAGAATAATAATTAAAGTGAAAAAGAGCAATTGAAGTAAAAAAGAACACTGGGTACCTTTGTCTGTTTGTTTGTTTCCTTCCCCTATTTTTCTACTCATCCATCCATAAACTAGACAAAGGGGAGTGTGGTCCTTATGGCTTTCCCAATCCCATTGTCACCCCTCATAAGCTACATTTTTATCCAATTGTCTTCGAGATTCATGGGTTCTGGGTTGTAGTTTGATAGTTTCTGGTATCCACCACCAGCTACCCCAATTCTTTAGAACCTAAAAAGGGTTGTCTAAAGTGTGCGTAAGAGTGCCCACCAGAGTGACCTCTCGGCTCCTTTTGGAATCTCTCTGCCACTGAAGTTTATTTCATTTCCTTTCACATCCCCCTTTTGGTCAAGAAGATGTTCTCCATCCCACGATGCCAGGTCTATAGATATAGAAATATCTGTAGAGTGCTTATGTGCCCCCACATTGTTCTAAGTTCTTGATATGTGTTAAATCTCTTAAACCCCTCATCCAGCACCTAAGCTACCTGTCCCGCCTCCACCCAGCCTCTCAAGCAAGGGTGGATACGTTCTTTCCTTTATCTGTTTGCCACATGTACAATCAAGTTAAATATATATTCCAAACCAAGACAAGAAAAAGAAAGTATAAAGCATTAAAAACTGGTGTGCATTAGACCATTAAAAACTGGTCTAATATTGCTGAAGTTCTTTTAAAAATGTTATACCATAGTTTTTCTGATGTTTTGGTTTATTAATTTTGACAATTTATTATCTACATTTCTTCCCTACACCAAGTTTATTTCTCCAATTTTAAGGTAATCTTTTTTGCATTTTCATACTTGTTGAAGTTGGGGTCATCTTACAGTTGTGTACTCTTCCCCAAAAGCTTTATTGTATTGATAAATTGAGGCAGTGTTAGCTTACCAGGCACAGAGACAGGCCATCCTTTTCTCATGTTCTTTGAAGAAGCTGCGACTTACTATAACTGCACACCTGGTGGAAATCTCAGTTCCTCTCAGTCCCCACTAACCCTGGACCTTAGCCATTGAATATTTAGTGATTTCTTGAAGGATAAGAGGCACCCAGACTGGGGAGTTTTCCTTTGCCCTCTAATTCTGCTTGCTAGCGTAGAGCCTTGCTGATTTGTTGTTGTTTTGTTCTCCTGCAGATCTCTGGACTCTGAACCCTGAAAGTTCTATTTTCTTTCTGAATTGGTTCTACTTTTCTTATCTGAAATTCCTGTATTAGTGTCTGTTTTTCCTAATGGTTCTTTGTATTTTGCCAAAGTTTAATGTTAAAGAAATGTTCCTTTTCTATTTAGACTCCTGAGCAAAACTTCTGAAAACAGTGCCGATCAATAGAACTGTTTGCAGTGATGGAAATATTCTGTATTGTGTGCTATCCAGTAAGTAGCCACTAGCCACGTGTGGCTGTTGATCACTTGAAATGTGATTAGTGTGACTGAGGAAGTGAATTTTACATTTAAATTAAAAAAATTTTAAGTTTAAAATTAAACAGCTATAAATTAATTAGTAACAAAAAAAATTAAAATAGCCACATCTGGCTAGAGGCCACCATTATTGTACAGCGGTGTGAACCTCTCACTCAGTTGTGTCTGGGCAGACATCCAGTTTTGCAGCTAATTTACAGAGCATGAAATCTTGGACTTGAATTAAATCAGCGACTAGTTTGATTTTCATTTTTACATTTTGAGGTGGTAATCTTTCTTTGCCCTGTAGACAAATTGCCTAATAAAAGTCTAATCATTAAATATAATTTGCAAATTCTGCAACTCATAATGAAAAGTAGAGATTAATTCTTGAAAACTTCTTTAAAATAAAAAACTGGAGAGAGTCATATACCTACCACCTAGATTTTTATTAATATTTTCCTGTTTGCTTTTTTCTGAAATATTTTAGAGAAATCCCAGTCTGTCATGACATTACACCCCTGAGCACCCCAGCACACATCTTTAGAAGATAGGGAGATTTTCTTAAAATCACAATATCATTCTAGCCCCCTAACATTTAACAGTTCCTCATACACATATTTCTTCTGCTTGTCCCCAAATGTCATTTGGTTTGTTTGGATCAGGATCCAAGCAAGATCTACACATTGCATTTGGTTATATCTCTTTTAAGTCTTGCTTAAAAACCATTTTATTTTTATGTAGTTTCAGACTCATAGAAAAGTTGCAAGAACAGTGCAAAGTGTTTCCATATACTCAGTTTACCCAGATTCATCAGTTAACATTTTACTACATTTGATTCCTCTCGTTTCTCTGTATACATATTTTTTCCTGAACTGTGTGAGAACAAGTTGCAGACATGTTATTTCTTTAACCCTACATCCTTTAGTATGTAATTCCTAAGAATAACAACATGGTTTCATAGAACCACAATACAGTTACCAAAGTCAGGAAGTTAACTTTGACAGAATACTGACTTCCAATCTTGAGCCTTTTTCAGATTACATGAATTCTTCTAAAAATGTTCTTTATGTCAAAAGAAAACTCAGAATCATGGGTTGCATTGAGTTGTCATGTCTCTTCAGGTTTCTTTAATTTGAACCTCTCTCTGTATTTTAAGACAGATATTTTTTGAAGAGCACAGGTCAGTTATTTTGTAGAATGTCTCTCCATTTGAGTTTTATCTGATGTGTCATCATGATTAGATTCAGGTTATTGTTTTGGCAGGAATACCACAAAAGTGGTGATGTATTCTCTGCATCATATCAGGAGGCACATGCTGTCAATTTGACCCATTGCTGGTGATAATTAACTTTGATTATTTGTTGGAGGTTGTCTGCCAGCTTTTTCCACTATAAAGTTAACCTTTTTTTCTTTTTGTGATCTTGTGGAGAAGTACTTTGAGACTCTGTAAATATGTGTTACTCCTAAATTTCACCCATTAGTTTTAGTATCTGTTCTAGTTTGCTAATGCTGCAGAATGCAAAACACCAGAGATGGATTGGCTTTTATCAAAAGGGGGTTTATTTGGCTACACAGTTACAGTCTTACAGCCATAAAGTGTCCAAGGTAACGCGTCAGTAATTGGGTACCTTCACTGGAGGATGGCCAATGGCGTCCGGAAAACCTCTGTTAGCTGGGAAGGCACGTGGCTGGCGTCTGCTCCAAAGTTCTGGTTTCAAAACAGCTTTCTCCCAGGATGTTCCTCTCTAGCAAGCTTGCTCCTCTTCAAAACGTCACTCACAGCTGCACTCTGTTCCTTCTCTTTGAGTCAGCTCATTTATATGGCTGCACTGATCAAGGCCCACCCTGAATGGGTGGGGCCATGCCTCCATGGGAATGTCTCATCAGAGTCATCACCCACAGCTGGGTGGGGCACATTGCAAGCAAATCTAATCAGCACCAAAACTTCTGCCCCGCAAGACTACATCAAAGAATATGGCTTTTTCTGGGGGACATAATACATTCAAACCGGCACAGTATCCATTGATGATTCTTCCCTGAATCAATTATGATGATTGGCAGATAGTGAAACAAAAAAAATCCCATCATTCCTTCACCATTTTAAAGTTGTTTTTCTACTATAAGGAATAGCTTTTCCTTCTCCCCACTTAATATTTATTTATTTATTTATCTTAGTGTGGACTTCTGTGGATTTTTTAAGTCTCTTAATCTAGAAGAGTACTGAAAAGTAATTCATTTGTATATGTAGTAAAAGGAGTGTTGTGCTCTTAAAACATGCTTTTGTGTAAGAAGATTCTGGCCTCTATAACTTTAGTTAGGCAAATTAAAGAGCAAAGGTGGAAGAGGCTTTCATTCTTTAAGGCAGTTCTTTTATTTGAGTTTAAAGTTTAATTGGTATGGTGACCTGGAATTTGGGGGCAGATTAGGACATATGTGTGTGGTAGTGGTGGTGGTGGTAGGGTGACTTTAAACCAGGTGGCTTCAACTTCTCTGCTCATTAAGAAGAGAAATGCTGTTCCGCTTTCCATTTTACTGATCACTTCTGTTTCTTAGTCATGAGCTCTTTAGTAAAGATAATTCTTGATGATACTGACCTTAGGCCATCTGTTTGCATTAGCAAAGATATTAGAGACATATTTCCTAAGTTTGTTAGAAAGCACTGACAGTACTTCTTGATGATGTCCCTAAAAATAGGAATAAAATAAAATAGGGTGAGAGCATGAAAATGTTACATGATCCTATGTTATATGGTCATGAAGATTCTGACCTACAAGTGGTAGTTAGAGAAATTAAAGAGCAGAAGTGGAAGTTTTTAAATTTAAGTTGGTTTTCTCAAAAAAAAAAAAAAAAAAAGCATTTTCACACTAAGTTGGGCACCCAAAGACCACTAATCAGTAGTCAAAAGAAATTACCACCCAGAATTCCAACCAACTTTAAGGGCAGCTGAATTAAGCAGATAATAAAATGCAAATTGTAAAAAAAAAAAAAAAAGTTAGCCTTGAGCTGTCCTTAAGTGCTGATGTGTATGTACTTATTTATTGAGCCCTTACTGTGTGTCAGGCATTGTTTTAAGCACTTCACTTTGAATACTCGCAGTTCTGGGGTAGGTACTATCATCTCTGTGTTTCAGGTAAGAAACAGATTAATTGATATGTCCATGGTCATTTAAGTGGCAGAACTAGGATTCAAACCCAGGCAGTTTGACTCCTTGAAGAATCCATAGAAGAGCCACCAACTAATTCTGGATGGTATTTGCACTTTATAATCAAAGTTATTAATTTATACTATAATTATCTACTTGAATGCAGAAGCTTCATTATGAGGAACCTGAAATACCATTTCTCACTGCACAGTGCAGTAAGACTGTAAGTAAGACTGTAGTACTTGACTTCTCCACTCCCACCCCGATCCCCCACATGTTAATCCAAACTGGAGATGAGGAGGAGAGGGAGAAGGAAACATTTTTTATATCATTTGTAACATGTAAGTAAGAAATATAGCATGTAAATTAGGGCCCGTAGCTGTTCAGGTTACTCCAGAATTTTAGGTTGGCCAATTAACAATAAATGATTTCCTGCGTTTTGGAATCTAAACTAGGCCTTTAGTGCCACTTGCAGACCAGCGTCCAGAATCAAGTCTAGAATTCCGACAAGTTAAGTTTGTATGGTTTTCTTTAAAAATGGAGCAACTAATTTATATTTAGTATGCTTTTATGCATGTACCATTAGTGTGGTGTTTTGTTTTTTTTTTTCTTTTGAAGGAGAAGATGGAACCATACACTATACTTTCATTTACATAGGATATCTCTGAGATGCACAAGCGTATCTCTGACATGCACGAACTAACTAATTGCTGGGGGAAAGGGGTATTACTAGAAAGATGGGGTGAGTGACTTTGCACAGTATGCCCTTTTGTATCCTTTGAATGTTTTACCATATGTATGTAATAAATATTCTTGGACCTAAATATTGACTATATGTTGTTCTTATTTATAACAGCAAAGTAAAAGTTTTTTGGGAATATTTTATGGTATGTGCTACTTTGAAAATTAAACCTGTTTAAAAACAGTAAGTTGCATTGTAAGTTTTAATCTTCACAGATATTACTAGACATAGTTATCTAATATGGTAATACTTTTGTATGATCCTGTTTTAAGGGTGCATCTGGGCTAAAACTGTGATTGATTGTGACTTGTCCTATTGCTGTCTTTTGATATCATTCCCTTTTGAATATATCACATGAAAACATGGGAAAAGTTAGCTAGTGCTCTTACCTTCTCACTGAAAAGTCACACTAGTGAGGAAAAAATCTTTGTTGGCCTTTTCGAAGGGTAGAAGCAAATGTGAATTTCTGTTAACCAATAGGAATAGGTTGCTCAAAGTACCTGCCACTTCTTTTCCTAACTACCAGAAAGGTTTTTTAGGAAGGGGCAGTTTCCTGTATAGTTGTGTGAATAGCCATCACTAAGATGTTTTTAATATGCTTAACCATGTAGCATTGGTAAGTTTACTATTTGCTCCTGGTTTAATTTTTCGTTAAAGAAAAAAAATGTATATGTATTTCACATGGAGTATTTTAAATAGGGCTAGTACCTTCCTGCTGGAGAAGATAAAAAATATATATGTGCCTGTTCCCAGCCTTGCCGGGCTCTACACTCCTCCCCAGTGTCCCAGGATCCGCGCCAGCCCCTGCCCAGGCCAAGGGGACTCGAGCGACAAGGGCCGCAGCTGGGAGCCCCTCGGCCCTCAAGTGGAACAGTGTGAGGGAGACAGAAGCACCCCCAGAATTAGCAAAGCCACTGTCAAGCACACTTGCAACCATGCCCAAGAGAAAGGCAAAAGGAGATGTTAAAGGTGACAAAGCGAAGGGGAAGGATGAGCCACAGAGGAGATCTGCACGGTGGTCTGCCAAACCTGCCCCTCCAAAACCAGAGCCCAGGCCTAAAAAGGCTCTGGCAAAGAAGGGAGAGAAGCTGCCCAGAGGGAAAAAGGGACAAACAGATGCTGGCAAGGATGGGAACAACCCTGCCAAAAACAGAGATACCTCCACAGTCCAGGCACAGAAAGCAGAAGGCACTGGAGAATCCAAGTGAAGTGTACATTTTTGATAGCTTTGTACTTCTAGTGACTCTGCTGTTTGAAATACTGTTTTTTTTTTTTTTTAAATCAAATTTTATAAAAATGTAGAAATTTGGTTTACCTTTTTGTTGTTGTTATGTTAGTATGCAGAATACTTCATATTTCTTATGTAGAAAGGTCAAATACCACTAACAGAATGTCTCAGAAGACAGACTGAAATGGGGAAAAATAGGATTTTCTGTCCTGGATTTTGAAGATTTTTCTTGGTTCCCAGGAGCAATTCTCTGACATTTTGACACAGAAGCCTTGTCATGTGGGGAAGCAAAACTTCGTGTCCTCTTCTCCTTCTCTGATGCTTTCAGCATAGACTTGAAACGAGTGTTGATGAGGCCCTGGTGCCCCTAAAATCAACTGTGTTAGGTAACACTATTCAGGCAGTACAGACGTCTGGTGATGACATGAAGATGGTGTCATTCCAAAGAGCCATGATTCCTGTGTTTAGTTTGTGGATTGCCCCATTGAGAATCCTGCTATTTAGTTCATTTCCTCCATACCAGAGTTCGCCTATGAACAGCTCTTAAGCTATATGCTTTATGTGAAATGTCCACCTGGGTTGAAAGGTTTTCTTGTTCAAAGCAGCAAAAGAAGACTTTGTTAAATTCTACAGTGACTTTTTGGGGAAGGGAGTATGGACATTGTTAAATGTTATTAATTGTTGCCTATGCCCTGCTGGAAGTAACATGACTGTTTTTGAAGAGTATCTTATAAAGCTAGATGCCAGTTGGCTTGGAGAGGGGGGGATGGAATCATTTCCTACTAGAAGTCATTAAGATAGTCTCCAGTACTGCCTTTTGGAAGTTTTATAGTTTTATTCTTCAAATTTGTCCTTAGTCTCCCCTCAACTGATTTTTGTGACAAGTGTGAGGCAGAAATCCTATTTAGCATTTTTTCCATATGGAAAGTAATTGTCTCAGAACCATTTACTGAAAAGTTCATCCTTTCCTCACTGATCTTTAATGTTAGCTCTTTCATAAACCCAGTTTCTGTGTGTGGCGGTGGGGGGATGTGGTGGGTCTGTTCCTATGCTCTGTTCTCATACACTGATTAATCTGACTAACCTTGTGCCAGTATTAAACTCTCCTGATTACTACAACTTTAGGAAAAGGTCTTTATATCTCAAAGGGCAAATCCTACCTCCACCCCCAACACCACCCTAAATTTTTCTTCCTTGGGAGTATCTTGACTCTTCTTAGCCATTTGCTCTTTTCTGCAACTTCTAGAATTAGATTGGCAAGTTCTACATTAAACAAACAAACAAAAATCCTGTTGAAATTTTGATTGGATTTATAGATTAGTTTTGGGAGCCAAGTCATCTTTACAATACTGAGTCTTCCAATCTGTGAATATAGTATAGCTCTCCATTTATTTAGGCCTTTTAAATGTCTTTCAATAAAGTTTTATAATTTTCTCCATAAAAATATATATATATATATATATATATATATATATATATATATATATATATATATATATATATATGCATGGATGTCGTGGTAGAATGTGTTTAATGAGAAAGGAATATAAGAATTACATATATTGCATGGGGTGCTGGAAACCCTACCCATTTTTAACCAAATCTTTGCTTTTACTGCAAGTAAAGCAGCAGGTGATTGTTAGCCCTGAGGCTGAAGGTCAGTGCTAACTGTTGACAGGGTGCTTTTCTCACTGCATGTATCTAGCAGGAGATCTAGCAGGGTACAGTAGGAAACACAGGTTTCTTGAATTTCCTTTTTCCCCCCTCATTACTATTTTTTCTAATATTTTCTTTTCTTACAGTCACTCTGCACTGTCTTTGAAGTAGAGGAGGGTTAGGAAGGAATCTTTAAAACCATTTGTGGGTTCAGTTAGTAGTGTCTGTGGTTTGCATCCTGTTTTACTTTTAATTCCGCTATTTGACTAACACTGTTTTTATTCTGACTTTCTCAAACATCATAGGACTTAAGCTGTGAAAACTGAATTTTAAAATTTCCTTAGGTGTGAATGTTTCGTGAAGTTAGAGACATAGGGTTCTTATTTTACATGGTAATTTAGAAGGTAACTTGTTTCTTTTAGATGTATAATTCTATGAGCTCTGTGCCACTGGAATGTTTCTCCAATTATTGGAAAGGTAACTATTGATGAAACTCCTAGGAGTCTGTGAACCCGCTACTCAGAAAGATAGATACATACCCCTCTCCTGAAACTGGATGGACAACTTGGTTTGTATAAGGCCTCCCTGATTCACAGTCCCTTTGTATGGAATTGGGAGCACTTAAGTTTTTTTGTCTTTGTTAGTTCTAGAACTAAAAGTAACTATAAAAGTTAGTTAGGAAGAACTGAAATTAGTAACCCATAAAGTTTTATTGTAACTAAATTTGTTATAAACTAACTACATACCTCACAGCTTGGTATACTTTGGTAAAGCTGGTTAATCTTCTCCTGTATTAATAGACAGTTGTTTCATGCCTTGGCCTAGTATTGACAGAGGTACTAGCTACAGTTTGTAACTAGTTATGCCTACAGCTGTTGAGATACAATAGGGAAGTGAAAGTAAAATGTACTTTCTTAATTTTATGTTGTATCTTATTCAGATTCTGGCCTGGTTATATTTAAGCACTATTACGGAAGAGTTTGACAAAAGAATTTAAATAAAATGCATTAACTTGGCTTGGTCGTTCCATAAAAGGCTAGTGACTGTGGTGATATGGGGAAGGAGGGACTGGATAGCTAAGGGCCACCCATGGGAGGAAGACTTCATTCTTTCCATACTCATCCATTTTTATCTGCGTGTTGTTCCATGTGACTTTATTACCCTCTGAAAGCCTGGTCAAGGCTAGTAAAATAAAGCCTTCAAGTAGCTTCTTCATGTGGGACTTAATCTGTCATAACACATTTGGTCACCCAGAGTATTAATTATTAATGACCTATTTTGGTAGAGAAGCCCTTCCAGTAACAAGTGACTTACACACTTTTTTGTTCTTATATACTTAATTGGGTTTTTAAGATTTTGCCACCTTTACATTCACTGTACTTGTTTGGCAAATACTTTTGTATCTTCTGAGTACGCAAAGCAAATCTAATTCTGTTATTTTTCTTGTTATAATCCTTTAGTGGCTCCCTTTGCCTATATAATCAATTTAGGATTCTTACTGGGGGTACATTTAGCCCTTGCTTGACTCTCTAACTTAAATTCTCCATTCCGCAAGCCTTTCATGGTGTGTATTCCTGTTGTTAAAAAAGTACTTGTGGTTTTCTTAGCAGACCACACTTTCACATATGTGGACCTTAGCATGTGCTGTTTCTTCTGTTGAAAAACCTCTCATCCCCTTCCCTTGAATATATACTTTATCTGGGGAATCTTTTTTGACAAGGCCACTCTGATATATTTTTGGGCACTTTTGCACAGTATTGTAACTTCGTTCATTTGTCTCTCTGCTTTAGATCAAGAATTGTGACATTTTAAATTTCTTTTTTTTTAAGCTGTAACTTCATTTTTGAATTCCTGAAACCTATGCATGTGAATAAGTACTGTATTAAACATTACAGGAGGTAGAGAAGATAGGCCCAATATTTCAAAGATCTTAAATTAAACTGATAATATTGATTACCCCAATCCCTTTGAACTTTAAATGCTGGCTTTCAGATGTATGTCTTTCCTTAGACTTCATCTCTGTTCATGCTGCCTCTTAGTTACAACCACTAGGTTACTAAACAAATGAATGCCATAGGCATTGGAAGAACAGAAGGTCCATCATTTGGCCGTTAATTGCCTCACTTGAATCAGTGTAACGGTTGTCACTTGATCTTGGGGCATTAATGTGGCTTTGTAATGGTAATAAATAAATGTCAGTTTTTTCTAATCCACTTAGTAACATGTTTTTTTAATTTATTTTTTTCCCCAGCTCCAGAACCTGGGTATCAACCCCGCAAACATTGGTTTCAGTACCTTGACAATGGAGTCAGACAAATTCATCTGCATTAGAGAAAAAGTAGGAGAGCAGGCCCAGGTGGTAATCATTGATATGAATGACCCAAGTAATCCAATTCGAAGACCAATTTCAGCAGACAGCGCCATCATGAATCCAGCTAGCAAAGTAATTGCACTAAAAGGTATTAATGGGATTTTTTCTTGAAACTCTTCCCTCTGTAAATTCTATGCAAATGCAATAATTAGGGTCAATGTTATTTAGTATATTGATTAAATTTGGTTAAATAAAATAGATCTGCAGAATTAATGCTAGTGCTGAACTATTTTAACTACTTTTATGATTTGAAGTGTTTCTATGAAATGTCTTACTTTTTACTCAGATCTACTGGGAAATTCTAAGTTTTGGAATAAATGCATTTAAATTGAATATTAATGGTGTGATAAAACTGCTAAAAACACATCTCCATGTAGAGAGCAAAGAGAATTTAGTGATTCATTTTCTTGAGTAAAGCATACTTTACTAATAATGGCATCTAAACATTGCAGAATTTAATTATGGTTAACTTTTAGGCTGTCCCTTTTTTTTTTTAAATACTTAAGGTGTGTGTTCTGTTTCATTTAGTTTATCAAGTTCTAAAAATGGCTTGAGTTTACCCTGATTGTTAAAAATGTGTGTAAATATAGGTGGATACTAAAGCTTTAGAATCATGGGTGTTTGAGTTTAGTTAGACTAACTTTTTAATTGCTATAATAGAGGATTGTTTAACTTGCCAGTCTAAAGTGAATTCGAAGTGCTTCGTACTGTCTGGGAGTTGATATTATATTTTTTTTCCTTTGAACTTGAGAGTTGAGAATGTAATTGACCCTTTAGAAACAAAAGTTGTTAAGAGGCCTGGGTGACAAACTGGTTGGCTCTAAAAAAGGCATTTAATTGCTTGTATTTTGCTTTTTTTTTTTTGGTAGTGGAAGGAAGAGTTCAGGTTTCCAGTGGTTTCTTGATAAATTTGTAGATGAGTTGTTAGAGGTGCTGATGTTTTCAACAGACCTTTCTTTATACAATTTAAACTTTGTGTTTAGTGATAATACTGATAAAAGAGTAAATCAGCCAGGTTGGGGGAGGGACTGGGAAAGCATATTCTAACTAATAAGTCACCATCAGATAGAAATTAATCTCATCTCAAAGTAAGATGGTTCAGCTTTCACCTAAGACCAGATGTTTTGAGATAGTAAGCTTGCTGCTTCTATTTAAAAATATATATTGTACTTTAAGGTATTACATTCCCTTCAGCCTCCTTAAAGAATTTAAATTCAACTATTTAGCAACCCTCCCACTTCTCTATTAAGAGGCCATCATTCTAATTTTGTCAAAATTCTTTTCTATTTTTAATGTTATTGTTATCTTATCACATTTCTTAATGCTTTCTTATGTGTGCAGATGGTGAGTTATCTTAATTAGATTGTATTAGTTATTGTCCTGTACTATAAAAAGAATAAATTGAAAAGATTTTCAGAGCATTGTACGATAGCATTATGTAGCTTTGTGCCCATATGTCTGCACTACAGAGTTCAGTTGTCATTCCTTTGCTCAACCCCTCCCCAAGCCACTGCACAAACGTATATTCCAGCTCTTCTCATGTAAAAAAAAAAAAGTCTAATAATCTGAGGTTTGGGGAAGGCAGCAAAGGAAAGTAAGTCATTACTAAGTACTGCTTCCTTCTGAAGCCAGTTTAAAACCCTGTGACTTCTTTTTATAAACAGGACTATAACTCTCACAATTTTTCAAGTCTGATTGTGGTTTACATATTGTGTGTGATGGGAATAACCTTTGTTTAATGGAAGAAGTTTTTTCACATGTGGTAAGAAGGGTAATGATACAAAGTATGTATATGTTTTCTGTCCTTCCCTTTCCACTCTCCACTCACAATATTTTATAATTTTTGTCCTTCAGGAGCTGGATTCTCTGTGGCTCAGAAACAGAGTTTTGCTTAGTCTCTAAGGACTAATCTTGATAGCCTTGTGATAGCTGTGGGCTTTGACCCCTATTAATTTAAACCAAATCACTTTTGGGCTGTGATGGATTTCACATTAAAAGTACAAGCCCTTGCATCTGACTCAGTGGACTCTTAACACTCAAGGCAAATTTCATCCTCCTTTTACTAAATGTTTGCTGTCATATTGGAATGAAGCTTGAACTTCATTCTTAGATCCAGTATATTAATAGCATCTGAAGCTGTCCTTCTCCTTTGTCCCCTGCTTTCTTCCAGCACCTCTACCTTTCCCTCTGTATTTTAAACCAGTTCAACATAGCATGTACTTCTCTTGTGTGCCAGTGCTAACAGGGCAGAATTAAAGTAGATCCCCTTTTCAAAGAGAATTTTTTGTGAGATTTAGGTGGATGGGAGGTTATTGCCTTTTTAAAAAGTAGACATTTATTCATGTGTTTGTCATTTTTGCTTTGTTGTGTATACCTACAACCAAGTTAGTTTATGTGTAAAATTAACTGAATCACAAGTATGAAAGTTTATAACCTTGTTTTCCATCATTGTTAAGAGATTTGGTCTTTGGACTCATTTTCAGTTGGGTTTTAGAATTTCATGGAAGTCATACTGTCTGTTTAAAATATATTTACTAGAAGTAATAGTTCTTGCTTAAAATACAATACATTGCTCATTATCAGCTATTATCTCTTCAGTGTTTGCTATTCTGTCAGTGTGACTTCTGTAGTTGATTATTAGTCTCAAGGTAGAACCATCTTGTTTGCAAATTACAGAGGTAGTTTAACTAGGTATTAATTCAACCTGAACTTTGTTTTTTAATGACTCTTAATTCTTAACTTTGTTTTTAGCTGGGAAAACTCTTCAGATATTTAACATTGAAATGAAAAGTAAAATGAAGGCTCATACCATGACTGATGATGTCACCTTTTGGAAATGGATCTCTTTGAATACGGTTGCTCTTGTTACCGATAATGCAGTTTATCACTGGAGTATGGAAGGAGAGTCTCAGCCAGTGAAAATGTTTGATCGCCATTCTAGCCTTGCAGGATGCCAGATTATCAATTATCGTACAGATGCGAAGCAGAAGTGGTTACTTCTCACTGGCATATCTGCACAGGTATCATTTTTCTAGTTTTTAAGAAGCGGGCTTAGAGGAGTAGTGTGCCCCAAATCCATCTATTTTGAAATTAGGTATTCTATCTCAAGCCTGTTGAATCTGACATATTTTGGGAGACTTGTTTGTTTTTTGTTTTTGTTTTTTTAAAGGTAATAAGGTTGCTGGCTCAATACCTTAATACCTATATACTGACATAGAGTTTCACAATACTCTTGCCAAATGTTAACTCATTATTTGCAGATTGAGTGGGAATTGATGAATCAGTTCTTAAGTGAATGATTTGGGATTTATTATTGAGGATATGCACTGTATACTGCAGAACAAGCACTGTTATATATTTTTCTTTAACACAGTGTAAGAAGAGGTTGCTTATGAGGCAAATGAGGCAGTCACATTAAGTTTTAATAACTTGATGTTTGAAGTTGAATTTTTAGTTGAGGTATCAAATCTTTATTGAGGGACTGCATTTAAAATATTATAAATGCCACTGAGGATGGTAAAGCATTCTAATTTAAATAGTTGATGAATCTAGCAGTTACTGGTTCATTGGGTCCCAAACGTTATTTTCTTTGATCCTTTGTAGCAAAATCGTGTGGTGGGAGCTATGCAGCTATATTCTGTAGATAGGAAAGTGTCCCAGCCCATTGAAGGACATGCGGCTAGCTTTGCGCAATTTAAGATGGAAGGAAATGCAGAAGAGTCTACACTATTTTGTTTTGCAGTACGGGGTCAAGCTGGTGGAAAGGTAAGTTTTGGCTTTGGAAATTATTTTAGTGAGAACTTGTGTCTTTCTACTATTTTATCATCTAATTTCAAAATAATCTTCCTCATTAATTTGTTTTATTTTTAATGCAGTTTTATTGAGATATATTCACATACTATGCCTTCATACCGAATGTACAGTCAGTTCACAGTATGATCATATAGTTGTGCATTCATCACTACAGTCAATTTTTGAATATTTTCATTACTCCAAAAAATAAAAATAAGAATGAAAATAAAAGTAAAAAGAACATCCAAAACATCTCATAACCCCCCCCATTATTAATTTACTTTTTGTCCCTATTTTTCTACTCATCTGTCCATACACTGGATAAAAGGAGTGTGAGCCACAAGGTTTTCATGATCACACAGTCACACCTTGTAAGCTATGTAGTTATACAGTCATCTTCAAGAATCAAGGATACTGGGTTGTAGTTCAGCAGTTTCAGGTATTTCCTTCTAGATATTCTAATACACTAAACATTAAAAAGGGATATCTATATATTGCATAAGCATAACCGACACAATGACCTCTCGTTCCATTTGAAATCTCTCAGGCACTGAAACTTTATTTTGTTAGATTTCTCTTCTCTCTTTTGGTCCAAGAAGGCTTTCTCAATCCTGTGATGCTGTCCAGGCTCATCCCTGGGAATCATGTCCCACATTACCAGGGAGAGTTACACCCCTGGGAGTCATGTCCCTTCCTATCAATTCTCAGAGTTTGCACATTATAGTTAATCCATATTAATGAGGCGTTATGTTTGTCTTTTCAATTCCGGCTTAATTCACTTGATATACTGTCCTCAAGTTCCATTCAACCAGCTGCATACCTCACAACTGTCATTCCTTCTTGCTGCTGCTCTATATTCCATTGTATGTATACACCACAGTTCCCCATTCTGTTTGTCAGTCGATGTACCCTTAGGCGACCTCCATCCATTGGAAATCGTGAATATGGCTGCCATAAACACCAGTGTGCAATGTCCACTCATGTCCCTGCTCTCAGTTCTCCCAGTAATGGGATTGCAGGACCATGTGGCAACCCCATAGTTAGTTTCCTGTGGAACCACCACACTGCCCTCCAGCTGGGCTACGCCATTCTACTTCCCTACCAACAGAGAACAGGTACATCCCTCTCTCCACATTTTCTCCAACACTTGTATCCCTCTGTTTATTTTTTTAATAGTTTTATTCACACACCATACAATCCACCCTAAGTAAACAATCAGTGATTCCCAGTATAATCACATAATCATGCATTTAACACGACAATCTATATGAGGACTTTCCATCTCTTCCCCAAAGAAAGAGAAAAGGAGAAAAAGAAACGAAGAATAAAAATACAAAAGATAGAAGAAAAATAAAAATAAAATACAATGAAAAAGTCAGACAACACCATCACCACCAAGAATCCCATATCACTTCCTTATGTCCCCCTTTATACACATTTAGCTTTGGTATACTGCCTTTGTTACAATTAATGGAAGCATCTTACAGTATTACCGTTAATTATAAACTATAGTTTGCATTTATCGTATTTTTCCCCTTTACCATCCAGTTTTCAACACCTTGCAATGTTGACATTCATTCATTCTCCTTCATGTAAAAGTATTCTTATTTTTGTACATTTAATCACCACCATTGACTACTCTAAATTTTGCTAAGTTATACATTCCCAGTCTTTATCGTCTATCTTTCCTTCTGCTGTCATGCGTGCCCCTAGCCTTCCTCTTTCAACCATTCTCCCATTCATCTTTCTTCAGAGCACATACAATATTGTGCTACCATCATACAGTATTATGCTATCCATTTCTGGCTCTATACAATCAATCCAGTTGAACCTTCTGTGCTCCTTCAGCTTCAAATGCCCAATCTCTAACGTCTTTCTCCCTCCTGATAACCTGTGTTCTCATCTTTAATTCTCAGAGTTTGCTCATCAATCTTATTTGATATTAATGATACCATACAGTACTTGTCCTTTTGCTTCTGGCTAATTTCACTCAATGTAATGTCTACTGTCTACCATTTTGTCTTTTGGATTTTGCATGCCATATTTTATTTTTCTTTTCCTCTCTCTTTTTACCCCTACTGATAGTCTTCATTTCTACACTCTTCTCTAATGCTCTCTCTCTTTGCTTTTCCTATGTGCCTGTAGTGCTCTCTTTAGTATTTCTTGTTAGAGCAGTATCTTGTTTACAGACTCTCTCGGTGTCTGTCTGAAAATATTTTAAACTCTCCCTCATTTTTAAAATTCATTTTTATTGAGATATATTCACATACCATGCAGTCTTACAAAACAAAGCATACATTCAGTTTTTTACAGTACCATTATATAGTTGTGCATTCATCACCAAAATTAATTTTTGACATTTTCATTATCACACACACAAAAATAATAAGAATAAAAATTAAAATGGCAAAGAACAAAGTAAAAAAGAACAGTGGGTGCCTTCCCCTCCCCCCCCCCATTTTTCTACTCATCCATCCGTAAACTAGACAAAGGAGAGTGTGGTCCATATGGCTTTCCCAATCACATTGTCACCCTTCATAAGCTACATTTTTATACAATCGTCTTCAAGAGTCATGGGTTCTGGGTTGTAGTTTGATAGTTTCATGTATTTACTGCTAGCTATTCCAATTCATTAGAACCTAAAAAGGGTTGTCTGTATTTGTGTGTAAGAGTACCCACCACAGTCACCTCTCTGCTCCTTTTGGAATCGCTCTGCCACTGAAGCTTATTTCATTTCCTTTCACATCCCCTTTTTGGTCAAGATGTTCTCCATCCTATGATGCCGGGTCTAGATTCCTCCACGTTGCCAGGGAGATTCACTCCCCAGTATCAGATCCCACATAGGGGGGAGGGCAGTGATTTCACCTGCCAAGTTGGCTTAGCTTCTGTCTCATTTTTGAAGGACAGTTTTCCTGGATATAGAATTCTTCGTTCATAGTTTTTCTTTTTCAGTATCTTAAATGTATCATACTGCTTCCTTCTTGCTTCCATGGTTTCTATTGAGAAATCTGCATATAGTCTTTTCGCGCTTTCCTTGTATGTAATTGATTACTTTTCTCTTGCTGCTTTCAGAATTCTCTGTTTTTTGACATTTGATAATCTGATTTACTATCTTGGAGTTGGTCTACTTGGATGTGTTCTGCTTGGGGTGCGTGGTGCTTCTTGGATCTGTAATTTTATGTCTTCCATAAGAGATGAGAAATTTTTAGTGATTGTTTCCTCCATTATTCTTTCTCTCTCCTTTCCTTTCTCTTCACCTTCTGTAACACCCAAGATATGTATATTCATGCACTTCATGTTGTCTTTCAGTTCTCTGAGCCCCTGCTCATATTTTTCCATTCTTTCCCCATCTGTTCTTTTGTGTGTAGGATTTCCAGTGTCATGTCCTCTAGTTCATGAATCCTTTCTTCTGCCTCTTCAAATCTGCTGTTGTATGTCTCCATTGTGTTTTTCATCTCTTCTATTGTGCCTTCCATTTCCATAAGTTCTGTCATTTGTTTTTTCAAGCTTATGAATTCTTCTTTGTGGTCATCCAGTGTCTTCTTTATACCCTTCATCTCATTTTGCCACATTTTCCTTCAGCTTGTTGATTTGATTTAGAAGATTTGTTTGAACATCTTTAAGTAATTGTTTCAATTCCTGTATCTCACTTGAACTGTAAGTTTTTTCCTTGACTGGGCCATATCTTCATTTTTCCTTGTGTGAATCATAATTTTTTGTTATCTAGGCATCTGGTTTCCTTGATCACCCCAGTCACATTTTCCCAGACCAGACAGGCCCAGGTGTCAGGAAGAGGGTGTAATCAGTATCAAGTTTCCCTGAGGATGAGACATAGTAGCTTGTCATACTTTCCTGGGAGGCCTCTAGATTCTCCTTTTTCTGTCCTTCCCAGCAGGTGGAGTTTGTCAGCCTGCAGCTCCCCCTAGTTTGTTTTTAATATTAATTCAGACTTGTGATGACTGTTTAAATTCTACTTCTATTTCAGTGATTTGACTTATCTATCAGGTTGTTTTTTGATGTTTGTCTAAAATGAATGCTGTTCTTTAGAAAACATTTTTTGTATCAGCTGTTTATTAGTTGACTTTATTTTGATTGCCTTTACCAGAGGCCTTAAGTTGGTATTTACTTTACTATGCATAGGAATCACCTAGGGCTGCTAAAATGCACATACCTGTGTCCTACATCTAGAGTCTGCTTTCAGTAATTGGAGTTCATAAACTGTATTTTAAATGCCCTAGGTGACTTGATTTGTCGATAGTATGTGGACCACAATTTGAGTAACCTGGCTTAACTCAGAGGTTCTCAACCCTGGCTACACGTTGGAATTGCTTGGTTTGGAGCTTGAATCGTGTTCCCCGTGAAAGGCATGTTCAGGTCTCAATCCCTGGTCTGGTGGTTGTGAACTCATTTATAAATAGGACCTTTGAGGATGTTATTAAGGTGTGCCCAAAGTGAATGAGAGTGGGCCTTAATTCAATATGGTAGAAGTCCTTATAAGCAAAGGAAAATACAAGCAGAAAGACAAGCCACAGGGGAGCATCCAGAACTGAACCCAGAGGAACTGCCGTGTGCATTGTCATGTGATGGAAAAGTCAAGGAACCCCAAAGATTGCATGCCAGCCTGAAGATGATATCGACTCCAGGAGGAAGCAAGGCATCTAGCCTTTGATATCCTGAGCCAATAAATCCTTTTGTTAAGCCAACCTGTTGTGTGGCATTTAACAGCCAGGAAACTAATACAGCTGGGGCACTCAAATACTGATGCAGAAAGCACTATTGCAGATCAGTTAAATCGGAATGGGTGTGGAAACACGGATAATTTAAAAAAGAAAAAAATAATGGGTGGGTAAATTGTGTAGCCAGGGTTGAGAACCGTTACGAACAGGTGAACTATTTTTGTAATGAACAAACTTAAGTACTTTGGATGTTTTGAGGTCAAGGTTGTAGGCAATAGAAGTAAAGTCTGGTCGATTAAAGGATAAAAAATTTAGTGAGAGGTTATTGGATAGCTCACAGTAGTTAGAAAGGCTGTAGAGACACGCTTGTAAAAAGAGGAGGAGTAAAAGACAGTGGGCAGCAAGCAGGACCCAGACAAAACCATGCCACAAAACTTTGAGGACTTTGCTGCTGCTTTAGCTATACAGCTGAATGCCATAGCTAGTACTGCTGCCCCTGGAAACTCGGTGTGGCTGCTTCTTCCACTGCCAGAGTAGAATCTCTGAACTATTAAGAACTTTGTGTCCCTAACTCCCAGTTTGAAGTCCAGTCCAGGCAAGGTGACATGCCCACATGTTAGTGCTAAGAGAAGTTTGAGAAGAAAGTATTTGATGTGTGTTATTTCTAAAATGGAAAGGTGGCTCCACCTTCTATCAGAACTTGTGAAGAGTATCCTCCTTTCCACCTATTTTTTGGCACACCAAAAAAAGTTGAACATTTTCATTAGAACATTTGTTTTTTTACTTGGTAGATAGTTAAAGAGAAAAATTAGGATAGAGAGTATCTATGATAATCTATAGCCTCTTGGCGGGGAGGGAATCACATGCAGCAGGGTACAGTTCTGCCCAAAATTTCAGGGTAAAAATCCTTGAATGGAGGAATAATCCTATTAACTTCTCAGAAAAAAACACTGATGATTAGATCTGAATTATTATTGGAATTTAAACATAAAGATACTTCGGTTTTGGAAATGAGATTATTATCGTTACGAGATAAGCCTAGGACTTTTTTTTGAAGTCAACTGGGAAATTGCTTCAGTATCATTTTTATACTATATGAAAACTTGTTCAGAGGTTCTTGAGCCTATTTAATATATTGTGCTGTATCTTTTGTCATCTGCCATGGCTTTTGAAGAAATAATTTTTTCAATATGGCTAGTCATCCTAATTAAGTTTGAGACCCTAGAACATTCATAATGGTATTATCTTTGAAACTGAATTATTTTCTGTCTGAGTCTGTTCCTGACATGACCAGGTGAAATATATAATACTCTCATTGATATTATTGTACTTTTTGTTGCCAGGTTGATGTGTTGAACCAGGTATTTAAACCCAAATCATCCAATTTATCGGGTATATATGATTAGAGAGACAACTTAGCTTAGGTGTATACCTTCCATCTCTTTTAGAGAAGAATTACGTTAGGTCTCTCTTTGGAAATACTAAATTACAATTGAAAGTCACAAGAAAGTACTTTTGTGGATAATATATTATCCTTCTATGCCTTTTATTAAGATAGATTATTTGAGGTATGACCATGTTTCAGATATTCAGCTGCCCTTTCTTTTTTTTTTAACTTTTTATTTTAAAATAATATGGATTCTTAGGAAGTCCCAAACACAGTACAGAGAGATCCTTTACCCAGTTTTCCCCAATGGTTGCATCTTATATAAGTATAGAACAATAGCGAATTGACATTGGTATACTGTGTGTATATAGTTCTATATAATTTTATCACTTGCAGAATCATGGAACACCACTGTAATGAAGATACAGAACTACTCCATCACTATAGAGATCTCCCTCATGCCACCTCTTTATAATTACACCTATTCTCCTTTCTTCCCCTATCATCCCTAACCCCCGGCAACCACTAATTTTTTTTATCTTTATCTTTATAATTGTCACTTGGAGAATGTTATATAAATTGAGTCATACAATGTGTGTGACCATTTGAAATATAATGTCCACAGGTTCATCTCATTATTGTATGTATCAGTAGTTTGTTCCCTTTTTTTACTTCATAGTATTCCATGAAATGGATGTGCTACAGTTTGGTTGTTTCTGATTTGGGGCTACAAATAAAGATTTTATGATGACTGACTCGTGATTGCTGAAAGACCTAGGTTTATATAAATTTTATTTTCTTTTGAACAGCTACATATCATTGAAGTTGGCACACCACCTACAGGCAACCAGCCCTTTCCAAAGAAGGCAGTGGATGTTTTCTTTCCTCCAGAAGCACAAAATGACTTTCCTGTTGCAATGCAGGTATTTTAGACAAAATAAATGGACTCGTACAATCTTTTCCTCTTAAAAAAAAAAATCAAGGAAACTACTCAGTATAATTTAAGCAGTGCTTAAAAGAATATCCTTTTTTTTCCTAAGCTAAAATTTACTAGTGAAACTGAAATAATACTTCAACTTTCATGTAATATGTAAACTGGATAATACTAAATTGATAAAATTTTCTTTTATTTTATAGATCTTATTCGCATTCTTGTCTTTTATGTAAGAACTTGAATATTCCATTTGTAATGTGCTATTGAAATGAAGGAAGCCATAATTATTAGCTTTACATTTTTCATATAGCCTCTTGTCAAAGATTTACAATTTTACCATCTGTAAAATGGAATTGGACTAAATTTTCTTGTTTTCTGTTTGTAGAATTATTATTTTACTGAAGTGTTGATTTTCTTTGTACAGATTAGTGAAAAGCATGATGTAGTATTCCTGATTACCAAGTATGGTTATATCCACCTCTATGATCTTGAAACTGGTACCTGCATCTACATGAATAGAATCAGTGGAGAAACAATCTTTGTTACTGCACCTCATGAAGCCACAGCTGGAATAATTGGAGTAAACAGAAAGGGACAAGTAAGAAAAACTTGGAACGTAAATTAAGCAGTAAGATAAATAACACTTGTCACCTTAGTGCTTTTCAAAAACTTAATTGTAACTTTGCATATCTGAAAATATAAAAGTATATGGATACAACCTCTCTCTAATGCTGGATGTCTCAGAAAGAAACTGTTTGGCGTATAGCCAGTTAGGAATGTATATATGTGTCTTGGTTGTCAAAAGAAGTGGATCTCCATGCAAAGAGACTACTAGAGCCACATTTGACAGGCTATACTTTCTATAGGTGTTTTCTTCCTGTTAGGATCTCTAAGCCAGAGAGATTACAAACTGTAAGGAAAATACCTCTTCCTACATCCTTTTTCCTAACTCCTTAATTGTTACTAAATATTTAGTGTTGGAAGGTGGTATGTTATAGTAGCTATTGTGGAGTGCTTGGAAAGTTACCCAGTTGGATAGGAAAAATATTAGCTGTTCTAAATTTGTCACATTTGACAAACCTATTCAGATTTCCTAACAAGTAGTTCGTTTTCTTTGTGTTTTTTAAAATCCTTTTTGTTTTCTAGAGCATTAATAAGGAAAAATTGTGCATAAAGTGCAATTTTCTTGGTATTTTAATAAATTAAAATTTTCTGTGAGGAAGTATCTTATTTTCTGAAAAATTGTTAAAATTTCAAAAATCCTTGCTTCTCTTAGTTTTCCTACAAATTAGTATTTTTTTCCAAATAGTGAGCAAAGGAAGTAGATACCTTTTTTTCCTGTTTATTCAGTTAATTTACAAAATCTGGTATGTATGCCAAGGGGTAATTCCTTTAGAGAAAGGAAGTCCTTCTCTACCTATGCATCCCCCATCTTAACTCGAGACCTGGTTAGGTATTTCTGCTTTATGTCCCTTTAACTTTTATAGCCCTCATCATAGTACTTATTTGCTTGCTTAACTTTCTCTTTCACTATTCATTAGGACAGGGACTTGTCTTTGTTTAGTTGTATTTCTAGTACTAGTCAATGTTGGCACAAAAGCTGTTGTAAACATTTGGTAGCTTTTATTCTTCAGTTGCATGTGTTTATCTTAGAATAATGAAGAATGAATTGGCCATTTGATGAACTGTGTTAGTGATAATTAGAGAATTTCTAATCATGAAGTTTTTTTTTTTTTTTTTTTAATTAGAAAAGGTGTAGGTTTACAGAAATACAATGCAGAAAATACAGTGTTCCCACATACGTCCCCTTCAAACACAGTTTTCCCTATTATTGACACTTGGAGTTAGTGTGGTAATTTTTTACAGATATAGAGTGGTCTAAGATTTGGGGATGGTAGGTCTGACCTTTACAAATGAAAGAATCTTGGAAGTTAATAATGTGGCAAACATTATTATAATTATACCATTAACTCTATGGTCCATAGTTTACTTTAGGGTTCACTGTGTTGTGCTGTGCTGAAACTAATCTATCTTAAATTATTCTACTATATATTTAGTTATACCCAACTCGGCTTCTGGGAATTGGGTTAAGCTGCCTACATTCCTCCCTTCACCCCAGTTTTATGTGCCAGCTGTTTTGAGTAAGGAGTTTGGTGTTTATAGTAACCTTAGGCCTCAGGGCTTTCCTCTGCTCTCTTGATTCTTTTAATCAAAGCAGGCTACTAACTGATGATACGCTCTGAAGTGATGAGTGCCTGGTTTCCACTGGTTGTAAAAGCAGAAGCAATTAAGATGACATTATATCCAATATTCCTGTCTCAAATACCTTTGCTCAGTAGCTTAAATTCTGAACTTGGTAGAATGGAGTACTTTAGAAGATAGAGGAATAGTAACCTCCTGTAGCTGCTGTACATCTTAAGAACTGGTTACTAGAAATCTCCTAGAAAAGTCTAGAAGAATGGGGTAAATATGAAACAGGATTTGATCTTTAGGGACAACTAAGGTAGTGATCATTAGGAAGCTTCAGAAAGTATAATTGGAGTTGAATTTGTTCATTTTCCTCCACATACTTCCTAGATACTAAGAATTTTATTAAGGGTCAGAGTAGGGAAGGCACGTTATTATAAAGGAATTAATTAATTAATTCCTTTAAATGGCATTTAAAAATGTGTTAGAATGACACATTGCAGATATAGAGTGGTCTAAGATTTGGGGATGGTAGGTCTGACCTTTACAAATGAAAGAATCTTGGAAGTTAAAATTTGTTAATTTTCCTCAAAATAGTAGAACAGACAGGGCAGACTGTTACCATCTCTTTGGTTACTGGGGTCTCAAATAGTGCTAAGTTCTTGTTTATCTGGGACAAAAAATTTCCTGTTTTTACTCACTGAACAAATACTAAACATGTACCTTGTGCTAGGTACTGTACTGTTTGGTGCTAGTAATACAATTAAACATCGACCAGCCCTTTTCCTCATGTGGAATGGTGAGACACAGACAAGCAATTATAATAGTATGAGAAGTTTTGTTAGGGGTACTATAAGTAGTTTATAGGCCAAGGTATATAACCAGATTTGGTGCTGGAGAGAGAAGTGAATGGATAGAGAAGGACTCTCCCTTTCTCCAGGGCAGTTGATAGTGGTTTACCTTTTGGGGCAGGCAGGGTAAAGCCTTGGCATGGCACTGACTAGTTAGGACTGAGCATGGGTCACTGTTCTTTGAAACTATTAGAAATTACCCTTTATTGATGCCATTTTTGTCTTATTAGTTCTCTTGGTACCATTAAGACTGTTCAGTTAAGTATGAAGCATCTTTTGTGTGCCTGGCATTATATTAGGTGTGAGGAGTCAGTGATCTCTGATCTCATTTAGTGTATAATCTGGTTTCTAAGAATGTAATTGTAACTTACGTAAATTACCTGAAAAATCCTTGTAGGAAAAAATTCTTTCAGATGAGCTGTAGGCTTCATTTAGATTTCCTAGCTTCTTCAGAGTAATTTTTTGTAGGTTGTCAAGATTGTGTTCCCCAGGAATCTATAAGACATATGGAATTGTCTTTCCAACTTAATGCTGTTCTTAATTTTAGATTTTGACCAATTTAAGAATAAATGGATGGTAGCAAAGCAATTAGAGCTTGAGCAGTATAGAGTAGGGAGTTTTATTTTTTTTATTTTTATTTTTTTAAATCTTCATTTTATTGAGAGATATTCACATACCACTCAGTCATACAAAACAAATCATACATTTGATTGTTCACAGTACCATTACATAGTTGTACATTCATCACCTGAATCAATCCCTGACACCTTCATTAGCACACACACAAAAATAACAAGAATAATAATTAAAATGAAAAATAGCAATTAAAGTAAAAAAGAACACTAGGTACCTTTGTCTGTCTGTCTGTTTGTTTCTTTCCTTCCCCTATGTTTCTACTCATCCATCCATAAACTAGACAAAGGGGAGTGTGGTCCTTATGGCTTTCCCAGTCCCATTGTCACCCCTCATAAGCTACATTTTTATCCAATTGTCTTCGAGATTCATGGGTTCTGGGTTGTAGTTTGATAGTTTCAGGTATCTACCACCAGCTACACCAATTCTTTAGAACCTAAAAAGAGTTGTCTAAATTGTGCATGAGAGTGCCCACCAGAGTGACCTCTCGGCTCCTTTTGGAATCTTTCTGCCACTGAAGCTTATTTCATTTCCTTTCACATCCCCCTTTTGGTCAAGAAGATGTTCTCCATCCCATGATGCTGGGTCTACATTCCTCCCCGGGAGTCATATTCCACTTTGCCAGGGAGATTCACACACTAAAGTAGGGAGTTTTGTATTACAGAATGTCAATATTTTAGGAACCAACAATGGTTTAGCACCACGTGGCACTCATTTTTAAATCCCCTTAGTCTTCTCTCTCCTGGCCTCTTTTTTTTTTTTTTTTTTTTAAATTATGGCTTACAAGAAAGCAGCTGTCAAAGTTTCATCATTTCATTACCTTTTGTGTCTAAGTAGTGACCTGCTGTAAACAGATTTGGTGGTGTTTCTATCCAAATAAACACATAGCAGCTAATCTTTAAATTGCAGGTTCTATCAGTATGTGTGGAAGAAGAAAACATAATTCCTTATATCACCAATGTCCTACAAAATCCTGATTTGGCTCTGAGAATGGCTGTGCGTAACAACTTAGCTGGTGCTGAAGAACTCTTTGCCCGGAAATTTAATGCTCTTTTTGCCCAGGGAAATTACTCAGAGGCAGCAAAGGTGGCTGCTAATGCACCAAAGGTAAACAGTTACCAAAGTTGAGTTTCTTTGATTGGTTTACTATTAATACTCTCTATTTCTAACATTGCTAGAAGAGAAGTAGCTTTCCACAGAGAAACTAACCTTTTTTGGGTATATATTCCTTTAATAAAATATGACAGTACTTGTCTGTGTCTCTAGATTTGGTTAATTGCTTTTCTGTGCCTCTAAATTAGTTAGCTTTTTAAAATTCAGTATGTTAGAAGGAAAATGTAGATCTAGTAAGCTATGTTTTACATAGATGTAATAATGTTTAGTTACTTAGGTGTAATACTGTTTTACCTTCATAAATGGATCCTCTCCAACTTATGATAGGTCGACTTGTCTGAAATTGAATTTTATATCATCACCTTTGTATTATGTTGGACTGAATTAACACCTTACATTTCTGACCAGTATTGTGAAATTTGTACTTACTATAGGCTTGGGGTAGTAAACCCCTGTAACTACTTTATGATTATACTTATGCTTTTACACTTTAACATTGTAATTATCTTGGAATATTTCTGATTCTGAGTAATCTCATAACACTGAACCAGTTGTTGACTGAATCTTTACTGCAGGTATAGAACCTTAGAAATTTGGTGTTAGTAGGTGGAATCATACTTTAAAATTTATGTAAGAGACCCTTAAGATTATTAGTTTGGTGTTTGGATCACCTTTAACGAGTCTTTAAAATTTGACTTTCTTAAAGGGAATCCTTCGGACTCCAGACACCATCCGTCGTTTCCAGAGTGTTCCAGCCCAGCCAGGTCAGACTTCCCCTCTACTTCAGTATTTTGGAATCCTTTTGGACCAGGGCCAGCTGAACAAATATGAATCCTTAGAACTGTGTAGGCCTGTACTTCAGCAAGGGCGGAAACAACTTTTGGAGAAATGGTTAAAAGAAGATAAGGTAGGTTAACTCATGTCTACATACTTTTGCTTTGATTGAATTAAATATCATGTTAGCAAGTTAAACCTCTAGCTTGTACCCAAATGTTGCCATCCATTAGATGCTACTTGTATGAACAGAACAAGAGTATAGACTGTCTGAATGAGATGCATAAACTTGTTTCTTTTTGGAAATACATTTATTTTTATGGCATGTTGAAGTGACATTTCTTTTTTTGTTTAGTTTTTTAAATGGACTCTTAAGATTTTGCTTGATGGTTTAAAAGTATTAACATTGAAAACAGATGGCTATTCCTTTGCTTTCGAAAACACTTAGTGAGAGAAGCTTTACTTCAGTGTGCATTCATGTTTGTCTGTATATGTGACACTCATTTGGAATAGGAATATATTCCTGTTTCCCACATGCCACACTTGATATGCCTAGTAGTTTCAACCATACAAATATCATATCTTTTCTTTTAGAATTTCCAGAGTGTCATCAAAATTATGTCATTTGCTGCTGGTATGCATGTATGCTTGTGTTAAGGAAATGTAATGTTATATGAAGTGTTGGATCATAAACTAATTTGCAGTGAAGTACTGTTTCCCAAAGTGATTTCAGAAAATGTTGGTGTTACATGGAAAAACTCAGTTTCTTGAAATTTATTTAAATATGAACCTTTTTAATGATGTTTTCTGGGTTTCTTCTCCGTAGTATTTCTCCATGTCTTTTATACTCACTTGTTACTTATTAATTTCTTTTTGCACAGAACATCTAATGGTTGTATGTTCTGTAGAGCCCATTTTGGGAAATACTGCTTACTTGTAAGTCATCAAACAACTTTAAGCAGTTCATTAATGTAATTAGTCCTTTCATACCAACTGTAGAAACCCTTTCTCCACAAAGTGGTAATTTTGAATTGCCATGTCTTATGCCATTGTCAAGAATTGAGGTGTGAGGTAGCACTGTTTAAAGCACACTGAGTAGTGAATAATTTTTAATGTGAAATTATACCTTTCAGTGTTAGTGTATATTGGTAGTGTTTTTGTACTACTAATTTTTTTTTATCATAATGTCTTTTTTTTTAAATGCATTTTTTTACTGTGAACTTTAACACATATCCATAACAGTGATAACTTTCAAAGTACGATTTAACAAGTAGTTACCAAATTTCAAAGAATGTCATGGGTCACAGTTCCACGACTTCAGCTGTTGATTTTCGATGTACAGCTCAACAAGCAGTTATATAGTTAATTTCAAAAATTGTTAGCCTGGCTTCTGGCAATCTTATAGGATACTGGAGGATAGTACTTCCAGATTTGGGATGTTTGGACAGTCTTTTCTGAAGAAAAGTTACTAGCCATATTAACGAGTGTTTCGGGTCTGTCCTCATTGTTTAAAATGAAGGATGGGTGGGAACAACCAAGGTAACTGAGTTGACCTCTGTAACTGAGGTGAAAACTTTTTGGTATCATTACATTTTTTATGAATTGTCATATGTGATCCATTTGATCAAAGGAACATTGGTCAACTCTTCATTAATTAGCCTGTTCAATTAAGAGCTATAGACTCTGAAAGTACTTCATACTTCTCTGTGCTGATTATCAGTTACAAGGGCTAGTCCCAGAAGTACCCGTTAGAAGTATAAAATCAACTCTAATACATAAAGCAAAAGCCTTTTGGGGAAGCTGTTTTCCAGATTAGGAGCTGATTGACTAGCATAGGTTTAGTAATATAGGGAAGGATATCTGCTTGCGAATCAGTTAAAAATTGTAAAATTTTTATTTGTTCTTTGACCTTGTGAAATTAGAGTGTCCTGCCTTAAATCCAGAAGTCAAGAAGATAATAGCTTAGATCTTTCAGGATACAAGTTATACTCTAATTTTATAATGGTCCTTATTATAAGCCTCATTTGGCTCTTTCAATATCAGATTTTCATTTGATAACATTATGTTAAAAGTTGCATTATTTTTGAAAAATTGGGGCCACATGGGTCTGATAACTGAATTTTCTTAATGGTTAGAAGTACAAGATTCTGCTTTAAAAGCATCCTTAACAAAGTTGCTGATATTTATAAGCGTCATATCATGGTGGACTTTTTATCCTTGGTTAAGTAGGATATGTGGAGAATTCTACCAAGACATTGTTGTGAATACAAGACCAGTGTCTTATTTTAGCACCCACAATTACTGCGTATTTATAATGTATTCTGGGAGAATTGAACACATTGCTAACATATTAACTATTATTTATAGTGGAAGTAGTATCAACTCCTTTTTAATAAAACAGCTCCTGGATCACTAAACAATCTCTGTTTTTCCTTTGGACAGTTGGAGTGTTCCGAAGAACTAGGTGATCTTGTGAAATCTGTGGACCCTACATTGGCACTTAGTGTGTATCTGAGGGCTAATGTTCCAAATAAAGTCATTCAGTGCTTTGCAGAAACGGGTCAAGTCCAGAAGATTGTTTTATATGCTAAAAAAGTGAGTTTAATGAAAGAAATTCTCAAAATAAATACGTTAAAATATTATGAGAGAAGTGGGGCTATAGTAACTCAGTGACCTTTTTTTATTGAATTGTCTTAAATTTTGAACTACTTGGAAACCTGTAAAAACTATATCTTACCTCTCACATATAGAGTTACCTTTTCATGGGTTATCAGAATTTAAGACGACAGGGGCATGTTTAACCTGTTAGAGCAAACTTTTCGAAATGGTCATTCATTACAGAGCAAAGTTTTTGAAGTGGTCATTCGTTAAAAATGAATAGGCAGTTTTAAAAATTTACAGTAATTTGTTCAAATAAGGTATCTAGTTGCCTAATATAAGCCAAGATTACATTGAGCATATTAAATTGAAACTGAATTTATACTTTATCAGTAATTTTAAATTAGCAAGATTTGATGGTTGACAAAGCCTTTGATTACTAAAAATGAAATTTACAGCAGTCTTTAACTCTTTGTCCACTTGTAGGTTGGGTATACTCCAGATTGGATTTTTCTGCTGAGAAATGTAATGCGTATCAGTCCTGATCAGGGTCAACAGTTTGCTCAAATGTTGGTTCAGGATGAAGAGCCTCTTGCAGATATCACACAGGTAAAGGAATTAAACTGTATTTCTGTAGATTTTGGTTTAAATGGAGAAAGGAGGGACCTCTGACTTAAAAGAACTTTGGGGAAGAATGGGTTAAACTTTCAGTTTGTAGGAATTACAACTATATCTACATGGATACATTTCAAGTTTCTTACAAAAAAGCAAATTGCAGAGAAATAGTATGATATCATCTACATACAGTTTAAGAACATGCAAAACAAATAACCAACTTGTCTTGAGATGCATATGTATTAAATATGAAAAATATATGAGAATGATAAAACATAAAGGATGGTAGCTGATACTGGATGAGGGAAGAGGTTTCTTATAGGAATGTGGTAACCACAGAACTATCATACTTTTTACACTTTTGTATGTTTTAAATAGTTCATAAAAATTTTAAATCTTATCAGTATGATTGTATTCTTCTGTTATATAGAATCTTAAAAATATATTGTAGTTCTTACCAGAAATGAAAGTAACTGAGTTTTCCAGGAGACAAGAATTTATTCTTAAATTATGAACTATGTTGGCCAAAGAACATTCTTTAAATTTTGGATTTGATCTGTGAATTTTTTATATTTAAAGAAAGATAGTGTTTTAAATTTCTTTTCATTTACATATTTTCAGCAGTATCATAAAGTGATTTTTATAAATCTTCAAAACAATTTCTTTTAAATCACTTTTTATAGATTGTGGATGTCTTTATGGAATACAATCTAATTCAGCAGTGTACTGCATTCTTGCTTGATGCCCTTAAGAATAATCGTCCATCTGAAGGTCCTCTGCAGACGCGGTTGCTTGAGATGAACCTTATGCATGCACCTCAGGTGTGTTTTTCATGTTGTTTAGGCATATTTCCAACAGTGTTTCAGTGGTTATTCAGAGCTTCCTAATAACTTTGATAGTTATTCAGAGTGTCTGAGGTTCTTAAGTTATTTGAAGTTACTGAGATGCCTTATTACCTCATTCAAGAAAATTTAATTAACATTTCTTGGTACTTTTTTTTCAATTCACTATTGAATCTTTATATGGAATCTGGATGTTGAATTACTGATATAAGTGGGGTGAAAAAACTCATCCTGTTTATGGTTTTATAGGTTGCAGATGCTATTCTAGGAAATCAGATGTTCACACATTATGACCGTGCTCATATTGCTCAGCTGTGTGAAAAGGCTGGTCTACTGCAGCGTGCTTTAGAACACTTCACTGATTTATATGATATAAAGCGTGCAGTTGTTCATACCCATCTTCTTAACCCTGAGGTATTTCAATCTCTTACCTAACAGATGGTGTTAGTTGTGCTTAATTGAAATACTGAAACCATTTGTTTTGCTTGATTATAGTAATTTCATACCACCATGAGATTCAACTTCGTTTTATTTTGTCCTCTAGTGGTTAGTGAATTACTTTGGGTCCTTATCAGTAGAAGACTCGCTAGAGTGCCTTAGAGCCATGCTGTCTGCCAATATTCGTCAGAATCTGCAGATCTGTGTTCAGGTGGCTTCTAAGTATCACGAACAACTGTCAACTCAGTCTCTGATTGAACTTTTTGAATCTTTCAAGAGTTTTGAAGGTAATTAGGAAGTTCTCTGTTGTTTTTAATTATTTTAAGTTGGTAAGAGGGACAGGCTTATGATCACAGGCTATTGGAAGTCCTATTTTTCTAAAAGCTTAATTTTGTGGGACATTTTAAGATGTATTGTCCAGTAAATGTTGTCAAGCACCTGTTATGTCAAGTTGTAAGGCTACACAGTGAACAAGACAGTCTATTTAGATATTGTATAGGTAAATTAAAGGTATAATTTTAAAATATAGGTATATAGTGACTTTGTAAAAATTATATAAAGACAAATATACTAATGGTCAGGTATACTAAGATTTCATGCTTATATTGTCTGACTCTTCTAATAGCCAGTGTTGCTAGTCAAAAATTTTGTGACTTGGTACTATACAGTAGGGTTTCTCAACCTTGACACTATAGACATTTTGGGCTGGATGTTTCTTTGTTGTGGGGAGGGTGGCCTGTGCATTGTAGTATATTTAGCAGCATCCCTGGCTTCTACCCACTGAATGCTAGTAGCATCAGTGTTGTCTAGTTCTAACATCCAACAGTGTGTCCAGACCTTATAAGATGTCTCCTGGGAGGAAAATCACTCCCACTGAGAACCACTGCTGTACAGACTACTAATGTAATCACTCGTAGATAGCTCTCATGTTCATCAGCTAAAGTTCTGGTCCCTGGTGACCCTTTGTGGTAGTACTCTAGATGGCAAGGGTAAGAGATTCTACTGATTTTCTTTCTCAGTTTCTATATGTTAACTGTACAATAAACTTGTGCTTTAAGTACAGTAGCCACTAGACACATGTAGCTATGTAGGCTAAAAGTAATTAAAAATTAAATACAATTAAAAATTTAGTTCTTCACATGTTTCAAGTGCTCAGTAGATGGATGTATTTAGTGGCTCCCATATCAGACTGTGCAGATAGAAAACATTTTCATCTTTGCAGAAAGTTACATTGGACAGCATTGTATTCAATGTGTATTTGAATACACATTTTTTTTGTGTGTGTGTGTATTTTCTGTTAACTGCATATGGAGAAATACCTGATATAAGAGCCTTCACATTGAAAATTTCTGATATGGAGTATAGTATCATAATAAGCTTTGGAACTGAGCTGCCCCTTATTGCTTCTAAACTATTGGAAAACATTGGCTTTAATTTTCTGTTTTGTAAGGATTTAAGTGCAAATCCATATTATTGAACTGTTTACTGTATTAGTTAGTAATCCTATTAAGCTTTTTAATCAGCCAGCAACCAGTTTATATTTGGGAGTTTTTAGTATTCAGGTTTGTTCTTAGAATATAACAATGTTTGTAATTGTTTAAAAAATTTTCTCTCATTCTCAAAAATGCACCTAAGTTTTTAATTTCAATTTTTTTTTAAGGTCTCTTTTATTTTCTGGGGTCCATTGTTAACTTTAGTCAGGACCCAGATGTGCACTTTAAATATATTCAGGCAGCTTGCAAGACTGGACAAATCAAAGAAGTAGAAAGAATCTGCAGAGAAAGCAATTGCTATGATCCTGAGAGAGTCAAAAATTTTCTCAAGGTAAGTGATTTTGAGTAATGCATTTTCAAGTTGGGTTGAAGGTGACTAGTTCTGCAGGGGGTTGGTCATAATTTTAAAATAAGGCTTTTCCCCTCAAATGAGAGAATTTTAACATTCTGAATTTACATGCTGGCTTATTTCTTCCAACATAATACTCTGTGGTTTCCTTTGAAATAAGAAAGGAAACTGGTCAGACATCAAACCCATTTGTTAAAAGAAAAGAATAGCACCATCTCAAAGGAATTTCCTTTTCTTTTTTTTTTCATTTGAACTTTGGGAAGAAAAATTTTTAAAAGTGGAAAAGTGGTCATAGATTCTCATTGCCATTTTAGTATCATTTTAAGGAGCCTCCCTTGTAGGAAAAGGATTCTTATTGTCTAAAGGATATAGATTTATCTCTCTCCTGACTCGAGAAACTAAAGTATTAATTGTGCATAATTTGCAAATTAAAGATAAGGTCAAACCAAAAAAGCTCAGCTTTTGTGACACATGAAGTTAATTCCAGAGAAGTAAGGGTTGCCTGTTGGAGTAATTGTTAAAAGATTGGTAGCTCTTTAAAACAAACCTAAGGGCAGTTAATTTTGTTTCATTTTTTTAAGAATTTAACTTTAGCTTTATTCATACCTGTTAGTTAACTTTGTGAGGGAAATAAACCTTAATGTCAGCAGCTGCCTATAAAAGATGAGGGAAACTGTGGAAACTGAGATTACAAAAATATATAAGCCTTCTTGGGGAAAATGGTTTAAGGGACTGTGTATAAAATTCATGGGACTGTATATAAAATTCTCAGGTATTTTTTGACTTTAGGAAGAATTTTAGATTTAAACTAAACCAAAATGTTCATTGTATAATTCAGTAGGAAAAACAGACTTTTCCTTCCCCCAGACAGTCATCATTTTTAGGATTCTATAGTTGCTTTGGCAGATTATTCTTTAAAGAACTTACTACCTGTACTTTAGATTAAATAGCTAAACTCTTAGGGGTTTCAGTGTTATGAGATAGTCAAAGTGCTGGAGTTTCCCTACATTTTAGATTAAAAGATATACTTTTCAAATGAGTATAGTTTTATAATGTCTTGGCCATTATGAATTTTCTGAGTAACTTGGCATGTAGGTTGTGTTTAAACCCAAGGTTTTCTGATATCAAAAAACCTCCAAATGAGAAGAATTTGATGCTCTGTGCTTGACTAGTATACCCCTATTGGTGATTCAGTTCCTCCTTTGAGTATTGTTACTATTTCCTTTTTGGAAAAATACTGCCTGTTTCCTTCATTGAATTTATTTCTGTTTTCCTTAAGTGCTCAACTTGTATGTTCCAGTTGTGATTTCTTTAGCCTTGAACCTTCTTTAAAATCTCTCTTTATGTGTTTTCACTCTTAGGTCTTAAATTGTATTGATTCTGAAGTACATGTTATATAGATAGCAAAGCAAGACTAAATTAACTATCTTCATTTAATTATGAAGTTCTTGAGCTAAAGAAGAAAACAAATTAAAAAAACACCTTTGGATACTAGGATGGTTTTGCCTTAGGTTGCTTGCCCTGTAGTATCTAATCAGATGAGATTCCCACTCCACATCTGTGACTTAGTTGCAAGCCTGATACAGTAGGGGAGTGGGTGTGCATTGCTGGTTGGTTCAAATTTCATTTGTTTTAATTAACAGCCGTTGTTTGTTCAGCATCTGTCTAGCTCTGTAGCCTCAGGCAAGGTAATTAATGTGTCTGAGCCTCAGTTTTCTCAAATGTAGTTAAGTTGTGGTTTATCGAGCACTATCAATGCTAGAGATGTTTAAGTGGTAACTTTAATAAGCTGTGCTGATGGGACTTGGAAATAAGATAGAGCCACAGTCTACATGTGATTCCCACACACCCCTCCATCAGGTAATTTTTATTTCTTTTAAGTTTCCAATTTGTAGAAGGAATTTTAGTTACAGCTTGAATTAGAGGTGAACCTAGTGTCTTATGTTTGAATAATCTGAGATGAGAGTGCAGTGCTAAGAGGCTGCTGTGATATTCAGCCTCTCATCCCCGTGTATTAAATACTTTACCCACTTTTCCTTATTAACCTGTAGTACATAGCTACAGTGCCTCGCGACACTATTTTTTTTTAAACTTTATTTTGGAGATACTAGCTGCATGATAATTGACTAGCATTGTATGTATACTCTGTGACCATAAGAAAAATATCTGTGAATCTAATCTTGAAGTTGTTAGTGTCAATTATGAGCTTGGCCCCAGAAATACAGAGATTGGTAGAGCATAACTTTTTCTTTAAAGTAACTGGTGTGGGGATGAAATGGTGTAATTAGCATCATTTGACTTGTGTCCTAACGTTGTGGACCTATAGCTGTCCGGAAGAAGCGCAAAACTATTCTTCAGACCTATGACTTGCCCTTTGCTACCTCCAAGCTTATTTTCTACTATTCTTTTTCTCCTTGTTTTAATTCAGCCACACCGACCTGTTTGCCATTTTTGGAACTCCCAAAGCACTCTCCTGCCCCAGGGCCCCTATCCCACATGCTTTTCTCTGGTACCATCACAACCTGCTCCTTTATCTTCTCTGTGTTTCTGATCAAATGTCACAAGTGAGGATATCCTAGATTATGCTATCTAAAGTAGAACCCATCCCTTCCCATGCCTACTTTCCCCTTATCCTGCTTTATTTTTCTTCATAACACTGCTATGAGACCCTATCTGTCTCTTTCCTATAGAATGTAAGTTTTTTTGGGGAAAGGACTCGGCTGGCATTGTTTCCTGCCATATCCAAGAACAGTGCCTGGTACATAGGTAGTCAGTAAAGCTTTGTTAAATGAATAAATTCTTGTTTAACAAAACCTCTGAATGTGTTAATGTAATTTCAGTTTTGATCTGAAAATCTTTAAATGTTAAAATGTTAAGAGTATCACTTCCATGTAATAAATCATGTGCAAATTCAGGTAATCAAGAAAGTATCGGCCTACATTTTTCAATCTTAAGTTGTCTATTGGAATACAAGACAGTAGTCTTTGTGAAGAGATGTCTTAAACACCCATGCACAAGAATCCAATACTTTAATCTTAGATTACTTACCTCTAAATGGTAAAATGAAGTGTTTAATATTTTATATGCGTATTATAGTAAGGAAGCAGATAGAATTTTTTGCTGTTCATTTATTGGGGGAAACTTGGCTTACTGGAATCTTTTGCATAGCTAATTGTAAACAAATTCTCTCTAGAAATAATTGTAGCAGATGTTAGTATAGATTTTCCATGGTGTTAAATAGTACTTGCTTTAGATTTAATGTGAAAAATCTTCAGCTGGGCTTCTACTTCAGATTTACAGCCATTTTAGTTTTTTATTCAAATACTCCCATGGCTTCTAGGTTTAGTTTAGTGTTTTCTGAACACCTTGTTAGGCTAATTTTTGTATTATGTATAATTGAGTGACTGACATGCCTAGATTTAGGAATGACATTATTATATACCTTGCAAATAATGTTCTTAGTGGCTGTAATTGGGGAAATTCCTATTTTGCTTAGTTCTGCTTCCTAAGTAGACTATCATAGAGGAATCCTTTATTGAGGAATGTTTCACTATTTATAAATGAATTCCTGATGGAAACTGTTGTTTTTTGTGCTGTACCTTATGTCTGTGGAATGTACAGGATATGTATCAGGTAAATACCCAGTCCAGTACAGGTCTTCCTTACCTGTCTATAGTGTTGTCTGTGTCAGTCTGTAAGTAGGATTATATCCTGGGGTTTGTAGTGGAAAGGGCAGTTGATATTTAAAGATGCCTTTTCTTTAAATGTTTTTTTTTTTTTTTTTTTGGTCTTTTTCTTTTTATAGCAACATGTGGTTAGTTATGGTCATCGCTGTGTTGCTGCTCCTTGTAGGCTCTCTTTATTAGTGTTTGAACCTAGTTATGTAGATTGGATTTAGGGAGGGGTGAAGAAGAAGCCATTAATTTGAACAAATGTGAGCCAATTGTGCTATAATTTTGACAGTGTAACTGTAGTTCTCAGACCAACTCCAAATTTAATTCAAAGTTTACTATTAATGGAATTCCAGTGTGATGATTATACATCCTAACTGCCAGTGGCTCACAAGTCTTAAAATTTTTATATTTGTCCCTGTGCTTGTAACTTTTTTTGGTGAAAGGATGTTTGGGGGGAAGGGCCTGGTACTTTGCTGTGTGGTTAAGTATTGATTAGTAAAAATTTACTAAAATTGGAATCATACACACTCTGATTATTAGAATATTTCTTTAATAGTTCAACCAAGTTTGTGTGAGCCTCTCCCATCAGCTTAGAACAGATTCTCATATTTTGCATAGATATGTAGCACAAAGAGAATATCAAGGTTTCTTTTTGTTTTTCTATTCAGGAAGCGAAGCTGACAGACCAGTTACCACTTATCATTGTGTGTGATCGATTTGACTTTGTTCATGATTTGGTGCTTTATTTATATAGAAATAATCTTCAAAAATATATAGAGATATATGTACAGAAGGTAAGTAATAATTAGATAACTTGAAGGTATGATTTTATTGTAGACTTTATTTCTCATACACTTATAAATTTTCATCCTTTTGAAATTCTCTGCCCAGTAAGAGTGGTGTAATACAGTGTCTTTGCACATTTTAATTTTTGCAGTAGAATCCTTTCTTTGATTAAAATTTCACATGAATGGCAAGAATGTAAAATATGAGAGCAATACTTCTCTGGTTGGTAAAGTTGTGTGGCCTGGAGCCCTACTAACTAAGGTATCTCTAAGAGCCCCTAGACTCCAAAGCATGGTGTTAAAACCCATCATAAATACAAATATTAGAAAATTTACCTACTTATTCCAGAGGTAGAAAGGCAGTTTTGCTATAAGAGAGACCTTTTTATTGAAAAGGCTTCCGTAGTCATTCTGTGACTGTAGCTTCCTGGGACATAATTTATCCTTTGAACCAGTGCTTAGGTAACTAATTAACCAAGCCAGACTTCCAGTAAAATTTCTCTATCTAGTTGCAAATTTAGGTTCTCGTTACTTATAAATCCAAGCTTAAGGGAGGGAAATAAATGAAGTTTTATTTTTTAAAAACGTGGTTTGCTTATTAACAATATGGTGGCATTATTCCACTTTTTTCTGTAGGTGAATCCAAGTCGACTTCCTGTGGTTATTGGAGGATTACTTGATGTTGATTGCTCTGAAGATGTCATTAAAAACTTGATTCTTGTTGTAAGAGGTCAATTCTCTACAGATGAGCTTGTTGCTGAGGTTGAAAAAAGAAACAGGTATAGTACTATTTTAACTTTGGTAGCTGGAATAGATTGGTACTCTTTCTTAGTATGGTAATGGAAAAAAATATAATTAGTCAGTGCCTAAAAGCTGTTCAGTAACACATGGAGGACAAGAAATCCTTGAAGACACCTAATTTGGAGATAAGCTAGCTGATAGCTCTGAAAGAAATCTATTGTCTGAAGGATTGCAACTCAGCTCTCACATAGAAGGAGCATCTTTTAACCTGGTTGATTACTTGTTTGCATGTTTTCTAATTATAGCTATGTGGTTTGACTTCGTGTGTGTCTTTAATGTAAACTATATAGCAAGTGTACTTTTGGTTGAGTATGATAACCAGTATACATCATAACTAATTCTTCACTGATAAATAATATGGTGTTCCTTCAAGTAAAATGAGGAAAAATGGAGTTCCCTGTGTAACTTTGGGTTAAATTATACCTAATTTGTTGTACCTTAATATGCTGATACGAATTTTTAATTTCAAATAGAGGATAATATATAGTATAAATGCTTCTCGTACTTAATTAGACCATGAAGCCCTTTTTTTTTAGCTGGAACATTGTAAGTAACTGGTATTTAGGAAATATTGATACAATAAATGAGGAATAGTGGAAAGTTACTCTAGCTATGGGAAAGGACATAAAAAAAAAAAGCCTATGGAATTTAGGAGTTTAATTTTAACCTGAGTTTGTGTTCTACTCATGGTATTCATAGAGTTTAGATTTGAATGTTTCAAACATGGAAAAATTCTGCATTTAAGGATATTGGAGATACAGTATTAAGCTAATTTAAGAGCTTGATTTTGAAGTGATTATGGGTCATAAAAATTTAACATTCAGAAAGAGGTCTCAGTTGAATCTTAAGTCCAATACCTGCAAACAAACTTGCTGTTTGTTGCATATTCCAGGCAAACAGCTATGTAGTTTAGTTAGACTACTTGATCTTTAAGTGACAAATTGTATTGTGATGAATTAGAGTCACATCTAATTTGCTAGTATGAATGTGTCTTAGCCAATCTTTGTTCTTCAGTTAACACAACACATCTGCTTGGGTTGCTCATGTTTCAAGAGCTTGATTTTTGCCTTTGTAATAAAAATTCCCATAATGGGAATGTGTTCATAATAACTACTTGAATTTGATAGTAAAAATAATAGAATACTGCTTTTTCTTTAGCTGCTTTTAAAGTTTAAACCATGGGTAAAAGGATCGTTGCAATTGAAACATAAGCTATAGCTTAGTGAAACCATGACCGTTGGTGGAGTGATAATATGACTGCTAGAATAGTTACAGAATTATTATTAAAGCTACCAGATTTTATTCCAGTATCTGTTTAGGGTACTGCCGTCTTTGGTTGTCAGTAATGTTTTATGTTACTTGTGTTGAAATTGAAAGAAAACTCAGATAATGGGGCCTGTTGCTCATACCCCACCCTCATCCTAGCCCTGCCCTGAACAAAATTTGTGAAATCTAGATATTTTGCCTAGTATAAGGCAAGGACTATCTATGAATCTATATATTTTTCCTATATCTGTATCCTATGCAGACAATGTAGCAGATAAGTCTGGGAGAGTGGAAAGACAGTCTTACATACTTGTGATGTAATCTTTAGCAAATCGTGTAACCATCCCAAAGCCTTAATTTCCCAGTTTATAATAAGACTGTCAAGACCTAAATATGGATAATGTCCATGAAAGCACACTATAGATCATAATAGAATATTGTTAGCATATCAAGTGTGTGTTAGCGTATCAAGAGTGTGTTATTTATAATACAGTATGTGTGTTTGTTTTTACTAGATTGAAACTGCTTCTTCCTTGGCTAGAGGCCAGAATTCATGAGGGCTGTGAGGAGCCTGCTACTCACAATGCACTAGCCAAAATCTACATAGACAGTAATAACAACCCAGAGAGATTTCTGCGTGAAAATCCCTATTATGACAGTCGCGTTGTTGGAAAGTATTGTGAGAAGAGAGACCCACATCTGGCCTGTGTTGCTTATGAACGTGGCCAGTGTGACCTGGAGCTTATTAATGTGAGTACTGTTAACATGTGGAAAGAAGGCTGCAGTTTTTTTTTTAACCTGTTAAATAATATCAAGCTAGTGATTTGAGGGATTAGGAGTGGAGTTAGGTAATGTGGAGGATTTTTTGGAAGATAGATTGCTTTTTTAAAACTTTGTTTGCAAATAACTGTAAACTTAAGGAAAAATGGCCACATACTATTGTATATATAGTATATGTCTATGTACATATCATCACCCTTTATCCTGATAAATCTATTAATGTTTTAGCCCCATTAACTCTGTATTCTTATGCTATCTTTCATACATACATGTGCACAGTTTTTTACTATATCATTTTTTAACCATTACAGAATAAGTTGCATTCATTATAGTCTTATACTCCTTTAGTGTGTATTTCCTAAGAATAAGAATATTCTCTTTCATAAATTATTGTTACAGCTTTCAGTCAGTGTAACATAATACTTTATTTAATTCCAGTTTTGTCAGTTGACCCAATAATGTCCTTCATAGCAGTTTTTTTCTTCCAGTCTAGGATTACATATTACATTTAATTATCATGTGTCTTTGGTCTCTTTTAATCTGGAACACTGACATGTTTATTAAAAGAATAAAAGCATTTGGTTGTTGTTTTGTTTTTAAATAATAGAATGTTCTTTACTTTGAGTTTCTCTGGTGGTTGGTTCTTCCTGATTAGATTTAGATTATACATTCCCACCCAGAATACTGCTTACGTAATATTTTGTCTTATGGTGTTACATCCAGAGGTACATGATGCCCATTTTTTTCTCATTTGTGATGTCAGTTTTTTATTAAGATGTGCAATTTCTCCATTGTATAATTATTATTTTTTCCATTGCAGATAGTAAGCAGTCTGTGAGAAGACGCTTAAGATTCATGCAAATATCCTATTGTTCATTAAAATCACCTCCCCCCCAATTTAGCATCTGTTGATTATTGCCTAGACCATTTTTAATGTGTTGCAAAATGAAGATTTTCCATCTCCAGTACTTCCTCCACATTTATCACTCAGCACTCATGTATTCCTATTTTATTCAATGGGTTATAATCCATTACTATTACTGATTTTGAGGCTCAAATTTTCCCATATTTTGCTGACGGGAACCTGGTTCCTTCACTCTGGCTCCTGTGTCTTCATGACATGTTCGTTTAATCCTTTGAGCTCTTCCTTGTATTCTGGCACAACAAGATATAACATCATTTTGTACCTTTGCAGTTCGATAACTTTTAGTGGAGAACAGTATTAGAAACTAAGGTCTGGGAGCTAGGTCAGAGCTAGGAAATACATTTATCTATCCATCCATCCTCCTGTGCACAAACACACACCTACATGCAGAAGCACATGGGAAAATAAACTGACAGGAATAGCTTTAAAACACTGAAAAGAAAGCTATGAAGGGGACTGGCCCTACTAAATATTAAAGCATATTATAGAGCCTATGTAATTAAAACAACCTGGAACTGGTTTATAAATAGACCAGTAGGAGTAGAGTAGAATATAGACTAGAAAGTCCAGAAATAGACCCCAACATCAGGGTGCTTTTTAAAAGCCATTACAAATAACTGTTATTTCTGTTGGTTGAATTTTAATAGGAAACATTTGGGTGTGACCTATTCAAGATGTTGTGTAAAACTAGTTTTTTTTCCCCCCTATAAAATAATAAGCAAAATGACCTTTAAAAGTAAATTCAGTCTATAAATGTCATTACTTTTTACCTTGAAATTAATGTTAACCTAACATTTTATTTAGGTTTGCAATGAGAATTCCCTCTTCAAAAGTCTTTCCCGGTACCTGGTACGCCGAAAGGATCCAGAACTGTGGGGTAGTGTGCTATTGGAAAGCAATCCTTACAGGAGACCGCTAATTGACCAGGTAAAATTGGCAAATGTGTGTAAGGCTCATTTTTAAACTATTAATAAAGTATTTTCCCTTAACATATACCCAAACATACTCAAATGGATGGTAATGGTATTAACTGTGAATGAACACAGTACAGAGTAGAAAAAAATTTTTTATCATAAATATATACTACAAATATTAAGTATAAAAAAATATATCACAAAAGATTTGATTTTATAAAACTTAAGTCATAGGTGAAAAGAAAATAACAAATTATTTGACCAAATTGGAACATTCAAGACAGTGGTGTCTGCAAAGATGATAATTGATAAGAGAAAATGCAGAGACTAAGAGGGTAAATGTTAAATCTCTCTGGTAAGCATAGAACTGCAAAGGACGTTTAGTCTTTTGCCTTTATAAAATTGTGAAGATGTTTTTTAAACCCTAAAAATTGAAGAGATTAAAATGGTTCTTAAATTCTGGTAGAAGTATAAATATGGTATTTCAGAAAAGAATAGAATGAAGGCCATTCCCAAGTAGATATATAAAGCTCTGTGGAAAAACACATTCATTGCAGCATCTGGGAACCATGTAAATAGACAAAAATAAAGGACTTACTGCGTTATATAATACCACATCTATGTAGTGGAATTATATATAGCTATTGAAGTGATAATGAGGAATGATTCGTATGGATAATGTTTTACTAAGTAAGGAAAAAATAGAAATTATATAATCAGGGTAATTTTTAGTACAGTAGAAGTACACATGGTGTGGGAAGTGTAGATTTGTGTAGAAAGATCTTTGGGGGGTAAATTGATTTTCCCTCCTGTCTTCTCTGTCTTCTTTGAAGTTTTCTAGTGAGAGCCCAACTTTTTTTTATTAGATAAGAAAAGTTCTGGTTAGTTTTAATACTGTCTTGAGTCTGTTACATGTTTCTTATATATCCTTTGTAGGTTGTACAGACAGCTTTGTCCGAGACTCAGGACCCTGAAGAAGTGTCAGTAACTGTCAAGGCTTTTATGACTGCAGACCTTCCCAATGAACTCATTGAACTGCTGGAGAAAATTGTTCTTGATAACTCTGTATTCAGTGAACACAGGTATGCTATGAGTGGGTTCATCTGACTGTTCATACTCAGTCTTTAATTATGGCTTATCAATTTTAGGAAAGAACAAATAGACAAAGTTTAGAGAAAGTTGCTGAATTCTTGTTCTTCTAATAGCCCCTCACTTTCATCCTACCTCCTGAGACAAATAAAAAAAACCTTTAGGTTCACGGTTCTAATTTGTTATGGCTGATAATTTTTTTTTTTTTTTTTTGATGCACATCTTTATTTAAAACATGCATCCAACATTAATTCAGAGTTGTTGGGGAAGAAAAAGATTTTTAACCTTATAAAAGGAGATGAAAGTGTAGACAATTTTTAATTTTTCCTTCATATATATATATGTGATTCTTAATACAGAAAATAGCCTCATCACTGATAAATAAGTTGGAAAAAAATTTATATTTGCTCAGCCTTGCACAAAATGTTTTCATTTATGTGAAGGGATATTTGAGAGGGACAGGCTATTCTGGAATAGAGTGACAGGGCATCAGAAAACAAAGTTTGTTTCAGTAAGTATAAAAACATAGTAGATGTCACCATAAATCCCTAATATTCAGAAACAAACAACAAATGTACATTGATCTTAATCAGCACATCATAAAACAACTTGCTTCCAACCAAATATAGCAAAACCTCACTAACACAGTAAATTTAAAGAGATTTAGGCTAAATTTTGAACTGAATGTTGAAGTATATTTACCACATGCAAGTATGTGTTAATTTTTTTTAATTCAATTTTATTGTGATATGTTCACATACCATACAGTCCTCCAAAGTATGCAATCAGTTGTTCACAGTACCATCATATAGTTGTGCATTCATCACCCCAATCTATTTTTTGAACATTTTCCTTGTACCAGAAAAAGTGAAAATAAGAATAAAATATAAAAGTAAAAAAGACACTCAAACCACCCCCACCCCCCTATTTTTCATTTAGTTTTTTGTCCCCATTTTTCTACTCATCCATCCATAAACTGGATAAAGGGAGTGTGATCCACAAGGCTTTCACAATCACACTGCCACCTCTTGTAAGCTACATTGTTATACAACCGTCTTTAAGAGCCAGGGCCACTGGGTTGCAGTTTGATAGTTTCAGGTATTTACTTCTAGCTATTCCAGTGCATTAAAACCTAAAAAGCATTATCTATATAGTGCATAAGAATGTCCACCAGAGTGACCTCTCAACTCCATTTGGAATCTCTCAGCCACTGAAACTTTATTTTGTTTCATTTTCTATCCCCTTTTTGGTCGAGAAGATGTTCTCAGTCCCAGGATGTCAGGTCCAGATTCATCCCCGGGAGTCACATCCCACGTTGCCAGGGAGATTACATCCCTGGGAGTCAGATCCCATGTAGGAGGGAGGGATAATCTTTTTAAATATTGCATTCAAATATCTCCCTTTTGTTTTTCTTTTAAAGAAATCTGCAAAACCTCCTCATCCTCACTGCAATTAAGGCTGATCGTACACGCGTTATGGAATATATTAACCGCTTGGATAATTATGATGCCCCAGATATTGCCAATATTGCTATTAGCAATGAGCTCTTTGAAGAAGCATTTGCCATTTTCCGGAAATTTGATGTCAATACTTCAGCAGTGCAGGTAAGTTATTAAATGTAATGCCTTCTGATTCAGTGTAGGCATGGACCTGTGACACAGTTTGTTTCTGTGGTAATAGAAAAGTGATAAAATATTAACAGTAAGATCCATTTTACTGTAACCCTAATTTAAAAAATTGCTTGTTTAGGTCTTGATTGAACATATCGGAAACTTGGATCGGGCATATGAGTTTGCTGAACGTTGCAATGAACCTGCAGTGTGGAGTCAGCTTGCAAAAGCCCAGTTGCAGAAAGGAATGGTGAAAGAAGCCATTGATTCTTATATCAAAGCGGATGATCCTTCATCCTACATGGAAGTTGTTCAGGCTGCCAATACTAGTGGTATGACATTTTATTTTTATTGGTTTGAGGCCTCAGAAAACGTACCTAAGCTATAATTAATCTAAGAAGTAAAATGTCTATTTGGAATTATGTATTAGTTAGCTACTCCATAGTTACTCTTGAAAACTTTTAACCTTCCATATTAGTCCCACATAAAGACAGGCTGTGTTTTGTGAACTTAATAAGTTTTGGGGGGAGATTATTTTCTTGTGTTTTGAAGTCTTATAAAATCCTGAGAGGTCCCTACTTTTATAACTTTAAGGAAAAGTTCATTTGTTTAGTGCAATTTTAGTTGGATATCACTCCTTAAATTAGTCTTACTCAGTAATGTTTCCTCAGAAAGGAGGTTGGTAGCAAGTGTCATTTACTTGAGTAAAAAGATTGTGTTAGTGTTTGGATTTATTTATTTATTTTTCTTTATCTAGGAAACTGGGAAGAACTGGTGAAGTACTTGCAGATGGCCCGTAAGAAGGCTAGGGAGTCCTATGTGGAGACAGAATTGATATTTGCACTGGCTAAAACAAATCGTCTTGCAGAATTAGAAGAGTTCATCAATGGGCCAAATAATGCTCATATCCAACAAGTGGGTTTTGTATTCAAATTTTTTAAATGGTGTAAAAAATAATGAACAACTTGATTAGTTTAATAGGATCAACATATCACAATTGAAGATAGCCAGGGAAAAATATTACAGGAAAAAAATTGTTGAACTCAGCTGATGGTAAAATCTTACTGAAAATGGATTTTTCCCCCAGGTTGGTGATCGTTGTTACGATGAAAAAATGTATGATGCTGCTAAATTGTTGTACAACAATGTTTCCAATTTTGGACGGTTGGCATCAACTCTGGTTCACTTGGGTGAATATCAGGCAGCTGTTGATGGAGCTAGGAAAGCTAACAGTACTCGAACATGGAAAGAGGTAATCTAAACAGAATTTTGAATGAAGAATTAAAATCTCTGCAAAATGCTTTTTAAACTGATCCATTGTATTAATTAACCATGCCTTTTGCATTTACATAAATGAAATGTTTCATTCTAGGTCTGCTTTGCCTGTGTGGATGGGAAAGAGTTCCGACTGGCTCAGATGTGTGGGCTTCATATTGTAGTTCACGCAGATGAATTAGAGGAACTTATCAACTATTATCAGGTAATAAACAGGGGTCTTATATGAGTTGAGACCCTTTGCAAAAGATATTATCTTTAATTCCATGTTTCTCTTGTTTAGGATCGTGGCTATTTTGAAGAACTGATAACCATGTTGGAAGCAGCATTGGGACTTGAGCGAGCTCACATGGGGATGTTTACCGAATTAGCTATTCTATATTCTAAATTTAAGCCACAGAAAATGAGGGAGCACCTGGAGCTGTTCTGGTCCAGAGTGAATATTCCAAAGGTAACCAACATTTAACATCGTGAAACAAAAATAGTGAAAACCTTAATAATTCAAAATATCTTTTTTTTTTTTAAATGACCATTAGCTAGAATCAGAGACCCACATTTGAAGCAATTAAATCCTTCCTTCACAGGTGCTAAGAGCTGCAGAACAAGCTCATCTTTGGGCAGAATTAGTGTTTTTGTATGACAAATATGAAGAATATGATAATGCCATAATTACCATGATGAATCATCCAACTGATGCATGGAAAGAAGGGCAGTTCAAAGATATCATTACCAAGGTGTGTACCTTCAGAAAGTAAAGGCTTCAGAAGGAGAAAGCTCATCAGGAAATAACTCTGACTTATTTATGAATTTTTTTCTTTTTTAGGTTGCCAATGTAGAACTTTACTACAGAGCAATACAGTTTTACTTAGAATTCAAGCCGCTTTTGTTAAATGATTTGCTAATGGTGCTGTCTCCACGGCTGGATCATACTCGTGCAGTCAATTATTTCAGCAAGGTAATAACTTTAAACAAAAGGTTCATAGCAGAGAACTCAAACATACTTGGATAACTTTTGTCCATGTAACTTCAACAATGTGTTAAATTTGCATCACTGTTTATTTTAAAGGTTAAACAGCTACCACTGGTGAAACCATATCTGCGTTCTGTTCAGAATCACAACAATAAATCTGTGAATGAATCCCTCAACAATCTCTTTATTACAGAAGAAGATTATCAGGTAAAACCTTTGGTTCTTGCATATATTCTCAAAACTCGGGTTATGATTGGTTCCTCGATTTGGCTGCTTACTTGATACTGAAAATCTTGGAAAAAAAAATCATACCTTTATAAAATCTTAGAGCACCTTTGGTGACTTAATTGTTACAGAATTAGATTGAAGAACCTTGATATGTTCACAGATTATAACTCCAGAGTGTGATGATTCAAACATCAGGCTGTTGTATTACATGTTTGTCATATAATGAGCTCAGTTACCAAGAAGGATGGTACATAAATGTTAAACTAAAATAAATACTGATTTGGAATTTGAATGGCTTTGTTTTATTTCTTTAAGGCTCTGCGAACATCAATAGATGCTTATGACAACTTTGACAATATCTCGCTTGCTCAGCGTTTGGAAAAACATGAACTCATTGAGTTCAGAAGAATTGCTGCTTATCTCTTCAAAGGCAACAATCGCTGGAAACAGAGTGTAGAGCTGTGCAAGAAAGACAGTCTTTACAAGGTAGATAAAAGTTGGGGGTTTTGGAGCTGGGGCTGTCACTCTCTGTTAAGCCAAGTATTAGGTGATCTGTATAAATGGTATATTACAAAAAAATAATATATTCTATAAAAAGTATTAGTTCTTGTGCATAAGAGAAGTGATGTTAAATCCCCACTTAAAGAATGCTTTAACGTGTATGTTCTTTTTCTTTCAGAATTTTCTTTGGAATGATTTTACTCTGGTGGTTCTCTCCCTTCCCCCTCCTGAACAAATAATTAAGTTTTTGGGGATGTTCCCATTGTATTATTTCCTTCAGGATGTTGCAAGTTTAATATTTGACTTTCTTTGTTTCCTTTGAATAGGATGCAATGCAGTATGCCTCTGAATCTAAAGATACTGAATTGGCTGAAGAACTCCTACAGTGGTTTTTGCAGGAAGAAAAGAGAGAGTGCTTTGGAGCTTGTCTCTTTACCTGTTATGATCTTTTAAGGCCGGATGTTGTCCTGGAAACTGCTTGGAGGCACAATATCATGGATTTTGCCATGCCCTATTTCATCCAGGTCATGAAGGAATACTTGACAAAGGTAATGAGTCCTCCAAGTTAATTCAGAGCTAATTATCATGAGGATATGTAAAATTCCACATGCAGGCTTTTTTTTTCTAATGTTTTTCTCTAATAGAAGTTAGTTGATCATAAAATATTCCTATTCTCTGTGTATTTTAAAAATTGCTGACAAATGCTACTTAACTGGAAAGGGAATTCAGACATCATTTCTCAGAATGTTTACCTTCAGTATATGACTGGAAGGTGAACAGTATTACTTTCATATTATATGATTGGTATTTTAAAAAAAATGATAACTTTTTTTCAAACATTTTTTTCAAAACAGCATTCTTCCCAAAATCAGTTCTTGTAACTGGTAGCATGGATAGTGTAGATTCCCTTTTATTTGGTTGGTTCTTGACTTTCATGTCTATGCGTGTTCCCCTGGGAAGCTGCGTGTATATTCTTAACATTCTGTTAATCACCACAATTTTTTGTTAGTTTAGCCCCTTATTTAAAACTATCATAGGAAGTTAACAATTAACCACGTTTCCCAAAACACATTAAACAAGCTGGGGGTATAATCAATCACCTTTTAAAATTCACTGTTCATCTTAATGTCCCTTTTTGTTGTTAAAATATGTTTTACTCACTCTACCTCTCAATAGTTATTAGCTTTCTTACTATAGACCATTTTCAGATGGTCTTAAAGGATCCACTTCTGCAAAGCAAAACATGTTTAAAATCAGAGTCTGGGGACAAAAAAGCACTACTAACAACCCCCAGTATATTGAATTTTTCCTTTTGATACCTCTCATTAGATACCATTGTGTTGGGTTATACTTTTTTTAACTGAACATTTTCTGTGTATAAACTGCTTTAAATTCAGTGTAAGAGAAAAAAAAAATTTCCTTATCCTTAGCTTCTTTTCTTATGCATAATGCTGACTTGTGAGAACTGGCTCTAAGCTGCTGTTAACCAAAGTGCTGTAAATTTTACTAGAGATAAGCTGCTTTCTTTCGCTGACTACAGCATAAATTCTTCTGCAATAAACTCTGAAGTTAAAATATATCTATATATAAATTCTAAATTTTGCTTCCAGTATGCCCTTATTTTCACTTCTCTCATACCTTTTTTAGTGGTTAGATGTTTCGCCCCTAAACCTTTGTTGCTGATTCTATCTTTTTATGCTCAATATGGAATTTGATTTTTTTCTAAGCTGCACCTTCTGAATTCCTTTGCAGGTTGATGCAATAAAGGAAAAGGTGAAAGTTGATTCTTTTCCATCTTTAAGTCTGGAGGACTAAGTCTAAGGAATTTGCATGATTTTTTTTTCCTTCCTTTTCTCCACTGCTGCTGCTGCTTTTTCCCCCCAATAAATTTTCACTAAAGCCTCTGCAAGTCCCTTGAAACATAACTATAATAGAGCTTTAGGACATTAGTAGATGTTTGCTACTAATCGGCTAATAGGCTTTAGGAAGGGCAGGAGGCTAATCAGTAGTTGGTTCACAGTCTCTTAAATATATCATTGAAAACAGTTTGGTGAGTTTCCATATTAATTCCAAAGTTTAAGGAAATTTTTCTTCCCTGTCAGGGTATCTGGACCGTAATAGGATTTTCATAATATTTGAAATAAAACAGCCTCTGGTTTTATTTTGTGAGCTTGCCTGACAGTCATTGAATTTCTGTATGTATGTATATGCCCTGAAAGGTTTTGGGCACCTTTTTTTTCTTTTTCCTTTTTTTTTTTTTTTTTTTTCCTTTTTTGGTATTGAAGGACTGTGATCCAGTTTCTGATCTCTTGATTCTTACTAATTTTTTTTGCTGAAAGTAGATACAGTACATACTAGCTGCTTCCGAAGAGACTTTCCTCATGTTTCTCCAGGTGTCCAGTTCTTATGGTGCTAGTCCATTTTCAAGAGGAATCAAAGCTTTTGAATCACGAGAGCCAAGCTTGCTATAATTTGTTGCTGAGTAATATGGAATACTTCTGTATATAATAAAGCAAAATTAACTTACACTTTCAGTAATAACGCCCACCTCTGAAGCTACCTAAAATATGCTCTCTTATTTTCAGTTGGCTTGTCCAGCTAGGTCAAATTTAGGCAGCTTTTGGTTGCTGCTTCCTTCATTGGCTTGTCTCCATCCTGATATAAATGAGAGGATATTACAGACTTATGTCTGGTATCAAATTGTAGTTAGGAAGGGGTGGGAAAGTAGAGGAGAGTTGAAATAAATTTAAAAGATTTCAGGTGGGGGGCAATGCCTTGGGGTTGTGTTGAATAAATTGGAGTCACCACTGGAACTTAGGGCAAACCTGAGTAAAATGCATTGTGTGTGAGGCCCTTCAGCAGCTAGTAAGCAAGGCAGTTAGAAAGTGTGTGTGAAAAATAGGTAATTGAACTGCAGTGTTATGCATTGTTTTAAATCAAGCATGTACAACAGTCATTGCAATTACATCATACTACTTTTGAAACTCTTAAAGCATTGCTGTGGGCTGTGTGTGTTTCTTGAGAGCCTGTAGAGCAACAGTCATCTTCAGATCTCACTTCTTGCTTCAGTACTTTTGCCTTTTTTTCATGCACACATACACCAAAATAACTGACTGCATGTTAACTTTTCCTCTGCAGCATATTGCAGTCTTTGTGGAAAAGCCTTTTACATTTCAGTGTTTTTTCAAATAGTACAGATGGAACTGAACCCCAGTGACATGCTTGCCTATAATTACTATTTTTTTAAAATCCAAGGATCAGAAACTTTTGTTACAACACTTAAAAAAGGTTGTGTTCATAAAAGCCTACTCAGCTTTCTTTTTGGAGCAATCTAAATTGGGTCAGTGAAAACAAAAATTGGATGATGTGGTACCAGAGGCTATCCCATAGTATAGAAAAATTTAAATGTTTTTTGCTTAGCTTGATGCTACTCCTTAAGAGTACCCACTTCACCCCCCACTTCCACCCCCTATACCCAACCTGCCTATGTCTGTGCTTGGGCATTCTGATACTGCTAGCTCTTCTACAACTTCCATGTATTTCTGTAATAGGACTTCTGTGTTCAGCATCTGATTCAGACATTAACTCTTAAACATGTTCACTTTAGATCCTTTTCCTTGAAACTCTGAAAATATATTGTGCAGTGGTGTTTTTTGTTTCATTTTCTTTAGACATTCTTAATATAAAGGCATCCATGTATTTTTCTTTATAACTTCTTTAGCTTACACTTGGATACACTGGTTAACAAAATTCCAGTGACCCCTGAGGCACGGAATTATGCTGTAATCATTTTTGTTGTAAGTTGGATGCCAAAGTAGATGCTCCTCATGTAACTTATATTACATAATAGTCTTTAGTTTGTATATTGAGGTAAGGTGGAACATGTGGACATTTAGGCTATAAAACAGAATAGTGTAAAAGCAAACCCTAATCCATTTTATCTGAAAAACCAAATTCAAATTAATGCATCTAGAGTCTCCATAGACGTACTTATCTCAAATTTTCAGGTCCCTGACAAATACATACAAAATTCTCTCCTAACCTTAATAGTTAATGTGACAACTCAAAGACACTATTTTATAGTTTCAAATAGAAACAAGAGGTGCTGCTTTAAGTTTTTTATGACCTGGTTTTTACAGCTCTTTCATTATCATTTTTCATTTCCCTGTCATTTTTGTGAGAGATTCTTCACTACTTGTCTTTTTGAGGAACATTAATAAAATGTTTCTCTGCTTTCCGCCCCCATTCCACCCAACACTTTGAAAACCACTGGTTAGTAGATAACACTGAGATTACCAGTTTAGGTTTACTTACCCTGTAATGAATGACCAAATATGAGGCCTTGGTTGAGGTTTCAATTTTTAAATATAGTTTAAAAGACAAATGAAAGTAGTATGGTAAGGAGACTCCCCAATACCTAATTATTCATAGAATTACAGAATCAAATCAAGTTAGCCCTAGAATAACCTTTACAGCTCACCTCATTCAACCTTCTCAATGTATAGAAAAGGGAATTTGAGGACCGATGCAGTGGTTTGCCCAAGATCACACACAACTAGTTAGTGCGACCACCTAGGTATTCTAACTCCTTTCCTTTCCCAATACATTCGGACTCCTCTGCAGTATTGTTTCTACTTCGATTTAGAATAGCTAGCATACCAAAGTCATTTACTTCTGGCTTAAAAGAAAAAATTTTTCCCTCAAAGAACGTGGGGCAAAATTAGTCTTTTCTAGTTACTTCTTTGAAAGTAGAGCCATGTAGCATTAAAATTTGCAGCCTGTCTTTGGATAAAAAAAAGATTGTATATGGAGCCACTTCAGTCTTAAATTTCAATCTGGACCTATAACCATTATCAGCAAAAGCTGCACACAATTTGCAAAATACAGTTTTTTCTGCACAAGTACTTGTTCAGTCATTGGACTCATTTCACTTTTTTGAATACCATTTCCTTTGGGGAGGGAAGTCTTGCCTGTTCATGAGTTCATTATTATTATCTTTGATAGGGGTTAGACTTCATTTGATATAGTGGTTCCTTCTTGTTTTCTCCTTCCCCCAGGCTGCATCCTAGCATGCCCAGCGTTAGCCTGGCGTGAGCTTTTATGGCATTTATAAATCCCTCCTTACTGAGGGTTTATAATGACAGTGCTGAAAACCACCTTGACTGAAATATGACCATTGCTATTGAATTTGAGGGGGCCTGAGACTGTTCTTTCTAGTCTGTTTCATTTTGACAGAATTTAATATACTAAGGCTTTTCCACTTTCTGCCATAAAACTAGGTTTATAATGTTTTTGGGGTGCTAATTAACATTACCTGTTTTTCTTCAGGTGGATAAGTTGGATGCTTCAGAATCACTGAGAAAAGAGGAAGAACAAGCTACAGAGACACAACCTATTGTTTATGGTAATATTTCTTTTTTAATCTCAAAGAAATACAGTAGATAAATGTCTAATTCTTTAGGGACTCTGCCTTAAAATAGACATACAACAGATTTCTACTTAAGTGCAAAAGGCTTGACGAGTTAGGGAATGATTCTCTGTACCATTGTTTTTGTGTGAAAACAGTTTTAAAGCAGGCATTAACATTCTTCACTAAGATCTTAAACAAAGGAAAATCTCAAAAGCATTGGTTCAAGAACATACCCTAAATTTCCCTATTACCTGGTTGCTGATTGATCACTTGTTCATAAATTCCTAGAAAGAAGTATTGATGAATTTAATTTTCAGAAGAATGAAAGTGAGAGGAAATGCCAGTGCTTTGTTTAGGATGCTTTCCATGAAGAACACATCCTTACTTTTAAGTATAACTGGAACAGAGAACTGGGTAGTTTATGTGAGAGCTTTCCAAGAGAGATAGGATAATCAAATTCTCAAGTAAATATTTAAAGCAATTTAATTTCTTCCTATGCCTGGATATCTGAAATACTTCCCCTTTACATTTCATACGTGGTGAACAAATTAATTTGAACAATGAATTTGAAGGGTATTGGTATATTATAACCAAGTGTCATTGGGAGGGGGGACATAAAAATGATGTGACCATTACATCTCAAGCTGCTGAAGGAAAGGGTGATATACACATCTCTTATGGCATGATCTCCTCTTCCTTGTGCTATTGTTAAAAAAGTCCTTTTAGAATTTAGGGGAGAGAGTAGTTTTGGAAAAACTGGGGAAGGTAAATTTGAAGTGGATAATTAGAATTGGGAGCTAGATGTTTGACTGATGATTCTGTGTCAGTGATTCTGAAGCCATCCTTGGCATAGGAAACACAGTAGGAACATATTTTGGTGGAACCTACAGAGTTTGGTTTGCCTTCAGAGTGTTTAAATGGAAAGGCCTTTACAGGCAATTGAAAATGGAGTTGGAATTTAAAGATAGATGTGTCTTGGGGTTACAGCTGATTTTTATAAATTGCTGGTTTCTCAAAGAATTACTCACTAAAGAAAACTTTGTAATCCACCAAAAGGAGAGACATGAGGTCACTTGGGTTGGGAGAAATTCTCCTGTAGAATTACGTCCTTGTGGGAGTATGTCTTTTCCAAAAGAACAGTGTTCCATGTGTTCTCTCCCTCCAAGTAAGCCAGGTTCACAACAGGTCATGTTTTCTGTATGTGGTCAGCAACTATTTAACTCTTAAAAACAAAGTGTTAATATAGTTTTTGATAGGTACTTCATATCTAATGCATATTTGAATGTTAACTCTTATTTGCTTTCTGAACACTTGGTCCTTGCTAGAAATGTATTAGGTTTCCTTACCATTTAACTAGGTTTAAATCAGAAATATAAATCTAATTTGAACAGTTCAGTAGTGTTAAAACATGTCAGTTGAAAATTTTAAGTTTTCCTTGTGGTAGTGGTTTCAATGATGCCATTAAATATAATGTGCAAATACCATGTGGTGATAGGCTTGTTGGCAGATGTGTTGCCTGATCTTGTCAAGCATCAGTGTGCCTATTACTTTAAATGATAGGAAGTAATTTATAGCTGTAGCCTCAGCCCTGCCTTGTTGGCTTTTGGAGCAGGACCCTTCTTAGGGTAAGAACCAACCATTGTGACAGTCAGAAGTCCTCCCCACTCCCTTCTTATTTTAAATTGATAGTACTATAATATTAACTATCCCCCCCCCCCCTTTATTTTCTTCTTTAGGTCAGCCCCAGTTGATGCTGACAGCCGGCCCCAGTGTTGCAGTCCCTCCCCAGGCACCTTTTGGTTATGGTTATACCGCACCACCTTATGGGCAGCCACAGCCTGGCTTTGGGTACAGCATGTAAGATGGAAAACTGATGCTGCAGTCGACTGCCTGTTTTCATACTGAACACCATCTCTACCCGCTTCTGTTTCTAACGGGGGGGTTGGGGGGAAACATGTTCTTGTAACCTTTATTTCATGAAGGACTACTTTTTGCTTCTAACTATAAACTTGGATCACCTATGTTAAAACCTTATTTCACATTCCGTATCATCTTAGAATTTATTTTCAAAGGGGAATATTTCAATGTTTTATTCACTTGGGCTTTTTGTCTTCCCCCTTATTCTTTGAAGAACCACTTAATATTCAATTGATTGTGAAGAACCTGATTTGCACTCTGTAGTGTTTAAAGAAAAAAAGAAACTCTAATATCAAATATCTTAAATTTAGTGTATGTAAACAGCTTACAATATGTATTGTCTAAATTCATTTAAGTCTCTTACTCAAAGAAAAGCTGAAGCAAAAATTTTGGTATGTGACCATGCAAGACTGTCAGTGTCAAGACAACACTAATCAGTATAGCCTACATTGGATTTCATTGTTTCTCCAAATTATTTGAAAAGTGCATACAGACAACTTGCCTCATTTTAAAATGAGCATAAAAGGCCCTCTAACCTATGCAGGTTTCCCCATTATGCATATAGAAAATGCTAGTGTGTTTTGCTCACTTCGTGTATAACAGGTGCCCTTATGTTGTGCTGTATCCTGTGCTTTTTCTGTGGGACCAGTTCGTTCAGGAACAAAGAGCCACCATGATTCCAATCTGTATGTATTTACTAATCCTTCCCTGAGGTTTGTGTATGTTGGATATTGTGGTGTTTTAGATCACTGAGTGTACAGAAGAGAGAATTCAAACAAAATATTGCTGTTCTTCAGTTTTGTTTGTGGAATTTGAAATTACTCAAATTGAAAATAAATTACTGGACTGTGGACATAACACATAGAATGGCAGTTTTAATTAAATACCCCAAAAAAGTAAACCAGAGGAGCCACAGTTCCATGTTGGATACTGAAGCAGTAACAGGGGAGGCAGAAAAGAGGACTGAGGATTAGGATACATGAGAATATTGTAGATTATATCATGTGCATTCTGTAGTTAATAAGTAGTCTAAAGAACAGTCGCTATGTTTCAACCATTTCCATCATTTTAACCAAGTGGCAGTTTAGGTTTTTATCCAAGCATTTCATTTAAATGAATAGATCATGGATGTTAAATTATAGTAACTTGAAATAAAAGTATTATTTAAACATGTAGTTAACATACTGTCTAAATTATGGGTAGTTTAAGTTGATTTTTTTTTAACTAGTGTGGATCCAACTCTTTTATTTATGACTTAGAATGTCAAAGTTTTACTATTCCTTAATCCTCAGTAGAATTTACAGATAGCGTCCTGTTTATCCTTGGTATTGTTCTACAATTAAGTCAGGCAAATTACTGTTAAATGCCACACAAAAACTTAGTACCCCTGCCCTCCCACCTTTAATCCGCCCCCCCCCCCCTTATCTTCCTGTAGGAAATTACAGTTTTAGGTATAGAATTCTTTGTGGTGAAACAACTTGCTATTCAGGCCCTGACTATACTTGTGTTCCTGCTGGATCTCTGCCGCTTTTCTTCTTCATTATCAAATCAAAGGGAGAATATTAATGGTTCCTGAGAGAGCTCATTCTTTTCAGAATCAAGACTTGTTCTTCCTAGACCTTTCCCATGCTTTCAAGCAACTGGTTTTTATCAGAGGAGTTTTCTCTCCTTTCCCTAATAGGTACAACTTAAAATACTTTAAAGTAAAGTAAAGGTTTTCTCATAGCATACTTAAGTTTTTATTTTTAACAGAACAAAAAAAGCCTCATTTAAATTCTAAGCTGTGTATTGTGATACTGAGTTACCACTTGAACCATCCATAATCGGATATATAGTAGAAAGAGAAACTGTTTTGTTGTATCACTTAGGTTCAAATTCTGGGCAAGATGAGCTTTGAGCTTGTTTCCTCATCTGTATATTATTTATCACTATTCTATACTTAGAAGATTATACTGAATCACAAAATGCCTAGCCTGGGACTTTGCAATAGAAAGCATACAATAAAGGGTAGAATGAACTGGTAATAAACTGTATTTCAAGCCTAGGATCTTATCTAGCAGTACTGTGAATTTACCAAAGGTGATGTCTAAGAGAAAGAACTAAAAACAGAAAACAAGAGTACTAAAAGTTCTTACCACTCTCTAAATGTAGAGGAGGGAAGACAGGGAGGTAAACATACTTCCAAGTATCTTCCCGGCTGGTATCCAAATATAGGCATAGTACAAAAAAATAATACTTATTGACAACTTTTTCAGTATGGGATTGTTTTCTGTAAATTGATTTAGTCAGTCAATTTAGTAGACATTTTCATTATCAGTGGTTCTCAAATTTTGTCTTAGGATCCTTTTATATTCTAAAATTACTGAAGATCCCAAAGTACTTTACTTTATGTGGGTTATCTATTGATACTTACTGTAATAGAAATTAAAAGTTTAAAGTTATTAACCCACTTAAATATAACAGTAAACTCATTACATGTTAACATAGATAACATTTATGAAGTAACCATATTTTCCAAAACAGTTTAGTGAAAGGAATGACATTGTTTTATTGTTTCTAAAAATTTCTTTAATGTCTGTCTTAATAAATTATACACAGAAGCAGAGAGGAGAATCCAAAAATCTTATCTTTTGATTGAAATATCTGAAGAAAATCTGGCCTCACACAGATATGTTATTGGGAAAGGGGTATTGTAGTTGAAATGTGGAATCTGAAACCATAAAAGTGAACTTTTGGACTGGTATCTTAAAATCCATTGGTCTTTTTTTTTTTTTTTTTAATTTTTATTGAGATTGTTCACATACTATACAATTATCCAGAGATTCAAAGTGTACAGTCAGCTGCCCCTGGTACCCACATACAGATGTGCATCCATCACCACACTTAAGTTTCTAAAAATTGAACAAAAATTTTCATTACTCCAGACAAGAAATAAAGCGAAAGACGAAAAAAGAAAAGGAAACTCGAATCCTCCCATATCCCTAACCAACCCCCCTCAATTGTTGACTCGTAGTATTGGTATAGTACATTTGTTACTGTTTATGAAAGAACGTTGAAATACTACTAACTGTAGTATATAGTTTGCAATAGGTATACATTTTTTCCCTATATGCCCCTCTATTATTAACTTCTAATTGTATTGTCATGCATTTGTTCCGGTTCATGGAAGAGATTTCTAATATTTGTACAGTTCATCATGGACATTGCCCACCATAGGATTCAGTTTTATACATTCCCATCTTTTGAACTCCATCTTTCCTTCTGGTGACATATATGACTCTGAGGTTCCCCTTTCCACTTCATTCACGCACCATTCAGCACTGTTAGTTATTCTCACATCTTGCTACTGGACACCTCTGTTCATTTCCAAACATTTAAGTTCATCCTAGTTGAACATTCTGCTCATACTAAGCAACCACTCCCCATTCTTTAGCCTTGTCCTGTATTTTGGTACCTTACATTTCATGTCTATGAGTTTACATATTATAATTAATTAGTTCCTATTAGTGAGACCCTGCAATATTTGTCCTTATGTGTCTGGCTTATTTCACTTAGTATATTGCCCTCAAGGTTTCTTCATCAACCCATTTTTTTTTTTTTTTTTTGGATGGTTTTGAACAATCAATGGGTCTCTGTAAGTTCACATATTTATGTGTTCACCACCTTCACCACTATCTATATAATGGCATCTACATTTCTTCCACAAGGCAGGAGGGAGAGTCAAAGAAGGTAGAGAGGCAAAAGAAAAAGAAAAAAGAGGGGAAAAAAATGACAGCTAGGAAACAGCAAAAGGAAAGATAACCTTTAAGTAAAGAGTCAGACAACACCACGAATGTCAAATGTCTAACACACCTCCCCTATCGCCCCCCATCTGCATTTACCTTGGTATATCGCTTTGTTACATTAAAGGAAGCATAATACAATGATTCTGTTACAGTCTCTAGTTTACATTGATTGCATCCCTCTCCCAGCGCCTCCCCATTTTTAACACCTTGCAAGGTTGACATTTGCTTGTTCTCCCTCATAAAAGAACATATTTGTACATTTTGTCACAATTGTTGAACACTCTAGATTTCACCGAGTCACACAGTCCCAGGCTTTATCTTTCCTCCTTTCTTCTGGTGTCTCACATGTTCCCAACCTTCCTCTCTCAACCATATTCATAGTTATCTTTGTTCAGTGTCTTTTACCCAAGTATTTGTACACTCATGCACTGGTCTCTGAAAAATATTCATTCACTGAACTATATAGTTCTTCCAAATGTTGACACATCATTATATAATATCAAAACATTTATGAGGACTACTGATCTCATCAGAAAAGTCTTAAGTTTGGGGAAGATAGAAGAGGTGGATACAAGTTTTCCAATATATTATCAATGGTTTTCCTTGAAGTGATGGCTTCATTTTGTTTATTTTTGAGGAAATGTCTGCCGAACACCTAAATCTGAATAATCAGTTTGTCATTTGTTCTTGCAAATAAAAAACGGTGTTCTGTGACTAAAGAAGCTAGATCAACTCACAACTCAGCCACACAAGTACAATTCAAGACAACTGTACCTTGGTTATGGAGAAGTGCTTAGTGTTAAACAGAATATTAAGACTTACATTCAGAGGTCAAACGTTAATGTTTTTTTTTTACTGTGACAGCAAAGAGTACAGTGCCCACTCATACAGGTAGGTGTCACTGCCTTGATTTGTGTGAGGTGCAAACAGTATTGCCCACCACTGTTTTTGTATCACCAGTGCAACTATCAATTAAAAGAAAAAAAAGAGAGAGACAATGTCTTAGTATTATGAAAACAGTTTTGACTTTGTGGATCATCTGAAAATGTTTTGGGGACTCCCTAGGGTTTGCAGACTATAAGAACTATAAGTTTGACTCTTCTAAACTAAACATAAAGTACACATGAACTAGAAAAACATTTTCAGAATCACCAGAATTTGTATGCTATTCATCCTAGTAGATATGATACGATGATTTGCACGACAGGTAATTTTATTACAATTACTTGAGTCAGCCACCCCAGGCCATCCTGCTGGGAATGGACCACCTGAATTTAAGAGCCATCAGTCTCTCTGAGGCAAGCCTCAGAAATTACCTGAGCCAGAAACATTTAGGATTGAGTTCTCTTCAGCTGAATTACATACTGTTGCATCACTCTGGAATCCAGTAAAAACATCCTGTTTAGAAACAGTTGCTACTGTGGCATCATTCACAGTTGCAATTTTCTCCATGCTGTCATATACCAATGTAAACTCTAAACTGGGACCAAAGATTAGAATCTTTATAATTGGCTGCAACAGTAGTTGTCAGTGTTCTGTCCACATACCCCACTGCTGACCTTGGATCTTGAAGTTTTACTGTCATGCTGCTTATGGTGAACATGACTATTAACTGTTGAAGTTAACTGTCAAGAGTTGGAGCCACTTAATGTGGACCTGTTAGCAAAATCCTCTCTGTTTTGAGATATACCGAGTTTAAAAATTGGCAAGATCACCTAAAAGAAAGCTTTCGTAGAAAGCAGCCATTACCAAGAGGTCAGGAAAATATGTGGCTTTTGGGAGCCTAGAACCTTCTACTTCATATTCTAGGCAGCTGGTATAACAGTGATTATTAGTATTGCATCATGGTAAATGTATACAAATAAAAAAAAAATTTTAACTGTCTCGTTCCTTAAATTCTACGTAGAGAAACATTGGGATGCTGGAATGACAAACTATATTCACTTCACAATTTTCTAAATTCCTACCTGTACCCACTCCTGCCTTCATTGTTATGGGAAAGGAGGAAATAAAGAGGTTTTTACTGGCTACGATTTAGAACTGCTGCTGAGAACTTTAGCCAATGTGCGTTAGGGAAAATCAATAGGGAGTACTGCTTATATAGGTTATACCAATGCTATAAAACCTCAGCTTTGAAACATACCGAAAACCTAGAAGGTTAGATTCTAAACCACAAGACTACCATTGTGGGTGGCTACCATGATCTATCAAAGTAGACTATCTGGCATCCAAAGTGACAGCAAGGAAAAAAACTTGACAGTGAATTAAGTGAGAATACCCTTGAACCCCTGATCCTCCAAGGGGGGGACAGTAGAACAGGGTCAGGGAAGGAGAAGAGCCATTGACACACAAAGGTACCCAATTATGACACATGCTTTTTTCCAGCCCTTTTAAACCCAGATTCATCAAGACCTGTTTCGCTTGTCTTAAATATTTTTTGTTTCATCAGTTACCAATTGAACTACTGAGACCATATAACCAATAGTATTTTCTAGCCCAAGGTAGTAACCAAATATGTGATAGAAAAACATAGGAATGGGATTTTATTTTGATCTCAAGAATACTAAAGTTGGGGGAACAAACTAACTTTTATTGTTAGAATTTGACTTGGCATGGAGGGATCATCATACAGAATTCCATTTAGTAAAGTTTTAGGTGACCAGTGACTTTGTCAATTAGGTCTGCTGGTCCTGGCCCAATTCCTAGGACGGTCCGGGAGCCTGGTGCAATCTGAGTACGTCCAGCATCTTGAATTAAACTTACAGTCAGTCCCAGCATTTTGGCATGGGTCAGTAATTCAACCAGGGTTTCTTCATCAGGGGCTTTGACTACCACTTTGGGCTGGCCACAGTATTCCCATTCTTGGAGCAATTCAGGGTTTCTCCTTTGAATTTGCTTGTAGGCAGAAACAGCAGCATGAGAGCACTGAGCAGCCACTTTCCCTTTTCCCATCTTTAAGTCATTTCGAACCACAAGAATCATTTTGTATTCCCCACTCTCTCCTAAGATGCTGGCTTCATCCCCAGTGTCTGTGTCCGCTTTCTTCACTGAGCTTTTGGGGATCATCCCAAAGCGTACGTGGAGGCCCCATCCCAGGCACATGCCACACGCAACGCCGGCAGCCAAGCTGAGTGCACCAGGATGAACCAAGTAATCCATAACCAAGGATTTGAAGAGCATCTTAAGGGAAAGAAAAAAGGTTATCACTATCTAGCAGTGAGAAGTTACAGGCTTCTAAGATAAAACATGTTGACAGTATGTAACTGCAATAAACATTTTAAAACTCGATGCCATCATCGAGAAAAAATAGATTTTGTATCTTGTGCATGTATCTTGCTTACCCCGTGTACCAGAAAAGGTTCAAGCACACAGGTGAAGTAGTCTGTCATTTTGACATGAGCAATATACCTCTGGTTCTGGGATCCAACAAAGTTCTGTTCCTCAGTCTTCCCTAAGTTTTTATGGAGAAAGGAAATGTTCTGTTTTACCAAGATGCCTAAAGCTCTAAAGGAATCAAGAGTAACTGGCCCCTTTTCTAGAATACAGTGCTAATATAATTGTGTCCTTATAATGCAATGGTTCTCTGTGGAAATATTACCAGCCCTCGGAGAAGATTCCAGTTGTCGAAATAGTAAGACTGGGCTGAGGTGCGCTACTAGATGATAAAGAATTGTCTCATTGGATATTAATTTAGGGGAAAACTATTAATACCTGAGACAATACAATGCCATTTTACATATGAAAACAAAACAATCTTTTGACTGGTTTCAATATACACCAAATTTTCCAGAAGTGTAACTACCATATAAAACAAGGGAAGAAAACCTTTCATTATTTTAGAATTTTAGAAAATCCTGTTACCCCAGCAAAGCTGTTCGTGATATTTAAGTCACCAATAAAACTCCTGTATCAGTCTTCATTTGAGGCAGCTGGGTTCACAGTAGTTCAATATACAATACAAGCAACAGACAGTTTCACTCTGTCTTCTAGTGGAATGGTACCCAAGTATTTATATATTGAAAAACTCAGGGCCACCACATTTACAATCAATGTAAGTGACACTTTGGAATTGTGCTGTGCATAATCTATGTGGCCATACATGACAGTCCTGGAAATACATATTTTATCATAAATCACTTATTGTCCTTTATGTTAAAATTAGGACATTAACATTTTAAAAATTATATGATAGGTAGATCATGCAGTATTAACAAATATTTTCATTTTAGGATAGTAAAGGGGATTAAAATGCACCCTTTTTTTTTTTTTTTTTTTTTTTTTTTTTTTTTAGACATGATTTAGATTTTTATTTCTGTTAAACTTGTTCAGACCTTCCAGGTTCAAAAATATGTAAATTGCAAATAAAAATCTACTCTCAAGTGCTATAGTTCCATTCAACTTACTGAGTACCTACTATGCATGTGATAAATGCTAGGTATACAAAGCTAAGCAAAATGTGGTTTCTGCCTGGAAGGAGCTCACAGCCTTTAGGGACAACAGAAGTATTAAAAATAATTACAATTTAATGCTGTTGGCCTTATAATAGGTGTACCTAAAGGGCTATGAAAACATGAAGGGAGGCTCCATTAATTTTGCCTTTGATGCTAGGAAAAGGAAGGCTTCATAGAGGGACATTCAAGCTGGATCAAAAAGAGCGAGTAGGAGTTTACAAGAAAGAAAAATATGTAAAGGAATTCTAGGCTGAGGAAACAGTACATACAAGCCATAGAGCTTTGGGATCCCTCACTGTATTCAGTCAGTGGCTAGATGTCTCATGTGGCTGGTGACTAGGATATGTGAGAGAACTGGCAGAAGATGGGAGCAAAGGGCAAAGAGCTTTGTGATCCTTGCTGAGGACATTGAAGTTGGCTCTAAAGATATAACCAGGCAAGTCAGAGGCAGCATAAAAGACATATAAGCAGTAGAGTAAACATGATCAGAATTGTGTTCTAGGAGAATATTTCAGGAGGATGGATTGGGGGTGGTAGAGTAAAATGCACCCTTTTAAAGTGTACAATTCAGTGGCTTTTAGTATATCCACAGTGTTACGCAACCATCACCATTAACTAATTCCAAAACATTTTCATCATCCCAAAAGTAACCCTGTACCCATTAGCAGTCACTATTTTCTCCTTCCCCTGTAAGCACTAATCTACTTTCTTTTTCTATAGATTTGCCTATTCTGGACTTTCCACAGAAATGTGGCCTTTTGTGTCTGCTTCTTTCATTTAGCATGTTTTCAAGATTTCACTCATATAAGTACTGTTATAGCTTGCTATCAGTACTTCACTGCCCTGGTACATTATGACTCAGTCTCTAATACACCAGAAAAAAACAAAGCTTTTACAAATAGTTCTCTATATAAATCATGGCTATCACCTGATCTCAAATTAGAATTGGGAGACAGAAGGATTTTAAATTACATAAGCCTGGTCAACAGGTCTTCAGTAATTGTTACAGAACAATAATGAATTACACCCGAACTCTGAAACACCTATCAAAAAACCCTCCGCATTTTATAGTATTTCACACTTCCCTTTCTCAAGTTCCAATCCCTTTTGAAACAAAAGAAGTATATGATTGCTACCTTCTGAAATGCCCAAATTCTACAGGCAAAGGAAAAAGGAAGACCAGGAGAATGTGGTGAGGAACGTATTTCCAGAAGAAAAACATGGTCATTATCACTATGCCTAACACTCTGTTCACTTGTTTCAGCACAAAAGCATTTATTGTCTTTGGAAACAGAAGCTGGTTTGAGGTGGGGTCAAGAAACAGAGGCAGTGAAAGAGAACAGAAAGAAAAAGCAATGAATATAAGGGGACATGGAGAAAAGGAAAGTTAAGGGTTTTAAAAAAATTTTTTTCTTTAAGAAGGAAAGATGAGTATATTTAAAGGTTGAGCATATTTAAATGCCAGTGGGATGGAGCCAGAAGAAAGGTAGGTAGACACTTAAGATAAAGAAAGAATAACTAACAATTCAAAGCAGTAGAAGGGAGGGGATCTAAAGCCCTTGGGAAGGAATATGGTCTTGCAAAGGAGAAATGGCACCCTTTCTTCCAATGTGACAGGTAGGTCTGTGGATTTGGAGGCAGTGAGTTCAGGAGAAAGGCTGTACACAAGTTAAGCTGGAGAAGAGAAGAGGAAGACTGACAACAGTTAAGACAAAACATGGTAGGATTCAACTATGTTAAAAACATAGTTTAAGATTAATAATGAAGATTCTGAAGTGGTACCAATTCTCCAGCAGTACTTACATCACATTTATTCTTTAATTGTATATGGCTTCCCTTCTCTATCATCTTCCTGCCCTTAAATCCCTCTGTAAGAAATACAGATTTCATGGTCTGTCTGTCCAACCATTCTTGCTCCCATCCTAAATTCTCTTGCTGGTAACATTGTGTCTTGGTTGCTTACTCCAATGTGAATAAATCCAACTATCTATTTTAACAGGAGGAGAGGATGAATGAATGTAGATGCAGGTCAGTTTGTATGTTTGGAGGCAGGAATTGGGTAGTTCTAGTCTTTTGTCTTCTCTTTTCTCTGTGATGTACTCAGGCTGCTAAGTACTACATTTTACAGATGTGGAAATCTAGGCACAGAGATCTTTTAAGATCCTATTTAGATGAAGCCAAATTGAATCAGGGTGAATCTTAATCCACATGGCTAAAGTCCTAATAAGGAGAGGAAATCTAGACAGAGACACAGGCAAATGAGCAAAAGTAAAAGCCAGAAGCAGCAGCCACATGGTGCAGAGATGCAAGCCAAGGAACCCCAAAGATTGGAGCAAGCCAGCACCAGACTCAGGGAGGACACATGGCTTGATGAGACCTCCATTTTGGACTTCTAGTCTCTAAAACTGAGACAATAAATTCCCATTGTTTAAGCCAGCCCATTGTGTGGTCTTTATCATAATGATCCTGCAAACTACGACATTTTGCCTAGGCCAAACGGGATGATGGTAACTTAGACAACAGTAGTGGCAATGGCAGAGGCAAAACTGTCTGAATTGGTGACTCATTTAAGTCAGGTGTTAAGAGAAAGGGACACCTAGGTTTGAACAAATGGAGGATGGAAGTAGTATTTACTGATAGAGGGAATTCTGGTGAAAAAGCAGGACTGAAAACAAAGATACTGAATTCAGTTTAAAATATATTACATTTTGTTTGACTAAAAGACATCCCAGTAGAGATGTCCAGCTCAAAAGGAAGGCCTGAGCTGGAAATACAGATTACAGAGACCTTAATGTGCAGATGAGGTAAATGAAGCCATGGAAGTACCATGAGGCTACTGGGGAAGTACATCAAGTGAAAAACAGGCTAAAACAGAATCCTTAAGAAACCAACATTTAAGCATCAAAAGAGAATGACATGGAATGGCCAGAGAGGTAAGAGGGTCACATATGGCCTGCACCTAGTTTCAGTCCTCTCACTATACTGTGCTTAAAGAGCACAGTGTAAGGGTTGCATTAACATAGTACTTTATGGCTCCAGATCACCTATGCAGCTAGGAAAAAGTCTGAATTAGAAAAAGTTTTAAAACCCACATTTTAAATACATCTATCATGTATCTACCACATTATGTCTACATATCAGCAGGACTATCCCTGATAATCTAATAACCAGCCTCCAAATTGAATATTCAATTATTTCTAAAAATATAATAATCTCTATGTCAAGAATTGGAAGATTCTTTGCATCAAGTCTTGAGTTGCATAGTACCAAATATCCCATGTATCAGACCTTGAAATTTACCCTAGGGTGTTATCTGGAGAAGGAACTGCATATAGAGGGCCTATTATGTGTGGGAAAACATGAAGATGGTTACATCCATTATCTCATTTACTGTTAAGAGGAAGGTATAATTACTGTAATTTTAAAGATGATCAAAATGAGGATCAGATAGAGAAGTTACTTATCCATAGGTAACATAACTAATAAGCAGAACTCCAGAATATACTAATCTTCAGCCTATATCTGCACTGTACAATACAGTAGCCTCTAGTCACATATCACTACTTAAGCTAAATTAATTAAAACTAAATAAAATTTTAAATTCACTTCTTAGTTGCACTAGTCACTGTTCAAGAATTCAATGGCCAGAAGTGGCTAGTGGCTACCCTATCAGACCTCAAAAGATAGAATATTTCCATCACTGCAGAAAGTGTCACTAGACAGCATTGGTCTATATGCTTTCTTTTCAAAGGATCTACTATGCACCAGGCACTGTTCTGGAATCTGGATACAGAGCACTGAACAAAACAAAGTCCCACTCCTCAAGGAACTATCATTCTAATGGGAAGAGACAAATAATAACTTGTCAGATGAAAAATCTCATTTATCCTCAAATCACCACATTTTGATGACTCCCAAAATCTCTCTTGGGCTCCAAATTTGAATCTCCAACTTCCGCTAGATTTCACCACTTAGAGGTCTATGAAATACTAATCTTACACTGGATTCAGTATCCTCTCCTCCCCCTCAAACTTCCTTTGTCTTTATTCCTGGTTTCTGATACGCCTGGACTCTCCCTCCTTCTGTCATGCATCTGGTCACCAAATCATGTTGAATCTTTCTGCAGAGATTCTATCGCTACACCCAGTCCCCTAATTATCTCTTGCTAAAAGCCTCCAAAATTAACTTCCCTAGCTCTAATCTTTCCACATTTGCTTCACTCTTATCCTACTTCATTCTAGCTCCCCCTGCCATTATAATTGAACTTCTACAAATAAGACCTGATCATGCAATTTCCTGCTTAAAAACCATTGGCTAACTCGGCAGGTGAACTCACTGCCCTCCCCGCTACGTGGGTCCTGACTCCCAGGAGTGTAAATCTCCGTGGCAATGCAGGATATGACTCCTGGGGATGAATCTGGACCCAGCATCGTGGGATTAAGAACATCTTGACCAAACGGGGGATGCGAAATGAAATAAAGTTTCACTGGCTGAGAGATTTCAAATGGAGTCGAGAGGTCACTCTGGTGGACATTCTTATGCACTATATAGATAACACTTTTTAGGTTTTAATATATTGGAATAGCTAGAAGTAAATACCCGAAACTATCAAACTCCAGCCCAGTAGTCTTGACTCTTGAAGACTATTGTGTAACAAAGTAGCTTACAATGGGTGATTGTGATTGTGAAAACCTTGTGGATCACACTCCCTTTATCCAGTGTATGGATGGATGAATAGAAAAATGGGGACAAAAACTAAATGAAAAATAGGGTGGGATGTGGGGGGTGATTAGGGTGCTCCTTTTTATTTTTTATTCTTATTCTTTCTAGTGTAAGGAAAATGTTCAAAAATAGATTGTGGTGATGAATGCCTAACTATATGATGGTACTATGAACAGTTGATTCTATACCATGGATAATCGTATGCTATGTAAATATATCGCAATATAACTGAATGTAAATAAAAAAAACATTGGCTAAACATTTAAAGATTAAAATATAAATCCCTTAGCACTAATTCAAAGTGCTACACAATTGGATTACAACCTACTTTATCCTTCTAACCGCTCTCCTGTTACTATTGTACCATTCAGCCACAACAAATTGCCAAGTTTGTCTTTGCAAGCAGCAATCTTTCCCCGAAATTATTTTCTATTTTTCTCCATTTAAAACATTCTATGCACCCGTAAAGTTCTAGTTAAAAATGACACAACTGTGAAGACTTTACCATCCCCCAGTCAAGACGTATTTCCTCTTCAGAGATACCGTAGCAATTGAGCTAAACACCGCTCCAGACAAAACGTCTGTGAGAAAATTTTCAATTATATTCTTAGAAACCTTTTCTTTCTCCGTAGGCTCGACAGCTTGAAATTCTGAGGGTAATCAATAAAAACTCACCTAAGTGAGTCCTGCTCTGTATTTTCTCATATTCGGGGAGCGCGCATCGATACTGTCTGAATGAAGGCTTTACTTGGGAACTAGAAATCCTGGATACTCCCCTCCCCAAAGTCTTTGATGTCTTTCCTTTGGCCCCCTTTTCCAAAGGAAATCTGACCGGGCAGGATCAAAAGGCTCCAGCGCCCACTGGGCTGGAAACAGTTTACTAAGAAGACGGAGAAGGCGTATGGAATGAAGTGAGAAGAAACATTCCACCTGGAGAGAGAATGAAGAACGATATCTTTCCCTTTCACTTGTGAGGAGCCGACCTACCTGGAATACTTCTCCTCCTCCTCTCTCATATGTACTTCCCTCGTCTTCACTTCTGAGCGGGGCACACGCGTCCCTCAACGAGCTACCTCTTCCGGGGCTCCTTGACAACCAGTTCCGGAGCAAAACCCACGAAGAGACCAGTCATTCTTTCTCTCGTCCCGCCCACAGCCGGAACCGAGCGCCGAACTGAAATCCCGCGACGATCGACAACCTCGGGCGGAACGTTTCTGCTTTGATGGCGGTCTCCCATCCGGGAGGAACCAAACCGGAAGTGACGCGAGCGAGTTCCGGTTGGCCGAAGCCCAGCGGCGGGTGTGAGTCTATCAGGAGCCGCTTCCAGGATCCTGAGATCCGAAGAAGCCGGGGTGTGAGCAGGTAGGTAAATGAGCGCGGGGAATGGCAACTAAAGCCTGAGACTGTCCTAAGATCCTGGCTTCTTCCGGATCTCTCCCACTTAAACGGTGCAGATCTAGGGCATCCGTGATTTCGACTTCCAGTAGTGTTTTCGGGTGCTGCTCTTTTTGAATATCTCACCCTGGTGGTAGCCAGTTTATGTGAAGACCTCCGCATAGTTAGCCACGGGGACATTAAACCAAATCATTGGACCCTCTTCTCCCCGGACTGGGAATCTGTTCTGGGCTTTTGTAGAAAGCCCACCTATCCTCCCTCCTGGAATGTGTAGGACCTGGGAGTGAATGGAGAAGGCTCCTTACGGATGATCGAGCTGTTTCTCGGAAACTGTCAGTTTCGTTTCTTGCCCTCCCCAACCAATAGCGCGTGATGCCAAAGGTATCCGCTCCTAAATAAAAAAGCGTGCATGTGCCACCTAAAGTGGCGGTGGTGAAGTAGTGGCCAAGGCGGTCGGGCCTTCGTTTAGTAGAGCCATTGTAGAAGACTTCGGATGTCTCACTACGTTCATGAAAACTAGAGTCTTTTGCCTTTTTCAAAACCCTTATCTCTGTATTTCATTGTAATGGAGGTATTTGCCGTTACCATGTTGATTGACTTAATCTCTAAAATTCTAAGAAACCAGATGTGGTCCTATGTCAGGCTGCTAGATTACTTATTACTTCTCGTAGATTTTACACAATCTTTTGTTTTCCAGCAACTCCATGTAGAAATCTAGTATATAGACTCTGGCCCAAGTTTACCTATGTTGGCAGCATAACTCCTTATCTTTAACTTTGATGTCTTTGAGTTTTCCGTTCAGGCTTGTCAGGGATTTTGTAGACAGATTGCACTGATCATTTGGAGAAGCTTCTACACGTATTTCTAGTGATGTGATGATAGAGAACTTAATATTCCGGCTGCTACAACGTATAATTACATTGTCAGCCTCTGATTTTAGTTGTCCTGTATTCTTAGCATAGATGATAATAAAGAGAAACTAATATTTACTAGGCAGCAGTTTGTGCATTCTAGATTATGTTTTTATTAATTTTTGGAAGAAGGATGGTGATACCCAGACAAATGTGAGAAATTTGTGTAGGTCTGAAATGACTCTAGAGTAGAAATATTTCGTATTTTACTTCTTTGCCTACCTTATTTTAAAACACAGAAGCATTTTTTAATTTGAGTTAAAAAATTTTTTTTCACGCTTGTCTTTGAAATGAGGTGACATGATGTGGAGATGTGGAATTATAAAAGGTAGCTGTTATTAGCTTAACATCTTGCAAATTTGCTTTTGATTTTGTAATTGCCAAGCCTGATTTTATTCTTTTTGTTCAGTTGAGTTATCCAGAGACTGATTATCCAATATTCTCATTTTTTTCATCTTTTCCTTGTATTTGGTTAGAATCACCTTTTAAGACCGCAAAGATCATTTACCTTGAAATCAGAAGACCTGGATTCAAGTTGGCTGCAACACTTACTGAGCTGGCAGTTATCTAATATTCTGAGCTGGTCTGGGTTCTGTTGATCAAAGTACCAGCTCACTTTACTTCATAGAATTGTCACAAGGATTAGGTCAAGTGAGACAATAAATGTGAAATCACTATATAGATGAAATAAGGTGATATTGTCAGTTTCCACTGAGAGGTGGATATGTATCAGTGCAGAGTTCTGCTACTTTGCATAATTTCAAAATCTTATGATTTATATAAATTGTATTATTTTATTTATCTGAAAATATCATCGCACCTCTGAGACGGACTTTGCCCTATTTTTTACAACCAGCCAAGAATAGTTTGATACTGTCAACCATTGAATTACTCACCTTGGTTAATAAGTAGGTGGCTGGAAAATGAGTATAGCATTTGGGAGTTTAAACTGATCTTTCTTGGTCATCATATATTTTTCACTTGAGAATTTTCACGTATAGAAGCAGCTGAAGCTTTTGGTGATTACAGATAGCTAACTAAAGGTCAAGTAGCATTACTTATAGTAAGAAACTTTATCATTTCACTGAAACCAATATTTAGAATTAGAAGGATCCTCTGTGAACATGTGGTCAGACTCTTCTCATTTAACAGAGGGGAAAACTGGACATAGAAACCATCAGTAATTGGCTGGCTTAGGTCATATGGCTTAGAACTTGAACTGAAACTAAGGTCCAAGTATTCTTTCTGTTCTGATAAAGTTGACTCCAGGCTTTGTGATATGGTTTGGTAATGTGTCCTCATTTGCATGAAAATGTTTTCTCTTGTGTATTAAAAGAATATATGTGTGTATGTGCATATATACATATTTTTCTTTTGAGTTGGTTTAGTCCAGTAAATTCTGGGAAAACAAAATCACTGCTTGGCAAGATTTGCAGTGGAATAAGGCAAGAAACAAAAAAGAAAATCAGTTGTATTCTTCAGAATTCAGTTTCATGGTTCATTGCTATCAGGTATTGAGGTGTCTTCTTTCTGGCAAGTGGAAAAGACAGAGGATCTTTATAACTCATGTCTCTTCATGACATGAGTTATAAACTCATTAATGTTAATGAGTAGGAGGAAGCTGTATAAATTGCTTTGCTTCTGCTAAAAACTCTCCCCCAACTCGTTATACTTTTTATATCTAGTTATATTAATTATCTAACTACGGGGTCCTTTTCTTGCTTATTTCATTCTTGGTAAATATCCCCTGTAGGAGAGTTAATTCATTGCTTTGTTGGGAGCCCTTTTTGGTTCCCTTGATTTCACAAAATCTGTTTAGTCTCTTTCCTCTCTTGGACAAAATAGTGCTAGGTTTTCACCCAAGTGCCATTTGTTTGTGTTTCTCCCTTTTTCATATGGAAATAATCTCAAGATTAGAGAATCCTGATAAACCTTAGAAACATACAGGATGAATTGAAATAACTTGTTTAATGTGTTAGCTGACTATCTCCTTCCATAAGACTTGCAATTATTTTAGCGCTAAACTTTAACATACTGTCTCAAACTCCTTATTTTTTCTGGGAAAGCAACTCTATATAGTTTGCCGAAATTAATGTTATGTATTATGTAAACTTATGTTCTTTCCTTTGCCCTACTTTGTTCGTTATTTTCTGTATTGGGAAGATCATTTCAAAATATGCTCCTTGATCTGGAAAAGGTTTTTGAAATTTGAGTAGGAGTTATTTTTCTGTATCAGATAAAAGCTGATACTTAAAGCTTTAGGCATCCTTAAATTAATCAATAGTAACACATTGAATAATCCTGCCCCGGCTTTTCTATTTATATTAGCTAAAGAATTTGTCAGTATTTCAGAAATGCTTTATCTTTTCAATAGTACAGTGTGATGTCTTCCCTTGTTCTTGGAGTTCTTTAATAATAACTTTGGTCTTTATAGAGTATCTGGAAAGACTATGCAGATAATGTTAAAAGTCAGGACTATGAAGTTGCTTTCGTTCAAATTCCAGCTCTACTACTGTGCAACCCTTGGGCTAGTTATTTAACCTCTTGGTAGCTCAGTTTCCTCCATGGCAATGAAGTCAGTACCTTTATAATTAGAATTAAATGAATGGATTTAAATAAAGCATTTAGAAAGTGCCTGGCATGTAGTTAATTGTCATTGTGCTTGGGATTGTTATCATGTGACCTACTGATTTGTTGCAAAGAACTCTTTCCCAAACCTCTTTTGAAAACTTGTCTTTATGTAGCTACATATTTGATTATTGTTTGCACATTATTAATTAAGTCTCAGTAAATAAATACCTCTTGGTATATACATTTCATTTTGTGAATATTTTACAATAATTGTAACCAAATGAAGCGTTCTTAACAAAGTGAGGCATTCTTATAGCCATTCTCTCAACCTTTTTGTATGACTCTTAACAGTCTACATTATTTGTGGAAGCCATAACACAGAATTTGAGAATTGAAACCAACTGTTCTTTCAATGGTGAATGATGTCTTCTAGCACTGATTATACTTGCATGGGAAGATCATTTTGCAGTGACATCTCTTGCCTGATCTATTCATTCTTCCAGTCAGGAATTGTGTCCTAGGCCTTATACCAGATTCTGGGAAAAACAGTGAAAAACAAGATAGGCATATATTCTAGTTGGGGATCCTGATAGAGAAAAAAATAAATTCAGAAATGAACAAATAAATTCACTGTGATAAGTGTTATGAAGGAAACAAAAGTCTGAAAGAGAGTTAGTGTGAGTATGTGCCTGTTTGAGGCTGGAGGACAGTAACATGGAACACAGCAGGATGAAATGAGGTAGGAAAAATAGATAGGGTCCAGGTCCTGTATGGCTTTGCAGGCCATGGAAGTGAGTTTGGATTTGATTTTGAGTGCAATAGGAAGTCATCCTACAGTTTTAAGTAGGGGAATAATCTGATTTATAAAAAAAATTGACATCCTCGTGTGTGAAGGATGGCTTGAAGAGGACAAGAGTAGAAATGTGGAGACAAGTTATGAGTCCATTGCAGTAGTCCAGGTGATAGATGAATATGACCTAGACTAGGAAGGTGGCAAAGAAGTTGGAGATCTGCAAGTGGATACTTAATATACTTGGAATAGGACTCAGTCCTGAATTGGATGTGCGGGGTAACATATAACAATATTGAGTCTTCTAATACATGAACATGGTGTAACTATTAAGGTCTTCTAATTTCTTTTAGCAGTATTTTGTAGTTTTTAGAATAGGTCTTGCACATATTTTGTTAAATTTAATTCAGATTTTCAGATGCTATTGTGAGTGGAATTCTTAAAATTTTTGATTTTCTAATTGCTTATCTCTAGTATATAGATAAAGCATTCATTTTGACCTTTTATCCCATGACTTTGCTAAATTCGCTTACTAGTTCTAGAAATTCTAAGCATTTAAAAATGTTCTTTGCTTTTTTTTTTTTTTGACCCATGAGTTATTTAAAACTGTATGCATTAACTTCTAAATATGTAGGAATTTTATACCCCATATATTTGTTACTAAAGTTTGACCTAATTTCTGGGTTTTCAGACTTGGTGCTGTTTCAGTGGCCCTTGTGGGGTTTAGCTCAGATATAAAGTCACAAATTCAGCCTCCCACCCACATTCAGTCTCCCTACAGCAGTATTGCTATAGGAATCTTGTTTCAGGGTAGCCCCAGCCCTCCCAGTAGCCTGTTGCTCCTGCAAATGTGACCCTAGGAATCCTCCCATTTACATGGTTCCAAACGTCCTTTCTTCCCTGAGGAACAGTTTTCTCGTGGTTCCAGGTACTGCACTGTATGTCCTACAGCCAGTAATCCTTTGCCCCCGGCAGCACGATTTGATTGCTGTCCCACAGCCTTCTGAAGGAGAGTTCCATGAGCTGCCTTCTACATGCAGGGCAAATTCTGGGACAGTGAATCCCTCAGACCACCATGAGAAAGACTGGGCCAGATATATATGTTCCCAGTATGTGCCTGAGGGTTAATGTAGGATTAAAACAAAAACAGACCAAAAAATACCCCAAAATAAAATTTTAGTCCTATACGGTAAAACAACTACTATCAAATTCATAGTAAAGTTCCAAGGAATCATCTGTTTGTCTTTTGAGATCAAAGAGTGCTTGCATTATTGAACTCTCATTCTTTGTTCCCTTTATTCCTTACAAGGATACTTTGGGTTTCGTTTTCCCTTAAGTATTAAAATGCTGCCAGTAATATTCACTATGCACCTTCGTTTCTATCTTAAGAAAATTGGAACCTATTGAATAAATTAGGGTGCAATTTTTTATGTCAGTGATTTCTCAGCATCAAAAATAGTTTCATGATAGGGTTCATAAAATAATAAACTACAGCAGTACAGTAGGGAAAAATGTAAATTATGTTTACATACATTTCAGTAACATTTATTATGTGAGGTCAAGTACAGGAATCTTTTCATAAAAATCAGTCCCTGGATGATATTGACTGGGTTTTAAAACTACAACTTTTGTGTGAGACCAAGGGAGGAGATGTTTATTTGATGCAGGATCTGTATTTTCTGTAGCACTAGATAATTTAATTTGTACGATTGGTTTGTTTGAACAGCATAGGTGCATGGAGTTTTGAATGGGAAGTGGGCTTTGGTGAGTTTGTACAGGCTGGGGTGAAATCCCAATACATCCCAGAGTAATATGTACAGAGAGTATAAGTGTATCTGCGGGTCCCCCTGAGGAACTGGGGATAAATGCGGAAATGTTGGACTTCCCCACTGGGTTATTGCTGATTTTCTTGCAAACGTTGAAGACTGCCAATTTGGTGGGCCGAGCCCTCTATCTGGGGGCTTTCCCTTGTGAGCTTTTTGCTGCAAAGGAAAGGCTCAGCCTACTTATAATTGTCCCTAAGAGTCTCCCCAAGAGAGCCTCTTTGTTGTTCATATGTGGACCCCTCTCTCTCTAAGCCCACTCGGCAGGTGAACTCACTTCCCTTCCCCCTCTGTGGCACATGACTCCCAGGGGTGTGAATCCCCTTGGCAATGTGGGAAATAACTCCTGGGAATAAGCCTAGACCCAGCACTGTGGGACTGAGAAAGTCTTTACCAAAAGGAAGAAGAGAGATTAAACAAAATAAGGTTTCAGTGGCTGAGAGATTTCAAATGGAGTCAAGAGGTCACTCTGGAGGGTATTCTTATGTGCTATATAGATATTACTTTTTAGTTTTTGGTGTGTTGGAATGGCTAGAGGGAAATACCTGAGGCTGTTGAACTGCAACCCAGTGACCTTGATTCTTGAAGACGATCGTGTAACTATGTAGCTTGCACAGTGTGGCTGTGATTGTGAAAACCTTGTGGCTTGCACTCCCTTTATGTAGTGTTTGGACAGATGAGTGGAGAAATGGGGACAAAAATTAGTTGAAGAATAGGGTGGGATGGAGGGGATGGAAAGTTTTGGGTATTTTTTGCTTTTACTTTTATTTTGGAGTAAGGAAAATGTTCAAAAATTGATTCTGGTGATTGCACTGGTATGATGGTGCTGTGAATAATTGTACACTATGGATGACTGTAGGGTGTGTGAATATATCTCAGTAAAACTGGATTGGACGTATTTTGTGAGACATTACTGGTCTCACAAAGGGGAAAGGAAGTATATCAAACTATATGATAGACCTATAGAGATTGGATGGTCCAGGAGTTAGTGAGGCAATGAGGCATGGCCATAACAGTGGGGATCCTGAGTAGTAGGAAACACTTGCATACCCCAGATTAGACACATGAACAGAAAGGATCAGGGAGGCCCCTATGCTTTGGCCTGTATAGGTAAGCCCCGAAGGAGAGCATTTGCACAGGTCAATCTGTAGATTAAGAAAGATTTTTTTTGTTTTTCCTACTTTCTTTCTTTTTTTCTGTTAGTCCCTGACCATCAAAGAAAGCTTTGTCATAACACTAGCTGGATACATGCTTAAGGAACAGATGCCTCAGGGTCTAAATTCCAGCAGTAAACATTAAAATATCAAAATGTCCAGGTTTCAACAAAAGATTTCCAAATGTACAAAGAAACAGGAAACAATGGCTCTGGCAAAGGAGAAGATTAAAGCATTAGAAACCACCAATGAGGAGGACCAGACCTGGGACATACTAGACAAAGACTTTTAAAAAATGGTCCTAAGTAAACTCAAAGAGCTAAAGGAAACATGGACAAAGAACTATAGGAAATCAGGAAAACAATAGACGAACGCAAAGAGAATATCGATAGAGAGATAGAAACTAAGAAAACGAACCAAACAGAACTGAAGACCATATAGTAACAAAAATTTAAAATGTCCTCTGTGAATTCAATAGCAAATTGGAGTGGGCAAAAGAGACTCAGAGAACTTGAAGATAAGACAATTGAAATCATTCAGTCTGAGAAGCAGAAAGAAGAAAGAATGAAAAAAGTGAACAGAGCCTGTGGAACCTATGGGACACCATCAAGCATACCAGTATACACATAGTGGGATTCACTAAAGGAGAAGAAAGAGAGAAGGGGCAGAGAGAATGTTCAAAGAAGCACTGTCTGAAAATTTCCCAAAGTTAATGAAAGACATGAATATATACATCCAAGATGCTCAGTGAACTCCAAACAGGATAAACCCATATAGACCACAATATGTTATAATGAAACTGTCAAATACCAAATATTAAAAGAGAATTCAGAAAGCTACAAGAGAAAAGCAATGTGTCACATACAAGGGAACTTCAATAAAATTAAGGGCCGTTTTCCATTGAATACCTTGGAGGCAAGAAGGCAGTGGGATGACATATTTAAAGTGCTGAGAGTAAAAAATATTACCACCAAGAATTTTATGTCCAGCAAAACTGTCTTTCAGCAATGAGGGAGAGATTAAGACATTCCCAGTAAACAAAAGCTGAGGTACTTCATCACCCCTAGACTGACCTCACAAGAGATGCTAAAGAGAGTTCTGCAGGTTGAAAGGAAAGGACAGTAGATTGAAGCCACATGAAGAATAAAGATCTCCAGACTTGGAGCATGGAATGGAAGCTGAAACCAATGTAGCTTTGCCTTGTGAAGCTTATAGTCCAGGAAGAGCCTGACATTCAACAAATAAATACCATAAGAATTTTATGACCTACAATGCTGTGAAGGTACTGGCAGACATGAAGGAAAAAGCAGAAAAAAACATGGCAAAGTTAAGGAACCAGAAGGAAGCTATGTGGCTGCAGCATGGTAAGAATGTGGAAGAATATTTCTAAATGAATCAAAGGGATTTTCTCCTTTTACTTTTTCTCACTTAATGCAGCCATAGGATGTTTTGGGGGAGATTGAGTGTTTCTGATTGTGCCCATTTGAAAATAGGCAGGCTCATTTTCAGACTGGGTAGGGTTGGTGTTGTCACCTTCAATTCATTCAGCCTCTTATTTCTTTGGTGTTGAGGCCCTGAGGATCAGTAACCTGGTTATGAAACAGCTCTCAAGACAATTAAAATACTGAAAGAACATGTGAATGAAGAAGTTCTGTTTATGTATGTCATTTACATACAGCTCATTGATTTTCCTTCCGTTGCTTTTCCAAAAAGTATCTTAGAAAGATAGAATGTTCTAGTAAGCGCTGATGTTAGTATTAATGCTTTATCCAACACCCACGGGTTTTCAGAAAAGTAAGATTGCCTATAGACTGTATTATTGATTTATTCTGCCTAACTGAATCAGTTGAATCTCTTGGTTATGAGCGAAAGAAAACCCAACTCAAGTGGCTTAAGGAAAGAGGGAATCTGTTGTCTTGTGTTGCTGGAAAGTCCAGGGGGTAGGACTAAGCATGAGGCACAATCTTAATGCAGGGGTCAAGCAATATTATTAGTACTCAGCACAGTTCTGTTCTTCCAGTATGTTGACTTTCTTCAGAGACAGTATCTCCTTTCAAAGTCAGAGGGCAACTGCTATAGCTCAGCCTTAAATCTTGCAGTGAAAAGGGAGCTAAAGACCATCAGGGCTCAAGCTGGAAGCTTGGAAGAAGGAACAAACCCACGCAAACCACATGTGGATTGAGAGTGGGGGAGGTGTGGGCTGCACAAAAAATCCAAAATTTTGGACTTTTTTATAGAGGAAGGGTGTATAGGTCTAAATGTCCCTCCCAAGAAACTTACTACACCTCAAACCTAACTTTTTTTTAAATTAAATTCAGTTTTACTGAGATATATTTACATACCACACAATCATCCATGGTGTACAATCAACTGTTCACAGTACCATCATATTTTTGAACATTTTCCTTACACCAGAACGAATCAGAAACAGAATAAAAAATAAAAGTAAAAAAGAACACCCAAATCACCCCCCCATCCCACCCTATTTTTCATTCAGTTTTTGTCCCCCATTTTTCTACCCATCCATCCATACACTGGATAAAGGGAGTGTGATCCACAAGGTTTTCACAATCACACTGTCACCCCTTATAAGCTACATGGTTATGCAATTGTCTTCAAGAGTCAAGGCTACTGGGTTGCAGTTTGATAGTTTCAGGTGTTTACCTCTAGCTATTCCAATACATTAGACGGGGAGGGCAGTGAACTCACCCGCCAAGTTAGTTTAGCTAGAGAGAGGGGACCACATCTGAGTAACAAAGAGGCACTCAAAGGGAGACTCTTAGGCACACTTACAAGCAGGTTTAGGCACTCCTTTGCAGCAACGAACTTCATAAGGGCAAACCCCAAGATAGAGGGCTCGGCATACCAAGCCATCGGTTCTCAGTGTTTGTGACAACACCAGCAACAATCCAGGTGAGGAAGTCCAACACTTCCACATTTTCCCCCAGCTCCTCAGGGGGGCCCTGCATATATGTTTTTATTCTCTGCCCAAATTACTTTGGGATGTGTCACTATTTCACTCTAACCTATACAAACCTACCATATCTCACTTCCTATTGAAAGTTCCGTGTAGTTGTGGTGTTTGAACAAACTGACTGTAGAAGTAATATTGTTTAGAAAATATAAACCTCTCTTCCCTTGGTCTCACATGGAAGTTGAAGTTTTAAAACACAGTCAGTTTCAACCTTTACCTTAGCCCAATTTGCCCTAGTCTTAACCAGATCTGCTTTATTCATATCTAATTGAACTCGGTGCTCTTTTTCAGCTTTTTTTTTTTTTTTAACAGTTGCTGTATGCGCTAATACTGACATTCATGTCTGCCAAGTTCTAGCTCTGAGTTTCAGTCAAACCTAACTTCTGATAAAATCCATTTATGTGACTTGAGAAGAGAAGATCACAGAATGATAGTGCTGGAAAGCCATCAGAGAAGTAATCTGGTTTGCTCTTCTTTTGACAAGGTCACATCCAGATCTTTCCAGGCAGATGAAAATGTATACATGCTTCCAGTGAAAGAAACAAGTCTGGGCCTGGATATCTAATGATTCTAACTTCACCCCTTCTTCACCCCACTCTTGAGGCCTTTATTGGATGAAGAAACCAATTCTGTTTTCATTTTCTCCTATATTAATCTTGCTCTCGAATGTTTTTATTTTTTTTAATCATCATTTTATTGAGATATATTCACATACCACACAGTCATACAAAACAAATCGTACTTTCGATTGTTTACAGTACCATTACATAGTTGTACATTCATCACCTAAATCAATCCCTGACACCTTCATTAGCACACACACAAAAATAACAAGAATAATAATTAGAGTGAAAAAGAGCAATTGAAGTAAAAAAGAACACTGGGTACCTTTGTCTGTTTGTTTCCTTCCCCTATTTTTCTACACATCCATCCATAAACTAGACAAAGTGGAGTGTGGTCCTTATGGCTTTCCCAATCCCATTGTCACCCCTCATAAGCTACATTTTTATACAACTGTCTTCGAGATTCATGGGTTCTGGGTTGTAGTTTGATAGTTTCAGGTATCCACCACCAGCTACCCCAATTCTTTAGAACCTAAAAAGGGTTGTCTAAAGTGTGCATAAGAGTGCCCTCCAGAGTGACCTCTCGGCTCGTTTTGGAATCTCTCTGCCACTGAAGCTTATTTCATTTCCTTTCACATCCCCCTTTTGGTCAAGAAGATGTTCTCCATCCCACGATGCCGGGTCTACATTCCTCCCTGGGAGTCATATTCCACGTTGCCAGGGAGATTCACTCCCCTGGGTGTCTGATCCCACGTAGGGGGGAGGGCAGTGATTTCACCTTTCAAGTTGGCTTAGCCAGAGAGAGAGGGCCACATTTGAGCAACAAAGAGGCATTCAGGAGGAGACTCTTAGGCACAAATATAGGGAGGCCTAGCTTCTCCTTTGCAGCAACCGTCTTCCCAAGGGTAAAACTTATGGAAGAGGGCTCAACCCATCAAACCACCAGTCCCCTATGTCTGTGGTCATGTTAGCAACCATGGAGGTGGGGTAGGCGAATACCCCTGCATTCTCCACAGGCTCCTCAAGGGGGCACTACATCTTTTTTTTTTTTTCCTTGTTTTTCTTTTTTTTTTTTCTTTTTTTAACTTTCCCTTCTTTTTTAAATCAACTGTATGAAAAAAAAAGTTAAAAAGAAAACAAACATACAATGAAAGAAATTTCAAAGAGACCATAACAAGGGAGTAAGAAAAAGACAACTAACCTAACTGCTTAACTTCCAACATGTTCCTACTTTACCCAAAGAAAGTTACATAATATAGCAACATTTCTGTGAACTTGTTCCTACTATATCCATCAGAAATTAACAGATCATAGTCATTTCTGGGCATCCCCAGAACGTTAAATAGCTTATCTGTTCTTCTTGGATTATTGTTCCCCCTTCCTTAATTGCTCTCTACTGCTAGTTCCCCTACATTCTACATTATAAACCATTTGTTTTACATTTTTCAAAGTTCACATTAGTGGTAGCATATAATATTTCTCTTTTTGTGCCTGGCTTATTTCGCTCAGCATTATGTCTTCAAGGTTCATCCATGTTGTCATATGTTTCACGAGGTCGTTCCTTCTTACTGCCGCGTAGTATTCCATCGTGTGTATATACCACATTTTATTTATCCACTCATCTGTTGAAGGACATTTGGGTTGTTTCCATCTCTTGGCAATTGTGAATAATGCTGCTATGAACATTGGCGTGCAGATATCTGTTCGTGTCACTGCTTTCCGATCTTCCGGGTATATACCGAGAAGTGCAATCGCTGGATCGAATGGTAGCTCTATATCTAGTTTTCTAAGGAACTGCCAGACTGACTTCCAGAGTGGCTGAACCATTATACAGTCCCACCAACAATGAATAAGAGTTCCAATTTCTCCACATCCCCTCCAGCATTTGTAGTTTCCTGTTTGTTTAATGGCAGCCATTCTAACCGGTGTTAGATGGTATCTCATTGTGGTCTTATTTGCATCTCTCTAATAGCTAGTGAAGCTGAACATTTTTTCATGTGTTTCTTGGCCATTTGTATTTCCTCTTCAGAGAACTGTCTTTTCATATCTTTTGCCCATTTTATAATTGGGCTGTCTGTACTATTGTCATTGAGTTGTAGGATTTCTTTGTATATGCAAGATATCAGTCTTTTGTCAGATACATGGTTTCCAAAAATTTTTTCCCATTGAGTTGGCTGCCTCTTTACCTTTTTGAGAAATTCCTTTGAGGTGCAGAAACTTCTAAGCTTGAGGAGTTCCCATTTATCTATTTTCTCTTTTGTTGCTTGTGCTTTGGGTGTAAAGTCTAGGAAGTGGCCGCCTAATACAAGGTCTTGAAGATGTTTTCCTACATTATCTTCTAGGAGTTTTATGGTACTTTCTTTTATATTGAGATCTTTGGTCCATTTTGAGTTAATTTTTGTGTAGGGGGTGAGGTAGGGGTCCTCTTTCATTCTTTTGGATATGGATATCCAACTCTCCCAGCCCCATTTGTTGAAAAGACCATTATGACTCAGTTCAGTGACTTTGGGGGCCTTATCAAAGATCAGTCGGCCATAGATCTGAGGGTCTATCTCCGAATTCTCAATTCGATTCCATTGATCTATATGTCTGTCTTTGTGCCAGTACCATGCTGTTTTGGCAACTGTGGCTTTATAATAAGCTTCAAAGTCAGGGAGTGTAAGTCCTCCCACTTCGTTTTTCTTTTTTAGAGTGTCTTTAGCAATTCGAGGCATCTTCCCTTTCCAAATAAATTTGATAACTAGCTTTTCCAAGTCTGCAAAGTAGGTTGTTGGAATTTTGATTGGGATTGCATTGAATCTGTAGATGAGTTTGGGTAGAATTGACATCTTAATGACATTTAGCCTTCCTGTCCATGAACATGGAATATTTTTCCATCTTTTAAGGTCCCCTTCTATTTCTTTTAGTAGAGTTATGTAGTTTTCTTTGTATAGGTCTTTTACATCTTTGGTTAAGTTTATTCCTAGGTACTTGATTTTTTTAGTGGCTATTGAAAATTGTATCTTTTTCTTGAGTGTCTCTTCAGTTTGTTCATTTCTAGCATATAGAAACATTACTGACTTATGTGCATTAATCTTGTATCCCGCTACTTTGCTAAATTTGTTTATTAGCTCTAGTAGGTGTATCGTTGATTTCTCAGGGTTTTCTAGATATAAGATCATATCATCTGCAAACAATGACAGTTTTACTTCTTCTTTTCCAGTTTGGATGCCTTTTATTTCTTTGTCTTGCCGGATTGCCCTGGCTAGCACTTCCAGCACAATGTTGAATAACAGTGGTGACAGCGGGCATCCTTGTCTTGTTCCTGATCTTAGAGGGAAGGCTTTCAGTCTCTCACCATTGAGTACTATGCTGGCTGTGGGTTTTTCATATATGCTCTTTATCATGTTGAGGAAGTTTCCTTCAATTCCTACCTTTTGAAGTGTTTTTATCAAAAAGGGATGTTGGATTTTGTCAAATGCTTTTTCAGCATCTATTGAGATGATCAATTGATTTTTCCCTTTCGAGTTTTTAATGTGTTGTAATACATTGATTGTTTTTCTGATGTTGAACCATCCTTGCATGCCTGGAATGAACCCCACTTGGTCATGGTGTATGATTTTTTTAATGTGTCTTTGGATTCGATTTGCAAGTATTTTGTTGAGGATTTTTGCATCTATATTCATTAGGGAGATTGGCCGGTAGTTTTCCTTTTTTGTAGCATCTTTGCCTGGTTTTGGTATTAGATTGATGTTAGCTTCATAAAATGAGTTAGGTAGTGTTCCATTTTTTTCAATGTTTTGAAAGAGTTTGAGTAAGATTGGTGTCAGTTCTTTCTGGAAAGTTTGGTAGAATTCCCCTGTGAAGCCATCTGGCCCTGGGCATTTATTTGTGGGAAGATTTTTGATGACTGATTGGATCTCTTTGCTTGTGATGGGTTGGTTGAGGTCTTCTATTTCTTCTCTGGTCAGTCTAGGTTGTTCATATGTTTCCAGGAAATTGTCCATTTCTTCTACATTATCCAGTTTGTTGCCATACAGTTGTTCATAATATCCTCTTATAATTTTTTTAATTTCTTCAGGATCTGCAGTTATGTCACCTTTTTCATTCATTATTTTGTTTATATGGGTCTTCTCTCTTTTTGATTTTGTCAGTCTAGCTAGGGGCTTGTCAATCTTGTTGATCTTCTCAAAGAACCAACTTTTGGTGATATTTATCCTCTCTATTGTTTTTTTGTTCTCTATGTCATTTATTTCTGCTTTAATCCTTGTTATTTCTTTTCTTCTACTTGGTTTAGGGTTGGTTTGCTGTTCATTTTCTAGCTTCTTCAGTTGATCCATTAGTTCTTTGATTTTGGCTCTTTCTTCCTTTTTAATATATGCGTTTAGTGCTATAAATTTCCCCCTTAGCACTGCTTTTGCTGCATCCCATAGGTTTTGGTATGTTGTGTTCTCATTTTCATTCGTCTCTATATATTTAGCAATTTCTCTTGCTATTTCTTCTTTAACCCACTGATTGTTTAGGAGTGTGTTGTTTAACCTCCAGGTATTTGTGAATTTTCTAAGTCTCTGATGGTTATTGACTTCTAATTGTATTCCATTGTGGTCAGAGAATGTGCTTTGAATAATTTCAATCTTTTTAAATTTATTGAGGCTTGTTTTATGTCCCAGCATATGATCTATTCTGGAGAAAGTTCCATGAGCACTAGAAAAGTATGTGTATCCTGGTGATTTGGGATGTAATGTCCTGTAGATGTCTGTTAAATCTAATTCATTTATCAGATTGTTTAGGTTTTCAATTTCCTTATTGGTCTTCTGTCTGGTTGATCTATCTATAGGAGAGAGTGATGTGTTGAAGTCTCCCACAATTATTGTGGAAACATCAATTGCTTCCTTTAGTTTTGCCAGTGTTTCTCTCATGTATTTTGTGGCACCTTGATTGGGTGCACAGACATTTACGATTGTTATTTCTTCTTGCTGAATTGCCCCTTTTATTAGTATGTAGTGGCCTTCTTTGTCTCTCAAAACATCCCTGCATTTGAAGTCTATTTTATCTGAGATTAATATTGCTATACCTGCTTTCTTTTGGCTGTAGCTTGCATGAAATATTTTTTTCCATCCTTTCACTTTCAGTTTCTTTGTGTCCCTGTGTCTAAGATGAGTCTCTTGTATGCAACATATTGATGGTTCATTTTTTTTGATCCATTCTGCGAATCTATATCTTTTAATTGGGGAGTTTAATCCATTTACATTCAACGTTATAACCGTGAAGGCATTTCTTGAATCGGCCATGTTATCCTTTGGTTTATGTTTGCCATATTTTTCCCTCTCTCTATTAATATCCTTTATTGTACCCATACTGAATCTCTTTAGTGCTGAACCTTTCTCCAAGTCTCTCTGTCCTTTCTTTGTTTCTCTGTCTGTAGGGCTCCCTTTAGTATCTCCAGTAGGGCAGGTCTCTTGTTAGCAAATTCAGCATTTGTTTGTCTGTGAAAAATTTAAGCTCTCCCTCAAATTTGAAGGAGAGCTTTGCTGGATAAAGTATTCTTGGCTGGAAATTTTTCTCACTCAGAATTTTAAATATATCGTGCCACTGCCTTCTTGCCTCCATGGTGGCTGCTGAGTAGTCACTACTTAGTCTTATGCTGTTTCCTTTGTATGTGGTGAATTGCTTTTCTCTTGCTGCTTTCAGAACTTGCTCCTTCTCTTCTGTGTTTGACAGTGTGATCAGAATATATCTCGGAGTGGGTTTATTTGGATTTATTCTATTTGGAGTTCGCTGAGCATTTATGATTTGTGTATTTATGTTGTTTAGAAGATTTGGGAAGTTTTCCCCAACAATTTCTTTGAATACTCTTCCTAGACCTTTACCCTTTTCTTCCCCTTCTGGGACACCAATGAGTCTTATATTTGGACGTTTCATATTATCTATCATATCCCTGAGGTCCATTTCGATTTTTTCAATTTTTTTTCCCCATTCTTTCTTTTATGCTTTCATTTTCCATTCTGTCATCTTCCAGGTCACTGATTCGTTGTTCAACTTCCTCTAGTCTTGTACTATGAGTGTCCAGAATCTTTTTAATTTGGTCAACAGTTTCTTTAATTTCCATAAGATCATCCATTTTTTTATTTAGTCTTGCAATGTCTTCTTTATGCTCTTCTAGAGTCTTCTTGATTTCCTTTATCTCCCGTACTATGGTCTCATTGTTCATCTTTAGTTCTTTGAGTAGCTGCTCTAGGTGCTGTGTCTCTTCTGGTCTTTTGATTTGGGTGCTTGGGCTTGGGTTATCCATATCGTCTGGTTTTTTCATATGCTTTATAATTTTCTGTTGTTTTTGGCCTCGTGGCATTTGCTGAACTTGATAGGGTTCCTTCAGGCTTTGTAGACCTATTGAAGTCCTTATCTCTAATTTATCAGATCTACAGCTTCGTGGAGTACACTTTCTCTAACTAACCAGCAGGTGACTTCCACGAGCCACCTGTTCTCCACAAGCCAGTTCTCCCCTGCTTAGCCTTTTTGGTGAATGGGGGAGTGAGTCTTGTGGGGCCCAATTGGTGTACCAAGCTTGCGTGTGTAGTTGGTGTTGCCTGCCCTGTATGTGGGGCGTGTTTCTGGGCAGTCGGGGAGGGGGGGTGGCCCTAACAATCAAATCTCCCTGATGATCCTAGAGTTTTAAAGCTGCTGCAATAGTCTAATCCTTCAGTTCAGTCCTGCCACAGTTTGTCTCTGCCACTGACCCACAAGTCCTTGGTATTGGCGTATGGCTCCTGAGACTTTCAAGTAGGCCCCTCTTCCAGGCCTTGCACCCCGGGTCCTCTGTTGAGGGATGACTGTGCTATGTCACAGGTGAGTGCCGTCCCCCCAGGGCAGTTCTGGGCTGCTGGGCTGTGTAGGGAGGCTCCCAGTCTGCTGAAATGATGGCTGCATGGGGCTTTGTTAATTCACACTGCTCCACCTTCCCAACTCTGGGACAATCAGCTGAGGTTGCAGGGAAGGCTAATGTCCACGCCCAGTTTTGTGGTGTGTGCCTGTTATTTGAAGCACTTCCGTCACACTGGGTTGTCTGGGGCAGCTCTGGGCTATGGGGCTGGCGATGGGCAGGAGTGTTTCCTGTCCACCAGGATGTTGGCTGTGAGCGGACACCCCCCTTTTCTTGGGAAGTTGTGGTGTTTAGTGAATTTTCTCAGCCACTGGATTATTGCCTTTTGTCTCAGAGCTCTCTTAGTTCTGCTCTTGACTTGATGTGCCCAAATTGCAATTCTTTGAAGCTTTCTGTATTGGACTTCTTAGAGTAATTGTTTTAGAAAAAGAAAAAAGGATTAAAAAAAAAAAAAAAAAAAAAGGGCCCTCCGCAGAGATCTAATGGGTTATTGAAATGCTAATAGACAAAGCAACCAGGGCCATTAAGGAAAGGTCCACAGGGCAGAGAGATCAGCTTTTCTTCGGGATTTGCATATGCACCTGAAGGCCTGAGCTCCGCCCTTCCCCTTTCTGTGTTCACCAGAACTCCAAAAATCCTCTGCTTTTATTTTGGAGTTTTTCGTGTTGTTTTTTTTTTCTATGCCTGTCTCCTCTCTGCTGGGCTGGCAGCTCTCAGATTCTCTGGTGTCTGGTCTCAGTCTATCTATGGTTGGAGTATGGATCAGTAGAATGAGTTTCCGATAAGGGGTGCCACTGCAGTTCTCCCTTCTCCTTCCCGGAGCTGGCAGCCCCTCCTCCCACAGGACTGAGCCTGGCAGGGAGGGGCGCGGGTCCCCCGGCCGCAAAAACTTACAGATTTCGCTGATCTCAGCAGTTCGACATTTTCATGAGTGTTGTATGAAGTATGCCCAAAGACAGATTGCTCTGTGGTGTCCAGTCCACGCAGTTCCTGGCTTTCTACCTACTTTCCTGGAGGAGTAACTAAAACTTACAGCTCACCAGTCTGCCATCTTGCCCCGCCTCCGCTCTCGAATGTTTTTAAGGCTCCAAATTCCTTCATAATATTTTAGATTCACATTTTGTACTTATGTCTTCCTGCTTCCTTCATATTTTTTCTTGCATCTTAATTTTGTCTTTGTGTCTTGAAAGAGTTCATGAATTTTTGTAGAGTAAATAAAAGCAAATAAAGCGGATGCAATGTATAATATATGTTTGCATTCAATATTTTTCAAAAGTATGTTTTTGCTCCCTTACCTTCTGCAAGTAACTGAACATCTCTGAGCCTCCAGTTCCTTATTTGTAAATTGGGAATAAGAACAGTAAAAGCCTTATATGTTTTTGTGGATTAAAGCAAAAAGAAAACAGAACAAAAAACCTTTCATTCTCTCAAAAAAGGAGTCCCTAAAATGTCTATTAGGTTGTGTTTCCCCCACCCCCATCTGGATTTTTACTTAAAATTTAATCTCATTGAAAATTGTATCTGGGAGAGGAAAGAAGATGGTGGCCTACAGAGGAGTGGCAGTTAGTTAGTCCCCCTGGAACAACTAATAAACCACCAGGAACAACTAGTAAATAATCTGTAACAACTGCTGGGGGACAAACATGACTGTCCACACATCATACACCAACCTGGATTGGGAGGAATGCCTGAAATCGCAGCATAAAATCTGTAAGTAAAGACCTGCGCTGAGAGCCACTAACCCATGGCAGCCCAAACTGCAAAACCTCGCTGTGATAGAGAGCAGCACTCTCTGAACAAGCGAATATACCTCAGTCCAGCTCCAACTGGGGTTTTGATTAACAAATGTGGATTGCTCAATACAAGCTGCAAATCCCCAACAAGCAGATGGAGGCTTTTAGTGACAACTGACCTTAAAGAGCCAGCGGACTTCTCTGTGCTGGGAGGGGGAGCCCAGAGGACTGGGTGCTGTCTCTGGCCGGCAGGTGAAGCTGGGGAGACTGTGGACTGGCCCTGAAGGGGGGCTTTCTGTCCCTTTTTCTCTCTCTCAACCTGGGCGGTTCAGGGGAGAAAGCCACAGCCATTTTCAGTTCACAGCATTCTTACCCAGACAAGGGTGGAGATAACAGAGTCAGAGAGACAAAGAGCCTATTTAAATGGAAATGAAAACTCCCTGGGGAGTCTATTTTCCCTAAGAGGAAGAGCCTGGGGAAAAACAGCCAAAACAGAAACTAAGGACTGAGGGGGCCACACCTCCTTACACCAGTTAGGAGCTACAGGCTGGGGTGCCACCTGCTGGACAGGTTAGGAAAAGCACAGCAGCTTGAGTCCTCACAGGATGTATCAATCTTCTAAGACACACCCTTAAGGAGACCTGATACTGAATATTGCCCCCTTCTGCGATCTGAGCCCATTCTGGTCTGGGAATACCTGATTGGGGTAACCAAGGAAACCAGATGCCTAGAAAATAGAAAACTACAACCTACACTAAGAAAAATGAAGTTATGGCCCAGTCAAAGGAACAAACTTACACTTCAACTGAGATACAAGAATTGAAACAACTAATGCTAAATCAATTCAAAAAGTTTAGGGAAGATATGGCAAAAAAGATGAAGTGTATAATGAAAACACTGGGTGGATATAAGGTACAAATCAAAAGTTTGAAAAAACAGCTGGCAGAATCTATGGTAATGAAAGGCACAACACAAGAGATGAAAGACACAATGGAGACATACAACAGGAGATCTCAAGAGGCAGAAGAAAACAATCAGGAACTGGAGAACAAGACACCTGAAATCCTACACACAAAAGAAAGAACAGATAGGGAAAAGAATGGAAAAATATTACCAACGTCTCAGGGAATTGAATGACAACATGAAATGCATGAATGTATGTATCATGGGTGTCCCAGAAGGAGAAGAGAAGGGAAGAGGGGCAGAAGCAATAACAGAGGAAATAATCAATGAAAATTTCCCATCTCTTATGAAAGACACAAAATGACAGATCCAGGAAGCGTAGCGTATCCCGAACAGGATAGATCTTAACAGGACTATGCCAAGACACTTAATAATCAGATTCTCCAACATCAAAGACAAAGAGAGAATACTGAAAGCAGCAAAAGAAAAGCGATCCGTCGCTTTTGGTAAGACTATGTGCGGATTTCTCATTAGAAACCATGGAGGCAAGAAGGAAGTGGTGTGATATATTTAAGATATTGAAAGAGAAAAACCACCAACCAAGAATCCTATATCTGGCAAAACTGTCCTTTAAAAATGAGGAAGAGATTAAAATATTTTCTGACAAACAGGCAATGACAGAGTTTGTGAACAAGATACCTGCGCTACAGGAAATACTAAAGGGAGCACTATAGACAGATAGGAGAAGACAGAAGTGAGAGGTTTGGAACACAGTCTTGGGTGTAAGTACACTGAACAAAGATGACTGTGAGTATGGTTGAAAGAAGGAGGTTTAGGAGCATGTGGGACACCAGAAGGAAAGAGAAAGATAAAGACTGGCACTGTGTAACTCAGTGAAACCTAGAATGCTCAACAATTGTGATAAAATGTACAAATACGTTTTACATGAGGGAGAACAAATGAATGTCAACATTGCAAGGTGTTAAAAATAGGATAGTATTGGGGGAAACATGCAATCAATGCAAACTAGAGACTATAATTAACAGAAACATTGTATTATGCTTCCTTTAATGTAACAAAGGCAATAGACCAAAGCTAAATGCATATAAGAGGGGGACATAAGGGAGGGGTATGAGACTCTTGGCACTGGTGATGTTGTCTGTCTCTTTTAATTCTTCTTTAGTTTAATGCTCTCTTTCCTTTTGTTGCTTCCTAGCTGTGATGTTTTGTTTTGTTTCCCTTTCTTTTTTGTTTTTCTTTTGTCTCTCTACCTTCTTTGACTCTTCCTCCCTCTTTGTGGAAGAAATCGAGATGTCTTATATAGATAGTGGTGAAGGTGGTGAATACATAAATACGTGACTATACAGGGAACCATCGATTGTTTACTTAGGATGGAATGTATGGGATGTGAACAAAACCATCTTAAAAAAACATGGGTTGATGAAGAAACCTTGAGGACACTATATTGAGTGAAATAAGTCACACACATAAGGACAAATATCGTGGGGTCTCACTGATATGAACTAGTTATAATATGTGAACTCATAGACATAAAATATAAGTTGCCAGAATATAGGACGAGGCTAAAGAATGGGGAGCGGTTGCTTATTATGAGCAGAATGTTCAACTAGGTTGAACTTAAGTGTTTGAAAATGGACAGGTGATGGTAGCACTTTGTGGGAATGACTAATAGTGCTGAATGGTGTGTGAATGTGGTGGAAAGGGGAAGCTCAGATTCACGTATGTCACCAGAAGGAAAGTTGGAGATTAAAAGGGGAGTATATACAACAGTGAATCCTGTGGTGGGCAATGTCCATGATTAACTGTAAAAATATTAGAACTTTCTTTCATGAACTAGAATAAATGTATGGCACTATAACTAGAAGTTAATAATAGAGGGGCAATAGGGAAAAAAGTATACCTATTGCAAACTATATACTAGTTAGTATTTTAACATCCTTTCATCAATAGTAACAAATATACTATACCAATACTATGAGTCAATAATGGAGTGGGGGTTGGTTAGGGGTATGGGAGGATTTAAGTTTCCTTTTTTTTTTTCTTTCTTTTTTTGTCTTTATTTCTTTTCTGGAATAATGAAAATGTTCTAAAAATTAAAAAAAAATTAACTGTGGTGATGGATGCACAGCTGAATGATGGTACCATGGGCAATTGATTGTATACTTTGGATCTTTGGATAGTTGTATGAAATGTGAAGAGTCTCATAGGGGACTGGTGGTTTGATGGGTTGAGCCCTCTACCATAAGTTTTACCCTTGGGAAGACGGTTGCTGCAAAGGAGAGGCTAGGCCTCCCTATATTTGTGCCTAAGAGTCTCCTCCTGAATGCCTCTTTGTTGCTCAGATGTGGCCCTCTCTCTCTGGCTAAGCCAATTCGAAAGGTGAAATCACTGCCCTCCCCCCTACGTGGGATCAGACACCCAGGGGAGTGAATCTCCCTGGCAACGTAGAATATGACTCCCGGGGAGGAATGTAGACCCGGCATCGTGGGACGGAGAACATCTTCTTGACCAAAAGGGGGATGTGAAAGGAAATGAAATAAGCTTCAGTGGCAGAGAGATTCCAAAACGAGCCGAGAGGTCACTCTGGAGGGCACTCTTACGCACACTTTAGACAACCCTTTTTAGGTTCTAAAGAATTGGGGTAGCTGGTGGTGGATACCTGAAACTATCAAACTACAGCCCAGAACCCATGAATCTCGAAGACAGTTGTATAAAAATGTAGCTTATGAGGGGTGACAATGGGATTGGGAAAGCCATAAGGACCACACTCCCCTTTGTCTAGTTTATGGATGGATGAGTAGAAAAATAGGGGAAGGAAACAAACAGACAAAGGTACCCAGTGTTCTTTTTTACTTCAATTGCTCTTTTTCACTCTAATTATTATTCTTGTTATTTTTGTGTGTGTGCTAATGAAGGTGTCAGGGATTGATTTAGGTGATGAATGTACAACTATGTAATGGTACTGTAAACAATCGAAAGTATGATTTGTTTTGTATGACTGTGTGGTATGTGAATATATCTCAATAAAATGATGATTAAAAAAAAAAGAAATGTGAAGAGTCTCAATAAAAAAAAAGTTTAAAAAAATTGTATCTGGAACTGTGGTCTTTTTCAAGGATTATGTGCTGGTTTGTATATTTATGTCCCCCAGAAAAAGCCACCCCAGGCCCCAAAGAGGGTGGAGCACATTCCCAGGGAATTGGGGAGAGCCTGGTCACCACCCCACTGTTCAGAGAGAGTAGAGCCTTTGCCCTGGAGAGGCAGAGTCCAGGTGGCACCCCAATGTCTGAGGAGGGTGGAACTGAAAAGGTGGTCTCCCCAATGTGTGGATATGTTGGAGCACTCATCTGAGCATTTGAAGAGAAAAAGGCTGCCCCGAAAGCCTTTGGAAAGTGTTGGACTCCCACTCTCTCAAGCCCCAAGGATACAATGTCATTCTGTTAATGACTCTCAGATTTTGAAATCTAATGGAGTTGGCCCTGCAGGTTTTAGGAATTGTTTTGGTCCCTTAAACCCTGTTTTCCTTTCAGTTTCTCCTTATGGTGTTGGGAATGTTTACCCAATGACTGTCCCTCCTTTGTATATTGGAAGCAGATAACTTGTTCTAAGTTTCTCAGGGCCAGAGCCAGAGGGAAATTTTGCTTTAGGACGGACCATGCTTATAACTGATTTTGATGGGATCTTGTACTTACCTATTGTTATTGAAATAATTTAAGTTTTTGTGATATTGTGATGGGATGAATGTATTTTGAATTTGAAAGAATGTGTTTTTCTGGTGTCCAGGGGGTGGAATGTGCTGGTTTGCATATTTATGTCCCCCAGAAAAAGCCGTATTCTTTAATGCATTCTTGTGGGAGCAGGATTAGTGTGGACTGGGTTGGAACCTGTTGGTTCAGTATCCATGAAGATACGACTCACCCAGCTGTAGGTGATAACTCTGATTCGATAATTTCCTTGGAGGCGTAGCCCTGCCCATTCAGTTTGGGCCTTGTTTAGTTTACTGGAGTGTTATGTAAGCTCAGACAGAAGGCGCTCATAGCCAGCTGGAGCTGAGAGACATTTTTGAAGATGGCCGTTGGTAGCTGATGCAGACATTTTGGAGAACGCCATTTGGAGTTGCAACCTGGAAGCAAGCAGTCGCCAGCCACAGGCCTTCCCAGCTAATAGAGGTTTTCCAGATGCCAATGGCCTTTCTCCAGTGAAGGTACCCTTTGTTGATGGGCACTTTATGGCCTTAAGACAGTAACTATGTAACCAAATAAACCCCCTTTTATAAAAGCCAATCCATTTCTGGTGCATTAGCAAGCTAGAACAGATTAGAAGCCTGTGGTGAGCTTAATGTATTTTACACTTCTCTAAATTTATGTTGAGAGACATTTTAGGTCAGAAATGTACCCTTATAATCTGATAATCCCTTGTGGGGAGATTTATGGAGTTATTTAAAAATTGTGGTTTTATATATATAACTTAAAATTTGCCATTTTAACCATTTTTATGCATGCAGTTCAGTGGCATTAATTAATTTTACGATGTTGTGCTACCATCACCACTATTCATTATAAAAACTTTTTCATCACCTGCAACAGAAACTCTGTACCTGTTGAGCAATAACTCCCCACTCTCTCCCTCCCCCCAGCCCCTGGTAGCCTCTAGTCTACTTCCTGTCTCTGTAAATTTGCTTATTCTAGATGTTTCATGTAAGTGGAATCATGAAATATTTATCCTTTTGTGTCAGGCTTGTTTCATTTAGCATAATGTTTTCAAGACTTATCCATATTGTGACATGTATCAGAACTTCATTCCTTTTATGGCTGAATAGCGTTATTGTACATATATATATAACATATTTTTTATGCATTCATCTTTGTGCAGACAGTTGGGTTTCCACTTTTTGGCAGTTTTGAGTTGAAAATTTCTTCTTTACTGTGCATTTATGACCTGTAAGAATTACTGTTATTTCCTCAGGGAGAGTGTTTCAGATGGCCTGTGGCCCTATTAAGAAAGGGAGCTTACCAGTATATAAAGTGGTGTATTTCCAACAATGCAATGAAAATTGTGTCTGCAACTTTTCATGAAAAACTAATTGCTTTTAAACATCATGTGTCCTTTAATGAGGGGGACCATATATGCTGACAGGCTGTGTACCTGTGAAATTATTTTCCTCTCAAGAAGTTCCAGATTCAGACGGCACATTTATGGCCATCTTCCTTCAGTGGACAGGCCATTGTGGCAGAGGGGACTCCATGCAGCATGTACTTGGCTTTGCTTTCATGTGGCTGTCCCCCTAGAGCCCCTCCCTGCCATTCTGGTTACCATTCCCGTCCCAACCTTCTAGGCCCTGACTTCTGCTGGTCTCTCAAGGGAAGCGTTAGGATTTTTTAAATGTAAATGTCTTGTGATCCTAGGAAACAGAATTTTCTGAGTATGAACAAACCCATCAGACCCTGACTGCTTCTCATTTTTGTTTTGTATTTTGATTATAATGTTTGTTGTTGTTAGGGAAGTTGTAGTTTTAAAGAAAAATTATATAGAAGATACTGAGTTCATATATTCCGCCCCCATATACACACATTTTTCCCTATTATTAACATGTTGCAGTAATGTGATACTTTTGTTCCAATTGATGAAAAGGTATTATAGTTGTACTAGTATGTATGGTCCATTGTTTACATTAGGGTTCATTGTGTTGTGCAGTTCTATGGTTTTTTTTTAAATTTTTATTCTAATAAAAACATATAATTATATATTCAAATATATAATTTAGTGGTATTAGTTACATTTACAATGTTGTGCTGCCATCACCACCATCCCTTACCAAAACTTTTTCATCACCCCAAACTGAAATTCTATACCAATTAAGCATTAGCTCTCCATTCCTACCCCAACCTCAGACCCCGGTCATCTATGTTCTAGTTTCTAACTCTATGCCTTTGCTTAATCTAATTATTTCATATCAGTGAGTTCATACATTTGTCCTTTTTTATCTTGCTTATTTCACTCAACATGGTGTCTTTAAGGTTCACCCTCTTGTCTCATGTATCAGAACTTCATTCCTTTTTACAATCAAATAATATGCCATTGTATGTATATACCACATTTTGTTTATCTGTTCATCAGTTGATGGACAGTTTGGTTGCTTTCATCTTTTGTCAATTGTTAATAATGGCATTATGATCATCAGTGTGCAAATACCTGCTCAAGTCCCTGCTTTCAGTTCTTTTGGATATGTACCTAGAAGTGGGATTGCTGGGTCATATGGTAATTCTGTACTTAGCTTTCTGAGGAACCATCAAACTCTTTTCCACACTGGTTGCACCATTTTACATTCCCATCAACAAATGAGTGTTCCTATTTCTCCACATCCTCTCCAACACTTGTTATTTTCTGTTTTCCTGTATATTTCTTTACTGCATGCATTTTCATATTGCAACGGTTATGACTTAATCTAGCACCAGCAAACACTGTTAGTTTTATTCATTATCACCTTCATCATTATAAAATGACCCATTCTGTATAGGGAAATTCAGTGCCCAAAAGTTGTCAGTGTCCATTAACAGATGAATGGATAAATAAAATGTGATATATACGTACAATACATAATTATTCTGTCATAAAAAGGAATGAAGTTCTTATACAGGCGACAAACATGGATGAAACTTGAAGACATCATGCTGAGTGAAATAAACCAGACAAAAAAGGAGAAATATTGTATGATTTCACTAATACAAAATAATTGGAATATGCAAATTCATAGGTCAGAAACTAGAATACGGGTTACGGGGGCAGGGAGAGAAGATAAAGAATGGGTAGTTAATGTTTGATTGGTAGAGAGTTTCAGTTTGGGGTGATGGAAAAGTTTTGGTAATAGATATGGATGGTGGTGAGGGTGGCACAACTTTTTAAATGTAATTAACACCACTGAATTATATATTTGACTATGGCGGAAATTTTAGGTTTTATATATGTTACCAGAGTAAAAGTTTGGGAAAACCATAGAATTATGCAATGTAAGCATTGAACTCTAGTGTAAAATATGGACTGTGAGTCATAGTATAATTTTGATAGTATTGTTTCATCGATTATAATAAAGGTACCACGCTAATGCAAAGTGTTAATAATACGGAAAACTTTGTGCTTGGGGAGGTCGGGTAAATGGAAACTCTCTACTGCATAATTTTCCTGTAAACCTACAACTTCTCAGATAGATAGACAGATAGATAGATTGATTGATTTTAAAAAAGAAGTACACAGGGCATTTCCTGGAAAAAAGATAGTGTGGCCATGCAGTTAAGTCCTGTCAGGGCATCTGGATCTTGGTATATATGCCACATTTCAGGGTCTGAGCCTTAGCTTTGTAGCTTAGAAATTTCATTTAGTAGTAAACTAAATTTTACTACTAGCTGAATGGACTCTAGGGAATAGTTACTCGAACCAAATTTGTAGCCAGAATGCCAGTTTGTTATTATACAAAGAGAAATAACTATCCTGTGATCACTATTCCTTTTAATACTAATCAGCATAATCTGTCTTTATGGGCTAATCTACATGGGAAACCATATTGTAACCAATATATTATTTGATGAGTATGAAATCAGAACAAGATTGGCAAAATAATCAAAGGCCTGTGATAGCCATGATGCTAGTGCCTCTAAGACAATGAGATTTATAGGTGAGGTACCTTCTCTGCCTTCTCTGTTTTTGTCTGGTTGATTTTCTCTTTTAACATAAAACCAGCCCCCTTCAATTATTTTGTTGTTTTTTTTCTTCAGACAGTATAGATAATAATTTTATAGTTATGACCTCAGTCTAACAATGCCTCAAAGTTTAACTTGGAAAAGAGACTCATTCCTATCCCTAACTTGATGAGATTTGAACTGAGTCCTCAACTCTTAAATCACTTTTATGGACCACCTTTCAGAAAAATAATCTTAAATTTAGTTTTTTAGATAGGGGATCTTGCCAGCAGTTCCATTGTGCTTCCTAGGAAGACAAGTTACCTGTGGAACTCAGTTTCTTTATCTGTGAATTGTAGGGGTAGGGTTTCTAAGTCCCCTTCTATCATTTTAATTATTTTTACAGAATGTTTATGAACCATTATCCAGTGGAACATCATTTTCCTTTTAAAAGAAAGAATTGTCGGTATGTAAAGGGTATTTAAGGCTGAATGAATAGATGACATATTTATGGAGGGAATGTAAAGAGAAAACAAAAAGGAGCCTAGGGCCAGGCTTCGAAGGACTCCAGATGTAGAACAAGAGTTGCAGTCAAAGGAGTAGCCTGAAAAAAAAGAAGAAAATCAAGAGAGAATGAAAATATTTCAAGAGGGAGTAGTGAGTTTTGTTCAGTGCAGACAGAGGTTCAATTGTCTGTTGGATTTGACAAGATGGAGGACATTGGTGACCTTGACGAAAGCAATTTCTGTTAATTTGTTGAGACATAGTCATAGTGCAGTGGATTGAACAGTGATTTGGAGTTGAAGTACGTAGGCAACTCTTTTGAGAAATATGTCTATGAAGAAGGACTGAGAAATGGGAAGAACATACTGGGTCATGCTTATTTCCTAATGAGAATGGTTTAATAGTGGAGGAAAGATTGATGACATAGAGAGAAATGACTAAAAGAGCAAAGTCCCTGAGACGAGACAAGACAGTAATGCATGTATATTGACATAATGGCCCTTGGTAAGGGGAGGACGTTCACAGATCTAAAGAGGGGAAGAAGGCTAACATGGGTGAAGGTGTAGATATTTTAGTAGATTTAGCTGTAGAAAGATTGGAGAATTCCCTTCTGTTTTCTAGTCACCTGATTCAAAAAAAATAATAAAGTCAATGGCTGACAATAAGAAAGAGAGAGAGAACAAGGAATGAAATTGTTATGAGAGTGAGAAAAGAATTTACCAGTGGGGATGTGCATCAATTTAAGGTTTGCGGTTTCACATCTCAAATAATGCTTGGCACTTACTAGACACTTAATATTTGTTCATGAATAGTGAATTTAAAGTGGCTATGCAGTTGTGTTATTTCTCTGTTCATATACTGAGTTCATATGAAGGGTGAGACAATGTATTCATATTTTACATACAATTCCTTATTTGTTCCTTGCAGATACCCTAAAATTAAAGAAACTGTTTAGGAATATTTAGAAACTTATCCAAGCTAGTAGAGTAGTTATTTTTGAAGCTTGGATTTGAACCTAGATCTGTTAGTCACTTAAAACTGTTTTCCTCTCACTGTTACACTGTCTAATTTTATTAAAACATCTATTTTTATTCTATTATATTGATCTCTTGTGCTCATCTGACTTCCCTTCAAGGCTGAGCCTCTTTAGGAGACAAGGACCTTGTCTTATTCATATTTATCTCCCTAGTGCCCATTAGAGACTCTAGTCACGTTTGTTGAATGAATGACACTGATAGCACAGATAGGGTAGCAGTGGAGCATGTGCTTTGAAGTTGTTTTTCTGGTTAGGAATATTTAGAAACTTATCCAAGCTAGTAGAGTAGTTATTTTTGAAGCTTGGATTTGAACCTAGATCTGTTAGTCACTTAAAACTGTTTTCCTCTCACTGTTACACTGTCTAATTTTATTAAAACATCTATTTTTATTCTATTATATTGATCTCTTGTGCTCATCTGACTTCCCTTCAAGGCTGAGCCTCTTTAGGAGACAAGGACCTTGTCTTATTCATATTTATCTCCCTAGTGCCCATTAGAGACTCTAGTCACGTTTGTTGAATGAATGACACTGATAGCACAGATAGGGTAGCAGTGGAGCATGTGCTTTGAAGTTGTTTTTCTGGTTATAGGCAGATTCCAGGTTTATTGCTTCATATATCTCCTACACCTTTGTTGTATTGCCCTGTATAGTTATACACTCATGCATGTACATACACCCATACACTGTTTCATCCTCACATCATTCCTGTGAAAATGAAAATTATTGTCCTCATTTGTAGATCCAGGAAATCAAGACCTAGAAAAAAGGAGAATTGCTCAATATTGCATAACTTGTTAGTAGCAAATCTAAGATGCTAATTCAGACTTTCTAACTTTCTATCTTATAATCATCTACTTCAGACTGTCTATCTAATTAAAACCTATACTTTATTTATTGGTATATGTATTTGCTTTTTGAGAAATTAAGGCAAAACAAGGGTGTCCACAAATGGAGACCCTCTGTTGGAGTGATATATACTCTTTGTTCAAGTCTTTTTAAATAGTTTTCTACTTATTTTCTTTTATGAGGCATAAATTTCAGAAATAGTGATTAGAATTTGGTGTTTAGTTAAGCAATAAAATAGCACAAACTAAGCTATACGAAGATTGAACCCATGATCATACCATATTCTAATCAGCTAAATACAAGTCTAGCCTGACTCCAGGCACATACTGAGTGTTCACTTAGTCTTTGTTGAATGAATAGCTGAACAAATTTATATAAGCATCTTACAAAGTGATTTCTCGAGTTTTACGTCTTAATAACCCTCTAATGCAAATTTGACTTTGAATCAGAAGTGTTACTCAATCGGCTAATAAAATAGAAAAATTTGAGCCCCTTGGTCACTAGCATAGAGATAATGAAAGATACATAGAGCTGAAAATATACCATTCTTTTCCTATTTATAGTGGGAAATTTTGATACTTCCTGCTGATGACTATTTCTTATTTTCTTCAACAGCTTTATTGAGACTTAATTCACTTACCGTACAATTCCCCCATTTAAAATGCACGATTAAATGGTTTTTAGTATATTCACAGTTATGCAACCATCACCATAGTCAATTTTAGAACATTTTCATCACCCCCCCCAAAAAAATCCAATACCCATTGGCAGCCATTCCCTATTTTCCCCTAACCCCCTAGCCCTAGGAAATCTTTATTCTCTATCTTTATGAATTTGCATATTCTGGACATTTCATTTAAAAAAATGGTATCATATGATATGTGGTCTTTTGGGACTGGCTTCTTTCACTTGGTGTAATGTTTTCAAGGTTCATGTATATTGTAGTACATATCAGAACTGCATTTCTTTTTATTGCCAAATAATATTCCATTGTATGGATAATACCACATTCATCAGTTGGTGGACATGTAGATTGTTTCAACTTTTTGGCTGTTAAAATAAGGCTGCTATGAACATTTGTATATAAGTTTTCATTTCTCTTGGGTATATACCTAGGAGTGGAATTACTAAGTCATGTGGTAACTCTGTGTAACCTTTTGAAGAACTGCCAGGCTTTTCCAAAGCAGCTATACTATTTTACATTCCCACCAGCATTGTGTTTCTTTATATCCTTGTCAATCCTTGTTGTTGTCTCTTTGATTATAATCATCCTAATGTGTGTGAAGTTGTATCTCTTTGTGGTTTTAATTTGCATTTCCTTGGTAGGCATGGTTAGTGATGGCTTAATGAGTCATCTGTTGTGCTTATTGGCCATTGGTACATTTTCATTGGAGAAACGTCTGTTCATATCCTCTGTCCATTTTTCAATTGGATTATTTGTCTTTTTCTTTAACAAATTTTTTTTAATTGAGATTGTTCACAAACCATACAATTATCCAAAGATCCAAAGTGTACAATCAGTTGCCCATGGTACCATCATACAGCTGTGCATCCATCACAACAATTTTTTTTCAATTTTTAGAACATTTTCATTACTCCAGAAAAGAATAAAGGCTAAAAAAGGACTCAAATCCTCCCATACCCCTAACCACCCCCAACCTTCATTAATGATTCGTAGTATTGGCATAGTACATTTGTTACTGTTGATGAAAGGATGTTAAAATATTACAACTGTAGTATATAATTTGGAATAGGTATATATTTTTTCCTATATGCCCCTCTTTTATTAACTTCTATTTATAGTGTCATACATTTGCTCTAGTTCATGAGAGAGATTTCTAGTATTTGTACAGTTAATCACGGACATTGTCTACCACAAGATTCACTGTTTTATACATTCCCATCTTTTAACCTCCAACTTTCCTTCTGGTGACATAGATGACTCTAAGCTTCCCCTTTCCACCACATTCACAGACTATTCAGCACTGTTAGTCGTTCTCACAATGTGCTACTGTCACCTCTGTCTACTTCCAAACATTTAAGTTCACCCTAGTTGAGCATTCAGCTCCTAATAAGCAACTGCTCCCTATTCTTTAGCCTCATCCTATATCCTGGTAACTTATGTTTCACGTCTGTGAGTTTACATATTATAACTGGTTCATATCAGTGAGACCCTGCATTATTTGTCCCTGTGTGTCTGTCTTATTTCGCTCAATATAGTGCCCTCATGGTTTCTTCATCAACCCATTTGTTTTAAGAGAGTTTTGTTCACATACCATACATTCCGTCCTAAGTAAACAATCAGTGGTTCCCTGTATAGTCACATATTTATGTATTCACCACCATCACCACTATCTATATAAGGACATCTCCATTTCTTCCACAAAGAGGGAGGAAGAGTCAAAGAAGGTAGAGAGACAAAAGAAAAAAAAGAAAGAGAAAAAAAATGACAGCTAGGAAGTGACAAAAGGAAAGACAGCATTAAACCAAAGTAGAATAAAGAATCAGACAACATCACCAATGCCAAGAGTCCCATACCCCGGCCCGATGTCCCCACCCCCTTATGCATTTAGCTTTGGTATATTGCCTTTGTTTTTAAAGGAAGCATAATGCAATGTTTCTGTTAAGTATGGTCTCTAGTTTGCACTGATTGTATTTTCCCCCCAATCACACCCTATTTTTAACACCTTACAATGTTGACATTCATTTGTTTTCCCTCATATAAAAACATATTTGTACCTTTTATCACAATCATTGAACACCCTAGGTTTCACTGAGTTGTACAGTCCCAGTCTTTATCTTTCCTCTTTCCTTCTGGTGTCCCACATGTTCCTAACCTTCCTCTTTCAACCATACTCACAGTCATCTTTGTTCAGTGTACTTACATTGCTGTGCTACTGTCTCCCAAAATTGTTTTCCAAACCTCTCACTCCTGTCTTTTCCTTTCTGTCTGTAGTGTTCCCTTTAGTGTTTCCTGTAGAGCAGGTATCTTGTTCACATTTCCGTCATTGTCTGTTTATCAGAGAATATTTTAAGCTCCCTCTCATATTCGAAGGACAGTTTTGCTGGATATAGGATTCTTGGTTGGCGGTTTTTCTCTTTCAGTGTCTTAAATATATCATACCACTTCCTTCTTGCCTCCATGGTTTCTATTGAGAAATCTGCACATAGTCTTATCAAGCTTTCTTTGTTTGTGATGGATCGCTTTTCTCTTGCTGCTTTCAGTATTCTCTCATTATCTTTGATGTTTGATAATCTAATTATTAAGTGTCTTGGCATAGGCCTGTTCAGATCTATTCTGTTTGGGGTACACTGTGCTTCTTGGATCTGTAATTTTATGTTTTTCATAAGAGATGGGAAATTTTCGTTATTTCCTCTATTATTGCTTCTGCCCCTTTTCCCTTCCCTTCTCCTTCTGGGACACCTATGACACTTACATTCCTGCATTTCATGTTGTCATTCAATTCCCTGAGACGTTGGTAATATTTTTCCATTCTTTTCTCTATCTGTTCTTTTGTGTGTAGGCTTTCAGGTATCTGGTTATCCAGTTCCTGAGTGTTTTCTTCTGCCTCTTGAGATCTGCTGTTGTATGTCTCCATTGTGTCTTTCATCTGTTGTGTTGCTCCTTTCATTACCATAGATTCGGCCAGTTGTTTTTTCAAACTTTAAATTTCTGCCTTATGTTCCCCCAGTGTTTTCATTATATGCTTCATCTCTTTTGCCATATGTTCCCTAAACTGTTTGAACTGAACTAGCATTAGTTGTTTCAATTCCGGTATCTCAGTTCAAGCGTAAGTTTATACCTTTGGGTCATAACTTCGCTTTTCTTAGTGTAGGTTGTAGTTTTATGTTGTCTAGGCATCTGGTTTCCTTGGTTACCCCAATCAAATTTTCTCAGACCAGAACCAGCTCAGGTCTTAGAAAGAGGCAATATTCAGTATCACATTTCCTTGAGGGTGTGTCTTAGAAGATTGTTGCACACTGTGAGGCCTCAAGCCACGGTGCTTTTCTGCCCAGCAGGTGGAGCCTGTCTGCCTTCCCCTCCAGACTGGTGTAAAGACATGTGGCCTGTGCTGTTTTCCCCCAGGCTCTGGGATCTGGTTCTTAGTGGAATGCAGGTAGTAGAGCTTGGCACAACCTCTTTCCTCTTGGGGAAGATAGACCCCCTGAGGAGATATCATTTGGATTTGAATAGTCTCTTGACTCTGCTATCTCCATCCTTGTCTGGGTCAGAGGGCTGGGAACTGAAAATGGCTGAGGCTTTCTCCACTGAGCCGAAAAAGGAACAGAAAGCCCCCTTTAGGGCCAGTCCGCGGTCACCCTCAGTTTCACCTATTGGCCAGAGATAGCATCCATTCTTCTGGGCTCCCTCTCCCTCCCAGAGAGGTCCTCTGGGTCTCCAAGGTCATGCTTCAGCAAAAGCCTCTGCCTGCTTCTTCGAGATTCGTAGCTTGTATTGAGTAGTCAACCTTTGTTAATTAAAACCTCAGTTAGAGCTGGGCTGAGGTATATTCACTTGTTCAGAGAGTGCTGTTCTCTTGCACAGCAAAGCTTTGCAGTTCGAGCTGCCATTGGGGAGGGGCTTGCGGCTTGGGTCTGCAGTTTTTACTTACAGATTTTATGCTGTGATCTTGGGCATTCCTCCCAATCCTTGTTGGTGTATGATGTGTGGACAGTCACATTTGTCCCCCAGCAGTTATTCCAGATTATTTACTAGTTGTTCCTGGTTGTTTATTAGTTGTTCCAGGGGGACTAACAAGCTTACGCTTGTCTCTATGCCTCCATCTTTTTCTGCTTGGATTATTTTTTTATTATTAAGTTGTAAGAGTTCTTTAGTCTAGATTCAAGTTCCTTATAAGATACATGATTTGCAAATATTTTCTCCATTCTGTGGGTTGTCTTTTCATATTCTTCAAGGTGTTCTTTGAAGCACAAAAATTTTAATTTTGATCATGATTACTGTCATCAATTATCTTTATATTAAAGTCTGGACAAGTTTTAGTTTTGTATTTAGGACTCAGCATTGAAGCCTTTATTGAAGTGATGCACTTTTTGAGTAGAAAGATTTGCTTTACTAACCCTTGAAGAATTTTATTCACAGTCACAGGCAATCTGGGTTTTTTTTGTAGAATAATTATGTCAGCACAATTTATATGTATTACAGTAATTTAAAGTAAAACACATATTTGTAACATGAAGCATGATACAAATGAAGTGCATTGAGCATATCTTAGATATTTAAAATTTTCATCTTCTATGCCCATGTATTTTTTTCAGTAGAATTGTTTACTAAATAAAACTGCTCCTTGGTCTTGGATCTGTGTGTCACAATTTGTGACATTTTTGGTAATATAATCCTTTTTTCTTGATGATGTTGAAAGGGCTGTAAAAGATTGGAAAAATTTGAGTAGGTAGTATATATGATATTAAATTATGAATTAGGACTTTAAACCTAACAGCTTATCAATATTTTATATTATTAATACTTAATAACCTCTTTTTGTGGGCAAATGGCCTCCAGATTTTAAGCTGGAAAAAGCACTGGAATAACTATTTGGATAGGCTTTAGCTACCTGGCTTTTAGGCTTTTGCTTATTGTATTAGGAATTCTATACAAATTGTTCAAATCTGGGTTATAAAAAAGAAATAAGTATACACATTCTACAAATAACTATTCCTGTATTCCATTTTATTCAGTCACAGGTTCAAAACAGGTGTATGTAATAGATGACTGGATTTTATTTTCCTTTTTTTTTTTTAGCTCCCCAAGAATTATTGCTCTATGAAATGGCAGAGAATGGAAAAAATTGTGACCAGAGACGTGTAGCAATGAACAAGGAGCAACATAATGGAAACTTCACAGGTAAAAGAAAGTATGGAGATTTAGAAGAAAGAGAGCTACTGGTTTAAATGATATACTTTTCAGTGAAATAAAATAGAAGTATGTTACTTGTAATGCTTATTATCTTTTGTTAGATGTCTTCATAGTAAATTAATTTATGGTCAAGTCCTATAAAGTGATTTTTTCACAGTGATAGCAGAAGCAGCGTGACCACAGTCAGCAGTGTTCTAAGTACAAGAATTACTACTTGTTAATCTTATAGTGTATTTAATTGGTTTTGTTTGGTGCTCAGTTTTATTATGCTATTTTCTACCTTTAGAAGTAGATTATAAATTTATTTATTTCACTGTTCCTAAATGTACAATTATCAAAAAGTTTCATCAATATGATTATTACAGATTTCTTTTAAAATTTTAGTTTGAGATGAATGTATATTTTAACCATATTTGGATTTGTGGTGTATTTCAGTATATGTCACGCTTCCTCATGCATTTAACCTGAAAAGTATGGCATTTCTTATTATGTATGATTTAAACAGAAACTTTTCCTTATGAGTTTAAAGGAAAATGAAAGGTTTTTCTTTTCTGCTAATTGTAATAGTTTTCTTTTTAACTTCTAAATTATTTGGCATCTCAAAAGTATTGCATATAATATTCCAGTATGGTAATAATATTACATCATGGAAATTCTCTTCTATTGGGAACTGTGCAAGCTATCTTAAGTAGTAGTTTCTGTTTATTTTAATCACCTCATTGCCTAGCAAAAGACATTTATTAACATTGATCTGACTTGTGAGTTACTTTGATTGTCAATAAATTTTGCATCTTTTCAACTTTAGTCCAATTTAAAGATTGTATATACCATCATTATTTTGATTGAATAGCTCAGAGATAGGGTTAGAGAGGCTTCATTTGGAAGAAGAAAAAAGGTCATTTTGTACATTAGCTGGAAATACGTTGGAATTAAGGAAGCTACAGTCTCTATAGAGTTCATGTTTTTATGTGTTCTCTACTCTTTAGTGCTTTGAAGATGAACAAATCACACAAAATTCATTAAAGATTGTCAGGATTTAGTCATAGGCATTACATGTGTCATAACCTCTTCCCATTGGGGGCTTTTGTACGTTAATTTTTTCTTTCCTTTCTTTCAACAAACACACACATGAATATATTCTCCCCTCCCCTCACCCCAGAATTTTCCCTTATTATTGGCATGTCATACATTTCTATACCATGTTTTTTCTTTCACTACTTTTTAGAGATTGTATGGTAACTGTTTGTGGATGATATACTTTATATGGCTTCATAGTATTCCATTGTATGAGTGTACCATACTTTAATTACTCCTCTGTCTTATTGATAGCATTTAAGTTGTCTATGATCCTTTGTATTACAAACAATGCTGCAGTGATTTAATTTGTACAAAAAATTATTTCACTCATGTAATAGTATATCTGTAAAATTATAGAAATGGAATTATTGGGTTACAGTGTACGTGCATTTGTAATTTTGATGATTGGTGATGATAATAGCTAAACTTGGGCATTTCAAAAGTCTCAGTATCTTCTGAGACCTTTACATATATTAACTCAATTTCTTTCTTACAGTGATCTTAAAAGTAAGTACTATCATTAACCCCATTTTACGGAAGAGAAAACTGAGGTACAGAAAGGTTACATAATTTGCCCAAGGTCACTTGACTGGTAGGTGGCAGCATGGGGAATTGGAACCTAATAGTTTACCTCCACATTTTGAGCTATAAACCACTTTGCTCTATGATATAATGCTAAATATCCCTTCATAGAAGTTGGATAAATTTAGACTTATTGCCAATAATGTACAAGTGTAGAAGCTTGAGTTCTAATAATAATTGCAGAAATAATCTTAAGAGTAGTACAGAAGCAGCCCCGACTTGTCATCTTCTGGCAGTATATAGTTGCATTCCAAATTTGACTGCTGGAATTTCAGTACCATTCCTTTAGGACAAAAGGGTCTCATATCCCACAGTTTAGGAAGTTGGCAAAGGGCAGACATTTTTTGTCTCAGTTGTATTGTAGATAAAACTGATTAAGAAGTGGCAACTATGGTAATCCATCTCCTTTCTAAGGCTCTAAGTATTGCTGAGGCTGGGCTAATTGCCACTACTCAAGGCTCTAATTTAGTTGGGACATGGGTAAAACTCTGTTTTCATCCAGTGTGTATCTAAGCACTAGTATATTGTACCATTCCTCTCCAAGACTGTCTGCAATGATAATCTGCAGTGTTATTACTAATTGAAAGGGAAGAGATAAATATCCAGACTAATTGAATTTATGGGGACACGCCACAATCCTTGGCTCTCTGTTACAAATTTCAGACACTTATAGAGGGTCACTTGTGTTAAATAGGGGTTGCCTCCTCTAGAGAGGAGGGGATCCTTGGGTTTGTATCTGAAATATTTAAACTCCGATGACTCAGACGTGAATCACATTGTTTGTGCTTTTGAGATGTATGTGCAGTCTTTCAAATGTAGAGTGGGGAGGTGGATGAATTTTGAAAGTGACTGGAAAGGGTGAACATATATGTTAGAAATTCTATTTTAACTTGTGCACTATTGCTTTTCAGACCCCTCTTCACTGAATGAGAAGAAGAAGCGGGATCGGGAAGAAAGGCAGAATATTGTTCTGTGGAGACAGCCATTCATTACCTTGCAGTATTTTTCTCTGGAAACCCTAGTAATCTTGAAGGAATGGACCTCAAAGTAAAGAGTCTTCCATTACTTTATTTATTTATTTGTTTGTTTGTTTACTTATTTATAAGTTTTTGTTCTAGTAACATATATATGACCTAAAATTTCCCCTTTTAACCACATTCACATTTAATTCTCTGCTGTTAGTTGTATTTACAATGTTGTGCTTCCATTACCAAAACTTAACAATCAAAATAGAAATTCTGTCCAATTTAAGCATTAACTCCCCCATTCCCTCATGGTATCCTATATCCTATATTCTAGATTCTGACTCTGTAAGTTTGCTTATTCTAATTATTTCATATCACTGAGATCATACCATATTTGTCCTTTTGTGTCTAGCTTATTTCACTCAAATAAGCTAGACATGTCACATAAATCAGAACTTCATACATTTTTACAGCTGAATAGTATTCCATTGTGTGTGTACCACATTTTGTTTATTGATTCATTGGTTCATGGATACTTGAGTTGCTTCCATCTTTTGGCAATTGTGAATAATGCCACTCTGAACATCACTGTGCAAATATCTATTTGAGTCCCTCCTTTTAATTCTGCTGGATATATACTTGATAGTGGGATTGGTGGGTCATATGGCAGTTCTATACTTAGCTTCCTGAGGAACCCGCCAGATTGTCTTCTGCAGGGGCTATACCATTTTACATTCCCACCAGCAGCAAATAAGTGTTCCTGGTTTTATCTTCAGGAGAAAGCAGAATTGTGTTTATTAGGTTACACTGATTCTTTAACAGGACAAGGTTCAGGATATGTGGCACTTTTACTGAGTTTGAGTAATGAAAGAGGACTCTGTCGTGGAAATACATTCTATCTTTAAATTTATTACTTGTAAGCCCTGTTTCAGATACCATAAAGAGCAAGTTGAACTTTTGTACACCTTATCATTTTCTGGCTCGCCCTTTTAAGATATTATATATAATAATATTGTATATTTTTATTATACTTTAGAATTGATAAAATATTTTGTAAGATTTTCAGCTCATTTGATCCTTATAGCAACTCCATAAAGAAAGTCAAACAGGTATATGATTGTTATGATTTTCAGACAAGAAACAAAACAGAATCAAAGTACAATACTTAAGGGGCCCTGACCCAGGTCCTGTGACTTAAAGGCCAATGCTCTTTGCTTTACCCTGTAATACCTCTCCAAATTAGAAGTGGAGGTGTAAACAAGATGGGTCCTTGATTATGAAAATGGCTGTGATGGGGTTTACGATAAGAAATAGGGTTCTGTACCCATGTATCTTCTCTTGACCTCCCTCTGTTCCCTGAAAGGCCATGGTGTTTAAGGACAAAAGGTTAAGAGCTCAGCCTGGAAAGAAATGACTACTATAGCTGAGCTAGAGAATCTAACTGCCTCAATAAGAGATTGTTTTGAGAATGGTAAATCCTGAAAATAAGACTTCAAGTTATTTCTTGATAATTTTTTAAATTTATTTTGAAGATTATGGCATCGTCAGAGCATTGTGGTATCTTTTTTACTTCTGCTTGCCGTGCTTATAACTACGTATTATGTTGAAGGAGCACATCAACAGGTAAGAGGTTCAGCTACTCCATTTCTATTGTTGTACCTTCCCTAATCCCAAACAGTCTCAAAAGGGAATGTTGTGGGTTTCATAGAATTTATTCTCTTTGCATATTCAAACTTGGTTTTGTTTTTTAATTTATCCTGTAACTGGTATCTTAATGTCTTTTATTTTAAGGCCAAACCCTTTTAAAAAATTCTTGTAATGTTTCATGACTGCTCAGCATTAATGTTTGGTGTATGATTCCTGCTCGGCATTAATGTTAGGTACATGATTCCTTTTTAACCTCCAAAGATTTAAATGTAATTTTCCTGGTAATGTGTAGTGTGAATCCTTTAATCTAAGCTGCCAAAGTCTTCATATTTTCTTTACACTCTTTGAGTTATATCCAAACAAATAGGCTTATACTCATCCTAGGTTGAAGGTTAAGTTTAATTTATATAAAAAAGGCACGGTCACTTGCCTGTAGTCTGTAAGTACAACATTACTGAGAGGAAAATAGTAAAACTTTGTTAAAATAACAGGACATTAATGTATTCTAAATCAGATGGTTTTAAAATGTTTTCATATTTTAAAGTAGATTTAATCTCAGTATTTTATTTATAACTTTAAGTGCTTGTCTTTTAAACATTTTAAAGAAATCTATGTGTGTTAAGAGTTCATAGTGAACTGGCTTGCTGACTTTTCTTGACAAAGCTAGAATCTAGAAATAAGCCTGGAATTCTTCCAAGTCCATTGCCCAGTGGACTTCAGCCTCCTTTGAGTTTGCACTTGTTTGAAAATCATTTTCTTCTTACATATAAAAAAATAATTTTATTAAAATAAACAACAGCTCTTTACATTGTGTATTATCATGCTTTTTTGAACAAAGTTTTTGCAACTTTTGAATATCTTTAGATTTTATTCTCCTCATAGTTATCATATTAGTACTTTGCTTTTTCCTAAAATGTCATCTCAATAGTAGGACTTCAGAAGTCCGGGAACAAAATTTTTGTTCCATTTAGATGAACTTTTTGTCCTACTCTGTCATCGTATATTGATAAAGGAATTAGGCCTCTTCAATAGGTTTTTATAATTTTAATGCTTTCCTCATGTTTGAAACATTTATTTTAGTTGGTTTGACTTACTTTGATTGTTAGATTTTAAATACTGCATTACTGTTTAGAAAATTCAGGTTTTATTTTTTCACCTTATTCCTTTTTTTCAGTATGTGCAACGTATAGAGAAACAATTTCTTTTGTATGCCTACTGGATAGGCTTAGGAATTTTGTCTTCTGTTGGACTTGGAACAGGGCTGCACACCTTTCTGCTTTATCTGGTAAGAATAACTTTCTTTCAATAAGCAAAAATTAAAGAGCTATTCTGGGTTTTAATTAGTGCTTTTACTTCAAAAGCTAAAATTCTAAGATTTGTATCTAATTACTTTTTTGTTTTGGAAACATTTGAATCCTCAAATCTGTGCTTTAAGTTTATTTAGAATTCTGTTTTGTTTTTCCTTTTGGGTTTAGGATTTTAAAAAAGAAAGAAAAAAACCCTTAGGTAAATAAGGTTGTTTACTTAATTACTTCAGCCAGGAAATTGTCTTATTTTTCCGGATCTTGAAATTGCTTATGTAATTGTCATTTTAATAGTTAAAGTTATTTAAATAAACAAAATTCCATGTAAGGGGTAGATTGAATTTGGAAGTTTACTCTCTCTTTTAATCATCAACAGAGAAAGTACTTTAGGAATGGGAGTATCTTCCAATTCTCTACCCTCATTCTATCTTCTGGTAACCTATATTCTAGATATTAACTCCATGAGTTTTCTCATTATATTTAGTTTGTATGTTAGTGAAATCATACAATAGTTGTCCTTTTGTGTCTGGCTTATTTCACTCAACATAATGTCCTCAAGGTTCATCTGTGTTGTCGCATGCATCAGGACTTCACTTCTTCTTGTAGCTGAATAATATTCCATCATATATGTTTTTGCCGTGTTCTTCAGTTGATGGGCACTTAGGTTGTTTCCTTCTTCTGGCATTTGTGAATAATGCAACTATGAACATCGATGTTCATAAATGTCTGTTTGCATCCCTGCTTTCAGTTCTTCTGAGTATATATCTAGTAGTGGGATTGCTAATCATATGTAGCAGTTCTGTACTTCGCTTCCTGAGGAACCCCCAAACTATCAACCTCAGTGGCTGTACCATTTTACATTCCCACCAGCAATGAATGAGTGTTCTTGTTTCTCCACATCCTCTCCAACCCTTGTAGTTTTCTGTTTAATAGTGGCCATTCTGGTAGGTGTGAAATGATATCTCATTATGGTTTTGATTTGCATTTCCCTAATAGCTAGTGATGTTGAGCATTTTTTCATGTGCTTTTTAGCCATTTGTATTTCCTCTTTGGAAAAATGTCTATTCAAATCTTTAGCCCATTTTTTAATTGGGTTGTTTTTTTATTGTAGAGTTGTAGGATTTCTTTATATATTCTGGATATTAAACCCTTATCAGATATGTGGTTTCCAAATATTTTCTCCCATTGAGTAGGCTGCCTTTTCACTTTCCTGATAAAGTCTGTTAAGGCACAAAGTTTTTTAATTTTGATAATGTTCCATTTGTCTATTTTTTCTTTTGTTGCTTGTGCTTTGGGTGTGAAGTCTAAGGAACTGTTGCCTAACACAAGTTCCTGAAGATACTTCCCTATGTTTTCTTCTAGGAGTTTTATAGTCCTGGTTCTTATATTTAGGACTTTGATCCATTTTGAGTTAACTTTTATATTTGGTGTGACATAGGAGCCGTCCTTCATTATTTTGCATGTGGAAATCCAATTCTCCCAGCACCATTTGTTGAAGAGATTATATTTCCGTATTAAATGGACATGACAGCCTTGTCAAAAATCAGTTGCCCATAGATAGGAGGGTCTATTTCTGAACTCTCAATTCTATTCCATTGGTCTCTCTATATATCCTTGTACCAGTACCAGGCTGTTTTGACCATAGTAGCTTTATAATAAATTTTAAAGTCTATGAATCCTCCAACTTTGTTCTACATTTTCAAGACAGCATTAGTTATTTGGGATCCCTTACCCTTCCAAATAAATTTGATGATTGGCTTTTCCATTTCTGCAAAGTAAGTGGTTGGAATTTTGATTGGGTTTGCATTGAATCTGTATCTTATTTTGGGTAGAATTAACATCTGAATATTTAGTGTTATAATCCATAAACATGGGATGTCCTTCCATTTATTTAGATCTTCTTTGATTTCTTTTAGCAGTGTTTTGTATTTTTTTGAATACAGGTCCTTTACAGCCTTTGTTAAATTTATTTCCAGATATTTGATTCTTTTAGTTGCTATTGTAAATGGAATTTTTTTCTTGATTTCCTCCTCAGATTGCTCATTACTAGTGTATAGGAACACTACTGATTTTTGCACACTGATCTTGTACCCCACAAGTTCGCTGAATTCATTTTATTAGCTCTAGTAGCTTTGTTGTAAATTTTTTGGGACTTTCTAAATATAGGCTCATGTCTGCAAAGAGTAGAAGTTTTACTTTTTCCTTTCCAATTTGGATGCCTTTTATTTCTTTTTTTTGCCTAATTGTTCTGGCTAGAACTTCCAGTACGATGTTGAATAACAGTGGTGACAGTGGGCATCCTTGTCTTGTTCCAGATCTTAGAGGGAAAGATTTCAGTTTTTCACCATTGAATCTGATGTTAGCTGTGGGTTTTTCTTATATACCCTTTATCACGTTGAGGAATTTTCCTTCTATTTCTATTTTTCTAAGTGTTTTTAATCAAGAAAGGGTGCTGGAATTTGTCAAATGCCTTTTTGGCATCAATTGAGATGATCATGTGATTTTTTTCCCCTTCATTTTGTTAATGTGCTGTATTACATAAATTGATTTTCTTATGTTGAACCACCCGTGCATACCTGTGATAAATCCTACTTGATCATAGTATATTTTGATATATAATCTTTAAATGTATTCCATTTGCTAGTATTTTGTTAAGGATTTCTGTGTCTATATCCAGAAGAGAAACAGGTCTGTGCTTTTCTTTTCTTGTAATATCTTTATCTAGCTATGGTATTAGGGTGATGTTGGCCTCATAGAATGAGTTGGGGAGTGTTCCTCTTCAGTTTTTGGAAGAGTTTGAGCAGGATTAATGTCAGTTCTTCTTGGAATGGTTGGTAGAATTTTGTGAAGCTATCTAGTCCTGGGCTTTTCTTTGTTGGGAGGTTTTTGATGACTGATTCAATCTCTTGTGATTGGTTTATTGAGGTCTTCTGTTTCTTCTAGAATCAATGTAGGATGTGCATGTTTTTCTAGGAAATTGTCCATTTTATCTATCTTGTCTAATTTATTGGCATACAGTTTTCATAGTATCCTTTCATGGTCTTTTTTATTTCTTTGGGGTCAGTAGTAATGTCTCCCCTCTCATTTCTGATTTTGTTTATTTGCATCTTCTCTCTTTTTCTCTTTGTCAATCTAGCTAAGGGTTTGTCAGTTTTATCGATATTCTCAAAGAACCAACTTTTGGTTTTGTTGATTCTATTGCTTTTTTGTTGTTGTTGTTGGTAGTGGTCTCAATTTCATTTATTTCTGCTTTAATCTTTGTTATTTCTTTCCTTCTGCTTGCTTTAGGATTTGTTTGCTGTTCTCTTTCTAGTTCCTCCAGGTGTATAGTTAGGTCTTTGATTTTAGCTCTTTTTTCCTTTTTAATTTAGGCTATAAATTTCCTACTCAGCACTACCTTTGCTGCATCGCATATGTTTTGATATGTTGTGTTCTTGTTTTCATTTGTCTTGAGATGTTTACGGACTTCTCTTGCAATTTCTTCTTTGACCCACTGATTGTTTAAGAGTGTGTTGTTTAAACTCCCTTGTGAGTTTTCCTTTTCCAGTTTCATTCCTTTGTGGTCAGAGAAGATGCTTTGTATAATTTCAGTCTTTTGAAGCTTATTGAGACTTGTTTTGTGACCTAACGTGTTCTGTCCTTGAGAATGATCCATGAGCACTTGAGAAGAATGAATGTTCTGCTGTTTTGGGGTGCAGTGTTCTGTATATGTTATTGTTAGGTCTAATTCATTTATCATATTATTCATGTTCTCTGTTTCCTTATTGATATTCTGTCTAGATGTTCTATCTATTGATGAGAATAGTGTATTGAATTTTCCAACTATTATTGTAGAGATACCTATTACTCCCTTCAGTTTTGCCAGTGTTTGCTTCATGTATTTTGGGGCATTCTGGTTAGAGGCGTAGCTATTTATGATTGTTATTTTTTCCTGGTGGATTGTCCCTTTTATTAAGGGGTTGCCCCTTCTTGGTCTTTAATAACATTTTTGCATTTGAGGTCTATTTTGTCTGATATAAGTGTTGCTACCCCAGCTCTTTTTTAGTTGCTTTTTGTATGGAATGTCTTTTTCCAGCTTTTCACTTTCAACCTATTTGTATACTTGGTTGTAAGGTGAGTCTCTCTTGTAGACAGCATTTAAAAGGATCCGTTCTGCAATCTGTGTCTTTTGATTGGGGAATTTAATCCATTAACATTCCTTGTTATTACTGTAAAGGCAATACTTACTTCAACCATTTTGTCCTTTGGCTTTTAAATGTCGTATCTTATTTTTGTCTCTTTTTACCCTTTTAGTTACCCTTACTGATAATCTTCATTTCTAGACTTTCTTCCAAGCCTCTCTCTCCTGTCTTCTTTTCAGCCTGAAGAACTCCCTTTAGTATTTCTCCTAGGACAGGTCTCTTGTTAACAGATTTTCTCAGCCTCTGTTTATCTGTGAATATTTTAATCTCTCCCTTATTTTTGAAGAACGGTTTTGTGAGATAAAGAATTCTTGGCCTGCAGTTTTTCTCTTTCAGTATCTCAAATATATCATATCACTGCCTTCTCATCGTCCTGGTTTCTGATGAGAAATAAGTACTTAATATTATTAATGTATTATTTTCCTTCATCTCCTTGGATTGATTTAGGAAATTTATTTGAACATCTTTGATTAGTTGTTCCAAATTCTCTCACTTTTTAATTTGTTCCTTTGACTGAACCATACCTTCCTGTTTCTTAGTATGACTTGTAATTTTTTTAATTTTTTGCTGATATCTGAGCATCTGATTACCTTGATGGGTTTATTCTGAAGGTCATTTTCTCTTGTCTAGTATTTTGTTGTTGGTAGGGTTTGCATTAAGGCTCTTCTTTGACACTTGGTTCATTAGTATTTCCCAGCCAAAACAGGGCTAGGGACTCACACAGGGGGTTCAGACCAGTTCCAAAGGGTCCTGGGGAGAGCATCAGGAAAGATGCCAAGGGTGTGCTCTCTTCAAGGGTGTGCTTTCCTAGCCTGCCAGCAAATGGCACTCTTTGGCAACCTATTCCCCACATCCCTAAGAAGACAGAGTGTTTTTAGCCTTCTGCCCTTGGCTCTTCTAACAGCAGCAGTGCCTGTCCTGGATGGGCTAAAGCAGTGGGACCCAGAAGTCTAAATTCTCTAGCTGACAGCTGAATCAGTACTGAGCTGTGTCCCTTGCTGTTCTTGGGGAGAAGGTCTTCTCTGGCCCTCACAGTCTGCAGCAGCCCATCAGGCAGGGACTGGGCTAAACCAAAGCTGCTTCCCTTGAGGGTGGGGGGTGAGCACCAGGAGCTGCTACTGAGTTATTCACAGTTTTTCACTGCAATTTCTCAGTCTTTTTGTTGCACACTTCCCTGGATGCTATGCAGCACTCCCCTGGCCTCCATAGCCCCAGAACAGTTGTTTTGGACAGTTTCTGCTTGTCCACTAGCTGTTTTTGGAAGAGAAGTGAGCCCTGCAACACCCTATTCTGCCATCTTCCCAGAAGTCCCAACCAAGAGGTTTTCTTTCGAACATTCACAAATAAACTGAAATAACAACAGGATCCCGGTATAGGGTGAGGCAAGCAAGATACCTATGACCCAAAATTTAAAGAATACTCACTCTCAGGGTCATGTGAGTGCAGAGTAGATGAGGGAGTGCCTCTTTGAATTTTGCATCCTAGTTGCCTCTCTTGTTTTACTCTAGTCCTGGCCCTTAATATTAAAAACAATTAGATTTTTGAAAATGGTATTTTTGAACATATTTGGAAAAAAATGGGGAAAAACAAGTGAAAGAATGTTACTCAACAGTGCTGATTACCAGATAAAGTTCATCACAGTAAACATTTGCAAACTCTCTGCTACAGTAATTTGTCTCTGCAAGAGGTATATGATAAATATTAAGGAATGAGTATTTGCTTGGTTCAGAAGAGTGCTGAATTTTGAAGGTCTGAAGAATACTTTGGGAATTAATTTATCATATATCATTTCTCCAAATTTATGGGAATTTAAAACTTGGAATTTTAAAATTCTGTTCGGTTTGCTTGCTGGATTTAGCCCAAATAGTGACATAAATCCCAGGGAAGTAATCCATATCAGTGTTTCTCTAATAACTACATTCTTACAAAGATAACACTTTACATACCAGTGGAAGTAGAGGTAGTACAAATAAATATTTATTTAAAAATTTATTTGTATGTATAAATCAATTCTGTTTTTCCAGAAATTAATTAGTTATGTCTCCCCTTCATTAGAGTAAAAGTTTAAGTGGAATATGGTTAATCTTTTCACAAATTTAGAAGGAATTCTTCAAGAGCTCTTTGAAGGAAGGTATGTATCTCTGGGTGCCACTGCACTCAGTTGAAAAGAAATATAAGGAGAGACTTGGCATATGCATTTCTGTATGACCAGATTATCTTTAGTTCTTAGAACTTTTCATTTAGACTTTCCTTCCAGGATTCCCTGGGTGTAACAGAGAGAATAAAGAAGATAGAAGATTTGCCAAAAAGAGAAGTCAGGCAAAAGGAAAGCAAAAGATGTCACAGATCTTTATTTTCCAATGTAGTAGTTGAGATGGAAGGTAGATTGCAAGAAGTTAAATAGTAATAATAATTATAACAAAAACAACTGTTATGATCATCATCATTGTCATCATAGTAATACTAGTGAAGTTAATTCTACTATTTTTCCCCATATTAAGTGTTCCTTTCTTTGGTACTTATATTATGGGAAGATGTTGCATCCCCACCCCATTGAACTCCAGCCATATGATTTGCTTTGACCACTGAAATGTGAGCATAAGTGATAGGTGTTACTTCCTGTCAGTAGCTTCAAGATTTGTCATGCTCTTCCCCCCCACCCTACTTTGATTGTGGCAGGATGGAACCTGAGTTTCTGTGTTGAGCAGATTCCGTTTGCCAGGTTGTGATGAACAGTGTAGAGTAAGAGAGAAATAAACTTTGTTGCTGTAAGATGCTGAGATTTTTCAGGTTGTTTATTGTTGCAGCATGACCTTTTACATGACTGGTAGGTAAGCTAATATTTATTGAATGTTTATTGTGAGGGAGAAATAGATTTTATTGTTTTAAACCACTGATATTTTATCTCGTTTAATCTTCCCAAGAATAATATGAGGTAGTCAATAACCATTAATGTAGAGGATGTGTAGTAAAAAATTTCTTCAATGAAATCCACTTGTGAAATATGGCAAACATAGGAAGAGAAAAATAGGGAACTAGAGGCAAATAAGAGTCAAAAAAGGTTTGAAAATTTGATCTGTATTATTATTTAAGAAGATATTCCAAATAATCTCTGGCTAGATTTTTTAAAAATTAACATGTTCTTGGTGATGGCATAGTATTTGGTTGACAGAGTTATATCCTTACAGATCACCACTTCTTTTGTTTTATATCTAGGAAATGTGATTATGTTTGGGAAGTCCTGATTACACATCCTTTCATTTATAAGTGTATACATAATCTTCACTTAGAGAGGTGTTATGTTAACATAGTCGTGTCCTACTTTTTTTGGCTGATTAGACAGGGCCATCTGCCATATGCTCATTTAATTTCTCAGTCAAGAGAACAAGTAACAATGTTAGAGTAGTCTGTCAGAAATATAGCCCTTCTTGTGACGGTAATTTGCAGCAAAATATGTGAAAGAAAAACTGATTTTAACGAAAGGAAAAGATTTAATTAATTCTTCATTGTGATTCTCTTTACTGGAAGTCACAGCTAATGGAAATCATTTACTGGAAATTGAGTGAACTATAAATGTTTTTTCCATAGTAGGCAGAATTTCCCAATTAGGTTAAAAAAAATTTTGAGAAAGATTCCTGCAATGTGGAAGTTACCTTTTTTGTTTTTCAAAGTATTTACTTAATTATAGGTCATTAAGCAATAAATAGTAGTCCAGAAGTTACTTTATTTTCTTAAATATTAGATACCCATATATCTGACGTTAAAATAGAAATATTCTCTTGGCTTTTAATTTTATCAATAAATAATTATCATTTGTATTTTTTTATATAATTGAAAGTTTGTAACTTGAAATACAGAGGTCCTGGAAGTCCTTATAACTTCTTTAAACATGAGAAGAAATAATATTTGTTTGATCCTTGCTAAAATTAAAAGGCGAAAAATAGTTTCAGCTAGCATCAAATTTTGTGAATTGTTTTGAGAAGAGCAGAAATTTAATAGTTAGCAGAGACCAGATATCTAGCCAAAAAGGAAAAGTTGGATTTGTTTTTTCAGGAACAGTAGTCACCAGGGAAGAGGAGAAGGCAAAAGTGAATGGATTCTTTCTCCCCATGGCTTAAACGGGATTAATTGTACCTCTAGATTGGTTTGTTCCATTAATTTTAATGGACAGCAAATAGGCTTCAGGAAGTCTGTTAATTCCGTGAGACACCCTACATATTGTTTTTGACAATATGCATTTTTCTGGCAAAAATCATCAGATTTCCCAAAGATTCTATGACCCATAAAATGGAGAGAACCATTCTTCCAGAATTTTTTTTCCTAGGTATATTTACTTTTGGCTGCCACTAGGTGGCATTATTTGCAGGTTCTATTCTGGATAAATTTGTATATAGAGGGCAATGTCTCCTAAAAATCAAGCCATCAAATGACTGTTCGTAGTTGGAGGCATATTCTAGTAATTTTGTCTCTGTTTATGCTTATCTTAGACATGCCTGGAAGTGAAAATACCTTTTCTTAATAGTTTCCCACAGTCCGTAATTAGTTGAGCAGTTATCAGCCAGCCTTTTTTTTCCCATTGTGATATACATATGCAGGCAGTAAGTCCCATAGCATGCCTAGTATTATGTATTATGCCAAACTTACTATCTTTAATTCTGTTTGTTATGCAATTAACATCTTTAATTCTCATCATGGGTGGTAATAGAGGATATTCAGAGTTAAACAGCTATGTTGAATGTCTGGTCCAGTATTACCTGCTGTGTCATATTTGGCAAATTTCTTAACTTTTAAACCTCAGTTTCCTTAACTGTGAATGGCAGTAATAATAATTGTGCCTTTTTCATTGGGATGGAAGATTAATTGAAATAATGCATGTACAATTTTTAGCTGAGTATCTAGTACTCAATACCAGGTATTCAATAAATGATAGCTGCTACTATAATTTGTCATAACTGCTATTGCTCTGATTTATTTATTTATTTATTTATTTATTATTAAATTCAGTTTTATTGAAATACATTCACACACCATACAGTCATCCATGGTATACAATCCACTGTCCACAGTATGATAACATAGTTATGCGTTCATCACCACAATCTATCTCTGAACATTTTCCTTACATCAGAAAGAACCAGAGCAAGAATAAAAAATAAAAGTGAAAAAAGAACACCCAAATCATCCCCCATCCCACCCCATTTGTCCTTTAGTTTTTATCCCCATTTTTCTACTCATCCATACACTAGATAAAGGGGTTGTTATCCACAAGGTCTTCACAATCACACTGTCACCCCTTGTAATCTACATTATTATATAATTGTCTTCAGGAGTCCAGACTGCTGGGTTGGAGTTTGGTAGTTTCAGGTATTTACTTCTAGCTATTCCAATACATTAAAACCTAAGAGGTGTTATCTGTATAATGCATAAGAATGTCCACCAGAGTGACCTCTCGACTCCATTTGAAATCTCTCAGCCACTGAAACTTATTTCGTCTCATTTTGCATGCCCCTTTTTGGTCAAGAAGATACTCTCAGTCCCACGATGCCGGGTCCACATTCATCCCTGGGAGTCATATTCTGCACTGCCAGGGAGATTTGCAACCCTGGGAGTCAGGTCCCACATAGAGGGGAGAGCAGCGATTTCACCTGTCGAGATGGCTCGGTTAGCGAGAGAGAGGGCCACATCTGAGCAACAAAGAGGTACTCAGGGGGAGACTCTTAGGCACAATTATATGCAAGTTTAGCCTCTCCTTTGCAGTAACGAGCTTCCTAAGGGCAAGTCCCATGATCGAGGGCTCAGCACATCATACCGCCAGTCCCAGTGTTTGTGACAACATCAACACCAGTTCATGTGAGGATGTCCAACATATCCGCACCTTCCCCCAGATCCTCGGGGCTGGGGAGGGGGAGGCTGTAAATATATTTTTATTATCTGCCCAAATTACTCTGGGATGTGTCACTATTTCATTCCAGCCTATACTAACCTACCGTATCTCACTTCCTATTCAAAGTTCCATGCAATTGTGATGTTTGAACAAATCGACTGTAGAGTTGTACCATTTAGAAAATTTAGATCCTGTACCAAATAGATATCTCTTCCCTTGGTCTCATATGGAAATTGAAGTTTTAAAACACAGTCAGTTTCAACCTTTACCCTTTGGCGTGGCTTGCCCTGGTCTTAACCAGACCTGCTTCATTCATATCACTAATTGAAGTCTGGGCTCTTTTTCAGCTTTTTTTTTTTTTTTTTTTAACAGTGGCTGTATGCACTAGTACTGACATTGACATCTGCCGAGCTCTAGCTCTGAGTTTCAGGTGTCTCAGAAATATGCATTGTTCCAGAGACCATCTGATTTATTTTTAATGCAATTTTATTGAGATATATTCACATACCTTACAGTCATCCAAAGTGTACAGTTTTTCACAGAATCATCATATAGTTGTGCATTCATCAGCACAATCAATTTTTTTGAACATTTTTGTTACTCAAAAAAATAAGAATAAAAATAAAAGTAAAAGTAAAATAGAACACCCAAAATATCCCATACTCCTTTTTCCCCATTATTCATTTAATTTTTGTCCCCCTTTTTTCTACTCATTTGTCCATACACTAGATAAAGGGACTGTGGGCCACAAGGTATTCACAATTACACAGTCACACCGTATAAGCTATATAGTTATACAGTTGTCTTCAAGAATTCAAGGATACTGGATTGCAGTTCAACAGTTTTAGGTATTTCCTTCTAGCTATTCTAGTACACTAAAAACTAAAAAGGGATATCTATGTAATGCATAAGAATAACCTCCAGAATGACCTCTCGACTTCATTCTCTCAGCCACTGAAACTTTATTTTCTTTAATTTCTTTTCCTCCTTTTGGTCAGGAAGGCTTTCTCAATCCCATGATGCTTGATCCAGGCTCATCCCCGGGAGTCATGTCCCACATTGCCAGGGAGATTTACACCCCTGGGAGTCATGTCCCACATAGAGGGGAGGGCAGTGAGTTTACCAGCCAGGTGGGCTTAGAGAGAGACAGGCCATATCTGAGCAACAAAAGAGGTTCTCTGAGGGTGACTCTTAGGCACCATTATAAGTAGGCTTAGCCTCTCTTTTGCAGTAACAAGCTTCATAAGGGCAAGTCCCAAGATGGAGGACTTGTCCTACTACAATGGTAGTCCCCAGTGCTTGTGAGATCAGGAATTTCTGAAGTGGAGAAGTTTGTTTCCACATTTTTCCCCAGGCCCTCAAGGGAGCTTTGCAAAACTTTTTATTCTCTGTCCAAATTACTCCGGGATGTATCCGGGTTTCACACTGCAAACCAACCGGATCTCACCCCCTATTCAAGGTTCCATGAAATTATGGTGTTTGAATAAACTGACCATACAGGTTATATTATAAAGCATGCTACAGAAGGTATAGATTTTGCACCAAATAAACATCTCTTCCTTTGGTCTCACACAGAAGTTGAGGTTTTAAAACACAGTGAATGTCATCCTTTTCCCTTTAGTCTGATTCACCTTAGTTCTAATCAAGTCCATTTTGTTCATATCTCTAATTGAAGTCTGTTCTTGTTTGCTAATGCTGCAGTTATGGAAACACCAGAAATGGATTGGCTTTTATAGAGGGGATTTATTTGGTTACAAAGTTACAGTCCCAAGGCCATAAAAGTGTCCAAACAAAGGCATCAACAATAGGGTACCTTTACTGAGGAAAGGCCTCTGACGTCCAGAAAACCTGGCAGCTGGGAAGGTACGTGGCCGGGGTCTGCTTGGGGGTTCTGGTTTCAGAATAGATTTCTCCGAGTATGTTTCTCCCTAAACATCTGGGGGTGTTCTCTTAGTTTCTCCCAGGCAGACTCTGGGCTAGCAAAAGTCTGCTTTCAATGGCCATCTCTAAAATGTCTTTCTCAGCTACAGCACTGAGCTCCTTCTGTCTGAGCTCTTATAGAGCCCCAGTAAACTAATCACAACCCATGCTGAATGGGCAGGGCCACACCTCCATGGAAATAATTCAGAAATAATCAGAGTTATCACCTACATTTGGGTAAGTCATGTCTCCAGGAAACACTCAATTAAGATTTCATAGACTAATCAGAAAGATTAAACAATCAGCCCCCACAAGATTGCGTTAAAGAATATGGCTTTTTCTGGGGGACATAATATATCCAAACTGGCACAAAGTCTGATTTCTTTTTTAGCCTTTTAAACATTTGCTGTATGAGGTAATGCTGACATTCATAGCTGCCAATCTCTGGCTCTGAGTCTTAGGTGTCACACAGATAATGAAGTTACAGGGATCAACCAGTTCAGCATCTCAGAATTTAGAGATAACCATTATAACTTATGAATAGAGGTGCTGCTGTAAGAGCTTACAATCTAAGAACCTTTACCATAAGCCTTCCCCTGATAACCTGTGCTCTCAGATTCAGTTCTCAGAGTCTGCACGTTATAGTTAGTCCGTATTAGTGAGGCATTATAATATTTGTCTTTTCAAGTCTGGCTTATTTCACTCAACATACTGTCCTCAAGTTCCTTTCATATAGGTGTATACTTCACAACTTCATTTCTTCTTGCTGCCACTCAGTATTCTATTGTTCACCATTCTGTTTATCAGTTGATGTACCCTTAGGCCACCTCCATCCATTGCAAATCGTGAGTATGGCTGCCATAAACACCAGTGTGCAATGTCCACCCATGTCCCTGCTCTGAGTTCTTCCAAGTATATACCCAGTAACAGGGTTGCAGGACTATATGGCAACCCCATAGTTAGCTTCCTGTGGAACCACAACACTGCCCTCCAGCAGATCTGTGCCATTCTACTTCCCTACCAAGAGGGAATAGGTACATCCCTCTCTCCACATTTTCTCTAGCGCTTGTATCCCTCTCTTATTTTTTTAATAGTTTTATTCACACACCATACAATCTACACTAAGTATACATTCAGTGAATCCCAGTATAATCACATAATTATGCATTTACCACCACAATCTTTGTGAGGACGTTTCCATCTCTTCCCCAAATAAAGAGGAAAAGGAGGGGAAAAAATAAAGAACAAAAATACAAAAGATAGAAGGAAAATAAAAATGAAATACAATGAAAAGGTCAGACAACATCACCACAACCAAGAATCTCATATCACTTATATCCCCCTCTTATACACATTTAGCTTTAGTATATTGCCTTTGTTACAATTAATGGAAGCATCTTACAATGATACCGTTAACTGTAGACTCTAGTTTGCATTGATTGTATTTTTTCCCCAGTACCATCCAATTTTCAATACCTTGCAATGTTGACATTCATTTGTTCTCCCCCATTTAAAAACATTCTTATACTTGTAAATTTAATCACCATCATTGACCACTCTAGATTTCACTAAGTTATATGATCCCGGCTGCTATCTTCTATCTTTCCTTCTGGTGTCATACCTGCCCTTATCCTTGCTCTTTCAACCATACTCACACTCATCTTTGTTCAGAGTACTTAAAATATTGTATTACCATCACACACTATTATGCTATCCATTCCATTTGTGAATCTATACAATCAATCCTGTTGATCCTTCTGTACTTCAACATCAAATGCCTGATCTCCAACCTCTATCTCCTGATAACCTGTGTTCTCATCTCTCAAATTTCACTCATCAATGTTAGTCCATATTAGTGAGACCATACAGTATCCATCCTTTTGTTTCTGGCTAATTTCGCTCAACATAATATCTACTGTCTACCATTTTGTCTTTTGGATTTTATATGTAATATCTTATTTTTTTTTTTCTCTCTCTTTCTTTTTACACCTACTGAGAGTCTTCATTTCTTTACTCTTCTCCAGACCTCTCTCTCCTGTCTTTTCCTATATGCCTGTGGTGCTCCCTTTAGTATTTCTTATAGAGCAGGTATCTTGTTCACGAACTCTCTGTGTCTGTCTGAAAATATTTTAAATGCTCCCTCTTTTTTTTTTAAATTCAGTTTTATTGAGATATATTCACATACCATACAATCTATAATCATCCATGGTGTACAATCAACTGTTCACAATACCATCTTATAGTTGTGCATTCATCACCCCAATCTATTTTTGAACATTTTCCTTACACCAGAAAGAATCAGAATCAGAATAAAAAAATAAAAATAAAAAAAGAACACCCAAATCACCCCCCATCCCACCCTATTTTCATTTCATGGGGTTTTGTCCCCATTTTTCTACTCATCCATCCATATGCTGGATAAAGGGAGTGTGATCCACAAGGTTTTCAGAGTCACACTGCCACCCCTTGTAAGCTACATTGTTACACAATAGTCTTCAAGAGTCAAAGCTACTGGATTTGGAATTTGGTAGTTTCAGGTATTTACTTCTAGCTATTCCAGTATATTAAAACTTAAAAAGTGTTATCTATATAGTGCATAAGAATGTCCACCAGAGTGACCGCTCGACTCCATTTGAAATCTCTCAGCCACTGAACCTTTATTTCATTTCATTTCACATCCCCCTTTTGGTCAAGAAGATGTTCTCAATCCCACAATGTCAGGTCTAGATTCATCCCCAGGAGTCATATCCTGCATTGCCAGGAGATTTACACCCCTGGGAGTCAGGTCCCATGTAGGGAGAGGGCAGCGAGATCACCCGCAACGGTGGCTTAATTAGAGAGAGACGGCCACATCTGAGTAACAAAGAGGCACTCGGGGGAGACTCTTAGGTACAATTATAAGCAGGTTTAGCCTCTCATTGCAGCAACATGCTTCATAGGGGCCAGCCCCAAGACAGGGCTTAGCACATCAAGCCATCAGTCCCCAGTGTTTGTGAGAACATCAGCAACAATCCAGATGAGGAAGTCCAACACCTCTGCATCCTCCCCCAGCTTTTCCGGGGGGCCCTGAATATGTATTTTTATTCTCCACCCAGATTACTTTAGGATGTGTTGCTATTTCATTCTAATCTATACAGACCTAGAAATAGAATTCTTGGTTCTCAGTTTTTCTCTTTCAGTATCTTGAATAGATCATACCACTGCCTTCTCGCCTCCATGGTTTCTACTGAGAAATCTGTACATAGTTTTATCGAGCTTCCTTTGTATGTGATGGATCGCTTTTCTCTTGCTGCTTTTAGAATTCTCTCTTTGTCTTTGACATTTGAGAATCTGATTACTAAGGGTCTTGGAGTCAGTCTACTTGCATCTATTCTGTTTGGGGTATGCTGCACTTCTTGGATCTGTAATTTTATGTCTTCCATAACAGATGGAAAATTTTCAGTGATTATTTCCTCCATTTTTCTTTCTTCCCCTTTTCCCTTCTCTTTTCCTTCTGGGACACCCATGACACATATATTCATGCACTTCATGTTGTCATTCAGTTCCCTGAGACCCTGTTCATATTTTTCCATTCTTTTCCCTATCTGTTCTTTTGTGTGCAGGACTTTTGCTGTCCTGTCCTCCAGTTCATGAATCCTTTCTTCTGCCTCTTCATATCTTCTGTTGTATGTCTCTGTTGTGTTTTTCATCTCTTATATTATTCCTTCCATTCCCATAAGTTCTGCCAATTGTTTTTCAAACATTCGAGTTCTTCCTTATGTTTGTCCAGTGTCTTCCTTATATCCTTCATCTCTTTTGCCATATCTTCCCTCAACTTGTTGATTTGATTTTTGAATTGATTTAGCATATTTGTTTGAAGATTTTTAATTAGTTGTTTCAACTCCTGTGTCACATTTGAAGTGTAAGTTTTTTCCTTTGACAGGGCCATATCTTCATTTTTCCTAGTGTGATTTGTAGCTTTTGTTGTTTGGGCATCTGGTTTCCTTGATTACCCCAATCAGATTTTCCCAGACCAGACAGGCCTAGGCTGTATTCAGTATCAGGTTTCCCTGAGGGTGAGACCCAGGAGATTGTCAGACTTTCCTGTGAGGCCCATATACTCTGCTTTTTTTACAGAGGTGGCCCAGCAGGTGGCGCTTGTCACCCCGCAGCTCCCCACTAGCATATAGAGGTGAAGTTTATTTAATTCTCAGGGACCCTGTTCTGGCCAGGGACTGAGGGTGTCAGAAGCCAAGCTTAGGCTGTTCCTGTTTAGTTCCCATCCTCCTACCCACCCCCCACCCCCCAGACCCTGGGGTCTGAGTTCTCTGAGGGAGGGCTGCCACATGAGCTGCCCCCCCCTCCACCTTTCTTAGGGAAGATGAGCCCTTTAGGAAATTGTTTCCTACACTTCAGTTTTTCCTTTGACTCTGACTCTCTTAACTCCATCCTTGCCTGGGTCTGTGCTGACAATTGAAACTGCCTGAGGCTTTTCTAATGAGCTACTTAGAATGAGAGAAAAAAAAAAAAGGAAAAAAAGCATGAAGTCCCTTTTTCAGAGCCAGTCCCCAGCCCTCCAGATCACCAGGCAAAAAACCAGAGTTAGTATCCAGTTTTGTGTGCCCCTTTTCTTGGGACACAGCCCTTTTCCAGTGTCTGGGCTCAGCAGACTCCAAAAGCCTCTGTTTTTATTTATTTATAGATATAAATTTTTTCCCATCAGCCCTGCCTCCTCTCTGCCAGGATAAACCTCCAGATTCCTTTCCTGTTTGCTCCAGGTTCATCTGTGCTTGTAGCATGTATTTAGGAGTGCAAATTTTTTAATTAAAACCACAGTTGGAGCTTGGTTGAGCTATATTCCCTTGCTCCTGGTAGGGACTGTTTCTTTTTCCCACAGTGAAGTTTTGCAACTCAGCCTGACATGCTGGTGGGGGAGGGACACCAGCTCCACAGTTTGGGGAGCTTTACTTACAGTTCTATGCTGCGATCTCAGCTGTTCCACCCATTCCAGGCTGGTGTACAATGTTGTCTAGTCACGGATGTCCCCCCGTCTGTTGTTCTAGACTACTTTCTAGTTGTCCCTGGCTATTTACTAGTTATTCTAGGAGACTAACTAAATTCCACACCTCTCTATGCCACCATCTTGCCCTACCTCTTATTTTTAAAATGCAAATCATTTTCAAATTTACATGCTTTTAGCTATTATCCATAATATTATAATAAATCTTTCTCCCAGTTGATTTTAATATGGCAGTATGTCCTAGCATGACTAAAACCAATAATTATCATTCCATTTCCACAAATGACAGCTTAGGAAATTTGGATCAACTCTCCCAAGAAGGTTTCTTAAAAAGCTGGAAAAAATTTAAGAGTGTATGTTTAAAGGATAATGGACTTAAAAGACAGCAATGAATTTTAGAAGGCCGAGATCTAGGAGAAAGAGGAAACCCAGAGAGGTGAGACTGGCATTACCATGATGGGCCCTGCTAAACCTGCAGGGTTTGAGTTGGGATCCTAAAGGGCCACACTTTTAAAGTAAGGTTTAACTGGAAATAAATCAGCCCTCATTGGGACTGAAACTCCAGTTTGAATCATCTTATTCTCTGTTTAGAGTTGCTAGTGTCCCAGTCACCAACTAGAAGCAAAACTTAAGTCTTCTCTGGAGGAAAATATCATTTAGATTTTCTATATATTTTTCCTATACAAAGTACAGTTCTTAATAAAAAGTAGCCTGATAAGATATTTTCATCAAATACAAATAATAGAAACAGATTTACAGGGAATCTTTTTAGTGGAGTTATTAGACACAGCAAAATTATTAGACAGTTATTAGACAACTAATGCAAAATTAATATGTTCCAGGAAAACAAGTTTGAGGATTTTGGCAGCAAACTAGGAACTGAAAAAGAGCCAAATGTATATTCTAAAATCTAAAAAACATAACTGAGATTGGAACTCAAAAAGAAAAAAAAAATGTAGGTTTTTGGTAGATAAGACACAGCTGAGAGATGACTAATAACCTGCAAAATAGGTCAGAGATGAAGAAAAAAACATTTTTAAAGTAACCCCAATAAGACTGATTTCTTGCTATCATTTATTTTGTTGACAAGACAGCTGACAATGGAATGATATAAATGAAAATAATGAAACATGAAAATAATTGCCAACAGGGGATGCTGTACTGAGAATGTTCCTTGAACAGTATAAAATAAAGTTACTTTAAGAAAAACAAATAGTTTGTCACCAGCAGACACCCTGTAAAGAAAATACTAAAAGTTGTTCTTTTGATAGTAGGAAAGTAATTCTAAATGGAAGCATATGGATACATAGAGAAAGGAGTGAAAAATAAGAAAAAGATAAATATATGGGTAAATTTAAATTTAGATTGATATTATAAAACAATAATGATAATGTCTTGAGAGAATTAAAATATGTGCTCTATATACAGATATTGCATGATCTCACTGATATAATTAGAATAAGCAAACTCTTAGAGTCAGAAACTAGAAAATAGGTGACCAGGGGATGGGGTGGAGATAGGGGGTGGGAAGTTAAGGGTTAAAATGTACAGAGTTCCTGTTTGGAGCAATGGAAATGTTTTGGTAATGGATGGTGGTGATGGTAGCACAACACTATGAACATAACAGCACAAAAATATATATGTATATGTGAATGTGGTTAAAAGGAGAAATGTTAGGTTGTGTATATATGGTACAGAGTAAAAATTAAAATAAAAATACATGCTCTATAAATCATTTAATTCAGTAAATGGAAATAAAATATTCTATGATCTTTGCATTGTCCAGGAAAAGGTAAAATACTAATTTATGTAGGATTTTAATAATCCAGGATTTATATTGTAATCTTTAAGGTAAGCACTACAAAAATATGTAAGTACCAACCTAATGAGGGGAAGTGAAAATGGAGTAATTTTTAAGAATCCATTCTAAAAGAAAGCAAAAAAGGAGGCAAAAAAGAACAAAGAACATTTAGGACAAGTATTAAGCATGTGATGATAGATTTAAATCCAATATATCAATAACTGTAATAAATGGAAATAGACTAAATGTTCTAATGGCCAAAATCAATTTAAAACAATCAACTTGGTTCTGTGTACAAGATGTATACCTAAAATATAAAGACAAGAAGATTGAAAGTAAAGAATGGATGAAGGTATGCCATGCAAATGTCAACTGAGAAAAAGGTGATGTAGCTATATTAAAATCAGACGGAATATCAGGCAAGAAGTGTTAATAGAAAATGACTCCATTCTTAATGATAAAAGGTTCAATTCACCAGGAAGGTATAATAGTTATAAATTTGTATACAGCTAATAACATTGACTTAAAAAATGACAGAACTGCAATGGGAAAGAGGAGAAGTGACAAGGAAGTTTAGCAAAGTTGCTGGATACAAGGTCAATATATACACAAACAATTGTATTTCCATGTATCAGAATAAACATTTAGAAAATGAATTTTTTAAGACAGTACCATTTATAATAGCATTTAAATAGCAAAAACCTAGGAATAAATCTCATAAAAGTTGTACATCATCTCTACACGTAAAACTGTAAAACATTGGAAGGAAAAAATTGTAAATAAATTCAGGGATATACCATGTTTGTGCATTAGAAAACAAAATATTGTAACACTGTTAGTTTTCCCCAGTTTTATCTATATATACAGTCAAAACTTGAGCAGAGATTTTTGTGGAAATTAACGAGCTAATTCTTAAACTATTTGGAAATGTGAAGAACCAAGAATATCTAAGATACTCGAAGGAAAACCTGGGTCTGTGATAATTCAGTAAGCTCTTACCTAAGTACATCTGGGCAATATCTGTTACAGTTATTTCATGATAGTAGCTAACTACTTCCTAAATTTGCAAATGTTACATTTAGATACCATTCAGTCTTCTGAGCCCTTTTTCAAAGTAGCATCGAGAACAAATAATTCTGTGTAAAGCTTAGGGAGTTTGGATTTTATGTCACAAGGAGCTATTCAAACAAGCATTAACTAGAAGTATGGAGACAAGTTAAAAGGCAAGAAGACAAGTCTAGGTGAATTGGGTGACAGGACAGCATGTTGGGTGTCCAGATAACTGAAATAAAACTATAAGCATCACCTCTAAAATATAAACTCTTTGAGGAGAGAAATGTTTTTTTCTTCTTGTTTACTGTTGTATTCCCAATATTTAGAACAGTGCCTGGTGCATAGTAAGTGCTCAATAAATATTTGCTGAATAAATAAATGTAAAATAAAATCTTGGGAAAAGCCCATTAGGAGTGGGGGGTAGACAGAATAATTAGACTTCTTTTATTGGCAAAATTAGACTAATATCTGAGTCTTACTTGTGAATGTTAATGAAAAATAACTTATATACAGTTGATTCTTATTATTCACAGTAGTTATATTCTATTACGTCAACACAAACACTGAATTAGTGAATACTGAACCAATGCTCCTAGGAAAAATATAGGGTTAGGTAGCTCTGAACCTCTGGTCACAACATTTTCATCAACTGATCCATGCATAACCTTGTTTTATGGGTGTTTATGTTTAAAGATACCTTATTTAATATATATTGTTGATTCATTAACATTGAACTCACAGCCAACAGTATGATAACGCATGCTTGAATGCTTACCTAATACATGTGTTTTCTCCATAAGACATCACAGCTTTCTTGTGTTTAGGAACACTCAAGAGCACTATGTTTGGGGGCTATTTTAAACAGCAAAATCACCAACAAAAAGCACAAAAATGCAAAAAGCATGGCCCTAAATATACCACGAAAAGGACACTTGTTTACAGTATGAGAACTGAAATATGAAGGGACACTGATGCCTTGTTTGACCTTAACTGGGAATGTGTCCAGGTCAGGCAACGCAAAATATTTGCTGCTCTGCGCGTATCCATAAATTACCACAAAAACACCATGAGTATTAATTTTGGAGGTTGCAAATAAATTTTAGCAGGTAGGTAAGTTGACACATATTGAAACCATGAATAATAAGAATCGACTGTACAGCTTTTTCTTATATAGTGTAATAATTTTGTATTGAGCATCAATACATCCTCTTTATTTCCCCTGTAAACTGCATTTCCCTGCAATATGCTCTTTGCATTTAAGTTTCTTAAATTTAGATGAACAACAGGCACTATGAATGACTTAAATTGTGTTTCTTGTTTTCTTCTATATATACCAATGTGTTCATGATCTCTGGTTTATCTTTGTATTAAGGTATGTTATATTTTATGTTGGGAAAGAATCCCTATTAAATAGCAAATTGGAAATTAAATAGCATTTGTAAACTTCTTTTTTTCCTTTCTTATTTCTTATGAGGCTTCTTTTTGTTTGTTTATTTGTTTGTTTGATGTCTTTCATTAGCAAATTTTGCTTGACAAGTAGTGCAAGTTACAGATTTCATTTGCTTTACTCGTGATTTCTATAGGTAGATCATATGCTAACAAAATTCCATGGGCTGGCAGATTTTTACATAGTAACACCTTCTAAGCACTCTTTTTATCTTGGATATTAATTCCCAGAAATCTAATTAAAGATTTATCTTTCTTAGCAATAATGCAGCATTTCCTTTTATAAAATCTGGTAGATCTAGACATTATGCCTAGGGTAAAAGCAATAAGATAACATATACACACAGGAGCCCTGTTGACCTCTTTGGTGCATCTGTGCAGCCTATTTGGATAAGTCCAAATTTCTGTTTTAATAATGATCAAGCTCAGGGCTATCCCTAAGTGTCAGCAAACTTTTTTCTATAAAGGGCCAGATAATAAATATTAGGCTTTGTGGGCCATGTGTTTTCTATTGCAACCACTCAACTCTTTTGTTGTGTCAAAAAAGCAGCCATAAACAGTATGTAAAGTAGTATCTGTATTCCAATAAAACTATTCACAAAAGCAAGTGGCAGGCTAGATTTGGTCTGCAGGCTGCAGTTTGCCAACCCCGTACTCTAGCTCATTTGATAACAGTAGTACATCAGAAGAAACAGTAAACCTGGGAGCCTTCATTAGCTAGCTGCCTTCCAAGGACTTTGACATTTCTGAGGACTCTGTGCATTTGATTCATCCATTTGCCAAATAAGGATTATCACTTTTCTTCTCCTGGTCAAGAAATAGTAGGCTTAACATGATGCTTTGGAAGAGAGTATAGTTGTGCATGTGTTTTAGTGGTGAGAAAAACCACTGAGAGAAAGAAACAACTTTTCATGAAGAAGAATTTTTTTCTAAATTAGCTTCCTAAAGAGGAGAATAAGATTTGGTTCTAATTTCATATTTTAACAACTGATATTTGCAGTTACTCTTAAATACCTTTTTTTTTTTTTTTTTTTTTTACAAAATTGCTATCCTTTGAGAAAACAGCTTGTTGGTTAAGTTTAGATATTATATAAAAAACTGGGAGAAATGTTTCAGTAGCCATTTTATAATTTTTCCCATTACTAGAAAAAATATGATTCATTATTCTATAAACAGCCATGTTAACAAAAACAGGAACTTTGCTACTTGATAAATAAGAAATTTATCTCGACATGATGTTTATATTCACCTACATTATGATTCATCATGTTAGAAGTTTAGAATTTACAGTACTTTATAATGTTTTGTGACACTAGGTGGAGCACGTTCTGAAGAAAGGCTTAACAAAGCCCTAAACTGTATCCCTTTCAAATTAGCTCACTTCCTAGACAAAGAACTCTAAAGAGAAGAAAAACTACCAACACCATTTTATATTTTTAAAGGCACCCAAATATTTAACTATAAATAGAAGTCTGGATATGTTTTATAGACAACTTTTCTCTTTGTGTTATATTTTAACCAATGTATTTCCTCATGTGAGGAAATCAGTGTGAGTGATTTTCGTGTGTTTTATGCATTAGAGTTGTCCTGCCTTCAAGTTGTCCTCATTTATTGGCTTTCTAGAAGCAATTGGAAAAGGAGAATTATTTAGTAGAAAAAGCTATAATATTAAGGTGTTGTCTTCTGAATGGTATTTATGAGTCATTTGTTTAACAAGATCGATTTAATGGAAAAAAAATACTTGGATCCTTACAAAGAAAGTTGGTCGTGAGATATGTGGCCATGTGTAAGACTCAGAGGCCTGCATCTGTTTTAAATGTTGGGATTGTTTCACCCCTAATATATGTTGTAAAAATTGTACATTTTAAAAATCTTTTGTGTTGGTTGTCATCTAATATTTATAACACATTTCTGTATATAGCACCGTGTTTCTTTTAATAAACAAGTGCTTTATAGTATTACATTTTTGCTTAGGTATAAACATCTGATACTTTTTGATTCAACTGTTTATTGCCCAAAGTAACTGTTATTTGGAAAACTGCATGAATATGGATTGAAATGAAGTAGTGAAATAGTTTCAGTAAGAGAAATATTGTAGTAATAGTTAATGATGGGGTGGAGAAATTCTTTTAAAAAGTTGTTAACCACCCTTTTCACTATCTTTTCAGTTAGACTTCCGATTATTGCTTTGTTGCTTACTTATCTATCCCTTTGTAAGATAGGGAAGAAATTGCCAAAAGTAAAGTTCTGGTGTGACCTGAAATTGCTCTCTGTAGGTGTAATAACTGTGTCTCTAAGCAGGCAGTGACTCAGGGCTCTTGCGGGAACACCAGCAGGGCCTTCTTAGAAAAGGTCTGTTTGCTTTTTGTTTGATGAGGGCATGATCATCTCTTCTCCCTGTCTTTCCCCAAGGAATGACTCATGAATTAACTCTAATAAGTATCACCACATCAAAAGAAGTCAAGGTGTCTAGGACATCAGACTGGGATTTAGCCAAGTAGCATGGGTCTGCACAGACTGGATAACTTCTTATCCTTAAGTCACTATTTATTAATAGTTTTAAATGAAAGCTAAAACAATTCAGTTTAGCTTAAATCTGTTCTATTGAGTATAATTTTTAAACTTTTATACAAACCTTTTTTTTAATAGCTATCTCTCTCCATATATATGTGCTTCATTTCTCCTGAACTCTCAAGTCAACCCTCTGATCAAAAGTTTCTTAGGTTTAGAGAAGAAAAGTAAAACTCACCTTTATTTTGGACAGTTTCAGTATGATAAAAATGACTTCAAAGACAGTACCTTATGACTTGGAGTATGAGCTAATACATAGGGTTTATACTTATTTTGTTTTGGTTAGCATGTAACACTTTTTACTGTACAATCTCGTATATGTTCTTGCCCTGTGATCTAGGTAGGGCAGGTGTTATTGTTAGATTTTTTTTGTCAAATGAGACTGACTTTAAATTTGATTTGAGCTAACAAGCTATTGACAGACTGAAAAAACTAAAACCTATGTTTACTAATGCCTAGGTTACTACTTTGGGGCATATTTTTTATAGAGAGGGACCAGGGTCTTAATTTGTGAGTTTGGGACCCTCTTCACAAAAAGGATATAAATACTAGTTAAACTTTTCAGTGCCCATTTGGAATCAATAGCTTTTACTCTCTAACCTTCTAGAATTATTTGCTGAAGACCATAGCTTTAGATAAGTTATTTTCTGGCTCTGATTAGAAAAGCAATAATTAAAAGAATTTAAGGAGTAGAATTCTTGTTTTGCAAAAGAGTTTCTGAAGTCCCCTAAAAGTTGAACTAAAGGAAAACAAAGGTTTTGTAAGTCATACAGACAACAATTTGTCATCTCCTTTCAGTTATTTATCACCCACATATTCCTAATGAATCACATTCCAGACTAACCACTGACTCCTTTTGTTCCTCAGTGAAGGAGTGTTGCAAACAAATGTTTTCCCAGTGAATCAGCACAGGATTCTTGATTTTAGTACCTTTGCCCTAAACTTTCCAGACAAACCTAGTTGGAAATTTTGCCTTTGGGATCTCACTGTATATAGATGATGGATTAGCCTATGAATTGACATTACAGATGTTGTACAAACAACTGCAGTCTTCAGGAATGTTTTAGCAGTTTTGAAGAAACCGCCTGTGGTGGAAGAATGTCTGCTCATCTTCTTTACAAATGCGCATTGCATTTTTTTCTTGGTTGATAAAGAGGCTTGGCTAAATTGGGCTTGTAATTAACTACTATGATCATTTTAGGTTTTTAATGTTTAAAAGATGGCCCTAGAAGAAAGGGCCCTACAATAAACCCAACTGTATCCCAACCCCTCTCTGGTCTCATGGATTTTATACTGCATTTCATAATAAAGTGTGAGTCTAGCTGTTTCAGTCCCTTGAATGCTACAAAATATTTGGAGATGGTGCAATTACAGTAAATAATCAGCTGCTCTAGAATAAATCTAAAGAACTCGAAAAGCTCAAAACCCAGAAAATAGTTTTGTTGTTTAAAACGAAACAGCTGTTCACATACTAGGTTATCATGTTACTAATGCAATGTTTTTTCAGTAATGAAAATATAAATATTCTACCTCTTCTCTAGTTTGTGTTGTGGCACCAGGACTTCTTTCTCTGGGCTTATATAAGTGCTACATTATTATCAGAGCACTGATTAAAACTTCAATGCCACATTAAGATATTTTTGTTTGGTATAATTTCAGGAATGATAATTTTACCTCTTTAGGACAATTTTTTTTTGTAATTGTAAATTTCTCTTAACTAGACAAAACTAGTGGAATATACTCGTGAGGCTGAAGTAAAAATTAATCCCATAGAACTCTCATTCAATTTTTTTTCAATAACTAAAACAAATTTTTTCCGCATTGCTCAAGAAAGAATATAAATTGTGAATACTTAACCTTTTGTATTTAATTTAAAGGTTTCTAAAAGCTAAACTATCTTTTCCATAAACAAATACCTACATCTGCTCTTATTAGAAATCTTACTCCATGATCTAACTGTGGTTTTGCTCTCACACAGACATACTCTTGCTTGGCCAAGGACTACATCTTTTATCTTGGACGAGGCAAAATTATCCCATTATCAAAAGTTTGGAAAATATAATGTAATAGAGCTCATGAGACTAGATATGTGGGGCTTTGAACTGAAGCAAAACCTGATGTCCAATATGTCAAAATTATTGAACTAAGTTATTGCGTTGACTTTGCTTAAAATGACTGTCCTGAATTACAAGGCCAAAAAAAGCATCTTAGAACCTGTCACTTTGTTGAGGATATAACATTTCATCACAATCGTATCAGAAAGTTTAATCTCCTTATCTTTAAGGAGAATTTTCATTGGCAATAATAGGGACCGCTCAAGGGCTTTTTGTGTAGTTAATGAGTGTTATTTCTGACTTGGGAGCTAACTAAGGAATTTATAGAGCCTCCTGTACTAGGGATAAACAATCCATGCTATATACAGCTGTTTGACTTCCTTTGGTTACCCACCACAAAAAACAAAGGACACTATCCTCAACTGGGGACATTCCTTTGAGGACCTTCATGTCACTTTTCCTTAAGAAGTACTCCCTGTATTGATCTTCGCCTTACCACATGGAACATCCTTTTACATCTTACCAGTTAATGAGACAAGGATATTCAAATTTCCAACTGTAATTATAGATTTGTTTTATTTCTCCATTCATTTCTCTCAATTTTTGCTTTATATATTTTGAGGCTCTATTATTTGGCGTATACACATTTAGGATTTTTCTGTCTTCCTGAGAATTAGCCCTTTTATCATGAAATGTCCCTATGCATCTCTAGGAATATTCCCTGTCTTAAAGTCTGCTTTGTCTGATATTATTATAGCCACTTCATCTTTCTTCTTATTTTTATTTAAATGATTTCTCTTTTTCCATTCTGTAATTTTAATTATCTGGGTCTTGATATTTAAAGGGGGTTTCTTATAGACAGCATATCCTGAGGTCTGCTTTTTTATCCTGTCTGAAAATCATTTATATGTTTAGAATATTTACATATAATATAGTTAATATAATTGAGTTTAAGTCTACCATCACACTGTTTGTTCCGTTTCTTTTTTATTCCTTTTTCCTTGTTTCCTGCCTTCTTTTGCTCTGAACATTTAGTTACTATTTCATTTCACTTATTGGCTTATTAGTATGCTAGATGGATGAGGTTAGGTAAAGTACAACAACTAGTGGAAAGTTGTTTTAAGTGGTTGTTCTGCGGTTTGCAGTATACTCTATGGTTTGCAGTATATACTTATCAAAAATAATGTAAGCATATAAAAAAGCTCACTATTACAAGGAGTTGACAATACAGGAATATATGGGGGAAAAAGTACCTATTGCAAACTATGGACTATAGTTAACAGTAATATCTTAATATTCTTTCATCAACAGTAACAAATGTACCACACCAATACTCTGGATCAGTAATGGAGTTGGGGTAATAAGGGATGTTTTGGGTTTTCTTTTTAATTTTTATTTCTTTTTCTGGAGTAATGAAAGTGTTCTAAAATTGATCATGGTGATGAATGCACAACTATGTGATGATACTGGGAGCCACTGATTGTATACTTCGGATGGTTTGTACCGTGTGTGAACCTATCTCAATAAAATTGCATTAAAAAAATAATAATTTAAGAACTTTACAATAGTATACTTCCATTTCCTCCCTCTCATCCTTTGTGCTGTTGTTGTCATGTATTTTACTTCTACATATGGGATTCTAATTACATGTGTGTTAGCCCAGTTTGGTATTGTCCCGTGGGTCACTGAGGGTCTTTTCTTTCCCAGCCTTTTCTCTCTGTGCCTTTTAGTTTGGATACTTTCTATTGCCCTATTTTAAAGTTCTCTGGGCTTTACCTCTGCAGTGTCTAATCTGCTGATAATCCATGCGATGTATTTTTCTATCCAAATATTTTTTCCCCTATAAGTTCAATTTGGTTCTTTTCTATGGTTTCCGTTTCTTTCCTGATTGTGCTTATGCTTTCCTTTAAATCAGAGATCAGCACACTTTTTCTATTAAGGGCCAAATAGTAAATATTTTAGGCTTTATGGGCCTTACAATCTCTGTAACTACTTGTGCCATTGTAGCAAAAAAGCAGCTAGAAACAATATGTAAATAAATAGATATAGTTGTAAACCTTTAAAACTTCATTTACAAAAACAGGTAGTGAGCTGGATTTGGCCTGTCAGCTGAAGTTTACCAACCCCTGCTTTAAGTCCTTGAACATATTTATAATCACTGATTCAATTTCCTTGTCTGCTAATTCCTTTATTTCTGTCATTTCTGTATCTGTTACAGTCATCCAAATTTTCTTTTTGTTATAGGTCATGTTTTCCTGTTTTGCATGCCTAGTAATTTTTTATTGATTGCTGGACATTGTAAATGTTAAATTGTTGAATGTGTGAAATTTTTCTTCCTTTAAGGAGCGTTGTTTTTTGTTTTGTTTATTGGTTGGTTTTTGTTTGTTTTGGTAGGCAGTTAAGTTACCCATGGATCAGTTTGATCCTTTTAAGGCTCATTTCAATCTTAAGATCTAGGGTAGCTTTTACTCTGGGGGTAGTTTAGTTGTTCTACTAAGGCATGATCTTTCTGGGGTCTTTTCTTAACTCTGAGTCTCTCCACCCTAGCTGATTGTGGCTTGAATTTTTCCTAGCCCTGTGTGAACTCTGGGAATTGTTCAGTTTGCATCTCTCCAGTGGTTGTTCTTTTTCCACTAGTTGTTGTACTTTACTTAACCTCATCCATCTAGCATGCAGTATACAGCCTTGTATGTCTGTGTGGCTCCCTCTTCTTTAATATTCTACCCCACAATTTCCAGCTGCCTCAGCCTCCCTGAACTTCAGATTTCCTTCTCAATTCAGCAAGCCCACCATGCTCTGTTTGGGCCCTCCTTTCCCGAACCATGGACTGGAATTTGTCTGCAAGCTGAAGGCCAGGATTATCATAGAGTTTCCTAATTTGTATCCCTTCTCTCAGAAAGCAAAAGTTCTGTATTGCCTGTGGTACAATGCCTGGAAAGAATTGTTTCATATATTTTGGTCAGTTTTCTAGTTGTTTACTGTCTAGGGGTGAAAGTCATACCAGTTAACTTCATCATGATATGAGGAGGAAAAACCTCAGCCACAGGCCAAGATCCTTAACCCATGCTTATCTATAACTTCATGCTCCATTGACAGCTAGAACCTGCTACTCAGGACATGTACTTTTATGTTTCTGATTCAAGGAGAGATCCTTTGTGGTAGTTATATCCAGTTATCCTTTCATGTTTTTGTTATAGCTGTTTGTCTTTACTCCCTTGTTTCTTAGTTTAGTATAGTTAAAATGTGATTCTCTTATTTGGTATAGAGTAATAGGGCTTGTAGTTTTTAGAAAATACACTTAAAAGGTAGTTTTAATATGTATAATGTTTTAAGTTGTGTATTTTTTAATTGAAATTATTTTCTGTTTTTTTTATGTTTGGATTTTTCAGGTAAACTTATATTTATTTCACTGAAGTGGGTTACATTTAGAACTATTAAGCCATAATGTTGAAAAACACTTGTGTAATATTTCCTATCAGTTACATAGTTTAAACTAAAATGACAAGGGATAGGCTAAACAGGCTCTTGAGAAAGAACAAAGGACAAGAAGCTGAGTTATTAGTGTTCATTTTGTCTAGGAACCTCCACATCAGCCTCCAAGGCTGAGTAATGATGACTTATTAGTGTGGTTGTAGAAAATATGTATCAGTTTAGCTGCATGAATGAACAGTCCTTTCTTTAGAGAAAAAATTCTCAAATCAGAGTGCTGAAAATTTCCCTTTTTAGAGTCACATAAAATTAAAACTATTAAGACGTTTATCTTGTTGGATATTGTGTTTAATCTCTTGGGACATGTATTTTTTTCTGTATTTGTGGAATGGAAAATACCTTTTTTCTTCCTGTATATCCCAGAAATCTCATTCACCAAGACAGTTCTACTTCAGGTCAGCTGCAGACTATCCCTCTAGCCTACACAGGACAGTTGTGTGAGGACAGCAGGGGTAAACTCTTGAATTTCTTCTTTTTTACTTATTGTTCTTTGGCATCACGTTTCTCTTTCGTGTTTTGTGACAATAAAGGTGGAAGTTATTATTTTTTTTTTATTATTGTATCTGATAGCTGCAACTATATGGTGAGAAAATTTAATTAATCTGTCATCCTACCATAAACTTTAAATTCAGTGTTTTTTCCATAGGGTCATAAAGTAATCTTTTTTTTTTCAACTGTGAAATCTCTTTTATGCACACAGTATTCAAAGAAACAGTTGTAGTTTTCATGATTAAAGTTTCCTAACTTAAAAAAAAAACATGATTACCTTTAAGCATTCTTTTTCTTTAACCTTGTATAAATTTTTTTAACTTAAATATCAACATTTATGGATTTCCAAGAATTAAAATCCAAGAAAAAGAAGAACAAAGACTAAACATTTACATGTATATTCTTGTCCAGAAAGTAATAATTAATTAATTCAGTACTAAGTGTAGAACTTCATTTTTTTTAGATTTTATTTTAACATAAAATACTTATTATTCTTAGGGGAAAAATGTAGCTTAGACTTATGAACATTTTCCTCACATTAATATAAAATCAATTATCTTATTGTATATTGATTGCCTTGTATCTTAATAACAATAGGCATTCTTTAAGGTTTTATTTTCATCACTGTATCTTGAACACTTTGTCTTTGAACCTCAGATTCTTTCATCAAGCAATCTAAAGGAATCTCTTATATACAGAGACTACTTACGGTTCTCAGGGACTGATTCATGAAAACTCATTGGAAAAATCTTTAACAGAAACCTCTCAGTATGGTTAGTAATAGAATCTCCCATTGGAAGTTTTTTATTTCATATATGTATAATTTGTGTGTGCATGTATGTTTTTTATTCCACAAATAACACTTTTTCTTTGTAATAGTAAATAGCTAATACATTTTGAGGTCTTACTTTATGCCAGGCATTTCTCTAACCTGAGCACTTTATATGAATTGACTAATTTAATCTTCATTACCACCCCAGGATGTAGGTGCTATAAGTATTTTATTATTGCTAATTTATAGATAAGAAAGTCAAGATTCAGAAGGTAAGTGGCAGAGGCCAGAACCTGAGCCAGAGAATCTGGCTCTAGAAACTATGCTTTTAGCCACTGTGCTAAAAACTTGGTCCTTAAAGATTAGTCTAATTCCTTTATCTTGCAGAACAGTAAACCAAAGCACAGAAAGTCAGTTATTTTCTTAGTTTTCTGATTCTTAATTTACTATTCTTTTGGTAGTTCCTAAACCAAACCACAGAAAGTCACTTATTTTCTTAGGTTTCTGATTCTTACTTTACTATTCTTTTGGTAGTTCCTAAACCTAGCTATTTTACTAGAATCTCTGAAAGAGATTGTTTTGAAAATATAGGTTTCCAGCCATACCTATTGAGTCCATCTCTGGATAGGGACCTGGGAATTTATATTTTTAACAAGCTCCCTAAGTGATTCTTATGCAGATACCTCAGCGTTGCATATATGTGCATTTGGGAACCACCATGTTTAATCTTTTATCACATATCTAAATATTAATCCATTTTAATTTATATGATTGTTAATTCGTAATATTTCAAAATAAAGGTACAAAGCAGCACAAAACTTTCCATGGGAAAAAATACTATGAAAGAAAAACTCACTGATACTGGTTCATTGGTTTTATTTTGCTTTAGAATCTCATTAGGAAATGTGAGTGAGGTTGTTAACTTCACCAGGTGTTTTTAAGTTAGGAAAAAGAGTGGCTTATACTCACATTATGCTTTTTCTTAAAGCAATAGGGGCACAGAAAGTTGCTTGAAGTCACAGGGATTAAAATTCTCATAAATGAGAAATAAATGGACTATAGGTAATAGTACAATTATAAAAATATTCTTCCATGTATTTTAACAAATGTACCACCCTAATGCAGGTGTTAGTAATAAGGTGGTATATGGGAACTCTGTATTTTATGCATGATTTTTCTATAAACCTATAACTTCTCTAATTTAAAAGAAAAAAATCAAAATCAAGCCAGAAATGGGTTCAATGGTTGTCAGGGGCTATGAATGATGGAAAGGTGGTGAGGAGGGGGTTTGGCTGCAAAAGGACACAAAGGAACATTTTTGGGTAGTGGAAATGTTCTGTTCTTGATTGGTTATGGTTGTATAGCTAAATATATTTGTCAAAACTCATTGAACTGCAACCTAAAAAGAATGACTGTTACTATATGTAAATTATAGTGGAATAAATCTGAATTTTTTTCAAAAAATCAAGCCAGTAAGGATTTCTGGGAAAGATTATTTTTCTAAATTAACTAACTGCTTCTTGAAATATTTATTTAGGAAGATTCTTGTTTTTTTTTTACAGCTTTTTCTTGTAATATGTAATGATTACGTTACTATTAAAATAATGTGTATTGATAATTCCTTTTTGTTTATTAATATTTCTTATCAGAGTTTTCTTATATTTGTTTCATAGGGTCCACATATAGCTTCAGTTACATTAGCTGCTTATGAATGCAATTCAGTGAATTTCCCTGAACCACCCTATCCTGATCAGATTATTTGTCCAGATGAAGTGGGCATTGAAGGAGCCATTTCTTTGTGGAGCATCATCTCAAAAGTTAGGATTGAGGCCTGCATGTGGGTAAGATGTGCATTTTCGTATTTGTCAAAAATTGACTTCACCATTTTGATACTTTGCTGTGCCTTCAAATGGAATCCAAACATATACCTAGTCAGTAAATATTTTCCAAATATATGATTTATGATGTTTTCATTCACCTACTTCCAAGTTTAAAGAAACTTTTAGAGCTTTTTCTGTACATGAATGGCATTCAGAAGGAAGGCACGAAACTATAGGTATCATGGAAACATGATGTCAAGTAGACAACAGCAGGGAAAAAAGGATGATATATGATGGGACTGTACTACTTTGTAAAATTTGTCCCAGTGCATATATACTTGATAAACACTTAGTAAGTGGTTATATGTTATATGTCTTACTGCTCAATTAAAATACTCTGTGTTTGTTCTTTGAGGACTCATTTTATTTTCTGAGTATGTTGTAATACTGAAGTCAGGTCAGACATTTCTTGATAAACCAGTCTTTACTGTAGTGCAGGTATCAGACTATATGGTTGTATACGGTGGTCTTACTTTCAGTTGTACCAATTATTCTTATTGTGGTTTGCTTAAGTTTATTTTGGTAAGTTTTTTCAATATTTTTAATGGTATATTAAATGGTATATTTTAATCCTCAAAAAGCATTCTTTTTGTTGTTGTTATATGCCTAAGTTTAGGTAGCCATCATTTGGGAATAGTTCATTTGTTCAAGACTTCCTATTATAATTTGAATTGTCTTTTAAATTCATCATTTGTGTTTATTAAGTTACGTATTCCCTGTTACTTTTATTTCTCTAGTACTCTCTTAGGGAATAAAGAATGTGGAACAGATCACTTAAAAATCTAAACTAATTAAAATGAATGTGACTACCATGGCCACAGAAAAGGCAGAGATTTAAAACATATTTAAGTGTTTGCGATTATGTTTTGTTTTAAAAGAATTGTAAGGGAAATGCCATACAGTGAACTTGTTGAATATGAAAGACAGGAAAAATTGTCATGTTTCCTGTGCTCTTTTATTAACACTGGAAACGAATTCATTGTACTAGTTGCATATGTTTTATGATTTTGACCACATTAGTCTTTTGATGAAAAACGATTATTAGAATAACAGAATATACTTGGAACATGGTAGAAGGGCGCTATCTATGTAGACCTTGATTTTCTATTTTTCTTAATATTATGCTTTTGTTCTTTCAAAAATTAAGTGTGTGGCTGGATTAACTCTAATGCCAGCAAAGGAAAACTTCCAGCCCAGCTGGCAATGATAGCTGCCTCCTCTAAACTCCCATCATGTCTATTGTCTGTAGTGCTCATTTGGCCTGGCTCCATACATGCCTTAAATTAGTTAACTTGGCTGCTATAGTGGCTTACTTCCCCCAAATAAATTTTAAACTCCTAAAAAATACAGACTGTACCTTAAATTTGTTGTTCACACAGCACTCAGCATAAGGCTTTACACATAGAAATGTCAATAAATACAATTAATTTTTGAATGTTTATTTGTTCTTCAAGTTACCTTCTTTGAAAGTGTCTTTTGTCATGTAAAATAATGTGGCACATATCAAGTTATGTTTAAAGTTGTTCCTATTGTTCTCAACATTTACTGCATTGATACATCTGAGGAATATGACACCGTTAGTAACTGTGTCTCTCTATTGTAATTATTCTTACTATGGAACATCTCGTGTCCACCATTTGAGATTCATCAGTAAAACATCCTGGTTGTTAGGTAATGAATCTTTTTGTTTCCTGTTTTCCCTCCTTGATCTTTTGACTCTTTAATTAAGGTACATTTGAGGTCAGCATCTTTATGCCATGTCACCCATAAGAGTCAATTACGTTTTTTTGCTACCCTGTACTTTCTGGTGTATTTACTTTTAGCTGCTTTAGAATCTAGCTATCGACAGGCAGGCATGGACAAAAGTGCAGAAGATTCTGGGTTACAGGAATGCATGCATATAGGCCTACTTAAGCATGACAGCCAGACTTGTCTTGTACCACGACGGAGGTTCTTAAACACCTTCACCTTTAAATTAGTGAGACCACTGAGTTCATGCCTGCTACTACAGAACAGTACCTTACTATTTCATTGGCTGTAAATCTAACTCATTCTTTTGAACCTTTCTGTTAATTAATATAAGGAATTATAAACACAAGTGAATCTATATTTAGAGCTTTGTTTTCAACAAGTGGACCTAAAAAGAAGGTGTAGTCAGATAAGAATTCATGCTCTCAGAAGTTCATTGCTGATCTTTCCATTGTTTCTGGGAAACATTATACGTTAAGCTTCAGTCTGTTCCAGGGATTTGAGTTTTCCATTGAATTGTTTTGATGTTAAAGAGAAAGACAAATCTGTTTTTGTAGTTTTCCCCCATGGGTCTCCTTTTCAAAAATGATGTGCTTTCACTGTAACTTCTTAGTTTGCTTTCTAAAATACTAAGAGAAGATTTTCTGGGACAATTTGTGTTATCCATAATGTCTAATGAAGACAAATTGAACAAAGCTAGGGGAAGTATAGAATATGTGGGTAAAGTTGCAGTGAAGATCTAAACGAACTATTGAAGATCAGGAGGAGAAACAGTGTAACATAGTGGAAAGAACTTGGGTTTTTGAGTTAGCCTTGGTTTTAAATCCGTTTGTGCTATTTTTAAGTGTGTTACCTAACACAAGATTTATAATTTCTATAAGCTTCAAAATTCTTATCCACAGAATAGGCACAATAATATCTACCTCAGTTATTGGTACATAATAGGCTTTCGATAATTTTAAAATCAGACATGAGTATTAAATATATTTTAGAAGCTAGATTCAAGAAGATGTGGGTTTTATATGTAATTTAGTAAAATGAAATTTGTTACTGATTGTTCCAGTTTGCCGAAGCTGCTGTTATGCGAAATACCAGAAATGGATTGGCTTTTATAAAGGGGATTTATTAGGTTACAAATTTATAGTTCTAAGGTCATTAAAGTGTCCAAACAAAGGCATCAACAAGAGGATACCTTCATGAGGAAAGGCCAATGGTGTCCGGAGAACCTCTGTCAGCAGGAAGGCACATGGGTGGTGTCTGCTGGTCCTTTGCTCCCAGGTTGCATTGCTCTCCGCTTCTGATTCCAGTGGCCTTCTCTTTAAGCATCTGTGGGTTCTCATTTAGCTTCTCTGGAGCGAACTCTGGGCTTCATCTCTTAGCTTAGCAACTCCAAACATCTAGTTTCAATGGCTGTCTCCAAAATATCTCTGGGCGATTTCTCCCTAAGCATCTCTCTCTGTGTCAGCTCTTGTGGGTCCTTCTTGCTTCTCCCAGGGGCAAACTATACATATCTTAGCTTCTCTCCAAAATGTCTCTCTCAGCTTCTCTGAGCTCCTTTTCTCCGTAAGCTGTCTTAAAGGACTCCAGTGATCTAATTAAGACCCATCCTGACTGGGTGGGGCCGCATCTCCATGGGAACATCTAATCAAAAAGTCTTACCCCAAAAGATTTGGGTCAAAGGATCATGGCTTCTCTGGCGTCCATAACAGCTTCAAACTGGCACAATTAAAGAAACACTAATAATACATAAATGTTTCATGTAGGGAGGTATCTCTTTTAGATGCTACACTTAAACTATAGTCTACATATATATTTACCATGAAAAACTGAATTCATTGATTTAGGTCAGTACTTTATGCATGTGTATGTCAAAATATTTAAGATGTATTAAATTATTCTCAAGGAAAAAGTTGTGTTTTTTTTGTCTGTGTCTGTTAATGGGCAGAATGTTCAATTTAGTGAAGTAGATACATGCATCATGCACAGCATCAAGGCAATGTCTCTTCTCTATTAGTGTTATATATTTTTGAGAACCCAAATTAATAAACATGTGAAAACTCTTGACAACAGTTTTCTACACAATGTATTACAAACTCTATCATTTTTACCACCCTCTTAAACCCAGTGAGAGTATTAAGAGGTAAATCTTTTTTGCTAATATGGTTTTAATGAATGATGTAGTGCCAATTTGTCCAATTTAGAGCATTGGTTCTCAGTTGGAGGCACTGTTGCCCCCAGAGGCCTTTTAGCCATCTCTGGAGTCATTTTTGATTGTCACAACTGGGGGTGTGCTATGGGCATCTAATGGGTAGAGGCCAGGGATGCTCCTAAACAGTCTACGATGCACAGGACTGTAAAGAATTATCTGACCCAGAATGTCAATAGTACCATGGTTTAGAAACAGTGATTTAGAATTTCATAGATTAGACTTTCATAGATTTCATCCCATTTTTGTACATTCATATATTTTTTCAGGGGAATGCCTTGCTTGATTAAAAACAAAACAAAACAAAACTGATATATTGTTTAAAAAGGGAAAGGAGAATATGCAATGGCTTTCAGATAGAGAAACATCAGTTCTAAGGCCATTTAAAAACTGACCTTAATGAAAGCTGCAAGCCAGTTTTCTCTTTTTTTAGCAAAGCAATCTGGTAATTTTGCTATAGAATTAGTATAATCTTTTTTTATTAGAGAAATTATAGGTTTACAGTAAAATCATGCATAAAATACAGAGTTCCCATAATTAAAAGCACAAAAATTCAGGGTTTATCTCTACCTAAAAATCCTTTAATAAAATTGGCACTCCAAGAAGATACTATGTGTATCCCTTGGCTTTGCTTACATTCTATATGTTGCCCCCTTCTCCAGATCAAGAAGCTGGTACTCAAGGCTAAAAAATTGGTATGTAGCAGATGGCTTTACAAGAACGTTCTCATTTATTGGCTGACAAAATACTACTTGCCTTTTACAGTAAGGAAGCCAGTCAGTCCCTTCCTTTCATTAAATCTAGGTTGGCAGGCTTTTTTTATTTTTGTTAGAATTAGAAAATTGTATTGTTAAGAACTGTGAAATTATGAGACTTTAGTATCTAACCCAAGATAAGTGACTAAATTTTTATGTCTAGGATAAAATGTGTTTTTTGGGACCTGCCTGGATTGCTATAGTCTCTTTTTATTTATTTGCTTAAAAAGAATACTGACTAGTGATCACCATTCTTGTTCTTTGCTAATATTTGAAAACATAAGCAGAATTAAAATATATTAATAAATATGGTAAAATAGTGTATAGCTCTTGATTTCATTTCATATTCTAGTATAACTTTAAGGAATCTTGTCAAAAGTTTGAATTATATGATTAGTTTCAGAACTATTGAATATTTGGCTTAACAGGTTTCAAGGGAAGTTCATATTTAATTTTATAATTAATGTTTTGACTAAACTGTGGTGATTAACTTTTTTTCTTAATTTTTTACTATGGAAAATTTCAAATATGCAAAAGTAGAGAGAATTATATAATGAACTCAATATATTCTCACCCATCTTTAATATTAACTCATGGCTAATATTTTATCTATACCCCTCCCCCACTTCCCTCTCCATTATTTAAAGCAAATCCCAGATATCCGCTCACATTTATCTGTAAATATTTCTCAATCTCTAAAAGATAAGGACTTCTAAAAAACATAACTCCAGTACCATTATCACACCTAAAAGGAATTAAATTTCTTTTAAGAAATTAAACAAATGTTTAAAATCAATTATCTGGTTAGTGCTCAAATTTTCTTTATTACGTTTGTTTTTCTTTTTCAATTTATTTGTTGGAGAAACTGGATTGTTTGTCAGATAGATTTCCACAGTCTGGATTTTGCAGATTGTATTCTGGCTGGTGTTCCTCAGTTCCCTGTGTTACCTGTATGTTGATAGTTCCATCTAGAGGCTTGATTTTTTTTGGAGTGGGGGAAAGGGGAATCGGAATACCCTTCATAGTCTTGGGTATTTCTATCATGAGACACAATAAAACCTCATTGTCTTTCTTTTTGAGATATTAGCACCAGGGTTATAAAATGGTAATGTTCCAATTCCACTGTATTTTCTTCAGTTATTAGCTGAAATACTTTCATAAAGAGAAACTTTTCATCAGTAGTTTGGTTACCTCGGGATATAATTCATATAGGAAAGACAGGATAAATACCTTCACTTTATTTACCATTTTTAAAAAAATAACGAGTTGGTTATCTAGCACCCTCCAAAGTTGACCAACTTCTTATTTTTCTTGTTTAGTAATAAATGGTTTGTGTTTTGTTCCTATGTCCTTCTATGTATCTGTCTCTCCCTGTCTCTCTGTTCCTTAACTAAATCTAGCCTTATTCTTTTGGCACTTAAGCATGTTCTTTTTCAAAACTCTTGTTCCATATGTGGATAATGTAGTTATATTTAAAGATTGTTGGCTGTACACTTTGGAGTATGTAACAACTTGATTGCAAAATGTTTTAGTTTAATCATGTCCACTGGGGTTTATTTTTAAGGCTGCTGGAGGTAGAGTTCTAGAACAGAGCAAACCGAAAGGCCCAAAGTTGCCCCTGAGAACTACCAAAGCTTTTTCCTTTTTTCATTCATTGTGACTCAGGGTATGATGGGATGTCTGTATGGCTCAAAGTTGAGAATTTCCCTAAAGGCTAAATATGCCTATTGCATTACTACCTATCCTGCATTTAAGCCATTTAAGTCCAAACCAAGTTCCTGTTTCATTGAACTTTGTTTTGATCCTTATGTCCTAAATTGATTGGGGAGGACAAAAAACAATTCGCTTCAAAAACAAAAGTCTACAAAGTGACTGAAACATGAGTCACTCAGAATCCTGAGGAAATAAACATTTTTCCTGTGGTGAAAATTTATCTATCCTAATTTGAGTTTTCAAGGGGCTTCCTGAGCACAATTTATTTCAAGTTTTAACTCTTTGCAGAGAAGTTGTATTAGGATTAAAGCGATATCCAAAATGCTAGAAGGTTTCCTAGAAAATATTTATCTAACAGCTATACTGGTGAATTCTCATTAACAGATCGTTTAAATATTGAAAAAAAAAAGACAAAGATAACAGAGTAAAAGTAGAGATGTTGATTCCACCCATGAATAGAAGAGAATTGGGTATTTCATAAAATAAATTATTGTGAAGATAATGTAATATACGTTTACATATATAGCATATGTAAATCTAACATACTTAATTTATTTTCTAAATTTATCCATTACTATTTCTAACCTGAGAGACTAGAAAACTAACATTAATTTAGAGTCTTCAATGCACCAGGAGTTATCAAAGAGTTTTATCTATGTTATCTTGCCGGGCATCACATAGGTCAGTATTCAGAACCAAGATTCAAACTCAGGTCTTTCTGGTTTTGTAGTAGATGCTTTCTCATCTAGGAAATTTCATCTCAGAATGCTTTTGGTGATATAGAAAAGTATAGATTTGATCTCTTTAGGGTCACTGTGTTGAGAATAGAACCTCATCTGAGTATTTTGGTTTCTCATCTAGGGTATTGGTACAGCAATCGGAGAGCTGCCTCCATATTTCATGGCAAGGGCAGCTCGCCTCTCAGGTGCTGAACCAGATGATGAAGACTATCAGGAATTTGAAGAGATGCTGGAACATGCAGAGGCTGCACAAGTAAGAGCAATGGAAAAATCAAATAGAACACTTTTATTGTCTCTAAAGAGGTATGATTAAGGTGAAATCATCAAGAGTTACTCTGAAGAAAACAAGGTAAAAATAAAATTAAATATGGCTTGGAGTGGAATATTCAGATAAGCTAAAATATAAAAATAATGTTAATCTTAGAATAGAGAAATACAAAGAGTCAGTGAGAGATCTCATACTAAGCTAAAACATACATTGTCAGAAACCAGGGTGAATTCATGTTGCCAGTGAAATTAAAGGGATAGGGAGTTAAAACATTCTTCGTTTATGTGTTCATGCATGTTACCAAACAGACTGCTGCATAAATGAGGGGGGTGAATAGGTGAACCAGGCTCTGAGTCCAAAATAGTAGAACTTCTGAATTAATTTTTTAAAAATACAAAAATATCAAATAAAGTTTACCTAATGTTTAATTGAGAAATAATTTCAAATTGCTATTTTAAAAAAGACAATTTGGATAAACTTTGTACTGTCAGTGGGTAAAAAAGAGTTTTTTCCAAACAAATTAGTAGCATGATTAAGATTGCAAGAGGTCGTTCCTCTCCCACCAGCAACTTCTAAATGGCACATATGTGTAAAAATATATGTATATAAATAGAGATTCTACCCATTCTTCAAGATTAAAAAAAAGAAAGTTAGATTCTTCAGGAAGCCTAAACACCCACCGCCTCTAAAATTAATCTCTCCTTTCTCTGAATTTTTTATTTATATCGCTCTTATGAAACTTTGTGATATGGTTCATCTCTGAAAGCTGTTAGCTCCTTGAAAGCAGTGATGTGACCTCATCTTCCTTCTACCCTTCACGATGCTCAGAGCTGTTGAATGTTTGCTGAGTGAGTGGATATATGAGTTATATCACATTCTGAAATAATCATTAAAGCTTTAAACTAGTTAGCAATATGTAGTACTATCTATACTTGGTAATAGTAGAACTTTCTTTTTAAATAATATTTAACAACTCAAACTTTTCAGCAATTCAGACTAGCCTTTCCCTAAGTCAAATTAATGACTCTTTACTCTTGACTGGTTTACAGTATCCTCAAAATGGACCCATGTAAACCTCTGAAACTGAAAAAACTAAATTCCACACTTAAGCAAGCAGTAACATAATTGGCTGAGCCTTTTGAGCTGAGTACAAACTGTCCACCTCCCATCTCAGTGTTTCAGAGTAGGTGAATAGGTTTTTGCAGGAAAACTCCTAAGAACATTATTAACTGATGGAAATACAAAAATGAATGATGATGACTAAATTTTTATAGGATTTTAGTGTCATTTTCAGATATGTAAACTAATGCTTTGAGGGCTTGCTAATTTTTTTTTTAAACCATATTACACAGTCTCTTTAAACCCAAATCAGATCCTGCCCTCAAAAAGCTTGTTATTTATTGATGGTGATTAGATACAAATGGCAATGCTACAAGAGCCTACAAATGATAACAATATTCTGTAAGGAAGGATGAGATTTTGGACTCACTGAGATGCAACAGATGCATTCTAGACCAAGGAAAATATCTTGTGCTTAGGCAAGGAAGGCAGAAAACACAAAGAGTATATGAGGAATAGCAATTGTTTTAGTCTGGACAAAGCAACGATGAAAGTGAGTACTATTTTAAAGGTAGATTAGAACCAGATTTTGGAAGGTCCTTATAAGGGTAAAGTGTTTAGTGTTCACTGGTAGCTTTGAAATTTATTGCAATAATTCAAGCAGGAGATAACGAGGACTTCCAGAAAGAGTTGTAAAAAAAGGAGAGACAGAAATGTAAGAGATATTGTGATCTAGCATCAGTTGTACTTGACAGATGATAGAAATGGGAGACATGGAAAAGGATGATCACTATTAAGATTCAAGCTGGGCGACTGAGGAGGTGGTAGTTTTATTAACCCAAGTAGAAACTGAAGGGGAAAGATAGACTTGAGGAAAAGCAAATATGTAAGTATTTAAATATCATACTGACAACTCTGAAACTTACTGTTTTTACTTATAGTACGAACTAATCTTTAGGCTAACTTAATCTTCTTTTCTGATAATGTTAGTAGGCTGTCATGATATTTTTTACTCAAGATGGATAAATCAGTGCAGCATTATAGGAGAGATCGTTGGTAGTTTCCAGACATTTTTAACATTGTCTACAGAGAGAAATATATTTTCCTTTGTGCCTTGGTGCATATATATATAATCTCAAATGAAGGTTTCACAGAGTAATACCTATCCTTTGAATGTGAGATACCCTTTGGTATTTTATGTTCTATTCTGTCTCTCTCTCTCTCTCTCTTTTCTTTTAATGTTGTTTGGAACCCCCTAAAGTGATTGCACAACTCACTAATGGGTCTTGCAGTTTGAAAAACACTAATTCAACCCCTTCAGTTTCCCTTTATATTTTTCAGTTAGGATTTGCGGATAGATATCAACCTGGAGAAGTAGTTATTAGTGTGAGACTGCATGGCCATCAATTTTATTAGCTACTTGAATGATCACAAAAATTATGCAGATGATACAAAGCTGGAAAGATTGTCACATTGGTTGATGAGTCAAGAATCAGAAAAATCTGAATTTGGAGATTAGCAAAACCATGCACATGTATGTTTTGTTTTTAATGCATTTAGGTTAAAAAAAAAGATTATCCAGATATTTAATTTGTTGGTTCTTGTTCCGCTGCCATTGGCAACAATTTTTGTTTTTTAAATGTGGAAGTTCCTATAAACTGTATAGTGATATAGCTGCTGAAAGAGTGAACTTAGACAAAGAGCTGCTTGAATAGAAATATTTCTAGAATACAGATGAGTCTCTTGGTAAAAAAAAAAAAAAGCTGATTATTGCATTCCATTTGGGTTTTTATTTTCTAATTAAATGACTAGGATGTAGTCATTGCAAAAGAAAAAAAAATAAAAAAAAATACAAGAAAGAAATTCTAAAGAAGAAAACTAATATCAGCTGTAAGCTTACTATTCCTCAACATTTGATATACCCTTCCATTGTTTTTATATGCACATATATTACATGTATTTTCTCCAGCAAAATTGAGTTCATACCTTCTTCAGTGTCCTGATTTATAATCTACTTTGACAACCTCCCATTTTGAACAATTAGATTCCATTTTTTACTATTATAAATAATGTGTACTAGAGCATTATTTATATAGATATTTGTGCATGTCTCTGTGTTCCTAGAAGTGGAATTATAAGAACAAAATGTTTAGGCATTTTAGTCTTGATACCTATTGCCAATTGATCTGACCCTCTGTGCCGGTTTGGATGTATTATGTCCCCCAAAATGCCATGTTCTTTGATGGATTAGGTTGTTTCCATGGAGATGTGACCCACCCAGCTATAGGTGATAACTCTGATTAGATAATTTCCATGGAGGTGTAGCCCTGCCCATTCAGCTTGGGCCTTAATTAGTTTACTAGAGTCCTATGTGAGAAACTCAGACAGAAGGAGCTCGCTGCTGCAACTTACAGAGACATTTTGGAGATGGCCTTGGAAAGCAGACTTTTGCTCTGGAGAAGCTAAAAGAGGACAAACGCCCCAAGAGCAACGTTTTGAAGAATGCACAGGAGCTGAGAGAAGAGCTGGAACACAACCCAGGATCAGCAGACACCAGCCACGTGCCTTCCCAGCTAACAGAGGTTTTCCAGATGCCAATGGTCTTTCTCCAGTGAAGGTACTCTGGGACACTTTGTGGCCTTAAGACTGTAACTGTGTAACAAATAAACCCCCTTTATAAAAGCCAATCCACTTCTGGTATTTTGCATGACGGCAGCATTAGCAAACCAGAACACCCCCATAGCATTGTTTAGGAAAATTATGTAACCATTATTAAAGAACTTAAACTAATGCCTGCTTCTTCTCACCTTTTAGGACTAATAGAGTTTCCCATAGGGATTCACTGAATCTCAAGTTATTGCCCTGCAGTTAAATATGACTTTGTATTTGGAGGTCATATTTGAAACTGTCATCTGTTTTTTTATCCACAGTGCTTTAGTCCCTCTAATCATGCCTCAGTTTGCACTTCTTTGGACAATGGTTGCCTATATCTTTGAGGTACTCTTCCCCCACATCCCCTTCAGATGTGAGAATAGATAAGTGGTAGAACTTTAATTTTATTTATAGCACTACTTTCCAGAAACCTCAGTTTATGCATCTACTATCAGGTATGGGTCTTTTTAATTTATTCTGCTAGGCTCTCAGATCTTGTCAATCTAGAGTCCATTGGTTTTGGGACATGTTCTTATGCTATTTCTCTATTACATTCTGTAATTCTAGTTACTTTAATGGTACGGCTCCTATAACCATACTTTAATCTTTTCATCTTTTACCTCCTCATATTTATTTCATTTTCTATGAGATTTCCTCGACTTTACCTTCTAACCCTTATATTGAAGTGTTTTTCTTCTATTATATATTTATTTTCAAAAAGAAATTTTGTGCAGCCACTATGGAAAACAGTTTGGCAGTTCCTCAAAAAGTTAAACATAGAATTACCATATAACTTGGCAATTCCACTTCTAGATATATACCCAAGAATTGAAAACAAATACTTAAATAGGTACTTGAATCCCAACATTTATAGCAGCATTATTTGTAAGAGCCAAAAAGTGAAACAACCCAAATGTCCATTGATAGATGAATAGATAAATAAAATGTGGCGTATTCACACAATGGAATATTATTCAGCCATAAGAAGGAATGAAGTGCTGATGCATGCTACAACATGGATAAACCTTTAAAACATCATGCCAAGTGAAATAAGCCAGACACAAAAGGACAAATGTTATATAATTCTACTTATCTGAAATATCTAGAAGAAAAAATTCATTCATCTAGATAGCAAGTAGATTAGAGGTTACCAGGAGCTGAGGGTAGAGGGGAATAACGAGTTATTGCTTAATGGGTAATGAATCTCTGTTTTGAGTGAAGAAAAAGTTTTAGTAATGGAAGGTGGTGATGGCAACAAAACATTATAAAAAGTAATTAATGCCACTGAATCATACACTTAAAAATGGTGAAAATGACAGATTTTATATTATGTTTGTTACCACACACACATAAAAAATGGCATTATATTCCCAGTTTCTCTTATCTTTTTGAAGCTACTTGGTTTCGTTCAAGTTTTCTGTTGTTCCAGCACTGTCTTTTTTCTACAAGTTTCTGTTCTGTTTTGTTTAGGTTTGTCTGCTCTGTTTCTTGATGTAGGCTTTCATTAAAGCTTGGTGATCCTTGTTTATCTGTTTATATATCAGAATAAGTCACTCAAAAACTGAATAAAAGCTATGTGTGTGGAGGCTAGGCATAGTGATGATGACAGGGCTTCCTTATGGTTTGATGGAGTGGCTGACTGGCTTATTTATTGAGAACCTCCATATATCAGTATCTTTTGATCTGTCCTTTGGGGTACTTCCCTTTCTCCAGTGAAGAATCCTCCAATTTCTTGTCTGGGGAATATAAGCCTGGCTGTTGACATTACAAAGTTAGGCTGAGGAAGGGGAGTTAGAGATCTCCAGTTAGTATATAAACTTTCACTTAATTCACTCTGTGTTTTGTCCTTGGATACCTGGACAAGCACAGGCATAAATACATCCTTAGCCAGGGACCTGTGGTTCAGTTTCTCTAGAGACTGTACCTTATGTATTCTGCGGGGGCTGGAGGAAGTAGTAGCCTCACTATGCTAAGTTGGGAAGGGAATAACTACTCTACTTACATAATCTTCTTGTTTTCAGCCTCTCTGCAGTTCTGATGGAGAAATAAATCATTCCTCATCTTATCCATTTAATTTGAGCTCTTAAAGACTATTCTCTCGGTCTTTATCTACCATTAGGGTAATTATTTTTTTCATTCATCTCTCATGTCCCTAATTATTTTAGTTACTTTTTGACTGGATTTCTCTCAAGTTCATTTTGTCTGTTTTGTGTCATGGAAACCACAAATTAAATAAAATGAATAATTTATGAGTATTTAAATTTTAGAATTGCCTGAGAATGAGTTAGAAAAAGTGTTTTTTTAATTTTGAAGGTAAAGCCTTTTAGTAGAATAAGCTTATCAGCAGGAAAAGTAAAAATAAATAAATCAATAAAATAAAATTGGCTTTCTTTTCTTTGCCATGTGCTCTCCAACTAGGTTAAAGGGTGTATATGATTTTGCTTGGAAAATGTTACTCGGTAACAATTTTAAAGCCAAGTATTTGCTTAAATTCCAGTTTTGACTGATTGTCAGGTTTCATACTACAGATATTTTGAAAAAAATGATTACAGCATTTCTTTGTCTTCTGATTCCTTATTTATTTTCATGAATACATTATTGAGATTAGGCAGTATTTTTCCACTAAGCTAACTTCCTTTTGCTCTTGGCTTTTTATCATGTTTTCACTAGTTATCTGTGGGAGGTAGACATGAATGAATGTAGCTTCCTATGGCCTCGAGCAATTTTATCATTTTTAAAAATTAGGTACAGATAGCTGTTTATGTGATTCATGGACTATTTCATGCAAGGTTTAATCATTCTTTTTATGATTTTTTTCTCCTTTGCACCTGATTGCTGTTAATGGTATCACCATCCTCACAATCAGTTCAGGTCAAAATCTGAGTCATCTGACTTGCTCTTTACCTCCCACATTTAGTCATTCTTCATGACTTATTGATTCTACCTTCACAGAATCTTCATATCTGCCCTCTCTTTTCCCTTTACACTTTGGTTTAAACCCCTATTGCCTCTTACCTGAACATTTCCAGTGGTTTCCTGATAGGTCTCCTCTTCGCTAGTCTTTTCTCCAGTCTGTCCCCACACTTTGCAACAAAAATAGCTCTGGTCATGAATCTTTGCTGCTCAATGGCTCCCAATTTCATAAAGAGTGAAATATAAACAGTTTAACCCAGTTTCCTCCATTTCTTGGCCCGTACCTACATATCCATTCTTACCTCTCTGGTTTGGTGGTTTTCAAGTTGAACTTTAAGAAACTCCTGGGGTACCCATTCATAAACCAAAAAAAGTAAGTGTATAATTTTTTTTTTTAAATAAAGAACTCTGCAGTTTTTAAGATTTGAAATAATTCACTCTGGTGAATTTGAATAAGTCACTTTTTCCACACAACCATATGCTATTGTTCCTCTTCATAACTTTGCTCACAGTGTGTCATTTCCTCTCATCTGCATGTCCACCTTTCCAATTCCTACTTGCCTTTCAAGCATATATGCTCCTTTCTTCATGAAGTATTTCATGACCCACCTGTCACCCTCAGAAATTGTCACTTCTGAATTCCTATAGCCATCCTACTTGTATATTTCTTGTGTCACTTATCTATCACTTTCTTCCTTCTTTTAAAGCTATTTATGAACTTTTCTTATCTCTCCCAAGAGTCTGTATACTCCTTGAGAGAAGACCTCAAAATATGTGTATTTTGACAGTGCCTGCCTAGCCTTGCACATACCATTCATCTTACAGAAAATTTCAATAAACAATGAAATACTAAGTTGAGAGAAAAATGTAGCATTACACAAAACACATTCATATAATATATAAAATGCAATGAAGGCAGAAATCACAAGAAAGATTTAACTGAGAACAAGAGTTGAAAATATTCTAGAAGACATCCTTAACTTAAAAGACTTGCAATGCTTAACTCACATTGAGTAAAACAACTTTTCTAAAATGCTATACCTTAGAAACAAAGATTCTTGTGGTAATTTGGTTAGTAAATCTATAAATTGCATAGTCAGAGAAAAAGAAAAAGACGCATTAGGAGAACTGAGTTGAAAAATAAAGGAACTTATTTGCTGTATGTGTTCTAAAAGATTAGGTCAGCCAGTATTATTGAAATAATAGGGACTAGGAGCATGGGGGGTGGGTTGTGGTATTTTTTAGTTTAATGCTTTATCAAGAGTAGGAATGATGGTCATATTTACATGGAAGGCTATGGTTTCAATAAGTTTGCTTTCTGTCCAAGTGAGTTAACTACTCAGATTCTTTTGCAACTGTATGAAATTTACTGTTTCCTATTGTTCCTATGCTGAAATCAGGAATTAAAAAGTCTTAAAACTTCACCTTTTAAAGAAATGAAGTTTTTCCCCTCCATATTCACACTCTGGCTTGTTGGGTCTAGTTTATGAGTCTGCAGACCATCTTAAGTTAAGCATTTCTTCAAAGACTATTTTTTAGTTTCTGGATTTAATCTTATTTTGAGGGAGCATTTTTTAGGTTCCATTTAGGACTGTATGTTGAAGCTAAAGCCCTAAATTAACTTTACATACTTACAACTTTTATAAAACTAAAACTTTTTTTTTTTTTAAACTTAATAGGATCCTTATCTTGTTCAGGAATTTCAAGTTATTTCTATTATTAATGAAAACACAAAAACAAAAAAAGTTCATCAGTTGTCATGGTGTTCTCATTCTTATGGCTGGTACATTTATTTTCTTTTTATGCAATAGAATAAGTATTTACCCAGTGAACATCTCAACCAAAGTACAAAGTGAAAATGAAGCATTCTTTTGAGGTCCTGATAGTGAGAGAATATGTGTTTGATCATTTGCATTTAGAGGCTATGAAAAAGCATTTAATAACAATTATTTATACACTCACTAAGTGCTTTAGCATTCCTTTTATGCTAGTCTCTGTTAAGCATATTTTCCTATGAAGGTTTGCAGTTGCCCACACCATGCTCTATGCCTCTGGTTTTCCCCCGATAAAGTGTTCCTTCATGTACACAGACTTCTGAAAGAATTCATGGTGTGGATGACCAGAAACAAAATAGGACTCATTTTCATATAACTTAGTGCCCTTTGAACACTCTGGGTGTCAGTTGTTGCTGGGACCTGTTTTTGACTCTGCTGAACCTTTACTGGTTGTGGTTTGTCTGGCCATCACATGACTTCTCTGAAAATTCCCCCTCCCCTTCATTTCCAGTAAACTGTTTGAGCAGGAGTGAGTCAGAGTGAAACCAGCTTCCCTGTAACCACAAGGCTTGTTAAAGAATTTGTCAACGTGGACTCTAGAGGGTTTGCATTATGCTTTGCAGTAACTGCTATGGTTTTTTGTTGCATCAGGAGTTCCACAGAAAAGCTTCCTGCTCTCAGGATTTTTTGTGCTTGTTTACAAAGAGTTAAACTGATAAATTATACCCTAACGAACATTGGAGGCACATAAACACATTTCTTTATGTGGCATTGTCAGAGCTACTAAGGTTTAATGTAGTTCTCTTTTCAGAATGCCAACCCCACCCAACAACGTTCAATTTTTGAAAAGGCAGGCCTACTAGATCATCTTTCAGTGTGAGCTCATGATTTTACCACAAAGCACCATCAAGATTTAGCAACTTTTTGAAGGATTCTGTTGCAGGATTTTTTGACTACTAACACAGTTAGGTTTTGATTCCAACGGTCACTTACTTGCATTTGATTCAAAGAGAAAAGGTAGTACTTCAAATAGTTCTGTGGTTGGAGTTTCCAGACACACTTAGCATGATTTATGGTGGAATTCTTAATGCCTCTTCTCATTTGCTTTCTCAGGAAGCTTTTGCTTTATTTTGAACTCTCTTCCCTCCTCACCCCACTCCCAGACTTTAATCTTTCTTCTTTTTCTGAGTCTTTCTTTGACTTTAACCCTTCCCTACAGTCTTAACTGTTTGAACAAGAAAGATAGCTGCAACTTGATGCAAGCTGCTGAATGTGGAAGGCCACTGGGAAGCTTGTTTGCTCATGTGTTTTTACATGGGCATTCCTTGTCATCTTGAGCCAGATTTATTTTCTTAAAAATAACTTTAGTGAAAATATTTAAATCCAACCTCCTAAAAATTATTTTTATTCTGTTAACTTTTTTGTAAAAAATAAGTTTAGGTAAAATAACATGCTAGAAAAATTTTGAGATGAGCTAATTATTCCTCACAGGAAAGAATACAGAATAACGGAGGTTTAAAAGTGTTTATGCTTTAGCCATATATACTAACTCTCAGTGATCAAATTAAAATAGACAAACATTATTCATTTTGATGAAGAAGCAATTCCAGTTGAAACTAGATGATTTTAAAATGAAATGAAGAGGTTAATATAACATGGTCATTAACAAAGCAAAATAAATAATAAAGTTTTTCTTGTTAGTTTGCTTTGGACATTGGAGTAGACTATAGTTTTGTTTTATGCCTGTTTTGTTCTTTTCATTTGCACACCTGTTTACAGATATGGAAGGAAAAAAAAAAGCAGTGGGTAAGCGTTGGGTTACCTTTGTTAAAGTAATTTAAAGATTTTTTTCAGGTTTGGGTTTCAAACAACTTTTGAAAAATGCCTTTAGAAAGGCCCCTTTCATTGAAATTTGGGCCAACAGATTATGTATGCCCCTGTGTTCTTGCTCATGAGTTTGCAAATCAGTAACACACTAAATACAAACCTACCCTCTGTTATTACTGCTGAGTGATCCCAGGGTCCCTGGCCCAGAACCAGAGTTAAATGCAGGACATGGAAAGCAGAATAACTATTATGCTCATTTCCTATTGCAAGAGGTGTTTTTGTTTCTAATTAACCAAGGTGTTTGGTTTATCATGATAGATCCCTAGTTCTCTCTTAAAGTTCACATCTCTGGAATTGCTGGCAAGACATGCTTAAATTATTCCTTGTTTCTTTTAATATTAGGTAAATAAATTAGCCCTATCTGGGTATTTAAGGAAATGTCTCTGGGTAGAGTCTTCCCATTTTTTCTGACTTGGTCCTTATAGTGAAAAAACATGACTGTCATGCTCTTAAACTAAAGGATTATGTAGCTATATCAGAAAGAGGGCATGATCACTGCTCCAGTACTACCCTCATAGACTTCTTTGTCTCTTTCTCTGATATGGGTCTGCATCAGTTAATTTTTCCAAACTTGTAAAAATTTGTATTTTTACAACTTCTTTTAGTAAAGTATTCAGTAAGTTTATGGCCTGTTATATAAAGCAATGCTTGCATTTGTTTTAAATTTGCCTCTCTCCAGTTATGTAGGGTGCCACCCTCATTCTAGTACTGTTAGATTTGTTAAATACTTCTCCTTTCTTCTTTTCATATTGTTCATAACTTTATAGATTTCAATCAGCTCACCTTTCAGCAATTCTAGACAATACAATTATTTCCTTTTTATATCCAATAAACCCCAAATCTCTTTGATCACCTTAAATGCTGTTTTAGTGGATCTTTATCTAATTCTTTATATCTTTCCTAACATGAAATTATCAGAACTGTACATGATTTTCTGGGGCAATTACATTGTTGTACTCATTTCTCAAATTTCTAGAATTGTGAGCCCTTTTGGCAATGCATTATAACCTAGAGCCCATCTTTTTAGAATTTACATAATTTTTCCCTAAAAGTATTATCTTACTGTTGTCCAGATAAAAGTTGACCTACCACTTTTCTTCTTACTAACTCAAACTTGGAAGATATTTCACCTTATTGTCATAAATTTGGCATTTCCCACTTTAGAAATAAATTAATTTCAACCGTAGATCTGGAACTAAACTTTTTGCTGCTTTTCCCAGGGCCATTTATAAATTTGATAAGTAAGATTGTTCTATCTCAGAAAAGAGTCCCAGTAGTTACATTTCTTCTAATAAAGAGTTTTCCATTTATCTTTATCCTTTGTTAATGGTCTCTTAAATTTTCTGTCCCTGATGGTTTTGCAAATTCCATACTAACCTAGTTTTCATAGCTTTGGCTATTCATCTCAAGTCAAGCTCATCTCAACCATTTTGACTTTTTTCTTTCCCCCACAGACTAGTATTATTGCTGTGTTTCATACATAGTAGATTGTTATATGCTTTTTGTTGTCTTTTTTAATACTGGTTTGAATTTGGAAATACTCATTATTCGTTAGCTGTCTGTAACCAAAAAACAATCAACTATAAAGTGCTAAAAAAAAATTAATGGTGATTTTTTTTTTGTCTCTAGCATCAACTAAGATTTGGAAAATACTCTTTCTGATGAGACATTATCAGATGATGAGATGTTTACTTCAGACAGGAAAAAAGAGAGAAAAAAGAAAAATGCATTACATGTTTAATATGTCCTTCTTTAGTTATTCTAATAATGCTTGCATACTACATAGTCCATTGTGTTTATTTCAACTAGAGGTTAAGCAGGCACTGATATGAGTGGCTGCCAGCATCCCTAAGAATCTTTTCAGTAGAAACTGAGGCAGGGAAACAGAGGAAAGGGAAGCAGCAGATCCTGGCCAATTTTAATTGTGGTAATTTTCACTTGACTGTATGCTTGTCTGAACTTCCAAAAATACTTTTCTACTTTTTATCTGAAAATGGTAACAAATGCTGGTGATCAGCCCTTGAGAAAGCCTCCTGGAACAACATTTCTCCAATCCCGTCTTTCTTCCTAGATTACCCAACAGATGTTCTATGTCTAATAGATTGTTTCCTGAGGTTTAAGATTAGTAACCATAGTGAGATGACCATTACAGGTGTACATAACTAAAAAATTTTCTCTTATTTTGTGGAGATAGGATAAGTAAATTAAGAACTAGCATTCAGGAAAAGAAAGCTCACCTATTGCTACCTTCTCTTGGTGGAGAATTGGTAAACTAATTTGGTATCATTGCAGGGTATAGTCAATAAGCATTCAATTTTTAATGCATTTTCTTCCTTGCCTCCTTCCCACCTTATTTATATGCCTCTTCCTTTATTGTTATTAGCCTTTTTCTTTTCTCTTCTTTGAAATTAAAAACAAAACAAAACAAAACAAAAGTCTCTTATCCCCTCAGTTGTGAGATTGTACCAGAACGGAGCTCATTGTAATGTCTTACTGTGCACTCTGGCAGGATATTATATTTCATTGGGTGTCAAGTTTTTTAATCTTTTTGCATTTATTAAGCAGCATAACCAGTCTAAAAAATTTGTCCCATGTCTATCATAGTGATAAATACTGTCACCACTTTAAAGAAAACGTAAAGAAACTGTGGTTCAGAGAAGTTAAAAAGACAATGTTATCTAAGCACTATCATTTTGATGTTGCAAGAGTACTGTAAAATGGTTAGTATTTGCAATCTATTTCCCTCTTCCATAGCAATTTGCATCTATTTTTCTCTTGTTCTTTGCATTTTATGTTTTCTGAGTCATCTGCCATCTCTTTCCTTATCTCTTTCCTCTACAACCCACCCTCCACAAACACACAGCAGATTATTTATTTCCCAATGAAAAAGCTTGATGGCACCCTCTTTCTCTAGATATCAGCAATACTCAGTCCCTTGCCTCTTTAGGTTTTTGACCAAATGTCACCTCCTCTGTGAGGCTTTCTCTGAAAACCCTATTTAAAATTACATTTGCCCATCAGGCCAAAGGGTAAAGGTTGATACTGACTGTGTTTTAAAACTTCAACTTCCATGTGAGACCAAGGGAAGAGATGTTTATTTGATGCAGAATCTATATTTTCTAAACAATTTAACTTGTACAGTCAGTTTGTTCAAACACCATATTTACATGGAACTTTGAATAGGAAGTGAGATATGGTAGGTTTGCATAGGTTAGTGTGAAATAGAGACACATCCCAAAGTAATTTGGACAGAGAATAAGAATGTATGTGCAGGGTCACCCTGAGGAGCTGGGGGAAAATGTGGATGTGTTGGACTTCCTCACCTAGAATGTTGCTGATGTTCTTACAAACATTGAGGACTGACGGTTTGGTATGCCAATCCCTCTATCTTGGGAAGCTCATTGCTGCAAAGGAGAGGCTAAAGCTGCTTATAATTGTGCCTAAGAGTCTCCCCTTGAGTACCTCTTTGTTGCTCAGATGTGGCCCTCTCCATCTAGCTAAGCCAACTTGGCAGTTGAACTCACTGTCCTCCCCTCTACCTGTGACCTGACTCCCAGAGATGTTAATCTCCCTGGCAACTCAGAATATGACTTCCAGGGTTGAATCTGGATGTGGCATTGAGGGATTGAGAATACCTTCTTAATCAAAAGGGGGATATGAAATGAAATGAAGTAAAGTTTCACTGGCTGAGAGATTTCAAATGGAGTTGCGAGTTCACTCTGGTGGACATTCTTACACACTATATAGATAACCTTTTTTAGGTTTTAATGTATTGGAATAGCTAGAAGTAAATACCTGAAACTATCAAACTTCAACCCAGTAGCCTTGACTCTTGAAGACGATTGTATAACAATGTAGCTTACAAGTGGTGACAGTGTGATTGTGAAAACCTTGTGGATCGCACTCCCTTTTATCCGGTGTATGGATGGATGAGTAGAAAAATGGGGACAAAAACTAAATGAAAAATAGGGAGGGATGGGGGGGATGATTTGGATATTCTTTTTTACTTTTATTTTTTATTCTTGTTCTTTCTGGTGTAAGGAAAATGCTCAAAAATAGGTTGGGGTAATGAATGCACAAGTATATGATGGTACTGTGAACAGTTGATTGTACACCATGGATGATTGCATGGTATGTGAATATATCTCAGTAAAACTGAATTTAATATAAAAAAGTTGCATTTGCCCATCCACCCCTTCCCAGTTGTGTTTTCCATGTAGCACTTTTTACTTGTAACATGCCACATCATTTACTCAGTTCTATAGTTAAGTTTTTCTCTTCTCCCACTAGAATTTAAGCTCCACAAGGGCCCAGAATGTTATTAGTTTGCTTCAGTGCTCTATCCTCAGCTCCTACAATAGTGTTTAACATATAGTAAAGAATTGGTCAACATTGTTGAATGAATTAAGGAACCACGTGTCCTCATCTTTTGATTCTGTAGTACCTTGCACATCGTAGTTACCAGATTTATTTGGTTGATTTTAACTCATTTTAAATAAGAATTCTGGTTTCTCAGAAAGTTTATAGTTTTGTCTTCTGGAATTCTTCTTGTGTAAAAAATATTTTCTTTTCCTAAGCAGTTATCTCTGTGTTCTTTCTCTATTTTATATAACTATTGGGCAGAACCTACTAAAGTTAAATATATGCATCCCCTATGATCTAGCAGTTCCATTTGTACAAAAATACCCAATAGAAAGATGCATCAAGACTTGTACAAGAATGTTCATAATAGTGCCAAACTGGAAACAACACCACCACGAACAGAAGAATAAATTAGTTGTCATGTATTCATTCAATGAAATGTTATACAGCAATGGGAACAAATTAACTACTGCTGCATACATGCAACAGCATAGATGAATCACATGGACATGATGTTGACTTAAAGAAGCCAGACAAAAAAAGGACCTCTGTGTAATTCCATTTATATAATGTTTACAAATAGGCAAAGCTGATCTATGCTAATAGATGTCATTAACAGTGGTTATTTAGTAGTGGGAGTGCTACCAGGGTTGGTCCTGGAATTTTGGTTATGTTCTTTATTTGGATCTGGGTGGTGGTTACATGGGTATGTTCCCTGTAAAATTTCTTCAAGACGTACATTTTTAAATTTGTGTAGTTAACTGTATAGATGTACCTCAATTTTAAAAATACTTTTACACCCTACTCCTGAAAAACAATAGTAAATTTGGTAGCAGAAATACATCACTATTTCCAGAAATCCATTTAATCCAGATTTTGACCCGTAAGTAGTTGAAAACTTCCTGTTTTTGGCATACCACTCTGAAATATGTGCTGGTCACAGAAAGTTATTTATTCCATGTGTATTTTTTTAAGTTAAACAAAATCCTAATGATCAATTCTCACATTATTTTTGAAAGGTATATCTTGGATGAAGTGTCCCAAGACTTACAACAGGCACAGTTGCCTCTAGAGCGTGGCTGTTGGACTTGTTTTCTTTTGTTTTACTGTAGTCACAATACAAAATACATTGTACTTTGCAACCCAGAACCAAAGCACATGTGTCTACCTGAAATAAACAGTTCATGAAATAGTATTTACTTGTATCACATGCATTGTTCTGACATTTTTATGCCATTCATTAATTAACAAGATGCTGTTTGAAACCCAGTAAATATTCACAACTTGCAATCTAATAGATCTGCACTAGATAAAAGAAATATGTGAGTATGAACAGGAAATTTCCTCTTTGGTCTTTTAGCTTTTCAGTACCTGTTAAATTTAGCTAGTTGCCAAAGTAAATGTTTCTTACTGTTTCATAAAATAGTTGATTCCTTCTTTGCTTCTGTTAATTTTTAGGCATGCCTTCATGATTTTTATAGATGTGAGGTCTAAATTTTTTATTATATGTTTTATGCATAACCTCTTCTTAAAACTTGTATATCTCATTTATTTTCAGAATAAAATGTCTTTGCTTTTCTGAAATGTGTTAATGTGATGTATTCTGTTTGCAGTATTATATTATAGAGTTTTAACCTGATTTCCTGATGTTTAGTAATTCCAGTAGTCATATCTGATTAAGGTAAAAGCCATCAGTTGGATACTAAAACATTTCATTTTCATGAGTAGTTGCACAACTCACTTCTAATCACCTTCTGTTGGTGAGTGGGTGTGCATTTTGTAATCTAATGTCCTATAGGTAGTAATTGAAAAAATTTTAATACCATCCTTACTGTCATAATCACTTTATTTCATCAAGTTAATAATCCTTCCTTTCTCTGTAATTCTAGAATATATTTCCTAACCACAAACAATCTTTATCCCATAAGTGTTTTTAAGTCCATTATGTTATAATAGAAAAACATAATAAATGAAGTGAGATTTTTAAAAAAATTTACCTCAGTTATTCTTATACACAGTATTAAAACCTAGGCAAATACTTTAATGGTATTGTTGAGGAAGTTAACAGGAAGAAAAAATATTTCATTCACTTTGAATTCAGTGAATAATGCTCTGCATTTTTATATGAAAATAACTCAGAGCCTTGATAACAGGTATGGGGTGATTACTTTTAGTAAAATCACTTTTTAGTCTGTTTTCAAGAGAAAAATAGTTTGGAGATTATGAATTAAGTTACATTGCAGTTTCTGTGAAGATACTAATTAATCATACCCTTTAATTTTATGATTCTCTATGTGTAAAAAGATTTCATTGTAGAAAATAGTTAATTGTGTGGCTGTTGGGATCTTATTAACAAGTTGATATTTCAGAGTCTACTATGCTGAAACAGTTAATATTATTGTTATTGTTACTATTTAGTTCCATTTCTGCTTAATCAAATTTTACTTGCTTGGCACAACACATTTGACTAGGACACAGGAGCCAGCTGTCATTTTTTAGAAGGCACAAGAGCTTCACAAATATAGTGTATTTTAGCATAAATTCCCATTATACCAAAGGGGTTATTATTTAAACAGTTGCCCTTGTGGGGCACCTTTAACACCAAATTAAGAAGAGCTCAGCAGATGTTTTAATATATAATGAGTTAAGAAAGCAGGCAGGTAATTTATAAAACTGCTGGCCCATTACTATCACATTATCTACAGTAATGTTCCATTTGTTTACATGTTTAGGGATTTTCTGTTTCTTTTAAAGAGGACTTTTCCTGTGGGCACTCATCATGAAACTAAAAAAGGTTTACTGTTATCATTTGAACATAAATGTTTTTCAATATTTAGATCCAAATTGGTATCTTTAGATTCAAAGATTAGTATTTTGCAAGTTAATTATAGTTACCCTTGCAGTTTCTCTTCCCTCTTAATCACAAATCTCCTTCTTAGGAAAAAGAAATGTGAAATAACAATAGTGAGGCAATATTCATACTTTAAAGTCTGTTTTTCTTTATTAATCCTTGAAATCTGAGTGATAAGGGCTTATTGTAACTTTTCCTCTTCTCCTTATAGTCACTGGAAAAATGTTCCTAGTCTCTTACTCTCACTTTCAGAGGCATGATTGGTATATACATAATCAGTGTGGTCAGGGATGGGGAAGGTAATTTTTTTTAAACTCTAAGTTTGTTGTTTATTTCTGTGAAAATTAAAAATAATATATGACTATTAATTGTAAATGCATGCTAATTATTTGGGTAGAGCTAGAGAAACTTCATTAGTGATACTTTCTTTGTTGGCATTTAAATTGTGAAATAGGTAAAAGTTGTGAAATGTGAAATCTGGAGAAATGAAACTAGTAGAAGGAATTTGTTTTTAGTTCAGATTTTTAGGTAAAATGGAGACTAGCAATCAAGGAAGTAATTAAATAGGACTTGCTACATTGTTCCCAGAAATATACCAAAACCATTAAAATAAAATAAAATATTAATATCCTTTGAAATTTTATATCAATATTGAATACCTGTGTAGTAACTTTTTGGTAATTTTCCCTTCTGATTTTCTTTAAAATATTGTTTTTTATTATTATTAGTGCACATTTTTTCTTAGCTTGTTTACTTGTCTTTGAAATGTTAGGAAAAAAAATTTGTTGAGTTTTGGTTTTGTGCGTGTGTGTATGTGTGTGTGTTTTGAGTAATAATTTACAGAAAGTAAATTTCTTCTTTGTGTTTTTAAGGCAGTTGGAAATATAGATGTTGTAATGTGTAGACAAAACTACTCTAAAATCAACATGATAAGAAATAAACAGCTGCCAAATTATACAAGTAATGACGGTGCTGAAGTTGTTAAAAAATAAAGAACATTTAAATCTAAAGAACAATGAGGAAAGTTAAATTAAATTTAACAGGCAGAACATGTTGGGCAATAAAAGTATGTTTTCATTTAAGTTATGTTTAATGCAGCCTTTAAAATCATATCAGTATGTTTTGTCCATATGGCTTTAAAAATGAAATAAATTGAAAATAAAAACAAAATGTAATTGTGTTTATGAATCTAAACAAGTTATTTTATTATGTTAAAATATTTTAAATTTAGTACAAATAATATAGTGCTTCCCTGAATTTATGTTTTCATTACACTAGCAAGGAAAAAAATCAAGAGAATACTCTTTCAAACTGCATAATCTGCTACTGTTTTCTTTAATGAAAGTAACTGTGCATACTTCATATTAATTTAATTTAAACAAATCTCCACAGATTGTTAAATATATAAAAGTAATTTTAATTCCGAGAATATTGTGAAAGATCTGGGGGAAAATTTCAGGAACCGAAAGTAGCATGTTCACTCTGTGTTAAACACATAAGATTTATGAATTCCATTTTCAGCAGATCACTTTCAGTCTTTTTAAAAAGTCAAACTCTCCTTTAAAAAGGCAGTTAACTTGTTTTCCTTGTAAGATATGCCAGCTTAAAATTAAAAAAAAAAAAAAAGGTGAAGATTTCTACCTGTTTGGATAGATTAACTTTCACTGAAATAAAGATAAATATGTTTCTAAAGCCTTGAAATTAACTTTAATGGAAAAAAGGGCTAATATTTTATAATTGTTTGTATTGAAAGCTACATAAATAATATGATAGAAAAGTTCTCATATATTGTCTATTTGGGGTGATGGAAAACTTTTGGTAATGATAGTGGTGATGGTAGCACAACATTGTGAGTGTAATTAACAACACCAAATTATATGTTTGTGGTTAAAAGGGAATATTTCAGGTTATATATATGTTACTGGAATAAAAATAAAAATAAAAAATCTTAAAGGATTATACAACACAAACAGCGAACCCTAATGTAAACTTTGGAAGTACAGTTATAATAATATTCTTTAATCAATTGTAACAAAGGTCCCACACTAAGGCAAAGTGTTAATAATAGGGAAAACATAAAATTTCTCTAGTGAAAAAAAATGTAAATATAAAAAAAGGTGTATTTAGAACAGAATTTGTATAGGTTTTTGTTTGTTTGTTTTACTTAGCAATTGAATGTAATGTTGCCTCTTTCACTAAATAGGCTTTGTTACAAAGTTCTCAAGGGCTATAGAGGAAGGCATTTGCCTTATTTTATATTTTTAATTCTTAGCTATAGTAATTAGAATTCCATAATTAGTTTATAATTTCATAGTATCTGTTGATAGTTAATCAATGTAAAACATTCCTGTTCAGATGGCTTGCCAGTTTTTATTTAGTGCTTCACATGAATTACAAATCTAGTGATTTGGGGATTAATTATCAAAAATATATAGAAATTAATTTCTCTTAAAACAAGCTATATAGGAAATGTGATTTCATCATTATATAGTATTAAACGGTTTTTTAAATTAAACAAATTTCCCACTTAATGCAATAGATTTAAATTTAAGAAAATAATTTAATCATGGTTGAAAATCTGAATAAAAATAGAATGCCCTCAAGAAACAGTGAACCCTAAATTAAACCATAGAGTATAGTTAATAGTACAATTATAAAAATGTTTTGTCATTAGTTGTAACAAATGTTCCACACCGATGGAAGTTGTTAATAATAGGGTGGTATATGGGAATCCTGTATTTTATGCATGATTGTTTTGTAAACTCGCAACTTTTCTAAGAAAGAAAAAAACAAACAATTCCCTTTACTATGGTAGTTCAGTTGTTTAAAAATATTAAATCTGATGTAACTGACTTGATTTTTAGGTTAACAGTATTTATGCTTTCATAGACCTGCATTTTAACCTGTAAGAATAATGCCATAGCAGATTTTGAATTATGGTTCTGTCAGTACTATTTAGCATATTAAAAATAGTGCTAAAAAATTAAATCAGCAAATTTTTTAAATGTTTTTATTATAAAAAATGTTAAATATACACAAAATAAAGTAGTGTAATGAACACCTATAGACCTGTCACTCAGATTTAACAACTATCAATGTATTTTTAAGTTTTTTATTTATATTTTATATGTAACACACATTCCCATTTTAAGTGTCCTGTTCAGTGGTATTAATTTCATTCAAATATTATGCTACCTGATGTTTTAAATATAATTAATATTACTGAATTTGTACACTTGAAGGTGGTTTAAATTGGAAATTTTGAGCTATGTATGTTACTATAATAAAAAGTTTTTTTTTAAATAAGTGCCCCCATCACCACCATCCATCACCAAAACCTTTTCATATAAAAAGACTGACACAGTATTGTCTGTTTTTGTCTGGCTTATTTCACTCAACACGATGTCTTCATCCGTGTTGTCAGGTGTATCACAACTTCATTCCTTTTTATGGCTGAATAATATTTCATTGTATGGCTATACCTATTTTGTTTATCCATCCATCTGTTGATGGACACTTGAGTTGTTTATAATTTTGGGCTATTGTGAATAATGCTGCTGTCAACATCAGTGTACAAGTATCTGTTTGAATCCCTGTTTTTGGTTCTTTGGGGTATATTCCTAACAGTGGACTTGCCAGGTTGTAGAGTAATTCTATGTTCAGTTTTTTGAAGAACCGCCAAACTGTTCTATGGCAGCTATACCATTTTACATTCCACCAGCAATATTCAAGGGTCCCAATTTCTCCCCATCCTCACCATCACTTACTGTTTTCCATTTTTTATTTTATGATAGCCATCCTTGTAAATGTCAAGCGTTATCTCATTGTGGTTTTAATTTGCATTTCCCTAATAACTAATGTTGAGCATTTTTACATGTGCTTATTGGCCATTCATATATCTTCTTTGGAGAAATGTCTATTCAAGTCCTTTGCCCATTTTTAATTGGGTTTATCTTTTTATAGTTATCTTAATTTTTAGAGATACTACTGAAATATGCAGGTACTATACTTCTGGTAGGTAGGTGTATACCAAAAACTAACAAATAATACTGTTAATCTTCAAATCAACAGATGCCTCAAAAATACTTGATGAAATCAGAGTCCAAATAGGGTTTGCACATTGCATTTGGTTATTATGTCTCTTAAATCTCTTAATCTAAAACAGTCCCTTCTCTCCCCATCCCTTTAAAAACACTCCTTTTTTTAAATGGCACTGGCTTGCTTTTTACTTGACTGCATGCATATACTTCTAAAATAGTAAACCTGTTCTCAAAAAGAAAATTAATTCTTTCTTAGGAAATAAAGTGGCAAAATTACATTGTACAGTTAGCTAATGATTAACTTTGAGATCCTATGTATTTGAACCTGGAAGTGTTTCTTTGACTGGCAATATATTCTGAAAACTTGTTAGGGCTAGTCTATGTAATATTATTTGTCAAGGTGTTTTTTAAGTGAGAATACATGATTTCTCTTGTGGGTTAGAGCAGTATGATTTTTCAAGCAGTTTGCTTTTCTGGCTTTAAACCTTGCTCCTATTCTCTGAAATTCCTTATATCCCATATCAATTATACTAGGAACTTTTCCTAGTTAATTCTTTCTTACTGAGGCTATTTTAATGTGGGCTGCTCTTTTTATTTCCCCCATGATTTGAGTACAATATCTTTATCATGGATTTCAGGAATGCCTTTCAAATAAAAGACAAGACTTTTTTGTCTTTCATGTTTTGACCTTTCTGTAAGATTGTTTTCCATTAAAGTGTTGAATTAAAGGAAGAAGAGGTTCCGTGATGTGATGTTCACGTAGCTAATTTTTTTTCATCATATGATATGAACTATTTTCATTGGAGTTTGTATTAGAGTATATGCACTTTCAAAACCAGAAAAGAATTAGAGTCAAATTTCAGACTGGGACTTCTAAGAAAAAATATGTATCATTAATGTGGCATCAACATGCTGGAAGAAGAAAATCATGGAAATAAGCAAGTCAGCAAAGAATTTATGCTTCAGCATAGAAGATAGCGTAGTGAAATAAAAGGAGCACTGATTTAAGAGTCTGAAGACTGAACCATGTCTTAGCTTTGCCCCTTAAAAACATTAAAACCTTGAATACTTTAGCTTTCTGGGCTGCAATTTTGGGTTGGATATATAAATTGAATATAATAATGTCTGCTCTACTTACACTCCATGGTTGTTGAAAAGCTCAAATGAGATGTTTGTGAAAATACAGCAAGCTATGCAAATATAGGATGCTATGTTCATGTTGGGGGTAATGAATGCTTAGTTATTGCCATGTAAGTTTTTATTCCATCTTTTGGCTGGTGATCAGCAGAGGTATCTTCATTTGCTGTCTTAAAAGATCCTGTGATTTCCTACCCTGATGTTACTGGAGGAGTAAGTCTAGCGATTTGTGGAAGGAAAGAGAGAGAGGTGGTAGGAAGGATGTCTATCAAGATTTTATTTGCATCTTTTTCAGTGGACTTGCTGTGATTTTCTTAATCATTCATCATACTCATTAAATACTCAGTGCCTTCAAGTTGTGACATATTTAATATTATAAACTCTAGAAAGTGTCATCTATCCTTCTTATTAAAAATCGTACTTCTCATTAATGTTTGAAATCTTCCTTTTATACAGGACTTTGCCTCCCGGGCTAAACTGGCAGTTCAAAACCTAGTACAGAAGGTTGGATTTTTCGGAATTTTGGCCTGTGCTTCAGTAAGTGAATTGTATTAAAAGTGAGAAATTCCGATAAATTAGCTTTATATTTTGATCCTATTTGCTTTTAAAAATACATTGGTGAAGAACAAAAATGCTATCACTTTTATCAGGTATGTAATATAGTGTCTTACTCATTAATTGAGGTATTTTCTGTTGCATAGGTTCCTATCTTGTTTATTGACTTTTAAGCATTTCATCACACAATGAGAAATTTAAACCTAAATTCCTTGATTCAGAGGGAAAAAAAACACAAAAATCCACCCTTCCCATGAAGAATTTAAAATGAAGTGCGTTTGTCCAAATGACAGTGACTTCATTCTTTCCACAGAACTGTAGATGAGTAGTGTTATTTCTTTTTTTTTTTTTTTTTTTTTTTTATAAAAGGTATTTATTAAGTTACACATTTACAGTTTTAAGGCCATAAAAGTGTCCAAACTAAGGCATCAACAAGAGGACACCTTCACTGAAGAATGGCTGAGTAGTGTTATTTCAAGCTTTAGTTTCAGGGAGTAACCTTAAAACCTGTGTTTAGTGAGGTTGACTTCTGGCAGGTAGTGGAAACAATCTGTGGAAACCTGAAGAATCTCCTTGGCTACACTAAACTAGGAAGCTATTTATGTCTAAAACTTAGTTAATGTATTAAAATTCACATTTTGTAAAATTGACCTTTCATAAAGAGTCAGTGGAATAGTCCTTCCTAAAAATAATGGAAACAGTTATATTTGAGATGGAATAGTTTGATCGAAGTTTTCGTTGGTAGCCTGATCTCTTTACAAAACTTTACAAAACTTTATGTCTATGCAACCTGTCAAAAGCACAGCTACTGGAAAAGGTAGCTGATGGAGGTTTGCAGGTATTTCCTACCTGGAAATACCGCTCACCCCATTAGGTCTTTAAGGACGCTCTCTGAGTTTTGCCAATTCTAATTCTCAGGCGCTAGTGCAATCTGGGATGAAGAATTTTGAGTTTCTCCTCCAAGAAAACAGCCTCCACTCCCATCCATTCCAACCCTCTAGTTTCAAGGTAACTAGAGGGTTGGTAATTCAGTGGTGGATTTAGCCAGAATATTTTGGCCCCTAGTTGATATGGTATAAGCTGTAATTATAAATAAAATTCACAAAATTATTGTCCACTTACATGTGGCTACTTTCTCCATTTATATACTAGAGCATGAATACATCTGCTAGTTTCCCCCTAGCAAAGCAAATGGCCAAAAAGACATTTTGTTACAAAGTTTCTGATGTTATATCAGCATGATAGAGAAAGTCCAAAACATACATGTGCCTTGAATTATTCTCTTGATCTTGGTAATACTAAGAATTTTTCATAAACTAATCTTTCATAATATTTTCTTTTTAATGCAGAATATCTGTTTCACAATATTAATCTCAACTAGTTGAACAAGTTATGTATATATGTGATTGTCTGATATAGTAGAAAGAGAATGGATTTTGGTGTCAAGCAGGCTTGGATTTGTAAACTAGTTATGCTTCTCATTAGCTTTGTAACCTCAGTCAAGTTGTATTCTTCCAACCCCAGTTTTCTCATTTTTAAAATGGAACAATAAGGTCTTCCTTGCAAAGGCTGAAGTGAAGATTTAAGATTGTATAAGCAAAGTTACTAGCACAGTCCCTGCAACATAAATGCACAGAGTGCTGGCCAATTTTGTATTAACCACTGGGTGCTGGGAATAAAGAAGTGAAATAAAGAAGTAAAAGATAATTTCCTTCTCCTCAAGGAGCCTGAAATTTAATTTTATTGTTATTTTATATAGTGATAAGTAAAAGATGCTGTGGGTGTCAGAAGAATGGGATTGAGCTGAAAGGCCTAACGCATAATAATGTCCTTAACTTGCAAGCTAATGGAACAAGCTCTAGAGCCCTACTGCCTGGGTTCAAGTTCTGCTCTGCTGTTTACCCTGGGGAAGTTGCTTAACCTGTCCCACTTTTCTCATCAGTAAAATGTGTTTAATGATATCATACAGTGTTGTTATGGACAGTAAGTGAATTAATGCATTTTGGAAAAGTACCTGACACATCAAAGCACTCAGTAAAAATTAGCTCTCATTATTCTTGGGGAAAATGTAGATAGCTGGGAATTATTTTTTTAACTTTGTTTTATTAAAGCAAAAAGTATTTTTTCCTTTGGCACTCATCTATATGTCCTACTAAAAATCCACTTTCTATACTAGCCACTTTTCTTCATATACAACTAGTTTTAGTCATTATTTCACATAAATTGATGGATCAATTTACCCCTCTAGGAATTCTTTAATGCTTAGTATTTCTACATCCTTGGTTTAAGGTAAAAGGAAGCTTGTTATTTGCATTACATTTAAACTAAGATAAACAAAATTCCTAAATCTAATCTTGCTTTCTGTATATTTTGTTAAACTCCTAAATATAATCTTGTGTCCTATATATTTAGATAACAATTGTTTTAGAGAATAACATGCACATCTAACAGCAAATTTGCTGATTATGCTCTTCTGAAAGTAATCAACACAGACTGAGGTGTTCAACCAGTTAAGAAATTCTAATTTTGATCTATTATGATTTATATATGTTGTATCCTTTAAAAAATTCACTTCAGTTTTAACAGAAGTTGGAGTCTGGTAATAGAGGGGGGGGGAATGAAAATTGTTGTAATTCATGGAGTTGTGAAGGTCACATGAGAAAATATAAGAAAGGACCTTGCAAATGTAAGGCTGTGCAAATGATGCTGTTCTTTTGGTTGTAAGAAGACAGATTAAATTGCATGAAGCATTTGAATTTGAATGAGAAAAACAATGAGTTATTGAATCCAAGTGTTGCTAACAAAAGAATACTTGAATCCTAATTTAGTGATGGCACTGTTTTTAAAAGAACATATGTGACAAATATTTTTTAAACAGATAAGATTTTCTTTGAAAGTTTGGAAATGAAATTATATAAATTAGTTGGCTTTTGAATGGTTCTGCCAACAGCCACAAGGGCAAAGTACTTGAGAAAAATGGATGAAGTGCTCAAAAACAGCTTGTGGTTTCTTTGCATTTTTACATGAAATTGTGTTTTAGCCTTCTTGCAATGTGGGAATGTTTGGAAAAGGTATTTGTTGTGAGTCATTTTTTTGTCTGAGACTGAGTGTTCAAAACATCTGAAGCTGTGGTCATATTTCCACACTTGATTTTCTTCCTAAAATATATCACATGGCCCCATGCATGACCTCGGGCTTTCATGAAAAAAAGAAATACAAATAAGAAATAAAAGCCCATTCATCTATAAATGTATTGTGGATTTACAAGAGTGTTTACTAAAAAGATGTCAGCACTTTCTAGATAAAATTCTTACTTCAGGGTAAAGATTTTAGAACGCTAATAACTATTGTAATAATCTTAAGAATCTTTCTTTATTCCTACCTCACTTTAGATAGCAGCCACCAAATGGCCAAATATATAACTGAATGAGATTAAATTTCTTAGCATCCATTGGCTTTATCTAATTTTAGTATGATAATAAAAAATACATGGAGGGGGCATTAAGCTATCAGTATTACAAGCTGAACGGCAGCTGGATTTGCAGTGAACAAATTGAACAACAGTCTGAGATAGATATGAGACCCAGCTTATAGATACAATAGGATACTTGTCTAATCTTCTGAACAATTGAGTACCAAATAGTAGTCATTTCTCACTTTACAGTGTAAGCAAGGTTGGAAGCAGAAGGCCACATACCAATGGGCAGGAAATTTAAATTATTCTTTGAATTACACATGGAAGTCCATTTTAATTTTTTTTTTCTCCTTTTAGATTCCAAATCCTCTGTTTGATCTAGCTGGAATAACATGTGGACATTTTCTTGTACCTTTTTGGACCTTCTTTGGTGCAACGCTGATCGGAAAAGCAATAATTAAAATGCATATCCAGGTAATTATACCCCCTGCTTTCCCGGTTAATGATAATGAAACATATTTTCCACTTGAGCATTCCCAAGAAAATTGTTAAGATATTGGTTCTGCTTCTTTTAGTTGTATTAAAACATGGGACATCATTTGGAGGTTAGTGAATTTCTGGCAAGATTCCCGTGTGTGTATTGGAAATTTGGGCCCCTTTATTATTTTTCTTCTTGTTTTCTTGTTTGTTTCTTCCTTCCTTCCTCCCTCCCCTTCCCTCCCTTCCCTCCCTTCTTTCTTTTTTATTTATTTATTTTATTTTTTTCCTTGTGAAACTGTTTGTGCAAGATATTATTACCAAAATAGTGTTCCTGGGTAGGAAAAACAGCACATCATTTTCACATACTTAATTAAAAAAAAAAAGTCTAGTTTCTTTACTGACCACAAGCTGGGTGAATGTTGCCTTTCACTAATACTTCTTTTCTTTCACACACTCTTATTTTGTACTTCCTCTCAAGACATCAATATCATTTACCGAAAACCTCCCAGATGTTAGTCTGGGGGAAAAATGGGGAAGATAGGGGTCTCTGAAGGGGTGAGGAGATGTGGGTTGTGGTTAGAGAATTGAGAATCTGCTGGCCCTCAAAGCCACTGTTTCAAAATCTTTAGGATAGCCTTGCGTGTATGTATGAATAGAGAAGAGAAAACAGATTAAGAACTTAATTGAAGGGAAATGTATATGTTTCTAGAACTGTGTAAAATAAATTAACCTGGAAGGAATTTGTTTTTAAACAGTGAAGATTACAACAAAGAGAGGTATTTACCAAAGGAAAGGCAAGAACAGTGAAGTGATAGCTCTGTCTTGGTATGATTCTTTAATAATTAAAAGCATGTGTAGCCCAGGTTTCTTCTTAACACCCCTCTGCCTCCAATTCTTAGAAATGAAGACTGAAACAGGAAAACTTCAGCTGCTTTTACTTGCACAGTTTCTTATCTTAGATTTTGGTATTTGGGATGAGTTTATGGAGTCTGTCCTCTACTCTCCCCACCATAATAACCACCCAAAATTTCAAGGATATGTTATTCTCACGTCGAGGTGTATGTTTTCTTCCACTTACATTAGATATATTGAGCAGTGAACACAGGTTTTTAAAATATTGGAATACAAATTACTTCAGTAAAAATTTTAAATACATTCATGACGTAATAGGCTTTTTCAAATTTTTTAAGTTATGTTAATGCTGAATTTTTTTGCATGGTGCTTGACCATAAAGCACTTAGTATGTATCATGTGATTTAATTCTAATAATCTTGGGATAGAGAATTATTATGCCTATTTTGTAACTATCCACCTTGGGGAGCTTAATATATAAGTTGCCTATGTGAATAAGTAATAGCTGGTTCTTGAATCCAAGTCTTTTGGCTTCAAGTTCAATGTTTTCCCATTCTTTTGCATCACTTTCTTAATTGTAAATTGGTTATATGATTAAGAAAACTAATTTGTCTAATACTTGCTACTTACCATGACCTGTGCTAGGTGATTTGCATTGTCTCATTTTCAGAACACTCCTGTGAGCTGTTATTATCTGAATCTTACAGATGGTAAAATACTTGCCTACAGCCCTAGAATCCAAAACAAACTATAAAGTCGAAGCTCTTTCCATGTGTTCATATGGTAGGAAAACAAAACTCAAATCATTTATGTCACTGAAAGGAAAGAATCCGAGTTCCTTCAATAAACCAAGAGCATGGGATATGTTTGCTATGTTCCATTGTATCACAGTGACATATTTTCTAAAGGCATGTCACTTGATGTACATCCAGATGTAGCTTAGGGCAACAAACATTGCTCATTCCTTGAGTAATTTTAGTGAGTAATATAAACATGTTAACCATTTCTGGAATAAGAGCAGGGAAAACCTCACATGCAGATTTTTCTGTACTCTAGTGTAAACCTATCTCCTCATCTTCCCTTTTTTCTCAGCTTAAAACCAGACAGCCTTCCTTGATAAACAGTGTTAATGTTACTGATGTTTTGCGATCTGTTAGACCTCCCCTAAAAATTTAAATCGGCCTACCTAATTATGTGAGATAGGGATTTCATTTCCTCTTTTCCTTGATCCAGTGGATAGGTTCTCCTCTTCTCTCTGTAGAAGGAGCTTGAGAATCATTGTCTTTCTCCAAAATAATGAAGAAAGTGAGAAGTTAATATTCTCACAATACTTCACATACCATTTAATTTATACCATGCTTAAAATTTATTGCCTTTCTATTTTCCTACCACCGCTCCCCTCCCCCCGCCCCCCACCCCCCACAAATATAAGCTCCTCCATGAAGGTGGGAATTTTTTGTCTCATGGGTCACTGAGAAATAGAATAGTTTCTGGTATATAGTAGGCACTCAGTAAACATACTTATTAAATGAATTGGTATGGGAGTCTTCTTTCCTGTAAAGGACCCTTCCTATGGTTAGTTTCTTCTTTGTTAATTCTGATACCATTAGTTCCTAGCACCCATAACATACCTTTTTAAATTTTCTTTTCTTTTTCTTCTTTCTCTCTCTTTTTTTTTTTTTTTGAGGATTTAAAAAAAATATTTATTATTTTAAAATAACTTTAGACTTCCAGAAAAATTACCAAAATGATACAGAGAGTTCCTGTATATCCTTTACCCAGCTTCCCCTAATGTTAGCATCTTAGATAACCAAACTATGATTTTCTAAGCTAAGAAATTAACGTTGTTACAGTACTGTTAACTAAACTACTTTATTCATATTTGTTCCTTTTCTGTTCCTGGATCCAGTCCAGGCATACCCTTTTTTTCCTTCCTCTTCTACCTTTTCCCTTGTTTCCTCTGTGCATGTGGCTGAGTAGGCTGTTCCCTTTTGTTTATTTAGTAGACTCTCTGCTCAGACCTCCAGCCTGAAAGACTGGGGCACATGTTCTACAATGTGTGGCATATTTTATGTCTTGCCCTGCACAGTGAATTTTCAAGCTGTTACATATAAAGAAGAAAATCTTGTTTTGTTCTTGAGCAATGAAATTGTGCAATTATCCGCACATTGGCTTATTTTGAAATGTTAGGAAATGATGGTAGGGAAAGCGCATGGTGGTGAAATCACTGAGAGGCAAAACCATTAGCTCTGTTTATTAGTAAAAGTTTTATAGCTCCAAGTAACTGGCTTTTAATGTGGATGTTAGAAGAACCCCATTTATTAATGCTGTTCTCCATAAATGATCTGTTTAGCACACAATTGTCTTTTTAGCTTCGTAATCTTCGTTTGCCACTGTGTATCCTTTATAAAATCATCATCTTGTAACTCTTTGACATCTGTATGTGCTTGCTTTTTCTATGAGATAGCTAAATATCTTTTTTCAGATTAAAAGCTACATAAACAAACCCCCAAAATGAGTGTGAACTTTTCTCTTTTAAGTCTTATTTCCTCATGTACATCAGCCATGCAGCTGCCAATATCTGTGTTGAGATTAGGGCATTGATTAGGAAAATGTCATTGCCTTATCGGTCTTCTCCCTGTAGTAGTATAGTTTAGTCTAACCTTTTCTGAGATTCATAATGGGTGGAAAAAAAGAAGACAATTGTTTCTCTGTTTATTTTTTTCCTTTCTTTCCTCTTTATTTACATAGGTTAAAGTAATTGTTTAAAGAACAACAAAGCACTAAAGGGTTTGTTACCCAGAATTTGGAGAAAGAACTCAGAATTGCTCATTTTTAATCAGAGAATTATTTATCCTTTAAAGCTAAACTTAAATATTACCTTCTTGAATATTTTATTAATCACACAATCAAATGTGACCTCTCCCTTTGTTGACTTCTAGAACCCATTGTTTTTTACCACTAAAATTCATAATTTTGTATTTTAAATTTTCTACTTACCATCTTTCTACTATTTGTAGAAAAGTTTGTAAATGTCTTCAGAGCATTAATGAAGTGTCTTTCTCATATTAATATTCTCTTAAAATCCTTATATAATCCTTATTATATATTATATAATCCTTATATAGTACTTATATAATAGTAGGTACTTGGTGTAACATTTGTTGAATTGAGTAGAGAATTTTTGCTACCTGTTAGCCCCAAAGGCATGTTTACTTGTGCTTAAGATAAGGCATCAATATCTGCAATTAATGTGGAAGTGCTTTATTAACGCTAAAATGAAAACTTCCCAGGTCTGATAAGGATCTTCCTTAGCCTGTAGATGCACTTAAAGCTACTTTTAATTAGCTTCTACCCTAATCCAATCAGCATCTGAGTATGGAATTTTCAGGGAACTTCTATAAAAGCGTGTCATGTAAGACATACAGTATTTGCAAGATTCTCTGGATTGCATTTAGCCCAGGGCCCTGTCATCAGGCTGATAGGTTTTATTTGCAGTGATAGTAGCTGTAATGGGATAATGGGAACCTATGACCTGTGACTTTAGTTACATACACCATTCTAAGATACATAGTACATGTGGAATGCCCGCCAATCCACCCAGTTTTGGGTTTCATGACTAATATTTTCCCTCCGTGGTTATGTATACAAGTAAGACTAGAACTGTGCTTGAGGAGAATCATCTTTAATATACAAAGTAGGTAGCGTTTGTGACTCAAATGATGCCTTTTATTTTATTATAAGAGAATTTAAAAAATTGTGATTAGGGGGTGGAACCTCACCTTTTTTAGATTGTTAACAGAGTTGTGGGCTTATTTTGTCATTTTGGTAGTAAATATTTATTTTAACTGGGAGTTTTCCTTTTTACAGAAAATATTCGTTATAATAACATTCAGCAAACACATAGTGGAGCAGATGGTGGCTTTCATTGGGTGAGTAATTCTTCCCTACCTAATCTCATCAATGTTTGAATAGGAGAAAATGTGTAGAAGACTAAGTTGGGGTAGAATTTTCATGATAGCACTCTATTTTTTTTGAAAAGCAAAAAACGTTTGCCCTGTTATTAGTTAAATTAAAGAAGTCCCATTTTGCTCTGCCACAAGGAAGGATGGAGCTCAGGTTATTCTTATTTAATTTTAAGTCAAATGTATATCAAGGTTTTTGAGTCTGTAGTCCCTCCAAAGAAATAAGAAATTCTCTTTATTTGAAAGACATGTGTATCATTACAGTTTAGTGGTGCTTTAGTACAAGGCTATGACTTTTGGCCCAAATTGGATGCCCCATGCAGTTGCAATTAATTTAAATACAAATCTTATATCAAATTTTAGTATTTCGTTACATATTACATAATATACAACCATCTTGGGATAGGATGATTAGGTGGTATACTATTACCAAAATATGTCAATTATGAACCTACTATTTCACTAGAGAATTGCACCATTTTAAAAGGCTAAACTATCCAAAGCATTTATTTTCCAAAGTTTAGTTTATTTGTTGTTGTTAATTTTAATTAATTAATTAATTTATTTATTTTTAAATCTTCATTTTATTGAGATATATTCACATACCACTCAGTCATACAAAACAAATCGTACATTTGATTGTTCACAGTACCATTACATAGTTGTACATTCATCACCTAAATCAATCCCTGACACCTTCCTTAACACACACACACAAATAACAAGAATAATAATTAAAGTGAAAAAGAGCAATTGAAGTAAAAAAGAACACTGGGTACCTTTGTCTGTTTGTTTGTTTCCTTCCCCTATTTTTCTACTTGTCCATCCATAAACTAGACAAAGGGGAGTGTGGTCCTTATGGCTTTCCAAATCCCATTGTCACCCCTCATAAGCTACATTTTTATACCATTGTCTTTGAGATTCATGGGTTCTGGGTTGTAGTTTGATAGTTTCAGGTATCTACCACCAGCTACCCCAATTCTTTAGAACGTAAAAAGGGTTGTCTAAATTGTGCATAAGAGTGCCCACCAGAGTGACCTCTCGGCTTCTTTTGGAATCTCTCTGCCACAGAAGCTTATTTCATTTCCTTTCACATCCCCCTTTTGGTCAAGAAGATGTTCTCCATTCCACGATGCCGGGTCTACATTCCTCCCCGGGAGTCATATTCCATGTTGCCAGGGAGATTCACTCCCCGGGGTGTCTGATCCCACGTAGCGGGGAGGGCAGTGATTTCACCTTTCAAGTTGGCTTAGGTAGAGAGAGAGGGCCACATCTGAGCAGCAAAGAGGCATTCGGGAGGAGGCTCTTAGGCACAATTATAGGGAGGCCTAGCCTCTCCTTTGCAGCAACAGTCTTCCCAAGGGTAAATCCTGTGGTAGAGGGCTCAACCCATCAAACCACCAGTCCCCTATGTCCGTGGTCATGTTAGCAACCATGGAGGTGGGGTAGGCTAATAACCCTGCATTCTCCACAGGCTCCTCAAGGGGGCTCTACTTTATTTTTTAGAGCAGTTTTAGGTTTATAGAAAAATTGTACAGAAAGAACGAAGAGTACCCATATACCCCTTCTCCCCTTTGCTCACCACACACACAATTTCCCCTATTATTAACATCTTGTATTAGTGTGATGCATTTGTTAAAACTGATGAACCAGTGTTGATACTGTTAGGTCTGGGTTCTGGGCCCCTTCCTCATTTCCCCCTTTTGTAAAGCCAGGTTGCATTGCTGTTCCCTCCCTTCCCCCATTTCACGCCACTTCCTTTGTTCATGCCCATCACTGCCCCTCTTCCTCTCCCCCACTTACGGGCCACTTTTCCTGCTCATGCTGTTTCACTCTTCTCTCCCTCCCCCACCTCTCCTGTTTGAATCTACAAGCCAGGCATTGCCAAAGTTACAAGATAAACTATGTGTAATCCCCTATTGGCCAAAACTTACATACCTTACATGTCCAGGATACCATGTAACCTTCTAATGGACAGAAGCCCTATAGAAAAAAGGAATCCCACCACCTGACCGTGCGGTTTCCAGCAGCTTTCCTCTGCTGGTTGGGGCCGCCCTGTGACTTCTCTCAGTAAACTTTTTATTGTTGCCTGCAATTTGGCTTCCTCGCCTGTCTTTCGAACCAAACGACCTTACAGATTCGTTATTAATAATTTAAATTCATAGCTTAAATTAGGGTTCACTCTATGTTGTACAGTTGTATGGGTTTTGAGAAATGGATAATTTATTTCCACCATTACAGAATCATGTAGAATAGTTTCAATGCCCTAAAAATGCCCTATGCTCTACCTATTTATCCACTCTTTGGTTTTAATGAATGAAACCAGTTTAGCATACACTTTAAATAAATAATAATCACAAAAAAATGTGGCGTTCACTTACATAAAACAGTATGGAAAAGACCTGTTTTGTTTGGTTAACAAAATTAAATTTCAACTAGAATGTGAACTGTTAAATTGAAATAAAACCTTTTTTAAAAAATCTCTCATGATTTTTTTTTTTTAAATTAAAATCACATATGGGTGCCGGAATCTGGGTGACGTGAGGGTGCAGAGACATTAGGGATGGGAGACAGCAGCAGCATGGTGGCTGGATACAAGCCATCCAACCTTCCTCTTCCTCGCTGTCGCTGCCACCGGATCCTTTAGATTGCGTGTTAGTTGTAAGCCCGCCGCTTACTGCCAGTCCTCTGGTCCACGGGTTCTTCTTTGCGCTGCCACTGCCAGGTCTGAGGGTCGTCCGGCCAGGTAACTCACCCTCCCACCCCACCCACCGGCCCACGGGCCAGGACCGTGGAGGACGTGAAGCTGGAGTTCCCCACCCTCCCACAGTGCCAAGAAGAGGCCGAGGAATGGACCTATCCTATGAGCCAAGAGATGCAGGAAATTTTACCTGGATTGTTTTTACACCCATATTCTTCTGCTGTGAAAACCAAGAAATGAACTTTAGGTTAGATTCACCAAGAAACCTTATTAACCGACTTTTCTGGGCTAGCTGTACTACAGAAACATGGAATAACCCATATAATATGCATAAGACAAAATATTGAAGCAAACGCTATTAAACCAAACTTTCAGCAGTTATTTAGATATTTAGTCTTGGATATTGCAGATAATCCAGTTGAAAATATAATATGTTTTATCCCATCACTAAAGAATTTATTGATGGGAGCTTACAAACTGGAGGGAAAGTTCTTGTCCATGGAAATACAGGATCTCCAGAAGTGCTGCCTTTGTTATTGCACACATTATGGAAACAGTTGGAATGAAGTACAGAGATGCATTTGCTTATGTTCAAGAAAGAAGATTTTGTATTAATCCTAATGCTGGATTTGTCCATCAACTTCAGGAATATGAAGCCATCTACCTAGCAAAATTAACAATACAGATGATGTCACCACTAGAGACAGAAAGGTCATTATCTGTCCATTCTGGTACCACAGGCAGTTTGAAGAGAACACATGAAGAAGATGATTTTGGAAACATGCAAGTGGCGACTGCACAGAATGGCTGACTAAAGAGCAACATTATAAAAGATGTGAGTTTCTGTTTGGGGAGGAGAAAATACTAGAGACAGTAGTAATGTAAAATGGTTTAAAAAAGTGGGGAGGATAGTTTCTTTTCAATTATATGTTGCTTCCAGACATGTTTCTCTGCAACTTGTTGAGCAACATTTTAAGAAGATGTTGGGCTTCTGCAGTAGATGGCACTGATGGTTTTACTCCTTTTTGGTTTTTTTTTTTATTTTTCACTTTACAGTTTTATTATACACCAAGAAATTTGGACTTGCAAAGAGGTATTATTGCAATAATGCACTTTTCATACTTGAAATTTATTTGTATGATATAAAGTTATTACTTTAAACAAAATACAAGTTAGGGGGATTTGTTTATAAATATGGGTAATTTACTAAAGTTTACTAAAGTCTGCTAAAATTCATTTTGTGTTATATATATATTACATTTTAAAAATAATTTTACAGCTCAGTTTTATGGTGGAGCCTCTTGCAAGAGCATTAACAAAATGCAAGAATCTGCCACGTTTCTTAATATAACTCAATACCTTAATTGTCCTTTTATTTTTCTAAGCTCTTTTTGGTCCTTCATTAATAGTCTTTAAATCACGTCATTAGCCAGTTTTCCTTACTTTAACATGATCCAGTTATTGCTTCCTTTCCTGTTACCTTCCTAATTTGTTTATCCCATTAAAAAAAAAAAAAAAGTTTAATGAACAAAAGAAAATGTTTTACTTTATAGTATCAGATTCTCCCCAAAAAAGAATAGGGTTAGAAGTGTCAAGTGACTTCCGTTTTTTGCATTACTTATTATGGATTCTTTTGAGAGCCTGTTTTTGTTTTTGGTTTGGTTTGGTCCAAAATGGTCCCAAATAAAATATACCAATGTAGCACTATTGGTTTTTTTCCCTTAAGTGAAACCCAAAAAGAAAAATGCCTTGCATCATCTAAAAATAAAAAGATGAATCCTCATGACCTCCAAAATTAATATACAGAACAGTGAAAAGTAAGATGAATGTTTTCTGTAATTTGTTTTTTTAACCCATAAATTAGTTTAAATAAAAAATATATTAAGGTTGAAGAGACCTTAGTAAATTAAAAAAAAAAATCACATATGAGGAGAGGTTTTCTTTTCATTTAATAGTACAACTACCCCATGGCGGGGAAAGCATTAAGTTGAGGTGCACTTTGTTTAATTTTCTAGATCTTTATCTTCTTAATAGCAACTTGCAGAAGAAAACATTCCTCAAAATTTTTGTTGTTTGACAAAATTGCCACTTAGTGGTGAGTTCATGGGCGTTAGTGGTGTTATTTTTAAATGATGCATTATATAGTTGCCCTTTTTTACACTCATTTCATAGTAAAATGGTTTCTAATAATTTTTTCTATTTAGACTTTAACAATTGAAGAAAAACAAATTCTTGAGACCGTACTCATTGGAACCAGTCATTGGTTTTATGAGTTCCTAAGCTTCTGGTTATAAATGTGGATTATAACTGTGCATTAAAATTTAATTACTCCATTTTAGATTATGTTTTAAAGCTACTTTTCAGCCCCATTTATCAAAATAAAGCTTTCCACAAAAGCATTGAAAGAGAGGGATGTGTCAAAGTAAGCACTGAAATAATTTGCTTTCTGAATCCTTACAAATGCAGTGCTTTATAAGTCACCATATGTCATATTCAAAGAGGAAGATAGGATATTCTTGCCCCTTATTTTTTAAATACAAGGAAAACATTTCATCTGTTCTTAGAGATTATTACTCCACCTCTAAAGAACTCTTAAAAATATATTGCTAAGTACCACACTAATCTACATATTATAAGAGTGACAGTGCCTCCAGCACCCTGCATTCTTGTTTCCCACTTTCCTCATACTAAACATTTTCCAGCTACTTCTCCATCTTCACCACTATCGTCTTTTGTTTCCCCAGACTTTGGAATTATCTTACTTTGCTGGGTAACTCATCCACCCAGTTCCAGTTCCATTCTCCTACAATCTGTTCACCATACTGTAATCCAAATAATTTTTTGAAATTTTACTCTGAGCCTGTCACTATCACTATCCATGCCCTCTAGCTCCTCCTCTTCATTCTTAAGATGAAGCCAAAACTCATTAACATTGTCTACAGAACCCTATATATGTGACCCTTCTAGTTTTCTCTTTGGCCAGATTTGAGTCTCCCACCACTGTCCTTTGTGCATGCTTAGAGCCTGGATCACGATTTTTCAGCCTTGACACTATTGACATTTTAGACCAGATAATTTGTTGTTGTGGGAAACTGTCCTGTGCAATTTAAGATATTTAACAGCATTCCCGATCTCTTACCCACTAGATGCCAGTAGTACCTCCCCGGTTATGACAATCAAAAATGTCTCCAAACATTGCCAAGTGTTCCCTGCCCCACTGAGAAACACTGACCTAGACAGTGTCCTTTAGATTTCAGCTATTGCATTCTCAGAAGGCCTTCCCTGACTAGGTCAAGCATTCACTTTACATGAACCAGGGACCTTTCCTCATAGCAGCATGTACTATATGCACTTATAGTTGTATTTTTATGTTTATGTTATGGGTACATGATTACTATCTTTCTGTGGTTAGCCTGTAAGTTTTTTAATGGCAGAGACCATATCTATTTTTGTTCACGTCTGGCATTGTGACTGACACATAGCAGGTGGTCAGTAAATATCTGCTGAATAAACGAACACATGATGTTCAAATAAAGACCTGGCAAATAAAATTTAGCAAGTCATCATTTGTATAGTCCAGATTCTTCTGTCATCCCAGCCTTTGGTGTTTCTAAGAAGTTATATTAAATATATTTATTACATTTTTTTGTATATCTACAATAAATAGAAATAAAAGTACCTTTAAGCTTAAATCAGTATAAATGGTTTTGCATAAAGTTATTCTAATATATATATTTAGGACTATCTGGATTTAGATTTTTATTGAATTAGGCAGTTGATACCATATTTTGAAAATGTCTTCAGGAGACAGGTGTTGGAATGTCCTGATAGACTCAACTTTTCTCCATCACTGTCTACACAGATTACTTCATCATCTTTTTTCCTAGATTATATTTTACACAGTGTAAATAATCAGATTTGGCAGAAATATTAAATTCTTTATTATCAAATGCCAAATGGTATCTTTTTAATCTCCTTCAGTAATAACATTATTTTTTAGTCAGATTATCTAATTGAGCTTGACATGATTTGTTTTCCTGTGTTTTGAAGTAGGAAATTCTTTTAAATGCAAATTAATGAGTAGGCTCACCAAACCTAGACTGAAGATTAAGGTAAACAGAGTCAATTTTTAGTAACCCTAAATTTATGATTTCGTATCATAATAAATAGAATAGCAATTGATTTTAGAAAGGGGAATGAAAACGGTTAGATTGACTAATTAGACCCCATGTTGAGCTGAACTGAAATGCTGTCTCTCACTGGCTGTAGACACATTCTCCTTTGATTGTTCTTTCTCCCTTTCACGCTGTTAAGACTCTAAATGGTATAGCAAGTCACTGAACTAAACTAATGATGTTTGGAATGTAATCTGTCAGAGGGTATTTAAACCTTTGTACCCACAATTAAGTGAGTGATGAATTTCCAAGGCAGAGAAAAAAAGTCGAGCAAAAAGTCTCAGGCAAGCAAAAAGTCATTAATGGCTCACATTTAAAGTATAAGATGCTAAGGCAAGGAAGAATGAAAAAATAAGTCCTAAGATTAAGAACATCTAGGGGGTGGTATAGGCAAAAGAGCATAGGTTTTGGACAAAACATATCTAGATTTGAATATGAACTCTGCCACAGGTCAGATATTTAACTTCTCTGTATACACTTCTAGTTGCCATTCTTTCAAACAACATTTATTGAGGGTCTTTGAGTTGTGAGCATTGTACTGGATACTGGAATTCCTAGAAGCTTGTCTGTAAGTTTCTGCTCCCTGTTTTCTTTAAGGAACATTTCTTCCCAGTTCATGGGGCCACTGGTAACCTTTCAAACTTCCAGTCAAAATGTGAAAGTTTCCTATATCTAAATATTGTACAATTTAGATAAAACACACTCATGTCAGTGAGTTAACTTTCCAGGGCATGTGGATTTTTAAAATTCCTTTTGTCTCAAGTCTTATATTGTCTGTATTCTCAAAGTCTCAATTTCCAGAATTTCTACTGACTGGATGTAATGGTAGACTGCTAGGTATCTAGTTATCTAGTGTGCTTTCAGAGGGGGTTGAGAGAAGGCCTAGCTCTCTTCAAAGTAAGTACCCATCTTTCTTTCCTGATCAGTAAAACTCTTTAAACCAGGACAAAGCCTTTCATTAGAGATTTTACAAATAATCACAGTGGTCACTTTACATATATTTATTATTATTAATTTACTTCTAATTGCAGCCCTATATAATAAGTACTCTTTCCTCCATTTCACTCATTAAGGAAAAGGGCTTAGAGAAGTTATGAATAACTCACCCATCTCAAAACCAGTAAACAGTGTGGAGCAAGGATTCAAAATCAGGTCTCTGTGACTCTGAGTCCATGCTCTTTCCACAAGACCAGAGTGACTAAAAATTTTTTTTCTTTATAAGTGACCATAACCACTCAACAAAATCCAGGATATTACAAAAACCTACATCAACTAATATGGTTCCCCCAAATCCCAACCTCCTGTCTCTCCACATACAAGGTTCGTTCTGAAATCCTGTAATTATAATTTTACTCCTTATCTTTTGTGCTTTTATTGCTTCTGTATATATTTCTAAAAAGAATATAACTTTTGATTTTAGTTGTTTTTAACTTCATAAAGTGGATATCATACTTTATATAATCTCTTGGGACTTTTAATATATTGCTAATATTATTGTGTCATTGGAGATTACTTGTTTTGACTGTTTATATTATTCCTTTGGGTAATCATACCACAATTTATTCATCCACTCTTCCATTGATAGGTTTTTGGGTTGTTTCCAGGTTTTTACTGTTTGAGTGATGTTTCTATGAGCATTTCTTAGTGCAAGATAAGTGAGGGCCAGGAAATAGCCTAAGAGAGTGATGAAAGCAGCAACACAGAAGAGGGAAAAGGTGAATAAAAGAGAGATTGGATATAAGTAGGATGACCTAACGCATAGTTTTGTCTACAGCCAAACTTGGGCCATCTCACACATAGGTGTGCCAGTGGTCTGCCGAATCAGGTTGCTTACTTCCCCCTTGGATAGCAGGGAAAGAGTTACTGTTGATAGTTACATCTCTGGTGATCCAGATTCAGTATTAATTTTACAGAGGGTTGGATGCTATGCTAATGACTGAAGAAAATGCCCTTACCCCAAAGGGCTTTTGTTTTCATGTTGCTGTGGAGAGGCCAGCAAATATGGTACCCTAACTATACCTTTGGCCTGTGGTATATTTAGTACTCGTTTGAATGTTACTGTATGACAATTCTAAGGCACCTGAGAGAATCTAGGCCCAACCCCCCAAATTTACTGTAGTTTTAAGAGTAAATAGTTTCCTCTCTCAACTTGAGATAAAAATAATTAGTCGATTTATTTTTTGGACATTTCTAGAAAGTAATTGCCATTGTCTTAGGTTTAGGGGATGGTATCACTCTATTATGTATTTCTAAATCAAAGGATTGGCCTGGTTTATATGGAAATCTGAATGGTTACAATGGATCAATTATGTGTTCTGAGAGGTTAGAATACAGATAATAGACTTGATAAAAAAGCCTTTTGTTTTATGTTATATTTAGCAGGTGGACAGAAAAAAGTAAAAAAGGTTAGGAATGCAATGGAGTTTTTTACTCTTTTGTATCTTCAATTGGAGTAAGTCAAGGAATGGAACCAAAGAACCAGGAAACTTTAAAGCTAGAAAGATATTACATTTGTTGCAAGTTTTTTTAATGAAAATTTGAAACTCATTTTTATTTAATTTTTGAACTTTCTCCAACGAGAACGTAAATAGAGAGGGACTAGGACATATTTCTTAAGAAGCATGACCAAATCTAATTCTTAAATCATGATTAAAATGACATGTTCGGTATTCTCACCAAATAGAGGATGAGAATTCCCAGAAAATAACATTAAGCATATGACTCGCAACAAAGCATATGCAAAACATTGGCTCATTGTCAGGTTGCCAGGATCTTATTGGAAGACAAAGTCCCCAGATTTACCGCAGAAGAAAGTTTCCATAGCTCAATCATTGCACTTGGGGGCTGGGGGATGGGGTTGACTGGAGCAGGGACTTTTTACTAGATACAGAATGTTCCATGCTCTTCTTTGGTGTCTCCTATTTCTGAGTTAACTTGATACTTGACCTCAGAGGCTAGGGCTTGCCTGTGGCAAGAGAGATCATTTTAACCAGTGAGTAATTAAGTGCTTGAATCGGAATGTTGTTTCTTGTTCCTCACTCTATGGCAAGTGGTCAATATGAACTACATGGGCCTTGACTTTCCTACAGAAAGAAATCTATCCTTTCATTTTAAACTATTGAATGGTTCATGTACTTGATTTCTCTTTGACTATGATCATTGTAAAATCAGAAGAATTTATGGAATTGTGAAACACGTCCTGAAACAGGATACCTGGGGTTTAAACTGCTGAGACCCAGTTATGCGTTCTGATTTTAACATAACCTACTTCTGCAGTTTAGGTAGAAAACTCCTTCCTCTTTATGTCCACGGTAGTTTTTATTTTCTTCTCTTTGGACACTCTTCTATCTTTTGTAATGGATATTGGGAGGCAGCATAGTTGAAGGTTAAAGCTAAACTGAGGCAGTGAGGACTGAGAAATGAACATTGTATTAAGAAGTTACTTTTGACCATCAGTCGAGTGAGGAAAACTAAAACTCCATTATATTGGATTACATAGAACTGTGGTGTAAAGGAAAAGGCAGGGCAAGTTTATTGCCTGGCACATTTTAAGTGTTCTGTAGATATTTCTTGGCCAAGTAGAATATGTTCACTAATATATATTTTTGATTGAGGGAAAGACTCTAGTAAAAAGCTGAAAATGGAAAATGCAAATGAAAAAGGAAAGGATGTGAGGAGGAAATTTACATCTGGTAGGCACCCACTGTGCCAGATTTACAGTAGGAACTATCACTATATAGATGGAGAAATCAAGGCACAGAGGTTTTAAATTCATACAAATGGTAAGAGACGAAAGGAGAAAAGACCAAAAACCTGAGTGGATTGCTTATGCTCCTTAACCAAGTCTTCCTTCAAAACTGGAGTGAAAATTCCAAAATATTTTGAGGTAGAGGAAAGGGTCACTGAGAGAGCCTTATAGAAGGCAGTGAGGTAATCTGCTTGGAAGTTGAATATTTGGACGAGAGTGCTTGCTTCCAGTTGCTGCTGTATTTGGTAGGGAGTCAGCACGAGTTCTTTCTGTCCACTCTTCTTGTTCACACTTGCATCTACATGTGCACAGCTATAGCAGTTACAACTCATGTTAATGAGTTACTACTGGTGTCTAGAATGTAGGTTTTAATGCATTTTTTCCTCTCACTTGTTTAAGTTCATTGAGGCCAGGGATCATGATTTTTTTCTTAATTGTCTACTGCATTTAGTGATTTTCCTCCTTACTAATGGTTGGATGGCATAATTAGATTATTCTTAACTGAGATTGAATTCCAGTCAATGCTGTTATTTTTTTTTTTATCCACTCACCATCAAGCCACTTTCAGTGATCTCTAGGTCTGTACGTTTCTGCTGCATCTCACCAAAAGTTGAAAAGTCTGCAAACTGTTCTTTATTCCTGACCTTTGGATTTCTAAGTCCCTGTTCTTATTTGATTCTTAGAACTCAGTGGGTCTTCAAACACAGCCACAGATTTGCCACTATAAAAAGCTGCCACCAGTCTATCATTTTCTATAACTGAAACCACTTGCTTTTTAACAGAGTCTTGTTTGGGCAGCAAAACTATGTTACTTGGTTCTTGTAGATCCCTGGTTTAGCTTTGGCCTCATTCATTAACATAAATGCCTGCTTGGCTTCTGCTGTTCAAGTCTGCACTCTGAACCAAAGTTTCCTTTCAAGGGCTTCTCTTTAATCATAGCATACTTAAGGAGGTCTTACCTCCATTCCTGATTCTTACAGAAAACAATTCCAGTGTTCAAAAGCAGGGACGATTGAGAATTCTTTTTTGAAAGACGCTGGTGATAGAAATATGTCATAAGGCATTAGCAACGATTCACCTAACCTTTCTGAATAAAGCAATGGTCTTCCTTCTGCAATGCGCCACCAAGAAATGGATGGTGTGTTTATAATACTACTCAGCAAACAATGGACTAACTTGAATACAAAAGAGGTTTTATTCATTTAAAAGGATTGCAATATGAGTGAAATTCAAGATGTTTTAATCCCAAATCCTGAGGTTGAATCACAACAAATTTTTTAAGCTGCCAAAAACTATCAATCCTGTATATTTTAAATGTAGTGCATAATCTTCATCCTGCATTTTTTTAATGATGGGATTCTCTTCCACAATCCCGGGATGTGAAGGACCTTGATTTGGATGGGCTACCATATTTTAGATCCAAAAGCAAGTACAGTACTATGTCAGTTATCCAATTTTTTCTTAAAATACAAGCTTCAAAGATTGAGACTGTCCATTCAACTAAATGGAAAAGACATTGACACTTTGATCACAGTCACACAAGGATCACTAGATCATCTGTTTTACCTGGGTTAGATGGAAGTTCATTTGCAGTTAGCTTCAGTTCAATTTGTCCTATTCCTGAGGTCAATTTATCCTATTCCTGTCTTTTTCATGTTTTCATTTTTTTCTCTAATTTCTGAGAGCCTGAAGATTATAAAATTAATAGGAGTCAGTATAATAGCCTTTGGCTTCTTCAGAAAGATTGCACTTTAAACCCCCACCCACCCACCCACCTCTCCCTTCCCCCTTCTCATGATCAGTCTATCTGGGGAGGAAAGATCATTTCACTTAGAGGGCAATCTGTCATTGTTGAATCAGGCCAAGAGTCTGAGGTCCATTCTGAGTCACTATGAATAGAGGTCTAGTATTGGTTGGGCCCCAGGGAAACCGGTGGTTAAGTACTGTGAGAATCTTTATCAGACAGGAAATGACAACTCATTAAAATACTAACGGTTAAGCCTGTTTAGATCACTGCCTGGGGGGGAAGAAAATTTAACTCTACAATGTTGGGGTAAAATGTGCACATTCAGAAAGCAGAGAATTATTTCCAAGACTCTTGTCGGGAGAGGGAATTGCCAGTCCATCTTGCTGCTGAACATCTCCCACACAGTCAGTACCTCTTTTGTACAGAAAATAGATCAGCATGTCATGAGGGGGTGGGTGAGGATGGGTGCTTTTATTTCATCCATGAAAATACATTCTACTAGTTGCTTTAAATGTAAATTTTAGAAGAGTGTTGGCTTCAGTTAGAAGAGGACCATTTTCTTTCTCAGGCTCTAAAGCAAGAAAATTGGAGCATTAACAGATTTCCTGTCCTTTTATTAGCTCTTCAGCAGCCACATTAGGAAGTAAAAACAATAACAGTATAATCAGATCTGTCAAGAAATCAGCCAAAAAGTTTAGAAATTAACAGTCTTAATAAAGGACAAATATATAATATGCCTTCAAATTTAGCTACTGATAGAATGAAGCCTTTGTAATTAGTAAGACAAATTATTTTAAGGATACTTTTTATCTTTATTTTATCCTTTTTAATGTGTATTTGTTTATGTTACTATGTATAATAAAGTAGAACTTGCCTGTCATTTATAACTAATATCAAAAAAATGTGGAGACCATTGGTCTTGTCTTCTCTGCCCTTATAAGCTGCTTTTGGTACCATCAAAAAAGGGTTGTCCTCTGTAGTCTTCTTTAAGAGATCTCTAATACGCTTTCTGAATTACAGCAGCAATATGATTGAACCCTTTCTTTTAATAGTACCCCTGACTTAAACCTCCTAGAAATATTTTTTTCTCATTTTCAAGCTTTCAGAGGTTTGACTAATCACACCCTGAGATTGTATTTAGACTTTCTCATTAATCATCAGATGGATGTTAAATAAACCAGTCTCAAACTACTGCATAAACAATGAAACAAAGGTTAAAAAACTGTGCTCAGACATTTTTAATGCAATTTTATTGAGATATATTCACATACCGTACAGTCATCTGAAGTGTACAATCGGTTGTTCACAGTATCATCGTATAGTTGTGCATTCATCACCACAATCAATTTTTGAACATTTTCATTACTCCAAAAAATGAAAATAAGTAAGAACAAAAGTAAAAAAGAACACCCCAAACATCTCATACTCCTCCTCCCCCTCATTGTTCATTTACTTTTTTAGTCCCCATTTTTCTACTCATCTATCCATACACTGGATAAAGGGAGTGTGAGCCATAAGGTTTTCACAATCACATGGTCACACCATGTAAGCTATATAGTAGTTATAAAATCATCTTCAAGAATCAAGGCTACTGGGTTGCAGTTCAACAGTTTCAGGTATTTCCTTCTAGGTATTGTAATACACTAAAAATTAAAAAGGAATATCTGTGTGATGCATAAGCATAACCTCCAGAATAAACTCTTGACTACATTTGAAATCTCTCAACCACTAAAACCTTAGTTTGTTTCATTTCTCTTCCCCCTTTCGGTTCAGAAAGCTTTCTCAATCCTACAATGCCGAGTCCATGTTCATCCCTGGGAGTCACGCCCCATGTTGCCAGGGAGATTTACACCACTTGGGAGTCATGTCCCACGTAGCGGGGAGAGCAGTGAGTTTATCTGCAGAGTTGGTTTACAGAGAGTGTGTGCCCAGCCTTTTAATACCCATAGCCTCCTTGCTAGGAACCCATGTCAATGTATTTTCCAGGAAAGACGGTGTAACTTACATGATCACAATAATGCTAAGATACTCAAAAAAGTTGGATAAGAGAAGAGCAGGGCCTATATGAAATTTTAAAACTTACTCTCTTAATATTTGTATAATTATGTTAGGCACAGGCATTTCAATTGCTTGACCTTCATGTACACTATCTGGAATTAGGCCTAGCTAACAAGACAAAATTTTTTTTTTTAATTCATGTTATTTGTTGTTAATTTTATCAAGACACATAGTCACACAAAACACACAAAACTGCATGGAAAAATCCAAGCAGAATCATGCAATCATGAACAGTTCAAGGAACTTTCAGGTTTTCTGATACCAAGTCCTAATCTGATGACTATCTCTATGATGGAGAAAAGATTCAATGTAAAGATATATAGTTGAGCCAATTTGTTTGGGACTTGTACTATTTGAAAGGAGTCCCTCGACAAACAGGAATAATAAAGACCAGTGAATTCTAGGACTGCTTGGAATGGGTATGTGCTCCGGATTAACCAACAAATGAAAAATTAAGCATTGTGAAAAACGAGAGTAATCATTCCACCCACTCTCTATGTAATGTCTGCCAATTTTGATGCTTCCTCTGGAAGGTTTTCTGGCTTTTGTGGGTACAAAGAATAATGCAGACCTTTATTTATAATGAGAAAATAAAAAGAGAGTTTAAAATACAGATTTCTTATCAGATCATTGATTTCCAGAAGCAAAGTGACATTGTATTAAAAACTGTAGGAAAATAGTAGATTTTCTTTGCAAACTGTGCAATGTCTTTGGCAGATGTGAGAATTTACTTTGAATGGATTCTTTAGCAGTTTAGAATTTGCAAGTAAGTTTGCCTTTGGTCTATTTTAACAGTCTTAACAGATTTGTAAGCATGGGGAAAACTTTTTCCATGAAACCAGTTTTGTGCTCTGGGTGGGTTGGAGTTTTGTGCTTTTTCTATATTTTATTTTCTGTTTTGTTTACATTTTCTGAGGTGTTCTCCCCCCTTTGTTAAAATCAGTAACAAAAGTGCATGAATTGCCTTTAAAATAATTTGTTGGAAATTTGGTTTTGATTACATATACTGCCTGAAACATGTTTGTGTGTGCCAAGAAAATAAAAACAAACATTGTACTATCCACAAAGATTTTTCTACCTGCCATGTTGAGGGTCCACAAAAGAAAATGCAGATGATAGAAATTTCTCTCTCTCTCTCTCCTTAAGGCTTTTTTACCTGGGGAAAATGGCTGTCTGCAAGGCTAGTTTAGGTATATTTTTAGTCCATCAATTGACTAAAAAAAGTTTTGTATGTGTTTGTTGTCCTTCTTCTTATATTTTTCTGTATCACAAATCTATAACTCTTTGAACTTAATCCGCCCCTAATGGCAGGTGAAGGATTTCACCCAATCACTATGGATTGAGGTGTGAGTCCTTAGCCAGGTGCACAGGGTTGCTCTGTGCTTTTAGAGAAAGGCATTTAGGCTGTTTCCTAAGCCAACTATAAAAAGCCACTGAATTGTGATGTAAGTTGTTTCCTGCCTATGTGTGTACATTAAGTTAATCTTAAATTTCAGAATGGACCCTTACTTCTGTCTGCTGTTTGAAAATAACTTGAGGAATGAGGTTGTGGGCTGGTGTTATTGTTTGTCTTAAATACATTTTAGAGTGGTAACTATAAGTTCAATCCTTATCTAGTCCATTACTAAAATAGCTTTAGTGATAACTAAGAAAAGTCTATGGCAAGAGTGCTTTTTATAAACTGTAGCCTAAACCAGTTTAGAAGTAAACAGAAGTAACTAAAATTTTGATGAATATATAATAAAAGTTTAAGAGAATTTGACAAATAATTGGTTATGTAACACTATATTTCGAATGTAAATTAACCTTTTAAGATTTATTCAAATTCTGTGGTATTTGTTCATGATAGTTTTGGTAATATATTGCTAGAAAATATATTTATGGGAACCTGCAAAGCCATCCTCCACTCCACCACCAAAAGCTCCCCAAAACATGTAACACACAGCAACTGGAAAAATTAATCTCATTGCTAGTCCCAAGATAATTCATTTAAAGTTCCACATCACTTGAATTTATAATGACATGTACTTTATTAGCTAAAATGTGTAGTTCTTAGTGGTCTTCTTATCATGGCAAATCATTTTATCTTGTCAAATTATTTTGAAGGGAATCTAGAATGACCATTGCTAGTCTCTTCTTCATTTCCCTCAACAATAAAAGATTAGAATCTTTCTAATATTTGAGGCCTGGTTCCAAATTTTTCTCTTTAAATAATAACTATGGCTAGCTTTGGGAATGTAAAATTATTACATAAAGTACTGTTTTTAAGGTGAAGGAATTGATTTCAGAAGGAAAGTTTGTATAAATCCATGGAATTGGTTTTTTATACGTATGTGGTTTATTCTTAGTGTAACTGGATGGACTGTTTTCATTCCCATAGGCATTATTTAAGGAAAGATTATTTCCCATTACTTGATCTACTCAAGGAAAATCTCTTTTCTAAAGAGAAAGTTTGTACTATTATTGCCCTTTTGTAGCCCGAGTCATGGCTAATAAACAGTAGCATAAGTCAGGCCAGAGGGCCCGCCCGTCTTCTCATCTTCCTCTCCAATAGAAGGCCATAAGACCACTTAAAAGTCAATTGGAGAGAGACACTGTAGGTTAAGAGTCTTTGCCCTTTTCCACCCTTGAAGATCTTTCAGAGGGGTTTCCAGTCTAATCAGTGCAGCAGTTGCCTATACTGCAAATACCTGTTCAGGCCTTTCACACATCCTTCAGTACTCTAAACTTTTCACAAGTTTTTGACAACTTCACTCCATGTTGATTTCTCCAATTGTTTGGACATATATTATCTATACCAAAAAAAATTTAGTATAGAATTTTAGTTTATTTTTCCTCACAAATCAGTTTACTTGTGTTGATATATGTTGAATCCCTATAATTGATTTTAAGTTCCTGTGAGCATGGACTATTTCTTGCCATTTTATATTTTTCCATTGCATTTGGTACAGTGTTAGACACAAAACAGGGACTCCATTGTTTGGAGGTTAGTAGATACTTAGGATCAAAGAAAAGTATCAGCTAGGAGTCATGAATTTATTGGCTTCTGGTAAATATAGTAACAAAAATATTCTCTTCCTCTACTCCTCTGCTTTTTATTACAGAAAGCAGCTAACAAATTGTTAGAAAGGAGGAGGTAAGGTCAATCTGAGCCAGTATAATTAATAGGGAAAGCTTTGGGCACTGTTGCACATAGATATTAGAATATCTTTTGCTGGCCCCAGGAAAGAGATTGGACTCATTTGCCTTTTACCCCTAATGTGACAGATAAGAAAATAAATGGTACAGAGAATAGACATGTTTGATTTTCTTAGTTGCCTCAAGTTACCAATTAAAAAAAAAACTGCAGGCATATTTAAAACAGGAGCCCGGTGGCTACAGTCGCCAAACTGGTTTAACAGCACTGCCTTTACATATTCGGGGTGTGAGCGCTCTGAGTACATAAACTTATCGGAGATCACTATCCCAGTCATCTCAGAACAAGTTGTTTAGTAATGTACTGTAGATTCTGTGCAAATCATCTCCCATAAACCATGAACTGATTCAAGGTTCATAGTTCCTTCTTTGTTCCTTTGTTAATCACTGACTTCTGACTAGTGGGAGGTGCCTCCCAAATTTGCTAATGCATTCTTTTTGGATAAGGATGACGCACAGATTGTCCTAATAAGGACTTAGATTGAGAAAGGACCGCCCCCTCTGGGAAGATGGGACAAGTCAGAGAGAGGGCGGGCAGTTTCTTTTTTAACTGGGGATGACACAAGCATAAGTCATTTCCTTATTAATCGGTTCAAACCAGTTCTTACAGGAACTGGTGGTGATAAATGTGGGACTTCTCAGAAGTCATTCATTTTATTCTTTGTACCACATCAGTGCGCAGCATCAGCTGAGCTGGCCTCTCTGAGGACAGTCTGTTCTGCTAGAAGGGAATTTATAGCTTCTAGTATCTCCCAAACATGCTGTTGGGAGAAATTTTTCTCTTTTAAGAGGTTGTTTGGAGAAAGCATTTTTGTATGCTAAAAGAATTTCGCCAGCTTTGCTGATTGTTATATATTTTTCCTCTTATCCAATCCCTGCTTTTTGAGTCCGGGCGGTAAGTGGATTTTCGTTTAACGTTTTTTCTGCTTTTCTTCCCAAATGTGTCTTCTTCCCTTGGCTACTGTACCCTGTTTCCAGTGCTGTCCCTGGCATAGGTCCTTCTCTGCAGAAGCCATTCCAGGAATACCTGGAAGCTCAGCGGCAAAAGCTTCACCACAAAAGCGAAATGGGCACCCCCCAGGTGAGACCTTCCTCTGTTTTCTTCTCCCGTGCACCCCTGCCCCCCAAGGGAGTTCATGCTGAAATTATGTTCACAGCTCTCACTTGCATTTTTAGGCAGATGGCGTGAGATTTGTTTGCCAGTCTTCCTTAACTGAATCTGAGGCTGTGTTTACTCTCTGCTGGGGAATTTGTCTTTGTCTTAAACTAGAAAATGTAACTTCTGTTTTGGGCATCTTTTCCCCAAAACAAGGGTAGGGTTAATGGAAAATAATAGGTCTGTTATGTAGAATGAGTTTTTGCCTTGGTCTTAAGTGATTTAGAGTATCTCCCTTCATTTTTGCTCTGTTTTTCTTTAGGGAGACAGAGAATAATCATTTTTTATAAACCAAGGCACTTAACATAGCTCAACTTCAAAACTTTAAATAAAGCCCTAAGCTTGCCTTTTCTGTAAATAGTTCTATTGTAAGGGAAAATGTCTAAAGAGGATGAGTAAGCAATAATCTGAAATAGGAAACTAGAAGGAAGAGAAGTGTTTTTTTTTTTTTTTGTAATGGCCTTAAACTTCCTTTGGCCCTTTGCTGCCCTCAGTTGACCAAACTTGACTTCAGAAATAGATGCATTTATATTCTGAAAGTTGCTCTCTATACTGGAGCAAAAAAAATCTTGACAACTACTCTGCAAATATCTGCATGGTGATGACTTCAAAGAGTGGAGTAATTCTTTAGAAACATAAGAATTTAATCAAAGAACTTATTATTCTATTGTAGTAAAGAACAAGAGATGACCTCACACTTGTCCCATGCCAAATTATATGAATCAATGTTAACTTTACATGCAATAAAATTAAATCTTTATAGCGGAGTATAAAAAGACCTGCCAGGATCTCATAAAGATTTCAGGGTAGGCTGGAGACACAGGCTTTTCATTTTTAATTGTTTAGGCCTTACAGGTTGTAAGCTTTAAAGTGCTAAATATTTTCTTTAAAACATTGTAAATAATCGCCTTTTTACTACTAGACTAATGTAGCCTTTCTCTTTGGATTGTTCTGCATTTATCCCTGCAGGGAGAAAACTGGTTGTCCTGGATGTTTGAGAAGTTGGTCGTTGTCATGGTGTGTTACTTCATCCTGTCCATCATTAACTCCATGGCACAGAGTTATGCCAAACGAATTCAGCAACGGTTGAACTCAGAGGAGAAAACTAAATAAGCAGAGAAAGTTTAAAAAAAAAAAAAAAATGCAGAAATTAGAATGAATGGGTTCTGCTTTAAATTGGGAGGACTCCAAACCAGGGAGGAAAATTCCCTTTTCCAACCTGTAACTGTTTTAAAAATTTTCTTCCTGAAAGCAATTTAGTCCACATTTTGCACTGACATACTTTTCCTTTCTATGTTAAGGTAAGGTATCCACCCCTCAGTTCAATCGGAGTTATATTTCACTAGGGTGGAGTGTGATGTTCAGTGGCAAACTTAGCAGAAATTGGCCTTCTGTTTGCCACCTTCAGAAGGGCCACATGGTATAATTAGAAAATCCCTGCCACACACACACTAAAAAGGTCATAAGTATGTCAAGCTTTTTGGGCTTGTCATAAATGATTGCTTTCTTTTTCTAAGTCATCCGAATGTATATAAATTATACTAGATTGGATAACAGTCTCGCATGTCTATCATGGTAAAATTCAATATGCCTTCCTACCCTCAAAAAAGGCCATTTTATGATGCATTGCACACCCTCTGGGGAAACTGATCCTTAAATTTTGAGACAGTATAAGGAAAATCTGGTTGATGTCTCACAAATGAGCTGATGCCATTTTTTTATTCTGTATATTTAAAATGAAGTCAAGAAAAAACTTTATAAAGATGTCTTTGATCATTCCAAAATTGTGTCTGTTTTCTTGAACATTTTGATTTTGTACTTCCTTTTAGCTTCTCCCAATTGAATGGCACCCTTGCCAAATCCAACAACCAGAATTGCTTAAATCTTTGTTTATTTGCATGAAAGAACCAGGACCATGGCATCTTGGAGTCATGCTAGAATTGGGCAGCTGTACACTGTTCAGTAGCCACCTCCAGTATTGGCCTTGCCCAGGTAATTCTTGTTTCTAAAAACAAAAGAGGTTATTCAAATCAAAGGACACTGGAGGGAGAAATTGTTCTTTTTTTTTAAACTACACTTCACTGGTAAATTTTAGCTCAGCATGTACTCAGATTCTAACAGACACAGAAATTTACTTTTATATGTAGCCTAGTTTTCTTGCCTTTCTGTCAGTGTTGTGTATTTATGTGATTTTTCCTTTGGATGTTAACTGGTTAAACCTAGTCATTTTGCTTTGCTTTAGAGGAAAATAAACAATAATTTCATTTTTTCTTTAGGAAAATGATTCTGACATTGTGTTGAGAATAGAATTGGGGTTAAATCTCAACAGGCCAGAAACGCCTGCTTTGTTTTATCAAATGTCTGCTTGTTTTGCCTACGGTCGGTCGTGACATCTCCATGGCTGTACCATCTTGTCGGGTAGCTTATCAGACTGATGTTGACTGTTGAATCTCATGGCAACAGCAGTCGATGGGCTGTCTGACATTTTGGTATCTTTCATCTGACCATCCATATCAAATGTTCCCATTCAAACATTACCCAGCATCATTGTTTAAGATCAAAATTTTGGTTCTATGTTTAGTGGTATTTTGAGTTCTCTATGCCGTAATATTTCAGCAGTATTAAGAGAAAGGATTGTATGGGGAATTGAGATAGTCTCCATGATTCCGACTAAATAAAGGACAAATAACCCACCTTGTGGGTTTTAAAAAGGTTATTACTTAATAACCCTCCTCCCTCCCCTAGGGACTTTCTAGCAGTATGACTTGTTACTTGCCCTTACTTGAAAAGTATCCGAATGCTTTATTTTAAACAGATTCACATTAACTGACATAATTTTTTGGTTTCCTTGGGGTTCTTTATTTAGTGTAAGTTTTTAAGTCAGCTTCCAGTTGTTGTGTTTCATCTCCTTCACCTGCATGTTAGCTGATGTTTGTCTGCAAAAAGGAAAGAGGAAAGCAACCATGAATTATGCTATTTGCACTAAATTTGGGATTTGTTGGTAAATTTATTTCAGGCTATGGGGTATTAAAAAAAGAGAAACTTGGTTTCCTAGGCTGAAGGTTGAAGTGAGCAATTCATTTGACTTATGTTCTCCATTTATTCACTATCTGTCACATGAGTTTGCTTTGAAAGCAAATGAACAGCTCTCCTCCTTTCCTCCATTAAGTGTTCAGGTGTGGAATGCTCAGTTGTTCCTCCTGGATTCCAGCTGGAGCAGAACGATATCCTTCTGTTCCAGTTTGTTTGTTCCTTCCTTGTATCCACCAAAGTGGACACAAGCTACCACATGATCCCACAGACATACCTAGTTAATCCCAGCTGATAAGAGTCCAGAAAATTTGCAAATGGATGGTTTGTTATTTCTACAAATAAAAAAGGGTCTGGGAATTCTGATTCCATTTCTACTTTGTCTCCTTTTGTGCCTGGAGCTTCTGCATTGTTTTATGAACCAACTCAGTTACAGGATCAAGCCGTTTGTGCACTCTTTTTAAGCACTGAGGAGCAACTTCCCTTTAAGCAATGATGTAAAGTGGAAACATGCAGTGTCCAGTGTTCCCACCATTCTCTGTATATGTGCATAATTTGGAGAGTGGGTTGAATTGGAAAAAAGGGAGATTTTGACTTTATTTGAATAATGGCTATCTATCACCATTTTCCTAACATAACAGAAACTGGCAAGGCAGGAATATACACTAGATATATAAGCACATGGAGTAGTGAATTCTATACAAACAAGCTAGCCTATGTTCCCAGTGTGCTCCAGGCTGTCTAGCTTTTACAGACCCTTATGAGGCTTTCCTGTTTTCACTAGTCATTCAATTCAACAATGAATCTTTGAGTACGAACAATGCACTCAGCTAAATAAAATACAGATTGTCCTCCTGTACCCTAGAGTGAATGGTGCTTAGACACATGGAGGCTTGCCCTACATTTTGAAACCCATTTGCCTCCGTGTGTTTGCCAGTTTGAATTTCTGCCACGTACATGTGAGATGTGGTTTTGGGAAAGTTTTTAACTGTATGCCTACAGTCTCTCATATATGAAAATGGAGTTATATGGACAGGTTGCCCTAAGTGTTAAATCAGATAAATGTAAAATACTACAATAAATGTTACTGTATTCTCAATACTGAGCACCTCATTCAAATGAAAAATTTTACAGCAGTGTATTCATTCACTTCTCTCTAGAAACAAATGACTTATATGCTCATGTGACTTTGTTTCGGAATATATACTTTCAGGTTTTTGGAGTGAGTGAAAAAGAACATTTTACTAGAGAAGTTAGAACGAAAATTCCAAGAAAAGTAATATGAATTAATAAAGAGGGAAACAATAAATTAATGACTTGATTAGTAAGACCAGAAGCTTTTTTAAATCTAAAAATAAACCCCAGGCTAGCCTACTCAAGACAAGGTACAAAGCACAATACACAAAATTTAGTATGAAACCATTGAAAATAGTTTTCTAACCCCCTTCCTACTGGCAAAAAAAAATGTTGACATTTTCTAACTTATTTTCATTGTAAAGAATGTTAATATTACAAACCTGGAAAATAGAGGGGGAAAGGGACCATCAGCCTTTAATGTCTTGTTACAAAAGCTGCATTAAGAATATCCAATGAGAGTTTCTGGGTAAATAGGTTTTAAATCATTAAAGAAAAAAAATTACATTTAAGATTGTCCTCAAGAGACCTGAAAGTTTTGTTCCTATTAGAAAGTAAACACAAAAAAGTTAGTTCATTTTAATCAAATGTGCTTACAGAAAATTAAAGTTCCCTAAGCAGTTTAATAGTAATTTTATAAGCCAAGTAACATTCCATCTCCATCACACTGATCAAAGTTTCTGATATTTACAAATACAATTTACAATATTTACTATATTATTATAGTAATAGTAATTTTTATAAGCCAAGTAACATTCCATCTCCATCACACTGATCAAAGTTTCTGATATTCACAAAAATAGATAAAATGCTATCCCAAACTGTTGAACTTAGAGTTTTTTGTTCCTTTATTTTCAAAGACAAGGGGAAAATAAAGCTCACAATGTACTTTAAACTCTAGAAACAATTGGAGAGTCCTTTGTGTCTAATAGAGGCTTGGATTCCTGTCCCTCCCTTCCCAACAAAGCCAGGTTCACCTGAGGTAATACATTTGCCTTGGGGTGAGGCCTTGAATTGCAGCAAATAACCTACACATATTTGCATGTTTAACCAGCACTCCAGAGGGATTATACAAAAACCTGTTCTGGGCAGCTGCTTACTCACTGCCTTTAGAATTGTGTGGTGCTAGGATAGGCTGGTGCCAACTGTTTGCTCATTCTCCTTGACCCACTAGCCTTGCACAGTTAGCTCTGTGGGTGTGGATACAACTAAATTAGAAGACAAGAAATTGCTTTAGATGGGCCCCATTCTCCACCCAAACACCCTGGATTCATTTGAGACCTGGAATTCAAATTCTGTAGTCGGGACTGGCTCAGACTATGACCCACAGAGAGTGAGTCATTTGCAAGTGGCTGGCTGAGACTATGGGAAAAGAAATGAAATGCAGCATGGATGGTTTGTCAGCCAAATCCACAAATTTGTGGCTTTTTGAAACGTTGGACATCTGTTCCTCTTAATTTAAAATTTTTTAAAAAGCACAATGTTGCTCAGCTTCTTGTTTGTTTGTGTCAGCAACTGTTGCTCCTCTAACTTAGGAAGCCTAGAATCAAATTTAGGAAATTTGGAATCTTTGGGGCACAGTGCAGAAAGGGTAGGACTAAATTTGTTTGGGAAGGGAAGGGGATGATTTTACACTGAAGGGTTTGTGTGGAAATCCTTTTGGGTGATCAGCCCAGGTGTCAAACCCATTTGTTAACCATTTCCAAATGACTCAAAGGACAAAGAGGGAGTGCTTGGACATAGTTCAGGACTATTTCTACAGTTTAGTCTCTATTTGCATTGAAACCACATTCCTGAGTTCTTTGGGGTAGGAGGGGAGGCTCTGGCTTATTCTGGGTATCTGGCTTTAAGAGGGACCCCTTAGCTGCCTATTTAAGCCAACAGTCACAGCCATCTTTCAAGGGTTCTCAGGGAGGGATGTCTTTCTGTACCAGTTGCTTTGACGGCCTTCCACCCAAAGCCCTTTGAGGAACATTCAAAGGAACCCTCTGTGGGCTGCTCTTCTCTTCCTCTACCCCAGCCCAAATGTGGCATTTCCCTTTGTTGCCATCAATCCTCTTTTGGGGACCAGAGCAGGAGCAGCTTTTTCTTTCAGGCCACTTTTGACTGACCCAGCCGGAGAGCATTGTTTAATTGTGTTTCAGTCTTCCCAGTGGTAAAAAATGTTTCAGGGCAATGAAGCACTTACGGATTTCAGAAGAGGGGTGGTCCCGCCTTTCCCTGAGGTGGGGAATGACTGTTCCAGTCACTTGTCTTCCTTTGGCTCCTCCCAGTGTTGGAAACAAACAGCAGCTCACATTTCACTCCTCTTGGTAGTAATGCTGAAGCCTGGCTCACTCAATCTCTTCTCTTTTCTTTGGTCAAGTAGATGAAGGCCCAAGAATAACTACAGGAGGCCTTTTCCTGCCTCTTTTTTTAGTGTACTTCACAGCCTCTTGAGAGTTGTTTTCACTTGAGTGACAGGTACTAAACCGCTATTAGCCAAACTCTTTCAGTATAACCTTTCAGTATAACCTCATGTTGGTCACACTCAAGCCTCTCCAGAAACCTCTGCTCCATTCTGCCCATTGCATCAGCCCCTTCCCTTTCCCATGGCCCCTCTATGGTGTATTTGTACACAACTGCACTGAACAGTCACAATCAAGATTAGCTCCCAGGAACTTCCTTTGATGTGCCCTGCACTGGGAGGCACGTGGATACCATAACTTTGATAACAGTTGATTGCTTGCTTTGTGTGGGGCACTGTTTTCAGCACTGTTTTACACGTATTTAATAATTTAATGCAAAGCTGGGATTCAAGGCTAAGAATTCTGGCTCTTAACCACCCTTATCTGCAGAAATCAGTGCAAAAGTCCAAGCTTTAGTGTACTTGTTTCATCTTGTGATGATTAGGTAAGTGATAGAGTGAGATTTTACAGAAAGCCAAAGCCACAACCTAAAAAGTTTTGCCATTTAAATAAATGAGCAGTCTTCATGCTTCCCTGTTATCACAAGTTTGGAAAAGCCAGCTCCATTTCTAGGCATCCTGTGTGGGCAAGTTCCCATGGTGGTGGTTGCTGTAATTATGATTACAAAGCAATTTCTACTTGTACACTCCTTTTTTCTCTTACAAAGCATTTCCACATCTTGAATTTTATTTGATCTTCATAACAACCTGTGAAATAGGGCCAGTAGTGGCATTAGCCACATTCAAAAAAAAAAAAAAAAATTCACTTTTTAAATCTCTACCGAGTTTAGGGCACTGTAGAAAAGAAACAAAGCTGTTATGTGATCTCCTTCCAGGAGTTTACAGTCTATTTAGGGATATTAGGCATATTTGCCATAACTATAATATAGAATGAGATGAATGCCATAAGAAAGGAATTAAGATGAGGAATAGAATTTCTTACTAGGAAGGACCAGAAAAGATTTCATGAGGGATGTGGCATTGAAATTCAGTATGAAAGCTGAATTACATTTTGACAGGTAGGGATAGGGAGAACAAAGATACTCTAGTTGGAGAGAATGGTGTTGAGAGAAGGCCAGGAAAGCACAAGTATTGCCATCTAAAGTCAGTCTTCACCCATCTCCCCTGTTACTCTGCCTTGCTAAGCTCTTTTGTTTCCTTTAAAGCACCTACATAATTCACAACCAGTTTGTTTTCTTGGTCGGTTTCATTCACTAGGACATAAGCCCATAAGGGCAGGGACTGTTGTGCTCTCTGTTGTACCCTCAGAGCCAAGCATAAGGCCTGGCACTTGCTAGGCTCACCGAGTATTTGCTGAATGAATATTGCAGGGGAAGCAGCGATGGGAATGCAAAGGCAGGCAAGGCATGCTACTTCCATAGATTCCAGGGTCCCAGGCAGGCTGGAGTAAAGGTGAGAAAGAACAAAAGAAACTTGAGAAGGGTGATGCCAATGACAGAGTCAGCAATGCAGTAGAGGAAGCAAGTTTGAGGGAAAGAGACTATATATTCTGTTTGTAACATATGGAGGGAAGATATTGGCCAGTAGATTGGTGGAGTCTACTGGGGGGTCTGGATCTCAGGTTTCCTAACTGCTGCAAATGTGCCGTTAGACCACTTGGTAACTTCTCCCCATTAATGAATAAGCTGGACTTTTTTCAGAAAACTCTTTGGAGTAATATCTCTTCTGTATTTTCCCGTAAGTGATCCTCTAAGTCTTAACTTGTTTACATAGCACTATTCTTGAAGAGATGGCACTGTGGGGTCACGGAGCTGTTTTTAAATCCCTCTCTCCAGTTGTCTCCTGCTGGCCTAACCAATGGTTCCTCCCTATGGGAACTGGAAGGGTAATTCCTAGACAAACTGTCTTTATAAGGAGAAAGGTTTGGCAATATCATTTCCTGTGTGTTTCTACTAGAGTCCAAGATTGCAGTAGGGCTAGCCTAGAAGTGGCAGCCACCTAGAACCCAGACGTCATGAGTTCCCAAGTTAGTATAATGGCATACTCCCAAATTGCCTTTGCCAAGCCAAAAGGCAGAATCTAGGGTTTATTACACCTTCTAGAGCATGTGGTCACGGCGGCTTTCCATTTGGCTGCTTTGGTGCCGGGGTTGTTTACATGTTACATGAGTTATTGCTTATTGAAATTGGCTGGGTAGAAGCTCAGAAGAAATGATATATGACCAGGATTATATCACTCACCAGCAGCACCAGAGTTCATAAAAAAAGATTTGCTTATGTAAAAATCTTGTAGTGGATAAGAAAGGTACAAAACTCAAGTATTCCACACTCAGGGGGTGCATAGTTCTCAAAACCTGGAGGATTCGGGCATCCCTGTCCTGGCCTTCTCATGGAATCCAGATATAATTAGATGCCTAGCTGGTGAAAGCATGCTTGGAGAGTACTCTGCATGATTCCAGAAGAAAAAAAAGGAGATGGTGTGGAGCGGGCTGAAAAATAGTGCTTTTAGGAAAACGTATTGATCAAAGAAATTTTCACATGTTCTGCATTTTCTTCTTCAAATGTAAAGAATCCATCTGACCATAAAAGACATCCCTGATCTCTGAGGAAGAAGTAACAAGTTCTTTCATACACAAAAGTTTTCCTACTTTATAGTACACTTCTTTTAAGGCTACTCCGGACATTTTTGTGACTATATTTACTAGTAGGCATAGTTCATTAAAAGAACATTTTGAGAAAATGAGACTCTAGTCTTTCATTTCTCCCTTCTTTGCTCCCCCAAACCTGGAGCATCCTATAGTTCCTACACTTTATTTATGTGATGGTTTGCAGAATAAAAATGCTTCTTACTGATTCTTTCCCTTGTTACCTCCTGATTCACTTGACTTATTTCTCCATTCTTCAAACTGTCTCCAGGTGTTAACAATATCCTTTAAAAAATCCTTTGAGTTATTTTATCTTTATGTTGGGTTTTTAAAGCTCTTTTTTGTTTGTTTCTTTGCTTTTTAAAAAGCAAACAAGTGTATAACATAAAAAAAGAAGGACCTCCCCTGAGAAATCCAATCCTTAGAAGACATCACTGAGATCTGGTGTGTATCTTTTCAGACCTCCTTGGTCCTGGCAGCCTGGCAGTGGGGGCAGAGCAGGAGCAGATAGGAGCCCTGGGGTTTGTCTCCTCAACTGTAACCTCAAGTATTGATAAGACTGCTCCATCCCTGTCTTTACTGGGAAAAAAAAAAAAAAAAAATCACATTGACAAATTCATGTGTTTTTCATAAAAGCATTTAACAGCCATTTCTGTCTGCCTTGCCCACTATAGCACACATAAAAAGCAGTGGGAGACTAAGGCATGGCCATTCTTTTGAAGGCTTTGAATTCCAGGGCAAGAAGTTTAGATTTCAGGCAAGAACTTGCAAGCAATGGCAATTCTTCATTCTCTTAATATATGGTTTCAATATTTATTGTCTGGGTTTGTTTTTAGATATATAAAATGGTTTCAGAGACAGAATTTCTTAATTATACTATTTCCAGTTTCTTAGTTTGATCTAATTAGCTATGAGTTCTATCAATAATAATGGGATCTATAATGGGCTGTGCTGTGTGCCTGTAGTTTCGCAGCTTTACAAGTCTCCCATAGTTTTTTAGTCATTCTTATTAATCTTTTCAATAAACATGGAGTCTCTACCATGAGCTAGGCCTATGCTTTGCAGCAAAGAATGTATCAAATGGTGAACTCCTTGAGGACAGGGGCCAGGTCTGACTCATTTTTTGTATCTCCCTATCCCAGCGCCTTGCCTTGCAGTTCAATGGATGTTGAATTAAGCTCACTTCCTGCCTCTTTCATACTGTTCCTATGAGTCTAGCTTAAAGCAAAGGCCTCCTTCTTCAAAACGGAAACTCCCCATTTGCCTTAGGTCATGTTTCTTCTTGTTCAGATGACCTCTCACCTAGTAAGGACAAGCTCTATTCAATCCAGTTTCTACATTTCCCAGGACTTCACTTCTAAAGTGCTTAATACATCCCTGTCCATATATCTAATTTAAATTTAAAAAGTTTTAGTAGCCACATTTTAAGAAGTAAAAAACAGGTAAAGTTAATTCAAATCATATGTGAATTCCAAATATGTCCAACATATCATTTCAACATGGGATCAATACAAAAAATATTAATATTAATGAGATAGTTTACATTCTATTATTCATATCAAGTCTTCAAAATCTAATGTGTACTTTACACTTACAGTGTATCTCAACATTTAAAGTGCTCAATAAGACACATGTTGCTAACAGCTACCTTATTGTACAGCATGGATATAGAATCTTCCAATCTTTGTGTACTCTCCATGTAAACAATTACATCCAAATAGGACAAGGGAGCCATAAAAGGATCCATCATACTGGCTCCATCACTGGCAAAAGAGATAAATTCAGGTAAGATGGTATTATTTGCTAAGTGATACGTAATTTAGCTTACTGTATCTTTTTAAGGTATTCTTAGATTTTTCACCATTAATTAAAATCCGCAATTCAAAAACCGTCCAGTCTTTTTTTCTGAAATGCTTCTTAAGTTATTAGCAGTTCCTTGGTGGCATCATCCATTCCTCCAACCTTCCTTTTCTCTCTTGCTTCACTGGCTCCCTAGAATCTAAACGATTGGGATTTTCTCCCCTTTTCCATAGCATGGTGGTGCTACGTTGTCACCTACACTGAAAAAGCTGAGATATTTACATATTTATCTTAACTTGCCATGTAAGCATTTCTGCTTGTGGAAATGGGATTCCATCTATTAATAAGGCTCACAGTGCACCATCTGAGACATTTCAGGGTGTAGAAGTAGGGAGTTATTTAGTTAAAAATGTAGAGCCAGATTTTTCAGCTGACATTCCTAAAACACATTGGAAACAATGTGATTGATACAAATGAGCAAATGTCTTTTAAATTCAAAAAATTACTGTTTACCAAGAATCACAAGTTAGTGGGTAAAGCCATATTTGGTAGTAGGTGGTAGAACAAGAAAGGGGTTGATTGCCAAACCTTGGACTCATGAGGTTGGACTCATGAGGAGAAAAGATCAGGATAAGAACATATGGAGTATGTTTTAAAACAAAATTTTGGACAGAATTTCAAGTGTGATAAATGCAGTGGTCAGGCAAAACATGACTGGTATGTAGTCTGTAAAGTAGATCTACAGAGGCAGTGAGGAGACATTTCAGACAAACTTAAGGCCCAATACTGGAGCTCTCAATTCACTGTTATTTCCCTTGGACCACATTCTTTCCTGTAAAAAAGCTGAACATGGACACAGGCAAGATAATAAACAACATTAGGAAGCCAGAATTGTAGCACTAGACATTCAAAGAAACTTAACTACATTGTAAGCATCTTCCTTTAGACTATGTGGTTTTCATCCGTTAGCACCTCACTCAATGCCAGGCACATAGTGGGCACTGAATAAACATTGTTCAAAGAATGGATTGATAACGGTAAATTGTTGGCATACTTCGTGAATCCTAAGTGAAGGGTTAAATAAAAGAGAAAGATGGTACATATTGGCTGGATGGTGTGGAGAAAAAAAAGCCCAAATCTGGAAGCAAGAGGGAATGAATGGGAAGAAATGGGCTCTACAGCTTAAAGAGCTCTTGGGAAAAGCATAAATGGAGCCAACTGACAGTAAAAGAGTGAAAAAGTTTGAAAATGAGAAGCAGTTTGAGTTCACCCTGACTCACTGTATAGGGGTGTATCCTGTGTCCGGGGGATAATATTTGAGTGACAGCATAATATGCCACTTTTACTCAGCTACTGACGAGATTACATTTTCAGTCTTCTGGGTCTGGATACCAAGGAGTTATGAGTCTGTGTTGTCCTGGCTAATTGACCGCTTTCTCCACACAAATCAGACTTCCAATGCTGCCTCTTATCCTGAAGCTTTGGCACTGCTTCACTGTGTTAATTTTTAACGTAAAATCACAATTCCAATAGCACAAACTGTATCATTTCAAATAGATAAGAAAAAATTATATTCCATATAAATATTTCAAACAAGCTTGCAAATATGCAAATATTAGGTGTCATACATATCAAACAATGCATTTGTGGATTATAAAATGTATCATATCCTAACTGAACGAATCCAGAGCTTTGTCTAACTTGGAGTTTACTTCTGATATTCACCTGCCATTGATCCCATAATTACAAGTATAGAAATATACTTGTCCTGTTGGTACCTCATGAATCCCTCTCAAAGAGCAAATTACTTCAATTTATGACTCTCTTTAAACTTGACTTCTAGCAAGGTTCCTTAGGATCAGCTTAATCCCTGCCGATATAATTCAGTTACAGATCTTCTTTAACACTAGTTTAGTCTGGGAAATTGTTTCAATCTTTCGATCTCTTCAATGCTAAACAATTACTTTAAACTTTATTTTGTAAAAAGTATGATCTAATTGTTTTTCAAGTATACTTGGATTAATGAAATGCAGCAGTGGGGTGTGCCTTTTAGCAGCTGACGGGACCACTTTTTGCATTCCTTAGAAATAAGATATCCAGTATTTTAAATCATAGCAACAGTTGATAAGAAAAACAGCAGAAAGGTAATCATTTCCATATGGAAAGAAAAAGAAGAAACCAGTGAAGCTGTGAACTGTCATTTTTCCATATAAAAACAAATGTCACTACTGGTAGATTTGGCAGAAAGGGTAAGTGTTCCTATGTGTTTCCCATTTTACATTTGTTAATATATTACATGTGATGTGTCTTAGTAAAATACACCATTCCCTTTCAAACTCAGCTGCCAATTTCCAAGTGTGTCTTATCCTCCCAAGTCAAACTCACATTTGTGTGTGTCAATTTCATCAATCACTGCATTTCCTTGGCGATAATTTTCTCAGCTAAGTGACTTTTGGGTGAAAGCTCTTACCTATTTTACTGAAAAGCATATAAACCATCTTCCATATCAGCTAAACACCTATGAGTAATTTTAAAGCACTAGTTGAATAGACTCAATTTCTGCTATGGCATTCCAAGATCTAAAAGAAAATTTGGTTCAATTTTCTGATGCCAGAAAGTTTAAGAAAAGTAAACAAAGTAAAATTTATTCACTTCTCTATTTAGGCATGATATTCATTTATTACCAAAGTCTTCACATTTACTTTTAAAGAACTGCTTAAGTGGGAAATCGTACCGTTATGGGTAAATTAAATATTCAAAAGAGATGTTCCCACTGCAGCATTTGACAACAGCTCCCTCTTGTGGTAAAAAGCATTCACTTCAAAGATGAATATAAATAGAGAATTGAATTCTCTTAGCTTAAAATTGCACTGTGAAAGTTTATTTCATATTTAGTGAATTTCAAGTAAAGAGGGAAGATTTAGGAAGACAGAGACAAAATAATGTATGCCCTTTGCCTGGATAGTTCCAGATTTCCAACAATCTCATCAAGGTGTTTCCAAAGTTCTTCAAAGAAGCACCATTTTTTTTTTCTTACAAATGAAATACCAAGTAGAAGATGTTTTCATTGAAAACATGCTAATCTCCAGTTTAAACAGAATAGTATGCAGAATAGAATCAGCATTCCACTTTGTTACTTTAACAGCAAAGTCCTTTAACAGCTAGGACTTTGAAAACTTTACAGAAAAAGCATTATTGAAAATATTTTACTCCAAAAGCGCCTTAAGGTACTTTTTTCCCATTGTTCAAAATCAGAGGTTGCAATAACTGGCAACAACCTGCTCTAACAATGTGAAGCTGTACAAAAAGTCCTCTTCTTCAATTCCAAATTTTGTGTACTGATGAATGTAGGCCCTGGTGAATAAAGAAAAGAACAGAAAATGTAAAATAAATCTCAGGCGAATGAATAGCTCTTAATGTCAAGCAATAAACAGACCTTTTCTAGTACATGAATATTCGAAGATAGCAGAATCTCCAGTCTTATATTTGCTTCACTGTTTACTCCAAAGATTGGCAAACTGTCAAAGTTTATGTCAAGCTTCCTGTCCTTTTAGTATACAAGAGTGATAGAATAAGAGGCACGCAGGGAAAAGAAGCATGTTCAAATGTGGTTGTATATTCAGCACATGTTATTCAACACCCTACAGGAGATGACTGGGTGAGAAGTTTTATCTAAGGCTCGAAGCTGCAAAAATACATCAACCCAGTTCTGGGAATGGAGTGAAGCCTCCCAAGTGCTTTTCAGACAATACTTAATTTGTAGCTATGCCAGGGTAGTCTTCTCAGTAACCCCTCTCAAAATTTTCTAAGGCAGGAGAAATCAAGATAAAGAGAATGTCAAGGGCAGACATGAGATAAACTGATGTGACCACTAGAGATCAGGAGAGATGAGGCCAGAAAGGGACAAACTATGCACTCCTACAGGAGTAAGGATTTATGGAATGGCTACATGCAGGTAACTGGGCCCCTGGGAATCCTGGCTAACCAAGAGACCCTTTCCAGTCATTTGAGGGGCTTTGCTTAGACATTCAGCAATCATGGTACAGGTCAAAAAACTGATAAAACATTTCTTAGTATCAAGCGGAATTGAACTTACCACATTTCTTACTGAGCAAAATCAGCATCTCTTCTACTATCACAAAGATCTTATTTTAGAAGACTACCTTTATTTTAGAAACTGTCTGTGCCTTATGATGAAATTTCTGCTTTAATTTCATTTGGCTTAGAAACTACCCATTTGAATACTACTACTACTACTACTAATAATAATAATGGCAAACAATTTTTGAGCATTTACTAGCCAGGCACTGTAGTTAGTGTTTTCACATGATTATCTCTTTTAATCGTCACCATGTATTCTCTCAGGACCCACTGTACAGATGAGAAAATGAGGCCTGAAGAAATAAGACCAAGGCATCAACCCTATAATATGGCAGCCCATGCTTATTCTGGACCCTACCTCATGCTTTAAAATTATACTCCATGGTTAGTCTAAGGTTAGAAAGGCTTATTTTTACTTACTTTGACGCAAACATATTCCATGCTTTGCCCACAATCGTATCAAGTGATTTTACTAAGAACTGGCTATTGCTGACCAATGCTGCAGACTTCTCATATTTGCTGAAGGCTCGCTGGGTTTTCCATACATTGAAAGCATTAACAGGGTCTAACCAAGAAGTATAGAGAGCTGGATCTTTAAATCCACCTATAGTAAAGAGCATATAAGGCATTGTTTATATCATAAATTATTAATTTTTAAAATAAATTAATAAATGGATATTTTCTTGTCCATTTATCAGAAATCTTTTGTTTTGTCTTTTAAAACTAGTTTATATTTGCTTTTGGATAAATGATCCATATTCATTTTTTAAAAAAAAGTAATAGCAATAATTCACACCATTCAGAAAAATATTAAGATGAAAATGTTAGTCACCTGAACAGCTGAAATGCCACCAGCTAGAGAAAACCACAATAAACATTTTGTTGACCCTCTTAATATATGTAATTTTACATACATGTTCTTACATAACCTGCATTTTTCATTCAGCAGTATGTGAAACCCCCTTCCATGTAAATAAGTATCATTCATCTTTAAATCCTCCTTAAATGAATGTATCATAATTTATTTAACAAGTTTCCTATTGTTGGATATTTAGGTTGTAATGAACATATTTGCAAAAACACTTCTGTGTACATATATAATTTGGTTTGGATAAATTTTTGTAAGTTGCATTACTTTATATATCTTTTTATTAATTTAACTATTTTTAAATCTAAAATGAAGAATATGAAGAAAAGTATATTATTAGTTAGACTTGAAATGACCTTTTTCTAATTATTATTAGACTGTTTTTCTTTATACTACAGCAAAAAGTAGCCAATTTGACATTGCTGTACTCATTAAATAAGGAAAAATAATCCTAGAGACATATCATAGAAACACAAAGCTGAGAGTACTTCTCTTTTAATCTCCTGAAAATTTTGTAACAAAATGCTTGTCACAGAGACCGCTAGTTGTCCTGCAATACCTGCTTCCCATTCTTCCTTGGTAAAAGAACTCCCAAATCTCAACTGAGCTCACAGGCCCCCTTGCAGTGAGGCTGGCACATGAGTCAGGCCAAGTCAATGGGGGTACAAACGCAAGTGTGTGATGTGTGGCTTTAGGTGGAGAAGGCACACCTTTCTTTCCTCATTCCTAGGTGGACTTGATGCCTGGAACTCAAGCAGGCCTCTTAGACTGTATACCAGAAGGAAGGCACATGGTAAAGACAACAGAGCAACCAGATGTTTGGAAGAAAGAATTAAACTTTTATCATATTTAAGTCAGTTCTATTTTGATTTTCAGTCATGTACTAACAAACAATGGCTTAACATGGTTTTGCTACTATTATTTTCCTTTCTCTAAGAATAAATTCAGGAATCTTTTTGTGCAATCATCTGTGCAAAATGTGCACATTAACTTTCACCTTAACTTCTACTTACCCAGATCTGCACTTTGCACATCTTTCCCTCGAAGGATGACCAAGTTAGCAATGGAAGTGTTAAAATGAAGCTCCTTGTTCAGAGGTATTTTACCAAGAGCAGGAAGTCCTGAAGGAGGCCGTATCTGCCAATCGATCCCTACCAAAAAGAAAAAAAAAGGAAGCGATTTTATTTCTATAATGGCTTTAAAAAAGAGGAGAAAAGTATCTTGTGGAATATGTATTTTACATTTTTATTTCTATAATGGCTTTAAAAAAGAGGAGAAAAGTATCTTGTGGTATATGTATTTTAGATTTTTAATACTTTAAAAGTTTAAAAATTCTTATCTGGTTGACCTACAGTGATTCAAACTACTCAATTCTGAAAATATGAAATATTCATCATCAAATATTAAAGGATGGTGGTACATGCATATGACGGAATTTTAACAAGCAATGAAAAGGAAGCAACTACTGATACACACAACACCATGGCTGAATTTCAGGGGCATTATGCTAAGCAAAACAAGCCAGACCCTAAAGACTACTATATGATTCTATTTATAAGACATTTGGAAAAGGTAAAAAATTAAGGACAATAAATAGAACAATGGTTGCCAGGAGTTGGGGGTGGAGGGAAGAGGGGTGCAAGGACACTTTTTGGGATGATGGAAATACTCTACCTCAGTTGTGGTGGTGGTTACCCACTCTATAAGTTTGTTACAATTCATAGAACTGTTCACTTAAAAAGGGTGAATTTCACCGTATATATACCTTAACACACCAAATAAAACATTAAAAAAAATTAAAGGTTGTAGAAACATGAAATAAAAATAGGATTGAAAATTGACTAGTCATGGATATTTAAAGAAAATACTCTCTTACATGATGCATAGGATAGGGATAAAATTCAGTGCACAACCACAGACTAATTTTCAGCAAAAACAAATACAACAAATCAAAAATTTTGAAATACTGAACTCATTAATAAGGCAAATAAGCCAATTAAAAAGTAAAAAATGAAACATTAAGCAAATAAAATTGAAAATGGAAAACGATGTAAGTAACACAAAAGTCATTATCAAAAATAAAACTAAATTCCAGATGGATTAAATTTTAAATATTAAACCTAAAACTACCACAAATACTGGAAAATAATAGAGGAGAACATTTTCATACCTTTGAGATAGGGAAGACTCAGAATCCATAAAGGAAGATTTACAGGTTTGTTCATATAAAAATGTTAAAATTTCCATATGGTGAAAAATACCATACAAAATTCAAAAATGATAGGCAAAAATATCTGCAATCCATACAATAAAAAGGGGGAATATATACATTATACTGTATGTCCCTCACTCTTAGACACCACTGCACCAAAATATGATAAAGCCTACTTATCGCATAGAATTTTTATTTTATATCTATTGAAAATTGAAAGAGTTCTCTTAGAGTAAAATAGGTTACAATTTAAAAAATCATACATTACTCTTGAGCATACATAAAAAGAATAATATCAACAAAGTAATTTAAGGTTTTCCTAAAATGTTTTTGCATTTATTGACTTTTCTGAATCCATTTTTGACTTAGATTCAATGATGCCCACGTTTTTTACACATTATTGTCTTCTGTGCCTCAAAAGCATTTGGTGATGTGGTATTCTTTAAAAGAATCCATGAGCAGATTAAAAGCCATTGGCTTTGCAATTATGTACAGCACACCTACCTTTGACTTCTCCTTAGGGAACATCACTAAACTTGTCTGCGTAACAGTGACTGCATCTTCCCTACCCTGGCAGAAGACTAAACCCTCTGAGTTGAATGTCCAACACAGGAGACTGGCAAAGAGAATCTCTAGGATGACAAATGTGCCCTGACTGTGGAGGGCAAAAAATCTAGAATGGAGCAGGTCACAAAGTTATAGGACAGATTTCTCAAGATGAAACTGATAGAATACCTGGCCATATGAAAGGAGAAAATTCAGACAACTAGAGAAATGTTTGGGGCTGAATAAGTGATTGGTACTTACGAAAACTAAGCAAATATGAAAACAAAGCAATGAATACAAAAAATTGTGCAGGAAAGGAAAAGTAATCACACTATATTACATAGATCAGCTGTGAAAAGCATTTAAATAGTCATGATAATGTGATGTTAAAATTACTTTAACAAAACTATTATATTATATTGGAAGGATAGGAGGACAAAAGGGTATGTATTTGTAGGGTTTCGAGGCCAGTGTGAAAAATGCTAAATCCCTACCTTCTATAGTAGGAAGTAAACAGATATTATCTAAATAACTGAAAAATCCAGAGGAAATGAATGAAAACACTAAAAGAATCAGCAAAAGAGTTAAAAAAAAAAAAAAAATTGTTCCTGGGAAGGAGAAAGTAGGGGAAAGAAAGGAGCTGATATTTTTCACAACCAGCCTTGTAAAATTACTTGACTCTTGAATCTACATAGACACATGTAATAAATTATAGTATATATATATTGTAGAAAACTACATAGCTATTAAAAAGACTGAGGCACATCTAAATTTACTGAATTGGAAAAAGGGCCACAAAATGTTACGTTGAAAAATAGTTGTAGAGCAATAAAATATGTAAATGTGATTCCAAGTTTGTTTAAAAGTTTGTTTATATACACCCTTAAGTTCTGTCTCTAGGTACCACATGCATACATTTTTCTAAACTAGCAAAAAAATCAATTAATAAAAAAGCAATTTAAATAAAGTTATTTGGCTTGGGCCAGAGGGCAAGGACAATAGTCATGGAAAATTATTCGCAGGCCTAATGTGTTCATTGAGAAACTGCCAGCATGCGCCCTGGTCAATTTCACAATTATTGTGGACCAGTGACTCCTGTGTGCCTTCCATTTCCCCCCCCTTATTGACAGGGAGCTATCATGTATCTGGGGGATACATGTATATTGTATGTTGGGGGGAAAGGGGAGGAACTGTACTCAAGGACTCTCACCTTGTAAGTATAAATCCACACCAGGACCTGATCTTAGATACAAGGTTCTGGACTTTTGCCTGATATGGTAATGGCATGTGCCTTTTGGGAGGGTCTGTGGAGGGGGTGAATGTGGGAAGGACATGAATCATTAGAGGACAGAGGGCAAAAGGTGGTAACTCTCCACCACCTCCATGACTAGTGATCTTCACCTGCTGAAGTTCATGTCCTTGTGCAGTCCCCTTCCACACTGGATAGGGTGGACCTTGGTAACCAAAAGGATGTTGCAGAAATGGCAGCATGGGATTCCCAAGCTGGTTCAAAAGGCATTGCAATTTCTGCCTTGCTCTCTCTTGGATCATTCACTCCCTCCGTCATTAGAACATGGGGAAGCAGATCCATGGCTGATGGTGAAATAAATGGGTTCAGTATTTACAGACAGCAGGATGATAGCACATAAGGAATTATAAAACTAATAAAACTATTTATAACCTTCAATCTGGTTAGTGCCATAAATAAATATGTATTTATATATTTATATTTTATATAAATTATATGTAATCACATTTATATGTATACATACAGATATATATTATGCATTTATATGTTCAAAACTCTAACTGTGAAAAAGTGTTATTCTAGAAATCCAGCATGTGAAAATGACCAAGCAAACTGCAGTGACCTAAGACGGTTCGGAGCAGCCAGTCTCATGCTACCCTGAGGAACATTGTGTTCCTTGAGATGTTCACAGGTTTTGCTAGAAAAACAGGTGCTGTGGGCCAAAAAAATTCAGGAAGCACTACTTTAAGATGTGAACTTTCTACTGATCTCTAAACCTCTAGCACTATAATTTGAAATCCATAAGGTATTACAAGTAAATGTAGAAGAAATCAACTTTCAGAGTACTGAAACCTAAGTTATTTTAAATGGGGGTAAAATATACGCTACTAAAATAATACCCACTAGTGAGTTCCATTTAAACAGGGGAGTCTGAATATGCCAGTTTACTGCTACTCTTTCCCATTATCCCACTTAGAAAACATTACAGGGATTTTTAAAAAAACAGATGAGGAAAAAAAGAAAAAAAAAAAAAGAAGATAATGACAACAAAATTTTAGAATTGGAAAGCAAATCAAACAGAGGTTACTGATTTAGAAGACCAGGAAAAGTTCCAACTGGCTCACTGAGCAGGTCCTGGAAGCAGGCCAGGCACTTCCAAAAGACAGGGAAGCACAGAGATTGGTTAAAAATCTCTTATGAGAAGCAATGAGAGCTGCAGGTCCCTTTCCCTTTCCTCACTCCCTATGGCAGAGGGACTGCCCCTTAGCAATCCTAAAACGAAGTTTTACGTACTGGTAATGCTAAACCAGTGAGCCCCTTGCCTCAGTGACAACAATTCTCAGATACCCCATGACACCGCACAGAAGCTTTTACAGGGAAAGGTGACAGCTCTTCCCTGTTCAGCTCTGAGAAGGCTGGAAGGCAGACCTGTCATGCCTTCAGGGAAGAGACTGGAGGAGGAAGGCTAACTAAATCAAGAGATAAGAGCCACAGGGAATGACATTTGGGGGCTCACCAAAAAAATGGCCAGGCAGATCCCCTTCTTGAGAAACCCACACAAGTCTGCAATGCCCATGAGAGTCCATTCGGTGCCTAGAAAACGGATTTATTCATTCATTCAGCAATTCATTATTGAGTGCTTATGATGTGCTGGGCCACAGTTATAAGCTCCAAAGATATAGCAATAAACAGAACAGAAAAAAGTCCCTGCCCTCATAAAGCTTACATTCTACTGAGATAAACAAAAGACCCACACCAATGAATTTCAGAATGCTAGGTACAAGAGAAAATTCTAAAAGCCTCAAAAGAGAAAAAAACAGGATTAGAAACCAGAATGACATGGAACGTCTCACAGCAATGGAAGCTAGAAGCAGTGCCTTCAAAATACTAGGTGAAAATGATTCCTGACCTAGAATCTTATACCTGGCCAAACCATCGATCAAATGCGAGGACAGAATAATGACATCTGTAGCCTCAGAAATTTTACCCTCCATGTACTCTTCCTTGGGAATCTACCAGAGGCTTATGGTTCATTAAAATGAGGGAATAAACCAAGAAACAGGAAGATCTGAAATCCAGGAAAGAGGGTCCATAATGCACGATGAGGCACAGCGAGAGGCCAGAGCTGAGTGTTTATCAGGCCAGGAGGAGTGCAACCAATCCAGACTAGAACAGCAGGACAAAGATGTCCTAGGGGGATGTCTCCAAGCGAATGATGAAAGTAGTAAATTACCTGATGGGTGTGAACTTGTTGAGAAGGGATTCATTTTTATGGCAAAGTTTAGGGTTAGATTAGTGGTTAAGTACATAGAGTATAAAACTATAGCTGGGAAAAAGAAATTGTAAGTGAAATAAAATGTAATCAGCATGCACAGTACATGGCTAAACTGTGAATATTTATATAGTTAAAGTAATATAAACACTGAAAATTAATCTAATGAAAAAGTATGTTTTTATAACTATATTGGGAGAAAGGAGAGAGACAAGCGTAAGTGTATGTATGTATGGGTACATGTAAAGGGGGTGTAAGAAGATTCAATTTTCATTTTGCACATTAGGAAGGCAATGGATAACATCTAAAACTGAAAAATAAAAAATATAATCAAGATATTTAGAAATATGGAGGCAAGTTCCAGAAAAAAAAACAGCTAAAAGTGTTGAAAGTAATTTCAGCTAGAGAGTAGGGAAGTGTAGGACAGGGACTGCTGATTTCCTTGCTGTAAGTGCATACTGTACAATTACTTGACTTTTTTCTTTTTTAAAAAATTGAGATATAATTTGCATATAGTACAATGTACAGAGTTAAATATACACTTTGATGAATTTTGACTCCTTCATCTTTTTAAACGATGTTCATAAGATGGTTTGATAAAAAAAAAATTAAGATTGAAAAACCAAACTAAACATGTGGCACTCCTCAGAAACATTTTTTTTGGAAATAAAACTGTGAAGTGATTAAGAAGCGCTCCTTTGATGCCCTCGTAAGTTTCTACCAGGAGCCTCCCTGGCCAGAAGAAGGGGCCACTATTTCACTCAGCCAGAGCCAGTTTATATTAAGTGTTCCAGAAGAGGGCATTTTTCCCAGCTTGTGGCTACATATTTTTTTTATTATTATTAAATTCAGTTTTATTGAAATACATTCACACACCATACAATCATCTATGGTATACAATCCACTGTCCACAGTATAACATAGTTATGCATTCATCACCACAATCTATCTCTGAACATTTTCCTTACATCAGAAAGAACCAGAACAAGAATAAAAAATAAAAGTGAAAAAAGAACACCCAAATCATCTCCCCATCGCACCCCATTTGTCCTTTAGTTTTTATCCCCATTTTTCTACTCATCCATACACTAGATAAAGGGGGTGTGATCCAGAAGGTCTTCACAATCACACTGTCACCCCTTGTAATCTACATTATTATATAATTGTCTTCAGGAGTCCAGACTGCTGGGTTGGAGTTTGGAAGTTTCAGGTATTTACTTCTAGCTATTCTAATACATTAAAACCTAAGAGGTGTTATCTATATAGTGCATAAGAATGTCCACCTGAGTGACCTCTCGACTCCATTTGAAATCTCTCTACATATTTTTAAAATACCCTTTACCTTCTTCCATTTTCGCATTAGAAATGAGCATCTGTCTCAAATGCTTGAGGAGGCCAGCCCAAGTAAATGTGCTGTATGCCAGTGAGTTCTCAGACATTTGAGGAATGTTTCGAATACTCAGCATTTTGAATTCAGGATGGGGAACTAAATTCTCCATTAGGTCTCCTGTAAAGAAAAAAAAAGATCTGAACTGAATTTTTTTTTTATTCCAAACTGTTGCTACTGGCCTATACATACCATGATTTGATGGGTTTCTGGGCCAAATGTGCTTTCTCCTCTGAGGTCTGAATTGCTTGAACTTTAAAATATAAGTACAATTTCAGAGACAATGTGTATTAAAGACCAGATATTTGCTCCATTTTAGCACCTGAGTATGGGTAAGAAAGCACACATTTGCCAAAAACGAAACAAGAATTTAGAAACTAACTGGAAATGTGACCAAAATATTTAGTTAAACCCCAGAAAAACAAAGGAAGTATGAAGGCTAATACGATTTTCTTTGCATTGTATGTTCAACAAATATTCCTTTAGGAGTTTTTCTAGATCTTTTACTTATTTTATCTGGCTAAAATGATAATCAAAACCTGTTAACATGAAATCCTACTAGTAAAGAAGACAGGATTAGCAATTCCTTAAGACAGGAATGTGCCTATTTTTAGAAACTTGTATTTGTAAAAGATAGACTTAATGAGAAAGGCTAATTTGCTCTGCATTCAAAGCTGTCTTATGTATTTTTATAAATACCTAAGGGAGAGTGAAAAGCATATTACCACAACTTGAAATGGACATTTATAATATTGAATGCAAACCCATATCCTATGTCCTAAGGGAAAGAATTTTGACACAAACATCTACAAAATACTGCATCAGTGATCTTATGCTAGTAGTTTCCTCTAAATGTAATAATCCTTTTCTGTAAAATATCTAGAGCTGAATTTGATTGCATAGCATGAGTAAACAGCATTCAGCAAGTAATTCCTGACCACTATTGCAAGAATTATTGTCTCATCTTGCTCTCCCTTCGACTTTCTTGTTCAGCCACTCCCACCATAACCATTCTCTTGAGACCGTAATCCACTAACCTCCTGCTTCTCAATCCATCAACCTATTCCTTTCTTTACTTCCTTCCTCATCTAGCTCCTTGCCCTCTGTTTCTTCATCGAATCTTTCTGGTGAAATCCCAACCCTGGATCAGCTCCATTCCTAATGTTCTCAATGCCTGTCAGAACACAGCTATGGAAAATCACATCACTGCAGCCTGGGGCCCCTCTGAATCCACAATCCCCAAACACAATGCTGATGCTCACCTGGCCACCTTCAGCCCAAGCCTATTCTCTGAACTCCAGACCCATTCAACAAATATTTTATTGCATACTTACTATTCACCATGATCTGTTCTAGGCACTGGGGAGATAATAGTCAATAAGCTAGACATAAATCTCTGCCCTCATGGCACATATATTCTAGTGGAGAGAGACAAACAAACATAAATAAAATGTCTCGTTCATCAGAGAAGAGCACTACGGAGAAAAATGGAGTAGGGCAAGGGGGATAGGAGATCCACAATGAGGGATGTGTGCAAAGTTTAAATAAGATGGTTCTGGAGGGCTTCACTGAGAAGGTGATGCCACCTCAAAGAATTGAGGGTGGAAATGACTCGTGTGGATATCTGCATTAAGTGCAGGGATCCTGGAGTGGTGGCCCACCAGAAACAGTGTGGAGGACAATGTGGCTGGAGGAGAGTCAGTTGGGGGAAAGCAATAGGATATAAGATCAGGAAAGTAATGGGGGAGGGGGACAGATGGAACAAAACTCTGAGGTCCAAAAACGGAAGTAACTCAAATGCCTATCAAATGATAAATAGATAAATAAAATGTTACCACATGGAACATACCAATGAAATATTATTCAACATTAAAAAGGAATGAACTATTGATATATGCTACAAAAACATTATGCTATGTGAAAGGAGCCAATCACAAAAGGCCACATACTGTATGATTCCATTTATATGCATTGTCTGGAATAGGCAAGTCTGTAGAGACAGAAAATAGATGAGTGGTTGCCTAGGGCTGGGGGGCTTGGGGAATTGGGGACTGACTGACAAGGGTATGTGGTTTCTTTACAGGGTGATGAAAATATTCTAAAATTGACTGTGGTAATGGTTGCACAACTCTGTGACTATACTAAAAACCACTGAATTGTACACTTTAAATGGGTAAATTGTGTGGTATGTCAATTATATCTCAATAAAGTTGTTATTTAAAAAAAAGGAAGAAGAAGAGAATAAATTTGGTGGGTATCCACCACTCTTGAGAAATTTAGCGACTTCTCAAAAAGCTTCAATAAGACAGTTCAGGAAGCTAAGCAGACCTGAAGGAAGATTTCTGAGATGAGGAAGACCTGAGTATATCTGTGGGCAGAGGAAAGGAGCCAGTGAAGAATAACCTTTGAGGCTTTCAGAAAGTAAGATTTTCCCACGAATAACATGCAGGAGTTGAAATACCTAAAGGATTTCTTCTGTAGTGAAATGAGCCTTCTGCAGAGTAAGTAGGCTGGAAAACACTTCCTAGCTGATGTGCAAGGACTTGATTCATATCGCCAAAGGAAATTTGTTTGATATTCATCAGTTTTGCACAGATCTTATGAACAGCATCATTCTCATGAACAAGGAGGGCGTCTGAAGATCGATACAAGTGAGAAAGAGTCAAAATGGAGTTGTAGTTCTGAACAATAACCTGGAGGGGAAAAGGCCAGACATAAGAAAGGCGGGAAAGAATGGTGGTTAAAAGCTAGATTCCAAAGGCATCCTATCTGGGATCAAATCCCAGCTTTAACACTTTCTAGCTGAATGACCTTGGATAAGTTACTGAATCTATGCTTCAGTATCCTCTTTTGTAAAATGAGGATAATAATTACAGTGGCTTCCTAGAGCTGTGAGGATTAATAATATAATACAAGCAAAGCACTTAAACAGTGCCTTGAACATAGTAAGAACTCAGTGAACATTATTTATTAGTATAACACTTCCTTGCTACATCATTTCCTATGGTAACTTATCTCATCTCCATTTTACTGTTCCTCCCACTAGGCTGATCAAGAGGAAACTGGCCTGGATAAAAATTTCTTCCCAGTGGAAAGAAATAAAAATTATTCTATTGTTGGCAATGGCCCCATGAACCCTAACATGAGGTCAAGGTCCCTGTACATACTGTAGCCAGAGGGACTAACCCAGGAACAGGTTTCTGAGAAAAGATGCAAAATCACTTTCTTTGGAGTTTTTAAACAAGGACACCTCATTTGTTTGGAAGAGTTTAAGCACAGATTAAGCAAAGTGCTCATGAAAATAACAGACTGAAAATCACACCTGAAGCTGTAACTTAACATTTCCAAAGAAAAGGTGAGGGCAATCTTTTAGTCCTATTTATTTCTACTGGCAAGAATACAAAATATACATTTTTCAATTAATGTGTTCATACCTCTCCAGTTCCATAAGGCCATATAATCTGATTCATTTTCAAAGAGTTTGAGTACTGATCTCGTAAATTTTGGGTAACGAAAGCTCCTAGCCCTGATCCTGTGCCCCCAGCCATACTCATTATGATGAAAAAACCACTCAGAGAGTCACATTTCTCCACTTCCTTCTGAATTAGGTTCATTATCGATTCTTCATGCTTGGGACCATGAACAGAGTATCTGTACAATGCAAAAGAAACAATTATAAAACACCTTTAAATGTAACCAAAGAGATGCAATGCACGGAGAAAGACATAGGATAGAGAAAGTTTTACAAAGCTATGGAAGTGAACTAATTCTCATGAAAGGTACAGATACCAGATCGGCAAAATTTAAAATAAAAAAGATAAATGTAATTAACAAGTGAATAGGACTGCTAGAAGAATGGATTTATTAGGTGCAGAAAGTTCTCTTTTGTAAGACATTCCTTTAGCTGGAACCTAAAATTACCAGGTAGTTCTGTAAGTTTATGGTACAACATAATGGTCAATATTCATAACAATAGTCCAAATTTTGTTGTACATTAGAATCACCTAGGGAGCTTTGAAAAATCCCACCCTCCAGGCTTTACTCCAAACCAATGAAATCAGAATCTTTGGGAGTGAGCCCTAAGCCTAAGGATTTTCTAAAGATCCCTAGGAAATTCTAATGTGCAGCAAAGTTTGGGAACTACTGCCTTGTAGTATTCCCTATTAACTGGAATACCCTCTAGACAAAGATATTGTATTGACAATAAGTTAGTTGGCAGTATGACAGTGAAACTGGTAGAAAACCTGCTGCAAGAGATCCTTGTTTTCATCATTACCTGTACCTGAAGCAGAAACATAGATAGATTTTTTGGGGGAGTAAAGTCTAACATTAAATCTTAGGGCAGCAATTTCAAGATTACATGCTTGGTATATCAACTGTGCAGCTGTGACTACTTTGTCTATTAATCAGCTCCATAGCTGTAACTAAACTAAAAATTATGAGGAATTACTCTTACCCATAAGCCCAGTTGTTTCCTGAACCTTGCTTTTGACAGAAGCATGCATGCCGAGCATATTTCCATCGACCAGACTGGGCAGCCTTTGACAGTGTTTGATTGATAACTTTAGGTTCCATGTCAACAAGTATAGCCCGGGCAGCTAGAACTAGAGAAGAAAACAAAAAATCAAAAGAAAAGCTATTTCATATGCTTTATTTGAACTAACTGAAAACATAAACTTCTAGATAAAAAAAAAAAAAAATCCAGGATATGGGAAGATCTGTCAATGTACTATGAAATCTAGGTGGGCAGCAGCAGGTGTATGCAGATCGTTCATAATGCCCAGCATTCTGGTAAACAGGATCACTCAGTGTGGGCTAAAATGATCACTTGAGTCAGGTGTACAAACATCTCTTGAGTGCTTACAATGTGCCATGCACTGTGGTGGAATACAAGGATGAAGACAACATCTAACTAGCCCTAGAAGAACTTACGGTCTGTGCTGGTTTAAAGCTATTATGTACCCCAGAAAAGGCCATGTTCTTTTAATCCATTCTTGTGGGTGCAGACCTATTGAGGTGGGATCTTTTGTTTAGGGTATATCAATTGAGACATAATCCACTCAATTCAAGGTGGGTCTTAATCCTTTACTAGAGTCCTTTATGGAGGATAAAAGGCAGAGAAACACCCAGAGAGCTTGGAGAGAATGCCCCTGGAGGAGCTGATAGAGGGAGCCACTGAAGCCAAAACCAAGGAAAGAAGGACCAAAAGATGCCAGCCATGTGCCTTCCCATGTGACAGAGGTGTCCCAGATGCCAGAGGCCTTTTTTCAGAGTCCAGGTATTGTCCTGTTGATGTCTTAAGTTGGACATTTTCATGTCCTAAGAATTGTAATTTGCAAGTTAATAAATCCCCATGGTAAAAGCCAACCCATTTCTGGTATACTGCATTCTGGCAGCTTTAGCAAACCAAAACACGTTCTAAGGGGAGATAAAACACATTGACACTTAATCACAGTGTGACACAGTATTCCCCAGTGAATACACAGTAAAGGAGCAGCATATTTAGAGGAATAGAATACCATAGGCACAACAAGCATCTCTAGATTGTTGGAGCATGAAGTAGATAAAGAAGGGATGGAAGAAGTGATGGATGGGGCTGAAAAGAAGGCAGGCCTCAGGTCTTAGAAGTTCTTGTAAGCAATACTAAAAGCTTGAACTTTAGCTTTTAGGCAATGAGAAACCACTGAAAATTTTCAAGCAGGCCTGTCTTTTTAGCACAGCTGCGTGGAAGATAAATGTGATAGACAGAAGACCCCAGGCAGGGAAACTTAGAAAGAGCATCTTGAAACAGTCCAGGTGAGAGAGGATAAGGGACTGAACTAAGGCAATGACAGTGAAGATGGGAAAGGAGAGAACAGTTTCAAAAGATATATAGGATGTAAAATAAGCAGATCTTGATATTTGATGGTATATAAGCAGCAGGAGTAAGGTTTGAAGGAAAGATAATGAATGCCCATGGAAATGCTGAGTTTGAAGTACACATGGGAGAGGCAGGTAGATATCCATCAATTAGCCTGCAGTTTGGAAGACAGGCTGTGGCTGGAGATTTGAGAGTCACTTGTGTAAATATAGTAAATTTTAAGAATGAATGACACTGTCAAGAAAGAACTATACAAGTAAGTACAGAGGAAAGCCTGAGATGGAACCATTGGAGAAGGAACGTTCAGAGACAAAGGCAGTTTCAAGGAAGGAGTTTTATTGTTAGTGTTATCAAATCCAGCACGGAAGTTGAGTGAACTAAGAAAAGAAAAGCTGGTAACTTTTTCTCAGAGCAACTTCAGTGGTGGTGGAGGGTAGAAGCAAGAATACAGTGGGTTAAAAAAGGTTGTCCTTTGAGAATCTTAGATGAGAAGGCAAAGAGATAAGGAGGAAGAAGAAACCTACAATCAAGAGATGTTTGTTTTGTGTTAGATTGGCAAGGTCTGAACATGTTCATATGCCGAGGGGAAGATGTCACAGAGGAGGCAAAGATTGTTAATATAGAAACAGAGGGGTGAGAGCAAAGTCAGGTTCCTAGTGAGATGGGAAGGGATGGGCTTCAGACAACAAGTGGAGAGCCTAGACTTAAAGAGCTTGGTTACATCAGAGAAAAGGGGAGGACTGTAGACCACACATACCTCCATTTTCCTCCTCACTGAAGAATCTTTCTTTGCAAGATGCTTGGTATGCCTCATTCTCTCTCTTTGAGCAAAGTCCCTGGGAACAGTCTGAGTCACTAAATAAAGCATCAAACACTTCAAATCCAATCTGATTGCCACATTGACCAAGTTGCACTGTTACTATTGACATGCTGAGCCACAAAGAAGGACTATCTCCACAAAAAATGTGAGCAACCTATAATAGAAAAATATACGCTTTGAGAATCAATACGTTAGTTTCCAACAAGAACAAATAAAATACCATGTGTTTAAACCTCAATAAAAAATACACTATATAAGTACATTGAAAAAATATACTATATATGCAGTATCGATGAAATAGCCATATTGTCTAAGGAGCCAGTCATTCAAGGAAGTTCTCTTTCTTCTTACGGTTTTGGGATTTGTGATTTACTGTACCCAAATACATTGATACACAGTTCAACAGTTTCCAGATCTGATTTGTACTCACTATTTTCCTCAGCATGCATTTAAAACAAAACAAAATGAATGCTTACTTAGAATAAGCAAATGCAAAGGAACAGGGACGGGTGGTGAGGGGAAGAAGGAGTTATTGCTTAATGGGTGCAGGGTTTCTGTTGGAGGTAATGAAAAAGTTTGGGTAATGGATATTTGTGATAGCAGCACAATATTGTCATAGTAGCACCACTGAATTGTACACTTAAAGTAGCTAAAAGGGAAATTTTGAGTTGTATTTTTGTTACTACAATAAAGTTTAAAAAAAAGTCCTTTGTAAGTGCACATAGAGAAAAACGCTGAATTAAGCAGTTTAACCTGAAAACATTTAGTATTACAAAGGTTTTTCTAAAAAAAAAAAAAAAAGAATGCTGCTTGAAGGAATTAGTAATGCCCACTTCTCAGCACATGGAGAACACAGAAGTTAGGTCAGCAATCGTACATTTAATTAACGATAATTATCTCTCTTCTAAATAATGACTCTCTCTCTCTACATCAACCTCCTTTCTGGACCAGTAACTACAGTGACCAGTAACTACAGTAACACTTAGAAGTAAAACTTTGTGTTTAGCTCAGGTAGGACAGCAAGAAAGACGGAGTTGGAGAAAGCCGAAGACCAGTTGAAATATTAGACTGTTAACATAATTTTTAACAACGCAAACAGCCCACGTGTTACAGAGACCTCGCCCCAAGTCTATGCAAAACTGGAAACGAGCAGTGGCCAGGCTGTACAAAATAACCCCGCAAAGTAGGTATTATTATTCTCATTTTACAGATAAGGAAACTGAGGCTCTGAAGTATCACGTGACTTTCCCAAAGCCACCCAACTTGTAAACAGCAAAGCCCACCGGCCCCAAGAGCCCCCATCAATCCCACTCACTGCCGCTCCAGGACCGCAGTTCTCTCTTGTTCAAACTTCAGAGGGCCAGCCTCTCACTATGCGCATGCTCACTTTCAACAATTTTTTTCACCTAAAAAACTACCAAGAACTAATGCGCATGTAACCAAAAACGAACTGTGTTTTGGTGTGGGGTGGGGGAGTGGGGGGTGGGTTTATTCAGAAAGGTTAATTACGCATGTTCAATTTCAATGTATCAATTTCAGATATGGTACGCATGCTCACTGTCCAAGCGCTTTTGCTGATAATGCGCATGATTCAGTTTCCGAGCGAGGCTTCGGCTGTGTTCTGCGCATGTTTCTGCCGGTACTTTGACCCTGGCGATGGCTGTACGCATGTCCATTGCCCACAGTTCGACTTCACGGGACCGTACACGCATGCTCTAGCCCTGAACTTGAGGAGCCAGTCTAGGGCCTAGGCGCAGACGCACTGAGCCTAAGCAGCCAGTGATGGCGGCAGCGGCGGCAGTGGCTGCAGCGGGTCCGGGCCCATGAGGCGAAGACGGAGGCGGGACGGCTTTTACCCAGCGCCGGACTTCCGAGACAGGGCAGCTGAGGACATGGCAGGAGTGTTTGACATAGACCTGGACCAGCCAGAGGACGCGGGTTCTGAGGATGAGCTGGAGGAGGGGGTGAGGCCCGGGTCCCGGGGGGCCCGAGGTGACAGGGCCGGGGCGGCGGCGCGGGCCCAGGAAGCCTTTGCGTCCGAGAGCGCGGAGACCCAGTGGGGCGCGTGTAGTCTTTAGGAGGAGCTGAGGTGTGCCGCGACCCGAGGTTGGGAAACCGGGCGGGGCGGATCTGGCCCTAGGTGTGAGGGCACTTCTGGGCTCGCAGGTGCAGGTCGCGCCCCCAGCCCCAGATCAGCGCAGCCCGGAGCAATCTGTTGGTGGAGGGAACGAGCAAGGGCGCGTGATCGATTCCTTGAGCTGGTGGACTTGAGTGTGGCGGGGCGCGGGTGGTGTGTGTGTGTGTAGGGGGGCAGTGGGGCTGCGGTTTTTGGGTGTCCCATGCAGGTGAAGCGCGAAGGGTATCCCTTCAAGTGTAAAGTTTCAGGTATTAAATCCTCAGACCTGCCACAACCACCTCTTTTCTCGGCTTGTCGCTTCTCTCCTAGGAAGCGCTCAGCTGTTAGAAGTGACAGCTGAAAACTTCTGTCGGGAGTAGCGCTGCCACTGCTGTTACAGCCACCAGGAGTTTTATTTCGGGAGCAAGGGGGCTCTGCTGCATCTTCCAGGGTTTGTTTGTTTGCTTTTTTTTTTTTTTTTTAACCCCCTTCCGTGTGATTTTTTTTTTTTTTTTGAAGTATTTATAATGACACACGGCATTTGTAATTCACTTTTGCCCTAGTTGACAATGTCTATATTTTTCTGAAATAATTTATGCAATTTTGGGGTGGAAAAATCCAGTGTTGACAGCTGTGTTTTGGCTTGCCAAAAATAAATTGCTTGAACTGCGACTTGTGAGTGGTGGTGTGAGGGTTTTCCAGTAATATAAGGTGCTGAATTTAGAATTGTTTTCCTTAATGCATAGGTTGATTTTACCTTTGCCATCTTAGAAGTATGTTATTCTTTATGAAATATTCTTTTTTCAAGATGAATTTATTGAGAAATCACAAGTGTCACGTGAAGTTCAAAAATGATCACTGATTCTGGGCTACTTATCATCGATGATAACCTCATGGTAATTTAGGTTCTAAATTCCACTTTAAATGAGTTGATGGATTAATGGCTGAAGTTAGATATTTGTTCTCACTACAAAAGGGCTTCTCTTCCTTTCCGACACCTCCAGTTTTACTCCCTGGCAAGTAAATTGTTCCCTGCTTGTTAGTAAAAGATTGAGATGCTATATATAAAGAACTTTGAACACTTTAAGAAACTAAGTGAGCTAAAATAATACTACTCTTTTCATAACCAAGTGAGTCTGAATCAAAATCACACAGGTTAGAAGGTGGGTGGTTTTTTTTTTTAAAGTGTTTTTAATTCTTGGCAGGTATATACATATAACTTTCCAATTTTATTGAGATATATTCACACACCACTCAACCCATTCAAAGTATGCAATCACTGGCTCACAGTATCATCACATAGTTGTACATACATCCCCATGATTGATTGTAGAACATTTTCATTACTCCTAAACAGAAATAAGAATAAAATAATAAAACCCAAATCCTCCTCTACCCCTTATCACCCCTCTATTGCTGACCCACAGTATTTGTATAATACATTTTTTACTGTTGATGAAAGAATATTAAAATATTACTGTTATCTATAGTCCGAAGTTTTCAATAGCTATGTTTTTCCCATATATCCCTCTATTATTTTGTAGTGGTTCATGCAAGAACTTATTTACATACATGACTTTGAACAACAACTTTCAATCAAATTCACCTACAATCCATTACTATTTCTTATAATCCCAAGAAGGAGCTACATCACGTCTATCCATTCCCAACCATTTAAGTTCAACCTCGGTAACAATTCTATACATATTAGGTAATCGCTCCCCCTTCTCCAGCTTCAGTCTATCTGTAGGTACCCTATGTTCTACATGCTTGTCTTTATTATATTACTCATCTAACCATAGACTGGATAAAGGGGGAGGGATCAGCCACAAGGTTTTTGCAATCAAGTGCATGCTTTTTAAACTGATATCTGAGTATAGAATTCCTGTCGTCTTAATGGAACACTGATACACTGAATACAATTTAAAACAAGTATGGGATTACTTTCTTGATACTGGTAGTTCTACATCTTTTTTTTTCTTGCCCCAACTTTCATCACATAAACCATATATATATATCACTGTTATAGCAGCTCCATATGACAGTGGTTTTGGAGCATGGCAGGGTATAAAACTAGATAGGAAAGGTGCTTCATGTTCATCAGTTGAACTGGTGGAATTTCCAGACTATGGGTGTCTCTTCCTTTGAAAGTACAATACTGTATTAAGATTTCTGTTGTGAATTGGGACCTCCTTGGAGTTCAGTAGGTTGTCCAATTTGGGCCTATTCCTGATGAGGAACTTTAGGGAAAGAGCAGAGGATTTTGACCAAGAGCTTTCATTAAAATATGTCTTACTTGGCAATGTTTTTGGAGCTGAAGTTGTTTCTTTTGGCTGTGTTATTCTAAGAGGTGCCTCAAGGTGGACAAGGGACAGAGATAATTTCACAAGATCACATAGATAGATAGGGGTAGTTATTCTGACTCAGTTCAGCAAGCTTCATGGCACAGCTTCTTCATTTCATTGTATAGTCTCGTTCATAATGCACCTCTTTGTGGTGTGGCAAAAGCCAATTGACGTACATCCTCCCGCATTCACTGACTGTGTGAGCTAGAGTAAATTGCTTAGCCTCTCTGAAACTTTTTTGTTCCCTGTAAAATGAGGATTACAAGAGATAAAATATATAAAGTACTTTTAGAATATCCTGACATTTAAGCTAGATAGTTCATGGAAATGTGGCTTGTCAGTGTTACGCATTGCTAACAAACCTAGGATTCAAGTTTACCCTCATCTGTGCCTAGAGAATTAATAATAAATGCCATTATACCAGAGGTGCTGCATTTTTAGAAATGTTGTATTATGTTTGAGAAAAAAATCATTATAATTCTTTTTAGAGAAATTTGCTTTTCTAGGTATGTTACGTTAAGTGAATCCTTACTGGTAAAAATAATTATTTACATAGCATAGTCAAGTTAATTCTTCAGAGAATAAAAGATGTAGAGACTCAAATGATGCATTTATGGATAAAGTTGAATGTCTGCCACTTAAAAAAAAAATAGGGCCTGATCAAATACCTCAGGGGAATGTATTGAAACCAATGAGTAAGAGGGTTTTTATTATCTTTTTAACGTTTCATTAGATTGTGAAAATGTCAGAAACATTTCTGCTTTCTGTAGAGATGAAGTCAAAAGAGTAAAAAATGGTAATGCAATAAAAAAATTCTTAATCTTTACTAATTCAAAATTTGAAATAGTCACAGAGGCTTACTGCACAATTTCAGATTGGAGACATCAGATTTTTAGTGAGCAAAAAGGTTTAAATGTTTTAATTCTTTGCAAAAGCTATATGCATATAGTATGTATTCAATATTCACAATTATGAAAAATTATAGAAAAACATTATCAATGCTTATTTAGTCTTATAATATATACTTAGCATAAAGCAACAACTATTTTTAAACAGCCCAAGATTATGGTAAAGTTTTACCCCTTTCTCCCAATTCATCTGAATTACAGGATTTTATTTTATAAGGAAACCTCTGCAAACAGCCAAGCAAGTAAATAAATGATATAATGAACATCTGGATTAAGGAAAATTTCACCCATTCTGGAACAATTGATTTAAATTTTTATAAAACTTGCCCTTGTTCTTTGGGACTTTAGACATATTAAATTTGTATACATTTTTAATTTAAAATGTTGAAAATAGTCATTTTGGTAAACTAGTTTAAAGCAGTGTGTTTGTATCATACCTTAGATAAGCAGGAGTCAACTTTTGTTAATCATAGTGGCGTGAAAAAGCATTGAATAGGTCACGATGCTTAAAGCAGAGAAAAAAATCTTAAAGAATATCATGTGAAAGAGAATGGTCAGTATGTATTATAATGTTAGCCTTATGCTCTGGTGTCAGACTTTTCTAAAGGTAACACTGAATAGCAGAAAGGAATTGTGCCTCAAATACTTCTGTTCCAGAAGATAAATAACGGTAGGAAGTTATAAGTACAGATGCAGGTGGTAATACAGGCCTGGCCAGCTCCGGAAATGAAACATAGCCACAGGGCATATCTTGTGAGGTAGCTTCAAAGCCGTGGTTCAGTGTTAACTGCTCTGTGGTCTTTAATTTAGAATTAAGTAAAAATAACATTAAAGAAGAAACAATTTTGTATTACCAGTTTTATCACAACTGAAAGAAGTTAGTCTTTTGTCTTAAAACTGAAGCCATCATAGATGATTATGTGGAGCAACAGAGACAAAAAAAATTCCTTTAACTCCCCCCCCCCCAATAAACTGTATCAAGTAGAAAATGTGAGAATTATGTGTTAGGTATGTTTTTTAGCTTACTTTTTTTTTTATTAGAGATGTTGTAGGTTTACAGAAAAATCATGCATGAAATACAGAGTTCCCATATACCACTGGGTTCCCATATACCATCTTGCATTAGTGAGGTGCATTTGTTATAATTCATGAAAGACCATTTTTATAATTATGCTATTAACTACAGTCTATCAATTACAATAGTGTTCATTGTGTTATTCCTGTGTTTTTTTAAGAATTTTTATTCTATAACATAAATACAATCTAAAATTTCCCCTTTTAACCACATTCAAATATGTAATTCAGTGCTGCTCATTATGTTCACAATGTTATGCTACCATCACCACCATACATTACCAAAACTTTACAGTCAACCCAAATGGAAACTCTACAATTTAAGCATTAACTCCCATTTCCCACCCTCACTCCAACCCCTAGTAATGTATATCCTAGATTCTGACTCGATGAGTTTGCCTATTTTAATTATTCATAACACTGAGGTCATACAATATTTGTCTTTTTGTGTCTAGCTTATTTCACTCACCTTGAGGTGTTCAAGGTTCATCGATGTTGTCACATGTATCAGAACTTCATTCCTTTTTTTAGATTTTTTTCATAACAGTTTTATTCACACACCATACAATCCATCCAAAGTGTATAATCAGTGGCTCTCAGTACAATCACAGAGCTGGGCTTTCATTGCCACAATCAATTTTAGAACATTTTCATAACTCCAAAAAGAAAAACCCTCACACCCTTTACCCCCATCCCCTCATTATTAACACTTAGCATCAGTGAGGTACCTTTGTTGCAATTGACAGAAGAACATTAAGATATAGCTGTTAACTATAGTCCATAGTTTGTATTGAGTGCATTTTTCCTCATATATCATCCTATTATTAACACCTTTTAATAGTGACATACATTTGTTCTAATTCATGGAAGAATATTCTTGTGTTTATGCCATTAACCACCTTCATCTTCCACAACAGGGTTCACTGTTATATAGTCCCTTGTTACATCCTTTAGCTTTCCTTCTTGTGACCCCTTTCAATCACAATCACACGATTCAGCGCTGTTATTTACATACATGATAATGTGCTACCATCATCTCAATCCGTTTCCAAACATTTACGGTCAACCTTATTAAACATTTTACACAAATTAAGCATCAGTTCTCCATTCTCTATCTTCATTCTCTCATCTTGTAACCTATATTCTAGATATCAACTCCATGAGTTTGCTCTTTATATTTAGTTCATATTAGTGAGATCATACCATATTTGTTGTTTTGTGTCTGGCTTATTTCATTCAGCATAATGTTCTCCAGGTTCATCTATGTTGTTGCATGCATCAGGACATCATTCCTTCTTACAGCTGAATAATATTCTATCATATGTGTCTACGACATTTTATTTATCCATGCATAAGTTGATGGATGTTTGGGTTGCTTCCTTCTTCTGGCAATTGTAAATAACACCACTGTGAACATCATTGTGCAAATATCTGTTCCAGTCCCTGCTGTCAATTCTTTTGAGTATATACCTAGAAGTGGGATTGCTGGGTTATATGGTAATTCTATACCTAAGTTTTTGAGGAACCAGCAAATTGTCTTCCACAGTGGCTGCACCATTTTACATTCCTACCAGCAATGAATAAGTTCCTATTTCTCCACATCCTCTCCAACACTTGTAATTTTCTGTTGTCTTTTTTTTAATAGTAGCCATTCATGTGGGTGTGAAATGGTATCTCCTTGTGGTTTTGATTTGCATTTCCCTAAAAACTAATGATGTTGAACATCTTTTCATGTGCCTCTTAGCCATTTGTATATCTTCTTTGGAGAGATGTCTGTTCAAGTCTTTTGTTGCCCATTTTTAAAATGGGTTGTCTTTTTATTGAGTTGTAGGGTTTCTTTATATATTCTGGATATTAAACCCTTATCAGGTATGTGGTTTCCAAATATTCTGTCCCATCGAGTAGGTTGTCTTTTTACTTTCATGAAAAGTTTCTTTGATGCAGAAGAGTTATTAATTTTGAAGAGGTTCCATTTTTCTATTTTTTCTTTTGTTGCTTGCACTTTGGGTATAAAGTCTAAGAAACCATTGTCTAATACAAGGTCTTGTTTTTTTTCCACTAATACTGACCCATCTGTATGCCTCAGTCAAATCGTGAAACATACATCCTTCATGTTAGACTTCTTCCTGCCTTGTTCATGCCATGAGCAAGTTATGACTATAAAATACCCAGTAAATAATTAACTTTTTTTTTTTTTTTTGCATTTGAGCATCTCTTCTATAAGAATAATATCAGTTTTCATTATGCATCTTGGCTATGTACTGGTACCTTTTAAGAAAGATGTGTTCCTTTTTTCTTCTAAAAGTTTTGACACCGATTGTTTAAAAACTTCCATTTAATTTTTAAAATCCTATTTTCAATTAAGTGATACTTTTAGCAGAAACTAAAAAGGGTTCGTAATCAGACTGTATTCCGGAATACTCATTTTAAAGCTAAATTTTGTAATATTAATAACTGAATTTCTGCTGTCAAGTTAGATTTTATTTTACAGTTCAGTGACTCAGTGTATTTATAGAATTGTGCAACCATCACCGCAACTTGATTATAGAACATTTCTATCACTCTAAAAAGAAACCTTGGGCCCATTTTTCCTCATTTCCACTCCTAGTCCTAGCCAACCACCATTCTACTTCCTGTCTTTATAGATTTGCCTTTTCTGGACATTCTGTATAAATAGAATAATACACTATGTATGTAGCCTTCTGCTTATGGCTTGTTTACTTAGCATAAAGTTTTTGAGGATAAAAAAACATGATCGAATACTATTTGAATGGTTGGATAGTATTCCATTTATGGATATACTACATTTTGTTTATCCATTCATCAGTTGGTTTTCATTTCATTTGTTTCCACTTTTTGGCTATTGTGAATATTGCTGTGCTATGAGCATTCATGTTTGAGTCTTTGTGGAATATGTATTTTCATTTCTTTTATACTGGGAGTAGAGTTAAAAAATTGCCAAACTGTTTTTCCTAAAGTGATTGTATCATTTTACATTCCTACCAGCAATATGTGAAGGCTCCAGTTTCTTATCTTCACCAAACTTGTTATTGTCCATCTTTTTTATTACAGCCATCCTAGTGGGTATGAAGTAGTATCTCAGTGTGGTTTTGATTTGCATTTCCCTAATGATTAATGATGTTGAGCATCTTTTCCTGTGTTTGTTGGTTATTTGTATATTTCTTCTTTGGAGAAAAATCTATATAGTTCCTTTACCCATGTTTTTAAATTGGTTTATCCATCTTTTTATTAGTGAGTTGTCATAGTTCTTTATATATTCTTATTATGTGTGTTGTCTTTCCACTTTCTTGATGGTGTCTTTTGAAGTTCAGTGGTTTTTAATTTTAAGTCCAATTTATCAATTTTTTTTTTCTTTTCTCTTTTGTACTTTTGGTGTTATGTCCAAAATATCTTTGCCTACCCCAAGATCATGAAGATTTACTCCTATGTTTATTCTAAGAGTTTTATTATTTTCAGCTCTTGCATTAGGTCTTTGATCCATTTTTAGTTAATTTTTGTGTATAGTATGAGGTAGAGATCCAAATTAATTTTTTGGTGTGTGGATATCCAGTTGTCCCAGCACCACTTATTGAAAATCTGTCTCTTTTCTCTGAGTTTCTGAATTGCCTGTAAATGTAAGGGTTTATTTCTGGGTCCTCAATTCTGTACCATTGATGCTATTCCATTGATCTATATATCTTTCCTTATGCCGGTGCCAAACTATCTTGATTGCCCTGGCTTTGAAATAAGTTTTGAAATGAGGAAATGTGAGTCCTCCAAATTTGTTCTTCTTTTTTCAAGATTGTTTTGGCTATTCTTGGTCCCTTGCATTTCTGTATGAACTTTAGGATTACCTTGTCAATTTCTACAAGAAAGAAACTTGGAAATTTGATAGGGAATCCACTGAATCTAGAGGCCAATTTGGTTAGTATTGCCATCTTAACAATAGTAAGTCTTCTGATCGATAAACATGGCAATGTCCTTCCGTTTATTTAGGTCTTCTAATTTCTTCCAACAATGTCTTACAGTTTTCAGTGTTCAGTTTTATACTTCTATTAAATTTATCCCTAAGTATTTCATTCGTTCTGATGCTATTGTGAATGAATTATGTTATTTAATTTTTGGATTGTTCATTACTAGTGGTGTATAGAAGGTTAATTAATTTTTGTGCCCATTTAATATATGGTCAGAATAAATGTTTGGCCAACAAGACTCCTGTTCAAGAGAGTTGTTTAATTATTTTGCCTTGATCAGCCACATTGTATACTACAGTATTTTGGATTGATTGTGGTTACCTTTATGTTATTAGCTATTAACTGTGTTATAATACATGTTATTATGTTATTTATGGTGGTTAGCATTATGTTAGTCTCTGTATGAGAAGCATATTAGAATAGCAGTTTGTGTAAATCATTTGATTCAGTAACTCATACTTGGACTGTACTGTCTTTAGTTTCATAACATGCAAAAAGATATTTTTGAATAGATAAATGTAATTTTTGAAGGAAAAATCACCTGATTTTGTTGGTAGATCATTGATGAGTAGCATCTACAGCTCAGTTGTCATATAAAATTAAAAGTGAAATCCCCAAGGTTTTATTTGTGTACCTTATTTTGTTCATCATCGTATATGGCTGTTATTGAAGTATAGCAAATTTTTAAACCATTTACTTTCATTTTTCCCCTTCAGTTATAAGGCAAAGAGTTAAACTTTTAAATCTTATGTTAATGAGATTATTGATTTTTATAACTTTAATATATTTTTCAGGGTCAGTTAAATGAAAGCATGGACCATGGGGGAGTTGGACCATATGAACTGTAAGTCTATATGAAAAACTTTTCATTATGCTATTTTTTTTACAAGTAGGTGTATCAGCTCTAGTTCATAGCTATGATAACCTGTTCTTAAATATGTAGTCATATTTGTAGACTTTGTTTATTGAATTTGGCATCAAAATATAATACTGTATAATATAATAATATATTCAGTTTTTCTTTTTTTTTTTTTTTGAGATCTTGTGTGGATTTTGAGTAAAAAATATTCATTCATATTCAGTGTAAACTATTGAATATAGATCTGAGATGGTTAGGAATTTTTATTAGTTTAATATGAGGAACCACATTTCTTACCTTCTTTAACTTAAAAATAAAATTTTTAGAAATGTGCCTGAAAGTCAAATGGTTCTTGTATGGCCTTCAGTACATCAGTCAAACAAAGATTTATGTAATATTAAATCATTTTAGACAAGCTCAGTTGGATTGGGGGGAGATTCAGACAATTACTCATATAGAAAGGATTTAAATGGCAGACAAAATTGCCACCCCTTCTGGAGTTTATAGCAGACATGGAAAGATGCATGTATAAGTTACATTAGCAAGAATTTTTATAGCATAAAGACTTGAACTAATTGGATATTTTTAGAAAGTTCCAAGATTTTCTGCTGAAGTTGCCAAATGAGGTTGGATAATACCTAATCATAGATATTTTGAGTGAACTAAATTTTAATAACAAGCAGACTTTTTTCCTTTGTCTAATAAACTCATTCTAATTTGCTTTAGTTCGGGGGTGCTTGATGCTTATAAAAACAAATAATCTGTAGCACATTCTGTGAACAAGCAGATAAGCAAATGATATCAGGGCACTCTAATTTTGACCTGCCATGTCATTGAATCATGAGTTTATTTTGATCACAGATACTAAATTTGTTATCATGTAGTTTTTCCCTTTTACTTAATTGAATTACATTTCTCTTTCTCTTCTTTCTAACACTATGCTAAAGGTAATTTAACTTTTTGCAAATTTACTTTTGGTTTTGCTTTTTTTCCCTAGTGGCATGGAACATTGTGAGAAATTTGAAATCTCAGAAACTAGTGTGAACAGAGGGCCAGAAAAAATCAGACCAGAATGTTTTGAGCTACTTCGGGTACTTGGCAAAGGGGGCTATGGAAAGGTAGGAAGTAATTTTTGAAATGAGAGCTGTTGTCTGTCTTTGGTAGATTGATTTTTATACCCTCGTTTCAGCAGTCTTCTTCAATCTTTGTTAGCCAACAGCAAAGGATATGACCACTTACCTGATATGATTCGAGGAATGTGTAGAAGTTTTGTTTTCCCTCATCTTCCTATAGCCACACATTTAAAAGCCTGGCACATAATAGGCACTCAGTATGTATTTGTTGAGTAAAAAGGAAATTGCCAGGCAAAATCTAAATTAGAGGATTCATTCCTTCCTTTGGTTAAATGTTGTCGTCTATAGGTGTCCTCTTAAGAAACAAATGAGCAAAATACTCCTTACTTTCAGGAGGCATAGCGTTTTAAGTTAAATCTTATGGAGGCCTTACTCTGCATTGGTTTTCTTTAACTTGCAGTACTGGAGGAAAAGATTTAGGAAAGGTGAAAGAATGTAAGAGGGGAGAAGAAAACTTCTTAGTTTTATAGTTTTGCCCAAGGCTTTCTAATTTAAGACCTCACCTTTGCATATTCTGCCCAAGAAAATTTATACCTAGACATTCTCGATTAAAAGACAGAAATGTGGATAATAACTTGATTAGGAATAAATTTAAGAACTACCTATGCTATTGTGTAGTGTTAATTTTTGCAAAGCGTGACATTTGTAGTTTACTCTGAGGCTTAAGGACACATTCTAATATGTTCTAATCATCCTGAATGTGTAAAACATGCAGTTTGATTCTCACACTTCTGGTTCTTGCATGAAAGTGTTTTATAACCAGCCATTTTAAAATTAGGTAAACAGTAATTCTAGTCAACTATTATATAGTTTTATGCGAAACAAGAATAGTGGCATCCCCATGGAAGAAATTTCTGGAATATTTTATAATTTTTCAGTTTGGTACCTCAGGAACCCTTTTTCCAAATAAGCTCGGCATGCTCATCATTAGACAATTATTGCCTACCTTTGCCATCAGATGGCAGCAGATCAGACGGGAAAGTTCCATGTTGTGTAACAATTCACTACCAAATTTTTGATGTGGTCTGTTTTTTTAGGTGATCAACATAGTCCTTGTGGTGCTTATTTTTACAAGAATATAAACTAATGTATCGTTTGTTTCTTATTATGAATAGGAGTTAAAGGAATGTGATGGCCATAGTTTGGCTTTTTATAACACACACTTTAATTTTTTTATCCAGGTTTTTCAAGTACGAAAAGTAACAGGCGCAAATACTGGGAAAATATTTGCCATGAAGGTGCTTAAAAAGGTGATTCCCTCCCTCCTCTTTTTCCCACACTATTCTTACTTGCTATAAAATCCATATTTTGATCTAAAATTCTCTGTCAAAAAAATGTACTTCTGACACAATTATAATTCCTCTTAGAACATGAGATATGGTTTGTTATTGTTATTCTTGTTTTGTTTTATTTCTGTTTGGTGAGGGTGGAAGGGAGAGCACTTTTAATTCTCCTCTGAGGTAACTCCTTTAGATATTCTGGTCTCATATTTCTTAATAATAAGCATATACTGCTGTCTCTTAATTCAGCAGTTTTAGAATTATATATTGACTTCATATTAGGATAGTTAAGGATTTTAGTCTCTTTTACTCCTCCCTCGCTTCTACCAATCCTCTCATTTTGCTTAGTTTTCTTTGAATCTATTTGTCTTCCCGCACCTTCTAACAACTCTTTAAAACCCTTGCAGTTCAATACTGTATGGTTAGACTTATTAGATAATCTATCAGTTCCCTTATTTTCTTAGAAGCATCCCTTCTGAGGAACCTTCTTTCACCCCATTCCCATCTGGACCATTAGCCCTCTAGGTATGCTACATCACTGTCGTTCCTGGAATATCCCTTCACTACGATCCTTGGACTCCTCTTGGCTCCTTCAGTGTTGGGTCCTTTATTTCCTGGATCCCATATATTCCTTTTTAAAGTTTACACTCTTGTTCCTTTGTTTTGCTGACCATCTACCAGTGGCTTACTAAGAAAGGAAGCATGGAGGTAAATGTTTTTTGAAATAGCACATACCTTTATACTTGTTTTACTATTTAGTTATGGGTTTTGAATTTGAAAATCATTTTCACCCAGGATTTTTTTCTATTTTCTTAAAGCTTTGAGTGTTTCTGTTCAGAAGTCTCTTGCCATTCTGGTTCCTAATCTTTTACACAGAACCTGTTTTTCTCTGAAAATATTTAAGATCTTTCCTTATTCCTGATACTCTAAATTTTTATAATGATCTCCTTGCTTTGATTCTTATTATTTTATTTATTTTTACTCTTTTGAATTCACCTTTCAGTCCTTCTGTTATGGGAAATTTCCTTGTATGATTTCTTTGATAATTTCCTCCCGACCCCCCCCCCCCGCCCCGTATTAGAGAAGTTGTGGGTTTGCAGAACAATTATGCATAAAATATAGGATTCTTATATACCACCCTATTATTAACACCTTGCATTGGTGTGGAACATTTGCTACAATTCATCATAGCACATTTTCATGATTGTAATATTAACTATACTCCATGGTTTAACTTAGGGTCCATTGTGTAGTGTAGTTCAATGAATTTTTAAAAAAATTTTTATTCTGTTACCATGTATACAATCTAATGTCTCCACTGTTTCTTCTTTTTGGAATTTCAGTTAATTAAAATGTGGACCTCCTGGACTGATCATTTAATTTTCTTTTCCCTTTTATTATCCATTTCTTTGTCTTTTTTGTGTGTATTTTCTGAGATTTTTCTAGAAATTTATTTTCAAATCTTACTCATTTTTTTTCAGCTTTCATATTTGTGGTTTCCCAGAGTTCTTTCTGTTGTTTTCTCTTTTTGTAAGTACAGTATCTTCTGTTACCCCTCTGAGGGTTTTAGTTATAATTCTTTAAAATGTTCTTTTGTACCATGCATGGTGTCTTTTTTCTGATTTCCTATTTTCTTTGTCTTTGTTTTAGTCTTTCTCTCTCTTGTGTTAGAGGCTTTCTTTAGGAGTCTGGTGGTCTTCGGTTGATTGTTCCTATGTAAGAGTAAAAGTTTGGAAAGCTAATCAGAAGAGTTCTATGTGTATAGGCTTCTCTATAGGGCAGTCAGATGATTAGCTGGCAGTTGACTGGGGACTTCTGAGTATCAGTGACTGTAGGTATTTTTTCTGGTGGGTCATTTGGAAAAAGGCAATGTGATGCCAGCTACCTGCTAACATTCTAGAGCTGTATGTGAGAGAGGAGATAGAGATCCCACTTAATGTTTCCCTTTCTCTTTAAGTAGTTTTTACTTTAGCACTACATTCTTTATCCAATTCTTCACTCCATTTTTCTGGAAAGGACACCTCTTTTAGGGGTAATTCTCTGGCTGGTTAGTGTGAGGATGGGAACCTTGTTGTTCTGTCCGTTCTTATACAAGCTTTCAGATAATCTCCCTATCTTTCATCCACTACCTTCTGCTTTCTGCAGTCCCTAATACTTCTTAATTTTTTTCTTTTACTGTCTCAAAATTTTTTAATCTTTCTAGGATTTTACCAACTTGTTTTGTGTCATTCACCTTTGCAGGAATGTAAGTTTGATCTTATCCCACTCTCCTAAGTCATGTAACTTTGCTTTATCCCTGTTCCATCTTTCTTTTTGAGATATGGGGTTATGTGTGTCTCTTAGTTTTATTAAAGATGGATTGTATGTGCTCAGTTTCATGTTCATGTTGTTTGGGATTAATTTCTGAAAAGATTGTACTGTTTTAAAATAAAAGTTCCAGTAGAATTCTATTAGAAGATGAGCAAAATAGCTTTAAAAGAAATTGCAGCATTTGTAATACTTTGTTCTTTTTTCTTCATTTTCAGTTTAGCAGTATAAATGACTCCTCATTCTAAAAGGCAAGGAACAAATATTGTGAGCAGAACTTTATTGGCTATGGGCTTAAATAAGCCATTTAGGTATCCTGAACATCATTTTCTGTGTCAGCAAGTCAGGATTAATATCTGCTATCTGGCTTTCCTATTGAAATCTTTTGGGTTTAACAACTTTTTATCTGTAAAACAGATCTAGAATTGGAGACAGTATAATAATCCTTGTTTTAGAAATGTTAAAAGAAGTACTTACTGGTCAGGATTTTTAACTTATCCATTCCTTTTGATATGTTGCTTATTCATTTTTGATAATCAGGACTGAATATATTAGTCATAATTATACCTTAAGTGAAATATGTTTCTGGTATAGGGATATTTAATGAAAAGAAGAGGGTGTTGGCTTTTTTTCCACTGATAGTGGGTGGAGGTAGCATATTGGGAATCCATATACTTAATTATTGCTAAGAGGGAGAGCTCCTTTTTGGGTCCAGGTTGAAGACCTGAACTAGGTATTAAAGTCTTTGTAAATTTGAAATGAAAACCAGGAGACGGAAGATCTTATCCAAAACCTATCCTGCTGCCTCTCCTTTTGCTTGGTTACCATTTTTCCCACTTGCAGGGTTCTTATTTCTTCAGACCTGGCTAGAGAATCAGATACTGTCTCATTCCTTCCTTGCCATCCCTGAAAACAAGTTCATAGCAAAAGGAATGAAAGTGAGGAGGTTGCAAAGCTACATTTATATTCAGAGTTTTAATTCCTAAATCCCTACGTAAGATGACCAACCACATGTTCCATTTGATTTCTTTCTGATTGTATTATTCTGCAGTCAGAATTCTAACACTCCCCCCATCCCTCTGCACTGAGTAAAGAATAAGAATATACTTCTTCTCAGCTTTAAAGATGAAATCAGAGTAGAACTAGGTATTCACTTACCTCAAGTGTATTGTTTGCATCTGGGCATTGAGTCTGTATTGTGTCAGTTCTCCTAGTTCTCTTTACTCTACATGAATGGTCCCATTTGGTATTTGCTCATGGTGGAATGTTGAAGAAAAGATTATCCCCAACAACTTTCCCCCACCTTACCAACAAAAATATGCTCTGGAAGTAAAATACTACTGCCCATGGCAGTAATTCACCCACCCTAAATTTTAGAACCCTTGGCCAAAGGCTTGTGGGTCACAGATTGGCCATACTTTTTCTGTCCTTTCTTTCGTTGAACCAATTGAGAACCTACTATATGCCAGGTATTCTGCTATACACTAACATCTAGCATCTGAGACAAATGTAGCCTCTACCCCTAACTTTGTTTTCTGTATAATCCAAGGGAAGGATTATAAATTTACTCTTAAAATATATCTTCTACCCATTAGTCAAAGCCCTTTCTTGTTTAAGATTTAAGCCTATACTCTTCTCACCTAATATCTGTCATCTCCTGGTTTTCATTTTAAATTTACAAAGACTTGAATACCTAGTTCAGTCTTCCCTCACTCTCAAGTCTTGTTATCACTCTAGTTGTCTTCATTTTGTTTGTATTGAATGGATAATCAATCGCCTAACCTAATTCCTTGATGATCTCAATTTCCTCAGCTTCCACCTCCATTTCATTTCCTTCACCAGCTCTTATGGCTGTATCTTCCACCTCTGAAATGTTGGGATTTAAAAGAAAGTTTTTACCTGGCAGGGGAGATACCATGATCATGAAGGTGGTTTTCCCAGGGCGAGGCTTATCCATTGCACTCCAGATGTGCTGACCCCTGCGATTTCCCCAAATGTGGGAAACTCGACTGCATTATTTGTGGTAGTGGGGGACTACGTTCGTGCTCCCCCTAAAAAAAAGAAAGTTATTCTCATTTCTTTGTTCTCACAGTGCCTCATCTTTGACCCTAAGTGCTTTAGTCCTTTGACCTTTCTGTTTTTTTTTCCTCAAATTCTTAGCCCCCTTTTATTTCACTTTATTCTGAATCCAGTCTAATCAACATGATCTGCTACTTTAGTCACTTCCTAGCCCATTGAGCTTATGTTCAGGAAGGTCTTCATCTGGATCAGTTCAGTAGTCAGTGCTCCTTTATTCCTGTATCTGAGCAACTAAGCATTACTGGCAGAAATCACTCAAACATAGATTGCTTCCAGGACAAATTCATGTTCCCAACCTCATTTGGGCCCTCACTCCTCACTAGCAAGCTTTCTGTGGACAACTCCTGTTCAGTAAACTATTTAGAGTCTTAACTGTCAACTTCCCACTCCTTTAAGCAGACTGCCTCTCTGTTTGACATAGAAATTTGAGACTGTCAGATTTGATTACCTTCTTCTTCCTATTCACATTCCTACTCCTGATCCTGTATTAATGTACATTTTCACCTGTCTTTATTTCTGTCTCTCCTTAGTGGAAGATGTGTTCCTCCTTTCCAAAGCTAATCCTTTTCATTATGCTTTGGATCCCATTCCTTTCTACCTATTCAGGTACATTGCTCTGTCAATTATCATCTCTCTCTTTTTTCATTCCTTATCCTGACTTCTCTCTTTATTTAAATATGTTCAAGTCTTTGCCATATTTAGCAAAACAAAACCTTCCTTCTCTCGAGGTTTCCCTCATAGCTGCTATTCATCCTCTTTTCTTCTTCACAGATGAACTTCTTGAGAGTAGTCCAGTCCATGTTACCATCTCTGTTTTCTCACATTTTATTATTTTCTTCACAAACTATATTTTTACTTATGACTTTACTCTTTTAATGAAAATCTCTCCCCTAGGTCACCACTGACCTCATAATTCCTCAATTAAGTGGTCTTTACTTAGCCAATTCTTAATTTACCTCTGTCCTATTGAAGCTATTGAACACAGCATTTTTTTTCCCCTTTAAATTTGTGAAGTTTATTGTATGTCAATTTTAACTCAATAAATCTGGTGAAAAGACATTTTAGAGGATAGAATGAGAATCCCAACATACATCTAGAAATCTACACCTAGACATATTGCAGTGAAATTGCAGGACACTGAGTTGAATAGACAATCTGAAAAGAAACTGATAAGAAAAGAAAGATCATCTACAAAGGAAAACCAATTAGACTTATGGATGATCATTTAAAAAAAAAAAAAAATTCATTTTTATTGAGATTATGTTCACATACCATGCAGTCATATCAAAGCATACATTCACTTGTTCACAGTTTCGTTATATAGTTGTGCATTCATCACCAAAATTAATTTTTGAACATTTTTCATTACCACACACACAAAAATAATAAGAATAAAAATCAAAGTGAAGAAGAACAATTAAAGTAAAAAAGAATACTGGGTGCCTCCCCCCCCCTCCCCGTTTTTTTTAACTCATCCGTCTATACACTGTATAAAGTGGAGTGTGGTCCATATGGCTTTCCCAATCACATTGTCACCCCTCATAAGCTACATTTGTATAAATTGTTTTCAAGATTCATGGGTTCTGGATTGCAGTTTGCTAGTTTCAGGTATTTACTGCTAGCTATTCCAATTCATTAGAACCTAAAAAGTGTTGTCTATATTGTGTATAAGAGTGCCCACCAGAGTGACCTCTCAGCTCCTTTTGGAACCTCTCAGCCACTGAAGCTTATTTCATTTCCTTTCACATCCCCCTTTTGGTCAAGAACATGTTCTCCATCCCACAATGCCGGGTCTAGATTCCTCCTTGGAAGTCATATTCCACGTTGCCAGGGAGATTTTCTCCCCTATGACCACAGCATTTTGAAACTCTGCTCCCTTCACGTTTATGGTTCCACTTTAATAATATTTTATCTTATATCTTAGGTCCTTGCTTCTCAGACTTCTCCACAATTGCTTGATTTTTAAATTCAAACCTCCCAAGAAGTTGCAAGCATAATGCATTTTTGAAAATTTTCAAAGTTTCCAAAGAGTTAAGAACGGTGCAGTGATCACCAGTTGTTAATATTTTGCAATATTTCTTTCTCTGTCTCTCTCTATATATATACACACATATAAATATATTTTTTTTTAATTTTAACTTGAATTTACTTTTTTGCTGCACAATTTATGATTTATTTGTAGACATCATGGCACTCAACCCTAAATTCTTCATTATATATCTCCCAAGATTAAGGACATTCTTCTCTATGACTATAGTACAATTAATGCACTTGGAAAATTTAACATTGATGTACAATACTGTTTTGTAATACGTAGTCCATATTCAGACTTCCTCTGTATTCTCAATAATATCCTTTATAGGTGTTTATGTTTGTCCTTGTTTTGTTTTTAGTATCTAGGATTCAGTCAAGGATCACATACTGCTTTTAGTTGTCAAGTCTCTTTAGTTTCCTTTATCTGGAACCGTTTCCTACTCTTTTTTTGTCTTCCATGACATTGACATTTTTTGAAGAGTCCACGCCAGTTATTTTGCAGAATGTCCCTTAATTTGTTTTATTGTTTAATTTCAATGAAAATACTTTTGAATTTGAAATTTAGGGTTAACACGTTTTTGCAGAAATACATAGGGGTACCTTTGTGTCCTTAGTGCACAGGCTCTAGAGGCAAGTTATGTCTGCTTATTGATTATTTGGTAAGTTTAAGTTTGATCACTTGGTTAAGATGGTATCCACCAGATTTGTCCATTCTCTAGGTCCTTTTTTTCCCTTTGTATTTTTTTAACTTTTTATTTGAAATACTTTCAAAGTTACAGGACAGTTACAAAAATAATACAAACCCCATACAGAAAACTCCACTGTACTACTATCCACCCAGATACCCATATCCACCAATTTTAACATTTTGCTACATTTGCATTCTGTCTGTCCATCGGTCTGTCAGTGCATCTGTCTATCCATCTATCAATCCATCTTCTGAGCACGTGAGTTTAGGTGTATACGTCATGTTCCTTGAACACTTAATACTGCCATGTACATTTGCTAAGAAAAACAAGAATATTTACTTATGTAACCAACTTCAATGCAGTTATCAATTTCAGGACATTAACACTGATTAATCTTACAGTCTGTGTTCCAATTTTTGTATGTCCCAACAATGTCCCTTTGAGCCTTTTCTCCTCCCTTGATAGATCCTGTCCAGGTTCACATACTGCATTTAATTGTTATTGTCTCTTTAGTTGTTCTTTCTTTTTTTTTAATTGTAGGGATATATATACAACATAAACTTACCCATCTACCCAAACAGAAACCCAGTACCCATCATACATTAACTGCTCATTCCCCCTTCCTTGCTGTTTTGGTTTGCTAAAGCTACCAGAATGCAGTATACCTGAAATGGGGATTTATTAACTTACAGATCATAGTTCTTAGGCCATGGAAATGTCCAAATTATGGCAATATAGGATGATATATGGACTCTGAAGAAAGGCTGCCAGCACCTGGGACACTTCCATCACATGGGAAAGCACATGGCTGGTGCCTGCTGGTCCCTTGCTCCTGGGTCTTGTTGCTTTCAGCTTCTGGTTCCAGTGGCCTCTTGTCTGAGCCTCTGTGGGTGTTTCTCACTCTGAGCTCTCTGGCTTTTTTTTTCTTTTATCCTCTCATAAAGGACTCCAGTAAAGGATTAAGACCCACTTGAATTGGGTGGGTCACATTCTCAATTCAAACAACCTAATCAAAAGATCCCACCCACAATAGGTCTGCACCCACATGATGGATTAAAAGAACATGGCCTTTTCTGGGATACATAACAGCTCCAAACTAAACATTCCACCCTTTACCCCCAAAAGACATGATCTTCCCAGATGCAAAATACATTCATTTCATCACAAGATCACAAAAACCTTAAATCATTTCAGCAACAATCTTAAGTACAAAATCTCATCAAAATCAGTTACAGGTGTGGTCTGTCCTAAGGCAGAATCCTCCTCTGGCTGTGGACCTGTGAAACTTAGAACAAGTTATCTGCTTCCAATATGCAAAGAAGGGACAGTCATAAGATAAACATTCCCATTTCCATAGGGAGAAATTGGAAGGAAAACAGGGATCAGAGATCCAAAACAGTTCCAAAAACATGCAGGGCAAACTTCATTAGATTTCCAGGTCTGCAAGTCATCTATAGAATGACATTTTATCCTCGGGGCTTGAGAGAGTGGCAATCCCTCCCTTTCCAAGGGCTTAGGCAGCAGCCTTGCTCTCTCCAAACACGGGCGAGGGCTCCAACATCTCCAAACATTGCGTAAACAGCCATATTCTCTGTTCCACCCTCTTCAAGCATCTGGGTGGCATATGGTCTCTCTCCCATCTCCAGGACACAGACTCACCTGTCTCTGAACAGTGGGGTCATGGCCAGACTCTCCCCAGTCCCTGGGGAATATGTTCTACCCTCTCTGAGGCCTGGGGCAGGAGCATTCTTCCTGAACAATGGGGTGACCAAGCTCCCCTCAATTCCCCAGGCATCTGATAGCCCTGAGGTAGTAACACTTTTTCTAAACAATGGAGTAGAAGGTCCACCCTCTACAAACTCTGGGGCAAACTCACCCTTTATACATACATGGGTGGGTCTGCTCCCCTGGCCCGAGTTTTCTTGGCTCCACACCTTAGCTTCCATGGTTCTGCCTTTGAAGTCATTTTTCCTTCTGTCTGTCCCTTTTCCATCCCTTTTACTCCAGGCTAGCAGTGGTTCTTTTCATAGAGATCTCACAAAAAAAATTTGTTGGTTTCACATGCAGCACACAGTAGTTCCAACCATCAGGTAGTAGGACTTTTCACAAATCCTCCCTGGATAATTCCATTTTCAATCCTGATTTGCACCGAGATGGCTGACCAGTTAAATCTTCACATGGGCTCTATTCTCTGAGGACTCACTTTGGAGAAACTCAGAATTTTCCAAACTATCAATTTCTGGTTTCTTTGTACCCAAGAGTTCAGTTCTCAACTTAATCCCTTTCCTCTCACGTTTTATTGGAAGCTGCAAGGAGAAGCCAGGCTGCATTTTTCACATTTAGTTCAGAAATTTACTCAGTTAAGTATCCAAGCTTATTGCTTTCAAATTCTGCCTTCCACCTGACACTAGGACTCAATTTTGCCAAATTCTCGGCCACTTTAAAATAAGGATTGCCTTTCCTCCAGTTTGCAATGACGTATTCATCATTTCTCTCTAAATCCTCATCAGAAGTACCTTTAGCATCCATATTTCTACCAACAGTCTTCAAAGCAATCTAGGTCTTTTCTATCAATCAATGGGTATTTATTAACTTACAATTTACAGTTCTTAGGTCATGGAAATGTCCATCAACAGGATGACACCTGGACTCTGAAGAAAGGATACTGGCATCTGGACACTTCGGTCACATGAGAAGGCACATGGCCAGCGTTTTCCGGTCCTTCATTCCCGGGTCTTGCAGCTTTCAGCTTCTCGTTCCAGTGGCCTCCTGTCTGAGCCTCTATGGGGTTTCTCTCCCTGGAGCCTCTGGCTTTTTTTCTGTCCTTTTTCCTCTGATAAAGGACTCCAGTAAAGGATTAAGACCCACTTGAATTGGGTGGGTCACATTCTCAACTGAAACAACCTAACCAAAAGGTCCAGCCACAATAGGTCTGCACCCACATGATGGATTAAAAGAACATGGCCTTTTCTTGGCAACCTGTACTCTAATTTCTGTCCCTATGAGCTTGCATATTCTCCAGTATTTTCTTTCTAGTTACAGTGAGGCTTAAATTTAATTTCCTAAATCTATAACACTCATTTTTTTAGATACCAACTTAACTTCAATGGTGTACACAAACTGTTTCCTATATTCCTCTGTCGCTCCACCTTTACGTAGTTCTTGCCACAAATTACATGTTTACACATTATGAGTCCAAAACCACTGATTTATCATTATATTTTATGCATTTGCCTTTTAGGTCCTGTAAGAAGTAAAAAGTGGAGTTACAAACCAAAAATCCAATATCACTGGTGTTTATATTTACCTGAGTTGTTATTGTTACTGAAAATCCTTGTTTCTCTTCTTCCTGTGGCTTTTGATCTATCATCTAATGTCCGTTATTTCACACCTGCAGAATTCTCCTTAGCCTCTCTTGTAACCAGTCTGATGGTGATGAACTCCCTCATTTTTAATCTTTTCCTCATTTTGAAAGACATATTTGCCAGATATAAAATGCTTGGTTGGCAGTTTTTTGCTTTTAGCACTTTAAATATGTCATTCCTCTGCCACCTTGCCTCCATGGTTTCTGTTGAGGAATCAGCACTTAATTTTATTGAGGCTCCCTTGTATGTGACATGTTGCTTCTCTCTTGCAGCTTTCAGAATTCTCTTTTTATCTTTGCCATTTGACAGTTTCATTATAATATGGTGTGGAATGGGTCTATTTGCATTTATCCTGTTTGAAGTTCATTGAGCATTTTGGATTTGTATATGTGTATCTTCCATTAAATTTGAGAAGTTTTGAGCCAGTATTTCTTTGACTGTTATTTCTGCTCCTATCTCTCTCTCTTTTCCTTCTGGAACTCTCACATGTGTATATTGGTATATTTGATGGTGTTCCACAGGTTCCTCAGGCTCTGTTCACTCTTCTTCATTCTGTTTTCTTTTTGCTCCTCAGACTGAATGATTTCAATTGTTTTATCTTCAAGTTCACTGATTCTTTCTTCTGCCAGCTCCAATCTGCTATTGAACCCACCCTACCCCCAGCCCTGCCCCGGGAATTTTTAATTTCTATTACTGTGGTCTTCAGCTCTGTTTAGTTCTTTCTCATAATTTCCATCTCTCTGTTGATACTCTCTTTGTGTTCACCAATTGTTTTCCTGATTTTTCTTTAGTTCTTTGTCCATGTTTTCCTTTAGCTCTGAGTTCTGAGCATATTCAAACCATTTGTTTAAAGTCTTTGGTATGTCCCAGGTCTGGTCCTCCATACTGATGGTTTCTAATGCATTAACCTCCTGTGCCTGGACCATTGCTCCCTGTTTCTTTGTATGTTTTGTAATCTTTTGTTGAAACCTGAACATTTTGATATTTTAATGTGTTATTACTGGAATTTATACTCTGAGGCATCTGTTTCTTAAGCTTGAATCCAGCTAGTGTTATGACAGTGCTTTGTTTGAATGCCAGGAGTTAGCAAAAAAAAGGGGGTGATGGGGGAGAAAACACCTTTCCCAGTATTTTCTGATTGATCTGTGGGAGTGCTTTTTTTCAGAGCTTATCCATACAGTGAGTTTAGAGAACAGCTTGAGGCCAGAGCTTAGAGGCCTCCTTGATCCTTTCTTCACATGCATTTGTCTTGGGCATGCATGTCTGGTCTTAGGAGTTGTTTATATGGATGCAAATGCCCCCTCTTCCCTAAGAAACACAGTCCTGGGCATAACACTGTATGTCCTACAGCCACCAGTCCCTTCCCCCAGCAGGCACTTGATTGCTTTCCCACAGTGTTCTGTAGGAGATCTCTGTGAGCCACTTTCTACCCACCAGGCAAATTCTGGGATGACAAATATGTGAGCAGTGTCCTTATTCAGTCCCGTAGCTCAACACCAGAGATTGGGCCAGACATACGTGCTCCCAGTATGTGCACAAGGGTTGCTCTGCTCCCTCCAGAATCAGGACTAGAGATCCACACTGTGAGCTGGTGAGGGAAGGGGGATGGCCAGCCAGGGCCCGAGATCTTACTGCCTGAGATCCTACTGCTTTCATGTAGCCTTTTTCTTGATTCAGTCTCACCTTGTAGTACAGTACTTTAATTGTTTTCTGAAGTTTTGAAAAGATGTTTCTGCCAGTTTTTGCTGGTAATTCAAAGCTTCTGTGGGGGGATGGTGCCCTGAAGTGTCTTCCTCTGCCGTCTTAATTGAAACAGGGCATCCTCTAATCATCTTTTACCCAGTGGTTTTATCATCCATTGTTTCTTGCCTAAATCAAATATTACTATGGCAATTGTAAAATAGAGATTTTTCTGTTTTTACTGTTTTTCCTCAATTAGTTGACATTTTTCTGTAAAGAAGAACTCTTCTTATCCCATTATTTTATTTTATTTTTTTATGAAGAGTCAGTGTGGACTTGTAGATCTTCTTTTTTATTCACATGTTCTTCATTTTTGTCATTCATTCTGCTTCTCAAATTGTCCCAAGTTTTGTAGTGAGAGCCCTTTTAAGATGGCTTCTGTCCCCATCAGTTTTTGAGTACTTCCTTACTTTCTGCTACAGTAGAGTGCTCCAGGTTTATCTTGCACTTTCCTTGACCCCAGCCTTGAATTATCCATTTTTCTAAGGAACCCTGATTTCTTTTGGTAAAGAATGGTATTTACAAACCAGGATCTGAGGATTAGCTATGCTCCTTGCTGCTGAGGTGTCATTGGTTTATTGCTTTTTCAGTGGATGGAGCTTGGAAGTTTTTCTTTGTGTTTTTTGTTTCTTTCTATCTTTCTTTTTAAATCATGAATTCATATTAATACTCCTAACTCTAATCCAGTTTGCACAGGGTTCTTCTTCCCTCATTCTGTATTTACATCTCTGTTTTCCCACATCATCAGGAAATTTATTCATTTTCTCAGTTGTACAGTACATGCATAATAGTTTGAGAATTTTAATACCAACACTACTGTCAGCTACAAGTTTAAGTATGGTTCAAGATTTCTTTGCAGTTCTTTTTATGCTTACGTATAAACCACTAAGGGTATGCAGCGAAAGGTACTTAAATATCTTTTTTCTCCTTCAGTGGTAAAGTTTTCAGTATAATATGCAATGAAGTGTATGTATTTCTATTGTATTCAATTTTATTGCTCCCTCATCTCTGTTGATTTTATTTGGGGATGTATAAAACATTAAAATTGTTCAAAAGCCAAAACCTCCATTTTATAACCACAGTAGTAATATTTGATTTAGCCAAAAAAAAAAAAAGGATCATAAAAACATTGTGGTTTTATTCGGAAGGAGAAATCCCTTTTCCTTTCCTCCTCTCCCCTTCCACTCTCATTAGCTTTGGGTTATCTTAGTTGTGTTCATTTTTGCATATATAAGCTGATACTTACAGGTATTCTTACTTCCCCTTTCTTACACAAAAGATAGTGTACTGTACATGTTGTTGAACTACATATGCTCTTCGGTACCTTGCTTTCATAGAGATCTTCCTCATTCTTGTATAGCGTTTTTACACATTGTGTAGATATTCCATAGGTTTTCAGCCAATATCCTATGTTTGGGAATTTGGGTTGTTTCCAATGTTTGCTTTCACAAATAATGTTGTAAATAATAACCTTGTGCATTTGCTTTTTCATATTGTAGAGGTGTGTCATCAGGGTAACTTCCTTGAACTTAGACTTAACTGGTCCAAAACAATGCATCATTTTCCCCAAACATTTTTCTTCTTTTCTATTCCCTGATAAAATGTCACCTTTATCTATCCTATTACTTAAGCAGAAACCAAAGTATTATAATTTCTTCACATATCTGATTAGTCAAAAAGTGCTAATGGTGTACCTAAACCCTTTCATTTTTTTTTCCTGCCATTATTTTCTTAGTGACTGATCTTCTTACTTAATTTACTGTACTAGCCTCCCAGCTTGTCTCATTGCCTCCCTAAAACTCCACACTGCTACTAGAACTGTCTTTCTTAAAATCAAAGGTTATTCATATAACTCATCTCAACATTTCTACTCTGCCTCTAAGCTGAGAATTAGTTTCCATTGCCTAGGTGTCCCAGTCTTGCGATTCCTGGCCTCTGCCTACTTCTCTAGTGCATCTCTGACCATACTGAACTACTTGCAGATTCCCTAGGAATGTCCTGTCCTGTTTTGTCCTGCATCTTTTGTACTGAAAGTCTTTTTTAACCTCTGAGTTTCATCTTAATAACTTTTCAAGATGCAGCTTAGGTATCACCACTTCCAGGAAGACTTCTTGCCAGGTCAGATGCAGTTCCCCTCTTCACCCAGTATCCTGTGCTTACCTGCATTAACTTGTCTCTCTTTCCTGAGACTATGGGCTGCTATAGGCAGGGGACATCATCTAGTTCTGCTTTCTAGACACAGAGCCTGGAGCATAGTTGATACTCAACAGTTGGTGAATATAATAAACTTCTGTTTACAGATTTTATAAATGTATCTTAAAGTTTTCTTTTACTTGTTCATAGCAAAAAATCCAAACAGCACAGATAAGATGTGTATGAGAATTGGCTGTCTTTCTTTAAGTCTTTCTTATTCTGTAGTGGGAACTACAATTATCGTTTAATATTGGCAAGAAAAACACAAATTAGATTTTCCAGTCACAGTAGAATAAAAATGTGTCTACTATTTTGTACTCATAGACCATCTCTTTTCCTTTAGGCAATGATAGTAAGAAATGCTAAAGATACAGCTCATACAAAAGCAGAACGGAATATTCTGGAGGAAGTAAAGCATCCCTTCATTGTGGATTTAATTTATGCCTTTCAGACTGGTGGAAAACTCTACCTCATCCTTGAGTATCTCAGCGGTCAGTTCATACAGTTTGGTGTAATTATTTAAATTTACTCCACAAACTGGGTCTAAAAAGAAGAATTTTGTTTAATGTAGCCTTATTGATAGGGAATGCAGTTTACATTGGGAATTGTCTACATTTTCCAGGGCCCACCACTTCCTGGGAACCTTTTGATCCCCATATCATTTATAGATTACAGGTTTCTATCTCTGCCAAACACACTTGAGTTTTCTGAGATATAGATATTTCTCAATAGCCTATAACATGGAACAGAAGCTATAGAATTTATTAACTTTTTTGTGACTGTTGCTGTTTTTATCCTTTTAATATATTTTGCAATAATTTCAGACTTATACAAAAAGTTATAAGAACAGTACAAAGAATTTCCATGTATCCTTCACCTAGATTCCCCAGATGTTATCATTTTACCACATTTTTTTGTTTTATTCCTCTCTCTGTCCCTCTATGTATATATATGAATATGTATGTTTCTATATATGTATATGTATATATACATAGATATATACATGGATACATATATACACACATACACACATAATTTTTTTCCTGAACTGTTTAAGAGAGTTACAGACATGTTTTCCCTTTGTCCCTAAATAACATCAGCGTATATTTTCTAAAATCAAGAACATTATCTTATATAAACATAATTATCAAAATTAGGAAATTAACATCTATACAATAATATCTCCCCTTACTCTCCTTTAATCTAGAACAGTTTCTCCATCTTTCTTTGTCCTTCATGATCTTGACGTTTTTGAAGAGAATAGGTCAGTTATTTCATAGAATGAGCATCAGTTTGGGTTGGTATGTTTCCTCATGATTAGATTTAGGCTGTACATTTTTGGCAGGACCATCGAATTGGCATTGTATCCTTCTCAGTACATCAGATCAAGAGGTACATGTTATTTATCTTTTTCCCATTTCAGGTGATGTTAACTTTTATCACATGGATATGGTGGTGTCTGCCAGTTTTGTCCATGGTGAAGTTTCTGTGTTTCCCTTTGTAATAAGTATCTTTTGAGGAGATACTTTGAAACTATGTAAATATCTGTCTCATCAAACTTTCACGATCAGTTGTAGCATCCATTGAATCTTGCCTGAAACAGTTAGCTATGATGGTTGCTGAGTGAGTTTTCTTATTCCATCATGCCTCCTACATTTATTACTTAGCATTCTTCTGTAAGAAAGAGCTTTGCCTTCTCCTCCATTTTAAAAATTCATTCATTCATTCGTTCATTTACATCATTTTGAACTCATGGATTCTAAGATTATTAGGTGAGATATTATCCTTTATTACCATTATTTTGATGCTCAAATTGTGCCATGCTTTTTAAGGCTATTGCCAGATTTCTTCTAGTCTCATCCAGTTTATTTATAAGCCCTGAAAATAATGGAATATGGGCATTTACTAATTTACAAGGCTGATTTAATTATATACTAACATTTTTCCACTTATGTGTAAAATGTTAGAGAGGCTGTAATCAAGATTTTTTTTTTTTTACCTTGGGCTTAGAATCTACAAATATTATGAAGTTTGTAAATGTAAAATCTAGAATTTCAAGCCAGTTCTAGTATTTAAATGCATATGTTTCACATAAGTATAAGAACAGTGCTAAAAATAGAATCTTGAGGACTTAGTTTTAAAACCTGTAATCCTTTGGATCTTTTTTATTTTTTTATTTTTAATGATGGTTCTTTAATTCTGGTTAGAAGGAAAACACAAACCCTCTCATTAAAAGTGGGTTGTAAATAAAGACTTTTATTTCTAATGTTTTTTTTTTCTTTTCTTTATAGGAGGAGAACTATTTATGCAATTAGAAAGAGAGGGAATATTTATGGAAGACACAGCCTGGTAAGTGAAATTTTTGTGGTTACATGGATTCAGGTAATGATTCACATAATTAAAAGCAAAGCCCCGTTTCCATTGTCGGCAGCCAGATTATTCAGTAAATTGTTTTGGAGCCAGTCAGTCACTTAGGACTTCAAGGGGGAGAAGGAGCTTTGGGACTGGGTATATTTTGGAGGTTGTATCAGCCTTTGCCCCAGGCCTTGGGTGGAACACTCTTCATGCAGGGCAGACCATTCTCTATGGGGCTTTCAGTTCTTCCTTAGCCATGGGTGAGTGTGGTTTTTCCAGTGAAACTTTGTGTGTGGAACAATGGAAAGTATCAGAAATCATCTCCCTTTTTTTTTAGACTTTCCAGTTGCCAAGGTGCAGTCTTAGGGAGGTGATAAGCCTGCAGACATCCTCTGTGGATTGATTATATGGCCAGGATGGGATCTACCCTCTTATTTCTTAAGATGGCATCTGCTTCAAATTAAAAATATACACATCCTTTTGTGAGGTGCCAGTATTGGGTAACAATAAATCAGTTTATCCTACACATTAATTGAATAGAAAACAACTCTTAAATGTTTTTTTACCTTAATTACCAAACTGCATCCCATTGTTTAATTTCAGGCCTTTTCTAACACAGAAGCTGCATTTAAGAGCCTTAGGGATGAAGTGCCCTTTTTTGGAGGAGGCTCTCTGAGCCGTGTTCGAGGCTGTATTTGTGGTCGTGCTGGCTGTGAAACTGCCTCAGTCCTCTAGGACACACCCTCTCCATCCTGGAGTAATCTGCAGGATTGCAACATTGTTATGCAGCCAGTATCGCAGTGCCTTGTGCTTTTCGAATCCAGACAGGGTTGACTCAGCCCTTAATTCTTTTGAGGTAGATAAATTTGAGTGTCACGCAGTTTATAGTTGTGGGCTGGCTGGCAAGAGGGAGGGCGGATACTGTGGGGCATAAGCTGTATATAAATATGCAGGGATGAGTGGGATTCTAAGGGTCAGGTTATAAATTATCTTTTGAAATCAAAACTTGATCTCTGAGAATAACCAAGTTCCTAATTCCTTTGGGATTTGAAAGTTGGGGGTGAGTGGGAGAAATTTGCTTTGACTTGAATGGCTGTTGGCCTAATTCCTACACAGACAGAACAAAACATGACCAGTGATAGTTTGGCATATTCTGGACTTCCTTCAATTTTAGCAGTATGTTCTAATGATGAAATAAAGCAGTTTATAGTTTCACTAAAATGAGTGAAACATATATGTCCCTGTGCCTTTTGGCAGCAACCTATGCCATCTCTTCCCCCCATCCCCACCTCCCACCCCCACTAATTTGGTCTTTGGTGCATGTCTGTTTCTTTCAAGGAAATTTGCTCCATATACATAAGCTGCTTTGGCTAAATTACTCTTTTTAATTTTATTAAATCACTTTTGTTTCCAGCTTTTACTTGGCAGAAATCTCCATGGCTTTGGGGCATTTACATCAAAAGGGGATCATCTACAGAGACCTGAAGCCGGAGAATATCATGCTTAATCACCAAGGTGGAGATATACCGTAAACAATTCTATAAATAATCATCTTAAAATCTTCCCACACAAGTCATGGCCATTTTCAAAGCCCCATATCCATCTGTCTATTATTATATACTTCCTCCCTCAGAATTTATGGCATTATGATAGTTGCTGATTCTTAACTATATTGAGATTAAAGGGAGTTGAGGATAACTGGCCACTCAATGAGGTTTAATCCTTATTCTTTTTAGCTGTGTCATTCTTCTGAAATCCTTACGTAAAATATGGTGAACCAGAAGCTGGTTCAAACAATAAACTTAGTTTGTTTCTTAAATTGGAAACTAAATCTTAACAATACAAATCGAATTTTCTTTAATGATAGAAATACATAAATATTGGAAGCCATACTCTTTATGATAAATTTTACTAATGCTGGAAAAAAGTAGGGATTGGAATTAAACCAAAGATTTGATGCAGCCTTGGATATAAAATGTTTAGGGGACCATCAGTTTATTCTTGCTGTTTTTTTGCTACAACAAACATAAACATCAGAGAGACTAGTGTTCTATACAACTGTAAATACAGCAAAGTGAGTCTTGACTAAAATTATGTGCTGCTACAGAGAGTTCAGTTTATGTTACGCTAATCTGGGCTGGTTGGATGTGGCAATTCACTCACACCCAAAAGGAGCAGTCAGCTGTCAACTGTCCAAGGTATCTGGGGGGCTGATGGCAGCTGCACGCAGATCCTTAGATGTCTACAAAGTTTATGGAGGAGGTGGTTAACTGTTAACAAACTCTTGGACAGAAAACCATGTATGGATAACTGAGGCCAGTATAATGTTCCAAATAGTGCTTTTTCCCTTTTTCTTTTTTTTAAGGAGAAATTACATACTTAACCAAGTGTGTCATAGGAATGTATGTGTCTCCCTCCCATTTCTTCCCCACACCCACCCTTCCCCCTTATATGAGTGTGACTTCTAAGACCAAGAATAGAATAGGGGAGTGACTAGTTAGCTTCTTCTTTGACCCATAAGCTTGAAGTGGTTCTGTGAAAATAAAGATCATATTTCTTCTTCAGTGTCAGACACACATTTACATTTTAATCAGTAGGCCATTGCCTTTTCTTTCCTCTGAAATAAACCTCGAATAATGGGGCACCTGGGATTGTTGAACTAATGACAGTTGATATCTAATGACAGTTCAGTAAAATTAAAGCAACTGAAATGTTCTTTGTGTAAGGTAGTTAATTTTTCATTTTCTGGATCAGAGATGATCCCATGCCATATAGCAGTTACATTTCTTTGCTCCAACTGGTAGTATTGGGCAGAATAAGGTAACTTGTTTTAGGCAACTTTTTGAGACCATTTTAAGAACTCTCAAGTCACAGTTCACTGTGATGAAAGCTGTACATTTGAAGTGCAGTGTCACACCTTTGTTTAAAAGATGCAGAGTATGTTTATTAGGGTCTATGTATTTAAACCAGACTTCATCAAGAACTAAAAGAAAATTTCCCCCAGAAATTTTCTTGCTATGGTAGAGGGTTCTGGCTATAAATAAAGCTGAAATCTTAGACAAACTGTTTTACTTATTTTGCCATCTTTATTTTCCCCTTAATAGATCAGGTCATTAGCAAAAGATAACTTTGCCCTAGCCTTAAAGATTTAGTATCCTATTTTATGGATGGCACTTCGTTAGTTCCTGACATCTTCAGAAACCTTAAGGCAGGAAAAAGGAAAATATAAATAGAAGGATAGATTATTGTCTTGTGCAATGTGTTCAAACACGACATACTTAGAATTCTCAGAATAACCATTCTATAATCTTTCATTGTAGGTCATGTGAAACTCACAGACTTTGGACTATGCAAAGAATCTATTCATGATGGAACAGTCACACATACCTTTTGTGGAACAATAGAATACATGTGAGCTGCATGTTGACAGAAATATAGCTGGTCTGGGGGTAACAGCTAACTTTTACCTGCTTTAAGTAATAGTGTGCTAAGTTTTCTGTTGCACTGTTTGGGTCCATATATTGTTTTTAAAATTATAATTCGTATGATATACAAGTGGGTGAATTCTTCAAGTTTATTATTTTTTCTCATTGTAGGGCCCCTGAGATCTTGATGAGAAGTGGCCATAATCGTGCTGTGGATTGGTGGAGTTTGGGAGCATTAATGTATGACATGCTGACTGGAGCAGTAGGTGCACAGTTAAAAGCTGCATGTGTTATGGTCTAAATCACTACAGCAGGAGACCTTTCCTGTGCTTTCTGAAAATGTTACCAGTGGAATTATTTTGAAAGCCCAAAGATTTGTTAAAAACAATTTAACACTAATAATGCCTTATGATTATATGGTACCCCTTACTTTAAAAACATGTTCACTTAAATGATCTATGTCATGGCAGTCCTATGAAATAAATGTAGAATAGATATTGTCCTTACAAATGGAGAATTTGAAGCATAAAATCATGACTCATCCTTTTTCACAATATAAGTAAATAATGGAAACCCAGGCTTCCTTCCAGAACATTGCTATTTCCTTGGTGCTGTCACTTAAAAACTACAGGTCTTTAGCAGGTAGACCATGTCATAACATACATTTCTGATCTCAATGTCAAGAAACGTATAATGTTATGTTTTTAAAATTTGTTTTTTGTATGCTAATTTTTTCACTTTCTTCTGCTCTTAGCCCCCGTTCACTGGGGAGAATAGAAAGAAAACAATTGACAAAATCCTCAAATGTAAACTCAATTTGCCTCCCTACCTCACACAAGAAGCCAGAGATCTGCTTAAAAAGGTAAGGGATCTTAAACAGACACTCACAACATGAGCCTCAACTACTAGGATTTAACTTGATAGAAATTAACATATGTTCTGAATAAAGAATCATGTACAGATTTTGAACAAAAAGGCCTACAGTTTTGAAGGCAAAATATAAATTTGCTTGTTTAAAGATTTCTTTTTATTCCCAAATAGTATTTATGATAATTAGTAAATTGTGTTTTCTCAAGGCAAAGTAGAAAAGCAAATTCTAAAGAGAACAAAATCATTGTGACCAAGTTTCATCCTTCCCCCCCCCCCACCCCCTCCTTAAAGCTGCTGAAAAGAAATGCTGCTTCTCGTCTTGGAGCTGGTCCTGGGGATGCTGGAGAAGTTCAGGTAGGTGTTTGTATGTTTGGTGTTTTGGGAGAGGAAATGCTAATTTTGTGTGTTTGTGAGGGTTTTATGTAGTTGCTTATGTTTAATTTATTTTGTGATTTGTAACTTCAAACAAGCAGTTATTGTCAGTCCAGTAAAGTCTGTTCCTCATGACTTGTCTTCCTCCTCTTTTTTTCTAGGCTCATCCTTTCTTCAGACATATTAACTGGGAAGAACTTCTGGCTCGGAAGGTGGAGCCTCCCTTTAAACCCCTGTTGGTATGTATACATGAAAAGATAAAATTTGAGGGTCCTAGTACTTTTTTAGTGTAAGAGAATTTCAGAGGAGTCCAAATCTTTATATTTATTAACAGTTCAACAAACTTTGACCTACCCTCTCTTCTCTTCAGAATCTTTATTCTGTACAGTGTTTTCAAGAATAGCAATTACTGACTATATTAACTATTTTTAAATTGGTTGCCTAAGACACTTAAAATTTTCAAGTAGTTGGAGTTTTTGCTTTTTTTGTTTTACTTAATTCAACCCCATTTAAGATATGATTCTCTGGGAATTTTTTCTTCAAAATGTTGGCTTATGTTTATGAATAAATGAGTTAGTACATTAGTTCTGGTCTTTCTTCTGTCTTAGAATCTGAGAAAATATTTCTTTTTCATTTCTTGGGATATAGGTGGTATAGAAGGAGGGTAATTATTATAATTTGGCCTTGGAGCACAGGGGACCCACTTTAAAATTTCAATGTATACTATTGTAAGGAGAATAATTCACCCCATGAACCAACTGCGCAGCTTCAAAAATTATCAGTTCACCTTGTTTAAACGTAAAAGTAACCACCGTGTCATCATCACACCTAAAAATTTGACAGTTTCCTCAGTTATCTTTTTTTTCTCCCTTTTTTCTTTTCTTTTTGGTTTGTTTCAGTGAGAATTCAGTTAAAGTCTATACATAGTTTGTTTACTATGTCTCTTAAGTCTCTTTTCATCTATAGATTTTCCTTCTCAATTCTTCCCCTGGGGATTTTTAGAGGACACTCAATCATCTGTCTTGTAGAATTCCTCACATTTAGATTTTGCTGATTTTATCCCATGGTCTCATTGACTCATGTTCATCTGTTCCCTATGTTTCAAAAAAACCCAAAAAACTGGTAATTAGATCTAGAGGCTTGATCTGATTCATATTAAAATTTGGTGTTGTGTGCTTTGATCAGGAAACATAATGCATAATTGTATTTCTTTTAGTGATGTTAGCAGTCATTGATCATTGTCTACATCAGTTATTCTCAACCAGGGGCAATTTTGCTTCCCACCCACCCCCACCCCCTACCAAGGGACATTAGGCAATGTCTAGAGACATTTTTGATTGTCACAACTTGGGGAGGAGGTGCCATTAGTATCTGTGGTTTAGCAGAGGTAGAGGTCATTGATGCCGCTAAACTTCCTACAATGCACAAGACAGCAACCACTACAAAGAATTAGTCCAAAATGTTAATAGTGTTAAGATTGAGAAACTGTGGTCTAGTTCCATGATTTTATTGGGAGTTTGCAAAATGTCTTATTCTAATACTGCTATTTGTTCTATTTATTTATTTTATTTATACATTTTAATAATTTATAAGTGTTATTTATTAGTTGGAATTCTTCTATTAAAACAAAGCTTATCAATTGCTTGGTTACCTGAGGTACATAAAGCTCATACAGGAAAGGCAGGATAAATATTTGATTCTTTCCCAGTTTTCAAAATCATTCAAAATAATGAATCACCTCCTCAGCATCTTCATAAATTGACCAATGAATTATGTAGGTTTTTTTTTTTTTGGGGGGGGGGGTATCATTATAAACTCATTAGGGGTATCATTATAAACTCATATTTTAATATATTTGTGTTTCAATACATTGCAGTTATTTTTATTAATGCTCAAGTTTTTCCATCTTTGGGCAGTATCCTTTTGACATGACCTTCTTTATGTCCTTTACATGATCATAGTAGTTTGTTTTTAGACTAGAGAGCAAAACAAGGAAATGATGTTCTGTGCCCATCTTGTACATTTCCTTCCTCACACCTGGAAGCCATTTCTCCAAGGAGTCTTGACTCCTTCTAATGGGAAATGGAATTGAGAGATCACAATCTGGTTTCTAGGAGTACTCAGTGGTCTTGGTTTGATCATTGTTAGTAAGTCCTGAACTTTTTAATTAGAAGAATCTTTTGTGAATGAGGTCAGTGTGCTATGTTTTAGTATTAAATTAGCTTTTCTAAATTGGTATTTCCTGTATCTGGCTCAAGAGTCTTACTAAATATACTGGGAAAGAGAAAAGGAATTAATGAAACAAATCTGGTGCTTAAAATTTCAGTGATAATATTACTTTGCAAGAAAATATACTCATTCAGAGTAGAATATTATTTTTGCTCCTTGAGCAACCTAAAAGAATGAAATAAGCTATGAGGAGAGACTTTAACTGGACCATCTTAAAAAAGTGATTTGTATTATAATTCTACTTCAGTAGTTTTTCAGGTTTATTACAAACCTGCAGCAGCCATCTTAACAAATTTTCTCTGAAAAGATATTTAGCCATTGAATTAGGCAAACTGAAGCTTTGTGAGAGGGGTAAATTGATATTCATGTTTTAAAGGAATGATAACTGTGTACTATAATCTATTTTAATGCATGTTTAAAATTCAAAGATATAATTTGACCTGATACATTCCACCAACATTTATTTTTCAGTTTAAGATTCTATTCTGATACTTTATTATAGTCAAGCCCTGCAAAAAGAGCTCTATGTAGAGCCTTCTCTAATGCATTCCATGTATTTGATTGACATGTATAATATAGACTTTTAATTACTTTCTAACCACTTTGTTTTTGTAAAGCAATCTGAAGAGGATGTGAGTCAGTTTGATTCAAAGTTTACACGTCAGACACCTGTTGACAGCCCAGATGACTCAACTCTCAGTGAAAGTGCCAACCAGGTCTTTCTGGTAAGTGAAAGGATTTCCATGGCCATCAAAAGTTCAGGTACTAGAGTGGGCCCTTCAGTAAGAACAGTCAGTTTGCTTACTTTGCAGTTCATTTAGGTAACCTGAGGTGCTTTTTATTTTGAAAGGTGTTTTTTGTTGTTGTTGTTTTTGTTTTTGTTTTTTAAGCAATTCCCGCTTAACTTATTGGTAGCAAAAAAGTGATTCTGATGATCCACCACTCCATTTTAGTAGTTAATAGGAGTGTGTGATTCTTTGAAATGTATGATTCCTTTTTTGATTGGGCCCCTGCCTTAAAGTGATGTTTGGCTCAACATCTCAACTGAAAACCACACAGCCATAGCAATGGGAGAAGAGCTCACTCTGCTTTATTCCTTAAACAGCTACAGATTTGGGTACTCCTAATGTAAGTTCTTTAGGGATTTTTAACCTGTTTAATTGTGAATATTTGACATCAAAATATATTGGTTCGTATGTGATAGTAAATAAATGAGTCCTTATTTTAGAAATATCTATATGGTATTAAAATCTATCCACAGACAGAAAAACAAAGCTTTCAGATTGATCAACAAAAATTATTGATTTTTGATTATCAATTGCCTAAGTATTATATATGCTTATGATTATTTTATCACTGTGCTTACATACCTCATGAACATCTACTTCATATTGTATCTTTGTTTTGTCATTTCTGTTTGGACTATCTCTTGGCAGAATGGAATTATGGGGAAATAGTCAATTGGGAGTTTTTTCCTATTTATTTTGTTTCAGAGTTCACTAGATTTTATGATAGAATCAATAATTTAATTCTCAAACTTTTTTTCCCATACTGCTATCAGTATAACACAGAAGTATTGTATCTTTGGGTGTGGGGGTGTAAGTTCTAAAGTGCAGTGATTAGTCAAAATTACCCTTAAAATCACCATTGTACAGTATGTTTTTGAGTAAATTGAATAGTGACAGTTCTATAAATATGATTATATGATAATATATAAAAATAGAGTGTATTTGCAAAATATAATTTTATAGTATTTTTAGTTTTATAAAATAAATGACTGCATGTAGTTAAATTCATTCAAGTTTGATGTATGCATGATGCAACATAACTGTATCCCCCTTAATAAAATTTCTAGTATTCAGTTAGGGAAGTGGGCATGAATGGCTTTGATTCTGGCGATACTTTCTTTTTTCTTTTGTGTACTACTGTGGAGAATTTACACTCAAAGAAATTGATTTAACACAGGCAGAGACCTTTGCACTCAATTGGACATTGCAGAGTTTCAACTAGTTTGATGATTTTTTTCCCCATGAAAGGATAGAAATATTTTAACCAGCTACTAGGAAAGCCACAATTGTGGTGGCAAAAATTAAATAGTTCAGTTGCCAGGTAAATTGTTATTGAGCTTTGCATAATTAAGTGGCTAACTAATGAACATAAGAACAATTTGTTAGGTTGTAGCAGTTTCAGTACGTGAAAATGGATCTCTTTAAAGATTAATAAAAAATAGCCATATCCCACTTATCTGGAGATTGTGGTTCTAGCAACTTCAGTTCAACAAATATTAAAACTTCTTTTGTAAGTCAGAATTAGTGGAAATTCAAAGATGATTAAGGCCCAACTTGGTCCTCTTGTAGTTACAGCTTTAATCCTCTAGAACACATGGGGAAATGACCTCTGAGGTCCATGTATATAATCGTCACAAAGCATATGCACTATGAGATTGCACCTCACACTTCAAGACTTCTTCTAGAGCCTTATTGAGGCTTATTTACTGTAATCATAATATCCAGCTCCCTAGGTAACTAGAATAATAAATTAGAAGGGAAACATGGGCTTAGGACTGACTTAAGGGGATAAACATTGACAGCAAAAGCAATAGCAGACAATAGCTTAGCAGCAAGGCCCAAGAAAGAACTAAAGCTAACAAAACTGTGTTTGTTTTTTGTTACATTTTTTTATTGTGAAATATAACATATACAGAAAAGTGATATCTTTCAAAGTACAATTTAAGAAGTAGTTAGCAAATTTCAAAGAATGTTATGAGTTATAGTACAACCATTTCAGTTATTTCCTTCTAACTATTCTAAAACCCTAGAAACTTAAAAAATATATATTATGTAAAGATTCAGTACTCATAATCCTTTGTTAAATCCTGTCTTGTCTGTTGCTACCCCTCTCTCCCATTTGATCACTCAGTCTTCAGGGATATCTGGGCAGTGACCACCCTAACTCATTCATATTGAAAAGGGGTATCAACATTATGGTGAAGGGGAATGCATCTGGTTGATGTTCTTGAAGAGGCTGTTGCCTTTGGGTTTGGGGACTTCTCTGGCATAGGAATGCTCTGGAGGATTTAAGTTTCTGAAAATTAAACTTGGTGAGTGGAATTTTTAGAGTCTCAGATAGGGACCCAGGTGTTCGTTAGTATTTTTGGGTTTGATTCAGGTTTGGCATACTGTGGCCATTTGGAATAAAGTCTGGCTGAAACTTGCATAAGAGTAACCTCCAAGATAGCCTCACAACTCCTTATCTTCTGTCTTTCCTTCTAGTGTCTTATATGCCCCTAACCTTCGTCTTTCAACCATACTCACAGTCATCTTTGTTCAGTGTACTTACAATATTGTACTGCCATCACCCAGTATTATGCTATCCATTTCTAGATCTATACAGTCGATCCTTTTGAACATTCTGTACTCCTTCAGCATCAAATACCTGATCTTCACCCTCTTTCTGTCTCCTGGTATCTTCATTTCTACACTCTTCTCCAAACCTCTCTCTCCTGTATTTTCCTATCTGTCTGTAATACTCCCGTGAGTATTTCTTGTAGAGGAGGTCTCCTGTTCACGAACTCTCTAAGTGTCTATCTCTAAATATTTTAAAATCTCCCTCTTTTTTGAAGGGCAGTTTTGCTGGATATAGGATTCTTGATTGGCAGTTTTTTTCTCAGTATCTTGAATAAATCTGTTCCAGTTTGCTAATGCTGCCATTATGCAAAATACTAGAAATGGATTGGCTTTTTTTTTAATTAAATCCAGTTTTACTGAACTGTATTCACATACCATACAGTCATCCGTGGTGTATAATCAACTGTTCACAGTACCATCATATAGTTATACATTCATCACCCCAATCTATTTTTTGAACATTTTCCTTAAATCAGAAAGAATCAAAATAAGAAAAAAACATAAAAGTTAAAAAGAACACCCAAATCATTGCCCCCATCCCACCCTATTTTTCACTTCGTTTTTGTTCCCATTTTTCTACTCATTCATCCATACACTAGACAAAGGGAGTGAAATCCACAAGCTTTCACAATCACACTGTCACCCGTTGTAAGCTACATTCTTATACAGTCATCATCAAGAGTCAAGGCTACAGTTTTAGGTATTTACTTCTAGCTATTCCAATACATTAAAATCTAAAAGGTGCTATCTGTATAGTGCATAAGAATGTCCACCAGAGTGACCTCTTGATTCCACTTGAAATCTCTTAGCCACTGAAACTTTTTTTTTTTATCTTCATTTTATTGAGATATATTCATATACCACGCAGTCATACAAAACAAATCGTACTTTCGATTGTTCACAGTACCATTACATAGTTGTACATTCATCACCCAAATCAATCCCTGACACCTTCATTAGCACACACACAAGAATAACAAGAATAATAATTAGAGTGAAAAAGAGCAATTGAAGTAAAAAAGAACATTGGGTACCTTTGTCTGTTTGTTTCCTTCCCCTATTTTTCTACTCATCCATCCCTAAACTAGACAAAGTGGAGTGTGGTCCTTATGGCTTTCCCAATCCCATTGTCACCCCTCATAAGCTACATTTTTATACAACTGTCTTCGAGATTCATGGGTTCTGGGTTGTAGTTTGATAGTTTCAGGTATCCACCACCAGCTACCCCAATTCTTTAGAACCTAAAAAGGGTTGTCTAAAGTGTGTGTAAGAGTGCCCACCAGAGTGACCTCTCGGCTCCTTTTGGATTCTCTCTGCCACTGAAGCTTATTTCATTTCCTTTCACATCCCCCTTTTGGTCAAGAAGATGTTCTCCGTCCCACGATGCCAGGTCTACATTCCTCTCTGGGAGTCATATTCCACGTTGCCAGGAAGATTCACTCCCCTGGGTGTCTGATCCCACGTAGGGGGGAGGGCAGTGATTTCACCTTTCAAGTTGGCTTAGCTAGAGAGACAGGGCCACATCTGAGCAACAAAGAGGCATTCGGGAGGAGGCTCTTAGGCACAACCATAGGGAGGCCTAGCCTCTCCTTTGCAGCAACCGTCTTCCCAAGGGTAAAACCTGTGGTAGAGGGCTCAACCCATCAAACCACCAGTCCCCTATGTCTGTGGTCATGTTAGCAACCATGGAGGTGGGGTAGGCGAATACCCATGCATTCTCCACAGGCTCCTCAAGGGGGCACTGCATCTTTTTTTTTCCTTGTTTTTTTTTTTTTTTTTTTTAAACTTTCCCTTCTTTTTTAAATCAACTGTATGAAAAAAAAGTTAAAAAGAAAACAAACATACAGTAAAAGAACATTTCACAGAGACCATAACAAGGGAGTAAGAAAAAGACAACTAACCTAAGATAACTGCTTAACTTCCAACATGTTCCTACTTTACCCCAAGAAAGTTACCTACTATAGCAACATTTCTGTGAACTTGCTCCTACTATATCCATCAGAAATTAACAGACCATAGGCATTCCTGGGCATCCCCAGAACGTTAAATAGCTTATCTGTTCTTCTTGGATTATTGTTCCCCCTTCCTTAATTGCTCTCTATTGCTAGTTCCCCTACATTCTACATTATAAGCCATTTGTTTTACATTTTTCAAAGTTCACATTAGTGGTAGCATATAATATTTCTCTTTCTGTGCCTGGCTTATTTCGCTCAGCATTATGTCTTCAAGGTTCATCCATGTTGTCATATGTTTCACGAGGTCGTTCCTTCTTACTGCCGCGTAGTATTCCATCGTGTGTATATACCACATTTTATTTATCCACTCATCTGTTGAAGGACATTTGGGTTGTTTCCATCTTTTGGCAATTGTGAATAATGCTGCTATGAACATTGGCGTGCAGATATCTGTTCGTGTCACTGCTTTCCGATCTTCCGGGTATATACCGAGAAGTGCAATCGCTGGATCGAATGGTAACTCTATATCTAGTTTTCTAAGGAACTGCCAGACTGACTTCCAGAGTGGCTGAACCATTATACAGTCCCACCAACAGTGAATAAGAGTTCCAATTTCCCCATATCCCCTCCAGCATTTGTAGTTTCCTGTTTGTTTAATGGCAGCCATTCTAACCGGTGTTAGATGGTATCTCATTGTGGTCTTAATTTGCATCTCTCTAATAGCTAGTGAAGCTGAACATTTTTTCATGTGTTTCTTGGCCATTTGTATTTCCTCTTCAGAGAACTGTCTTTTCATATCTTTTGCCCATTTTATAATTGGGCCGACTGTACTATTGTCATTGAGTTGTAGGATTTCTTTATATATGCAAGATATCAGTCTTTTGTCAGATACATGGTTTCCAAAAACTTTTTCCCATTGAGTTGGCTGCCTCTTTACCTTTTTGAGAAATTCCTTTGAGGTGCAGAAACTTGTAAGCTTGAGGAGTTCCCATTTATCTATTTTCTCTTTTGTTGCTTGTGCTTTGGGTGTAAAGTCTAGGAAGTGGCCGCCTAATACAAGGTCTTGAAGATGTTTTCCTACATTATCTTCTAGGAGTTTTATGGTACTTTCTTTTATATTGAGATCTTTGGTCCATTTTGAGTTAATTTTTGTGTAGGGGGTGAGGTAGGGGTCCTCTTTCATTCTTTTGGATATGGATATCCAACTCTCCCAGCCCCATTTGTTGAAAAGACCATTATGACTCAGTTCAGTGGCTTTGGGGGCCTTATCAAAGATCAGTCGGCCATAGATCTGAGGGTCTATCTCCGAATTCTCAATTCGATTCCATTGATCTATATGTCTATCTTTGTGCCAGTACCATGCTGTTTTGGCAACTGTGGCTTTATAATAAGCTTCAAAGTCAGGGAGTGTAAGTCCTCCCACTTCGTTTTTCTTTTTTAGAGTGTCTTTAGCAATTCGAGGCATCTTCCCTTTCCAAATAAATTTGATAACTAGCTTTTCCAAGTCTGCAAAGTAGGTTGTTGGAATTTTGATTGGGATTGCATTGAATCTGTAGATGAGTTTGGGTAGAATTGACATCTTAATGACATTTAGCCTTCCTATCCATGAACATGGAATATTTTTCCATCTTTTAAGGTCCCCTTCTATTTCTTTTAGTAGAGTTATGTAGTTTTCTTTGTATAGGTCTTTTACATCTTTGGTTAAGTTTATTCCTCGGTACTTGATTTTTTTAGTGGCTATTGAAAATGGTATCTTTTTCTTGAGTGTCTCTTCAGTTTGTTCATTTCTAGCATATAGAAACATTACTGACTTATGTGCATTAACCTTGTATCCCGCTACTTTGCTAAATTTGTTTATTAGCTCTAGTAGGTGTATCGTTGATTTCTCAGGGTTTTCTAGATATAAGATCATATCATCTGCAAACAATGACAGTTTTACTTCTTCTTTTCCAATTTGGATGCCTTTTATTTCTTTGTCTTGCCGGATTGCCCTGGCTAGCACTTCCAGCACAATGTTGAATAACAGTGGTGACAGCGGGCATCCTTGTCTTGTTCCTGATCTTAGAGGGAAGGCTTTCAGTCTCTCACCATTGAGTACTATGCTGGCTGTGGGTTTTTCATATATGCTCTTTATCATGTTGAGGAAGTTTCCTTCAATTCCTACCTTTTGAAGTGTTTTTATCAAAAAGGGATGTTGGATTTTGTCAAATGCTTTTTCAGCATCTATTGAGATGATCAATTGATTTTTCCTTTTTGACTTGTTAATGTGTTGTAATACATTGATTGATTTTCTTATGTTGAACCATCCTTGCATGCCTGGAATAAACCCCACTTGGTCATGGTGTATGATTTTTTTAATGTGTCTTTGGATTCGATTTGCAAGTATTTTGTTGAGGATTTTTGCATCTATATTCATTAGGGAGATTGGCCGGTAGTTTTCCTTTTTTGTAGCAGCTTTGCCTGGTTTTGGTATTAGATTGATGTTAGCTTCATAAAATGAGTTAGGTAGTGTTCCATTTTCTTCAATGTTTTGAAAGAGTTTGAGTAAGATTGGTGTCAGTTCTTTCTGGAAAGTTTGGTAGAATTCCCCTGTGAAGCCATCTGGCCCTGGGCATTTATTTGTGGGAAGATTTTTGATGACTGATTGGATCTCTTTGCTTGTGATGGGTTGGTTGAGGTCTTCTATTTCTTCTCTGGTCAGTCTAGGTTGTTCATATGTTTCCAGGAAATTGTCCATTTCCTCTACATTATCCAGTTTGTTGCCATACAGTTGTTCATAGTATCCACTTATAATTTTTTTAATTTCTTCAGGATCTGCAGTTATGTCACCTTTTTCATTCATTATTTTGTTTATATGGGTCTTCTCTGTTTTTGATTTTGTCAGTCTAGCTAGGGGCTTGTCAATCTTGTTGATCTTCTCAAAGAATCAACTTTTGGTGATATTTATCCTCTCTATTGTTTTTTTGTTCTCTATGTCATTTATTTCTGCTTTAATCCTTGTTATTTCTTTTCTTCTACTTGGTTTAGGATTGGTTTGCTGTTCATTTTCTAGCTTCTTCAGTTGATCCATTAGTTCTTTGATTTTGGCTCTTTCTTCCTTTTTAATATATGTGTTTAGTGCTATAAATTTCCCCCTTAGCACTGCTTTTGCTGCATCCCATAGGTTTTGGTATGTTGTGTTCTCATTTTCATTCGTCTCTATATATTTAGCAATTTCTCTTGCTATTTCTTCTTTAACCCACTGATTGTTTAGGAGTGTGTTGTTTAACCTCCAGGTATTTGTGAATTTTCTAAGTCTCTGATGGTTATTGCCTTCTAATTGTATTCCATTGTGGTCAGAGAATGTGCTTTGAATAATTTCAATCTTTTTAAATTTATTGAGGCTTGTTTTATGTCCCAGAATATGATCTATTCTGGAGAAAGTTCCGTGAGCACTAGAAAAGTATGTGTATCCTGGTGATTTGGGATGTAATGTCCTGTATATGTCTGTTAAATCTAATTCATTTATCAGATTGTTTAGGTTTTCAATTTCCTTATTGGTCTTCTGTCTGGTTGATCTATCTATAGGAGAGAGTGATGTGTTGAAGTCTCCCACAATTATTGTGGAAACATCAATTGCTTCCTTTAGCTTTGCCAGTGTTTCTCTCATGTATTTTGTGGCACCTTGGTTGGGTGCATAGACATTTACGATTGTTATTTCTTCTTGCTGAATTGCCCCTTTTATTAGTACGTAGTGGCCTTCTTTGTCTCTCAAAACATCCCTGCATTTGAAGTCTATTTTATCTGAGATTAATATTGCTACACCTGCTTTCTTTTGGCTGTAGCTTGCATGAAATATTTTTTTCCATCCTTTCACTTTCAGTTTCTTTGTGTCCCTGTGTCTAAGATGAGTCTCTTGTATGCAACATATTGATGGTTCATTTTTTTTGATCCATTCTGCGAATCTATATCTTTTAATTGGGGAGTTTAATCCATTTACATTCAACGTTATAACTGTCAAGGCATTTCTTGAATCAGCCATCTTATCCTTTCGTTTATGTTTGTCATTTTTCCCCTCTGTCTATTAATATCCTTTATTGTACCCATACCGAATCTCTTTAGTACTGAACCTTTCTCCAAGTCTCTCTGTCCTTTCTTTGTTTCTCTGTCTGTAGGGCTCCCTTCAGTATCTCCAGTAGGGCAGGTCTCTTGTTAGCAAATTCTCTCAGCATTTGTTTGTCTGTGAAAAATTTAAGCTCTCCCTCAAATTTGAAGGAGAGCTTTGCTGGATAAAGTATTCTTGGCTGGAAATTTTTCTCACTCAGAATTTTAAATATATCGTGCCACTGCTTTCTTGCCTCCATGGTGGCTGCTGAGTAGTCACTACTTAGTCTTATGCTGTTTCCTTTGTATGTGGTGAATTGCTTTTCTCTTGCTGCTTTCAGAACTTGCTCCTTCTCTTCTGTGTTTGATAGTGTGATCAGTATATGTCTCGGAGTGGGTTTATTTGGATTTATTCTATTTGGAGTTCGCTGAGCATTTATGATTTGTGTATTTATGTTGTTTAGAAGATTTGGGAAGTTTTCCCCAACAATTTCTTTGAATACTCTTCCTAGACCTTTACCCTTTTCTTCCCCTTCTGGGACACCAATGAGTCTTATATTTGGACGTTTCATATTATCTATCATATCCCTGAGGTCCATTTCGATTTTTTCAATTTTTTTCCCCATTCTTTCTTTTATGCTTTCATTTTCCATTCTGTCATCTTCCAGGTCACTGATTCGTTGTTCAACTTCCTCTAGTCTTGTACTATGAGTGTCCAGAATGTTTTTAATTTGGTCAACAGTTTCTTTAATTTCCATAAGATCATCCATTTTTTTATTTAGTCTTGCAATGTCTTCTTTATGCTCTTCTAGGGTCTTCTTGATTTCCTTTATCTCCCGTACTATGGTCTCATTGTTCATCTTCAGTTCTTTGAGTAGCTGCTCCACTTGCTGTGTCTCTTCTGGTCTTTTGATTTGGGTGCTTGGGCTTGGGTTATCCATATCGTCTGGTTTTTTCATATGCTTTATAATTTTCTGTTGTTTTTGGCCTCGTGGCATTTGCTGAACTTGATAGGGTTTTTTTAGGATTTGTAGACCAATTGAAGTCCTTATCTCTAATTTATCAGATCTACAGCTTCGTGGAGTACACTTTCTCTAACTAACCAGCAGGTGGCGTCCACGAGCCACCTGTTCTCCACAAGCCAGTTCTCCCCTGCTTAGCCTTTTTGGTGAGTGGGGGAGTGAGTCTTGTGGGGTCCAATTGGTGTACCGAGCTTGCGTGTGTAGTTGGTGTTGCCTGCCCTGTATATGGGGCGTGTTTCTGGGCAGTCAGGGAGAGGGGGGTGGCTCTAACAATCAAATCTCCCTGGTGATCCTAGATTTTTAAAGCTGCTGCAATAGTCTAATCCTTCAGTTCAGTCCTGCCACAGTTTGTCTCTGCCACTGACCCACAAGTCCTTGGTATTGGCGTATGGCTCCTGAGACTTGCAAGTGGGCCCCTCTTCCAGGCCGTGCACCCCGGGTCCTCTGTTGAGGGATGACTGTGCTATGTCACAGGTGAGTGCCGTCCCCCCAGGGCAGTTCTGGGCTGCTGGGCTGTGTAGGGAGGCTCCAAGTCTGCTCAAATGGTGGCTGAATTGGGCTTTGTTAATTCACACTGCTCTACCTTCCCAACTCTGGGACAATCAGCTGAGGTTGCAGGGAAGGCTAATGTCCACGCCCAGTTTTGTGGTGTGTGCCTGTTATTTGAAGCACTTCCGTCACACTGGGTTGTCTGGGGCAGTTCTGGGCTATGGGGCTGGCGATGGGCAGGAGTGTTTCCTGTCCACCAGGATGATGGCTGTGAGCGGACACCCCCCTTTTCTTGGGAAGTTGTGGTGTTTAGTGAATTTTCTCAGCCACTGGATTATTGTGTTTTGTCTCAGAGCTCTTCTAGTTCTGCTCTTGACTTGACCTGCCGAAATAGCAAGTCTTTGAAGCTTTCTGTATTGGGCTTCTTAGAGTAATTGTTTTAGAAAAAGAAAAAAGGATTAAAAAAAAAAAAAAAAACAGGCCCTCCTCAGAGATCTAATGGGTTATTGAAATGCTAAGAGACAAAGCAACCAGGGCCATTAAGGAAAGGTCCACAGGGCAGAGAGATCAGCTTTTCTTCGGGATTTGCATATGCGCCTCAGGGCCCTTCCCCTTTCTATGTTCACCAGAACTCCAAAATCCTCCGCTTTTATTTTGGAGTTTTTCGTGTTGTTTTTTTTCTATGCCTGTCTCCTCTCTGCTGGGCTGGCTGCTCTCGGATTCTCTGGTGTCTGGTCTCAGTCTATCTATGGTTGGAGTTTGAATCAGTAGAATGAGTTTCCGATAAGGGCAGCCACTGCAGTTCTCCCTTCTCCTTCCCGGAGCTGACAGCCCCTCCTCCCCCGGGACTGAGCCTGGCAGGGAGGGGCGCGGGTCCCCTGGCCGCAAAAACTTACAGATTTCGCTGATCTCAGCAGTTCCACGTTTTCATGAGTGTTGTATGAAGTATGCCCAAAGTCAGATTGCTCTGTGGTGTCCAGTCCACGCAGTTCCTGGCTTTCTACCTACTTTCCTGGAGGAGTAACTAAAACATACAGCTCACCAGTCTGCCATCTTGCCCCGCCTCCCACTGAAACTTTATTTCGTTTCATTTCACATCCCCCTTTTGGTCAAGAAGATATTCTCATGGATTGACTTTTATAAAGGGGGTTTATTTGGTTTCAAAATCACGGTCTTAAGGCCATAAAGTGTCCAAGGTAAGGCACTGACAATAGGGTACCTTCACTGGAGAAAGGCCATTGGCGTCTGGAAAACCTCTGTTAGCTGGGAAGTCATGTGGCTGGCATCTGCTTGCTCCCAGGTTGCGTTTCAAAATGGTGTTCTCCAAAATGTTGCTCTTGGGGTGTTTTGTCCTCTCTTAGCTTCAGCTCCTCTTCAGAATGTCCCCCTCAGTTGCTCTGAGGTCCTTCTGTCTGTGAATTCCTTTATACGATTCCGGTGATCCAATTAATACCCACCCTGAATGGGTGGGGTAACATCTCCATGGAAATTATCCAATCAAACATTTCATTCACAGTTGATTGAGTCAAGTCTCCATGGAAACACTCAATCAAAGGATTACAATCTAATCAACACTTATACATCTGCCCTTATAAGATTGCATTAAAGAATATGGCTATTTCTGGGGGACATTGTTCTAGTTTGCTAATGCTGCCAGAATGCAAAACACCAGAGATGGATTGGCTTTTATAAAAGGGGGTTTATTTGGTTACACAGTTACAGTCTTAAGGCCATAAAGTGTTCATGGTAACACATCAGCAATCGGGTACCTTCACTAGAAGATGGCCAATGGTGTCCAGAAAACCTCTGTTAGCTGGGAAGGCACGAGGCTGGCGTTTGCTCCAGAGTTCTGGTTTCAAAATGGCTTTCTCCCAGGACATTCCTCTCTAGGCTGCAGTTCCTCAAAAATGTCACTCTTAGTTGCACTTGGGATATTTGTTCTCTCAACTTCTCCGGAGCAAGAGTCTGTTTTCAATGGCCTTCTTCAAACTGTCTCTCATCTGCAGCTCCTGTGCTTTCTTCAAAGTGTCCCTCTTGGCTGTAGCTCCTCTTCAAAATGTCACTCACAGCTGCACTGAGTTCCCTCTGTCCATCAGCTCATTTATATGGCTCCACTGATCAAGGCCCACCCAGTGGGCGGGCCAACACTCCATGGAAATTATCCAATTAGAGTCATCACCCACAGTTGGGTGGGGTGTATCTCCACAGAAACACTCAAAGAATTACAATCTAATCAACACTGATACGTCTGCCCACACAAGATTACATCAAAGATAATGGCGTTTGGGGGGACATAATACATTCAAACTGTCACAGACATAATATATTCAAACCAGCACAATATCATATCACTACCTTCTCGCCTCCATGGTTTCTGCTGAGAAATCTGCACTAAGTCTTATTGAGCTTCCCTTGTATATTATGGATGACTTTTCTCTTGCTGCTTTCAGAATTCTCTCTTTGTCTTTGACATTTGACAATCTGATTAGTGTCTTGGAGTAGGTTTATTAGGTTCAATTTTGTTTGGGGTATGCTGCACTCCTTGGACCTGTAATCTTATGTCTTTCATAAGATTTGGGAAGTTTTCATTGATTATTTCCTCTATTACTCTTTATGCCCCTGTTCCCTTCTCTTCTTCTGGGACAACTATAACACGTGTATTTGTGTGCTTCATGTTGTCATTCAGTTCCCTGAAACCCGGCTCATATTTTTCCATTCTTTTCCCTGTTTTTTTGTGTGTAGGACAAAAAAAAAAAGACGTCCTGTCCTTTAATTCATTGATCCTTTCTTCTGCCTCACCAAATCTGCTGTTAAATGTCTCCATTGTGTTTATCTCTTCTGTTGTGCCTTTCGTTCCCATAACTTCTACCATTTGTTTCTTCAAGCTTACAAATTCTTTCTTATGGTCACCCAGTGTCTTCTTTTTATCCTTCATGTCTTCTGTTACATTTTCCTTCAACTCAATTTGATTTAGAAGATTTGTTTGAACATCTTTTATTGTTTCAATTCTTGAATCTCAGTTTGGGTATCAGTTTGTTCCTTTGGACCATATCTTTGTGTTTCCTGGTGTGGTTTGTGATTTTTTGCTGTCCAGGAGTCTGATTTCCTTGATTAGTTTATTCTGGAGGTTGTTTTCTCTCTTTTGCCTTGAGTTTTATTGTTGGTTTTCTTTGATCTCTGTATTTCTTTGTTTCTGTGCCAGTTTGAATGTATTATGTCCCCCAAAATGCCATTATCTTAGATGTAATCTTGTGTGGGCAGACCTATCAGTGTTCATTAGATTGTAATTCTGTGAGTGTTTCCATGGAGATGCGCCCCACCCAACTGTGGGTGATGACTCGGATTGGATAATTTCCACAGAAGTGTTACCCCACCCATTCACGGTGGGTCTAAATTAAATCACTGGAGCCATATAAATGAGCTGACAAGCAGAAGGAACTCAGTGCAGCTAAGAGTGACATATTGAAGAGGAGCTGCAGCCAAGAGGGACATTTTGAAGAATGCACAGAAGCTGAGAGAGTAGCTGCAGATGAGAGACAGTTTGAAGACAGCCATTGAAAGCAGACTCTTGCTCTGGAGAAGCTAAGAGAGGACAAACACCCCAAAGCAATTAAGAGTGACGTTTTTGAGGAACTGCAGCCTAGAGTGGAACATCCTGGGAAAAAGCCATTTTGAAACCAGAACTCTGGAGCAGACGCCAGCCACAGGCCTTCCCAGCTAACAGAGGTTTTCCGGACACTGTGGCCATCCTCCAGTGAAGGTACCCGATTGCTAATGTGTTGCCTTGGACACTTTATGGCCTTAAGACTGTAACTGTGTAACCAAATAAACCCCTTTTATAAAAGCCAGTCCATCTATGGTGTTTTGCATTCTGGCAACATTAGCAAACCAGAACAGTTTCTCTCACTGCCCAGTTGTCAGATTGGCTCTGCCCCCATTTTCCCCAAAATCAGGCTCCCACTGTGGCCTGCCACAGGGATGGGTGGTAGGCACTGGGCACCGCAGCAAGTTTACTGTGTATGGTAATATAGATCTGCTGGCTTCCACTGGTGCTGTGTTTTCTGATGGCCAGGAAGACCTGGGTTTGTTTTAGAGCCCTGCTTTAACAGTTGGGTTGTCCATATTTTTTCAACCAGAACAGGGCTGGGTTTCTATGCAGGGTATGTAGACCAGTTCCTGTGGTCTTAATAAAGGGTCTGGAGCATCTTTTTTAAAGTATTTCTCTTCCCTTGCACTTTCTGGAATGTCCCGCAGATGGTGCTATTTGATAGCTTACTCATCCTCAGAGGCTGCTTTGCCACCGAGCTCAGGCTGCATCTACACAGATGAGGTGAAACTGTGGGATTCCTATGCCCTCACTTTGCCAGCTAAAATCTGGCTCAATGTGGGGCTACACCTGTGGCAGAGTACTCCGTCAGCTGACCCAGTACTCCAGCCATCCCAAAGGCAAGGAAATGGCCACTGGCTGCTGCTTCCCTCAAGGGTAGGGGAAGGGTTTTCATACCCAGGGATGGAAATGCAGTTTCTGTCCTTGTTTTCTCAATGTCTTTGTCACTCACTGACCTGGACTTGAAATGTCCTCCCCTGTCCCCTAGGTCTTCAAACAGTGGGGGTATGTCTCACTACTGTGAGAGATTTTTAAATCTGTGTCCCTGGTGGGAGGGATCCTGTCTGCTGATCTCATGCCTTTCCCACACAGAGACTGAGTGAGGGGGGAGGAGAGAGGATCATCTGGTCTGGGACGGAATATTCCTACCTGATATTTCTTCTCTTTTTTCAAGTCAGCATCTACAGGGTCCTTCTTCCAGTCTATATCCTCCTCCAGAGTTTCAAACAATTCAGAATTGTCCTTTTTTTCGTTATCTCTCTGGAAAGGAGTTTTCAGTAGCTGTTTATGTTGCCATATTGATGATGTCACCTCCCATTACTAGATCTTGAAGATGTTTCCATATATTATCTTCTGGGAGTTTTATGGTACTGTCTCTTATATTGAGGTCTTTGATCCACTTTGAGTTAATTTTTTTATAGGATGTGAGGTTGGGGTCCTCTTTCATTCTTTTGGATATGGATATCCAGTTCTCCTCGCCCCAGTTATGTCCCAGTTCAGTGGTTTTGGGGGCCTTATCAAAGGTCAGCCGACTGTAGATCTATCTCCGAATTCTCAATTTGATTCCTTTGATCAGTATGTCTCTCTTTGTGCCAGTACCGTGCTGTTTTGACCATTGTGGCTTTAGAGTAGGCTTTAAAGTAGGAAGTGTAAGTTCTCCCATTTCGTTCTTTTTTATTATGTTTTTGGCAATTCAAGGCCTCTTAGCCTTCCAAATAAATTTGATAACTAGCTTTTCCAAGTCTGCAAATTAGGTTGTTGCAATTTTGATTGGAATTGCATTGAATCTTTAGATCACTTTGGGTAGAATTGACATCTTAATGATGTTTATAGCTTTCCTATCCATGAACACAGAATGTCTTTCCACCTATTTAGTTTTTCTTTGATTTCTTTTAGTAACTTTTTTTTTTTTTTTGTAAAGAGGTAAAAAATGCCTTTTCATGTTTGACATCGTTGTGTACATAGTAGTAAAGTTTTGTAATTTTCTGTTTAGAGGTCTTTTACATCCTTTGTTAAGTTTATTCCTAGGTACTTAATTTTTTTAGTTGCTATTGTGAATGGAATTTTTTGCTTGATTGCCTCTTCAGTTAGGTCATTACTAGTGTATAGGAACATTACTGACTTTCACACGTTAATCTTATATCCCACTACTTTGCTGAATTTGTTTATTAGCTCAAGTAGCTTTGTCATTGATTTCTCAGGATTTTCCAAATAATAAGATCTTATCATCTGCAAATAATGACAGTTTTACTTCTTCCTTTCCAATTTGGATGCCTTTTATTTCTATGTCTTGCCAAATTGCTCTGGCTAGAACTTCTAGCACAATATTAAATAATAGTAGTGACAGTGGGTATCTCTTTCCCAATCTTAGGGGAAACACCTAAAGTCTCTCACTGTTGACTGCTATGCTGACTGTGGGTTTTTCATATATGACCTTTATCATATTGAGGAAATTTCCTTCAATTCCTACCTTTTGAAGTTTTTTTAACAAAAATAAAAAGATGCTAAATTTTGTCGAATCTTTTTTCAGCATCTATCAAGATGATCATTTGATTTTTCCCTTTTGATTTGTTAATATGTTGCATTATATTGATTGATTTTCTTATGTTGAACCACCCTTGCATACCTAGAATGAACCCCATTGGTCATGGTGTATAATTCTTTTAATGTGCCTTTAAATACGATTTGAAAGTATTTTGTTGAGATTTTTTGTATCTGTATTCATTAAGGAGATTGGCCTGTAGTTTTCCTTTCTTGTGGTATCTTTATCTGGTTTTGGTTATTAGAGTGATATTAGCTTCATAAAATGAATTAGGTAGTGTTCCTTTTTCTTCAGTTTCTTAAAAGAGTTTGAGCAGGAATGGTGTCAGTTCTTTTAGGAAATTTTGGTAAAATTTCCCTGCAAAGCCATCTGGCCCTGGGCTTTTATTTGTGGAAGCTTTTGATGACTGATTGGATCTTTTACCTATGATTGGTTTGTTGGGGTCTTCTGTTTCTTCCTGGGTCAGTCTAGGCTATTCATTAGTTTCCAGGAAATTGTCCATTTCCTCTAACTTGTCTGGTTTATTGGTGTACAGTTGTTTGTAGTATCCTCTTATGATTTTTAAAATTTCTTCAGGATCCATAGTTGACCCCACTCTCATTTCTGATTTTGTTTATTTGGGTCCTCTCTTTTTTACTTTGTGAGTCTAGCTAAGGGTTTGCCAATCTTGTTGATCTTCTCAAAGAACCAACTTTTGGTTTTATTTATTCTCTCCATAGTTTTTTGTTGTTCTCTAGATCATTTATTTCTGCTTTAATCTTTGTAATTTCTTCTACTTGCTTTAGTATTAGTTTGCTGATCATTCGCTAACTTCTTCAGCTGTTTAGTTAGACCTTTGGTTTTAGCTCTTTCTTCTTTTTTAATGTATGCATTTAGAGCTATAAATTTCCTTCTCAGCACTGCCTTTGCTGCATCCCATAAGTTGAGTTCTCATTTTCATACATATCTAGATATTTACCAATTTGTCTTGCAATTTCTTCTTTGACCCACTAATTGTTTAGTAGTGTGTTGTTTACCCTCCATATATTTGTGAAAGCTCTGGTTCTTTGGTGGTTATTGATTTCTAGTTATAGTCCATTATGGTCAGAAAATGTGCTTTGAATAATTGTGGTCTTGTTAAATTTATTGAGAGAGTTGTTTTGTGCCCTAGCATATGATCTATCCTGGAGAATGTTCCATGAGTACTAGAGTATGTAAATTCTGATAACTTGGAATGTTAACGATCTATATATGTCTGTTAAGTCTGATTCATTTATCAAGTTGTTTAGATTCTCAATTTCCTTATTGGTCCTCTGTCTAATTGTTCTATCTATAGAAGACAGTGGTGTATTGAAGTCTCCCACTATTATTGTAGAAACATCTATTACTTCCTTCAGTTTTGCCAGTGTTTGTCTCGTGTACTTTGAATCTCCTTGATGGGTGAATTAACATTTATGATTGTTATTTCTTTTTGGTGAATTGTCCCTTTTATTAGTATATAGTGTCCTTTGTTGTCTCTTATGACATCTTTGCACTTAATATCTATTTTGTCTAATACTGACAAAATCAGACAAAACATTGACAGCAAGAGAAATGGCAGACAGTAGCTTAACAGCAAGGTCCAAGAAAGAACTAGGGCTAACAAAACTATTTTTGCCTATTATAATTGAGGACTTCCATAATGCTGAGCCTTATTCATGAAGAAAATATCTAATTATGCCCAATCACTGGCATAAAACCAGAAAGATCAAACATGCCAAGTGTTTTAGTTTCCTAGGCTGTTCATAGCAAATACAATGAAATGGTTCTGCTTAAACAATGGGAATTAATTAGTTTCTGGTTTGAGGCTGGGAAAATGTCAAAATCAGGGCATCATTAAGGCAGTGCCTTCTTCCCAAAGACTTGGGCTGCCTGTGATCCATGGCTCCAGTACCACATGGCAAGGCACAAGTGTCTCCTGGTCTCTTTTCCTCTGGATTCCATTTCAGCTTCTTGCTTCTGTGGCCTTCTCTCTGTCCCTCTCTCTTTCTCTCTGTGTCTGAATTTCATTGTTTAAAGGCCACAAGTAATAGGATTAAGACCTATCCCAAATGAAGTGGGTCATACCTTAACTGAAGTAGCCTCATCACAGAGTCCTATTTACAATGGGTTTACACCCACAGGAATGGACTAGATTTAAGAACCTGGTTTCTGGGGTATATATGACTTCAAACCACCATGCCAAGTTAGAGAGTTCTGTTTACTTTGGTTTAATTGTAAGAAACTCTTTGGGGAGTGATAGTCTTATATTCATATGGCTGGAAGCACCAGAATTTCTTTTGCGTTTATTGAACATCTTAATGTGGAGCTCACATATTCCAAATTTTTTCTACTCTGATTCAAGAGAGTGGAATTTTATTTGCTGGCATATGGGACTCAATAGAATTCTGCTTTCGTGAGGTCTGGGCTTCAAGAAATGTCCACAAAGAAGTTAACAGGTGGGAAAAGGAGATCAAGGACATGGGAGAGTATACAAATTGGTGAATTTAGGTGTGCATCATGTTGGTGTGTCACATTTCCTTTATGTATATGACAGTATACAATTTTGTAGTCCACTGTTGCTGTGTTTCAGGGTTTCACATATGTGGCTCCATCTGTACTTGAAAGTGTGAAAGAAAAGTTTTCCTTTGAACCAAAAATCCGATCACCTCGAAGATTGATTGGCAGCCCACGAACACCTGTCAGGTATTTTAGACTTTGTTATTCTCAGTGTCTTTTTTTTTTTTTAAACCTAGAAGAACATTGCTTACAAAATTTATGCCATGCTATATAAATGAAATTTCTATCATATTGTCTTTGGTTGTCATAAGTATAGCATCTATACTTTCTTATGTTTCAAGTGACTAGTGTGTGACTAATCTATGACAATACATTATCTAGTTAACCTTCCCTCCTGAAAGTAAGCTGCTACACTGGCAAATGTCCCCTTCATCCATTCATTCAACATTTATTGTGCTGGATGCTGGGGACACATATGATTAACACAGGGATTGTCCCTGCCCTGATGAGGCTTACAATTAAGTGGAAGAGATTCACAGTAAACAAAGAATTACACACCAAAAGCATGTATTTACAAGTAGTGCCAAGTGCTATATGAAAGAAAATAAAAAGTATAGTAATAGAGAACAGAGAATAACAAGGGGCTCTTATTTATGGTGGTCAGAGAGAGGCCTCCATGGTGAGGTATGTTTAGGAATGGAGAGAGAGCCAGCCATACAAAAAAAATAGGAGGGGCAAGACTGTTTAAAGCCAGAAGAACAGCAAGTGCAGAAGCCCTGAGGGAGGAAAAACTTGGCCTTTTCTTGGAAACGAAAGGGTGGTCCACATTCATGGAGTATGGTGAGTAAAGCAGAGAGTGGCACAAGCTTGGAAAAGTATTTTATTTTAAATGCAGTGGGAAGCCATTTTAAGTGAGAGAATAAAATAATTGTATTGTTTAAGATATTTTTGAGGGTTTTAGTGGGGCAAGTATAGAGGTAAAGAGACTAGTTAGAAAACTAGCATTTATTCTAAGGAAGAGATAGCTCAACTTTTGCCTTTGTGTTAATCTATAAGAAAATGAGATTAAATGAAAATAACTGTCATATTATCCTACTCCCTTTAAATGTGAAGGAAATATTTTTGTCGAGGTGATCCTTGAGACAGATGAATGATAGCTCTTCCTTGTCTTAAAGCCCGGTCAAATTTTCTCCGGGGGATTTCTGGGGAAGAGGTGCTTCAGCCAGCACAACAAATCCTCAAACGCCTGTGGAGTACCCAATGGAAACAAGTGGAATAGAGCAGATGGATGTGACAGTGAGTGGGGAAGCATCAGCACCACTTCCAATACGACAGCCGAACTCTGGGCCATACAAAAAACAAGCTTTTCCCATGATCTCCAAACGGCCAGAGCACCTGCGTATGAATCTATGACAGAGCAGTGCTTTTAATGAATTTAAGGCCAAAAAAAAAAAAAAAAAAAGGGAGGGGGGAATGTGTGAGCATCCTGGCATCCTGCAAGGTGAAATAAGAAGACTCAAAATGACAGTCTGAAAGAGTCAATGTTGTTACATAGAACATTTTGGACAGAAGGAAAAATACACATGGATTTTTAAAAATCAATCAATGGTGCAAAAAAAAAAAAAAAACTTAAGCAAAATAGTATTGCAGAACTCTTAGGCACATCGATTAATCGATTCCTGGCGACATCTTCTCCACCTTATCAAGGATTTTCATGTTGATGGCTCAAAACTGACAGTATTAAGGATAGAATGTTGCTTCTGAATCACTGTTGAGTTCCGATTGTGTTGAAAAAGGGTTCTCCTTTCACTAGACAAAGAAACTGCCTGTAATACTTGCTACTAAGGACAAATTAGCATGCAAGCTTGGTCAAACTTTCCAGCAACATGGAATCAAAGACAAAAGAAACTTATCAATTGATGTTTTATGTGCAAACAACCTGAATCTTTTTTTATATAAATATATATTTTTCAAATAGATTTTTGATTCAGCTCATTATGGAAAACATCCCAAACTTTAAAATGCAAAATTATTGGTTGGTGTGAAGAAAGTCAGACAACTTCTGTTTCTTCTCTTGGTCCAAATAATAAAATGCAAATGAATCATTGTTAACCACAGCTGTGGCTCGTTTGAGGGATTGGGGTGGACCTGGGGTTTATTTTTAGTAACCCAGCTGCAATACCTGTCTAATACTAGGGAAAAAAAATCTATTTAATCATTTCTGCTTGCAGTACTGCTATGTGCTAAGCTTAACTGGAAGCCTTGGAATGGGCATAAGCTGTATGTCCTACATTTCATCCTTGTCCTGGGCCTGCATTGCACTGGAAAAAAATCACCACCTTTTCTTATACCAGTATTTGTTCAAGACACCAAATGTGTTCAGTCCATGGCTGAAGAAGGACTGAAGAGAGTCAGGATAAAATGCGAACTGAGGGCGGCAAGGGAGGAAGGATAAGGATATCCAGGGGAAGAGGGTGTTGCCATGGTCTACTCTCTGTGTCTAATTCTCTTTTCAGCAAATTGGAAAGGTTTTAAATTTTTTTTTTTCTGTTTTTGCTGTTTACCTTCATTACAGTTTTTTTCCTCAATAGTTTTAAAAAGGGAAAAAAGCTCTAATTTTTTCTTCTATATTGAGGTTACATTTTTTGTTTGTAAATATATTTGATTGCCTTTTGATGAATGTCTTCCACAGTGAATAAGAAAACCTAGTGGCTTAATTTAGGAACCATGTTACCAAGACACTATGTTTTTGAAATTGTAAAAAAAATCTACATAAGTGATTTACAGATACAAAGAATAAAAATAAAGGTAACTTTACCTTTCTTAAATACTTCCTGCCTTAAAGAGAGCATTTCCATGACTTAAGCTGGTGAAAGGTTTAATATCTGCGGAGCTTTATAAAAATACATTTCAATGCATACTGGTATAATAGATGATCATGCAGTAGCAGTAGAGACCACCTTTTTGTTTATCTTTTATAATGTCTTCAGTCTAAGTGTGCAAAGTCAATTTGTAATATTTTGCAACCCTGGAATTTTTTTTTTTAATAGATGCTGCTTGCTATGTTCTCCAAACCTTTTTGAGCCATAGGATCCAAGCCATAAAATCTGTTATGCATGTTGAATTTAGTCAGAAAAGAGCAAAGCTTTGCTTATTTAAATTGCAATTCAAATGAGATGAAGTGAAATCCTATCACAGTAAGCAAAAACAGAACCATGAAAAATGATTGGAAATACACCTTTTCAATTGTGGCAATAAATCAAAGAAGTGATAACAATTTATCTTCAGACAGAAAGCTTTTTCTTTTTTTAACAACCCCTCAAGGCCTCCACCCCTCTTACTGCAGCAGCCTATGGAGATCTTGGTAACTGTAGCTAGTAAATTAGAAGCTACAATGATGATTAAGGGCAGAAATTGTACTTAAAATATAGCTCTTTGTTCCCTGTCATTTTGTGATGTTGAAAAAAAAAATCAGAACCCAGGATGCTATTGTGGTGTGTATGGACTTTATTTCAGACTGTAAATGGCTTGTGCTATTCGAATACTTGTTTTAAGTATGGCTACTAACTGTAGATTTGACTGCCTGACCAAATTCCAATGATACTTGTACACCAGAATATTCCTCCTCAATCCTATTTGCTAGTAACATTTGCACTGTGGTAGGCTGGCTATAACCACTCCATAATTAAAACATTTTCATATTAGTACTACCAGCAATAGTGGCAAACCCTGCAATTTTTCTGGGAAAAAAAAACAAAAAAGCATTAGTTGCACACCTACAATCCACACAGATACATAGTTTTTCTGACTTAACATTCATTAAGTGAAATTAATTTCTTGTTTGGCAAGTTTATTGAGAAATTGTGTTTTATAAATGGATATCCCTGCTATGACTGTGAAAACATGTCGAGTGCCACATTGGTGTCACAGACAGAAAGCACACACCTATGCAATATGGCTTACCCTATATTTATTTGTAAAAATCCAAGCATAGTTTAAAATACATGATGTCAATATTACTAGTCTTGAGTTTCTAGGAAGGTTCTTTATGATTATTCCAGGTAAGTGTATAAAAGAACTTAAGTGCTTTTCTTTCATTGCTTGAATTATTTTCTTTGAAATCAGCTATTACAGGATATTTTTTTATTTTATACATGCTGTTTTCTAATTAAAATATAATCACTGAAAACTGAAGTTAACTAATTTGATTTTATAAGATTTGTAGCATTACAGAATTAAAATGGGATATATAAATCAGCTGCGATTAACAGTGTATAGTGTTAATTAGTGAACTTGAACCAGATTTGTAGAAAAATTATGTTATTTCTTTTCCACCTTTTTGGTCTTAACTAATTTGAATTATTCAAAAAGGATTTTCCCATACTATATTTTGAGATAGAAGGTAATTTATTTGGCAGGAAGGATGCATGTATGATATTTCATAAATTCAGTTCTTTACTATAGATAATACATGGGTATAAACAAGATACTTAGTATTGATGTACTAGGCCTTAGAAGTTACTAATATAAGACCTAATTATTTTGGGTATCCAGCTAGCCACATGGTTTGTGGCTTACAGGACTAGATGTAAGATTATTCCCATGAGACATGTTGAATTTATGAAGAATGGATTTTAAGGCTTTGAAGATGGCTAATTTCTCAACTAAAAACACCAATGACCAAACATCTACCTTTTCCCATAGGAGTAGACACTAGCAGGCCAGACAAAATGATCTTAAAAGTATTTGATTGTCACATATGACTTGTGGTCTGTTGCCAATTAATACAGTACTTGTCTTGTATGATTCTTAACACTACAGCACAAGTATTATCAGTGGATTATCTGGAATAACATCTGAAAAATGGGTTCATCTCTGTTTGTGTTTGCTCTTTAAAACGATTATTTTTCTCCTATCCCAAGTTGGCTTTGCATCTATTAGAGTAAATAAATTCTTCCAGCTGCCTTATTAGGAGTATTATGAGGGTAACACCTTTTCTGCTTTTCATCTTGTATTTGGTTTACTGTATTAAGATATTTGATTTCAGATTGAATGAATGTAAATAGAAATTAAATGCAAATTTGAATGAACATGAAACAGAAGTGATTTTTTTTTTAATCATCCTAAGATAGGAAGAAATAACTGTATACACGTCAGGTGCACAAATGGTTTATATAATTGTTTTTCATTAACATGCAAGATGTGTCCAAGTTCTCATATTTAATAAACTATTTATGTGTGTGAGGAGTGATGGTTGTAAAACTGTTTCTGCTAAGAAACTGAATATATTAAAATATATAGCACATTTTAGTATTGATTACATATATCAGAGGTTAATCTGTGATTCTCAAATTATGTCACATAGTAGACTTGAATTAGTTGCTTAAAAAAAAAAGTTTGTGTTAAGTTTTGTGAAACCTAGTTTTCCATAAAAACACTAAGACTTCTGCCAACAGTCAGCAGTGTGTTCAGCTATATTTGTCAACTACCTTTCATTATTTAATGTGTATGCACAAAATAGCGTATGCACAATCTGTCAATATATCTAGTATGGTGTTTTGCATAATCTGTATAAACCACTTCTTATCTATGAAGTACTATACCACATTTGCCAAGATGATTTCCCTCTAGTTCTCAAACTGACTTTACCTTTCTATAAAATATAGTAGTATCTCTTAATGCCAGTAAAACAATCTTACCTTTCAGTTGGCATGGACTGAATTCACAGAATAAATGGGGTTTTTAATCCATATCCCCTTTTTTTGAGAGGATGGAATAGAAGGACTTAAGTAGAGAAGTGTATCCAGTTCATCAATGTCATTAGTGGGTACCATAGTTTTCCTATTACATTTCCCCCTTTTCAATTCATGTGTACTTTCTTATTTGTTAAAAAAAAAAAAACAAAAACCCCACTAGTTTTGTTGTTTAATCATATTAATAAACAAAGCTATCCAAACAGCCATAAATAAGATGCTGTTCTTGTGTTTTGAACTAGAGGTCAGTCAGTCAACACTTCTTTCACAGCCAAATTCTAATCCCAGATTGCCTTTCCACCCATTTCCTGCTGGAATACCCAAACAATACAACTGTTAGCTCCACCATAAAGAAGTCAGAAAGGTGATTTAAGGCCAGGTAAGTTTGTGTCAATATTTGCAATGGTTCTCAATGTGAGTAGAAACAGCTGTACTTAGAACTTCACAATATTTACCTGGAAAAAAAAATTACAGGCTTCCTAATGTTCTTTTGTCAGTTTGGGTGGCCATATGGGCATGAAAATGATTCCATCTGTAGTCAGGGGTCACTATCCCTATCAATCCATGTGCTAGCTTGGCTTTTGTCTTATCAACATTGCAAGTTTGTTGTATATCTCTATTTCCTATCTTCTCCTTCCCATTGTTTTCTTTGTGTACAAACTGACTGATAGACAGTAATAGAGAAAATAGGTAGAGATCTTGTACTATAAACTTAGATACTACCAGTGACAGCAGCTCTCTAGACTTCTGTTACAGATGTCAGATTCCTCCTCAGAGGTATAAAGGGAAGAGACAAAGTGCTTCATTTCCTTTTTCCACTACCTCGGACAAATCCCCAAAAGCAAACAAACCACACTATCCAAAGTTTATGGATGCTTCTGAGTGCAAGCTTTAATCTCCAAGTAATGATGAATCAAGCACAGTATTCCAAAACTTTTCTAGAGACTAGTTATAATGGGAATTCTCATCTAAGAGCCTAGTGAGTCATCTTGTTTGTTCAAACATTACTCAAATATTCAGTGAAGCCAGCTGTTTGTGATTCATGTTAATTACTCTGTTGGTTCAAAATAGTCTATGGCACTATATAAAAAGAAGATCATAAACATTAAAGCCAAAGGCAGAATGCATGTATGAGGTCCACAAACAAATTGAATTTAAATCATTTATTCTCACTGATTGTTGGTCATACTACAGAGAATACAATAATAAAATATACCCTCAGTAAATTAATCTTCACTTAGAAAATCTGATTGTTCACAGGTAAAATATAGCATTTAGAACTTTCATTTAAAAATACAAATTTTATGAAAATTTCAAGAATTTTTGAGAATGAGACTTATAAAAGTCAATGCTAAAAATTTTTACTTTGAGATAATGTGTATCTTAAAAGTATTATGAAAAATATTCTTTATTCTGAAAACAATATAGGAAAGAATACCTGAGTTCCTTTAAAACCACTAGTTCCAGCTATCCAGTTGCTGTTTTGGTAACAAGAAAAACACATTTACAATTTAACACTGCAATCACCTGTCATATAATTAGGATAGAATAAATGTTGTAGCATACATATTACATTGAACATCATTTATGTAATTTTTAAAACACAGGGTTCTTTCATTCATGTAATCTTTTGATAAACTGGACTACACACTTAAATCTTGTAATAATCTAAAACACTTGGAAACATTTTCTTCATTTCTAGACCTGAAAGTCCATTCTAATGCCTTTATCAGCAGGCACTGTAACCAAATGAAGTTAGTTTTTCATGGCCTTAATAGTTTATAGGACTTAATATATTTGAAGGTGTGATGAAGTGGCTCCATCTTTCCATTTGTTTATATGGTCTGAAATCACAATTCTGCACAGTGGACATGTTTTTTCTCTGTTAAACCATAAGATAATGCACTCTTCACAAAATATATGCTGCAAGGGAATTAAGAACCAGAGTTTACATTTGATAAACATTTTAAATTCATCAGATTACAGAGACTCATACTCTTTAATGGTGAAAGGGATTTGAGAGCACTAATACCCTATCCTGTTTTTGCAAACAAATAAAAAACAAAAAAACAGAGGAAGTATGACATTCAAGAACACAAAGAGTGGGGTCAGGGTAGAGCCAACACCCCTAGTGTTCTTTTGACTTTCTATAATTATTTAATAAAATACAAGCAATCCCTAGGTGATACCTTTAAGATAAAGAATGAGTTAGCAGCTTACTGAAATCTTTAAGAATAACTGCATAAAGTATAGGAAAAAATCTTACACAATTCAATAACAAAGTTGATATTATTTTAAGACTAGTATTGAATTACAAAAGTAGTCTTGTTTTCCAGTCACTTTGGTATCCAGTCTGCCAGTTGAATTATTTTTCCCTTTCATACAATTCTCTGCATAAAAATCATTAGAACATAAGGGACAAGAGATATAGCTAATCTATCAAACCCCTAATGACAAATAAGAAATTACTAACATGTACCCTGAGTGCTACCTTCCACTAAAAACTGTAGGTTTTTTTTTTTCTTACAACTAATATAAATGTGACTTTTGCAAGTCACAGAGAAGAAATATATTTAGATTGCTTAAAAATATAATTACCTGACAAATGAGAAGAATTGGTTTCTGAAATTCAGCTTGACATATTGAACAAATATCATCCACATCTGAACACTGTCTCTTGCTGGCAGGTACTCCATAACTCTATGAGATAAGTTATGTTCACCTATAAATTTCTTTCCTGTTCTTCAAATACATAGGTGATGCTATAGTTCTCAGATCTCCCTGGAACCAAGCATTTGAAAACTTTCCCAAAGGATACAAACATTTAAAGCTGGATTGACTGAGCCACATATGCAGAACCATATCTTAAAGGATCGCAAGAGGCAAAATCATTAAATAATAATACGTATTAGGATATTAGAAGATTGTTAGATTCACTGGACTCTTAAATGATGGCAGTGTTTCAAAATCAACACAACTCACTTAAGAGACTAAGCAATATGAAATACAATTAAATATTACAAAACCTATATTCTTATATTATCTGATCCAGTATTGCCAATTTGAGCCCCCCTATTACCTATGGCAGTGGTTCATAAAAGTCAATCCAGAGCTTACTGGCTGCTGTGGAAAACTTAGTTTAGAAATATAGATTTCTGTGCTGTATATTGGAGATTGATTCAATAAGTCTAGACATTCTGGGATGGGACCCAGGAGTCTTATTTTTTTTAAAAGCTCCCCAGCCAAGTTAAATGTGAAGGTTTGGGGACCACTAATCAGTGCCTGCCACTTACTCTAAAAATACGTTTAATGATCATCTCTTATTATTACAAAAGTCACAGCATTTAGTACTAAGAAACAAATGATAAAATTTTTTAAAGGAACTGTAATTGCAAAATGTCACTTGAGTAGAGAAAGTATTCCTGGACTGTCAAAACTAACCGACTCAACATAATGCATTCTTTGGCATTTTGGAGACTGCTTCCAGGTGATGACTCATTCTTATGTGATTGCAATTTCCCTGGTAAATTTAAGGAACAGGTATTTTATATATATATAATATCACACATGCCTAGGTTATCCTCCAGTAAGAAATTTTTCAAGGGACATGATTTTTAGTAGAGTGTTTTCATACACACAATAAATTATAGTCAAAGCAATTTCATAAAAACTGAATGATGAGTTAATGAAGATACACCAGGTTACCATTTGCAGATTAGATAAGGAAATGGCATAAACTTCGTGGCAGGATCTTTAAGAGACAATTTAAAGACCCATAAGAATGTCAAGTGACTTAAATGGGCAAGAGGCACATTCAAACACATAAGCAATGCAACAAGTAGCAGGTGGCTGTTAATGTACAATTCAACAAACTGATCACAGAAAGAAAACTCCTAAATCATTATCATAGCTCCAACTGCCAAAGCACTAGAAAAGTAATCTAAAAGTAAAAAACATCTAATTATGAAATCCATAGTTCTAAAACTGGTAAATGAAAAATTTTTATAATGAAAAAAGGTTAAAGTGTTTTTTCTTAACTGATAAAAATTACTTACTGGTCGTGTAAAAAATATTCGTAAAACCTGTCTGAAAGTTCTCAGATGTCCAAAAAAATTCAAAAGCTGGAAGGGGATAAATAAGAGACAGTATATTAATTCAAAGAGTCCTATCAAAGATCAAAGCTGAATAATATAATATTCTGGTATTTAACCTAATGCTTATTTCATATCATGTTTCATTCTTAATATATTTAAAATCCAATTACTGAATATTTTATTTAATTTATAGACTTAAGCCAACTCTTAACCACGCTAAAGTACTTCTGAATATGTAGAGTTATAATTTGAGCAACACAAATATAAATTTAATTATGCCAAAGACCAACAGATTTAAAAAAAAAAAACAATATTACCTGAGTCACATGTTTTAACATATTTAGATTTTAAAATTTCATGATTATTAAGTTGAGGGGAACAGGCATAGAGGAAACAGGACAACCATACTCCACAAGTTTGAGAACTGTGTGTATGACAAATGTTACTGTTGAGGATGGACATGTTCATTCCACTTGTTTCCCCCCTTAGGTCTTCCATGCTTTGTGGAGGTCCACTTCCCTTATCCCATGCCAATAAAACCAGAACTACTGGATTATATTATTAAATATATTAATTAAGATACATATTTCCATTTCTCTATTTCTAAATAGACCAACAACCTATTACTTCAAACTAATGACAGGAAGGTAAACTATAAAAGTTGTAAAAAAAGAGTAAAGTAATAGAATGTAAAAGCTGTAATCATCATTGTATGAATCATTATGCAAAGACAAAGAGATTTATAACATTACCTACTTTTAGTATGAGGTAGAGTAAAGCCAGCAATATCCCAAGACTCCATCCAGTTGCATTTCCAACCTTCCCATAGCTTATAAGATAACGAAACCAAACTGGTATGGGAACAAAAGTTCGGTAATACTGACATAATTCTTCTAAAAGCATATACCAGTAACCCTAAAAAGGAAGGAAAAAGAAAATAGAATACCCAAGTATGCTTACATTCATAGCACAAATATTTCATATGAGTATATGGCACAAGAACACAAATAACTATAAAATTAATCTTTATACTGATATAAATGATTATGACTGACCACCTCAATCTGGTTCTCACATAATACAGTCACTGAGTGGTTTGCTTTCAAAGAATTTCCCCCCAAAGAGTAACATAGTGAAAATGTTTTATGTATACTACAAGTAAAACTTATTTATAAATGAATATTTTTTGCTGATTATAAAACTTTATATTAAAGTTTTTATTATGAGTATGGGAAGCCCCTGAATAATTGCAGAGTCAACTGATAATGCCCTGGAGGAGAATAGAAGTATAAATTGAAATAATATTTTGTTATATATGATGTGGGGACTGAATTTTAGATTATTCTGAAACAAATACAATTGCTTTATCTGAAAAGGTTAATGTTTAGTTCTAAATCCCTGAGCAAATGGTTGCCAGTCTGAGATAATGTAGATAATTAAAATTAGGTTATTTAGCAAAGTGAAAAGTTAGAAGAGGAGTCATCATTTAAACCCATACTAAAGAGCATTAGTGTGGCTTGCTAACACTGTTCCAATAAAATGTAAGTTTGTTTCTTACCTTGGATTTGAAAGGCATGAGGAAAGAAGGCACCAATAAAATAAAGCATTTTAAGCCCATGAAGAAGAATTTCAGAATGAAGTCTGTAATTCCAACTATCCAAAGTAGTGCCCAGAAACTTGAATGGTCCAAAGTAGGATTTAAAAAAACTAAGCTACCAAGAGAAAAAATTCAAAATTTACAAGAGCAACATACAAAGGTAAAGTATAGATGGGGGTCTTAAAATTGCTAGCAAATGTTTTAATTTGGTATATTAAAAATATGGTTTGGGTAAGATAATGTCAGAGTTTATGTAAATGGAATGGGAGATCATTTTGTTTATTTTAGAGACTTTTAAATGTCTGCATTTCTCACATCTTTCCTCCCCTCCATAGAATAAAGGAATAGTCTTTCTAGCTTGTCACAGTTGTCACCTTTCTAGCCTGTAAACCAAAAAATTCATTAGTGCCAGACATCTGCCATTCTATCCTCAACAAACTCTAATCAGGATTCCGATCCCTCCTTTCTACTGAATTGTTTTTGCCAAGATGACCAACCCCTTCCCAATTGCTAAATTTAAAGGTCCCTTTTCTCTTTCCATCTTTCCTCATGAAGTATTTTCTTTCTAGACTTCTGACACCACACTCTCCTATTTGTTCTCATGTATCACTGATGGTTCCTTCTTAGTCTGCTTTGCTGCTCCTCTTCTGACCCCCCTCTAAATTGTGGGCATGTCCAGTCCTGGGCCTCTTTTCTACCTCCACTTTCTTTCTGTGGTTAGTCTTGTCCAGTCCCGTGGCTTTAAAAAATCCCAATCATATGCTGATTACACCAAAATTATAGTCCTAACCTCTACCCTGAGTGCATAATATAAATCTAGCCACCATCTTGACAGTTTTTATTTGACCTCCAACATGTTCAAAACAAAATTATTTATTTTTCCCTCAAAATCAATTTCCCCATTCTTTCCACTATTCAGCCAGTTGCTCAGACCAAAAACACAGCGGTCATCCTTGATTCTTCCCCACCTCCAAAGTATATCCCAAATTTGTCCACATCTCTCCAAACTCTATTGAAACTACAACTGCTAGTTATCTGATTAAAGCCAAAAATTGAGAACATTTCTGCCTGACATGGAAACTAAACATGGAAAATGTTTACAGTCTATCTCTGTAAACATTGAACAAAATAAAAAAAAAAAAAACCAACAATCTAACGGTATTTAATAAATATTATATAAACTAAAATTCAAGAATCAAAAAATTAAATATTTATTGAGCACTTGCTATGTGCCAAGGCACTAGGTATACAAATCAGGATAAAACGCAACTCTCAATCTTGCAAGGAGACAGAAAGGTAAATACTACATAAAGTAAGATACATGCAAAGTTAGAATATATGATTACATAAAAAAAATGTAATTGTGTACCTGGACCACTAATTACCTGTAATAGAGTGAGTGAGAGTAAAAGGTGTAATATAAAAGAACAGAAGATCCTGCTAAGAATACCAGTAACCAAACGCACTGAATTTTTGAGCACCTTTCCTGAAAAATAAACAATTTTATAATTTGTTACTTTGAATTATGCCATAATTTTAAATACCATTAAACTGTTTAATGACTAATTTATTAACTTAGAATGTTTTTCTAGATTAATTAGAATCAATCTTAAATATAGAATAGCTGTTAAATTGTACATCATCTGTCACTTTTACGACTTTAGTGAACAAAACAGATTTTACAAATTCAAACAAATTTTAAAAATACAAGTTTCTTCACTGTATGAAAAACATTAACTCTGTTTTCAAAGAAGCCAAGTCTTCTACAAGGTGACATAGAGGACCTACCAAATGCAAACTTTACCTCTGCAGCTTCCTTGTTTGAACCTCTCCCCAAAACAGATTTTCAAAAATGCATTTAAGTTAAGGTTTAGAAGTATAACTTTTTAAATTCACAGATAACTCAATAAGTATTTAGTAAGATAACTTGTTTTTAATCTCACTTTTAAGATCAAAACTTTTAATTACTAGATTTAATTACCAGTTTCATTAAAAGTTTCTAATTTTAAACCCTGAACTAACTTTCTGTATTTTGATAGGTCTTGACTACAAATTTCCAGGTCAGAATATAAGATCACTTAAACAGTTAAAGCCCTTTAAAGTTGCCTTAAAGTGAAATTTTATAAACATTCTGTTTTTCCAAGTGATTTATATGAGCATGACTCTCAAAATTTATGTTATGGAAAAACTTCTTGGGTTTAATTTTCTTTAAAAGAGAGACCTAAATAGTTCAATACTCATCTGTGAATTATACATTTATTTAATTATCTTAAATTCTATATTGCAACAACTAAAATTTTTAATGATGATTATATTACTTAGTATAGTCAGAATGACTCATAAAACAGGAAGGCACTTGCCAATGGAAACCAAACAAATGTATTCTAAACCTTTGAATCCTTCTGTCTAGTGTTTCTTCTTCTATCAGGAAGCAAATATACAAAGAAAATAAGTGGAAGCAATTCAACATGAGAACAGATCATTTAATCTAGGTCATTTAGATGATAAAATTTAATATATCATGGATGTTACAATTTATTTAAATTTGTCACATAACTCCCTTATTCCTATTTCTCTCAAAAGTAGGTAATTCTACAGAAACAAACATTTAATAATTTTTTAGTTGCTTGTTATACTTACTCTTAGAAAAACCTGATTTACAATGCTTTTGTTTGCATACATAAAAGTTGTTAGCAGCCCAATTCCAAGAGAAATTCCTGTTAGAAAATAAGTTCCAGTTAATTGAAAGGAAAAAAAAAAAGACGAGGAATATATAAGCTAACAACGACATGAATTAAAAGGAAACATACAATTTTAAAAGCTAACAGAAAATAAGACACTGAAATTCATAGGTTGATTACCAATAAAAAATAAAAGTAACAAATTTAGCAATTAAACACATAAGTGTTTTATTATGCCCTACCTGTTATATGTTGCATAACAAGTTTGACACCCAGAATCAAAATATATGGAAGACTTTTTTGCAACCACTTGAAGAGATAGCGGAATTCTGAAAAAGAGCTGCTACCATGTTCTCCAGACTCAGTGGCAGTATCATCTGGCTGCCTTGCTTCACTGTGTGAATGATTCCGCAAGCGACTGTGTATACATCCATGGGTACAGTTATGGACCCCTGACCTTGTATTTCTGGAGCTTGTATTTTCAGCACATTCTTTAGGTATGGAGTTTATTTGGATATGTACATCTCCAGAATGAAGACCAGAACCTTCTGTCAATCTTGCATGGGCACATAGGGAGGCTGAGGTACCCTCACTGCCCACAATTCCTGGAGGACTGTGCAATTGGCTACAATTGGCTTGCATGGCCCTTGAGTACTTTCTGTCTGATCCAAACTTCTTTGCTTCAGGGTTCTGTCTCCTAAAAAACCAAAGAGCAGAAAATATTCTAAGTGAACAGTTAAATACAGGCAGTGTATTGCTCACTAGGTATCTTCACCAATCACAGTAGATGAATTATTTTCAGATTGCCCATCTCTTGTTTATTAGACTCCTTCTAACTCCCTAATGCCAAGGCTCTGCTGCCCTATTCAAATTATTTTTTATGGAACATCTGTTACCAAAAAAAAAAAATGAGCTTCAGATGCCTCCAATTTTTATGACCAAGAGAAAAAGCAAAAGGGTCATAAAAGTATGGATGCCCAGCAGATGATAATGATAGAAATACTAGTACTTATACTTGAATACTTCAGTACACTCACTCTGCCCAATCCAAGCAGTTTAATCTCTGATGTAGATTCTACATCAAAGAGATTTCAGAAGGAAGAGTGAGTCAGTATTTTTTAATGCCTGGAAATGCAAGGAAGAAAGATATATTAAGTCTCAATGCTTAAATTAAGTATCATCATGTATAACTAATAGACAAGCATTTCACTTAGTTGACCTACAATTTTAGTTTTATGGTGAAACTTTCCCAAAGCTAAAGTTGCCCATAATAAACGATACCATCAAGAGAATTACATTTTCCCCCTAAAAAAAAATGTTACTAAAATACCTTTCAGATAGGAATACTTGGGAGCCATCATGTAATTGCTAGATGACTTTAGTTTAAATAAGGATACCTACGTAGACTGCCAATTAAAAATGCCACAATCGATGGAGGGTCAGGAAAGGGGACTCTATGACAAGGAAAGACCTAGTGTAGGCCTATTTAGTCGACGCCTACGATGAGTATGCCAGGATCTGAATCGCAGCAGACTAAACGCAGAAGCCATTCCTAGACTTCAGTGCTTTTCCGTTTCTCTACGAGAAAACTAATGTTAACGTCAGGGCAAGTTCTGTTTCATTTATTCCTAGGTTTGAGTATTTTTGCGGTCATCGTGTGGCGGTCTGGCTGTTGGTGCCTTTCGGGAGGCTCAGACCTCCTAAAACTGACGATGGATGCCAAAATCGGCGTCTTTTCCATATATAAAAACGGAGAACCCTCCAACTCCTCTCAGTACACAGACAAGAAAAGTGAGAGAGAGAGAGACGGAAGAAAAGTAAACGCAAACAACTCTTGCGGAATTCCGAGGACCGGGTTCCCACCCACGTCCGAGCCTCGGTTCTCTGTGGAGCCCCTTCCTCGGCCCGCCTCCCCCAGACCTGACCTCTCATGACGAGAAGCGGACCCAGGTCTCGACAGCGGCGGCAGAAACAGCGGGAGACACCACCTCAATCCTTCCACCCAGGACCATCGCCGTCCTCGAACCCCACCGCCAGCAGCTCCGGCCCGGTCAGGCGGCGGCGCGCGCGCTCCCCGTACGTCCTCCCGTGCGCCAACCCGCCTCCGCGCGCCGCGTCCTCGTGCTCGCGCGCCGCGTCCCGGACTGTGACGGGTCTATCGGGAGAACGCCTGGGCTTCGGCTGCGGAGTCGAGTGTGCATTGAAAAATAAACTGTTGTCATGTATGTGCGTTTCTGTGTGTAATCCGCTACAGGCCTTAGTCTCCGGTGTGAGGGTTAAAATGTTTTGGCTCCGGGCACCTGCCCTCGGTGGAGCCTGAAATGAAGGCCGTCGTCCTATCTGCCGCGGCTCGCTGGGCTGCCCGGCTCCCGGGTCCCGCTTCACTGACGCCGGCGGGGACCGGAGTTGGTGAAGCCGGGTCGGCGAGGGGGTTGGCGCGTCCCTGAGAGGGCGGGCTGGGCGGGCGGAGAGCGTTAGGGTTTCCGGGTTCGAGTTTCACGAGTTTAACACATGCCTGGCAGGGAGGTTTTAACTGAACTGCGATTTCGTTACAATCCTGAAATTGAGCCCTGGGAGCTAGGCCCTGCCAAACCCTGAGATCAGAAGCGAAGAAAAGGTGGGACAGAATTTGGGATGGGGGTAGAGGTAAAAGTTTTTAAAATTCCTGTCTTGTGTGGAGTATAGGGAACTTTGCACTGATTCTGTAAATTTAAAACCGTTATATCATTAAAAGTTTATTAAAAAAAACTGCCTTTTTTGAACCCTGGCCTAAATATGTTTTAAATGATGCCTAAATATATTCCATTTATCTCCCCTGTACCCTACAACCGCCAAAAAAGAAGAAAAGAAAAATAGCCTTTCCATGCTAAACTGGAAATTTCTTTCTACCTCTTGATTCTACCTTTTATTTAAAGAGATTGTCAAGTTAAATAACCCTCCTGTTCCAACCAAGGTCTTGGAGGGCTTGGGTCCGCGCAGCCCTAAGACCAAAGAATAGCCAGGCATAGAGTGAGACATGGGTTTATTACGATTTAGGAATAGGAGAGGGTCCCCCAGTGGTGGCCATCCGGGGAAAATGGAATTAGTGTTCTGCGAGGGTGGGGGTGGGAAGGGACAGCTTCTAAGGGTTTAAAACAAAGACATTCCATAGGGTATGAGAACAGAATTTTAGCAGGATCTGGTGACACAGAAGGCTGGACTGTAGTTTTCAAGTGATCAGGGGAAGGGAGTTTCAATGCTTTGTTTAAAATACCATACTTTCTTCCCTGAGGGGTTCTGGCAGGCTGCTATGTGCTGTGGGGCTTCATTCCCCATGGGGAGCTGGGGCCCCACACCTCACACCAAAACCAGCATTAGATCTGCTGCTCACTGCAAGTTAACACTATGGCTTTTTTTTTTTTCTTTTTAAAAGTAGTCTAAGGCTGAGGGCCAAACCCTGGACTGTACTGATTTTTCCAAGGAGACTTATTTATATATATTCTATCATTGTTTGATTGATTCAAAAAGCATTTGTTGTGAGTACTTACTAAATGCCAAGAACTGTACTAAATATTGGAGAGAGAAGTAAGTGGGTTAGACAGGTCTGCAAACAAATAATTATAGTATACTGTAATAAACACTATAATTGAAGGTTGTGTGAGATGCAATGCAAGGCAAACACAGAGGGAGTATTAAACTTGGTCAGGCCAAAAAGGCTTCATTTCATTTGTGGTATTTGAGATGAATCCTGAAGTGTTTGTTGAAAATTTCCAGGGCACAAGCAGCAATAGGGCATTCCAGGTGGAAACAACATTATGTGGAAAGTTGTGCATATTGACATACTACAGTCCTTTGAAGGACTTAGTCCTTTACGTTTGGAAGAGTAGGGTGCATAAAAGAGAATTTTGAGATATGACACAGGTAGGTAATGGGCTACGTAATGAAAGGCTTTGTAGGCTGTACTTAGGGATTTATTCTGTGGTTTGTTCTGTAGCCAAGGGGAAGCTATTGAAATAAGCAACTGAGTTATATGATAAGATTTGTGTTTTTCAGAAAACTGACACACTAATAGATTACTGCAATGAAAGCTCAATTAGGAGATTATTGCAAGTAGTACAAAATGAGAAGTTCCTGAACTTAAGTCAGTGAAACAAGATCCAAGAAGAAGAATGAGCTTGGAAAGGTTGTTTTGTTTTGTTTTGTTTTGTTTATTTTATATATATATAAATATAGATAGATAGATAGATTGTTTACATACCATACAACTTTCCAAAGATCCAAAGTGTACAATAAATTGCCCACGGTACCATCAATACAGCTGTGCATCCATCACCACAATTAATTTTTTTTTCAATTTTTAGAACATTTTCATTACTCCAGAAAAGAAATAAAGACAAAAAAAGGAAACTCAAATCCTCCCATACCCTTACCACGCCCCCCCTCCATTATTGATTTATAGTTTTGTTATAGTACATTTGATACTGTTGATGAAAGAATGTTAAAATACTACTAACTGTAGTATATAGTTTGCAATAGGTATATATTTTTTTACTATATGCCTCTCTTACTAACATCTAGTTATAGTGTCATACATGTGTTCTAGTTCATGAGAGAGATTTCTAATATTTGTGTAGTTAATCATGGACATAGTCCACCACAAGATTCACTGTTTTATACATTCCCATCTTTTAACCTCCAACTTTCCTTCTGGTGACATATGTGATTCTGAGCTTACCCTTTCCATCATCTTCACACACCTTTCAGCACTGTTAGTTACTCTCACAACATGTTACCATCACATCTGTCCACTTCCAGGCATTTAAGTTCACCCTAGTTGAACATTCTGCTCGTAATAAGCACCTGCTCCCTATTCTTTAGCCTCATTCTATATCCTGGTAACTTATATTTCATGTCTATGAGTTTACATATTATATTTAGTTCATATCAGTGAGACCCTGCAATATTTGCCTTTATATGTCTGTCTGATTTCACTCAATATAGTGCCCTCAAGCTTTCTATATCAACCCCTTTCTTTTAAGATGGTTTTGTTCACACACCATATATTCTGTCCTAAGTAAACAATCATTGAATCCCTGTATAGTCACGTATTTATGTGTTCAGCACCATCGCCACTATCTATATAAGGACATCTCCATTTCATCCTCAAAAAAGGAGGAAGAGTCAAAGAAGGCAGAGACAAAAGAAAAAAGAGAGAGAAAACAAAACAAAACATAAAAAACAAATTTGACAGCTAGAAAGCAACAAAAAGAAAGATAGTATTAACCTAAAGTAGAATAGTCAGACAACATCACCAATGCCAGGAGTCTCAAACCTCCCCCCCCACCCCATATGCATTTAGCTTTGGTATATTGCCTTTGTTATATTAAAGGAAACATAATACAATGTTTCCATAAATTATTGTCTCTAGTTTGCATTGATTATATTTTCCCCGCAATCCTACCCTACCCTATTTTTAACACCTTGCAATGTTGACATTCATTTGTTCTACCTCATTTAAAACATCTTTGTACCTTTTATTACAATCGTTGAGCACCCTAGGTTTCCCTGGGTTACACAGTCCCAGTCTTTATCCTTTTGTCTTTTGTTCTGGTGTCCCACATGGCCCCAAACTTCCTCTTTCAACCGTAATCACAGTCATCTTTGTTCAGTGTACTTATATTGCTGTGTTACTGTCTCCCAAAATTGTTTTCCAAACCTCTCATTCCTGTCTTTTCCTTTCTGTCTGCAGTGCTTCCTTTAGTGTTTCCTGTAGAGCAGGTATCTTGTTCACAAACTCTGTCATTGTCTGTTTGTCTGAGTATATTTTAAGTTCTCCCTCATATTTGAAGGATAGTTTTGCCGAATATAGTATTCTTGGTTTTTGGTTTTTCTCTTTCAGTATCTTAAATATATCACCCCACTTCCTTCTTGCCTCCATGGTTTCTATTGAGAAATCCGCACATAGTCTTATCAAACTTCCTTTGTATATGATGGATCGCTTTTCTCTTGCTGCTTTCAGGATTCTCTCTTTGACGTTTGATAATCTGATTATTAAGTGTCTTGGCGTAGGCCTATTCAGATCTATTCTGTTTGGAGTATGCTGCACTTCTTGGATCTGTACTTTTATGTCTTTCATAAGAGATGGGAAATTTTCATTGATTATTTCCTCTGTTATTGCTTCTGCCCTTTTCCCTTCTCTTCTCCTTCTGGGACACCAATGACATATACATTCTTGCTTTTTGTTTTGTCCTTAAGTTCCTGGAGACATTGTTCCTATTTTTCCATTCTTCTCTCTATATGTTCTTTTGTGTGTAGGCTTTCAGGTCCTTGTTCTCCAGTTCCTGAGTGTTTTCTTCTGCCTTTTGAGATCTGCTGTTGTATGTTTCCATTGTTTCTTTCATCTCTTCTGTTGTGGCTTTCGTTTCTGTAGATTCTGCCAGTTGGTTTTTTGAACTTTCAATTTCGATCTTATGTACGCCCAGTGTTTTCATTATATGGTTCATCTCTTTTGCCATATCTTCCCTAAACTTTTTGAATTGACTTACTATTAGTTGTTTCAATTCCTGTATCTCATTGAAGTTTAAATTTTTAGCTTTGACTGGGCCATAACTTTGCTTTTCTTAGTGTAGGTTGTAGTTTTCTGTTATCTGGGCATGGTTTCCTTGGTTATACCAATCAGGTTTTCCCAGACCAGAATGGGCTCAGGTCCCAGGAGGAAGAAATATTCAGTATCTGGTTTCCCTTAGGGTGTGTCTTAGAAAACTGGTACACCCTGTGATGCCTCAGGTCACTGTGTTTTTCTGCCCAGCGGGTGGTGCCTGGGAGAAAGCCATTTTGAAACCAGAACTCTGGAACAGATGCCAGCCATCTGCCTTCCCAGCTAAAGAGGTTTTCCAGATGCCATTGGCGATCCTCCAGTGAAGGTACCCTATTGTTGATGCCTTATCTTGGATACTTTATGGCCTAAAGACTGTAACTTTGTAACCAAATAAAACCCCTTTATAAAAGCCAATCCATTTCTGGTGCTTTGTGAAAAGGCAGCATTAGCAAACTGGAACAGGTCTTTAAATTCAGCTTTGGAAATACTGAGTCTTAGAATTCCTGGCACATATAGGTGATGATAGTCAGTTGGCAGTGTGACATAAGGATCTGGAGATTAAAAAATTGGAGTGAAATTTTGGAGTAAAAGCTGTAATTTTGATGGATATTGCCCATTTCTCATTTATTAGTTCTTGAAGCTTTTGCCTATATTCCTTGGGATTTTATACTTAGATAATGGTGTTTTCTATGAATAGGGACAGCTTTATTTCTTCTTTTCCAATCTGTAGGCCTTTTATTTCTTGTTCTTGCTCTATTTTACTGGCTAAAACTGCCAGTACCATGATGAACAGGAGTTGTGGGAGGGGACATCCGTGCCTTGGTCCTGATTTTAGGGGAAAACATTCAGTGTTTCGCCATGAAATATGTTAGCTTTAATTTTTTTCGAGGATGACATCTATCAGGTTAAATATGTATAGGTTCCTTTTTATTCCTAGTTTGCTTAGAGTTTTTCCCATGAATATATGTTAAAATTTTTTCAAATGCATTTTCTGCATTTATTGAAAAATCATATGGTTTTTCTTCTTTTGTCTGTTACTATTGTGAATTAATTTCTAAATGTTGAATCAGGTTTGCATTTCCAGGATAAACTACTTCCTTGTAGTGTAGTATCCTTTTTTTTTTTTAAATTAGAGAAGTTGTGGGTATACATAACCACCATGCGTAAAACACAGGATTTTCCCATATACTACCCTATTATTAACACCTTGCATTGATATGGTACATGTTACAGTTGATTAAATCACATTTTTATAGTTGTACTATTAACTATGTAGTCTGTGATTTAACTTACGGTTCACTATGTTGTGCAGTTCCATGGATTATTTTATTCTAGTACTGTAAATACAACCTACAATTTCCCATTTTAACCACATTCAAATATATAATTCATTGCTGTTAATTAAGTTCACAAAGTTGTGCTACCATCACCATCATCCATTACCAAAACTTTTCCATTACCCCAAATAGAAACTATATATATTTTAAGCCTAAACTTCCTGTTTCTTACTTCCAGCCCCATCCCCTGGTAACCTGTGTTCTAGATTCTGACTTTGTGGGTTTGCTTATTCTAATGATTTCATATCACTTAGATCATACAATATTTGTTCTTTTGTGTCTGAATTATTTCACTCAAGCATGTTGTCGCATGCTTCAGAACTTCATTTCCTTTTTTTTTTAAGTTTTATACACACTATACAATCCATCCAAAGTATACAACCAATGACTCTCAGTAAAATCATAGAGTTGTGCTTTTACCACTACAATCAATTTGAGAACATTTTCATTGCTGCAAAAAAGAAAAATTCCATACTCCTTATACCCCCCTATTATTGACACATAGCATTGGTGTGGTACATTTGTTACAACTGAGAGAATATTACAATATTACTGTTAACTATAGTCTATAGTTTGCATTAGTTGTATGTTTTCCCATATACCACCTATTCCAGTTTGGATAGATTAGGTCCCCCAGAAAAAGCCATATTATTTAAACTTGTGGGGGCATATTTATTAATCTTTTTGATTAGGGTGTGACCTCTTAATTGAATGTTTCCATGGAGATTTGGCCCTGCCTGTTCAAGTAGGTCTTTAAAAAGAGCCACACATGCCCAGATGCTTGGTGACGCATAAAGATGCTTGGAGATGCAGACAAAAGGACGTTTAGCTAAGAGATGAAGCCAGAGTTTGCCTTGGGATATGCTAACACAGGACCCCCAGGTGCTTAGAGAGAAACGTCCTGGGAGAAAGAACCAAGAACACACAGGAGCTGAGACAGGAGCTGGAACAGAACCCGGGATCAGCAGATGCCAGCCATGTGTCTTCCCAGCTAACAGAGGTTTTCCGGATGCTATTGGCCATACTTCACTGAAGGTATCCTCTTGTTGATGCCTTAGTTTGGACACTGTTTTGGCCTTAGAACTATAAATTTATAACTTAATAAATCCCTTTTATAAAAGCCAATCCATTTCTGGTGTTTTGCATAATGGCAGTATTAGGAAACTGGAACAGATTTTGGTACCAGACAAGTGATATGCTGCTGCTGACTGCAAATACCAAATGTGCCAGTTTGGATGTATTATTTCCCCCCAAATGCCATCATCTTTGGTGCAATTTTGTGGGGGCAGATGTATTAGTGTTGATTAAATTGGAATTCTTCCATTGAGTGTTTCCCTGGAGGTGATGTGACTCAATCAACTGTGAGTGAAACGTTTGATTGGATAATTTCCATGGAAGTGTTACCCCACCCATTCAGGGTGGGTGTTAATTGGATCACTGGAGTCATATAAAGGAGTTCACAGACAAAAGAACAGCTAAGAGTGACATTTTGGAGAGCAACTGAGAATGACATTTTGAAGAGGAGCTGCAGTTAAGAAAGGACAAAACACCTGAAGAGCAACATTTTGGAGAACGAGCTGCAGCTAAGAGAGGACAAAACACCCCAAGAGCAACATTTTGGAGAATGCCATTTTGAAACACAGCCTAGGAAAAGTGGATGCCAGCCACGTGCCTTCCGAGCTAACAGAGGTTTTCTGGACGCGAATGGCCATCCTTCAGTGAAGGTACACTATTGATGCCTTACCTTGGATACTTATGAGACTGTAACTGTGTAACCAAATAACCCCCTTTATAAAGGCCAATTCAGGAGGCGGGGCAAGATGGCGGACTGGTGAGCTGTATGTTTTAGTTACTCCTCCAGGAAAGTAGGTAAAAAGCCAGGAACTGTGTGGACTGGACACCACAGAGCAATCTGACTTTGGGCATACTTCATACAACACTCATGAAAATGTGGAACTGCTGAGATCAGCGAAATCTGTAAGTTTTTGTGGCCAGGGGACCCGCGCCCCTCCCTGCCAGGCTCAGTCCCGTGGGAGGAGGGGCTGTCAGCTCCGGGAAGGAGAAGGGAGAACTGCAGTGGCAGCCCTTATCGGAAACTCATTCTACTGATCCAAACTCCAACCATAGATAGACTGAGACCAGACACCAGAGAATCTGAGAGCAGCCAGCCCAGCAGAGAGGAGACAGGCATAGAAAAAAAAAACACGAAAAACTCCAAAATAAAAGCGGAGGATTTTTGGAGTTCTGGTGAACATAGAAAGGGGAAGGGCAGAGCTCAGGCCCTGAGGCGCATATGCAAATCCTGAAGAAAAGCTGATCTCTCTGCCCTGTGGACCTTTCCTTAATGGCCCTGGTTGCTTTGTCTCTTAGCATTTCAATAATCCATTAGATCTCTGAGAAGGGCCCTTTTTTTTTTTTTTTTTTAATCCTTTTTTCTTTTTCTAAAACAATTACTCTAAGAAGTCCAATACAGTAAGCTTCAAAGACTTGCAATTTGGGCAGGTCAAGTCAAGAGCAGAACTAAGAGAGCTCTGAAACAAAAGGCAATAATCCAGTGGCTGAGAAAATTCACTAAACACCACAACATCCCAAGAAAAGGGGGGTGTCTGCTCACAGCCATCATCCTGGTGGACAGGAAACACTCCTGCCCATCGCCAGCCCCATAACCCAGAGCTGCCCCAGACAACCCAGTGTGACAGAAGTGCTTCAAATAACAGGCACACTCCACAAAACTGGGCGTGGACATTAGCCTTCCCTGCAACCTCAGCTGATTGTCCCAGAGTTGGGAAGGTGGAGCAGTGTGAATTAACAAAGCCCCATTCAGCAATCATTTCAGCAGACTGGGAGCCTCCCTACACAGCCCAGCAGCACAGAACTGCCCTGGGGGGACGGCACTCACCTGTGATATAGTACAGTCATCCCTCAACAGAGGAACCGGGGTGCACAGCCTGGAAGAGGGGCCCACTTGCAAGTCTCAGGAGCCATATGCCAATACCAAGGACTTGTGGGTCAGTGGCAGAGACAAACTGTGGCAGGACTGAACTGAAGGATTAGACTATTGCAGCAGCTTTAAAACTCTAGGATCACCAGGGAGATTTGATTGTTAGGGCCACCCCCCCTCCCTGACTGCCCAGAAACACGCCCCATATACAGGGCAGGCAACACCAACTACACACGCAAGCTTGGTACACCAATTGGACCCCACAAGACTCACTCCCCCACTCACCAAAAAGGCTAAGCAGGGGAGAACTGGCTTGTGGAGAACAGGTGGCTCGTGGACGCCACCTGCTGGTTAGTTAGAGAAAGTGCAATCCACGAAGCTGTAGATCTGATAAATTAGAGATAAGGACTTCAATTGGTCTACAAATCCTAAAAGAACCCTATCAAGTTCAGCAAATGCCACGAGGCCAAAAACAACAGAAAATTATAAAGCATATGAAAAAACCAGACGATATGGATAACCCAAGCCCAAGCACCCAAATCAAAAGATCAGAAGAGACACAGCACCTAGAGCAGCTACTCAAAGAACTAAAGATGAACAATGAGACCATAGTACAGGATACAAAGGAAATCAAGAAGACCCTAGAAGAGCATAAAGAAGACATTGCAAGACTAAATAAAAAAATGGATGATCTTATGGAAATTAAAGAAACTGTTGACCAAATTAAAAAGATTCTGGACACTCATAGTACAAGACTAGAGGAAGTTGAACAACGAATCAGTGACCTGGAAGATGACAGAATGGAAAATGAAAGCATAAAGAAAGAATGGGGAAAAAAATTGAAAAAATCGAAATGGACCTCAGGGATATGATAGATAATATGAAACGTCCAAATATAAGACTCATTGGTGTCCCAGAAGGGGAAGAAAAGGGTAAAGGTCTAGGAAGAGTATTCAAAGAAATTGTTGGGGAAAACTTCCCAAATCTTCTAAACAACATAAATACACAAATCATAAATGCTCAGCGAACTCCAAATAGAATAAATCCAAATAAAGCCACTCTGAGTTATATTCTGATCACACTGTCAAACACAGAAGAGAAGGAGCAAGTTCTGAAAGCAGCAAGAGAAAAGCAACTCACCACATACCAAGGAAACACCATAAGACTAAGTAGTGACTACTCAGCAGCCACCATGGAGGCGAGAAGGCAGTGGCACGATATATTTAAAATTCTGAGTGAGAAAAATTTCCAGCCAAGAATACTTTATCCAGCAAAGCTCTCCTTCAAATTTGAGGGAGAGCTTAAATTTTTCACAGACAAACAAATGCTGAGAGAATTTGCTAACAAGAGACCTGCCCTACTGGAGATACTCAAGGGAGCCCTACAGACAGAGAAACAAAGAAAGGACAGAGAGACTTGGAGAAAGGTTCAGTACTAAAGAGATTCGGTATGGGTACAATAAAGGATATTAATAGACAGAGGGGAAAAATATGACAAACATAAACCAAAGGATAAGACGGCTGATTCAAGAAATGCCTTCATGGTTATAACATAGAATGTAAATGGATTAAACTCCCCAATTAAAAGATATAGATTCACAGAATGGATCAAAAAAAATGAACCATCAATATGTTGCATACAAGAGACTCATCTTAGACACAGGGACACAAAGAAACTGAAAGTGAAAGGATGGAAAAAAATATTTCATGCAAGCCACAGCCAAAAGGAAGCAGGTGTAGCAATATAAATCTCAGATAAAATAGACTTCAAATGCAGGGATGTTTTGAGAGACAAAGAAGGCCACTACATACTAATAAAAGGGGCAATTCAGCAAGAAGAAATAACAATCGTAAATGTCTATGCACCCAATCAAGGTGCCACAAAATACATGAGAGAAACACTGGCAAAACTAAAGGAAGCAATTGATGTTTCCACAATAATTGTGGGAGACTTCAACACATCACTCTCTCCTATAGATAGATCAACCAGACAGAAGACCAATAAGGAAATTGAAAACCTAAACAATCTGATAAATGAATTAGATTTAACAGACATATACAGGACATTACATCCCAAATCACCAGGATACACATACTTTTCTAGTGCTCATGGAACTTTCTCCAGAATAGATCATATGCTGGGACATAAAACAAGCCTCAATAAATTTAAAAAGATTGAAATTATTCAAAGCACATTCTCTGACCACAATGGAATACAATTAGAAGTCAATAACCATCAGAGACTTAGAAAATTCACAAATGCCTGGAGGTTAAACAACACACTCTTAAACAATCAGTGGGTTAAAGAAGAAATAGCAAGAGAAATTGCTAAATATATAGAGATGAATGAAAATGAGAACACAACATACCAAAACCTATGGGATGCAGCAAAAGCAGTGCTAAGGGGGAAATTTATAGCACTAAACGCATATATTAAAAAGGAAGAAAGAGCCAAAATCAAAGAACTAATGGATCAACTGAAGAAGCTAGAAAATGAACAGCAAACCAATCCGAAACCAAGTAGAAGAAAAGAAATAACAAGGATTAAAGCAGAAATAAATGACATAGAGAACAAAAAAACAATAGAGAGGGTAAATATCACCAAAAGTTGGTTCTTTGAGAAGATCAACAAGATTGACAAGCCCCTAGCTAGACTGACAAAATCAAAGAGAGAAGACCCATATAAACAAAATAATGAATGAAAAAGGTGACATAACTGCAGATCCTGAAGAAATTAAAAAAATTATAAGAGGATATTATGAACAACTGTATGGCAACAAACTGGATAATGTAGAGGAAATGGACAATTTCCTGGAAACATATGAACAACCTAGACTGACCAGAGAAGAAATAGAAGACCTCAACCAACCCATCACAAGCAAAGAGATCCAATCAGTCATCAAAAATCTTCCCACAAATAAATGCCCAGGGCCAGATGGCTTCACAGGGGAATTCTACCAAACTTTCCAGAAAGAACTGACACCAATCTTACTCAAACTCTTTCAAAACATTGAAGAAAATGGAACACTACCTAACTCATTTTATGAAGCTAACATCAATCTAATACCAAAACCAGGCAAAGATTCTACAAAAAAGGAAAACTACCGGCCAATCTCCCTAATGAATATAGATGCAAAAATCCTCAACAAAATACTTGCAAATCGAATCCAAAGACACATTAAAAAAATCATACACCATGACCAAGTGGGGTTCATTCCAGGCATGCAAGGATAGTTCAACATAAGAAAATCAATCAATGTATTATAACACATTAACAAGTCAAAAGGGAAAAATCAATTGATCATCTTAATAGATGCTGAAAAAGCATTTGACAAAATCCAACATCCCTTTTTGATAAAAACACTTCAAAAGGTAGGAATTGAAGGAAACTTCCTCAACATGATAAAGAGCATATATGAAAAACCCACAGCCAGCATAGTACTCAATGGTGAGAGACTGAAAGCCTTCCCTCTAAGATCAGGAACAAGACAAGGATGCCCGCTATCACCACTGTTATTCAACATTGTGCTGGAAGTGCTAGCCAGGGCAATCCGGCAAGACAAAGAAATAAAAGGCATCCAAATTGGAAAAGAAGAAGTAAAACTGTCATTATTTGCAGATGATATGATCTTATATCTAGAAAACCCTGAGAAATCGACGATACAGCTACTAGAGCTAATAAACAAATTTAGCAAAGTAGCACATAAGTCAGTAATGTTTCTATATGCTAGAAATGAACAAATTGAAGAGACACTCAAGAAAAAGATACCATTTTCAATAGCAACTAAAAAAATCAAGTACCTAGGAATAAACTTAATCAAAGATGTAAAAGACCTATACAAAGAAAACTACATAACTCTACTAAAAGAAATAGAAGGGGACCTTAAAAGATGGAAAAATATTCCATGTTCATGGATAGGAAGACTAAATGTCATTAAGATGTCAATTCTACCCAAACTCATCTACAGATTCAATGCAATCCCAATCAAAATTCCAACAACCTACTTTGCAGACTTGGAAAAGCTAGTTATCAAATTTATTTGGAAAGGGAAGATGCCTCGAATTGCTAAAGACACTCTAAAAAAGAAAAACGAAGTGGGAGGACTTACACTCCCTGACTTTGAAGCTTATTATAAAGCCACAGTTGCCAAAACAGCATGGTACTGGCACAAAGATAGACATATAGATCAATGGAATCGAACTGAGAATTCAGAGATAGACCCTCAGCTCTATGGCCGACTGATCTTTGATAAGGCCCCCAAAGTCACTGAACTGAGTCATAATGGTCTTTTCAACAAATGGGGCTGGGAGAGTTGGATATCCATATCCAAAAGAATGAAAGAGGACCCCTACCTCACCCCCTACACAAAAATTAACTCAAAATGGACCAAAGATCTCAATATAAAAGAAAGTACCATAAAACTCCTAGAAGATAATGTAGGAAAACATCTTCAAGACCTTGTATTAGGCGGCCACTTCCTAGACTTTACACCCAAAGCACAAGCAACAAAAGAGAAAATAGATAAATGGGAACTCCTCAAGCTTAGAAGTTTCTGCACCTCAAAGGAATTCCTCAAAAAGGTAAAGAGGCAGCCAACTCAATGGGAAAAAAATTTTGGAAACCATGTATCTGACAAAAGACTGATATCTTGCATATATAAAGAAATCCTACAACTCAATGACAATAGTACAGTCGGCCCAATTATAAAATGGGCAAAAGATATGAAAAGACAGTTCTCTGAAGAGGAAATACAAATGGCCAAGAAACACATGAAAAAATGTTCAGCTTCACTAGCTATTAGAGAGATGCAAATTAAGACCACAATGAGATACCATCTAACACCGGTTAGAATGGCTGCCATTAAACAAACAGGAAACTACAAATGCTGGAGGGGATGTGGAGAAATTGGAACTCTTATTCACTGTTGGTGGGACTGTATAATGGTTCAGCCACTCTGGAAGTCAGTCTGGCAGTTCCTTAGAAAACTAGATATAGAGTTACCATTCAATCCAGCGATTGCACTTCTCGGTATATACCCGGAAGATCGGAAAGCAGTGACACGAACAGATATCTGCACGCCAATGTTCATAGCAGCATTATTCACAATTGCCAAGAGATGGAAACAACCCAAATGTCCTTCAACAGATGAGTGGATAAATAAAATGTGGTATATACACACGATGGAATACTACGCAGCAGTAAGAAGGAACGATGTCGTGAAACATATGACAACATGGATGAACCTTGAAGACATAATGCTGAGCGAAATAAGCCAGGCACAAAAAGAGAAATATTATATGCTACCACTAATGTGAACTTTGAAAAATGTAAAACAAATGGTTTATAATGTAGAATGTAGGGGAATTAGCAATAGAGAGCAATTAAGGAAGGGGGAACAATAATCCAAGAAGAACAGATAAGCTATTTAACGTTCTGGGGATGCCCGGGAATGACTATGGTCTGTTAATTTCTGATGGATATAGTAGGAACAAGTTCACAGAAATGTTGCTATATTAGGTAACTTTCTTGGGGTAAAGTAGGAACATGTTGGAAGTTAAGCAGTTATCTTATGTTAGTTGTCTTTTTCTTACTCCCTTGTTATGGTCTCTTTGAAATGTTCTTTTATTGTATGTTTGTTTTCTTTTTAACTTTTTTTTCATACAGTTGATTTAAAAAAAGAAGGGAAAGTTAAAATAAAAAAAAAAAGAAAAACAAGGAAAAAAAAGATGTAGTGCCCCCTTGAGGAGCCTGTGGAGAATGCAGGGGTATTCGCCTACCCCACCTCGATGGTTGCTAACATGACCACAGACATAGGGGACTGGCGGTTTGATGGGTTGAGCCCTCTACCATAGGTTTTACCCTTGGGAAGACGGTTGCTGCAAAGGAGAGGCTAGGCCTCCCTATGGTTGTGCCTAAGAGCCTCCTCCCGAATGCCTCTTTGTTGCTCAGATGTGGCCCTCTCTCTCTGACTAAGCCAACTTGAAAGGTGAAATCACTGCCCTCCCCGCTACGTGGGATCAGACCCCAGGGGAGTGAATCTCCCTGGCAACGTGGAATATGACTCCCGGGGAGGAATGTAGACCTGGCATCGTGGGACGGAGAACATCTTCTTGACCAAAAGGGGGATGTGAAAGGAAATGAAATAGGCTTCAGTGGCAGAGAGATTCCAAAAGGAGCCGAGAGGTCACTCTGGTGGGCACTCTTACGCACACTTTAGACAACCCTTTTTAGGTTCTAAAGAATTGGGGTAGCTGGTGGTGGATACCTGAAACTATCAAACTACAACCCAGAACCCATGAATCTCGAAGACAGTTGTATAAAAATGTAGCTTATGAGGGGTGACAATGGGATTGGGAAAGCCATAAGGACCACACTCCCCTTTGTCTAGTTTATGGATGGATGAGTAGAAAAATAGGGGAAGGAAACAAACAGACAAAGGTACCCAGTGTTCTTTTTTACTTCAATTGCTCTTTTTCACTCTAATTATTATTCTTGTTATTTTTGTGTGTGTGCTAATGAAGGTGTCAGGGATTGATTTAGGTGATGAATGTACAACTATGTAATGGTACTGTAAACAATCGAAAGTACGATTTGTTTTGTATGACTGCGTGGTATGTGAATATATCTCAATAAAATGAAGATTAAAAAAAAAAAAAAGACAATTCATTTCTGGTATTTTGCTTAACGGCAGCATTAGCAAACCAGAACACCAGATATGTTGGAATGGCTTTTTGAAAGGATAAGGGGAAGATTTGGGAAGAGTTGTGAGGAGCTTGATACAAAAGGCCTAGATTGCTTTAAAGAGACTGTTGGTAGAAATATGGACTCTAAGATTACTTTCAATGAGCCCTTAGACAGAAATGATGAATGTGTCATTGCAAGCTGGAAGAAAGGTGATCCTTGTTTTAAAGAGGCAGAGAAGTTGGCAAAATTGAGTCCTGGTGCCAGATGGAAGGCAGAGTTTGAAAGCAACAACCTGGGATACTTAGCTGAAGAGATCTTCAAACTACATGTGGAAAATGTAGACTGGTTTCTCCTCGTAGCTCATAGTAAAATGTGAGAGGGAAGAGATAAGCTGAGAACTGAACTCTTGGATTCAAAGAAACCAGAAATTGATGGTCTGGAAAACTCTGGACTTCCAGAAAGTGAAACTGCAAAGGCTACAGCCCCACATGAGGATTTAGTGAAACATGGAAACAGCCAGCCATTTTAGTAGAAGCCAAGGTTGGAGATGGAGTTATCCAGAAAGGATTTGTGGAAAGTCCTATTGTCTGACTTTTTGACCCTTGTAAAAAAGGCAGACAACAATGCCAATGCCAAGAATCCCATGCTCCTCTTATATCCTCCTCTTATAGACATTTAGCTTTAGATATTGCTTTTGTTATAACTAATGGAAGCATATTGCAATGTTACTGTTAACTATAGACTCTAGTTTGCATTGATTGAATTTTTTCCCCAAATCCAGCCCATTTTTAACACCTTGCAAAGTTGACATTCATTTGTTCTCCCTCATGTAAAAACATATTTGTACATTTAATCACAATCATTGACCACTCTAGGTTTCACTAAGTTATACAGTCCCAGTCTTTATCTTCTGTCTTTCCTTCTGGTGTGCTATGTGCCCCTTACCTTCCTCTTTCCATGGTACTCACAGTCATCTTTGTTCAGTGTACTTAGATTATTGTGCTACCATCAACCAATGTTGTGCTCCAAACCTCTCCTGTCTTTTCCTATCTTCCTGCAATGCTCCCTTTAGTATTTCCTGTAGATCAGGTATCTTGTTCACAAACTTGCTCAGTGTCTGTTTGTCTGAGAATATTTTAAACTCTCCCTCATTTTTGAAGGACAGTTTTGCCAGATAGAGAATTCTTGTTTGGCAGTTTTTCTCTTTCAGTATCTTAAATATGTCATACCACTGCCTTCTCACCTCCATTGTTTCTAGTGAGAAATCTGCACATAGTCTTATCAAGCTTCCCTTGAATGTGATGGATTGCTTTTCTCTTGCTGCTTTCAGAATTCTCTCTTCGTCTTTGACATTTGATGATCTGATTATTAAGTATCTTGGCATATGTCTATTCAGATCTATTCTGTTTGGGGTACACTGCGCTTCTTGGATCTGTAATTTTATGTCTTTCATAACAGAAGGGAAATTTTAAGTGATTATTTCCTCCATTATTATTTCTTTCCCTTTTCCCTTCTCTTCTCCTGGGACACCCATGACATGTATATTCATGCACTTCATATTGTCATTCAATTCCCTGAGACATTGCTCATATTTTTCCATTCTTTCCCCTATCTGTTCTTTTGTGTGTAGGATTTCAGATGTCTTGTCCTCCAGTTCATGTATAATTTTTTCTGCCTCTTCAAATCTGTCATTGTATGTCTCCATTATGTTTTTCACCTCTTGTATTGTGCCTTTCATTCCTCTAAGTTCTGCCAATTTTTTCAAACTTTCGAGTTCTTCCTTATATTTACCCAATGTCTTCTCTATATCCTTCATCTCTTTTGCCATATCTTCCCTCAACTCATTGTTTTGATTTTTTAATTTATTTAGGAGATTTGTTTGATTAGTAATTTGTTGTTTCAATTCCTGTATCTTAGTTGAAGTGTAAGTTTTTTCCTTTGACTGGGCCATATCTTCATTTTTCCTAATGTGATTCATATTTTTTTGTTTTCTAGGCATTTGGTTTCCTGGATTACCATAATCCGATTTTCCTAGACCAGACAGGCCCAGGACTCAGGAGGAGGATCTGTTTAGTATCAGGTTTCCCTGAGGGTGAGACCCAGCAGATTGTGAGACCTTCCTTTGAGGCCTCTAGACTCGGTGCTTTTCCTATCCTGCCCAGCAGGTGGTGCTTATCATCCTGTAGATCCCCACTGGTGTAAAGAGGTGTGGTCCCTTTAATTCTCAGGGGACCCTGTCTGGCCAGGAGCCGAGGGTGTCAGAAACCAAGCTTAAATTGTTTCCATTTCTCCCACACACACACACACCAGGCCCTGGGGTCTGAGTTTCTGAGGGATGGCAGCCACTTAAGCAGGGCCTTGCCTCCCTTTTCTTAGGGAAGATATACCCTTTAGGGAGTTACCGTCTACTCTTAAATTCCTCCTTTGTTTCTCTGACTCTCTTAACTCCATCCTTGCCTGGGTCAGTGCTGACAATTGAAAATGCCTGAGGCTTTCTCTAATGAGCTACTTAGGATGAGAGAAAAAAAAGGGAAAAGGAGAGAAAGCCCCTTTTCAGAGCCTGTCCACAGCCCCCCAGTTTCACCAGTTTACTGTTGTTGGTAACCTGTTCTCTGTGCCCATTTTCCTGGGACACAGCCATTTTCCAGTATTCTGAGCTCAGCTGTCTCCAAAAGACTCTGTTTTTATTTATTTATTTATTTATTTATTTTCCATCAGCGTCATCTCCTCTCTGCCAGGAGTGACCTCAGGGTACTTTCCTGCTTGCTTTGGCTTTATCTGTGCTTGTAGCTTGTATTCATAGTCCAAATTTGTTAATAAAGACTGCAGTTGGAGCTTGCTTGAGTTACTGTCCCCTGCTCCAGGAAACCTGCTTCTTTTTCCCACAGTGAAGTTTTCAGCTCAGTCTGATGTGCTGGTGGGGGAGGGGTGCCAACTCTGCAGTTTGCGGAGCTTTACTTACAGTTCTTTTTTTTTTTTTAACTTTATTTATAAAAAAATTTTAAAAATATTTCAAACAAAACAAAACAAAGGAATAAGAAAAACAAATATCCTAAAAATTTTAGGATACTTGCAGTTCTATGCTGCAATCTCAGCCATTCAGACCCTTCTACCCCTAATAGCACTGTGATGACTCCTAGCAAGCCTAGCCAACCTAGCTCGTCCCATTCCAGGCAGATGTACAATGTGTGTTCAGTCACAGATGTCCCCCAACAGTTGTTCCAGACTATTTACTAGTTGTTCCTGGCTATTTACTAGTTGCTCTAGAGGACTAACTAAATTCCACACCTCTCTATGCTGCCATCTTGCCCCACCTCCAGAGTCTATCTACTTTTTGACATGTTAATAAATACCTACAATAATTTAACAATAGGACTGTCTTTGGTCTAAAAAACATGGGCATTTAAACTGGGGCATGGAGAAGACAGAAAGAATCGTTGGGCCTGAACTTTCCTTGGGATGTAGTAGAGGAATCTGAATGGGTAGAGGACAGCAGCAAGGGAGGCTTTGCATATGTGGGAGACAGGAAAGAGAAGGTAGGATGTGGGAAGCAGGTTTTAAGCCTTTGCAGGAAGACAACAAACAATCTGTTTGATTTTCCTCAGGTCCCTAGGATCAGAGAGCTACTAGGAATCATCTCATATGCTACCTTCATTTTAATACCGTGAGTTGCCAGTGGATCTAGTTTCAGAGATTTTTGGAAGATGAAAACTCTGGCTTTTGCCTGGGGAGCATCTTTGCTCCATTCTGGCTAGTCCGGTATATCCAGTCTGATCTCTTGGCTTACCTGGTGTCATGCCCAACCAATCTATGCCCTTTCTTGCTAAGAGAAAGAGGGTAAAAGTTAATGGAAAAAAAATAGACAAGACATCCATGCTTAGGTGACATAATCCTCTCTTACCACTTCCTCTACTGTCATGAAAATTTTGAAAAAAAAAATTGTGATTGAAAAGAATCAGCACAACATCATATTCAGAGTTTTTCCATATCTAAAGACACCTCTAAAATATGTCCTTGGAATCATCAAGATTTCTCTTGTAAACATTTTAATAGCATCTCACACTTTAAAAATTGTGGTTATGTATGTCATATTATTATATCTTTACAACAGAATGAGACAGGTATTACTACGGCCTTTTACAGGAGGAAAAAACCACAGTAATTTTTTGCTTTACTTTAGTAGCTATGAGTTCCTTCCATTTGACATCTGTTCTGGCACATAATATGTGCTCAATAAATATTTGTTGGATGAATGCCTTTTAAAATATGATTGGATTTATGAGATTTCAATTTTATGTACAGTTTTTCAAAATATTAGATTCTCTTTTGGCTCCCTCCAATGTAGCCTTTTTGAGTAGAGGGATGGAAATCTCTTTGCATCAATCTAGATAAGTAAGTGTTAGAATTGGCCCCTTAAGCTGTTATCCACCCCTAAAAAGTTACTGTCAAGCTATCACAAATAATTAACAACGTAATTGACTGCATCTTTCCTTTAAGCATAATAATAAAATAATATTACAATGAAAAATTTATTTTAGAAGGTTTAAGGGAAAAAACCCTTTAAGTCATTAAATTAAAACTTCAAACCAGGACAATAAATAACATCATGGCTTTAGAATAAAAGCTGGCATGTGAAAGTTTGATGGGATTAACTGTGGTAGGATCAACCATACTCTTCAGCATTTATTGAGTGATACAAGCAGTTGTGAAACGGAAAATAAAGCCGTTAGTAACTGTATTGCTGCTGCGATTAATAATTCTTTTACAATAGCTAGAATATTACAATAAAGATACACATGAGGGCGCTGTAATCCAATTGGAAAAGATAAGCATTTGTTACTAGGAATCAGACTTCTAAAATTTGAGTCAAAAACAGTATGATAGTTTTATAGATGGAAAAATTAAGGCCCAAAGAGATTGTGACTTTATATGCCCCATTTATAGAGTAAATAAATCTTTTTAAAAATTGTACAGCAGTTCTGTGTCAGTGAACTTATGTGAGAATTTTGACTCTCACCTTGGCAACTCTTTATTTAAAATCTTTACTCATGACATAATTTATTTTCAATCTTAAAATAAATGGATATGGGTATAACATTTATTAGATGTTGGAAGAAACAATTGATTAGAATACATAATATTATAATAATTTTGCTCCCTAAAATGTTAGTTGTGGTTTATTTATAACTTAAAGCTGATTCTCAACTGATTTCTTTGGGTATGACTCTTAGTCTTTTTCTTGTCTGTGATATATTTCTATTTTGTTCTTTGGCTTTCATATAATTCTAAAGCTACCAAGCTGCCTGCAGATTTTCTAGACAGGAGGCTTATAACCACCTACAACATTTCATTAAATAGAAGCTATGGTAGATATACATATAGAATGTAGTGATATTTCCCTAACAATCTTTAGGTATATGGTAGTATTTATTTTCTAAGAAAGTTTTCTTCAACTAAGTACCAACATTGTCACAGGCAGATTTGCTTCATTAGACACTTCACACAGTCTGGCCAGTTCCACATTTTTACTTTAACAGAGGAGTTTCTTTTCCTAAATAATAATCTCATTTATTTTAAAAAACAAAGTAAAAAGCAAAACCAAACCAAATCCAGGGCTCTGAATTTAAAGGGTCTCTCCTTTAAGAGGTGAGGTAGAGGGAAAGGGGGTATGTCATAAACCTCATGTTCTGATTTTGTCTTTGTTAATTTGACTTAAGTGTATATACATTTCATTTCAAGACACATGATCACCTGAATTTATTTGTATTTTATAGTGTTAGAATTTAAGCCTTTTCCTGTCCTGAAAGTACTTAGCAATCCTATAATTACTATCTATATTATTATCTATATCCTATAGATTATTGAGTGTGATAATCTCAGGGGAGATAATTATATGGGGAACTTTAATTATCTATGTTATGATAAAATTTGAGTGTTTTGTAATAAGCATGCATTCCTTTAGTTAATAAGTAGGAAGCAAAATGTAAAACTGGGATTTGTTTCCTTATTTCAAGGCAAAGAGATAAAGTAGTGAAAAGCATGGCTTTTAGTTCCACTAAAAGCTTTTAGATCAAATTTTTCTTGTTGACAATATTGAAACAATCAGTTGCCTTTATTTTGAAGGCATTAAGTAAATTTAATTTTCATTAAAGATATTTGCTGAAGTACTGAAGCACTTGGGATGGTTTGCTATGTAAGGTGTGCAGATATAGTAATTATCTTAATAAGCACATAAAAAAGTACTCAATATCATTAGTCATCAAGGAGATGCAAATTAAAACTATAATGAGATAGTACTTTATACCCACCAAGAAGGCTAAAATTAATAGGCTGACAACAGCAAATGGTGGTGAGAATATGGAGCAACCAGGACCGGAAAGGGAAGTGCAAAATGGTGTAACTACTCTGGAGAGGGTGTGGTGGACATTCATATATGTCTTTCTGTGGATAAATTTTTTCATTTCTTTTGGGTCAGTTCTAGTTCATAAGCCTTCTGCTAACAGTTTCAATGACTGCCTGCTTGTATAAAATTTTGCATGTTACAAATTGTGGAAATTAAAACAAATAGTTCAATCAAGTCACTCTGCTATTTACACAGTACATCCAAGTTTATATAATCTCTGGAAACCAAGGATCCAGAGCGCAGTATCAACAAGTTATCCACCTTTTCTTGTTAGAAAAGGCACTTATTCCTGGATTTTAATGTTTTAACAGAGAATGTAATGACCGAGTTGCCAGATTCTCCCCTCTCTGCATTGAGGTAGCATTACATGGTTTGTTATTTGCACTGACTCTTAGTTCAATGCAAGTTCAAATCCTAATTCTGTGTCCATGAGCAAGCCACTTCACCTATCTCTGCCTCAGTTTTCTCATATGTAAAACGAAAGAATAATATGCTCTTTCATAGGGTTGTTACAAAAATTAAATTAAAAGCATTATTTATAGCATAGCACCTGGCATTTGGTGTGTGCTCAATAAATAGTAGCTAGTAGTAGTTTGCTATTATGAAATTTTCTTTTCTCCAGAATTTTGAAACTGTATCAGAAACAGCAAACAGCTATCAATTTTATCAAATTCTACACTGATTCAATTTGATGTAATTTAGTTGTAATCACTGTAAACTTGAAGTAGTAATGTGAGGGTTTATTTGTTTGTTTGTTCTCAGTCATTTTTTTTTCTAATTCAGTTTTATTGAGATATATTCAAATACCATACAATCATCCATAGTATACAATCAGTTGTTTACAGTGCCATCATATAGTTGTGAATTCATTACCCCAAACAATTTTTGAACGTTTTCCTTACTCTGAAAATAAAATAAAAGAAAAGAAAAATAAGAATAAAAATAAAAGTAAAAAAGAACGCCTATACCAAGTAAACATTTCTTACCTTGGTCTCACACATATGTTGAAGTTTTAAAACACTGTCAATATTGTCCTTTACCCGCTAGCCTGATTTGTCTTAGTCCTAACCAGATCTGCTTCATTCATATCTTTAATTGAAGTCTGAATTCTTTTTCAGCTTTTTAAACAGTTGCTGTGTGAGGTAATACTGACATTCGTAACTGCTGAGCTCTAGATCTGAGTTCCAGAGATTGACCAGGTTACACACAAAGAGCTCAGCATCTTGGAAATAACCATTACAACTCAGGAATAGATGTGATTGCTTTAAGAGCTTACAATCTAGTAACCTTTACAATAAACCTTCCCCTGATAACCTGTGCTCTCAGATTCAATTCTCAGAGTTTGCACATTATAGTTAGTCCATACTAGTGAGGCATTATAATGTTTTTTCATTTCTGGCGTACTTCACTCAAAATGCTGTCCCCAGGATCCATTCACCTAGTTGTGTGTCTCACAACTTCGTTCCTTCTTGCAGCTGCTCAGTATTCTGTTGTATGCATACACCACAGTTCACCATTCTGTTCATCAGTCAATGTACTCTAGGCCACCTCCATCCATTTCAAATCATGAATAATGCTGTCCTAAACAGCAGTGCAAATGTCCATTCATGTTCCCACTCTCAGATCTTCCAAGTACACATCCTATAATGAGGTTGCAGGACCTTATGGCACCCACATACTTAGCTTCTTGTGGAACCACCACACTGCCCTCCAGATGGGCTACACCATTCTACTTCCCCACCAACAGTGAATAGGTATATCCCTCTCTCCATGTTTTCTCCAGCACTTGTATCCCTCTGTTTATATTTTCCACTACAATTTTATACAGATATATTCACATACCATATAGTCATCTACAGTGTACAATCAGTTGTTCACAGTATCATCATATAGTTGTGCATTCATCACCAACTCAGCACTTGAACATATTCATAACCCCCTAAAAATTTTTAAAAAGAATAATAAAAAAGATGAAAACAATAAAAATACAGTACAATACAATAATAAGGTCAGACAACATCACCACTACCAAAAATCCCATACCCCTCCCTTATATCCCCCTCTCATAGACATTTTTAAAAAAATTTTATTGAGACTGCTCACATACCACGCATTTATCCAGAGATCCAAAGTGCACAATCAATTGCCCACAGTATCATCATACAGCTGTGCATCCATCACCACAATTAATTTTTTTCCAACTTTTAGAACATTTTCGTTACTCCAGAAAAGAAATAAAGAGGAAAAAGAAATCTCAGTTCCTCCCCTACCCCTAACTACCCCCTTCCATTACTGACTTATAGTATTGGTATAGTACATTTGTTACTGTTGATGAAAGAATGTTAAAATACTGTTAACTGTAGGACATAGTTTGCAATAGATATATTTTTCCCTATATACCTCTCTAGTATTAGCTTCCAGTTATAGTGTCATACATTTGTTCTAGTTCACGAAAGAGATTTCTAATATTTGCAGTTAATCATGGACATCGTCCACCACAAGATTCACTGTTTTATACATTCCCATCTTTTAACCTCCAGCTTTCCTTCTGGTGACATATGTGACTCTAAGCTTCCCCTTTCCACCATATTCACACACCATTCAGCACTTAACTTATTCTCACAATAACGTGCTACCATCACCTCTGTCCACTTCCAAACACTTAGGTTCAACCTAGTTGAACATTCTGCTCATAATAAGCAACCGCTCCACATTCTTTTGCCCCGTTCTATATCCTGTTAACTTATATTTCATGTCTATGTGTTTACATATTATAATTAGTTCATATCAGTGAGAATATGCAATATTTGTCTTTATGTGTCTGACTTTAGCTTTGGAATATTGCCTTTGTTATATTAAAGGAAGCATAATACAAAGTTTCTGTTAGCTATAGTCTCTAGTTTGCATTGATTGTATTTTTTCCCAATACCACCCTATTTTTAATACCATGCAAGGTTGACATTCATTTGTTCTCCCTCATGTAAAAACATATTTGTACCTTTTATCACAATTGTGGAGCACCCTAGGTTTCACTGAGTTATACAGCCCCAGGCTTTATCTTTCCTCTTTCCTTCTGGTGTCCCACATGCTTCTATTCTTCCTCTATCAAACATATTCACAGTCATCTTTTTTCAGTGTACTTACATTGCTGTGCTACCATTGCCCAAAACTGTGTTCCAGACTTCTCACTTCTGTCTTTTCCTATCTGTCTGTAGTGCTCCCTTTAGTATTTCCTATAGAGCAGGTAACTTGTTCACAGATTCTTTCATTGTCTGTTTGTCAGAGAATATTTTAAGCTCTCTCTCATATTTGAAGGACAGCTTTGCTGGATACAGGATTCTTGGTTGGCAGTTTTTCTCCTTCAGTATCTTAAATATATCACACCACTACCTTCTTGCCTCCATGGTTTCTACTGAGAAATCTGCATAGTCTTATCAAGCTTCTCTTGTATGTGATGGATCGCTTTTCTCTTGCGGCTTTCAGGATTCTCTCTGTCTTTGACATTTGATAATCTGATTTTAAGTGTCTTGGCGTAGGTGTATTCACATCTATTCTGTTTGGATCTGTAATTTTATGTCTTTCATAAGAGATGGGAAATTTTCATTGATTATTTCCTCTATTAATGCTTCTGCCCCTTTTCCCTTCTCTTCTCCTCTGGGACACCCATGTATGATGGTTAGGTTCATGTGTCAACTTGGCCAGGTGATAGTATCCAGCTGTCTGGTCAAGCAAACACTGGCCTAACAATTGCTATGAGGATGTTTGTGGCTGGTTAATAAACCAACCGGCTGGTTTATTAAATCATCAGTCAATTGACTGCAGCTGTGACTGATGACTCACCAAAGGGCATGTCTTCCACAATGAGAGAATGCAATTGGCTGGATTTAATCCAATTAATCAGTTGAAGACTTAAAAGCAAGACAGACAGAGGACCTTCATTTCTTCTTTGGCTGCCCAGTGAAGCATTTCCTAAGGAGTTCATTGAAGTTGCTGGTTCGTTTCCTGAGGAGTTCATCGAACATGTTCGTCGAAGATCCCAGTTCATTTCCTGAGGAGTTCATCGGACATCTTCCTTGGAGTTGACAGTTTGCTGACTGCTCTACAGAATTTGGACTCATGCATACCCACAGTTGCGTGAGTCACTTTTATAAATTTTTATAGTCATAGATACCTCTCATTGATTCTGTTTCCCTAGAGAACCCTAAATAATACACCATGACACATATATTCATGTGTTTCATGTTGTCATTCAGTTTCCAGAGACATTGTTCATATTTTTCCATTCTTTTCTCTATCTGTTCTTTTGTGTGTAGGCTTTCAGGTATCTTGTTCTCCAGTTCCTGAGTGTTTTCTTCTCCCCTTGAGATCTGCTGTTGTATGTCTCCATTGTGTTTTTCATCTCTTATGTTGTGTCTTTCATTTCCATAGACTCTGCCAGTTGTTTTTTAAAACTTTCAATTTCTACCTTATATTCGCCCAGTGTTTTCTTTATAGCCTTCGTCTCTCTTGTTATATCTTCCCTGAACTCATTGATTTGGTTTTTTATTTGATTTAGCATATCATTTTGAAAATCTTTAATAGATTGGTTCATTAAAGTGAAACAATATCTCAACTGTATCTTGATTGAGGTTTCAATTTGTTCTTTTGACTGGGCCATATCTTCATTTTTCCTCAAGATTGTAGTTTTCTGTTGTCTGGGCATCTGGTTTCCTTGTTATCCAAGCCAGATTTTCCCAGACCAGAACAGGTTCAGGTCTCAGAATAGGGTTATATTCAGGGTGTATCTTAGAGAAATGACAGACCTTTCTGTGAGGTTTCCAGTTGCTGTGGTTTTCCTAACCTGCCCAGCAAGCAGTGCCTGTCAGCCTGTTGCTCCTGACTGGTGTAAGGAAGTGTACCCTCCTTAGTTTCTGTTTTGGCTGTTTTCCCCCGGGCTCTGGAGTCTGGTTCTGAAGGGAAAGCTGGGCCCCACCTCCTTCCTCTTAGGTAAGAGACACCCCCTAGGGATTTATCATCTGTATTTGAATAGTCTCTCTGACTCTGTTATCTCCACCCCTATCTGGGTCAGATGGCTGAGAACTGAAAATGGCTGCAGCTCTCTCTTCTGAGCCCCTCAGGTTAAGAGAGATAAAAAGGGAAAGAAAGCCCCCTTTTGGAGCCAGTCCATGGCCCCCCAGTTTCACTCATTGGCCAGAGGTAACACCCAGACTTCTGGGCTCCCCTTCCCAGTACAGATGAGTCTTCTTGTTCTTTAAGGTTAGTTGTCACTAAAAGCCTTTGTCTGCTTGTTGGAGGTTTGTAGCTTGTATTCAGCAGACCACATTTGTTCATTAAAACCCCAGTTGGAGCTCGGCTGAGCTATATTTACTCACGTGGAGAATGCTGCTCTCTACCACAGTGAGGCTTTGCAGCAAAGCCTGCTGTGGGGAGAGGGGGCTCTTAGTGCAGTTCTGCAGCTTTTACTTACAGATTCTATGCTGTGATCTCAGGCATTCCTCTCAATCCAGGTTGGTGTATGATGTGTGGACAGTCATAGTTGTCCCCCAGCAATTATTCCAGATTATTTGCTAGTTGTTCCTTGTTGTTTATTAGTTGTTCCAGGGGACTGACTAAATTCCACTCCTCTCTATGCCACCATCTTGCCTATTAGATCCCTCTCATAGACATTTAGCTTTGTCTCACAGACATTTAAAGCTACATTTAATGTTACATTTAATTGAAGCATAATACAATGTGATTGTTAAACAAAGATTCCAGTTTGCATTGATTATATTTTTTCCTGAATACAGTCCCTTTTTCAGCACCTTGCAAGGTTGACATTCATTTGTTCTCCTATATGTAAAAACATTTTTATATTTGTATGTTTAGTCACCATCACTGACCACTCTAGGTTTTGCTAAGTTATATGGTCCCAGTCTTTAATGTCTGTTTTTCCTTCTGGTGTCATACATGCCCCTGGCCCTCCTCACTCAACTTTACTCACAGACATCTTTGTTCAGTGTACTTACAATATTGTGCTACCAACTCTCAGTACTGTGCTATCCATTTCTGGATCTATTCAGTCAATCCTGTTGAATATTCTACACTCCTTCAGCATCCAATGCCCAATCTCTACCCTCTTTCTAACTCATGATAACCTGTGTTCTCAGCTTTAACTCTCAAAGTTTGCTCATTAATGTTAGTTCATATTAGTGAGACCATTCAGTATTTGTTCTTTTGTTTCTGGCTAACTTTGCTCAACATAACATCCTCAAGGTTTATCCACATTGTTATATGTTCCATGACTTTGTTCTGTCTTACAGCTGCATAATATTCCATTGTATGTATATACCACAGTTTGTTTATACACTCATCCTTTGATGGACATGTGGGCTGTTTCCATCTCTTGGTAATCATGAATAATGCCACTATAAACATCAGTTTACAAATGCCTTTTTTTTTCTTAGCTTTCAGTTCCTCTGAGTATATATCTAGTAATGGAATTGCTGGATCATATGGCAATTCTATACTTAGGTTCCTGAGGAACCACCACTCTGTGTTCCAGAGTGGCTGCGCCATTCTACCTTCCCACCAACAGTGAATAAGTGTGCCTCTTTCTCCACATTTTGTCCAGCACTTGTAATTTTCTGGGTTTTTGTTTGTTTGTTTGTTTTGATAATGGCCATTATAGTAGATATGAGATGATTTTCTCATTGTGGGTTTGATTTGCATTTCCCTAAAAGCCAGTGAAGTTGAGCATTTTTTTCATATATTTTTGAGCTCTTTGTATTTCCTCCTCAGAAAAGTGTCTGTCCATGTCTTTTCCCCATTTTTTAAACTGGGTTGTTTGTCTCTCTGTTATCAAGTTGTAAGATCTCTTTATATATTCTGGATATCAAACCCTTATCTGATGTGTGGTTTCCAAATAATGTCTCCCATTGCATAGGCTGCCTTTTTACTTTTCTGACAAAGTCCTTTGATGTACAAAAGTGTTTAATTTTGAGGAGATCCCATTTACCTATTTCTTCTTTCATTGCTCGTGCATTGGGTGAAAAGTCTAGGAAACCACCTCCTATCACAAGATCTTTAAGGTATTTCCCTACATTTTCTTCTAAAAGTCTTATAGTCTTAGCTCTAATGTTTAGGTCTTTGATCCATTTTGAGTTAATTTTTTTATAAAGTGTGAAATAGGGGTCCTCTTTCATTCTTTTGGGTACAGATATCCAGTTTTCCAAACACTATTTATTGAAGAGGCTGCTCTGTCCCAGTTGCATTGGCTTGAATATCTTATCAAAGATCAATTGTCCATAGATGAGAGGGTCTATTTTTGAACACTCAATTCAATTCCTTTGGTTGGTGTATCTATCTTTATGCCAGAACCATGCTGTTTTGACCACTGCAGCTTTGTAGTAAGCTTTACAGTCAGGTAATGTGAGACCTACCACTTCCTCCCTCTTTCTCAAGATATTTTGGCTATTTAGGGCACTATGCTCTTCCAAATAAATTTGTTTATTTGTTTTTCTATTTCCACAAAGTAAGTCATTGGGATTTTAATTGGTATTGCATTGAATCTATAAATCAGTTTAGGTAAAATTGACATCTTAACTATATTTTATCTTCCAATCCATGAACATGCTATGTTCTTCCATTTTGTTAGGTCATGTTTGATTTCTTTTAGCAGTTTCTTGTAGTTTTCTGTGTATAGGTCTTTTGTAGCCTTGGTTAAGTTGTTCCTAAATACTTGATTATTTTGGTTGTATTGTAAATGAAATATTTTTTCTTGATTTCCTCTTCCTGTTGCTCATTACTTATGTATAGGAATACTGCTGATTTTTCCATGTCGATTTTGTACCCTGCCACTTTGCTGTATTCATTGATTAGCTCTAGTAGCTTTGCTGTAGATTTCTCTGAATTTTCTACATATAGGATCATGTCATGTGCAAACAGTGAAAGTTTTACTTCTTCCTCTCCAATTTGGATGCCTTTTATTTCTTTTTCTTGCCTAATTGCTCTAGCTAGAACTTCCAGCACAATGTCAAATAACATTGGTGACAGTGGGCATCCCTGTCTTGTTCCTGATCTTAAAGGGAAAGCTTTCATTCTTTCCCCATTGACTATGATGTTAGCTGTGGGTTTTTCATGTATCGCCTCTGTCATATTGAGATAGTTACCTTCTATTCCTATACTTTTGAATGTTTTCATCAATAAAGGATGTTGAATTTTGTCAAATGCCTTTTCTGCATCAATTGAGATGATCATGTGTTTCCTTTGCTTTGAAGAGACAGTTGGTAGAAATATGGACTCTAAAGACTTCTGATGAGGCCTTGAACAGAAATGTTGAATGTGTCGTTGCAAACTGGAAGGAAGGCAACCCTTGTCTTAAAGTGGCAGAGAATTTGGCAAAATTGAGTCCTGGTGTCAGATGGAAGGCAGAATTTGAAAGTGATGAGCTGGAATACTTAGCTGAGGAGATCTCTAGGCTACATGTGGAGGATGTAGCCAGGCTTCTCCTTACAGCTTATAGTAAAATGCAACAGGAACTCTTGGGTACAAAGAAATCAGAAACTGATAGTTTGGAAAATTCTGGGCTTCCAGAAAGTGAGACCCCAGAGGCTACAGCCCCACATGAGGATTTAACCCTACTACCATTAAAATACAAACCAGAATTGGAGATAGTTTTATCCAGAAAGGATTTGTGGAAAGTCCTATTGTCTCACAGTTTTGACCTTTGTAAATGGCATGCCAAGCCTACAGAATTTTTGTGAGATCTTTATCGATGGAGCCACTGCTGGTCTGGACTGGAGGGGACAGAAAAGGAACAAATTGAAGGAAATATTTCTTCAAAGATGGAACTATGGAAATTAAGGTCTGGAATCAAGAAATCTCGGGCAAGGAAAACACTGCAACCCACACACGTGGAAAGGGTGAGTTTGCCCCTGAGGCAGAGTGCCAGCCTTCTGCCTCGATGTTCACGAAGAGTGCTGCCACCCCAGGCCTCAGAGAGGATGGAGCACATTCCCTGGGGATTGGGGAGAGCCTGGCTGCCACCCCACTGTTCAGAGAGGGGAGAGCCTTTGCCCCAAGAGGCAGAGTCTGGGTGGCACCCTGATGTTTGAGAAGGGTGGAGCCGAGAAGAAGGTGGTCTCCCCAATGTGTGAAGATGTTGGAACACTCACCCCAGCATTTGAAGACAAAAGGGCTGCTGTAAAGGCCCTTAGAAGGTTGGATGACTCCTTTCTCAAGCCCCAAGAATAAAATGTCATTCTCTAAATGACTCCAAGATTTTGAAATCTGATGGAGTTTGCCCTGCAGGTTTTAGGAATTGTTTTGGTCCTGTTAACCTTGTTTTCCTTTCAGTTTCTCCTTATGGCAATGGGAACATTTATCCTATTACTGTCCCTCCTTTGTATATTGGCAGCAGACAACTTGTTCTAAGTTTCACAGGTCCACAGCCAGAGGGGAAATTTGCTTTAGGACTAGACGATGCCTGTAACTGATTTTGATGAGTTCTTGAACTTACCTTACTGAAATGATTTATATTTGTGATATTGTGATGGGATGAATGTATTTTGTATATGGAAAGATCATGTTTTTCTGAGGGCTGGGGGGTGGGGTGGAATGTGCCAGTATGGATATATTATGTCCCCCAGAAAAAGTCAGGTTCTTTAATGCAATCTTGTGGGGACAGACATATTAGTGTTGATTAGGTTCAAACTTTGGATTAGGTTGTTTCCATGGAGATGTGACCTATCCAACTGTTGGCAAGACCTTTAATTGGATAATTTCCATGGACGTGTTATCATTCAGGTTGGGTCTTAATTAAATCACTGGAGCCATGTAGAAGAGCTGACAAACAGAAGGAACTCAGTGCTGCAGCTGAGAGACATTTTAAAGACAGCCATCGAAAGCTGACATTTTGGAGGATGCCATTTTGAAACACAACCTGGGAGCAAGCAGATGCCAGTCACATGCCTTCCCAGGTAACAGAGGTTTTCTGGATGTCGATGGCCTTTCTCCAATGAAGGCACCCTATTGTTGGTGCCTTACCTTGGACACTATGTGGCCTTAAGACTGTAACTTTGTCACCAAATAAACCCCCTTTATAAAAGCCAATCTATTTCTGGTATTTTGCAAAATGGCAGCATTAACAAACTGGAACAGATTCTGGTTGATATGGTGTATTATATTAATTGATTTTCTCATTTGAACCAGCCTTGCATACCTGGAATAAATTCCACTTGCTCATTGTGCCAGTTTGAATATATTATGTCCCCCAAAATGCCATTATCTTTGATGAAACCTTGTGTGGGCAGATGTTTCAGTGTTGAATAGATTGTAATTCTTTGAGTGTTTCCATGGAGATGCGCCCCACCCAACTGTGGGTAATGAGTCTGATTGGATAATTTCCACAGAGGTGTTACCCCACGCATTCACGGTGGGTCTAAATTAAATCACTGGAGCCATATAAATGAGCTGACAAACAGAAGGAACTCAGTGCAGCTGAGAGTGACATTTTGAAGAGGAGCTGCAGCTGAGAGGGACACTTTGAAGAATGCACAGGAGCTGGGAAGAGAGGAACTGCAGATGAGAGACAGTTTGAAGATGGCCATTGAAAGCAGACTTTTGCTCTGGAGAAGCTAAGAGAGGAAAAATGCTCCAAGAGCCACTGAGAGTGACATTTTTGAGGAACTGCAGCCTAGAGAGGAATGTCCTGGGAGAAAGCCATTTTGAAACCAGAACTTTGGAGCAGATGCCAGCCACGTGCCTTCCCAGCTAACAGAGGTTTTCTGGACATCATTAGCCATCCTCCAGTGAAGGTACCCAATTGTTGATGCATTATCTTGGACACTTTATGGCCTTAAGACGGTAACTTTGTAAACAAATAAACCCCCTTTTATAAAAGCCAATCCATTTCTGGTGTTTTGCATTCTGGCAGCATTAACAAACTAGAACACTCATGGGGCATAATTCCTTTTTTTTTCCCACTTTTATTGAGATATATTCACATACCATACAATCATCCATGGTTTACACAACTGTTCACAATACCATCATATAGTTGTCCATTCGTCACCCCAATCTATTTTTTTTTGAAGGCCAATAGATTTTTATAGGCAGTTTGGATTTAATTTTTTTAAATAAATTTTATTTTCAAATAAGTTCAATCTTACAGGAACAGTTGTAAAAACAGTACAAACCCCATACATAGAACTCCATCATACCCCGACCCCCCTCCCTCGATACCCCGATCCATCATCTTTAAGATCCTGTCACACCACTGTCTCTTTCTTCCCCTCCCTCTCTCCCTCCCTCCTTCCCTAACACCCATTATCTATTGCTCTGTCCTCTGAATATATGAGAGCAAGATGCACATATCTTTGAACAAACAATATAATTCACATATACCTTTCCCATGGACAAGAACATTATTTTATGCAATCTCATTAAACGCAGCTAGGAAGTTTAAGAAATTCAACATTGATATAAAGCTTACATTCTATAGTTCCTTTTTTTTTTTTTTTTTTTTTGTCCTTGTGTCCCATCTGTGTCCCTTTGAGCCTCCTCTCCTCCGACCTCAGATCCCATCCAGGATCATCCTTGGCATTTAATTGTCATCTATTTAGACTGTCTTATTTTTTTTTTTAATTGTGGAAAGATATATATAGCCTAAATCTTCCCATTACACCCCTCCCTAGCATTCCATTAGTGGGATTAATCACATTTAGGATGTTGCAATGCTATCACCTTCCGACCATCCATTTCTAGAAGGTTCCCTTCACCCCAAACAAAAACCCTACTCTCATTTCTTAACTCCCCATTGCTCCTTCCCCCACATCTTGGAACCCCTACTCTACTTTTCATCTCTTTGGTCATATTCTCTGATACTTTCTTTGTGTCTACCATGGGGCTTAAATTTAACATCTTAAATCTATAACAATCTTGTTTTTCTTTGATACCAACTTAACTTCAGTAGGACACATAAACTGTGTTCCTATACTCCTCCCTTCCCCCACCTTTATGTAGTTCTTGTCAAGAATTACATATTTTACTTTGAGTCCAAAACCACTGATATATCGGGGGCAAGATGGCAGACTGGTGAGCTGTATGTTTTAGTTACTCCTCCAGGAAAGTACGTAGAAAGCCAGGAACTGCATGGACTGGACACCACAGAGCAATCTGACTTTGGGCATACTTCATACAACACTCATGAAAACGTGGAACTGCTGAGATCAGCGAAATCTGTAAGTTTTTGCGGCCAGGGGACCCGCGCCCCTCCCTGCCAGGCTCAGTCTCGTGGGAGGAGGGTCTGTCAGATCCGGGAAGGAGAAGGGAGAACTGCAGTGGCTGCCCTTATCGGAAACTCATTCTACTGATTCAAACTCCAACCATAGATAGACTGAGACCAGACACCAGAGAATCTGAAAGCAGCCAGCCCAGCAAAGAGGAGACAGGCATAGAAAAAAAACAACACGAAAAACTCCAAAATAAAAGCGGAGGATTTTTGGAGTTCTGGTGAACATAGAAAGGGGAAGGGCCCTGAGGCGCATATGCAAATCCCGAAGAAAAGCTGATCTCTCTGCCCTGTGGACCTTTCCTTAATGGCCCTGGTTGCTTTGTCTCTTAGCATTTCAATAACCCATTAGATCTCTGAGGAGGGCCCCTTTGTTGTTTTTTTTGTTTTTTTTTAATCCTTTTTTCTTTTTCTAAAACAATTACTCTAAGAAGCCCAATACAGAAAGCTTCAAAGACTTGCTATTTGGGCAGGACAAGTCAAGAGCAGAACTAGGAGAGCTCTGAGACAAAACGCAATAATCCAGTGGCTGAGAAAATTCACTAAACACCACAACTTCCCAAGAAAAGGGGGGTGTCCGCTCACAGCCATCATCCTGGTGAACAGGAAACACTCCTGCCCATCACCAGCCCCATAGCCCAGAACTGCCCCAGACAACCCAGTGTGACGGAAGTGCTTCAAATAACAGGCACACACCACAAAACTGGGCGTGGACATTAGCCTTCCCTGCAACCTCAGCTGATTGTCCCAGAGTTGGGAAGGTAGAGCAGTGTGAATTAACAAAGCCCCATTCAGCCATCACTTCAGCAGACTGGGAGCCTCCCTACACAGCCCAGCAGCCCAGAACTGCCCTGGGGGGACAGCATTCACCTGTGACATAGCACAGCCATCCCTCAACAGAGGACCCGGGGTGCACGGCCTGGAAGAGGGGCCCACTTGCAAGTCTCAGGAGCCATACGCCAATACCAAGGACTTGTGGGTCAGTGGCAGAGACAAACTGTGGCAGGACTGAACTGAAGGATTAGACTATTGCAACAGCTTTAAAACTCTAGGATCACCAGGGAGATTTGATTGTTAGAGCCACCCCCCCCTCCCTGACTGCCCAGAAACACGCCCCATACACAGGGCAGGCAACACCAACTACACACACAAGCTTGGTACACCAATTGGACCCCACAAGACTCACTCCCCCACTCACCAAAAAGGCTAAGCAGGGGAGAACTGGCTTGTGGAGAACAGGTGGCTCGTGGACGCCACCTGCTGGCTAGTTAGAGAAAGTGTACTCCACGAAGCTGTAGATCTGATAAATTAGAGATAAGGACTTCAATTGGTCTACAAATCCTAAAAGAACCCTATCAAGTTCAGCAAATGCCACGAGGCCAAAAACAACAGAAAATTATAAAGCATATGAAAAAACCAGACGATATGGATAACCCAAGCCCAAGCACCCAAATCAAAAGACCAGAAGAGACACAGCACCTAGAGCAGCTACTCAAAGAACTAAAGACAAACAATGAGACCATAGTACGGGAGATAAAGGAAATCAAGAAGACCCTAGAAGAGCATAAAGAAGACATTGCAAGACTAAATAAAGAAATGGATGATCTTATGGAAATTAAAGAAACTGTTGACCAAACTAAAAAGATTCTGGACACTCATAGTACAAGACTAGAGGAAGTTGAACAACGAATCAGTGACCTGGAAGATGAAAGAATGGAAAATGAAAGCATAAAAGAAAGAATGGGGAAAAAAATTGAAAAAATCAAAATGGACCTCAGGGATATGATAGATAATATGAAACATCCAAATATAAGACTCATTGGTGTCCCAGAAGGGGAAGAAAAGGGTAAAGGTCTAGGAAGAGTATTCAAAGAAATTGTTGGGGAAAACTTCCCAAATCTTCTAAACAACATAAATACACAAATCATAAATGCTCAGTGAGCTCCAAATAGAATAAATCCAAATAAACCCACTCCGAGACATATACTGATCACACTATCAAACACAGAAGAGAAGGAGCAAGTTCTGAAAGCAGCAAGAGAAAAGCAATTCACCACATACAAAGGAAACAGCATAAGACTAAGTAGTGACTACTCAGCAGCCATCATGGAAGCAAGAAGGCAGTGGCATGATATTTTTAAAATTCTGAGTGAGAAAAATTTCCAGCCAAGAACACTTTATCCAGCAAAGCTCTCCTTCAAATTCGAGGGAGAGCTTAAATTTTTCACAGACAAACAAATGCTGAGAGAATTTGCTAACAAGAGACCTGCCCTACTGGAGATACTAAAGGGAGCCCTACAGACAGAGAAACAAAGACAGGACAGAGAGACTTGGAGAAAGGTTCAGTACTAAAGAGATTCGGTATGGGTACAATAAAGGATATTAATAGAGAGAGGGAAAAATATGGCAAACATAATCCAAAGGATAAGATGGCCGATTCAAGAAATGCCTTCACGGTTTTAACGTTGAATGTAAATGGATTAAACTCCCCAATTAAAAGATATAGATTCGCAGAATGGATCAAAAAAAATGAACCATCAATATGTTGCATACAAGAGACTCATCTTAGACACAGGGACACAAAGAAACTGAAAGTGAAAGGATGGAAAAAAATATTTCATGCAAGCTACAGCCAAAAGAAAGCAGGTGTAGCAATATTAATCTCAGATAAAATAGACTTCAAATGCAGGGATGTTTTGAGAGACAAAGAAGGCCACTACGTACTAATAAAAGGGGCAATTCAGCAAGAAGAAATAACAATCGTAAATGTCTATGCACCCAACCAAGGTGCCACAAAATACATGAGAGAAACACTGGCAAAACTAAAGGAAGCAATTGATGTTTCCACAATAATTGTGGGAGACTTTAACACATCACTCTCTCCTATAGATAGATCAACCAGACAGAAGACCAATAAGGAAATTGAAAACCTAAACAATCTGATAAATGAATTAGATTTAACAGACATATACAGGACATTACATCCCAAATCACCAGGATACACATACTTTTCTAGTGCTCACGGAACTTTCTCCAGAATAGATCATATGCTGGGACATAAAACAAGCCTCAATAAATTTAAAAAGATTGAAATTATTCAAAGCACATTCTCTGACCACAATGGAATACAATTAGAAGTCAATAACCATCAGAGACTTAGAAAATTCACAAATACCTGGAGGTTAAACAACACACTCCTAAACAATCAGTGGGTTAAAGAAGAAATAGCAAGAGAAATTGCTAAATATACAGAGACGAATGAAAATGAGAACACAACATACCAAAACCTATGGGATGCAGCAAAAGCAGTGCTGAGGGGGAAATTTATAGCACTAAATGCATATATTAAAAAGGAAGAAAGAGCCAAAATCAAAGAACTAATGGATCAACTGAAGAAGCTAGAAAATGAACAGCAAACCAATCCTAAACCAAGTAGAAGAAAAGAAATAACAAGGATTAAAGCAGAAATAAATGACATAGAGAACAAAAAACAATAGAGAGGATAAATATCACCAAAAGTTGGTTCTTTGAGAAGATCAACAAGATTGACAAGCCCCTAGCTAGACTGACAAAATCAAAGAGAGAGAAGACCCACATAAACAAAATAATGAATGAAAAAGGTGACATAACTGCAGATCCTGAAGAAATTAAAAAAATTATAAGAGGATACTATGAACAACTGTATGGCAACAAAATGGATAATGCAGAGGAAATGGACAATTTCCTGGAAACATATGAACAACCTAGACTGACCAGAGAAGAAATAGAAGACCTCAACCAATCCATCACAAGCAAAGAGATCCAATCAGTCATCAAAAATCTTCCCACAAATAAATTCCCAGGGCCAGATAGCTTCACAGGGGAATTCTACCAAACTTTCCAGAAAGAACTGACACCAATCTTACTCAAACTCTTTCAAAACATTGAAGAAAATGGAACACTACCTAACTCATTTTATGAAGCTAACATCAATCTAATACCAAAACCAGGCAAAGATGTTACAAAAAAGGAAAACTACCGGCCAATCTCCCTAATGAATATAGATGCAAAAATCCTCAACAAAATACTTGCAAATCGAATCCAAAGACACATTAAAAAAATCATACACCATGACCAAGTGGGGTTTATTCCAGGCATGCAAGGATGGTTCAACATAAGAAAATCAATCAATGTATTACAACACATTAACAAGTCAAAAGGGAAAAATCAATTGATCATCTTAATAGATGCTGAAAAAGCATTTGACAAAATCCAACATCCCTTTTTGATAAAAACACTTCAAAAGGTAGGAATTGAAGGAAACTTCCTCAACATGATAAAGAGCATATATGAAAAACCCACAGCCAGCATAGTACTCAATGGAGAGAGACTGAAAGCCTTTCCTCTAAGATCAGGAACAAGACAAGGATGCCCGCTATCACCACTGTTATTGAACATTGTGCTGGAAGTGCTAGCCAGGGCAATCCGGCAAGACAAAGAAATAAAAGGCATCCAAATTGGAAAAGAAGAAGTAAAACTGTCATTGTTTGCAGATGATATGATCTTATATCTAGAAAACCCTGAGAAATCGACGATACAGCTACTAGAGCTAATAAACAAATTTAGCAAAGTAGCGGGATACAAGATTAATGCACATAAGTCAGTAATGTTTCTATATGCTAGAAATGAACAAACTGAAGAGACACTCAAGAAAAGATACCATTTTCAATAGCAACTAAAAAAATCAAGTACCTAGGAATAAACTTAACCAAAGATGTAAAAGACCTATACAAAGAAAACTACATAACTCTACTAAAAGAAATAGAAGGGGACCTTAAAAGATGGAAAAATATTCCATGTTCATGGATAGGAAGACTAAATGTCATTAAGATGTCAATTCTACCCAAACTCATCTACAGATTCAATGCAATCCCAATCAAAATTCCAACAACCTATTTGCAGACTTGGAAAAGCTAGTTATCAAATTTATTTGGAAAGGGAAGATGCCTCGAATTGCTAAAGACACTCTAAAAAAGAAAAACGAAGTGGGAGGACTTACAATCCCTGACTTTGAAGCTTATTATAAAGCCACAGTTACCAAAACTGGCACAAAGATAGACATATAGATCAATGGAATCGAATTGAGAATTCGGAAATAGACCCTCAGATCTATGGCCGACTGATCTTTGATAAGGCTCCCAAAGTCACTGAACTGAGTCATAATGGTCTTTTCAACAAATGGGGCTGGGAGAGTTGGATATCCATATCCAAAAGAATGAAAGAGGACCCCTACCTCACCCCCTACACAAAAATTAACTCAAAATGGACCAAAGATCTCAATATAAAAGAAAGTACCATAAAACTCCTAGAAGATAATGTAGGAAAACATCTTCAAGACCTTGTATTAGGCGGCCACTTCCTAGACTTTACACCCAAAGCACAAGCCACAAAAGAGAAAATAGATAAATGGGAACTCCTCAAGCTTAGAAGTTTCTGCACCTCAAAGGAATTTCTCAAAAAGGTAAAGAGGCAGCCAACTCAATGGGAAAAAATTTTTGGAAACCATGTATCTGACAAAAGACTGATATCTTGCATATATAAAGAAATCCTACAACTCAATGACAATAGTACAGTCGGCCCAATTATAAAATGGGCAAAAGATATGAAAAGACAGTTCTCTGAAGAGGAAATACAAATGGCCAAGAAACACATGAAAAAATGTTCAGCTTCACTAGCTATTAGAGAGATGCAAATTAAGACCACAATGAGATACCATCTCACACTGATTAGAATGGCTGCCATTAAACAAACAGGAAACTACAAATGCTGGAGGGGATGTGGAGAAATTGGAACTCTTATTCACTGTTGGTGGGACTGTATAATGGTTCAGCCACTCTGGAAGTCAGTCTGGCAGTTCCTTAGAAAACTAGATATAGAGTTACCATTCGACCCAGCGATTGCACTTCTCGGTATATACCCGGAAGATCGGAAAGCAGTGACACGAACAGATATCTGCACGCCAATGTTCATAGCAGCATTATTCACAATTGCCAAAAGATGGAAACAACCCAAATGTCCTTCAACAGATGAGTGGATAAATAAAATGTGGTATATACACACGATGGAATACTACGCGGCAGTAAGAAGGAACGATCTCGTGAAACATATGACAACATGGATGAACCTTGAAGACATAATGCTAAGCGAAATAAGCCAGGCACAAAAAAGAGAAATCTTATATGCTACCACTACTGTGAACTTTGAAAAATATAAAACAAATGGTTTATAATGTTGAATGTAGGGGAACTAGCAATAGAGAGCAATTAAGGAAGGGGGAACAATAATCCAAGAAGAACAGATAAGCTATCTAACATTCTGGGGATGCCCAGGAATGACTATGGTCTGTTGATTTCTGATGGATATAATAGGAGCAAGTTCACAGAAATGTTGGTATATTAGGTAACTTTCTTGGGGTAAAGTAGGAACATGTTGGAAGTTAAGCAGTTATCTTAGGTTAGTTGTCTTTTTCTTACTCCCTTGTTATGGTCTCTTTAAAATGTTCTTTTATTGTATGTTTGTTTTCTTTTTAACTTTTTTTTCATACAGTTGATTTAAAAAAGAAGGGAAAGTTAAAAAAAAAAAAAACAAGAAAAAAAAAAAGATGTAGTGCCCCCTTGAGGAGCCTGTGGAGAATGCAGGGGTGTTGGCCTGCCCCACCTCCATGGTTGCTGGCATGACCGCAGACATGGGGGACTGGTGGTTTGATGGGTTGAGCCCTCTGCCACAGGTTTTACCCTTGGGAAGACGGTTGCTGCAAAGGAGAGGCTAGGCCTCCCTATGGTTGTGCCTAAGAGCCTCCTCCCGAATGCCTTTGTTGCTCAGATGTGGCCCTGTCTCTCTAGCTAAGCCAACTTGAAAGGTGAAATCACTGCCCTCCCCCCTATGTGGGATCAGACACCCAGGGGAGTGAATCTCCCTGGCAACGTGGAATATGACTCCCGGGGAGGAATGTAGACCTGGCATCGTGGGACGGAGAACATCTTCTTGACCAAAAGGGGGATGTGAAAGGAAATGAAATAAGCTTCAGTGGCAGAGAGAATCCAAAAGGAGCCGAGAGATCACTCTGGTGGGCACTCTTACGCACACTTTAGACAACCCTTTTTAGGTTCTAAAGAATTGGGGTAGCTGGTGGTGGATACCTGAAACTATCAAACTACAACCCAGAACCCATGAATCTCGAAGACAGTTGTATAAAAATGTAGCTTATGAGGGGTGACAAGGGGATTGGGAAAGCCATAAGGACCACGCTCCACTTTGTCTAGTTTATGGATGGATGAGTAGAAAAATAGGGGAAGGAAACAAACAGACAAAGGTACCCAGTGTTCTTTTTTACTTCAGTTGCTCTTTTTCACTCTAATTATTATTCTTGTTATTCTTGTGTGTGTGCTAATGAAGGTGTCAGGGATTGATTTGGGTGATGAATGTACAACTATGTAATGGTACTGTGAACAATCGAAAGTACATTCACTTTTTTTTGTTTTTGTATGACTGCGTGGTATATGAATATATCTCAATAAAATGAAGATTAAAAAAAAACAAAAAAAAACCACTGATATATCATTACAGTTTAAGTATTTTAGATCCTGTAGGAAGTAAATAGTGGAGTTATAAACCAACAATACAGTAGTATTGGTCTTTATATTTGCCATGTGATCTTTACTGGAAATCTTTATTTCTTCATGTGGTTTCAGTCAATTGTTTTGTGTCCCTTCCTTTCAGCCTGCTTAGGACTGATCTACTGGTGATGAAGTCCCTCAGCTTTTGATTATCTGGGAATGTTTTCATCTCCCCCTCATTTTTATCCTTCAGGTGTTTGTGAATTTTCCAAGTCTCTGATGGTTATTGACTTCTATTTGTATTCCATTGTGGTCAGAGAATGTGCTTTGAACAAATTAATTTTTTTATTTTTAATTTTATTGAGGCTTGTTTTTATGTCCTTGCATACAGTCCATTCTGGAGAAAGATCTGTAATCACTAGTGAAGAACATGTGTCCCAGTGACCTGGGATGTAATATTCTATATATGTCTGTTAAAAGTCTCTATATCTCTCTCTCATTTCTTTGTTTTTCTGTCAGTAGGGCTCGCTTTAGTATCTGAAGTAGGGCAGGTCTTTTATTAGCAAACTCTCCAGCATTTGCTTGTCTGTGAAAAATTTAAGCACTCCCTCAAATTTGAAGAAGAGTTTTGCTGGATAAAGTATTCTTGGTTGGAAATTTTTCTCTCTCAGAATTTTAAATATGTCATGCCACTGCCTTCTCGCCTCCATGGTGGCTGCTGAGTAGTCATTACTTAGTCTTATGTTGTTTCCTTTGTATGTGGTGAATTGCTTTTCTCTTGCTGCTTTCAGAACTTGCTCCTTCTCTTCAGTATTTGACAGTCTGATCAGACTATGTCTTGGAGTGGGTTTGTTTGAATTTATTCTATTTGGAGTTCGCTGGTCATTTATGCTTTGTGTATTTATATTGTGTAGAAGGTTTGGGAAGTTTTCCCCAACAATTTCTTTGAATACTCTTTCTAGACCTTTACCCTTCTCTTCCCCTTCTGGGACACCAATGAGTCTTAAATTTGGATGTTTTATTTTATCTATCATATCCCTGAGATCCATTTCGATTTTTCTAATTTTTTTCCCCATTCTTTCTTTTGTTCTTTCATTTTCTGTTCCATGCTCCTTGAGGAGGCTGAGTTGTTGTTCAACTTCCTCTAATCTTGTATTATGAGTATCCAGAGTCATTTTAATTTGGCCTACAGTTTCTTTAATTTCCATAAGATCTTCTGTTTTTTTATTTACTCTTGCAATATCTTCTTTATGCTCTTCTAGGGTCTTCTTTATGTCTTTTATATTCTGTGCCATGCTCTTCTTCAAGTCTTTTATATCCCATGCCATGCTCTCATTGCCTGTCTGTAGTTCTTTGATTAATTCTGCCAGGAACTGTGTGTCTTCGGATCTTTTGATTTGAGTGTTTGGGTTTGGGTTCTCCATGTCATCTGGTTTTATCATATGCTTTAAGATTTTCTGTTGTTTTTGGCCTCTTGGCATTTGCTTTACTTGATCTTTAATTTGTTAGAATTGCAGCTTGGTGACATACACTTTCTCTAACTAACCAGCAGATGGTGTCTGTAAGTCACTTATTCCCCTCAAGTCAGTTCTCCCCAACTTTGTGGTGTGTGGGGATCTGATTCTTGTGGGGTCCAGTTGGTGCACTTAATTTGGGTGTGTTGTTGGTGCTGTCTGCCCCCAATGAGGGGCATGTGCCTGAGTGGTTAGGGAGGAAGGGCAGGTTTAATAATCAAACCTCCCAGGTGTTCCCAGAGATTTAAGGCTGTTCTCTGCCGCTGACACAAAAGTCCTTGGTATTGTCGTAGGTTCCCTGGGATTTCCGAGCAGTTCCTCCCTCCTTGCTGTGCTTTTCCAGGACCTCTGCTGAGTGGGGGAAGGCCGTTCCACATCACAAGTGAGCGCCGGCCTCCAGGGAAGCCCTGGGCTGCCGGGCTGTGTAGGGGCATTCCCAGCCCGCTTCAAAGATGGTTGAATGGGATGCGTTAACTTCCCCCTTTCCGCACAGTTCCACTCTCCCAGCTCCAGGAGAATCAGCCATGGGTGTATTCAAGGCCACTGTCCACGGCCGATATTGTGTCGTGTGAGCGGTGCTGCGGGAAAGACTCCCTGTCAGGCTGGGTTTCTTGGCTGGGCTCTGTGCTGTGTGTTCAGCCCCGGGCAGAAGTAGCCCCACCCACTGGGGAGATGGCTGGGAGACTGGGCTTCTCAGCTCGGCCCCATGCTGTGTGCTCGGCCCCAGGCAGGAGCAGCCCCGCCCGCTGGAGAGACGGCTGGGAGACTGGGCTTCTCAGCTCAGCTCCGTGCTGTGTGTTCGGCCCTGTGCTGTGTGTTCGGCCCCGGGCAGGAGTAGCCCCACCCGCTGGGGAGACGGCTGCAAGTCCTGCGTCTCCCCTTTGCTCCTCTGGACCTGAGACAATCAGCAGTGAGTGTGGGAAGGGGTATCCTCCACCCCAGACACCGAGGCCTTAGTCCAGACCGCTCCCATCTTATCTGCAGCTGTTCCTGGGCTTCTTTTTAAAAAAAAAAACAAAAAAAAAAAAAACGCCAACCCACTGTTTCCCCACACTGCAGCGGTGCTGAGAGATTCAGCTGACTCACTCACTCATTTCAGAATGCAGACTCCTGGTTTCACCAGATGCATGTTCCCTGTGGCTTTAGCAGAACTTGTCCGGCTGGTGCTACTCTGGAAGTGGTGTTCTGGGTCACTTTCTGTTTTTTTTCTAGTGTTTTCCATGGAGGTGTTTTTTACTCTGTCTCACCTAGCCGCCCCCAATCTATTTTTGAACATTTTCCTTACACCAGAAAGAATAAAAATAAGAATAAAAAATAAAAGTAAAAAAGAACAACCAAATCATCCCCCCCAACCCCACCCTATTTTTCACTTAGTTTTTGTCCCCATTTTTTTACTTATCCATCTATACACTGGATAAAGGGAGTGTGATCCACAAGATTTTCACAATCACACTGTCACCCCTTGTAAGCTACATTGTTGGTGTATAATTCTTTTAATGTGCTGCTGGATTCAATTGCAAGTATTTTGTTGAGGATTTTTGTATCTATATTCATTAAAGAGATTGGTCTATAATTTTCTTTTTTTTTTTTGTAGTATCTTTGTCTTACTTTGGTATTAGGGTGATGTTGGCTTCATAGAATGAGTTAGGTAGCATTCCCTCCTCTTCAATTTTTTTGAAGAGTTTGAGCAGGATTGGTACTAATTCTTTCTTTTCTTTCTTTTCTCTCTGCCTCTTTCTTTCTTTCTTTCTTTCTTTCTTTCTTTCTTTCTTTCTCTCTCTCTCTCTTTCTTTCTCTCTCTCTCTCTCTCTTTCTTTCTTTCTTTCTTTCTTTCTTTCTTTCTTTCACCAAGAATTCTTTTTTTTATATTCACATACCATGCAATCATCCAAAGTATACACCAGTTGTTCACAGTTTCATCATATAGTTGTATATTCAACATCATAATCAATGTTTGAACATTTTCATCACTCCAAAAATAAAAATGAAAATAAGAATAAAATAAAAGTAAGAGAACACTCAAAGTATTCCAAATGCCATGTTCCCCTCTCATTTACTTTTTTTAAATTGAAATATATTCACATACCATGCAATCATCCAAAGTGTAAAACAATTGTTCACAGTATCATCATATAGTTGTTTATTCATCACCACAATTTTTCAACATTTTCATTACTCCAAAAAATAATAAGAATAAAAATAAAAGTAAAAAGAACTCTCAAAACATCCCATATCCCCCTTCTCCATATTATTCATTTACTTTTTGTTCCCATTTTTTCTGTTCATTTGTCCATACACTGAGTAAAGGGTGTGTGAGCCATAAGTTTTTCACAGTCTCATGGTCACACCATATACGCTATATAGCTATACAGTCACCTTCAAGAATCAAGGATACTGAATTGCAATTCATCAATTTCAGATATTTCCTTCTAACTAGTCTAAAAAACTAAAAACTAAAAAGGGATATCTATATAATGCAAGAGAGTTATCTCCAGAATTATCTCTCGACACCATTTGAAATCTCTCAGCCACTGAAACTTTATTTTGTTTCAATTCTCCTCCCCCTTTTGGTCCAAAAGTCTTTCTCAATCACATGATGCAGGGTCCAGGTTCATTCCTGGGAGTCACATTCTACATTGCTAGGGGGATTTATATCCCTGGGAGTCATGTCCCACATAGCGGGTAGGGCAGTGAGTTTACCTGCTGAGTTGGCTTAGAGAGAGAGGCCATATCTGAGCAACAAAAGTGGCCCTCTGGGGGTGATTCATGGCACAATTATGAGTAGGATTAGCCTCTCTTTTGCAGTATCAAGCTTTGTAAGGGAAAGCCCCAAGATTGAGATCTTTGCCTACTAAGCTGGTGGTCTGCAATGCTTGCGAGAATATCAGGAGTTCCCCAGCTGGGGAAGGTTAATATTTCCACATTTTCCCACAGTGCCTCAAGGGGGCTTTGTAAATATTTTTTATTCTCTGCCAAAATTACTCTTTGTTGTATTGGGGGTTCATGCTAACCTGTACAAACAACAAGGTCTCACTCCCTAGTCAAGTTTCCATGTAATTACGGCATCTGAGTAAACTACCATACAAGTTAAATTATATAGTGTGTTACAGAGGATATAGATTTTGCACCATGTAACTGTCTCTTCCTTTGGTCCCACCCAGGACTCAAAGTTTTAAAACATGGTTAGTATCACCCTGTACCCTTTAGTCAGATCTACCCCAATCTCAACCAAGTCCATTTCATTTATATCTCCAGTCAAAGACTGATCTCCTTTTCAGCCTGTTTAACAGTTGATTCATGGGGCAATGCCAGCACTCACAACTGCCAAACTCTGGCTCTGAGTCCCAGGTGCTACACAGACACCCAAAGCTCCAGGGACCAACCATGTCACACATGAAGAGCTCAGAATCTCAAAATTTAGAAATAACTGTTACAACTCATGAATAAATGTGACTGCTGTAAGAGCTTAGAATCCAGGAACTTTATGTAAGCCTTCCCCTTATAGCTCATGTTCCCACATTCAATTCTCAGAGTTTACACATTGTTAATACTCCATATTAGTGAGGCATTATAATGTCTGTCTTTTCATTTCTGGTTTATTTCACTCAACATACTGTCCTCACAGTCCATTCACTTCATTGCATACCTCATAACTTCAGTCTTTCTTGCTGTTCCCACATGCAAAAACATTCTTATATTTGTACATTTAATGACACACATTGACCACTCTAAGCTTCACTAAGTTATACAGTCCCAGTCTTTATCTTCTATCTTTCCTTCCAGTGTCATACAAACCCCTAACCATCATCTTTCAACCATATTCACAGACATCACACAATATTGTGCTATCCATTTCTAGATCTACACACACAATCAATCCTCTGGGACATTCTATACTCCTTCAACATCAAATGTCCAATCTCTACCCTCTTTCTATCTCCTTATATCTTCATTTCTAAACTCTTCTCCAAACCTTTCTCTCCTGTCTTTTCCTATCTGAGTGTAGCATTCCCTTTAGTATTTCCTGTAGAGGAAGTCTGCCATTCACAAGCTGTCTCAGTGTCTGTTTATCTGTAAATATTAAAAACTCTCCCTCATTTTTGAAGGACAGTTTTGCTGGATATAGAATTCTTGGTTGGCAGTTTTTCTCTTTCAGTATCTTGAATATGTCATACCACTGCCTTCTTACCTCCATGGTTTCTGCTGAGAGATCCACACTTAGTCTTATTGAGCTTCCCTTGTATGTGATGGATTGCTTTTCTCTTGCTGCTTTCAGAATTCTCTATTTGTCTTGGATATTTGAAAATCTGATTAGTAAGTGTCTTGGAGTAGGTCTATTTGGATCAATTCTGTTTGAGGTATGCTGTTCTTCTTGGAACTGTAATTTCACATCTTTCATAAGAGTTGGGAAATTTTCAGTGATTATTTCCTCTATTATTCCTTCTGCTGCTTTTCCCTTCTCTTCTCCTTCTGGGACACCTATAACACATATATTTGTCTGCTTCATGTTGTCCTTGAGTTCCCTGAGACCCTGCTCATATTTTTCCATTCCTTTCCCTATCTGTTCCTTTGTGTGCAGGATTTCAGATGTCCTGTCCTCCAGCTCTCTGATTCTTTCTTCTGCCTCTCCAAGTCTGCTGTTGTATGTCACCATTGTGTTTTTCATCTCTTCCATTGTGCCTTTCATTCCCATAAGTTCTGCCATTTGTTTTTTCAAGCTTATGAATTCTTCCTTATGATCGTGTAGTTTCTTCTTTACATCCTTTATCTCTTTTGTCACATTCTCTTTCACTTTGTTGATTCAATTTAATAGATTTGTTTGAACATCTGTAATGAGTTGTTTCAACTCCTGAATCTCAGTTGAAATGTTAAGTTCCTCCTTGACTGGGCCATATCTTCCTGTTTGTCCTGGTATGGCTTGTGATTTTCTGCCATCTTGGCGTGTGGTTTTGATTGGTTTATTCTGGAGTTTGTTTTCTCTTTTTTCCATAAGATTTTCTTGTTGGTTTACTTTGATCTCTATCTTTTCTTTGTTTCTCTCCCTGGCCAGTTGTCAGATTGGCTCTGCCCCCCAGTCTTCCCCCCAATATCAGGTGGCCACCATGGCCTGCCACAGGGATGGGAGGTAGGAACTGGGCACCCCAGCAAGTTCACTGTATGTGGTATTACAAATCTGCTGGCTTCCAGTGGTGCACTACTTTCCACCAGCTAGCAAGAGCTGGGCTTGTTTTGGGTCCCTGCTTTAACAGTTGGGCCTTCCCTATTTCTCAGCCCAAACAGGGCTGGGTTTCCCTACAGGTGTACAGACCAGCTCCTATGTTCCTAAGAAAGTGTCCTTGCACTTTCTGGACTGTCCAGCAGATGGCGCTGTTTAGTAACTTAATTGTCCTCAGAGGCTGCTCTGCCATGGAGCCAGCTGCTGGCTGCTGCTTCCCTCAAGGGTGGGGGAAGGGCTTTCAGACTCAGGGCTGGAAATGCCTCTCTGCATTTTCTCAGTCTCTTTGTTCCTCACTGACCTGGACCTTGAAATGTCCTCCCCTGTCCACTGGGTCTTCACTGAGAGTACATTTCACTGCTGTGAGATTTTAAAATCTGTGTCCCTGGTGGGAGGGGTCCTGACTACTGTTTCTGTGTCTTTCCCGCATGGACACTGTTCTAGTTTGCTAATGCTGCTGGAATGCCAAACACCAGAGGTGGATTGGCTTTTATAAAAGGGGGTTTATTTGGTTACACAGTTACAGTCTTAAGGCCATAAAGTGTCCAAGGTAACACATCAGCAATTGGGTGCCTTCACTGGAGGATGTCCAATGGTGTCCAGAAAACCTCTGTTAGCTGGGAAGGCACGTGGCTGGCATCTGCTCCAAAGTTCTGGTTTCAAAATGGCTTTCTCCCAGGAAGTTCCTCTCTAGGCTGCAGTTCCTCAAAAATATCACTCTTAGTTGCACTTGGGATGTTTGTCCTCTCTCAGCTTCTCCGGAGCAAGAGTCTGCTTTCTCACCTGCAGCTCCTGTGCTTTCTTCAAAGTGTCCCTCTTGGCTGTGGCTCCTCTTCAAAACATTGCTCACGCTGCACTGAGTTCCATCTGCCCATCAGCCCATTTACATGGCTCCACTGATCAAGGCCCACCCTGAACGGGTGGGGCCATGCCTCCATGGAAATATCTCATCAGAGTTATCACCTACAGTTGGGTGGGGTGCATTTCCATGCAAATCTAATCAGCACCAAAACATCTGCCCCACAAGATTGCATCAAAGATAATGGTGTTTGGGGGGACATAATACATTCAAACTGGCACAGACACCAAGTGAGGGGGAGGGGTGAGGACTGGCTGGACTGGGACAGAAAATTCCTACCTGATACTTCTTCTCTTTCTTCAATTCAGCATTTGCAGGGTCTTACTCCAGTCTGTATCCTCCTCCAGAGTTTCAAACCATTCAGAACTGTCCTTTTTCTCTCTGAATCTCTGAAGAGAAGTTTTCAGTAGCTGTTTATGTTGCCATGTTGATGACATCACTAGTTCTTTCTTGATTTCTTGGCAGAATTCACATGTGAAGCCATCTGGTCCTGGGCTTTTCTTTCTTGGGAGCTTTCTGATGACTGACTTGATCCCTTTACTTGTGATTGGTTTGTTGAGGTCATCTGTTTCTTCTTGAGTCAATGTTGGTTGTTCATACTTGTCTAGGAAGTTGTCCATTTCGTCTAAGTTTTCTAGTTTATTAGCATGTAAATGCTCATAGAATCCTCTCATTATCTCCTTTAAATCTGCAGGGTCAGTAGTTATGTTCCCTTTACCGTTTCTGATTATATTTATTTGCATCTGCTTTTTTTTTCCTTTTGCCTAGCTAAGGACCATTGATTTTATTGATTTTCTCAATGAACCAACTTCTGGTTTTGTTGACTATTGTTTTCCTGTTCTCAATTTCATTTATTTCTACTCTAATCTTTGTTATTTCTGGCCTTCTGTTTGCTGTTCTTTCTCTAGTTCCTCCAGGTGAACAGTTAATTCCCCAATTTTTGCTCTCTCTTCTCTTTTAATATGGGCATTTAGGGCAATAAATTTCCCTCTCAGCACCATCTTTTGCTGCATCCTATCAGTGTTTTGTTGTTTTTTTTTTTTAATTTAGGTAGCTGTTTATTTTTTTAAATTTATAGTTGTTTTCTTTTTAAAATAGAGGTTATACATTTACAGAAAAATCATGTAGGACATACAGGGTTCTCATATTGCCTCAAACACATAGATTTCCCTATATTAACACTCTGTACTAGTGTGGTGCCTTTTTATTTTATTTTTTGTTTTTTATATTCAATATTATTGAGATATATTCATATACCATACAATCATCCAAAGTGTACAATCAATTGTTCACATTACCATCATATAGTTGTTCATTCATTACCCCAATCTACTTTTTGAACATTTTCCTTGTACCTGAAAAAGTGAAGATAAGAATAAAAAAAAAAAAGAGTAAAAAAAGAACACCTAGATTGTCTCCCCCCTCATTTTTCCTTTATTTTTTTGTACCCATTTTTCTACTCATCCACCCATATGCTGGATAAAAGGTAGTGTGATTCACAAGACTTTCCCAATCACATTGTCACCCTTGTAAGCTACCTTGTTATACACACATCTTCAAGAGTCAAGGCTTCTGGGTTGCAGTTTGTTAGTTTCACGTATTTACTTCTAGTTATTCCAATACATTAAAACCTAAAATGGGTTATCTATTAGTGTGTAAGAGTGCCCACCAGAGTGACTGCTCAACTCCATTTGGAATCTCTCAGCCACTGAAACTTTATTTCCTTTCATTTCGCATCCCGTTTTTGGTCAAGATGTTCTCAATCCCACAATGTCAGGAATAGAGTCATCCCTGGGAGTCATTTCCTGCATTGCCAGGGAGATTTACACCCCTGGGTGTAAGAGCCCACATAGCGGGGAGGGCAGTGAGTTCACCTGCTAAGTTGGCTTAGTAGAGAGAGAGGGCCACATCTGAGCAACAAAGAGATATTCAGGGGGAGACTCTTAGGCACAATTATAACCAGGTTTAGTCTCTCCTTTTCAGTAACAAGCTTCATAAGGGCAAGTCCCCTGATAGAGGGCTCAGCCCATCATACCACCAGTCCTCAACGTTTGTGAGAACATCAACAGCCATCCAGGTGAGGAAGCACAACACCTCTGCAATTTCTCCCAGCTCCTCAGGGGGCACTGAATATACTTTGTTTTCATTGTATTTTTTTTTTCACTTAATTTTATCAGAAAATTAAAAAAAAAAAGAATAAAAAAACACTTCAAACAAAAGCAAAATAAAGAAATAAAAAAACCGAATAACCTATAATAACTACATTACTTGCAACATGTTCCTACTCTACCATATGAGAATATTTAGACTATAACCCAGCAAAGGAATAAGAAAAATAAGTAATCTAAAATAACTACATTTCTGTGAGCTTATTCCTACCATTCCCCCCGGAAATTAACAAACCATAGTCATTCCTGAGCATTCCCAGAACATTAAGTTTACCCACGATAACTTATCTGTTCTTATTTGATTATCATTCCCCCTTTGCTATTTGCTGTCTATTGCTAGATTCCCTACATTCTACATTATAAACCATTTATTTTACATTTTTTCAGTGTTCACATTAGTGTTAACATACAATATTTCTCTTTTTGTGCCTGGCTTATTTTGCTCAGCCTTATGTCTTCAAGGTTCATCCATGTTGTCAAGTGTTTCACAGCCTTGTTCCTTCTTACTGCTGTGTAGTATTCCATCGTGTGTATATACCACATTTTTTTATCCACTCATCTGCTGAAGGACATTTGGGTTGTTTCCATCTCTTGGCAATTGTGAATAATGCAGCTATGAACATTGGCGTGCAGATATCTGTTCATGTCACTGCTTTCAGATCTTCAGGGTATATACTGAGAAGTGCAATTGCTGGATCGAAGGGTAACTCTATATCTAGTTTTCTAAGGAACTGCCAGACTGACTTCCAAAGTGGCTGTACAATTATGCAGTCCCACCAACAATGAATAAAAGTTCCAATTTCTCCACATCAGCTGTTTGTTTAATGGCAGCCAACTAATTGGTGTGAGGTGATGTCTCGTTGTGGTCTTAATTTGCATCTCCCTAATAGCTAGTGAAGCTGGACATTTTTTCATGTGTTTTTTGGCCATTTGTATTTCCCCTTCAGAGAACTGTCTTTTCATATCTTTTGCCAATTTTATAATTGGGCTGTCTGTACTCTTGTCGTTGAATTATAGGATTTCTTTATATATGCAAGATATCAGTCTTTTGTCAGATACATGGCTTCCAAATATTTTTTCCCATTGAGTTGGCTGCCTCTTCACATTTTTGACAAATTTGTTTGAGATACAAAAGCTTTTAAGTTTGAAGAGTTCCCATTTATCTGTTTTTTCTTTTGTTGCTTGTGCTTTGGGTGTAAGTTCTAGGAAGTAACTTCCTAATACAAGGTCCTGAAGATGTTTCCCTACATTATCTTCTAGGAGTTTTATGGTACTGTCTCTTATGTTGAGGTCTTTCATCCATTTTGAGTTAATTTTTGTGTAAGGTGTGAGGTAGGGGTCCTCTTTCATTCTTTTGGATATGGATATCCAGCTCTCCCAGCCCCATTTGTTGAAAAGACTGTTATGTCCCCATTAGGTGGTTTTTGGGGCCTTATCAAAGATTGTCGACCACAGATCTGGGGGTTTATCTCTGAATTCTCAATTTGATTCCATTGATCAATATGTCTATCTTTGTGCCAGTACCATGCTGTTTTGACTACTGTGGCTTTATAATAAGCTTCAAAGTCAGGGAGTGTAAGTCCTCCCACTTCATTTTTCTTTTGATAATGTTTTTAGCAATTTGAGGCATCTTCCCTTTCCAGATAAATTTGATAACTAGCTTCTCCAAGTCTGCAAAGTAGGTTGTTGGAATTTTGATAGGGATTTCATTGAATCTGTAGATGAGTTTGGTTAGTCCTATCAGTTTTTTTCTTTCTTTTTTTTTCCTATCAGTTTAGATATGTTTTGTTTTCATTTTCATTTGCCTTGAGGTATTTACTAATTTTTCTTGTAATTTCTTCCTTTACCCACTGGTTTTTTAAGACTGTGTCATTTAGCCTCCATATATCTGCGAATGTTTCAATCTTCTGCCTGTTATTGATTTCCAACTCCATTCCATTATGTCCTGAGAGGGTGTTTTGTATAAATATCAATATTTTAAAATTTTTTGAGACTTGCTTTGCGACCTAGCATGTGGTCTATCCTAGAGAATGATTCATGAGCACTTCAGAAAAATGTGTATCCTGCTGTTGGGGGTAGTGTTCTATAAATGTCTGTCAAGTCAAATTCATTTATTGTACAATTCAACGTCTGTTTCCTTATTGATCCTCTATCTAGATGTTCTATCCATTGATGAGAGTGGTGTATTCAGGTCTCCAACTATTATTGCAGAGGTACCTACTTCTCCCTTCAGTGTTGTCAGTGTTTCCCTCATGTATTTTGGGGCACTCTAGCTCAGTGCATACATATTTATGATTGTTATGTCTTCTTTATGAATTTTCTCTTTTATTAATATATAGTGTCTTTCTTTGTCTCTTTTAATTGTTTTACTTTTGAAGTCTAATTTGTCTGACATTAATATAGTTACTCCTGCTTTTTTTCTGGTTGTTTTTTGCATGAAATCCCCTTTTCTAACCTTTCACTTTCAATCTATTTTTGTCCTTTTGTCTAAAGTGAGCTTCTTGTAGAAAATATATAGATGGGTCCTGTTTTTTAATCCATTCTGCCAGTCTATATCTTTTTATTGGGGAGTTTAACCCATTAATATTTAGTGTTATTACTGTAAGGGCAGTACTTTCTTCTGCCATTTTGTCTTTTGGATTTTATATATCGTATCTTATTTTTTTCTCTCTCTCCTTTTACTCATTCTGATAGTCTTCATTTCTACACTCTTCAGCCTGTAGCCTCCCTTTAGTATTTCTTTAGCACGGTTCTCTTATTTACAAACTCTCTCAGTGTCTATTTGTCTGAAAATATTTTAATCTCTCCCTCATTTTTGAAGGACAATTTTGCCAGATATAGAATTCTTTGTTGGTAGTTTTTCTTTTTCAGTATCTTAAATATATCGTACCACTGCCTTCTTGCCTCCATGGTTTCTGTAAGAAATCTGTGCATAGTCTTATTGAGCTTCCCTCGTATGTGATGGATCACTTTTATCTTGCTGCTTTCAGAATTCTCTCTTTGTCTTTGACATTGGACAATCTGATCAGTAGGTCTATTGGGATCTATTCTGTTTGGGGTACACTGCACTTCTTGAATCTGTAATTTTATGTCTTTCATAAGAGTTGGGAAATTTTCAGTGATTATTTCTTCTATTATTCTTTTCCCTTTTCCCTTCTCTTCACCTTCTGGGACACCCCATAACACATATGTTCATGTGTTTCATGTTGTCACTCAGTTCCCTAAGACATTGCTCATATTTTTTCCATTCTTTTCCCTATCTGTTCTTTTGTGTGTATGATTTCAAGTGTCCTGTCTTCCAGTTCACTGATCCTTTTTTCTGCCTCTTCATATCTCCTGTTGTATGTCTCCATTGTGTTTTTCATCTTTTCTGTTGTGCTTTTCATTCCCATAAGTTCTGCCATTTGTTTTTTCAAGTTTATGAATTATTCTTTATGGTCATCCAGTGTCTTGTTTACATCCTTCATCTCTTTTGCCACATTTTCCTTCAGCTCATTGATTTTATTTAGGAGATTTGTTTGAACACCTTTAGTTGTTTCAATCCCTGTATCTCAGTTGAAGTGTTAGTTTGTTCCTTTGGCTAGTCCATATTTTCTTGTTTCTTAGTATGGGTCATGATTTTTTGCTGTCTAGACATTTGATTCTCTTGATTAGTTTATTCTGGAGCTCATTTTCACTCTTTTCCCTAGGGTTTTCTTGTTGGTTGGCTTTGTTCTCTATCTGTTCATTAGTGTTCAGGTCAACTTATTCTAGACTTCTAACCTAGCTTCTGTTTAGTTGATCAGAATTTTTCAGCTCTTGTTTTTCTGGTTCTTGCCCTGCATCTTTGTAACCTTTTTGTGAGAGGGTTTCCACAGATGTGATCAACTGCAATCAGGTTTTTCCAGTCCAGATAGGCCCAGGTCTCAGGAGAAGGGTGTACTCCATATCATGTTTTCCTGAGAATGTGACGACACCTGTTGTCAGACCCTCCTGTGAAGGCTCTAGACTCTGTGCTTTTCCTATCCTGTTCCGCAGATGGCACTTGTCTGTCTGCAGCTCCCCATGGGTGTATAGAGGTGCCACATGTGACTTTAATTCTCTGCAGACCCTGTCCCTTCCAGGGGCGTGGCTGACTCAAACTGTTTCTTTTTTCCAGTCCCTGAGGTCTGAATTCTCTAATGGAGGGCCACCACTTGAGCTGGGCCCTGCTCCCTCTTTTCTTGAGGATGTTATGCCCTTTAGGGAATTGTCTCCCTGACTAGACTAATTTGTCTTTCAGGCCTATCTTAGCTCTGCCCTTGCCTGGGTCCAGCTGCCAGTTGCAAATATCTGAGGCTTTCTGTAATGAGCTACTTAGAATAGGTATTAAAAAAAAAAAAAAAGAAATCCCTTTTCAAGGTCTTTCCCAGCGCCCAGCTTTGTCAGTCCCAGTATAGACTATTTAAAGACACATCCTTTAGACTATTATCACTTTAATCTGAATAGTTACTCTCAGACAACTTTAATTCCACCCTTGCCTGGGGCAGTGCTGAAGCCAGAGACTTCCAGCAGCTCTGATGGTCTATTGAAAAGTAAAAAAATAAAGAGTTAGAGTGAAAGAAAAGAAATGAAGAAAAAAAGAAAAAAAAAACCTTTTCAGAGCCGGATCCCAGCTCCCTGGGTTTGCAGATAAGAGCCAGAGTTGGTACCTGTTCCTATGTACCCCTTCTTCTTGGAGCCCAGCCATTTTCTAGTATTCTGAACACCTCCAACTCCAAGACTCATTTTTTGGTTGTTGTTTCAGCCCCACCTCCTCTCTTCCAGGCTAAATCCTCCCATTTCCTTTCATGACCACTCTTGTTTTATCTGTGCTTGGAGCTTTTATTCAGTAGTCTGAATTTGTTGATTAGTTCTGCAGTTGGGACCTGGTTGAGCTCCCCTCTTTGTTCCAGCACAGACTGTTTCTTTTTCCCTCAGGGAAACAATTCCGAGATAGTCTGCCATACCTGTTGGGGAGGGGCGCCAGTCCCCTGGCTGGGGAAACTTACAGTTCTTCACTGCGGTTTCAGCCATTCCACCCATTCCAGACTGGTGTACAATGCATGCTGGTCACAGAATCCCCGAAACCACCGTTCCGTAGAGTTTCTGGCTATTTACGCACTGCCCTAAAGGAGTAACTAAATTACAGCTCACCACTCCACAATCTTGCCCCATGATCCTCCTGTTTGTTTATTTTAATTAAGAAGTTGTGAAAGGAGTTTAAGGGATCAAAAGTATTAAACATATATTTGAGGGGGGTCAATATTCCCTTCTACTTCTCCCCCACTCCACAGAAGTCTTCAGTATCCATTGCCTCAAGCAAGTCAAAAACTTTTGAATTACAACAATTTGGGCTTTTGAGGTTCAAAAACCTGAGGCCTAAAAGATTTGTGGCATAGAGTTCATGCCATCAACAGTGGCTTTGGAAGAACAGAGGAAGAGCCAGTCTACCCACTCCACCCTGGACTAGATAGAGTGTCTATGAGCCAGCAGGGTGTGTGAGCACAGGAAGAGTGTACATGAGTGTGTACACGGGTGTGCAGGCAACAGTCCTGTGAGAGAGAGCCTGCAGAGAGCCCGCTCACTTTTTCCTGACACAAGCAGCCAGCAGGCCCTGCAGCCTGGACAAGGAAAGTGCCCCAGTGAACAGCAGGGCCCAGGTAGGAATGAGGGTGTCTCACAAATGTGCAGCTAAATACACGGTGACCAGAGGCCACAGCGTCATGTTCACCTCTGAAACTTAGATGCAGCCCAGGAAAGGCAGGAGGGGGCATTCTGCATTTGCTGAGATTGTTTCTGCCATTGGGCAGAATGAGGGGTCAAAATAGAAATTAAATGCAGAGATTTAAAAAGAAAAGTTAATTTTTTGCACTTCTGAGTCAAGGCCTGAAGTGTGTCATGATCTAAATATATCCCAAGTTTCTTACTAGGGTGTTATCCTTCATTTATCAGAAAGAAATGTATGCTGCTTTTCTAATGTAAGGACTGGAAGAAAAGGTGTCATTGTCCATGATGCTGAGCACATGTTAGATAGGGCATAGATGTTGTAACTATATCAATATGGAATTAACATCGTACCTTGAAAGCTCCTGTTCTAGTTTGCTAATGCTGCTGGAATGCAAAACACCAGAGATGGATTGGCTTTTATAAAAGGGGGTTTATTTGGTTACACAGTTACAGTCTTCAGGCCATAAGGTGTCCAAGGTAACAGATCAGCAATCGGGTACCTTCACCGGAGGATGGCCAATGGTGTCCAGAAAACCTCTGTTAGCTGCGAAGGCTCATGGCTGGTGTCTGCTCCAAAGTTCTGGTTTCAAAGTGGCTTTCTCCCAGGATGTTCCTCTCTAGGTTGCAGTTCCTCAAAAATGTCACTCTTAGTTGCACTTGGGGTATTTTTCCTCTCTTAGCTTCTCTGGAGCAAGAGTCTGCTTTCAATGGCCATCTTCAAAATGTCTCTCATCTGCAGCTCCTGTGCATTCTTCAGAGTGTCCTCTCTTGGCTGTAGCTCCTCTTCAAAATGTCACTCACAGCTGCACTGAGTTCTCTCTGCCTGCCAGCTCATTTATATGACTCCCCTGATAAAGGCCCACTCTGAATGGGTGGGGCCACGCCTCCATGGAAATATCTCATCAGAGTTATCACCTACAGTTGGGTGGGGTGCATTTCCTTGCAAATCTAATCAGCACCAAAATGTCTGCCCCACAAGACTGCATCAAAGAATATGGCTTTTTCTGGGGGACATAATACATTCAAACCAGCACAGATCCCCAACAGAAATGTGTATTTATATTCATTAAAATACATGCTTCAGGCCCTCCTCTGGAAACTTCTTTCTCCCTGTTCATTTGGGCTGCAGAAGTAGGAATTTCTAAGAAATATGTCTGTTCACCCAAAGCCTTGTGTTGGAAGGATCAGGAAGTCCCTACTGGCACTATACTCCCAGCACTTCTAAGAGAAGTGGGTGATTACAATTCTGAGAAGCACAGCTTGATGCCTAAACAGGGAAAGATCTGGAGAAAGGGAGGATTTGACCACAAGAGAGCCAAGCATCCTAGGAGGGTGAGTCAGCAAACCCCTCCTAGAGACACTGTGGATCCTTTTTGGACACACCAGAAATGTTGCTGCCCGGCAGGTACAAATGCTGGCCCAGTGCCTGGACCTGTCACCCCATCAGGTCAGAAGCTGGTTCCAAAGGAAGAGTTTCCTATATAAAAAATGTTTCCAGAGACGGAAGAGATCAACCAGAGATGTGTTAGACCTACAAAGCAGCAGCGGCAAGACCAGCTCGAGTTCCTGCTTGGACCCAAAGCCCAGAGTTTCACATTCCATGAGACAGATCAGAAGCAAGGTCTGTGGAATGTTGTTACTACTGATCTCCTTCTCTGCATAGAAGACTCTCTAATTAACTTCTTCTGGTTCAAGGCATTAGAACTTGCTCCAGTGTCTTTAGCCATCAACTCTATTTTTTCTTACCTCAATTCTAAATATATGTATTTATCAGCCCACCTAAAAACAAAAAAACAAAAACTTTCCACTTTGAATCCCCATTTCCCAATTGTTCTCCATCCTCTTCAAAGTCAAATTTCTTGAAAAAGAAATTTCCATTCACTACTGCTACTGTCATTTTTTTAGTTCACCCTACTCAAAAAATTGTAAGTCATCAATGTAAAGACTTATAGTACCATGAGACATTACTTTTTGTGGACAGATGTCTTTTTGTAAAATAGTACTGGGAATAGTCAGAGGATGACTTTGTTTTAATGTCATAACTTGGCAAAATTAAAAGCTTTCAATTTTTTGTTATCTGCCCCTCCCTACCTACACACTTGACATTGACTGTAGGTTTGCAGTGTTCTGTTATGAGAACTTATTAATCTGTAAAATAATATACTTTAAAGAAATCTGATCTATTCATTAATAATGGGTTATGTATTTTTCATTATAATTTAAATATATTTATTAATATTAATACTTATTGATTAGGCATTTATAATAAAATTGCCTACATACTGCGAGAAAAAAATACATGCTTCAGGATGTTCACGGTAGCACTATTTGTAATAGCCAAAAAACTAGAAACTAAGCAAATGCTCATCAGCAGAAGAATGGATAAATAAATTGTGTCATATTTAAACAATGGCATAGTATACAACAATGAGAAGGAGCAAGCTATATGCAATGGCATGGCTAAATTTTACAAACCTAAGAAGACTGAAAGAAGCCATTCACAAAAGTACTAATGTATGATCCCCTTTGTATAAAGTATCAAAACAGGCAAAACAAATCTATCAGAAGTCAGGATAGTGGTTACCGTGTGTGTGTGTGTGTGTGTGTGTGTATGTGTGTGTGTGTGTGTGTGTGTGTGTGTGTCAGGAGGCAGCTAGTGTCTGGAAGGGGGTAGGAGAGGGGCTTCTGAGGGGCTAGTACTGTTCTGTTTCTTGATCTTGGATTATATGGATGTGTTCAGTTTTGTGAACATTCACTTTGCCGCACACTTACATGTGCCTTTTAAAAGTACTATGGCTATTGCTTACACTTTCTTCCTGAGTCAGTCAATTGTGCAGTTTATGCTTTATCAAAGGCAGAGGAATAGTCAGGTTAGGTTATAAAAGAAAGATAAACTCTGAAAATAGTGATCAGAATTTTAAAATTTCTTTCTTTACATTATACCAATAGAGATTTTCTTCTCCTTAGAAGATGCCAGATTGCTCAAAACATTAGAGCAATTTTGGAAAAAGTCCTGGATTCAAAAGAAAAGTGCATTTTGGAATTTGCAGTAGTTAAGATGATTTCCATGTATACATACTGAATGGTCTATACTTGCTTCATAAAGAACTCTGCTGTCTTAGATAATTCAGCATCCAGTGTAGCCATGAAAATTTAGCACTTTAAATCTGGCTGGATTGTAGATAGAAGCTGACATGTTAGATTTAGTACAACTGTAGAATTAATGCTCAAATCTCCCATGCTGCACAGTTTTCCCATATGCTACATAAAAGTGCTATATAGTTTTTCACTCAAAAGCTGCTACATTAGGGTGCTAGCTGATTTTATACCTTCGACTTGCTTAATGTTTTCATTTATATACAATAGAGTTTTATACCACATCAATCAAACAATCTATTGCAAAATAATTTGCAGTAAAATCATAATATATTTATACAAAGTATTGATTTAGCATTAATTTTCAAACTGCAAAAGTCAATGAACCATAAATCTGTAAACAAATTGGTGAAAAGAAAGACATAAATGACAAAAAAATTAGTCACTGGAGAGTTACATGTGTTGTGCCTGTGGTTTTTAGATCACTACATGGGGAAAATATATGGGACCAGACTTCATAAATTTTAAAATTACTAACATAAAAATAACATAATTCACAAAGAAACAGACTATCTCAACAAAATGGTGAAGAAAACCACCTGAGAATCTGGTTCATAATCACGGAGCATCTTCACACGCTTGTGCTTCCAAAAAAAAAAAAAAAAAATTGGAGGCAGATCTAATGACACAATCCATTTAATTATTAAGAGTATCATGTTTTTGTATGTGTGCATATGTTTGGATATCTTTACTATTTTAAAAGACCACATCAAAGTTAAAACCTTGGTAATAATAGTCTGTACCGCCAGTGGGTATTGGGACCCGTCTACATGCCTTATAAGCAATTGCCCTGCCTGGATCTGCTCACTTGTAGTGATAGGAACACATTACCTCCCAACACATTATGGTCTACTTTGTTGTAGCCTGACTGGTTACTTAGAGATTATGGTCATGGTTGTGGTCCAGTCTCCATTTTGGTCAGAGAAAAACGTTTTTCTATAACTGTGTTTACTGGATCCTTTGTAGTCCAATCTCGGGTGACTACCTGATAATATTACTGATCGGGCACAAGAGACACCAGACAAGAGAGTGGCTGAGATAGTAAAGATGCCATCATCATCACTTGGAAAACATAGAAGACTTTTATTCTGACACATTTAATTGATAGTTGTTGTCTTCACTAGCTACGATGAGTGCAGAAAGTCAGGGTTTTCATTTGGAAGACTATGTCCATAAGGCTGTGCATTCCCATCTAGAGGCCTGACATTCACTCTGAGTGGATTAACTTAGGTTTAGTTCATGTGCCCACCACTGACTCAAGGGCCAGGGAAATAGGATGCATTAGGCCTGGTCATGTGCTCTAACTCTAGGGTCAGGGGCAGTATCTTTTCAGATCCTATCAGGGCATGCAGTTGATCACAAAGGAAAACAGCACTGTTGCCAGGTTTGCTGTGAATGGAGTGCAGGTTACACACTGCACAACTCCAAGGGGCACCGTTCACATACTTTGCAACGTGATTGGTGTCCCTTGGAGCTGTGCAGTGCACACCTGGGCAGCTGTAGGCACTAAGCCTATCTATGACTTGGAAAAGGGCAAGTAGATGCTGGAGAGGCAGATTACAAATGTCCACTACTCTGATGAACTACATTTATTTATCCAAAAGGCTTAAGAGGGTACTTATGATCCTATTTCTCTGGTCTATTTATATCCTTCTCTGCAACAGTGGTTTTCAACTTTTTTCCCCTGCTACAACATATATAAAGAGTGATATTCATATAAGTTTGTCCTTAGGTTATGTCCAATTCAAAAGTGTGTTCTGGAATGCTACCCCTTTGTCATCGAGAAAACACATCTGCAGACTTGTGAGTATCACAGGAGAGGAGAGTCAGGGATCTGCAGGGAGGGCAGGGTGTGTGTGATGGCTGAGTCCCTCCTTTGCCCATAGCTAAGCCAAGTAAAATGGGAAATGCTTAGAAAATCACTTGGGAAGTGCATTTGGGGGGTGCTGCAAGAAGAGGTGACTGGTATTTCAGTACTCCAGGTGGACATCTGCTTAGGTGGCATACCTGATCTGCCACCTGTGCCTATCTGAGCAGGGGAGGAGTGAAATCGAGAGATGGCAGGGCAGAGACCAAGGCTAGCAGAGCAGCCTGCCTTCCCCCTGTGGCTTGGCAAAGATGTGAGCATTTCCCAAGGGTCCTGCAGAAGGAAGCTGGACCTGAGTTGTGTTCTTGCTTCCCATCCAGGAGAGCTAAACCCTGGCTGAAGGTACGCCAGCAGCAAGAGGCTGTGGTATCCACTTGGGCTGAGAGAGATGGGGGCAGAGATGGAAGAAGTGAAACTGGAACCAGACCTCCTAAAACAAGGAACTGAGTTGTGATGGGGCCCTGTGTTCTGAATTAGCTAGGATGGATTTTAAATTTGGGTCTGGGTGGAGGTCAGGTGCAACACAATGGGAAACCGAGAAAAGATGAGAAAAGATGGTTACTCACAGGTCCCAGGGAGAGGGGGTGCCATGAGGGGTTGACAGGAAGCGTGACTGACTCGGGTGGCCCAACCAGCAGGTGGGGAGCACACAAGTAGAGCAAGAGGGACCTGAGGGCTTTATTGTGGTCCAGGAGCAGAGGTTGGTAGATTTCCTGTGGGAGTCAAGGATCAGTTAGTTTAAAGCAAACATGCGCGAAAGGGAAAGGGTCTGGGGGTTCAAGGTGGTGGGGAGTGGTTCGCTAATCATTTGGAAATGGCCATAGGATTTGGATGAGGTGGGTGGGTGGTGTGGGTGGTGGCTGCAGAGGTAGGTTTGGGCTCTGGGGGAGTTTATGCCCCAGGGCCGGAAAGTTGCTTATTAAGTAGGGCAAAAGTTAGTGCTGAGGCAACTAGCTTAGCCAAAGTAAGATGGGTACCGAGGCAGCACACAAAATTTTGATAGTTATAATGCCCTGCCAGACCCTCAAGGAGCCTACTAAGGCTCCTAAGTAGCCTTAGAAGGGAGTGAGCCTTTGGGCACCTGCCACACTGAGACACCTGAGACACCTGTGACAGCCATGGTGCTGAACTGCCCAGTTCAGCTTCAAGGACTGCAGTTAGCAGTCAGCCTCTAGCTGTAGCATCTTCAGAGTCAGCATGTAGCATTTGAGGAGGCTGGGCACTGAGCCTGTGTCTTTCCTGGGTAGTCCCCAGGCAATGACAGAGCACAGCAGGGTTCCTAGGGCTGGCCATTGCTGACCAACGCAGGACTCCTCTAATATTCCAGGTTTGCTCCAGAGTTCCCCGCTGGTTAGCCCAGACTTTATCAGATCTGCCCCACAGTCTGAGGCTCTCCCTGCTCCATCACTTCCCCAAACACTTCCCCTTTATCTTTCACAGGTATTACAGTCTTCTTGTACTCCTAATTCTGTTGCAGCATCTGCTTCTTGGAGAACTTGAACTGAGGTATCTTTGACCAGCCAGCATTCAGCAGGGAAAAAATGACACCCTATATCTATAACCAGTTAGGTAAAGAGATGGTTGCCCTTTTCACCCTTCCTGGCACCACCAACAGCAGCGAAGCAGGACCCAGAGAGGTGGAGAGAAAAAGCAGACCACACCTCTTCCCCACTCCATGTCCCTCTGACTTTGGGTCAATCCTGCCCTGGGAAGGGAGGGGAGTGGGGAAGGAATGAGGTTTAAATTAAGGTTACCAGATTTAGCAAACAAAAGTACAGGATACCCAGTTAAATTTGAATTTCAGATAAACAATGAATACTTTTTTTAGTATAAGTACATCCCAAATATTGCATGTTAAAAAATGCAGCATTTAAGTTTGAAGGTTTTAACAGGCCTAGACTTTTTTTTTTTTTTACGACTAAACTCTTAACATTCAAAAGGGGTCAGAAAGTTACAGAATCTGCCCAAGATGTTAAATGGAGGGAAGAGATTCAGTACAGCACAGTTGGACCCAGTGATGAGTGAAAGTTTCACAATTATATACCCTGAATTGAAACTCCTCAATAAACTGGTTACACATACTGTATAAGCATATAGGGAAATCTTTCAAACACTTCCATAGTTTGTTGATGATTAGTAACAGTTGCTCCATGCCAGAGTGCAATGACAACTTAATGTCCTCTAGCAAAACTTGCACTGGAAGATGCTCCAGTGGGACATCATTTGTTCAAGTCTAAGGCTATCAGAAACTCCCTTATATTTAAAAAAACTCATGGAGCCATCTAGAAGATCAAAGAAAAGGGGCTTGTCCTTTTGGCTGCACTTGTTTGAAACTGCTGATCTTATCACCCATCATCTCTAGCCATTGGTGCCTGCTACAGAAAGAAGGAAAATGCAGCTGCTCTGCCCTCTTCCCTCACTCCTCAGTCCAAGTCAACAGCGAGGTAGATCCCAGAGTGGAGGGGGGAGACCTTGAAATTGCTGATGAAATAGATTTGTTCTGAGGGAGACAGAAGCTGAGGGAGCAGTTTTGGAATGTCAAGTTCCATAGGAATTAGACAAGACACAATTTCTAGCTGAGAAATACAGCTTGAACACCTGTACTATACTGTGTGTGTGTGTGTGTGTGTGTGTGTGTGTGTGTGTGTGTGTGTGTGTGTGTGTGTGTGTGGTGATGGTGGTGGTGGGGTTTACAGATTTTTGACCATAAATGAATTAATTGTACAACTAGATACATCTTGGCTGTTGAATTTTTTAAAAGTAGATAGATAGCATAAAATTTGCCTTTTTAACCTTTTTAAGAGTGTAATTCAGTGATACTGATTGCATTTACAATATTGTGCCACCATCAACACTATCCATTACCAAAACTGCTTCATCACTCAAAATAAAAACTCTGTACCATTAAGCAATAGCTCCCTATTCTTCCTTTTCCCCAGTCTGTGGTAACCTCTAATCTACTTTTTTGCATCTATGAATTTGCTTATTCCAGACATTTCACATAAATGAAATCACACATATTTGTCCTTTTGTGGCTGACTTATTTCACTTATTTCACAGGTTCCTCTGTGCTGTAGGATATCTGGAACTTCATTTCTTTTTATGGCTGAATCATATTCCACTATATGTATATACCACATTTTATTTATCCTTTCATTTGTAGATGGACATTTGGATTGTTTCTACCTTTTGGTTATCATGAATAATGCTGCTATAAACATTAGTATACAATATCTGTTTGAGTCCCTGCTTTTAATTCTCTTGGGTAATTTTAATGCCACTGAATTTTACACTTAAAACTGTTAAAATGGCAAAGTTTATGTTATATATTTCTTAACACAATTAAAAAAAATCAAGAATGCAATAAAAGGTCTCCTAATTCCCCTGTTATATAATATTATTCTAGAAGTTCTTGCCAATTTAATCATGAAACAAAAATAAGATAAGTTAACAAATTATGGCACATCCATCAATTAAATATTTTATAGGCACTGAAATGATGTCTCCAAGAATTTTGAAAGATGAGAATTTTTAATAATATTATTGTGAATGAAAATGCAGAATCCAAAAGTCTGTGTTCATGGTCAAAATTAACATCACAGTAATGAGACAAATCGACTTCATGTGCCTCTTGATAAGATGTACCAAGAAGAACACATCATTTCTATGGTTATTTTGCCAGAAATTAATAACCTGAATCTAAGCATGAGGAAACATCAGTCAACTTCAAATTAAAGGACTTTCTAATGGATAGCTAACTGGTCTTTACTCTTCAAAACTGTTGATGTGATGAAACACAAAGAAAAACTGAAAATTAAATAGACATAACCAAATGCAAAGCATAATACATCTTCTTTTTTTTTTTAATTAAATTCAGTTTTATTGAAATACATTCACACACCATACAATCATCCATGATATACAATCCACTGTCCACAGTATGATAACATAGTTATGCGTTCATCACCACAATCTATCTCTGAACATTTTCCTTACATCAGAAAGAACCAGAACAAGAATAAAAAATAAAAGTGAAAAAAAACACCCAAATCATCCCCCCATCTCACCCCATTTGTCCTTTAGTTTTTTTTTTTTTTTTTTTTTAAATCATCATTTTATTGAGATATATTCACATACCACGCAGTCATACAAAACAAATTGTACTTTCGATTGTTTACAGTACCATTACATAGTTGTACATTCATCACCTAAATCAATCCCTGACACCTTCATTAGCACACACACAAAAATAACAAGAATAATAATTAGAGTGAAAAAGAGCAATTGAAGTAAAAAAGAACACTGGGTACCTTTGTCTGTCTGTTTCCCTCCCCTACTTTTCTACACATCCATCCATAAACTAGACAAAGTGGTGTTTGGTCCTTATGGCTTTCCCAATCCCATTGTCACCCCTCATAAGCTACATTTTTATACAACTGTCTTCGAGATTCATGGGTTCTGGGTTGTAGTTTGATAGTTTCAGGTATCCACCACCAGCTACCCCAATTCTTTAGAACCTAAAAAGGGTTGTCTAAAGTGTGCATAAGAGTGCCCACCAGAGTGACCTCTCGGCTCCTTTTGGAATCTCTCTGCCACTGAAGCTTATTTCATTTCCTTTCACATCCCCCTTTTGGTCAAGAAGATGTTCTCCGTCCCACGGTGCCAGGTCTACATTCCTCCCTGGGAGTCATATTCCACGTTGCCAGGGAGATTCACTTCCCTGGGTGTCTGATCCCACGTAGGGGGGAGGGCAGTGATTTCACCTTTCAAGTTGGCTTAGCCAGAGAGAGAGGGCCACATCTGAGCAACAAAGAGGCATTCAGGAGGAGACTCTTAGGCACAAATACAGGGAGGCCTAGCCTCTCCTTTGCAGCAACCGTCTTCCCAAGGGTAAAACTTATGGTAGAGGGCTCAACCCATCAAACCACCAGTCCCCTATGTCTGTGGTCATGTTAGCAACCATGGAGGTGGGGTAGGCGAATACCCCTGCATTCTCCACAGGCTCCTCAAGGGGGCACTACATCTTTTTTTTTTTTTTTTTTTTTTCCCCTTTTTTGTCTTTTTTCTTTTTTTTTTTTTTTTTTTTTTTTTTAACTTTCCCTTCTTTTTTCAAATCACCTGTATGAAAAAAAAAGTTAAAAAGAAAACAAACATACAATAAAAGAGCATTTCAAAGAGACCATAGCAAGGGAGTAAGAAAAAGACAACTAACCTAAGATAACTGCTTAACTTCCAACATGTTCCTACTTTACCCCAAGAAAGTTACATAATATAGCAACATTTCAGTGAACTTGTTCCTACTACAACCATCAGAAATTAACAGACCATAGTCATTTCTGGGCATCCCCAGAACGTTAAATAGCTTATCTGTTCTTCCTGGATTATTGTTCCCCCTTCCTTAATTGCTCTCTACTGCTAGTTCCCCTACATTCTACATTATAAACCATTTGTTTTACATTTTTCAAAGTTCACATTAGTGGTAGCATATAATATTTCTCTTTTTGTGCCTGGCTTATTTCGCTCAGCATTATGTCTTCAAGGTTCATCCATGTTGTCATATGTTTCACCAGATCGTTCCTTCTTACTGCCGCGTAGTATTCCATCGTGTGTATATACCACATTTTATTTATCCACTCATCTGTTGAAGGACATTTGGGTTGTTTCCATCTCTTGGCAATTGTGAATAATGCTGCTATGAACATTGGCGTGCAGATATCTGTTCGTGTCACTGCTTTCCGATCTTCCGGGTATATACCGAGGAGTGCAATCGCTGGATCGAATGGTAGCTCTATATCTAGTTTTCTAAGGAACTGCCAGACTGACTTCCAGAGTGGCTGAACCATTATACAGTCCCACCAACAATGAATAAGAGTTCCAATTTCTCCACATCCCCTCCAGCATTTGTAGTTTCCTGTTTGTTTAATGGCAGCCATTCTAACCGGTGTTAGATGGTATCTCATTGTGGTCTTAATTTGCATCTCTCTAATAGCTAGTGAAGCTGAACATTTTTTCATGTGTTTCTTGGTCATTTGTATTTCCTCTTCAGAGAACTGTCTTTTCATATCTTTTGCCCATTTTATAATTGGGCTGTCTGTACTATTGTCATTGAGTTGTAGGATTTCTTTGTATATGCAAGATATCAGTCTTTTGTCAGATACATGGTTTCCAAAAATTTTTTCCCATTGAGTTGGCTGCCTCTTTACCTTTTTGAGAAATTCCTTTGAGGTGCAGAAACTTCTAAGCTTGAGGAGTTCCCATTTATCTATTTTCTCTTTTGTTGCTTGTGCTTTGGGTGTAAAGTCTAGGAAGTGGCCTCCTAATACAAGGTCTTGAAGATGTTTTCCTACATTATCTTCTAGGAGTTTTATGGTACTTTCTTTTATATTGAGATCTTTGGTCCATTTTGAGTTAATTTTTGTGTAGGGGGTGAGGTAGGGGTCCTCTTTCATTCTTTTGGATATGGATATCCAACTCTCCCAGCCCCATTTGTTGAAAAGACCATTATGGCTCAGTTCGGTGACTTTGGGGGCCTTATCAAAGATCAGTCGGCCATAGATCTGAGGGTCTATCTCTGAATTCTCAATTCGATTCCATTGATCTATATGTCTATCTTTGTGCCAGTACCATGCTGTCTTGGCAACTGTGGCTTTATAATAAGCTTCAAAGTCAGGGAGTGTAAGTCCTCCCACTTCGTTTTTCTTTTTTAGAGTGTCTTTAGCAATTCGAGGCATCTTCCCTTTCCAAATAAATTTGATAACTAGCTTTTCCAAGTCTGCAAAGTAGGTTGTTGGAATTTTGATTGGGATTGCATTGAATCTGTAGATGAGTTTGGGTAGAATTGACATCTTAATGACATTTAGCCTTCCTATCCATGAACATGGAATATTTTTCCATCTTTTAAGGTCCCCTTCTATTTCTTTTAGTAGAGTTATGTAGTTTTCTTTGTATAGGTCTTTTACATCTTTGGTTAAGTTGATTCCTAGGTACTTGATTTTTTAGTTGCTATTGAAAATGGTATCTTTTTCTTGAGTGTCTCTTCAGTTTGTTCATTTCTAGCATATAGAAACATTACTGACTTATGTGCATTAATCTTGTATCCCGCTACTTTGCTAAATTTGTTTATTAGCTCTAGTAGGTGTATCGTTGATTTCTCAGGGTTTTCTAGATATAAGATCATATCATCTGCAAACAATGACAGTTTTACTTCTTCTTTTCCAATTTGGATGCCTTTTATTTCTTTGTCTTGCCGGATTGCCCTGGCTAGCACTTCCAGCACAATGTTGAATAACAGTGGTGACAGCGGGCATCCTTGTCTTGTTCCTGATCTTAGAGGGAAGGCTTTCAGTCTCTCACCATTGAGTACTATGCTGGCTGTGGGTTTTTCATATATGCTCTTTATCATGTTGAGGAAGTTTCCTTCAATTCCTACCTTTTGAAGTGTTTTTATCAAAAAGGGATGTTGGATTTTGTCAAATGCTTTTTCAGCATCTATTGAGATGATCAATTGATTTTTCCCTTTCGAGTTTTTAATGTGTTGTAATACATTGATTGTTTTTCTGATGTTGAACCATCCTTGCATGCCTGGAATGAACCCCACTTGGTCATGGTGTATGATTTTTTTAATGTGTCTTTGGATTCGATTTGCAAGTATTTTGTTGAGGATTTTTGCATCTATATTCATTAGGGATATTGGCCGGTAGTTTTCCTTTTTTGTAGCATCTTTGCCTGGTTTTGGTATTAGATTGATGTTAGCTTCATAAAATGAGTTAGGTAGTGTTCCATTTTTTTCAATGTTTTGAAAGAGTTTGAGTAAGATTGGTGTCAGTTCTTTCTGGAAAGTTTGGTAGAATTCCCCTGTGAAGCCATCTGGCCCTGGGCATTTATTTGTGGGAAGATTTTTGATGACTGATTGGATCTCTTTGCTTGTGATGGGTTGGTTGAGGTCTTCTATTTCTTCTCTGGTCAGTCTAGGTTGTTCATATGTTTCCAGGAAATTGTCCATTTCTTCTACATTATCCAGTTTGTTGCCATACAGTTGTTCATAATATCCTCTTATAATTTTTTTAATTTCTTCAGGATCTGCAGTTATGTCACCTTTTTCATTCATTATTTTGTTTATATGGGTCTTCTCTCTTTTTGATTTTGTCAGTCTAGCTAGGGGCTTGTCAATCTTGTTGATCTTCTCAAAGAACCAACTTTTGGTGATATTTATCCTTTCTATTGTTTTTTTGTTCTCTATGTCATTTATTTCTGCTTTAATCCTTGTTATTTCTTTTCTTCTACTTGGTTTAGGATTGGTTTGCTGTTCATTTTCTAGCTTCTTCAGTTGATCCATTAGTTCTTTGATTTTGGCTCTTTCTTCCTTTTTAATATATGCGTTTAGTGCTATAAATTTCCCCCTTAGCACTGCTTTTGCTGCATCCCATAGGTTTTGGTATGTTGTGTTCTCATTTTCATTCGTCTCTATATATTTAGCAATTTCTCTTGCTATTTCTTCTTTAACCCACTGATTGTTTAGGAGTGTGTTGTTTAACCTCCAGGTATTTGTGAATTTTCTAAGTCTCTGATGGTTATTGACTTCTAATTGTATTCCATTGTGGTCAGAGAATGTGCTTTGAATGATTTCAATCTTTTTAAATTTATTGAGGCTTGTTTTATGTCCCAGCATATGATCTATTCTGGAGAAAGTTCCGTGAGCACTAGAAAAGTATGTGTATCCTGGTGATTTGGGATGTAATGTCCTGTAGATGTCTGTTAAATCTAATTCATTTATCAGATTGTTTAGGTTTTCAATTTCCTTATTGGTCTTCTGTCTGGTTGATCTATCTATAGGAGAGAGTGATGTGTTGAAGTCTCCCACAATTATTGTGGAAACATCAATTGCTTCCTTTAGTTTTGCCAATGTTTCTCTCATGTATTTTGTGGCACCTTGATTGGGTGCATAGACATTTACGATTGTTATTTCTTCTTGCTGAATTGCCCCTTTTATTAGTATGTAGTGGCCTTCTTTGTCTCTCAAAACATCCCTGCATTTGAAGTCTATTTTATCTGAGATTAATATTGCTACACCTGCTTTCTTTTGGGTGTAGCTTGCATGAAATATTTTTTTCCATCCTTTCACTTTCAATTTCTTTGTGTCCCTGTGTCTAAGATGAGTCTCTTGTATGCAACATATTGATGGTTCATTTTTTTTGATCCATTCTGCGAATCTATATCTTTTAATTGGGGAGTTTAATCCATTTACATTCAACGTTAAAACCGTGAAGGCATTTCTTGAATCGGCCATCTTATCCTTTGGATTATGTTTGCCATATTTTTCCCTCTCTCTATTAATATCCTTTATTGTACCCATACCGAATCTCTTTAGTACTGAACCTTTCTCCAGGTCTCTCTGTCCTGTCTTTGTTTCTCTGTCTGTAGGGCTCCCTTTAGTATCTCCAGTAGGGCAGGTCTCTTGTTAGCAAATTCTCTCAGCATTTCTTTGTCTGTGAAAAATTTAAGCTCTCCCTCAAATTTGAAGGAGAGCTTTGCTGGATAAAGTATTCTTGGCTGGAAATTCCTCTCTCTCAGAATTTTAAATATATCGTGCCATTGCCTTCTCGCCTCCATGGTGGCTGCTGAGTAGTCACTACTTAGTCTTATGCTGTTTCCTTTGTATGTGGTGAATTGCTTTTCTCTTGCTGCTTTCAGAACTTGCTCCTTCTCTTCTATGTTTGACAGTGTGATCAGTATATGTCTCGGAGTGGGTTTTTTTGGATTTATTCTATTTGGAGTTCGCTGAGCATTTATGATTTGTGTATTTATGTTGTTTAGAAGATTTGGGAAGTTTTCCCCAACAATTTCTTTGAATACTCTTCCTAGACCTTTACCCTTTTCTTCCCCTTCTGGGACACCAATGAGTCTTATATTCGGACGCTTCATATTATCTATCATATCCCTGAGGTCCATTTCGAGTTTTTCAATTTTTTTCCCCATTCTTTCTTTTATGCTTTCATTTTCCATTCTGTCATCTTCCAGGTCACTGATTCGTTGTTCAACTTCCTCTAGTCTTGTACTATGAGTGTCCAGAATCTTTTTAATTTGGTCAACAGTTTCTTTAATTTCCATAAGATCATCCATTTTTTTATTTAGTCTTGCAATGTCTTCTTTATGCTCTTCTAGGGTCTTCTTGATTTCCTTCATATCCCGTACTAGGGTCTCATTGTTCATCTTTAGTTCTTTGAGTAGCTGCTCTAGGTGTGTCTCTTCTGGTCTTTTGATTTGGGTGCTTGGGCTTGGGTTATCCATATCGTCTGGTTTTTTCATATGCTTTATAATTTTCTGTTGTTTTTGGCCTCGTGGCATTTGCTGTCCTTGATAGGGTTCTTTTAGGGTTTGTAGACCAGTTGAAGTCCTTATCTCTAATTTATCAGATCTACAGCTTCGTGGAGTACACTTTCTCTAACTAACCAGCAGGTGGCGTCCACGAGCCACCTGTTCTCCACAAGCCAGATCTCCCCTGCTTAGCCTTTTTGGTGAGTGGGGGAGTGAGTCTTGTGGGGCCCAATTGGTGTCCCAAGCTTGCGTGTGTAGTTGGTGTTGCCTGCCCTGTATGTGGGGCGTGTTTCTGGGCAGTCGGGGAGGGGGGGGTGGCCCTAACAATCAAATCTCCCTGATGATCCTAGAGTTTTAAAGCTACTGCAATAGTCTAATCCTTCAGTTCAGTCCTGCCACAGTTTGTCTCTGCCACTGACCCACAAGTCTTTGGTATTGGCGTATGGCTCCTGAGACTTGCAAGTGGGCCCCTCTTCCAGGCTGTGCACCCCGGGTCCTCTGTTGAGGGATGACTGTGCTATGTCACAGGTGAGTGCCGTCCCCCCAGGGCAGTTCTGGGCTGCTGGGCTGTGTTGGGAGGCTCCCAGTCTGCTCAAATGATGGCTGAATGGGGCTCTGTTAATTCACACTGCTCCCCCTTCCCAGCTCTGGGACATTCAGCTGAGGTTGCAGGGAAGGCTAATGTCCACGCCCAGTTTCGTGGTGTGTGCCTGTTATTTGAAGCACTTCCGTCACGCTGGGTTGTCTGGGGCAGCTCTGGGCTATGGGGCTGGCGATGGGCAGGAGTGTTTCCTGTCCACCAGGATGGTGGCTGTGAGCGGACACCCCCCTTTTCTTGGGAAGTTGTGTTGTTTAGTGAATTTTCTCAGCCACTGGATTATTGCCTTTTGTCTCAGAGCTCTCTTATTTCTGCTCTTGACTTGACGTGCCCAAATTTCAATTCTTTGAAGCTTTCTGTATTGAACTTCTTAGAGTAATTGTTTTAGAAAAAGCAAAAAGGATTTAAAAAAAAAAAAAAAAACGGCCCTCCTCAGAGATCTAATGGGTTATTGAAATGCTAATAGACAAAGCAACCAGGGCCATTAAGGAAAGGTGCCCTGGGCAGAGAGATCAGCCTTGCTTCGGGATTTGCATATGCGCCTCAAGGCCTGATCTCCGCCCTTCCCCTTTCTGTGTTCACCAGAACTCCAAAAATCCTCTGCTTTTACTTTGGAGCTTCTCGTGTTGTTTTCCTTCTATGCCCGTCTCCTCTCTGCTGGGCTGGCTGCTCTCAGAGTCTCTGGTGTCTGGCCTCAGTCTATCTATGGTTGGAGTTTGAATCAGTAGAATGAGTTTCCGATGAGAGCAGCCACTGCAATTCTCCCTTCTCCTTCCTGGAGCTGACAGCCCCTCCTCCCCCGGGACTGAGCCTGGCAGGGAGGGGCGCGGGTCCCCTGGCCGCAAAAACTTACAGATTTCGGTGATCTCAGCAGTTCCACGTTTCATGAGTGTTGTATGAAGTATGCCCAAAGACAGATTGCTCTGTGGTGTCCAGTCCACGCAGTTCCTGGCTTTTTACCTACTTTCCTGGAGGAGTAACTAAAACATACAGCTCACCAGTCTGCCCTGCATTTACTCTTCTGTCCTTTAGTTTTTATCCCCATTCCTCCACTCATCCATACACTAGATAAAGGGGGTGTGATCCACAAGGTCTTCACAATCACACTGTCACCCCTTGTAATCTACATTATTATATAATTGTCTTCAGGAGTCCAGACTACTGGGTTGGAGTTTGGTAGTTTCAGGTATTTACTTCTAGCTATTCCAATACATTAAAGCCTAAGAGGTGTTATCTGTATAGTGCATAAGAATGTCCACCAGAGTGACCTCTCGACTCCATTTGGAATCTCTCAGCCACTGAAACTATTTCGTCTCATTTTGCATCCCCTTTTTGGTCAAGAAGATACTCTCAGTCCCACGATGCCGGGTCCACATTCATCCCCGGGAGTCATACTCTGTGTTGCCAGGGAGATTTACACCCCTGGGAGTTGGGTCCCATGTAGAGGGGAGGGCAGTGGGTTCACCTGTCGAGATGGCTCAGTTAGAGAGAGAGAGGGCCACATCTGAGCAACAAAGAGGTACTCAGGGGGAGACTCTTAGGCACCATTACATATAACTTTAGACTCTCCTTTGTGGTAATGAGCTTCATAAGGGCAAGTCCCATGCTTGAGGGCTCAGCACATCAAACCGCCAGTCCCAATGTTTGTGACAACATACGCTAGGGGATCAGCATCTCAAAGTTTAGAGATAGGCCTTACAATTCAGGGATAGAGTTAACTGCTGTAAGAGCTTACAATCTAGGGACTATTACAATTATTGTGTCCACGTTAGGCTATGTTCTAAGATTCAATTCTGAGTTTACACATTGTAGTTAGTCCATATTGGTGAGGCATCATCCCTCTCACCATGTGTTCTCCAACACTTTTACTCCTATATATATATTTTCCTACAATTTTATAGAGTTATATTCATATACCATACATTTATCCACAGTGTACAATCAGTTGTTCATGGTATCATCATAAAGTTGTACATTTATCACCACAATCAGCATTTGAACATACTGATTACTACAAGAAAAATTGTTTTTTTTTTTTTAGCAATAAGAAAAAATGATAAAAAGAAAAATAACATGTCATACAATACAATATACTACTAAGGACAGCAAATAACACCACTACCAAGAATCTCATATTGCTCCCCTATATCCCCTTCTCATATACATTTAGCATTGGCGTATTGCCTTTGTTACATTTAATGGAGGTATATTACAATGTTACTGTTGACCATAGACTCCAGTTTGCTTTGATTATGTTTTTTCCTGAATACCATCCCCTTTTCAAATTTCTACATGGTTGACATTCATTTGCTTTCCCACATGCAAAAACATTTTTATATTTGTATATTTAGTAACAGTCATTGGCCACTCCAGTTTTTGCCATGTTATACAGTCCCAGTCTTTATCATCTATCTTTACCTCTGGTGTCATACATTCTCCTATCCCACCTCTTTCAGCTTTACTCACAGACATCTTTGTTCATTGTACTTACAATACCGTGCTGCCATCACACAGTATTATGCTATCTATTTCTGGATCTACACAATCAATCCTAAACATTCTGTAGTCCTTCAGCATCAAAAGGCTGATCTCTGCCCTCTTTCTATCTCCTGGTCACCTATGTTGTCAGCTTTTAACTCCCAAAGTTTGTTCATTAATGTCTGTTCATATTAGTGAGACCATACAGAATCTGTCCTTTTGTTTCTGGCTAACTTCACTCAGAATAATGTCCTCAAGATTCATCCACATTATTACATGATCCATGTCTTTGTTCTGTCTTACAGCTGCATAATATTCCATCATGTGTATATACCACAGTTTGTTTATCCACTTGTCCTTTGATGGACATTTGGGCTGTTTCCATTTCTTGGCAACTGTGAATAATGCTGCAATAAACATTGGTTTACAAATGTCTGTTTGTGTCTTAAGTTTCAGTTCCTCTGAGTATATACCCAGCAATGGAATAGCTGGGTCATATGGCAAATCTATATTTAGCTTCCTGAGGAACCTCCATACTGTCTTCCAGAGTGGTTCCACCATTCTACATTTCCACCAACAATGAATAAGTATGCCTCTTTCTCCACATCCTCTCCAGCACTTGTCATTTTCTGTTTTTTGGATAATGGCCATTCTGGTAGGTGTGAGATGATATCTCATTGTGGTTTTGATTTGCATTTCCTTAATAGCCAGTGAAGTTGAGCATTTTTTCATATGCTTTTGAGCCATTTGTATTTCCTCTTCAGAAAAATGTCTGTTCATGTCTTTTGCCCATTTTTTAATTAGATTGTTTGTCTTTCTGTTATTGAGATGCAGGATTCCTTTATATATTTGGGATATTAAACCCTTATCGATATGTGGTTTCCAAATATCATCTCCCATTGTGTAGGTTGCCTTTTGACTTTTCTGATAAAGTCCTTTGATGTACAAAAGTGTTTAATTTTGAGGAGATCCCATTTGTCTATTTGTTCTTTGGTTGCTCGCGTCTTGGGTGTGAGGTCTAAGAAACCACCTCCTTTCACAAGATCTTTAAGATATTGCCCTACATTTTCTTCTAAGAGTTTTATGGTCTTGGTGCTAATGTTTAGGTCTTTGATCCACTTTGAGTTAATTTTGGTATAAGGTGTGAGATGGACATCCTCTTTCATTCTTTTGGAAATGGATATCCAGTTCTCCAAACACCATTTATTGAACAGGCTGCTCTTTCCCAGTTGCTTCGGCTTCACTGCCTTATCAAAGATCAGTTGTCCATAGATGTGAGGGTCTACTTCTGAACACTCAATTCGATTCCATTGATCAGTATATCTGTCCTTATGCCAGTACCATGCTGTTTTGAGCACTGTAGCTTTGTAATATGCTTCAAAGTCAGGTAGTGTGAGACCTCCCACTTCATTCCTCTTTCTCAAGACATTTTTGGCTATTCGGGGCACCTTACCCTTCCAAATAAATTTAGTTATTGGTTTTTCTATTTCTGTAAAGTAAGTTGTTGGGATTTGAATTGGTATTGCATTGAATCTGTAAATCAGTTTAGGTAAAATTGCCATCTTAACTATATTTAGTCTTCCAATCCATGAACATGGTATGTTCTTCCATTTTTTCAGGTCTTGTTCAATTTCTTTTAGCAGTTTCTTATAGTTTTCTATGTAAAGGTCTTTTGTGTCCTTGGTTAAGTTTATTCCTAAATACTTGATTCTTTTGGTTGCTATTGTAAATGGGACTTTTTTCTTGATTTCCTCCTCTTGTTGCACATTACTTGTGTATAGGAACACTACAGATTTTTGCGTGTTGATCTTGTAGCCTGCTACTTTGCTGTATTCATTGACTAGTTCTAATAGCTTTGCTGTAGATTTTTCTGGATTTCCTACATATAGAATCATGTAACCTGCAAATAGTGAAAGTTTTACTTCTTCCTCTCCAATTTGGATGCCTTTTATTTCTTTTTCTTGCCTAATTGCTCTAGCTAGAACTTCCAGCACAATGTTGAATAGCAATGGTGATAGTGGGCATCCCTGTCTTGTTCCTGATCTTAGAGGAAAAGCTTTCAGTCTCTCCCCATTGAGTGTGATGTTAGCTGTGGGTTTTTCATATATTGCCTTTATCATATTGAAAAAGTTCCCTTCTATTCCTATCCTTTGAAGTGTTTTCATCAGGAAAGGATGTTGAATTTTGTCAAATGCCTTTTCTGCATCAATCAAGATGATCATGTGGTTCTTCTGCTTTGATTTATTGATGTGGTGTATTACATTAATTGATTTTCTTGTGTTGAACCAGCCTTGCATACCTGGAATAAATCCCACCTGGTCGTGGTGTATAATTCTTTTAATGTGCTGCTGGATTCGATTTGCGAGTATTTTTGTTGAGGATTTTTGCGTCTATATTCATGAAAGAAATTGGTCTATAATTTTCTTTTTTTGTAGTATCTTTGCCTGGTTTTGGTATTAGGGTGATGATGGCTTCATAGAAAGAGTTAGGTAGCTTTCCCTCTTCTTCAATTTTTTTGAAGAGATTGAGCAGGATTGGTACTAATTCGTTCTTGAATGCTTGGTAGAATTCACATGTGAAACCATCTGGTCCTGGGCTTTTCCTTTTTGGGAGCTTTTTGATGACTGACAGCATCTCTTTACTTGTGATTGGTTTGTTGACGTCATCTATTTCTTCTTGAGTTAATGTTGGTTGTTTATGCTTTTCTAGGAAGTTGTCCATTTCATCTAAGTTGTCTAGTTTATTAGCATATAGTTGCTCATAGTATCTTCTCATTATCTCCTTAATTTCTGCAGGGTCGGTAGTTATATTTCCTTTCCCATTTCTGATTGCATTTATTTGCATCTGCTCTCTCTTTTTTTTTGTTAGCCTAGCCAGTGGTCCATCGATTTTATTGATTTTCTCAAAGAACCAACTTCTGGTTTTGTTGATTCTCTCTATTGTTTTCCTGTTCTCAATTGCATTTATTTCTGCTCTAATCTTTGTTATTTCTTCCCTTCTGCTTGCTTTGGGGTTAGTTTGCTGTTCTTTCTCTAATTCCTCCAGGTGAGCAGTTAACTCTTCAATTTTTGCTCTCTCTTCTCTTTTAATATAGGCATTTAGGGCAATAAATTTCCCTCTCAGCACCGCCTTTGCTGCATCCCATAAGTTTTGATAAGTTGTGTTTTCATTGTCATTTGCCTCGAGGTATTTACTAATTTCTCTTGTAATTTCTTCCTTTACCCACTGGTTTTCTAAGAGGGTGTTGTTTAGCCTCCATATGTTTGTGAATTTTATGACCTTCTGCCTTTTATTTATTTCCAACTTCATTCCATTGTGGTCTGAGAAAGTGTTTTGTATAATATCATTATTTTTAGATTTGTTGAGACTTGCTTTGTGACCCAACATGTGGTCTATCCTAGAGAATGTTCCATGAGCACTTGAGAAAAAAGTGTATCCTGCTGTTGTTGGATGTAGTGTTCTATAAATGTCTGTCAAGTCTAGTTCATTTATCATTCAATTCAACATCTCTGTTTCTTTAGTGATCCTCTGTCTAGATGTTCTATCCATTGATGAGAGTGGTGTATTGAAGTCTCCAACTATTATTGTAGAGGTATCTATTTCTCCTTTCAGTGATCGCAGTGTTTGCCTCATGAATTTTGGGGCATTCTGGTTTGGTGCATAAATATTTATGACTGTTATGTTTTCTTGATGAATTGACCCTTTTATTAATATATAGTGTCCTTCTTTGTCTCTTTTAATTGTTTCACTTTTGAAGTCTAACTTGTCTGATATTAATATAGCTACTCCCGCTTTTTTCTGGTTGTTGTTTGCATGAAATATCTTTTTCCAACCTTTCATTTTCAGTCTATGTTTGTCCTTGTGTCTAAAGCGAGTTTCTTGTAGACAGCATATAGATGGGTCCTGTTTTTTAATCCATTCTGCCAGTCTGTGTCTTTTTATTGGGGAGTTTAATCCATTTACATTTAGTGTTATTACTGTAAGGGCAGTGCTTTCTACTACCATTTTGTTTTTTGGAATTTATATGTCATATCTTATTTTTTCCTCTCCTTTTACCTTTCCTGATAATCTTCAGTTGTGCACTCTTCTCCAACTCTCTCTCTCCTGTCTTTTCCTATCAGCCTGTAGCACTCCCTTTAGTATTTCTTGTAGTGCCGGTCTCTTATTCACAAACTCTCTCAGTGTCTGTTTGTCGGAAAATGTTTTAATCTCTCCCTCATTTTTGAAGGAAAGTTTTGCTGGATATAGAATTCTTGGTTGGCAGTTTTTCTCTTTCAGTATCTTAAATATATCATGCCACTGTCTTCTTGCCTCCATGGTTTCTGCAGAGAAATCTGTACATAGTCTTATTGACTTTCCCTTGTATGTGATGGATTGCTTTTCTCTTGCTGCTTTCAGAATCCTCTCTTTGTCTTTGACATTGGACAATCTGACCAGTAAGTGTCTTGGAGTAGGTCTATTGGGATCTATTCTATTTGGGGTACGTTGTACTTCTTGAATCTCTAATTTTCTGTCTTTTATAAGAGTTGGGAAATTTTCAGTGAATATGTCTTCTATTACTCTTTCTGCCCCTTTTCCCCTCTCTTCTCCTTCTGGGATACCCATAACACGTATATTTGTGCGTTTCATGTTGTCACTCAGCTCCCTAAGACCCTGCTCATATTTTTCCATTTTTTTCACCATCTGTTCTTTTGTGTGTATGAATTCGAATGACCTGTCTTCCAGTTCACTGATCCTTTCTTCTGCCTCTTCAAATCTACTGTTGTGTCCCTCCATTGTGTTTTTCATCTCCTCCATTGTGGCCTTCATTCCCATGAGTTCTGCTATTTGTTTTTTTAAGTTTATGAATTCTTGTTTATGGTGATCCAGTGTCTTCTTTATATCCTTCAGCTCTTTTGCTATATCTTCCTTCATTTCATCAAATTTATTTAGCATTAGTTGCCTCCACTCCTGTGTCTCAGCTGAGCTATTAGTTTGTTCCTTTGGCTGGTCCATGTTTTCGTGTTTCCTGGTATGGCTTGTTATCTTAAGTTGTCTAGGCATCTGATTCTCTTGATTAGTTTATTTTGGAGCTTGTTTTCTGTCTTTTACCTAGTGGTTTTCTTGTTGGTTGGCTTTGTTCTCTGGCCTCTGTTATTCAGTTCAACTTATTCTAGACCTCTAACTTAGGTTCTATTTACTTGATCAGAATTTTTCCCCTCTTGTTTTTTCTGTTTCTTGCTCTGCCTCTATGTAACCTTTTTGTGAGTGGGTCTCCTCAGATATGGTCGACCCTAGTCAGATTTTCCCAGTCTAGTGAGGCCCAGGTCTCATTGGGAGGGCATGGAGTTTTCCTGAGAATGAGACCCTCCTATGAGGCCTTTAGAATTGGTGCTTTTCCTCTTCTATCCAGCAGGTGGTGCTGGCCAGCCCGCAGCTCCCCCACCAGTGTAAGGGGGTATGGAGACTTTAGTTCTTCTGGTGACTCTGATCCTGTCAGGGGCGTGGCTGACTGAAGCCGGAATCTGAATTCCAGCCCCTGGGGTCTGAATTCCCAGAAGGAGGACTGCCAGTTGAGCTGGGCCTCCCTCCACTCTCCCAATCCTCAGAACTCCAGTTGTCTCTCAAGGGCACTTTTCCCTTCTCCTCTCTCCTCTTTGGGGCCTCTCCAGGTAGACTCCTTGGTCAGCCTGAGTTGCCAATTAAAGACAGGGCTGGAGGCCTTCAGTAGTGAATATGGAATTCAAAGACACTGTGGGTACTCTGTCTCCCCCAAGCCCAGCCTAGTCCCTCAACCTGGGCTTTCCGATAGAAAATAACCACATATATTACTTTTAGATTAAAAAAAAAAAAAAAAGTAGAAAAGAAATCAAGAAAAAGAAAAAAGAGAAAAAAAAAAAAAAGAGTCTCTTTTAAACGTCTTTCCCCAGCCTGGAAGTTTTGTCAGTGTCAGAATAGAACATTTAAAGATATGCTTTGGGCTATTGTCTGATAATTACTCTCCAACGGCTTCAGTTCCACCCCTTCCAGGGGCTATTGAAACGCAAAAAGATAAGGGATCAGTGAGAAGCCAGAAGGGACAAAATGTAAGGGAAAAAAAAATGGCTTTTTTGGAGTCTGGGAATAGGTGCCCGCTTTTACATGCCCCCACTTCTTGGAGCCCAGCCCTTCTTTAGCACCTCAGCTCCCAAAATTAGTTAATTAATTTGTTAATTAATTCTGCAGTTGAGGCTGGCTTGAGCCTCCCTTCTTGCCCTCAGCAGATTGCTGTTTTTTGGTCCCCACCCCCCCTTTCAGGGAGCCGGCAGCAAGACAGTCTGTGAGGTCTGGGTGGGGAGGGGCGCCAGACCCCTGGTCCGGGGAACTTACAATGTTCACTGCGATCTCAGCTTTTCCTCCAATTCCAAACTTGTGTCCAATGTGTGACTGGTTACTGGAGACCCCGAAAACACTGTTTCATATAGTTCTTGGGTAATTGCCAGCTGCTCTAGGGGAGAGAGGAAATTCTGCTCCTCACCACTCTGCCATCTTGCCCCGCCTCCTACATCTTCTTTTGTTATAAAGAACATTGTTCGGCTAATTGGTGAAACATGAGTAAGATTAGATAATAGTATTGTATCAATGTTAATTTCCTATTTTTGATCATTGTATTGTGGTTACTGCAAAATAATTCTTATTTTGGGTAAATACACAATGAAGTATTGAGGTGTAAAGTGTCATCATATCTCTAAGTTACTCTCAACTGGTCCAGAGACAGAGAGCGCAAGAAAGAAACGGAGAGAGAGAGGGAGGTATAAAGTAAGTGTGGTCAAATGTTAAAATTTGGGAAATCTGGGTGAAGGGTAGAAGGGATTTCTTTGTACTATTTTTATAACTTTTCTAAAGTCCTAAATTATGACAAAATAAACACTTAAAAGAAAAAATATCCAGTGTGATATTTCTTTTAAAATATGTATTATGAATATAAAGGACTGAAAGGAAATACACCAAAATGTCATTTGAGTTGACAGATTTTGGATTTTGAATAATTTGGGGTATATTCTCTCTTTCTAGGTACTGTGTATATATCATGTTTATGATTCTTAAACAAACCCATCTTGTTCTATCATTTTAATGCCTATAAATAAATTTGTATAAATAAAACAAAATCTTTTTTTACTTACCTCATTGATGCTTTGCTATTTTTAATGTTTATAGCAATGTAATGATTAAAGAACATTTTTTCATCTGAAATTGACATGCAAATGATTACCTACTTGTCTGCATCAAGCAATAATTTAAGTGGATTTTATTACCACCACCACCACCACCCCCCCATAGCTTTTTTGGAAAAACTAGATTTGTAGATTAATGTATCTTATATTGGGGTATAAAAGACTGACCTAAATAATCTAGATGTGATATCATATTAACGCAATGTAGTACATCTTTAAGTGAAGGTAAGTACTGGATTGCTAAGAAATATTATGACTGTTTTTCTTTCAGTATTTTATAGAGAAATATTCTATAAAGGTTGTGTGCCAGTTTGGGTATATTATGTCCCCCAAAAAGCCATGTTCTTTAATGCAATCTTCTGGGGGCAGATTTATTAGTCTTTTGATTAGGGTGGAAATTTTTGATTGAGTGTTTCCATGGAGATATGACTCACCCAACGGTAGGTGATACTTTTGATCAGATTATTTCCATGGACATGGGCCCCCCACCCCCATTCAGGGTGGGTCTTGATTAGTTCACTGGATTATTTAAGAGAGAAACTAAGAGCCAACACAGACCCAGATACTAGCTGATGCTTGGAGATGCTTGCAGATGCAGACAGAAGGACATTTGGAGATACCAAGCTAAGAGATGAAGCCCAGAGTTTGCTCTGGAGAAACTGAGAGAGGACCACCAGATACTTAGAGAGAAATGCCCTGGGAGAAAGTAGCAAGGACACACAGGAGCTGAGAGAGAGGAGCTAAGACAAAAGCACAGAGACATTTTGGAGAAAGCCATTTTGAAACACAATCTGGGAGCAAAGGACCAGCAGACACTAGCCACACGCCTTCGCAGCTGACAGAGGTGTTCCAGACATAATCAGCCATTTTTCAATGAAGGTATCCTTGTTGTTGATGCCTTAGTTTGGACACTTTCATGGCCTTCAAACTCTAATTTGTAACCTAATAAACCTCCTTTATAAAAACCAATCCATTTCTGTTATTTTGCATAATGGCAGCTCTAGCAAACCAGAACAGCTTTTGGTACCAGAGAAGTGTGGTGCTGCTGAGCTTACGAATACCAAACATGTTGGAATAGCTTTCTAAATGGATAAGGGGAGGATTCTGGAAGAAATATGAGGAACTTGATAGAAAAGGCCTAGATTACTCTGAAGAGACTGTTGGTAGAAATATGGACTTTAAAGGTACTTCTTATGAGGCCTTAAACAGAAATGATGAATGTGTCATTGTCAACTGTAAGAAAGGTGATCCTTGTTTTAAAGTAGCAGGGAATTTGATGAAATTGAATATTGGTGTTGGATGGAAGGGAGAATTTGAAAGTGTTCAGCTGGGATACTTAGCTGAAGAGATTTTGAAACTAAATGTGGAAAATGCAGCCTGGCTTCTCCTTGCAACTTATAGTGAAATTCAAGATGAAAGAGATAAGCTGAGAACTGAACTATTGGGTTCAAAGAAACCAGAAATCAGTGGTCTAGAAAACTGTGGGCTTCCAGAAAGTGAAAACCCGGAGGCTATAGCCCCTTTAAAGGATTTAACAAAACTTGGAACCAGCCTGCCATTTCAGTACAAGCTGGGGTTGGAGATAGAGTTATCCAGAGTTGATTTGTGGAAAGTCCTATTGTCTGACAGTTTTGACCCCCATATGCTACATGCCAAGCCAACAGATTTTTTTGTGAGATCTGTATAGACAGAACCACTGCCAGTCTGGACTGAAAGGGACAGAAAAGGGACAGATTGATGGAAAAAATTTTTTTCAGAGAAAGCAGAGTCATGAAAGCCAAGGTCTGAAGCCAAAAAATCTTAGGCAAGGAGAACAGAGCAACCCACGCACCTGGTAAGAGTTAGTTTGCTCTGGAGGCAGAGGGTGGGCCTTCTGCCTCAATGATCAGGAAGAGTGCTGCTGCCCCAGGCCTCAGAGAGGGTGGCACATTTCCCAGATATGGGGAAGAGCCTGGCCACCACCCCATTGTTCAGAGATGGGAGAGCATTTGCCCTGGAGCTGCAGAGTCCAGGTAGCACCCCGATGCTTGGGGAATGTGGGGCCCAGAAGAAGGTGGTTTCCCCAATGTGTGGATATATTGGAGCACTCACCCCAGCCTTTGGAGGGAAAAGGGCTGCTGCAAAGGCCCTTGGAAAGGGTTGAACTCTTGCTCTCTCAAGCCCCAAGGATAAAACATCATTCTATAAATGACTCAGATTTTGAAACCTAATGGAGTATGCCCTGTGGGTTTTCAGAACTCTTTTGGAACTTTGACCCCTGTTTTCCTTCCAATTTCTCCCTATGGCAATGGGAATGTTTATCCTATGACTGTCCTTCCTTTGTTTATTGGCAGCAGATAACTTGTTCTGAGTTTCACAGATCCACAGCCAGAGAAGAATATTAGGACTTTGTATTTATCTATATTGTGATGGAATGAATGTATTTTTGCATTTGGAAAGCACATGTCTTTTTGGGGTCCAGGAGGTGGAATGTGCTGGTTTGGATATATTATGTCCCCCAAAAAGCCATGTTCTTTAATGTAATCTTGTGGGGGGAGATTTATTAGTCTTTTGATTAGGGTAGAAATTTTTGATTGAGTGTTTCCATGGAGATGTGACTCACCCAACTGTGGGTGACACTTTTGATTAGATTATTTCCAGGGAGGTGGGGCCCTGCCCATTCAGATAGATCTTGATTAGTTCACTGGAGTATTTAAGAGAGATTCTAAGAGCCGATACAGACCCAGATGCTCGCTGACACTTGGAGATGCTTGGAGATGCAGACAGAAGGACATTTGGAGATGCTAAGCTAAACCAGTTTGCTCCGGAGAAGCTGAGAGATGACCCCCAGAAACTTAGAGAGAAATGCCTGGGAGAAAGAGGCAAAGACACACAGGAGCTGAGAGAGAGGAGCTAAGGCAAAAGCCCAGAGACATTTTGCAGAAAGCCATTGGGAAACACAACCTGGGAGCAAAGGTCCAGCAGACGCCAGCCACATGCCTTCGCAGCTGACAGAGGTGTTCTGGATGCTATCGGCCATTCTTCAGCAAGTTATCCTTGTGTTGATGCCTTAGTCTGGACACTTTTATGGCTTTTGAACTCTAACTTTGTAACCTAATAAACCCCCTTTATAAAAGCCAATTCATTTCTGATATTTTACTTAACGGCAGCTCTAGCAAACTGTAACAGGTTGCATAGAACTTAGATTCCACACAATTCAGGTCAATATTACTAGATTTCACATCTGTAAATCAACAATTTTAATTTATATGAATGTTTTCTACTATATACCCCATAATAAATTTAAAATTTTGCAAGTTTTGTATTTCTTTTCAATAGAACTAGAAAACCCCCAGGGCAGAAGTCATCAACTGCAGCCTCATGCCTTGAGGCAGAACCATAATTAAGTCATCCTAGATAGGTAATTGTCATCCAGTGAGAGTCTATAACATGCTCAGTATCCATTCCTGCAGTGTTCATTCATCAGAAACTTCTTTATTGTCTGATTTAAATATTTCCTTTTCAGTTTAGCCTCATTTCATCTGAATTTCTGTTGCATGTAGGAATTTATCCTCTTGCATGTATTTACTGCAATAAATGTCCTTATGCCATCATTTCTTTTTACCCAGTATAATCAAGATGAGAAAATATTTTTTCATTTCATATTAATCATTTAGTGTTATTTGCACATATTTACTGCATTTTCTTTCTTCGATCTTATCTGTATAATGATTTGCTCATTTATTTGACATCTATATATGGTGCAATATTTTGTCAAAGCAGACAGTGATCTCCATGTGTTTATCTGTAATTTCTGATTATACTGACATAGTAATTAGAACAGATATCAATGTTTTGCTTTGAGTTAAATTATTGAAGAATGCTGAAATGTACATAGATCAGAGAATATGATCCTTGGGGGCTACCACACATCCTTTTCATCTCCATGATTTCTAGTGAGCTGTCATTTTACTGGTGTTTAATTGCTGTAGGTATTTGGCCCAATATTTAGGACTGGGGGTATAAATAAGCATGAATAATAGTCTGGTTCACCATGCATGTCTTATTTGTAAAAAGCTCCTTAATAAGTGGATGGTGCTACACCCTTATCTGTCTGGACAGCATGCTGCCCCTCATTCTCCTTCCTTGTCACATTTAACCACTTGTAGTTTCTGGTTACCTGAAAATTATGTGTGAGCAAGGATGGTGTGCTGGTTTGAATGTATTATGTCCCCCAGAAAAAGCCATATTCTTTGATGCAATCTTGTGGGGCAGACATATTAGTGGGGATTAAGTTGGAAGTTTGGATTAGGTTGTTTGCATGGAAATGCGCCCCACCCAACTGTAGGTGATAACTGATGAGATATTTCCATGGAGGCGTGGCCCCACCCATTCAGGGCGGGCCTTGATCAGTGGAGCCATATAAATGGGCTGACAAACAGAAGGAACTCAGTGCAGCTGTGAGTGACATTTTGAAGAGGAGCTACAGCCAAGAGGGACACTTTGAAGAAAGCACAGGAGCTGCAGATGAGAGACAGTTTGAAGACAGCCGTTGAAAGCAGACTCTTGCTCCGGAGAAGCTAAGAGAGGACAAATACCCCCAAGTGCAACAGGAGTGACATTTTTGAGGAACTGTAGCCTAGAGAGGAACATCCTGGGAGAAAGCCATTTTGAAACCAGAACTTTGGAGCAGATGCCAGCCATGTGCCTTTCCAGCTAGCAGAGGTTTTCCGGACACCATTCGCCATCCTCCAGTGAAGGTACTCGATTGCTGATATGTTACCTTGAACACTTTATGGCCTTAAGACTGTAACTGTGTGACCAAATAAACCCCCTTTTATAAAAGCCAATCCATCTCTGGTATTTTCCATTCTGGCAGCATTAGCAAACTAGAACAGATGGGTTCTTGTTAAAGCAGACCTATCTGAGGGACAGGGAAGTATCCAAGATACCAGACACAAAGGTTGTGTGCAAGAGTGACAGCCTTGTATGCCACACAAGAGAGTAAGGATTTTATCCTTGAGAAGAATTAATTGAAACATTATGTAGATTTAGGTTTTAGAAAGAGCACTCCACAGGGAAATCAGTAGAATTGGAGGGATCCAAGGGAAAAAATGGCAAGAGCAACAATGGGAAAATGACAAGAAAGGGGAGAGATATAAAGAGGTAGATTAAAGAGATTGGGTGGTTGACTGAATATGGAAGGAGAGAAAAAGAGGAGATGACTCCCAGATTTCTGATTTACACAATGGTATGCATGGTGATGACAGAGCCTGTTACATTATACTGCCTCCCTAAGTCTTCCCTTTTAGGGCTTCCTTAATGAATCAGATAGGATTGTTGGTTGGAAGTAGGAGAAATCATCTCTGGCTATGTTAAGCAAAAAATAATTTTGGAAGGTGTGGGAGAAATTGCTAGTTGGTATTCAGTTTCTAGTCTTCCCTTTTTACTCAATATTAGAACTTTTGGCACATGGCCTACCAGAATAAAGACTTTATTTCCAGCTTCCCTTGCAAATGGCTGTGACCATGTAACTAAGTTACGGCTAATGAGATGCAAGCAGAAGTGGTGTGAGCAATTTCCTGGACATATCTTTAAAGGATGGAGGCATTCACTTCTGTCCTTTATCTTCTGTTCTGCTCCCTGTAACACATAAGTGATTGCTGAAGCTCCATCATAGACCACGAAGAAGTCCATACCCTCGGGAAGGCAAAGCAGACATCTGTGTCCCAGATGATGACAGAGCCACCATAGCATCTTAAATGCCTATGTCCAAACTTTTATGTGAGAAAGAAATAAACTATCTTAAGCGCCAGTTATTTTTGGTTTCTGTTACATGCAACTGATTCCGTATCTCAATAATATGGGTAGGCAAAAATAAATAAATAAATAAATACAGATAAGCATTGGGGATTCACCAAATTGACTGGAAGGCTTTAAAGAAAGGCTGGATGCAGGGGAGCCTTGGAGGTGAGGTAGCAGAGGCTGAACTGTCTCGGCACAATGCCACTGCTGCTGGGAGCAGCCTGACCGCCAGATTCCCTCAGTCCTTGTTTCACTCACTCACGATGCAAACTCCTGTAAGGGAGCATTTGATTGACTGAGTTAGGCCACGCGTCTGCTCCCTGGGGACGCCAAGGGGCAGCTGGTGGAAAGATCTGCCCCCTGTTTCTGTAAAGGGCATCGGAAGTGGAAGGTATCTGCCAGGGAAAGCTCACACACCAACCAAACGCACAACACAGGATTCCCGCCAAAGGACGATTGAGCCACTGATAGGAAGAGGGTAGGGGTGGATGCGGACCAGCCAAAAAAACCTACCATGTCCACTACACTCACCTTCTCCCTACCTCTACTGAATCAAGGCAAAATGAGAGAGGCCATCATGATTTATATTTCCATTTAATGTAAAACTTTCCTATTTCAATGGATCCATTTTACTGTAAAACGTAATTTTCTTTCATAATACTCTTGCTTTAAGTGGCACACATTTCTCATTTCTTCTTCTAAATCCTGTTGCAGGCACATATTTTCACAGACTGCTTGTAGTACTCATATGCTCTAACCTCCTTTTTGAAATTAACATCATGAAAAAGAATGGCAACATTGTATAAAATCTAGAATCAAAATTCTGTCTTTGGAGCTTCGAAATCCTTCTTAAGAAGAGCAGAAGTATTTTCTATGTATAAAAAGAAATTCTTAGCAACTAAAATGTTATTAGCATGCTTCCAAGGGTCAGTATCAGTCTTGGCAACCTTGTATCTTAACGCAACCTTTTATTATTCTTCAGAAAAAGTCACAAAGAATTCAATCTCTTCATTTTCTTGAAAAAACATTTTTTACACTAAGCCTTGATCAACAGGGAGATGATCAGATGTGTCAAAAATGCAGTTGTTGAAAATGGGTATTATTTGAAATCAGTTCAATCTCATTACTGTTGTTTCAGTTATCTGAACATTTTTGAAAAAAGACTCTAAATACCTTCATTTCAAAAATGTGTCCCAAATTAGGAATGTTCACTGAGATACCAGTAATTCATCAATAAGCCTTACTGTTGCTCAGAGTTAAGAAACCATTCACAATCACATCCAGCAAAATGTCTAGTTATTGTAACTCCAATACTTTCATTAAAATACCTCACAAAGACCTTCCTTCCTTTTTCCTTCCTACATTCCTCCCTTCCTTTCTTCTTATCTATCTCTTTCTCTCTCTTTTTCTTTCTTCTTTCCTTCATTCCTTGCTTCCTTTTCTTGCTCTTATTCAAATATAACTTAATAGTGAGGAAGTTTTGCATCATTTCTAATGAAAAATCTTGTGCCCTGTTGAAGCAAGATTTTTTTTTTTACAATTGTTTATTAGGCTGGTGAAAAATTTAAAGAATGTGAGAATTAGCCTTATAATTATTCCCTGAGGATCTAATATTGTGTTTATGTTTTCTGTTCTGTTATGCAATTATAGCTGCTTTGACCACCAGTTCCCTTTTAACCAAATCATCTTTCAGACTTTTCACAATGAAGTACAAGAAGCTACAAAGCTGACAACAAACTGCTATTTCTTTAATTGATCACATGAAGTATTGTCATATAATCCACCACAAGTAACATTTATTTCACTCATGATGTTGATGCCAAATGTCATGAGTCTATTAAAATGAATTCAGAATTTTAATAGATAATACATGTACATGATATAAAATTTAAAACATATGAAAGGGTATACAATACAAAGTCTCCCTCCTTTCCCTGTTACCCAGTCATCTAATTTCCCTTCCTGGAAACAAACATTGTTACCAATTCCTTGTGTGTTATTCCAGATATAATCTGTGCATATACTAGCACATTCAAAACCATTCTCTTGAAAGTCTCAACAAATTAATAACTAGTAAAGAGATTGAATCAGTAATCAAAAACCTGCTAAAAAAGAAAAGACCATGACCAGAGGGCTTCACAGGGGAATTCTATCAAACTTTCCAAGAATTAATACCAGACCTGCTCAAACTCTTCCAAAAATCTCCTAGAAGAAGAGAACACTCTCTAATTCTATGAGGCCAACATCAACCTCATACCAAAGGCACATAAAGATACCACAAGAAAAGAAAATTACAGGGCAATATCTCTTTTGAATACAGTGCAAAAATTCGTAACAGAATTAGTAAATGAAATCCAACAGCACAGTAAAAGAATACTACACCATGATCAAGTGGGACTTATCCCAGGCATTTATAAGGAAATCAATTAATGTAATACACCCCATTAACAGAATAAAGGGAAAAAACATAATCATCTTAATTGATGCAGGAAAGGCATTTGACAAAATCCAGCACCTCTTCTTGATAAAAACTCTTAGAAAACAAGGAATGGAAAGAAACTTCCTTAACAAGATAAATGGCATATATGATAAGCCCACAGCTAGCATCATACTTAATAGTGAAACTGAAATCTTTTCCTCTAACATCAGAAACAAGACGAGGATGCCACTGTCACCACTGTTATTCAATGCTGAGCAAGAAAAAGAAATAAAAGTCATTCAAATTGGAAAGGAAGAAATAAAACATTCTCTTTTTGCAGATAACATAATCCTGTGTGCAGAAAATCCTGAAAAATTCTCAAAAACAGCTAATAAATTAATTCAGCAAGGTGGCAGGGTACAATATCAACACCCAAATATCAGTAGTGTTTCTATATACTAGCATGAGAAATCAAAAGAAGAAATCAAGAAAAAAAATTCATTTACAATAGCAACTAAAAGAATCAAATAGCTAGGAATAAAAAAATCTAACCAAGGATGTAAAGGACACAGATGTAAAGGACACAAGTAAAGGACACAGAAAACTACAAAGCATTGCTAAAATAAATCAAAGAAGACCTAAATAGATGGAAGGACATTCTGTATTCATGGATTAGAACACTAAATATTGTTAAGATGTCAATTCTACTCAAATAATTTACAGATTCAATGCAATCCCAATAAGAATTCCAACAACCTTCTTTGCAGAAATGGAAAAGACAATCATAAAATTTATATGGTAGGGTAAGGAGCCCTGAATAGTTAAAGCCATTTTGAAAAGAAGCACAAAGTTGGAAGACTCACACTTCCCAATCTTAAAAACATATTACAAAGCCACAGTAATCAAAACAGCATGGTACTGACATGAGGGCAGACATATAGACCAATGGAATAGAATTTAGAATTCAGAACCCAACCTTTGCTTTTATGGCCAACTGATTTTTGACAAGGGGGCAAAGACCACTCAATTGGGAAAGAAGAGTCTCTTCAACAAATGGTGTTAGGAAAACTGGATCTCCATTAGCAAAAAAAATGAAGGTGGACCCTTACCTCACACTAAAAAAAAATCAACTCAAAATGGATCAAAGATCTAAAAAGAGAGCCAGAACTATAAAACTCCTAGAAGAAAATGTAGGGAAGCATCTTCAGGACCTTGTGTTAGGCAATGGTTTCTTAGACTTTACACCCAAAGCACGAGGAACAAAAGAATAAATAGATTAATGGGACCTCATCAAAAGTTAAAATATTTGTACATTAAAGGACTTTATCATGAAGGTAAAAAGACAGCCCACACAGTGAGAGAAAATATTTGAAAACCACATATCTGATCAGGGTTTAATATCCAGAATATATAAAGAAATCCTTAAACTCAACAACAAAAAGACAAACAACCCATGTTAAAAGTGGGTGAAAGACTTGAATAGACATTTCCCCAAAGAAGATATACAAATGGCCCAAAACATATGAAAAGATGCTCAGCATCATTAGCCATTATGGAAATGAAAGTATAAACCACAATAAGGTACCAGTTCATATCGTCTAGAATAGCTACTATTTTTTTAAAAAAGTTGAAAATTACAAGTTTTGGAGAGGGTGTGAAGAAATAGGAACACTCATTCATTGGTGGGAATGTAAAGTGATGCAACTACTGTGGAAAACAGTTTGTCAGCTCCTCAGAAAGTTAAGTATGGATTTACCATATGACTTGGCAATCCCACTACTAGGTATATACCCCAAAGAATTGAAAGCAGAGACTTGAACAGGTATTTGCACACTGATGTTCATAGAGACATTATTCACAATTGCAAAAAGATGGAAGCAAATCAAGTGTCCATCAACCATTGAATGGATGAACAAAATGAGGCATATACATACAATGGAATATTCTTCAGCCCTAAAAAGGAACGAAATTTTGATATATGCAACAACATGGATGAACCTTGAAGACTTCATGTTGCATGAAATAAGCCAGATGCAAAAGGACAAATATTGTATGGTCTGAGTGATATAAAATAATAAGGAAAAGCAAACTCATAGAGTCAGAATCTAGAATATAAGTTACTAGGGGATGGAGGTGGGGTTGGGAACAGGGAGTTAAAACTTAAAATGTATAGAGTTTCTATTTGGAGCAATGGAGAAGTTTTAGTAATGGATGGTGGTGATGGTAGCACAACATTGTGAATGTAGTGAACAGCACTGCATTCTATATTTGAATGTGGTTAAAAGGGTAAGTTATGGATTGTATACATGTTACTAGAATTTAAAAAAATTCATAGAACCACACAACGCAAACAGTGAGCCCTAAGTCAAACCTTAGGGTGTCACCCATATTTTATGCATGATTTTTCTTTAAACTCACAACTTCTCCAATTAAAAAAAAAATTTTAATGCAAATATAGCAGACAAAATATACAGTCTTTCACCTCCCTTTTTTCACTTAACAATATATCTAGGAAATTATTCCTAGAATCTTTTCTAAATTCATTGTGTGATGAATTAAAAATAACTGCAAAATCTGTCATTCTCCCTGTGGAGTGGACTTGATTTCCCTCCCCATGAATTTGTGCTGCCCCTATAACGGCTTAACCAAAATAAGGCAGTAAGAGTGACACTGTGCCAGTTCCCATCCTAGATTTTAAGAGGATTGGCAGCTTCTATTTCCTCTCTCTTGGAACAGTTGCTCTTGGAATGCATACTCTGGGGAAATCCAGCCACATGTGTAAGAAGTCTGACTACCCTGAGACTACCATACTATGAAGAAGCCCAAGCTAGTCCTGAGAAGAGGCTGCAGGGACAGAGAGAAAGATTCCTGGCTGGTCCTCAGCTGTTCTATCTGTCCTATCAGAGATGCAAGATGTAAAGGCAGAAGCCACCATGGTCATCCAACCCAGTAAAGCCTTCAGATGACTCCAGTCACAGCCTCCATCTTATTGCAATCCCACAAGAGACTCCAAGAGAGAATTGTCCAGCTGAGCACAGTGAACGTGCAGATCTATGAGACATTATCATAAATTGTTGTTTTAGGTCACTGAGTTTTGGCATGGATTATGACCCAGTAATAGGAGCATTTATATGTGTGCAGCTGCCTCTTTCTCTCTCTTTCTTAATGTCTAGATAGTATTCTGTTTTTTGAATATACCACAGCTTCCAATGTCTTGCTGTTACTAACAATAGTGTAGTGAATATCCCTGTATATATGTCATAGTGCATGGTTGAAGTATTTTTGTAGGGTAAATTCTTAGAAGTGGATGGGTAGTTCAAGGATATGTGCATATGTAATTCTCTTAGATATTGACAAATGGCTTCCATAGTTATGCCAATTTGCATTCTCTTCAAAATGTATGAGTGTCTATTCTGTCTCATCACACCAATATACTGTGGAATCAACTTGTTTGATTTTTTTCCCCAGTCTCCTGGGTGAAAAATGGTACCTAAATTGCAGTTTAAGTGTGCATTTCTTTTATTATGAGAGAATTTGAGCATCTTTTCAAATGTTTAAGAGTCATTCATTTTTCCTTTCCTGTGAATTGTCTGCTCATATCCTCTTTTTCCTATTAGGTTGCTGGTCTTTTTATTGATTTGTTAGAGTTTTTTATATATTAAGGAAATTATGTCTTTGTCGGTGATGTGTGTTGCAAATTTTCTCCAGTTTTTCAGTTTTTACTTTGTGTATAATGTTTTATTAGTCCACACAGAATGTGTTTTATGCAGTAGAATTGATCAATTTATTTTTCATGGCTTCTGGGTTTTGTGTCATAATTAGAAAAGGCTGTCCTATTTCAATATTATTTAAAACATCCTTTATGTTTTTTTCTAGTAGTTTCAAGGTTTTTTTTTTTTTTTTTAAGGTTTATATCTTTTATCCTTCTGACATTAATTCAGGGCTAAGGAGTAAGGTAGGACTGAAACAAGTTTTTCCATATGACCACCCACTTCTTCCAACACCATTTAGTAAATACAGATATTCTTTTTGCAAATCATCATTAATAATAACAATAAAGTCTAGAAAAAGAACTAGCATGCCCATATGCTGGCAAATATACTTGTATACATAGCTTTTATTCTAGATGTCATGCAAGGTTTTTACATGCTTTATCTCATTTACTCTTCAAAGAAACCCTAATTCTATGAGTTATTCTCATTTTACAGGTGAGGAGACTGATCCTGAGAGAGGTTTAAGTAACGTTGTCAAGGGGACAAAGCTAGGAAGTAGCAGAGCCAGGACTCAAACTCAGATCTGTCAGCCCCAAAGTCTGCTCTCTTATTGACTATGCTAGACTGTAAGTGGGAAAGCCAGGCCTTAAACCACCATGCCATAATAGCTTGCCTCTTCATAATAGACAACAACTATTTGATTTAATGAATGAATAAAGAGCCATTCCCAAATTCAAAAATTGTTGATGCCACTTTATGACTCCAGAGGATACCTGCATCAGAGAAAGGACTTATTAGGAAGTAAATTGCTTTGTCCTGCAAGCTTCCTGGTAACCTCGCCAGTGATGTATTTGTGGGTCACCTGCTACCTGCCCACTGTGTGTATTATCTGTAGTCCAATCAGTTGCCTGAGAAAAGGGTTTGGTAACCAAAATATCTAAGAATGTTCAGTTCAAATCCATTCCACTCATGGATTAAATATCTGTATGAATGTTAATTTTATAATTTCTGTATTTTTCAAAAACTGAAAAGACAACATTCTTCATACGTAGCCACTTCATAGTTGAACAGAAGATACATCATTTAATCCTCACAATAGCATTAGAAAGTAGGTATTCTTACCCTTAACTAATTGAGGAGGAAAAATCAAGCTTAAAACCACATAATAGTATTAAATAGTTTCATTCCTGGATAACTGGACAAATTTAACCTTAGGTTTGCACATTTTTGCTATCATTTAAAAATGCTTCTAATTCATAGTTCTGAATTTAGTATCAAAATTCTGAATTCCAAGAAGATAGTGATACACAATGGTGATAACAAAGTCATTAATGTCAGTTTGTTTTTCTTAAATCCTAGTGATCTGATTATAATTTGTTAATGAAATTATTTGGAATATTTATTTTCCCCTTGATTATTTCATTTATTTTTCTTTCCTTAATTGGGAGAATAAATATTTAAAATCTATATAAAAGGAAATAAACCACTGGTGTTAGGAATTAACATCTGTTAGCTACAGTACAGAAATGTTTTGTTAAGTATTGTATTTGCCACCTATTATAAACTTTATTAATAATTTACTTGATTTATAATGGGTCAACATAGGGCCAAATAGTTTAAAATCTACAAATGTAAAATGATCTGGGAATAGGAAATCAATTACGATATTTGTGGTAGAGAATCATCATTCAGTATGATGTTTAATAAAATAATTAGTTTAATATGGAAAAATCATTTAATTGTTTAAAACAATATATGTGAACAACAAAAAAAAATCCAATAGATTGTTGGATTGCATATGGCAAGGTGCTAGTTTGCATAGTTTCCAAAACTCTAGTATTTAGACTGGAACACGTTGAAAATTTGGGCAAGCAGTTGATTTATATATCCTGGGATAGTTTTGTTGCCAAGCGTTTCTTTCACATCTGTCCCTTCCTCTCTATTCTCAGCGCTACCACACTATTTCAGCCCTGTATGCCTTTTCTCACAGTCAATGGTAATAATCTTTTAATTGGTCTCTCTTTTCCAACTTCTTTGCACAGGGCTCCAGATTAATCTTAATATAGTTCTCTCCAATTGTTCTTCACACCTCTTGAATGAGATCTAAGCTTTTCAGCTAAGCATTCAAAATCCACTGTGAATTCTAACCTCACTCCTGTGGCCTGAGAGAACAAAAGGATGGATTCAGCCTCATAAAAAATAAACAATGTTCTAGCTGAACCACATCCCCACCCCCACCCCACACCTCCAACTGCTGCAGATACCCCTGTTCTTTCTGAGGCTCCTCTCCCTGTCCTTCTGCTCTTCTCTCCTTCATTAGGATCTTCTGTTGAGGACTCCACACACTGAAGCACCTCTTAATACAAATAATAACAGCTAATGAGTTCCCTGAGATAGATACTGGGTTGAACTGTTCACATGTGTTGCCTGAGCAAACCTTCACAACACCCTGTGGAGTAGGTACCAGTGGGAACTAGTTAGCGACAATGTCAGGATAAAGCCTGGGCAGGCTGACTCAGAAAACCAGACTCTCAACCACTGCACCGTTAGGTCCCCTCCGATATCCGCGTCCACCACTGAGGTTGAGGCCTTCTGCAGATGCCATGTCCTGAGCTGCCTTCCCTGCTTCCTTCCAGTGGGCCACCCCATCCCCACAAATCTAGTTGCCTTGGGTGACGTTGCCTGGTGTCACTGGAGTCTCAGGCCTATACCTGCTCTGTCCAAGCTGCTGCTGAGCTGAAAGCGTTGATGTGTCAAAGCTGACTCTGCCCTTTAGAGCCCTCCTTGTGCTACCGCCCTGTGGGGTCCTTACCCAGGTGGGCAGGATTCATTCTCACCCTTTGATGCCAGGGCACCAAAACTTTCCCTATGTCCATCTTGTCTCTCCAGATTCCTTCAGAGATTTTAGTGAAGATACCTCTCTCAGTTTTTACTTTGGACACCCCGTCTTTCTCTCTGACACCTAAATGTGGGCCCACAGGCTGGGCAGTGGCAACTAGAATTAACTCAAAATCACCCCATCCCTGTCAAGGGGTCTGGGGTGGGAGGGAGAAAGATTTTCCATCGAATACTTCTTTGAACTATTAGGATACATCTCTTCCCTTTTCAATTAAAAAATCTAGTTAAAGATAAATGATTCCCCCCTACGTGGGACCTGACTCCCAGGGGTGTAAATCTCCCTGGCAACACAGGATATGACTCCCGGGGATGAATCTAGACCTGACATTGTGGGATTGAGAACATCTTCTTGACAAAAGGGGGATGCAAAATAAAACGAAATAAAGCTTCAGTGGCTGAGAGATTTCAAATGGAGTCAAGAGGTCACTCTGGTGGACATTCTTATGCACTATATAGATAACACTTTTTAGGTTTTAATGTATTGGAATAGCTAGAAGTAAATACCTGAAACTACCAAACTCCAGCCCTTGACTCTTGAAGACGAGTGTATAGCAATGTAGATTACAATGGGTGACTGTGTGATTGTGAAAACCTTGTGGATTGCACTCCCTTTATCCAGCGTATGGATGGATGAGTAGAAAAATGGGGACAAAAACTAAATGAAAAATAGGGTGGGATGGGGGGGATGGTTTCGGTGTTCTTTTTTATTTTTACTTTATATTCTTATTCTGATTCTTTCTGGTATAGGGAAAATGTTCAAAAATAGATTGGGTGATGGATCAGCTTCGGGCAAGATGACGGCATAGAGAGGAGTAGAAGCTAAGTAGTCCCCCTGGAACAACTACAAAAAACCAGAAACAACTAGTAAATAATCCAGAATAACTGCAGGGGGACAAACGAGACCATCCATTCATCATACACCAACCTGAATTGGGAGGAATGCCCGAGAACACAGCATAAAATCTGTAAGTAAAACCTGCGGAACCAGGGTGGGAGACCCCCTCCCCCATAGCCCGAGCTGCAGAGCCTCGTGGTGACAGAGAGAAGCTCTCTCCCAGCAAGCGAATACAGCTCAGCTGAGCTCCAACTGGGGTTTTAAGTAGCAAGTGTGAACTGCTCACTACAGGTACGCAGCCCCAAAAAACAGACAGAGGCTTTGGGTGACGACTGACCTGGGAGAGCCGGAGGGTCGCCTTGGACTGGGTCTGAAGGGGACTATCTGTTTCTTTTTTGGCTCAGTGGAGAAAGCCCCAGCCATTTTCAGTTTCCAGTGCTGTGACTCGGGGAAGGGCGGAGACAGCACAAGCAGAGAGAGAGACCATTGAAATGCTAATGACCTCCACCTGGGGGGTCTGTCTTCTCTAGGAGGAAAGGGGTGGGGCCCTTTCCATTCAGAACCAGACCCCAGAGCCTGGGGGAACACGGCCATACCTCCTCACACCAGTCAAGAATTATAGGCTAACAGGCATCACCTGCTGGACAGAAAAGCACAGTGACCCGAGGCATCAAAGGGTGAAGCAATTTTCTAAGACACACCCGCAGGGAAACCGGATACTGAATATTTCTTCCCTCTGGGACCTGAGCCTGTTCTGGTCTGGGAAAACCTGATTTGGATAACCAAGGAAACCATGCCTAGACAACAGAAAATTACAACTACACTAAGAAAAACAAAGTTATGGCCCAGTCAAAGGAACAAACGTACACTTCAACTGAGATACAGGAATTTAAACAACTAATGCTAAATCAATTCAAAAAGTTTAGAGAAGATATTGCAAAAGAGATAGAGGCTGTAAAGGAAGCACTGGACATGTATACGGCAGAAATCAAAAGTTCAAAAAACCTACTAGTAGAATCTATGGAAATGAAAGGCACAACACAAGAGATGAAAGACACAATGGAAACATACAACAGCAGATCCCAAGAGGCAGAAGAAAACACTCAGGAACTGGAGAACAAAACACCTGACAGCCTACACGCAAAGGAGCAGATAGAGAAAAGAATGAAAAAATATGAGCAACGTCTCCAGGAACTCAAGGATGAAACAAAGTACAATAATGTACATATCATTGGTGTCCCAGAAGGAGAAGAGAAGGGAAAGGGGGCAGAAGCAATAATAGAGGAAATAATTAATGAAAATTTCCCATCTCTTATGAAAGACATAAAATTACAGATCCAAGAAGCTCAGCGTACTCCAAACAGAAGAGATATGAGGAGGCCTACGCCAAGACACTTAATAATCAGATTATCAAATGTCAAAGACAAAGAGAGAATCCTGAAAGCAGCAAGAGAAAAGCAATCCATTACATACAAAGGAAGCTTAATAAGACTCTGTGCGGATCTCTCAACAGAAACCATGGAGGCAAGAAGGAAGTGGTGTGATATATTTAAGATACTGAAAGAGAAAAACCACCAACCAAGAATCCTGTATCCAGCAAAGCTGTCCTTCAAATATGAGGGAGAGCTCAAAATATTTTCTGACAGACAATGAGAGACTTTGTGAACAAGACACCTGCCCTACAGGAAATACTAAAGGGAGCACTACAGGGTGATAGAAGACAGGAGTGTGTGGTTTGGAACACAGTTTTGGGAGATGGTAGCACAACAATGTAAGTACAGTGAACAAAGGTAACTATGAATACGGTTGAGAGAGAAAGATGGGGAGCATGTGAGACACCACAAGAAAGGAGGAAAGATAACGACTGGTACTGTGTAACTTGGTGAAATCTAGAGTATCGAACAATTGTGATAAAATGTACAAATATGTTCTTTTATGAGGGAGAACAAGCAAATGTCAACCTTGCAAGGTGTTAAAAATGGGGAGGCATTGGGGGAGGGATGCAATCAGCATAAACTAGAGACTGTAACTAATAGAATCATTGTATTATGCTTCCTTTAATGTAGCAAAGGTGATATACCAAGGTGAATGCAGATAAGAGGGGGGATGGGGAGGCATGTTAGACACTTGACATTGGTGGTATTGTCTGATTCTTTATTCTACTTTGATTTAAGGTTATTTTTCCTTTTGCTGCTTCCTAGCTGTCATTTTTTTTTGTTTCCTCTTTCTTTTGCCTCTCTACCTTCTTTGGCTCTCCCTCCTGCCTTGTGGAAGAAATGTAGATGCTCTTGCTTAGTATGAGCAGAATGTTCAATTAGGATGAACTTAGATGTTTGGAAATGAACAGGGGTGTTGGTAGCAAGATGTGAGAATAACTAACAGTGCCGAATGGTGTGTGAATGAGGTGGAAAGGGGAAGCTCAGAGTCATATATGTCACCAGAAGGAAAGCTGGAGGTCAAAAGATGGAAATGTATAAAACTGAATCCTATGGTGGGCAATGTCCATGATCAACTGTACAAATACTAGAAATCACTTCATGAACCAGAACAAATGTATGACAATATAATTAGAAGTTAATAATAGAGGGGCATATAGGGAAGAACTATATACCTATTGCAAACTATATACTACAGTTAGTAGTATTTCAACATTTTTTCATAAACAGTAACAAACGTACTATAGCAATACTAGGAGTCAACAATTGAGGGGGGTTGGTTAGGGATAGGGGAGGTTTAGAGTTTCCTTTTCTTTTTTTCTTTTTTCATCTTTCACTTTATTTCTTGTCTGGAGTAATGAAAAGTTTCTAAAAATTGAACAAAAATTAAGTGTGATGGATGCACAGCTGTATGAGGGTACCCAGGGACAAGTGATTGTACACTTTGGATCTTTGGATAATTGTATGGTATCTGAATAATCTCAATAAAAATGAAAAAAAAAAAGATGAAATAAAAAAAATAGATTGGGTGATGAATGCACAGCTATATGATGGTATTGTGAACAGCTGATTGTACACCATGGATGATTGTATGGTATGTGAATATATCTCAATAAAACTGAATTTAAAAAATAAATGATTAATTATAAAAATTCAAATCCCCCCCTCTCCTGGCCCCCTAGGGCATGGTTATTAGAAAGAGTTTGCATGATTCCCTCCTGGGAAGCTGCTTGTTCTCTCGTATAAACAGATTCCTGGCAGACCCCAACTCATGAGACTCCTGAAGCGAAATGTAGGCTCTGGGTTGAACCCCACTATACTTATTTCCTACAGTTCCCACGAGAACCCTCTGGGACCCACCAAATGGAAACACACCCCCACCTTGGCCTTGTGCTTTCTTGCAATGCTGCTTTTCATATTGTTGCCTTCACCTAGACTCCTGCCATCGCCATCTCTTAAAATCCTATCTTTTAATGCTCAATTCCAAGGCCCCTTTTCCAGGAATCTGTCACTGCCTTGATGAGACAGAGAAAGAGAGAGACACAGAGAAAGGATGAGGAGAAGGGGACCCAACAATTTTGTTTGAATTCCTCAATCTACCGCATCCTTCCCTGATACAGGAACCAATAAATTCCCTTTATTGCTTAAGGCGGTTTGAACTGGTTGTTGCTATGTGCAACAGAAAGAGCCTGGACTACAAAAGACCCCACCCCGATATACCCCTATAATTCACATGGTTAGTTGGGGGCATCTTTTTCCTTACCTACTCGATTACAAGCTCCTTGCTGGCAAAGACTTCACCTTTTTCATGTTTGTATCTCCCCAGCAGCTAGCACGTCACAATCAACCACGTAATAAATGCTCAAGAATATATTCTTTGAATGAATAACTTTGTATGCTGTGCCTCAGTTGACAAGCTAAGAATAAGCTGTTTATTCTTCTTGTACATTTTATCACCACATAAATGTAGGTGCCACCACGTGCACGGTCGTGCTTTGTTATATTATATAGTCTGATCTGAATGACAAGACTGTACTAGTTGGGGTTCTCTGGTCAAATTAAGCAAGCAAGAAATTTGTTAGAAAGGTGTGAGGTAGCTCAAATATTCATAGGAAAAGCTGAGCATCCAGGCTTTGGAAAAGATAGGAACGGGACAGCTCAGAGCTCCTTTGGGCAGACCTCTCTGGGTCAACTGTTGTGAGGAGTCAGCTCTAACCCTTTCCTATCCTCGTCACTCGACCGGAGAGTCGTTTTCCCAAGAGAGACGCCAAGGCTGGATCATGTGTCCACTACTCGTACCGGGGAAGGGATAGTGGAAAAGGTGGTCTCTCAGTGAAAAATTAGAGGGCTAACACCTGAAGATGAGACCCTGGACAGGCATGTCTACTTTAGACACATATTTCATCTAATTGGATACAATTTTAAGTACTTTCTATGAGCTGGGAATTATGAGGGATAAAAAAAAACAAGTACAACATATGGTCCCTGCCTGCCTTTGAGAATGGAGAAACAAGGCTTACACAGGCAAAAATGAATATAATGAACAAACTAAGGCAGCATAACGTTAGCACTGAATTAAAGGTACAGGTGGTGGGTGTTACGGTAGTAGCAGCTTTCTGAAGATGCATGGCCATTTACCAAATGTGCCAAGCATTTCCAGACTTCTGTGTTTCCTTAGTCTGAAATGTCCTTCTCCCTACCAGAATTCTTTTCATCCTGCATGATTTGACTTAAAGGCCACTTCCTCGTGAAGCCTTCCCAGCTGGCTGCCGCCAAAACTCGGCCCTTCCACAGAAATTTTTCTGTGCTTCTGGTGCATGGCACTTGCCTCATTCTTCTGTATTTCCCACCTGTCTTTCCCATCACCCCTCCAAAATAGGGATTCTGTAGCTTTCAATTACTTTTTCCTTTTCTGTTCTTACCTTTAAAAATAAATCTAATTTTTTTTTTCTTTTGGTTTTTGAATGGCCTCATGTATGTACCCTTTAGTAAAAACAATCTGAGCTCTAACTTTTGTAAATTATTCTTTTTTTAAATTAATTAACTGGAAATCAATTTGTATTTAGCATATATTTACTGAGGGCCTATTATGTACCAGGCACTTTTTAAGGCCCTGGGAACACAGCTGTTACACAAAACAGACAAAATTCCCTGTGTTTGTGAGCTTGTATTCTAGAGACAGAAGCAGATCATAGACAAACAAATAAATACAATAAATAGTATATAGGATGGGAGATGGTGGTAAGTGCTGTGTGAAGAAAAATAAGGCAGGGGAGCAGGGAAAGGCTGTATCACCAGCAGAGGGAGGGTGTTGTGGTTTTAAAGAGAATGGCCTAGGAAGGCTTCACTGAGAATATATCATTTGAATAAAAGCGGAAAGAAAGTGAGGGACGAAGTCATGTGGAGAGGGATCTGGGGGTGTGTTTGGGGAATAATAAGGCAGCCAGTGGGGCTGCAGTGTAATGTCCAAGGGCGAGAAGAGGATGAGGTTAGAAGATCCTGTAAACCACTGCAAATATTTTGATTTTTGCTTTAAGTGGGATGGGAAGCAATTGCAGGGTTTTGAGCGCAGGAGAGAGATTTTAGAAGGAGCGTTCTGGCTGCTGTGTTGGGCATGCATTTTAGCGGGGCAAGGGCAGAACAGCAATGATGCAGCAATGGAGCTGATGAGACACAGCAGATTCTAGAAATATTTTGCAGGTTGAGCCAACAGACTTTGCTGATGTGGAATATAGGAAAAGAGCTGAGTGACGGGTTTTTAAATTAAAAGAATACTCGAACATGGCAACAAATCCAATTGTATGGACAATTTTGCTATGAAAAGCAAGTTTCCTCCCCTCTCCACACACAGTCTCATTCCCCAGAACTAACTTCTTTTTAACAGTTTCTGGTTTTGATTATCTCAAAAGCTCAAGATAATATATTTGTGGTTAACTCAGCAGCCATTCTCAACTTTCTTCTTGTTTACCACCTCCTAATATAAAGTTTAGAAGATTAGAACTCACTTCCCCAGCCTCCCTTGCAACTAGGGTGGTTCTATACCTTGTTCTGGACAATAAGATGTAAAAAGAAATCTGCAACCACCTCACACCACCATAACAGCTATTATTTAAAAACAAAACAAAACAGAAATAAGTGCTGGCAAGAATGCGGAAAAATAGGAACCCACATGCATTGTTGGTGAGAACGTAAAATTGTGTGGAAAACATTTGGCAGTTCCTCAAAAAGTTAATATAGAACTACCAAATGACCTGGAAGTCCCATTTCTAGATATATACCCAAAGGAATTAAAAGCAGGGACTTAGATATTTGTACACCAATAGCAGCATTTGTTCATAGCAGCATTATTCATAATAGCCCTAAGGTGGAAATAACCCAAGTGCCCATCAGTGAAGGCAGAATGGACAAACAAAATAAAGTACAATGCTTGTACTTCGTTTCATGACCTCCTAAGTTTTGACTATACGTATTGACTTACCAATATGATTGAAGAGGATTTAGCTTACTTATAACTATCTGCGTTCTCTTTCTCTCAGCAACATTTCTGGTGTTTTGAGTCTTCAGACCTCTTCAATACTATTCAGGGCATACTGCCTCCCTCTTTATTTGTAGCCCTCAGTGCATATCCTTGCTACACCCTTATCCTTCTTCCTCAGTCAGTACCATCTCTCCACCTGTGTTTTGTCTTCCAAACACTTGAGGAAATTTCTTGTTTGCTAATGGCTCTTGCAGGAGAATACTAATTATCCCCCCCCAATATCTTTTTCCTTAGTAACAAAACTCCCATATCTTAAGTCCACACATGGTCACCCAGGATGAAGTATGCATCTCTCATCTTCCCCACAGCTAGGGGCAGCACTGTGACCAAGTTTTGGCTAATGGGATATAAGCAAAAGTGTCCTTTCACCAAGCAGCATCCATCAAGGGTGCACCTTTCATGATTCCTTTCTTCTTGTTGGCAGTTTGTTGATGTACTGGCTAGAATTCCACCAGCAGCCTTCTTGGATCATAAGGGGATAGAAACAATGCCAAGCAAAAATGAGTCTGAGGACCTTGTATTAGGTGGCCACTTCCTAGACTTTACACCCAAAGCACAAGCAACAAAAGAAAAAATAGATAAATGGGAACTCCTCAAGCTTAGAAGTTTCTGCACCTCAAAGGAATTTCTCAAAAAGGTAAAGAGGCAGCCAACTCAATGGGAAAAAATTCTTGGAAACCATGTATCTGACAAAAGACTGATATCTTGCATATATAAAGAAATCCTACAATTCAATGACGATAGTACAGACAGCCCAATTATAAAATGGGCAAAAGATATGAAAAGACAGTTCTCTGAAGAGGAAATACAAATGGCCAAGAAACACATGAAAAAATGTTCAGCTTCACTAGCTATTAGAGAGATGCAAATTAAGACCACAATGAGATACCATCTCACACCAATTAGAATGGCTGCCATTAAACAAACAGGAAACTACAAATGCTGGAGGGGATGTGGAGAAATTGGAACTCTTATTCATTGTTGGTGGGACTGTATAATGGTTCAGCCACTCTGGAAGTCAGTCTGGCAGTTCCTTAGAAAACTAGATATAGAGATACCCTTCGATCCAGTGATTGCGCTTGTCAGTATATACCCGGAAGATCAGAGAGCAGCGACACGAACAGATATCTGCACGCCAATGTTCATAGCAGCATTATTCACAATTGCCAAGAGATGGAAACAACCCAAATGTCCTTCAACAGATGAGTGGATAAATAAAATGTGGTATATACACACGATGGACTACTACACAGCAGTAAGAAGGAACGATGTCGTGAAACATATGACAACATGGATGAACCTTGAAGACATAATGCTGAGTGAAATAAGCCAGGCACAAAAAGAGAAATATTATATGCTACCACTAATGTGAACTTTGAAAAATGTAAAACAAATGGTTTATAATGTAGAATGTAGGGGAACTAGCGATAGAGAGCAATTAAGGAAGGGGGAACAATAATCCAAGAAGAACAGATAAGCTATCATGGGTAAATTTAATGTTCTGGGAATGCCCAGGATTGACTATGGTCTGTTAATTTCTGATGGGTATAGTAGGACAAAGTTCACAGAAATGTTGCTATATTAGGTTACTTTCTTGGGGTAGAGTAAGAACACGTTGGAAGTAAAGTAGTTATCTTAGGTTAGTTGTTTTTTCTTACTCCCTTGTTATGTCCTCTTTGAAATGTTCTTCTATTGCATGTTTTTTTTTTTATTCTTTTTTAATTTTTTTTCATACAGTTGATTTAGAAAAGAAAAAAAGTTTAAAAAAAAAAAAAAAAAACAAGGAAAAAAATATGCAGAGCCCCCTTGAGGAGCTGGTGGAGAATGCAGGGGTATTGGCCTGCCCTACCTCGATGGTTGCTAACATGCCCACAGACATAGGGAACTGGTGGTTTGATGGGTTGAGCCCTCTACCATAGGATTTACCCTTGGGAAGATGGTTGCTGCAAAGGAGAGGCTAGGCCTCCCTATAATCGTGCCTAAGAGCCTCCTCCCGAATGCCTCTTTGTTGCTCAGATGTGGCCCTCTCTCTCTGCCTAAGCCAACTTGAAAGGTGAAATCACTGCCCTCCCCTCTACGTGGGATCAGACACCCAGGGGAGTGAATCTCCCTGGCAACGTGGAATATGACTCCCGGGGAGGAATGTAGACCCGGCATCGTGGGATGGAGAACATCTTCTTGAACAAAAGGGGGATGTGAAGGGAAATGAAATAATCTTCAGTGGCAGAGAGATTCCAAAAGGAGCCAAGAGGTCACTCTGGTGGGCACTCTTATGCACAATATAGACAACCCTTTTTAGGTTCTAATGAATTGGGGTAGCTGGTGGTGGATCCCTGAACTATCAAACTACAACCCAGAACCCATGAATCTTGAAGACAATTGTATAAAAATGTGGCTTATGAGAGGGGCAGTGGGATTGGGGGGGGGTGCATAGGAATCACACTCCTGTTTGTCTAGTTTGTGGATGGATGAGTGGAAAGGTGGGGGAAGGAAACAAACAAACAAACACACAGACAAGGACGCCCAGTGTTCTTTTTTACTTTAGTTGCTCTTTTCACTTTAATTATTATTCTGGTTATTTTTGTGTGTGTGGTAATGAGGGTGTTGGGGATTGATTTTGGTAATGAATGTACAACTATGTAATGGTACTGTGAACAATTAAATGTACAATTTGTTTTGTATGACTGCGTGGTATGTGAATGTATCTCAATGAAATGAATTAAAAAAAAAATGAGTCTGAGGAACAAAACAGTGGGGTGACCACCTCTGGATTTCTGGGACATAAGAAAGAAATAAACTTCTATCTTATTTTGGATTTTTCTGTTTTTCAAAGATGAACTTAATCCTAGCTTATAGCTCTCCTCTCCCTTTTCATTCTCTTTAACACTGTGTTTTTAATATCTTTTAAAAATTCCTTTACTGTCATTTTAAGGAGTCTTAAGAGGTTAAAGATTAAATTTATGGGTCTGATCAGCTATCTTGAATCTGAACTCTATATTATTCTTTAAAACAATTAAATATTATAAAAACAACATTAAGATGGCAATGAGGGAATTCAAATGAAAGAAAGAGTCATCTACTCCCCACCATCCTACTACCTCACAAATCAACTGTTTTGTTAGTGGCCTTTCCAGGTTTAATCTCAATTTTGTTCTCTGCTTTTTCTATTTATCATCAGCATTTCCATAAGCTATCTAGTGCTTCTAATTATAATTTTAAATCGCTGCTTTCTATTTATTAAGTATATGTATCACAACTGACCTAACCTTTCCTCTTTTTCTATTTATTAAAGGATAAATTATCAGGAGTGGGATTTCTGAGTCCTAGAATTTGAACATTTCTATAGTTATTTAAATGTATTGTCAAATTGTACTTAAATTCTGTACTGTACAGAATTTCTGGGCAGTAAAATTCATTTCTGTGTAAGACACCATCTAGCACACTGCTCTGAAGAACAGGTTGAATTCAGATAGTTGAAGGAGAGGGAATTTAGATGGAATAAGGCTAGAGTAGTCGTCTTAGTTTTCCAGGGCTGCCACAACAAATACCACAGACGGGTTGGCTTAAACAACAGGAATTTATTATCTCATAGTTTTGGAGGCTAGAAGGCCAAAATCAAGGTGTCACTGGGCCATGCTTTCTCCCAGAGTCTGTAGCATTCTGGTGCTGACTTGCTGGAATTCCTTGGCTTGGAGATGCATCTCTGCCTCTGTCACATGGCCAGCTCTCTCTTCTCCCCTCTCCTCTGGTTTCGAATGACTGACTGCATCCAAATTTCCTCACTTGTAAGCACGCCAGTTATATGGAGTAAGGCCCACCGTGACTCAATTTGGCCTCATCTAAATAGGTTCTTCGAAGATCCAACTCACAAACATGTCCATACGCACAGGACGGGAGGTTAAGAAATGAACCTGTCTTTGTGGAGACTATGATTCAATCTACCACAGTAATGATGTTTTATGGCTGTAAATTTGGCCAAGTTTGGATGGATTGGAGGAAGGGGAGTTGAGAGAAGAAAGGTGGGTAGACTAGGAGATAGGGAAATAGGGAGACCACTTTGAAATTATTGCAGTATTCCAGAGATGAGGAAAGAAGATTGATGACAGAGAAAATTCAGTGAAAATTTCCAGGTTAATAGTGGCAGTTCAGTTGGATTTAATATGCTTTCCCTCAACTTCTTTGAAAATGCCCAAAGAAACAAACAAAAAATGATAAAGATACTCAAAAAGAAACACATTGGCAATGACAGTATAAAGTTTAAAATGAAAGGCTAGGTTCTTTCTCCTAATTGCATCCTGATTCAGTTGGACTGGGAAACTCTCAATGACTGTCTTCTGACCCTGCGTGCATCTAAGAAGAGAGGAAATACTGACTCACCTGCACCATCTGTCCAGCCACCTGCCTTTCTCCAGGATGAAGGGACTGCACTAGCCAGTGAGGTAAAAATCATTTCACAACCACAAAGGAATGACCCTCCTTTAGGAAGACCATTAGGATGGGGTAGGTGAGGTGGTCAAAGAGGACTTTGGCCATAATTCTAATGCTTAATTTTTCACAAAGGGAATATATTTAGATACATGTAATTGAAAGTATCACTGGGCAAAACAAAGCTCACAAGTACCTGGGTACATGTTACTACATTTTCCACTAAACGTTAACCCTTACAGTTTTTCCTGGCTTCCTTACCAGTCTTGTGTGGAATACTCTTTTCTAACTCATATTACATCCTGTCTCTGGGTAATGTCCTTCCCAAGGCTCATGCAGAGACTCCAGGAATTGAAGATATTTTGCTATTGAAACCTCTGTTCTGGCTTCCCCTATCACAGCCATTATCCATCGGACTCAGTTTGTGGGGTGGGCTAAGTAATCAGGGTGTCTGGCCTCTGGGTGCATTTCTTGATTCTTCCTTCTCCACAACTGACACAACTGAGGTGTACTTTCTGTTCCTATAAGGGCACCTCCACACAATCAGACTCTGAGAAAAAGAGAGCACTTTGGAGAAAAGTCCAGCTACTCCAGCTATAGCATCCCTCACTTTGCATAAAATCATCACTTTAGTAATCAGTAATCTGCCTCTGAAAGAGCAATTTACAAAATTTTCATTTATGCCAGAAACTCCTTTCTAAAAGGGCCAATATCTCTAGCAGAATAAATGCTCTATTTAAGGCAAAACCCAATATTTAAGGCAAAAACAGGATTTTAGAACTATTGTATAATGTATTTTTATCACAGTTCACTAAGAAGAAGACAAAAGGAGACGGGCTTAGGTTTAGAATTGCTAAAAGGAAGAACCTTCTCAAAATATAGAGTATATATTAGAATAGGTTATTAGAGATTACCTTCCTTGGAGATCTTTAAAAATAGAATGTATAATCATTCTTCTTGAGTGGTTTGACTGCAACCCTGTTTGGAAGTAAGAACTGAAATAAGTGCTCTCCTGAGGCCCCCTCTGGTTTGTTTGATCTACAATTTCTGACAACCTTTAGCCCCTCCCCTCCCCATCCCGCCGACTGTCTTTATGCCAGGTCAGCATGGTGTGGCAGAGATGTGGAGACTGATGGGGAGGTGGATGATGGTGGTGACATTTGGCATTACTTCGCCACAGGTATTGAGAAGAAATGATTACAGTGCTCCATCAGTCCACCAACTGAGCAGTTAATGTAAGCAGGCTGTACAGTATAATCCTTCAGTTATTTCTAGAATCTTGATGAATCAGTCAATCCATTCTTGAACAAACTAATGAAAATGGTTACCCCATGAAAGTCTGTGATAAAGCTGTGATTCCAATCTGAAGATGATATATCAGAACACAACAAAAGGCATTCTTTTCTTCACACTCCTACGGGATGTCCGACTCTTATTCAACGTTTAGTACATATGACATCATTAAAAAGTGTTTTCTCTGTGGTGTACATTTATTGGAAAATCTATGGGATGTGACTGGCAAAAATCTCATAATACAAATCAGGTTTGTAAGAAATGTGGCTGTCTTCATTTTTCTGTAACTTAATTTCTCTTTTAAGTGTTGTTCTCTCAAGTGGCAGATACTAAATCTTCGTCAATTCAAGGTCTCCACTGCCATTTTCCTCTTGGTTGCATCTGAGATCTGGGGGCTTACATAGTGCCAAAGTGTCAGGGTGGGCCTGGGTGAGGTCTTGTCCCTGCTCATCAGTCCATTTGCTGAAAGGTTCTGTCTGATTCCTCTGTCATTGGCCCAGGTAGCTGTTACGTTGTCTCTTCTCCCGACTGCAGGACCTTTCCAGATATACTCTCTTTCCCCACTTCCATGCTTCCTTCACCACTCCTGAGCTGCAGAAAACGAGGGAGGGTGTCTAAGCTCCTGCCTCAGGTATGTGTTACTCCCCACACCACACTGAGGCCTGAGGGGATGCTTCAAGACTGCCTCTGTCCCACCTGCCAAGCACGCAACCCAGATATTCCTTCAGTACCCCCACCATGCTGGGTAAGGAGACCTCTCGTGTCTTGAAATCTCTCTGGACTCTATTTGGAGATGCAGCATAGGTTTCCTCTGCCCTTGGATTCCTCATACTCCTCCAGTATGAGGGGAGACTGCCCCCTTTCTCAGGAAGCCCACAGTATCTAAATCATCTTCTTCCTGTCTGATTCTCTCTCTACATCCTTCTGGGCCAAGTAAATTTCATCTAGTCTCAGGGGTGGCACTTACAGACCTTCCATATTGTTCATACTCTGAGATCTCCACGGTTCAGGCTTGTCATACTCAGGAATCCTTTCCTGCTGTTAGTCTATCCCTGAGGTAATTAATGCCTCATAGTGTAGATTTAAATGAGGTATAAAGGAACTACCAGGAATTAGAAACATGTCTGTTAATATAGGAAAATACGGTGCCACTATACTGCTCTTTAATAATGAGAGGCAGTGAGAGGTGGATTTCAGTCTCAGGTGAAAAGTACTGTACCCCCTCTTGTTCTCAGAGACAACGTGTAGAAAGCACCCAGCTCTTTCTTGTAAGCCAGCACGATTTTAGTGCTTACAGCACTCTCAGGTGTTATTACTACAAATGTTTTTCATCTGCACCTGGAAAACACCCTTCCCAGGGAAAGGAGGGGCTATCTCCTTTAGGGTCTGAGTTAGAGCCTGGACTCCTAAATCTTGAGGGGGGGGGGGGGTCTGTGTTAGTTTGAAGCTGTTATGTACCCCAGAAAAGGGCATGTTCTTTTAATCCATTCCTGTGGGTGCTGGACTATAGTGGGTGAGGCCTTTTGGTTAGATTGTTTCGATTGAGATATGACCCACCCCATTCAAGGTGGGTCTCAATCCTTTTACTGGAGTCCTTTATGAGAAGATAAAAGACAGAAAAAGCCCAGAGAGCTCAGAGAAGCCCCAGAGAAGCTGAGAGACAAGGACATACCCACAGAACCTTGGAGAGGAGGCCACTGGCACCAGAAGCTGAAAGCAATGAAACCCGGCAGCGAATACCAGCAGACACCAGCCATGTGCCTTCCCATGTGACAGAGATGTCCCAGATGCCAGCAGCCTGTCTTCAGAGTCAAGGTATTGTCCTGTTGCTGTCTTAATTTAGACATTTTCACAGCCTTATAACTGTAAATTTGTAAGCTAATAAACCCCCCATTGTAAAAGCCAACCCATTTCTGGTATATTGCATTCCAGCAGCTTTAGCAAACCAAAACAATCTTTCAGAAGGTGCATGATAGCTACCCACTTACCCTCAGATTGGAAAATTGGAAAGAAAAAGTCGAAATAAGCGAATCTCCCCTATCTTGGAAATTAATTCTTTCAACAGATTGCGTTAGCACTTGAAATCACTGCCTTAACTACTAAAATTGATTAAATTAGCAGCTCCCTATTTTGCCAAGACTTTTATAGGCTTTTTTTCCTTCTTCTCAACAAATTAAAGCCTGGCTCCGAGAGGAATGTAGTAGACTGGAGACATTTCTCCTCCTGTCGCTGGATGCTAGGAGCACTGGTGTGGCAAGCTTTTGACGGCTTTTAAAAAGAAAAACTTAATTCTGGGTTACTACTCCTTATGTGTCTTATTCCAGGACTGCAGTATGGGTGAGTGGGAGGAAAACTGATGTAGCAGTGAAGAGTTTCATAAACATTTGTAATTTGGAGTTTTTAGATCATCGCTTTACAGAGCCTATTATATATGAAATAGAATGATTTCATCTCAAAGGTAATGCTGAATTTTGATATTATGTTAATGAATTGAATAAAATATTTCATGATATAAATGTCAGGCCTAGTGCAAAATTTTTAATTCTGATGCATTTTGTCATAAAACATAGCTGTTCACAATATTATTAACTATTCAAAAAGGTAACACTTGACAAAACCTAGGAAAGATATAATATTCAAGTTAAATAATGTCAAAGGGAGCAGTCAAGTGATGAAGAAATAGGTTATTATATGATGTTCACAATAATATTGTGATCCCAACTTCAGATTTAAATGAGGGCTCCTGTGGGTTGAGGCCAGGCATCAGTGGGCCCAAAAAATCCTAGCCCAGCCCCCCAGCTGGTCAGCTCCAAAAGCCCTGAGGGCCTTCCTCAAGCACCAAGCAGGGTCTGACACCCATCTGCAGGTCAGGCAGCCAGAGCTGGTGGCGGTGGCCAAACTTCTGAGCAAGAAGGAGCAGAAGCTGCAAGAGACCAAGCACTTGCTACACGAAGAGAATGAAGACTTAAGGAAACTTGGAGAAAATGAAATAACTTTGCATCAAAAAGTAATAACTCAGTTGAAGCATCCAATGATCTTACTTTTGGTTCCCTCAGAAGAAACAGATGAAAATGATTTGATCCTGGAGGTGGCCTTAGACACGCCTCTGGAATTTGCAGGTGTGCGCAGAGTACAAAGAGTGTCAAAGACAGAGAAGCAAGGCCACATCCATAGTACCACCAGGACTGTAGCAATATTACCCCAACCTACTGAAACTAATCTGGTGATGAATCCTAAAGATTTCACACTAAGTGAGTCAGGGGAGCTGGTGAGCAGCAGGTAAATGCCATGGATGGCGCAGTTCAGATAGTTCATTTGCCGACAAGTCTTGTCTCTGAATGCCGATAAGAGGGATCTCACCTGAAAAATAGAGAGATAGCTATGCAAAAGTTACACACAAAACTTTACAGCAGACATCTAGAAGAAGAAATAAGTAAAAGATAAAACGCTAGGAAGATTCACATTGGAAATAAAGGAAGATCAGAAAAAATAAGGACATACAATTTTCCACAGAACTGGGTCACAGGTCACAGAAAAAACAAGTCCCTGTGTGATCTTCAAATCTGTATGCAAGGAGAGTATCAACTGCATGATCTTGTACAGTCATTGAAGGGCTATGCTGATTATGGATCTTTGGTAGAAATTATTTCTGTAAAAGTTTAAGTTGATTTGTTACTTAAGCCTTTTATAAATGATAAAAGGCAGCAAGTCACATTGTGTGTAAATACAAATATTATTTTGAAAAGTTGAGTTAACACAGTTGGAAGTAATATGCATATTCTTAAGAGGTAATTTCTATAAATCTTTCAGTGTATTAGTAAAAAACATACAAGGTAATTGTATTAGTTAGGGTTCTCTAGGGAAATAGAAGCAACAAAAGATATCTATAAATACAAGATTTATAAAAGTGTCTCATGCAACTGTGGGTATGCACGAGTCTAAATCCATAGGGCAGGCAGCAAACTGGCAACTCCAATGAACATGTTTGATGCAGTCCTCTGGCAACGAACTGCCAACTTCGATGAACTCCTCAGGAAATGCTTCGCTAGTCAGCCGAAGAAGTGAAGGTCCTCTGTCTCGCTTAAAAGTCTTCAACTGATTGGATTAAATCCAGCTGATTGCATTCTCTCATTGTGAAAGACATGCCCTTCGTTGATGTAATCAGTCACAGCTGCAGCCAATTGACTGATGATTTAATAAACGAGCCTTCTGGTTTATTAACCAGCCACAAATGTCCTTGCAGTAATGGTAAGGCCAGTACTTGCTTGACCAGACACCTGGGTACTATCACCTGGCCAAGTTGACACATGAACCTAACCATTGCAGTAATCATACCTGTGGTTGTAAATCTTGAACTCCTCCTTATAAGAAGTAGACAAAGGAAAACAGAGCTTTATTTTGTGCAAAATATTTAATAGATAAGCAACAATTTAGTTTAGTTTCACTTTTTATTATGAAAAACTTCAAACATAAAATAGACAATGACAGTAAAAAAATTTTAATGAAACATTTTTACTAAATCCGTTTTCATGTTCATACTTTCAAAGTATGCATTTGTTTGTGTTATAATTGGAATGAATATAGGACACAAATATATATGTATGTGGTATGTATATAATATTATCACAGCAATGTTCTCTTTAAAAAAAAAAAAAAACACTCTGCATGAATAATAGCCTAAAAGGAAATGCACTGAAGTATTTTTAGTGGTTATCTTTTGGATGGTGAGTATAAATGTGATTTTTAATTTCTTTTCTTTTTTTGGAATTTTCAAAATCTTCTATAATGAGCACAAATTTCTTTTATATTGAACAAATGAATTAAAAACTCTACTTTTAAAAGGAAGTATTTCTTTCCCACGCTGTCACTTGTATTTATTAATACAACATTTTCTTTCTTGTATGCCCCTCATGATTATTAAAATAAGTGGTATGAGCAAAAATTAAACACTGAAGTGGTTGCTGAGATGCATCAGTGTGCTCCATTCACATTATCAGGAAGCAGGTATCAGAACGAGGATCAAACACACCTTGGTCTTCACAGTAATAAAGATACTGACTAGTCATAATTTCAGTTTAACTGTCCCCCTCTGTGACTAGATGGCTTTGCCTTTGAACTGCCCACTGGAAAGAGTCAGGTGTGTAAATGCTCAGATCTTTCTAAGGTTGACAACTGCTTCCCTTTACTGCGCTTTATTTTATGTAATGATTTGGATGCAGGAATGTCACAGCATAAAGTGGTAGGGAAATATAAGGTGCTAAAATAAGATAGAGCAATCTAGTTAAAATCCTTTGGGGTTGCTTGTTGATTGCTCAGTTTCCTGCAGATTTTATCTACAGACCCAGTGAATTCTACTGATGAGGAAAATGATAGAAATTCAATCCAGGTTCCCATGGTGGCATAGATTTCAGGTGGTCCCTTAGAATGCACAGGCACAGCTAGGATCAGAAGGAGAGGGTGTCTTTGATCATCTATTTGACTTTAAGAAATAGTCACAATTTACTTGAATATTTTATAAATGCTAAACTTAACCAAAACAACTCTTTCTCCTCTACTTTTAATGCAAGTGTTGTTATTGGTTTGTTCAGAAGTTTGAGCAAGAGTCATTAGGAAAACAAGTATGCATTTGCCCGATTCACCTCTGTATTGGAGTGGAAAAGAAAAACATTAGGCCTGAAATCATGAACCCTATAGACATTACCAAGGTAGACAGATTCATGAATTAGTTACCTTCAAGTAGCTCTTAATTACCATATTTATAAGAGTAACTATTTCTTCAAGCCTTATGTGGCCTTAGCTCTGTACTCTTGGTTACATTACTATTTTATCAAACTTGTATTTAGAGCCTTAGAGGCAATCCCTAGTGCCATATCTCAAAGAACATCTTTGAATTTTTATAAATGAATGGTTAAAATGAATCTCCAAAGATTCTTTCAATGAGAGGAGACCTTGGGTAATCATTTAAGCTGTGAAGCAAAAGAAAGATCTGAGGTATACAGCAAGGTATATTATAGAAATCACAAAAATCTAGGTTCCCGGGACAAAATGAACCTTGATGGGTGCTCCACCTGCGAGTGTTCAAAATATGATATACCCTCTAGCCTGCTGAAAAAACCTCTCCAACTTACTAACACCTTTGTGTTTGTCACAGTCCTTGTGCTAGGTCTAACTGACCAGGGCAGCAAGGAGAGAGGGGCTGGGCTGGGACAGAGGCTGAATGGGAAGCTTCCTAGATCTGAACATGGGCAGGAGGGGATATTGGACCCCAGGATCTGGCACATTAGGAGTGGGCCACAGAGCGCTGGGTAGAGCAGAACCTACATTTAAGCAGACACAGATCTGCCAAGCAGGCCCAGGTGGATGAAGATGTGAGGGTAAAACCTAGAACAAAGAAATGGTAGAGAGTTGAGTTGGACAATGGGCTTAGCTGTAAGGAAGGATCCTAAGAGCAGGGATCTAGTAGCCAGAAATGGGTAGAGAGTTGGGATGGATAAACAAAGACAAAAGTCAGGACCCATTCCTCCTCTGTAAAAGTGGGATAATAATAGAGCCTACCTCAAGAAGTTGTTGGAAGAATTAAGAGAGATTATGCCTGGGGTGGGGCGAGGAGGGAGTAAAGATCAGGCAACCAGAAATGGATCCAGAACAAGAAAGAGCATAGGAAAAGCAAGCAGGAAACAGGAATGGATGTCCAGGATTCTTCAAATGGCCCTTTAAGTGTCCTCTTCAGCAGATGTCTAGAGCATTTATTTTTACAATCTTAGCATAGACTAATAACAATAACAGGTACAGTTTATTAAGCAGATACAGTTTTTAAAGTTTTTATTTTGCATTTTTATTCATTTTTTAAATTATCAAAGTATCACTAGAAAAAGAAGTGTTATATGTAAGCCTTCCTGTTTCAACTTTCTACAACATATGCATGCATTACTTTCACATATTTGTTCATAGATAAGGAAATAACCACCACTCCACAAACCTAGCCCCACAATCTAGAGTTACCATTTCTTTTTTTAGTTCTTCTGGTGCCTATTTCCATAACTCTTAATGCTAAATCTATTCTTCCATTTTTTATTTATCCAATCTTATACATTATCAATTATGATGTAATGAGTCTATAAATGATGACTTAGCTCATTAACCCCATTCTTAATTTTAATGAATTTTATTATTTTTGTTCTTTTTAAAATAAATAATATACTTGCATTTCCCTATATCATTCTTTCTATTTTTTTTTCCTTTTAAAAAATTTTTTTGTTAGATAAGTTGTGTGCTTACATGCATGAAATACAGGATACCCCACCACCACCACTTGCTTGGTGTGGAAAATTTGTTACAATTGATGGTAACACTTTTTTTGTAATTCTACTATTTTTTTAACAGTAGTTAAATTTATTACAATTGATGAAAGATTATTAAAGCAATACTATAACTATTGTCCATAGTTTACATAGGGGTATCTTTTCCCCAGATTCTCAACCTATTATTCTTTTTCACGCATGTCTTTATTTTATTACTCATCTACCCATACACTGGATAAAGGGAATGTTAGTCACATGGTTTTTACAACCATATGGTCACATGATAAAAGCTGTATACAGTGGTAACTTGGTAGTCGTCATTAATTGGTTCTGGGAGGCACAAGTACCAAAACCAGCGAGTACCAAACAAATTTTCCCCTAAGGATTAATGTAAATAAATTTAATGCATTCCCAAACCAAAGACAATGACATTTTTAAGGCAAAATGTAAAAAGATATGGCTGTATATCACTGCTGTACATGATAAATAAATCTATAAATTAATAGATAGATTAAATAAAATAAAAACTTCACTTTACCTGTGCTGAGAGGAGTCCATGGCCTAATGGGATGGTGGGAGGAGAGTGGTGGGGAGGAGAGGGTACATGAAGTGTTGCTTGGAAGGAGAGTTCCCTCCAATAGAACATCAGGCACTTGCACTTCAGGTATTCTTTCTCTTTTCTGCCTTTTTTCAACTTGCACCACAGGTTCTGACACACTCTTTGTCACCTTCACTAAAAACTTATCCAATGAGGACTGCTTCTGTCTTCTTTCCAGAATTCCTCAAAAATGCAAAATTCTTTGGTCATTCAATAAGTTCACATTTCTGCTTGTCAGAGCTTTGTCCAGGTGGTACTTCTTCACAAAGTTTTGAACTTCTGCCCATTTTGCACACATTTCTTTTATCATCCTCCCTTATCTCCTCCTCACCTGAAGATATCTCTTCAGCCACCTCTTGTTGCTGCTCCTTCTGTAGTTCCTGCAGCTCCTCAGTGCTGAGCTCTTCACGATCTCCTCAACATCAGCCTTTTTTATCACTTCTTATTCCTAATGACGGTGGAGACTGTTGTTCTAGGCATACCATATTCCCTAGCAAGATCAGTAATGTGGCTACTGCTCTCCTATTTGCCTTTTGTTTCCCTTTTTTGCTCAATGGTAGTGTGAAGTAATTTTCTTTTCTGCTCAGCGCTATCACTGCTCATTTCCTTGAGACCCATGATGAGGAAAAAAAGTGCAAAAATACACAAAATGATCACAGAAGCTGAGATAAGACCACAAGGGGATGTGCACAGGGCAAGAGCTACTGTGTGACTAACGCTTGACCCTTTGTTTTGCCTGGAAAGGGTAGTGAGTCATAAAGCAACTGATGCTTGCGTGTTGAGTACCAAACAATTGATGAGTACTGGGGAAAACACTTTCATGTCAAAATGCGTCGAGTACCAAATTTGACAAGTTTCAAAGCAGTTGAGTACTGAGGAACCACTGTAGTTACAGAATCATTATCAAAGATCAAGGCTACTGGATTACAGTTCAACAATTTCAGGTGTTTCCTTCTGGCTATTCTGATACACTAGAAACTGAAAAGAAATACCCATATAATGAATCAGTAGTCATAATCATTTGTCAAATTCTAGTTTCTCAGTTACACCTCCTCCTTCTCATTTGATCAGTTTCTCCATCTTCAGGGATATCTGGGCAGTGACCATTTTAGCTTCTTCCTGCTGGAAAGGGGTGTCAACCTTATTGAGTAGAGGAATAGAATTGGTTGATGTTCTTGGAGAGACTGGTACCTCTGGGTTTCAGGGCTTATCTGGCATAGAACAATTTGGAGACCTTAAGTTTCTGAAAAACTAAACTCACTAAGTAAAACATTTATAGAGTCTTAGATACAGCCCAGGATATTCTTTAGCATTTTCAGGAATACTGTTGGTTGGGACTTGGCATAAGCACATACAGTTTATAAGGCGCTATGCAAGGTGCTTTGAATATGTTCTCTGCTGCTTTGAAATAATAATTGTGGGAGGAAGGTGTTTGCTTCATTCCCATTTAACAGATGGTGAGGTGAGTTGTAGTTCTAATCCATTACTGGTGATAAAATGTGCTAAGTGAAATCTCAGACTTCAAAATGTCAAGTTTAATATCCCAAAGATCATTTTTCATGTAATAGCTTTCTTTTTCCCAAAAGTTACCTCTGCATCTTAATATGTTTATCTAAAAAAAATCAGAAAACATGGACAAGAAAAAGAAAATTGCCTATAATTCCCAGAGATAATTACTGTTAGTGATTTCATGGGTACATTTTCATATGTTTTCCATGCATAAATTTGTAAGAACTTTCAAATGCTTTGAGAAGAAACTGTGTCAAGAATTTCTCTATTACTATTGCTTATAGTGCATATGATAGAATAAATTTTAAAATTGGCATTTATTCCAAATTTTTCTGTATATTTTTTAAAGTAGAATTTTAAACTGAAAAAAAAAAATCTTCATCTTTTAAAGCTATACAACATATATGGAAAGGAAATTATCTGAGATATATATTTTTAAATCCTGGTATTTATTACATCAATATACCTAATATATTAAATTTAACACATTCAATTTGCCAGTAGACCATAGAATTAGTAATGAATATACATATTTGTTGTGGATGGTTTGTTTCAAAGGACAGGTGGGCCTCCATTTTAAGAAAAAGGGAAAAATGGCTCTGTAAAATACAAAAGCCAACATTCCTAAATTTTAAAATTCTATCATGCAGTTGTAATCCAAAATGCTCAAAAAGGAAAGCAAAAGTTAAATTGAGAAAAAGTATAACTTAGATATTGTTTTCAAAAATCCATATATAGGTATTTTATAACTTCCCAAATATCTTTGCTCACTTCAAGAAATTTGACATAGAGATTATCATGACAGACATCTCCCTGTTCTTCAATCCTCGCCACCTCCCCAAGAGAAACTAAACATTCATTAACAAATCTTTAAGTACCCTCATGTACCAAGTATTAATCCTTCATCAATTACGTAAACCCAAAGCAACAGTGCAATTTTAGGCTACCCTGATGTTATTTGTGCTACGTGTCATGTACAGGAAACTTTGATTTCTAGTTTTTAATTCTTACTATGTACTAGGTGCTATTCTAAGTGTCAAGGCTCCTGTGGTTTATTGTAATTTATTTTCTCATCTTAATCAGCATACATTTTTATACCTGATTTCATCATTGTAATTTTGCATTATTTTTCTTAAAAAGTGCCCCCAACACCTTAAAGATATTGGGCTATAGAAAGCCTGAATCTATTCCAGCTGTGAAATAAGAAGGCAAGATACTACAATTCGAAATGATACCTAAGGTCTCTAATCTTCAAGGGTGGCAGCTGTCTGACTTCCATTTTTGCTTCTTGCACACATTATCATCTGGATCCTGCCCTCTGCTGATAGGAAAGTGATACAAGATATGGAAGGTGAGCTCACTGAAACATAAATCACTTTTTCTCTGTTAATGATAGTGAATGTCTAGGCTTGCCAAATTTAGCAAATAAAAATAAAGGATGCCCAGTTAATTTTGTCTTTCAGATAAATATTGCACAGGACATACTTACATTAAAAAATAATCTTTCATTTCTCAGGAATTCAAATTTTTCTGACAACCCTATGAATTTCTCAGAAGTAGTGCCATCGGCACAAGGATTATGTTTCATTCATCTTTCTCTCTTCAGAACTAAAACAGTTCTCGAATCAATGATAGTGGTGTTGAGTACTAACATCAGTAGCTCTTCTTAATCTTTTCTGGGAAGTAAAAATCTAATGCAATTTATGGATCCTCTTCCCAGAAAATGCAGAAACACAAAACACACTTTGCACATAATTTCAGGGCCATAAAGCCCAACTGTGGAAACTGTCCCTTCCTGTCCCCCCTCCCCACTTTGGCCCCCTTATGTAAAGCTCCTTGTTAATGTAATGCTTTATGACTCATTAAGTGCTTTTATCTTCATAACAGCCTTTTAATAAAACTAGCCCATTTTGTAGGTGAAGAAGCTGAGGCCTAGGTCTGGTAAGCTTACATGCCCAGTAACTATGGCTAGGATCAAATCCAGTTCTGCCCATTCCAACTCCTGAGCTCTTTTCACCACACCAGTCTGCCTCCTAAGTCTTCCTTCTTAGCAAGTTCTGATCGCCGCCAGCATTTTTGGACAGACGTCAGGGTGATAGAGTGAAACAAGCATTCAGAGGGAAGGCTGGATGATGCCGCCCAGGAGATGAAGCACGAAGTGCAGGATGAACCTCCGGATGGCCAGCCTGAGAGCGTGTGGCCATCCTCTAGCTGTTTGCCAGCAAAAATCAGACACTGCTGGTCAGGCAGGATGCCCTTCTTGTCTTGGATTTTGGCTTTGACATTCTCTATGGTGTGGCTCAGCTCGACCTTGAGGCTGATAGTCTTGCCCATCAGGGTCTTCACAAAGACCTGCACTTCTGCATCTGCCTCTCGGCTGCCTCACTGCAGAGAAGGAGCCAGGGCTTCACTTTTACAGTTGCCCTTTGGCTCAGCTTAGAGGAGACAGAGCAGGGAAGCATATGAAAGTTGCCCTTTAAACCTATTGATTGTCAGATTATATTTTAGTTTGCTCATTAACTCACAAATATTAATTATCAAGATACTTATAAGTGTTCAGCACCAGTTACCTATTGGGAATATAATGGACAAGACTTAAACTTTGCCCTCAAGGAACTTAGAACCTCCTGAAATAGAAAAGTAAAGAGGCAATTACAATTCATTCATGTTATTCATTCATTAAATTGCTCTAGGTTCTGGGAATGTAGCAATGAACAAAACAGATGGAAGTCCTCGTTTTTATGGAAATTACATTCTAATGAGGAGAAACAGACCAAAACAAATAAATAAGCAAAATATATAGTATGTTACCAGGTGATAGGTGCTATGGAGAGAAAAAAAAAAAAAAAAAAAGGCAGGGAAGAGGGATAGAAAGTGTAGGGGCAGGGGTGGAATTCACTTTTAAATAGGATGATTAGGAAAACTTCCTTAAGGAGATGACACTTGAGCAATGACCTAAAGCGGGTGAGGGAGGGAGCCATGCAGTATGTGGAGGAAAAGCATTCCAGGAAAAGGAGATGAGGTTGGAGAAGTGAGGGCCATGGAGGGAGAGAGCAAAGGGCTTTGTACTTACCTAAGGCTTTTACTATGCTTAAGATGGGAAGCCACTGAAGGGTCCTGAATAGAGGAGGGTCATGATCTGACTTAGATCTTCAACAGGATCACTTTGGTTGCTTATGTGTGTGGAGAATGGACTGTGAAGAAAGAAAGGCCAAGGGCAGGAACAGAATGACAAGTTAGGAGGTCATTAAAAAATCCAATGTGATAGGTGCTAACGTTAAGTCCAGGGTGCTTGGCGATGCCTGCAGGGGCACTGAAACCAGACTATGGGAGGAGGCTGGGGGGGGGGGGGGTCAGGGATGGCTTCCTAGAGGCATATGATTTAAACTGAGTCCTGAAGGTGATATAGAAGTCACTCTTCCCCCAGATTCACCAGTCCAAGGTCTCTGAGCTCTTACAGTGATTTCTCTCTCTGGAATGACCTCCCCTGCTCCTGCCCATTTCTCCACCTGGTAAACTCAGACTCGTCCCCAGAGGTAGCCACAAGTCAGCTTATCTGTGAAGCTTTCCCCATTCCTCTTCCAGTGAAAGAATGAGACATGAAAGTATCCCAGGCAGCCTAATAATTTAGTGCCTCTCCAAAATGATGCATTTTAAGTATTTGTTCAACATTTATTTGGTAGAGTTAGGGAGAAAACAATGTTTGTTTATTTTTTTAAGGTTGTTAACAAGTTACTTTTTTTTAGTTTTTTTAAATTCAATTTTATTGAGATATATTCACAAACCATATAATTATCCAGTGTGCAATCAATTGTTCACAGTACCACTGTATAATTGTGCATTCATCACCGCAATCAATTTTTAAACATTTTCGTTAAACACAAAAAAGAATAACAATAAAAATTAAAGTGAAAAAGAACACCCAAAACATCCTGTACTCCCCATCCCTCCTATCATTCATTTACTTTTTGTCCTCATTTTTCTACTCATCTGTCCATACACTGGATAAAGAGAGTGGGAGCCACAAGGTTTTTTAAAATCACACAGTCACAAAGTGTAAGCTATATAGTAGTTATAAAATCATCTTGAAGAATAACGGATACTGGGTTGCAGTTCAGAAGATTCAGATATTTCCTTCTAGCTATTCCAATACACTAAAAACTAAAAAGGGATGTCTATATAATACATGAGAATAACCTCCAGATTGACCTCTCGACTCTACTGCAGTGTCTTGATTGTGGATGAATTCAAGCACTCTCACTGGAGGAAGTAGAGTCAAAGTTCTGAAAAAAAGTAAATCTCAATGTAATTCTTGTTCTCATTTGTATTTTCTTTTGCTATTTACTGAATCACACTACTTGGGAGACATACCAAAGAATTTAAAATTTAGACTTTTTTCAACAGTTTAAAATTCATTCCAGAAAAAAACAGCTTGGTGCTATGCCTGATTTGATTTCAGAATTTCGGTTGCCTTCATCTGCAGCTGCTCATGGCAAAAGTAACCAACAGATATAGGTCAGCTCTAGCAAGGAGTTTTTGTTTTGTTTTGTTTTTTTGTTTTTTAAATTTCCACTTGAAAGCATTTTTGTCTTTGATGGAAGCAGAACCAAATTATCTTTTACCAGGAAGGTAAAGAGCCTTGTGTTTGAGTTATCAGCACATCTCTGGTTTTCATGACACCATGTATGTATTGTTGCTGGGGCAGGTGCCTGACTTTCTCACTCCTTAACACAGGACTCCTTCACCTACAGAACTTTGTGATCCCTCTAGGTTTCTGCAGCCCTCCACCTTGCTTAAATTAGAGGTAGTATTTATCGCGTTATTGTAATTGTTTTTGCAGCAATGCCCTCAACCAGACTATGATCTTGTTGAGGTCAGAGACCATATGGTCTTCAAGGTGCCCAGTGGGTCCTCAATAAATGAATGAATGAATGCCATGGGCAGCTAGGAAAGATTAATAGACACTAGACTTGCATAGGGGATGTCAGTGAAGATCCTGAAGTCTCACAGGGCAAAGCCTTCTATGTGATGGTCAGAAACACTGAGCAAACTTAACTTCCCCCAAATTGAAAGGATTTAGTCACCCATTGGCCATTTTACCTGCATAGTCCACACGAAGAAAGCCAAATTAACTGCAGTGCAGGTACTGAATCTTTACACATTTAAAAAATTAATTATCATAACAACCCAATGAGGTAGGTGCTATTAGCCTCCACTGTAAAGTTAAATGCTGAATTCAGAAAGCCTAAGTAAATAGTCCATGATCCCTGAGCCAAAAAGGAGTGGAACTGGCCTTTGAATCTGCTTCTGCCTTCTTCCACAAGTCCTATCATAGTTACACATTACGTATATCAGAACGGAGCTACAAGAAACAAGGAACACTCATGCATTACAGTAATTACAATTATCATATGATATTCCAGAATCTGAGATTAATTCTCTCCAGCCTCAACCTTGAACTTGAAACACAGTAATGTTAAACCTAAAGACATTACCTTGATTTTCCCCCAAGGAATCTCCCTCTCTTATCCACACAGTGAGCATTAACAATTAATGGGAAATGCTTTCCAAACCATATAGCTTCATTCTTAATATTAATGATGCCCATGAAACATACAAACATCTGTTCTGTAAAGTGATAGCTATTAAAGCATACTTAAGTGCCAAGCTCTATCTCTCACGTAGACAAGTCAAATCTTCAAGCAGTTGCCCCTCTGGAGTTATCTAAAGAGCAAGGATTTCAAGAAGATGAGAGTAAGACAGTTTTAGATTCAACTGGTTTCAAGAAATATTAGTTTATTTTATCATGGCTGAAAGCACATAGTAATTTTCAATGAAATAAAGTTATTTTTGAATAGTTGACATGATCTTTCACATTAAGGATGACTGCAAGGCACCCTTAAAGCTGAAATTAATGGTTCCCTATGAGAAATAAAATTAGAAAAGACTCAAAAGGTGATGGATGCAACTTCCGTGTGAGACCAAGGGAAGAGATGTTTATTTGGTGCAGGATCTATATTTTCTGTAGTACACTAAATAATTTAACTTGTACGGTTAGCTTATTCAAACACCATAACTACATGAACTTTGAATAGGAAGTGAGATATGGTAGGTTTGTACAGGTTAGTGTGAAATAGCCATACATTCCAAAGTAATCTGGGCAGAGAATAAAAATATATTTGCAGGGGCTCCCCTGAGGACCTTGGAGGAAATGCGGAAATGTTGGACTTCCCCACCTGGGTTGTTGCTAATGTTGTCACAATCATTGAGGACTGACAGTTTGGTGTGCCAAGCCCTCGCTCTTGGGGCTTGCCCTTATGAAGCTTATTGCTGCAAAGGAGAGGCTAAGCCTACTTATAATTGTGCCTAAGAGTGTTCCCCAGGGTACCTCTTTGTTGCTCAGATGTGGCCCTCTCTCTCTAGCTAGCCAACTCAGCATCTGAACTCATTGCCCTGCCCCTACATGGGACATGACTCCCAGGGGTGTAAATCTCCCTGGCAACACGGGATATGACAACCAGGGATGAGCCTGGACCTGACGTAGTGGAATTGAGAACATCTTCTTGACCAAAAGGGGGAAGCAAAATGAAACAAAATAAAGTTTCAGTGGCTGAGAGATTTCAAATGGAGTCAAGAGATCACTCTGGTGGGCATTCTTAATGCACTATATAGATATCCCTTTTTAGATTTTAGTGTATTGGAATAGCTAGAAGTAAATACCTAAAACTATCAATCTCCAACCCAGTAGCCTCGATTCTTGAAGACTATTGTATAACTATGTAGCCCACATGGGGTGATAGTGTGATTGTGAAAATCTTGTGGATCACACTCCCTTTATCCAGTGTACAAATGGATGAGTAAAAAATGGGAACAAAAACTAAATGAAAAATGGGGTGGGATGGGGGTATGATTTGGGTGTTCTTTTTTACTTTTATTTTTTATTCTTATTTTTATTCTTTCTGGTGTTAAGGAAAATGCTCAAAAATAGATTTGGGTGATGAATGCACAGCTATATGATGGTACTGTGAACAGTTGATTGTACACCGTGGATGACTGTATGGTATGTGAATATATCTCAATAAACTGAATCAAAATTAAAAAAAAATATTAAAAACAAGGTGATGACTGAAGAGTTGGGCACACACAAAAGCCATTCAAGGTGGTTTGTGAGTACTATCTGGGATCAGGTCTGGAATTAAGTTCATACTAAGGAAAGAATCTTTTTACTCTGCTTATAAAGAAAATACGTTAATAAAAAGGAGAGTGGTCTTCTTGGGTCTTTATGAAAGCAGAGTTGATTTAATGGAGACAGTAACTTCCCCAGTATTTCCCACCAGTTGGCAATAAAATTTGTTATGATAAATTAACTGTTATGTTTGTTTATATACATATCAGTATGGCTAACATGAGCTAGTCTCTGTGTATACCAACAAAATTTAGTTTCTGGACCAGACCTTAAGCATGGTAATTACATATAAGTACTACCACCCAGACTTCCCAGCTGACACTTCTTCAAATTGCAGCAAACACAAGATTAATGTAATAGCCACAACAACAACAACAACAACAATAGCAACTAACAATTGCCGAGCACTTATCAAATGCCAGGCAGTCTTCTAAAGCTCTATGTATGAATTAATCCATTGAGTCCTCACAGCAATCACATGAGGTAAAAGAAAAAAGAAACTGATGTACAGAAGAGGTCATGTGACGTGCTAGATCATATGAGTGGTGGAGCCTAAATTCTAACTTCCATACGCTGTCTACATTCTTAATCATTCCTGGATTGGGGGAAGGGGAGGGAAAGGAATATATATATTTAAAGAAAGTGTTCAAGCTGGGGTTCTTTTTTTTTTTTTTCTTTTTTTTTAGTTTAGTTTTATTGAAATATACTCACATACCATACAATCATCCATGGTATACAATCAACTGTTCACAGTACGACCATATAGTTGTGCATTCATCACCACAATCTATTTCTGAACATTTTCCTTACATCAGAAAGAATCAGAATAAGAGTAAAAAAAAAAAGTAAAAAAAGAACACCCAAACCATCCCCCCCATCCCACCCTATTTGTCATTTAGTTTTTATCCCCATTTTTCTACTCATCCATCCATACACTAGATAAAGGGAGTGTGATCCACAAGGCCTTCACAATCACACTGTCACCCCTTGTAATCTACATTATTATACAATCGTCTTCAGGAGTGCAGACTACTGGGTTGGAGTTTGGTAGTTTCAGGTAATTACCTCTAGCTATTCCAATACATTAAAACCTAAGAGGTGTTATCTATATAGTGCATAAGAATGTCCACCAGAGTGACCTCTTGACTCCATTTGAAATCTCTCAGCCACTGAAACTATTTCATCTCATTTTGCATCCCCCTTTTGGTCAAGAAGATATTCTCAATCCCATGATGCCGGGTCCAGATTCATCAAGCTGGGGTTCTTTTGTTCTTTTGGTTGCAAGATATACTTCATGCAAACTAGTTCAAATTAAATGTTGGATGGGACTCATCCTAAGCCAAGTAATTTTCTCTTCTCTCATAATAGCTTGTGTTTATCCCTATCATTGCATTCACTACACTGCATTATAATTATCTTCTTATATGTTTGCTTTAATTACCCCACTTGAATGTGTGACTTTGTGATTTTTGTCTCTTTTATTTGCTGCTATATCCTTGGTGCAAACAGTAGTGTCTGACAAAATGATAGGAGCTTAAGAAATACTTGTTCAAATAAAAGTTGACCAGAGACAGGGATGTTAGTTGATTATTTTAATGATTAACAAAGTCAGCCAGACTGGTTTAGGAACTGAAATTCACTCCTTTACCCTGAGCTTTACCTGCTCTTCCCAACTCCAATCCCCCATGGTCCCTTGTTTCTGGACTTTTTTGCATATTTTTTTACTTTTCCTTTTTTTCCAAACTAGCATGCTAGAATAATATATATATTCTTTATTAGAGAAGCTGTGGGTTTTTGGAACAATCATGCATAAAATACAGGATTCCCATGCAACATTCCACCAAAAACAACTTGCATTGGTGTGGAACATTTCTTGCAATTAATAATGGAACATTTTTATAATTGTACTATTGATTCAAGTCCATGGTTTAACTTAGGGTTCACTGTTTGTGTAGTGTAGTTCCATGGATTTAAAAAAAATACTTTTTATTTTGTTACTGTTAGGTCTAGGCCTAAGGAATTTTGCCATAGCGCCACCACCCCTCACCCCACCCTAGGAACCCTGTGGGTCTGCAATAAGCCACAGCTCCCACCCTTAGGAATTCTGAACGTTAAAATTTTCAACTTTCCCACTTCCAAGCTCCTGCTTTCAAACCAGCCAATGGAAACTTGCCAACTACCCCCTTTCCCAAAAGTAGCCACTGAGAAACTGTATACATAGACCCACCAGCCTCCCCTTCCCTGGACTTCCCGCCAACCATTCTTTATAAGCCCTACTGTTCCCTTGGCTCAGGGCTGTAGCCGTTTTCTTCGGCTTCGGCCCGCCAGTGCACGGCCGGAGAATAAAACTCCTTTTGATCAAGGTTTCATCTCTTCTCTCCTCGATTCAAAAACCTAACAGTTACTGTATAACAAATCTTCTCTGATGGCTCCCCAAAACTGAGCTTTACTGGTCTGCCCAGCAAATGCAGCCCTTCAGCTAACTGTCCCCGGCAGCCCTGAAGAATGCTGTGTCTTTAAATCGCCACTGCCTCCGTTCCTCTCCAGGGAGGGTTGAAACAATGGCTGTTGCCGCCCTTGTCCAGAATGGGGTTGAAACAGGGGCTGCCCTCAGAGCCAGGCCCCCAAAGCAAAGCCAGGATCAGTGATTGCCCTCCTCCACCCCTGTTCTTGAGGAAAAAGATTTTTATGTTTCTTTCTGTCACCAGTGAGCTAGCAAGGGCCTGGACCCCAAGGAGGCCCACCATGATGGGAGGATGGTTGCTGGGTAGTCACTTGTAGAGAGAGCAATATACTGTTCTTCACTGTAGTTTATCAGTCTCTTCCTCCCACTCACTCTTCCCTGGATGCTGTACAGTTTCTTCTGGCCTCTGGAGTTTCAAAACAGTTGTTTCAGACGGTTCCTGACTGTTTAATAGTTGTTTTGGTGGAAGGACTGGATCCTGGAGCTCCCTACTCTTCCGTCTTCCCCAGAAATCTCTCTGATGCCTAGCTTCCTTTTTCTTGTGGTTTTTGCTCCTGCATCCCTTCAGCTTTTGTGAAATTTTGCTTAGCCATGGTGTCAACCTCAGCCCCAAGTATAGTTGACCCTCCTATTCTAGAGCCCACCACTTCCTCCAGATTCAGTACCTACTAATGCAAGTTCTCTGAAGATTCTGAATGGTTCAGCTTAGCCCACTTGTCCAATAAGCTGTGGCTAGAGTGTTATGTGATTAAAAAAAAAAAAAAAAAAAAATGGCTGTCTGGGCTTGCCCTTTTGTCATGAGGCAGTTTTCACAGAAAGGACTGTGAGCTGGATATGCACCCCAAAATAAGTCTGCTACAGAAGTCAAACTGAGATGTCTCTCATTTTGAAATTTAGACAGTTTTGTTAAACCACCAAGGAATACATTTTAAATTACATAGAAAATTTATAGTCATACATCAACTGTATTTTAACAAGGAATTACTCTGGACTGCCATTTTCCAGTTGCTTGCATTTTCAATTTTGTTCTTTGATTGCTTAAAACACAGGCATCTTTTCTTTCTTGCCATGCAGGGAAATGTTCTATTTTGATACAGTACGTGTTAGTCATAGCGTTTGCATTTTCATTATGATAGCAAGAAGTTAATCTGTTCCACTCTTTTTAACTAGTGTAGTTAAGGGCTTTTGATGGTTTCTTGTGATAATTGCATTGTGATTTTCACCCTCTTACGTTTTGGACTACATCATTTCTGAAGCTTTAAGGGAATTGCTTCAAATTTTACTAGTAGTTAATGATATAATACAGATGCTAAAGAGCCCTAGATTGCCCCTAATTTACAAATGAATTCCAAAATATCACTTGTAAGTCAGTTGTCTGGAACTTGAAATGCACTTTCCTAGTGGTCCACGAAAGGTTTTTTAGCCTATAATATATTCAATCAGTCATCCATTCTATTAATACGTATTAAGAGTCACTAGTTGCCAGGTACTGTGTTAAAAAACTGTGTGTACAACATGAATAAGACAGATACATACCCTGTTTCTATAAAGCTTATAGTCAAGTGGGAGGAATACAAACAAATAGGTAAACAATTATATTTAGCATAATAGTTATAGCTGACCCTGGGTGCCTGGTACATGGCAAACTCTCCAAAAGTATCAGAGAGATGAATGACTAAATAGAGTAAAGCCAAATAATTTACATTCATTATTTCCTTTAATCTTCACAATGCTCTGAGAATTTAACCTTTTTTAAAATCTATAATCCTAACTAAACTGGTTAATAATTCCACTCAAAAAGTCAAATTTCCAATGGATATATTTTCTAACTTTTTGTTGACATATAAATTATCTGCAGAAAAGTATGTATATCTCAGGTACAACTGAATGCATTTTCACAAACTGAACACACCTAATGAAGAAACGAACTTTATCAGCATTCCAGTGCCTTCCTTGTTCCCCTTTACAATCCAAGGTAAAGAGTATTATTTAAAAATTAAAATAGATAGACTTGTACTTATTTAATAATCTATTTGAGAGGAAGAAAGATGTTTATGTAAATCCTGATTTGTCCATTTAGAAATCAATAACATGCATTATTAGACTTTGTCAGTTATGATTAGATTCAGCTGTATATAATTGAAAACTCAAAATAGCAAAGGCTTAAATAAAGTAAGAGTTTATTTCCCTTTTATGTAAAAGAGGTTTAGAAGGAGGAGTTTAGTGCTGGTTTGGGAGCTCCACAGACATCAAAGACCGGCTTCCTTATATCTTACAGATCAAACATTTTAGCGCATAGCTTCTAACCTTGAGGTTAACTCATGGTCCGAGATGGCCATTGGAGCTCCAGCCATCACATCATCCACTTCCAGACAAAGAAAAGGAGGAAGGGGACAAGGATTGCACCTCCCGAGCTTATTAAGTTTTAAGTTTACTTCTATGGAGCCTGCCTCCAAGACCCTCACAACATTTCTGCTTTTATCTAATTGTTCAAAATTTAGCCATGAGGCCATATGGTTTTTAGGGGAAGTCGGAAAATGAGGCCTTTAGTTGGCTGCTTTGCTGCCTCCAATAATACAAGGGTTCTGTTAGTAAGGAAGAAGGAGAGAACAGATGTGGGATAGGCAACTGGTAGTATCTGCTTTAGTTATGTTGGTTTTCATTAACATTGCTCACCTTTCATCACTTTGTCTAATGAAAATTTTCTTCCTAAGAAGGAAAAAAATGGAAATTCAGGTGTCATGTATAAGAAACTGAGAGATGAGAGTTCAAAGAAAGACCTAAAATCATTTAATATACAAAAGTGATTTAGGCAGATCCAATTACTTGCTGTAGGACCTGGAATCGGTCAGCAGGCCTCCGTAAGCCTGTGGGTCTTGGTGGAATGTTACGGATACACTCTCCCTCTAATTACAGCACAGAGTTACGGTTAGGAAATTTCTCTTAAGAGCTGTGTGTGTGTTTTAGGCATTGATAGAAAAATTCAAACTCATAGTATTCAGTCCTCACAGGCATATTTTCCTTTCTCAAATTTAGTATTTTGAGATTAACAAAAGGGTAAATATAAGTTAAAGTAGAACCTGCTTATTATTACATGGATTTATATCTAGAACAAGTTAGGTCTTGCCTCCCACAAGAAAAACTACATATATAAAAAGGCTAATGTACCATGATTATAAGGCAAGTGTTACTCTAGTCTACCCTTTTCACTGTATTATTAATGTTTGGCTCAGTCCCAAGAAGAGCTCTCCCAGTGGCTGGGGGAGATTCGGAGCGAGTTGTACTTTGAGACTTTCCTGCCTATCATTTTCGAACAGGTGAAATCTGGTTAGAGTGACCCTCCAGGACAGCCTATATCAGCAGAGCTTACGACAGTAAATATCAGGAAGATCAAGAGATAGAGGGGAGATCAGCAGCCATCAAAACAGCATTCTCTAGAAGACTTGGAGCATTGTCAGAGTGTCACTGCGAGATTGGGCAAGGGAGCAGGGTGGGAAATGGGAATTGTTGTAGAGGAAAAGAGCAGAGGGGAGCTGGAGATGGGGGTGAGGGAGGGAGGGAGGAGGAGGAAGGAGAGGAGGAGGTTCCCAGGCAGTCAAGGGAGTTGGAAGGAGCACATACACAGGGCCCCAGGCTCCAGGGGCTTGGCAACTGTAGGGGAGCAAGGGCCAGGTGGTTGATTCAGCAAACGTTATGGAGCACCTGCTGTGTCAGAGGTACTGTGCTAGGGGCTCTGGGGGAACATAAATATAAACCAGACATGGTTGCATGCCTAAAGAGTGCCCATGGTCACTGTGGTAGGTTGAATTATGTACCCAACAACAAAACATGTTCTTACTCTTAATCCCATTCCTGTGGGAATGAATCCACTGTAAGTAGGACCTTTTGAAGATGTTATTTTTAGTTTCACTGTGGCCAACAGAATCAGGAAGGGTCTTAGCCCTATTAGTGGAGGACTTGTAAAGAGAAAGCCATGGGGGAAGAGCTGGAAGCAGAAGTGAGCAGGCAATGGAAACCTGAATAGAAAGGAGAGGACATCGCCATGTGACATGAAGCAGAGAGTCAAGCCAAGGAACCCCAAGGATCACCAGCAGACAGCATGGGAAAGTTACAGACTTCATGGAGAAAGCATCACTTTGTTGACACCTTGATTTTGGACTTCTATCTCAAAATAGTGAGCCAATAAATTCCCATTGTTTAAACCAACCTATTGGTTGGTGTTTGTCACAGTAGCCGGGAAAGTAAGAGTCACCAACCTCTATCAAGGGATATAAGGCAGGGGCTTAAAGTATATCACAAGGTTTCATGGCAAACAGTGCTGTAAAAAGAGGGTAAATGAAGTGTCACAGAAATTCAAGAGAGGGGAATAGTCCAGCTGGAGGACTGATGAGGGTGAGGGTGAGATGGGGAGAGGGGACTGGAGTAGATTTGAAGGAGACCAGTCCATTGAGTTGGAACTTGTAGGCCAAGCAAAATGGATATGAAGTTCATAAGGATAAGAAGAAAAGAGTTTCAGCAAATCGGAGCATGGAGCTTGAAGAAAGTGAGGCTAAGAGCACAGTGAAGTGACAAAATTTCATTGTCCTACAGAGTTTAAGAGGGTATCCAGGACCTTACAACACAGGATATGTGCTGGGAAAGTGCCTCTGAAGGAAGAGAAAGGACAATACCTGTTCTCTCCCTCAGTCTGAACTTTCTACTTCTCTCCTAATTTCCCTGCCATACTTCAACTTTGCCTTCTCCAGCTGCTGACATCATCACAGGGAGATTTAGGGACACTCTGCTTCTGTGACTTCTCTCAGCCTTGGTGTGGTGGCTGCAGACCCAATTGGAAAAGGTGGAGTGAATAAGAGAAAGATATGTGAAAAGAGAGTCAGTGGGGTGACTGCAACAGTTGTTCCTTTATACCTGGTAGATTTATTGAAAAGAATTTCTTCATTTGTGCTTTGGAAACCCTTTCTGACAGTGCAATTTTCTTCAAGGGACCATGGCGGGAGACTCATGGGCGTTGAACAAGTAGCTGGCTCAAGTAGGGGTGGCAGTGGCTGGGGTAAGGCAGGAAATGGGACATAGTAGGAATGTTGGAGAAAAGGAAAGAGCGATGCTTAGGACCTACCCTATTCCTACTTGGTAACTTACAGGAAGGCAGAGAGGCAAAATAATAAACCCCGAGGGGATGAGGGTACAACAGCATTCCCAAAGGGTTTCAGATGATCTGGTACACAGAGGACCTGGGCTTCAACTTTCAGGTGGACCTTAGGGAGAAGGCAAGACTCCAGGGAAATGACTGCGTGGAGTGGCCAGGTAGAAAGAGCCCTCAGCAGGTTTCCTGCATACCATGTAGCAAGCAGTGGCTGGACACCCGAAAGTGGCACAGAATGCATGGCAACGAAGTAGCAACCTTAGGGAACCAACCAAAGGTCAGTCAGGTTCTGTGATGTGGACCTTTGATACAGACAACAGTGTCTACCCAGGGACCCTCACATCTATGAGCCTTTTCCTAGCAATGTCATGGTAATTTTTTGGTAAAATTTGCAAAAGTAAGCTATTTTAACTGCAATCAGCTAGGGCCACATTTTGACTTCTCCTGTTATACTCTTTTCGAGTAAGGTGACATTGAAGTGACTGTGGGCATTTTTGAATTCAGTTAAGAGGAACTTGGAAAAGGCCAGTTTAACTGCAATGAGGAAAGACATTCTGAAATGTTTCGAAAGAAAACAAATAAGAATTTAGAGACTTCTAATTTGAAAAGATGAGAAGAGTACCTTTTTTGCCATCAAGTGTATTTTTTAAAGAAGTGAAAAAATATTCAGACAAAAAATTAATGGTCATGAAAAAAATAAAATATGAGGCAAAAGTGATAAAGATCAGCAATGAAATCAATAGACATTATTCTGACACAAAGAAGCAAATTGTAACAACGATAAATTTCAGATCATAGCAAAAGTGGTTAGTCATTAAGAGGCCAAGATAAATTTCAAATAAAAGTAATGAATAGACTTTTGTATTGTTGATTATCCAGTTAATGAATGAAGCATAGGAACACATTAGGAAAAGATTTAAATGTCTTTCTAATTTGGCTCAAAATACCAACATTGGCAAAGATAACCTAAACCTTACAATATGCTGCTGCAGTGAGAACATCAACAATAAACTGGTTAATGAGTTCATCAATACAAAGATAATTTGAGATTAATGTTTCAAGTTTTCAACCTGAAATTTTGAAATCTTATAGCTACTATATGAAAGAAACTTGATAGAAGTTTTCTCAAATTTGACAGCAATTCTAAAAGTTACATTCATTACCAGTAATGAATTATGAGGCTGAAAAATATTTATAAATTATCAATGAAAAATGAGTCAATCTACTACCAATCATGCTAGTAGAAAGATTGAATTCACTGTATAGCAGGGTTGCTTGATTGTGGCAGTATCAATGTTTGGGGCCTGATAATCCTTTGTTGTGGGGGGCTGTGCTGTACATTGTAGGATGTTAGCAGCATCCTTGACCTCTACCCACTAGATGCCAGAAGCACACCTGCCCTCTCCTCCCCCAAGTTGTGACAACCAAAATGTCATTGCCAGATGCCTCCTGGGGAGCAAAATGACCCCTAGTTGAGAACAACTGCTCTCAAGAAAATTATGTTACAAATTGTTTTAATGTAAAAAGGTGAGCAAATTGACCAAAAGGGGGATGTGAAAGGAAATGAAATAAGCTTCAGTGGCAGAGAGATTCCAAAAGGAGCCGAGAGGTCACTCTGGTGGGTGCTCTTATGCACACTTTAGACAACCCTTTTTAGGTTCTAAAGAATTGGGGTAGCTGGTGGTGGATACCTGAAACTATCAAACTACAACCCAGAACCCATGAATCTCGAAGACAGTTGTATAAAAATGTAGCTTATGAGGGGGTGACAATGGGATTGGGAAAGCCATAAGGACCACACTCCACTTTGTCTAGTTTATGGATGGATGAGTAGAACAATAGGGGAAGGAAACAAACAGACAAAGGTACCCAGTGTTCTTTTTTACTTCAATTGCTCTTTTTCACTCTAATTATTATTCTTGTTATTTTTGTGTGTGTGCTAATGAAGGTGCCAGGGATTGATTTGGGTGATGAATGTACCACTATGTAATGGTACTGTAAACAATCGAAAGTACGATTTGTTTTGTATGACTGCGTGGTATGTGAATATATCTCAGTAAAATGAAGATTAAAAAAAAATAAATAAAAGAAGAGAAGCAACAGCCACAAAAAAAAAAAAAAAAAAAAAAAGGTGAGCAAAGAATTTGCAGCCAAAAAGCATAGGAAAAAAGTATCACAGAGATATGTTGGGAAGTTAACTAATAAAAATATTGTGCTCTGATTTGGGCAGAGAATAAAGATATATGTGCAGGGACCCCTGAGGAGCTGGGGGGAAATGTGGAGGTGTTAAACTTCCTCACCTGGATTGTTGCTGGTGTTCTCACAAACACTGGAGACTAGTGGTTTGGTGTGCCGAGCCCTCTATCTTGGGGCTTGCCCTTGTGGGGCTTGTTGCTGCAAAAGAGAGACTAAGCCTGCTTGTGGTTGTGCCTGGGGGTCTCCCCAAGTGCCTCTTTGTTGCTCAGATATGGCCCTCTCTCTCTAGCTAACCCAACTTGGCAGGTGAACTCACTGCCCTCCCCCCTATGTGGAACCTGATTCCCAGGAGTGTAAATCTCCCTGGCAATGCGGGATATGACTCCCGGGGATGAGTCTGTACCCGACATCATGGGATTGGGGGCATCTTCTTGACCAAGAGGGGGATGCGAAATGGGGCAAGGTAGGGTTTCAGTGGCTGAGAGTTTCCTGGTGGAGTCAAGGGATCACTGGTGGGCACTCTTCCATACTGTATGAATAATGCTTTTTAGGTTTTGGTGGTTGGAGTAGCTAAAAGTAAATACCTGAAACTATCAAACTGCAACCCAGTAGCCTTGAGTCTTGGAGACGATTGTATAACAGTGTAGCTTGCGGGGGGGTGACAGAGTGATTGTGAAAACCTTGTGGATCGTGCTCCCTTTGTCCAGTGTGTGGATGGATGAGTGGAAAAATGGGGACAAAAGTGGATGAAGAATGGGGGGGGGGTGATTTAGGTATTCTTTTTTACTTTTATTTTTTATTCTTGTTTTTACTTTTTCTGGTATAAGGAGAGTATTCAAAGGATGGATTGGGGTGATGAATACACAGTTGTATGATGGTGCTGTGGACAGTTGATTATGCACCACGGATGATTGTGTGGTTTGTGAATATAGCGCAATAAAACTGAATTTAAAAAAATATTGTGCTCTTTTTCTGGAATTTATGATATCTGCATATTTGTCAGCTTTAAAAAATTAATTTGTTGTGATTTCCTTTTCTCATTCTAAATAAATATTCATATTTGCACTTAATTTTGTATTTATTTTTGGTATTCATTTTCATAAAGGAACCCCCCCCCCAAACTGTATAAACTTCAGGCCCCATAAAAGTTGAATACACTTCTGCTTCCATCCCCTATTTTAATGCTTTGACACTACATAAACTGCCCAGAATTCATTTGTAATCCTGGAGAAAGAGTAGGAGATCCTTTAGTTAACTGAGATTAAAATTCCACTGTGTGCTACATGTTATCTATTGTTGCTCAAGCCATCCCTATTTTGTAAGCTCTTTCTGATATTGCAGGAGGAAGAAGCCAAAAGACTCAGTTTCCCAAACTCTCTAGCTAATAGTCTTGTTTAGATTCAGTCAATGAGAGGCATTTAAGTGAGATTTGGAAGGTGAAAGAGAAGAAAAAGCAATTAGTCCTTCAACGTCAAAGGAACATGGGCTTCAGCAGACAGCCAAATGAAATTTTGCAGTGGCTCTTGGGTGTCCATCTGAATTCCCTTTGTCTGGGCCATATAGGTGTGTGAGATAACTGTTAAGGTTTCTGCAACTTCTTTATTTCCTCATGTGTCAGCCTGAATGTATTATGTCCCCCCAAACGCCATTATCTTTGATGTAATCTTGTGTGGGCAGAGGTATCAGTGTGTTGATTAGATTGTAATTCTTTGAGTGTTTCTGTGGAGATGCGCCCCGCCCAACTGTAGGTGATAACTCTGATTAGATAATTTCCATGGAGGTGTGGCCTGCCCATTCAGGGTGGGCCTTATCAGTGGAGCCATATAAATGAGCTGACAAACAGAAGAAACTCAGTGCAGCTGTGAGTGACATTTTGAAGAGGAGCTACAGCCAAGAGGAACACTTTGAAGAAAGCACAGGAGCTGCAGATGAGAGACAGTTTGAAGATGGCTGTTGAAAGCAGACTCTTGCTCCAGAGAAGCTGAGAGAGGACAAATACCCCAAGTGCAACTAAGAGTGACATTTTTGAGGAACTGCAGCCTAGAGAGGAACGTCCTGGGAGAAAGCCATTTTGAACCCAGAACTTTGAAGCAGATGCCAGCCATATGCCTTCCCAGCTAACAGAGGTTTTCCGGACACCATTGGCCATCCTCCAGTGAAGGTACCCGATTGCTGACATGTTACCTTGGATACTTTATGACCTTAAGACTGTAACTGTGTAACCAAATAAACCCCCTTTTATAAAAGCCAATCCATCTCTGGTGTTTTGCATTACAGCAGCATTAGCAAACTAGAACACCTTAGGTTATTGACGAGTTTTCATCATCTTTGTTCCTCCCGCTCTTGCCAAAAGTTGTAAGCACCTAATTCTGATAATTAAGAGCCTTCCTGCCAAAAACACCTACAGCGTTTCTGTTTACTTACTTTCTCCTGATTGATATACCTAATGGAATGGAAGCTTATAATAGAAATTATGTGTCTTAGAAAAATAAATTTATATTCCCTGCACACTTGAATTTCTTGTTGAGATACACACTGTCTTAGTTTGACAGACTGCTATGAAAAACACCACCCAATAGTTTGGCTAAAATGGGAATTTATTGGCTCACTTTCTTGAGGCTAGAAGTCCAAAATCTAGACATCAGCAAGGTGAGCCTTTCTTCCCAATGCCTGTAACTTTCTGGTACTGGCTGCTGGCAATCCTTGGGCTTCCTTGGCTTATATCCCTGCCTCACGTCACATGCCAGTGCCCTCTCCTTTCTTTTCCAGGTTCTGTTGACTTCCAGCTTCTGGTGCCTCCCCTTGGCTTTCTCTCACTGTGTCTGAATTTCTTCTGCTTATTAAGGACTCCAGTACTTTGGATTAAGATCCAACTGCATTCAGTTGGGCTACATCTTAACTAAAGGTAACTTCTTCAAGAAATCCTACTTACAATGGATTCACACCCACAGGGACATGGATTAAGATTAACAACATGTCTAAATTGCGGTATTCAATCTACCACACATACATATCCACTTCACCAATAAGAGATGAGCACTGTAAGCTGAATCATATCATAGATCGTTTTTAGTACTGATTCATAACAATGCCTCTTTCTCTGTCTCTCCTCACTACTATCCTGGTTCACTGAGTAGATACAGTCTAATTCTGAAATCCACATAGCCCCCAAAAAGTGGAGCTCAGGATATTTGCCAGTTTCTATATCCTGAGTGAACTGCAGTCCCAGTACTTCAGGATAAACAAAATTTTGTTTCATGCTTGCTTTCGCATCCTTTCCATATTTTCCTAATTCTTGACCTCTGCACATTTGCTAAATTTGGTACCACGATATTTCTATGCTGTTCTCTTTCTTCTCTTCTGGCCCAGCTCTCCCATTACTATTATTAATCCAACTCCACACACTGTTAAATAACTCCCTCCAGGTCACCCCAGCATACAAGTACTAGGGGTAAAAATACATGGAAGACATAGTCCTTGTCCAAGGAGGTCACAGACTATTGTGAGAGTCTATATATAATTTGAATCCTGATGTTGTTAAAAGTGAATTACAAGACATACACACTTTAAGGGACTATTACAAAACATTGAATTAGTTATAGTGAGACTGTAATCCATGGATTTACAATTATCTGAACTCTTGCATATCAGGTTAATTTAAAGCATGCCCACTCAGCTGTTAGTGAGCTGTTATTAATGAAAAGGAGTTGCATCCACTGATTTATTACACACAGGGCAAGATCCAAGCTGTCACTGCTTTGTATCTAAATTTGATTCCTAAAGAGTATTCAGGTGAAAGAGTCACTCTTCAGATGAAAGAAAAATTCCAAAGAAGAACACACATTATAGAGTTATAAATACTTACGTTAGCCTGAGGCAAGCAAAGTTTTGTACTACATTTTTTGAATATTTATTTCTTCCAGGAATGGTTTGAATTAGTACTTTGATTCAAGGCCCCAAAGGCATTATGTCTTCATCAAAACTAATAATCATTTCCTGATAACACTAACAGACTTATGTTTTTCCTCTTATCTTGTCGTTTGAGAAAAGGAAGTCATAAAGCAAAGCAAATGGTTTCGTTATTAGACTTCAAAGAAGGAGATACTACCTACAGTGAAGAAAACTAGTTCATTAAAATCCTTCTACTTCTTTCATTTATCCCCTAAATCTAGTTGCACAGTGTAACTAGTGGACCATCCAAATAAGAAGAGGCAGCCTTCTGTAAGAGATGATCTTTACTGGTGTGCTTATTGAGCCCCAGAATCTTGGTTGCTCAGACTGGACTAGGGAAAACTGTATATGTGGAGAGGGAGGAGGTACCTGGGAACTCTGTACTTTCTGCATGATTTTTCTGTATATCTACAACTGCTCTAATAAAAATTAATAATTTTTTAAAGTTATATTGGATCGAATTGGTGTAGGTACTTTTCTTTAACAATGCTTTAAAGGATGGTTTGGTAGATTGAGTTATGACCCCAGAAAAAAATCTGCTCTTAATCTTAATCCCACTCATGTGGGTGTGAACCCATTGCAAATAGGACTGTTTGTAGATGTTATTTTCAGTTGAAGTGTAGCCAGTTAGATCAGGATGGGTCTTAATCCTACCACTGGAGGTCTTATTAAGGAGAGAAAGCCAGAGGGAGGAGCCAGAAGCCGGAAATCAGTCGGAACTCAGAAGAAAAAGGAGAGGACATCACCACATAATGGGAAAGCCAAGAAATCCCACTGACCCTGGAGGCGAGCCTCCCAGCCTCTGAAACCATAAGCCAATAAATTTTTCTTGTTTAAACCAATCCATTGTGTGATATTTGTCATAGCAGCCGGGGAAACTGACAGATGTCTAACTCCATGATGTCATAAGATATCTAAAAGATTAGATCACTGGGCCCATAACTATTATACATATTAGCAGATCCTTTAATGTAAATATGTATATTAGGAATCTTGCTGCAGGTAACAGAAACAACTTGATTTAACTGCAAGCTAAAGAGAGAATTTCTTAATGTGGGTAAAAGATCTCTCTGGCATCCCAAGAGCAGAGAGGGAGCCAGGCTTCAGGAAGTAAATGGCACTGGGTATGGGGGAAGTGTTAAGAATCTGCTCTTTTGTGTTCTGCTTTTCTCTACACAACTTGATTCTTCTCTCCATAGACCACATTTTATGCTAGAGTTTTATTCTTTTTATTATTGCTGTTGTTTTGTTTGTTTTAAATTTGGGAAATCACAAAGCCTTACAAATGTCAATGTCTACTCTACATTCACAGACCTATGTTAGTCTTTAAACTAAAGAATATCACTTTTGAAAACTGAAAAACAACTCTGAAAGTAAAGTTTGAGACCTTGCATATTAGTAAATACAGGTTCAATAGGGGTGCATTTTTGAGAGCTTATCTTAAGTGCCTATGGGAAAATCCTTTCTACTTTTCCAGGAAATTATAGTTTTAATTTCAGATTGTATTATTAATCAAAGGAATGAAAACTTCAGGAATCTTTTTAAACAATGTCTTGCAACCTACAGTGCATTAAGCCTAAAAAGCCACTAAGCTGGTATACCCCTATGAAAACATATTGTCATTTTTCATGAAGAGAAAGTTGCCTGTATTATATCTAGTAAACACTTTCCCATTCTAAGAGAATATGAGATGTTGAGATTTTTTGGTGGAATTCTTGAGGGAAGATCAAGTCTACAGACTTTGGCTAGGAGAAGATATTGCATTAAACACACACACAGGAAGTAAAACTCAATGTTGGATGCAAATCAAAAACTATTAGGTACCATTTCATACCCACTAGGATGGCTATTATTAAAAAACAGAAAATAACAAGTGTTGGCAAGGATGTAGAGAAATTGGAACCCTTGTACATTGTTGGTAGGAGTGTAAAATGGTGCAGCCACTGTGGAAAACAGTTTTCGTGGCTCCTCAAAAAGATAAATATAGAATTACTGTATGACCTTGAAATTCCACTTCTGGGTGTGTACCCAGGAGTTGAAAACAGGAGCTCAAGAAGATACTTGTACACCAATGTTCATAGCAACATTATTCACTATAGTCAAAAGGTGGAAGCAACCCAAGTGCCCATCAACTGACGAATGGATAAAAAAAAATGTGGTATATACATACAATAGAATATTATTCATCTGTAAAAAGGAATGAAGTTTTTTCTGTGTATACTTATAAAACAATTTTATTTTTTCCCCACTACCCTTTTTTTTTTTTTTGGCTTTTACAATGGGGATTTCTTAAGTTACAATTTTACAGTTCTAAGGCCATGAAAATGTCCAAATTAAGGCATCAAGATGAAGATAACCTTCTCTGGCAAAAGGCTGCTGGCATCCAGGTTTCCTCTGTCAGATAGTAAGACACATGGCCAAGTCTGCTGGTCCTTTGCTCTTGGGTTTTACTGCTTTCAGCTTCTGAATCTGGTGGCTTTCTCTCTGAGTGTCTGTGGGTTCTCTCTTAGCATCTGCGAGGCGTTTCTCTCTTTCTGCTCTCTCCAAATGTCTCTGCCTTTTATCCTCTCATAAAGGACTCCAGTAAAGGATTAAGACCCACCTTGAATAGACTGGGACACATCTTAATTGAAACAACCAAATCAAAAGCTCTCACCCACAATAGGTCTGCACCAACAAGAATGGATTGAAAGAACATGGCCTTTTTTAGGATACATAACAGATCCAAACCAGCACAGCTTGGTCTTTCGCATAGGCTCAGTTTCTCTGTCTCTTCTTCTTTTTTTTAAATTCAGTTTTATTGAGATATATTCACATACCATACAGTCCCATTTTTCTACTCATCTGTCCATACAATGGATAAAGGGAATGTGAGCCACAAGGTTTTCACAATCATACAGTCCCACCATGTAAGCTACATAGTGTGAAGTCTTCAAGAATAAAGGCTACTGGGTTGCAGAGCGGCAGTTTCAGATACTTCCTTCTAGCTATTCCAATACACTAAAAACTAAAAGGGATATCTATATAATGCATAAGAATAACCTTCAGAATGATCTCTCAACTCCATTTGAGATCTGTCAGCCATTGAAACTTCATTTTGTTTAATTTCTCCTCTCCCTTTTTGGTCAGGAAAGCTTTCTTAATCCCATGATGCTGGGTCCAGGCTCATCCCTCGGAATCATGTCCCATGTTGCCAGGGAGATTTACACCACTATCTCCCCATTTTTGAAGGACAGTTTGCCAGATATAGAATTCCTGGTTGGCAGTTTTTCTCTTATAGTATCTTAAATTTATTATATCACTGCCTTCTTGCCTCCATGGTTTCTGCATAGAAATCTGTACTTAATTTTATTGAGCTTCCCTTGTGCGTGATGGATTGCTTTTCTCTTGCTGCTTTCAGAATTTTCTCTTTGTATTTGACATTGGACAATCTGATCAGTAAGTGTCTTGGATTGAGTCTATTGGGATCTATTCCATTTGGGGTACACTGTACTTCTTGAATCTATGATTTTATGTCTTTCATAAGAGTTGGGAAATTTTCAGTGATTACTTCTTCTATTATTCTTTCTGCCCCTTTTCCCTTCTCTGCTCCGTCTGGGACACCCATAACATGTATATTTGTGTGCTTCATGTTGTCATTTAGTTCCCTAAGACCCTGCTCATATTTTTCCATTCTTTTCCCTATCTGTTCTTTTGTGTGTATGATTTCAGATGTCCTATCTTCCAGTTCACGGATTCTTTCTTCTGCCTCTTCAAATCTACTATTGTATGTCTCCATTGTGTTTATTATGTCTTTTATTGTGCCTTTCATTCCCATAAGTTCTGCCATTTGTTTTTTCAAGCTTATGTATTCTTCTTTATGGTCATCCAGTGTCTCCTTTAAATCCTTCATCTCTTTTGCCACATTTTCCTTCAGCTCATTGATTTGATCTACAAGATTTGTTTGAATATCTTTTTTGTGTATTTTTTTTAAATTCAGTTTTATTGCGATATAGTCACATACCATACAATCATCCATGGTGTACAATCATGTTTGAACATCTTTAATTAGTTGTTTCAATTCCTGTATCTCAGTTGTAGTGTTAGTTTGTTCCTTTGGCTTGTCCATATTTTCATGTTACCTAGTATTGCTCATTATTTTTAGATGTCTAGGCATCTGGTTTGTCGATGAGTTTATTCTGGAGCTTGCTTTCACTCTTTTGCCTAGGGTTTTCTTGTTGGTTGGCTTTGTTTTCTATCTGTTCTTTGGCATTCAGTTCAACATATTCTAGACCTCTAACACACCTTCTGTTTAGCTGATCAGAATTTTTCAGCTTTTGTTTTTCTGGTTCTTGCCGACCTCTATGTAACCTTTTTGTGAGAGGGTTTTCCCAGAAATGATCAACCCCAATCAGATTTTCCTGGTCCAGACAGGCCCAGGTCTCAGGAGGAGGGTGTACTCCATATCACATTTCCCTGAGAAGAGACCTCGATAGTTGTCAGACCCTCCTGTGAAGCCTCTAGACTCTGTGCTTTTCCTATCCTGTCCAGCAGGTGGTGCTTGTCAGCTCATAGTTCCCCATGGGTGTAAAGAGGTGTGGTGCCTTTTATTCTCTGCAGACCCTTTTCTGACCAGGGGTGTGAATGACTCAAGCTGTTTCTCTTATCCCGGCCCTGGGCTCTGAGTTCTCTGAAGAAGGGCCACCAATTGAGCTGGGCCACATCCCCCCTTGTCTTGGGGAAGTTATGTCCTTTAGGGTATTATCTCCCCCACTAGACTTATTGCTTTGTTGCTCAGATATATCTTAGCTCCACCTTTGCCTGGGTCTAGCTGCCAATTGCAAATATCTGAGGCTTTCTGTAATGAGCTACTTAGAATAGTTACTAAGAAAAAAAAAGTAATCCCTTTTCAAGGCCCTTCCCCATCTCCCAAGTTTTGTCAGTTCCAGTATAGACTATTTAAAGATATGCCCTTTAGGTTATTATCTCTTTCACCTGACAAGTTACTCTCAGACAACTTTAATTCTGCCCTTGCCTGGGGCAGTGCTGAAACCTGAGCCCTCCAGCAGCTCTGATGGGCTATTGAAAAGTAAAAAAAATAAAGAGTTGGAGAGAAAGGAAATAAAAGAAAAGAAGAAAAAGAAATCCTTTTCTTTCAGACTCCAGCTGCCTGGGTTTGGAAGCAAAAGCCAGAGTTGGTACCCTTTTCTATGTGCTCCTTTTTCTTAGAGCCCAACCCTTTCCCAGTATTCTGAACACCTCCAGCTCAAAAAGTCTCTGTTTTGTTGTTGTTGTTGTTGTTGTCAGCCCTGCCTCCTCTTTGCCAGACTGAATCCTGCCAGTTCCTTTTGTGCCTGCTCTTGGTTTATCTCTGCTTGGCGATTTTATTCAGCAATCCGAATTTGTTAGTTAATTCTTCAAATGGGGCTTAGCTGAGCCCTCCTCCTTGCTCCCAACACAGATTGTTTCTTTTTCCCTCAGGGAACCGGTTCCAAGAGAGTCTGCCATGCCTGTGGGGGAGGGGTGACAGCCCCCTGGCTGGGGAAACATACAGTTCTTTGCTGCAATCTCAGCCGTTCCACCTGTTCCAGACTGGTGTAAGATGAGTGCTGGTCACAGAAGTCCCCAAAACCACTCTTCCATACAGTTCCTGGCTATTTACCAGCTGCTCTAGAGGTGTAACTAAATTCCACACTCACCACTCCACCCTCTTGTCACTACCCTTTAAATTTACTTAATTTCTTCTTTTCCTGGATGAAATTTAGGGGAAGTCCCATGACTTTTTCTTTTTATCATTTTCAGACAAGTTCTCTGTTCTGCAATTCATAGGTCTCATTCCATATGACAATTAAACTTCTAAGTTTTTTCAAGGAGTAAAGTTCTGATAAGTGCTACAACATAAGGTTGAACCTTAAAAATATTATGCTGAGTGACATAATCCAGACATAAAAGGACAAATATTGTTTGATTCCATTTTTATGAAATATCTAGAATAAGCAAATTCACAGAGATGGAAAGTAGATTAGAGGTTACCGTGGGCTGGGGAAAAGAATAGACAGCTATTGCTTAATGGTACAGAGGTTCTGCTTGGGATGATGAAAAAGTTTTGGTAATGGATGGTGGTGATGGTAGTACAACATCATGAATATAATTAATGACATTGAATTGTATACTTAAAAATGGTTTAAATGGGAAATTTTGTGTTGTATATATGTAGCCACAATAAAATTTTTTAAAAACTCAATGTTCGAACCAGGTAAGTCATCCAGCTGAAAGAATTTTTAATGATAATTACAAACTATTAAGATATGAGGGAGAATTCATTTTAAATTGGTCTAGTAATTTTGAGTTATATTAAGGATTGAAAAATAAGGCATTGTTGCTTCTGAGAGTTCTTTCTCTTAAAATGTAATATTAACATATCTAGCAATTGTGATTGTTTCTAACTGTTAATTAGTGATTTTGGTTTGGACACTAATGTTCAAACAGCAGTAAATATAATTGCATAAAATTGACTAAAAAGAGCAATTAGATTGATTAATATGTTAATTTAGGCTGGTACAAATATATCTATTTAGAGTTCATCAAGTAAATCTCTCTTACTGTAATAGAAACCCAGGTGTGTTTATTTAGTTTAAAATTGGAAAAAAAAAACAATAAAAAAAAATATTCAGAGCTCCCTTGAGGAGCTGGTGGAGAATGCAGCGGTTGGGCTTCCCCACCTCGATGGTTGCTGAGTGCTCACAGACATAGGAGGACTGGTGGTTTGATGGGCTGAGCCCTCTACCACAGGATTTGCCCTTGGGAAGACTGTTGCTGCAAAGAAGAGGCTAGGCCTGCCTATAATTGTGCCTAAGATCCTCCTCCCAAATGCCTCTTTGTTTCTCATATGTGGCTCCCTCTCTCTCTAGCTAAGCCAGCTTGGCAGGTGAAATCACTGCCCTCCCCCCTATGTGGGATCTGACACCCAGGGTAGTGAATCTCCCTGGCAATATGGGATATGACTCCAGGGAAGGAATCTAGACCTGGCATCATGGGATAGAGAACATCTTCTTGACCAAAAGGGGGATGTGAAAGGAAATGAAATAAGCTTCAGTGGCAGAGAGAATCCAAAAGGAGCCGAGAGGTCAATCTGGTGGGCACTCTTACGCAAAATATAGACAACCCTTTTTACATTCTAATGAACTGGAATAGCTAGCAGTAAATACCTGAAACTATCAAACTACAACCCAGAACCCATGAATCTTGAAGATGATTGTATAAAAATGTAGCTTATAAGGGGTGACAATGTGATTGGGAAAGGCGTGTGGACCACAATCCCCTTTGTCTAGTTTATGGATGGATGAGTAGAAAAATGGGGGAAGGAAAAAAAAAAAACACCCAGTTTTTTTTTTGCTTTAATTGTTCTTTTTCACTTTAATTTTTATTCTTGTTGTTCTTGTGTGTGTGGTGGTGAAAATGTCAAAGATTAATTTTGGTGATGAAAGCACAACTGTATAATGGTACTGTAAACAATTGAACGTACACTTTGTTTTGTATGACTGGATGGTATGTGAATATATCTCAATAAAATGAATAAAAAAAGATTTAAAAAATTGAGCAAATTGGTTCATAACATTTTTGGTATGAGAAGGTGGATTTATTTTATGATCTTACCACCAAAAACACCATTAAGGCACCAATTTTTTTCATTTGTTACTGTGATGGTTAAGTTCATGTGTCACCTTGGCCAGGTTATGAGGTCCAGTTGTTTGATCAAGCAAGCACTGGCCTGACTGTCATCAGTAAGTTGATTGCATTTGCAGCTGATTACATCTATAGTCAACTGAGGAGATTGCATTCAACAATGAGAGAAGTCTCATCCAATCTATAGAGGGTCTTAAAAGGAGAAGTGATGATTTCAGCAGTCAGAAAGGAGAATTTCCATCTCTATATCAGCCAGCCAGTTTCTCCTGGGGAATTCACTGAAAACCTTTATCAGAGTTCCCTGCTTGTGGCCTACCCTATGGAATTTGGACTTGCCCATCCCTGCAGTCACGAGCCAATTCTTACTAAAAAATCTCATAATCTTTACCATATGTATATGTCTCCTGTTGGTTCTGTTTTCCTACAGAACACTGACCTATATAGATTTTGTTACCAGGAAAGTGGAGTGCTGAGATTTGCAGATACTGGAAATGGCTTTGGAATTAGGTAATGGGTAGAGGCTAGATAAATTTTGAGGCAGTCGATAGAAAAGTTGTAGACTGCTTTGAAGAGACTGTTGGTAGAAATATGAATGCTAAAGCTACTTCCAATGAGATCTCAGAAGGATAACGATAAATGTGCTATTGGAAACTGGAAGAAAGGCAATCCTTGTTTTAAAGTGGCAGAGAACTTGGAGAAATTGAGTTCTGATATAAAATTCTGTAGATATTTAGCTGAAGAGATTTAGAAGGTTAGTGTGGAGAGGGCAGCAGAGTGTTTCCTTGTAGCTTATAGTAAAATGTGAGAGGAAAGGGATAAGCTGAGAACTGAACTCCTGAGCAGAAAGAAATCAGGAATTGATGGTGTTGAAAATTCTGAGCTTCCAGATAGTGAGTCCCCAGAGAATAGTGCTCCATGTAAGGGTTTAACTGAACGTGGAATCAGTCAGCAATTTCCATGCAAACCAGGATTGGAGGTGCAGTTATCCTTGAAGGATCTGTATAAAGTCTTCCTGTCTGATGGTATAGATCCCTGTGATCTACAAGCAAAACTGACAAGATTTTTTGTGAGATTTGTATGAAGGGAACCATTGCCAGTCTAGACTAAAAGGGACAGAGAAGGGGCAAACTGAAGGAAGAATGACTTCAAGGGCAGAATGATGGAAGCCGAGTTCTGGCCCAAAGATATCTCCCTGGGCCAGGAGAGTGGGCCCACCCATGTGTGTGAAAAGGGCTTGCCTGCCCCAGAACTTGGAGTGGGCAGGCCTTCTATGCCGTTGTTCAGAAAGAGTGCTGCCACCCCAGTGCTGGGAGAGCGTGGGACCTGTGCCACCATACGGATACTTGGAGAGGGTGGAGGCTTCACCCCAATGTCTGGGGAGAAAGAGCATTGCTGCTGTCTAACCACTTGGGCAGGGTGGAGCTGACACTTCATCAGGCCCAGAGGACAAAACATCATTCCATAGATGACTCTCAGACTTTGAAATCTAATGGAGTGTGCCCTGTTGGATTTTAGGATTGTTTGGGATCCATGACCCCTGTTTTCCTTCCAATTTCTCCCTATGGGAATAGGAATAGTTGTCCTATGCCTGTCCATCCTTTGTATATTAGAAGCAGATAACTTGTTCCTCTAGGTTCCACAGGTCCACAGTTGGAGGGGAATTGTGCCCTAGGACAGACTACACTCATAAATGATTTTGAGGAGACTTTCTACTAAGCATTGTTTCTGAAATAACTTAAGATTTTTGGGATATTGTGACGGAATGAATGTATTTTGCATATAGAAAGAACATGTCTTTTTAGGGTCCAGAGGGTAAAATATGGTGGTTTGAAGTTGCATGTACCCCAGAAAAAATATATTCTTAAATTTAATCCATTCTTACGGGTGTAAACCCATTGTAAGTAGGTTCTTTTGATGCGGCTACTTCAGTTAAGGTGTGGCCCACCTCAATTATGATGGCTTTTAATCCTATAACTGGAGTCTTTATAAGCAGAGTGAAATTCAGACAGACAGAAAGCCAAAGGGAACAGACAGAAGCTGGACATCAACGAAATCTGGAAGAGAAGGGAGGGACTAGGATATGCCACCATGTGCATTGCTTTGTGACAAGCTAAGGACCAAGGATTGCCAGCAGCCAGCCTCAGAAGGCCACAGTCTTTGGGGAGAAAGCATCACCTTGATGCTGCCTTGATTTGGACCTTTTCCTAACCTCAAAACTGTGAGTGAATAAATTTCCATTGTTTAACCCAACCCATTTCATGGTATTTTCTTGAGCAGCCCAGGAAAATAAACCAGTTACCAATTTAATTACATGACATCAATTACAAAATAAATCTAGTTTCTCATAATATAGTTATCCTAAAAACATATTGTCCCCATGTAGATAGTCTTGTATGCCATCTGGAATACAAAGTTGAAGATGACCATTCCAATGACACAAGTAACATACCTCCTACTAGAGAGCTGTGTAAATAGTTCCATTTTGGAGAGAACATTTAAGCCCAGGAATTTAAAATTCCAAGCCAGGAATGACTTCCATCATTGTCTTCCATTACTTAATAGGAAGCCTTTTTGAGATTTGCTACAAAAATTTGGCACTTAAACTCTAAAATCCGAATATATCCTTCAACGATCCATCAGAAGGACTTAACTGATGATTTTTAAATGTACATTGTAAAAATTAGTCCTTTGGTGATAATTCTTTTTTTTTTTTTTTTTTGAAGCACAATCTCTCTTTTTTTTTTTAATTAAAAAAATTGTTTGTTAATACAGTTTTATTGAGATATATTATTATTATCATATAGTTGTGCATTCATCACCAGAATGAACTTTTGAACATTTTCCTTACTCCAAAAAAAATTAAATTAAATTAAAATAAAAATAAAAGTAAAAAAGAACACCCAAAACATTCCATCTCCTCACATCCCCCCTAGTTTTCATTTTGTTTTTGTGCCTGTTTTTCTACTCACCTGTCCATAAACTGGACAAAGGGAGTGTGAGCCTCGAGGTTTTCACAATCACACGGTCACACCCCGTCAGCTACATAGTTATGAAATTGTCTTCAAGAATCAGGGTTACTGGGTTGCAGTTCAACAGTTTCAGGTATTTCCTTCTAGCTACTCCAATACACTAAAAACTAAAAAGGGATGTCTATATAGTACAAAGAATACCCTCCAGAGTGACCTCTTGACTCCATTTGAAATGTCTCAGCCACTGAAACTTTGTTTCATTTCACTTCCCCATTTTGGTCAAGAAAATTTTCTCAATCCCACGATGTTGGGTCTGGATTCATCCTCAGGAGTCAGATTCTGTGTTGCCAGGGAGATTTACACCCCTGGGAGTCAGGTCCCACATAGTGGGGAGGGCAGTGAGTTCACCTGCTGTGTGGGCTTAGAGAGAGAGAGGCCACATCTGAGCAACAAAGAGGTCCTCTGGGAGAGACTCTTAGGGTAAGTAGGCTCAGCCTCTCCTTTGCAGCAAAAAGCTTCACAAGGGCACATCCCAAGATTGAGGGCTTATCCTACCAAATTGTCAGTCCTCAACGTTTGGAAGAACACCAGTAACAACCCAGGTGGGGAAGTCCAACATTTCCTCATTCTCCCCCAGTTCCCCAGGGGTGCCTGCAAATATATCCTCATTCTCTGCCCAAATTAGTTTGGGATATATTGGAATTTCACACCAACATGTACAAACCTACCAGATCTCACTTCCTATTCAAAGTTCCATGTAATTATGGTGTTTGAATAAACTGACCGTACAAGTTAAATTATTTAGTGTGCTACAGAAAATATAGATCCTGTACCTTTGGTGATAATTCTTGATTTTATCTTTTATTTTGTTACATTTAATGAATACAAAAGAATAAAAGTGACATATGTGTAAATAAATTTGAAGCGTAATAATAAAATGAATACCTGCATACCTACCATTCAATCTAAGAAGAAGAACATTACCTTAGCATTTGCAGCCATGTGCTTTGCCCATCCAATCCATTTGGGTCACCTTCCTGGGTAAGCACTATCTTGAATTTTGTAAATATCACTCTCTTGCTTTTTAAAAATAATTTAGCATATATATATATGTATTTCTATGCAAGAGATTGTTTAGTTTTGTTTGTGAGCATTATAAAAATAATGTTCACTATTAAGTCTCTAAGATTCATCCAGGTTGCATATGGCTGAAGCAGTATTCTATGACCTGCTTTTTTCACTCAACAACGTGTTTCTAAGCTCCTTGTTGTATGTCTCTATAGGACCTTGGGCTTAATCCCTCTGAGCCAGAGTTTCCTTATCTTAAAATAGAAATAATAATAGTAACTGCTACATATGGATGTTGTGAGAACTAATAAATTATTTTTTTTTAAGTCTTCTAGTTGCTTATTGTTTGTTCTTTGCAGTTGCCCTGACTTCTTTCTCTGTGACTTTTTAGGTCTTTTCTTTAATTTTTGGTTGTGTGCAGTTTCATCACAACATGTCTGGGTGTGTATTTCTTTTTATTTATTATGCTTGATATGTACTGTGCTTTTTCTGTGGATTTATCTTTAATCATTTCAGGAAAATTTCTGGCAATTATCTTTTTCAATGTTGTCTTTCTCCTATTCTCTCTATTCTTTCAGAACTCTTGTTAGACTTATGTTAAACCTTTTTGTTCTACTCTCCACATGTTTTAACCTCTTTTTCATATTTTCTATCTCCCATATTCTCTGTGATGCATTTAGGGTAATTTCCTCTGTTATAATTTCCAGTCACTAATCCTGCTTCAGTTATTTCTATCATGTTTTTTACACATTCATGGAGTTAACCCCTCCCCGCAATTATATTTTTTGGTTCTAAAAGTTCTATTTGGTTCTTTTACTAATCTTTCTAGTCATTTTAATAGTTTCTTGTTTGATACTCTCATTCTGTATTTAGTTTCTTTAAATGGTTCATAAAAGGTTATTTAATAATTTGTATATGATAATTCCAATTCTTCAGTTTTTATAGAACAAAGCTGTTACTTGTTGTTTCTGTTGATCCTAATTTAGGGCATATGTTTGGGTGATATATTTGTTACTATGAGCTTATATTTTATTGAACTTAATTTGTATAAATCCCAAGGACACACACTAGGAATTCCTCTCCTCCAGAGAGGACTTATATTGATTCTGCTGGGAGTTCTGGGATGCAACAGATCTGGGATCTCTGAAGCTCCCTTGCAGAACCAGGTTCAGTAGAGGAATCTCAGGTGTAATTCTCACACCTTGCAGTATGTCTCCACGTTGAGTCTCCTTGTCCTAGGACTGGTGCTGGCATTTCCTCATTACAACTCTGGCTTTTATGTTTGCTTGTTGCTCCCTGTCCTCATTTCAGCTCATGTTTTTTTTTCTTTTTGACCCCTTTTATGAGAGCCTAGGAAAGCTTTAAAATGGAAGTTAGTTGTGATCCAAGCCAGGATTTAATTGTATCATAGCTAATGGGCCCGGCCCTTCAGGCTATCTAGCTTTCCAGGCTTCCAGAAATAGATGTTCTTACAATTTTTTTTCTATTTTGAACTGAGTAACAATTCTGGGGTGAAAGTTGTGGAGGATTCTTCCTTTAGACTAAAATTAAGCTTTTCCTTTCACTAAAGTCCCTGTCACAGAACTTATGTTCTATACAGAAGAAATACTGAATTGGGAGTCAGAGATGTGGATTATTATCTGTTACCCTAGAAAAATTGCTTACCTTTGATAAATAATTTAACTTCTCTGTTTCTGTTTGTTGTACTATGGGGATATAATTACTGCCATGCCTACCCACAGGTTATTTTAAGGAGAAAATGTGTTAAAAAAGAAACATCTTGTAAAACAGCAAAGTGCTAAACAAAATTTAATAATAATTACAGTAACTTACATTTGTTGAGCATTTATTATGTGAGGTTGTTTACTAAGCTCTTTCTTTATAATCTCATTTGAGCCTTACAACAAACCTATACGATGGGTACTAATATTATCCCTATTTAACTGTTGAAGAAACTGAGGCTCAGAGATACTGTCAGCGTAAGATGGTAGTAGCATTATTTGGAAGCTCCTTATTTTCATTATGAAATAATTCCAAATTCAGTTATTACAGCGAAGGGCAGAGGATTCCTGAAGATAAGTACTACCACATCTCAATTACCTGGATGATTTTCTCTCAAGTAATGAGAAATATTTTACCAGGATGGCTGTCCCCCAAGATGCCTCCTATGTTAAAACCTCCACCCTGAAGAAGTTATTTGCTTTTGACAAAAGCAACTTTCACTATGAAGACTCCATCACAATTTGTACAGCTGTGTAATCAAAACTACTAAGAGGCATGTTAATATATTATTCTACTCACAGAATAGCAGTTTGATTCCTATGACTTCTTGGCACATCTGTTTGGGATATAAATCCTAAGCAGACTGAGCAGTCACTTTCTAAATCTTCAAACTGCTTTACTAAGCAAAGTCTTTAGTGTGGTTAAGGGAAGTAAAAATTAATAGACTCCCAAGTGAGCGGAGTAGTCTAGCTCACTGCAGACTATTTGAGGCAGGTGCAGGCAGGACTGAGAACATGAAGAAGCAGCACTTTGAGATAGAGGACAGCACTCAAGCCTATAAGCACCAGAAGGTGAACTCTCTTGTCAACTTGAGATAATTAGAGAGGGTCTTTGAGGAGTGGGTTGCCCATAGTTGCAACATGTTTAGTTTTTCTTACTGGCAAGAGTTCAGATTACATTTAAGGGGGCTCGATTAGAGATGCCAATTATTTCTGGCCATGCCTATATCCTCTTCTTGTAAAACCCCCCACCTACTGACCTTACTGAGTGGGCAGTGGGCCACATCACCATGACCATAGTGGGGGTGGGGTCATAGGTTACATCCATTGACCTATGCCTCCTATGACTTGGTTTAAAAAGATAAGCAAAAGCCAAATCTTCTCTCTTGGGCACCTGCAATAAGAGACACAAAGGGAAACTGCAAATTTGTTATGTACTAGAACCAAAAAGCTACATGGTGTAGGGATCAGAATTGCCATTTTTGCAGCCAGGTGCAAGATGAGTAAACTGAAAAGGCTGGTCCAGAAAGAGAGAGTGCTGCTGACTCACTGAGAGACCCCGAGAGAGATGAGAGAGTAACTGTTCTCTGGTGCTGCTGCTGCAGTTCCAACTCTTCTTGTAGCTTTATGACTCAGTTTTCTCAGGTTTAGTACAGGTTTTTTTTTTTTTCTATAAACCCTCCTTTCCTGTGGTAACTTGTCTCTCTGGTTTTTATAACCAAAATAACTCAGTGTGGTGGATTGAATTGTGTACCCAGTTTGGACATATTTTTTTTTTTTATCTTGGTCTGCATTCTGGTGGGTGTGGATCCGTTATAAAAAAGATCTTTTTAAGATGTTACTTCAGTTAAGGTGTGGCCCAACTGAATCAGGTTGGGCTTTAATCCAGATTACTGGAATCCTGTCTACAGCAGAATGAAAATCAGAGAGAAAAAGAAGCCACAGGGAGCAGCCAGAAGCTGGAAGTCAATGGAACCCAGAAGAGAAAGAAGATACTGCCCTGTTCATGTCCGTGTGACCAAAAAGCTAAGGATCAAGGGTCACTGGCAACCAACCACAGAACACCACAATCTTCTGGGAGAAAGCATCGCTTTGCTAGAGCCTTGGTTTTGGACTTCCCCTAGCCTCAAAACTGTGAACCAACAAATTCTCTTTGTTTAAGCCAACCCACTGTGTGGTATTTGTTTTAGCAGCCAGCTAACTAAAACACCACTGTGGATCAGATACATTTACTGCTGTTCTGGGTATTAATAACTTCGACTATTTTCAAAAATATCTTATTTGTTTCCTGTTTCAGTAGGACTCCTGAATTGCAGGATTATTAATTATTATAATTATCAATGTAGTAGAAAACCACATTAAACTGACCTAAAAGGGGGATTTATTGGAATGTCTAATGAAACAACCAAGTCCAGACAAGGACAAGGATGCTCTTGGGAGCAGGAATAACAGGAACCAAGGACTTAATCCCTGCTAGTACTCCAGCTGTATCTCTGCTTCTCTCTCTATTTTTTTATTCTTTCTTCTTGCTACAAACTAGCTTTCTCTTCTTGATAGAAAACATGGTCTCTGAAAGCCGTTTTTTTTTTCCAGAGGCTGTATAGTTGAGTGATTAGGGAGCATGGGCCCTGAGACAGGCAGGCTGATTTTAAATCTGAACTAGCAGGGAGAGCTTGACCTGCTAGCTTAACCTTGACCTCTATATAACCTCTCTAAGCCTCTGTTTCCTCTTCTGTAAAATGGAGATTAAAAATAGTTCCTACCTCCCAGGGTTGTTGTGAAGATTACATGTGATAATGTAAGTAAAGCATTTAGCTCAGCATCTGGCACTCAGTTAAGTTGGTGCTTATTAGTACTTTCCTGCCAAATGCAAAACCAGAAAAGTCTTCCCCCTTTAGAATGTAGATCTTAGCCTACCTTGATACAAACACATTGATGGGAGACAAGAGGTCAGGGCCTCTGGTGAATTCCTTCATTAGCAAGTTGCAGGAGGTAAATTGCAAGGAACCTGGTAGAAATAAGGCTTGCCCGGATCAGGCCTCTGATAACAGCTCCTTTAAACTGTCTCTGAGGGGTGCTGATAGGGCTGGGGACCCAGCGGCAGGACCTAGCTCTGGAATTCACTGCAGGCTAAGGCACACCCATCCACCGCCACCGGAGGGTGCCAGAGCGTCAGGATGATGCGCTGGGCCAGGAAACTTCTCAACTAGCCTGGGAGACACTGTTCTTGGAGATCTGTCAACTGAGCATCAGCTGAGAGAGGGAAAGGAAAGAGGGCCAGTCAAGGAATGTGTGCTTTACTGGCTTATTGGGGGTGCCATGCCAGGAGTGGGCCCTGGAGACACCTGGGTCAAGCAAGAACCCAAGAAAACCTGGAGCCATAGGGAATCACTGATCTCTGCTTTCTTCATGGGCTTGGTCTGGCTTGAAGTCTCATTCATGCTTCAGAGAAGGCTGGAAATCAGGGAGCTATCAAAACATCAAGACAAGAGAGTTGAGGGAGATTAAGACCCAGATTTGAGTTGAAGCTTCTAATATAGAAGTCAGGCAAAGCCAAGAGGTCAGGATAAAGGATGGAAGCAGCCATATGGTCCAAGGCAAAGATGCCAGAGGGCAGGAGCCTCTGACAGGGCATCTGCAGGTCCGGCTGCGGCTGGAGGAGTGTCTGCCGAAACTGTTGAACCAGGTCAGACCAAACTGTAAAGATACTATTTCGGTCTTAGACTCCTGGTTGATTCAATCATTTTCCAAGATAATAGATATTAAGACACAAAGTTGTTTACTCTAATATGCAATTATCTAATATGGAAAAAAAAAGTGTCGGTTATTATCTAAACTACAGTTCTTTGTGCTCCATCAGACAACCTATGATGGTATAAAGTTGTAGGAAAAAAAAAAAGCTCTAATAGAAGTCTAGAGGCAATTTTCTAGCCCCCCAAACAGCATTTATTGGGCTAGAAAAATATGGAAATATAAAAATATATAAAGAATAAGACAAAAAATTATCTATACTCCCAACAATTATAATTGGTCTTTTAATTTAAAAAAATATATAGTTTATAAGTATATTTAACTCGGTATTTTATCTTTTACACCTACCATCATCTGACAAGTATTTCTATGTAACAAATTTATCTTTAATGACTGCATATGGGAGCCACGAACTTCATAGGGTGATCATAAATTACTTTAACAATTTCACTATTGTTGAATATTTAGGTTGTTTTCAATGTTTCCATTATAAATTATGCTATAAATAATATCTCTTGTACATAACACTATGTTCATGTTTCTGATTATTTCCTTAAGATCTCTTCCTGAAAATAAAATTATTGGTTCAAAAAGCCTAAGTATTTTAAGACTTGTGATATGTACTGTCAAATTCTTTTAGAGAAAACGTGGTCAAATCTACCCTTTTCTATGCATTCTTACCAGTAGTAAATGTTATCTATTTTAAGTTAATGTTATCTTGGATAAATAATACTAATAACACTGAAGACTTTTTCACATTTCTAAGGCATTTCTAGTTCCTCTCTTGTGCCTATTTTTCTAAATTGGGATCACAGTGTTTTTCTTATAAATTAATTTAAATGCAACCTAAAGATTTTTAAAGTATATTAACCTTTTGCCATATTAACTATTAGCATTTATTTTTATTGTGATTTCTTGCTATAGAGAAGATATTTCCTTTATGTGTATAATTGAATATATTTAATTTTTTTGGAAATTCAGCTATTGATTTAATGATTACAAAGTCTTTTCTTATCTGAGAGATAAGATAAATATTCACCATATTTTCCTTCTAGTATTTTAAGATTTTATCTTCTTATATTTAATGTTTCCAATTGTAAGGAATTCCTTTTGAGGTGCAATATGAGGTAAGGATCTGTGTACTTTTATAGAAAGACAAAGTACTTCTGACAGGGTTCCCTTGTTGTGAAATACAGCACTGGTCCTGGAGAAGGGGCTCCATGATATTCAGGGTCTCCCCGGCTTACTTCTGGGTGACTCCAGTTCTGTGCTAGACCCGTCAATATCAGACATTAGGTTGCTTTCGTTATGTGTACCCACAGGAGGACTTCCCAGAGTAGAGATGTTTCCTCTACTCTCTGGTACTTTGAAATAGGGAACCCACTTTTGCCCTTTAACTGTCTACTTTATAAGATGGTAGTAAAAACAAAGCACTCAGGAAAAAAAAAAAAAAAAGGCCCACCACACTCCATCCCAGCTGCTTCAGACTCTAGTGGTCCAAGCACATTGTTACAGGATGCTGGTTACCTGGGGATGAGGCAAATCATGGCACATGATTCCCATTCTTAAATTAGGTATTTGATATCAGTCAGGCCAGCTTCCTCCACAGGAGGTGATTGTGGTCAGATCCCTTTCACTGTTGAAGGCATCATTTTCAATAGCATAGGGTCATTTGGGTCCAGGTAAGTAAAAGTTGGAAAGAGACAAGCAAATCTTCAACAGCTAAAATGCTTCATCTACCTCTGGATCCCAGGAAAGCTTTTTCTTTCTTTTGAGAAGGACAGTTTTGGACAAGTAAAAGCAAAAGCCTGTGAGAATTCCAGGAATAACTTGATGCCTTTGGTGAACCTGGCTGGTTGGAAGTGCAAGGCCACTGTGTAGGTGACCATGAGGCTCTGTAATACAATTCTTGCAAGTGATCTGGAATGGTGCTATAGCAGGTGGATGAGGAACCTAGTTCATGGACTCACGTCAGATTGGGGAAGTATCTTAGGAGATTGTACAAGTCAAGCATAACCTCCAGGATGTCGTACAAGATGCTGGTCATTAAAAATAAAACCCTTCATAAGCAAACTGGCAATACCACATTTAGTCTTACCCATTCTATAAGGCAGTCTTTCATTTTTCCTTCCAGACCTAGGTTAGGTTGTGGCCTCCTTAAGGTTTTAATTTTGTAAAGATCTCTGCTAGAAGCCAGAAATCAGTAGGATCAGATAGTGATCTCAGACAGAGGCCTTCTAGAAGTTGTGATAATTCTACAGAGGTAGAATTCTCTATTGTTTGTTTTGCAGGGCACTGGGAAGGAGCTAATAAAACTGTCACAAAGGGGAGGGAGTCAGTTACATCTGCTGAATGTCTGTGACTCTGACTCTGAAGGGAATATACATGAAGGATCATCACATGGCACCAGATCTACTGCATGGTCCCACTCATGTAGCAGGGAAGCTCTTTCACTTCTGTGTCTAAAAGCACGTCCCTGAAGGTCTTGTGCTCAGCCAGAATTCTGGAAACATTGATCAGAGGTGAGATAGGGCTTGCTGTAGGGCGGGAGAAGACACAGACTGTACTGATTGCAAAACTATGACATGGGGGAGAGGGAGGGGACAAGGTTGGGTCATGGGCCTCCAGTGGGAACCAGAAGTCCAGAGGAAACATGCATATCGAATAGTCCCCATTTCTATCCATGCTGCAGTGGCCTCATTTCAGGTGGGAGAGAGACCCATTAGAGTCAGCTGCCTGACTCCCTTAAGTCCATCATTGGTTCAGTCTGAAGCCTGGAACTCACAAACCTGAGCTCCACAAGGTTGTGAAACATCCCCTCCTATACCTAAGGACCAGGCTACCTCGCGGGCTGAGGCCCAGCGACCGTCTGCTGTGATGGATGCCACCACTGTGGACCAGGCATCCATGGATAGAGTAACCTGCCCTTTCTTAGACAAATCCAGCCAGTCCGCTAATTGTAAAGCAAATAGAAAATGCCAAATGGTTGAGTTGAAACATACTTCACTTTATTTGGCCAACTGTCTGCTTAATTAAACAGACACATTTCCAGACACATTTGTCTCGGTTATCTTTAAACTAACATTGAATTTTGATTCAGTCCTTTTAAATGATGACAAAGGAATGGCATTGCAGTTTGCCTGTTTTCCTAAAAATCTTTCCATTAATATAAATAAATACTTTTATTTCCATGTAAAAATTAGAGAAAACCATGCTCACCATTCAATACAAAGAGTATATTTCTTATGTTCTCATAATAAATAACACAGTGCAGGACTGGGAGCTGGTAACCTGCTTCCAGGATGATATACATTTAACCTTCCCTCTACCCACCCACTTTTGCCTTCTTAAGTAAAAGATGAGCCCATCATATCTCAATGATATGAATTGTCATTTTTGTATGTGGGGATGGCATGTTATAACTATGCCTTTTAGAAGATCTGTGCTTTGAGTTGCTTTACCAGTTGCAGTGGCAGATTTACACTGATCTATCAATATTCTGCCATCAGGGTGTGTATTAGTTAGAGTTCCTCAATCGTACACAACAGAAACAGACTCTGGATAACTTAAGTAGAAAAGAAATGTTTTAGAAGGGATAAAAGGTACCTGACAGAACTAACAAGAAACCTGGAGAATCAGCGTAGAGAAGAACAGGAACCAGGATAGCGCTAAAGGTGACAGGAAGTCCTTGAGAGTCTGAGGGCACTGCTTCTGGGACAACAGATGCCAATCAGATTTTCAGTGCCCAGGTCATGTCACTCAAGATTCAAATCCCAGGAGAGAGTCTGTTTGCCTCATTCCTTGGCTAAGGGAGAACAAGGCAGCTTGATTCACAGACCCATCAAGACTGTACACAGTGAAGGGAAGGTGGTTTCCCAATCAGAGTACAATTAGCGAAATAAACCTTACGTGGTAGTAGACTCTAAGTCACAGCTGTCCAAAGCTGCTCCTAGTCCTGAGTGTACCAGAGACTCACACTGTCCTTCAATGGCTTCTGAAGCCCTCCCAGGGTTGACTCTTGAATGCTTACCACTTTCCCTGACTCCACCACTGTGACTGGGACTTTCAGTGTGGTGAGGTCTCCTTCAATCACAACTTTTATAGCCAACCAGGCAAGATATTTTGTCTATGGAGAAAGTATAGTTCTATTTTTAGATTCCCCAAATGCCATGTGGATCTTTCTGTTTTCAATTCTCCAAGTGAGCTCTCCAAATGTACAATATTTGCATGTCATATCCCCTCTCTCATACCACATTCTCCTTGCCAAAGTCAGCAGTGTTCTAACCCGAGGCACATTGTTTAATTATTTTTTTAATTGACGTGAAATTCACGTAACATAAAATTGACCATTTTAAAGTGAACTATTCAGTGGCATTTAGTATATTCTCAAAGTTGTGCAACCAACACATGTGTCTAGTTCCAAAGCATTTCCATAACCCCAAAAGGAAACCCCATACCCATCAAGCAGTTGCTCTCCATTTCCCTCTCCCTCCAGCACTGCCCCTGGAAACCACCAATCTGTGTTATGTCTCTATGGATTTACCTATTCTGAATCTTTCATACAATATGTGACCTTTTGTGTCTGGCTTCTTTCCCATAGCATCATGTTTTTGAGGTTCATCCATATCATAGCATGTATCAGCGTTTCATTCCTTTTTATGGATTAATAATTCCATTATTATGATCAATATTCCATTCTATGTATGTACCACAATTTGTTTAGCCATTATCCATTAATGGACAATTTGGGTTGTTTCTACCTTTTGGCTATTGTGAAAAGTGCTGCTATGAACACCTATGTACATGTTTGTTCAAGTCCCTGTTTTCAGTTCTTTGGGATGTATACCTAGGAATGGAAGTGCTAATTCTATATTTAACTTTCTGAGGAAGTGCCAAACTGGTTGTCACAGTGGCTGAACTATTTTAGATTCCTCACCAGCAATGTATGGAGGTTCCTATTTCTTCACATCCTCACCAACACTTGTTATATTCCTTCCTTCCTTCCTTCCTTCCTTCCTTTCTTTTTCTTACGTTTTTAAATTATACCATTCTGTTTGGTGTGAAGTGGTATGGGGCACATCTTTTTCATCTCTCTCCAACTCCCTGGCGTGAATTTTCTCCGGTCCCACTATCCTCTGTTCAAAGGTTGTACTAGGCTTGTGTCCCCTTCCAGTGTCTCAGGGATGGGACCACTAGTCTCAAGGTCTCCCACAATGGAGACTCATGAAAAGAGGACTCATGGTCATCTCCCCTGATGTCCCAGAGGCATGCAGATTAGGCACATTAAAATGACAGATTTTTAATGTCGACCTGTAGTGGGTATACAGGGCATGTTATATATGAGGCCTAGGAGGCTAAATTTAGGTCATTGGAGGGGGGGTACATGGTAGAGGCTAGGGTCAGCTCAGTGAAGATGAATTACTTGAAACTCCAGCTTGAATTCTGTAGCAACGGAAAGCAGCTATCTGCCCTCCATCATATTGGAGCCATTCTGATAAGAATCAGCACTCTGGGAAACAAGTCAAGAGTCCAGAAGACTCACAGGGATGAGGAATATGTGTTACTGGCATTAAAACTCTAAATGCACTTTCCCACAGAAACATTGTTATAAATAGTGGTCAGGGTCTTTGGTATTACTAGTACCATATTTCAGATACAGTAGGGGTCTGTAAGATTTTGTGGGCTGGCCTTGGGACAGAGCCACCATTTGTAATATTGTTTCTATAGGAAAACTTGTTTCTGGTTCCAGACAAATAAACTAACAAGCTGGGAACTGCTTATTTTGAGGTTTTTCACTAGGAACACAATAGATTCATAGACTTTCGTAGTTCATCAAACAGTTTTTTGGCCTTGTGGTCCAAGACATTGGCTCTGAGCCCAGAAGCCCTCTGCTATCCTCTCTCTGCTAAATACTGATTGAATTCCCCCAAAGCCCAGGAGTACGTAAGCCAGTGCGGTCTCTATCCCAGACCCACCGGCAGGCATTGCACCAAGGTGAAAGCTGAGTAACTCTAATTTTAAACTTTTAAGTTGAAATATTTCAGAATTATAAGAAAGTATAAAGAATAATGAATGCTTATGTACCTACTTCAAAAATGAAATATCACTGATACAGTTAGAACTCCCATGGCCTGTCCCTGGTCTCATCCTCTCCCTCCCATTCCAGAAGTAATCACTTTCTTGAATTTAATGGATTAAAAAGGCCTTGTAGAGTCTCAGCCATTATGTACACTTCCCTTCTGTAAGAATGGTAGAAAGGTAGGGGGTGAGAATAGAATCAACCCTGGGAAATATGGAACAGGTGATCCTGGACCAGGAGCTTGGGGATGGAGATTTGGTTCAAGTTGTAGAGGTGTCATCTTAGGAAACGGAGGAAACAATATGTGTCAGGCCCATATTCCTGGAGGATGCTGGGAAGGCTGGCTGGGAAGATTCAGGACAGGTGTCTCGCGAGCTGGATTTGTCTGGCCTGGCAGATGGTCTATGTCTGGCAAGCATGAAATCAAGGCCAGGAAATCAGTTACCATAGAAAAAGATGGGCAAGAATGGGAAAGTCTCGCCAGAGAGGCCCTTTCTCTGAGTCCAACATTTCTAGTTATAGGAACAGGAGAATGAGAGAGTGAAATCCTTATGCTCATTCAGTCATTCATTCAACAAAGATTTATTAACCCCTCTCTAGGTTGCAGGTAATGTGCTAAGCACTAGACAGGAGGAATGTAAATAAGCATGAGAAATGGTCCCTGCTCTGAAGAAACTCATGGATTAGAGGAGGAGAGACACACACAAAGATAATTACAATACAGTATGATAAGTTAGAATATGAATGCGGCTTGCAAGGGCTCAGCAGGACAGATTGGGTCAGCATCAGATCCATACAGCTGGGTGTTGGTTTAATAAATAGTCCAGGAAGTAGCTTCTTAGGGAATTAGTAGAGGATTTGGTAGCACAGTGAACACCTAAGAGATGTTCTGGGGGCAAGGAAAGGAATGAGGTGAAGGAAGTCAGAGTTCAAATTCAAGGGGTAAAGATGAATTTAGGGAGCAGACAGATGTCTGGAAATGGAGTAGGGGTACAGGCACTGAACAAGCAGCATAAGGTCACCATATTTTTATAAGTCTTACTATAGCTACTAGTCTAGATACCACCTTCCTGACGCCACCATTTAGAACTCTCAAGCTACTCTAATCCCATACTTCTCTGTACTTCTGCTTCTCTCTAACCCACCAGACATTTCTATTCATGCCTATGGAAACTCAGCCTCTTCACAGAACTCCTTATGGTGGACAACTTTTGCAGCATCATCTCAACTAACAAAGGTCCTTCACAGTATGTCTCCTCACCCACAATGGTGGGCCTGTCGCTAACATTTTGTTTAGTGTGTCAAAGATACCCAACTCCCCCAACACTTCACTCCCTGCATGCAACCAGAGACCTAGCTAATCTCCCTCCACCTTCTAGCCTGAACTGAAACCTGACTTTCCCCTGAGGTTACCACTTCCCCTGCAGTCTTTTCAAGCAGGAGCTATTTATTCTCCCATGCCCCACATACAGAGGGTCTAGCAACTTTCTTCTAGCTCCCTAAGATCATTCTAAGCAGTTTCTCCTCCATTCTAGCACAAAAAAATCTGAGGTCGATTCCTTTCAACTGGCCACCTTCTCTGCTTTCATCTCTGTCATCTACCAACCTGGTTAAGACCTCACAGTTATTAAATGCCTAGCTCACTTCTTCATCCTGGGGGAGGGGAAGATACCTCACTGACTCGGTGGACCACCTACTCAATGGCCCAACTTCCTAGCTCCTTAACCTTTCAAACTCAGTGTCTTCACTTTCAGTCCACCTCAGTCACCAGCTCCCATGGCCACACCCTGTACTTTGTCACCTGGGAACCACCCTGGAAATCTTAAACTTCTATCATTATAACTGCACATCCAGCTCTCCCCCCAGCCCCAACCCAATCCAATAGATTGAGGGCTCTACAAATTTTCAGCTGGGTTCTCAGCCTATTGGATAAAACTTTTTTACTTGTTTTCTATCAGCTTTCCTTTCATCCCCTGCCATCATTACAAACCTCTACCCTCCCAAAGCTCTACACAATCAGGTGAAACTCTCTTTATTTATTAATTGATTCATTAATATCATTCAACAAATGTTTATTTCATACCTACTATATGCCAGATACTGTGGATACAATTATACATCTTTGCCGGTGTGGAGTCCACAGTCTCAGCAGGAGACAAACATAAACATTATTAAAAACTGTGATAAGACCTGGGGTTGGGCCAGGAGCTAGGAAACAGCATTTCAGGAAGAAGAAACAACATGCACAAAACTCTGAAGCAGAATGGAGTCTGGCTTGAGGAAGTGAAGCAAAAAGACCTATGTGGTTGGAGACAAAAAGCTAGAAAGACAGTAGAGTAATATCCGGGGAGTTAAATTATACATTTTGAAAGGACCACTGGCTATTGAGAAAAGAGTTGATTGGAAGTAAGCCAGAGGAAATGTGGGCAAACCATTAGAAAATTGTCACAGAAGTCCAGGCAAAAGATGGTGGTAGCTCAGACCAGGAGCGTTATGAAGGAAAAGGGGAGAAGTGGATAGAAGGTGGTATTGACAAGGTGGTGATGAACTGGATATGGGTTAAGGACCAAGGGTCACTGAGATTTCTGGCTTGCCCAACTTCATGATTAAATGATGTCATTCATCATTTACTACTGAGCATGTAGGACAGTTTTATCAATGCCTTCACTATGTGCTGAGAAACCACTGGACACATGGGTTCTCAGCATGCATGTAAAGGTGGTGCTCAAACGAAAGACATTTCTTTGCCTGCCTTTCAGCTCTGACTATGATCGTTTCCTGCAGATCTCACTTAAAAGGGAGGTTATCCTATGAGTCCCAGTTTTGCTTCAACCATTAATTGAAGTAGACAAGGTTACTTGGCTTTTCTGGGTCTTGGTATTTACACCAGTAACGTGAGAAAACAGACTAGATGGCCTCTAAAGGGTACTACAAAATGGGAGCAGGGGATGCCAGTGGTCTCTAGCAGCAAAAGACATTCCAGATGCTGACATACCCTTCATGCTGATACATCCAACTTGCTAGTCAGAACTCTTCTGTTCCTGGCTGCTTTATAATCTGGCTTCCTGCTTCTTGTTCCAGGACCTTGAGTAGGGTCGGAACGAACCACCATAGTCTCAAGTACTCTTAGACCAACACCAAATACTTCACTCCATGTCAGGTTTGGTGCGTGCTACCAGATGTTCCCTGAAGAAACCTAGTTCTCTGTGTGTTTTATTTCACAATCCAGCCTGTCTTCAGACAACAGAACAAATGTGCCAGCATCCTATTCTAAAAACCAGAAAAAACAGAATACCCAAATTCCCAGGAACCACCAGTCCTTCAGTCCATCTGCCTCCTAGCAAATTCCATTGCTATTCAATATCTTTGGGGTCTCTTCTCCTTTCCAGCCACACCAGTAACACAACACAATACCTGTGGCCAATCGTTCTGTGCCAACTTTGTTGCCAACCCACAGTCAGCAGTGTTGGGGGCTGCCCTTCAATCTGCTCTTCTCTACATAAACTCCTATCTGTGGGTTGCAGCAGAATCCAAAGACATATGCTATATGTTACGTGCCTTTGTAAACCATGGCTTGTCTAAAATGCTTCATCAAGAACTGTCTAGTAAACACGATGGCCCTGAGTCTGGCATAAGTTCCAGTGCTGTCTTGAAACCTATGGCACCTGGGCCCAGATCACGGATCGTCCTAGAGAATCCAAAGGCCTCTTGCTCTTGCCACTTTCTCCTACAGCCAGTCCTGAGAAGCAAACCTCATAGAATACACTACTGGTTTACCCCTATCTAAGGCCATGACACATTCCTGCAAGGAGCATGACAGTGTTCCTAAGCCTCACTGTGGCCACAATTTGAGAGATGAACCCAGCCCCATGCTGTGTTCCAAATCACCCCTGCTATCTTCCCTGATCCTTCTCAGAGTCCCTGAATCAAACAAGGGCCTTCTAATTTTCTCCTCCACAGATAAGAAAGTTTCCTATGGCTGAATTCCTTCCTCCTTTAGAATATTGCTCTGCAGTATAAGTTTTATCCCCCTATGGTAAACATGTCAATTGTATATAATATCTGCCATACTTTAGTTTCTTCCTTCTAAGGGAAGCTCATTAATTTGAGTTAAGCTGCAGGTGGCTAGCCAGCCAATGTATTAATTGTCCTTGGTCAAGTGCCAACCGCTAGTCCAATCAGCTCTGTCTGGGCTTTGTGGGAAGGGGTGGGTCATTTAATATCAAACATGGCAGCCTATTGCTGCTGCATCTGAAGGCAGTCAGTTCATAGGGTGTCAGATGATTGATCCTAAGGCCTAGTTTGAACAAATAAGCTGAGACAATCAGAATGCACCTGAAGAATTTCTGTAATTATTTGATTAATCTCTGTCTTGCTCGCTCACTCTCTGACTAGAAAATAAACTGCATGTGGGTACACAGTAGGTGTTCAGTAGTTATTTTTCAAATTAATGAATAAATGCATGAAGAAAGCTGAAAGCTGAAGTTGAAGAACTAAGGAAGGGACTTGAATGAGTCAAAAGTATGACTAACTCAAAGTTATGAGTAAGCCAAGCTGTGAGTAAGAAGAACTATGATGCAGGAAAGACACACAGAGTAGATGGTAAGAAAGCCAGTCAGTAGTGAGTGGAGAGAATGGCAGTCACACGAGGAGTAGCTGAGTCACCTATGAGTAAAATCTCACCAAATCCCGTGGCTGAGGTCTTGGAAATGCCTTGAATCCAGAACCAACCTTCCTGTTACTGTGCTTCCTGAGAACTGGTTGCTTGGCTTTCCCTGGGTTTCTGTGCACACATGACTTTACAATAAACCATCTATTACTAAAGGTATTCGTGAATTGCCACTTCTTGGGAGTCTCAACCTTAAGGAGCACTGGGGACATGAGCCCTGAAGGATGCAACCATTATTTATCCCATGAAGCGCATTGGACACTTCTGTGAATAGAATAGTAACCAGTCCATATGGAGATGTCCTGGCATGCTTGAATTCAGAAGAGACAAAGCTCAGGCCCTATTCTGGAGCCCCTGACATATATACCTTGTTTGATTACTCCACGTATAAAGAAAATCTTATCACTCTTGGACAAGGGCATCCAGATTTGCTTGGCTACAGTCTGCAATTTTAAATTGAATATTAGAAAGAAAAAATAAATGTTATTCTAAAATAATATTGTTTTATTATTTTAGAATAATATTTATGAGACATGATGAAAGATCCTTTTCATTGTATTATCATAAAAATTATTGCATGCTTATTATGAATTCTTATCAGTTGGTTAATTGGACAGCCATACTGGCAATTACCTCAAAGTCCTGAGCCCTTTTGAGTGCCTGTATGCATTAGTTTTCTCTTGCTGCCATAACAAATTACCACACACTTAGAGGTTTTAACAACACAAACTTATTATCTTACAGTTTTGGAGATGAGAAGTCTGATACAGTCCTCACTGGGCTAAAGTCAACATCAGCAGGGCTGCATTCCTTTCTGGAGGTTCTAGGAAAGAATCTGTTTGCTGGCCTTCTCCATCTTCTAGAGCATACCTGCATTCCTTGGTTCACCACCCCCTTCTTCTATCTTCAAAGCCAGCAATGGCAAGTCAGGCCCTTTTTACATCGCATCTCTCTGACCCTCCTTCCACAGTGACAGCTGCTGCTCAAAGAATTAAGCTGCGAAACGTTCTCCACTTTTAAGGACCCATGTGGTTAGGTTGGACCCACCCAGATAATCTAGAATAATCTCCCCATCTCAAGATCCGTAACCTTAATCACATCTTCAAAGTCTCTTTTGCCATGGAAGGTAACATATCACAGGTCCCAGGGATTAGGGCATGGATATCTTTTGGAGGGACATACCACATGGTTGCTGCAAATCCATTGAGGTTCTTATAGGAGCATCTAGGATCAAGATAGTGGTCAAGCAAGTCTAAAAAGTCCAGGTAGGTTGCTAGATGGGGGAAACATCACAATTAGAAATGAGGTATGGTTCTTCCCATTAAAGGTTATCAGAAGGAAAAGAATTACCTCTTTTTGAGTGCCGTTAGCCTCACCGTGTCGGGCATAGTAAGATATATATTTATCTCAATTAACTTTCACAACACTTTCCAAATGATATTATTTCCTTTTTGTAGTCGGGGAAACAGACTCAATGTGGTTAAATAATACATGCCAAGTGACATAGCTTATTAATGGTGAAGCTGGAATTCAAATTAGATTTGTCAGGCACTAAAATCCATGCATTTTCCTCTGTCACTTGGCCTCCCAAATTCTCTACAGAACTTAGCTCATCTATATAAAAATTGATGCACCATCAGACAAAAGATTCCTTTGGGGCTGTAAGTTAGACTTTCTCAGAATGTTTAAAGATATTCTTGGCATTGTGCATCTAAAAGGAAAACACAAGCCCAGGACAGAATGCTTCCTTTATTTTCCTGCTGTGCTGCATAGCCAGGAAGACTGCTAGACACACTAAAGATTTTCCTCAAAAAGAGTGCATGAACAATTCTGGCAGCTTATTAACTGGGAAGGCTGTGGACCTGAGGGCTGCCCACAGAGATTTACTGACCAGCTCCATGACACTCAGGTAAACCTGGATCTGAGAAACCGATGAAGACAACTCTGACATACTTTTTCAGAGAAACTTGGCAAATCTCTAACCCCACTCAACCCCATTCATCCAGTTACTATTACCAGCAAGATTACAGAACAGGCTTGCTAATGCATTCTCACCAGGGTGAGAGGACTACAATGGCTACCGAGGCTAGGAGAGCAGGTGACTTCTACATTGATAATCTTCCTTCCTTCAGGGCTGGGTACCTGTCTATTCTTCCTCCAATTCTGCCTCTTCCTTATTTTCTGTGATCCTCTCCGAGGCTGACTGTTTGACTGATCAAGAGCTCTCCTCCCTGCAGACTGTTTGCATGTACTTTGGCCCTTGTATCTTGTTCTGTCCTCTGATATTTATTTACTCTTGATCTCTGTTGATTATTTGGCCTTTGCCTTCTTGCTGCCCAAGCTGTTGCATTTCTTATTGTGGCCTTTTTCCCTCACACCCTTAGCCTGCTGCCACATTCAACATCACTGCCATTTCATCCTAGAATTCTTCCTAGAATTCCAAAATATACTACTTTGGAACTGGCTTTCCTTAGGTCTTCCTACAATCAAAAGCCATTTATTGGTAGCAGCAATAGACGTAAGGACTTTTTTGTAATTCTATCAATTTCTTAAAATTGTGCTGTCTTGTGTGTGCTGTGATTTTGGTGTCTAATTTGTATTCTTGAATTACATTCTTCTGCAACTTAAACTGTGCTTCTTTGCAGAGCTTCCTGCTTATGCTTCTCTTGGCCGACACTTAAAAAGAGGGATTCATTTGTGTACTTCTCAGCACATTCTCTTTTCCAAATCAGTTGGGCTCCTTAACACCATTCAGAAATTGGGAAGATGGATAATGGTTGCTCTTATCGCAAAGCTCTCAACAATAATAACTAGATTTAATACGTAGTTCACATGAGCCGGGTTTTAGCCTCACATGATATTATTTAATCTTCCCAACAACTCTCCAAGGCTTGATCCCTATTTTACTGATGAGTAAACTGAGGTTTACAAAGGTTAAGTAACTTACTCAAGGTCTCTTAGCTAGTAAGTGATTGATAGATCCAGGAATCCAACCCTGTTTTATTGGTTTTCAAAACTCAGGCTTCCACTGCCATTTATTGCCACTGTTGATACAAGCCTTAGTTTACAACATTTCAGGAGAGAGAACATCAAATAGGCAGGTACACAACAAGAAAGGCCATAAAAACAAGGGGAAATTTGATTACCCTCTCCTGATAGGACAAAATGGGAGAAGGGGTGGCCAAGTGGAGTAGCATCCTAGGGAGCTCAGAGTAGGGTGCCTATTACCCTCACTTTCCTAGAAAGGTGCCATGGTAAAAAGCCAATACAGGTGGAGAAACAAAAGGAGCCACTGAATAAGTAGAAGCAAAAGGGGCAGAAAGGACTAGTGCCTGGAGGAATTCCCAACACAGAAGATAGATACTAGTGGAACCTCTTCGTAAGACTCTCATACCAATTTGCATGAGTTTGCCAAGTGCAATAAAACAATCCAAAAAGGAACAAACTGGAGCAGGGATAGAGTATCAGAGGATGCATACTGTGGCTCCAGCAGCAAAGAAATGCTCTGGAATTCCAAGGTAATAAATTCGCCCTGTTCTAGCTGCCCTTGTTCTTTCTGTCTTAAGATTCCCATCCTGCTGAGGTAACGGTGACTGAAGGAGAGGGGTACAGTTGACCTGTGAGGGGTTGGGAGAGTCAGTGGTTGAGGGAAGGCAGGGATGGCTAAATTTGGGAAATGTTCATCCAGGAAAATGGGAGATGCCCAAATTATAGAAGCAAGCTGAACTAGAAGGAAAGTCTGGAGAGGAATATTTCAGCAAAACAAAGAGCCTAGAAAGGGAGGCAGGGTATTGTAGTGGAAAGAGTACAGAATTTTTATTTAGAACAGCTTGGCCCTCTCATAGTTCTTTCTTGGTCCATGGAAGCTGCAAATGCCTGATAGAAAATCTGTGGCTGCTTTTCCCCTTGCTCCATTTGCTACTGAAACAATTTGCTCTGTTCTGATGCTGTTTCCATCTCATAGTCCTGTACCTAGCCTAAGTAAGCCGCTAAGATAATTTTCTTGGTCTTCTATTCCAGCTTCAACAATTGAAAATTTCCTTCAGATTTGCTGTGGCTCATACACTGCAGCCTGCAGACTATCCCATTCAGCAAACCAGGCTAAGTCATCCCGGAACACCTGCTGAATACTTCTTAGATCTAGGCCCACAGTGATGTTCTTCACATTCCACCTGGGAACCAGGAGGTGGAAACGTGTGTGGGATCAGCTGTGAACCACACCATTGGTCATGTCCTGAGAAATACCATGACACCCACTGGGGGTGGTTGGGATCTCCATTGTAGCTGGTGGATCACACATGGCTAGGCTTCCCCAGATGACAAGTGGGAATGGAAGAAAAGCCATTTCTACATTTTCAGAAGAAAGCAAGGGAATTTTTCTCTCCATGATTTACTTTATTCACATATAACATTACATATATATACATATGAAAATACTTGAATCATAAGTGTACAACCAGATGAATTTTCACAAAGTGAACACACTCAAGTAATCAGTACCCAGATCAAGAAACAGAACATTATCAGTACCATCCTCTCATGCCCCACTCAATTTCCACCCACACACAAATAACCACTATTCTGACTTCTAACGACATTGATTGACTTTGCCTGTTTTAGATTTCATGTAAATAGAATATATATTTGTACTCTTTCAGGTGTGTGTTTTTGTTGTTGTTGTTGTTTTTTTCTGTTCAACATCGTTTTGTAAGAGTCATCCAAGTTGCCGTGCCTGGCAGTAGTTCAGTTTTTTTCATCACTATATAGCCTATTGTATGAATATATTATCCTTTATCCATTCTACTGTTGTTGGACATTTAGATTGTTTCCAGTTTTAACTGTCATGCATAGTCCTCCTATGATATTCTTGTATATGTCATTTGGTGGATATATTAGGCATTTCAGTTGAGTGTGAACCTATGAGTGGAATTGTTGGGTAAAATTATATGCATATGTTTAGTTTTAGTAGATACTGCCAAACAGTTTTGCAAAGTTGTTGCAACAAAGGAGTGTTTTTTTGTTTTTTTTTTTTTATCCTTCCTAGATCTCTTTGAACCATAAGGAAAAGGACGCAGAGGCATGCAGGTAGAAATTTGGTAATACCAGCAAGCACATCTTAAAAACACTCTTCCCTCCACTCTGCCACTATTTTTGCCTTGTGGAGTAGTTTCTTTCCCAAGGTGCAGGTTTTGGACAATAGATGCTCCCCAGTTCAGCTGGCTCATGGAATTCAGCATGGAGATTCTCGGCTACACCAATTTGGTTTACCAAGAAAGAGAAGTTAGTGCAACTGAAAAACTGGGCAAGAAGCCAAACCCTAAGAGGCCTGAAGTGGGAAGTGGAGTAGGGTTGACAAAAAGAAAGAGAGATGCAGATAACAAGTTGACGCAAGGGCCAAAAACCCAGGATGAAGAGAGAACCAATAGGTGAAGAACGAATGGGAACAGCTCTGTGATGCATGACTGGCCTTTGTGGGCAAGCCTGGGGTGGGATGGAAATGGTCAGCCAAGTTTAAAGAAACAAAAACACCACCAAATAATCTCATCCTACTAAAAACCAAAGCTGAGTAAGCTTTGTCTGGAAACATATTTTGAGGATAATTGCAAACTTCTGGGAACCTGAATGGAGAAAGTAGGGGTGGAACAAACGTAGTTTTTCTGTTAGAAATATAATGTTTGTGCAACACGCATTTCCTCTGACTGTGTAGTGTGGCAGTACATTTGGGGAATATTGGCAGCAGTAGCCCCCATAAGGAGATCATTGGGAACCCCAGGTCCCTTCTGCATCTTTCAAAGCTACTATCTAGGGGGAGGATGTCTCACATGCACGTTTGAGTGGCTATTCACTGACGCATATCCCCAACCACAGCTGGCATGCAGCCACTTCTCTGCTGAAGTGGAGAGAGATGCCTTCCTCCCACCTGTCCCATAATCAAGCCACAAAAAAAGAGTGACTCCGGGGCCTGTTTCCTTGGGTGCCTCTAATGGCACAACACTTTCATTTGACTTTGTTTTTCACCTGAATAGTAAGCAACTGGAGAGACAATGTGAGTAACCTCACAACATACCAAATTAAAAAATCATTTCTCCTCACTGCCCTCCTCCCAGTTACCCCTGTAATTCCCAATACTTACTGTGACCTCGAGCAAGTTACTCAAACTCTCTAAATAATTACTTTTCTTGTGGATAAAATGGGGGGAAATGCCTACCTTTCAGAATTATTGTGAGGATGAAATGAGATAAAAAGTGAAGGATCTAGGGAAAGGGACATTTTCACAGTTGCTCCCTCGCCTTCCTTATTGATCCCCCTCCCCATGCCAAGAAATTGATGAGGCCAGTTCCCCAGGGCTCACAGTCATACGCAGTGTGCTTAGACTTTGCACAAGGGAGTGACTCTCTCTGGGGCTCCTTGCCTTCCTTCCTCCTGTCCCTGTGGGACTGGAGTGGCACTCTGGCCCAGGGCCTGCTCCTTAAGCTTAGGGAGAGGGGAAACAGCCAGGCTGATAGTCCCGCTGTGATGATGCAGCGTGTTTCAGCTCGTGTTCACTTTGATGAGGCAGTTTCCTGGCTGAACTGGTAGTTAAATATTTTTAATATTGCCCCTGGAAAAAGGCCCTATAGGCCTCCAGCTCTAGGCCTGTAACCCAGATTACCTTATCAAAGAGTGCAAGCCTAGCTAAAATTCAAGTATTGTTAATTTTCCTCTGCCACTATCTCTTATGTGAATTTCTCCCTCTCTACATTCAGGGAAGGTGTGACTGTGATCTGAGGTAGGATTCTGGCATTCCTGGACCTCTTGGCCTAATATTAACTAACAAAACTCACAAACTAACCATAACTTTTAATGTTATTAATGTTAGTAGTGCTTTGGTTATCTATTGCTGCTTAATAATTTAGCCTGGCTGGTCAGTTTATCTAAAACAATGCAAATACATGAAACTAGAATAGGGAATGATATTCCATCATTCTATACAGGTTAATTTAATAGCTAGATACATTCCAGAGTATTTTTGGCAGAAAATTGAAAAGTTTTTGTAAAGTTTCCTTGTGAAAGACTGGGGAAAAAATGTGGGACTATTAAAATTCCCCACCTGGGGAGTTCATGATATTCTCTCAGGCACTAGGACTCACAATTTAATAAGCCAAGTCCTTGATCTTGAGGCTTGCCCTTATGAAACTTATTTTTGCAATGGTGAAGCTAGGCCTTCATGTAATTATGCCTAAGAGTCATACCCAGAGAGCCTCTTTTGTTGCTCAGATGTGGCCTCTCTCTTTAAGCCAACTCTGCAAATAAATTCACCACACTTTCCCCTACATGGGATGTGATTTCCCAGGGGCGTAAATCTCCCTGGCAATGTGGAACGTGACTCCCGGGGATGAGCCTGGCCCTGGCATTGTGAGATTAAGAATGGCTTCTTGACCAAAAGGGGGAATAGAAGTGAAACAAAATAGAATTTCAGTGGCTAAGAGATTTCAAATAGAGTTGAGAGGTCATTCTGGAGGTTACTCCTATACAAGCTTTAGACAAATATTACAAACTACCACAGTATGCCAAGCCCCAACCAACGGTATTCCTGAAAACCCTAGGGAGTACACTGGGTTCTGTCTAAGTCTCTATAAAAGTTTTTCTTAGTAAGTTTATTTTTTCAGAAACTTAAGGCCTCCAAGTTGATCCTATGCCAGATAAGCCCTGAAACCCAGAGGTTCCAGTCTCTCCAAAAACATTAACCAGTTTCATTCCTCTACCACATAAGGTCAACACCCCTTTACAGCATGAAGAAGTTAAAATGGTCATTGCCCAGATGTCCCTGAAGATTGAGAGAAAGATCAAATGAGAGGGAAGAGGTATAACTGAGAAATTAGGATTTAACAAATGACTGTGACTCATGACTCATTATACAGATATTTCTTTATAGTGTCTACTATTTTAGAATAGTGAGAAGGAAATACCTAAAATTATTGAACTGTAATCCAGTAGACTTCATCTTTGATAATCATTGTATAACTATATAGCAAAAGATAAAAAAATAAAAATAAAAAAGTCAGTTGACCATGCTTGTGTGGTTCTACTTCTGGATGTTTTGTTCTGTTCTACTGATTTATATATCTATTGCTGACAATACTACATTGCCTTAGTTAAAACTGGGTAGAGTGCAATACTAGTGGTCAATAAGAGGGAGGGATAAGGAGTACGTGATGTTGGGGTCTTCTTTTTTCTTTTTATGGAGTAATGCAAATGTCGTAAAAATGATCATGGTAATTAACACACAAATATGTGATGAAACTGCGAACCATTGATTGTATTGTATACTTTGGGTGGACTGTATGGTGTGTGAATATATCTCAAAAAAATAATTTAGTGGCTTAATACAGCAATCATCGTTTTATTGCTTATGATTCTGTGGGTAGATTGGTGCTCTGTTTAGCAGTTCTTCTGCTGGTCTCATTTGGGTCTCTCACACAGCAGCAGTCAAAGTGTTGCTGGGGTTGGAATCTCCTAAATGGCTTCACTCCCATGGCTGACACCTCAGCAGGTGTGTCTGGAAGGACAGGCTCAGCTGGGATGCTGGTGAGCCTAGAGCTCTCTCTCTCACCATGTTGTCCCAGGACATCTCCTTCATGTGGACTACTTAAATGGAGGCTCAGGGTTCCAATAACACAAAAGTGGAAACTTCCAGGCCTTCTTAAGTCTTAGGCCTGCAACAAACATAGTATCACTTCTACCATATTCTATTTGTTAAAAGAAGACATAGATCTAGCTCTGATTGAAGTGGAAGGGACTATAAAAGGGCATAAGTATTGGAAGTTATTGGGACCACCAATATAATTATCACAAGAAATATTACTATCAGTTTTATTTACCTTCTCTAGATCTAGTAAATGTACACCAGAGTTTATCGCTCTCCCTACTCAAAGTAAGTTTTTTCTACATGTGGTACAATCTCTACAAAGTGTTTTCTGACAGCATAGGGGTTTTAGCTTGTAAGGCTAGTCATACACCCTGTGCTAGTTTGGAACTGTTATGTACTCCAGAAAACACTATGTTCTTTCAATCTATTCCTGTGCGGGAATATGACCAGTTATGGGTGGGACCTTTTAATTAGGTTGTTTCAATTGAAATGTGACCCTGCCCATTCAAGGTAGATCTTAATCCTTTACTGGAGTCCATTATGAGAGGATAAAAGGCAGAAACATTTGGATAAAGCTTAGAGAGAGAGAGATGCCCTGGACAAGCAAGAAAGGACCCCCAGAAACTGAAAGAGCCAGAACCTAAAAGCAATGAAACCTCGGAGAGAAGGATCAGCAGACACCAGCCACATGCCTTGCTTCTGACAGGGACCCTGGACGCAAGCAGCCTTTCTTCGGAGAAGGTATCTTCTTGTTGATGCCTTAATTTGGACATTTTCATTGCCTTAGAACTGTAAAATTGTAAGCTAATAAACATCCTTTGTAAAAGCCAACCCATTTTTAGTATATTGCATTTTGGCAGTTTTAGTAAACTGAAAGAAACATCGTTATTAGTTTTCAGGCTGCTAAAATAAACATCACACTGTTCTAATTGTCTAGTTGTCTAATGCTGCTGTCATGCAAATTACCAGAAATGGATTGCCTTTTATAAAGGGGATTTATTAGGTTACAAAGTTACAGTCCTAAGGCCATAGAAGTGTCCAGACTAAGGCATCAACAAGATGATATTTTCACTGAAGAACAGCTCATGGCGTCTGGAACACCTCTGTCAGCTCAGAAGTCTTGTAGCTGGTGACTGCTGGTTCTTTGCTCTCAGATTGTGTTTCAAAATGGCTTTCTCCAAAATGTCTCTGGGCTCCTCTCTCTGAGATCCTGTGCATCCTTGCTTCTTTCTCCCAGAGCATTTCTCTCTAAGCATCTGTAGGTCCTCTCTTAGCTTCTCCAGGCCAAAATCTGGGCTTCATCTCTTACTTTAGCATCTCCAAACATCCTTCTTCCACATCTCCAAGCATCTCCAAGCATCAGCAAGCATCAGCATTGGTTCTGGAGCTCTCTTAGGTGGTCCAGTGAGCTAATCAATACCCACCCTGAATATGCGGGGTCCACCCCTCCAAGGAAATAATTCAATCAGAGGTTCCACCTTAATCAACAGACTAATCGGTCTGCCCCCACAAATTGCATTAAAGAATATGGCTTTTCTGGGGGACATAATACATCCAAACTGGCACACACCACCCCCTGATCCCCCAGAAAACATGTTCTTTCCAAATGCAAAAATGCATTCATTCCATCACAATATAGATAAGTACAAAGTCCTAACATTCTCTTCTGGCTGTGGACCTGTGAAACTCAGAACAAGTTATCTGCTGCCAATATACAAAGGAGGGACAGCCATAGGATAAACGTTCCCATTGCCATAGGAAGAAATTAAAAGAAATTCAGGGTTCACAGGACCAAAACAGTTCCTAAAACCCTCAGGGCAAACTTCACTAGATTTCCAAGTCTGAGAATCTTCTACAGAATGACTTTTATTCCTTGGGGCTTGAGAGAGCAGGAGTCCAACTCTTTCCAAGGGCCTTTGTGGCAGCTCTTTTCTCTCCAAACACTGGGGTCTGTGTTCCAACATATCCATGCATTGGAGAGACCACCTTGTTCTTGGCCTCACCCTCCTCAAACATTGGGGTGATACCCAGACTCTATTCCATCTCTGGGGCACATGCTTAACCCCTTCAGATCAGTGGGATGGTGGCCAGGCTCTTCCCCATCTCTGGGAAATGTGCTCCACCCTCTCTGAGGCCTGGGGCAGCAGCACTCTTCCTGAGCATTGAGGCGGGAGGTCTACCCTCTGCCTCCAGGGCAAACTCACCCTTTCCATGTGCAGGGGTTCCTCTGCTCTCCTTGCCTGAGATTTCTTGACTCCAGACCTCAAGATCCATGGTTCAAAATGTCTTTGAAGAAATTTTTCCTTCAATTTGTCCCTTCTCCATCCCCTCCAGTCTAGACTGGCAGTGATTCCATTTACACAGATCTCGCAAAAAAATTTGTTGGCTTCACATGCAGCATATGTGGGTCAAAACCATTAGACAATAGGGATTTCCACAAATCCTTTTTCTGATAACTCCATCTCCAATCTTGGCTTGTACTGAAATGGCTGACTGGTTCCAGGTTTCATTAAATCCTCACAAGGGGCTGTAGCCTGGGGTTTTACTTTCTGGAAGCCCAGAATTTTCCAGACCATCAACTTCTGGTTTCTTTCTACCCAAGAGTTCAGTTCTCAGCTTATCTCTCTTTCTTTTTTTAATAATATAACATATATAAACAAAGGTAATATCTTTCAAAGTATGATTTAACAAGTAGATATATAGGAAATTTCCAAAGTTGTTATGAGTTATAGTACCACAGTTTCAGTTATTTCCTTATCAACTTATCTCTTTCCTCTCGCATTTTAATATAAGTGGCAAGGAGAAGCCAGGCTGCATTTTCCACATTTAATTTGGAGACCTCTTCGGCTATGTATCCCAGCTGGTCACTTTCAAATTCTACCTTCCATGCAACACCAGGACTCAATTTTGCCAAATTCTCTGCCACTTTAAAATAAGGAATGCCTTTCTCCAGGTTTGCAATGACACATTCATCATTTCTGTGTAAGGCCTCATCAGAAGTATCTTTAGTGTCATATTTCTACCAACAGTCTCTTCAAAGCAACATAGGCTTTTTCTATCAAGCTCCTCACTGTTCTTCCAGAATCTTCCCCTTATCCATTTAAAAAGCCATTTCAACTGTTTGGTATTTGCAAACTCAGCAGCACCCCACTCTCAGTACCAAATCCTTGCCTGAGTTTTCTAATGCTGCTGTTATGCAAAATACCAGAAATGGGTTGCCTTTTATAAAGGGGATTTATTAGGTTACAAAGTTACAGTCCTAAGGCCAGAGAAGTATCCAGACTAAGGCACCAACAAGATGATACTTTCACTGAAGAATGGCTCATGGTGTCTGGAACACCTCTGTCAGCTGGGAAGGCTCATGGCTGGCATCTGCTGGTCCTTGCTCTCAGATTGTGTTTCAAAATGGCTTTCTCCAAAATGTCTCTGGGCTCCTCTCTCTGAGCTCCTGTGTGTCCTTGCTTCTTTCTCCCAGGGCATTTCTCTCTAAGCATCTGTAGGTCCTCTCTTAGCTTCTCCAGGCCAAAATCTGGGCTTCATCTCTTACCTTAGCATCTCCAAATGTCCCTCTGTCCACATCTCCAAGCATCTCCAAGAGTTGGCACACATCAGCATTGGCTCTGGAGCTCTCTTAGGTGGTCCAGTGAGCTAATCAAGACCCACCCTGAATGGGCAGAGTCCACACTTCAATGGAAATAATTCAGTCAGAGATTCCACCCTAATCAACAGACTAATCAGTCTGCCCCCACAAGATTACAAACTATAGCTTTTCTGGGGGGGACATAATATATCCAAACTGGCATACATAAAAGGGGTTGGCTTAAACAATGGGAATTTATTAGATCATGGTTTTGAGGCTAGGAGAAGCCCCAAATCAAGTCATCAGCAAGGCAATGTTTTCTCCCAGAAGACTAGAGTTCTGGGGTCTAGCTGCTGTTGACCCTTGGTTTTCTGCCATATGGCAATGTATGTGATGATGTCTTCTCCTTTCTCCTCTGGGTTCCATTGACTTCCAACTTCTTCCTTTGGCTTTCTCTCTATGAGGCCTTCTCTATAAGGTCTCCATTTATAGGATTAAGATTCATCCTGATTCAGTTGGATCACATCTTAACTGAAGTAACGTCTTCAAAAAGTCTAATTTACAATGGGTTCATACTCACAGGAATGGATTAAAATTAAGAACATGTAATTCTGAAGTGCGTAACTCCAAAACACTACGCACCACAACATATCCAGTCACTGTCTCTTGTGTGTGGTTTAATTTACAATTATGGAAATAAAACCTGTTGACCCATCTGCTCAAATTTGACTTCATAGAGTTGTGGAGAGAATTAAATAAAGTCACCTATGTAAATTACCTAGCACTATATGCCAGTAAGTACCCAATAAGGGCAACTTATTATTTTTTTTATTATTACCAGAGTCTCAAAGGTATTGTGCTGGCCTTGGTAAATATGTAATGAGATGACTTTGGGAAGTCACAGTTCCCAGGGTATGTGAGTGATTGATACCCAAGAAAGTGGGTGGAATTGTTAACCTGAGACATTGGGGACAGAACAGGTTGTCAGCTGCCCACATATAAGATGAAAAGGGACTCAATGAGTGCAGTTTCAGGAAGTATCAGGACAACAACAATGAAAAGTAAAAACTGAATTAGTCTGCGGTCAGGTTAATAGGAAAAAGAAATTAGGGGAGAGATAGCAGAACAAGAGGAGGAATCATTTATTTCCTAGGCAGCATAGTAAACAAAGATGATGGGGCCAAGTTAAGAGAGTGATTACCTAGAGAGGGAGAAATGAGATGAGGAGCTGCCAGTTTCCAGCTTGCAAGGTCATTAGGAGACAGAGCCAGGGACCAACTAGACCAGGAAATGAGTGGGACCCACTTTCCCTTTGGAGAAGTATCAACCTTCTAACTCAACTAATCATGGATGATCCAGACAGTGAAGAACAAAGGGGAAAAAAAAACAGCCCTCGGAAGGTAATAAATCAACTCTGTCCAGAGTGAAGAACCTGAACTGATCAAAACAGCCCTGGTCCAATCACGATTACAGTGTGAGATTTAGTCAGATTATAACTCACTGTCTGTAAAACTTCCTTTTTTCCACATCTGTTACTCTAATTTTCCCCTTAGTTCTCCTAGCCATAGTGGTGGGAGGTGGGGGTGGGAGAGGATTAGTAATCTGTTTGAGGACCAAGAAATTGGATAAGATTTAAATAAAGTCATGGGAGTAAAACCCACTTTGTAAACTTTTAAGGGCTCTATAAAAGTGAAATGCTGTTATTTTTAAGCAAAGCAGTTTCAAATGTTGCTCAGAGAAGGAAGGGTGTTAGGGGCTCCTGGCTGGGTGAGAATGGTGAGCAGTCCTAAAGACAGTGGGAGTCATAGAAACCACAGAGCAACTGGGGTAGAGACCATTACTAATTATTAACTGTGTAGGGTCACCGCCCTGGCTCTGATCCTTGCTTCTGCTATATCTCCCAACAGCTTTGAGAGAGAAGACGAATGGTATTTCCTTCAACCAGTTTGTGAACTGAAGCAGCAGGGAAAAAAGAGATAATGAACATGTTTAAACATTGTATTAAATTAATAAACAAATATCTAGATACAGGTAATTTCTGTTGGCAGGGAAGGATAAGAGTAAACCATAGATAATCATTTATATCAGAAAAAGAAAAACTCCTGAATAGAAGGGGGCCAAAATATATGGGGAAATATTTTAATAGTAGGCTGAAAAAGAGGGCCATCATAGGAATAATTTTTAAGTTGATTTCATAAATGCAGCTGGGAAGGTCTGTAAGTGCTTTTGGGGTTAAATTACCTGAAATGAAAAAACCATAGAAATATATCAGAAAATATTTTTGATGCTATATATGAGATTTGACATGATTTTCACGTGTTCTTTCATTTGGCCAATATTTATTGAGTATTTGTTATGTACAAAGTATAGTCTGCTCTCATGGAACTTATATTCTGATTCTGGTAAGGGAGACAGGCAATGAAAGAATTAATTAATTAATTCTCTGAAGAAAATATAGCTCGGATAGGGGATAGTGATTGACTGTAGTCGTAGAATCTTTGTTCCCCCTGAATTTAACAAAGTGAGAGTCTCCATACATGCATAATAAAGAAAGGAATAGATGCCTGCCCTCACCCAAGTTCAAGTCCTCACTACCTTATGCCTAGTTTATTGTTAATGGCTGCGTGATGCACACCACTGCCTGCCTTAAAACACTATATCCACACATGGAAAGGTAAATATGGAATAGCGTAAACAGAAAAGAAGAGACTACAAATTAGCACATAATTAAACCGTGTAAAAATGTATGTATGTATGAAATAGGGCAGTGGAAAGGACAGTGGGGATTAATTAATTCTTTCATTGCCTGTCTCCCTCACCAGAATCAGAATATAAGTTCCACGAGGGCAGTCACTTTTCTATTCCAAAACATTCAGTGACTTCTATCGCTTTTATTTTTTGGTAAGGTTTAAAGAAAATAGTATACCTATCAATCATTGAATCTTAATGATTGATTAATATTATTCCTCTCTTTTTTTTTTTAAAAAAAGGCTACTGCCTCACTGAAGATATGTAATGACCTTTTGATATTAGGAGTAGTGACCTAAGCAGTTTTATGGGAAAGCAGATGGTAATAACAAGTAAACTATGGTTATTTATATCATGCAAAATCTTTGAACCATGGAATCACAATCTAGCATGGAGAATGGCTTTGGAATCAGTCTAGTGCTATGCCCTCACTTTACAGATGAGGAAACTGAAGGCAAGCAGATAAATTGAATGCAGAAGACCTAGAACACAGGTCTTCTGATCCCACTGTCCTTTCCATTGCCCTATTTCATACATACATACATTTTTACATAGTTTAATTATGTGCTAATTTGTAGTTTCTTCTTTTTTGTTTACACTATTCCATACACATCTTTCCATGTGTGGATATAAGACACATCCTTATTGCTTTGGTGACCACATAGCATACTATCATATCAGTATAGGCTCCTGTCCTTCATGAATCATCATCTTGAGTTGCACAAAGAAAGAACACCAAGACAATAGTAATATTTTATGTTAATTATCTTTAATAATGAAAGAATAAAAATATCTGCAGCTGCTTTGTAAAATCTGTAAAAGGAAGTCATACATTCTTAATTTGCTTTATTCATATTTTCTTTCTAAAGTGGATCTGAGCATTTGTATGTTTTCTAAGTGTTAGTCTTAAGTTTTTGTTTTTAAGTATATAAAAAGAATCAAGGCATAAATAGATACAAAACTTGAAATGATTTCGCATTGAACACTGTCAACCCCATTTACAATAATTCAAAATACTTACATTTTTAGATTTCTGATTATACTTTGTAATTCATGTCTTTGATCATGGCTATTCTGTATTCACATAGACAAAAAAATGTCTATGGCAAGTATTATCTCTCTCTCCCTTCTATCTGGAATACAGAGGTAAAGAGCCTTACAAAGGTAAATACTTTCAACATTCACTTTATATGTCTCAAGATTTATGGCATTTTATTTTCCAAAGTCTTTGGAAAAATTAAGCCTAGAATGACAATCTAGTGATCATTTGTGATGTTACTGTGCTTCATTTTTCTTGGATTGGCCTATTAAAAGGACTGCCTTGCATCCAGAGCAAACAGATGTTTAAAGGCCAACACACTTGTAAATTGAGCTTTTTATCATTGTCAGTTATTTTTGCAGTTCCTTCTTTTCAACAACTGAAAATCAGTAATCATGGATGCTGTGTGGAAGTAGGAGTAGACGAGAACTGAAGACCAAAAGGTGAACTTCTCATGGGTAGCACTGCTTACCCAAACTGTTAATAATAACACTCACTGAGCCCTTACGTTGTGCCAGTCATTGTGCTAAGCACTGTAACTACATTGTGTCATACAATACTCATAGCAACTTGGTGTTATTTCCCCTATTTTACATATTAGTAAACAGAGGTTTGGAGAAATTAGGTAACTTGCTCAAGGTCACACAGCTAGCAAAGTCAGGATAGAAATCCTTGTCGAAATCCAGAGCTCATGCTTTGCATATACCACATTTCCTCTAGTTTAGCAACTCTTTGAGGGAAACAGTCTTTTAGAGGGGACCTCAAAGGCTAGATCATAAAAGACATTGCAATTTCTGCCTTGGCCTCTCAGATTCCTTGCTCTTCTGGAGCTCTAAAGAAAGACCCATTGAAGAGAAACAGTCCTGCCAAAAGCCAGCACCAACTTGCCAGGCTTGTGAGTGAGCCACCTTGGAAGCAGATCTACTAGCCTTCAGCGGACTGCAGTCCCTGCTGACATTTAAGCTAGAACTCTCTAGCCACAGAAACTATGAAAGGGAATAAATGCTTATTTTTAGAGCCACAACTTTTTGGGATAACTTGATTTGCAGCAGTAAATAATTCATACACATGCTACCATTCAAATGTTGTTTTTCAAAAGGGATATCTGTTCTCTTCCAATTTATTCATTATTTCCCCAAGATACACTTCCATCTTCCTTTCTTGTCACCAGTTCTTTTCAAAATAAGTCCTCCATCTTTTGTTAACTCCTCTGCTAATGCTGGTTTTTAGGGCAATTTATTGAAACATTTTATTTCCCTGAGGGCCTCCCCCCCCCCCCCAATTTCTGTGAGTTATTGTCTACTGTATTGAAAACATAAACCAAACAACATGGGGCTCCTGAGGCATGGACCAAGGTTCTTCAGCCCTACTGAACCACAGGTAAAGAGAAAGGTTTAAAATGTAATTTTCTTTTCTCCATTTTGCTAATTGTGCTAGGTGATTCTGCATATAAAAGAAAAATAAAGTATATTATTATGACTAAACAGTGTATCTCAACAATTCTAACTTCTCACCTAGTAGGAGGTAACCTTCAGTGACTCCCCAACACCTATCAGATCAAATCCAATACCTTGCCTTATATGATTCAGCCTCTACCTTCTTTTCACTGTATTTTCTATTGATTATTTCCTTCATATACTCACTGCTTCAGCCAGACTGAACTATGGATGTTTCTAATTCATGCTTTTTGCATCCTAGCTATAGGTGAATATAAAAACAAAGCAAGGCAAACAAAACAAAACAAACTGAAATAAAAATAGGTCTGTGATTAAAATAGAAATAGCCTGGAAAATGCTGCATGTTATTTCTCCTTCTGGGATATCTGCAATGCACATTAGCATATTAGAAGCTTTGAGAAGTCCTGCAGTCCTGCATAAACCTGTCTGTGTTCAGCTCACCAAGACTTAATTGACCATTATATTAGTCAGGATCCAGAAAAGAAAATAGCATCTATGGCAGGTAGTTGAGTTAGAGGATTTAATATGAAAAACTAGTTACAAAGGTTTTGGAAGAACTGAGAGGGCAAGTAGGGGGATGGTGAGACAACCATAGATAAGCAACATTAGGGAGATGCTAGCTCTAGAGCTGGAGGAATAAAGGAAGGTAGTGGTGGTGTTACCCAGCTGTGGTAACCAACTTTCAAGATGGCAAATTCTCCAGGCCCAGTACTGCCTTGAGATAACTGCAACCCTGGCTGACATCTTGACTGCAACCTCATGAGAAACTGAGCCACGACTGCCTACCTTAGGAAGGTCCTGAATTCCTGACACTCAGAAACTATAAGACAGTAAATATTTGTTGTTTAAAGCTGCTAAATTGCCAAATATGTTATACAGAAATAAATAGTTAATACAGATTTTGGTATCTGGAAGTGGGGTGCTACCATACAAAATACCAAAATGGGAAAGTGACTTTGGAACTAAGCAGTGGACTTGGAGGAGAGTGTTGGTGAAAGTCTAAAGTACCTTGAAGAATCTGTTAATAGAAGCATTAAGGTCTTTTCTAAAGATGCAGGTGTAGGCTTGCAAGAAAATGAGGTAATGTTATTGGAAACTGGAGGAAAGGGGATCCTTATTATGTAATAGCAGAAAATTCAACAACTCTGTTGCCTTCGGTAACGTTGAAAGCAGAAAATGTGTCTAATGTACTGGGTGATCTATCTAAGGAGATTTCCAAGCAAAGTGTTGAAGATTTCTCCTTGCCGCTTATAGTAAAATGTGAGAAAGAAATAGCTTCCAAGCAAAAATAAAATCCAGGACACTGCCAGTAAAACATGGTCCAAAGATGAAGTGAAATCCTTTTTAAGAAGAACTAAGATAGTGGCTACTCAGTCAAAAGTTCCTCTAAAGAGATTAAAGGTGTGTCTTACATATTTTCTCAATAAAATGATAGGGCACCTAGGAAGGTTAAAAGTATTATCCCTCAGCCATCTCAGCAGAAGCCCCAGGTAGAAAAGAGATTTCTGGGTGGGGTTTTGTTTAATAGAGTAGAACCCAATGAGATTCACAGAAGACCCACAATTTTTTTTTAACTTTTATTTTGAAATAATTTCAAACACAGGATAGTGGCAAAAATAATTCTAACACCATGCAGAGAATTCCAATACACCCCTCCATACCCAGATCTACCAACTTTTAAAGTTTTATCACATATGCTGCATTATTCTATCTATCCATCTTTCTATCTTTCTATTTATCTGTTTTTTAAACATTTGAGAGTAGGTTGTATACATCGCTCCTTGAACACTTAATACTCCTTTTCCTAAGAACAAGGATATTTACTTAGGTAACCACCTTAAGTATAGTTATCAAGTTTAAGAAAATTAACATCAATATGAAGCTTACAGTCTGTATTCCATTTTTTCATATATCCCAATAACATCCTTTGAATCCACAAAGCTTTTAAAAAATATATGCAAAAATATTGCCACCTTGGACCGAAAGAGATAGAGATAGCATAAAATGAAAAGACGCCTTCGGATCTTCCAAGTTTTACTGGCAAGAAGTAGGCTGCGAAAACTACTAGGCTGCAATATGGGCTATCTTTCAAGAAAAAGGATGGATGACTCAGAGGGGGGAACCAAGACCTTACAGGAAGAAGCTGAGAACCATGGAGAATTATTCCCAGGCCTTGAGACATCATCAAGGAACTTTTAACATTTGCTCAGCTGGAATTAGGAATTACAATGGACCAGTGACTCTTTTATGCCTGCCATTTTCCCTCTTTTTGAATAGGAATGCCTTTAGCAGTTATGCTATGCCTGGCTCACAATTTTATATTGTGAGACGGGGCAGATAAGTTGTCTCTTTAGTTTCATGGGTTGAGAGGAACTGTCCTCTAGGAGCTGTACTTAACGAACTACACCCAAGGAGACTCAACTACATCAGGACCTGATTTCGATGAGAATTTGGACTTCAAATTGATACTGTAATGAGATGAGAATTTTGGGGACTTTGGGAGAAGGTGAGTGTATTTTGCATGCAATAGGGGCATGAATCATTGGAGACTAGAGGTAGGACTATGGTAGCCAGCCTCTACAATGGCCTTCAATTATCCTTGCTTACTGGTATTCACACCCCTCTGTAGTCCCCCTCCCACAGTACATCACAGTTGGTCTGTGTGACTAATAGCACATGGCAGAAGTGATGGTATGTCATGTCTGGCATTAGACTGTAAAAAAAGTCTGCGGCTTTCGTCTAGGTGTCTTTCTCCATATGCATCTCTTGGGTCACTCCCGGAGAGCAACCTGCCATGTTGTGTACAGTCCTAAGGAGAGGCCTACCTGGTGGAAAACTAAAACCTCTGGTCAGTGCCAACCAAAAACTATGTCCAGCCAGCAACCATGTGAGTGAGCTTGGAAGTGAATTCTTCAGCTCTACTCAAGCCTTGAGATGACTGCAGCCCTGACCAACATCTTGATTGCAACTTCATCACAGACCCTGAGCCAGAAGCACCCAGCTAAGTCACCCTCAGATTACTAAACCTCAGAGACTGTGTGAGATAATAAAATGTTTGTTGCTTTAACCTGCTAAGTTTTGAGGTAACTATTGTGCAGCAGCAGATAATGAACACATGAGACCAGGTGCCAGTACTGCCTAGCAGAAGTGGGAGCCGTGAAGGGAGGGGCTGTCTATTTGCGGCTGGAGTCACAAAGGAGATGCGGCCACTGCTGGGGACACCTCCCGAAGCACAGAGAAGGCGGGGGGGGGGGGGGGGAGACCTACCTTTCCCATATCCCCTTGTTCTGGTTTGCTAATGCTGCCATTATACAAAATACCAGAAATGGATTGGATTTTATAAAGGGGGTTTATTTGGTTACAAATTTACAGTCCTAAGGCCATAAAAGTGTCCAAACTAAGGCATCAACAAGAGGATACCTTCTCTGAAGAATGGTCAATGGTGACCAGAACGCCTCTATCAGCTGGGAGGCCCATGGCTGGAGTCTGCTGGTCCTTTGCTCCTGGGTTATGTTTCAAAATGGCTTTCTCCAAAATGTCTTTGGGCTTTTGACCCAGCTCTGTGTATCATTGCTTCTTTCATCCAGGACATTCTCTCTAAACATCTGGAGGTCCTCTCTTAGTTTCTCCAGGGCAAACTCTGGGCTTCATCATTTAGCATCTCCAAATGTCCTTCTGTCTGCATCTCCAAGCATCTCTAAGCATTAGCAAGCATCTGGGTCTGTGTTGGCTCTTAGCTTCTCTCTTAAATACTCCAGTGAACTAATCAAGACCCAATCTGAATATGTGGGGTCACACCTCCATGGAAATAATCTAATCAGAGGTTCCACCCTAATCAACAGTCTAATCAGTCTGCCCCCACAAAATTGCATTAAAGAATATGACTTTTTAGGGGACATAATATATTCAAACCGGCACACTCCACCCCCTGGCTCCCAAAAAGACATGCTATTTCCAAATGCAAAAATACATTTATTCTACCACAATATGGTAAGTACAAAGTCTTAACATTCTTCTCTGGCTGTGGACCTGTGAAACTCAAACGAGTTATCTGCTGTCAATATACAAAGGAGGGACAGTCATAGGATAAATGTTCCCATTGCCATAGAGTGAAAGTGAAAGGAAAGCAGATGTCAAAGTTCTGAACCAGTTCCTAAAACCCGCAGGGTAAACCTCATTAGATTTCAAAGTCTGAGAGTCATTTATTGAATGACGTTTTATCCTCCGGGCTTGAGAGAGCAGGAGTCCAACCCTTTCCAAGGGACTTTGTGGCAGACCTTTTCTCTCCAAACGCTGGGGTGAGTCTTCCAACATATCCATGTACTCGGGAGACCACCTTCTTTTTGGCCCCACCCTCCTCAAACATCGGGGCGGCACCTGGACTCTATTCCATCTCTGGGGCAGATGCTCAACCACCTCAGAACAGTGGGGTGGTAGCCTGGCTATCCCCTATCCCTGGGGAATGTGCTCCACCCTCTCTGAGGCCTGGGACAGCAACACTGTTCCTGAGCATCGAGGCATGAGACCCACTCTCCACCCCTGGGGCAGACTCACCCTTTCCACATGCATGGGTTGCTCTGCTCTCCTTGCCTAAGATTTCTTGCTTCAGACCTTGGCTTCCATGGTTCTGCCTTCTCTGAAGAATTTTGTCCTTCAATCATCCATTTTCTGTCCCTTTTAGTCCAGACTGGCAGTGGGTCTGTTTATACAGGTCTCCCCCAAAATTTGTTGGCTTGGCATGCAGCATACAGGGGTCAAAACCATCAGACAATAGGACTCACCACAAATCCTTTCTGGATAACTCCATCTCCAATCCTGGCTTGTACTGAAATGATGGTCAGTTTCTATGTTTGGTTAAATCTTTTTGTGGGGCCTCTGGGGTCTCAAGTTCTGGAAGCCTAGAATCTTCCAGACCATCAGTTTCTGGTTCTTTGTACCCAAGAGTTCAGTTCTATGTTTATCTCTTTTCTCTTGAATTTCACTGTAAGCTGCAAAAAGCCAGTCTGCATTAGCCACATTCAGTTTGGAAATCATTTCAGCTAAGCATCCCAACTCATTGCTTTCAAATTCTTCCTCCCATCTGAAACCAGGACTCAATTTTGCCAAATTCTCTGCCACTTGAAAACAAGGATTGTCTTTATTCCTACTGGCAATGACAAATTCATCATTTCTGTGTAAAGTCTCATCAGAAGTATCTTTAGAGTCCATATTTTGATCAATAGTCTCTTCGAAGCAGTCTAGGTGTTTTCTATCGAGCTGCTTACAGTTCTTCCAGAAACTTCCCTGTAACCATTCAAAAAGGTGTACCAACATGTTTGGTATTTGCAAACTCAGCAGCACCCCACTTCTCTGATGCCAAAATCTGTTCCAGTTTGCTAATGGTGCTGTTATGCAAAATGCCAGTAATGGATTTGCTTTTATAAAGGGGGTTTATTTGGTTACAAATTTACAGTCCTAAAGGCCATAAAAGTGTCCAAAAGAAGGCATCAGTAAGAGGATACCTTCTCTGAACAATGGTCAGTGGTGACCAGAATGCCTCTGTCAGCTGGGAAGGCCCATGGCTGGCATCTGCTGGTCCTTTGCTCCTGATTATGTTTCAAAATGGCTTTCTCCAAAATGTCTCTGGGCCTTTGTCCCAGCTCTTGTATGTCATTGCTTCTTTTGCCCAGGACATGCTCTCTAAACATCCGGGGGTCTTCTCTTAGTTTCTCCAGGGCAAACTCAGGGCTTCATCTCTTAGCTTAGCATCTCCAAACATCATTCCATCAACATCTTCAAGCTCCTCTAAGCATTAGCAAGCATCTGGGTCTGTGTCAGCTCTTAGCTTCTCTCTTAAATACTCCAGTGAACTAATCAAGACCCAACTTGAATATGTGGGGTCACACCTCCATGGAAATAATCTAATCAGAGGTTCCACCCTAATAAACAGACTAATCAGTCTGCCCCCACAAGATTGCATTAAAGAATATGACTTTTTAGGGGATATAATATATCCAAACCAGCATATCCACTAATTAATATCCACTTCAAATGTAAAGTTTGTCTTCACTAACCTCTTATTCCTGGTTACCTGGAAGTTACCCTCTCTTCTTTCAATCCCACAGTATTTGACCTATACCCATTTTAGGCATTTTCAAACACGACTTACAGTTATGAGAGTTAATAAGCTTCTTGAGGGTCAGCTCTATTTCTGATGCACTATTGCATATAGCCCCATCATCACAGCTGCTAGCATAGAGCCTTGCACATAATAGTTATCAATAGGTGTTACATGAATGAATGAATGAATGAATGAATGGATATCAAAACCAGTGGTAGAAATATAAAAACTCTGGTAACTTTGTCTGTATTGCTATTAAATCCCCTATACACTCTTGGTAGAACCAAGGGATTCTAAAGTAATCTTCCCAGTTTCTCAGCTAGTCACATCTTTTGAACTCATTTAAACGTTTTCTTGGGGGAAGATAATAAAATTGCAAACCAATTTGCAAACCAGGATTTACCCTGTGAGACCAGAGTCCTTCCTGGAACTTTTTAGCGGGAGGAGTAGCAGAGGAACTGCCCTTGTCTCCTCTCAAAGCCTTGGCCACTCAGAAAAAATAATCTGCGTGATAAGAAAAGAAAACTCAGCATTCTGCAAATGTGCTTTCCTCTACTCCCCCACCTTCCTTGATGATGTCTTGAAAGGGGGAATAAATGCAAAGCAGAAAGGATGTTTTTAGACAAGCTCTTCTTAATTAGTTCAGGCCTCTTCACTTTCTGCCTGGATTACCACAAAGCCTCCCTGCATCTTATTTCTAAAAACAAATCTTAGCTTGTCACTCTCATGTTTAGAATCTTTCAGTGGCCACTCATTTTCTTCTGGGTAAAATCTAAACTCTTCGTGATTCAGCCCTGGGGTTACTTTTCTAGCCAAATCCTTTTCCACTAATCCCAAGCTTTCCAGTCGTCCCCCTCTTCCATCTGCCCCTCTCCTTCCCCAGCCCTCTCAACTTTCTCTTAGCTCAATCCAACTCATCCTTCAAGATTTAGCTTCAAGTGCCTCTCCAGGAAGTTTCTCTTGAGCCCCTCATGATAGATTAGGCCCCTTTAGACACCCCTTAGCATACCTTACAGATGCCTTTGGCCTCAGACAAGTTGCTCTTGAAGCCTTAATGTTCCAATCTAGAAATTTGGAATAATGAGGTATTTACCTCAGAAACTTATGACAAGGATAATAAATAATTAATACAAAATAGCACAATGCCTGGCATCTATTAAGTATCACATATTAGGTGTTAAATCATAGCAATTTCCAATCCAATCCCTTCAGTATGTTTGAGAAAACCAAGATCCAGCGAGTTCAAAAGACTGGCTCCAACAGAGTAAAGATGAAGGGAGGGGAGTGTCTAATTTGCTTAGGAAGGTCTACAAACTGAGGAAATTAGGGGGAATTGACTTCAAATTTAATATTAAAATTAAACATTTACTGAGAAATAAAACTCAAAGTTGAGAATGGATATTATACTACCAGGAAAAGTGGAAAGTTGGGGCAACTTCCAAGACAAATCAGGATATTTGACACAGAATTGAAATGTTTCCTTAAGTGTCTAAATTTGTTGGTTTTCTTTGTTTAGGTCTGCTTATTTCTGTGTTCAACAAAGTAGTGTCTGTGCAGTCACTAAGTAAAATGTTTTGTAACTCCTCAGTCTTTTTTCCATTGAATTAAGTACATTACACCATTAAAATGACCTTAAGAAAATCAATATTGTCTCCTGGCTCAAGACCACTCATTCCATAGTTTAATTGGTCTTTAACTTTCAGCTTTTGACTTTAGACTTTCACTATCCAATGCAGTAGCCACTAGTCACAGGTAGCTATTGGACATTTAAAATGTGGCTAGGCTGAATTGAAATGTGCTGAAAGTGCGAAATACACATGCATTTTGAAGGTTTGGTACCTCCCCCCCCCAATAAAAGAAGAATGCAAACTATCTTGTTAATAATTTTTTAATATTGATCTATATGAAATGATGATATTACCAATATATTGGGTTAAATAAAAGATATAATTAAAATTAATTTCACCTATTTCTTTTTACCTTCTTATTGTGTCTGTTGACAAACTTAAAATTACTCTTGTAGCTCTTAACATCTTTCTCTTGGATGGCACTGCTCTAGACTCTGCGATTTTTCAGAATCAGGTGGGGAGCACTAGCTCTAATGTCAGACATTGCCCTTTGCCTGGACTTTCTCAGGTCTCAAGTGATGCAACTTTGTCACCCTTCTTGCAGGTGTGCAAGACCCGGCTTCCACTATCCAATTCAGAAAGGAATCACTTAAAGGCTGAAGGAGTTAAAGAAGAGTTTTAAATGTAGATCACTGAGCAAATGCACATTTCAAAGAGAAGGCAAAGATCACCCAAATTTACCTCTAAAATTCACCTTAAAATTTCTGATTATTTTCCCTATTTTATTTGGATTATCTCTTTTAGTCCTCACAACTCTAACATTTAGATGGTATTATTACATCCACGTTTGTCAGATGGATAAATTGAAGTGAGAGAGTTAACAGGCGTGGCATGGAATTTTGACCCCAGGTGGTCCAAATGTCAAAGTGTCATCTCTAGCAAGATTATTAGCTACTTGTATATCCTGTGCCTTGTTCATAAATGACCTGACACATACTAGATTGTCATTCATTTGCAAATTTACAAATGGCAAGCACCTACTGTGTACTAGGAACCTTCTTAGGCACTAAAGATGCAGCAGTAAACAAAACAAAGTCCTGTATCTCACGGAGACTGCACTATAGTGGGCACTTCAGATACACTAGCTCGCTTATTCCTCACAAAACCCACATGAGGTAATGATGACAGCAGTAATAGCTAACTCTTAACAATGCTTATCTGTGTCCAGGACTGCCTATATTCTTTACACGTATTTACTCATTTAATCATCACAGCAATCCTATGAGCTAGAGGCGATGTTTCCCCCATTTGACAGACAAGAAAAGTGAGACACAAAGAGGTTAGCGACTTGCTCAAGGTTCCAACGCAGTGTAGCTCTAATTTCCAAGCCAGTAACCACAAAGCTGTATTGTTTCGTTAACATCGCACAATTTCTAAGTGGCTGAGTTCTGTCTCCAACCAAATCGTCCTGACTCCCAACCCCAGGAGTTTCCGCTGCACCTCAGCGGCCTCCTGGAATAAATGAGAATTCCTTGGAATTTTTGCAACACTTTCTCTTCCAAAGAATTCAAACTGATTTCCACGTAATTCGTATAGATTTGTGATGTGGACCCTCCTGTACTGTAAATTCCCCTGCAATGAGAAAGAGAGGGCCAGGGGCCCGGATCATTTTACACTGGCCGGGGCACCCAGCAGATGGCGCTATCTTAGTAGCCACCAGCTGGCCGCCCTGTCCCTCAGGCTCAACGCCTCCGCCGAAAGCGTCCCGGCCCTCCCTTACTCCCTTCTCTCTCCCCCTCCCCACGGAGCCCGGGCCCACGTGACCTCAGGACGGCCAATGGGCGAGCAGAGAGGGCGAGCTGGTCCCTGTGGCCGCCATTAAAGCGAAGGGAAAACCCGTGAATTCGGATTAAAGGGGGAAAAACATCGCCCGCTGGGCCCACAAAATGGGGGAGACTACGGCGTCCAGGCAATGAGGCCGCAGGAGAGCAGCAGCTAGGCCGGCTTGGCCCAGGGACGACACGAAGACACAGCCAGAGAATGGTCTGAGCTCGCGGACGCCGCCACCACCTCCGCCACTGAGGAGACTGGGCTTAAGGACATTGCTGCTGCCGGGCCGGGGGCCTGGGCTTCTCTCCCTGTTCTTGCCCTCCCTACCCCTTTGCAGCCGCCTCCCCGTCAGGGAGAAACCTCCGGGGATCGGGCTCTGCGGTCTTGGACTTGATTTTAATTATTTATTGTGTAATTTATTATTTTTCTTGTGGAAGAGGCACATCCCCTCTGTCCCCCAGAGAGGGGCGAACGTCCGCGGACTCCGCGGCGGCCTCAGTCCCGCTCGCGGGGCGAGTACACCGCGGCCCTCCCGCCTCCGGCCCTCGGCCCTGGGCGGCTGGGTGCCGGCCGGGCGGCGGGGGCTGCTCGTGGCGGCGGGGGGGTAGGTGGGAGGGCGGGCGGCCCCGCGGCCTTCTCTTCCACCGCCCCCCCAACCACCACCCCCCCCCGCCCTCCCCGGTGTCTGTGTTTCTCTCCCTGGTCGGAGGCGGCGGTAATGGCGGATGGTGGGTTGTGGCGCCGGCGGCGGCTGCTGTGAGGGACGATGAGTTCCTCCTTCGTGCCGAACGGGGCCAGCCTGGAAGATTGTCACTGTAACCTCTTCTGCCTGGTGAGTGCCGGGGCCGCGGGCGGGGGCCGCGGCGAGCGGGTTGATGGGGGAGGGGCCGCGAGGTGCGCCCTTGGGCCATGGGGGAGGGGGTCCGGGTCTGATCCAGATGCCCGAGTCCCCGACGTAGGCCCAGCCGGAGCCGGCGCCGCGGCGAAGCCCCGCACCCAACCCGCGGAGACGGCGTTCGCTCAGGCACTGTCCTGGGCTGTGTTTTTGGAGTGTCGGTTTTTATTTTTGCCTTTTTTCTGACTCTTGTTTTCTGCACCATAGTCTTGTTTTCAACTTGAGCTCCTTATCTGCCAGGACGCTGACATTTTCCTGTTTTTTTTGTTTGTTTTTGCTAAACTGTTGCTTTTTTTCCGTATTAACCATGTGTCCCTTCTTCACAGTTTTCATTATTGCCCCTTCTCTCACTCCCTTTATTCCTCACCTGGTAATTCGGTTTCCCCTAATAAAGAGGACCACCAGAACTTAGGCATTAAAAACTCCTCTTCGTTTTACATTTTTTTTTTTTTTTTTAATGAGTCACACTATCAGAGGGTAATCATCTTTCGGTGACTTCAGATCTTTGTGTAAAAACCAGTAGATGCTATTTCATATGTTTTCTTTTTGAACTTTGAAAACAGTTTGTCATTTTGATAATTTCTAGCCATCTTGCTTTTATTAGAACATTGTGTGAGAGTGAAGGGGACTAACGGAGGAGGTGCTATGGTTTTGGACTAAATGTTTCTATATTTGTCTTTTGCTTGCGTTTTTAGAATATTTTGAGCAGGCTGCTGCTTGTTTTATTGGAAAGAAAAGTTTGGGGAAGCTGGACGTACAGATGACAGTTGTGTAGGTTGATCCATGTCTGGGAACATCCAACAGTTAATACTTTCAAAAGTACAAACTGTTGCAAATATCTCGTGCAGAATTGGACAGTAGCTTAGTTTCCTCAGTGACTTAAAGTTTGAGTGACTGTCTTTTTTCATTTTTTCCTGTGCTTTGAGAAATATTAAGTGTATATGATAGGTAAGTGAATTGAGTGGGTGGAGTACAACTAGTTGGCAAGTGCAGATTGCCAGTCATGTATCAGCAGTTTCATTTTTGGCATCTTACGCTTTGCACCTTTAATTGAAATGGAACAATTATTGGATTCTCTCTGGATAAACGGAGCTCTTTAATGCCTTTTCCAACTGCAGCATAAGTTGATTTTGTAGTACAGTGTCCATTAATCAGCATCTCTTAAGATGTAAGAAGGCATACATGCTGGGTTTTAAATTTCTATCCTCTCCAACTCCGTCTATTTTTCGTACTTTTAGGATCAGGTTCTTTGAAGATAGACTAGCACAGATCTGACAGTTCTTTGTGAGCAGCTCCTTGACTTTTCCTAAAGGGGTGTGGGAACAATTAACAAGAATTTTTTCAGGAAATGTTCATGTGTCTTTTCATTAGAGTCAGACGACTTCTGTAAACATGGAATGAGCTTTTAAGAGGTAATTTTCAGTTAGAAGTTTGACACTAAAGGAAAAAATGTGATTGTTTAGTATAGACTTAGGACAAAGAGGAAATGTTTACTCTGGAGCAGTGTTAAAGTACATGTTTATATTTATTATTGTTTGTTTCTTTTATTTCTACTTGTGACAATAATGATAACATTGACTTGCTATTCAGTGACATGTCAGTTATTTTTTAACTGGTGTTATTCTTTTCCTTAAATACTTGGCTGTTAAATTATCAGAATTATAAAGTCTCTCTTTTTTTTGTACTTTTAAGCCACTTTTCTATATCTTAAGCATATATTGGAAAATTACTATATCTTAATGCAATTAAGGGATTTTCATAGTGAATACTTCTGACTTGGAGTGAATGTACAATAATAAAAAAATCATGTTTTCTTTCCTTCAGGCTGACTTGACGGGAATTAAATGGAAAAGATATGTATGGCAAGGTCCAACTTCTGCCCCTATTCTGTTTCCGGTGACAGAGGAAGACCCCATTTTGAGCAGTTTTAGTCGCTGCCTTAAGGCAGATGTACTTGGTGTTTGGCGACGAGATCAAAGACCTGGAAGAAGAGAATTGTGGATATTTTGGTGGGGTGAAGACCCCAATTTTGCTGATCTTATTCACCATGACTTATCAGGTGAAAGCTATTTCTAACTAATGATGTAACAATGTTGTGTAATTTTCCTGAAATATCATTTGTATTACAAATTAAGATCAACATTTAAAAATTTTTTTATTTCTTTTTGTTTGTGAGTGGAACACTAAGTATGAAGCCAGATAAAAGTTCAGCTTCATGTTTTATTTCACTGTGATTATTTTATGTTACCTAAGTTATCCATGTGTATTATGGCAGGTTTTTTAGGCCTTGAATGACTTTCTCCTTCTACCACCCAGCTTCCTTCTGAATTTCTCATAGGCAGTTAGGGCCCAAGGAAAAAGGCTCATTGCATTAACCTAAGAAAAATGAAATAGTGGAGCATAAAGTTCCTAACAAAGTTGCATAATACTTTTGAAGTCAAGTGTAACTCACCTTTGAGTCAATTCTGCCATTGCTGTGTTCTGCATGACTATGTAGACAATTGTAGGAGTATCTAGATATGTTGTGTTGTAACTTTCTCATGTTTTTCAAGGCATATAGTTATTTTGTTACTATTATTTTATTAACATATGAAAGTATATGTTAATGTTGTTGTTCTTGGTAAGTGATTCTTTTGAGATATTGTTCCATCAAGGGCTATCATTAATATAATGAGACAGATGCCACCTTGTTTAGCTTTTATAGGACTTAGGGTCATAATCTAAAAGTTTATACAGAAATAATTTAATGTGAGCAAATCTTTGTGATTACTTCCTTCTTATTCTCTTGACTTCTAGGGCAAAGTGCTAACTTTTAGAACGAGAAACTATAGCTCTTCATCTGATTTTTGAAGCTTATATTTATTTTAGACTGTCAGTGTTAACCAAATCTTTGCTGATAGGAATGTAAATGATTGGTTGTGTGCTACAGGGTATCGAGGCTTTAGCAAGATAGTTTAATAATGCTTCTTGACGGTTAAATTTAGGATTTTTAGATAGCTTAAAAAAAGCAACTCATGCTTGAAATTGAGGACTCTGAAGTTTTTGTTGTTGTCCGATTGACTTAATAGGACCTATTTTCTCTATAGATGAAATGTAATCCAGGTGTCCTTATCTGCAACAAGTACTTAGTGAGAGTACTTTATGCAGGAATGTGAGTGTTGTGGCTAATTGTTTGCTTTGATAGTGCTTTTTACCTTCTAATGAACACACTCTTTAATGTTAATCCTTACTTGTTGAGAGTGGCTGCAATTAGGTTATGATAAAGCTTTCCAAATACGATCCCTGCTGGAAAGTCTAGCCCTCTTCTAAATATGTAAAATGGTTTATATGAGTGGTTGTGCATATATATGTATGTGTGTATATATATATGATGTATGTGTATGTCAGGATATAAAGTTCCTTAGCATCAGCAAGATACTTTTTAATTGTCATTGACTTCTTGGGTATTCTTGAGTTATTTTAATCTTTATTGTAAGTGGTCATAAAAACCACCTTACTAAATGTTTAGGGACTGTTTTGATGATGTTGATAAACTATAATGCTGACTTGGGAGGCTTCAATTTTCTTAAAGTTGGCAAAGCATCTAAACAGACCGTTTTTTTAAGGTTCCGTGAAATACTTTGTGCAGAATCAACAATAATTTTATAGTATATTCTACAGTATTTAGTTTTGTATAGTATAGCATTGTATAGTATTTAGTTTTACCATAGCAGGACCCATATTTTAACAGTTAAAAATCGATTAGGGTTAGTTTTGAGCTGTTTTGATACATAGAGTTAAAATACTGTGTGGGTATGTTTTTCCTTCTGGGTTTCATGTTGAGTCAGGTATGTTCTCTATTGAAACGAGGTTACAGTTTTAAAAAAAATTTTCTCTAGTTTAACTTTGGTTTTAGCATGATTTAAAAATTTGTAATAACTTTACTTTATAAAATAGATACCGATTTTGAATGTGAATGAAAGTAATTTTGATGTATTAGCTTTTAATTTGTTGTCAGATTTGCTGAACACTGTTGAATTTGCAAATAACTTAAAAATGTATTACAGTGGAAACAATTGAAATAGTAAACCAAAATACAATTAGGATTAGTATGTAATCATATTTACTATTCCATAGCTTGTCCTGAACAATTTTAGTTTTGTGTAGTCAGTGGTATTTATAGAATGTTTTAGCATTGTTTTTTCTTAACCTGTGATTTACTTTAGAATGTTGTTACTTAAATTGTACATATGTCTTAAAGAATAATAAGGTCTTTTTAGCTGGAGTATATTTGTCTCGCCCTTTTCTTTGCTCTAGGGGCAGGGCACTGTCTGCCTCCCTTTTGGGGTAATTAGTTTGTCTATGTCTCTTTAGTTAACCCCTTTTTCATTTCTTCCCATCTGTGGCACTCTATTTCCTTCTTTTAAGCTCCCCTGAGAAGAGAGCAGCTGGACAGTGGGGGTGGCATCAGCTGCAGGAGGCAATCTTAGGTTCCAAGTGGAGGTGTAGCACCGAGTAAACGGGAACTGTAAAGACCAGGTGGTAGCTAGAAAAGCTGTATTAATTAGCTTTAGCTTGAACCTGCTCTTCATAGGCAGTATCCTGTTTGGTTCAGCACCTACCACATCTTGTTACTGAAATGTCTATGATTATATTATGGTGATAATATTTCCCTTCTGGGTGGAGGGAAGAAAGATAACATTCCTTTTTGAAAAGAGTAGAATTCTCTGTTTTTTTTTAACTGCAATATTCAGTAACAAAAGTACTGAATTACCTTTGTTTCTCCCATTTTTCTCCTTTGTGTCATCCATAATGTGTGTTTTTTAACCTATTAATTTTAGAATAGTTTTAGATTTACGTAAAAGTTGCAAAGAATAGTTCCTGTATAGTCCTCACCCAGTTTCCTTTCTGGTTAACATCTTATGGTAACTCGTTATAACTAATGAACCAATATTGATATATTATTATGATTAACTGAAGTCCATACTTTTATTTGGGTTCCTTTATTTTTTAATTTGATGTAATTTTTCTGTCCCTGATCCCATCCAGGATACTACATTACATTTAGTTGTCATGTCTCTTTGGGCTCTTCTGGACTATGACAGTTTCTTAGATCTTATTTTTGATGACCTTGGCAGTTTTGAACGGTCTGGTCAGATGTCATAATGCAGTTTAAATTTTGGCCTGAAATAAATTAAAAAAAAAAAAAAAAAAAATCTAGCCTCTTCCCTATCACTTAGCACTTGTTTGGGTCACCTTCCTTTTAAGTTCAGCTGATGTGTAGAAATGGAATGTAAACTCATTTGAATGCTGATTGGTAAAGATGACTTACAGCAAACGAAATCTGATTTAATACATTCTTAAATCCTCGGTTGTATTCTAGCAGTATTCACTACTGTTCAGTAGTTTGCAAAGATTGATGATTTTTGGAACAGGATTTTCCCTAACTAATATTATCCTAACCAAAACATTCCAGAAAGATATATTTGTTTAAAAATTCTTTTGAACCCCAAAGCCAAACCTGTATGGTTTTTTTTTTTTTTTTTTTTTTTTTTTAAAAAAAAAACCTCTGACTCTTCCCTCTAAGAGAATGGATAGTTGAATCGATATTGATTTGTTTTGATGGAAACAAAACTTCCTGGTTACCTTTTAAATTTTATTTAAACTTTTATAGCAGACCTCTTTTAGTGGTTGTAGGATAGTTGGTGGTGGGAAAATCTTAACTCGGTCTTTTCTGGTCAGAAGTCTATTGTGCATAGGACTGATTGCTTCTTTTAAGTGTGCTGTTAGTTTGCCTCAAAGCAAGATTGTTTCATTTTCATTAGTGTGTCCTTGAAGGAGAAAAGTTTTCTGTGTATTTTTATTCTCTTCCTAACCTTTGTTCGAATTTTATTACTGTCATAATTGGCTTTTATTCCTTTGCTTTAAAATAAAAATAAAAACTCTCTCTTCCAAGTTTAGCGTCTTAGAAAAATAATGAGTTAGAATATAGTGATACTCTTTGATGAAACTGATACTTTGAGAACTAAACAGACTTACTCAGGGCTAAAAATGTTTGTTTTTTTTCCAAAGAGGTCCATATATGGGATTTTAGCAACGTGTCCAAATACTTTCATTATAACAAAATTTCATCATAATGAGTATTGCTCAAACTAAGTGGGCCATTGGTTAGTTTTAGAACTTAATTCCAGGTGCTATCATTGAAGGATATAATTATAGTGGACTTTGAGCTTAAATGACAGCTTTCAATAAGATTGACAAATAGATAAACACTGGCCAGGCATAGAAATACAGTGCCAGCCCAACTAAAAATTGTTTTGTACCCCAGGAAGAGACATAATTCATTTTTATCTCCTGTTCTATAATTTGCTTGTGGTTCAGATTTTTTTTTTTTTTTTTTGGCTAATCTTCTAGGTGACAACTTCATAGTTTGCCTTGTTTCTTCCACACACTGTCCTTTTTGAGCAAGAATGTATATATTTTTCAAATTTTCAAATCAGAGATAACAGTCAAGATAGTAGGCTGTTTTGAACCAAAGTTTTTCACGTTTTTGCTGTAGATGAGTGATGCAGCCAACTTAAGGTTCTTGGTAATATTTGTTGAATGAATGGGTTATGAATGGGAAATTATTCTAGACAAGCACTGATCTAGAATTTAAACGTTTCTCTTTATTCTTTCAGGAAATGCCATGTTAATTTTTGAGACATTCATTACTTAGCATGTATTACATTTTAATAGTTTGGCAGAATTATTTAGGAAGATTCCTTTTTTTCCAGCTGATCATCTTGGAGATAGTTAAAGACATCAGTTTTGAGAAAAGTGTTGAGTACTGGGTATATTAGTTTGGTTTTTTATTTTTTTCCATTGATAGATTATTATTTTGATGTTCTTTATCAGACTTTGATATAACCACTATATCACTATAATAAGAAAAAAAATATGGCAATTCAAATTCAGCATTTGAACTTTTGTATGGTTTTCTTATAAACACTTTGTAAAAATTTTCAAGTTGCAATGATGATAAAGAATTCTAATTCCAGTAGTAACTCAAAAGTAATAAAAATGCAGAACTGAAACTTTTTTTGTCAGGATACAGATACAAGTGGAGGAAAACATTTATTTAATGCATCAAGGAGTCTTTTTCCATTGGGCTATAGTCAGTGTAAGTTTGAAAGAACTAGGTATAGATTTGCCATGTGTTCCCTTCTTCTGCCCCTTCCTGTTGTAATGCTGGTATTGAGATTCAGGGACTTGAATTAATGTAAAAAGTGCGTATCACTATGTCTTGGGTGTTTCACTTTTCATATCTCTGAATGTAACATGTATAGAAGTACTTCTGTTATGGTTACTAAAATGTCAGGATATTAGAAGCATGGCTCAGTAGGCATCTTGTTTCCAAGTGATTCCCCCACAAAAACAACACACATGTAACCTTTTCATTGACTGTATTAGGATTTATTCTTGTTATTTCCTCGCGAGTAAAAAATGAAATTGCATTACTTTAATGTAGTGGTTGCTTAGTCACTTGCCATATAGGTAAAGATATACTTCTAAGATTGTTGGTAACTGTGTCTTGGTTCTTTGATACTTAGACATAATTAGAACAATTAGAACATTAAAGATTTTGCTAAAGGCTATTTAGATTTAGGACAAATGTAACTTGTGATTCTTAGGAGGTAAGTACTTTTGAGCTAACGGAATAAAAATAGATTATATTAAATTGGAGAAGAATTGGGAGATTCTCCCAACATATTTATTTTGGAATTAAGAACATGTGTATTTTTAGTAATCGTAAGTAAAAGAGGATTCATTTTGTTAATAAAGTGTGAAACCCATAAACACTTTGGCTTTAAATGGAAGTTATGGGTGTCTACAATATAATAAAATGTGAAGAAATTTTCCTACTTAATGATTTAAAAAATTACTTTATTTCAACTCTAAAGTATTGTCATTTATTAAAGCTTACCTTTTTATAAAGACCATAATTAATTGATTTTAATGACCTGGCTATAATTTAGGAAACACTTTAAAGAACAACATAAAATTAACGTTCTTTATAGTGACACAGAGTTTATAGTGAGAAGTCCACTGTCACTAGGTGATATTTATTCTCCACATTTGTTGTATATGTTCTGAACATAAAAACCATTTATTACTCTTGATACATGTCTGCAAATTTATTCAAAGGCATCATAGTTTATTTTTCTCTGTATATAGTGTATACATTTTTAGTGTTGTATTGAAAAATTTTGAGACTTTAAGAATTTCATCACTTCTTTTTACTTAAAAATTGAAAGAAGGCCCATATATATAAAATGTTGATAAAGGTATGCAGTTACAGAAGGCTACTAAATTATGTTTGAATTAAGCCATTTAAAATAGTAAGATAAAAGTTGAAATGCTGAGGTAATGTCTGTCATTCATGGCAGGATTCATTTCATGCTTTGTTATAGATGTGAAATGAATAGAGAATGATTTTTTTTTGTTTTCTGAACTGTGTCCATCCCTATCTCAAAATGACTTGTTTTTTTTTTTGCTGTATTAACTTGGAATGATTTGCTGGCAAAATTATGGATGCATAGTTAGTGAAGCTACCTTTAACTTTATATAAAAACAAAAGTGCCATTAAATTTTAAGTCTTTAAATTTCTCCCCCAAGTAGAGGATCCTATACTTAATAGTAATCATGGGAATAATTTGGTTGAAATGAGCCATCACTTGTTAGGCTCTGTGCCAATGGCTTCCTTTTTAGTCATCAGTTTTATAGTTGTCATGGATTAGAATGCTGATGTACATGAACTATTTTGAGTTTAATTATTAACTGGCTAGTGTTTTTGGCAGATTGAATGATTGGAAAAATTAGGACAAAGCAAGTAGGCCAGCTTAGAAATTGGTATCTTACATATAGTATGTTTTTAATATATCCCAGGTTATACAAATATCCTTTTCACTGTTCCAGAAACTAGGTCAGTATGATTGTAATATACCATTGCCTTTTTATGTGGTGGGGAAAAATTTTTCAGGTAGTTTAATAGAATACATGTCATTTAAGCCTTTTATTCCTTATGGAATAACTTTGAAATTTGATATTTTAATGTCTAGAGATATACTGATGTGATTGTCGTCCAATATTCTGACGTGAAGTAGGGTTTATGAATATAGAGTATAAACTGGCATTTTTTACATGGCTCTGAGTAAATATAGTGCCACTACTTTACTTTTTGTTTCTTTAATTTCTCTTATAGAAGAAGAAGATGGAGTGTGGGAAAATGGACTTTCCTATGAATGTCGTACTCTGCTTTTTAAAGCAGTTCACAATCTGTTGGAGCGGTGTTTAATGAACCGGAACTTTGTACGTATTGGCAAGTGGTTTGTAAAGCCTTATGAAAAAGATGAAAAACCTATAAATAAAAGGTAAGCTGTCTTATTTATTTAAATCTCACTTGGTATTTCATTGGGTTTGTTTACAGACATATTTAGTAGTTTAACTTTGGCAAAGTGGTTATAAATAATATTCAGTTGTCTTTGACCATACCACCCTTTGCTTTACATGTTTTAATAATTTTCTTGCTGTGGGAATAGGTCTTTCTTTCAATTAGTGAACTAAGTTTTGATTTGGGAAGGTAGAGAAAATGTGAGATGAAAGCATAGGCTTAGTGTAGTTTTTTAGTGCTAGTGGAAAAAATCTGCCTGGTACTGCCGGTGGAGGCACAGAAGATTTAAATTAGATACCCTTTTTCCTGTGCAAGTTAAACCTTCGGGTACAGGTCAGTATACTTCTCTTTGATTTAAATAATAAAAGGACCAATCTGTTAGAAGATTCAGACACAGGCAATTGTTGAATTAATGAAGCTTTAACGAGAAGGATGAAACATTGGCCAGTAACATGGAATACAAAAGAGAAAATTGAAGGAAATGTATTAGTTTTTCCTGAAAGATGGGAGAGAATATGAAGTAAACATTTGGTCATGATTGTAATCATTGTTGGGATACCATCTTTCATGTCATCTTCACATGTACCTGAAGAGTTTTCAAACTTCCCTTTTAGTTTTAGTAGACTGAATGAGTAAGTAAGCCTGGATAAAGGTTCTTTCATATTTTTCCCCTTTGTAAATTAGGAGTTATGAGTTTTGGTAGAAACTATTTATTGTTTATATTATGATTATACAAATATTTGTAGCTGAACCATATAGTGTATTAGGATTACATTTCATCTCTTGTTTATCTTTTTGTTTTCCCCCGAGTTAATGATTATATCTTTTTTTCATTTAATTATCTATGTCATAGGTTGGCAAACTATGACCAACAGCCCGGATTTTTGTAAACTTTTATTGTAACACGTCCATGACCATTTGTTTATGGATAGTTTATGGCTGCTTTCACACTGCAGTCAGAATTGAATAGTTGTGACAGAGACAGATGGCTTACAGAGCTTCAACTATTTACTATCTGACTCTACAGAAAAGTTTGCTAACCTTTGATCTATGTACCTATTGGTAATTCACCCCTAGATCAGAAGTATAAATCTTTCCTCCGTGTTAGAGTCCTTCATTCTTCATTTCCAGTTTGGACTCGTTCTGTAGTAGGCCTGTTTCATGGCAGTCATCTTGGTAATTATTTCTGCCTTTCTACCTGTGTTGGATCCCTTATTTCCAATATCACGCATCTCCCTCTTTATTGTCTTTCTTACTGTTTTGGTGGTGCTTGTCCATCAGTGGTTTCCTAAGAGAGAGGGTGCATGGGAAGTAAACTTTTTGAGGTCCTGAATGTCTGAATTATCTCCTTTTCTACTTTATAGTTGATCAGTAGTTTTGGCTGGTTATAGAATCTAGGATTGACAGTAATTTTCTCTGAGACTTCTGGGCGCTGAAATCCTAATTGGAAATTTTGTGTATGGGTACAACTTGGAAAGTTGTAGGCTTCACTAGGGTGATTGATTGGTCAGGGACCTGGCCATTTGTATTGGGTTGTCTATCACCCACCTGTCACTATCTGTGTATCTTATTTTCCCCCTTAGATAGGATAGTCACTTTCCCTAGAGGAATCCTTTAATGTCCTTACCAGAGGGGGTAACCTTAGCTGCCAATGTTTAGGGAGCCTATTGGAGAAAAGGAGTGGCATTTGATAGTATTTAGATTTTCACTTAATTTCTCTATACTAGCTATATTTGGTGTCTCTAAGTCTGTCAGCTAATTCAGAAAGTAAATGTCCAATTTTTTCATTGATCTGGAAGAAGGAGAAGAGCCTGTGTCTACAGAGTGGAGTGGATCCAGGAGTCTGACTTACTTATTTGAACTTTCATTCCTTCTGTTTTCAGTTCTACCTGTATATCTGTCTTTAGAGGTATTTTCAATTTCTGAGCCTTTTTGGGATCCTGTGGTCTGTGATTCAAAGATTGCATCTTGGCTTCTTCCTTCTAGCCTTTATAAGTCAGTTGCTATTTTTGCCTTTGCTTGTGAGCTCCCCAAGTTTTATGGCCATCTTTGTCTGCTGCCATCACTTCTACAATTCTCTGCATACCCCTCCTGCCCTTTACTGTCTGTATAGAGGGAATAGAGATAAATGAATTTATTCAATGTTATGCAAGGTAATGGAAGTATCTTTATTTATCTTTATGAAAGAAACCTAATGGGGCTGTTATTAATTGAAAATACAACTTCTGATGTTGGAGATTTCCATGACTCCAACAGATTCTACTTGTTATTAACCATGCAGTTGAGCACTAGTGGTTTTTCATGGTCTCATCCATTTAGCAGGGGAGCTTAATTCAAATTGTGTTTAATTAGTGGAGTGTAATCAGAGATATGGTATGTCCTTTTGTATTATTTTTGACGCGTAATTGTGGTACAAAACTGACTACTCAGTAAAGAAAATGCTGGTCCTCAAATCTTTTTTTCACAGGAACTTTCCTTCCATTAGAAAAGCAAGTAGGAAAAATCAAGCAACTAAGTCTTAAATCCTTATTTTAGTTATGGTTTGGGACTTCTTTTTCATTGCATTCAGTGGAATGATACAGGGAAGGTTTTTAAAAATTGAATTATAAATTTGAGTTTCCAGCCCTTTATGAAGCAAAAGTATCATATATAGTATTTTTGTTTACAGACCAATTCATTTTTTGTTAAACTGGTATAAACATTCTTAAAAAAACAAAAACAAAGCCACAGTTGTCAAGAAAGAAAATTTGTTCTGTGAAACTGGTTTGGCCTGAACAAAGGAGAAAATATTCCTTAATTTTTTCTTACTCTCCTCCTCCTCTTCCTTCCCCTCTTCCTTTTCTTTTCTTACCTTTTTTAAAATAAAGATTCTCAGTTTTTTAATAATCTGAATTCTCATTTTTTAATAATCTGTAGTTAGTTGTCTGGTTAACAGTTTTCAGGGACTGAAAGAGAGGAAATGGAATTAAATTATTGTGATACAGCTGGGTTAACTGTAAAGAAGCCCTAAACTGTAAGAGTAATTAACCACTGGAACAAACTTAATAAGAGATTTAATAGAATTGCCTACATAGTCTTCTGATACTTGGTTAAAAGTAGAATAACAGTATTTTATCTTGAACAATTTCAACATTTTCCTATACTGCAGGGGGACTGCATTAGCTGACAATCACTGAATATTGCTAATGAAACCACAAGTAAATGGGCTATAGAAAGTACCAGTGACTTACTATGGATTTTAGTCTCTCAGTAAAAGACTTACCAAACTTCTGGTGTTTGAAGCTCACCTGAATAAGGTTATCTTGAGAAAGAACTTTCTAGGTTTGTTTTTGGTTAAACTTTTTGTCATGTTGAATCTATTCCAGCCATTTAGCTGTGTAGGCAGTTAAGTTTATTTAGTACTTTTAGTGGGAGTTTTAAGTGCTTCCAGGAAAGATATACAGGATAGAAAGATATTAGTATGTTGGTTTGAAGCTGTATGTATCCCAGAAAAACATATTCTTAAATCTAGTCCATTCCTGTGGGATGGAGGACCTTTTGATTAGGTGTAGTCCAGCCCAATCAGAATGGGTGTTAATCCTATTACTGGAGTCTGTTAAAAGCAGAATGAAATTCAGACTCAGAGAGCGAGCCATGGAAGCAAGAAGCTGAAATTTGGTGGAATCTGGAAGGCAACAGGAAGGCCACCATGTGCTTTGGCATATGACATAGGAACCAAGGACCAGGGATTGCCAGTCCTAGAACATCAGTGTTCAGGAAGAAAGCATTCCCTTGATGACACCTTGATTTGGAATTTCTTTTAGTCTCAAAACCATGAGTGACTAGATTCCATTGTTTAACCCGACTATTTCGTGGTATTTGAGTGGCCAAAAAAAGCCAGATTTTGGTACCAGGACATTGGGGTGCTTGATAGAAAAGGCCTAGATTGTTTTCAAGAGACTGTAGGTAGAAATATGGAAGGTAACTGTATATCCAATGAGGCCTTAGAAAGAAATGATTATAACTAGAGAAAAGGCAGTCCTTGTTTTAAAGTGGCAGAAAACCTGGAGAAATTGAGTTCTGATATAGGATGGAAGCCAGAACTTGAAAGCCTTGAACTGGATGTTTAGCTGGGAGATTTTGAAGCTAAGTGTGGAAAGTGCAGCCTAGTGTTCCCTTGCAACTTATAGTAAAATGCGAGAGAAAAGGGATAAGCTGAGAACTGAACTCTTGAACACAAAGAAACCAGAAATTGATGGTTTGGAAAATTCTGAGCTCCTAGAAGGCAAATCCCGAGACTGGTGCCCATGTGAGGGTTTAACTGTACAAATTTCCATACAAATCAGGATTGGAGATGCAGTTATCCATGAAGGATCTGTGTAAAGTCCTACTATCTGATGGTGTGAACTCTTGTGACCTATATGCAAAACCAACAAGATTTTTTGTGAGATTTGTATGAATGGAACCACTGCCAGCCTAGACTAAAAGGAACATGGAAGAGACAGATTGAAGGAAGAATGACTTCAAGGGCAGAACGATGGAAGCTGAGTTCTGGACCAAAGATACGTCCTCAGGCCAAGAGAGTGGGCCCACCCATGGGTGTGAAAAGGGCACATCTGCCTGGCACTTGGAGAGGGTGGACCTTCTACCCTGTTGTTCAGAAAGAGTGCTGCCACCCTAGTACTCAGAGATGGTGGGGCCTGTGCCCTGGGGATTGTGGAAAGTTTGGCCATCATCCTGATGCTTGGAGAGGGTGCAGCCTTCACCCCAGTGTTTGGGGAGAGCATGGCTGCTGTCCAAGCACTTAGAAGGGGTGGAGGTACCACTGCATCAGGCCAGAGGACAAAATATCGATTCTTAGATGACTCTCAGACTTTGAAATCTAAGGGAGTATGCCTTCCTTGGTTTTGGAATTGTTTTTTCCTTCCAGTTTCTCCCTTTTAGAATGGAAATGTTTATCCTCTGCCTGTCCTTCCATTGTATATTGGAAATAGATAACTTGTTTTCTGCGTTTCACAGGTCCACAGACGGGGATTGTGCCCTAGGACAGACCACATTGATAACTGATTTTGATGAGATTTTGTACTTAACATTGTTTCTGAAATGACCTAAGGCTTTTGGAATGTTGTGATTGAATGAATGTATTTGACGTGTAGAAAGAACATGACTTTTGGGGGCCCAGAGGGTAGAATGTGGTGGTTTGAAGCTGTATATACCCCAGAAAAACATATTCTTAAATCTAATCCATTCCTGTGGGTGTGAACCCATTGTAAGTAGGACCTTTCAGTGAGGTTATTTCAGTTAAGGTGTGGCCCTGCTCAATCATGATGGGTCTTAATCCTGTTACTGGAGTCCATAATAAGCAGAATGAAATTCAGACAGAGTGAGAGGCGGCCATGGAAGCAAGCTGAAATTCATTGGAAGCCAGAAGAGAACAGAGAGGCTGCCAATGGCGTTGCCATTGACAGAGGAGCTAAGGACCAAGGAATGCTGGCACCTAGCCCCAGAATACCAGTCTTCAGGAAGAAAGCATTGCCTTGATGACATCTTCATTTGGAATTTCTTTTGGCCTCAAAACTGAGCGAATAACCCATTTTATGGTATTTGCTTGAGCAGCCAAAGAAACTAAAACAATTAGTAAGGGATTTTTTTAGACAGCTACCAAATGCCGTCCCATATGTTACGGTATGTATTGAGATAGGAGGTTTGCTGACTAAATGGCAGATGAGGTTGTACAGAAGGGAAATAAGTTAATAGGGAATATATTTGATTTTAATATGTTCTTTAATTTTATCCCACTCCCTAAACTAGAGATGTAGCCATATAATTAATTGTTAAGGAAGAATATATTGATCAGCTGGTAAATCTTTGAGATCTTTACTCTATGTAAGATAGTTATCTTTAACTAATGGGCAGTATAAGTAGATAAAGGATAGAATAAACCCTTGTTGGATATGACATAAAAAGGATAGGTTCAAATGTCTGCCTGAATATGTTGTAAGCTCTTTATCTTGGAATTTGGTGTTAAATATTAGCAAGGAACGTGGCCTATAGAGAGGGAGAGATTTGGGTACTTGTGGAATAAGGCAGACAGAGTTTACAGAAATAAAAGTACATCCCTAAGCGTTTGTTCGTACTGAGTTGGCTGTAATTAGAATGTTAGGACAAAATGTGGAAATTTGATCTTTGTTTTTTTTCTCAAAGAAGTTTTAAATCTGCATTATCCAATACAGTAGTCAGTTACCACTTGTGGCTTTTTAAATTGAAATTAATTGAAATTAAATAAAAAAAGAAATTTAATTCCTCAGTTGTACAATCCACAGGTTGAGCTAGTGACTATTAAATAGCACAGATATGGAACATTTCCATCGTTGCAGAAACTTCTTATGGACAACATTGCTTACACTAGAGCCTTTGCTTTTGCCTTTATAATTAAAGTCAGTACTTTTGGAGCTTCATTAAAGAAGTTGGTCAAGATTTTGTTTGGTTTGTTTTTTTAGGCAGTATGTGAAAAGCATATGTTGTAAATTCCATCTATAACGCTTTTGTTTATCTTCCTTCACACCTGTGGCTTTTACATTATTTCCCAGTCACCAAAATGAATTAAAAATAAGTACTGTGAGATTTGTATCTTTGTTGGCGTATGTTGGTAGCCACTCTATATAGCTTTAGGATGTCTTTGGCTGGCTTCCTCTATACCTCTGAAAACCTGAACTTCTAAGAGCTATTACTATTTTGGTTTCTAAGGACTCATTTCTAAATTAATTTTAATATATTTATTTAAGCCAGCATATTTTGAGGAATATCATTTGATATGTCATATATATATATATATATATATATATATATCACATATATAAAAGGTATTAATGAGCTTTTTTTTGTTTCTTAGTACTAAATCTTTGAAATCTGGTGTGTATTTTATATCTAGAGTACATCTGAGTTTGGACTAGCCACATTTCAAGTGCTCAGTAGTCACATGTATACAGTGGCTATTGTATTAACAACATAGTTCTAGGGCTTTAAAGACCAGCTGAGCTTGATAGAGTTTATTGATGAAATATATTGTCTGTTTGGTGGTTTGCAAACTCTCCTAGAATTGTATTCTAAATCGTGAGTCTGCTTTAGGTTCTCAAAAGTAGGGGGAACCTCATACCTCATGTCGGAGTATGCAGTCTCTGCTCAAGTTAGGCATGGTTACTTCAGCAATCTCCACACTGCCTTTTTATTTTTCCTACAGCCTATGCAGATTGTCCTTAATGTCTGTCAACAAGACTATTATGCATCATATTTCTGATATTTTAAGTGATGATGCAGTAGTACTTACAGCTTATGAAATTTCCCTATGGTGCCTATATCATTAGGATTTGCATAATCAGTTTCCTACATTTGCATGCTTTCCAGGAACATTTATGAGAAAAATTAAGTGTGCTAAGAATGATGACTTTTCTTCATTTTTTCCCCATTGAGCGCTTATTATAATTTCTTACCATAGTTCTTACTGTAGACTTGTACAGTAGAGTATGTATATATGTAGAATCTGTCTTTTTGATCTGTTGATTTTAGATATGAACGATAATAGAGAAATTTTTTCCGAAGGGGAGAAGGGAGGAAGAAACCTTTTGCTGAAGCCAGATTGATCCTCGTAATGAAAAACAAGTATTTTCTTATTGTCAGACATAATTTAAAAATAAATGTAGTAGTTGAATAGCATAACTAATTAAAGGACTATACTCACCTTCTGAATGGAAATTTAAGGGGGGACTAGCTAGTCTTACTACCTAAAGAGAAGGCTATAATATTAATAATGCAAATACCTATTGGGCTTACTGTGTGCCAGACACTATTCTAATTAGGGATTATTATGAATTAACTCAATTCTCACAACCCTATTATTTTCCCAGTTTGACAAGTGATAAAATTGTGGAGGTGAAGTAACTTGTCCATGGTCATATAGCTAGTAAGTGTTGGTGTTGGGTTATTGGGCTTGAAAAATAGCTTGTGGACCCTTAGACCATTATAGGTCCTGTACCTAAATCTTTTTAAAGTGATAGGAAATAATAAAGAACAGAGCACTTAAAAATAACAACAAAAAAGAGTAATTGCAGAGCACATGAAATTGTGAACTAGAATAATGTTGCTTTCTAAGAATTCTTTACTGTATAACGTAAATAGTGTGTTCATCAAGTGAGCAGAAATATATACAAGAGACAACAGATAGGTGTTCTTTTTCTGGATTTTGATACAGATCTTTTGTTCATGGAAATGTGTTAAGAAAACCCAATTTTGATATTATAGCTGTAAATCTAACAATTTTTTTAAAAAGTTACTTTGAAGGCTGCAGAAATACAGATTTATGTGGTGGTTCCTAAACTTATCTGGAGGTAGGAATCACGTGGGGAGCTTCAAAAAATATTGATGCCTTTTTCTTACCCTCAGAGGTTGTGGTTTAATTGGTCTGGGGGTACAGCCTGAGTTTTGGAATTTTTAAATGATCCCAGGTGATCCTAATGTAAGCTTGGGATCTGCTGAATTAATGGAATAGGGAATAATCAAAGAATTAGGATGAGCCAGATTTTAAGTCAACATTCCCCCGAACTAGTGATAATGATTTTAAGAGAAATTATTTAACTTCTTTGTGCCTTGAATTTTCTACCAGCGAAATGATATATCATCTTTCTGTACCTACCTAACAATTGCTTAAAACAGATTAGACGTGGCCCTTCCTATGTATTATATATTTCCAACTGTTAATAGAACAGCTGACCTTTAGTCTATAATCATATCTTCATTTTCTGTCTGAGAAATAAAGAATCTGTTATTTATTTTCACTACTTATGCAAGGAACATTTCTTTCAACAACAGAAGATGGTGTTTGGGTTTTGTTATCTGTAGAATTCTGCCTCATACGTTTTTGTTACGGGTGTTACATTGTAAGCTGCTGTAGAACAAGGGTTCTCTACAATTTTTTATAGAATCTTAACAGTGCGTTGTATTGTCATTATAGTAAAACATTTGTTTTAACTCCCCTTTTCTAAGTGCTAAGTTCAAAAAATGTTTTATGAAGTAATGTTATAAGTGATACCATCTCTCCTTGAAAGAAAGGCCATTCTGAATATATCAGTATTACCGAACATTCTTTTTGTTATAATATTCTTTGACTAGATGTTGCCTTTAGCATAAGAATTTCAGAAATTTTATTTCATATTTAGAATCCTTAGTTTTTCACCTGTATTACGCTCAAACTTGGTTTATTTTAAGCCATTTTAAAGCACAATGAGATCAGACTGTATTGGAAACATGAAGTAGCACAATGGGAAAGGATGTTTTTCTTTGATCATCGACAGCTGTAATTGGAGCTGCTGGTAACTAGGGCAGTGAGGATAATCAGTGAAAGCAGAGAGTATCAATCATGTTTTGCACTTTGGAATATTGGCTTTTTATAAAGACTCCCTAGAAGACAAATTTCTTTACAAAAAATGTCAAACTTACTTATTTAAAAGTTAAGATGGTTGAGTGCTCATCGCGTGTATGGAATGGCTGTTGGGGAAGTTGAAAAGATGCCCCCTTGACTTTTGTATATACCAGATTAAATTTGTTTCCCTAAATAATGTTCAAGAGAAATTAAGTTAGTGTACCTCTTTTTTTTTTTTTTTTTTTTTTAACTTCTCCAAGATTATAATAATCTCTTTAGGAAAATATATATTTTTAGCTAGATTATTTGCTGTTTTATCATGACAAAAATCCATTTTGAGTATCTTTTTTTATTCTCTTATTTCAAATTTTAATTATGAAATGAAACAATTGAAAGCTGTATTTTTAAGAACTCAAGTTCATTGATTAAAGGAACATTCGATAAGAGAATATAAAATTCAGGTCTCCTCACCCCTTTGTCTTTAAGAATAAAGACCATGAGACTGTTCTAGGTTGTTGCTTATACTTGCAAATGTTCTTGGAAGTATTTGCAATTCAGATTTTAAAATCTGCTATTCAATTACCGGGTAGGCACACAGCATTCATAATCATTTCTTCAGCACACTTATTTGATCCCTAAAATTAATCAAATTACAATTTCTGTATATAATTGGTTATTCTTGCTTGAGTCTCTTTCTTAAGGTTTTTCTTGATAAAAATATTTTTTAAATTACTGATTCTCCTCTAAACTTTAAAAAAATTGCCCCCTCTACCAAGGAAGACTTACCAATCTTTTACAGCTTCCTGACAAACCTGTAAAAAGCTTGTAATAGTGAAAAATATATATTCATTCATTCTAGCCAGCTGAATATCAGTTTTTCATTTATTCACTTTTTAAAAAATGTTAATTTTAGACTCATGATTTTTTTATAGTTTAGAGAAAAATGCCTTGAAAATTGGTTTCTGCCTGTTGTATGTCAATACATATGATTCACGTCCCTCTCAGAAATTAAACATTAGAAGTTTACTAAGATAAAAATACTATCTAGAAATTATTGTTGTGTATTTATAATGCTCTGTAACTCAACAGTTATAGAAGCAATGTTTGTATCAGAAAAGAAGCGAAGCACAAATCTGACTGGCTATATATGCATTCCCCAAATTAGTTGCATATATGGTTGTTTATATTAGATACCTTCTTTGAGAAATAACTGTATGGGGGCCTGTTTCGGTTTGCTAATGCTGCCATTTGCAAAATACCAGAAATGAATTGGCTTTTATAAAAGGGGTTTATTTGGCTACAAAGTTACAGTCTTAAGGCCATGAAGTGTCCAAGGTAAGACCTCAACAACAGGGTACCTTCACTGAAGTTTGGCCATTGGCATCCAGAAAACCTCTGTTAGCTCGGAAGGCACGTGGCTGGCATCTGCTTGCTCCCAGGTTGTGTTTCAAGATGGCATTCTCCAAAATGTTTCTCTTGGGGCATTTTGTCCTCTCTTACCTACAGCTGTTCTTCAAAATGTCACTCTCAGTTGCTCTGCGTCTGGGCCTATGTGGCTCTTTTTAAAGTACTCCAGTGATCCGATAAAGACCCACCCTGAGTGGGTGGGGTAACACCTCCATAGAAAAATCCAGTGAAAGGTCTCGCCCACAGTTGATTGGGTTGTATCTCCATGGAAACACTGAACCATTAGGTTGCAACCTAATCAACACATCTGCCCCTACAAGAGTGCATTAAAGGTAATGGCATTTTGGGGGCCATAATACATCCAAACCAGTACAAGGCCTAAGAGTAATTTCTAAGTGATTTCAAGAATCATATTTACTGTTCTTTACAAAGGGTGTTGAAGTCACGCTCTTGATTTTATTCTTTCCGTGAGGCTCTATTATAATGGCCATACCATTGCTTTGTTGAGAAAGTTTCATTTTTCATCCCTACAGTTTTTGGGGGTGTCTGTGTACTTGCTTAATTATGCTTGCAGACTGGCAAGTTCTTTTCTGAGTCCGTTTTAGAAGTTTAGCATTGTATGGTTAGTAACAACCAATTTACATTTTCTACATTTTGACTTTGTTCTCCCAATTCTCTTAGGTTCATTAGGTACATTTTCTGCTTTCTAGATTATTTCAGGCAACAGTTGTACAAAATATTTCCCCACTATGGAACATGGGTCACCATTTTTCCAGCCTCCCATAATAAATTTCCTCACCCTTTTTTCTAGTGCCTTATATTCCTTGCCACCCACCCAGGGTTGCCAGTGAAACATATTTTAGCTATTTGTTACGGCAACACCTCACTTTTGGTACCAATTTCTGCATCATCTATTGCTGTGTGATATACCACCCCCAAAATAGTGCTTTGAAATAGATGTCATATATTCTAACTCATGCATCTGTAGGTCAACTGCAGGCCATGCTCTAAACTGTATGTTGCTTATCCTCCTTAGACTGTGGGCCAGCCAGGACATGTTAGTATTATCACGGTGATGAAAGAAGCACTGGAAGCAAACTGAATTGCATAAGTACATTTCAGGCTTCTGCTTGGCTAAAAGCAAGTCACAAAGCAAGTTCATAGTCAAGGGCTGAAGAAGTATATGCCCTCTAATGGGAGGAATTACAAAGCCACACCAAAGATTCTAGATAAAGAGGGGAGTGGGGTTTTGGGGCCAATAACTCAGTCTTCCATACATGGATTGTTTGAAAGTAGAAAGTGAAGGGAAAAAAATTAGGATCAAATTCAGATTTCTGGCTTAGACAGTTTATGGCTATAGACTTGATAAGAAAAAAAAATATGTTTGCTTAGAAATAAGAGGTTAAGATCTGGACTTGTAGGATATTTAGTATGTACCTATTATGTGCCAGGGAGCTATTCTGTATGCTGGGGATGCAACATAGAACAAAGGAGACAAGTTCCTTCTTACATTCTGAGGTGGGGAGGGTGACTATAAGAAATAAGTAAATTATATAATCTGATAGATGGTAATAATTTCTTTAGCTAAAACAAACAAGTAATTGGAAGGCAGTGTAAAGTAGGGATCAGTAAAGAACTAATCCAGAAGATATTTGAGCAAAGACCTGAGGAAGGTGAATGTAGACACCTGGAGTGTTTCATTTCAGGTAGAGGAACAGTAAGTACCAAGGCCTGATGTGTTTAAGGATCAGTAGGGAGACAGTGTGAGAGGAAAGGGAAGGACCAGTAAAAGATGAGGTCAGGAAGTAACAGGTAGTGGGGCTGACATTAGAATAACTTCTTTAATGTTACCTAAGTTCACTTTTTCCCCTTAGGAATTAAAAGGTCTTTTTATTAAGACATTCTCATAGCATTCTGTACTTACTTCTTTGTCAGAGCACTTACCATAACTGTAAATAACTATGTATCTAGCACAGTGCCATGTGCTTAGCCTCAAGACAGTTGCGCCCTAAAATATTTGTTGAATAAAGGAATAACACTTTTTTCACCTGCTTTCACTTGGTGGCTTTGTAAAAACTTAAGGTTGCATATAGTTTTGATTATAATTCGAAGTTCAATGCAGAGTTCTTTTGAGTTTGTGCATGGTGTTTTTGTTTTGAGCACTTGGAATTAGATTTGTGTTTGGTAGGTTTTTGTCTGTTTGCAATGCAGGTAGTCACCTTACCATTGCTGGGAGGGCAGCGACACTAAAACTGAGTTTATTACTTAAAACGAGCAACGGCAATGTTTTTTTTTTTCTAGATGAACAGTCCTCAGAGTTACTAGTTCATAGTTTCTTTACTCATCTTGACTTAGCGGTTTTAGATTTATACCCTTATACAAAAGTAAATGTTTATAATCTTCATGATTATACAACCAGTAGCTTTTTCAATAGAATAGAAAGAAGAGAAATAAGCTTAATTTAAAATTTTTTTTTCCTACTAAAAACTATTGGTTAAATGCAAGGTGGTATCTTGGATTAGATCCTGGAACAGAATAAAAAGGCATACGTGTTTGTGAAATATGAATAAAGTCTGAAGTTTAGTTAATAGTAATGTACTAATGTTAGTTACTAACCATGCTATGTTTGTCAAATAAGTAAGATGTTAACATTAGGGGAAGCTGGGTGAAGAGTATATGGGAATGCTATACTGTCTTTGTTACTAACTTCTCTCTAAATTTAAAATTATTCCAAAATAATAAGCTTATTTAAAAAATGTTGGTAGGGGATGATATAGTAATCACTGAATTTTTTTAAAAACATAAAAGTAATTTTCATATAATTAGACCAGTACAGAGTGGTATTTTAAATTTAAAAAAAGTAAAGATCGCTCTTCATATATTGTAGTCCCAGTCCCAGGAAGTAATCAGTTTTTTAAAAACTTTATTCTTAGTTCTTCTGGTGTTTACTGCTATAATTCCAGAGATCCTGATACCTCTAGACCTTGATTTATCAGTTATAGACAGTATTTACCAATTCAGACTTACTGTTGACTCTCAACAACAACATGTAAGGAGGAGAAATTCATAGCTCTGCATTATTCTTCATTCCTTCTCTACCCTCTATTTCCCCACTTCAATTAGCTACAGTATTACTTTTACTATAATTTAATTTAAAAAAATTTTGAGACAATTTTACTGAGAGATATTCACACCCTATATGAACTATACAAAGTGTACAATCACTGGTTCACAGTATCATCACATACTTGTGCCTCCAACCCTGTGATCAATTTTAGAATGTTTTTATTACTCCAGAAAATAAATAAAAATAAAAAGGAAGCCCAAATCTTCCCATATCCCTACGCCCCCCCATTATTGACCCATATTATTGGTGTAGTCCATTTGTTACTGTTGATGAAAGAGTATTAAAATATTACTATTAACTATATTCAGCAGTTTGCAATAGGTAATATTTTTTCCCATATACTCCTCTATTATTAACTCCTTGTAATAGTGTCATGCATTTGTTCTAGTTCATGAAAGAACTCGTTAAAATTTGTACAGTTAATCATACACATTATCCACCACAAGATTCACTGTGTTATACATTCCCAAGTTTTAACTTCCAACTCTCCTTCTGATGACACACGACTCTAAACTTCCCCTTTCCACTACATTCACACTCTATTTAGCACTGTTAATTATTCTCACAATAATGTGCTACCATCAGCTCTGTCCATTTCCAAACTTCAAGTTCAACCAAGTTAAACATTCTGCAGATATTAAGCATCCGCTCCCCATTCTTTAGTCTCATTTTATATCCTGGTAACGTATAGTCTAGATTTTATGTCTATGATTAGTTGTAGTTAGTTCATATCAGTGAGATCACACAATATTTGTCCTTTTGCATCTGACTTATTTCACTCAACGTAATGTCCTCAAGGTTCATCCATGTTGTCGCGTGCTTCAAGACTTCATTCCTTCTTACTGCTGAATAATAGTCCATCATCTGTATATACCACGTTTTGTTAATCCATTCATCTGTTGATGGACACTTGAGTTGTTCCCATCTTTTGGCAGTTGTGAATAATACCACTATGAGCATCTGTGGGCAGATGCCTGTTCGTGTCCCTGCTTTCAGATCTTCTGGGTATATCCTGAGTAGCGGGATTGCTGGGTTGTAAGGCATCTCTGTTCTTCGCTTCTTGAGGAACCACCAAACCATCCTCCTTAGCAGGTGTACCATTTTACATTCCCACCAGCATTGAGAGAGTGTTCCTATTTCTCCACATCCTCTCCAACACTTGTAGTTTCTTGTTTGTTTAATAGCGGTCATTCTAAGAAGTGTGAGATGATATCTCATTGTGGGTTTTGATTTGTATATCCCTAATAGCTAGTGAAGCTGAGCATCTTTTTTGTGCTTTTTAGCCATCTGTATTTCCTCTTTGGAAAAATGTCTGTTCATGTCTTTTGCCCATTTTAAAATTTGATTGTTTGTCTTTTTATTGTTGAGTTGTAGGATTTCTTTATATATTCTGGATATCAAACCCTCATCAGATGTGGGTTTCAGATGTTTTCTTCTATTGAGTCAGTTGCCTTTTCACTTTTTGACAAGGTCCTTTGAAGCACCAAAGTATTTAATTTTGAGAAGTTTCCATTTATCCATTTTTTCTTTTGTTGCTTGTGCTTTGGGTGTAAAGTCTGTGAGAAGCTACGAACTATCACTAGATCCTGGAGATGTCTCCCTACATTTTCTTTTAGGAGTTTTATGGTACTGGGTCTTATATATAGTTCTTTGATCCTTTTTGGTTAATTTTTCTAGAGGGTATGAGATGTCTATCTTTATGCCAGTACCATGCTTTCTTGGCCACTGTGGCTTTATAATATGCTTTAAAGTCAGGAAGTGTGAGTCCTACCACTTCATTCTTCTTTTTCAAGATGTTTTTAGCTATTTGAGTTCCCTTTACCTTCCAAATAAAATTGATAATTAGCTTTCCTAATTCTGCAGATAGTCTGTGGGAATTTTGATCGGTATTGCTTTGAATCTGTAGATTGGGTAGAATTGACATCTTAATGAAATTTAGCCTTCCAGTCATGAACACGGAATGCCTTTCCATTTCTTCAGGTCTTCTTTGATTTCTTTTAGCAATGTTTTGTAGTTTCCTGTGTACAACTTATAATTTAATTTTAATTAATTATGATTTGCCATGTCCAGAAAGAATTTGAGGGCTTATACATATATACAATAGGTTTTGAGTTGATTGATGGTCATATTTTAAAGAACATTTTTAAAGAAGTACAAAGGCTAATTCTTACAACTGTGTAAAGAAGGATTAAGAAAAGTGGATTCTTCATAGTGTATAGTCTCAACCCCCTCCTCCTCCAGCCACTTGGCTTTTCTATGTTTTATCTTAAGTATAGCTGCCTTCCTCTTGAGGACATTTTTTTTTTCCCCAACCCTGTATACCCATCTGTACCTAAATTTTGTAAGATAATCCAGTTTTAATCTAGAGGTAAGAGAGACTGCCCTGAGCATGCTAGCACATTTAAAACTCCTGCTAGGTGTAGACTTCAATTGTAAGATTCATCATTGCTTTAATAAAACTTTTCATGGGGAGGGAAGACAACCTTAAATGCTTGATTGATTGCAAGATGCAACCCAATTTCAGAAATAATAAAATGAGAAACTACTTTATTTCTTTTATATACTTGGGAAAATAAGCAAAAATAAAAATTGTTATCTGTAATTTTTTTGTACACATAGACTTTTTCTACCATTTTTGCCCCTCCAAAAAAATGAGATGGTACTTTTTTATAGCCTACCTTTTCCATCAAACCCCCTTCCTCACCTTTACTGATTTTTGTGGCATAATTGTTATGTGGGTGTACCTAACTTGTTTAACTGGTTCCTCTATTTGCAGCTTTTTTTCTGTTATAAACAGTGCTGTGAAGAACATTTCTCTTAGCTAAATCTTTGCTCACATCCATGGTTTTCCCTTTAGATGATGACATAGAATTACTGGGTTAAAGAGAATATGCATTTTTGTGATATAACTTTTTAGTAAAGAAAAGTTAACTTATTGTTTGGCCAATAATCATCACTAAAATATAACTTTTTCTTCTTTATTAGTGAACACTTGTCCTGCTCTTTCACCTTTTTCTTGCATGGAGACAGCAATGTTTGTACCAGTGTGGAAATTAACCAACATCAACCTGTATATCTACTCAGTGAAGAGCATATCACCCTTGCTCAACAGTCTAACAGCCCATTTCAAGGTAGATTATTATACTGGCTTAGGTATTTGGTCATTTATTGTTGTTTCGGTATCCTTCTTTATTGAAGTAGGTAATTTTACATTTTGGGATTGATGGAGTTTCTCTCTGATCTTTAACCCAGTGATGGTTTTGATGTAGTTTACTTTCTTCTCCCCCATAAGCTTATCAACTCAATGAAATAAGTTTTTTAGAATATATATTACTGAAAAATCCTTGAACATTAATGGTAACATTTTAAAGTGTTCTTTTAAATAATATTGCAGATATAAGTGGCTGTTTTTTCAGGGTCATCTTGTGTGACAGATCATAAGCCATTTTTAACATCGGTCACAGGTACTTTTGACATCTTTTATACCATGAAAATGGTTGACCTGTAGAGGGAATGTTTTTTAAGATTGCTGGGTTTTTTTAGAGCTGGCAGTGTGTTCTTGTTTTAATTCTGAACTTAGTGTTTGCTTTTTCTTTTATTTAAAATTTATGTGACAGTATAAGTACTTAGATTTATAATACACAGGTTTTCCTCAAATTACTTTTCCTTAATAGGAGGACAGAGGAATTGATGGTACATAAATTACCCCAGTTCATGCTGAAATTCTGTTCATCTGAGATTTTTGGGTAGATAAATAATAAACTCAATATTGCACTTTATCTTCACAATAATGAAGTGCAATAAATTGTTTATTCTCTGAAATGATAATTATGGGTCTCCATTTTTTACCTTGGTACACTTGGAGAATACTTGTCAAACTCTTAAATGTGATCTTATTTGGCATGTGTCTTTAGTTACTTGATGTCTGTTTTGGGTTTCTAGTTATTTTAAGCCCATTTGGACTAAATGGCACTCTCACAGGACAGGCATTCAAGATGTCTGACTCAGCTACCAAAAAACTGATTGGTGAATGGAAACAATTCTATCCTATCTCATCTTGCTTGAAGGAGATGTGTGAAGATAAACAGGAAGATATGGATTGGGAAGATGATTCTTTAGCTGCAGTAGAAGTTCTTGTTGGTATGGATTCTGAGTATTAATTCTAATGGGAAAAGTTGTGACTGTAGGTATGCGTTAGATTTTGCTTAATGACAAACAACTCTAGTACCTCCATGGATTTCAACACCAGACATTTATTTATTACTGGCTCACGTTATGTAAGGGCTGTGACTTACCTGTGATTCAGCTCCATGTATCTTTTCTTTCTACAACCTGGGTAAAAGGAGCACCCACTGTCTGGGATATGTTATTCTTATAATATAAAGAACAGAGGAATAATAGGAAGCAAGCCTAGCCATGCTAGTGTATTTAAAGTTCCTGTTGGAATGCGGTATATGTCACATTTTGCTCACATTCCAGTAGACAAAACTAGTCACAGTGGCCAAGCTTGAAGTCGTTTAGAGAGAAGTATGCTATGGATAAGAAGAGAATAAATAATTGTAAATGAATAATATTTGGAGTCTGGAAAGTTGACAATCTTAGTAATGCAGTGTTTTAACATTTGGTAAAACTGGTGTCTCTGATAACTTAAAAGGCAGAAAACGTACATAAGGAACTTGTGATTTTGGTCTGCTCTGCCTAGGTCAGCTGTATTCAGATTGGCTGGGTTCTATGTGTCTTCTCATTCAGGGACTCAGATTACAAGATAGGCCATATCTGGGACGTGCTAATCTCATGGCAGAGGACTGAAGTAAGAGAGGCTGCACTGAGCATGCTAGCACATTTAAAGCTCCTGCTAGGATGTGGCATATGCATATATTCACATTCCGGAGCAAGTCACCCAGCCAAACAATGGGGTGAAGACTTACACACATTAGAGAGACATGGCAGTCATGGGGAATTGTATAATTAGCAGATGATTGGAATTAGAATCTATAACACTATGTTTAATGTAATTGTATGATAATGTTATATATGAAAATTAGCTTATTTAGATTAATTAGGTTTTGTTTTTAATAAAAAGATTACCAGTGTTCAGTTTCATTAAAAACATTCTACCAGAGCAGTTGTGACCAAAACAAAAAGAAAACATAAACATTTATTAGTCTTTAACAACAGAGCCTTCTAAAGAAGAACACAGAAAATGGCCCATAATTTTAGTGCCCAGATTACCTTCGTTAAACTTTTAAAATAAATTCGAAAAAGTAGTACATATTGATAGTTAGAAAATCCAAAAGGAAAAGAGAAAGCTGCTATGTCTCTCTTACCAAAGATAATCACTACTAACAACATCTCATGGTTTCTTCTAGAAAAATCTTTTGACAAAAGAGTATATAAAAATATATTTTTTATTTACACAAATATGATCATGTATCTACTTTTTTGTAAGTACATTTTGGGTGAAATTCATTCTACTACAATCACATAGTAGTTGATTTTCCTGTCCATTTTTTTTTTTCCTTTCAGCTGGTGTTCGAATGATTTACCCAGCGTGTTTTGTTCTAGTCCCTCAGTCAGACATTCCTACCCCTAGCTCTGTGGGGTCATCTCATTGTTCAGCCTCTTGCTTGGGTGTACACCAAGTGCCTGCTTCCACAAGAGATCCTGCTATGTCTTCAGTTACTCTTACACCACCTACATCTCCTGAGGAAGTCCAAACAGGTACTGTAGTGATTTGTTTTGTCAGCTCTGATGATAAATTTTTTATTTTGTGTATAATAAGCACTTTAGAAATAGTTTATTTTGTAATTATTTTGAATTTATCCATATTCCCAAACTGTTAATTTGCTTCATTACCCTCTTTATATGTATACATTTATTATTGCTGATCCTTTTCTGAGCCATATGAAAACAAGCTGCAGACATGATGCCCCATAACCCCTAAATACTCCAGTGTATTTCCCAAAATTAAGGACATGCTCCTCTAAGTCAGGGAATCAGCATTGATACAGCACTGCCATCCTCATACCATGTTCACATTTTTTGTTTTCTGTATTTTAGGTAACGTAATGTGGGTGTTTTTGTTTGTTTGTTTTATTTTTTGTTTTTTTTTGCCTCAGATGTAAGTAGGCTTACCAGATAGCTGGAGCAAGTTGTAATAAAAATAACCCAAACTTTACTTTAAATTTGTCTGTAATATTCTATGTTCTGTTTGTTTTTGTTTGTTTTCAGTTGATTCTCAGTCTGCCCAGAAGTGGATCAAATTTTCTTCTGTATCTGATGGCTTCATCTCGGATAGTACTAGCCACCATGGTGGAAAAATACCCAGAAAATTAGCAAATCATGTGGTGGATCGAGTTTGGCAAGAATGCAATATGAACAGAACACAGAATAAGTTCGTATTTCCATTTTTAAATTAAAAAATTGCATGTTTGATCGTTACTTATAGTTAGATATTTAAACTATCATTTGTGTGACTTCTTTAATGAAAAAATTTATATTTTAAATTCAGTTTTAATGCTTAAATCAAATTTAACAAAATTTTATGTATTCTGAAGAATTTCCTAATTTCAAATCTTAGGAGGAAATACTCAGCTTCATCGGGCAGTCTATCTGAAGAAGAGATACCTAATAAAATAGCATCCTGGGATTTTGTTGAAGCCACACAAAGAACAAATTGCAGCTGTTCGAGGTAGATTTTTTCCCAGTTGATGTCTGTGTATATGTGTGTAGTGGTTTTTTATGCTTTCGATTACTTTTGCCCTACTTTGTTTGAGGTAGCTAATATAAACACAATATGTTAGGATTTTTTTTTTCAAAAGAAAAAAAATCCAGTAAGAAATTTGAAGCTGGTTATAGAAATACATGCAAATGCATGCCTTGAGTTTTTTTTTTCCAATTTCTAAAAGGCCTTTATTTTTTTAAATTCAGTTTTATTGATACATTCACCTACCCTACAGTCATCCACAGTGAACCGTCAATTATTCATAGTACCATCATATCATTGTGCATTCATCACCGGAATCAATTTTTGAACATTTTCCTTACTCCAAATAATAAAAAGAAAAAGAAAAGTAGAAAAGAATATCTAAAACATTCCATCCCTCCCATCCCAGCTTTTGTCCCCATTTTTCTACTCTTCTGTCCATATACTGGATAAAGGGAGTGTGAGTCGGAAAGTTTTCACAATCACACAGTCACACCAAGTAAGCTACATAGTTATGCAATCATCTTCAGGAATCAGGGGTTACAGGGTTGCAGTTTGACAACTTCAGGTATTTCCTTCTAGCTATTCCAATACTCTAAAAATTAAAAAGGGGTATCTATATAGCACATAAGAATGCCCTCCAGAGTGACCTCTCAACTCATTTGTAGTGTCTCAGCCACTGAAACTTTATTTTGTTTCATTTTGCTTCCCTCTTTTGGTCAAGAAGATTTTCTCAATCCCATGATGCTGGGTCCAGGTTCATCCCTGGGAGTCATGTCCCACATTGCCAGGGAGATTTACACTCCTGGGAGTCATAGGGGGGAGGGCAGTGGGTTCACCTGCTGCGTGTTGCCTTGAGTTTTGCACAATTATCAGAGATGGACTGTGAAAACTTGATTTTCTAGCCGCCAAATAAAACAGTTTTATTTTGGGTTATAATATACACAGTAATGTTAATAGTAAATACAGTATTGAGTTTGTATGGCAGTTTCTTAGAATATTTCTTTGTGCAAGCTGTAGGTGAACTGCTGAAATACAAGATTCAATAAACATGATTCTACAAGGGGCCAAAGCTGTAGTGTCACAATACAAACTTCCTGATTAACTGTATTATGTGAAAGATTGGTAGATGAATGGAAGAACTTGGACTTCTTCAGGCATTTGTGTATATTTTATATTTTGGGACCTTTCGATGAGGTTTGATAATCAGAGCTTCAAGATTATATTGTCTCGAGTTGATTATTTTATGCTACAAGTTACAGGGATATCGTTTGCTTTTGTGGTCATCTAAGCAAATAATGGCCTTGCCATCCCTAACCAGGGCTTATAACTGAATAGATGGCCATCCTTCTTTCTCATGGCTGTGAACCAAGAAGTGGAATGCCTAAAGGTTAGGGTCAAGGTTTTCCTTACAGTAACTCTGTTTCCTTGAATACAGTGACAAGCTCTCAAGTGTTCTGGTATGTTTTTTGCATAGATTGAATATTCTTACAAAGCTTTTTTAGATTAAAGACAGTATAATTTTTAAAAATCTGACAGCCTTTTTGAAAACTTGCCTCTGTTGTTGATAGATTAGAATAAAAATATGTAAAAATTAGCTCCTGTTTAACAGTTTAAAAGAGTACAAAACTGTGCCTAGTCTTGAAATGCAAGACACTATAGTATTGTTTGTTTAAGACTCATTGGCTAGATTTTGCCCACTACCTCTTTTGGTATGGCCTGTGAGCTGAAAATGATTTTTACATTTTTAAATAGTTGGTGAAAAAAATCTAAAGAAGAATAATATCTTGTGATTTGTGAAAATTATGTGAAATTCAAGTTTTAGTGTCCACAATAAGGATTTATTAGAACATAGCCACAACCATTCATTTACATATTCTTTGGAACTTTGGGTATCTGTGTGACACCTGAGACTCAGAGCAACTGCTTCTCCCTATAATGGCAGACAGGGTTAAGTAGTTGCTACACAAACTATTTGGCCTGCAGAGCCTAAAATATTTTCTCTCTGGTCCTTTACAGAAAAAAATTTGCCAATCCCTGGTCTAAGACCAATGGCAATACTTATATTGGCTTTTCTTTCCTTATACTGACATTTTTTTTTTTTTTTAAATCAAAAACTCCTCTTTTAGTTTCTGACCTAGACTTTTACGTTATTCTTTATGAAAAGATATGGGTCTTAAAAGTATATTTGTCTTTTTTAAAATGCTTTTTAGAGAAAGACACTTAAAAATGCATGTACGGCAGTTTAAATCTAAATTCTTGTTCTCTCAGCTGAACTTTTATTTTTAAAAAATTATTTTCTTTCATATTCCAAAAATTCCTTCCAGGTGTGTAGAGATTTTGGAACACTGAAATTTTGCAGTATAGTCTATGTAATTGGACTTACTTTGCTAAATATACATTGTTTCTAGTTGTTTACTATTGACTTTTTCTATTGCATTTTATACTTCAGGCCCCCTATTCCCTACCCCCAGTCCAGTTCAGTTATTCACTTCTTAAATGTGGGTAGAGACAGATGTTGAGCCACCAAACAGATGTGCCCCCCCTAATTTCTTAGTTTAAAAATGTGTTTTTGCATCAACATCAGTGAGTTTGGAAATCTCAAAGTGTACAGTATTTTTACTACACTGAAAGAAATCTTAAACTGTGGACAAAATTATTAGATATTTAGGCATATAGTTTTATGTACTTCAGTTAAGAATTGCTTCAAAGAATGAGGAAAAAATTTTTTTAGGTATTTTCTTTCCCTTTACCAGTCAGCTATTCTTTCTGTAGTGTAAGCTTTGGGAGAAGATAAGTATGGAGTGATGACCATCATCACTCCGTCAATTTCAGTGCTTTCCACATGTGAACTAAGTTCATTCCAGGAGTTGACCAAGCTCAGCAAAGCCACTGATTTATAATAATTACTAACTAAAATATCAGATAGATTTATAAATGATTAAAATTCAAGCCTTTTATACCTTTTTATCTTAAAATAACTGGAATCTTATCCCTGTATTTATTCAGATACTAAGATATTTAGTTTATGTAAGACAAACTGTCTTTGGCTATCTGTTTACAGAGCCATTAAATAAGCATGAGAAAATTGGTTCTTATCTTTTAGGTGACTGACAGAGTAAATTTTTCCCATGTAAATTCTTATCAGTTTACTTTTAGGGTGATTTGTGGGGGGAAAAAGAGATCTAGTTGTAATGTAATCTCAAAATTCTGAGATGCTGAGCTCCTTACGTATAACCTGGTCAGTTTCTGGAACTTTGGGTATCTGTGTGACACCTGAGACTCAGAGCTAGAGCTTGGCAGCTATGAACGTTGGTATTACCTCATACAACAACTGTTGAAAGAGCGGAAAATGAGTTCAGATTTCAATTACAGATGTGAATGAAGCAGACCTGATTTAGGACTAGGGTAAATCAGGCCAACGGGTAAAAGATGATACTGACTGGGTTTTAAAACTACAACTTTTGTGCGAGACCAAGAGAGATTTTTATTTGGTGTAGGATCTATATTTTCTGTAACACATTAGATAATTTAACTTGTATGGTCAGTTTGTTTGAACACCATAGGTACTTGGAGCTTTGAATGGGAAGTGGGATTTGGTGAGTCTGTACAGGCTGGGGTGAAATCCTGATACATCCCAGAGTGATTTGGGCAGAGAGTAAAAGTGTATTTGTACCGCCCTCCCACCCCCTATCCCGAGGAACTGGAGAGAAATGCAGAAATGTTGGACTTCCCCACCTGGGTTATTGTGGATATTCTCGCAGACATTGAGGACTGCCAATTTGGTGAGCTGAGCTCTCTATCTGGGGGCTTTCCCTTATGAGCCTTGTTGCTGCAAAAGAGAGGCTAAGTCTGTTATAATTGTGCCTAAGAGTCTCCCCCAGAGAGCCTTGTTGTTGCTCAGGTGTGGCCTCCCCCTGTCTCTCTAAGCCCACTCGGCAGGTGAACTCATTGTCTTTCCCCCAATGTGGGACGTGAATCTCAGGGGTGTTAATCTCCCTGGCAATGTGGGAAATGACTCCTGGGGATGACCCTGGATCCAGCATCATGGGATTGTGAAAATCTTCTTAGACCAAAAGGGGGAAGCAGAATGAAACAAAATAAAGTTTCAGTGGCTGAGGGATTTCAAATGGAGTTGAGAGGTCACTCTGGAGGGTATTCTTATGCACTATATAGATATTACTTTTTAGTTTTTGGTATTTTGGAATGGCTAGAGGGAAATACTGACGTGTTGCACTGCAACTCAGTTAACTTGATTCTTGAAGACGATTGTATATCTATGTACTTGCACAGTGTAACTGATTGTGAAGACCTTGTGGCTCATACTCCCTTTATCCAATATATGGACAGATGAGTGGAAAAAAGGGGGACAAAAATTAGATGTGGACAAAAAATTAGATGGGGACAAAAAATTAGATGGGGCCAAAAATTAGAGTGGGATGGAGGAGATGGAAAGTTTTGGGTGTTCAGTTTTGCTTTCATTTTTATTTTTTTGGAGTAAGGAAAAGGTTCAAAAATTGATTCTGATGATGAACGCTGTATGATGGTGCTGTGAATGATTGTACACTGTGGATGACTGTAGGGTATGTGAATATATATCTCAATAAAACTTAAAAAATGAAGCAGTCATTACAGTTTGGTAAAATATATATATATATAGAATAATAAAAAGATTTGAAACGTTTAATAATGTTAAATGTATATTTTGCAATTTAAGAGGTACTATAAATCTTAAATTTTTTTTTTTAACTTTCTAGACACAAAAATCTCAAACCAAGAAATCCTGGACAACAAGGACAGGCACCATCATTAGGTCAGCAACAAGTACTTCCTAAGCACAAGACCAATGAGAAACAAGAAAAGGGTGAAAAACCACAGAAACGCCCCTTGACTCCTTTTCACCATCGTATATCCATTAGTGATGATGTTGGCATGGACACAGATTCAACCAGCCAAAGACTCGTGATCTCTGCTCCAGACAGTCAAGTGAGATTTTCAAACATCCGAACTAATGATGTAGCAAAGACTCCTCAGATGCATGGCACTGAAATGGCAACTTCACCTCAACCACCCCCACTTAGTCCTCACCCATGTGATGTGGTTGATGAAGGAGTGAGTAAAACACCTTCAACTCCTCAGAGTCAACATTTTTATCAAATGCCAACACCAGATCCCTTGGTTCCTTCTAAACCAATGGAAGATAGGATAGACAGTTTGTCTCAGTCTTTTCCAGCTCAATTCCAGGAAGCTATAGAACCTACAGTGTATGTTGGTACAGCAGTAAACTTGGAAGAAAATGAAGCTAATATAGCCTGGAAGTATTACAAGGTCCCAAAGAAAAAAGATGTAGCGTTTTTACCACCTCAGCTTCCAAGTGATAAATTCAAGGATGATCCAGTTGGACCTTTTGGACAGGAAAGTGTAACATCAGTTACAGAGTATGTATTTTTTTAATAGTCACTATTATAATTTAAGGGTAGAAATGGTATAGGTTCTTATTAATATCAGGACCCCAGAATTGGTTTCAGGATAGGGTAAATCCTTTGAGTATTAATTTTGCATAGTTTATTCATTGTATTTTTTCCTCATGGAACCTCCTTATGAAATATTTTTACCCTAAAAAAGGTGGAGAAAGCAACATGTAATCACTTAGATGTCCATCAAGCAACTTAAGAGGAAAAAAATGCATGTTATTAGAATCCGTCTACTGTTTTTCTTCTCCAGTCTTCTACTGTCTTGAATTTGATATTTATCATCCCTATAATTGTTTTTATGTATGTAGCTCTGCTTAATTCATTTTAATTGCTTTATGTTGTTTCTTTGTACCATAATTTATTTATCTACTCTCTTTGAAGGTGGACATATTCGTTATTTTCAGTTTTTCACAATTAAAAATGATGTAGCAATGAACTTTTTGTACACATTTGTTTGTGTACTTGTATAGGAATTTCTCTTGGGATATCTAAAAGTGGAATTGCTAATCCATGAGGTGTTTCCATATTCAACATTAAGGGAGATTGCCAAGTTGTGCTCCAAACTATACCAGTTTACTTCCTCACCAAACAGAGCATAAGAATGGCTGTTGGTCTGTATCTTCCTCAATATTTGATATTATGAGATTTTTAAATTTGGCTAATCTGCATGCATTTAATGTATGTTTTCCAGATTCCTAGTGAGGTTAAGCATCTTTTTAAATGTTTAGTGGATATTCATACTTCCTCTTCTGTGAATTCCCTGTTCATATATTTTAGTCCATTTTTCTTCTCCTGTTTTTTTTTCCCCTCTGATTTATTCTTTGCATATTCTAGGTATTAATCTTGCATTAGATATATGTGCTACAGACATTTTCCTGCAGTCTGATCTGCCTTCTTTCTCCACTTTATTTTATGGCATATTTTGGGCAGAAATAGGCTTTTCTCAGTCTCCCTTTACTTTCTAAGTTCTAATTACATTTACAGTCTGTCTGATAATCCTTTTGCATTTTTATCTGTATGTTTTTCTAGCAGGTGAACATCAATCAACAAAACACTACTATATTCATTTTAACTATGTGCATGTCAGTGAATTAGTTCAGTATTGCTTAAATACCACTCAAAGGTCAAATGATATCTTAGATTTTATTATTTGTCTAAAATGGTGTTTTTTCTTCTACTGGTTTGTGTGTATTTTTCTATTAATATCTCCCAGCTTCTAACTCATTCTGTTATGTGCATATATTACTTTCTTCTCAAAACATTCTGTTTTCATGTAGATGAGTTGCTTTCCAGGTTTGCTTTCCTGCTGTCTTTTTTTAGGATTTCAACTCAGAATAAGTAGCATCTTCTTTCTGGTTTTGTTCTTGTTTTCTGGGAGTACATCTTCATCTCCCTCAGAAAGAGTTTACGAGAGAGAAACTTGTGTGTTTGAAAATGACTTGTCATTCCAAGTATGAGGGCAAATATCAATTTGGCTGTGTATTGGATTCTTAGTTGAAAATCATTTTCCCTCAGAACTCTTGAGGCATTACTTTATTGTCTTCCGATAGAATGCTTAATACTGGTCTCATTCTCTGACTTTTTTTATAATGCAAATGATCTCTATGAAGCTTTTAGGATCTTCTCTTTAGCCTTAGAAATATGAAATTTCAAAATAATGTATGTAGCTATAGTGAGCTTACCCCAGTCCTTGAGCTGTACTTGGCACTTCAGGGGCTCATTCAATTTGAAGTCTTGCGTACTGCCATTGGGAAATATCTTACCTGTTTTTTCCATTCTGTTTGAAACTTCTGTATTTTTTCTATATTTTCTCTCATTTTTCATCTGTCTCTTTTGCTCTGTGTTCTGAGGAGAACTCCTTAAGTTTTCTCCAGCTTTCCCCCCCTCCACCCCCAATAATGTCCTCTTGAGCAAACATTTTCTTCTCCATTATTAGATACAGTCCAGGGTATGTATTGCATTTAAATTGTCAATGTCTCTAGTCTCTTCCTTTTTTTAAATTGTGGGAACATATAGCCAACATAAAATTTCCCATCTCAACCAGTCGCAAGCATATAATTCAGTGGGATTTAATCACATTCACAATAGTGTGTTACCCTCACCACCATCCATTACCAAAACTGTTCAATCACCCCCCCAAAAAGAGACCCTGTACTCATTATGCATAAATTCCCCCATTTCCTTTCCCTGCCATCCTTGGGAACCTGTACTCTACTTTCTTTCCCTAAGAATTTGCATGTTCTAGTTATTTCATATAAGTAGAATCATATAATATCTGTATTTTTGTGTCTGGCTTATTTCACTCAAAGTGATGTCTTCAGGGTTCATCCATGTGGTGACAAGTATCAGAACTTCATTCCTTTTTATGGCGAAGTAATATTCTGTTGTATGCATAGACCTCATTTTGTTATCCATTCATCTGTTGATGGACACGGGTTGCTTCCACCTGGCTATTGTGAATAATACTGCTGTAAACGTCAAATATTTGTGTACAAATATTTGTTCAAATCCCAGTTTTCAGTTTTTTGGGTATGTACCTAGAAGTGGAATCACCAGTTCGTATGGTATTTCTGTTTAATTTTTGAGGAACCACCAGAGTGCTTTCAACAGTGGTTGTACCATTGTACATTCCCAACAACAATGTATGAGGGTGAGGGTTCCTGTTTCTCTACATCCTTGCCAATGCTTGTTTTCCCTTTTTTTTGAAGCCATTCTAGTGGGGATGAAGTAGTATCTCATGGTTCTGATTCTGATTTGCATTTCCCTAATGGCTAATGATGTTGAGCATCTTTTCATGTGAGCATCTTTTCATGGTCATTTGTATATCTTCTTTGAAGAAATGTCCAAGTTTGCCCATTTAAAAAATTGGGTTGTTTGTCTTTTTGTTCTTGAGTTGTAGGAGTTCTATATATTCTGAATATTAAACCCTTATCAAGTATATGGCTTCTGAGTTCTTTATATATTCTGAATATTCATATCATATGGCTTCCAAATATTTTCTTACAGCCCTTTCTTGAATTTTTAATTTTTGTTTCTCATATTTTTCTTTCTAAACTCTGATCTTTTCTTAATAGCATCCTCTAATGTTCTATGCATTTTTTTTTTCAGAATTACTTGCTTTATTTTGGTCTATTTACTATGCTGATTTTCATCATATTTCTGAATTACTTAATTTGTTCATACGCATTTTAGCATGTGTGTCTAGATAGGCTGATTGGAAATTTTGTGTATGTAGGCAGAATTTGTTGATTTTCAGGCTTTACTTATTTTTTCAACAAATATTTTGGTATGTAATATGTATCAATGCCAGACACTTCGCTTTATGATAAATAGGTAGGGAACGGGGATGGGGAGAAGGCATCCCTCAAATGCCAGAATGAAGAGAATGCCAGATCCTGGTTTTCACTAGGTGGTTTTTTTTTCTTTAGGTAAGGAACCTTTCCTGTCCCTCATTTTTAGCCATTTTTCTCTTTTCTGTCCTGATGTAGGTCCAGATTGCCTCTAGTTTTCTAGGAGATTTGGCTCTCCTTTTGTTTATATAGTTTGGCTGTAGCCCTTTCTTGCCTCTTCTTGGATATGAACTTTCCCTGCTTTCATCTGCTTTTGAGCTTCCCTGAGACTTATTGAAATATCTTGTCCATTGTAGTCCTTCTATCATTTTTTTCTGCTATTAGGGATTTATTTTGGTTTAAAAGTCCTTTATTATCATTTTAGGAACAAATCTATGTGCTCCATTTAGCACCTTGAATCTAAAAGTATTCTGGTATGAAATTTTTTTAATTAAAATTAATCTGAATTTGAAATTCATAAGGATACCTTTGAGATTGTGATCATGGACCACAACTAGCTTATTTAATAGTCAGTGGGTATCTTGAAAGCAAATCGTATCTTGGAAACAAGTCTTAAAAGATCTTATTCTTATCTATGCTGAATGTAATATAAAAGATTAAGCTAGAGTCAGCTCTTGCCTGAAACTACTGTTGGTCTTCTTGATTCTGCACCTTTCCTCTACAACTGTTCTCTACACAGCAGTCAGAGTGATCATTGTAAGTTAAATAATGTTCCCATTTGCTTAAAACCCTCCAGTGGTTTCCTTTTGCACTTAGATTAAAATCCAAAGCCTTTCTCCTCATCTGTAAGACCCAGTCTCCTGCCTAGCTAGCACTCTACCCTTTATTCTCTCTTATTTGAATACAGCCACACCATCTTTCTTGCTATTCCTTTAAAAACCCAAGCTCTTTCCTCATGGCCGTTAGAATTACATTACAGAGAGGAGAAATAGCTCACCCCTTCCTATCCTTTAGTTCTGCTCAGAAGATACCTTCTTGGGGGATTTTCCTGACCACCCTATATAGACTGTGGCCTCTCTTTACTCTCCAAATCACCATCTATCCCATACACTGCATTTTCTCCCTAGCATATATCATTATCTGAAATTATATTATGTATTTATTAATGGTCTTTTTCATATTAGAATGTACACTCTATGAGGGCAAGGACTCTCTTGTTTGCTATTGTATTCTTCCAGCAGACACACACAAACACACATACACACTTAGAACAATCCCAGACACTTAATAGACATTAATCAGATGTCTTCCTGAATGAAATGACAGTATGACCCCAGATTACTTTACCATTTTAAAACGTGTTTTCTTTCCAGATTATATTTTCTTATATAATGTTTGTAAAAATATGGTCATATGAATCTTTTCAATTTTAGAAAGTTCAAGAGTGAGATTTTATGGGTATATTATATTCATAAGATCCAAGAATGCCAGCCATAATAACTTTAAATAAGTGTGGAATCATATAGGCATTTTTGATATGTTCATGAGCATCCTTAAGTGAATTGAAATTCCTGAGAAGTTAATACAACATAACCTTAGAATCTGTTCTAAAATTATCTGACATTTTTCTCAGTGATTAAGAATGAGAGGAAGAAGCATAATGCATGTAGAAAGACAGCATTCAGAGTAGAGGCTAGATCATGATTATAAGTTAGGGAAATAACTTGGCTTCTACCTGATCCTGGTCACCATTTTTTCTGCCTCATAGAAAGGAAAAGAAATGAGTAAAAGGGTTTTTAATTCTGTGAATAAAAGGGTTTTTAATTCTGTGTCTCATGTGAGTATTGTTTTGGTTATGCTAGTTACTAAAATGTGTGTTGTGTCACAAATCCCATTCATATATAAGCCTTGTTTTTATAGCATTTTGGTAGATTAGAGTATGTTAACTATCACAAAAAGTCACCTGTCAGAGGCTTAGCTGCTATATGAACTAATAAACATTTATAGAATATAATTTTTCTATACTTGGTACGTTAGAGGTTTTTGTTTTAATCATCTGGAGGAATCTGAAATCTATCCTTCTCCTGCAGTTAGTATTCTAAGGCAGTAGTTCTCAACTGGGGATGATTTCCCAATGCCCCCCCACCCCCCACCCCCCGCCAGACTTTCTCTCCCTTTGACATTTGGCAGTATCTGGAGACGTTTTTGTTTCCACACAACTGGGGGTGAGTTACTGGCATCTGATGGGTAGAGGCCAAGGATGGTGTTAAATACCCTAGTATGTACAGAATGGTCCCCACATCAAAGAATTATCTGGCCCAAAATGTTAATAGTGCCAAGGTACTCTGTTGTCATGAATGATTTTCATCAGTAATTTGAACTCTGTAATAAAAGTTATTAAAGTAAATAGACTAAACATATTTCCTGGTTAGTTTTCCTAGGGAGATCTCCCATATTATTTTAGTCTCCTCAAACTAATGTAAAGTACCCAGCAAGGTCTACAGTATTTGTATTACTGCTAAAACAAATTTTTTTTTTCCATTGTAAAAAAGCTTTTGTTGTAATAACTTGATAATTTAGGTACCTGCTATTAATATTGCTTGAGATAGGATATGAGGATCAAAAGAATGGTCATCTCCTTATGGCACAGCCAGTTAACAAAGTCACATGAGGTTCCTGTCATTAAAATAAATTCTAGGAGTTAATATTACACTCTCTTGATGGCATTTAAGCAACTCCTAAAATTCTTTATGTAAGGACTCTGTAGTTTTAAAGATGTAATGTCATCAAACACCTTTATAGTTATAGGGCAATTCTTTCAGAAGCCTAGTTTGTTTTATATAAATACATTTGTGAATTCATATTATACAGTCATTGTAAAATCCTCTTATCTTTTTCCATGCTTTGAATTTTAAAAGTGTATTTAAATGTGTAGCAGTTTATTTTAATGCAGTCAATTAGAGGGCTTTTGCAAGTCCTCTACATTCTTTTTCCTTTGTTAGGAAGATTTAATTTTTTAATTTGTATTCTTCAAAGATATATTTTCTTCATTGATTTGAATAAAACTAAAGTTTCACTTATATGGAGGATGCTGTGAGGCACTTTTGGGGTATAAAAATGAATAAATTTGGTCCTGGCCCTGAATTGTAATCTAGTGTAAAACAACATATTAAATTATTATATGCATATATAAATAAAATATTATAGGGGCATGGAGCCACAGAGTAGGGAATAATTTAATTCCATTTGTGAAGATCCAGAAACTTTATGGAGTTTGGTGTAGATAGATTATAGGGGTGCTGCTTAGTAGTTTGGTCTGTCATGATGAGAAATGAGACCCAAAATATAGGTTAGAGCTATATAATGGAACATCGAAGTGTTGTTCATCAGTTTATATTTTATCCTTGAGATGATGAGGGCCTACTGCAAGTTTTTTTTAAGCAAAATGCAATAACAATGTTTAGGAAAATAAGTATTTTGGAAAAAAAGTTAACCAGTTAACCTCATTGAAAGATTGGTTGAAAGTATGAAAGGAGATCAGTTTAGACGTTTGTTTGAACAGCTCAGGCCAAAGGATACAAGAGCCCTCTAGGAAAGGGTAGAGTAGACCATAAAGAATTTTGCAATCATTTTAAGTAGAGGAGTAACAGAAGAATTAAAGAACAGTATATTTAATGAAATGGAAAGATGAGGAAGAACAGGTTTGAAGGCTTCTTTATCACCCCTTTTGCCCTCTTTAGGCTAAATTTCACCAAGCTTAGTTCTTTTGGTGGTTTTTAAAAATAGAAGTAACTTAAAGTGATTATTGATGCAGCCTAGGAAAGTAAGGTCTTGCTAAATAAGTAAGGTCTAGCTAAATAGTAATGGTATATCCACATAATAATGCAAAGGAAGTCTGTATTAGCTGATATGGAAAGATATCTAAATTATTTTAGGAACAAGATACATGGTATATTCATACATATATGGTGGTATGTGCATGGTCCTACTTTTTTTCTTCCCACCCTAGTTCAATAATAATAACACTTAATCCATGTTATCTTGAAGGATTAAGAAATTCATACTTTTCAGTTGTACCTTTCTGTATTATATGACCTTTTTTTTGTTTTTAACTATTTGCATGTAATGTATGTACATTGTAAAAATGTGAATTCATCTTAGATTCTGTCAGGCAGTTGGGATCCTGTGTCTGACACTTAGGAGAGGAAAGTTAACCTAGTTAGTGTAGATACACAGAGTGCAAGGAAGGGCAAAATTGCATTACTAGAAATAAGAAATGGTTTCTTTAAAATAGTTGAATTTCATAGGTGAATGCCTTCATAGAAAATTATGGTAGATGGAGCTTTGTATTTTATTTAAGTGAAAACCCAATTTCCGTTAAGTATAAATAAATGAAGTTTTCCATTTATTGTTGTTGAAGGGTAGCAGTATGTCCACAATTGGTAGATAAACCAAGGAAAGCAATATTTTTCTAATCCACAGTTTAGTTGGCTTTGGCTACCTAATTAGTACAGAGTGTGCCAGAATTCATCATTTCTATTTCTATTTTCCATATTTGTAGACTTCATGTGTACCAATTTATGCCTGATTTTTCATCAGCTACTTTAAAGCAAAATTTCTTTTCTAATTTTTTAGAAATTAGTTAGGGGAGAGGGAAGCTGGAGGTGGAGGATAGCATATCCTATGTATAGGATATACCCACATCTGTGGCAAACGTCTTTATCTTCTTTGTTTTTTTCTAATTATTTTTAGTTTCTTTCTTGGTTAATGATAGCCTGTATTTCAGAATAGAGGCTTAGGACCTTATAAGTTTTAAAGATAGCAGCAAAATTCTTCCAAGAAACATTGCAGTTGGCTTTTTAATATCTTTTTTCAGGGGTCTAGCACTTAATTTTAGTAGAGTTTGTGATTACTTAAAGTAGACTCCTATTCTGATTCTGAGCGAAATCTTGCTAAACCCTGAGCCAAGAAGGACTATACTTGAGCATAGTTTTTCATATGTTCTTTTCTGTAGTCAGAGTACACAGGATATCTTAACCATGATGTTGATCAATAGAATTATCTCTCCTATGTTACATTCAGTGATATATCAAATTTTCATTGTATTTATGTAGTTAGAAAATACATTGTTTGATCTTTAAAAGGTACTTTCTAATTTGTTATTTCATAGAAAGCAGTCTTTGAAGTTAACTTGTTTTGATTTGACCATACTGCAAATCTTTTAAGTAACAGTCTTCCATATTTGATTTCTTATTTATTTTAATATAAATAATAAGTATATATGATAATATAAGTAATAAGTATATTTCAGTATAAATAATAACATAGCATATAACTATACTTTTGACAGCTAGCTTGACTGAGTTTAAGGATTGATATTTGAATGGTGGATATGGTTCTGGAAAAGATACTATTAAAAAAATAGGGGATCTTTGAGATGTATTTAATTCTTTTTTTTTTTTTTTAACATTTCCTTCTATAGCTGTTTCCTATAATTGTTAATACTAAAATATCGTCATACCTTGTCTAGAATAATTTTTATTGCCTAAAGGCATATAAATATGCTACCATTAACCATGGTAAATTCTCTGTTAGTACATTTCAGGATATTATGTTGTTAATAGTCATAATGAAAGGAAGGTAATAAAATTAATGAATAATATAAAAATAATTTAAATTTCCTTTGGACTTCGCAAAGCTTCCTGTTCATGGCTGTACTTATTCCTTTCCCAGTTTGTCTGTACTATGATTAGCTTTATTAAAATCTGATTGAAAATATCTCTGTAGTTAACTATTTGGCAATATGTGAAACTACCTTTTAGGAAAGGAGAGATATTACTTTTAATAACAAAAGTATATGTATACTATGTAGTTGAATAGTGACTAAATGATAACTTGAATTTTTAATCTGGCATCTCTCAAAAATTGCAATTTTAATTTTTATCAGCTTTTAAATATAGAAGGATGTATAATAAATAATTATATTCCTTTTTTATTTATTGTGACTTGATACTCTTTATATTGTTGACTACATTTAAATTCTTTGCATATTCTAATGTCTATGAGAACCGCTCAATAAAATAACAAGAAGTCTGTCTTTAGGCAATGCATTTGGTTTACTCATTTTTCTTCTTAATAGAAGCCTGTGCAGTAGGTTTGATCCTTTCAATAATGTTACTGCACAATAGTTGAGCAACTACCTATTTAAATATTGTGGCAGTTTTTTTTGCTTCTACCATGGCGGACAAGTTGATATGAAAAACAGAGTTGTTTTATTTACCTCTACACAGAGGAGTAGTGTCTTTTTAGGTGGGGCTGGGAGGGATTATTTATACCCCCCCCCCATGATTAGTTATTTTAACCTTCTTAGAAAGGTAGAATACTTAAAATCATTACAGCCCTAACTGTGCCACTGTTTGACCTTAGCAAACCACTTGTTTGCCATGTCAAAGAGAGAATATTCTCAATTCTTATTTCCTCCTTTATGAGGTTATTTTAAATATTAAATAAGAAAAGTCCATGTCAAACTAGTTACAAATACTATTTTGAAAAGATTTATGTTAGTGAATGTCTGATAGTTCAGCAGTTATTTAGGATCTGATATGGTGAAATAAAAGCTACTCTTAAAAATATTCATTTGTTTGCTGAATATAACTATTACACTGTTGTTTTTCCTTTTGATGGCTTTTGTTTCATTCTTAGTTTACAAGGTCAGTGCCTTCTAGTACCTAGGCAGTGGTAGATAGATACATGTGTCTTTTCCATGCCAGGCACTGGTGAATGGATTTTAATGAGATATGATATCTCTGTCCTCACAGAATTTATAATCTGACATACTTTCATTGCTCCCAATTAGAATCTTACTTTTTATTTTTGTCTCACAGTACCTATGACAGATAACAATGGCACCAGTATTAATTTTTAACATGTAGAAATGATTTATTTCAAAGATAAGGAGTTGTGTTTCAGAATTATTAGTGAAAAAAAAATTAATCCTGTGTAGCTTTGGAGGTCATTTATTCACTAAGCAAATATTTATTGAGCACCTTTGATATGCCAGGCACTGTTTTAGGCATTTGGGATAATTCAGTGAATAAAGACAAGATTCATACCGTTGAGGCGCTTATATTCTAGTGCAGGTAACAGTTAACTGTAAACATAGAACAGCATAAGGGGGATCATTGTTGAGACAGGTGGACATGTTGCAATTTTGAATAAGGTAATCAGGATAAGGTGTCATAGAGAAGGTTACATTTAAACAAAGACTGAACGAAGTTAGGGAGTTGACCATGCATATATTTGGAGGAGGAATAAGGGAACAGCTAGGAGTGTGCCTGGCCTGCTTGAGGAAAATCAAAGAGGCCTTACTTGGAAGTGGAGAGAGTGAGGAAGAGAGTAATAGAGTGATAGAAGATGAAGGTGTAGGGGAAAAGAAGAGCCAGATCATGTAAGGCCTTGGGACTTTCATTTTTTATTCAGAAATGAAGAGCCACTGCAGGATTTTTAATATTATCTGACTAGAAGCCTGGCTGCCACTGTTCTGGCAGGGTATGAACCTCGGTTTTACAAACTTGAGAGAGATGAATCTGGGAGTCTGAAAGTGCTTTATACAAACCTAAAACTGATCATTTGGTATTCTCATTCACTAAACTCTGGTCTTGAGGGATATGAAAATCCTGGTCCCTTCCTGGGTTCTGTAGTGCAAATTGGCTTGCTTCTTGTTAACTTCCCTTTCTTAGCCTTAGGTCTTAGCTTTTTCTGATGTGAGTCAGTTTCCACTAGCTCATCTTTCCTACCTCACTGATGTCACCTCTTGTTCTGTCCTATTTTGCCATTTTATTGGTTATTTTGAGTAGAGAGAAACATGTTTGGTTGTTGTATTAAACCGGAAGATTGATAATATAAACCTTAATTTTCTAATAGATTAGAAAGGTTCTTCCTCTGGGGTACTTCCACCAACACTTTGCTATTGTAGAACAGCTCACCAAAATTAATCATAATACCATAATCATAATACCATAAGAATGTAATTTTCACCAAACAAACCAGGCGATTAAATTTTTTTGTCTTAAAATATGTCCAGTTATAATAGTAAGAAAAGGCTAATCTCTTTCATTGTATGAGTTTTAACGCTAATCTTTAAAAGTAGTCTTGTCTCATTTTACAACTCACACATTGAGAATCAGTGTCCTGGAGCAGTTTAGATTTAAAAAACTCCGTTCAATGAATAGATGTGGATGGGTTAATTTGTTTGAGGATTTGAGAACAGAGTGGAATTCCAAAAGACAACCTATTTTGGTACAAAGAACATATGTTTAGGAGACTTGGATTTTAGTTCCACCTCTATCTTGCCAAATGTGAGACTTCAGTAAATCACATAACTTAATACATTAGCTTTTTCATTTGTAGAATGTGGGGTTCAGGTTAGATAATCTCTTAATAATTCCTAAAATTTCATGATTTTTAAACATTTGGGAATTTTTTATGCCTTTATGAAGAATAAATAGTAATTTTTTAATTTTATTTTTTTATGCAGGTTAATGGTGCAGTGTAAGAAACCTTTAAAAGTTTCTGATGAATTAGTGCAGCAATATCAAATTAAAAATCAGTATCTTTCAGCAATAGCATCTGATGCAGAACAAGAATCTAAAATTGATCCATATGCATTTGTTGAAGGAGATGAGGAATTTCTTTTTCCTGATAAGAAAGATAGACAAAATAGTGAGAGAGAAGCTGGAAAAAAACACAAGGTAAGAGAATCCCAGTTCATCAAAGGATCACTGATGATTTTGTAGCACTGCATATTATACCAACCTTTTTTGTCTCTTTTTTAAAATAGAATAGTTTCATCATTTTAACTTACAAAAACATATCTTTTTGAATAGGTAATTCAGAAATATGGTACAAAATTCAAGAGTTTGTATGTGGTTTAAATTATAGCTTGTCTTTGATAATGGAAAGATCTTTGTTTATTTTTAAAGTTTCTAGGTTGGAGAAAGTATATTAATTGTCATAGTTGAAACAGAACATTTATGCACACTAATTATTTTGATGGTGATTTAAAATATGCTATTAAGTGAATTACCAGTTTTCAAAGGTACAATAAAATCCACATCACTAAGTTTATTAAAAAATAATGATTTTTTGAATATGTGATTCAGGAACTTACAGTGTAAAAAGTTAGATTAATGAAGTATGGGAGGGGAAATAATTGATTAAAATTTAAAAAATCAAATATTTGAGGGTCTGTTATCCGCAAGATAACTTTACTAAATAATTTTGCCTTAAATACAAAATATGAAAATTGTGAAAAGTACCCAACAATATATATAATACAAGAAATTCATTTCACAAGAAGTTTTTCTTAGTCCTACTATGTGCCAGTACTTGAAATTTTGTCCCTTTATAAATATGAAAGCAAAAGTAGCTGGGAAGGTAGCAAGTAGAGTAGAAAGAATACAGGCTGTGGAATTTGGCAGATTTAATTTGAAATTAGTGGGACATTTAGCTCCCTGCATATAAGTCATATTTCCTGGGGCAGATTATCTTTAGAATCTCTATTCTGTCTGTAAGATGGGAGTACTACCTACATACCTCATAAGTTAGTTGTGAGAATTAGTGAGCATGAATGTAAAACACCTAACAGTATTTGACACATAATAGTTATTCAAAGATTGGTATTCTTTGTTATGGGTAATTTATATATTTCACCCTAGTATGTAACATTGTTTACAGGTAGAAGATGGGACATCTAGTGTAACAGTGTTATCACATGAGGAAGATGCTATGTCATTATTTAGTCCCTCTATCAAGCAAGGTAAAACTTATATTTCACTAATTGAAATGTTGCATTCCAGGATTGTTACTGTGAGCTAATCTGATAATGTGTGACTTTTAAACTTCCTTTGTGCATAAATCATGTTTCTTAGAAAGGGACTTTGCTGAAATAATGGATTTATTGTTCATTTCTTATCCAGAGAAGCAAATTCAGGTGATAAGAAATTCTGTTTTGAGATGCCAGAACTTTTTTCCTTCTTTATAAATAAAAAAAAGTATTTGTCTGTTAAGTGAAGAGACTGAATTAGGTCATCGGCTAAGGTTCCTCTCAGATCTAAAATCTGAATTTATAAATCTGACTTAACTATAATTTTGTTGTCCTATTCCCCGCCACACAAGTTAGAAGAAGTGTTGGTGAAGTCATGAATCCAACAAATATTTTTTTAGCACATTTATTTTAGCACATTTATTTTTAGGCACTCTTTTAGGCATTGGAGATACAGTGCTCAAGATTGCACTTTGAATATGTCTAACATATGCTCCTTTGTGAACAGAGTAGAGAGATAACAGTGTATTATTTGTTTTACAAAATCCATTTAACTCTCAGTGGGGGCAGAGGAAGCCATTGTTTGGTGTGTGTGTGTGTGTGTTTTTATTATTTTTGTTTTGTTTTTTGTCATCATTTTATTATTATTACTATTATTTTTTGGTTTGTGTTTTTTGAAGGCAAAGTTTTATTTTAGTATTTGAAATAAATAGAGAGTCAGGCCCTGGGTGACCAAAAACAAGAGTAAGAAAACCATAGTCCAAATGAACAAGAAAGATATGTCTTTTATGAAATAAATTTAGCGGCTGGTGGTTCCTCATACCTTGGTGAGTTAACAATTTGGGTTCTTTGGCCTGTCTACATATACACTAGGATATAGGGAGTGTGTAATCTCCTTATTGTGACCTTGGTATGGTTTTCTCAAAACATGGACTATAGATTACATTCTGGATCATGTCTTGAGGTGGAGCTTGAGAAGTTTTTTTTTTTTTTTTTAGTTTTTAAAGTTTTTTTAGTTTTTTAAGTTTTTTTCTTAGTTTTTAATACATTCCCTAAATTATTTTTATATATACTAAAATTTCAAAATTTCAGAACTCCTGTAGTGAATCTTTAGAACTGAGGGGCAGAGCCACTGGGAAAGGAACTTTTTATCTTTGGAAAGTGATCGCTATCTAAAGTCAGTTGACATTAGGAGGATGATTTGAAAAGTTATACACCAAACTGCAAATAGTTTTTTTTTTTCTTGTGTGAGAATATAAAGGGACTTTAACTTTCACTTGTATTTGTATTTTTTTCTTAAACTTTTTATTTTGAAATAATTTCCAACTTACATGACAATTGCAAAAATAATACAAAACCCCTATAGAGAACTCTGATATCCTCTAACCCCCTCAAAACCCGCATCCACCAGTTTTAACATTTTGCCACATTTGTTGTTAGCTAGCTAGCTACCTACCACCTATCTAGCAATCTTTTTTTTTTTTCTCTAGTTCTGGAAAAAATTAAAAGGAAAATAAAATTCTAGAATTGATACAAAGTATGTAAGTGCCTGGCACTGAGCAAAGTGCTTTACCTGCATTCTGTCACATGTAATTCTTAGTAGGTGCCATTACTGAAGCACAGAAAGGTTAAGTCATTTGCTCAGGGTCATATTATTAGCAGTGGGACTGGGATTCAAATTAATAGTCTTATTCAAGAGCTAGAGCTCTTAATCATTGTACTTTTTATTTCAGGAAGATAGAAAAATAAAAATGCATGTATAATTAATTCTATTGTCCTAATAGTGTTTATTTTTTTTATTTTGACATACCCATTTTTCATGTAGAGTATTTTAGCTGTTATGGGTTACATGGCCTTTGGTGAGTTTCCTGGGAAAGGTACCACCATTTGTTTACAACTTTATTTCTTTGGAAAACATTTAAACAACAAATCAAAAATAATTTCTTGTTGTATAACTCCCTTATAAGCTTAAGGTTGCATATCTAGTTGAAATAAATAATACTTATTTGGACAGTAGTAGAGTTTTTGTTTTTGTTTTTCTGATTGACATATGTAGATGCTCCACGCCCTGCTAGTCATGCCCGTCCTCCATCAACCAGTTTGATTTATGATTCAGACCTGGCTGTATCTTACACTGACCTGGATAATCTCTTCAATTCTGATGAAGATGAACTAGCAGTGAGTATCCCATTAATGATTAGGAGTAAAATTTTTTTCCTTGATTTAATGCAAGTTGTTTATTTATTTATTTTTTTTAAGTTATCTGTGATTTGAATAGTAGGGTTTTAGACCTGAACAGTAGGAAATGTCTAGAAACATGAGCTATAAAATGTTATAATCCCATTAATTTGATTTTTCATTTCAAGTTTAAGCAGTCTTGATATAGTAACGCCTATAAACTTTGAGGTGTTTTCTTTTTCCTTTTGTTTGTATATTTGAAGAACACATGATTAAACTTACTTTGAGCTCTGCCATATGTTCTTTTTCTGCACTCCATAGGAAGCAGAATTATTTTTCTATTCTTTGGTCCTCTAGTTTGAAAAATAACCCTTATTTGACTCATTTAGAGAATATATATGATTAATATTAAAATTATTTGCCTTGTCAATTTATTAAGGAGCACCACTTCTTTTAAATTTGTTTGGCATCTCAGCCATTATTATAAGACAGATACGTACTATAACAATGAAAGAGGAAGAAAAAGTAATATTTAATCTTTAACACCCATTTGCAGAGAAAGGTGAAGATAAAAGAAATTAAAGCTTAAAATGAGATTCCCTAGAATGTCAAGTCTGGCAAATTAATGAATTGGGTGCTGCATTATCATAAAAGGGAATTCCTTTTTCATCTGCATAAAGGTAGCTTGGAAACTTCTATGGTACATTTGGTCTTTCTTGTCCTATATAATAATATGCTTTTAATCCTCTCTCAACATATACATATATATGTATATGTGTGTGAATATATATGTATATATGTGTGTGTATATATGTGTATATGTGTATATACAGAGAGAGAGAGAGGCATTTGGTGACTTCATTTATGCGATATAAGGCAGATACAGCTATACACAGACTTTTATTCTATATTCCATAGTACAGTATGTTTTGGGGCACTGTTTGCTACGTGGATATCAATCCATGATACTTTTGTACACCTATACTTTCTCTATGCTACCATTTGTGTATCAGCTATGACCCCTCTGAGGTAAAAAAAAAAAAAGTTATAATCAGAGCTCAGTCTACATATTTATCATAAAGTGGCTAACAGAAAACATGGAGCCAATGTTGTCAGCTCTAAAGACATTGGTGACAGATCAAAGATGTTAAAACTTGGTTATGGGACAAATTTTTAGTTAGGTACCATGTTGTGTCATATGAGATCTTTTTGATGTTTGTGCTTAGTTCTATCTTCTGTGGTATTTTTGCAGGGCAAGGAGATTATTAAAACAAGGTAAAAGTGTAAAGAATTCAGAGGGGTATTTGACTATAAGAAACTTGAATGTTCTCTATTTCAGGAGACAAATGCTTTATCAGCAGTTCTGATGTTAATTACCATTAAGCAATTCTGATGTTAATTATAAATGCTCTTATCACAGGTTTTTTTAATTTTTATTTTAATAGGTTTTAACTTGTAGGTTAATCCTGCTTCTATGTATTTTGAAAGTATTGCTCATTTTCTTCGGAGGGACTTTTCCCTCTGTTTGGAGGCTTATCAAAATAAACATTCAAAGAAATTAATCTGGGGTCAGTGATTGCCTAATAAGATGTGTTTTATGTGTTTAAACTATATCTAGTATCTTTTTGGCTCTAGCATAGATTCAAATGTTAGTTTTGATGAATGGGCTTTAATTTTAAGTTATATCGGAATGATTATTTTGAGATAGTAAATAGTGAATTAAATAAATACTGTGAATGTAAAGTTTCAGATAATTATGTGCTGTGTGTTTGTTTGTTTTTTAATAGCCTGGATCTAAAAAATTAGTGAATGGATCAGATGATAAATCCAGCTGTAAAGAATCAAAGACAGGAAGTCTGGACCCATTATCTTGCATAAGTAAGCTTCCCAAATCTGTGTTCCAGATAAATTTGTAAATTTTTAATCTCAACATAGTCTCCCCCTCCTTTCAAAAACAAATTCACCTCTTTTTCAGTCTTATGTTAATATGTGTGTTTTATTTAATATAGGCACTGCAGATCTTCATAAGATGTATCCTACACCTCCGTCATTGGAACAGCATATTATGGGATTTTCCCCAATGAATGTGAATAATAAAGAATATGGTAGTGTGGATACAACACCAGGAGGAACTGTTCTGGAAGGAAATAGTTCTACCATAGGAGCACAGTTCAAAATTGAGGTTGATGAGGGATTCTGTAGCCCAAAACCTTCTGAAATTAAGGTATTTTATTTTTCTAGAAAAATAAATCACTTCATATATTTTCTTTTAGAATTAGTTTGTTGCTATCTTCAGAAATCCTTTCGTGTTTATTCTAGTTAACAAATTTGAGCACTGATTTTAATAGTGACACTATTAAGATACTTGGGAGAATTATATTATAGTTTTATTATTCTGTTTAAAGAAGGGAAAAAATGGTGAGCTTCAGCATATTTTCCCCCTGGAAGAAGAGATACTGAATGCTATGCTCTCTATATTGTAGGATTTTTCTTATGTCTATAAGCCTGAAAATTGTCAAGTTCTAGTGGGATGTTCCATGTTTGCACCTCTAAAAACTCTACCAAGCCAATGTCTGCCTCCTATCAAATTGCCAGAAGAGTGTATTTACCGTCAGAGTTGGACTGTTGGAAAATTGGAATTGCTTCCTTCAGGGCCTGCAATGCCATTCATCAAAGAGAGGTAAGAATTATGTTATAGTAAATGAATCCTTATATAGCGTTAATTTTTACAATTGTGGTAACATAAATATGACATAAAATTTCCCATTTTTACCATTTAAAAGTATACAGTTTGGTGGTATTAATTACATTCACAATGTTGTGCTACTTTTGCCACCATCCTTTACCAAAACCTTTCATCACCCCAAAGAGAAGCTCTGTGCCCATTAAGCAATAACTCTCCTACCCTCATCCTCCCAGGCCCTGGTACCTCTAATCTACTTTCAGTCTCTGAGTTTGCTTATTCTAGATATTTCATGTAAGTGGAATCATGCAATATCTATCTTTCTGTGTCTGACTTATTTCACTCGGTATAATGTTGTGAGGTTTGTTCATGTTGTAGTACGTGTCCGCACTTCATTCCTTTTTATAACTGAATAATATTTCATTGTACATATATACTACATTTTGTTTACCCATTTATCTTTTGATGGACATTTGGATTGCTTCCACCCTTTTTTGATAATTGTGAATAATACTGCTATGAACATTAGTGTACAAATAACTGTCTGAGTCCCTGTTTTCAATTCTTTTGGGTATAAACCTAAAGGTAGAATCACCAGGTCATATGGTAATTCTTTGTTTAGCTTTTTGAGGAATGAACAGAGTCAACTGCAGCTGCACCATTTTACATTCCCACCAATAATGTACGAGGGTTCCTATTTCTCTGTTTCCTCACCAACACTTATTTTTTTATTTTTTTTTAGTAATAGCCATTCTAGGAAGTATGAAGTAATATCTCATTGTAGTTTTGATTTTCATTTCCCTAATGCCTAATGATGTTGAGCATTTTTTTCATGTGCTTATTGGCCATTTGTTTATCTTCTTTGGAGATGTTCTAGTTTGCTAAATCTGTCATTAGGCAAAATATCAGAAATGGATTGGCTTTTATAAAGGGCATATATTAGGTTACAAATGTACAGTTCTAAGGCCATAAAAGTGTCCGAACTAAGGCATCAACAAGAAGATACCTTCACTGAAGAAAGGCCGATGGCGTTCAGAACACCTCTGTCAGATGGGATGGCACGTGTCTGGTGTCTTTTGATCCTTTGCTCCCAGGTTCTGGTTTCGAAATGGCTTTCTCCAAAATGTCTCTGGGCTTCTGTCTCTCAGCTTCTCTCTCTTAGCTCTCTGCTTGGTTATCCTGTGGCATTTCTCTCTAAGCATCTGCAAGTCCTGTCTTCACTTCTCTGGGGAAAACTCTGGACTTCATCTGTTAGCTTTAGCGTCCCCAAACATCTTTCTGTCTGCATCTTCCAGCGTTTCCAAGCATCTGGGTCTTTGTCGGCTCTTAGCTTCTCCCAGGGCAAATTGTGGATTACATATCTTAGCTTCTCTCCAGACTTCTCTCTCAGCTTCTTTGAGTTCCTTGTTTCTGTGAGCTCTCTTAAAGGACTCCAGTGAACTAGTTAAAGCCCACCTGGAATGGGTGGGGTAACATCTCCATGGAAATAATTTAATCACAGGTTCCACCCTAATCAAAAGACTAAGTCTGCCCCCACAAGATTGCATTAAAGAACGTGGCTTTTGTGGAGGACATAATAGATTCAAACCAGCACAGGAGAAATGTCTATTCAAGTCCTTTGCCCATTTTAAAAATTGGACTGTTTGTCTTTTTGCTGTTTGCGAGAGCTTTAATGTTTTTTCATAGAATTACATGGTATGTTGAAAAAAGTAGTTGGTATACTGACTTTTGAAAATTCTGAAAGTTGTGTTCTAGTTAATAGATTATATTGTTAATAGTTGGGTGTGGATAAACTATTGGAAAACTTAAGACCATTATGCTTATATTATTTGTCTCCAGAAGCACCTTGTCTTTTGGTCTAAAATTCTGAACTGCTCTGTTTTGTACATTTAAAATATTTCATACACCTTTCACATGTTAACATCTCAGAAATTAGGGTGTTTTATATTGGTAGCATCTTAAAATTGCCATTTGTCCTTTTTTACAGGTGAACATCTCTGAAATGAGGATGTGTTTTATAATCAGTAGCATCATAGAATTAATGAATATGGGTGTTCATAGTATAAGAAATTTATAGTCATGAAATGTGGATGGCTGGGTGTGGATAAGGTTATTCAGATTTTATTTATAATTTTGGAACTAGTTGGTTGGTCCTCAGCCCTCAGCAATCACCTAACTTGGATATTTTAACTAGAAATAAGTCTTAATTATACTTGTAATTTTTGTACTGATTGTCCTTTCATAATTTTCAGTGTTACTGAAAAACATTTGGGACATTGTTAGTTGTATTTCACAATACTAACATGGTGATCCTTTTTGTATTTGTTTGATTTTCTTTTACCCTGTGACACTAGTGATGGAAGTACTATGGATCAAGAATATGGCCCTGCTTATACACCTCAGACTCATACTTCTTTTGGGATGCCTCCTAGTAGTGCTCCTCCTAGTAACAGTGGAGCAGGGATTCTTCCTTCTCCATCCACCCCTAGGTTTCCAACTCCAAGGACTCCAAGGACTCCAAGGACTCCTCGTGGAGCTGGTGGACCTGCTAGTGCTCAAGGTTCAGTCAAATATGAAAATTCAGACTTGTATTCACCAGCTTCCACCCCATCTACATGCAGACCCCTTAATTCTGTTGAACCTGCAACTGTCCCTTCCATCCCTGAAGCACACAGTCTTTATGTGAACCTCATCCTTTCAGAATCAGTTATGAATTTGTTTAAAGACTGTAACTTTGACAGTTGCTGTATCTGTGTCTGCAACATGAATATCAAGGGTGCTGATGTTGGAGTTTACATTCCAGATCCAACACAGGAAGCACAGTATAGATGTACCTGCGGCTTCAGTGCTGTCATGAACAGAAAATTTGGAAACAATTCAGGATTATTTCTTGAAGATGAACTAGATATCATAGGACGCAACTCAGAATGTGGCAAAGAAACAGAAAAACGTTTTGAAGCTCTCAGGACTACCTCTGATGAACATGTTAATGGAGGACAAAAGGAATCTGAAAAATTGCCTGATGAGTTGATATTATTACTACAAGATCAGTGCACTAATTTATTTTCACCCTTTGGAGCAGCAGACCAAGATCCTTTTCCCAAAATTGGTGTAATTAGCAATTGGGTACGTGTTGAAGAGCGGGACTGTTGCAGTGACTGCTACCTTGCTTTGGAACATGGACGTCAGTTCATGGATAATATGTCCGGAGGAAAAGTTGATGAAGCACTTGTAAAAAGTTCATGCTTACACCCTTGGTCCAAAAGAAATGGTAAGTATGCCAATGAAATAATTTTTTTTGTTTGTTCATTTTTCTTTAGTTGTATGACTTTTTTTTTTCTTTCTCAGGAAAAGGTAATAAAGGAAATTTCCCATGTAGATAATGGAGACACTTAAACTTGGACTTAAAATTCTTTTAAGGAAGACATTTTTAACAGGAGAATTTCCTTGCCGTTTAATTTCACAGATCATAATATGATTATTTTAATTCTGTAATTACTACTTTTGTATGAGTGTAAAGGACATTTTGCATTTATTAATTAGCAGAATGTTGCTAGTCAACTGCTTTATTCAGCTGTATTTCACTCATTAAATATTTAATGAGCACCTAGTAATTGTCAGGTACTGTTCTAGGTGCAATATTGAACAAAGCAGACATATTCCCTGCTGTTTTTGAGCTTATAATCTAGTGAAGAAGACAGATAATAACCTAAAGAAAATAAGTAATATGTAATGTAATACCAGGTAGTAACAAGTGCTTTGAAGAAAAACGAAGCAGGGTGAGGAAGGGAGTGGAAAAGATAAAAGTGTGCTATTTTAGATACAAGGTCAAAGAAGATGTTACTGAGAAGGTAACATTTAAGCAAAGACCTACATAAAGTGGAAGAATGTGAACTCTGTGATTGGGGTAGAGGATTTTAGGCAATGCAGAGTACAAAGACCCTGAAGGGAGTAGTGTGCTTGATATGTTTGAGGAATAGCGAAGAGGCTAATATATTTGGAGTGCACTGGATGATGGGGAGACTGGTGACACATGTAGTGTAAGAGCTCTAAGCACCAAAATCATGTAGTTTTATAGACCATAAAGGACTGTAGTTTATTCTCATTGCGATTGGAAGCTATTGAATGGTTTCAAGTAAGTAACATGATCGTTTCTCTGTTGTTTTTTTTTTTTTTAAATCACTGACTATTCTGTGGTGAGGGCAAGAGTAGAAGCAAATAGATCATTTAGGAGGCTTTACAGTAGTCCTGATGAAAGACGATGGTAGCTTGGACAAGGTTGGAAGCAATGGAATTGGGAGTAGTAGATTCCACATATTTTGGGAAATAGAATCTACAGATTTGGTGATGTAAACAAGAAAAAATGAGGCATCAAGTATAGCTTGAGCAGCTGGATGAATGGTGGTACAAATTATAGAGGAGGGAAACATTGGGGAGGAGGTTAAATACACATTTGGACATAGGAGTTTTAAATTCAGAGGAGTGGTTGGGGTTGGAGATACAAATTTTTTTTACATGCATTATCGGTATTAAAAGCCATGGAACTGGGTTAATTAACCTAGAAAAGGACTGTAGATAGAGAAGTCCAAGGAAGGTGCTGACATTCAGAGGTGGGAAGAAGGTAGTTTATTTGATGATACTCCACTATTCAAATCTACCAAGTTTCCTGCATCTGTACACATAAACTATGACCTTGTTGAAGAAGGGAGGTGAGAATTTTCCTCTGGTTACTTGTATAGCTGTGGATGAGGGGAGGAATTGTTGAAGAGTGGGAAGGTTAATTGACTAGAATAGTAGCTTTTAAAGTCTGGTTCCCTAGACTAGAAGCTTCAGACATCACCTGGGAAGTTGTTACAAATGCAATTTTTCATGCCCTTTCTCAGACCTTCTAAGTCAAACTCTAGGGTCATTTTTATGCCACTTACTATGACCTTGAACAGGTTATTTAACATCTTGGTTTCTTCATGTTTAATAACGAAATAGAAATAGTATTTGCCTTGTATAGGCTTGTAGTAGTCTAATGAGTTAATCCATATTGAGTGCTTTGCATATATTAAGTACTGAATTAATATAAGCTGCTGTCATTATTACTAGTATTAAAATCAATTAGATATTTTTCTTTCAGGTACAGTCAATCTATATTTTAATAAAAATGTCTCAGTATTCCACTGATTAAATTTTCTAACTTTTGTTTATAAACTAACATATATAGAAAGTTAGCTGCTTTCAAAATGTGGTTCTTGGTTAGAAAATCTGTTTTTAGGTGGTATGTAACTTTCATTTGCTCCTTGTGCTATTTGTTGTTTTGTACTTTTTGAACATATGTACAAAACAATGTGCTGGTTATTTTGGGAGATTTGAAGATATTTAAATTGCTTATAGATACTGGGATTATGAAACCACAGTGTAAGGTTAAAAGATGAAAAATAAATGCCCATCAACAGGAAAATGGGCAAGTAATTATGATATATTATATTCAGAATGTTATATAGGCTCTGAAAAGGAATAAAACTTAGCAATAGTATTGCAGGAAGGAGGAAGGAAACAGTCCCAAAAGATTATGTATCGTAAGATACCTTTTTATAAAGTTCTGAAACAAGCCAAACTGAATGTATTGTTTAGGAGCATATAAATTTCAGGATAGTAGTTAGTTCTTGAAAGCTGAGGGACAGAATGGTGAGACACACTTTAAGAGATTGTTTTTGGTAATGTTCTTCTAGTTGTTGGGCAGTGAGATCACATGTGTTCATATTATTATTATTAAAGGAAAAATATAAAACACAACAAGGGCAATGCATGGGCCGATGATTAATCTTTTACTCCTGGCATGGTATCATGATTTATCTAATTCATTATACTTGTGGAACAGATTTAAAATAAAAGATATGAATAAATGGCCTTCAGTGTTTAAAAAGGGGCAAGATTATTTTCAACCATAGGTTACAGGTAAGAACATAGACGGTGGAGTCACACTGCTTGGATTTGAAACCTAGCTCCATCACGTTATACTAACAGTGACCTTGGGCAAGTTACTTAACCTCTCTGCCTCAATTTCTTAAAATAGGGTCAATAATAGTATTTACCTCATAGGATGTGGAGTGGATCAAATGAGTTAATACATAATAAAACAGAGAGCAGTGCCTGGCAGATGGTCAGAACTCAAATGTTAGCAGTAGAAATAGTAATAGCAGCAGCAGTAGCATTAGTGGTGCTTTTTATATAATAGTATTCTTTTTATTACTGTTAGGTTTTAAGAACCACCTTATGTGCCAAATAATAGAAAATACTGAGGCTTACCTGATACATATTTTTTGTATAACCGTAAACATTGAAGTAAACAGAAAGCTCTGCGGCTGTCAAGATGACCTAGGATTTCATCTTAAGAATTTGTCCTAAGAAAATAAATACAAAAAATGAGAGAGAGAAAAGAAATGTATTAAAATTTCAGTTACCGTATTGAATATAAAAATAATGCTATAAAACCTAGATGTGCAAAGTTGGAATATTTTGATTAGATTATAGTGACGTCATGAAATAGTAGTAGTAAACTCATAAATTAGGGCTTTTACCCAGATTGTTTCTATTGCCTGGGACACTCTTCCTCCAGGTATTTATATTGCATAATAATTCTCTTGCCTTCTTTAAATCTTTGTCAGAGGTCATTTTCTCAATGAGATCTAACCAGACCATCCAATAAAAAAATGCAGATTCCTTTGCTTGTTTTACATCCTGCTTTTTTTTTTCTTTTTTCCTTGTTTAATGCTATCTAACATACTATATAATTGATTGATTAATTATTATCTCTTACTCCATTAAAATACAAGTTCTGTGTAAGGGCAAGGGTCTTTATGTATTTTGTTTGGTAATATATCCCAAGCACCTAGAACAGTGCCTGGGATATAGTAGATGTTCAAGGTATTGAAATTTTGTTTGAAATAATTTAAAAGTCTACAAAATATAGTTTGTATATTTTAATGGCAACTTATTTTTTAAATAAAAAAGCTTTGTTCTGGTTATAAAATAATAAAATCTTTTTGATTGTAAGAGTAAGAATCTAACACTACAAAAGAATAAGAAGTAAAAAGAACCTGTTCCTGCCCATCCCTACCATTACATCACTCCATGATTGCTCATTAACAGCTTTATTGAGATTTAATTCACATACTGTACAATTTACTCATTTAAAGTGTACAATGAAATTTTTTTTAATATATTCAAGGAGTTGTGCAACCATCACCATAATCAATTTTAGAATATTTTCATCATCCCCAAAATGAAACCCATTAGCAGTCTCTTTCCATTTCCCTCAACTACCTTCTCCCCTCCCCCCACAGCCCTAGGCAACCACTGATCTACTTTTCTATTAACTGTAGATTAGCCTATTTCATATAAATGGAATCATATAATATATGGTATTGTGACTGGGTTTTTTCACTTAGCATGTTTTCAAGGTTCATCCATGTCATAGCATATATCAGTACTTCATTCCTTTTTTTTAGTGCTGAATAAATTGTATAGATAAACTCGTCTTATCCATTTGTCAGTTGATGGACATTTGCATTGTTTGCATATTTTGGCTGTTAGGAATTTTAACACTATGAACATTAGTGTACAAGTTTTTTTTTTCCTTTCCAATTTGCATGCCTTTTTTTTTTTTTTTTCAAGTATTAATTTTTTTTTTTTTTTTATTTTTTTTTTTTTTTTTTTTGAGATTTATTCACATACCACGCAGTCATACAAAACAAATTGTACTTTCGATTGTTTACAGTACCATTACATAGTTGTACATTCATCACCTAAATCAATCCCTGACACCTTCATTAGCACACACACAAAAATAACAAGAATAATAATTAGAGTGAAAAAGAGCAATTGAAGTAAAAAAGAACACTAGGTACCTTTGTCTGTTTGTTTGCTTCCCCTACTTTTCTACACATCCATCCATAAACTAGACAAAGTGGAGTTTGGTCCTTATGGCATTCCCAATCCCACTGTCACCCCTCATAAGCTACATTTTTATACAACTGTCTTCGAGATTCATGGGTTCTGGGTTGTAGTTTAATAGTTTCAGGTATCCACCACCAGCTACCCCAATTCTTTAGAACCTAAAAAAGGTTGTCTAAAGTGTGCGTAAGAGTGCCCACCAGAGTGATCTCTCGGCTCGTTTTGGAATCTCTCTGCCACTGAAGCTTATTTCATTTCCTTTCACATCCCCCTTTTGGTCAAGAAGATGTTCTCCATCCCACGATGCCGGGTCTACATTCCTCCCCGGGAGTCATATTCCACGTTGCCAGGGAGATTCACTTCCCTGGGTGTCTGATCCCACGTAGGGGGGAGGGTAGTGATTTCACCTTTCAAGTTGGCTTAGCTAGAGAGAGAGGTGCATGCCTTTTTAAAGAAATTTTTTTTTGTGAAACATAACATATATGCAGGAAAGTAATAACTTTTAGAATATGGTTTAATAAGTAGTTATAGAGCAAATTTCACAGTATGGTATGGCTTACAGTTCCACAATTTCACTTATTTCCTTCTAGCTGTTCTAATACACCAGAGACTAAAAATAAACATCCATATAATGATTCAGCAGTCACAATCATTTGCAAAATCCTGTCTTCTCTGTTACGTCTCTTCCCTCTCATTTGATCAGTCTCTCCATCTTCAGGGATATTTGGGCAGTGACCATTCTAACTTCTTCATGTTGAAAGGGGTGTTGACATTATGGGAATTAGGGGAATGCAACTGGTTGATGTTCTTGGAGAGACCTTTGGGTTTCAAGACTTAATCTGGCGTAGGAACAATCTGAAAATTTTAAGTACTGAAAAATAAATAGTAGTTAGTGGAACTTCTAAAGAATATCAGATATAGCCCTAGGTATTCTTTAGAGTTTTCAGGAATACTGTTGGTTGGGGCTTGGCCTGCTATTGGCAACCTGCAATATCTAGCTGAAGGTTGCAGGAGAGTAACCTCCAGAACAGCCTCTTGACTCTGTTTGAAATCTCTTAGCCACTGAAACCTTATTTTGTTTCATTCCTTTCCCCCCTTTTTATCAGGAGGGCATTGTTGATCCAATGATGCCAGGGCCAGGCTCATCCCTGGGAGTCATGTCCCAAGCTGTCTGGGAGACTTACACCCCTGGAAGTCATGTCCCATGTAGGGGGGAGGGTAATAAGTTTATTTGCAGAGTTGGGCTTAGAGAGAGAGAGAGCCTACATCTTGGCAAAAAAGAGGTTCTCTGGAAGTGACTCAGGCATAATTGTAGGTAGGCTTAACTTCCCCATTAGAGAAGTAAGTTCCACAAGAGCAAACCTCATGATCCAGAGCTTGGCTTATTAAATTGGGGGTCTCTAATGCTTGAGAGAGTGTCAGTAATTCCCCAGGTGGAAAAGTTTAGAAGTTCCATGTTTTTTCTCCAGTCCCTGAATGGACTTTGCAAATACGTTTTATTATCTAACGTACTTCGGAATGTATCAGGTTATTACTTAAGCCATACAGAATTACAAGATCTCATTCCCTATTCTAGGCTTCATGTGTTTAGGTTGTTTAAATGAACTGGGTACACATGTTAAGTTAGATTGTGTGCTACAAAAAATTTAGATTTTGTACAAAATAAACATATCTTAATTTGGTCTCACACAGAAGGTGAGGTTTCAATATACAGACAGTATCATCTTTTACTCTGTACTCTGGTTTATATTTGTCCCAACCAGAACTCTTAAGTGAAGTCTGATCTCTTTTCAGCTTCTTTAACAGTTGCTGTATGGAGTAATGCTGACTTTCAGAGCTGCAGAACTCCAGCTCTGAGTTTCAGATGTCACACAGGCACCCGAAGTTCCAGGCAATACCAAGTTATACGCATAGAGCACAGCATCTCAGAACAAATGTGACTGCTATAAGAACTGAAATCTGGGCCCTAATTTTCATATGGGTATTTTCTAAATGAGACCATACAATATAAGTCCTTTTGTTTTTGGCTTTTCTCAACATATTGTCCTCAAGTTTCATTCATCTCTTTGCATGCCTCATGACTTAATTCCTTTCTGTAGTTGCACAATATTCCATCATATGTATATACAGCAGTTTGCCCTTCCACTCCTCAGTCAGTGTACCCCTTGGCCACCTCCAGTCATTGGCTATGGTGAATAATGCCACCATAAACATCAGTGTGTAAATGTCTTTTTGACTCCCTGCTTTCAGTTCTTCCTAGTATATCTCTAGTAATGGGCTTGCCTAATCATATGATGACCCTGTATTTAGCCTCCTGTGGATCGTCTACATTACCCTCCGGAGGGGCTGCCCCATTCTACTACCCTCCCAATATTGAATAGTTAACACCTTTCTCCACATTTTCTCTAGCTCTTAAATCTTTATTTATTTAGAATCTGCAGATTTTTGTTGATATATTCACATAGCATATATTCTGTCCAAAATAGACAGTGCTTCACAGCATCCACATTTAGTTGTACAGTCATCATCACTCTTGATTTTAGACCATTTTCATTGCTCCAAAGAGAAAAATTATGGACACACCCATAACAAAGAGAAAACCCACAACAACCTATAATTCTTATCCCCTGCCCCATTAATTTACTCCTAGTATTGTGTGGTACTAGTAAGGTATTCCTATTCAGTATAGTCTATAGCATGCAATAGGTAGTTTTCCCCCGTACCACTCTATTAGTAACTCTTTGTACAACTATAAAGTAGTTCAAGCAAGAACTATTTGTAGTGCTAATCAGTGAGATACATAATTTTAAACAACCCCATTCAATCATATGCATCTTCACAATGGCACTATTACTTATATTCCCACTAACGAACTACCATCCTCTCTATCAATTTCTGTAGATGTAAGTTCAACCTTGTTAACAAGTCTGTACCTATTAGGTCACCGCTCCCGCTTCTCTTGCTTCTGTCCATCTCTAGGTCCCCTATATTCTGCATTTTAAGACTCTGAGTTTTCCTTTTCTAGGGGATTCATGTTAGTGAAATCATACCATATCTATCCTTTTGTGTCTGGCTTCTTTCATTCAGCATTATGTCCTCAAGGTTCATCCATGTTGTCACATGCTTTGGGACCTCATTCCTTCTTACTACTGCATAGTATTCCATCTTATGTATGTACCACATTTTGTTTATCCACTTGTTTGTTGATGGTCACTCGGATTGTTTCCATCTTTTGGCAGTTGTAAATAATGCCGCTGTGTTCATTGGTGTGCAAATGTCTGTTCACGTCACTGCTTTCAGATCTTCTGGGTATATAGTGAGTAGTGGAATTGCCAGATCGTAGGGCAACTTGATATTTAGTATTCTGAGCAACTGCCAAATTCTCTTCCACAGTGGCTGCACCATTATACATTCCCACCAGCAGTGAATAAGTATTCCGATTTCTCCACATCCTCTTCAACATTTGTAGTTTCCTGTTTGTTTAATGGCAGCCATTCTTGGGAGATGATATCTCATTGTGGTTTTTTTTTTTAAATTCAGTTTTATTGAAATATATTCACATACCATACAATCATTCCAAATATCATCTCCCATTGTGTAGGTGGCCTTTTTACTTTTCTGACAAAGTCCTTTGATGTACAAAAGTGTTTAATTTTGAGGAGCTCCTATTTGTCTATTTGTTCTTTGGTTGCTCGTGCCTTGGGTGTGAGGTCTAGGAAACCACCTCCTATCACAAGATATTTTGCCCTACATTTTTTTCTAAGAGTCTTATGGTCTTGGTGCTAATGTTTAGGTCTTTGATCCATTTCGAGTTAATTTTTGTATAAGGTGTTAGATAGGTGTCCTCTTTCATTCTTTTGGAAATGGATATCCAGTTCTCCAAACACCATTTATTGAAGAGGCTGCTCTGTCTCAGTTGCATTGGCTTGACTGTCTTATCAAAGATCAGTTGTCCTTAGATGAGAGCGTCTACTTCTGAACACTCAGTTTGATTCCATTGGTTGGTATATCTGTCCTTATGCCAGTACCATGCTATTTTGAGCACTGTAGCTTTGTTAAATGTTTCAGTCAGGTAGTGTGAGACCTCCCATTTCATTTCTCTTTCTAAAGATATTTTTGGCTATTTGGGACACCTTGCCCTTCCAAATGAATTTGGTTATTGATTTTTCTATTTCTGTAAAATAAGTTGTTGGGATTTTAATTGGTATTGCATTGAATCTATAAATTAGTTTAGGTAAAATTGCCATCTTAACTATATTTAGTCTTTCAATCCATGAACATGGTATGTTCTTCCATTTTTTTTGGTACTGTTCAGTTTCTTTTTAGCAGTTTCTTATAGTTTCTGTGTAAAGGTCTTTTGTGTCCTTGTTTTAAGTTTATTCCTAAATACTTGATTGTTTTGGTTGCTATTGTAAATGGAATTTTTTTCTTGATTTTCTCCTCTTGTTGCACTTTGTGTATAGGAACACTACAGATTTTTGCGTGTCAATCTTGTAGCCTGCCACTTTGCTGTATTCATTGACTAGTTCTAATAGCTTTGCTGTAGATTTTTCTGGATTTTCTACATATGGAATCATGTCATCTGCAAATAGTGAAAGTTTTACTTCTTCCTCTCCAATTTGAATGCCTTTTATTTCTTTTTCTTGCCTAATTGCTCTAGCTAGAACTTCCAGCACAGTGTTGAATAACAATGGTGATAGTGGGCATCCCTGTCTTGTTCCTGATCTTAGAGGGAAAACTTTCAGTCTCTCCCCATTGAGTACGATGATAGCTGTGGGATTTTCATATATCGCCTTTATTATATTGAAAAAGTTTCCTTCTATTCCTATTCTTTGAAATGTTTTCATCAAGAAAGGATGTTGAGTTTTGTCACATGCCTTTTTTGCATTGATCGAAATGATCATGTGGTTCTTCTGCTTTGATTTATTGGTGTGGTGTATTACATTAATTGATTTTCTTGTGTTGAGCCAGCCTTGTATACCTGGGATAAATCTCACCTGGTCATGGTGCATAATTCTTTTAATGTGCTGCTGGATTTGATTTGCAAGTATTTTGTTTAGGATTTCTGCATCTATATTCATTAAAGAGTTTGGTCTGTAATTTTCTTTTTTTGTAGTATGTCTGATTTTGGTATTAGGGTGATGTTAGCTTCATAGAATGAGTTGGGTAACTTTCTCTCTTCTTCAATTTTTTTGAAGAGTTTGAGCAGGATTGGTACTAATTCTTGAATCTTGGTAGAATTCTCATGAGAAGCCATCTGGTCCTGGGCTTTTCCTTTTTGGGAGCCTTTTGATGACTGACTCAGTCTCTTTACTTGCGATTGGTTTGTTGAGGTCATCTATTTCTTCTTGAGTCAATGTTGGTTGTTTATGCTTTTCTAGGAAGTTGTCCATTTCGTCTAAGTTGTCTAGTTAATTAGCGTATAGTTGCTCATAGTATCTTCTCATTATCTCCTTAATTTCTGCAGGGTCAGTAGTTAATGTTTCGTTTCCCATTTCTGATTGCATTTATTTGCATCCACTCTCTCTTTTTTTTTGTTAGCCTAGCCAGCGGTCTGTCAATTTTATTGATTTTTTCAAAGAACCAACTTCTGGTTTTGTTGATTCTATTGTTTTCCTGTTCTCAATTTCATTTATTTCTGCTCTAATCTTTGTTATTTTTTCCCTTTTGTTTGCTTTGGGGTTAGTTTGCTGTTCTTTCTCTGATTCCCCCAGGTGAACAGTTAATTCTTCAATTTTTGCTCTCTCTTCTCTTTTAATATAGGCATTTAGGGCAATAAATTTCTCTCTGAGCACTGCCTTCGCTGCATCCCGTAGGTTTTGATATGTTGTGTTTTCATTGTCATTTGCCTCAAGGTATTTACTAATTTCTCTTGTAATTTCTTCCTTTGCCCACTGGTTTTCTAAGAGGGTATTGTTTAGCCTCCATATGTTTGTGAATTATATGACCTTCTGCCTTTTATTTATTTCCAGCTTCACTCCATTATGGTCTGAGAAAGTGTTTTGTATAATTTCAATATTTTTAAATTTGTTGAGACTTGCTTTGTGACCTAACGTGGTCTTTCCAAGAGAATCATGAGCACTTGAGAAAAAAGTGTATCCTGCTGTTGTTGGATGTAGTGTTCTATAAATGTCTGTCAAGTCTAGTTCATTTTTATACAATTCAGCATCTCCGTTTCTTTATTGATTCTCTGTCTAGTTGTTCTATCCATTGATGAGAGCCGTGTGTTGAAGTCTCCAACTGTTACTGTAGAGGTGTCTACTTCTCTTTCCAATGTTTGCTTTGTGAATTTTGGGGCATTCTGGCTTGGTGCATAAATATTTATGATTGTTATGTTTTCTTGGTGAATTGACCCTTTTATTAATATATAGTGTCCTTCTTTGTCTCTTTGAATTGTGTTACTTTTGAAGTCTCATTTGTCTGATATTAATATAGCTACTCCCACTCTTTTCTGGTTGTTGTTTGCGTGAAATCTTTTTCCAGCCTTTCACTTTCAGCCTATTTTTGTCCTTGTGTCCAAGGTGAGTTTCTTGTAGACAGTATATAGATGGGTCCTGGTTTTTAATCCATTCTGCCAGTCTGTGACTTTTTATTGGGGAGTTTAATCCATTTACATTTAGTGTTATTACGGTAAGGGCAGTACTTTCTTCCACCATTTTCTCTTTTGAATTTTATATGTCATATCTTATTTTTTCCTCTCTCTCCTTTTACCTTTCCTGATAATCTTCATTTCTGCCCTCTTCTCCAACTCTCTCTCTCCTGTCTTTTCCTATCAGCCTATAGCACTCCCTTTAGTATTTCTTGTAGTGCTGGTCTCTTATTCACAAACTGTCTGTGTCTTTTTGTCTGAAAATGTTTTAATCTCTCCCTCATTTTTGAAGGACAGTTTTACTGGATATAAAATTCTTGGTTGGCAGTTTTTCTCTTTCAGTATCTTAAATATATCATGCCACTGTCTCCTTGCCTCCATGGTTTCTGTGGAGAAATCTGTACGGGGTCTTATTGAGCTTCCTTTGTATGTGATGGATTACTTCTCCCTTGCTGCTTTCAGAATTCTCTCTTTGTCTTTAACATTGGACAATCTGATCAGTAAGTGTTTTGGAGTAGGTCTATTGGGATCTATTCTGTTTGGGGTACGCTGTACTTCTTGAATCTCTAGTTTTCTGTCTTTCATAAGAGTTGGGAAATTTTCAGTGAATATTTCTTCTATTATTCTTTCTGCCCCCGTCCCCTCTTCTCTTTCTGGATGCCCATAACACGTATATTCTTGCGTTTCATGTTGTTACTCAGCTCCCTAAGACCCTGCTCGTATTTTTCCATTTTTTTCACCATTTGTTCTTTTGTGTGTATGAATTCAAACATCTTGTCTTCCAGTTCACTGATCCTTTCTTCTGCCTGTTCAAATCTGTTGTGTCCCTCCTTGTGTTTTTCATCTCCTTCATTGTGGCCTTCATTCCAATGAGTTCTGCCATTTGTTTTTTCAAGTTTACAAATAGTCATCCAGTGTCTTCTTTATATCCTTCATCTCTTTTGCTATATCTTTCTTCAGTTCATTGAATTGATATAGCATTAGTTGCCTCAACTCCTGTATCTTGGTTGAACTGTTAGTTTGTTCCTTTGGCTCGTCCACATTTTCGTGTTTCCTAGTATGGCTTGTTATCTTAAGTTGTCTAGGCATCTGGTTTTCTTGATTAGTTTATTCTGGAGCTTGTTTTCTCTCTTTTACCTAGGGGTTTCTTGTTGGTTGGCTTTGTTCTCTGACCTCTATTGTTCAGTTCAACGTATTCTAGACCTCTAACTTAGGTTCTATTTAGTTGATCAGAATTTCTCACCTCTTGTTTTTCTGTTTCTTGCCCTGCCTCTATGTAGCCTTTTTGTGAGAGGGTCACCTCAGATATGGTTGAACCCATTCAGATTTTCCCAGTCTTTAGAGGCTCAGGTCTCATGAGGAGGGTATGGAGTTTTCCTGAGAATGAGACCCTCCTATGAGGCCTCTAGAATCGGTGCCAGTTGCCAGCCCGCAGCTCCCCCACCAGCTAAGGTGGTATGGAGCCTTTAGTTCTCCTGGTGACTCTGATCCTGTTGGGGGTGTGGCTGACTGAAGCAGGAATCTGAATTCCCAGAAGGAGGGCTGCCAGTTGGGCTGGACCTCCCTTCATTTCTCCCAATCCTAGGAACTCCAGTTGTCTCCCAACGGCACTATTCCCTTCTTCCCTCTCCTCTTTGGGGCAACTCCAGGTAAATTCCTTGGTTGGCCTGAGTTGGCAATTAAAGACGGGGGTGGAGACCTTCTTCAGCAGTGAATCTGGAATTTAGAGACCTTCTGGGTACTCTTGTCTACCCCCAAGCCTAGCCTAGTCCTTCAGCTTGGGCTTTCTGATAGCGAATAATCAGATATGTTACTTTTAGATTAAAAAAATAGAAAAGAAAAACAAGAAAAAAGGAAAAAAAAAGAGTCCCTTTTAAAAGCAATTCCCCAGCCTGGAAGTTTTGTCAGTGTCTGAATAGAGCATTTAAAGATGTCCTTTGGGCTATTGTCTGATAAGTACTCTCCAACAGCTTCAGTTTCGCCCCTGCGGGGGTGGTGGTGGTGGTGGTATTAAAATTCAAAAAGATAAGGAGTCAGTGAGAAGCGAGAAGGGACAAAATGTAGGGGAAAAGGGAAAAAAAAAAACAAAAATGCTTTTTTGGAGCCTGGTACTAGGTGCCCACTTTTATTTGCCCCCCGTTCTTGGAGCCCAGCTCTTCTTTAGCACCCCAGCTCTGAAAATTAGTGAATTAATTTGTTAATCAATTCTGCAGTAGAGGCTGGGTTGAGCCCCCCTTGTCTTCAGCAGATTGTTGTTTTTTGTTTTTTTTTTTCCCTTTCAGGGAGCCAGCAGCAAGACAGTCCATGGGGTGTGGGTAGGGAGGGGCGCTAGACCCCTGGTCGGGGGAACTTACAATGTTTGCTGTGATCTCAGCTTTTCCTCCGATTCCATACCTATATGCGATGTGTGACTGGTTACTGGAGACCCCGAAAACACTGTTTCATATAGTTTTTGGGTAATTACCAGCTGCTCTAGGGGAGAGATGAAATTCTGCGCCTCACCAGTCTTGCATCTTGCCCTGCCCTCTCTCATTGTGGTTTTGATTTACATTTCCTTAATAGCTGATGAAGAGGAACATCTTTTCTTGTGCCTTTTAGCCATTTGCATTTCCTCTTTGAAAAAATATCTTCATGTCTTTTACCGATTTTATATTCGGTTCTTTTGTTATTGAGTTGTAGGATTTCTTATATATACTGGATATCAAACCCTTATCAGATATATGCTTTCCAAATATTTTTTCCTATTGGATTGCTGCCTCTTCACCTTTTTGTCAAAATCATAAAGCACAGAAGAACTTGATTTGAGGAGTCTGCATTTACCTATTTTTCTTTCATTGCCTGTACTTTGGGTGTAAGTTCTAAGAAGCTACCTCCTATTACTAGGTCTTGAAGATGTTTCCATATATTTCCTTCTAAGTGTTTTATGGTACTGGCTCTTATATTTAGGTCACTGATCCACTTTGAGTTAATTTTTGTATAGGTTGTGAGGTAGGGGTTTTCTTTCATTCTTTTGGATATGGATATCCAGTTCTCCCATCCCCATTTGTTGAAAAGACTGTTTATCCCAGTTCAGTGGGTTTGGGGGCCTTATTATTACTCTTTTAAGTTCTGTACTCTTATCCATACTTCTCTCTCCTGTTCTTTTTTTTGGTCCAGCAGTATTCCTTTTAGTATTTCTTGTAGGACAAGTCTCTTGTTAATAGATTCTCTCACCATTTGTTTGCCTCTGAAAGTTTTAAATTCTCCCTCACTTTTGAAGGACAGCTTTGCTGGATGAAGAAATCTTGGCTGGCAATTTTTCTCTTTGAGAATCTCAAATATGTCATACCACTGCTTTCTGGCCTCCATGGTGCATGTTCAGTAGTTAGTACTTAGTTTTATGTGGTTTCCCTTGTATGCTTGCTACTTTCAAGACTTTCTCCTCTTCAGCATTTGATAACCTGATTAGTATGTATCTTGGAGTGGGTCTATTTAGATTTATTCTGTATGGAGTTTGTTGGGCTTCTTTGATTTGCATATTTATGTATTTTATAAGGGTTGGGAAGTTTTCCTCAATTACCTCCTCAAATAATACTCTTCATAGCTCTTTACTGTTTTTCTTCTCCTTCTGGGACATCAGTGATTCTTGTATTTGTGTCCTTCATGTTGTCCATCATATCTCTGAGATCCAATTCAATATTTTCCATCTTTTCCACCATTTGTTCTTTTGTATGTTTGCATTAAATTGCCCTGTTAGTTCACTTATCCTTTCTTCTGCTTCTTCACGTGCTGTTGTATCTCTAGTATATTTTTAATTTGATCTACAGTATCTTTCATTTCCATAGGATCTGTTACGTTTTTTATTTCCTCTTTCCAATTCCTCTTTATGCTCTTCTAGTTTCTTCTTGATATCCTTTATGTCTTTAGTCAATCCATTGAAGTTGTTTTGGAGATTTGTATATAACTCTTTGATTAGTTGTTCCAAGTTCTGTGTCTCCTATGACTTTTTAATTTGATCATTTGACTTGGCCATATCTTCTTGCATCTTCTTGTGCTTTGTGATTCTCTGCTGATTTCTTGGCCTTTGATTTTCTTGATAAAGTTATTTAGTGAGATGCAAGTCTATTTTGACATCTATAGAAAATTTGGCAGAATAGTAATTTGCCAAAGAGCACTCTCCTGTCTTCTCAGCAGATGGCACTCTTGGCACCTTCTCTTCTTAAGCCCGCTTTTCCCTGGTTGTGGCAGTCCAATGTGAGGTGTCTCAGCCAGATGATAGTCCAGCCCTGGAAGTAGGGGTTGGGCACTCGGCACCTCTGCAGAGAATCTGCTTGAGGGCACAATGGATCTGGTCATTTGCAGGCTTCTGAGTGGATTAACTTTGGGCTGTAGGGCTGAGTCGCTTTCCCAAGCACTCACCAGCTCAGCGGTACCCTGCTTTCATCGGCCTGCAAGATCCCTGCCTGTTGTGCACCTGTGGGCCTCTAAGGTAGTAGAGGGGCTCTTGGTATTTCTGTGCGGCTCTCTCCTTGTCCCTATCTCTCTGCCTGTGTACATTGTGAGCACTGCTGGCGTCTGTGGTGAAAGAATAAAGGTAGTGGAACACAGAATGTGTCTCTTGCTTGTTAATTGTCCTAGTGGCTGTTCTCAGTTCTGTGTCCCCTGTCCTCTGGAGAGGAGGGCCCCCCTGTGCTCCCCAAAATCAGGTACCCACAGTGGTTGAGGGGTCGGCACTGTGCATCACAGCAAAGTCTCTGTGTGTGGCTAACACAAGTCTGTTGGTTTCCAGGTTCCCACCTGGGAGCTCCCAGCTGTGGGACTGAGATGGGAGTGTGGGAGTGCACACTTCCTCCCTCACCTGCTCCAGCTGGCGCATAGCAGCAAGCCCCAGTGGTGGTCAGGGTTGAGTAAACTCACACCATCCTTTCTGTCGTAATTTCTCAGCTTTTTCATCCAAGTCCTTGCTGAAGTCCCTCTGGCTGCTCGCATTCTGAACTGCTGTCCTGGTCGTTTTCTGCCTTTTCTCTAGTTATTCCACGGTGAAAAAGTTTGCTTTGCCTCTCCTATTCTGCCATCTTCCCAGAAGTCTCCAGTGTATAAGTTTTTATATAGACATACGTTTTCATTTCTCTTGGGTGGACTTGTTGTGTCATATGGTAACTCTGTTTAGCCTTTCAGAAACTCCCAGACTGTTTTCCAAAGCAGCTGCACCAGCAATGTGTGAGGATTTCTGTTTCTCCCCATCTTCACCAACACTTGTCATTTTATGTCTTTTTGATTATAGATGTTCTAGCGGGTGTGTGCTTTTGATTTGTATTTTCTTGATGGCAAATGATGTTTAGTAACTTTTCAGGTACTTATTGGCCATTTGTATATCTTCTTTGGAAAAATGTCTTTTTGGATCCTTTGCCCATTTTTTTTTTAGGTTGAAGAAAATGTTTTAATGTATAATATTAATGTACTTGCCTTTGTACCAATGCAGTTGTAAATTTTTATGCATTTTTAAAATTGTGAACTTTTAACATATATAGATAACAGTGATAGTTTTCAAAGTATGATTTAACAAGTAGTTAGCAAATTTCAGAGAATATTATGGGTTACAGTTCCACAATTTCAGTTATTTCCGTTATTGTAAAACATAACGTATATACAGAAAGGTGTTAACTTAAAAAATATTATGAGTTACAGTTCCACAATTTCAGTTATTTCCATTATTGTAAAATATAACATACATACAGAAGGGTGTTGACTTTCAAAGTACAGCTCAACAAGCAATTATATAGGTAATTTCAAAAAGTGTTATGGGTTACAGTTTCACAGTTTCAGTCCTTTCCTTATTGTGAAATGTAGGGATATATACAGAAGGGTGCCAACTTTCAAAGCACAATTCAACGAATAGCTATAGAGCAAATTTCAAAGAATGTTACAGCTTACAGTTCCACCATTTCAGTTATTTCCTTCTAGCTATTCTAACACCCTAGCATCTAAAAAATATATTTATATATAAATATATTTATATAAAGTTTCAGTGTTTGTAATCTTTTGTTAAATCCTGTCTTGTCTGTTGCTACCGCTTCCTCTCGTTTAATCACTTTCTCGATGTTGAGGAGTATCTAGGCAATGACTACTCTAACTTACTCATATTGAAAGGAGGTGTCCACACAGAGTGGGGAAGGGGGCTGCATCTGATTGTTGTTCTTAAAGAGGTGTTGCCTCTGGGTTTTAGGACCTGTCTGCCTTTGCCCATTTTTAAAAGTGTATTTTGTCTTTTTATGGTTGAGTTGTAACTGTTCTTTATATATTGTGGATAGAAGTCCCTTATCAGATACATGGTCTGCAAATATTTTCTCCCATTCTGTTGGATGTCTTTTCACTTTCCTGATGGTATCCTTTGAAGAACAAAAGTTTTTGATTTTGATAAGTCCAAAATTCATTTATAAATTTTTTATTACTTTGTTGCTCATGCTTTTGGTGTCCTATCTCAAAAGGCTTTGCGTAACCCAGGGTCATGAAGATTTACTCCTCTGTTTTCTTCTAGAATTTTACAGTTTTAGCTCTTACATTTAGGTTTGTGATCCATTCTAAGTTAATTTTTTGTGTATAGTGTAAGGAATGGATGCAACATCATTCTTTTGCATGTGAGTCTCCAATTGTTCCAACACCACTTGTTGAAGAGAATAATTTTTCTTCCATTGAATTGACTTGGCAACCTTTGTCAAAGATTAATTGACTATAAAAGTGAGGGTTTATTTTGGGGTTCTGAGTTCTGTTCTATTGATTTATATGTTTATCCCTCATGATCCATCTTAAAAATTATTAATTTTTTTAACCATTTTTTTAACCATTACTTTTTCAACCATTTGGTTTTCAACCAAAAGTTCAGTATCTTTTTTAAGATCTCAACTTATGTTTCCTTCCTTAGCATTTGTCACTTATGTAAGTATATTTTTTCACGTGAGTCTTCCCCTACAAGATTTTACAGTCCCTGAAATATGAATAGGAATTTATTTACCACTGTATTTTTGGCAGCTAGCATGGTTCCTGGCCCATAGTAGGTCCTCAATAAATATATTTTTTAAAAGAATGAAAGAGGGTATCAAGGAGAATCACTCTGAATTAAAATCGAAGTACAAATTCCTGAACCCTACTTAGATGAAAATTTCTGGGGGTAGGGCTCTGCATATGTGTTCTGAGAACACTTCCTGTGTGATTATGATAAATAGCCTTAGCTAATGACTACTTTTTCCAGTCTTTGTTTCATGTATATATTTCATGTATAAATACACATAGTTTTATTTGTCTGAAATAAAGTACATTCCATAGGTAGTTTTATAACCTGTTTTTCACTAGTCATTTCCTATTAGTCATTAGTCCAAGTGCAATAGTTCCATTGTCACTTTTATTGACTACATACTATTCCGTTGTATATGCAGTAGTTTATTTAAGTGAAAGAGTTGCTAAGCAGTGTATTTGAAATTACATTACTTCTAGTTCTCTACGCTATTTAGATAGCGGGAATTAAACTTAGAAATGGTAAATTAGGCAAAGGTAATACTGAATTAGGGTTGAATGGTTTAATGTAACAGTATGGTCAGATGGGTTTAATGGTAGAACTGAGCCATACCGGGGAACAGATTAATTATAATATTTAGTGATTTCTTTAGTTATTTGACATTTTAAGAGCAGCATCTTTCTTACCCATTCTGGCAGTTGGGCAGAGATGCAAATTATAATAATTGGATTTCAGTAAATCTAGATTTGTAAAACATATGTGAATAACACAATACTTTTTAGCAGCTCGAATAAGTTTATCTGTTATTGTACAGTTCTATGTGTCAGAGTTGTTACAGTCCACTAGCTTTATCTAAACCTGGTTAATTTACCATAGTGGTGATAATTAAGGAACATGATTTATAACTCTTTTCAATGCATGACAGAATTCTTTCTGGTAAAATACTTTAAAGTACCCAAAATAAACAAAAGAAATGCAAGAAGAAAAAAAATTTGCTTAATTTATAAATTGGTTAGTCAGATAATAATTGATTATTTTTATGGAGATGAGTTGCAGTGAATTTTTTATTATGTGTCTTCTTGGTTGTAATGATTTAGAAAACCATTTCTATAGATCTTTTTATGTAAAACTTAATAGTTACCTCCAGAAGCAGATGCTTAATCTTCCTGATGATGAAGAGCTGAACTTCTCTAGGTGTATTTCTTATCATCTTAGAATTTCATTTCTTTGTGTTGGCAACAGTAATTCTTATTCACTTTTTTTTTTTTTTAAATAGCTGTCGATGTGAGTATGCAGTGCTCACAGGACATACTTCGAATGCTTCTATCTCTTCAGCCGGTTCTTCAGGATGCTATTCAGAAGAAAAGAACAGTAAGGCCTTGGGGGGTTCAGGGTCCTCTCACTTGGCAACAGTTTCATAAAATGGCTGGCCGAGGCTCTTATGGTAAGTAACTTACTATAATGTGAAATGATTGACTTTATTTCAGTCTTCAGATTTCTGTGCCCAACTAGAATAAGCACTTTAGTCTTCCTTCAACATTTTTATGGCTTATTCTTGACTTAAGGCCAGTGTGAACAATCATAACCTTTCTTACTGTCAGTGTTTCCAACATTCTATTTACTGGGTTCTCCAACCCCAGTTTGAAGGATCAGTTTCACTTAGGTTTCTTTTTATATACTGAATTTCCCAATACGATTTTTATATGAAGAAAGGGTTCTATTGCCAAAGCAAAGTTTTTAAAAAGGTAAAAAACACTTTTGTTGTAAATTATAATTTTACAAACTTGAGTGGAAAATAGGGGGAAAAAGAAGGGGTAATGCTAGTGATAAAAGGCCCTGTGCCCCCATTAAAAAAAAACAAAACAAAGAAATGTGCTCTTGTGACGAGTATCAAATAAATAGTTTCAGTATGGTCACACAGTAAATTTATGGCCAATTGTGATGGAAAGAATATTCAAAATGCTAAAGTTATTTGTTAGAGATTGGCTCTGAAAAGTAGGGGGTATAATTGGAACTTTTAAAATATATTTGGAATAATAGTTAACATTGAAATCTTTTGACTTTTTTGCATTTCAGAATACATTATATACAGAAGTAGTCAGCTTGCCTGTATTTTCCTTTTTTCTCCTTTTAGTAATGGTTAAATAATTTAAGTCTCACCCAAAAAACTGACATTTTGTGAAAATTGCAGGCTAAGGATATTTTTTAAATATAATTTTTTTTAAAAATTCAAAATAGCATTTACATACACACACACACAATTCTGCACCTTACTGATTTTGGAGACCATTTCTATTGGTACATATAGAGCTATCTTTCTTTTTTTTTTTTTTCCACTGGCTGCATGTATTCCATTGTTCTTTACATATAATAATTTATTTTACTTGTCCCCTGTTAATGAACATGTAGGTTGTTTCCATTGTTACCATTACAACCACTTTTCATTTTAACCCCTGGGTTCAACATGTGTGTGTTTGTTTTTCTTTTTTTTTAATATTGCCAAATTACTCTTATAATATCAATTTAAAACTCCTACCAGTGAAGTACCTGTTTCTCTAAATCCTTGCCAATGGGATACTGAGTAGATAGGTGTAAAATAGTATTTAATTATAATTTGAGAGAGAAAATAGTACAACTGTAGGGAGTATGACTTCCTGGATTCAAATCCTAGCTCTGCTACTTCTAATGTGATAATAGACAAGATGTGTAACTTCTCCATTTCTGTTTTCTCATCTCTAAAATGAACTTAACAAAAGTATCTGCTGTATAGTTTTTTTGAGGATTAAAAGAGTTAATGTAAAGAGCTTTGAACAGTACTTAGCATATAGTAAGTGATACAATTGTTTGCTATTATAATTAATTTTAAGTTGCTTTCTGTTTACAGATATAGCATGTTTTTATATATAAATAATATTTCTATATCTGTCTACTTTTTTTTTGTTGTTCATACTCTTTACCCATTTTTTTTTTTTATTAGGTTGCTGATCATTTTATGGATTTATAGGTCTTTTATACTGTGGAAGTCAGTCTTTTGTCATATGCATTGCAAATATTTTTTCCCAGTTGTTAATCTTTTGACCATTTATGATGTATTTTTCATGCAGAAAATTTAAATTTATGTATCAGATTAACAATTTTTTAAATGGATGTTTTCTGTTTTATTTAGAAAGCCTTTTCTCAGTACGTATTAAAACCCCCTCTCATTTTTGTTGTACTTATGTGTTTTCATGTAAATTTTTTTTTTTACATTTGTATTAAGGTGTGTGTCAAATATGATTTATAAAGACCATTTAGGAAATTCTTAACTATGGAAAAGTCTCAATGATTGGCTTTACATGTTTTTGTCTTTAATCAAATGGTTTTACTAATAACGACCTCAGTAACCTTTGACTTTTGACATTTATATTAAAAGGGGACATGGCCTGCTTTTAAGTGTTCTCTTGAAATATTTCTTTCTTATTTAGGAACTGATGAATCCCCAGAACCACTGCCAATCCCCACGTTTTTGTTGGGTTATGATTATGATTTTCTGGTGCTTTCTCCATTTGCTCTCCCTTATTGGGAGAGACTTATGCTGGAACCCTATGGATCTCAAAGAGATATAGCCTATGTGGTACTATGTCCAGAGAATGAAGCCTTGTTAAATGGAGCCAAAAGCTTTTTTAGAGATCTTACTGCAATATATGAGGTAGGTTTTTTGAAAAGAGGTGGCCTTATATATAAAATATACTGGGCAGGTTTGTTCATTTGAGTAGGGCAGAGTGATAATGATGTTAGACTGGATGTTTAGTTCTCATACTAGCCAGTTTCTTAGTTTGACTTGGATCCATTAAATGACTTTGCCATGGATCAAGTGGGAATAGCCATACTGGGGAAAAAAATCATTGAAGGCATATGTCCCATTTATGGTAACCTCCTTTTCTGGTAGCGTTGTTTATATAACCAGGAAAAAAATTGTGTTTATAAAATTTCTAGTCCTGATTGTTTAAGACCTCAAATAATGACACTAGACCTCACTTTTCTCATAATACAATAAACCTATGCTAGATCTTGGTAAGTTCCATTTCAGTTCTGAAATTCTTTGCTGTTCTTTTAAATTACAGTTATCATGTTATATCTGTCACCGAGAATATAAAGTCTTACTTCATTAGATCTTTCTTATCCCATGAATGTTTGGGAATCCAGCCTTGAAAATTTAATTTTTTGCATTTTGACTACTTAGTTTGTGCTGGTTTAGCACCTCATAAAATTTCCACTTAATTAAAAGGTATCTGTAGTGTGGTTTGTATAAATAAAGTTTTCCCAAAGAGTGTTATGTAGAACACTAGTCCTGCAGTATATTACTGGGAAAAAAAAGGGGGGGAGGGGGGATTCCATAGTTAAATAAATTGAGGAGAAACATTGTGTTGTATATATTGTCCTTTTAGAGATTCATAATTCATAATTAGGTTATTACAGTCTTTGAAAAGTCTTGTAGTAAAGAAATCCTCTGTCTAAATTTGCTTAATCCAGTGTTGCAAACTTATTTGACATTGGGCTTCTTGTAACAAATATCAGTGGACTACAGAACACACTTTAGGGAAAGCTGGTAACTACATAGGACCATCCTCTAGTGTATTTATTTACCGATTTTTATTTTGCTTTGACTTGGGGATACACACATCCACGTGAATTAGGGTAGATGTACAATTTTAAGTGGCTGAATTTTTATCCTCACTTATTTATGTATTCAAGTTTTCATTATTCAAACCAAATGGTTCTAGTGCCATTATTATATGGGTGTTTTATTTTTGCTAGAAATATTATTTTAATTTTGAAAGAAAATTATTTAATCTCTAATGTAAAAAAGAATAAAACCTGTGGCACCATTTCATTCTAGATATTTTTATCTTGGCTATTAATTGTAAATAACTAAGCTTATTTTGAATAGTTTAAATGGTTTATTTTATAATATGTACCTAAATAATACAATAAATTCACTAATTTTACTTTCTATATGTATATTTGTAGTCCTGTCGATTAGGTCAACATAGACCTATTTCTCGACTATTGACGGATGGGATCATGAGAGTTGGATCTACTGCATCAAAGAAACTATCAGAAAAGTTGGTGGCAGAATGGTTTTCTCAAGCAGCTGATGGTAACAGTGAAGCATTTTCTAAACTCAAGCTTTATGCACAAGTCTGCAGATATGACCTAGGTATTGAATTTGTATTTATTATTTAGGGCTGGTATTCAGTATACCAGCTGTTTTTGTAAATAACATTTTATTGGAACACAGCCATGGTCATTTGTTTACATATCATCTATGATGGCTGAGTAGTTTGACAGATTGTGTAGGCTACAAAGCCTAAAATATTTACTGTCTGATCTTTACAGGAAAAGTTTGGGTATAGGGATCCTATCTGGAAGAAATTGTGGTTATGAACAGTTCATTTTCTTTTCCTTCAGTAGTGTCTGATGAATTTGCTTTTTAATTTAAATTTAGTGCATTAAGGGTATTGATTAATAATTCAGAGGTGAAAGGCTCTACAATGCCAAGAAACAGTTCTTTGTTGGAGTTAAGAAAAATACAGCCATTTGAGACTTGCTATTAACAACCATGAATTAAATTTCAGTGGACTTGCTTTAGACTCATTCTAAAGGGATGTAGAACTTAACTGTTGGATCTCATAAACTTAATCATAATTTGAACCAAAATACCAAAATACCATTTGGTATTTTAAGTAGCTCCCAGTATGGTCAGTAGATACTGAACTTGTGATTTAGGAACCCTTTGAATAAGTGATGAAAATTTGCTGTATACTGTTAATTACATTTGTATATTTTGTGCTTGTGAAATAGAATTTTATTTCACGTACATAAAACCATTTCTTTAATTTGTATGAAACTGGTGGTTTACTTTTTAAGTTCTATTTTAAGTTTGTTTCTTCAGTTTATCTGGGAAAATAGAAAATACCTGCTACACTGTTTGTAAGCAGTTTAGGGAGGGTAATTAACAAGCAAGCATCAACTAGATTATTTTTTAATATATAGAATAAAAAGAATGAACCAATCATGAAATAAAGAATACAATACTCTGTGTTTTATTATTTTTAGGACCTTATCTTGCTTCCCAGCCATTGGACAGCTCTCTGCTTTCCCAGACAAATTTAGTTGCCCCTACAAGTCAGTCTTTGATTACTCCACCTCAGATGACGAGTACTGGAAATGCTAACACTCCATCTGCCACCCTAGCATCTGCAGCAAGTAGCACTATGACAATGAGTTCAGGTGGTGCCATGTCTTCTTCAGTTGCCACAGCAAATTCAACTTTGACTACAGCTTCATCTTCATCATCCTCCAACTTGAATAGTGGAGTATCATCAAATAAATTACCTTCGTTTCCACCCTTTGGCAGTATGAACAGTAGTGCTGCAGCATCCATGTCTACACAAGCACCTACAGTTCAGAATGGTCAGCTAGGAGGACAGCAGTCATCAGCTCTACAGACAGCTGGGATTTCTGGAGAGTCATCTACACTTCCAACTCAGCCACATCCTGATGTATCTGAAAGGTACCTTTAAAAATACTGATATTTGCAGAAAAACTATGATGTTCTTTATTCTAAATAGGCAGTCATTGTTTGGAATGAAGATAAAGAGCTTATGTTTTTAGCTTATCCTTGACATTTTGGTGTTTATGGTACTGAATATTTTACATATAAAATTATAATGAGGATTTTTCATAAAGGGGTCATAGAATCTTAGAATTTTAGCTTGGGAATTAAGTCCTTGAAAGCCATTTATTCCACTTATCCATCTGATGTTTGAATCAAATAAAACTGTCAAATAGATGTGTCTATGTAAATCATCCCAGTGATTAAGAAGTCACTATTGAGCCAGCCTGTTCAGAGGCTTGAGAGATACCAGGGACTGTATCTCAGCTCTGCCCTTCATTATATAACTCTGGGTAAGTTATCTAACCTTTCTGAGCAAGTTTGCATATCTATAAAATGGGAGCAGTCTGAAAAAATGAATATAAAGTGCTTTACACAATGTGTCCAAGTAGTCAAGTTATTTATAATGACAACAATGGAGATGACAGCTCTGTTTCTTTATTCCTTTTGTAATGAAAGTATTGAGTGAGCTTCTTTTGATTTATAGGTCAGGTTAGCCTGAGCTTGAGTATGTCTTTCACCTACCCAGTTTTGCCCAAAGTCAGCACTCAGATATGTGGCTAAAAACAAACTATTACCCAGATTGATCGATCATCTTGAACATCTAAATAAATTATGGTGTTTAATAGAAAATGAAATCACTCATCCAAGAATAAAGATTATTCACCAATGAAATTAACGAAGTGAATGAATATAGTCCAAAAAATGTAATAGAACATTGACTTATGTCTAGAAACCTGGTTTCTTTCTGGTCTAACTCTGCTTCTAGCCAGCTTTGTGACCTTGGGCAGCTAGCTCCTTTAACTTACTGGTCCCTCAGTTTTATCTGTTAAGCGATGATTCCTCTTGTGTTTCTGATAATTTTTTAAAAATTCTGTGGGATTTTTGGCTTTGTTTTGTTTTTTGATGCAAGGGTTCTTAATCTAGGGTCTTTGTATACCCTGTAATTGTGTGTACAATGTTTATGGTTCTTCTTGGGGAGTAGATGTCCCTCTTGTTCAGAGACTTTCTCTGATATCCCCAACAAAAAAAGGAGAGAGAATATTAAGACCCTGCTTTTTTGCTGTCCCAAACAAGTACAGTACAACTTTTCCCCTCCTCTAACTGTCTTATTCCTACCTCAAATTTTAGCACGATGGAGCGGGATAAAGTGGGAGTCCCCACAGATGGTGATTCACATGCAATCACCTATCCTCCTGCAATTGTCGTTTATATAATTGATCCTTTTACATATGAAAATAAAGATGAGAGCACTAACTCTTCTAATATATGGACTTTGGGGCTACTTCGATGCTTTTTGGAAATGGTCCAGACTCTTCCTCCTCATATCAAGAGTACTGTTTCTGTACAGGTAAGAGTGATAAATGATGTGAATTAAATTTATATAAAATGGTTTAATGTTGACAGGAGTTTCAAAGATACTTTTCTGTATTCCACTTGATTTTCTAAAAGCCATGTTCTATTATATTCATTTTACTTTGTCATACTTTGAAATATTATATGAGAGAAATGTGTCTCCTATGCTACATTTATAAACCAATTTTTAAATCCATAAGCCTAAGTAGAAAAGTATAGCATGGACCTATATAAGCTAGACTTCTGTATAAAACAGTTTGTAAGTAAAAATAGAAAGAAATTAAACAATCAGGTTGTTTGCAAAGATTTTGAATTATTTATTTTGTAGAGTACAATAGGACTAGGCAATGGCAATATTAATATAAATGCTGGATAGGAATTTTGAAGGTTTTTAGATAGTCCTTTAGTTCAAATCCCATTGGTAAAATTGGATTTTATTAAAAACCTGTACAATAGATAACATAATTCTTTAGATAATCATTTAAATTAAAGTTTTATGTAAATTTTCTAGTAAAATTTTTTAGGAGAGATTTTGGACCCATAGTTCTTTTTATTCTCTTGTTGCAAGCCTAACATATATTTGCCTATAATATATTCTCAGATTGTTCCATGTCAGTATCTGTTGCAACCTGTGAAGCATGAAGATAGGCAAATTTATACCCAGCATTTAAAATCCCTGGCTTTTTCGGCCTTTACCCAATGTCGGAGACCACTTCCAACATCAACCAATGTGAAAACATTAACTGGCTTTGGTCCAGGTTTAGCCATGGAAACTGCTCTTAAAAGTCCTGATGTAAGTATGATTTCCATGAACCAAAGTTATTAAATGACTATAAATTTTATGATTTTATGCAAAACTAAGTACAGTTTTTTAACTCTCATTTTCCAGTTATAATTTGGTAACTAATATATCACATTTTCAATAAAAGATTTTTCTGTGATTGTGTAGTACCTTAATTTTTTATTTTACAGAGACCGGAGTGTATTCGACTTTACACGCCTCCTTTTATTTTGGCCCCAGTGAAGGACAAACAGACAGAGCTAGGAGAAACATTTGGAGAAGCTGGTCAGAAATATAATGTTCTTTTTGTGGGCTACTGTTTATCACATGATCAAAGATGGATTCTTGCATCTTGCACAGATCTGTATGGAGAACTTTTAGAAACTTGTATCATTAACATCGATGTTCCAAATAGGTACTTATATTTCCCTAAATGTATCATCCCATTTTTAAAAGTTCATTTATATATATGTATGCATACTTACATACATATTACGTTCCATTATAATGAATAGAACATTGGATGGTTATGTACATTAAACTATTAAGACTTGGGTACTTCCTCTTTTTTCTATAGTGAATATTTATGTTGTATAATAAAGACAATTAAAAATAAGTTTGATTCCTCTCTGTTACATAGACAAAAGAGATTAAGTTCCCTTAATTCCATATCATAAAGCTTGGGCTATTATTTTTAGCTTAAAAATTTTTGAAATATGGAACTAAAAAATCACTTCTACAATTAAAAAAAAACAATCTGGTAAAGCATCTATAGAACATTTCCTTTTCTCATGTACCATCTAAGATATACCTCCTAATTAATTGTGTTAATTAAATAATTAACTGAGTGAGTTAACCTCCTTAACTAAAGTTGTTGACTGAAAATTTTACCTTATAAATGTTAGGATGTCTTCTGAAAATGGTGGGCGTCTTTTTAGAATTTTTCATGACCAGAACATAATATCATGACCAGTTATTTATGAAGGCTGTACCTAACAGATCACAGCATATGAGCCTCATATTGGGTTATGATTTAACAGACATTTTAAATAATGCATTTCAAGGCTAGTGAACATTCCCCAAGGGAACCTGAAAAGCAAGCCCAGAAGTAAAATTAAATTTTAAGATTCAGTTCTATCCTTTATTTTATTTTTTATTACGTAAAGTCTGTTTCTTTAAATTCAGGAATTGGTTATGTGCAGAAATATTTCATGATTATTACATTTTAGTGATGCTGGGAGACAGAATATAGAATCATTTGTTTTATATCATTGGTTATAAAGATTTATGTACTGTATTGTAAACCTTAGAACAGTGCTTCAAATCTTATTTTCTTGATCCATTTTTGAATTTGTTGTAGGCTAGATGTGCTAATGAAGTGAGCTTTGGAAAGAGTATATTTGTGAAGGATGGTAAAGATCATAGAGAAGGAATAATACCACCTCTTCTATTATCAATATAGTATTGCCATTTTAATGCAAGTAGAAGTGAGATAATTATTAATGAGCTGCAGAGCCAGGGAGACCTGAATTCAAATCCCAGCCCTGCCATTTATTATGTGATCTTGGGAAACTTGCTTTAAAGCCAGCTGAGCTACAGCTTGCTTATTTGTAAAATTGGGAGGATAATTTTGTCTGCTTCATAGGATTGTTAGGATGAAATGAGATGTTACATGTGAAGTGTTTGGACACAATGCTTGGTATGTGGTGAGTATTCAATAAATGATAGCTATCGTTGCTTAGCCACAGATTCCTTATGTTGTGTACTTGCTTATTAAAGAACATATATGCAGAAAACATTTCAATGATGTTGCTTAGTTTGAGAAGTGGGATGTTTTGCTAGGCATTCTTCAACTTAAAGTGTAGAGCAGGGGTTGGCAAACTACAGTCCATGGGCCAAATCTGGTCACACCCATTTGTTCAGGTATTGTCTCTGGCTGCTTCCATGCTGCAACAGCAGAGTTGGATCATTGTGACGGAATCTTGATGGCCTGCAAAGCCTAAAATGTTTACTGGCCCTTAACAGAAGAAGTTTTAACAATCCTTGGTGTAGACACTATTTCCAATGAATTTAGGTGGTTCATTGACAAAATTTTTTAATTATATATAGTTTCTTAATGTGTATCACCAGAAAAATAAGCTAACATGCCAGACTTCTACTTTTCTGTATATTCTTGCTTTGGACTTTTGTGAAAGGGGTCAAGCATTAAAATTAAGGGACCAATTTTTCAGTTTTGGGCTCTCTTGAAATAGTATCATATGAATTTTAGAAATATTCATACCTGATCTTTACTCCATACGATAGGGCTCGTCGGAAAAAGGGTTCTGCTAGAAGATTTGGTCTACAGAAACTTTGGGAATGGTGCTTAGGACTTGTACAAATGAGTTCACTACCATGGAGAGTTGTAATTGGTCGCTTAGGAAGGATTGGTCATGGAGAATTAAAAGGTAAAATTGTGCTTTAATCTTTTAGCACTTAAATTTCTGTTTTTTATGTTAAATTCATTTTTAACATGTTTTATGTTAAATTCATATAAGTAGCTTCAGCTACTTATACCACTGTAAATTTGAATTTGGCTTTTAATCCCAACCTAGACGACATCTAGGTTTCTTACTGAATATAATGCAAAGTTTATCGGTAAAAACTGTTTTTTGTTTTTATTTAAAGAGGGGCCACATATGTCTAGGCCACAAACGGCATAATTCAAATTTGAAAAGGACATTTTACTATTTTGCAACTTTAATATCTGTGTTATTATAGCTACTCTTATTTGTGTCTCCCATTTTTTTCCTTTTCTGCTTATTATTCAGCTCTTTCTCTGTTCAGCAGATAATAATTGAACAATAAAGTTAGGAGGATAAAGGATGTTAAGTAATATCAGCTGTAAGAGATTTTTGGCTTAATAATAATAACTGAGGAATATACTAATTTTAAAACAATTAAATATTACTTTAATGTTTTAGTTTTGGTTCTATAGGATGTTACCAATGCTGCTTCTTTGAAGATATATATATATATTTTTTTTTTTTTTTACTGTTCATACCCACAGATTGGAGCTGTTTGCTGAGTCGTCGAAATTTGCAGTCCTTAAGTAAAAGGCTCAAAGACATGTGTAGAATGTGTGGTATATCTGCTGCAGACTCTCCTAGTATTCTCAGTGCTTGCTTGGTAGCAATGGAACCCCAAGGCTCTTTTGTTATTATGCCAGGTTAGCTATCTTTAGCTTTTATCAGATTCAATTCTTCATGCACTTGTTTTTTTAAGTATTACATAAAGTTGCTCTTCATTTATTAAAAGAAAAAAATGCCTTTCATTCTCCTTTCAGATTCTGTGTCAACCGGTTCTGTATTTGGAAGGAGTACCACTCTAAACATGCAGACATCTCAGCTCAATACCCCACAAGATACATCATGTACTCATATACTTGTGTTCCCTACTTCTGCTTCTGTCCAAGTAGCTTCAGCTACTTATACCACTGAAAATTTGGATTTGGCTTTTAATCCCAACAATGGTAGGTGAACTTTTCTTAAAAGACTTATAAGTATAAAATAAAGCTTGAACATTGTGGCAGGCTGGTTAATGGCTCTCCAAAAGACATCCTTGTCCTAATCCCTGAAACCTATGAATGTTACCTTATATGGCAAAAAAAGACTTCACAGATGTGATTAAGCTAAGGATCCTGAGATGGGGGAGAGGGGGTATCCTGGATTCAGGTGGGCCCTAAATGCAACCAATTGTGTCCTTATGAGAGGAAGGTGGAAGGCGATTTGACTATACACAGAAAGGAAGAAAGCCATGGGATGGAAGCAGAGGAAAATAAAGAGAGAAGATACTATGCCAGCTAACATTTGAAGATGGAGGAAGGGGCCCTGAGCCAAGAAATGCATGGAATGTAGATCTAAATGCTGGAAAACGCAAGGAAATGGATTCACCTCTAGAGCCTCTTGAGGGAGTACTGCCCTGCCTTCAGCCTGATTTCTCACAATGAAACTGATTTTGGACTGCTGGACCCCAGAACTGGAAGAGACTTAATGCGTGTTATTTTAAACCACCAAGTCTTTGGTAATTTGTTACAGCAGCAGTAGGAAGCTAAAACAGCCATCTTCTACCTTGTTGATATCAGAACTGGTTTTATGAATTATCCCATAAATGTTTACTCATTTTAGAAGGCAGTAGTTGGGTCATTAAATGTTCATACAGGTTTATACCTGTGTTGTTGAGTTACTTGTACATAAACTTGGCAGATTTAAAAATATTTTCATTTCCAACATACTGTTACTTTGATTAATTTCCTTTTGCTGCTGCAATAAATTACCAAAAACTTATTCAATTAAACCAACACAAATTTATTATCTTAAAATACTGGAGGTCAGAAGTCCAAAATCAGTCTCACTGGGCTAAAGTCAAGGTCAGCAGGGCTGGTTCTTTCCATTTTGTAGCTTTTGCCTACATTCCTTGACTCGCGACCCCTTCTTCCATCTTCAGAATGTAGCATCATTACATCTTCTTCACTGACTGTAACCCTACTGCCTTCTTATAAAGAAGGACTGTGGTCCATTGGGCCCTAACCAAGGATAATCTTCACATCTCAAGATCCTTAACTTGATTGCATCTGCAAAGTCCCATTTGCCATGTAAGGTAACATTAAGAGGTTCCTGAGATTAGGACATGGACGTCTTTGTGAAGGCCATTATTCAGACTAATACATGCTTGTTTATGCATAATTTTATATATGGGTCTTGATGTAATACTTGGCACATGGTAGACTCTCAGTAAATGTTGGTTAAATTAACCCATTTTAGTTAAAATGTACTTCTTTTAACCTTCTATAAATGACCATGGCATATGGAAAATGGAGTATTTTATTTTTTTTTCTTTCCTTTGTATAGATGGAGCAGATGGGATGGGTATCTTTGATTTGTTAGACACGGGAGATGATCTTGACCCTGATATCATTAATATCCTACCTGCATCTCCAACCGGGTCCCCTGTACATTCTCCAGGATCTCATTATCCCCATGGAGGTGATGCTGGCAAGGTAACCCTGTTACAAAAGTTCAGTTTGTCTAAATGTTACTCATTAACTTAATATTTGGTTGATAAATGAAATAAAACACTTTTTTTCCTTGAGAAGTGAGAATAACAGTTGGAAGTGAACATAATATTAAGAGGGTCTTTCAGGTTCTGCTTTCCCTGACTCCATATATTCCAGACTATTTGGCATTAGTCCTTTTGTAGTTTTCTTGCCTCCTCACTATGGCTTCTTCTCAAGTAAAGAATCACAGTATCTTTGAGAATCAGTATATGGCTCTAATTGCTGCCATTTATATCAGGGCTATGACAAGGAACATAATAGAAATATTCATTTCCTCATAAGACCACATAAAATCTGACACTGCCCTCCTCCCTCTGCCAATCTTGCCCTGCATCCTTTCCACCTTTTTTTTTTTTTTTTTTGCTTTTATAAAGGGGGTTTATTTGGTTGCAAAGTTACAGTCTTAAGGCCATAAAGTGTCCAAGGTAGGGCACCAACAATAGGGTACCTTCACTGAAGGATGGCCAATAGTGTCCGGAAAACCTCTGCTAGCTGGGAAGGCATGTGGCTGGCATCTGCTTGCTCCCAGGCTGCATTTCAAAATGGGGTTCTCCAAAATGTGAGTGTCAACTTCCATTGGCCGTCTTCAAAATGTGTCACTCAGCTACAGCTCCTCCTCTTCAAAATGTCACTCTCAGTTACTCTGCCTCTGGGTCTGTGTGGCTCTTTTTTTTTTTCATTTTTATTGAGATTGTTCAGATAGCATACAATTATCCAGAGATCCAAAGTGTACAATCACTTGCCCCTGGGTACCCTCATACAGCTGTGCATCCATCACCACACTTAATTTTTTGAAACTTTTCATTACTCCAGACAAGAAATAAAGTGAAAGATGAAAAAAGAAAAAAAGAAAAGGAAACTCGAATCCTCCCCTATCCCTAACCAACCCCCTTCAATTGTTGACTCGTAGTATTGGTATAGTACATTTGTTACTGTTTATGAAAAAATGTTGAAATACTATTAACTGTAGTATATAGTTTGTAATAGGTATATATTTCTTCCCTATATGCCCCTCTATTATTAACTTCTAATTGTATTGTCATACATTTGTTCTGGTTCATGGAAGCGATTTCTAGTATTTGTACAGTTGATCATGGACATTGCCCACCATAGGATTCAGTTTTATACATTCCCATCTTTTGACCCCCAACTTTCCTTCTGGTGACATATATGACTCTGAGCTTCCCCTTTCCACCTCATTCACACACCATTCGTCACTTACTCTCACATCTTGCTACCAACACCCTGTTGATTTCCAAACATTTAAGTTCATCCTAGTTGAACATTCTGCTCATGCTAAACAACCGCTCCCCATTCTTAAGCCTCATCCTTTATCTTGGTACCTTACATTTCATGTCTATGAATTTACATATTATGATTAGTTCCTATCAGTGAGACCCTGCAATAATTGTCCTTATGTGTCTGGTTTATTTCACTCAGTATGTTGCCCGTGAGGTTTTGTCATCAACTCATTTTTTTTTTTTAAATACGGTTTTGTTCACTTACCATACATTCCATCCTAAGTAGATAATCAGTGGTTCTCTGTGTGGTCATATATTTATGTGTTCACCACCTTCACCACTATCTATGTAAGGGCATTTGCATTTCTTCCACAAGGCAAGAGGGAGAGTCAAAGAAGGTAGAGAGGCAAAAGAAAGAGGAAAAAAAAATGACATCTAGGAAGCAGCAAAAGGAAAAATAACCTTAAATCAAAGTAGAGTAGAGAATCAGACAATACCACCAATGTCAAGTGTCTGACATGCCTCCCCTATCCCCCCCTCTTATCTGCATTTACCTTGGTTTATCACCTTTGTTACATTACAGGAAGCACAATACAATGATTCTATTAGTTACAGTCTCTAGTTTATGCTGATTGCGTCCCTCCCCCAATGCCTCCCCATTTTTAACACCTTGCAAGGTTGACATTTGCTTGTTCTCCCTCGTAAAAGAACATATTTGTACATTTTATCACAATTGTTGAATACTCTAGATTTCACCAAGTTACACAGTCCCAGTCTTTATCTTTCCTCCTTTCTTCTGGTGTCTCACATGCTCCCCACCTTCCTCTCTCAACCGTATTCATAGTTATCTTTGTTCAGTGTGCTTACATTGTTGTGCTACCATCTTCCAAAACTGTGTTCCAAACCATGCACTCCTGTCTTCTATCACTCTGTAGTGCTCCCTTTAGTATTTCCTGTAGGGCAGGTGACTTGTTCACAAAGTCTCTCATTGTCTGTTTGTCAGAAAATATTTTGAGCTCTCCCTCATATTTGAAGGACAGCTTTGCTGGATATAGGATTCTTGGTGGTTTTTCTCTTTCAGTAACTTAAATATATCACACCACTTCTTTCTTGCCTCCATGGTTTCTGCTGAGAGAGCCGCACATAGTCTTATTAAGTTTCCTTTGTATGTATGGATCGCTTTTCTCTTGCTGCTTTCAGGATTCTCTCTGTCTTTGACATTTGATAATCTGATTAAGTGTCTTGGCGTAGGCCTGTTGAGATCTCTTCTCTTTGGAGTACGCTGCACTTCTTGGATCTGTAATTTTATGTCTTTCATAAGAGATGGGAAATTTTCATTAATTATTTCCTCTATTATTGCTTCTGCCCCTTTTCCCTTCTCTTCTCCTTCTGTGAAACCAATGATACGTACATTATTGTACTTTGTTTCATCCTCGAGTTCCCGGAGACATTGCTTGTATTTTTTCATTCTTTTCTCCATCTGCTCCTTTGTGTGTAGGCTCTCAGGTGTTTTGTTCTCTAGTTCCTGAGCGTTTTCTTCTGCCTCCTGAGATCTGCTGTTGTATGTTTCCATTGTGTCTTTCGTCTCTTGTGTTGTGCCTTTCATTTCCATAGATTCTACTAGTTGTTTTTTTGAACTTTCAATTTCTGCTTTATATATGCCCAGTGTTTCCTTTACAGCCTCTATCTCTCTCTTGCAATATCTTCTTTAAATTTTTTGAATTGATTTAGCATTAGTTGTTTAAATTCCTGTATCTCAGTTGAAGTGTACGTTTGTTCCTTTGACTGGGCCATAACTTTGTTTTTCTTAGTGTAGGTTGTAATTTTCTGTTGTCTAGGCATGGTTTCCTTGGTTATCCAAAACAGGTTTTCCCAGACCAGAACAGGCTCAGGTCCCAGAGGGAAGAAATATTCAGTATCTGTTTTCCCTGCGGGTGTGTCTTAGAAAATTTTTCCACCCTGTGATGCCTCAGGTCACTGTGCTTTTCTGCCCAGCAGGTGATGCCTGTTAGCCTGTAATTCTTGACTGGTGTGAGGAGGTATGGCCATGTTCCCCCAGGCTCTGGGGTCTGGTTCTGTATGGAAAGGGCCCCACCCCTTTCCTCTTTGAGAAGATAGACCCCCTAGGGGGAGGTGATTAGCATTTCAATGGTCTCTCTCTCTGTTTGTGCTGTCTCCACCCTTCTCTGAGTCACAGTCCTGGAAACTGAAAGTGACTGGGCTTTCTCCACTGAGCCGATAAAGAAACAGATAGTCCCCTTCAGACCTAGTCCAAGGCGACCCTCCGGCTCTCCCAGGTCAGTCGTCACCCAAAGCCTCTGTCTGTTTTTTGGGGATTCTTACCTGTAGTGAGCAGTTCACATTCGCTACTTAAAACCCCAGTTGGAGCTCAGCTGAGCTATATTCACTTGCTGGGAGAGAGCTTCTCTCTGGCACCAGGAGGTTTTGCAGCTTGGGCTATGGGGGACGGGGTCTCACGACTTGGATCCACAAATTTTACTTACAGATTTTATGCTGTGTTCTCGGGCATTCCTCCCAATTCAGGTTGGTGTATGATGAGTGGACGGTCTCGTTTGTCCCCCCCCCAGTTGTTCTGGATTATTTACTAGTTGTTTCTGGTTTTTTGTAGTTGTTCCAGGGGGGCTACTTAGCCTCCACTCCTGTCTATGCCGCTATCTTGCCCAACTCCCCTAAGTGTGTGTGGCTCTTTTTAAAGTACTCCAGTGATCCAATAATGATCCACACTGAATGGGTGGAGCCACACCTCCATGGTAACATTCAGTCAAGAGGTCATCCTAATCAAAGGTGTGTCACTCATAGTTGGGTGAGTCACATCTCCATGGAAACACTCAGTCACAAGTTTCCAACCTAATTAAGACCAATACATCTGCCCCCACAAGATTGCATCAAAGATAATAGTTTTTTGGGGGCTTTCCACCTTTTTTAACTGGAAAGCAACAAGATTCTTAAAACAAAGAGAAGGACCAATGATCCCACCACCTTAATAAAGCCACTTGTAGCAAATTACCTTCTTTCCACATGTATTTATACGGCAGCTTTCAATAAATATAATCAGCTTTGTTTCCATGTCTTTTTATTTTTTTATTAGAGAACTTGTGGGTTTATAGAACAATCATACATAAAATACAGATTCCCATATACCACCTTATTAACACTTGTGTGGAATATTTGTTAGAACTGATGAAAGCCCCCTTTTTTTTCTCCAGCACAGTTTTATTCACACAGCGAACAGTCCTGCCAAAGTGTATAATCAGTGGCTCTCAGTATAATCACAGAGCTGTGCTTACATCACCAAAATTTTAGAACATTTTCATAGCTCCGAAAAGAAAAACCCCATGCTCGTTGTACCCCCATATTATTGACACTTAGCTTTGTTGTGGTGCCTTTGTTACATTTGCTGGAAGAACATGAAGATGTTACTGTTAAATATAGTCTGTCATTTGCATTAGATGTATTTTTCCCCATATACCAACCTATTGTTAACTATTATTAACTTCTTGTAGTTCTGACATTTGTTCTAATTCATGGAAGAACATTCTTATATTTGTACTTTTAACCACCTTCATCATCCAAAACAGGGTTCACTGTGCTATACGGTCCCTTAATTTATCCTCTAGGTCTCCTTCTAGTGGTATACACGACCCTAAATTTCCCCTTTCAACCACAATCACACCCATAATTCAGTGCTGTTATCGACACCCAGTATAATGAGCTACTATCACCTCTATCCATTTCCAAACATTTACATTCAACTTTATTAAAAAATTGTGCACAAATTAAGCATCAGTTTGCCATTGTTTATCTTCAGTATATCTTCTGGTAACCTGTATTCTAGATTATAACTCACTGAATTTGCTCATTATATTTAGTTCATATTAGTGAGAACATATAATATTTGTCTGTTTGTATCTGGCTTATTTCACCTGGTGTCCTCCAGGTTCATCCATGTTGTTATATGTATCAGGACTTTGTTCCTTCTTACAGTTGAATAATATTCCATCATATGTATATACTGTATTTTGTTTATCCATTCATCAGTTTATGGACATTTGGATTGCTTCCATCTTTTTGCAGTTGTGAATAATGTTGCTATAAACATTGGTGTGCATATGTCTGTGTCCCTGCTTTCTGTTCTTCTGTGTATATAATTAGTAGCTGGATTGCTAGATATATGGCATTTCCTATACTTAGCTTCCTGGGGAACTGCCAAACTGTTTTCCACAACAGCTATACCATTTTTTCTTTCCCATCAGCAGTGAATAAGTGTTCTATTCCTCCACATCCTCTCCAACACCTGTAGTTTTTTGTTTGTTTAATACTGGCCATCTAGTAGATGTAAAACGGTATGTCATTGTGGCTTTGGTTTGCATTTTCCTAATAGCTGGTGAAGCTGAACAACTTTTCATGTGCTTTTATAAGCCATTTGTTATCCTCTTTGGAAAAATGTCTATGTCTTTTGCCATTTTTAAAATTGGTTTGTTTTTTTATTGAGTTGTAGGATTTCTTTACATATTCTAGATATCAAACCCTTATCAGATGTGTGGTTTCCAAATATTTTCTCCCATTGTCCATTCTTGATGAAGTGCTTTGAAACACTAAAGTATTTAGTTTTGAGGAGGTCCCATTTATATATTTTTTTCTTTCATTGCTTGTGCTTTGGGTGAAGGTCTAAGAAACCACTGCCTACCAAGATCTTTAAGATATTGTCCTACATTTTCTTCTATGACTCTTATGGTCTTAGTGCTAATGTTTAGGTCTTTCATCCATTTCAAGTTAATTTTTGTATAAGGTGTGAGATAGGAGTCCTCTTTCATTCTTTTGGATATGGATATCCAGTTCTCCAAACACCATTTATTTAAGAGTCTGCTGTGTCCCAGTTGCTCTGGCTTGACTGCCTTATCAAAGATCAGTTGTCTGTAGATGCAAGGGTCTATTTCTGAGCACTCAATTCTATTCCACTGGTCAGTATATCTATCCTTATACCAGTACCATGCTGTTTTGAAACACTGTAGCTTTGTAATATGTTTCATAGTCAAGTAATGTGAGACCTCTAAATTTGTTTCTCTTTCTCAGGATATTTTTGGCTATTTGGGGCACCTTGCCCTTTCAAATAAAGTTGGTTATGGGTTTTTCTATTTCTGCAAAGTAAGTTGTTGGGATTTTAATTGGTATTGCATTGAATCTATAAATCAGTTTAGGTAAAAGGGACGTCTTAACTATATTTAATGTCCCAGTCCATGAACATGGTATGTTCTTCCATTTTGTTAGGTCCTGTTTGTTTTCTTTTAGCAGTTACTTGTAGTATTCTGTGTATAGGTCTTTTGTGGCCTTGGTTAAGTTTATTCCTAAATACTTGATTCTTTTGGTTGCTATTGTAAGTGGAATTTTTTTTTCTTGATTTCTTCCTCCTGTTGCACATTACTTGCATATAGGAACACTACAGATTTTTGTGTGTTGATCTTGTAGCCTACCATTTTTCTGTATTCATTGATCAGTTCTAGCAGCTTTGCTGTAGGTTTTTCTTGATTTCCTACGTATAGAATCATGTCATCTGCACACAGTGAAAGTTTTACTTCTTCCTCTCTAATTTGGAAGCCTTTTATTTATTTTTCTTGCCTAATTGCTCTAGCTAGAACTTCCAGCAAGTGTTGAATAACAATGCTGACAGTGAGCATCCCTGTCTTGTTCCTGATCTTAGAGGGAAAGCTTTTAGTCTTTCCCTATTGAGTATAGTGTTAGCTGTGGGTTTTTTATAAATTGCCTTTATCATATTGAGAAAGTTCCCTTCTATTCCTCTCCTTTGAAGTGTTTTCATCAGGAAAGGATGTTGAATTTTGTCAAATACCTTTTCTGCATTGATTGAAATGATCATGTGGTTCTTCTGCTTTCATTTATTGATGGTTTATTACATGAATTGATTTCCTTGTGTTAAACCAGCCTTGCATACCTGGAATAAATCACCTGGTTGTGGTGTATAATTCTTTTAATGTGCTGCTGGATTCAATTTGTGAGTATTTTGGTGACGATTTTTGCATCTATATTAATTTAAAGAGATAGGTCTGTAATTTTCTTTTTTTTGTAGTATTTAGATATTGTTTGATTCTGGTATTAGGGTGATTTGGCTTCATAGAATGAATTAGATATCTTTCCCTACTCTTCAGTTTTTTGAAGAGATTGAGCAAGATTGGTACTAATTCTTTCTTGAATGCTTGGTAGAATTCACATGTGAATCCATCTGGCCCTGGACTTTTCCTTTTTGGAGCTTTTTGATGACTGACTCAGTCTCTTTACTTGTGATTGGTTTGTTGAGGTTGTCTGTTTCTTCTCAAGCATTCATGCTTTTCTAGGAAGTTGTTCATTTCGTCTAAGTTGTTTAGTTTATTAGCATATATAATTCTCATTTATATTTTCTCACTATGTCTTTTATTTCTGTGGGGTCAGTAGTTATGTCTCCTTTCCCATTTCTGATTGTATCTATTTGCATCTGCTGTCCTTTTTTTTGTTAGCCTAGCTAAGGGTCCATCAGTTTTATTGATTTTCTCAAAGAACCAACTTCTAGTTTTGTTGATTCTCTCGTTGGTTTCCTGTTCTCATTTTATTTATTTCTGCTCTAATCTTTGTCATTTCTTTCCTTCTCTTTGATTTGGGGTTACTTTGCTGTTCTTTCTCTAGTTCCTGCAGGTGAAAAATTAATTCCTCAGTTTTTGCTTTCTCTTCTTTCTTTATTTTTAAATATTCATTTTATTGAGATATTTTCACATACCATGCAGTCATACAAAACAAATCGTACATTTGATTGTTCGCAGTACCATTACATAGTTGTGCATTCATCACCAAAATCAATCCCTGACACCTTCATTACCACACACACAAAAACAACAAGAATAATAATTAAAGTGAAAAAGAGCAGTTAAAGTAAAAAAGAACACTGGGTACCTTTGTTTGTTTGTTTCCTTCCCCCATTTTTCTACTCATCCCTCCATAAACTAGACAAAGGGGACTGTGGCCCTTATAGCTTTCCCAATCCCATTGTCACCCCTCATGAGCTACATTTTTATACAATCATCTTCAAGATTCATGGGTTCTGGGTTGTAGTTTGATAGTTTCAGGTATCTACCGCCAGCTACCCCAATTCATTATAACCTAAAAAGGGTTGTCTATATTGTGTGTAAGAGTGCCCACCAGAGTGACCTCTTCTCTTCTCTTTTAATATAGGTGTTGAGGGCAGTAAATTTCCCTCCTAGCACTGCCTTTGCTGCATCCCATACGTTTTCATATGTTGTGTTTTCATTGTCTCAAGGTATTTACTAGTTACTCTTGTAATTTCTTCCTTTACCCACTGGTTTTCTAAGAGTGTGTTGTTTAGCCTCCATATAGTTGTGAATTTTCCAACCTTCTGCTTGTTACTTATTTCCAACTTCATTCCCTTATGATCCAAGAAAGTGTTTTGTATAATATGAATATTTTAAAATTTGTTGAGACTTGCTTTATGACCCCACATCTCTAGGATAGTCCTAGAGATGTTTCATGAGCACTTGAGAAAAATGTGTATCCTGCTGTTGTAGGGTATAGTGTTCTATAAATGTCTGTCAAGTCTAGTTCATTTATTGTACAATTCAACATCTCTGTTTTCTTACTGATCCTCTATCTAGATGTTCTATCCATTGATGAGAGCAGTGTATTGAAGTCTCCAACTATTATTCTAGAGGTATCTACTTTTCTTTTCAGTGTTCTCATTGTTTGCCTCATGTATTTTGGGGCACTCTGGATTCATGCATAAATATTTATGATTGTTATGTTTTCTTGATGAAGTGACCCTTTTGTTAGTATATAGTGTCCTCCTTTGTCTCTTAACTGTTTCACTTTTGAAGTCTAATTTGTCTGATATTAATATAGCTACTTCTGCTTTTTTCTGGTTGTTTGCATGATACATCTTTTTCTAACCTTTCATTTTCAACCTATTTTTGTCCTTGCATCTAAAGTGAGTTTCCTGTAGACAGCATATAGATGGGTTCTGTTTTTTAATACATTCTGCTAGTTTGTTTTTAATGGGGAGTTTAATTCATTAACATTTAGTGTTATTACTTTTAGGGTAGCACTTTCTTCTACCATTTTGTCTTTTCGATTTTATATGTCATTTCTTATTGTTTTTCTCTGTCTCCTTTTACCCTTCCTTGATCATCTTCATTTCTATACTCTTCTCCAAACCTTTCTCTCCTGTCATTTCCTATCAGCCTACAGCATTCCCTTTAGTGTTTCTTTTAGTGCTGGTCTCTTATTCACAAACTGTCTCAATGTCTGAAAATACTTTTAATTTCTCACTCATTTTTGAAGGACAGTTTTGCTGGATATAGAATTCTTGGTTGGCAGTTTTTATCTTTCTTATCTTAAACATATTATACTACTGCCTTCTCACCTCCATGGTTTCTGAGGAGAAATCTGTACATGGTCTCATCGAGCTTTCCTTGTATGTGATAGATTGCTTTTCTCTTGCTGCTTTCAGGATTCTCTTTGTCTTTGACATTGGACAGTCTGATCAGTAAGTGTCTTGGAGTAGGTCTATTGGGATCTGTTCTGTTTGGAATATGCTCTACTTCTTGAATCTATAATTTTATGTCTTTCATTAGAGTTGGGAAATGTTCATGACTGTTTCTTCTATTATTCTTTCTGCCCCCTTTTCCTTCTCTTCTTCTTCTAGGACACCCATAACACATATATTTGTACGCTTCATGTTGTCATTCAGCTCCCTATAACCCTGCTCATATTTTTCTGGTCTTTTCCCCTCTCTCTTCTGATGTGCTTATAATTTCAAATGTCCTGTCTTCCATTTCACTGATCCTTTCTTCTGCCTGTTCAAATCTACTGTTGTATTCTCCATTGTGTTTTTCATCTCTTCTGTTGTGCCTTTCATTCCCATAAGTTCTGCCATTTGTTTTTTCAAGCTTGCAAATTCTTTATGGTCATTCAGTGTCTTCTTGATATCCTTCATGTCTTTTGTCACATTTTCCTTCAGCTCGGTGATTTGTTTTAGGAGATTTGTTTGAACATCTTTAATTAGTTGTTTCACTTCCTGTGTCGCAGTTGAACTGGTAGTTTGTTCCTTTGGCTGGTCTGTATTTTTGTGTTTCCTAATATGGCACTTATTATTTTTAGCTGTCTAGGCATCTGATTTTCTTGATTAGTTTATTCTGGAATTTTTTTTCACTCTTTCACTACCTTGGTTTTTCTTGTTGGTTGGCTTTATTCTCTATCCTTTGGCGTTCAGTTCAACTTATTCTAGGCCTCTGACATAGCTTCTTTTTAGCTGATTAGAATTTTTCACCTCTTGTTTTTCTGGTTCTTGCCCTGCCTGTACGTAACCTTTTTGTGAGATGGTCTCCCCAGATATGGTCGACTCCAGTGAGGTTTTCCCAGTCCAGAGAGGCCCAGATCTCAGGAGGAGGTTATAGAGTTTCCCTGAGAATGAGACTCTCCTGCAAAGCCTCTAGACTCTGTGCTTTTCCTATCCTGTCCAGCAGGTGGCACTTGTCAGCCTGCAGCTCCCCACCAGTGTAAAGAAGTGCCACAGGTTCATTTGATTCTCTGCAGACTCTGTCCTTGCCAGGGTGTGGCTGACTGAAGCTGGTTTCTATTTTCCAGCCCCTGAGGTCTGAGTTCCTAGAAGGAGGTCTGCCACTTGAGCTGGACCATGTTCCACCCTTTTCTTGAGGAAATTATGCCCTTTAGGGTATTGTCTCCCCCACTAAGTTTGTTGCTTTGTTTATCAGACCTATCTTAGGTCTCCATTGCCTGGGTCCAGAGGCCAGTTCTAAGTATCTGAGGCTTTCTGTAAAGAGCTACTTACAACAGTTTAAAAAGAAAAAAAAAGAATTCCCTTTTCAAGGTCTTTCCCCAGCCCCCACATTTTGTCAGTCCCAGTATAGAGTAAAAATAGGAGCTCTAGGCTATTATCTCTTTCGCCTAAAGGGCGCTTTAATTGCACCCTTGCCAGGGGGCTGTTGAAGTGTAAAAAGATAAAGCATTGGAGAGCAAGAAAAGAAAAGGGAAAAAGAAAAAAAAAAAACAAAAAACCCAACCATTTTCGGAGCTGGACCTCAGCTTCCTGGGTCCACAAATGAAAGCCCAATTTGGTGCCTGTTTCTGTGAACCCCCTTTCCCAGAGCCCAGCCTTTTCCAGCACCCCAAGCACCCCCAATTCCAAAAGTCTCTGTTTTTGTTTTGTTTTGTTTTGTTTTTGCTGTTATTGTCAGCCCTACCTACTCCCTGCTGGGCTAATGATCCCCCAAGTTTTTTTGTTTTGTTTTGTTTTTTTGTGCCTGTTCCTGGTTTATCTGTGCTTGGAGCTTTTGCAATCCAAATTTGTAAATTCTGTAATTGAGGCTGGTCGAGTCCCCCTTCTTGCTCCCAGCAAAGACTGTTTCTTTTTCACTGGGGAACCAGGTCCAAGACAGTCCGCTGTGTCAGGGAGGGAGGGGCGCCAGTCCCCTGGCTAGGGAGACTTACAATTCTTGGCTGCAGTCTCACTGTTCCACCCATTCCAGAGTGATGTATGATGCGTGACTGTTCTCCAAAAACCCTGAAAAGGCTTTTTCATACAGTTCCTGGCTATTTACCAGCTTCCCTAGAGGAGTAACTAAATTCCACACCTCACCACTCCACCATATTGCCCCACTCTTAGTACCATGCTGATTTGACCTCTGTGGCTTTATAATATGCTTTAAAGTCAGTAAGTGTGAATCCTCCAGCTTCATCTCCTTTTTCAAGATGTTTTTGGCTATTCACGGCGCCTTACCCTTCCAAATAAATTTGATAATTAGCTTTTCCTTCTGCAAAGTAGGCTGCTGGAATTTTGATCAGGATTGCGTTGAATCTGTAAATCAATTAGAGTAGAATTGACATCTTAATGAAACTTAGAATTCTAATCCATGAACGTGGAATGTCCTTCCATTTATTTAGGTCTTCTTTGATTTATTTAAGCAGTGTTTTCTAGTTTTCTGAGAACAAGTCCTTAAAATCCTTGGTTAAATTTATTCCTAGGTATTTGATTATTTTAATTTCTGTTGTAAATTGGAATTTTTTTCTGAATTACCTCTGGATAGCTTGTTACTAGTGTATGAAAACACTTCTGATTTTTGTGTGTGTTGCTCTTGTATCCCACCACTTTGCTGAACTCATTTGTTTAGAACTTCTAGCAGAGTGTTGAATAACAGTGGTGACAGTGGGAACCCTTTCTTGTTCCCAGTCTTATTGGGAAAGTTTCTGTCTCTCACCATTGAGTATGTTGTTAGCTGTAGGTTTTTCATATATGCCCTTTATCATGTTGCAGAAGTTTGCTTTGATTACTACATTTCAAAGTGTTTTTATCAAGAAAGTGTGCTGGATTTGGTCAGATGCTTTTTCTGCATCAGTCAATGTGATCTTGTGTTTTTTCCCTTTAATTTGTTAATGAGGTGTATTAGTTTACTTGGTTTTCTTGTATTGAGCAACCACCTTTGCAAACCTGCAATAAAGTCACTTGGTCATGCTGTATAATTCTTTTATTGTTTTGTTAGAATCAATTAGAAAGATAGATCTGTCATTTTCTTGTAGTATCTTTATCTGGCTTTGGTATTAGGGTGATGTTGGCTTCATAGAATGAGTTACATCATGTTCCCTCCTCTTCAGTTTTCTTCAAGAGTTTGAGAAGTATTGGTGTTAATAGGTAGAATTCCCCTGTGAAACTTGCTGGTCCTGGGTTTTCTTTGTTGTGAGGCTTTTGACGACTGATTTAGTTTCTTTATTTGTGATTGATTTGTTGAGGTTTTCTGTTTTTTCTTGAGTCACTGTAGCTTGTTCGTGGGTTTCTAGGATATTGTCCATTTTATCTAGGTTATCTAATTTATTGGCATACAGTTGTTCATGGTATCCTCTTATGATCTTTTTTATTTCCATGAGGTCAATGGTAATGACCCCCCTCTCTTTTCTGATTGATTTGCATCTTCTTTTTCCTTTGTCAATCTAGTTAAGGGTTTGTCAATTTTATTCATCTTCTCAAAGAACCAGCTTTCGGTTTTATTCATTTATTTTTTTTTCTGTTCTCAATTTCATTTATTTCTGCTCTAATCTTGGTTATTTTTTTCCTTCTGCTCACTTTGGGATTCGTTTTGCTATTCCTTCTCTAGTTCCTCCAGGTGTTCAGTTAGGTGTTTGGTTTTAGCTCTTTCTTCCTTTTTAACGTAGGTGTTTAGGGCTGTAATTTTCCATTAGCACTGCCTTTACTGCATCCCATAAGTTTTGAAATGTTGTGTTTGTGTTCTTGTTTTCATTTGTCTCAAGATAGTTACTGATTTCTCTTGCAGTTTCTTCTTTGTTCCGCTGCTTGCTTAAGTGTGTGTTAACCTTATATTTGTGAATTTTTCAGTTCTCTGCCTTCTGTGATCTTCATCTTCATTCCATTATGATCAGAGAAAGTGCATTGTATAATTTCAGTCTTTTTAAATTTATTGAGCATTATTTTGTAACCCAACATGTGATCTATCCTGGAGAATGATGTATGAGCGCTTGAGAAAAATGAATACCCTGCTGTTTTGGAGTACTGTGTTCTGTTTATATGTGTTAGGTTTAGTTCATTTATCATATTATTCAAGTTCTCTGTTTCCTTATTGATCCTCTGTTTAGATGTTCTGTCTGTTGATGCCAGTGGTTTATTGATGTCTCCAACTGTTACTGTAGAGACATCTATTACTCCCCTTAGTGTTGCCATTGTTGGCCTCATGTACTTTTTGGCATCTTGATTAGATGCATAGATATTTGTGATTGTTATTTCTTCTTGGTGAATTTCCCCTTTTATTAATATATAATGTCCTTTGTCACTTATAACATTTTTGCATTTAAAGCCTATTTTGTCTGCTATTAGTATAACTACCCCAGGTCTTTTTTGGTTACTGCTTGTATGGAATATCTGGCCTTTCAGTTTCAATGTAATTGTATCTTTGGGTCTAAAACGAGCCTTTTATAAACGGCAGGTAGATAGATCATGTATTTTTTAATCCATTCTGCCAATCTGTGTCTTTTGATTGTGGAATTTAATCCATTAACATTCAATGATATAATTGTATAGGCAAGTACTTCCTTAAACCATTTAATCCTTTGGCTTTTATTTGTCCTATCTGATTTTTGTCTCTCTTTATCATTTTAGTTTCCTTTACTAATAATCTTCATTTCTACACTCTCCTCCAAGCCTCTCTCTCCTGTCTTTTCTTTTTAGTCTGCAGAACTCCCTTTAGTATGTCTGGTAAGGCAGGTCTCTTGTTAATAGTCTCTCTCATCTTCTGTTTATCTTTGAATATTTTAAACTCTCCCTCATTTTTCAAGGGCAGTTTTGCCTGATAAATAATTATTGGTTGGCAATTTTTCTCTTTCAGTATCTTCAATGTATTGTAACACTGCTTTCTCGCCTCCATGGTGCCTGAGTAGCAGTCAGCACTTAGCCTTATATGATTTCCCTTGTTTGTGGTGAATCACTCTTCTCTTTATGCTTTCAGGACTCTCTCTCTCTTTGGCATTTGACTGTCTGATTTGTATTGACTTGGAATGGGTCTGTTTGGACTTATTCTCTTTGGAGTATATTGCGCTTCTTGGATAATGCATATTTATGTCTTTTATAAGAGTTGGGAAGTTTTCAGCCATTATTTCCTCAGATATTTTTTTCTGCACGTTTTCCCTCCTTTTCTCCTTCTGGGATGCCCATGACACTTATGTTTGTGTCACTCATTTCCTTGAGACTGCTACTCAAATTTTTCCATTCTTTTTCTGTTATTTTGTCTGAATTTGGATGCTCTGGCTTTTAGTTTGCTAATCCTTTCTTCTGTCTCTTCTAATCTGCTGTTGTATGCCTCTAGTGTATTTTGATTTCATCTGTTGTGCTTTTCATTCCTAAAAGGTCTGCTGTTTTTCTTTGCCTCCTTTCAAATTCTTCTTTATACTCACCTAGTATTGTCATTTTAATATCGGTTACCTCTTTAGCCATCTCCATGAATTGATTTAGATTTGTTTGAACATCTTTGATTAGTTTCACATTCTGAATCTCCTCCACCATTTTAATTTGTTCCTTTGACTGGGCTATGTCTTCCAGTGTTTAGTGTGACTAGTAATTTGCTGATATCTGGTATCTGATTATTTTGATGGGTTTATTCTGAAGGTCAGTTTCTCTCTGTTTTCTAGAGTTTTCTTATTGATTGGATTTGTGGTAAGGCTCTTCTTTGGCATTGGTTTGTCAAAAAAGAGCCAGCCAACAGAGAGCCAGGTACCCGTGCCAGGGATGCAGACCCAGTCCAAAGGCCCTGGGGAAGAGGTTCAGGAAGGACTCTTGAAAAGCCTTTTTTTCCTCCTTCCATTTTCCAAGGTCACACTTTCCTGGCCTGCCCAGATTATGGTGCTCTGCCAAATCTCCTTTTTGATGTTCCCCGAAAGTTCACTTTCCTGACCTACCCAGCAGATGGTGTTCTTCTGCAGCCTATTCCTCTCAGTCTTACAAAGGCAGACTGTTGGCCCTTTGGTATGGTGGTGCTTGACTGGGAAGGGCTAGAATAGTGAGATCCAGTGGTCTAAATTCACCAGCCAATTGCTGGATCAGTATTGGTCTGTGCCTACCTCTGTATTTAGGACTCCTGTGGCCATCCCAGTCTGCAGCAGCCTGCCAAACAGGACTGCCTGGAGCTGCTGGCTTTGAGGCTGGGGGATGGGGGATGGGCACCAAGAGCCACAGACAGAATTACTGACAAGTCTCTGACCGCAATTTCTCATTCTCTTCATCTTGCACTTTCCTGGATGCTTCACAGATTTCCCCTGATCTCTGGAGTCCCAAAAGAGTTGATTTAGACAGTTTCTGCCTGTCTACTCGCTGCGTTTGGGAGAGGAGTGGGCCCTGCAGCTCCCTCTCTATTCTTCCATTTTGCCAGAAGTCCATAATCACCTTTTTAACATTGCATTATTGTTATACCGTATTTTGTTATATCTCCCCAAAATGTTGGACATTTAAGTATTTTAATTTCTTTCTATTATAGGTAACACCAGAATGAGCATTTTCATGCATATCATTTTAAAATAAATACCAAGATATAGAATGACTAATCCTAAGGATATGAACATCACTTAAGAGCTATCCCTGCATGTTGCTATAATACTTTCCCAAACACTATTAACTACATTTTATTAATAGTGCTTTATGAACAAAGCTAAAATGAATTCACCTTTTGGTTTGGGAGGGTGGTCAGGGATTGGTAGATGGAAATATTAGGAAATAAGTTACACATTTCTTTGAATATTTTGTATTTCTGTCTCCAAAGGTTTGTCTGCATACACACTGTATACATGGGTTTGGCATAGTTATACAAAGTTGTTACCAGTTGGCATATTCCTCATGCAACTCTCAAAATAAAACTTGTTCTTTTAATGGTATTACTAATTATGATATTCTTACTTAAGTATACAGCAATTGATTTTTTTTCAGTATCTTTATTTTTCATATGATGTCATAAGACTGATTTTCATAAGCCATTGTGACATATTTTTAATTTTGTCTTTTCAAGGGTCAGGGTACTGATCGGCTTCTATCAACAGAATCTCATGATGAAGTAACTAATATTCTTCAGCAACCATTGGCCCTTGGTTACTTTGTATCAACTGCCAAAGCGGGTCCATTACCTGACTGGTTCTGGTCAGCATGTCCTCAAGCACAATACCAGTGTCCCCTTTTTCTTAAGGTATTGCCTTTTCTATGCCAATTCTATGTAATTCTAATTGAAAGCTTCAAGTCCTAAGTTCTTAAATACATTGCCACATATTACTCCAGACAAGATCATAAAGGGAATTATTTAATTAAGAAGCAACTCTAATTTTAAAATTTATATTGTTTGAACTTTAATTATTCTTAACTCAAGAAAACTCTTGGGACTCTTGTTCTTAATATATTTTCAGCAGCACATACGAACTTTTAGAGCTGGGAAAAACCTTATATTACCTCTAGTCTAACCTTCTAACTTTACAGGTGAGTATATTTAAGTTCAGAAAAACTCATCTGCCAAAGCCATAAATTGGTAATGGGGTCTGGATTGTTTAATGATTAGTATGTTATTCTTTGAATTGCACCATACTGCATTCCTATTCTCCAGTGATTTTGGAGATTAATGAATTTGTAATCTTTGTAATAATACTTGGTTTTTAGTTTCATTTACTACCTCTTTAAAAACACTTTCTAGCTTTGTATAAATTGTTGTGTTAAAGCTGCTGAATGGTTTTCAAATATTGAGATTCCCAGTCCCATAGTGATTTATCAGAACAAATCCATTAATAAGTGATATAACTAAGGTTGAGATAAACAAATCATAACTCAAATGAGATAATATGTGACAATGCTATATAGGGTTTATTACTACTACTGTTGCTACTAGTACTCCATAATAACATTCAGATCTGATTCATTTGTTCTTATATACATTCACCAGAAGTTGACTGTTTTTATTCCATAAATCATGCTAACCTAAGTACTTGCTAAGTGATTTTTACTTTGTAGGTACATATTGCTTTAATTTTGGAGGGTTATATTTTGTGGGTACTTGAATCTATAATCTTGTTGCTATCCGTTGAGCTTGTTGCTGTTAAATCTTGATACTCCTAGACCACATCCCATTGAGTTGGTGATGTCTGAGATTAAACAATGGACTTCTGTTGTACATGCATAAAGAATACAGTAGCTGTAAATTTGAATTGATTATATTAATGAGAATATATTTATAACATGTCAACCAAGGTAATAATTAGTTTTATCATATGACTTTTCTTCCCCTTCTGATAGACTGCAGTGTTCAGATATCATTACTAGAACATAGTTGCAAAGAGTTTTCTGCAGAATATTAATCTTTGGAGTTGCCACAAAATAATGGGTTCTTTGGTCTTTTGAGAAGTACTCACATGCTGTCTGCCCCCTGTTGTAGTCACAATGCCTACATGCACATTAAAGGCTCTGAAAAATAATTAAATACATTGTTTATCTAGCATTTCCCAATACACAGGAGAAGGATTGTGTAACATCTATTAATAGTTTGTCACATTAGTGTTTCAGGGAACATATTTTTAGGGAACACTACTTTACAAACAGTCCAAGGGACTATTCCAGATTCTTTTCTACTCAATATTTATTTGTAGATAGGATAGTATAAAGTGGGCATTCACCTTCAGATACAGTGTAGCAAGATTAGGACTTCTGGTTCTGAGTTACCAGGTAAGGCATAATTTACCATAATTGTGTTCACTTTTGTTTTTCATATATCCCATTTTAGTTCTGTCATAGTCAATAAAACCATCTGGTATGTTTCTCTTTGCTTGGAAAAATAGTGGGCTGTTGCTTAGATGATTAAAAATCTTTTCATCATTGGATTTAGAGCCCTGGTACTATTTACATTCATTTAATTTGTAGTTATCTTCTCTGTGAGACTTATGTAATAACATGTAAATCAAGAGTTTACAGACAGTTCAAACATACGTATGTTTGGTTATATTCCTGAATATACAACATAAGTGTTTATTCCTCTTATAACTGTAGAGGAGAAAGGACCTAAATATAAAGTAGTATCTTTTATAGTATACACAATGAGATCTACACAAAGAGTTTCTGCAGTGAACCTTACCTCTGTCTTGTCATAGCTTTTTAACACTATAATATATATTAAATTATAAACATAATTATTTACTTTATTTAATCTAAATGTGCAAAACAGTAATGCGTTCCTTTCTCCCACTATTTATTACCATACTTAAATAGATATGGCAGTTGTTTACAGAGTTTCCATTATGAAATTGAGTGAACAAAAAAAGGCAGCTGAAAAGTGCTCACAGTTCAACAAAAAGTAGCTTTATTTAAGGTTTATAGCTTATAGCTTTGTAAGTAAAATATTTGAACTTGCTCGGCCCTTTTACCTTTTCAGTGCTAGAGGTAAGTATGTCTGTCTGCCTTACTTAAATTTTATGTAATGTAGGGGCAGACCGTACTCAAGTTAAGTTTAGCACTTCCTTAACCATTTACTTTACATGTGTGGAAAGTGAAACTTTGAAAATAATTAAAATAATTGGAATCCTTTTTTAGGATTAAGTTGATAAACAATAAAATTAAAGAAAAAGTAAGTAAGAAGATTCCATACAAGTTACCCACTTAAAAATTACTTCTGTATTGAATTAGTTAGGCTGACATCATTATAGAGGACCAAAATGTATTTCATAAAGGAAGATATGTTGCGAGAAAAAGGTAAAACCAGTAACAGATTTTTTTTCCATTTGAATGACTGGTTTCTTGTTAATCACTTTAGGCCTCTCTGCACCTCCACGTGCCTTCAGTGCAATCCGATGAGCTGCTTCACAGTAAACACTCCCACCCACTTGACTCAAATCAGACTTCAGATGTCCTCAGGTAAACATTTATTTTTTGTTTTGTTTATCATTAATTATTCTCCATTGCAACTTTAAAAGAATATAATGTTGAACCTAATTATTTTTCTCATATTTGGAAAGAGTTTACAATTGTGTACCTATTTTAGTTTCCTAACTTGCTGAAACAAATACCATTTACAAGGATGGCTTAAACAATGGGAATTTAATGGCTTACCGTTTTGAGGCCAGGAGAAAGTCCAAATCAAGGGGTTGCTTTCTCCCTGAAGACTGTGGCATTCTGGGGCTGGCTGCTGGTGATCCTTGGTCCTCTGCTTCTCTGTCACATGGCAGTGCACATGGTGGCCTCTCCTAGCCTCTTAGTTTTTTTCCAGGTTCCACTGATGTTCAGTTTTTGATTCCTCCCTCTATGCTTTCTTTCTGCCTGAATTTCATTCTCTTATAAAGGATTTCAGTAATATGATTAAGAACCATGCTGACTGAGGTAGACTACACCTTAACCGAAGTAACCTCATCAAAAGGTCCTAGTCACAGTGGGTTCACACCCATGGAGTGGATTAAGAACATATTTTTCAGGAGTACATACATCTCCAAACCACCATAGCACCCTTGGATCTCTAGATAAGTTTTCTCATTTCAGATGAATGCTTTTTTTTTCTAACATGTGTAATGTATTTTGAGAATAATTTTCGTGAAAATTAGTTATCTTTATCTCTCCAAGGACTCTACTCCACACCTCTCATATCCTTTTTTTAAAAAGTGACTTTGAATCTTAGATGCTGCAATTGGAAACTGCTTCCAGAATCTACACAACAAATAAATACATCACTTATACAGTTTATTTGCTTTTCAGGTTTGTTTTGGAACAGTACAATGCACTCTCCTGGCTAACCTGTGACCCTGCAATCCAGGACAGACGTTCATGTCTCCCAATTCATTTTGTGGTGCTGAATCAGTTATATAACTTTATTATGAATATGCTGTGATCTTCATTTGATGGAACTGTGCAAGAAAAGAACAAGGAAAAAGAATATTTCACTGCAGGATTAAGTTATAATTATCTTCTCAGTGAAAATCATTTGTAATCGGGTCTAATTCTTATTACTTCAACAAATATTGTTTTGACTTGTGGGGAGGGGCTATAACCCTGTTATTTTTCATTGACTGTACTGAACTCATTAGGATGATGACTGATCATACAAAACGTATTATAACATTTTCATAGCAAAATTAACCTTTTTTTCCAGTCACAGTATTTGTGAAAAGTAATGAGCCATAGTACCCAGTCATGTTAAATGAATATTAAAAGCATGGAGAGCAAACTTGAGGAAAAATGAATTTCAATATATGGCTTTAGAACATCAAGATGTTCTTGTATTGGATTATAGTACCTAGTATTCAAAAATGCCTGCATCTCTTATTTATTGTAAGTTTTTAAATGTACAAATTGTCTTATATTTCTTAACCTCTTTTATAAAAATTTTCCTAGAAGGTTTATACTGCCTTCTTGCTTTAAAGCAATTGGTCTAAACTATATGTAATCGTCTTAATTAAAAGTTGCAGTAGGGTTGCTTTTAGAATATTATTTTTTTGTAAGGGGGTGGGTGGGACAGTAAATTTGTATTGTCTCAATGTACAGTTTAAAGGGGATAGAGGGGGGAATAATGTCCATACCATTGTGTGTGGAGGATTTACAGCTAAGCTGTAGTTGCAGAGTACATGTACAGTAATGAAGTTCACTGTGTTTATAAATTGAAAAGGTACCGGGTCTTACAGCATTTTATATATCACACCTCTACAGAATAACATGATGGCAATATACAAGTGATATTGTTATGTGGTTTAACTTAGAATAAAATGAGAATTCTTCAGTTATATTTTGTACTATGGTTTAGGGCTATGACTAATATTTCAGGCCATTTCCAGTCAAAGAAACTTAGTTTTACAAGAAAAATATTTGCTACTGAATGCTTAAACTAATTTTGGTGTTTAATGTTACATGCTTAAATTTTTTTCAGTTTTAAAAGTGGCACATCTAGGCATGGGAATATTAATTATGAAATTTATCTTCAGGATCTGCTATAAGGTTGAAATTTAGCTCAGCTCTAGGCATTTTACAAATTATTTTAAGAACAATCACTCTTGATTGTTTCACTATTTTTTTTTAAATTAATGATTGAGAATGTGTGTGAGGGTATGCATTTGTATGTGTGTGGGTGTGTGAGTGTGTGCAATCAACTGTGGTGTAAATAGATTCTCAGTGAATTCTGGTATTCAGACTCTATTCCACTAGTGAAAGAACCATTTTCTAAACTTAACCTGTTTCCTTTTCCCCTTTTTATTTATTTAATTTTCTTGGTTTGGAGATGGCAGTCCCAAACACCAGAATCTGTACTTTTCTATCACATGGCTCAGATTAAGGTAGGGCATATGCCAAGGAGGTTCTCACCTCCCTAAAGAAGGGATTTGAATTTTAGGGACTTTAATTCACCCCTTCCTTCAATACAACTTTTCCCCTTCTTGTTTGCACATGCCAAGATATCTGCTTTGATGCAGGCTTTACCCCCTTGAAAAATCGTTCCTACAGTGCTGCTCACAAGAGAGACTAAGTTAGCCTCCCTCTTGTGTTGCTGACTTGAATTCACAGTTGCCAAGTCTACCTTTGTTTCTTGGAAGCAGTCTAGCAAAATTCCTATTTGTATATTCACTAATCCTCTACAAGGACAAAATCAATTGTATTTACAAAACTAATTCGGTATTTTTTTTTTTTAATGGAAATTGTTTTGTAAATACTGTGCTTAGCTTAAATATCACTTTCTTATGAACAATAAATATAACTTCTACAAATTGTATATATAAAAACCTTAGCAAATTTTGTTTTTTTTCTATAACAAAAACACAATTGGAGACAAAGGTTTTCAGTCATTTCTTCAAAATAATAATGCAACCCGAAAGGTCAGCATATTTTGATATTAAAATTTAAAGACCACATCTTTGCATTAGTTTTTAAATTATGCTAACACACCACAGATTATGTTGGCATGTTTTGTTCCATACCTTCTTTAAAAAAAAAAAACTTGTCTGAGATTTGAGGGAAAAGATGCTTATTTGGAATTTCTAAAAAAGGATATTCTTTTTTTTTATACTTAGCTCAATAGTGACTTTAAAAAATAAAAGCTATATTCTCAGTTATTTTATATCACTAGTCTATAATAACCACACTTCCATTTGAAAACAGGTTTTAGAAAATTTGTTCCCTGACAGTGTCTTTTGTATGGAGCCATAAGGAGAGAACCCAGTATATAATTCTTTTTATCTGGGAATCAGGGAATATTTCCCAAATATACAGGATTTACTGATAAGATTTTTTTTTTTTCTCCCTCCATGTATCAGTTCACACTCAAATTGACAATATTAAATAGCCATTAGAAAAGATCAGGAGGTTTATTTCATTAAAGCTAAAAAAGAAATTGAGCCTTTTATGCAGGATGATGGATCTGACATACTAATGTACTATCACAGACAAGTAAGGATAGTTTTGCTTTGCTTTGCCTTGCTTAAATAAGCAAGCAAAATATTATACTTTATACCAGTGAGTCATCAATACTTTGACTTCTTTGTTACAGTGCTAGCATATGTTTTCTGTGCAGTTATCCATTACAAAGTAGGGTGGAAGTTCAGTATTTTGGCATTTGAAAAGTTTAGTTATATAATGTCTGCTTCCAGCCAGTGAGAAACATCTAGCCATACCTTTCTTATGCAAGCCATTCAGTTATCAGGACTGTGAATTAACACTGTATGAATACATTTCTGTACACCTTATTGTTTGGCCAGAAGGCCACCAAGTGTACTTATATGTAATCCTTAAATTTTAAAGTAGCTGTAATTTTTAAATCTTTCTAAACTTTTCTTAAACCACTAAAATTAAGCTCTTACTACTTAGTCAACTATCCTCAGCTGTATTCGTATTCAATTGTCAGTATGGCACAGATTACTGTATTAAAATATTCTCCTTTCGTCTTCATATTTACCTTCTAAGGTAATTTTTTAACTTAATGTGTTACTACAAAGATTTGCAGATCTTTAATCAAGCACTATGTTAATACTGTAATATCAAAATACTATGTCGCATTATTTAAAATGTTCAAATTGAATAGATTAAAAAGGAAGTTTTTAAATGCTATTGCATCATATAATTTGCTATTCATCCACTATGGCATTGCATATCAGTCTATTAATACATGTAATGTTGCATGAGTGATGTTTTGGTCTGGGTTTCCTCTTTAAATTTGAGTTTGTCTAAATTAAGGAAAACTGTTTTTTGACATACATTTTTATTTTGCCACCCCACCCCCCCAATCAGCTGGAAATCTTAACCTTTCGGTTTTGCTTGATGTTTTAATGGGCCCAGAACTGTGGTTTAAATTTTTATATATGTATTTTCTTTTTTCTGGAGTATTAATTAAAAAACTGGATTTGGGACCTAAAATACTCCTCAGGTTGATGTATTCATGAAGTTTTAAAATAGTTTTAGTTTTCAAAGTAAACTGGATTTGTGGACCTTAAAGTTACTGAGTTTAAACTACAAATTGTAACGTCATTACTGGACTTGTCAGCATCAAACCTCTCAAAATAGCTTGGTCACTTTACAGGGGGCATTTTAAAGTTGTTTAGCAGTGACATTTAATATGGTCCAATTATTCGGTTTTTTTTTTTTAACGTGACAAAAAAGAGTAAGAACAAACACTATTGCTGCCGAATGCCATAACACTGAGTTGTACAAATTGTGATTGAGGAAATGGAAAGGTTTATACTTTTTAAAAAAAACAAAAAAACAAAAAACTTCAAATGGAATAAATTATTCATGAAGCCTTCATTGTGGTGTCGTTCTGTTGAATATTTCCATCTTCAATTTGTGCAAAAATTAGTAGCAATATTATTTTTGTGTCATTTGTAAATAGAAAGGGGCAGCCTAGAATCTGAATTGATGGGCTTTTAACTTGTCCAGTGGAAGTATTTTTTTAAAGATTTTATCATATCAGTGTGCAATATGGAAGATAAATGTATATGTACATATATGCCAGTTCCTTTTAGGCTGACCAATTTGGTAACAGTTTTCTGGTCTAAACAAGTTACCTTCAAATATTGAAAACTTAGCTCTATCCTGTATTTATTTGTTCACATAAATGAGCTGAAGCATGTATGAGTTTTGTAGGGCTGCCGTAACAAAAGTACCACAAACTTTGTGGCTTGAAACAACAGAAATTTATTCTCTCACAGTTCTGGAGGCCAAAGTCTGGAATCAAGGTGCCAGCAAGGCCACACTCCCTCCAAAGGCTTTAGGGTAAGATCCTTCCTTGTCTCTTACAGCTTCTGGTGGCTTCTGGACACATCACTCTAATCTCTGCCTCCATCTTCATGTTCTCTTCTCTCTGTGTCTTTTCTCTTTTTATAAGGATACCAGTTGTTGGACTTAGGGCCCACCCTAAATCCAGGATGACTTCATTTCAAGATCTTTAAGTGTTTATATCTGCAAAGACCCTATTACCAAACATGAATTGGGGGCGGGGGGTGCACTATTCAACCTCTACAAGCATAAGAAAAATGTTCAATATGAACAACCCATCAAAATAGCCCTTCCCATCCTGGAAGCAGCCATTTAAAATATTTCTGTCCAGATTTAACTGAGTTAAGACAGCCCCAGATTGTTGTGGTTATTTTGAAATAGTTGCTCCCACAAATTTTAAAATATGATTCTTTAAAAAGAGGTGCATGTCATTGAAACTATCTTACTTTTTACTCAGTTTATATTACCTTTGAGTTGTTTCTGTCCTTTCTACTATAGTATTATGTATGACTAAAAATAATTGTGCAAATCAAGCTTTTTTAAAAAATTCACTTGCACAACTGTACACAATCTTTCTTCATTATTTGTAGTTTTCAGTATTGAAAACCAGTCTGAATAATTCTATTGAATGATTTAATGAAGGAAATGAAATTTTTAAAAACTTAATTCAAGTGCTTTTTTATACTATGCATAACGTCTTGATACTCTTTTAAGAATTCAAGCTTCTTAGAGATAGACATGTTCCCTACTGTAAGCAATTCAGTTTTTACTTTTTACATTGTGGCCCAATGTGCACAATCTTGGTGAAATCCAAGACTTGAAAGCCCACAATGTCAGTCAGTCCCTCCACTGAGAATCTTTTCTTGCCAGAGTTCTATATATGAATTCCGTCAAAGTGAAGAACTACAGGAAAGGTAATATGTAAAATGTGGTGAACCTTCTGAAATGTTGTAAAAGGAATTAATAAATTGCAAATGAAATTATTTTGACTTCTTATTACCAGCACATTATTTATGTACATAAATGTATGTATTTGTTAAATTGGTGACGTGCCTTGAAATAATTACAATACATTTACCACATTTTAAGAATTGCAACATGTTTTGACTTTTTTTTTCTGTTTAGTGATTTTATTATTAAAAAAATGCCCGATATGAAATTGTTAGAATTGTTCAAGGATATCTGGGACATATGGTGGTCATTGTAGGTATTTAAGAAATCTAAAAGTAGAGAATCCACCTCAGAATAAAGTTAGAAGTGCAGTTTTTACCATAGTCAAATGATTTGGGGTAAATAACCTTTAAAATTTTATAGTTTCCCACCATGGATGACTGTATGGTATGTGAATATATCTCAATAAAACTGAATTTTTTAAAAGAAGAACATTACAAATAGTACATAAGCACTGATTTCAACTATGCAAAATATCTATTGCGTATATTTACTTCATACAGTGAAAATGGTGTTAGAGAATCTGTAAAGTCTGTTTGAGTATCATACAAATTAAAAAAAAAAGATGAGTAAAAAAAAAATTGTTATAGTTTCCAGAGAAGCCTGAACATTAAGTGGGAATTTATTAAGGGAGTTTTGCTCCAGTAGCTCAGGTAAGTAAAGATGTGCTCCACCCTCCCCCTGAACATGTGATTAAGAGTACAAAAATCTGAAGGGCACTAGGTTATTTAAAGAGTCTACATAAGCAAAAACAAAGAATAATAATCTGTGTTTTTGTTGTGGCAAAAGATGAATTTAACTGTCTTGAGTGTATTTCTGAAACATCTGTTATTCTGTAGTTTCCAAAATCTTTCTGTGTATGTGCTCCTAGGAGAGTTATCAATCCTGGACCCAAAATTAAAGAACCTACACTTCTCAGAGTCCTATAGCTATAACCAGAAATTCTGTTTGGGATTGGTAGAAATTAATACTGTTTGAGCTGAGCTGAGCTTTCTTTTTTTTCCTTCCAGAGTGACCCACAGAATTGTGACAAGAATGATCTCCCTAAGGCCTGCCAAAAAAGCAATATTCTTGATTATTTGGAAATTTGCAAACTTCAATTTTTGTGAAGCTAAACAGTTGGTGTTTTAAAGATTTAAGTATTTTGCCACTACATACTATAGAGAAAAAAAGTCATACTGACTTCTTATATAAATTTAAACAGTCCCCAAGCCACATCGTGTCTTACAGACTTGCATGCTGTTGGCCTGAGTTTGTCTTCATTCTGTCATTCTCTTTGTTTTGTGGCAAATCTTTACTTCCTACCAAAACTAAAGCTCTTCCTCCAAAAACACAACCTGGTTCTTCTAGTGGTGTTCCTCGTCATTATGAATGGCACTACCATCCATCCAGTTGTGTAAGCCACAAACGTTCTTCCTGATAACCAGTCAACAAAAACTGTCAGTCTTGTGTATTGGCTGTTTATCAAATCTGTCCATTTTTATCCCTATTGACCTGACCTTATTCTAAACTTGCATCATCTATCCAATACCATATAAGATATTAGAGCTGCCCTATCAGGGGTGGACTACAACAATAGACTCCTAACTCCGTCTCACACTTTTAGTGTGTTCTTTACTTGGTAGCTTAAAATACATCAGTGGCTGCTTCTTGCCCTAGGGACAAAAGCTTTACATGATCTGTCTGTCCCCTGCCTACCTCTCCATCCTCAAAATGGGCTTCTGCTCTGTGTTCTTCCAGCTTCTTGAAAGCCTCATGGTCATCTTTGCCTTTCCACACAATCCTTCACCTCAGATCAGGTTCCCTTGTTATATGTTCTTATATATTCTCACTGTTTATAATGATTTGTATGATTATTTGTCCTCCGCCCCCCCCCCCCAACAACTCCATTAGGGCAGGCAGAAGTCTATTTTGCTCATCATCATATTTCCAGAAGCTAGCACAACACCTAGCATGTTATGGTAAGGCACTCAAATTGTTTTTTTTGAATGTTTTGAATTGACTTTTGTGACAAAACTTAAAACTATAGAACTTTGCTGAAGTGTGACTTTTACCAATAATTTAAATGAAGTTATAAAATTCTTTACTTGGGACTCTTGCATTTCAGTACTAGTAGAAATAGGATCACTGGATTAGAATTCCACTGAATTAGGTTTGCCACTTTGTGGGCTTGTGACTTCAAGCAAAACACTGAACTTCTCAGAGCCTCAGTTTGCTTATTTGTAAAATGAACTCAATGATAACCATAGTTTCTTAACTGGATTTAGAAACCTCCATAAGGAAACTGCAAAATAACAACAAAAAGCAAATAAAGCACTTTGAAAATTACAAAATAAAAATGTTAGAGATGACTGTTAAATGAAACACTAATGTTCTCTAGCAGAGTCAAATCCAAAATGAACTATGGTTTGCAAGAGAGAGAAGATGCTAAAGGCAACAAAATGATGTTTAAATATATTTGTAGCAAGAGTAAGGGCAGGTAAGGTACAAAGAAAAAAGTTTTTAATACATATTTAGCTTTACTTCCCTTCTGTCCCAACCCACCCCACAGTAAAAAAAAATCAGGTTGAAAGGTCTTCAAACTCAAAAATGTAAAATAATTTGCTTATGATGGAATTCAAACCTGAAATAGTTAAATGATTTAAAGGAGCCAAATGAATTATATTCTGGGTACTGAAAGAACTTGCAGATAGAATTTCAGAAATGCTGTAGAAAATTGGCCCCAGAAGAGTGAAAATAGGCATCTTTCCCAGTTTTTAAGGTTTTAAAATGGTAGGTCCCTGAAATTAACAAATTTACTTGACATTACCAACAAAACCACTAAAAGCCAGCATAGTTTCACTAAGGCATTATTCGTTCAGTAAAATAGTTGATCATCTAATAAACACTAGTTAAGAGATACAAATCTGATCTTAAGCCCTCAGTCTACTGGAAATCATATTTGTGTGAACAGTTGGACAGACCCTCTAAAATGGTATAAATCAGTGCAATGCACACACAAGAGGGAGTAAGTAAAGTCAATCTCATTACTTTTTGATATAATTGATAAACATGGGAATGCATGTTAAGCAAGTTATTTAGTAAGATTTCATTGTATTCTTACTCTTTTTTTTTTTTTTAATTTTGACATGAAAAAATTTATTGCAAAATGATTTTAAGTCATTTAAGAAACTATTATACATTAATATATTACTTATTGTCTATTATACCTAGGTGAATATTCGATATTGAGTGTTTTAAGCTATAAATGAGCTAACTAGTTTTTTTTTTTTTATCATCATTTTATTGAGATATATTCACATACCATGCAGTCATACAAAACAAATTGTACTTTCGATTGTTTACAGTACCATTACATAGTTGTACATTCATCACCTAAATCAATCCCTGACACCTTCATTAGCACACACACAAAAATAACAAGAATAATAATTAGAGTGAAAAAGAGCAATTGAAGTAAAAAAGAACACTGGGTACCTTTGTCTGTTTGTTTCCTTCCCCTACTTTTCTACACATCCATCCATAAACTAGACAAAGTGGAGTTTGGTCCTTATGGCATTCCCAATCCCACTGTCACCCCTCATAAGCTACATTTTTATACAAGCTGTCTTCGAGATTCATGGGTTCTGGGTTGTAGTTTAATAGTTTCAGGTATCCACCACCAGCTACCCCAATTCTTTAGAACCTAAAAAAGGTTGTCTAAAGTGTGCGTAAGAGTGCCCACCAGAGTGACCTCTCGGCTCGTTTTGGAATCTCTCTGCCACTGAAGCTTATTTCATTTCCTTTCACATCCCCCTTTTGGTCAAGAAGATGTTCTCCATCCCACGATGCCGGGTCTACATTCCTCCCCAGGAGTCATATTCCACGTTGCCAGGGAGATTCACTCCCCTGGGTGTCTGATCCCACGTAGGGGGGAGGGCAGTGATTTCACCTTTCAAGTTGGCTTAGCCAGAGAGAGAGGGCCACATCTGAGCAACAAAGAGGCATTCAGGAGGAGACTCTTAGGCACAAATACAGGGAGGCCTAGCCTCTCCTTTGCAGCAACCGTCTTCCCAAGGGTAAAACTTATGGTAGAGGGCTCAACCCATCAAACCACCAGTCCCCTATGTCTGTGGTCATGTTAGCAACCATGGAGGTGGGGTAGGCGAATACCCCTGCATTCTCCACAGGCTCCTCAAGGGGGCACTACATCTTTTTTTTTTTTTTTTCCTTGTTTGTCTTTTTTCTTTTCTTTTCTTTTAACTTTCCCTTCTTTTTTAAATCAACTGTATGAAAAAAAAAGTTAAAAAGAAAACAAACATACAATAAAAGAACATTTCAAAGAGACCATAACAAGGGAGTAAGAAAAAGACAACTAACCTAAGATAACTGCTTAACTTCCAACATGTTCCTACTTTACCCCAAGAAAGTTACATAATATAGCAACATTTCAGTGAACTTGTTCCTACTACATCCATCAGAAATTAACAGACCATAGTCATTTCTGGGCATCCCCAGAACGTTAAATAGCTTATCTGTTCTTCTTGGATTATTGTTCCCCCTTCCTTAATTGCTCTCTACTGCTAGTTCCCCTACATTCTACATTATAAACCATTTGTTTTACATTTTTCAAGGTTCACATTAGTGGTAGCATATAATATTTCTCTTTTTGTGCCTGGCTTATTTCGCTCAGCATTATGTCTTCAAGGTTCATCCATGTTGTCATATGTTTCACCAGATCGTTCCTTCTTACTGCCGCGTAGTATTCCATCAGTGTGTATATACCACATTTTATTTATCCACTCATCTGTTGAAGGACATTTGGGTTGTTTCCATCTCTTGGCAATTGTGAATAATGCTGCTATGAACATTGGCGTGCAGATATCTGTTCGTGTCACTGCTTTCCGATCTTCCGGGTATATACCGAGAAGTGCAATCGCTGGATCGAATGGTAGCTCTATATCTAGTTTTCTAAGGAACTGCCAGACTGACTTCCAGAGTGGCTGAACCATTATACAGTCCCACCAACAATGAATAAGAGTTCCAATTTCTCCACATCCCCTCCAGCATTTGTAGTTTCCTGTTTGTTTAATGGCAGCCATTCTAACCGGTGTTAGATGGTATCTCATTGTGGTCTTAATTTGCATCTCTCTAATAGCTAGTGAAGCTGAACATTTTTTCATGTGTTTCTTGGCCATTTGTATTTCCTCTTCAGAGAACTGTCTTTTCATATCTTTTGCCCATTTTATAATTGGGCTGTCTGTACTATTGTCATTGAGTTGTAGGATTTCTTTGTATATGCAAGATATCAGTCTTTTGTCAGATACATGGTTTCCAAAAATTTTTTCCCATTGAGTTGGCTGCCTCTTTACCTTTTTGAGAAATTCCTTTGAGGTGCAGAAACTTCTAAGCTTGAGGAGTTCCCATTTATCTATTTTCTCTTTTGTGGCTTGTGCTTTGGGTGTAAAGTCTAGGAAGTGGCCTCCTAATACAAGGTCTTGAAGATGTTTTCCTACATTATCTTCTAGGAGTTTAATGGTACTTTCTTTTATATTGAGATCTTTGGTCCATTTTGAGTTAATTTTTGTGTAGGGGGTGAGGTAGGGGTCCTCTTTCATTCTTTTGGATATGGATATCCAACTCTCCCAGCCCCATTTGTTGAAAAGACCATTATGGCTCAGTTCGGTGACTTTGGGGGCCTTATCAAAGATCAGTCGGCCATAGATCTGAGGGTCTATCTCTGAATTCTCAATTCGATTCCATTGATCTATATGTCTATCTTTGTGCCAGTACCATGCTGTTTTGGCAACTGTGGCTTTATAATAAGCTTCAAAGTCAGGGAGTGTAAGTCCTCCCACTTCAGTTTTTCTTTTTTAGAGTGTCTTTAGCAATTCGAGGCATCTTCCCTTTCCAAATAAATTTGATAACTAGCTTTTCCAAGTCTGCAAAGTAGGTTGTTGGAATTTTGATTGGGATTGCATTGAATCTGTAGATGAGTTTGGGTAGAATTGACATCTTAATGACATTTAGCCTTCCTATCCATGAACATGGAATATTTTTCCATCTTTTAAGCTCCCCTTCTATTTCTTTTAGTAGAGTTATGTAGTTTTCTTTGTATAGGTCTTTTACATCTTTGGTTAAGTTTATTCCTAGGTACTTGATTTTTTTAGTTGCTATTGAAAATGGTATCTTTTTCTTGAGTGTCTCTTCAGTTTGTTCATTTCTAGCATATAGAAACATTACTGACTTATGTGCATTAATCTTGTATCCCGCTACTTTGCTAAATTTGTTTATTAGCTCTAGTAGGTGTATCGTTGATTTCTCAGGGTTTTCTAGATATAAGATCATATCATCTGCAAACAATGACAGTTTTACTTCTTCTTTTCCAATTTGGATGCCTTTTATTTCTTTGTCTTGCCGGATTGCCCTGGCTAGCACTTCCAGCACAATGTTGAATAACAGTGGTGACAGCGGGCATCCTTGTCTTGTTCCTGATCTTAGAGGGAAGGCTTTCAGTCTCTCACCATTGAGTACTATGCTGGCTGTGGGTTTTTCATATATGCTCTTTATCATGTTGAGGAAGTTTCCTTCAATTCCTACCTTTTGAAGTGTTTTTATCAAAAAGGGATGTTGGATTTTGTCAAATGCTTTTTCAGCATCTATTGAGATGATCAATTGATTTTTCCCTTTCGAGTTTTTAATGTGTTGTAATACATTGATTGTTTTTCTTATGTTGGACCATCCTTGCATGCCTGGAATGAACCCCACTTGGTCATGGTGTATGATTTTTTTAATGTGTCTTTGGATTCGATTTGCAAGTATTTTGTTGAGGATTTTTGCATCTATATTCATTAGGGAGATTGGCCGGTAGTTTTCCTTTTTTGTAGCATCTTTGCCTGGTTTTGGTATTAGATTGATGTTAGCTTCATAAAATGAGTTAGGTAGTGTTCCATTTTTTTCAATGTTTTGAAAGAGTTTGAGTAAGATTGGTGTCAGTTCTTTCTGGAAAGTTTGGTAGAATTCCCCTGTGAAGCCATCTGGCCCTGGGCATTTATTTGTGGGAAGATTTTTGATGACTGACTGGATCTCTTTGCTTGTGATGGGTTGGTTGAGGTCTTCTATTTCTTCTCTGCTCAGTCTAGGTTCATATGTTTCCAGGAAATTGTCCATTTCTTCTACATTATCCAGTTTGTTGCCATACAGTTGTTCATAATATCCTCTTATAATTTTTTTAATTTCTTCAGGATCTGCAGTTATGTCACCTTTCTCATTCATTATTTTGTTTATATGGGTCTTCTCTGTTTTTGATTTTGTCAGTCTAGCTAGGGGCTTGTCAATCTTGTTGATCTTCTCAAAGAACCAACTTTTGGTGATATTTATCCTCTCTATTGTTTTTTTGTTCTCTATGTCATTTATTTCTGCTTTAATCCTTGTTATTTCTTTTCTTGTACTTGGTTTAGGATTGGTTTGCTGTTCATTTTCTAGCTTCTTCAGTTGATCCATTAGTTCTTTGATTTTGGCTCTTTCTTCCTTTTCAATATATGCGTTTAGTGCTATAAATTTCCCCCTTAGCACTGCTTTTGCTGCATCCCATAGGTTTTGGTATGTTGTGTTCTCATTTTCATTCGTCTCTATATATTTAGCAATTTCTGTTGCTATTTCTTCTTTAACCCACTGATTGTTTAGGAGTGTGTTGTTTAACCTCCAGGTATTTGTGAATTTTCTAAGTCTCTGATGGTTATTGCCTTCTAATTGTATTCCATTGTGGTCAGAGAATGTGCTTTGAATAATTTCAATCTTTTTAAATTTATTGAGGCTTGTTTTATGTCCCAGCATATGATCTATTCTGGAGAAAGTTCCGTGAGCACTAGAAAAGTATGTGTATCCTGGTGATTTGGGATGTAATGTCCTGTAGATGTCTGTTAAATCTAATTCATTTATCAGATTGTTTAGGTTTTCAATTTCCTTATTGGTCTTCTGTCTGGTTGATCTATCTATAGGAGAGAGTGATGTGTTGAAGTCTCCCACAATTATTGTGGAAACATCAATTGCTTCCTTTAGTTTTGCCAATGTTTCTCTCATGTATTTTGTGGCACTTTGATTGGGTGCATAGACATTTACGATTGTTATTTCTTCTTGCTGAATTGCCCCTTTTATTAGTATGTAGTGGCCTTCTTTGTCTCTCAAAAGATCCCTGCATTTGAAGTCTATTTTATCTGAGATTAATATTGCTACACCTGCTTTCTTTTGGCTGTAGCTTGCATGAAATATTTTTTTCCATCCTTTCACTTTCAGTTTCTTTGTGTCCCTGTGTCTAAGATGAGTCTCTTGTATGCAACATATTGATGGTTCATTTTTTTTGATCCATTCTGCGAATCTATATCTTTTAATTGGGGAGTTTAATCCATTTACATTCAACGTTAAAACCGTGAAGGCATTTCTTGAATCGGCCATCTTATCCTTTGGATTATGTTTGCCATATTTTTCCCTCTCTCTATTAATATCCTTTATTGTACCCATACCGAATCTCTTTAGTACTGAACCTTTCTCCAGGTCTCTCTGTCCTGTCTTTGTTTCTCTGTCTGTAGGGCTCCCTTTAGTATCTCCAGTAGGGCAGGTCTCTTGTTAGCAAATCTCTCAGCATTTCTTTGTCTGTGAAAAATTTAAGCTCTCCCTCAAATTTGAAGGAGAGCTTTGCTGGATAAAGTATTCTTGGCTGGAAATTCCTCTCACTCAGAATTTTAAATATATCGTGCCACTGCCTTCTTGCCTCCATGGTGGCTGCTGAGTAGTCACTACTTAGTCTTATGCTGTTTCCTTTGTATGTGGTGAATTGCTTTTCTCTTGCTGCTTTCAGAACTTGCTCCTTCTCTTCTATGTTTGACAGTGTGATCAGTATATGTCTCGGAGTGGGTTTTTTTTGTATTTATTCTATTTGGAGTTCGCTGAGCATTTATGATTTGTGTATTTATGTTGTTTAGAAGATTTGGGAAGTTTTCCCCAACAATTTCTTTGAATACTCTTCCTAGACCTTTACCCTTTTCTTCCCCTTCTGGGACACCAATGAGTCTTATATTTGGACGTTTCATATTATCTATCATATCCCTGAGGTCCATTTTCGATTTTTTCAATTTTTTTCCCCATTCTTTCTTTTATGCTTTCATTTTCCATTCTGTCATCTTCCAGGTCACTGATTCGTTGTTCAGCTTCCTCTAGTCTTGTACTATGAGTGTCCAGAATCTTTTTAATTTGGTCAACAGTTTCTTTAATTTCCATAAGATCATCCATTTTTTTATTTAGTCTTGCAATGTCTTCTTTATGCTCTTCTAGGGTCTTCTTGATTTCCTTCATATCCCGTACTATGGTCTCATTGTTCATCTTTAGTTCTTTGAGTAGCTGCTCTAGGTGCTGTGTCTCTTCTGGTCTTTTGATTTGGGTGCTTGGGCTTGGGTTATCCATATCGTCTGGTTTTTTCATATGCTTTATAATTTTCTGTTGTTTTTGGCCTCGTGGCATTTGCTGAACTTGATAGGGTTCTTTTAGGGTTTGTAGACCAGTTGAAGTCCTTATCTCTAATTTATCAGATCTACAGCTTCGTGGAGTACACTTTCTCTAACTAACCAGCAGGTGGCGTCCACGAGCCACCTGTTCTCCACAAGCCAGATCTCCCCTGCTTAGCCTTTTTGGTGAGTGGGAGAGTGAGTCTTGTGGGGCCCAATTGGTGTACCAAGCTTGCGTGTGTAGTTGGTGTTGCCTGCCCTGTATGTGGGGCGTGTTTCTGGGCAGTCGGGGAGGGGGGGTGGCCCTAAAAATCAAATCTCCCTGATGATCCTAGAGTTTTAAAGCTGCTGCAATAGTCTAATCCTTCAGTTCAGTCCTGCCACAGTTTGTCTCTGCCACTGACCCACAAGTCCTTGGTATTGGCGTATGGCTCCTGAGACTTGCAAGTGGGCCCCTCTTCCAGGCTGTGCATCCTGGGTCCTCTGTTGAGGGATGACTGTGCTATGTCACAGGTGAGTGCCGTCCCCCCAGGGCAGTTCTGGGCTGCTGGGCTGTGTTGGGAGGCTCCCAGTCTGCTCAAATGATGGCTGAATGGGGCTCTGTTAATTCACACTGCTCCCCCTTCCCAGCTCTGGGACATTCAGCTGAGGTTGCAGGGAAGGCTAATGTCCACGCCCAGTTTTGTGGTGTGTGCCTGTTATTTGAAGCACTTCCGTCACACTGGGTTGTCTGGGGCAGCTCTGGGCTATGGGGCTGGCGATGGGCAGGAGTGTTTCCTGTCCACCAGGATGGTGGCTGTGAGCGGACACCCCCCTTTTCTTGGGAAGTTGTGTTGTTTAGTGAATTTTCTCAGCCACTGGATTATTGCCTTTTGTCTCAGAGCTCTCTTAGTTCTGCTCTTGACTTGACGTGCCCAAATTTCAATTCTTTGAAGCTTTCTGTATTGAGCTTCTTAGAGTAATTGTTTTAGAAAAAGCAAAAAGGATTTAAAAAAAAAAAAACAAAAAAAAAAACGGCCCTCCTCAGAGATCTAATGGGTTATTGAAATGCTAATAGACAAAGCAACCAGGGCCATTAAGGAAAGGTGCACAGGGCAGAGAGATCAGCTTTGCTTCGGGATTTGCATATGCGCCTCAAGGCCTGATCTCCGCCCTTCCCCTTTCTGTGTTCACCAGAACTCCAAAAATCCTCTGCTTTTATTTTGGAGTTTTTCGTGTTGTTTTTTTTCTATGCCTGTCTCCTCTCTGCTGGCTGGCTGCTCTCAGAGTCTCTGGTGTCTGGTCTCAGTCTATCTATGGTTGGAGTTTGAATCAGTAGAATGAGTTTCCGATAAGAGCAGCCACTGCAATTCTCCCTTCTCCTTCCCGGAGCTGACAGCCCCTCCTCCCCCGGGACTGAGCCTGGCAGGGAGGGGCGTGGGTCCCCTGGCCGCAAAAACTTACAGATTTCGCTGATCTCAGCAGTTCCACGTTTTCATGAGTGTTGTATGAAGTATGCCCAAAGACAGATTGCTCTGTGGTGTCCAGTCCACGCAGTTCCTGGCTTTTTACCTACTTTCCTGGAGGAGTAACTAAAACATACAGCTCACCAGTCTGCCATCTTGCCCCGCCTCCTATTCTTATTCTTTTGAGTCATTAATTCAAGAAACCAATATTAAGTTGTCTTACTCTGCCAGGCATAAAGCAACAAAATGTACCCTGCCCAAAATATAGTCACTTTCTGGTGGGAGAGATAAGTGAGTACTAACAATTACAGTGCAATAAGTGAAGTACTAGAAGGAAACAGAGGCTTGGGAGCATAAAGGAGGGATACCTAATCTAGCAAGGAAGTAGGTGGTTTGCAGGAAAAACTTTGCCAGCAAGAGAAAGCTGGAGGTGGACTTAGAGGACATATAGGAGTTTTACTATGTAAAGCAAGAGATAAAAGCAATTCCAGACAGAAGGAACAGTGGGGAATAGCATGAAGGATTTGGGAAGCAAGGAGTTCAAACTGGCTAAAATAAAGGGGCCATGTTGGGATGTAGTAGGAGTCCAGGCTAGAGAATTACAGGCCAGACCACAAAAAAATTGGTTTGTACTTGGAATATAATCCTAAGGAAACTGAACTTTATCCCAAACCAGGGAAGTGTTTTTATAGTTGGGTTGATTCATAATTGATTGAATGATTATACCTAAAGAGATGAAGATGTTTTATCTGTTACCATGGATTAAATTGAGTTATCAAAAAATTTAAATGATTACTATATTATAATCTCCACAAAGACAGCAACTGGGTCTTCTTTGGATCCCTGAAGCTTAGTATAATACCTGCTGTGAAGTAGGTGGTGAGTGAATAAGCCTTGAGAATAAATGTAAAAGTTTTTTCATTTCTTGGTCTTACAGTCAGCAAAGTTGAAACCAGTCATTTCCTGGCTGCTATTTGGTGTTTGCCACTGAAAGCTGCTAAGGGTAAATACAAACATTGCATTGAATTTAGAAATTGGCAGCCTCAGATGTGCAAAAATAAAATTGAGAGCAATTAGTAATGATTAATATTAATTATTAATATTAATAACAGCTTATAGTTGGTGATATGAATCAGAATAGTGGTTACCTCTGGAAGGCTATTGATTAGGAAGGAGAACAAGGAATCTCTGGGGTCTTGGAAAGACTATGCACCTTATACATTTTACAACTGGATTTCTAAGGAAGGCTTTTACTGGGCCTGAATGGATGGATGCGAGGTAGCATATCAGACAATATTTAAGGATTTGTATGATGTGGGAGATGTCTGCCCTGAAAGGATCACAAGGTTTGGGGAAAGGAAAATAAATAAGGTTGGGTGAGGAAAGCAGTTCTGGGTTGAGAAGTTCAGACTTCATGTTGTCTAGCAGGTGCAACCCGTATGTTGAAAAAACAGGACTTCAGATTGTAATTATAAAGTAACTATTTTAGTCTCACTATCCCATTAAATTTATTCTAATCAGGCATTAGGAATTTTCTGGTCACTCTTAGATAATACCACCAATTATCGAATTATTTCCAGACACAACACCAGTCTCAATTTAGTAACTAAAATAGTAATTAAACCCTAATTAATAATAACATCAATTTTACATAAAGGTGAGGCTTTTTCCCCCTTCCCCAGCTCTGGCCTCTTGTAGGACTGAAGTATGAAGTCAGGGAAGGGAGGTATAGACTTCCACTCCTCTTCCCTCTGGGGGCTAATATCAGTTTCTGACCTTCTTCAGACCCAAAAAGTGGGGAAGGAGAAGAGGAAACAGGAGCAAGAAAGTTCTTACTTGACTGGTATGGTCCTGGTGATCGTGCTTCAAGCTTTCTCTTTGGAGTTGGCAGGTACTTAAAGCAGACTGCCTCTTGGACATTTTCATGGATTCACTAGGGATCCTCCATTTCCCCATTGCCAAGGATCCTCCCCTTCAGTTCCTTTATCAGAATAAACGTATCAAAGTAATTGGCCATCCTGCCTTTTGCCCTCTAGATTTTCCAGGTGGGATTAAGACACCTATCAACTCTGTCCCCCAAACCAAAGAGACCACGTATTAAGCCAGCTTCAAGTAGTCTTCTTAAAGCTCCTCTTACTAGGTTTAGGATTAAGAAATAGTACTCTCCTGCACCCCTAATAATGGAGGTAGTTCTCAGTAGAGCTCTCTCCAAAGTAATCTTCTTCTAAACTCAAAATCCTTATGGGAAGAAGTTTAAGAATCTCCAAATCAGTTTTCTCCTACCTCCTTTTATTTTGAGTCCTGCATGTAGTTGGGAATACCTCGTTTTGAAATATAGTTTCTCTTGCCCAGGGACCTCAGCCTAAACTTCCATTTTAATATTCTGTTAACCAGCGAAGACAGATACTGAACAAGACAATTTCAAGACAGATGAGGGTTTCAAAGAAGGGTTTAACGGGAGTGCTTAATTTAAAAGTTCCGAGAGATTAGGGAAAGCTTCCCTAAGGAAATGATACTTAAGCTTACTAAAGAATATCAGTCAACAAGAGGAGAAGGGTGTTCTAAGCAGAAGGAATGGCTCTTATTGGAAAATACCTGAGGAGAGAAAATCATAATGTTAGACATTAGTTAGTATGGTTTAGTAAGAGTGGAGGAAGATAGAAGCCCAAGATGAGGCTAGAGAGAAAGAGGTTCAGAGGTCAGATGGATTACCTAAGTGCTGAGTATAAGGCAATAGTTAGAATTAGGGCCAAGATTGTCATAATGCAACCCAATTTCACTAAAAACAAACAATAAATTACAGCTCTTTGCTAATGAAACACATCCTCAGATGCAGACTTAGACCATGTGGATGTTGGTACCTTACATACTATTTTGAGGATTTGGAATGTAATCCTAAAAACAGATACCACTGAAAGGTTGGTTTTAAAGAGAGGAGGGACAAGATCAGATTTTTATTTTTGCAAGATCACTGGCTGCAGAGTAAAGAAAAGTGAAGAAATCAGATAAAAGAATATTACTAAAGAGATGGCAATCATAGAAGTAGATCAACTTGAGATTTGTGAGGAAGCAGAACGGACAGGACCTGTGTTTGACTGGATGTGGAAAGATAAAGAGAAAAGGAAGATTGAAGAATGAATTACAAAAGACCAAGATGTAGAGTGAGATCCTTCAGGGTTCTGTTCCCCCACAGAATCTTTGAACAGCTACCAAGAACCGGCAGAGCCAACTTTCTCAGAGCTTCAGAAAACAGTTAATGGTTGCAGTAACTGGATGAGCACTGAATCAAGGAAAGACAACTTCTAAAAATGGTAGGAGGGCTAAACCTGAATCCTTGGGTGGCCGAGGGGCTTCCTCTCAGCCTTGGAGCAAAGAGCCATCGGGAGCCGCGGATCTCAGCTTCCCAGGGGACAGAGTAACAGCCATCTGTAAAAGCAGCTCACTCTCAAGATACTTTAGAAATATGTGACTGAAGAGCTTTGAAACACCCCTGAATCCAAGCAAGGTCTTTAGAACTGTAACAATGAGCAGAATTTTCCTTGATCTTATTTGTGGGACCTATCTGTTCTGTTGTACAAACTGTGGTACGATCCTGACCAACCGCTCAGAACTCATCTCTGCTAGTTTCACAGGCACCACTGGCAGAGCATTTCTTTTTAACAAGGTGCTAATCTCCAGTACAGTGAACTTCAAGACAGGGTCATGTTCACTGGCTGCCACACGGTTCGAGATGTGAGCTGTAAAACTGCAATAGCAAACTGGATCTATGAGTTAGCCATGTAAGACAGCCAGTGTTACAAGGAACATGCTCTAGTTTGAGAGAGTGATTACTTTTGGGAAAAAAAAAGAGATAAATACCATCTTTCCCCAGGGCTTCTTCACTAAAGACAAAAATCTACTTACATACACTGTCACCTTAGTTAGCATCAGAGTTGGATTCATGAACTGTGGGACAAGAGGTTGTGACAGTCTAAGATGGAAACTTTCTTCTCGTTAAATTTTTTTTTCTATTTTCCATTCAACAGCTGTGTGTGGAAAGAATATTATGCAGATGCCATTATTGTTTTTCTTTTCTATGTGTACATCTTGAGGCAGAATAGTCTATATGCAGCTACATTGTGGGGTATGTGAGGAAACAATCTAGGCTATTAGAGTGAAAAACTATGTTTTGAGTAAATTTTGAGAGGAAAATATGTCAAGAGCATGCTTTTAAAACTTAACTGGGGCCTCATTTTAAAACTTTTTTTTTTTTACAGCCAGTTATTTCACCTGATTTGCTAGCTTCAGAGAGGAGATCCGAATTTGTAACCAGTACTAAAGGGTCAGTGTTAATATGGCTTGTGCTGGTCATTGTGCCAATATTCTTGTTGGAGATGAACCATAGCACCAGAGCCCATTCTTCCTTGTCAGTCTTGACCCAAAGATGTCACCATTCCTAATTATTTGTCACCACATAATTGGTGTTGATTAGAAAATTTTTCTGAAATGGGGCAGAACTGCTGGTTGTCTTTTTTTCATGTTACATAAGCATAGTAATATAAATAAAGTAATAGTTGGATGTTCTTGGTCCTGTGCTACTTATAAAATCACTTTTTAAAAGAGGAGTATTTGAGAAGTAATTTTCATAGTAGTGTTTCTTTTCCTCTCTTAGCTAAATTGACCATGTATAAGATACTGCTCTGTTTAAATTAAGGCATACTGTTTAAAACCTATGGTGTTGCATTTAGAAAACAGTTGAACAGAATGCTGATGTGCACTCATGCAGGAAGCATTTAACCTGCATCTGTTTTAAAAGAAGGGGGGAAATGAAGCAGCCTCTCTAAAAATACTACTTTACAAAGCATTTCCTCCACAATTCTGCTTTGATTTTGACAGTCTTTAAGGCCTAAAAGTTTCAAGAAAGATTAGATCTCTCATTAGCATTATTTTTTCAGATCTTCCCTTAGAAGTTCAACTATTGAAACTGACTGTACTTGGTCCTCTCAGTACAAAGGGATCAAATTTGACTAGGTATTATTTCAGCCCCAAATTTATGACATTATAAAGTATTAAAATGTAAATGTTTCTTTACCCAAATACTTTTAGATATTCTAGTATTTGCTTCTGACAGAATAAATGGCATTAAGATTGGCTAATTTAAATAAATGAATGAAATTTTTAGTGGTCATTTTCTAGGTCTTTGTCTAGTAAGGAAATTTGCCCCAATTTAATTAGTGGAATCTTCTGTCTTCAGTTTTAGAAATGACTTCTGAGTATAGTACAGGAACTTAGAAGTTCCTCTTATTTACCTTTGGGCTCTCTTGGTTCAGTAACTGTAATACTGCATTTGAGATAAGTGGACATAAATTCTTTTCATCCTCCTTTACCAATAACTAAATCTTCAAGCATTAAGAAACTGGCGTTCAAAGAAGGAGCTAAGATGGTGGCATAGAGATGAGTGGAAGCTAGTTAGTCCCCTGGAACAACTAACAAACAACAGGAACAACTAGTAAATAACCTGGAGTAACTGCCAGGAGACAAAGGTGACTGTCCACTCATCATACAGCAACCTGAATTGGGAGGAATGCCCAAGATCACAGCATAAAATCTGTAAGTAAAAACTGCGGACCCAAGCCGAGAGACCCTCACAGAAGCCTCATGGAGCTAGAGAGCAGCACTCTCTGAACAAGCAAACACACCTCATCCCAGCTCCAACTGGAGTTTTAATGTTAACCACTCAATATAGACTGCGAATCCCCAACAAGCAGACAGAGGCTTTTGGTGACAACTGACCTTGCAGAATCAGGGGACCTATGTGTTTTGGGATAGGGAGCCCAAATGATCGGGTGCTATCTCTGGCTGATGGGTGAATCTGGGGGCCAAAGACTCACCCTGAAAGGGGGCTTTCTGTCTCTTCCTCTCTCTCTCAACCTGGGTGGCTCAGTGGAGAAAGCCTCAACCGTTTTCGGCTTGCAGTACTCTACAGTAGAGAAAGCCTCAGCCATTTTAAACTCGCAGCACTCTGATCCAGACAAGGGTGGAGATAGCAGAGTCAGAGAAACAAATAATCTATTTATATGCAAATGACCTTTCTCTAGGGGGCATATCTTCTCAAGAGGAAAGAGGTGGGTCCCAGCTCTACTACCCCCCTTCCATTCAGAACAGACCCCAGAGCCTGGGGGAAAACAGCCCCCTGCCGCACATCTTACACCAGTCTGGAGTGACAGGCTGACAGGCGCCACCTGCTGGGCAGAAAAGCATAGGGTGTGTCAATCCTCTAAGACACACCATCAGGGAAACCAGATACTGAACATTTCCTCCTGGGACCTGAGTCTGTTCTCGTCTGGGAAATCCTGACTGGGGTGGGCAAGGAGGTCGGATGCCTAGACAACAGAAATCTACAACCTACACTAAGAAAAATGAAGTTATGGCCCAGTCAAAGGAACAAACTTACACTTCAACTGAGATACAGGAATTTAAACAACAAATGCTAAATCAATTCAAAAAGTTTAGAGAAGATATGGCAAAAGAGATAAAGACTATAAAGAAAACACTAGGCGTACATAAGGCAGAAATGGAAAGTTCAAAAAAACAACTGGCAGAATCTATGGAAGTGAAAGGCAAAACACAAGAGAGGAAAGACACAATGGAAACATACAATAGCAGATCTCAAGAGGCAGAAGAAAATACCCAGGAACTGAAGAATAAGGTATCTGAAAGCCTACACACAAAAGAACAGATAGAGAAAAGAATGGAAAAATATGAGCAACATCTCTGGGAACTTAAGGACAAAACAAAATATAAGAATGTATGTATCATTGGTGTCCCAGAAGAAGAGAAGGGAAAAGGAGCAGAAGCAATAATAGAGGAAATAATCCATAAAAATTTCCCATCTCTTATGAAAGACATAAAATTACAGATCCCAGAAGCACAGCATACCCCAAACAGAACAGATCTGAATAGGCCTACCCCAAGACACTTAATAATCAGATTATCAAACATCAAAGACAGAGAGAATCCTGAAAGTGGCAAGAGAAAAGTGATCCATCACATACAAAGGAAGCTTAATAAGACTATGTGCGGATTTCTCAGCAGAAACCATGAAGGTAACAAGGAAGTGGTATGATATATTTAAGATACTGAAAGAGAAAAACCACCAAACAAGAATCCTATATCTGGCAAAACTGTCCTTCACATATGAGGGAGAGTTCAAAATACTCTCTGACAAACAGACAATGAGAGCATTTGTGAACAAGACACCTGCCCTACAGGAAATACTAAAGAGAGCACTACAGACTGATAGGAAAAGACAAGATGAGAGGTTTGGAACACAATTTTGGGTGATGGTAGCACAGCAATGTAAGTACATGGAACAAAGATAACTATGAATATGGTTGAAAGAGGAAGGTTAGGAGCATGTGGGACACCAGAAGAAAAGAGGAAAGATAAAGACTGGGACTGTATAACTCAGTGAAACCTAGAGTGCTCAACAATTGTGATAAAATGTACAAATATATTTTTTCACGAGGGAGAACAAATGAATGTCAACCTTGCAAGGTGTTAAAAATAGGGAGGTATTGGGAGAAAAATACAATCAATGTAAACTAGAGACTATAATTAACAGAATCATGCTTCTTTAATTTAATAATTAACAGTATTATGCTTCCTTTAATACAACAAAGGCAATATACCAAGGTAAATGCAGATAAGAGGGGGGCATAGGGGAGGGGTGTGAGACTCTTGGCATTGGTGGTGTTGTCTGACTCTTTTCTACTTTGATCTAAATTTATCTTTCCTTTTGCTCCTTCCTAGCTGTCATGTTTTTTTTTTCCTCTTTATTTTTTCTTTTTCTTTTGCCTCTCTACCTTCTTTGACCCTTCCTCCTGCTTTGTGAAAGAAATGTAGATGTCCTTATATAGATAGTGGTGAGGGTGGTGAACACATAAATACGTGATGATACAGGGAACCATCGATTATTTACTTAGGATGGACTGCATGGCATGTGAACAAAACCAGCTTAAAAAAAAAATGGGTTGATGACGAAAACTTGAGGGCAATATACTGAGTGAAATAAGCCAGACACATAAGGACAAATATTGCAGGGTCTCACTGATAGAACTAATTGTAATATGTAAACTCATAGACATGAAATATAAGTTACCAAGATATAGAACTAGGCTAAAGAATGGGGAGTGCTAGCTTAGTATGAGCAGAATGTTCAACTAGGATGAACTTAAATGTTTGGAAATGAACAGAGGTGATGGTAGCACGTTGTGACAATAACTAACAGTGCTGACTGGTGCGTGAATGTGGTGGAAATGGGAAGCTCAGAGTCACGTATGTCACCAGAAGGAAAGTTGGAGGTTAAAAGATGGGAATGTATAGAACAGTAAACCTTGTGGTAGGCAATGTCTGAGATTCACCGTATAAATATTAGAAATCTCTTTCATGAACCAGAACAAATGTATGCCACTACAAGTTAATAATAGAGGGGCATACAGGAAAAAAGTATATACCTATTGCAAACTATATACTACAGTTAGTAATATTTCAACATTCTTTCATAAACAGTAACAAATGTATTATACCAATAGTACGAGTCAATAATGGAGGGGGGGGTGGTTAGGGATATGAGAGGATTTGAGTTTCCTTCCCTTTTTTTTTTTTTTTTTCCTTCTTTGTCTTTATTTCTTTTCTGGAGTAATGAAAATGTTCTAAAAATTGAACAAAAAATAATTGTGGTGATGGATGCACAGCTGTGTGGTGGTACTGGGGGCAAGTGATTGTACACTTTGGATCTGGATAATTGTATGGTACGTGAACAATCTCAATTAAAAAAAAAAAGAAAAGAAAAGAAACTGGGGTTTATCCCCATTCATTTTCATATACTGGTCTTTGATGATATGCAGATTCCTAGTAGCATGCCTTACTTACAGCACTGTGTGCACATGCTGTCACAGTAAAGTATATTTTCTCTTGCAAAACAAAAGTAGGAAATCCTCATTGTTGCTCTTGCTGGCCTTTCCCCTCCCCCCTTCCCTGACTCACTGTGGAGCCAACCTGCACTGTCAGTGTGGGTCCCTGGTCCCGGTTCAGTAGGGATCAGAGTAACCGCTATGTGTATTCCGGGGTGCATGTATAATTGTGCCAATCTATCTGGTACCAGCTTGAAGGACTGAATCGGGACACTTGTCTCTGGTTTGTCATCCCATAACTTGCCCTGCTTACATAAGTAGTTTGTAGACAGCTAAATCAGTATAAGAAACCTCAAAATTGCAGTGGCCTGAGGCAAAGGATTACTGGCTTTAAGACATAAATAGAGGGCCCAGGACTGGCACAAAAGACTATTTTCATAGGGAGAAGTGGGGGCATTCAAATGCATGTAGACAGGGGTATTCCTAAAGCCACAATTACCTGCCCAAGACAAGACACATGGTCAGAAAAGACAAGAGGGGACCCTGCGACTTTGCCTTGGGCTGTTTTTATTTTTGAAATACTTTCAAACTTGCAGGAGAGTTACAGAGATAATGCAAGTCCCATAAAGAGAACACCAACATACCCCTACACCCCTGGACACCTAGATCCACCAATTATAACATAGTGCCACATTTGCAGTCTCATTCTATCAATCCATCTATCTGACTATCTCAATCCATTTTCTGAACACTTGAGTGTCAGTTTTATACATCATGCTCCTTGAACACTTATACTGACACATACACTTCCTAAGAACAAGGATATTCACTTATGTGGTGTTCAAGTTCAAGAAATTTAATACTTACAGTCTATATATTCAATTTTTTCATACGTCCCTAAAATATCCTTTGAGCCTATTCTCCTCCCTTGTTAGATCCCATCCAGGATCACTTCTTGCATTTAATTGTCATTGTCTCTTTTTTTTAATTTTAAAATATTTTTCAATTACCATACAGTGTATTTTTTCACAGTTTCAGTTATTTCCTTATTGTGAAATATACATATACAAAAAGATAATATATTCCAAAGATTGATTTAACAAGTAGTCACATAGGAAATTTCCTAAGTTGTTATAAGTTTACAGTACCAGTTTCAGTTATTTACTTATTGTGAAATATACATACAAACAGGTGATAGCTTTCAAATTACAATTTAACAAGTAGCTATGGAACAAATTTCAAAGAATGCTATGTGTTACAGTTCCACCATTTCAATTCTTTCCTTCTAGATATTCTAATACCCTAGCAACTAAGAAAAAGACAATTATATAGAGATTCGTTATTCATAATCCTTTGTTAAATTCCATCTTGTCTGTTGCTTCCCCTTCCTCTAGTTTAATCACTTTCCCAATCTTCAGGGAAGTCTAGGCAGTGACCATCTGTGCCAGTTTGAATGTATTATGTCCCCCCAAATGCCATTATCTTTGCTGTAATCTTGTGTGGGCAGACCTATCAGTGTTAATTAGATTGTAATTCTTTGCACTCCACCCAACCATGGGTGATGACTCTGATTGGATAATTTCCATGGAGGTGTTGGCCCACCCATTCAGGGTGGGTCTGAATTAAATTACTGGAGCACTATATAAGATCAGACAGAAGCAGCAAGCAGCTACAGCCAAGAGGGACACTTTGAAGAAAGCACAGGAGCTGCAGATGAGAGACATTTTGAAGATGGCCATTGAAAGCACACTCTTGCTCTGGAGAAGCTAAGAGAGGACAGATTCCCCAAGTGCAGCTGTGAGTGACATTTTGAAGAGGAGCTACAGCCAAGAGAGACACTTGGAAGAAAGCACAGGAGCTGCAGATGAGAGACAGTTTGAAGATGGCTGTTGAAAACAGACTCTCACTCCGGAGAAGCTAAGAGAGGACAAATACCCCAAGTGCAACTAAGAGTGACATTTTTGAGGAACTGCAGCCTAGAGAGGAATGTCCTGGGAGAAAGCCATTTTGAAACCAGAACTTTGGAGCAGACGCCAAGCCACGTGCCTTCCCAGCTAACAGAGGTTTTCCAGACACCATTGGCCATCCTCCAGTGAAGGTACCTGATTGCTGTTGTGTTACCTTGGACACTTTATGGCCTTAAGACTGTAACTGTGTAACCAAATAAACCCCTTTTATAAAAGCCAATCCATCTCTGGTGTTTTGCATTCCAGCAGCATTAGCAAACTAGAACACCATCCTAACTTGTTCATTTTTGAAAAGGGGTGTCGACATTATGGGAAAAGGAGACTCATCTGGTTGATATTCTTGAAGAGGCTATTGTCTCTGGGTTTTGGGAATATCTGACATAGGAGTTCTCTGAAGGATTTAAGTTTCTAAAGAATACACTTAGTGAGTGAAACTTTTATAGAGTCTCAGATAGGGATACGGGTATTTAAGGTTTTCAGGATTATGGTTGACTTGGGCTTATCATACTGTGGTCATTTGGCGTTATCTAGTTGAAACTTACATAGGTGTAACCTCCAGGATAGCCTCTTGACTCCATTTGAATTCTCTTAGCCAGTGAAACCTTATTTTGTTGCCTTTCTTTTCCCCCTTTTGGTCAAAAAGGGATTCTCAATTCTTTGATAGCAGGGCCAGGCTCATTCCTGGAAAACATGTCCCACATCAAGGAGAGGGTGATGAACTTATTTGCAGAGTTAGGCTTAGAGAGAGAGAGAGAGTCCACATTTGAGCAACAAGAGGTTCTCTGGAAGTGACTCCTAGGCATAATTATAGGTGGGCTTAGCCTCCCCTTTACAACCGTAAGTTTCACCTGAACAAGCTTCAAATTCAAGGGCTTGACTTATAAAGTAGGGGGTTCCTAAGTTCACATAACATATGTCCACAATTATCCACCCATATCTCACATTATCATCACTTAGTTGTACAATCCTCATCACTCTCCATTTAAAACAATTCTCGTACCTCTTAAAACACCTCGTACCTCTTGTCAGCCCTTAACTATTTGTCCCTAGTATTTGTGTGGTACCAGTTAAATATTCCTATTAAATATAGTCCCTAGTATGCAATAGGTAGATTTTCCCCATATACTCTTGTTTTCAACTCTCTGTGCTAGTGTCATACCTTAGAAGTATATTATGCAAGCACCTATCTATATTTGTAGTGCTGATCTGTGGGAAACGTGCCTTTAAACAACCCCTTTCAATCCTATTCATATGTAGTGAAATAGAACATATGAGTATTATTGCATAAAAGGTTTGTTTCATTTATATGATATATACTATATATTTACATTACATATGTTCATAATGTATACCATTTTATATTTTATAATATATAACACTTATATTTATTATACATATTATATATATTTATATATGTGGGTATATATGCATAAGCATGTTCTAGATCACAGTGTGAAATATATTACTTACTGTGAGTCAAGTAGAAAAAAGTTTGAGAAGCACTGCAACACATAATAGTTCTTTTCTTCCTTTGCTGATCTTCCATGTTGAAAGCCAGACTTAATTTTTAAAGAGATTATTCCCTCCATCAAAGCCTTGGAAACTATAAAGTACTATATCCCTGTAAAATATTTTTGTTTCCCACTCGTAGCACAATATCTGATAAATTTCTGTCGAGCAGTCAAATTTTGCAGATTCCAGAGAATTCCTGAAACCCTACTCACTCAGGGTCCTTTTAAGGATCTATGCACCTACATTAAGAACCATGAAAGGAAGATACTTAACTTGTAGACGGTGGGTGTGTTAGGTAGAGAGCGGAAGAAGGGTCGGGAATAGATTTCTTTTTAAGGTCTCTAACAAATTCTGGGACTCTACAACTATGGTGGTGGGAATGTACAGGTAAAGATAGAAGGAAAAGATCACAGTCTGGTTCCATTAGAGTGTTCTCGTCAACGAACAGTGAGGACAACTTTAACATTTCTTTCACATACGATAAGTCATTTAAATGTCACAATAACTCTGTGATGATGAAACTGAAGCTCTGAGGGATTTAGTGCTTTGTCCAAACAACAAGGAAGGCAGACTCAGGAAAAGAGGCTGGAACTACTGTTCAAAATACTCAGGGGTGAATGTGGGCAGGACAAACAGGGAAGAGGAAGGGGCGGGATCGCGCGTCAGCGCCGACGTCTCTGGGTTTCCTCTAGCTGCCACTCTGCTTCTCAGTTCAGTACGGTGGCCGACGGGAGTCAGACGCTGGAGATGAATGAAGGTGCTGCGCGCTGGTTGAAGCAGTTTCTCTCGCTTTCCCCTGCCTCCAGTCCCGGTTCCGGCCCTGTGCGGTGTCCCTATTCTACCCTCAGTGCATCACCGACCCGGTTAGTTCCGGCGTCTGGGTTCTTGGTTTCCCGGGTCGACTCCCGGGCTGCTAGAATTGGGGTATCCGTATTACTGCCTAGGCCCAATTTCGGACCGCGCTCTCGATTTATGCCACGTCCCGCCTCTAGACTGGGAGGCCGGGGGCGGGGGGGTCCTGGGAGGCTGGTGGGTAGATCTTAAGGTATGCAGCATCTGTGTCTCAGGCCTCAGCGCGTTACCCGTCCCTTGTTAGCAGCCGGCCTGACTTTTCTCCGCCTGAGGGACTGGTTCTAGTTAACGCCCGGAGCGAGACCTTTAAGCATTTAGGTCTTGGCGTCTCTGTTCTAACAGCCCGCCCCTCTGTTAAATGGCCAACTGCTCCTGCTTAGGTTGAGAGCAACTTTCCTGTCCACGATTCAGCTACTCACGATTCTGCTTGTTTGCAGGTCTTGAGATAGCTTTGGCTACTGACTCATTGCTTCCCCCCCCCCCCCCCCCCCCCCGTCTACCAAAGACGGAGAAGTGATCAATTGGTACTAGTCTTTCTCCCATAGCTAACAGCACGTATACAGCTGCTTTTTATCCAGTAATACAGGGGACATGGGATAGTGTTGGGGCCGCTACATCCTTGACTGAGTCTGGAGTTGCTTCTGGCCAATGCAGTAATTTCGCAATGCTTTTACTGACTCATTCAGAATGTGAGAGAGAAGCCTAGCTGTTCTCTGCGTATGTCAGGTAGCCATGTGAAATTGAAGATCTAGGGTAAATAGGGCATTCACAACTATGACCATTCCTTTAATCTTATTTACATGTCTTCTGAAGTTTATATGAAAGAACTTTACTTGCCCTTTGCTTGGTATCACAAAATGGGCAAAAGACACAATTTCATCCTTATTTATTTATTTTTAATAATGATCCATATAGTGTAAGGTGGTCAAATGTTATCTATCACTGCATTGATTGGTAAATTGGTGAAGTTTTCGGAATGGAGATATAGTAGTTGAGCGTAGTAATATTACTTTGGGCCTGTTACTTAATGTATCCAGATTTCATATTCTTTCTTTGTAAAATAAGAGTATTAGGGCAGAAGATTTTGTAAGGCTGGAAGAGAACTTAATATACTCTGCTTTGTTTTTTTTTTCTCATTTTCCAGATGGTAGTAAGAAACATAGGGAGAGAGAAAAGCCTTGCCTTTAATTGTGCTAGCAACTGTGCCAACCTAGGGACTTTTAAAAGAAGCACCGTGTTTTTCAGAGTTTTTAAAAAGAGGGCTGTTCCTATATGTGGGATTCATATCCTTGCTTTCTTTTTTTTTCTTTTTTTCTCTTTTTCTTTTTCGTTTTACCATTAGGATCAACAGTGGTAATGACTGAATGTACAAGTCTTCAGTTTGTCAGCCCTTTTGCCTTTGAGGCAATGCAAAAAGTGGATGTTGTTCGTCTGGCATCTTTAAGTGACCCAGAATTAAGACTTCTCCTGCCCTGCTTAGTGCGGATGGCACTTTGTGCTCCTGCTGACCAGAGCCAAAGCTGGGCTCAGGATAAAAAACTTATCCTTCGCCTTCTCTCTGGAGTGGAAGCTGTCAACTCCATTGTTGCATTGCTGTCTGTCGACTTTCATGCTTTAGAACAGGATGCCAGCAAAGAACAGCAGCTTAGGTAATGTTATGTTATTTAATAGATGAATTAGGTTTTACTTGGAATTACCAAAGGACAGGGAATCAAAAATTTTCCAGAGCTTTTGGTGCTTTTTATTGTATACACACCTCTAGAAAAGAGAATAATGAAAATCTGAACTTTGAAGAGCGTTTTGTTTAGAGCTTTTGTATTTAGATTTAATATTTAGGTTCTTTTGAATCCCTGCTATAAAATGTTCTTTCGAGAAGGTGGCCATGTACACTGTATATCTGCGCTAAATGGATTAGGGCAATTACTGTCAGTGGGAAGTGGGTAGGATAAATTCCCCTAGATTAAAAGGATTTCTTGGAATCACCTAGAATGCTTTCTAAGCTTAAATTGACTCCCAAAGATTCTGGGCAGATGTTGCTCCTTCCCTGTCCGTTGTGAATCCAGAATTATTAATAAGTGAATGTTAATTGTCAGTTGTGATGTATTCTTTATGAAGGTTGTGACACCAAAATAGATGGGCAAACTAGTATTTCAGAAAATAATAGAGAGCATTTAAAATTCATCTATTCTTTTGTAGATTATTTCAATAAAAGATAATTTTTACTCTGTTATTTCCATACCAGTGTTCTCATAATTGCTGTTTTACATGTTTGCACTTTATCAGGCATAAACTTGGAGGAGGCAGTGGAGAGAGCATCCTGGTTTCACAGCTTCAGCATGGACTGACATTAGAGTTCGAACATAGTGATTCACCTCGTCGATTGCGTCTTGTGCTTAGTGAACTGTTGGCAATTATGAATAAGGTGACTTTCCTTTAATCACAGCATAAAATATGTCATGATTTGATATCTAAACATAGAAGGTAGACAAAAACAGAGGCAAGAAGGCAGGCAGGTTACATTTTCTTCTACATATTTCCATTTGTTATACAAGTGTTTTCCTTTTAAAGGCTGAAAAGGATCTTAAATGCTTGCCTTAAAGACTTTCTTTATAACTATTTTTTGTGTTGTATCTATTCTATATTCTATTATAGGGATTTTGAGAAGATATTATTTATGTACATGAAATAATAAATTATATACTTTATTACAACCAAGTATTCTCTAAAATACATGGAAAAAGTCCATTCTTTTGGACATGTACAGTGAGGTCATGACATTTGGAAAGGAATATATCTCAAGACTTGTACAAATTATGAAATTTGATAGACTCTTTATGGGATATAATTTCCCCCATAAAGTATAGCCAAGTATAACTGATTCTTTTAGACTCTGAATGAGTATATTATTCTTATAGACCCTGAATGAGTACTAACTACTTCATGTATACAGTGAGTGAGAGTATCAAAGCTGAATTAGATGTAGGATAATTGGCTAGCTTTACTCACTAGTTGACTGAATTGCTTCTGTGTACCAATGAAGGCTATTCAATTTCTTTTCTCAGCAAAATTATAGATTATGTTATGTCATGAACCTTTTATTTATGGTTATTTGAATTATGGTTAACTGAAACTCTGAAATTTAAATTTGTGAATGTCAAGGGTCTACCATAAAAGGACTGAATTGAATCTTCATATTAAGATGACCCAGAGTTTCAGAAGCAAATTACTCAGGGTAGAATTTTGGGGTCTGTTAATTTGTAGTAAATAAATTTAGTTTTTTGTATTGTGGACAAAGAAGACTAAATTCTGTTTCCAAAGAAAATACTGGGAGAGGTTTTTAGCCAGTTTTAGATAAAGTTTTTAAGATATATGACAAATCTATGTAAAACTTCTTTCAAGTGGAAACAATTATTTCCTTCTACTCTTGGCTACTAAACTGATACTCTTTAATTTCAACCAATATTTTCCTTACATTTTTTTCTTACTTGGCTCTAATAAAGTAAGTGAACTTTCTCTTGTGGTAGGTTTCCAGTTTTTCAGTTTGGCATTTTTTAGCGTATGGGAAATGTGGTGACCAATCGAAAGCAGGTGCTTTTGTTGACCTAAGTTTTAATTCTTTGTTTTTCCCACAGTTTATCCAGAATCAAACATGAATTGTTATTCAGTTTACAGTTTTTTGGCTTTTTTTGAGCAACAATTTATTTTGGTAGCGTTCTTACTTCATTTCTTTGGCTTGTTTTATCTCTTAATTCCTGCTCTCTCCAAATATTTTGATAGAAATCAGTTCTCGAGACTGATAACTTTTACGTCTGAATAGTAATTAATAGGACTGCTAATTGGGGTTAAATTGGTTGCAATTTATTGCTGTAGTATATTAGTGATATGAGCCGAATAAATAATTTAAAAAACAGTAAGGGATTTAATTTAATTCATTTACTGAAATTAATAGAATTCATCACTTGCCTTTTCTTTTTTCTTTCTTCTTTTTTAGGTATCTGAGTCCAATGGAGAATTTTTTTTCAAGTCTTCTGAACTCTTTGAAAGTCCTGTCTATTTGGAGGAAGCTGCAGATGTGCTTTGTATTTTACAAGCAGGTACTGTACTAAGTGCTAAGATTTATTTCAGATATAGTTGCTTGTTAAATGAAACTGTATTATTAAACTGGAACATGGTGTTATTTTAAGGATCACCTAACAAAAATGTATCTTGAATGTTTTAAGTCAAAATAACTGATAATAGACAAAGATCAAGTAAATTATATTATAGTATGGCATATTGTGTAACCATTAAACTGGTGTATTTGAAGAAATTTACATGATTTTGGAAAATGTTTATGATATATTAAAGAAAAAAGCAAAGGGCAAAGTAGAAAGTAGAATATAATCCCGGTTTTGTTAAAAGTTAAAACATAAACATTACTCATGGGAGGATAAAAATAAAGTATTTGAAATTATCAACTCTGAGTTATGGGGTTAGAGCTGATTTTAATTTCCTTCTTTGCACCTTTTGTATTTTCAGTACACTTTCTAATAGGCATGTATGATCAGAATTCAAAGATAAAGGACGTAAAAAAGCAAAGAAGATTTTCATGGAAATAACTCTTTAGACCGGCTCTGTCCACTAGAACTTTCTGCAGTGATGGAAATGGTCTATGTTGTGCTGTCCAATACAGTAGCCACTAGGCATGTGTGGATATGGAGCACTTAAATTGTGGCTATTGTGGACTGAGGAAATGAACTATTTTAAATTTAATTTTGATTAATATAAGTTTAAATTTAATTAGCCACATGTGACTAATGGCTATTTTATTGGACAGCTTAATTTTCGACTATGAAACCTAAGTGCTTTAATTTAATCGATTTTAGGTGACATCTGTGAAATATGAAAAGATGTTTAATGTATACAATGAAATATCTACCCTTAGTAGTAATATTGACTTTGTTTTCTTATAGAGCTCCCTTCCCTGCTTCCTATAGTTGATGTAGCTGAAGCCTTGTTACATGTTAGAAATGGTGCCTGGTTTTTATGTCTATTGGTGGCCAATGTTCCTGATAGTTTTAATGAAGGTAAATAAAAATGGGATATTGAAGAGATTTGCTTGGGCATGTATAGGACCTATGTTTTTGAACTTTGAAGAAATAATTATGGGATTTATTTGAGATTTATCTTTTGGAAGTTTATTAGTGAGTATCCATTGTAGAAATATCAAGTTTATAGATTTCACAATTGTACTGAGATTTTAAATTTAATACAGTGAGTGTGTAGATTTTCTTGTTGTTGTTGTCAGTCACCAGTACTATTCTAGGACAATAAAAAATACTAAAGGAATAGAAAATATGATCCTTCTGCTCAGGGAGCAAAGTAGAAGACCATCCATCTGTGACATAGCCAGAGTAATGAGATATGTGGAATCAGAAGTGCCTGTGATCAGTCATTTGTATTTTAGCCTTATTGCTGCCAGTTTACAGAAAAGTATAGGGTAGAAATTGAGGAAAATAAATTAAAAATTTTAAACTCTATTTCATATTATTGGTGATGAAGATTGTTTATTTGGGTTTGAGTGATATAAACATAAAAACAATACACATTTGTTGAGTGAGGTGATTTGTGAAATGGGAGCCAGGGATGCAAAAGCACTAAAAACAGTACACATTTGTTGAGTGAGGTGATTTGTGAAATGAGAGCCAGGGATGCAAAAGCACTGATGTGGCATCAAAATTCCTAGCTTTGTCACTCACTTGTTGTGTGATCTCTTTCAAGATACTTGACATCTCCTCTGTTAAATGGAGATATTGATATTAATATTCCCCTTTTATAAAAGATTTATTGAATATCACATGATATGTGAAAGCACTTTTTGAACTGTGTCCTTGCTGATTTTCTGCCTTCCTGTTCTAAAAATCACTGAGAGAGGAGTGTTGTCCTCAAATATAATTGTGGATTTGTCTATTTCTTCTTTCAGTTCTACCTTTTTTTGCTTCATGTACTTTGAAACTGTTTCATTGGGTTATGTTCTTCTTGATGAAATGAGCCTTTTTTGAAAAATGAAATGTCCTTTATCCCTGGTAATATTCCTCATTCTGAAGTTTACTTTATCTTATATATTAATACAGCCACATCAACTTTCTTATGCTTAGTGTTTGCATGGCATGTATATATTTCCATTTTTTAGTTTTTAATCTATCTGTGTCTTTTATTTAAAGTAGATTTTTTGTTGGAGGATATAGTTGGGTCTTAATTTTTTTAAATCTAGGTGAAATCTCTGTGCTTAGATCACTTACATTTAATATGCTTATGGTGAAGGTTAGGTTTAAGCCTATCATCTTCCTTTTTGTTTTTTATTTGTTTCATGTTTGTTCTCTATTTCCTCTTTTCCTTTCTTTATTTGGATTGAAATTATTTTAGAATTCTATTTTATCTCCACTAACTTTTCTGCTTTATTTTTTAGGAGTTGCTCTAAGGTTTATAGTGTACATCTTTAACTTATGGCAGTCTTCCTCCAAATGATTTTATGCCCCTTCACATATAATGTAATATATTTCTATTTTTCCTCTCCTTCTCTTTGTTCCATTGTCATAAATTCTGCTTCTACATGTGTTATCAGTCCCACACTACATTATTATTTTTGCTTTAAACAGTTATGTTTTAAAAAGTTAAGAAATGAGGAGAACGTCTTTTTATTTACCCACTTATTTACCATTTTTGGTTTTCTTTATTCCTCTGTGTAGATCTACAGTTCCATCTGGTATAATTTCCCTTTAATTTGAAGAACTCCTTTTACATATCTTGTAGTCCAGGTTTGCTGACAACAGATCTTCCCAGCTTTTGTTTGTCTGAACAGAAACCTTCATTTTGCCTTCATTTTTTTTTTTTTTCACATAAGGAAGCATTTATTTGAGGTTTAACATGAAATCATACAAATAAAATTTGTATAAACACAAATCCACACTGAGGCATAACACAGCAAAGGACAAAGTAAAAACAAAGAAAACTAATTGGCAGCTATATACAGTTGGACAGTTGTGTCTTGTACACTAGAAAGTCTTTTACAAAATAATCATCTTAGATCAACAGAAGACCAATCTTCAACATTGTCCTGCAAGATGGGTTACTTTAGTATTTCCTCCTCTTTTCTCCAAGGTCCTCTTTTAGTATGGCTGGTAATTGTTTTGGTGATTGCCAACCCCTCGAGATGCCTTGCCATATGTGCTCTGTTGGCCACTGTAGTCTGTATATCCCTGTCCATATCCATAGTTCCCATAGTTATACCCAGTATAATCATATCTGCTATAGCCACTATAGTTCTGATCACCACCATAGGCACTATTGTAATTTCCATATCCTTGATCATAATAGTTATTAAATCCTTGGTTCCAGTTTTGGCCCTGACCTTGTCCTTGACCCCTTGTACCACCTCGTCCAGCAGCTGCAGCAACTCTTCCTCCTTTCTGTTGTTGCTGTTGCTGCCTATATACCTCTTTGGGTTGTGCAACTTTGATTTCACACTTTCCAGAACCAATTTGATGGTATCTGCTTTCTAATAATTTCTTTACTGGCTCTTCATCTGTATATGTGATAAAACAAAATCCTCTTCTTTCATTTGTTTTTGTATCCACGGGAAGTTCAATATTTTCGATCTCTCCAAATGCTCTAAAATATTCTTTTATTTGCTCTTCAGAAGTATCTGAGCTCAGTCCACCCACAAAAACTTTTTTAGGGGGTTCTTTCCCTTTTAAAGCCTTTGCCCTTTTGGGGTCTTATCAATTTGCCATCCAGTTTGTGTTCTTTCAGTTCCAAAACCTTATCAACGCTAGCATCTTTGAAAAGCACAAATCCAAATCCTCTTGATCTTCCAGTTACTGGATCTGTTTTAATTGTGCAGTCTACAACCTCTCCAAATCGAGACAAATATTCAGTCAGATCTTTCTTGCTTGTATCCCAGCTCAAGCCTCCAATAAACATTTTACCGTCATCCTGCTGATTCTTGCTCGCGTTAATCTTGGATCCCTCTGCGAATTCCTCTATGTTGCTGTACTCGTTCATGTCCTCCATGGTGGCGGAATTGTCGGTAGGGGGGTGCTGGTGCGTAGACTGAGGCCTGGTAGCCGCGGCAGCGGAGAGTTGTATGGAGCTGGATTTAAAATGGCGGCAGAAGAGAGCTTGCCTTCATTTTTGATAGTTATTTTCACTGGGTGTGAAATATTAGGTTAATGTTTTCTTTTAGCTGTTTAAAAATGTCATTCTGTTGTTTGTGGTAATTTTCATCTCTACTTTTCTGTGTATAACATTTCTTTTTTCCTTAGGCTGCCTTTAAGACTTTTCTTTGTCAGAAGTTTTATTGATTATGATGTGTCTTGGTATGAGTTTCTTTGTGTTTATCCTCCTTGGATCATGGAATATCATTGTTTCATCAGACTTGGAAAAATTTCACGTTTTATTTCTTCAGATATTTTTTTCTGATCCCCTCCCTCCATCCTTCTGAGACTCTAGTTATAAGTACTGTACATTTTACTGCTTGATATTATCCCACAGGTCACTGTTCATTTTTAAACCTCTTTTTACCTTTTGCTTCATTTTGGCCAATTTCTGTTGCTATGTTTTCATTCCCTGATCTTTCCTTCTGTAGTGTCTAATTTGCATAAATTGATTCTCAAAGCTGCATAAATTATACTTTATGTCTTACTTCAAAGCTTAAAGTAATAGAGGTTCTTAAATATTCAGTTTGTAGGGGCCTGATCAAGAATGGAGAACGACAAGATGAGGAAAGTCTTGGAGGAAGGCGTAGGACAGATGCCTTACGCTTCTTATGTAAAATGAATCCTTCCCAGGCCCTCAAGGTCCGAGGCATGGTGGTAAGGGATCCTGTTATTTTTATGAGACATAGGCTTTTATATTAGGATCAAGAATGTTCACTTGAGAATCTTGTAGGGCTTGGGAATTATAGTGATATACTAGATTGTGTTACCTTCTTATTTTGGTTTTTATGTTTTGTGAAAGCTCATGTCATTCTAAAGCATCCTGGCATTTTTCCTTATGACATTGAGTTCAGTTTTTTTCCTTGCTGTGTTAGGTGGAAGAATGTCACTTGCCAGGCCTTGGAGTAGCTTTGACATTAGATCATACTAAAAATGAAGCGTCTGAAGATGGAGTGAGTGATTTGGTTTGTTTTGTTAGTGGTTTGCTTCTTGGAACAAATGCGAAAGTCCGGACTTGGTTTGGAACTTTTATCCGAAATGGACAGCAGGTAAGGGATGAATATCTTTATAGGCTAATGGTCTGGAGGTATTGGCAATTACTAAAAGAGTAAGAAACAATTTTCGGATGATATCATTAGATCAGTGGTTCTCAAACTTCTTGGTCTTAGGATCTCTGCATTTTTAAAAATCATGGAGGATACCAAAGAGCTTTTGTGTATGTGGCTTTTATTTGTTGATATTTGCCATTTAGAAATTAAAATGGAAATTTTTGAAATATGTGTTTAATTCATTTTAGAATAACAATAATAGCCCCATTAAATTTGAACATAATGCATTTTTTATGGAAAAAAAGCAAAAATGATTTTGTGAGGAGTGGTATCATTTTACATTTTTGCAAATTTCCTTAATGTCTGCTTATTACAAGCCTTTGGAAAACAGTGCTATATACTCATGAGAGAGTGAGAGTAAAAGAGACAATAATGTCTTAATATTTTTAAGGAAACACTCTTAAATACTCTTGGAACTCCCAGGGTTCCCATGTCTGAGAACTGCTGCATTAGATCATTAAAATAAGTTATTATTATATTTATTTTTTAATAGTTTTTAACTTGCAAAATATTTACTTTTTCAAAAAACATTTCATAATAACTCTGTGAATGAAGACTGATTTTTTTTTAATTCAATTTTTTGAGATATATTCACATACCATACAACCACCCCCCGTGCACAATCAGTTGTCCACAGCACCACTATACAGTTGTGCATTCATCACCACATTTGATCCCTGAACATTTTCATTACTATACACAAAAAAAAAATAAGAATAAAAGTTAAAGTGGAAAAGAATACTAAAAACATCCCATCCCCCCATCCCTCCCTATTATTCACCTACTCTTTGTCCCCACCCCTCTACTCATATGTCCATGACTGTACAAAGGAAGTGGCTTTCACAAAGGTTTCATAACCACACAGTCACACAGTGCAAACCACACAGCTACACAATCATGAAGACGGATTTTTTACTTGTTAAGTTTCACTCAGCTAGGCAGTAGCATGTGTCCAGCTTGGATCCTCCAGACTATTTTTTATGCTACTGAATCACCACACAATTCTATATTCAAGTTCTACTCTATTTCTAGCTCCTTTAAAGCCGATTTTAAACTTTACTCTTTTAAAGGAAGTTAGCTTTTATCATATTCCTTCTATGTGTCAGAAACTGTGTTAAGCAGTTGACCTGCTCATCTTGTTTGTAATTGTCATTCGAATGTAGTACATTTTTCTTCTCTAAGTTTAATGTTATTGCTACAGCAGGTTTGCCATATTTTACTTGGAAACACTAAAAACAGTAATTAGCATTTGCAAAGCCCTTTACAGTTTAGAAACGCTTTCTTTGTTCATTCATTCATACATTTAACAGACATTGAATGCTTGCTATATGTCAGGCACAATGTTAGGCCTTGCAGAAAGAGAGATGATTAAGATGTTACCCTTGTCTGAAGAACTGTGGGGTGACAGACTTGTAAACTCTTAAATTACAACAGTCCTATAAGGTAAATAATATAAAATATTCATTTCCTTGTCATTAGGAAATTGGGGTTCAGAGAAGTTAAATAATGTGCCTAAAAGTACATAATCAGTTAATAGCAGAGTTGTGATTTAAACCCAAGATCTTCGGTCTCCAGAATCTGAGCACTTTCTACTATACCACATATCACTTTGTTAGTCATTATGTACTTAAAAGTACTATTTAAAAAATATTCTGCAATTCAAATTGTCAATGATTTAGTCTTTCCTTTACAACCAATCTGAATTAGGGTGACTAGAATATTCTTCAAAGGAATCAGTGAAATTGGATTTTGAGTTTGCTTAATTGGTTAAAAGAGATTCTGCAGTTATGATAGCCTCACCACATGGATCAGTTTCAGGTGTTTTAACTGGGGAGCTTTGTTTGAACTTCTTTTAATTTAGTAAGTGTCCCATGCTGTTTTCCTTTTGTGGTCTATATTTGTTATAGAGAAAAAGAGAGACCAGCAGTTCTGTCCTTTGGCAAATGAGAAGGCAGCTTCTTCTGGAGTTGATGGGCATTCTCCCCACAGTAAGAAGTACCCGCATTGTGGAAGAAGCTGATGTGGAGTTGGAGCCCAATGTGTCTGTGTATTCGGGGCTGAAAGAAGAGCATGTTGTGAAAGCCAGTGCACTCTTACGTCTGTACTGTGCTTTGATGGGGATCGCTGGACTCAAGTATTCAAGAGTTTAATATTTTACTTTTTTATCATTTTACTTTCTTATTTCTACTCCCAAGAAAGTGAGCCAAGGCCTTTTATTCAGAGGTTTTGAGTTTTCTACTGAGCCCAGATATAGGCTGGCCTATATCAAGAATGAAGTCTCAAGACAAAGTATTTCTAGCTGGGGCATATCCATTTATTTTAGTCTGATCTTAAATAGAATTATGGAAATATTAGAGGGGCCAGAGCAGTTCAGCCATTTCTTGTCCCCATAGTTTGACAAGATTATACTGAATGATCTGTGAGATTTTACTTGGCCTGTGCAACTAGTTGAAGTCTCTCCTATATTTCCTTTTACAACTGAGAGCATAAATTATTTCAAAGTGATAAGATGTGATTATTAAGCAAAGCTTTCTTATTTAATGACTGTACTGTATCCTTTTGAATAATGTCCTCAGCTGTTATACATACAGTCCTTACTTTTCAGTTTAGTTAAATAATACAAATCCCCCAACAGTACAGTAATTGCATAAGGCACAAACTACTGTGAGCTCTTCAGGCCACAGGTTACTGTGTGGATAACAGGTGCAATTCATAATCAGTGACCATTCATGTCACTTCTTTAAAAGATTATCTGTGGTTGGACACTGCATATCCATTATTCAGTTTATATGCAGACAGCAAAGCATAGTTGTATTGCCTCCTTGTCTCCCAGTTATAAACCCGCATGATATAAAAACGGATAATTGAAAGAGGGAACTGACCAATAAATGAAAATTCAGCAAAGAAAAAAAAGTGATAACATTGGAAGTAACATTTGAACCACACATAAGTAGAAGAAACAGCTGACTACAGAAATGTTGACACTACTGTCATTTGAAAGGCTCTAGATATATAGCCAGAGATAGTGAAGGCAAACTTGTTGACATAAATGAGGAAAGTGATGAGGACAAAAATGTTGAAGATGTGCCAGGGTAAGTGATGCTGGTAAAACTCTTCACATTGAATGAACTCTCAGAGATATTTCCCTAGTGAAAGCACAAAGCATAAAATGTTGGAAGCTGATCCAAACTTAGAAGGAAGTCTGACAATTCACCAAGTCACAGAAAAGATTCTTGCTTGGTATCATGAGTTATACGATCACAAGGAAGTGGGAAGGGCTGTTCAAATTGCTCTTGATAAGTTTTTAACAAAGAAATAAAACTTTAAAATCTCAATGTTTCTAAGTTTTCCATTACACTATATTAAATAAATATTATTACTATCTTTTCATTTCCCTATGCAATAACTGACAAAAAAATTTTGTCAAATTCTATAAAATCTTTTGATACTGGGTATTTCTAAAAATGTCTTTATTTTACTTTGACACTTGATTGATAGTTTGGTGGGGTTAGCGTTCCAGGTTGGAAATAACTTCCTCTGAGAAATTTTTGGACAAAAAATTTTAGAGGTCACGGAACAACTGTAATTTTTCCCATTGATTATTAAGATCATGTTGAGTGGTTTCAGCTTGCATGGTCATTTTTATGGTCCCACACTACAGTGGAAAGTGAGGACTACCTGTATTTGGGTTTGAGGAAAAACGCTATATATGTAAAATTTCAACAGTTTTATTTTTGACACAAGATATTAAAGATTGCAAACTGAGGTGTCATTATAAAGTTAAAAATGTGTATCAGAAAAGATTAAAGTTTTGGGAAGCTCACTTTCTTCCTTCCTCCCCCAGCTAAAAAAGTAGAGCCTAATAATGCATTCCTTTTTAGACCAACTGAGGAAGAAGCTGAACAGTTACTACAGTTGATGACAAGCCGTCCTCCTGCTACACCAGCTGGGGTTCGCTTTGTTTCACTTTCCTTTTGTATGCTACTGGCCTTTTCTACACTTGTCAGGTACCTTACTATATAAGTTTCTCTGTTTTAATTAATTTATTTAAATGCATGTATAATATTAGATTAGAGCTACAAAAACTGGGCTCTAGGTAATATCTTTTAAATAAATATCTTTTAACTAAAAGGGTGTCAGTAGCACCTACTATATGTGCTAGTCATTTTATTTATCTTTATAAAAGTTTCATGTGCACATTGTTTAAAAGAGTCAAAATAGTTCTTCAAGATTTATGAGGATAAAGAACAGTCCTTTCTCCTCTCCTCCCTATTTCCCCTCCCCTAGAGGAGACCTCTTTCAGTTCTTTTTTTTACTACTACAACTTTAAATAACGTGTTTGTATTGTTACATCTTGAGTTTTCAATTTAGGTGTTATTTGTTGACTATCCACTATAGAAGATGAGGAATTAGTTCTCTTTCTTCTTTCTGTCCCCAACACATCTACATATTCTTCCTATCCCCCCCCCCCCCAGTATAGTTATAATTTTGGTTAGATCAATGTATAGTTGTTTATATTGTTATGATTATGTAAACAGTATTAAGAGTTCAACCATGTAATATATGCTTACTTTTCCTTTCCTGCAAAACTTTTTTGCATTAATTATTATTATTTTGTAGTTTTAAAAAAATTTGCTTGATGTTTTATATGCAACATTAATGCAACCTCAAACCCTGCCAATCTAAATCTCTTCTTAAGATGTTCAGACTCTTAGATATTCTATCAATTTCATCTTCTTCATCTTCAAGAAATCTCTCCTGGAGCTTTCTTCCACCATCTGGGACATTTGACCTGCTCCAATCTGGGTTGGTTATCTGCTATACCTGGTATAGAGCTTTCATACTGAAATTGCTTTTCATCATTTTGGAAAGTTTCATGTTGGATCTCCTGTTTCCTGTATCTCATGTCTTCATCTTTTTTCATTTACTCCCTCATTTTGTTTGAAAGAAATTATATGGGAGGTAAATTGTTTTGAGATTGGATATTTCTGAAAATGTCTTTATTTTACTTTGACTTGATTGATAGTTTGGTGGAGTATAGCTTTCTAGGTTGGAAATAATTTCCTTTCAGAATTTTGAAGGTGTTGCTCCATTGTCTTCTAGCTTCCAGTGTTGCTTTTGAGAAGTCCATCATTCTGATTCCTGATCCTTTGCATGGCCTGTTCTTTCTTAATATGGAGACTTGTAGAATTAGCTTTTTGTCCCTAGAGTTTTGAAATTTCTGGTTGATATGTCTTAGTATGAGTCTGTTTTCATCTTTTGTCTTAGGTACTCAGGAAGCCCTTTCAACCTAGAAACTTGTATCCTTCAGTTCTAGGAAAATCTCTTGAATTATTTTGTTGGTAATGTTTTCCCCTTGGATTTTCTTTGTTGTCTCCATCTAAAACCTCCTCTTGTTTGAATAATGGACTTCCTGAAATGGTCATCTAAGTTTCTTATCCATTTCTATTTTCCTTATCTTTGTCTTGTTCTACTTTAAAAAAAATAACTTTATTGAGTTATAATTTTACATACCATAAAATTTGCCCATGTTAAGAGTACAATTAAATAGTTTTTATTATAGTTATAGATTAATACAGCTATCCCTACAATCTAATTTTATGTTTTCATCACTCCAAAAGGAAACTGCTCATTCTACTTTTTAGGATTTGTCCTCGACTTTTATCTTCTAATTCTGTTCAGTTTTTAATTTCTAAGAGCTCTTTTTAAAATTTTGTTAGTGTTTCTTTTTTTTTTTGTCAGTTTGTTATTTTCTTCCTTATTTTGTTACTGTTTCCTTCCTAGTATCTGTTGTTTCATTATCTATTTTTTCTGATATTAATCACAATGATTTTATTTGTTCTTTTCTGTCCTCTAAGTTGCTTTTTTTTTAGTCTCTTTTTTCCAAGTTAGAAGTTTTCCATAAGTATTTGATAATTGTTGATTGTCCCATATTTAAGTGGGAAACTGAAAAGTAGGGCTGATCATATTCCTAGGAAGACTATTTTCTTGCCTGGGGCCTGATAGGAAACCTCTAAGCATAGTGAAAGAGTTAGGGTTAAGGGCTGGGAGATCTCAGCCTGCAGTATAATCATTCACTTGATTCTTCCAATTTCAAAGTGGTGCTCCAGATATACCTGGTAATCCCTAAATTCAGAAACACTCCATTATACCATCTCCAGAGAATAGCTGTCTAGTCTTCTCTCTACTGGGGCCAGGGTAGTCATCTAGTTGGGTAGAATGATGAAAGTGATTTGGAGGTCTACTACTTAAATAGACTATTAGCCTTTCAATTTTAGGCTCTGTCTTCCTCCTGCAACTTCCTGGAGCTACTAATTCCTGAGCCCTTTGGGAATTCTCTGGTATAAAGTGGATTGATTTTCCCTTCTGCCAGTTTAGTATTCTGCTTTCTCAGGTCTGTTAAGTCAGTTAACACTCATTTGCATGCTCTCTAGCTTCAAGAATTTTTTGTTGTTATTCTTCTCATAATCCTTATGCACTTATGTCTTTTAATAAAATCCCTTTAGTGTAGTTTTAGTGGGATTGCAAAAGGGTATGAAATTAGGTATATAAAATGAGGTGCTTTCTATTCTCTTTACCTGAAGTACTTTCTAAACATTACCTCTAATCCTCATTACTTCTATTAGGTGGGTATTTTTATTCCTCTTTATAGGTAGGAGAACTTAAAGTTCAGAAAGATTAATTAAATTTCTTGTTCAAGGTCACACCATCAGTAGTTGTTAGAGATTGAATTCTTACTCAGGTCTGGCAGTCTGCAAAGTCTGTAATTTTTCTACTACATAACACCATCTTTTATAGTAGAATGATTTAGGTAAGGTTGAGAATGCCCTTTTTAATTTTTGTAACTTGAGGTAGCAGGCGAAACACTTCTCAGTTGCTTTTTGCTTTACCTATTTTCACTGCAGTGAATTAGAAAGAAATAAATGAAAATTATTTTGACAAGTTGAAGTCATCTTGTACTGCTCAATCTCAAAATGAGGAATTCCGTTTAAAAAAATCATTGTCTTTGGTATATTTTTGCAACCAGTTTTCATATCTGGTGAGAAAATAGCTGTTCTTTTTTTTTTTTTTAATGAATCATGATCATTCATTTCTCTTTGATTTTGTTTGATTTTGAGTTTTTCTCAAAAGGTTCCTATAAATCTAATTTTTCAGGTGAAAGATGGAATAACATTTTGTTGACCTAATATTCGGTCTGTGACTTTTTATTTTTATTTTTTAATACAGTTTTATAGATATATATAATCACATACCCTACAGTCATCCACAATGTATAATCAGTTGTTCACAGTACCATCATGTAGTTGTGCATTCATCACCAGAATCAATTTTTGAACATTTTCCTTACTCCAAAAAAAAAAGTAAAAAAGAACGCCTAAAACATTCCATCCCTCCATCCCCCCCCTATTATTCATTTAATTTTTGTCTCCATTTTTCCACTCATATGTCTGTACACTGGATAAAGGGAGTGTGAGCCACAAGGTTTTCACAATCACACAATCACACCATGTAAGCTACCTAGTTGCTACTGGGTTGCAGTTCGAATTCTGTGACTTTTTGATGCTTAAGAGTCTTTTTTTTTTCCTGTGTGAAATAAATATAAGCTATTATTATATAAACTGATTCTTCTAACATTTTAATCCCAAAGAGCCTTCACTTTTCCCAGAAATGAGGGGAGGTGAGGCTTCCTCTCTCCAATTTGTGAATGTAGTAACTACTTTGTAACTACAGAAAGTCCTTGAGAGGATCTGTGTGGTTAGATTCTTGAAGAAAAGCAAAGGTCCTCATTCTTGCACTCTAGAACTACTGCATATCTCAATGACAATAATGGCCCAATTTGGCAAGCAGTTAATTTGACTTGATATTTCAAAATAGGGAAGGAAAAATAATTTCCACTAAAAATGCTTTTTATTCATATGGTAGTACATCTGATTTAAACCAGTGACATTCTGATATTTTTTATATAGTACACCTGAGCAGGAGCAGCTAATGGTGGTGTGGCTAAGCTGGATGATAAAAGAAGAAGCTTATTTTGAGAGGTAAGATGACTTCATATGGTTCAATTCACTGAGAAAACTTTTCTTATTCTCTCTTTGGAAATTCACATTTTCTTTTCTGTTTCAACAGTACTTCAGGCGTGTCTGCTTCTTTTGGGGAGATGCTATTATTGGTGGCTATGTACTTTCATAGCAACCAACTTAGTGCTATCATTGACTTGGTCTGTTCCACTTTGGGGATGAAGGTAATTTTCTTTTATCTTCTTTCTAAAAGAAGGTGGTTGTAAGCTGGACATCTTATAGGATAAAGTAAATAGATTGTTTCCATTTTGAAGTAATTTTAGTAATTTAATAGTTTGAAATTGTGTTAGTAGTTCTTGGAAAAACATGCGTTTTGAAAACATTTATTTACAAAAATAATAGATAATTCAGAAAGTATGGAAAACACAGAAAAGATGGGAAAAATGTTTTATAATTCCATCATTCAGAGATATCAAGTATACTTCTGTTAGTATTCTGGTGTCTGTTCTTTCTTTAAAAGAATATAAATATTTTGTAATTGTTAAAAATCACCAATTTATGGTGAGCATCTTCTTAAATCAATAAATATTTTAATGCAATGTAATTTTTAATGGCTGCATAATATTCCATTATATGGCTTGATCATGATTTTCTTAATGGGTTGTTTATTATTTGCGACTTATATTGTTTGCAATTCTGAATAATGCTTAGATGGATATCCTCATTTGTGTAAATACATACACAATACAAAGGCACTTGCATTTATATCTTCAGACACTTTTTTGATTATTTCCTTAGTATAAAGTCCTATAAATACAGTTAGTAAGTAAAATGGTTTGATTTGATTATATTAGGGTTGTTTAATAAGTATTACCAGATTATCTCTCAGAAAGATTATACAAGTTTAAACTGTTATCATTAATGAATGAGAGTGCCTATTTTCCTAAACTGTCACCATCAGTGGTCATTGCTCTTCTTTTTAATTTTTACAAATTTGATTGATGAAACATGTTTCATTTATTTCGCATTTCTTTGATCTCTAATGAAATTTTGAAGTTGTAAAAATCTATGTGTCTTTTATGGTTTATTTCTTTTGTGCAAGGCCAATCAATGTCCCAATTTTCTCTAGGGATTTTTATGTTTTTTTTTTTTTCCTTTTGTTGATTCGAAGAGGCTCTTTATATATAAAATATATACCATTATGCTTTATATACCATGTTTCACAGATTTCAAGACACATATTTTAATGATTATTGAAACTGGGATTCATTTTACAGCTCATATGTTACATTAATGTGGAAGTGGTTCCTTGTATTTTTTCCTTGAAAAGCTACTCTTAAATAAGTGATGCATCTTAAAATCCTTAGTGTCTTTAAAAGTGAAGAAGTACAATATGTAGCAAATGATTTTTCCGAGTCCCTTTTTTTTTGGTCATTTAACTTTGCCTTGTAGAAACTGCTGTTTTTTTGTTTATGTAGTATATTAATTGTTTCTTTTGTGGTGGTTATGCTTAGAAATGGTTTTCCTGCCTCAGCTTAATATAAATAATTACCTATATTTTCTTTTGGTCCTTCATGTTTTACATTTAAATCTTTAATCCATTTGGAAATTATTTTGGTGTATAGTGTCATATGTGCAAATTTATATATATTTTTTCGCTCCTCCCTCTAAAATGTAGTTATCCCAGCTCCATTTATTGAATGATCCATTTTCCCCTACTGACTTGAAATGCCAATAATAACATTTACTGAATACTTTTCTATATTGGTTCTGTTTCTGAGGAAAAACACATTTTATTGTTGGGTTTGAGAAGCTACTTTTAAGATAGGCTAGCCTATTTGGATATTAATTTTATGTATTAGAGCCATTTTAGACAATAAATTTAGCAGAAAATTTTGTGCCTCATATATAATATTTTCACATGCTGTTGCAATTCTTTTGGTATTTCAGATAGTAATTAAACCAAGCTCCTTGAGTAGAATGAAGACTATCTTCACACAGGAAATTTTTACTGAGCAGGTACTTCTTTTTTTCTTAGGTATTTATTTAACTTTCTTTTACAGCATTCTTTGGGAAAATGTGTATATCTCACCAAAAGAGAATAATACATTCTTTTTCTATGCCTTTTCAGTTTCTAAATATGATTTTTTTCATCTTTGAAACTTCTGTAAAAAATAATCCATTTAAAGTATGCTTTTAAAGCTGCTCATTACATACTAGAGCATGCTTTACATTTGCATATTTTTGGAGAGTTTGAGTAGATCCTTAAGAGTATAGCCTTAGATATTAATGATAGGATTCTCACATGGGGTGACAATTTGCATTTGTCAGGAGAAAAATAAAATAGATACCTATTTAAAACTTTATGCTATAAGGTTCATTTTATATATGTCTTAAAAAACAAAATACTTGAAAATACTCATAGATCTATAGTTTTTGCTTTTTTTAAGGGTAATTAATATCGTCATTCTTACACCAAACTTTCCCTGTCATCCACCAAAACACTTACACAGATATACTCCAGATTACAAACATTCACACCATAGGGGATTTATAAGTTATTTTTTATGTCTTTAAATTTGAGGCAACTGGGAAACAACTTTGGGGAGAGTCCTTGAAAGACAGAGGTCCATGCAAGACATATTAAGAATAGCAATAAAAATTCCTGTTTACATTTATGAAGTACTTTATAATTCACAAATGCTTTTCAACACTTTTTTTCTCATAATTCTTGAGGTAGGAAAGGCGGTATTATCCCATTTTAAAGATGTAAAAATGTATTCAGAAGATAAAGTGACTTATCCAAGCTATTGATCCCAGATTTTATGAATCCAAATTTTCTATTTTACTTTACCAAAAAAAAAAAAAAATCACCTTGAATATATATATTTAAAAACAAATAAAAAAATTAGAGAACTTTACAGATAGCTAAATGTTTGTTACCTCAACATTCAAAAATAATTAAAACATGTAGTAATTGATTTTCATCATTCATTCCTAAGGACCACACTTGTATTGACTATGTATCTATGAGTCCTCCTTTGGTATTAATACTCTTTTTTCCTTTTAGGTTGTCACAGCTCATGCAGTTCGGGTTCCTGTCACCAGCAACCTGAGTGCCAACATTACTGGGTTTTTGCCTATTCATTGTATTTACCAGCTTCTCAGGAGTCGTTCCTTTACCAAGCACAAAGTATCAATAAAAGTATGAACTTGAACTTATATTTCAAGCTACAACTTAAGTTAATGCTTTTTCTCAGTTCTATGTCAGTTTGGAGGCCTTTCCTTTGGGTTTTGTGTAGGAAATATGTAATATTAAACTACTGGTCATTTATATAGTTATACTTAGGAAACTAATTTAAGGTTTTTTTTGACAATATAATTGTAAAGTTATTTACAAAATCTACAGTATTAGTAATCCATCTAAATTCTCAGTGATAACATAGTTCATTGAACCTTAGTAAGGTAATTGTTGTTTTTCTATACTTTGATTTTATTCACCAAACTGGGAAAGTTGCTGTTCAGATATGACCAGCATTTGTAGTTTTGTCACAAGGACACCTAATGCCTAACTTTTACGTATTTTGATATGTTTTCAATTTGTTATAGTCAGCTATATCAAACGATTAAATGGCCCTCTAGAGAAAAGACTGAAACCCAGGAGGTAAAAAAAATCTTTTGAACCTTATCTAGAAGTTCTTTTATTTACAAAGAATGGTGAGCAGTATATACATGATACGTCACTTTTTTTAAACTGTCTTTGTTTTATGATTCAGTGAAATTATTTTCCAGCTAGATTGCATCTAATGCTTGTTTGTATTTTCAACAAGTGAAATAGATAAGAATTAAGTGTCCAACTGTATGCCCAACATTACTACATGTCCTCTATTTGAAGATAGTTAAATGATAGTCTCCAGTAGCCACTTTCTTAATCTGCCTGAGGGTTTGTTGTAAGGAACTATCCCTCTTCCCAAATTCTTCTCTGTTGTGGAGTCTTCTGCCACAAAACATATGGTTCTCTGCAGATATAGTAAGAATTTAAAATATTTTTCCATTTCTTAAAAACTGATAGGTTAAAAAAAATTCAGAGCAAAGCTTTTCATTTTAGTTAATGTTCATCTTCTATGGCACAGTTTTCTCGATTGGGATGTAATGAAGATAGTTCATGTTTTTAAAATCAAAGACAATGATGAAACTAGATAATATTTTTGAAATTCCTAAGCATTAATAATGAGCTTCACTGATTCATAAATCATGTAACAATATGTATGCATTTTAATAATTTCCCTTGCTTTCTCTTATTGTATAATTGATTCAGTGCCTATAACCCTCTTTTTTAGGACTGGATTTATAGACAGCTGTGTGAAACTTCCACTCCACTCCATCCTCAGTTACTTCCTCTGATTGATGTGTACATAAATTCTATACTTACTCCTGCATCTAAATCTAATCCAGAAGCCACAAATCAGCCAGTCACAGAGCAGGAGATACTCAATGTTTTCCAAGGAGTCATTGGGGTAAAATAAGTGGTTCTTTTATACCTATTAGGTATATTTTTCTTTCAGTTTGTTCTTCTTATTCCGTAATTTTTTTCCTGGACTATTAGAAGACTTCCAGGTGGTTCAGATTTAAAAGTAGAATTAAATTTCCTTAGATCCCCTATAAAAATTAAAATAGTGGTATTAGTTCCAGGTAGTTATTCATACAGGCACTTTTTGAGGAATTTTTTTAAAGCTCCATTTTAAAGTCTAAGGAGTACCTCCAGATTGTGCATTTGACAAAGGACTGTGTTGCATTTTATCACCTTCAACACAGCTTTGTTTCGCTTCCTGGGAATCTAACATATACCTAGATTCATTTGTGGAGAATTTGATGAGAACCCTTTTTCCCTCATTCATTAGAAGGGAAAAACAGTTGCATTTTTCATCATTTTAGGTAAATATATAGTGTCATTTTTTTAGGACTTATTTTCTTTGTGGTGATTTCTGATTATACTTGAGACTCCTGTGAGCCTTTCAGATGCAGCCTGATGGTATTGCTGTTGAGTAACAGCTAAAGTCTTTTTTTTCCCATCTTAAAGACTAAGTAGGCATGCGTACTTTCATCTTCCATGCCATCTCAAATTTCATTTAAACTTCAAGCAGTCTTTTTGAGTTTAACGCAAACAAAGCAACATTTCTTCCATTTTTTCTGAGCATGGAAGCAGAACACTGAATAGTTTATTTTGAATGCATTTGTTATCAAAAAAGCACTCATGAAATTTGATAGTGTTTTAAAGTGTTTATAACATTATCTCTAGGGTGACAACATTCACCTTCATCAGCGTTTCAGTATCACAGCACAGCTTTTGGTACTCTACTATGTACTGTCTTATGAGGAAGCTCTCCTAGCAAACACTAAGACCTTAGGTAAGTTGTGCATAGGGGAGTGGTTCTAGTGGAGTTCATTTTATTTGCTTGTATTTTGTTCTTTTCCAAGCTGCTATATGAGAAAACCCCCAGCATCATTTTATATTCTTTGCAATATAGGCAGTGTATACTCTGAAGCATACATACATGCTTTTGTGACTACATAACCACCTCTTGTGGCCCAATTTTCTTTTTAGGAGGATAAATTAATAAATAACTGAATCACCTCTATTTTTAACAATTTTAGTGAACTTACTGTAGAAACTAAATATAAATTATGAAATAAACCCGTAGGAGCTGTAATTGAAAATTTTTTTACTTGATTTCAGTCTTTGCCCTATCTTCCTTCCATTATGGTGAAGAGAAACAATCTAGTCAAAAGCATAGGAAAACAAAACATTAGAAGATTTGCCTTTTCCCGTTAAAATTATCATTGTACTGGGCTTTCAAAGTTAGCTTTTTCATATACTATCAGAATGTCAGATTTAGCATACAAGATGTCAGCAAAAGTAGTATGCTCTATATTTGAAAAGAAAATTCAACTGTATTTTAGGCTTATTAACTATATGTAGTATTTAATTTATTTTTCATATTTGAAACAAAAAGAGTGTCGTTAACAAATTGTAGGCATTGAATATATAATGGCAGGGAAAATTCTTCTAAGTGTCTGGTTACTTAGCCACAGTTGAGTGATTTTACTTTTAGAAAAGCTGTAAATTAAAGTCACTTTTCAGTGTTTGGCAGATCAGTTTTTTTTTTTTTTTTTAATTTAGCTGAAAGATTGTTTTTTAAACATACTGTGAATTTCTCAACTGCTTTCTTTCTAACTACATTTTTAGAATTATATAGATGATATCCCTTAACTGTGATTGTTGTCTTTGTCATATTAGGGAAAAGGTGAACTAATAACGAGCATTAGGTAATAGTATCCCACTTGTATCCACATATTTTTTGAATTCAGTTAAAGAATATGACACATGTGATTTAATAAATAGGTAGTGGAGGAACAAGTAGGAGATATTTTGAGGGAGAATTCAGACCATTAATACTGTAGCAGGAGACCAAGATACACCCTTAGTTTTTATTTTAATTAATGTTTAGCAAAATTTAAAAAAATGCAGAAAACTGCAAAGAAGAGTATAGCTACAACTTTTGTGTATACACCAGGCAGAATGAACAAGTCACTCTGAATTTTTAGAACTGGAAGTCCTTGAGAGATTATGTAGTGTACTCTTTCCAGTGACATGCTTAGTCCTGCCCAGGACGCCTGACTGTGAATCTGCTATTCTTTCTACAATTATCTGATAGATGTTTATAGTCAAGTTAGGGATTTTAGGTTGGGAGTATATCTCAGCCTGAATTGAGTCTTCGAGAAGGTATTGGGAGATTAGAGGGGAGTTACTAGGTTCTTACAAGATTCTAGGCAAAATGTGATGGTGGTTTAGATGTAGCAGTGGATATTATTTGAAGATATAACTGAGAGGTTTTACTGATGGATTCCTGGAGTTTGAGAGAGAGGAGTCAAGGTTGACTTGGAGGAGTCTAAAGGATAGTTGGCTATCAACAAATGAGAGAGAGACTGGAAGAGGAGTAGGTTTGTAGTTTGTAGGATCAGGAGGTCAGTTTGGACATGTTAAGTTTGAAATGTGCGTTAGACATTCCAGTAGGGATGTTAAGGAGGTAGTTATATATACTGATCTGGAATGAAGGGAAGATAGCTACACTGTAGCTTTGAGACTCTTCAGCATTATATGATACTTAAAAAATCATGACATTAAATAAGATCAACAAAGAAGGGAGTATAAGAGGAAAATCAGGATGATATGGTGCCCTGGATGTCAAGGGAAGAGTGTTTCAAAGGGAACGGAATGATCACCTATGTCAGATGATCTTGATAGGTCAAGTAAGATTATGACCAAGGCTCAGCTGATGACTGGATATAGCTTGTTGGACATTATTTGACCTTCACAATTTTACTGGAGTGGTGTGATGAAAGCCTGATTGTTGTGGGTCCAAAAGAAAAACAGAGGAGATATATTGGAGATGAGTAGAGATAGCCATTTTGAGGAGCTGTAAGGGGAAGGTGAGAAATGATGTAAATGGAGAGGAAAATGAGGTTGAGAGGATTTTTTTTTTAAGAAGGAAAAGATAAAAGAATGCTTACATGCTATTGAGAATAATCTAGTAGAAAGAAATTTTCCAGGGCTGCTGTAAAAGATTACAGACTGGTTGGCTAAAATAATAGGAATTTATTGTCACAGTTTTGGAGGCTAGAAATACAAAGTCAGGATGTTGGCAGAGTCATGCCTTCTCTGAAGTGTGTAGTGTTCTGGTGGCGGCTTGCCAGCATTCCAGTCGTTACCTTTATGTCTCCTCTTTTCTCCTCTTTTTGACTGTGTCCAAATTTCCTCTGCTTATAAGGACTGTAGTCATATTGGATTAAGACCCACCCTGATTCAGTTTGGCCTCATCTTTATAGGATCTTCAAACATCCTATTTACAAATGAATTCACATCTACAGGACTGAAGATTAGGACTTGAATATGTCTTTGTGGTGGACATGATTCAATCCATAACAGGTTTGATGATAAAGGGGTGAGGAGTGATGAGTTACACCCTTGATTGGTGAGAGGAGATGAAATGTAGAGGACAAATGGAGGGATTGGACTTTCCTTGGAGATTTTTTTCCCCCTGGTTTAGAAAAAATTTTTCCTTCTCATTTGCAATGGGTATAAGTAAATGCAGAATACTCATAACATGAGAGAATTTTGCTCTTCCACAGAAAATTATTCTGTCACATTTTATTCCTACCTGTGAAGCTGTATGGTAGTTTTAGCACTTGTTTAACTGTTCTGTGGTTTTGGCCCCTTATAATAAACTTTATTAGCAGCCATCAGATAGCTGCAGAGGTTCAAATATGGAATTCGGAAATTTGAGATACAGCCAAGTATTAGAATACCATAGCTGTTAAAAAAATACGTATATTTATACACACAGTTTTGGTTTGCTTTTAAACATAATAAATGTTTATTAATTTTAATAAAATATTGTATTATTGAAAGAATATGTGTAAGAAGTAAAGAATAATAAATTCCTGTGGGCTACTGCCTGATTAAAAATTTGAACATTACCTTTACATTTGAAGTTTTTATACTAAAAAAAAAAGTTTCCTATATATTACATCTGAAAACTTTATTAGGTAAAACAGGTTTATTTTTAAATATAGTTTTATTGAGATATATTCACATACCCTGTAATCACCCACAGTGTACAATCAGTTTTTCACAGTACCATCATACAGTTGTGCATTATCACCACAATCAATTTTTGAACATTTTCCTTACTCCAAAAAAAGTAAAAAAGAACACCTATAACATTCCATCCCCCCATCCCACCCTATTTTTCATTTACTTTTTGTCCCCATTTTTCTGCTCATCTGTCCATACACTGGAGTGTGAGCCACAAGGTTTTCACAATCACACAGTCACACCGTGTAAGCTACAATCGTCTTCAAGAATCGAGGCTACTGGGTTGCAGGTTGGTGGCTTCAATTATTTCCCTCTAGCCATTCCAACACACAAAAAAACTAAAAACGGATATCTATATAGCACATAAGAATACCCTCCAGAGTGACCTCTCGACTCCATTTGAAATCTCTCAACCACTGAAGCTGTATATTGGTTCGTTTTGCTTCCCCCTTTTGGTCAAAAAGATTTTCTCAATCCCACAATGCTGGGTCCAGGCTCATCCTTGGGAGTCATGTCCTGCATTGCCAGGGGGATTTACACCCCTGGGAGTCATATAAACAGGTTTTTTTTTTTTTTTTTTTTAAAGATACTTTTGAAGTTAAAGACAAAGTAATTAATTAATATCATACATATAAGGAATTATTTATTTCTTCCTAAAGCAGCCACTGTGATCCCAAATGCAATCCCATTCTTAAGTACCTAAAAGCATTTTTTGCTTAATTTACTCTCAAGCGTAACCTTATTTAAAAACAAAGTTTGGCCTTTTTTTTTTGCTTCTGTCCTTATGTGATGTGTGAAATTTCCTTCTTGGTCATCAGCAGAACAAGCACATCCTGTGATACTTGGAATGTTTACTGGCTCTAAATTCCTGAACTTGAAATTTTTTTTTGCACTTGATATTTTTTCCTTGTGAGAAGAAAGTTAACCCAATTTTCTCTTTTTGAAATGCAGAAATGTTTAAGCCTAGAGCTAAATTAAGTCTGACAAAAAAGGGTTCTAATAGTTACATGAATTTTGAACTTATTTCATTACTTAGTTAATTATTTACATATTACTTGATGTAAAACACCTGATTTTAAAAATAGAAACATTTATAATAGGTGTGTTTATTGGAGGAAATTTAGGAAATGAGAAAGATACAAAGAACAAAGTATAAACCATCCAGAAATACTCTTCTGCCCAGAGATAATCCCTATTAAGAATTTTCTAGAAAATCCTTCAGTCTTTACATTTATGATAGCTTTCATAAACTCGATATCATAATGTATTAATCTACCCTTTCTGCTTAATACATTTTAAACATTTGCCTATTATAGTAAATTTTTTTCTAAAACATGATCTTTAATAGCTGCATGGTATTTCATCATAAATATGTACTAGTACTTGCTTAACAAATTCATTATAATCAGACATTTAATTTATCCCCAAATTTTGGGGAGTAAATATCAGTGGAGGAGTAAATATCCTTAGAGATAACTCGGTACACAGCATGATATTTTTTTCCCCAAGATAGATTCCTAGATACAGAACTAAGTCAAAGGTTATGAAAAATTATGATTTAAAAAAGGAAATACCATATTGCTTTCAGATAAGTTATACCAATATGGACTCCCATATTTATGTAAGATAGGAATGATAATTTCCCATACTTTTTCCAATATTGAGTGATATCATTTGTTTATGGTACTTTTAAATTATAGCATTTTATGGGGAGGAAAATTTTCCAAACCAGAATACCAGCATTATATAACTAATCAGTCATCTATATATGTATATTTTTTTCACCTGTATTTTTTCTTATGACATTATTTTATTTTTAAAATTTAAGTTTGTCTGGAATTTATTTTGGTGTGAAGTATGAGGTAGAGATCCAGTTTTAGGTTTTCATAATGGTCATTTGTCAACATTACATATTGAATAATCCACCATTTTCCTACTGCTTTGGAAGTTCGCTGTAATGTATTCATACTTTTGTTACAAATCTGTATCTGTTTCTGGATTTTCTTTTGTATATCTGACATTTCCTGTGCCTTTCACCATTACTGTTTTTGTTCAGAATTAACTTTGTAAGAATTTTGTCAAGTTCCACAAAAGAATATTATTTTGGGATATTGATCAGAATTATGTTAAAATTATAATTATATTGGAGAGAATTCATGTCTTTACAGTATTAAGTCTTCCCATGTAGGAATATGAAATAACTTTTTCATTATTGAAAAGTAAGCTTAATGAAGGCTGCTTTTTGTCCTTTTTTTTACTCTTTAATTTCTAGTATCTTAGATAACAAGTAATCAAGTAAAAAATATTTGTCAGATGAGTGAATTTATTCAAGTCATTTTCTATGTCAGTAAACTTTTATAGTTACTTTGTATAGGTTCTGTGTCATTTTATTCTGTTAAGTTACAAGTTGTTATAGGAGTACTGTTTTAAAAAGAAAATTTAATTAATAGTAAATACTTTTTTGGCATTTATCAACATAATTAATTTTGTCTATTTTTGTAGTTCATTGTATAATTAGTATCTTTGCATTCCTGGAATGAACACTACTTGCTCATGATATATCATTCTTTTAGTATGGTGTTAGATTTGATTTGCTTTTTTTTTTATATGATTTTTCCATCTGTGTTTAAGCAAGTGAAATTGACCTTTTTTTTCAAACTCTTCTGTTTTTCTTTTGTTTCAGACTTTGGCATCAGTTTATGCTTATTTTAGAAATAATTAGGAAGTTTCCCATCTTTTTCGGGTTCAAAATGCCCCCAAACCAATAATGGGCAATGTAAATAGTATTGAAAACATTGCTGCAGGTTTGTTAAGGTCGAGGTTAGATGTTAGATTTGAAACCTTGAGAACCATATTCCAGAAGAAATACATGCTTTTCATAACTGCAGTTTAGTCCTTTATGGCAGGATTAAGGATATTCTCAATAGTTGTATTTTGCAGAGATGTTAAAGAGAAACAGTTGCCTTAGGCAGGGCTTCATGGACTGCTAATCATTAAAATGTATTCAGGCTTTTGTCTTAAATTTCATAGGTCCAGAAACTTGAATACTGATCCTTCATCCTAAGCTGATCTTGGAGACTCTAGATCTTAATAATACTAGTTAACATTTATTGAGTGCTTGTTATGTGCTAGACTACCATAAGCACTTTACATGTGTTAACTCATGTAAAGCCTCACAACAGTTATAAACAATACTTAGAAACTAAGTATTAACAATTTATTTATTTTATAGGTGAGACCACTGAGGCACAGGGAAGTTAAGTAACTTCCCTAAAGTGTTAGAAACAGGATTTGAACACAGGCAGACTATCACTGGAACCTGTGCTCTTTAAGATTGGTGTGGAAAACTAGAATGCTAATTTATTAAATTTTGAGGGGATTATTTTGAGGGGATCAAGAGGTTTATGGTTTCTCTAGGCAGTGATTCTCAAACTTTATTTGGACACTTGCACTTACATGTTTCTTCTTGTTCTCAACCCTCCAAAATTTGTTGAGCTTTATATTTCGTGATTTGTATTTGAAAAAGAATCAGTATTTTGGATATGACTTTTAAACTGATCACACCCTGACTGAGATTCTTGTATATCCCTGTGTTGTACAGAGGACCTTGGAATGAGATGAGGGTGCTAGACATAGAGAATGTGGTAGGAGATGAGACAGAAAGAGTGTTGTTTGGCAAGGACCTTTACTCATGATCTGGCCCAATAGAGGACTATGGCAGCAGTGTGGAGGGTGGTTAAAAGAAATGAGAGATTAGAGGCAGGGAAATTGGGCCATAGTAGATATTTAAACAAAAGATGAGAAGGTACTGAATTAGGATAGCAGAAAACAAAAACAAAACCCCAAAGTTAAGAAGGACTTGTTGGCTGGCTGAAGGTTGGAGGTGTGAGGGAAGGAAGTCAAATTCATATTGCCCAACTTCTTTGAGTCAGTCACCACTGTAGTATATACTATGATTAAATTAAGGCTTCTTTCTATAAGTTATATTGGAATCATGAAGCTCTAAGCCATGTGGCCATGACTGCATTTGGTCTCCTGATTCAATTTGGGTGTGTCCTGACTCACAGATTCTTTCAGTGTAGGGCATTTCAGCAGATGGCTTTTCTTGCCTACCATGATTTTTCTCCCAATAGTTTCAATTTCAGGGCATTTTCCTGATCTTGCCCCTAAGTATGTTGTTCCTCTTCCTGTGTATCCACAATTTTGGTTGTGATTCTTTATCCTCGATGAGCTATAATTCACAGCTTAAGAGAATTAAAAATAATTTGACATTGGTTTTGTCCCCATTTGGGTTGAAAAGTAAGATTTCTGTTGTTTCTGACACTTTGTTTACTTCACACTTTTTATCTTTGACTGACAGCTGCCATGCAAAGAAAGCCCAAATCATATTCTTCTTCGTTGATGGATCAGATTCCTATCAAATTCCTTATTCGACAGGCTCAAGGGCTGCAGCAAGAGCTGGGAGGTATTTGCTTTATTTACTTTTTACTGCTAAAGTTTATTATTAAAAAAAAAAAGCCTCACTGTTTATAACATTATAAAGTATAATAATGCTCAGTGTTAAAAATTTAGACAATTGAGGAGTGAAACGCCTGTTCTCCCTCACTAAAATCTACTTCCTTAAGTCCCATACCTACCAAAAAAACCTCAGCTCTTTTTCATTTGGTGTATCTTTTTAGCATAAGTTGAACTATGTGAAATTATAAGTATTCAACTATTTTTGACCTACAGTAACAGCAGTTTCATATGGTTGAACTTAATAGATACACACATAAGTAAAATTAAAAAAAATTATACCTGGTATTATATCCTACCTCTTCTGAGACTTGCTTTTTGCACTTGGAGTCTTAGAGATTTTTCCATATCAATACAAGTAGATCCGTCTTGCTTTTAATTTATTTTTAATATCAGTAGTATAGGTAGTCTATAATATTTTTGGAATTTAGATTTGTTTTTCTTTAAACGTCTTATAATATTTCAGAGTGATTTTTTCTATTTGAAGTTGGAATTTTCTTTTTCTTTGTTTCAGTTGGTTTCAAGGAGATTGAGTCTTCTTTGTTCATCTTTAACCAAATATCTGCATTTATTTGCATTATTTGCATAATCTATTTCCAAAAAACTGATGTTATATTTGGCAACATTTGGCAGTTAACATGCTTTATAGAAAGGATTTTGAAACACAGATTAATCTTCATTATTTTAAGCATTCTTTTTTGTGATCATTTTGTGATGTCTGAACTGTATATTTCTGTGTGCATTCAGAGGTTAAACTTTAAAAATAATTGTTAAAATTGTTTTTAAAAATTGTTGCAGTATCTTTTCAAAGATAGAAACATTAATGTTTAAGCAGTTTCTTTGAGAAAGGAAGCAGGTAAGATAAGCAGTGGTATAATTTAAGTTGTATAAGAGGATGATTGGATCTTAAAGTACTTTCATTACTACTGCTAGTGTTAATACTGTTAGGACTGACGATGACGATGCTGTGGAAACAACTTTTATTGTGTATTTATGTACTAAGCATTTAACACAGTGATACTTAATATAACTAAATAGGCATTTTTGTGGTATCATCATTTACTTTCTCAATGATAATGCACAGTAATAATTGTGAACAAACCATGATATAAGCAAAATGTTAGAAATGAGGCTTTTGATTTAATAAAAGGAAGGTTTTCTATTCCTTTTGATCTTTTTTTGCCCTTCTTGAAACATTACAAATGTACCCTCTTGTGGATATCAGTACTGCCTTTGTTGGCTGCCGTGCTTAGCCATGTGACTTTGGGAAAGTTAATAAGTATCTTTCAGCCTCAGTTTGCTTACAATAGAATGGAGACAATATTGCTTACCTTTTAGGAATGTTAGGGTAAAATGAGAAAATACATCAAATGCCTAAAGATGACTTTAATTTTATCCATATTTAGCAACAGTTCTCAAATGGGTTGTAGGACAGGGCATGTTCTCTCCCAGAGGTCTATTAGAATTCCTGAGTGGGGTCTTTTCCCAACTCTATATAATCCACACCCCTCTCCCCACAAATGAACAGTCTCTTCTCTTTTTCTTTCCTTCCCTTTCAACTCTTAAACCACTGCTATGTTAAACTACTTTTCATGAATGGGAGACTTTTATGTTGAGATGGGATAGAAACCAGCTTAAGGACTTCTGATATAAATAGTGGTTATCAATTCACTTTGTATCAGATGTATTGGGGATCTTTAAGCAAATTCCTTGGCTCAAACTACTGAACGTAAGTTCTCAAATGGTAGTATGCATGCATAAGAAGTATGAATTCCTAGGCATACACTCCAAAGCTATTTGGAGTTATTTGGGATGTTATTTGGGATGACATCCATTATTCTACACCTGAAACAAGCTTTTCAGGTGATCCTGGTGCCAGTGGTGCTCTAATCATACTTTGGGAAACCCTGCTTCAGAGCATAAGCTCATTTCCTTATGTGCTGTTGGCCTGCTAAAAATGAGAGAGAGAAGTGGGAAAGCTGCTGGTGTTTAAGAATGGGGAGTCCAATTGACTTCTTATAAATTTTCAAGGCTTGCATTCTGCTTTACTGCGTCTCCTTGCAACCAACTACCCACATTTATGTATTGTGGATGACTGGATCTGTGAAGAAGAAATCACAGGGACTGATGCTCTATTAAGACGAATGCTCCTGACTAATAATGCCAAAAACCACTCTCCTAAACAACTCCAAGAAGGTACGGTAAATTGTTACTTATTTTATTCCTTATAGTATTCCTTTTACTCCTTTATTAGTCCAAAGAGATGTTAGGCTCATTGACATCTTAAAATCATGCAGAATTTTCTAGAGGATATATTTTGGTGAAATAGATTTTAAGTTATTTTCTCTGAGTTTAAGGAGCTTTAACCATTTCTTTCTAATACACTTGTAACTTTTCTCTCAAAAGTGTTATGTGGTATCACTAAACAGATAATTGTGGCTTTAGGAAGGCCCTAAACTGGTCAGAAATAAGAATAGAGCAATTGAATACAGCAGTGTACTTGTTGTCAATGGATCGTGTTCTAGAATGGTGCTGCTGAATAGGAATAGAATGCCAGCCACGCATATAATTTTAAACTTTCTTGTAGCACATTGAAAAATTAAAAAGAAACAGGTGAAATTAATTTTAATCATATATTTCGTTTAACCCAATATATCAAAAAATATCATTTTAACATGTAATCAACATAAAAAAATCATGGGATATTTTACTTTCTTTATTTCATACCACATCTTTGCAATCTGGTATGCATTTTACACTTACAGCACATCTCAATTTGGACTGGCTACATTTTGGGTGCTCAGTAGCCAGATGTGGTTAGTGGCTATTGTATTGGAGAGCATAGTTGTAGATATTTTTCACTAACAGCAATTTGCTGGGTGCTTATAGTATATAAAGGAGGCCACCTGGAGGAAGATATCAGGAAGCAAATGAAAGCTACTACTAAATACAATACTCTGGTATATTTTCCTATTTCAGTTAATTTTTAAATCAGTCTGAATCACCAAGAAAATGACATACTAGTTTTGGGGTCAATGAGGTGTTTTTAAAAATGAGATTTTATTTTTTTGTTCTTTATGAAATAACAACTGTACTTACATGGATTTTTCTTAAGACTCTTATTTGTAGGTGTAGTCAAAACTACTTCTAGGCTCTCTATGTGGGGTTTGTATTATTTTTGCAATTGTCCTCTAAACTTGAAATTATTTCAAAAGAAAACGTTAAAAAAAAAAAGAAAAGAATAAAACAATGTCTAGGATTGAAAGTTTTACTTTTCAGCAACTTGTTTTCTTGATTTGTTTGGCCTGTAGTCTGAGAGAGAAATAGTAATTTCCACCTAATTTAGATTGTGACTCCTAAATTTTCTTTTTAGCATTTTCAGCTGTCCCAGTAAGTTACACACAAGTGATGCAGATTCTGGAACACTTGACTCTACTCTCTGCCAGTGAACTTATACCATATGCAGAAGTATTAACATCCAATATGAACCAGCTGTTGAACTCAGGGGTTCCAAGGAGAATTCTTCAAACAGTCAATAAACTGTGGATGGTTCTTAATACTGTGATGCCTAGAAGGTAATTTTAGTGTATTGTTACATGTAAAAGATAAATATATAGCAGTGATAATATACAATAATCTAAACTTAATTGTTGAAAAAGTTTTTCCCAAGACCACTAATATCAGTATTTGTTGAGCATTTGACAATATAACTCCTTTCTGAAGACTACCAACTAAAAAGTTGTTATAATTTTAAGGAAAAGAATAAACTTTATCTTAAGAAAGAAAAATAAACCTTAAAGTATTTCCAACTTGAGAAACTGGTTTCTCATTTATAGCTGTTTATGGCTAATTTTGATTTAGGTCACCGTCCTGTCTTGCATCATTGCAGTGGTTTCCAGACTTTGCTGTACATTAAAATCACCTGAAGAGCTTTAAAAACTTCTGATGTCCACATTGTATCTCATGCTAATTAAATCAGAACGTCTGTGGGTGGGAGTCAGGCATCAGTATGTTTTAAAGATTCCCCAGGTGATTCCAATGTACAGCAAAGTTGGAAAACACTGGATTATTTTTTCTTTAGTCAAATGGGTCTCTGCTGGTCCATAGATTGAATCAAAAACACCTGGTCAACTCTAAAAACCAGAATACTAGGCCCTACTACTTGAGATTTGATTCAGTAGGTCTAGGATGAGGTCTGGAAATAGTTATACTTTTTAAATTTAATTTTTACTTATATCAAATAAATGTATTTAACTTAAGAAGTTAAAGATTATATAAGTCTCCTGCCCCACACCTTCCCATTTTAGAGCCTAATTCCCCAGAGACAACTATTTTTTCAACTGTTTTTTTCTTTTTTGTTCTGCCATTTATACCCTTCTTCCATGCTTATAATAACTATGATTTCCTTATATTCTGATTTTAGAAATTGTCTGTTGTCTTCCTACAAGGTAAAGATTTAGCACTCCTGTCCTTCTTCCCTTACTTCTTGTCTCCTCTTCCCATTACCCTATTGCCCCTTCTTCCATTTATCCCAACAGTTACATCAATAAATTTTGTTTAAATCACTATTTAGCCATAATATTATGATTACTTAAGTGTTATTTATAGTTGAGCTATGTAATATCCTTTGATTATATTTTGTTATGCAGGTGCAGCCCTCTCCCCACCCACACATACGACACACACACCTGAAGTTAATACCTGCCTCTTTTCCACTTGCTTGTTTTTTTTGCTTGTTTTTTGCTACCTATAATTAATTCATCCTCAAACTCTATTATTGAGGGGAAATATAATTTTTTTTTTCTTAGAAACATTCCTTTTAGAGACTTTCATCTTCATATTCTAATCTGGGACATGCACAAGTGCTATCCTGGAATTACCATCATCTCCCTTCTTTGTAGGGTTTCCTGTTTTTTTCTTTCTTGGTTTACTTCCTCATGTTCAGTGAAGAACAGAACACACTCAAGTTGCTTCCTGAGAAATGGTGTGTGGGAAACTTAATTTTTTTGAGAACTTTCATTACCAAAAAGGTTTTTATTTTCCTCATATGTGAATGATATAAGCCGTGATACAGAATTCTAAAACATTTTTTCAGCCTCAAATTTGAAGTCATCATCCTATTTACTTAGGGCTTCCATTATTGTTACTGAATGATCGGATGTTATACCAATTCCCAGTCCTTTGTATATGACCAGTGTTTTGTCTCTTTTAAAAAAACTTTTGACTTTTTTTCTTTCACTGTTTTCTGGAATTTTATGATGATGTATTTTGGTGTGGATCTTTTTTATTTCATAGTGCTGGACACTTAGTTGGCCTTTTAGGTCTGGGGACTAATGCCTTTATTTCTAGTAATTTCTATCTTTCTGTTTTCTGTTTTTTTTGTAATTTGGATTTTAGACCTCCTAGATTTTCTGATTTTCTCATTTTTGTCCTCTATTTTTTCATTTGTCTTTTGAATGTACTTTCTGTATATTTGCTCAATGTTACCTTCTCACCAGTCCTTTGAATTTTAAAAATTTGTTATTTTTAATTTCTAAGAGCTTTTTTTGTTTCATGGATGAAATAGTTTATCCTTTAAGGTATAAATAGTTTTATAATAAAAAAAATATAATAAAACATAATAAAAATCTAAAAGTTTTAGAAAAGTTTTCCTCTGATCTACATTCTGCGTTTCTTTTGAGTTCCTTATTTTGTTTGCATTTTTAAAAACTTTTTCAAAGTGGAAGCTTTCTTAAATGTCTGATCCTTGGCTGTCCGCTTATACTTAAGAGCAGGGCAAGCACTTGTGTGAAGTAGGACTGGTAGATTCCTGGACTTCACTATAAGAGATCAAGCACCTTCCATGTTGGTATATCTGTTAGCAATTCTGATGTGCACTCAATTTGGTAACCAGTTGGTTACTGTATTAATGTCTTATCTCAAAGTGGCCATCTCAAATTGAGATTTTATGATAAATATAGAATAAAGGTGTTTCGGTGTTATTTCATTTCCAGGTATTGTATCATTCCTATTTTACAGGTGAGGAAATAGTTTGGAGGGGCTAAGTTACTTAGAGTCATATAGCAAATATAGTTCATATAGGCATAGCAAATTTTAATTCAACTTTTAATTTTATATGCCATTGGAATTCCTTTGCACCTGTGAATATTTTGATACTACTTTGTGTTTACTGTTTTATCTTGTTTGTTTTAAAGACACAATAATAGGTTAGATTTCTATAGATCTTAATTTTTCAAAGTTCATTCACATCTGTTTTCTTATTTTTTCCTGAATCTGTCTTTCTAAGTTAGAAAGGTTTAGCTGGCTAAACGAAATCTATGTGTTTCAATTGTAATATAGTTGTTTTTGAGCACTTGATTATTTTCTCATCAGGCTTTGGGTGATGACAGTTAATGCACTTCAACCTTCAATAAAGTTTGTTCGACAACAAAAGTATACTCAGAATGACCTGATGATAGATCCTCTCATTGTCCTAAGATGTGATCAGAGGGTTCATAGGTATGTGTCATTTGAGTTTCATTTTGATTATATGCCTTGGAGAGTCAAAAGAAATTGAAGAATAAACTGATTTAAACTTATATCTTAGTGTTTTGCAGATAACTGGCAGTATGACTTGTGGGCTTTTTTTGTTTTTTTTTAGTTGTCGATAATCATGAACTATATATTTAGTTTAATATTTAATATATGATTAATAAAACTTAGCCTTAGAGAAATGTCATTCTTGGTGTTGGCAGCCATTAGTAGTAGCTGTTTTCTTTCTCAGAGTCAGGATCAGTAAAGAATAGCACTGTTTATGCTAGTCTTGTTGAAAAAGGTTTTTTAAAAAATTAGTTCATTGTGAACCATTTACAGGTATTAAAACAATGACTTTTTAACATTCTGAATTGTGATGTTAGTTGCATTGATTCCACATTTGGCTGTAATTCCTTGCCAATTGCTGAACTTAAGCAGTTGCTTTGAAGTGACTTCACCTTAACAGGCAGAGTTCATTAATTAATTTCATTAATATTGACTTTCTAGTTGCTATATGAAGCAATGCAAAAATATACAAATCAAGGGTCCTTTTAATCACTTTAAAGAAGAATAAACAGTATAAATGACATTTAGTATATAATTGAAAATAAAACCACAGTAAATAACACTTTTAGAAAATAGCCGCTTCTAAAACAAATGATTCCATTCATGTTAAAAATATGCTAAGGAGGTAACCTTCCACCTGGCTCACCTCCAGGTATTCAGGAAGTAGATTCTTCCATAAGTTTTGTATTACGCAAAATGTATTTTTTATTTTTTTTTTAGGTTTTTGAATTGTTTTGAAATTTGATATCTTTTGTCCTTGCATCATTTTTTGTTTTCTTTTCACAAGCCTGGACAAAGTGCTTAGTCTTTTCACAAAGTGTAGCAGTGCTTAAAAACATGTTTTTCTGGGCTTAGTCAGCTAGTCACATATTGAGAGGGTGAAAGAATAAACAGAATTCCTCTCTGAATGTTAGTCCATTGGCCCATCTTGAAGGTATGAGACTGAGTCATAATACTTATTGTCTATTTTCCCTGCATAAAGGAATTGAAAATCAAGCACATGTGAGAACCTGATTTTTAAAATTTGGTATCTGAATATTTTCTCAGACCTGTATTTCAAACTGGTTCATTAGGCCTCATGTATAATATTTATATATTTTTATTTATTCAAATTATGCTATTATGTATATAATTTTTGTATCCTGAATTTTTCACTTGTGAATCTTTTCTCATATTAATAGATATTCTTATATTAATGGCTACATAGAATTCCATTTTATAGATATGCAATTCTTAACCCAATTCCTATTGTTGGATAATTTATTTATTTCCAGTAGTTGCTAGTATTATAGTGCTATGCTGACTATTCTATGTACATTTTCCATACTTTTGTGGTTTTCCTTAGAACAGATTCCTAAAATGGAACTATTGGGGCAGAGTAACACACTCATTTTCAAGACTTTTCATTCATATTTCCATTGTCATCCAGTTTCTGGTCCTATATCAAAAAGTGTTTGATACTGTACACTAATTCATATCCTCCTACATTATTTTATAGAATATTTTCTAATTTGATAGGTAGAAAATGGATTCCCATTCTCCTTTATATTTTTGTTAGATTGAACATTTTTATATATTTATTGGCTATTGGTATTTCTTTATATCTTAGCCCAGTTTTCTGTTGGAATGCTTACCTTTTAAATTGATTTAAAGAGCTCATTTATAAAGGATATATGTTCTTTGTACATATATTACAGTTTTTTCCCTATAGCTTTATTGTTTTGTCTTTTAATTTTGTTCATTTTTCAAAATTAATTTTTTTTACCAAGTGATCATTCATGCGGTTTTAAAAAATATCAAACACTTTAAAAAGATATACACATATAAAATGACATGATGTCCCAAGATTTGCTTTGAAGTTACACAGTGGCGGAGGTTGAAAGTGGGTTGAGATATAGATAAAACAAGACTGGCCATGTATAGATAATATATGTATGAAATTTTTCATAATATACATTAATAAGTAAATATTTCGTAACATATAATAATATATAACAAGAAAAGGTGTACTGTGAAAAGCCTTGATCTCATATCTACCATTCTGTCATTGCTAATACAAAATTCTTCCTTGGTCTCTTTTGACCAATGGCCAGTTCCGTATCCAGAGGAAACTTTTGTTATCGTAATGTATGTGTGTAGCTTTATTTTTCTGGGTATTTACAAACTTAGAAATATTTAGTTTTTTTGTTTTGGGTGGTTTTAAAAAATATATATGTAAGTAAAATAATATGTAGGCATTATTTTGTTCTTTATTTCTATATTAGTATACATCATTCTACCTCATGTGCCTTCACTGATGCATGGTAGTCCATATATACATTACCAGGCTTATCCTCCAGAAACTTTGATGGAGCTTGGGAATTTTTTTTTCTTTTTGTTTCAAAACAAGCTCTCCATGTGATTCCTATTTTTTATTTTGGGAAACACAGCAATAGTTGGTTTAACTGTTTACATATTGTTGAATATTTAGGTTGATTTCAGTGTTTCACAGTTATAAACAAAGTGGTGGTGCCTATTTATGCACATGTGCTAGTTCGCTCTGTGATAGACACTGAGAAGTGGAGTTGTGTTTTTTCCCTATGGTCTTGGCATTTAAAATTTTAGTGGTTACTAATTTATCTTTTTTTGGTTGTTTCCTTTTTTACATTTATTTTTTATATATGTTTGTATCTCATTAAAATTTTTTCTATTTCTATTTTTTTAATCTCATTTAAATTTAATCTGTAACAACCTCTGAGGAAGGTATAACTCCATAGCCATTTTTCAGAGGGGAAACTAAGGCTTGGTAACTTCTCCAAATAAAAAGGATGAATCATTCTTGTAATACAGAGTTGTGCTTCATAGAAACTAAGAAGGAACAGTTAGGAGTACAAAGAATAAATATTTTTTTCTAATCACCTTCACCTTTGAGGAAAGCTGATTTGCAGGCTCATATCTAAGAGATTTACTGATAGTGCCATTTTCTGCAAAAAAGGAAAGTCTTTTCTCTAGGGTATACATTATATTTTATTTAGCTGAGAAGATGAAATAGATAACATATACAGAAGAAACACAATACTCTTATTTTTGAGGATGAATATTTTAGTGGGAAAATGTTACTATGTTGTACTCTTCAAGTTTTTCTAATGTTTAAACTGGATTGATCATGTTCTGGTTAATTTATAAATTTATATCCTTTCTCATGTATTTTCTTTTCTTTTTTCTGTGTTTAGATGCCCCCCATTGATGGATATCACTCTACACATGTTGAATGGATATCTTCTTGCTTCTAAAGCTTACCTTAATGCTCATCTGAAGGAAACAGCAGAGCAAGATAGACCCTCCCAGAATAATACAATAGGCTTAGTTGGACAAACTGATGCCCCAGAAGTTACCAGAGAAGAATTGAAAAATGCATTACTGGCTGCTCAGGTAATAAAATAAAATTTAATAAAAAAAAAAAAGGGGCAAAGGCTTCCCTATTAATGAAATCAATTAAATAGATGACTTGGTATGCCCTTTATGTACCAGGATGACATACTACACCTTCCTTTTATTACAGAACCTATTATAATGGTGTTACTTTTGCTTCTGAATTTCAGATGGATTATATTAGTAAAATCAGAAATAATCCTCACAATGTTATTTTCATAGCCATTTAAATTTTAACAAAATATGAGTTTAACTGTCTGGTTAGATGTTCATTCATTTATCTACCAAATATTTATTGAACACCTACTATGTGCCAAGTACTGTTTGAGGGACTGGAGATACAGCAGTGAAGAAGACAAAGTCCTTGGGTATTTGTTTCTTCAAATCAAATGGTAGAGACAGAGAAACAGAAAAACAAGTACACGTATAATGTCAAGCAGTGATAAATACTTAAACAATACAATCAGTTCAACTTCATATTTAGAAAAATATTGTAACAATGTAGAATTTTACTGAAGCCTTAAGTAGTCATTTTTGAATAATGCAGGAGATGTGAGATGATAAAATGTTAAGCAATTTGAGGTCTTCAAAGTAGAAATGTTTCCTTAGTGTGAAATATGTTTTCTGAAATCTTTTCAATAAGAGAACTTAAGAGTAACAATAAAGGTCCACAATCTCTTACCTAATACAGAAACAGAAAGCCAAAAAGTTTTGGAGATGGAAGCATTTTTTTTGTAACCTAGTTAGCAGAAAAACCTGAACTGATGTGAACTCTGGTGGCAAACTTAATCTGAATTGATGTGAAGCTACTTATGATCTTTATCCCACTTACTGTAAATATTGATATGTTTTGCTGCAGAAATAAATGTCTGATTACAGGGTGATACTGGGGGTCTCTGCTGGGGGTATTGATTAATATTACACTTAAAAAAATTCTGAATTCTAAAACAAATGTGGCCCTAAGAGCTTCAGATAAAGGGATTGAGGACAGTATAATAGTTAATATTTGTATAACATTTACTATATGCTGGATTCTTTAGGTATATCAACTCATTTAATTTTTACCACTACCTATGAGGTATTATCATCTCCAGTTTCTCAGATTAGGAAACTGCGACCTAAAGAGGTAAAGTGATTTGCTCAAGTTTACACATTTAGTAAGTAGCAGAGCAGAGCTAGGATTCAAACCTAGGCAGTCTGGCTCCAGAGTCTGTAAATGAAAACAGAACAATAACAATGACAACTAAAAACCCCTAATGCAAGAATGTTGATTGTAAAGAAAGGTTAACCTTACTTTATAATCATCAAGTTCTTAAACACTTAGATCAAGTAATTGTTTTCTTCTGGCCCAGCAATGGCTTTCTTTCAGACATGCAGGTCATATATTCTTTTTCTTTTTTTTTTTTTTACTCCATCCTGTGGGATGAGAGTAATTATAGCTCTCCTTTGTATGTAGGGGCTTCCAGTAGATCACCCCTCAAGAAGCTACTATGAAATAACACTCAAGCTTGTAGACTGAGCAACAATGAGTTGTGCAGGTGGAATGGATGGTAAGGTAGAATTTTTCCTTGCAAAACCAGGGCTTTAAAGAGTCCGACTTCAAATTAAAAGGGAGACTGCTATGGGAAGTGACTTTTATACATTAATTATTAGCTGCCACCTTCAGAGGAATTAAGTATTTGGTAGCCAGGAGAGAAAAAGAGTGGAGCACAGTAGGATCCTGGGAGAAGTGGGAGATTAAGAGGAAGGAAAGGAGATTGTGGTAGAAGTCATTTTTGCCTAGAACTTGTTTTGGATGCCACTGAATCAGAACACCTGTCTAGTTGATATTCTTAAACTAGAGTCTTTGGATCTGCCTTAGAGATATGTGACCTTCTTGAAATTATGCACTGTTTGTTTACCTGCATATGTTTATTTTTGTGGGGACACAGTCTATCGTTTTCCTTAGATTCTTAAAGGGGTTCATGACCTAAAAAGGTGAGAACCATTTCCCTGTAGGTTGCTCACTTCTGCTCTTAGAAGTACCTTTTTTTTTTTTTTTCTGTAAGAAACTAGCTGTTTTGTCATTTCTGTTCATGTGAGAACAAGATCAGATTTGATTTTCAAACAAATTTCTCAGTAACTTCTTATATTCACTATGTTTTCTTTGTAGGATAGTGCAGCTGTCCAGATTCTCTTAGAGATTTGCTTACCTACTGAAGAGGAGAAAGCAAAGGGTGTCAATCCAGACAGCTTGCTAAGGAATACTCAAGGTGTTATTACTACCAGCACTCCCAATAAGGGAATGGAGGAAGGAGAAGACAATTTTCTCTGTAACCTTCGAGAAGTTCAGTGCCTTATCTGTTGTCTGTTGCACCAAATGTACATTGCGGATCCCAACATAGCTAAGCTTGTTCACTTTCAGGTCTGTTTTCAAGGAATGATGCTTTGTGACTGATCTTTATTTTTCTTGGGGGCTTTGAGTACTAAGTTAGTAGGGGTCATTTAGAAACTGGACATAATACAAATGAACACGGTTCTTTGCAATATGGAGAAAAATCCAGATGTTTTAGATTTTTTTTTTCCAACCCAGTAAAGTGTTCAGGTAACTTATTCTACTGCATCAGAAAAGTGAAATGCCAGGAAAATATGTAGGACCCTGTAGCCTTCTGAGCAACTTTTACAGAAAGTATGAACCTTCATTTATGTTTTTATCTATATTTGATGTATAGTTTTATTTTTAAACTTTTTTCTCTTTCTTGTTGAGATAGGGTTATCCATGTGAACTTTTGCCTCTGACAGTCGCAGGTATTCCATCTATGCACATCTGTCTGGATTTCATACCTGAACTTATTGCACAGCCAGAACTTGAAAAACAGGTAATAAGCCATTGGACCATTAGGAAATTGTTGATCTCCCTCCAGTCTTCCTAGTTATGTAAAATATTTTTATAATTTTTAATACTTAAAAATATTCTTTACGAACATATAATATTTGTATTTTGTGTTGCAGATATTTGCTATACAGTTACTTTCTCACTTGTGTATCCAGTATGCGTTACCAAAGTCACTCAGTGTGGCTCGCTTAGCTGTCAATGTCATGGGAACTTTGCTAACAGGTGTGTAGCTAACCAACATCAACAACAAAAATTTCTAATATAAATTAATACGTTTATTTTCTGAATTTAATGACAATATGTTTTTGTAATTACTACTTTAATGCATACCATCTTTTGTATTCTTTTTCTTTTGAAAATTTTCCTGTATATGAATGTGCTTTATAGGGTAGAGGTGATGGAGAGGCCAATTACATTTCTTGTTTTTTGGATGAATATTTATAGATTTAGAGTAAATATAAAAGTTTTTCACAATTTATAACTGAAAACCAAATCTACTTTCTGTATGTAATTGTGTCAGTAAAAAACAAGTTAAGATTTATTACAAATGTCTAGAGTTCCAGAAAAATATAATCAAATGTTTAAATAAGAGATAAATGTGTTATTTCTTCAAATTCTAAGACATTCTAGCATATTTTAACCACCTTCTGGTTTATAGAGTAAGATGGTATAAAAAAAATACTTTAAAAGATATAAACTATCATTTAAACTTTTAAAGTCATGGTTTAGTTAAATTAATATTCTTTCCCAATGCTCCCTTAATACCCTGTTCATTTTCTTTTCACTGTATTCATCTCATGTTATAATTATTTGTAATTGTTAAAAGCTTGAACTGCCTGAATAAAATCCCAGTTTTACTCCACACCACTTAGAACAAATTTCTTAACCTAAAGTTTATTTAAACCTAAGGTTTATTTACCATTTTATATATAGTGGCATAATAGTACTTTCCTCATTCATAAGACTGTGAGAATTAAATGAAATAAAGCATGTAATGCACTAATTACAGTGCTTGGATAAAATAAGAATTCAGATGTTGGATGGTGATTGACTGCTAGATTGTGAGCTCCCTGAAGACGGGGGCTGGCTGTGTCTTAGAATACTTTGTATCTCTAGCACAGAGCATGATGCTTAAGTATACTGTATAGATCCAGTATATGTTGAATTTATAAATTCAAACATTCTATTTAATTTCTTTCCAACAGTTTTAACACAAGCTAAGCGGTATGCATTTTTCATGCCAACTCTGCCAAGTTTGATCTCTTTCTGTCGAGCATTTCCTCCACTATATGAAGATATTATGTCTTTGCTGATCCAAATAGGGCAAGTCTGTGCCTCTGATGTTGCCACTCAGACCAGAGACATTGATCCAATTATTACACGTAAGTAGTTACTTAGTCTCAGGAATTTTCTTAATATCCCAGACAAAAAAAGCCAAAACCCTTTCCAGATTTCTTGCCTTAATTTATATTTCTTTCCTAATGTTTTTAGGTCTTCAACAAATAAAGGAGAAGCCAAGTGGATGGTCTGGAATCTGTAAAGATCCATATTTTAAAAATGGATCCAGGGACACTGGAAGCATGGATCCTGATGTACAGCTCTGTCATTGTATTGAAAGCACAATAATTGAAATAATAAACATGAGTGTTGGTGGAATATAAAAAAAAAATTCAAGACAAAAATGAAGCTGTTGGCCAACATGAATTGGCATCGTATAACAACTGTTAAACTGGATGGGAGCAGTATGTTTTGGAATCACTAAAATGACTCAATTCAACGTGAATACAGTTTAGAATTCTGAGAATTATGCTTGCCTGTATTTGATTGATAGTTCTTTGGATCTAGCTTGCTGTTTAAACTGTAGCAACTGAGCATTTTTTTTCCCATAAGGAGCATATTTAAGAAACTCATTCCTGGAAAGGGAATCTGGCATCATGTTTATTAGCTTCTGAAGTGAAGAAACACTGCCATGCCTTTAATTTAATTTCTTACAAAAATGAATCCGTGGGGACCCTAGTGTTTATTTTAACTTTCAGCTTGTAATAGAGTGCTTCAATGGTGTAATGATGGCAGGGAGAAAAAGGGATCAAGGAGAGGGAGAATTCAGGAAAAATTAGGAGTTCAATACCCCAATAGAAGACTTGGAAGGCAAGTAATAATAATACAAGATTGAATTCCAGTTCTTAAGTAGTAGTATTAAGAAGACTTTAAAGAAGGCAAATAGCTTTTGTAAATGATTTCCACGGGATTACAGGTGAGGACTTAAAGATTTTACATATTTGCTTCAATTTTTACTAATATATGAAGCCATATGTTTAAAGAAATACTTGAATAATTTGAAATTTTAAGATACTGGTTTAAAAGTGTTTACAGAAACATCTTTGTGCAGAGAAGAACCTGAAAGGAGGTCTCATTCAGTTTTTTTTTTTTTTTAAGAGTTATTTTTATAATGTTTTACTCAGTTATCTAATGCTCAGAGGGGGAAAATACATTGGTATTTAATTAAACAAAGTTTAAGGCAATACAACCCACTGGAATAGAACTCTTGGTTTTTCACCAGGATTATAATTCATATCTTACTTTGAGAAGATCGTTGAGTAAGAAAATACATAGTGTTTGAACCTCAGGAAAAATTAAAATGCAGAAAATGTTGTCTTGATGTAGGATCTTGTGGTCTTCTGATAACTTTTATTGATTAGCTATTTTCAGGTAACTCATAATTCTTTTTTTTTTTTTTTTTTAAATATCCAGTGTAGGTTTTTCTTTGCCTTCTGATTTATATATACATAAATGACATACTTTATTTTCTTCCACTCAAAAATAGACCTCTTCAGTTGTAAAAAGTCAGGCAGGTTAGTAAGAAAGTATAGTTTTTAAGAAAAGAAGTTTAACATCAACCTTTTCACTAGCAAATAGTCACATCTCATTTTCCTCCTTTGTAAAATGAGATCATTACTGGCCCTACCTCATAAGGGTATTATGTATAAAAACTAGTTTGTAGATGTTTCAAATCATGAAGTGCATAGTATAATACATGATAAAATATTTATAACTTTTATTAAGATTCTTAATGTTCAATTAAGTAATTTTGATGGGAAAAAATAAAAACATACACTTAAAAAATACCATAAAAATTTTCATATTTTAAAACAGGCAGTTTTATAGTCCCTGAACATGAAATACAACTCCTCCTGTGTGTGTGTGTGTGTGGTTTTTTTTTTTTTTAAACTGAGGCCTTGGAATATTTTGTGTGAGTTGGTGTCCTCTAATGGGAAAAAGTTGAAGTATGTTTTCTAACTAAATGTAGTGCACATTCTGGATCAATTTTCAAAGACTGGTCAGAACCTGCTGTTTTACAATAACATATGCTGTTTTTCATCAGATTTGTTGATGTAAATAAAATATGTAAATATATTAGTAAATGTTAATATTCATGTATTTTAAGTTAAGGTTATAAAATTTATCACAATGTGAAATTTTTTAAATCAAGTGAAAACAGATGTGTGCAGCTATTTTGAATATTGGTTTATAAACATTCATATTCTTTATCAAAAGAACTTGCCGTTTCTTGTTTCTTTCCACTAATGTTACCAGAAAGGAACAGTTCAGAGGACTGGAATCCAGGACTGTCTGTGTAAATTCTTTGTTTTGCCACATACATTATATGGAAAAACAAAGTTAGAGCAAGTTGACAGCCTCAGGAATATAGGAGAGTTAACTTGGAGTAATTATCCTGCAGCAGTTACACTAAAAGATTTGATATTTAAAAAAAATTCAGAATATTTTTAATGATTTATTTTTCTAAGTTATTCACTCCACTGTCCTAACAGTAAATTACATTTTCATACTTTCCCTTCATCTTTGCTTATGCATACATATTTTCACATGACTGAATTCATAATACCCAGTTTGGAGTTTGTTTTTTTTCCATTTAACATCATATGGAATTTTTTTCCTGCAAGTTTTTTAAGCATATATGATTATTTTATTGGCTTCATGAATTGAGTTATCATAGTTTAACCATCTCCTTATCATTAGGTGAAGTTTATAATTTTTTCAGTATTATAAATATGCAGTGTTACCAACTGAGGTGTTACAAATTTTCCTTTCTTGTAGATTTTTTCTTTAGGATAAATTTCTGGGATTGAGATTACTTAGGTAGAAGATTTTATTTTTATGACTACAAGTTTTGACATTTGGAGAAGATGTAGTAAAACAAGGAAAGTGAAGCAAACAAATAAACTCGCCCCCACCATCCCCTCCTCCCAGCAAGCCTCCTATCTCCAAACTCTTGTTACTTGAATTTGAGGTGTCTCAGGCTTTCCTTTTTGGGGACACTAGCATTTGAAATACGTTTAGGCTAATATACAATTTAAAAAGTAATTATTTGCCATGATCAGGATTACCCACGTAACTTTGAGGAAACCGGTGTACTTGGCAAGAAGAAGAGGGATGGAAGGTAGACAAAACCTAAATGGAGATAGAAGTGATCTAGTGCTGGAAACATCACGAGCATATCTTCGGCTGATTTTGGTATCTGGGAAAACCCTGAATATTACAAGAAAAACCCTAGCCAGTTGTCATAGAAGTTCACCCTATTTGGCTCAGTGGTCTGGCAGTTCTCACCGGACAGTCTTTTTCATACCTCCGCTTCTGTACAAGTTCGGTAATTTAAATTTAGTGGCACTAATGAATGCTCAGAGAACAAAATGGCAAAGCTTAAAGGCGTTGCCTCTTCGTTGCTCGAATGAGAGACTAAGAATTTCCAAGGAGAGTGATGCATGGGCTAAAGTACCATTTCAGAACCCAAGTGGAAAAGACGCGTTCCCTTTAAATCCCCCGGGATTTGTGCTAGCCCGTTTACTCTTCGGGTGATTGCCTTCCGGTGCCGCCAAGTATCTTGGGATTGTTCTTATTTCGGAGGCTTCGATTCAGCGCCAGAGTGTTAGCCGCCTATCCTTGAGCCAGGATTGGCTGCTTGATTTCTGGTCTCGGTGGGTGATTGGATACTGTGAGTCGGGGTGGGTGGGAGGCGGGAATTTGTCAGCTAGCGCGTTGTTGAGAGGATTGCCGAGAGCGGGAAGTTAAAAAAGGTAACGCTGCGCGGAGCCGCGGAGCAGGCGAGGAGAGTAGTAGCTCAGAAAGAGAGAGTTGGTAAGGACTGTATCTCTTCTTCCCTGTCAAAGCTCCGCTTAATTTGTCCTCAGAAATCGGCTTCCTTTTCTTCCGTGAATCGGAGCCAGGCCAGTTTTTCCTCAGGACGGGCAAAAGTATTTGTTGTACTCGGCGCGAAACCGCCAGAGGGGTGCGTTCTGCCTTCGCCCGAGTAGCTCTGCAATCCAATCTGTGCGGAATAAATCACCTGGGCTTCGGGGAGCACAGCTGGCCGTGAAAGGAGAATGTGTGGGAAAGAGAACTTGGGGAAAAGGGAACGCTTTCCACAACTCGGTGGAGCACAGGCCTGTGATTAGCCCCCGCCTCTGTGTTGCCTCTTGGAGGGAGTGGGCTGTGAGAGGCAGTTTGTTTTCCTTTATGCAGTGTTGCGGGGGGAGCTACCCTAATTTGAGATACATGTTGTCACCACCGGGAAGGCGTAGGGATTGATATCTAGACTCTGAGTAATTAGGATGGCGTTGAGTTGTTAATTCAGATTAAGATATTAGGTTATACCAAAGACCATTCTCAGAGCTTTATAGATAGAATTACAAAATGTTTGAAATGGAAAATGCCTTAGAGTAATGGTTCTTCTTTTAGAACACACAAGTTACCGTTATTATTGACTACATAATCTGTTGAGTTGCTATATCATGATTTAATCATCCCTTCATTCTCAGGTGGAATTTACTATTTTTTCCATTATTGAAAACAATGCTTCCATAGGTAACAGGGTATATAACTTTTTGTCTACTTTTAGTTATTTCCTTAGGACATTTTCTGGAAGTGAGAAATCTTTGGACTTTCTCTTCAGAAAAATTCAATCATGCCCAGAAACTTTTGCATGTAGTTTCAAGGGGTCACATAGTCTCTGAATTATATCTATGGATCCTAGGTTAAAAACCAGTAGTTTAACAGGTGGATGACTTTCTCTGGGTTAGATACATTCTGTACATTCCCTTATTTAATTCTTAGCCCAGTGCCTGGATGATTATTAATTGTTATTAATTTTTATAAAACCCTATCAAGTAAGTAGTATTTTTATAAAAACCCTACCTAATGGGTAGTATTACTTCCATTTTGCTAATGAAGATACAGGCTTAGAAAGTTTAATGATTCACACAGTGGAGTTCAAAGTTAGACCTGCCTTACTCCAAAGCCCATCCTCTTTCCTTGATACCCTACCGACCTTTAAATAAGAATTATTTTACTTCAGAAACAAAAGTCTTTATGGTCAAAATTAAAAAAAAAAAAAAAAATTATTGAGCACCTACTATGTGCCTAGGCACTTCTCCTTTACAACAGTCTTTAAATTTTTACGTATAAGGATCGTAAAGAGACATGTTAAAGGTAATACATCTAACTTGCTGTCAGAACTTGAATTAGAACCTATGCATCCTGTCTTCTGGTCCATAGCATTTTCCTTCTTACTGGAGGACTGCTGAAAGGGAAACAGGAAGGGACAGCATAGGAAGATAAATAGTGGTGCTATGGAGTTATAGAGAGAGTTGCTTCAGGAACCTGTTTGTTACTATAGGTAATTTATATCTGATTTGATTTATAATAAGAGCTCAATCAGGCATTATATCCTTTTTGCACATTATTTCATTTAATCTTCACAATGCTCCTATGAGGTAGATACTATTACTATTTTTATTGTACAGGTGAGGACACTAAGGCCTAGATAGGTTAAGTAACATGCTCAAAGTCATGCCACTAATACTTGGTGGAATGGGGATGTAAATCTGGTTTTGTCAGACTCCAAGACACATGTTCTCAACCACTGTGTGATTTTTAAGAATGGGAAATTCTTTTGCTTCCATCTATTTTGTTTATACATTTATTCCAGTTTTAGTTTCCAGACTTCTGTTCTGGTGTTGGGCATCTGGTTTTCTTTGAATGGCATTGTTTCAATATTGATTTTCATTTTTGTTTCAGTAAGGAATCTGAAGTATACGAGAAAGCATGATGTCTTCAATGTGGTCTGAATATACAATTGGCGGGGTGAAGATTAACTTTCCTTGTAAAGCTTACCCATCACAGCTTGCTATGATGAATTCTGTAAGTAGTGTTCAGAAATTATTTTAGGTCTTTATTAAGATACATATGCTTATAATCATACATTGTGTCTGAGATTGCGTTTGTTTTCTCAGATAGTAAATGGATTGAGAATTTTTGTGGGGTTTATTTGGAAGAACACGAAAATAAAAATCTAACCTTTGGGACACTAAATATTATCACTACTAACCCATATATGTCCGTAATTAGGAGGAAGGGAGAACATTGTAAAAAATGTTTTCAGTTCATTGGGAGCTTCTCTTTATTTTACTGAACAACTGCTCTCCAAAAAGTCTTCACTTTCTTTTATACAGAATACTGTATTTCTTAACCATTTTTTGGAATTATTTCAAACTTGATTAAACCAACTTTCCAGCTTTGCTAAATCTTAATATTTTGTCAAATTTACTTCATATCTTATTTACTAGTAACAAGATTACTAGTATCCAGAATTTGGTGTTTATCTTTCCTACCCATGTTTTATACTTTTAGACTTCTATTACATATATATATGTATCTATAAGCTATATATCATTTTCTGTTTTTTAAGTTTTGCATAATGATATGATACTGTTCCTATCTTTCTGCAGAACTTTTTTGTTTAACATTATTTTTAAGATGTAGCCTTGTTGATTGTTGATACATTTTAATTGCTTTATAGTATTCCATTGTATGAATATACCAGAATTTATTCATCCATTTTTCTATTGATGGACATTTGGTTTGTTTAAATTCTTTTGCAAATGCAACCAATGATGCTAAGAACACTGGTTGTTGGAATTGCAACCAATGTTGCATGTTTCCAAGTGCTCATACGGAAATGGTTTCAGGAATATACTTAGGTTTGGAGTTGCTGGGGTTCAGCATCTTCAACTTTATTAGAAATTGTTAATTTCTGTATAAAGTAGTAATAACAGTTTACACTTCCACTAGCATTATCCTCGGTTAAGTTCTCATTTAAGATACTCATAGGTATTAGTATATCCCACTTTTGCAGAAATGATGTTGCTTGCATAACTAAGATACAAAGTGCTTCCTTCTTCATTTCTTCTTGTGTGCTTGATACAGTGGTAAGACTAACTTAATTTTAGGGAGAGGTATAAAGGAATAAAGCCTAGATTTAACTAAATACTAGTTCTTCCTTCTCATATTGTTGTTCCCTGGACTGTAGTCTCACTCATTTCTTCTTGCTGTCCTATTTGTACTTCTGATGGAAAATCCCTAATAAAATAAAATGCTTATTGATTTTTTTATTGTTTCGGTATTCATAGATTGTTAGAGGATTAAACAGTAAGCAACATTGTTTATTGGAGAGCCCCACAGGAAGTGGGAAAAGCTTGGCCTTACTTTGTTCAGCTTTAGCGTGGCAGCAGTCTCTTAGTGGTAAGTAGATGGTTGCTATCTTCAGGTTTCTCATTGGGACCTCAAAAAAATAATAATAAAGTACTCTTTATCCAGAAAGGTTCAGTCATGTCCTAGTTAATTAAATATTTTCTTTTAATAATGTTTCTTTGTAATAGGTTATATATCTTCCAAAAGGGTTTCAATATAGCAAAATGTATTTAATCTTGAAACTATTGAACATAATTTAGTCTTTTGTTACATGATTCAGATAGTACGTAAGAATATTGGAATCCTTGGCATCATCACTTGAAAATAATAATAATTTATATGTAAAAGATGCAAGAGATGGTGCTGTAACAATATAACATACTAAAAGTTGCTTTTTTTGAGTAAATCCTTTAATATATTTGCTTGTTTGTCCCTTCCTTATAACATTAGAGCATGGAATATAAAAAAAGAAAACATTGTAGTTGAGCTTCTATTTGTTTGGAAATCAGATAAGCAGAAGTTTATTACAATATCATTTGTATAAATAGATATTTTTTCCCATTGCTTTTACTTTATTTGCTAACAAATGGCTGGTAATATTTACTTTTACTTAAAAATGACATAATCTACAAAAATGAATTAAAAATATAGTATTGGATACATTTTAGTTATATAACTAGGTAGCTTGGACCCGAAATATTAAGAGATTTTTTTTGTTTATTTATTTTTTTATTAGAACAGTTGTAGTCCTACCAAAAAAAAGGGAAAATTACAGAGTTCCCATCTCCCATCCCCCCAATCCCAGTTTTCCCTATTATTAGTATTTTGCATTAGTGTGGTACCTTTGTTACAATTGATGAAACAATGTAATTATAATTAAATTATTAACTATAGTCCCATAGTTTATATCAGGGTCCACACTTTGTGTTTGTTGTACAGTTCTTTGGTTTTTTTATTTTTGTTTTTATTATTCTGGTAGCATACATACAATTTAAAATTAATCATTTTAACCACTTTCAAGTATACAATTCAGTGCATTAAATACATTCTCAAAGTTGTGCTACTGTCACCACCATCCATTCCCAAAACTTTTCTATCACCCCAGACAAAAACTCTGCACTAATTAAGCATTAACTCTCCATTCCCCTGCTCCTGGTAACCTGTATTCTAATTTCTGACTCTGTGAATCTGCATATTCCAATTGTCTAGACTTAGGATTGCTGGGGCATATGGTTGTTCTATACTTTAAAAAGTATTAGGAGAATTTGAAGTTAACTGTGGGTATGTATATACTTTAAAAAAAAGGAAATGTTTGTGCTACTGATACAAATGTATTAAAAATAAGTCAATATTTTCTAAGCATTTGATTGTCCATTTTGATCCTTGATGATGAGATTGTCAGTTAATTTAAAAATTTTAATGACAGATGTCTGGAAAAGAGAATTACTATTTTTGTACTGTAGAGGGAAACCCATGTCAATAGAATTTGTGAAAAGTAAAGTAAATTACTCACATTTTTTGGTATATATGAAATGTCAGACAGATTTATAGTATTTTTGTGCTGTAGAGGGAAAACAATGTCAATAGAATTTATGAAAAATAAATTATTCAACTTTTTTGGTATATATAAAATGTCAGACACAAAGTAGATATATGACAATTCTGTATAATATTTAGCTATCAAAAATTACCTGTTTTTTTGAATTTAAATATTAACTTTAAAATGTATTGTGATACTTGTATTAGAATTGATATATCATAGAATGTGTTTCTACTTGAAATAGAAGTATAATGTGGGGAATGTTTTAACCTCTCATGTGATTTACATTACTATTTAATATACTGAACTTTCAAGTTCTCCCCTTAGGGAAATAGCAATAATTAAAATATTTTTTAGGTATTTACTTCAATCATTCCTGCTTGAGTTTTTAGTAAATCTCAATATGCAAATATTGAATATTGGTTATATTTTGATTACATTATCATTTGACTATTAGATTTTTGTAGATTAAATAAATAGATGATAACTTCTCTATAGATGTTTCTGGCATAAATGTTTCTTTCCTATCCTAATTTGGTGCTATAGATAGATAATCAACTTGTCCCAGTTTGCCTGGTACTTTACTGATTTTTGCACTGAAAATCCTGCCTCTTAATAAACACTTCAGTCCTGGGCAGATTCAGGTGGTTAGTTACCATAATTGCAGACAAAGATGATTTTTTAAAAATTAGAGATATTATAAATAGAGAATTCTTTCATTTTTAGGGAAGCCAGTAGATGAAGGCCTAAGTAAAAAGACTGAAGTACCTTTCTCATGCTGTTGTACATGCCATTCAAACAATTTTGCAAATGACAACATTGTGAACCAAGAGACTTCACACCATTTCAACAGTCCAAGTACTACATCTTTTGAAAGAAATAGCACTTCATCAACTTGTCAAGGTAATTTACTGTCTGGGTAAAAAAGCCTTAATTATTGCTGATAGAGACCTAAGTTAAATAAATTGGGTTAGCATGATGATTTTGTATCTTCAGCTGATTTCTCTGGAATTATTTTAAAACAATGTCAGAAACCCTCAAATTATTTTATTCTTGATTTGACTTAATTTATTTGGATATTTTGCTAGCTTAAATCATTTTTTGAAAAAGTCAGGACAAAATAAATTATATTTAGAAATTGATGTTGTTTCTAGCCACTATGAATTAGTTAGAATATTATGAAGTATAATCATTTGTATAGTAAGACAAGATCTAATTAGCCTCATTCATTCATTTATTCTTGATAAGTTTGACTTTCTGAGGCCAATATCCTACGTGAAGATCAGGTGGTTTTATTAAATATGATCCTTTAATAGTGGATAATAGATTTATTTAAGAGAAATGTATTAGGAATAACCTAAGATTATATGTGGTTTTTATCTTCTGCCTTTGACTATATGAAAAGGATTAACCATTATTTGCCTAAGCCAGAAACCTAGGAGACATTCTGGACACTTTGTATTTCCTTATTCCTCCATGCAAATCTCCATCTCCATTGATACCTGCCTAGTCCAAACAACCATTATCACTTGTTTAGAACGTAAAATAACTGCTTTCCCTATGTTTATTCATGCCATGCTTTAATCACTAATGGAAAAAAAGGTTATCATAATTTACTTCCGTGTAAACAGTATTCATGTTCTAAAATTGAGGATAGGGTCAGCTTCTTCGAAAGCACATGACTGAATGCAGGAGGTCAAATGGTGTGAACTAGAGTGGGATTCTGTTAGGAATACGTAAGAGAAGTTAGAATAGATGTTGGATAGGTGACCAATAGTGCTATCTATATCGTTTTGAACCTCAACCCTTTTGGCTTTCTTTTAATTCCTTCAAAGGACCATGCTTTGTCCTAAAAGCCCATACATGTGGTAGTCTCTCTTCTGAGCAAAGTGCCATCTTCAGCTTGTTATCCTTCTGTTACTTAAGTTCTCAGCTTAAATGTTACTTCTTTGGAGGAGCCATCCCTGACTATTCAGCCAGATTAGATTTGGTCTCCTTGTTATATGCTATCATCTCAACTATGTACCTCTCCTTCATGGCACTTGCCGCAGTTTGTATTATATGCCTTTTGCATCTTTTATTAATATCTGCTTCCTTTGCAGACTATATACTCTAGACAAGGTCAGGGACCATGTCAGTTTGTTCACTATTGTATCTCTAGAATCTAGCAGAGTGCCTGGCACATAGTAGATGCTAAATAAATATTTATTATATGAATGAATAGATGAATGAATGGAATTGGTTTTGACATAACTATATAAACTTTGGTTTATAGTATTTATTTCACAGCTTGTATTTTTTTGAAAACAGCTTTGTTGAGGCATAACTGACACAGAATAAACTGTAAATATTTAAATGATATAGTTTGATGAATCTTGACATATGTGTATACCATGAAACTCACCAGAATCAAAATAGTGAATGTATCTACCACCTCCAGAAGTTTCCTTGTGCCTCTTTGTTATCCCTCCTTCTTGAACTTCCATGACCCACCTTCCCCAAATAACCACTTATCTGCTTTCTGTCACTGTAGATTAGTTTGCATTTTCTAGAACTCATATAAATGGGATCGTGTGTACTCCTTTTTTTGTCTGGCTTCTTTCACATGCATAATTATTTTGAAATTCATCCTTGTTGCTGTGTGTATTAATAGTTTGTTCTTTATTGCTGAGTCCATTGTGCAGGTATACCACAATTTGTTTATCCAGTGACCTGTTGATGTATATTTGGGTTGTTTCTAATTTGGGGGTATTACAAAGTTATGTATATTTGTGTATAAATTTTTTTTATATGCTTTCATTTTTGTAAATACCTAGGAGTGGAATGGATCATATGGTAGGTATAAGTTTAACTTTTTAAGAGAATTCCAAGCTATTTCTCAAAGTGGTTGAACTATTTCACATTCCCACCAGGAATAAATGAGACCTAGTTTTTCCATTTCTTCACCAACACTTGGTATAGTCTGTCTTTTTCAATTTTGGCTATTCTAATAGACATGTAGTAGTATCTCAGTGTAGATCTCTTCTTTGACCCATTTGTTGTTTAAGAGTGTATGTTGAATTTCCACATATTTGTGAATTTTCCTGTTCTCCCTCTGTTATTAATTTATAGCTTCATTCCATTATGGTTAGGGAAGATAATTTGTCTGATTTCAATCTTTTTAAATTTATTGAAGCTTGTTTTGTGATATATGGTCTTTCCTAGAGAAGGACCTATTTGCACTTGAGATGAATGTGTGTTCTGTTGTTGGATGAAGTACTCTATATATGTTTGTTAGATCTAGTTAGTTTATAGTATTGTTCATGTCCTCTGTTTCCTTATTGATCATCTGTCTAGGTGTTTTATCCATTATTGAAAGTGGTTTATTGAGGTCTTCTACTGGTAATGTAGAACCATCTATCTATTTCTCCTGTCAAATCTCAATGTTTGCTTCCTATGTTTTAGAGCTCTGCTGTGAGGTGCATAAATGTTTATAATTATATCTTCCAAAAGAATTGACCCTTTTATCAATATAAACTGCACTTCTCTGCCACTTGTAACAGTTTTTTTTTCTCCCTCATGCATGTCTTTATTTTATTACTCATCTATCCATACACTGGATAAAGGGAGTGTCAGTCACAAGGTTATCCATACACTGGATAAAGGGAGTGTCAGTCACAAGGTTTTTACAATCACATGGTCACATGATAAAAGCTATATAGTTACACAGTCATTATCAGGGATCAAATCTACTGGACTGCAGTTTAACAAAGTCAGGCATTTCCTTCTGGCTATTCTGATACACTAGAAACTAAAAAGAAGTAACTATATATAATGAATCAGTAGTCATAATCATTTGTCAAATCTTTATTTCTCCTTTACACCTCTTCCTCTCATTTGATCTTTCTTTCAATCATCAGGGACATCTGGGCAGTGACCATTTTAGGTTCTTTTTGCTGGAAAGGGGTGTTGACCTTATGGGGTAGAGGAATGGAACTGTTTGATGTTCTTGGAGAGACTGGTACCTCTGATCTTATCTGGCTTAGGAACAACCTGGAAGCCATAAGTTTCTGAAAAAATAAACATACTAGGTAATACATTTTTAGAGTGTAGAAGGACCCCTGGGTATTGTTTAGGGTTTTCAGGAATACCGTTGGTTGGGACTTGGCATTTGTGTGGCAATTTGCAGTATCTAGTTGAAGCTTGATAAGAGTAACCTCCAGAATGAACTCTTGACTCTATTTGAAATCTCTTAGTCACTGAAACTTTATTTTGTTCTATTTCTTTTCCCCCTTTTGGTTCAGAAGACATTCTCAATCCCATGATGCTCATTTCTTGAAGTCATATCCCACGTTGCCAGGGTGACGTACTCACCACACGTAGGAGAGAATACAATGAGCTTATTTGAAGAGTTGGCTTAGAGTGAGAGGCCACATCTGAGGAACAAAAGGAGTTCTCTGGGGGTGACTCTTAGGCATAATTATAATTATAATGGTTTAGCTTTGCCATTGCAGAAGTTTCATAAGGGCAAGTCTCAAGATTGAGGGCTTGGCTTATTAAATTGGGAGTCCCTAGTGCTTGAGAGAATATTAGGAATTCCCCAGGTGGGGAAGTTTAATAGTTCCACATTTTTCCCCCAGTCCTTCAAGGGAACTTTGCAAATACTTCTTATTTTCTGCCTGAAATACTCAGGAATGTATGAGGGTATTACATTAACCTGTATAGAGTAACAAGATCTCATTCCCTATTCTAGGTCCCACGTAATTAGGTTGTTTAAATATACTGACCAGAGAGGTTAGATACAATAGTGTGCTACAGAAAATTTAAATTTTGGACAAAATAAAATCTCTTCCTTTGGTTTCCACAAATTTGGAGTTTTAAAACAGAGACAATGTCATCCATTACCCTGTATTCTGATTTACCTTAGTCCTAACCAGGTCTGCTTCATTCATATCTCTAATTGAAGTTTGATCTCTTTTTCAGCTTCATTAGCAGTTGCTGTATGGACTAATACTTACTTTCAGAACTGAAGAACTCTAGCTCTGAGTTAAACTTCAGATATCTGAAGTTTCAGGGAACTACTAGGTTATACACAAAGAGCACAGCATCTCAGAATTTAGAAATAATAGTTAAAACAGTTTTTGACATAAAGTCCATTTTGTCTCATACTAATAGAGCTACCTCCGTTCTCTTTTGGTGACTTTTTGCATGGAATGTTTTTTTTTCCATCCATTCACTTTCAGTGTATTTGTGTCTTTGAATTTAAGGTGAGTCAGTTGTAAACAGCATATAGTTGGATCATAATTTTTACCATTCTGCCAATCTCTGCCTTTTAACTGGGAAGCTTAACCTATTCACACTTAAAATAACTAGTGCTCATGCAGCACATATTTGTACCATTTTGCTATTTAGTCTTTGAAAGTCTCATATCTTTTTGTTCCACAAGTCTTCCATTATTGTTTATTTTGTTATTTAGTTGATCTTTTGTAGTGAACCCTTTAGTCTCCTGTTCCAGTTTGCTAATGCTGCCATTATGCAAAATACCAGAAATGGATTGGCTTTTATAAAGGGGGTTTTTTTGGTTACAAAGTTACAGTCTTAAGGCCATAAGGTGTCCAAAGTAAGGCATCAACAACAGGGTACCTTCACTGAAGGATGGCCATTGGCATCTGGAAAACCTCTGTTAGCTCGGAAGACACGTGGCTGGTTTCTGCTTGCTCCCAGGTTGTGTTTCAAAATAGTGTTCTCCAAAATGTTGCTCTTGGGGCATTTTGTCCTCTCTTAGCTTCTCCAGATCAAACTCTGAGCTAGCATAAGTCTGCTTTCAGTGGCCATCTTCAAAATGTCTCTGTAAGCTGCAGCAGCGTCTGGGCCTGTGTGGCTCTTTAAAGTATTCCAGTGATCCAGTTAAGACCCACCCTGAATGGGTGGGGCAACACCTCCATGGAAATAATCCAACGAAAGAAAGGTCTTGCCCACAGTTGATTGAGTGACATCTCCATGGAAACACTGAATCAATAGGTTCCAACCTAATCAACACTAATACATCTGCCCCCACAAGATTGCATCAAAGAATGTGGCATTTGGGGGATTATAATACATCCAAACTGGCGCATATCCTTTCTCATTTCCATCAGTACATATTGTAATCATGTTATCTTTGTGGTACCGTGGGGGCTCAAATTTAACATCCTAAGTCTTTAACGATCTTTTTTGATTTGATACCAACTTAACTTTAATAGCATATACAAACTATGTTCCTATATCCTCCATCCCCCATTTTTATGTAGTTCATATCATAAATTACATATTTATATATTGAGTCCCAAACCATAAGTTTATCATTGCTTTTAATGCATTTGCATTTTCAATACAGTAGGCAGTAAAAAGTTGAGTTATAAAAACTTATATATATTTCTGGCATTTGTATTTACCCACATCATATTCTTTACTGGAGATCTTTATTTTTTTCATGCAACTTGAATCTATTGTCTAGTGTCCTTTACTCTCAACCTGCAGAAGTTCCTTTATCATTTCTTGTAGGGCTGGTAGTAATGATGAACTCCCTCAGCTTTTGTTCATCTCAAAATGTCTTAATCTCTTATTTTATTTCTAATATTTTTTATTATGAAATATATAAACTGAAAAGTGATAACTTTCAAATTATGATACAAGTAGTTATAGAACAAATTTCATAGAATGTTATGGGTTACAGTTCCACCATTTCAGTTATTTCCTTCTAGCTGTTCTAATACCCTAGAGACTAAAAAAAAAAAAGGTTTATTTTTATATAAAGATTCAGTATTTGTAATCTTTTGTTAAATCCTATCTTGTCTGTTGCTACTTCTCCCTCTCATTTGATCACTTTCTCAGTCTTCAGGGATATCTGGGCAGTGACCACCCTAACTTGTTCATATTGAGAAGAGTTGTCGACATTATGGTGAAGGGAGATGCATCTGGTTGATGTTCTTGAAGAGGCTGTTGCCTCTGTGTTTTGGGACTTAGGAACCCTCTGGAGGATTTAAGTTTCTGAGAAATAAACTTAATGAGTGAAACTTTTATAGAATCTCTGATAGGGACCTGGGCATTCTTTAGTATTTTTGGGGCTTCTGTTAATTTGGGTTTGGCCCATACTGTGACCATTTGGAAAATTGAACTTGAATAAAAGTAATCTCCAGGATAGCCTCTCAACTCTATTTGAAATCTCTTAGCCACTGAAACCTTATTTTATTACCTTTCCTTTCCTCCTTTTGTTCAAGAAGGCACTCCCTATCCCTCAATGTCTGGATCAGGCTAATTTCTGGGAGTTGTGTCCCATGTTGCCAAGGAGACACACTCTCCCGGGAGTCATATATAATGTAGCAGGGAGGGCAATGAATTTATTTGCATAGTTGGGCTTAGAGAGAGAGGCCGCATCTGAGCAATAAAAGAAGATCCCTGCAAGTGACTCTTAGGAATAAGTATAGGTAGGCTTAGGCTCCCCTTTACAGTCATAAGTTTGCTATGAGCAAGAGTCAAGATTGAGGGCCTGACTTATTAAATGGTGGGATCTTAATTTCAAATAGCATATATGTGGTCCAAGATAAACAATCAGTGTCTCACATTATCTTTACTTAGTTGTACAATCATCATCACTCTGAATTTTGAACAATTGTCATAACCTAAAGCACCCCAAATCTCTTATCACCCCCTAATTATTTATCTCTGGTATTAGTGTGGTACTAGTAAGATATTCTCTCAAATATAATCCATAATATGCAATGGGTAGTTTTTCCCATGTGGCACTCTGTTGCTAACTCTTTGTGACAGTGTCATACCATAGAACTATATCATGCAAGCACTTATTTATATTTGTAATGCTAATCTGTGGAATACATGCCTTTAAGAAACCCCTTTCAATCATGTATGCCTTCAATACAGTTCTGATACTTATAATCCCATTAACGAACAATCATCATCCCTGTCCATTCCTATACCTTTAAATAAACCCTCAATAACATATCTGAACCTATTAGGTTATCATTCCCCCTTCACTAACTTCTGACTATCTCTAGGTCCCCTATATTCTACATTATTTTCATTTTACATTATTCTACACTGATTTTACGTTGTTCAGGGAGTTCATAGAAGTGGTAACATATAATCTCTCTCCTTTTGTGTCTGACTCATTTCACTCAGCATTGTGTCTTCAAGGTTCATCTATGTTGCCCTATATTTCAGGACCTCATTTCTTCTTACTGCTGCATAGTATTCCATTGTACGTGTATAACACATTTTGTTTATCCACTCATCTGTTGAAGGACACTTGGATTGTTTCCATCTCTTGGCAATTGTGGACAATGCCGCAGTGAACATTGGTGTGCAAATACCTGTTCATGTCACTGCTTTCAGATCTTCTGGTTATATACTGAGAAGTGGAATTGCCAGATTAGGGTAACTCGATGTCTGGTTTTCTGAGGAACTGCCAAACTGTTTTCCACGGTGGCTGTGCCATTATACATTCCTACCAGCAGTAAATAAGAGTTCCAATTTCTCAACATCCTCTCTAGCATTTGTTGTTTCCTTTTTGTTTAATGGCAGCCATTCTTACTGGTGTGAGACGATATCACATTATGGTTTTGATTTGCATTTCCCCAATAGCTACTGAAGATGAACATTTTTTCATATGTTTTTTAGTGATTTGTATTTCTTCTTTGGAAAAATGGCTTTTTATATCTTTTGCCCATTTTATAATTGGGCTGTTTGTGCTATTGTTGAGTTGTAGGATTTCTTTATATATGCTGGATATCAGTCTCTTATCAGATACATAGTGTTCTGGTTTGCTAATGCTGTCATTATGTAAAATACCAGAAATGGATTGGCTTTTATGAAGGAGGGTTGTTTGGTTATAAAGTTATAATCTAATGGCCATGCAAATATCCAAACAAAGGCATCAACAGTAGGGTACCTTCACTGAAGAACACCGATGGCGTCTGGAAAACCTCTGTTAGCTGGGAAGGCACGAGGCTGGCATCGGCTTGCTCCTAGGTTGCGTTTCAAAATGGTGTTCTCCAAAATGTCTCTCTAAGCTGCAGCTACTAGCTCATTCTGTTTGAGTCTTAAATAGGACTCTAATGATTAAATTAAGACCCATGCTGTATGGACAGGGCTACTCCACCATGGAAATAATCTAATCAAAGCTGTTACCCACATTTGAGTGGGTCACATCTCCATGGAAACAACCTAATCCAAAGATTCCAACCTAGTCAACACCAATATGTCTGCCCCACAAGATTGCATTAAAAAACATGGTGTTTTGGGGGACATAATACATCCAAACTGGCACATATAGTTTCCAAATATTTTCTCCCATTGAGTTGGCTGCCTCTTTACCTTTTTGATGAAGTCCTTTGAGGCACAGAAGCATTTGATTTTGCTGAGTTTCTATTTATCTATTTTTTTCTTTTGTTGCTTGTGCTTCAGGTGTAAGGTCTAAGAAGCTACCTCCTATTGCTTGGTCCTGTAGATGTTTTCCTACATTTTCTTCTAGGAGTTTTATGGTACTGCCTCTTACATTGAGGTCTTTGATCCACTTTGAGTTAATTTTTGTGTATGGTGTGAGGTAGGGGTCCTCTTTCACTCTTTTGGATATGGATATCTAGTTCTCCCAACCCCATTTGTTGAAGAGACTATTCTGTCCCAGTTCTGTGGATTTGGGGGCCTTGTCAAAAATCAGTTGACCATAGATTTGGGGGTCTATTTCCAAACTCTCGATTTGATTCCATTATTCAATGTCTTTCTTTGTGCCAATACCATGCTGTTTTGACTACTGTGTTTTTATAGTAGGCTTTAAAGTCAGGAAGTGTAAGTCCTCCCACTTTGTTCTTCTTTTTTAGAACATTTTTGGCTATTAGAGGCCCCTTTCCCTTCCAAAGAAATTTGATAACTAGCTTTTCAGAGTCTTCAAAGTAGGTTGTTAGAATTTTGATTGGAATTGTGCTGAATAGGTAGATCAGTTTGGGTAGAATTGACATCTTAATGATGTTTAGACTTCTATCCATGAACATGGGATATCTTTCCACCTATTTAGGTCCTCTTTGATTTCTTTTAGTAAAGTTTTGTAATTTTTGTGTAGATGCCTTTTAAATCCTTGGTTAAGTTCATTCCTAGATACTTGATTCTTTTAGTTGCTATTGTGAATGGAAATTTTTTCTTAATTGACTCTTCTGCACATTAATCTTATATCCTGCCACTTTGCTGAATTTATTTATTGGCTCAAGTAGCTTTTTTGCCATTTTCTCAGGATTTTCCAAATATAAGATCATGTCATCAGCCATAATGACATTCTGCTTCCTCCTTTCCAATTTGGATGCCCTTCCCTTCCCTTCCCTTCCTCCCTTCCCCCTCCCTTCCCTTCCCTTCCCCACCCCTTCCTTTTCCCTCCCCTCCCCTCCCCTCCCCTTCTTCTGCCTAATTGCTCTGGCAAGAACTTCTAGCACAATGTTAAATAATAGCGACAGAGAGCATCCTTGTGTTGTTCTTGATATTAGGGGGAACGTTTTCAATCTCTCATTGTTGAGTACTCTGCTGGTTGTGGGTTTTTTGTATATCATATTGAGGAAGTTTCCTTTAATTCCTACCTTTTAAAGTGTTTTTATAAAAAAATGCTGAATTTTGTTGAATGGTCTCTCAGGGTCTATCTAGATGATCATTTGATTTTTCCCTTTTGATTTGATATTCTGTTGTATTACATTGATTGATTTTCTTATGTTGAACCACGGTTGCATGCCTGGAATGCACCCCACTTGGTTGTGGTATATAATTCTGCTAATGTGCCTTTGAATTCGATTTGCAAGTATTTTGCTGAGAATTTTTGCATCTATGTTCGTTAGGGAGATTGGCCTGTAGTTTTCCTTTCTTGTAGTAGCTTTATCTGGTTTTGGTATTAGAGTGATGTTAGCTTCATAAAATGAGTTAGGTAGTGTTCTTTTTTCTTCAGTTTTTTGAAAGAGTTTTATAAGGAATAGTGTTAGTTGTTTTTGGAATGTTTAGTAAAATTCCCCTGGGAAGCCATCTGGTCCTGGACTTTCTTTTTAGAGGGATTTTTGATGACTCATTGGCTCTCTTGTGATTGGTTTGTTGAGTTCTTCTATTTCTTAGATTAGTCGATGTTGTTTATGTGTTTCCAGGAAATTGTCCATATCCTCTGAATTGTCTAGTTTATTAGCATACAGTTGTTCATAATATCCTATATGATGTTTTTTAAACTTCTTTGGGATCCATGGAAATGACCCCCTTTCATTTCTGATTTTGTTTGTTTGGGTGTTCTCCCCTTTTGATTTGTCATTCTAGCTAAGGGTTTTTCAATCTTGTTGATCCTTGCAAAGAACAAACTTTTGGTCTTATTTATTCTCTCTCTCTCTCTCTCTCTCTCTCTCTCTCTCTCTCTCTCTCTCTCTCTCCCCCCCTCCCCCCTCCTCTCCCCCCCCACTCCAGATCATTTATTTCTGCTTTTATCTTTATTATTTCTTTTCTTCTACTTGCTTTAGGGTTAGTTTGCTTTTCATTCTCCAGCTTTTTCAGTTGTTCAGCTGCGTCTTTGGTTTTAACTATTCCTTTTTAATGTTTGTATTAGAGCTGTAAATTTCCTTCTCAGCACCAGCATTTCTGTATCCCATAGGTTTTGATATGTTGTATTCTTGTTTTCATTCATCCTTAGATATTTACAGATTTCTCTTACAATTTCTCCTTTGACTCACTGATTGTTTAGGAGTATGTTGTTTAACCTCCATATATTTGTGAAAGCTCCGTTTCTTTGGTGATTATTGATTTCCAGCTGCATTCCACTGTGGTCAGAAAATGTGCTTTGAATAATTTCTATCTTTTTATTTATTTATTTTATTTTTAATTTTTTTTTTAGCCTTCTTATCCATGAACATGGAATGTTTTTCCATCTTTCTAGGTCCCCTTCTATTTCTTTTAGTAAAGTTATGTAATTTTCTCTATATAGGTCTTTTATATCCTTGGTTAAGTTTATTCCTAGGTATTTGATTTTTTTAGTTGCTATTGAGAATGGAATCTTTTTCTTGAGTGTCTCTTCAGTTACATCATTTCTAGTGTATAGGAACCTTATGGTCCTGTGTGAGGTAAATCTTGTATCCCGCTACTTTGCTCAATTTGTTTATTAGCTCATGTAGCTGTGTCGTTGATTTCTCACGGTTTTCCAAGTATAAGATCATATCATCTGCAAATAATGACAGTTTTACTTCTTCCTTTCCAATTTGGATGCCTTTTATTTCTTTGTCTTGCTGGAGTGCTATGGCTAGCACTTCCAGCAGAATTTTGAATGACAGTGGTGACAGGGGGCATCCTTGTGTCATTCCTGATCTTAGAGGGAAGGCTTTCAGTCTCTCACCATTGAGTACTATGCTGGCTGTGGGTTTTTCATATATGCTCCTTATCATATTGAGGAAGTTTCCTTCAATTCCTACCTTTTGAAGTGTTTTTATCAAAAACTGATGTTGGATTTTGTCAAATGCTTTTTCAGCATCTACAGAGATGATCATTTGATTTTTCCCTTTTGAATTTTTAATGTGTTGTAATACATTGATTTTCTTATGTTGAACCATCCTTACATGCCTGGAATGAACTCCACTTGGTCATGGTGTATGATTTTTTTAATGTGTCTTTGGATTCGATTTGGAAGTATTTTGTTGAGAATTTTTGTGTCTGTATTCATTAGGGAGATTGGCCTGTAGTTTTCCTTTCTTGCAGCATCTTTACCTGGTTTTGGTATTAGAGTGATGTTAGCTTCATAAAATGAGTTAGGTAATGTTCCATTTTCTTCAGTTTTTTGAAAGAGTTCAAGTAAGATTGGTGTCAGTTGTTTTTGGAAAGTTTGATAGAATTCCCTTTTGAAGCCATCTGGCCTTGGGCATTTATTTGTGGGAAGCTTTTTGATGACTGATTGGATCTCTTTGCTTCTGATTGGTTTGTTGAGTTCTTCTTTTTCTTCTCTGGACAGTCTAGGTTGTTCATGTGTTTCCAAGAAGTTGTCCATTTCCTCTACATTATCTTGTTTGTTGGCATACAGTTGTACATAGTATCCTCTTTTTTAATTTCTTTGGGATCTGCAGTAATGTCACCTCTCTCATTTATTATTTTATTTGGATCTTCTCTCTTTGATTTTGTCAGTCTAGCTAAGGGCTTGTCATTCTTGTTGATCTTCTCAAAGCACCAACTTTTATTCTGTTTTTTTTTTTTTTTTCCTGTATGTCATTTCTGCTTTAATCCTTGTTATTTCTTTTCTTCTGCTTGGTTTAGGATTAGTTTGCTGTGCATTTTCTAGCTTCTTCAGTTGTTCCATTAGTTCTTTGGTTTTAGCTCTTTCTTCCTTTTTAATGTTTGCATTTAGAGCTATAAATTTCCCCTTCTGCCTTAGCTGCATTCCGTAAGTTTTGATATGTTGTGCTCTTGTTTTCATTTGTCTCTAGATATTTAGCAATTTCTCTGGCTATTTCTTTATTAACCCACTGATTGTTTGAAAGTGTGGTGTTTAATCTCCAGATATTTGTGAATGTTCTAAATCTTTGATGGTTATTGACTTCTAGTTGTATTCCATTGTGATCAGAGAATGTGCTTTGAATAATTTCAATATTTTTAAATTTATTGAGGTTTGTTTTGTGGACCAGCATATGATCTATTCTGAAGAAAGTTCCATGGGTACTAGAGAAAAATGTGTATCCTGGTGATTTGGGATGTAATTCTCTATATATGTGTCTGTTAAGTCAAAATCATTTATCACATTGTTTGTTTTTCAATTTCCTTATTGTTCCTCTAGTTTATCTATTTGAGAGAGTGATGTATTGAAGTCTCCCACAGTTATTGTGGGAACATCTATTGTTCCCTTCAGTTTTGCCAATGTTTGTCTCATGTACTTTGGGGCACCTTGATCGGGTGCATAGACATTTATGACGGTTATTCTTGTTGAATTGTCCCTTTTATTAGTATATAGTGTCCTTTGTCTCTTTTGACATCCTTACATTTAAAGTCCGTTTTATCTGAGATTAATATTGCTACTCCTACTTTCTTTTGACTGTATCTTTCATGGACTATTTTGTTTCCATCCTTTCACTTTCAATTTCTTTGTGTTTCTGGGTCTAAGATTAGACTCTTGTAAGCAACACATTGATAGTTCATATTTTTTAATCTGTTCTCCCAATCTATATGTTTTAGTTGGGAAGTTTAATCCATTCACATTCAGTGTTACTACTGTGAAGGCATTTCTTGAATCAGCTATCATATCCTTTGGTTTTTATTTGTCAGATATATTTTTACTTCTCTCTCTCTTTATTTTCTTTAATGTATCCTTACAAAAATTCTGTAGTTCTATTTGCCTTCTCCAGACCTCTCTCTCTTTTCTTGTTTTCTCAGCTAGTAGGGCTCCCATTAGTATTTCTTGTAGGGTAAGTCTCTTGTTGGCAGATTCTCTCAACATTTTTTTTGTCTTTGAAGATTTTAAGTTCTCCCTCAAATTTAAAGGAGAGTTTCGCTGGTTAAAGAATTCTTCGTTGGCAGTTTTTCTCTTTCAGAATTTTAGATATGTCATACCACTGTCTTTTTGTCTCCATGGTGGCTGCTGAGTAATCACTACTTAGTCTTAGGTGTTTTCCCTTGTAGGTGGTGAATTACTTCTCTCTTGCTGCTTTCAGAACTTGCTCCTTTTCTTCAGTGTGTGGCAATCTGATCAGAATATGTCTTGGAGGAGGTTTATTTGAATTTATTCTGTTTGGAGTTCATTGGGCATCTATGATTTGTGTATTTATGTCATTTAGAAGGGTTGGGAAGTTCCCCTCAGCAATGCCTTTGAATATTCTTCCTAGTCCTTTACTCGTTTCTTCCCCTTCTGGAACACCAATGATTTTTATGTTTGTGTACTTCGTGTTGCCCGTAATATCTCTGAGATCCATTTCGACTTTTTCGATTTTTTTTCACCATTTATTCTTTTGACCTTTCACTTTCAAACCTAGTCTTCCAGTTTGCTTATTCATTCCTCACCTTTCTCTAATCTAGTATTATATGTAACAAGAATCTTTTTAATTTGATCAACATTTTCTTCTATTTCCATAAGGTCCTCTATTTTTTTATTTACTCTTACAAATTCTTCTTTATGCTTTTCTAGGGTCTTCTTGATTTTCTTTATATCCTAAACCATGGTAGTTGGTGTTTGTGATTACTTCTTTGATTAATTTCTCCAAGTTCTGTATCTTTTTTTTAATTTGGACATTTGGATTATCCATATCTTCTGGTTTCTTCATATGCTTTATAATTTTTTGTTGTTTTTGGCCTCTTGGCATTTGCTTATCTTGATAGAGTTCTTTCAGTATATGCAGAGTTATTTAAACAGTTATCTATAATTTGACAGAGCTACAGCTTGATGCAGCACACTTTTCCTGACCTACCAGGAGATGGTGCTCCCGAGCCACCTCTTATCCTCAATCCAGTTCTCCCCAACTTCGTTTATACACAAGTGGGGGTCCAAACCATGTGGATGTCTAATCAGTGCACAATTTTCCGTGTGCAGTGGGGACCGCCAGCCCTGTGGATAGGGTTTGTGCCCTGTGGGGTTTCAGTTGTGATACCCTAGTGTTGTGGTAGGTGTCCACCCCTTCAGTTCAGACTCCCCTCAGTCCCTCTCTGCCGTGGGCCCAGGAGTCCCTGGGCTTGTTGTAGGGTTCCTGTCACTTCTGTGTGGCTCCTGTGCCCCTCGACTGTGCACCCTGGGTGCTTCTGCGGAGGAGGAGTTGTGTTCTCACAAGCCGGCTGAATCCCGAGTTCCCTTGAGGAAGCTCTCAGCTGCAGTGCTGCGAAGGAATGTCTCCCAGCCTGCTTCAAATTTCAGTCTTTTTAAATTTGTTGAGACTTGTTTTATGTCCCAGCATATGATATATCCTGGAAAACATTCCATGTGTGCTAGAGAAGAATGTGTAATCTGGTAATTTGGGATGCAACGATCTATATATGTCTGTTAAGTCTAATTCATTTATCACATTGTTTTGGTTCTGAATTTCCTTATTGGTCCTCTGTCTAGTTCTATCTATCAAAGAGAGCACTGTATTGAAGTCTACCACTATTATTGTAGAAACGTCTATCACTCCCTTCAGTTTTGTCAGTCTTTGTCTCCTGTTTTGGAGCTCCTTGATTGGGTGCATAAACATTTATGATTGTTATTTCTTCTTGGTGGATTGTCCCTTTTATTAATATATAATGTTCTTCTTTGTCTCTTATGATGTCTTTGCATTTAGAGTCTAGTTTGTCTGTTATTAGTATAGCTACTCCTGCTTTCTTTTGGCTACAGCTTGTGTGGAATATTTTTTTCCATCCTTTTTCTTTCAATCTCTTTGTGTCGCTGGATCTAAGATGATTCTCTTTTGAGTTGCATATCAATAGATCATACTTTTTAATCCGTTTTGCCAGTCTGTATTTTTGTGCAAGTTTGAATGTATTATGTCCCCCAAAACGCCATTATCTTTGATGTAATCTTGTGTGGGCAGACCTATCAGTGTTAATTAGATAGTAATTCTTCTAATGTTTCCATGGAGATGTGCCCCACCCAACTGTGGGTGATGACTCTGATTGGATAATTTCCATGGAGATGTTGGCCCACCCATTCAGGGTGGGTCTGAATTAAATTACTGGAGCACTACATAAGATCAGACAGAAGGAGTAAGCTTGTTACAGCCAAGAGGGACACTTTGAGGAATGCACTGGAACTGAGAGAGGACCTTCAGCTTACAGAGACATTTTGGAGATAGCTTTTGAAAGCAGACTTTTGCTCCAGGAGAAGCTAAGAGAGGACAAATGCCCCAAGAGCCACTAAGAGTGACATTTTTGAGGAACTGAAGCCTACAGAGGAAGGTCCTGGGAAAAGGCATTTGAAACCAGAACTTGGAGCAGACACTGGCCACGGTGCCTTCCCAGCTAACAGAGGTTTTCTGGGCACCACTGGCCATCCTCCAGTGAAGGTACCCAATTGTTGATGCATTACCTTGGACACTTTATGGCCTTAAGACAGTAACTGTGTAACCAAATAAACCCCCTTTTATAAAAGCCAATCCATTTCTGGTGTTTTGTATTCCAGCAGCATTAGCAAACTAGAACAATCTTTTAGTAGGGGAGTTTAATCTGTTCACATTAAAAATTATTGTAAAGGCAGTACTTGAGTCAACCATCTTATCCTTTGTTTTTTATTTGTCAGATCTGTTTTTTCTCCCTCTCTTTCTATCATTTAAATTACATTTACTAATACTCTTCAGTTCTGTGTCCTTCTGTGACCTCTCTCTCCTGTCTTTTTTCTTCAGCCAACAGAACTGCCTTAAGCATTTCTTGCAGGGCATGTCTCTTGTTAGCAGATTCTCTCAGCATTTGTTTGTCTGTGAAAATTTTAAACTCTTCTTTTTTTTGAAGGACAGCTTTGCTGGATAAAGAATTCTTGGCTGGAAATTTTTCTCTTTCATAATCTTTAATATGTCATACCACTGCCTTCTTGCCTCCATGGTGCCCTTTAAGTAGTCAGTAGTTTGTCTTATGTGGTTTCCCTTGCATGTGGTGAATTGCTTTTCTCTTGCTGCTTTCAGTACTTTTTTCTTGTCTTCAGCATTTGATAATCTGATAAGTATGTGTTTTGGAGTGGGTTTATTTGGATTTATTCTATTTGGAGTTCATTGAGCTCCTTTTATTTGTGTATTTATGTCTTTTATAAGGGTTGGGAAGTTTTCCTTAATTATCTCCTCAAATACTCTTCCTAGCCCTTTTTTCTTCTTCTTTTGGGATACGAATGATTCTTTTATTTGTGTGCTTCATGTTATCCATCATTTCCCTGAGATCCAATTCAAATTTTTCCGTCTTTTTCATCATTTATTATTTTGTCTGTTTGCATTCAATTGCAAACATATAGAGGTAAAAGACAAAAGACAAAACAAATTAAAAACATGTAGAGGCAAAAAAACAAAACAAAATGAAACAAACAGCAGGTTGATGTTCCTGGTGGTGATACAACTGTACACACAAAAAGGGCAACCTCAAAAACTTCCATAAAGGCAGGGCAAGTATCAGAAAAATAAGAGCTAAAAAATTCTGATCAAATTGAAGCTATGGTAAACGTCTAGAATAAGTTTATCTGAATGTCAAAGAACAGTTAGCAAGCAAAGCCAACCAACAAGAAAACCTTAGGCAAAAGAGAGAAAACGACCTCCTTAATAAAGTAATCAAGAAAATCGATACCTAGACACCAGCGAAATATCATGCGTCATACTAAGAAACACGAAGATATGGCTCAGTCCAAGGGAAAAGCTAACAGTTCAAATGAGATACAGGAGTTGAAACAACTAATTAAAGATGTTGAACCAAATCTAAATCATTTCAATGAGTTGAAGGAAAATATGGCAATAGAGATGAAGGATATGAAGAAGACATTGAGCGACCTATAAAGAATATCTTAAAAGCTTGAAAAAACAAATGACAGAATTTATGGGAATGAAAGGCACAATAGAAGAGATGAAAAACACAATGGAGACATGCTGCAGCAGCAGATTTGAAGAGGGAGAATAAGGGATTAGTGAACTAGAGGAGATAACTTCTGAAATCCTACACAAAAAAGAACAGGTAGGCAAGAGAATGGAAAAATATGAGCAGGGTCTCAAGGTATTTAATGACAGCATGCAGTGCATGAGGATACATGTTATGGGTGTCCCAGAAAGAGAAAAGAAGGAAAAGGGGAGAAAGAATAATTAGGGAAAATTTCCCAACTCTTATGAAAATTACTGGTCCAAGAAGTGCGGCATATTCCAAACAGAATAGGTCCAAAATAGACCTACTCTAAGATACTTAACAATCAGATTGTCAAATGCTAAAGATAAAATTCTGAAAGCCCCAAGACAAAATTGATTTATATATACAAGGAAGTTCAAGAAGATTAAGCTTGAATTTCTCGGCAGAAACCATGGAGGCGAAAAGGCAGTGTATGATATATTTAAGATACTGAAAGAGAAAAGCTGCCAACCAAGAATTCTATATCTGGCAAAACTGTCCTTTAAAAATGAGGGAGAGTTTAAAATATTTACAGATAAATAGACACTGAGAGAGTTCATGAGCAAGAGACCTTCTTTACAAGAAATACTAAAGGGAGTGCTACAGGCAGATAGGAAAAGACGGTAGAGAGAGGTTTGGAGAAGCAAGTAGAAATGAAAATTTACAGTAAGGTTAACCAAAAGGGTAAAAAATTGAGAGAAAAAATAAGATATGAAATATAAAATCCATAGGACAAAATGGTGGAAGAAAGTACTCCCTTTACAGTAATCACATTAAATATTAATGAATTAAACTTCCCAACCAAAAGATATAGATTTTTATGGGCTGCAATTCCATAATTTATTGTTTCCTTCTAGCTGTTGTAATATCCTAGAGACTAAAAAAAAATTTTATATAAAGATTTGGTGTTCATAATCCTTTGTTAAATCCTATCTTATCTTTTGGTGCTTGTCCCTCTTAATTGGTCACTGTCTCAGTCTTTAGGGATATCTGGGCAGTGATTGCCCTAACTTATTCATATTGAAAAGAGGTGTTGATATTATGGGGAAGGGGGATGTTTTAGTTTGCTAATGCTGCAGAATGCAAAACACCAGAGATGGATAGGCTTTTATAAAATGGGGGTTTATTTCACTACACAGTTACAGTCTTAAGGCCACAAAGCATCCAAGGTAACACCTCAGCAATCAGGTACCTTCACTGGAAGATGGCCAATGGCGTCCGGAAAACCTCTGTTAGCTGGGAAGGCAGCTGGTGTCTGCTCCAAAGCTCCGGCCTCAAAATGGCTTTCTCCCAGGACGTTCCTCTCTAGCAAGCTTGCTCCTCTTCAAAACATCGCTCCAAGCAACACTCAGTTTTCTCCCCCCGAGTTAGCTCATTTATATAGCTCCACTGATCAAGGCCCACCCTGAATGGGTGGGGCCACGCCTCCATGGGAACATCTCATCAGAATCATCTCCCACAGCTGGGTGGGGCACATTCCAAGCAAATCCAGCCAGCACCAAAAACGTCTGTCCCACAAAACTACAAAGACAATGGCATTTGGGGGACACAATACATTCAAACTGGCATAGGGGATGCATCTGGTTGGTGTTCTTGAGGATGTTGCCTCCGTTTTTTGGGACTTTTCTGGTGTAGGAACACTTAGAAGAATTTACATTCCTGAAAAATAAACTTAGTAGGTGAAACTTTTATGGAGTCTCAGATAGGGACCTGGGTATTTTTTAGGATTTTTGGGACTGTTGTTGATATGGGCTTGGCATACTGTGGCCATATGGAATATCTAGCTGAAGCATGCCTAAGGGTAACCTCCAGAATAGCCTCTTGACTCTATTTGAAATCTCTAAGTCACTGAAACTTTATTTTGTTACATTTCTTTTCCTCCTTTTGATCAAGAAGGCATTCGCAATTCCTTGATGCCAGAGCCAGGCTCATTCCTGGGAGTTGTGTCCCACGTCACTAGGGAGACTCACTTCCCTGGGAGTCATGTTCTATGTAGGAGGTAGTGTAGAGGAATGGAATGTTCAGAGGTACAGACTTAGTTGGTAATTAGACTGTTATTTGATGTTACCAGACTGAAATGCTAGTAAAAAATAAAGCAGGCCTCTCTGGAGAATATCAACCACTTGGCCTTTCATGTTCCTAATAACAAATAACAAACAAACAAACAAATAAATAAATAATAGGGGGTAATGATACCCCTTTTTAGCATGAAGAACCTAAAATTGTCATTGCCCTGATATTGCTGAAGATTGAGAGAATGATCAAATGAGTGGGAGGAGGTGTAACTGAGAAATTAGGTTTTAACAAATTATTATGACTATTGACTCATTATATAGATATTTCTTTTTAGTTTTTAGTGTATCAGAATAGACAGAAGGAAATACTTGACATTGTTAATCTCTGTCCAGTAGACTTGATCTTTGATAATCATTGTAAAACTATATATTTTATTATGTGACCATGTGGTTGTACTGACATTCCCTTTATGCAGTGTATGGGTAGATGAGTAATAAAATACAGACAGACATGTATGGGGAACAAAAAAAAAGAGGAAGGAGTTTAATTCCATTACATTTTTTGCCTAAAGAACATTGAGAAGCAGAGTAAGAAAGAAGTAATGCAACATTGTAATGAAAGATTTTTATAGAAAGGAAATACATTTTCTTGAGAGAATCTTTCAATTATATTACTTAAACCATGATATTGATGTTGTATAATGGTATATGGAAGCATAATTCTATTGAAAAATCAATATTATATCTTTCTTATCAAAAACATATTTCTCAAAATGTTTATCGTATTTTTGTTAAAATAAACTGAATGGTAAAGAAGTGCTTTTAAACATGTTTAGGTTCATGTTTTAAACTATCTTATAAAATTTGAGCAATAAGTCTTATATCTTGGTTTTAATTTTATTCTATAAAAATTGCCTAAATGTAAGTTATTTATGCTAATTTTTAATGACTTTTTATGTAAGACTCTCCTGAAAAAACAACGCTGGCTGCAAAGTTATCTGCCAAGAAACAGGCATCCTTATATAGAGATGAAAGTGATGATTTTCAAGTAGACAAGAAAAGAATTCGACCATTAGAAACTACAAAGCAGGTAACATTTTATTGGCCATGAAATAATTCAGTTAGTGATAGCTGAAAAAGGTAGTCAAGTAACAGTCAAATTTTCAGTGGCAGCTGTGAAGATTAGTTGGGTAATGTCAAAGCCATAAATTAAATGGTAATTTATTGTAACTTCATTTTGTACAGATACTTGTTACAAAGGAGTATTTTACTATAGGTGATTATTTACATTAACCACTCATTAGAGTGAAATGGCATAGTGCTTGTTTATACATGAGGAATTTGACAGTAAATGGTTACTTATGGCAGAAAATGAAAGACCCTTACATATATTTTTCTTTTTGCCAAGATACCTTTTATATGAGTCTTCATGTCATGGGTATTTTTGATATTGATAGTTTTAGCATATTGACAGGGTTTACTCTTATTTATTGAGTTTAATATCGGTACATGGTAAAAATATGTATATTTATTAAAAGACCTGAATGACCAGATATTTTAAATGAATTACTCTTTCCATAGATAGACACAATGTTTTCTCTTAGTGTGCAGGGAGGTGAGGTAGGAGGAGGCTGAACAATTAATAAAATTAGTCACAAATAAAAAAGATGATTATTAATTAGCATGTCGCATGTAGTTAACTAATTGGATACTTTAATTTATATACTCAAAAGATGTTTGCATTCTTATGTAGTTTTAAGTATTCCATTCACAGTCTTTATATTAATTTCCATATTTAAACCTGGTGTTTAGAAATAGAATGAACTAGTTTCTTTACTTTTTTAAAAGCACCACTTCCAAAGAAGCATGAATCTATAAAGATTTTTCTCCCCTAAGTGTGTACATAGAGTTGAATGTTGTGAGGTATACAGCTCAACATAAAATATTTTTTCCCTGAGTTCATTGGCATTCATTTTTTTTTGTTAAGAATAGGATTATCAGTACAAATGCTTTTTTTTTTTTTCTTGTAACTCAAGTAAATAGGTTTTGACAAGTAGGAACAAGCAAGTTTGGAAAGAAAGCTTAATGATAATTATTAAAGAAATTTAAGTAAAAGACAACTTAGGTTATCAGATATCTAGTAAGTAATAATAATAGCAGTAACAATGTGGTTTATACTGTCATGTAGGAAATCATGAATATTTACATTTTAAAAGTTTGTTTTTTTCATTGTAGAAAGGCTTTAAATTTCCATTTCCTTTTATTTTTCAATTATATATGTAATAGACTTTGCTATAGTAATATACTTGATGTCCATATAAATTGTGGGACAATTTTATAGGAAGATAATTCTCACCACCCACATGGGCTCATTGTCTGATGCACACAGAAGCCAGTACTGTGACACCAGGATTTCGAGAAAAGAGGGAGTTTATTGCAAGGCTACCCCAGCAGGAGACAGGAGCTTTAGGGGAGCTCAGATCTGTCTCCCTGAACTACGGAGATTTGGAGATTTTATGTGGTTAGGGGGGGGTTGTGCTAGGGGTGGGACATATGATGGGGTGAGATGACATGGGTCAAAGGTCTAAGTGGAGCATGCGCTTTTATGAATCATGGTAGTTCATGCATCGCATGTTAAAAAATGTCTTAGCATTATGGGGTGTGATTTTACTATAATAGTTAGGTAAAGGTAACTAGGTCAAACTTTAATCACATGCCACTGTGGCTAAAACTGATCAGAACATGCTTTAGCAGGTGCTGCAAAACAAGAGCTTATCTTGTGGTGAAGCAAACTTCTTATGAATAAACATGAGGAGGGAGGAGATTGAAGAAAGGGAAGTGAAAACTTTTACAAGCCAGTAAGAGAAAGGCTCCTTTGAAAAGTGGGTTAGCAGGTGCTGGTTTCATAATTTTGTTGTCACTAAAGCTATTTTGTTTAGAATGCAAGAGGTATTGCTATATTCTGTTTCATTTAGGTGTTTTAATGAGGTGCCTTTTTGTGTTTTTAAAAATTACTTATTGCCAGTTAGAAATAAACACTTTTTTTTTTAAATGCAGAAAGCATGTATCGAGTTATTTTGACCTTTGAGAACAACTGGCCTGCTCAGACTTTTTCAGTTTATATTAAACTTCATTTTGGTTCTGTGTTTACAGATTAGAAAACGTCATTGTTTTGAAAAGGAAGTACAGCATTTGGATGCAGAAGTTACTTCAGGAAAAACCATAAAACTCAACTCTCCATTAGGAAAGAAAAACTCCTTTTCTTCACATACTGTATGTATTCATGCCATTTTTCAGTTTTTTAAAGAAAATGTAGAATTTACTAAATTCATTTTTGAGACAAGGTGGATAGTATAATATAAAGAAAACTAGAAAACAACATGGAAGTCCTAAGTACTGTCACAGCTCTGCTATTAATGTGTGAGATAGCAAAATACCCTATCCTCAATTTCCTCATTTATAAAATGGGAGAGATCTGGAAGTTCTTTTCCTGTTCTACATTCATGTTTGTGAACTTAACTTGCCTAAAGTTCTTTCAGTGTGCTTTTGGACAGCAGTTACCAAGAAGCATTTCAGGGAGTTTTGGAGGTTCCTGAGATTTTTTTCAGGGGATCCATGATGTCAAAACTATTTTCATAGGGATATTAAGACCTTGTTTGCCTTTTTTACTGCCTTGATGCTTGCTCTGATGGGTGCAAAAGCAATGATGAATAAAACTGCTGTTGCCTTAATTACTATTGCCTTGACTACTATTAGTAGTCATTATTTTCTTTACCATCATTAATTCACAGTTAAAAAAAAAGCCAGTTCCACTTAATGCTCTTGGTGAAGTGGTAAAAATTACTGATTTTACTGAATCTCAACCATTGAGATTTTTAACATTCTGTGTGAAAAAAGAGAAGTACCCAGAAAACACTTTTGCATATAGAAGTGGGGTAGTTGTCTCAAGAAAAGTAATTATTGGATAGAAAAAGTAATTATTGGATAGTTTGAATTGTCAGCTGCACTAGCCACTTTTTTTTCATGGAACATGACTTGCACTTGAAAGAATGATTGACAGGCTAATTTTGGTAATTCCTGAAAATGAACAAAGTAAAATTTGAGCTTTCAGGAGAAAGAATTTTGAAAAACTTGTATATACCACTGTGAGGTTGACAGCTTGCTAATACTTCTAGACTTTTCTGATGAGATTGGTGGTAATATTCCAGAATGTGGCTTTTTGGTATTTATTATGTAATGAAATGTGTCAACATTTGTAAGATCTGTAAACTCAGAGAACCAAACATTTTCTAAATGAACGGTGTATGATGTTATAAACTCCTGCCTGGAGTTCTAAATGCAAGATACACCATTGTATGCCTCCGCCTTCTCCAATCCCCAGGCTCCTGGACAACTGCAGATTTGTTTTCAGGCAGTACAAATTAGTTTCCATTTCCAGAATTTTGTATAAATGGAATCATGCCAGGTAATTTTTTTATTGGATTCCAGACATTGTGAATTTTACTTTTTTGGGTGCTGGATGATATTAATATATTTCTATAAATACTCTTGAGTTTTGTTTTGGGATTCAGTTAAGTTACTTAGAATCAGTTTGATTCTTTTGGGTCTAGTTTTTAAAAGTTTCTTAGGCAGGACCTTAGCAGTGTTTGGTTCTGAGCTACCACAACTAAGGCAAAACCATTTTGAGTCCTCCAAAATGAATTAAGAGGTTTTCTAGTCTGGCTGGTAAGAACAGGCACCATTCCAGGCCTTGTGTTAGCACTTAATCATTTTTGGTGGTTCTTTCCTCTGTCTTGGATAGTTTCCTTACCGGTACACTCTAATCAGTACTCCGCTAGATGCTTGAGGGACCCTCTGTAGATCTCTGGAGTTCGTTCTTTGTGTAGCTGCTTCCACTGTGGAATTTTCCTCATGGACTCTGTTTATCTTGATCTCCCTGGACGCCCAACATTGTTTTTTCAACTTGAGGATGCAGTGGGCTCCACACGGGTTCTCCTTCTCTGTGCCACAGTCTGGGGACTCGCTGAAGATGAAAAGATGGGGGTAACCAGAGGGTCTACCTCTGTTTCCCATCTCTTAGGGGTCACTTTTCCTTATCTGATGTCCAATGCTTTAAAAACTATAGTTTCATATATTTTGTCTATATTTTTAGCTTTCTATGCAGGAAATGAAAAAACTCATTAACCCTGGGGGCAAATGCCAAATGTTCTTAGATGGCTAATAAAGCTACTGTTTACCTGAATAGTCTTTAGACCTTTATAAGCTTTTTGCATTCTTTTACCGTTTCTTCCCTTCCCCTGTCTGCTACTTCAGTTTCCTTTGTTAAATAGGGATAATAGTACTACCTGTCTCACAGGGCTGTTAGGAGAATTAAACAGGTTGATACTTGTAAAGTACTTAGAATATATCTGGCTTACTTTACAGCTTATTAAGTGGTAAGTGGTAGAAGTAGCAGTAGTAGTATTTGTAGTAGTAGAAAATAGTTATACATTCATAGTTCTTATCTTTAAAAGCTGCTGATAAAAGGTATTATATAATGTTGATTAATAAAAATATTGATTTTTGAGGAGTAATGTTTAAAATTAAAATTACATTAAAAGTTAATGTTTATGCCTGAAGCCTGCCTGTTTAAAGTCCAGACCTCTTGATCAGAAGCAAAGCTACCATGTCTTTGGCTGAGTAATTTAATGTTAAGCCAACTATTTTGATTTCTCCTCTTGGTTATATAGTATGTTGATCATATGTGATCGTATTCTTATTGGTAAAGTATAACTATATACATATCTATGCATTTATATATAGAAACCAGAAATTAATGTTTTTTTTCTTGGCTATAGATGGTATAACTGTATTTATTTAGAAATGTAATAATTGTTTCTAGTTGGGTGATTTGTTACTCAACTTTAAATGTATGGGTTTCTGACAGTTGTAAGTTTCAAGATTTATTGAACTAGCTAAATCTTTCAATTAAATCTAGTAACTCAAATAGCATTTCACTAGTGTGACAGACTTTTTGTTTGTAAAAAGATACAAATGATATATGCCATGCTAATTTAACATGCATAAAGTAAATTTATCACTCATCAAAGCACTTTTGCAATGACAGAAAGACCATGTGGTTGAGCTTTAATATTTGTTCTTTTTGGGGTAATTTATAGTGAACAGCATGAATATTTATAGTAACTTTACATACTTTTTGAATAGTTAGGAAACCTCCCCCTACCTTCCATAGGTAAAATGATAAACATTTTCAATTTGATTTTTTCCTATTAATTGAAAAACAGAATAGGTAATTACAATAGAAATATAATTAGTACAAAATGTTTAATTGTAATGAATGTGAATGTTTCCCCCCTTTATATTTTAGTAAATTGTTAGTAAATTTAGTGAATTTTGGTAAATTGTTAAGAAAACTGGTAGTTTTGTGAATTTGGCTATCATCTTAATATTAATAGCCTTTGGTGACATTTTTAGCCAATCTCATGGCTATTTAACATTAAACAATACATGCAGTTTGTTAGAGAACCAGGACTAATCATCTCCATGAATGAAATATAGAAAAGAATAATAGGGATATGAATAGAGGTAATTTATTTAAAGAAAGGGGTCTTTGGATATGGTAAAGGAACATAAATATTTGGTTCCTGGTGTAGCATTGCTTAGTTTTTATAAGGAGGCTTATTATAAATAACAAAAGTATTTTCTGTAAATTATAGAATAGGTAGTTTTGTAAAGTGGTAGAAGAAAACTACATAGTTCTATGCATAGTAATTTCATAAGATTTGATATTTACTGTCCAACAGCTTCTGAATTAATTTATCACCAAAACCTTTAGGTGAAGTAATTGGAAAAATAGAATTCATCTTTCAGAACCTTTCTTATGTTGACAGATCATATGCCCCCCATTGTATGTATCATATTGTAATTTAGATTGTGTAAATATATCTTGAATAAGGTAAATGAGGAACTTGAAAAGCATTCCTTCTTAGGACCTGTTCCTTCATATGGGAAGCATGAGAGGGTAGGAATAGATTTAATAGTAACTTATATCCCATTTAGCTCTAACACCTCTAAATTCTAAGGTTGTTACCTTTTTGGTTCTTAATAGATATTAGGGAAGATAATAAGATTGGTTATTTGGATTAATAATTAGTGGTTTAGTTCTCTTGCCCTTACAGAGGTATGAGGTATAGTTTTCATACTTTTAAAACCTGCATTTCTGTTATTTTTGACAAAATTTTCTCCCTACATTAGATAATAAATTGATTTCTGTTTTCTCATGAATTTGTCATTAAACTTTTTGGGATTTTCTTTCAAACTTTCCTAGTTTTCAGTAAAAGACTTTAGTTTCTGACCTATGGATTGGAGAATTGGGTAGGTGTCTCCTTACCTTCCTGTCATCTCCACTCTTCTCACTGTCTCTTCAAGTGAGGAAATGATGCCAATTCCTTCTCTCCTATGAATTACCTATCAGTGTCCAGCTTGTTCACTTTCTTTACATTTTAGATTCATTTCTTATCCTGACAACTCACATGTAAAAGGCCTATTGATTTATCAGTTTCTACATGATTAATATAGTTAAGAATATGATTCTACTTTTTAGCATGTTACCATTGTGGTATTTGCTCTACCTTTCAAAATCATTTTCTCTGGAATTGCAGCAAGATGTTCTCACAGATGCATTATTACATTCTTGATTTTTATTTATCCATTAAACAATACTAACATTCTGTATGTACTTTAATAAAGGTACTTATATTCTCCTATTTAGTGCAGTAATTGCATTTTTTATTATTTTATTACTTTTGCCTGGTGTGTAGAAGATACTTGGGGCCAGCAGAGTGCGCTGTTGATGTTCAGATAAAGTCTGTTGCTGCCTTTTCTTCCTCCCACACGCCTGCCTGCGTTTTTGTTGTTGTTTGTTTTAATACTTAAAATGCTCTCTGGTAGTTCATGAGGAAATGACTAGATGATTTTCTCAGAAAAGTATTTTACAAGTCATTTTCTAATATTTTAAATTTACTTTTATTTGGTGTAACTATTTAATATAACTGTTTATATGGTGATATGGTGCTTGCTGTGTACCAGATCTCTTCTAAGCACTTAAATATGAACTCATTTGGCAAATACTACTTCACAGAGTTCATACTTATTGTACAGTTCTTTTAACTTTTTTGTAGGTTTAATGATTAACAATCCTATGGGTATTAATATTTTCCCAAATTATGGATGAGTAAAGTGAGGCACAAAGAATGAAAGTGACTTGTTCAGTGTCATAAAGCTAATGAGTAGAGGCTGGATTAAAACTCAGACTGTGTGGCTCCTAGAGTCTGCCCTTTTAATAACCTCACTGTTCTGCCTCTGATTCTAATCTTCCAGATAATGTCTGAATGAAAAATATTTCATTTTTATACTGTCAGGGATCATATATATACACTACCATGTAGATAATTCATTCAAGATTAGTTCCTCTTTTAGTCTTTCTCTCAAAACCCTGTTCTTTTTCTTCACAGTGCTTACCCAAGTTCATACTTATATGTTTATTTGTAGGGTTGTTTTATTTTGTGTTGCTTTGTTTGCTTTCCTTTCTAAATGCCCCTTGTTCATTTTTTTATAACCAGCATCTGGCAAGGGCCTGTGCCTAGTAGGTACTCACATATTTGTTGAATAAATGAATGAAAAAATGGCCAAAGTTAAAGAAATGGGTGATTCTCCACTGCTTCTTCTTGCTTACAACTTTCATTCTGACCATATACTTAATGGGATATGATAATATTAATATAGGTGACTTAAAGCAGATTTTAAAATATATTTTTTCTTTTGCAGAGCAGATTAATTCAATTCATTCATGGTTGTAGTTTCTTATATACTAGCACCAAAAATTAAAGGCCAAAAACTGACTTCAGGGACCAAGATGTAAATGGATCTTTAATATAAAATAAAAAAGACAAAAGATTAGAAACATATTTTGATTTCTCTAGTTACTGTAGGAATAAGATGGAATAAGATGGTAAATAATATTACCAACTAGTTGAAGTATAATTTATTCAAGGCAGCAAACTTTTTGAAACCTATTATATGCCACTTTCATAATAATAGCCTAAATTTCTTAAAGAGTTGATAGTAACAATGATATGATGATAGTTTTTTTGGAATATATACTTATGACAGGCATTTTTAATTTTCTTTCATTTGAACCTTACGTGAACACTGTGGATAAAAATAGACCAGATAGTAGTTTCATTTTACAGGTAAGAAAATTGAAGCCCAAAGATACTCGATGATTTGACCATGGTCATATTGCAGGTAAATGGTTGAACCATGATTTAAATCCTTTTTTTTTTTCTGTTTAAAATTGAGTGAATAGAGATTCATAGATTATAAATGGAGGGAAAAGAGAAAGGAATGGCTTGGAAATTTTTTTTCCTTGTTGGCTAGAGAGGAAAATGCAGTTATGCAAGAGAAAATAGGTTTATTTTTCAATTACATTTGGCATTAAAATACATTTTTTAAAAAAGTTGATTTGCAGTTGAGGAAAGATTAAGTTCCTTCAGCATTTTGTCTCTTTTATTTACTGGAGAGTTAAAGGAAATTTTAAACTCCAGCTTTTAAAAAATTACAAGAGTCATGTATGATCTTTGAAGAACATTTAGCATTATAAACAGATACAGAATACAAAGTAAAGTGTTATTCTTTATAATATATCCTTAACCCCTTTCTGCTTCCCAGAAGAAAACAACATGAACACTTTCATGATGATCTTTCTAGACCCTTTTCTGTTAATTTACAATAGATGTTTTTCATAGTTCTTTCGGTTTTTACATTTAATCCTCTTATTTATAGGATTTATTTTGTATGTATGAGGCTGGGCTCTAACTGTTTATTTTTCCAAATAGATGATCAGTTATTCTAGTGTCACTTAATAATGATTTTCTTGATTTGAAGATCTGCTATTATTGTATATTAAACTCTTACATATACTTGAATTGGCTCATGGACTTTTTTCTTTAAAGTTTAATTTTTTTCAAAATATATATGTGCATAGTCAAAGTAAAAAAGTTCTACGTCTTCATGATATTTTGCTTGCTATCTGTTACACACACACACACACACACACACACACACACACACACACACACACACACACACACACACACACACACACACACACACACACACACACACACACACACACACACACACACACACACACACCCCCCCCCCCCCCCCGCCCCAATTAGTAATCTATTGCTATGTAACAAACCAACCATTTATTTAGCTTAGCATTCTGGGGATCAGCAATTTAGGCTGGGCTCAGCTGGGCATTTCTTCTGCTGATCTCAGCTGGGCCACTCATGTGTCTGTGGTCAGCTGCAGGTCAGCTGCAAGTCAGCAAGGTGGCTCTGCTTAAGGGGGTTGGCTGGTGGTCTGCTGAGACTGATGAGGTAGATATTTCTCATCATCTAGCAGGCTAATCTGGGTTTATGTATCTGGTAGCCCCAGGGTTCTAGGAGCAGCAGGAGAGCAAGTCTCAATTTGCAAAAGCTTCTTGAGCCTGTTTATGTCAGACTTTCTAAAGTCTCATTTGCAAAAAAGCAAGTCACGTGGCCAAACTCAGATTCCAAGGATGGAGTTTACCTCATGGTTGGAGGAGCTGCACAGTCACCTTGTAAGGGACTTATACAGATATGGGAAGATTTGTGGCTGTTTTTGTGTATTTTGCTTGTGTATATTTCAGAATACTTTCAAAATAAATAAATTTTGAATTATAATGTATAGTTTTAATTTTTCATCCAATATTTCATGGCAAAGGCTTCTAAGTTTAAAAATTAAAAATTTTAAAATTCAAATTTTAACTGGTCTTTTGCTATATACTTTTTGATCTAACCTTTTTAAAAATTTTTTTCTATGCCAAGGATTGGCAAACTATGACTCATAGGCCAAATATGGCCTACTGCCTGTTTTTATAAATCGAGTATTTTGGGAACACAGTTTACATTTATTTACATTTTGTCTGTGGCTGCTTTTGTGCCACAATGGTGGAATTGAGTGGTTGAGACAGAAACCATTTGGCTCACAAAGCCTAAAATGTTTATTCTTTGGCTCTTTAACAGAAAAGTTTGCCAGTGCCTATTCTGTGCTATTTTAATATTGGTAAGTGAGGCCAGAAGTTAATGGGATTAGTGTGAAGTCTCTTGCCTTGTCTGCAAGTTTACTTAAGGGCAGGATGATAGAATGGATGAGTAACTGTTTGAGTGAGTTTCCTTCAGCTCTAATAATTATGATATTTTGAAAGCTATAGAAAACAAAATAGTGTCCTCTGTAGTGAAATTGGAAAGAATAATTCTCAAAAATTTCAGATCTCCTTTATCTTGAAGGGTAAACTTGGTGAATGTTTCTGAAAGAGTTGACGATTATTTTTCTAAGTTAGTGAAATATGTATAGCACTTCAGCTGACGTGGATGTAAATATCTAGTGATAGTAGAATCTATAATTGCCATGTAGGGGCTTTTCACTCATACATACTGGGTATAGAAAGATAACTTTACCTTAGTAATTACTTTATTAATTCACCAGTTGTCTGGCCAGTAGATTTATTTATTTATTTTAGCTTTTTAAAATTTTGACAGTCACCAAGTTACAGAAATGTTAGAACTACAATACAAATATCTTTTTTCCGTGAGTCATTTGAGAATAAGTTGTTGACCTGATGCCCCATTACCCTAGACTACATCAATGTCTGTTTTCTGTAAGCAAGACCTATTTCCTACAAACAAGTGTCTATTTCCTAGATACCTGTAAAAATCAGGAAACAATTGATACATTGTTACCATACAGTACTTAGAAACTGTTCAAGTTTTGCCAGTTGTCTCAGTGAAATCTTTTATAGCAAAAGAATCTAGTTCAGAATCACTGAAATCATATTTCATTTAGTTGTCATTTTGCTATCTTTTTCAGTCTGGAAAAGCTCCTCAGTTTTTCCTTAACTTTCATGACCTTGGCACTTCAGAAGCTTATAGCCAGTTATTTTTTCAACTATCTCTCAATTTAGGTTTGCTCATGATTATATTGAAATTATATTTATTTGGCAGGAAGTCACAGAAAATGCTGTGTTCTACTCATTGTTTCCTATCAAGTGGGAAATAGTTTCATTTTTTTCTCATTGCTGATGATCACGTTGAACACATGAATAATGTGATTTTTGCTGGGCTTCACTGTAAAGTTCTCTCTTCCCCTTTGTAATTAGTAAGGATTTTGTGGAGAGGAACTCTGAGTCTAAATAAATAGCTTGTCCTTGTCAAACAGTCAGTATATTCATTTATATCTCTTTAGACTGGTTTCCCATTTTATTCAGTGAATTATAATCTATTACTATAATGATAGTGTTTTGATGCTCTCATGAGAGTCCAGTTAAATTGCTTATGTCCTTCTGATATGAATCAATCATTCTTGAAGTACTTCCTTTCTGGCACAAGATATTCCAGGCTCATCTTGTCCTTTCCCTGTCCCAGTCCTGGATTCAGCAATTTCTTCAAGGAACCCTGGTTTCTTTTAGTGGAAAATAATATTTAGAAGCCAAGTTCTGAGCATTAGCTCTGACCATTGCTGTTGGGGTTGCTGTTCCAGTTCCTTTCAGCAGACAGAGGCAGGGGTAATCATACAATAAATGTGTATACACACATGTACAAATACAGATACACACATTTAGATATATATTTTTCCCTGTCTGTACATTGAAAATTATGAGTTCATACACATACACCTAATTGTCATCTAATGTCAGAGGGCTTGTTTTAAATGTATTCCTTTCCATATTTATAATCCCTTCGCTGACAGTAAAAAATCTTGCTCCCATGAATGTTAATATGTTTACTTATTTGAGCCATCCCTTGTATGTTACCAATATCTCATTTCTTTTGCCACTCCTTCCCACAGAGACACCAAACTCTCTCTGCTCAGCTTCTTACTCTTTATTCCAGGCTGTTCCCTGACATGGACACCTGCCTTACCCTGTTTGGGTCCTGATACCGTACCCTGGGCTTACCTTGTGCATGGACTTCCTCCTCACCATACTTGGGCTCTGACCCCCTGCACTACCCATGTGTATGCTTATCCCGCCTTGCTCTGGCTTTGATTTCTATACTGGGTTGGACCTTTCTGTGTAGATTCCCTCTTCACTCTTAGCAGGTTCTGATATCTCATGCCAGGCTGCTCTTCATGGCATGGGGGGAATGCGTTTCTCACCCTTTTTCAGCCCTGACACCCTGCTTTGTATTTTCGCAGCCTAGGTGCCCCCTCCTTCCCTCACGTCTACTTTCTTCTGCCCCACCTAATGACTCTAGGACTGAATTAAGCAAGAAGAGGAAGGAGTAAGCAAAAAGAAGCAGAAGAGGAGAGAATATTTATAGATTTTTTTTAAAAAGTCACCTGTATGGAGGTATAATTTTCTTACAATAGAATGAACCCATTTTAAATGTACAGTTTGATGAGTTTTGACAAATGTTTATACCTGTGTAACCATCACCATAATCGAGATTTAGGAGACTCTACACCCCCAAAAGTTCCTTTATGCCTCTTCACGGTTAATTCCTCCCCCCAACCCACAGCCCTAGGCAACTGCTGATCTGCTTTCTATCACTATAAATTATGTTTGTCTTTTCTAGAATTTAATATAAATGAAATCATACAGTATGTTCTCCTTTGTGTCTCGTTTTTTTTTCAGTCAGTATAGTATTTTGGGCTTCATCCATATTGTTGCTTGTATCCCTGGTTCTTAAATTTTATTTGCCATATGGTATGCCATTATGTGTATATACAACACTTTATCTCTTTTCTTGTTAGTGGCCTTTTGGGTTTGTTTCATGTACTATTACTGCATAACAAACCACCCAATCATTTTTCATTTTCTCATCTAAGGAATTTGCAATTTGGTCAGGAATCCATCGGGATGGTCTTCCTCAGGTCCATGTTATATCAACTGTGGTGGCTTGAAGACTCGGGGTTACAGTTATCTGAAAGTTTGCTCAGAACCATGTCTGGTGATTGTCATTGACTGTCAGCTGGGCCTGTCAGGTGGAATACCTACATTCTCCATGTGACTGCTTGGCTTTCTCACAGGGTGGTGGCTAGTTCCAGAAGTAAGTGTCTCAAGAAAAGAAAGCAGAAGTATGTAGCATTTTTTTTTAACATAGCCTTGGAAGTAACTTAGTATCACTTCTGCTATGCCCTCGTGGCTGAAGCTGTTACAAAAATAATCTGTCTAGGGAATATATGCTTCATTACTCAATGGAAGGTATGTCAGTGTTAAATTGTGAGAAGAGCATATGTAGCCATCTTTGTAAAATATAGTCTACCACAGAGTGTTTCTAGTTCTTAGCTCTTACGAACAGTGCTGCTATGAACATTCATGTACAAGCTTTTGTATAGACATATGTTTTCATTTCTCTTGGGTAAATACGTAAGAGTAGAATTGCTAGGACACATGGTAAAAATATATTTTACACTGCCAAATTGTTTTCCATAGGGTTTGTACCATTTAACATGCCCACCAGCAGTGTATGAGACTTCCTATTGCCTACATCTTCGCCAACTTTGCTAATGTTAAACTTTTGAATTGCAGTCATTCTGGTGGATGTTTGGTGGGGTTTTAGTTTGCATTCCCTTATGACAAATGAAGTTGAGCAAGTTTTTGAATGCTTATTGGTCATTTGTAAATCTGCCTTTGGGAAATGTCAGTTTATATATTTTACCACCCTCCCCCCTCTTTTTTTACTGGGTTGGTGGTCTTCTAATGAGTCGTAAGAGATCTTTGCTTATTATGGATAGAAGTTCTTTTTCTTATATATGTTTTATGAATATTTTTCACAGTATGTGGCTTACTTTTATTTCTTAATGGTGTCTTTTTTGCAGTAGTTTAATAATTTTATTTGCTTTTAATTTGCATTAAGTTCATTTTGTGAATTTTTTTCTTTTATGGTTCATGTTTTTCGTGTCAAATATAAGAAATCTTTGCCTACTTCAGTGTTGCAAAGATTTTCTTTATGTTTTAGAAATTTCATAGTTATACCTTTAATGCTTAGGTCTATGATCTATTTTGAGTTAATTTTTGTTTATAGTTGGGGTAAGGGTTGATTTCATTTTTTTTTTAAATTTAATTTTATTGAGATTGTTTACATACCATACAATCATCCAAAGATCCAAAGTACACAATCAGTTGGCCATGGTACCATCATACAGCTGTGCATCCATCACCACAATTAACTTTTTTTCAATTTTTATAACTTTTTTATTACTCCAGAAAAGATATAAAGACAAAACAAGAAAACTCAAATCCTCCCATACCCCTAACCACCCCCCTTATAGTATTGGTTTATTACATTTCTTACTATTGATGAATGAATGTTAAAATACTACTAACTGAAGTACATAGCTTGCAATAGGTATATTTTTTCCCTATACCCCTCTATTATTAACTTCTTAGTGTCATACATTTGTTCTAGTTTGTGAAAGAGATTTCTAGTATTTGTACAGTTAATCACGGACATTGTCCACCACAAGATTCACTGTTTTATACATTCCCATCTTTTAACCTCCAACTTTCCTTCTGGTGACATACATGACTCTAAGCTTCCCCTTTCCACTACATTCACACACCATTCAGCACTGTTAGTTATTCTCACAATAACGTGCTGCTGTCACCTCTGTCCACTTCCAAACACGTAAGTTCAACCTAGTTAAACATTCTGCTCGTAATAAGCAACTGCTCCCCATTCTTTAGCCTCATTCTATATCCTGTTAAGTTATATTTCATGTCTATGAGTTTATATATTATAATTGGTTCATATCAGTGAGACCATACCATATTGGCCTTACGTGTCTCTTATTTCATTAAATGTAGTACCCTCAAGGTTTCTTCATCAACTTGTTTTTTTTTTTTTTAATCATTATTTTATTGAGATATATTCACATACCACGCAGTCATACAAAACAAATTGTACTTTCGATTGTTTACAGTACCATTACATAGTTGTACATTCATCACCTAAATCAATCCCTGACACCTTCATTAGCACACACACAAAAATAACAAGAATAATAATTAGAGTGAAAAAGAGCAATTGAAGTAAAAAAGAACACTGGGTACCTTTGTCTGTTTGTTTCCTTCCCCTATTTTTCTACACATCCATCCATAAACTAGACAAAGTGGAGTGTGGTCCTTATGGCTTTCCCAATCCCATTGTCACCTCTCATAAGCTACATTTTTATACAACTGTCTTCGAGATTCATGGGTTCTGGGTTGTAGTTTGATAGTTTCAGGTATCCACCACCAGCTACCCCAATTCTTTAGAACCTAAAAAGGGTTGTCTAAAGTGTGCGTAAGAGTGCCCACCAGAGTGATCTCTCGGCTCGTTTTGGAATCTCTCTGCCACTGAAGCTTATTTCATTTCCTTTCACATCCCCCTTTTGGTCAAGAAGATGTTCTCCCTCCCACGATGCCGGGTCTACATTCCTCCCTGGGAGTCATATTCCACGTTGCCAGGGAGATTCACTCCCCTGGGTGTCTGATCCCACGTAGGGGGGAGGGCAGTGATTTCACCTTTCAAGTTGGCTTAGCCAGAGAGAGAGGGCCACATCTGAGCAACAAAGAGGCATTCAGGAGGAGACTCTTAGGCACAAATATAGGGAGGCCTAGCCTCTCCTTTGCAGCAACCGTCTTCCCAAGGGTAAAACTTATGGTAGAGGGCTCAACCCATCAAACCACCAGTCCCCTATGTCTGTGGTCATGTTAGCAACCATGGAGGTGGGGTAGGCGAATACCCCTGCATTCTCCACAGGCTCCTCAAGGGGGCACTACATCTTTTTTTTTTTCCTTGTTTTTCTTTTTTTTTTTTTTTAACTTTCCCTTCTTTTTTAAATCAACTGTATGAAAAAAAAAGTTAAAAAGAAAACAAACATACAATAAAAGAACATTTCAAAGAGACCATAACAAGGGGGTAAGAAAAAGACAACTAACCTAAGATAACTGCTTAACTTCCAACATGTTCCTACTTTACCCCAAGAAAGTTACCTAATATAGCAACATTTCTGTGAACTTGTTCCTACTATATCCATCAGAAATTAACAGACCATAGTCATTTCTGGGCATCCCCAGAACGTTAAATAGCTTATCTGTTCTTCTTGGATTATTGTTCCCCCTTCCTTAATTGCTCTCTACTGCTAGTTCCCCTACATTCTACATTATAAACCATTTGTTTTACATTTTTCAAAGTTCACATTAGTGGTAGCATATAATATTTCTCTTTTTGTGCCTGGCTTATTTCGCTCAGCATTATGTCTTCAAGGTTCATCCATGTTGTCATATGTTTCACGAGATCGTTCCTTCTTACTGCCGCGTAGTATTCCATCGTCTGTATATACCACATTTTATTTATCCACTCATCTGTTGAAGGACATTTGGGTTGTTTCCATCTCTTGGCAATTGTGAATAATGCTGCTATGAACATTGGCGTGCAGATATCTGTTCGTGTCACTGCTTTCCGATCTTCCGGGTATATACCGAGAAGTGCAATCGCTGGATCGAATGGTAGCTCTATATCTAGTTTTCTAAGGAACTGCCAGACTGACTTCCAGAGTGGCTGAACCATTATACAGTCCCACCAACAATGAATAAGAGTTCCAATTTCTCCACATCCCCTCCAGCATTTGTAGTTTCCTGTTTTTTTAATGGCAGCCATTCTACCCGGTGTTAGATGGTATCTCATTGTGGTCTTAATTTGCATCTCTCTAATAGCTAGTGAAGCTGAACATTTTTTCATGTGTTTCTTGGCCATTTGTATTTCCTCTTCAGAGAACTGTCTTTTCATATCTTTTGCCCATTTTATAATTGGGCTGTCTGTACTATTGTCATTGAGTTGTAGGATTTCTTTGTATATGCAAGATATCAGTCTTTTGTCAGATACATGGTTTCCAAAAATTTTTTCCTATTGAGTTGGCTGCCTCTTTACCTTTTTGAGAAATTCCTTTGAGGTGCAGAAACTTTTAAGCTTGAGGAGTTCCCATTTATCTATTTTCTCTTTTGTTGCTTGTGCTTTGGGTGTAAAGTCTAGGAAGTGGCCGCCTAATACAAGGTCTTGAAGATGTTTTCCTACATTATCTTCTAGGAGTTTTATGGTACTTTCTTTTATATTGAGATCTTTGGTCCATTTTGAGTTAATTTTTGTGTAGGGGGTGAGGTAGGGGTCCTCTTTCATTCTTTTGGATATGGATATCCAACTCTCCCAGCCCCATTTGTTGAAAAGACCATTATGACTCAGTTCAGTGACTTTGGGGGCCTTATCAAAGATCAGTCGGCCATAGATCTGAGGGTCTATCTCTGAATTCTCAATTCGATTCCATTGATCTATATGTCTATCTTTGTGCCAGTACCATGCTGTTTTGGCAACTGTGGCTTTATAATAAGCTTCAAAGTCAGGGAGTGTAAGTCCTCCCACTTCGTTTTTCTTTTTTAGAGTGTCTTTAGCAATTCGAGGCATCTTCCCTTTCCAAATAAATTTGATAACTAGCTTTTCCAAGTCTGCAAAGTAGGTTGTTGGAATTTTGATTGGGATTGCATTGAATCTGTAGATGAGTTTGGGTAGAATTGACATCTTAATGACATTTAGCCTTCCTATCCATGAACATGGAATATTTTTCCATCTTTTAAGGTCCCCTTCTATTTCTTTTAGTAGAGTTATGTAGTTTTCTTTGTATAGGTCTTTTACATCTTTGGTTAAGTTGATTCCTAGGTACTTGATTTTTTTAGTTGCTATTGAAAATGGTATCTTTTTCTTGAGTGTCTCTTCAGTTTGTTCATTTCTAGCATATAGAAACATTACTGACTTATGTGCATTAATCTTGTATCCCGCTACTTTGCTAAATTTGTTTATTAGCTCTAGTAGGTGTATCGTTGATTTCTCAGGGTTTTCTAGATATAAGATCATATCATCTGCAAACAATGACAGTTTTACTGATTCTTTTCCAATTTGGATGCCTTTTATTTCTTTGTCTTGCCGGATTGCCCTGGCTAGCACTTCCAGCACAATGTTGAATAACAGTGGTGACAGCGGGCATCCTTGTCTTGTTCCTGATCTTAGAGGGAAGGCTTTCAGTCTCTCACCATTGAGTACTATGCTGGCTGTGGGTTTTTCATATATGCTCTTTATCATGTTGAGGAAGTTTCCTTCAATTCCTACCTTTTGAAGTGTTTTTATCAAAAAGGGATGTTGGATTTTGTCAAATGCTTTTTCAGCATCTATTGAGATGATCAATTGATTTTTCCCTTTCGAGTTTTTAATGTGTTGTAATACATTGATTGTTTTTCTTATGTTGGACCATCCTTGCATGCCTGGAATGAACCCCACTTGGTCATGGTGTATGATTTTTTTAATGTGTCTTTGGATTCGATTTGCAAGTATTTTGTTGAGGATTTTTGCATCTATATTCATTAGGGAGATTGGCCGGTAGTTTTCCTTTTTTGTAGCATCTTTGCCTGGTTTTGGTATTAGATTGATGTTAGCTTCATAAAATGAGTTAGGTAGTGTTCCATTTTTTTCAATGTTTTGAAAGAGTTTGAGTAAGATTGGTGTCAGTTCTTTCTGGAAAGTTTGGTAGAATTCCCCTGTGAAGCCATCTGGCCCTGGGCATTTATTTGTGGGAAGATTTTTGATGACTGACTGGATCTCTTTGCTTGTGATGGGTTGGTTGAGGTCTTCTATTTCTTCTCTGGTCAGTCTAGGTTGTTCATATGTTTCCAGGAAATTGTCCATTTCTTCTACATTATCCAGTTTGTTGCCATACAGTTGTTCATAATATCCTCTTATAATTTTTTTAATTACTTCAGGATCTGCAGTTATGTCACCTTTTTCATTCATTATTTTGTTTATATGGGTCTTTGCTCTTTTTGATTTTGTCAGTCTAGCTAGGGGCTTGTCAATCTTGTTGATCTTCTCAAAGAACCAACTTTTGGTGATATTTATCCTCTCTATTGTTTTTTGTTCTCTATGTCATTTATTTCTGCTTTAATCCTTGTTATTTCTTTTCTTCTACTTGGTTTAGGATTGGTTTGCTGTTCATTTTCTAGCTTCTTCAGTTGATCCATTAGTTCTTTGATTTTGGCTCTTTCTTCCTTTTTAATATATGCGTTTAGTGCTATAAATTTCCCCCTCAGCACTGCTTTTGCTGCATCCCATAGGTTTTGGTATGTTGTGTTCTCATTTTCATTCATCTCTATATATTTAGCAATTTCTCTTGTTATTTCTTCTTTAACCCACTGATTGTTTAGGAGTGTGTTGTTTAACCTCCAGGTATTTGTGAATTTTCTAAGTCTCTGATGGTTATTGACTTCTAATTGTATTCCATTGTGGTCAGAGAATGTGCTTTGAATAATTTCAATCTTTTTAAATTTATTGAGGCTTGTTTTATGTCCCAGCATATGATCTATTCTGGAGAAAGTTCCGTGAGCACTAGAAAAGTATGTGTATCCTGGTGATTTGGGATGTAATGTCCTGTATATGTCTGTTAAATCTAATTCATTTATAAGATTGTTTAGGTTTTCAATTTCCTTACTGGTCTTCTGTCTGGTTGATCTATCTATAGGAGAGAGTGATGTGTTGAAGTCTCCCACAATTATTGTGGAAACATCAATTGCTTCCTTTAGTTTTGCCAGTGTTTCTCTCATGTATTTTGTGGCACCTTGATTGGGTGCATAGACATTTACGATTGTTATTTCTTCTTGCTGAATTGCCCCTTTTATAAGTACGTAGTGGCCTTCTTTGTCTCTCAAAACATCCCTGCATTTGAAGTCTATTTTATCTGAGATTAATATTGCTACACCTGCTTTCTTTTGGCTGTAGCTTGCATGAAATATTTTTTTCCATCCTTTCACTTTCAGTTTCTTTGTGTCCCTGTGTCTAAGATGAGTCTCTTGTATGCAACATATTGATGGTTCATTTTTTTTGATCCATTCTGCGAATCTATATCTTTTAATTGGGGAGTTTAATCCATTTACATTCAATGTTATAACCGTGAAGGCATTTCTTGAATCGGCCATCTTATCTTTTGGTTTATGTTTGCCATATTTTTCCCTCTCTCTATTAATATCCTTTATTGTACCCATACCGAATCTCTTTAGTATTGAACCTTTCTCCAAGTCTCTCTGTCCTTTCTTTGTTTCTCTGTCTGTAGGGCTCCCTTTAGTATCTGAAGTAGGGCAGGTCTTTTATTGGCAAGCTGTCTCAGCATTTGTCTGTCTGTGAAAAATTTAAGCTCTCCCTCAAATTTGAAGGAGAGCTTTGCTGGATAAAGTATTCTTGGCTGGAAATTTTTCTCACTCAGAATTTTAAATATATCGTGCCACTGCCTTCTTGCCTCCATGGTGGCTGCTGAGTAGTCACTACTTAGTCTTATGCTGTTTCCTTTGTATGTGGTGAATTGCTTTTCTCTTGCTGCTTTCAGAACTTGCTCCTTCTCTTCTGTGTTTGACAGTGTGATCAGTATATGTCTCGGAGTGGGTTTATTTGGATTTATTCTATTTGGAGTTCGCTGAGCACTTATGATTTGTGTATTCATGTTGTTTAGAAGATTTGGGAAGTTTTCCCCAACAATTTCTTTGAATACTCTTCCTAGACCTTTACCCTTTTCTTCCCCTTCTGGGACGCCAATGAGTCGTATATTTGGACGTTTCATATTATCTATCATATCCCTGAGGTCCATTTCGATTTTTTCAATTTTTTTCCACATTCTTTCTTTTATGCTTTCATTTTCCATTCTGTCATCTTCCAGGTCACTGATTCGTTGTTCAACTTCCTCTAGTCTTGTACTATGAGTGTCCAGAGTCTTTTTAATTTGGTCAACAGTTTCTTTAATTTCCATAAGATCATCCATTTTTTTATTTAGTCTTGCAATGTCTTCTTTATGCTCTTCTAGAGTCTTCTTGATTTCCTTTATATCCCGTACTATGGTCTCATTGTTCATCTTTAGTTCTTTGAGTAGCTGCTCTAGGTGCTGTGTCTCTTCTGGTCTTTTGATTTGGGTGCTTGGGCTTGGGTTATCCATATCGTCTGGTTTTTTCATGTGCTTCATAATTTTCTGTTGTTTTTGGCCTCGTGGCATTTGCTGAACTTGATAGGGTTCTTTTAGGGTTTGTAGACGTATTGAAGTACTTATCTCTAATTTATCAGATCTACAGCTTCGTGGAGTACACTTTCTCTAACTAACCATCAGGTGGCGTCCACGAGCCACCTGTTCTCCACAAGCCAGTTCTCCCCTGCTTAGCCTTTTTGGTGAGTGGGGGAGTGAGTCTTGTGGGGCCCAATTGGTGTACCAAGCTTGCGTGTGTAGTTGGTGTTGCCTGCCCTGTATGTGGGGCGTGTTTCTGGGCAGTCGGGGAGGGGGGGTGGCCCTAACAATCAAATCTCCCTGATGATCCTAGAGTTTTAAAGCTGCTGCAATAGTCTAATCCTTCAGTTCAGTCCTGCCACAGTTTGTCTCTGCCACTGACCCACAAGTCCTTGGTATTGGCGTGTGGCTCCTGAGACTTGCAAGTGGGCCCCTGTTCCAGGCCGTGCTCCCTGGGTCCTCTGTTGAGGGATGACTGTGCTATGTCACAGGTGAGTGCCGTCCCCCCAGGGCAGTTCTGGGCTGCTGGGCTGTGTAGGGAGGCTCCCAGTCTGCTGAAATGATGGCTGAATGGGGCTTTGTTAATTCACACTGCTCCACCTTCCCAACTCTGGGACAATCAGCTGAGGTTGCAGGGAAGGCTAATGTCCACGCCCAGTTTTGTGGTGTGTGCCTGTTATTTGAAGCACTTCCGTCACACTGGGTTGTCTGGGGCAGCTCTGGGCTATGGGGCTGGCGATGGGCAGGAGTGTTTCCTGTCCACCAGGATGGTGGCTGTGAGCGGACACCCCCCTTTTCTTGGGAAGTTGTGGTGTTTAGTGAATTTTCTCAGCCACTGGATTATTGCCTTTTGTCTCAGAGCTCTCTTAGTTCTGCTCTTGACTTGACGTGCCCAAATTGCAATTCTTTGAAGCCTTCTGTATTGGGCTTCTTAGAGTAATTGTTTTAGAAAAAGAAAAAAGGATTAAAAAAAAAAAAAAAAGGGCCCTCCTCAGAGATCTAGTGGGTTATTGAAATGCTAATAGACAAAGCAACCAGGGCCATTAAGGAAAGGTCCACAGGGCAGAGAGATCAGCTTTTCTTCGGGATTTGCATATGCACCTCAAGGCCTGAGCTCCGCCCTTCCCCTTTCTGTGTTCACCAGAACTCCAAAAATCCTCTGCTTTTATTTTGGAGTTTTTCGTGTGATTTTTTTTTTTCTATGCCTGTCTCCTCTCTGCTGGGCTGGCTGCTCTCAGATTCTCTGGTGTCTGGTCTCAGTCTATCTATGGTTGGAGTATGGATCAGTAGAATGAGTTTCCGATAAGGGCTACCACTGCAGTTCTCCCTTCTCCTTCCCGGAGCTGACAGCCCGTCCTCCCACGGGACTGAGCCTGGCAGGGAGGGGCGCGGGTCCCCTGGCCACAAAAACTTACAGATTTCGCTGATCTCAGCAGTTCGACATTTTCATGAGTGTTGTATGAAGTATGCCCAAAGACAGATTGCTCTGTGGTGTCCAGTCCACGCAGTTCCTGGCTTTCTACCTAGCTTCCTGGAGGAGTAACTAAAACTTACAGCTCACCAGTCTGCCATCTTGCCCCGCCTCCAACCTATTTTTTTTTAAGACAGTTTTGTTCACCCACCATACATTCTGGTATAAGTAAATAATAGATGGTTCCCTGCATAATCAATTATTTATGCATTCAGCACCATCACCACTATCTATATAAGGACATGTCCATTTCTTTCACAAAGGAGGAGGAAGAGTCAAAGAAGGTAGAGAGACAAAAGAAAAGGAAACAAATAAAAAAAAAGACAGTTAAAAAGCAAGAAAAGTAAAGATAGAATTAGACTAAAGTAGAACAAAAGAGTCAGACAACATCAGCAATGCCAAGAGGCCCATACCCCTCCCTTATGTCCCCCTCTTATAGGCATTTAGCTTTGGTCTATTGCCTTTGTTACATCAAAGGAAGCATAATACATTGTTTCTGTTAACTATAGTTTCTAGTTTGCATGATTGTATTTTTTCCCCAATACCGCTCCATTTTTAACACCTTGCAAGGTTGACATTCATTTGTTCTCCCTTACGTAAAAACATATTTGTACATTTTATCACAATTGCTGAGCACTGTAGGTTTCACTGAGTTATACAGTTCCAGTCTTTATCTTTCCTCTCCCCTTCTGGTGTCCCAGATTCCCCCTAACTTTCCCCTCAACCATACTCACAGTCACCTTTATACAGTGTACTTACATTGCTGTACTACCATCACCCAAAACGGTGTTCCAAACCTTTCACTCCTGTCTTTTCCTGTCTGTCTGTAATACTCCCTTTAGTATTTCCTGTAGAGCAGTTATCTTGCTTGTAAACTCTATCATTGTCTGTTTGTCAGAGAATATTTTAAACTCTCCCTCATATTTGAAGGACAGTTTTGCCAGATATAGGATTCTTGGTTGACGTTTTTTCTCTTTCAGTATGTTAAATATATCACACCACTTCCTTTTTCCCTCCATGGTTTCTACTAAGAAATCAGCGCATAGTCTTATCAAGCTACCTTTGTGTGTGATGGATTGCTTTCAGGATTCTCTCTTTGTCTTTGACGTTTGATAATCTGATTATTAAATGTCTTGGCATAGGTCTATTCAGATCTATTCTGTTTAGGGTACGCTGCACTTCTTGGATCTGTAATTTTATGTATTTCATAAGAGATGGGACATTTTCAGTGATTATTTCCTCTATTGTTGCTTCTGCCCCTTTTCCCTTCTCTTCTCCTTCTGGGACACCCTTGACATGTACATTCATGCTCTTAATGTCGTCATTCAATTCCCTGAGCTGTTGCTCGTATTTTTCCATTCTTTTCCCCATCTGTTCTGTTGTGTATAGGATTTCAGGTGTCTTGTTCTCCAGTTCCTGAGTGTTTTCTTCTGCCTCTTGAGATCTGCTGTTGTATGTCTCCATTGTGTTTTTCATCTCATGTTGTGCCTTTCATTTCCATAGAGTCTGCCAGTTGTTTTTTCAAACTTTCAATTTCTACCTCATGTTCACCCAGTGTTTTCTTTATATCCTTCATCTCTTTTGCAATATCTTCCCTGAACTCACTGATTTGGTGTTTTATTTGATTTAGTATAATTCTTTGAAAATCTTTGATTGTTTCATTAAACTGAAACAATATCTCAACTGTATCTTAATTGAGTTGTAAACTTATTACTTTGACTGGGCCATATCTTCATTTTTCCTAGTGTAGTTTGTAGTTTCTGTTGTCTAGGCATCTGGTTTCCTTGGTTACTGCAATCAGATTTTCCCAGACCAGAATGGGTTCTGATCTCAGAATGGGATTACATTCAGTTTCAAGTTTCCCTGAGGGTGTATCTTAGAATATTGACAGACTTTCCTGTGAGGTCTCTAGCTGCTGTGCTTTTCCTAACCTGCTCAGAGGTGGCTCATGTCAGCCTGTCGCTTCCAACTGGTGTAAGGAGATGTGGCCCCTTTAGTTTCTGTTTTGGCTATTTTCCCCCAGGCTTTGGGGTCTGAGTTCTGACAGGAAGGCTGGCTCTAGAGCTGAGCCCCACCTCCTTCCTCTTAGGGAAGATATACTCCCTAGGGAGTTATCTTCAGCATTGGATTGCTCCTTTGTCTCTCTGACTCTTATCTCCACCCCTGTCTGGGTCAGAGCGTCGCAAACTGAAAATGGCTGAGGCTCTCTCCACTGAGCCACTCAGGTTGAGAGAGAGAAAAAGGGAAAGAAAGGCCTCTTTCAGAGCCATTCCATGACCCCCCAGTTTCGCCCATCAGCCAGAGATAGCACCTGATCCTCTGGGCTTTCTTTCCCAGGACACAGGAGTTTTCTGGCTCTTTAAGGTCAGTTGTCAGTAAAAGCCTCTGTCTGCTTGTTAGGGGTTTGTTTGTGTTTGTAACTTGTATTCAGCAGTCCACATGTGTTAATTAAAACCCAGTTGGTGCTGGGCTGAGCTATATTTGCTTACTCCAGGACAGTTGGTTTCTCCCACAGTGCGGTTTTGCAGCTCAGCCTGCCATTGAGGGAGGGGCCTTCTGGCACGTTCCACAGTTTTTACTTACAGATTTTATGCTACTTAGTTTTATTTTACTTTCGGGGTTGTCATAGGGTTTATAATTGCAACTTTAACATATCACAGTTTACTCTCAAATAATATTTCACTTCATGAATAATGTATAAGAACCTTCTACCAATATACTTCCATTTCAACTTTCCCATATTGTATGCTGTTTTTTGTTATAGATTTTACTTGTACAGATGTTATAAACCTCACAATACTTTTTAAATGTGTAATTTTATTGAGATATATTCACACACCATACAGTCCATCCAAAGTATACAGTCAATGGCTTACATATTATCACATAGTTGTATACTCATCACCAGTCAATTTTAGAACATTTTCATTATTTTAAAAAAGGAAATAAAAATAAAAAGAAAACCTAAAACATCCCATACTCTTTATCCCCCCCATTATTGGCCCCTAATATCAGTGGATTGGTTACTGTTGATGAAAGAATATTAAGCTATTTCTGTGAACTCTAGTTTGCAACAGGTACATTTCTTCCTATATACCACTCTTATTATTTACTCCTTGTAATAGTGTCATATATTTGTTCTAGTTCATGAAAAACTTTTTTATATTTCTACAGTTAATTCCAGTTATCATTCACCATAAGATTCACTGTGTTATACATTCCCATGTTTTAACCTCCAGCTTTCCTTCTGATAATATACACGACTCTAATCTTCCCTGTTCCACCATATGCGGTCTGTTAATTGTACTCACAAAAATGGGCTACCATCTCCTCTATGCATTGCCAAACATTTAAGTTCGACCTTGTTAAAAATTCTGCACCTATTAAGCAGCTGCACCCCATTCTTTAGCTTCATTCTATCTCCTGGTAACTTACAGTCTAGATTTTATGTCTATGAGTTTACATATTATAATCAGTTCATGTAGTGAGATCATACAATATTTGTCCTTTGGTGTCTAACTTATTTCACTTAACATAATGTCCTCAAGGTGTATCCATGTTGTTGCATGCATCAGGACTTCATTCCTTCTTATTGCTGAATAATATTCCATTATAAGTATATACCACATTTTGTTATCTATTCATTGGTTGATGGACACTTGGGTTGTTTCTGTCTTTTGGGAATTGTGAGCAATGCCACTATGAACATCGGTGTGAAAGTGTGTTTGCATTCTTGCTTTTAGATCTTCTGGGTGTATTCCGAGTAGCAGGATTGCAGGTCCTAAGGCAACTCTATACTTAGCTTTCTGAGGAACAGCCAAAGTGTCTGCGACAGCACCTGTATCATTTCGCATTCCTACCAGCAGTGAATAAGTGTTGCTATTTCTCCACATCCTCCCCAACGTTTGTAGTTTTCTGTTTGTTTAGTAGTGGCCAGTTCTGTAGTGTGAAATATCTCATTGTTTTCATTTGCACTTCCCTAATAGCTAGTGAAGCTGAGCATCTTTTCATGTACTTTTTTGCCATTTATATTTCCTCTTTGGAAAAATGTTTATTTATGTCCTTTGTCCATTTTTAAGATGGGTTGTGTTTTTCTTGTTCAGTTGTAAGATTTCTTTATATATTCTGGCTATCATACCCTTATCAGATATGTGGTTTCCAAATATTTTCTCCCATCATGTCATCTGCCTTTTTACCCTTTTGACAAAGTCCTTTGAAGCAAAGAAGTACTCAGTTTTGAGGAGGTCCCATTTATCTTTTTCTTTTTCGTGGCTTGTGCTTTAGGTGTAACATCTAAGAAGCTTACCTCTTATCACTAGATCTTTTTTTATAAATTCAGTTTTATCGAGATATATTCACATACCATACAGTCATCCACAGTGTACAATCAGTTGTTCACAGTAGCATCATATAGTTGGACATTCATCACCAAATCAATTTGGAACTTTTTCCTTACTCCAAAAAAAAGAATAAACATAAAAGTGAAAAAGAAAACCTAAAGCATTCCATCCCCCCTGTATTAGTTAAGGTTCTCTAGTGAAACAATTAATGACAGATATCTATGAATATAAGATTTATAAAAGTGTCTCATGCAACTATGGGTATGCACGAGTCCAAATTCCGTAGGGCAGGCAGCAAACTGGCAACCCTAATGAAGATGTTCTCTGGAAATGAACTGGCAACTTCGACGAACTCCTCAGGAAACGAACTGGCAATTTCGACGAACATGTTTGATGGACTCCTCAAGAAACTACCTGGCAACTTTGATGAACTCCTCAGGAAATACTTCACTGGTCAGCCGAAGAAGAAGTGAAGGTTCTCTGTCTGTCTCACTTAAAAGTCTTTAACTGATTGATTGGATTAAATCCAGCCAACTGCATTCTCTCATTGTGGAAGACACGCCCTTCGTTGATGTCATCAGTCACAGCTGCAGCCAATTGATGATTTAATAAACTAGCCTGTTGGTTTATTAACCAGCCACAAATGTCCTTGCGGCAACGGTTAGGCCAGTGCTTGCTTGATCAGACAGCTGGGTACCATCACCTGGCCAAGTTGACACATGAGCCTAACCATCACACCCCCATCCCACCCTATTTTTCATTTAATTTTTGGTCCCATTTTTCCACTCATCTGTCCATACACTGGATAAATGGGGTGTGAGCCACAAGGTTTTCACAATCACACAGTCACACTGTTATCACTAGATCTTGAAGATGTTCCCCTACATTTTCTTCTGGGAGTTTTATGGTACTGTCTCTTATATTTAGGTCTTTGATTCAGTTTGAATTAATTTTTGAATAAGGTGTGAGATAGGGTTCCTGTTTCGTTTTTTTTGATAGGGACATCTAGTTCTCCCAACACCATTTATTGAAGACACGGTTTTGTCCCAGTTGAGTGGACTTGGGAGTCTTGTCGAAAATCAGTTGACCATACATCTGAGGGTCTATTTCTGATCTCTCAGTGTGATTCCATTGATCAGAATATCTGTCTTTATGCCAATACCAAGCTGTTTTGACCACTGTAGCTTTGTAATATGCTTTAAAGTAAGGTAGAGTGGTACCTCCCACTTCATTCTTCTTTTTCAAGATGTTTTTGGGTATTTGAGGCCCCTCACTCTTCAAAATAAATCTGATAATTGGCTTTTCCATATCTTCAAAGTTGGTTGTTGTAATTTTGATTGGTGTTGCATTGAATCTGTAGATCAGTTTGCGTAGAACCAATATCTTAACAACATTTAGCCTTCAATCTATGAACACAGACTATCTTTCCATTTTTTTAGGTCTTCTTAGACTTCTTATGACAGTGTTTTGTAGTTTTCTGTGTACGGATCCTTAACATCCTTTGTTAAGTTTATTCCAGGATAGTTGATTCTTTCAGTTGCTTTTGTGAATGGAGTACCTTTCTTAATTGCTTCCTGGTTACTCATTACTAGTATATAGAAACACGACTGATTTTTGGGGTGTTGACCTTGTATCCCACCACTTTGCTGAATTCATTTATTAGCTCAAATAGCTTTGTCGTTTTTTTTTTTTTTCCAGGATTTTCTAATTGTAGGATCATGTCATCTGCAAATAATGAGAGATTTACTTCTTTCTTTCCACTTTGGGTCCCTTTTATTTCTTTTCCTTGCCTAATTGCTCTACATAGAACTTCTAGCACAATGTTGAATAACAGCGGTGACAGTGAACATTTTTGTCTTGTTCCCAATCTTGGAGCGAAAGCTTTCAGTCTCTTGCTGTTGAGTATGATGTTAGGTGTGGGTTTTTCATATATGCTCTTTATCATATTGAGAAAGTTTCCTTTGATTCCTATGTCTTGAAGTGTTTTATATCAAGAAAGGATGCTAAATTTTTTTCAAATATTTTTCCACATCAATCGAGATGACCATGTTTTGGCCCTTTCTATTTGTTAATCAGGTGTATTACATTAACTGATTTTCTTGTGTTGAACCACACTTGTGTACCTGGGATAAAACCATTATGGTCATGGTATATAATTCTTTTAATGTCATGTTGGATTAAATTTGCAAGTAGTTTGTTACGGACTTTTGATTCTGTGTTCATTACAGAGATTGGTCTGTAATTTTCTTTGCTTATAGTATCTTTATCAGGTTTTCATATTAGGATTATGTTAGCTTTAATTTTGTTTTGGAAGCATTTTATAGGATTGGTATTAATTTTCTTGGAATGCTTGGTAAAAGTTGCTTGGGAAGCCATCTGGTCCTAGGCTTTTCTTTGTTTGGAGTTCTTTTTTTTTTTTTTTAAATGCAATTTTATTGAGATATATTCGTACACCATATAATTCATCCAGTGTCTAGCATCAGTGGCTTACAGTATCATTCATGTGGCTGTGCATTCGTTGCCATAATCAATTTTAGAACATTTTCATTACTCCAAAATAAAAAAAAAAATAAAAAAGAAAACCCAAAACATTCCATATGCGTTACTCCGCCCTATTATTTATATATTTTTTGTCTCTATTTTATTATTCGTCTGCCTGTACGCTGGATAAAGGGAGTGTCAGTCACAAGGTTTTCACAATCACATGGTCAGATGATAAAAGCTGTATAGTTATACAGTCATCATCAAGAATCAAGTCTACTGGATTGCAGTTCAACAAGATTCAGCTATTTCCTTCTAGCTATTCTAATGCACTAGAAACTAACAAGAAATATGTATATAATGCATAAAAACAACCTCCAGAATGACCTCTTGACTATTTGAAATCTGTTAGCCACTGAAACTTTGTTTCATTTCTTTTCCCCTTTCGGCAAGAAGGCATTCTCAATCCCATGATGCCAGGGCCAGGTTCATCCATGAGAGTCTTGTCTCATTAGCCAGGGAGACTTATACCCCTGGGAGTCATGTCTGTTGGGAGGTTTTTGATGACTGATTCAGTCTCTTGTGATTGATTTGCTGAGCTCTTCTATTTCTTCTCTAGTCAGTGTAGATTGTTCGTATGTTTCTAGGAAATTGTCCATTTCATCTAAGCTGTCTTGTTTGTTGGTATAGAGTTGTTCATAGAAACCTCTTATGATCTTTTTCATTTCTTAAGTTCCATAGTAATGACCCCACCCTCATTTCTGATTTTATTTATGTGTATCTTCTCTCTTTTTGACTTTGTCACTCTAACTAAGGGTTTGTTCATCTTATTGATCTTTTCACAGAACCAATTTTTGGTTTTATTGATTCTTTTTTCCTCTGTTTCATTTATTTCCTCTCAAATCTTTTTTATTTCTTTCCTTCTGCTTGCTTTGAAGGAAAATAAACAAATAGCATGCTGCTCAGGAGAACCTAAGATGGCGGCTAGGTGAGACAGGGCAAAAAAACACCTCCGTGAAAAATACTAGATAAAAGCCAGAAAGTGACCCAGAACATCAGTTCCAGCGATCCACCAAGGTCTGCTAAATCCATAGGGACTGTGCATTTGGTGAAACCAGGAGTCTGCATTCTGAAACCAGTGAGTAAGCCGGCGAAAAGTCCGGCAGCTGTGCTGTGGTGTGGGGAAACCATGGGTTGGCGTTTGGAGGCAGACTAGTTCTTTTTTTAAAAAAATAAAACAGAACCCGGGAGCGGCTGCAGATACGGCAGTGAGAACCATGCAGTGAAGCCCTGCAGTAGCAGGCTGTGGCCAACACCTCGATGTCTGGTGTGGAGGCTAGCCCTCCCCACACCTGCTCCTTATTGTCTCGGGGTCAGGGGGATAGAGGGGAGCCAAAAAGAGAAAGAAACTGTGCCCCTTGCAGACATCTCCCCGGCAGGCTGGAGACACTCCTGCCTGGGGACGGAGCCATAGCCCAGAGCTGCGCCAAGAGTGTTTCCTACAGTGCCATGCACATGCCACAGTATCAGCTGTGGACAGTGGCCTTTAGTGCACCCACAGCTAATTATCCCGGAGCTGGAAGGTGGAGCTGTGCGAAAAGGGGGAAATCAACACGCCCCATTCAACCATCTTTAAAGCAGGCTGGGAATGCCCCTGCATGGCCCAGTGGCCCAGGGCTTCCCTGGAGGCTGGCGTGCACTTGTGATGTGGCACAGCATTCCCTCAGCAGAGGTTCTGGAAGAGCACAGCTGGGAAGGGGGACCCGCTCGGAAATCCCAGGGACTCTATGCCAATACCAAGGACTTGTGGGTCAGTGGCAGAGACAATCTGTGGCAAGACTGAAATGAAGGTTTAGATTCTTGCAACAGCCTTAAATCTCTGGGAACACCTGGGAGGTTTGATTATTAAAGCTGCCCTGCCCCCTTAACCACCCAAACACACGCCCCACATTCAGGGCGGACAGCACCAAAAACACACCCAAACTTACTGCACTAATTAAACCCCACAAGAATCAGATCCCCACATACCACAAAGACAAAGTTGGGGAGAACTGACTTGAGGGGAATAGGTGACTTGTGGACGCCATCTGCTGGCTAGTTAGAGAAAGTATACATCACCAAGCTGTAGATATGAAAAATTAGATATCAGTATTATATCCAGAAAGAACCCTATCAAGTAAAGCAAATGCCTAGAGGCCAAAAACAACAGAAAATCTTAAAGCATATGATAAAACCAGACGATATGGAGAAACCAAACCCAAACACCCAAATCAAAAAATCAGAAGAGACACACATAGTACTTGGCACAATTAATCAAAGACCTAAAATAAAACAATGAGAGCATGGCACAGGACATAAAGGACATGAAGAAGAGCATGACACAGGATATAAAGGACATAAAGAAGACCCTAGAAGAGCATAAAGAAGAAATTACAAGAGTTAATAATAAAATAGAAGATCTTATGGAAACTAAAGAAACTGTTGGACAGATTAAAAAGACTCTGTATTCTCATAATACAAGATTAGAGGAAGTTTAATAACGACTTGGCGTCCTTGATGACCACAGAATGGAAAATGAAAGAACAAAAGAAAGAATGGGGAAAAAAATAAAAAAAATCGAAATGGATCTCAGGGATACAATAGATAAAATAAAGCGTCCAAATTTAAGACTTATTGGTGTCCCAGAAGGGGAAGTGAAAGGGTAAAGGTCTAGAAAGAGTATTCAAATAACTGTTGGGGAAAACTTCCCAAACCTTCTACACAATATAAAGACACAAAGCATAAATGCCCAGTGAACTTCAAATAGAATAAATCCAAAGAAATGCACTCCAAGACATATTCTGATCAGACTCTTAAATACTGAAGAGGAACAAGTTCTGAAAGCAGCAAGAGAAAAACAATTCACCACATACAAAGGAAACAACATAAGACTAATAGTGACTACTCAGCAGCCACCATGGAGGCGAGAAGGCAGTGGCATGACATATTTAAAATTCTGAGAGAGAAAAATTTCCAACCAAGTATACTTTATCCAGCAAAGCTCTCCTTCAAATTTGAGGGAGAGCTTAAATTTTTCACAGACAAGCACATGCTGAGAGATTTTGCTAATAAAAGATCTGCCCTACTTCAGATACTAAAGGGAACCCTACCGACAGAGAAACAAAGAAAGGAGAGAGAGATGTAGAAAAATTTAACAGACATATATAGAACATTACATCCCAGATCACCAGGACACACATTTTTCTCTCGTGATCGTGGATCTTTCTTCAGAATAGACCATATGCTGGGACATAAAGCCTCAATAAATTAAAAAAACAAAACAAAACAATTGAATATATTCAAAGCACATTCTCTGACCACAATGGAATGCAAATAGAAGTCAATAATTTTTGATTTGCAACGCCACTGTTTTTTCCTACAGGGTTTAAAATACATAAACTCTAATGACAAATCAGTGGCTTTGGACTCAATGTATAATATGTAATTTCTGACAAGAACTACATAAAGGTGGGGGAATGGAGAAGTATAGGAACATAGTTTATGTGTCCTATTGAAGTTAAGTTGGTATCAAAGAAAAAAAAGATTGTTATAGATTTAAGAGGTTAAATTTAAGCCCCCAGTAAACACGAAGAAATATCAGAGAATATGACCATAGAGATGAAAAATAGAGTATGGGTTATGAGAAGTGGAGGGAAGGGGCAATGGGGAGTTAAGAAATGAGTGTAGGGTTGCTGTTTGAGGTGAAGGGAAATTTCTAGTAATGGATGGTGGGAAGGTGATAGCATTACAGCATACTAAATGTGATTAATCCCACTAATGGAATGCTAGGGAGGGGTTGGAATGGGAACATTTAGGCTGTATGTATGTTTCCACAATTGAGAAAAAAAAAAGAAAATAAAAAGTTTAAATAGGCAATGACAATTAAATGCAAAGGATGATCCTGGATGGGATCTGAGGATGGAGGAGAGGAGGCTCAAAGGGACACAGTGGGGACATAAGAAAAAAAAAAAGAAAGAAAAAATACAGAATGTAAGCTTTGTATCAATGTTGAATTTCTTGAACTTCTTAGCTGAGTTTAATGGGAATGTATAAAAGAATGTTCTTGTTCATGGAAATTGTATATGTACATTATATTGTTTGTTCAAGGATGTGTGCAGCTTCCTCTCATGTTCAGAAGACAGAGCAACAGATGATGGATGATAGATAGGGAGGGAGGGACGGAGGGAAAGAAAGAAATGGTGGTATATGACAGGATGTTCAAGTTCGTGGATTGGGGTATCGGGGGAGGGGGGTCGGGGTGTGCTGGAATTCTGTGTATGGGTTTTGTATTGTTTTTGCAACTGTTCCTGTAAGTTTGAATTTATTTCAAAATAAAATTTAAAAAAAGAAAAAAAAATAGCGTGCTGCTATTTCTCGAATTTCTCTGGTAGTTCATTTTGGTCTTTGGTTTTATCTCTTTCTTTCTTTTTAATGTAGGCATTTAGGGCTATAAATTTCCCTCTCAGGCACTACGTTCACTGCATCCCATAAGTTTTGATGTGTTGTGTTCTCATTTTCATTCATCTTGAGATATTTTCTGATTTCTCTTGCGGTTTCTTCTTTGACTCACTGATTGTTTAAGGGTGTGTTGTTGCACCTCCCTATATTTGTGAATTTTCCCATTCTCTGATGGTTATTGATTTCTAGCTTCACTCCACTAAGATCAGAGAAAGTGCTTGGTACAGTGTTGCTGACAGGGCAGCGCAGGAATGAGATACAGACACAAAGTTAAGAATTAAGGGAGCAGGGGGCCCACGGCATCTCATGTTAAGTGGACAGTAATGCACCTTTGCTCCAGTTATTTATTTCAGAAGATCAGGGAGTATATGCTAAATGTCCTCAGGCTTGGGAGAGCCCACCAGGTACCTATGTTTACATCCTGTTGCATATCAGAAGGAACAATCTAGGTTTAGGACAATGGTAAACGTTGTCGTCATAGTCACACCACAGGCATCTTTACAGGGCGGGCCTGCACTCAGGCCTGCAGCCTAGCATTCCAAGCCACCACCCTAGATATGCCTCAGGCAACATGGAAGACTCAGTTTCCCACAGTATAATTTCAGTCTTTTTAAAATTTATTTAAGACCAATTTTGTGCCCCAGCATGTGATCTATCCTGGGGAATGTTCCATGAGTACTTGAGAAAAATGTATATCCTGCTGTTTTGGAGTGCAGTGTTCTTTATATGTCTGTTAGGTCTAGTTCAAGCCCTCAGTTTCCTTTTTGATCGTCTGTTTAAATGTTCTACCTATTAAAGAGAAAGGTGTGTTGAAGTCTCCTGCTACTATTTTAGAGACAGCTATTACTCCCTTCACTTTTTTTTTTTTTTAATTTTTATTGGGATTGTTCAGATACCATACAATTATCCAAAGATCCAAAGTGTACAATCAGTTGCCCCTGGTACCCTCATACAGCTGTGCATCCATCACCACACTTAATTTTTGTTCAATTTTTTAGAACCTTTTCATTATTCCAGACAAGAAATAAAGTGAAAGATGGAAAAACAACAACAACAAAAAAAACGAAACTCGAATCCTCCCATATCCCTAACCAACCACCCTCAGTTGTTGACTCGGAGTGTTGGTATAGTACATTTGTTACTGTTTATGAAAGAATGTTGAAATACTATAAACTGTAGTATATAGTTTGCAATAGGTATATATTTCTTCCCTATATGCCCCTCTATTATTAAGTTCTAGTTGTATTGTCATACATTTGTTCTGGTTCATGGAAGAGTTTTCTAATATTTGTACAGTTAATCATGGACATTGCCCACCATAGGATTCAGTTTTATATATTACCATCTTTTGATCTCCAACTTTCCTTCTGGTGACATATATGACTCTAAGCTTCCCGTTTCCACCTCATTCACATGCCATTCTGCACTGTTAGTTATTCTCTCATCTTGCTACCGACACCTCTGTTCATTTCCAAACATTTAAGTTCATCCTAGTTGAACATTCTGTTCATATTAAGCAACCACTCCCCATTCTTAAGCCTCATCCTATATCTTGGTACCTTATATTTCTTGTCTGTGAGTTTACATATTATAATTAGTTCTTATCAGTGAGACCCTGCAATATTTGTCCTTATGTGTCTGGCTTATTGCACTCAGTATATTGCCCTTGAGATTTTGACATCAACCCATTTTTTTTTTTTTTTTAAAGACGGTTTTGTTCACACCCTGTACATTCCATCCTAAGTAAACAATCGATGGTTCTCTGTATGGTCACATATTTATGTGTTCACCACCTTCACCACTGTCTATATAAGGACATCTACATTTCTTCCACAAGGCAGGAGGGAGCGTCAAAGAAGGTAGAGAGGGAAAAGAAAGAGGAAAAAAATGACAGCCAGGAAGTAGCAAAAGGAAAAGCAACCCCAAATCAAAGCAGGGTAAACAGTCAGACACCACCACCAGTGTCAAGTGTCCAACACGCCTTCCCTATCCCCCCCTCCTATCTGCATTTACCTTGGTATATCGCCTTTGTTACATTAAAGGAAGCGTAATACAATGATTCTGTTAGTTACAGTCTCTAGTTTACATTGATTGCATCCCTCCCCCAATGCCTCCCCATTTTTAACACCTTGCAAGGTTGACATTTGCTTGTTCTCCCTTGTAAAAGAACATATTTGTACATTTTATCACAATTGTTGAACACTCTAGATTTCACCAAGTTCACAGTCCCAGTCTTTATCTTTCCTCCTTTCTTCTGGTGTCTCACATGTTCCCAACATTCCTCTCTCAACCATATACAGAGCTATCTTTGTTCAGTGTACTTACATTGCTGTGCTACCATCTCCCAAAATTGTGTTCCAGACCACGCACTCCCGTCTTCTCCTATCACTCTGCAGTGTTCCCTTTAGTATTTCCTGTAGGGCAGGTGTCTTGTTCACAAAGTCTCTCATTGTCTGTTTGTCGGAAAATATTTTGAGGTCTCCCTCATATTTGAAGGACAGCTTTGCTGGATATAGGATTCGTGGTTGGCGGTTTTTCTCTTTCAGTATCTTAAATGTATCACACCACTTCCTTCTTGCCTCCATGGTTTCTGCTGAGAGATCTGCACATAGTCTTATTAAGCTTCCTTTGTATGTGATGCATTGCTTTTCTCTTGCTGCTTTCAGGATTTTCTCTTTGTCTGATATTTGATAATCTGATTATTAAGTGTCTTGGTGTAGGTCTATTCAGATCTATTCTGTTTGGGGTATGCTGTGCTTCTGGGATCTGTAATTTTATGTCTTTCATAAGAGATGGGAAATTTTCATTGATTATTTCCTCTATTATTGCCTCTGCCCCCTTTCCCTACTCTTCTCCTTCTGGGACACCAATGATATGTAGATTCTTGTACTTTGTTTCATCTTTAAGTTCCCGGAGATGTTGCTCATATTTTTTCATTCTTTTCTCCATCTGCTCCTTTGCGTGTAGGCTTTCAGGTGTTTTGTTCTCCAGTTCTTGAGTGTTTTCTTCTGCCTCTTGAGATCTGCTGTTTTATGTTTCCATTGTGTCTTTGTAGTTTCCTGTTTGTTTACTGGCAGCCATTCTTCTGGTATGAGTAGATACCCCATTGTGTTTTATGTTTTTTTTTTTAAATCTAAATTTCATATAATTTTCACATCACAAGGTATTTTGATTGTTTCAACAATCTAAAAAATATAAAATCCATCTTAATTCATAAGTTGCACAAAAATAGGTGGTAGGACAGGCCAGTTTACCTGATCCTTGTTCCAGTGCCAGGGAGTTTGCCATTCGTTACAGGAGATTTCTAGATTTTTCTAGCACTTGATTCTACTTATGATAAATAAATTTAGACAATAGTTAGCTTCCAACTGTATTATAGTCTCTTTATTCTTTTGCTAAAACTCTTCTAGAGTTAACTACTTATGTTTGTAGATGATGAAATGTATAAAGATCCACTTCAAATGCTAGCACTGCTATGAACATGGTCTCCTCCCTTCAACACAGAATTAAGACTCTTGGTTCTTGTCTTTAATATTCCAGTCCCAGAAGGAAGTTAACTGTAGATGCCATCTGAAGACAGTCTTATGCTGCATCGCAGTTATCTACAGTCAGGCTCTAGCTTCTCCAGGAACACTGCAGGATGAATTTAGTTTAAGTATATTAAACTAAGAGGCATTCTCTCAAATGAGTTTAAATACATTTTAATTTTTAGGCAACGTACATGACATGTTTTTCTTAAAAACAATGTCTCTGCTCCAAATAAGTTAAAGTCAAAATAAATGAAGAGTTCATAATGCCATCAGTCCATTTGTCTTAAGTCCTGGTATTGTGTGGATGAAAAGCTGCAGCCACTTATGATGACAGGTGATAGATCCAAGGATTTTCCAATTTGTTAACCTTTCTCCATTTCTAAACCATCCTTAAAGAAAATCATATATGGGGTCATACCGTCCTCATGGTAGTCCAGGAGAGCCACCATACCATCTGGATTCATGCTTTCTCCAATATAGATCTGGTAGTTCTTGAAATTAGCAAGGATGTGTTCTGCAGCCCCTGTCATAAAAGGTTTTATCTTTCTGGTCTCTGTTCTTCAAGTTTGCCTTTGATTGATTTCATGTAATCTTTGATGTACTTTTTGTAACTTCTTTTTTGAAGTTAGTTCCCTGCAAGTGATGGTTCATGACAGTATCAACACCAGTGACAACTGTACTTTCAGTACCTTCACCCTTGGGGCCTTCAGCTGAAGCATTTCCACCAATGAGCAAGTCATCAAAGCTACCCTCTGTCCTACTGACCATCTTCCCCTCCACCTTGAGGCACAGCTCGTCTGCGATCTCCCAGATCTTGAAAATGTCAGAGAATATCTCATTATGTCTGATGTGGTCCTGGTAGATGAACATGATGGCGGCTGGAGGGAGGTGGTGGTGGAACTGGCGTGGCAGGAGTCCGGAACTCGGAGCAAGCACAGAGCAGCCGGAGCAGCACCAACGGGGAGAGTGGGTGGAAAAGCTCCCATTGTGGTTTTGATTTGCATTTCCCTAATAGCTAGTGAAGATGACCATTGTTTCCTGAGTTTTTTAGCCATTTGTATTTCCTTTTCAGAAAAATGTCTTTTCATATCTTTTGCTCATTTTATAATTGGGCTGTTTGTATATTGTTATTGAGTTGAAGGATTTCTTTATATATGCTAGATAGCAGTCTCTCATCAGATATATGGTTTCCAAATATTTTTTCTCTTTGAGTTGGTTGCCTCTTCACCTTTCTGACAAAGTCCTTTGAGATACAAAAACATTTCTTTGAGGAGTTCCTATTTACTTGTTCTTTCGTTGCTTGTTGTTCTAGTTTGCTAATGCTGCAGAATGCAAAACACCAGAGATGGATTGGCTTTTATAAAAAGGGGGTTTATTTGGCTACACAGTTACAGTCTTAAGGCCATAAAGTGTCCAAGGTAACACATCAATAATCAGGTACCTTCACGGGAGGATGGCCAGTGGCGTCCGGAAAACCTCTGTTAGCTGGGAAGGCACATGGCTGGCATCTGCTCCAAAGTTCTGGTTTCAAAATGGCTCTCTCCCACGACGTTCCTCTCTAGCAAGCTTGCTCCTCTTCAAAATGTCACTCACAGCTGCACTCCATTTCCTCCCCCCGATTCAGCTCATTTTACTATAAGCTGCAAGAAGAAGCCAGGGTACCTCCTCCACATGTAGTCTGGAGATCTCCTCTGCTAAGTATTCCAGGTTGTCACTTTCAAATTCTTCCTTCCGTCTGACATGAGGATTCAATTTTGCCAAATTCTCTGCCACTTTAAAACGAGGATCACCTTTCTTCCAGTTTGCAATAACACATTCATCATTTCTGCTCAAGTCCTCGTCAGAAGTATCTTTAGAGTCCATATTTCCATAAACAGTCTCTTCAAAGCAGTTTTGGCCTTTCCTATCAAGTTCCTTACAATTCTTCCAGACTCTTCCCCTTATCCATTTAAAAAGCCATTCCAACATGTTTGGTATTTGCAGACTCAGCAGCAAAAGCACCCCACTTCTGGTACCAAAATCTGTTCTAGTTTGCTAATGCTGCGGAATGCAAAACACCAGAGATGGATTGGCTTTTATAAAAAGGGGGTTTATTTGGCTATACAGTTACAGTCTTAAGGCCATAAAGTGTCCAAGGTAAACATCAGTAATCAGGTACCTTCACTGGAGGATGGCAAATGGCGTCTGGAAAACCTCTGTTAGCTGGGAAGGCACGTGGCTGGTGTCTGCTCCAAAGTTCTGGTTTCAAAATGGCTTTCTCCCAGGACGTTCCTCTCTAGCAAGCTTGCTCCTCTTCAAAACGTCACTCACAGCTGCACTGTGTTCAGTCTCTTTGAGTCAGCATGTTTATATGGCTCCCCTGATCAAGGCCCACCCTGAATGGGCAGGGCCATGCCTCCATGGGAGTATCCCACCAGAATCACCACCCACAGCTGGGTGGCGCACATTCCAAGCAAATCTAATCAGCACCAAAAGTCTGTCCCACAAGACTACATCAAAGATAATGGCGTTTGGGGGACAAAATGCATTCAAACCGGCACACTTGTGCTTTGGGTTTAACATCTAAGCTACCTCATATTACTAGGTCTTGAAAATGTTTCCCAACCTTACCTTCTAGGAGTTTTATGGTACATGGTGTCTTTTATTGAGGTCTTTGATCCACTTTGAGTTAATTTTTGAATAGGTTGTGAAGTAGGGGCCCTCTTTAATTCTTTTGGTTGAGAATATCCAGTTCTCCCATTCCCATTTTGTTGAAGAGACTGTTCTGTCCCAGTTCTGTGGATTTGGGGGCCTTATTAAAAATAAGTATACCATAGATCTGGGGGTCTATTTCTGAACTCACGATTTGATTCCTTTGATCAATATGTCTCTGTTTCTGCCACTTCCGTGCTGTTTTGACTACTTTAAAGTCAGGAAGTGTGTCTTCCCACGTTATCCTTCTTTTTTAGAATGTTTTTGGTAATCGAGGCCCCTTTCCCTTCCAAATAAATATAACTCTGTTTTCCAAGTCTGCAAAGTGGGTTGTTGGAATTTTAATTGGAATTGCATTGAATCTGTACATCAGTTTGGATACAGTTGACATCTTAATGACGTTTAGTCTTCCTATCCATGAATATGGAATATCTTTCCACCTCTTTAGGTCCTCTTTGATTTCTTTTTGTAAAGTTTAGTAATTTTTGTGTAGAGGTCTTTTACATCCTAGGTTAAGTTTATTCCTAGTTACTGATTCTTTTAGTTGCTATTGTACATGGAATTTATTTCGTAATTGCCTCTTCAGTTAGGTCATTATTAGTGTGTGGGGATTTTAGTGACTTTTGCACATTTATCTTGTATCCCACCACTTTGCTGAATTTATTAGCTCAAGTAGCTTTGTTGCCAGTTTCTCAGGAGTTTCTAAATATTGGGTCATATCATCAGCAATGATGACAGTTTTACTTCTTCCTTTCCAATTTGGATGCCTTTAATTTTCCTTCCTTCCTTCCTTTAATTTTCCTTCCTTCCTTCCTTCCTTCCTTCCTTCCTTCCTTCCTTCCTTCCTTCCTTCCCTCCCTCCCTCCCTCCAGCACAATGTTGAATAATAGTGGAGACAGAGGGCATCCTTGTCTCATTCCTGATCTTAGGGGGAAGGCTTTCAGTCTCTCATGGTTGAGTACTATGGCTGTGGTTACTTCATATATACTCTTTTTCATATTGAGGAAGTTTCCTTCAATTCCTACCTTCTGAAGTGAATGATGCTCAATTTTGTTAAATGCTCTCTTAGGGTCTGTTGAGATGATCATTTGATTTTTCCCTTTAATTTTTATTGTGTTGTATTACATTGATTGATTTTCTTATGTTGAACCGCCCTTGCATGCCTGAACCCCACTTGGTCATGGTGTATGATTCTTTTAATGTGTCTTTGGCTTCCTTTTGCAAGTATTTTGTTGAGAATTTTTGCATCTATATTCATTAGGGAGATTGGCCCATAGTTCTCCTTTCTTGTAGTATCCTTATCTGGTTTTGTATTAGAGTGTTGTTGGCTGCATAAAATGTGTTATGTAGTGTTCTGTTCAAGTTTTTGAAAGAGTTTGAGCAGAAATGGTGTCAGTTCTTTTTGGAATGTTAGGGAAAATTCCCCTGTGAAGCCATGTGGCCGTGGGCTCTTGTTTTTAGGAAGATTTTTGATGATTGATTGGATCTCTTTACTTGTGGTTGGTTTCCTGAGGTCTTCTATTTCTTCTTGGGTCAAAGTTGTTCATGTGTTTCCAGGAAATTGTCCATTTTTCTAAGTTGTCCAGTTTGTTGGCGTACATGTGATCATAATATCCTTTTATAATTTTTTAAATTCAATTTTATTGTTATATTTACATACCATACAGTCATCCAAAGTGTAAAATCAGTTGTTCACAGTACCATTTTATAGTTGTGCCTTCATCAGCACAATTAATTTTTGAAAATTTTCATTACTGCAAAAAAAAAATAAGAATAAAACCTAAAAGTAAAAAAGAAGACCCCAAATCCTATCCCTCCATCCCTCCCTATTATTCATTTACTTTTTGTCCCCATTCTTCTACTCATCTGTCCATACACTGGATAAAGGGAGTGTGGGCCACAAGGTTTTCACAGTCACAGAGTCACACAGTATAAGTGATATAGTTATACACTTGTCTTCAAGAAAAAAGGTCTTATGATTTTTTAAGTTTCTTTGGGATCCACAGTAATGACCCCCCCCCCCTTCATTTCTGATTTTGTTTCTTTGAGTTTTCTCTCTTTTTGCTTTTGTCAGTGTAGCTAAAGGTTTGTCAATCTCATTGATCTTCTCAAAGAACCAACTTTTGGTCTTATTTACTCTCTCTCTCTTTTTTTTTTTTTTGTTCTGCAGATCATTTATTTCTGCTTTCATCTTTGTTATTTCTTTTCTTCTGATTGCTTTTGGGTTATTTTGCTGTTCATTTTCCAGCTTCTTCAGTTGTTCACTTAGGTCTTTGGTTTTAGTTCTTTCTTTATTTTTAATGTATGCATTTAGAGCTAAAAATTTCCCTCTTCTCACTGCCTTCACTACATCCCATCAGTTTTCATATATCGTATCCTCGTTTTCATTCATCTCTAGATGCTTACTGATTTCTCTTGCATTTTCCTTCTTGACCCTTGAGTGTTTAGGAGTTTGTAGTTTAACCACCATATATTTGTGTAAGTTCTGGTTCTTTGGTGGTTATTGATTTACAGTTTTTTAAAATTTGTTGAGACTTGTTTTGTGCCCCTAGCATACGATCTATCCTGGAAGACATTCCATGAGCCCTAGAAAAGAATGTATAATCTGGTAATTTGGAATGCAGTGATCTATATATGTCTGTTAAGTCTAGTTCATTTATCATGTTGTTTATGTTGTCAGTTTTCTTATTGGTCATATGTCTAATTGTTCTATCTATAGAAGTAGTGTATTGAAATCTCCCTCTATTATTGTAGAAATGTCTGCTGTTCCCTTCAGTTTTGTCATTGTTTGTCTCGTGTACTTGGAGCTCCTTGACTGTGTGCATAAACAGTTATGATTGTTATTTCTTTTTGGTGGATTGCCTCTTTTATTAAAATACAGTGTCCTTCTTTGTTTCTTATGACATCTTTGCATTTAAAGTCTATTTTGTCTGATATTACTATAGCTACCGCTGCTTGCTTTTGGCTGCAGCTTGCTTGGATAATGTTTTTTCATCCTTTCACTTTCAATTTCCGTGTCACTCGGTCTAAGATGAGTCTCTTGTAAATAGCATATTGATGGATCATACTTTTTAATCCATTTTTCCAGTTTGTATCTTTTAATTGGGGAGTTTAATCCATTCACAAAGTTATTATTGTAGAGACAGTTCTTGAATCAACCATCTTATCCTTTGGTTTTGTTTTTGTTATTTTTTTTGTCAGATCTACTCCCCCCCCCCCCCCTTTTTTTCTGAATACTCTTCAGTTCTAGCCCCTTCTCCAGAACTCTCTCTCCTTTATTTATTTTCAGCCAGTAGAAATCCCTTTAGTATTTCTGGTAGGGTAGGTCTTATTAGCAAATTATCTCAGCATTTGTTTGTCTCTGAAAATTTTAAACTCTCCATCATTTTTGAAGCAGAGCTTTTCTGTATAAAGAATTCTTAGCTGGCAATTTTTCTCTTTCAGTATCTTACATATGTCATACAACTGCTTTCTCACCACCATCATGCCTGTTGAGCAGTCAGTTCTTAGTTTTATGTGGTTTCCTTTATATGTGTTGAATCACTTCTCTCTTGTTTCTCTCAGGAGTTTCTCCTTCCTTCAGCATTTCACAATATGATTAGTATATGTCTCAGACTGTATCTATTTGGATTTATTCTATTTGGAGTTCATTCAGTTTCTTTCAATTTATATTTATGCATTTTAAAAGGGTTGGGAAGTTTTCCCCAACTATTTCCTTGAATACTCTTTCTAGGCCTTTACTCTTTCCTTCTCCTTCTGGAAGATCAATGATTCTTATATTTGGATGCTTTATTTTGCCCACTATTTCCCTGAGATCCATTTCAAATTTTTTGATTTTTTCTTCATCTATTCTTTTGTGTGTTCGCTTTCAATTGCGTTGTCCTATAGTTCACTTTTTCTTTCTTCTGCTTCTTCATATATGCTAGTGTGTCTCTAGTATATTTTAAAATTGATCTACAGTCTCTTATTTCTATAAGGTCTGCTATTTTTCTATTTATTTTTACAAATTCTTTTTTATACTCTTATGGAGGCTTCTGGAAGTTCTTTATGTCTGTAGCCCACCCATTGAAGTTGTTTTCGAGATTTTTATGTACTTCTCTGATTAATTGCTCCAAGTTCTGGGTCTCTTCTGGCTTTGTAAGTTTGCTTTTGGCTTGTCCATATCTTCTTGGACCTTCATATGCTTTGAAATTTTCTGTTGACTTCAGGGCATTTTCTTGTCTTGATAGGGTTATTTTGAGAGATGCAGGATTATTTGGACATTCATATATTTAGCAGAGAATCACAGCTTGCTGTAGTGCACTTTCCTTTGTTCCTAACAGATGACACTCTTGCATCACCTCTTGCCCTGAAGTCTGCTTTTCCCTGCCTACGTGTGTGCACTGGTCCAAACCAGGTGGAAATTCAATCAGTGTGGCAGTTTTCTGTGTGCCCTGGGGACTGCCATCCCAGAGGGTGGGGGTGGGCTGTGTGTAGTTTGGTGGGGAGGCCGCTTATGTGTGCAGTGGCTCTAGTGATTCCTGGGCCTCCGAGTGGATCATTTTCGGGCTGTGGGGCTGCATGTGACACCCTCCAGCTAAAATTTGCCCTGGTCCTTGCCTGCCTGTGCCTGCGAGTCTCTGGGGTGGGGGAGTGCTACCTGGTATTTCCATTTGGTGCCTTCGCTTATCTCCACCTCTTACCCATGCACACCATGGCCTTCTGTGGAGGAATGGTGAATGGGATCCACACAAGTCCACTATTTACTGACTTCTCTTATGGAAGCTCCTGGCTGTGGGGCTGAGGAGGATTATCTGCCCAGATAATTGCTGAGATGGGTGCTCAGGAGTGGACAACTGCTCCATCTACTGCTTAGCAGCTGGTTCCATTCTTGGTTGAATAAACTCACCCTGTCCTTTCAGATGTAAGTACTCCGCTCTTTCAACCAATTCTCCACTGTATTTTGTAGAGGTCCTTCTCCAGCTGCTCATACTCTGGAACTGCTTTCCTGGTAGTTTTCTGCCTTTTCTCTAGTTATTTCACAAGGGAGAAGTTTTGTCTGCCTTTTCTGTTCTGTCATCTTCCCAGAAGTCCTCTAGTATGTTTTTAATTTCATCTACCATGTCTTTCAATTCCATAAGGTTTGTTATTTTCCTTTGTACTCTTTCAAATTCTTCTTTATGCTCTCCTGATGTCGCCTTTTTAAAATTTTTTAGTCATTTTTTAAATTGTGAACTTTAACATATATGCATAACAGTGATAACTTTTAAAGCATAATCCACTGAGTAGTTAGAGAGCAAATTTGCAAGAATGCTATGGGTTATGGTTCACAATTTCCGTTATTTCCATTATTGTAAAATATAACATATATACAGAAAGTTGTTAACCTTCGAAGTACAGCTCAACAAACAGTTATATAGATAATTTCAAAAACTATTATGGGTTATAGTTCCTCAGTTTCAGTTCTTTCCTTATTGTGAAATTTAGGATATATACAAAAAGGTGCTAAATTTCAAAGCCCAATAGAGCAAATTTCAGAGTGTTATGGGTCACAGTTCCACCATTTCACTTATTTCCTTGTAGCTATTCTAATACCCTAGCATCTAAAAAATACATACATACATATATATATATATATATATATACATATTTAATTTATTGAGGCTTGTTTTATGTCCCAGCATATGGTTCATTCTGGAGAAAGATCTGTGATCACTAGAGAAAAATGAGTGTCCTGGTGATTTGGGATGTAAGCTTCTATATACATCTGTTAAAATTCTCTGTATCTCTTTCTCCTTTCTTTGTTTCTCTGTTGGTAGGGCTCTCTTTAGTATCTGAAGTAGGGTAGGACTTTTATTGGCAAACTCGCTCAGCATTTGTTTGTGAAAAATTTAACTCTCCCTCAAATTTGAAGGAGAGTTTTGCTGGATAAAGTATTCTTGATTGGAAATTTTTCTCTCTCAGAGTTTTAAATATGTCATGCCACTGCCTTCTCACCTCCATGGTGGCCACTGAGTAGTCACAACTTAGTCTCATGTTGTTTCCTTTGTATGTGGTGAATTGCTTTTCTCTTGCTGCTTTCAGAACTTACTGCTTCTCTTCAGTATTTGACAGTCTGATCAGACTATGTCTTGGAGTGGGTTTATTTGGATTTATTCTATTTGGAGTTTGCTGGGCATTTATGCTTTGTGTATTTATATTGTGTAGAAGGTTGGGGAAGCTTTCCCCAACAATTTCTTTGAATACTCTTTCTAGACCTTTACCCTTCTCTTCCCCTTCTGGGGCACCAACAAGTCTTAAATTTGGACGTTTTATTTTATCTGTTGTATCCCTGAGATCCTTTTTGATTTTTTTGATTTTTTTCTGCATTCTTTCTTTTGTTCTTTCATTTTCTGTTCTGTGGACTTCTAGGACACTGAGTCGTTGTTCAGCTTCCTCTAATCTTGTATGATGAGTTTCCAGAGTCTTTTTAATTTGGCCAACAGTTTCTTTTATTTCCATAAGATCTTCTATTTTTTTTATTTACTCTTGCAATGTCTTCTTTATGCTCTTCTAGGGTCTTCTTTAAGTCGCTTATATCCCATGCCATGGTCTTCTTCATGTCCTTTAAATCCTTTGCCATGTTTTCATCCCTCAGTTGTAGTTCTTTGATTAATTGTGCCAAGTATGTGTCTCTTCTGATATTTTGATTTGGGTGTTTGGGATCGGATTCTCCATATCATCTGGTTTTATCACATGCATTAAGATTTTCTGTTGTTTTTGGCCTCTTGGCATTTGCTTTGCTTGATAGGGTTCTTTCAAGTTGTAAAAAAAAAATCAATCTAATTTTTCAGAAATACAAGTTGGTGGCGTACACTTTCTGCAACTAACCAGCAGATGGCTTCTGCAAGTCCCCTATACCCCTCAAGTCAGTTCTCCCCAACTCTGTATGGTTTTTTGGGGAAATGATTTTTGTGGGATTCAGTTGGTGAACTCAGTTTGGGTTTGTTGTTGGAGCTGTCTGCCCTGAACGTGGTGCGTGTGTCTGGGTGGTCAGGGAGGCAGGGCCGCTTTAATATTCAAACCTCTCAGGTGTTCCCGGAGATTCAAGGCTGTCGCAAGAGTCTAAGCCTTCATTTCAGTTTTGCCCCATATTTTCTCTGTCACTGACCCACAAACCACTGGCATTAATGTAGCGTCCCTGGGTTTTCCCAGCAGGTCCCCTTCTCAGCTGTGATCTTCCAGGACCTCTGCTGAGGGAAGGCTGTGCTATGTCAGTAGTGCGCATCGTCCCTCAAGGGAAGGCTCAGGCCCCTGGGCCGTGCAGGGGTGCTCTCTGCCTGATGCAAAGATTAGCCTTTAATTCTTGACTGGTGTAAGTTCTCCATATTTATATGTTTATGTAAAGTTTCAGTATTCGTAATACTTTGATAAATCATATCTGTTGCTATGTCTTCCTCTCGTTTAATCACTTTCTCTATCTTTAGGGGTGTTTAGGCAGTGACCACCCTAACTTGTTTATATTGAAAAGGGTTGTTGATACTATGGGGAAGGGGGCTGTATCTGATTGTTGCTCTTAAAGAGGCTATTGCCTCTGGGTTTTGGGACTTGTCTGGCATAGGAAAGCTCTGATGGATTTAAGTTTCTGAGAGATAAACTTAATGAGTGAATCTTTTATAGAATCTCAAGTAGGGATTTTGGAACTACTGTTGATCAAGGCATGGCATACTGTTACCATTTGGGATATCTAGCTGGATCTTACATAACAAAAATCTCCAGGATTGCCTCTTGACTCTGTGCTCCCCTAGCCCTTGTAACCTTATTTTGTTACCTTTCTTTCCCCCCTTTTAGTCAAGTAGGTGTTTTCAGTCCCTTGCTGCCAGGGTTAGGCTCATTCCTGGGAGTCATTTCCCACATTGCCAGGGAAGTTCATTCCTCTGGGAGATATGTCCCAGGTGGGTGGGAGGTTAATGCATGAATTTATTTGCCGAGTTAGAGAGCAAAAGGCCACATCTGAGCATCGTAGTGTCTTTTTAGTATCCTTTATCTCTCTATGCATATTTGTCTTCATCTTGAATTGATTTAGGAGATTTGTTTGAACATCTTTGATTAGTTGTTCCAAATTCCATTTCTCCTTTGACTTTTCAATTTTTCCCTTTGACTGGGCCATAGCTTCTTACATTTTAGCATGCCTTGTGATTTTTTGCTGATATCTGGTCATCTCGTTATCTCGATGGGTCTGTTCTGAAGGTCACTTTACCCTTGCCTCGAATTTATTTGCTTGGGTTTGTATTAGGGCAGTGCTTAGCAGTTGGATTGTCAGTATTTCCCAGCTGAAACAGGGTCATGTACCCTTGCAGTGGGTGTAGAGCAGCTCTGATGGCTGCAGATAGGGTCTAGAGAAGCTACAAAAAGGCCTGTTTCTCCCCCTGTGTTTTCCTTCCTGCTGAACAGTTGGCACTCTTTGGACATTCGAAACATCTGACCGGGTGGGCCTGAAACTGCAGGTATTCTGTTTTCTCATTTCTCCTGCCAGTACCTAGCTCAATGTTGTGCTGTGTCTCCTCTTTACCTGGGGTGAAGGGCCCCACAGCCCCACAGCCACCCCTGTTTACCGCCATTCCCCAGACTAGGATTGAGCTACCCACTGCTGCTTTTCTCAAGGGTTGAGGTTGGACACCAGGATGCTCAGCCGGATTTATGGTCTCTTCCCATGTTTTCTCAGTTCCTTTGTCCTGCATGGACCTATGTGTTGCAGTGTTCTTCCCTGTCCCTTGGGTCCCCAAACAGTTGATTCTGATAGTTATTTCCTGGCTCCTTGCTGCTTTTGGGAAAGTAGGTTATGTTGTTCCCTCCCTCATCGTCCACTTTGGAAGCTCCTCCTTGGGGCCCTTTGTATTTCACACTCCCCTGTGTCTTGTGTCCTCTCCTGGGTTTGGACTTGCATCTCTGTGTCTGGATATACATGGGGTCTGTCTCACTGCTGTGACATATTTTATAGTCCATGCCCCTGGTGGGAGGTGGAATGCCTTCTGGCCTCTGTCTCTGGGCCCTTTCCCAGCTGCATGGGATGGAATGAGGGGGAGGGGAGGGTACTGCCTCTTTTGGCACAGAAATTTCCTACCTGATATTTTTCTCTTTCTTTGATTCAATGTTTATGTGGTCTTTCTCCAGTCTTTACATTCCTCCAGAGTTCTAAGCAAGTGCGATTTAGCCTTCTTTCACTGAATTGCTTGGGCGAGGTTTGCAGTAGAGGTTTTCATGTTGATGATGTCACTTGGGGATAATACTTTGTTAATAGTTTTGTCTTAAACAATCATTTATCATTTAAATAAATGTACAACTGAGGAAAATTCTTCCCTAACCCTCCAATCTCCCATTTCTAGTGCCCTTTGTTCCATTGTGTAGATTCAAATTTCTATCTTGTATACTTTTTCTTTCAGCTTGAAGAGCTCTAACATTTGTTATAGTGCAAGCCTGCTGGCAACACATTTTCTCACCTTTTGGTTCACCTTCAGTTTTGAATGACATTTTCACTGATTATTGAATTTTATATGTACAATTTCTTTCAGCACGTCAAAGTTGTTTTTTTAATGTGTTGCCTTGCATGGTTTCTGAAGAGTAGTGCATGACAACTTTTAAGATTTTATCTTTAGCTCTGTTTCAGCAGTTCCATATGATGTGTCCTGCTGTAGTTTTCTTTGTGTTTACTGTGCTTGAGGTCCATTGAGATTCTCAAATTTGTGGATTTACAGTTTTCATCAACTTTGGAAAAAACTAGGCCATTATTTCTTAAAAGATTTTTTCTGTCTCCCTTTTCCCCTTTCATTTATGGGATTTTAATTGCATTTATATTAATTAAAGTAATAATTGATGTACACATCACTGGCTTTATGTTAATTTTCATGTCAGTTTTTCTCTCTGTACTTTGTTTTGTGTGATTTCTATTGCTATTTCTTCAAGTTTCCTGATCTTTTCTTCTGCAGTGTCTAATTTGGTGTTAATCTCATCCAGTGAATTTTTCTTTTCAATTGATTTGTAGAAGTAAGATGATAACATTCATCTTTTGTTCTCCTTCTCTCTGTGATCAAGTAGTATGTTGGCATTTTTTAAATGCAACTTTACAGAAATATGTTATGTACCATACAGTCATCCAAAAGTGTACAGTTGTTCACAGTATCATCATACAGGTATGGATTCATCACCACAATCAATTTTTTTAATTCAATTTTTTGAGATATATTCACATACCATACGGTCATCCAAAGTATACAACAGTTGTTCACAATACCATCATATAGTTGTTCATTCATCACCCCAATCTATTTTTTTTAACATTTTCCTTCTACCAGAAAAAGCAAAAATAAGAATAAAAAATAAAATTAAAGAATAACTTTATACCCCCCCACCCTACTTTTCATTTAGTCCTTTATCCCCATTTTTCTACTCATCCACCCATACACTGGATAAAGGGAGTGTGATCCATAAGGCTTTCACAATCACACTGCTGCCTCTTGTAAGCTACTTTGCTATATGATAATATTCAAGAGTCACGTCTACTGGGTTGCAGTTTGATAGTTTCAGGTATTTACTTCTAGCTATTCCAAAGCATTAAAACCTAAAAAGGGTTATCTATATAGTGCATATGAATGCCCACCAGAGTGACCTCTCGACTCCATTTGGAATTTCTCAGCCACTGAAACTTTATTTTGTTTCATTTTGCATCCCAGTTTTGGTCAAGAAGGTGTTCTCCATCCCACGATGTCAGGTCCATATTCATCCCTGGGAGTCTTACCCTGTGATGTCAGGGAGGTTTTTACCCCTGGGAGTCAGATCCCATGTAGGGGGGAGGGCAGTGAGTTCACCCACTGAGGTGGCTTAGCTAGAGAGAGAGGGCCACATCTGAGCAACAAAGAGGTACTCAGGGGGAAACTCTTAGTCACAATTATAAGCAAGGTTAGCCTCTCCTTTGCAGTGTCGAGCTTCATAAGGGCAAGTCCTGTGATAAAGGGCTCGGCACACCAAACCGCCAGTACTCAGTGTTTGTGAGAACATCAGAAACAGTCTAGGTGAGGAAGCCCAACACCTCTGCATTTTTCCCCAGCTCCTCAGAGGGCCCTGCATATATATTTTTATTCTCTGTCCAAATTACTTTGGGATGTGTTGCTATTTCACACTAACCTGTGCAAACCTACCAGGTCTCACTTCTTATTAAAAGTTCCATGTAATTATGGTATTTGAACAAACTGTACAAGTTAAATTGTTTAGGAAATATAGATCTTGCACCGACTAAACATCTCTTCCCTTGGTCTCACATGGAATTTATAGTTTTAAAATGCAGTCAGTATTGTCCTTTACCCTTTGGCCCAATTTGCCCTATTCCTAATCACATGTGCTTCATTCATATCTCTAGTAGAAGTCTGGATTCTTTTTCAGCGTTTTTAACAGTTGCTATATATGCTAATACTGAGATTCATATCTGCCAAGTTCTAGCTCTGAGTTTCAGGTGTCACACAGATACCCAAAATTCCAGGGATCAATCAGGTTAAACACAAAGGGATCAGCATCTCTGAATCTGGAGATAGCCAATACAATTCAGGAATAGATGTGACTGCTGTAAGAGCGTACAATCTAGGAACCATTACAATAAGCATTCCCCTGATAAGCTGTTCTCTAAGGTTCAATTCTGAGTTTACACATTGTAGTTATTCCATATTGGTGAGGCATTATAGTGTTTGCCTTTGTTTCTGGTATAGTTCACTCAGAATACTGTCAACAGGTTCCATTCATCTTGTGTGTCTCACAGCTTCACTCCTTCTTGCAGTTACTCAATATTTCCTTGTATGCACACACAACAGTTCACCATTCTGTTCCTCAGTCGATGTACCCTTAGACCACCTCCACCCATTACAAATCATGTATACTGTCTCCATAAACACCAGTGTGCAAATGTCCATTCATGTCCTTGCTCTCAGATCTTCCAACTAAGTGCCCCTTAATGAGGTTGCAGGACTTTATGGCACCCACATACTTAGCTTCATGTGGAACCACCCCACTGTCCTCTAGAAAGGCTATACCATTCTGCCTCCTAACCAACAGTAAATACATACATCCCTCGCTCCATGTTTTCTCCAGCACTTTTATCCCTGTTTATATTTTTCCATACAGTTTTTTTTTTATTTTTTTATTTTTTTATTTTTTTTATTTTTTTTAATCATCATTTTATTGAGATATATTCACATACCACGCAGTCATACAAAACAAATTGTACTTTCGATTGTTTACAGTACCATTACATAGTTGTACATTCATCACCTAAATCAATCCCTGACACCTTCATTAGCACACACACAAAAATAACAAGAATAATAATTAGAGTGAAAAAGAGCAATTGAAGTAAAAAAGAACACTGGGTACCTTTGTCTGTTTGTTTCCTTCCCCTGCTTTTCTACACATCCATCCATAAACTAGACAAAGTGGAGTTTGGTCCTTATGGCTTTCCCAATCCCATTGTCACCCCTCATAAGCTACATTTTTATACATCTGTCTTCGAGATTCATGGGTTCTGGGTTGTAGTTTGATAGTTTCAGGTATCCACCACCAGCTACCCCAATTCTTTAGAACCTAAAAAGGGTTGTCTAAAGTGTGCGTAAGAGTGCCCACCAGAGTGACCTCTCGGCTCCTTTGGGAATCTCTCTGCCACTGAAGCTTATTTCATTTCCTTTCACATCCCCCTTTTGGTCAAGAAGATGTTCTCCGTCCCACGATGCCGGACGTCATATTCCATGTTGCCAGGGAGATTCACTCCCCTGGGTGTCTGATCCCACGTAGTGGGGGGGGGGCAGTGATTTCACCTTTCAAGTTGGCTTAGCCAGAGAGAGAGGGCCACATCTGAGCAACAAAGAGGCATTCAGGAGGAGACTCTTAGGCACAAATATAGGGAGGCCTAGCCTCTCCTTTGCAGCAACCGTCTTCCCAAGGGTAAAACTTATGGTAGAGGGCTCAACCCATCAAACCACCAGTCCCCTATGTCTGTGGTCATGTTAGCAACCATGGAGGTGGGGTAGGCGAATACCCCTGCATTCTCCACAGGCTCCTCAAGGGGGCACTACATCTTTTTTTTTTTCCTTGTTTTTCTTTTTTTTTTTTTTTTAACTTTCCCTTCTTTTTTAAATCAACTGTATGAAAAAAAAAGTTAAAAGAAAACAAACATACAATAAAAGAACATTTCAAAGAGACCATAACAAGGGGGTAAGAAAAAGACAACTAACCTAAGATAACTGCTTAACTTCCAACATGTTCCTACTTTACCCCAAGAAAGTTACATAATATAGCAACATTTCTGTGAACTTGTTCCTACTATATCCATCAGAAATTAACAGACCATAGTCATTTCTGGGCATCCCCAGAACGTTAAATAGCTTATCTGTTCTTCTTGGATTATTGTTCCCCCTTCCTTAATTGCTCTCTACTGCTAGTTCCCCTACATTCTACATTATAAACCATTTGTTTTACATTTTTCAAAGTTCACATTAGTGGTAGCATATAATATTTCTCTTTTTGTGCCTGGCTTATTTCGCTCAGCATTATGTCTTCAAGGTTCATCCATGTTGTCATATGTTTCACGAGATCGTTCCTTCTTACTGCCGCGTAGTATTCCATCGTGTGTATATACCACATTTTATTTATCCACTCATCTGTTGAAGGACATTTGGGTTGTTTCCATCTCTTGGCAATTGTGAATAATGCTGCTATGAACATTGGCGTGCAGATATCTGTTCGTGTCACTGCTTTCCGATCTTCCGGGTATATACCGAGAAGTGCAATCGCTGGATCGAATGGTAGCTCTATATCTAGTTTTCTAAGGAACTGCCAGACTGACTTCCAGAGTGGCTGAACCATTATACAGTCCCACCAACAATGAATAAGAGTTCCAGTTTCTCCACATCCCCTCCAGCATTTGTAGTTTCCTGTTTGTTTAATGGCAGCCATTCTACCCGGTGTTAGATGGTATCTCATTGTGGTCTTAATTTGCATCTCTCTAATAGCTAGTGAAGCTGAACATTTTTTCATGTGTTTCTTGGCCATTTGTATTTCCTCTTCAGAGAACTGTCTTTTCATATCTTTTGCCCATTTTATAATTGGGCTGTCTGTACTATTGTCATTGAGTTGTGGGATTTCTTTGTATATGCAAGATATCAGTCTTTTGTCAGATACATGGTTTCCAAAAATTTTTTCCCATTGAGTTGGCTGCCTCTTTACCTTTTTGAGAAATTCCTTTGAGGTGCTGCGGTCGGGGTTACTGCTTCTAGGGGGAGTGGCGGCCGGTAGCCGAGCCCTCAGCTCTCGGGGCTGCTTAAAGGGTACCGGCGGCGGGGGCTCTTTCCCGGAGGCGAGGGCGAGGCGGAGGACGTGGCCAAGGTCCTCGGCGAGAGGCGTGCAAGGTGTGGAGGGCGGCGATAAGGACAAAAAACACTCTTCATCCAGTAGGAGTAGGCGCCAAAGAGATTTATTCAGGGGTGATTTCAGGTTATATAGGCTGGTAAGAGGGGCAGGGCTGGAAAGGAGGTGAAGTAGCCTAAAATGGCAATAATGAAGGGAGAGGGGCTAGGATTGGTTCTGAGAGGACGCAGGAGCCGTTGCAGCGGGCGGGGGTTGTTCTGGCCATGGGGCATGCGCGCTGGCGGTGGCAGGAGTGGCCTTGGCACCAGGGAGTATGTGGGTAAGATAAGGAAGTGGGGAAAGGGCAGTTGGGAGAAAGGCGGTTTCCTCCGGCAAGCCTCCCCTGCCAGTGGCATTTTGGGTGAGGAAAAGGGAGCTGCCTTGACCTCGCTCCTCAGGCTCGGGGGGGGCTGCAGAGGGCACTCACGCCCGTACCTACTACCCTCCCCAGGGGGTGATCAGGTCCCCTGGCCCAGGCCTGGTAAGTCGAGGCACAAGCTCAGTCCCCGCAAGGTGCAGAAACTTCTAACCTTGAGGAGTTCCCATTTATCTATTTTCTCTTTTGTTGCTTGTGCTTTGGGTGTAAAGTCTAGGAAGTGGCCGCCTAATACAAGGTCTTGAAGATGTTTTCCTACATTATCTTCTAGGAGTTTTATGGTACTTTCTTTTATGTTGAGATCTTTGGTCCATTTTGAGTTAATTTTTGTGTAGGGGGTGAGGTAGGGGTCCTCTTTCATTCTTTTGGATATGGATATCCAACTCTCCCAGCCCCATTTGTTGAAAAGACCATTATGGCTCAGTTCAGTGACTTTGGGGGCCTTATCAAAGATCAGTCGGCCATAGATCTGAGGGTCTATCTCTGAATTCTCAATTCGATTCCATTGATCTATATGTCTATCTTTGTGCCAGTACCATGCTGTTTTGGCAACTGTGGCTTTATAATAAGCTTCAAAGTCAGGGAGTGTAAGTCCTCCCACTTCGTTTTTCTTTTTTAGAGTGTCTTTAGCAATTCGAGGCATCTTCCCTTTCCAAATAAATTTGATAACTAGCTTTTCCAAGTCTGCAAAGTAGGTTGTTGGAATTTGGATTGGGATTGCATTGAATCTGTAGATGAGTTTGGGTAGAATTGACATCTTAATGACATATAGCCTTCCTATCAATGAACATGGAATATTTTTCCATCTTTTAAGGTCCCCTTCTATTTCTTTTAGTAGAGTTATGTAGTTTTCTTTGTATAGGTCTTTTACATCTTTGGTTAAGTTTATTCCTAGGTACTTGATTTTTTTAGTTGCTATTGAAAATGGTATCTTTTTCTTGAGTGTCTCTTCAGTTTGTTCATTTCTAGCATATAGGAACATGACTGACTTATGTGCATTAATCTTGTATCCTGCTACTTTTCTAAATTTGTTTATTAGCTCTAGTAGCTGTATCATCGATTTCTCAGGGTTTTCTAGATATAAGATCATATCATCTGCAAACAATGACAGTTTTACTTCTTCTTTTCCAATTTGGATGCCTTTTATTTCTTTGTCTTGCCGGATTGCCCTGGCTAGCACTTGCAGCACAATGTTGAATAACAGTGGTGACAGTGGGCATCCTTGTCTTGTTCCTGATCTTAGAGGGAAGGCTTTCAGTCTCTCACCATTGAGTACTATGCTGGCTGTGGGTTTTTCATATATGCTCTTTATCATGTTGAGGAAGTTTCCTTCAATTCCTACCTTTTGAAGTGTTTTTATCAAAAAGGGATGTTGGATTTTGTCAAATGCTTTTTCAGCATCTATTGAGATGATCAATTGATTTTTCCCTTTCGAGTTTTTAATGTGTTGTAATACATTGATTGTTTTTCTTATGTTGAACCATCCTTGCATGCCTGGAATGAACCCCACTTGGTCATGGTGTATGATTTTTTTAATGTGTCTTTGGATTCGATTTGCAAGTATTTTGTTGAGGATTTTTGCATCTATATTCATTAGGGAGATTGGCCGGTAGTTTTCCTTTTTTGTAGCATCTTTGCCTGGTTTTGGTATTAGATTGATGTTAGCTTCATAAAATGAGTTAGGTAGTGTTCCATTTTTTTTCAATGTTTTGAAAGAGTTTGAGTAAGATTGGTGTCAGTTCTTTCTGGAAAGTTTGGTAGAATTCCCCTGTGAAGCCATCTGGCCCTGGGCATTTATTTGTGGGAAGATTTTTGATGACTGATTGGATCTCTTTGCTTGTGATGGGTTGGTTGAGGTCTTCTATTTCTTCTCTGGTCAGTCTAGGTTGTTCATATGTTTCCAGGAAATTGTCCATTTCTTCTACATTATCCAGTTTGTTGCCATACAATTGTTCATAATATCGTCTTATAATTTTTTTAATTTCTTCAGGATCTGCAGTTATGTCACCTTTTTCATTCATTATTTTGTTGATATGGGTCTTCTCTCTTTTTGATTTTGTCGTCTAGCTAGGGGCTTGTCAATCTTGTTGATCTTCTCAAAGAACCAACTTTTGGTGATATTTATCCTCTCTATTTTTTTGTTCTCTATGTCATTTATTTCTGCTTTAATCCTTGTTATTTCTTTTCTTCTACTTGGTTTAGGATTGGTTTGCTGTTCATTTTCTAGCTTCTTCAGTTGATCCATTAGTTCTTTGATTTTGGCTCTTTCTTCCTTTTTAATATATGCGTTTAGTGCTATAAATTTCCCCCTTAGCACTGCTTTTGCTGCATCCCATAGGTTTTGGTATGTTGTGTTCTCATTTTCATTCGTCTCTATATATTTAGCAATTTCTCTTGCTATTTCTTCTTTAACCCACTGATTGTTTAGGAGTGTGTTGTTTAACCTCCAGGTATTTGTGAATTTTCTAAGTCTCTGATGGTTATTGACTTCTAATTGTATTCCATTGTGGTCAGAAAATGTGCTGTGAATAATTTCAATCTTTTTAAATTTATTGAGGCTTGTTTTATGTCCCAGCATATGATCTATTCTGGGGAAAGTTCCGTGAGCACTAGAAAAGTATGTGTATCCTGGTGATTTGGGATGTAATGTCCTGTATATGTCTGTTAAATCTAATTCATTTATCAGATTGTTTAGGTTTTCAATTTCCTTATTGGTCTTCTGTCTGGTTGATCTATCTATAGGAGAGAGTGATGTGTTGAAGTCTCCCACAATTATTGTGGAAACATCAATTGCTTCCTTTAGTTTTGCCAGTGTTTCTCTCATGTATTTTGTGGCACCTTGATTGGGTGCATAGACATTTACGATTGTTATTTCTTCTTGCTGAATTGCCCCTTTTATTAGTATGTAGTGGCCTTCTTTGTCTCTCAAAACATCCCTGCATTTGAAGTCTATTTTATCTGAGATTAATATTGCTACACCTGCTTTCTTTTGGCTGTAGCTTGCATGAAATATTTTTTTCCATCCTTTCACTTTCAGTTTCTTTGTGTCCCTGTGTCTAAGATGAGTCTCTTGTATGTAACATATTGATGGTTCATTTTTTTTGATCCATTCTGCGAATCTATATCTTTTAATTGGGGAGTTTAATCCATTTACATTCAACGTTAAAACCGTGAAGGAATTTCTTGAATTGGCCATCTTATCCTTTGGTTTATGTTTGCCATATTTTTCCCTCTGTCTATTAATATCCTTTATTGTACCCATACCGAATCTCTTTAGTACTGAACCTTTCTCCAAGTCTCTCTGTCCTGTCTTTGTTTCTCTGTCTGTAGGGCTCCCTTTAGTACCTCCAGTAGGGCAGGTCTCTTGTTAGCAAATTCTCTCAGCATTTGTTTGTCTGTGAAAAATTTAAGCTCTCCCTCAAATTTGAAGGAGAGCTTTGCTGGATAAAGTATTCTTGGCTGGAAATTTTTCTCACTCAGAATTTTAAATATATCGTGCCACTGCCTTCTCGCCTCCATGGTGGCTGCTGAGTAGTCACTACTTAGTCTTATGCTGTTTCCTTTGTATGTGGTGAATTGCTTTTCTCTTGCTGCTTTCAGAACTTGCTCCTTCTCTTCCATGTTTGACAGTGTGATCAGAATATGTCTTGGAGTTGGTTTATTTGGATTTATTCTATTTGGAGTTCTCTGGGCATTTATGATTTGTGTATTTATGTTGTTTAGAAGATTTGGGAAGTTTTCCCCAACAATTTCTTTGAATACTCTTCCTAGACCTTTACCCTTTTCTTCCCCTTCTGGGACACCAATGAGTCTTATATTTGCACGTTTCATATTATCTATCATATCCCTGAGGTCCATTTCGATTTTTTCAATTTTTTTCCCCATTCTTTCTTTTATGCTTTCATTTTCCATTCTGTCATCTTGCAGGTCACTGATTTGTTGTTCAACTTCCTCTAGTCTTGTACTATGAGTGTCCAGAATGTTGTTAATTTGGTCAGCAGTTTCTTTTATTTCCATAAGATCATCCATTTTTTTATTTAGTCTTGCAATGTCTTCTTTATGCTCTTCTAGAGTCTTCTTGATTTCCTTCATATCCCGTACTATGGTCTCATTGTTCATCTTTAGTTCTTTGAATAGCTGCTCTAGGTGCTGTGTCTCTTCTGGTCTTTTGATTTGGGTGCTTGGGCTTGGGTTATCCATATCGTCTGGTTTTTTCATATGCTTTTTAATTTTCTGTTGTTTTTGGCCTCGTGTCATTTGCTGAACTTGATAGGGTTCTTTTAGGGTTTGTAGACCTATTGAAGTCCTTATCTCTAATTTATCAGATCTACAGCTTCGTGAAGTACACTTTCTCTAACTAACCAGCAGGTGGCGTCCACGAGCCACCTGTTCTCCACAAGCCAGCTCTCCCCTGCTTAGCCTTTATTTTTGTGAGTGGGGGAGTGTGTCTTGTGGGGCCCAATTGGTGTACCAAGGTTGCGTGTGTAGTTGGTGTTGCCTGCCCTGTATGTGGGGCGTGTTTCTGGGCAGTCGGGGAGGGGGGGTGGCCCTAACAATCAAATCTCCCTGATGATCCTAGAGTTTTAAAGCTGCTGCAATAGTCTAATCCTTCAGTTCAGTCCTGCCACAGTTTGTCTCTGCCACTGACCCACAAGTCCTTGGTATTGGCGTATGGCTCCTGAGACTTGCAAGTGGGCCCCTCTTCCAGGCCGTGCACCCCGGTTCCTCTGTTGAGGGATGACTGTGCTATGTCACAGGTGAGTGCCGTCCCCCCAGGGCAGTTCTGGGCTGCTGGGCTGTGTAGGGAGACTCCCAGTCTGGTCAAATGATGGCTGAATGGGGCTTTGTTAATTCACACTGCTCCACCTTCCCAGCTCTGGGACAATCAGCTGAGGTTGCAGGGAAGGCTAATGTCCACGCCCAGTTTTGTGGTGTGTGCCTGTTATTTGAAGCACTTCCGTCACACTGGGTTGTCTGGGGCAGCTCTGGGCTATGGGGCTGGCGATGGGCAGGAGTGTTTCCTGTCCACCAGGATGGTGGCTGTGAGCGGACACCCCCCTTTTCTTGGGAAGTTGTGGTGTTTAGTGAATTTTCTCAGCCACTGGATTATTGCCTTTTGTCTCAGAGCTCTCTTAGTTCTGCTCTTGACTTGACCTGCCCAAATTGCAATTCTTTGAAGCTTTCTGTATTGGGCTTCTTAGAGTAATTGTTTTAGAAAAAGAAAAAAGGATTAAAAAAAAAAAAAAAAGGGCCCTCCTCAGAGATCTAATGGGTTATTGAACTGCTAATAGACAAAGCAACCAGGGCCATTAAGGAAAGGTCCACAGGGCAGAGAGATCAGCTTTTCTTCGGGATTTGCATATGCGCCTCAAGGCCTGAGCTCCGCCCTTCCCCTTTCTGTGTTCACCAGAACTCCAAAAATCCTCTGCTTTTATTTTGGAGTTTTTCGTGTGATTTTTTTTTTTTCTATGCCTGTCTCCTCTCTGCTGGGCTGGCAGCTCTCAGATTCTCTGGTGTCTGGTCTCAGTCTATCTATGGTTGGAGTTTGAATCAGTAGAATGAGTTTCCGAGAAGGGCTACCACTGCAGTTCTCCCTTCTCCTTCCCGGAGCTGGCAGCCCCTCCTCCCACGGGACTGAGCCTGGCAGGGAGGGGCGCGGGTCCCCTGGCCGCAAAAACTTACAGATTTCGCTGATCTCAGCAGTTCGACATTTTCATGAGTGTTGTATGAAGTATGCCCAAAGACGGATTGCTCTGTGGTGTCCAGTCCACGCAGTTCCTGGCTTTTTACCTACTTTCCTGGAGGAGTAACTAAAACTTACAGCTCACCAGTCTGCCATCTTGCCCCGCCTCCCCTTCCATACAGTTTTATAGAGCTATATTCACATACCATATAATTATCCACAGAATACAATCAGTTGTTCATGGTATCATCATACAGTTGTGCATTTATCACCACAGTGAGCACTTGAAGATAATGATTACTACAAAATAAAAGAGGTTTTCTTTTTAATGAATAATAGAAAAGATAATAAAAAGAAAAATAAAACATTATACAATACAATTGTAGGGTCAGACAATAACATCACTGCCAAGAATCCCATATCACTCCTTTATATCCCTCTCTCATAATCATTTCACTTTGGTATATTGCCTTTGTTACAGTTAATGGAAGCATATTATAATGTTACTGTTAACCGTAGACTCTAGTTTGCACTGATTGTATATTTTCCCCTATACCAGCCAGTTTCAACACCTTGCTATGTTGATGTTCATTCGTTCTCCCTCATGTAAAAACAGTCTTAATATTAGTACACTTAATCACCATTTTGACCATTGTACGTTTCACTAATTATACAGTCCCAGTGTTTACCCTCTTTCTTTCTGGTATTATATATGCCCCTAGCCTTCCTCTTTCACCCTTACGCAAACTCTTCTTTGTTCAGAGTACTTACAATATTGGACTACCATCACATGTTATTGTGGTATCTATCTCTGGATTTATGCAATCAATCCTGTTGAACATTCTGTACGCCTTCAGCATCAGGTGCCTGATATCTTCCCTCTTTCTATCTCCTGATATCCTGTGTTCTCAACTTTAACTTTCAAGGTTCACTCATTAATGTTAGTTCATATTAGTGAGTTCATATTGTCTTTTTGTTTCTACCTAATTTCACTCAACATTGTGTGTACTGTCTACCATTTTCTTTTGGATTTTATGTGTCATACCTTATTTTAATTTTTTTCTCTCTCTTTTTACCCTTGCTGATAGTCTTCATTTCTGTACTCTTCTCTGAGGCTCTCTCTCCTGTCTTTTCCTATCTCCCTGTTGTGCTCCTTTAGTATTTCTTATAGAGCAGGAATCTTGTTCACAAACTCTCTCAGTGTCTCTTTGTCTGAAAATATTTTAAACTCTCCCTCATCTTTTGAAGGATAGTTTTGCCGGATATAGAATTCTTGGTTGGCAGTTTTCTCTTTCACTATCTTGAGTATATCATACCATTGCCTTCTCACCTCCATACTTTCTACTGAAAAATAGGCACATAGTCTTATTGAGCTTACCTTGCTCCTTTCAGAATTCTCACTTTGTCTTTTACATTTCATAATCTGATTACTAATTGTCTTGGAGTAGGTCTATTCAGATCTTTTCTGTTAAGGATATGTTGTGCTTCTTGTATCTGTAATTTTATGTCTTTTATAAGAGATGTAACATTTTCAGTGATTATTTCCTCCATTATTATTTCTGCCCTTTTCGCTTTCTCTTCTCCTTCTGGGACACCCATGACACGTATATTTGTGCACTTCGTGTTGTCATTCAGTTTCCTGAGACGCTGCTCATATTTCTACATTCTTTCCCCTATCTCTTCTTTTGTGTAGGATTTCAGATGTTCTGTCCTCCAGTTCATGAATCCTTTCTTCTGCCTCTTCAGATCTTCTGTTTTATGTCTCCATTGTGTTTTTCATCTCTTCTATTATGCCTTTTTCCCCCATAAGTTCTGCCAATTGTTTTTTCAAGCTTATGAATTTTTTTATGGTCCCTTAGTGTCTTCTTTTTATCCATCATCTCTCTTGCCACATTTTCCATCAGCTTTTTGATTTGGTTTGGAAGACTTGTGTGAACATCTTTAATTCATTGTTTCAACTCCTGTATCTCATTTGAAGTCTAAATTTTTTCCTTTACTAGCCCATATCTTCATGTTTCCTAGTGTGAGTCATAATTTTTTGTTGTCTAGGCATCTTGTTTCCTTGATTACTCCAATCAGGTTTTCCCAGACCAGATGGCTCGAGGTCTCCAGAGGAGGGTGTGATCAGTTTCAAGTTTCCCTGAGAGTGAGATCCAGCAGGTTTTCAGACGTTCCTGTGAGGTGTCTGGACTCTGTGCTTTTCCTGTCCTGCTCAGCAGGTGGCGCTTGTCAGCCCAGAGCTCCCCAGTGGTATAAAGGGATGCAGTGCTTTTTTTTTTTTTTTTTTTAAATCTTCATTTTATTGAGATATATTCACATACCACGCAGTCATACAAAACAAATCATACATTCGATTGTTCACAGTACCATTACATAGTTATACATTTATCACCTAAATCAATCCATGACACCTTCATTAGCACACACACAAAAATAACAAGAATAATAATTAAAGTGAAAAAGAGCAATTAAAGTAAAAAAGAACACTGGGTACCTTTGTATGTTTGTTTGTTTGTTTCCTTCCCCTGTTTTTCTACTCATCCATCCATAAACTAGACAAAGTGGAGTGTGGTCCTTATGGCTTTCCCAATCCCATTGTCATCCCTCATAAGCTACATGCTACATTTTTATACAGTTGTCTTCGAGATTCATGGGTTCTGGGCTGTAGTTTGATAGTTTCAGGTATCCACCACCAGCTACCCCAATTCTTTAGAACCTAAAAAGGGTTGTCTAAATTGTGCCTAAGAGCACCCACCACAGTGACCTCTCGGATCCTTTTGGAATCTCTCTGCCACTGAAGCTTATTTCATTTCCTTTCACATCCCCCTTTTGGTCAAGAAGATGTTCTCCGTCCCACGATGCCAGGTCTACATTCCTCCACGGGAGTCACATTCCACGTTGCCAGGGAGATTCACTCCCCTGGGTGTCTGATCCCACGTAGTGGGGAGGGCAGTGATTTCACCTTTCAAGTTGGCTTAGCCAGAGAGAGAGGGCCACATCTGAGCAACAAAGAGGCATTCGGGAGGAGGCTCTTAGGCACAATTATAGGGAGGCCTAGCCTCTCCTTTGAAACAACCAACTTCCCAAGGGTAAAACCTATGGTAGAGGGCTCAACCCATCAAACCACCAGTCCCCTATGTCTGTGGTCATGTTAGCAACCATCGAGGTGGGGTAAGCCAATAACCCTGCATTCTCCACAGGCTCCTCAAGGGGGCTGTACATATTTTTTTGCCTTCTCTGTTTTTTTTTTTTTTAATCAACTATATGTAAAAAAAGATTAAAAAAAAGAAACATAAAATAAAAGAACATTTCAAAGAGACCATAACAAGGGAGTAAGAAAAAGACACCTAACCTAAGATAACTGCTTAACTTCCAACATGTTCCTACTTTACCTCAAGAAAGTTACCTAATATAGCAACATTTCTGTGAACTTGTTCCTACTATAGCCATCAGAAATTAACAGACCATAGTCATTCCTGGGCATCCCCAGAACGTTAAATAGCTTATCTGTTCTTCTTGGATTATTGTTCCCCCTTCCTTAATAGCTCTCTATTGCTAGTTCCCCTACATTCTAAATTATAAACCATTTGTTTTACATTTTTCAAAGTTCACATTAGTGGTAGCATATAATATTTCTCTTTTTGTGCCTGGCTTATTTCGCTCAGCATTATGTCTTCAAGGTTCATCCATGTTGTCATATGTTTCACGAGATCGTTCCTTCTTACTGCCATGTAGTATTCCATCGTGTGTATATACCACATTTTATTTATCCACTCATCTGTTGAAGCACATTTGGGTTGTTTCCATCTCTTGGCAATTGTGAATAATGCTGCTATGAACATTGGCGTGCAGATATCTGTTCGTGTCACTGCTTTCCGATCTTCCGGGTATATACCGAGAAGTGCAATCGCTGGATCGAATGATAACTCTGTATCTAGTTTTCTAAGGAACTGCCAGACTGACTTCCAGAGTGGCTGAACCATTATACTGTCCCACCAACAATGAATAAGAGTTCCAATTTCTCCACATCCCCTCCAGCATTTGTAGTTTCCTGTTTGTTTAATGGCATCCATTCTGATCAGTGTTAGATGGTATCTCATTGTGGTCTTAATTTGCATCTCTCTAATAGCTAGTGAAGCTGAACATTTTTTCATGTGTTTCTTGGCCATTTGTTTTTCCTCTTCAGACAACGGTCTTTTCATATCTTTTGCCCATTTTATAATTGGGCTGTCTGTACTATTGTCCTTGAGTTGTAGGATTTCTTTATATATGAAAGATATCAGTCTTTTGTCAGATACATGGCTTCCAAAAATTTTTTCCCATTGAGTTGGCTGCCTCTTTACCTTTTTGAGAAATTCCTTTGAGGTGCAGAAACTTCTGAGCTTGAGGAGTTCCCATTTATCTATTTTTTCTTTTGTTGCTTGTGCTTTGGGTGTAAAGTCTAGGAAGTGGCCTCCTAATACAAGGTCTTGAAGATGTTTTCCTACATTATCTTCTAGGAGTTTTATGGTACTTTCTTGTATATTGAGATCTTTGGTCCATTTTGAGTTAATTTTTGTGTAGGGGGTGAGGTAGGGGTCCTCTTTCATTTTTTGGATATGGATATCCAACTCTCCCAGCCCCATTTGTTGAAAAGACCATTATGGCTCAGTTCAGTGACTTTGGGGGCCTTATCAAAGATCAGTCAGCCATAGATCCGGGGGTCTATCTCCGAATTCTCAATTTGATTCCATTGATCTATATGTCTGTCTTTGTGCCAGTACCATGCTGTTTTGACAACTGTGGCTTTATAATAAGCTTCAGAGTCAGGGAGTGTAAGTCCTCCTACTTTGTTTTTCTTTTTTAGAGTGTCTTTAGCAATTCGAGGCATCTTCCCTTTCCAAATAAATTTGATAACTAGCTTTTCCAAGTCTGCAAAGTAGGTTGTTGGAATTTTGATTGGGATTGCATTGAATCTGTAGATGAGTTTGGGTAGAATTGACATCTTAATGACATTTAGCCTTCCTATCCATGAACATGGATTATTTCCATCTTTTAAGGTCCCCTTCTATTTCTTTTAGTAGAGTTATGTAGTTTTCTTTGTAGAGGTCTTTTACATCTTTGGCTAAATTTATTCCTAGGTACTTGTTATTCTTATTTGCTATTGAAAATGGTATCTTTTTCTTGAGTGTCTCTTCAGTTTGTTCATTTCTAGCATATACAAAGATTACTGACTTACGTGCATTAATCTTGTATCCCGCTACGTTGCTAAATTTGTTTATTAGCTCTAGTAGCTGTATCGTCGATTTCTCAGGGTTTTCCAGATATAAGATCGTATCATCTGCAAACAATGACAGTTTTACTTCTTCTTTTCCAATTTGGATGCCTTTTATTTCTTTGTATTGCCGGATTGCCCTGGCTAGCACTTGCAGCACAATGTTGAATAACAGTGGTGACAGCGGGCATCCTTGTCTTTTTCCTGATCTTAGAGGGAAGGCTTTCAGTCTCTCACCATTGAGTACTATGCTGGCTGTGGGTTTTTCATATATGCTTTTTATCATGTTGAGGAAGTTTCCTTCAATTCCTACCTTTCGAAGTGTTTTTATTAAAAACGGATGTTGGATTTTGTCAAATGCTTTTTCAGCATATATTGAGATGATCATTTGATTTTTCCCTTTCGAATTTTTAATGTGTTGTAATACATTGATTGATTTTCTTATGTTGAACCATCCTTGCATGCCTGGAATGAACCCCACTTGGTCATGGTGTATGATTTTTTTAATGTGTCTTTGGATTTGATTCGCAGGTATTTTGTTGAAGATTTTTGCATCTATATTCATTTGGGAGATTGGCCGGTAGTTTTCCTTTTTTGTAGCATCTTTGCCTGGTTTTGGTGTTAGATTGATGTTAGCTTCATAAAATGAGTTAGGTAGTGTTCCATTTTCTTCAATGTTTTGAAAGAGTTTGAGTAAGATTGGTGTCAGTTCTTTCTGGAAAGTTTGGTAGAATTCCCCTGTGAAGCCATCTGGCCCTGGGCATTTATTTGTGGGAAGATTTTTGATGACTGATTGGATCTCTTTGCTTGTGATGGGTTGATTGAGGTCTTCTGTTTCTTCTCTGGTCAGTCTAGGTTGTTCATATGTTTCCAGGACATTGTCCATTTCCTCTACATTATCCAGTTTGTTGCCATACAGTTGTTCATAGTATCCTCGTATAATTTTTTTAATTTCTTCAGGATCTGCAGTTATGTCACCTTTTTCATTCATTATTTTGTTTATATGGGTCTTCTCTTTGATTTTGTCAGTCTAGCTAGGGGCTTGTCAATCTTGTTGATCCTCTTAAAGAGCCAACTTTTGGTGATATTTATCCTTTCTTTTGGTTTTTTGTTCTCTGTGTCATTTATTTCTGCTTTAATCCTTGTTATTTCTTTTCTTCTACTTGGTTTAGGATTGGTTTGCTGTTCATTTTCTAGCTTCTTCAGTTGATCCATTAGTTCTTTGATTTTGGCTCTTTCTTGCTTTTTAATGTATGCATTTAGGGCTATAAATTTCCCCCTTAGCACTGCTTTTGCTGCATCCCATAGGTTTTGGTATGTTGTGTTCTCATTTCATTCGTCTCTATATATTTAGCAATTTCTCTTGCTATTTCTTCTTTAACCCACTGATTGTTTAGGAGTGTGTTGTTTAACCTCCAGGTATTTGTGAATTTTCTAAGTCTCTGATGGTTATTGACTTCTAATTGTATTCCATTGTGGTCAGAGAATGTGCTTTGAATAACTTCAATCTTTTTAAATTTATTGAGGCTTGTTTTATGTCCCAGCATATGAGCTCTTCTGGAGAAAGTTCCGTGAGCACTAGAAAAGTATGTGTATCCTGGTGATTTGGGATGTAATGTTCTGTATATGTCTGTTAAATCTAATTCATTTATCAGATTGTTTAGATTTTCAATTTCCTTATTGGTCTTCTGTCTGGTTGATCTATCTATAGGAGAGAGTGATGTGTTGAAGTCTCCCACAATTATTGTGGAAACATCAATTGCTTCCTTTAGTTTTGCCAGTGTTTCTCTCATGTATTTTGTGGCACCTTGGTTGGGTGCATAGACATTTACGATTGTTATTTCTTCTTGCTGAATTGCCCCTTTTATTAGTATGTAGTGGCCTTCTTTGTCTCTCAAAACATCCCTGCATGTAAAGTCTATTTTATCTGGGATCAATATTGCTGCACCTGCTTTCTTTTGGCTGTAGCTTGCATGAAATATTTTTTCCATCCTTTCAGTTTCAATTTCTTTGTGTCCCTGTGTCTAAGATGAGTCTCTTGTATGCAACATATTGATGGTTCATTTTTTTTTGATCCATTCTGCGAATCTATATCTTTTAATTGGGGAGTTTAATTCATTTACGTTCAACGTTGTAACTGTGAAGGCATTTCTTGAATCAGCCATCTTATCCTTTGGTTTATGTTTGTCATATATATTTTTCCCCTCTCTCTATTAATATCCTTTATTGTACCCATACTGAATCTCTTTAGTACTGAACCTTTCTCCATGTCTCTCTGTCCTTTCTTTGTTTCTCTGTGTGTAGGGCTCCCTTTAGTATCTCCAGTAGGGCAGGTCTCTTGTTAGCAAATTCTCTCAGCATTTGTTTGTCTGTGAAAAATTTAAGCTCTCCCTCAAATTTGAAGGAGAGCTTTGCTGGATAAAGTATTTTGGTTGGAAAATTTTCTCACTCAGAATTTTAAATATATCGTGCCACTGCCTTCTTGCCTCCATGGTGGCTGCTGAGTAGTCACTACTTTCTTATGCTGTTTCCTTTGTATGTAGTGAATTGCTTTTCTCTTGCCGCTTTCAGAACTTGCTACTTCGTTTCCATGTTTGACAGTGTGGTCAGAATACGTCTCTGAGTGGGTTTATTTGGATTTATTCTATTTGGAGTTCGCTGGGCATTTATGATTTGTGTATTTATGTTGTTTAGAAGATTTGGGAAGTTTTCCCCAACAATTTCTTTGAATACTCTTCCTAGACCTTTACCCTTTTCTTCCCCTTCTGGAACACCAATGGGTCTTATATTCGGACGTTTTAAATTATCTATCATATCCCTGAGGTCCGTTTCGATGTTTTCAATTTTTTTCCCCATTCTTTCTTTTATGCTTTCATTTTCCATTCTGTCATCTTCCAGGTCACTGATTCGTTGTTCAACTTCCTCTAGTCTTGTACTATGAGTGTCCAGAATCTTTTTAATTTGGTCAACAGTTTCTTTAATTTCCATAAGATCATCTATTTTTTTATTTAGTCTTGCAATGTCTTCTTTATGCTCTTCTAGGGTCTTCTTGATATCCTTTGTATCCCGTACTATGGTCTCACTGTTCATCTTTAGTTCTTTGAGTAGCTGCTCTAGGTGCTGTGTCTCTTCTGAGCTTTTGATTTGGGTGCTTGGGCTTGAGTTATCCATATCGTCTGGTTTTTTCATATGCTTTATAATTTTCTGTTGTTTTTGGACTCTTGGCATTTGCTTAACTTGATAAGGTTCTTTTGGGATTTGTAGACCAATTGAAGTCCTTTCCTCTAGTTTATGAGATCTACAGGTTCGTGGAGTACACTTTCTCTAACTAACCAGCAGGTGGCATCCATGAGACACCTGTTCTCCACAAGGCAGTTCTCCCCTGCTTTGCCTTTGTGGTGAGTGGGGGAGTGAGTCTTGTGGGGTCCAATTGGTGTACCAAGCTTGCATGTGTAGTTGGTGTTGCCCACTCTGTATATGGGGTATGTTTCTGGGCAGTCAGGGATGGGGGGTGGCTCTAGCAATCAAATCTCCCTGGTGATCCTGGGGTTTTAAAGCTGCTGCAATAGTCTAATCCTTCAGTTCAGTCCTGCCACAGTTTGTCTCTGCCACTGACCCACAAGTCCTTGGTATTGGCGTATGGCTCCTGAGACTTGCCAGTGAGTCCCTCTTCCAGGCCGTGCACCCCCTGGTCCTCTGTTGAGGAATGACTGTGCTATGTCACAGGTGAGTGCCATCCCCCCAGGGCGGTTCTGGGCTGCTCGGCTGTGTAGGGAGGCTCCCAGTCTGCTGAAATGATGGCTGAATGGGGCTTTGTTAATTCACACTGCTCCACCTTCCCAACTCTGGGACAATCAGCTGAGGTTGCAGGGAAGGCTAATGTCCACGCCCAGTTTCGTGGTGTGTGCCTGTTATTTGAAGCCCTTTCGTCACACTGGGTTGTCTGGGGCAGCTCTGGGCTATGGGGCTGGCGATGGGCAGGAATGTTTCCTGTCTACCAAGATGATGGCTGTGAGCAGACACCCCCCTTTTCTTGGGAAGTTGTGGTGTTTAGTGAATTTTCTCAGCCACTGGATTATTGCCTTTTGTCTCAGAGCTCTCTTAGTTCTGCTCTTGTCTTGACCTGCCCAAATTTCAAGTCTTTGAGGCTTTCTGTATTGCACTTCTTAGAGTAATTGCTTTAGAAATAGAAAAAGAAAAGGGGGGGGGGCCCTCCTCGCCGATCTAATGGGTTATTGAAATGCTAAGAGACAAAGCAATTAGGGCCATTAAGGAAAGGTCCACAGGGCAGAGAGATCAGCTTTTCTTCGGGATTTGCATATGCGCCTCAGGGCCTGAGCTCTTCCCTTCCCCTTTCTATGTTCACCAGAAGTCCCAAAATCCTCTGCTTTTATTTTGGAGTTTCTCGTGCTGTTTTTTTCTGTGCCTGTCTCCTCTCTGCTGGGCTGGCTGCTCTCAGATTCTCTGGTGTCTGGTCTCAGTCTATCTGTGGTTGGAGTTTGGATCAATAGAATGAGTTTCCGATAAGGGCTGCCACTGCAGTTCTCCGTTCTGCTTCCTGGAGCTGACAGCCTTTCCTCCCACGGGACTGAGCCTGGCAGGGAGGGGTGCAGGTCCCCTGGCCACAAAAACTTACAGATTTCGCTGATCTCATCAGTTCCACGTTTTCATGAGTGTTGTATGAAGTATGCCCAAAGTCAGATTGCTCTGTGGTGTCCAGTCCACGCAGTTCCTAGCTTTCTACCTACTTTCCTAGAGGAGTAACTAAAACATACAGCTCACCAGTCTGCCATCTTGCCCCGCCTCTCCCCTTGTATATAATTTCAGTAATTCTTCCTTATTGCTGGATACCTAGGGCATTTCTTTTTCTTTTCTTTTTTTTTTTTTTTTTGCTATTATAAATAGCAATTATCAGTAGCCATTATAAATGAATGTCTTAGTTTTCCAGGGCCAGTATAACAAATACTACACAATGACTTGGCTTGACAACGGGAATTTATTGGGTCATGCTTTGAGGAGCTAATGAAGTCCAAAATGAAGGTGTTGGCAAAGCAGAATGCTTTCTTCTTGAAGTCTGTAGTATTCTGGTTCTGGCTTACCCCTCTTTTAGGGTTTCCTTGGCTTGCATCTCTACCTTCTGTCACATGATGATCTCTCTCTCCATGTTTCTGCTCTTCTAGTTTCTGCTGACCTCTGATTTCTCTGACTGCCTTCAGTTTGCTTTCTATCCAAGGCCTGCAGTCGTAGAGATTAAGACCCACCCTGATTCAATTTGTCCACATCTTTATTAATAATATCTCTAAAAGGACCTATTTATAAATGGTATTCCCACCCACAGGAATGCATATTAAGACTTAAATATGTCTTTTGTGTGGGACGTGGTTCAGTCCCCAACAAACTGTATCTTGAAAGATTTCACCATTACAAATAGTTTGGAATTTAAAAAAAAATTTATTGTGGTAAAATAAACGTAGCATTAAAAATCAGTTTAACATTTATGGGCAACCTTTGACATCAGGTACACTGACAATACTGTGTAACTTTGACAACTATTTATTTTTAGCCTATTTTCATCGTTCTAACCCAAAACTCATACTCATTTAGCAATAACTCCTCATTCCTCCCTCCTGCCACCCCTTCTGACTACTATTCTACTTTGTGTCTCTATGAATTTGCTTATTCTAAATATTTCATATGAGAGAAATCATACAATAATATTACATTGTATGCATAGACCACATTTTGTTTATTTGATCTGTTCATGGACATTTGGGTTGCTTCCATCTTCTGGCTATTGTGAAAAATGCTGTGATGAACATTGGTGTACAAATATTTGTTTGAGTTCCTGCTTTCAATTCTATTGAGTATATACCTAGAAGTGAAATTGCCGGGTCATATGGTAATTCTGTGTTTAATTTCTGAGGGACCACCAAGCTTTCCACAGTGGCTGCACCATTTCACATTCCTACCAACAATGTGCTAGGTAGGGTTCCTGTTCTCAGCATCCTGGCCAAAACTTGTTATTTTGTTTTTTTCATAAATAATAGCCATTGTGGTTGGTATGAAGTGGTATTTCCTTATAGTTTTAATTTCCGTTTCTCTGATGGATATTGATGTTGAGCATCTTTTCATGTGCGTGTTGGCCATTCAGTATGTTCTTTGGAGAAATGTCTATTGAAATCCTTGGCCCATTTATCATTTAGGTTGTCTTTTGTTTGTTTGTTTGAGTTGCAGGAGTTCTTTATGTATTCTGGATATTAAACCTTTATGCGATATATGGCTTCCACATGTTTTCTCCCATTCTGTAGATTGTCTTTTCACTTTCTTACATCCTTTGATGCACAAAAGGTTTTAATTTTGATGAAGTCCATTTATCTATTCTTTTCCTTTTGTTCCTTGTGCTTTTGGTGTAAAATCCAAAAATCCTCCAAGATCTTGAAGATATTTCCCTGTGTTTTCTCTTAAGAGTTTTATAGCATTAGCTCTTGTATTTGGTTCATTGATCCATTTTGAATTAATTTTTGTATATAGTGAGAGGGAGGGATTCACATTTATTGTTTGGCATGTGGATTTTCAGTCTTCCCAACACCACTTGTTGAAGAGACTATTCTTTCTGCATTGAATGGACTTTACACCCTTGTAGAAAACCAACTGGTCATAGATGTGGGGATTCAATTCTAGACTCTCAATTCTATTTTATTTGTCTATAATCTATCCTTATGCCAATGCCATCCTTTTAGTTTCTGTAGCTTTGTAGTAAGTTTGAAATCAGGAAGTGTGAGTCTTCCAACTTTGTTCTTATTTTTCAAGCTTGTTTTGGCTATTCATAGCCCCGGCAATTCCATATGAATTTGATGATAAGCTTTTCCATCTCTGCAAAAAAAGGCTGCTAGAATTTTCATAGGGATTGCACTGAATTTGTAGATCACTTTAGGCAATATTGACATCTTAACAACATTAAGTTTTACAATCCATAAATATGGGATGTCTTTCCATTTGTTTAGGTCTTCTTTAATTACTTTCAGCAATATTTTGTAGTTTTCAATGTGCAGATCTTCCCCCTCCTTGGTTAAATTTATTGTGAGATATTTTATTCTTTCAGGTGCTATTGTAAATGGATTTCCTTTTAGAGTGTTCATTACCCCGGTATATAGGAACTCAAACGACTTATGCGTCTTTATCTTGTGTCCTGCAACTTTGCTGTACTTGTATATTAGTTCTGGCAGCTTAATTGTGGATTCTTTGGGGTTTTCTATGTATAGGATCATGTCATCTGTGAATAGGGATAATTTGAATTCTTCCTTTCTAATTTGGATGCCTTTTATTTCTTTCTCTTTGCCTGATTGCTGTGCTAGAACCTCCAACACAGTGTTGACTAACAGTGGTGATGGTAGGACAAACAGTTTAATTTTAAAAAAAGTTTTGACTCTTAAGAATGTTTTAGCAATGGCAGAATTCCTTTATATAAATACATTATTCACTAGTGAAAATTGTACTCTCTACATGTATTTCCTGTATGTGTCTGGTACATGTGTTCAGATAACATAATGGGAGTTTTTTGTGAAGGTGACTCTAAACTTGAGAGAATACTCTGTGTGTGTATGTGTGCGTGTGTGTTTGTGTTTATATTTTGAGTGTTGGATGCATGAAGTACATATGAACAAATACACTTTATATTCCTATAAGAAAAGGTGACAAAGAAGGACGCTACATATTAATAAAAGGGGAAATCCACCAAGAATAAATAACAATCATAAATATTTATGCACCTAACCAGGGTTCCCCAAGATATATGTGGCAAACACTGGCAAACTGAAGGGAGAAATAGGCTACTGTATAATAATAGTTAGAGATTCAATACATCACTGCTATCAATAGATAGAACATCTAGACAGAGGATCAATAAGGAAAAAGAGAACTTGAATAATATGATAAATGAATTAGACCTAACAGACATATACAGAACATAGCATGGCAAAACAGCAGTATATACTTGCTTCTTAAGTGCTTATGCATCATTCTCCAGGGCAGACCACATGTTGGGTCACAAAACAGTTCTGAATAAATTTTAAAAGATTGAAATTATACAGAGTGCTTTCTCTGATCATAATGGAATGAAGCTGGAAATCAACAACAGGCAGAGAGCTGGAAAATTCACAAATATACGAAGGTTAAACAACATACTCTGATATAATCAGAGTGTCAAAGAAGAAATTACAAGAGAAATCAGTAAAAATCTCAAGATGAATGAAAATAAGGACACAACATATCAAAACTTCTGAGACGTAGCGAAGGTAGTGCTGAAAGGGAAATTTATAGCCATAAATACCTACATTATAAAAGAAGGATTTAAAATACAAGCCCTAACTGCACACCTGGAGGAAGTAGAAGAAGAACAGCAAACTAATCCCAAAGCAAGCAGAAGGAAAGAAATAACCAAGATTAGACCAGAAACGATATTGAGAATTTGAAAACAGAGTCAACAAAACCAAAAGTTGGTTGTTGGAGAAGATCAATAAAATTGACAAACCCTTTGCTAGACTCACAAAGAAAAAAAGAAGATACAAACAAATAAAATCAGAAAAGAAAGGGGGTACGTTACTACTGACCCCCCCCCATAAATATAAAGGATCACAAGAAGTTTCTGTGCACAGCTGTATGCTAACAAATTGGACAACTTAGATGAAATGGGACAAATTTCTAGAAACACATGTACAACCTACACTGACTCTAGAAGAAATAGAAGACCTCAACAAATTGCAAGTAAAAGGATTGAATCAGCCATCAAAAACCTGCCAAGAAAGAAAAGCCTAGTATCAGATGGCTTCACAGGTGAACTCTACTGATCGTTCAAAGAGAATTAATACCATTCCTGCTCAAACTCTTCCAAAAAATTGAAGAAAAAGGAACACTACCTAACTCATTCTATGAAGCAACATCACACTAATACCAAAGCCAGATAAAGACACTAAAAGAAAAAATTACAGACCGGTTTCTGTAATGAATATGGTTGCAGAAATCCTCAGTGAAATACTTGCAAATCAAACCCAGCAGCACATTAAAAGAATTGTACACAATGATCAAATGGGTTTTATCCCTGTTATGGATGGGTGGTTCAACACAAGAAAATTAATTAATGTAATACACCACATTAACAGACTGAAAGGGAAAAAAACCACATGATCATCTCGATTGATGCAGAAAAGGCATTTGACAAAATCCACCATCCTTTCTTGATAAAAAATACTTCGAAAAGTAGAAATAGAAAGAAACTTTCTCAACATGATAAAGGACGTATATGGAATTCCCACAGCTAACATTCTGTTCAATGGGGAAAGCCAGAAAGTTGTCCCTCTAAGATTGGGAACAAGAAAAAGATGCCCACTGTCATCACTGTTATTCAATATTGTGCTAGATATCTAGCTAGAGCAATTAAGCAAGAAAAAGAAATAAAAGGCATCCAAATTGGAAAGGAGGAAGTAAAACTTTCACTGTTGCAGATGACATGATCCTATATTTAGAAAGTTCTGAAAAATCTGTGACAAAACTACTAGAGCTAATAAACAAATATAGTAAAGTGGCAGGATGCAAGATCAACATGCAAAAATCAGTGGTGTTTCTATACCCTAGTAATGAGCAATATGGGGAGGAAACCAAGAAAAAAAATTCCATTTACAATAGCAACTAAAAGAATTAAATACTTAGAAATAAATTTAACCAAGGATGTAAGGGACATGTATATAGAGAACTACAAATCATTGCTTAAAGAAATGAAAAAGATCTAAAGAAATGGAAAGATTCATGGATTGGAAGACTAAATGTTGTTAAGATATCAAATCTTCCCAAACTGATCTACAGATTCAGTTCAATCCCAGTCAAAATTCCAAAAGCCTACTTTGTAGAAATGGAAAAGCCAGTTAACAAATTTATTTTGAAGGGTGTAAAGGGTCCCGAATAGCCAAAAACATCTGGAGAAAGAAGAATGAAGTTGGAGGACTCACACTTCCTGACTTGAAAGCATATTACAAAGCTACACAGACCAAAACAGCATGGTAGTGGCATAAAGATAGATACACTGACCAATGGAATTTAATTAAGAGTTCAGAAACAGACACTCAGATCTGTGGTCAATTGATTTTTGACAAGTCTGCCAAGACCCCTCAACCTGGATAGGACAGTCTCTCCAACAGATGGTGTTGGGGAACTAGGTACCTATATTGAAAACAATGAAAGAGGACCCCTTATACAAAAATTAAACCAAAATGGATCAAAGACCTAAATATAAGAGCCAGGAGCATAAAACTCCTAGAAGAAAATTTAGGGAAGCATCTTGAGGATCTTGTGGTAGGCAGTGGTTTCTTAAACTTTACACTCAAAGCACAAGTAATGAAAAAAAAAATAGATAAATGGAACATCATCAAAGTTGAATACTTTTGTGCTTCAAAAGACTTTGTCAAGAAAGTGAAAAGCCAGCCTACTCATTGGGAGAAAATATTTGGAAACCACATATCTGATAGGGTTTAATGTCCAGAATATATAAAGAAATCCTACAACTCAATGATAAAAAGACAAGCAACCCAGTTTAAAAATGGGCAAAAGACTTGAGTAGACATTTTTCCAAAGAGGAAATACAAATGGGTAAAAAGCACATGAAAAGGTGCTTAGTATACCTAGCTGTTAGGGAAATGCAACTCAAAACCATAGTGAGATATCCTTTCACACTTACTAGAATGGCCACTATTAAAAAGACAGAAAACTACAAGTGTTGGAGAGAATATGGAGAAATAGGAATACATATTCCTGCCTGTGGGCATGTAAAATGGTATAGCCAGTGTGCAAGACCGTTTGGCAGTATCCTGCTACTAGGTATATACCAAGAAGATCTGAAAGCAGGGATGTGATCAGACATTTGCATACTGATATTCATAGCAGCATTATTCACATTTGCCAAAAGATGGAAGCACCCTAAGTGTCTGTCAACCTGAAGTCAGTCTTTCCCAGCTGGAATAAGTCCAGGGACCCACAGAGGGAATGCTGTCCAGCTCCAAATGGCCCTGAGGAGGGGATTAGGGAGGGGCCATGAAGGAGGCCAGTAGCTTTTCTTCCATGGCTCCCCAAAGCTCTGCTCTGTTGACTTGGCCCCTGTCCAACCAACACAGTCTACAGAGGTCCTGCACAGCTCTGACAAAGTGTACCTTCTTGAAGCCTCTTCTGCTGCCTTTGTCTGGGGCTGGCTGGAACAATGCCTGCCCTTAGAGCTGGGCCATCAGTGATCCAACGTAGCTAATCAAAAACAGAGATCAGCAATTGGCCTGAAAACCACTGCCACCCATCCACCTCTGCCCCCTAGGGGAAGTAGATTTTTATTTCCTTCTCTAGCACCTGCAAGGTACTCCAGGGGCCAGACCCAACTGCTGCCTATGGCAAGAGTATCAGACGGGTGCTGGTAACTTCTACATGGAAAGAGCAATTTATTGGTATTTACAGTAATTTACCAGCCTCTTCTTCCTGCTCTTTCCTGGATGCTGTATGGTTTTCTCTTGGACTCCGGAGTTTTGAAATAGTTGATTCAGACATTTCTTTCCTGTTTAATAGGTAGATGACTGCTTCCTGGAGCTTCCTACTTTGCCGTCTTCCCACAACCATCCCCCCCCTCAAGTTTTCTTAATAAGGATTTTGTTAGTTTATTTTTAAGATTATTCCTAGATATTTTATCTTTTGTTTCTATTGTAATTGGAATTTTCTTCTAGTATATTTTCTAATTAGCTGTGGTTTTATATATGAAGAATATTAATTTCTGGGTATTCATTTGGTACCTAGCCATATTACTGAATTCTTTTATTGCTTGTAATAGTTTTAAATAATTTGGGGGGAGGGTTTCCAAGTATATAATCATATATTCTGCAAGTAGTGATGATTTTACCCCCTCCTTGTAATTTTATGCCTCTAATTTTCAGTTTGGATTGTGTTGGATAACATCTCCAGGAAAAAATGTTAGGTCATTACGGTAATAGATAGAATGACCATATAATGTATTGGTCAAACCAGTACACTTTTGTGATAATGGTTGAGGGATGGCACTACTAATAATTAAGCTGAAACACCAGGTACAAATTGGAATTGTGTGGGGAAGTATGGTCATCTTTGCCTTGTTTGAGACCTTAATGGGAATAGTCTGGTACTTCTACAATAAGTGTGATACTGACCTTTGAGTGTGTGATATTTTTTTAATCATGCTAGGGAAGAGTCCATCTATTCCTATTTAGCATTCTCATGAAGAATAGAAAGTGAATTATGGGGGGAGAAACTAAGATGGTGGCTAGGTGAGACAGGGCAAAAAACACCTCTGTGGAAAACACTAGATAAAAACCAGAAAGTGACCCAGAATACCAGTTACAGCGATGCGCTAGCTGGATGAGGTCCGCTAGTTCCACAGGGGCCATATACTTGGTGAAACCAGGAGTCTGCATTCTAAAACAAGTGAGTCAGCTGGCTGGAAGACCCGCAGCCGCGCAGTGGTCTGGGGAAGCCAGGGTTTGGCGTTTGGAGACGGACTGGCCCCTTAAAAAAAAAAGGGGAAAAACCCAGGAGCGGCTGCAGCTGCGATAGTAGGAACCACGCAGTAAAACACAGCAAGAGGGCTCTGGGCTGGCCTCTCGGTGTCTGGCCTGGAAGATAGCCCACTGCAGATACCCTTGGGGCCGGGGAAACGGAGGGGGGAGCCGGAAGCAGAAAGAAACCCTGCAGTTAGCAGCTGGCTCCCGGGAGGGCTGGATAAACTCCTGCCCGGGGACGTGCCCACAGCCCAGAGCCCCGCCAGTTGTCCCAGAGCTGGGAAGGAGGAACTGTGCGAGGAGGGGTGTGTGGAGACGCCCCGTTCAGCCATCTTTGTATTAGGCTGAAAGCGCCGCAGCACGGCCCGGCGGCCCAGGGCTTCCCTTGAGGGATGGCGTGCACTGGTGACATAGCACGGCATTCCCTCGGCAGAGGTCCTGGAGGATTGCAGCTGGGCGGGGGGACCCGCTCGGAGAATCCTGGGACACTATGCCAAGTCCTGTGGTTTGTGGGACAGAGAGAGAGAGGGTCTGGGGCTGAAGTGAAATGAAGGCTTAGACTCTTGCGGCAGCCTTGACTCTCCGGGAACCTGGGGTATTTGAATATTAAAGCTTTCCTTCCTCCCTGGGCACCCATACACACTCCCCAAATTCAGGGCGGACGGCTCCAGCAACACACCCAAACTGAGTTCTCCAACTGAACCCCACAAGAATCATTTCCCCACACACAGCGGGGAGAAGGTGGAGAGCTGACTTGAGGGATATAGGTGACTCACAGACTCCATCTGCCGGTTAGTTAGAGAAAGTGTACGCCATCAAACTGTGTTTCTGAAAAATTAGATGGGTATTTTTTTTTTTACAAATTGAAAGAACCCTATCAAGCAAAGCAAATGCCAAGAGGCCAAAAACAACAGAAAATCTTAATGCATATGATAAAACCAGACGATATGGAGAATCCAACTCCAAACACACAAATCAAGATTCCAGAAGAGACACACTACCTCGCACAATTAATCAAAGAACTACAATCGAAGAATGAAAACATGGCAAAGGATTTAAAGGGCATCAGGAAGATCATGGCCCAGGATATAAGCGACATAAAGAAGACCCTAGAAGAGTATAAAGAAGACATTGCAAGAGTCAATAAAAAAATAGAACATCTTATGGAAATAAAAGAAACTGTTGGCCAAATTAAAAAGGCTCTGGATATTCATAATACAAGACTAGAGAAAGTTGAACAATGTCTCAGTGTCCTAGAAGTCCACAGAACAGAAAATGAAAGGACAAAAGAAAGAATGGAGAAAAAAACTGAAAAAATTGAAATGGATCTCAGGGATACGATAGATAAAATAAAACATCCAAACTTAAGACTCATTGCTGTCCCAGAAGGGGAAGAGAAGGGTAAAGGTCTAGAAAGAGTATTCAGCTCTTAACAAAAGCAAACAACTGTGACCAGCTTCCCTGAGCCATTAGCTACTGTGGGGAGTTGTAGTGCTATTCTCACATACATGAAGGAAAAGTAATTACCCAGGCAGACTCTAGGGGTTTCTAAATTGCAATATTTAATTCATGAGGTCAGAGCTGCCAAAGCTTGGGTTGGTGCAGCAGCAAAAACAGTCAGGAAGACCGAGGCGGGGCAAGATGGCGGACTGGTGAGCTGTATGTTTTAGTTACTCCTCCAGGAGAGTAGGTAGAAAGCCAGGAACTGCGTGGACTTGACACCACAGAGCAATCTGACTTTGGGCATACTTCATACAACACTCATGAAAACGTGGAACTGCTGAGATCAGCGAAATCTGTAAGTTTTTGCGGCCAGGGGACCCGCGCCCCTCCCTGCCAGGCTCAGTCCCGTGGGAGGAGGGGCTGTCAGCTCCGGGAAGGAGAAGGGAGAACTGCAGTGGCAGCCCTTATTGGAAACTCATTCTACTGATCCAAACTCCAACCATAAATAGAATGAGACCAGACACCAGAGAATCTGAGAGCAGCCAGCCCAGCAGAGAGGAGACAGGCATAGAAAAAAAACAACACGAAAAACTCCAAAATAAAAGCGGAGGATTTTTGGAGTTCTGGTGAACATAGAAAGGGGAAGCGCAGAGCTCAGGCCCTGAGGCGCATATGCAAATCCCGAAGAAAAGCTGATCTCTCTGCCCTGTGGACCTTTCCTTAATGGCCCTGGTTGCTTTGTATCTTAGCATTTCGATAACCCATTAGATCTCTGAGGAGGGCCCTTTTTTTTTTTTTTTTTTAATCCTTTTTTCTTTTTCTAAAACAATTACTCTAAGAAGCCCAATACAGAAAGCTTCAAAGACTTGCAATTTGGGCAGGTCAAGTCAAGAGGAGAACTAAGAGAGCTCTGAGACAAAAGGCAATAATCCAGTGGCTAAGAAAATTCACTAAACACCACAACTTTCCAAGAAAAGGGGGGTGTCCGCTCACAGCCACCATCCTGGTGGACAGGAAACACTCCTGCCCATCGCCAGCCCCATAGCCCAGAGCTGCCCCAGACAACCCAGTGTGACGGAAATGCTTCAAATAACAGGCACACACCACAAAACTGGGCGTGGACATTAGCCTTCCCTGCAACTTCAGCTGATTGTCCCAGAGTTGGGAAGGTGAAGCAGTGTGAATTAACAAAGCCCCATTCAGCCATCATTTGAGCAGACTGGGAGCCTCCCTACACAGCCCAGCAGCCCAGAACTGCCCTGGGGGGACGGCACTCACCTGTGACATAGCACAGTCATCTCTCAATAGAGGACCTGGGGTGCACAGCCTGGAAGAGGGGCCCACTTGCAAGTCTCAGGAGCCATACGCCAATACCAAGGACTTGTGGGTCAGTGGCAGAGACAAACTGTGGCAGGACTGAACTGAAGGATTAGACTATTGCAGCAGCTTTAAAACTCCAGGATCATCAGGGAGATTTGATTGTTAGGGCCACCCCCCCTCCCTGACTGCCCAGAAACACGCCCAATATACAGGGCAGGCAACACCAACTACACACACAAGCTTGGTACACCAATTGGACCCCGCAAGACTCACTCCCCAACTCACCAAAAAGGCTAAGCAGGGGAGAACTGGCTTGTGGAGAACAGGTGTCTCATGGACGCCACCTGCTGGTTAGTTAGAGAAAGTGTACTCCACAAAGCTGTAGATCTGATAAATTAGAGACAAGGACTTCAATTGGTCTACAAATCCTAAAAGAACCCTATCAAGTTCAGCAAATGCCACGAGGCCAAAAACAACAGAAAATTATAAAGCATATGAAAAAACCAGACGATATGGATAACCCATGCCCAAGCACCCAAATCAGAAGATCAGAAGAGACACAGCACCTAGAGCAGCTACTCAAAGAACTAAAGATGAACAATGAGACCATAGTACGGGAGACAAAGGAAATCAAGAAGACCCTAGAAGAGCATAAAGAAGACATTGCAAGACTAAATAAAAAAATGGATGATCTTATGGAAATTAAAGAAACTGTTGACCAAATTAAAAAGATTCTGGACACTCATAGTACAAGACTAGAGGAAGTTGAACAACGAATCAGTGACCTGGAAGATGACAGAATGGAAAATGAAAGCATAAAAGAAAGAATGGGGAAAAAAATTGAAAAAATCGAAATGGACCTCAGGGATATGATAGATAATATGAAACGTCCGAATATAAGACTCATTGGTGTCCCAGAAGTGGAAGAAAAGGGTAAAGGTCTAGGAAGAGTATTCAAAGAAATTGTTGGGGGAAAACTTCCCAAATCTTCTAAACAACATAAATACAGAAATCATAAATGCCCAGAGAACTCCAAATAGAATAAATCCAAATAAACCCACTACGAGACATATTCTGATCACACTGTCAAACATGGAAGAGAAGGAGCAAGTTCTGAAAGCAGCAAGAGAAAAGCAATTCACCACATACAAAGGAAACAGCATAAGACTAAGTAGTGACTACTCAGCAGCCACCATGGAGGCGAGAAGGCAGTGGCACGATATATTTAAAATTCTGAGTGAGAAAAATTTCCAGCCAAGAATGCTTTATCCAGCAAAGCTCTCCTTCAAATTTGAGGGAGAGCTTAAATTTTTCACAGACAAACAAATGCTGAGAGAATTTGCTAACAAGAGACCTGCCCTACTGCAGATACTAAAGGGAGCCCTAGAGACAGAGAAACAAAGAAAGGACAGAGAGACTTGGAGAAAGGTTAAGTACTAAAGAGATTCGGTATGGGTACAATAAAGGATATTAATAGACAGAGGGGAAAAATATGACAAACAAAAACAAAGGATAAGATGGCTGATTCAAGAAATGCCTTCACGGTTATAACGTTGAATGTAAATGGATTAAACTCCCCAATTAAAAGATATAGATTCGCAGAATGGATCAAAAAAAATGAACCATCAATATGTTGCATACAAGAGACTCATCTTAGACACAGGGACACAAAGAAACTGAAAGTGAAAGGATGGAAAAAAATATTTCATGCAAGCTACAGCCAAAAGAAAGCAGGTGTAGCAATATTAATCTCAGATAAAATAGACTTCAAATGCAGGGATGTTTTGAGAGACAAAGAAGGCCACTACATACTAATAAAAGGGGCAATTCAGCAAGAAGAAATAACAATCGTAAATGTCTATGCACCCAATCAAGGTGCCACAAAATACATGAGAGAAACACTGGCAAAACTAAAGGAAGCAATTGATGTTTCCACAATAATTGTGGGAGACTTCAACACATCACTCTCTCCTATAGATAGATCAACCAGACAGAAGACTAGTAAGGAATCTGAAAACCTAAACAATCTGATAAATGAATTAGATTTAACAGACATATACAGGACATTACATCCCAAATCACCAGGATACACATACTTTTCTAGTGCGCATGGAACTTTCTCCAGAATAGATCATATGCTGGGACATAAAACAAACCTCAATAAATTTGAAAAGATTGAAGTTATTCAAAGCACATTCTCTGACCACAATGGAATACAATTAGAAGTCAATAACCATCAGAGACTTAGAAAATTCACAAATACCTGGAGGTTAAACAACACACTCCTAAACAATCAGTGGGTTAAAGAAGAAATAGCAAGAGAAATCGCTAAATATATAGAGACGAATGAAAATGAGAACACAACATACCAAAACCTATGGGATGCAGCAAAAGCAGTGCTAAGGGGGAAATTTATAGCATTAAACGCATATATTAAAAAGGAAGAAAGAGCCAAAATCAAAGAACTAATGGATCAACTGAAGAAGCTAGAAAATGAACAGCAAACCAATCCTAAACCAAGTAGAAGAAAAGAAATAACAAGGATTAAAGCAGAAATAAATGACATAGAGAACAAAAAAACAATAGAGAAGATAAATATCACCAAAAGTTGGTTTTTGAGAAGATCAACAAGATTGACAAGCCCCTAGTTAGACTGACAAAATCAAAAAGAGAGAAGACCCATATCAACAAAATAATGAATGAAAAAAGGTGACATAACTGCAGATCCTGAAGAAATTAAAAAAATTATAAGAGGATATTATGAACAACTGTATGGCAACAAACTGGATAATGTAGAAGAAATGGACAATTTCCTGGAAACATATGAACAACCTAGACTGACCAGAGAAGAAACAGAAGACCTCAACCAACCCATCACAAGCAAAGAGATCCATTCAGTCATCAAAAATCTTCCCACAAATAAATGCCCAGGGCCAGATGGCTTCACAGGGGAATTCTACCAAACTTTCCAGAAAGAACTGACACCAATCTTACTCAAACTCTTTCAAAACATTGAAGAAAATGGAACATTACCTAACTCATTTTATGAAGCTAACATCAATCTAATACCAAAACCAGGCAAAGATGCTACAAAACAGGAAAACTACCGGCCAATCTCCCTAATGAATATAGATGCAAAAATCCTCAACAAAATACTTGCAAATCGAATCCAAAGACACATTAAAAAAATCATACACCATGACCAAGTGGGGTTCATTCCAGGCATGCAAGGATGGTTCAACATAAGAAAATCAATCAATGTATTACAACACATTAACAAGTCAAAAGGGAAAAATCAATTGATCATCTCAATAGATGCTGAAAAAGCATTTGACAAAATCCAACATCCCTTTTTGATAAAAACACTTCAAAAGGTAGGAATTGAAGGAAACTTCCTCAACATGATAAAGAGCATATATGAAAAACCCACAGCCAGCATAGTACTCAATGGTGAGAGACTGAAAGCCTTCCCTCTAAGATCAGGAACAAGACAAGGATGCCCACTGTCACCACTGTTATTCAACATTGTGCTGCAAGTGCTAGCCAGGGCAATCAGGCAAGACAAAGAAATAAAAGGCATCCAAATTGGAAAAGAAGAAGTAAAACTGTCATTGTTTGCAGATGATATGATCTTATATCTAGAAAACCCTGAGAAATCGACGATACAGCTACTAGAGCTAATAAACAAATTTAGCAAAGTAGCGGGATACAAGATTAATGCACATAAGTCAGTAATGTTTCTATATGCTAGAAATGAACAAACTGAAGAGACACTCAAGAAAAAGATACCATTTTCAATAGCAACTAAAAAAATCAAGTACCTAGGAATAAACTTAACCAAAGATGTAAAAGACCTATACAAAGAAAACTACATAACTCTACTAAAAGAAATAGAAGGGGACCTTAAAAGATGGAAAAATATTCCATGTTCATGGATAGGAAGGCTAAATGTCATTAAGATGTCAATTCTACCCAAACTCATCTACAGATTCAATGCAATCCCAATCAAAATTCCAACAACCTACTTTGCAGACTTGGAAAAGCTAGTTATCAAATTTATTTGGAAAGGGAAGATGCCTCGAATTGCTAAAGACACTCTAAAAAGGAAAAACGAAGTGGGAGGACTTACACTCCCTGACTTTGAAGCTTATTATAAAGCCACAGTTGCCAAAACAGCATGGTACTGGCACAAAGATAGACATATAGATCAATGGAATCGAATTGAGAATTCAGAGATAGACCCTCAGATCTATGGCCGACTGATCTTTGATAAGGCCCCCAAAGTCACTGAACTGAGCCATAATGGTCTTTTCAACAAATGGGGCTGGGAGAGTTGGATATCCATATCCAAAAGAACGAAAGAGGACCCCTACCTCACCCCCTACACAAAAATTAACTCAAAATGGACCAAAGATCTCAATATAAAAGAAAGTACCATAAAACTCCTAGAAGATAATGTAGGAAAACATCTTCAAGACCTTGTATTAGGCGGCCACTTCCTAGACTTTACACCCAAAGCACAAGCAAGAAAAGAGAAAATAGATAAATGGGAACTCCTCAAGCTTAGAAGTTTCTGCACCTCAAAGGAATTTCTCAAAAAGGTAAAGAGGCAGCCAACTCAATGGGAAAAAATTTTTGGAAACCATGTATCTGACAAAAGACTGATATCTTGCATATATAATGAAATCCTACAACTCAATGACAATAGTACAGACAGCCCAATTATAAAATGGGCAAAAGATATGAAAAGACATTTCTCTGAAGAGGAAATACAAATGGTCAAGAAACACATGAAAAAATGTTCAGCTTCACTAGCTATTAGAGAGATGCAAATTAAGACCACAATGAGATACCATCTAACACCGGTTAGAATGGCTGCCATTAAACAAACAGGAAACTACAAATGCTGGAGGGGATGTGGAGTAATTGGAACTCTTATTCATTGTTGGTGGGACTGTATAATGGTTCAGCCACTCTGGAAGTCAGTCTGACAGTTCCTTAGAAAACTAGATATAGAGTTACCGTTCGATCCAGTGATTGCACTTCTCGGTATATACCCGGAAGGTCAGAAAGCAGTGACACGAACAGATATCTGCACGCTAATGTTCATAGCAGCATTATTCACAATTGCCAAGAGATGGAAACAACCCAAATGTCCTTCAACAGATGAGTGGATAAATAAAATGTGGTGTATACACATGATGGAATACTACGCGGCAGTAAGAAGGAACGAACTCGTGAAACATATGACAACATGAATGAACCTTGAAGACATAATGCTGAGCGAAATAAGCCAGGCACAAAAAGAGAAATATTATATGCTACCACTAATGTGAACTTTGAAAAATGTAAAACAAATGGTTTATAATGTAGAATGCAGGGGAACTAGCAATAGAGAGCAATTAAGGAAGGGGGAACAATAATCCAAGAAGAACAGATAAGCTATTTAACGTTCTGTGGATGCCCAGGAATGACTGTGGTCTGTTAATTTCTGATGGATATAGTAGGAACAAGTTCACAGAAATGTTGCTATATTATGTAACTTTCTTGGGGTAAAGTAGGAACATGTTGGAAGTAAAGCAGTTATCTTAGGTTAGTTGTCTTTTTCTTACTCCCTTGTTATGGTCTCTTTGAAATGTTCTTTTATTGTATGTTTGTTTTCTTTTTAACTTTTTTTTTCATACAGTTGATTTAAAAAAGAAGGGAAAGTTAAAAAAAAAAAAAAAAAGAAAAACAAGGGAAAAAAAAAAGATGTAGTGCCCCCTTGAGGAGCCTGTGGAGAATGCAGGGGTATTCACCTACACCACCTCGAAGGTTGCTAACATGACCACAGACATAGGGGACTGGTGGTTTGATGGGTTGAGCCCTCTACCATAAGTTTTACCCTTGGGAAGACGGTTGCTGCAAAGGAGAGGCTAGGCCTCCCTATGGTTGTGCCTAAGAGCCTCCTCCCGGATGCCTCTTTGTTGCTCAGATGTGGCCCTCTCTCTCTGGCTAAGCCAACTTGAAAGGTGAAATCACTGCCCTCCCCCCTACGTGGGATCAGACACCCAGGGGAGTGAATCTCCCTGGCAACGTGGAATATGACTCCCCGGGAGGAATGTAGACCCGGCATCGTGGGACGGAGAACATCTTCTTGACCAAAAGGGGGATGTGAAAGGAAATGAAATAAGCTTCAGTGGCAGAGAGATTCCAAAAGGAGCCGAGAGGTCACTCTGGTGGGCACTCTTACGCACACTTTAGACAACCCTTTTTAGGTTCCAAAGAATTGGGGTAGCTGGTGGTGGATACCTGAAAGTATCAAACTACAACCCAGAACCCATGAATCTCGAAGACAGTTGTATGAAAATGTAGCTTATGAGGGTGACAATGGGATTGGGAAAGCCATAAGGACCACACTCCACTTTGTCTAGTTTATGGATGGATGAGTAGAAAAATAGGGGAAGGAAACAAACAGACAAAGGTACCCAGTGTTCTTTTTTACTTCAATTGTTCTTTTTCACTCTAATTATTATTCTTGTTATTTTTGTGTGTGTGCTAATGAAGGTGTCAGGGATTGATTTAGGTGATGAATGTACAACTATGTAATGGTACTATAAACAATCGAAAGTACGATTTGTTTTGTATGCCTGCATGGTATGTGAATATATCTCAATAAAATGAAGATTTAATAAAAAAAAAACAGAAAAAAAAAAAGAAAGAGTATTCAAAGAAATTGTTGGGGAAAACTTCCCCAACCTTCTACACAATATAAATACACAAAGCATAAATGCCCAGCGAACTCCAAATAGAATAAATCCAAATAAACCCACTCCGAGACATATTGTGATCAAACTCTCAAATACTGAAGAGAAGGAGCAAGTTCTGAAAGCAGCAGGAGAAAAGTAATTCACCACATACAAAGGAAAGAATATAAGACTAAGTAGTGACTACTCAGTGGCCACCATGGAGGTGAGAAGGCAGTGGCATGACATATTTAAAAGTCTGAGAGAGAAAAATCTGCAACCAAGAATACTTCATCCAGCAAAACGCTCCTTCAAATTTGAGGGAGAGCTTCAATTTTTCACAGACAAACAAATGCTGAGAGAGTTTGACAATAAAAGACCTGCCCTACTTCAGATACTAATAAAGGGAGCCCTACCAACAGAAAAACAAAGAAAGGAGAAAGAGATATAGAGAATTTCAACAGACGTATATAGTACCTTACGTCCCAAATCACCAGGACACTCATTTTTCTCTAATGATCATGGATTTTTCTCCAGAAGGGACCATAAGCTGGGACATTAAACAAGGCTCAAGAAATTAAAAAGAAAAAAAAATTGAATATGCTCAAAGCACATTCTCCAACCACAATGGAATACAAATGGAAGTCAATGATTTTTGAACTGTAACTCCACTATTTACTTCCTACATGATATAAAATACACAATCTCTAATGACAAATCAGTGGTTTTGAACTCAGTGTAAAATGTGTAATTTTAGACAACTATATAAATGTGGGGGAATGGAGGAGTATAGGAACATAGTTTATGTGTCCTATTGAAGCGAAGGTGGTATCAAAGAAAAACAAGATTGATATGTATTTAAGAGCTTAATTTTAAGCCCCACAGTAAGCACAAATAAATTATCAGAGAATATAACTGTAGAGATGAAATGTAGAGTTTGGGTTAAGAGAAATGGGGGAAGGGGCAGTGGGGAGTTAAGAAATGAGTGTAGGGTTGCTGTTTGAGGTGAAGGGAAATTTCTAGTAATGGCTGGTGGGAAAGAGCATTACAACATTCTTAATGTGATTATCCCACTAATGGAAGGCTAGGGAGGGGGTGGAATGGGAAGATTTAGGCTGTATATATGTTTCCACAATTGAAGAAAAAAAAAAAAAGACAGTCTAAATAGATGACAATTGAATGCCAAGGATGAACTTGGATGGGATTGGAGGATAGAGGACAGGTGGCTCAAAGGGACACAGTTGAGACATAAGGAAAAGGAAATATAGAATGTAAGCTTTGTATTATTGTTGAATCTCTTGTACTTCTTAGCTGCGCTTAATGGGATTGCATGAAAGAATGTTCTTGTTCATGAGAAGTGTATATGTGAATTATAGTGTATGTTCAAGGATGTGTGCAGCTAGCTCTCATATGTTCAGAAGACAGAGCAATAGATGATGGATGTTAGATAGGGAGGGAGGGAGGGAAAGAAATAGCGATGTGACAGCATGTTAAAGTTGGTGGATTGAGCTATCGGGGGAGGGGGGTCAGGGTATGGTGGAATTCTGTGTATGGGTTTAGTATTGTTTTTGCAACTGTTCCTGTAACTTTGAATTTATTTCAAAAAAAAATGGTGAATTATGGGGATAAATACGATTTTTTTTCTTTTTAATGATATTAAATTATATTAATAGATGTCCTAATAATGAATTACCCTTTTGATCTTGGCTTTTTGATTATTTGTGTGTGTGTTTCCAAGAGTCTTGCTAGTACATTTAGAATTTGTCATTTCAGTATTCATTAATAAGATTGCTGCCTTGATATTTTTGGTGAGGGAAAGTCTGTCTAAGTCTGGTTTTGGATCAATGTTATGCTTGCTTTATAAAAAAGTATTTGTAAGCTTTCCTTATTTTAGAAAACTTTTACTAGGAAATTCATACACAAAAGCAGAGAGAACAATATAATGAATCCCCCTTGTACTCATCACTCAACTTTAACAATTATCAATATTCTATCATTTAACCTCCCGTACTTGTTTTATTTACCCCCAGCCAATTTTCTTCTTCTTCTGTATGGAGAGCGATCGAAGGGTGGAGAGAATAGGGTCTGATGTACTTTAAAGCAAGTATCATACGTGTCATTTCACCCATAAATACTTATACACACACACACACACACACACACACACACACACACACACACACACGATAAAGCTTTAAAAAAAATAGCAATGAATTAAAAAAATTTTTAATATTTTTTTTTGTGATGTTGGATTACTTACTTTGTGCATCTGTGGCAATAAATGAGATCTCAGCAATGGTGTGGATTTAACTGATCTCTGCAACTGTATGGCAAGAGGTCTGGGAAATGATAGATACCCAGATCCCTGTAAGGGTTGGGAAGGCTGAGAGAGCTGGGTGTCTGGGTTGGCAGAGTCATCAAAGCCTAGGAGGGAAGTTGGTTAAGAGTGTAGGAACATACCTCCATCTCTTTGCTTCTTCTCTTTTCCTTCTTCCCTCAGGGACCCAGGCTCCTGAGACTGTGTTAGATCTTGGAAGCTGAAAGACCAAAGACTGAGGAGATAGTTGGCTCTAACTGAACATTTCCAAGACAGCTTTGTCAGAAATCCTAGATGACACAAGAAGGGTGGGGAAGGAGGACATGGCTATTTCTTGTTCCATTTTCCACTAGAGTAAGGATGACAAAGATCTCTCTTAGCTCCTCTTGAGAGTATGAAGGGTGTGGGCAGGAAGGGAAGGGAATGGCTGGGAGGCCTGAGGTCTCCCACAAGACCTTACATCCCACAGGTAATTATTAAGAATCAGGGTTGTATAAATACATTAGTGGGAGAGCCCTAAGGCAGTATTAACCCACATAGCTGGGGCAAGATTCCCTGGAATCTGACTGGGACCCTGGCAGTGAAAGCTGGCGTTTTTGGAAACCCAGTTTAAGTGTTTGGGACTCAAGTAGTTAAAGCAAGGGACTGGGATAACTGGATCCCAGGACAGGGAGTTTGGCAGTGAGAACAAAGGGAAGAGACTAGGACAAGGTACCTTGATGCCTTGAGAGGGAAGGATGTATATAGGGAGGAGAAATGAGGAGAAAAAACATGGAATCCAGCGTTCTGAAATAGCAGCAAGTCAGAATTCCAGGATCTCTGTCCACCTTTCTTTCCCACTTCCCTCTTTAACGTAGAGGAGAGGGAAGGAGAGGGACTGGATAAAGCATCAAACCATGGGTTTAATCCCCAAGTAGCGACATGGATACATTCAGGGTCAGACAGACAAAGTATAGTGGAGGAAAGAGGAATTAGGTTGGAGGGGATAGTGGGGCTCGATTTCAGGGTTGCAGGACACCATCCTTTACAGCTATGTCAGACACTGCATATATGAAGATAGCTCTCTTCCTCATTACTCCCTATGGAGTTCTCACTCAAAGGTGCGAGGTTCCTCATAAATACCTCAGCATTTTATTTCTCATATATTTTTATTGTAGAATATAACATATATACATAAAAGTGATAACTTTCCAAGTGTAATTAAGCAAGTAGTTAGCAAATTTCAAATAATATTAGGTTACAATTCTGCAGTTTCAGTTATTTCCTTATTATTAAATATATATAGAAAGAAGTAAAATCTTTGTGTGATTTGACAAGTGGATATATAGAGAATTTCCAAAGTTATTATGAGTTATAGTACCATAGTTTCAGTTATTTCCTTATTATGAAATATAACATATATACAAAAAGGTATGGCTTTGAAATTACAATTTAACAAGGAGCTATAGAACAAATTTCAAAGGATGTTATGGGTTACAGTTCTACCATTTCAGTTCTTTCCTTCTATCTACTTTAATACCCTAGCAACCAAGAAAAAGCAAATTATATAAAGATTCAGTATTCATAATTCTGTTAAATTCCATCTTGTCTATTGCTACCCCTCCCTCTAAAAATATGGAAGGCTTCACAAATTTGCATGTCATCCTTGCACAGGGGCCATGCTAATCTTCTCTGTATCATTCAAATTTTAGTGTATGTGCCGCCGAAACAAGCACTACAGCAACATTTTGATGAGTAGCGATCCCATGTGCTATTGACCACAGAGTCACTTGACCATTCCACCTTTTTCTCTGGCTTTCATTTCCCAAGTTTGATGATTAGGCCCTGACTGGGGCTGTTTTCACAGGCCACTACCTCAGACATGAGTAAGGCTGAAGAGAGGAAGGAGGGGGGGAAGGGAGACGAGACCACTTTCCTTGGTCTGTATCTCTGGTGTCTAAGAGAATTGGTTTCCAATTCATAGTATTAGCCAGGATCTTCCATCTTCTTTTTTACCCCTCCATCTGGGTCTCACTTCCCCACCCTTTTCAAACATAACATTGTCATTTCAAACATAACATTGTCATTGCTTAGAAAATTAACAGCAATTCTTTTTTTAAAAAATTTTATTTTCTTGAGATTGTTCACATACCACATACAATTATCCAAAGATCCAAAGTGTACAATCATTTGCCCACGGTACCATCATGCAGCTATACTCTGTGACCACAATTAATTTTTTTTTCCCCAATTTTTAGAACATTTTCATTACTCGAGAAAAGAAATAAAAACAAAAAAGAAAACTCACTTCCTCCCCTACCCCTAACCAGCCCCCCCTCCATTATTGAATCATAGTATTGGTACAGTACATTTGTTACTGTTCATGAAAGAATGTTAAAATACTGTTAACTGTAGTACATAGTTGCAATAGGTATATGTTTTTCCCTATATACCCATCTATTATTAGCTTCTAGTTATACTGTCATATATTTGTTCTAGTTCATGAAAGAGATTTCTAATATTTGTACAGTTGCTCACAGACATTGTCCACCACAAGATTCACTGTTTTATACATTCCCATCTTTTAACCTCCAGCTTTCCTTCCAGTGACATATGTGACTCTAAGCTTCCTCTTTCCACCACATTCACACACCATTCAGCACTGTTAGTTATTCTCACAGTAATGCGCTACTATCACCTCTGTCCGTTTCCAAACACGTAGATTCAATCTAGTTGAACATTCTGCTCATAATAAGCAACCACTCCCCATTCTTTAGCCTCGTTCTATATCCTGTTAACTTATATTTCATGTCTATGTGTTTACATATTCTAATTAGTTCATAGCAGTGAGACCATGCAGTATTTGTCCTTATGTGTCCAACATAGTGCCCTCAAGGTTTCTTATCAACCTGTTTTTTTTTTAAGACGGTTTTGTTCACCCACCATACTTTCCATCCTAAGTAAACAATTGATGGTTCCCTGTATAGTTACATATTTATGTATTCACCACCATCACCACTGTCTATATAGGGACATCTCTATTTCTTCCACAAAGAAGGAGGAAGAGTCAAAGAAGGTAGAGAGACAAGAGAAAAAGAAAGAGAGAAAAAAAAATGACAGCTAAAAAGCAACAAAAGGAATGACAGAATTAAACTAAAGTAGAATAAAAGAAACAACATCACCAATGCCAAGAGTCCCATACCCCTCCTTTATGTTCCTGTCTTATAGGCATTTAGCTTTGGTATATTGCCTTTGTTACATTAAAGGAAGTATAATACAAAGTTGCTGTTAATATAGTCCCTAGTTTGCATTGATTGTATTTTTTCCCCAGTGCTACCCTATTTTTAACACCTTGCAAGGTTGACATTCATTTGTTCTCCCTCATGTAAAAACATGTTTGTATATTTTATCACAATTGTTGAGCACTCTAGGTTTCTCTGAGTTATACAGTCCCAGTCTCCACCTTTCCTCTTTCCTTCTTGTGTCCCACATTCCCCTAACTTTCCCTTTTCAACCATACTCACAGTCATCTTTATTCAGTGTCCTTACATTGCTGCGCTACCATCACCCAAAATTGTGTTCCAAACCTCTCACTCCTGTCTTTTCCTATCTGTATGTAGTGCTCCATTTAGTATTTCCTGTAGCTCAGGTATCTTGTTCACAAACTCTGTCATTGTCTGTTTGTCAGAGAATATTTTAAACTTTCCCTCATATTTGAAGGATAATTTTGCCAGATACAGGATTCTTGGTTGGCGTTTTTTCTCTTTCAGTATCTTAAATATATCACACCACTTCCTTCTTGCCTCCATAGTTTCTACTGAGAAATCCACACATAGTCTTATCAAGCTTCTTTTGTATGTAATGGATTACTTTTCTCTTGCTGCCTTCAGGATTCTCTCTTTGTCTTTGATGTTTGATAAACTGATTATTAGGTGTCTTGGTGTAGGTCTATTCAGATCTATTCTGTTTGGCGTATGCTGCGCTTCTTGGGTCTGCAATTTTATGTCTTTCATTCATAAGAGATGGGAAATTTTCATTGACTATTTCCTCTATTATTGCTTCTGCCCCTTTTCCCTTCTCTCCTTCTGGGACACCCATGACATGTACGTACATTCATGCATTTCATGTTGTCATTTAATTCCCTGAGACATTGCTCATATTTTCTATTCTTTTCCCTATCTGTTCTTCTGTGTGTAGGATTTCAGGTATCTTGTTCTCCAGTTCCTGAGTGTTTTCTTCTGCCTCTTGAGATCTGTTGTTGTATGTCTCCATTGTGTTTTTTTATTGCTTGTGTTGTGCCTTTCATTTCCATAGATTCTGTCAGTTTTTTCAAACTTTTGATTTCTACCTTTTTTTTGCCCAGTGTTTTGTTTATAGCCTTCATCTCTTCTGTTATATCTCCCCTGAATTCATTGATTTGGTTTTTTATTTGATTTAACATAATTCTTTGAAAATCTTTAATAGATTGTTTCATTAAAATGAAACAATATCTCAACTGTATCTTAATTGAGTTGTAAGTTTGTTCCTTTCACTGGGCCATATCTTCATTTTTCATAGTATAGATTTAGTTTTCTGTTGTCTAGGCATCTGGTTTCCTTGGTTACCCTGGTCAGGTTATCCCAGACCAGAATGGGTTCAGGTCTCAGAATGGGGTTATATTCAGGGTGTATCTTAGAAGAATGACAGACGTTACTGTGAGGTTTCCTGTCGCTTTGCTTTTCCTAACCTGCCCAGCAGGTGGTGCCTGTCAGCCTGTTGCTCCCGACTGGTGTAAGGGGGTGTGGCCTCCTTAGTTTCTGTTTTGGCTTTTTCCCCCAGGCTCTGGGTTCTGGTTCTGAAGGGAAAGCAGGGCACCACTCCTTACTCTTAGGGAAAATACACTCCCTAGGGAATTATCTACATTTGAGTAGTCTCTCTGACTCTGTTATCTCCACCCCTATCTGGGTCATAGTACTGTGAACTGAAAATGGCTACGGCTCTCTCTTCTGAGCCTCTTAGGTTGAGAGAGAGAAAAAGGGACAAAAAGCCCCTTTTTGGAGCCAGTACACGGCCCCCCAGTTTTACTTTTTGACCAGAGGTAACACCTGGTCTTCTGGACCCCCACTTCCAGGACAGATGTTTCTTCTGGTTCTTTAAGGTCAGTTGTCCCTAAAAGCCTCTGTCTCCTTGTTGTGGGTTTGTAGCTTGTATTCAGCAGTCCACATTTGTTAATTAAAACCACAGTTGGAGCTCAGCTGACCTATATTCACTTGCTCGGAGAGTGTTGCTAGTTTCTACCACAGAGAGGTTTTGCAGTTTAGTCTGCCGTGAGATAAGGGGGCTCTCAGCCTGGTTCCATAGCTTTTACTTACAGATTCTGTGCTGCAATCTCAGGCATTCCTCCCAATCTGGGTTGATGTACAATGTGTGGATAGTCAGTTGTCCCCCAGCAGTTATTCCAAATTATTTACTAGTTGTTCCTTGTTGTTTATTAGTTGTTCCAGGGGACTGACTAAATTCCACTCCTCTCTAATGCCACCATCTTGCCCCTTCTAACAGCATTTCTTTGATTTATGTGATACCCAGTCTTTGTACAGTCATCCTTGATTGTTTCAAAAGTGTTATTTTACAGTTAGCTGTTTAAAAAAATCTGAATCCAGCCAAGTCCATGCCTTATATTTCTAACAAGAGAAATGTTATCCATTTGTTGGAAAAAAACTGCATTATTTATCCTGTAGAATTTCCCATATGCAGGTTTGGTTGAATGTATCCTTATAGTGTTGTTTAAGATCGTCCTCTATTGCCATATTTTCAGTAAAGGAAGTTAGATCTAGAGGTTGAATTTAGATTCAACTTTGATTTTGTTATTGTTGTAGTTTTCAAGAATAACTTGGAGATGGTGGTATATAGTTACTGTTGCATCACTCAGGAGGTAAATAATGTTCAATTGACTCTCTTAGTAATAACACAGCAGGATTGTTTTTATGTTGTTTAATAATTTACATGACTGCTCTGCATTCTATTGTGTGATTGTTCTGTAATTCTGTGGTTTTAATCTCCTGTGGCCAGATGTTTAGGTGAGGGTCATCTTCATTCACTACTCTAGTTACTCAGTGGATTTTTATAATATCGAAGGTTCAGGGCCTTCTTCAATTTAGGAAAATTCTCTTTTATTATTTCTTTGATAATTTCAACCCCTTTATTGTTTTCAGCAATTAGTGTTTTAGTCTCAAAGAGTTCTTTCTTATACTATGATTGTTTGCTTTTCAAAGAATGTACTGTTTTCTTGGATGCAAGTTTAGTTATTTTTATAATGACCCCTAAATTACATGGTTTCTTCCATAGTCAATTTTCATTTTTTTATTTTGCTCACCCTTTTAAGCGGTGGGTTTTCAGCTTATGTGTAAATTGAATGTTTTCTATCTAAGTATTGGGTTTGGTGAGGGGAAAGACCTTCTTTCGTTGGGCAGGGAGCTGGCTATGAGGCTCTGTGCCTGTCACAAATCAGAATGAGGACTTTACTCAGAGAATCCAACATCTAAGTCTGCGTGCACCCTAGAAAGTGTAGCTTTTCCACATATTTTATTCACTTTCTTTAGAGCAGAGGCATCTGGTGTCTGCTATCTGCATCTCTTTTTGTATTCAGTGGAAGAAATGAATATAGATGCTGATTGGGTCAGTTGTCTTGTTTTTTTTTCAAATCTGTGATGATCCTGGTGAATTCAGCCCAACTCACCACTCTCTTCTGTTGTACCTGCTGACTGAGTAGCATTCCATTGGGCAGGTTGGCTCCCAGCTCCCCTTTGGCCTACTTGTCATGGATTCTTTGCTGTAGGTTTTTTTACCTGTTTTATCAGTCTGTCATCTGCTCTCCAGATTTCCAGATATTTGTTTAACTCTTTCATTTATTGGTGAACCCCTCTTCCATACTCCTTATTGTTATGGCTTTATTCCTTTTTGTACTTGTATACCAAGGTTTGGTAACTTAAATGACTACCAGATAGGGGGCATTAATGAATTAAGGAGGTTAAGTATAAGTGCATATGATTACATTGTTTAAGAGGTAGGAGGGACTATGATATCTGGAGAGTATATGCCCTGTTTAAAGATAGCAGTCTACTTAGCATTGGCTGATTGCTGACCTGTGTGAATATGGGCCCTGTGTTGTTGATTATCTGTTTTCCCCAAAGAAGCTAAGACTATGGATTTTCATCTCACAGTTTTAAGTGGTTCAAATTTATAAAACACTATGCAGCCACTTAAAACATGATTGTCAACTAGATATGGATTGTGGGCTGCCAATTCAGCTTCAAAGTAATTTTATTTTAGTGGTACTTTCAGTGGGATGGAAGGCAAATGTTTGTGCGTATATCTGCCATATTGGACTGGAAGACTCATGGTTTCAGTTTTTATGTATTAATCTTTAATTCATCTGTAAGTTATTTTTATGTAAGGTGGGAGGCAAGAGCTAACTAATTTTTTCCCCAAATAGTTCAGTTGTTTAAGTATTAATTGATTTATTTCCCCACTGATTTAAAATCCACCTGACTTAATCAGGGGTGATTTTCTTTTAAGAACTAGAAAAGAAAAGAAAGATGGAATAGGAGATACAACTGTCGTCTTGGGATCTCAAAAGTTTTTAAGCAGTTTTTCTCTGCTACTTGGTACTTTGTGTCTTACCTCTGCCTCTGTCTGCATAGTTCTTTCTGTTTGCTTGTCCTCTTTCATATGACCTTATTATGACATTTCAAAATGAAAGCTTTAAAGTATACAAAATGTTCTATGTCTGTTTCCTGTAGTTAATCAACACAGTTTAAATGCCTCAAAAACAAATTTCTAGGTGATGTTAGCATAGAGGAAACACTGAGAAATGTAAAATGTTAAATTGTATAGTATCGACTGTTTAGAGCAAAAGTTTAAAAAGGGAAAGTTCTATGTGTTCCTGTTGATCTTGAAGTCAAGGGACTTTGAGGACACACCTAGGATAGGCTCCAGGGTGGGCTGGAGACCAGTGCTGGTCTGCAGACTAGTCAGGACTAGTCTGGAAAGAGTTGCAAAATTTGAGGTTAAATGTTTAGAAATTCATGTAGCAATTAACAATGCCATGACAGTTTTATTGTCTTTTATAGAAGTATCAGTCTAAGACGAATGGATTGGAAATAAAAACTGGCCCTTCACTTACAGAGTTTGAGAACCACTGAGGCAGAGGTGAGGGGCCATTCTAGGCAGGAGAAACGGCATGGATGATTGTTAATGGAGAAAAAGAGACTAGGAGGAGCTGGATGTGGAACAGAGAGAAGGTGATGGAGTAGAGAGGGGTAGGCAAAAAAAAAAAAAAATTCTAGGAAAGTGAATCTAATTGGTCTTAGCAGGAAGGTATCCTTTCCTGTTCCAGTCAGCTATTCCTGGGAATATGATTGGACCAATGTTATCATGTGTTATTAATGTGGATATTAGGCCCACCCTTTCAGCAGGGCCTGTAGATGATGAGCTGTTTTTAGAGTAAAGTCTCAGCACATGGCTGAAGAGGTACCTAATACAGCATTTTTATCATATGTACTAAATTCTGAATATGTAAGAATAAACACCCTCCTTGTCTGCATTCTTTTTCTAAAAAATTTTGGTTATTTTCACTAGTTTATTTTCTAGATAAAATTCAGAAACATTTTTTTAGATTACAAAAAAGAAAAATCTTTCTGGTATTCTGATTGGAATTCAGACAAAGATTAGGGAAAAAAGTTTTCTAATCTACAAAAACTGTGGACCTAGTTTTCATAAGCTGTATTCCTGAGGAGCCTGTTTAACATACAACCTGACTTTTATAGTATACTTATGCTATATCTTCTGTACTTTGAATTTAACAAGAGAGTTAAGATAAACATTTCTCCCACACAGACTCACAGTGGCCTTTGCGACTCTATTGAATTGAGAACCTCTGGTAATACCTTAGAGCTATGCTGTTTCATATGGTAGTTACTAGCTACATGTGGCTATTTAAATTAAAATTAAAAATTAAGTTTCTTGGTTTCATTAATCACATTTTGAGTGCTCATTAGCCACATGCGGCTAGTGACAAGTAAATTAGATAGTGCGTATATGGAACATTTCCATTATTGCAGAAAGTTCTACTGGTTAGATCTGCTTCAAGGCTTGTATGTTAATATAATTTAGTTATTGGATTTTTAATGCTCCTGAAAGAAGTAAAAACCTCTATTTTATATAGGTTTTTAAAAATAGCATTCTGGTCAATATGTGGAAGATAACTTTTATTTTCTTATTTTAAAAATTAGACTCATTGAAGAAAGGTTGAAAATGCCATAATACCAAAATACCATAAAGGAGAAAATAAAAATCCATCAGCAATCTCAAAGAATAGGATTAAAAAATTTTTTTTTATTATAGAAGTTGTAGTTTTACAGAAAAATCATGCAGAAAATACTGAGTTCCCACATATTCCCCACTCCTTGCACACACAGTTTTCCGTATTATTAACACTTTGCATTACTGTGGTATGTTTGTTCCATTTGATAAGACAATATTATAATTGTACTAGTAACTGTAATCTATGGTTTACATTAGGGTTCACTGTGTTGTACAGTCCTATAGTTTTTTTAAAAATTTTACCAAAGAATAGGATTTCTAAAAGCCTCTGAGGTATTCTATACAAGTGTACATAGGTGTACAGTTGGATTAGTTTTCGCCAACTAAATAAAACGTGTGTGTGTGTGTGTAAATATATATATATTTTTTTACCACAGTTTCTCTATCCCTCGTTCTTCTTGATTCATTCTTTTGTCAGGATTTCATAATTATGGAGTTTTGTTCAAGAAGGACACATAAGTATATCTCTTTTTGCATCGTATCAGAAGACACATAATGCCAGTTTGTCCCACTACTTATAATGCTAAGTTTGATCATTTGTTAAAGTGGCAGTCTCTTCATGGTAAAGGCACATTTCCTTTTTGTAATTAATAAGTAATTTGTGGGGTGATATTTGGAGACTATGTGAATACCCTATTCCCCAATGATTTTAGCATCCATTTGTACAACTTGCCTGAATCAGTTATTACATAGGAGTTGTAAAATGGTAAGTTAAAAGTTTCTGTCATTCTGTTTACATTTATTAGCTGGCAGTCTTTTTTAAGAATGAAATTTCCTCCCCACCTTCCTTTCCCTTCTTTGATTCTTTTTCTTTTTTTCTGGCTTAAACACCCCAGCTGTTTCTCATGAAGTTGTTTAGTGTGACTCATCACTACACTTCGAGATTGATTGCTGTAATAACATCTGTGTATAGTGCTATTCTACCAGGAGAATTTTTTGTTTTATAGCAAGTTGATCATCTATATGTTCTTAAACTGAGAATTCTTATAGACTGAGATTGCTTTAGTATAAATTTTGTTGAAAATTATACCACTTTGGATCTTTTTTGATTAATTTTACTGAAACATAAACTTTTCAGAAACTGGGGTAACTATGTTAAGGAATCCCCCATTTACACTAGGCAAGAAAGTAAACAGTAAGTGGAGAGTAGGGTAACAAACACTTATGGTATCAAAAAACAACCGTGAAAAGGATCTGTCTTAATGTGCTAGCCATTGCAGTTTAACATATTGCTTACAACCTTCACAATAGAATTTGAGTGACTTCAGTTACACATTCCAGGAGACTGGCAGTCTGTTACAATCAGAGTCTGAACTTTACAGCAGGCTAATTTACAGCGATGGGATGAAGTAAGTTGTGGATTTGTATTACATACTCTCACCTGACACTGTATCTGATCCCTTACCTGCTGATTGACATCTTGAATGAGCTCTTTGAAGGCAGTTCCAGCTTAATTAAAACGTTTGCTTGGTTAGCAGTGATCTGTGAAAGCCTGTGATAAATATTGAATCAGGTTCACCTGCTGGTTGCTGTGAGTGGATAAACAGCTGCTTTGTGTAGTTGAATCATGAAACTGTGGCAGAGTACTACTACTGTTTCAATTTTTAAAAAACAATAGTTGAAAAGCTATAGTTATGTCACTTTTGCTATCTTACTGGAGTGTGTGTTTATGTGAGAATTTGCACAATAGGTGTTCAGTACCTATTAGATGGCTTGAACAATAGCAAATGATTGATACAGATTAACAATAAAACCTTTTTTTATTCCTCAAAGATCATAATAAAATTGTATGTTCATTTTCTTTTTACCATTAGTTCTTTATGTCCATGACTTTTGAATTAAAAAAAGAGCTATATTTTGCCCTTTTTGCCTAGTAAAATGGTAGAGGAAAATGTTACAGCTTTGGTTTCAAAGATTTATGGTTATGAGTTTCAACTTCTCCTCAAATTTATCATGTATTTTGTGGAAACTTGAAGAACTTTTTTAGGTTTTGCTTTTTAAAATCTGTAAAGTGGAGTTAGAAATAAAAATTTGTGAACTATCTAAGTATTTTAGCCTTACGTTAATATTAGATAATTAACAAACATTTAAGTAGAAATGAGTTTACAATCATGGAAGAACCTTTATAAAATTAGGTTCTGTTGACTATCAGCTTGTTTATTTCTTCACAGAATAAATGTGTTCTGGTCAAGTTAGATTTTTTTAAAAATGCTGTTTCCCAGTATAAAATCTGACAAATTCTGGAATAAATTCCTGACCAAAATCAGTCATTATACCCTTTTTGCACCTGAAAAGTTATGTACTCCCTTTCTAGAAGGGCATACAAACTCGTGTGTATAGTTTCTGGTTATCTTAGACCCTTTGTAGTGGTCCATGGACCCTAATTTAGGAACATCTGTCCTAATAGGTAGCTTGAAATTTTTTGGTATGGAGGGATTAAGATGAGAGCTAATCTGTTTTATCTTGGGCATTAAGCAGCTAAAGAGAAACCAGAATAGAGTATGTTTGTTGTTTTGTTTTTTTTGCAGTACATCTAGCGTTTTTCAAGTACATTGTTAGCTGTAACCCTTAGCTTCAAGGATTATATACCTGTTCTAGTTTGCTAATGCTGCCAGAATGCAAAATACCAGAGATGGATCGGCTTTTATAAAAGGGGGTTTATTTGGTTACACAGTTACAGTCTTAAGGCCATAAAGCGTCCAAGGTAACATCAGCAGTCGGGTACCTTCACTGGAGGATGGCCAATGGCGTCCGGAAAACCTCTGTTAGCTGGGAAGGCACGTGGCTGGCGTCTGCTCCAAAGTTCTGGTTTCAAAAATGGCTTTCTCCCAGGATGTTCCTCTCTAGGCTGCAGTTCCTCAAAAATGTCACTCTTAGTTGCTCTTGGGGCGTTTTTCCTCTCTTAGCTTCTCCGGAGCAAAAGTCTGCTTTCAACGGCTATCTTCAAACTGTCCCATCATCTGCAGCTCGTCTCTCAGTTCCTGTGCATTCTTCAAAGTGTCCCTCTTGGCTGTAGTTCCTCTTCAAAATGTCACTCACAGCTGCACTGAGTTCCCTCTGCCAATCAGCTCATTTATATGGCGCCACTGATCAAGGCCCAACCAATGGGCGGGCCAACACTCCATGGAAATTATCCAATTAAGAGTCCTCACCCACAGCTGGGTGGGGTGCATTCCAAAGAAACACTCAAAGAATTACAATCTAATCAACACTGATTACGTTTGCCTACACAAGATTACATCAAAGATAGTGGCGTTTGGGGGACACAATGTATTCAAACTGGCACAATACCATAGTGAGAATTTCTAATTGCCTAAAGTTTTCGTATTTTTATATCTGTCCTCAAGTTGTTTGGGATCTTATGAGGAGAATAAAATATTAAGTCACACTTATCCTTTTCAACATTGTTTTTTGGTATTTATCTCTGCTGATATATGCAACTCTGGTTTGTATTTTTTCATATTCCATTGATTGAAAAAATAAACCCCACAATTTATTCTTCTGTTGAGATACCTAGCTTATATTTTCTTCATAAAAAATGCTTCAATGAATAGTCCTTTTGTGTCTGTCTTAACATGCAAGTGTTTCTCTAGCATGTATTACCAGCATTGGCATTCTGGATCAAACGGTGTATGTATCTTTGATTTTACTGGATTACCAATTTTCTCTCCAAAGTGAATATACCAGGTTACACTTGGATCAACAGTGTGAAAGTTGCTGCATATCATCTCCAAAACCCAATCTGCTGCATGTAAATGGAGTCTAATTATGATATTAATTTGCATTTTCCTAACTTTTCCTCTAATTTTCCTAATTATTAATTACTGATGAGGTCAAACATCATGTCATCTTTTCCCTTTGCCTGTTTTGGTCATCTGTTAGGTTTGTCTTTTAAAAATTGATCTTTTTTGGAGTTCTTTAAATGTTATGGTTATTGTTCTTAGTTGGTTGAATGCATTGTCCATATCTTCTCTCAGATCTTTGTTCTTTTTGCCTTTTTTTTTTCTGGACAGGAGTCTTTTTAAATCAAAGTTTTACATTTTAATGAGGTTATGTTTTCAGTCGTTTGTGCTTTCGGTGTATTGTTTAAGAAATCTTTCCCTCCTTTTAGATTGTAAAAGTGTTTTCCTATACAGCAGTGAAGACCATTTGGCCCACAAAGCCTAAAATTTTTACTTTCCAGCCCTTTACAGAAAAAGTTTGCTGACTTTTGCTCTAAAGAGTCTCTTAATTGAGTTTTGCTTTATTTTGTTTTGTTTTCCCTAGTGTGATATAACATGAATCTTGTTAGAAAATATTTGATTTAAAGGTTAACTAATAGTAAGTTGAAATAGTTTTTATGAAGTAAAGTTTATATATATTTTGCCTTTAGGAATATTTTGTAATTGCATTCTGAAAATAATGTACTTAGAGTACTAATGTTAAAAAAAATTCCTTAATTCAGGAGAGAAATTCATAGTGATAAACTCCAAAAACTACTTTGTAGGACAATTAAAAAGTGAAGCGACTTTTGTCAGTGGGTGATGAGAGACTTTGTCATTGCCTTCTACCTGGCCTGTTGTATTCTAGATTCTAATGTTTCTTGAATGAGTGAATGAATGAATGAATGAATGAAGATAGTGCATATAAAATGCTAAGCACAAGGACAACCTTAATAAGTCATAGCTATTATTAATAGCATATGTATCAGACTATGTGTTTGTCATAGCTAACATGACTAGATACTAGCATAACAAAATGATTTTTTTGGGCCTGGAAAAATAAATTGTCCTGTACTTTTTCTTTTAAAGGTTTGTTTTTGAAGTAACTTTTTTTGAAATGTGAAGAACTTCAAATCAAGACATCATTTAAGCATCTATCAGATAAATAAAATGTGATACATGGGTACAGTTGTTGGTTCAGTGTCATTAGTCACAATCCATCAGTTTCAAAAATTTAGTTTACAGTTATGTAAATTTCATGTTCAATGAATGGCTTATATAAAGAAACGTAAAACATAATTTTTGTCCTTAAGGAATTTGCAGTTTGTTTGAAAAGATAATACATTTACATATGGAAAGTTAAGGGAAAGTACAAGTTACTATTTCATTAAACTAGTTTCTCCTTATTCCATGTAAAGGATGAAATTAGGTTTCTTTTTTTCAGTTTTTTTTTTTTCCTGTCAACTTCTTTATATACTTCTTTGTCATATTAAATATACTCTTTTATGCCTGCTTTCAGAATTCAATTCATATCCTTTTAGAAGTACTCCTGATTTGCTGATTAATAAAATAACTTCTTCTCTGGCAATGAAATTAGTTTCTAACTATTCCTTTATCATTTTCCAATTTAAAAAAATATGTAAGTATCATGATCACTTTATTTTTCAAGTGTATTTAGGCATAATAATTTGTGTGTGTGTGTGTGGTAGGGAAAGGTTGGAGAAAGTTACGAAACTTTAGAAATTGACATTGTAGTATTTAATCTATTTGAACTTCTAATTATAGCTTATAAAAGGAACAGTGGCAAGGACTCAGCAGTTGGACTTTTTTTTCGAGATCAAATCTTCTAATCCTTATCCTTTCAAAAAATTAAATATCTGTTCCTATAGAGTAGAAATTATTAAACATAAGGAAAATATTCTAAAAATCCTTGGTTGCTGACTTAAGAACAGTTTGGCTACTGTAGATTTGAAATGTATTTTAAACGACTGACTCTTATATATGGAAATAATATAGCAGTCTCAACATGTATTCCTCGTGTTTCTCTTTAAAAGATGATGTGTTTTGTTGTTCTTTGATTGAGTTTCTTTGCCTTTTGTTGAAATAAAAGCACTTTAGATAGTCTAGGTTGCCAAGAGGAAACCATCTCTAAAAAGAGTTTGATTCTGCTATTCAGCATAGCTCTAAGAAATCACAGGTTTGGGGGAGGCCAGGTGTTTTATCTCTCTTGACCTTCTGATATATTGACCAAGAGGGAATACTTTTCAATTTGTTTCCAGTGTCCTCATCTAATCACTGTAAATTTAAAGAACAGAAACAAAAGAAAAACATCTCTATAAAAGATATAAAAGATAAACTTCATCATTTGTTAATAGGTGCTATTGACCAGGAGAACTTCTGAGAGGTATAAAATTATTTAATTTAATTCATCTAATTGTTTCAAGCCCTTAGGTCAAAGGGTTTCACAGAGAGACAGAGAGGCCATAAAGTGTTAACCTATTAATTGGATTAGGGAGTATTCTGACCTCCTGTCTTTACTTCAAAAGGATTGTTTCTCTAGTTTTTCTCCAGCATTGAAAGTTGCTGTTTTTGGAACAAATACTTCTCTTTTGTTATTATATGAAAAAATTTTTGAAGCTGTGGTCTATCTGCCATATTCAGTTTATTCCATTTTTAAATATGATTGTACCAACCCTTTTAAATGGAAACTTCAATAGAAGATCCCGTTCCAAAGAAGTAATTTTTCTTTAATAGTGCAAAGGAAAAAGAAATCAATTTTCTTAATTTCCATCTTCTACTCTATTTTCCTAACCCCCCACTGAAAAACCACTGCCTTGAGAAGTATCTCTTGAATTTATAAATGGCGTAATTACTTCAGAGCACTCCAAACCAAAATATGTTTAATATAAAATCTGCCATGGTTTATAATTATCTCAACTATGGAATGAAAAATAAAATGTAAGTTACCTAGATAAAGCTGCTCTAGTGGGAAAAGTTTTCTGAAACTAATTCTTGATCTTTTGTTTTTGTTAGTACAGCTACTAGCATAACATTTTAAGATCAGCAGATCCCTCATTTAAATTATATTAGTGCCAAATTCACTTTATTAAGTTTTAAATACAAAGTAGTTGATTATAAAATTGTCGAGTAGTATCCTTTTTCATTTGAAAGCATATGTATGAAGGTCTTCAGTCATACGCTTATTTATTGTAGACAGTTGATTTGTTTTTGTATTTGTTTCATTTGAAGTTTTTGTTCGGGGAAAATAGTATACTTAAAATAAAAAGACTGTGGAAAAATAATTAGACGTAATTGATGTCGAAAGTATTGCATCAAAAAGTAGGTTTTCCAAGCCTTGAAAAAAGACTATTTAATTGGGATTGCTTTTTTGCTCAGATATATTTCCATATATATGATGCCTTGGGCCCTAGCAGTCTAATATTCAGGATTAACTATACCATGAGGAAGACAAAAAGTGTAATTAAATGAAAATATTGGGAGTATAATAAGGTAAACTAATTTTACTACCTAGATATGTTAATTCTTTTAGTTTTGTTAATTAATGTGATTTCAAAGGTCAAAAATAAATTTAGTCAGAAATGTGATATAATTTGAACTCCATTTTCTGTGACTATACATTTTTGGATTTTGCAACATATGTAACATACACCACATGTCAGCTGTTTCCTACCTTACTGTTGACAAGAGCCCCATTCATAACTCTTCTTTTTATCCTTTCAGTGAATAAGTAATTATTCAATATAGAAGGCAGGATATTTGGAACTAGCTATTTAAAGTGGCAGCACTCAGTAATGAAATCTGCTGTTACTGGCAACCTGAGAGGGGAATGTAACAATTCCAGCATGGCTGTAACTTTACCTGCTTTGACTGACTGTTTATTTGGCACATCAGTGAACCTTTTATCCCAGTGAGTGACAGCTCCAGAAGGGTCACATTTACATCCATTCTATCATGTATTGTAATATTTAATGGTGGACAAGGTTGAATGGGACTGAGAGTAATTTGAACTTGCTTTTCTACTGAGCTGAGGCTAAAAGACAGCTTGGTCCCCAGTATTGTGGTGTAACATGCTATGACTTAGCATTTGTTTATGAAGGCTAATATTACTGATTACAATTTTAAAAAAAAGTCTTCATTCAAGTAGAGTATTTGTTCTACTAAACTAAAACTCTCCAGTACAAATTGTTTTAAGCTACTGTACTATATTTAGCTTTTTTCCCATCAATGACCACTCCTATAAACTTATTATTTCACAGTATTTCTTTTAAATGAGGATTCATTCTGTCTAATTTTGTATAATAATCAAGGCTGAGAAAGGAGTAATTATTAAGAATCTGTGGGTTCCAATATATAGTATTAAGCTTTTTTTATTTTAGAATTTAGAAGTGGCAGAGAAAAATCTAGGTAAATATTAGACTATATTCCTGATGTTCCATATGGTGTTTTAGGTGATGTTTATATAACTATTTCAATTATGGAACTGAGTTATGGGCAAAATTGTCAAGGAAAAGCTATCCGCAATGATAATTTCACTGATGGGTTTGCATTCCATGACAGGAAATTGAATTTCAGATATACTTGTTTCACACAAGCAATCTGCCGTCATAGTAAATATTAATAGTTTGCATTACTTTTCTTACCTTTGCTAGGGAAGAATTTTCTTTTCTTTACTCATTTTTTAGTAATACTTTAGATTCAACTTGAAATTTATATTTTTTGCAAAACTATATTTAAAGTATTTTTAATTTATAAGTTATAGGATATAAATGGGCTATCCTGTGAACAAAAATAGCACTATCAACACTACAGTATAAGATCAAAAAATTCACATGAAGCCTAAGCAAAAATTAAAATCACCCCTTTTCTTACAATTTTTATAATTTATGAAATGGGAGAGTTGAAATGTCCTTAAAGCTAAAATTAGGTATTGTGAATGGGACTCATATGTTAGAAAGCATTGCAAACATAGAAACATCATTTATAGCTTTTAAAAGCATGAAAAGAAAACCAATTTGAAATGTAATTCATAGTGTTTTTTTAAAAGGCAGATTTAAAATACTTGTAATATTTTGAAATTTCTCTTTATTTGACATTTATGATTCATAACTTACTGGTCTTGATTCTGTGAAAGATTTGATAACATTTTTTATGGTAATGCAAGCATTATCTTCTCTTTCCTTTGCCACAGCCCCCTGGCCACTGTTCTAGGTGCTGCTGTTCTACTAAACAAGGAAACAGTCAAGATTCTTCAAATACTGTTAAGAAGGATAATGGGGGGAATTCCAAGATACCCAAAATATATTTTGGAACACGCACACACAAGCAGATTGCTCAGATTACCAAAGAGCTCCGGAGAACAGCATACTCGGGAGTCCCAATGACTATTCTTTCCAGCAGGGATCATACTTGTGTCCATCCTGAAGTAGTTGGTAACTTCAACAGAAATGAAAAGTGCATGGAATTTCTAGATGGAAAAAATGTGAGTAAAGTTATTTTGTTTTAGAGAAAATAAAGCTGGAAAGATTCAAATTACACAATATTTACTTTATATGTATACTTTCAGTGATAATTAGCTTATGAAAATCAAAATAACTGCTAGTATTGCTAATTTTTGAGAAATAATTTATCATACAAAAATCTTTATTCAAGTATGAAATTATGAGTTTGGCTCTAAAGCTTGGGAATATTTAATTCCTTGAAACTTTCATTGTAGAAAAATGTTTTCTTACTTTCTTCTTTTAAATCCCTTTACCAGAAATAGTCATATGGAACATGTCATATGAAGAGACCTAATTAATATATTTTACATAAAATCTTTAAATGAAGATAGTTTAGACTCCAAGCAAATTTTGAAATGTTTTTTACTTGAATGAGAAATATAATGATTATCGTTTCTTAATTCTGATTACTATAAACTTTTCCTTCAAAACATTGTATTAAATTATTAACTTTAAAGAGATGTCATTGGAGGTTTTGAAATTTGTCTAAGAAATCTAGAATAATGTTTTCAGACTGGGTAATTTGGCAGTATTGGTTTCGGAAACTGTATACTGGGATGATAACTAATTTAAAATTAAAGTCTCAAGTCTGAAATTATACCCAGAAATCATTAGTGAACTATAAATTGGTAATATGTGAAATGATCAATTTTTTAAAGTTCTTTTACTAGTATTTTAAATATCTAGCAGAGTTGGTTCTACACAAGAGACTATGAGCTGTAGTCCCTAGAATTTCATATCATTGATTTATCACCTCATTACCATGTAAGGTGAATAAAGTATTTTGTGTTATACTTTTCTTTCTCAATGCTTTCTTTTATTAGATGAGAATTTATTCAAGCTTAAATTGGGGATATTCAAAAGACACTTTAATGGATGTTCAAACATTATGAGAATAATGAAGTATAGGTACTAAGGAATGCCACTGGAAAAACTTAAGTGACTTGTTTAGAGCCGGGAGGAGAATACAAAATTACTGAATCCAAACTGTTGTTGAAATTATATGGTCATATTTATTTCCTTATGAGTTCTTTGTAACTAACTGAGGAATAGATTTAAAAAGTTTTCTTCAAAGAAAGATAAAAACATTAAAAAGTCAAAATGTTAAAAAATAATAATGAAATAGAGAAAAGCTCTTCATGCCTAGACATTTTATGCTTAGTAGACTTCTTTTCACAAGTGGGTAACATATCTGCTGAATTCCTCAAATTCTTAAAATGCTTTTGCCTGTATAGTCTATACAAGAAGATGGTGCGGGCATTGTCTTTGTGTCTTTATCTTTTTATCTTTTTATAACTTGTTATTGGGAAAATTATTATGAAATTTATTATCTATTTTTCATCCTGTTAGTAAAGGCAATTATATAATTGAAGATTGTATATTAAGCATAAATAGTCTTACTTTATGCAATCTTTTAGAATCTTGCAGAGTTGGTCATGTGTTTTCATTGGTCTTTAATGTCACAAGTGTAGACTGTGTAAAAATAAAAATAATTCAATAGACTTGAATGTTCAGAATTTTTCATTGGCCTTCAGTTTCAATTTTAAAGTGACTAAGATTTTATTTTTGAATGTTAGTGATATAAATCATTGAAGATATCTTCTTGTGGTTGTTTGTCTTGACCTATTTGTTGCCTTAGAATGCTTACATCATGGGCCTACATGAAAATTCTTTTTCTTGTTTCCAAGCCCTTGGGGTAATTTGGTATTGTAATGAGGGCCAATTACAAAGTCACCATAGGCGTCTATGTTTACGGAGGCTGAATTATCAAAGCGAAATGATAGATAACTGACAGTTTGGGAAGAGCTTAAAGTGTGATAACGCTTTCAACTGACAGACTCCCTTTAGGGTTCTGTTACACAGCTAAAATGAGCTTTCTGGTTTTGCTATCAGTCTGTACAGTGGTGTCATTCTGAGTGCTCTTAAAGTGTAAACTTTCTGATTTTTTGGCTTGATCTGAAGGCACATGTGTTTCTGTTTACCATTTCTTTTACTAAAGTGACCTATACTTGAAAAGTAATGCACTTATTTGTTAAAAATTAATTTGTTTCAATTTAAAAATATCTGTGAGCCATAAATGACAAATCTAAAAGATTAGATATAGAAGAATAACTATTTTTTAATTAAAATGAGACTTAAAGGTTCATCATTATAGACTCTGAAGGCATCCTAGTGATCATTTTGTACAAAGATAAGCTTCAATAACAGTAAGCAACTGGGAAAATGCTTGGAATGAAGAAATGGAAATGGTGCATGTCATATTGTTAAACTCAATGTAGATAATTTATAAAAGATACTTGGCTCATATCTACCTGTCTCTGGCTTCTAGAATCATAGAATTTTAGAGTTAGAAGAAACCTTAGAGATGGTATAGTCAGTGAGTCGGAAGGAATCCTATAAGGCTTAGTCACATGAGAAAAATGAGCCCTCAAGTTTCCCTTACGTCAGATAACTAATTAGCAAGGAAGGAGGAGGGACCAGAACCCAAGTTATCTCATTCCTCATACATTGCTATTTTGATTATTCTAGGAACAAAAACAAAAGATGGCATTATGGCATGGGGAAGTTAATGCAGCATGGAAGGTTAAAAGAGAATAGTAGAGAATAGACAAAGTAAGTGAAAATAATGTAGAAAATGAACTAAATAAAGTATGGTGAGCCTGAGGGCTGAATAGAAAGTTTTAGCAGAAACGAGTAGTCCTTAGCTGATCATGCCTGTCCTTTGATTTGATTTGTTGGTATTCTTTTATAGGTTATGAACCTTTTGTGTTTTACTCTGTTTCTAGCAATTTCTAAATACATTTGTGCATGTGATGTATGTTTTGAAAACAGATTCTTCTTCTAGGTAATATGTAAAAGTACAAATATATATACATATATAGGACATATATATATAGGTGTATATATATAATTTTTTCACTTGTTGAGGACTATAACGGCAAACTGGGAATAATAAATATCTTGATTTCAAAATCACATTGTGTTTTTGGTACATAGAATTAATGAAAATAAATGGCCAATTATTCTACCTATTAGTCCCAAATGACAATTGAAAAAGAAAAGAAATACAGATACATAGTTAGAAGATTCAAAATTACAGAAAAGCATAGAATGAAAAGAGAAGCTGTCTCTTTCCAGCCTCTTCCATACACCTAATCCTTCAAGGAAACTACATACTATAAACTTTTATGTGAATTCTTCTAGAACATTTTAAAAATGTAGTTGTTATAATATGTATATATATATCCTTTTAACAATTTTTATTGTGAGGTAATTTCAGACTTACAGGACAGCTACAAAAATAATGCAAACCCCATACAAAGAACTCCAACATATCCCCAACCTCCTCCCCGCCAGATACCGAGATCCACCAATTTTAATATATTACCACCTTTGTTGTATCATTCTATCTTTCTATCATCTATCTGTTTTCTAAACATTTCAGAGCAGGTTGCACACATAATACTTCTTGAACACATAATACTTTCATGTACATTTCCTATGAACAAGGATAGTCACTTATGTAACCACCTTTTTAAAATTTTCTAATAAGACTAAATTTATTCAGTACCTAGTAAAAGTTTTGATTATAAGTATCCAGCAATATAAAAAGTAAAAAACAGATTTGTAGATTTCTAATATATTAATATAAAGTGCATGACTGCATACATATAGTACATCCTACAGGCAAAGAAAGGTTGAAGGGGGAAAAGAAGACTGTGATTGAGGTCTAGTAATAAATAAATACAGAAGTAGAGATGATCCATATTATAATATATTCTACTACCAATACTGCAGTCAAAATGTACAAAAAATATTTTAAAAAAACATTTGAAATATAACTCAGGAGGAAGATGATAATGGCTGGGACTCTTGTAATAACCTCAAAGGCTGTGGGAGAGCCGACCCAACTCACTGTGTAGTCTGTGCATTTGGTGGCATGTAGCATGTAGGTTTTTCCAAAAGGAAGAAATACAGAATCTTAAGTTTAGATTAAGAACTATAAAAATATAGGGTGTCTGTAAACAGTGGCTCATTCCTTGTTATTCATACTGTCCAATTTTTAAAATCCAGTTTTAAAAATAAGCGCTGAGTCATGTTATTATAAGAAGATAAGCAAAAATGCTCCTCCCCTCATAAAAAGTGATTTTTTTTTTCCTGAAATTTTAGAAATGAGGCAATGAGAGTACTCTGATTTGGATTCAAATAAGAGGCTTTTGATAGAGATTTTAGAATTGAAGAGCTCCATGTTCAGGATTTATTTATCACCTAACACGTCAATGTTTAGAAAGCCTGACTAAAAGAACCCAAACCAAAAACCAACCCACTCAGCATTAACACACACCTCTTTTCTTCTAGTAGAATTTTACTTTAAATGTTGAAAAGAAAAAAAAAACCCTAATAGGTTTAAACAAGTCTAACACCCACTCTACACGGATAAAACCTTCACAAAGGTCAACTGAAGTAATCCAGAGCTAAAACTGAATTGTGCAGATTTTCAATGAAGTCACCAAACATTCCTATAACACAAACAAAAGTCAATTATATACACACTAAGAAATGTGCCCCAAGAAAAATTAAGCTTTGTTTTGTGCCATCTTGAAGACTGTACACTTTATTCTTCAGACATTTTTAATAGTGTGTGTTCTCTACCATGTGGTAATGCTTTGGTACTATTCATATAAGATCACTTATCCTGAAGCCTTGCCATTTCCCTAAGAGGAGCTTGGATTCTGCTTTAGAAGTTTCATATAAATTAAAATCTTTATCAAATATTAATATGAAGGGAGATGACACAGGATGCAACATTAACAGTCAAGTTACCTCTCTGTATATTTAGTAATTAGTTTTTCTTTCAAGGTATTTGCACCAGAAAGCTTAGTCTGTCCTGTTTAATATTTCAGTAGTACAGGTTGAATCATCAGAACCTTGGCAAGACCTTAATATTTCAAAATTATAAACCAGTTCCTCTAGGGGCAGGCCTATATTATTGAATTATGACAAATTTACTATCATGAGGGAAAACAAAGTGTAGCCAGTCATCTTTAAAAATGCCCCAACCACTACTTCTCAATATAGAAAAGACTAAAACTATATATGGTTTATCTTACAGCAAATCCCATTTCTGTCCTCTGAAATTCCCCTACTTTCATTTATGAGAAGGGGATTTTAAAAAAAGACTTAAAGAGCACTTTACAGCAGCATTCAGCTTTCCTATGAAATACTCAGCATCTTAAATATTATATACACTTCTCTTTTTCTTTTAGTAAGCTAGACACTGGCTTCAGAGTTTGTGAAACTGGGGGGAAAAATAACCATTCAAAACCATTCTAAAAGTTGTCTTTTGGCAGGATAGCAAGTATCCAAGTTAAAAATGGGAGGGTTACTTTGTTGCTTTGTTGTCTTTCCAAAATTATTATTTTTTTTGTTCTCCTTCTACACAAACCTCAGTCACGACTCCTGAGTGGAGTTGGTAGAGGCTCTGGCCCTGCTCCCGCTTCTCAGCAATTGTTTTCTTACTGCTGCAGCAAGGCTTCAACAGATGTGTGTCAATGAGGACTTCCCCAAAACAGCCTTTATAGATAAAGACATATTTTTTGTCTTTTCCAGTATGTGAGATCTAAAAAGGAAAAGACTGGTATTCTGTTAGAACCAGAAGCCATCTCAGTATCTCAGCCATTTGACTGGCTCAGGAGATTGGGCTGGGGAGGCCCTTGAGGTGGTACTTTGAGCATCAGAATTTTGACGTTTACATTCTTTCTGCAGTTTTCTGAACTGATTGCTTTTTTATCCTGTTACCAGACAGAGTTTTCACTTTCTTTGGTTTCAGTGTAGTCTTTAGACTGGGTCCTGCCCTTGGATCTACCACGTGATTCCAGTTTTTATTTGTTTTTTTTTTTAAATCCTGCTGGCAGTTTCTTCCGTCTTTTTACAAAACAAGACACAAGCATTGCAGATATCTCCTGAACGAGTCTCATGCAACCCAAAACAGCTCTGGAAGTCTTTTTTCATAGTGTTTATTGTCAGTGAATTGAGAACTGGAGGACTTAGCCCTGCAAATACAGCAGACCTCTATGCTTTGGTACATCTTTGGCTTGTGAAAACCAAACATCTTTTCTTCTGGGCGATAGTCTTCCAAAAGCAGCCATTCCACGTGCAATAATGTTCCTGAGGTGCGGAGTGCATGCCAGGCTAGACCCACTCAGGTTGCTCCCTTCTCTTCATCTGCCTTGGCTAGCTGTGTAACCACGTTAAGTGCTGTTATCAAATTTAAGAAATTTATTGTTGATTAAAGCTTACAGTCTATATTTCAATTTTTTTCTTATGTCCAATAATGTTCTTTTGGGCCTTTTTTCCTCCATTCTTAGATCCTATTCAATATCGTGTATTGCATTTAATTTTCATTATCTCTTTAGATTCTCCTCCCTCCCTGCCTCCCTCCTCCCCCTCCTTTCCTCCCCCTCCCTTCCTTCCTTGACAGCATTTGTGCGATTAATCACATTCCCCACCATCCATTGCTAGAACTTTCCCATCACCCCAAACAGAAACCCTATACTCATTTTACATTAACTCACCATCACAAACACCCCCCACCCCCCACCAGTAACTTGTACTCTACTTTGTATGAGTTTGCATATTCTCTGTTTTTTTCCTTATGGTTACCATGGGGCTAAAATTTAACATCCTAATTCTTTAACAATTTCATCTGCTTTGATACAAACTTAACTTCAATAGCATACATAAACTATGTTTCTTTACCCATCCGACCCCTAACCTTTATGCAGTTCTTGTCACAGATTACATATTTATAGATTATGAGACCAAAACCATTGGTTTATCATTACCTTTTATGCATTTGCCCTTTAGATCCTGTAGGAAGTAAAAGTGGAGTTACAAATCAAAAATACAGTAGTACTGGTATTTATATTTATTCCCATCATTATCTTTCCAGAGATCTTTATTTCTTCACATGGTTTCTGTCAGTTGTCTAGTGTCCTTTTGTTTGAACTTGCAGAGCTCTCTTTAGCATTTCTTGTAGGGCAAGTGTAGTGGTGATAAAGTCCCTCAGTTTTTATCTGGGAATGTCTTCATCACTCCCTCATTTTTGAAAGATCGTTTTGCTGGATATAGAATTCTTCATAGGCAGTTTTTTGCTTTCGGTTTTTTAAACATGACTTCCCACTGCCTTCTTGCTTCCATGGTTTCCAGTGAGAAACTGGCATCTAATATTATTGAGGACACATTGCTTCCCTCTTGTGACTTGCAGAATTGTCTTTTTATCTTTGACATTCAACACTATAATGTCGTGTGGTATGGGTTTTATTGAGCTTATCCTGTTCGGAGTCTGTTGAGCATCTTGGATATGTGTGTTCATGTCTTTGTTAAATTTGGGAAGTTTTCAGTCATTATTTCTTTGAATATATTCTCTACCTCTTTCTTCTCCTTCTGAGTCTCACACAATGTGTATATTGGTATGCTTAATTGTGACCCCAAAGAGTCCTCAGTCTCTGTTCACTTTTCCTCATTCTTTCCTCTCCTCCTCAGACTGGATGATTTCAACTGTTCTATCTGCAAGTTCATTGATTCTTTCTTATGCCAGCTCCAACTGCTGTTGAACCTTTCTAGGGAATTTTAAATTTCTGTTAACTGTGGTCTTCAGCTGTGTTTGGTACCTTGTCATAAGTTTCCACCTGTCATTTTCTGTATTTCCTTCAGTCCTTTGTCCATGGTTTCCTTTAGCTCTCTGAGCATATTAAGAACCAGTTTTTAAACCTCTTTGTCCAGTATGTCCCAGTCTGATCTTCCTCATTGGTGGGTTCTTATGCTTTAATTTTCTCCTTTGCCTGGGCCATTGCTTCCTATTTCTTCATATGTTTTGTAATCTTTTGTTGAAACCTGATCATATTGATATTTTAGTGTGTTATCACTGGAATTTAGACTGAAACATCTGTTTCTTAAGCTTGTATTCAGCTAGTTATAACAGAGCTTTCCTTGAATGCCAGGAGCTAACAACAACAAAAGAAACCACAAAAGAAGACACCTTTCCCAGTCTTTGCAGACTGACCTGTGAAGAATGCTCTTCCTCAGGGCTTATCCATACAATGAGTTTGGAGAATAGTTCTAAGTCAAAGTGTAGGGGCTTCCCTGATTCTTTCTGAGCATGCCTCTTGTCTTTGGCATGTATGTGTGGCCCTTGGAATTTCCCTATTTACACAGATATGATCCCTCTTCCCTAGGAAACAATTTTTTTCACTGTCTTGGCATTGCACTGAATGTTATATAGCCAGCAATCCCTTGTGCTAGGCAGCATGGCTTGAGTGCTCTCCTATAGTGTTCTGTAGGAAAGCTCTGTGAGCCACCTTCTATGCTCAGGGCAAGTTCGGGGGGCAGCAAGTCTCCAGGCCACCACCAGACAGATTGAGCCAGACATACATGCTCCCAGTATGTGCTTGAGGGTTACTCTATTCCCTCCCAAACTGGGATCGAACTGGGACCAAAGGGAAGCTGGTGAGGGGATGGTGGAGGGACCAGACATGTCACCAGGAGATCCTATCATTTTTAAGTAGCTTTTTTCCTGATTTGGCATTCTTCCTGTTACTGTAGTCCTTTAACTGCTTTCTAGAGCTTTGAGAAAGATATTTTTGCCAGTTCTTGCTGCCTGTTCAAAGTTTCTGTGAGGCAACGGAGCCCTGGAGTGTCTGACTCTGCCATCTTGATTTGGGCAGTGAGCAGCTCTCTGGTATGTATCTTTTTAAAAAAGCAATTTAGATAAAATTAATCATTGTGTACACATTATTCAACATCTTTTTTTTTTCTAGTTTAACATATCTTAGAGAGCTTAACACATCAGCACACAGGCAGATCTAACTCTTTAAGGGCTGCATCTTTTTTTTGTGAATGTTTAACATATCCTCTGTAATTTACTCAACATATCCTCTGTTGGTAGATACTTGGGTTATTGCCAATCTTTTGACTATTACAAACAGTGCAGTGTGTATATATATTTGCGTTCATGGTGAAAATTTTAAATTTTATAGTTATTGACAAATTGCCTGTATACTTCTAGTAGAAGTAGATATTTATACTTTATGTTTATATTTCTACTAATTTTTATGTATCTTCTAATAGTATATGAGACACCCTTGTTAGGACTGGGTTTTTGCAAATGTCTTAATTTTGGATTAATGTATGTTAATAAAATTTTTTATTTCCCATACTAGAATGTCAAAGAAAATTAGTAAATAATTCATAAAAGAAGAAAGTTACTGAATGCATACAGTATATTTTTGAACCTGGTTAGAAAGTATAAAAAATATAAACTAAAACAAGAAGATTCTATTTTTCACCTTTAAAATAGATAAAAGAGATAATGTTGATAAAGGTCTGGAAAATGGGGCAATATAAAATGGTATATACTTTCTGGAGAATAATTTGGTGGTTTGTTTGCAAGAACCTTAGAAGTATTTTATATTCTCTGATCCCCTAATGCCATTTCTAAAAATGTATACTAAGAAAATATTTAGAAATGGGCATAAAAATGTTTACTGCAGCATGACTTATGAAGTAAAAATTGGTAACAGTCCAAATGCTTAAGAATAAGGAAATTGTCTCATCAATTTTGGCACATTAATTCAATGTAAATATATGGGCAGTCATGAAAAGAATACTTACTGATGTGAGAAAATGTTCCTGATATGATTTTTAATAAAATAGCCAGAGGGGGGAAAAAAGTCATCCCAGTTTTGTAAAAAACTTTATTTATTGTGACCGGATTGTTAATAATCCTCAGTGCCTGGGAAAAATTGGTTTTGTTCTCATTATTTTAACATTGGGTCACATTGTAGAGAGAATCCATAAATACATATGCATAGAAAAAATATGAAAGCCAAAACACTTAAAATGTACATTCTCTGTGTGATAGATGTGTAAGTAATTTAGTACCCCTCCCCCCCCCACACCTTGTATTTTCCAAATTTTCTGTAGTGAACATTTTTACTTTATTTCTACCTCCCCAGGACCTTCCAATCTTCCTTTCTTTTTCCTTTTTCACTTATGTATATTTGAATGAGTAGAATAAGTAATACTGTCACATGCAATTCAAAAAGTCTCTAGAGAAAAATCTCTCCCACTCCTGTCCCTAAGTTACTTGTTACTTAATGCTCTTGTGACTCCTTCAAGAAATATTTTATACACAACATCTCTTTAATCAGAACAAAGCTACAACAAACATAATTTAAAAATATTTTTCCCAACTTAATCTGGAGTTCTGTCTGAGTGAACGAATACAATTGCTTTAAAATTGTTGTGATTAAAGATGTGGTGTAATGTCTCCTCTGTAAAATTTTTGCCTTGTGGTTTTAATCATATTCCTAAAACTCTAAGAGAGATAAGCTTGTTTTATTCCATTTCAGTGTTGGTTTGCATTTCAGTTTTGCATGTTTGTTTTTAGGGCAGATTCTGCTATTTTTATCATGGTGTTCATAAAATGAGTGATCAACACACATTCCAGACTCTCCAAGGGAAGTGCATGGCATGGGATATAGAAGAACTTGTCAGCCTGGGGAAGAAATTAAAAGCATGTCCATATTACACAGCACGAGAACTATTAGAAGATGCTGACATAGTATTTTGTCCCTACAACTATCTTCTAGATGCACAAATAAGGGAAAGTGTGAGTATATATGTATATGTATATATAAATCAGGAGAACTTTTCTTATTGGGATATAAGTGTGAAGTAAATGCTTTTAGATGTTTTAATGTCTTTTACTTTATGTTTTCCTTTATATTTAATTTGTGTGTACATACATACATATTTATAAATGGATTACTGAAAACATATTCTAAGGTGTATTTACAAACTGAATTTTACACCTAGTCATTTTAATTTCCAAAGTTATAAGTACATTTAGGGACCCAGTGACTGAAGTGGGACTATGGCAACCTCTCAATCTCAGCAGTATTGACATTTTGGTCTGGGTAATTCTTGGTTGTGGTGAACTGTTTTTGCATTGTGGGATGTTTATTAGCATACTACTAGATGCCAATAGTGACCATCAAAAATGTCTCTTCATGTCTCCTGGGGGGCAGAATCTCTCCTGAGTAAGACTCCTTGGACTATAGCTATCACTCTTTCCATTTATAAATAGTTAGAAAGACTTATTTAAAAACATTTCCCTGAAGAAACTATGTTTTGAAGAACTTATGTTGGGAGTGTATGCTTACATATGTAAATTATGCCTGTGAGTTTTTGAGAAGTGAACTTCTGATATGTGTTTGACTTGTTCTTCTTAGAGACATCAGTTGTTACATCATAAGAAAAAAAGTGAGAAACTTGGTATATTGGAGTATACTCCGTACTGACTACACAACTCTCATTAGCTTTTTGTTTTTTTAAGTTCAATATTAATAGGCATTTTATTTACTATCCATACTGTCTACTTCCTATTCGGTTGTAGCTTAATGAGGTTGCTTCCCTCCATGACACGTAGTCCTCCTAGTATTACTTTTATTATATCTTTCCCCTGAAGTCTGTATTTCTTAAGCTTACACTCAAGGTGCACAGTAGCCTGACCTTACTCTGCTTTTTTTCATCCCCCAACTTGAACTCTTTAAAAATTACTTCAAAGTCCCTGAGAATACCTTGTCCTTTCCTGTTTCTCTGCCTTTAGTAACACCTCTGTTTGGAATGCTCTGCCCTCTCAGATCCAAATCCTACTTATCTTTTAAATCCCAGTATATTTCCTACTCTTCTGTGGTTTTTCTCAATCATCTTTATATGTCTATGTATTATGACTTCCTCAAAATAACTTATTGGTAATTGCTTTGTGACATTTCCTTGTATCTGTCAGAACTCTTTCAATTGCAAGTAACACAAACCCAGTTTAAAAGAGCTTGAGAAAAAATACTTTACTCTCCTTTCATTGTGATGGCTTTATTCTTAGGCAGGTTTTTTCAATGTGGGAACAAAGACAATATGAGCAGTTAACTAACCTGGAAAAGAACATGATCCCATATTAGTCCCCTGAAATTACTCAGATTCGCCTAGCTTGGATCACATATCCATTCCTGGACTAGTCACTGTGACCACAAAGGGATAGAATACTTAATTTTACTGACAAGCCTGGATTAAAGAATCTACCCTGTTGTGAAAGTGGCATGTCCCTTGATTAACAGATTAACAGCTTTACCAGCATCACATGTGAGTTGAGGAAGAGCGATTCTCAAAAAGAAGGGTTGCAGGACAGACTAAAATGAAACAGATATATAGTACATTGTATTAGTATTTTGAGCATCATTTGAATCTTGTTGTTTTAGTTTTAAAGGTTTTTACTGTGCTTTTAAAATGATGTTGGAGACTCCTTCATAGTATGATTTATACTTATGTGTAGTCAGCAGTGCCTTGACTCAGGTTTACTTAGTATGTGTTTTGGCTGACAGGTTTGCAAAGTATTTTGAGAGTAAAATATGGCAAACTCTGTAATGTAGAGCTGATCTTATTTGATTGGCTTTAATGCTTCAGAAGTCTTATTTAAGGCCTAAAATCAGTTTCTACATAGTTGGACTTGCAGTATTGGCCTGTAGTGTGATTTTTTAAAAAAAATGAAATAGCTTGTTTGCTGCTATTCAATTAGGCAGTCTGCTGAATGTTTTACAGGAAAATTCTTTTGTCTTCCAGATGGATATCAATCTGAAAGAACAGGTTGTTATTTTAGATGAAGCTCATAACATTGAGGATTGTGCTCGGGAATCAGCAAGTTACAATGTAACAGAAGTTCAGCTTCGGTTTGCTCGGGATGAACTAGATAGTATGGTCAACAATAATATAAGGAAGAAAAACCATGAACCTTTGCGAGCTGTATGCTATAGCCTCATTAAGTAAGAATATTTGTCTATAAGTGTCATTTGTGCTGCCTTTGTATTAAAACATGCTTTATTATGTTAGAGTATTTTAAAGTTAGTAAACTTCGATTAACTGTGCTACTTGGGAAAAGAGTTTTTCCTTCTAGTTAAACATTTTTAAAAAGGCCAGTCTTGCTTTTTGTTTTGTTCAAAACAATATAATGAACATAATTAAATTTCTTTATTGATAATTGTGAATCTAATAATTTAGAAGGAAAATTTAACAGCCTCATAGAATGTGCCTGGGACATTGGATTGAATATAAACTAACCATAGTTCTACCTAATGTATTTTTAAATTCTGGATTGTGGCTTTAATTTATTGCCTTATCTTCCAGTTTGAAGTAGGAATCTGGTTTGATGGGTTTCAATTAATCAAGATCTCAATAATCTAAAATAATAGATTTAGTACTAATTTAATTAAAAAGTTACTTTATTTTCCCTTTTTAGTCAATAAGTTGGAAACCTGCCCTGAGCTGACATCCCATACCATTTACTACAGCATTTTTGTATTCCCTTCACAGTATACTTTTAAAAAATAATTTTAAAAATTTGAATGTTTTACACTTACATAGTTTGAACATAAAATATGTATGAATTTATACAGTAAAAACCTCCTTCTTATGGTGGAGGGGTAAGCTCAGAGTCACATATGTCACCAGAAGGAAAGTTGGAGGTTAAAAGATGGGAATGTATAAAACAGTGAATCTTTTGGTGGACAATGTCTGTGATTAACTATACAAATATTAGAAATCTCTCTCACGAACTAGAACAAATGTATAACACTGTAACTAGAAGTTAATAATAGAGAGGCATATAGGAAAAAAATATATACCTATTGCAAACTATATACTACAGTTAGTAGTATTTTAACCTTTTTTCATCAACAGTAACAAAGGTACTATACCAAAACTGTGAATCAATAATGGAGGGGGGCATGGTTAGGGGTATGGGAGGATTTGTGTTCCTTTTTTTGTCTATTTCTTTTCTGGAGTAATGAAAATGTTCTAAAAATTGAAAAAAAAAATTGTGTTGATGGATGCACAGATGTATTATGGTACCATGGGCAATTGATTGTACACTTTGGATCTTTGGATAATTTTATGGTATGTGAACAATCTCAATTAAAAATATATATATAAAAACAAAAAAAAACCTCCTTCTCACCCCTCTGCCACCATGTGCTTAGTTCCTGTCCTCCTGAACAAGCTTATCATTCAGTGCATTTTTATGTATATATAAGCCAATATAGATGTGTTCTCTTTTCCTTCCTTTTTTACCCAAATGATGGCCTACTATACATACATACATTTCTGTATCTTGCTTTTTTTCACTTGACAATGTATCTTGGGGGATCTTTCCATATTAAGACCTAAAAAGCTTTCTCAATTAAAAAAAATCGTTGCCCAGAATTCCACAGTATAGACATAAAGTCTTTTATTTAACCAGCCTCTATTAATAGAGATTAATAGATATTAATAGATAATAGATATTGAATCATAATGAATAACTTTGAATATATGCCATTTCATATGTATTTGAATTTATAGGAAAATTCGTAGAAGTGGAATTATTGGGCAAAGCATGGATGTATTTATAATTTGATAAATAGTGTTAAAATTTATACCATATGTGGGTGAGGAATTTATAATTCTAAGAACAGTATATGAGAATATGAAAATTGTTTTTTCCTGGCCTGTGAAAAGTGGTATCCCAGTATGGCTTTCATTTACATTTCTCTTAACATGAGTGAAATTAAACATCTTTAAGAACCGTTTGTGTTTCTCTTTTCTGGCAACTGTGTGTTGATATATCTGCCCTTTTTTTGTTGTTATTGTTACGATTCTTTTTCATTTGTGAAAGCTCCTTGCCTAATGATAAGAATTGCAAATACTTTTTTCCTTATTTGCCATCTGTCTTTTGTCTTTATGTGTTTTTGCCATGTATAAGTTTGTCATTTTTTTATTTCAAAGCATAATTTGTTGAAAGAGTTGTCTGTAGCTGCTGATTCTATTTTGTCAGTTCACGTTCTTTCCTCATCCATCCCAGTAGTGCTACTGTCTGTACGATTTTACCAAAACTGTTTTATCAAGGTTGCCAACAATCTTTATTTTGCCAAAATCAAAGGTTATTTGTCTGTTCTTATGTAGCTTCTTAGCATTGTTGAACATTATTGACTACTACTTCCTTGAAAAGCAATTTTGTCTTGGCTCCATGACATATTCTGATTTTCCTCCCTCTTCACAGGCAGTTCTTTTCTCAATTTCTTTTGATCGTTCTTCTTTTGTTTGATGTATAAATATTGGAGTCCCTTGAGTCTCTCAGGACTTGGTCCTGGAACCTCATTTCTTCTCTATCTCTGCACTTTTCCTGAATTACATAATGCAGTACCATAGCCTAGAACATAATCTGCAGTACTGGCAAGACGCAAGTCTCTGTCTATAGCCTCAACCTCCCCCTGGATTGCCATTCTTACATATCTGCCTATCTACTTTGTATCTCTATTTTGACACTGAATAGACATTTCATTTACATTCAAAACAGAACTCTTCTCTTCCCCTATCTATTGTTTTCCTCCAGTCTTTGCCATTTAAGCAGATAGTACCAATTGCTCAAAGAAAAAATCTGTGTTATCCATGATTACTATCTCACTACATTCAATTCATCGGTAAGTGTCAGAGATGCCACCTGCACATTATATCCCAAGCCCATCAGTTTATTTCAATTTCCATATCTTTCTTAGAATCATCTCTCACCTAGAATAGGTATCCCTGCTTTCACTCTTGCTTTTCTATTACAATCCATTCTGGCTTAGAAGTTGGAGTCATCTTTTACAAACTTAAAATAGATTGTCTCTCCCTTTATTAAAACCCCTCATGGTTATGGATTGAGTCATGTTCCCCGCAAAGATATGTTCAAGTCCTAACCCACAGTCCTGTGGATGTGAGCCATTTATAAATAGGATCTTTGAAGATGTTATTAGTTTAGGTGGGACAAACTGAATTAGGGTGGCCCTTAATCCAATATGACTGGAGTCTTTATAATCAGAAGAAATTTGGACACATGGTTAGAAGACAGATGGGAAGAGAGACAGCCGTGTGATGGAGGTGGAGGTAGAGATTAAGTTATGGATTTTCTGCAATCTACCACCAAAACACCAAGGAATTCAGAGAAAGCATGACTGACACCTTGATTTTGGACTTCTAGCCTCTAAAACTGTGAGACAATGAATTTAAGCCAACTAGATTGTGGTACTTTGTTATAGCAGCCGTGGCAAACTGTGACAACCATTTAAAACTTTCCCATTACACTTTCACTAGAATTCAAATTTCTTATCCTGGCTCTACATGATGTGCTTCCTGCTTTTCACTCTAACATTTTATATATAAAAGGATAGTGATTTCTTTTTGCCCATTGTGCTGTAACTACACTGGTTTTCTTTAAGGTCTTCAAATAAGCAAAATTTCTTGACCACATCAGGATCTTTGTACTAGCTATTCATTCAGAATGGAATGCTCTTTTTCCTGATTCTTACATGACTGGCTTTTTTTTTTTTTAATTCAGTTTTATTGAGATATATTCACATACCATACAGTCATCCATGGTATACAGTCGGCTGTTCACAGTACCATCATACAGCTGTGCATTCATCACCCCAGTCTGTTTTTGAACATTTTCCTTAAACCAGAAAGAATCAGAATAAGAATAAAAAATAAAAATAAAAAAGAATACCCAAATCACCTCCCCCATCCCACCCTATTTTTCCTTTAGGTTTTGTCCCCATTTTTCTACTCATCCATCCATACACTGGATAAAGGGAGTGCGATCCACAGGGTTTTCACAATCACATTGTCACCTCTTGTAAGCTACATTGTTATACAATTGTCTTCAAGAGTCAAGGCTACTGGGTTGGAGTTTGGTAGTTTCAGGTATTTACTTCTAGCTATTCCAATATATGAAAAGCTAAAAAGTTATCTATATAGTGCGTGAGAATGTCCACCAAAGTGACCTCTCGACTCCATTTGAAATCTCTCAGCCACTGAGGCTTTTTGATTTTTTAATTTTATTTTGAAATAAATTCAAAGTTATAGGAATAGTTGCAAAAACAATATAAACCCCATACACAGAACTTCAGCATACCCTGACCCCCCTCCCCTGATACCCCAATCCACCAACTTTAACATGCTGTCACACTGCTACTTCTTTCCCTCCCTATCATCCATCATCTATTGCTCTGTCTTCTGAACATGTGAGAGCTAGCTGCACACATCCTTGAACAAACACTATAATTCACATACACAATTCCCGTGAACAAGAACATTCTTTTTTGCAATCCCATTAAATGCAGCTAAGAAGTTCAAGAGATTCAACATTGATACAAAGCTTACATTCTCTATTTCCTTTTTTTTTTTTTTTTTTTTTTTTCCCCTTATGTCTCAGCTGTGTCCCTTTGAGCCTCCTGTCCTCCATCCTCAGATCCCATCCAGGGTCATCCTTGCCATTCAATTGTCATCAATTTAGACTCTTTTTTTTTTTTCCCCTCAATTGTGGAAACATATCTACAGCCTAAATCTTCCCATTCCACCCCCTCCCTAGCATTCCATTGGTGGGATTAATCACATTTAGAATGTTGTAATGCTATCTCTTTCCCACCATCCATTACTAGAAATTTCCCTTCACCCCAAACAGGAATGCTACACTCATTTCTTAACTCCCCATTGCCCCTTCCCCCATTTCTCTTAACCCATACTCTACTTTTCATCTCTATGGTCATATTCTCTGATAATTTCTTTGTGTTTACTGTGGGGCTTAAAATTAACCTCTTAAATCCATAACAATCTTGTTTTTCTTTGATACCAACTTAACTTCAATAGGACACATAAACTATGTTCCTATACTCCTCCATTCCCCCACATTTATATAGTTCTTGTCAAAAATTACATATTTTACATAGAGTTCAAAACTACTGATGTCATTAGAGTTTGTGTATTTTACATCATGTAGGAAGTAAATAGTGGAGTAACAATTCAAAAATTATTGACTTCTATTTGTATTCCATTGTGGTCAGAGAATGTGCTTTGAATATATTCAATTTTTTTTTTTTTTTAATTTATTGAAGCTTGTTTTATGTCCCAGCTTATGGTCCATTCTGGAGAAAGATCCGTGATCACTAGAGAAAAATGAGTGTCCTGGTGATTTGGGATGTAAGGTTCTATATATGTCTGTTAAAAATCTCTATATCTCTTTCTCCTTTCTTTGTTTCTCTGTTGGTAGGGCTCCTTTAGTATCTGAAGTAGGGCAGGTCTTTTATTAGCAAAATCTCTCAGCATTTGTTTGTGAAAAATTGAAGCTCTCCCTCAAATTTGAAGGAGCGTTTTGCTGGATAAAGTATTCTTGGTTGCAGATTTTTCTCTCTCAGAATTTTAAATATGTCATGCCACTGCCTTCTCACCTCCATGGTGGCCGCTGAGTAGTCACTACTTAGTCTTATGTTGTTTCCTTTGTATGTGGTGAATTGCTTTTCTCTTGCTGCTTTCAGAACTTGCTCCTTCTCTTCAGTATTTGAGAGTCTGATCAGAATATGTCTCGGAGTGGGTTTATTTGGATTTATTCTATTAGGGGTTCGCTGAGCATTTATGCTTTGTGTATTTATATTGTGTAGAAGGTTTGGGAAGCTTTCCCCAACAATTTCTTTGAATACTCTTTCTAGACCTTTACCCTTCTCTTCCCCTTCTGGGACACCAATAAGTCTTAAATTTGGACGTTTTATTTTATCTATCATATCCCTGAGATCCATTTCGAGTTTTTCAATTTTTTTCTCCATTCTTTCTTTTGTTCTTTCATTTTCTGTTCTGTGGACTTCTAGGACACTGAGTCGTTGTTCAGCTTGCTCTAATCTTGTATGATGAGTTTCCAGAGTCTTTTTAATTTGGCCAACAGTTTCTTTTATTTCCATAAAATCTTCTGTTTTTTTATTTACTCTTGCAGTGTCTTCTTTATGCTCTTCTAGGGTCTTCTTTATGTCGCTTATATCCCGTGCCATGGTCTTCTTCATGTCCTTTAAATCCTTTGCCATGTTTTCGTCCCTCAGTTGTAGTTCTTTGATTAATTGTGCCAAGTACTGTGTCTCTTCGGATATTTTGATTTGGGTGTTTGGGATTGGGTTCTCCATATCGTCTGGTTTTATCATATGCATTAAGATTTTCTGTTGTTTTTGGCCTCTTGGCATTTGCTTTGCTTGATAGGGTTCTTTCAAGTTGTAAAAAAAAAAATACCAATCTAATTTTTCAGAAATACAAGTTGGTGGCATACACTTTTCTCTAACCAGCAGATGGCGTCTGCGAGTCACCTATACCCGTCAAGTCAGTTCTCCTCAACTTTGTCCTTGTGGTGTGTGGGGAAATGATTCTTGTGGGGTTCAATTGGTGAACTCAGTTTGAGTGTGTTGCTGGAGCCATCCACCTTGAATGTGGGGCGTGTGTCCGGGTGGCTAGGGAGGCAGGGCAGCTTTAATATTCAAACCCCCCAGGTGTTCCGGAGATTCAAGGCTGCTGCAAGAGTCTAAGCCTTCATTTCAGTTCTGCCCCAGACCCTCTGTGTTGCTGACCCACAAACCACCGGCATTGACGTAGCATCCCTGGGTTTTCCAAGTGGGCCCCACTTTCTCAGCTGTGATCTTCCAGGACCTCTACTGAGGGAAGGCTGTGCTACGTCACAAGTGCACCCCGTCCCTCAAGGGAAGCCCTGGGCCGCTGGGCCATACAGGGGTGCTCTAAGCCTGATGCAAAGATGGCTGAAGGGGGCATCTCAACCACGGCCCTGGGCAGGAGTGTCTCCAGCCCGCCGGGGAGCCAGCTGCAAGCAGCGGGGTTTCTTTCTCCTTCCGGTTCTCCCCTCTGCTTCCCTGGCCCTGAGCGAATCTGTAGCGGGCTATCCTCCACGCCAGACACCGAGAGGCCGGCTCAGCCCGCGCCTGCTGTGCTTCACTGCATGGTTCCCACCATAGCAACTGCAGCTGCTCCTGGGTTTTTCCCTTTTTTTTTTGTTTAAAAGAACCAGTCCGTCTCCAAACGCCAAACCCTGGCTTCCCCACACCGCAGCACAGCCGCGGGTCTTTGAGCCAGCTTACTCACTTTTTTCAGAATGCAGACTCCCAGTTTCACCAAGCGTATGGCCCCTGTGGTTCTAGCAGACCTTATCCAGCTGGTGCATTGCTGAAACTGATATTCTGGGTCACCTTCGGGTTTTTATCTAGTATTTTTCACAGAGGTGTTTTTTTGCCCTGTCTCACCTCGCTGCCATCTTAGGTTCTCATCACTGAAGCTTTATATTGTTTCATTTTGCATCCCCTGTTTGGTCAAGAAGATGTTCTCAATCCCACGATGCCAGGTGCAGATTCATCCCGAGAGTTACATCCTGTGTTGCCAGGGAGATTTACACCCCTGGGAGTCAGGTCGCACGTAGTAGGGAGGGCAGCGAGATCACCTGCCAAGTTGGCTTAGCTAGAGAGAGGGGCCCACATCTGAGCAACAAAGAGCCACTGAGGGGGAGACTCTTAGGCACAATTATAAGCAGGTTTAGCCTCTCCTTGCAGCAACAAGCTTCATAGGAGCCAGCCCCAAGACAGAGGGCTCAGCACATCAAGCTGTCAGTCCCCAGTGTTTGTGAGAACATCAGCAACAAGCCAGGTGAGGAAGTCCAACACCTCTGCATTCTCCTCCAGCTCTTCAGAGGGGCCCCGAGTATATATTTTTATTCTCCACCCAAATTACTTTAGGATGTGTTGCTATTTCATTCTAATGTATACAGAACTATTATAGCTTACTTTCTAGTCAAAGTTCTTTGTAATTGTAGTGTTTGAACAAACTGAATGTAGAAGTTATATTGTTTAGAAAATACAGATCCTACCCCAAATAAACATGTCTTCCCTTGGTCTCACATGGAACTTGAAGTTTGAACACAGTCAGTTTCAACCTTTACCCTGTGGCCCAATTTGTTCTAGTCTTAACCAGATCTGCTTTATTGAAGTCTGGGCTCTGTTTCAGCTTTTTTTTTTTTTTTTTTTGCAGTTGCTGTATGCATTAATACTGATATTCATATCTGCCAAGCTCTAGCTCTGAGTTTCAGGTGTAACACAGATAACCCAATGTTCCAGAGACCAATCAGGTTATACATTAAGGGATCAACATCTCAGAGTTTGGAGACAGCCATTACAATTCAGGAATAGATTTCACTGCTGTAAGAGCTTACAATCTCGGGACCATTACAATAATCATTTCCCTGGTAGGCTGTGCTCTGAGATTCAATTTTGAGTTTACACTTTGTAGTTAGTCCATATTGATGAGGCATTACAGTGTTTGCCTTGGTTTCTGGCATACTTCACTCAACATTCTATTACTGGCATTTTTATGCATTTGATTGTTAGAATAAATAAATGTCACCTTGGGGAGAGCATCCTTGACGTTCAAATTAAAGTAGCAACTAGGTTATATTAACCTAATTTGCTTTCAAGAAACCTAATGGTTTTTTGTTTATTTCTTTCTATATTTATTTGTCTCTTATTTTATAGAATGTAATTTCCATGAGAATAGGGACTGTCCCTATTTTAATTTCTGCTGTATTTCCACCACCCCCAGAATACTGTCTATCATAAAATAGAGACACAAACACATACTGACTGTATGTATGTATATGTATGAATGTATATATTTTCTAGTAATTTTTCATGTTAAGATGTAATATTTTAATTTTTTCACTAGGGTGTTTTGCATTTCCTTTTATATGCATCTGAGATATTTTGGGGATACTTCCATTGAGTTAAAGAGTATGAATCCACAAAACACAGTTGGGAAATCATATGCATGTTTCTTCTTTCTGAATAAGAGTAACCTTTTTACTATATATGGGTTTATTTTACAATATAAAACACGCATGCTTTTTAAAAGTTGTCTTAATCCATGTTGAATGTTCTAAGAGCTTTAAGAAATACAGAGCAATATATGACAATAATGACAATTCTGTATGTTCTTTTTAAATAGTGCACGTAAGGATGATACTAGTGGATGGAATTGTTTCATTTTGTTTTTTTAGTTGGTTAGAAGCAAACACTGAACAACTTGTAGAAAGGGATTATGAATCATCCTGTAAAATATGGAGTGGAAATGAAATGGTCTTTAATTTACACAAAATGGGCATCACCACTGCTACTTTTCCCATTTTACAGGTAAGATTTCTTTTTCCACAAGTAAAATTCATTCAAATGATTTGGAAGTGATTTTACTAGAAAATATGTTAATCCAGAGAAAAAAAAGTGTAGGAATTATTTTTGTTAATCTTTAAGAATGCTTAAAGAGATTAATTGCTTTTTTCAGAGTTAAGAGAAGTCAATATTTTAGTTTGTAAATTTATTTTGTCAGTTAAAAAGGTATGTTAAAATTTTGGAAAATAAAACAGATAAGACATTTGTATTTTGTTAACCTTAGTTTTGTAATTATAAAGCAGGTTCATGGACAGAGATCTTAAGTGGGCTTTGTCAGAAGTTTTACGTAAAATTCTATGAGTATGTATGTACTTTTGTACATTATTCTGGGTAAAGGTTTCACAACTTTCATCATATTTTCAGAGATTATTAGACCAAAATGGTAAGAACTGTTACTAACATGATCACTACTAGCATTTTGGGCATGTGAATATTAAAAAATGTTTTTTAATTAGACTCTACTTAAAACTTTTGCCCTGCGTTATGGTATCAGCTGTATTTTTCCATATTGTAACATCTTTTCACAAAAGATTGTGAAAAAACGTGAAAAGGTATCAACATGGATATGAAATGGATAAACTGTGGTATATTCATACAGTGGAATAGCACACAGCAATAAAAAATGAACTACTTGCCATTATAACAATATGGAAGAATCTAACATACATATTGTTGTGTGAAAGAAATCAGAAGGAAAATAGTACAAACTGTATGATTCCAGTTTCATGAAGTGCAAGAATAGACAAATATAATTATGGTGATAGAATTCTGAGTACTGGTTACCACTGGGGTTAGGGACAGTTTGGACTGGGAGGGGCACAAGGGAACCATACAGAATTCTTGGAATGTTCTATATCTTGATTGAATGTTAGTTACATGGGAGATATTTGTGTGTGTGTGTGTGCACACACATGTGTTTTATGTATATGTTTAGTGAATTGTGCACTTAACGATTATTGCATTCTATTAGATATATTCTACTTCAATAAAAATGTACAAATTAAACTTATGTTCAAAGGAGAAAACTTGGAAAATACAGAAAGGCAGAAAGAAAAGAAATGATTCATAAACCCAGACAATCATTATTAACATTTTGATATATGGCTACCAATGCCTTCAATGCATATGTTTGCTTATTATAAGTTTATTTATATATGATACATGTTTATTTGTAGCCTTTTTTCATTTAACAATATGAGTACTTTCCTATTTTATAAACATTCTTTCATCTGATTTTTAATTGCATTGTAGTATTTTTGTGAGTGTACATACTCTAAATTATCTTATTAATTTGATATTTGAAACAGGTTTTTGCCAGTTTTCCCAATATAATAAGCAGTTCTGATGTGAGCATCCTTGAAAGTATATCTTTGTACCTATTTCTGATTATTTCCTTTATGTATTTTCAGTATTAATACTTGGTCGTTTATTGCATTGCATGCACATTTTTGTATATATGGTTTGTCTGCTTTTTTATGATTTTTACAAGGTTTTAATTTAATTGCATTAAAAGTTACCAGGATTTTTCCTTTATGGATTGTGGTGTTTTTTTTGTTTTTTTTTTGTTTTTTTTTAATCATCATTTTATTGAGATATATTCACATACCACGCAGTCATACAAAACAAATGGTACTTTCGATTGTTTACAGTACCATTACATAGTTGTACATTCATCACCTAAATCAATCCCTGACACCTTCATTAGCACACACACAAAAATAACAAGAATAATAATTAGAGTGAAAAAGAGCAATTGAAGTAAAAAAGAATACTGGGTACCTTTGTCTGTTTGTTTGCTTCCCCTACTTTTCTACACATCCATCCATAAACTAGACAAAGTGGAGTTTGGTCCTTATGGAATTCCCAATCCCACTGTCACCCCTCATAAGCTACATTTTTATACAACTGTCTTCGAGATTCATGGGTTCTGGGTTGTAGTTTAATAGTTTCAGGTATCCACCACCAGCTACCCCAATTCTTTAGAACCTAAAAAAGGTTGTCTAAAGTGTGTGTAAGAGTGCCCACCAGAGTGATCTCTCGGCTCGTTTTGGAGTCTCTCTGCCACTGAAGCTTATTTCATTTCCTTTCACATCCCCCTTTTGGTCAAGAAGATGTTCTCCATCCCACGATGCCGGGTCTACATTCCTCCCCGGGAGTCATATTCCACGTTGCCAGGGAGATTCACTTCCCTGGGTGTCTGATCCCACGTAGGGGGGAGGGCAATGATTTCACCTTTCAAGTTGGCTTAGCCAGAGAGAGAGGGCCACATCTGAGCAACAAAGAGGCATTCAGGAGGAGACTCTTAGGCACAAATACAGGGAGGCCTAGCCTCTCCTTTGCAGCAACCGTCTTCCCAAGGGTAAAACTTATGGTAGAGGGCTCAACCCATCAAACCACCAGTCCCCTATGTCTGTGGTCATGTTAGCAACCATGGAGGTGGGGTAGGCGAATACCCCTGCATTCTCCACAGGCTCCTCAAGGGGGCACTACATCTTTTTTTTTTTTTTCCTTGTTTGTCTTTTTTCTTTCTTTTTTTTTTTTTAACTTTCCCTTCTTTTTTAAATCAACTGTATGAAAAAAAAAGTTAAAAAGAAAACAAACATACAATAAAAGAACATTTCAAAGAGACCATAACAAGGGAGTAAGAAAAAGACAACTAACCTAAGATAACTGCTTAACTTCCAACATGTTCCTACTTTACCCCAAGAAAGTTACATAATATAGCAACATTTCAGTGAACTTGTTCCTACTACATCCATCAGAAATTAACAGACCATAGTCATTTCTGGGCATCCCCAGAACGTTAAATAGCTTATCTGTTCTTCTTGGATTATTGTTCCCCCTTCCTTAATTGCTCTCTACTGTTAGTTCCCCTACATTCTACATTATAAACCATTTGTTTTACATTTTTCAAAGTTCACATTAGTGGTAGCATATAATATTTCTCTTTTTGTGCCTGGCTTATTTCGCTCAGCATTATGTCTTCAAGGTTCATCCATGTTGTCATATGTTTCACCAGATCGTTCCTTCTTACTGCCGCGTAGTATTCCATCGTGTGTATATACCACATTTTATTTATCCACTCATCTGTTGAAGGACATTTGGGTTGTTTCCATCTCTTGGCAATTGTGAATAATGCTGCTATGAACATTGGCGTGCAGATATCTGTTCGTGTCACTGCTTTCCGATCTTCCGGGTATATACCGAGAAGTGCAATCGCTGGATCGAATGGTAGCTCTATATCTAGTTTTCTAAGGAACTGCCAGACTGACTTCCAGAGTGGCTGAACCATTATACAGTCCCACCAACAATGAATAAGAGTTCCACTTTCTCCACATCCCCTCCAGCATTTGTAGTTTCCTGTTTGTTTAATGGCAGCCATTCTAACCGGTGTTAGATGGTATCTCATTGTGGTCTTAATTTGCATCTCTCTAATAGCTAGTGAAACTGAACATTTTTTCATGTGTTTCTTGGCCATTTGTATTTCCTCTTCAGAGAACTGTCTTTTCATATCTTTTGCCCATTTTATAATTGGGCTGTCTGTACTATTGTCATTGAGTTGTAGGATTTCTTTGTATATGCAAGATATCAGTCTTTTGTCAGACACATGGTTTCCAAAAATTTTTTCCCATTGAGTTGGCTGCCTCTTTACCTTTTTGAGAAATTCCTTTGAGGTGCAGAAACTTCTAAGCTTGAGGAGTTCCCATTTATCTATTTTCTCTTTTGTTGCTTGTGCTTTGGGTGTAAAGTCTAGGAAGTGGCCTCCTAATACAAGGTCTTGAAGATGTTTTCCTACATTATCTTCTAGGAGTTTTATGGTACTTTCTTTTATATTGAGATCTTTGGTCCATTTTGAGTTAATTTTTGTGTAGGGGGTGAGGTAGGGGTCCTCTTTCATTCTTTTGGATATGGATATCCAACTCTCCCAGCCCCATTTGTTGAAAAGACCATTATGGCTCAGTTCGGTGACTTTGGGGGCCTTATCAAAGATCAGTCGGCCATAGATCTGAGGGTCTATCTCTGAATTCTCAATTCGATTCCATTGATCTATATGTCTATCTTTGTGCCAGTACCATGCTGTTTTGGCAACTGTGGCTTTATAATAAGCTTCAAAGTCAGGGAGTGTAAGTCCTCCCACTTCGTTTTTCTTTTTAGAGTGTCTTTAGCAATTCGAGGCATCTTCCCTTTCCAAATAAATTTGATAACTAGCTTTTCCAAGTCTGCAAAGTAGGTTGTTGGAATTTTGATTGGGATTGCATTGAATCTGTAGATGAGTTTGGGTAGAATTGACATCTTAATGACATTTAGCCTTCCTATCCATGAACATGGAATATTTTTCCATCTTTTAAGCTCCCCTTCTATTTCTTTTAGTAGAGTTATGTAGTTTTCTTTGTATAGGTCTTTTACATCTTTGGTTAAGTTTATTCCTAGGTACTTGATTTTTTTAGTTGCTATTGAAAATGGTATCTTTTTCTTGAGTGTCTCTTCAGTTTGTTCATTTCTAGCATATAGAAACATTACTGACTTATGTGCATTAATCTTGTATCCCGCTACTTTGCTAAATTTGTTTATTAGCTCTAGTAGGTGTATCGTTGATTTCTCAGGGTTTTCTAGATATAAGATCATATCATCTGCAAACAATGACAGTTTTACTTCTTCTTTTCCAATTTGGATGCCTTTTATTTCTTTGTCTTGCCGGATTGCCCTGGCTAGCACTTCCAGCACAATGTTGAATAACAGTGGTGACAGCGGGCATCCTTGTCTTGTTCCTGATCTTAGAGGGAAGGCTTTCAGTCTCTCACCATTGAGTACTATGCTGGCTGTGGGTTTTTCATATATGCTCTTTATCATGTTGAGGAAGTTTCCTTCAATTCCTACCTTTTGAAGTGTTTTTATCAAAAAGGGATGTTGGATTTTGTCAAATGCTTTTTCAGCACCTATTGAGATGATCAATTGATTTTTCCCTTTCGAGTTTTTAATGTGTTGTAATACATTGATTGTTTTTCTTATGTTGAACCATCCTTGCATGCCTGGAATGAACCCCACTTGGTCATGGTGTATGGATTTTTTTAATGTGTCTTTGGATTCGATTTGCAAGTATTTTGTTGAGGATTTTTGCATCTATATTCATTAGGGAGATTGGCCGGTAGTTTTCCTTTTTTGTAGCATCTTTGCCTGGTTTTGGTATTAGATTGATGTTAGCTTCATAAAATGAGTTAGGTAGTGTTCCATTTTTTTCAATGTTTGAAAGAGTTTGAGTAAGATTGGTGTCAGTTCTTTCTGGAAAGTTTGGTAGAATTCCCCTGTGAAGCCATCTGGCCCTGGGCATTTATTTGTGGGAAGATTTTTGATGACTGATTGGATCTCTTTGCTTGTGATGGGTTGGTTGAGGTCTTCTATTTCTTCTCTGTTCATTCTAGGTTGTTCATATGTTTCCAGGAAATTGTCCATTTCTTCTACATTATCCAGTTTGTTGCCATACAGTTGTTCATAATATCCTCTTATAATTTTTTTAATTTCTTCAGGATCTGCAGTTATGTCACCTTTTTCATTCATTATTTTGTGTATATGGGTCTTCTCTCTTTTTGATTTTGTCAGTCTAGCTAGGGGCTTGTCAATCTTGTTGATCTTCTCAAAGAACCAACTTTTGGTAATATTTATCCTCTCTATTGTTTTTTTGTTCTCTATGTCATTTATTTCTGCTTTAATCCTTGTTATTTCTTTTCTTCTACTTGGTTTAGGATTGGTTTGCTGTTCATTTTCTAGCTTCTTCAGTTGATCCATTAGTTCTTTGATTTTGGCTCTTTCTTCCTTTTTAATATATGCGTTTAGTGCTATAAATTTCCCCCTTAGCACTGCTTTTGCTGCATCCCATAGGTTTTGGTATGTTGTGTTCTCATTTTCATTCGTCTGTATATATTTAGCAATTTCTCTTGCTATTTCTTCTTTAACCCACTGATTGTTTAGGAGTGTGTTGTTTAACCTCCAGGTATTTGTGAATTTTCTAAGTCTCTGATGGTTATTGACTTCTAATTGTATTCCATTGTGGTCAGAGAATGTGCTTTGAATAATTTCAATCTTTTTAAATTTATTGAGGCTTGTTTTATGTCCCAGCATATGATCTATTCTGGAGAAAGTTCCGTGAGCACTAGAAAAGTATGTGTACCCTGGTGATTTGGGATGTAATGTCCTGTAGATGTCTGTTAAATCTAATTCATTTATCAGATTGTTTAGGTTTTCAATTTCCTTATTGGTCTTCTGTCTGGTTGATCTATGTATAGGAGAGAGTGATGTGTTGAAGTCTCCCACAATTATTGTGGAAACATCAATTGCTTCCTTTAGTTTTGCCAGTGTTTCTCTCATGTATTTTGTGGCACCTTGATTGGGTGCATAGACATTTACGATTGTTATTTCTTCTTGCTGAATTGCCCCTTTTATTAGTATGTAGTGGCCTTCTTTGTCTCTCAAAACATCCCTGCATTTGAAGTCTATTTTATCTGAGATTAATATTGCTACACCTGCTTTCTTTTGGCTGTAGCTTGCATGAAATATTTTTTTCCATCCTTTCACTTTCAGTTTCTTTGTGTCCCTGTGTCTAAGATGAGTCTCTTGTATGCAACATATTGATGGTTCATTTTTTTTGATCCATTCTGCGAATCTATATCTTTTAATTGGGGAGTTTAATCCATTTACATTCAACGTTAAAACCGTGAAGGCATTTCTTGAATCGGCCATCTTATCCTTTGGATTATGTTTGCCATATTTTTCCCTCTCTCTATTAATATCCTTTATTGTACCCATACCGAATCTCTTTAGTACTGAACCTTTCTCCAAGTCTCTCTGTCCTGTCTTTGTTTCTCTGTCTGTAGGGCTCCCTTTAGTATCTCCAGTAGGGCAGGTCTCTTGTTAGCAAATTCTCTCAGCATTTGTTTGTCTGTGAAAAATTTAAGCTCTCCCTCAAATTTGAAGGAGAGCTTTGCTGGATAAAGTATTCTTGGCTGGAAATTCCTCTCACTCAGAATTTTAAATATATCGTGCCACTGCCTTCTCGCCTCCATGGTGGCTGCTGAGTAGTCACTACTTAGTCTTATGCTGTTTCCTTTGTATGTGGTGAATTGCTTTTCTCTTGCTGCTTTCAGAACTTGCTCCTTCTCTTCTGTGTTTGACAGTGTGATCAGTATATGTCTCGGAGTGGGTTTTTTTGGATTTATTCTATTTGGAGTTCGCTGAGCATTTATGATTTGTGTATTTATGTTGTTTAGAAGATTTGGGAAGTTTTCCCCAACAATTTCTTTGAATACTCTTCCTAGACCTTTACCCTTTTCTTCCCCTTCTGGGACACCAATGAGTCTTATATTCGGATGTTTCATATTATCTATCATATCCCTGAGGTCCATTTCGAGTTTTTCAATTTTTTTCCCCATTCTTTCTTTTATGCTTTCATTTTCCATTCTGTCATCTTCCAGGTCACTGATTTGTTGTTCAGCTTCCTCTAGTCTTGTACTATGAGTGTCCAGAATCTTTTTAATTTGGTCAACAGTTTCTTTAATTTCCATAAGATCATCCATTTTTTTATTTAGTCTTGCAATGTCTTCTTTATGCTCTTCTAGGGTCTTCTTGATTTCCTTCATATCCCGTACTATGGTCTCATTGTTCATCTTTAGTTCTTTGAGTAGCTGCTCTAGGTGCTGTGTCTCTTCTGGTCTTTTGATTTGGGTGCTTGGGCTTGGGTTATCCATATCGTCTGGTTTTTTCATATGCTTTATAATTTTCTGTTGTTTTTGGCCTCGTGGCATTTGCTGAACTTGATAGGGTTCTTTTAGGGTTTGTAGACCAGTTGAAGTCCTTATCTCTAATTTATCAGATCTACAGCTTCGTGGAGTACACTTTCTCTAACTAACCAGCAGGTGGCGTCCACGAGCCACCTGTTCTCCACAAGCCAGATCTCCCCTGCTTAGCCTTTTTGGTGAGTGGGGGAGTGAGTCTTGTGGGGCCCAATTGGTGTACCAAGCTTGCGTGTGTAGTTGGTGTTGCCTGCCCTGTATGTGGGGCGTGTTTCTGGGCAGTCGGGGAGGGGGGGTGGCCCTAACAATCAAATCTCCCTGATGATCCTAGAATTTTAAAGCTGCTGCAATAGTCTAATCCTTCAGTTCAGTCCTGCCACAGTTTGTCTCTGCCACTGACCCACAAGTCTTTGGTATTGGCGTATGGCTCCTGAGACTTGCAAGTGGGCCCTTCTTCCAGGCTGTGCACCCCGGGTCCTCTGTTGAGGGATGACTGTGCTATGTCACAGGTGAGTGCCGTCCCCCCAGGGCAGTTCTGGGCTGCTGGGCTGTGTTGGGAGGCTCCCAGTCTGCTCAAATGATGGCTGAATGGGGCTCTGTTAATTCACACTGCTCCCCCTTCCCAGCTCTGGGACATTCAGCTGAGGTTGCAGGGAAGGCTAATGTCCACGCCCAGTTTTGTGGTGTGTGCCTGTTATTTGAAGCACTTCCGTCACACTGGGTTGTCTGGGGCAGCTCTGGGCTATGGGGCTAGTGATGGGCAGGAGTGTTTCCTGTCCACCAGGATGGTGGCTGTGAGCGGACACCCCCCTTTTCTTGGGAAGTTGTGTTGTTTAGTGAATTTTCTCAGCCACTGGATTATTGCCTTTTGTCTCAGAGCTCTCTTAGTTCTGCTCTTGACTTGACGTGCCCAAATTTGAATTCTTTGAAGCTTTCTGTATTGAGCTTCTTAGAGTAATTGTTTTAGAAAAAGCAAAAAGGATTTAAAAAAAAAAAAAAAAAAAAAAAAAACGGCCCTCCTCAGAGATCTAATGGGTTATTGAAATGCTAATAGACAAAGCAACCAGGGCCATTAAGGAAAGGTCCACAGGGCAGAGAGATCAGCTTTGCTTCGGGATTTGCATATGCGCCTCAAGGCCTGATCTCCGCCCTTCCCCTTTCTGTGTTCACCAGAACTCCAAAAATCCTCTGCTTTTATTTTGGAGTTTTTCGTGTTGTTTTTTTTCTATGCCTGTCTCCTCTCTGCTGGGCTGGCTGCTCTCAGATTCTCTGGTGTCTGGTCTCAGTCTATCTATGGTTGGAGTTTGAATCAGTAGAATGAGTTTCCGATAAGAGCAGCCACTGCAATTCTCCCTTCTCCTTCCTGGAGCTGACAGCCCCTCCTCCCCCGGGACTGAGCCTGGCAGGGAGGGGCGCGGGTCCCCTGGCCGCAAAAACTTACAGATTTCGCTGATCTCAGCAGTTACACGTTTTCATGAGTGTTGTATGAAGTATGCCCAAAGACAGATTGCTCTGTGGTGTCCAGTGCACGCAGTTCCTGGCTTTTTACCTACTTTCTGGATTGTGGTTTTTGAGTTTAGTTAGGCAATCTTTCCTTACCCTGGGCTATATTTTCTTCTAAAAGTTTTAAAGTATTTAATTTTAATAAAGATTTTCATTCAACCTGTGATTTATTTTTGTTATGTTGTGGGTAAAGAATCCAGTTTTTTTCCCCTTATATTAATAATGAATTATCCTAGCACTATATACTAAATATTCCATCCATTTTCTCTAATTTGTAAGCTACCCCTGCCACTATGTAATTTTCATATATGTGTGGATTTATTTCTAGACTGTATTCTGTTCCAAGGATCTGTTCATCTATCCTTCTGCCAGTACTAAGCTGTCTTTTTTGGTAATTACTGTAGCTTTAGAAAAATGCTAATATCTGGAAGGGCATATCTCCTCACGTTGTTCTTTCCTTTGGAATTATCTTGTCTATTCTTGGCCTTACTCTGCCATTTAAATTTTAGAATTACCTTGTAAATTTACATGAAAACTTCTGTTGGAGTTTTCAATGGAATTCCATTGAATTTTTCGATTAATTTGGGGGAAGAATTGATGTATTTACAATATGGAGCTTTCCCATTCATGAATGAGATATAGTTTTCCATTTATTTAACTTTTCTTATTATCACTCAATAAAATTTTGTAATGTTATTTTTGAAAGTCTTGAATGTTTGTGGTTAGATTTATTCCTAGGTAACTTAAAATTTCTGTTGATACTACAGATGGTATATTTTAAAGACTTTTTAATTGTTACTGGTATATAAGATAGTTGATTTTAATTTATTTTGTAGTCAACCATCTTGCTGGTCTTATAAGTTTGTTCATAGATTAAGTTTGTTCATAGATTACCTTAAATGTTCTGTGTAGATAATGGTATTGTCTATGAATAGTGTCCGTTTTCTTTCCTGTTAAACATATTGTTTATGAATACTCATCGTTTTCTTTCTTTCTAATTCTTTTACATTTAATTTACTCCTTACTGTGCTAGTTAAGAGTTCCAGTATAATGTTGATCACAGGCAGTGTGAATCAGATGTCCTGGTCTTGTTACTCACTTTAATGGGAATTAAACGGAATGTTACTAATGTTACACCCTTAAGATGTTTGCTTTAGGTTTTACTTTTATTTTTTATTGACAGCTTTATTGAGACATTCACATACTATAAAATTCATCCTTTTAAAGTATACAGTATTCAGTGGTTTTAGTTTATTCATGGAATTGTACAACCATCACTACTATCTGATTTCAGAACATTTCCACAACTTCAGAAAGAAACCTCATACCTATTTCCCCATTTCTCTCTAGCCCGAGGAAACAACTAACCTACTTGCTGTGTCTATGAATTTTCCTATCCTGGGCATTTCATGTAAATGGAAACACATAATATGCAGCCTTTTTTGAATGGCGGCTTTCACTTAGCATGATGTTTTCAAGGTTCATCCAAGTCATATCATTACTTCATTCCTTTTTATTGCCAAGTTATATTCCATTGTATGGATATACCACATTTTGTTTATCCATTTGTCAGTTGATGGAGATTTGGGTTGTTTCCACTTTTGGGCTATGATGAATAATGCTGCTCTCACCATTCATGTAGTTTTTTGTGTGAACACGTATTTTCAGTTCTCTTGGGTATGTCCCTAGGAATGGAATTGCTGGGTCATATGATAAGTTTATCTTTAACTTTTTGAGGAACTGCCAAGATGTTTTCCAAAGAGGCTGCACCATTATAGCCTTACCAGCAATTACAATCCTACCAGCAATGTATGAAGGTTCAGATTTGTCCACATCCTCACCAACACTGGTCATTGTCTGTCTTTTTTATTGTTATAGCCTTCCTAATTGAGTGAAGTGATATCTAATTATGGTTTTGATTCACATCTCCATGATGGCTAATGATGTTGAGCATGTTTTCATATGCATAGGGTTCATTTGTGTATATTTTGGAGAAATGTCTATTCAAGTCCTTAGCCCAGTTTTTAATTGGGTTGTCTTTTATTGTGGAGTGTAAGAGTTCTATATATATACTCTGAATATAAATCCTTTATCAGATATATGATTTGCAGGTACTTTCTCATGTTCTGTGAGTGCTACAGGTTTTTTATACTTATTTTGTTAAGTTAAGGAAATTTCCCTAATCCTAGGTTTCATTTATCATTGTGATTATTGAAGTTTCAAAATATTATTTTTTCCAAAGTGAGGTGTATATATATATATATATATATAATTTAAAGAGTCGGTTCTAATGAGAAAAGCATTCTTCTGCACTACTGTTTTTCACTCCCAATTCTTACTTCCTAAGTGGCACTTTTAACTCTTTAAGTGCTTTTTTCTAGGATTTATCCCTATTTCTATAAATCACACATAGGTTCCACTATTTTTGAGTTTTCAATTTTAGATGTTCTCTATTGACTCCCTATTAAGGCTGATGATGATTTAGCTTCCATGGAGACACACACACACACATACAGATTCTCTCTCTCTTATCCTCCCTCTTTTCTGTCCGTCTTTTTTTCCCTTCCTCCTTCCTTTTCTCCACTCTTCATTCTTTCAGCTGAAATTATATCAGTATTTGGAATGTATATATTATCATGTGTATATATCACCATAGCTCATGATTGTGATATAATGTAACTTACTTGATTATGTTTTTAATACAGTCTTATGTTTCCTATGGAGTAATAATTAGCTGCTGTTATTGTTTCATGTGCTTTGTTTTCTATTTACCTACACTCCAATCCAACTGCCAATCTAGCTGGAAGAGAACTAGGGATAGTCTTATGACTCATTATGTAGAATTTCGTTTAGTCATGTTTTCAGTACAATGCCTCACCTTCAGTGGTTCAGAGTCTGTGTAGTTTTGAATGAGTAAATTGCAGTGTTTTGCCAATTCTAGTAGTATTGGAAAGAAATAGTAACCTGGATGTAAGGTATTTCTGGGGGACTTGATATTTTAAAAAAGAATATGTGTATTTCTTTAATAATTTGCAGGACTGAATGTTTTTCCAAGTTCATTTTGTTTCTTTCTCTTTTGTTCTTCGTTTCTTTAGAAAAATCTTCCTGCTTGTATTCTTTCAGTGGACAGTGAAATTCATAATATATCTGAATATTTGGCTTATTTATCTTAACTATTTCCCCATTCTGTTTTCATTGAATACATTTTATTGTCAGACACCAGAGAAATTGCCAATCTCTATTATTTCTTCAGAATTTTTTTCCTTTATGTGGGGAAGCATACTTTTCTGTTCTCTCTTATTTGTCTTAAAGTCCATACTTCCAACCATATGAAAACTTGTGAGCCATGTAAAAAGTAATGAGCCAGATAGCATACATTTTGTATTTAGCATTCAGTTGTTTCCTTGAGTCTTTGTTTTCATTTTCCTTGTCATATAATCAGATTGTTCTCAGTATCAGAGTTACTCCCTGGATATAATTCAGACATTTAGAAGGAACTTGAACTCTTTTAAGTCCCTTAAAGAAACAATTTGATACATTTTTGTTTAGTTTATTACTTTTGAAGGGCACTAAATAATACCCTAATTGCTTGAAAAGGGAATGAAACTCCTAAATGTCTTAACTTATTATTAAAGTCTTTGACTCTAAGGAGAGTTTGGCTTATATGGATACAAAAATATAGTGTTGGCCCTTGTCTATTAATAATATTCACCTAAAATTTCAGTGCATATTTCATTATAGTTTTGAAAAGTTTCCCTTTCTCCTTTCCTCCAATTTTACTTAATATGGTAATTTTTTAAAGGGACATTTTTCTGCTGTCCTTCAAAAAGAGGAAAAAGTCTCACCAATTCATGGTAAAGTAGAAGCGAGAGAAATACCTGTTATTAGTGCTTCAACTCAGATAGTGCTCAAAGGACTTTTTATGGTGCTTGACTATCTTTTTAGGCAAAATAGCAGGTAAGTGAAAATATCTGGTTTGTGTTTTTCTTCTTAAAAATATTAGCCTAATTGGATGCTAGTATGTATGTAAAACATACTGATTGTTGCTGAGTAAATAGGAGAATCATAAGCAAGTAGTACACATATTATGATGTATTTTACTGCTTATTGGCACAGACTCAGATCAATTGGAGTTGGTCTTTATTAATGAAAATGAGTATTGAAATCATCAAATTAAACTTTGAATTAATTCAGCATAAAATTTGTGGTCCTTCAGTACTAAATTTAAGCATTTGAGACTATAAATTTTCTTTTTCTTATAGCTTAGCTATGTTTCTACTATTGTCAGCAAGTGTCTTTCCTATTATATGAAGCTTCTATTTAGTGAAGTGGAAAATGAAAAGCAGTCAGCTCCCCCTCCTTACTTCTTGTTAAATTATACTACCTGGTTTTAGTATTTTCATAAAATTTCTCCACAGATTGTTAGGTCTCTGACTTGAACATTGATATCTCATCATTTCAGAGGTGAAATTTACAGTAAAATATTGTACTGAAGATATAGTATAAAATACCATATTTATTCGGTTTAAGTCTTCGCAACTGGTAGTCTTGGAATAAAAAAATAAGTTTTGAGTTGGTTGGGATTATAGAGATCATCTGGTTCAGCATTTTCATTAAAAATAGTTAAGTCTGAGGCACAGATTTTAGAAGAACTTTAAAATTTTATAATTAGTTCTTAATACTTTCTTAACTTTCCATAAAAATTCCATTTCCTCATGTAATAGAAAAGTATAATCCACTTTTTAGTTTCTTTAACAATAATACCGTTTCTACTGTATAACTAATCATGTAATAGTAGAGCTCTGGACTCAGAGTTAGGAAGCCTAGATATTAATTCTGCCTCTGCCATGATTCATGTAATGTTTCAAAATGGGGATGGGAGGTGGGTGGTGAGGATGGTTAGAGAGATGATTTCGAATATTCCCTATAAGAATAGGTTGATTCTATGATTTAATATCTTAATTTATATCAGAATTACTGAACTGAATTAGTTTTGACGGTCATTGATGGGAAGATTGCTATCTTTGAGTGGGAAGATATCAGCACTCTCAATTGAGTTTTAAAATAATCCATTTTTATATTGTACGTAGTTGCGGTGTTATTGTGTGATAAAATTTCGCCATTTAATTAGCGTTTATTTTCATCTAGATTTGCTGATGATTATAAAGTTGCTATTCAACAGACTTATTCTTGGACAAATCAGACTGATATTTTAGATAAAAATGGGTTCTTGGCTCTACTCAAAAATAAGAAACGTTCTCAACAGAAAATTGCAATTCATGTGCTACACTTCTGGTGCTTAAATCCAGCTGTGGTAAGCTTATTAGGTTGTAAATGAAATTTTTTTTCTCTTTGCTCAATACCAATAATTAAATGAATGTATTTGACTCTTTATACATGATTTTATGTATCTGATATTTCTTTTTAGGCCTTTTCAGATATTAATGGCAAAGTTCGGACAATTGTTTTGACATCTGGTACATTATCACCAATGAAATCCTTTTCATCAGAACTTGGTGTTACATTTACTATCCAACTGGAGGCTAATCATGTCATTAATAATTCACAGGTTAGTGTGCTTTAAGAGGGCTCTCAGACTTCTTACATAACTTAATTGTGCTTCCCCAAATGCCAAAGTGCTCTGTTGAGAACCATTTCTATAAACAATAGTGAAAGAAAAATACATATTCCACATTTTCAATTTGTTTTCTTTAGAGGTAAAAATAAATATGGGAAATTATTTGTAATTTCAACATATATTTTCTCCAAAGAATGTTATTATAGGCTATAATTGTGTTCTCAAGGCAAATTAACCTGTAATGCACTGAATTATAATCATAATGCCAGTTATTCAGCTGTATTCTGTTATACTGTAATATTTCCCCAACTAATATTTTATTTTGAAAAATTATAAACTTTACAAAAAGTGAAAGAATAGTATTACTGTAATGAACATCTTAATACCCTTCACTGAGATTGATGAATTGTTAACATTTTGTAATATTTCCTTCTCTCTTTCTCTCTCCATGTATATTTATATGTATGCATGTATGCATGGATAAACTATTAGAAAGTAATTTATAGACATCATTACACTTTGCCCTTCACGACTTTAGCATGTCTCTCCTAAGAAAAAGACATTATTGTACATCACTACAATATTATGATCACACCCAAGAAATTTAATATTGATACAATAGAAAATATTCATATTTGCCAAAATGTCCTTGTTAGCTATTTATTTTCTTAGTTTTGATCAAGGATTCAATCAAAAATCATACTGCGTATTTGGTTTTCATATCTCTTTAGTCTTGAATCTGTTTTCTTGCCCTATTTTTCAGGTCTTTAGTGACTGATGTTTTTGAAGAACCCAGTCACGAGTTGTCTTATAATCTGAATTTGTCTGTTTATTTCCTCATGGTAAGATTCAGGTTATACAGTTTGGCAGGAGTATTATATAGATGATATGGTAACTTTCCGTTGCATCCTATCAGGAGACATATAATATCAGTTTGTCCCATTACTGGTTGATTATTTGGTTAAGGTGGTATCAGTCGGATCTCTGTAATGTAAAGGTACATTTTTCCCTTTGTAATTTGTAAGTATTCTGTGGGTTGATACTTTGAGACCATGTGAATATCCTTTTACCCATTGATGATCCACACCTGTATTGTTTATTACGCTGATGGTTGCAAAGTGGTAATTTTCTAATTCCATCATTCTGCCTGTGTTCCTTCTACATCTATCTGGCATTCTTATGTGAGGAAAAGCCCCCTTCTCTCTCCTACTTTCTCTCTTTTTTGAAATTTTTATTTAGAAATAATTTCAAACTTACAATAAAAAGTTACAAAAATAATACAAATCCATACAAAGAACTCCAGTACACCCCCACCTTTAATACCCAGATCCACCAGTTTTAACATTTTGCCACATTTACATTCTGTCTGTCCATCCATTAATTCCATCTATCTGTGTATCTATTTATCAATTTTCTAAACATTTGAGAGTAGGTTGTATATATTATGCTCCTTGAACACATAATACTTACATGCACATTTCCTGAAAACAAAGATACTCACTTATCTAACCAACATAAATAGACTTATCAAGTTCAAGAACTTTAACTTTGATATAAAGCTTACAGTCTATACTCCAGTTTTTTCATGTGCGCCAATAAAGTCCTTTTGGGCATTTTTCTTCTCCATTATTAGATCCAGTCCCGGATCATGTATTGCATTTAATTGTCATTGTCTCTTTATTTGCTCTGTTTTTTTAAAATTGTGGAAATGTATATACAACATAAATTTTCCCATCTCAACCACTCCCAAGCATACCGTTCAGTGGGATTAATCACACATAAAATGCTGTTCTCTTTTTATAAGTACCAGTAGGGCTTCACAATTTTGTGTTTGTTTTTTTTATTATTATTCAAAATATTATAATCCACTATCATGATTTTGTAAAAAGTTTGGTTGTTTAGAAAATGTCCTAAATTTGGTCACTGGGATTTCCTTCACAAAAGCTCCTGTGTCTTTTTGACATGTCCTTCTTAGTCTTTGAGAACTTTTTTACTTTCTCTACAAGAAAGGCTTGTCTTCTATTTTTCCCTGTCCCTGATGCTGGAGAATCAGCCGTTTCTCTAAAGAGCCTTGGTTATTTTTAATGGGGAATAGTAAATTAGGATTCTCCAGAGAAACAGAACCAATGTGTGTGTGTGTGTGTGTGTGCGTGTGTTTGTGTCAATATTAAGAGATTCATTATAGGAATTGGCTCACATGACTGTTGGGATTGGCAAGTCCGAATTCTTCAGGGCAGGTCACAAATTGGGAATTCGGTGAAGGTTTCAATGAATTCCCCAGAAGAAGCTGGCTGAAGTAGAGATAGAAACTCTTCTTTCTGACTGCTGAAATTATCAGTTATCCCTTTAAGCCTTCTTCAACTGATTGGATAAGACTTCCCTCATTGCTGAACATAATTTATCTCCTTAGATTGTAGATGTAATCAGCCATAGATGCAATCAACTAATTATTTAAATCCATGAAATTTCCTCAAATTAACAATCAAGCAAGTACTTGCTTGACCAAACAGCTTGACACCAAAACATATCCAAATTGACACATACATTCAGCCATTACAAATGGTATTTAGAAACCAGGATCTATGTGGTAGGAATACTCATTGCTACTATGGTGTCATTGCTTCTAGGTTTGTTCAGTGGACGGGTTTAGGAAATATATATATTATTTTAAATCATGGAGAGTGCCAATTGAAATCCAGCATAACAACTTCCTTCTTCATCTCCATCTGTTCCAGATTTCTGCCTCTTTTCTCCCTTGTAAGAACTTGGGTTCCTCATATCGTCAATATACTTACTTATTTTTTCTATCCTAAATTATATACAAAACACCAATATAGCACCAATATTAACACCCATACCACTTCTAATACAAATCTAAGTTCTTTATAGCTTATTGCTTGTTCATTCATAAATTTTATTTCTTTAAGGGTATGTTAAAAAACACAGTATTGGGGCTTCTAGAAGACGGTGGTTAGGAGAGACAGGGCAAAGAAACATCTCCTTGAAAAATACTAGATTAAAGCCAGAAAGTGACCCAGAACACCAGTTCCAGCAATGCACCAGCTGGACAAGCTCTGCTAAATCCATAGGGACTGTGTACTTGGTGAAACTGGGAGTCTGTGTTCTGAAACAAGTGAGTGAGCCTGCTGGATAACTGGCAGCCACGCTGCAGTTTGAGGAAACGGGGTTGGCGTTTCGAGTTGGACTAGTTTTAAAAACCCAAAAGTGGCTGCGGGAATGGCAGTGAGAACTGCACAGTGAAGCGTGGTGGGAACTGCGTCCCCACAACCTGTGGACACGCCTCAATATCTGGCATGGATGATAGCCTTTTGCACACCCACTGCTAACTGTCTCAGAGCTAGGAAGGCAGAGGTTAGGGAAAAGGGAAAATAACCATGCCCCATACAGCCATCTTCCCGGCGGGCTGTGAATGCTCCTGCCTGGCACTGGCGCCGCAACACAGAGCTGCGCCAAACAACCCAGCGTGACGGGAGGTGTTTCCAGCAACACGCGCACATACCACAATATCTGGCGTGGACGATAGCCTTTTGTGCACCTGCAGCTAATTATCCCAGAGCTAGGAAGGCAGAGGTATGCAAAAAGCGGGAAGTCAACACGCCCCATACAGCCATCCTTTCAGCAGGCTGGGAACACCCTTACACAGCCCTGTGGCCCAGAACTTCCCTGGGGGACAGCATTCACTTGTGACATAGCACAGTCTTTCCCTCAGCAGAGGCCCTAGGAGGGCACGGCTTGGAAGAGGGACCTACTTGGAAGTCCCAGGGACCATACACCAATACCAAGGCCTAGTGGGTCAGTGGCAGAGACTATCTGTGGCAAGACTGAACTGAAGGTTTAGACTCTTGCAACAGCTTTAGATCTCCAGAACACCTGGGAGGTTCGATTATTAAAGCCGCCCTCCCTCCCTAACCGCTCAGACACACGTCCCACATTCAGGGTGGGCGGCACCAACTACACACGCAAACTTGTTGCACCAACTGGACCCCCACAAGATTCAGACCCCCATTCACCACAAAGACAAACTTGGGGAGAACTGGCTTGAGGGGAATAGGTGGCTCGCAGATGACACATGCTTTTAGTTAGAGAAAGTGTGTGCCACCAAGCTGCCGCTACATACTAATTAAAGGGGCAATTCAATAAGAAGAAATAACAATCATAAATGTTTATGCACCCAATCAAGGTGCCACAAAATACATGAGACAAACACTGGCAAAACTAAAGGAAGCAATTGTTGTTTCCACAATAATTGTGGAAGACGTCAACACATCACTCTCTCCTATAGATAGATCAACCAGACAGAAGACCAATAAGGAAACTGAAAACCTGAACAATCTGATAAATGAATTGGATTTAAGAGACATGTATAGAACATTACATCCCATTTCACCAGGTTATACATTCTTCTCTAGTGCTCACAGAACTTTCTCCAGAATAGATTATATACTGGGACATAAAACAAGCCTGAATAAATTTTAAAAAAACTGAAATTATTCAAAGCACATTCTCTGACCACAATGGAATACAATTAGAAGTCAATACCATCAGAGACTTAGAAAATTCACAAACACCTGGAGGTTAAACAACACACTCCTAAACAATCAGTGGGTTAAAGAAGACATAGGAGAAATTGCTAAATGTAGACAGACAAATGAAAAAGAAAACACAACATACCAAAACCTATGGAATGCAGCAAAAGTGGTACTGAGGGGGATATTTATAGCACTAATCACATATATTAAAAAGGAAGAAAGAGCCAAAATCAAAGAACTAATGGAACAACTGAAGAAGCTAGAAAATGAACAGCAAACCAGTCCTAAATCAAGTAGAAGAAAAGAAATAACAAGGATTAAAGCAGAAATAAATGACATAGAGAATAAAAAATCAATAGAGAGGATAAATAACACCAAAAGTTGGTTCTTTGAGAAGATCAACAAGACTGACAAGCCCCTAGCTAGAGTGACAAAATCAAAAAGAGAGAAGACCCAAGTAAACAAAATAATGGGTGAGAAAGGTGACATTACTGCAGATCCCAAAGAAATTAAAAAAATTATAAGAGGATACTGTGAACAACTGTATGCCAAAAAACTGGATAATGTAGAGGAAATGGACAATTTCCTGGAAACATGAACAACCTAGACTGACCAGAGAAGAAACAGAAGACCTCAACCAACCAATCAAAAGCAAAGAGATCCAATCAGTCATCAAAAACCTTCCCACATATAAATGCCCAGGGCCAGATGGCTTCACAGGGGAATTCTACCAAACTTCCCAAAAAGAACTGACACCAATCTTACTTAAACTCTTTCAAAACATCGAAGAGAATGGAACACTACCTAACACATTTTATGAAGCGAACATCAATCTAATACCAAAACCAGGCAAAGATGCTACAAAAAAGGAAAACTACAGGCCTATCTCCCTAATGAATATAGATGCAGAAATTCTCAAGAAAATACTTGCGAATTGAATCCAAAGACACATTAAAAAAATCATACACCATGACCAAGTGAGGTTCATTCCAGACATGCAAAGATGGTTCAACATTAAGAAAATCAATCAATATATTACTATACATTAATAAATCAAAAGAGAAAAATCAAATGATCATCTCAATAGATGCTGAAAAAGCATTTGACAAAATCCAACATCCCTTTTTGATAAAAACACTTCAAGAGGTAGGAATTGAAGGAAACTTCCTCAATATGATAAAGAGCATATACGAAAAGCCCACAGCCAATATAGTACTCAATGGCGAGAGACTGAAAGCCTGCCCTGTAAGATCAGGAATGAGACAAGGATGCCCGCTATCACCACTGTTATTCAACATGTGCTGGAAGTGCTAGCCAGGGCAATCCAGCAAACAAAGAAATAAAAGGTTCCAAATTGGAAAGGAAGAAGTAGAACTGACATTATTTGCAGATATGATCTTATATGTGGAAAACGCTAAGAAATTAATGATATAGCTACTAGAGCTAATGAACAAATTTAGCAATGTAGTTGGATACAAGATTAATGCACATAAGTCAGTAATGTTTCTATATGCTAGAAATGAATGAAGTGAAGAGATACTCAACAAAAAGATACCATTTTCAATAGCAACTAAAAAAATCAAGTACCTAGGAATAAACTTAACCAAAGATATAAAAGACCTATACAATGAAAACGACATAACTCTACTAAAAGAAATAGAAAGGGATCTTAAAAGATGGAAAAATATTGCATATTCATGGATAGGAAGGCTAAATTTCATTAAGATGTCAATTCTACCCAAACTCATCTACAGATTCAATGCAATCCCTATCAAAATTCCAACAACCTACTTTGCAGACTTGGAAAAGCTAGTTATCAAATTTATTTGGAAAGGTAAGATGCCTCAAATTGCTAAAAACATTCTAAAAAAGAAAAATGAGGTGAGAGGACTTAACCCTCCCTGACTTTGAAGTTTATTATAAAGCCAGAGTAGTCAAAACAGCATGGTACTGGCACAAAGATAGACATATTGATCAGTGGAATTGAATTGAGAATTTGGAGATAGACCCCCAGATCTACTTCTGACTGATCTTTGATAAGCCCCCCAAAGCCAATGAACTGGGACATAACAGTCTTTTCAACAAATGGGGCTGGGAGAGTTGGATATCCATATCCAAAAGAATGAAAGAGGACCCCTACCTCACACCCTGCACAAAAACTAACTCAAAGTGGACAAAGATCTCAGTATAAAAGTACCATAAAACTCCTAGAAGATAATATAGGAAACATCTTCAAGAACTTTTATTAGGTGGTCACTTTGTAGATCTTACACCCAAAGCACAAGGAACAAAAGAAAAAACAGATAACTTGAACTCCTCAAGCTTAGAAGTTTCTGTACCTTAAAGGAATTTGTCAAAAAGGTGAAGAAGCAGCCAACTCAATGGGAAAAAATTTTTGGGAACCACGTGTCTGACAAAAGACTGATATCTTGCATTTATAAAGAAATCCTACAACTCAATGACGAGAGTACAGACAGCCCAATTATAAAATGGGCAAAAGATATGTAAAGACAGTTCTCTGAAGAGGAAATACAAATGACCAAGAAACACATGAAAAAATGTTCAGCTTCACTGTCTATCAGAGAGATGCAAATTAAGACCACAACAAGATACCATCACACACCAATTAAAATGGCTGCCATTAAACAAACAGGAAACTACAAGTGCTGGAGATGATGTGGAGAAATTGGAACTCTTACTCATTGTTGGTATAATGTACATAATGGTACAGTAACTCTGGAAGACAGTCTGGCAGTTCCTTAGAAAACTAGAGTTACCCTTCGATCCAGTGATTGCACTTCTTGGTATATACCCAGAAGATCTGAAAGCAGTGACACGAACAGATATCTGCATGCCAATGTTCACAGCAGCATTATTCACAGTTGCCAAGACATGGAAACAACCCAAATGTCCTTCAACAGATGAGTGGATAAATAAAATGTGGCATATTCACATGATGGAATACTATGTGGCAGTAAGAAGGAACGAAGTCGTGAAACATATGACAACATGGATGAACCTTGAAGACCTAAGCGAAATAAGCTAGGCACAAAAAGAGAAATATTATATGCTACCGCTAATGAGAACATTGAAAAATGTAAAATAAATGGCTTATAATGTAGAATGTAGGGGACTTAGCTATGGAGAGCAATTAGTGAAGGGGGAATGATAACCTAATAAGAACAGATAAGTTATCATGGGTAAATTTAATGTTCTGGGAACGCCTAGGAAAGACTATGGTTTGTTAATTTCTGGTGGGTATGGTAGGAACAAGTTCACAGAAATGTTGCTGTCTTAGGTTATCTGTCTTTCTTATTCCTTTGCTGGGTTATAGTCTGTATATTTCCTTGGGTGGAGTAGGAACATGTTGGAAGTAAAGTAGTTATTTTAGGTTAATTGTCTTTTGCTTATTCCCTTGTTTTGGTTTGTTTGAAATGTTTTTTTATTGTATTTTTAAAAAATTTTTTGATACAGTTAATAGTTAATTAAAAAAAAAACAATGAAAAAAATATGCAGAGCCTCCCTAAGGAGGTGATGGAGAATGCAGGGGTGTTGGGCTTCCCCACCTTGATGGTTGCTGATGTGCTGATGTGCTTGCAGACACTGGGGACTGGCAGTTTGATGTGCCGAGCCCTCCATCACAGGACTTGCCCTTTGGAAGACTGTTATTGCAAGGCAGAGGCTAGGCCTGCTTATAATTGTGCCTAAGAGTCTCCTCCTTAATGCCTCTTTGTTGCTCAGATGTGGCCCTCTCTCTCTAGCTAAGCCAACTTGGCAGATGAAATCACTGCCCTCTCCCACTGCATGGGATCTGACACCCAGGGGTGTAAATACCCCTGGCAATGTGGAATATGACTCCTGGGGAGGAATCTAGACCAGGCATCGTGGGATGGAGAACATTTTCTTGACCAAAAGGGGGATGTGAAATGAAATGAAATAAGTTTCAGTGGCTGAGAGATTCCAAAAGGAGCCAAGAGGTCACTCTGGTGGGCACTCTTACGCACAATATAGATAACCCTTTCTATGTTCTAATGAATTGGAATAGCTAGCAGTAAATACCTGAGACTATCAAACTACACCTCAGAACTCTTGAATCTTGAAGACAGTTGTATAACACTGTAGCTTATGATGGGTGACAATGTGGTTGGGAAAGCCATGTGGATCACACTCCCCTTTGTCTAGTGCATGGATGGATGGGTAGAAAAACTAGGGCAAAAAACAAAACAAACAAAAAAACCCATATATCAGATAAGAGACTGAAATCCAGCATATAAAGAAATCCTACAGATCAGTGATAATAGTACAAACAGTCCAGTTATAAAATGGGCAAAAGATATGAAAAGACATTTTCCTGAGGAGGAAATTAAAATGGCTAAAAAAACATGAAAAAATGTTCACTAGCTATCAGGGAAATGCCAGTCAGAAACACAATGTCCCCTCTATGTGGGGCATGACTCCTCAGGGTGTAAATCTCCCTGGCTTTGTGGGAAATGACTCCTAGGCATGAGTCTGGACCCAGCATTGTGGGATTGAGAGAGCCTTCTTGTCCAAAAGGGGGAAGAGAAATGAAATGAACTAATGTTTCAGGGACTGATAAATTTCAAATGGAGTCAAGAGGTCATTCTGGAGGTTATATGTCTTATATTGTAGAATATAGGGGACCTAAAGACAGACAGCAACTAGTCCAGGGGGAATGATAATCTAATAAGGACAGATAAGATATTGAGGGTAATCTTTAATGATATGGGAATACTCAGGACTGACCATGGTTTGTTAATTTGGTTGGAGTATGATAGGAATATATTGGAAGCAATGCAGTTATTTTAGGATATTTGTTTTTCTTATTCCTTTGTTTTGTTTTGTATGAAATGTGTTTTTAAATTTTTTGATAAAGTTAAAAAATTAAAGTTGACATGAAGGTAATGTGAGATGATTTATGAAAAGCACATTTGAAGTACCTGGCACATAAATATAGTATTTATTAGACATTAGTAGCAGTAATAGTGTATCCCAGCATTTTTGCTGGATTCTAGATCACCAGGGTTAAGAAAACAGGTAAATCCTACCTTTATTTAGTTTAAAGTCATCCAGGATGTGGAAGGGTATAAAGATACTAAGCAAAAAGTAATAAAAATATAAATACCGTCTCTAACTGTGACAAGTGCTATGACAGAAAAAAGAGGGTGCCATGAGAGGGTGTGACAGAGGGCAAGAGGGATAGTTGAGATTGAGAACTTTTTGCAGGGAAGAACTTTTTGAGGAACTGAACTTTAAGCTGTGGCAATACAGATGTATCAAGCACTGGCAGTTGAAAGAAGTGCCACGATACCAGACTTGGTTTCACATCAGCAGATTGAGCAGGGGTCCCTACCTAGACATCACTGAAGATCGGGAAAGTGACTGAACTAGAGGAAGGGGTAGCAACAGATAAGATGGAATTTATCAAAGGCTATGAATACTGAATATTTATATAATTTTCTTTTTCCTAGTTGCTAGGGTATTAGAATAGTTAGGAAAGAATTGAAATGGTGTTACAGTAACCCATAGCATCCTTTGAAATTTATTCTATAGCTACTTGTTAAATAGTAATTTGAAAGCTATACCTTTTTGTATATATCTTGTAATTCACAATAAGGAAATAACTGAAACTATGGTATTATGACTGAAAATAACTTTGGAAATTTCCTATGTATCTACTTGTTAAGATATTACTTGAAAGATACTACCTTTTTTATATATGTTATATTTCAAAATAAGGAAATAACTGAAACTGGAATTGTAACCCATAATATTCTTTGAAATTTGTTCTCTAACTACTTGTTAAATTGCACTTGGAAAGTTGTCACTTTTATGTATATATGTTATATTCTACAATAAAAAAATAACAAAACAAAACAGTGTTCAAAAGTTACTTGAATTTTTTTCCCTATGTGATTAGGTAATTAATTGGATGTACAATGCAAATAATTTCTTTCGTTGTTTACTTTTTTCATCCATTTTCATTAAAGTATGTTTTTTGAATGCCTCAGTCATAATGTGCTTCAGAAGTAAAAACGATATTAAAAAGTATATTCAAGAAAATCTCACATCCATTCTTGTCCCTTTGCTCTAGGTTTTAAAATTGTTTTTAAAACTTTATTGTGGTAACGTAAGTACAACATAAAACATCCATTTTAATCACTTTCAAGTATACAATTCAGTGATACTAATTATATTCACAGTGTTGTGCTATCATCACCACCATCCATTATCAAAACTTTTCCATCCCCTTAAACAAAAACTCTGTACCCATTAAACATGAACTCCCCGTTCTTCACCTCCCACCTCTGGTAACCAATACTCTTATTTTCTTTGTCTATTAATTTGCCTATTCCACTTATTTCATGTAAGTGAAGTCATACAATATCTGTCCTTTTGTGTCTGACTTATTTCACTCTATAGGACGTCTTCAAAGTTGAATGATGTTATAGCATGTATCCGAACTTCATTCTTTCTTTTTTTTTTTTGGCTGAATAGTATTTCATTCTGTGCATTTACCGCATTCTGTTTATCCATTCATCTGTTCATGGACACTTAGGTTGCTTCTACTTTTTGGCAATTGTGAATAATGCTGATATGAACCTTGGTATACGAATATCTGTTTGAGTCTGTTTTCAGTTTTTTTTTTTTTTGGATATATACCTAGAAGTGAGATATGTGGATCATCTGTAAATCTCTACTTGATATAGGATTTTTAAATTAACATTTCTTTGGAAACAAATTTTCCCCCTGATCAGGAACAGGGCAGCAAAGGAAATATTTATTTTACTGATGTGGCTAAGATATATGCTTAGCCTTCTGTCTGCCCAAATGAAGTGAAAAGAATATTCCCCAACTCTGTGCTATGACCTCTAAGTCCAGTTGCTCGGCATGTAATAAAAACAAATGAGGATCCCTTATTTACATTCAGTCAGAGTCCTGTGGAGTTCTGTATATGTAAATATAAAGTAGCTACAGAGAGAAATATATAAGGTTAAACTTTCTGCCAACATTGGCTAATGTTTGTGAAAATAGTCTTCTCATTGTCTCAATTTGTGGTTCTATTAAGGGATTTTCAGAGACCAGAATGTTTTCTAGAGTGATAAAACTGACTGCAACTAAGTGTATCTCTAATAGAAAGCAAAGTTTTAGTCAATCTTTCAAAACACTTCAAAATACTATAGGGCTATTATATTTTTTCAATGATCTGCAGAATTTCCATTGTCTGTAGATTTCTTATACAGTTTGTTCTTTCTCCTAGTCAAATTAACTAGACTAAGCCTAGATCTGTATGAATATAGCAGAATGGCAAATAAATGTAAATTTTGGCAAATCTGTTTTCTGTAACTAGTTAGCATAGATCTTTGAGCATGAGTGAATTTGTGAAAAAGTAGTTCCTGCCCTTGTGGAAGCTTGGAGACTTATCTCTAGCAGATCATACTGACTCTACCCCCTAACATTGTATAATTACCTGATTCTGCTATTGGTATATAGACCCAATGTATACATTTTGTTTGTCCATTTATTCATCCAAGAAAAATTTGTTACATGGTTAATTTTGCAAAACTATTGAGGAAATAGAGATAAAGTAAAACTCTGCCCTCAAAGAACTTTCATACTAAGAGAATTCCTTGATCTGTGTAAAGCAAAACTTCTGTAAATTAAATCTGTATAAAATTTTCTAAAGGTAAAAGGAAAAATACTAGCAATTTTTAAATAGATTTCTTTTAAACTTGCTACTTGATCTTTTAATTATGTGACAAATATATAATTAATGATCCCAGCTAAGTGCTAATTTATCTGCCTAACTCTGATATTGAATATTCATATTCTAGGTTTGGGTTGGCACCATTGGGTCAGGCCCCAAGGGTCGGAATCTCTGTGCTACCTTCCAGCACACTGAAACATTTGAGTTCCAGGATGAAGTGGGAGCAATTTTGTTATCTGTGTGCCAGACTGTGAGCCAAGGAATTTTGTGTTTCCTGCCATCTTACAAGGTAAGGGAATTTATTGTTTCTTTTGCCTATAAAAAATCATGTGAAAAGGACAAATGTTGTATGATCTCGCTGATATGAACAAATTACATTATGTAAACTCATGGACATAGAGTCTAGAATATAGGTTACCAGGAGATAGAATGAGTCTAGAGAATGGGGAGCTGCTGCTTAAGAGATGCAGAATTGTTACCTAGGCTGAATTTAAATGAGTGTAAATGGATAGAGGTGATTATTTAAGTACAGTTAACAGTGCTGAACTGTATGTGCGTGTGGTTGATAGGGGAAGTTCAGAGTCATATATGTCACCAGAACGAAAGCCAGAGGTTAAAACATGGGAATGTATAACTCAGTAATACTATCTTGTGGTGGATGATGACTGTGATTAGCAGTACAAATGTAAAAAATTTCCTCCATGAACTATAACAAATATATGAAACTATTACAAGGAGTCAATAATAGAGTGGTACAATGAAAATGAATTTAAAAAAAAAAAAAAAAAAGACCTTGGAATTGTTATCAGCTGACCTAAGAGCAACTCAAGATAAATAATTGCATCTTGTTTCCCCTTTCTGAGGGAAAAGGTTTTTATTTACAAGTTGTTTTGTAGGTAGCCAATTTCATTTCAATGGCTTGTGGTGATTTGTAACATCTGGAGGTTTCCATTCACCTTGTATCTGAAATAACAATCCTATTCAAGAGACTTTGCCTCTATCTTTCTGCTTCTATTGCAAATACTGTGCCTGGGTAATTAATGGTAGTTTCCATTAATGGCCCTCTTTTTGTATGCATGCAAGAGACCGAGATCAAGGCAGAGACAAAGAAATTCAGATGCAAATTTGCTACATAAATAAATGCTTTAATCATCTGAAAAAAAAATAATAAAGTGGTATATGGGAAGAAATGTGCCTACTACAAACTATGGACTATAGTTAACAGTAATATCTTAAAATTCTTTCATCAGCAGTAACAAATGAACTACACCAATGCTAGGGATCATGATGGGGATAAGGGGAACAGAATGTTTTGGGTGTTCTCTTTTTTTCTTTTTCTTTTTTTTTTTAAATTAATTAATTAATTCTTGTTTCTTGGATAATGAAAGTGTTCTAAAATTGATTGTGGTGATAAATGCACAGCTATGTGATATTATGAGCCACTGATTGTATACTTTGGATGGATTGTATGGCTTGTGTATATATATCTCAATAAATCACATTTAAAAAAGAAAAAAAATAGTGGAATTATCAAGATAAGCTTCCTAGGTTCAGAAGCAATAAGGGGATATTACAGTTTTCTAAACATCATATATTGTTTACTTATTTACTAAGATATTGTTTGATTTTTCTATCAGCTTTAGTTAAAAGTCTAAAAGACTAAAAGTCTTCAATGTTATATAAAAGTACTGTTTATATGTACATGGTTTTCTAAAGAATAAATCATGTGAAACCTGTAACGTTTTATTTTTTTAAAATGAACAGCTTCAGAATATATCTAAATGTAACTTTTCCAGAAAACATCAAAAAGTGCAGTATAAAAAGCACCTCCTCATTAAACACAGACTTTCATTTTGTGATGCACTGCATCAATGTTTTGCATGCACCTTGATGCAAAGGGAATTTTTAAAATTCAGTTTTACTGAGATATATTCACATATCATACAGTCATCTTTTGTATACAATCAGCTGTTCACAGTATCATCATATAGTTGTGCATTCATCACCCCAATCTATTTTTTGAACATTTTCCTTATACCAGAAAAAGTAAAAATAAGAATTAAAAAAAAAGTAAAAACGAACACCCAAACCATCCCCTCCATCCCACCCTATTTTTCATTTAGTTTTTGTCCCCATTTTTCTACTCATCCATCCACACGGTGGATAAAGGGAGTGTGACCCACGAAGGTTTCACAATCACACTGTCATCCCTTGTAAGCTACATTGTTAAACAGTAGTCTTCAAGAATCAAGGCTATAGGGTTGCAGTTTGATAGTTTCGGGTATTTACTTCTAGCTATTCCAATACATTAAAACCTAAAAAGGATTATCTATATAGTGAGTAAGAGTGCCCACTTCTCGACTCCATTTGGAATCTCTCAGCTACTGAAACTATTTTGTTTCATTTCACATCCCCCTTTTGGTCAAGAAGATGTTCTCAGTCCCATGATGTCGGGTCCAGATTCATCCCTGGGAGTCATATCCTGCATTGCCAGGGAGTTTCACACCCCTGGGAGTCAGATCCCACGTAGGTGGGAGGGCAGTGAGTTCACCTGCTGAGATGGGTTAGCGAGAGAGAGGGCCACATCTGAGCAATAAAGAGGTACTCGGGGGGAGACTCGTAGGCACAATTATAAGCAAGTTTAGCCTCTCCTTGATGCAAAGGGAATTTTAAGTTGCATCCTGTTTAACAAAACCAAAAACAAAAAAACTTTAAGAACTATAAAATGATGACTGCAACCACATTAGCAGCTAAACTTCCAAGAAAGGAAATTTTTCCCCCAACAAAGCATATTCTTTTGGTTATATATACATATTAGCACTCAGTTTTAATTTAGTTGTAACAAAGGCAAAGTTTTATATTTAAAAAGAAAATTAAATTACAAATGCACAAAGAACAAAAATCTAATATACCAAAGACATTTTGTTTTTGATGCATTTAATGTCAATATGTGGGGTGATTTTTAGAGTTTTTTTAAAAAAAGGGCATTAATAATAGTTGTACAATAATATTTAAAATAACTCCATAGGAAAATGAAAACTATCTTTATATCATATTTTCACAGCAAACTCATGTTCAGTTGTTTTTTTCCTTTGCTTTAAAATAAGCTACCAGTAATTCTAAACAGTTTAAAATGTATTGTTCCTGGACCAAATGCAAACATTCATACTTGAAAAATGTTTTACAATGGTACCTCAGTCTCTACAAAAAGCATAAAATAGCTAAGGAGAGAGACTAGAGTTGTTTAAAAACTGTTACTGACTTCCAGTAGTCCCTTATCAGAAGTACTAGCAAAATACCAGATATTGAGGATCAGATTTATTTCTTTGGTGTAAGCATGAAACTGTTATTTTCAGCTTTCTGTGGCTGGCTTCTTAAGAAACCAAAGGAGCATGAGTGACAATGAAATCTAGTATACAGTGCAAGGCAGGCAAAAGTAATAAAGTGTTTCTTTTGAATAAGAAAAGCCAATTCTAATATTATACTCTATAGAAAGTAATAGCTTTTTAAAGGAGGTTTTGAACATCATAGCAAACCAAAAGGTCACACTTCATAATGACCAAAGTTATAACTTGTGGCTGAAATATTTTGCTGCATTTTGGCGCTGTACCATAACATATTGTATACAACTCTGAGGACTCTTAGATCTTGGCATAACAAACTAACTCCCCTTACCACCTCAGAAGGAGAAAACCCAAATTATTTTCTCCCCACAAATGCCTGAGCTTTATACCATAAAATAAATCAGAGTAAGAAGTATAAAACAAGGTTATAATATAACTTTCTTATCACTTTTGCATGTTTTTCATTTGTGACATAGACAAGTATATTTTTGTTTTTGGTGTTGGATACTGCTTAACTTAGCAATTTTAAAAGCTTATAAAATTTAATTTTTTGAATAAGAAAAAAGTCTAGGACTTTATGGTTATTACTTTTACTACCAAAATATCTAAGGGGCTCAATACATTTTAGTAATTATAATTCTTTTAAATATCATTTGGAAAGTTCTTTTGGACACTAAAAAAGTCTTTTTAGACCCAAGACTATACTAAAAACAGAATACCTATGACCCCGATTTTTTTTTTTCTTTTTTTATTTGCTAGATCTATATCTGCTTTATTTATTATTATTTTTTTTTAATCTTCATTTTATTGAGATATATTCACATACCACGCAGTCATACAAAACAAATCGTACTTTCGATTGTTTACAGTACCATTACATAGTGGTACATTCATCACCCAAATCAATCCCTGGCACCTTCATTAGCACACACACAAAAATAACAAGAATAATAATTAGAGTGAAAAAGAGCAATTGAAGTAAAAAAGAACACTGGGTACCTTTGTCTGTTTGTTTCCTTCCCCTATTTTTCTACTCATCCATCCATAAACTAGACAAAGTGGAGTGTGGTCCTTATGGCTTTCCCAATCCCATTGTCACCCCTCATAAGCTACATTTTTATACAACTGTCTTCGAGATTCATGGGTTCTGGGTTGTAGTTTGATAGTTTCAGGTATCCACCACCAGCTACCCCAATTCTTTAGAACCTAAAAAGGGTTGTCTAAAGTGTGTGTAAGAGTGCCCACCAGAGTGACCTCTCGGCTCCTTTTGGAATCTCTCTGCCACTGAAGCTTATTTCATTTCCTTTCACATCCCCCTTTTGGTCAAGAAGATGTTCTCCGTCCCACGATGCCAGGTCTACATTCCTCCCCGGGAGTCATATTCCACGTTGCCAGGGAGATTCACTCCCCTGGGTGTATGACCCCGATTTTGAAGTTTATCACCTCAATTATCCATTCTTCAACGTGCTACTTCCTCTCATGCTTTCTTAATTTACTAGACACAAACTGTGCGGTTTTTTACATTGGACCTTCTCCTCCAGGGCCTTATCAGATAAGTCTGCAAATGTGCATTTACAGTCTTCAAACACCAAAATCTTAAACTGCGACTAATGACTAGAGCCATATTCTTGTTAAAAGTTTGTCACTAAAGATTTACCATTTTGGAGGATTAACGTAACACTACCTGAAAAAATAACCGAGTTACAGATATTCCCGTAAATCGTAAAACCCCTAACTGGAATTCTAATGAATTTTTAAAAAACTATTTCTACTGAAAAAAAAAAAAAGGCAACTGCACTTATTACATCAACACTATTGAAGTGTAAGTGACACCAACAAAGGGACCTACTTATATTTCCAAAGACCAAGATTTACCATGGCAAGATCTAAAAAACAGACAAAGGAGATGTGATACCAAATACCACTATCATAAAAATAATCAGTTTCTATCTTTGTCTTTCTTCTGTTCCATGAGGAACCAAAGAAGTCAAATAGAGGATTGTTCTGCTGAGCCAACTATGAAAACTTTAAGAACCGATAGATATATTCCTTCAGGGCATTATTTTACATGTTTTAAAAAAAAACTTCAAAAATAAAAATAATAGAGTTATTTAGCCTTGTGAATATTTTGCATTAGTTCCTTGAATTTCTATAATAAACTCTTCAAGCAATACAACTTTTCAGATAGACGTCACTCAAAAGTCCTTTTGACATGGGTTCTATTACATTGTTACAAAGCGGCTTCCTCCTTTGTTGAATGTGAGAGTGGCTCTTGTCCTTCAGGATCCCAAACTGCTCAGTCAAAAGTCATTCCTGTCTGTTTTCCACACTGTTTGTGTCAAATTGTAGGGGTACACCTTTAGGAACTTTCTTTATATCTGATTGCTCCTGCTTTGCCAAGAATGAGGATACAGCAGTATGCATTAGTCCTGATTTCTGAGTTACTGGGCACTGTACTGCTCCAGGATTGTCAATGGATACAGTTAAAACTCCTCCAATTCTGGTGGAAAGTCCACTATTGACAGGTTCTCTTTGCTATTACATTGTCTAGCAGTTGTTCTGTGTTAACTGGGTCTGAACCTTCAGGCCTCTACTGAAAAGAAGAGTTGTCTTTCTGATGGCTTAATTTATTTCCACTTCTGGCAAAATTGGCTGGAATGTTATTTTTTCTGTTTAACTGGTTAGGTCTCTTGAGACTGCAGCTAGTTTCCTCTGTACTTCATTTTATCTCAGAAGGTTTGCCTTCCTTTTTTTTTCAATTGTGGAAACATATATGCAGCCTAAATCTTCCCATTCCACCCCCTCTCTAGCATTCCGTTGGTGGGATTAATCACATTTAGAATGTTGCAATGCTATCACCTTCCCACCATGCATTTCTAGAAGTTTCCCTTCACCCCAAACAGAAACCCTACACTCATTTCTTAACTCCCCATTGCCCCTTCCCCCACTTCTCGGAACCCCTACTCTACTTTTCATCCCTATGGTCATATTCTCTGATACTCTCTTTGTGTTTACCATGGGGCTTAAATTTAACATCTAAAATCTGTAACAATGTTGTTTTTCTTTGATACCAACTTAACTTCAATATGACATATAAACTATGTTCCTATACTCCCTCATTCCCCCACTTTTATGTAGTTCTTGTCAAAAATTACATATTTTACATTGAGTCCAAAACCACTGATTTATCATTACGGTTTATGTATTTTAGATCCTGTAGGAAGTAAACAGTGGAGTTACAAATCAAAAATACAGTAGTATTGGTATTTATATTTACCATGTGATCTTTAGTGGTACCATTTATTTCTTCATGTAGTTTCAGTCAGTTGTTTAGTGTCCCTTCCTTTCAGCCTGCTCAACTCCCTTTAGCATTTCTTATAGGACTGATCTACTGGTGGTGAAGTCCCTCAGCTTTTTCCTCTGTCGGTAGGGCTGCTTTTAGTATCTGAAGTAGGGCAGGTCTTTTATTAGCAAAATCTCTCAGCATTTGTTTGTCTGTGAAAAATTTAAGCTCTCCCTCAAATTTGAAGGAGAGTTTTGCTGGATAAAGTATTCTTGGTTGGAAATTTTTCTCTCTCAGAGTTTTAAATATGTCATGCCACTGCCTTCTCACCTCCATGGTGGCCGTTGAGTAGTCACTACTTAGTCTTATGTTGTTTCCTTTGTATGTGGTGAATTGCTTTTCTCTTGCTGCTTTCAGAACTTGCTCCTTCTCTTCAGTATTTGAGAGTTTGATCACAATATGTCTTGGAGTGGGTTTATTTGGATTTATTCTATCTGGAGTTCGCTGGACATTTATGCTTTGTGTATTTATATTGTGTAGAAGGTTTGTGAAGTTTTCCCCAACAATTTCTTTGAATACTCTTTCTAGACCTTTACCCTTCTCTTCCCCTTCTGGGACACCAATGAGTCTTAAATTTGGACGTTTTATTTTATCTATCATATCCCTGATATCCATTTCAATTTTTTTCAATTTTTTTCCCCATTCTTTTCTTTTGTTCTTTCATTTTCTGTTCCGTGCCCCTCGAGGAGGCTGAGTTGTTGTTCAGCCTCCTCTAATCTTGTATTTTGAGTATCCAGAGTCTTTTTAATTTGGCCAACAGTTTCTTTTATTTCCATAAGATCTCCTGTTTTTTTATTTACTCTTGAAATTTCTTCTTTATGCTCTTCTAGGGTCTTCTTTATGTCCTTTATATCCTGTTCCATGCTCTTCTTCATGTCCTTTATATCCTGAGCCATGCTCTTGTTGCCTGTCTGTAATTCTTTGATTAATTGTGCCAAGTACTGTGTGTCTTCTGATTTGGGTGTTTTGGTTTGGGTTCTCCATATCATCTGGTTTTATCATATGCTTTAAGATTTTCTGTTGTTTTTGGCCCCTTGGCATTTGCTTTACTTGATCCCTAATTGACAGAACTGCAGCTTGGTGGCATACACTTTCTCTAACTAACCAGCAGATGGCGTCTGTGAGTCACCTATTCCTCTCAAGTCGGTTCTCCCCCACTTTGTCTTTGTGGTGTGTGGGGGTCTGATTCTTGTGGGGTCCAATTTGTGCACCAAGTTTGGGTGTGTTGCTGGTTGCTGTCCGCCCTGAATGTGGGGCATGTGTCTGGGTGGTTAGGCAGGCAGGGCAGCTTTAATAATCAAACCTCCCTGGTGTTCCTGGAGATTTAAGGCTGTTGCAGGAGCCTAAGCCTTCATTTCAGTCTTTCCACCGATTGTCTCTGCCACTGACCCTACAAGTCCTTGGTATTCGTGTAGGGTCTCTGGGATTTCCGAGCTGTTCCCCCTTCCCAGCTGTGTGCTTCCAGGACCTCTGTTGAGGGAGGGCCGTGCCACGTCACTAGTACGTGCTGGCCCACCAGGGAAGCCCTGGGTCGCTGGGCCATGCAGGGGTGCTCCCAGCCTTCTTCAAAGATGGTTGAATGGGACGCGTTAACTTCCTCCTTTTCACACAGCTCTGCCCTCCCAGCTCTGGGACAATCAGCTGTGGGTGTATTAAAGGCCACTGTCCACGGCCAATATTGTGGCTTGTGTGTAGTGCTGCGGGAAAGAAGAACTGGGTTTCTTGGCGTGGCTCTGGGCTGTGGGTCTGGCCCCAGGTAGGAGCGTCCCCCGCCCGTTGGGGAGACGGCTGCAAGGAATGCGGGTTTTTTTATCCTTTTGGCTCACCTCTGCTCCTCTGGTCTCAAGACAATCAGCAGCGGGTGTGGGAAGGGGTATCCTCCACGCCAGACACGAAGGCGTTAGCCCAGCCTGTTCCCGCCATGCTTCACTGCTCGGCTCCCCCCGTCGTATCTGCAGCCACTCCCGGGCTTTTTTTTTTAAAGAACTAGCCCATCTCCAAACGCCAGCACACCGTTTCCCCATACCACAGCACGGCTGCGGGACTTTCAGCCAGCTCACTCACTCGTTTCAGAATGCAGGCTCCTGGTTTCACCAAATGCACATTCCCTGTGGATTTAGCAGACTTTGTCCAGCTGGTGCATTGCTGGCAGTGGTGTTCTGGGTCACTTTCTGGTTTTTATCTAGTATTTTTCACGGAGGTGTTTTTTTGCCCTGTCTCACCTAGCCACCATCTTAGGTTCTCCTGCCTTCCTTTTTAATACAAAAATATATCGCTCCATATCCTTGTTACTTAGAGGTGGTTGATTCATAGAACTAATTCCTTTTTGAATTCCACTTGCTTTCCTTGCTGCAAGTCCACTGATACTCCCATAAGGATGTCTCTTTCCAGGCATGCCTCTTCCTCTATGGCTCAGACTATTCTTAACAAAACCAGAATTCTTGCTGGATTTCCCATCATATTCTCATCTTGAATTTCCGGGTTCTGCTTTGTTAAAGTCTTCTATTTAGTCTTGGAAAATTCTGTTGCTTTATTTCTTTTCAATTCAACTTGATTATATCCTTGAAAGACGTACTGATTTTGTCAAAATTTGCATTGTGGCGGTTTTTGGTGGTGGCGGCAGAGCTGCCATGGCTCCCACCAACAAGGTACTAAACCAGTTCACGACTGAAGAAGTAACACGGGAACAGTCAGTAGGGAAGGCCTGAGTCTGAAGCCTGCCACCTCCCACTCATGCACACAGACCCTATATGTACATGATTTTTATTCTTAGAAGTAATTTGATATTTTCATAGTTGAAGTTAAAAGGAACATTCTTCTTCACTTCATAAATACTTTGGAATACTTCAGTAATCTGAATCCAAAGCCCTACTTTTTTTGTTGCCTCTCTTTTTGCTTCATGCTTTTGGCCAGGAAAAAAAATATTTTTTCTTGTTTTTTTTAGTCACTCTGATTTTTAATATTTCCTTGAGTTAAACTGAAATTATTTATTATTTTATGGTCCTCCTGATACTAAAGCATTGAAACTACATGTAATTCCTAGAGTAATGTACTGCTTTCTCAAAATCTAAGCTAAATTCTGACATAGAGAAGTGGCATTCCCTTTTCTGTTTTCACAGGAAGTTGTACATCTAAGCACCAAAGAATAAGTAATACATTTGAATGACAGTGTTCTACTTTCCTACCATCTTTCTACCTATATGCATACTTTGTTAGCCAGAGATGCACTAAAGCAGTTATTCCTCCTGTAGATAAATTAAATGAATTGTTTTAGGAAGAAATTTAATCAGATAATGCTCATAGGAATATACCCAAAAGAACTGAAAGTGGTGATTCAAACAGATATCTGTACTTCATAGCAGCATTAGTCACAGTAGCCAAAAGGTGGAAACAACTCAAGAGTCCATTGACAGAAGAATGGATAAATAAAATGTGCTATATATGTACAGTGGAATACTATTTTGTCATAAAATGGAATGGGGTTCTTATACATGCTCCAACATGAATGAACCTGGAAAACATTATGCTAAATGAAATAAGCCAGATGCAAAAGGACAACTATTGTATGATCCCACTTATATGAAATATCTACAATAAGCATATTCATAGAGACAAAGAGTAGGTTAGAAGTTACCAGGGGCTGGAGGAAGGGAGAAAGGGGAATTATTATTTTATGGTATACAGTTTCTAGTTTGAGGGATGAAAGAGGTTTGATAATGAATGGTGTTGATGGCAGTGCAACATTGTAAATGTAATTAATGTCTCTGAGTTGTACATTAAAAGATGGTTGAAATGATAGATTTTATGTTACATATATGTTAGCACAATAAAAAAATAAAGGAGAAAAGAAGACATTTTCAGACAAACAAAAGATGAAGGAATTCATAACACCTGCACCACAGGCGTTAAAAGACGCTCTCAGGCAGAGGGCAAATGATACTTAATAGAAACTTCGATTCACACAAGGGAATGAAGAATGGTAGAAATGCTAAATGTGTGGGTAAGTAGCAGAGATGCTCTTTCTCCTGTGTTTTTATTTCTTTTAAGGATGGTTGACTATTTGTAGCAAAAATATTAAAAGTGTACTTTGTGCCTTTTATGTAGAAGTGAAAGGTATGACAATAATAGTACAAAGAATCCTGGGGGTTAATGGAAATACACTGTTGTAAGGTTTTGACATTATATGTAAAGTGGTTTAAAATTATTTGAAAGTAGACACTGATAAGTTGGGGAGATTCATATTTTAAACTCTACAGCAACCATTTAAAAAAATATATAGGTAATAAGCATAGTGCAGATAATCAGAAAAACTTGAAAAAACAAAAACCACAACATTTAGCAAATCCGAAAGGACCAGGAAAATAGGAAAAAAGGCTGGGGGAGATTGGACAAACAGAAAATAAATATCAAGGAGGTAGCACTTAAAATCAGCCATATCAATAATAACTTTAATTGTATATGATCTGAACTCTTGAGTTAAAAGGCAGAACACTGTTAGAGAGGATAGAAAGTATGATCTAATTATATGTTATCTGCAGAAACCTACTTTAAACATAAAGAGGTTTCATACAACCAACTTGACCTAATTGACATTTATATAACACTACACCCAACAATAGAAGAATGCACTTTTTTTTTCAATTGCACATGGAACATTCCACAACCGTATGTTGGATTGTAAAATAAGCCTCACACAATTTACAAGAATGGAAATCGTACAGTTTTCTCTAAGTATAATGATATTAAAGTAGAAATGAGTAGTACCAAGCTACATGGAAATTCTCTAACTATTTGCAAACAAGAAACTTCAAAATAACCCATGGATAAAAGAAGAAATCACAGGGAAAATGGAAAATATTTTGAATCAAGTCTTAATGAAAATACAAAATATAATAATTTTTGCAGTGTAGCTAAAGTTGTGCCTAAAGTGAAATTTATAGCTTTTAATGATTATATTGCTAATTACTAAAAAAGAGAGATCTTAAATTCAATAATCAAAGTTTCCACCTTAGGAAGGTAGACAAAGAATAAGGAAAAAAAAAGCATAAAGTAAGCAAAGGGAAGAAACTAATGAAGATAAGAGCAAAAATCAATAAAATAGAAAGCAGATTAATTATAGAAAAATCAATGAAACTAAGAGCTTCAAATAACCTACATCTGTTGGACAAATTTAGTAGTAATTAAAAACCTTCCAACAAAGAGAAGTGCAAGCTCAGATGGCTTCATTGGTGGATTCTACAAGAGAAAAAAAAACAACAATCCTGTACACACTTGGAAAATAGAGGCAGTGGGAACACCAGGCAGGCATGTTAACAAAAAATTAATGAATTGGATCCATGGTAACATCATGACCAAGTGGGATTCCTCCCAGGAAGTCAAGATTATTTCAGGCTTCATAAATCAACCATTGTAACCAAAATGGCAGACTAAAATGTTCCAGGGTTCTGCCCCTCCCCACAGAAGTTCTAAACAACAAACAAAAACAGGCAGGATCATTTTTTTCAGAGCTCCAGAAAACAGTTAAAGGGTTTCAGGAACTGGGCAAACACCAAATCAAGGAAAAGGTAATTTAAAAATGATAGAAAAATCTTGTGACATCCATGCTGGCCCTTCTTGCACACCCTTCCCAGCTCAGTGAAGAGCTGGCCTACACTCTCAGAGCAGAACACTGGTTCCAATTCCAGAGGAAGCAGAATAACTCTTAGGCACATATTAGGGTACATGTATGTCTTTGCTAACCTGGTGGCAGCTAGAAGGATGGAAGCAAAACTCTTGTTGCTGGCTCACCATTCCAGAATTTGCACAGCACATAGAAGTGGCCTGCAGAGCAGCTAATACGCTATAAGAAAGCAGTCAAGTCATAGCTGCTTGGGACAAATGATTGCCAGTTTTAAGATGTGCAATATAAGTACCCAGAACCAGGAGGAAAGACTATTTCTTAAGGGAAGAAAGTACATTCAGATTCTTGTAAATGGGGCAATTCTTAAGACCATGCAAGCATGTCCAGGAACTACACAGAAAAGACTGGGGGGACTCTATACTTTTGCCTCAGGCTCTTCTTTAGACTCACTGTTAGGATGGCCAAGTTATAAAGGAAAGCACTTGAATAGGGCAATCTGCACAGGCTGGGAAAGGTCTTTTTTCTTTGTTAGCACCCGGCATTCAAGAAGATCTCCATATAATACTGGCTGAATACTGCTTAAGGAACAGATACCTTAGTGACTAAATTCCAGAGGTAACATATTAAAATATTTAAATGTACAGTGTGCAATAAAAGATCACAAGGCATGCAAAGAAAAAGGAAATAATGGCTGATGCAAAGAACAAGAACAGCGTTAGAAACCATCAATAAGGAAGAACAGACTTTGGATGTACCAGCAAAGAATTTTTAAAAATCGTCTAAAATATGCCCATAGAGATAAAAGAAATGAAAACATTCACAAAGAACTAAAGGAAATTAGGAAAGCAATAGATGAACAAAAAAGAATTTCAATAAAGGGATAGAAAGTATAAAAAGGAGCTAACAAAAATACTGGAGCTGAAGATCACAGCAATTGAATTTCAAAATTCCCTAGAAAGGTTCAACAGCATAGGAAGAAATCAGTGAACCTGAAGATATGACAATTGAAATCATTCAGTAAAGAATGAAAAAAATATACTCATTGTGAGATTCCCAGAAGGAGAAGAAAGAGAGATGGGCAGAAAAAATATGCAAAGAAATAATGACCGAAAACTTCCCACATTTAATGAAAGACATGAATATACACATCTAAAAAGCTCAACTAACTCCAATCAGGATAAACTCATCGAGTTTCACATTATAACCAAATTGTCACATGCCAAAGACAAAGACATCTGTGGTCAGTTGATCTTTGACAAGGCTGCCAAGTCCACCTAACTGGGACAGAGGAGCCTCTTCAACAATGGTGCTGGGAGAACTGGATCTCTGTATCTTGATGTCATTTATGTCTTTATCCAACCCATTGAAATTGTTTTAGAGATGTGTATTTTCTTCTTTGATTAATTGCTCCTAGTTCTGTGTCTCCTCTGGCTTTTTAATTTGGTCCTTTGGCTTGTCCGTATGTTCTTGGGACTTCATTTGCTTTGTGATTTTCTGTTGACTTTTTGGCATTTCCTTCTCTTGGTAAGGTTATTTTCAGAAATGCAGGACTACATGGACACTTATTTTAAATTTGGCAGAACTACAGCTTGCTGGAGTGCACTTTCCCTGTCTTCCAGTAGATGGTTCTCTTGAGCTACCTCTTACCCTGAAGGCAGCTTTTCCCCAACTGAATCTGAGCTCTGGGGTCCAAACCAGGTGGAAATTCCGTCGACCCACCCATTCTCCTTGTGCATTGGGGACTGCCAGCCCCAGGATTGGGGGGTGGGCCCTGTGTAGTTCGGCAGGGAGTCCACTTAAGGTTACAGAAGCTCTGGTGATTTCCAGGCCTCCGAGTGGATCACTCTTTTGCTGTTGGGCTGTGCATCACACCCTCTAGCTCAAATGTGTCCCAGTCCCCTACCGCTTGCGCCTGCAAGCCTTTGAGGTAGGTGAGGGGCTCCTGATGTTTTTGTGTGGCGCCTTTGCTTATCACCACCTCTTTGCCTGTGCACACCACGAACTTCGTGGAGGAAGAGTAAATGGGTTCGACAAAGGTCCGCTGTTTTCCGAGTTCTCTCATGGGAGCTCCCGGCCAAGGGGCTGAAGAAGATTATCTCCTCAGCTAATTGCTGAGATGGATGCGCAGGAGTGGAGAACTGCACCCCCCGCTTGGCGGCTGGCTTGCAACTGCCAGCCTCCCTGTGGTGGTTCCAGCTGAATAAGCTCACCCTGTCCTTTCAGACTTACTTTCTCATCTAAGTCCCCACTGTGTATTGTAGAGGTCCTTCTCTGGCTGCTTGTACTCTGTAACTGCTGACCCTGGCATTTTCTGCCTTTTCTCTAGGTTTTTTTCACAGAGGAGGTCCCCTATCCTTTGATTAAGTTTTTTAGTGGGCCCATGTCTCTGGACTGTGAACTTCACAAGTATTTCTATGCTTTTTATGTTTGCGCTTAGGTGAGTATGGGAGGCTAGAGGGGCCCAGAGTTTGGGTAATTTCCCTTTCTCCATCAGATGAGATTCTGGTAAAGTTTTTTCCCTGGCTGGGTCACCCTTCCTTTGTTATGTAAAAGACTCTGAGCATATTTCAAAATGATTATTTCTCCCTCCCCTTGCCAGTAAAAGGAGGGTTTGTCTTGGCTCTTCACTGTGAGAACCTAGTGGGGTTCCTGGACCTAAAACCCATGAAAATGTGAGATTCCTTAAGACTGCTGCTCCCAGGAGTTTCTCACATTCACCCCAGCCTACCTTTGCCTCTAGTAATTTGTCAAAGATGTTTTCTAAGTATTCTACTAAAGTTTATGTCTGTAGTAGTTTCTTCTGCTCCTGGTAAACAGAAAGATCTTGGCTGTTATTCTCTGTATTCACCTGTCTCTCCAGATTTCAGAGTGGTTTGCCCTGTAACCTCTATTCTCTGAGTCCAAGCAAAGTCACTCCTATGTGACTTTTCTCTTTGTTTTCAATTGATTTTTAGTTCATTTTGCTTTTTTCTAGTTGTAAGACAGAAGTGATGACTTACAAATGCTTTACATGTTGTAACTGAAACTGGAACACCTAATTTTATTATATTTAAAAATGTATTTTAATGAATCTAGAATGAATATATAATTTACTTGATATAGCAACCAATATATTATAATAGTCTTTTGTGATTACCATTGTCAACTCTTACACAGTGACTGGAGTTATTAAATTTTTCATGTAATCTGTTTTTAATTTTGAAGGGGTTTGACATGGGACAGTTAGAATTCATAATAATCTGCATTAGAATTTATTTCAGGGAGAAACTAGGTACCAGGACTGAATTATAAATAGAGAGGTTATATTAGTTTTCTGTTGTTGCATAACAAATTACTACAAACATAGCAACTTAAAACAACACATATTTAGTATCTTAACTTTTTAAGCAGATAAGAAATCCAGGTACTCCTTAGCTAGGTTTTCTATTCAGGGTCTTGCAAAGCTGCCATGAAGGGTCAGCTGGGGCTGCATTCTCATTAGAAGCTTGTTTTACTTCCAATCTCCCTCAGTTTGTTGGCAGAATTCATCTCCTTGCAGTGGTAGCACTGAGATAACCCAATTTCTTACTGGCTGTTGGTGAGGAATTGCTTTTAGGTCTTAGAGGCTGCTTTAAGGTCCTAGCCACATGTCCCTCTCAACAACATAGCAACTCCTTCAGTGCCAACAAGGGTATTTCTTTTCAGGAGGATGCCAGTCTGTCTTCTAAGGGCTTTTAGTTGATTAAGTCAAGTCTGCCCAGGATAATCTTCCTTTTGATTAACTAAAAAATGAACTGATTTGAATCTTAATTACATTTGCAAAACCCCTTCATCGTTGCTACAATAACATAACCAAATCTTGGGCATGAAGTCTTATCATTTTCATTGATTCCACTCACTCTTAAGGGGAGGAGATTATACAAGATGCACATAGGAGGGGGAAATATTGGGGGCAATTTTAGAATTCTGCATATCACAAAGATTAATTTTCAGAGTAAGACAGTTATTAAGAACCACTACAATAAAGATTTGCTACTGTAGTATATGAGGGAAGGTAAATTAATAAAAGTGGAATGATATTTCTGAAATGTAGTCAGGTAGGAAAGGCATCATAATGACTGGCATATTATAAGCCCTCCATAAATGCTTGTTGAATGAACACATGAATGGATGAATGCTAACACTTCTTAGCATTTCAGCAGGTGTTGAAGAAAGGTAGGTAGATTTCATTGGTAGGTATGAGAGTGAGGAGTATAGCATTCTAGATGGAGGGGACCATATTAGCAAAGGAACAAAATATTTTTATAGTCACAGCGAGTTGAGCTTATTTTGTGTGAAAGAACATAATGGGTAATACAACTGGAAATTAGGTTGTAGCTTTTCATAAAAGGAACATAGCATGAATTATAAAGATTTCTAACCAGACATTTCAATGTTAAGTATCCTTTCTCCCTTTATTTCTAGATAATTAGAATGACTGATTTACTAAAACTTTCTTCTCACCGAGAGAAATAAAACTAATTTCCTTTTGTTACGAACTGCAACAATTGTGTAAGGATAAAAGTGAGAAAGCTGTCGTTGTAGATCCCCCCCACACACGTTTCTTCACAACCTTCTAAAGTTACTATAAATTGTAATAGTTTTGTCAGGAATGCCATTCCTCCATTAAGATAAATTTGATTTTGACTATTGTCATGTAATTAGTAGCACTTCTTTAGCACTCTCTGAGAGATCGTTTTTATGGGTAGAAGAGTTTCTGAACTGTTCTTATGGATAGAAAAGTTTCCATTAAGTCATTTTGAAAAGAGAATGTCTGGTGCCAAAGCAGCAACTTGAATCTTTTTGTTTGTACATTTCAGACTCTGATTTTCTTTTTTATTTTTATGACTAAAATGCATAGACCATTTTCCCTAAGGGAACAATGCATTCACTACTGAATGTCAGATAAGGAATAAAATGCAATATTTCCACCATTCAGTCTCTAGTTACAATTTTCTTAAGTATTATTCAGAATTAATTTTGTATGTTGAGAAATTTGCCATGCTACTGGTTTGATGTGTTTGTCATATTTAAGCTATACTACCCTTTTTTTAAAGGAGAAATTAAATTGCTACATTTAAAAGATTTTTCTTTTTTTATTTAGAGGCTTGAAATTTCCATAGATTATAGATTTGCCTTATTTGAAGTGTTCAACTGAGTCATTTCAAGGAGCATTTTCTCTACAATGTTAAGTAGAAGGAATTTCATGGCACTGAGGCCTCTGGGATTGTGGTAGGGAGGTTGTACATTTCTGAGAAGTTAGCTGTAGTTCTTGAAAACGTCTGCCTTTGTGATTAAACAATAGGCATTAATTCATTTGTTCATTCATACATTTACTGGGTGCACTGTAAATGTTTTGGTAGACAATCCAAATGACTTGCTCAAGGTCATGTGTTTAATAAAAATATTTGCCTTAGAACTCCTGATTTTCTAGTCCAATGCTATCTTCATAATAGCATTCTAGGGTTTATTATATGAAATATGGTCGATCTATTATATTTGTTTAAAAGAATATACACATATATACAAATACTTATATATTGGTATATCTGTATTTATGTTTTGTTTCCAAATTTTGTTTTTGCTTGTGAGCTAAATTGTTATCTTTAGGAAGATAGATGTGAGAGCTACTCTGAAGGGGTATCCTGAAAAGCTGGCTTTGATGAGTGAGTGATTGAATATTCTGAAAATTAGTAGGGCATTTGGAAAGTAGCTATTTTTTTGGTTTTTTAAAATTTAATTTTGTTTTTGCATATATGTATACATGTATATAATCATTCATATCCCTTATCTGCAAATAGCATGCATACATTTGTACCATATCTGATGCCAAAAAAAGCCTTGTAAAAATATATTGATTATAATTTTTTGGGTGCAAAATACAGTGAGAATAAATGCAGGGAAGTTAAAATTAAACTAGAGTAAAAAATGGCCAGGTACATTGGTTTCTTAAACTTTATACCCAGAGCACAAGCAACAAAAGGCAAAATAGATAAATGAGACCTCATCAAGATTAAAAACTTTGGTCCTCAAAGGATTTTATCACAAAAGTGAAATGACAACCTGCATACCCAACAGGAGAAAATATTTGGAAACCACATGTCTGATAAAGGTTTAACATCCAGAATATATAAAGAAATCCTTCAACTTAACAAAAAGATAAACAACCCAATTTTAAGAATGGGCAAAAGACTCAAATAGCTCTCCAAAGATGATACACAGATGACCAGAAAGCACATGAAAAGAAGCTCAACATCGTTAGCCATCGGGGAAATGCAAATCAAAACCACAATGAGATACCATTTCACACCCATTAGAATGGCTGCTATTAAAAAAGCATAATAAAACAAGTGTTGAAGAGGATTCAGAGAAATAGGAATGCTCACTTGTTGCTGGTGGCAATGTAAAATGGTGCAGCCGCTATGAAGACAGTTTGGCAGTTCCTCAGAAAGCTGAGGATAGAACTTACCACATGATTCAGCAATCCCACTACTCAGTATATACTCCAAAGGATTGAAAGCAGGGACTCAAACAGATATTTGTACACCGATGTTCATAATGGCATTATTCAAAATTGCCAAAAGATGGAAGCAATTCCTGTCCATCAACCAATGAACGGATAAATAAAATGTGGTGTATATATACAATGGAATATTATTCAGCCATAAAAAAGAATGAAGTTCTGATACATGCTGCAACATGGATGAACCTTGAAGACATTATGTTGAGTGAAATAAGACAGGCTCAAAAGGACAAATGTATGATCTCACTGATATGAAATAATTAGAATAAGTGAACTCATAGAGCCAGAATCTAGAATATAGGTTATCAGGAGACAGGGTAGGAATAGGGAATGGGAAGTTAAGGCTTAAAATGTACAGGGTTCCTCTTTGGAATGATGGAAATGTTTCGGTAATGAATGGTGGCGATGTAGCACAACATTGTGAACAGTTAATAGCATTGAACTATATACATTAATACCAATAACAAAATAAAATAAGTGTTGGAAATTCTATTAAAATGTTTTTCCTATTTTTTTAACTTTTCCTTTTGAAATAATTTCAAATTTACAGGGCATTTGCAAAAATAATACAAAATCCATAGGGACAACTTCAATATTTCCCCCACTCAGATACATCAACTTTTAACATTTTCACATTTGTGTAATTGGGAATAATTGATGAATAATAGGATATTGAAATATCCAAATGTTTCAAGATATAGGAAAAACAATATCAGTAAGAGCCCATAATTTATCTTAGGATTATAAAAGTTCAGTTGACCCATATGGTAATTGCAAGAGAGAATGTATTTTATTGTATTTTTTTTAAAGTAGATTTTCTCTCTGTTCTTTGGAAGACCTCTAAGAAAGACATACAAGTCATGAAATATAAATCTTTATGGATAGTAAGAACCATTCAAAACAGAAACTCAAAATGAAAATTGGATTCATTGGTCCCTAATAGTATACCAAGGGATAAAATCCTGTACGGATTCCTTATTATCTAAAAGATAAAACCTAAAATCCTTGGATTACCTAGAAGCCCAAGTTACCTTTTGGCCTCATTCCTAACATTCCCCCATTTTCTGTATACCTGTTTTTCAAGTATATTGTGTTGTTATGAGTGCCTTAAGCATGCCGTGCATTTTCACACCTACATATATGTGGTAGGCAAAATTCTAAAATGTTCCCTCAAGATTCCTGGCCCCTTATGTACATGCCCCTTCTCTCATTTATTCAATCAAATACTAATCTAGGTGCTTCTGTGAATAAATTTTGCATATGAAATCAATTAACCTTAAGATTATTCAGTTGAGCCTTACCTAATCACATGAGCCCTCTACAAGCAGTGTGTATTCTCAGGCTGGTTGCGGAAGTGGAAATGGGAGATACAGGTGCTAGCTGGCCTGGAAGAAAGCAAACATCCATGTTGTGAACTGACTGGTGCATGAGTGTTGGAGAGAGGAGGCACTTGGCAAGGAATTGCAGGTAGCCTTTAGAGCTGAGAGTAGGCCCTGGCCGACAGCTAGTAGGCCTTCGTCCTACTAACAGGAAATGAGTTCTGCCAACAATCAAGAGCTTGGGAGAGAACCCAGAGTCCCAGATAGGAACTGCAGCCCTGACTGACACCTTGATTTCCCGTCCAGTGAAAACCAGAGCAGAGAATCCATCTGTGTCTAGACTTCTGCCCTACAAAAACTGAGATAATAAATGGGTGTTGTTTTACACCACTAAGTTTGTGTTTCAAAGCAATAGAAAACTAATACTATGCATTTGCTCATAATGTTCTGTATGCTTGGAATCCATTCTCTTGACTTTTTCTTATTGAGATATAGTCACATACCATACAGTCATCCAAAGTGTATAATCAATTGTTGACAGTATCCTCATATAGTTGTGCATTATCACCCCAATCTATTTTTTGAACATCTTCCTTGTATCAGAAGAAGTAAAAATAACAATAAAAAATAGAAGTAAAAAAGAACACCCAAATCATCCACCCCCCACCCTATTTTTCAATTAGTTTTTGTCCCCATTTTCCTACTCATCCATCCGTACACTGCATAAAGGAATTGTGATCCAAAAGGCTTTCACAATCACACTGTCACCCCTTGCTATACAGTCGTCTTCAAGAGTCAAGGCTACTGAGTTGCAGTTTGATAGTTTCAGGTATTTACTTTTAGCTCTTCCAATGCATTAAAACCTAAAAAGTATTATCTATATAATGCATAAGTATACCCACCAGAGTAACCTCTCAACTCCATTAGGAATCTCTCAGCCAGTCAAACTATTTTGTTTCATTTTGCATCCCCCTTTTGGTCAAGAAGATGTTCTCAATCCCATGATGTTGGGTCCAGATTCATCCCTGGGAGTCATATCCCATGTTGCCAGGGAGATTTACACCCCTGAGAATCAGATCCCATGTAGGGGGGAGGGCAGTGAGTTCACCCGCTGAGGTGGCTTAGCTAGAGAGAGAGGGCCACATCTGAGCAACAAAGAGGTACTCAGGAGGAGATGCTTAAGCACAATTATAAGCAGGTTTAGCCTCTCCTTTGCAGTAATGAGCTTCATAAGGGCAAGTCTCCTGATAGAGGGCTCGGCACATCAAACCTCCGGTCCTCAGTGTTTGTGAGAACATCAGCAACAATCCAGGCAAGGAAACCCAAAACCTCTGCATTTTCCCCCCGCTCCTTAGAGGGCCCTGCATATATATTTTTATTCTCTGTCCAATTTACTTTGGGATGTGTTGGTATTTCACACTAACCTATGCAAACCTACCAGGTCTCACTTCTTATTAAAAGTTCCATGTAATTATGGTATTTGAACAAACTGTACAAGTTAAATTGTTTAGGAAATATAGATCTTGCACCAACTAAACATCTCTTCCCTTGGTCTCACTTGGAATTTAAAGTTTTAAAATGCAGTCAGTATTGTCCTTTACCCTTGGCCCAATTTGCCATAGTCCTAACCATGTCTGCTTCATTCATGTCTCTAGTTGAAGTCTGGACTCTTTTTCAGCCTTTTTAAATAGTTGCTATATGTGCTAATACTGACATTCATATCTGCTGAGTTCTGGCTCTGAGTTTCAGGTGTCACACAGATACCCAAAGTTCCAGGAATTGATCAGGTTATACACAAAGGTTTCAGCATCTCGGAATCCGTAGATAGCCATTACAATTCAGGAATAGATGTGACTGCTGTAAGAGCTTACAGTCTAGGAACCGTTATAATAAGTGTTCCCCTGATAAGCTGTGCTCTAAGGTTCAATTCTGAGTTTACACATTGTAGTTAATCTATATAATGAGGCATTATAGTGTTTGCCTTTGTTTCTGGCGTAGTTCACTCAAAATGCTGTCTACAGGTTCCATTCACCTCATTGTGTTCTCACAGCTTCACTCCTTGAAGTTGCTCAATATTCCACTGTATGCACACACAACAGTTCACCATCCTGTTCCTCAGTAGATGTACCCTTAGGCCACCTCCACCCATTGCAGATCATGCATACTCTTTCCATAAACACCAGTGTGCAAATGTCCATTCATGTCCCTGCTTTCAGATCCTCCAAGTAAGTGCCCCCAATGAGGTTGCAGGACCTTATGGCACCCACATACTTAGCTTCTTGTGGAACCAGCGCAGTGTCCTCCAGAAAGGCTACACCATTCTGCCTCCTAACCAACAGTAAATACATATATCCCTCTCTCCATGTTTTCTCCAGCACTTTTATACCTGTTTATATTTTCCCATACAATTTTTTAGAGCTATATTCACAACCATGTATTAGCCACAGTGTAAACTCAGTTCACAGTATCATCATAAAGTTGTGCATTTATCACCACAGTCAGCACTTGAACATATTGATTACTGCGAAAAAAAAGTTTTTTTTTAAGCAACTAATAAAAAAGATAATAAAAAGAAAAATAAAATATCATACAATACAATGTAATAGTAACGTCAGACAACACCACGATCGAGAATCCCATATCACTCTTATATCCCCCTCTAATACACATTTAGCTTTGGTATATTGCCTTTGTTACATTTAATGGAAGCATGTTACAATGTTACTGTTGACCATAGACTCCAGTTTGCTTCTAACACTCTGCATGGTTGACAGTAATTTGTTCTCCCACATGCAAGAACAGTTTTATATTTGTATATTTAGTCACAATCGTTGACCACTCCAGTTTTTGTTAAGTTAAACAGTCCCAGTCTTTATCTTCTGTGTTTACCACAGGTGCCATTCATGCCCCTAGCCTACCTCTTTCAGCTGTACTCATGGACATCTTTGGTGTACTTACAATATTGTGCTACCGTCACACGATATTATGCTATCTATTTGTGGATCTATACAATCAATCCTACTGAGCATTCTGTAGTCCTTCAGCATCAAATGCCCAGTCTCTACCCTCTTTCTATCTACTGGTAGCCTGTGTTATCAGCTTTTAACTCTCAAAGTTTGCTCATTAATGTTTGTTCATATTAGTGAGACCATACAGTATTTGTCCTTTTGATTCTGGCTAACTTCGCTCAACATAAGGTCCTAAAGTTTCATCCACATTAGTATATATTCCTTGTCTTTGTTCTGTCTTACAGCCGCATAATATTCTATCATGTGTATGTACAAGTCTGTTTATCCTCTTGTCCGTTGATGGACATTTGGGCTGTTTCCATTTCTTGGCTATTGTGAATAATGCCGCAATAAACATCAGTTTATAATTGTTTGTTCGTGTCTTAACTTTCAGTTCCTCTGAGTATATACCTAGTAATAGAATAGCTGGGTCATATGACAAATCTATACTTAGCTTCCTGAGGAGCTACCACACCGTCTTCCAGAGTGGTTGCACCATTCTACATCCCACCAACAGTGAATAAGTGTATCTCTTTCTCCACATCCTCTCCAGCACTTGTAATTTTCTGTTTTTTTGGATAATGGCCTTTCTGGTAGGTATGAGATGATATCTTGTTGTGGTTTTGATTTGCATTTCCCTAATAGCCAGTGAACTTGAGCATTTTTTCATATGTTTTTGAGCCATTTGTATTTCCTCTTCAGAAAAGCGTCTGTCCATGTCTTGCCCATTTTTTAATTGAGTTGTTTGTCTTTCTGTTGTTGAGTTGTAGAATCGCTTTATATATTCAGGATATTAAACCCTTATCTGATATGTGCTTTCCAAATATTGTCTCCCATTGTGTAGGCTGCCTTTTTACCTTTCTGACGAAGTCCTTTGATGGACAAAAGTGTTTAATTTTGGAGATCCCATTTGTCTATTTGTTCTTTGGTTGCTTGCGCTTTGGGTGTAAGATCCTATCACAAGATCTTTAATTAACTGCCCTACATTTTATTCTAAGGCTCTTATGGTCTTAGCGCTAATGTTTAGGTTTTTGATCCATTTCGAGTGAATTTTTGTATAAGGTGTGAGATAGGAGTCTTCTTTCATTCTTTTGGAAATGGATATCCAGTTCTCCAAACACCATTTATTGAAGAGGCTGCTCTGTCCCAGTTGCTTTGGCTTGACTGCCTTATCAAAGATCAGTTGTTCACAGATGCGAGAGTCTATTTCTGAACACTCAATTTGATTCCATTGGTTGGTATATCTATCCTTATGCCAGTACCATGCTGTTTTGAGCACTGTAGCTTTGTAAGTATGCTTCAAAGTCAGGTAGTGTGAGAACTCCTACTTCGTTCCTCTTTCTCAAGATATTTTTGGCTATTCAGGGTACTTTGCCCTTCCAAATAAATTTGGTTATTGATTTTTCTATTTCTGCAAAGTAAGTTGTTGGGATTTTAACTGGTATTGCCTTGAATCTATAAATCAGTTTAGGTAGAATTGCCGTCTTAATTATATTTAGTCTTCCAATCCATGAGCACAGTATGTTCTTCCATTATTTTTAGGTCCTGTTTGATTTCTTGTAGTAGTTTCTTGTAGTTTTCTTTTGTGGCCTTCGTTAAGTTTATTCCTAAACACTTGTTTCTTTTGTTTTTTATTGTAAATGTAATTTTTTTCTTGATTTCTTCCTCTTGTTGCACATTACTTATGTATAAGAACACTACAGATTTTTGCGTGTTGATCTTGTAGCCTGCAACTTTGCTGTATTAATTGATTAGTTCTAATAGCTTTGCTGTAGATCTTTCTGGATTTTCTACATATAGAATCATGGCATCTGCAAACAGTGGAAGTTTTACTTCTTCCTCTCCAATTTGGATGTCTTTTATTTCTTTTTCTTGCCTAATTGCTCTAGCTAGAACTTCCAGTGCAATGTTGAATAACGGTGACAGTGGGCATCCCTGTCTTGTTCCAGATCTTAGAGGGAAAGCTTTCAGTCTCTCCCCATTGAGTACGATGTTGGCTGTGGGTTTTTCATATATTGCCTTTATCATATTAAGAAAATTCCCTTCTATTCCTATCCTTTGAAGTGTTTTCATCAATAAAGGATGTTGAATTTTGCCAAATGCCCTTTCTGCATTGATCGAGATGATCATGTGATTCTTCTGCTTTGATTTATTGATGTGGTGTATTACATTAATTGATTTTCTTGTGTTGAATCAGCCTTGCATACATGGAATAAATCTCACCTGGTTGTGGTGTATAATTCTTTTAATGTGCTGCTGGATTCAATTTGAGAGTATTTTGTTGAGGATTTTTGTGTCTATATTCATTAAAGAGATTGGTCTATAATTTTCTTTTTTTGTGGTATCTTTGTCTCATTTTTGTATTAGGGTGATGTTGGCTTCATAGAGTGAGTTAGATAGCTTCCCCTCTACTTCAATTTTTTTGAAGAGTTTGAGCAGGATTGGTACTAATTCTTTCTTGAATGCTTGGTAGAATACACATGTGAAACCATCTGGTCCTGGGCTTTTCTTTTTTGGGAGCTTTTTGGTGCCTGCCTCAGTCTACTTACTTGTGATTGGTTTGTTGAGGTCGTCTATTTCTTCTCAAGTAAATGTTGGTTGTTTATGCTTTTCTAAGAAGTTATCCATTTCGTCTAAATTGTCTAGTTTATTAGCATATAGTTGCTCATGGTATCTTCTCATTTTCTCCTTTCTGCAGAGTCAGTAGTTATATTTCCTTTCCTGTTTTTTGATTGCATTTATTTGCATCCTCTCTCGCTCTCTCTCTCTCTCTCTCTCTTTTTTTTTTTTTCTTCTTTAGTTATCCTACTTAGGGGTCCATCAATTTTGTTGACTTTCTCAAAGAACCAACTTCTGGTTTTGTTGATTCTCTCTATTGTTTTCCTGTTCTCAGTTTCATTTATTTCTGCTCTAACCTTTGTTATTTCTTTCCTTCTGTTTGCTTTAGGGTTAGTTTGCTGTTCTTTCTCTAGTTCCTCCAGGTGAACAGTTAATTCCTCAATTTTTGCTCTCTCTTCTCTATTAATATAGGCGTTTAGGGCAATAAATTTCCCTCTGAGCACCACCTTTGCTGCATCCAATAAGTGTTGATATGTTGTGTTTTCATTGTCATTTGCCTTGAGGTATTTACTAATTTCTTTTGTAATTTCTTCCTTTACCCTGGTTTTCTAAGTGTGTTGTTTATTCTCCATATGTTTGTGAATTTTACAATCTTCTGCCTGTTATTTATTTACAACTTCATTCCATTATGACCCGAGATTGTGTTTTTTATAATATGAATATTTTTATATTTGTTGAGGCTTGTGACCCTGCATGTGGTCTATTCTAGAGAATGTTCCAAGAGCACTTGAGAAAAATGTGTATCCTGCTGTTGTGGGGTGTAGTGTTCTATACATGTCTGTCAAGTCTAGTTCACTTATCATACAATTCAGTGTCTCCGTTTCCTTATTGATCCTCTGTCTAAATGTTCTGTCCATTGATGAGAGTGGTGTGTTGAAGTCTCCAACTATTGTTGTGGAGTTAGCTACTTCTCCTTTCAGTGTTCTCAATGTTTGCCTCATGAATTTTGGGGCATTCTGGCTTGGTGCATAAATATTTATGATCGTTAGGTTTTCTTGATGAATTGACCCTTTTATTAATATATAGTGTCCTTTTCTCTTTTAATTGTTTTATTTTTGAAGTCTAGTTTGTCTGATATTAATATAGCTACTCCCGCTTTTTTCTGGTTGTTGTTTGCATGAAATATCTTTTTCCAACCTTTCACTTTCAGTCTATGTTTGTCCTTGTGTCTAAAGTGAGTTTCTTGTAGACAGCCTATAGATGGGTCCTGTTTCTTAATCCATTCTGCTATCTATTAACATTTAGTGTTATTACGGTAAGGGCAGTACTTTCTTTTATCATTTTGTCTTTTGGATTTTATATGTCATGTCTTATTTTTTCCTCTCTGTTCTTTTACCCTTCCTGATAATCTTCATTTCTACACTCTTCTCCGAACCTCTTTCTCCTGTTTTTTTCCTATCAACCTATAGCACTCCATTTAGTATTGCTTATAGCACTGGTCTCTTATTCACAAACTCTCTTAGTGTCTGTTTGTCTGAAAGTATTTTAATCTCTCCTTCATTTTTGAAGGACAGTTTTGCCAGATATGGAATTCTTGGTTGGCAGTTCTTATTCAGTATCTTAAATATACCATTCCACTGTCTTCTCACTTCCATGGTTTCTGTGGAGATTTCTGTACATAGTCTTATCAAGCTTCCCTTGAATGTGATGGATAACTTTTCTCTTGCTGCTTTCAGAATTCTCTCTTTGTCTTTGACATTGGACAATCTGATCAGTAAGTGTCTTGGAGTAGGTCTATTGGGATCTACTCTGTTTGGGTACACTGTACTTCTTGAATCTGTAATTTTCCGTCATTCTTAAGAGTTGGGAAATTTTCAGTGAATATTTCTTCTATTATTCTGTCTGCCCCTTTCCCATCTCTTCTCCCTCTGGGACACCCATAAAACGTATACTTGTGTGTTCATGTCGTCACTTGGCTCCCTAAGACCCTGCTCATATTTTTCCATTCTTTTCACCGTCTCTTCTTTTGTGTGTGTGAATTCAAATGTCTCGTCTTCCAATTCACTGATCATTTCTTCTGCCTCTTCAAATCTACTGTTGTATCCCTCCATTGTTTTTTTCATCTCCTCCATTATGCCCTTCATTCCAATAAGTTCAGCCATTTGCTTTTTCAAATTTATGAATTCTTCTTTATAGTCACCCAGTGCCTTCCTTATATCCTTCATCTCTTTTGCTATATCTTCCCTCAGTTCATTGACTTGATTTTTTAGTTGATTTAGGAAATTTGTTTGAACATCTTTAATTAGTTCTTTCTTCAGTTCATTGAATTGATTTAGCATTAATTGCCTCAACTCCTGGATCTTGGTTAAACTATTAGTTTGTTCCTTTGGCTGGTCCATATTTTCGTGTTTCCTAGTATTGCTCATCATCTTAAGCTGTCTAGGCATCTGACTGTCTTGATTACTTTATTCTGGAGCTCATTTTTCACTCTTTTACCTAGGGTTTTCTTGTTGCTTGGCTTTGTTCTCTAACCTGTAGTGTTCAGTTCAGCATATTCTAGGCCTCTAACTTTGGTCCTATTTAGCTGATCTGAATTTTTCACCTCTTGTTTTTCTGTTTCTTACTCTGCCTCTATGTAGCCTTTTTGTGTGAGGTCTCCTCAGATATGGTCAACCCCAGTCAGGTTTTCCCAGTCCAGAGAGGGCCAGGTCTCAGAAGGAGGGTATGGAGTTTCCTTCAGAGTGAGACCCTCCTGTGAGGTCTTTAGATTCTGTGCTTTTCTTATGCTGTCCAGCAGGTGGCACTTGCCAGCCCACAGCTCCCTGACCAGTGTAAGGAGGTATGGAGCCTTTAGTTCTCCGAGTGACGCTGACCCTCTCGGGGCATTGCTGACTGAAGTTGGTTTCCGAATTCCAGCCCCTGGGGTCTGAGTTCCCCGAAGGAGGGTTGTCACTTGAGCTGGACTACATCCCCCTTTTCTTGGGGAAGTTTTGGCCTTTAGAGAATTGTCTCCCCCACTAGACTTATTGCTTTGTCTCTCAGAGCTATCTTAGCTCTGCTCTTGCCTGGGCCCAAATTGCAAGTTTTTGAGGCTTTCTGTAATGGGCTCCTTATAGCAGTTATTTTTAAAAAAAAGAGAAAAAGAGAGATCTAAGATGGTGGCCTAGAGAGGAGTGGAAGCTAGTTAGTCCCCCTGGAACAACTAATAAACAAGCAGGAACAACTAGTAAATAATCCATAATAACTGTGTGGGGATAAGCTCTCTCCAAGCAAGTGAATATAGCTCATCTCAGCTCCAACTGGGGTTTTAATTAACAAGCCTGGACTGCTCCAAGTGTGGACTGCTTGGTGCAAGCTACGAATCCCCAACAAGCAGACAGAGGCTTTGGGTGAAGACTGACCTTGGAGAGCTGAAGGGTGGCTACAGATTGGCCCTGAAGGGGGCTTTCTGTTCCTGTTTCAGCTCAGTGGAGAAAGCCTCAGCCATTTTCAGTTCCCAGTGCTCTGACCCAGACAAGGGTGGAAATAGCACAGACAGAGAGATACCATTGAAATGCTAATGACCTCTCCCTAGGGGGGTTGTCTTCCCTAAGAGGAATGGGGTGGGGCCAAGCTCTACTACCCGCCTTCCATTCGGAACCAGGCCCCAGAGCCTGGGGGAAAACAGCCATGGGCCACACGTCCTTACACCAGTCTGGAGTTACAGGCTGACAGACGCAACCTGCTGGGCAGAAAAGCACAGTGACCAGAGGCCTCACAGGGTGTACCAATTTTCTAAGATACACCCTCAGGGAAATCAGATACTGAATACTTCTTCCTTCTGGGATCGGAGCCCATTCTGGTCTGGGAAAACCTGATTGGGGTAACCAAGAAAACCATGCCTAGACAACAGAAAACTACAGCCTACACTAAGAAAAACAAAGTTATGGCCCAGTCAAAGGAATAAACTTACACTTCAGCTGAGATACAGGAGTTGAAACAACTAGTGCTGGATCAATTCAAAAAGTTTAGGGAAGATATGGCAAAAGAGATGAACCATATAATTAAAACACTGGGCATACATAAGGTAGAAATTGAAAGTTTGGAAAACCAACTGGCAGAATCTATGGAAATGAAAGGTACAACAAAAGAGATGAAAGACACAATGGAAACATATAGCAGCAGATCTCAAGAGGCAGAAGAAAATACTCAGGAACTGGAGAACGAGGCACCTGAAAGCCTACACACAGAACAGATAGGGAAACAAATGGAAAAATACGAGCAACATCTCCAGGGGACTTAGGGCCAAAATGAAATGCAGGAATGTACGTGTCATTGGTGTCCCAGAAGGAGAAAAGAAAGGAAAAGGCAGAAGCAATAATAGAGGAAATAATCAATGAAAATTTCCCATCTCTTATGAAAGACATAAAATTACAGTTCCAAGAAGCGCAGCATACCCCAAACAGAATAGATCTGAATAGGCCTATGGCAAGACACTTAATAATCAGATTATCAAACATCAAAGATAAAGAGAGAATCCTGAAAGCAGAAAAGCAATCCATCACATACAAAGAACGTTTGATAAGACTATGTGTGGATTTCTCAATAGAAGCCATGGAGGCAAGAAGGAAGTGGGGTGATATATTTAACATACTGAAAGAGAAAAACCACCAACCAGGAATCCTACATGTGGCAAAACTGTCCTTCCAATATGACAGAAAACTTAAAAATATTCTCAGACAAACAGAGAATGACAGAGTTTGTGAACAAGTTACCTGCTCTACAGGAAGCCCTAAAGGAAGCACTTCAGACAGAAAGGAAAAGACAGGAGTGAGAGGTTTGGAAAACAATTTTGGGAGATAGTAGCACAGCAATGTAAGTACACTGAACAAAGATGACTGTGAGTATGGTTGAAAGAGGAATGTTGGAACCATGTGGGACACCAGAACAAAAGACAAAGGATAAAGACTGACACTGTGTAACTCAGGGAAACCTAAGGTGCTCAAGGATTGTAGTAAAAAGTGCAAATATGTTTTCCCAGGAGGTAGAACAAATGAATGTCAACATTGCAAGGTGTTAAAAATAGGGTGGGATAGGGGTAAAATACAATTAATGCAAACTAGAGACTATAATTAACGGAAACATTGTATTATGCTTCCTTTAGTATAACAAAGGCAATATACCAAGGCTAAATATATATGGGAGGGGAGAGGGAAATAGGGGAAGGATATGGGATTCCTGGCATTGATGATGTTGTGTGACTCTATTCTACTTTAGGTTAATGCTATCTTTCCTTTTGTTGCTTTCTAGCTGTCATTTGTTATTGTTGTTTTTTCTCTCTCTCTTCTTTTTTTTTTTTTTTTTTTTTTTTTTGGTCTCTCCGCCTTCTTTGACTCTTCTTCCTTCTTTGTGGAATAAATGGAGATGTCCTTATATAGATAGTGGCAGTGGTGCTGAAGACATAAATACGTGACTATACAGAGAACCAACCATTGTTTACTTAGGACGGAATGTATGGTGTTTGAACAGAGCCATCCTATAAGAGAGGGTTTGATGAACAAACCTTGAGGGCACTATATTGAATCAAATAAGACAGACACATAAAGGCAAATATTGCAGGGTCTCACTGATATGAACTAATCATAAAATGTAAACTCATAGACATGAAATATAGGTTATCCGGATAGAGAATGAGGCTAAAGAATGGGGAGTGGTTGCTTATTATGAGCAGAATGCTCAACTATGGTGAACTTAAACATTTGGAAATGGACAGGGATGGTGGTAGCATGTTGTGAGAACAACTAACAGTGCTGAAAGGTATGTGAATGTGGTGGAAAGGGTAAGCTCAGAGTCACCAGAAGGAAAGCTGGAGGTTAAAAGATGGGAATGTACAAAGCAGTGAATCTTGTGGTGGACAATGTCCATGATTAACTATACAAATATTAGAAATCTCTCTCATGAACTACATTAAATGTATGACACTGTAACTGGAAGTTAATAATAGAGAGGTACATAGGGAAAAATATATACCTATTGTAAACTATATACTACAGTTAATAGTATTTTAACATTCTTTCATCAACAGTAACAAATGTACTATACAAAAACTATGAATCAATGATGGGGGTGGTGGTTAGGGGTTGGGAGGATTTGTGTTCCTTTTTTTGTCTTTATTTCTTTTCTGGAGTAATGCAGAGGTTCTACAAATTGAAAAAAAGTTGTGATGGAATGCACAGCAATATGATGGTATCATGGGCAAATGATTGTACACTTTGGATCTTTGGATAATTGTATGGTATGTGAACAATCTCAATAAAATATATATATATATGAAAGAAAAAGAGAAAAAGGAAAAAGAAAGGCTCAGTATAGACTACTTTTTTGTGTGTGTGTTTATTTTATTTTTTTATCTTCATTTTATTGAGATATATTCACATACCACACAGTCATACAAAAAATATCGTACATTCGATTGTTCACAGTACCATTACATAGTTGTACATTCATCACCTAAATCAATCCCTGACACCTTCATTAGCACACACACAAAAATAACAAGAATAATAATCAAAGTGAAAAAGAGCAATTGAAGTAAAAAAGAGCACTGGGTACTTTGTCTGTTTGTTTGTTTCCTTTCCCCTATTTTTCTACTCATCCATCCATAAACTAGACGAAGTGGAGTGTGGTCCTTATGGCTTTCCCAATCCCATTGTCACCCCTCATAAGCTACATTTTTATACAATTGTCTTCGAAATTCATGGGTTCTGGGTTGTAGTTTGATAGTTTCAGGTATCCACCACCAACTACCCCAATTCTTTAGAACCTAAAAAGGGTTGTCTAAATTGTGTGTAAGAGTGCCCACCAGAGTGACCTCTCGGCTCCTTTTGGAATCTCTCAGCCACTGAAGCTTATTTCATTTCCTTTCACATCCCCCTTTTGGTCAAGAAGATGTTCTCCGTCCCACGATGCCAGGTCTACATTCCTCCTCGGGAGTCATATTCCACGTTGCCAGGGAGATTCACTCCCCTGGGTGTCTGATCCCACGTAGAGGGGAGGGCAGTGATTTCACCTTTCAAGTTGGCTTAGCTAGAGAGAGAGGGCCACATCTGAGAAACAAAGAGGCATTCAGGAGGAGGCTCTTGGCACAATTATAGGGAGGCCTAGCCTGTCCTTTGCAGCAACCGTCTTCCCAGGGGTAAAACCTATGGTACAGGGCTCAGCCCATCAAAACCACCAGTCCCCTATGTCTGTGGTCATGTTAGCAACCATCGAGGTGGTGTAGGCCAATACCCCTGCATTGTCCACCGGCTCCTCAAGGGGGCTCTACATATTTTTTTCCTTGTTTTTTTTTTTTTTTTTTAAATCAACTGTATGAAAAAAATATATTAAAAAAAAAAAAACATACAATAAAAGAACATTTCAAAGAGACCATAACAAGGGAGTAAGAAAAAGACAACTAACCTAAGATAACTGCTTTACTTCCAACATGTTCCTACTTTGCCCCAAGAAAGTTACCTAATATAGCAACATTTCTGTGAACTTGTTTCTACTATAGCCATCAGAAATTAACAGACCATAGTCATTCCTGGGCATCCCCAGAACATTAAATAGCTTATCTGTTCTTCTTGGATTATTGTTCCCCCTTCCTTAATTGCTCTCTATTGTTAGTTCCCCTACATTCTACATTATAAACCATTTGTTTTACATTTTTCGAAGTTCACATTAGTGGTAGCATATAATATTTCTCTTTTTGTGCCTGGCTTATTTTGCTCAGCATTATGTCTTCAAGGTTCATCCATGTTGTCATATGTTTCACGAGATCGTTCCTTCTTACTGCCGTGTAGTATTCCATCGTGTGTATATACCACATTTTATTTATCCACTCATCTGTTGAAGGACATTTGGGTTGTTTCCATCTCTTGTCAGTATAGACTATTTAGAAAAAGAGCTTTAATTCCGTGCTTGCAGTTCTGATGGGTATTGAAATAGAAAAAGACAAGGAGTTGGAGAACAACTGAGGAGTGAATAAGGAACCAGAAAAACTGGCCTTTCAGAGAAGGGCCGTGCCCCCCTGGGTTTGCATATGTGCCTGATTCTGTTTGAGCCCAGGCCTTCTCCATAGTGCATTCACCCCCAACTCTAAAATTCTTTGTTTTTGTTTTTGTTTTGATGTTTTTGCTAGCTCTGTCTCCTCTCCACTAGACTGACCTCTCCCAGATTCTCATGTCTGGTCTCAGTTTATCTGTGGTTGGAGTTTTTGTTCAGCAGCCTGAGTTTTTAATTAGTTCTGCAACTGCAGTTCTCCCTCCTGGTTCCCAGCTCTGATGGCCCCTCCTCTCTCAGGAAACCAGCTGCAAAACAGTCTGTTGTGCCTGACAGGGAGGGGTGCAGGCCCCCTGGCCACAAGAACTTACAGATTTCGCTGATCTTAGCTACTCCACGGACTCGAGACTGTTTCATGACGGGTGTACAAACACAGATTCTTCTGTGATGTCTGTTGCACGCAGTTCCTGGCTACCTACTAGCTGCCCCAGAGGAGTAACTAAAACCCACACCTCACCACTCTGCCATCTTGCCCTGACCCCAATCTTGACGTTTTTAATATGCAGAAATTTTGTACTCTATATTCCAGCTCAAAGGTCTTCTATTTTATAAAGCTATCCTTAACCCTCAGGCAAAAGTTAGTCACTCTCTCCTCTACCTAACTGTTACTGGACAAAGGCATTGGATTTTTTGTCCAGTGTGCTCAAATAACCAATTCCTGAGACACTGGGGCTTCAAAGAGAGAGTTTATTGCTAAGTGCAAAGCAAGAGAGGAGATGGCCTAGTGGCCTAAAAATCTGTTTCCCTGTACTGCAGTAATTCTGATCGTTTTATAGTACCAAAAGATGGGCAGGTTTCTGGATAATAAGCACAGTGGCACTAGGTGATGTAATTAGAGGTGATCTAATTATTGAGCATGCGCAGATTGATAACATGCTTAGTCACACTGTAAGAAAAGGGCCGCCTTGATACGATGATGGGCATGATTTTTAGTACTGTATTGGAGTATAGGTCACATATAGGTTAAACTCTAAGCTACTGTGCATGTTAGTGGACCCATTTTGGTTAGATACAGTTTTGGTTATCAGGACAACTTTGGAATTGGATGGTTTAGTGTTGGACTGACTCAGGGCCCTTCATTAATAAACATTAGGGGCTGTCTTTAGTGATCACAGAACTCCAAAGGCAAAAACAACGGATAAAATGGGTATAAGTGAAGGTCCATCAAAAGGCTTTTACAATCAAAAAGACACAGGATAAAGGCTTTACAATGATTATCAGAGATCAAGGGTTACAGTTCAAAGATTTCAGGTATTTCCCTCTGTCTACTCCAGTATACCAGAAAGCAAAAAGGAATATCTATCTTATGATTCAGCAGTCGTAATCATCCCTTAAATCCTAACTTCTCGGTTTCATGAAGTTTACATCCTAACTTCTGTTACATCTACAAGAGCCCTTACCATTGTATTTTACGTATTTTTCTTTTGGGTCTTCCACTAGATTGTGAAGTGTTACTTTTTCAAAGTGTTTCATCTTCAAATTTTACAGCAAGAGATTTACAACAGGTTCACATTGGCAATACTTGAAAGTAGTAATAACTTTTAGGAAACATTATAGTGGTTGCTTTTTATTCATTTGCTTCTCTCAGCCTAGTTTCTCCCTAGGTTTTAATAGTGCTAGTGCACTGATCTCATTATAGTACAGTTACTTTAATAAATAACCTTGTTACAGAAATATAGAAATTGAGCCGCCTTTTTTTTTTTTTGCCTACAGTTAATCTCAGGTAAGGAATGAAACATACAGGTGAATTTGTGTGAATATATTTTTTCATTCAGGCAACATTTACTAAATCAATAGTTCTTGATTCTGAAACAGCAAAAAATGGTCAAACATATACATTTTATCTAAATAGTACTTCAGACAATGATCAGTCAACACAAAGTTTAGAATTCATGTTTCAAAGAATTAAGAATTTGTTCCATATGTAAATACCTATTGGGTATTCTTATTTTGTTTTCAAGGGACTTCAACAAAGTAGATTGTCATGAAGAAATGTATGCATTATTTCTGAAATTCCTTCTTATTTGAAATGTTTATATCGTAAATATATTGTGTATTTTTATCAGAATATTAGTCTTTGCCTATGTAAATGAATGTGAGGACCCAGGGCCAAGAGCCCCGCCGCCTCCTACATTACTGAGATACACACAGCCACTTACATGAGAAGGCAACAGGCGCCCCCCCATCTCAGGGGGGAAAGCATTAAAACTTCCCACCCCTAATCACTGTTAGTAACCAAATCTCTCGAGATCCTGTTGTAACCTAACCTCATGAGACCTTGTCATATCCAAATCACGTGGGTTGTTACAAACCTTTATAAAGCCCTGCTTTGGCACGCCTCTCTCTCTCTGTGTGTGTGTGCAGAACATTGACTTCACTGTTCCTGAACCACTGTAACTGGGAAGATTTGTCTCCTGTGTTTAAGTCCCTAATTAAACTCACGGGTATCTCTCTCCCAGGCATGTTCTTTGGTCTTGGGGCTAATCTGGGTTGGAACATTGTGTCGTTATCAGTAGTGCAGCTTTAACGTTTTCATAGAGTCATTAATCTTTTAACCAGTTTATTGAGACAAAATGCTCCTTTTTAGAAAGGTCAATAAGATCGTTCATTTCCATTTAGATAGCCAGCTACCCCAAGGGATCTTACTTTCACTTCAGGATAGTATTCCTTAATAATATTTCCCAAAGTTCACTACTGACTATATCTATATTGGTTGCAAGTTTTATTCTGAAATATAACCTCGCCTCTTGAGGGTGAAGTTACTGAGTCAGACATTACCAAATAACTAAAGTATAGAAAGTTGTTTCGATAGAAATTAATATTTTTGGTTTTCTCATATTTTATGTTTGAATACAGCAAGAATTAAGGGTATACCCATTTTTACTATAACTAAAAAGATTATGAAAACACTACTACTACTTTATTTTCCATTTTATTACTCTTTAAGAGGAACTTTATTTTATTTCTAATATATTATACTTGCAGGTACATATCAACAGAAAAAAGTAAACATTTAAAAAATAATATACTTCATGTACTAAGATGATTTGTAGTGAAGAAACCTCTTCAGATGGAAAAATGTGACAGGTTTTACCTATGAAATAAATTATGTGAGTAATATTAGAAAAGATGGTAGTCTGTTTAGACAGGACTATTAAAAGCATTAAGATTTGAGAACTGGCTCTTAAAGTTAGTAAATGGCACTATGATAAGTTAAACACATGCCCAAAAACATTTTCCAGTGGACTGGGATTGTAACAATACCATTAATGAGGGAAAAGAGTTCTTAATGCAATTTGCACTTTCTAAAGTTTCAAAAAGAGATTTTGAGTTAGTGCATTATTAACGTACTGAACATCTGGAACTGTGTAAAAGCTATGGACATTGAGCAAATGCAGGATTTCCCCACCAGGTTGCATTCTTACTGATTGCCTCCCTAGTGAGATATTGCTTTGAAAGTTTGAAAAAGTAAAATGACAATATCCAGATAAGGCATAAACATTCCAAAGTGTTTTTTAATTTATGCGATATGACTTGAAAAAAATTATCTCTGAGGTTAACAAATCTAAGTGATGCAAATGGCAAATAGTAAATTAAATAATAATTAAATAATCTATGTCACTATATGTGAACTAGACTTCTGTATGTGAATATGTGCCCTTTATGAACTATTTAGTAAAATGTTTTATAATGGAGAAAGCTCATATTTTTCATACAAGCAAGCTTTAAAACCTGGGAGATGGATTTGTGTCAGTGTACTTTCCTCTAAGATACTTGATATTTAGATGTTTAGTTGGTTTTACTTAAGAGAATGTAAATATCTGTTTACTTATTTGGTTGTTATTTGTGATATTTCTCTAGGAAGGTGGAAATAATAAAGTATAAATGTGCAATTTGAGTGTCACCTGCGATGAAAATAGAAAAGCTGCAGACCTAAATATTTTGTTATTTTAAATTGAAAGTTTGGTGCAGACTATTTTCACTAAAATAATAAGTAAGTTTTTGCTATAGGGGTACACTCTAAATTTGCACATAGCCAGTGTATAATATAAAACCGAAGGCTTTTAAGGTACTTGTTTAAAATCTCCACTTAAGAGATTAAAATAAACATATTGTATTTTGTGGAAATTGTGTCTCATAATCACCCAATTCCCCCCCTTTTCAGGGTTCCCTGTACCTCCTTAACTGAACTATAATCTGGATATAACCAGAGGACATGCCACTGTCTTGTCAGCCCTTTGAAGCTGTGATTGTTTTTTCTTTCCTATTCCATAGTACCTCAGGTTTGGTGTCTTGTGTGCTTTCCACCACTCTTTCTAAACCTTTACCTCTCCATTTTGTGCTTGAAAAAAGAAAGAAAAAGAAAGAAACCAATTCACCAACAAATAACCCTAGTATCTTGAGTTCATGTCTTTTAATCATATCTTGTTACCTTCATCTTTATTGCCATCTTACAACCCACCTGATTACTCTTTTATAAAGGCTTTGGTACTTAATTTTAAGTCACCCTCCCCCCTTACATTATTTTGGTCTTTCCTTCTTTGTTCACTTATTAAATTCATTCAACAAATATTTATTGGGTACATTCTATGGGCTGTATACTCTTCTAGGCACTGGACAGCAGTGAGAAAAACACAAAAATAATTGTCCTCATGGAGATTATATTCCAAGAGCGAGAGAGAGAAAATAAACCAGATATATAAGAAAGATAGATAATATTCTAGATGATGATAAGTGCCATGTAGAAAAATAAAGCAAGGAACAGGGAAAGGCAAATTCTGGAGAAGTGGAGAGAGGTGGTTTAGAATTTTAATTGGGTGGTTATGGAAGCCCTCTCTGAGAAGGTGACATGGAACAAAGGCCTAAATTAGGAGAGCAGGAAGCAAATCATTCTGATTTCTGAGGGAGAAATGTTCAGACAGAAGGAACCGTGAGGTAGAAGAGTACCTGTTTATGAGCAACAGGGTGGCTTGTGTGGCTGAAGCAGAGTTGGGGTGGGGTGGGTAGTACTAGAATATGAGATCAGAGGAGTAGCTCGGGTAAAACCATACCACAGTAAGGATTTGGATTCTTTTTTTTTAATTGAGATTTTTCGATACCATACAACTATCCAAAGATCCAAAGTGTACAATCAGTTGCCCACGGCACCACCATACAGCTGTGTATCCATCAACACAATTATTTTTTTTTTCAATTTTTAGAACATTTTCACTACTCCAGAAAAGAAACAAAGACAATAAAAAGGAAACACATCCTCCCATACCCCTAACCACACACACCCCTCCATTATTGATTCGTAGTTTTGGTGTAGTATATTTGTTACTGTTGATGAAAGAATGTTAAAATACTACTAACTGTAGTATATAGTTTGCAATAGGTATATATTTTTTCCCTATATGCCTCTCTATTATTAACCTCTAGTTATAGTGACATACATTTGTTCTAGTTCGTGAGAGAGATTTATAATATTTGTGAAGTTAATCACAGACATTGAACAAGATTCACTGTTTTATACATTCCCATCTTTTAACCTCCATCTTTCCTTCTGGTGACATGCGTGACTCTGAGCTTACCCTTTCCACCACGTTCACACATCTTTTAGCACTGTTAAGTTATTCTCATTACATGCTACCATCACCCCTGTCCATTTCCAAATATTTAAGTTCACCCTACTTGAACATTCTGCTCATAATAAGCAACCACTCCCCATTCTTTAGCCTCATTCTCTATCCTGGTAACTTATATTTCGTGTCTATGAGTTTACATATTATAATTAGTTCATATCAGTGAGACCCTGCAATATTTGCCTTTATGTGTCTGTCTTATTTGACTCAATATAGTGCCCTCAAGATTTGTTCATCAACTCCTCTCTTTTAGGACGACTCTGTTCAAACACCATACATTCCGTCCTAAGTAAACAATCATTGGTTCCCTGTATAGTCATGTATTTATTTATTGAGCACCATCGCCACACTCTATATAAGGACATTTCTTCCACAAAGAAGGAAGAAGAGTCAAAGAAGGCAGAGAGGCAAAAGAAAAAGGCAAGAGAAAGAGAGAAAAACAAACAAACAAACAAAAAAACCTGATAGCTAGAAGGTGACAAAAGGAAAGATAGCATTAACCAAAAGTAGAATAAAGAGTCAGACAACATCACCAATGCCAGGAGTCCCATACCCTTCCCCTATTCACCCCCCCCCATATGCATTGAGCTTTGGTATATTGCTTTTGTTACATTAAAGAAAGCATAATACAATGTTTCTGTTAATTCTAGCTTCTAGTTTTCATTGATTGTATTTTCCCCCCAATAGAAAAACATATTTGTACATTTTATTACAATCATTGAGCATCCTAGATTTCCCTGAGTTACACAGTCCCAGTCTTTATCGTTCGTCTTTTGTTCTGGTGTCCCACATGATCCCAGCCTTCCTCTTTCAACTATATTCAGTCATCTTTGTTCAGTGTACTTACATTGCTGTGCTACTATCTCCCAAAATTGTTTTCCAAACCTCTCACTCCTGTCTTTTCCTTTCTGTATGCAGTGCTTCCTTTAGTGTTTCCTGTAGAGCAGGTTTCTTGTTCACAAACTCGGTCATTGTCTGTTTGTCAGAGAATATTTTAAGCTTTCCCTCATATATTAAGGATAGTTTTGCCAGATATAGGATTCTTGGTTGGTGGTTTTTCTCTTTCTGTATCTTAAATATATCACCCTACTTCCTTCTTGCCTCCATGGTTTCTATAGAGAAATCCACACATAGTCTTATCAAGCTTCCTTTGTATGTGATAGATCGTTTCTCTTTTGCTGCTTTCAGGATTCTCTATCTTTGATGTTTGATAGGCTGATTATTAAGTGTCTTGGCATAGGCCTATTGAGATCTATTCTGTTTGGAGTACGCTGCGCTTCTTGGATCCATAATTTTATGTCTTTCATAAGAGATGGGAGATTTTTGTTGATTATTTCCTCTATTATTGCTTCTGCCCCTTTTCCCTTCTCTTCTCCTTCTGGGACACCAATGACATGTAAATTCTTGCTTTCCATTTTGTTTTTAAGTTCCCGGAGATGTCGCTTGTATTTTTCCATTCTTTTCCCTGTTGTTCTTTTGTGTGTAGGCTTTCAGGTGCCTTGTTCTCCAATTCCTGAATGTTTTCTTCTGCCTCTTGAGGTCTGCTGTTGTATGTTTCCACTGTGTCTTTTATCTCTTGTGTTGTGCCTTTCATTTCCATAGATTCCGGCCAGTTGGTTTTTTGAACTTTCAATTTCTACCTTATGTAGGTCCTGTGTTTTCATTATATGGTTCATCTCCTTTGCCATATCTTCCCTAAACTTTTTGAATTGACTTATTATTAGTTGTTTCAATTCCTGCATCACAGTTGAATTGCAAGTTTGTTCCCCTCACCAGGCCATAACCTCATTTTTCTTGGTGTAGGTTGTAGTTTTTTGTTGTCTAGGCATGGTTTCCTTGGTTACTCCAATCAGTCCTCCCCAGACCAAAATGGGCTAAGGTCCCAGAAGGAAGAAATGTTCAGTATCCGGTTTCTCTGAGGGTGTGTCTTAGAAAATTGGTACCCCCTCTGATGCCTCCGGTCACTGTGCTTTTCTGCCCAGCAGGTGATGCCTGTTACCCTGTAATTCTTGACTGTTATAAGGAGGTGTGGCTCTCTTTCCCCAAGTTCTGAATGAAAGGCAGGTAGTAGAGCTGGGCTCCACCCCTTTACTTTTAGAGAAGATAGACACCCTAGGTGGAGGTCATTAGCATTTCGATGGTCTCTCTCTCCCTGTGCTATACCCTTGTCTGGGTCACAGAACTGGGAACTGAAAATGGCTGAGGCTTTCTCCACTGAGTCGAAAAAGGAACAGATCTAGTCCGAGGTGACCCTCCGGCTCTCTAAGGTCAGTCTCACCCAAAGCCTCTACTTGTTGGGGATTCGTACCTCGTAGTGATCAGTTCACACTCGCTAATTGAAACCCCAGTTGGAGCTCAGCTGAGCTATATTCACTTGCTGGGAGAAAGCTTCTCTCTGGCACCAGGAGGCTTTGTAGCTTGGGCTGTGGAGGAGGGTTCTCCAGATTTGGATCCACAGTTTTTACTTACACATTTTATGCTGTGATCTCTGGCATTCCTCCCAATTCAGGTTGGTGTATGATGAGTGGACGGTCATGTTTGTCCCCCTGCAGTTATTCCAGATTATTTACTAGTTGTTTCTGGTTTTTTTTAGTTGTTCCAGGGGGACTACTTAGCTTCCACTCCTCTCTATGTTGCCATCTTAGATCCTCCTCAAGGATTTGGATTTTATCCTAAATGCAACAGGAAGTCATTGGAGACATCAGACTTCATTTTAAAAGGATTGTGCTGGCTGCTATGTGTAAAGTGGGTCTTAGAGAGCACAGAAAGAAATAAGGTGACTAAGAGTCTATTGTAAAAAATCCAGGTGAGAGATGGTGGTGGCTTCGACCACCATGGTGGTAGTGAATATGGTGAGAAATGTTTGGAGTCTAGAAATATTTTGAAAGTAGCACTGGCAAGATTTGCTGATGGATTGGATGCACAGTATGACAGAAGAAAGAGGAAGTAAGGTTTTCTTACTGGACCTTTTTCTTTACTTGTATTCCCTGGCTAGTCAATCTCATCTATATGCATTCTTCCAGTTACATCTGTCGTCTTGATTTTCCAATTTGTAATAGAATTCTGACCTCTTCTCTAAGTACCATACCCACATATTGAACTGTCAGATTGACATTTCAATTTTGATATCTCATAGGCAACAAACTTGTAGTCTTTGCTCCAATCATGATCCTTTTCCAGTGTTGCCTATATGAGTAAATGGTACCATAATCCATTTATGGACTTTATCATTTATTTAGGGGGCATTTTTTTAACCTTTTTATCCCTTTCTTGTCATATCCAATATGCTACACCTTGTTCATTTTAAATTTTAAATATTTTTATAATCTGTTCACTTTTCTTTACCTACAGTATAATTTTCAAGGAGGCAAAATTATGACTTACATACAAATATAAAAATGTACACCTGTCAAAGATTTTATTCAACTCATTAATTAATGAGGGAGCAAGTATGACATCATGGTCAACTCAGAGTGCATTTAAAAAGATAGGTATTTATAGGCGATTAATAAAGGAATATAGATAAGATTGCTGGCTTGGCTACAAATCTGGCAAAAGTATGATAGGTCAATAAACCATAACCTTTGGGGTTATCTTTTCTCCTGGATTGAAATTATTTGCATTTCTACTGGGCTAAAAAATATACAAATTAAAATGTAATCTTACTAAATCTGAAACCTTAATCATGAGTTAATAGTCAGTTGAACACAATGCATTTCCATAAATAATCCTGGGGTGTGCCTTTGCCTCCATATGAAATTGAAAGATTGTGCTACCTACTTTTTTGCCTTATTATTTTTGTGTGTGTGTATTTTTGGTTTTGCCTTATTCTTAAGTTTTGGATAATATTTTTTACCATTTTCTAATTCAAGCTATCTCCATTTCTGGATTTAGTAGCCTAAATGTACCTACTCTAATTCATCCATATTAATATTAGAGCAAGGCTGTTTAATCTTTAAATTTTTAAATTGTGAGATATGATACATGTGTGTATAAGTATATAAAACTAGTATGAGCATTTTAAATAATAAAATAGATATGAATATCCACCACATAACTTAAAAAATAGAACATTACCATTAAGTATATTAGAAGTCCCTGTGTGCCTCTCACCAATCACATTTCCCATCCCTAGAGATATTAGTTTTGCTTGTTTTAAAAATTTTTATATATGTATTCTTAACAAGTTTTTGAATTTTAAATAAGTGGAATCATGTGTAATTCATGTGTAATTTGCTTTTTTTACTCAATATCTTCTGATCATCCTTAATGGTAGATGTGGTACTAATTTACTCATTTTTACTACTATGTAGTGTTTGCTTTTGTGAATATGTGACAACGTATTTATTCAATCTATGTTGATGGGACTTTGGTTGTTTCCATTGTTTGGCTATGAAAAAGAATGCTCTTATGAACATTCATTGTTTGTGTCTCCTTATGCAAATGTACATATCTCTGTGATATGTAACTCAGAGTGGATTTGCTGAGTCTTAAGGAATGCATATGTTCATCCTTACTAGGTAATGTCATAGCAGTTTTCTAAAATACTGAAACCCTTTACACTCCCACCATTTCCCAATATCTTTACCAATACTTGGTATTTCCTTACTTTAATTTTTACGGATTATTGTATTTGTAATTTTATGTTATTTAATATCATTTTCTTTTTTCCTTTTTTCTTTCTGTATTTAGTATCTTTTTATGTTAAAGTCCCTTCATGTTTCCTTTTCTGTGAAATGCCTTTTCATGTCTTTTACCCATTTTTCAAATAGATTACTTGTCTTTTTCTTGATCATTCTTAGGATTTCTTTATTTACCCTAGATATTATTTCTTCATTGGTTATATTTATTACAAATATCTTCTTCTACTCTGTGGCTCATCTTCTTTTTTATCTTTTTTTTTTTTTTAACTCTTCATGGTGTCTTATATATATATATTGAGATTATTCACATACCATACAACTATCCAAAGATCCAAAGTGTACAATCAATTGCCCATGATACCATCATACAGCTGTGAATCCATCAACACAATTAATTTTGTTTTCAATTTTTAGAACACTTTCATTACTCCAGAAAAGAAATAAAGACAAAAAAAGGAAACAAATCCTCCTATACCCCTAACCACACAACTCCCTCCATTACTGATTCATAGTTTTGGTATAGTACATTTGTTACTGTTGATGAAAGAATGTTAAAATACTACTAACTGTAGTATATAGTTTGCAATAGGTATATATTTTTTCCCTATATGCCTTTCTATTATTAACTTCTAGTTATAGTGTCATACATTTGTTCTAGTGCGTGAGAGAGATTTTTAATATTTGTACAGTTAATCACGGACATTGTCTACCACAAGATTCACTGTTTTATACATTCCCATTTTTTAACCTCCAGCTTTCCTTCTGGTGATGTACGTGACTCTGAGCTTACCCTTTCCACCACGTTCACACGCCTTTCAGCACTGTTAGTTATTCTCACAACATGCTACCAACCATCCCTGTCCATTTCCAAACATTTAAGTTCACCCAAGTTGAACATTCTGCTCATAATAAGCAACTGCTTCCCATTCTTTAGCCTCATTCTCTATCCTGGTAACTTATATTTCGTGTCTATGAGTTTACATATTATAATTAGTTCATATCAGTGAGACCCTGCAATATTTGCCTTTATGTGTCTGTCTTATTTGATTCAATAAAGTGCCCTCACGGTTTCTTCATAAACCCATTTCTTTTAAGATGGTTTTGTTCAAACACTATACATTCTGTCCTAAGTAAACAATCGTCGGTTCCCCATATAGTCACGTATTTATGTATTGAGCACCATCACCACTCTTTATATAAGGACATTTCTTCCACAAAGACGGAAGAAGAGTCAAAGAAGGCAGAGAGGCAAAAGAAAAAGGCAAGAGAAAGAGAAAAACAAACAAACAAAAACTTGATAGCTAGAAGGTGACAAAAGGAAAGATAGCATTAACCTAAAGTAGAATAAAAAGTCACACAACATCACCAATGCCAGGAGTCCCATACCGTTCCCCTATTCCCCACCGCCCCATATGCATTTAGCTTTGGTATATTGCTTTTGTTATATTAAAGGAAGTATAATACAATGTTTCCATAAATTATAGTCTCTAGTTTGCATTAATTGTATTTTACCCTCATCCCACCCTATTTTTAACACCTTGCAATGTTGACATTCATTTGTTCTACCTCATGGAAAAACATTTTTGTACCTTTTATTACAATCCTTGAGCACCCTAGGTTTCCCTGTGTTACACAGTGTCAGTCTTTATCCTTCGTCTTTTGTTCTGGTGTCCCACATGGTTCCAACATTCCTCTTTCAACCATACTCACAGTCATCTTTGTTCAGTGTACTTACATTGCTGTGCTACTATCTCCCAAAATTGTTTTCCAAACCTCTCACTCCTGTCTTTTCCTTTCTGTCTGAAGTGCTTCCTTTAGGGCTTCCTGTAGAGCAGGTAACTTGTTCACAAACTCTGTCACTGTCTGTTTGTCTGAGAATATTTTTAAGTTCTTCATCATATTGGAAGGACAGTTTTGCCAGATGTAGGATTCCTGGCTGGTGGTTTTTCTCTTTCAGTATGTTAAATATATCACCCCACTTCCTTCTTGCCTCCATGGTTTCTATTGAGAAATCTGCACATAGTCTTATCAAATGTCCTTTGTATGTGATGGATTGCTTTTCTTTTGTTACTTTCAGGATTCTCTTTCTATCTTTGACGTTTGATAATCTGACTATTAAGTGTCTTGGCGTAGGCCTATTCAGATCTATTCTGTTTGGGATATGCTGCGCTTCTTGGAACTGTAATTTTATGTCTTTCATAAGAGATGGGAAATTTTCATTGATTATTTCCTCTATTATTGCTTCTGCCCCTTTTCCTTTCTCTTCTCCTTCTGGGACACCAATGACACATACGTTCTTGCTTTTTGTTTTGTCCTAAAGTTCCTGGAGACATTGCTCGTATTTTTCCATTCTTTTCCCTGTTGTTCTTTTGTGTGTAGGCTTTCAGGTGCTTCGTTCTCCGGTTCCTGAGTGTTTTCTTCTGCCTCTTGAGAGCTGCTGTTGTATGTCTCCATTGTGTTTTTCATCTCTTGTGTTGTGCCTTTCATTTCCATAGATTCTGACAGTTGGTTTTTTGAAGTTTCAATTTCGACCTTATGTACGCCCAGTGTTTTCATTATACAGTTCATCTTTTTTGCCATATCTTCTCTAAACTTTTTGAATTGATCCAGCACTAGTTGTTTCAATTCCTGTATCTCAGTTAAAGTGTACGTTTGTTCCTTTGACTGGGCCATAGCTTTGTTTTTCTTAGTGTAGGTTGTAGTTTTCTGTTGTCTAGGCATGGTTTCCTTGGTTACCCCAATCAGCTTCTCCCAGACCAGAACGGGCTCAGGTCCCAGAAGGAAGGAATATTCAGTATGCAGTTTCCCTGAGGGTGGGTCTTAGAAAATTGGTACAGCCTGTGAGGCCTCTGGTCACTGTGCTTTCCTGCCCAGCAGGTGGTGCCTGTCAGCCTGTAACTCCAGACTGTTGTAAGGAGGTGTGGCCTGTGGCTGTTTTCCCCCAGGCTCTGGGGTCTTGTTCTGAATGGAAGGTGGGAAAAGTAGAGCTGGGCCCCACCCCTTTCCTCTTAGGGAAGATAAACCCCCTAGGGAGAGGTCACTAGCATTTGAATAGACTCTGCCTGTGCTGTCTCCACCCTTGTCTGAGTCAGAGCACTGGGAATTGAAAATGGCTGAGGCTTTCTCAACTGAGCCAACACAGGGACAGACAGCTCTCTTCAGGGCCAGTCCGCCGCCACCCTCTGGCTCTCCAAGGTCAGTCGTCACCCAAAGCCTCTGTCTTCTTGTTGGGGATTCATAGCTCATGGCAAGCTGTCCAGGCTTGTTAATTAAAACCCCAGTTGGAGCTCAGCTGAGCTTTATTTGCTTGCTGGGAGAGAGCTTCTCTTTAGCACCAGGAGGCTTTGAAGCTTGGGCTGTGGGGGGAGGGGTCTTCTGGCCTGGATCCGCTGTTGTTACTTACAGATTTTATGCTGCAATCTTGGGCATTCCTCCCAATTCAGGTTGGTGTATGATGAGTGGATGGTCACGTTTGTCCCCCTGCAGTTATTCTGGATTATTTACTACTTGTTCCTGGTTGTTTATTAGTTGTTCCAGAGGTACTAACTAGTTTCTACTCCTCTCTATGCTGCCATCTTAGATCCTCCTCCATGATGTCTTTTGATGAACAAAGTTCTTAATTTTATGTGGTTGAATTCATCAGTCATTTTCTCTATTATGGGTAGTGCTTTTTTTGTCTTCTTAAAAAAGTTATATTCTTCCAAATATTCATTTTTAATCTGTGGAATTGAATTTTGTGTATGGTTTATGGTAGAGATCCAATTAGTTTTTCCCATGTGGTTAATCAGGTTTACTGTTTGATGAACAGGTAATTCACTGTTCGGTGAACAGGTAATTCACTCTTCCACAGAGATCTAAATTAATTATTCTTTTAAAGTTCCCATGTATGCAAAGGTATGTTTCTGGAATTTCTGTTCTCTTCCATTGGTCAGTTTATCTCTGTTTGGCCAGTACTACACTGCTCCAATAATTATAATTTTATGATAACTCCTGGTATCTGGAAATTCAAGTCCTCTCACATTCTTTAGGATTGTTGTGCTATTCTTGACCCCTTTGCTCTTTAATATAAATGTCAGAATTAATTTGTCCATGTTCTGAAATCTTTGGATTTTTATTACAGTTTCAATGAATCTATGAATAACTTGGAGTAAAGTGACATCTTTTCTATAAACAATCTACCTATATATGAACATAGAGCTTAGGTCTTCAGTCTTTTTCAATAAAGCCTTATACTTTGCTCCATACAGGGGCTTTTCCAATCTTTTGTTATATTTATTCCTAGAAAGAGTCAGTAAATGGTAACTTTTTAAAAACTGGTGTTTCTGTTGTTTGAAAGTGCAATTTATTTTTGTATATTTTTCAAACTTTTTATTTTGAAATAATTTTACATTTACAGAAAAGCTGCAAAAATAGTATGAAGAATTTCTGTAAGTTCTCAAAATATTAACATTTGCTATATTTGTGTTAGTCTTTCAGCACCAGTACTGTTTTCCTCTTAAAACTGTTCGAGAGTAAGTTACAGACAAATGCCCCGTTACCACTAAATGCTTCATATACTTTCCTAAAAGCAAGGGCATTCTCTTATATAACCACAGTACAGTTTTCAAAATCAAGAGTTAACATTGATACAACACTACTATTTTATTTACCTTATTCAGATTTTACCAATTATCTCACTAATGTTTTGAGTAAAAGAAAAATGTTTGTATTTTTTCCTGGTCCAGAATGAAATCCAGGATCACATGTTACATTTAGTTTAGTCTCCTTTAACAGTTCCTCTATCTTTGTCTTTCATAAACTTGAATTTTGGAAAGTACAGGTCATTTATTTTATAGACTGTGATGAGTCTGGTGTTTCCTTATGATTAGATTCTGTTTATGCATTACTATCTTTGTGTGTGGGAGTGTGTGGATGTGTATCTGTGTAATATTTCTAAATATTGTAACAACAAAATCCTCCAAAATTCTAATAATTTATCTGTAGATTTTTTTAGATTATTCTGTGTAGAAAATCATCTCATCTCTAAGAGATTTTTTTGTTTGTTTGTTTCTTTACAATCCTTGATCATAATTTTTTTTCTTATCTTGTACTGGCTAGGACCGTCAATACAATATTAAATTGAAGTGGTGGTAGTGGGCACTGTTTTCTTGTTCTTGATACTAAAGAAAATGCTTTTGTTATTTCATCCAGAAATATTATTCTTACTTTAGGATTTTTTTCCTCTGTAGTATTTACTAGGATAAGTCAGCTCTCCTCTTTTCCTACTTAGCTGTTTTGTTTTGTTTTGTTTTAAACTGATGAATATTTATTTTTATCAAATGCTTTTCTACATCTATTAAGATAAGCATATGAGTTTTCTCATTTAATTTGTAAATGTGGTAAATCACATTAATTAATTTTCTAAGTTAAAGCAACCAGATAAGACCAAAGCGGTCAATGTGTATTTCTGCCCAAGCATCCATCTCAACAATATAATTTGCTTGTCTCAAGGCAGAGGCAGGGCAAGAGCCTGAAAAATAAATCAAAGTGTATATTGTGTTGAAGAATGTCTTCACATATATGTGTTATGTTGCCCTCTGAGGGACTTTTTCTTGATGACAGTTGGCTTCTGACTTAAAAATCAGAAGAAGAAATAACTCAGTTTTTTAAAATGACAGATATTCATCTTGGCTGTAAAACTTGAATTTTGGAAAGTACAGGTCATTTATTTTATAGACTGTGATGAGTCTGGTGTTTCCTTATGATTAGATTCTGGTTATGCATTACTATCTTTGTGTGTGGGAGTGTGTTATTTCTATAATAGTGGGTCATGTTTTAATTTTTACATTTTTATTTGAACTTTTTTATTGGATTATAGCATGCATAAGGAAAAGTATGTAAATCATAAATGCACAATTCAAGGAATTTTCACCAAGTAAATCCCCATATAATCAACATCCAAATTAAGAAACAAAATATTACCCACATCCCAAAAGTACTCATTGGGATTGACCTCTTCCCATTATTGTTTCACTATCCTAACATCCAACACCACAGTATACTAGTTTTATCTGTTTTTATTTCTTATATAAGTGGAATTTTACTTCTAGTTTCTTTCCATTCAACATTAAGTTTGTGAGATTCATTCATGTTGTGTGTAGTTGTAGTTAAGTCATTCTTATTGCTGAATAGTATTCCATTATATAAGTATATTTTATATTTTTTAATTCACTCAATTTTAGATATGATTTGAATTATCTGCCACTTTGGGGCTTTTAAAAATAGTCCTGTTGTCAATATACTTGTACATGTCTATTAGTAAACATATATGTATGTCTCTTTATGATGGGATTGCTGGATAAAAGGGTATTTACATGCACAATTTTATGATATACTGCCAAACGATTTTCAAATTGTATGTAACAATTTACATTTAGCATCAGCAATATGGGAAACCTCAGGTTGCTCCACATCTTCACCAACATTGGTGTTGTCAATTCTGGTGGGTATGTAGTGGTATCTCATACTGGTTTTAATTTCCATTTCTCTGATGACAAGCACCTTTTCTTACATTAATTGGCTATTTGATATCACCTTTTGTAAAGTATCATGAATTCTTTGCCTATTTTCTGAGTGTTGCCTCTTTTTTTTATTGATGCATAGGTGATTTTTATATATTCTGGACAGAAACTTATGAGGCCATTTCAAAATCCATTAAATTGTTTACTTTGCATGGATGATCACTGTTTAGTCTAAGTTCTGGCCTTTGGTCACACCTAGATTGTAACAGAAAAGTTGACTATAATCTATTCAAAATAATAGCTGTTATATTTTCTTCTGTACTATATAGAAACTTAAAAAGAAAGTAGTTATGGGTAAAGTGGTGTTTTTTTTTTTTAATTGGTCTAGGCCAATAGCATTCTTGTGCTGTCAACGCAGTGTGACATCAAGAGCCCCACTTAGGTAACCCAGTATGAGACATGTGAGGGAAGGAGTTAAAATGTTTGATGGAAAATGCTTTAAAAGAATTCTAGAGTTTATGTGGAAAGGCACAGGCCCTAGAATAGCTAAAACAATCTTGAAAAAGAAACATCAAGTGGGAAGAATCACTCTACTCAGTATTAAGTCTTAGTTTATAACTTCAATGATCAAGATAGTATGGAATTGCTGGAAAGATAGACACATGGATCAAAGAATCCAGAAATAGGCCCGCATAAATGTACTCAACTGATTTTTTTACAAATTTGAAAATGCAGTTCAATGGAGGAATGAATTGCTTTCAACAAATGCTAGAGCAATTGGTCATCCATAGGCAGAAATAGTGGACCTTGACATAAATCTCATGCCTTATACAAAAATGAATTCAAAATGGATCATGTACTTAAATATAAAACTTAAAACTATACAACATGTAGGAAAAAACATTGGAGAAAATTCAGGGTCCAGAGTTAGGCAATAAGTCCTTAGACTTGACACCATAAGCACGATTCATATAGAGAAACTGATAAATTGTACCTCATCAAAATTAAAACCTTTTTCTCTGTGAAAGCCCATATGAAAAGGATGGAAAGATAAGCTACAGACTGGGACAAATATCTGCAAAAGCACATATCTTACAAAAGACTAGTATCTCGGATATATAAAGAACTCTCAAAACTCAACAGTGAAAAATAACAATCCAATTGAAAATGGGGAAGAGACTGAAGAGACATTTCACCATATAAGATATACAGATGACAAGCACATGTAAAGATGTTCAACATCAGGAGCCATCAGGGAAATGCAAATTAAAACCACAATGAAATATCACTACACTTTTATCAGTACGACTAAAATAAAAAAATAATGACAACACTAAACACCGAAAAGAATGCAGAGAAACTGGATCTCATACATTACTGGTGGGAATATAAAGTGAAACAGCTACTCAGGGAAATAGTTTGTCAGTTTCTTAAACTAAACATGCAATCACCATATGACTTAGCAAATATAGTCTTGGACATTTATCCCATAGAAATGAACATCTAAGTTTGTATAAAAACCTGTACCTGTTCATAGCAACTTTTTAAAAAAATTATTGTTATCCAAAAAACAGAATCAGCCCAGATGTCCTTCTGTAGATGAATGGTTAAACAAACTGTGGTATATGCATACCATGGAATACTACTCAGTAATAAAAGACAACAAATTAAAACAATCTCAAAATGTTATATAATTTGATACCATATATATAACATTTTTGAAATGGCAAAATTTAGAAATGGAGGTCAGATTAGTGGTTTCAAGGGCTGAGGGAAAGAGAGAATGGGGAAGGGAGTGGGTTTGGTTGTAAAAGAGCAATACAAGGGCTCCTTATGATGATGGATATGTTCAGTATTTTGACTCTGGTGGTGGATATAATAATCTACATGATACAATTGTCTAGAACTAAATATAAATCAGTACAAATAAAACAGGAAATCAGAATAAGATCAGTGGATTGAATCATGTCAGTATCCTGGTTGTGATATTATACTGTAGTTTTACTAAATATTCTCATTTTGGGAAACTGGATACAGTATATACAGAATTTCTGTGCTGTTTCTTCATAGGTACATGTGAATCTACAATTATCTCAATAAAATTTAAATTAAAGATGCTTTCAAATTTTTTCAAAAGTATTTTGAAATTTTGGTAAAATAAGTACCTCATGATCATACAAAAAGTATATCTCTTCTCTTTGGTGATTTGCATAATTACCCAAATTTCTTGAGTGATCTCTCTGGTGACTAGTTATCATAGCCATCATCATCAATAAACATTTCTTAAAATTGAATGAACATGGGGAGGAAAGAGGGGTGAATAAATAGCATAGTAGATTTTTTTTTCTTTTTCTTTTTTTCTTTTTCTTTTTCTTTTTCGAGTTCCCAAGGTGTGTATTATTGGTATAAAAATAAAATTGGGTGGCATAATTCTCTGTCACCAATTAGCTATACAGAACTAAGTGAAAAAAAAAATTTCCTCTTACAATTTTATTAGTGAAAAAAGGGAAAATTTTTTACTTAAAAAGTAGTAAAATCCTGATACTATTTGCAGTTTATCTGACTGAGCAACTTTTTGCATACTAAAACAAAAATAGTTCTTTAATAACTTTATTGTGACTTCTGAAAAAACTGGTAAAATTGAAAAGCAGAGACAAATTTCTCAAACTATCTGCATATTTTTCTCCTTTATTAAGGGAGAAAAAAAGTCTTCATGATTCTGCTAAAAGGTCACCTAACAATGCAAAGAGGTAGTAGTGGAATGTCTTAAATCTCTATTCCATTGATGAGTCTCCTTTCAATATTCCTATGCAGGAAGACTTTTACAGTCACATTACACAGCAGCTAAGCAGTCTAAGTGGAATATAACCATAATCACCTTGCTTGTGTCTGACGCAGAAGCCTTCAACTCTTGGTCAGCATTTTGTAACATGCAAAGTTGTCCACCTAATTTATTAAAAACTACTCGAATATGATCTTATAGAGCACTAATCAAAGCTACAAAACAGATACATCTGAAGTAATTTTTGTTTGATCCCAAGTTTCCATTTTCTGGAAAAAACAGAGCCCAAAAGTTATATGTGGTGAAAGACAACTTTAAAGTGGCTTTACTTAGATAACCCAAGATTAATGTGTTGTTGTATAGCTATGAAACAGATCATCATCCTTTACTTTGTTACATTTCCTCAATATAACGTTCCCAGTGACTATCCAGTCACATCCAGTTTCTCCATTTCCAAAGAAGCCAAATAAGGGAACACCAGGAAAGAACTTTCTAAATGGACCAGCCTTAACATTCTCCTTCACTCGGTAATGTTAAAAGTCCCTACCAATGCATACAAACACGAAGCCAATGGTTCTGGAATGCTGGCTGCTTTGAGACACTGCATCATAGCCTCAGCAGTCTTCTCTCATTGACATCCTTGTTGAAGAACACTGTAGCACTCTGTATTAGTGTCCACTAAATGACAGTCTAATCACACCAGTGGTTATATCAGTATCCAAAGAGTTCTTTTCCCAAGTCAATGATGACAGATTGTCCACCTGGCCTTTAGCCAAGATGATCTTCATATCACTGAAAGTGCTGACTACATGATGCAGATAATTACTGGCTCCCACCTTACAGCAGTGATAGCCAAATACAAGGACCACCCAAAGTTCAGGGTTATCTAAAAGACCCACTTCAGTCAGTTGATGCCTTTGTAGTGTTACATTCTTTGGATCCATAATAAAATGAAAGGACTATAATTTTATTCCTTCAATTTGAGGAAATTAAAGAGCAAAACCAGATTCTCTGATCTCTATTTCTTGAGTTCGATTGCTGCCTGATCCCTTTGGAGTCACTACAGTTCCTAAGGTCACAATTCCAAGGACTTGGCATTGCTTCTCAGGGGCAAATGCTCTTTCCATACTGCTTCTTTACCTTGCTCTCTTGTGGCCACGACACTTTTCTAGACTAATGAAAGTTTCTGAATCAGAGAGAACTGTCCGTGGAAAGATGTAAATATTTTGTGCTCAAGATGCCGTCCTTCTGTTTCAACAGTACATGTTGAAACATTACACGGCGTTTTGTAACTGGGGCCCAGAGAAGCAAACAAGAGAACTGAATCAGGGTTTGAAATATTTAGGTTTGTTTTGGCTCTTTGTTTTCTGGTTGTGTGACACTGAGCATGGAAGACCCAATTCCTTTGCCTCAAGCTCCTCTGCTACCATGCAGACAAAGCAGTGCCCCTCCAGATGGCTGGCCTCCTCCAGTCCAGCAGAGATCCAGGTTACACTCCACTGGGTCCATAATACCCTACGCACAGACTCCCTCCAAAAGCAGCACATGCTGGCCACTGTTAGCAATGCCTTGGTGGGCAAAAATGTGAGCACCCGCTCTACCACCTCCCCTAGGTCACTCAATAGGAAGGTACTTTGCAGGTCTGAGGAGGAGGGGCTGCATTGCCATCCACTGACTCCATTCCATAGCAGATTTTTTTTAGGGTGGTAAAACTATTCTGTAGGATAATGTAGTGTTGTCACCCCACACCATACATTTGTCAAAACCCAAAGAACCGTACAGCACAAAGAGTGAATCATAAATGTATACAAATTTTAAAAATTAGGATATTGGGACCCCAGGATGGAATGCAGATTATGCAAAAGACCCTAGCTGTATTACGAATTATGGCATACCTCACTGAAGGAAGTGAGGATGAAAGGTACTGACCTAAGTAACTTTGGAAATGAGTTGAGAAAAGAGCCGTATATAACTGATGAAGTTATTTCCCATGAGGATACAGGTTAATATCTCTGAAACCATTATCCACATATGCTGGAACTGAATATTCAAGAAATGGATGATGGATGGTGGGAGCCAGGTTTATCACTGTTGGAAAGGGAGATTACAGACAGGCTAGAGGAGAAGACTTGAATAATCCATATGGTGTTGGATGAAAGTTGGAGACATCAGTATGGACTCATACTTTGCTCAGTGTACAGATGGATGTGTGTGTGTGTGTGTGTATTCACAGGGTAGTATATACACATATTTCCTAGCTCTGCCAAGAGAGCCAGAGCAATACAATAACATTCTAGTAACAATGAGCACACCCAGTGCTTAGGTCTTGGTTTCTAATACTATTCTCCAGTAAATGGAACCAGAGCTCCTGGGAGAGATGGCTGATTCTAAGATGGGGACAGGAAATATACAAGATGAGCCTGAGACATCTTGAAATGCCATAAAGTAAGGAAGTATTGAAAACACAAAATGATAGAGGCATATCAAAGTAACAAGAGAGCCAACTGAAAGAGATCCCAATGGCCAAAGCTAGAACAATTTGAGCCACAAAATAATGTGGTATTGGATTATAACCCAAAGTATGAGATTTAAATATTCATGAGTCCATACTGATATAAATAAATGATTGGATAAATAAATAAATGGGTGAAAATAGACTAATATCTGGAATAGGGAACTCCAAATAATTGCCGTAATTCCTCACCCTTCCTTCTAAGGAATACATTATAAAAAGGGGATGAGGAGAGTAACATTACAGTGGAGAAACAAATGCTGCCTCAATCAGGGGATTAATGTTAGCATTGTACTGATAATTAATGTTAATAGCATGTACCCTTGCTATGATGTGATGAGAACTGGCACTTCACTTCTGTGGTCTTCCTCACCAAACCACTTGCCCCTATTTAGCCATTGGAAAAACTTCAAACTCAAATTGAAGGACATTCTACAAAATATCTGACAAGTGCTCCTCAAAATTGTCAAGACCACAGAAAACAAGAAAAGGCTGAGAAACTGTCACAGTCTGGAGAAACATAAGGAAACATGACAACTAAATGTGATACGGTATTCTAGATGGGAAGCTGGAACTGAAAAAGGACATTAAGTAAAAACTAAGGAGACATGAATAAACTATGGACTTTAGTTAATAATAGTGCATCAGTATTGGTTCATTAGTTGTGAGAAATGTACCAGAGTAATGTTAACAATAAGGGGAACTGGGTATGGGTTATGTGGAACTGTTTAATATTCTTGCAACTTTTCTGTAATCTAAAATTATTCTAAAGTAAAATTTATTTTAAGAGTCAGACAGGCTGCCTTGAACCTAAGTGTTCTATGCCTTTTCCATTTAATCAGTCATTGATTTGTACACCCATCCATTCACTCACTAAATATCAGATGCTACTATGTGCAGGGATATAGGAGTGAGTAAAAGCAGACACAGCCTTAGTCCCCTTCTAAATAGTTTACTACAGGAAAGGGATATTAATCAAATAAACAGAAAGGTGAATGTATAATATAATAAGCTGAGTTTAGCAGTATGAAGGAAAGATACAGTGTACATTAGGGGGACCTGAGCTGGTCTGCTATTGTTAATATGTTTCAGGAAGTGTCAGTTGAGCTGGGATCTGAAAAATGATTAGGCATTAACCATGATGGGGGTGGGGTATGATAATGGAGATCATTCCAGAAGAGAAATTAGGTGCAAAAGCAGTGTATCAGGAAGGAGCTTAGCATGTCAGAGAGTTTGAAAGAAGACCCGAGTCGTTGTAACGTGAAGTATGATTTGAGACTGGATACCTACGCCAGACCTTGCATTGTCTCATACAATGTGTTAAGGATTTAAATCTTAGCATCAGATACTCACTGAATTTTTAAGGTTAGGGTGTGAGTGGGGTGATGTGATAAGATGTGTATTTTGAAAATATTGCTCTGGCTGAAATGTGAGGACCTAAGAGTTATAGATAAAAAGCAAGGAATTCAGTTAGAATTTCAAGAGGTTGTGAAGGCTTGGACTAGTATGGTGGCTCTAGAGATGGAAAGATGTTTTAAAGATAAAAATTAACACGTTTTGGTAATAGATTGAATACGGAGGGAGAGGGAGCAAAGGAAATCATTAAGGATGACTCAGGATTCTAGCAAAGGTAACTAAATGAATGGTGATATCCTTTACTGAGAGAGCAAATACCAGAAAAGCACTAGTTTTTAAGGGAATATTTTAAATATGGTTTTGTATAAGACATTTCAGGTGCCTTTGAGATATGTTATCCTGACTAAGACATTGGACAAATGGGTATAGATCTGGGCAACAGATACAAATTTGGAAGCTTCAGGCCTTATGTATTTTGTATCTTTTGGGAATATAGTATTCTCCCACTATAATATAAGCTATTAAGGAAGAGACTTTTTCAATGCTGTTCCCTGCTTTATTCTAGAGTCCTAATGTTGATTCTAGCACATTGTAGGGGATTAATGAATATTTTTGTTGTTGTTGTTGTGGATTTTGGAATGTAACACATATACATAGAAGCAATAACTTTCCAAGTGCAAATTAACAAGTAAAGAGCAAATTACAAAGAGTGTTATGGGTTACAGGTCTACAGTTCCAGTTATTTCCTTGTGTGAAATACATATGCAAAAAGGTAATAACTTTCAAAGTACGATTTAACAAGTAGTTATATAGGAAATTTCCAAAAATGTTATGAATTACAGCACCATAGTTTCAGCCCTTCCTCTAGGTTAATCACTTTCCCTATCTTCAGGGATGTCTAGGCAGTGACCACCCTAACTTGTTCATGTTGAAAAGGGATGTCACCATCATGGGAAAAGGATACATCTGGTTGATGTTTTTGAAGAGGCTGTCAGCCTCTGGGTTTTAGGACTGAGCAGGCGTAGGAGTTCTCTGGAGGATTTAAGTATCTGAAGAATAAACTTAGTGAGTGAAACTTTTATAGAGTCTCAGTTAGGGATCCGGGTATTCTTTAGGGTTTTCGGGACTACTGTTGACTTGAGCTTATCATACGGTGGCCATTTAGCGTATCTAGCTGGAGCTTGCTTAGGAGTAACCTCCATGACAGCCTCTTGACTCTTTGAATTCTCTTAGCCACTGACACCCTATTGTGTTGCCTTTCTTTTCCTCCTTTTGGTCAAAAAGGGATTCTCAACCCCTTGATGCCAGGGTCAGGCTCATTCCTGGAAAACGTGTCACACGTTTCCCAGAAGACTCATTCACCTAAGGGAACAATCCCACCTTGGGGGGAGGGTGATGAATTAATTTGCAGAGTTGGGCTTAGAGAAAGTCCACATTTGAGCACCAAAGAGGTTCTCTGGAGGTGACTCCTAGGCATAATTATAGGTGGGTTTAGCCAACCCTTTACAACCATAAGTTTCACAAGAGCAAGCCTCATGATCGAGGGCTTGACTTTCGAAGTAGGGAGTTTGTAAATTCACATAATATAATGTTATGTCCACAATAATTCATCCATATCTCACAATATCATCACTTCATTGTACAATCTTCATCACTCTCCGTTTTAAACAATTCTCATAACCTAAAACACCCCATAGCTCTTTTCGGCCTTCAATTATTTGTCCCAAGTATTTGTGTGGTACTAGTAAGGTATTCCTATTAATTATTGTCCCTAATATGTAATAGATAGATTGTTTCCATATACCATTCTGTTATCAATTCTCTGTACTAGTGTCATACCTTAGAAATGTATCACGCAAACACCTATCTATATTTGTAGTGCTGATCTGAGGGATATATGCCTTTAACAACCCCTTTCAATCCTATCCGCCATCAATACAGCTCTGACCCTTATAATCCCATTAACAAAAAATTGTCACCCTTATCCATTCCCATAACTTTGAATTCACCCTCATTAATATATCTGAACCTATTAGATTTATCATTCCCCCTCCACTAGCTTCTGTCTATCACTAGGTTCCCAATATTCTACATTATAAGACATTGATTTTACATTGTTCAGGGAGTTCATAGTAGTGGTATGACTTATTTAACTCAGCATTTTATCTTCAGGGTTCATCCATGTTGCCATGTGTTTCAGGACCTTGTTCCTTACTGCTGCTTAGTATTCCATCATATGTATATACCACATTTTGTTTATCTACTCATCTGTTGAAGGACAATTGAATTGTTTCCATCTCTTGGCAACTGTGAACAATAATGCTGTGAGCATCGGTGTACAAATGTCTGTTCGTGTCCCTGCTTTCAGATCTTCTGGATGTATAGTGAGAAGTGGAATTGCCAGATGGTAGGGTAATTCAGTATCTGGTTTTCTGAGAAACTACCAAACTGTCTTCCACAGCAGCTATACCATTATACATTCCCACCATTAATGAATGAGTTCCAATTTCTCCACATCCTCTCCAGCATTTATTGTTTCCTGTTTGTTTAATGACAGCCATTCTTATTGGTGTGAGGTGGTATCTCATTGTGGTTTTGATTTGCATTTTCCTAATAGCTAGTGAAGATGAACATTTTTTTCATGTGTTTTTTAGCCATTTGTATTCCTTTTCGGAAAAATGCCTTTTCATATCTTTTGCCCATTTTATAATTGGGCTGTTTGTACTGTTGTTGTTAAGTTGTAGGCTTTCTTTATATATGCATGGTATCAGTCTCATTAGATAAATGGTTTCCAAATATTTTCTCCAATTGAGTTGGCTGCCCCCTTTACCTTTTTGACAAAGTCTTTTGAGGAAGAGAAGCTTTTGAATTTGAGGAGTTCCATTTATCTATTTTTTCTTTTGTTGCTTGTGCTTTGGGTGTAAGGTCTAAGAAACTACCTTCTATTACCAGGTCTTGAAGATGTTTCCCTATATTATATTCTAAGAGTTTTATTGTGCTGTCTCTTATATTAAGGTCTTTGATCCACTTTGAGTTAATTTTTGTATAGGGTATGAGGTAGGGGTCTTCTTTCATTCTTTTGGTTATGGATATTCCATTCTCCCAGCCCCATTTGTTAAAGAGACTATATTCTGTCCCAGTTCAGTGGATTTCGGGGCCTTATCAAAAATCAGTTGGCCACAGATCTGGGGATCTATTTCTGAACCTCTCAATTCGATTCTATTGATCAATATTTCTATCTTTGTGCCAGTACCATACTGTTTTGACCACTGTGGCTTTATAGTAGGTTTCAAAGTCTGGAAGTGCAAGTCCTCCCACTTCATTCTTCTTTTTTAGGATGTTTTTGGTAATTCAAGGCCCCTTTCCTTTCCAAGTAAATTTGATATGTAGCTTTTCCAAGTCTGCAAAGTAGGTTTTTGTAATTTTGATTGGAAATACATTGAATGTGTAGATCGGTTTGGGTAGAATTGACATCTTAATGACGTTTAGCCTTCCTATCCATGAGCACGGAATATTTTTCCACCTATTTAGGTCCTTTTTATTTCTTTTAGAAAAGTTTTGTAATTTTCTGTGTAGAGGTCTTTTACATCCTTAAGTTTATTCCTAGGTACTCGATTTTTTAGTTGTTATTGTGAATGGAATATTTTTTTGATTGCCTCTTCAGTTAGAACATTACTGACTTATGTGCTTTAATCTAATATCCCACCACTCTGCTGAATTTATTAGCTCAAGTAGCTGTGTCATCGATTTTCAAATATATATGTCATCGATTTTCAAATATATATGTCATCGATTTTCCAAATATAGGATCATATCATCTGCAAATAATGACAGTTTTACTTCTTCCTTTCCAATTTGGATAACTAAATTTCTTTGTCTTGGTGAATTGCCCTGGCTAGAACTTCTAGCACAATGTTGAATAATTGTGCTGACAGTGGGCATCCTGTCTTATTCCTAATCTTAAGGGGAAGGCTTTCAGCCTGTCACCATTGAGTACTATGCTGGCTGTGGGTTTTTCATATATGCCCTGTATCATATTGAGGAAGTTTCCTTCAACTCCTACCCTTTGAAGTGTTTTTATCAAAAAAGGATGTTGAATTTTGTCAGGTGCTTTTTCAGCATCTATCGAGAAGATCATTTGATTTTCTTCTTTTCATTTGTTAGTGTGTTGTATTACGTTGATTGATTTCTTATGTTGAACCACCCTTGCATGTCAGGAATGAACCCCACTTGGTCGTCGTGATGTATAATTCTTTTAATGTGCCTTTGGATTCACTTTGCAACTGTTTTGTTGAGAATTTTTGCATCTATATTCATTAGGGAGATTGGCCATTATGTTTCCTTTTTAGTGGTATCTTTATCTGGTTTTGGTATCAGAGTGATATTAGGTTCATAAAATGAGTTATGTAGTGTTCCTTTTTCTTCAACTTTTTCAAAGAGTTTGAGCAAGAATGGTGTCAATTCTTTTTGGAAAGTTTGGTAAAATTCCCCTGTGAAGCCATCTGGCCCTGGGCTTTTATTTGAAGGCAGATTCTTGATGACTGGTTGGATCTCTTTGCTTGTTATTGGTTTGTTGAGGTCTTCTATTTCTTCTTGGGTCAGTCTAGGTTATTCATGTGTTTCCAGGAAGTTGTCCATTTCCTGTAAATTATCTAGCTTGTTGACATACCGTTCATAGTATCCTCTTATTTTTTTTATTTCTTCGGTATCCATAGTAATTATCCTGCTGTCATTTCTGATTCTGTTTATTCGGGTCTTCTCTCTTTTTTACTTTGTCAGTCTAGCTTAAGGGTCTGTCAATCTTGTCGATCTTCTCAAAGAACCAACTCTAGGTTTTGTTTATTCTCTCTATATTTCTTTGTTCTCCAGCTCATTTATTTCCACTTTAATCTTTGTTATTTCTTTTCTTCTGCTTGCTTTAGGGTTAATTTGCTGACCATTCTCCAGCCTTTTCAGTTGTTCAGTTAGGTCTTTGCTTTTAGCTGTCTTGCTTTCTGATGTATGCATTTAGAGCTATAAATTTCCCTCTCAGCATCACCTTCACTTCATCCCATTGGTTTTGATATGTTGTGTTTTCGTTTTCTACCAGTCTGTATCTTTTAATTGGAGAGTTTGATCCATTCACATTCAAAGTTATTGGTGTGAATAGAGTTCTTGAACCAGCTATCCTTTGGTTTTTAGTTGTTTTTATTCCCTCCCTTATTCCCTCCCTCTTTTTCCTTTAAGTACCTTACTAATACTCTTCAGCTCTGTGCACTTCTCCAGACCTCTCTCTCTTTTCTTTATTTCTCAGCCAGTAGAACTCCCTTTAGTATTTTTTTCAGGGCATGTTAACAAATTATCTCAGCATTTGTTTGTCAGTGAAAATTTTAAAATCTCCTTCAATTTTGAAGGAGAGTTTTGCTGGGTAAGGAATTCTTGGCTGAACATGTTTTTCCTTCAGAATCTTAAATATGTAATTCCACTGCCTTCTTGCCTCCGTGATGCCCGCTGAGTACTTAGTCTTATGTGGTTTCCCTTGTATGCAGTGAGTCGCCTCTCTTTTGCTGCTTTCAGAACTTTCTACTTCTCTTCAGCATTTGACAATCAGTAAATGTCTCAGAGTGGGTTTATTTGGATTTATTCTATTCGGAGTTCATTGGGCATCTTTGATTTGCATATTTATGTTGTTTAGAAGGGTTGGGAAATTTTCCCCAACTCTGTCTTGAAACATTATTCTTAGCCCTTTTCTCTTCTCCTTCTGGGACACCATTGATTCTTATATTTGTGTACTTTATGTCCTCCATCGTTTCCCTGAGATCCACTTAAAATTTTTCGATTTTTTTCACCGTTTCTTTTGTGCATTTGCATTCAGTTGCTGTCCTCTAGTTCATCTATTCTTTCTTCTGCCTCTTCAAATCTGTTATGTGTCTCTAGTATATTTTTAATATGATCCTGTGTTTCATTTCCATAAAATCTGCTATTTTTTAATTTACTCTTTCATATTCTTCTTTATCCTCTTCTAGAGTCTTCTTGATGTCCTTTATGTGTTTAGCCATCTTGTTGAAACTGTTTTGGAGATTTGTGTGTACTTCTTTAATTAATTGCTCTAGTTGTGTTTCTGTTCTGGCTTTTTAATTTGTTCGTTTGGCTTGTCCATATCTTCTAGATTCTTCAAGTGCTTTGTGATTTTATGTTGACTTAGGGGCATTTCCTTGTCTTGATAAGGTTATTTTGGGAAATGCTGGATTATTTAAGCATTTATATATAATTTGGCAGAGCTACAGCTGCTGTAGTGCAATTTTCCTTTCCAACTAACAGGTGTCACCCTTGAACCACCTTTTACTCTCAAGCCGTCCTTCCCCTAACTTTTCCTGTGTGTTGTGGGGGTTTCTAAATAAGGTGGGGAACATTCAGTGCACCAGTTCTCTGTGTGCACTGGAGACTGCCTGCCCTGAGAGTGTAATGTGGGCCCTGTGCAGTTTGGTAGGGAGACCACTCAAGGGTACCCTCCAGCACAGACGTGCCATGCTCCCTGCCTGGTATGTGCCCATGAGCCTCTAGGGTGTGGGAGGCTTTCCTGATGCCTGCAGTATGGCACCCTCTCCTATTCCCACTTCTTGCTGGTGCACACCCTGGACTTTCATGGGGGAAGAGTAAATACTGCCTTTTGGGTTCCCTTATAGGAGCTCCTGGCCATATGGCTGTGGAGGATTACCTCCCCGGCTAATTGCCAAGATGGGTACATAGGAGTGGAGAGCTGCTGCTCAGTCCCTTGCCCAGCAGACTTCTGGCCAATGCCAGCCCCAGGAGGCAGTCCTGCCAATCAAACTCACCCCATCCCTCCAGGTGCCATCTCTCCACATTTGTTTGTTTTTTTTTCACCATGGCCCCACCATGTACTGTAGGGAAAACTGCCTACCTGGGTCCTCTAGCCCCTCTCTAGTTTCTTTCATGGAGGAGAAGCCCACTCTGCCTCATCCACTACGCCGTCTTCTGCTGTTGCTGTTTTTCCTTACCTTCATCCCTCTAACAGCACGTGCTGGTACTGCTGAAAACATTCACCAGTAATAAACGTTGCTCCATTTGCATGAACATATTTTGTACTTACATAAGATCATTGTCACATGTGTGTTATGAAGTATATTAATAAAATGAACATAGTGAAACTACTTGTTCTAGTTTGCTAATTCTGCCAGAACGCAAAACACCACACATGGATTGGCTTTTATAAAAGGGGGTTTATTTGGTTACACAGTTACTGTCTTAAGGCCATAAAGTGTCCAAGGTAACACATGAGCAATCAGGTACCTTCACTGGAGGATGGCCAATGGTGTCTGAAAAACCTCTGTTAGCTGGGAAGGCATGTGGCTGATGTCTTCTCCAAAGTTCTGGTTTCAAAATGGCTTTCTCCCAGGACGTTCCTCTCTAGGCTGCAGTTCCTCAAAAACATCACTCTTAGTTGCTCTTGGGATATTTGTCCTCTCTCAGCTTCTCCAGAGCAAGAGTCTGCTTTCAACGGCCGTCTTCAAACTGTCTCTCATCTGCAGCTCCTGTGCTTTCTTCAAAGTGTCCCTCTTGGCTGTAGCTCCCCTTCAAAATGTCACTCACAGCTGCACTGAGTTCCTTCTGTTTCTCAGCTCATTTATATGGCTCCACTAATCAAGGCCCACCCTGAATGGGTGGGGCCACACCTCCATGGAAATTATCTAATCAGAGTTATCACCTACAGTTGGGTGGGGTGCATCTCCATGGAAATACTCAAAGAATTACAATCTAATCCACACACTGATACCTCTGCCCACACAAGATTACATCAAAGATAATGGCGTTTGGGGGGACATAATACATTCAGACTGGCACACTACCACTCAACTTAATAACTAAATATTACTGTTAAAGCTGTCTGGGTGCCCCTTCTCAATCTCATCCTCTTACATACCCCCCCACAGAGGTAACCACTGGCCTTCAGTTAGTGTTTATCACTGATATTTTTAAAATGATTTACCACAGATATACATGTATTCCTAAACAATATGATACTAGTTTTACCTCTTTTTGAGTTTTAGAAAAATGGTATGATACTTTCTGTAGTTTTCTGCCATTTGCTTTTTTCACTTAATCCATGGCTGAAGTGTGTTTATTTGCATTGCTATTGTAATAACCCATTATATGAATATAGCACAATTTATATATTCCCTTTAATGGATACTTGGGTTGCTTCTAGTTTTCTTGTTTCTGTATATGTTTTGCCATTTAAACAGTGCTGCTGTTGACATTTTTTAGAAATCAACAATCTGTTTCTAATTCAAAAATAATTTTTCTTTCCTGCTTTTAGTTATTAGAAAAATTAAAAGAACGTTGGCTGTACACTGGTTTATGGCATAATCTGGAATTGGTGAAGACGATCATTGTAGAACCACAGGGAGGAGACAAAACTGATTTTGATGAATTACTACAGGTGTACTATGACGCAATCAAGTACAAAGAGAAAGGTAATTAGAAATTATTTCATGGCCAATGAAAACATTTTTTATTATAAAGTAAAAAGAGTTTGGTGCTGTCAGAATTCTATTTATGTCATCTTTTTAAATGAATAGCACTTAAGAGAAAAATTGTATTTTAGAATCCTAGGTGAAAAGAAAATGTTAGCTGAAGGAATTCTTCTATTAAGAGTTCTCCCATGAATGTTTTCACTTCAGCGTGCCAATTCAACATTGATGGCGTGCAATCAGGTGTTACCCCACAGTCTTTCTTAACACTATCTGAAATATTTTGTTGAAGATGACAGGTGGTATATGCATAAATATCTTCCTTACTAGTAAGAGGAGCTGTATATTTTTATGCAAATAATATCCTTTGTGCTCAGATTCTATTGCTATATATTCTATAGAATATATCATGTTCTACTAGCTGGATAAGGTAAACTAGAGCTTTCCCAAAAAATAACTGAAAAATCAATTTTAAAGTTAGAAAATGTCCACGAAGTTTTATAGAGGGGCTAATAGTAATAATTTATGAGCCATGCAACATCATAAAGCTACTGTTATATAACTGTCAATATCATTTTATAAAATTATATAGAAGAAACTAAGATGGCGGCTAGGTGAGACGGGGCAAAAAATGCCTCCGTGAAAAACACTAGATAAAAACCAAAAAGAGACCCAGAATACCGGTTACAGCGATGTGCCAGCTGGACGAGTTCTGCTAGTTCCCAGGGGCCGTATACTTGGTGAAACCAGGAGTCTGCATTCTGAAATGAGTGAGTAAGCTGGCTGGAAGACCCATAGCCGCGCGGCGGTCTGGGGAAGCCAGGGTTTGGCGTTTGGAGACCGATGGGCTCTTTTAAAAAAAAAAAAAAGAAAAGAAAAACCCAGGAGCGTCTGCAGCTGTGATAGTGGGAACCATGCAGTAAAACACAGCAAGAGGGGGCTGGGCCAGCCTCTTGGTGTCTGGCCTGGAGGATACTCCACTGCAGATACCCTTGGGGCCGGGGGAAGGGAGGGGAGAGCCGGAAGCAGAAAGAAACCCCGCTGCTCGCAGCTGGCTCCCTGGAGGGCTGGATAAACTCCTGCCCAGGGCCATGCCCACAGCCCAGAGCCCCAGAAGTTGTCCTGGAGCTGGGAAGGAGGAACTGTGCGAGGAGGGGTTGTTGAGACGCCCCGTTCGGCCATTTTTGCATCAGGCTGATTGCTCCCTGACATGGCCTGGTGGCCCGGGGCTTCCCTTGAGGGACGGCGCGCACTGGTGACGTAGCACGGCATTCCCTCGACAGAGGTCCTGGAGGATAGCGGCTGGGCAGGGGGACCCACTCGGAGAACCCAGGGACACTATGCCAAGTCCAGTGGTTTGTGGGACAGCGAGAGAGAGGGTCTGGGGCTGAAATGAAATGAAGGCTTAGACTCTTGCGGCAGCCTTGAATCTCCAGGAACCTGGGGGATTTCAGTATTAAAGCTGTTCTTCGTCCCTGGCCACCCATGCACACACCCCACATTCAGGGCAGACGGCTCCAGCAACACACCCAAACTGAGTTCTCCAACTGAACCCCACAAGAATCATTTCCCCACACACCGCAGGGACAAGGTGGAGAACTGACTTGAGGAGTATAGGTGACTCACACACGTCATCTGTTGGTTAGTTAGAGAAAGTGTATGCCACCAAACTGTGTTTCTGAAAAATTAGATTGGTATTTTTTTTTTACAACTGGAAAAAACCCTGTCTAGCAAAGCAAATGCCAAGATGCCAAAAACAACAGAAAATCTCAATGCATATGATAAAACCAGACGATATGGAGAATCCAACTCCAAACACACAAATCAAGTTATCAGAAGAGACACAGTACCTCACACAATTAATCAAAGAACTACAATCAAGGAATGAAAACATGGCAAAGGACTTAAAGGACATCATGAAGACCATGGCCCAGGATATAAGCGACATAAAGAAGACCCTAGAAGAGCATAAAGAAGACATTGCAAGAGTAAATAAAAAAATAGATCTTACGGAAATAAAAGAAACTGTTGGCCAAATTGAAAAGACTCTGGATATTCACAATACAAGACTAGAGGAAGCTAAACAACATCTCAGTGTCGTAGAAGTCCACAGAACAGAAAATGAAAGAACAAAAGAAAGAATGGAGAAAAAAATCGAAAAAATCAAAATGGATCTCAGGGATACGATAGATAAAATAAAATGTCCAAACTTAAGACTCATTGGTGTCCCAGAAGGGGAAGAGAAGGGTAAAGGTCTAGAAAGAGTATTCAAAGAAATTGTTGGGGAAAACTTCCCAAACCTTCTACACAATATAAATACACAAAGCGTAAATGCCCAGTGAACTACAAATAGAATAAATCCAAATAAACCCACTCCGAGACGTATTCTGATCAGACTGTCAAATACTGAAGAGAAGGAGCAAGTTCTGAAAGCATCAAGAGGAAAGCAATTCACCACATACAAAGGAAACAACGTAAGACTAAGTTGTGACTACTCAGGGACCACCATGGGGGCTAGAAGGCAGTGGCATTAAAATTATGAGAGAGAAAGTTTTTTTTTTAACATCTTAAATGATGACATTTAATTATCTTGGAACGTTCATAATTTTTTAAATTTCAAAAAGGTAGCCACAGAACTTGCTATTACCATATAATGTAATAATAAATTAGCAAGACTTAGTTACCTTGAAAATTAAAGACAATTAAAGATCAAGGCATTATCTTTAATTATGTACATTACTGACAAAATTTAAGTGTATGAAAATACATAAAGCTAGTAATTGTAATTGCATACTTAGGCAAGATCAAAACTGATAAAAATGACTGACTAGCTTATCATGTTTTATAAATAAGAATTCAGCATAATATAAATCAATATTGCAACATCCCTATAATTAAAATAAACAACCATTTTTCTTCTAGTTTTAAATCAGAGATTAATGTGCATGGGCCTATTTATCCCAAAATTGTACGTTAAGATTAATCACATAAAAAGGACAGATTATAATTACCTAATATTGCCACATGAATTTATGTCCAAATACCTATGTGTTGATTTACAAAAAAGTTAGGCAAGACCTAGTTAGATGTGATGTGATTTATTTTTTCCATATTTGGGCATCAGAGGGACCAATCACATAAATGAGAGAACTTACAATGACTCTCAAATTGTTCTTTTCAAAAGGTTATCAACAAAGAACTTTTAAAAGAAAAATGCAACTTACTTTTCAGTAATGTTACTTGACACAGTTGATACTTCCTCTTGGAAATACATTTTTTTAAAATTTTGCAACATCATTTCCTCTGATTCCCTCCTACTTCTCTTTGGCCAGTCCTCAATTTTTTTTATTAAGTCCTTTTCCTCTGTCTAACTCTTAAATGTTGATATTCCCCAGGGTTTTGTCACTGTTCTTCTCATTCTCCATGTTCCCCATCACGGATAACCTCATTCAGGCCTATGACTCTGCCTAATAATTATAATCGGATTATTTCAAATCTGTATCTTCAACCTAAGGGCTCTGCCTCCAGATATAAACTTCTATTATACAATTACCTACTCAAAATCTCTACCTAGATATTCCATCAACACTTTTAGAAAAAAGAACACTTCTAGATATTTCTCAACACATCTAGAAAAAAGCTTGTCTTCCCTGTGATCTTGCTGTTCCCTATTCAGCCAACTAATTCCTACTTGTCCTTATGTCCAATTTAAACGCTCATGCACAAACTGGAAACCTATAAACCACCTTAGATTTCTATTCAATAAGCAATACATCACAGTGACTGCACCTTGTTCCTCTGTCTCTGCTTTATATTTCCACTGCCAATTCCACAGTTAAACATGGATCCTTAACTGATGACTTTCACAGGAAAAAGAAACACTAACCACTATTGTGATTTACTTGATGAAAATATTTTTAAGCAAAACAATGAAAAAGACATAATGCTAAGAAAAGGATCAGTATTTTACATTGAAAAAATTTATCTTCCTAACTTACCAATTTCAGAAGAATGGATGAACAGTTCGAAATGGACTGTTACAGGTCCAAGGACTGGTGATGAGGAAGCTATGCCTTGGAGACTGCAAAGCCTCCTTTTTCTATCAGGCTCTAGACTTGGTTTCCTTCCATCTAACCTCTATATAGTGGTCAGCAAACTAGCACTGCAGGTCATATCCAGCCTGCCATGTGATTTTGTAAATGAAATTTTATTGGAACACAGCCATGCCCATGCATTTGAGTATCGTCTCTGACTAACTCTGCATGACAACAGCAGAGTTGAGTGGATGCGACAAGCACTGTAAAGCCCACAAAGCTTAAAACATTTACTGTCTTTCCTTTACAAGAAGAGCTAGCTGATCCCTGCTTTATACCATTACCAGAGTGCTATGGCACACAAATCTAATCCTTTTAGTCCCTTGATCAAAATGCTTCAATGAATCCCTGCAGCAAACACTGCTGGTTCCCTACTCAATATTCCTTCCTTACTCTTCTTTCTTGCTAGAGACCTATAATTCTGTTTGGATATCTATCATCCCAATTGCCCAAAGAAGGTGGCCCATCCCCAGCTCCAAAAAGTAATCACAGAGGCGGGGCAAGATGGCAGACTGGTGAGCTGTATGTTTTAGTTACTCCTCCAGGAAAGTAAGTAGAAAGCCAGGAACTGCGTGGACTGGACACCACAGAGCAATCTGACTTTGGGCATACTTCATACAACACTCATGAAAACGTGGAACTGCTGAGATCAGCAAAATCTGTAAGTTTTTGCGGCCAGGGGACCCGCGCCCCTCCCTGCCAGGCTCAGTCCCGGGGGAAGAGGGGCTGTCAGCTCCGGGAAGGAGAAGGGAGAACTGCAGTGGCAGCCCTTATCGGAAACTCATTCTACTGATTCAAACTCCAACCATAGATAGACTGAGACCAGACACCAGAGAATCTGAGAGCAGCCAGCCCAGCAGAGAGGAGACAGGCATAGAAAAAAAAACAACACGAAAAACTCCAAAATAAAAGCGGAGGATTTTTGGAGTTCTGGTGAACATAGAAAGGGGAAGGGCCCTGAGGCGGATATGCAAATCCTGAAGAAAAGCTGATCTCTCTGCCCTGTGGACCTTTCCTTAATGGCCCTGGTTGCTTTGTCTCTTAGCATTTCAATAACCCATTAGATCTCTCAGGAGGGCCCGTTTTTTTTTTGTTTTTTTTTTTTTTTAATCCTTTTTTCTTTTTCTAAAACAATTACTCTAAGAAGCCCAATACAGAAAGCTTCAAAGACTTGCTATTTGGGCAGGTCAAGTCAAGAGCAGAACTAGGAGAGCTCTGAGACAAAACGCAATAATCCAGTGGCTGAGAAAATTCACTAAACACCACAACTTCCCAAGAAAAGGGGGGTGTCCGCTCACAGCCATCATCCTGGTGGACAGGAAACACTCCTGCCCATCGCCAGCCCCATAGCCCAGAACTGCCCCAGACAACCCACTGTGACGGAAGTGCTTCAAATAACAGGCACACACCACAAAACTGGGCGTGGACATTAGCCTTCCCTGCAACCTCAGCTGATTGTTCCAGAGTTGGGAAGGTGGAGCAGTGTGAATTAACAAAGCCCGATTCAGCCATCATTTCAGCAGACTGGGAGCCTCCCTACACAGCCCAGCAGCCCAGAACTGCCCTGGGGGGACGGCACTCACCTGTGACATAGCACAGTCATCCCTCAACAGAGGACCCAGGGTGCACGGCCTGGAACAGGGGCCCACTTTTCAAGTCTCAGGAGCCATACGCCAGTACCAAGGACTTGTGGGTCAGTGGCAGAGACAAACTGTGGCAGGACTGAACTGAAGGATTAGACTATTGCAGCAGCTTTAAAACTCTAGGATCACCAGGGAGATTTGATTGTTAGAGCCACCCCCCCTTCCCTGACTGCCCAGAAACACGCCCCATAAACAGGGCAGGCAACACCAACTACACACGCAAGCTTGGTACACCAATTGGACCCCACAAGACGCACTCCCCCACTCACCAAAAAGGCTAAGCAGGGGAGAACTGGCTTGTGGAGAACAGGTGGCTCGTGGACACCACCTGATGGTTAGTTAGAGAAAGTGTACTCCACGAAGCTGTAGATCTGATAAATTAGAGATAAGGACTTCAATTGGTCTACAAATCCTAAAAGAACCCTATCAAGTTCAGCAAATGCCACGAGGCCAAAAACAACAGAAAATTAAAAAGCATATGAAAAAACCAGACGATATGGATAACCCAAGCCCAAGCACCCAAATCAAAAGACCAGAAGAGACACAGCACCTAGAGCAACTACTCAAAGAACTAAAGATGAACAATGAGACCATAGTACGGGAGATAAAGGAAATCAAGAAGACCCTAGAAGAGCATAAAGAAGACATTGCAAGACTAAATAAAAAAATGGATGATCTTATGGAAATTAAAGAAACTGTTGACCAAATTAAAAAGATTCTGGACACTCATAGTACAAGACTAGAGGAAGTTGAACAACGAATCAGTGACCTGGAAGATGACAGAATGGAAAATGAAAGCATAAAAGAAAGAATGGGGAAAAAATTGAAAAAATCGAAATGGACCTCAGGGATATGATAGATAATATGAAACGTCCAAATATAAGGCTCATTGGTGTCCCAGAAGGGGAAGAAAAGGGTAAAGGTCTAGGAAGAGTATTCAAAGAAATTGTTGGGGAAAACTTCCCAAATCTTCTAAACAACATAAATACACAAATCATAAATGCTCAGCGAACTCCAAATAGAATAAATCCAAATAAACCCACTCCAAGACATATACTGATCACATTATCAAACACAGAAGAGAAGGAGCAAGTTCTGAAAGCAGCAAGAGAAAAGCAATTCACCACATACAAAGGAAACAGCATAAGACTAAGTAGTGACTACTCAGCAGCCACCATGGAGGCGAGAAGGCAGTGGCACGATATATTTAAAATTCTGAGTGAGAAAAATTTCCAGCCAAGAATACTTTATCCAGCAAAGCTCTCCTTCAAATTTGAGGGAGAGCTTAAATTTTTCACAGACAAACAAATGCTGAGAGAATTTGCTAACAAGAGACCTGCCCTACTGGAGATACTCAAGGGAGCCCTACAGACAGAGAAACAAAGAAAGGACAGAGAGACTTGGAGAAAGGTTCAGTCGTAAAGAGATTCGGTATGGGTACAATAAAGGATATTAATAGACAGAGGGGAAAAATATGACAAACATAAACCAAAGGATAAGATGGCTGATTCAAGAAATGCCTTCACGGTTATAACGTTGAATGTAAATGGATTAAACTCCCCAATTAAAAGATATAGATTCGCAGAATGGATCAAAAAAAATGAACCATCAATATGTTGCATAAAAGAGACTCATCTTAGACACAGGGACACAAAGAAACTGAAAGTGAAAGGATGGAAAAAAATATTTCATGCAAGCTACAGCCAAAAGAAAGCAGGTGTAGCAATATTAATCTCAGATAAAATAGACTTCAAATGCAGGGATGTTTTGAGAGATAAAGAAGGCCACTACATACTAATAAAACGGGCTATTCAGCAAGAAGAAATAACAATCGTAAATGTCTATGCACCCAATCAAGGTGCCACAAAATACATGAGAGAAACACTGGCAAAACTAAAGGAAGCAATTGATGTTTCCACAATAATTGTGGGAGACTTCAACACATCACTCTCTCCTATAGATAGATCAACCAGACAGAAGACCAATAAGGAAATTGAAAACCTAAACAATCTGATAAATGAATTAGATTTAACAGACATATACAGGACATTACATCCCAAATCACCAGGATACACATACTTTTCTAGTGCTCACGGAACTTTCCCCAGAATAGATCATATGCTGGGACATAAAACAAGCCTCAATAAATTTAAAAAGATTGAAATTATTCAAAGCACATTCTCTGACCACAATGGAATACAATTAGAAGTCAATAACCATCAGAGACTTAGAAAATTCACAAATACCTGGTGGTTAAACAAGACACTCCTAAACAATCAGTGGGTTAAAGAAGAAATAGCAAGAGAAATTGCTAAATATATAGAGACGAATGAAAATGAGAACAAAACATACCAAAACCTATGGGATGCAGCAAAAGCAGTGCTAAGGGGGAAATTTATAGCACTAAACGCATATATTAAAAAGGAAGAAAGAGCCAAAATCAAAGAACTAATGGATCAACTGAAGAAGCTATAAAATGAACAGCAAACCAATCCTAAACCAAGTACAAGAAAAGAAATAACAAGGATTAAAGCAGAAATAAATGACATAGAGAACAAAAAAACAATAGAAAGGATAAATATCACCAAAAGTTGGTTCTTTGAGAAGATCAACAAGATTGACAAGCCCCTAGCTAGACTGACAAAATCAAAAAGAGAGAAGACCCATATAAACAAAATAATGAATGAAAAAGGTGACATAACTGCAGATCCTGAAGAAATTAAAAAAATTATAAGAGGATATTATGAACAACTGTATGGCAACAAACTGGACAATGTAGAAGAAATGGACAATTTCCTGGAAACATATGAACAACCTAGACTGACCAGAGAAGAAATAGAAGACCTCAACCAACCCATCACAAGCAAAGAGATCCAATCAGTCATCAAAAATCTTCCCACAAATAAATGCCCAGGGCCAGATGGCTTCACAGGGGAATTCTACCAAACTTTCCAGAAAGAACTGACACCAATCTTACTCAAACTCTTTCAAAACATTGAAGAAAATGGAACACTACCTAACTCATTTTATGAAGCTAACATCAATCTAATACCAAAACCAGGCAAAGATGCTACAAAAAAGGAAAACTACCGGCCAATCTCCCTAATGAATATAGATGCAGAAATCCTCAACAAAATACTTGCAAATCGAATCCAAAGACACATTAAAAATATCATACACCATGACCAAGTGGGGTTTATTCCAGGCATGCAAGGATGGTTCAACATAAGAAAAACAATCAATGTATTACCACACATTAAAAACTCGAAAGGGAAAAATCAATTGATCATCTCAATAGATGCTGAAAAAGCATTTGACAAAATCCAACATCCCTTTTTCATAAAAACACTTCACAAGGTAGGAATTGAAGGAAACTTCCTCAACATGATAAAGAGCATATATGAAAAACCCACAGCCAGCATAGTACTCAATGGTGAGAGACTGAAAGTCTTCCCTCTAAGATCAGGAACAAGACAAGGATGCCCGCTGTCACCACTGTTATTCAACATTGTGCTGGAAGTGCTAGCCAGGGCAATCCGGCAAGACAAAGAAATAAAAGGCATCCAAATTGGAAAAGAAGAAGTAAAACTGTCATTGTTTGCATACGATATGATCTTATATCTAGAAAACCCTGAGAAATCGACGATACAGCTACTAGAGCTAATAAACAAATTTAGCAAAGTAGCGGGATACAAGATTAATGCACATAAGTCAGTAATGTTTCTATATGCTAGAAATGAACAAACTGAAGAGACACTCAAGAAAAAGATACCATTTTCAATAGAAACTAAAAAAATCAAGTACCTAGGAATAAACTTAACCAAAGATGTAGAAGACCTCTACAAAGAAAACTACATAACTCTACTAAAAGAAATAGAAGGGGACCTTAAAAGATGGAAAAATATTCCATGTTCATGGATAGGAAGACTAAATGTCATTAAGATGTCAATTCTACCCAAACTCATCTACAGATTCAATGCAATCCCAATCAAAATTCCAACAACCTACTTTGCAGACTTGGAAAAGCTGTTATCAAATTTATTTGGAAAGGGAAGATGCCTCGAATTGCTAAAGACACTCTAAAAAAGAAAAACGAAGTGGGAGGACTTACACTCCCTGACTTTGAAGCTTATTATAAAGCCACAGTTGCCAAAACAGCATGGTACTGGCACAAAGATAGACATATAGATCAATGGAATCGAATTGAGAATTCAGAGATAGACCCTCAGATCTATGGCCGACTGATCTTTCATAAGGCCCCCAAAGTCACTGAACTGAGCCATAATGGTCTTTTCAATAAATGGGGCTGAGAGAGTTGGATATCCATATCCAAAAGAATGAAAGAGGACCCCTTACCTCACCCCCTACACAAAAATTAACTCAAAATGGACCAAAGATCTCAATATAAAAGAATGTACCATAAAACTCCTAGAAGATAATGTAGGAAAACATCTTCAAGACCTTGTATTAGGCGGCCACTTCCTAGACTTTACACCAAAAGCACAAGCAACAAAAGAGAAAATAGATAAATGGGAACTCCTCAAGCTTAGAAGTTTCTGCACCTCAAAGGAATTTCTCAAAAAGGTAAAGAGGCAGCCAACACAATGGGAAAAAATTTTTGGAAACCATGTATCTGACAAAAGACTGATATCTTGCATATACAAAGAAATCCTACAACTCAATGACAATAGTACAGACAGCCCAATTATAAAATGGGCAAAAGATATGAAAAGACAGTTCTCTGAAGAGGAAATACAAATGGCCAAGAAACACATGAAAAAATGTTCAGCTTCACTAGCTATTAGAGAGATGCAAATTAAAACCACAATGAGATACCATCTAACACCGGTTAGAATGGCTGCCATTAAACAAACAGGAAACTACAAATGCTGGAGGAGATGTGGAGAAATTGGAACTCTTATTCACTGTTGGTGGGACTGTATAATGGTTCAGCCACTCTGGAAGTCAGTCTGGCAGTTCCTTAGAAAACTAGATATAGAGCTACCATTCGATCCAGCGATTGCACTTCTCGGTATATACCCGGAAGATCGGAAAGCAGTGACACGAACAGATATCTGCATGCCAATGTTCATAGCAGCATTATTCACAATTGCCAAGAGATGGAAACAACCCAAATGTCCTTCAACAGATGAGTGGATAAATAAAATGTGGTATATACACACGATGGAATACTACGCGGCAGTAAGAAGGAACGATCTCGTGAAACATATGACAACATGGATGAACCTTGAAGACATAATGCTGAGCGAAATAAGCCAGGCACAAAAAGAGAAGTATTATATGCTACCACTAATGTGAACTTTGAAAAATATAAAACAAATGGTTTATAATGTAGAATGTAGGGGAACTAGCAGTAGAGAGCAATTAAGGAAGGGGGAACAATATTCTAAGAAGAACAGATAAGCTATTTAACGTTCTGGGGATGCCCAGAAATGACTATGGTCTGTTAATTTCTGATGGATATAGTAGGAACAAGTTCACAGAAAGGTTTCTATATTATGTAACTTTCTTGGGGTAAAGTAGGAACATGTTGGAAGTTAAGCAGTTATCTTAGGTTAGTTGTCTTTTTCTTACTCCCTTGTTATGGTCTCTTTGAAATGTTCTTTTATTGTATGTTTGTTTTCTTTTTAACTTTTTTTTCATACAGTTGATTTAAAAAAGAAGCGAAAGTTAAAAAAAAAAAAAAAGAAAGAAGGAAAAACAAGGAAAAAAAATGATGTTGTGCCCCCTTGAGGAGCCTGTGGAGAATGCAGGGGTATTCGCCTACCCCACCTCCATGGTTGCTAACATGACCACAGACATAGGGGACTGGTGGTTTGATGGGTTGAGACCTCTACCATAAGTTTTACCCTTGGGAAGATGGTTGCTGCAAAGGAGAGGCTAGGCCTCCCTATATTTGTGCCTAAGAGTCTCCTCCTGAATGCCTCTTTGTTGCTCAGATGTGGCCCTCTCTCTCTGGCTAAGCCAACTTGAAAGGTGAAATCACTGCCCTCCCCCCTACGTGGGATCAGACACCCAGGGGAGTGAATCTCCCTGGCAACGTGGAATATGACTCCCGGGGAGGAATGTAGACCCGGCATCGTGGGACGGAGAACATCTTCTTGACCAAAAGGGGGATGTGAAAGGAAATGAAATAAGCTTCAGTGGCAGAGAGATTCCAAAAGGAGTTGAGAGGTCACTCTGGTGGGCATTCTTACGCACACTTTAGACAACCCTTTTTAGGTTCTAAAGAATTGGGGTAGCTGGTGGTGGATACCTGAAACTATCAAACTACAACCCAGAACCCATGAATCTCGAAGACAGTTGTATAAAAATGTAGCTTATGAGGGGTGTCAATGGGATTGGGAAAGCCATAAGGACCACACTCCACTTTGTCTAGTTTAGGGATGGATGAGTAGAAAAATAGGGGAAGGAAACAAACAGACAAAGGTACCCAGTGTTCTTTTTTACTTCAATTGCTCTTTTTCACTCTAATTATTTTTCTTGTTATTTTTGTGTGTGTGCTAATGAAGATGTCAGGGATTGATTTAGGTGATGAATGTACAACTATGTAATGGTACTGTAAACAATCGAAAGTACGATTTGTTTTGTACGACTGCGTGGTATGTGAATATATCTCAATAAAGTGATGATTAAAAAAAAAAAAAATTTCATCCGGATCCACAGTGATGTCCCCTCTCTCATTTATTATTTTATTAGGGTCTTCTCTCTTTTTGATTTTTTCAGTCTAGCTAAGGGCTTGTCAATCTTGTTGATCTTCTCAAAGAACCAATTTTTGGTTTTATTTATTCTATTGTTTACTTTCTTTTTTCTTTTTTTTTTGTTCTCCCAATCATTTATTTCTGCTTTAATCCTTGTTATTTCTTTCCTTTTACTTGGTTTAGGATTTGTTTGCTGTTCATTTTCTAGCTTCTTCAGTTGTTCATTTAGTTCTTTGATTTTAGCTCTTTCTTCTTTTTTAATGTATGCATTTAGAGTTATAAATTTCCCCCTCAATACCGCCTTCACTACATCCCATAAGTTTTGATATGTTGTGCTCTTGTTTTCATTCATCCTCTAGATACTTAACAATTTCTTTTGCAATTTCTTCTTTAATCCACTGATTGTTTAGAAGTATGTTGTGTAACCTACAGATATTTGTGAATGTTCTAGATCTTTGATGGTTGTTAACGTCTAGTTGTATTCCATTGTGATCAGAGAATGTACTTTGAATAACTTCAATCTTTTTAAATTTATGGAGGCTTGTTTTATGCCCCGGCATATGACTTCTGGAGAAAGTTCCATGAGCACTAGAGAAGAATGTGTATCCTGGTGGTTTGGGATGTAATGCTCTATATATTTCTATTAAGTCTACCTCATTTATCACATTGTTTAGGTTCTCAGTTTCCTTATTGGTCCTCTGTCTGGTTGATCTATCTATAGGAGAATGATGTATTGTAGTCTCCCACAATTATTGTGGAAATATCTATTGCTTCATTCAGTTGTGTCAATGTTTTTCTCATGTACTTTGGAGCACCTTGATTGGGTGCATAAACATTTATGATTGTAATTTCTTCTTGTTGAATTGTCCCTTTCATTAGTATATAGTGGCCTTCATTGTCTCTTATGACATCCTTGCATTTACAGTCTATTTTATCTGATACTAATATTGCTACCCCTGTTTTCTTTTGGCTGTAGCTTGCGTAAAATATTTTTTTCCATCCATTCACTTTCAATTTCTTTGTGTCTCTGGGTCTAAGATGAGTCTCTTGTAAGCAACGTATTGATGGTTCATATTTTTTAATCCATTCTTCCAATCCATATCTTTTAATTGGGGAGTTTAATCCATTTACATTCAGTGTTACTACTGTGAAGGCAGTTGCTGAATCAGCCATCTTCTCTTCAGCATTTGACAATCTAATCAAAATGTCTCGGAGTGATTTTTTTGGATTCATTTTATTTGGAGTTCGTTCAGCAACTATGATTTGCACATTTATGTTGGTTTAGAAGGGTTGGGAAGTTTTCCCCAACAATGTCTTTGAATACTGTTCCTAGACTTTTACAGTTTTCTTCCCCTTCTGGAACGCTGATGATTCTTTTATTTGTATGCCTTATGTTGTCTGTCATTTACCCTGAGATCTACTTCAAATTTTTTCATTTTTTTCAGCATTCGTTCTTTTGTGCCTTCACTTTCCGTCACGCTATCTTCAAGTTCACTCATTCTTTCCTCTACCTTTTCAAATCTGGTCTTATGTGTCTCAAGAATCTTTTTAATTTTATCAACAGAATCTTTTATTTCCATAAGACCCACTATTTTTTAAATTTACTATTGCAAATTCTTCTTTATGCTCTTCTAGGGTCTTCTTCATATCCTTTATATCCTGAGCTATGATATTGATTTTTGTGAGTACTTCTTTGAGTAATTGCTCCAAATTCTGTGTCTCCTCTGGCTTTTTAATTTGGACATTTGGATTATCCATATCTTCTGGCTTATTCATATGTATTACAATTTTCTGTTGTTTTTGGTCTCTTGGTATTTGCTTATCTTGATAGCATTCTTTTAGGATATGCAGGCTTATGTGAACACTTATCTGTAATTTGACAGAGCTACAGCTTGGTGGAGTGCACTTTCCCTGACCCATCAGCAGATGGTGCTCCTGAGCCAATTCTTATCCTCAAGCCAGTTCTCCCCAACTTCATCTATGCACTAAGTGGGGGTCCAAACCATATGGAAGGCCTATCAGTGCACCAATTTTCCATGTGTGTGGGGACCACCAGCCCTGTAGATGGGGGACGTGTCCTATGCAGCTTGGCAGGGAGACTGCTCCAGGACACAGTGATCCCAGCTTTTGCCAGGGCTGCAGGTAGCATACCTGGGGCCAACCTGCATGTCTCCCCTTCCAGTTCAAATGCCCCACAGTCCCTCTCTGTAGGTTGCCCATGGGTCCCTGGGATTGGGGGAGGGTTCCTGGCACTTTTGTGCAGCACCCCTTTCTCTAGGCTGTGCACACCACTGGCATCTGTTGATGGGGGGCGGACGCCATCACAAGCCTGCCAAATCCCAAATTCCCTCAAGGAAGCTTTCGGCCGTGATGCTGTGAAGGGTGTCTCCCATTCAAGCGCAAAGAGGACTGCACAGGATGTGGAAAGCTACCCTATTCCATGCTTGTCTGCTTGCAGCAAGGGCCAGTCTCTGGCATGGGGGCTCTTGGCCAGGGGTCCCTCATATGTGGTTCTCGCTGCTTATTCCCCAGCAGCTTTGCAGACCAAACACTTACCCACTCATCTGCAGCTGTGGCTTCCTCTTCCCTGGTGGCTTTCTGGGCTGAACACTCACCTGCTTGTCTGTGGCTCTGGCTACCTGTTCCCCAGTGACTGCCTGGGCCTCATAATCCTTTGTTAAATTCTATCTTGTCTGTTGCTACCTGTGCTGGTTTGAATGTACTATGCCCCCCAGAAAAAGCCATATTCTTTGATGCAGTCTTGTGGGGCAGACATAATAGTGGGGATTAAGTTGGAACGTTTGGATTAGGTTGTTTGCATGGAGATGCACCCCACCCAACTGTAGATGATAACTGATGGGATATTTCCTTGGAGGCATGGCCCCACCCATTGAGGGTGGGCCTTGATCAATGGAGCCATATAAATGAGCTGACTCAAAGAGAAGGAATTCAGTGCAGCTGTGAGTGACGTTTTGAAGAGGAGCAAGCTTGCTATAGAGGAATGTCCTGGGAGAAAGCCATTTTGAAACCAGAACTTTGGAGCAGACGCCAGCCACGTGCCTTCCCAGCTAACAGAGGTTTTCTGGACGCCATTTGCCATCCTCCAGTGAAGGTACCTGATTACTGATGTGTTACCTTGGACACCTTATGGCCTTAAGACTGTAACTGTATAGCCAAATAAACCCCCTTTTTATAAAAGCCAATCCATCTCTGGTGTTTTGCATTCTGCAGCATTAGCAAACTAGAACACTACCCGTTCTTCCAGTTTAATCACTTTCCCTATCTTCAGGGATGTCTAGGCAGTGACCACCCTAACTTGTTCATGTTGAAAAGGGGTGTTGGGGAGAGAAACCTAAGATGGCGACTAGGTGAGACAGAGAAAAAACACCTCCGTGGAAAACACTAGATAAAAAACCAGAAAGGACCCAGAACACCACTTCCAGAGTAGCACCAGCCGGACAAATTCTGCTAAAGCCACAGGGAACGTGCGTTTGGTGAAACCAGGAGTCTGCATTCTGAAATGAGTGAGTGAGTAGGCTGAATCCCTCGGCCACACTGAGGTGTGGGTAAACGGTGGGTTGGCGTTTTTTTTTTTTAAAAAAAAAAAAGCCCGGGAACAGCTGCAGATAAGACGGGAGTGGTCTGGACTAACGCCTTGGTGTCTGGGGTGGAGGATACCCCTTCCCACACCCACTGCTGATTGTCTCAGGTCCAGGGAAGCAAAGGGGAGACGCACAACTTGCAGCCATCTCCCCAGCAGGCGGGGCTACTCCTGCCCGGGGCCGAACACACAGCACAAAGCCGAGCCAAGAAACCCAGCCTGATAGGGAGTCTTTCCCACAGCACCGCTCACACGACACAATATCGGCTGTGGACAGTGGCCTTGAATACACCCACGGCTGATCATCCCGGAGCTGGGAGAGCGGAGCTGTGCGGAAAGGGGGAAGTTAACGCGTCACCTTCAACCATCTTTGAAGCGGGCTGGGAACGCCCCTACAAAGCCCAGTGGCCCAGGCTTCCTGGAGGCCGGCGCTCACTTGTGACATGGCACAGCCCTCCCCACCTCAGCAGAGGTCCTGGAAAAGCACAGCAGGGAGGGGGGAACTGCTCGGAAATCCCAGGGAACCTACGACAATACCAAGGACTTTTGTGTCAGCGGCAGAGAACAGCCTTAAATCTCCGGGAACACCTGGGAGGTTTGATTGTTAAACCTGCCCTTCCTCCCTAACTGCTCAGGCACATGCCCCTCATTGAGGGCAGACAGCACCAACAACACACCCAAATTAAGTGCATCAGTTGGACCCCAAAAGAATCAGATCCCCACATACCACAAAGTTGGGGATAACTGACTTGAGGGGAATAAGTGACTCACGGACACCATCTGCTGGTTAGTTAGAGAAAGTGTATGTCACCAAGCTGCAATTCTAACATATTAAAGATCAAGTAAAGCAAATGCCAAGAGGCCAAAAACAACAGAAAATCTTAATGCATATGATAAAACCAGATGACATGGAGAACCCGAACCCAAACACTCAAATCAGAAGATCTGAAGACACACAGTTCCTGGCAGAATTAATCAAAGAACTACAGACAGGCAATGAGAGCATGGCATGGGATATGAAAGACTTGAAGAAGAGCATGGCACAGAATATAAAAGACATAAAGAAGACCCTAGAAGAGCATAAAGAAGACATAGCAAGAGTAAATAAAAAAATAGAAGATCTTATGGAAATTAAAGAAACTGTAGGCCAAATTAAAAGGACTCTGGATACTCATAATACAAGATTAGAGTAAGTTGAACAACGACTCAGCCTCCTTGAGAAGCATGGAACAGAAAATGAAAGAATGGGGAAAAAATTGAAAAAATCGAAATGGATCTCAGGGATATGATAGATAAAATAAAATGTCCAAATTTAAGACTCATTGGTGTCCCAGAAGGGGAAGAGAAGGGTAAAGGTCTAGAAAGAGTATTCAAAGAAATTGTTGGGGAAAACTTCCCAAACCTTCTACACAATATAAATACACAAAGCATAAATGCCCAGCGAACTCCAAATAGAATAAATTCAAACAAACCCACTCCGAGACATATTCTTATCAGACTGTCAAATACTGAAGAGAAGGAGCAAGTTCTGAAAGCAGCAAGAGAAAAGCAATTCACCACATACAAAGGAAACAACAGAAGACTAAGTAATGACTACTCAGCAGCCACCATGGAGGTGAGAAGGCAGTGGCATGACATATTTAAAATTCTGGGAGAGGAAAATTTCCAACCAAGAATACTTTATCCAGAAAAACTCTCCTTCAGATTTGAGGGAGAGCTTAAATTTTTCACAGACAAACAAATGCTGAGAGATTTTGCTAATAAAAGACCTGCCCTACTTCAGATACTAAAGTGAGCCCTACTGACAGAGAAACAAAGAAATGAGAGAGAGATATAGAGACTTTTAACAGACATATATAGAATATTACATCCCGGGTCACTGGGGCACACGTTCTTCACTAGTGATCACAGATCTTTCTCCAGAATGGACTGTATGCGGGGACATAAAAACAAGTCTGAATAAAATAAAAAATAAAAAAATGAATTTCTTCAAAGCACATTCTCTGACCTCAGTGGAATACAAATAGAAGTCATTAACCATCAGAGACTTGGAGAATTCACAAACACCTTAAGGATAAAAATGAGGGGTAGATGAAAACATTCCCGGACAATCAAAAGCTGAGGAATTTCATCACCAGTAGATCAGTCCTAAGCAGGATGAAAGGAAGGGACACTAAACAATTAACTGAAACCACATGAAGAAATAAAGATTTCCAGTAAGGATCACATGGTAAATATAAAGACCAATACTACTGTATTGTTGATTTATAACTCCACTATTTACTTCCTACAGGATCTAAAATACATAAACTGTAATGATAAATCGGTGGTTTTGGACTCAATGTAAAATAGGTAATTCTTGACAAGAACTACATAAAGGTGGGGGAATGGAGGACTATAGGAACACAGTTTACATGTCCTATTGAAGTTAAGTTTGTATCAAAGAAAAACAAGATTGTTATAGATTTAAGATGTTAAATTTAAGCCCCATGGTAGACACAAAGAAAGTATCAGAGAATATGACCAAAGAGATGAAAAATAGAGTAGGGGTTCCAAGAAGTGGGGGAAGGGGCAATGGGGAGTTAAGAAATGAGAGTAGGGGTTTTTGTTTGGGGTGAAGGGAAACTTCTAGAAATGGATGGTCGGAAGGTGATAGCATTGCAACATTCTAAATGTGATTAATCCCACTAAGGGAATACTAGGGAGGGGTGTTAGGCTATATTTTTCTTTCCACAATTGAAAAAAAAAAAAAAAAGACAGTCTAAATGGATGACAATTAAATGCCAAGGATGATCCTGGATGGGATCTGAGGTTGGAGGAGAGGAGGCTCAAAGGGACACAGATGGGACACAAGAAAGAAAAAAAAAGGAAATATAGAATGTAAACTTTATATCAATGTTGAATTTCTTGAACTTCTTAGCTGCATTTAATGAGATTGCATACAATAATGTTCTTGTTCATGGGAAAGGTATATGTGAATTATATTGTTTGCTCAAAGATATGTACAGCTTGCTCTCATATGTTCAGAGGACAGAGCAATAGATGATGGGTGTTAGGGAGGGAGAGGGGGAGGGAAAGAAAGAGACAGTGGTGTGACAGGATCTTAAAGGTGGTGGATCGGGGTATCGGGGGAGGGGGGTCGGGGTATGATGGAGTTGTATGTATGGGGTTTATACTGTTTTTACAACTGTTCCTGTAAGATTGAACTTATTTCAAAATAAAATTTATTATAAAAAAAAAAAAGAGAAGGGGTGTCAACATGGGAAAAGGGGATGCGACTCGTTGATGTTCTTGTAGAGGCTGTTTCCTCTGGGTTTGGGGACTTAGCTGGCATAGGAGCTCTCTAGAAGATTTAAGTTTCTGAAGAATAAATTAGTGAATGAAACTTTTATAAGTCTCAGATAGGGACCCAGGTATTCTTTAGGGTTTTGGGGACTACTGTTGACTTGGGCTTATCATACCGTGGCCATTTGGGATATCTAGCTGAAGCTTACATGGGAATGTAATATTGATTCAATATGGTATATAGTATAAATTAAAGCTATTTAAATTAAGTCGTCTTTACTTTCTTGTGTTATAGGTAAAGACTGAAGTTTCAGTTTTTATAAGATAAAACCATTGGTTCATATTTATTCTGTTCATATGTAAGTTTTTTTTTTTGCCTTATTGTGTCAAGTTATTAGGGAGATTCACAGTTTATACATTTGTTTACTACTGTGTTGCATCTAAATATAATTTGTTTCGTTGGTTTATTTAAAGACATTAACTTTAAAAATTTTGTCTCATAATGCAAATAAATATTTTGATTTTTAAAAATTTTATTTACACACATTTTGATTTTTCAAATTTACTATGATTACTTAATCAAGTATTTTCATAATGATAAGAATAAGCAATTTCTGGGAATTTCAATTGTACTTTTGAACTTATTTATTTTCTGTTGCTGAAGATGGAGCCCTCCTGGTAGCAGTATGTCGTGGTAAAGTGAGTGAGGGCCTGGATTTCTCAGATGACAATGCCCGTGCAGTCGTAACAGTAGGAATTCCTTTTCCAAATGTGAAAGATCTACAGGTAAGTAAGTCATCAAAGCCTTACGAAATTTTATTTATCACAGAAGTTGTTGATTTTGTGTAAAGTTAATTATACATTTCCTTGTATCCTGAGATATTTTACTTTAAACCTTTGCTGAATCTGAATGAGTGAGAAAGGTTTAGCAGATATAGGCTCATTTTATTTTTAACTTACCCTATATTTTACTCAAGAAGAGTGATTTTCAAAGTATGGTCCCATGGTCAGGAGCATTAGCATCATCTTGGAACTTATAGAAATGAAATATTTGGGCTCCATTCAGACCTACTAAATCAGAAACTTTAGAGGTTGAGTCCAGCAATTTGTGTTGTATCAAGCTCTCAGCCACAGACCCATGGAGATCCCCTAGGAAATTCTAGGGTCCTTCTCTACCCTTCTCTACAATGCCCTACTCTGCAGATGTCAGCCATTTCAGTAGCTCCAAACTCTGAACTCTTCTACCTCAGCTCAGCAGGACCCCTCTGTTCTGCTTATACTCCAACTCTCTGCAATGTTGTCAAGAAAGTATACTCAGGCAGACAGCTGCGAATCATGGAGTTCACCTAATGAATCTCCCTTATCTCCAGAATTGCAGTCTTGTTGACTATACTCTGTTGTGCTGCCTGTTAACTACACTCTGGAAGCAGTTGCTTTATTTGTTATGTCCAATTTTACAGTTATTTATAGTAGGAGGAAATCATTCCGGAACCAGTTATACTATCTTGGCCAGAAACAGGACTTATGCCTCATTATTGCTGATTGTCTCTAAATATTATATTTGAAAAACTATTTATAGAAATAAATAGGAAGGATTTTCTTTTATTTGTTCCAGGCATTTGAAAGTGCTATCCATCTGCAACCAAAGTTTGAGGTTTTCTGGCAACTAAGCTCACCCCAGTAAATACAGTCCATATCTCTCCTCCCAGGGTGCAACCTGTTATGGTCTCATTCCAGACAAGAGTTCTTTCACTTGGCAATTATCAGCTTTAATTATCAGTGTTTTACTAGGCACTGTGAGTTATATAATTTTCACTTATATTTGTCTAGATTTTAGCAGTATTTGGGTATCATTAATATTAACAGTAATAAGCAGTATTCTTTGGTTAGCCACTACCTCTTTCTATAAACTCTAGACTTCTTCACAATTTTAAAAATTTCTTCAGGGCACTGAATGCCATTCTCAGGGCCTTGTCACCTATTCTAAAATGACTTATGCTGCCTCTGACTACTGCTACTGCTGAAACAGTTAAGATGCATTCAAGAAAAACTATTGTGTTCCCCATCAGCAGCATTTATGCTGCATTCCACCAAAGCGGATGGCACTCCTGTTGACACTGGTACTGTCTCCTTTTGATGTTTTGTCCTTTTTCCCTCGGCCTACATTATTATACTAATGCTGCTTTGTTAAAGTGGAGACAATCCCTTTTCCCCTCTTTTTACCATATTCTATTGCATTGTTTCTAATGTCATATGTAAATTTTTCCCTTAAAATTAGCTCTTTCAATTTTTACTTGTACCCTTTCTCTTTCTTGGATGTAGACATGTTTTTGACAGCTGAAAGAGAAGATAAACTTCATGACTAATACCAGAATGTGTTAAATAGTACACTCGCAAAGTAACAAAGCCTGAAAGGATTCATATCAAAATCATAATAGTGCTTACATCTGAAGAGAAGAGAAGGGAATGATATTGGGAGTAGTTATCAAAAGGGACTTTAACTTTTTCCTTCATGTTTTAATTTAAGGTAAAAATAAGCTTTAAGAAAATGTGAGAAAATAGATGCTTATTATGTTATTCTTTGTTATTTTAATTTTGGCTTTAAATTCTTAAAATTTTAAAAGTAAGTTACTTGTGAAGAAAAAAAATCATACTGCCTTCTACTTTCTCCGCTCCCATTCCTACCAGCTATGATTCTGGCCATTCTTATTGCACAATCTAGGGTTTTTGGTTTTTGTTGTTTTTTGAGCAGTTATAGGTTTACAGAAAAATCATGCAGCAAGTACGAAATTCCCATATCCCTCTCTCACACACAGTTTTCACTATCATTAACATTTTGCATTAGTGTTATACATTTGTTACAATTGATGAAACAATATTATTATAATTATGCTATTAACTTGAGCCCATTGCTTACATTGGGATTACAACTTTCAGGTGGTAAGTTCTATGTGGTTTTTGTGTGTGTGCATGTGATAACTTATGTACAACCTAAAATTTTCCTTTTTATCCCTTTTTAAATATACAATTCAAAGGTATTAATTACATTCACAAAGTTGTGCATCCAACACTGTCATCCATTGCCAAAACTTTTCCATTACCCCGAATTAACTCCATACCAATTAAATATTAATTCCCCACTCCCCTACCCCACCCAGTCCACCAGTAACTTATATGCCGGTTTCTGGCTTTATGAATTTGCATGTTCTGCTTTTTCCATACAAGTTAGATCATATAGTATTTGTCCTTTTGTGTCTGGCTTATTTCATTCAACATGATATCTTCAAGGTTCATCCATGTTGTAGCATGCATCAGAAATTCATTCCTTTTTATGGCAAATAATATTCCACTGTATGTATATAACACATTTTGTTTATGCATTTATCATTTTCAAATATTTTGAACTAAAAAGTTCTGAGAAGTGGAATTACCAGGTCATATGGTAATTCTATACTTCGCTTTCTAAGGAATCACCAAACTGTTTTTCACAGTGGCTACACCATTTTACATTCCCACCAACAATGTACAAGTGTTTCTATTTCTCCACATCCTCTCCAACATTCGCTGTTTTCTTTTTATTTTTTTAATAGTAGCCATTCGAGTAGGTGTGAGATAGTATCTCATTGTGGTTCCGATTTGCATTTGCCTGATAGCTAATGATGTTGAACGTCTTGCTTGTATTTGTTGGCCAGTTGTATATAATCTTTGGAGAAATGTCTATTCAAGTCCTTTTCCCATTTTTTAATTGGGTTGTTTGTCTTGTTGTTGTTGAGTTTTAGGAGTTCTTTATATATTTGTGACATTAAACCCTTTGTCACATATATGGTTTCCAAATATTTTCTCCCATTCTGTAGGTTGTCTTTTTGCTTACTTGATAAAGTCCTTTGATGTACAAAAGTTTTTAATTTTGATGAAGTCCATTTATGTATTTTTTTCTTTTGTTGCTCATGCTTTTGGTATAAAGTCTAAGAAACCACTGCCTACACAGAAGGTCCTGAAAATGTTTCCCTATGTTTTCTTTTAGGAGAGTTATATTTTTAGTTCTTATATTTGGGTCTTTGGTCCCATTTTTTTTCTTTTTTAATGCCATTTTATTGAGACTTATTCATACCATACTAATCCATCCAAAATATACAATCAGTGGCTCACAGTATCATCACACAATTGTGCATTCATCACCACAATCAATATTGTTTTAATTTTAATAATAGGTTTTATTTATCCTAGTACATCTCAAATATTGTCATTTCAACATATAATCAATATGAAAATACTAATGAAATAGTTTATGTTCTTCATACTAAATCTTTGAAATCTGATGTGTATTTTTTATACTTTATTTATCAAACAGTAAAAGAAAAACATTTCAAACAAAGAAATAAGAACAAATAACCTAAAATAACTACATTGCTTCCAACATGTTCCTACCATACCCCAAGAAAATTAACACACCATAGTCATTCTTGACTATTTCTATATCATTAAGATTACTCTCCACATCTTATCTGTTCTTCTTATTGTTCCCCCTTCACTAGTTGCTGTCTATCTCTAAGTCCCCTACATTCTATAATATAAAACATATATTTTACATTTTTTCACAGAGTTTGCATTAATGGTAACATAAAATCTTTCCCTTTTTGTGTCTGGCTTATTTCACTCAGCATTATGTCCTCAAGTTTCATCCATGTTATCATATGTTTCACAACCTCATTACTTCTTACCACTGCGTAGTATTCCATCGTGTGTATATACTACATTTTGCTTATCCACTCATCTGTTGAAGTACATTTAGATTGTTTCTGTCTCTTGGCAATTGTGAATAATGCCGCTATGAACATCAGTGTGCAAATATCTGTTCCACAGTCATTTTTTGAACATTTACATTATTCCAAGAAAATAAAAAAAAGAGAAAACCCAAAACATCGCATATTCCTTATCTGCCCCCATCCTTGATCCCTAGCATTGGTGTGGTACATTTGTTACTGTTAATGAAAGAATATTAAGATATCACTGTTAACTATAATCCATAGTTTGCAATAGGTGCATTTTTCCCATATACCATTCTATTATTAACTAACTCCTCATAATAGTATTGTACGTTTGTTCTAGTTCATAGAAGAAATTTTTTATATTTGTACTGTTAATCACAGTCATCATCCACCACAGGTTTACTGAGTTATATAGTCCCATGTTTTAACCTCTGGCTTTCCTCCTGATGACATATATGACTCTAAATTTTCCCTGTCAACCACATTTGTACACAATTCAGCACTGTTAATTATATACGCATACTAATGTGCCACCATGCCCTCTATCCATTTCCCTTTGTTTAAATTCAACCTAGTCAAAAATTCTGCGTATCTTGCAGCCGCTTCCCATTCTTGAGCTTCATTCTATCTCCCGGTAACCTATATTCTAGATTCTACGTCTATGAGTTTACATAGTATAAGTAGTTTGTATTAGTGAGGTGATACAGTATTTGTCCTTTTGTGTCTGCCTTGTTGGTACATAGTGTCCTTAAGGTTCATCCATGTTGCCATGTTTTAGGACTTCATTCCTTCTTACTCCTGATTAATATTCCATCATAGGTATATTTTGTCTTCTCCATTCATCGGTTGATAGACCCTTAGATTGTGACCATCTTTTGCTAATTGTGAATAACGCCTGTATGAACATCAGTGTGCAAATGTTTGTTTGTGTCTCTTCTTTCAGTTCTTCTGGGTATATAACATGTAGTGGGATTGCTGGTTCGTAGGGCAACCATCCTCCATAGCAGCTGTACCATTCTGCATTTCCACCAGCAATGAATAAGTATTTCTGTTCTTCACATTCTCTCTACATCCTCTCCTATACTTGTAGTTTCCTGTTTGTTTAACAGCCATTCTAATAGTTGTGAAATGATATCTCCTTGTGGTTTAGATTTGCATTTCCCTAATAACTAGTGAAGATGACCATCTTTTCATATGTTTTTTAGCCATTTGTATTTTCTTTTTGGAGAAATGTCTATTCATGTCTTTTACCCATTTTTAAATTAGATTGTTTGTCTTTTTATTGTTGAGTTGTAGGATTTCTTTGTATAGTCTGGATATCAAACCCTTATCATATATGTGGTTTCCAAATATTTTCTCCCATTGAGTCAGTTGCCTTTTCTCCCTTTTGACAAAAAGTCCTATGAAGCAAAGAAGTATTCAATTTTGAGGAGGTCCCATTTATCTATATTTTCTTTCGTTGCTTGTGCTTTGGGTGTAAGGGCTTGTAAACTACTGCCTATCACTAGATCTTGAAGCTGTTTCCTTACATTTTCTTCTAGGAGTTTTATGGTAGTGCTTCTTATATTTAGGTCTTTGATCCATTTTGAGTTAATTTTTGTATAGGGAGTGAGATAAGAGTACTCTTTCATTCTTTTGGATATCCAATTCTCCCAGTACCGCCTATTGAAGAGACTTTTCTGTCCCAGTTGAGTAGATGTGGTTGCCTTGTCAAAAATCAGTGGACCAGAGGAGCTAAGATGGCGGCATAGACAGGAGTGGAAGACTGTTAGTCCCTCCTGGAACAATTCATAAATGACCAAAAAACTAGTAAATAACCTGGAATAACTGCGGGGAGACAAACGTGACTGTCCACGCATCATCCACCAACCTGAATTAGGAGGAACGCCTGAGATCGCAACATAAAATCTGTAAGTAAAAACTGCGAACCCGCACTGAGAGCCAAGAACCGAGATCCCCTCCCTCATGGAAGCCTTGCGGTGCTAGACAACAGCACTCTCCAAGCAAGCAAGTGGGCCTCAGCCCAGCCCCAACTGGGGTTTTAATATTAAAATGCTCAATATAGACAGCAAATCCCCAACAAGCACACAGAGGCTTTTGGTGACAGCTGGCCGTGGGAGAGTTGGGGGACATATCTGTCTCAGGATGGGGAGCCCAGAGGATCTCTCTGTGGAGAAAATCTCAGCCGTTTTCAGCCCACAATGCTTTGCAGTAAAGAAAGCCCTCAGCCATTTTAAAATCAAAACACTTTGATCAGCAGAGTCAGAGAAACAAAGAACTTACTGATATGCAGATGACCTTTCTGGAGGGGGCATAGCTTCCCAAGAGGAAAAGGGGGGGCCCAGCTCTACCACCCGCCTTTCCAGAACCAGACCCCAAAGCCTGGGGGAGGAGAGCCACAGGCCATACCCTCTTACACCAGCCGGTGACAGGCTGACAGGTGCACCTGCCAGGCAGAAAAGCACAGGTGTGTCAGCCCTCTAAGAAAAACCATCAGGGAAACCGGATACTGAATATTTCCTCCTTCTGTGACCTAAGCCTGTTCTCGTCTGGGAAAACTTGATTGGAGTGGCCTGGGAGGTCAGATACCTAGACAACAGAAAACTACAACCTACACCAAGAAAAATGAAGTTATGGCCCAGTCAAAGGAACACTTCAACTGAGATACAGGAATTTAAACAACTAATGCTAAATCAATTCAAAAAGTTTACAGAAGATTTCACAAAAGAGATAGAGGCTGTAAAGAAAACACTGGGCATACATAAGGCAGAAATCGAAAGTTCAAAAAAACAACCAGTAGAATCTATGGAAATGGAAGGCAAAACACAAGAGACAAAAGACACAATGGAAACATACAACAGCAGATCCCAAAAAGCAGAAGAAAACACTCAGGAACTGGAGAACAAAACACCTGAAAGGCTACATGCAAAGGAGCAGATGGAGAAAAGAATGAAAAAATATGAGCAACTTCTCCAGGAACTTACGGATGAAACAAAGTACTCAAGAATATACATATCATTGGTGTCCCAGAAGGAGAAGAGAAGGGAAAAGGGGCAGAAGCACTAATAGAGGAAATAATCAATGAAAATTTCCCATCTCTTATGAAAGGCATAAAATTACAGATCCAAGAAGCGCAGTGTACCCCAAAAAGAATAGACCTGAATAGGCCTACGCCAAGACACTTAATAATCAGATTATCAGATGTCAAAGACAAAGAGAGAATCCTGAAAGCAGCAAGAGAAAAGCAATCCATCACATACAAAGGAAGCTTAATAAGACTATGTGTGGATCTCTCAGCAGAAACCATGGAGGCAAGAACAAAGTGGTGTGATATATTTAAGATACTGAAAGAGAAAAGCCACCAACCAAGAATCCTATATCCAGCAAAGCTGTCCTTCAAATATGAGGGAGAGCTCAAAATATTTTCCAACAAACAGACAATGAGAGACTTTGTGAACAAGACACCCACCCTACAGGAAATACTAAAGGGAGCACTACAGAGTGATAGGAGAAGACAGGAGTGCGTGGTTTGGAACAAAATTTTGGGAGATGGTAGCACAGCAATGTAAGTACACTGAACAAAGATAACTATGAATATGGTTAAGAGAGGAAGGTTGGGAGCATGTGAGACTCCAGAAGAAAGGAGGAAAGATAAAGACCGGGACTGTGTAACTTGTTGAAATCTAGAGTGTTCAACAATTGTGATTAAAAAAAAATCATTGGACCATAAGATCTGACCATATTTCTGATCTCTCAATTCAATTCCATTGGTCATTATGTCTTTCTTTATGCCAGTAGCATGCTATTTTGTCCAATGTGGCTTTACAATATGCTTTAAAGTCAGGAAGCATGAGTCCTCCTACTTGTTCCTCTTTTTCAAGATGTTTTTGCCTATTCAAGACTCTTTACCCTTCCAAATAAATTTGATAATTAGATTTTTCATTTCAGCAAAGTAAGCTGTTGGAATTTTGATTGGTGTTGCATTAAATCTATATGTCAATTTGGGCAGAATTGACATCTTAATGACATTTGCCTTCCAACCCATAAATGGAAATGCCTTTCCATTTATTTAGGTCTTCTTTGATTTCTTCTGGCAATGTTTTGCAGTTTTCTGTGTACAGATCTGTATTAGTCAGGGTTCTCTAGGGAAACAGAATCAACAAGAGATATCTATAATTATAAAATTTTATAAAAGTGTCTCACACAACTGTGGGTATGCACAAGTCCAAATTCTGTAGTGCAGGCAGCGAACTGGCAGCTCCGATGAAGGTGTTCAGTGAACTCCTCAGGAAACGCTTCATTGGCTAGATGAAGTAGTGAAGGTCCTCTATCTTTCTTCCCTTAAGTCTTCAACTGATTGGATTAAATCAGCTGTCCTGCGTACAACCAGAAATGCACTAAATCTCTCCAGAATAGGGTACAAATTCTTGGGTGACATGAACTCTTAAACTTGATTTCCTTTAACTTAAATACTGCAAAATAAACAATACAGTTTATGTCCTATGATAAGGGGATAAGATAGAGAAGAAAAGAAAGATATTTGCTTTACAGACAAATATAAACATACTCATAACAAAATGAGGAAATATTCATGCCATCATAGTCCTCATTTCTGTAACTGGTCACATGGTCGTAGTTCATGTTTATCACTGCCTTCTTCCACTTCCCATTCCATGTTCTCTTTACCCTCAGCAAGCACTTCAGCTGGCCATGGTTCTTTGCCTGGTGGGATGACCCAAACCTTCATTCCTGAAGTTTCTTGGCCATTGTTCATCCTGCCTGGATTGGGTTGCAGCACTTTTCTATTGACTTTAAGCACAAGGCATGGTAGTCCTTGGTTAAGTTTATTTCTAGATATTTGATTCTTTTAGTTGCCATTGTGAATGGAATGTTTTCCTTAAGTACTTCCTGGATTAGTTCATTACTACTGTATAGAAACCCTACTGATTTTTTTAAAATTCATATTTATTGAGATATATTCACATACCATGCAGTCATACAAAACAAAGCATACATTCAATTATTTACAGTACCATTATATGGTTGTGCATTAATCACCAAAATTAATTTTTGACATTTTCATTACCACATACACAAAAATAATAAGAAGAAAAATTAAAGTGAAAAAGAACAATTAAAGTAAAAAAGAACACTGGGTGCCTTTTTTTTTTTCTTCCCCCATTTTTCTACTTATCGATCCATAAACTAGACAAAGGGGAGTGTGGTCCATATGGCTTTCCCAATCACATTGTCACTCCTCATAAGCTACTTTTTTATACAATTGTCTTCAAGATTCATGGATTCTGGTTTGTCGTTTGATAGTTTCAGGTATTTACTGCTAGCTATTCCAATTCATTAGAACCTAAAAAGGGGTCTCTATATTGTACGTAAGAGTGCCCACCAGAGTGACCTCTCAGCTCCTTTTGGAATCTCTCTGCCACTGAAGCTTATTTCATTTCCTTTCACATCCCCCTTTTGATCAAGATGTTCTCCATCCCACGATGCCAGATTTAGATTCCTCCCCTGGAGTCATCTTCTACATTGCCAGGGGGATTCACTCCCCTGTGTGTCAGATCCCACATAGCAGGGGAGGGCATTGATTTCACCTTTCAAGTTGGCTTAGGTAGAGAGAGAGGGCCACATCTGAGCAACAAAGAGGCATTCGGGAGGAGGTTCTTAGGCACAATTATAGGGAGGCCTAGCCTCTCCTTTGCAGCAACAGTCTTTCCAAGGGCAGGTCCTGTGATAGAGGGCTCAGCCCACAAAACCACCAGTCCCCATATGTCTGTGAGCGCATCAGCAACCACTGAAGTCGGGGAGCCCAACACCCCTGCATTTGATTCTTTTAGTTGCCATTGTGAATGGAATGTTTTCCTTAAGTACTTCCTTGATTAGCTCATTACTACTGTATAGAAACCCTCAAGGGAGCTGTGCATATTTTTCATTGTTCTTTTTTTTTTTTAATTAACTCTTTGTTTTTAATCAAGTATATAAAAAAATTTTTTAAAAACATACAATAAAAAATTTTTCAAACAAACTTTAACAAGGGAGTCCAACGTGTTCCTACTCTACCCCAGGAAAATAACGTAATATAGCAGCATTTCTGTGAACTTGTTCCTATCATACACATCAGAAATTAACAAACCATAGTCATTCCTGGGCATTACCAGAATGTTAAATTTACCCACGATAGCTTATCTCTTCTTACTGGGTTATCGTTCCCCCTTTATTAATTGCTCTCTATTGCTAGTTCCCCTACATTCTACATTATAAACCATTTATTTTAGGAGTGTGTTGTTTAACCTCCAGGTGCTTGTGAATTTTCTAAGTCTCTGATGGTTATTGACTTCTAATTGTATTCCATTGTGGTTAGAGAATGTGCTTTGAATAATTCAATTTTTTTTAATTTATTGAGGTTTGTTCTTTGTCCCAGCATATGGTCTATTCTGGAGAAAGTTCTGTGATCACTAGAGAAGAATGTGTATCCTGTTGATCTGGGATGTAATGTTCTATATATGTCTGTTAAATCAAATTCAAATCCAATTCATTTATCAGATCATTTAGGTTTTCAATTTCCTTATTGGTCTTCTGCCTGGTTGATCTATCTATAGGAGAGAGTGATGTGTTGAAGTCTCCCTCAATTATTGTGGAAATATCCATTGATTCCTTTAGTTTTAACCAGTGATTGTCTCATGTATTTTGTGGCACTATGATTGGGTACATAAACATTTATGGTTGTTATTTCTTCTTGTTGAATTGCCCCTTTTATTAGTATGTAGTGGCCTTCTTTGTCTCTCATAACATCCTTGCATTTAAAGTTTGTTTTATCTGATATTAATATTGCTACTCCTGCTTTCTTTTGGCTGTAGCTTGCGTGAAATATTTTTTCCATCGTTTCACTTTTAATTTCTTTGTGTCCCTGTGTCTAAGATGAGTCTCTTGTGTTTAACATATTGAAGGTTCATATTTTTTGATCCATTCTGCCAATCTATATCTTTTAATTGGGGAGTTTAATCCATTTACATTCAATGTTATTACTGTGGAGGCATTTCTTGAATCAGCCATCCTATCCTTTGGTTTATGTTTGTCAGATATATTTTTTCCCTCTCTCTCTTATTGTCCTTTAATGAACCAATATTGAATCTCTTTAGTACTGAACCTTTCTCCATATCTCTCTCTCCTTTCCTTGTTTCTCTGTCGGTAGGGCTCCCTTTAGTATCTGAAGTAGGGCAGGTCTTTTATTAGCAAAATCTCTCAGCATTTGCTTGTGAAAAATTTAAGCTCTCCCTCAAATTTGAAGGAGAGCTTTGCTGGATAAAGTATTCTTGGTTGGAAATTTTTCTCAGAATTCTAAATATGTCATGCCACTGCCTTCTCGCCTCCATGGTGGCCACTGAGTAGTCACTACTTAGTCTTATGTTGTTTACTTTGTATGTGGTGAATTGCTTTTCTCTTGCTGCTTTCAGAACTTGCTCCTTCTCTCCAGTATTTGACAGTCTGATCAGCTATGTCTTGGAGTGGGTTTATTTGGATTTATTCTATTTCAAGTTTGCTGGGCATTCATGCTTTGTGTATTTATATTGTGTAGAAGGTTTGGGAAGTTTTCCTCAACAATTTCCTTGAATACTCTTTCTAGACCTTTACCCTTCTCTTCCCCTTCTGGGACACCAATGAATCTTATATTTGGACCTTTTATTTTATCTATCATAACCCTGAGGTCCATTTCGATTTTTTTTATTTTTTTCCCCATTCTTTCTTTTGTTCTTTCCTTTTCCGTTCTGTGGCTCTTGGGGTTGCTGATTCGTTGTTCAGCTTTCTCTAGTCTTGTACTATGAGTATGCGGAATCTTTTTAAGTTGGTCAACAGTTTCTTTTATTTCCATAAGGTCTTCTATTTTTTTATTTACTCTTGCAATTTCTTCTTTATGCTCTTCTAGGGTCTTCTTCATGTACTTTATATCCTGTGCCTTGCTCTCATTCTTTGTCTTTAGTTCTTTGATTAATTGCTCCAAGTACTGTGTCTCCTCTGATCTTTTGATTTGGGTGTTTGGGTTTAGGTTATCCATATCGTCTGGTTTCTTCATATGCTTTAAAATTTTTTGTTGTTTTTGGCCTCTTGGCGTTTGCTTAACTTGATAGGGTTCTTCTAGGAAATGTAGGATTATTCAAAGACGAATCTCTAATTTTTCAAATCTACAGCTTGGTGGCGTACACTTTCTCTAACCAGCAGATGGCATCTACGAGTCACGTATTCCCCTCAAGTTAGTTCTCACACTTATTCTTTGTGTTTTGTGGGGGTCTGATTCTTGTGGGATCCAATTGGTGCACCAAGTTTGGGTGTGTTGTTGATGCTTTGTTCCCTGAATGTGGGTCATGTGTCTGAGCGGTTAGGGAGGGAGGGCAGCTTTAAAAATCAAACCTTCCAGGTGTTCCTGGAGATTTAAGGGTGTTGCAAGAGTCTAAACCTTCATTTCAGTCTCACCACAGATTGTCTCTGCCCCTGACCCACAAGTCCTTGGTATTGGCGTATGGTCCCTGGGATTTCCGAGTGGGTACCTATTCCAATCCGTGCCCTTCTAGGGTCTCTGCTGAGGGAAGGTTGTGCTACGTCACAAGTGCACGCCGTCCCTCAAGGGAAGTTCTGGGCTGCCAGGCCATGTAGCGGCTTTCCCAGCCTGCTGTAAGGATGACTGTATGGGGCATGTTAATTTCCCCCTCTTCACACAGGTCCGCCTTCTCAGCTTCGGGACAGTTAGCTGTGGGTGTGTGAAAGGCTATTGTCCACACCCGATATTGTGGCGTGTGTGTGTTGCTGGAAACACTTCCCATTGCACTGGGTTTTTTGGCATGGCTCTGGGCTGTGGTGCCAGCACCGGGCAAGAGCGTTCCCAGCCCACTGGGAAGATGGCTGCAAGGGGCGTGGTTATTTTCCCCCTTTTGGCTCACCTCTGCCTTCCTTGCCCTGAGGCAATTAGCAGTGGGTGCATGAAAGGCTATCTTCCATGCCAGATATTGAGGCGTTCACACAGCCCATTCCTGCTGCGTTTCACTGTGCGGTTCTTGCTGCCGTATCCGCAGCCACTGTTGGGTTTTTTTAAGAAAGAACTAGTCAGCCTCCAAATGCCATCTCATGGTTTCCCCACACTTCAGCGTGGCTGCCGGATATTGAGCAGGCTTACTCACTCATTTCAGAAAACAGACTCCTGGTTTCACGAAGTGCACGGTCCCTGTGGATATACCAGACCTTGTCCAGCTGGTGCATTGCTGGAACTGGTGTTCTGGGTCACTTTCTGGCTTTTATCTAGTATTTTTCATGGAGGTGTTTTTTGGCTCTGTCTCTCGTAGCCGCCATCTTCCCTACTGATTTTTGCATGTTGATCTTGTTTCCTACCACTTTGCTAAACTCATTTATTTGCTCTAGTAGCCTTGTCATAGTTTTCTTGGAGCTTTCTAAATATAGGATCATGTTGTGTGCAAAGAGTGAAAGTTTTACTTATTTCTTTCCAATTTGCAAGCCTTTTATTTATTTTTTCTTGCCTAATTGCTCTAGCTAGAACTTCCAGCACAATGTTGAATAACAGCGGTGACAGTGGGCATCCTTGTCTTATTCCCGATCTTAGAGGGACAGCTTCCAGTTTCTAACCATTTAGTACGATGTTAACTGTGGGTTTTTGTTAAATGCCCTTTATCATGTTGAGGAAGTTTCTTCTATTCCTGTCTTTTGAAGTGTTTTTATCAAGATACATCAATCCAGATGATCGTGTGGTTTTTCCCTTTTGATTTGTTAATGTGGTGTTTTACATTAATTGATTTTCTTGTGTTGAACCACCCTTGCATACGTGGAATAAAACCCACTTGGTCATGGTGTATAAATTTTACTGTACTGTTGGATTCTCTTTTCAAGTATTTTCTTGAGGATATTTGCATCTATATTCATTGTAGAGATTGATCTGTAGTTTACTTTTTGTGTTTTGATCCATTTTGAGTGTGAGGTAGAGGTTCACCTTCATTTTTTGCATATGACTATCCAGTTCTCTCAGCACCATTTGTTGAGCAGACTATTCTTTCTTCACTATATGGACTTGGCACCCTTGTCAAAGATCAATTGGCCAAAGATGTGGGGTTTTATTTCTGACCTCTCAATTTGATTCCATTGGTCTATGTCTTCCTTTTGCCAGTATCATGCTGTTTTGATTTTTTTGAAAAATTTCATGATCAGGAAGTGTGTGTCCACCAATTTTATTATTCTTTCCAGGATCGTTTTAACTAACGGGGGCCTCTTACTTTTCCATCTAAATTTGATGATTGGCTTTTCCATTTCCTGTAGAGAAGTCTATTGGAATTCTGTTAAATCAGTATATTGCCTTGGGTAGAACTGACATCTTAACAATAGTTAACCTTCCAGTCCATGACCACAGAATGCCATGCTATTTATTTAGGTCTTCTTTGATTTCTTCAGGAATGCTTTATCGTTTTCCATGTACAAGTCCTTTTATATCCTTGGTTGAATTTATTCATAGACATTTGTTTCTTCTAGTTGCTATTGTAAATACATTTTTTTCCCTTGAGTTCCCATTTGGATTGTTTTTTACTAGTGTATAGAAACACTACTGATTTTAAGTGTTGATCTTGTGCCCTGCCACTTTGCTGAATTCATTTATTAGGTCTAGTAAGTGTTGCTTTGGATTTTTCACAATTTTCTATTTATAGGGTCATGTCATCTACAAATAGGGAGACTTTTACCTCTTCCTTTCCTATTTGGATGTCTTTTATTTATTTTTCTTGTCTAGTTGTTCTGGCTAGAAATACCACTACATTGTTGAATAAAAATGGTGACAGTGGGCATTCTTGTCTTGGAAGTCACATTCCTGCTTGTCTTAAGTTCTCCTTGTCTGAATCCCAATGGTTCCAGTTGCAAAAAAAAAAACAAAATAACAAAAGTGTCAAATCATTCTGGTTAGAGAGGAGGAAAGTAGTTTTAAAGGAGTTTCCCTAGTGGTTCCCAAAAGGTGCAAAAGCAGGGGGTGGGGGTGCCCAGGAGTATTCCAATCTGCAGGGAGAAAGGACATAAAAAATGAGAAATTCTTTATTGGGAACAGCAGATGTAAAAGAAGGTTATTTCCTGTTGCCCTGCATATGTATCAGTTCTTACATAATAAACAGTTCTAAACTCAGTGATTTAAAACAACAGTCATTTATTACGGGGTGGCTGGGAGGTCGATGATCTTGGCTAGCTTTGTCTTAACAGTTCTGCTGATTTCACCTGGGCTCATTCACCCTGCTATGGGTTGGCTGGTCTAGGTTGGACTCAGTCGCCCAAAATGTATCACCTGCCCAAGCCCAAAGTCAAGGGGGTGGGGGTGTATTCCCACCAATTGAGGCAGAGGAATTGTGGAATCATGTGGCAAAGGACTTAGAACCAGGACTCAAAAGTAGTCCCTACTCATTACATTTTTTTTAAAATAACTAAAGGATATTTGTAAGTTATCTATCCATAACACTGATGTTTATAAGCTTTAAGAGTGTAGGTTGGAGAAGGAAGCAGATGGTGTCATAGACAGGAGTGGGAGCTAGTTAGTCCCCATGGAACAACTAATAAACAACCAGGAACAACTAGTAAATAATCTGGAATAATTGCTGGGGGGCAAACGTGACTGTCTACACATCATACACCAATGTGTATGGGAGGAATGCCCGAGATCCCAGCATAAAATCTGTGAGTAAAAACTGTGGACCCACACTGAGAGCCCTTCTCCCTACGGCAGCCCAAACTTCAAAGCCTTGCTGTGAACAAGCGAATATACCTCAGCTTAGCTCCAGCTAGGGCTTTAATTAACAAATGTTGACTGCTCAATACAAACTATAAATCCCCAATAAGCAGACGGAGGCTTTTGGTGACGACTGACCTTGAAGAGCCAGAGAACTTCTCTGAGAAGGAGCTCTGGGAGGAAGGGGGAGCCCAGAGGATGGGGTGCTAACTCTGACTGATGGGTGAAATTGAGGGTGGCCATGCTTTGGCCCTGAAAGGGGGTGTTCTAGTATGCTAATGCTGCAGAATGCAAAACACCAGAGATGGATAGGCTTTTATAAAACAGGGGTTTATTTCGCTACACAGTTACAGTCTTAAGGCCACAAAACGTCCAAGGTAACACATCAGCAATCGGGTACCTTCACCGGAGGATGGCCAACGGCGTCCGGCAAACCTCTGTTAGCTGGGAAGGCAGCCAGCGTCTGCTCCAAAGCTCTGGCCTCAAAACAGCTTTCTCCCAGGACGTTCCTCTCTAGTAAGCTTGCTCTTCTTCAAAACATCACTCCCAGCTGCACTCCATTAGTTCCCTCTCTCTGAGTCAGCTCATTTATATAGCTCCACCGATCAAGGCCCACCCTGAATGGGCGGGGCCACGCCTCCATGGGAACATCTCATCAGAATCATCTCCCACAGCTGGATGGGGCACACTCCAAACAAATCCAACCAACACCAAAACTTCTGCCCCACAAAACCACAAAGATAATGGCATTTGGGGGACACAATACATTCAAACTGGCACAGGGGGCTTTCTGTTCTTTTTTCAGCTCAGTGGAGAAAGCCTCAGCCATTTTCAGTTCCCAGCACTCTGACCCAAACAAGGGTGGACATAGCAGATGCACAGGGGGTGTATCTTCCCTAAGAAGAAAGATGTGGTGCCAAGCTCTACTACCTGCCTTCCATTCAGAACCAGACCCCAGAGCCTGGGAGAAAACAGCCACAGGCCACACTTCCTTACACCACTCTGGAGTGACAGGCTGACAGGCACCACCTGCTGGGCAGAAAAGCACAGTGACTTGAGGCCTCACAGGGTATATCAATCTTCTAAGACATACCCTCAGGGAAACCTGATACTATTGCCTCCTTCTGAGACCTGAGTCCGTTCTGGTCTGGGAAAGCCTGATTAGGGTAATCAAGGAAACAAGATGCCTAGACAACAGGAAACTGCAACCTACACTAAGAAAAATGAAGTTATGGCCAAAGGAACAAACTTACACTTCAACTGAGATACAGGAATTGAAACAACAAATGCTAAATCAATTCAAAATGTTTAGGGAAGATATGGCAAAGATATGAAGTGTATAATGAAAACACTGGGCGTACATAAGGGTAGAAATAGAAAGTTCAAAAAAACAACTGGCAGAATCTATGGAAATGGAAGGCACAACACAAGAGATGAAAGACACAATGGAAACATACAACAGCAGATCACAAGAAGCAGAAGAAAACACTCAGGAACTGGAGAACAAGAACCTGAAAGCCTACACACAAAAGAACAGATAGAGAAAAGAATGGAAAAATATGGGCAACATCTCCAGGAATTGAATGACAACATCAAATGGAGGAATGTATGTGTCATTGGTGTCCCAGAAGAAGAGAAGGGAAAAAGGGCAGAAGTAATAATAGAGGAAATAATCAATGAAAATGTTCCATCTCTTATGAGAGACATAAAATTACAGTTCCAAGAAGCATAGCCTACCCCAAAAAGAATAGATCTGAATAGGCCTGCGCCAAGATACTTAATAATAGGATTATCAAACGTCAAAGATAACGAGAGAATCCTGAAAACAGCAAGAAAAAGCAATCCATCACAAACAAAGGAAACTTGGTAAAACTATGTGCTGTTTTCTCAATTGAAACCATGAAGGCAAGAAGAAAGTGGTGTGATATATTTAAGATACTGAAAGAGAAAAACCACCAACCAAGAATCCTGTATCCGGCAAAACTGTCCTTCAAATACGAGGGAGAGCTTAAAATATTCTCTGACAGACAATGACAGAGTTTGTTAAGAAGATAGCTGCTCTACAGGAAACACTAAAGGGAGCACTGCAGACAGAAAGGAAAGACAGGTGTGAGAGGTTTGGAACACAGTTTTGGGTGATGGTAGCACAACAGTGTAAGTACACTGAACAAAGATGACTGTGAGTATGGTTGAAAGAGGAAGATTAGGAGCATGTGAGACACCAGAAGGAAAGAGGAAAGATAAAGACTTGTACTGTATAACTCAGTGAAACCTAGGGTGCTCAACAGTTGTGATGAAAGGTACAAATATGTTTTTACATGAGGGAGAACAAACGAATGTCAACATTGCAAGGTGTTAAAAACAGGGTGGGTTTGGGGGAAAAATGCAATCAATGCAAACTATAATTAACAGAAACATTGTATTTTTCTTCCTTTAATGTAACAAAGGCAATATACCAAAGCTAAATGCATGTGGAGGGGGGTACATACAGGAGTGTATGGGACTCTTGGCATTGGTGATGTTTTCTGTTTATTCTACTTTAGTTTAATGCTGTCTTTTCCTTTTGTTGCTTCCTAGTTGTCATGTTTTGTTTTGTTTTGTTTTTCTCTGTTTTCTTTGTCTTTTTTCTCTCTTCCGTCTTTTTGAAAGAAATGAAGTTTTCCTTATATAGATACTGGTGATGGTGGTGAATACATAAATACGTGTCTATACAGGGAAGCAATGATTTACTTAGGACAGAATATATGGTATGTGAACAAAACTGTCTTAAAAGAAAGGAGTTGATGAAGAAACCTTGAGGGCACTATATTGAGTGAAATAAGACAGACACATAAGGACAAATATTGCAGGGTCTCACTGATATGAACTAAGTATAAGATGTAAACTCATAGACATGAAATGTAAGTTACCATGATAAAGAACGAGGCTACAGAATGGGGAGTGGTTTGCTTGTTATGAGCAGAATGTTCAACTAGGGTAACCTTAAAAGTTTGGAAATGGACAGAGATGATGGTAGCATGTTGTGAGAATAACTAACAGTGCTGTATGGTGTGTGAAGGTGGTGGAAAAGGTAAGCTCAGAGTCACGTATGTCACCAGAAGGAAAGTTGCAGGTTAAAAGATGGGAATGTATAAAACAGTGAATCTTGTGGACAATGTCTGTGATTAATGGTATAAATATTAGAAATCTCTCTCATGAACTAGAACAAGCGTATGACACTATAACTAGAAGTTAAAAATAGAGGGGCATATAGGAAAAAATATATACCTATTGCAAACTATATACTACAGTTAGTAGTATTTTAACATTCTTTCATCAACAGTAGCAAATGTATTATACCAATGCTGTGAATCAATAATGGGGGGGGGGTGTGGAAAAGGGTATAGGAGGATTTGAGTTTTCTTTTTTTGTCTTTCTTTCTTTTCTGGAGTACTGAAAATGTTCTAAAAATTGAAAAAAAATTAATTGTGTAATGGATGCACAGCTGTATGATGGTACCAGGGGCAACTGATTGTGCACTTTGGATCTTTGGGTAATCATATGGTATGTGAACAATCTCAATTAAAAAAAAAGATCAATGAGGTCAACACCCAGCTGAGTTTCAAAAGGATTAAGGAGGAGTTTTACAGGTGATTTTAGAAGGCTTAGAGGCAGATCAAACACCATATGCAAAGAAGTGTTGGACCCAGTACCCTTGATTTTTGAAGACGATGGTAAAACTTTGTAGCTTACACGGTGTGACTTTGTGATTGTGAAAACCTTGTGGCTCACATTTCCTTTTTTCCATCATTATGGACAAATGAGTAGAAAAATGGAGACAAAAATTAAATGAAAAATGGGGTGGGATGTTTACAGTATTCTTTTTTTTTTTTTTTTTCTTAATTTTATCTTTCTTTGGAGTAATGAAAATGTTTAGAATTTGATTGTGGTGATGAATGCCCAACTATATGATGGTATTGTGAACAACTGTATACTGTGGATGACTGTACGGTATGTGAATTTATCTCAATAAAACTAATTTTTAAAAAAATGAGTGTAGGTATCCTGCTATTATAAAGATAAAGAAGGCCTTTTATCATTTGGAAATGGCCAAAATATAACAGGTAATATCTGACATATGACAGCATCATCTTAACAGGATATACCAGTTATGGATGATGTCTTAAAATATTCATAAATGTTTGTCAAACAAGTTATTGAAAATTTCTATTTGTATTTCTATTTTGTGTATAAGACAAAATATAATCCTGCCTCTGTTGGGCAGAAGGTATAACCTAATGACACCTTTTGTCTGAAAATTCATTGCCAGAGATAGAATTAATTAAGGCTGTTTAGGAATTTATTTTAAAATGGAAGACAGTGGCTATGATGTGAAACTACTTCTAAATTAGGGTTCTATTGGAGGCTGTTGGCCCCATGCTATAGATGGACGTATCAGTTTAGTTTTTATTAACTTTCCTTTTACTCACTTAATAGCTTCCACAGTTCCAAGTACTACAACCAGAAATGGCAATATCTGAGGGAAGAAGAATCCATTTCTTCCAAAGGTTCTTGTTTTAAGAGCAAGGAAGCCTTCCCTAAAAAGCCCCTCTGCACACCTCTCCTTCACATCGCATTGGCCAAAACTGGGTCATAGATTTATAGAAATTACAGAGTTATAAGGAAATGCTCAATCCCCAGTGGCATTTTACACTCTACCTAATACACAGTGGAACACAATAAATGGAGGAGGTGTCTCTGATTGATTATTCTAGCTGTCATTCTTTGTGTTAGTTTTCTGTTGTTGCATGACAAGTTACCACAACATAGAGACTTAAAACAACACATATTTATTATCTCACAGTTTCCATGGGTCAAGAGTATGGTTATAGCTCAGCTGGATTCTCTGCTCAGGGTTTCACATGGCTGCAATCAAGGTGTTGGCCAAGCTGTGTTCTCTTCTGGAGCGTGTTGTCTTCTTCCAAGCTCATTTAGGTTGTTGGCAGAATTCATTTCCTTATGATTGTAGAATTGAGTTTTCTTGCTGATTCTGCCATGGGCCACTCTTGACTCTTAGAGGCTATTCACATAATCATGGGAGTAACTGTCCCCTCACTTTTGCTGTATAATGTAACATAATCAAGGGGATGACTATCCTATCACCCTTGCCATATTCTCTTGGCTAGGAGCAAGTCATAGGTTCTGCCCACACTCAGGGGAAGAGGATTATAAAAGGGCTTTATTCTCTGTGGTCACCACAGGGTGTGTCTGCTTTATTTGTCTTCTAAAATGAGATGATAGGTTAAATGATTGCCATAAATGACTGTTGGAAAACTAAAACTGTGTTTTAAATTACTGTACCTTTAATTAGTTTATATGTTTCTTTCATATTAATACCCAATCTATCATGCAGGAATAAGTAGAAGTTATTTATAAATGAAAACTTTATTCTATTTTAAAGACATGAAACAATCTATTTCTATATCATTTTCTCTATTTCAATTGAATTCATATTTTAAGAGATTAAGATCAATGTCAAAGTTAGAGAAGTAATTTGAGTGGCAAAAAGGGGGCAGTGACATTAATTTTATGGTACTAAAATTGTTTCTTGAATTTGAGAAACAGATTATAGGAGTAAATATTAAAATACATTTTAAAATACTAATTTAAGATTCTTCTCTTGGAATAACAGAGTTTGGCTTTTAGAGAAACAGGAAAATGTATTTTAGAGCCAAAAAAATGACTTCTTTGGCTGTGACCAGGATTTCCTTTTCCCACCTTGGGGACTAGAAAGTAGAGGTAGGAAAATTTCATTTTGGAGCCAAGTGCGACTTGTTCAGTTCAAGTCGTAATTTATTGCACATGCCTCAGGGACCTGAAAATAAAGAAACCCACTATGAAATGTTGATAATGGGCCACTCTGAAGGGCAAATATTAAGCTAACTTTCCCAGTGAGGTTTTTTTTTTTTTTTCCCCCACTTCCACCTTTCCCAGATGCTTCTGATCATTCTATAAAGACATACTTAATCGTGTAATAGTGAAAAACAAACAAACAAAACTCTGTATACTACACCAAATTATGTGAGGGGTGTTAAAGTGAACTGAGTCCTTTATGTGACTAGACACTGGAGGAAGAGTGTAACCAAAAAAAAGTTGCTTTCGTTTAAGGCAGTTAATGAAGTTACAGTGTAACAAGGCTGCCCTTTTTATGAATAGCTAAAGCAAATCCTTTGGCCAATTACTATGATCTAATAACTACAGAAGCCTTCAGCTTTATAATTCAGGCATCAACATCTCACATTGGTAGCAAGGACATAGTTCATGAAACATAATGAAGTACAATATTTTATATTTTAAAATTGCTTTTTCTCTGTATTCCTTACCATAGCTGAGTAGTATGTAAAAATATTTGCCTTTCATGGGTTTTGGTCCTTTACTCTTCTGAGGAAAAGTTCATAAAACCAAGATGTAAAAATTTTTAAACTTTCAAAATATTTGAAGTGATGTTATATTTTAAAAATTGGTTTAATAAAATTTGATCATAATATTCCATGTTAGAAGTGTTCTTACGATTAAAATAATTTATTAAGATAATAAATTTAATATTTGTGTATTATTTCCCTTTAGTAGATGAGTATGTTGAGTTACCACAAGAGATTTCATTTTGAAACTATTCAAAATTCAGGTAGTAATGTAATTCGCTATCTTAGTATTGGCACACAGTAACTATTGTGAATTCCTGTCTTTTTTTAGGAAACTTCATTTTGCTCTAAATGTACTGAACCATGATTGAAAAATATTAGTTTTGTTATATTAATGACTTTAAAGCAACCACACATTTAAATTTATAGGCTCCCATGCATAGTTGGCATTTTATAAACCACAGAAAAAGATAGGGTTCTTGCTCTATAGGATAACACTACTTTTAAAATAGAGTGCACATTAAATCACAATAAGCTGGTGCTTTCAGTTCTCACAATATTATCAGATAACGGAAGTACTGGGATTCTTAAGGCCAACAGACAGATTTCTTAAGGAGAATGATGTTGTTCCTTCATTATTCCTGTTGTTCTGATAGCAATGTGAATATTCATGAGCAGATGAATAAGAGTAGGAATGCATAAGTTTATAGAATATCAAGACAAACTCAGGAATGCAGAAGGCTAGAATATATCAAGAGAAACTTGATTTTAAAAACAAAAACCTTTTAAAATTATTTTGAGGAGATTCATATATTCCTTTTTATTACTTTTTTTCCAAATTCAATTTTATTGAGATATATTCACATACTATGCAGTCATACAAAGCGTACATTCAGTTCACAGTACCATTATATAGTTGTGCGTTCATCACCAAAATTAATTTTTGAACATTTTCATTACCACACACACAAAAATAATAAGAATAAAATTTAAAGTGAAAAAGAAGAGTTAAAGTAAAAAAGAACACTGAGTGCCTTTTTTTTTTTTTTTTTTTTTTTTGCCCCCATTTTTCTACTCATCCATCCATACACACGACAAAGGGGAGTGTGGTCCATATGGCTTTCCCAATAACACCTTTTTAATTACTTTTATGTCATAATTATATTAATGATCTTGTGTGTTTCAGCATTTGTTTATTAATTCATTTAATAGAATTTTACTAAGAGCCTAATTAGTACTAAATACAGTAGATGCAAAAATGAATAACATGTTGTCCACAACAGTGGTATCTATAATTTAGTGAAGGACATGAACATGTAACAGGGTGTTTTGGTGGAATATAGAATCTGGGTGCTCAGAAGCTTAGGGAAAATGAAGTAGAGCAACACCTTTTACTTCCCATCCAGGTATCCATTTACTTTCACTGATTTGCCTGAAAGAGATGGGGGGACCAGAGACATGAGATCTGATCTAGTTTGCATTAAGATTCAAATATACAAACATTTGATAAAATGGAATGACCCTATCAAAGGCCAAATATACAACAAGACTATTCAGATTATTCAGAATAACAACAAACAAATATTCTTATGAGTACCTGTCTGGAGTACCAGGTACTATGATAGACTCTGGAGACTTAGTGATACACTGAATAGATTAGAGCCATTTGTCTCATAGAGCTGACAGTCTAGCAAGGAGTATTGATATTGAGGTAATAAAGAAAAAATTAGAGTTGTGATGAAGGCAATAAGAAAAATCACAGGAACCATGAGAGTCTATAATAGGATCCTGATCTAGTCCTTTGGGGTCAAAAAAGGCTTCCTAATGTGGTATTTAAGCTGACACAGAAAAGAGGCTAGGAGTAAGTAGGTGAACAGATTAGTTAAGAGTATTCTCAGCAGAAAGAACAGCATATGCTAAGGCCCTGAGGTAAAAAAGAGGATAGCAGGTTCCAGGAATTCAAAGGTAGATAGAGAGTGAATTGCGGAAAATGGCATGAATAGAGGCTAGAAGAGGGTATGGATGAGCCAAATCATTTAGGATCCTGAACATCATGTTAAGGATTTTGGACTTTATTCTAAACTGTGGGAAACCAGGCCTAGGAAGAAAGCCTGAGGTCAGAATGGAGTAGAGATTAGTATAGCATCTAACACAGAATCCCACCTGGGTCTAGCCCTCATAACATTTGGTTACCTGGAGTAAACAGCCTTATATATAAACTTAAAGGGTTGTAATACTAAAGTCTTTACCACTTAGGAGTCCAGCAACTTCCTGTTGGAATTGTTGGAAACACTTAGGCTGAATCACAGATATGGAAGGAAAACCTTGTCACCTTTACCTTGAAAGGTCTAGAATCAGTTCATCTTCAATTACTTAAACTTTTTTTCCTCCTCGGAATACTTTTCAGCTTTTTAAAAAAGATAGTTTGGCCAAAAGTATTATTAAAAGAAGGTTCTAAGTACATTTTGAAATTGCAAAGTTAAACTCTGATTTAAACCTTACTAAGCTGTTTGGTTTGACAAATTTGATAAATTTATTTGTCTTGGGCAGTGAAAAATAAGACACTTAAATTCTTTGTTCCCATCCCCCTATTTTTTATTCCCCATGTTTTAGAATCAAGGGAGGAAACATTTAAAATCACAAAATTTTAAGCAAGTTTGGTTAGCCTTTTTCCTTTTTTATCCCAATATTCATGCCATTGAATTACCTTAGAAAGAAAGCCATGCCTGAATATAGCTACAAATTAAACCTTTGGATAATTAATAAAACAAATAAAAATTTTGTTTTGATTTTTGAAAATTTCTGAAGTTATTTTCTTATGTTGATATTGTTTTTGTCAAAAAGAATTTTGATAACTTTAAATTATAGTTTTGCTCTCAAAGTAGGTTGAAGGTTTTAAAAGTGAAATGACCACCATTTTGTAAAGTTGATTGACACTTAACTACCTCTGTTAGCACAGAGCATAATCATTAGGGAAGTAGTGGTGTTATTTTTTAACTTCTCTGAAAATTATTATTTTTCTTCAAAGAGAATTTTATTAGTTATAGTGGATGTTCTAGTTTGTTAATGCTGCCAGAATGCAAAACACCAGAAATGGATTGGCTTTCATAAAAGGGGGTTTATTTGGTTACACAGTTATAGTCTTAAGGCCATAAAGTGTCCACGGTAACACAACAATCGGGTTCCTTCACTGGAGGATGGCCAGTGGTGTCCGGGAAAACCTCTGTTAGTGGGGAAGGCACGTGGCTGGCATCTGCTCCGGAGTTCTGGTTTCAAAATAGCTTTCTCCCAGGACATTCCTCTCTCAGGTTTCAGCTTCTTTCCAAAATTTCACTTCCACTTGCTCTTGGGGCATTTGTCCTCTCTTAGCTTCTCCGGAGCAAAAGTCTGCTTTCAAAGGCCATCTCCAAAATGTCTCTGTAAACTGCAGTTCCTCTCTCAGCTCCTGTGCATTCTTCAAAGTGTCCCTCTTGGCTGTAGCAAGCTTGCTCTTTCTGTCTGTGTTTATATACTGCTCTAGTAAACTAATCAAGGCCCATGCTGAATGGGCAGGACAACATCACCATGGAAACCGTCCAATCAGAATCATCACCCACAGTTGGGTGGGTCGCATCTCCATGGAAACACTCAAAGAATTACAATCTTATCAATACTAATACATCTGCCCACACAAGATTACATCAAAGATAATGCCTTCTTGGGGGACATAATACATTCAAACTGGCACAGTGGATTTTAATCAATTTACTTATTCAGATCCCCTTAAAGCCTACAGGTCACAGGGTTGATGAATTGGCTTCTGGTGAGTGTGTCACTTGATTCTTCCAATTATAATGCTTCAAGGTCAGAAGACCTCTCTATTTAGTGTTTATGACATCAGCCTTTTCCTGTTTATTTTTAACTTAGATTAAAGGTTTAATGCCTTGGGGAATGAGTTCAGTTTATGCTTTCTAACTGTGCAAGAAGTTATGGGGGGGGAGCAATAGTTAATACTATTACATAGTAATAAGCTACATAAATCATAATGTATATTCATACTGCATCAAATTTACCAAATTTGTGGCTTAAAATTACTTTATAGCAGGGTTTCTCAAACTTGGTACTGTTGACATTTTCAGGAGAGTAATTCTTTGTTGTAAGGGGTTGTTCTGTGCATTGTAAGATATTTAGTAGAATCCTGGCCTCTCTACCCACTAGATGGGTGGTAGCATCCCCATTCTCCAGTTGTGACAATCAAAGTGTCTCCAGACATTGCCAAAGTCCCATGGAGGGCAAAATCACTTTCAGTTGAAAACTGCTGCTTTATAGTAAGACATAAGTGTATGTCACAATTAAAATGAAAAATTTGCATTTATTTTTAGGTTATTTATATCAAGTTGAAAAAAGTCCAATAAAGATTTAAGACTAATACATACTAAATACAGTAGATAGCTTCTTTTTTAAATGCAATTTTATTAAGATAAATTCACAGACCATACAAACCATCCAAAATATACAAGCAGTGGCTCCCAGTATCATCACATAGTTGTGCATTCATCACCACAATCATTTTTAGAACATTTTCATGACACCAAAGGGAAAAAAATCCCAAAACATCCCATACCTCTTATCCCCCCCCATCATTGATCCTTAGCATTGGTATGTATATTTGTTATTGCTGATGAAAGAATATTAAGATATTAGTGTTAACTATAATCCATAGTTTGCAATAGGTGTTTTTTTTTTCCATATACCGTCTATCATTAACTCCTTGTAATAGTTTCGTTCATTTGTTCTAGTTCATGGAAGAAGTTTTTTATTTTTGTACTGTTAATCAGTCATCATGTACCACACGATTTACTGAGTTATACAGTCCCAAGTTTTAACCTCTGGCTTTCCTTCTGGTGACATACATGACTCTAAACTTCCCCTATCAACCACATTCATACACTATTTAGCACTGTTAATTATATACATAATGATGTGCTACCATCACCTCTATCCATTTCCCCTCATTTAAATTCAACCTATTGAAAATTCTGTGCATCTTAAGCAACCACTCCCCATATTCTAGCCTCATTCTATCTCCTGGTAACCTATAGTCTAGATTCTATATCTATTGAGTTTACATAGTATAAATAATTCATATTAGTGAGATCATACAATATTTGTTCTTTTGTGTCTGACTTATTTCACTCAACATTATGTCCCCAAGGTTCATCTATGTAGTCTCGTGCTTACCATTGTATCTCCCAGCATCCACAAGCCTCTTCTATGAGAGATTTTGCCATATTCTAGGGCTATATAGGTGAAGGTACCAGTCTTTGTCAATTACCTGAAAACGGTATAACGCAGTCCCCTTAACAAAGCTTTTTCATATTGACTTATTCCTTTAAGGACCTGTGGTTCCATTTATAGACTCATACTGATTTCTACCATTAAGTATATTTCATTTTGTTAGTTGCTATTGCTAGAAGGGTTTATTTGTAGTTATTGGACCTTGGTATGCAACTTTAACAAGGGAAGTTCTAAATTTTAAGATATTTGAATGAAATAATATTTAGACTAATTGGGACCCAGTCATGCACTAGTTCTCATGGATTATACACTGACATATTTTATATAATAGTTCTGCTTTCAAAAACAGCTCATAGGTTGCAAAGTGACCAAAGAGTACTTTGAATGATATTCAAGAGTATAAATGTTAGTATAAAAAAAAAAATGAACATTTAAGATAAAGTGTAGAAGTTACCTATAAGATTTGTTTCTAAACTGTTTGAACACTGTTCTCTGTATGTCCTGCCAATCTACATATTTTCATTGATATTTGATTGAAAAGTAGCCACTCCATTAACAGAAGAAACATATTTTATGGGTCTCCTAAAATAGTGTGCCTGTGTATTGAATAGTATAGTCAAAGAGCCTTCAGAAAGAGTTAGTCCAGGTGTAAAAACCCTGATTTGGGGTAAAGAGCCTAAAGCCATGGCTAGATGACCCACTTAATCTGTCAGTCCTATGGCTTTTTATCACATAATGCAACAATGTATTATGACAGCATGTAAAGCCTACCCAAACCTACATCGGGTTTTAGAAATATGGAATAATAATATGGCATAAGTAATGCCTTTCCAGCCTATTTACTTCTAATATATGATCCTTACTGCTTCATGTTCATTGTCCTTTATTTCTCCAGCCAGCTCTATAAGGTAATGTTGGCAGAAATTATTTTCCTCATTTTACAGAACAGGAAACTGAAAAGGGAAACTTAATGAGGATACTGTGATTTGTCCAAGGTCACACAACTGATAAGTGTCAAAGCCTTGACTGCAAGCCATGTGCTTTTCCCACTAGACCTCCATGCATAGCATGAATGGTGGCACTTCCTAAAGATGATAATTTAAGCATTTTCAGACTTATCTGAACAATATTTTATCATAGATAGCCTAACTAAATTACCATGAAACCTATTTACTCTTTAAAAACTTAGCTCTTTACAGAGTAAACATATTATAAAGTTAAGGTTTCTTGCACTGTTTTCTTTTAAAAGGAAAATGTTAATTTCTATTTATTTCTTTTGCTCTTTTCTTACCTTGCCAAACTGTTTTCACAATTAAAACCAACTAAGATTTAATGTCTCTTATACTCACAAAGGCATGTTTTCACATTGTTTTTTTATCTAAAGCATTTATTCAGGAGTGTTTAAATATTACTAAGACAAACTGCTATACTGGGTAGTAGCTACAAGCTAAATTATTAAAACCAGCTGAGGTTGAACATGTTGAAAGCAGTAGATACCTGATTTGAGGTCAATATATTTTGTTCTATTTCTTATAATCAAAGATTTCAGGCTATTTCTTTTAAAACCCTAACAGTTTACAACACAAAGTTTAATATAGATTTCTAAACAACAAATGTATAATCTAAAGCACCCTTAAAGCATATGAGAGATAAGTTATATCACTGTTACTGTGTCAGTTTCTACGTCATGATTCTCATTTCTTGGTAGATTAATTGTGGTCTAGTCCTAACGTAGCAGAGAAAGTATGTAACAATTGAAAACCATTTCTAATGTGCTTTTTTTAAAAAAAAAAATTTTAAAGAGAGTCTGGCTTCTTAAGTCTTGGCAGAAACCCATTTTTCCCTACTTAAAAAAAAAATTATACTATATTTGGCTAACATGGTGTTTCAGAAACCTTGAAAATATGCCAGATGAAGTAAAACTAGCTATATTCCTTTTATCTAGCTAAGTTATTTCACATACAAGATCTTATACTGAGTTTAGAACGCTAGCCATTGGAATTTATATTGTGATACTCTGATAAAAGTGTTTACACCATGGTGATATGAAGCAGTATATGTCTCTAGTGCACACTGTCTTCCAGATTTGGATTGCTAGTAATGTTTAGGTTTTAGGCCCCATACCTTTTTTAAAGATAAAAATATTCCTCATGAGTGTTTGCTAGGCAGTGTGTTTATTTTTAATAGAGCAAAGTTTTCTTAATATTTTTAATTAGTAAGTTCAGCTGATTATTTGTTCTTAGTCTTCTTTGGAGGCTTAAACTTTTGTCATAGTTCTAGCTAATTATCACACCAATTATTTCTTCAGAAGCTATTTACAAAACTTATGGAAGGCTATTCTTAAACAACATGAAAACCAACACTGTTGGGTTTGCCTAAGTTGAAAAAATAAGATTCAAAATTGTGAACTATATTTCTTGTTGACATATACAGTATAATCTTTTTGCTTATTTTATGTCTTCTATTAGTGCTATAAGTAGGATAAGATTATTTTCTCCAGTAAAACTGAGGCATGGAGGACGTAAGAAACTTATTATTTGATCTGAAGTATATTACAATATGATGGTAAAATCAGAATCCAAAACCATATACCTTCTGCTTGAATGTTATCTACCAGTTATTTTTATAGGATTCCATAAATATTACCTCAGTTTTGTGGGTTTTTTTTTTTTTTTAATATTAGAGAAGTTGTGATTTTACATAAAAATCATGCTTAAAATACAGGGTTCCCCTATACCACCCTATTATTAACACCTTGCATTAGTGTGGTACATTTGTAACGATGATAGCATTTAGTCCATGGTTTACCTTAGGGTCCACTGCTTGACCTGTACCATCCCAAATATTTTTAATTTTTATTCTGGTAACATATATACAACCTAAATTTTCCCCTTCTAACCACATTCAAATATATAATTCAGTGTGTTGTGCTACTACCACCTCAGCTTTGATTAATTGTGTCTGTGCTACTCAGGATCTCACTTAAACTTATGTCAGTCAGGTTAGCTTTTGATCTACATTATTTGAATTGTCTAGAAACTACCATATTCAGGGTGCTTTTCATTTTGTGTGATCTTTGACCTCCAATTATGAAAAGAAGTTTTGTGAATCAATGCAATATCTGAACTGATGGGTTGCAATCTCAAACAACTTTAGGGACTAAAGTTAATTTAAATGAATGAGCTAGTTAAGGACATTTGTGAAATAGCCACATTTTAGACCACAGTAAGGGCCACACAAAACACAACTGTAGCCCTTCAATTTGCAACCTCTGGTAAAATAGTTTGCCTCCTCCTGATGTTCACACACCCCTCCAAAATTGAACATATGCTAATTTATTGGGTTTTAAACTCCTTCCAGCATGTACAATTAAATATAGCTTTCTATTTTGAGAAAGCCTTGTAAAATGTTTTTGAAAAGTAATGTAACTGGTCTAAAAGATCATCTTTCCAAACCACACTTGAGCTTGGTTTATGGTGTTTACTTTCTGTCAAAACTTAGAAAAAGCATTAACAGTTAACTTCCATAATAAAAAATGTCTGTCTCATTAGGCATTAAAGAAGCATTGGGCAACAGGTATAATGTAGATAGACTAGGTAGCTAATGTGAATGTGGGCGTGACCTCCCAAATAGATCAAAGACAAACCTTTTTGACAGTTACAATATGGCAGAGCTTGCCATGGGCGTTTTTGCTGCTGCACATTGAAACTACTTGTTTGAAAAGCATGCCTGAGGGATAAGAATGTGTTTTTAAGGATGAGTAAGTAGTAAAAGGTTGTCCTTTGACATTTCAGCTAATCCCTTCCAGCCTTTGGTTTACTTAATATTTAAGCTATTTGCTGGCAGGGAAAACTGGCTTTTTCAAATATGCTATATGTCATTTTTAATTGGGTATGGATTTTCATGCCTGATAATCCCTAAGTGTACAAGGAAATAGATTCTGAGATCTTTAAAATGAGGTGTACTGGCTTTCTACCTTTTCTAAACCCTTAGTTTTGTTTTCCCTAATTAAATGATTCCCCAAAGATAATTTTTTATTCTTTATTTTTAAAAAATCTGTTTCTTTATATAATAAAATATATTTAAAAGATAACCTTTAAACATTATTTCAAATGATTTTTTTTTTTTTTGTAACCCTCACCTAACATAATTCCCCTGGGGAAAATACTGGCAGTATTTAAAAAGCCATTTGGATTGTAAAAAATGTATTTGAAAATTTGCAAGAAATTGAAATTATTTAGTCATACACAAAGGGTAACTTATTTTAATGAAAAGCAAGAGACCAATGAGAGGGAACTATTTCATCTAGTAGTTGCTATCTTATCTCAAAATACTTCATTTATGAGTAATACTTCTTACACCAACTATTATCAAAGGAAGAATGATAGTTATTAAGTATTAATCCATCCATGTTATAGAAAATTTTGAAAACTCCTAAGATATTATGTCTCACAAAAGGTGGGTGCCACTTTCTTTGAGGAAAATACTGTTTAAGAATATAAAGAAACTGTTCTAGTTACATTTTGAAAGATAAGTAGGACATGTGTATTTTTTCTCAATTGGATACAACTTTTAAAATATTTTTTCTTAGAGTCTCTAAAGTTTTTAACATGCTTTTTTTTTTTGTATTTTTTATTTTATTTATTTATTTTTTTAATCATCATTTTACTGAGATATATTCACATACCACGCAGTCATACAAAACAAATTGTACTTTCGATTGTTTACAGTACCATTACATACTTGTACATTCATCACCTAAATCAATCCCTGACACCTTCATTAGCACACACACAAAAATAACAAGAATAATAATTAGAGTGAAAAAGAGCAATTGAAGTAAAAAAGAACACTGGGTACCTTTGTCTGTTTGTTTCCTTCCCCTACTTTTCTACACATCCATCCATAAACTAGACAAAGTGGAGTTTGGTCCTTATGGCTTTTCCAATCCCTTTGTCACCCCTCATAAGCTACATTTTTATACAACTGTCTTCGAGATTCATGGGTTCTGGGTTGTAGTTTGATAGTTTCAGGTATCCACCACCAGCTACCCCAATTCTTTAGAACCTAAAAAGGGTTGTCTAAAGTGTGCGTAAGAGTGCCCACCAGAGTGATCTCTCGGCTCGTTTTGGAATCTCTCTGCCACTGAAGCTTATTTCATTTCCTTTCACATCCCCCTTTTGGTCAAGAAGATGTTCTCCGTCCCACGATGCCGGGTCTACATTCCTCCCCGGGAGTCATATTCCACATTGCCAGGGAGATTCACTCCCCTGGGTGTCTGATCCCACGTAGGGGGGAGGGCAGTGATTTCACCTTTCAAGTTGGCTTAGCCAGAGAGAGAGGGCCACATCTGAGCAACAAAGAGGCATTCAGGAGGAGACTCTTAGGCACAAATATAGGGAGGCCTAGCCTCTCCTTTGCAGCAACCGTCTTCCCAAGGGTAAAACTTATGGTAGAGGGCTCAACCCATCAAACCACCAGTCCCCTATGTCTGTGGTCATGTTAGCAACCATGGAGGTGGGGTAGGCGAATACCCCTGCATTCTCCACAGGCTCCTCAAGGGGGCACTACATCTTTTTTTCTTTCCTTGTTTTTCTTTTTTTTTTTTTTTTAACTTTCGCTTCTTTTTTAAATCAACTGTGTGAAAAAAAAAAGTTAAAAAGAAAACAAACATACAATAAAAGAACATTTCAAAGAGACCATAACAAGGGAGTAAGAAAAAGACAACTAACCTAAGATAACTGCTTAACTTCCAACATGTTCCTACTTTACCCCAAGAAAGTTACATAATATAGCAACCTTTCTGTGAACTTGTTCCTACTATATCCATCAGAAATTAACAGACCATAGTCATTTCTGGGCATCCCCAGAACGTTAAATAGCTTATCTGTTCTTCTTGGATTATTGTTCCCCCTTCCTTAATTGCTCTCTACTGCTAGTTCCCCTGCATTCTACATTATAAACCATTTGTTTTACATTTTTCAAAGTTCACATTAGTGGTAGCATATAATATTTCTCTTTTTGTGCCTGGCTTATTTCGCTCAGCATTATGTCTTCAAGGTTCATCCATGTTGTCATATGTTTCACGAGATCGTTCCTTCTTACTGCTGTGTAGTATTCCATCGTGTGTATATACCACATTTTATTTATCCACTCATCTGTTGAAGGACATTTGGGTTGTTTCCATCTCTTGGCAATTGTGAATAATGCTGCTATGAACATTGGCGTGCAGATATCTGTTCGTGTCACTGCTTTCCGATCTTCCGGGTATATACCGAGAAGTGCAATCGCTGGATCGAATGGTAGCTCTATATCTAGTTTTCTAAGGAACTGCCAGACTGACTTCCAGAGTGGCTGAACCATTATACAGTCCCACCAACAATGAATAAGAGTTCCAATTTCTCCACATCCCCTCCAGCATTTGTAGTTTCCTGTTTGTTTAATGGCAGCCATTCTAACTGGTGTTAGATGGTATCTCATTGTGGTCTTAATTTGCATCTCTCTAATAGCTAGTGAAGCTGAACATTTTTTCATGTGTTTCTTGGCCATTTGTATTTCCTCTTCAGAGAACTGTCTTTTCATATCTTTTACCCATTTTATAATTGGGCTGTCTGTACTATTGTCATTGAGTTGTAGGATTTCTTTGTATATGCAAGATATCAGTCTTTTGTCAGATACATGGTTTCCAAAAATTTTTTCCCATTGAGTTGGCTGCCTCTTTACCTTTTTGAGAAATTCCTTTGAGGTGCAGAAACTTCTAAGCTTGAGGAGTTCCCATTTATCTATTTTCTCTTTTGTTGCTTGTGCTTTGGGTGTAAAGTCTAGGAAGTGGCCGCCTAATACAAGGTCTTGAAGATGTTTTCCTACATTATCTTCTCGGAGTTTTATGGTACTTTCTTTTATATTGAGATCTTTGGTCCATTTTGAGTTAATTTTTGTGTAGGGGGTGAGGTAGGGGTCCTCTTTCATTCTTTTGGATATGGATATCCAACTCTCCCAGCCCCATTTGTTGAAAAGACAATTATGACTCAGTTCAGTGACTTTTGGGGCCTTATCAAAGATCAGTCGGCCATAGATCTGAGGGTCTATCTCTGAATTCTCAATTCGATTCCATTGATCTATATGTCTTTCTTTGTGCCAGTACCATGCTGTTTTGGCAACTGTGGCTTTATAATAAGCTTCAAAGTCAGGGAGTGTAAGGCCTCCCACTTCGTTTTTCTTTTTTAGAGTGTCTTTGGCAATTCGAGGCATCTTCCCTTTCCAAATAAATTTGATAACTAGCTTTTCCAAGTCTGCAAAGTAGGTTGTTGGAATTTTGATTGGGATTGCATTGAATCTGTAGATGAGTTTGGGTAGAATTGACATCTTAATGACATTTAGCCTTCCTATCCATGAACATGGAATATTTTTCCATCTTTTAAGGTCCCCTTCTATTTCTTTTAGTAGAGTTATGTAGTTTTCTTTGTATAGGTCTTTTACATCTTTGGTTAAGTTTATTCCTAGGTACTTGATTTTTTTAGTTGCTATTGAAAATGGTATCTTTTTCTTGAGTGTCTCTTCAGTTTGTTCATTTCTAGCATATAGAAACATGACTGACTTATGTGCATTAATCTTGTATCCCGCTACTTTGCTAAATTTGTTTATTAGCTCTAGTAGGTGTATCGTTGATTTCTCAGGGTTTTCTAGATATAAGATCATATCATCTGCAAACAATGACAGTTTTACTTCTTCTTTTCCAATTTGGATGCCTTTTACTTCTTTGTCTTGCCGGATTGCCCTGGCTAGCACTTCCAGCACAATGTTGAATAACAGTGGTGACAGCGGGCATCCTTGTCTTGTTCCTGATCTTAGAGGGAAGGCTTTCAGTCTCTCACCATTGAGTACTATGCTGGCTGTGGGTTTTTCATATATGCTCTTTATCATGTTGAGGAAGTTTCCTTCAATTCCTACCTTTTGAAGTGTTTTATCAAAAAGGGATGTTGGATTTTGTCAAATGCTTTTTCAGCATTTATTAAGATGATCAATTGATTTTTCCCTTTCGAGTTTTTAATGTGTTGTAATACATTGATTGTTTTTCTTATGTTGAACCATCCTTGCATGCCTGGAATGAACCCCACTTGGTCATGGTGTATGATTTTTTTAATGTGTCTTTGGATTCGATTTGCAAGTATTTTGTTGAGGATTTTTGCATCTATATTCATTAGGGAGATTGGCCGGTAGTTTTCCTTTTTTGTAGCATCTTTGCCTGGTTTTGGTATTAGATTGATGTTAGCTTCATAAAATGAGTTAGGTAGTGTTCCATTTTTTTCAATGTTTTGAAAGAGTTTGAGTAAGATTGGTGTCAGTTCTTTCTGGAAAGTTTGGTAGAATTCCCCTGTGAAGCCATCTGGCCCTGGGCATTTATTTGTGGGAAGATTTTTGATGACTGATTGGATCTCTTTTCTTGTGATGGGTTGGTTGAGGTCATCTATTTCTTCTCTGGTCAGTCTAGGTTGTTCATATGTTTCCAGGAAATTGTCCATTTCTTCTACATTATGCAGTTTGTTGCCATACAGTTGTTCATAATATCCTCTTATAATTTTTTTAATTTCTTCAGGATCTGCAGTTATGTCACCTTTTTCATTCATTATTTTGTGTATATGGGTCTTCTCTCTTTTTGATTTTGTCAGTCTAGCTAGGGGCTTGTCAATCTTGTTGATCTTCTCAAAGAACCAACTTTTGGTGATATTTATCCTCTCTATTGTTTTTTTGTCCTCTATGTCATTTATTTCTGCTTTAATCCTTGTTATTTCTTTTCTTCTACTTGGTTTAGGATTGGTTTGCTGTTCATTTTCTAGCTTCTTCAGTTGATCCATTAGTTCTTTGATTTTGGCTCTTTCTTCCTTTTTAATATATGCGTTTAGTGCTATAAATTTCCCCCTTAGCACTGCTTTTGCTGCTTCCCATAGGTTTTGGTATGTTGTGTTCTCATTTTCATTCGTCTCTATATATTTAGCAATTTCTCTTGCTATTTCTTCTTTAACCCACTGATTGTTTAGGAGTGTGTTGTTTAACCTCCAGGTATTTGTGAATTTTCTAAGTCTCTGATGGTTATTGACTTCTAATTGTATTCCATTGTGGTCAGAGAATGTGCTTTGAATAATTTCAATCTTTTTAAATTTATTGAGGCTTGTTTTATGTCCCAGCATATGATCTATTCTGGAGAAAGTTCCGTGAGCACTAGAAAAGTATGTGTATCCTGGTGATTTGGGATGTAATGTCCTGTATATGTCTGTTAAATCTAATTCATTTATCAGATTGTTTAGGTTTTCAATTTCCTTATTGGTCTTCTGTCTGGTTGATCTATCTATAGGAGAGAGTGATGTGTTGAAGTCTCCCACAATTATTGTGGAAACATCAATTGCTTCCTTTAGTTTTGCCAGTGTTTCTCTCATGTATTTTGTGGCACCTTGATTGGGTGCATAGACATTTACGATTGTTATTTCTTCTTGTTGAACTGCCCCTTTTATTAGTATGTAGTGGCCTTCTTTGTCTCTCAAAACATCCCTGCATTTGAAGTCTATTTTATCTGAGATTAATATTGCTACACCTGCTTTCTTTTGGCTGTAGCTTGCATGAAATATTTTTTTCCATCCTTTCACTTTCAGTTTCTTTGTGTCCCTGTGTCTAAGATGAGTCTCTTGTATGCAACATATTGATGGTTCATTTTTTTTGATCCATTCTGCGAATCTATATCTTTTAATTGGGGAGTTTAATCCATTTACATTCAACGTTAAAACCGTGAAGGCATTTCTTGAATCGGCCATATTATCCTGTGGTTTATGTTTGCCATATTTTTCCCTCTCTCTATTAATATCCTTTATTGTACCCATACCGAATCTTTTTAGTACTGAACCTTTCTCCAAGTCTCTCTGTCCTGTCTTTGTTTCTCTGTCTGTAGGGCTCCCTTGAGTATCTCCAGTAGTGCAGGTCTCTTGTTAGCAAATTCTCTCAGCATTTGTTTGTCTGTGAAAAATTTAAGCTCTCCCTCAAATTTGACGGAGAGCTTTGCTGGATAAAGTATTCTTGGCTGGAAATTTTTCTCACTCAGAATTTTAAATATATCGTGCCACTGCATTCTTGCCTCCATGGTGGCTGCTGAGTAGTCACTACTTAGTCTTATGCTGTTTCCTTTGTATGTGGTGAATTGCTTTTCTCTTGCTGCTTTCAGAACTTGCTCCTTCTCTTCCGTGTTTGACAGTGTGATCAGTATATGTCTCGGAGTGGGTTTATTTGGATTTATTCTATTTGGAGTTCGCTGAGCACTTATGATTTGTGTATTTATGTTGTTTAGAAGATTTGGGAGGTTTTCCCCAACAATTTCTTTGAATACTCTTCCTGGACCTTTACCCTTTTCTTCCCCTTCTGGGACACCAATGAGTCTTATATTTGGACGTTTCATATTGTCTATCATATCCCTGAGGTCCATTTCGATTTTTTCAATTTTTTTCCCCATTCTTTCTTTTATGCTTTCATTTTCCATTCTGTCATCTTCCAGGTCACTGATTCGTTGTTCAACTTCCTCTAGTCTTGTACTATGAGTGTCCAGAATCTTTTTAATTTGGTCAACAGTTTCTTTAATTTCCATAAGATCATTTTTTTTTTATTTAGTCTTGCAATGTCTTCTTTATGCTCTTCTAGAGTCTTCTTGATTTCCTTCATATCCCATACTATGGTCTCATTGTTCATCTTTAGTTCTTTGAGTAGCTGCTCTAGGTGCTGTGTCTCTTCTGGTCTTTTGATTTGGGTGCTTGGGCTTGGGTTATCCATATCGTCTGGTTTTTTCATATGCTTTATAATTTTCTGTTGTTTTTGGCCTTGTGGCATTTGCTGAACTTGATAGGGTTCTTTTAGGGTTTGTAGACCTATTGAAGTCCTTATCTCTAATTTATCAGATCTACAGCTTCATGGAGTACACTTTCTCTAACTAACCAGCAGGTGGCGTCCACGAGCCACCTGTTCTCCACAAGCCAGTTCTCCCCTGCTTAGCCTTTTTGGTGAGTGGGGGAGTGAGTCTTGTGGGGCCCAATTGGTGTACCAAGCTTGCGTGTGTAGTTGGTGTTGCCTGCCCTGTATGTGGGGCGTGTTTCTGGGCAGTCGGGGAGGGGGTGTGGCCCTAACAATCAAATCTCCCTGATGATCCTAGAGTTTTAAAGCTGCTGCAATAGTCTAATCCTTCAGTTCAGTCCTGCCACAGTTTGTCTCTGCCACTGACCCACAAGTCTTTGGTATTGGCGTATGGCTCCTGAGACTTGCAAGTGGGCCCCTCTTCCAGGCCGTGCACCCCGGGTCCTCTGTTGAGGGATGACTGTGCTATGTCACAGGTGAGTGCCGTCCCCCCAGGGCAGTTCTGGGCTGCTGGGCTGTGTAGGGAGGCTCCCAGTCTGCTCAAATGATGGCTGAATGGGGCTTTGTTAATTCACACTGTTCCACCTTCCCAGCTCTGGGACAATCAGCTGAGGTTACAGGGAAGGCTAATGTCCACGCCCAGTTTTGTGGTGTGTGCTTGTTATTTGAAGCACTTCCGTCACACTGGGTTGTCTGGGGCAGCTCTGGGCTATGGGGCTGGCAATGGGCAGGAGTGTTTCCTGTCCACCAGGATGGTGGCTGTGAGCGGACACCCCCCTTTTCTTGGGAAGTTGTGGTGTTTAGTGAATTTTCTCAGCCACTGGATTATTGCCTTTTGTCTCAGAGCTCTCTTAGTTCTGCTCTTGACTTGACATGCCCAAATTGCACTTCTTTGAAGCTTTCTGTATTGGACTTCTTAGAGTAATTGTTTTAGAAAAAGAAAAAAGGATTAAAAAAAAAAAGGGGGGGGGCCTCCTCAGAGATCTAATGCGCTATTGAAATGCTAATAGACAAAGCAACCAGGGCTATTAAGGAAAGGTCCACAGGGCAGAGAGATCAGCTTTTCTTCGGGATTTGCATACGCGCCTCAAGGCCTGAGCTCCGCCCTTCCCCTTTCTGTGTTCACCAGAACTCCAAAAATCCTCTGCTTTTATTTTGGAGTTTTTCGTGTTGTTTTTTTTTTTTCTATGCCTGTCTCCTCTCTGCTGGGCTGGCAGCTCTCAGATTCTCTGGTGTCTGGTCTCAGTCTCTGTATAGTTGGAGTATGGATCAGTAGAATGAGTTTCCGAGAAGGGCTACCACTGCAGTTCTCCCTTCTCCTTCCCGGAGCTGGCAGCCCCTCCTCCCACGGGACTGAGCCTGGCAGGGAGGGGCGCGGGTCCCCTGGCCGCAAAAACTTACAGATTTCGCTGATCTCAGCAGTTTGACATTTTCATGAGTGTTGTATGAAGTATGCCCAAAGACGGATTGCTCTGTGGTGTCCAGTCCACGCAGTTCCTGGCTTTTTACCTACTTTCCTGGAGGAGTAACTAAAACTTACAGCTCACCAGTCTGCCATCTTGCCCCGCCTCTCCTTAACATGCTTTTAAATTGAATTGTCAAAAAATTATTAACTAATGTTTCTTATGGTGCCATATTATTTACTATTTGTATTACTTCAAAAATCATCTATGACACTTAAAGGAAAGTTTATTTCCTTCATATTCTAGTTATAAAGTTTTAATTTAGAAATTTGATAGGTTCTTTTGAGATGATATGAAATAATAAAAAGCTACTTGTCAAAAGTGTATTCTTCTGGAAGATGGCAGCAGAGAGGAATGGAATTTAGTCAGTCCCCTGGAACAACTAATAAACAACAAGGAACAACTAGTAAATAACTTGGAATAACTGCTGGGGAAAACCATGACTGTCCACACATCATACACCAACCTGGATTGGGAGGAATGCCTGAGATTGCAGCATAGAATCTGTAAGTAAAAGCTGCGGAACCACGCTGAGAGCCCCCTCTCCCCCAGCAAGCTAAACTTCAAAACCTCACTGTGGTAGAAACTAGCAGCATTCTCCAAACAAGCCAGTATAGCTCAGCTGAGCTCCAACTGGGGTTTTAATTAACAAATGTGGACTGCTGATTATAAGCTACAAACACCCAACAAGCAGACAGAGGCTTTTAGTGACGACGGACCTTAAAGAACCTGAAGACTCATCTGTTTTGGGAGGGTAAGCCCAAAAGACCAGATGTTACCTCTGGCTGACGAGTGAAACTGAGGGGCCGTGTACTGACTCTAAAAGGGGGCTTTCTGTCTCTCAACCTGAAGGGCTCTCTCTCAACCTGAAGGGCTCAGAAGAGAGAGCTGCATCCATTTTCAATTCACAGCACTCTGACCCAGATGGGTGGAGATAACAGAATCAGAGAGACTATTCAAATGCAGATGATAACTCCCTAGGGGTGTATCTTCCCTAAGAGTAAGGATGTGGGGCCCAGCTTTCCCTTCAGAACTAGACCCCAGAGCCTGGGGGAAAATAGCCAAACAAACTAAGGAGGCCACACCTCCTTATACCAGTCAGGAGCTACAGGCTGACAGGCACCACCTGTTGGGGAGGTTAGCAAAAGCACAGCGACTGGAAACCTCACAGGAAAGTCTGTCATTCCTCTAAGATATACCTGAATATAACCCCTTTCTGAGACCTGAACCCATTCTGGTCTGGGAAAATCTGACTGGGGTAACCAAGGAAACCAGATGTCTGGACAACAGAAAACTACAATCTATACTAGGAAAAATGAAGACATGTCCCAGTCAAAGGAACACACTTACACCCCAATCAAGATACAATTGAGATATTGTTTCACTTTAATGAAACAATCTATTAAAGATTTTCAAATAAATATGCTAAATCAAATCAAAAGCCAAATCAATGAGTTCAGGGAAGAGACAACAAAAGAGACAAAGGATGTAAAGAAAACACTGGGCAAACATAAAGGTAGAAATTGAAAGTTTTAAAAAACAACTGGCAAAATCTATGGAAATGAAAGGCACAACACAAGAGATGAAAAACGCAATGGAGACATACAACAGCAGATCTCAAGAAGCAGAAGAAAACACTCAGGAACTGGAGAACAAGACACCTAAAATCCTACACACAAAAGAACAGGTAGGGAAAAGAATGGAAAAATATGAGCAACATCTCAGGGAATTAAATGACAACATGAAGCGCATGAATGTACATGCCATGGGTGTCAGGAAGGAGAGGAGAAGGGAAAAGGGGCAGAAGCAATAATAGAGGGAATAATCAATGAAAATTTCCCATGTCTTATGAAAGACATAAAATTACAGTTCCAGGAATAGACCTATGCCAAGACATTTAATAATCAGATTATCAAACATTAAAGACAAAGAATCCTAAAAGCAGCAAGGAAAAAGCAATCCATAACATACAAAGGAAGACTAAATGTGGATTTCTCAGCAGAAACCATGGAGGCAAGAAGGAAATGGTGTGATATATTTAAGATACTGAAACTGAAAAACCACCAACCAAGAATCCTATATCTGGCAAAACTGTCCTTCAAATATGAGTGAAAGTTTAAAATATTCTCTGATAAACAGACAATGAGAGAGTTTGTGAACAAGATACCTGCTCTATAGGAAATAATAAAGGGAGCACTACAGACAGATAGGAAAAGACAGGAGTGAGAAGTCTGGAACACAGTTTTGGGTGATGGTAACACAGCAATTTAAGTACACTGAACATAGATGACTGTGAGTATGGCTGAAAGGGGAAAGTTAGGAGCATGTGAGACACCAGAAGGAAAGAGGAAAGATAAAGACTGATTCCTCATTGCTAGGAATCATAATCCATTTCTGTGAGTTTCCAATACTTGCAGTTTGTTGTAGATGGATAAATTGGTGTCATTGAATTTGAGAACCATTTTTCACTTAATTAGAATATTTTCTTATCCATTCCATTTTTACACAGGGAAAGTAAGGCACAGCAGGATTAATTGACTTGCCCAAGGTCATTTAGAAGCTATCTAGTGCCTGACTCCAGAGTTTTCACTCTCTTAAGAGACCAAGCTCTGGAGTCAGTCAACCATGAGTTCATATCCCAGCTCTACACCTGACAAGCTAGTTGACCTTAGATATTTTACTTAATTTTTTTTCTTCAAACTTTTTATTATGAAATCTTTTCAAATTTACAAGGCAGTTGCAAAAATAATACAAAACCCATACAGAGAACTCAAACTATGTCACCATCCCAAATACTCAGATGTACCAATTTTAACATTTTCCCACATTTGTTGTATCATTCTGGCTATCCCTTTACCTGTCCTTCTGCCTGCCTGTCCATCTGTTTACCTGTTTATTGAACATCTGAGTGTAGACGTATACATAATGTTCCTTTAATACATAATACTGTGTACATTTCCTAAAAACAAGAATATTCCCTCATGTAACCACCTAAAGTAAAATTATCAAGTTCAAGCAGTTTAACATTGATACAAAGCTTACAGTCTGTATTCTAATTTTTTCCTATGTCCCAGTAATGTCCTTTTGAGCCTTTTCATTTTTAGCTCCTATCCAGAATCATATATTTAACTATATTTGCTTCTTTAGTTTTTTATTTTTTTTAATTGTAGAAACATATATACATATATACTATCACTCCCAAGCATACCATCCAGTGGGATTAATCACATTGACAATGTAGCACTACCCTCACCACTATCCATTACCTGAACTTTCCCATCACCCCTAACAAAATCCCTACACCAATTATGCATTAACACCCCATACCACTGGCCCCTGCACTGGAAACCTGCACTCTACTTTCTGTCTCTATGAGTTTGCATATTCTAGCTATTGTATATAAGTAAAGTCATTATACTGCCTGTCCCTTTGTGTCTGATTTCTTTCACTCAACATGATGTCTTCAAGTTTCATTGATGCAGTGGCTAATGTCAGAACTTCATTCCTTTTTTAAGGCTGAGTAATATTCCATTGAGTATATATACATTTATTTTTCCATTCATCTACTTATGGACATTTAGTTTCCTTCTGCCTTTGGGCTATTGTGAATAATGCTACTATGAACATTGGTGTCTGAGTGCTTGCTTTCACTTCTTTAGGGACATATACCTATAAGTAGGATTGCCAGGTCATATGGTAGTTGTATGTTTAACTTTTTGAGGAACAAACTGCTTTCCATTGGGACATGGTTTCCAAATATTTTCTCCCATTCTGTGGGTTGTCTTTGCACTTTCTTGATAATATCCTTTGATGCACAAAGGATAAATTAAGTTCTTAATTCTGATGAAATCCCACTTATTTTTTCTTTTCTTGCTTATGCTTTCTGTGTGAAGTCTAAAATTCCATTGCTTAACCCAGGTTCCTATATTTTCCTCTAAGAGTTTTATGGTTTTAACTCTTAAAGTTAATTTTTGTATATGATGTGAGATAGGGGTCCACTTTCCTTCTTTTTCACATGTATCCAGTTTTCCCAGCACTATTTGTTGAAGAGACGATTCTTTCCCCATTGAGTAGACTTGGCTCCCTTGTCAGAAAATTGGCTCTAGATGTGTGGCTTTATTTCTATGTTTTCAGTCTATTCTATTTCTCTATATCTGTCCTTTTGCCAGTATCATACTGTTTTGATTATTGTAGCTTTGTAGTAGGTTTCAAAATCGGGAAATATGAGTCCTTCAGCTTTGCTGTTCTTTTTCAAGATGGTTTTGGCTATTCAGAGTCCCTTTACCCTCCCATATGAAATTGATGAGCTTTTATATTTCTGTAAAGAAGGGTATTGGAATTTTGATTGGAATTCTGTTAAATCTGTAGTTTGGGGAAGTATTGACATCTTGAAGTTGATAAATACATGAGCACAGAGGATTTTTCCATTTATTTAGGTCTTTAATTTTTTTTTCCAGTAATGTTTTGTATACACCTTGTAGTGATTTAGAGTGATGTATCCCAGAAAAACATATTCTTAATTTAATCCATTCTTATGGGTGTGAATGCATTGTTAGTAGAACCTTTTGATGAGACTGCTTCAGTTAAGGTGTGGCACAACTCAATCAGGATGGGTTTTAATCCTATTACTGGGGTCCTTTATAAGCAGAATGAGATTCAGACAGATAAAGAAAAAGCCACAGGAAGCAAGAAGGTGAAGGTCAGTGAAATCTAGAAGAGAAGGGAGAGGTCAGGAGAGGCTTCCATGTTCATTGCCATGTGATAGAGGAGCCCAGGATCAAGAATCACCAAGAGCCAGCCCCAGAACGCCAGTCTTCAGGAAGAAAGCATCACCTTTGGATTTTTCCTGTCTTGAAACTGTAAGCCAATAAATCCCCGTTGTTTAAGCCCACCCATTTACTTGAGCAGCCAATGAAGCCAAAATGTCATTTACATCCTTGGTAAAATTTATCCCTGCATATTTTATTCTTTTAGTTGCTAAATGAAATTATTTTCTTGATTTCCTTTTAAGCTTGTTCATTGCTAGTGTTTAGGAATATCACTAATTTTTGCTTATTTATCTTGTCCCCTGCCACTTTGCTGTATTTGTTAGCTATAGTAGCTTTGTTGTCAGTTTGTCAGGATTTTCTACATACAGGCTTGTGTCATCTGCCAATATGGAAAGTTTTATTACTTGTTTACTGATTGGGATGCCTTTTATTTCTCTTTCTTGCCTAATTGCTCTGGCTATAACTTGTAGTACAATATTGAATAACAGTGGTGAAAATGGGCATCATTGTCTTTTTCCTGATTTTAGGGGGGAAGCTTTAAGCCTTTCATCATTGAGTATGATGTTAGCTGTGAGTTTTTTCATGTAGAGGAAGTTCCTTCAATTTCTCATTTTTTCTGAGCACTTTTATCAAGAAGGGGTGCTGGATTTTGTCAAATGCCTTTTATGTGTCATTTCAGATTATTAGTGTATTTTTTTTCCTTTCATTCTATTAATGTGTGGTGTATTACACTAATTCTATTATGTTGAAACACCCTCACATTTTCTGGGATAAATCCCACTTGATCATGGTATATAATTCTTTCAATGTGCTGTTGGATTTTGTTTGCTAGTATGTTGTTGAAGGTTGTATATATATATACACATATATATATACACACATATATATATACACATATATATACACACACACACACACACACACACACACACATATATATATATATATTTTTTTTTTTTAAGGGATATTGGTCTGTGGTTTTGTTTTCTTGTGATATCTTTATCTGGCTTTGGTTATCAGGGTGATGCTGGCATCACAAAATGGATTAGGAAGCCTTCCCTCCTCTTCAATTTTTGGGAAGAATTTGAGAGGCAATTGTATTGATTCTTTGAATGTTTGATAAAATTCACCTGCGAAGCCATCTGATCTTGGACTTTACTTGTTGGGAGGTTTTTGATCACTGATTCAATCTCTAACATTTTTATTGGTCCTTTGAGATCTACTTCATCTTGTGTTAGTTTAAGCAGTTTGTGTGTTTCTAGGAATTTCTCCATTTCATCTAGATTGTGTAGTTTACTGGCATACAATTGTCCATAATATCCTCTTAAACTCCTTTTTATTTCTGGAAAGTCAGTAGTAATGACCCCATTTCATTTTTGGTTTTTGTTATTTATGTCCTCTTTTTTTCTTTGTCATGCTACATAAAGCTTTGTCAATTTTATTGATCTTTTCAAAAAGCAGTTTTGATTCTGTTGATTCTCTTTTTTTATTCTCTATTTCATTTATCTCCACTCTAATCTTTGTTATTTCCTTCCTTATGCTCACTTCCGGTTTAGTTTGCTATACTATTTCTAGACCCTCCAGTTGTGTGGTTAGATTACTTACATGAGGTCTTCTTTTTTAATGTAGGCATTTACAACTATACATTTTCGTGTCAGTTGTCTTGATGCATACTGATCCGGTTTGCTAATGCTGCTTTATACAAAATACTAGAAATGGATTGGCTTTTATAAAAGGGATTTATTAGATTACAAATTTACAGTCCTAAGGCCATAAAAGTGACCAAACTAAGGCATCAACAAGAGGATACCATCACTGAAGAATGGCCCATGGCGTCCAGAACACCCCTGTCAACTGGGAAGGTGCATGGCTGGCATCTGCTGGTCCCAAGTTGTGTTTCAGCTCCTCTCAGCGCCTGTGTGTCCTTGATTCTTCCTCCCAGGGCATTTCTCTCTAAGCATCTGGGGGTCCTCACTTAGCTTCTCCAGTGCAAACTCTGGGCTAGCATCTCCAAATGTCCTTCTGTCTGCATCTCCAAGCATCTCCAAACATCAGCTTTCAATGGCCATCTCTAAAATGTCTCTCTCAGCTTCTCTTGGGGCATTTTGTCCTCTCTGCTCTCTGTGTGAGCTCTCTTTAAAGGTGTCCAGTGATCTAATTAAGACCCACCCTGAATGGGCAGGGTCCATACCTCCATTGAAATAATTCAATCAGAGGTTCCACCCTAATCAATAGACTAATCCATCTGCCCCCACAAGATTGCATTAAAGAATATGGCTTTTCTGGAGGACAACATACTATATCCAAACCAGCACACATACCATAAGTTTTGGTATGATGTGTTCTCACTTTCTTTTCTCTCAAAATATTTCCTAATTTCCCTTGTGTTTTCTTTGACCAAGTGTTGTTTAAGGGTGTATTGTTTAATATTCACATATATGTGAATTTTCCATTGTGGTAGGAGTAGATATGTTGTATGAGTCTTATCTTTTTAAATATTTGATACTTGTTTTGTGACCTAATATGTGCTCTATCCTAGAGAATGATCTGTTTGCACTGAAGAAGAATGTGCACTCAGCTGTTATTTGAAGTGTTCTGTTTATATCTACTCTGTCTAGTTGCTGTCCTCTATTTTCTCATGGATCTTCTGTTTAGATATTTTGTCCATTATTGAAAGTAGTATATTGAATTCTCCTACTAATAATGCAGAACCGTCTATTTCTACTGTCAATTCTATTGATGTTTGCTTCCTATATTTTAGTGTTCTCTTATTAGGGATGCATAATCATTTTATCTTCTTGATGAATTGATCCTTATAATTATCAGTATATAGTGCCCTTCTTTTTCCCTTTTTACAATTTTTGACTTAAGGTATATTTTGTCTGATAGTAATCTCTTTTTGGTTACTATTTGTATGGGATTTTTTTTTCCATCCTTTACTTTCAAACTACTTGTGCCTTTGAATTTAAGGTGCATCTCTTGTCTCTTGTATACAGCATATGGTTGGCTAATGCTTTTTTATCTATTCTGCCAGTCTCTGCCTTTTTAATAGAGAGTTTAACCCATTTACATTTAAAGTAATTAATAATAATGTAATACTTTCTTCTGCCATTTTACTCTTTAGTTTTGTAAGTATCATCTCTTTTTTTGTCCTTCATTTCCTTCCTTATTGCCTGTGTTTATATTTAGTTTGACTTTTGTAGTGAACTCTTTAGAATCTCTTCTAACTTCCTTCTGTACATATTTTTTCCAGTATGTTCTTTGTGGTTACCATGGAGCTTCAGTTTAACATTGTAAATCTATAAAAGTCTTGTTTGGTTTGATACCAACTTAACTTCAATAGTATACACAAACTGTGTTACTATACTTCTCTGTCCCTGCCACGTTTGTGTAGTTCTGTCACAAAATATATATTTATACATTATGAGTCTAAAACCATTGATTTATGATTACTTTTTAAGCATTTGCATACTTCTTGTAGGAAGTAATAAGTGGTGCTTTATAAACCAAAAATATAATAGTACTGGTATTTATATTTACCTATGTCATTACCTTTACCAGAGATCTTTAGTTCTTCATGCAGCTTCAGTCCATTTTCTGGTGTCCTTTCCTTTCAACCTGCTGAACTCCCTTTATCATTTCTTGTAGGCCTGGGCTAGTGGTGACAGATTCCCTCAGCTTTTGTTTATCTGGGAATGTCTTAATTGCTCCATCATTTTTGAAAGATTATTTTGCCAGATGTAAGTATTCTTCATTGGGAATTTTTTGCTTTCAGCAATTTAAACATCCTCCCGCTGTTTCTTGGCTCTGGGGTTTCTGAGGCTTCCTTGTATGTGACACATTACTTCTCTCTTGCAGCCTTCAGAACTCTTTTTGACATTTGAAAGTTTGATTGTAACATGGTACAGTGAAGGTCTGAGTTTATCCTGTTTGGAGTTTGTTGAGCATCTTAGATATGTCTGTTCATGTCTTGAGTTAAATTGGGGAAGTTTTCAGCTATCATTCCTTTGAATATTCATTCTGCCCTTTTCATTCTTTATTCTCCTTCTGGGACTCCCACAATGCATATATTGGTACACTTGATGGTATCTCATTGTTCCTCAGGCTCTGTTGACTTTTCTTCATTCTTCTTTCTGGTTCACAGATTGAATAATTTTAATAGTCTTATCTTCAAGTTTAATGATTGTTTCTTCTCTCAGTTCCAATATGCTGATGAAGTCCTCTAAGGAATTTTTCATTTCTGTTATGTGGTCTTCAGCTCTTGTTCCTTTTCATTATTTCTGTCTCTATTGGTGTTTTCTTTGTTTTCATCTATTGTTTTCCTAATGTCCTTTACTTCTTTGTCACTTTGTCATGTTTTGCTTTAGCTTTTTGGGCATATTTAGCCACCCCCCTTTTTCTTTAAGTCTGCCTGATAAATGTCAGGTCTGGTCCTCCTTGTTGATGGATTCTAATGTTTTCATCTTCTCCTTTGTATCAGCCATTGTTTCCTGTTTCTTTGTATGTTTTGTAATCTTTTGTCACAAGGTAGACATTTTGATATTTTAATATGATATTGCTGTGATTTAGACTCTGAGGCTTCTGTTCCTTAAGATTGTATCCAGCTAGTGTTATAACAGAGATTTCCTTGAATGCCACGAGCTAACAAAACAAAAAGGATAGAAAAGAACACCGCCTTTCCCAGTCTTTACATATTGGCATGTGTGAGTGTTCTCCTTCAAAGCTTATTAGCCATTAATTGAATTTAGAAAACAGCCTAAGGCAAAAGTGTAGGGCACCCCACTCTTTTCTGTGCATGTATCTTGTCTTGGGCATGTGCATATGGCCCTATGAATTCCCCTGTTCACACTGATATAAATGTCCAAATTTCCTTAGGAAACTGTTCTGTCATGTTCCTTAGTGCTACATTGTATTTCCCACAGCTGGCACTCCATTATCGCAGGCAGCTGCATTTTGACTATTCTCCTACAGTGTTCTGTAGGAGTGCTCCAGGAGCTGGCTGTAGGCATAGGGCAATTTTTGGGATGACAAGCCTGCAATGATATCCTGGTTCAGTCCTTCAGGCTACACTCAGATAGATTTGCACAACATACATTTACCCAAATATGTGCACAGTTGTTACTGTGCTCCCTCTGGAACCAGGTCCAGGGACCCACACTGGAAGGGCATGCCACCTCCATGACAACCAGTGAGGGAATGGAGGATAGGCCAGCGAGGGTGCTGGGAGATCCTACTGTTTTTAAATTGCCTGTTTCTTGATTCTGGGCTTGCCCTGTTCCTGCAATGTTTTTGCTGTTTTCAGGAGCTATGAGAAAGATTTTTGGATTTGGGGGGAGTTCTGCTTGTTGTCAAAATTTCTGTTTGGGGACAGAGCCCTGGAGCTTCTCACTCCACCATCTTGATTGGGGAAGGCCCTACTTAATCCTTCATATCTTAATTTTCTTATCACTAAAATGGGATAATAATATCTCTCTCTTGGGATTGTTGTGAGGATTAAATGAGATAATAACTGTTAAGCACTGCATTGTGCATGGAATATTATAAGAGCTCAGTAAATGTTATTATTAATAAGATCTTTGGTTATCAATTCCTGTTTTGGGTTTAGAAATTATTTCTTTAACATGGGTCAAGACAAATTATAATCTTCCTAAAACCTACTTCCCTTCTTGTCTTCTCTCAGTGGCTTGATTACTAGACTCCGTCTCACAGTGGCTGGCAACTTAGAATCATTTTTAGCTTTTCCCTCTTTGATAAGCCACACATTTACTTAGTCAATCAAGTCCTGTAGCTCCATAATATGCTCTAAACTCAGCCTCCTTTCCATTCTCTTTGTCTCTCCAGGTCTGGTCCTTATTACTCTTCCACCAAATTCATAGTATGTTTTAACTCCTGAGCTCCCTGCACTTCCACCAGTGTAGTCAGAGTTACTATTTTGACACTTTAAATTATTTGATTGCTATTTGTGTTCATAATCCTTTTTGTTCATTGTAAACTCTTCCTGGCAGAACAAATTTTTAACTCATCTTTGTATTCCTAGTACAAACTCTAAATATTGAACCTAATATATATAGTGTTTCTTTAAGCTACTCAAATTTTCTTCTTCCCATTATATGAATTTTTTTATAGTAAAGTTACATATCTCCATTCAATTAGTGTGAAAATCTAAAATTATAATACACTATTAACTTTCATTTAGTATTTGCATTTTTCTTTATACAGGAGTGCTTTTTACTCCTGTATAAAGTACTTTTGGAAAACTCAACTTATGTATTTTAATAGGTCATATTAAATATGCCATACCTTCTGCCCTAGTATAAAAGTTCACCCTTGGTGATTATGTAACAATAAAGATTTTTCTGAAGACTAGATAAAGGTTGGCATGTAGTCCCCTTTATTGTGGCACTGGTTTTAATAGGAATACCATCATTTTATGCCTTATAATTGTGAGTCTCTTTGGGGAGATACAATAAATTGAGTTATGCACCACAGTGAAAAGTATGTTCTTAATCCCATTCATGTGAGTGCAAACCCATTGTAAATAGGACCATTTGAAGATAACATTTTTAATGAAGGTGTAGCCAACTGAATCAGGATGGGTCTTAGGCATGTGACTGGAGGCTTTATAGATAGGAAGCCATGGGGAGAAGCTGGACACTGTAAGTCAACGAGTCAAGAAAATAAGGAGAGGACATCAACATGTGATGGGAAAGCCAAGGAACCAAGGATTGCCCCCAAGCAGAATGCTGTTAACTGGGGGAGGAAGTAAGCCTTCTAACCTCTGAAACCATGAGCCAATAAATTCTCATTGTTTAAACCAGCCCATCATGTGGTATTTGTCATAGCAGCCTGGGAAACGAAGACAATTTTTGGTACTAGAAAGTTGAGTGCTGCTATGACAGATACCTAAAAATATGGAAATGGCTTTGTAATTGTGTAGTGGGTAGAGGCTGGAAAAATTGTTAAGTGTTTGATAGTAAAAGCCTGGATTGCTTTGAAGAAACTGTCATTAGAAGTATGAATGTTAAATGTACCTCTGATAAGGTCTTAGAAGGAAATGATGAAAGCATTATTAGAGGAAAGGTGAAACTTCTTATAAAGTAGCAGAGAATTTGGCTAAATTGTGTCCTAATGTTGGATTGAAAGTGGAACTTACAAGTGATGAACTTGGATATTTAGCTGAGGAGATTTCCAAGCTGGTGCAGCCTGGTTTCTCCTTTCAGTTTATAGTAAAAATGTGAGGTGAAAGGAATTAGCTGAGAATTAAATTCTTAAGCACAAAGGAACCAGTAATTGATTATTTGGAAAATTTTCAGCCAGAAGCAGTTCTTAGTAGGTCCCTCCTAAAGCTTCCAGGAAGTGAGTTGCCAGAGAACAGAGTTCCTTGTGAGGGCTTAACTAAACAATCCTTTGCAAAAGATAGTGTGTCTGAACATGGATTCAGTCAGCCATTTCAGAGGAAGTCAGAATTGAAAATGCAGATATCCAGGAAGGATCTATAGGAAATCCTTTAGCTGATGGTTTGGACCCCTTTAAACTGCACACAAAGCCGACAGGATTTTTGCAAAATTTGTGTGAGCAGAACCACTGCCATCTGAGTTGAAAGGAACAGAGAAGGAATGAATTGAAGGAAGAATGACTTCAAGGGAAGAACCATGGAAGCTGATATCTAGACCAAAAAGATCCCAGGCAAGGGAACTGGCTCACTGTTTGTGGAAAGGGCAGGTCCACCTCTTGCTTGGAGGGGGCAGTCAAATTGCCCCAGTGCTTGGATGGAGCAGGCTTCACTGCCTCATGTTGGGGAAAGTTTGGCTACTACCCCAATGCTTTGAGAGAAGGGGGCTTACACTCCAGTTTTTAAGAATAACAAGGCCACTACTCCATTGTTCAGAAAGGTTGGGGTCTAGATCGAATCATTCAGCGAGAGCATGTCTACTTGTGAAAGTGCTTGTTAAGGATGGGGTTGCCACTCTAGCAGGCCCAGAGGACAAAGCATTGATCCACAGATGATTCTTAGATCTAATGGAATTTGCCTGCTGGGTTTTGGACTTGTTTTCTTTCCAGTTTCTCCCTTCTGGAATGGGAATGTCTATCTACACCTATCCCATCATTGTTTTCTGGAAGCAGATACTTTGTTTCCTGTGTTTTAAGAGGAATTTTGCCCTTGGAAAGACCATACCCAAAGCTGATTTTGATGAAACTTTGGATTTAGAGGTGGTCTAAATTGGCTTTCGGCTTTGGGGATGTTATAGTAGAGTGAATGTATTTTGCATGTGGGAAGAACAAGCCTTTTTGGGTTCTAATGTAGATGCTGGTAGATTGAGTTATATACCCCAGAAGAAACAAGTTCTTCATATTAATCCCATTCTTATTGGTATGAACGCATTGTAAACAGAACTCTTTGAAGAGATTATTTTTAGTTAAGATGTGGCTAACTGAATCCAGATGATTCTTATTCTATTACTGGAGTCCTTATAAAGAGAAAGCCACAGGGAGGAGTCGGAAGCTCGAAGTCAACAAAATCAAGAAGAGAAAAGAGAGGACACTGCCATGTAATGGGAAAGCCAAGGAACCCAAGGATTGCTAATGAGCCAGAAAATTACCAACCCAAGGAGGAAGTAAACCTTGCCTCTGAAACTGTAAACCAATTAATCCCCATTGTTTAAGCCAATCCATTGAGTGGTATTTGGCATAGCAGCCTATGGAACTAAGACTGGAAGGATATGATTATATCTAACTTAATGACTAGATAACAGACTTTGTTATTATTTCTTTTCCAGCAAACATGTAGATGTTTAATTTAATACAGTATCTCTGTGTTAGTACTTAGATAGAAAAAGAATATAGATTTAATAGCTGAAAAAGTGAGATTATTGGCATCCTTTAAAAGTGGAGCCTTTGAGACATTAAATATTAATCTGCATAGCAAATGCATTGGTAGAATTTCAACTCTGAATTTTTAAAATTTTTTTAGTTTTTATTGAGATTGTTCACATACCATAAAACTATCCAAAGATCCAAAGTGTGCAATCAGTTGCCCACGGTACCATCATACAGCTGTGCATCCATCACCACAATTTTTTTTTTCAATATTTAGAATATTTAGAATATTTTCAGTACTCTAGAAAAGAAATAAAGACAAAAAAAGGAAACTAAATCCTCCCATACCCCTAATTACCCCCCTCCATTATTGATTCATAATTTTGGTATAGTACATTTGTTACTGTTGATGAAACAATGTTAAAATACTACTAACTGTAATATATAGTTTGCAATAGGTATTTATTTTTTCCTATATGCCCCTCTATTATTAACTTCTAGTTATAGTATCATACATTTGTTCTAGGTCATGAGAGGGATTTCTAATATTTGTACAGTTAATCACAGACATTGTCCACCAAAGATTCACTACTCCAGAAAAGAAACAAAGACAATAAAAAGGAAACACATCCTCCCATACCCCTAACCACACACACCCCTCCATTATTGATTCGTAGTTTTGGTGTAGTATATTTGTTACTGTTGATGAAAGAATGTTAAAATACTACTAACTGTAGTATATAGTTTGCAATAGGTATATATTTTTTCCCTATATGCCTCTCTATTATTAACCTCTAGTTATAGTGACATACATTTGTTCTAGTTCGTGAGAGAGATTTATAATATTTGTGAAGTTAATCACAGACATTGAACAAGATTCACTGTTTTATACATTCCCATCTTTTAACCTCCATCTTTCCTTCTGGTGACATGCGTGACTCTGAGCTTGCCCTTTCCACCACCTTCACACACCATTCAGCACTGTTAGTTATTCTCACAACATGCTACCATCACCTCTGTCCATTTCCAGACGTTTAATACACTTTAGTTGAACATTCTGCTCATAATAAGCAACGACTCCCCATTTTTTAGCCTCATTCTTATCCTGGTACCTTATATTTCATGTCTGTGAGTTTACATATTATAATTAGTTCATATCAGTGAGACCCTGCAATATTAGTCCTTATGTGTCTGTCTTATTTCACTCAATATAGTGCCCTCAAAGTTTCTTCATCAACCCACTTTTTTAAAGACAGTTTTGTTCACACACCATACATTCCGTCCTAAGAAAACAATCCTCCTAAGAAAACAATCATTGTTTCCCTGTATAGTCACGTATTTATGTATTCAGCACCATCACCACTATCTATATAAGGACATTTCCATTTCTTCCACAAAGAAGGATGAAAAGTCAAAGAAGGTAGAGAGCCAAAAGAAAAAGTTAAAAGAAAGAGAAAAATGACAGCTAGAAAGCAACAAAAGGAAAGATAGCATTAAACTAAAGTAGAATAAACAGTCAGACAATATCACAAATGCCAGGAGTCCCATGCCCTTCCCCCATGTCCCCCCTCCCCCATATGCATTTAGCTTTGGTATATTGCATTTGTTATATTAAAGGAAGCATAGACTTCCGGAAGATGGTGGCTAGGAGAGACAGGGCAAAAAAACACCTCCATGAAAAATACTAGAAAAAAGCCAGAAAGTGACCCAGAACACCAGTTCCAGCGATGCACCAGCTGGACACGGTCTGCTAAATCCACAAGGACCGTGCACTTGGTGAAACTGGGAGTCTGCGTTCTGAAATGAGTGAGTAAGTCTGCTGAATATCCGGCAGCCACGCTGCGGTGTGGGGAAACCGTGGGTTGGCGTTTTGGAGGCGGACTAGTTCTTTCTTAAAAAACCAAAAAGCAGCTGCGGATACGGCAGCGAGAACCACACAGTGAAGCGCAGCAGGAACGGGCTGTGCCAACACCTCACTATCTGGCATGGACAATAGCCTTTCATGTACCCGCTGCTAACTGTCTCAGAGCAAGGCAGGCAGAGGTGAGCCAAAAGGGGGGAAATAACCACGCCCCTTGCAGCCATCTTCCCGGCGGGCTAGGAACGCTCCTGCCTGGTCCTGGGGCCACAGCCCAGAGTTGCGCCAAAAACCCAGGGTGACAGGAAATGTTTCCGGCAACACAGATGCCACAATATTGGACATGGACAATACAATAGCCTTTCGCGCACCCACAGCTAACTGTCCCGGAACTAGGAAGGCGGAGCTGTGCGAAAGGGGGAAATTAACATGCCTCATACAGCCATCCTTACAGTAGGCTGGGAATGCCCCTACACAGTCCGGTGGCCCAGAACTTCCCTTGGGGGATGGCGCTCATCTGTGATGTAGCACAGCCTTCCCTCAGCAGAAGCCCTAGGAGGGCGCAGCTTGGAGGAGGGACCCACTCGGAAATCCCAGGGACCCTATGTCAATACTAAGAACTTGTGGGTCAGCAGCAGAGACAATCTGGAGAGACTGAACTGAAGGTTTAGACTCTTGCAACAGCCCTAAATCTCCAGGAGCACCTAAGAGGTCTGATTATTAAAGCTGCCCTACCTCCCTGTCCACTCAGACATGCCCCACATTCAGGGCGGACAACACCAACAACACACCCAAACTTGGTGCACCAATTGAAACCCCACAAGAATCAGACCACCACACACCACAAAGACAAAGTTGGGGAGAACTGGCTTGAGAGGAATAGGTGGCTCGCGGACGCCACCTGTTGATTAGTTAGAGAAACTGTACACCACCAAACTGTAGATCTGACAAATTAGAGATTTGTCTTTGAATTAGCCTACGTATCTTAAAAGAACTCTATCAAGTTAAGCAAATGCCAGGAGGCGAAAAAAAAAACAGAAGATTTTAAAGCATATGAAAAAAACAGACAATATGGATAACCCAAACACTCAAATCAAAAGATCAGAGGAGATGCAGTACTTGGAGAAATTAATCAAAGAACTAAAGACAAACAAGAGCATGGCACAGGATATAAAGGACATAAAGAAGACCCTAGAAGAGCATAAAGAAGAAATTGCAAGAGTAAATAAAAAAATAGAAGATCTTATGGAAATAAAAGAAACTGTTGACCAAATTAAAAAGATTCTGGATACTCATAGTACAAGACTAGAAGAAGCTGAACAACGCATCAGTGACCTGGAGGAGGGCAAAACGGAAAATGAAAGAACAAAATTAAGACTGGGGAAAAAATTAAAAAAATCGAAACGGACCTCAGGGATAAGATAGGTAAAATAAAATATCCAAATATAAGACTCATTGGTGTCCCAGAAGGGGAAGAGAAGGGTAAAGGTCTAGAAAGATATTCAAAGAAATTGTTGGGGAAACTTCCCAAACCTTCTACGCAACATAAATACGCAAAGCATGAATGCCCAGTGAATTCCACATAGAATAAATCCAAATAAACCCACTCCAAGACATATTTTGATCAGACTGAAAAATACTGAAGAGAAGAAGCAAGTTCTGAAAGCAGCAAGAGAAAAGCAATTCACCACATACAAAGGAAACAACAGAAGACTAAGTAGTGACTATTCAGTGGCCACCATGGAGGCGAGAAGGCAGTGGCACGACATATTTAAAATTCTGAGAGAGAAAAATTTCCAACCAAGAATTCTTTATCCAGCAAAGCTCTCCTTCAAATTTGAGAGAGAGCTTAAATTTTTCACAGAAAAACAAATGCTGAGAGATTTTGCTAACAAAAGACCTGCCCTGCTTCAGATACTAAAGGGAGCCCTACTGACAGAGAAACAAGAAAGGAGAGAGATGGAGAAAGGTTCAGTAATATATTGTTGGATTCAATTTGCTAATATTTTGTTGAGAATTTTAGCATCTATATTCATAAGAGATATTCGTTCGTAGTTTTCCTTTCTTGTAATGTCTTTATCTGGTTTTATCATCAGGGTAATGCTGGGACTTGTGTAACTTCTCCCCTTCAGTCTCATCAGATATATAATTGGGTTTAAACAATAGGTGCTACCTCATTAGGTTATTATGCAGGTTAAACCACTAATACATGTAAAGCACCTATGACAGAGCCTCATACATAATAAGTACTAAATATATATTTTTTAAAGTATTCCTCGCTTGGAAGTAAATGCTACATGGTTACAATTCAGTATTCAATTACCATGTTGTTAGATTTCACTTGTTAAATGTCTATGACTTTTTCTTTGGTGTTTGTGAAGTGATTCGCTTATCATCATCTTTATATATCCTGTTCTTGTCCACCTTTGGTATCAGGGTTTGGCTAATTTCCAAAAGCGAGGTGAATAGCCGTCCATCTTTTTCTATGCTCAGGAAGTGTTTACATAATATAGAAAATCATCTGGGCCTAGGACCTAGTTTTGTATTAGCTATATATTGCTGTATAACAAATTACCCCTCAAAACTTAATGGTTTAAAACAACGAACATTTATTACCTCATAATTTCTGTAGATCAAGAAACTAAGCATGGATTTCTCACAGGCTGCAATCAAGGTGTTGGCTGGGTTTCAGTCATCTTAGGGCTATTTACAGGGAGGATACATTTCCAACCTCACTCACATGGCTGTTGGCCAGGTGCAGTTCCCTGTGGGTTGTCTGATTCAAGACCTCAGTTCTTCATGGGCTATCGGCCAGAGGCTCCCTCAGTTCCTTGACACATGGAACTCTCCCCAGGACAGCTCACAACTTGGCAACTGGCTTCACTAAGGGAGACAGTCATGTCGCAAAACTGGAGTGACTGTTTGTAACCTAACCTTGAAAGTAATATCCCATCGCTTTTGCTGCAGTCTTTTGGTTAGAAGAAGCAAGTTGCTAGTCCAGCCACCCTCAAAGGGAGATGACACAAGGGTGTGAATAACAGTAGGTGCTATTATGGGCTATTTTGTAGGCTGCCTGCAACAAATTTTAAAGGTAGATCTTTGACTACCCTTCCACTTTCTTCTGTGGCTATTGGTCCATACTAGTTCTATACCTTTTCTTACACAATTTTGGTAATTTATGATTGCCTACCAAATAATTATGTTTCTGTTTTGAAAATTTCTTTGTTAAAAAATCTAATCTGGAGCTGAAGCTTATTCCTATCATTATTTATGTCTCCCCTCTCTTTATCAGAAAGAACATTTGTCTAATTTGTTGGTCATTGCAAAGAAGCAGTTTTTTTGTGTATTGCTCAACTCTATTTTTTGTATTTTCTTTCATTGATTTCTGACTATATTAATTACTTCCTTTTACTTAAAAAAAAAAAAAAAGACTAATGACCCAGTTAAATGTAGGCAAAGGATAATGTTTAATAGTTGATTGTAAATGGCTGGAAAAGGATAGAAGTGATGATAGCACATTACTGAGAGCATAATTAAAAGCACTGAATTGTGGGTGTGATTGTGGTTGAAAGGGGAATTTTAGGGTTGTGTATGTCACTGGAAGGAAAGCTAGAGGATGAAACAAGGAACTGTACAACACAGTGAACCCTGTGGTGGACGATGAGTGCAGTTAATAGTACAAATATAAGAATGTTCTTCCATAGAGATAGACAGCAACTAGTGAAGGGGGGTGATAATCTAATAAGAACAGATAAGCTATTGAGGGTAATCTCAATGTTATGGGAATGCTCAGGAATGATTATGGTTTCCAAACTTTCTTGGGTATGGTAGGAACATGTTGGAAGCAATGTAGTTATTTTAGGTTATTTGGGTTTTTTTTTATACCTTTGTTTGATTATGGTTTGTTAATTTTCTTGTGGTATGGTAGGAATATGTTGGAAGCAAAGTAGTTACTTTAGGTTATTTGTTTTTCTTAATCCTTTGTTTTGTTTAAAATGTGTTTTGTTTGGTTGTTTTAATTTTTTGATAAAGTTAAAAAAATAAAAATAACAATAGAGTTAAAAAAAAATAAAGGAAGCTAATATAATGTTTCTGTTAATTATAGTCTCTAGTTTGCATTGATTGTATTTTCCCCCCAATCCACCCTATTTTAAACACCTCGCAGCATTGACATTCATTTGTTCTACCTCATGGAAAAACATATGTGTACCTTTCGTTACAATTGTTGAGCACCCTAGGTTTCGCTGAACTATACGGTCCCAGTCTTCAGCTTTTGTCTGTTGTTCTGGTGTCCCACATGCTCCTAACCTTCCTCTTTCAACCATACTCACAGTCATCTTTGTTCAGTGTACTTACATTGCTGTGCTACTGTCTCCCAAAATTGTTTTCCAAACCTCTCACTCCTGTCTTTTCCTTTCTGTATGCAGTGCTTCCTTTAGTGTTTCCTGTAGGGCAGGTATCTTGTTCACAAACTCTCTCATTGTCTGTTTGTCAGAGACTATTTTAAGCTCTCCCTCATATTTGAAGGACAGCTTTGCCGGATATAGGATTCTTGGTTGGTCATTTTTCTCTTTCAGTATGTTAAATATATCACCCCACTTCCTTCTTGCCTCCATGGTTTCTATTGAGAAATCCACACATAGTCTTATCAAGCTTCCTTTGTATGTGATAGATCACTTTTCTCTTGCTGCTTTCAGGATTCTCTCTTTATCTTTGACGTTTGATAATCTGATTATTATGTGTCTTGGCATAGGCCTATTAAGATCTATTCTGTTTGGGATATGCTGTGCTTCTTGGGTCCGTAATTTTATGTCTTTCATAAGAGATGGGATATTTTCGTTGATTATTTCCTCTATTATTGCTTCTGCTCCTTTTCCCTTCTCTTCTCCTTCTGGGACACCAATGACACGTACATTCCTGCATTTCATTTTGTCCTTAAGTTCCCAGAGATGTTATTCATATTTTTCCATTCTTTTCTCTATCTGTTCTTTTGTGCGTAGACTTTCAGGTGCCTTGTTCTCCAGTTCCTGAGTGTTTTATTCTGCCTTTTGAGATCTGCTGTTGTATGTTTCCACTGTGTCTTTCATCTTTTGTGTTGTGCCTTTCATTTCCGTAGATTCTGCCAGTTGGTTTTTTGAACTTTCGATTTCTACCTTATGTACACCCAGTGTTTTTTTATTATACGCTTCATCTGTTTTGCCATATCTTCTCTAAACTTTTTGAATTTGTTTAGTATCATTAAATTCCTGTATCTCAGTTGAAGTGTAAGTTTGTTCCTTTGACTGGGCCATAACTTCATTTTTCTTAGTGTAGATTGTAGTTTTCTGTTGTCTAGGCATCTGATTTCCTTCGTTACCCCAATCAGATTTTCCCAGACCAGAATGGTCTCAGGTCTCTGAATGAGGCAATAGGATCACATCTCCCTGGGGGTTTGTCTTAGAAGATTGGTACACCCTGTGTGGACTCAAGTCACTGTGCTTTTCTGCCCAGTAGGTGGCACCTGTCAGCCTGTCACTCCAGACTGGTGTAAGGAGGTGTGACCCGTGGCTATTTTCCCCCAGGCTGTGGGGTCTGGTTCTGAATGAAAGGCGGGTAATATAGCTTGGCACCACCTTCTTCTTAGGGAAGATACACCCCCTAGGGAGAGGTCATTGACATTTGAATAGTCTCTCTGCCTGTGCTGTACCCACCCTTGTCTGGGTCAGAGCGCTGGGAACTGAAAACGGCTGAGGCTTTCTCCACTGAGCTGAAAAAGGGACAGAAAGCCCCCCTCAGGGCCAGTCCACGGCCACCCTCCAGCTTTCCAAGGTCAGTCATCATCAAAAGCCTCTGTCTGCTTATTGGGGATTAGTAACTTTTATTGAGCAGTCCATATTTGTTAATTAAAACCTCAGTTGGAGCTCAGCTGAGCTATATTCACTTGCTTGGAGAGTGCTGCTCTCTAACACCATGAGGCTTTGTAGTTCAGGCCATGGGGGGAGGGTGCTCCCGGCTTGGATCCGCAGTTTTTAGTTACAGATTTTATGCTGCGATCTCGGGCATTCCTCCCAATTCAGGTTGTTGTATGATGATTGGAGAGTCACGTTTGTCCCCCCGCAGTTATTCCAGATTATTTACTAGTTCCTGGTTGTTTATTAGTTGTTCCCAACTCTGAATTTTATATTTGTTTAGATAATCACTGAATGCTTTTATATGCTTTAATTATTTGGCATCAATGTCTTTCATGTGTATGAAGTTATCAATGTGTTATATTCCCTTTTATTTTAAGTATTTTAGCTACCCCTTTTGATGTAACTCTAAGCCAGTGAAAGATTTTCCTGATCCCTGCATTACAGATGAAATTTCATTGAATGTCTCCTTGTCTGCCCTCAACTATCCCCAGTTTTCATGGCATGAGAATATTTTCATCACAAGATTTCTATAAATATCCATGGGCTTACCTTAGGGTCTCTCTGTTGAGTCATACATCCCAGCTTCACCTCTTTGTCAGCCCAGATGCAAAACTCAGTCTGTCTGTTCAAGCCTTTCCATAAGAAATCCAATGACACCAAGTATTTTATTGATTTAAGTGAAAATTTTTAGAGGCCTAGGAGGTTTCAGATTTCTCACTGTCCCTTTCTTAACTTCAGTCTCCTCTTCACAGCATTCCCCCTCCCATACATCAACTGTAAATGCCTACCTTTATTATTTTAAATAGCCCCCCTTCCTCTGCATCCCTGCTACTTTGACATCCAGCTTTGGAGTCTCAGCTTCTACTAGACTTATAAAGGCGTTTTCCCCAGGACAAGAAAAAACTGTTTTCCTTTTCATTATAAGTACACTGGCCATGAATACTTTTTTTTCTATCAGCAGTTGCGTCTTAATATTGAGTTTAGCACCTAACAAACATTCATTCAGTATTAAAGAGTTATCTTACTCCATTCCATCATTGTTGATAATCTAGTATATATATCAAGATATATTCTGCAGTCACTCTCTTAGAATATTAATCTAAATGAATCTCATGGCCTTTATAAATCACATAATTTTTATTTAAATTATTCTACATGCATTATGCTTCAACTTGTTCTTTCCACTTGATATATCTTGGCTGTCTTTCTATATCAATATAATACTGATATCATCTCAGTATGATTCCACTAGAAATGATATAAATTTATGTGTACATTTGTAAATATATATCCAAAAAAGGATTTATATCAAGCAGTAGTTACTAGTATAAAGGATCTTGGAAAAATGTTCCAAAAGTAGAGAGAAACTGTGGTCTTAGATGATTGACTAATTATATTACCTTTGGTAGAAAGAAGAAAAATTGGTTTTGAAAATATTGAATCTATCCATGGCTTTGTTCCCCTAGAGTTTCAGAAGGGATCCTATCTTCCATGGATAAAGACAGGCATTTCCTCCCTGAGTTTTAACTGCTGCATATTATTCCATTGATGTATCATAATTTATCTAACCAGTCCTCTATGTGTGATATTTGGGTTGTTATGATTTTTTACAAACATTCAGTATGGTGAACATTTTATATGTGTATCTTTCTGCATCTATGATAATTCTGGGTGAGATTTCTAGGTCTACAGATATAGCATTTAAAATTTTAATAGACATTGCAAAACCCTGCTACAATGTAGGCATCTTATTTCCATTTTCTCTCACATCTGAAAGTATTATTCTTTTATAGATTTAGGATTATTACACTTTCTTGATAAATTGTCCCTTTTATCATCATGAAATATTACTCTATCTCCTGTAACACTCTTTCTTGAGATACTTTGTCTGAGATTAATATAGCCATGCCAGCCTTCTAAAGCTACTATTCTCGTAATATATCTTTTTCTCTTTTATTTTTGACCTATTACTGTTGTTTATTTAAAGTGCTTCTTTTGCTGTCAATATCTAGTTGAGTTTTACTTTTTTATCTAGTTGGAAAATTTGTGCCTTTTAGTTGGAATGTTTTGTTCTTTTAAATTTAAAGTACTTACTGATATGGTTGGGTTTAAGTCTACTATCTTTCTAGTTATTCACATCTCTTCAGGTTTTTGTTCTTCAGTTGCTCCTTTCCTACTGTCTTCTGGGATAAGTGAAATTACTTATGGTATTCCATTTTATTTCCTCTGTTGGCTTATTTTATTCCTTTTTTCCAGTGGTTGTTTTACAGCTAACAAGGTATATCCTTAACTTATCAAAGTTTATTTAAACTCAATATTGTACCATTTCACATTCATACCTACACTTTACACTTCTATTTATACTTCATACCTGCACTTTGCACTTCATACTTCACACCCACTCCCACCTTTGTGCTTATTGTTGTCATGTCCTTAATTTATGCATGTTATAAATCCACCTTACAATTTTATAGTCAGTCTTTCCATACATTTATGAGAAGAAAAATAAAATCTTATGTATACCTACTTATTGACCATATCTAATATTCTTCATTCCTATCTGATATAATTTCCCTTCAGCCTGAAGAACATCCTTCTTGTAGTGCCTGCCTGCTAGTAACAAGTACTCAGCTTTTGTTCATCTGAAAATGTCTTTATTCCACTCTCATTTTGAAGGATATATATGCTGTATGTAGAATTTTGAGTTAAAGGGTTTTCCTCACTTTCTGTACTTTAGGGGTGTCATTCCATTGTTTTCTGACCACTATAGTTTCCAATTGTAAGTCAGACTTGATGGTTATCATTAGTCCACCATCCATAAGATAACTTTTCTGTTTTCAAGATTTTCTCTTTATCTTTGGTTTCACAGTTTGAATATTTGATGTGCCTAGCTGTAGTTTCTTTTGTATTTTATCCTCTTGGAATTTGTTGAGATTCTGGGATCTAGAGGTTTATGTTTTTCAACAAATTTGGAAATTTTGAACCATTATTTCTTCAGATATTTTTTTTTCCTGCCACATTAACACACTTTTCCTTCTGTGACTCTAGTTACATATGTTAGACCATTTGATATGGTCCAACATGTCTCAAAACCTCTGTTCAATTTTGTTTCTCTCTTTACTATAGAATGAGAAACTTGTATTGATCACTCTTAAGATTTACTCATTAATTTTAATGCCCCTTCAGCCAACTGTTAACCTTATTCAATGATAATTTTCAGATTTCATTTATTGTACTTTTCAGTTGTAGAATTTCCATTTGGTTCTTTGTTCCTTCTCCCTAACATACATACACATAGAGAAAACATGAGTAGGTATAAATATTAAACAAGATTGGCAAAATATTGACAATATTTGGCCAATGGAAGTACATTAAACAATTTTCTCTTTCTATTTATATGTAAATTTTTCCATAACAAAACATTTTTGGAAAATATAATTCAATACTGAGGGAATAACAGAGACCAGATTTACCCTTCTGCTTAAAAGCACAAGAAAACTGGACACAATTATGAAACAGTGGTTTTCAGAATTGAATATTAGGTAGATTCAACTCAGATCCCTGAGAGGAAAGAAAGAAACAAGGTGAGCCCTACAATTATGACAGATTATTGCTTGAAGGCACTTTTGAGGCCACAGAGGAGAGCAAGCCCCAAAACAGCCTGGCAGTCTCACTGAGTTGAATAGACAAAGATAAAAGTTAAGAAAGGCCAAGACAGGTAGAATTTGCAAAGCAGAGTAATGCAGAGGATAGAGCTGCTCAAAGAGAAATCTCCAAGTATTGAGTCTTTAGTTGAGTACTGACTGGAACATGCATGAGCAGAAATTACCCAAGATCAAGAAAATGAGTAGGCACAACAACCTTAAGCTCACAAAGGGCTGTGGTTAGTATCTGTTCCCACCAGCGAGAGTAGAAATACCTCATAATAAATGTGGCAACAGATATAATTCTCAGAATAGTATTACTTTTGTATGGAGATAAATTAGCCCTGGCCTAAAGGCTTCTCTCAGCCAGTCCTACAAAAGCTTAAAAAACAAGACTCAAAAGAATTCAAATGATTCAAGTTACTTAACTGCACTGCAGAACAAAATATAACACTAGTTGAATGCATAGAACAAAATCCAGTAGCCATCAACATAACACTCACAGTACTTGGCATCTAATCAAAAATTAGCAGGAAGGCGAAAGTAAACAAATATGACCCCTAACATGGAGACAAATCAATCAATAGGAAAAAAGCCAGAAATGACAGGGATGTTAGAACCAGCAGACAAAGATGTTAAAATGTCTATGGTTAACATTCCATATTTCAAGAAAATAGAAGAAAACATGAGTACAATGAGAAAAACAGAAAAAAATTTTTTTTTAAAAAAGAACCTAAATGGAACTTTTAGTAAAGTACAATATATAAAACAAAATATATACTGATTAGGATTGGTAGTAGATTAGAAAGCAGAAGAAAAAGTTCAGTGAGTTTGTAAACATAGCAATAAAAATTTTCCAAAATTAAACAGAGGAAAAAAAGTGGAAAAAATGAACAGAGCATCTTTAGCATGTAGGACAATAAAAAGTGACCTAATAAATGTGTAATTGGAATTCCAGAATGAGTCACTGGGTGTATGGAAGCAGAAATAAAATATTCAAAGAAATAATAGCTTAAAAAAATCCCAAGCTAACTGAAACTACTAGCCCACAGTTTCAAGAAGTTTAAAGAACTTTTTGTGGTGATAAAAAGATTCTATATTAGGATTGTGGTGGTAGTTACATGACTATACATTTGTTAAAACTCATCTTGAATACTAAAAATTTATGAATTTTATTAAATTATTACAGGTAAGTGTTCTAGTTTGCTAATGCTGCTGGAATGCAAAACACCAGAAATGAATTGGCTTTTATAAAAGGGGGTTTATTTGGTTACACAGTTACAGTCTTAAGGCCATAAAGTGTCCAAGGTAACACATCAACAATTGGGTACCGTCACTGGAGGATGGCCAGTGGCATCCAGAAAACCTCTGTTAGCTGGAAGGCACGTGGCCGGTGTCTGTTCTGGAGTTCTGCTTTCAAAATGGCTTTCTCCCAGGACGTTCTCTCTAGGCTTCAGCTCCTCAAAAATGTCACTCTTAATTGTTCTTGGGGTGTCTGTCCTCTCTTAGCTTCTCCAGAACACAAGTCTTCTTTCAAAGGCTGTCTCCAAAATGTCTATAAACTGAAGCTCCTCTCTCAGTTCCAGTGCATTCTTCAAAGTGTCCCTCTTGGCTGTAGCAAGCTCGCGCCTTCTGTCTGAGCTTATAATGCTCTAGTAAACTAATCAAGGCACATGCTGAATGGGCAGGGCCACACCTCCATGGAAATTATCCAATCAGAGTTATCACCCACATTTGGGTGGGGCGCATGGAAACAACCTATTCAAAACATTCCAACTTAATCCCCACTAATACATCTGCCCCACAAGATTGCATCAAAGAATATGGCTTTTTCTGGGGGACATAATATATTCAAACTGGCACAGTAAGTTATACACCAATAAAACTGATTGGAATAATTATACAGCTAATTATATGCATGAGGAAATTTAGTGAATCTAAGGTTGAATTAAAATGTTTTAAGTGAACTGAAAGAAATTCAGTACTAAAAAACTAAATAAAATTCCTCTACTGTAATAAAATGATATTCAGTATAATAGAAATTAGTATGGTTTTTAAAACTAATAACTTTGCAATATTTCTATCTTTTTAAATTATTAGGTTGAACTAAAACGAAACTACAATGACCAACATTCAAAATTGAGAGGGCTTTTACCTGGTCGTCAATGGTATGAAATTCAAGCATACAGGGCCTTAAACCAGGCCCTAGGTAGGTAAGTGAAATTAATATAATGATATTGTTCTATCTGTGGCCAGGGTTACATGTAGAGCTAATCTGGGTATTTTACTCCTTACAATAACTTGTGTAATACCTTATTTAACTGGAACCATAGGAACTGGTATATTTTCAGTGACAGATGTCATAAGGGAAAGTTGAAAAAAGAAATGAGAATAAATCAGACCCAGAACGAAACACAAAGTTTGACCAATCATAACTCTTCTTTAAAATGTAGCGAACAATGAGTGGCGCACAAAGGTGCTCAGTAGGTGTTTACTGAAGGTAGTTCATCACCAAACCATGAAAGTTTTTTCTTGTGAACATCGGTACTCAGATGATTGATACCTTCCTCCTACCCAAAAAGAAGTCAGGAAACAGAAAAGATATACCAGTCAGTGTGAGGAGATATTCTATTTGCAAAGTGTACTTTCAGTCACTGAAGGTGAGTGGAATTCTATTATCTGTGAAATTACTTATACCAAATACAAACAAAATCTATTATACTACCCTGTGAAGTCTTGCAAATTTACAGTTTTTTATTCTACTTCTACATAAAGAAAGCAAATAACAAAAAAAGTTGTATCATTTTCATTTTAATGTCACTTCTAAGGTCTAGATAAGTATGACTGTAATCCATAATTTCCAATGCCATCTACATTTATTTTACCCTATAATGATCATTGCTAATGGATAATATTGAAACTGAATGATACTGAACAACTTAAGAAAGAAAAGATAAATTAATAATTACTTTTTTTAAAAGTAGGAATGGAGAGTAAAGTATTTTAGCAAATGATTCAAGAAGGGTTAAAATAAACCATGGTCTTGCTAAAGAAAAACCATAAAATTAATTATAATATTCCATTTTCCAAGAATTCTGGTGCATTAAGATTTGTTCTCTATTGAACAGTTTTTTAAACATTTTATGCCATAATTTCATATTGTAGAACATCAGCATCCAATTTATTTAAACACTACAATAATCAGATTCTAACATTTTAATAATTATTTCCCAGTGAAAGTATGAGGCATTCGGATAATTCAAAGAAAAGAACACAGATTAAGAGTTAAAATCATGAAAACATGACCATTTGACATATTTGCAATTAAGCCAGAGGAACCACCCCCACCCCCAACTAACCATGATCTACCCTAACTAAATCGAGAATTTAGATTTTGTATCTTGTGCACTCACATTAGCCTATTTGCATTTGTATCCTACTGTGTCATTTATAAACCTCTCTCACATATTATCTCATATGTTACCTCTATTGGTCACTTCCAAAAGCAACACATCAGTATTCTATGTTTTACTTGATTGCTTTTTAAAAAAAAGTCTGTGAGAGATTAAATTAGTTGTCTGCTTGGCCCCACCTATTCTAAAACCTCACAATCTGCTCTTTCACTCTTATATCCTACGCTCTATCCATTAAATTTCTCACTATTCCTTAAACATACCATATTTGTTCATTATTCTCTTCCTTTGCACATATGTTCCCATATACTTCATTTGGCAAATTTACCAATCAAACCTAGGTGAAAGAAGAACAGATCTTGGGATTTATGAGAGTAGGATGGCAGAGTGAGAAAATCCCATATTCCATCCCCCCCACAACAACATTGGACAACCGGTATAAAGTGGCAGAACAACTTTATCAGAGCTCTGGAAAACAAAGGGTTGCAATAACTGAGCAACCACCAAATCAAGAAAAAGGCAACTTAAAAACAGTAGGAAGAGACTCCTGGTAAGATGGTGGAATAAGGACAGGCAAACGTCACTCCTCTGTCAAAGGCACCTAGAGAACAAGCAGGAATGATCCAAAGCAGCAGTTGTGGGGCTCAGGAGACCAAGGAAGGACCCCTGCAACATATGAAGAGGAGCTGGACAAAAAACTGAGAAACATGACTGAGAAATTGTGAGTGAGCTCAACCATGGCACTTGAGCAACCCTTCTCCCCCACTGAGCCTGGCGGCTGTGGGACAGCTTTGTTCTCACCAGCTGGTGAGACACAGCACAGTCCTGCTCTGAGGGTCAACGAGGTGGCCCTCTTGACTCCGCAGCCTAGAGCCTTTTCATGCAGGAGCTGGGAAGCTTGCAGCTCCATTGATCCCATGAGCTGAGAGTCTACAGTGAGGGACCGGTCTCCACTATGTTTCCCGTCACCCATCCCCCACCCTGAAGACCAACAGCTGATGCAGTACCAGGCATGCTGTTGGCTGGTGAAGTTGACCCTCTTGGTCCCGCAGCTTAGAACTTTTCCACATGGCAGCTAAGGAGCCAATGGCTCCATTGGTTCCACAAACAGAAACACCACATGGCAAGATACTGATCTGCACCAGAGGGTCCAGAACCCATCCTCCACCCCAGATGCTAGCAAATGTGGGTGAGTCTGGCTCTTATCCAGCTGGCTGTAGTGGGCGGGAGAGACAAGGAAGCCTTACCCTCAGGAAAAGTGGGGGGCACGGCATAACCCTGTTCCAGCTGCTTCCGGAGAGAGTAGCACTCTGGGTCTTGCAGTTTTGAACCTGCCTACACAGGGGGACCCAGAGCACTCGCATCCCTACTATTTCCACAAACAGAGAAGCTGTGGCAAGTGACTGAGCTCCACTGCAGCCCCAAGTGTGCCTAAATCTTGTCCAGTGGGCTGCAGTGGTCTGGGAGAGACAGGGAGGCCCCATGTCTCAACTGTTGGCCAGTGAAATAGGACAGCAGGAGGGCGGGGGCACAGTCTTGAGCCCCTCTGGAGGGGTGCCCACAGGACTGCGGGTCCTTTATCCCCCTCACTGTAGAAACAGGGGTCAGAGGGATAAAAAAAATAACTTACCTTTGTAGGACTGTGGGGAATAGGTCACTGAAAAGCGCCATTTGCTGGGAAGGCTGGGAACATGCAGTCTGAGAAGCTACTTTCCTAACCCTTTATCTGTGTGGCCTTTTGGTATGGGTCTGCACCTGCTGCATGGGATAGTGGCCCTGGTTTGGCTGTGAAATACTGTGCCAAAGAAACCTAGTGCCAAAGAAAACCTTCAACACGACCCAATATAAAATCTTAGACAACAGGGAAACCAACTTTCAAAATAATCTTACCAAGATAACCAGATGCCCAAAAACCAGCAAAAAATTACAAGGCACATTAAGAAACAAGAAGATATATTAAGAAACAAGAAGATATGGCCAAATCAAATTATAAAATTAAAAACTCTGAGGAAAGTCAGAATTTGGAACAACTAATCAAAGATGATCAAACAAATTCTCCTAAATAATTTCAGTGAGATGGCTAAAGAAATAAAGGATACTAAGATGAAACTAAGAGAGCATAAAGAAGAATTTGAAAGATTACATAGAAAAATGGCAGATCTTATAGAAATGAAAGATTCAGTTGGTGAAATTAAAAATATACTACAGACACCCAACAACAGACTTGAAGAAGCAGAAGAAGGGATATGGGAACTAGAGGGGATAGAGCAACCGCAACCAGACTCAAACACACAAAAGAACGAATGGAGAATAAAATGGAAACATTTGAGCTGGGTCTCAGAGAAATGATTCACACACAAAATGCACAATTATATGCATTATGGGGGGGTCCCAGAAGGAAAAGAAAAGGGTAAAGGGTCAGGAAGAATATTTGAGGAGAAAATGACTGAAAATTTCCCAATCCTTGTAAAAAAAAAACATAAATATGCAAATCCAAGAAGCCCAGTGTAGTCCAAATAGAATAAATCAAAATAGACCCACTCCAAGACATACCAACACAGAAAACTGCAAACTTTGCTAAGAAAAATCAAAGAAGACCTGAATAAATGGAAAGACATTCTGCATTCATGGATTGGGAGGCTAAATGTTTTTAAGATGTCAGTTCTACCCCAAATGATCTACAGATTCAGTGTAATACCAGTCAGAATTCCAACAGACTACTTTGCAGATTTGGAAAAACTAATTATCAATTTTATTTGGAAGGGGAAGGGACCTCGAATAGCTAAAAACATCTTGAAAAAGAAGAATGAAGTGGGAGGCATCATACTTCCTGACTTGAAGGCATATTATAAAGCCACAGTGGTCAAAACAGCAACTGGTACTGGTACAAAGATAGACATATGGATCAATGGAATTGAATTGAAAGTTCAGAAGTAGACCCTCATATCTATGGTCAGTTGATTTTTGACAAGGCTCCCAAATCCACACAACTGGGACAGAACAGTCTCTTCAATAACTCATTTTAGGCGAACTGGGTATAATAACCAAAAGAATGAAAGAGGACCATTATCTCACACCCTATACAAAAATTAACTCAAAATGGCTCAAAGACCTAAATATAAGAACCAGTAACCATAAAACTCCTAGAAGAAAATGTAGGGAGACATCTCCAAGATCTAGCGATAGGCAGTAATTTCTTAGGCTGTACACCTAAAGCACAAGCAACAAAAGAAAAAATAGATAAATGGTAACTCCTCGAAATCGAATACTTCTGTGTTTCAAAGGACTTTGTCAAAAGGGTGAAAAGACAACTGACTCAATGGGAGAAAATATTTGGAAACCACATATCTGATAAGGGTTTGATATCCAGAATATATAAAGAAATCCTACAATTCAACAACAAAAAAATACAACAACCCAATTAAAAATGGGCAAAAGATATGAATAGACAATTTTCTGAAGAAGAAATACAGATGGCTAGAAAGCGCATGAAAAGATGCTCAGCTTCACTGGCTACTAGGGAAATGCAAATCAAAACCACAATGAGATAACATCTCACACCTACCGGAATGGCCATATTAAACACACAGGAAACTGCAAGTGTTGAAGAGGATGTGGAGAAATAGGAAAACTCTTTCACTGCTTGTGGAAATGTAAAATGGTACAGCCAACACCTTTTCAAGGTCAAGACGTAGCTGATACAACTAAGTTGCTATGGAGGGTGTGAGTGCAGAGACCAAGGCATGCATCAGACAGGCCTGGGTCTGAATCCTTTCTCCCCCTTGTACTAGCTTTGCTCACCATGGACAAGCTAACCAACCTTTCTGAGTCTTGGTTGCCTCATCTGTGCAGTGGACTTAAAAGTACCATGGAAACTATAATTAACGTACCATTAAAATAATATTGGAAGGGCAGAAGATGGTGGCTAGATGAGACAGGGCAAAAAAACACCTCCGTGAAAAATACTAGATAAAAACCAGAAAGTGACTCAGAACACCAGTTCCAGCAATGCACCAGCCAGACAAGGTCTGCTAAATCCACACGGACCGTGCATTTGGTGAAACTGGGAGTCTGCATCCTGAAACGAGTGAATGAGCTGGCTGAAAGTCTGATGGCCATGCTGCGGTGTGGGGAAACGGTGGGTTGGCGTTTGGAGATGGACTAGTTCTTTTAAACAAAAAAACCAAAAAACCCGGGAGTGACTGCGGATATGACTGGGAGAACCACGCAGTGAAACACGGCAGGAGCGGGCTGGGCCAACGCCTCAGTGTCTGGCATGGAAGATAGCCCTTCCCACACCCGCTGCTGATTGTCTCAGAGCCAGGGGAGCAAAGGGGAGCCAAAAGGAGAAAGAAACTGCGCCCTTTGCAGCCATCTCCCCGGCAGCCTGGGGTCGTTCCCGCCCAGGGCTGGACCCACAGCCCAGAACCGCGCCAAGAAACCCAGTGTGACAGGGAGTCTTCCCTGCAGCACCGCGCACACGCCACAATATTGGCCGTGGACAGCGGCCTTTAGTACATCCACAGCTAAGTGTCCTGGAGCTGGGAAAGCGGAGCTGTGCGAAAAGGGGGAAATTAACATGTCCCATTCAGCCATCTTTACAGCAGGCTGGGAATGCCCCTGCATGGCCCAGCAGCCCAGGCCTTCCCTGGTGGGCCAGCATGCACTTGTGATGTGGCACAACCTTCCCTCAGCAGAGGTCCCGGAAGAGCAGGGCTGAGAAGGGGGACCCACTCGGAAATCCCAGGGCCCCTATGCCAATACCAACGACTTGTGGGTCAGCGGCAGAGACAATCTGTAGCAAGACAGAAATGAAGGCTTAGGCTCTTACAGCAGCCTTAAATCTCTGGGAACACCTGGGAGGTTTGATTATTAAAGCTGCCCTGCCTCCCTAACCACCCAGATATACCCCACATTCAAGGCAGAAAGCACCAACAACACACCCAAATTTAGTGCACCAATTGAACCCCACAAGAATCAGATCCCCACACACCACAAAGACAAAGGTGGGGTTAACAGACTTGAGGGGAAGGTGACTCACAGACGCCATCTGCTGGTTAGTTAAAGAAAGTGTATGCCACCAAGCTGTAGTTCTGACAATTAGAGATCAAGTAAAGCAAATGCCAAGAGGCCAAAAACAACAGAAAATCTTAAAGCATATGATAAAACCAGACAATATGGAGAACCCAAACCCAAACACCCAAATCAAAAGATCAGAGGAGACGCAGTACCTGGCGCAATTAATCAAAGAACTAAAGACAGACAACAAGAGCATGGCACAGGATATAAAGGACATAAAGAAGAGCATGGCACAAGATATAAAGGGACATGAAGAAGACCCTAGAAGAGCATAAAGAAGAAATTGCAAGAGTAAATTAAAAAAATAGAAGATCTTATAGAACTAAAAGAAATTGTTGGCCAAATTAAAAAAACTTTGGATATTCACAATACAAGATTAGAGGAAGTTGAACAACAACTCAGCCTCCTCAAGGACCACAGAATGGAAAATGAAAGAACAAAAGAAAGAGTGGAGAAAAAAATTGAGAAAATCGAAATGGATCTCAGGGATATGATAGATAAAATAAAATATCCAAATTTAAGACTCATTGGTGTCCCAGAAGGGGAAGAGAAGAGTAAAGGTCTAGAAAGAGTATTCAAAGAAATTGTTGGGGAAAACTTCCCAAACCTTCTGCACAATATAAATACACAAAGCATAAATGCGCAGCGAACTCCAGATAGAATAAATCCAAATAAACCCACTCCAAGACATAGTCTGATCAGACTGTCAAATACTGAAGAGAAGGAGCAAGTTCTGAAAGCAGCAAAAGAAAAGCAATTCACCACATAGAAAGGAAACAACATAAGACTAAGTAGTGACTACTCAGCGGCCACCATGGAGGCAAGAAGGCAGTAGCATGACATATTTAAAACACTAAGAGAGAAAAATTTCCAACCAAGAATACTTTATCCAGCAAAACACTCCTTCACACTTGAGGGGGAGCTTAAATTTTTCACAGACAAACAAATGCTGAGAGATTTTGCCCTACTTCAGAAACTAAAGGGAGCCCTACCAACAGAGAAACAAAGAAAGGAGAGAGAGATATAGAGAATTTTAACAGACATGTATAGAACATTACATCCCAGGTGACCGGGACACACATTCTTCTCTAGTGATCACAGATCTTTCTCCGGAATGGACCGTATGCTGGGACATAAAACAAGCCTCAATAAATTAAAAAAAAAAAATTAATTTGTTCAAAGCACATTCTGTGACCACAATGGAATACAAATAGAAGTCAATAACCATCAGAGACTTGGAGAATTCACAAACACCTGGAGGGTAAAAATGAGGGGGAGATGAAAACATTCATGGATAATCAAAAGCTGAGGGACTTCTTCACCAGTAGATCAGTCCTATAAGAAATGCTAAAGGGAGTTGACCAGGCTGAAAAGAAGGGACACTAAACAATTGACTAAGACTACATGAAGAAATAAAGATTTCCAGTAAAGATCACATGGTAAATATAAATACCACTACTACTGTATTTTTGATTTGTAACTCCACTATTTACTTCCTACAGGATCTACAATACATAAACTGTAATGATAAATCAGTGGTTTTGGATTCAATGTAAAATATGTAATTTTTTACAAGAACTACATAAAGGTGGGGGAATGATGGAGTATAGGAACATAGTTCATGTGTCCTGTTGAAGTTGTTGGTATCAAAGAAAAACAAGATTGTTATAGATTTAAGAGGTTAAATTTAAGCCCCATGGTAAACACAAAGAAAGTATCAGAGAATATGACCGTAGAGATGAATACTAGCGTAGGGTTTACAAGACGTGGGGGAAGGGGCAATGGGGAGTTAAGAAATGAGTGTAGGGTTTCTGTTCAGGGTGAAGGGAAATTTCTAGTAATAGATGGTGGGAAGTGATAGCATTGCAACATTCTAAATGTGATTAATCCCACTAATGGAATGCTAGGGAGGGGGTGGAATGGGAAGATTTAGGCTGTAGATATGTTTCCACAATTGAAAAAAAAAAGACAATCTTTATAGATGACAATTAAATGCCAAGGATGATCCTGGATGGGATCTAAGGATGGAGTAGAGGAGGCTCAAAGGGACACAGATGGGACATAAGAAAAAAAAAGAGGAAATATAGAATGTAAGCTTTGTATCAATGTTGAATTTCTTGAACTTCTTAGCTGTGCTTAATGGAACTGCATAAAAGAATGTTCTTTTTCATGGGAAAGGTATATGTGAATTATATTGTTTGTTCAAGGATGTGTGCAGCTTGCTCTCATGTTCAGAGGACAGAGCAATAGATGATGGATGATAGGGAGGGAGGGAAAGAAAGAAATGGTGGTGTGACAGGATGTTAAAGTTGATGGATGGGATATCAGGGGAGGGGGGTCAGGGTATGCTGGAGTTCTGTGTATGGGGTTTGTATTATTTTTGCAACTGTTCCTGTAAGTTTGAATTTATTTCAAAATAAAATTTAGAAAATAAAAATAAAAAATAATATTGATTTCATCAATTGTAACAAATGTACCACACGAATGCAAGGTATTTATAATAGAGGTTTATATGGGAACTCTGTCTTTTCCACGTGATTTTTCTGTAAACCTACAACTTGTAGCTCAAAAGTGAATCCTCACCTGATGCACACAGAGTAAATCAGTAGACACTGGGATTGGGAAAAAAAAAAAAAATGGTACAGCCACTGTGGAGGATGGTTTGGTGGTTCCTCTGTAAGCTAAGTATAGAGTTGCCTTACAACCCAGCAATCCCTCTACTCGAGTTATACCCAGAAGATCTGAAAGCAGGGATGCAAACAGACATTTACCCACCGATGTTCACAGCAGCATTATTGACAATTGCCAAAAGATGGAAACAACCCAAGTGTCCGTCAGCAGATGAATGGATAAACAAAACGTGGTCTATACATACAATAGAGTATTATTCAGCAGTAAGAAGGAAGCACAGGACAACATGGATGAACCTTGAGGACATTATATTAAGTGAAATAACTCAGACACAAAAGGACAAATATTGTATGATCTCACTGATGTAAACTAATTATAATATGTAAACTCATAGACATAAAATATAGAATATAGGTTACCAGGATACAGAATGAGGCTAAAGAATGGGGAGTGGTTGCTTAATATGTGCAGAATGTTTAACTAGGTTGAGCTTAAAAGTTTGGAAATGGATAGAGGTGACAGTAGCACATTATATGAGAATAATTAACAGTGCTGAATGGTGTGTGAATGTGGAGGAAAGAGGAAAGTTAGTCATGTATATCACCGAAAGGAAAGTTGGAGGTTAAAACATGGGAATGTATGACACAGTGAATCCTCTGATGGACAATGTCTATAATTAACTGTACAAATTTTAAAAAGTTCTTTCATGAAATAGAACAAATGTATAACACTATCACAAGGAGTTAATAATAGAGGGGTATTCTGGTTTGCTAATACTGCCATTTTCAAAACACCAGAAATGGATTGGCTTTTATAAAGGGGTTTATTTGGTTACACAGTTACAGTCTTAAGGCCATAAAATGTCCAAGGTAAGTCATCAACAACTGGGTACCTTCACTGGAGGATGGCCAGTGGCATCCAGAAAACTTCTGTTGCTGGGAAGGCACATGGCTGGCGTCTGCTCCAGAGTTCTGGTTTCAAAATGGCTTTCTCCAAAATGTCAGTGTCCGCTTCCCAGCCATCTTCAAAATGTGTCTCTCAGTTGCTCTCCAAAATGTCACTCACATGTATGGCTCTTTTTAAAGTACTTCAGTGATCCAATAAAGATCCAACCTGAATGGGTGGGGCAACACCTCCATAGAAATAATCCAATGAAAGGTCTCGCCCACCGTTGATTGAGTTACATCTCCATGGAAACACTGAACCAATGGGTTCCAACCTAATCAACACTAATATATCTGCCTCCACAAGACTGCATCAAAGATAATGGCATTTTGGGGGCCATAATACATCCAAACCAGCTCAAGGGGTATATGGAAAATACATATCTATTGCAAACCATGGACTAGAGTTAACAGTAGTATTTTAATACTCTTTCATTAACAGGAACAAATGTACTTCGACAATACAATGGGTCAATAATGGGGGGAGGCTGGATAAGGGGTATGGGAGGATTTAGATCTCCTTTTTTCTTTCTTTTCTGGAGCAATGAAAATGTTCTAAAATCAATCATGGGGTTATATGCACAACTATGTGATGATACTGTGAGCCACTGATTGTACACTACAGATGGTTTGTGTGGTGTGTTAATATGTCTCAATAAAACTACATTTTAAAAACAGTGGGGGTGGCTATACTAATATAAGTTCAAGTAGACTTTAAGTTAAAACCTGTTACTTGGGACAAAGAAGGGCACTACATGAATAAAGAAGATATAACAACTGTAAATACATATGTACCTAACAACAGTAAATACATATGTACCTAACAACAGAGCCCTAAAATAATTGAAAATATTAACAGATTTGTAAGAAGAAATCGATGGTTCTACATTAATAATAGGAGACCGCAGTACCTTAATAGGAGACTTCAATACACCACTTTCAATAATAGAAGACCATCTAGACAGCAGATCAATAGGATTTGAACAATACCAAATAGCAACTAGACCTAACAGACATATATAGTAACAACTTCAGCCAACAACAGCAAATTACACATTCTCCTCAAGATCGTTCTTCAGGATAAGCCATTTGTTAGGTCACAAAAAAAGTATCAATACATTCAAAAAGATGAAAATCATGCAATGCATCTTCTTTCACAGTGGAATGAAGCTAGAATTTAATAACAAGAAGAGCTGGAAAATTCACAAATATGTAGAAATTAAACAACACATTCTTAAATAACCAGTGGCTCAAAGAAGAAATCAAAAGGAAATTTAGAAAATACCTTGATACAAATGAAAATGAAAACACAACATTCCAAAACTTATAGCATGCAGCAAAGGCAATGGTGACAGAAATTTACAGCTATAAATGCTTACTTTTAAGAAGACCATCGAAATCAGTAACCTCACACATAGAAGAACTAGAAAAAGAAGAGCAAACTAAACCCAAAGTGAGCAGAAGCAAGTAAATACTAAAGATTAGAGTTGAGATAAAATGAAATAGAGGATACAAAATCAATAGAATTGGTGAAACCAAACTCTGGTTCTTGAAAATATCAATAAAACTGACAAACGTTTTTTCTTGATAAAAATGGTCAAAAAAACTAGGAATATAAGGGAATTTCCTCAACATGATAAAGAAACCTCAGTGTTAACATCATGAACAACAGTGAAAAACTGAAAGCTTTCCACCTATGATGAGGATGAAGGCAAGGATGCCCATGTTGACCACTATTATTCAACATTAAACTGGAAATTCAAACCAGAGCAATTAAGAAGAAAAAGAAATAAAAGGTATCCAAATTGGAGATGAAGTAAAATTATGTCTATTCTCAGATGACATGATCCTATATGTAGGAAATCCTGAAGAATCCACAAGAAAGTTACTAGAGCTAATAAATGACTTCAGTGAAGTTGCAAGCTACAAGATAAACACACAGAAATCAGTGGCATTTCTATGCAGTGGCAATGAACAATCCAAAAAGGAATTCAAGAAAATAATTCCATTTATGATAGAATCTAAAAGATTAAAATATCTAGTAATAAATTTAACCAAGGATGTAAAAGACATGTACAGTGTGAAGGAAGACCTAAATAAATGGAAAGACATACAATGTTTATGGATTAGAAAACTTCACATTGTTAAGGTGTCATCTATCCAAAGCAATTTTCAGATTCCATGCAATCTTGACCAAAATTCCAGCAGCCTTTTTTTTCCTCCAGAAATGGAAAAGCCCATCATTAAATTCATATGGAAAGGGAGGAGGCCCCAGATAGCCAAAAACATCTTGAAAAATGATTAAGAAAGTTGAAGGACTCCCATTTCATGATTGCAAACTTCCTACAAAGCTATACTAATCAAAACAGTGTGTTATTGGCATAAGGAAAGATATAGAGACCAATGGAATAGAATTTAGAGTTCACAATTAAAGCCACATATATGGCCAATTGATTTTTGACAAGGGTGCCAAGGGTATTCAATAGGGAAAGAATATCTCTTTAACAAATGGTGTTGGAAAAACTGGATATCCACATGCAAAACAATGAAAGTGTATCCTTACGCCATATAAGACCTCAAACAATAAAACCCCTAGATGGAAAATGGGGCGGGGTGTGGTGGAATCTTCAGTACCTTGTATTAGGCTAGGCATTCTTAGATATGACACCAAAATCATGAGCAGCAAAAAAAAAAAAATTGTACTTGATCAAAATGAAAAACTGTTGTGTATCAACAGACTATCAAAAAAAGTGAAAAGACAACCTACAGGATGGGAAAAAATATTTGCAAATCATATATAATATATAGAGATCTGCTACAACTCAACAACTGAAAGGCAAACAGCCCAATTCAGAAGTCAAGAAAGGACTTGAATGCATATTTCTCTAAAGAAGATACAAAAATGGCCAATAGGCACATGAAAAGATAATCAACATCATTTGCCATTAGGTAAATGCATCTCAAAACTATGAAATACCACTTCATACCCACTAGGATGGCCATTATTTTTACAAAACAGAAAATAAGTCTTGGTGAGGATTTGAGAAATAGGAACCCTCATACATGGCTAGTGGTGGGATTTAAAATGGTGCATCCACTGTGGAAAAGTTTGGCATTCCCTCATAAAGTTAAATATAAAATTATCATATGACCTAGCAATTTTAATTCTAGGTAATGTCCCCAAAGAATTGAAAGCAGGGTCTCAAACAATATTTATACATCAGTGTTCATAGTAGCATTATTTACAACAGTCAAAAAAGTAGAAGCATCCTAAATGTCCATCAAGAAATGACTAGATAAACAAAATTTGGTAGAATATTATTCCACCAGTAGAATATTATTCAGCCATAAAAAGGAATGAAGTTCTGATACATACTGAATGAAATCAGCCACACCAAAAAAAAAGCCATGTATTGTATGATACCATTTACATGAAATACCTAAAATAATCAAATTCATAGTCACTGAAAGTAGATTACATGTTACAAAGGGCTGGGAAGGAGGGGATGGGATATTGCTTAATGGGTATAGAGTTTCTGTCAGGGATGATGAAAAAGTTTTGGTAATGGGTGTTGGTGATGGTAGCAGAACACTATGAATGTAATTAATATCACTGAATTGTACACATGAAAGTGGTAAAATGGGAAATATTGCTGTGTGTATGTGTATGTCACCTCAATAAAAGCTTTAAACACACACACACCCCTAGTTGAAGCTCATGACCTCTGGGAGGACTTTTTATTTTTTTAGACTTATTTACTTTTTAGTAAGCCCACAGCATTTTTTTAATTCATTTTTATTGAGATATATTCACATACCATGCAATCATACAAAGCATACATTCAATTGTTCACAGTACCGTTATATAGTTGTGCGTTCATCACCAAAATTAATTTTTGAACATTTTCATTACCACACACAAAAATAATAAGAATAAAAATTAAATTGAAAAAGAACAATTACAGTAAAAATGAACACTGGGTGGGGTTTTTTTTGCCCCCATTTTTCTACTCATCCATCCATACACAAAGGGGAGTATGGTCCATATGGCTTTCCCAATCACATATCACCCCTCATAAGCTACGTTTTTATACAATCGTCTTCAAGATTCATGGGTTCTGGGTTGTAGTTTGATAGTTTCAGGTATTTACTGCTAGCTATTCCAATTCATTAGAACCTAAAAAGGGTTGTCTATATTGTGCATAAGAGTGCCCACCAGAGTGACCAAGCCCATAGCATTTTGCACATTATCTTGATCATAATATATCTCATGTTATTACAGTCTGTTTATATCTCTTTCTCCCTTCCTAAACATATGTTATGCTTTTTTGCATTTGCAACAAGCAAAGTGCTTGGGACATAGGTGCTCAATAAATGCATGTCAAATTAGTGAAAAATGCCAAGTTCACTTCTTTTCCCACTTTACCACATTGCCCAGATAGCTTCTAGAGCTTCAAATGCTGCTCTTTTAGAATTTAATAAGGAGTAATTGTTATATTGATAAATAATATTGTACTTATTTTATTAATGACATTTTCAAAATATTTAGATCCAAATATAATTTGACCGATTATCAGGGAAACAGTATCAACATTTGGAAATTTGTGAACTTGTTATTTAAAGAGTATATCTTTTTTTTTTTTTTAATGAAGCAACCTCTTATTTACTTTTTTTTTTCCAGGTCACTTTTTTTTTTTTTTATTAAATTCAGTTTTATTGAAATACATTCACACACCATGCAATCATCCATGGTATACAATCCACTGTCCACAGTATGATAACATAGTTATGTATTCATCACCACAATCTATCTCTGAACATTTTCCTTACATCAGAAAGAACCAGAATAAGAATAAAAAATAAAAGTGAAAAAAGAACACCCAAATCATCCCCCCATCCCACCCCATTTGTCCTTTAGTTTTTATCCCCATTTTTCTATTCATCCATACACTAGATAAAGGGGGTGTGATCCACAACGTCTTCACAATCACGCTGTCACCCCTTGTAATCTACATTATTCTATAATTGTCTTCAGGAGTCCAGACTGCTGGGCTGGAGTTTGGTAGTTTCAGGTATTTACTTCTAGCTATTCCAATACATTAAAACCTAAGAGGTGTTATCTATATAGTGCATAAGAATGTCCACCAGAGTGACCTCTTGACTCCATTTGAAATCTCTCAGCCACTGAAACTATTTCATCTCATTTTGCATCCCCCTTTTGGTCAAGAAGATACTCTCAGTCCCACGATGCCGGGTCCACATTCATCCCTGGGAGTCATATTCTGCATTTCCAGGGAGATTTACACCCCTGGGAGCCGGGTCCCACATAGGGGGGAGGGCAGCGAGTTCACCTGTCGAGATGGCTCAGTTAGAGAGAGAGAGGGCCACATCTGAGCAACAAAGAGGTACTCAGTGGGAGACTCTTAGGCACCATTACATGCAAGTTTAGACTCTCCTTTGTGGTAATGAGCTTCATAGGGGCAAGTCCCATGCTCGAGGGCTCAGCACATCAAACCACCAGTCCCAATGTTTGTGACAACATCAACACCAGTCCAGGTGAGGATGTCCAACATATCCGCACCTTCCCCCAGATCCTCGGGGCTGGAGAGGTGGAGGCTATAAATATATTTTTTATTATCTGCCCAAATTACTCTGGGATGTGTCACTATTTCACTCCAGCCTATACTAACCTACCGTATCTCACTTCCTATTCAAAGTTCCATGCAATTGTGGTGTTTGAACAAATCGACTGTAGAGTTGTACCGTTTAGAAAATTTAGATCCTGTACCAAATAGATATCTATTCCCTTGGTCTCATATGTAAGTTGAAGTTTTAAAACACAATCAGTTTCAGCCTTTACCCTTTGGCCTGGCTTGCCCTGGTCTTAACCAGACCTGCTTCATTCATATCACTAATTGAAGTCTGGGCTCTTTTTCAGCTTTTTTTTTTTGACAGTGGCTGTATGCACTAATACTGACATATATATCTGCCGAGCTCTAGCTCTGAGTTTCAGGTGTCTCCAAGATATGCATTGTTCCAGAGACCAATCAGGTTATATGCTAGGGGATCAGCATCTCAAAGTTTAGAGATAGGCCTTACAATTCAGGGATAAAGTTAACTGCTGTAAGAGCTTACAATCTAGGGACTATTACAATTATTATGTCCACGTTAGGCTATGTTCTAAGATTCAATTCTGAGTTTACACATTGTAGTTAGTCCATATTGGTGAGGCATCATCCCTCTCACCATGTTTTCTCCAACACTTTTACTCCTATATATATATTTTCCTACAAGTTTTTAGAGTTATATTCACATACCATACATTTATCCACAGTGTACAATCAGTTGTTCATGGTATCATCGTAAAGTTGTACATTTATCACCACAATCAGCACTTGTACATACTGATTACAATAAAAATTGTTTTTTTTTTAGCAATAAGAAAAAAATGATTAAAACAAAAATGACATGTCATACAATACAATATACTAGTAAGGAGAGCAAATAACACCACTACCAAGATCCCATATTCCTCCCCTATATCCCCCTCTCATATACATTTAGCATTGGCATATTGCCTTTGTTACATTTATTGGAGGTATATTACAATGTTACTGTTGACCATAGACTCCAGTTTGCTTTGATTATGTTTTTTCCTGAATACCATCCCCTTTTCAAATTTCTACATGGTTGACATTCATTTGCTTTCCCACATGCAAAAACATTTTTATATTTGTATATTTAGTAACAGTCATTGGCCACTCCAGTTTTTGCCACGTTATACAGTCCCAGTCTTTATCATCTATCTTTACCTCTGGTGTCATACATTCTCCTACCCCACCTCTTTCAGCTTTACTCACAGACATCTTTGTTCAGTGTACTTACAATACCGTGCTACCATCACACAGTACTATGCTATCTATTTCTGGATCTATGCAATCAATCCTAAACATTCTGTAGTCCTTCAGCATCAAATGGCTGATCTCTGCCCTCTTTCTATCTCCTGGTTGCCTGTGTTGTCAGCTTTTAACTCCCAAAGTTTGTTCATTAATGTCTGTTCATATTAGTGAGACCATACAGAATCTGTCCTTTTGTTTCTGGCTAACTTCACTCAACATAATGTCCTCAAGGTTCATCCACATTATTACATGATCCATGTCTTTGTTCTGTCTTACAGCTGCATAATATTCCATCACGTGCATATACCACAGTTTGTTTATCCACTCGTCCTTTGATGGACATTTGGGCTGTTTCCATCTCTTGGCAATTGTGAATAATGCTGCAAAAAACATCGGTTTACAAACGTCTGTTTGTGTCTTACGTTTCAGTTCCTCTGAGTATATACCTAGCAATGGAATAGCTGGGTCATATGGAAAATCTATATTTAGCTTCCTGAGGAACCTCCATACTGTCTTCCAGAGTGGTTCCACCATTCCACATTCCCACCAACAATGAATAAGTGTGTCTCTTTCTCCACATCCTCTCCAGCACTTGTCATTTTCTGTTTTTTGGATAATGGCCATTCTGGTAGGTGTGAGATGGTATCTCATTGTGGTTTTGATTTGCATTTCCTTAATAGCCAGTGAAGTTGAGCATTTTTTCATATGCTTTTGAGCCATTTGTATTTCTTCTTCAGCAAAATGTCTGTTCATGTCTTTTGCCCATTTTTTAATTGGATTGTCTTTCTGTTATTGAGATGCAGGATTCCTTTATATATTCGGGATATTAAACCCTTATCTGATATGTGGTTTCCAAATATCATCTCCCATTGTGTAGGGTGCCTTTGGACTTTTCTGACAAAGTTCTTTGATGTACAAAAGTGTTTAATTTTGAGGAGATCCCATTTGTCTATTTGTTCTTTGGTTGCTCGTGCCTTGGGTGTGAGGTCTAAGAAACCACCTCCTATCACAAGATCTTTAAGATATTGCCCTATATTTTCTTCTAAGAGTTTTATGGTCTTGGTGCTAATGTTTAGGTCTTTGATCCACTTTGAGTTAATTTTGGTATAAGGTGTGAGATGGACATCCTCTTTCATTCTTTTGGAAATGGATATCCAGTTCTCCAAACACCATTTATTGAACAGGCTGCTCTTTCCCAGTTGCTTTGGCTTCACTGCCTTATCAAAGATCAGTTGTCCATAGATGTAAGGGTCTACTTCTGAACACTCAATTCGATTCCATTGATCAGTATATCTGTCCTTATGCCAGTACCATGCTGTTTTGAGCACTGTAGCTTTGTAATATGCTTCAAAGTCAGGTAGTGTGAGACCTCCCACTTCACTCCTCTTTCTCAAGACATTTCTGGCTATTCGGGGCACCTTACCCTTCCAAATAAATTTAGTTATTGGTTTTTCTATTTCTGTAAAGTAAGTTGTTGGGATTTGAATTGGTATTGCATTGAATCTGTAAATCAGTTTAGGTAAAATTGCCATCTTAACTATATTTAGTCTTCCCATCCATGAACATGGTATGTTCTTCCATTTTTTCAGGTCTTGTTCAATTTCTTTTAGCAGTTTCTTATAGTTTTCTATGTAAAGGTCTTTTGTGTCCTTGGTTAAGTTTATTCCTAAATACTTGATTCTTTTGGTTGCTATTGTAAATGGGATTTTTTTCTTGATTTCCTCCTCTTGTTGCACATTACTTGTGTATAGGAACACTACAGATTTTTGCGTGTTGATCTTGTAGCCTGCTACTTTGCTGTATTCATTGACTAGTTCTAGTAGCTTTGCTGTAGATTTTTCTGGATTTCCTACATATAGAATCATGTCATCTGCAAATAGTGAAAGTTTTACTTCTTCCTCTCCAATTTGGATGCCGTTTATTTCTTTTTCTTGCCTAATTGCTCTAGCTAGAACTTCCAGCACAATGTTGAATAACAATGGTGATAGTGGGCATCCCTGTCTTGTTCCTGATCTTAGAGGAAAAGCTTTCAGTCTCTCCCCATTGAGTGTGATGTTAGCTGTGAGTTTTTCATATATTGCCTTTATCATATTCAAAAAGTTCCCTTCCATTCCTATCCTTTGAAGTGTTTTCATCAGGAAAGGATGTTGAATTTTGTCAAATGCCTTTTCTGCATCGATCAAGATGATCATGTGGTTCTTCTGCTTTGATTTATTGATGTGGTGTATTACATTAATTGATTTTCTTGTGTTCAACCAGCCTTGCATACCTGGAATAAATCCCACCTGGTCGTGATGTATAATTCTTTTAATGTGCTGCTGAATTCGATTTGCGAGTATTTTGTTGAGGATTTTTGCATCTATATTCATGAAAGAAATTGGTCTATAATTTTCTTTTTTTGTAGTATCTTTGTCTGGTTTTAGTATTAGGGTGATGTTGGCTTCATAGAGAGAGTTAGGTAGCTTTCCCTCTTCAATTTTTTTGAAGAGATTGAGCAGGATTGGTACTAATTTGTTCTTGAATGCTTGGTAGAATTCACATGTGAAACCATCTGGACCTGGGCTTTTCCTTTTTGGGAGCTTTTTGATGACTGACTCAATCTCTTTACTTGTGATTGGTTTGTTGAGATCATCTATTTCTTCTTGAGTTAATGTTGGTTGTTTATGCTTTTCTAGGAAGTTGTCCATTTCATCTAAGTTGTCTAGTTTATTAGCATATAGATGCTCATAGTATCTTCTCATTGTCTCCTTAATTTCTGCAGGGTCGGTAATTATATTTCCTTTCCCATTTCTGATTGCATTTATTTGCATCTGCTCTCTTTTTTTTGTTAGCCTAGCCAGTGGTCCATCAATTTTACTGATTTTCTCAAAGAACCAACTTCTGGTTTTCTTGATTCTCTCTATTGTTTTCCTGTTCTCAATTGCATTTATTTCTGCTCTAATCTTTGTTAGTTTTTTCCTTCTGCTTGCTTTGGGGTTAGTTTGCTGTTCTTTCTCTAATTCCTCCAGGTGAGCAGTTAACTCTTCGATGTTTGCTCTCTCTTCTCTTTTAATATAGGCATTTAGGGCAATAAATGTCCCTCTCAGCACCACTTTTGCTGCATCCCATAAGTTTTGATAAGTTGTGTTTTCATTGTCATTTGCCTCAAGGTATTTACTAATTTCTCTTGTAATTTCTTCCTTTACCCACTGGTTTTCTAAGAGGGTGTTGTTTAGCTTCCATATGTTTGTGAATTTTATGACCTTCTGCCTTTTTTTTTTTTTTTCCCTGCCTTTTATTTATTTCCAACTTCATTCCATTGTGGTCTGAGAAAGTGTTTTGTATAATATCAGTATTTTTAAATTAGTTGAGACTTGCTTTGTGACCCAACATGTGGTCTATCCTAGAGAATGTTCCATGAGCACTTGAGAAAAATGTATCCTGCTGTTGTTGGATGTAGTGTTCTATAAATGTCTGTCAAGTCTAGTTCATTTATCATACAATTCAACATCTCTGTTTCTTTAGTGATCCTCGGTCTAGATGTTCTATCCATTGATGAGAGTGGTGTATTGAAGTCTCCAACTATTATTGTAGAGGTATCTATTTCTCCTTTCAGTGATCACAGTGTTCGCCTCATGAATTTTGGGGCATTCTGGCTTGGTGCATAAATATTTATGATTGTTATGTTTTCTTGATGAACTGACCCTTTTATTAATATATAGTGTCCTTCTTTGTCTCTTTTGTTTCGCTTTTGAAGTCTAACTTGTCTGATATTAATATAGCTACTCCCGCTTTTTTTCTGGTTGTTGTTTGCATGAAATATCTTTTTCCAACCTCTCACTTTCAGTCTATGTTTGTCCTTGTGTCTAAAGTGAGTTTCTTGTAGACAGCATATAGATGGGTCCTGTTTTTTAATCCATTCTGCCAGTCTGCGTCTTTTTATTGGGGAGTTTAATCCATTTACGTTTAGCGTTATTACTGTAAGGGCAGTACTTTCTACTACCATTTTGTTTTTTTGGAATTTATATGTCATATCTTATTTTTTCCTCTCCTTTTACCTTTCCTGATGATCTTCATTTCTGCACTCTTCTCCAACTCTCTCTCTCCTGTCTTTTCCTATCAGCCTGTAGCACTCCCTTTAGTATTTCTTGTAGTGCCGGTCTCTTATTCACAAACTCTCTCAGTGTCTGTTTGTCGGAAAATGTTTTAATCTCTCCCTCATTTTTGAAGGAAAGTTTTGCTGGATATAGAATTCTTGGTTGGCAGTTTTTCTCTTTCAGTATCTTAAATATATCATGCCACTGTCTTCTTGCCTCCATGGTTTCTGTGGAGAAATCTGTACATAGTCTTATTGACCTTCCCTTGTATGTGATGGATTGCTTAACTCTTGCCACTTTCAGAATCCTCTCTTTGTCTTTGACATTGGACAATCTGACCAGTAAGTGTCTTGGAGTAGGTCTATTGGGATCTGTTCTATTTGGGGTACGTTGTACTTCTTGAATCTCTAATTTTCTGTCTTTTATAAGAGTCAGGAAATTTTCAGTGAATATGTCTTCTATTACTCTTTCTGCCCCTTTTCCCCTCTCTTCTCCTTCTGGGATACCCATAACACGTATATTTGTGTGATTCATTTCGTCACTCAGCTCCCTAAGACCCTGCTCATATTTTTCCATTTTTTTCACCATCTGTTCTTTTGTGTGTATGAATTCGAATGACCTGTCTTCCAGTTCACTGATCCTTTCTTCTGCCTCTTCAGATCTACTGTTGTGTCCCTCCATTGTGTTTTTCATCTCCTCCATTGTGGCCTTCATTCCCATGAGTTCTGCCATTTGTTTTTTTAAGTTTATGAATTATACTTTATGGTCATCCAGTGTCTTCTTTATATCCTTCAGCTCTTTTGCTATATCTTCCTTCATTTCATCGAATTTATTTAGCATTAGTTGCCCCCACTCCTGTGTCTCAGCTGAGCTATTAGTTTGTTCCTTTGGCTGGTCCATGTTTTCATGTTTCCTGGTATGGCTTGTTATCTTAAGTTGTCTAGGCATCTGATTTTCTTGATTAGTTTATTTTGGAGCTTCTCTTCTATCTTTTACCTAGTGGTTTTCTTGCTGGTTGGCTTTGTTCTCTGGCCTCTGTTATTCAGTTCAACTTATTCTAGACCTCTAACTTAGGTTCTATTTACTTGATCAGAATTTTTCCCCTCTTGTTTTTTCTGTTTCTTGCTCTGCCTCTGTGTAACCTTTTTGTGAGGGGGTTTCCTCAGATATGGTCGACCCTAGTCAGATTTTCCCAGTCTAGTGAGACCCAGGTCTCATTGGGAGGGTATGGAGTTTTCCTGAGAATGAGACCCTCCTATGAGGCCTTTAGAATTGGTGCTTTTCCTCTTCTGTCCAGCAGGTGGCGCTGGCCAGCCCGCAGCTCCCCCACCAGTGTAAGGAGGTATGTAGACTTTAGTTCTCCTGGTGACTCTGATCCTGTCGGGGGCGTGGCTGACTGAAGCCGGAATCTGAATTCCAGCCCCTGGGGTCTGAGTTCCCAGAAGGAGGACTGCCAGTTGAGCTGGACCTCCCTCCACTCTCCCAATCCTCAGAACTCCAGTTGTCTCTCAGGGGCACTATTCCCTTCTCCCCTCTCCTCTTTGGGGCCTCTGCAGGTAGATTCCTTGGTCAGCCTGAGTTGCCAATTAAAGACAGGGGTGGAGGCCTTCAGTAGTGAGTACGGAACTCAAAGACACTGTGGGTACTCTGTCTCCCCCCAAGCCCAGCCTAGTCCCTCAACCTGGGCTTTCCAATAGAAAATAACCACATATATTACTTTTAGATTAAAAAAAAAAGAAATAGAAAAGAAAAACAAGATAAAGAAAAAAGAAAAAAAAAAAAGTCTCTTTTAAAAGTCTTTCCCCAGCCTGGAAGTTTTGTCAGTGTCAGAAGAGAGCATTTAAAGATATGCTTTGGGCTATTGTCTGATAATTACTCTCCAACAGCTTCAGTTCCACCCCTGCCTGGTTCTATTGAAATGCAAAAAGATAAGGGATCAGTGAGAAGCCAGAAGGGACAAAATGTAGGGGAAAAAAAAAATGGCTTTTTTGGAGTCTGGGAATGGGTGCTCGCTTTTACGTGCCCCCACTTCTCGGAGCCCAGCCCTTCTTTAGCAACCCAGCTCCCAAAATTAGTTAATTAATTTGTTAATTAATTCTGCAGTTGAGGCTGGGTTGAGCCTCCCTTCTTGCCCTCAGCAGATTGCTGTTTTTTGGGTCCCCACCCCCCCCTTTCAGGGAGCTGGCAGCAAGACAGTCTGTGAGGTCTGGGTGGGGAAGGGCACCAGACCCCTGGTCCGGGGAACTTACAATGTTCACTGCTATCTCAGCTTTTCCTCCAATTCCAAACTTGCGTCCAATGTGTGACTGGTGACTGGAGACCCTGAAAACACTGTTTCATATAGTTCTTGGGTAATTGCCAGCTGCTCTAGGGAAGAGACGAAATTCTGCTCCTCCCCACTCCGCCATCTTGCCCCGCCCTAGAGTATATCATTTTTAAAGTCAAACAGATGTTTTACAACATTTGATAAAACTCATAATATGTATTGATTGGCAGAAAAGGTGCTTGTACTCTGATTTTACTCTTGTTATGAGGCCTACATCTAGAAAGTATAAAGTATGAAGAAACAAAATGAGTTTAAAAAAATTTTTATCTTTTTTTTTTTTTTAAGCTGATGTGGGACTGTTCAGAGTATCTGAAGTAATGTAAGTTTATGTAATGTAATAACAACCTTTGGGAATATACCAGATGGTTTTGTGACCAGGTTTCAATTGTACTAGGAATTTTCTAAGTGGTCTGCTCCACTAAAAATATAATCTTTTTCTCAAGTGGACATAATTCATTTGAGCCAGGCAGTCTGAAAACAATGGAAAAAAAGAAAAGGTAAAACTATTTTTTCTGTTAACTGTTTTGTTAACTTAAATGCCTTTCTTCCATAAGACACTTTAAATATAAACCAAGGTGGGGCCAAAATAGAGTAATACCACAACTTTCTATTGCTTTTCAACAGTGTTCTATAATGCTGGCAATATCCATCTTCCTGTCCTGTCCAATTTTATGGTCTGATACCTTGGAACTTACAGATTACTTTAAATTTAGAGTTTTATAATCTCTGTGGAAAAATTAACACATTTGTTGATCTCCAACCCCACCCCCAAATACCACTGTAGTAAAGAAATAAAAATGTCAAACATACAAAATAAAAAGCATGGGAAAAGAGAAAATAGCAGACAAGAGAGGACAACAAATTTTTGAAAGCTAGAAAGCAGATGAATGAATGAATGACTTAGCAGGCAAGAGAAAGCTGAAATTTAAACTTACACTGGTGAAAGCCACAAGAAGCTTCCATTTTCTTGCCTAGAAAATCTTAGGATTTGAGGGCTCTCTAAAAGTGTCAGTGGAGAAAGGGTTAGAAACTGGAAGATTGATTGCAAGTTAGTGTGAGAAGCAGTTAGACATTTTCCTGCCACCCAGCTTTTACTCTGGAGGGACTGAATCACAGAGGCTCTGTATTCTTCAACATAAGGCACAGTTAGGGCTGTATTAAAGATGGGGGATAAAACAAATTCTCCATACATGTGAGATCTTCATCCCCCTTTTCTTTTCAGCTCTGAGTAGGCTGACATTCTTACATCTCCAAGACAGGAAAGTATAGTATTCCTCTCTAGTGAAACTGACCACCCCAAGAGAAAGGTCCAACATATAGCAACACAGTGACTCTGTTCCTTTTAGAACAGTGAAGCCTGCCAGTCTATAAGGCTCCCTTCCCTCACAACCATACATACAGTGCTGCCAATCAATGTTTTGGTGCCTTACTCTTTTGTTGTTGTTGTTGAACTTTTTATTTCATTATCATAAACTTAACTCTGCAATCTAGCTAGATTTGGAAGGGGGAGGATAAGGTAGAACACAAACATGATAGGATACTGAGAGCAGACCAGGGGAGGTGGGATGCTCTCCTGAGCTACAGAAGGAATGGTCTGGTGGTTAAGACAAAACACAAATCAAATTTATTAGACTTGTCCACAGTTGGCAATGGTGATCTTCTTGTTCCTGGACCCACAGTGCTCCATGGCTTCCACAATGTTCATACCCTCTTTCACCTTGCCAAAGACCACATGCTTGCCATGTAACCACTCAGTCTTAGCAGTGCAGATGAAAAACTGGGAACCATTTGTGTTGGGTCCAGCATTGGCCATGGACAAGATGCCAGGACCTGTGTGCTTCAGGATGAAGTTCTCATCATCAAACATCTCCCCATAGACAGCCTTGCCACCAGTGCTGTTAGTGGCATGTGAAGTCACCATCCTGGCACATAAACCCAGGAATAATTCTGTGAAAGCAGGAACCTTATAACCAAACCCTTTCTCCCCAGTGCTCAGCGCATGAAAACTTTCTGCTGTCTTTGGAACTTTGTCTGCAAACAGCTTGAAGGAGATGCAGCCCCAAGGGATCACCATCAACGGCAATGTCGAAGAACACAGTGGGGTTGACTGTGGTGGCAGGTGAAGGACTGTGGTGGCAGGTGTTGGCGTCTGCTGGTGCCTTAGCACAAAGAATCTTCACCAGATAGTTGATGAAAGTCTCTAACATGAAAGACAGGAAGACAACAATAACAAAACCATACCAACAAGAAAACAACAGGATGAAAAACTCAGAAGATGAAGAAGACTCAAACTTTTCTGTAAAAGCCAGGTGGTACATATTTTAGGCTTGGTAGGCCATATTCAGTCTTTTGTATATATTCTTCTTTGTTCTTTCTTTAACCCTTTAAAAACAGGAATACTATCCTTACCTTATGACTGTACGAAAATAAGATATGAGCTAGATTTGCCATGTGAACTGTAATTTGCTAACCCATGACTAGACGAAAACTTCAAAAATGTATGAGTAATATCCGTAGGAAGGTAACATGTTGCCTAAGGAAAATAAGAAAAAGCTTTTGGAAATTAACATGACAGTAATAAATTTAAGTGCAGAATAGGGCTTGGAAAATAAAATTGAAATTTTCTCTCTCAGCTCCTGTGTGCCCTTGTTTCTTTCTCCCAGGGTGTTTCTCTCTAAGCATCTGTGGGTCCCTCCTTAGCTTTTCAGGGACAAACTCTGGGCTTCATCTTGTAGCTTAGCATCTTCAGACGTCTTCCTGTCTGCAGCAACAAGCATCAGGATCTTTGTTGGCTCTTAGCTTCTCCCAGGAGCAAACTGGGGATTACATAGCTTAGCTTTTCTCCAAAATCTCTTTCTCAGGGCGTATTTTCTTTTTTGGCTCTCTGTGTGAGCTCTCTTTAAAGGGCTCCTTTGATCCAATTAAGACCCACCCAGAATGGGCAGGGTCCACACCTCCATGGAAATGATCTTAATCAATAGGTCTCATTCACAGTTGAGTGAGTCACATCTCCATGGAAACAATCAAAAGATTCTACCCTAATCAAAAGACTAATAAGTCTGCCCCACAAGATTGCATTAAAGAACATGGCTTTTCTGAGGGACATAATAGATTCAAACCAGCACAATGTGGCTCAGATTTAAATGGTATTCCACTGAATACTGATTTACGTAAGAACTGTGGTGAAACTGTATTAGAATGGTGGAGGTAATGGTGAAATATCAGTGGTATAAGAGAAATAAACATCTTCCACAGTAGGAAGACAATACATAATTTCTGAAGTTGGAAACTCAAGAAGTAGGAGTGATGTAAATGTTATTTAGAAATATTGAGGTAAATAACCAGAAGAACAATCTAAAATATTTAAAAGTAATTGTGGGGTGGGGCAAGATGGCAGACTGGTGAGCTGTATGTTTTAGTTACTCCTCCAGGAAAGTAGGTAGAAAGCCAGGAACTACGTGGACTGGACACCACAGAGCAATCTGACTTTGGGCATACTTCATACAACACTCATGAAAACGTGGAACTGCTGAGATCAGCGAAATCTGTAAGTTTTTGCAGCCAGGGGACCCGCGCCCCTCCCTGCCAGGCTCAGTCCCGTGGGAGGAGGGGCTGTCAGCTCCGGGAAGGAGAAGGGAGAACTGCAGTGGCAGCCCTTATCGGAAACTCATTCTACTGATCCAAACTCCAACCATAGATAGACTGAGACCAGACACCAGAGAATCTGAGAGCAGCCAGCCCAGCAGAGAGGAGACAGGCATAGAGAAAAAAAAACAACACGAAAAACTCCAAAATAAAAGCGGAGGATTTTTGGAGTTCTGGTGAACATAGAAAGGGGAAGGGCAGAGCTCAGGCCCTCAGGCTCATATGCAAATCCCGAAGAAAAGCTGATCTCTCTGCCCTGTGGACCTTTCCTTAATGGCCCTAATTGCTTTGTCTCTTAGCATTTCAATAACCCATTAGATCTGTGAGGAGGGCCCATTTTTGTTTTTTAATCCTTTTTTCTTTTTCTAAAACAATTACTCTAAGAAGCCCAATACAGAAAGCTTCAAAGACTTGCAATTTGGGCAGGTCAAGACAAGAGCAGAACTAAGAGAGCTCTGAGACAAAAGGCAATAATCCAGTGGCTGAGAAATTTTACTAAACACCACAACTTCCCAAGAAAAGGGAGGTGTCCGCTCACAGCCACCATCCTGGTGGACAGGAAACACTCCTGCCCATCGCCAGCCCCATAGCCCAGACCTGCCCCACACAACCCAGTGTGACAGAAGTGCTTCAAATAACAGGCACACTCCACAAAACTGGGCGTGGACATTAGCCTTCCCTGCAACCTCAGCTGATTGTCCCAGACTTGGGAAGGTGGAGCAGTGTGAATTAACAAAGCCCCATTCAGCCATCATTTCAGCAGACTGGGAGCCTCCCTACAAAGCCCAGGAGCCCAGAACCGCCCTGGGGGGACGGCACTCACCTGTGACATAGCACAGTCATCCCTCAACAGAGGACCAGCGGGTGCACGACCTGGAAGAGGGACCCACTCGCAAGTCTCAGGAGCCATACGCCAATACCAAGGACTTCTGGGTCAGTGGCAGAGACAAACTGTGGCAGGACTGAACTGAAGGATTAGACTATTGCAGCAGCTTTAAAACTCCAGGATCACCAGGGAGATTTGATTGTTACAGCCACCCCCACTCCCTGACTGCCCAGTAACACGCCCCATATACAGGGTGGGCAACACCAACTACACATGCAAGCTTGGTACACCAATTGGACCCCACAAGACTCACTCCCCCACTCACCACAAAGGCAAAGCAGGGAAGAACTGGCTTGTGGAGAACAGGTGGCTCGTGGACGCCACCTGCTAGTTAGTTAGAGAAAGTGTACTCCACGAAGCTGTAGATCTGATAAATTAGAGATAAGGACTTCAATTGGTCTACACATCCTAAACGAACCCTATCAATTTAAGCAAATGCCAAGAGGCCAAAAACAACAGAAAATTATAAAGCATATGAAAAAATCAGATGATATGGATAACCCAAGCCCAAGCACCCAAATCAAAAGATCAGAAGGGACACAGCACCTAGAGCAGCTACTCAAAGAACTAAAGATGAACAATGAGACCATAGTACATAATACAAAGGATATCAAGAAGACCCTAGAAGAGCATAAAGAAGACTTTGCAAAACTAAATAAAAAAAATAGATGATCTTATGGAAATTAAAGAAACTGTTAACCAAGTTAAAAAGATTCTGGACACTCATAGTACAAGACTACAGGACCTGTCAGTGACCTGGAAGATGACAGAATGGAAAATGAAAACATAAAAGAAAGAATGGAGAAAAAAATTGAAAAAATCGAAATGGACCTCAGTGATATGATAGATAATATAAAACGTTCTAATATAAGACTCATTGGTGTTCCAGAAGGGGAAGAAAAGGGTAAAGGTCTAGGAAGAGTATTCAAAGAAATTATTGGGGAAAACTTCCCAAATCTTCTAAACAACATAAATACACAAATCATAAATGCTCAGCGAACTCCAAATAGAATAAATCCAAATAAACCCACTCCAAGACATATTCTGATCACACTGTCAAACACGGAAGAGAAGGAGCAAGTTCTGAAAGCAGCAAGAGAAAAGCAATTCACCACATACAAAGGAAACAGCATAAGACTAAGTAGTGACTACTCAGCAGCCACCATGGAGGCAAGAAGGCAGTGGCACAATATATTTAAAATTCTGAGTGAGAAAAATTTCCAACCAAGAATACTTTATCCAGCAAAGCTCTCCTTCAAATTTGAGGGAGAGCTTAAATTTTTCACAAACAAATGCTGAGAGAATTTGCTAACAAGAGACCTGCCCTACTGGAGATACTGAAGGAGCCCTACAAACAGAGAAACAAAGAAAGGACAGAGAGACTTGGAGAATGTTTCAGTCCTAAAGAGATTCGGTATGGGTACAATAAAGGATATTAATAGAGAGGGGAAAAATATATATGACAAACATAAACCAAAGGATAAGATGGTTGATTCAAGAAATGCCTTCATGGTTATAACATTGAATGTAAATGGATTAAACTCCCCAATTAAAAGATATAGATTCGCAGAATGGATCAAAAAAAATGAACCATCAATATGTTGCATACAAGAGACTCATCTTAGACACAGGGACACAAAGAAATTGAAAGTAAAAGGATGGAAAAAAATATTTCATGCAAGCTACGGCCAAAAGAAAGCAGGTGTAGCAATATTAATCTCAGATAAAATGGAATTTAAATGCAGGGATGTTTTGAGAGACAAAGAAGGCCACTACATATTAATAAAAGGGGTAATTCAACAAGAAGAAATAACAATCATAAATGTCTATGCACCCAATCAAGGTGCCACAAAATACATGAGAGAAACACTGGCAAAACTAAAGGAAGCAATTTATGTTTCCACAATAATTATGGGAGACTTCAACACATCACTCTCTCCTATAGATAGATCAACCAGACAGAGGACCAATAAGGAAATTGAAAACCTAAACAATCTGATAAATGAATTAGATTTAACAGACATATACAGAACATTACATCCCAAATCACCAGGATACACATCTTTTCTAGTGCTCACGGAACTTTCTCCAGAATAGATCATATGCTGGGACATAAAACAAGCCTCAGTAAATTTAAAAAGATTGAAATTATCCAACATCCCTTTTTGATAAAAACACTTCAAAAGGTAGGAATTGAAGGAAACTTCCTCAACATGATAAAGAGCATATATGAAAAACCCACAGCCAGCATAGTACTCAATGGTGAGAGACTGAAAGCCTTCCCTCTAAGATCAGGAACAAGACAAGGATGCCCGCTGTCACCACTGTTATTCAACATTGTGCTGGAAGTGCTAGCCAGGGCAATCCGGCAAGACAAAGAAATAAAAGGCATCCAAATTGGAAAAGAAGAAGTAAAACTGTCATTGTTTGCAGACGATATGATCTTATATCTAGAAAACCCTGAGAAATCAACGATACACCTACTAGAGCTAATAAACAAATTTAGCAAAGTAGCGGGATACAAGATTAATGCACATAAGTCAGTAATGTTTCTATATGCTAGAAATGAACAAACTGAAGAGACACTCAAGAAAAAGATACCATTTTCAATAGCAACTAAAAAAATCAAGTACCTAGGAATAAACTTAACCAAAGATGTAAAAGACCTATACAAAGAAAACTACATAACTCTACTAAAAGAAATAGAAGGGGACCTTAAAAGATGGAAAAATATTCCATGTTCATGGATAGGAAGGCTAAATGTCATTAAGATGTCAATTCTACCCAAACTCATCTACAGATTCAATGCAATCCCAATCAAAATTCCAACAACCTACTTTGCAGACTTGGAAAAGCTAGTTATCAAATTTATTTGGAAAGGGAAGATGCCTCGAATTGCTAAAGACACTCTAAAAAGGAAAAACGAAGTGGGAGGACTTACACTCCCTAACTTTGAAGCTTATTATAAAGCCACAGTTGCCAAAACAGCATGGTACTGGCACAAAGATAGACATATAGATCAATGGAATCATATTGAGAATTCAGAGATAGACCCTCAGATATATGGCCGACTGATCTTTGATAAGGCCCCCAAAGTCACTGAACTGAGTCATAATGGTCTATTCAACAAATGGGGCTGGGAGAGTTGGATATCCATATCCAAAAGAATGAAAGAGGACCCCTACCTCACACCCTACACAAAAATTAACTCAAAATGGATGAAAGATCTCAATATAAAAGAAAGTACCATAAAACTCTTAGAAGATAATGTAGGAAAACATCTTCAAGACCTTGTATTAGGTGGCCACTTCCTAGACTTTACACCCAAAGCACAAGCAACAAAAGAGAAAATAGATAAATGGGAACTCCTCAAGCTTAGAAGTTTCTGCACCTCAAAGGAATTTCTCAAAAAGGTAAAGAGGCAGCCAACTCAATGGGAAAAAATTTTTGGAAACCATGTATCTGACAAAAGACTGATATCTTGCATATATAAAGAAATCCTACAACTCAATGACAATAGTACAGACAGCCCAATTATAAAATGGGCAAAAGATATGAAAAGACAGTTCTCTGAAGAGGAAATACAAATGGCCAAGAAACACATGAAAAAATGTTCAGCTTCACTAGCTATTAGAGAGATGCAAATTAAGACCACAATGAGATACCATCTCACACCGATTAGAATGGCTGCCATTAAACAAACAGGAAACTACAAATGCTGGAGGGGATGTGGAGAAATTGGAACTCTTATTCATTGTTGGTGGGACTGTATAATGGTTCAGCCACTCTGGAAGCCAGTCTAGCAGTTCCTTAGAAAACTAGAAATAGAGTTACCATTCAATCCAGCGATTGCACTTCTCGGTATATACCCAGAAGATCGGAAAGCAGTGACACGAACAGATATCTGCACGCCAATGTTCATAGCAGCATTATTCACAATTGCTAAGAGATGGAGGCAGCCCGAATGTCCTTCAACAGATGAGTGGATAAAGAAAATGTGGTTTAGACACACGATGGAATACTACACGGCAGTAAGAAGGAACGACCTCGTGGGACATGTGACGACATGGATGAACCTTGAAGACATAATGCTGAGCAAAATAAGCCAGGCACAGAAAGAGAAATATTATATGCTACCACTAATGTGAACTTTGAAAAATGTAAAACGAATGGTTTATAATGTAGAATGTAGGGGAACTGGCAATAGAGAGCAATTAAGGAAGGGGGAACAGTAATCCAAGAAGAACAGATATGCTATTTAACGTTCTGGGGATGCCCAGGAATGACTATGGTCTGTTAATTTCTGATGGATATAGTAGGAACAAGTTCACAGAAATGTTGCTGTATTATGTAACTTTCTTGGGGTAAAGCAGGAACAGGTTGGAAGTAAAGCAGTTATCTTAGGTTAGTTGTCTTTTTCTTACTCCCTTGTTATGGTCTCTTTGAAATGTTCTTTTTTTGTATGTTTTTCTTTTTTGTTTTTGTTTTTGTTTTTCCATACAGTTGATTTAAAAAGGAAAAAAGGGTAAAAAAAAAAAAAAAAAGAAGGAAAAAAAAATACATGCTCAATTTTACCACAAAATAAATAAATAAATAAAATAAAAGTAATTGTTTCTGAGGAATGGGAATTAAAGATGGGGGTGGGTAGGTAAGAGAGTTCTGTTTTTTTGTTAAAGTATTTTAATACTACTGTACTTTAAACTATGTTTGTATATTATTTTGATAAAAAGTAAATTATTTTTTAAATACTGTGGGGGTTTCAGTTCCAGGTAAGATGGAATAAGCACACCCTATACTGTCCCTCCCACTGATTAAAGTATCAAACCTTTTAGACAGTGTACATAAAGCATCTATATGAAGACTGTGAAAAGTAAACCGTAGCAAGCAGATTGTTGAAGAAGACCAGAATTCAAAATACTGCCAAAGTTGCCAGAGTAGTTTTATATCAGACAAAGTAGAATTCAGAGCAAAGAAAATTGCTAGGGATAAAGAGGTATATTACATAATGATAGTCACTAAGAAGACAACAATCCTAAATTTGTATGCATCTAAAAACAGCTTCAAAATACATGAAGAAGTGACAACTGACAGATCTGAAAGGAGAAACAAATCCACAATTTTAGTTGAAGATTTCAAAACTCCTCTCTCAGTAATGGATAGAACTAGTAGTCAGGAAACCAATAAAGATATAGATCACTTGAATATTAACAACTAAATGAATTTAATTAACACTATAGATTACCCAACAGCACACATTCTTTTCAAGTGCACGTGGAACATTTACTAAAATAGACTATATCCCAGGTTATAAAACAAACCTTGAAATTTTAAAAGAATTGAAATCCTACTAAGTATGTTTTCTGACCATAATGGGAATAAACACAAACTGGAAATCAATAAGAGGAAAATCTCCAAATATTTGGAAATTGAGCAACATACATCCAAATAATTCATTAGTTGACTAGGAAGTCTCAAGGAAAATAAAATATTTTGCAGAGTGAAAATGAAAATACAGCATATCAAAATTTGTGGGTGCAGCTAAAGCAGGGCTCAGAGGAAATTTTATATCATTAAATGCTTATATTAGAAAAGAAAGATCTCAAATCAATAGTGTAAGCTACTTTAAGAAGTTAGAAAAAGAAAAGCAAAGTAAATCCAATGCCAATGAAAACAGTAAAAAGGAAATAATAAAAATAAGAGTATAAATCAGTGAAACTTAAAACATACAGTAGAGGAAATTAATGGACCTTAAAGCAGGTTCTCTGAAAAGATCAATAAAATGGATAAGCCTCTAGCAAAACTGACAAAGAATAAAAGAGAAAATGCAAAATTACTAATATTAAGAATTATAGGGATAATGTTACTACAAACCCCACTGGTACTAAAAGTATAATATGGAAATACTGTGAACAACTCTACATACATAAATTTGACAACTTAAATGAAATGGATCAATTTCTCAAAACTCACCCAAGTTGAAATATGTAGCCCGAATACCTCTATATCTCTTAAATAAATTGAACCTATAGTTAGAAACATTCCAAAAAAGAAATATCCAGGCCCAGATGGTTTCATTGGCAAATATTACCAAACATATAAAGAAGAAATAACACCAGTTTTGCCTGATCTCTTCCAGAAAATGAAGAGGATGAACTCCATTGCAACTAATTTTATGAGGCTAGCATTATCTTGGTACCAAAACCAGACAAAGACAGAAGAAAGGAAGAGACAGAGGAAAGAAGGAAAGAGAGAGAAAAGAGAAAAATGAAGAAAAAATATGAAAGCCACAGACAGTATCTTTCATGAATATAGGTGAACATATCCTCAACAAAAGATCAGCAAATTGGGTGAGGTCAGTGAAAATGGTGGAGTAAAGACCTCTGAAAATTATTTTCTCCATAAAAGCAATGAAAAAATAAGCAAATATTGTCAACATCAACTTTTTTTAAAATTCTGGAAGTTAACCAATGGCTTGCAGCATTCTTGGAAGCATTTATTCAAGAAAACTAGCTGAATCTTAGTAAGAACTGTTTGCTGTGCAGTATTTTAACTTGCCCTATTCCCATAACCCTCTCTCCAGGTTCAAGGTAGCCTTGAAAACCAAAAGCCTGCAATCACAGTTAACACTAGAAACCTGGCAGCCACTGGAGGGCCAGAATGGGACTGGAGCTCATTTTTGGAGAATTATCATCATTTGACCTGTCTGGTACTTTCCTGGAAGACCCCAGTTGCAAAATTTTCTTTATTTGACCTAACTCAGATCTTACCGAGGCAATTGTTTAACTTCATGGCTGTCTGAGACAAAGGATGAAAATGGGACAAAAAACAGACTAACCAAAAATGCTTAAAAGGAAAATCTGGGAAATGGTGTCCACAGGGGGCTTTGAAAAGCTGTGACATATTCCTCAGAGTGGGCCATGTGTACGTGTAGGACTGTGCACATGACCAGGATGTATATATACTCAGAAAAGACCTGAGAAAGCCCTAAGCTCTCACTTCTGGCTGACCTTGAGGCTCTGTACAAACAAGATGTGATAACTAAGACTGAGTTGTTACCTGCCTGGCTAAGAGTTGAAGTCGTGTCCCAATACACACACACAGCCCCTCAGAAAAGAAGGCACAACTTACTGGTTCTAGACATCTAAGAATATCTCTTTCCGTTCATTAGGTGACTATCAAGTTAACCAAGCAGAGTCTTCAGTGACCACATATTGCAAAGGATACAGATTTTACAGAATTATTTCAGAAAAGTCACTAAACAGATAACAACAAACAGCAACAACAAAAAACCTTGAGACAGAAGAATCTGATTTGTGGAGTTGCTACACAATATTATTTTAAATAACAAATTTTCAACAAAAACCATGACACGTGGAAAGAACAAAGAGAGTGTGGACCATATGTATGTGAAAAAAACAATCACTGTAAATTGTCCCTGAGGAAGTCCAGACATTGGACCTACTACACAAAGACTTTAAATCAGCAGTTTTAAATATGTTCAAAGAACTAAGGAAACCATGTCTAATGCCGTATTAGACAAGTTTATAACTCTTTTTTCTCCTGTTGGTTTTTAAAAAACAAAAAACTGCATAAAGCAATAATTATAAATCTGTAGTGAAGGGCATTTCCTTGGGGGTCCCCAGGACCACCAGCAGGATGGTTAATTTGCTAGGAGTACTCACAGGATCCAGCATATAGTCCTACTTGTGACTAAGATTTATTACAGCAAAAGGATACCAAGCACAATCAACAAAGAGAAAAAGAGGCATGAGACAACATCCAGGAGAAACCACATGTAAGCTTCCAAAGGTACTCTTCCATTGAAGTCACACAGTAATTAATTGCTTAATTCCCCCCAGCAATGAGTTGTGACACCACATGTGAAATATTACCAACCAGAAGAGCTCACTTCAGTGAAATGAAACTAGAAATCAGTAAACTAGGGAAAACTGGAAAATTCACAAATTTGTGGAAATAAAACAAGTCATTCCTACACAACCATTGGTGAAAGAAGATATCATAGGGGAAATTAGAAAATACTTTGAGATGATTGGAAACAATAATGCAACATACCAGAACTTAGGGGATGCACTGAAGGCAGTGCTTAGAAGAAAATATATAGCTGTAAATGCCCATATTAAAAAGAAAGATTTCATAATTTGGGCAGAGAATAAAAATATATATGCATGGCCCCCCTGAGGAGCTGGGGGAAAATGCGGAAGTGTTGGACTTCCTCACCTGGCTAATGCTCGCACGGACATTGAGGACTGACTGCCGAGCACTCTACCTTGGGGCTTGCCCTTATGAAGCTCGTTACTGCAAAGGAGAGGCTAAACCTGCTTACAATTGTGCCTAAGAGTCTCCCCCTGAGTACCTCTTTGTTACTCAGATGTGGCCCTCTCTCTCTAGCTAAGCCACCTTGGCAGGTGAACTCACTGCCCTCCCCCCTACGTGGGATCTGACTCCCAGGGGTGTAAATCTCCCTGGCGACGCAGGATATGACTCCCGGGGATGAATCTGGACCCGGCATGTGGGATTGAGAACATCTGCTAGACCAAAAGGGGGATGCAAACTAAAACAAAGTTTCACTGGCTGAGAGATTTCAAATGGAGTCAAGAAGTCACTCTGGTGGACATTTTTACGCACTATATAGATAACCCTTTTTGGTTTTAATATATTGGAATAGTTAGAATACCTGAAACTACCAAACTCTAAACCAGTAGCCTTGACTCTTGAAGATGATTATATAACAGTGTAGCTTACAAGAGATGACAGTGTGATTGTGAAAACCCTGTGGATCACACTCCCTTTATCCAGTGTATGGATGGATGAATAGAAAAATGGGGACAAAAACTAAATGAAAAATAGGGTGGGATGGGGGGATGATTTGGATGTTCTTTTTTACTTTCATATCAACAAACAGTTGATTGTACACCATGGATGATTGTATGGTACGTGAATATATCTCAATAAAACTGAATTTAATTTTAAAAAAAAAGGAAGATTTCAGATCAGTAATCTAACCTTACACCTTAAGGAATTAGGAAAAGAAAAACAAATGAAATCCAAAGCAAGCAGATGCTGGGAAGGAATAGAGATTAGAGTGGTGTGCCAGTTTGAAAGTATTATGTCCCCCAAACACCATTATCTTTGATGTAATCTTGTGGGGCAGAGATATTACTGGGGATTAAGTTGGAATGTTTGGATTAGGTTGTTTGCATGGAAATGAGCCCCACCCAACTATAGGTGATAACTCTAATGAGATTATTTCCATGGAGGCATGGCCCCACCCATTCAGGGTGGGCCTTGATCATTGGAGCTATATAAATGAGCTGATGGGCAGAGGGAACTCAGTGCAGCTGTGAGTGACATTTTGAAGAGGAGCCACAGCCAAGAGGAACACTTTGAAGAAAGCACAGGAGCTGCAGATGAGAGACATTTTGAAGACAGCTGTTGAAAGCAGACTCTTGCTCTGGAGAAGCTAAGGGAGGACAAATACCCCAAGTGCAACTAAGAGTGACATTTTTGAGGAACTGCAGCCTAGAGAGGAACATCCTGGGAGAAAGCCATTTTTAAACCAGAACTTTGGAGCGATGCCAGCCACGTGCCTTCCCAGCTAATAGGTTTTCCGGACACCATTGGCCATCCTTCAGTGAAGGTATCTGATTGCTGATGTGTTACCTTGGACACTTTATGGCCTTAAGACTGTAACTGTGTAACCAAATAAATCCCCTTTTATAAACGCCAATCCATTTCTGGTGTTTTGCATTCCGGCAGCATTAGCAAACTAGAACAAATGGAAATGAGTGAAATAGAGAATAGTGAAGCAATAAAGAAAAGCAATGAAACCAACAAAACTGGCAAATTTTTAGCTAAATTGACCAAGAAAAATACAAAGAGGACTCAAATTACTAAAATTACGAATGAAAGAAGAGGCATTACTACCAATCTTAGAGAAAATATAAAGGATTATAAGAGAATACGTTGAACAATTGCATGGCAACAAGTTAAATAACTTAGATGAACTGGACAAATTCATGGAAAGACAAAAAAACTCAAACTGACTCAATAAAAAACAGTATATCTGAATAGATCTATAACAAGTAAAGACACAGAATTAGTAATCAAACTTCCCGCAAAGGAAATCATAAGACCCAATGACTTCACTAGTGAATTCTACCAAACATTTAAAGAAGAATTAGCATCAATCTTTCACAAACTCTTTCAACAGAAGGGGAAACTTTCCAACTCATTTTATGATGTCAGTATAACCTGATATCAAAACCAAAGATACCACAAAAAAAGAAAACTGCAAATCAATATCACTTATTAATATAGATACAGAAATCCTGAACAAAATATTAGCAAACTGAATCCAACAATATATTAAAAGAAATAAACACTATAACTAAGTGGGATCTATCACAGGAATGCAAGGTTGGTTCAACATATGAAAATCAATATAATATGCCATTTAATACAATAAAAGACAAAAAGCATGTGATCAAAAAAGTCATTTGACAAAACCCAACTCATTTTCAATATAAAAACACTTGATAAACTAGGAATGAAAGGGAATCTTCTCAACCTTCAAAAGGGCATCTATGAAAATCTCACAGCTAACATCATACTGAAACATGAAAGACCGAAAGCTTTCCCCTAAGATCAGAAGAAAGACAAGGATGTCCACTCTCACCATTTCTATTCAACATTGTATTGGAGGTTATAGCCATGACAATTAGGCAAGAAAAAAAATAAAAGGTGTCAAGTTGGAAAGGAAGAAATAAAACTATTTGCAAATGAAATTATGTTCTACACAGAGTATCTTGAATTCCTAAAAAATAACAATTAGGGCTAATACATGAGTTCAGAAAGTTTGCAGGAAATAAGATCAATATACAAAAATCATTTGCATTTCTATACACTAGCAAGGAAGAATCCAAAAATGAAATTAAGAAAGCAATATCATTTACAATAGCATTGAAAAGAATAAAATACTTAGGACTAAATTTAACAAAAGAAATGCAAGACTTCACACTAAAAACTACAAAACATTGTGGAAAGAAATTTCTAAGTAAATAGAATCCTATATTCATGGATTGGAAACAATATTGTTGAAATATTAACTCTCCCCAAGTTGACATACAGGTTCAGCACAATCCTGATCAAAATCCCAGTTGCCTTTCTTGCAGAAATTGGCAACCTCTTCCTAAAATTCAGATGGAAATGCAAGGGACCCAAAATATCCAAGACAATTTTGCAAAAGAACAGAGTTGGAGAATTGATACTTCTTGATTTCATACTTAATGCAAAGCTACAGTAATCAATGCTGTGTTGTATTGGGATAAGGATAGAAATATGGATCAATGGAATAGAATTGTAATAAACCTATACATTTATGGTGAATTGATTTTTGACAAGAGTGTCAAGACAGTTCATTGGGTAAAGTCTTTTCAACAAATGGATCTGGAACATGTAGCTACACACAAAAGAATAAAGTTGATCTCTCCCTCACAGCATACATAAAAATTACCTCAATATAGGTCAAAGACCTAAATGAAACTCTTAGAATAAAACAGAGATGTAAATTTTCCTGGCTTTATATTAGGCAGTGGTTTCTTAGATCTGAAAACAAAAGTACAAGTATTTAAAGAAAATTAGATAACTTGAATTTGCCAAAGTCAAAACTTTTTGTTCTTCAAAGGACACTAACAAGAAAAAGACAACACACATGGGAGAAAATATTTGAACATCATACATCTGATAAGAGTCTAGTCTCCAGCATACTTAAAGAACTCTTACAACCTAACAATAAAAAGACAAAAATGCAATTTAAAATTGAACCTATAATTTGAACTGACATTTCTCCAAAAAGATAGGGAAATGGAAATCAAATCCACAGTGAGATACCTAGGTAGGATAGATACAATAAAAAATATGGATAGTAACAAGTATTGGTGAAGATGTGAAGAAATTGGAACCCTTAGACATAGCTGGTGGGAATTAAAATTGTGCAGCTGCTTTGGAAAACATCTTGGCAGTTTTTCAGAATTCAATAAGAAGTTACCATATGACACAGCATTCCACTCCTTAGTGTATACCAAGAGGATTGAAAACGTGTTCACACAAAAACTTATACATGAATGTTCATAGTAGCATTATTCATAATAGCCAAAAGTGCAAACAACCCAAATGTCCATTAACTTATGAATGGATAAACAATATGTGGTAATATACATAGAATGGAACATTTGGCAATAAAAAGGAATAAAGTACTGATTGATGGCACAATATTGGTGAGCCTTGAAAACATAATGCTAAGTGAAAGTAAGTGGATACAAAATGCCACATATTATGATTCCAGTTATATGAAATGCCCAAAATAGGCAAATCTCTAGAAACAGAAAGTGGATTAATGGTTGTTAGGGGCTGTGGAAAGGGGAAATGAGGAGTGACTGCTAATGGGTAAAGGGCCTCTTTTTGAGGTGATGATAATGTTCTGCGATTAGAGAGTGGTATAGATTACACAACCTTGTAAATATACAAAAAACACTATTATACACTTCAAATCTTTTTAAATAATAGTAATAACTTTACTATAAAAATGTTTTAAATACTAGCAAATCGACCCCAGCAACCGATAAAAATAATGCACCAAGACCCCAGGTAGTTTATTCTAGGAAATGCAAGGCTGGTTCAATATTTGAAAGTAATCTACCATATTAGTCTAAAGAACAAAAACTACATGATCATATCTATTATGCAAAAAACGATTTTGACAAAATTCAACATACATCCATGATTTTAAAAACCCATCCTCTAGGAACAGAGGGAATCTATGTTACACCTACAACTAATGTAATATTTAAGGTAAAAAAGTCTGTGTGAAGGAAGTACACCTTGGTAAATATTTCTTCCATAATAATCTTGAAAGTGGTATGTATATAACATTCTTGGATATATGTTATTAACAGTTGGTAGGATTGGGGGATTTTTTGGTACACCTACTTTTAAAGTATTGAGTAGCTTCTATAACCCTCCTCATAATAATGACTATGATTAAAGGAACATATAACTGACACATCATTGATTTGTCTCAATTTTCTATCTGGCTTTTTTCCAATGTTATTTTTAATTGATTTTCCCTCTATTTTCTTACAGGTGTATTCGACATAAAAATGATTGGGGAGCTCTTATTCTAGTAGATGATCGCTTCAGAAGTAACCCAAGTCGCTATATATCTGGTAAGATCTCACCTGAGCTCATAGTAAGAACTAGTAACAGTCATTGGTATTTATTAGCTGAAAAGATAAGGTAACAGGGAAACTGGAATTGCTAGATCAAACATGAAAAATTTACATTGTAGAAATCTAGCATTTTAGTGCTTATATGTTTACAAAAACAAACTTTAAGGGAAGAATCTGGGTATTTATCAAAATAATATTAAATTAATTAAAATCCTTCAATTTCATAGAATGTGGGATTATACACTAACATAGTAACACTTATTTTGCATTGCCAGGGAAAAAGCTATTCCACAGAAATGAATTTCCCAAGAAGTTTGAAGCTTTTACAGTTAAGCACACAAGGACATCTCTTTTGGTTGCTTAGGATTCATTATTCATTTTTTTTTTTTTTTATGTTTAGGTTTGTGACTTTGTTTAGAAATGCTTCAGTTGTTTTAGAAGTTATGTTAGTTGGTGATAGTGTTTTCTGAAAGGAAAGGGCACCACTGCACATGGCAAGATGAAGTAGATGGTGTGTTTTTTTCCCCACTCAAATCAGCAAATACTATGCGCCTATGGCTTTTATCCATCAGTAACATAGTCCCTTCAGAATCAATACCAGGAATCCATATGTTATCAAAGAGCTGAGGAATACATTTGCATCTCTACTATTACTTTTAAAGCTAAAATGTTTATATCATACTTTAATGAAGAGATGCTAAATTTTAAATTTGTTTCAGATTAGCTGTCTGTGGATATGGACTCTGCCTTAGCCATTTCATAGCTTAATTACTGTATTTCATTTGATATTAACATGTATGCAAATGCACTGAAACTAAACATATTGCTTATTTTTTTTCCTTTCCATGTAAAAGTTGGTTACATCAAGGCATATTTAAAGGCAAAAATGTTAAGTGCTAATGTTTAGTCAGCAAATGGAGCTCAGATTCTTTCAAGTTTTCAAAAGCAGATAATGAAAAAAAAAAAAAAAAAGCAGATAATGACATTTTCAACTGAAAAGGCTTTTTCTTTGACTACAAAAAAGTAGAAACTAAATGGTAACTATAATACTAACGCTTGTCAATTTTAGAGAATTTCATGTTTTTGTTTGGTGTAATTATTCTTCCCTCTCCCCCCCCAAAAAAAAGGCAAAGCAAAGAATTTTAAAGGAAATGCTTACTTAAAATTATTTTTCTTGCTTAAAAATCTAGAATCTAAATGTAACCCATGGTTTAGATTTGAATTAAATATTTTGCATTTTATTTATGTAAGCTTTTCATTTAAATTTTCTGAGACTCATAAAGTGTGTGATCTTTCCTTATCTTTGTAATACTGGCACTTCAACACACAAATACCTTTTTATTTTTTTTTTTTTTTTACTTTTTATTTTGAATAATTTCAAACTTATAGGACAGTTGTAAAAATAACACAAAACCCATAGAGAATTCCAGCAAATGCCACCTCTCCCCCCAGTTACCCAGATCCACCAATTTTAACATTTTTCCGTTTGCCGTATCATTCTGTCTATCCATTGATCCATCTATCTGTCTAGCTCTGAATATTTGAGAGTAGTTTGTATACATAATGCTTCTTGAATAGTTTCATGTACAGTTCCTAATAACAAGGATATTCACTTAAGTAGTCACTTTTTAAGTTCAGTTATTGAGTTCAAGAAATTTAACAGATATAAAGCATATAGTCTATATTTCAATTGTTTCACATGTCCAAATAATGTCCTTTTGAGCCTTTTCTCCATTCTTAGATCCATTCCAGCATAATGTATTGCATCTAGTTGTCATTGTCTCTTAGTTTCTTTTTTTGTTTAATTGTGGAAACCATATATACAACATGAACTTTCTCATCTCAGCCACTTCCAAGCATACCTTCAGTGGCATTATTCACATTCACAGTGTTGTGCTACCCTCACCACCATCCATTACCAGAACTTTCCCATCACCCCAAACAGAAACCCCACACCAATTATGCATTAACAACCCATTCCCCCTGTCCCCCCGACCCCACCCCTGGTAACCTATACTCTACTTCAAGTCTCTGTGAGTTTGCATATTCTAGCTATTTCATATTTGTGGAATCACATTATCTGTTCCTTTGTGTCTGACTTCTTTCACTCAACACGGTTCATCCATGTAGTGGTATGTGTCAGAACTTCATTTCTTTTTAAGACTGAGTAATAGTCCACTGTCTCTATTTCCCACATTTTGTTTATCCATTCATCTGCTGATGGACATTTAGGTTGCTTCCACCTTTTGGCTTTTATAAATAATGCTGCTGTGAATGTTGGTGTACAAGTGTCTGTCTGAGTCCCTGTTTTCAATTTTTGGGGGTATACACCTAGAAGTAGAATTGCTGGATCATATGGTAATTCTATGTTTAACTTTTAGAGGAACCACCAGAGTGGTTGCACCATTGTACATTCCCACTAACAATATAACAATATAACCTATTTACTTTTAAAGTAACTACTGATAATGCAGGACTTTCTTCTGCCATTTTACTCTGGTTTGTGTAAGTCTTGTATTTCCCTCAATTCTTCCATTACTACCCATTTTTTGTATTTAGTTGATCTTTTGTAGTGAACCCTCACTTCCTTCAGTGCATATTGTTCTGATATTTTCTTTGTGGTTACCATGGGGCTTAAATTTAACATCCTAAATCTGTAACAATCTCATTTGCATTGATACCAGCTTAACTTCAGTAGCATATACAAATTATGTTCCTATACTTCTCCATCCCCCCATCTTTATGTAGTTCTTGTCACAGATTACTTATTTATACATTGTGAGTCCAAACATTGATTTATCTTTACTTTTAACACATTTGTATTTTAGATCCTGTAGTAAGTAAAAAGTGGAGTTACAAACCAAAAATACAATAGTACTGGCATTTATATTTACCCATGTCATCACCCTTACCAGAGAACTTTCTTTTTGTGGCTTTGATCTATTGTCTACTGTACTGTCTTGTCAAACCACAGAACTTCCTTTAGCATTTCTTATAGGACCCAGTCTAGTGGTGACAACTCCCTATGCTTTGTTTATCTGGGAATGTCTTAATTTCACCCTCATTTTTTCAAGACAGTTTTGCCAGATATTGAATTCTTGGTTGGCAACTTTTTCCTTTCAGCACTTTAAATATATCATTCCACTGCCTTCTTGCTAATTCTACTGCTTCATTCCAATGAGAATCTGGCATTTACTCTTATTGAGGCTCCCTCATATATGATATGTTTCTTCTCTGTGGTGACTTTCAGGAGTCTCTTTATCTTTGGCATTCAACAGTTTGATCATAATATGTCTTGGAGTTATTTGAGTTTATCTCTTTGGAGTTCACTGAACATCTTAAATGTGTCTATTCATGCCTTTCATTAAATTTGGGAAAATGGAAAGCCATTATTTCTTTATATATTCTTTCTACCATTTCCTCTCTTTCCTTCTGGGACTCCCACAATGCAATATATTGGTAAGCTTGATGGTGTCCCACAGATCTCTCAGATTCTGTTCACTTTTCTTCATTATTTTTTCTTTCTGCTCAGATTGAATGATTTCAATTGTCTTATCTTGCTTATTGTTCAAACCTGTGTGGAGACAGAACCCTGGAGTGTCTCCCTCTGCCATCTTGATGGAGTGGGGCCTAAATTACAAATGCCTGGTGTCTAATTTTTGTTTACATTCAATTTGAATAAATTTAGATCAATAGAAAAACACCATAAAAAAGGCTAAAGCAGTGTATTTGATATGAAAGTTTAGTAGTTCAAGTCACCTGAAGCCCTATTTTATCTATCTCTGAACTTATAATACCATAGGGAGTTTTAAAACTAATTATTCCAAAAGGTGAGGATAGTTTTAGCAGCATCAATAGGGAATATTTATGTTGTAAGAATCCAAATATCTGATTCTGAATATCAGTCTGAAGAGAGCCATACTATCAAATACTGTATACTCTTAATATGGTTCATTTTTAGCAGTTTCCATGCACCAAAGGTCAAATCATGTCCCTTACAACTTGACTATTTATATATTAAAAATATTTATTTAATAGAAATTCAGATAGGACCTGTCTTGTCCATAAAATAGTGCTGTTTCTTTTACCCCTGGAACAGTTTAAGATATGTTTGGAATTTGAAGGGAATACAACAAAAAACTGAGACTGGAATGTTAAATTTATTTTTGTTAAAGGAGTCAAATTTGGAAAGTTGGAATAAAAGATTGTGTTGTTTATTACTTCTAGTCTCCCCACAGGAAAAAGACAGACAACTTTTGTGGAGAATAATGATGAGATTAAAATTGCTATACTTCCCAGTTATTCTCCACTGGATAATATGTTTCTCCCTCTTTAATCTCCTCTCACTGTTCCTTCCTTCCTTCCAGTTGTAAAGAGAAATGTTACTGATATATTAGCATATTGTACATATGAAGGTAAAAAGGCAGGAAAAACATTGAGAACGATTCTATATACTTTAAATGAAGAGTACTTTATTAGAAAAACTTATCTAAGTTTTATCTTAATATATAATATCTTAATAACTAAGATATCAAAATATCCTCCCTGGCTTTACTTTTTCCTTAGGACTTTCTAAATGGGTACGGCAGCAGATTCAACACCATTCATCTTTTGAAAGTGCACTGCAGTCCTTGGCTGAATTTTCCAAAAAGCACCAAAAGGTCATAGATATATCCATAGAGGACAGAAAGTCTACACAGAGCAATGAGTCTATACTTGAAGTGACCCATTTGAAGGACAACACCCCAACTTCTTTATTGGAAGCAGCAAGTCATCTATCACCAGAAAATCCTAGGGAAGACAAAGCAAAAATATGTGTCCAGGAACATCAGTGTCCTAAAATAATCACTAGAAATCCATCTCTACCAAGTGGCATCATCTCCAAAAAGGAGAAAAGTATGAAAAGTTCTGCGTGTTTAAATTTGATAGAGAAGTTTTTCATTATGTTTACTGAAATATTTTGGTATAGATTAACTTACTTAAATATGTTGATTTTTAATAAAAGGTATTGTCATAAAATTATGATGTAATATGGTGTATTGGAATTAGAACATACTTTTTTCAAAACACCTGTGCATATTTTCAGGGTTTTTTCCACTAACTTGCTTTGCCACCAACTAGCTTTGTGACCAGTATCATCATTTAACCTTTTTGAGTCTTAATAAAAAGTAATATTTACATAGCTATCCCTCCAGGTTGTGAAGATCAAGTAAGATAACAAATGTGACGGCATTGTAAAGTACTACGTAGATTGTAGGTGTTATTCTAAAGGCTATTTTTTTAATTGATCTAATTTATAGATACTTATCTTAAATGAATTTCTTAAATTTGAGAAGTGAGAGTGATTTATTCTAAATGATAAAATGTAGTATTTTAAAAAAATATATTAGAATATAATGGTTGGCCATATCAGGGGTAAGCAAACTATCGCCCATGGGCCAAATACAGCCTGCTGTTTTTGAACTAAAGTTTACTGAAACACAACTATGCCCATTTATTTACATAACAGCAGAGTTGATTTGTTGTATGTATTGAACCAGAACAGAATAGTTCCAACAGAGACAATACATCCAGGAAAGCCTAACATATTTATTGTCTGGCCCTTTACAGAAAAAAAAAAAAAAAGTTGCCTAACCCCTGGTCTGTATCATTGAAAATATTTTTGATTGTTTTAATTCATATATCATGGTAGCTTTATATATTGATTTTTTAAAAAAATATTTATTTTGTAGTATATACTTCTAAATAAATTTCATAGTGAATTCGAGGCCATTATACTGTAGTAAGGAAACCTAGGTCTCTTCCTGGTCTGACTACTAACCAGTTTTATAACTTTGGGCAAATAACTACACCTTTCTGGTTGTCAGTTTCCTTATTTATTAATCACTGGTTAGTGGCTTTTCCAGGCAAATTTTTATAGCCTCTTCCCTCATTACTCAGCTTTCTTCCTCTTCCTTTTTGCCTCCACTTCTCATTCAGTCCTGAGGTCCCTGGTGTGGAATATGATAGTTTACCAGACAGCTTTAAAACCTAGGCTAGGAAACACTGGAGACTTAAGATTTTTCGAGTTAACATAATAAGTTTTAAGTCTTAAGATGGAAGTCCTACTACTACTGGTTATGAACTGTAGATTATGTGTCCTATACCTATATTTAAATATTTTAATGAATAATCATTTTAATATAACAATTATTATGTTAGCTAGCAACAGGATATTAAAGCTCTTAAATTTTTATATTCATAGATGATCCAATATTATTGGAAGAATCCATCCAGGCAATGAATGGAGAAAAAATTGCGATTTCCAGATCCACAAGCCCAACCTTCAGCAAACAAACAAAGAAAGGTAGTTGGTCTATCTTGAATTCTCTGGGACAGAATTTTCCTGGTCAAATACTAACTGTAACACCAGAGCTCAGGTCATCAGAAGACTGCCCCTCTAGTACTTCCACTTTCAAAATACAAACGATGGAAAGTAAAACTGTTTTGCCACTCATTGATCAATGTGAGTCCCCATCTCTGACTATAAACACATCATTTGGACCATGCCCTCAATCAGAAACTACTGTTTCATCAATGCAGCTTGATACTGCTCTTACTAAAAAAAATCATTCCAAACAGCTGCTCTGCTGTGAAGAAGCCTTGGATCCAGACATTGAGTTGTCTCTAGTCAATGAAGAAGTTCAACTTTCCACTTCACATGGGAGCTTTGAAACAGAAGCAGAAGATGAATCTATCTATTTTACACCTGAACTTTATGATCCTGAAGATACCAATGAAGAGAAAAATGAACTAGTTGAAACTGAAATGGGGAACAGATTGACTAATAAATCAAATTACATTTTAGCAGAAGACCTTTTTGAGATTAGAACTGTGAAAGGAGTGGATTCAATCAGAGAAATGAAAGCTGAAGATTGCACAGACACAAAGTTGAATACAATCATGAGTACTGAAGAAAATAAAATTCATTGACATTGATGGTAATGTAAAAACAAGAACTAGTATAAACAAATTGGAACTGGGAAAAACTCATGATATGGACATAAAGGATGTTCAGCAGTTACCTTCCAAAAATAAAAGGTGTGTTCCCTAGTGTTAGGTAATAATACTTATCTGACAAGCTGTAAAAATATGTTGTCGTGATTATATTAAACTCTATTGTAAATAATAAATTATATATTTGATGATAAGTGGTATACTTTTAAAATTTTGAGATTGTTCTTTCATTTTAATTCATGTCATCAGATTTTAAAAAAAAATCTATTTGATGGTCTGAAAAGTAAGTTTTACTATTCTTGAGTTTTGATGAAGTGATTTGTACAAAATATTTTCCTCCAACAAGTCATCTTTAAATGCAATTTAAAATTATCCAATCTGAAAGATATTTAGGGCACTTGAAATTTCACGTAAGTACTTGTATTTTGTAGTTCTCTTCATCCATTTTTTTCCTTACTGATATATAAAATTAATAGCAGTCTAATCTAGTCATATCTCAGCCATGTTTCACTATAGATTTTTACCTGATGCCAGTTTGAGGTATTTTAGTAATCAGATGTTACATTGAAAAACTTATTTCCCTATTAAACTTGCCTATTAATAGGTAAGGAAGAAAGCAGCATGCATTTTTTAATTGAAAATTTTTCATATTTTTTTGTTTGACAAACCAAAACCAAGATTATAAAGTACTTTATATGAAGTTAAAAAAGGACAAATGACTCCCAAATTTCAATTCTAATTATTTAGCTTCATTATCATGAGGGAAAATGACATGTTCTGGCATAAAAGTTTTAATTATGCAAATGTTGAGATATATAAATTTGGTAAGCAAACCCAAATACATAACTGCAGCTGAAATACATTCCCTTATAGCACAGCACAGTAATAAGCCTTTATGTGAATTTTGGCTCATGTTTTTGTGAATGAATACTTTGATCCAAAATGTTTATAAAAGATGCTCTATACCTTCACTAATCTTTTTTTAAGAAACATCCTGTTATTCAATGGACATTTGGATTTCTTGTGAGTGGTTTGAATTGAAATTTTATGAGCTGTTCAAGTTGTGTGGTCTATTTTCAAACCAAAATTCCCAGAATTAGAGATATTTTACATTAATTTGGATACTCAAGTTATTATATATGCATATGTATGCTTTTATTTTGGTGGCATTTAGTTTTAATACAGTTTATCTGTTCCTATAGCATATGACTCTAAGCACAATTCAATGATACTTAAATTATTCATTTAAATATTGGGATATAATAGGTCCCACCTAGTGTATGTTTTCTTAGTTAATCGGTGACTGAGCAGTAAATTACATACCCTAGATTAGAGGATGATTTTTCTAAAGTGTTTGGAAAACATGAATCCATGTCTCCCTTTTGGTATTATTCTTAAACCACAGGTAAGGATAGTAGTATCTTAACCACTGATAAGAAGGGACACAAGTTGGAAGAAGACAAAAGCCATGGGTTCTATTCCTGGCTCTGCCACTAATTTGCTAACCATGTTGGCAATCACCATGCCTCTTAGGGAATAGTTTCATCTGTGAGATGTGGAATTTATTACTATAAAATCATGCGAATCCCTTTCAGCTTTAAAATTTATTAATTTAAAGGAATATTTGTTGATATTTTACTGGGCCAACTTTCATTTGCTTTTGTCTAAAATGCTTAAAATAAAGCATACCGCTTTGTAGAGAAGGTGCAATGACTCTTCTGCTTTTAGGGAGGATCAGTATAAATACATATGTACTATCTTGGGAGGCTAGATATTTATTTTAACATTGCTGCTTTTAAAACATTTTTGGGGCTGTTGAAATTGCCTTTAGAAAACTGATAAGCTACAGGAGAAAATGAAGTACATTATTCTATAGTCATGTCAAGTATTGTTTTTGAGATTTAAGTTAAAATGTGTAAAAGCATTTAAAATAGTGCCAAATTGGCACATGGCAAGTTGCCAGTTATGAATAAATCAATCATATGTCTAGAGTATATGAACCCTTTCCTAACTTTAGATAGGTAGGTAGGTAGGTAGGTAGGTATGCAGATGGCTAGATAGCTGGCTAGACAGCTAGCCAGGTAGCTAGATAAACTAACAATAAAGAATTTTTATGCAGTAAAAAGAAAAATTAATCTTTTAAACTTTTGTTTGAGTTATATAAGAAAAATTGTTTAACATATAATTTGTCTTATGCATGCAATGCTTATGTAAAACTGAATTTTTCAAGGACGAAAAGTTTATAGCACATACAGGCCATGAACCAGAGAAACTACCAGTTGGGGAAAAGGCTTTATTCGTGGAAGAAGGAGGTAAAATGTAAAGACTAGATGTTTCATGACTTGACATTTTAATTTTAGGTATATCATTTAAAACTTTTTATAACCATGTTGGAAATTGACACTCTTACTATGCTACTACTCTGACTTTAATTATTACATAGTTTTTAATTCGCACTATTTCTAAGTTCACTTAAGGCTTTGTTTTTATTCTTCCTTATGATCTCGCTATTCTAAACATTAATTTTAAAAATCTTTCCCATATTATTTTTCTACAATATGTCTTTGTCATGTTATAAAACTATCAAAATATTTAATTCCTTAGGACCACTTATAAAACTTTCATGAAATCAAAGTGCCTGTTGTTAAAATGACTTTAAAGACTGGTATAGCTTATGTAGTCATCTAATCTCTAAGTGGTGGCATTCTTTTTGTATTTGACTACCCCATAATTATCTTTGCTCACATGATTTTTAGCCTCCAATATATCAACAAGCCACACAAGATTTTACTTTAACCTTCTTTATGAACTCATAGTTTCTTCTCTAGTTCCATGGGTAAATATAGTCAATCTTTTGTAAATAGAAAGGCTGCATTAATACTAAAATTTATCATAAAATAAAAAATATTTAAGATTGCATCAGACAATGAATGTCTAAGGAAACTAAAACCTTAACATGAAATTTCATGAAGATATGAAACAGAATAAAGAACATCAGGAAATGAAGATTTAGGCAATGATCCAGCCTTACAATCTCCTAGCCCTAGACAATTTTCACCTCTACAACAAGAAAAGATTTTTGTGTTTCTTGAGGTTTTATTTCATAGAACCATTAGCTGCTTGGCTTCCTGTACTCTACAGTGGAGCTTTGTTATACTATCCATGGGATCTGAGCCAGTGGATCAACTTATTGGTGATCCCACCTTATAATGTGTTTTCAGTAACTAAACCCACTTGGATCAAGTCCAATACAACCCATCTAATACCAAATTCCACTCTGTAATAAGTTTCCATGTATCAGAGAAAAACAAAAGCTGCATGAAACTTACTGTTTCCAGTAATTGACCTTTGAAAAATCTCATCACTAATACTGATTAAAAGGAATATTTGTAAACAAGCCATAATCAGGTAGATCTTTTAGTTCTTTTTATTATAAATTTGAGTGTTTTTATTTTTGGCTAGCCTTCCTTTTTAAGGAATTTTATATGATTTTTATCCTATGCTTTTCTCAAAACTTTTATCATTTCACATTAAATTATTTTATACAAATACTTACAAAACTCAGTATAGATTGGGATCCAAGATGGCAGATTAGAAGAGAGCAAAATTCTCCTCTGTGAAAAATACTAGATAAAAGAAAGTGCTCCAGAATAGCGGTTTCAGGGTTCCACCGGCTGGGCAGGGACATCTACAGCCGCAGTGACTGTGTACTTGGAGAAACTGAGAGACTGTGTTCGGGCACGTGTGAGTGTTTGGTCTGGAAAGCCACCAAAACAGCAGCCAGAGTCATAGTCAAGCTCAGTGAGGAGAAACCAAGAGACTATTCAAAGGCAGGTTAGTCTAAGACCCTGAAAGCCACTAGGGAACTGGCAGCCAGTCCCGCAGTCAAGCGCAATGAGGAGTATCTTCCACGCCCCGGGCACCCGCCTCAGTATCTGGTGTGGGTGATAACCCTTCACATGCCCACAGCTAAGAGCCTACATGCCATGGATAGGCTGCTGCAACAAGCAAATGATTGCGAAATTGGGTAGTTTCCATGCCCCGAACAGCCGTCTTTTCAGCTGGATGGCAGAAACCCCTTCACAGTGCTGTGCCCAAGAGCTTCCCTGAGAGAATTTGGGATTCAGGTGGCTTGTGATGGCACAAACTCCTCCTCCACAGAAGCCCACAATGTGCACAGCCTAGAGGCTGGGGTGCCGTATGGAAGTGCCAGGAGCCCTACACCAATCCCAGGGACTTGTGGGCCCACAGCAGAGAGGGACTGTGGTGAATCTGAGTTGAAGGGTTAGATGCGTTCCACAGCCCCTGTGTAGCCCACCCGCAGCCCTGGGAACAGCTGGGAGTACTGTGTCTTAGAGCCATCTTCCTGCCAAACTGCATAGGGCACGCACCTCACCCACAGGGCTGTCGGTCCCCACTGCACGTGGAAAATTGGTGCACTGATTGGACCTCCACATGGTTTGGGGCCCCCTCTTGGTGCACAGACAAAGTTGGAGAGAACTGGCTTCAAGGTAAGACGTGGCTTGGGAGTGCCATCTGCTGGTAGGTCAGGGAAAGTGCACTCCAAGCTGTAGCTCTGTCAAATTATAGATAATTGTTTAAATAAGCCTGCATATCCTAAAAGAATCCTATCAAGAAAAGCAAATGCAAAGAGGCCAAAAACAACATAAAATTATAAAGCATGGGAGACGGGGCAAGATGGCAGACTGGTGAGCTGTATGTTACTCCTCCAGGAAAGTAGGTAGAAAGCCAGGAACTGCGTGGACTGGACACCACAGAGCAATCTGACATTGGGCATACTTCATACAACACTCATGAAAACGTGGAACTGCTGAGATCAGCGAAATCTGTAAGTTTTTGCGGCCAGGGTACCCACGCCCCTCCCTGCCAGGCTCAGTCCCGTGGGAGTAGGGGCTGCCAGCTCCGGGAAGGAGAAGGGAGAACTGCAGTGGCAGCCCTTATCGGAATCTCATTCTACTGATCCAAACTCCAACCATAGATAGACTGAGACCAGACACCAGAGAATCTGAGAGCAGCCAACCCAGCAGAGAGGAGACAGGCATAGAGAAAAAAAAACAACACGAAAAACTCCAAAATAAAAGCGGAGGATTTTTGGAGTTCTGGTGAACATAGAAAGGGGAAGGGCCCTGAGGCGCATATGCAAATCCCGAAGAAAAGCTGATCTCTCTGCCCTGTGGACCTTTCCTTAATGGCCCTGGTTGCTTTGTCTCTTAGCATTTCAATAACCCATTAGATCTCTGAGGAGGGCCCTTTTTTTTTTTTTTTTAATCCTTTTTTCTTTTTCTAAAACAATTACTCTAAGAAGCCCAATACAGAAAGCTTCAAAGACTTGCACTTTGGGCAGGTCAAGTCAAGAGCAGAACTAGGAAAGCTCTGAGACAAAACGCAATAATCCAGTGGCTGAGAAAATTCACTAAACACCACAACTTCCCAAGAAAAGGGGGGTGTCCGCTCACAGCCACCATCCTGGTGGACAGGAAACACTCCTGCCCATCGCCAGCCCCATAGCCCAGAACTGCCCCAGGCAACCCAGTGTGACGGAAGTGCTTCAAATAACAGGCACACACCACAAAACTGGGCGTGGACATTAGCCTTCCCTGCAACCTCAGCTGATTGTCCCAGAGTTGGGAAGGTGGAGCCATGTGAATTAACAAAGCCCCATTCAGCCATCATTTGAGCAGACTGGGAGCCTCCCTACACAGCCCAGCAGCCCAGAACTGCCCTGGGGGGACAGCACTCACCTGTGACATAGCACAGTCATCCCTCAACAGAGGACCCGGGGTGCACGGCCTGGAAGAGGGGCCCACTTGCAAGTCTCAGGAGCCATACGCCAATACCAAGGACTTGTGGGTCAGTGGCAGAGACAAACTGTGGCAGGACTGAACTGAAGGATTAGACTATTGCAGCAGTTTTAAAACTCTAGGATCACCAGGGAGATTTGATTGTTAGAGCCACCCCCCCCCCCGACTGCCCAGAAACACGCCCCACATACACGGCAGGCAACACCAACTACACACGCAAGCTTGATACACCAATTGGACCCCACAAGACTCACTCCCCCACTCACCGGAAAGGTTAAGCAGGGGAGAACTGGCTTGCGGAGAACAGGTGGCTCGTGGATGCCACCTGCTGGTTAGTTAGAGAAAGTGTACTCCACAAAGCTGTAGATCTGACAAATTAGAGATAAGGACTTCAATTGGTCTACAAATCCTAAAAGAACCCTATCAAGTTCAGCAAATGCCACGAGGCCAAAAACAACAGAAAATTATAAAGCATATGAAAAAACCAGACGATATGGATAACCCAAGCCCAAGCACCCAAATCAAAAGATCAGAAGAGACCCAACACCTAGAGCAGCTACTCAAAGAACTAAAGATGAACAATGAGACCATAGTACGGGAGACAAAGGAAATCAAGAAGACCCTAGAAGAGCATAAAGAAGACATTGCAAGACTAAATAAAAAAAATGGATGATCTTATGGAAATTAAAGAAACTGTTGACCAAATTAAAAAGATTCTGGACACTCATAGTACAAGACTAGAGGAAGTTGAACAACGAATCAGTGACCTCGAAGATGACAGAATGGAAAATGAAAGCATAAAAGAAAGAATGGGGAAAAAAAATTGAAAAAATCGAAATGGACCTCAGGGATATGATAGATAATATGAAACATCCAAATATAAGACTCATTGGTGTCCCAGAAGGGGAAGAAAAGGGTAAAGGTCTAGGAAGAGTATTCAAAGAAATTGTTGGGGAAAACTTCCCAAATCTTCTAAACAACATAAATACACAAATCATAAATGCTCAGCGAACCCCAAATAGAATAAATCCAAATAAACCCACTCCGAGACATATACTGATCACACTGTCAAACACAGAAGAGAAGGAGCAAGTTCTGAAAGCAGCAAGAGAAAAGCAATTCACCACATACAAAGGAAACAGCGTAAGACTAAGTAGTGACTACTCAGCAGCCACCATGGAGGCAAGAAGGCAGTGGCACGATATATTTAAAATTCTGAGTGAGAAAAATTTCCAACCAAGAATACTTTATCCAGCAAAGCTCTCTTTCAAATTTGAGGGAGAGCTTAAATTTTTCACAGACAATCAAATGCTGAGAGAATTTGCTAACAAGAGACCTGCCCTACTGGAGATACTAAAGGGAGCCCTACAGACAGAGAAACAAAGAAAGGACAGAGAGACTTGGAGAAAGGTTCAGTACTAAAGAGATTCGGTATGGGTACAATAAAGGATATTAATAGACAGAGGGGAAAAATATGACAAACATAAACCAAAGGATAATATGGCCGATTCAAGAAATGCCTTCACGGTTATAACGTTGAATGTAAATGGATTAAACTCCCCAATTAAAAGATATAGATTCACAGAATGGATCAAAAAAAATGAACCATCAATATGTTGCATACAAGAGACTCATCTTAGACACAGGGACACAAAGAAACTGAAAGTGAAAGGATGGAAAAAAATATTTCATGCAAGCTACAGCCAAAAGAAAGCAGTGTAGCAATATTAATCTCAGATAAAATAGACTTCAAATGCAGGGATGTTTTGAGAGACAAAGAAGGCCACTACATACTAATAAAAGGGGCAGTTCAACAAGAAGAAATAACAATCGTAAATGTCTATGCACCCAATCAAGGTGCCACAAAATACATGAGAGAAACACTGGCAAAACTAAAGGAAGCAATTGATGTTTCCACAATAATTGTGGGAGACTTCAACACATCACTCTCTCCTATAGATAGATCAACCAGACAGAAGACCAATAAGGAAACTGAAAACCTAAACAATCTGATAAATGAATTAGATTTAACAGACATATACAGGACATTACATCCCAAATCACCAGGATACACATACTTTTCTAGTGCTCACGGAACTTTCTCCAGAATAGATCATATGCTGGGACATAAAACAAGCCTCAATAAATTTAAAAAGATTGAAATTATTCAAAGCACATTCTCTGACCACAATGGAATACAATTAGAAGTCAATAACCATCAGAGACTTAGAAAATTCACAAATACCTGGAGGTTAAACAACACACTCCTAAACAATCAGTGGGTTAAAGAAGAAATAGCAACAGAAATTGCTAAATATATAGAGATGAATGAAAATGAGAACACAACATACCAAAACCTATGGGATGCAGCAAAAGCAGTGCTAAGGGGGAAATTTAAAGCACTAAACACATATATGAAAAAGGAAGAAAGAGCCAAAATCAAAGAACTAATGGATCAACTGAAGAAGCTAGAAAATGAACAGCAAACCAATCCTAAACCAAGTACAAGAAAAGAAATAACAAGGATTAAAGCAGAAATAAATGACATAGAGAACAAAAAAACAATAGAGAGGATAAATATCACCAAAAGTTGGTTCTTTGAGAAGATCAACAAGATTGACAAGCCCCTAGCTAGACTGACAAAATCAAAAAGAGAGAAGACCCATATAAACAAAATAATGAATGAAAAAGGTGACATAACTGCAGATCCTGAAGAAATTAAAAAAATTATAAGAGGATACTATGAACAACTGTTTGGCAACAAACTGGATAATGTAGAGGAAATGGACAATTTCCTGGAAACATATGAACAACCTAGACTGACCAGAGAAGAAATAGAAGACCTCAACCAACACATCACAAGCAAAGAGATCCAATCAGTCATCAAAAATCTTCCCACAAATAAATGCCCAGGGCCAGATGGCTTCACAGGGGAATTCTACCAAACTTTCCAGAAAGAACTGACACCAATCTTACTCAAACTCTTTCAAAACATTGAAGAAAATGGAACACTACCTAACTCATTTTATGAAGCTAACATCAATCTAATACCAAAACCAGGCAAAGCTGCTACAAAAAAGGAAAACTACCGGCCAATCTCCCTAATGAATATAGATGCAAAAATCCTCAACAAAATACTTGCAAATCGAATCCAAAGACACATTAAAAAAATCATACACCATGACCAAGTGGGGTTTATTCCAGGCATGCAAGGATGGTTCAACATAAGAAAATCAATCAATGTATTACAACACATTAACAAGTCAAAAGGGAAAAATCAATTGATCATCTCAATAGATGCTGAAAAAGCATTTGACAAAATCCAACATCCCTTTTTGATAAAAACACTTCAAAAGGTAGGAATTGAAGGAAACTTCCTCAACATGATAAAGAGCATATATGAAAAACCCACAGCCAGCATAGTACTCAATGGTGAGAGACTGAAAGCCTTCCCTCTAAGATCAGGAACAAGACAAGGATGCCCGCTATCACCACTGTTATTCAACATTGTGCTGGAAGTGCTAGCCAGGGCAATCCGGCAAGACAAAGAAATAAAAGGCATCCAAATTGGAAAAGAAGAAGTAAAACTGTCATTGTTTGCAGATGATATGATCTTATATCTAGAAAACCCTGAGAAATCGACGATACAGCTACTAGAGGTAATAAACAAATTTAGCAAAGTAGCGGGATACAAGGTTAATGCACATAAGTCAGTAATGTTTCTATATGCTAGAAATGAACAAACTGAAGAGACACTCAAGAAAAAGATACCATTTTCAATAGCAACTAAAAAAATCAAGTACCTAGGAATCAACTTAACCAAAGATGTAAAAGACCTATACAAAGAAAACTACATAACTCTACTAAAAGAAATAGAAGGGGACCTTAAAAGATGGAAAAATATTCCATGTTCATGGATAGGAAGGCTAAATGTCATTAAGATGTCAATTCTACCCAAACTCATCTACAGATTCAATGCAATCCCAATCAAAATTCCAACAACCTACTTTGCAGACTTGGAAAAGCTAGTTATCAAATTTATTTGGAAAGGGAAGATGCCTCGAATTGCTAAAGACACTCTAAAAAAGAAAAACCAAGTGGGAGGACTTACACTCCCTGACTTTGAAGCTTATTATAAAGCCACAGTTGCCAAAACAGCATGGTACTGGCACAAAGATAGACATATAGATCAATGGAATCGAATTGAGAATTCAGAGATAGACCCTCAGATCTATGGCCGACTGATCTTTGATAAGGCCCCCAAAGTCACTGAACTGAGTCATAATGGTCTTTTCAACAAATGGGGCTGGGAGAGATGGATATCCATATCCAAAAGAATGAAAGAGGACCCCTACCTCACCCCCTACACAAAAATTAACTCAAAATGGACCAAAGATCTCAATATAAAAGAAAGTACCATAAAACTCCTAGAAGATAATGTAGGAAAACATCTTCAAGACCTTGTATTAGGCGGCCACTTCCTAGACTTTACACCCAAAGCACAAGCAACAAAAGAGAAAATAGATAAATGGGAACTCCTCAAGCTTAGAAGTTTCTGCACCTCAAAGGAATTTCTCAAAAAGGTAAAGAGGCAGCCTACTCAATGGGAAAAAATTTTTGGAAACCATGTATCTGACAAAAGACTGATATCTTGCATATATAAAGAAATCCTACAACTCAATGACAATAGTACAGTCGGCCCAATTATAAAATGGGCAAAAGATATGAAAAGACAGTTCTCTGAAGAGGAAATACAAATGGCCAAAAAACACATGAAAAAATGTTCAGCTTCACTAGCTATTAGAGAGATGCAAATTAAGACCACAATGAGATACCATCTAACACCGGTTAGAATGGCTGCCATTAAACAAACAGGAAACTACAAATGCTGGAGGGGATGTGGAGAAATTGGAACTCTTATTCACTGTTGGTGGGACTGTATAATGGTTCAGCCACTCTGGAAGTCAGTCTGGCACTTCCTTAGAAAACTAGATATAGAGTTACCATTCGATCCAGCGATTGCACTTCTTGGTATATACCCGGAAGATCGGAAAGCAGTGACATGAACAGATATCTGCACGCCAATGTTCATAGCAGGATTATTCACAATTGCCAAGAGATGGAAACAACCCAAATGTCCTTCAACAGATGAGTGGATAAATAAAATGTGGTATATACACACAATGGAATACTACGCGGCAGTAAGAAAGAATGATCTCGTGAAACATATGACAACATGGATGAACCTTGAAGACATAATGCTGAGCGAAATAAGCCAGGCACAGAAAGAGAAATATTATATGCTACCACTAATGTGAACTTTGAAAAATGTAAAACAAATGGCTTATAATGTAGAATGTAGGGGAACTAGCAATAGAGAGCAATTAAGGAAGGGGGAACAATAATCCAAGAAGAACAGATAAGCTATTTAACGTTCTGGGGATGCCCAGGAATGCCTATGGTCTGTTAATTTCTGATGGATATAGTAGGAGCAAGTTCACAGAAATGTTGCTATATTAGGTAACTTTCTTGGGGTAAAGTAGGAACATGTTGGAAGTTAAGCAGTTATCTTAGGTTAGTTGTCTTTTTCTTACTCCCTTGTTATGGTCTCTTTGAAATGTTCTTTTATTGTATGTTTGTTTTCTTTTTAACTTTTTTTTCATACAGTTGATTTAAAAAACAAGGGAAAGTTAAAAAAAAAAAAAAAACAAGGAAAAAAAAAAGATGTGGTGCCCCCTTGAGGAGCCTGTGGAGAATGCAGGGGTGTTGGCCTGCCCCACCTCCATGGTTGCTGGCATGACCGCAGACATGGGGGACTGGTGGTTTGATGGGTTGAGCCCTCTACCATAGGTTTTACCCTTGGGAAGATGGTTGCTGCAAAGGTGAGGCTAGGCCTCCCTATGGTTGTGCCTAAGAGCCTCCTCCCGAATGCCTCTTTGTTGCTCAGATGTGGCCCTGTCTCTCTAGCTAAGCCAACTTGAAAGGTGAAATCACTGCCCTCCCCCCTACGTGGGATCAGACACCCAGGGGAGTGAATCTCCCTGGCAACGTGGAATATGACTCCCGGGGAGGAATGTAGACCTGGCATCGTGGGACGGAGAACATCTACTTGACCAAAAGGGGGATGTGAAAGGAAATGAAATAAGCTTCAGTGGCAGAGAGAATCCAAAAGGAGCCGAGAGGTCACTCTGGTGGGCACTCTTACGCACACTTTAGACAACCCTTTTTAGGTTCTAAAGAATTGGGGTAGCTGGTGGTGGATACCTGAAACTATCAAACTACAACCCAGAACCCATGAATCTCGAAGACAGTTGTATAAAAATGTAGCTTATGAGGGGTGACAATGGGATTGGGAAAGCCATAAGGACCACACTCCACTTTGTCTAGTTTATGGATGGATGAGTAGAAAAATAGGGGAAGGAAACAAACAGACAAAGGTACCCAGTGTTCTTTTTTACTTCAATTGCTCTTTTTCACTCTAATTATTATTCTTGTTATTTTTGTGTGTGTGCTAAGGAAGGTGTCAGGGATTGATTTGGGTGATGAATGTACCACTATGTAATGGTACTGTAAACAATCGAAAGTACGATTTGTTTTGTATGACTGCGTGGTATGTGAATATATCTCAATAAAATGAAGATTAACAATAAATAAATAAATAAATAAAGCATATGAAGAAACCAGAAGATATGGATAACCCAAACATCCAAATTAAAAAACCAGGGGAGACACAGAACTAGGAGCAATCAATCAAAGAAGTAATCACAAAAACACCAATATCATGGCTCAGGATATAAAGGACATCAAGAAGGCCCTAGAAGAGCATAAAGAAGAATTTGCAAGAGTAAATTTAAAAAATAGCAGATCCTATGGAAATAAAAGAAACTGTTGATCACGTTAAAAAGATTCTTGAGTCACACAGCACCAGATTTGAAGAAGTAGAGGAATGAATAAGTGAACTCAAAGAAAGTGTGTTGGAAAGTGAAAGCACAAAAGAATGAATGGTGAAAAAATAAAAAAAATATGAAATGGATCTCAGGGAAATAATGGACAACATGAAGTGCACAAATATAAGAATCATTGGACTTCCAGAAAAGGAAAAGAAAGGAAAAGAACTAGGAAGAGAGTAGTCAAAGACATTGTTGGGGAGAACTTCCAAACCCTTCTAAATGACATAAATATACAAATCATAGGTGCCCAACAAACTACAAACAAAATAAATCCAAATAAACCCACTCTGAGATATATGCTGATCAGATTGTCAAATGCTGAATAGAAGGAGCAGGTTCTGAAAGCAGCAAGAAGGAAGCGATTCACCACATACAAGGGAAACAACATAAGACTAAGTAATGACTACTCAGTGGCCACCACGGAGGCAAGAAGGCAGTGGTATGACATATTTGAAATTCTGAAAGAAAAAAATTGTCAACCAAGAATTCTTTATCTGGCAAAGCTCACCTTCAAATTTGAGGGAGAGCTTAAAATTTTCACAGCCAAACAAATGCTGAGAGAATTTGCTAACGAGACTAGCCTTACAAGAAATACTAAAGGAGCCCTGCAGGCTGAGAAAAAAAGAAAGGATAGAGAGTTGTGGAGAAGGGCACAGAACTAAAGAGTTTTAGTAAGGGTACGTTAAAGGAAATAAAGAGAGGGGTAAAATACATATGATAAATAAAAACCAAAGGATATGACGACTGATTCAAGAAATGCCTTCAGAGTAACAACATTGAATGTGAATGGATGAAACTCCCCAATTAAAAGATATAGCTTGGCAGAATGGATTAAAAAGTATGAACCAACAATATGTTGCTTACAAGAGACTCATCTTAGACCCAGAGACACAAAGAAATTGAAAGTGAAAGAATGGAAAATATATATATATTCCATGCAAGCTACAGCCAAAAAAAAGCAGAGAGAGCAATATTAATCTCAGATAAAATAGACGTTAAATGCAAGGATGTCATAAGAGACAAAGAAGGACACTATATACTAATAAAAAGGACAATTCAACAAGAAAAAATAACAGTCATAAATATTTATGCAGCCAATCAAGGTGCCCTGAAGTACATGAGAAAAACACTGGCAAAACTGAAGGAAGCAATAGATGTTTCCACAATAATTGTGGGAGACTTCAATACGTCACTCTCTCTTAGATAGATCAACCAGAGTACCAATATGGAAATTGAAAAACCTGAACAATCTGATTTGGCATTACATCCCCAAATCACACAGGATACACATTCTTCTCTAGTGCTCATGGAACTTTCTCCAGGATAGATCATATGCTGGGGCATAAAACAAGCCTCCATAAATAAAGATTGAAAGCATTCAAAGCACATTCTCTGATCACAATGGAATACAATTAGAAGTCAATAACCATCAAAGATCTAGAACATTCACAAATATCTAGAGGTTAAACAACACATTCCTAAACAATCAGTGCATTAAAGAAGAAATTGCAAGAGAAATTGCTAAATATCGAGAGACAAATGAAAACGAGCACAATATTTCAAAACTTATGGGATGCAGCAAAGGCAGTATTGAGGGGGAAAATTATAGCTCTAAATGCATACATTAAAAAGGAAGAAAGTGCTAAAATTGAAGAACTAATGGAATAACTGAAGAAGCTAGAAAATGAACAGCAAACTAATCCTAAGCCAAATAGAAGAAAAGCAATAACAAGGATTAAAGCAGAAATAAATGATTGGGAGAACAAAAAAACAATAGAGAGAATAAATAACACCAAAAGTTGGTTCTTTGAGAGGATCAACAAGATTGACAAGCCCTTAGCTAGACTTACAAAATAAAAAATAGAGAAGACCAAAATAAACAAAATAATAAATGAGAGAGGGGACATTACTACAGATCCCAAATAAATTTTTTAAAATCCCAAGAGGATACTATGAACAGCTGTCTGCCAACAAACTAGATAATTTGGAGGAAATGGATAATTTCCTGGAAACACATGAACAACCTAGACTGACCAGAGAAGAAACAGAAGATCTCAACAAACCAATCACAAGCAAAGAGATCCAATCAGTCATCAAAAAGCTTCCCACAAATAAATGCCCAGGGCCAGATGGCTTCACAGGGGAATTCTACCAAACTTTCCAAAAAGAACTCACACCAATCTTACTTAAACTCTTTCAAAACATTGAAGAAAATGGAACACTACCTAACTCATTTTATCAAGCCAACATCACTCAAAGACCAAAACCAGGTGAAGATGCTACAAGAAAGGAAAACTACAGGTCAATCTCCCTCATGAATACAGATGCAAAACTTCTCAACAAAATACCTGCAAATCGAATCCAAAGACACATTTAAAAAATCATACACCATGACCAAGTGGGGTTCATTCCAGGCATGCAAGGATGGCTTGACATAAGGAAAGCAATGTAATACAACACACTAACAAATCAAAAGGGAAACACCAAGTGATCATCTCAATAGATGCTGAAAAAGCATTTGATAAAATCCAGCATCCTCTTTTGATAAAAACACTTCAAAAGGAAACGTCCTCAATATGATTAAGGGCATATATGAAAAACCTACAGCCAGCATAGAACTCAATGGCAAGAGACTGAAAGCCTTCCCTTTAATGTCAGGAACGAGAAAAGGATGTCCACTGTCGCCACTATTCAACGTTGTGCTAGAAGTGCTAGCCAGAGCAATCTGGCAAGACAAAGAAATAAAAGGCATCCAAATTGGAAAGAAAGAAGTAAAACTGTCATTATTTGTAGATGATATGATCTTATATTTGGAAAACCCTGAGAAATCGACGACACAGCTACTTGAGCTAATAAACAAATTTAGCAAAGTAGCAGGATACAAGATTAATACACATAAGTCCATAATGTTCCTGTATACTAGAAATGACCTAACTGAAGAGACACTCAAGAACAAGATTCTATTCTCAATAGCAACTTAAAAAATCAAGTACCTAGGAATAAACTTAACCAAAGATGTAAAAGACCTATACATAGAAAATCACGTAACGTTACTAAAAAAAATAGAAGGGGACCTAAAAAGATGGGAAAATACTCCATGTTCATGGACAGGGAGGCTAAAATGTTGTTAAGATGTGAATTCTATCCAAATTCATCTATAGATTCAATGCAATTCCAACCAAAATTCCAAGAACATACTTTGCAGACTTGGAAAAGCTAGTTATCAAATTTATTTGAAAGGGAAAGATTCTTCAAATTGCTAAAAACATTCTAAAAAAGAAATACAAAGTGGGAAGTCTTACACTTCCTGACTTTGAAGCTTACTATAAAGCCACAGTAGTCAAAACAGCATGGTATTGGCACAAAAATAGATATTGATCGATGAAATCGAATTGAGAATTTGGAAACAGACCCCAAGATGTATGGTCGACTGATCTTTGATAAGGCCCCCAAATCCACTGAACTGGGACATAACAGTCTCTTCAACAAATGGGACTGGCAGAACTGGAGATCCATATCTAAAAGAATGAAAGAGGACCCCTATCTCATATCCTACACAAAATTAACTCAAAGTGGATCAAAGACCTCAATATAAGAGACAGTACCATAAAACTCCTAGAAGATAATGTAGGGAAGCATCTTCAAGACCTTGTATTAGGAGGTCTCTTCTTAGATGTTACACCCAAAGCACAAGCAACAAAAGAAAAAATAAATAAATGGAAACTCCTCAAAATTAAAATCTTCTGTACCTCAAAGGAAATTTGTCAAAAAGGTGAAGAGGCAGCCAACTCAATGGAAAAAAAATTTGGAAACCATGTATCTGATAAAAGACTGATATCTTGCATATGTAAATAAATCATACAATTCAATGACAATAGTACAAACAACCCAATTATAACATGGGCAAAAGATATGAAAAGACATTTCTCTGAAGAGGAAATACAAATGGATACAAAACACATGAAAATATATTCATCTTCACTAGCAATTAGGGAGATGCAAATTAAGACCACAATGAGTTATCATCTCACAGCAATTAGAATGGCTGCCATTAAACAAACAGGGAACTACAAATGCTGAAGAGTCATTGCTGGTGAAACTGTATAATAGTACAGTCACTCTGGAAGACAGCCTGACAGTTCCTTAGAAAACTAGACATCAAGTTACCCTTCCATCCAGCAATTTCACTTCTCAGTATATACCCAGAATATCTGAAAGCAGTAACATGACCGGATATTTGCACACCAATGTTCATAGTGGTATTGTTCACAATTGCCAAGAAGAGATGGAAGCAATCCAAATGTCCTTCAACATGAGTGAATAAACAAAATGTGATATATACACATTATGGAATACTATGCAGCAGTAAGAAGGAATGAGGTCATGAAACATATGACAGCATAGATGAACCTTGTAGACAATGCTGAGTGAAATAAGCCAGACACAAAAAGAGAGATATATGTTAGCACTAATGTGAACTCTGTGAAAAATGTAAAATAAATGTTTTATTTTGTAGAATGTAGGAGACTTAGAGATAGACAGCAACTAGTGAAGGGGGAGCAATAATATAATAACAAGTTATGGAGGGTAATCTTAATGATATGGAAATGCTCAGGAATGACTATGGTTTGTTAATTTTCTTGGGGTATGGTAGGAACATGTTGGAAGCAATGTAATTATTTTAGGTAATTTGTTTTTCTTATTCCTTTGATTTGTTGTGGTTTGTTAATTTTCTTGGGGTATGGTAGGAACATGTTGGAAGCAATGTAGTTATTTTAGGTTATTTGTTCTTATTCCTTTTGTTTTGTTTGAAATGTTTTTTTTAAATTTTTTGATAAATAAAGTTTAAAAAAACTCAATATAAATCAATATTAAAGTGTTTCATTTGGCTCCTTGTGATCATGGCATATCATTTATATAAGCTAAGTTAGGTGTCACCATCTTTTACATAGGATTCATAAATACTTGAAAAGTTTTAAAGGTATTAAATACTGATCACTATTATTTTGGATGGAGTAATGTCTTGGTATATTTTCTCTTTTTTCCAAACTTATATTATGATATTCATATTAAAACATTAGCCATCCTAACAAACACTAACCTATTTTATCATATATGTATAAAAGAATTCAAGTAACCTGCCTTGCCAGTCAGGAAGTTATTGTATTGTGGTGGAGCTGAATTATTAACTAAAGCAGAAGGAAGTAGGAACTATATAAGCTTACTCTGTGCCATCCATAGTATCATTGTTAGGGATTAGGGATAACCTTAAACTAAGAAATTATATAGAGTATAGGCTTACCTAAATATAAATTACAATATAGTAGATTGATATTTTAATATTATATTTCAGTCTTTAAAACTGATCAGCAATATACATCAGCTTTGCTACCATTAGACTTGAAAACATTCCAATTTCACTTGCTGACTGAGTTACTCTGGGCAGCTTACTTAACCTCCCTGTTCTTCTGTTTTCTCATCTTAAAATGGGGATAAATAATAATTTCATAAGAAATAGATCAAATGTTATGATTATTAGATGCAATAGATTATATAGAAGCTTTTTTTGCATCAGGTGAGGAGAAAGAGAACATTACCTGGAGTCAAGGGAATGACTTTGAGTTTTGCCCTTACTACTTACTGAGTGGCCTTGGTCCTGTTATTTACCTCACTTAGCCTCAGATTTATTTTCTGTATACCCCACAAAAAAAAAAAGAGCAATATCTACCCAAAAAGATTATGGTGAGGATTAAATGTGATGATATACAGTAGGTGAAAGTGCTTTATAAATTCTGAAACATTGTACCAATGTTAGTTGTTAGGAAACTGAAATTATAATCTAATATAATTGATACATCAGTATCTAAAATTGTACCTTCAAAGGTATTAGTAGACCTGTTAGAATTTGTTCCATGTGCTGAAAAGAACTTTGAACTTCTTAGAGAACAGATTATATATAATTATTCTTTTACCAGCAAGATCCAAAATTGTGATGATTTACTTTATATTTTTTATACCTCATGTTTTTATATCTTATAACGCATGCACATAGCCAACAACCAAACAAAAGTTACCAGAGGGACACTGAAATCCTTGCATTTCAATTGGAACATTCTAGTTAAGATCCTCAAGGGAAGGGATTTTTCTTTTTCTAATCTGTGCTGTTTGCTGCTTTACTTCCAACACAATAACTATTTGTTGACTGAATTGAATGGAGCAGTCTTAATATAAATGTATTTCTTTCTATCAGGACCATATCATACGATACTTTGCTTCCACAAATGCCTACTTTGTTTAACAAATTTCTAGACTCTAGTGACCTTTCACTTTTCCAGATTTTTTATTTTTACTTCCCTAACAGCATTAAATCCCTCATACTTTCTCACTTCTATTCAGTGAATCTTTATTCTTTGAATTTGGGGTCAAAGATTGTCTTTCTTTCCTTTCTTTTATTCTAAAGGATATACTTTTACCAACTTTACATACAAAAAAATTTTAGACTTTTTACACATTGTTTAAGATGTCCACAAACAATATTATTCTGACACATTTGGATTCTAAAATGTGAATTGAATTTTATGTCAACTAATTGATTGACCAGTCCCATTTCAGTCCCATTACCACCTTAGGACAAAATTAATTTTTCCTGCCTGTGTCCCCATGTAATAATTGTCTCTCCTGCAAACTGTGGTATCCCTGAAGATAAGAGCAACTTTCCACATTGCCTGGCTTTTATTCATCCATCCACTCATTCATCGGACATATTTTGAGAGCCTGGTTTGCAACAAGAACTGTGCTATACCTTAGGGTACAAAGAGAGTAAGACAAGGATCTATCCACCAGGAATTCATAGCCTAATTTACATAAAGTAAACACTTATGTGATAAGAGCCTTAGTGGACACATAGCAGTGTTTGTTGAGTAAATGCATACTGGTATGTACCAATTATGATTCTAGGAGGGGATCTGTTTTGATAATAGCAGAATTTGTTTAAAATATGAAATATCTTAACAGATTTTATTTCATTTTGTAATAAACAATGCTTCAATTTTGAAATATATTCTTAAGGGAGTTCTGGAGGATGCTATTTTCCCTGATGTTCCTCTCTCCACATCTCATAGCCTTTCTGCTCTGAGTGTTAACTTACCTACAGAAAACAAGCAAGAGCACAGTTAATACATCTGTAGTACTTTAGTGTACAGCATGTAGTGTATCACATAGCTTTCATAACCTTTGGCTCATTTGGTTCCCACAACAGCCTGCCCAAATCAGCAGCACAGGTGGTTTTAGTCTATTTTACAAATGAGAAAAATGAAACAATGAAACCACAGTCAAAGTCATAGTGATCTTTCCATAGTCCGTAATGTCAAAGTGTTTTGATGTATTTTTTACTTTAATATTGATTTTAATTCACCTCTGTTCCCCCAAAATCTCACTGTGAAAAGTACAGTGTTAGAAATCTGAAAGCAAGCCTCATTATCTTATTTTTCCCCCCAAAGGAGTACTTTCCAGAATAATCTTATGACATTTTTCTAATACTAAATGAAAATACATTAATTCTCATTAAGGAGTATGAGCTTTCTGAGGGCAGAAACTGGTCTAGAGCCTAATGCTTGACAAATAGTGAGTACTTAGTAAATATTTTTTGATGGGAAGGGATTTGCTTAAAACAACCCAAAGAACTTAGCAGCTCTGACTTAGTTAACATAACTAACTAATGACATTAGAATCGAAACTAGTTCCCAGGTATCATAACTACCAATTCCAGATTCTTAACACCTTACCAACTTACCTAATACAAAGCCTCAGTTTCTTTACTTCAACTCCTGTGATTTCATCTCCACTTCAGTCACCTACTTCCATTGACTGTACCCTCAAACATCCTCACTCACACAACCTTGAACAACAATATCCCTCTCTCTGATCATGATCCTTTATCCTTCCAGCTTTTACTTGGTTACTCCTACTATAACTGTTACCTCAGTTTTCTCCCAGTTTTCCCTTCCTTCCTTTCAAGTCTGAACTCTATGATCAATCACTGGAACTGCTCTCTCACCATTGTCATTCCACTGCCCCAGTCTTGCAAAATCCCCAAACCTAGTTTAGAGCCTTTGCAGTTACTACATGTGGAATGTTGAGGACTGCAGAAGAAAGCTGAATCTTAGTATGGATTGGTACACTACCTTTCCATGGCTTCTAGTTTTTATTGGGTTCTCAACACTATTTTTCAGCTCTTTATTTTCCTTGATTGGTCCTTTTCTCCCCTGACCACCAGTAACTAGACTAAACTTACATGTTACTTAATTTCTCAGCCCAGTTCCTTTCCCAGTTTATAGGCGTCTTCTAGGTACTCTATCCTCTCTTGCCCTTTAAACTGATGACTCCTGATCCATGGATTCAACCATCTGCTGATCATATTGGATGTCCCAGAGCATCTCAAACTCAATTTGTACAAAACAATTCTTTTCCAAAACTTGTTCTTCCTATTTCAGCCAGTGGGACACCATCATCTATCCAATCCAAATCTTAAACCAGCAAGTCATCTAAGTTTTCTTTCTCTTCTTCAACCATGTCCAATCAATTACTAAGTCCTTTCTGCCAGTTTTGTCCCCTAAAGAGTTCTCAATTCTCCCCTCCTTTCCATCTTCCTGTGATTGCATTAATTCAGATCCTCATACTATCTTTTTTAGACTAGTGCAATAGCTTTATAACTAGTCTTTTTGCCTCTAGTCTTGCCCTTAAAGTCTGCCCACCACTTTGTTGCCAATTAATTGATCTAAAATGCAAATCTGACCATCTCACTCACTGCTTAAAATCCCTCTACATACAAGATCAAGTCAAAACTCCATCTGATGACATACCGGACCTTTTGTGATCTGATCCCAGTTAACATCTCCAACCTCATATCCTCCCACCCTTTGCTAACTTTATTCTTAAGAATGATTTTTAAAACAGGCCATGCTATTTTATATCCATTGGCTTTGCTAATGTACCTCCATCTGTGCAGAGTTCCCTTCCTCTTTACCTGGCAAACACCACCTACTCATCCTGAGAAATTCAATTAAGGTACTATTCTTATGGAAGCCAGAGGTTTATCCTGGCAGGGAGGAAGCGGGCTGACAGAAAAAAAATACATAAATAAAAATGGGCTGTTGGAGTCCACTGAGCTCAGAATACTGGAAAAGGAATCTGTCCCAAGAAAAGGGGCACACAGAACTGGGTACCAACTCTGGGGTGGGGACTGGCTTTTTTTCCTTTGTTTCTTCTCTCATTCCAAGTAGCTCATTAGAGAAAGCCTCAAGCATTTTCAATTGTCAGCTCTGACCCAGGCAAGGGTGAAGTTAACATAGTTAGAGAGTCAAAGGAAAATCTCAAGTGTAGGAGACAATTCCCTAAAGGGCTTATAGTCCCTAAGAAAAGGGGAGGGGGGGCAGGGCCCAGCTCAAGTGGTAGTCCTCCCTCAGAGAACTCAGACCCCAGGGCCTGGTGGGGGAAGGCAGACAGAAATAGCTTAAGCTTGGCTTCTGACCCCCTCAGTCCCTGGCTGGGACAGGGTCCACTGAGAATTAAATATACCACACCTCTTTATGCTGGTGGGGAACTGCAGGCTGACAAGTGCCACCTGCTGGGAAGGATGGGAAAAGCACAGAGTCTAGAGGCCTCACAGGAAAGTCTGACAATCTTCTGGGTTTCACCCTCAGGGAAACCTGATATAGCTTCCTCCTGAGACTTGGGCCCAACTGGTCTGGGAAAATCTGATTGGGGTAATCAACAAAACCAGATGCCTAGACAACAGAAAATTACAGATCATACTAGGAAAAACAAAGATATGGCCCAGTCAAAAGAACAAACTTACACTTCAACTGAGATACAGGAATTGAAACAGCTGATTATTAAACAAATCTAAATCAACTCAAAAATCAATGAGTTGTGGGAAGATATGTCAAAAGAGATGAAGGATAAAAAGAAAACACTGGGCAAACATAAGGAAAAACTTGAAAGTTTGAAAAAACAATTTGCAGAACTTATGGGAATGAAAAGCACAATAGAAGAGTCGAAAAACACAATGGAGATATACAACAGCAGATTTGAAGAGGCAGAAGAAAAGATTCAAGAACTGGGGGTTAGGACATCTGAAATCCTACCCACAAAAGAACAGATAGGGAAAAGAATGGACTCAGGGAACTGAAAGACAACATGAAGTGCATGAACAACGTCATGGGTGTCCCAGAAGGAGAAGAGAAGGAAAAGGGGCAGAAAGAATAATGGAGGAAATAATCACTGAAAATTTGCCATCTGTTATGAAAGACATAACATTTCAGATCCAAGAAGTGCAGCATACCCCAAACAGAATAGATCTGAGTAGACTGACTCCTAGACATTAATAATCAGATTATCAAACATCAAAGACAAAGAGAGAATTCTGAAAGCAGCAAGAGAAAAGCAATCTATCACATACAAGGGAAGCTCAATAAGACTTCAGATTTCCCAGTAGAAACCATGGAGGCAAGAAGACAATGGTATCATAAATTTAAGATCCTGAAAGAGAAAAACTGCAAACCAAAAATTCTATATCCAGCAAAACTGTCCTTCAAATATGAGGGAGAGTTTAAAATATTTTCAGACAAACAGACACACAGAGTTTGTGAACAAGAGACCTGCTCTACAAGAAATACTAAAGGGAGCACTACAGACAGATAGGAAAAGACAGAAGAGAGGGGTTTGGAGAAGAGTGTAGAAATGAAGACTATCAGGGCAAAAAAAGAAGAGGACAAATAAATATAAAATAAGATATGACATATAAAAGACAAAATGGTAGACAGTAGACATTATGTTGAGTGAAATTAGAAACAAAAGGACAGATACTGTATGGTCTCAACTAATTTAGACGAACATTAATATGGACTAACATTGATGAGTGAAATTTGAGAGTTAAGGACACAGGTTATCAGTAGATAGAAAGAGGTTAGAGATCGGGCATTTGATGCTGAAGGAGTACAGAAGGTTCAACAGGATTGACTGTACAGATCCAGAAATGGAATGGATAGCATAATAGTGTGTTATGGTAACACAATATTGTAAGTACTCTGAACAAAGATGAGTGTGAGTATGGTTGAAAGAGGAAGGCTAAAAGGCATGTATGACACCAGAAGGAAAGATAAAAAATAAAGACTGGGATTGTATAACTTAGCGAAACCTAGAGTGGTCAGTGATAGTGATTAAATGTACAAATATAAGAATGTTTTTAAATGAGGAAGAACAAATGAATGTCAACATCACAAGGTGTTCAAAATTGAATTGTATAGGGGAAAAAATACAATCGATGCAATCTAGTTCTATAGTTAACAGTAACATTGTAAGATGCTTCCATTAATTGTAACAAAGGCAATATACCAAAGCTAAATGTCTATAAGAGGGGGTTATAAGGGAGTGATACGGGATTCTTCGTGGTGGTGATGTTGTCTGACCTTTTCTTTGTATTTTTCTTCTATCTTTTGTATTTTTATTCTTCATTTTTTTCTCCTTTTCCTCTTTCTTTGGGGAAGAGATGGAAATATCCTCATATAGATTGTGGTGGTAAATGCATAATTATGTGATTAGACTAGGAATCAGTGATTGTTTACTTAGGGTGGAATGTATGGTGTGTGAATAAAACTTAAAAAATAAACAAAGGGATACAAGTGCTGGAGAAAATGTGGAGAGAAGGATGTACCTATGCCCTGTTGGTAGGGAAGTAGAATGGCACAGCCCAGCTGGAGGGCAGTGTGGTGGTTCCACAGTAAGCTAACTATAGGGTTGCCATATGGTCCTGCAATTCCATTATTGGGTATATACTTGGAAGAACTGAGAGCAGGGACATAAGTGGGCATTGCACACTGGTGTTTATGGCAGCCATATTCACAAGTCACATGGATGGAGGTGGCCTAAGGGTACATCAACTGATAAATGGAATAGCAAACTGGTGTATACATATAATGGAATACCAAGTGGCAGCAAGAAGAAATGAAGTCATGAGGTATGCACCTAGGTGAATAGACCTTGAAGACAGTATGTTGAGTGAAATAAGCCAGAATCGAAAAGACAAATATGATAATGCCTCACTAATATTGACTAATTATAATGTCCAAACTCTGAGAATTGAATCTGAGAGCACAGTTTATCAGGGGAAGGCTTATGGTAAAGATTCCTAGATTGTAAGCTCTTACAGCAGTCACATCTATTCATGAGATGTAGTCACATCTATTCATATCTCTAAAGTCTGAGATGCCAACCTGTTTGTATATAACCTGGTCAGTCTCTGTAACTTCGGGTTTCTGTGTGACACCTGAGACTCAGCAGCTATGAATGTCAGCATTACCCCATACAGCAAATGTTAAAAAAGCTGAAAAAGAGATCAAACTTCAATTAGAGATATGAATGAAATGGACTTGATTAGAACTAAGGTAAACCGGACTAGAGGGTAAAGGATGATATTGACTGTGTTTTAAAACCTCAACTTCTATGTGAGACCAAAGGAAGAGATGTTTATTTGGTGCAAAATCTATACTTTCTGTAGCATGCTATATAATTTAACTTGTTTGGTCAGTTTATTCAAACACCATAATTACATGGGAACTTGCATAGGGGGTGAGATCTGGTTGGTTTGTACATGTTATTGTGAAACCTCAATATATCCTAGAATAATTTGGACAGAGAATAAGGAGTATTTGCAGGGCCCCCTTGAGGGCCTGGGGGAAAATGTAGAAACATTAAACTTCCCCACCTGAGGACTTGTTGATGTTCTCACAAGCACTGGGGACTACCATTGCAGTAGGCCGTTCGTGATCTTGAGGGTTGCCCTTATGAAGCTTGTTACTGCAAAGAAGAGGCTAAGCCTATTTACAACTGTGCCTAAGAGTCACCCTCAGAGAACCTCTTTTGATGCTTAGATGTGGCTTCTCTCTCTCTAAGCCCACTCGGTAAGTAAACCCACTGCCCTCCCCTCTAAGTGAGACATGACTCCCAGGGTTGTAAATCTCCCTGGCAACATGGGACATGACTCCCGGGAATGAGCCTGGATCAGGCATTGTGGGATTGAGAAAGCCTTCCTGACCAAAAGGGAGAAAAGAACTTAAAATAAAAGTTTCAGTGGCTGAGACATCTCAAATGGAGTTGAAAGGTCATTCTGGAGGTTATTCTTATGCATTATAGACATCCCTTTTTAGTTTTTAGTGTACTAGAATAACTAGAAGGAAATACCTAAAACTGTCGAACTGCAATCCAGTATCCTTCATTCTTGGAGACGATTGTATAACTATATAGCTTATATGGTGTGACTGTGTGATTGTGAAAACCTTGTGGCTCATGCTCCCTTTATCCAGTGTATGGACAAATAAGTAAAAAAAAAGGGGAACAAAAATTAAATGAATAATAGGGGCAACAAAGGAATATGAGATGTTTGGGGTGTTCTTTTTTACTTTTATTTTTATTTTTATTCTTATTTTTTTTGGAGTAATGAAAATGTTCAAAAATTTGATTGTGGTGATAAATGCACAACTATGTGATGATACTGTGAACAACTGATCATATACTTTGGATGACTGTATGGTATGTGAATATATCCCAATAAAGTTGCATTAAAAAAAAACTAAGGGTAACAAATTCTATGATGATACCCATTCATTTAACACTTAAGTATAAAAGACTTAGAACTATAACTTGGGATTTTTCCTCCTGCTCAAAGGTGGACCATTCATAACAAATCTGAATGTTTACTTTCGTTACAAATGTCTGTAGAAACATAAGGTCAGATCAGAGCATATGGTTCTAATAATGCTCCCTTTAGTACGTTGCAGCTTTGACCAATTTCAGTATTTTTTCTGGAATTGAGAATTCTTTCTTGTGGAAATGTACTCATTTATCAAAAAATGAATATGTGGTTGCTAAGAAGTTTTTGGCTTACTGCAATATGGAAGAGTATAAAAAGTTTCTCTTTTTTTTAGAGGATTATGACTTCAGAATTATAAATACATGTTCATGTTGTTTCACAGATTCTTCCCATTTTCAACTATATACCCTTGATCTTGAAGCAGACAGCCACATTGTTACTTTTTTTCCTGAGGTACTTCAACCAGCATTTCCTCATTCTGAGTTTCCACTCATCTTTTCATTCAACGGACATTGACTTCTAGGCATGAATGTAATTCAATCCCAAGAAAAAATTGGGGAAGTCAGGGATGAGCCTGGCCCTGGGATTGAGGATGCTTTCTTGACCAAACAGGGGAAAAGAAATGAAACAAAAGAAAGTTTCAGTGGCTAAGAGATTTCAAATACAGTAGAGAGGTCATTCTGAAGGTTATTCATATGTGTTATACAGATACTCCATTTTAGTGTCTAGTGTATTAGAGTAGCTAGAAAGTAATATCTGAATTTGTTGAACTGTAATCCATTATACTTTATTCATGATGATGATTGTATAACTATATAGCTTTCAACGTAGGACCATGTGATTGTGAAAACCTGGTGACTGACACTCCCTTTATCCAGTGTACGGGCAGATGAGTAATAAAGACAAAAAATATATAACTAGTATGGGGGGATAAGGGGTATGAGATGTTTTGGGTGTTCTTTTTTATTTTCATTTTTTTCTTTATTTTGAAGTAATAAAAAATGTTCTAAAATTGATTGTGACAATGAATGAACAAATTTATGATGATACTGTGAGCCACTGATTGTATACTTTGGATGGATTATATGGTGTGTGAGTGTATCTCAATAAAATTGCATTTTAAAAAAAGACTGGGAGAGTGAAGTATGTAACAGAGGCTTTCTCTCGGTCCATTGTCTTTTTTCTGCCATAACTGAGCACTTCCACTTTATAGCACCATTAATTCCTACCGAAGGTAGCAAGTGCCCATTTGTGAATCACTTTAAGTCATTCAGCAACTGGAGCTCTCACTTCCTCCAATGAAAACTTGGGGTTTTGCTTACTTCATACAAAAGGAATGTTAAGAATGTTGTCCCAGCATATATGGGATTTGGATTGTTCGGTGGATTGTTCAATTGAAGAATATGGAGAAACTTTTCATCCTGACACCGATATATAACAGTGATATCTGTTATTGTTATAAATGTACCATAAAAGAAAAATGCTACTTCCACATATGTATTACAATGTGGAAGCTTGAGCAAAATTACTTTGCTATTTCTATTATATGCTAAGGAAATATTTGCAATTTCTTTAAAGTTTTTTTTAATAGCCTTCTCTTAGAAATAACATGAATCTTAGGATCTCGCCTTGTAATTTCTATTATAGCCTCTATTATGACATATTTTATGTGATATTCAAAGTCTGTTTCAAAACTAACTGATGTTAAAATTTTGAAAGGTACCATTTCACAATTAATGTAGGCAGATTTTCTTACAGAATATGGAGATTTGTTAATAGTGTTCTCAATTATACATAATTTTATTTGAGAACAAAGAATTACATTTTTCTCTGGAAAAAAAAAATTATTCTTAAGCATAAGCCAAAGGGACCTGAGCATGAGCTTTAAATTAAGACATTTTAGATCCCAGCCTGTTGTTTTCTAACTTTAACTTAAGCTCCCTGAAACTCAGCTTACTCATCCATAAAATGAGGACTATAATACATACCTCACAGAGCTGCTATGAGGATAAAATTAAATGATGCATTTACATAATAGGCATTAGCAAATATAAACTATTATATATTGTTCCTTTTTACTTATTTTTTATACTCTTCTATATTGTTAGACTAAAGATTCTTAACATTAATTTTCCCTTTTTCCTTTGAATGTGTTAAATAGCTAATGTTTATTAAAAACATTTTATCCAGTCTTAATATCCAATCCACTTTTTATTAGACCTTTACAAATGAAACTGAGATGTTAAATCTGGTTGTTCAGTATTTATGAAAGGGTTCTTTTTTTTTTTGTAGTCATGGAGACAGGTTTATCTTTAAATGCCATCTGGAATATGAATGAAAGTTTTTTAGCTACTTACAGGGTAGAAATTGTATCAACTAGTCTCTATTCCCATGCCCTTTAGTTGGGGCCCAAATAACTGACCCTAGAAACATTGCTGAATCTAGGGTAAGTTTATATCATTTGTTCTTGAAATTTAATATGGGACTGCTAATGCATAACAACACTTATGTTACGATGAAGATACATAAAGTATTGTGCTGCAGATAAAAATAATTACTAAGGTCCATTCTGTCCTGCTTATAAAAAAAACAAATATATAGTGGGAGATACTACTAAAGATGAACTATTCTGAGAGATAGCACTATAGTAAGTTTGTCATTAGGCTATAAGTCTGAAAGCCAAAATTGAAAAGACATTTAGAAAGAATGGTAGAAGCATAGAAAAATTAGGAACATTAGGTTTCCATATTACAGTGAAATTATACTTTAAAAACTTGCAATGATAATATAATCCTGTCTTGTCTCTTTGGGTGTTTTCTAATCTCATTTAAACCTAAACCAGGATTCAATATACAATGGAGACAAAGACGTGACACAAAGATTATTCTTGTAAAATAAGGACAGAATTTCCAACTCAACGTAAAATGCTATTGCATATCCCTAACCCAAGCAGATTCAAAGTTATAATAGTAGTGTAAACAATTTAGTTATACATTATAAATATAGTACCATCAGAGGATGGTAGTCCTTTCAGCAAATATGTTCTGTGAATAAGAACAGTTATGCTCCTAAACTATTTTGAATACATCATTCTTATAAAATCCCAGGTAACTAAATTTAGTACGATTTTTAAAAATGTTTTCTTAGTGCAGTATAGAGTAGTGGTTAAGAATGTGTGTTGGATATCAAATTCTATTTCTGCCTTTCTACTAGCTCCATGACCTTGAACAAATTACTTAACCTCTCCGTGTTTTAGTTTATTTTTTGCACAACTGGGGAAATAATTATACCTAATTCATAGGGTTGTTATGAGGATTAAATGAGTAAATTCATATAAGCCTCTTAGGATGGTGTATGGCATTAAGCAAGAGCTTAGTAAGTATTGACTAGCAACAATACTAACAGTAATAGTGATATATTATTATTTATATTGATGTTACTGTAAAATTAGTCCTTTAGTTACAAAAAGGCAATTATAATTCAGTATCCCAAAATTAAATATTGTAAGTAGAGGTTAGAACATTTTTTCCATTTCAGTGTTTAAATTGTCTGATGATGGCTAGGCATATGAACAAGTTAAACTATATTATTCCTGTTTTAACATCATGAAATAGTAAGTATCATAGTCCCTTAGCAACAAGAAATGCTCTGCTGCTGTGGATTTTATAAGGCGAATTTCAATACACATTCAGAGGAAATGCCATTTATAAGCATATGGTTAATTGAGTGCCCACAGGAAAAAGCCCATTAAGTACTACTCCTTGGTGGGCTGGTGAACTATGTCTTACAATTAGTACTTCTCTGTGGGAAAAAATAGAGCTTGTCCTTCTTCCAAGGAAGGTAAAATTGGTAGCATGGGAACACTGAATAGTTTGGGCAGGGTTGTATATTTTATTCTTTTAAATTTGCTCTTCCCTGTATAGGGGGCAGTCCTAGCACAGCCTGCTGCCTGTTCTGGGACCCACAAATACACCCTGTGCTCAGGACCAGGAGTGTCGCCCTGGCAGGATCAAACACAAACCCCTGGGAGATAAGGGGACTGCAAGACATTCCTTCCTCTAATGTCCTGAGTGTATGTGAAGTTCACTGGAGACAATCTGACTCTGGGGGCATGTGTACGACATCCAGCTCACCTCACAGTGCAACATCTGTCCCTGGTAGGGAGGGAGCGGGGTTCTCCACTAGAGCACACAAACACAGAGAGGGAGGGGTGCTAAAGTAGAACATCTCCTTGTGCCGGCAACAGACTGACACCCTCTGGCTGTGGAGAACCGACCCCACTAGTGATGCTGACCTTGTTCTGTCTTTTCTCTAGGATAATAAAAGTTCTTTCCATCAGAACCTGTGTGATTCGTACTTTTGCTGGAGGCCCCAACACCAATATTAGAGTGGGTTGACATCTCTTTAGGTGTCTCTCCTCCTGACTGACATTCCCAATTGGAAATGTAATAAAAATTTTGTAACCAGGTTTTGTTCCATTGATTTGCCTGATAAGAAATTTAGATAAGAGAGCTTGGCTCTATGATACCACCTTAGAGCATAACCTTATTTTGGTGGGGACCATTGAAAATAAGTGTATGAATATGGCTTTCTCTTTTAGTCATGCCCAAAACATATCCATCCATATTACACACATTTTTATTCTCTCGTTCAATTTTGCCTAAATACAGATATTATTTTGACTTGTTTTATGTAATGATCATTTTTAAATATTGAAGATGTTTAGAAATGTGAAATCTGAAATGACTGTACATGCAAATGTACTGTGTGCAAATGAAGAATTATTTCTGCTGTTTCTGTATTTACTGGTTGCTTTTTATAGTTTTTGTTGGCAATCTTACTGATAAAATGAGATGTGTTCTAAAAGTGTTAATATTTTTAACCCAGGTACATCATGTGTAACTGTGTAACTGCTGGTAGAAGATAATTTTTTTATATTTTTACTACTATGCAGAAAAAAAATTATATATTCTCTGGTTTTATAGTTCTTAACAACTCCCTTTTTGCTCTTATCTTCAAAAACACTCATTGAGTAATGTTTTAGTTATCTTCTTTGATGTAAATTTATTTGTTATTGTTCTCTCTCTCTCATTTATGCCTATTTGTAACCCTTCTACCTTTTTTTTTTTTGCTATTATTTATACTGAAAGTAGGGTCTGCATATAAGTGTTCCTTCAAAAAGTGCATCAATAAAAATGACATTACTTCATAAAAATATTTTGTCTCTTTTACTTGGAGAATACCCATACTTCCATAAAAATGGTAGTTGGAGTATTTTCACATTTTGTATGTATGATTGGATGTTAGCTTTATTCATATGGCTTGAAACCTTTATTTCAGTGGGGGAAAAAATGTTAGAAATGAAGAAACCAAGAGTTTATCAATGAGGAGAATGAAAATCAGAAAAAAAAAAAGGCACAGAATATTTTAATAAGCACCTGCATCCCGTTTGACAACTAATAAAAGAATATTTGGTCTGTGTGGGTTGTAAAAGAGAACATTATATCAATCCCAAACACACAAATACTCCTCAGCTAAGATGGCACTTCTGCCTAGGAACCAGGCATACCCTGGGATTATTATGTCACTGCCACAGCAATGTCTCTAAAGCCAGATAAAGATGAACTAAGACTCTTGAGTTACATTCAATAGCTCAATAGGGAACTGATAAAAACCTGTTTTATTTCATATCTCCCAGTTTGGTTTGTATATAAATGAAAGAAAAGGGTTAGTTCTAAATAAACTATTTTAAATGCTCTTTTTCATCATTAATTCTCCATTCTTATATTTCATTAAAGCTACAGAAGTTTTGTTGTTATCCTTCAAATTTATCTTTGTATACATCTAGATTCTTTAGAAGATACCTAAATACAATTGAGAAACCAGTCACACATTTTTAGTGATCCTTAGTGAAAGGATTAAGCAACTATACTTTGCTACAATAGATCATCTGAAGTTTTCAATAATTATTTTAAATAACTGCCTGAATCAAATTTATTGGGTATTTTATCTGGTGAGTTAATTTTAACCTATTTGTTGTTATGTAAATTTCTCAGTATATTTCTATGTTAGGCTTAAACTGACACACTAGTCCCATAATTTTAAACCAATCATTTCAGATCTTTCTTCGTGTATAACTCTATGTTAAGAATGCAACTTTTAAAAAAAATGTGTATCTTCCAATTTTTTATTAAAACAAAACAAAGCAAAAAAAACCACAAAGGTTTTGTGAGAAGAACCAAAACTAAAATAATTTCTATCAAAGGAGTAATCAAACAAAATAACTAATAGTCAAGGTAATTTTCACTTTCACCTTTGGGTGTTTAAGAACATTTTAGTGTATGTAAGGATACTGGGAATATTAAATTTCTCATACAAGATGTAAAAGTTTATAGAAATTTAGGAAATGTTTAGATGAAAATGATAAAAACTTTACCTGAAGATATTAAGCAGTGATTCTCAAGGAGAGGGAAGAGAATGATCATCTTCCCCCAAGAATTCCTACATAATGAGAGCTGCTACTGAGAGAAGTGTGTGTACATATAAATGACGTGGAGACTGGGAAGCAGTTTTAGAATGCAAGTTTGAAATAAATAGATACTGTGTTCTAGGATGAGAAAAATAAGTGTTAGTAAAGACATCAGTTCTTCAAAAGAAACTGATTCAAAATGTAATGACTAATGAAGGGATCTCACCTTAGCAGATATTTAAAATATACAGCAAAATGAAAATAACTGAAACAATGTAGGAAATCAACTTCCAGAACGGTGGGAGTGAGGACATCGGTGAACTCGCTTTCCCAAAAAAACAACGAAAATACTGGCAAAACAACTAAATCAGCCTTTTCAGAACTTTGCAAATGAACCAGGGCCACAGGATGAACTGAAAAATTGTCTATCCAAGAGCAACTACTGTACTTGAGGAATACAGTGGGTCAGTGGCATTTTAATGAGGTGATAGTCCCATCCATTCTTCCTCCCCAGCTCGGTAGCAACGTAGCCATGAAAACCATCAGTCCCACAGCCAGTGGAGAAGACTGACCTCTCTGGAGTTTAGTTAAAAGTAACATCCCACAACACAGTCAATATTTTCCATGTTTGCAGCATCCTGGAAAATCTCTATTGCCAGCATTTTATGACTATTTGATTTGATTCAGAGTGAAAAAAAAAAGTCCTACCTCCAGGACATTGCTGAAACAATAGCAATCTGCTGGGAGCAACAAACCTGCCTAAGGCTCTAATTTCAGTTGAGGTAAACAAGAACCTGGCCAGGAATTTAATAGGAAATCCTGGAGGAGTAGACGACCACAGGGAACTTTGAAATGCTTTGACACAGTCCCTGAGGATCTAAAAGGTTGTGTTAATCCACAAGGCTGTGTGCGTGCTCAGAAAAGACAGGGCAAAGAAGAAGTCCCAGTCAATCACCTCTGGCAGGCATTGAGGTCCTATACAAGGAGGAAGTAAAAACTAAAGCTTTCTTATAAACTGCCTGAAGTTTGAAGTGAAACTTCTCACACGGATTTCCATGGCAAAGAGTGGAAGACAAAAAGGCAAGGTATTTCAGGAAATATGACTGATCATTGGCTGACCACTAAATTATAGTGACCTAGAGGTGAGCCCCAAGGAAACAGCCTTAAAATTAAAATAACTTAAGACTTTAAAGAGCTAAAAGAGAATTCCATGACAGGGAATGCAGAACCTACACAATTAGTACAAAAACTTGCTAAACAACTATGCAACAACAAGAAAAACAACAACAAACACTGGCAGTAGGGAGGGAGGAACCAAATACTAGAGTTATACAATATATTATCTAAAATGTCCAGTTTTCAACAAAAACTACAACACATACAAAGAAACAGGAAAGCATACCAAAGATGCTTTGGCAGTAAAAAGCAGCCAAGGAAAATGTCCCCAAGTAGGTCTACATTCTGGAATTAGTAGACGAAGTCTTTAAAATTAGCTATTAAATACATGCATTTTTTCATAGAGTGAATGGAAACCATATCTAAAGAATTAAAGGAAAGTATGGCAGCAATGTCTCATGAAATTAGAGAATACCTATAAAGGGATAGATATAAAAAAGAACCAAATAGAAATTCTGGAGTTAAAAATTAAAATAACTGAATTAAAAAAGAAATTCACTAGAAGGGCTTAATAACAGATTTGAGCTTGTAGAAAAAAGAATTAGCAAACCAAAGATGGGTCAACAGAGATTATGCAATATGAAAAATACAGAAAAAAGAAAACAAATGAACATTGCCTCAGAGACCGGTGGGACATCATCAAGCATAGCAACATATGCATAATGGTGGTCCCAGAAGGGGAAGAGAAATAAAAAAGGGAAGAAAAAATACGTAAAGAAATCATGGCCAAAAATGCCCCAGATGTGATGACAATAATCTACACATCTAAGAATCTCAACCAACTCCAAGTAGGATAAATTCAACGAGATCCATACATAGACACATTATAGTCAAACTGAAGAAAGTCAAAGACTAAGAGAAAATCCTGAAAGTAGCAAGGGAAAAATGACCTAATCATGTATAAGGGATACTCAGTCAGATTAATAGTTGATTTCTCATCAGAAATGTGGGGGCCAGAAAGCAGCAGATTGACATTTTCAAAGGGCTGAAAGGATAAGACTGTCAACCAAGAATTCTATATGCATCTAAACTCTCCTTCAAAAATAGAGATGTTCGCAGATGACATGATTTGGTATGTAGAAAATTTCAATGAATTTTTTTTTAAAAGCTAAAACTATTGAGTTCAGCAAGGTGGTAGGATACTACATAAACATGCTAAAAATCAATTGTATTTCTATATACCAATGATGTACAAATGGACACCAAAATTTAAAATAAAGTAGCATTTAGAATACCTCAAAAACTGAAATTCTTAAGTATAAATCTAGCAAAATATATACAGGATTTATATGCTGAAAATAACATAGCACTGAAGAAAGAAATAAAAAAAATCTAAAATAAATGGAGAAATGCCCTGTGTTCAAGGGCTGGAAGACTCATGGTATCAGTTCTCCCCATACTGACACAGGTTTAATGCAATTCCTGTCACAATCCAAACCAGAGCTTTTGTGGATATAGACAAGATTATTCTGAAATTTATATGAAAAGGCAATGAACTAAAGTAGCTAAAACAATTTTTAAAAAGGAGAGTAAAGTGGGAGAAATCAGTCTACTCAATTTCAAGACTTACTATATACCTACAGTAATCAAGACTGTGTGGTATAAGTGGAAGGACAGATACTTAGATGAATACAACAGAATAGAAAAAGCATATACAGACCCACACAAATATGCCCAGCTAATTTATGACAAAGGTGAACCTCATACAAAAGTTAGTTCAATGTTACGTATGAGGGAGTCCCGATTAGAGTGAGTGCTGACGTCTCCTCAGAAACCATGGAGGCAAGAAAGCAGTGGGCTGAAATACTTAAACTGCTGAAAGAAAACAACTGTCAGCCAAGAATTTAATATCCAGCAAGACTTTCTTTCAAAATCAGGGAGAGATTAAGACATTCCCATATAAAAAAGCTAAGGGAGTTCATCCCACTAGATTTGCCCTAGAAGTAGCTAAAAGGAGTTCTTCAGACTGAAACGAAAGGACACTAGACAGTGGTTCAAAGCAGCATAAAGAAATAAAGACTGGAGGTAAAGGTAATCATTTGGGTAATTATAAATGCCAGTATTATTGTGGTGTATTGTTTGACATGTAACTCTACTTCCTACATCCTATCGCTGCTAAAATGCAAATGCATAAAAATTAATGATAAATGTATGTTTGGACATATAATATACAAAGATATAAGTGGTAACAAGCACAAAAAATGGTGGGGGGGACAAAGAGATTTAGAAAAAGTTTATGTGCAAGCTATTAAAGTTGAGTTGGTATCAAATCAAATATGACTGTTATATATTTAGGATGTTAAATTTTAACTCCATGGTAGCCACAAGGAAAACAGATGAAAAATATATCCAGAAAGAAATTAGAAGGCACTCAATATGATACAACACCAAAAAATCAAATAAATGTAAAAGTAGGCATTAATGGAAGTGAGGGGCAAAAAAGGAATAAAACTTACAAAGGCTAAATAGCCAAATGGCAGAAGAAAGTCAGGCACAAAAAGTATCATAAATTTTTTTAAAATGTTAAAATAAATTTCATCAGACTAAAAACTTTTCTCAGAAAACTACCATATGACCCAGCAATCCCACTACTAGGTATATGCCAAAAAGAATTGAAAGCAGGGACTCAAAAAGATATTTGCACTCTGAGTCATAGCAACATTATTCACAATTGCCAAAAAACGGAAGCAACCCAAGTGCCCATCAACTGATGAAGGGATAAATAAAATGTGGTATATACATATGATGGAATATTATTCAGCTGTAAAAAGGAATGAAGTCCTGATAGATGCAACAACATAAATGAACCTTGAAGACATCATGTTAAGTGAAATAAGCTAGACACAAAAGGACAAATATTCTATGATCTCAATAAGAATAAGCAAAATCATAGTCAGGAGCCAAAACATAAGTTACTAGGGCACAGGGTGGGAATAGGGAATGGGAAGTTAAGGCTTAAAGAATACAGGGCTCCTCTTTGGAATGATGGAAATGGTTTTCATAATGGATGGTGGTGAAGGTAGCACAACATTGTGAATGCAATTAAGAACACTGAGAAATATATCTGAATTAGGTTAAAAAAGAGAAATGTTAGTGGGTACATATGATAACAGAATTAAATTAAAAAAAAAATCCACGGATCTACACTACACAGTGAATCCCAATTTAAACCATGGACTTTAGTTAATAGTATAATTATAAAAAAAAACATGCTATCATCAATTGTAACAAATGTTCCACACCAATGCAAGTTGGGGGTGGGGTGGTGTGTGGGAACCCTGTATTTTAAACATGATTGCTCTGTAAACCCACTTCTCTAATAGACAAAAAAATATATTAAAAAAAGACATTGTTGGTTCTGTTTCCCTAGGGAATACTGACTAATACAGAAAACATAAACAGGTTGAAAATAAAAGAATGGAAAAAGAACAACAGAACAAAACAGTCCTAAAATAGAATAAATACCTAACACAGACCCTACAACTTAATACATGATAAATCAATGGAAACAAGATGGATTATTTATATAAAGTTACTTAGAAGTTTCTGATTTCCAGTAATCATGGGCTGGGTTATGAAGTTTAACTATCCTGTTAAAATCTTTGAAAGCTTTTAAAAAGTGGTTTAGTTCCAAGCAAATTTTTGGATAGGAGCTTGTACCAGAGAGATGTGAGAACATGGAGGCACCAGAGCACTTCATGCCCTGAAAGCACATACCAATCTAGAATACTTGGGTCAGGGTCTATGCAGGACCACAGACGCAGAAGTTAAGGTCCTGCCCTCACCCAGGGTGAAAAGTCTTACTGGATACCTTTCCCACATTAGGTGAGGAACCCAAAGAGATGTATCCTCAGAGTAAGAGAGAACCAGATGGAGGCAGGTCAAGATGGCAGAGTGGTGAGGTAGACGTTTTAGTTACTCCTCCAGGGAAGTAGGTAGAAAGCCAGGCACTGCGTGGACCGGACACTGCAGAGCAATCTGACTTTGGGCATGCTTCATACAACACTCATGAACACGTGGAACTGCTGAGATCAGTGAAATCTGTAAGCTTTCACAGCCAGGGGACCGCGCCCCTCCCTGCCAGACTCAGTCCCGTGGGAGGAGGGGCCGTCAGCTCTGGGAATGAGGAGGGAGAACTGCAGTTGCAGCTCTTATTGGAAACTCATTCTACTGATCCAAACTCCAATCACAGATAGACTGAGACCAGACACCGGAGAATCCGAGAGCAGCCAGCCCGGTGGAGAGGAGATAGGGTAGCAAAAACATCAAGAAAAAGCCCCAAAAATAAAAGCAGAGGCTTTTTGGAGTTCTGGGGAACATAGAAAGGGGAAAGGCAGAGCTCAGACAGTGTCAGGCTCATATGCAAATCCAGAAGAAAAACCCTTTCTCTGACTCCTGGACCTTTCCTTAACGGCCCTAATTGCTTTGTCTCTTAGCATTTCAATAGCCCATTAGATCTGCAGGGAGGGTCTTTTTTTTTTTCTATCTTTTTCTCTTTTTCTGAAACAATTACTCTAAGAAGCCCAATACAGAAAGCCTCAAAGACTTGCAATTTGGGCAGGTCAAGACAAGAGCAGAACTAAGAGAGCTCTGAGACAAAAGGCAATAAGTCCAGTGGCTGAGAAAATTCACTAAACACCACAACTTCCCAAGAAAAGGGGGGTGTCCGCTCACAGCCATCATCCTGGCGGATAGGGAACACTTCTGCCCATCACCAGCCCCATAGCCTAGAGCTGCCCCAAACAACCCAGTGTGATGGAAGCACTTCCAATAACACACACACACACCACAAAATTGTGCGTGGACATTAGCCTTCCCTGCACCCTCAGCTGGTTGTCCGAGAGTTGGAAACGTGGAGCAGTGTGAATTAACATGCCCCATTCAGCCATCCTTTCAGCAGACTGGGAGCCTCCCTACACAGTCCTGCAGCCCAGAACCGCCCTGCGGAGACGGCACTCACCTGTGACACAGCACAGTCATCCCTCAACAGAGGACCTGGGGGTGCATGGCCTGGAAGAGGGACCCACTCGCAAGTGTCAGGGGCCATACACCAATACCAAGGACTTGTGGGTCAGAGGCAGACACAAACTGTGGCAGGACTGAGCTGAAGGATTTGACTATTGCAGCAGCTTTAAATTACCAGGAACACCAGGGAGATTTGATTGTTAGAGCCACCGCCACCTCCCTGACCACCCAGACACACACCCCATATACAGGGAGGGCAACACCAACTACACACACAATCTTGGTACACCAATTGGACCCCACAAGACTCACTCCCCCACTCACCACAAAGACAAAGCGGGGAAGAACTGGCTTGAGGGGAATAGGTGGCTCACGGACGCCACCTGCTGGTTAAAGTGTACTCCACAAAGCTGTAGATCTGACAAATTAGAGATAAGGATTTCAATCGGTCTACAAATACTTAAAGAACCCTATCAATTTAAGCAAATGCCAAGAGGCCAAAAACAACAGAAAATTTTAAAGCATATTAAAAACCCAGATGATATGGATAACCCAAGCCCAAGGACCCAAATCAAAAGATCAGAGGAGACACAGTACCTGGAGAAATTAATCAAAGAACTAAAGATGAACGGCAAGACCATGGCACAGGATAAAAAGGACATGAAGAAGAGCATGGCACAGGATATAAAGGACATCAAGAAGACCCTAGAAGAGCATAAAGAAGAAACTGAAAGAGTAAATAAAAAAATAGATGATCTTATGGAAATTAAAGAAACTGTTGACCAAATTAAAAAGATTCTGCATACTCATAGCACAAGACTAGAGGAAGGTGATCAACGAATCAGTGACCTAGAAGATAACAGAATGGAAAATGAAAGCATAAAAGAAAGAATGGGGAAAAAAATTGAAAAAATCGAAATGGACCTCAGGGATATGATAGATAAAATAAAACATCTGAATATAGGACTCACTGATGTTCCAGAAGGGGAAGAAAAGGATAAAGGTCTAGGAAGAGTATTCAAAGAAATTGTTGGGGAAAACTTCCCAAATCCTCTAAACACCATAAATACACAAATCATAAATGCCCAGCAAACTCCAAAGAGAATAAATGCAAATAAACCCACTCCGAGACACATTCTGATCACACTGTCAAATACGGAAGAGAAGGAGCAAATTCTGAAAGCAGCAAGAGAAAAGCAATTCACCACATACAAAGGAAACAACATAAGACTAAGTAGTGACTACTCAGCGGCCACCATGGAGGCGAGAAGGCAGTGACATGACATATTTAAAATTCTGAGCAAGGAAAATTTCCAACCAAGAATACTTTATCCAGCAAAGCTCTCCTTCAATTCTGAGGGAAAGCTTAAATTTTTCACAGACAAACAAATGCTGAGAGAATATGCTAACAAGAGACCTGTCCCATTGGAGATACTTAAGGGAGCCCTACAGACAGAGAAACAAAGAAAGGAAAGAGAGAGACATGGAGAAAGGTTCAGTACTAAAGGGATTCAGTATGGGTACATTAAAGGATATTAACAGAGAGAGGAAAACATATATATGACAAACATAAACCAAAGGATAAGATGGCTGATTCAAGAAATGCCTTCATGGTTATAACGTTGAATGTAAATGCATTAAACTCCCCAATTAAAAGATATAGATTCGCAGAATGGATAAAAAAAAATGAACCATCAATATGTTGCATACAAGAGACTCATCTTAGACACAGGGACACAAAGAAACTGAAAGTGAAAGGATGGAAAAAAATATTACATGCAAGCTACAGCCAAAAGAAAGCTGTTCTAGTTTGCTAATGCTGCCGGAATTCAAAACACCAGAGATGGATTGGCTGTTATAAAAGGGGGTTTATTTGGTTACACAGTTATAGTCTTAAAGCCATAAAGTGTCCAAGGTAACACAAGACCAATCGGGTACCTTCACTGGAGGATGGCCAATGTTGTCTGGAAAACCTCTGTTAGCTGGGAAGGCACGTGGCTGGCATCGCTCCAAAGTTCTGCTTTCAAAATGGCTTTCTCCCAGGATGTTCCTCTCTAGGCTGCAGTTCCTCAAAAATGTCACTCTTAGTTGTACTTGGGGTATTTGTCCTCTCTTAGCTTCTCTGGAGCAAGAGTCTGCTTTCAACGGCCATCTTCAAACTGTCTGTCATCTGCAGCTCCTGTGCTTCCTTCAAAGTGTCCCTCTTGGCTGTAGCTCCTCTTCAAAATGTTACTCACAGCTGCACTGAGATCCTTCTGTTATGTCAGCTCATGTATAAGGCTCCATTGATAACTGCGACCCATCCCAAATGGGTGGAGCAACACCGCCATGGAAATTATCCAATCAGAGTCATCACCCACAGCTGGGTGGGGCACATTTCAAAGATACACTCAAAGAATTACAATCTAATCAACACTGATACGTCTGCCCACACAAGATTACATCAAAGATAACGGTGTTTGGGGGACACAATATATTCAAACTGGCACACGTAGCAATATTAATCTCAGATAAAATAAACTTTAAATGCAAGGATGTTAAGAGAGACAAAGAAGGTCACTACATACTAATAAAAGGGGCAATTCAACAAGAAGAAATAACAAATCATAAATGTTTATGCACCCAATCAAGGTGCCACAAAATATATGAGAGAAACACTGGCAAAACTAAAGGAAGCAATTGATGTTTCCACAATAATTGTGGGAGACTTCAACACATCACTCTCTCCTATAGATAGATCAACTAGGCAGAAGACCAATAAGGAAATTGAAAACCTAAACAATCTGATAAATGAATTGGATTTAACGGACATATATAGAACATTACATCCCAAATCACCAGGATACACATTCTTCTCTAGTGCTCATGGAACTTTCTCCAGAATAGATCATATGTTGGGACATAAAACAAGCCTCAATAAATTTAAAAAATTGAAATTATTCAAAGCACATTCTCTGACCACAGTGGAATACAATTAGAAGTCAATAACCATCAGAGACTTAGAAAATTCACAAATACCTGGAGGTTAAACAACACACTCCTAAACAATCAGTGGGTTAAAGAAGAAATAGCAAGAGAAATTGCTAAATATATAGAGACGAATGAAAATGAGAACACAACATACCAAAACTTATGGGATGCAGCAAAAGCGGTACTGAGGGGGAAATTTATAGCACTAAACACATACATTAAAAAGAAAGAAAGAGCCAAAATCAAAGAACTAATGGATCAACTGAAGAAGCTAGAAAATGAACAGCAAACCAATCCTAAACCAAGTAGAAGAAAAGAAATAACAAGGATTAAAGCAGAAATAAATGACACAGAGAACAAAAAAACAATAGGGAATAAATAACACCAAAAGTTGGTTCTTTGAAAAGATCAACAAGATTGACAAGCCCCTAGCTAGACTGACAAAATCAAAAAGAGAGAAGACCCATATAAACAAAATAATGAATGAGAAAGGTGACATTACTGCAGATCCTGAAAAAATTAAAAAAATTATAAGAGGATACTATGAACAACTGTATGGCAACAAACTGGATAATGTAAGGAAATGGACTATTTCCTGGAAACATATGAACAACCTAGATTGACCAGAGAAGAAATAGAAGACCTCAACCAACCCATCACAAGGAAAGAGATCTAATCAGTCATCAAAAAGCTTCCCACAAATAAATGCCCAGGGCCAGGTGGCTTCACAGGGGAATTCTACCAAACTTTCCAAAAAGAACTGACACCAGTCTTACTTAAACTCTTTCAAAACATCGAAGAAAATGGAACACTACCTAACTCGTTTTATGAAGCTAACATCAATCTAATACCAAAACCAGGCAAAGATGCTACAAAAAGGGAAAACTACCGGCCAATCTCCCTAATGAATATAGATGCAAAAATTCTCAACAAAATACTTGCAAATGGAATCCAAAGACACATTAAAAAAATCATACACCATGACCAAGTGGGGTTCATTCAAGGTAGGCAAGGATGGTTCAACATAAGAAAATCAATGTATTACAACACATTAATAAGTCAAAAGGGAAAAATCAAATGATCATCTCAATAGATGCTGAAAAAGCATTCGACAAAATCCAACATCACTTTTTGATAAAAACACTTCAAAAGGTAGGAATTGAAGGAAACTCCCTCAATATAATAAAGAGCATATATGAAAAACCCACAGCCAGCATAGTACTCAATGGTGAGAGACTGAAAGCCTTCCCTCTAAGATCAGGAACAAGACAAGGATGCCCGCTGTCACCACTGTTATTCAACATTGTGCTGGAAGTGCTAACCAGAGCAATCGGGCAAGACAAAGAAATAAAAGGCATCCAAATTGGAAAGGAAGAAGTAAAACTGTCACTGTTTGCAGATGATATGATATTATATCTGGAAAACCCTGAGAAATCAGTGATACAGCTACTAGAGCTAATAAACAAATTTAGCAAAGTAGCAGGATACAAGATTAATGCACATAAGTCAGTAATGTTTCTATATGCTAGAAATGAACAAACTGAAGAGACACTCAAGAAAAAGATATCATTTTCAATAGCAACTAAAAAAAAATCAAGTACCTAGGAAAAAACTTAACCAAAGATGTAAAAGACCTATACAAAGAAAACTACATAACTCTACAGAAAGACATAGAAGCGGACCTTAGAAGATGGAAAAATATTCCATGTTCATGGATAGGAAGGCTAAATGTAATTAAGATGTCAATTCTACCCAAACTCATCTATAGATTCAATGCAATCCCAATAAAAATTCCAACAACCTACTTTGCAGACTTGGAAAAGCTAGTTATCAAATTTATTTGGAAAGGGAAGATGCCTCGAATTGCTAAAGACACTCTAAAAAAGAAAAACGAAGTGGGAGGACTTACACTCCCTGACTTTGAAGCTTATTATAAAGCCAGAGTAGTCAAAACAGCATGGTACTGGCACAAAGACAGACATATTGATCAATGGAATCAAACTGAGAATTCAGAGATAGACCCCCAGATCTATGGCCGACTGATCTTTGATAAGGCCCCCAAAGTCACTGAACTGGGTCATAATGGTCTTTTCAACAAATGGGGCTGGGAGAGTTGGATATCCATATCCAAAAGAAAGAAAGAGGACCCCTACCTCACATCCTACACAAAAATTAACTCAAAATGGATCAAAGAGCTCAATATAAAAGAAAGTACCATAAAACTCCTAGAAGATAATGTAGGGAAACATTTTCAAGACCTTGTATTAGGCGGCTACTTCCTAGACTTGACACCCAAAGCACAAGCAACAAAAGAAAAAATAGATAAATGGGAACTCCTCAAGCTTAGAAGTTTCTGTACCTCAAAGGAATTTCTCAAAAAGGTAAAGAGGTAGCCAACTCAATGGGAAAAAAGTTTTGGAAACCATGTATCTGACAAAAGACTGATATCTTGCATATATAAAGAACACTTACAACTCAATGATGATAGTACAGACAGCCCAATTATAAAATGGGCAAAAGATATGAAAAGACAGTTCTCTGGAGAGGAAACACAAATGGCCAAGAAATACATGAAAAAATGTTCAGCTTCACTAGCTATTAGAGAGATGCAAATTAAGACCACAATGAGATACCATCTCACACCAATTAGAATGGCTGCCATTAAACAAACAGGAAACTACAAATGCTGGAGGGGATATGGAGAAATTGGAACTCTTGTTCATTGTTGGTGGGACTGTATAATGGTTCAGCCACTCTGGAAGTCAGTCTGGCAGTTCCTAGAAAACTAGATATAGAGTTACGCTTCGATCCAGCGATTGCACTTCTCAATATACACCCGGAAGATCTGAAAGTAGTGACATGAACAGATATCTGCACGCCAGTGTTCATAGCAGCATTATTCACAATTGCCAAGAGATGGAAACAACCCAAATGTCCTTCAACAAATGAGTGGATAAATAAAATGTGGTATATACACACAATGGAATACTATGCGGCAGTAAGAAGGAACGATGTCATGAAACATATGACAACATGGATGAACCTTGAAGACATAATGCTGAGTGAAATAAGCCAGGCACAAAAAGAGAAATATTATATGCTACCACTAATGTGAGCTTTGAAAAATGTAAAACAAATAGTTTGTAATGTAGAATGTAGGGGAACTAGCAATAGAGAGCAATTAAGGAAGGGGGAAAGATAATCCAATAAGAACAGATAAGCTATCATGGGTAAATTTAATGTTCTGGGAATGCCCAGGAATGACTATGGTCTGTAAATTTCTGATGGGTATAGTAGGAACAAGCTCACAGAAATGTTGCTATATTAGGCTACTTTCTTGGGGTAGAGTAGGAACATGTTGGAAGTAAAGTAGTTATCTTAGGTTAGTTGTCTTTTTGTTACTCCCTTGTTAAGGTCTGTTTGAAATGTTCTTTTATTGTAAGTTTTTTTAAATTTTTAAAATTTCTTTAATTTTTTATACAGTTGATTTTTAAAAAAAAAGTTCATTTAAAAAAATAAACAAGGAAAAAAAATATGCAGAGCCCCCTTGAGGAGCCTGTGGAGAATGCAGGGGTATTGGCCTACCCCACCTCAATGGTTGCTAACATGACCACAGACATAGGGGACTGGTGGTTTGATGGGCTGAGCCCTCTACCACAGGACTTGCCCTTGGGAAGACGGTTGCTGCAAAGAAGGGGCTAGGCCTCCCTATAACTGTGCCTAAGAGCCTCCTCCCGAATGCCTCTTTGTTGCTCAGATGTGGCCCTCTCTCTCTACCTAAGCCAACTTGAAAGGTGAAATCACTTCCTTACCCCCTACATAGGATCAGACACCCATGAATCTCCCTGGCAACGTGGAATATGACTCCCGGGGAGGAATATAGACCTGGCATCGTGGGATGGAGAACATCTTCTTGACCAAAAGTGGGATGTGAAAGGAAATGAAATAAGCTTCAGTGGCAGAGAGATTCCAAAAGCAGCCGAGAGGTCACTCTGGTGGGCACTCTTATGCACAATATAGATAACCCTTTTTAGGTTCTAATGAATTGGGGTAGCTGGCGGTAGATACCTGAAACTATAAAACTACAACCCAGAACCCATGAATCTTGAAGACGATTGTATAAAAATGTAGCTTATGAGGGGTGACAATGGGATTGGGAAAGCCATAAGGACCACACTCCCCTTTGTGTAGTTTATGGATGGATGAGTAGAAAAATGGGGGAAGGAAACAAAAAAGGCACCTAGTGTTCTTTTTTACTTTAATTGCTCTTTTTCACTTTAATTATTATTCTTGTTATTTTTGTGTGTGTTAATGAAGGTATCAGGGATTGATTTTGGTGATGAATGCACAACTATGTAATGGTACTATGAACAACCGAATGTACGATTTGTTTTGTATGACTGCACGGTATGTGGATATATCTCAATAAAATGAATATTAAAAAAAAAGAGAGAGAGAACCAGATCTAAACCTGCTCTCCCTACTCACAGCTGCAACAGACTGTGAAGAGCAAGAAAAGAAAACGTTCCCAAGAAGATTTGGCCACAGAGCATCTAACTCACAGATTTGCTCTTTAAAAAATGGATATCCTAGGTCAGTCAAGGATTCTCAATTTATGTAATTGAAATAGTTTTTACTGATCATGCTCCCAGTTACCTAGAAAAAGCAAACACAAAACATCTTTCAAGGAGGGAACATCTATCATAGAACTTGGGAAACTTCCATAGTTGATTATTCCAAGCCAACAGCTGGCAAGCAAAGATAAATAGACATACAAAGAAACAAGGCAACATGAATAAGAGCAGAAAGAAACAACAGGCAGCAGAAACTAAACCTCATAGACTTCAGATATTAGAATTACCAGATACATATTATTTAAACATGTTTCTGTGTTTTAGGAAAGAACAGACAAACTTGAAAACATCAGCAGGGAAAAGGAAACTAAAAAAAAGTAACCTAACAGAAAATGAACCAAACAGAACTTCTAGAAATGAAAAATATAATAACTAAAATTAAAAGCTCAGTGGACACGTTTGGCTACAGATTGGACACACAGAAGAGAATTAGTGATCTGTAATATACATCAGAAGAAATTATCCAGAATACAACATAAAAAGAGAAAATTCAATTAAAAATACAGAATAGAGGGTAAAAGACATGGAGGAAGAAGAGGAGAACAAAAATGGAGGCCAATGCTATATTTGATGAAATAATATCTGAGGATTTCTCAGAACTGATAAGACAACAACTTACAGAGTTAGGAGGCCAGGAAATTCCAAGTAGAATAAATAAAAATAAATATAATCCACACTGTAGCAAACCAAATGTAAGAAAAAGTCTTAAAAGGAACCAGAGAAAAAAGATAATTTCAAAGGAACAAAAGTTTGATATATTACTGACTTTTCAACAGCAACAGTGAAGACCAAAAACAGAGTGGAATGCACTGAAATAAAATAAAATATAAATCTATTTGCAGCAAAAAAAGTTTTCTAGAATGAGAATGAAATAAAGACATTTTCAGACAAACAAAAACTGAGAGTGTGTAATTAGCAGAGTCTCACTAAGGAAATTCTACAGGAGGTATTTCAGGCTCAAGAAAGTGACCTCAGATACAAAGACACAGATTCAAGAAGAATGGAATAAACACATGTGAGAAAATGTAAATGAATACTGACTGTATAGAAAATTAAAAAGTCGAGTGGGATTTTTAAAAAGATGTATTAAAAATTCTAGACAGCAAGAACTTATGTCAGGAGGAAGTCAGTGGAGTTAGAGCGTGTTTAAAGTCCTTGCATTATCAGGGAAGATGAGGGTAGAGGTTTTGATAAACTTTAGACCCTGATATGTTAAGTTTATGGGGTAATTGCTAAAAGCATAGAAATAAGATATGAAAATTTTAAACTATTAAAAGAAAAATGGCATGATAAAAATAATAAACCAAAAATGGCAAGAAAGTGGAAGAAAGAAAGAAGAGGTAAGTCAAATACATACAAAATAAAATAGTAGACATAAACTCAATATAACAATTATGTTAAATGGTCTGAATTCTCAAGTTGGAATAGAAAGACTATGAATCTGAAGACAATGACACCTATATGATATTTATAAGGTACATATCTAAAAATAAGGATACAGAAAAATTGGAAGTCAAAAAACTGGAGTAAATATATATGTATGATTCTTATTTAATATTAACACAGCCATACCAACATTGGTGTACAAAAGAATTTGATGTAGCTATATTGATAGTAAAGTAGATTTTAAGGCAAAAAGGAGTATCAGAGATAGAGCCACTTCATAATGACAAAAGGTTCAATTCAATAGGAAGATATAACAGCTTTATAAAAAAAGGTTTAAAATTTACATGCACTTATTAACATAGTGTCAAAATATATAAAGCAACAAAAAAGTCAGAATAAAAAGAATAAACTGTACAATCATAACAGGAAATTTTAATGCAACTCTCTCAACAATTAAAAGAACAAATATCAAAATGGATCAAAGACCTACATATACAAGGTAAAACCATAAAATTCTTAGAAGAAAACATAGGGGAAAATCTTCATGACCTTGAGTTTAGCAATGATTTCTTAAATATGACACCATAAGTATGAGTGACAAAAGAAAAAATTAGATAAATTAGAACACCTACAACTCAACACCAAAAGCCAAACAACCCAATTTAAAAATGGGCAAAGGACTTGAATAGACATTTCTCCAAAGATATACAAACGGCTAATAAGCACACAAAAAGATGCTCAACATCCATTTGTCATTAAGAAAATACAAATCAGCGGGATACCCCTTCACACCCACTAAGATGGCTATTATTTTTAAAAATAGAAAAAATGAGTGTTGGCAAGGATGTAGAAAAACTGGAACTCTCGTACATCACTGGTAGGAATATAAAATGGTACAACATCTGTTTATATGTTTAGCTGTCCCTCAAAAAGTTAAACACAGTATTACCAAATGAACAGGCAATTCAATCCTAGGTATATATTCAAAAGAACTGAAAACAGGGACTAGAACAGATACTTGTACACTACTGTTCATAGCAGAATTATTCACAGTATTCAAAAGGTGAAAACAACAACCCATGCTCATCAAAAGATGAATGTGTAAACAAGATTTGATATATAGAGATACACACATACACATATACAATAGAATATTATTCAGCCATAAATAGAAATGAAGTTTCTAATGAAACTTGAATCATAATGAACCTTGGAATCATAATGTCGAGTGCTTTATATATCCAGACATAAAGGACAAATATTGTATGATTCCACTCATATAACATATCTAGAATAAACAAATCCATACAGACAGAAAGTAGATTCCAAGTTGCCAGGGGCTGGCCTTGGAGAAGGGTGGAGGGTGGGGACACAGAATGGGGAGTTATTGCTCAATGAGTACAGAGTTTCTGTTTGGGGTGATAATAAGTTTTGGTAATGGGATTGTGGTGATGGTGGCACAACACTGTATATACAATTAATACCACTGAATCACATACTTAAAAATGATTAAAATGGGAAATTTGAGGTTCACTATTACCACAATAAAAATTAAAAATAACAGACCAATGATATTAAAAAATTCATTCCAACAAAATTACTTAACAAATATTTACAGAGTACCTATAATTTAAAAAACAGTAACCATTAAGTTAGATTGTTATTTCAAAGTAAATTGTGATGGGTTCAACTAAATGCAACTCAAGGAGACAAAAAATTTTGGAGGAAATAAAGTTGAAAATATTTAAGCAATATCAACATTGGTAAGGATTTTCTAAAAGTAAAAGCAATAGAGAAAAATAAAGGAAAAGACTGATAAATTTGATTTACAAATTTTTAAGTCTTGGGTCAAATATTATAAAACAAAACCAAATTAACTAGGCCCTTAACGAATATGCAAAGAAAAGTAAATATTCTTAATATACGAAAGCTCTTACAAATAAATAAGAAAAAAAAGGATACCAATGTAAAAATAGATAAAACTCTTAACCCAGGTTAAATCAAAAGGTAAAAGAAAAGATATGTCCAAGATTGTAGCAGCACAATTAATAATAGCTATAAACTGGAAACTATAGTAGAATGGACAAATAATCCCAAATCTATCTTTGCCAGTAGAATAGATAGATAAATTGTAATATATTTATCCAAAGACAATGAATGAACTATACATTCAAAAACATTGAATAATCTCATAATGTTGAGAGAAAAAATTCCATATATAAAAGATGTATGTACTATGTAATTTAATTTGTATAAAGTAATCTTAGGTGTTTAAAGTCAGGGTCGTGGGCTGGCATGGAGGGATCTCATGACTGGAAGAGTCTTGCTTCTAGGATGTTTCTTGAGATTCAGTTTCTTGATCTAGTTATTGGTTAACGAGAGTTCTCATTTTGTGAAAATCCACTGAGGGCTTCACTTATTATTTGCACACTTTTCAGTATGTATATTACACTTCAATTAAAAATTTTAAAAATATGATATGCGGTATCCTCAGCTAACTTCTGCCACACTCTATTAACTAGTGCTTTTAACTTAAGAAACAATTATCAAATCCCATTGGATCCAAGCATTTTGAAACATAAGGATGAGTAAACCAGAGTCCCTTCGAGTTGTGTACAATGGGTCATTGTTAGAAAACTAGAGCAATGGAATTGCTAAGTCTCCTGTGGCACGATTTTATCACGTCTCAGTGTTTGAAGATCAAACCAAATTGATTTAAAACTTCTCTAAAAAATTAAATATATCCAACCCATAAAATGATTTAGTCTATTATTTTTCTAACTGATCAGGCAAGTCAGCTGTTGAACATGCAGGCTTTGTATAATGAAGATTTTGTGTTTTTTAGGAGGATCCACAGTAACACATTTGATAAACTTTTATCTTAATGTGCCTTTCCGGAATACCAGTGTGACCTCAATCTGAACAAAGCCTTAGTTGATGATGCTTGCAGGAGGTAGCTTTGCCATTTTCTCAGCCTATATGCTTGTTATTGAATGCAAATCAGATTCATCATTGAAGATTTCATCTGCCATACAAATGCATAATTGGCTATGTCTGAGCGACCAACCACGTTTTGTCCTGAGCAAATTGCTCAAACTGCATTAAGCATAATTAGACTAAAATGGCAACCTTATTAATTTGTCCTTTACTTGTTTTCCAACGGATTGGGCCTTATTATTATGCAAACATACTATAAAGAACAGCCCTATAAAAAGCTCATTATTAATTTCTCTTCATTCATAACAGGCTTTTATGCTGAAAGATACATAAAATAATTTCTAATTATGTTTATCAAACTGTTTCCTTTTGTGTATCTTATAGGAACCATGGGTTAACAGTAAGACAAATGTGAAAAATTTCTAAACTAACCACTGCTCTTCCACCTCAATATATTTTAACATACACTTTTATTGATGAAATCAATCAACATAGAAATCATGAAATTATAATTTTAAACAATGTATTTGTTGACTCCACATTTTCCCTACAACATATTTTTCTTAAAATCACATTCACTAAGCTTCTTCATATACAATCCACAGAATTTTATTTGTAAAATGTTCACCACAGTTCTTGATTTCCCAAAAGCAATGACACCTGTTTTGTTCTACTTCTTTTACTGTTGTTTTGATTAGGTAAATGTGGAGAAAATGAAATGCATGAAACTGGCTGTCATCTGTGATCTGACAATTTCATCATAACTGGTTTAAGCAGGATGTGCTTCACACTGAATCTCTAAAAAGTCTTTGATAATCCACCTGCTCCCAGAACTCAGACTTGGCCACCAATGAAGTTTTTGCAGGCTTAGAAATGAAATCCTTATCCATTAAAGGCTAGGGTGGACTTAGCTTTATAATCTGGCTTAAGTTTTGAGTAGATAGATTCATGCAGTTATTCTTGTGATTTTATATTTCATCAAGAAACTGAATTCTCTCAAATTCAAACATCGCAAATTAATTAGGGATGAGTTATTATTAAGCATTTTGTAAATAAAGCACTTCTTACAGGTTGTAAAAGTTATTTCTATAGTTTCTATTTGGGTGAAAATTTTCACTCTTTAAAGGAAATATTTTCATAAAATCTGAATCAAGCTCTTCCACAGCACTATAGGTCAGAACCGGCTTGCAAGGGGAGGTGTTAGTCTAAATGCGTTTAGTTATGGACTTGCCAAAAGAATTCACTATAAGAGGATGACATATTAAGTTGATGACATATTAAATTTAATGATATATCATATATTTACAAAAGATAGCAAATATTAGTTGCTATAGCCCAATAAAGCACTTGATAACTTACATCAAGTTGATCAACTGACCAGTTTTCTTTCAATGCCAAATTTTTTGCATAAGCTGTTCCTTTACTCTAGGATACTCCTTTCCAAACACTCTGACTATTTTGCCTTTCCAGTTCAGGACTCATCTCCTTTACAAAGCCTTCTCTTACCCTCATGGCCACATTCAAACCTTACTTTTCTGACAGCAGTTCCTATCTATTCTACGTATGTAACTACATAATCACACATAACCTTCGGTTCTCTGTTTAATTTGTGCAGGTCTTCTATTCCTCTTAAGATGTTCTTCAAAAACAGCAACTCTAACATAGATGATAGGTCGATAGATATATGTAGATAGATAGATATAGATACATATATACATAGATAGAGTCAATAAATGTTTGTCTAAGTGGATTCTATGCCTCTCACAGCATCTCTTCTTCTTTTCCTTTTTCTAAATTAGCCATGCCTCTAGTTACTCCTACCATCTGTGGTGCTACTGTTTTTTCTACATTTTAAAATAATTTTCCTTAAGTATAAATATCTATCAGGTATAAATGGAAGTTTGCATGTACTATGTATACAGCATATTCATATAATGCAATTGGTCCTAACATTCAATAGTATAATTTTGTCAAAAGGCAAAGACTCCTGATATAACACTTAACAGGTACTCAGTGAGTATAAACAGAGTCTGATTTTTATAAATCTAATTTTCACTGGGCAAATCCCTTGTTTCCTCTGACTTCAAAATGGAATTAATAAATTCTGCTTCTCTCTAGCTCAAAGAGATGGCATAATGTAATGTTAGTGTGCTCTGAACTCTAAGCAGAAACAGAATATATGTTCAAGTTATAAATGACCTAGAGCTAGCTCACTTATCTACAGAAAGGGTATTTATTTGCAAAGCACTGATATCTGCAACCTGCTAAAGGCATTTTCATGGAAACTAAATTCATATTGGCTCTAGGCACTAAAACTCATGAGAAGCAACAATCTAGTACAAGAAAAAGGAAAGAACTTAATTAAAAGCAGCATCTAACAATTTAAGTGACCACAATGCATCTGAATTTGAATTACACTAGCCATGACCAAAGTAACCAAAACTTTTATCAGAATTGTGGGAACAGGGCAGTTAAGCTAACAAATGTGCATGACGCTCAATATTAAATTGAACTATGTGAAGTTGATGGTATTTGGGCTTTTTTACCTACAAAAATAGCAGTTTTATGTGGTTCAGCCTAATTATATTAATATATTGATTTACATGGCAAGATTCCTATTAAGAGTTGTCTTCCTGATATTCTAGAAAGGCAGAGGAGCAGGATAAATGACTTGCCCAGGTACCCAGTAGGACAGTTAAGACTATACTCATATTTTGTGTTTGTTTTTTTTTCTTAGCTTGACTACCACAAATAAACCCATCACATTATTTTCTTCACTGGTGTATTATATTAGTTCTTCTTTACAACGTCAGCAAAATTATCTCAGAACTCAGTGGACCTTAACTGCTAGCCTAGACTTGTACCACCGAGCTGGTATTTAATACAGACTAGGAATCAAAAACCCAGGTCCCAGTCTCAGTTTGGCCATGGCAATTCCCTTAAAATCTAGATAAGAGCTCACTGAAGAATAATTCCTTGACCCAAGATAGAATTCTGTGAATCTAGGGGGTGGGAATGCTAGGGTTTCTTATTTACCACAAGGCCCAAGATTCTGCTGAATGTATTCCATTTATGCATCTTTTCCTCTTCCTCCACAAGCTGTCACTGTCTCACACTGGACCCTGTTCCTAAATAATTCTTTTTAAAAAAAAGAAGACAAAAAAGAGGGAGAAAAATGAGGAAAAAGGAAAAGGAAAAGGAAAGAGGAAAAAGAAGGAAGAAGAAGATGGAGTCACTTATTCAGGAATTTATGTACAGAGCTGGTTGTACTGCAGAATGGAGAGCTAGGAAGATTTAAATGGAAAGGATGAATACTAAATATTCCCGTTCTTTAAGGTGCTGCAGTGCCCCCAAAGGTTAACAATCCTTCTCCTTTCTCCCTCATCTTTGTTTCCTTCTGCACCGCCTCCATCCCCAGGCCCTGCTCATTTCTCATGTAGAACAAGCACTTGAGCAATCCCCTGTGTCCTTGTCTCCAGCTTGCCTTGTGCTCAGAATCTCTTTCTTTATTCCCTGGGGTCATTCAAGGTATTTTTTCTAAGCAAAAAAAGTTGTCTCCCTAAGAGAAAAGAAACTCTTCTATTAACCATAAAGATAACGATTTTGTCATTCTCCTATAGCAGGAGTATTTTGCCTAATAACTTATACTCTCGAAACCTTAATTTTTTCACCTGTAAATTGGAGGCATTCTACCTGATTTGCTTGTGTCTCAAAGTCATAAGTATCGACAGGTATCTATATTTATGAAAAGTGTTATACAAACTGTGAAGTTCTATACACATCTGAGAGCTTTCCGTGGAAAAGATCATGGTTTACATAATACTGGGTTTCAATTGGGAAGGATTTCAACTGCGAAGTACCCATGTGTCAGGTACTTAAAATACATTATTTAATTTATACCTCACAATATTGAACAGTCAGCACCACCATTTTACATACGGAGAAACACACAGAGCAATGACAAATAACTTGCCCAATATCAGATAGCTGTTAAGTAGGAGCCACAACTTAACCTAAGTCTACAACTGCCTACAAAGCCTGTGAGTCTGTTTGTTCACTTGTTCATTTTTTATTACACCACAGGGTGAGGTTTGAATTACTAAGCAAAAAATATTTGGCAAGTCACTTAATATATCAGCATTTCAGGGGTTTTTCTTTGTAAATCAGTAGTAATATCTGTGCTGCCTGCCTCACAAGGATTTTCAAGAGTCAAATGAAGTACTTTGAAAATCTGAACAACCATTTACGTAGCAGTGTTCATTGAGAAGAGGTGGATGCAAAGTAAAAGTATTTGTTCTATCAATAATTTTAATCTTTTAAGTTTCAGTTATCAATATATCATTTCAAAAAGAAACTAAGTGTAGAAAAATCTTAATTGGTGTAGGTTCTCAAAAAGAGAAATCTCAAACATAGAAATAGAAAATAAATGTTGGTATTTATAGCCTTTCAAAATTTGTGTTTTAAACCTAGATACACATACTTAAGTGAAGAATACTTAGAATTCAAATGAAGATAATAGAGATTATTTTGTTGAGGGAAAAAGATTATAAGTACCTCACTATATATTCAAAACCTCAATAGTATAATTTCAGCAAACATTCAAAATTTTAATAAGGTCTTTTACGCTAAAAATCAGTTGTGGTCATATTGTATTGACATGTTTGTGATGTCCAAATAAGTACATGAAATATTAAACAAATTTTGGAAATGTGAGTGTATGTGCAATTTTCCTTTGATCATTATATTCTGTTATGATGAAAACATTGACAAGAGTGTACAAATATTTTTATTGGCTGATATGTATGTAGTTATATTTTGGGCGGCCACTTAGCATTAGCCATTATAAATTCACATTTCCTGTGAACTCTATGAGCATAAAACTGATGAATTTTGCCATATTATAGAACCCTAAAGTTATAGTGTGATACAATTATTAAGGAAAAAAGCCCATTTTGTTTTAGAAATTTGTCATAGGGATTTAAAAGGTCACACAAAGTTTGCAGAAAACTGTAAAGGAGGAGGAGGTGGAACAGTTCCAGGAATTCACACAGATCTGGGAATGGTTCACATTCCCAATAGCTAGAATGGAGAAACAGCTGTAATACACAGAGTGTCAGGTACAGTTCTCAGAAGATGGACCAGATCAGCCCTAGTCTAAAGGCTGCTCTGGCCCTGCCTCACCAAGCTTTAAAGCGAGCCATAAAGTGATCAACTGTTTCCATGTGACTCACTTGCATACTCTCCCCCCAAAACACACATGCTTACAAACACATGAAAATATTTAAAGGAACATAAAATATCTAGCATTTAGCAACATTAATTTCACAAAGTTGGGCATCCAATAAAAAATTACCGGGAACACAATGAAGTAGGAATATATGACCCAAAATGAGGAGAAAAAGTAATCAATATAAACAGAGGCAGAAATGACCTAGGATGGGGAGGAAATGGAAAACCATTGAAGAAATAATAGCCAAAATGCATCCCAATTTTCTGAAAACTATTAATTCCTAATTCCACAGGGTTCACTGACCCCAAGGAAAAGAAAAATTAAGAAAATTATATGATAGGGCACTTAGTAATCAAATTGCTTAAAACCAGTGATAAGGAGAAAATTCCAAGAGTAGCTAGAGAAAAAAGGAACATTAAATACAAAGAAAGAGGAACAGTAGACTTCTCATCAGAAACAATGCTAGCTAGAAGACCATAGAGCAATATCTTAAAAATGCTGATAGAAAAAAACTGCAGTTCTATACCCAGCAAAAATATCGTTGGAAAATGAAGGCAAAATACGCACTTTTTCAGCTTTACAAGACATGAAAGAATTTATCACCACAGGGCAAAGAAATTCCTTTAGGCAAAAGGAAAATGGTACCCAATGCAAACAAGGATCTATAAAAATAACAAAAAGTACAAAAAGTGGTAAACATATGAATAAATATAACAATACTTATTTTCTTAATTTTTAATCTCTTTTAAATAAGATAAGTGGTTTAAAGCAAAAATGGGTTTACAACATATGTATAATGTATGCAAAAATTTCTGGGGAAGGAAAAATAGAAGTATAATATAATGACATTCTTACATGAAGAGGTATAATATGTAGAGGGCGATTAAGGTAGCATGTATAAAATCCACCCTCAGCAATGCCGGAAATATGCAACATGGCCTCCAGGGCTGATGCAACAACAGCTTAAGTTACCCTCAGCCTTCTTTACAGAAGTAGTTCGCGCCAAAAGTGCTAGTTCGCGCCAAAAGTGCTAACCTTACATCTGCCATCTACCCTAGCAACAGCAGCCACCAATCCTAGACCGCCACGAGCCCTTGCTAGCCACTTCCCCTTCTCCTTGAGTATATATGCTCTGCCTCTTCAATAAAATTTTGCAGCTTGATCAGAAACCTGTCTTGCTGTCGTTCCTCGCATCTCTTGTCCCATACCATTCCTCCCTCACAGGATTCGGAGTCTCCGTTGAACGTCCCGCGGGCCGGGACAAACTGGCACCCAACGTGGGGCTCGGAGTTCTGTGAGAGACGGAACGCCGCACTCAAGGAGAGAGGCCTCTCACACTCACCGCACCCGGGATCGCGGCGAGGAAGCGCGCTCGCGAGACAGATCCGTTCAGCAGTCGATCAGTGCCGGCAAAAGGAAGAAACGGAAAGAAGAAAAGAAAGCAACAAAAGGTAAGCCCCCACCCCCAACATGGGACAAGCAATCTCCCAACATGAATTATATATTAGTCAGGTCAAACAATCACTCAAGGCACGAGGAACTAGAGTTAAGAAAAAAGATCTCACGCGCTTTTTTGATTTTTTGTTAAAAACCTGCCCTTGGTTCCCTCAAGAAGGTACTATAGACCACCAATGCTGGCTAAGAGTCGGCGACTGTTTAAAAGATTATTCCCGGACCTTTGGTCCTGAAAAGGTCCCGGTTACTGCCTTTTCTTATTGGAATCTAATTAATGAAATCTTAAGAGTCCATTCTTTAGCTCCAGACATTCAAAACCTCTGCAAAAAAGGAGAGGAAGCTTTGAGAGAGCACTCTCGTCCCGCTTCAGCATGCAGCTCAGTAATTATTAACATACCTAAGGATCCCCTAAACAAAAACCCCAACAGGGATAGGCCAAATACCCCAACCAGTCAAGCTAGTCTATCGCCCGATCAGCACAATATCGAACCAGAGGTTAAAATTTCTCCCTTTTTGGAGGAACCGGAGGCTAAAATCTCTCCCTCTTTGGAGATCAACTCCCTTCCTCCGTTTCGGCCACCCCCTTACGCACCCGATTTTCCAAAACCATATTCTCATTTTTATTCAGTCACGTCCTTACCTCAGTTCCGCGCTTTGGAAGAGGCCACAGAAAACCTCCGGCTACATGCCGATAACTTTAGAGAAACTTTTAATCAAGAGCAGCTGCGAGCCGCCAATTTGCTCGCCGACCTCTGGTCGGCAACTCAAAGCGTTGCAGCCCTTGTGCTTCCAGAAAACGCCCACTCATCACGTCCCCATTGCGCTCACCACACCTACGCCTTTCCAGTTACACGTAGTCAAACCCAAAATGGCGCCGCCAGCCCCCAAAATGGCGCTGCCAGCTCCCAAAATGGCGATTCCAGTAGCGAAAGCGAGGAAAAGGAACAATCAAATCCCCCTAGTTCTAACGAAGAAGAGCAGGAAGAAGCTAGTACTACTTCAACAGTTAAATATAAAAAACTCAGTTTAAAATATTTAGAAAAATTAAAAAAGGCAGTGAGTGATTATGGCGCTACCGCCCCCTTCACGCTCACCCTATTAGAGAGTCTCAGTGAAAAAGAACTCACTCCTAACGATTGGTCCCAATTAGCCAGAGCTGCCCTGTCCGGCGGCGATTTCCTGTTGTGGAAATCCGATTATGAAGAGCATTGTAAAAAGTATGCCACCCGTAATGCCCGTAAAGCCACCTCTAAAACCTGGACATTAAACAAATTTTTAGGTCAAAGCCCCTACCATCAGAATAATAAACAGGCTCAATTCCCAGGTCTCTTAGCGCAAATACAAACGGCCGCGCTTAGAGCATGGAAAAAACTTCTGCAAAAGGGTGCCGCCACTGCCTCTCTTGCTAAATTAAGACAGGGACCTGATGAACCGTATAGCGAATTCCTTAGCCGCCTGCAAAACGTGGCTGAGCGCTTATTTGGGGCCAGCGAAAACGAAAGTGATTTTATTAAACACCTGGCCTATGAAAATGCTAACGCTGCCTGCCAAGCAGCAATCCGCCCCTTTCGTAATACCAACCTTAATAATTACATAAAGCTCTGTTCTGGCATTGGGCCCACTCAAACTCTTGGAATAGCCATTGGTGCCGCCCTTCAAAAATTTTGTAGTGCAGCATAAAAATTTTACGGCACAAGCAAAGCCTCCAACATGCTATAACTGTAAGCAACCTGGCCATTTTTCAAAAAATTGCCCCGTGCCACAAACCGGTTCCTCCTTACCCATTACTAATAAACCCCCATTGCCGCCCTCTATTTGTCCCCGCTGTAAAAAGGGGTTCCATTGGGCATCTGAATGCCACTCTAACGCAGACATTAATGGCCAACCCCTTAAGCCTAAGCTCCAGGGAAACTTCCAATGGGACCGGCCCCAGGCCCCAACCAGAACAAACCCAGGGGCAATACGGTTTGTTCAGCCATCCCCAGTCGCAGTACCTGCGCTCCCAACTATAAACCACACTGCTATGTCGCAGACTTATGGAGAGCAACAGCAGGAAGCGCAGGGATGGACCTCTGTACCACCTCCAAATCAATATTAACCCCAGAAAACAGTCCTCTCCTCATACCAACGGGAGTTTATGGACCACTGCCCCCAAATACCTTTGGCCTCATCTTAGGAAGAGCCAGTACCGCCCTTCACAGGATTCAAATCACCCCAGGTGTGCTGGATAATGATTTTAAGGGTGAAATAAAAATAATCGCAGCCACCTCAAGCAACATTGTCTCTATTCCTCCCGGCACCTGAATAGCACAGCTTGTAATCCTCCCCCTTCAATGCATTAACTCAAACTTCAAAAAAACCCAGCGCCCCACAGAGGGCCCTGGATCTTCCGATATTTTTTGGGCACAGCCAATATCCCATAATCGACCCATCTTACGATTAAAATTAAATGGTAAATCATTTGAAGGTATTTTAGACACAGGGGCTGACGCCACAATTATATCCTCAAATCACTGGCCTAAATCCTGGCCTCTCACGGCCGCTGCCACCCACCTACAGGGAATAGGAGAAGCCACAAATCCTCTACAAAGTTCACAAGCCCTAAAATGGGAGGATGAGGAAGGGAACACTGGTACAGTTATACCATATGTTATCCCCCATCTCCCCACTAATCTATGGGGCAGAGATATCTTAACTCAAATGAAAGTTTTTATGTGCAGCCCTAGTGATACAGTTACTGCTCAAATGCTCAAAATGAATTTTCTCCCTGGCAAAGGCCTAGGCAAAGCTAATCAAGGAATAAAACTGCCCATCTCTATAACACCTAATACAGGTAGAACAGGACTTGGGCTCCCCCAAAATTTAGCCTGATGGCCATTGACATCCCTGTACCCCATGCTGAAAAAATTTCGTGGAAATCCATAGAACCAGTATGGGTTGATCAATGGCCCCTGACTCAGGAAAAGACCCTAGCGGCTATAAAGTTAGTACAGGAACATCTTAATGCCGGACATATTGAACCTACTCAGTCCCCTTGGAACACTCCTATTTTTGTTATAAGAAAAAAATCAGGTAAATGGAGACTGCTACAAGACTTGCGCGCCATAAACAAAGCCATGGTACCCATGGGGGCGCTGCAACCCGGTCTCCCTTCACCAGTTGCTATCCCTATCAACTTTTACAAAATAGTTATAGATTTAAAGGATTGTTTTTTCTCCATACCTCTTCACTTAGAAGACAGGCAATATTTCGCCTTTAGCGTCCCTCAAATCAATTTTCAGGGCCCTATGCCCCGGTTTCAATGGAAAGTCTTACCACAAGGCATAGCCAATAGTCCGACTTTATGCCAAAAATTTGTTGCTGAAGCCATTAACCCTATCAGACAGCTATGGCCACAAATCTACATTCTTCATTACATGGATGATGTCCTATTAGCAGGTGAGGACGTAGATAAATTACATTTTTGCTTTCAAGACCTTCTTAAAAATTTAACAGCAAAAGGTCTTCAAATAGCCCCCGACAAGGTACAAACCTCAGACCCTTTTTCTTATCTAGGGTTCAAACTTTGGCACCAACAAGTTTTAACACCCCGCATTCAATTGCGAACCTCCCGTTTGCTAACGTTGAATGACTTCCAAAAACTCTTGGGAGACATTCAATGGCTTCGCCCCTACCTAAAACTACCCACTGAAACTCTCCTACCACTCTTTAATATTTTGAAAGGAGACGCAAGTCCCTCCTCTCCCTGAAGCATAACTCCAGAGGCAATGCAAGCGCTTACCATCATAAATCGAGCTATCCAAAATCAAACTTGCTTTCAAATAAACTACCACCAGCCTTTAATTTTTATAATTCTTAATACAATTCACACGCCTACAGGCGTATTCTGGCAATCCAATTTAAAACAACCAAACGGGCGAGGCCACCCACTACTCTGGGTTCACCTCCCAGCTACTCCAACAAAAGTGCTCTCGCCATACGTTGCTCTTATAGCTGCCCTCATAATTAAGGGCCGGCAAACTAGCCGCCAACTGTTTGGAAAAGATCCCGATTCCCTTATTGTCCCATACACCCAAGATCAAATCCATTGGCTTTTCCAAACCAGCGATGAATGGGCTATCGCATGCTCTTCATTCCTAGGCGATATTGATAATCATTACCCAAACGACCCATTAATCCAGTTCGCTAAAATCCATCAATTCACTTTCCCAAAGGTCACTAAAGCAAAACCCATAGACTCTGCTACCTTAGTCTTTACTGATGGTTCAGCAAATGGGACCGCAGCATATGTCATCCAGGGTCAAGCATTTTCCATGCGCTCTCCCTATACCTCAGCTCAACCTGTCGAGCTCTATGCAGTCCTGCAGGTTTTTTCCCACCTTCAAAACCAACCTTTTAATTTATACACTGATAGTGCGTACATAGCTCAGTCTGTACCACTATTAGAAACAACTCCATTTATCAAACCATCTACCAATGCAGTCCCCTTATTTTCAAAGTTGCAAAAATTAATTCTCAAACGGCAGCACCCCTTTTTTGTGGGACACCTCCGTGCCCATCAAAATCTACCAGGTCCTCTTGCAAAAGGCAATGCGCTAGCAGATGCTGCCACTCAGTTAACATGCCCCAATCTCTGCGATTCTCTAACCTTAGCTTCCCAAGCCCATGCCCAACACCACCTAAATGCAAACACCCTCCGCCTAAAATTTAATGTTACAAGGGAACAAGCAAGGGAAATTGTTAAAGCCTGCAAAAACTGTGTAACCCAACTGCCAGTCCCTCATTTGGGAGTTAACCCAAAAGGGCTTATCCCAAATGAAATCTGGCAAGTGGATGTCACGCACTTTGCCAGCTTTGGGCAACTTAAATATATTCATGTTTGCGTTGACACATATAGTGGATTTATTCAAGCTAGTTTGCAAACAGGAGAAGCTTCAAAACATGTTATCTCTCATTTACTGCACTGTTTCACCGTTTTAGGCCAGCCTAAAACCATTAAAACAGATAATGGACCTGGGTATACTGGCAAAAATTTTCAAACCTTCTGTCAACAATTACAAATCAAGCATACTACAGGAATGCCGTATAACCCCCAGGGGCAAGGCATAGTAGAACGAGCACATCGCACCCTAAAAAATGCTCTGTGCCGCTTAGCCGAAAGCACTCTCAATCTCACGAAACAACGTCCCCGAGACCTTTTACATCATGCTCTTTTTGTTCTTAACTTCCTAACTCTGGACGATGAAGAACAATCTGCAGCCGACAGACATTGGCATCCCAAAACACAGATGCAACAAGCCACTGTTATGTGGCGTGACCCCTCAACATCAAAATGGAATGGACCTGACCCTGTTATCATCTGGGGACGAGGTTCTGCTTGCATATATGACCAAGAAAAAGAGGGTCCTCGCTGGCTTCCAGAAAGACTAATTAGACATATTAATCCTCCACTGTCAAAACAAGCCCCAAAATCCCCCCTTCCCTTTAACAATAACCTTTCCAGGGAACAAACCCCTCCCTGAGAAAAAATTTCTCTCCTTTTTTCTCTTCCAGCACGTCGCCAACTTTGCTGTAGCCTGCCCAGAACACGCCCAACCTACGTGCAGCCGGCAACCAAAACAGGCCCAACTTACAGGTGTTGCTGGCCTAGGCACCGGAACCGCCTCTATTATCCTCCACAACCAAGGCTTCTCCAGCCTGAGAGCTGCTATAGATGAAGATTTAGCCCGCATTGAAACCTCCATCACCCATCTTGAAAAATCCCTTACGTCCCTATCGGAAGTTGTTCTCCAAAACAGGAGAGGCTTAGATCTGCTTTTCCTTAAGCAAGGAGGGCTTTGTGCTGCACTAGGCGAAGAATGTTGCTTTTACGCTGACCATTCTGGCATAGTTAAGGATTCCATGACCAAACTTAGGGAAGGAATTGAAAACCGCAAACGTGAGCGAGAAACCCAAGGAGGTACCTCCTGGGGGCTTAACAGAATTCTCCCTTACCTCCTCCCTATATTAGGCCCCTTTATAACCATACTCCTTATAATATCTTTTGCACCTTGGACCATAAAAAGAATAATACAGCTAGTTAAGGACCAAGTTGATTCTGCCCTAGGCAAGCCTATTCAAGTGCATTATCACCGGCTTCACCTCGCTGACCAAGGTGTGGATCCAGAAAATCTGCCTGCTACCCACCCTTTCGGGTAAGAAAGCCCCCTCCTACGGGAGCAGCATATAACTCGAAAATATGCTTCTAGCTTATGCTATGATTGGTACCGCTGGGTGCGAGGCAAAGCACTGCAAAGGAGGGCCAAAACAATTAAAGGCCATTTTTGAGCTCCTTGAGAAGTATGCCTCATTAGCATAGGGGTTCGCTCTGCACAAATTCCCCTCCCCAGAAAAACAGAGCCACAAACAACTTGGGGAATGAGGCCTCTACTTCCCCCAGCAGGTTAATGCCAAAAGAATGCTCGATCAGCATTCTTCTTCCATCCTTTTGAAAAACAAAGGGAGGAGATGTAGAGGGCGATTAAGGTAGCATGTATAAAATCCACCCTCAGCAATGCCGGAAATATGCAACATGGCCGCCAGGGCTGATGCAACAACAGCTTAAGTTACCCTCAGCCTTCTTTACAGAAGTAGTTCGCGCCAAAAGTGCTAGTTCGCGCCAAAAGTGCTAACCTTACATCTGCCATCTACCCTAGCAACAGCAGCCACCAATCCTAGACCGCCACGAGCCCTTGCTAGCCACTTCCCCTTCTCCTAGAGTATATATGCTCTGCCTCTTTAATAAAATTTTGCAGCTTGATCAGAAACCTGTCTTGCTGTCGTTCCTCGCATCTCTTGTCCCATACCATTCCTCCCTCACAGGATTCGGAGTCTCCGTTGAACGTCCCGCGGGCCGGGACAATAATACTACATGAACATGGATTGTGAGAATCTAATGATGCATTCTAAAGACTTTAAAGCTACTACTACTAGTACTACTGCAAAATAAAAGAGGGATGACTAATAAAACAATAAAGGAGATAAAATGGAGTCATAAAAATTACTCAATGAAAACAACACAGAAAAAGAGGGAAAATGGGGGTAAAGAACACTTGGAACAAATAGAAAACAAATAGCAAGCTGTTACTTTAAACCCAGCTATACTAATAATCACAAATTAAATTAAAATGGTCTAAACACACTAAGTAGAAGGCAGAGATTGTCAGATAGGATTTTTAGGAAAAGCAAAACTCAACTATATATTGTCTACAAGAATCTGAAGACGGAATAGTTTAAAAGGACAGAAAAAATACGCCATACTAATAGTAATCAAAAGAAAGCTGAAATGGATTTTTAAATACTAAGTGAGGTAGATTTCAGAGCAAAGAATATTACCATTGGTAAAGATGGTATTTTCATAAAACTAAAAGGATCAATTCATCAAGAAAACAAAAAACCTAAATGTTTCTGTACTCAGTAACAAAGTTTTAAAAATACATGAAACAAATCTTAAAGGGGAATCAAGGAGAAATAGACAAATCCACAATCATAGTTAAGAGATTTCAATACCCATTCTCATTAATTTACAGAAAAACTTGGCAGAAAATCAGCAAGAATATAGAGGCTTTGAACAGTACTAACAACCAACTTGATTTAATTTAATCTTTAAAAGCTTCAAGCTTTGGACAAGGGTGTCATGACAATTAAATGATAAAGGAATAGTTTTCAACAAACAGTGCTGACAACTGTATATCTACACGCAAAAAAAAAGGTTAGGCTCCTACCACTCACTATATACAAAAATTAACTTAAAATGGATCACATATCTAAATAAGAGCTACAACTATAAAACCCTTAGAAGAAAACACTGGAGTAAATCTTCATGACCTTGGATTAGGCAATAGTTTGCCAGATACAACACCAAAAGGACAAGTAGTAAGAGGAAATAAATTAGACTACTTCAAAATTTAAAACATTTGTGATGCAAACAAGACTACGAAGAAAGGGAAAAAGACAGCACACTAAATGGGAGAAAATATTTGCAAATTATATATCTGATAAGAAATATGTATGTTGAATATATAAAGAAATCTTACTGTATAAAAATAGAAAAACACAAATAACCCAATTAAAAATGGATAAAGTATCCAAATAGGCACTTCACCAAAGAAAATGTAAAAATAGCCAAAAGGACACAAAAATATAGTCAACATCATTAATAATTAAGAAAATGCAAATCAAAACCACCATGATAAACCCACAACTTCTCTAATCAAAAAAAATATGCAATAACACTTCATACCTCCTAGGATGGCTATAATAAAAATTAAAAAGAAAACACAGACAATAGCAAGTTTTGACAAGGATGTGCAGTAACTGGAAACATCATACATTGCTGGTGGAATGGAAAATGATGCAGCCACTTTGGAAAACAGCTTGTCAGTTCCTCAAAAAGTTAAACATCGCATTACCATATAACTCAACAACTCCACTCCTATGTAAATACCCAAAAGAAATGAAAACATATGGCCACACAAAATCTTGTAAATAAATACTCATAGCAGCATTATACATAATAGAATGGAAACAACTCAAATGTCCATCAACTGGTGAACAGATAAATAAAATGTGCATACCCATATAATGGAATATTATTTAGCAATAAAAAATAATGGAGGACCAGGAACACTCTATGCCTTCCTTTCCATATGTGTGGTTCTCCCATGCTGCATGATCTGGATTCTTTTACCGTTTATCCAGTAAAGGAACCCCAAGGATTATCAGCGTTTGCAGTTGTAAAACCATAGCATAAATGGAGGAATATGGAGCACTAGCATTCAGTTTGCCCTCCAGAATTGCAAGTAAACAGCCAGAACTGTTTGAAATAACTCTTTGTGGCAGGGCTCCAGAGACCAGAAGAACATGGTACACCATCCAGACAAGAGCAGAAGAAAGAGCCTGATAAACTGAGGTGAAAGCTATGAGTAGATCTCTCCATGCCATGGAAGCTGATGCTCATCCCCCACTGGCATGGCAGGAACCTTAGAAGCCACTCCCTGGCTGAAAATAGAAGCTCTCTCTCCCAGGAACAGGAGTGGGGGACATGGCCAGGCACCAATTGTGCCTTCTGATTAGCAAATTTGGACTGCTGGGTACTAGCTCCAGGATCAGCTAAATTTACAACCCACCCAGGACAGAAAGCAGCCAACAGACTTGGTTTCAACCCCACTCCCAGCAGGGGAGGAAGTAGGGTATATTTACAGAAACAGTAACTGCTTGGGGTGTCAGGGATCCATTTGCTAAAGGATGACTCTTCCCCAAGAAGGGGGTGAGCAAGCCAGGAACTGTCTGTGGCTTTTGATTAGTGAATTTGTAGTACTGGATTCCAGTTCCAAGAATACCCAGTTTTAACCTGCACAAGACAGAAAGCAGCTGGCAGCCTCCGCCTGCCAGGGGTGGAAGTGGGGCTGAATGAAAGACACAGTAACTTCTCAGATGGCAGAAGCCAGGTTGCTGAAGGCTGGCTTTTCCCAAAAAGGGGGGCAGGGACTTGGCCCAGTGAAGTTTGCAGCTGTTGTTTAGAGAATTCTGATCCCAGATCTTGGGATCTGAGCTAGTTTCAACCTCCTCCAGCCAAAAGTGGCTGGTAGCCTCTGTCTCAACCACACCCCCAGCAGAGGCACAGTGCATTGAGAATTAGAGGTACAGTACCACCTTAGGCCTGCAAGGAACAGTTGGCTGCAGAATGCAATCTGCTGGGCACAAAGGAAAGCAGAGAATCGGGGAGACATTACAGAAAAGAGTGGCATCCTTCCAGGTCTCCTCCCCAGGGCACTTCAGAACTGATACACACCCTCTTCATGGGTCCCTGGGCCTGTTTTGACTGGAAAAAACTGATTTGGGAAGGTCTTCTCCAGGGATACCCTTCTCCCACAATTAGCCCTCCAGGTAAAAGAAGCTAGATATAATGAAAGGAGTGTTAAAAACATAAAGAGGCAAATCAAAAACGAACAGAACAGATCAACATTCCTGGAGGAGGAACAGGGGAAAGGAAGCTGTCACCTGGGAGTGAAACAGTTGCATACCCAAATATCATTTCCTATATCCAGGGCAAGAATCAAATGAATATGAACTGAAAAAATTCTGATCAGTTAAACACAAGATATTCTAAAAGTCTAAAACAAGTTGAACCAAGTGTCCAAGAAGACCTTTAGCACAAAGCCAATCAACAAGAAAATGATAGGTAAGTGAGACAAACTGACCTCCAGAGGATACTCACCAAGAAAATAAAACGCCTACAAACCAAAAAAAAATTAGAAGCCATACTAAGAAACAGGAAGACAGGGCCCAGTCAAAGGAACAACTTAAAACTTCAGATGAGATACAGGATTTGAAACAAGTAATCAATGATGTTCAAACAAATCTCTTAAATCAATTCAAGGAGATGAAGGAAAATAAGGCAAAAGAGATAAAGGACATTAAGAAGACACGGTGAGCATAAAGAAGAATTTAAAAGCATGCAAAAAAAATCAACAGAACATATGGGAATGAAAGGCACAGTAACAGAGATTAAGAACACACTTGAGGCATACAACAGCAGATTTGATGAGGCAGAAGAGAGGATCAGCGAATTAGAGGATAGGACATATGAAATCTTACAGACAAAAGAAAAGGCAGAGAAAACAATGGGGAAAAAAATGGAGCAGGGTCTCAGGGAATTAAAGTACAGCATGAAGCACACAAATATGTGTGTCATGGGTATCTCAGAGGAGAAGACAGAAAAAAGGGCAGAAAGAATATTTGAGGAAATAATGGCCAAAGAAGGACACAAAGATGCATATCCAAGAATCACAGCATACTCCAAACAGAATAAATCCTAATAGACCTACTCCAAGACACATACTAATCAAAATGCCAAATGCCAGAAACAAAGAGAGAATTCTGAAATTGGCAAAAGAAAAGTAATTCATTATACACAAGGGATCCTCAATAAAATTAAGTGCCAATTTCCCATCAGAAACCATGGAGGTGAGAAGGCAGTGTTATGACATATTCAAGGTACTAAAAGAGAAAAACTGCCAGCAAAGAATTCTTTATTTGGCAAAACTGTCCATCAAAAATGAGGAAGCAATGAGGAAGAGTTTAAATATTCACAGATAGAAACTGAGAGACTTTGTGAAGAAGAGACATGCCGTACAAGAAATATGAAAGGGAGTACTAGAGGCTGAAAGGAAAAGACAGGTGAGAGAGACTTGGAGGGGAGTGCAGAAATGAAGATTATCGGTAATGGTAACTAAAAGGGTAAAAAGGAGGGGGGGAGGCAGTGACAAAAATAAGACATGTCATATAGAAGCCAAAGGATAAAATGATGAAGCACCGCCTTTACAGTAATAACATTGAATTTTAATGGGTTAAACTCCCCAATAAAAAGACACAGAGAGGCAGAATGGATAAAAAAAATGTTATCCATCTATATGCTTTCTCCTAAAGACTCACCTTAGATGCAAAGATATAAATAGGTTGAAATTGAAAGGCTGGAAAAAGATATTTCATGTAAGCAGTAACCAAAAAAGAGCGGGGGTAGCTATACTGATATCGGACAAAATAGACTTTAAATGCAAAACTGTTAAAAGAGACAAAGAAGGACATTATATATTAATAAAAGGGAGAGTGATGTCATCAACATGGCAATGTAAATAGCTACTGAAAACTCCTCTCTAGAGATTCAACCAAAAAAGGACAATTCTGAATTGTTTGAAACTCTGGTGTAGGATATAGACTAAAGAAGGACCATGCAGGTGATGAAGAAAGAGAAGAAATATTATTAGGAATCTCTCATTCCAGACCAGCCAGTCCTCTCCCCTCCCCCTCACTCGGGCTCAGTGCGGGAAAGACGCAGAATCAGCAGATGGGATCCCTCCCACCAGGGACACAGATTTTAAAATCTCTCACAGCAGTGAGACATACTCCCACTGTTTGAAGACCCGGGGGACAGGGGGGTACAATTCAAGGCCCAGGTCATTGAGGGACAAAGAGACACAAATATGGACAGAGACTGTGTTTCCAGCCCTGGATCTGTACCCCACCCTTGAGGAAAGCAGCAGCCAGCAGCCGTTTCCCTGCCTTGGGGACGGCTAGAGTACTAGGTCAGCTGAGGGAGTACTCTGCCACAGGCGTAGCCCCACATGGAGCCAGATTTTGGCAAAGTGAGGGCATAGGAAACGCGCAGTTTCAGTTCACCTGTGAATAAAACTGCTAAAAAAAAAAAAAAAAAGAGTACTGGAGTACTGATGCACACTACAACATGAACTTGGAAACATACCACATGAAAGAAGCCAGTCATAAAAGACCACATATTGTATTATTCCATTTAAGAAAGATACAGAATAGGCAAGTCATAAGGACAGAAAGTAGATTGGTGATTGCCTAGAGCTAGGAGGGTTGGGGGGAAATGGGGAGTAACTGCCAATGTGCATGGGGTTTCTTTCTGGGGTGAGGACTATATCCTGGAATTTGATAGTGGTGATGGTTACACCACAGAATGAATATACTAAAAACCACCAAGTTGAACATTTTAAATAGGTGAATTGCATGGTTTGTTATTTATACCTGAATTTTAGGACTGGGTAGGGAATGGGAATTGACTGATAATGGGTATGTCGTTTCTTTTAGAGGGGGATGAAATGTTCTAAAAATGATTGGAGTAATGGTTACATAACACTGGGAATACACTAAAAAGCACTAAACTGTACACTGTAAATGTATGAATTGTATACTATGTGAATTATAATTCAATAAAGCTATTTTTAAAAAACATTCTACCCAACAACAGTAGGATACACTTTTTTTCCCAAATTCACATGGAATATTTACAACAATCAACCATATTCTGGGCTATAAACAAATCGCAACACATTTTAAAGATTTAAAATCATAAATATGTTCTCAGACTAAAGTGGAATTCAATTAGAAATCATTAATAAAAAGATATCTTTATAATCTCCAAATTAAACAATACATACACCTCTATACAACCCACAGAGCAAAGAAATCACAAGAGAAATTATAAAGTATTTTGAACTGAATGAAAATGAAACACTACATATCAAAAGCTGCGGGTAAAAGTTAAAGCAGTGCTTAGAGGGAAAATGTACAGCATAAACACAAATTTTAGAAAAGAAGACAGGCCTTAAACTATTGGCCTAAGCTTTCACCTTAAGAAACTAGAAAAAGAAGATCAAATTAAACCTGAAGCAAGTAGCAAAAAGGGAAACAATGATAAGAACTGAAAATCAATAAAATAAAAACATGTTAGAGAAAAATTAGTTAAACCGAAAGCTAGTTTTTTTGAGATCAATAAAATTTATCAACCATCAAGCCAGGCTGATCAAGAATAAAAGACAGAAGACATAAATTACTAATGTTATGCATGAGGGAGGGGATATCACCACTGATTTGCTGAGTGAGTTGCTATATGTGCATCGTGGGAACACAAGCTCAAGTACAACAAAAACTTCCAGCACATGACTGCTTTATTACTTACACAGCACAAAGGGTCCAAAAGATCAGGGAAAGAGATCCCATTATGGCTGGTTCCCTGGGGAAATTACATAATGATAAAAGGGTCAACTGACCATGAAGACATGGTAATCCTAAATGTTTTGCACCAAAATACATAAATGCAAGATACCTGAAGCAAAAACTGATAGAACTGAAAGGAGAAATAGGCAAATCCACAATTATAATTGGAGACTTCACTCCTTTCTTAACAACTGATAGGACAATGACAAAAAATCAGCAAGGATACAGCAGAGCTCAACAACACTGTGAACCAACAAGATCAACATTTATAGAACACACCACCTGCTGGGGAAGTCATAGGCACATGCTCAGTGGCCATCTCCCAGCCCTCACCTACCCGCCACCTCCTTTTCCATTGTGCACAGATGTTTGTCTGTTTCCATTCCATAACCCAGGGGAGATGTTAGGTCTAAAGAAAAGGCCTGAACCAGTCTTGAAACCACAAAACCAGAAACAAGCAGCCTCAGATGCTTATCAAGGCAGAAATTCTCAGTGGCAGGAACTCCTCCCCCTGGGGTAGATAAGTACTCCACACTTGAACAGCACAGGGTCTGTCCCCTCTGAAATGAAGTGGGGTAAATGGAGTTTCCATCTACTGACCCTGACCTGAGCAGTTTGGCCTCCCCAAGAGGCCAGCCATGATGGGATCTCATCCCCTGCTCTTTTGGACACTTTGTGCTATGTAAGTAAGAAAGCAGTCATTTGTTGAAAGTTTCTGTTGTGCCTAAGTCTGCGTTCCCACCATGCTCACAACCCAAAAATAGAAGAATACACATTCTTTTCAAGCACCCATGGATCCCTTACTAAGGTAGACCATATCCTGGACCATAAAACAAGCATCAACACATTTAAAAAAATTGAAATCATACACTGTGTTGTTGTTTTTTTAACCAAAATGGAATCAAATTAGAAAGATAACAAGATGATCTGCAAACACTGGAAACTAAACAACATACTTCTAAATAATCTGTGGGTCAAAGAGGAGGTATTTAGTGAATGAAATGGAAAATGCAACATATAATTCTTGGGACTCGACTGAAGCAGTGCTGAAAGGGAAACTGATAGTACTTAGTGCTTACATTAGAAAAGAAGAAAAGTCTCAAATCAATAATCAAAGTTTCCATTTCTAGAACCTAGAAAAAAAATAGCAAAATAAACCCAAAGCAAGCAGGAGGAATTAAATAATAAACATAAGAGCAAAAAGTAATGAAATTGAAAAGGAAAACAATAGAGAAATCAATGAAGCAAAAGTTTCTTTGAAAAGATTAATAAAATTGACAAACCTCTTGCTTGATTAACAAAAAAAAGAGAGAAGACACAAATGACCAATATCAGTAAGGAAACAGGGATATCTATACAGAGCCTACAGATTGTCAAAGGATAATAAGGGAATACTATGACTAACTCTACACATAAGTTGACACCTTAAATGAAATAGACTAATTCCTCAAACATTATAAATTATCACAATAACACAATATGGAATAAATCAAATAGCACTAAAACTATTAAGGAAATTTAATTTATAAGTTAAAAATTCCAGTAAAAAGAAAGCCCCAGACCAAAATGATTTCACTGGAGAATTTTACCAAACATTTAAAGAAGAATTAACAGCAATTCTATAGAATCTCTTTCAAGAAACAGAAAAGGAGGGAATATTTCCCAATACCCTAATACAAAAAAAACAGACAAAAACATCCCAAGAAAAGAAAACCAAAGACCAACAACCTTTATGAATATAGAAGAAAAATCCTAAACAAAATAATAGCAAACCAAATCCAGTAATATATAAAAAGAACTGTACAGCATGACCACATGGGATTTATTCCAGTAGCACAAGGTTGGTTGAATATATGACTGATTTTATTATTAATTAGTAGAATAAAAGTAAAAAAACCACATGATCATCTCAATATGCAGAAAAAGGAATTGCAAAATCTGAAACACTTTCATAATAAAAACAATCAACAAAGTGGGAAGAGAAAGGAACTTTTTCAACCTGATAAAGGGTATCTACAAAAACCCACAGCTAACATCATACTTAACAGTACAAGACTGAAAGTTTTCTCCTTGAGATCAGGAAAAGGACAAGGATGCCCACTCTTGCCACTTCTATTCAACAGTGGGTTGGAGATTCTAACCAGGGCAATTAGGCAAAAAAAGGAAATAAGAATCATCCAGATTTGAAAGGAAGAAGTAAAACTCTCTCTACTTGCGGTGAAATGATCTTGTACTTAGAAAATTCTAGGAATCCACTTAAAGAAAACTCTTAGTTCAATAAGGTTAGAGGATGAAAAATCAATATATAAAAGCCAATTTTACCTATACACAAGCAATGAAAAGCCAAAATATGAAATTAAGAAAGAAATTTCATTTACAATAGCATCAAAAAGAATAAAACACTTAGGAATGAATTTATCAAAAGAAGTACAAAACTTGTATACTGAAGACGATAAAATATCATTGAAAGAAATTTCAATAAATAGAAAAATATTTCATTTACATGGTTTGTAAGACTTAATATTGTTAAGGTGGCAATACTCCCCAAATTTACACACAGATTCAATGGAATCCCTTTCTAATTCCCAGCTGGCTTCTTTGCAGAAATTGACAAGCTGATCCTAAAATTTCTATGGAAATACAAGGGACCCAGAATATCTAAAAAGATTTTGGAAAAGAACAAAGTGGGGGGAGTCACATATCCTGACTTCAAAATTACTGCATAGCTAGATAAATGATGGATAGATATCTAGACAGACAGGTAGGCAGACAGCAAATGTGACATGTGCCTTCCCGTGTGACAGAGGAACTGCAGATGCCAGCAGCCTTTTTTCAGAGTCCAGGTATCAGTCTGTTGATGCCTTAATCGGGATATTTTCATGGCCTAAGAACTGTAAATTTTAAGTTAATAAATCCCTATTGTTAAAAGCCAACCCATTTCTGGTAAATTGCATTCTGGCAGCTTTAGCAAACTGAAACAAGGATAAACCCAAATAGATCCACACCACAATGTTTGGTTGCCCTATGTCAACACCAAACTGCTAAAGATAAAGAGAGAACTTCTGAAATCTTCAAGAAAGAAGTAACGTGTGGCACACAAGGGAGCCTCAGAAGGCAGTGGGAAGACGTTTAAAGTGCTGAAAGCAAAAAAATCGCCAACCAAGAATTCTGAATCTAGCAAAACTGTTTCAAAAATGAGGGAGAGATTAAGATATTCTCAGGTAAACAAAAGCTGAGGGACTTCATACCACTAGACCAGCCCAACAAGAAATGCTAAAGGAAGTTCCGCAGGTTAAAAGGCAAGGACACTAGACAATTGACGAAGCCACATGAAGAAATAAAGATCTGTGGTAAAGATAATTACATGGGCAAATATAAATACCAGTACTATTGTAATTTTTATTTGTAACTCCACTTTTTACTTCCTACAGGATCTAAAAGGCAAATGCATAAAATATAATGAAAAATCAAAGGTTTGGGACTTATAGTATATAAACATGTAATTTGTCACAAGAACTACATAAAGGTAGGGGGATGGAAGGGTATAGGAACATAGTTTATGTATACTACTGAAGTTAATTGGTATCAAAGCAAAAATATTGTTATTGAATTAGGATGTTAAATTTAAGCCCCATGGTAGCCACACAGAAAATATCAGAGAATATATAAACTCATCAACACAGAAAGTAAAGATTACCAGTGTTGGATTGGGGCAGGGGTAAAGGGGAGTTAATGCAAAATAGTGTAGGGTTTCCGTGTGGACTGAAGGAAGAGTCCTAGTAATGGATTGTGGTAAGGGTACAAACGTGATTCATCTCACTGAATGATATGCTTGGAAGTGACGGAAATGAGAAAGTTTATGTTGTATATGTTTCTACAATTTTAAAAAAAGAGAGAGAAACCAAAAGGATGACAATTAAATGCAATACATGATACTGGATGAGTTCTAAGAATGGAGGAGAAAAGGCTCAAAGGGACATTACTGGTACATAAGAAAAAAATTGGAATATAGAATTAATCTTATCAATGTTAAATTTCATGAACTTGATAACTGCACTTAAAGTGATTACATAAGTGAATATCCTTGTCTGAATGAAATGTAGATGGAAGTATTATGTGTTCAAGGGCTCTGATGTGTCCAACCTGCTCTCAAATGTTAAGAGGATGGATAGATGGATGGATGGATGGATGGATGGATGGATGGATAGATAGAACAAGCAAATGTAGAAAAATGCTAAAATTGGTGAATCTGGGTATCTGGATGAGTTACTTTGGAGTTCTCTGTATGGGGTTTGTATTGTTTCTGCAGCTGTTAAATAAGTTTAAAATTATTTCCAAATAAAAAGTTAAAGAATAAAACTTAAAAAATAAAACTTACTACAAAGCTACAGTAATAAATAATGTATGTCAACAGCATAAGAATAGACATAGAGAGCAATGACACAGAATTAAGAGTACAGAAATAAACCCATACATTTATGGTCATATGATTTTTGACAAGGGTGCCATGATAATACAATGGGAAAAGAATAGCCATTCAAAAATTGGTGTTGGAACACCTGGATAGCCACTTACTATAGAACAAAGTTGGACATTTACAGTATGCAAAGCAACATAAACTGGATCAGAGACCTAGACATAAGAGCTAAGACTGAAACTCTTAGAAGAAAATGTAGGTAATAAATCTTCCTCACCTTGTATTAGGCAACGGTTTGTAAGACACCAAAAGCATAAGCTACCAAAGAAAAAATTAGATAAATTAGACTTCATCAAAATTTAAAACTTTTATGCTTCAATGGACACTATCAAGAAAGCAAAAAAAAAAAAAAAATGCACAAAATGGGAGAAAATACTTGCAAATCATATTTTCCAAAAGGATCTAGTATCCTGAATATATAAAGAAATTTAGAATGCAATAATAAAAAGACATTGCTGAGGGGAATGTAAAATGTTACAGCCACTTTGGTAATTTCCTTAAAAGCTAACATACACACTTACCATGCGATCCAGTATTTGCACTCCTGGGCCTTTATCTTAGATAAATGATAACTATGTGTACACAAAAATCTATATACAATTACTCATAACAGCTTTATTGGTAACAGCCTTGCTGTTTTGGAGCTGTTATGTATCCCCAAAAAAGGCCATGTTCTTTTAATCCATCCCTGTGGGTGCAGAGCTATTGTGGGTGGGAAGTTTTGGTTAAATTGAGATGTGACCCAGCCCTTTCAAGGTGGGTCTTAATCCTTTTACTGGAGTCCTTTATGAGAGCACAAAGACAGAGAAACATCCACAGAAGAGGAAAGAGCCACTGAACCCAGAACCTGAAAGCAACAAAACCTAGTAGAGAAGGACCAGCAAATGCCGGCCATGTGCCTTCCCATGCAACAGAGGTGTCCCAGATGCCAGCAGCCTTTCTTCAGAGAAGGTATCCTTTTGTTGATGCCTTAATTTGGACATTTTCATGGCCTTAAAATTGTAAAATTGTAAGCTAATAATCCCCCTTTGTAAAAGCCAACCCATTTCTGGTATATTGAATTCTGACAGCTTTAGCAAACCGAAACACAGCCCAAAACTGCAAATAACCAAAATATTCTACAACAGATGAATGGTTACACAAAGTATGTTACATCCATATTATAGAATACTACTCAGCAATAAAAGATAATGAACTATTGATATACATGCAACTTGGATGGATTTCATCAGCATTATGCTGTATGAAAAAAAGTCAATCTCAAGAGGTCACATATATGGTTAATTGTACAAATATAAGAAAGTTCTTACATGAACTAGAACAAATGCACATCACTATTAAAAAGTGTTAATAATAGGGTGGTATATGAAAAAATGCAATTAATGCAAACTAAGGACTATAGTTAACAGTGACATTGTAATATTCTTTCATCAGTTGTAACAAAGGCATATAGCAAGGCTAAGAGTCAATAATATAGGGGTATAAGGGGAAATGGGATTTTTTTTTTTAGAAATGAGAATGTTCTTGTATTGATTTTGGGGTGAATGCATAGCTACATGATTATACCAAGAGCCATTTATTGTACATTTTGGGTGGATTGTATAGTGTGTGAAAACAACTTTTTTAAAAATAAAAATAAAAACAAAGGTCATACACTCTGTGATTCCATTTATATAACATTCTTGAAAATGACAAAATTATAAATATGGAAAACAACTGGTATTCTCCAATGGTTAGAGATGGTGGCAGGGAGGTAAGTAGATGTGGCTATAAAGAAATAGCTCAAGGGAGATCTTTGTGGTGATGGAATAGTTCGATATCTTTATTGTGATGGCAGTTGCACAGATCTACATGTGCTAAAATGACATAGAACTATACACACATTTTATACTGATGTCAGTTTCCTGGCTTGAAATTGTACTATAACTATGTAAAATATAAACAATCAGGGGAACTAGGATATAGAGATCTCTCTCTACTATCTTTGCAACTTCCTGTGAATCCATAATTATTTCAAATTAAAAAGGTTTTATAAATTCAATAAAAAAATTAACAAATTCATCCTATTAATAGACTCAAAAAGAGAAACCATAATTTTATCTCAATAGATGCAGAAAAAGCATTTGGGAAAACCCACCATCTATTTATAAACACTCTGAACAAATTACATGAGAAATGGCAGCTTTGAAAAACCTACAGCTAAGAACATTCTTAATAATGGCATAAGAGTAAATGATTTCCTCCTAAGATCAGGAACCAAGTAAAGACATCTGTTACCATCATTTGTATTTAACATTGTATTGGAGTCCCTTATCAGTGCAATGAGATCAAAATAAAAATTTTTTAAGCATACAGATTGGAAAGGAACAAGTAAAACTGTTTTTATTCAAAGACAATATGAATATCTCTATAGAAAATCCTAAAGAATCTATGAAAAAAGTACTAGAACTAATCAGTGTGCTTAACAAAGTTTTAGGATACAAAGATAAATTATATTTTTATATAGCAATATTTCCTTTAGTATTGCTCTGTGGTTGATCAATTCTTTCAATGTTTACTTGTCTGAAAATGTTATTTTACCTTCATTTTTGAGAGATGTTTTCACTGAGTGTAGAATTCTAGGTTGGAGTTATTTTCTTTAACTACTTCAAAAATAACAATCTATTGTCTTCAGACTTCCATTGTTTTTATTGACATGTCATGTGCCATCAGCCGTATCCTTCCTCTGGCTAATTTTCTTTTTTTATTTTTTAATCATTTTTTACTGTGGAATATACAAATTTACATAAAAGTAATTATCCAAGTGTAATTTAACAAGTAGTTAGAGACCAAATTTCAAAAAATGTTATGGGTTACAGTTCCACAGTTTCAGTTATTTCCTTATTGTGAAATATATATGCAAAAAGGTGATAATTTTCCAAGTATGATTTAAGAAGTAGTTATACAGGAAATTTCCAAAAATGTTATGGGTTACAGTACCATACTTTCAGTTATTTCCTTATTGTGAAATATAACATATGCAAAAAGGTAAAAACCTTCAAGGTACAATTTAACAAGTAGTTATATAGGAAATTACCAAGAGTGTTATGGGTTATAGTTCCATCATTTCAGTTCTCTCCTTCTAGCTATTCCAATAGTTATATTTAATTTTAACTTTTATTTTGAAATTTTAGACTTACAAAAAGGACGCCACTAGTTTACGCTTTACCTAGGCTCCCTAATAACATCTTATATAACCACAGAGTACGTGTCAAAACCAGGAATTAACGTCAATTCAAAAAACCTTATTCAAATTTTGCCTCTGGCTACTTTTAAGATTTTTCTCTTTGATTTCAGTTTTTAGCACTTTTACTATGACGTTCTTAGAGTACTCTTCTTTGTATCTACCCTTCCTGGGATTTGTAATACTTCCTGAATCTGTGATTTGAGAACTTTTGAGAAATTGTTAGAAATTAGCTCTTCAAATATTGCTTCTGACTCATTCTCTCTTCCAGGACTCCAAAGTGACTCTCAGAACTTTTATACCCAACTTATTCTATATTCACTGGAAGAAACTGTCTTAAGAAGAACTAATCTCTTTACGTTAATATTTTTCAGATTATCAAGCCATAAATTGCTTAACAAAAAGGAAATAATTCTTTACTTTAGGGTGGGAAACAAAGTTTTTGAATAATTTCAAAGCTATAAATATCTTTCTTTGATTTGTACCTCCTTGTAAACAGATGCTTTCATTTTAAAAAGGAAGCAACAGTCTCAAATACTGTTTTGATACTTAAACTGTATTTTATAAACATTAACTTCTATTCACCCACACTTATGGAAAAAGTCTGCACCCTTCATTTATTACTAACAGGCAGGGATATATGGTTGTGGATGCATATTTCTGTTTCAGCTTTTGTTTGAGCAGCTTCCAAAACGTCATCCTATAGATTTTGGAATTTCTGCCAAGTTCAGCTCAGATTAAGTTTCTTTGTTAGAACTGCTTTTTAAAGCATCTGGATCAGAAATCACATACTTGTGCTGCATAGCAAAGAAACATTTGGAAATCATCAGAAAAGTCATAATAGAGGATGATGGTATATTGTATGTTTTTTCTCAGGGTAAGTAAAGGCTAAAACAAAAAGAAAATTATTTTTATTCAGAATTTAGAAAATTCTAGGATGATAGTGTGAAAATATTTTCACCACCTGTAGCTTACTTAGAAAATCATGTTATTCTGCATACTATTGTTCCTAAAGCTATCATGGATTATTTCTGGGTAAAAGTAGAGATTTCTACCTTTTACCTAACTTCATTGCTACACACACACACACACACACATATGCACACAGGCACACAGGTTAAGAAGACATACAAGCTTAAAAATTTTTAGCTTAACATCATAATTGTATATTCATTTCTTCCCCAAATCAACAAACAACATCTATTTGAGGAAAGAGATTGTCCTAAATTTGGTTCAAATTTCATTAGACTACAATAATCCCATCTGCTCTCCTAAAGAGAAAGACCCATCTTTTTTATTACACACACACACACAAAATCTCCAACAAAAGCCTTAAGTTTCTAATATAGTACATTGTGTCATTTTCATAAATGGGTCAGAATTTCATAATGAGTCTCAGAACTTTCGTACCTCTGAAGTAACCTTTAATTTCTAATAGTTTTCAAAATGATTGATGGGTTGTGGAGAAATCATTTAATTATCCCGTATATAGCCATGAGAAGGTACACTTAGGTTGCAGTCTGGACATCCACATGATTTAGTGATAAGCTCCAGACTGTGACATCGGAAGAAAAGAATACTTTTTTCTGGTCAGAGTGTGACCTTTGTCATTGCTTCCTTCTGTGCGTTGTTCCATACTTAAATTGAGAAATAACTTTCTCCTCTATGTTCACTTCAAAAGGATGGCATGAGCCTTAAGAAATCATCATGGTACATCCCAACCTAACTATACCTTCTCATGATTAAATATGGTATAATCAATTGATCTCTCCAAATCTCATAAATCATATCATACATTAGCACCATTTTGGTGCTAATTAAGATGTCTGTAGTTATTTTTGTGAAGCACATCCTTCAAAGTAATTGGGCTGGGCTTTTTTGTTTTTGTTTTTCAAAATCCCTATTACATGTTTATTTCTGTTGATATTAGCCAAGGAAGATGTCAGAGAAAAGGTAGATCCTTCAGGGAGTAAGGAAATGCACTTTTGCGTCTTTAAAGCCTACCTTATCTCCACCTTAAAGAAATAGCTAAAATATGATGTCTGAAATATATGCAGCAATGAACTTTCATTGATTGATATAAATATGCATGGCTTTATCCAGCTGCATGCTGCCGGTAGGAGTTACAGGCGTATGTAATACATTATAACACTCATTTTATGGAAGCTGATCCTAATGGGACAGTGGAAGGAGAACTTGCTCCAGCTTTCTGGAAAAGCAATTAATCCTACTGCTTATGTAGCAGCCATGTCTTGGATCACACTGGTGTGCCAGCACCCGTTCTCCTTTTATTAAAACAAAAATGCAGCTGCTGACCAGGAGAGCAGCTCGACAAGTGGGGCTTTCACCATGTTGGTAAGAGATTCATATCCAGGGTTGACATCATTTCAGCTATGGCCCTTTCATTATTAAAGTTTGGAATTTCAAGTTTGTTTATTAAAGATTTAAAGCTATAGGTTAAATCACCAAATTGAAATCCACTTATTTTCCTATCCTATGATAAGTGGATAAGGGTTGCTGGAAAATGTAGTTTTCAGATTTCACCACCAGATGAATTATTTTAATTGTGAAATGCATTTTATCATAAAGAAACTGACATTTAGTTTTTTTTCCCGAATCTAGCATTTCTTCTTCATAACTAGCTTTCCACATCCCTCAGTTTCTTATAAGTACATTTAGCAGTTGTTTTAGAGCTGTTGACTGTTAAATATTAGTAAAAATTGTGGCCAGGACTTTTACTTGGCCCTTTGTGGTAACTTTATTGTGTACTTCATCTGTTTCTAATCAGTCTCTAAATTGATAATTCTTTGAGACACGTGGCATTCACCAATGTTTATAAAGATTTTTAACTCTCTGTATAGTCTTGTGCTAAAGAGCCTTTTCAATCTGTAATCCAATCTTTTTCATGGCAGTGCATCTTTTATTGTATAAACAAATATTAGCAGAATGCTTTTTATCTAGGATTTAATGTAAATTCTATTTTAAAAGGGAGAATTGACATTGTTTAGTTAACAAAGGCATTTTTAAAAAGACATTAATGAAACAAAAAGCTCCAAATAAATTTTAAAGTTTCTAGTGGCATTTTAGCTCTTGCTTTTTCATTAAATCATATTCTATTGGGCTTCACTTTGACTTCCATAAAAAAATCATTGTACTAAAGTCCACTGACTGTGTACACAGTGGCTGTTATTCTCATGCCCTGTGTATTCTGCACATATACAAGCAATTGGATTTTGTAGTTGTTGTTATTTTTTCATTTCATGATTTATGATGAAAGCAAAATTAAGAAAAAGCAATTGGAGGGAAGGCTGCAACATCAGTCTGACATCTCTTTTTTAAAGACTATTTAAATAGTTTAGTTGCATATTGCAGGAAGTCAGGTGGGAATAGATGCAAAGGTTTGCAGTTCTTAAGATAAACATATTGCCTATTATAATGGTTACAATTACAAACACTTGTCATCATTGGGATGAAAAATAAAGAGATATTTAGAAAGATAATTCTGATGGAGTTTTACATGCAGTGGTAATCAATAATTTAATGGTAGTCAACAGGACAAGTCTCTTGGAGAAATTGTAATTTTTGCTTTCTACATCTACATTTAATGTAGATTTAAAGATCCACAAAAAATGGTTACTTGATACAGAATCATAAAAATAATGTTCTGATTCCAGTTTCATTTTAGAAAACAGAAAACTTAAATTTCACAAAGTACATACCAAACATCATGAAGGATACTTGAAATATGCAGTTTCTACTCACCGAAATTATTATCTGTTATTACTTATCATTAACCAACTTGTATTTATATCTATGTCACTGCAATTTGCTAACATAAATATCAATTTATTTCTTCAGCCACACATTGTTGGTGCCAGAAATAAAAACCTAAATACTGACTTTTCATAGCCCTATGCTCAAAGTGTTTATCCATAGCACAGTCAAAACTATAGAAATAAAATTTTCTCTAAAACATTTTGGCTTTAGGTGATATCATAATATGATGATGATTATGATGTCTATATCCTATGTCCAGATTTTATTGATTCTTTTGTTAATATTACTTCCTATTGACACAGACTTCCTTATGAATAATGAGTGACTGACACTATCCAAATCTTACAGATATGGAAATTGAGCAACACATGTTTTTAATATTGTAAAGGTGGGAACTGAATTTAGGTTTTCTACTAAGTTCGCAGTCTATGTACCCATTACTGTACTAGATGTACCATTATTCTACCAAAATAATCATAAGTCTCAAAAAGATATGGAGACTTATAATCAAAGAATGGCTGAGCATGGAAGTTGAGACAAGATTGCCATTGCCAGAAGAAATCAAGAATGATTTTTTAAAAAATCTTCTTTCCATCACTTCCTTCCAGTGGAATTGGCAAAAACAGCAAAACACACAATTTTCAAGAAATTAATAAAATTAAATATTTTAAGTAATGAATGTGACAACTTACTAAAGTCATTGGTATATCTTAGGAGAGTGTAGACCAATCCATGATCTTAGGGGAAAAAATCAGTTGAAGATAAGAAAAAAAATCTTTGTTTAGTTTTCTACATTTCTTTTAAAGAAATAAGAGAATCAAAGTATATTCATTTTTTTTATTAAATTCAGTTTTATTGAAATACATTCACACACCATACAATCATCCATGATATACAATCCACTGTCCACAGTATGATAACATAGTTATGCGTTCATCACCACAGTCTATCTCTGAACATTTTCCTTACATCAGAAAGAACCAGAACAAGAATAAAAAATAAAAGTGAAAAAAAACACCCAAATCATCCCCCCATCTATTCATTTTTTATGTATCCCAGAAAGGCATATATGAACTCTAAATTTTCACTTATATAAAATTATATTGTATTATATATAATATTTCTAAGTATGTCATATAGTTGGTGTTGTGTCTTTGTGTATGTGTACACGTATATATGTATCTGTGTGTGCGTATGTGTATGACTGTGTATGTCCTGGGAGTGAGAGGAGAAAAGCAGAAGGAAAAAAGTTGGGGAAATAAATAAATAGAATAAAGAAAAAATGAGACTCAGAATAAGTCATAAGCAGAAACGTAAGTATTTATTGAGTACCTACTATGTGCTCAGCATGGTGCTTATAAATGGGATGAAGGGGAAAGTTAAGACATGGCCTCTGCTTGCAAAGAATGTAAAATTCAATGGGAGTGGCCAAATAACATATGAAATCAGGTCTTCTTTGTTTCCCTTAGGAGACAACAGCTTCTTTGCTAAAAATCATGGTGCATCGCAACTCCTTTTACTGAGAAGCAGGTCTATTTTAACGCTATCACATCCCTATTTTATGATTGTCTAGAATATAGGGCTAAAGATTTAAAGTCACAGGTTTTGCAACCCTTCCTCCTCCTCCTCCAGGAGCCAGATAAAGTTAACCTGGTATTTTAATTCAAATACTGATGTTAGGCTGGAAATTCTCCCTCTTTTGCCCCAGCCCTTTGTGTATTAAAGAAAAAAAAAAATATTAACAGAAAGGACCTACAGAAACACTTAAATTATCAGTAGGGATAAACTAGCAAGAAATAAGTTTTCTCATGTTATTCTGATACTATTAAAATTATTTCAAATAACATCAAAGTTTGATATGAAGACTTTAAAATTAACATCCTTTTGAAAACAGCATTGTTACTGGAATTGTATAGCTCAAGATTGTTTTACAATAGAGAAGTCATTTGTGGTTTGTTTGCAGCATTAAATGTGGCTTTAAATGTCAGAGTGTAATGAAATTAAATTTATGTCACTCTATTTTTTGCTTTCTTTTCTATGGACTAATCATGAATCTACTATGTCACTTGAGTTTGCTTAACAGCTGTTGTTGATGGTCTTAATATATAGTAAGGGCGGTTATAATGAACTCAGAACAATATGCTGAAAATTTTTATGAGTCAATTCATAACGTACACGTGAACCTGTCAAAAAAAATCAATACCTTAGTGGTGGATAAAGTTGTGGGACTCTGAGATCAGAGTCCTGAGATTATTCTATCATTTGTTTTCAAGTTTTTAAAAATATCTACAGTATTTTTAAATAATATGTAGATTACATTTTCATATTTTTGGCTTTCTGTCTTGCCTCATGAGGTTAGTAAACAAATCAAAGATTCCTTAGTAGGAATCTTCTTCCAATCTAATAGTTTCTAGAAGTTAAGAAAAAATGGGTATGATGATATTAATTTGCTGTTAACTAATGCTGTACAACATTGCCAAATGACAGTCCATCTGTCAAATTAATGTCATGACATCCTGCTTGTTACTATTAATATGTTATAGAGGATGAAATGTGCTTTTTTTAGATATGTTTTACATTTGCACTAAGTAATGGAAAAGTACAATATATTATGTGCCTGTGCCTTGAGGAAAGTTTTTAACAAAAATAATTGAAGGCAATAAATCTTACCCCCCATTTCCTCTTGTTGCCCCCATCCCATATACCTTCTGTATTATTTTATACCCTGTACACAGCAAGCCTTCTAGATAGTGACAAAGACTAAGCACTATTAGGTACATTACAGAATAAAACCCACAATGCCTGCCAAACGTTTTCTTTGCTTGGAACATTGATTTAATAAACACATTCTATGATCACCTATATGATATGATGTGATCCCCTTTTCTAAGATTGAAATGTACTTTTGAATGATGATGCTCATAAGACACGTTTTTGAAAATAATTAAGAACATCTACAAGCTAATAAACCTCTCTAAAATTTTAATTTGGTTGTATATCTGGTAGGTGTTATTGCTTAAGAGAGTTGGGGGGGGACTTGAATGATTTATAACGTGTTTTTTTTTTAATTGTCATAGGCAGCAGTGATAAAATTTAGTGCAGAGAAGTGATGTGATTCATATTTGATATATAATTTATTATTATCTTTAGTCATGCCTTGATCTTGCCAACATTCCCTATTAAGAATTTTTTAAATTTGAAGATGATTCATTTTGAGACACATCATGCCAAGAATTGCTCGTGGCTTTGCTTTTATATGTAAATACACAGCATACATGATTATTATACAAAAGACAGCATCTTTTCAATATAGAGTTTTTTTACCCTTTGTGTAACATCCTCCAGAGTATTTTTCACAAGTGCTTAAATGTGACAATATATTGTGAAAAGTGAATTTTTAAACTATTAAATGGAATACTTTTCAACAAGAAATAATGATGTGAATGGAAACTAAATCAATATATATGAATGTAGCCCAGGCTTGCAATATTGGTTTATCCATTAATTTTCTTTGCCCAGGTGTGTGTTCGGTGGGAAGTCATCTCACAAAGTGATGACAGATGCATTTTACTCCGAGCTGGTTAGACAAGCCCAACATCCTGTACTTTTCATGCTTAAAACTGTTTGGTTAGGAACATTACCTATAAATGCTTAAAATCACAATTCATGAAAACTGTTTATGATCTTTCTAAAGGAAACATTTTTTAAAGATTTCAATGAACAAATTATAAATTTTAAAACCTAGGTTGGAGAGAATTTTCTTCATACTTTTATTTACCCTAAAATTCTTAAGGAATAATTTCAGAACAGAATTTTTCTAAAATGGAAATATTTCATTGAGTTTTCACAATTAAAAAGTAATACATTTGTGTTGTAAAATTCAAGCAATATAAAAATTTTGAAAGTGGAAATGCCACAATATCTCACCTCTCAGAGAAAACTATAGCAACTATCACAACTATCGCAAACACTTTGCTGTATATTCTTCCAGGATTTTTTTTTTTTTACAAAATACATTTTAAATTTAATTATACTTATTCATAGTATTTTGCAATCTGCTTTTTTTCACTTAATATATTGTGGGTAGCTTTTCATTTCAATACATATAGAGCTGGAAGATAAGTTTTAATAATGACATGGTATTCCGCTGTATAGGTAAACCCTGATATATTTAATGAAATCTGCTATTGATGGACATTTAGATTTTTCTAATTTGGGGTTATTTTGAACAATGTTGCACATGTTTGATGAATTCCTTGGAATAAATTTCTAAAAATCAAAATTATTGGATTTAAGTGTTAGATATATTAATGTTTTATATATCTTGTCAAATTGTTCTCTGAGAGCATTTAATCAATGTGCAAATTTATAGTGCCACCAACAGTATATGAGTATTTCACAACTTTGCATTCTCTAATATCCATCTTTTTAATATTTGCCAATAAGACAAAATAAAATTTATATTTCATTGTTTTAAGTTATAAATCTTCTATTACTGATCAAGTAGTACATCTTATACATATATTGATAATTTTAGGTTTCGTTTGTGAATTACCAGGTCATACATGCCTTTTTCCCATTTTTCTAAGTATTCACCTTTTTCTTATTGATTTGTAAAAGCCCTTTATGTAGCAAGGATATTAACACTTTGTATCTTTTAATTTGGTTAGAAGATATTATATTTATCATGTGGTCAATTTGTGGTCAATTTTAGCATTCTTTTTAATGATAGTTTCTAGCTTTGGCGCATCCTAAAAAAGGTCTTCCTCACCCCAAGAGTTTCTTTTCCTAGTGCTTAGATAGTTTTGTTCTCTTTTTGTCTCTTTACACACTTTTAATCCCTATATAATTAATGTACAATATATTGCACATATTTAAAGTACATAATTTGACAATTTGTTACAATTTAAAATAGAAGTACAAGAAGAAGGAAGGGCTACCTTCCCAGGCCATGAATACAGGGAGAAGACCAGAGCCCTTGGTTGGTGACAACAAAAGTAAGAGTATAATATTTCATCATGGAATGCAAGGGTATAATCTCCATTTTATATGTAGAGAAGACACTTAGACAATTTGTCTAATACTAGGTAAGAAATTTGAATTGAACAATGGATTAAATATAATTCAGTAATATATTCGATCAGATGCAATTAGAATAAACTTTCAGGTAGCTAAATAAGCAGGAGGTAAAATGTATAGTTCTGTTAATTTTGGTTTATTTTAAATCACTGTATTCTGCCTATAACCAGGCAAGCTGTCATTTTAATCCCAGGGCCAGCCCTTCCACTGCAGTGCTGTGAATCCCTGAGGAATATAAATTAAAGCTGGTCACTGAGGAATATAAAGTAAGGCTGGCCACTTCTGGAGATCTCTTTAGGACCACTTATGTGAAATGAATAATAGGGTTAAATTTTTAAAAATTAAATCCAAGGTGATTTCCCAGAAGTTATGTATAAACCTTCATCAGGTACATTTTCCATTTTGAGTTCTTGTGGATGGACGCCAATAGGGTGGTGAAGCCAGCACCGCATACTGCAATATGTGCAACACTTAAATGCTTAGTATCTGAAACTTTCATGGTTTTTGCTGGGTATAAAGCAGCATCTATCAAGTCAGGTGAGAATAACAAAAGAGAGGAGTTTTTGTAGGTAAAAACACCAATTTCCATAAGAGAATAGAATCCATGATGCCTATGATACTTTTCCCAATATCTGATCACATGAGAAGAAAATGTTACTTATCTTGGGTGGTTTTGGAGGAGGGGAAAAAAAAAAAAAGCTATATATATATATATATATATATATATATATATATAGTTTTTAAATCTCTAGACTTAAGCAGTTTAGCAAAGAGAGACTATACTGATACACATTTACAATACCTATAAAAAGCCAGTTCAGAAGAACAGTAAAATACATTAGAATGGACAGAAGCCTGATGTGGCATCTTTCCATGTTGCTTTTCTGTTGCTCAATCCAGAAAAGTGATGCATTCATAACTTCCTTGGAAGGGTGATGAATTGAGAAAATCATCTTCTAGTGAAATTCTGAATTCAATGAAACCATTCTGGGGACAGAAGAGAAAACAGGAAGAAGCTTTGCGTTAGCAGTTACTTTACAGGCCCACCAAGTTACCAGAACAGCAACTCTGGCATTTTTTTAGAGATCAAGGAGACAGCAAGCAAGGGATAAAGAAAATGGTGTGATTTCTTTGGATGCAGCTGCCCCTGGCTGGCCCTTATTTATATTCCTCCTCACTGGTAACATTAGAAGGAAAAATTGAACACCTTTAGTAAACAAAATCCTCAGGAACCTTCATAAATTCAGACTTTATAAACTGAGGTGGAGATTGCAGTGCAATCACAGGAGTTTTAATAAAGGAAAATAAAATCCCAAACCCAGAATTTGAAAATCAGGAAATTCTCAGTGTTGATGAAAGGTATGGATGTGGAGATTTAAGGAACTGCAGGAACTGATTTCCCATAGAGAGCCTTAGAGCCTACTGGCATCCACATTGAATAGTATTCCTTTTATCCCCCGTTATTGTAATTCCTGGCACAATTTCTCATTTGGCAATTGGAACTAATTAGGTTCTGTTGCTCACTACAATTAGAAAACTGTTCCATTTTTAAACACCAAATTTATTTATTTAGAATTACTATATTCCCTCTATGAACCAATTTGCTGTCATCAGGTTTAAATAAAAATATATCTCTGAGTCATGTGATTTTAATTCAAATAGAAATTCCATGACTGAAAATTTCTCAAAAGATGATGACGGCAAACAGCTCTCAGTTCCTAGAATTCAAAAAACAGAAAATTCACTAGATCTAGCTACCAATCCCTGGAAAATGCACGGGGATTTAGATTCATTTATATTTTCTTACTTTTGCATTTTCCTAAGTAGAGTTAAGCAACATGGTATAGGGAAAAGAGGAGGAAACTGGAGTCGGAGAGAGCTGGGTTCTCAACTTACAAGTCAAGTGACACAGAACAAATTTAACTTTTCTGAGCCTCAAAGCTTTAAAGTTCATATACCAGGAATAAAAATACCTATTCTGTATTCCTCATAATCTAGTTGTGAGAATCAAAAGAAATAACGCAACTGAAAGTTCTGAGCAAAGAATAAAGTATTCAAATGAAAATGATGAATGTGATATACAAAGACATATATAACTAAGCAATTTCTGCCAGAACTTTAAAATGTAAATCTTATCGTGGTATTTATTTCCCTGCTTACCTACCACAATTAGCTCTCTGTTGACCATAGGACAACTTTGGAACCCTTTACCAGGGCATAAAAAATGTAAGCAAATTTTGCAGCTTATAGTTCACCATTCCCCAACACAGGCATGCGTCAGCCTCAATGACCTTCTCACTGTTTGGCAAGCAAACCATGCTATTTTACACTGCCAATTCTTTGCTCATGCTGTTCCTTCTGTCTGCAAGGATATTCTCTTTATCTGTCAAGACTCAACTGAAATGAAAGGCAATAGAGAGTAGGGATTATGAGTGGCTGGAATGAGTTCCTATTGCCCAAGATGGGTGGTATAAGACACTCCAGGGTGCCATCCCTCCACAAAATCTTTCAATAACTAGCAAAACTGGCAGAGCCAATTTCCTCAAAACTCCAGAACACAGTTAAAGGCTTACAATAACTGGGAAGTGCTGAATCAAGAAAACACAGCTTTAAAAATGGTAGATTCTTGCAGTACCGTTGCTGATCTCTCTTCCTCCCCTTCCCAGCATGATGTGGTGCCAGCCTGCATGCCCACTTTGGGTCCCTGGTCCTCTCCCAGAGTAGGCAGAGTAACCCCTATGTGCATACAAAGTTGCCTGCATGTTAGAGCCAATCTATTGGGTGGCAGCCTGAAAGAATGAACCAGGAAACTCATCTGGGGCTCACCCTCCCAGAATGTGACCCACAGGCAGAAGCAGTTTGTGGACAGCTAAAGCAGTGTAAAAACCAATTAAATCAAAGTGGCCTGGAGCAAAGGATTACCTGCTTTTTGTCATACAATAGAGTACTCTGGAAGGGGACAGAGTCTATTTCATAGGGAGTAGAAGGGGTGTTCAAATTCCTATAAATGGGGGAATTCCTAACAGCACAAGCCCAGGACAACATGCAGGGTCAGAAAAGACCAAGAGGATCCTGCACTTCACACTTGCCTTGGACTGATCTTCATGACAGAAGCGCTAAACTCTGAAAAAGAGCACCAACCAGTGCAGAGCCAATATGCAGAACCCGTGAAAGTTGTTTTTTGCATTAGTTCATTTTTGTTAGTTCCTGACAGTCAAGGAAATCTCTGTCACATCACTAGATGAATACAAACTTAAGGTACAAATAGCTCAGGGATAAATTCCAGAGTCAACACTTTAAAATATTAAAATACACAATGTGCAGCAAAAGATTACAAGACAAACCAGAAATTGTGGGCCTTCCTAAGGAACAAGATAAAAATCCAGAAACCATCAATGAAGAAGACCAGACTATGGACATATCAGACAAAGATTTTAAAATAAAAAGATCTCAATGTGCTCAAGTAGAAAAAGGAAAACACAAAATGAATGAACAATCTGAGAATTTCATAAAGAGATAGAAATTTTAAAAAGGAACCAAATGGAAATATTGGAGTTGAAGACCACAATAACTGAAATGAAAAATTCCCTAGAGGGTTTCAACAGCAGATTGGAGCTGACAGAAGAATCAGGGAAGTCAAAGAAAGTCAAATGAAATGAGTCAGGCTGAGGAGCAGAAAGCAAAAAGAATTTTTAAAAGTGAACAGAGCCTAAAAGACCTGTGGGACACCACTGAGCATTCAAATATACATTATGGGAGCTCCAGAAAGAGAGAAAGAGGCAACAGAAATATTCAAAGAAATAATGGCAGAAAATTTCCCAAATTTAATGAAAGACATTACTATGTATATTCAAGAAGCCCACTGTTCTGGTTTGCTCATGCTGCCAGAATGCAAAATACCAGAAATGGATTGGCTTTTATAAAAGGGGGTTTATCTGGCTACAAATTTACAGTTCTATGGCCATAAAAGTGTCCAAACTAAGGCATCAACAAGAGGATACCTTCACTGAAGAAAGGCCAATGGTGTCTGGAACGCCTCTGTCAGCTGGGAAGGCACGTGGCTGGCATCTGCTGGTCCTAGGCTGTGTTTCAGCTCCTCTCTCAGCTCCTGTGTGTCCTTAGCTTAGCATCGCAAAACATTCTTTTGTCCACAACTCTAAGCATCTCTAAGCACCTCTGTCAGCTCCCAAGCGTCTCTCCAAAAGTCTCTCTTACTGCTCTTGGGGCGTTTTGTCCTCTCATAACTTCTCCAGAGCAAACTCTGGGCCAGCATCTCAAAGTGTCAGCAAGCTTCTGGGTCTGCTCCTAGCTTAGCATATCCCAGGGCATTTTCATCTCTCTGCTCTCTGTGTGAGCTCCCTTTAAAGGACTCCAGTAAACTAATCAAGACCTACCCTGAATAGGCAGGGTCAAATCTCCATGGACACATTCAATCAAGAGGTCACACCCTAATCAAAAAGATCAGTCAATCTGCCCTCACAAGATTGCATTAAAGAATATGGCTTTTTCTGGGGGCCATAATACATACAAACTGGCACACCCACCAAACCCCAAACAGGATAAACCTGAAGAGAACCACTTCTGGACACATAGAAGTCAAATGGTCGAATGACAAGGACAAGGAAAGAGCTCTGAAAACTGTAAGGAAAAGCAACATGTCATGCGCAAGGCAGTCCCAGTAAGATTGAGTGCTGATTTCTCATCAGAAACTATGAAGGCAATGGGACGAAATATTTAAAGTGCTGAAAGAAAACAATTGACAACCAAGAATTTTATATCCAGTGAGACTGTCTTTCAAAAATGAGGGTGAGATTAAGAAATTTTCCAATTAAAGAAAAAGCTGAGGGAATTGTTCTATAAGCACTAGACTTGTTCTATAAGCAGTGGTAAAGGGAGTTTTTCAGACTGAAAAGAGAGGACTCTAGACAGTGGATTAAAACAATGTAAAGAAATAAAGATCTCTGGTGATGGTAACCATATGGATAATTATAAATGCCTGTACTGCTGTATTATATTTTTTGGTATGTAAATCCACTTTTCACTTCTTGCAAGCTTGAAAAAGCAAATGCATAAAAAGTAATAATAAATCTATGGTTTTGGACATACTATGTATAAAGATATAATTTGTAACAAGTACAACAAAAAGGGGAGAAGACAGAGCGGTATAGGAAAAGTGCGTGTATACACTATTGAAGTTAAGTTGATAGCAAATCAAGCATGACTGTCATAGATTTAGGACATTAAATTTAAGCCCTGTGGCAACTACAAAGAAAATATATAAAAATATATACAGAAAGAAATGAGAAAGGATTCAAAATACCACAATACAAAAAGTAAAATAAATATAAAAGTAGGCATAAATGGAAGAAGGGAGAAACAACAAAAAAAAAGGTATAAGACTTACAAAGATTAAAGAACAAAATAGCAGGAAAAAATCTGTTTTTTCAGTAGTTACTTTAACTGTAAATGGATTAATCTCTCCAGTCAAAAGGCAGAGGTTGGTAGAATGGATAAAAAGGCATGAGCCAACTACATGCTGTTTACAAGAGGCTCACTTTAAATTCAAAGACATAAGTAAGTTGAAAGTGAAAGGATAGAAAAATAATTCCATGAAAATAGTAACCAAAAGAGAACTGGAATAGCTATACTATTATTGGATAAAATATACTTTAAGTCAAAAAGCATTATGAGGGACAGAGTTCAATTCAATAAGAAGGCATAATAATCATAAATATATATGCAGATCTGGAAAATATATGAATATATGAATATATGAATCAAATACTGACAGATTTGAAGGGAGAAACAGATAATTCTATGTTGATAGGAGGCTTCAATACACCACTTTCAATAAAGGATAGAACATCTAGACAGAAGATCAATAAGGAAGTAGAAGACTTGAACAATACTATAAACCAATTAGAACTACAGACACATATAGAACACTTCACCCAACACAGCATAACATAAATTCTTTTCTGGTGCACATGGATCATTCTCCAGCATAGAACGTATGTTAGGTCACAAAACAAGTCTTAATAAACTTTCAAATATTGAAATTATACAATGTATCTTCTCCAACCACAATGGAATGAAGCTAAAAATCAGTAACAGAGGGAGAAATGGAAAATTAACAAACATGTGGAAATTTTTAAATGTACTCTTAAACTACCAATGGAGCTAAGGGGAAATTAGGAAATATCTTGAAACAAATGAAAATGAATAGGCAACACACTGACACTTATGAGAGGCAGCAAAGTCAGTGCCAAGAAGGAAATTTACAGCTCAAAATGTTTACATTAATAAAAGAAGCAAGATCTCAAATCAGATTCCTAACCTCCAAACTGGTGGCTCTAGAAAAGGGAGAGTAAACTAAACTCAAATCAAGCAGAAAAAAGGAAAAAACAAGATTAGAGTAGAGATGAATGAGAGAATTAAAAAATGGAGAAAATCAATGAAATGAAAGGGGTTCTTTGAAAAGATCAGTAAAAATGTCAAATGTTTAGCTAGACTGGCAAAGAAAAAAAGAGAGAGGATGCAAATAACTAAAATCAGAAATGAAAGGGGGGGCTACTACTACTGACCCCGCAGAAAATAAAAAGGATTATAAAAGGAATCTATGAACAATTACCAACAAATTAGATAACCTAGATGAAATGGACGAATTCCTAGAAACACAAAACTACCTACACTGACTCAAGAAGAATCAGAAGATCTCAACAGATCAATAACAAGTAAAGAGATTGAATCAGTCATCAAAAACCTCCCAACAAAGAAAAGCCCAGGACTGGATGGCTTTGCTGGTGAATTTTACCAAACATTCAAAGAATAGAAGAAGAGAGAACACTCTCTAATTCAATCTATGAGGCCAACATCATGCTAATACCAAAGCCAAATAAAGGTGCCACAAGAAAACAAAATTAAAGACAAACATCCCTAATGAATATAGATGTAAAATTCCTCAACAAAATACTAGCAAAGAATCCAAAAGCACATTACAAGACCCATGATAAAGTGGGGTTTATGCAGGTGTGCAAGGGTGGTTCAACATAAGAAAATGAATAAATGTATACACCACATTAATACGATGAAGGAAAAACAGAACATGATCATGATGCAAAAAAGACATTTGACAAAATCCAGCACCACCCCTTATTGATAAAAAACACTTAGAAAACTAGGAATAGAAAGAACTTCCTCAACACACTAAAAGGCATATGTAAAACAAAACAAACAAACAAAAAACAACTAACATCAAACTCAATGGTGAAAGACTGAAAGTTTTTCCTTTAAGTTCAGGAACAAGACAAGGATGCCCACTGTCAACATTGTACTGGAAATTCTAGCTAGAGCAATAAGGCAGTAAAAAGAAATAAAAGACATTCAAATTGGAAAGGAAGAAGTAAAACTTTCCCTATTTGCAGATGGCATGATCCTATACACAGAAAATCCTGAAAAGTCTATAACGAGAACTAATAAACAAATTCAGCAAAGTTGAGGGGTACAAGAGCAACATGCTAAAATCAGCTGCATTTCTATACACTAATAATGAACAATCTGAAGTGGAAACCAAGAAAAAATTCCACTTACAATAACAACTAAAAGAATAAAATATCTAGGAATAAATTTAACCAAGGATGTAAAGGACTTATATGTGGAAAACTATAAAACATTGCTAAAAGAAATCAAAGACCCGAATAAATGGAAGGAGATTCCATGTTCGTAGATTGGATGATTAAATATTGTCAAGATGTCAATTCTGCCCCAAGCAATTCACAGATTCAATGCATTCCCAGACAAATTTTCAACAGCCTTCTTTGCAGAAATGGAAAAGTCAATCATCAAATTTATGTGGAAGAATAAGAGGCCCCAAATAACCAAAGCCAGTTTAAAATAGAACAAAGTCAAAGGACTCAGACTTCCCTATTTTAAAATTTATTACAAAGCTGTAACAATCAAAGCAGCCAGGTATTGGCACAAGGACAGACATATAGACCAATGGAATCAAATTGAGAATTCAGAAATAAACCCTCACATCTATGGCCATTTTTTGACAAGGGTACCCATTCCACTCAATGGAAAAAGAATAGTCTCTTCAACAAACATTGCTGGGAAAAAGCAATAGAATGGAGGTGGACCCCTACTTCACACCGTATACAAAAATCAACTCAAAATGGATCAAAGATTTAAATGAAGAACCAAAACTATAAAACTCCTAGAGGAAAACAGAGGGAAGCATCATCAGGACCTTGTGTTAGGCAATGGGTTTTTAAACTTTATACTAAAGGCATGAGAAACAAAAGAAAAAAATAGATCAATAGGACTTCATCAACTAAAAACATCTGCACATCAAAGGACTTCATCATGAAAATAAAAAGACAACAGAAAGGGAGAAAATATTTGGAAATCATATATCCACTAAGGGTTTAATATTCAGAATATATAAAGAGATCCTATATCTCAACAACAGAAAGAGAAACCAATTTTAAATGTGCAAAAGACTTAAATAGACATTTCTCCAAAGAAGGGATACAAATGGCCGAAAACCACATGAAAAAATGCTCAATATCATTATCTATCAGGGAAATGCAAATCAAAACCATGAGATATCATTTCACCCCCACTAGAATGACTCCTATTTTAAAAATGGTAAATTACAACTGTTGGAGAGGATGTGGAAAAATAGGAACACTCATTAATTGTTCGTGGAAATGTAAAATGGTATAGCTACGTGGAAAATAAGTTTGGCATTTCCTCAGAAAGTTAAGTATAGAATCAACAATATGAACCTGCAATTCTACGTATACAGCCTAAAGAACTGAAAGCAGGGACTTGAATAGATATTTACACACCAATGTTCAGTCATCAAAATATGGAAGCAACCCAAGTGTCCATCAACACTGAATGGATAAGCAAAATATGGTATATATATATATATACAATAAAATACTATTCAGCCATAAAAAGGAAGATAGTTATGATACATGGAAGAACATCAATGAGTCTTGAAGACATCATATTGAAGGAAATAAGCAGGACACAAAAGGACAAATATTGCATGATATCATTCATACGAAATAATTAGAGTAAGCAATTCATGGAGTATTAAATTAGAATATAAGTTACTGCTCTGTTTCTTGTTAGCTCATTTAGCCTTTTGTCAAATTAATTTACTTCCCTATGCCTCAGTTTCTCTATCTGAAAATGGGAACAACTAAAATTTGTTGTAAAATTAAATGAAATGATATAAATATAGAGCATATTATAATGTCTGACACATAGTACATGGTAAGACAATTAATGGTAGATAATTATCTTTATTACTATTTTTAAATGTCCTCTTTTCTGTGAAACCTTTCCTGACACCCTCAGACAGAGTTATTCCTTTAGTTTCACAGCACTTTTTTTACATACTCGAATGGTACTACGGGAACATATCACAAATAACATTTGAAATGACACTCCTGTGCATTTACGTACTTATATATGGTGTTTTTATTGTGAATTATAGTAACTTGAAAAAAGTGCTTAACCATAAACGTATATTGTAATGGACAATTATGAAATGAAACCTGTGTGTTATTTAATTGTCACACTGATTAATCTGGGAACTGTATTTCCCAGAATCCCCTTCCCTGCATGATTCTGGTTTAGAGTTGGCCAAAACAGCAACTTGAATGAGACTTGGGAGGCAGAGGTGAAGCAGTAGCCACTGCTCTCTGAAGTTCATTGTATTAGGTCAAGCGACAGAGGGATGCAGAGGTCCTGCACGTTCCAGCTTGTCCTTTCTCTTCTCTGCTCAACACGCAACTCTTTTTCCCAACAGCTGCCCCAGACCCATTACCAGATGACTGGCTGCAGACCCACAGGGGCAACAGCTTCCCATAGACTTTGCCACTACTTGTCCTTTTTCAATGCCATTTTGGCACCTGGATGTGCTTGGCTTCTCAGATAGACCAGGTGGTGACTCCTCTGCTCCTCCAAATGGCCCTTGAAAAACCTTACTTCTCCAGCAACTCCCACAATTGCCTTAGGTCTAATTCCTATGATAAATCATTTATCCCATTTCTTAACATGGGTCTGCTTCCCTGATTAAACTGACTACTACACCATTATCCAGGTCAAGAACTAGAAGATCACTAGTATACTAGAAGCCCCCTCTATGTCCCTTCCTGTCACATTCCCCTCCTTTCCCATAGAGGTAACCATGATCCTGACTTTTATAGTAATTACTCCTTTGCTTTTCCTTATATCTCAAACTAAATATATATGTATGCATTCCTAAAATATATTGCTTAGTTTCACCTGTTTTTGAATTTTATGTTAATGGAATCAAACTATATGTTCCTTTGTGCTATGCTGCTTTCACTCAACATTGTTTTTAAGATTATTCATTCATGTTACTATATGTAACCCCAATTCACTAATTTTCACAATATGCCACAATTTAAGTATTTTATTCTTTTTAAATTATCTATGTGCCTCTTGCTCTCATTTGATTAAAAGAACTATGTCTTATTTATCTTTGCATCCTCCTCTCATTCTACTCTGTACAACCCAGCACATAACACAGTGCTTATCTACTTCAACTAGGACCCCAACACTGCATTACAATACTACCCTGTTTCTTATCACTTTCCTCCTCCTAGGCAACAGCTTTTTCAAGTCTTTTCCATTACATTTAAACCTTGAACTCTCTTGCCCTCACCTTCAGCTGATGGCTCCTCTAAGTTCCCAGGGGAAAAAAAAAAAAAAAAAAAAGATGTTATCCGACATGAATTCCTTTGACTTTGTGCCACCAGACTTAAAAACCTACCTGCACCCGTATCCATCTTTTCCTTCTTCTCTCCCACTGCAATGAAAAAAGACGTCTTTCCTATTATCTAAGATGAATTGTTCCACTGGTGTTATAGATTCCATTTCTGCATACTTCTCAGAGCCTTTATTGGTTATCTTCTCTCTTTCCTTTATATTTAACTACTCCTTCTAGAATTTAATCTTGCTCAGATCTCTTCTATCTTAACAAGAATATGAATTAACTTATCTACCATAGTTTTGTCCTCAGCTACTGTACTCTCTTCTCTCTCACAAACTTCTTCAAAGAGATGCTTCTAATTCACTCTTTCCATTTCTTCAACTCCTACTTACTCTTCAACCTTCTACAATCTCACTTACTCCTGAACCATCCCCTGGAACTAAAGCAGAAACTCATAATTAAACCAACATAATGAAAATTATCTGATATTCTCCCTTGCCTATATAGAACAGTCTGATTGGTGCCTACAGCACTGAAAACTTACAGCTAACATGCTTCTACCTAGGACACAGATAGATTTTTGTTCCCACTAGATGAGTTATAGGCTTGCCAAGAATTAGCTGTGTTTGTTCAACCTGCTTATGCCAGGTATACTTGTTACTGGAATCAAATAATTTAACTTATTATTACATGAAGCATTAAATAATTATTAAGTGAAATACAAATAGGAAAAGATATTTATACGAAAATTAACATGAATGCTTTAGAAAGATGCAAAAAGGGAAAATTGCTTTAAATTTTTCCACGGAACTGGGTTAAGCAAGACAAGACTGGGGGTTGGGGGAAGTCATAAATATCTAGGAGGATTCTGCATTCAGATTTCTTCATGAGCACTTAAGTGCTTGATCTACTTTAAAGAAACCACAACAGGGAATCATAGACAAAGCATTTATCGATATGATTTATGAAAGGAAAATGAGGCTGCACTCCAATAAATAGATCATACTCAAAGAAAAGGTTTAAACACTATATCAAAAGCGACTGGCAAATAAATGTACATTTATATGTTTTAGGTTAAAATATCATGTTAAAGAATGTAAAATATTTATCTATAATTCCCCAATTTAATCACTTTTTCAATGGACTAACCAATTCCCAGGTCCGCTCACAACACGTTACAGGGTTTCTACTATACTCTTGACGGAATCATCCATAAGTTATATTCTTCAAATCCAACAGATACTTTTCAATTTCTAATTTATTTAACCTCTTGGCAACATGTGACACTATCAACAACCCTCTATGAAATGCTCTCTTTCTTCGGTATCCAAGTCACCACCCTCTCCCGATCCACTTCCTTCTTCTCTGGCTTATTCCTCAGTTTTCTTTGTGGGCCCCTCTTCTGCCCAGCTCTTAAATATTGGTGTATCTCGGGGGTCATTCCTAGGTCTTGTGTCCGTTTCACTCTACACACTCCCCTGAGGTGATCTGATTCACTCCTATTGGTGACGACTCTCAAATCTATAGTTCTAAGTCCAATCTTTGTCTGAGACACAGGCTTGCATATCCAATCCCCTAATTAACATCTTCACCCCCACTAGCACCTCAAACATAGCATCTCCAAAACTGAATGAATCATCTCTCCCCTACTGGATGATTAGAGCTGCTTCTCCAGTGTCCCCAGCTCAGTGAATGGCCCTAATTCCCACACCAGGTACCTGATGGTCAACCTTAGCTCTTAACAGTCCCTGATCTCTGACATCCAGTAAATCTTCAAGTCCTGTTGCTTCTACCTCCTGAGCATTTCTCAAATCCATGAACTTCTCTCCATCTCTATTGCCACATCCTCTTCTAGATTTTTATATAACCTATTAAATGATTTCCCCATCTCTAGTCTTTCTTCCCTCCGATCCACTCTTCAGTGTGTGTGCAACTGGAATAGTCTGAACACCTTCACATGGTTTAATAGGCCTTGCATAGACTGGCCTCTGCCAATCTTCTCCTGTTATTCCCTCAAACATTCTAGCCATATTATACTTCTTTCAGTTCCTGCAACGGCGTGTTCTCTTGCCCTCAAGATTTTACACAAACACTTCCTTCTACCTAGAACATTTCTCTTCATCTTTCAAATCTTGGCTTTAAAGTCACTTCCTAAGGAATGCTTACCCCGATCTCTAGACTAGCTAAGATCACCATGACATATGTTCTCAGTACACCCCCTTTACTGCAATTACTTATTTAATGTTTTTCTTTTTGACTGGATAAAATCCCTGTAAGGGTGGTGGCATGTGTGTCCTAGTCACTACTAAATCTCCAGCCCAATGCCTACCTAGTGCATAGTAGACAATAAATACTTGGTGAGTGAATGAATGACTAAACAAATTGGCAATGGGTAGCACTCAGTAACTGCTGAATGAAGCAGTCTTAAAAACAAATTTGCCACAGTTTGCTATCCAGAGATTTGTCCTCTGCAAGCTCACTGGCATGAGAGATGTTATTCCAGCATCTGGAATTCTGGAATTCTTTTATGCCTTCAGAACATGTGATATATTCTTCTAAATATTGCAACAGTAGCAAATATTCACCCTTTGCAATTGGATTTTATTTTGGAAGCAGCAAAATCATTCAGAGCCAAATGGGTGTTAAGGCTGGGTACTGCTATAGGAGGTAAAGAATTAAGTGTGACTATAAATTAATGAGTCTGACTTTTTTGTATGGCTCATAAATTGGGTCATAAGGCAATTCCAGAAGAAAAGTTACAAAAATGTTTTGAGCAATGGCATGATTATTATAATGTTTGTATAGCTTCCCAAGGGAACTCCTTTGCAGAGGGCACTGCTCATTTAGGTATGGGTTTTTAAATAATTCTTGTTTTCCTTTAGACACATTTTCTACATACATGTGAACTTTTCTCAAAGCTTCAGGGAGAAATGCTAAGTAAATGTTACTTATCATCATCATTGTGAAAAATGTAATAATATGCAAAGCATGTACAAATTAACCATCATCATAATTTGGCCACAAAGCACAACAAAGTGAAGTTGCTTTAGCCCACCTACTTCAAATATCTCCCCAATTAAGATAGCTCTCCAGAGTTCTACCCACTGTGAGATGGGGCGGGCTCAGTTTATTGGAGCTAATGAGTGAGTCCAAGGTTCACTGCCACAGACGGTGCCTTTAGGTTCTGGTCAGACATCTCAAAAATATGTATTATTGGTCACCAGGGAGATCTCATGCAAGAACAGAGCTGGATAAATAAATCTATCTTTCCTATTAACCGCAATAGTACTAGATCTCCTTTAGATGCACCAGAAATTGGGGTAAGCTATACTATGCACTTACCATGCAAGCATTACTTTTCGTACCAGAAACCAAAACTAAAAGAAGTTAATTTATTTTTCCATTATTATGTAGCTAGTAATTGGAAGAGGTAGACTGAGAACGTACGGTCTACATGATTCCAAAGGCCACATTCTTTCCTGTTCACTCAAAGTACATAATGAACCAAGCCATCACCATTCTAATTCTATCATTCTAATTCTCTTTGTGGCCCATGCTCTCACCAGTTTCTCAATCTTCTGGCAGCTTTGCCTTCCTCTAAATGAGCCTCAGAGTTTTCTGTTGAGTATCTTTTTCTCAACTGCTTACTATATTTTTGAACCTGTGATCTCAGCTATCACTGAAGAGCTGTGCCTGACTTCTAACTTCATTGCCTAAAAAGTTATTACTGAAGCTCAGATCCTGCCTGTCATCCTCAGAGGACCTGCCCTATGAAACTAACTTGTTGTGAGCTTTGACTCATAGAGAATGGCAGTGCGCCAAGCTTTCTCTTTGGAAATTTTCTTTCTGCCACTTAATATTGAATCTTATATGGGAAACAGGGATTGACGGAACATTTCCATTTACCAAGTCTAATATCTATACCTTGTCCAAGTAGAGACTCCAGTTTGGATCTGGACCTTCCTACCAGTCTCTATCCATCTCCCAGGGGATGGATTACCATTCAAACATGTTTGTCATATCTCCTTCTTAACTGTGCCCTTACATAGGAGGCTTCTGGTGAATTCCAATTTAGTTATCACTTTTAACTTGGAAGGGAAGTATGATTTGTCTTAGGTAGGTTGACAAGTTATCTCTGTTTCCTGGCTTAATACTAGAAAAGAGACTATAACCTAAGAGCCTTAGTGCCCAGTGACAGAGAGATAATTATCTAAAGGAACTTAGAAATTAATTAGCAAGACTTTGTTTCATAAAAATCAGGAATACATTCAAATATGCACCAAACCATAAATCCATTTTGCTACCTATTTAGAAACTAGCATACTTTGACCCCGCCTTCTTGTGCTTTTCCTTTTGTTTATATCCCTGAATGATTTTATGGAGTTTATTTTAAGGTCAGTAGAGTCTGTTTCCAGCTCATCATAAAGTTTAACTCCTCATCTGTCCTTCCCCCCTTATCATCATAATTTATTCATTATAAATATCTCTTAAGTTGTCTATGTGTGTAGAGTTCTTTTCTAGGCCCTAAAATTATACAGACTCCTATAAGCCATGCTCTATTATCAAAGAATCCCTCAGATTTTAATGGGAATATTATACATGTAGAAAAAAAATTCTTACCTAAGGAAGTATTTTTAAGGATATAAAGAATAATCAGAAAGAAAACATGCAATGAGGAAAACTAAGGGGACCTTAAAATTGCTGTTCTAGCAGATCTCTCTTCATTCACATATTTATCCAACATCTTACTCAGAGCAGCTTACAGTATTATCTAATTTTCCAAGGGCTCTAGAAAGTAATTTAGCAGCAGGAATTATCAATCTTACTAAATATACTAGGGAACTAAGGCACAACGGGACTTACCTAAGGTCTCATGACAATTATAGAAATGATACTTAGGCATCCTGACTAAAAAAAAATTTGAAAAGAAGTTATAGGTACTCAACATTGTATAGTTTTAAGACGCTGAAGAGTTTTTACTTAGGTTGCCTGTTCTTGTTTATTTCAATGTCATATTCCAAAAGCATATATCTATTTGGTTTTGTTTTTAAAATCAACTAGTGTGAATTTAAAATAGCAGATTTTTGCTTTCTCAAATAAATCATTTATATCAAATTCATCTGTTCCTCTTCATATGGTATTTCACAAGTGGGTTTGCAGCTGGCTGCTTTAAAAACTGGAATTTGGATTCTATTAACAGTCCCAGTGAAAGATTCCTCTGCAGTATCTGGGCTTCTTCATTGTTACACATAGTGAACACGGCTTCAGCACAATTACCTAAAGCTCCTTCAATTAGAAATTGCAAGATAGCTGTCATCAAACTTAGATAATGTGGACCAGCCAAGCATCTGGCAGAATTCATATGTGCCACAGATTGAATACCTACATTGTTTTCTCATCTTGAAGCAAATACATTGCTTTTATAACTAATGGAAAAATCACAAGTGTTCCAATTATCCTGGTTTTAAAAATACACATCCAACAAAGCAAACCTCAAAGTAAAATGCATGTTAAAAAATATCATGGTTAGGAAGTCAATAAAATATCTTTACTTTCATCAGAGTGAAACTTTAGAATCACTATTAAGACATGAAATACAAAAATCATGAGGAACTGATAGCTTTTGAATAAGGAGCACAGTTGCTAAGCATAAGGAATTTTACCGTCTGGAAAGCCTATTTAAAACTCACTCTCTAAGTCATTCTAGTATTTCCAAGCAAAATTGTATCATATAGCAGAAAACGGTAGGAGGCAAAAGAGGCCTGGAATTTGGTCCTCACTCAGCTGTTAAAAGACAGTGTAACTTTGGGTGATTCACTTAACCTTTCTTAGCCTCTGTTTCCTAATTTTAAAAATGAAAGTGTTGACCCACATGGTTTCTAAATTCCATATCTCGGGAACAGTGATATTTGAAATTGCTTTTTAGTAGTTGAATGTTAGCAGGAATTATCCACTCTTTTCTTACACATCAATTAGCAGGTCCCTAAAGTCATATAGGTGGGAAGTAAAGCAGTATCTTTGCCTGAATGCAAGAAAGTTTAATAAACATTTAAAAAATCTCTCACCCTCACTTAGAAATTAACAGAAAAGAGGTTTCTAAAAGTCCATCCTGATTATCTAGGAAAAACTATGGTCACTATACTAAAAAGTAAATCATATAGAAAAACACATTAACAAAGACCAAAGAGTAATAAAAGTGTGCTCATCCACCCATATCAGTGAGGAAAGGCAATGTGTTTTTATACAACTGAATTGAACAAAAATTAAACTTATGAATACTAGGGCTACCAGAGAGAGGGAATTGTGATCATCTGGAGCTAAGAGTTTCTTCATGTAATCACAGTGATGACATCATTCACAAATGGCAGACATAGTAGAGCATTTATCTTTCATTCCACAAGGTGGTGTGTTTTATGTATAAACTAAGTTGGGGTAGTATTTTTATTCTGAATCTAATGATATGTTTTTAAACGGTTTTCTTATTTTGCCTTGTTTGTACATCACTTAGAATCCTGCCCATGGGTCTTACAAATTGCCTGATGCCAAAGCAGATACATGTACTCGTTCCCAAATTGATAACATATGCCAACATTTTCTGTGTTGCCCTCAGTAAGCATAACATAGGGGTATTCTTGACCCTGATCCCAATGAGAACTCTAAATGCATTCCCTCTCCGATATCGTGGCAGATCAGTTTCCCCTGTGGCTTTCTGTCCCTGTGGCTTAAAAAAATTAAGGACATGATCCTTTACAGATTATGGGAAATATAGAACAGGATTGAATGAGGTTTGTGAAGTTAATGTTAGAAGTTATTTAAAACAAAAGTTGAAAAATTAATGCCAACGAAGTCACCAACTTTACCCTCTCTAAAATCACTACAGCCCAAATGCCTAGGATTTCTGCCTTTTCCTGCCTTCCATAATACTTTCTCCAACTGACCCTCTTCTCAGATACTTACTCTAGAATGCACACCAAGATTAGTTTCAAGGCATTCAGGTTAAAGGTGTGCATTTCTGATTCTTTGCGCTTGCCTTCTAAATCTCAGGTTCAGAGACGTCTGTAAACCGAAGATCAGTGCTCAAGTACAGACTTCTGCAAAAACTGCAGTGTATATGTAGAGTACATCAGCATTCATTCATTCACACAATCATTCATTCTCTCACTCATTTGTCAAATATTTATTAAGTGCCTTCATTGTTCCAAGTATCATGTTAGGCATTGAGGATACAAAAAGGGAATGAACTCTCTCTTAAGAGTAATATTAGGGTAATGATAGCATCAAAACTAATTTTCAGCAAGATAAATGACTTTAATAACTTTTTATTTTAAAAATCATCCTTTATTTTTAATGTTTTTACTCGTTCTATTTTGTATTTGAAAATATTGTTTCATTTATTTTCTACTTTCCTGACTTGAAGATAATTTAAGCTAAGGATAATTTATGGATTATATATCACATCTTACCAGACAAAAAAATATATATATATATATTTATATATATATATATATATATATATATATATTTATATATATATATATATATATATATCGGTAAATGTTTTAAACATTTTATGAGTTTTTTGGTGGTTCCTGATTATTATTCTGTTCTAATTTTTGCTTTAAAATAGTTTTAGATTCTCATTGTATGCTTCAATGGCAAAATGATAGAAAAATGGAGGGAAACAGTGGGGATTGGAACTTGAATGTTATTTATTTAGAGAGGACTATAATAGGTATGAGCTCAGAGATCAGGAGACAGGACACACCACAAAAGCAAATAAAATTATTAATAGGACACATAATGGAAGGTTTAACTGTGTCTACAACAAAAATGAGTAGTCGCTTTCCACCCTAGGAGGGGCTGGTTGTCTTGTTAAAGAGTGTCCTCATTCAAATGCAAAGCAAAGCCAGTGATCAGATGCCTTCCTAACTAGAGATTAGCTCAGGTGTTTACCTTCAACAGTCCTTCTACTCAGGGCATAAAAATTGGAGTGTTAAAATGAAAAAAGTATTTTGTGTATTGAGAGAAAATGATGGTCTAAATGGTAAGGTAATTCTTATTTAAACTAAAAATGATTCTTTTTCTTTCACTCAAATTGAGTCATCAGAACATTCAGTATTATGCTTAAGCCAGTGAAAGGAAGAAAGAATAAAATATTCAGAAGTAAAACATGCCCATACTCAGAGTTTCAAGTTAGAAATGGTTGGTTAATTATTTTATTAACTTACTATCCACTTACAGTACTTAGTGCTTTTAGTCTCTGAACTGCTGACAAATATTAACAAATTGATTATTACAAATTCTTTAAAGTTTGTTACTATTGTTGATGAGATTTGTAAGGCAAAGAAAGAATAAATGAATTAAACTGCCCAACTGAACAAATCATTTCAATGAGTGTACATTGGGCTGGAAGGACTACAGCAAGCTCAAGATACCCTTAAGTAAGTTAGTGCTATTCTGGAACAATTCAGGAATAATTCATGATTGGACATGATTATATGCCAAAATAGTAAGTGCAATAGATCAGAGTAGAGAGTTAGAAAACCAGATCTACAGTCAATCTCAGAGTAAAGTGCTTTTTTGCTTCTTGGGGCATGGGAGGCATTAATATACCTTGTCTTCCTCTTACATCTTAATCACCTCAGTAGTTACACTGAGTTTAGGGAAGGGAATTGTTCTCCCTCAGTTAACTCTGACAACATATGTAACATACCACCCTTGCACTCATAGCAGTTACTTTAGCATCTAACATGGGTGCAAACCCACTGGCCAAATTTTCCAAAAGCAAGAGACAATGAACCAGCCATTCCCCCTCTACTCCGATCTATTGCACTTACTGTCTATTTTGGCATATAATCATGTCCAATAGTGAATTATTCCCGAATTGTTCCAGAATAGCACTAACTTACTTAAGAGTATCTTGAGTTTGCTGACCAGAAAGTGGAGATGGACACCATTCAGTTTTCTACATTTGGAAACCACCCCTCCCCCTCCCTTATTTTTAAATAAATTAAACTATTTCATGAGATTTCCAAATACATTCTTTTGACATATGGTAAGAGTGTAAACATACTGGATTTATTTCAGGGGAAGAAGCCATCTGACTGATTCAAACAGTACTCCAGAATTTATTCAGTAATGTCAAAAGTGACAACTTCTTTTTTATCACTTTGGATTCACAAAATTGCATCAGGCAGGAAGATATATGCCTGATTTTGATTCTCCCAGACAAGCATTTTTCTTCCATGAAGGATCTGAAATAATACTAAAAAGCCAACTTGTATTTGTATGGGTTTCAGTGACTCTCATCCAAAATTATTTCCCATGAATGTTATGCCAAGTCTGTGAAACAATAAGGATACTTCCTGACACCAGTAATTTCTCTCTGGCATATAAAATGCAGGTCATTTTATTGCTATCACTGTTCTCTAAATTTAACAAACTATCTTGTATTGCTTTTGCAAAGTGAGGCAAGGAGGGGCAGTGAGCAGGTAAGTATTGGAGTATATGTGAAAAACCAACAGAATGTGAGAAATTTCCTAAAAATAGAAGATTTCTAATAATAGAGATATTCTTACAGTTTGAAATTAGCAATGCAAAATTCAAAGCATAGTTTAACTGAATATAGAGAAAGTATGCACTGGGATGAAGTGAAGTACTTCCCAAAGATTAAGTCTTCATTCCTTTTCATTAGGGAGAATCCCTCCCGTGCACACATGTCACCATGCTAATAGGCAGCAGGGGACACTGTTGCACCATGTTTTCTCCCCAACGTGAGGCCTGGGGATGAAATCAAGAGATCATCTGCTTGTGAATATGAGGTAAAGAGCCCATTTTTACTGCCAGGATTTAATGTGAGGTTGATGGGAAGTGACATGATCACTGAAAACAGATCCATATGGAGTCTCATGATTGATGTGCAAATCTCGACAGCAGAAACCCAGGCTGTCAGTTTGCCTTTGTGGTCATCTTATTGAGATCAAGTCAGGAAAGGACCCTCTTTGTTTCAAATATTGGGGCATGAATTACAATGACAGAGGAATGAAGAGTTCTTCTATCTGGCCCTACACTCCCAAAGTCTAAGCAACAGGGAAAATTTCTCTAAAGGTGAGATTCAAGAATGATGAAATCCCCTTTAACAAATTCTCTTCTTTGAATGAAGAACATTCCCACTTAATAATTCACTCAGACCTGTTTTCTTGTTCAAAATAATGTTTTATTATCCCTTGAGATGGTTGGTATTACTTTCAAAGTGTTTGAAATCCTTCCAGATATATGTGTGACAACTTTGGTTATCTTGGGATTTTGTAAAATGGGGGATTATGGCCCTTCATGTGTTTGTTTGGGTTTAGTTGCTTCCATAGTACACAGAGAAAACATGAGCTTGCCATGTGCAATATAAGAGGGACTGACTTGAATTAGGAAGCCTCTCCACCTGAACCAAGTTTGGGAGACATGCAGTTTGACTTTAATTGGTATAATCTGATCAAGCATATCAAAAGATGAAGTATTTATAGGCTCTAAAGTGAATGGTATTCTTTAGAATCTCAAAGAACTATAAATTCTGTTAGATACTAATGGTACGTGATTCTGTTCAGAAAAGTACTTAGCAGCAACGAGAAAAATGTTGGCACTGGATAATGAGATGTGTAGTGGAAAGGGACCTGAACCCAAAGCCTATGTATACCTCACTTCAATGGTAGATTCTACTTATATCTGGGGGGGGGGGGGGGGGGGGGGGTTGTTTGGGGGTTTGATTGGCTGGCTCATTTTATGCTTGTTTTAATAATAACATTTATTAAATACATTTATACTATAAAAGCAATACATATTTTGTTACTAAAAATGGGAAAATATAAGAAAAACCATGTGTATTTTTACTACAGAGACAATCACCATATATACAATTTCTTTTTAATTTAAAAAGTTAAGTTTTTAAACTTAACACTATATCATAAATACTTTTTGTGTTAAATTCTTCTAAGTTTTCTTTTATGAACTACAATGATAATCATCAAATGAACATACTATGGTATTCTTAACCATTCCCTCACTGATGTTTATCACTTCTTAACATTAAGTGCTGCGACCGAACATCTCTCTGCAAAGTTGTATCTCTAGATCTTAGTTTATATCTATATAATTGGTTCCCATGTATAGAATTACTAGGTTAAAAACTACAAAAACTTTTTTAAAGGCTTTTGAGAGAAATTGTGAAATCGTTTTCCAGAATGGCTGTTTCAATTTACACTCTCTAGCAGAGCGTAATAGTATTCATTTCATGGCTCATTCAGATGGCTGATTTTTGAAACTCTCTTGAGATTTCATGAGGTGCACTGGAATTTGGAAGGAGATGAGGTTGCTGTTTGACCCCTTCCTTAACCTCTCCTTAATCTCCTCCATCCAATCTTCTTCACTATGAGACAAATTACAAAATGCCTCCCACAATTGTGTGAAAAATAATACAGTAAAAACAAATAGAAAATAACCCATAACTCAAAAATACTTCTTAAGCACTTGCTGTACACAGAATTATGCTACATACAAAATTTTTTTAAAGCTGGGAACACCTAATTTGCTGTGTGACCTTGAGCAAATTAGATAACCTCTTTGGGTCTCTGTTTCCTCATCAAGGAGGGCACTGGAATTAGCCACACTATCTCTCATGTGCTTCTGACTATGTATAAGCTATCTTCGATGCCAACAGAACCATTTCCCAAAAGAAGAAGGACTCTTCTAACTACTATTCCTTCCAAAATCCTAATAGAAAGTGCCTGCAATATATACTTCCAAAAACTTTCAGTGAGTTCAAATCTATATTGTTATACTGGGGTAACTTTCACGTTTCTACACACATTTACTTTAAAGAAATACTATGACGAGAGCACAACCTTCCCCTGATCTTTTTGTCAGTTAAGCAAAAACAGATGAAAGTTATAGCAAAGAATCCTTTAAAATATAAGTTCACTGCAGAATGTGCCAAATTAGGCTCACAGCTTTGTAGAGTAGTAATCACTGGCTTCAGTGGGACTTTCACACAATCATCAACATCAGAACTTGGGACATGTAACTACAACCCCAAAGATTTCTTCTAAAACAGAACATCACCTTATGTGAGCTGCAATTGACATTTTGTTTATTTCATTTTAGTATATACTCTTAAACATGATGCTAGCAAGAAAAAATCATACATTATTTCCTAGCAGGATTTTTTCTTACAGAATATTTAGTTAGATGTGTTTTCTAAGAACAACTTTATCGAGATAAAATTCACATCCCTTAAAATTCACCCCTTTAAAATGTACAAGTCAGTGGTTGTTAGTATACTCACAGAGTTGTACAACCATCACTATAGATGTTTTAAAAAACATAAAGTGAAAGGATCTGGGCAATATACCAATCCCTTGCTTCTGTTAATTGGATTTAATAATAGGTATATACGTTTTTATTCAAGACCTTGTTTGTAAGAATTTAAACAATTCAGAGTTAGTAAAATAATTGAATGTGTATTATGGATACATTTTCAGTTTAATTTGAAATCCAACATATACCAACTCCTGTTTGAAAATCTTTTGTTTGTTTACATAATATAGAAAAATTGAAAGTGTATAAGTGTTTGCTCGTTTGATGGTTTTGCATATGACTAAAGATGAACAAGAGGCTTAGTAAAATTCATATGTTTCTGAATGAATTTTAAATATTTAGGAGTCATTTAAAAATTTTGTCTCCCTCTACTTACTTATGGTCTAATGGAACTTTAAAAATATCATGCCCAAAGAAAAGTAACTGAAGGGGATAAAGTGATAATAGTTGTCTTTTCTCTTCAAGCCATAAGGAAAAAAAAAGCCATTCTCCCAGAAAGCATAGGTATGTTCAAAGTAATAAATAGTAACAATAGAGACATCTATATTTTTTCCTAAGCATTTCATACAACTGATTATGAAAGAGATAGCTCTTTCTTTAGGTCTTCCTACTTAAGCCTTTGCTATAAGATTGTTAGTCATTTTTTTCTTAACTATGTTACAAACAAGCTGAATAACTTTCTACTGTACTGAATGGCTTTTCAATTACTTGTACGTTGGAAAGTATAAAAACATAATGCTGAGGCAGGGCAAGAGGCAGCACAGAGAGGTGTGGAATTTAGTTAGTCCTATAGAGTAACTAGTAAATAGCCAGGAATAACTAGTTAAATAGTCTGGAACAACTGTTCGGGGACATCCATGACTGGATACACATCATACACCAGCCTGGAATGGGTGGAACAGCTGAGATCACAGCATACGACTGTAAGTAAAGCTCTCCAAGCTGCAGAGCTGGTGCTGCTCCCCCACTGGCACAGCAGGCTGAGCTGAAATACTTCCCTCTGGAAAAAAGAAGCTGGTTACCTGTAGCAAGGGGAAGTAACTCAACCAAGTTCCAATTGTGGTTTTAATTAACAAATTTGGACTACTGAATACAAGCTACAAGCACAGATAAACCCAGAGCAAATAGGAAAAGAATCTGAGCCCCACCCTCCACCCCCATGGAGAGGAGGCAGGGCTGACAGAAAAAAATGAAATAAATAAATAAATAAATAAATAAATAAATAAATAAATAAATAAATAAAAACAGACACTCTCAGAGACAGCTGATCTCAGAATACTGGAAAGTGGCTGTGTCCCAAGAAAAGGGCACAGAGAACCGGGTACCAACACTGGTCGACTGGTGAAACTAGGGAGGCTGGGGAATAGCTCTGAAAAGGGGCTTTCTCTCTTTTTCCTCTTTTTTCTCTCATTCTGAGCAGCTCATTAGAAAGCCTCAGGCATTTTCAATCGTCAGTGCTGACCCAGGCAAGGGTGGAGTTAACAGAATCAGAGAGAAAAAGGAGGAATTCAAGTATAGACGATAACTCCCTAAAGGGTGTCTCTTGCCTAAGAAAAGGGGGGTGGAGCCCAGCTCAAGTGGCTGTCCTGTCTCAGAGAATTCATTCCCCAGGACCTGGGTGGGGGGGAAACAAACCAAAAACAACTTAAGCTTGGCTTCTGACACCCTCGACCCCTGAGAGTTAAAGGGATCTCACCTCTTTACACCAGTGGGGAGCTGTGGGCTGACAAGTGCCACCTGCTGGACAGGATAGGAAAAGCACCGAGTCTAGAGGTCTCACAGGAAAGTTTGACAACCTGCTCCTCAGGGAAACTTGATACTGATTAAATCTTCCTCCTGAGTCCTGGGACCGTCTGGTCTGGGAAAATCAGATTGGAATAATCAAGGAAACCAGATGCCTAGACAACAAAAAATTATGAATCATATTAGGAAAAACGAAATATGGCCCAAAGGAACAGACTTACACCTCAATTGAGATACAGGAATTGAAATAACCAATTAATCAAACAAATCTCCTAAATCAATCCAAAAATCAAATTAACAAGTTGAGGGAAGATATGGCAAAAGAGATAAAGAATATAAAGAAGACACTGGGCAAACATAAGGAAGAACAAGAAAGTTTGAAAAAACAATTGGCAGAATTTATGGGAATGAAAGACATAATACAAGAGATGAAAACCACAATGGAGTCATACAATAGCAGATTTGAAGAGGCAAAAGAAAAGATTCATGAGTGGGAGGACAGGACATCTGAAATCCTACACACAAAAGAACAGACAGGGCAAAGAATGGAAAAATATGAGCAGGGGCTCAGGGAACTGAATGACAACATGAAGCACACAAATGTACATGTCATAGGTGTCCCAGAAGGAAAAGAGAAGGGAAAAGAGGCAGTGTACCAGTTTGAATGTATTGTGTCCCCCAAACGCCATTATCTTTGATGTAGTCTTGTGGGGCAGACGTTTTGGTGCTGATTAGATTTGCTTGGAATGTGCCCCACCCAGCTGTGGGTGATGACTCTGATGAGATATTCCCATGGAGGCATGGCCCCACCCATTCAGGGTGGGACTTCATTAGTGGAGCCATATAAATGAGCTGACTCAAAGAGAAGGAACTCAGTGCAGCTGTTGAGTGACGTTTTGAAGAGGAGCAAGCTTGCTAGAGAGGAATGTCCTGGAAGAAAGCCATTTTGAAACCAGAACTTTGGAGAAGAGGCCAGCCACGTGCCTTCCCAGCTAACAGAGGTTTTCCGAATGCCATTGGCCATCCTCCAGTGAAGGTACCCGATTACTGATGTGTTACCTTGGACACTTTATGGCCTTAAGACTGTAACTGTGTAGCCAAATAAACCCCCTTTTTATAAAAGCCAATCCATCTCTGGTGTTTTGCATTCCGCAGCATTAGCAAACTAGAACAGATTTTGGTACCAGAGAAGTGGGGTGCTTTTGCTGCTAAGTTTGCAAATACCAAACATGTTGGAATGGCTTTTTAAATGGATAAGGGGAAGATTCTGGAAGAATTGTGAGGAGCTTGATAGAAAAGGCCAAAACTGCTTTAAAGAGACTGTTTATGGAAATATGGACTCTAAAGATACTTCTGATGAGGACTTGAGCAGAAATTATGAATGTGTTGTTGCAAACTGGAAGAAAGGCAATCCTTGTTTTAAAGTGGCAGAGAATTTGGCAAAATTGAGTCCTGGTGTCAGATGGAAGGAAGAATTTGAAAGTGACAACCTGGAATACTTAGCTGAGGAGATCTCCAGCCTACGTGTGAAGGATGTACCCTGGCTTCTCCTTGCAGCTTATAGTAAAATGCGAGCAGAGAGAGATAAACTTAGAACTGAACTCTTGGGTTCAAAGAAACCAGAAGCTGATGGCTTGGAAAATTACGAGCTTCCAGGGGGTGGAATCCCAGAAGCTACAGCCCAAAATGAGGATGTAACCAAACATGGAACCCAGCCGCCATTTCAGTACAAGCCAAGATTGGAAAAGGAGTTAAGCAGAAAGGATTTGTGGAAAGTCCTATTGTCTGATGGCTTTGACCCCTGTGTGCTTCATGCAAAGCCAACAGAATTTTTGTGAGATCTTTACAGACAGAGCCGTTGCCGTTTTGGACTGGAGGAGACAGAGAAGGAAAAAACTGAAGGAAAAATTTCTTCAAAGACAGAGCCATGGAGGTTGAGCTCTGGGGTCAAGAGGCCTTGGGCTGGGAGAGCGGAGCAGCCCACATGCATGGAAAGGGTGAGTTTGCCCTGGAGGTCAAGGGTGGGCCTTCCACCTCAATGCTCAGGAAATGCTTTGCCACCCCAGGTCCCAAAGTGGATGGAGCACATTCCCAGGGAATTGGGGAGAGCCTGGCTGCCACCACACCGTTCTGAAGGGGTTGAGCATGTGCCCTAGAGAGGGAAAGAAATCCGGGTGCTGCCCCGATGTTTGAGGAGGATGGGGCCAAGAAGGTGGTTTCCCCAATGTGTGGATATGTTGGAGCACTCACCCAAGTGTTTGGAGAGCAAAGGGCTGCCACAAAGGCCCTTAGGAAGGGTTAGACTCCTGCACTGCCAAGCCCCAAGGATGCAACGTTGTTCTGTAAATGACTCTCAGACTTTGACATCTAATGGAGTTTGTCCTGCAGGTTTTAGGAACTGTTTTGGTCCTGTTAACCCTGTTTTCCTTACTGTTTCTCCTTATGGCAGTAGAAATGTTTATCCTATGAATGTCCCTCCTTTGTATATTGGGAGCACATAACTTGTTCTAAGTTCACAGATCCACAGCTAAAGGAAAATTATGCCTCAGGACTGACCATGCATATAATTGGTTTTGATAGGATCTTGTACTTAACTTTTGTTACTGAAATAATTTAAGTTTTTGTGATATTGTGATGGAATGAACGTATTTTGTATTTGGAAAGATAATGTCATTTTGGGGTCCAGGGGGTAGAATGTGCCAGTTTGAATGTATTGTGTCCCCCAAACGCCATTATCTTTGATGTAGTCTTGTAGGGCAGACGTTTTGGTGCTGATTAGATTTGCTTGGAATGTGCCCCACCCAGCTGTGGGTGATGACTCTGATGAGATATTCCCATGGAGGCATGGCCCCACCCATTCAGGGTGGGACTTCATCAGTGGAGCCATATAAATGAGCTGACTCAAAGAGAAGGAACTCAGTGCAGCTGTTGAGTGATGTTTTGAAGAGGAGCAAGCTTGCTAGAGAGGAATGTCCTGGAAGAAAGCCATTTTGAAACCAGAACTTTGGAGAAGAGGCCAGCCACGTGCCTTCCCAGCTAACAGAGGTTTTCTGGATGCCATTGGCCATCCTCCAGTGAAGGTACCCGATTACTGATGTGTTACCTTGGACACTTTATGGCCTTAAGACTGTAACTGTGTAGCCAAATAAACCCCCTTTTTATAAAAGCCAATCCATCTCTGGTGTTTTGCATTCTGCAGCATTAGCAAACTAGAACAGGCAGAAACAATAATAGAGGAAATAATCACTGAAAATTCCCATCTCTTTTGAATGACATAAAATTACAGATCCAAGAAGTGCTGTGTACCTCAAACAGAACAGATCCAAATAGATATATGCCAAGACACTTAATAATCAGATTATCAAATGTCAAAGACAAAGAATTCTGACAGCAGCAAGAGAAAAGCAATCCATCACATACAAGGGAAGCTAGATAAGACTACGTGCAGATTTCTCAGTAGAAACCATGGAGGCAAGAAGGCAGTGGTATGATATATTGAAGATACTGAAGAAGAAAAACTGCCAACCAAGAATTCTATATCCAGCAAAACTGTCCTTCAAAAATGAGGGAGAGTTTAAAATATTCTCTGACAAACACACAATGAGAGAGTTTGTGAACAAGATACCTACTGTACAGAAAATACTAACGGGAGCACTACAGACAGATAGGAAAAGACAGGAGTTTTTACATGAGGGAGAACAAATGAATGTCAACTTTGCAAGGTGTTAAAAATGGGGTGGTATTTGGGGAAAAAATACAATCAATGCAAACCAGAGTCTATAGTTAACAGTAACATTGTAATATGCTCCCATTAATTGTAACAAAGGCAATGTACCAAAGCAAAATGTCTATAAGAGGGGGATATATGGGAGGGGCATGGGATTCTTGGCATTGGTTTTGTTGTCTGACTTTTTTATTGTATTTCATTTTAATTTTATTTTTCCTTTTGTTGATTTTTAGTTGCCATTTTGTTGTTGTTGTTGTTGTTGTTTTTGCCTCTACCTCTTTCTTTGTGGAAGAAATGGACATGTCCTTATACAGATAGTGTTGGTGAATGCATAACTATGTGATTATGCAGAGAACCATTGATTCTTTACTTAGGAAGGAATGTACAGTGTGTGAATAAAACCATCTAAAAATAAACAGAGGGATACAAGTGCTGGAGAAAATGTGGAGAGAGGGATGTACCTAATCACCATTGGTAAGGAAGTAGAATGGTGCAGCCCATCTGGAGGGCAGTGTGGTGGTTCCACAGGAAACTAAGCATGGGCTGCCATATGGTCCTGCAATTTGGTTATGGGGTATATACTTGGAAGAACTGAAAAGAGGGACACAAATGGACATTTGTACAGTGCAGTTTACGGTGGCAATATTCACGATTCATAGTGGATAGAGGTGGCCTAAGGGTATACCAACTGATGAACAGAATGGCAAACTACGGCGTATACATACAATGGAATACTGAGCAGCTACAAGAAGGAATGACGTTGTCAGGTGAATGGACATTGAGGACAGTTAACTGAGTAAAATAAACCAGAAATGAAAAGAAAAACATAATGCTTCACTAATACAGACTAACTATAATGTGCAAGCTCTGAAAATTGAGTCTGAGAGCATAGGTTATCGGGGGAGGCTTATTGTAAAGGTTCCTAGATTGTAAGCTCTTATAGCAGTTACGCCTTTTTCTGAGTTGTAATGGTTACTTCTAAATTCTGAGATGCTGAGCTCTTTGTGTATAATATGGTCGGTCCCTCGAACTCTGGGTATCTGTGTGACACCTGAGATTCAGAGCTAGAGTCCAGCAGCTATGAATGCCAGCATTACCCCATAAAGCAAATGTTATAGAGTCTGAAAAAAGAGATTAGACTTCAATTAGAGATATGAACAAAATGAACTTGGTTAGGTCTAAGGTAAATTAGGCCAAAGGGTAAAGGACAATATTGGCAGGGTTTCTTAAACTTCAACTTCTGTGTGAGACCAAAGGAAGAGATGTTTATTAGGTGCAAAATCTATATTTTTGTAACACACTATATAATTTAACTTGTATGGTCAGTTTACTCAAACAACATAATTACATGGAATGTTGAATAGTGAAATCTGGTTGGTTTGTACAGGTTAGCGTGAAGCTCTGACACATCCCAGAGTAATGTGGGCAGAGAATAAAGATGTATTTGCAAAGCTCCCTTGAGGGACTGGAGGAAAATGTGGGAATATTAAATTTCCCCACCTGGGGAGTTAATGACATTCTTACAAACATTTAGGGACTACCAGTTTAGAAGGCTGAGCCCTCAATCTTGGGTCTTGCCCTTATGAAGTTTGTTACTGCAAAAGAGAGGCTACAGCTACTTAAAATTGTGCCTAAGAGTCACCCCAGAGAACCTCTTTTGTTGCTCAGATGTGGCCTCTCTTTCTAAGCCAACTCTGCAGGTAAACTCGCTGCCCTCCCCACAATGTGGGACATGACTCCCAGGGGTGTAAATCTCCTGTTACCATGGGACAGGACTTGTGGGGATGAGCTTGGCCCTGGCATCATGGGATTGAGAAAGGCTTCTTGGACCAAAAGGGGGAAGAGAAAGGAAACAAAATAAAGTTTCATTGGCTGAGAGATCTCAAATAGTCAAGAGGTCATTCTGGAGATTATTCTTAAGCATTATATAGATATTATAGGTATTCCTTTTTTAGTTTTTAATGTATTGGAATAGCTAGAAGGAAATACCTGAAACTGTTGAACTGCAACCCAGTAGCCTTTAATCTTGAAGACGGACTGTATAAACTATACAGCTTACACTGTGTGACCATGTGATTATGAAAACTTTGTGGCTCTCACTCCCTTTACACAGTGTATGGACAGATGAATAGAAAAATGAGGACAAAAAGTAAATAAATAATAGGGAGAGATGTGTGTGGTAATGAAAATCTTCAAAAATTGACTGTGGTGATGAATGCACAAGTATATAATGGTACTGTGAACAACTGATTGTACACCGTGGATGATTGTACGGTATGTGAATATATCTCAATAAAATTGAATTAAAAAAAAAACACATAATACTAACATTTTAAATTTATATAAAACATTTTCTCCTTAACACTAGGTAAGCTTTCCAATAAGGTTTCTTATTTTTCTTCCCCAGTCTATCTCTGAGGAATCAAATGGGTTATCATAAATTATTCTCTCACTATTCAATTCAAGAAATCGGGACTCATTTTATAGATGGAATATTTGAAATAAACCTCTCATTAGATAGGTAAAAAAAGGGGGAAGGTTAATATTTTTGGCTTGGACCTCTATACAGAGCTGAATGATAAGAAAATGTAAATGTTAATACAGATTCCTTGAAATGACCTTGAATAAATCATTTACCCCTTACATGCCTTATTTTTCTCATCTGCCAAATGACAGTAAAGAGTGGCTTAGTTGTATGGTGGCTTAAATACTGTGATAACCAAAAGCAGTTGTCTATCACTAAATAATTGTATATATTCAGTTGCTTGGAAAGACATCAACCAATTAATATTTTTAATATCACCAATCCGTTTTCTGTGGTATCTTTATCTACATTTGGGAAACTAGACAACCTCAATCTAAAACACAGTTTTGAAACACTGAAAGAATATATAAACTAATATAGATTATGATTTTTAGAGAAATAACGAATATTGATTTTTGTTCTTCTTAAGTGAAATTGTGATATATGGAAAGCAACTTTAGCTTGAGGAAAATAAGATGACTCATACTGAGACATAAGAAAAAATCAGGAAAAATTGTGAGACAGCAGAGAATGAATACTTAGCTGGAAAAAACAAATTTATAAACAAGCCAGAGACTGAAAATGGCGGGCGCAACTCATTTCTGAAAAACTGGCTGGTTATTTCTGGGAATGTTCTGTGTTTCATAAATGTGATTTGTACGTTGGATGCTAATTATAGAAGCGGCAGTGTCCTCTAGAAAAAAACGATGTCCTCTGCTATCGTCTTATGTCCTTCTGCTTGCTGTCAAACCAGGAGGGAAAGGGCAAAACCCAAAACAACATGCTCATGGGAGCAAGACTGTGATCTAGTGGGCTCAGTGAACCCCCATGGGTTGAATCACCTGCCTATGTGTGACTGCTCCATAACTTCACCCAACTTCACTCTGAAGTGAGTTTACATCATCATTAAACTACACAAACATAATTCTTTTTAAATGGTTTCTGTAGTAATACCAGCTGATAGAAGCATGTACAATCAGTGGAAATACAGGAAAACTCCTATGAGGTGGAAGCATCTTCTGGATGAGATTTCTCTTTAAGTGAAACTTAAATGGATTCCTCTGACAATCAGAAGAAATCTCAGCCCCAAATCATTTTGGTACTACTGAGTCCCACCTTCCTCAGTGAAGTAACTTGAAAGATTATTTAAAGGCAATGCTGACTGTACAGGCCTAAAATTGTTCTTTTTCATCATTTCATCAAACGATTTGGAAAATTCTGGCTGTAGATGGCAGCATCACACTAACGCATTCTTTTGAAAACCTCCCACTGCTAATTTGGGAGAAAGACTAAAAGTTCTCTGGTGCCGGGAGGACTACAGTTTATCCATTAGAGACAGGCCACAACTTTTCTTTGTTGAGTGTGAAACTTTCCTTGACTCTGCAAGCATCTACCTTTTAAATTCACTACAGTCAGACTTGTCCTCAAAGCTCTGCTCATGTTCCTTTGGTGGGGGGGAGGGGTGTGGAAAACACAATCAGTGTGCATTTTGTTAGTGCTTCTGAAAATACCAATTGTAGCGCCTTGGAAAACTCACAGATTTGTCAGCATTTCACATTAATGAGCCTTTTTATTTGTTTGTTTTTCTTCCTGATTTATAGACAGCACCCCATTGTAGAGGCAATATATCTTCATTTAAATAACTTTCAAGTTATTTATGACTGGAAATGACTTTGAGGCTGGGGTATTTTACCTTGTTTTATTTTTGTTAACAGTTTCATTCTGATGCTGGTGATAACTGTGGAGCCTAAAATAAAAGCAGTTTAACAGAGTTCTCTGCATGATGGGAATTGAGTTAATTGCATGACAGACCCAAATTTTCCACGAAAAGTCCCTTTGCACTTCCAGCTACATTCTGCCAATGTAAATTTATAACAAAATAAAATACTAAGTAATTAATCAATAAATGATGAAAACTCACTATGTGCCAGACACTATGTGAGGCTCTTTTATATCCTATTTCATTTAACCTTTGTTACAAACCCATAGTTATTCTTATTTGGCACATGAAGAAGCAAGGGCAAAGAAACTGAATGACTTGACCAAGATCTCACAGCTACTTAGTGGTGGAGCCAGGCAGGGAATTCAGGTGTTTTGGGTTCTAAGATGAGCTCCTTCAGAACCATTACAGCTGCTTCTCTGAGGAGAAAGGCAAGCTAGTAAGTGTGGCAGGAGAATTTAAGACCAGAAGGTGGATGTGATTTGCCAAGACTTGGAATGGGTGATGGGTGACTTTTAAAATTTGTTTGTTTCTTAATTTAATAAATATTTATTAAGTGACTGGTATGTACCAGGCCCAGGATAGGAACTGAGGAAACACTGACATATCCATAATACACGGTTCTTGCCCTCTTTATAGAGGGAAACCAGCACACTGATACCATTGATTCTCGCTATTCACAATCGTTACAGTCTATAAAATCACTCTGATGACAAATTAGCAAATACTGAACCATTGTTCCTAGGGGAAACAAAGGGTTAGGTTCCTGAGAGCCTCTGCCACAGCATTTTGTATGATCAATACATAACCTGTTTATATGTGTTTCTGTTTAAAGACAGCTTAGTTATTATATAGTGTTGTTTCATTAACACTGAACTCACAGCCGACAGCACTGTCACTCACCCCGAACAAGGCTAATCTAACACACATTTTCTCCATGAGGCACATCACAGCCTTCTTGTGCTTGGAGCACTAGACAGCATTTCAGCACAATGCTTGGGGGCCATTTTAAACAGTGATATCACCAATAAAAAGCACAAAAATGCAAGAAACAAGGTACTAAAGGTACCATAGAAAGGACATTTGTTTACAATATGAGAGCTGAAACAAGAAGGCACAGCATCACCTTGTTCGACCTCAGCTGGGACTTTGCACATTGGGCAACTCAAAGTTTCTGCCACTCTGCACGTGTCCACAAAAGACCTTGAAAGCACTGAGTGCCCTGAGGCTTTCCACATAAGAAAGCTCCTCCAACTCTGACTCAGGCTGTTTACTTTTACAAGTCACAATCCATTCCCATTGCCTACTCCTCGCCACCTCACACACAGACTAAAAATTAACCTCCTAACTCCCTCTTGTCTGCGTCTTATCACCACGACCACCACCCACCACGACCACCACCAGCACCACACTCCACACCACTGAGTACTTTTCCTAAAACAGAGCAGACCAATCACACCACTTTCCCAAACAAATCTTTTACTGCCTTCCAGTTGCCTTCATAATAAAGCTCAGACTCTTTAACATAGTATCCAGGCTACTCACTTAAGCCCCATGTCTGTCTCTGTCTCTCTGCTCTCTTCCCTCTTCTTCCTTTTACTATGTAATCTAGTCACACTGGACTACTTATTGTTCCCCTGAACATATTAAATGTTCTCTTTCCCTAAAATGTTTTTCCCATCTTCTCTAACAAAATCTGACAAAATCCAATTTTCAAGGTCTAGTTTAAATGTCACCTTTTCTGTGAAGCCTTCCCCTAACTCCCTAGGTTAAATTAACACTTCCTTCTTTAAATTCCCACAACACTATTCCTACATTTTTAGTGCACTCAGCATTTTGTTTTACAATTAGATATGTTCATATATGCCCGTTAAATTGCAAGAACTTTTATACTCACCTTAGGGTATGAAAATCTCTAGCAATTCCTCAAAAAATAAAATAGTGGATACTCAAAATATTTATTGATTGAATATAGCTTAGTTATCTGAATTCAGAGGCATTAAAAATAATTAGGAAGAGAAAATGAAAATACAAATTAAGATAGGCATGCTCTCGGCAAGGAGTATACAGAAAGCCATATAAAACATATGTAAGTAAAAATACAAGTCTGGGACCATTTGCTGCGGAGTCAAACATCCAATTCATCTCAGTGGTCCCTGAGGTGGCACTGTTATGGCACAATACAATATAACTGGCACTAAAAGTAAAAATTCTCTATCATTAGGAAAGCACTTACAGTTTGTTCTATACAGAATGATTTAAGGAAGCATGGTGGCATAAGGGAAGACATACAGATAGATGGAACAGAATTGAGAACCCAGAAATAAATCCATATATCTAAGGTCAATTGATTTTTGACAAGAGTGCCAAGACAATACAAAGGGAAAAAAAATCTCTTCAATTAATGGACAAGTGGGACAACTGGACATTTATTTGCAAAAGAATGAAGTTAGACCCCTACGGCACACTCAATATAAAAATTAAATCAAAAATGGACCAAAGACCTAAATGTAAGAGCTAAGGCCAATAAACTCTTAGAAGAAAACTTAGGTGTATATCTTCATGACTTTGGATTTGGCAATGGATTCTTAGAAATGATATCAAGTGCACAAGCAAAAAAGAAAAAAATAGACGAATTGGAGTTCATCAAAATTAAAAACCTGGTGCATCAAAGGAATATCAAGAAAGCGAAAAGACAACCTATAGACTGGGAGAAAATATTTGCAAATTGTATATGTGATAAGGATCTGGGATCCAGAATATATAAAGAACTCCTACAACTCAACAACAAAAAAGAAACAACCCTGTTTAAAAATGGGCAAAGGACTTGAATGGATATTTCCCCAAACAAGGATATTTGTTTTTCCTGTTCCTTTGTTTTATTTTATCGGGGAATTTTGTTATTTTTATTTATTTTTTGATAAATAAATTTAATCAATAAAAAAAATCGGCAAAGGACTTGAAGAGATATTTCCCCAAAGAAGATATATAAATGGCCAATAAGCACATGAAAAGATGCTGAACAGCATTAGCCATTAGGGAGATGCAAAACAAACCCACAATGAACTACTACTAGGATGACTGTAATCAAAAAGTCAGATAATAAGTATTGGAAAAAAATGTAGAGAAATAGGAACACTGGTTCATTGTTGGTGGAAAATGTTAAAAAGGTTGTCATTCTGTGGAAGACAGTCTGGCAGTTCCTCAAAAAGTTAAACATAAAATACCATATGACCTGGCAAGTCTATTCCTAAGTATATACACAAAATAATTGAAAAAAGGGATTCAAACAGATACTTGTATACAAATTTTCATAGCAGCACTATTTACAATAGCCAAAAAGACAGAAGCAACCCAATTTTATCAATAGATGAAAGGATAAACAAAATGTGATATACAACTTACAATGGAATATTATTCAGCCACAAAAAGAAATGAAGTTTCTGACACTTGCTACAACATGGATGAACCTTGAAAACATTATGATAAGTGAAATAAGCCCACACTCAAAAGAACAAATACTGTTATGACCCCATAGATAGGAAATACCTAGAATAGGTAAATTTACAGAGACGGAAGGGAGTTATGGGGAATTATACTGCTTAATGGGTAAGAGTTTTTGTTTGGGGTGGTGTAAAAGTTTTGGAAATAAATAATGGTAAATGGTAGCACAACATTGTAAACGTAATTAATGCCACTGACTTGTACACTTAAAATGGTTAACGCAGAAAATTTATATATATTTAACTTGAAAAAACAATAAACAAAAAAATGACACTTCAAATGGTTAACACAGGAAATTTTATATATATTTAACTTGAAAAACAAAAAACAAAAAAATGATAGACCAGAGGCTTGGTTCCAATTGGTATCTTCTGGCACCTGGGCCATTCGGATGACAGGACAATTCATTTATGCATCTCTCTGGCTAAGTGTTCTTTTTGATCTAACTCAATAACAGTATTTTCATGGGTGGTATTTTTGTTGTTAAATGTGGGTTCTTATTTTTCTCTACGAATCACTTAAGTCAACATAGGTGTGGGTGGGTAAACAGAGGAGATAAGGTGCTAAATCTGAACCTGTAGAAACATTCTATTTTCAGTAGTTACAGTAATGACTCACACAGTTGTAATAGTTTTTTTCTGGTTTCTCTTCATGGTGCATATTGAGTCTGGAAATTAAAAAAAAAAAAAAAAAAAGGTGGAAGTAGGAGGAAAACGCTTCCCATCAAGGCACAAGACTTCTAAAGTAAAGGTTTGCTTTTGAGTAACAAAAACGCACATGAAACACTTGAAAGAAAAGCGAAGAAACTTAATAGTTCTCGGGTAGAATTAGTCACCAGAACTTTGTAATACCTTCCAAAATGCTTCTTCTTTGAACTTTCAATTGAAATATTACCTGGGTTAATTAGCATGCAGCTTCTTGTCTTAGCAATCAACACGCTTAAAAACTGGGTAGAGAAGTCAATGGTAATGTTAATCTAGGGTGTTTGAGGTTCCTTTTAGCTTTAAGATGCTTCAAAGTGCCCAACCTTCCAGCTCCACAGAAAAACAGGTGTTTGTTAAGAAACTTTTCAACTTGATTTCTCTTCATTTTCATTGTTGTTCAGTTTTCATGGAGATAACAGTTCCTAGTAATAATTGAAAAGAAGTTCAAAGCAAATTGAAAATAATTTTTGAATGAGTTCAAACAGTTTACAATCTATATAGTGTAGTACTGTTCATTTTGTACTCTCTTACTCATAGGTAATATTGTTTGATCATTGTTAACATGTTGGGTACAAGATCAATGATTTCTGCTTGATAATACCTTGCACTTTAAAGTCTATTTAGTGTTTACTTATCATCTGGTTTTAATGTGGTGGAGTCATAATACATAAAAGAGAATATTCACTAGGCCCCATCTTTTTTAAGTTACCACCCATTAACACAAAAGTTGTAATGTTTTCTAAGATGCCTTCATTTAATTACCAGTTATGCTGAACTTTTCACAAGTTGCATTAATGGTGAGTCATGTAAATAAAAATCTACCAATGTGTACAAAAGAACAAAAGAAGAGGCAAAAGAAGTATCAGCCTCTAGACAAATGCAGACTTTTCAAAAGGTACAAAGAAATAACCTTTTGTCGACTTTCCATCCTATAGAAGAGCTATAAGAAAAAACTAAAGAGTCTAGGACCATGTAAACATTAATTGAAAACTAACATTTTCAGCAAGTGTGCATGTTGCTTTTTATGCTGAACATAGTAATCCTTAAATCATGTCTCTGAAAAGGTTTTCTTCCCCAGATAAAAAAGTTGCAGCAACTTTTCTTAAAGGTATAGTTTCCCTTTCTGGAAATTTCTTGATATCTTTATTAGTTTTGGTTTAAAAAGAAAAAAAAAAAAAATTTCCGTAGTAGTGATTTGGAAAGTAATTACTGGCCACTGTGAGAATATTTTGTCTTGCTTTAGAATTTCTCCTATTAGATAAAGTCACTAATTTCTGTTATTAAACTATGTCATAAACTAATATTAAGCTTTTTCATAGTAAGAATTATACTTTTCCTGGTAAGATCATGATAAATTGATATAATAATTGATATAATAATTCACTAATCAACAAGTATTTATAGTATGCCTATAACAGAAAGATAGAAAGTGTAGTTAACATTTAGGCACCCACAATGTACAGATATTCTTCGAAGTACTCTGCTTGTCTGCACAACAGAGCTGTGAGGCAGGTACTGTTATCATCCCCATTTTACAGACATGAAAACTGAAGCATGAGAGGTAAGAGATGTGACTATTTTGCAGTTATTAAGTTGTATAGCTTGAATTCCAACCCAGGTAGTCTGATTCTAGAAGATATACTTTTAACAACTTCACTATGCTGCATCTCAGGAACAAGGTTAGTGAGGAGACTGAGTAAGATGCCAGTAGAGAAACTTTGTAAAGCACATAGTAATGTGCAAATAATAATAGCTACCATTTTTTTTTATAATTCAATTTTATTGAGATATATTCACATACCATGCAATCATCCATGGTGTTCAATCAATTGTTCACAGTACCATTATATAGTTATGCATTCATCACCACAATCAATTTTTGAACATTTTCATTATCACACAAAAAAAGAATAAGAATAAAAGTTAAAGTGAAAAAGAACATCCAAAACATCCTATACTCCCATCCCTCCCTACTATTCATTTGCTTTTTGTCCCCATTTTTCTACTCATCTGTCTATACACTGGATAAAGGTAGTGGGAGCCACAAAGTTTTCACAATCACACTTTGCAAAGGGTTTTTAAAAGTCAAGAAACACTAAGAGTCTTACATCACCCAAAATTGCGTTCCAAATCTCTCACTCCTGTCTTTTCCTGTCTGTAGTGCTCCCTTTAGTATTTCCTGTAGAGCACGTATCTTGTTCACAAACTCTCTCATTGTCTGTTTGTCAGAGAATATTTTAAACTCTCCCTCATATTTGAAGGACTGTTTTGCCAGATACAGGATTCTTGGTTAGTGATTTTTCTCTTTCAGTATCTTAAACATATAATACCACTTCCTTCTTGCCTCCATGGTTCCTACTAAGAAAGCCGCACATAGTCTTATCAGGCTTCCTTTGTACATGATGGATCACTTTTCTCTTGCTGCTTTCAGGATTCTCTCTTTCTCTTTCACATTTGATAATCTGATTATTAAGTGTCTTGGCATAGGTCTATTGATATCTATTCTGTTTGGGGTATGCTGGGCTTTTTGGATCTGTAATTTTATGTCTTTCATAAGAGATGGGAAATTTTCATTGATTATTTCCTCTATTATTGCTTCTGCCCCTTTTCCATTCTCTTCTCCTTCTGGCACACCCATGACACGTACCTTCGTGTGCTTCATGTTGTCATTCAATTCCTTGAGACACTGCTCATATTTTTCCATTCTTTTCCCTATCTGTTCTTTCGTGTATAGGATTTCGGGTGTTTTGTTCTCCAGTTCCTGAGTGTTCTCTTCTGCATCTTGAGATCTGCCGTTGTATGTCTCCACTGTGTTTTTCATCTCTTGTGTTGTGCCTTTCATTTTCATAGATTCTGCCAGTTGTTTTTTCAGACTTTCAGTTTCTACCTTATATTTGCCCAGTGTTTTCTTTATAGCCTTCATCTCTTTTGTTACATCTTCCCTGAACTCATTGATTTGGTTTTTTATTTGATTTAGTATATTTCTTTGAAAATCTTTAATAGATTGTTTCATTAAAGTGAAACAATATTTCCAACTGTATCTTGATTGAGGTGTAAGTTTGTTCCTTTGGCTGGGCCATATCTTCATTTTTCCTATTATAGACTATAGTTTTCTGTTGTCTAGGCATCTGGTTTCCTTGGTTACCCCAATCAGATTTTCCCAGACCAGAACAGGTTCAGGTCTAAGAATGGGGATATATTCAGGGAGTATCTTAGAAGAATGACAGACTTGCCTGTGAGGTCTTCTGTCACATGCTTTTCCTAACCTGCCCAGCAGGTGGTGCCTGTCAGCCTGTCACTCCCGACTGGTATAAGGAGATGTGGCCCCATGAGTTTCTGTTTTGGCTGTTTTCACCCATGCTCTGGGGTCTGGTTCTGAAAGGAAAGCTGGGCCCCACCCCCTAGGGAGTTATCATCTGCATCTGAATTGTCTCTCTGTTATCTCCAGCCCTGTCTGGGTCAGAGCACTACAAATTGAAAATGGCCATGGCTCTCTCTTCTGAGCCCCTCAGGTTGAGAGAGAGAAAAAGGGACAGAAAGCCCCCTTTTAGAGCCAGTACATTGCCCCCCAGTTTCATTCGTCAGCCAGAGGTAACATCTGGTCTTCTGGACTTCCCCTTCCGGGACAGATGAGTTTTCTGGTTCTTTAAGGTCAGTTGTCACTAAAAGCCTCTGTGTGCTTCATGGGGATTTGTAGCTTGTATTCAGCAGTCCACATTTGTTAATTAAAACCCCAGTTGGAGCTTGGTTGAGCTATATTCACTTTCTGGGAGAGTGCTGCTTTCAGCCTGCCATGCAGGGAGGGGGCTCCCTGCACAGGTCTGCAGTTTTTGCTTAAGATTTTATGCTGCAATCTCAGGCATTCCTCCCAATCCAGGTTGGTGTATGATATGTAGATAGTCATAGCTGTCCCCCAGCAGTTATTCCAAATTATTTACTAGTTGTTCCTGGTTGTTCATTAGTTTTGTTCCAGGGGACTAACTAAATTCCACCCCTCTCTATGCCACCATCTTGCTCCCTCCGATAGTTACCATTTTTGGAGCACTAGTATGTGTTGAGCACAGTGTAAAGTAATTTACATGTATTATTTTAATCCTAGGAACTGTTGCCATCTCCACTAAAGATGATACAATTAAGGCAAAAAAAAAAAAATTTTTTTGTGCAGTTGTATGTGGGAGAACCAAGATTCAAACATAGCTGTCTGGGTTGGGAAACAGCTGCTAAACCACAATGCTATGCAGTCCATCAAATGCTGATAATTACAAACACAATCTGTGTCCTCCCCGGCGGTGAATTTTGTCATGAAAACTTTTCCATTTACATTGCATGTGTCTGAAACTACATATTCTTCCATCACAGGGGATTTATTCCATGTAGAACCAAAAGAAAGTGTTACAAAGCAAAATATACTTGTCACTTAAGTGAAGACCTTCAGGACTGGCACCAATAAATAACCTGCTTACCTCCTTCATATGCATTTAAAGATAGGGAGCACACATGTTCTAAATGTCCTTCAAATACGCTGTAGTCAGTAAAGAAAACCAATGAAATTCAATTGTGATTTAGAAGTCAAAGAGTCCAATTCATTATTATCTAATTCATTACTTCTTAAATAAGAAATGCCAGCATTCAACCTCTTCTGAGGAATTACAACATTTTAAATAGCCAGAGACACATAAACAAATATATCCTAAGTTGGGACCCACAGCTCAGTGGAAATGATACGCGCTCCAAACACCCTGACTTTTGTGGAGTTAGATGAGAAAAATAGAGCAATTTCACTTTAGTGCTGGTTTTTAACATTTAATTTCCTTTTTAAAAGTAGTTTGACCTTTGTGGAATATGGGAAATGTAAAAGGGCTGGAATAAAGGCCCAGGGTTCCCCTCCCACCCCTCCAAAACCAATCATTAAAGGATTCCTAGACCAGACCACCTGCTTTAGTCTTACTTGGCTATATTCAGAATGATGGGCTCATATCATCTAACAGCAAAAACGCTAAATGAATTTGCTGCATGAAAGACATGCAGATAAGTTGTCTCTAGCAGCTATATACTTGACATAATGTGGCATATTTACCTAACAGCTTGCTATGTGCTTCATTTGTGAAGTTCCTTTTCAATTGCTGTTTGTTTCTGTTGGACCATATGTGTTAAAAATAATATAAGGTCAAATTCCATAGGAAAGCATAGTTCTGATTGAACTTCCAGTCCCAAAATCTGGACGTAAGCCAGTAAGATGTGGGACTGCAGCAGGGATAGCATGCCTTGCATTGCGGCACTCAGAAGCGACTACTTAGGTTGACGAACTCGTGATGAGGATAGGTTTTGGAAAGGTATTTCAACCAGACGAATTAGCCAAGCAGTGAGATGTAGCAAAAAAGTAGGTAAAATATGTGCCACCTTTCCCAAAGGTAGCTAAAAAAAATGCTCTGGGAAAGATGAAATAAGTAAGGGAGAAAAGTTAGCTGCACTGCATGCCTCATCCTGTTTAAAAATAGAAGTGAAAGCTCTTAAAGTAATTTGAGTTAGACTAAACAAGTCCAAGCCTTAACTATAGCCCTAAATATATGTATAGTTTAATAGTTATATAATTTGTGGTGCAATTTATTAGCGCTAATTTGCCTTTAAGCCCATTTTAGAGTACAAATTAAGATATGAACTCTGATAAAAATGTGTTTTTGTTGTTTCTTTGTTTTAATTTTTTGAGAAAGTTTAAAAATTTTTAAAAAAAAAGCTCTATAATATCCCCAAAACTTTTAAGTTCTGAAAGGATCAGTTTATCTTTTTAATTTCCTTTGTAAAATAAATACCCAGCAAAACACACATATTTGTGTTGACACTTTTGTCAACAATGCTATTCTTCGAAACAATCTAATATTTACCACTTTTAAAAAAATGGATGATGATTATAACCATGATTGTGAAAATGATGACCTCTCTTCCTAAAAGATTTTAACCATTGCTTAGTCACCCTCATACCCCAATTTTTACTAATTGAATTTTGGTTCTAGCTTTTATTTCCTCTCTGGAATACTTTCTTTCCATCATCTGCCTGGAATGTCTTTTCGTCTTTTTCAGTGTACTGAAATGCTGCTCCTCTTTCAGGGTATGGATAAAATATTACCTCCTCCAGAAAGTCTTCTCTATTCATCACCCTCTATTCTTCCCAAACAGGTTTACATGCCCTACTCTACAATTCCATAGGACATAGTACTGTGTCTGTTACAGTACTCGTGACATTATATTATAATTAGTATATATTTGTCATTCTCCCAAATTAATTGTAAGCTGCTCGAGGGCAGGAACTGTCTTATTTATCTTGGAAAACTTACCCACCTCACCCCCAGGCTCAAAAATCAGCATAAAGCACATATGGTTGACAATATTGTTTTAAGCCAAAGTAAAAAAGTTTTCTGTGGGGCTAAAAAAGAAAAAAAAGCAAAAGAAACCTTCCATTCTCCTGCTGTTTCTTTCTTTTAAAATTGAACTAGACTTCCTATTTGCCCACATTCTCCACAATGTGGATATGAGCTTTCTTGCCTTATATCTGCCAATCTGTGTATCCATTTTCCTTATCATGAGATTGGACATCTTACTTTGAATCCATTTATATTTTCAAAAAGTATGGGTTGCCTGGGTACTGTGTGCCAGGCACTGCTGAGATTTCCATCAACACTGACTCCTCCTTTTCCTAAAATGCTGGTATGATAAGATTTACTACAACCACCATCATTCGTAAAGTATTTTACAGCTTACAAAATACTTTCACAGCTGCCATCTCATCAAATCTTCCCAAAATGTATGAAGTGTATATTACTGTTGTCTCAACTGGTAAGGCCTTTTCTAGCTTCCCGGCTTACATCCCTGGAGAATGCTTCTGCTAATGCCATGTAGAATCATACGATGAACAATCTCTAAGGAACTTTACAAGTCTGGTTCCTTCATCTTACGATGAGTAAAATGGAATCGTTGCACTGTACAGATGAGTAACCTGAGATCTGGACAAGTAGAGAGACTTCCCTGTCACTTATTCTTAATAAATGGCAAAGACTAAACTGGAATAGAAGCTGTCTTCTGAGTCCTAGTTCAATGTTCTATCCACTACCCACGTTGCCTCTAGGACAGAAGTTTGAATACATCACCCTCATTTTTGAGAAACTATACTTATTCATTTTGGGGAAGGATCAGTTCTGACAGTTTTGTAAATCTCTTTGTTTCTGTCACAGTCTTCTTCCTGGATTTGTAGTCACTTTTCCTCCTTTGCCTGGCACTTACACTACCCTTGTCATGTAAACAACTTTCTTTATGCAATTTTCTCTCTCTAGTAGGTTTTATCTGATGGTCTAGCTTATTAACCATCATTGTTTCAAATCTCCTAATATCTTGGCTTTTATTTCTTGTTTTCAATATTCAGATAGTTAGTTGGATAGTTTTATAACATATACCCAAAGGTCTGATGAGTGCTTTGGGTAATGGATATGTGGACTCCATTGCCCAGTACTCTTCCTTTGCCAAGATCTCAGAATTTTAAACTGGAATGAATGCTAGAGTCTAACTCCATCATTTTACAGATGATGAAAGTGTGCTCCAGTGAAAAGAAACTTGCCTAAGGTTATATAGCCTGGATCCAAATCTAAGACTAACCAAGATCTTTCTACTACATTGTATTGCTTGTTGCCCAGAAATAAGAAAAGATTTCTGAACAATGGCACAGAGATGGGAAATTAAGGAGTTTGTACTGACAAGGCCCCCCAAACTTGATAATCCTAAACTGGTCAAAAAACTGAACAATTTTAGAATTCTGCTTGTAAAAATTGACCTTATTTTGCAATTAAACCTGAAGTCTTCTGAAGAGTCTGACAAACCTCATCTCCCAATTTATCAAATTATCAAAAATATAACCATCTTTCTCTTAAGGAAAGTTATCTTTTTTGTGACAATTTTCTCAGAATTGTATGCCATTTTATCTTTAAATACAAACCTGATTCTTCTTTTCATGGGACATTCTAGGGGAAATACTGATAGCACCTCAGCTGAAACTAACTGAACTTAAACACAGCATGTGAACCTTTTATAATTTATTGACAAGATTTAAGCATGAAGTGTGATTTTTGTAAAATTTGGTTCTGCAAGACGGGGTCTTTTGCATTGATTTAGGATCTTTAAATACAGACGGAAAGTTTCCAGACTTGAGAGTGTTCACATTTTCATAGCTTAATTATAAATCATCTTTCATTTAAAAGATTTAAAGACAGGCTAAAAACCTAAATCTTTTCAGTCACCTTCCTAACTAGGAAAAGCCTCTAGATGAGCCTTATTAAGGTTTTTCCTAATGGATTAGAACAAACAGTTTGATAATGTTCAAATAGAACAAATGCCATCACAAGGAAAACAACTTTTTTTCTCCAAGAGTTAAATGTAAAATTAGGTGTCATTACAGGGCATTTGGAAGACGTTTTAAGGCAGTTCTAGCCCAAGCAGGCCAAATCGCTCAACTGTAATGGGCAGCAAATCAAAACCAGAGTGGTAGGCTTGTTGTTCCCCTATTTGTTTTGCTTCATTCAGCTTGATTATTTTGGCAAAGTTAAGCTGAAACGGCAATGCTCTGAAGTTCTGTAAATGTAAGCTTTTAATTAGGTAAAAGCCTCTTGCAGCTCTTGTTGAGTGCTCATTTTGTGCTTGGAATGCTTTATTCCATACTTTGGCATGTTTTGAAAAGAGTGTGGTACTCTGAGCTGACTCCCTCCAGTAGCCACGAAAACCCTCTGTGGATCCAAGCAAAGTTTCATCTGCTTGGATGTTGCTATGCAGGTGCCTGATGCATTTGAATATCTCTAGGATTTTCTGCATATTTGCACTGTTAAATGAAAACTGAATACTGCTTAAAAGTTAACCCTGATTAAAAGTTTTCTTTTTAAAAATTATTTTTAAATTAAAAAAATTTAATTAGAACTACTTGGAATAGTAGGCTTTTCCTGCTTCTTTACAGCTAGGTCTCAGAAGAGGGTAATTTCTACTTTACTTTTTCAGCAGTATTTTCTCAAATGCTTAACCGATTTGTATGTTTCTCCATCTGTGGTTTAACTAAGAAATGTAACATAAGAGAAAAAAACAGTTATCAAATGATGGTTCAAGGCTGTGGTTTTGTTTTGTTTTTTAAGAGTAAAAAGTCTTATGTTCTTTAAATTGATATTTTTCATCTGGATTAGATTTTAAAATCTTTAAATAATACTCTCATATATTAGGGCTTTAAAAGATTAGGATCTGCTTTATGAAGAATTCATTTAAGCAATGTAGGAAATCAAGAGGAAAATCTTGATCAAAATCAAAAAGGTCACTTTAACTTTTTTTTTTTTTTTTTGGTGTAGTTAGAGGACATTCCTAAATTGGCTTCCTTTTGAAACAGAAAATATATTGCTTATGAATTAGTAACCACACTTAGAGGATACTCAGTTTTCGATTAGAATCTGGTCTGCTTTTTATCTTATGTTATATAAAAAGCAAGCACCTTTATGAAAAATGAGTCCTGTGGTATATGTGTCAATATCCAAATGTTAAAAATGTCTACAGAAAAACAACTGCCCCCCACAGACCATCTTATAACTCTTATTCTTGTAAAACAGGTGTCTGAATTGAATTGAGAGCTTTGGTTTTATTTTTGTCAGTGTTTAATTTCCTACCATGCAAATGCACTTAGTGTGATGAGATTTATGCGATTAAATGTGCAAAATGACAAACAAGGTTGTTGGGTGCTCATCTTCCTCTTTAGTCAACTAATCACCTTTGGATCCTGGGCTCTGTCAATGGGCGAGTCCCAATGCCCATAAGCCGCATTTATCAATCTAAATATTCGACCAGCACATGAACACATAAGTTAAGGTTGAGGGTTAAGACAAAAGTTACAGTCTGGATTTAGGTAGGAAGCCATTTTATACTCCTAGGTTGGAACTAGTTTTCTTAGTTAATCCAGGCATCTTTCACCTGGTTATGGTGACAGCACTTCTCCTGGTTATGGTGAAGCACATGTACTTCAGCTTAAATGGGAATCACAACAGTCTGCCAAGACTGAGAGCCTCAAGAGAGGTAAACTGGTCCAGATCGCATCCTCTCCTAGCAAAAAGGTGACTGAGGAGTCAGAATTATTTGTTCTTGGAAGCCAAGTAATCACAGAGAGGTTTATAAAAAATCACTCCTACACCGGTTCTCTAGTTTGCCCATCTCCCACCCACCCGGTCTAACACACAGCTGAGGAATCGGAGGTGGTTAACAGCTCTCTCCGAGGTCAGGCTTACCTCCCTGCAGGTTCCATCATCCTAACATAGGAGTTGTAAATGGCTGGGATTTATGAAACACTGTCTTAGGGAACACATGAAGTATTTTATGCTGATCCCTCTCTTTGAGGTACAAGCCAGGACTGTCAATGCAGAGAGTTGTGATGGGGAAGCTGAGGCACTGTGTTTAGAGGACACACACACAGACACACACACATACATAAGCATAATCGTCATAATATGTAGTATTCATGTATGACTGTGACTTGACTAAACTCTTTTGTAATTCTATGGAACTCCGCACACAAAACAGGTTATGACTTTGGTGTTTTGTGGTACAACCAAGTCTTCTACCACCCAATTCCTCTTGCCAGCATCAAACCGATCTGATTGCTTTTCTTGTGGTAAAAACACAATCTGATAAGGACAAGAATTTGCTTTAACTCATAGTTGGCTTGAAAATATGTTGCTGATAAAAAGCTCCAGCTAAGCATATTTTTTAACCCAGATATCTCATACTTTGAAGTGATTATTGAATGTGTTCTTTATAAAGAAAAGGAAAGGAAGAGAAGGAAACTAAGATAAATTGAGTATTAATTTTGTGCCAGTCTCTATGTTACATGTTTTCACACATATTTCATTCAAACCTTATAAAACCTGCAAGATAAATATTATTTTCCCCGTTTTAACAGAGGGAAAAATGAGACTCAGAGAGGGTAAATAACTTGAATAAGTTACTTAGTAATAAGCTAATATACAGCAGAGTCCAAATTCAAGGCCTAGTGTGTCCCATAGTTATTAGCCAACCTACACCAGGAGAGGACATTTGGGTCAATTTAATTGCTATTAATAAATATCACAGAAAGAATGGAACTCAGGCTCCCTTAAGGGGCAGGCTCAATATATAGAGAGCCATGTTCATGCAGATATTAAATATAAGCACAAAAGAAAAACTTTCCCAATTCTACAGCTTGTGGCATTTGAGAAAAGCTTCCCACAAAGACTCCACTTTAAAAATAATTGTACTAGGATTGTGGGAGGTAGCACAACATGGTGAATGTAATTAATAGCACTGAAATATATATCTGAATGTAGTTAAAAGGGGGAATGTTGGGTTGTATGTATGGTAGAATAAATTTTTGAAAAAAAATCCATGAAACTCTACTACACAAACAGTGACCCCTTAATTAAACCATGGACAATTATAAAAATGTAAAATATTTTTATATGTAAATATATGTAAATATAAAAATTATAAAAATGTACTCTCATCAATTGTAACAAATGTACCACACCAATGCAAGATATTAATAATAGGGTGGTATATGGGAATCCTGTATTTTATTCATGATTGTTCTGTAACCCACTTCTCTAATTTAAAAAAATAATTAAAAAATAAAACCCAGATCTTATAAAAAAAAATGAATGAATAAATAAAAATAATTGCACTGTTTTAAAGTCTTCTGAGATAACTGTGAGGAAATCTGAGGCAAAATGAGTATCCTAGGCTTGAGGGATTCAGACTTTGTGGGAGAGTAAATTGTAGGACAGCCTGGTGACTTTAGTCAACAGTTCAGCACCTGGGTAGAGTAAAAGAAAAATTGTATGGAAAAAGGAAATATTTCTATTGGCTATTTTACCTTTCTAAGCACCATTTTAGATGGAGCTCTCTCTAGAGGCAGCAGAGAATGGAAGGAACTGTCTCTACTTCCAACTCTTAGTATCAATGGTTTTAAATTCTGTGAACGTTAAATTTGCCTTGTAAAGCATCTTGTGCTCAGATGCTAGAAGCCTCAACAACAAAAAAACAACAGTAATCAGGCCCAATACAAACTTACAGGCCAGATGACAGCACTAGGGCATGGGGCTCTTCAAGGCAAAACAGCAGCTTCAGGAGGTGGATAAGATTCCACCTTATCGACGTTTTTGCCTAGGTGCCGGTGATAAAAGTTATCTGTGTGCCTATGCCTGGTTGATGTTTTTCCAGTTGATGTTTTTCTGGTTGATGTTTTTCACGGCCGTTCATATTTCTAACAGTAGAGGTCCTCAGTGCCACAGTCCTTCAACTAAGATGTTAATTCCCCAGTAAAACTAAATTCTCCCACACCTGAATTATTTAGTATTTATACCTGCTTGTTCAACTTAAACAATTTTATGGTTGCAATCGTCTTTGTGACATTAACAAATGAAAAAACAATAAAATTTTAGTCCTAAGTGTTTTGATCTTCGCTTAAAATTTCACAATCTTTTGTAACAGCTGAAATAATGTATCAAAAATCAGTTGACTCAACGGTAGAATATTTGAAAATATATATCTAAACCATTCTGTTGAAATTTTGGAATAAAAAGACCATGAGAAAATGTTTATGGAAGATTTTAACGTTTCTTGTGATGAAGAAAAACAATTATTTTGGGGTTAGGGGATGGTAGTCCGATTGGCTAAAAAGTGCCAATTTGTATTGTCTATTGGGCTTAGAACTAAAGAGCTACAAGGTAAACTTAGGGGGTCTTTGTTTTGGCCCCCGGGGGGTTAGTTGACTTTTCTGCTTGAAAACACATTTCACTAAGAACATCTCCATTTAATCCTTCTTTTCACCAAAATCTGACATTGTCCTTGACTTACAGTGTCTGAGGAATCGCTAAATTCTACCTCCTATTTATTCCTTGTGCCATTTCTCATCTCTCTAGCCCCCACTGCCACTGCCCTAGTTCAAGTCCTTGCCTTGGCTATTAGAAACACCTCTTAACTAATCTCTTTATTTCCAATCTACACTGGTCCCTGCAAATTTACAAAACAACTCTTCAAAAATGCCATTTCCTTGCTTCATACTTGGAGAGGTTTGCCATCATTTCTGAATAAATCCCAAATTTCTTAGCATGGTATGCCAGTTCCTTTATAACCTTGTTCCTAACTACCTCTTTAGCTTTATTGCTTCCGTCTCCCCTCACCACAACCCTCAAACTTGTGTCCCAACATACACTGAACTCCTTCGAGTTCCCCAAATGCACCAAACTGTTCCAACCCTCCTGTCTTTGCATACTGTTGTTCTCTTTAACCTTACTATTCTTTCTTCTCTCACTCCTCTCACTCCTTGTCTGCCTTTAAGATCCAGGCTAAATGTCTTCTGCTCTGTAAAACTTTTCCTGAACCCCAGGCAGTATTCAACATTACCTCCCTTGTGCCAATACCCTACAGGATATAGTCTACCACTATCATACTCCTCATATTATGTTAGTTATTCCTCCTATTAGCCAGTGGTTCTCAACAGAAGGATGGTTTCCGTTGATCCCCTGCTGCCTCTTCCCTCAGGAGACATGTGACAATGTTTGGAGACTTTGCTGATTGTCACGACAAGGAAGGGGATTGCTACTGGCATCCAGTGGGTAGAGGCCGGAGATGCTGCTAAGACACAGGAGAGCTTCCACAGCAAAGAATTATCCAGTCCAAAATGTCTAGTAATGAGGTTGAGAAGCCCTAGGCCTGATTATAAAGTTGTGTCTTTTTCAACTTTGGATCTTCAGGATCCAGAACAAGACCAGGCAAAAATTAGGTACCAAATAAACACTGGCTGAATGAGCAAAAAATCCCCTAGAATGATTCTCTGGAGGGAATCCTAGTCTCCATCCAAGGATAGAAAAATAAGATTATTTGTGAAAACAACCAAAGCCTAAATTTAATCACATTCAAAGGTGTAATTTGAAATTTATTTTAACATTTCCTAAGCAATTCATAGATTAGATCAAAGCTATGATATGATTATGCGCCTAACTCCCCATACCAAAAGTCATAAAATATCAGAAAACAAACACCGGAAGGAAGAAAAAGTCCTTAAGATGATATATTTTGAAGAATCCCTGGAAGAGAACACAGACGATGGAAAAGAGGAAATAATCAAAGAAATAATAGAAGAAAGCTTTCCAGAGCTTAAGGAAATTTTGATAGAAAGGGGCCACATGAGAACACAAGGATACAGAGAAGTCACAGAATACCAAAGATAAAGAGAGGAAAAGCAAATAAAGGAACAGATAGCAGACTGACATTATATATCTCATTATTAAGATTAGATGTTAAAAAACAATGAAACAATATCTCAATGTAATGTAAGAAAATGGTTTTAAAAGTAAAAACTTATTCCTAGTCAAATTAATATTTAAGTAGGGCAAAATTAAGACATTTTCAGACTACATGAAACTTAGAAACATCACCCACAACCTTTTGAGAGAATTAAAAAAAGATGTAACCCAATCCCCTCAATGACATTCAGAGGAATACAGGAGAAACAAGAAACAAAAGGTAAGTCTAAACGATGTCCATGTTTGTGTGCATAATGAAAATCAATTAACATCAGTCTAGAACTAAAATACCAGATGATTGCAACATGAAAGGTGAGAAGAACAAGAAGAGACTAGAGGGTAGTAAATGAATGCTTGCTATGACTCTTGTCTTGTTGGAAGCAGTAGCCTGTAATTTTTATATATAAATTGATCTAAATATATATATATACTAATTGATTTTTTAATTACAGAAAAATAAAAATTTTTAAATCAATGTTAAAAATGTAAGAGCAACCATTAGAAAAAATTGAATAAATAATTTCCAAGACATAAAGGAAAAAAGAACTGAATCAATCCAATAAAAGGCAAAAAAGAAGAAAAAAGAAACAATAAGAAATCATAGTAAATAGAGAACATAAAATAAGGTAGCAAGATTAAATCTAAATATATTAGTAATAACAATAAATATAAATAGGTTAAATATACCAATTAAAGGGAAGAAAATCCAATTGGGTTTTTCAACAATCTTGCCATATGCTGTTTACAAAAGGCATATATAATATAAAATGATAAAGAAAGGTTTAAAATAAAGTAATGGAAAAAAGATAACCCATGTAAATACTATCAAAAAGAAAGGAGATATAGCAATATTAATTTCAGACAAAATATTAATTTTAATCTGAAAGGTGAAAAGCATCAAATGATACAAAGGATTTTTTCATATTGATAAAAACTGATTTACCAGGAAGAAATAAGAACCCTGAATTTTTATCAACCAAGAACATAGTTTTAAAATATATAATATTAAGCAATAATTGATAGAAAATATAAGGAGAAATTGACAAATCCAAAATTAGAGTGAGTTTTAACCACCTTCTCTCAGAAATCAGGTGATCAAGTTTTGATACACACAAAAAATACAGATATAAAGGATTTAAATCACACAATTGACCAAGCCTGATCTGAAAGATCCATATGCCATCACTCCCAACAAAGGCAGAATACATATTATTTTCAAACATCCATGGGAGAGTCTCAAAATTTAGCCAAGTATTAGGCTATGAAGGAAATTTTAACAAATACCAGAAAAGCAGAAATCTTATAGCCCACAAATCTCAAATCATAATACAAAAAAAATAGTAATTAGTAATTAATAGTTAAAGGATACCCTCCCAAAAGCTCTATATATGGAAAAAATTAAACATCTTTAATGCCATTATAGCACATCACAAACTATTTAGAAATGAAAACCAATAAAAGCATATTTCAAAACCTACTGGAAACAGATAAAGTGATAATACGGAGGAAATTTTAGAACCTTATATATATTTATTAGAAAATAAATAGAAAGATTATATAAATTAGAAAGTTAAAATTAATGAATCAAGCATTCAACTCAGAGGACTATTAAAATTAAGCAATAAAATAAACTCTAAAAAGAGAAAACAATTAATCAAGATGAAAGCAGAAATTAATCTATTTTCAAACCAATAGATCTAATAAATAAACCAAAAATTGGATTTTTTTTTAAAAAGACCAATAATATATACAAAGTTTGGTAATTCTGATCAAGAAAAAAAGAAAGCACAAATGCACACATTGGAAGAGATTTTAAATTGTACATATATGCCAATAAATTTCAAAAACCTAAATGAAATGGAAGACTTTCTAGGAAAGTATAATTTAGCAAAATCTATTCCACCAGATAAAAGCTTAATATACCAAAAATAATAAAAGAAAATTTTTAAGTGGGAAGGGTGCCTTCCTCTAAATAATCACCAAACTATTTTTTGTGGATTAACTCTACAAAGCCTCAAGAAATTATTGTTGCTTTTGACAAATAACATGCTCCAAAACACAGAGAATAAACTGAAGCTTTCTAACTCAACCTCCTAACCTGAGACCAATTCTAGTCAAAGGCAGCATACATTTAGATATAGGCCAATGTCATTTATGAAAGATTCAAATCAGGATTTATCTCAGGAATGCAAAGATGATTCAATATTTTATAAATTATGAGATTAACAGAGAAAAAAAATTAATCTCAACTGTGCCCCCCCAATAAGAACATTTCATACAACTCAGCACCCATTCCTCATTAAACAAACAAAAAAAAAAACCCCACCGTTTTATAGTAAATTAGGAATAGAAGTAAACTTAACTTAATGTGATAAAGTTTATCAGAAATCTATAGAAACATATAAGCCTCCCCTTCAAAGCCTGGAATTAGATAGGATTCTGTCTCCCTTTCCGGGCTGCTATGATGACTACCACACAATGGATTGGCTTAAACGACAAAAATGTATTGTCTTACGGTTTCAGAGGCTGGAAGACGGGCTTCTGCTCAGGTCGGTAGTGTTCTGGCAAGCTGGTAATTCACCTGGAGGTGTCCTCTCCTTTCTCGTCCGGGTTCCGCTGACTTCCAGCTTCTCGATCTTCCCCACTGTTTTCTCTCTATGAAGTCTCCACTAACAGGATTAAGACCCATTCTGATTTAGTTGGCCAACCTTAACTAAAAATAACCTTCTTCAAAAGGTCCTATGTACAATGGGTTTACACCCACAGGAATGGAATTAAGAATAAGAACTTGTTTCTTCCGGGTGCATAACTCCATCTATCAGCGTCCACCTTAGAATTTCGAAAAGACACGGTCTTCTCATCACATCCCAAAAGCCTTCAACCATTTTAGAACAACTGTAAATGCAAAGTCTCATCAAAATTGAGTTATAGGCATGGACCATCCTGGAGCAAAAATTCCTTTCCAGAAACTTGGAAAATAAATTACCTGCTTACAAAATACCATGGCAGGGACAGGCATAGGATTGCCATCCCCAATTTCCAGAAGGGAGAAATTGGAAGGAAAACAGGAGTCACCGGTCCCAAGCAAGTCCAAACCCCAGCAAGGCAACCTCCTTTAGTTTCAAGGTCTGACAGTCCTCTGGGGATGGTGTCTTTATCCTCGGGGCCTGCTGGACCGGCAGCCGGACCCTTTCCAAACGCTGGCGCAGCGGCCATGTTCTCAGCAAACGCCGGCACCTTGGCCCCACCCTCTGGACGCTTCAGAATGGCAACCTGTCCGTAAACTGGGGTGTAGCCTATATCCACTTCATCCATTGGGGAGTCTTCCACACCCTCCCTCAACACCTGGGTGTAGACCCTACCCCCCTCTGAAATTTGGGTAGCAGTCGTACTCTCCTCAAACAATGGAGCAGGAACCGAGCCCCTCCAAGCACGAGGCAGCCCGCCTTTTAGACGCAGGTGGGTGGGCCGGCTCTCTTGGCCCGAGGAGATTCTTCAGTCCAGATCTTTGCTTCCATGGTTCTGCCCTTGAAGACATTCTTCTTTTAATTCTTCCCTTCTCTGTCCTTTTCAGTCTGAGATGGCAGTGTTTCTGTTCAAACTGTGCAAAAACTTTGTTAGCTTTGGGCACAGCTGAAGGGGGTTCAGGCCATTAGAGAAAAGGATTTTCCACAGATCCTTCCTGGATAATTGCATTTCCAATCCTGACTTCCTCTGAGATGTCTGACTGGATCCGTGCTCAACCACACCATCTTGAGCAAAGGGTGGTTCATTTAAACCCTCATGTGGAGCCCGGTTCTCTGGGCACTCACTTCCTGGAAGCTGGAGGCGGGGCGGAGGGGCGCCTGCGGAACTGGGGAAGGCCCTGATAGAACCACTTCTGGCCCTGGTCTCAGAGCACACACAATCTGGGTAGGCTGAGAATTTCCCAAATCATCAATTTCTAGTTCCTTTGTGCTTAAGAATTTAATTCTCAGCTTATCCCTTCCCACTCTCATTTTACTATAAGCTGCAAGGAGAATCCAGGCTGCACCTTCACATTTAGCTTGGATATCTCCAGAGCTTAATATCCAAGTTCATCACTTACAAGTTCCACTTTCAATCCAACATTAATTAGGATATTCTTCAGGCAACTTCTCTGCTACTTTTAACAAAGCATCACCTTTCCTCCAGTTTCCAATAACACATTCATCATTTCCTTTCTAAAGCCTCTTAAAGGTAACTATAACACCCATATTTTGATTGACAGTCTCTTCAAAGCCATCTAGGCTTTTCCTGTCACATACCTCAATTATTCTAGCCTCTACCCATTGCACAATTTCAAAGCTGCTTCCACATTTTTAGGTATTTGTCATAGCAGCACCTCACTTACCAGTACCAATAAGTTAACCTTAGTGTAATAGGCTGTTATGATAAATACCACACAATGGGTTGGCTTAAACAACAAGAATTTATTGGCTCGTGGTTTAGAGGCTAGAAAGCTTGTTTCTGCCTGGGTGGGTAGTATTCCAGCAGGCTGGCAATCCTTGGGGTTCCTTGGCCTTCCCCTTTCACGGTGATGTCCTCTCCTTTCTCTTCTGGGTTCCCACTGGCTTCCTGCTCCTTTCCATGTCTTTCTCTATAAGGCCTCCAGTAATAGGATTAAGACCCATCCCAACTCAGTTGGGCACTCTTTAAAAATATCATCTTCAAAATGTTCTATATACAATGGGTTCACACTGACAGAAATGGGATTAAGATGAATCCCATTTTTTTCTGGGTATACAACTCAATCTACCATAGATGCCCCATAACTATGGTTAATGTTATACAGAAAGCCAATGCAATATGAAAAGGAAAAGAAATAAGAATAATAACTATTGGAAACAGAGACAAAAGTGTCATTATTTGCAAACCACATGATAGTCTAAGAAAAATCAACAATTATCAGAACTCATAAGAGAATTTTGCAAAATGGCTAAAGAACAACATAGAAAAATCAATAGATTTCTTATATCGCAGCAATTACTGAAATAGAAAAATTTCTGGGAATAAACCTAAGAAAAAATGTGTTTGATCTATATGAAGCAAACTACTAGATTTCAGTGAAAGTCATAAAAGATGAACCAGTTGAGATGAATATCATGTTCTTGGCTCAGAAAACCCAACATTATTAAGATGTCAGTTCTCCTCAAGTTAATTTATAAATTTAATGCAATCCCCATTAAAATCCCAATAAGTATTTTTCATGGGCTTGTAAGCTAATTCACAATTATTTATTGAAGAAAAACTGAATGAGATCATAGAAGAATTAGCTGATAAAGAACAATGTTGGGGACTTGCCTATCAGATATGAAAGCATAAAGCCATGATAATTAAAACATTGTGACACTGGTGCAAAACCATTAGATCAATGGAACAAATGGAGAGTTCAGAAACAAATACAGTCATAGAAAGAAACTTAATTTATAATGAAAATGGTATTTCAAATCAGTGAGAATCTAGTGCTGAGGTAATTGGCAATTTAGAAAAATAAAATCAGATCACAACCTCACATCAAATACAAAACTAAATTTTAAATAGATTACAAAGCAAAATATAAAAAATAAAAATAAAGTGTCAGAAAAATATGGAAGAATATTATAAATTTGGTCTGTAGAAGTCCTCCCTAAACATGACACAAAATTTAGAAGCCATAAAATACAATGGATTGACAATAAATGAAAACCTCTATAAACTGAAAACACAATGTTTTTTTTAATGACACCGGCATATGCTTTTATAAAAAAATTTTTTAATTGTATACTTAAGATCTGTGAATTTTACCATGTATAAATTATACAACAATTTTTTTAAAAAAGGGAAGAAAAAAGGGATAGATAGAAAATACTTGCAACATATGTAACAGATAAAGGGCAACATTCAGAATATAAAAAGTACCTGCAAAGCAATTAGAGGAAATTATAAACCAGGAGTAAAAAGGGCAATTGACCAAAGAAATAGAAATATCCAATTAACATCCGAAAAGATTTCAGTACACATCAGGAAATATGCAACAATGAGTTATACTTTTTGTTCATCTGATTGACCCAAATAAAAAAAGATAGCTGATATACAGTGTTGGTGAGTGTGAGCAAGAGGCACTCACATGGATCACTGAGAGCAAGAGGTACTCACGTGGATCACTGAGTACTGGTGGATATAAATGGCTTTCGAAAGGCAATTTGACAATTTGAATGGCAATTTTAAGTGCCCATCAACTTATCAATTCAGTTTCTTGTACCTGCATACATTGAAGCATAGAATGTTTGTTGCATTATTGTTTATAATAACACAAAACAAAAGAGGAGCAACCTAAATATTCATGGACCTGATTAAGTAAACTATGATTCTATGGATACATGGAATACAATCCCGTTTGTGAACAAAAAAATAATCAAAATGTTACATATATATGTATATTTTTCCCATTTATGAACAAAAAATAATCAAAACTTTACATATACATGTATATTTTTATATATAAGACATAAACATGTAGAAAAATGACCAAGAAGGATACTCCAAACTGTTAATAGTAATTATGTCCTGGAAAGGGAGTAGAATTGGGGATAGGGATGGGAAGGAAGAACTTTCAATATTTATTCTGTTTATACGTATTTTTTATTAATTTTGTGAGAATATGTTTCTTGTATGTATAATTAAAAATTTACATAAATGTTTAGAAATGATACCTGTATTATAAAAGGAATATATATTTATTATAGAAAATTTTTTTAATTCAGAGGAGGAAAATAGGAAAATAAAAATTAGCCTATAATCCAGAAATAGCCACTATTAATATTTTGATGTATAGCCTACCAAATTTTTTCTGTTCACATATATGCATTTTTTAAAACAAATTGGATATTGGCTATTGTGACCATCTTCTCTAATGTGAAGAGATTTATTCAATAAATACTAAGAATACAATGATGAGTAAAAGTATAATGTATTTCATCAGCCCTTATTGTTTTACTTTTAAGTTTTCCCCAATATTTCACTCTTATAATCAGTGCTGAATAGCACTGATTATAAGGTATATCTCTATACCTAAATTCTTATTGTTGTTATTTCCAGATATTAGATTCCTAGATTGCTAGAAATATTATTACTAGATCAGAGGTAATGTGCATTTTCCAGGCCTTTGATAGGTATTTTCAAAAGCCCTTCAGAAAACTACTATTTATACCCACCAGCAGTGTAGGAGAGTGCCAGTTTCCCAGTGCCCTGATCCACATTGGATACTGTAATTTTTTAATATTTGAATTTGATAAGTAAAATCTAGTACTTTGTGCAGGGGGGCATAGGTTACAGGAGACCTGGGGTACCCCTTCTTGCCCATGTCCCCAACTAGAAGCCAGCTTTGTCTTTTACAAAATAAAGCCTCAGTTGGCTCTGCCAACCGAAAAAAAAAAAAAAAAATCTAGTACTTCGGTTGTTATTTACATTTGTCTAATTTTTATTAATGAATGAAGTTTAATATCACGGATGTTAACCTTTTGACAGTATGTTGCAAATACACATACACTTTCTAGCTTCCAAGCTATAAACTATTACATGTGTTTGCCTCCAGAGATCTCAGTAATATTCGCTGCCAAAACATGCTTTTAAGCATGTACTATATATTTTGTGTTTGTATGAAATACATCATCACTCTACATACTAAAAATAACAGTACCATTTTGGCTTGTGATTAAATCACATATTCCCTTATAAAAACATGAATTTCTTTTCAATCAATTAATGAAATTTAAAAAATCAGAATGCTTTCTGGAAAACTCCATTCTTTGGAGAAGCTTTCTTTATGAGAAATTAAAATCTGCTTTAGACTTTTACATGGATTAAGTTTTAAATTAACATAGAAGAATAACAATATGAATCAATTTGATCAAAGAAAAAGTGTCACTAATTATTTAAACAAGACACTTACAACAAGGATTTAAAGGCAAAGAAGCGGATTTCCCTTGCATGTGGATCAAATCAGAAGTATCCCATAATTGACTCTTTACAAGACCCTGCTTCAGTATAATGGACTAGATATTAAAGCTCTAAGTATTTAAAGCTAGTTTCCGTCTTTCTCTAAATGGAAGCCTGCCACTAAGAGCTATTTTACAAGTCTGACACATTAGCTGCATCACGGAGAAATACATTGGCTCTGCTTCTATGGTCCGGAATTCCAAGTGCTTTCAACAGTTAAATGGTGTGAAATGGGTAACATTGAACCTGTGAGAAGCAACGAGCATCTTAAAAAATAAATTCCAGATGGGAAAGTTGATGGGAAGGGATATAGATACCGTAATGGTTCTTTTCAATAAATTAATTCCTGCCCCCCCACCCCTCAAAAGCTCATACCTTTTTTTTTTTTTTTTTTTTTAGCTGACATATGTGTACCTGACTTTGAAAAGAAAAGAAAAAAAAAAGCCTGTAATTTTTTCCCCTTCTATTAACATTGTTTGGGAACAAAGGGGGTTTTGTAAACTGTTGCTGTCAGATCAAACACACGAGTAGAATAAAAGGAATCATATAAGGAGTATTTTATAACTTTCTTACAGCAGTAAAGTCAAGAGGGTGAAGTCAAGACTGCAGCTCTTTCTTACAGTGTAATGTTAGATTAAATAACTAACCCTCTCATACTTTAGTATTCCCCTGCAGAATGGAGTTTCTGGTACCTACCACTGCAGTACATTATGCAGGGTAACATGATGTGTTTTAATTAACATATCCAGGTGTTTAGATCTCACGGCATCTCTGGAGTTCACATTATGAAATAACTCTGAAGAAACATTATAGTAGTGAAAAAGGTTTTAATGTTTGACCAGATGTGTTCTTGAATCCCAAATCTGCCGCTTAGTAAATATGACCTAAATCAGATTACTTAATCTCTCAGAGCCTCAGTTTCCTCATTTATACCATCTATAGGACTGTTGAGAGGATTATACAATTCAATTTCTGAAAAGTAGTAAGTAGAGTGGCTAGCTTATAAAGCCTCAAAAATCATAGCTATTATTATTCATAGTAAATGCTTATTGAAATAAATTTCTTTTAATTTTTCTCCCCAGACAAAATATTAGACTAAGTGATACTAAAAAGAGGTCCTAGTGTGACACCCAAACACTGCCCATTCTTTCTCTGGTATGGAGTACAAAATGTTGAGATTTACAGATCTGCTTTGACCATCCAGTATAACAAATGGAATGGAGCCAAAGCAACACCCTCCAATAGGCTTTTTAGGTCCTTGCTTCATATCTTAACCAACACAACTGCAATAACCAACAGCTCCAAGGTCCTGCAGTATTCCATTAGAGTGAGGGTCGCACTGGCCAATACAAGGAGGGTCTAACTGCAACTCCCACTGCTCCATTTGGCAATAACTACTCGTAAGTAAAAGGTGCTGGACAAGTCAGGATAGAGATCTGGCTCCAACTCTAGTTAAAGTTCTCCATGTTTTCATTACCAGCTCCATTTTATGGTTTAGATCTTGGCCATAGTAAACTCCAGATTGAATAGACGCCTCAAATATACATCTGAGACCAACAGTTAGGTTTAAATAGCAGTCAAGTTGCCTGCACATGCATTTTTGAAATGGGGCATAGAAAGGGTTTTAAAAAAAAAAATGTCAGGCGTCAAGCAGCCTCACAAATCATTTTTACGTGACTTCCTGGACCTTTGTTTTTAGCAAATCCTTTAACAGGGGATTGACTCATTTGTGTGTTTCTTCAAAGGAAGGATTTTGCAGGTAGCTCTTCATGAGGCCTGCTGTCTTCTAGAGTTCAGGAGAAAGAGTTTTAAAAGAGTAGAGATGTTTATTTTTGAGGAGTCACTATTTGGTACCTGCAGCCATTAGCTCAGTAACTCAATCGCTGGCAATCCCTGTAGTAAAAGCATCTGTCTATGTAGTCCTGTAATCCAGTGCTCCAGCTTTGAGACCCCCAACTCTGAACTGGAGGTAAAACTATGACATGTGAGGATCTCGTTAGCACTGTTAGTAAATGGACTTGGTTCCACGTTAACTTAAGATTTGATTGCATCTCATTAAACAAAGATTAATTCTGTTGTGTGATATCTGCTTTGAAGGTAGAACCATTCAAATATTATGAAAGTATTCTCAGTCCCTTCATGTGAAATTTTTGAAATAAAAATGTATGTGTAATGTAGATGGCAAATATGCTTCTAACTAAGTTAAAACATAAGCAAATCTACTTAACCAAAATGCCACATTTATTCTCATTTTATTAGGCAGGTGGTATATATATTAGATGATTTCCCTCTCGGGTTTTACATTTATTTCATGTGTTTTCTCCAAAGAACAGGAGTTATTCTGTCAAAAGTGGGGAGGTGAAACCTCGGTTAAGGGGATACTGCAAATGCTGCCCTTTCAGCACAAGTAATTTATGGTTTCATAATATTCCAGGTTTCTCTTTGTCTGTTACATGACAATTTATGACCAAGTTATTTTCATGTTTCCCTTACCCCTTGCTGTAAGCCTGAACAAATAAACTGTGTATACATGGTCTGTTGACCCATGCTATTTTCCAGGTATCATTATTTTTTCTTCCCTTGACCTCATGTGACATAAGAAGTTGAAATCTGCATTGCGTATTTTAATCCAGAAGGCACATTATGTGAAACATAACTGATGAGAATGAGTTTTTGGGTTATTTTGTTTGAAATTATTGTTTAAAGTAGTCCAGCTTTTAAATTCCAATATTCTGAATATAGAAAAAAGGTTTTGGCTGCCCAGAGAATGCCTGTAAAAAAAATACATATATCTTTGGTATAGCCAAAGGATGACTATTTTCAGTGATAACACATTTGCCCTTGAGTTTTTAAAAAATTTAGTATATATAATAGTGTAAATAATAATGTAATAAACACCTCCTTACCCACTGCCTAACTTAAGAAATAAAACACTAACAATAAAATTGAAGCACTGTATGCCTTGCTCCCCAGTTGCATCCACCACCCCAGAGAGAATCTGGTATTTATCTTTTCCAGGCATTTCTGTATATTTTTATGATGTATATATGTATCCCTAAACAATATGTAATATTAATATCCATTGTTTCAAACTTCATACAAATGTTATACTATATGTATTCTTCTGCAAATTGTTCTTTTCTCTCTACATTTTGTTCCTGAGATTCATGTAGCTTTGACCTACTAATTTTCACTGCTGTGTTGTGTTACATTGCATGGTTATTCTACACTCTATTTGCAAATTCCCATTGAGGGACACTTAGCCTGTTTACTATTTTTTTGCTATTCTCAACATTGCTACTATGAACAATCCATAGTATGTAGAACATTTGTGCACATGGGCAAGAATTTCTCTAGAGTACATCCCCAAAGTGGAACTGCAGGGTCATAGCATAAAGAATGTATTGCCAATTTATTCTCCAAAGTGGTTGAGCCAAATTACACTCTCACCAGCAGGGTCTGCTCCACTATCTTGCCAACACTTAGCATTATGAAATTTTATTTCTGGTTAATCTGGTGGATGTGACATGATACCACATTTTCCTGATTATCTCAATGAGGTTTAATACCTATTCATATGCTTATTGGTCACTTTCATCTACTGTAAAATACATGTTTCTACTACTGTTTTGTCCATTTTCTCTTTTGGATTATTTGTCTTTTTCATACTGATTTGTAGAAATTCTTTATGTATGTATCCTTTGTTGGTTCTCTGTGTTACAAGTATCTTTTTCTAGTCTGTGTCTTGTCTTTTAACCTTTTCTATGGTTCGTCATTTGGTAAACTGAAGTTTTAATTTTAAAGTAGTCAAGTTTATCCATTGTGTGTTTTTTTTAATGTCTTAATAGCCTGATAACAAATCTTGATTTTTGGTGGAACAAATTTCCGAACCTTGTTTTTCTTTGAAATTATGCCCTTGGATTTTGAAACTACAGTTAAGTTATTCTTGGCTTTTCCACTAGTGTTACTTTACCTTTAATATCAATTTCTAGCCATCTGATGATTTCCATAACTTTGTGAATATATTTTTCCAGAATTCATACCATAACAGAGTTCTCCCCCTGTCCCTGTTCTTCCCCTACCCAATCTCCATCCCAGCCCCTCTTCTGCCTTCTCTGATTTTCAGAAAAGCATAAAAGTTCTGGTTATTGCTATATAGGTTCTATAAAAATCCAAGAATCATAAACTCTTCAAACTTTAATGCTAACAGGAATCAGACTGATTTAAACCCCTTCGAAATGATATGAAGATGAGAAAAGTTTTAACTAAATCAAATTTTCTAAGCAATAGAAAACTACTCATGATTAAGTAAAAAGAGCATATGCTTTGGATTTGGGCATTGCTTCTCTTACTGACTAAATTATTCAACCTTTCTAAACCTTGTTTATTCATCTATAACATTACCTGATCCTTGCCCTCCTATGATGGTAAGTACATTACTGTAGGAGTACAATCTTACGGGATTTGAGCAAGCTTCCCAAAGGAGTCAATGTCTCAGGTGAAACTTGAAGAACAAGCAGGGTTTAGAAGTAGGGAGGGACATTCTAGGCCCAAAGAACAAGATGTTTTGGAGCAGTTCACAGGGCCTAGACCACAGCTTTATTTTGATCATTAATGAAGAAAAAGACCTCCAGAGGCTTCTCTGCAGGCCATGTACTGCGGGGATGAGTTGGAACAAAGGGGTTGTCCCTTTTATTGAGTTTGGGACTTGACTTTCTTGTTAAGCATTTCAGTGCCACGTTCGAGCAAAGGTGGTACAGAGCAGGGGACTCCAAAGTGTTGTCCACGGACCCCTGGGAATCACAAGATCCTTTCAGAGGATCCACAAGGGAAAAACTATTTTCTTAATAACACTAAGACATTATTTTCCTTTTTCACTATGTTCACATTTTCACTGATGGTGAAATGCTATCACCAAACAATAGTGGTTGTTGCATTCTTCACCACCATGCAGTCACAGTAAAACACAAACCAACAAATAAAATCAGCCAATTTCACTTGAGAATATCCTTGATGGAGCAGTAAAAGCTATTAATTTTGTTAAATCTCAACTGTTGAGCACACAACTTCTTAAAGTACGCATAAAGCACTTCTGCTGCTTAGCAAAGTACAATGTCCACCTCAAGAAAAAGCACTTGTGGAATTAAGCTGCAAGCTGAACTAGCTGCTTTCCCCCCCACCCCAGAACCTCACTTTTACTTAAAAAAAATGACTGACAGACAAATTCTGGTTACTCAGATTTGGCAGACATTTTCTCAACAATGAACAAAGGGAACCTGTCACTACAAGGAAAAAAACTGACAGTATTTATTGCCAGTGGTAAAATTCCAGCATCCAAGCCAAAATAGAATTTTGGAAAATGTTAAGACATTTTTTTATGAAAGCAATGTGACATTAACAAATATTATTACAAAATTTTTTAACTTTTTAGCTTGAGATAATTTCAAATTACAGGACAGTTGTAAAAATAATACAAACTCCATGCAGAGAACTCCAGCATAACTCACCCCTGCCCAGATACCCAGATTCACCAATTTTAATATTTTGCCATATTTGTGGTATCATTCCATCTATCCATCTCTCTCTGTCTATCTAACTGTCTATTTTCTGAACATTTGATAACTGGTGGCACATATCATGCTCCTTGAGCACGTAATACTTCCACGTACATTTCACAAGAATGATGACATTCACTTATATATTCACCTTATGTGCAGTTATCAAGTTCAGGAAATTTAACATTGATATAAAGCTTACAATCCATATATTCTAATTTTTTCTTATGTCCCAATAATGTCCTTTTGAGCCTTTTACCTCCATTAGTAGATCCCATCCAGGATCATGTATTACCTTTCAATGTCATTATCTCTTTAGCTGCTCTTTTTTTTTTTAAGTGGAAAAATATATACAACATAAACTTTCCCCTCTTAACCACTCTCACACATCCCATTCAGTGGGATTAATCACATTCACAATGTTGCACTACCTTCACCCCCATCCATTCCCAGACCTTTCCCATCACTCCAAACAGAATCCCACCTCTGCTCCTTCAGGAACTAGGACCAGGCACTGGAACTGGAATTGGGGGTTGGCTCCCTGCCAAGTGATGAGCGGGTGGAACAGGGGCCAGCAGGGGCGCCAGGAGACCCCACCATTCTTAAGTTGCCTTCTGCTTGATTCGGTGCTCTCCCTGTTACTGAACTCATTTAACTATTTTCTGGAGCTTTAAGAAAGATGTTTCTGACAGGTGTGCTTGTTGTTCAAAGTTTCTGTGTAGGGACAGAGTCCTGCAGTGTCTCACTCAGCCATCTTGATTGGGGTGGGGCCATTTTTTGATATTGTAGAATGAAATGTGTCAACATTAGGAAGAAATACATAAGTCAGAGGACCAGTATTTTCTAAATTACCAGTGCATGAGATTACAAAATCATTTATGGGGAAATGATCCATTCAAAGCATGTGAGAGACCACAGATTTTAATGTAACCGTACAAAAACATCATTGATAAGGTTTCAGATTCTACATTGCAACTACCCTTTAAGAAACTATCACTTGTCAATTTTTTCTGTTGTATCAAAGAAAAATAGCCATAATTATCTCGAAGACTACTAAAAACAATCTTCCCTTTTCCAACTACATGTCTGTATAAGGCTACATTTTCTTCATATACTTCAACCAAAACAACAATTCACAATAGATCAAATGCAGAATCCATTGTCTTCTACTAAGCCAGACATCAAAGAGATTTGCAACATTATGAAACAATGCCACTCTTCTTGTTCTTTTTTGTTTTTGAAAATACAATTTTAAAAAGAAATGTTATTTATGTTAATATGTGATGGGTTTGTTAAATTGTTATTTTTAGGCCCTTCTCTGAAGAGCTCAGAGTATTTTCCGGACATTACTTCATTCAATCTCTCAGTAACTGATAGTGTGGGAGAGAAGAGCAGGAGTTATTATCTCTATATTACATATTGAGGTAATAAATATATTTTTAAAAATTTCTCAGTTTAAGTGAAATAATAAATATATTTTAAAAAATTTCTCAGTTTTAGTTTCTAAAGCAGTAAATACCATTAGATATAACCCACATGTATAGGAAATTTTCAGGGTCCTCAATAATTTTTAATAGTAAAGGGTTATGAGACCAAAAGGCTTGATAATGGCTGGTATAGAAGAAGGTTTGGGATCTAAAGAATAAAGTAACAGAATTAGGAATAACAGAATTAGAATTAGAGGTGGGGTTGAGGTTAGCAGACATCCAAGCTACAAATTAGTGTAGTTGATGGACTGTATTGAATTAGGACAGGACTATGATATTTAAAAGGTAGCAGCACAGTGTAGTAAAGGCACAAGAGTCAGAGCTAATTTCTCCTTCTAATTCTACCATTAAGTAACAGTTACTCCAAGTCAAGTAACTAGAAGTCACTTTGTATTAGGCTTGCCAGATTTAGCAAATAAAAATACAGGATGCCCAGTTAAATTTGAATTTCCCATAAACAACAAATAATTTTTTTAGTGTAAGTATGTCCCAAATATTGCATGGGGTTCAAATTTAACTGGGTATCTTGTATTTTATCTGGCAACCCTACTTCTTTTCCCAGGTTTAATTTTCTCATAAGTAAAATAAAAGTGTAAGCTAAATCCCTATATCCTTGAACTGGAGCTTGTCTATGATGGGGAAAAGATAAAAATTAGAAAAATAAAGTGTGTTTGTGTGCATGTTTTGATATAAAGTCACAAACAACCCTTTAGTGAGAAGGACTATCACTTATTATGACATTGTGTTTCCTACTTCTTTGGTGTTATAATGTGTCTTCTTTCATGAAATGATGTGTATTATTTTTCTAAAGTCTTTGCTTGGCAAAGTTTAGAGTTAATCCTTAAAAATGTCTTGAAATTTTACATGTATAAAAATCCAAAACACAGGAGACTGTGCTAGATGGTGGCTAAATTTTCTCCCAGCTTTCACATTCTGTGGACCTTGTCTTTGCAAGTCAGAATACAAGAGGTACACAGGTTCTTTTACCTGACATGCTGTATGACTCTAACATGATTTCTTTCCTAGGCAACATTTTCCTCAATATGTAATATAGAGATAATAACTCCTGCTCTTCTCTCCCACGCTGTCAGTTACTGAGAGAATGAATGAAGTAACGTCTAGAAAATACTCTGAGCTCTTCAGAGAAGGGCCTAGAAGAAGAGAGATTTGCCATTACCCTGTATTGGGAGCAATATTTGAGTTTTTAGGATGAACTGAAAAGCTAAGAGTATACTTAAGGTATTGTTTTTAATTTGCACATCTTCAGTTTAGCCTTAACAACATGTTTGCTATGATTCTGGGAATTTTGTGATCTTAGTTTAGTGTTGACATTTTACATCCTTCCCAGGACTCTAAGATCTCTTTAAGGAATGCATGGTTAATGTAGTAGAGAGAAAAATTAAAAATCACACTGCATCTGCAAGCCAAAAATTCAGACTTTATTGGCTTCCAACACTGGCCTTAAACAAACATGACTCGTTTTTCTGGAAACACCTGTCAACTTAAAACGTGCAAGAAGGATAAAGCCAGAATCCTCAAGGTTCACTAAATAGCTAAGTCAGACATCATTTCTATTCTTCCAAGGGTTGTAGATTGCTTGTTTATTTTTCCATACAATTTCTTAGACTAACCTTTCATCAAAAATAAAAGCTAAATATGGTGCATCATGAGCAGAGAATTCTTGATCCAATGCCCCAGAGATTACCTGACATGATTATTCCATATATTCTGTATTCTCAACCAAAACAGACTTCTTTTTAAAGAGAATCCAGTTTCCAATGGGTTTAACCTAGAAAAACAGCAGAAAGCTAATAAAAGCTAGGAGGCTGGTCCAAGGAAAGCATTGTGGTTGCTACACGTTTAGAGGCCTCGTCCGGTGGAGAGATTTGGAATAGCTGCCAATTCCTCTAGTGAATTTGCTGTTCTCTAGGATGTGGGATGGGGTACCTGGTCGACTCCTGGTAAATTCTTGTCCAGAAATAAATTATCCTTGACTGCTTTCCTGTTTTGCCAAAACTTGGAATAATTGAGATACTTGAGTTGTTAACAGATTTAATCCTTGGAAAGAAAGGAAGAATGTGAGTTTGGAGACAACTTCTCCAGTTTTCTAGTGCTTGTTCTTCACCACCCAAATTAGAATTGTGTTTATATTTTGTGGCAGAGCTGAGAACCACATTTCTTCAGAGAAACATAGTTGAAATGCATGGAGTAATGCCTGCCACCCCCCTGTCCATTATCTACCATATATCCCACACCATGGATTTTCAGGTATTTTGTCCAAGAAGTATAGCCTAATTGCTATTCAAACCTGAGTTGATTCTTCTGGTATTAGTAGCTGGGTAACCTCAGCAAGCATCAGATGGGTAATGACCTTTCTACTCTTCCTAAAGCCTCTTATTTATAGGATCCCTGAATCTGGTGCTCTATTTAAGTTCTATTATCAGATTTAGCTCCTAGGAATTTAGTCTGATCAGGAATTTTTTCTTTCTGAGTTTCCTAATGGGTTTCAAAATCCATCTTGCCTTCTTCATTCTCTGCTGGGATAACTGAAGACAAGGAACTCATACAAATTTGAATGTTAAAGGCATTAAAATGAGCATTTTTTATTTTGAACTGGATTTGGGACCTAGCATGTTCCAATACTTCCCTGAGTTCCGGGTTTCTTTGGCTGCTTCACAACATCTTAGAAAAATTAATTACACATCCTGTAGGTGAGAAGTTCCGTCTAGTAAGTTCTATCTAGTAAGCAAACAATTTTAAAACATTCTGATCTCTAAGGAGGAAAGTAACCATAGAGTACAAAATAAATGTCCTTATGAGAAAAATCCCTTTGAGGCTCAACTGATGCTGCCCTGAGATGTCTCACTTCTAATTATTATGCATGTGGGGTCCCAACTCTACTTAGTGACTTTGGAAGGCAAATGGCAAAAAGAGAAACTCTTGTGTGAGATGAACTCAGCCTGTTGGGTTATGGTGGGCCTGAATTGCTGAGACAGCCACATTGCTCCAAACCAACTCCTAAAACCACTTAAAAGAACCTTCCTCCTTGCAGCCATGGTGAATCTCATAGATCTCTCCCCTTGACCACAGAACAAATTACAATCATCATGATCATCATAATGAAAAAAATCTCTTATTAATTGAAAGCCTACCATGTGTCAGTAATTATACTCTTCTTAAAACGACTCTGTACAGTAAACCCTAATGTAGACCATGGACTAAAATTAATAGCACAATTATTAAAATGTTCTTTTATCAATTATAACAAATGTACAACACTAATGCAAGGTGTTAAAAATAGGGCTATATATAGGAACTCGATTTTATGCATGATTTTTCTGTAAACCTACTATTAAATAAATAAATAAACAAAAATTTAAAAACTGATATGAAATAGAAATTTCTACCATGAAAAGCATTTTGTATGAGTCATTCATAGCATTAAAAAAGTTGAAATATAAACAAAAATAACGGGCTTTTATTCTGAAATAAATGTTTAAACCATGAAAAAAAAAAGCCTCTGCAAATTAAGGTATTATAATCTCCATTTTGGAGACAAAGAAACTTTGAATCAAAGAGATTAAGGAATCTATTCAAGCTAGTAAAAGGACTGGAATTTAAAATCAGTCCTGTAGCCTTAGATGCCTTCTACTCTAACCCAGTCTTCTCTTTATATGAACAGGAAAACTGAGTCCAAAAGAAGGTAAATGGCCATTCCAAAGTCATACTGTCAGTAAGTTGAAGAAGTGGAGTCAGAATCCAGTTGGATGGAATTTTTTTCTTTCATACTCTGATCCTCCATGATCTGACGAATCTTCCACTACGGCTTAAGAAGATTGGATTGGGGTAGACAATACACTAGGTGATAAAACAAACCTCAATAAATTTCAAAGGATAAAAATGATACGAAGTATTTCCTGTGACCATAATGGAATGAAATTAGAAATCAATAACAGAAAGAAATTTGTGAAACTCACAAATACATGGAAATTAAACAACTCATTCCTAAATAACCATGGAACAAAGAAGAAATAAAAAAGGGAAATTAGAAGGTACTTTGAGATGAATGAAAATGAAGATGCAACATATTAAAACTTAGGGGATGCGGCTAAATCAGTGATTAGAAAGAAATTTATAGCTGTAGAAGCTTATATTAAAAAAGAAAAAAGACCTCAAATCAATAGCCTAAACTTCTACTTTAAGACACTGGAAAAAGAAGAGCAAACTAAACCTAAAGCAAGCAGAAGGAAGGAAATAATAAAGGTTAAAGCAGAAATTAGTGAAATTAAGAATAGAAAAAGCAATAGAGAAAATCAATGAAACTAAAAGCTGGAAATATTTGGGAATTTCTTCAATCTGATAAAGAGAATCTACAAAAAACAACAACAAAACAAAACAAACAAAAAAACCCAGAGCTAGTATTACACTTGATGAAAAATTAAAAACATTTCACTGAGAATAGGAACAAGACAAGGATGTCCACTCTTGCCACATCTATTCACATTGTACTGGAGGTTCTATCTACTGCAATTAGGCAAGAAAAAGAAATAAAAGACAATCAGATTAGAAAGGAAGAAGTAAAAGTATCTATTCACAGATAGCTTTATCTTGCATGCAGAAAATCCACTAAAAAACTAATAGAAGCAATAAATGAGTTAAACAAGGTTTTAGGATACATGATCAATACACAAAAGTCTATTGTATTTCTATACATAGCAATGAATTTCTATACACATCCAAAAATGAAATTAAGAAAACAATTCTATTTACAATAGCATCAAAAAGAATAAATTACATAGGAATGAATTTAACAAAAGTAGTGCAGAACTTATACTCTGAAAACTCCAAAAAATGGTTGAAATAAATTAAAGATCTAAATAAATGTAAGAACACCTCATGTTGATGAATCAGAACACTTAATATTGCTATGATAGCAATACTCCCCAAATTGATCTACATTTTCCATGCAACCCTTACCAGAATCCCAGCTGGCTTCTTTGTGGAAACTGAGAAGTTGATTCTAAAATTCATACAGAATTTCAGTGGACCCCTAAATAGCCAAAACAATCCTGAAGAAAAGAAGAAAAAATTTGGAAGACTCACATTTCCCAATTTCAAAACAATTTCAAAGCAACAGTAATCAAGACAGTGTGATACTGGCATCAGGATAGACACATAGATTAATGGAATAGAATTGAGAGTCAAGAAATAAACCCATTGTCTTTGACTGACTGATTTTGACAGGGGTGCCAAGACCATTTAGTGGGGAAGAACAGCTTTCAACAAGCAGTGCTGGGTTAACCAGTCACATGCAAAAGAATGAAGAAGTTGGGTCATTACTCAAAAAGGATCAAAAACTTAAATGTAAGAGCTAAAACTACAAAACTCTTAGAAGAAACATGACCTCAGATTTGACAATAGATTATCATATATGACACCAAGAGCACGAGCAACAGAAGAAAAAATGGACAAATTGGACTTAAAATTTAAAACTTTTGTGCTTCACTATCAAGAAAGTGAAAATATGACCCACAGAATTGGATAAAATACTTGCAAATCACATTTCTGATATGAGATTTGTATCTAGAATAAAGAACTCACAACTCACCGATAAAAAGTCACATAACCCAATTTTAAAACAGGCAAAGGATCTGAAGAGACCTTTCTCCAAAGAAGAGTTACAAATGGCCTGCAAGCACATGAAAAGATGCTCCACATCTTTAGTCATCAGGGAAATGCAAATCAAGACCACAATGAGATACAATTTCACACCCACTGTGGTGGCTAGAATTAAAAAGTCAGAGAAAAACAGTGGGATGAGGTTGTGGAGAAATCAAAATCCTGTACTGCTGGTGAGAATACAAAATGGTGCAATCACTTTGGAAAATAGTCTGACAGTTCCTCAAATGGTTAAACCTAGAGTTACCATATGACCCAGCAATTTGATTCCTAGTTATATACTCAAGAAATTAATGCATATGTCCATACAAAAATTTTTATACTAAATGTTTATGGCAGCATTATTCATAATAGCCAAAAGGTAAAAATGGCCTAAATATCCACCAACAGATGAATGGGTTAAAAAAATGTGGTATACACAAGCTAGGAGACTTTGTGACCAAGGAAGGTCTTAGGAAAAATGACTTTCTATTGTATGCTTTTCCAAGCAGTGAGCGTATTTTTGCATGATGTTTTCCATGCAGTCCTTTAGAAGATTTTCTTTCTTAACTTTCCTATTTTTTTCCCTGTGCTATATAGATTGGAAGTGGTATTTGAGGAAAGGGACATTTTGATGAATGGAATTCTCACTGGTACACCAATAAATTGCTGATTTTGTCATGTGTACCAGTTCATTTCTCCAGAGGTAATATCCCAGTTTTTAATATATTTATTTTACCAGGGTTGTTTATTATTATTTTATAACAGAGAATTTAATTGGTTTTGGAAAGAGTCTATTACTCCAAGAAGTGTGAGACATTAATAAACTGGAGAATTATCTGAGAAAAAAAAAAATGTGGTATAGGGGGAGAACCTAAGATGGTGGCTAGGTGAGACAGGGCAAAAAACACCTCCATGAAAAATACTAGAAAAAAACCAGAAGGTGACCCAGAATACCAGTTTCAGCAATGCACCAGCTAGACAAGCTCTGCTAGAACCACAGGGGCCATGCACTTGGTGAAACCAAGAGTCTGCATTCTGAAATGAGTGAATAATCTGGCTGAAAGACCCGCGGCCATGCTGCAGTGTGGGGAAGCCGGGGGTTGGCGTTTGGAGATGGACTGGTTCTTTAAAAAAAAATAAAAAGGGGGAAAACCCAGGAGCGGCTGCAGTTGCGACAGTGGGAACCGCGCAGTGAGGCATGGCAGGCGTGGGCTGAGCCAACCTCTCGGTGTCTGGCATGGAGGATAGCCTGCTGCAGATTCCCTCAGGGCCAGGGGAGTGGAGGGGAGAGCCAAAAGGAGAAAGAAGCCCTGCTGCTTGCAGCTGGCTCCCTGACAGGCTGGAGACACCCCTGCCCAGGGCCGTGCCCACAGCCCAGAGACGCACCAAGTTGTCCCGGAGCTGGGAAGGAGGAACTGTGCGAAAAGTTGGTGGGGGGGATTGAGACACCCCATTCAGCCATCTTTGCATCAGGCTGATAGTGCCCCTGCAAGGCCCGGCAGCCCGGGGCTTCCCTTGAGGGATGGCGCGCACTTGTGACGTAGCACACCCTTCCCTCAGCAGAGGTCCTGGAAGATCACAGCTGAGAAGGAGTGCCCGCTCAGAAAACCCAGGGACGCTATGTCAATGCTGATGGTTTGTGGGTCAGTGACAGAGAAAATCTGGGGCAAAACTGAAATGAAGGCTTAGACTCTTGCAACAGCCTTGAATCTCCGGGAACACCTGGGAGGTTTGAATATTAAAGCTGCCTTGCCTCCCTAACCACCCAGACACATGCACCACATTCAGGGTGGACAGCTCCAACAACAAACCCAAACTGAGTTCACCAACTGAACCCTGCAAAAATCATTTCCCCGCACACCACAGAGACAGAGTTGGGGAGAACTAACTTGAGGGGTATAGGGGACTTGCAGATGGCATCTGCTGGTTAGTTGGAGAACGTGTACGCCACCAACTTCTATTTCTGAAAAATTAGATTGGTATTTTTTTTTACAACTTGAAAGAACCCTATCAAGCAAAGCAAATGCCAAGAGGCCAAAAACAACAGAAAATCTTAATGCATATGATAAAACCAGACGATATGGAGAACCCAATCCCAAACACCCAAATCAAAATATCAGAAGAGACACAGTACTTGGCACAATTAATCAAAGAACTACAATCGAGGAATGAAAACATGGCAAAGAATATAAAGGACATGAAGAAAATCATGGCACAGGATATAAGGGACATAAAGAAGACCCTAGAAGAGCGTAAAGAAGATATTGCAAGAGTAAATAAAAAAATAGAAGATCTTATGGGAATAAAAGAAACTGTTAGCCAAATTAAAAAGACTCTGGATACTCATAATACAAGATTAGAGGAAGTTGAACAACGACTCAGTGTCCTAGAAGTCCACAGAACAGAAAATGAAAGAACAAAAGAAAGAATGGAGAAAAAAAATTGAAAAAATTGAAATGGATCTCAGAGATACGATAGATAAAATAAAATGTCCAAATTTAAGACTCATTGGTGTCCCAGAAGGGGAAGAGAAGGGTAAAGGTCTAGAAAGAGTATTCAAAGAAATTGTTGGGGAAAACTTCCCAAATCTTCTGCACAATATAAATACACAGAGCATAAATGCCCAGCAAACTCCAAATAGAATAAATCCAAATAAACCCACTCTGAGACATATTCTGATCAGACTCTCAAATACTGAAGAGAATGAGCAAGTTCTGAAACCAGCAAGAGAAAAGCAATTCACCACATACAAAGGAAACAACATAAGACTAAGTTGTGACTACTCAGCGGCCACCATGGAGGTGAGAAGGCAGTGGCATGACATATTTAAAATTCTGAGAGAGAAAAATTTCCAACCAAGAATACTTTATCCAGCAAAACTCTCCTTCAAATTTGAGGGAGAGCTTAAATTTTTCACAGACAAACAAATGCTGAGAGAGTTTGCCAATAAAAGACCTGCCCTACTTCAGATACTAAAGGGAGCCTACCGACAGAGAAACAAAGAAAGGAGAAAGAGATATAGAGAATTTTAACAGACATATATAGAACCTTACATCCCAAATCACCAGGATATTCATTTTTTTCTAGTGATCATGGATCTTTCTCCAGAATGGACCATATGCTGGGACATAAAACAAGCTCAATAAATTAAAAAAAAAAAAAAGATTATATTCAAAGCACATTCTCTGACCACAATGGAATACAAATAGAAGTCAATGATTTTTGAATTGTAACTCCACTATTTACTTCCTACATGATATAAAATACACAAACTCTAATGACAAATCAGTGGTTTGGAACTCAATGTAAAATATGTAATTTTTGACAAGAACCATATAAAGATGGGGGAATGGAGTATAGGAACATAGTTTATGTGCCCTATTGAAGTTAAATTGGTATCAAACAAAACCAAGATTGTTATGGATTTAAGAAATTAATTTTAAGTCCCACAGTAAACACAAAGAAATTATCAGAGAATATGACCATAGAGATGAATAGTAGAGTATGGGTTAAGAGAAATGGGGGAAGGGGAAATGGGGAGTTAAGAAATGAATGTAGGGTTGCTGTTTGAGGTGAAGAGAAATTTCTAGTAATGGATGGTGGGAAGGAGATAGCATTACAACATTCTAAATGTGATTAATCCCACTAATGGAATGCTAGGGAAGGGGTGGAATGAGAAGATTTAGGCTGTATATATGTTTCCACAATTGAGAAAAAAAAAAAAAAAAGACAGTCTAAATAGATGACAATTGAATGCCAAGGATGACCCTGGATGGCATCTGAGGATGGAGAACAGGAGGCTCAAAGGGACACAGTTGAGACACAAGGAAAAAAAAAAAAAGGAAATATAGAATGTAGGCTTTGCATCAATGTTGAATCTCTTGTACTTCTTAGCTGCGTTTAATGGGGTTGCATAAAAGAATGTTCTTGTTCATGGGGAAAAAATGTGGTATATCCATACAATGGAATATTATTCAGCAATTAAAAGAAATGAAGTACTGATACAGGCTACAACATAAGTGAACTTTGAAAATATTATGCTATGTGAAAGAAACCAGTCACAAAAGACCATGTTATATGATTCCATTTATAGAAATGTCCAGAATTGTAGGTCTATAGAGACAGGAAGTAGATCACTGGTTGTCTAGGGCTGTGGGGGATGGGAGATAGGGAGGTGGTAGCCAAAGGGAATGGGGTTCATTTTTGAGGTAATGAAAATGTTCTAAAATTAACTTTGGTGATGGTTGCACAACTCTGTGAATATACTAAAAACCTCTTAATTGTTCATTTTAAATGGGCGAATTGTATGATATGTCAATATTAGCTCAATAAAGGTGTTAAGAAATGTGTCAATGATAGAGAGGATTTTAATTAGAGCACTTACCCCTGTTATTACAAAGCCAAATAAAGAAGCATCAAATAAAAGTTCTCCAAAGGTGAAAGAATGAAAGAAAGGAAGGAAGGGAGAGAGAGAAAGAGATAAGAGGAAGCTCAAATCTGGGGAAAAAAAAGTTAAATGAGGTACAAATCTGAAAGCTCACAAAATCAAGACTGGCTGGAAACAAATCACCTAATTCAAGCTGTCATTCTGTGTGTCCAGATCTTTCTATAAATCACAAGGGCTTCCTTTTTTCAGTTTTAAGTCCTGTGTTTCTTCACACTTGTTTTAAAATTTTTGACCAAGAGGTAAAGGATTTAGTTAGTGCTAACAATGAGAGATGAAGATGATATCTTTACTATGTAGGGGTGGAAGGTAGACAGGGTGGTTAAAATCCCCAAAGTTTAAAGACAACCTGCAGAATGGGAGAAAATAGTTGCAAATCATATATCTGATAAGGGTTTAATATCCAGACTATATTAAAAACTCCTACAACTCAGCAACAAAAAGACAAACAAAGCAATTTAAAAATGGGCAAAGGTCTTGAATAGACATTTCTCCAAAGAAGATAACCAGATGACGAATAAGCACATGAAAAGATGATCAACAACACTGGCCATTAGGGAAATGAAAATCAAAACCAAATGAGCTACTACTTCATAACCTCTAGGATGGCTATTATTTGAAAAACCAGAAAATAGCAAGTGTTGGTGAGGATGTGGAGAAAGTGGAACCCTAGTGCATTGCTAGTAGGAATGTAAAATAGTGTGGTCACTGTGGAAAACAGTTTGGCATTTCCTCAAAAAGATAAACAGATTTACCATATGACCTGACAATTCCACTTCTAGGTACATACCCAAAAGAATTGGAAACAGGGACTCCAACAGATGCTTGTACACGAATGTTCACAGAGGCATCATTCACAACAGCCAAAATCTGGAAACAACCTCTTTCCATCAGCAGATGAATGGATAAACAAAATATGGCATATACATATAATGGAATATTATTCAACCATAAAAAGGAATGAGGTTCTGATATAAGCTACAATATGGATGAACCTTGAAAACATTATGCTGAGCGAAATAATCCAGACATGAAAGGACAAATATTGTATGATCCCACTTATATGAAATACCTAGAAGAGGCAAATCCATAGAGACAGAAAGTAGATTCGAGGTTACCAGGATTGGGGAGAGGTTAATGGGGAGTTATTGCTTAATGGGCAGAGAATTTTTGTTTGGGGTTATGAAAAAGTTTTCGTAATGGATTGTGTTGATGGTAGCAAGACATGATAAATGTTAAGTGATGCCACTGTACACTTAAAAATGGTTAAAATGGCAAATCTTAGTATATATAAACCACAAAGATTTATTGAGAACCTACTGTGTGTTTTTGTACCAGGCTTTGTAGAGAAAACAAAAACGAATGGTATATGATATCCTTGACCATATGGAGCTTAGAGACTCCAGGAGAAAGTGACGGAGCTGGATAGATGGAGGAAGGAGAGAAGAGAATCTACCCTGAGGTTTCTTGGAAAGCTTGCACATTTCACAAGGTTAAAAATATTGAGAAACTCTAACTCAACTGATTATGTTCACTACACTGTGTGACAGATGACTCTCCTTCACTTCTCTAGTCAGGTCGATCTAAACTTTGAGAACGCATATCCTCCAACACATGCCAAAACCTGTCTACACTATGTGGTTTCTCCTTACCTCCCTCGCTTTTTTCTTTATCATCTTGTGTTGATTCCCCCACATCTAAATGGAGGGCTCAGAGGAGAGTCCTTCCTGATCTTGATGATATCCAGCCCTGCCTCCTAGAACAATCACAGTTTACCCGTTGCAGCCCCAAACTGGCCACTTGCTGCACACAAGGTTTCTGTTGCCCTCCCCCTCCCCCTTCTTTTTTCTTTTTTGATAGAGCCGATAATGTTCTGGACAACTCCGCAGTTGCGTCTGGTCTGACCTGCACTACCGTGGTTTTACTAGCTGTATGTTTGGCTCTGGGAGCCTCTCCCTCCATCTATTGTCTTTATTGAGACTATTTGTGTCTCCAGTGAACCTCTCCTAAATCCCCGGCTGTTATCTGGCCCGGGTTTGCGTGTCTATGAAGTGAGTGCATTCTTGTCTGAGGGACGTCAGAGTGTTTCTGATAGCAGCCACTGCCGACCCAACTTTACTACGGACTCAGATTGATATGATTAAGATTAATGAGGCTCACTCTCAGTCATGAACCTATTTAAGGATAAACTTGTAAATCCAACGAGTTCTGAAGATGACTACTTACTACTTACCTTTCAACCTTTAGGGGATTTGAGGGATGATTTACAACTACCCTTTTCCCCTCCAACAATATCATTAGAAAGATGTCATGAAAGACACTGCTTCTGCAGCCCACAGATTACTCATAAAAAGCACACTTTTTATGAATAATAATTCATAGATTATATTTATATATAGATACAATTTTTACTAATGGATGGTGGTTCAGTAAAGGCATTGTGCTATTTACTATGGTTATGCAGCAGATTACAGTTGGGCATATACATGGAATCTCTGTTATTTCTTACAAATAAATCTACAATTATCTCAAAACAAAAAGTTAGAAAAATAAAAGAATCTACAAGGTGAAAAGAACACTAGCAAGCACCACCAGCCATTCCTTCTGTCTCTATGAAATCAATGGAATAATGAAAAGAGCAGTAAACTCAGCCTAAGGACATGGTTCAAGCCCTGACTTTTCACTTTACTAGCTGACCTCAGTCTGAAAAATGGAGATAACCTACCTAATAGAAATTGTCTGATTAAACTATATTAAATTATGAAACCATTAAGTACCAGGCAAATTTAATTACTGTTTTGAAGTCATCCATTTCCATCCTTCCTTTCCTCGGGTTCACTCGCGTGCGATCCTCCCAGAGCCGGCCCTCTCAGCTCTGATCCTGCTCTTGATTCAAGGCAGAACACTACTCTCACCCAGTACCCCCCTATTGAGTGCCAAGTGCTCTGCACATGCTATCTCATTTAATCTTCAAGACAACCCACAAGGTACATGCTGCCAGGATTCAAATCCAGGCACTGCGACTCAAAATCCGCATGCTTAAAGCCATACTGATTTGACGTGTTAACCATCAGGCAGCAATCAGTACCTGTTGCTCTGGCCACCATGAAGGAAAAAGTTAACAGGGTTTTCCTTTCAGGAGGATGCAAACTCACTAGCCAAGAGCCCTTTGGTAAAGCCAGCGGGGAGCCCTGTAAGCCTCAGGAATGGGGCCTTTCGGCAGTGCTGGGAGGGATTCACCAGAAGTTGGTGGCTGGCCTTGGAAAGAGTGCAGTTTGACGCAGGGCCTCTCGGAGCCATTTGGAACACTAGAGGCCAGGAGGACCTGGTGGGCGGCACTCCAGAGGGAGACCTCTGAAACCAACGAGTTTTCCTCAGGCTGGACCTGCAGCCATCCAGGCCTGACACTGATCATCTCCAGATGGGCCTGTACCTGAGCTGAGGAGATCTGAGAAGAGAACAAGAAACCCCCAAAGGAGAGAAAAGGGGATAGGAAGTTTCCTAGCACAGCAGAGAACGGCAGCAGCGAGAGGAGAGCACAACCCCCGCCAGCACTCAGCATTCCACGAAGTGCAAAGATTGTGTCAGCATTTCCATTTTAAACCCCTAATTTCATAGGCTTACAGCTCAAGTCATAAAAATTCACTCTGGGTTGAAGTTTGGCATCAGATGTAGTCTCTTAGCTGTTTCTAAGCCGTGTGCTCAAAAACGGAGACGTTTCTAGTTTCAGACATTTTTGGGGGCTTCTATAAAATGGCACAAAAGCTTCGTTTGAGAAAAATGGGTTTCTATGCTATTGGTCTACAATGCAGCAAATGCCTCCCTTGGTGAATTTGCAGAAAATGTTTTTTAAAAAAGTAGTCTTGTTCTACCAGAAATATGGCTTCCTTACACATTAAGCTAGGGCAGTGGAAGTGAGTGGGATTTGATGTTATTGCACATTCAGAATAACAGGTCACGTGACCTTCACTGCTGCCCACGACCAGGGCTGGAGCTGTCCTCACCCTTTCCAAGTGGAGGCAGCTTCAGAGGGATGGAGTCAACAACTGGTTAAGGCTTTTATAGGTTATGTGACTTTAATATGTGTTTAAACCTCAGATTCCTTTGTTTATAAAGTGGGGATAATTATACTTTCCTTGCAGTGTTAGTATAAAGAGAAGATGTCATATATGTCAACTCTGCCTGACATGTAATAGATTTTTATTGATAGCAACTTACTGGTAACTCAGAGAAGTGGAGGAATCTATAGTGATCATTAGTGAGAAGTCCTCTAACCTCTTCATTTTACGATTTCTACTCCTGGTGGACAGTAACTTCCATCTTTCTCAGCCTACTGCTGCCATGGAACAAATCATCTCCTAATCTTTGGATGCCAAGAGAGAATTAGCATCTCAAGATGCTGCATATTCTTTAGAAGGAGCCCTTTTAAATGGAATGAATACAGAGAGAGAGAGAAAGCCATGGAAGCAAGAAGCTGAAATCAGCAAAACATGGAAGAAAAGGAAGAGACCAGCAGATACCACCATGTGCCTTGCCATATGGCAGAGGAGCCAAGGATCACTGGCAGCTGGTCTTTAGGAAGAAAGCAACACACTGATGATAACTTGATTTGGACATTTTTTTTAAGTCTCAAAACTGTAAACAAATTCCCGTTGTTTAAGCCAACCCGTTTCATCATATTTGCTTGGAGAAGCCTAGAAAACTGAACAGTCAGTATCCAGAAATTACATGTAATTCCTTAAAAGAAATGAAATGAGGAAATACAGTTCACAAAAAAAGTAAATAACATGAAAATAATGATTCACAAAACATTAGTTGAGTGGCCAAGGAACATCTGAAAAGACAATCCCCATCAGTAGTCTGAGAAATGCAAACTGAAACAGAATTGAGGCCTGTTTCATAAGCTTCAAATGGGCAAATTTAAAAATATATATGTCAATAGCAAGTTTTTTAAGAAGGTGGAGAAATGGGAACTATCATATACTTCTGTGGGAGGGCAATTTTCACAATTCTTTGGAAAGCGATTTACTATTATTTGGAAAATTTGTAAGCCAGTAATTCCTCTCATTCTACTCCTAGCAGTACTCCCTTCAGAAACTCTGGAATGGCCATACAGACACATGTTTATGAATGTTCATTACAGCATTTTTGAAAAAGCAAATTAAAATAAAATAAATAAAACAAAATAACAAAATAGAATGAAATGTCTAATGAGAAGAGACCATATATAATAGCATGATAAATGAAATGCTAAAATGTGGTTAAAATGAATAAACTAGAGATACTTATATCAAAACTGATAATTTAAAAAAATAATGTTGAGCAAGAAGTTGCAGTATGCTACCACTTTAATATGAAGTTTGAGAGCATGAAAAATAATGCTAAATACATGTTATAGAAACACAGGAAGTGTGTGACTGCTAAAACACTGAATTCTGAGAGATATTAGCTCTAGTGGGGAAAGACTAGGAAAGGCATCAGGAAGCTTTACTTGCTGGTTTTGAAAAAAAATAAATGACTTATTTAATTGTATCTATTGTGAGTATAGAAAATGTGAGCATTTGATAGAGGAGGATAGTGGGTACGCTGTAGCATTTTTTCATTACACTATTTTCTGTATATTTCTATGTGTCTTAAGATTTTAAGAAATTTATTTTAAATTAAAAAAAAAGATTTCTACTCCTCTTCTCTTCCTCTAACACCTCCCTCTAGCCACTGAAGCTAGTAAAGACATTTTAAAAATTAAGTAAATTGAGAAATAAATTCCAAATGTTTGTGAAACCAAACAAGTGGCAAAGAGCTAATAATTCTGCAGTTCCGGACAGGGGCCTCTTTGTGAGAGAGCATCAAAAATGAGATCAGATGATCAGTCAGCCTGATCTGAGAGAAGGTGGGAGGGTCTGGTCTTTTCAAGTGCTGGGGCTTTGGCAGCTTAAGAAAGAGGAGAAATGGCAGTAGCTCGGGGATGTGACCCAGCTGAAGGAAGAGCAGGACAGGGCAGGACAGCCACCATTTGGGACCTCCCCATCCCTGGGCAGGAGGTTGCCCCTGGTTCCCAAACAGACCTGGAGACTTGGGGAATCAAAGCTTATCTCAGGGGAGAAAGAAAGTGTCTGGCTGTGGCGCCTGGTGTGGGAGCTGGGAGAGGAATCCGTGGCTCTGAGCCTAACCCCAAGCCGCCTACATGATTTTTATCTCTGGAAACAAGGTGTCTGTCAACAAAGGGATTCTCAGAAACATCTTCTTCGTTAATAGAGGTGCTACTGAAAGGTCCATGGAACATTTAGAGGCCACTCGAACCTGAAGTTTAACTTTCACTTTTTAAATGTCAACAGCAAACTGCAGATCTACCAAGAGTTAACAATTTGACCTACTGCTGTCTAATCCTTTTATCCATTGCAAATTCCATTCCAAAGGGAGTCATTAAGGCAAAGTAAAAGCATTTGATGAATACTAACTGGTGAGGGAGAGGAAGTTAGTGAGGTTCCCATTAACACCAGTGCATTTCTGTCTTCATGTTTTTAAATTACTATTAATGCATTCGAAGGAATGCTTATAAAGTATACATTAGATATAAAGAATAATAAAATAAACACTTATGTACCCAAAACACAGGCTAAGAAAAAGAAGACCACCTATCCCACCAAAGACTCCTTGTGTGCTCCTCGGCCTCATCAAATCCCCATCCCTCTTCCCTGGAGGTTCCCCTGTTCTGAATGTCATGTTTATTACTCCTTGACTTTCCTTTAGAATGTGATTCACCTATGTGAGTATGTATCCCTAAACCATATTGCTCAGTTCTTGTTTTGAACTTCATAAATATGGCATCATACTGTATGTATTCCTTTGCAACTTCTTTCATTCAACATGTTTGCAAGATTACCCGTGTTGATGTGCATGGTTGTATTTCATTCATTTTCACTGCTGTATAATATTCCATTGTATGACTACACTAAAATGTACTTAACCATTCTCCTCTTGATAGATATTTGGATTGATTCCAGTATTTTGCCTTTGCAAATCACATTGTTTTGAACATTACTGTGGCTTCCCCTGAGGAAACATGGCAAGAGTTTCTCTAGGAATTTCTCTCTGTTGGGTCATAGAGTTTGTACATTTTCAACTTCCCCAATACACCAAATTATTTCCCAAATGACTTATTTGTTCCAGTTACTCTATGCCCTTTCAAATTCTTGGTTATTTGATATTTTATATCTTGGCAATCTGGTGAATATGAAATGGTATCTTGTGATTTTAATTTTCATTTTTCCTGATTTCCAATAAGGTTGAGGATCTTTCCATATATTTATTATTCGTATTTGTTCTCTTGTGAAGTGACCTGTTCAAGTCTTTTGCCCATTTTTCTATGGAATTGTCTTTTCTTATTAATTTGTAGAAATTCTTTATATATGTTATAACCTTTCACTTAAAATGTTGCAAAGATATTACTGACTTTTCACTGATTTTGGCTGACTTTTGATAAACAGAAGTTTTAATACTGTTTGTTAATACTATCTTCATTCTTTCCTTACACAACTTGTTTCTTACAGGGAGAGAAATAAGGTGCGATTTAGTATACCTTAGTGAGTGGCTTCCCTAGTGCCTCTTGGATAGTATTGATTGGGAGGAATCTGGAGTTGATTCAGTCAATTTTACACATATATTTTTTTTTCCAGAACAGGGATTCTGTCTCTAGAGGCCCCACAAAAGTATGGGCTTTTGTTGACAACTTTCACCTGTTCTAGGGGAGTTCTGCTTAGTGTCAAGCAACCATAAGAGTCTCAAAAAAGATTTTTTACTCCTGAGAGTATGTAAGAAATCATTTAAAAAAAAAAAATTCCTCACCCTTACTTAAGGTTCACAAGGTTCATAATGGTGTGCTACTATGGAGCTGAACAAGCCTGGTATCTAAACAAGTTCCAATCTTTGTCACCATATAAGTTCTCAGAGTCTCAGTCTCCTTGTCTGTTAAATGAAGATAATTGCCCCTGCCTTATTTCCTTGTGAGAATCAATAAAATGATACAGCTCAAGTTCCCACTTGGCAAACAACTCTCACCCCGAGGTGCAGGGAACCAACAGCAGCCAGCCATCTGTGATCTTTGCCGTAAACTTTCCTCCACCAATCCCCAAACTCGCATCTGCACATTTGGCCTGTGTGAATACTCTGGTGAAGAAATAGTTGTTGGGCAGAGCTTCTGTTTTTTTCTTTTCTCTACATACTCAGGAATACTAGCACCATGTATTCATACCATGTGTTTAACCATTCCAACTCAACTCACTCACCAATTTCCGTACATTTGTCAAATGAAAAGCCAATATTTTGTTTACAAGCACAAAATCTTAGGGAGGACCACTAAGGACAAATTACCATTGGACATTCTGATTTCCATTTGTTCATCACAAAGTTTCATGCATATATGTCACCTAGACTCTCATTCTCTCTCTCTCTCTCTCTATCTATCTATCGCTCTCTCTCTCTCGTTCTTTCTCTCTGTGTGTCAGATACACACACACACCCTCCTGCATAGATATTTCTTAGTTACCTTAGTTACCAGCTATGACCAGAATGAAACAGAAGGCAGGTGCAGGAGTGTTTCGGTTAAAAGCTCCCAATTCCATCTTGAGTACTCTTTTGGAAGAACTCAAGAAGCTACCAAAGGTCTTTCCCCTTGATTGACCTTTCCATCAACTGCTCTTGGCCATCAGGATGCCTGATTTTGGTGAAGTAATAAGATGCCCTAGAATTTGTGCTGCTCATTCTTTCTTTAGCCAAATTTGTTTTCCAGTAAGCATACCAATTCAGGATCTCAAATACTCTTTGTAAGCCTTCATTCCTTCTATCTTACAATTTTCCTGCTTGATTAGTTGCATTGGTTCATTTATCCATTTCCCATTCTTTAACAAATTATTTATTCACTTGTTTATTCATTCATTTAATCAACAAACTTTGACTCTTATGTTTCACTTTTAAAGTGCATTCTAAAATTTACTATAGCAGTTTTTCGTAATTCATAGCACATTTATCTGTTTGCGTTGTTTCTGTGCAGATTGTGTTTATTTATATAGACATTCAGATATTTCTATCTAATTCTACATTCATTAATATCAAAGTCTTCCTCCCACATGGTGATTTTCAATGTTTCTGCTTCCCTACTCTAAACTCCAATAACCCTTTACATATACTACTCTTGATAAGATAAGGACACCTATCTTAAGGTACTTTGTATCATATTTATGGTTTTACTTGTGTTACCTCCTCTTCTAGATTGTAAGAGCAACCCAGCTTCTGCCTGCCCTCTTTCAAAGATCACTGTCTTCCGGTATCCTTGAGGAAAGGGGTTTTGGTTAAGGGCACAATCCCAAACTGTCCTTATCCACACACTGCTGCTACCAGCCACACTGGCTTCAGGGAGGGGTGACATGGAGGAGGCCACACTTATTATTGTCCACACCCTTAGTTTTCTTCAACAACATTTACACAAGGCTGTCGTGGATAGTATGTTTTTATTGAAGGCTGGGGGAGTCATAGAAGGGATGACAACTCAGCACAACAAACAACTTGGAGTGAACATGAGACAACACTGTCCTAAAGTACCCAGGCTATTCCCACTACAGAGAATTTTTCCCAGACAACTTTCTTTCCTTAGGTTCTGGCTTACTGCCATCTTCATAGGCCCCGTTTTCTCCCTAGACTCCCATATCTCCCCCACATCTCTCTCCGGCAGCCTTACCCCATTTCTTTCACACTGCTTCTCTGCTGAAACTCAAGTTTTCTCGCCTTACCCCACAGCTGTCTGTCTAGCACATCTAAGCTATACCTTTCTCAACCAAAAAGCTCTATCATGGTGTTTTCCTAAACAATAACATTATGTACCCTGAAAATCAATTTTGCCACTTCCCTATGATCGAAGTGGCTGCAATTAGTTTTTGTTTTAAGTAGCATTCTTTTTCCTTACCACTACAAATGTGTAGACTGTATCTTATTTTGCATCATCTATGCTGCCTTGCATATGAGGGGCTCTAATTTTGCAATTCTACTCTTTTGACCTTATTTAACAAAAATACCTGCATTTCAATTGTATGAAAGAAGAGGAGGAGAGGAAAAGGAAGACAAAGTTGACTCTAAGGTCTCTATCTTAGGTCACCAGGTGGCTGGTAAATCGTCAGCCCCTGCTTGAGACACAGAAGAGGGAGCAGTTTTACGGGAAAAGGAGGTCAGTTTTGAACATGTCAAGATTGAGGTATCCGTAGGACATCTAAAATGCAGCAACTTCCACTTAACTACACAGCTGAGCTTGCAAGAAAGTAAGAGAAATCCTCAAAGATTGAAAATTCAAGAACTTAAAACAGAGTTGTAAGTTCAAACTAGTGCTGGGACTGACTGAGGGTAGAGAATCTATATTGTTTATCAAAAGGTTTAAAATTTTTTCTCTTCTTTTGGTTAAGGATTGTCTTTTTTAAATGGACTTTTTAGTAAATTTTTCAGAAATCGTAATTGTACAGCTTGATGAATTTTCACCAATTGAACACATCCATGTAACTAGTCATCACACCAAGAAACAGACTTTTATTAGCTTTCCAGAAGCCTCCCTCCAAGGAAACTTCTCTCCCAACTTCTAACAGCATCTAACTAGTTTTGCATTTTTGAACTTTATATAATCAAAACATATGATATGTCCTTATTCATGTCTGGCTACTTTTTAAAAATTGTGGTAAAATACATATAACATAAAAATCATTTAAACTATTTTTAAGTGTACAATTCAGTGACATTAAATACTTTGACAATGTTGTGTAATTTTCACTGCTTTCTATTTCCAGAACATTTTTATCATCCCAAACAGAAACTCATTACCCATTAAGCTGTAACTCCTCTCAGCCCCTGGTAACCACCATTCTGCTTTCTGTATCAATGAATTTGTTTATTCTAAGTATTTCATATAAGAGTAATCATATACTATTTGTCCTTTTATGTCTGGCTTATTTCACTCAACATGATGTCTTCAAGGTTCATCCATGTATCAGAATGTCATTCCTTTTTATGGCTGAATAATATTCCATTGGATGCATATACTACGTTTTGTTTATCCATTCATTTGCTGATGAATACTTGGGTTGCTTCCACCTTTTGGATATTGTGAATAATTCTGCTATGAACATTGGTCCTGTTTTCAATTCTTTTGGATACATACCTAGAAATGGGATTGCCAGGTCATATGGTAGTCCCATGTTTAACTTTCTGAGGAACTGCCAAACTGTTTTCCAAAGTGGCTGCACCATTTTACTATGTCTGGCTTCTTTTGTTTTAGCATTAGGGTTGTGAGATTTATCCATACTTTTGATTTTAGTTGTAATTAATTCATTTCTCATTGCTATATAATAGTCCAGTGTATGAATATGCAATTCATTTATCCTTTCTATTACAGATGGACATTTGGCTTGTTCCTAGTGTTTGGCTCTAATGAGCAGAGCTACTATGAAAATTCTTCTATATGCCTTTGGTTAGCATATGTATGCATTTCTTTTGGTTATATACCAAAGAGGTAAAATTCTCAGTCATAGGGTATGTTCCTATGTTTCTACTAAACATGATAGTAGGATAACGACAAATGATTTAATAGATACTGCCAAAATTTTCCAGGTGGTGTACCAATTTACATTCCCATCAGTTGTGAATGAGAGTTCCATCAACAACTCGGTATTGTCTTTTTCATTTAGCTATTCTGTTGGGGTATAGTGGCATTGTATTGTGGTCTTATTTGCATTTTTCCTGATGACTATTGAAGTTGAGCACTTTTTCCTATGTTTTTGGCAATTTAAGTATCTTCTTTTGCAAAATGCCCGTTCCCATCTTTTGCCCAATTTTCTATTGGTTTGTCTGCTTTTTTCTTATTGATTTATAGAAGTTCTTTATATATTCTGGATTTGAGTCCTTTGTCAGGATATAATATCTTCAGTATCTTCTATTCTATAGTTCCCTTTTCATTGTCTTAGTGGTATCTTTGATAGACAGAAGTTTTAATTCAATATAGACTAATTTATCAGTGTCCTCCACAATGGCTCAGTGCTTTTTGTGTCCTCTTTAAGAAATCTTTACATATCTTAAGGTCATGGTTCATGTTTTCTTCTGGAAACATTTTATTGTTTTATAATTCCTATTTAGATTATATTTATAGATCTCATTTCAATTTCATATTTAGATCACAATCCATCTGGAATTTATTTTTTGTTTATGGTGTGAGGCAGGGATCAAAACTAATATTTTTCTGTGTGGATATCCAATTGACCTAGCACTATCCTTCCCATTGCAGTGTCACCTGTTTCATAATTCAGGCGTCATATATGTGCATGTCTGTTTCTGCACTCTCTGTTCTGTTTCATTGGTCTATTTGTCATTTTTACCATACAGTCTTAACTACTATAGCTTTGTAATAGGGCTTCTTGTCCCATAGTAAGTCCTCCAGCTTTATGCTTCTTCAAGATTGCAAGGGGCTTGAGTGTTAACTGATATCTGAAGACAGAAATGAGGTATTGAGTCAGAGAAAGTAGAGGAGTTGATACTAAGACTCATGAATTAGTCGAAACCTTTTGTTAGGTTTAGGCCCCGGAACCTCACCCTACCCCCTGCCCTTAGGATTCTGCAAGTTTGTGATAAAGCCACCACCACACCCCCTGCCCTAGGAACCAAGTTTGCAATAACATTTAAAATTTTAAACTTTCCTGCTCCCAAGTCCCGGCTCCCCAGTCCCAGTTTCCCTGAGCTCCGGCTTTCAAACTGGCCAATGGAAACCTGCCAGCTAGCCCCCTTCCCCAAAGTAGCACTGAGAAACTGCCAACCTAGACCTGCCAACCTCCTTGTCCCTGGACAGAAAACTTCCCACCAGCCATCCTATATAAGCCCTACTGTTCCCCTGGTTCAGGGCTGTCACCATCTTTGGCTTCAGCCCACCTGTGCACGGCTGGACAATAAAGCTTCCCTTGATCAAATTTTCATCTCTTCTCTTCCCAACTGAAAAACCTAACACCCTTGAAAACATCTATCCAGCAGAAGAAAAAGAAATTTGTCTTAACCACTGGGCTGCTCTCCCTTGGGTTTGGGGACTTGAATACTTCAAGTACCCCCAATCAAACAAAGCTGTTCTGAAGGAATCTGACAGGAGATGTCCCCTAGCATAGGATTTCTTACAAAATTATAAACAATGGAAGGAAAAAAATGTGTCATGAGAGACCCAGTTAAATGGCAGAATTTGACCTCTCCTAACAAACTCAGATAATAGAATTATCATCTAGAGATTATTTTAAAATATGTTTAAAATAATTAAATATATAAAAGAAGAAATCAAAAACATCAGAAAAAGCAAGATTTAAAAAATGACTAGGACAACTAGAAAAGGAATCAAATCGAGTGTCTAGGAATGAAAAATATACCCCTTGAGATTGAGGATATTCATCAATTCCAGAAAGTGGAAACTGTTAGTTAAATAAACGACTAGATTTAACCATCAAATCATCAACATGACCCCTGATTAATTGTCCTTTCCAATTGCAGGTATCAAGCAACGTTTCCATTTTGGGTTGTGGCAGGTTTAACACCAGCAGACATGGAATAAACAGGAAGTGTTCTGAAGCGTCTGAAGTTGGGCATCCCTTTCAATTCCTCCCCAGGGTATTTGTGTTTCTTAAATGTTAAGTTCAGTATTTTCAGTGAAACACCACCAAGAGGGTAATGCTCAAAAATGACCCAACAATATAGAAATTCATAAGAAACTTCCTGGTGGCTAAGCAGTTAGTGTTGGAGAAGTTCTTTGATGCCACCTAAGCAAAATGAGCACCCTTCTGGCCTGGTTCAGGCTTGGGTTGTAGGTGGCTGACATAATTCTCTATATTTATTTTCAACACTTTCACCAATTGTTATGGTGGAAAAAGCACAGGTTTTGGAGTCAGATCTGGATTTGAATCCTGATTCCACCACTTACTACTGCATGTAGCCCAGTGTCAGCACTCAGTCCCAGAGGTCCCCACCCCCGCCCCCAGACCCCTTAATGAAACCTCAGTACACACAGTGGGTGTGCTTTCACCCTCCTGAGTCCTAAGGACCTCATGAAATGGTAATTGTAGCTACTATTTACAATTCACTGGTATCAGTCACTGCACTGGATGTTTTATCTAGTTCATATCATTTCAATCCTCATGATAACTCTGAGAAATATATATAATTTTCCCCATTTTTTAAAATGAAGGAAACTGAGACTACATTTATTTGCCCAAGATTGCATGTTAAAGTGTGCCAGAAATGAATTTTGAATCCATATCTGTTCTCTTTCTACATTCAGCTTCCTTCTGAAACAAAAAAAAAAAAAATGCATTTCATAACATTTTTAAACACTGGTAAGAAAACAAAATGGCTCAGCTATTTTCTTCCAGGCATGCTCTGTAGTCTTCCCGACGGCCATGTTCCTGCTTGCAGGTCTGGCTGCTGCCGTCAGCTGTAAATTGCTGCCTGCCCTTCTGTAAGCCCCTCATCCAGGACAGGTTTTATTGGTGCTGCCTTCAAAGCCAAGGTGGCTGTCTGAGAAGATGGCAGAAACAAGAAAAGGTGGGATTCTGGGGATCCTCCCAGGTAGAGTGGCGTTTTTATGCATAAGCACATTTGGGGAGCAAACTGGTGTTCTCATAACAGCAGTTAATGAGTACAAGCGAAGTTCAGTTCTTTGTGTACACAAGGGAGAGAGCACGTGTCTGAATGTAATTCCAACGGCATCAAGGTCATTTTAGAGCTAGTGGAACTCTATTTGTCTTAGGAAATCTCGAAAACTTTTACAGGGAGTTTGGAAAATATTTTCAGCCAGCAGGAAAGATAAAATCCCTGCACACAAAGTACAGGCATGGGCCCAGAAACTGAACAGACAGACTGCTGTAAAACCCCTGTTTAATAAGGCATTAAAATGCCATCGACCTGGACACATTAAAAAAAAAAAAAAAAAAGAAAAAAAAAAGAACTATGAAAACAAATACCATTCAAATAATTAGGATCTTATGCCTGAGGCCAGCCTCGGTGCCAAGGAGGGACTTCCCTACAGGAATTAGAGCTGAGCCTGATTCCCTCAAGGAGGAATGGCCAAGACAAAGGCAGCTCTGGACCTGGTTTTTGCCCTAGCCTCTCTCTACTGCCAGTCTCTTAATGCTGAAGGCAGTGCATCTGAAATCATTTCCCTCATCTTGGGTGACTTTACAGTCCAGTAGCTTAAGTGGGGGTTCCCTGTCCCCTAAGTTTATTGACCTGCCTTTGGGAAGTCCCTGAAAGTTTGCTCCTTAGGGATGGATGGACGGGGAAGCTAGGAGTGCAGCGCTCTGCCTTTCTGCTCCAAAATGGACAAGGAGGCATTTAAAGGCCTACTCTATTAAGTAAATATGCTCCAAATTGGGGCAAGGGAAGGAGAGGGAACATTTGTTTATGAACAGAGCTGTGAAGGGGAAAAAGATGTCTTTTCACTAGCTCCTGCAAATACGACTGCTGTAGCAAAGCTATTTCCTGCCTCTCTACCTCCTGAGTAGTTGACAACCAGGTGCACAGCAGCACATTTCATTCGCCCCAGGGCAGTTCCAAATAGCTCCAAAGTGCTCAGCCCCAGAAATGTGCAAAATAAAGCACTTGCCGTCTTACTATTCCTGGAGTGAGTGATTGCTTGTTGGTTTGTTGTGGGGAGGCGACCCAAGTATTTTGCAGGGGTGAAGGAGTATTCACAATATTGAATTTTAAATCAGACTGTGTCCTGGCACAAGTTGTATCACCTTTTTATTCTACCTTTTAAAAAAACTCTCATATGAATTTATGTCACTGATCAGTAACTTTCTTTAAAGAATCCTATAGAGAAACTTGTGACTATCTGAATGTTTCTCATATTTTATTTCTTCTTCCTCTTTTATGTTTCCTTTCCTTCCAGTAGATTTTAATCACCAACAAAATTAGAAAATGAGAGTGTGAGAAAGGAAGAGAGAGAGAAAGAGAAAGAAAAAAGAATCAAAGAAACATAATCAAAGTTTACACACTTTCTGGGGTTAATTTGAATTGGACCCGTTGGTTTCATTAAAGCAATATAAAAGAAAAACTCAGGCCTCAGGGCCCAGGGATTTCATTAAATTCAGCTTTGGTGAGTTCTAATACTACAGTGGTTTATTAAAAGAGTCAAAAATGCCACTGCAGAGGCCTTCCGTAGGCAGCAGCCTCGACCTCTTGGGAATGACTCACGCTTCCTCCAGGGGCGCCTGAGCTGTAAAGTTGTGGGGAGGACACTGAAGTTTCCGTGAACCAGCTCCCTGAGTCCTTCCTGCTGTTTGCCTGGGATCTCATCCCAATTAGCAATCGTGCCATCCAGAGCAGTAGCCGGACAGCAAAAGTGAGAGAGGGGACGGGCTGCTCGGGGCTGCTGTAAATGATTAGTCCTAAACAGTTGCAAACTTAGAACTCGGTCCTCTGCAGGAGCCTGCTGGAGGAAATTAAAGGATCAGCGACAGGAGAGGAGCACTGTGGCGGGGCTGTTCCCGATCACAGCCACAAGCTTTCCTGTGTGTGCCAGAAATTGACCCCGTCAAAAGCCGTGGATGCAGGAAGGGCGGGGATAATGATAAGGCAGGTGATGACGCGAAATCATCCTCCTCTCAGAATCTATGCAATTGGTCAACACTTCGCCAATCCGAGCCCCTCCTTAGTCTGTAAAAGCAGGGGTTTTACAAGAAAATGCAAAAATGAGCCTGGACTAATTGGACCACAGGAAGCTTAATAATTGCAATCCCTTTCCTTTCTTTTTGAGTATTTTCATTCAGAAGCATCTCCTTTGACCCATGAACTAAGCGTAGGAGGTTGGCAACAGAGATGTTACTCAACCCTTCTTATAGCTGAGGAAATTGAAGTTGTGAAAGATCGAGGGACTTGCCCGATGCCCCTGACAGGGTAGTGACAGCTGGACTCTCTTTCAACAAGAGATTAATTCCCAGTATCACTGAGCTTGGCGATTGACTTTGAATGAAGGAGCAGAAAAGCCCAAGCTGTCTCTTCCTGGAGAGAAACCCTCTCTTAAAAGTCCTTGAATGTTGTCCCGAATCCTGGATGAGCCCCAAACCCCTGGAAGTGAGAGGTGCTCAGAGGGCTGGAAAGAGCAAGCAAGAGTCTTCCCAGCCCCTAGCCAAACCCCCCACTCCCACCCTTGGCATTGTATGCCTACCTGCACCGGGATCCAGGCTTTAGCATCTGGTAAGGGATGCTTAACTGTGAGACAGCAGAAGCAATAAAGTCCTGAAAAGCAATAAAAGGAATTTCCCGGAAAAAAAAGGAGTCTCACATCTTTTAAGCATCGAAAATGAAACCTGTGCAGACCAGAAGCCTATGCTGGGGAAACGGGGCAACTTGAATTGACACACATTTTATCTGTAGTATCACATTTAATCTTTTCTATAACCTTGGAACATAGGTCATACTTTATTATTCCTAATTAATGTATGGGGGAGCAGAGGCTTACAGGGATGCGGCAGATGTCTAATAGGTGGTGGAGCTCCAGGCCCATTCTCTTTCCACTACCCTACCCTGTCTCTCCATCTAAAGCTCCAGTAAACCTATGGGAGGATCAAGTAGAGCCCAGGGTGTCACAGGGTGGCAGAGGGCCCAGCCTGCGAGCAGAGTGGCCTCACAGCGACTGCCCCATCACCCGGCAGCCTCCAAACTTTTTTGATCTCACCCATCACTTCAGCAAAAAGCTTTTAAGCACACACTCCCAATATGTCATTTATTATTTATAAATTTATTTATAAATTATATATCTGTACTAGCATACCAATATAGGTATTAGATATTTAAAAAGGACGATATCAAAATAAATAGAAAAGGTTCTAGAATTTCATTCCCACCCCCACCTCCTACTTTGGAGAATCCTGCTATAGTCAACAGGGCCCCACCTTAAGTAAGAAATGCATGATTGCAGACATCATTTGTGGAATCATAGTTCTTTAGTGCTGGAAGGATATGAGGAGCTACTTGGAAGGAAGAAAAGGAGGCTCAGAAAGGAGGCAAGTTATATGGCCGGCATGTGACCAAACTGGGACCAGCACCTACCCCTCCACATTCCTAGTCCAAAGCTCTTTTCACTGCTCTGCACTGAGATAAAAAGAAGCCAAAGCTCATTTTCTTGGGCTAGAAAATTAAATTTGGGTCTCTAGTGGGACAGGCCAGAGCTTCATGCCCGAGAATCTGGCCTAAACAAACAGCCCTTGGCTTTTCAGTTCAGGGCACAGAGCATGTGGGCTGGGCCATCAGCACGTAGGGGCTAAGGAGAAGGAAGACTGTGCTGTACTGTATTTGATGCTATTAAAAGCAGTTCACATAGTTTCCATCATTCCTAATGGAGCCACGTCATTTTACAGACCCTGCCCTTGCTTCAAGCACCCTAGCTAGGATTTCTGGATGTTAAGGAAAAGTGGCTCCCAAACAAGTCTCTTCCAGGTTATCCCAAGGAAGGATATTGTGGCTGGGAACTGGTAATGCCAGGAAAGGACACCCTGGCGCTGCTACCCAAGGTAAGTGGGGCTTGGGGGCAAGCAAAAAAAAAAAAAAAAAAAACAAAGCAAACCTTTTAACAGAAATTACACTTGTTTTGGAGGTACCTGAATTCTTTACTGACTCCACTAGCTTGGACCAAGCTGACTCAGCCACATGGAGAGGGTGAGGCCTGATGCAACAGCCAAAGGACAGCCTCCCCTCTTTTGATCAGCCCCCTTCCCTCTAAGGTGGAGGGCAAGAACCCAAGTTCACAGCCTGGTTGTGGTAGGTGGTTGTGGTTGATGGAGAGGATTATAAATTATCCTCATCTGAAAAGGTAACTCTTTGCCATTATATACACTTCAAGTCATAAAATTATTGTTTAAACATGTTTGTTTTCTTTTTATTAATGAACTTAAAGTCACTAAATATAAGCACATAAAACTCTGGCCCCCAAAAAGTCCAGAAGCCAAGAGAAAGGGGGCCAGGTGAGACAGGTAGCAGAGCAGACAGTGAAGATGGGGGTGATAATGGTGATAGTAGTGTCATCCTGTAGAAAGAGTAGATGCTTTGGGTTAGGAAGACCTGGATTCGAAGCCAGTTCTGACTCTGAACCCTTAACCTTGAGCAAGTTTCTTCACATCCCTGAACTTCAGGTTCCCCTTCTGAGAGGTAGTGGTGATAATATTTCCACCAAGTTATCAGAAGGATCAGAGACAATATATATTAGCATGCCAAGTCTAATGCCTGATGACTGATTAACAAACTAAAGGTAGAATTTATTTTCTGTTTCTGATTTTACAGATGAGGAAACTAAAACTCAGAGAACAGATTCAACCCTCATTTTCTGAATCTGAAATCCAAAGCAATGACTTTCCATTAAGAGTCAGTAAAGACGAAGGGAACTAGCATTTCTTGAGTGCCTATTTTGTATCAGAATATTAGGGACAGAGACTGTGCCAGGCCCTGTCACATGCTAATTTAATCTCCACAATCCCAAGAAACAGATTCTATTAGATATCCTTAACTCCATTTTATTGGCCTAAACACAGAAATTATGTCTTTGCTTAATGGCACAAGCCAGTAAGTGACAGAGCCAAGTCTTGAACCCAGGATTTCTGGCTCAAGAGGCAAAGTTTGTCCCACTATCCCACAGATGCTGAAGCATTACATCAGTAAGACAGCATTTACCCTTTACGAGAAAGTAGGAGACACAGGAGTGTGAAAGCCAGCTCCTGTTTTTAGTAGAAGGTTAGAAAAGAATTGCAGCAATATAGATTTGAGTCACTGACTCTTAAGACTGAAAGCAGGCTGGGCCAATCCTTGTCAAATGTGATGCTTGAGGACCCTCAACCATGTCCACAAACTGAGCCTCCAAAGGCACTCTGGTAATTAGCTTCTGGCCTTAGGACTCCTTGATTTGTGATCACTCCCAAATTCCAAAGAGCCCCAGCTGGGACTTTCATGTCTGCCCTGGAAAAAGAAGAGACACAAACCAGCCTTGCACCCTCAGAACCAGGAAGTCTCAGGCAGCTTTTATGGGGCTGATCTTTTCTCCTTGCTGGAGATAAAGTGTAGGAATGCCGGGGATGTGTCCAGAAGGAGCCTCAATGTGCCCAGTCATAAAATAGGAGTAATACAATACTTTCCACCTTCCAATTTAGAATGATGCTAAGTGCTACAAATTATTTGCTAAATTATACCTGGAAGAATCTTAGACTCAATTCCTTAAACTCAAATCTAAAGAAGGTTTAGATTAGACGATGCCACGAAACTCATCTGTCTCAATAGCTTATCTGCAGGTAGGATGGTGAGTGACTCACCTGCTCCTGCCCCATGAATCCTGCAGGCATCTGCTAGTGTTGGGAGAAAGGTTGGCTGAAAAGGGATGCGGGACTCAGGGGCACCATCATCTCTTGAGCAGGCACCCTCTGCCAGGCCCCACACTGTGTGCTTTCCATAGGGAGCGGGGTGGGAGGAGGGTCTTCTTTGCTTTGGTTTGGTTTTTTTCTTATTTAGGGCAAAACAAGGTTAGTCCCATTGTAGGTAGGATGGTCTTCTATACAAGGGTTTGGGGGAGGAGATGGTTTGTAATCTCAGAGAGAGAAGTATAGGGACGTTGGGGGAGGATGCTGGAAAGAGCCCTGATCTAGTACTTCTGGGCCCATTTGACCCTAAGAAGCAACTGGGTATGAAGACAGAGCTGTCAGTGAGAGCCATCACACTCAGGTACAGGCCTCTCAGGGAATGAGGGTGCTCAATAGCCTGTGACCCTGGGTGATGACCTTTCCCGAAGATGAGCTGCAGAAGGGTCCTGCCTCCACCCCACACACATGGTGGCAGCCAGGGCAGAGGCGCTGGTGAAGGCAGCACACCTACCCTTGGGCAGTCTCATGTCTTCTGGTTGGACAGTTCCCTGGCTCCACATGCCTGAATAGCCATCACCCCACGTGTGTGCTATTCATGGCAGCCTCACACAGGTAGCCAGGGAGTGGGCAGCCCAGACCCAAGACTTTGCCACTGTGGCAACTTCACCATTCAGGCCTGAATGGGAAAGATAAAATTGTATAGACTTTAGGATATAGCATCTGAGTTTGGCAAGTGTTTGGGGGTTGGCAAGTAGGGACTGGAAGGAGTCAGCAGTGAAGCCTGGTTTCTGGCTTGAGCAACTGTACGTTGGTTAATGGTATCATTTACCGAAACAGAGAATACAAGGGAAGGTTTGGAGGAGCTGATGAGCTCAGGTTTGAGCAGAGTGATTTTGAGTTCCTAACATCGCTTAAGCAGAAATACTCAGATGACAGTAGCAGGAGAGGGAGGTGGGGCTAGCGATTAGACTTGACATTCATGGGTGTATGTTGGTGAAAGAAGCTGTGGAACAGGGACATCACCTAGGGAGAGTACCTAGTGAGAAGAGAAGGCTCAAGCCACAGAACCTGAACAACAGCAGGATTAAAGGCCTGGGCAGAAAACAAGGTGCTCAAGAAGGAGAACCAGAGAGTCAGAGGAAAACAAACGGGTGAGGTGGCCCAGAAGCCACAGTCCTCATCCACAACCACTTCCCAGTGTTACCACCATTAACATTTGGACACAGTTTCTTTTAGTCTTTGTTCTTTTTTTTTTCTCTCTCTCTCTCTCTCTTTTCCAGGTATTTCTATAATTTTGACCTGAATTTCTTTTTTCTTTAATTAAACCTTTTAATTACAAAAGTAATTCATGGAGGCGGGGCAAGATGGTGGACCAGTGAGCTGTATGTTTTAGTTACTCCTCTAGGAAAGTAGGTAGAAAGCCAGGAACTGCGTGGACTGGACACCACAGAGCAATCTGACTTTGGGCATACTTCATACAACACTCATGAAAACGTGGAACTGCTGAGATCAGCGAAATCTGTAAGTTTTTGTGGCCAGGGGACCCGCACACCTCCCTGCCAGGCTCAGTCCCGTGGGAGGAGGGGCTGTCAGCTCCGGGAAGGAGAAGGGAGAACTGCAGTGGCAGCCCTTATCAGAAACTCATTCTACTGATCCAAACTCCAACCATAGATAGACTGAGACCAGACACCAGAGAATCTGAGAGCAGCCAGCCCAGCAGAGAGGAGACAGGCATAGAAAAAAACAGCACGAAAAACTCCAAAATAAAAGCAGAGGATTTTTGGAGTTCTGGTGAACATAGAAAGGGGAAGGGCAGAGCTCAGGCCCTGAGGCTCATATGCAAATACTGAAGACAAGCTGATCTCTCTGCCCTGTGGACCTTTCCTTAATGGCCCTAATTGCTTTGTCTCTTAGCATTTCAATAACCCATTAGATCTCTGAGGAGGGCCCTTTTTTTTTTTTTTTTTTTTAATCTTTTTCTTTTTCTAAAACAATTACTCTAAGAAGCCCAATACAGAAAGCCTTAAAGACTTGCAATTTGGGCAGGTCAAGACAAGAGCAGAACTAAGAGAGCTCTGAGACAAAAGGCAATAATCCAGTGGCTGATAAAATTCACTAAACACCACAACTTCCCAAGAAAAGGGGGGTGTCCGCTCACAGCCATCATCCTGGTGGACAGGAAACACTCCTGCCCATCGCCAGCCCCATAGCCCAGAGCTGCCCCAGACAGCCCAGTGTGACGGAAGCGCTTCAAATAACAGGCACACACCACAAAACTGGGTGTGGACATTAGCCTTCCCTGCAACCTCAGCTGATTGTCCCAGAGTTGGGAAGGTGGAGCAGTGTGAATTAACAAAGCCCCATTCAACCATCATTTCAGCAGACTGGGAGCCTCCCTACACAGCCCAGCAGCCCAGAACCGCCCTGGGGGGATGGCACTCACCTGTGACATAGCACAGTCATCCCTCAACAGAGGACCAGGGGGTGCACGGCCTGGAAGAGGGACCCACACGCAAGTCTCAGGAGCCATACGCCAATACCAAGGACTTGTGGGTCAGTGGCAGAGACAAACTGTGGCAGGACTGAGCTGAAGGATTACACTATTGCAGCAGCTTTAAAACTCCAGGGTCACCAGGGAGATTTGATTGTTAGAGCCACCCCCCTCCCTGACCACCCAGAAACACACCCCATATACAGGGCGGGCAACGCCAATTACACACGCAAGCTTGGTACACCAATTGGACCCCACAAGACTCACTCCCCCACTCACCACAAAGGCAAAGCAGAGGAGAACTGCCTTGTGGAGAACAGGTGGCTCATGGATGCCACCTGCTGGTTAGTTAGAGAAAGTGTACTCCATGAAGCTGTAGATCTGATAAATTAGAGATAAGGACTTCAATTGGTCCAGAAATCCTAAAAGAGCCCTATAAAGTTAAGCAAATGCCAAGAGGCCAAAAACAACAGAAAATTATAAAGCATATGAAAAAACCAGATGATATGGATAACCCAAGCCCAGGCATCCAAATCAAAAGCTCAGAAGAGACACAGCACCTAGAGCAGCTACTCAAAGAACTAAAGATGAACAATGAGACCTAGTATGGGATACAAAGGATATCAAGAAGACCCTAGAAGAGCATAAAGAAGACATTGCAAGACTAAATAAAAAAATAGATGATCTTATGGAAATTAAAGAAACTGTTGACCAAATTAAAAAGATTCTGGACACTCATAGTACAAGACTAGAGAAGGTTGAACAATGAATCAGTGACCTGGAAGATGACAGAATGGAAAATGAAAGCATAAAAGAAAGAATGGGGAAAAAAATGGAAAAAATCAAAACGGATCTCAGGGATATGATAGATAATATGAAACGTCTAAATATAAGACTCATTGGTGTTCCAGAAGGTGAAGACAAGGGTAAAGGTCTAGGAAGAGTATTCAAAGAAATTGTTGGGGAAAACTTCCCAAATCTTCTAAACAACATAAATACAGAAATCATAAATGCCCAGAGAACTCCAAATAGAATAAATCCAAATAAACCCACTACGAGACATATTCTGATCACACTGTCAAACATGGAAGAGAAGGAGCAAGTTCTGAAAGCAGCAAGAGAAAAGCAATTCACCACATACAAAGGAAACAGCATAAGACTAAGTAGTGACTACTCAGCAGCCACCATGGAGGCGAGAAGGCAGTGGCACGATATATTTAAAATTCTGAGTGAGAAAAATTTCCAGCCAAGAATACTTTATCCAGCAAAGCTCTCCTTCAAATTTGAGGGAGAGCTTAAATTTTTCACAGACAAACAAATGCTGAGAGAGTTTGCTAACAAGAGACCAGCCCTACTGGAGATACTAAAGGGAGCCCTACAGACAGAGAAACAAAGACACGACAGAGAGACTTGGAGAAAGGTTCAGTACTAAAGAGATTCGGTATGGGTACAATAAAGGATATTAATAGAGAGAGGGGAAAAATATATATGACAAACATAAACCAAAGGATAAGATGGCTGATTCAAGAAATGCCTTCACGGTTATAACATTGAACTTAAATGGATTAAACTCCCCAATTAAAAGATATAGATTCGCAGAATGGATAAAAAAAAATGAACCATCAATATGTTGCATACAAGAGACTCATCTTAGACACAGGGACACAAAGAAATTGAAAGTGAAAGGATGGAAAAAAAATATTTCATGCAAGCTACAGTCAAAAGAAAGCAGGTGTAGCAATATTAATCTCAGATAAAACAGACTTTAAATGCAGGGATGTTTTGAGAGACAAAGAAGGCCACTACATACTAAAAAAAGGGGCAATTCAACAAGAAGAAATAACAATCATAAATGTCTATGCATCCAATCAAGGTGCCACAAAATATATGAGAGAAACACTGGCAAAACTAAAGGAAGCAATTGATGTTTCCACAATAATTGTGGGAGACTTCAACACATCACTCTCTCCTATAGATAGATCAACCAGACAGAAGACCAATAAGGAAATTGAAAACCTAAACAATCTGATAAATGAATTAGATTTAACAGACATATACAGGACATTACATCCCAAATCACCAGGATACACATACTTTTCTAGTGCTCACGGAACTTTCTCCAGAATAGATCATATGCTGGGACATAAAACAAGCCTCAATAAATTTAAAAAGATTGAAATTATTCAAAACACATTCTCTGACCACAATGGAATACAATTAGAAGTCAATAACCATCAGAGACTTAGAAAATTCACAAATACCTGGAGGTTAAACAACACACTGCTAAACAATCAGTGGGTTAAAGAAGAAATAGCAAGAGAAATTGCTAAATATATAGAGACGAATGAAAATGAGAACACAACATACCAAAACCTATGGGATGCAGCAAAAGCGGTACTGAGGGGGAAATTTATAGCACTAAACGCATATATTAAAAAGGAAGAAACAGTGAAAATCAAAGAACTAATGGATCAACTGAAGAAGCTAGAAAATGAACAGCAAACCAATCCTAAACCAAGTAGAAGAAAAGAAATAACAAGAATTAAAGCAGAAATAAATGACATAGAGAACAAAGAAACAATAGAGAGGATAAACATCACCAAAAGTTGGTTCTTTGAGAAGATCAACAAGATTGACAAGCCCCTAGCTAGACTGACAAAATCAAAAAGAGAGAAGACCCATATACACAAAATAATGAATGAAAAAGGTGACATAACTGCAGATCCTGAAGAAATTAAAAAAATTATAAGAGGATACTATGAACAACTGTATGGCAACAAACTGGATAATGTAGAGGAAACGGACAATTTCCTGGAAACGTATGAACAACCTAGACTGACCAGAGAAGAAATAGAAGACCTCAATCAACCCATCACAAGCAAAGAGATCCAATCAGTCATCAAAAATCTTCCCACAAATAAATGCCCAGGGCCAGGTGGCTTCACAGGGGAATTCTACCAAACTTTCCAGAAAGAACTGACACCAATCTTACTCAAACTCTTTCAAAACATTGAAGAAAATGGAACACTACCTAACTCATTTTATGAAGCTAACATCAATCTAATACCAAAACCAGCAAAGATGCTACAAAAAAGGAAAACTACCGGCCAATCTCCCTAATGAATATAGATGCAAAAATCCTCAACAAAATACTTGCAAATCGAATCCAAAGACACATTAAAAAAATCATACACCATGACCAAGTGGGGTTCATTTCAGGCATGCAAGGATGGTTCAACATAAGAAAATCAATGTATTACAACACATTAAAAATTCAAAAGGGAAAAATCAAATGATTATCTCTGTAGATGCTGAAAAAGCATTTGACAAAATCCAACATCAGTTTTTGATAAAAACACTTCAAAAGGTAGGAATTGAAGGAAACTTCCTCAATATGATAAGGAGCATATATGAAAAACCCACAGCCAGCATAGTACTCAATGGTGAGAGACTGAAAGCCTTCCCTCTAAGATCAGGAACAAGACAAGGATGCCCGCTGTCACCACTGTTATTCAACTTTGTGCTGGAAGTGCTAGCCAGGGCAATCTGGCAAGACAAAGAAATAAAAGGCATCCAAATTGGACAAGAAGAAGTAAAACTGTCATTGTTTGCAGATGATATGATCTTATATCTGGAAAACCCTGAGAAATCGACGATACAGCTACTAGAACTAATAAACAAATTTAGCAAAGTAGTGGGACACAAGATTAATGCAAATAAGTCAGTAATGTTTCTATATGCTAGAAATGAACAAACTGAGGAGACACTCAAGAAAAAGATACCGTTTTCAATATCAACTAAAAATATCAAGTACCTAGGAATAAACTTAACCAAAGATGTAAAAGACCTATATAAAGAAAACTACATAACTCTACTAAAAGAAATAGAAGGGGACCTTAAAAGATGGAAAAATATTCTATGTTCATGGATAGGAAGGCTAAATGTCATTAAGATGTCAATTCTACCCAAATTCATCTACAGATTCAATGCAATCCCAATCAAAATTCCAACAACCTACTTTGCAGACTTGGAAAAGCTAGTTATCAAATTTATTTGGAAAGGGAAGATGCCTCGAATTGCTAAAGACACTCTAAAAAAGAAAAACGAAGTGGGAGGACTTACACTCCCTGACTTTGAAGCTTATTATAAAGCCACAGTAGTCAAAACGCATGGTACTGGCACAAAGATAGACATATAGATCAATGGAATCGAATTGAGAATTCGGAGATAGACCCCCAGATCTATGGCTGACTGATCTTTGATAAGGCCCCCAAAGTCACTGAACTGAGTCATAATGGTCTTTTCAATAAATGGGGCTGGGCGAGTTGGATATCCATATCCAAAAGAATGAAAGAGGACCCTTACCTCACACCCTACACAAAAATTAACTCAAAATGGATGAAAGATCTCAATATAAAAGAAAGTACCATAAAGCTCCTAGAAGATAATGTAGGAAAACATCTTCAAGGCCTTGTATTAGGCGGCCACTTCCTAGACTTTACACCCAAAGCACAAGCAACAAAAGAAAAAATAGATAAATGGGAACTCCTCAAGCTTAGAAGTTTCTGCACCTCAAAGGAATTTCTCAAAAAGGTGAAGAGGCAGCCAACTCAATGGGAAAAAATTTTTGGAAACCATGTATCTGACAAAAGACTGATATCTTGCATTTATAAAGAAATCCTACAACTCAATGACCATAGTACAGACAGCCCACTTATAAAATGGGCAAAAGATATGAAAAGACAGTTCTCTGAAGAGGAAATACAAATGGCCAAGAAACACATGAAAAAATTTTCAGCTTCACTAGCTATTAGAGAGATGCAAATTAAGACCACAATGAGATACCATCTAACACCGATTAGAATGGCTGCCATTAAACAAACAGGAAACTACAAATGCTGGAGGGGATGTGGAGAAATTGGAACTCTTATTCATTGTTGGTGGGAATGTATAATGGTTCAGCCACTCTGGAAGTCAGTCTGGCAGTTCCTTAGAAAACTAGATATAGAGTTACCATTCGACCCAGCGATTGCACTTCTCGGTATATACCCGGAAGATCGGAAAGCAGTGGCACGAACAGATACCTGCACGCCAATGTTCATAGCAGCATTATTCACAATTGCTAAGAGATGGAAACAACCCAAATGTCCTTCAACAGATGAGTGGATAAATAAAATGTGGTATATACACACAATGGAATACTACACGGCAGTAAGAAGGAACGATCTCGTGAAACATATGACAACATGGATGAACCTTGAAGACATAATGCTGAGCGAAATAAGCCAGGCACAAAAAGAGAAATATTATATGCTACCACTAATGTGAACTTTGAAAAATGTAAAACAAATGGTTTATAATGTAGAATGTAGGGGATCTAGCAATAGAGAGCAATTACGGAAGGGGGAACAATAATCCAAGAAGAACAGATAAGCTATTTAATGTACTGGGGATGCCCAGGAATGACTATGGTCTGTTAATTTCTGATGGATATAGTAGGAACAAGTTCATAGAAATGTTGCTATATTAGGTAACTTTCTTGGGATAAAGTAGGAACATGTTGGAAGTAAAGCAGTTATCTTAGGTTAGTTGTCTTTTTCTTACTCCCTTGTTATGTTCTCTTTGAAATGTTCTTTTATTGTATGTGCTTTTTTTTTAATTTTTTTTAAATTTTTTTTCATACAGTTGATTTAAAAAAAAAAAGTTAAAAAAAAAAAAAAGTTAAAAAAATATGTAGAGCCCCCTTGAGGAGCCAGTGGAGAATGCAGGGGTATTGGCCTACCCCACCTCGATGGTTGCTAACATGACCACAGACATAGGGGACTGGTGGTTTGATGGGTTGAGCCCTCTACCATAGGATTTACCCTTGGGAAGACGGTTGCTGCAAAGGAGAGGCTAGGCCTCCCTATAATTGTGCCTAAGAGCTGCCTCCCGTATGCCTCTTTGTTGCTCAGATGTGGCCCTGTCTCTCTAGCTAAGCCAACTTGAAAGGTGAAATCACTGCCCTCCCCCCTACGTGGGATCAGACACCCAGGGGAGTGAATCTCCCTGGCAACGTGGAATATGACTCCCAGGGAGGAATGTAGACCTGGCATCGTGGAACGGAGTACATCTTCTTGACCAAAAGGGGGATGTGAAGGGAAATGAAATAAGCTTCAGTGGCAGAGAGATTCCAAAAGGAGCCGAGAGGTCACTCTGGTGGGCACTCTTACGCACACTTTAGACAACCCTTTTTAGGTTCTAAAGAATTGGGGTAGCTGGCGGTGGATACCTGAAACTATCAAACTACAACCCAGAACCCATGAATCTCGAAGACAATTGTATAAAAATGTAGCTTATGAGGGGTGACAATGGGATTGGGAAAGCCATAAGGACCACACTCCACTTTGTCTAGTTTATGGATGAGTAGAAAAATAGGGGAAGGAAACAAACAAACAAACAGACAAAGGTACCCAGTGTTCTTTTTTACTTCAATTGCTCTTTTTCACTCTAATTATTATTCTTGTTATTTTTGTGTGTGTGCTAATGAAGGTGTCAGGGATTGATTTAGGTGATGAATGTACAACTATGTAATGGTACTGTGAACAATCGAATGTATGATTTGTTTTGTATCACTGTGTGGTATGTGAATATATCTCAATAAAATGAAGATTTAAAAAAAAAAGTAATTCATGCTCATTGCAGCAAGTCGAACCAAACAGATATTTATAAGGAAAAACTCATAACTCTCTCACAGCTCCCTGCAAACAGTTTCTTCCAAATCTCTGTGCCCCTAAACACATACATGCTCACATACTTGCACATTCACACCATACACACACTCACATACACAGACTCTTTCACACACACACATAGAGGTTGGGTTTATTTTTTGGGTTTTGGTTTTGGTTTGTATTTCACACAAATAAGAAACCATATATTTTACTCAGAAATGGTTTCACTTAGTATTTCATGGTGATAGATAGATAGATAAAAATATCTCTCTATATATGTCATTTGTTCTCATTTTAATTACTAAATTACTCAGTGTTCTATAGTTTAGCTACACCAATCTTTTTTTCATTTTCAAATATCATTGAGATCATACTCTAAATTATAATCCTCTTTTTTCACTTAATATTCAATCAATTCCCCTATGTCACTAAAAGCTCTTTATAAACATAATTTTTAATGACTACATCAAATTCCAGGATACAGGTATGTCATTTTTAACTATAATTTACTTTCTGCCAATTTGGGGCTATTATAAATAATGCCACAATGAACACTACAGAGCTTTAAGCCAAGTCCACATTTTTGATTATTTTCTTTAGGATATGAACACTTTTAGAGTCTTTGTGCATGATACTAAATTGCTTTTTCCAGAAAGACTATAACAATCTGTGCTACCACCAGCAACTACTGAGAGAGTTAGATGAAAGTGGTGTCTTAGTCTCCTGGCTGCTCTGACAAATAACACACAATGGGTGGCTTAAACGATGGGAATTTATTGTCTCATGGTTTTGGAGGTTGGGTAGGTAACGTTCTGACACCTGGCAATCCTTGTGGTTCCTTGGCTTTTCCATTACATGGCGGTGTCCTCTCCTTTCTCTTCCGGGTTCCAGCTGATTTCTGGCTTCTAGCTCCGACCTGTGCCTTCGAGGCTGGTTTCCTGTTTCTTTTTATAAGGCCTCCAGGAATAGGTTTAAGAGCCATCCTGCTTCAGTTAGCCACACCTTAGCTAAAATAACATATTCATATTTACAATGGGTTCATACCTACCCGAACGTGGGTTAAGATTAAGACCATGTTTTTTTCTGGGGTACATAACTCAATCTGCCACCAGTGGTATTTTATCATTTTAATTTGTATTTTAGATCATTTAGTGAGGTTAGTTTTGTTCAGGTTAATTATCCATTTGCAATTCCTCTTTTAAGAATTATCTTATTGCTCTCGTTTTCTTTCCATGTTTTCTTTCCAACCTGGCTGGCAGACACTAGGGTAAGAGTGGGGGCCCATAGTCTGGGTGTTACCTGCTGGGACTCTGCACAACCCTGTTTCATCTTTTCCTTCTCCATTTTTCTTCTTTATTCTGACTCAGGCTTTAATTTTCACAAACGATTCGATTTGGTGATATGGGGTTTTTGTAGGAGAATTTCTGTGATCCTCAGAGTACTGGGCCTGTTTGCTCTTGTTAGAGAAGAGGGGCCCTGGATGCTCTGCAGGCCCCGTCAGGCTGTGGTAATAACCAGGGGCTGCTTGAGCCGCAAAGTGTAAACCTGGTCCTTCTTAGTGAGACTTCGCAGAAATCCCACTGGAGATTTTTCTGCCCCTGCCCTGTCTACTTTCCTTCATAATGATAAACGGCTGAAAAGAAAACTATCTAATCTCCAAACTGCTTACTTTTTTTCTACTTGTCCTTCAAGGAAAGAAGGAAGAACACGGTCACATAAAACAGAGTCCTTCATCGCCTGCTTCTCGGGAGACGGCTCTTTCCCTTTTCATCCAGGCCTGTTTCTGATCTGTGATGGGCTCACACTGAAAGCGCCAGCCCGGCCCTCTCTAATCAGCTGCGACAGATACTGCAGTTGCTTGGTCGTCTATTGAAATTGAATTGATTGCTCGGCCCCTTTGCCATTTTGTTCTGCGCACAACTGTTTAATAGCTGTCACCTTGGCTTTCAGTCCCGGCTGGCGTTCGGGCTGACTGGTTCCCATTACTCAGGATGGCCAGTACAAGTTCATCACCTTTACAGGATGTCCCTGATTGATTCCGTATGCCTTGGAGACCTGTAATATATTTGCATGGAGTAGGGGGAGGTTGTTGGGGGGACGGAATGGAAATCTCTTGGCCGCGGGAACTGCCAGTTTTCGCTGAGGGGCTCGCCATATTTGAATCATTACCAAGGCTTCTGGCCAGGAGTCTGGCCTCTGCTGACATAGCTGCTAATGAATTTGTAAATTAAAAAAAAAAAAAAATACAAAACAACCCAGCCTGTTATAACCTTTGCTGTCGCCACCTGCTGCCTGGGTGGGGGCTGTAAACAGAAAAGGTGCTTTTCCAGCCTGAGGTTGTGCTTGTCTTTGAAATGGCAGCCCCCAACCCCCCGCCTCCCAACCTTCCTTTGCCCGCCAAGCAGGAGAACTGGGGTTTGGAGGGAGACATCTTTCAAGTGAAATCCTTTGCACTGGGAACTATTTCAATTAGACAGCAAGGGGAATGTTAACATGCCCTCCGGCCTTTTAAGTGGGTTTTAATTTTATGTTGTAAGATAAGACACTGCAAGCCTGGGGCTGCTACTTCTCCAGCAGCCTCCATTAGTGGGGTGAGCCGGGGCCTCTTGACCCCCTGAGACCCAGCTGAGGCTGCAAGTTGCTTTGGTTTTTTAACAATTTGTCAGTCTGACCCAGCTTCTTTCCATTCTCTCTTTTGTTATTCTAGGCTCTCCTGTTGCTGGAGGGCAGCAGAGCCCGGTCTGAGGGATGTTCAATGCTAAAGAATTGGCCCTGGGCTGGAGAGCAGAGCCCTGGGTGCTGCCTGCCCATGGCCGTGCAGCTGAATGTTATTCATTTTTTTCCCCCTTTCCAGGCAGGGCGCAGCAGAACAGAAACTTTTCATGTGACAGGTTTCTGGCCTGATGATGTATGACCTGTTGGCGCTGCTGAATGGTGCCCTTTGTTCCAAGATATCCCATGTGCCCCCTTTTTATTGAGCTCTTGATTCAGAGGGGCAGGAAAGCTCCACAGATCCCACTGCAGACCCTGCTATAGCCATGCTCAGGTGGGGAAGGCCAGGGAACTGGTGCTTTCCAGAAAGCTGGTAGGATGCTCTGGGCTGCCCAAAGGCAAAGTACTCCTCAAAAGGGGGCTTTCTTTATCTTGGTGTCTACTGTATGTCTGCAGAGAGCTTTGGAATATGTCTAGCCCCCAGCCCTCTGCCTGCGGCTCTAGAAGATCCTCCTAGTGTGGAGTATCCCAGGATGCCGTCTTCACCCAGAGACTAAGAGCAGAGCAGGGATAAGCTGGGAAGAGATCCCCCTCCCCCATGCCCTGAACCAAGCTCAGTTAAGTTTTTCTCTGAGACCAAGCTCGAGGTGGGGTGGAAGCCAACAGCTAAAGGAGGAAGGAGCTTGGCCTCCTGTTCTGCAGCAAGAAGTACAGCCAGAAAGCATCCCTGGAGTTGCAAGGGGAAAACTGGGGAAAAGGTTTAATTTTTACCCAGTAGGAATATCATCTTAGTTCTGAAGACAAGGATCTAAAAGGCACCCCTTACCCTGCCATCTCCTGGGTTCCTGGACCAGTCTCCACTGGAGATGGTGCAGAGGGTGAGCAGCTGTAGGGAAGGCGTCATGAAGGAGGGGCCAGGAGGCAAGGGGCTGTAAGGAGGGAGTCCCAGTAGCACCTTCCTATTCCTGCTTCCCTTCTAGTCTAGTAGGTGAGCCAGAACCTGGGCTGGATTTCATCTCCTTTTTTCTTTCTCCATCTTGTGGCCTAGCTTCAGTGATCTGGCATGGAATGGGCAACTGTGTGTGTGTGGGTGTGTGTGTGTGGGGGGGGTTGGTTCTGCCAGGCCTTGACTCATCCTCTCTGGGGTGAAGATGGCTGGATGGAGCTCCCACATCTGACTGCTACGGAAAGCCCCAGGTCTGACTTTAACCTGCTCTTCAGTTCTTCTTCAAGCAGCTGCACAGATCCACCAAGAATGCCCTCTTGTGAGACCACCTCTCTAAAATTACCAGCTTGTGTGCTGACTGCTAAAAAGTGACAGATTCTTACTTACTGCCCGCCCTGACCTTCTGGGGTATTCATGGACCCTGAAATCCACACCCATAACTTGAGGACTAGCATGAGATCAAAAGTACAGTTTTTTTGTTGGTCCTGAATTACTTCACTTTGAGCCTAGAGGTTCCACAGTACAAATGCTTGAAGGTGCTGAGGACCCCACCTAGTCCTTGAGAAAAAAATACAAGGAAAAGAAGAGACAGAGACTAGTGCTGAGCCAAGAAATGACACATCAGTAGTAAGAAGCATCCACACATTTCACAGTTGTAAAATGTCTTTATGTTCCGATATGTAAAATAAAAATGTCCATGCTATATAACAAAACACTTGCATTTCCACATCACCTGTTAGCTAATGTGGTTTCTAATAAAGCTTTATCTGTAGTATTTGTGTGTGTATGTTTTATCTAACCAACATCAAAATGTGTAATAAAAATTTAAATAGATGTCTCCCCAAATACCTCTGCAATGCTCATTCTTAAGTTTATTCACTTGTAAAAAAGCAAAGCTGAATTTGACATGTGGCCTGCATTTGTGAGAGATATATATATATATTTATTTTTATTTATTTATTTATATAATATATAAATAGCTATTCAGCATGCAAAGAGTTTAGTGATTTCCCAAATTTGATAATAGAGTTCACATCAGCCACTCAGATGGTCTGGTGACGTTCAATGCTGAAGAACTGGGCTGAAGACTATGAGATCTGCCTTGTTAGAGAATAATTCATCTTTGCTCCTTTGAGCTTACTGGCTGAATTTACTGGAAGACATGAATGTTTCCTCAATTTTCTTTTTTATTTCTGTTGGGCTCTCTTGCTCCAGCAACGCAGATTTTCTGGAAGCAGAACACGTTCTGGGGATGCCTGGCAGCAGTTCCAATCTGGTCTCCTGTGGACACTGCCAGGTGAGGCATGTTTCATAATTGCCACTCATAGGATGCAGATGGCACCTGAGAGGCCAAGTCTTGCACACCAGAGAGAGACACTGAGAAATTGTGTGTTGGGGACCAAGGTGGAGGTGCTTTGTACTTTACGACAAAACCTGAATGGTGACAGAGATGGTACTGAATGCATTTTCCCTACACTTCAGGGGGACAAAAAACAAACTTTTAAAATACCCATCAAGTGGCACTTAGGACCTTACCCTTTCTGAAGCCATCCTTCAGATCTCGAGGCTCTGGGGATCAGTTTCCAGGCCATGAACTGAGCAGTCAGCTCTACCCTCAGAGCATGCTTTCTCAAGCCTGGTTGAGCCCTCTTCTCAGGTCGCCTCACAGAATCTCCAGAAACCAAAGGAGTGGAAATTCCATTCCAAAACAAGATGTGCAGCTCCCCTTGTAAATAGAAGCCCAGGAACTCTAAGGTGTGCACAGAGCCCTCCCACCCCAATAATGAGGGTTTGCCCCAACTTTTGCTATGGAAACACTTCACCACCTGGCCCCTGAGTGAATCAAAGATTGTATTATAAAAACCTCCTAAATATAACTCACATGAACCCTGCACTCCATTCCACCCAGGGGCATGCTGAGAGATGTCAACAAACAACAGATATAGATCCTGCAGCCAAAATTCCTTATAATTACTTTTTCTTCTTGTCACGGCCTCAGTTGTATGTCAAAAGATAGGTGCTCTCCAAATACATACACATGTGCATGTGCATGCACACACACACACACACAGCCTTGGAAATACCTTCCTGTGAGGGTTTCTTGGTGGTGCAGGCCACCCACAGAGGTTAATACTGAATTAACATGGTCCTGTCTGTCCAGGAGACATGGAAGTCATCCATCAGTCCAGTTCTCTACTGTTCCCATTCCTGAATGATACTGTAAGGAAGATTCCCGGGATAAGGAGAAGCTTTGGGAGTAGAGAAATTCATTGGCAGCATTCAGGTGTGGAGAGGGCGGTTTCCTCTCGCACACTGGAGTGAGGCCACGCTCTCTTGGAAATGAGGCGGTGGGCCCCCGCTCTCGGACCTGAGATTGTGAGAGCTGATTGTAGACACTGAAATGGGTGTTTCCTGGTGGCTGGGAGCTCTGAGCAGAGATGGCAGGCAGCCGAGGCATCATAGTGGTGGCAGTGAAGTGCGTGGGGAAGGGCTGGTAAGGCACAGTCTCCATTGTCTGAACACTGTAGCTGGTGTACGGTGAGACCGAAGTCCACATGCTACAGCTCAGTGGGGTTGGGGGCAAGTCGTCCACTGCAGACACCCCGGCAATCTCAGGCCCTGAACCTGAGTACATACAGGCTTCTCTTGGGGTCACCTCACTGCAATAGGATGGGCTCAGCATCTGTTGGTCATAGGGAGGGGGAGAGCGGAAATAGTGATCCTCCCCCACTGAAGAAGGAGCTTCCAGATAGGATCGCTTGCAGGGTAAGTCCAGGTGGCGAGCACTGTCTGCTGGAAGACAAAGGAAACTTCAGGAAGAGCCACTGTCATCAGCCCAGGTCCCAGAGCACCTCTGCTGGATGCCAGCGCAGCCTACCCTTGTCATTTGGGGTCTGCCCTTGCCCTGTGTTGCCAAGGTACTCCCACAACCATTTTAATCAGCCACAGCTTTCATAAGGTGGCAACAGCCAAGAAGTGGTCAGATTCTGAATCCTGCTGAAAGGCCACAGGGGACACCACATTGCTGGACACTGAGTGTGTCTTTAGCCAGGCAGCATACAGCTTTGATCCTTTGCCAGCCTGACTCTTAGGGATGGTAAGAGGACTTAATGTGCCCTGGCAGTCTTAGGCTAGGCCCACCCTGGCCAAGAAAAGTAGAGGCAAATACCAGACCAAACCAGGCCCCAAGGCCACATCTGTCTGAATTAGCCAGAAAATTAAGGCCACAATGTTTCTGCCTCAATCCTCAACTCCCAGGAAGTCCTTAGCAAGCCAAAGCTACTTATAGGCATGTTCCTGTTGCTTTTAGAAGTGGAAGATAACCCTACACATATTCAAAAAAGACACATCAGATTGTTATTACACAGTTTCCAATACAACATTGTCTACAAAATTAAGAAATGGAGCTGCCAATAAGTGAAAAGGGTGACTTGTATTTTTAAAGCTAACAGGCTAACATAATACTCTGTTTGGGAAAAGATGACATCAGCTGCCTCAAATCACGTATGCGTATCTTTCAACATTCTCAACCTTGAGGGCTTAATTGTCCAAAGTAGCACATCCTCTCCTGGAATCCAGAGAGGGCCCAGGTTTGAAGGCATGAGCAGTAGCCCAGTCAATGAATTTAGGAACACTTGGTCAGTGGCTTATCTTGGCCCCCCTCCTTCTGTTTTTTCTAGGGATTCATTCTAGGAGCTGCATGTATACAACAGGGCAGGGTGGTCTGGGGGAGAAGAGAGACTGAATTTGGAGGCCTGCACTCACCTCTCCCCTTTACCCCCTCTAGAGTCATCTTCCCTCCCTGCCCCAATGGGGAGGAAGGTTCCCCTAAGCCCTCTCTTCATCCTTCCCTCATCCCTCCTCACTATCTTCTCTCCAGATTCCTCCTTTCCTCCCACACTAAGCTCTTTGATTTGGCAGGTGGCCAGTCACTCTAGGTCAGGAGTCAGCAAACTTCTAAAAAGGGCTAGATAGTGAATATTTTAGGCTTTGTGGGCCATACGGCATCTGTCACAACTATTCAAACTCTGCTGTTGTTGCATGGAAGCAGCCACAGACAATACATAAGCAAATGAGTATGGCTGTGTGCCAATAAAACTTCATGTATGGGCATTAAAAGATGAATTTCATATGATGTTCACAGTTCACTAAATACCATGCTTCTTTTGTTTTTTGTTTTTTTTTTTCAACCATTTAAAAATGTAAAAACCATTCTTAGCTCATAGGCAGTACAAAAACAGGCAGCAGACCAGATTTGGTCCAAGGGCCAAGGTCTGCTGACCCCTACTCTAGATCAGGGGAACCTGAGCTCTAATAGGACTTGTGCAGGGGGTACTCAGAATGCTATCCATGTGATTCCAGGTCATCCCTGTCCTGGGACCGAGGTTGCCTTGATAAGTGACAGCCTCAATCAAAAATCTCTAGACTGGGAAGCTTCAGCCTCTTCTGGTACTTGTAGGCAGACCCCAGGTGATTTGTCTGTCTTATGCCCACCCTATGGAGGCTCCAAGGCAGTGACTGCAAAGCAACACCTGAAGCTAGGGAGCAGGACCAGAGTCTGGGGACACCAAGGCCACAAGCTGTCTTTGAGGACTCCAAAGACTGCACTAAAGGTGAGAGCCTACATCCCTGAACTAAGAAAGATGGCCCTGAGCCCGACTATGGTCCCTAACTCTTCAGACTGGCTCTCCCAGGCCACACAGGTAACCGGGTTTTTGTGTATGTATACATGCGCAAGCGCACGTGTGTGTATGTGTAGATGCTCACATATGTAGTGGGAGCATTTATGGGGAGAGCTTCACCCAACCTCTGACCCTCTAGGGCTTCCAGCCCAGGAGAGAGCTACCTCGTCTTTTCAGGCAATGATAGAAGAGGCTCGAGTCCCTCTGGCTTGGGAAGGTGTTGAGGGGAAGGTCTTGTGGCTCAGCCGCAGCAAACTGCATGTGAGCCCCATTTTCATACTGGTAGTGCTGGAGGGCCTGGTGGGCACCGTGCAGGGGGCTGACATCGGGTTTGGCCGAGAGCTGGGTGGAGACGAGCCTCTGTCTCATGATGCTTTTGGAAATCACGGGATATTCTTTGCTGAAGGGTGAGGAGAACAGTCAGAGAGAGACAGGAAGAGGTGAAGATACTTTTGAGGGTTACTGAGTCCATGTGCCTGAACACAGGCTACCCACCCCACCCCCAGGCTGGGGCAGCCCCACCTCTGTAGCCGGGCCACACGCAGGTCGCTGTCATCACTGCCCCGGAATCCCTTGGCAAAAGGGTTGTTCTCAATCTTCAGCTGTGTTATCTGTCAGGAGAGGGTACAAAGGGGAATCGCTAGGAGCAGAAAAGGACTGGGCTGGCTTCTGGTCCTCCTCCCCCACCCCAGCACATTCAGAACTCATGGCAGGGTTTAGGGAAGTTGCACCCCTTGGGGTCCTTGGGGTCTGGACCTCAGCAGCTCTCCCCCACCCCATTTCTTGGCCTGGCTTCTCCAGTCCCTCTGAAAAGGTACAGCAAATATTAGGTGACTTGCTTCTCTTTCTAGGGTGGTTCTCCCCACTGCCCCACCTGTTAGCCCATCTATCAGGCCCTTCCTTACTCTGGCAGTGACCCAAAAGAGGAAACTGGAGAGAAGTTGGTGAGGAGGGATGAGTGAGAGGGCAATGAAGAATCTGGATAAGAGGGAGGGAGGGCAGATGACTCCAGAGAGCAAAGGGGAAGTGAATGAGAAGCCACACCCCAGACCTAAGCCAGTGGCAGTCATCCTGGGTCCATTCATATCTGGCTTGTCCCTGGCTCTTATCCATTCTACCTGCCATAGACTCTGATTCTTTCTCCTGCCCTCCACCCCACTACCCTACCTGGTTGCAGCCCCATCATTCTCTCCTATGCCTGTTAACAGCTTTCCAGTGAGCTTCTCTGTCCAGTGCAACTTCCATGTCAGGGTCTGAGTGACTGTTCTGAATGCAGTTCTGACTCTGTCACTCTTCTGCTTAAAATCCACCTGAGCCTACAGTCCTTCCCCAACAACCCCTGCCCACCTTGCTGGTCCCAACACATACAAGTGAAAAGCACCCTGAGAAGGAGTAGCAGGAGCAAAAGCAGAAAGGCAGGAGAGAGTAACCTTGTTCAGGGACCAGGAGGTAGTGTGGGGTGGGCAGGCTGGAGTTGGGGAGGGGTGAGGGGTGGAGGTAAGGGCTGCCTGGGACAATTCAGGCCCCTTCTACTGCAGCCTCCAGAGGCTCAGTCCTACTGCACTCACACAGGCGACATGCCCAGGGCTCTTCTCCCCGATGCCCTATCCCTCTTTCTCTGCAGGCCCAGAATCCTACCTTCAGATGCACCAAATGAGAGATAATTATAGAACTGAAGGGCCTAACACTCAGAGCCTAAGGCAGGCTCCAGACTTTCAGTTTTTACAATTGCCAACTTTATCTGTTCCCTAAAACACACAGACTATAACTACTTGGTGCTGGAGATTACGAGCCTCTCTTTTCCTGCTTAGTATGTGATTTGCTCACTGTTCTGAGGGACACTGCAGGATTCTGAGTTCCCTGTCCTGGGCCTGCCTTGGCAGGGCTGGGAGTGCCCATCTGTTGTGGCAGCACAGCTGCTGAGTAGCCTTAGTGGTAGGGATTGTGGAGTCAGTAGCTGTACCTTGTGATTCTGGTAGGAGGTCACAGAGATGAAGGAGGTCTCTGGGAACACATGGGTGCAGAAGGCTGTGTTTTTGGAGCCAAAAGCATTGTTCTCATCAGCCTTAACGATATGTAGCCGCGGCTGGTACTTGTGCATGGAGTTGAGGATGATCTGGAAGAAAAGGGTCCCATTCTGAGCTCCAGGTCCTCGGCCTCACTCAGCAGGCTCTGGGCTGGCTTGCAATCCTCTCAAAGCCCAGGCCTCGGGGCCTGACTACTGGGACTGAGCCCAGAAAAGTTCTAAAGCTCCCAAGTAAAGGACCAGGCCTCTGCTCCCAAGCACAGTCCCCACTTAGCCTCTCCGCTCAGTGCCTAATGCCTGTTCCAGGACCTTCCTAATGTTGTTTCACTATAGCAATGGAGAACTTAGGACAAGTCCTTAACAGTTTAAAAGCCCCCAGTGAATTGAGAATAGGGTAGTAGTAAGAATTCTGAGTTGCAGTCAAAGTCCTGAATGCCGCTGCCTCATTGTATGAACTTAGTTCAGGCAAGTCACTTGACTTCTCTATGTCTTGGTTTTCATATTTATAAATGGGATCATAATACAAACCTACCTCCCTCTGGTTTCTCCCTCAAGCTGACCTCCTTCCCTTGCTTCTTCCTCTCCTCTCCTGCCTCTTCTCCCACCTCCATTATGTGTGAACCACCTTTCCTAGAAATGCCTGCTGTGAGCTCTTAGCCCCTCCTCCCACATCTGTCAACCACAAAAGAAGATTCAAGGCCCAGGGTTTTGCAGAATGGGGGAGAGGGAAGATGCTGAGGAAACTGTCCCACTCTGACCTTTCTCATCTAGTCGCTCATTTGTTCATTCATCTATCAACATTCAGAGGAACTGCTGAGGGGATGCTAGGGAGATGCAGAGGCCTCCTGCCCTCTAGCCTGCCCAGGGCAGCTTACAGCTTTGGTAGGAGACAAGCAAAGTTCCTAAAACAATTCTAGAGAAGGCCAAAAGCCCCAGGCACTTAAAGCCCCTTAAGGATGCCTTGGGTCAGGACCTGCAGAGCAAGGCTTAAGCAAAGAGGCCAGGATCCTTGGCCACCAGAGCCCCGGGGAGTAACACACAGTAGTTGCTGCTCCAAACCTGCTTCATTTTGCTGTACCCCACAGTAGCGGCTGTGTCACGTGCCATTAAAATGTATTTTTTATCATTGACATTTGCCAGACGCCCTGGCCATTGGAGGCAGGACCAGGAATTTGGGGCATTTTATCAGCACTGCTGCTTTTCTTAACCCTTTAGCTTCTGTCCTGGCCGCGCGAGGCTGGCTCTCTGGTCCCATTCCCCTCTGAGTTTCTTTCTCTCCACCTTGGGAGTACCCCTTCTTTGGGTTGGCCCCAATGGCTCCCACCTCTCCAGGTTCCCAGGGGACAGGCCTGGTGCTGAAGACTAAGAAGGATTTAACCCTTGGGTGTACAGAATGCCAAGACAAAGGCCAGAGTCCAGGCTGTTCCATGGTAAGCCTGGGCTGAAGCCTGAGTCTGAGAAGGCTCTGCTTTCATCATGCCCTAGCGGGTAGGGACAGCCCAGAGAGCAGGCTCTGCTAGGGAAGTAGAGGGGCTGGGAGCTGGACTGTGGGCTCTGGCCCTCCCTGGGCTCCTCAATTTGGCTGGGTGACTCCATCCAACAGGAACTAGCCTTTCTGCTTTCTGCACTGGCCACACTCTTCTCAGCATTCAGTGACAAATCTCTGGACCTTCTTGGAGTAAGTGCACAGCTTCTAAAACCCAAACCACGTCCTGCTGCTGCTGGGGACCCACTGTTCACCACTTGCAGATCTTGAGCAAGCTTGTCCCCTCTCCAGAATCAGAGTTACCATCTGTAAAGTGGGACTTTCAACTAATAGTCCCAGATACTCCTCCCATCTTGGACAGTCTGGAACCTGGACAAGTGTCTAGAAGAAAGCCACACCCACTGAACCTATGTAATTACAAGCAGAATCCTCAGTCCTATTAGCCCAGGAGAATGGGAAACCAACCCAGTGACTCACATACCTGGCTTTCCTCAGAAGTTCCTCAGGCGCCCACATTCAACTCCTTTGCCAGAGTCTTACATTCATATTTGTTACCCCATTACATGACTGGTCCCGTCATCATCTCTTTGTTTTACAGGAAAGGGATTCATTATGTTCTGGCTGCAATTCAGAAGCCTGTTCTATTTTAACAATTGCGATAGAGTCAAACATCCATCTTCTCATGCTTGGCCAATGAGGCCCATGTTTTCTATGTTAGAATCACAGAACATTAGAGCATAGAGAGGCAGACCTTCGAGATCATTCTAGTCCAACCCCCTAATTTACAGATAAGGAAAAGGAGGCCTGTAGTGGGACTGTGACTTGCCCAAGGACACACAGCTGTCAGTCCTGAGCAGAATCCAGATGTCCTTCGAGAGAGCACATGTTACTCTCAACAACAAGCTCAGTAATTCATGATAAAGTGTTAATCAAACACTGTAAGGGAAAGGGATTCCCCAGACCCTATTGGCCATCATAGAACACAACACATCTGGATGCCAGCCACACAAGAGTATGGTTAATCTCCATTTTGTCACATATTAAAACCAGATTTTATTCTGCATCATAATTTTACTTTCTAAGACTGCCTTCTCCATCATCCTTCTTACACTCTCCAGCCCTGCAGAAAGGTTAGGACAGAGACATAATTTGTAGCAAAAAGATGAGAAGAGAAGAGAAGAGAAGAGATGAGAAGAGAAGGGAGGAAAGGGAGGGAGGAAGAAAAACAAAAGGAAAGCTGAGATTGTATGGTGTATGAATGTATTTCAATAAAACTGAATTTAAAAAAAAAAAAAAAAAAAAGGAAAGCTGAGACCCAGAGAGTAAGTGACAGGCCCAAGGAAAATCCAAAATAGAGCTGAGTCAGGCGCCCACTAGCTCACGACCAGGGCAGCAACCTGCAGTTGTAGCACACAGGGCCCCGAAACCTCTCTGCCTTTTCTTGCAGTAACAGCAGTAATAGTTCATGTTTACTGAGCATTTCCCATGTGCCAGGCCCTGTGCTAAGTATTTTACGTCCATCATATAATTAATTGTCACAACATCCCCCATCCCCATTTAACAGATGTGGGACTGAGGCCCAGGGAAGTGAAGGCATTTGCTTGACACCAGGCAGCCAATGTGAGGCAGAGCCAGAATTGGTACTAACTCCCAAGCTGGAGCTCTTCCCTTTCCCTGGCTAGAGAGAGCTGGGCCTGATTGAAGCTCTGGGGGACATCTGTATCTCCAAAGCCCCCAGCACAGGGCTTGGCACATTGTCAGGGCTCAGCAAATGTGGGAGAAAAGGAGGGAAAGAGGGAGATAAATGGCTCCAGGTGCCCACTGGCAAGTTGACAGCATGAGCTTTGGGGAGACATCACTCCCTGGCTGAGGAAGTGCTTTCTCTGTCTAAATACCACCCCATTCAAGGGGTTCATGCATTTATCTATTTATCAACACCCATAGTTTTGTCAGACACAGGGCTAGGCACTAAGGCACAAAGACAAAAACCTTGTAGTTTAAAAAAAAAACAAAAAGCAAAAAACCTTGTGGTTTACTATCTAGTGGGGAAATCACATATTAATCCAAAAATTAAGCAAAAATAAGTAGTGAGAAAACTAGTGGAAGAAAGACTCCATGTATATACTGAAAGACAAAAAAAGAACTCTTTAATAAAGAGAAACACATTCCTATCAATCTCCCCTAAGTTAATTTACTATTTAAAGCAATTCTAATAAAAACAGAAATCAGTTTTGTTTTCAATACTGCAAGCTGTTACCAAAGTGTATGTGAAAAAAATAGGCAATAGCCAAGAACACTGAAAAAGAAGAGCAATGGGGGAACTAGCCCAGCCAGCAACTAAAATATATTATAAAGTCTCAATAGTTAAGGAACTGGCACAGGAATAGACACAAATTCATATGGGAATTTAGAATGCATAAATAAGGCACCCTGAATTGGGGAGAAAGAGGACTATTCAACTAATAGTATTGGGACAAGCGGATTGCTCTCTAGAAAAAAAAATGTTGGATCCATACCTCATATCGAATACCAGGATAAATTCCAAAAGGATCAATGGTTTAATTGCAAAAATAAATCCATAAAATACTAGAAGAGAACATGAGAAAATTCCATTATAAGCAAGGAATGGATAAGTGTTTTCAATTACTCAAAATCCAGAATCCATAAGGGAAGGACTGATACATTCAATCGACAACTTCTGCATGGGAGTACGACCATACGCCAAACAAAAGACAAATGACAAACTGGGAAAACATGTGCAACTCATATCACCAATAGGAGAAAAATCTTCCTAATTTATAAAAGCTCCTAGAAATTGAAAGAAAAGAGATGAATCTGAGAGAAAAATGAACAAATGATGAGAACAACATTTCACAGAAAAGGAAAGACATAGAAAAAATACGCTTAACCTCACTGATAACAAAGGAAATGCAAATTAAAACTAAAATGAGATCTATTTTTCACCTATCAGACTGGCAAAAATCCAAAAGTTTGTTCTCCTACCTTGTTGGTGAGGCTACAGTGATGGTGAAAATACACATCTGCACAACTCCTATTGAGGGCAATTTGGTGATATTTTTTAGAATTAGAAATCCAAGTACTCTTTGAACCAGCAATTTACCATACAGATTATCCTAAGCAGATTATCCTCTCAGTAAAATGAGATATGTACAAGTTATTCAAATGAGCAGAAACAGGGAAAAACCTGATACAATAAGGGACTGCTTATATAATTTACAGAACAATCACATGATGAAATTCTATGCAGCTGTAAAAAAGGAATAAGGAAGCTCTCTATGAATGTAATGATCTCCAAGATATATTGTTAAGTTTTCAAAGCATGGTGCAAAAAATAATTATGGTATTCTTATCTGTTTGTATATGCATAAAGAAATGCTAGAAATAAATCAATAGCACTAGTTACCTGTAGTGTGGGATTGGAAGAAACTAGGTGGATGGCTGCTCATTGTATGCATTTTTATTGATTTGTTTTTGAACCATGTGACTATATTCCCTATCCAAAAATAAATTTTAGAAATACAAGTCAGTGAAAAATTGTAGCCAGTACTTGTAAGCACTAGGACAGAAAGGTGCATGGTGCTCTGAGAACATATAATGGGGACCCTGAACTGTCTCCCTGAAGAGATGGCATTTGAGCTCAGATCCCAAGGCTGAGGAGCAGTTAATTTGTTGAAGAGGGTGGGAGCCTCTGGCATGTGGCACACTGAGGAGACTATGCATGCTACTTTGTGGCTGGAGAGCCCCAGGCCAGGGCTGACTGAGATTCTAGGACAGTTAGACTTACTATGTCAGAAATCATAAGGTGGCCCTTCCTCCTCAGCAATCTGGAAGGCCTGGGACACATCTGCCTTCATACACAGGCACATGCACACACACACACACACACACACACACACACACTTAGCTCCCAGCATGAGGGCACATTCAGGCCACTGCAGCTATCTCCTCTGTGCCTCTAGATCAGAAGAAAAGTCCTACATGCTGGCCACCTCTGAATCCTTCCATGGGTGAAGGCCCTGTCTATACCCCAGTAAGGCCCTCCTAGAATTGCCAAAGCCCAAGCATTGCCAGAATAATTTTATTCAGAGGAGAAGGAGAAGGAAAAGCAGCTTTTCCATCATATGGTGGCCTGGCGCAGGCAGCCTCTGCAGCCAGCAGAACAAGAAGTGGAGATGAATTTGGGCTATATGAAGGCATCTCAGTCCTGCTCTATCGTCCTGATACTTTCTGTTCATCCTCTAGCCCTGGGCTTGCTCCCAGAACCTGGTAGTCATACCCTGAACCTGCCCCTTAAGAACAGAGGCTTTCCTAGATTCACAGCAACAACCCATGGAGAGTTTTCTAGTCAGAATTAAGTTCTGTCTTATAGAACATCTGGCCATTTGGTCTAAGGGGTTCCTGTTCCAGGACTCCACCTGCCTCACAGGACAGGCTTCCAAGCCCAAGCCTCTACTTGGTCCCTGGACCATTCTCCTGGGTCCTCAGACACTAGAGAAAAGCAGCATGCCTGGTGGTGGTGGTGGTGGTGGGGTCTCAGAAGATAAGAATATTAGTAAAACACAGATTATCCCAAAATGGCTGCTCTACACCCCCACAATCAGGATTCCCTTCTCCTGGAAGCCTTTCAGCATGGGGTAGACACACAGCCTCTCAGCTACCCCTGTCCAACTCCTAGGAGAGAAAATGTAGTGACTTGGATTTGAGGATCTCTAAGCTGGAAGGACACTGAGTTCACCTAGTGGGTCCCAAGATGATGCCACAACCACTCTGACTGACAATGACTTCACCACGATGACCCCAGTCCCAGCTCAAACCTGGATCTGGCCTCTTTGCCCAGGACAGATCCCAGCCCTCTGGAAAGGGATTGTTGGGGATGGGGGTGGGTGATAGCCAATGGGAGGCAGCTGCTGAAGCCCCTAGGATACTGTAAGGACCCCAGGGAACAGTCCAAAGTCCATTTAGCTGGTGAAAAGTTCCCTTGTGTTTAGAAGTTTTTAGGGAAAACTGAAAGCTGTAGAGGTGAGTTGTGCAGAAGGAAGGGTTTGTTTGGGGCAAGTTCATAGCACAAGATGGCTCTTTCCCTGACTCCTGCACTGAGAAGCCAAGAAAAATGACATGGGGGACTCACCATTCCCATTGGTACAGTATAAGAAGCAGAAAGCCAAGATCCAAACAGGCTGGCTTGCTTGGATATGTCTAGAAAGTGAACTCATCCTCCATAGCCCTTACTTGCCACTCTCTCTCCAGTGATTCTCCAAATAGCTTAAGATCTGACAGCTAGAGTCCTGGGTTCAAAAAGACAGATGGGGAGCAAAAAGAACACTGTACTAGGAGACAGAAGGCATGGGTTTGAGCACCTGTTCTTTTGTTCCCAGCTCCAGGGACAATCCTTTCATCTTCCTAAGGACTGCCACTCCCACAGGGGGTGTTGTAATCAGTAAACTGCAAGTGTGGGTAAATGCAGGAATGAGGGGAAAAGAAGGGAGATGCTTTGCATCCCATCCCTCTAGGGGAAAAAAGCTGGGTTGGTATGCAATAATACCCCTACTGTCAAAGAGAAGTGAGCCCCAGGCAGGCATGACCAGTGTGGCCAGAGCTACAAGCAGGGCATGACAAGCCACTTAAGGACCTGGGTAGAGCATTCAAAGAGACAAACCAGACTGGAGAAACCTCCTGCTGGGCTGTGAAGACCAGATATCTCTCTCTCCCACTTCCTGAAGGAGGCCCAGCTTTCCAACCACTTGACTCCCTCCCCTCCCACTTTTTGCAGGGCCCCTGGGAGATGAAAGGGTCTTCTGAGTCACTCCTGAAGCTGGAAACCATGATAACAAGCTGGTACATCCAAAATCCTCACCAGAGAGCTTTGATCCCTGGATACTTCCAGCCACCCAAAGATCCAGTTCCTACGAAGCTCTGAACTCTCCCCAGTGGTCTGTCCCATGGGGTCTGTGTGTGCAGTTGTGGTCAGAGACCATGCCTGCCGGCTTGGCTCCCAGCCTCACACTACCTTCCTCACCTTTCGAGGTTGGTCCCATAGCCAGGCCAAGCAGAGGTGGCCAAGTAAGAGTCATCTGGGAGCAAAGTCTTGGACAAGGATGATGCTCAGGAAGACTGGGTACACCCCCTGCCCCTCTGTTAAAAGGCCTTGGTGCTCTGGGATGCTGGGGCTTAGCTGAACCTTGCATCAGATTGGTGGTGTGTCTCTGCCCCTTGAGAGGGTGGGGCTGCAACCCCTACCTGTGATGCCACTGTGCACGTGTGCACCTCTCTACTCTGGCTGGCCATACACCTAACTGGATCTGCCTGCCCAGAGTGGGAAAATCCAGTATTTGGACTTGTAAAACAGGCAAGTCAAGAGTTAATTATGTTAATTAAGCATTCTCCTAGCAGCTAGTTTATAGATCACCAGTGAGTTAGAAGAGAACTGAACAGATTCTGAGAAAATTAAAACTGGGAGCTGCTTACTAGTTACTTCCAATCAATCAGAAATGAAGCATTGCTGAGGTTTTCCATGAGGCACTGTGATTCGCAGAATGCTGATTTGCACACAACTCCCCAGAAATAGAACTGAGGCATAAAAAGGGTACCACCACCACCCTACTCCCACCCCCACCACACACACACTAGTGCCAGGTGCACAGCACAGGCAACTGCATCTACAGCCTCCACTGTACCCGCACCCACCCACCCAACCCACCCTACCCACACGTCCAGGGTAACCGTGGGTTACCCAGGCTTCTGTTGGCCGCACCCTTGAGCTAAAAGTTTCCACATAACAAGCTCCATTATGTGGGCCTGCCAGGGCCAGATGGAGAAAGAATGAGCTCCAGCAGCTTGGATGGGGAGTGAGCAGCAGCATCCTGGGGGACTTTAGAATCTCTTTTGTGAGAGCCAGGTCCCAGGCAAGGCCAGGAAGGAGCTGACTAGGGAGCCAGAGTAAGGCAAGCCCTTCCAGAGGGTGGCGGCTGGCAGGCCAGGCAGACAGAAGACCCCAAAGGGGGAGCTTCAGAACTCAGCAGTGACCCTTTCTCAACAAGGTTTGCTTGTCTTACATTCCACTCCAGCAAGAGCACATTTTGGAAAATTGAAACTGAGAGATTTGGCCCATAATCATCATCATCATGGATGCCATTTATTTAGAGCTTCCTGTGTGCATGGAGCTTCATGCATATCCTCTCATTTAATCCTCACAATCATGAAAGGTTCATATGGTCATCTCCATTTTCTAGTGAGGAAACTAAGGCTCATAGAGGTTAAGAAAGTTGCCCAAAGTTACCCAGCCACAAAGTGGTAGGCGAAGGATTCATAGCTGATCTGTGGAACTCCGAAGCCTGAACTCCTTATACAAACGAGCCGGGCAAAAGCCAACGCCTGGAGCTGGATCCCTAGAGAGGATTCTCCTCAGTCCTACCTGCTCCCACCCCCACGCTGCCCCAGGACTCGCTCCCAAGGTGAGGCAGTCCTGTTTCTTACGTGGCCGAAGGGGTCCAGGTGGTTGTTCGTCAGCTTCAGCTTCTGGAAGGAGACCAGCTGCCGCATCCAGTGGGCCCCTGTGGCCGGAGAGTCTGGGTGGACGTACAGCCTTCCTGGCATGGCCGGCTCAGCCTTCCCTGCCACCATCCTGCCAACAGAGGAGACAACGCACTGGCAGTTGACTGCCCTGGGATTTGGTGAATTCCAGATTCCCTGTCCCCTCTGGGAGCAAACCCCCACAGTCCAGAGGGAAAAAACAGCTGCTGGTCCCATCACTTTGTCAGTTTTGGGCTTTGTGGGTGAGAATGAGGGAGAGGGGAGAAAGCGGTGAGGAGGGGATAGCAATTCTGAACCTGTTTTAATTCTCTGCAGTAGAAAGGGAAAGGGAGACTTTGGAGAAGTGTGATTATTTATTTGAAGGACTAGGACTAATTACAAAGATGTGATAAGATTTGAGCACTTCTATATATGTGTTATATTTCACAATTTAAAAATGTTATATTACTTGGAGGGAGCTTCTCGGAGGACAACTTTCAAGCCCAAAAACAATGATAAGAAATTAATTGGTAGCTGTCTCCTCAGCCAGAGAGTCTGCTCTGCAGAGTGTTAATCCAGCCCAGAGAGAGAAGAAACATGAGCCTAACCCTTCCCAGGATGGGCCACCAAATCCTGTCTCTTCAGCCCAATCTCTGCCAGCTCTACTACCCACCCACCGCAGAGCCCAGCATCCGGAACCTGGCGTCCTGGATGGCGCTTATCCTTTCATTCCCCTCTCTTCTTGAAGTCTGGGGCAAACTGGGGCATTAAGGAGTTGGTCTCATGAGAAGTAGACCAGCATTTATTCACCAGAACTCCGTTTGGTTTTGTCCCTCAACCTGCCTGTCTCCCTCATTCCTTTGCCAAAGAGTCCTACCAACCAGCCACCCGGGCAGCAGCCCTCACTCACTCCAGATGTGGACACACCGCTTACCAGGGAGTGGCCTTACAGCCAAAGAGGAAGAGGTAGCATGAATAGGAGGTGAGTGGAGAAATGGGAGAGGTCCTACAGAACAGGTCACTGGACACTCGCAATTGAAGGCCCCCAAGGAAATGGCGACCCTCAAGAAAACTGGGAACTTCTCCACAGTGCAGCACTGCTAGAGCCTGAATCTTCCCAGTGTCAGCATTTTGTCTGTTGCCGTGACAGCATAGTCACCAAGTCCTGAGTGTCCCTGGTTGTGGGGAGAGAAAAGAACCCTGAAATCCACCTGACACCCATACATTACAGCTTATTTTCAGCCTTCAGCCCCAGCCCTATCTGCAGCAGGGGTGCAGACACTTGCAACTCAACCCAGCCCCTGCAGTCCCAGTTCCGGGAATGGATTTGAGGCTGCAGATCTGGACAATTACTCAGACTAACTGGGCAATCCCTGGAGGAAGCATCAGGTGGGGATGGGTGTGCTGAGTGGAAAGAGCAGTTTGAGGGAAGGATGGTGAAGAGGTAAGGGTCCCAGGCCTCTTACCATTTGTTGTCACAGAACTTGTAGCGGTGGTCATCTGCAGGGACGATATCAATCAGCAGGATGTACTTGGTCTTCGGGTTCATGCCTGTGACTTTTACCTTGTAGCTGGGGAACATCCTCCTGGGTGAAGCCAAGGGGTGAGGCAGAAGGTGTGGACAGAGCACCAGGAGAGATGGCACAGAGTGAGAGAAGAGGCAGAAGGCCTTTTAAGAGGTACTGCCCTTTTAGCAAGAGATCTTGGCACTGGACATAGCTGTGTGACCTCGCACAAGTCACTTCCCTCTCTGGCCTCAGCCTCGCCCCTGCACAAGGAGAGGAATGCACCAGCTGTTCTCTCAGAGCCCCTGCAGCTGCCAGTCTTTGTGTCTAGGAGGAAGGTTCACACAGTTTCCCAAATTCCATGCTTTCCCTGCCCCAAACCCCCTAAGATTTAGGCCTGGTGACCGTGAGCAGGTCAGGATTGTAAGAGGAATTTCAACACCAATCTGGCTACCTGAATTTCCTTCTGCCTTTTGTCAGCTCCATATGCAGCTAAAATTCTGGGGCACTATTCCAGGGGATCAAGCAGATGGCTTGGAAACCCCTGTCAGCTGCACTGGTCAACAGTGCAATGCCTCCTCTAGGTCACTGTTTCTGTGGAAACCTCAGGCCTTAAATCAACACTTTAAGAAACAAGCGAGTGCTGCTGAGAATCCTTTTGGGTCTTTGGATTCCTTAGGTGTGCTTAGCAGAGGTGTCTATCCCTATGAACGCCTCACTTAGGCCTGTGTACACTAACTGGGGACCACAGGAATGTCAGTCCAGGAGCCTCACGGATAAGAGTATGGATTGTGGACCCACACTACATGGTCCAGAGCCTGGCCCCACCACCTACAAACCACGAGGCCTTGGGCAACTTGCCTTGGTTTCTGTATCCCTAAGATGGGGTTAATATTACTACTTATTCTATAGTTGCTGTGTGGATTAAATGAGTCAACTTATGATTGTTACCACTGACCCCCCACAGCACTCCACCCTCCACAAGACTGTGGTATGGCCTACTTCTGTGAAAACAGTCGCTAAAAAACAGAAAGCTTTTCCAGTTCCTGAGCCCATGCTGAGGGCGCCCAGGACCCTGAAACTCAGGGAACATTCTGGAGAAGGGCTTCCCCAGACCCTCAGCACATACACATATTCAGCACCTGCAGAGGCACAGCTCCCTTCCCTGGTCACCAGGTCCCTGAGACTGGTCTTCATCAGAGTGGGGGTCGACAGAACTTTCCTCATAATCCTCCTCAGACACTCCCTCCCCTCTCCTAGCTGATCTTCCCCAAAGAGGAACACCCCAAGAGAGAAGCAGAATCCAAACCTAACCGAAGATATTAAAGGGAAACAGGAAGCAGCATCCTTGAGTTATCATAATGCCCAACCAATCCATCTAGGAGCACTATCAGGTGGTCCTCTCAGCCTCTCACTGACCAGATACCTCAAATAGATGATTGGAAACCCCAATTTTGTCAACAGGGGTACCAGCTTACCTGGATAGGGCAGAGCTTCCAGAGAGGATCAAGGCCTCTACAAGTTGGCAGAGCCTACAGCAAGCCCAGGCCAGGACCTGGGGCTGACGGTTCAATTCCACCCCAGCCCACACCCGAGCCAGCCCAGTCTGTGCACCCCCTCTGTGACCGGAGGAAAGGCCAGTGTGAGTGTTGCAGTGGCCAGGGCGCTGGGGATGTATGCGAGTATGTGGATGCACAAGCACATGTGCAGGAGTACACGACGTGAGTGCACATGTGTATGTGTGTGCGTGCCTGGGGGCGGAGGAGGGAAGTTCTAGCTGCAAGTCTAGGGACTTATAAACTGTGTGGAAGAATTTGTCTCAGATGTCGATTGAAAGCATTTTCAAATGTCCACCCCACCCCCTCTCCAGGAATGGGGGGGAGTGAGAGGGCCCAGGAACCCAATCCCGGCTCCTGCTGTCAGCCCGCCTGCCCGGCCTGGGGGCACAGCTGGAGCCTGCACCACCCTCTTTCCTGGCCCAGCCTCTCCCCTCATGGGCTAAACTGAAAGGGGGAGGACAGCAGCTGCTTCACTTACCCCCCTTCCCCAGGGGAAGGCCAAGAATCCTGTCTCTTCCAGACCACCATTTTGTAACTGCTACAGAAGCCGCCTCAAAATGGGGCAGCCCTGGCTGTGCGTGGGCCGGCCTGGTACTGGCACCCTGCACTCACCCTGTTTCTTCTGTAATCTCCCCAGGTGGCAGCAGCAGAGAGCAGACATGGCCTCCTCCAGGGCCAGTGTTCACACAGGGGCCAGGACAGAATGGCTTGCTGCCATTTTGTCAGTCTTCATAACTCAGGGTGCAGGGAGACGGAGCTAAGAACTCTGTCCTCCCCTTCTCCTACTCTCTATACCCTTCATGTCATCATGTCAGGTGGCTAGGCTGACAATGACCAACTTTTTTAAAAGCCCTTAAGGAGACTGTGCTCTGCCTCCAAAGGCAGGGAACTGCTGTCCTATATTTGGTCTCTCCTGGAAGCTGACCATAGATCAGACTCCCGACTAATAACAGCCTCAGGGAAGTGTCAGGACTTGGGGCACAAGGGAGGGTGTCCTAGGCTCTGTTCCCCCTGACCAACAATTTCTCTCTGCGTAGGACAGCAGACCCCAAAATCAAGAGGGAGGGACGGTATCTGGTCTGATGAGGGAATTTAAAAACCCTCTGCTCCAGGCTGAGCCAGGAAGTACCTAAAAGCTCTGCTGCTTTCATGGAAACAGTTCTCTCCATTTCTAGCAGAGTCCAGTCAGGGACTGCTTCCAGGCCATGCAGAACACACTCCATGGGGCAACCAGGTGCTGTCATTGCTCCACATGGGTGCACCTCCATGACTCCAGAGGATGAAAGGGCAGCCCAGTGTGGGGGAGGTCTGAGAGTGAAGGTCAGGCCCAGGCTCCACCCACCCCACCTGCCCCAAAGACCTCCTGCCCAGATGGAGGAGAGAAACCACAGCCCCATCGGGGGGCTCTGACTTGGTACTAGAGGTGGCTAAGGTTGGAGCCCAGGGGTCCCAGCTTGGGAGTGTTCACTCGATCAGAGGACTCAGGCGATGGAGGCCAGGCCGGGTTGGGCACTATAAGGGTCCCTTCAAAGGCCCCCACTCGGCCTCTCCTGAGCATCCTATGACGGATGAGCACTCTTAAGAATTATTAAGCACTTTGAGTGAGAGGTAAGTTTGTTTCTGTGATTTATGACATAAAATATACCTGAAAACCAACATCCTGTGGGAGAAACGAACGCCCCACTGGGCCGGGGAGGGAGGCCAAAAAGGGAGGCCCTGACGCTGCTCTGGGCGGTGGTTGTGTCCAGCTCAGCCCCCGTCCCGAGAGCGCTCGAGCTGAGGCCCCTCTCCCTGCGCCCCTTCCCTGCGTCCTACCAGCCCTCTCCCTGAGCCCCTCCATACCCTTTCCATGTGTCCTAGGCGCTTTCGCACTGCCTCCCACGCGCCTCTCCGCGATCTCCCAGTCCCCGGCTCCCCCCTCGGGCTCGCGTACCCCCAGGCAGATGGGATGCTCCCCCAACACACGCGGAAACAGCTCCGCCGGGGAATAAACAAGCCGCCTGCGCCGCCGGCCCGGGAGGAGATGAAAGCTCGGGGTTTCTTCTCTGATCATTAAACAGGCTCTGAAAGGGTGTGGGGCTGGAGCCTTTATCTACTTCATACTCGGAAATGGTTTTAGAATGAACTGCTAAGATAAGCTTCTTCGGACATGTCTCGGTGTCCGAGGATGCAGTGCGGAGGCAGCGAGGGTGGGGGCAAGGGTTTCGGGTGATTTTGATTTTGGCAAACAAACCCGTAAATTACGGACTCGATACTGAGAGGCACACGCAAGTTACAGCTGTGCTTGGAGAACCGCGGGGCTCCCGGGCCCAAGGGGTTGCCTAATTCGTGGCGCCGACCTACTACTAGCCCTCTCCAACGACCCCCCTCCCCGGGGCGGAGAAGGGAGTAGCGATGCAGGGAATAGCGGACCTAAGGGATCCGCAGGATTCTCCGCTTGGCTGGGTCCGCACCCTCCCAGCTCCCACCGCTGCCCCGACCTCCCCAGGGGATCCCCGAGACCCCAGGAGCAGCTTTGTGCGCCCTTCCCTAATGTAGGGGAAGAACCGCATGGAGGGGATGAGAAGTGTGGGGAGTGTGAGGGGGCTTGGTAACCGGGAGGGCACAAAAGAAGGGTTGAGGGGGGAAGCTGTAATGTTCTGTTTCTTTATGGGGGTGGTGTGTTCATTCTGCGAAAGTTCATCAAGCTGTACAATTAAAATTTGTGCACTCTTCTGCAGAAATGTTCCACTTAAACAAAATTTACATTTAAAAAATTCATATATACATATAGGCCAAGGCCTTGGAGTCCAAAAGGATCTGGCTGCAGGAAAAGGGCAGGGTTCCACAGACAATCCCACCCCATCTTTCTGTCCCTAATATGTCCGGGGGTCTGGAAGAAGAATTCGGGATATGCTGGGGAGATGCCAGGGCCGGGCAACCAAGGCTGAGGACCGGGGAAGAAGGATGGGGAAAAGCGGTGCTGATGCCACCTACAGTGACACCAAAGTTTTTGTAGCCAAATGGTTTCTGAGAGCAATCACAAGGCGACTTCAGTGATTTTCAGCTTTCACACCCACACACCCACACACCCACGCACATTTTCTAATTCACCAAAATCATTTTTAAGAAACTTTTTTCCCAAACTGGGCGACAGGGGCAAGAGTGTGTGCGATGGATGCTGTTTTGGAAGGTCAGCTGCTTCTCTCAGACTTTTTTTTTTTTTTTTAAGGCACTTCCTTGTGATAGACTTTTGCTTTCAGAAAATACTTTAAAAAGAGATCAAAGCACTCTCTCCCCAACCCACTTTCCCAGTGTCTTCAACCCTTACTTCTCTTATCACCCACGCCACTGGGCTCTGACGCTCTGTATACAGAGCAAGGGCAATTGGCTTTGAAGCCCCGGATTAAGTCGGGCCAAATCCTTGCCTCAGAATAACAAACAATACAGGTTCAACAGGAGTTCTCATCGGTAGTTCATTTTTCAAACGCAAATTCACTGTCACTAACACAAGCAACATTGAACTCAACAGGCTAAGAAGGCTGATAGGGGAGATTTATCTGGTGGCAAAACCATGACCTAGGAGTCGGGCAGTCAGACGGTTAGGAAATTTTCGTTTTGGGGAGGTTTATATTTAAATTTTTGTGGAGCTCACTTTTATCTGCGTTTGGGAGAAAATGCAGTTTCTCACATGTATCAAGCTTGGCAGGGATGTGAGTGAGGCAAGAGAGGGGTCTGCTCTCTGTACTTAGCAGCATGACCCTTTGGTGCAGGAGCCTGAGAAGGACAAAGACTGTCTAGGGAAGGGCTTGGCCCCATTTTAAATTAACACCTGATATCAAGGGTCCCTGGTGTATTAGAAATTGATGTCACCCTGCGGTTGGCATTTTATTCACCGGATCAAATTGTTAAACAATTCTAAGTCACTATCCAAAGAAGGGAAGTGGACCATTTTCTCCTTTGGGCTTCAGACCTTAATAGCCTTAAAGGGCTTAAGGCAGGCAGGAGGCTTGTGACCCCAAAACTCAAACCCACTTAATATTCCAGGGCCTGCTCCTCCTGCAGCCAAATAGCAGTTATCATGCTGCTAACTGGCCAGGATCTGTATGGCAGAGCAAGAACCCCCACATTGAACAAGGGCTCTGTAAATAAACAATCAAGGGAATTTCTCAGAGTTAGGGTTTTGTTCTGGGAGTGGGGTGCATCATTGGCTTGGCTTATGTAGGCCTGGCCATTGCCAACGCTGCCTCTATCTACATGAGTCAAGTGCTTTTGCTTCTCTTATTTGGTTTGTGTTCCCAGTTCTCCTCCAGCTCTAGCAGTCTATGAATCTATGATTCAAGGTTCAGGGGAAGGGTCCAGGCTGTCTGTTGAGAAATGGAAGTGTTCCAGAAAGAGCTCCAGTAGAGTCACAAAGAGTTTAGGGCAACAGGGAGAGTAGCTGGACAGGATATTGAATAGCCACAAACCCAAGCAAAGCAAAGTGCATTCAGAGGCTGCCTGTGTGAGTGAGGTAATGAAGGGAGGAGGGAGGCATGTTGACCAGAGCAGGGAAAGTGGTCCCTGAAGACGGCAGGCAGGCTATGCAAGAGGAAAAAAGGGGTCTGTGAGAACCCTGGGGAGAGGATGAGGCCAGTGACTTTCTTAAGACCTAGACCTGGTGCAAGGACAACTTTCTGTCAAAGAAATGAAAGGTTGTGATGAACCCATAATTGGCCAACATCAAATCACAGCCATTTTTTAAAAGTATAATTACTCCCTGAGGCCCATCTGTACAAGAATCAGGTACAAACAGCTGCCAGAAGCTCGTCACCTCTGGAAGTATGTGTGGGAGTGTACGTGATGGGGGGAAGGGAGGGAGGAGGACCTACACAGGTGCAGGAAACCTACTGAAAAGAACCACAAATTCCTTTTGTTTAAAATGGCAGAGCCCACGCATGCCCAAATCCCATGATGGACAATCATTTTCAAGAGACATAGTTGTTTCTGCTGCCTAAAAGTGGAAGTTCTAGATTGTTCTCCATTTCCTTCCCTTCATCCCAACAGGTACAAGAAATAAATTTTCTTTCTTCACACATGAAATCCACTTGACAATTTACCAAGCACCTTTCACATGATCCCCTGGCTTGAGCCTCACAGTAACCCAAAAAGGAAGGGCAGCAGGTGGGTCAGCAGGCGCCATCTCGTCTCTATTTTACGCTGAGCCTCAAGGAGGTTTAGTGATTTGCCCAAGTGCATTCAGTTAAGAAGTGGCAGGTCCCCCCACTGTCCTCAGTGATCGCTTTGTCCATCCCCCTCTAATGCATCCTCCCTCCCCATCCCCATTCAGAACTCAGGCCCTGAAATCTCCCTGCTCCCTCTCCTGATAAAGGCCCTGGGTCACCATGGCACCTCCCTGACTAAGGCAGTCCCAACAAGCAAAGGGATCGAGGTTGGCTGCTCAGCAAGGAGAGGACAACAGCACTCCTACACCGCACACAGCACGCTATGGGCCCCGTTCTCCAAAAAGTAAAAAGAAATGCTGAGCGCATGCCAGGCATTTCCCTAATTATTATTAATATTAGCTAACATTTACTGTGCTAAGTGCTTTACAAACAACTGTATGAAGTAGGATCTATTATTTTACAGATGGAGATGGGGGAGGGGGCAGCAGAGACCCTTAAGTCCTTTGCCTAAGGTTACCCAAACACAAGCAGAGGAGCAAAAACTGCAAGAGCCTCACTTCTGACTCCAGATCCCGAGCCCTTGGTGCTTCATGATCTTATTCCTCCAGAAAGCCCAATTCCAGGCCCACAGCAGGCAAAGGGACATTTTTACACCTAACCTGTCCCCACCCAGGACCAAAATTAAATGTGTGTGTAAATGGAAGGGCAGGAGTGGGTGGGGAGAGGGGTTCCTGAACCTGAACTTTCCAGTTTCTCTGTCTACAGCAATCTCCTTCACCTGATGACTGGCTCTGCTTGGCCCATTCCCTGCCCCACCCCAGACACCACAGCCCCATCCTGCAGTCTTGTCTTCCTCCTCTCACCTTCGCCTCCCGGTTCTCTCCCACAGACACCAGCACATTTTAAAGATGTTTCCACTTTATAAATCATCTCTTTCTGGCAGCCACCCGAGAGCTGCTCCCTGAACAACACACAGCCCAATAGTGCCCTCCCGTTGGCCGAGGAAGGGACTGGAAATAGAATGGGATGAGAGACTTGGGGTTTGATGCCCCTGAAGAGTTATGGAAATTGGAAAAAATAGTCACGTCCTCTTCTGCTGGGGGGCATTTCAGGGTTCCCAATCAGCACAATCCTGAGATATCCTGCAAGACTTCCAATGTGGGTATGGGGGGAGGGGGGTGGACAAAGCAGCCTCCCAGGGGCAAAAGTGCTGGAGCAAAGACCTCCGGCTTTGTGATTCTTGTTTGCATCTCATTTGCATAGTGCTGCCCTCCCCTAAATCCTCCTCCAAGGGCTTCCTTGCCAGGTGGCCCTCTGAGGGCTTCCACTGACCAATCCCAAGCCCTGACTGCGTGGCTGAGGCCAGAGTGGCGAGGGGACTCCCACCCAGACACTCTGGGGACTGAAAGGACTGCTAAGGAAGCCCTCTGGGGATCCCCACAGCTTCCACCAGTCATCCCCCCCCCAATAAATCTCCCAGCGCTGACCTGCCCGCCTTGGTGATGATCATCTCCGTGCCCGCCTCGTGGAACTTCTTCCAGAGCTCCTTCTCATGCAGACCCACCTTGATGTTCTCGATGGTCTGGGATGAAAAGGAGGAGGTACTCATGTCTGCCTGGCTCCCAGTTCCACGCGGATGCCCTCCCCTGCCAACCTGGGAGACTTAGGGGACCAAGCCCTCGAAAAGGAGAACACGGACACGAGGAACTGTGCAAGGCACTGCCAGCCCTGTGAACCCATGCTTGGAGATCTCGTTTCACAAAATTATTTTGTACCCTCGACAAATTTTTAAAACTTTAGTAAGGGGCTGAAACTCCTTCCTTCGGTGCTTCACCTACAAACGGTCCTGCAAAGAACATATAGACTGACCCTGAGAAACAGATAACACACTCCTACACAAACACTTACAGAAAGACGCAACCACTTCTGGTAACCCGACTTAGCCACAAACTTGCGGGCGGACACACTGGCAACCGGAGGGGCGCACGCGCCCTCTCGGCCACACGTGCGCAACCACAGACATTGCACACAGACTGACACAGACCAAGCCCATGCACAGCCAGATTCCGTTCATTGTGATCATCGGGTTACCACCGTGAAGCCTCTGGGTGACGTTCCCACTACCTCGGAGCTCCGTGGCGGCTCCTGTGCGCATCTGGGCTGAGAGGGCTCTTCCCAAACGCTCCTACGCCTCCGCCGCCCTCTCGGGGTCCTCGAAGTTGCCGCAGGGGTCAGCCCACCCTACCTCCACACATACACCACCCAGAGCAGTCCCCAGGGATTCAAGGGGGAGAAGGGACCAAAAGGCAGAGAGAGCGAGCCCTGCCCAAGAAAGAACGAATGAATACTAGTCTGAGCTACCGTCAAACACCCTTGGAACACTGCTCGCAGTCGGACGAATTGAGGACACAAGCAGCATTGCCGGCAGACCGACGCCCGATCTCTACCCGACAGCCGGCGCGGTCCTACCTGTTCGGCGGCGGCGGCAGCGGGGACGTCGGTGCCGGGGCCCCGGGGGCTGCCGAGCGCCACTCCGCTGAGGCCAGGCGCAGCCAGCGTGGGCTCCGGGACGTTGGCGGCAGGGGTGGCGCTGGCCTCGCCGAGCGCTGGGCCCGGAGCCCGGAAGGCCTCCTCACTCTCCGACAGGCCCTTGTCCTGCAGCATTTCCTGCGGTCACAGCACACAACGAGTCACTTGCATGGTCCACACTCTCCAGAGGTCCTGCGGCCCACTCTCACTGAAGCTGGCGTTTCGGGCAGGCGGCCGGGGAGGACGACCTGGCGCACGTGGACCCCGCCCCCTCCTGAGCTGGGGGAGGGAGCGCGGAGGGAGGGCAGGACCCTCGCCTCCTCTCTCCGGGTTCTAGACCTGGGAGGGTCTGCATGAGGTTCTCTGTCTGCGTGCCCCTGGGTGTGGGGCTGTGTGATGAGTGGGTCTGAGGGAAGGACCGCCCTCTCAGCATTGCCCCAGCTGCATCCCTAGTCCCCCCTCCTGCTGGGCTCCAGCCTGAGGCCTGGGCCTTCTCTGCTGTTCCTTAATAACAGCTCCAGACCCGACTCTTGGTCCAGGACAACCAGGAACTTCCCAAGCAGGCAGGAAAGGCAAGCCAAGAGGGCAGGACTCAGGCTCCTGCAGCTAGGCACCTGCAGAAAGGGCCTAGGGATGGCTGCCCTTCAGGGTCCTGCTCCTCCATCTACCCACACCCTCTGATAACTCTTCAGAATCCCCTGTACAGAAGGCTTTCACCCTACACGTTCCTGCTCCCACAGACACCCTCTTCCCACACCAACATACACTCTTCATACCCAGCACTCTCACATAGCCTCCTAGTCACCCAAGCAGCCACTCTCTCCCAGGGCTATTCTGATCCAGGCACTAAACTCAGACCTGGGCCTCCCCAACCTTGCCCTCGCATTCACATCCGCTGGCTCAGCCACTCACACTTAGCTCCAAAGGGCTCTGCTTTGAGTCAAGGGGCAGAACCCAGACCTTCCCAGCTAAGGACCATGCTGATCAGATGGGTCCAGTTCACAGGCCAGGCCCAGGCATGGCTTAGGGCACAGCTATTCTCCCCTAAGTATCTGGGCTGGTTCACCCCCCTGCCCAGGTTCCTGCTTCCTGCCTGGAGCTGGTGCTGGGATCTCAGGATGAGACCTCAGCCTGCAAGGACCTGCCTGCCCTGTCTCCATTGGCGGGGAGGGGGGGGGGGCGCAACTCTAATACTATCACTTCTTCCCTTTCCACCTCACTACTCTTTCCCCTTTCTCTGGATCTGGGCAAGTCCTGATGGGGCTTTCTTTGTCTGACTGCCTCCTTTGTGTTCCTCTTTCTCTTCCTACCTTCTTTCTGTTCTCCCTTGGATCTCCCTGCACATCCCAAGACGGCATCCAAAGACCCAGGCCCCTCTTCCACCCTATCCACTAGCCTTCCCATCTTGAGCCTAGACTTGGCTCCCAGGGCCTCCCTAAGTAAACAAGCCAAGTGCAACCAAGGAGATAAAAAGGGGCCAGAGACAGCCTGAGCTCGGAAAAGCCCATAAAGATAAGGCTGACAGCCGGGTCGGTCCTCAGGCTACAGGCGGCAGAGAGCAAGGCTCGCGGGGCACAGCCCGTTCCCGCGCCCATCTCCGGCCACGCGCGGGTTCCGGATGGTGCCTCAGAAATCAAGGAGCCCCAAGCAGGGGGGCGCTGTGCGAGAAGGGTTGTTTTGCGTTAGGCCTTGCAACACTGGTTCCTGCAGCCGAACACAGCCTTGCTGGCCCCGGGTTAGATTTGCCGGGATAGGCATCCGCGATCCGCTGGTCCCAGATGCAGCGGCCTGCGGGGCGGAGACGGTGACCGACTAGCGTGTTGCCGGCCTGGCCGCTAGGTCCTCTGCGGGGCATTTGTCACATCCGGGGCCGTGCAGTAGCGCTGTCCGGCTCGCGCCGCGCGCTGCCCTTGATGTCCAGTGCCCACCACGTCCGCAGCCGCCGCTCGAACTCGGAACCGGGGCTGCGCTGTGCTCTCCTTCCACTCTTCGGGGTTCACATCTTCCTTTTCTTTCGGCCACCGGGCCACATACAGGCGTGGCGACAGCTCGCTCGCATCGGCGCTCTCCACCAATTTCCTTTAATTCCCTCCCGACTGACCCAGACCCGCCATACTCGCGGTCTCCGTGGTCCCAGTAAACCCCTAGCCCATGCGCGCGCGCACCATCGGGTCACGCACCCTGCCCGGGCCCGCGCTCGCCGCAGCTTCAGCGCTCTTCTTCACGCCGATCCCTCCGCGGGCGCGGCCGCCGGCTCGGCTCCCTTTGAGCTCTTATCTGTCGTTTTCGGCTGCCTCGTGTTCCAAGGGTGGCATTTTTCTTTTCACCCTTAGAACATTACCGGTGATATTTGTCGCACTGGAGAAATTACTATTTTCTACTATTTTTAGTATTTTAATTGTTCCTGTTATCACAGTATTATTCTGGTCAGTTTAATAATAATATTAAATATTTACCCTAACACATAACCAATTACTACTATTTTAATTTTCATAGTGTATGGACAAAGCACTGGCTTGTTCTGTAACTTTATTAAATGTTGTTGCTTTCCTGTCAGTGCTCCATCATTCCAGGGCCTCCTGGTACATTAGTAATACTATTTCCAAATATTTGGTAATTATTAGTTATGGTGTTCCAATAGGTCAAGTTAATATATCGTTATTTTTATATTTACTCTATACTCCTAAAATGTTTCCGTTGCTGACTCTTCATTCTCTGTTTATACTTGCCACACTACTCTAATAACTGTTGTTTTTGCCATAATTTGTAATATTATTCTTAGTATTCGAGTTAATTTTCTTTACATCCTTATAAGATTTCTTGTTATTTTACCATAATTTGTTTTATTAGGATTGTTCATAATACTCCAGGTATTCTTCATTATACCTTTACAATATTTTGTTACTTTGTCATTATTTGTTAATGTTACAGAATTTAGTTCACTGGTTATTTTTCATCACATCATTACTTCTTTTTCCTTTTTCCTAATTGTAATATTGCTGTAGCTCTTAATACTCTGATTATTTTTCACCACGTTTGTACAATTCTTATTACTCTACCATTATTTTTAATGTTGCTGGGACTATTAATACCTTGGTCATAAATTGTCATAATACTCCAGCAATTCTTGTTGCTATGCCTTTATTTATATTACTATTGCTTTCAAGATTTTGGTTAATATTTGTTTTAACAGTTCATAGTAGTATTAACAATACACTATTATAGTATTGTCAATACTACCATCAGTATCACTCTTAACAGTATTTTTCATTGTTCACCTTTGTCCTACAGTTTTCTTCATCGTTTGTTTTACTACTACGATTGATTTTAATATAATGGTTCCTATCACATTGTTCCTATATTTGGAGTTACTTTGTCTTTGTTCTTTTAAAATTGTGGTTTCTACTTTCACTTGATTCTTAAAGTGACTATTATTTTAAAGTTCTAATGCTATATTAATTTTCTTTGGTAATTGCTCACATTCTGATAATTCTTTGTCATTGGTCATTTTATATATATATATATATATATATATATATACACACACATATATATACATATATATATGTATATATATATACACACACACACATTTTCCTTGTTTTAATTTTGACAAGTCTGCTGCACCAAAGATTCCGAAGTCCAGTGATCCATCTGATCACATTTCTACATGGATACTCTCCGCTGGTACCTGGGCCCTCTTCCTTGGCCTTTTTTATTCTGGAAACACCGATTCCAAGGCCACCGTTCGGCCTGTCGCAGCTTAATCTTACTCCCACGGTGGCGCTGGCACCGTCGTTTTTAAACTTTGCTATTGAGGCCCTGGACTCAATTCGTCTCGTTTCTCGGAGGAGAGGAGTGCTCGCGCCCCAACCTCTGGGAGCCGGGCCGAGGCGGCAGCCCGACCTGAGACACGTCGCGCCGCCCTTCCGCCACCTTGGCCATCTCCCAGGTCCCTACCTTGGTCCCGTTACTTGCACACTTTTCAGCTCATCCTCCCCGACCCTACAGCCTGACCCGGAGCTCCGAGTGGCCTCTAACCGGCGCGCCGGGTTCATACCATCCCCCGCCGGACCAGACACTCACCCTAACTGCGCTGCTGCATGAAGAGGCGCCTGTGGCCGGGGGATCCACTGTAGGCTCGGGTCCGAGGAGCACCAGCACAGCCGGGGCTCCAACTACGGGCCGCTGGGTCAGGGTCCCACCGCCTGCCTCGCCCTCGGGGCTGGACACATCCTGGTTCTGGAGCGGCCCTTAATCTCCGAGGCTGCACTTTGGGGCCTCAGCTCCCTTCCCCGCCCACCCACACCCCCTCCCTCCGGGGCCACCCCCTCCCCCTGCGCTGACGTCGCCGCTGTCAATCAGTCTGCACCCACCGCCCCCCCGAGGTGGGGAGGGGGGCAGGATCGAAGGTCCCCCTGCTCCGCAGCCCTAGGACCCCAAACCCCGAGCAGGCCGCCTGCTCTCCCATGGTGCGGCCCGGCACTCTCCCCGCGGCCCTCGGGCCCAGCCAGCCGAGTAGGGACTGGGAGCCCCGCATGGTTTAGATTAGAGAGGCGGAAAGCGAGGGCTAGCGGCCCCAACGCGAGAACTGCACGCCGGGCGCCGTGGTGCCGCCCGGGGACTGGGGCGCTCGGCGGCCGGGCCTGACCGTGTCGGGGGCCCACTCCCAGACAGGTCCCCAGGCGGCCGGCTCCTCAACCACACAACCGAGTCTCCGAGTCCGGCTCCCAGCCGTGCACCCAGTTTATTTGGAAGCCGCGCACACGCCCCTAACAGGCTGCTTTTAGTGACCACGCACACCATTCTCACACCTACACGCTGTCTCGCGCCCTTTCTTGCTATCGGGCTCCGGCACTGTCTGCACCGCGCGGGGCACGGCCTTGCCTGGGCACGGCCCCTCTGCTCACCGGCCCCTCCTCGCCCCTGCCCAGACGGGCAGCTTGCGCTGAACTCGCCTGGACGGGCCTCGGGAGTCGACCTGGGGGTTCAGGGTGAGAGGGCAGGCCTGGCAGCCGGGCTTGGACGGCAGGGAGATGCTGGGCCGGCCGCTAAGCTCATGCCCAGGGCCTCGGCTTGACTGAGCCCAGGTAGGGATGGAAGATGCCAGAGCTTGGCGGGGTCCCTCGGAGAAACTGCGGCCGAGGGCCGGGATTCAGCCAGCAGCAACCAGATATCGGAGAGAACAGGAAAGGGAGCCCAGTCCAACTCCAGCCCCATCTAGGGTTCCAATATCGGAGAGCGCCCTGCCCCTGTGCCTCAGAAAATCAGGCCGGCTCAGCTCTCTAGACCTCCCTGCCCCTCCATCAGTCTGGTTCTGATTTCCTCTGTCTCCACTTACCTCTATGTCTCCATATCTGCCTGTACCTCTCCCACAGGACTCTGCACCCGCACAGGCAGACAGGCTCATGTGCATCTCACCCTGTCTCAGCCTCACAGCATGTCACATGCCTAGAAAAACGGAACGATAGACCTGCCTGCCCATCTTCAAAGGCCCCAGAATCTTCTGATTAGCCCCCAATTCTCAACATAGGCTGCAACCCTCCCTCTACTGCCGCAGTACTTTTCCAGACTCCGACCTCAAAATCAGATCGAAGAAACAGCACAACACATGAAAACATCACAGATTCAGACACACACACACACACACACACACACACACACACACACACACACAGAGTCACACACATACACCAGATAGAAAGGAACAGGACAGGGATATGCTTTCCCTGGATGGGTCTGTCCCTTTTCTAATGCTAGGAAATGACATCCATCCACACCCCCACCTTCCACTCAAGGAAGGACGCAAAACACCAACTGTGAAAAGCCAGTTACTGCTGTCAGGAGCCTATAACTCAGCTCAGCAATGGGCCCACCACTCAAGAACCCCTATCATCCCCAGCAGTACCAGATCCCCTACCCCATGTTTCCTTCATGGCTTGTCTCATTGAGTCTCAAACCAGGAATGGGAAGGAAGGTCCAAGAAGAGCAGAGAAGCGTAATCCTCCCCCAATCCTGCCTCTTCCTGGAGTGGAGAAGGGAATGCCCTAGTGTTTCAGGAGAGGCCTTGAGATACAGGTCATGTTTCCTGTGTTAAGGAAAAACTGGATGACATGCCTCAGCTTCTGCTCCCAACCCCCCTCATATGTTCTCCAACAGCCTGTAGGGATGTCTCCTGCAAATAACTAGTGTACAGACCAACCAACCACCTACTGTGTGGGATGGTGACCAGGAAGAAAGGGAATCACCAAATACTATGGAAAGACTAAAGTTAGGCCAGACGCTGGAAAGAATTTGTTGACAGTCATTGGAGGAAGTTCATAATGAGACCATCTAGTGTAGCTCTTAAAAAGGACTACACTAGAATCAATATCAATTGGGTCATGATGATGTGGAGAAATGAGATATGGAAGAGACAGGCAAGGTTTTGGTAGCAGGAAAGAGCAAACCAGCCAGCAAGCAAGAGAGAAAAAGTTGTATACACACATTCCCCATCACTGGAATGGAATACCTTATTTCATAGACTCTAATAAGACACATATTTTTCCACATTTTGACATCTCTGAAATTGAGATGCATCTTATAATTATGGTGTGTCATAGTTTAATCACTAGTATTTTTCCTCCTTAGTGGTACTTAAGATAATACAGTAGCTTATAATTGATGAAATAGTGTATTTGCTAATAAATGACCTGTGAGAAAAGCAAAATATAAAATTATTTTCCAAAATTGCTTTGAGGAGTTCAAAGTACAAAACATCCTCAACATGATAAAGGGCTTTTCTGAAAAATGCGTATAATTCTAACATTATCCTCAGTACTAAAAGACTGAAAATTTCTCCCTCAGATCAGGAACAAGACAAGGATGCTCATTCTCAACACTGCTATTCAACACTGTACTGGAGTTCAAAAAAGAGCAATTAGGCAAGAAAAAGAAATAAAATGCATCCAACTTGGAAAGGAAGAAGTAAAACTATCTCTATTTGCAGATGACATGATCCTATTATAGAAAACCCAAAGAATCCATCTTAAAAAAAACTACTAGAGCTAATAAAGGAATTGAGCAAAGTTGCAGGGTAGAAGATCAACAAGCAGAAATCAGTTGTGAGCAGAAATCAGCAATGAGCAATCTGAAAAGGGAAATTAATAATTCCATTTATAATATTATCTGTGCTGGTTTGAATGTATTATGACCCTCAGAGAAAACCATATTCTTTGATGCAGTCCTGTGGGGCAGATGTTTTGGTGCTGATTAGATTTCCATGGAGATGTGACCCACCCAACTGTAGGTGATAACTCTGATGAGGTAATTTCCATGGAGGCATGTCTCCACCCATTCAGGGTGGGCCTTGATCAGTAGAGCCATATAAATGAGCTGACAAACAGAAGGAACTCAGTGCAGCTGTGAGTGACATTTTGAAGAATGCACTGGAACTGAGAGAGGAGCTTCAGCTTACAGAGACAGTTTGCAGACGGCCGTTGAAAGCAGACTCTTGCTCCGGAGAAGCTAAGAGAGGACAAATATCCCAAGTGCAACTAAGAGTGACATTTTTGAGGAACTGCAGCCTAGAGAGGAATGTCCTAGGAAAAAGCCATTTGAAACCAGAACTTTGGAGTACATGCCACCCACGTGCCTTCTGAGCTAACAGAGGTTTTCCGGATGCCATTGGCCATCCTCCAGTGAAGGTACCCGATTGCTGATGTGTTACCTTGGACACTTTATGGCCTTAAGACTGTAACTGTGTAACCAAATAAACCCCTTTTTATAAAAGCCAATCCATTTCTGGTGTTTTGCGTTCCAGCAGCATTAGCAAACTAGAACAGTATCCAAAAGAAAAAAATCACCAGGAATAAATTTAATCAGGAAGGTGAAAGACTTGTAAAAAATATTATAAAATATTGCTAAAAGAAATTAAAGAAAGCCTAAATAAAGGGAAAGACAGCCCATGTTCATGGATTGGAAGATTTAATATCAAGATGGCAATACTACCCTAAGTGATCTACAGATTCAACACAATTCCTATCAAAATCCCAATGACCTTTTTGGGCAGAAATGGAAAAGCCAATCCTCAAATTCATATGGAAAAATAAGGGGTCCCAATAGCCAAAACAATATTGAAAAAGAGGAACATGCAAAAGAATGAAGTTGGACCCCTACCTCATGCCATATAAAAAAATTAACTCAAAACGGATCAAAGAACTAAATATAAGAACCAGTTTCATAAAACTCCTGGAAAAAAAATGTAAGGAAATATCTTGAAGATCTAGTGATAGGTGGTAGTTTCTTAGATCTTACTCCCAAAACACAAGCAATGAAATAAAAATTAGATAAATGGAATACTTCTGTACTTTAAAGGACTTTGTCAAAAGGGTGAAAAGGCAACTGACTCAATGGGAGAAAATATTTGGAAAACACATATCTGATAAGGGTTTGATATTCAGAATACATAAAGAAATCCTACAACTCAACAATAAAAAGACAAACAACCCAATTAAAAAATGGGCAAAAGACAGAATAGACATTTTTCCAAAGAGGAAATACAGATTGCTAAAAAAGCACATGAAAAGATGCTCAGCTTCACTAGGTATTAGGGAAATGCAAATCAAAACCACAATGAGGTATCATCTTACACATACTAGAATGGCCGCTATTAAACAAACAGGAAACTACAAGTGTTGAGGAGAATGTGGAGAAATAGTAATATTTATTCACTGCTGGTGAGAATGTAAAATGGTACAGCCACCGTGGAGAATGGTTTGGCACTTCCTCAGAAAGCTAAGTATACAGTTGCCTTACAATCCATCAATCCTAAAACTTGGTATATACCCTGAAGATCTGAAAGCAGGGACTCCAACAGACTCTTGCATACCGATTTTCATAGTGGATTATTCACAATTGCCTAACGAAGGAAACAACCCAAGTGTCCATCAACTGATGAATGGATAAACAAAATGTGGTATATACATACGATGGGATATTATTCAGCAGTAAAAAGGAATGAAGTCCTGAAGTATGCGACAACATGGATGAATCTTGAGGACATTATGTTAAGTGAAATAAGTCAGACACAAAAGGACAAATATTGTATGATCTCAGTGATATGAACTAATTATAATATGTAAACTCATAGACATAAAATCTAGAACATAGGACCAGGAGATAGAATGAGGATAGAGAACGGGAGCAATTGCTTAATATGTGAAGATTTTTAACTAGATTGAACTTGAACATTTGGAAATGGATAGAGGTGATGGTAGCACATTATTGTGAATATAATTAATAGTGCTGAAATGTGTGTGAATGTGGTTGAAAAGGGAAGTTAAGAGTCATGTAGGTCACCAGAACGAAAGCGAGAGGTTGAAAGATAGTAATGTGTGATACGGTGATTCTTACAGTGGATGACGACTGTGATTAATAGTACAAATATTAAAAAGTACTGTCATGAACTAGAACAAATGTATGACTCTATTACAAGGAGTTAATAATAGAGTGGCATATGGGAAAATAAGAACCTATTGAAAAATATGGACTAGGGTTAACAGTAGTATCTTAATATTCTTTCATCAACAGTAACAAATGTACCACACCAATACTATGGGTCAATAATAGGGGGGAATAAGGGGTGTGGGAGGATTTGAGTTTTCTTTTTATTTATTTATTTAGTTTTTGGAGTAATGAAGATGTTCTAAAATTGACTGTGATGATGAATGCACAACTAAGTGATGATACTGTGAGCCACTGACTATATACTTTGGATGAACTGTATGATGTGTGAATATATTTCAGTAAAATTACATTTTAAAAAATCCCAATGGCCTTTTTTTTGCAGAAATGGAAAAGCCAATCCTCAAATTCATATCAAATAATAAGGGGTCTCAAATAGCCAAAACAATATTTTAAAAGAAGACCAAAGTTGAGGACTCACAGATCTCAATTTTGAATTTGATTGCAAAGCTACAGTAATCAAAACAGTGAGCTACTGGCATAAGGATAGACACATAGACCATGGAATAGAATTGAGAGTCCAGAAAGAAGCCCGTACATCTATGGCCAACTGATATTCAACAGAGGTGCCAAGACCACCTAATGGGGAAAGAATAGTCTCTTCAACAAAAGGCGCTGAGAAAATTGGATATCTGTATGTAAGAAAATGAAGTTGGATCCCTACCTCACACCATATAAAAAATTAACTCAAAATGGATTAACAACCTAAATACTGAGCTAAATCCATAAAACTTTTAGAAGAAAACATAGGGTGAACTCTTTAGGACCTTGTATTTGGCGATGGATTCTTAGATATGACACTAAAATTATAAGCAACAAAAGAAAAAATAGATAAATTTAGATTTTACCAAAATAAAAAACTTTTGTGCTTCAAAGCACACCATCAAGAAAGTGAAAAGACAACCTATAGAATGGGAGAAAATATTTGCATCATATATCTGATAGATATCTGATAATATTTGGTCTAGGATCTAAAATATATAAAGAACACTTACAACTCAGCAACAAAAACACAAACAACCCAATTTAAAAATGGGCAAAGAACCTAAACAGATATTTTTCCAAGGAAGACATAAAAATGGTGAACAAGCACATGAAACATCATTAGTGATTAGGGAAATGCAAATCAAAACCACTTCACACACACTAGAATGGCTATAATTTTTCTTTAAGTTAAATAATAAGTGTGAGCTAGGACTTGGAGAAATAGGAACATTCATATATTACTAGTGGAAATGTAAAATGGTTTAGTTACTGTGGAGAACAGTTTGGTGGTTCCTTAAATAATTAAGAATTACCATATGATATGTATGACCAGGCACTTCCACTCCTGGGTATATACCCCTAAGAATTAAAAATGGGGACTCAAGCAAATACATGTTCACAGCAGTACTATTCACAATAGCCAAAAAGTTGAAACAACACAAATATCCATCAATGGATGAATAGATAAATAAATGTGGTATATATATATACAATGGAATATTACTCAGCCATAAAAAGGAAGGAAGTATTGACACATGCTACAATGTGGATGAACCTTGAAAATATGGTGAATGAAAGAAGCCAAAAACAAATGGTCACATCTTGCATGATTCCATTTATGTGAAATATCCAGAATATACAGACAATGCAGATTGGTGGTTGGGTTGTCATGGAGTGGGGGGATGCAAAGAAACTGCTTAAAGGTATGGGTTTTATTTGGGGGTGAAGAAATGCTTTGGAAGTAGACCAAGGTAGTACTTGCACAGCACTGTGCATGTACTAAACGCCACTGATATGCATTCTAAAATGATTAATTTTGTTATGCAAATTTCACCTCAATAATTTTTAATAAAAGAAAAAAAAAGAAAAGAAAACAAACCCTCCTCAACTAGCTAAGCAAATAATTGAACAAAACCAAGCATCTATCACACTGAGTTGGGTTGGCTCAAGGGAAAGCGCTAAAGTTTGATATCAGAGTGACCTTGGTTTTGAAACCTAGCTCTGAATCCTGACTTACCAGCAGCTGTGTAGCCTTGGGCAAGTTCCTTAACACCTACATCAAATAGGAATAATCAGACCAACATATTCACCTCTTCTAAGGACTGGCTAAGTCAATGCATGTAAATGCCTGGCATTTGGTAGGTGTTTAATAAATATTAGTTCCCAAGTGTGCCGGTTTGAATGTATTATGTCCCCCAAACGCCATTATCTTTGATGTAATCTTGTGTGGGCAGACCTATCAGTGTTGATTAGACTGTAATTCTTTGAGTGTTTCCACGGAATGTGCCCCACCCAACTGTGGGTGATAACTCTGATGAGATAATTTCCATGGAGGTGTGGCCCCACCCATTCAGCGTGGGCCTTGATCAGTGGAGCCATATAAATGGGCTGACAGAGGGAACACAGTGCAGCTGTGAGTGACATTTTGAAGAGGAGCTACAGCCAAGAGGGACACTTTGAAGAAAGCACAGGAGCTGCAGATGACAGACAGTTTGAAGACGGCTGTTGAAAGCAGACTCTTGCTCCAGAGAAGCTAAGAGAGGACAAATACCCCAAGTGCAACTAAGAGTGACATTTTTTGAGGAACTGCAGCCTAGAGAGGAACATCCTGGGAGAAAGCCATTTTGAAACTGTACTTTGGAGCAGACGCCAGCCACGTGCCTTCCCAGCTAGCAGAGGTTTTCCAGACACCATTGGCCATCCTCCAGTGAAGGTACCCGACTGCTGATGTGTTACCTTGGACACTTTATGGCCTTAAGACTGTAACTGTGTAACCAAATAAACCCCCTTTATAAAAGCCAATCCATTTGTTGTGTTTTGCATTCTGGTAGCATTAGCAAACTAGAACACCAAGTATTTTTAAAATTTATTTTATCCCACTTCTTTCACACACAAAAAAGGCTTATAACCAAAAATAAGCTAATAAAAATACAAGATAAAGACAAATTAGGATCAAAGAAAAAGGAGGAAGCATATATGCCATCACTAAGTATTGACAAAATTGCTATAATTGAGAGCAAAATCTGGCTTTTGAGCAGCAGGGAAAAATGATAGTTTTCCATTTTCAGAAACATTCTGTGGAGAAGGGTGGGGGAACTAATTTTGTCCCGGTCCTAAATTTTTAAAGTAATTTCTCATGTAAAGTTTTATTTTTATAATTGTATGATATATTACCATTTACAAAGTGGAGTCACTGCTATCTTATTTGATAATGTACTAACCCCATTTTATCTCCATTTTATGGAATCATTCATCAAAAAAAAAATACATACATATATATGTATATATATATATATTTCCATGTGCTTACTATGTGCTAGATACATAAACAAGAGGAATAGCAAACTAACCATTCTATTAGTCAGCCAATCGATTGGCCAACCAGTTTCTAACCACAATTTACTAATGAATGACCTGCAAACTCACTATAGTGAATCACCTAAATAACCAATCCCAAAAGGAACAGAGGCTGCAGGGAAAGCTGGGGAATCCCAGTTAGCCAAGTTAGGTACATGCCAGAGCGTAGGTGGATTTGGTTGAGAATAACTATTTGAGCTGGCACCATAGTGTAGTAAAAAGCAATTATATTTTTTTCAAAAAACCTAAGTTTTTGGAGCATTCAATAAATACCAATGCCAAGACCCAACCCAAACCAACTGAGTCAGAATCTCTAAGAGTAAGATCAGGGTTGAGAACCACTGCTTTATGCCAATCATGAAAATCTCCTTCCCTGCTTTCCTGGTCTCCCTTGTTGGTAGGGATGGTCATGTGATCCAGCGTCAGTCAATGAGACCAAGGCAGAAGTCTGGAGGGAAAGAGGATTGTAGGAAAACGTTTGCTTTCTTGATAAAGGGAAAGAACTCAGTCTTCTTTTACCCTATGGTAAAGGTGAAGAGCCAGCCACGGTTTGTCATTGTTAGTCCAAATATACTCCTGAGACATAGGTAAAGGTCCTAGTTCAGTGTTGAGTCCATTAGGGACTCCATAAATGAAAGATGCACACCTGAGTGTCTGTATATGTCCTCGTGCATGTCGGCACACTTTCCCACCGAAGTCCAGGAAACAAAAATCCCTCCCCACTCCCTTCCCAGCCATGTTATTCTCTGTGTGCTGTGGCCTAAGGCCTGGGACCCTTATTAAACTTCCAAAAGGGAAAGGGTAGGTGAGGCAGCAGAGAATTTACTGTTCCCTGTGGCTTTATTGTTAACCAGTGGTCTCAAATCTTGGTTCCAGATTTCCCAGCCCACATCCTATTGGGATTATCGAGCTCTGGACAGCTGGATGGGGGCAGGAGCTTGAGCTCATTCTGGGAGTTGCTTTCCCTCACAGCACAGATGCAAGTCTGCTCACCTGATCTCTCATGCCAGTCCTCTTCCCACCAGAGAGAATTGGGAAACTTCCAATTAGAAGGAACTGAGGACTGGGCTGGCCTGATCCCTGACCTATGGGAGGTAGGCTGGTCTGAGCCCCCTCAGGACTGAGGGCAGAAGCAGTGATTCACCAAAATCCCAAGTGGGTCCTTCCTATAATGGTCATTCAAGATATTACAGAGATAGAAAATGAGTTAGCCAATCTAGGTTTTGCATACGCTGGCCTAGCAGTCTAGACCTTCTATGCCAGAGTCCTAATCTGCAGATGGATTGTCTGCAGAACATCAGACTTCTTCCCCTCACAACTGAACTGTGACTTCCTTCCATTTCATCTAGTACGACTTCTCTGAAACACACACTTATTTCACTAGCTGTCTGAGGAAGGTACATTTGCTAAGGTTGTGTTAGGTGAAAAAAATTCCTAAATCAGAGAAATTATTTAATTATTCATACCCCTCCCTTTTATTTCTTTCTCCCTTCCATTTGTCCTAGCACAGATTATCCAAAACTGGTTTTTAATTTGGCCTCTTTCTTTTTTTTTTTTTAACAAGTGGCTGAAACAAATTAGAATTCAAGAATGGGAAAATATGTGGGCTCTCAGAGAATTTGAAGTCAGAAAACTGACTTCAGCAGGCTAAGGGATCTAGGGCATTATCAGCTTCAAGCCTCTGTTTTTCTCATCTGTAAAGTGAATTTAATAGCAGCCACCTCATAGGGCAGTAGAAAGTATGAAGTGATACCACATAGTTAAAAGCATTGCAAGGGCTCACAATAAGAGCTAGCAGTAACTGAGCACCTACAGTGTACTCGGCAGGATTCTAAGAACTTGATGTCTATTATCTCATTTTAATCTCACAACTTTATCAGGTGGGTGCTATAATAATCCCCTTTTTACAGATGAAGAAATTGAGATTACCTCATTTGCCCAAGTCATACATTCAAGAAGTGAAGTCAGGATTTAAATTCAAGTAGTCTGGATCTTCAGCGCCCATACATTTAACTATACTGCTCTGTGGTCACTTAATGGAATCCTGTTTCATTTGTTAAGCAGAAATAACATTAGCACCTCCCTCCCAGGATTGTTAAGCATGTAACATACTGCCAGGCACATAATAACACTCAAATACTAGTTATCATTACTATAAATGGGACTTGCTCAAGGTCTCACAGAAAGAAAAGAAGTCACTGAACCTATAAAACTCTAGAGCCCAAGATCTTAACCTATTAGCTATAACCACTGTTTATTTTCTAAAAAGTAAAATAAAACAGCCATCAGGAGACTGAAGACTTATTCATTCTTCTCTTCAGACTACCAAAAGAGAGACAGCTCCAGCCTCTCATGATCCCAACCAAAGCACACTGTCTCCAAGTGACCTCCATAAAGCCACTGGAACAAAGTTGGCAGAACCCATGGGAGTGGGCTTTTCATTCACCACGACACACTGCTGATGGAATGGAGAGCATTATACACACAGACTCTATTGCAAGCTTTTCATGCACAAAGATGATCTTGATGGACCTTTCTAGCTGGGAACACAGACATGGCCAAAAAGGCAAAAGCCTGACTAACCCAAACATAAATGGAGATAAGGATAAATGTGCTTTCATCTGGAATAAAGTCCTCTACTACCCACCACTGGGCAAAGAAGCTCCTTCCTCCACTGCATTTCCCCACCTCATAGCCTTGGGCACAAACCCATTGCTCCAGAGGTAGTCTGGCCCTGGACGTGGAGCAGATACACTATAAAGTTTGTGCACTGGGCTCAGAACCCCACTCTCTTTCTCCTTCCTTGAGTCTTATTCCCTATGAAGGTACCCTACAATGGAAAAGCCAAGTAACTCATGGTAACACTGCTGTTTCCCAAATGAAACCCAAGAGCAGACAAATCTTTGGTACCTTCCACTCTTTGTGCCAAACTCTAACCTCGTTTCCACTCACAGTTCCAAAAAGTTTTGTCTTGGACTCTCCTGGGTGCCTCCCTCATCCCATCCCAACCCCTCCTCTCACGACTGCCCTCTCCCTCATACATCCCGTACTAGCCTTGGACTCCACTCACCTACAGCTGTGTTCTGTGCTTCAGTCATGAATTTTTCAATCCCCACCTCTAAATGGCAGGCACAGTAGAAAAGGGAATGGAAGGAGGTTTGATGTGGACATCCATGGGAGAATTTGGAGGAAATCTGAGAAGAGACCTTGCTCACTACTCAGTGATCAAAATCTTCTTTTAGCAGATTTCATGAAGGGAAGAGACCGAGCTGCAGGCCTGGGGAGACTGTTTCTTGCCTCCAGGATCCATATGGTTCCTCAGTCTGCAAATCGCAAAGCTCCCTCCATCTAGCTCATGTTTGGGAAGTGCTGCTTCACTCAGCCCTTCTTGCTGCAACTGGTCCTCTCTCCACCTTGAAGGCATCGGAAGCACGCTGGGGCTTATTAACTGGTCAGACCTCCACAGTAAAAATCTCCATTCCTTTATTCAGCCCCTGAAGCTGGGTTTGGGGGCCATCCAAAGAGCCATGTGCCCCAGAGCTATGCCAACACAGGCAGGGAACAGGGTACAGGCCCACAGCTGTTTGCTCCTGGGAGACAGGGCCCGAGGCTCTGGCACTCCAGGAGTATTCAACAGGCCCTAGAAGAGGACGGCAGGAACCAGTCCCTAGGCCCCACCCCCATGTCCTTGCATTTTCTGAAGTTTCTCCTTTGAACACGCTCCTTTATTTATTGGGCCTCATTTAACCTCAGCCATGTCCTCCCGGGATCATTTATTTGGTAACTGTCACTCAGGCTGCTCTGGCATTAACCTCATAATCCTATTGATTTCCTCCAAGCTAGTTGGGGGTTTTCTCGACTTCTTCCTGGGCCATTGGAAGCTGATTCCCAGTTCTGGTAATTACTGAGGAGGAGGCCCCAGACTGGTAAGAGGCCTGGCTGGGGTATTACCCGGGGACTCTTATTCCCACCTCGGCCCTTCCCAGGCTGCAGGAGACAATCCGGGAGGCAGCCTCGCTTGCTTAACTGTGAGGTAAGGTGGCTGAGGACCCGCCACCACCACCAGGAGCTCCCTGAGTGGCTACTGAAGCCATCCTTCAGCTCAGAGAGTGGAAGCTACACCAATCACAGCTTCTGTTGGTCCGGAACCCCTCCCCCCTCCACCATTTTGGATTCCGGAGAGGCAAACAGCCCAATCACCGAAGGGGAAGCGGTGAGGGCTGGGCCGAGGTCCCGGATGGCGCCCACGTGACCGCCGAGACTGCGCCTTCCCGCCACCTGCGGCCTGGAGGCTGGAGTCTGGCCTCTGGCGAGCTGCAGCTGCGGTTCCCAGACACCGAGTCCGTCGCCAGGGGATTAGTGTTCGTCTGTCGATTGGGTCGGCCTCAGTGGGGGTTGTCCCAGCCCAGATGAAGGCATCCCCTACGCCCTTCCCCAGGACAACCCCAACCCCTCATCCCCCCGAGTCCAGCTAGAGAAGGGGGACTTATTTGGGGGGATCTGACAGCCTGGGGTGCTGATCTCTCCCAGAGCTGAGGTGTGGGGTGACGGGAGTCCCCCTCCCTGCTAGGCCTGAGCCACATGTGCTGGGAAGTTCATTTCCCCTTGTTTTGCAGAACTGGCTCAGGGACTGACCCCGGGAGTGACCCCAGTGTCAGGAGGCATTAATGATCTCCATACGGGCAATAAACAGGCAGACCGGCTGGAGGTGCCTGGGAATGGGGCCGTCTTATTAGCCTCACATTCGTTCATGGGTAGAGGCTTAATTAGCTAGGGGTCCCTCAAATGTCCTCCCCTCCCCCAAGAATCCTTGAGCTTCACCAGAAGTTGGAGACACTAAAGTCTTCGGGCTAGTTCCTCTGTTCCTCGTGGGCCCCCTCAAGAGGAAGCGTCTTCGGAGGTCAGCTCAGCCATTTGCCTCCTCCAACAGGACTTCTGACTTGGTTCTGTTAGATTCTCTTATTTTTAAAGGCCTCTAGAGGACAACTCCACAAGCAAGCTGAGTCAGCTCACTTTTTTGTCTACCAGAACCCAACAACCAGAAGGCCTTCCTCTTCAACTTAAATCCCTCCTGACTATGCCTCTGAGCTCCTTGAGCCTTATTTTCTCAAAGAGTAAAGGGAGATACCTGGTTATCATTTTGTGTCAGCACCCCCCCCCCCGCCCATCTTTAGCATCTGTCTAGGCAATTACAAAGCATAGCCTAATTTATCACATCTCTCTTTCCTAATCCATTTCCATCAGGAGGCTACTGGTTGTAGGTGTATGGCTTAACTTCTTTGGCCTTCAGTTTCCTTATCTGTACAGTTCACTTAAGATTCAGCAAACATTATGGGCTAGACACAATGCTAAGTGCTAGGAGAATGATGCTGAGGAAGATTCAGGTCCTACCTTAGGAGAGCTCCCAGTCTAGTAGGGATGACGACTGGTTAACAAATGCAGTAAGAAAACAGTGCTCAGGGCTCTAAGTCCATACTTAGTATGATGAGAGTACAAAAGAAGGAATAACAACCCATCCTGGTTTGTTGAGGGTGGTCCCATGAGGAGATGACATCTGAGTTCATCTTTGAAAGATGAATATGAAAGGGATGCTTGGAGATAGAGGATGTGGGAAGGGCATCTCAGGAGACGCAAAGAACATGTACAAAGGCTTAGAACCTGTACAGACTTCCTGTTTGAGGATCAGTGAGGCTAGAGTGTGGTAAATGAAGCTTTGTGGAAGAGTCAAGTTTGGGGGAGGGCCTTATAAACCATGTTACAAACTTTAAGCACAATGGAGGGACATAAAGGATTTTTAGCAGGGGAGGGGGCTGGACTGATCAGATTTGTATTTTAGAAGATGACTGAAGGCAGTGTGGGGGATGAGTGGATTTGTGGGTGGGGACTAGCAGCAAGGAAACCTGTTAATGAGGGTAGGGAAATTATTAGAAAGATTTTCAGAGGTGGAGTATGGAAGAGTCAGGAGTCAAAGATGTCTCTGGACGGGGGTATGAAGGGCAGTTGTGGTTTGGTGGGACTGCCAGTGAAGGGGCCAGCCCCAGCCGAGACCATGTGACCCAAGTTAGCCCATACAGATGCTGTCTTCCTACAATTCTAATCTTGAGAAGAATGGCATAAAGAATAAGAGATAAGAGTTGAATCATCCTCTTTTGGCCTCAGGTTCCTTACGCATACAGTTCACTTCAGATTCAACAAACATTGCATGCTGGACTACACTCATCACCCTGAAGAAGCCATCCACTGTACCCCACGGCTGCTCCAGCCCCATCGTTTCTAATTATTTAAAAAAAACAACTTTATTTTAGTAACAAATACACAACTCAGAATTTCCCATTTTTACCACATTCAGCTGTACACTTCAGTAGTATTATTATTGTGCTTCTAGCACCCATCATTTCTGAGCCTGGATCTTCAGCCTTTCCTTCCAGTTGGTGAGCTGCCTCCATCCTTCCAACAAATCCCTTCTCTGCTTAAGCCAGCCAGGTCCATTTCTATAGCTTGTGACAATAGAACCCTGTCCGGTTGTGATGACATTAAGTGAGAGACAAGGCAGTGGGTGTGGGCAGAGAAAAGTCTACTATAAGTCATGATGAGACTGAAGTTGGAAATACAGGGGCTGGAGATCCCAATCTGGGACACATCAGTACATGGTGGGAGTTCAAACTGGGAGTTGATGAGGCCACTAAGGGAGAATTCATAGAAAGAGAAAAGAAGGAGACCAAGAAGAGAATCTCGGAAGATGTGGAAAAGAAGAAAAGAAACCAGCAAAAGGGCACTACAAGAATCAGTTAAAGGATTGGCCAGAAGAGAGGGCAGTCCTGACAGAAAAAGTTGAACTTTTCAAGAGCAAGGTAGAGATCAGCAGCATAAAATATTGGTAAGAGTGTCAAGGAGGAGAATATAAATGATTAGAGGCCACTGGTGACTTTAGGAAGATCAGTTTCCATGGGAGGGAGATTAGTCTACCTACTTCCCAGATTATTGGAGGGTCACATGAGCTGGCTACAGTAAATTGGAAGGAGCCAACAAATGGGAAAGGCTCACAATCTGATTTCTCTGGACTTCCAGAAAGAGCCAAAATGTTGGCCTCTTGTGCCATCCTTCTCGCTCATGGACATTTATTAAAAGTTGCAGCAAGTCCCTACACACCACTGCATCCCTCAACCTCCCAGACAGCCTGTCCTGGGGAGAGCATTCTCAGGCTCACCCAAGGAGCCAAGGGGCACAGCTGAGAGGCTGAAGACTACCTTGCTATCTTCCTGGGCTTCTGCAGTAGACTTCCCTTCAAGGCTACCCTTCCCAAAACACTGTCACTAGCATCCAAACTCGTCATCTGACCCACTGGCCCTGGCAACTCCAAGATTTAACACCAAAACTCTTCCAGCCCCAGCCCCCCACTCTTACTCTGGGACCAAGGTCCTTGTTCACAGTTCCCTTGCAGTGGTCTTTACAGTCTTGTTTCTATACCTTTGCTCCCATAGCAACCCCTTCTCTCCATCCATTTCCTTCCTACAGTAATAGCTGCCAAAACATGGGCTCCACAGTTTACAAAGCATTTTCTTAGCAACATTGAGGGGTAAGAAAGGGTGCCCATTTCACAAATAAGGAAACCGAGACTCAGGTAAGTTAAGAGACTTGACTAAGTTCAAGACTAGGAGTGGCCTTTTCAGACTTCTGGAATTCAGTGGCTTCTGAATGCCAGTCCCCAGAATCATGAGACTCCATGCAAATGTTACCTCCTTGCCAGCTCGTAGCAGGCTGTTGGCTACGGGCAGTTTGGCCCAGAGGGATTTAGGGGGCAGCATGGTGCAGTGGTTAAGAGCTCAGCCTCTGGGTCATGATGGCTTGGACATAACTTCTCTGGGCCTTAGTTCCCTCATCTGTAAAATGAGCAAACTAGTACTCATTTACTTCATCAGGCCATTAAGTATTTGGGAAACACTCAGAATACTACATTGTAATTAGATCTACTTGTAAGCAACTCAATGAACCCAGTGATTTAGGCAAAATAGCATTTGCTTGAAAAAGAGCCCTGGTCACTCATAACCCCTGATATTGCTGCTATTTTGAAGTAAGATATCCTTATTGTAGAGAATCTGGCAGTTATTGCAAGGTGCACAGGAAAAAAAAAGAGATAAGTATTGTTAACATTTTGCCAGAGTTCCTTCCTCTTTTTTTTTTCCTTTACTTTTAAAAAAACATGTTTAAAATCATGAAATAAAACAAATCTAGAAAAGCTGGTCATCGAATTTTCAGATGAGGATCATTTTGATGGACCAAAGAACAGTTTTTAAAAAAATTTACATAATAGTGTCCAATTTTTAGACTTTTTCAGAGCCTTTTTTCCTAAAAATTTGTAGTCCTTTTTTCCTAAATTTTTAGTGCTTTTACAAATAGTGCCTTTGAGTATTTGTAAAAGCAAAGAGTTGGTACAAGCTAAATATCAGACAATTGATAGGTTACTCGAATAAATTATGACACTTACCAAATTGTATGAATGGTATGATCCAAGTTTTACAAAAAAATTAATTATATCTCTTCAGGGATCCACAGCAAGGTGTGACCAGTAGTTGTCTCTGACAGAATAGGATTGTTCTTTTTTCTTTCTTTTCTAATTGTGGAAACATAAATACAACATAAACTTTCCCATTTCAACCACTTCCAAGCATACCATTCAGTGGGATTAATCACATTCACATATTTGCAGTACCCTTACCACCTTCCATTTCTAAAGCATTCCCATCTTCCTAAACAGAAACCCTACACCCATTATGCATTAACTCCCCATTGCCCCTGCCCCTAACCCTGACAACCTGTACTCTAATTTCTGACTCTTATGAGCTTGCATACTCTCTGATATTTTCTTTGTAGTTACCATGGGGCTTAAATTTAGCATCCTAAATCTACACCAATCTCGTTTGCTTTGATACCAACTTAATTTCAATAGTATACACAAACTATGTTCCCATGTCCCCCTGTCCCCCCACCTTTATGTAACTCTTGTCACAAATTATATGTTTACATTATGAGTCCACAACCATTGATCTATCTTTACATTTTATACATTTGCCTTTTAGGTCCTTTAGGAAATAAAAAGTGGAGTTACAAACCAAAATTACAGTAATATTGACATTTATATTTTCCCATGTCATTACTGTCACCAGAAGCCTTTATTTCTTCATTTGGCTTTAATCTATTGTCTATTGTCCTTTCCTTGCAATCTGCAGAGCTTTCTTTAGCATCTCTTGTAGGGCCAGTCTAGTGGTGATGAACTCCCTCAGTGTTTGTTTATCTGGGAATGTCTTAACCTGTCTCCCATTTCTGGGTATAGAATTTTTGGTTGGCAATTTTTTTGCCTTCAGCACTTTAAATATGTCATCCTACTACCTCCTTGCCTCCATGGTTTTCCAATGAGAAATTGGCACCTAATCTTACTGAGGCTTGCCTGTATATGACACACTGCTTTTTTCTTGAGGCTTTCAGATTTCTCACTTTATCTTTGGCATCTCACAGTTTGATTATAACATGATGTAGTGTGGATCTATTTGGGTTTATCTTGTTTGGAGTTTGGTGAGCATCTTGGATGTGTATATTCCTGTTTTTTGTTAAATTGGGGAAGTTTTCAATCGTTATTTCTTTGGGTATTCTCTCTGCCCCTTTCTCTCTTTCTTCTTCTTGGACTCCCACAATGCATATATTGATACACTTGATGGTATCCCACAGGTTCCTCAATCTCTATTCACTTTTATTCATTCCTCTTTTTTCTGCTCCTCAAACTGAATAATTTCAATTATCTTATCTTCAAGTTCTCTGATTCTTTCTTCTACCTGCTCCAATAGGCTGTTGAACCCCTCTAGGGAAGTTTTAATTTCTGCTACTGTGATCTTCAGCTCTTTTTTGTTCTTTTCATAATTTCCATCTCTCTATTGATATTCTCTTTGTGTTTGTCATTTTCCTGGTTTCCTTTAGTTCTGTGTCCATGTTTTCCTTTAGCTCTTTGAGCTGATTTAGGACCATTTTTTAAAAAGTCTTTGTCTGTCTGGTCCTCTTCTTGATAGTATGTAATGTCTTAATCTTTTCCTTTGCTTGGGCCATCTTGTTTCTTTATATATTTGTGACCTTTAATTGAAGCCTGGACATTCTCATATTTTAATATGTTATCACTGGAGTTTGAGCTCTGAGGCTTCTGTTCCACAAGCTTGTATCCAGCTGGTATTATGACAAAGCTTTCCTTAAATTCTAGAGCTAACAAAGGAGGTGGAGGAGGAGAACAAGAAAACACCTTTCCCAATTCTTGGAGATTGACCTCTTAGTGTGCATGCCTTCAGAACTTATCCATACAATGAATTTAGAGAATAGTTCCAGCAAAGTAGAGGGGCCTCTCTGGTCCTTTCTGCCCATGTGTCTTGTCTTGGGCATGCATGTGTAGCCCTAGGAATTCCCCTGTTTACACTGTTCTGAATGTCCCCTCTTCCCTAGGAAACTGTTTCTTCACAGTCCAAGGCACTATACTGGATGTCCTACAGCCAGCAATCTTGTGCTCCAGGCAGCACAACTTGACTGCTCTCCCACTGCATTCTGTAGGAGAGTTCCATGAGCTGCCTTCTACATGCAGGGCAAGTTCTGAGACAATGAGTTCCTCAAGCTACCACTAGACAGATTGGGTCAGACATAGATGTTTCCAGGATGTGCAGTAGGGTTACTTGCTCCCTCTAGAACCAGGACAAGGGATACATACTGGAAGCACCAATCCAGTGAGGACTGAGGGAGGGCCAACCAGGGTGCCAGAAGATCCTATTGTTTTAAGTGGCTTTTTCGTGACTTGGTACTTACCCTGTTACTGCAGTCCTTTAACCATTTTCTGGAGATTTGCAAAAGATGTTTCTGCCAGTTTTCGCCGATTGTTCAAAGCTTCTTTGGGGATATGGAGACTTGAAGCATCTTAGTCCCCCATCTTGAACCTACTTATGTCTTTTTTTTGCTTGTCTGAATTTTTAAAATTTTTCTATAATGAGTATATATTTTTAATTTGATAAGAAAAAAGGGAAGAAATAATAATACTAAATAATATCTAACATTAAATACTTACCATATGCCAGTGTGCTGCGCTTGATGATAATTCCCTTACTGGATGTGACAACATTAATTAGACACAATTATCCGCTTAAAAAAATAATCTTTTTATTTTAGAATGGTTTTAGATGTTGTATTCGTTTCCTAGCTGCTAAATAAATACTATACAATGGGTTGGCTGAAAAACAGGAATTTATTGGCTACAGAGACTAGAAGGCTTACTTCCTCCTGCAGTCAGCATCTTCCAGGCTGGCTGGCAACCTTTGGGGTCCCTTGGTTTTTCTGTTACATGACAACATACACAGTGGCATCTTCCCCTTTCTCTTCTGCGTTCTGTTGACTTCCAGCTTCTTGCTTCTCCCATGCCTTCTCTATGTCTAATTTCTTTTGCTTAGAAGGACTTAATCCATATTGGATGATTCATTTTGGGCACACCTGATTCAGTTTGGGCACACCTGAACTGACAACATCTTCAAAGGTCCTATTTACAAATGTGTTCACACCCACAGGACCAAGGGCTGGGAAGCCAACTTGCCTTTTGTGGGGGATATGATTCAATCCCCAATAGATGTATAGAAAAGTTTTGAAGATAGTACATAGACTTCTCATATGCTTCATACCCTGTTTCCACTATTGCTAACATCTTACATTAGTAGGCTACATATGTCACACCTACTGAATCAATATCAATACAATATTATTAATTAAAGCCCATAAGTAATTTATTCAGATTTCCTTAGTGTTTTTTTTTTTTTTTTCTTTTCCAGGATCCCATCCAGAATATTATATTACATTGAGTTGCCATATCTCCTTAGCCATTTCTTGGCTGTGACAGTTTCTCAGACTTTCCTTGTTTTTGATGACCTTGACAGTTGGGATGAGTATTTACTTGTCAGGTATTTCATAGAACATCCCTCAATTGGGGGTTGTGTGATGTTTGTCATGATTAGACTAGGTTATGAATTTTGAGGAAGAGGGTCACAGAATTGAAGTGCCATTCTCATCACATCATATCAAAGGTACAAGTTATCAAGATGCCTTATCACTAATGATGTTCACCTTCATACCTGACTGAGGTAGTGTTCACCAGACTTCCAACCATGAAGTTATGCCTTTCCCCCCTCTTTCCATACTGTAGTATTTGGAAAAGTCACCATGTGCAGCCCACACTTAAGGAGTCATACTCCACCTCCTTGAGTGCTGAGTATCTACATAAATTACTTGGAATTCTTCTTCACAGGAAATTCGTCTAGTCTCCCCATTTATGTATTTATTCAATAATTTATTTATATCAGTATAATCTCAAGGGTATTTATTTTATATTTTGGGTTATAATCCAATACTACAGTATTTATTTTGTGCTTTAATTTTTCCAGCTTTGGCTATTGGGGGCTCTTTCAGATGGCTTCTGTGTCCCATTATTATTATCCACTTTCTAAAAATGAAGAAACTGAAGCTGAGAGAAGTTGAATTACAGCCCAAAGTCCCACTGCTTATAAATGGGAGTCTCTTTCTAACTGCTGGGCAACAAGTTATACTCCACTGCCTCCTCTAAAAAAATCCTCTAAAAATTTTATACACACACACACACATACACATACATACATATATAAACACATTTATGGTGTGCTGGGGCTTTGCCCATGAAAACAAAATGGCTGCCATGGTGACTGGGCTTCCTGGCGCCTGAGATGGCAGAGGACAGAACTCACCCCACCCCACCCCACCCCACCCCGTTTTCAGCATGGGGAATGTGTTCACTAGATTTAATAGGTTAGTGTTGAGTTCTCTGGTCAGAGGAGCAGAAGGACTGGGAAATAGATTGATTGGCCCATTTACAGAAAAGCTGAAGATGGTAGCATTGGGGAAAGGCAAGTGGTTTCCTCTTTCTCTCAGGATGTACCTAAAGGTCAGGAGCTTCTCATGATGTGGGAGAGATATAGCTAGACAGTGGGAACTTCTCTGGGCAGACAGGGTGTGAGGCTCGAGGAATGGAGGAGAAAGAGGAGTGGTGGATTCTCACTGGCCAGAGGTAGCTGGGTGGACAAGTGACCCTTATATTCCTTTATAGTGCAAAGTCCTCCAATTGTTGTGGGACAGCAATTCCCACTTAGGCCCAAGACAGAGATCCAGCCAAGCACTTTCTCTAAACTTAACTGCTCCAAAGATTTACCTGAGCCACTTGTTAAAAATACAAATTCCCAGGCCCTACCAGCCATTGTGACTCAGTAGGTCAGCGATGGAGCCCAGATGTCTTTAACACTTTTTTTTTTTTTACTTTTTATTTTGAAATGATTTCAAACTTACAGGACAGTTGCAAAAACAATACAAAACCCATACAGAGAACTCCAACGTACCCCCACCCAAATACCCATCTCTGCCAACTTTTAAATTTTGCCACATGTGCTGTATCATTCTCTATCATCTATCTATCTATCTATCTATCTCTATCTATCTATCTATTTATCTATCTATCTGTCATCTATCTATCCATCTATCTATCATCTATGTATCTAATCTATCTACCTATCTATCTGTCATCTATCTACTCTTTAATACTTCTAACAAGTGCTGCAGCCAAGTTTGGAAGAACTAAGGAGGCAAATTCATACTTTGATCTTTGCATATTCTTTTCATCCTGGCTCCCCTCTTTCTTTAAGAAGTGGGGAGCTCTGTTGCAGCCTCGGGTTTCCTAAGGGTGTGGACTGCATTGTTGACCTCTCAGTGCCAACCGGACACCTGCACAGAGTTTGTGTTCCATTCCTATTTGTTAACTAAGTAAGTTCTCAAATGGACCTCTCCATATGCAAATCAACCTCTTTTTATGGAAATAGAGGATAGAGTATTTAGGATCCAGGTTTCATAGTAGTTTCTCTTTTTTTTAATCAACTTTAATGAAATATAATTTACATACAATAAACTGCACCCATTTAAAGTGTCACTTGATGAGTTCTGACAAATTTACATACCAGTGTAACCAGCCCTGCAATCAAGATGGAGAACATTTATCACCCCAGAAATCCCCTTCTCTCCCCTTGCCATCAATCCCCATCCCCACCCCTACCATCTCCAGCCCCAGGCATTCTCTGGTTTTCTTCCTGTCACCATAGATTAACTTGCATTTTCTAGAATTACATGTAAATGGAATCAGGCAGTATTCTAGTTTGCTAATGCTCCTGGAATGCAAAACACCAGAGACAGGTTGGCTTTTATAAAGGGGGTTTATTTGGTTACAAAGTTACAGTCTTAAAACCATAAAGTGTCCAACGTAAGTCATCAGCAATCAGGTACCTTCACTGGAGGATGGCCAGTGGTGTCCAGAAAACCTTTGTTAGCTGGGAAGGCATGTAGCTGGCATCTGCTCCAAAGTTCTGGTCTCAAAATGGCTTTCTCCCAGGATGTTCCTCTCTAGGCTGCAGTTCTGCAAAAATGTCACTCTCAGTTGCTCTTGGAGTGTTTGTCCTCTCTTAGCTTCTCCGGAGCAAAACTCTGCTTTCAGTGGCCGTCTTCAAACTGTCTCTCACCTGCAGCTACTCTCTCAGCTTCTGTGCATTCTTCAAAGTGTCCCTCTTGGCTGTATCAAGCTTGCTCCTTCTGTCTGAGCTTATATAATGCTCTGGTACTCAAGTCCCATGCTGAATGTGTGGGGCCACACCCCCATGGAAATTATCTCATCAGTTATCACTCACAGTTGGGTGGGGAGCATTTCCATGGAAACAACCTAATCCAAACATTCCAACTTAATCCCCACTAATATGTCTGCCCCTACAAGGCTGCATCAAAGAACATGGCTTTTTCTGGGGGACATACTATATACAAACCAGTACAGGCAGTATGTGAGCTTTTGGGTCTGGCTTCTTTCATTCAGCATAATGATTTTGGGATTCATCCATATTGTTGGATCATTAGCTTGGTCCTTTGTTGTTGTTGTTGTTGCTGAGTCATATTCCATGATATGGATATACCACAATTAGTTATTCCTTCACCTGTTGATAGATATTTGAGTTATTTCCAGGTTTGGGCCGTTGTGGATAAAGCTGCTATAAACATTCATGTTAGCATACAAGTCTTTGTGTAGACACAGCTTCTCATTTCTCCCCAACTTTTCTAGCACCGGGGTAGAGGTCAGAAACATCACAAAGACCCCTCCTTCATCCACGAAGCCAACAATATTTATTAGGACTTGATGTGCCAGGAGCCAGGACAAAGAGGGCTCTCATGGGGTGGGGTCAGCGCTGTGGTGGCAGTGCCCGCCACCGTCAAGGGGACGAGTGCAGCCAGGGAGGCAGAGAGGGGGTCAAACATCTCCAGACACTCCACCCAGAAGGCCTCATTCACCATGCAGGTGTGTGAGGGAAAAGTCAGAGAGACCGACTTCTTCACTAAATTATCATATTTTTTTCCACTTAACACCAAGGTAAATTTTCCTGAGAGATGGAGTTTCCACTGAGGAGGTGGAAATATGTGCCTGTGGAAAGTCCCTTCAGTGAGAGACAGCCTGGCAGGGCCTCACAGGGGTCTGGACAAATGGAAAGGAATGTGAACTTCCATGAGGGTAAAGAGCTCTGGCCCAGAAGTTAATAATTTAAAAAGCCAATTTTATTGAGTCTCCTATGTGCCAATATCTGTCCTAAGTATTAGACCTAGACTATCTCATTTAGTCCTTCCCACAATTCTGAGGTAGATACCACCTTCAGCTCCAATTTGACAAATGAGGAAACTATGGTACCCAGGAGCTTCATTAACAGCCAATGAACAATAGTCCAACCCCAGGATCACTACGTCATTTTACCTGCCACAGGTGTTGAAGAGAAGTGAATTCTAGAGCAGGCTCTGCCCCTTAAGTTTCTTGGAGGCCTTGGGCATCTTTCTCCTTTCAGGTCACAGTGGGTGGGTGTGAGGGGTGGGGAGGGAGCTCATAGTCTAGGCCTGTAGGTTTCGGAAGGAGGCGGAAGTGGTCGGTACATCTGCCGACCAGCTGGCTCTGTCCAGGAGTCTCGTTCAATCTTTGGGCCTGGGGACAGCAGTTGAGGCAGAAGGACTGGGGTACTGGGCAAGACCTTACATAGAATCTTGGGAATAGAGACTGAGGCAAAATCTCAGTTTTGAAGAATGTATCTCAAGAATAGGGCAGGTTCTTCACTGCCCTCCCTGCTTTGTGGGACCTGACTCCCAGGGGTGTAAATCTCCTGGCAAGGCAGGACATGACTCCAGGGGATGAGCCTGGACCTGGCATCGTGGGATTGAGAAAATCTTCTTGACCAAAAGGGGGAAATGAAATGAAACAGAATAAAGTTTTAGTGGCAGAGAGATTTCAAATGGAGTCGGGAGATCACTCCGGTGGACATTCTTATGCACTGTATAGATATCCCTTTGTAGTTTTTAGTGAATTGGAATAGCTAGAAGGAAATACCTGAAACTGTCAAACTGCAACCCAGTAGCTTTGATTTTTGAAGATGATTGTATAACTATGTAGCTTACACGGTGTGACTGTGTGATTGTGAAAACCTTGTGGCTCACCCTCTCTTTATCCAGGGTATGCATGGTTGAGTAGGAAAACGTGTACAAAAACGAAATGAAAAATAGGGTGGGATGGGGGTGGTGGTGGAATGATTTGGGTGTTCTTTTTTACTTTTATTTTTTATTCTTATTTTCATTCTTTTTAGAGCAATGAAAATGTTCAAAAATTGATTGTGGTGATGAATGCCCAACTATATGATGGAACTATGAACAGCTGATTGTACACCATGGATGATTATAATGGTATATGAATACACCTCAATAAAACTGAATATAAAAAAAAAAGAGTAGGGCAGGTTCTGATACATACTACAACATGGGTGAACCTTGAAATCATTATGTTGAGTGAAATAAACTAGACACAAAAGGACAAATGCTGTATGATTTCACTTACATGAAATACTTGAAATAAGCAAATTTACAGGGACATAAAATATAGGTTATCAGGGGCGGGGTTGTGTGTGGTGTGTGACAGGGAATGGGGAGTTTATTGCTCAATGGGTACAGAGTTTCTGTTTGGAGTGATGAAAACATGAAAAACTTTTGGTAAAGGATAGTGGCAAAATAATATGAATAATTAATACCACTGAATTGTACACATGAAAGTGGTTGTTTTAGTTTGCTAAAGTTGCTGAAATGCAATATACCAGAAACGGGTGAGTTTTCACCATGGGGATTTATTAACGCACAACTTACAGTTCTGAGGCCATGAAAAAGCCCAAGATAAGACATCAACAGGCGGTGCTCTCTCTCTAGAGACTGGCCACTGGCAATCCTCAAGGCACATGGCGACGTCTGCCGGTCTCTCCCTTCTCTCCCAGGTTTCATTGCTTCCAGCTTCTGGTTTAAGTGGCTTCTTCTCTGTTCCTGTGGTTTCTCTCTGTTTTCCATGTGTCCTATCTCAGCTTCTCTGGCTTTCCCCTCAGCTTCTCTGTGTGCTTCTCTGAATTGCCTCTCTAATAAAGGACTCTAGTTAGAGGACTAAGACCCACCTGGGACAGGCCTCAACTGAAATAACCCAATCAGAGGTCCCACCCACAGCAGGTCTACACCCACAGGGATGGATTAGCTTTAAGAACATGATATGTTATGTTTCTGTTTGATACAGCTTCGAATCATCTCAGTGGTTAAAATGGGAAATTTTGTGTTGTATGTATGTTACCACAACAGAATTAAAAACAAACAAAGAAGTGAGTGACTGGTCCAGAGATTTGCAGCATTAAGGCTGTTCAAGGGAGGGCAGTGTGCGGCTGGCGGTGTCTTGGGAGCCCCATCCGCTGGGGCAGACATTTGTCCTGCCTGGGAGCCAGACTGGGCCGGGCACCCATCTTCTTGGCCTGATATGTAAGAATGGGCTGTGGAAACCAAAATTCTGATACCACCGTAAATGACCCAGATAAGAGGCAAAGGGGCAGTAGTGAGGCTAGAAGTTCCTCTCCTCTCCCAATTTAGTCCTCTCACCTGAAGATTTATTATTTTCTTCCCACCTTTTCTTAGGTAATCCATCTACTTTCTTTGGGTATTCAATTTTGAGACCTACCCATGACTCAGATCAGTGCAAGAAAAACTGAGACCCTACCCATCCCTGCTCCATTGTGAGGGATGGATTATACGACAATGGTCCATGAGCAGTTTAGAAAAACAGCTAACACAGATTCATTAGTGGGACATTAATATGAGAGCCAATATTTATTGATCATGAGGCAATGAGCTGGTTGATTTTTATGCACTATCTTTTATAATCCACAGCTACCCATGAAGTAGATTTATCATCTCTATTTCAAAGAAATTAAGGCTCAAACAAGTTGAAGTCTGTCTAACTCCAAAACACTCACTCTTATCACCATACACCAGTGGTTCTCAAAGTGTGATCCCTGGACCAGTGGCCTCAGCATTACCTGGGAACTTATTAGAAATACTTGGGCCCCACCCAGGCCTATTAAATCAGAACCTCTTAAGGCAGAGCCCAAAAGTCACCTTCTAGGTGATGGTAATGCATGCTTAACTTTAAAAAGATCAAGGCAAGCCAAAGTAACCTCATTTTCTTCTATGATAGGATGTCCAGGTCAGAAGGTGAGGGAAACACCACCAATCTGGAGTTCAGTGAAGACTTTGATCAAGATCTCATGATATTTTGTGAACAATGTGGGAAAACGTGGAGACCAGTGAGGAGAGAGGCAGGAGACAACCTGACCATGTGTCATTCCAGAGACTGCTAGGACCATGGTGTTTGGACAGTCTGTACTGTTAGAGGATCAGTTAATAGGTTGTTACCAATCCACCAGGAGGTCTCTATTGAGAAGCCACAGGGTTCTGCCCAGATTGACTTTTTAATCAATGGTGTAGGAAATGGCCAGTATCAACTCAGTAGATGTCAAAAAGCTGGGGGAGATGGCAAATACATTGGATAACAGAATGGGGACCTAAAATGATTTTTATTGACCAGAGACAAACATAAATATAAAATTCAGCATATGGTCATCACGGAGGGTTGTATAGGCTGTTCACTGCCCAAGTGCATCTGTTGGGTTGAAGGGCTCCGTGGGGGCTGAGACCCAGCCTGCACTCCACTCACCTCCACCCAGAAGAAGAGGAGCCTTTTTAAAGTTCATGTTGAAGGAGCTTTATGGATTTGCAGCAATGCTCACCCATCACTTGTGACACAGAAAAAAATCAATGTCACCTGTCCATGGCATCTGGAGGTGGGGGGAATCTGAGCCAACAGGGTGACATGGGTGTCAAAAAGCAAGTGAAGTTGGGCCCTATTTAAACAAGTGCAGGAAGAGAAAGGCCCTGTCGCCTATGCTGTGCCCACTGAGGACTATACCCCACCTTCTCCTGCAGGGCTCTTGACTGTAGGGGCTGCTCTCAGGGACAGTAACAAGGATAATGAATAAACTGCAACATAGAAGAGCAGTGACGAAATTGACAGTGATGACCAGGTGGAGTTGGGGACAGGAGAAGCATGGTAATAACCTTCAGATACTTGGATGGACACTTTTACACTCTACCTTTCCCTCTCCTCTTCTGCCTATAAAGCAAAAGCTTACCTACAGGTGAATTAAGACAAACAAAAGCTCAGGAGCAGGAGCCAGCTCTAACTGCCCTGTTTCTAACCATTGTACCAGTTCAAATCTGGAACAAGCTGCCTACCTGGATGGAGAGTATCCAAGCAAAAGCCAGGTACAGATTTCTCATCCAGTATGGCAACCAGGGGTCACTGTCTCAGAAGGAACTATCCCAAGCTCCATGTTCCACTTTCCTGGACCACCCTTCACTTCTTCCCCACTTGTAGACCCTCCTAGATTCTCTGAACCCGGCTTCCTGCCTGTCAATGGGGAAAAGGGAAATTACCCCTCAGCCCTGACCCAGGTCCTGATGGGGCAGAGGAGACAGTGCCTTTCTGTGATAGGAAAGGGGGCTTCTGAGCCTCCATGGTGATGCCCCTGAGATCCAGGCCACAGTCTGGTCCCTGTGGTGCTCATGGAAACTGAAAGCATGGCACAGGGGGAGGGAACACTTAAAGTCAGATAAGCGCCTCTCCCAGCAAGGCCCTGAGGGACGGAGCCCTGGGAAATGTCAGTTTCCACCAATGAGGTAGAAAGGTGGAGAAGGTTTGGAACTCAGGGTCCAGGAGGGCAGGCACTGGGCCACCCTGGGCATTTAGGAGGTCACGGTGAAGGGCCAGGAGAGGGTCTCACCCATGTCCAAAACCAGCCCGTGGCTCAAGCACACCCAAGAAGACCCAGCCTAGATGCGAGAAGAGGCCACCTTGGCTCACAGCTCAGCTGTTCTCAGGAAGATGGCACTGGGGGAGGGGCACAGTGGAGGACATTGAGGGTGTGTGTGTGGGGAGACTGGGGAACACTGTAGAGGACACTGTCAGGGCATCTCCTCTGTGCCAGGAGCCCGTCCATGGTGAAATCTCTGACCCAATGAGCTGCTGCAGCAGAGGAAGTACCAGGACAGTGGGGCCCAGGATTAGAAGGAGGATGGACCATTTGACCTGAGCCTTAAAAAATAATGAGGCATTTAGTGAGACAGAAGACAGGGCAGAAAGGCATTCCAGGAAGAAAGAATCTGGGTGTTGTCCTGTCTTAGTGGACAAAGAGCCCAAAGTCCCTTGTTCCCACCTCTCTCTGCAGGCTCACCATGTTCTACCCTATCTGTGGGCAATCTGAGGGTGGGCACCAGGGCACACACCCTTGGGAACCCCAAAGCCATGGGAGCAGGGAGCTCTGGAGGTGTGTTGGATGGACATACAGGAACCACCCCAGGCCCTTGGCTCCCCCTCCTGGGCTAGCTTGTCTTGGGTAAGGGCTCAGGGAAGCACAGAGCTGCCTAGTCCCCCCATTCTCTTGCCTCTGCAGAATAAGTAGACATGAGTCCTACAGCAGACAGGTTTAGGAATGAGGAAACTGAGGCTCCAGAGGTCAAAGTTGCAAATCTAGAAGTGCAGCTGGGATTTGGACCCAGCTCTCTCTGACTGCACAAAGTCCATACTCTTATTCACTTCCCTCAGTGTTACTGCCTGGCAGCAGGACATTGCCAGAAATTACACTGAAAACACAGAAAGTGGGGCCCAGATCCCTAGAGCGGGCAGCCAGGCACTGGGAAAGCCTGACCTGAAACAGTCCTGAGGCAGGAGGGGCAGGGGTTTCCCGGCCTACACCCACTCCAGGTCTGGACGACTCCATACCACCACCTAGTGGTAGAGGGAGCAACTGCCAGCATGGCACAGATCCAGCCAGGCCAGCAGCATCCGGGCCTCCTCCCTCCCTCCCTGGGCCTTGGCTGCTCAGGAAACAGAGGAGGCCCTGTCCTCATGACTGAGGTTTTCCTCACGAGCTCTCTGCAGCAGTTCGGCCACAGCAGTTTGGGGCTGTTTCCTCACTTCAGACACTCCAAAACACAGGCTCCTCAAGCCACCCCTCTAGTCTAAACCCCAACCTTGGCTGGACTCCCCAGACTTGGGGACTTGGCAGCCTGTCACCCCACAGGGGAGGGTCCTGTTGGCCTGTCCCTGGCCTCCAAGGCAAGAGGGAGAGAGCTCTGGTGGGCTCAACCCAGCTGCTGCCCAGGGTGAGGGGAATCTGTCCCATCCCCAAATTGCTCCCAGATGTCCCCCAGAGCTCCATCCTCGGTCACCCCCAGGCTCCTCCAAAGGGGCAGGGCCTGGAGGACAGGAACAGTGTTCACTGTGGGCAGCTCTATGCCAGGCACTGTTATAAAGAGCATCTCACTCCCCACAACCCCATGACTAGGCACTATTATCTCCAGTTTGCAGATGTGATGGGGGACGGGAAAAGTAACTTGCTCAAGGTCACGCATTCATTGAATATTAACTACAAAACAACGTGCCTGGCACCTAACTTAGAAGGGAGAAGGAGACGCTTCCTGGAGAAGGGGCCACTGGGCCCAGGTTTGCAGGCGGTGGGGGGGAAGAGCACTCCAGATAGAGGAGAGCACTCTGAGAAGGCCCTGAGGCAAGGTGAGCAGGATCAACCTAGAACTAGACAGGTGGATGTGGGGGTGGAGACCTGAGACGGGGTGGCAAAGAGCTCTCCTACAGGCCCTAACCACCAGGTTTAAGGAGTCTAGGGTTGATGGCCCCTTCCCACACAACCCCAGTGGGGGCTTTAAACAGAGCAGCGACCTGATCGCATCTGCATTTCCGGAAGGTCCTCTGGTTGTCTGCAGGAAGGACCATAAGGCAGACTGGCCAGGAGGCTCCCCAAGGTCCCAGGTAGAGTTGCTTTTTCTGGAGAGGGTAGGGAGGGGCAAGGTTTTTGCTCCAGGCAGGGGGCTCAGCCTCAGCAAAGGTCCAAAGGTCAAAGGTCACAGGGTACCAGACCCCTCCCTGCCCAGGAACAGAGAATGACCCAGTGTGGCTGGAGAGCAGGGTGTAAGGAGTAGAGTGCTGGTTTGGAGCCGGCCTGGAACCTCCTCCCACAGAGGCAAGTCCTTGGATACGACACAGTCCCTCCCTGGGCATCGGTTCCTCCGGCAGACCCAGGGGCTGGGACTGAGGCCTGAGGCCCTCAGGGACTCTTGGCAGCAGACTCCAAACAGTCGTAGAGGAGGTCCCAAGGCCTGGTGGGTGTATCCTGGAGGGATCAGGTGTGGGTCCTGCTTCTAGAGGTTGCACTTCACTCATTCATTCATTCATTCATTCATTCAGCAAATGTTTACTGAGCTCCTGAAATGTGTGAAGTTCTAGGTTTGGGAACCCAGCAATAAGCAAAATACCAGCCCAGACTTGAGGGAGCCAATGATCTCATAGGAGACAGATATTAAACTAACATATTCCCTCCCAGAGGAGACAAGGCAGTGCAGACAGGCACGGTGGGAAAGGGCTTACCTTAGCCCTACCAAATTGGGAACAGCGGGGAGCCCTTGAAGCCAAGCAAGGCTGGGGATTTGATACCTGGGCTGCTGTTCTCTGTGGAAAACCACCCTCACCAGCGTCTGCCTGCAGGCATGTCTGTGTGTGTGTCTGTGGGGTGGGTGTATGTATGTGCATCTAGGGTGTATTTGTCTGTGACACATGTGTCTATGTGTATGTACATTTTGTTTCTGAGCATGTTTGTGTGTGTAGTTGTGTGTGTGCATGTCTGTGTGTTTGCATATGGTTATGTGAATGTGCCCTTTGGGGGAGTTTCTGGATATGTGTATATTTGTATGTCGATGTGTGGGTGCTAATATGCATGTGTGTGGGTCTCCATATGTGTGCATATGTGTATGTCTGTGTGTGGAGGGATCTGTGTGTGTGTCCGTGTGGAGGTGGTCGGGTGACCTACAGTCTAGTTTGCTAAGAACCAAGGAATTTCAGAACTAAAATCAGAACTGGTCTGGGCCAACTGGGACAGGTGTGGGAGGCCAAAGCCTGGGACAATATATGTTGTGAAGGCAATAGGGCCCGAAGTTGAGTGAGGGTGAAGGAACTGACCTGGCTAAATAAGAACCAGTCCCACCCCCACCCCCCTCAACCCTGCCCCAGTAAGAGGAGCTGGGCTGCAATGTCCAGAGGGGCTCAGAGGCCCTGGGGCTGTGCGGCATGAACTGTCAGGGCTCCTGGAATGAGCACTGGCTTGGGGTCAGTCAGAACTTGGTGCAGTCCTGTGGTGTGCGTCTCAGCAGCTTTGTGACCTTAGACAGGTCTAAGCTTTGTTTTCCCCCTCTGCCAAATGGGGATAATCATACCAACTGTCTGATGCAGAGAGTTAAATAAGAAAATGCGTGCACAGTAGTAGGCACACAGTGTGGGCTCCACAGCTCCTCCCCTCAGGCTGGGAAGGGGCCAGAGGACCAGAGGACATTGTGTTCTCTTTGGAAGGGAAACAAATAATAACAAGAACAAACATGAGCCATGCGCTGAGCTATGCACTTGACAAGCAATATCTCGGGTCATCCTCTCAACAACCCTGGGAGGGAGATTCTATTATTGGTTTTCCTTTGAAAAGCCTTGTCCTTACCAGGGGTCCCTGGCAGCCCAGCTGGGCTGACGACGCTGGGTGGCTGCCCAGCCCCTGGTCCCCCGGTCGTGAGCTCTGAGTCAGGCTGCTTCTCCCACGGACACACCGCCTGGCCAGGCCATCCGGGGTGTAGCTTCCAGCCACAGAGGGCACCCACTCAGCCCCTTTGCCCTTTCCCAGCGGTGAGGCTGACTCTCACCCATCATCACTTCATCAGCTAACATTTCCAGGGGCTGGGCCCATGGGATTGTGAAAGAGCTTTGTCCTTTATTTACTGGCTGGCCTTAGGCTCCTCACTTCCTTCTCTAAGCCTCAATGTCTGTGAAATGGGGGCTCATAATCTCTACACCGAAGTTTCAGTGAGAGCTGGTGAAAGAAAGCGTTTGAACTACCACAGTGACCCTCCACACAGGTAAGGCATCAAATAGCAAGTCTGGCACCCAGAATGTGGGAGCACCCTTAAACTTGGGTGCCTGAATGGCCACCACTGGTATCCCCTTCTCTCTTTAGAGAGAAGTCATGCACAGTCGGTCAACAAACTGTGGTGCCGGGAGCCAAAGTCACCCCCAAACCCACCAGCCTGTGCAGCTTGCTCTGAGGTGGAATGATGCCCACAACCCACAGGGAGCGGAGGCAGCTGGAGCCAGCCGGTTCCCTGCGAGTTTCAGGACCTGGAATGCGATTTCCTAACTGGGAATTCATCCAGGCCACCCGCCCTGCCTCCACCCCAAGACTCGGCAACAACAGCCAAGGCCCCCAGGCCTGTGAATGACCCAGCCTGTCCCTCAGGCATCAGGTTCCTCAAGCATTAAATGGGAGCATAGTCCTTGCCCCTTTTCTGAACAAGTTGAGGCTTGGGGCCACTGGGAACTGAGCCAAGGTTGGTCATTCACAGGACAATTTGAGTGAGGTGGTCCCAAGGTCACAGAGCTAGATGCAGGGCTCAACCTTGTACCTATCTCCTGTCTACTTTTCCTGCCAAGCAGCTGCTTCTACGGTAGATGGACATATAGATAATTATTAAATTATCAAAGGTTTGATCCTACCCTATGTTACATTGAAGGGAAAAAGAGCTAGATGCCCAGAGCAGGCGAGACACCTAACTGGGGTCACACAACAAGCTGGTGATTGTGTCATGGTTGAAATGACTCTAGACTGGGCTGCTTTCTAGCTGTGCACCTTAGGAAATTCTGTAGGGTTAATCAGGGAGATTTATCTCCCCAGGTGCCAGAGCTCTACTGGGCACATTAAGGGTCAGCTGGAATCAGACTTCTGACCCCCCTCACCGCCCCCCCCCCCTCGTGTTCCCTTGCCACAGAGACTTACCCTCCCCTTCCCCCTGCCAGCTTCATCTCTGACCCAGAATCTTGGTGGCTTTTAACCTAAAGAAGTTCTCAGGCTACCCCTGTGCCTTCCCCATTCCCTGCCACCAGCCACTGCAACAACGAAGACCCATAGCCTCCCCGGGGTCTCTCACACCAGAGGCCAAGGAAGCTCGCCCCAGAAGGCCCACCTAGCACACCCCAGTATGGACCCCTGAGGATGGGGTGGGGTGGTGAGCAGATGAAGGAGGGAGCCTAGGTAGACTCTCTGCAGGAGGGGCCCTGGATTCTGCCCACCACCCGGTGCACCCCAGCCAGCAGCCCCACTTCTGAAAGGCCCAGAAGGCCAGTCAAGGAAGCCTCCCTGTCAGAGAGAGGTCTCTCAAGGCCCCAGCCCGATTCGCAGAAGGCGACCAGTGGAGTTTGCTGCCCAGGCCTAGTAGACCTGGCGGCTGGCACGGCAGGATGGCCCCAAGGAGAAGGGGAGAAGCCCCCACCCCGAGCTTGGGTCCTTCCCATCCCTGTGTCCGTAGCCCCAACCCAGAGTCTTGTCGGGCTCCGCGGCACACCTCCGTCTCTCAGCTTCTGGGGTCCGTCGCTGGGCCTGGATCTACGCCAGTGTGTGGCTCTGTTCCTGAGCACATCTCACCGTCCGAAGCTCTGTCCACCTATCCGCACTCGCTCCGGGCAGGCTGGCTGGCCGCCGCCGGGCCTCTGGCCTGGAGCGCCATCTCGTGGGCACGTCGGGGCGGGGCGGGGGGAGGACTGTCGCGGACAGGACAGGTTCAAAGTCCTCAGGCCTCGAACTGCGGGCGATGCCGGCAAGAGGGGCCGGGAAAGGAGGGGCGGCCGTCGACTCCGAGAGTGGATGCGGAGTCCCCGGCCCAGGCGAGTGGGACAGAGCAGGTTTGCGCCTCCAAAGAACCCCTAAGGAGCTCCAAAGGCAAAACAGAGTCCCAGGCGCCTCAGACAAAAGCACCGACAGGTTCAGCGAGGGGTTGACCAGCTGCACTCCAGGACAGCCCGGAGAGCACTCGGAGCGCGCACTCCTTCTCCTTTGTCCCCTTCTCCCACTCTTCTGGGGCTCCCGAGGCTCCCCTCCGCCGCTGCCCAGTCGCAAGAACATGTGCAAGCACTGGGCGCTCGGATCCTCGCCGGACCCTGCCTGCCGGCTGGTACTCCAAACTCCCTGGTCGAAGACATGGAAGGAAGTGGGCGGGATGGATCTGGGGTCCTTCTCAAAGCGTAGGAAGAAGGCGAGTTAAAACCGCAGGCTCCGCGCGACTCTGTCCCTTGAGCCGTCTATACTCGGGTAATCGTTGTCATGCGTGCGTCCTGGAGAGCTCGAGGCTGAAAGCGCCCCTCGGGTCCCAGGGAGTGCCCTGCGTGAATGTTCGCGGTGTCCTGGGGATGCGGTCCCCGGAGCTGCAACCTGCCCAAGGGCAGGGCCGCACCACGCCACAGACACTGGTGAATTCCTCCGCGGCAACATTTGCGGGGCCAGGGCGTGGTGGAACCAAGAGAAGGAACTGCTTGACGCTCGGAAGACTTGAAGAGTTAATGAGGTCGCCTTGTTCTCGGATTCCGTGTGGCTGAACCGCTAGGGGTCTCACGGAGCGCCCCACATCAATACCCCCATCTCCGAGCTACCCAGTGAATCACACTCACAATCCCACACCGACACACACAGATCCACTCTCAGAGCCCACATTCTCAACACATGCATTCCATGGCGACACATCCAGTCACCGAGACGTCTCAGCGACCCTCTCAACCCCCATCACTCCAACACACGCTCTCTACACTCGCCCTCGAGCTGACTCCTCCTCCTTCCAGGTCCTGTGGTGCTAGACTCTGAAGGGTTAAGGAGGCCTTGGGGCACCGGAGCGGCGGGTACGCAGGGCGCCTGGGCTAATTGGCGACCCCGGGACAATGGGGACCGGGAAGGCCGGAGAGGCGGGTGGCCTAATTGGGCCTGGGAGTGCCTTCGCCTTTGTCTAGGACAAGGCCCTACCGCCTGCAGCGCGGGTTCCCGCAGCCGCACTCAAAGCTTGCAGCTTGGGGCCCCGCGGAGCGCGGGGAGGGCTACTCCGGGAGGGGATGTGTGCGCGGAAGGCGGAGGGGAACGATTCCAAGCCGCGCTGCGGCCCTTGGAGTATCACCCCACCCAGGATGCTGCATCAACGACGCAGCGACCCTCCTCCCCTACCCCTCTGACCGCGGACCCTACTGCGGCCCAAGGCTAGTGCTGCCCACTGGTGTCGGATGCCGGGGCCGCAGGCCACAGACCGGTAGGCGCTTCTCAACTTTCCTCCCTAGTCATGCTGAAAGTGAGAAGCGGGAAGAAGCAAACATGCTCCTGCTCTTCGAATTCTAGAGGCGTTTTTAGCCCAAAGCGCCCCCAAATAAACACATTCTCCACGCGAGAATCTATTTAAACTGGGAAAGAAGTTTCTGGACTGCAGCTTTCTCGCCCTTCCCGCAGATCAGACGAAGGGAAGCCGCAACCCACACCCGCGAGGCAGAGGCAGTCTTCAGTTCCGGGATTCAGCGGCACAGGAGCAGCTCCCGCCCTGGAAGAGGCGGGCATGGGTCTCTTTCCTTGCAAATGTGTCGGCCCACAAATGTCCGGAAAACTTTCAGTTTCGGCTCCACCTTCATCCTCACTCCATCCCACCATCGCGGTGTCCCTGCTGAGAAGGGGGTTAGCGCCATCCCCCGTCCAACACCTCCTCACCCTCAGTATCCAAAGTGGGCAGCCTGCTCAGCAAGGGCGTCAAGGGACGCAAAGGCTTAAGGAGAAGGAGAGCACTGGGAAAGGGCTGGGGGGTGGGGGGTGTACAGACCCAGGGACGGGTTGAGGGAGTGTCCTCCCATTTCCCTCTTCCCCTCCCGTTTCCCTCCTCCTTCCCGCTGGGATTTGGGGCTGAAGACACCTGCTAGCTGGATGAGAAGGAGGAGGAACGATAGTGCCCAGGTGAGCTCAGGGGAGGGGGGATGGGCAGGTAGCTGATCTAGTAGGACTGGGCCACGGGGAAGGATGGGTCTAATGGACACAGACATAGGGGGCCCCCAGAGAGAACCCCAACAGAGTCCATTGTTACACAGGGGTAATCTGAAGCAGGAAATGGAATAGCTTATTGACCCACACTACAAAAGAGACTTGGATTAGTACAGGGAAAAACTTTCAGGCCAGACTGCCTTTCTGGTTAATAGCCCTGGTATGGTGAAGATGTTTCTCTCTGAAGTTCAGGAAGCAGAGAGATGGGAAAGGATTCTGCGTTCTGCGGTAGCCGGGTGGTCGTGGCCAAGCTCCTCCTGGGAATGGAGGAGGGGAGCAGGGGACACCCATTTTCCCAGTCCATCCAACCCAGAGGCGCTGAAAGGGGACACGTTTCCACCATGAACCTCTCCCCTGAGCTCCCAGGAGAGGTGAGGCCTGTCCTCCCCCGGCCCACCCACGGCTGCCCCAGAAGGAGTGTCCGTGGTCCAAGCCGCTCTGCTGCGCTTCCCTGGCTGCAGTGTCACCGCCCACAGCTGGAGCGGCCGACAGACGGCGAGTGGCCAGCAGAGGGAGCCCGACACCCCCTCCTGGGACGCGGCTCGCGCAGGAAGCGCGGGGGGCTGCAGGCAACGCGGCGCCTGGAGGCCAAGCCCGCGCCTCGCGCCGGCGCCGCCCGGCCCCGCGGCCCCGCCCTTGGCCCCAGCCCCGCCGCCGCCGCCACCGCCCCCCGGGTGCAGCTGCCGCCGAGCGGAGGGCGCCCACCCCACGGGCTGCCCCTCCAGTCGTTCCTTACGCGCCAGCGGCTCCCCGACCCCCACTATCCACCCCCCACCCCCGCTCCTGCCACCGCGGCCCACAGAGCGCACAGCGCCGTTCACTTCGCATTGCAGCGTTTTATTGTTTTGTCGCGTTTTTGTCCTTTCGTTCTCGCTCCGTAGCGAAAAGTGAAAACCTGAGGTGGAGCCCGCGCGGAGGGGCCGAGGGGCCGAGGGGCCGGCGGGGTGGGGCTCCTCTGGGGCGCAGGACCTTGTCCCACGTCCATGGACCCCTCCCAGCCCTGTACAATATAGATGCTCATGTAAAATGAAAAAAAAATTCAAATGCTATGAGTTAATCTCTAAATATTATGTACACAGCAATGTACACTTTTGAATAAATTAATACCAATTTGCATATTCTGGGAACCTTAAAGCTTATTTACACAAATTACCATTTATTTCATAAATATCTTTTTCCCCTGGGGTCTCAAGGTAGAAGTGCCACTCCCTCCACTGACCCAAGGGTGGGAGGGGCGCCTGTCCCTTGGAGGAGGAGGTGGAGGGACTAAAATGACAGGTCCCCTCCCAGCTCAAGTCTACTCTGACTTAAGTCTTCACAGCCCCCAGCCCCCCCACCCCTCTTCTCACTCCATCCAGGCGCGAGATCACGGGCTCTGGGGCTCCATCCGCAGCTCCCACCCCTGACCTCTGGCCCCGAAGGCTCCTGAGGGGGCTGCTGAGCCCGGAATGAGGTCAACCCCACAGCGCTGGGGGACCTGAGAGGCCCTCGCCCAATGCCACCTTGACGTTGGAGCAGCTCTGGACCTAGTCCAGGGACTCCAAAGTGATTATGCTCCTGGGAGCTGGATTCCATGTTGAGATCCAGGGAAGTGTCCCAGGCCACGGCTGACCGGATGGGGCTCTATTCCATCTGCTGCAGCCCACTTTTGCGCCTTTATTTAAATAAATACCTATTCTGTGCAGTACACTTCCCAAGCAGCAGAAACAGGCAACCTGGGAAGCCTGCGTGGCAGCGGAGTGCTTGGGCAGCCCCTCATTTGGGTGACTCTCGGCCAGGGGAGAGGGCTCGCTGGCTCTCCAGCCCACTCACCAGTCTCTGGATGCTCTGCAGTTCACTGGCTACCTCCTTGGCTGAGCCGCTGGGCGACAGGGCACTGCGGGATGGTGCCCCCACTTTGCGGAGAGCCAGCTCGGGCAGGGGGCTGGGCTCCCGGCTGTTGCCACCAGCAGCCTTGGAGACCTCTGCTGCCAGCCCCGTGGCGAGGAGACTAGTGTTAGGCGGGATGGTGACCGGGATCTGGTAGGGGCTGAAGCGCAGGCGGGGCCGGGCACTGCCCAGGAAGGGGCTCCGGGATAGGGAGCCAGCGGCGGCAGCGGCGGCAGCTGCAGCACTGGTGGCTGGCAAAGCGGAGGCCGCTGCGGCAGCAGCTGCCATGTAAGTGTAGGGATAGGGGAAGAGGCCTCCGAAAGTGGGCATCGGGATTCCCTAGAGGAAACAGAACAAAACAAGGGTTAGGCATCCTGTCCAAGGTGTTTCTCAGAGGGTGAACTAGGGGCTGAGGGATGGTGCTACAACCAGCAGTCTTTGCCTTGCTGTTCTAGGGATGGGAAGGTCAGAGCTCACATGCTGGAACCCCAGGCAGCTCAGAGTGGCATGAGCCAGTGTGCCTCACCGCCAGCCAGTTAGCAGGGGAGCTCGCTCAGGCTGGGCTGCTGAGGCCGGGTGCTCTCAAGCCCGCGCTGGTATTACTGGAGGGGAAAGGGAAGGACATTTCTGGTGGCTGAACCAGCCAGGGCAAAAGCCCAGAGAGAGGAAACAGAGCAGACATAGGGCCAGCTGGCAAGGAGGTAGCTTTGGCTGTCTTGGGAGGTTCTGCTCATTTAAAGCCATCTCCTCCTCACCCCTCCCATCTGTCAGTGCCCCCACGGGCTGAAGAGGTCACAGGCTGGGGGGAGGAGTTTCGTAAATTCTCCCTCTGCTTGCCCACCTGGTCAGGGAGCTCTGGCCTGGGCCAGGAAAAGGGCACAGGTGCCAAATAGTTCACAGACTGGCCTGAATGTTCTACAAAGAACTCCTGGTGGCATCTCAGTTGGCAGCTGAGGAGGGAATGCAAAGCTTTTGCCTGTGGAGAGCACAATGGCCAGGAAACCCTGGACAAACACCACCTGAGTCTGTGAGGATTATCAGACCTTTAAGATAATGGCTCACTCCCAGAGTGTCTGGGTACAGGAGTTGACTGTGCTGGGCTTCCAGGAAGCCTCAGGGTTGGCCCAGGCAGGGAGAAGAAAAGAGGCAGTTTAGTCAGGAGTGAGAAAATATCCTTCCTGAGAAGTCAAGCCCTACTGAGCATTTCAGAGCTGGCATCTCAGGTCGGCGGAAGGAAGTGGCTCTAGATTTACCAGAATTTGGCCCTACCTGATAGCCAGGGGTGGATCTCACTGGCCTAGGAACACCAACTGATGTTCCCGTGCTTCCAGAGTGCCGGATACTCTCACCCTTGCCCTGTATCAACTGAACAGACTGTGTCTAGGAGCCCTGACTATCCCATGGTCTCTATGATGCAATGGTTATCACCAGAGTTTGTCTGGGGAGGAGCCATCACACACAGAGAGACAAGGATGCAGATTAAGTGTCCAGGCCCTGAACTCCATTCTCCTGAGGCTCCCTCACCAGCCCAGAACCCCAGATATGTGATGCTGGTGCCTTGAACACTCCACTCACCTCTGACAGTGGGCTCTGTTTAAAACTCATTTCAGAACCATCCCCCTCCCCGCCTGCACTTTAAAAATATTTGCTTCTGAACCAAAGGAGCATTCTCAAACCTAAACTCCTATTTTTCCTAACCCCGAGATAAGATCTCAAGGGTTCAATTTGCCAGAAACCTCAGAGGGAAGAAAATGAATGAAGAGATTCCAAATCTTTCCACAGGGAATATTCCACCCAAGCAACCAAAGGGACCGCTCGCCTCTTCGGATCTCCTTATTTTGCTGCTGGACACATTTTTCATAAATTCTCCCCTGGGAGTTCAGAATTTCAACCCAGACCTGGGGAGCTCAGCCCCTCCTTCCCTTAGATGTGACTGGAGGGGCTGGAGGATTCGAGACAGAGAAAGGACCAGCTGTCCTTTGTCAGGGCATAGAACTTCCTAGAGGGTCTGAAAGGGGCCAGAGGTACCTGGGAGGTGTGGAATTTGTGTGGTCAATTGTCCAGAAAATAAAGCAAACATTCCTTTTCTCAGCCACCCCTCTGGCCTTTGAGGGACTGACACCCAGCCAGGGAGTCTCTGTTCCTAAAAAGCTGTCCTGATGCTAGGAGGGTGGGTTTCACAAAAGCCAGGGGCAGCCCTAATCTGCCAGAGCAGGAAATCTCAGTGGATGCCTCACTCAGTGGTGGGCATATAGAGGAAGAGACTGAGGCTCAGAGAGGGTCAAGGACTTGCCCAAGGTCACAGGGGAGTCAGAAGGTGCGGGGGAGTCAGAAGGTGCGGGGGAGTCAGAAGGTGCGCCTTGGCCAGGCCCTGGACTTAGTTTCCCAGAACCCAGGTGTTGGGGAGAATGCCAGTGGGGCTCCCCAGGACTGAGCTGTCCAATGCTGGAGCTCCCCCGGCCTGTGGCACGCTCAAGTTCGCTGCCCACCTCAGTTGCCCAGCTAGCTCTTCCTCCTTCCACCGTGCTGCCACCAGATCACAGGCCTTACCTGAGATGCCAGCATATGCTGGGAGAGGTGGAAAGGGAAGGACGCGGTGGTGCCTGCCGGGCCGGCTGCGGGACCCAGCCCGCCTGTGTCCAGCCCCGTGGCGGTCCCGGGTCCGCCCCCTCCGCCATTGCCGCCGCCGGCCACCGAAGCCAGCAGGTGACCCATGCCCATGGCGGAAAAGGCGCCGGGGCCCATGGCGAACTGTCCCGGGTGCAGGAAGAGCGGCTGGCCGGCCCCCAGCGGCCCAAAGAACTGCTGCCCGTGCAGGTGGCCGGAGAAGGCCAGGCTCGGCAGGTGTCCGGCACCCAGGGGGGACGCACTGTCCGTCTGCACCATCAGCGGCGCCAGGCCCGGCTCCTTGCCCTCTCCTGCTTCCTTGCGCCCCTCGTCCTTTCTCCGGGACTCAGCGCGCTCCTTCTCTAGGCTCCGCAGGCCGAACAGGCCATCCCTGCCGTCCCTGACGCCTTCGGTCGGCTCCTTGCTCCGCTCCGGGCTGCGCCGCTCCCGGGCGCGCTCGGGTTCGGTCAAGCGAGAAGGGCTGGTGCCGTCCAGGCCCGGGTTGCGGCCTAGAGCCACTCCGAGGCGCTCCTCGCCCAGCCGCTCTGGCTCCAGGTCGCTGTCCGCGGCGCACGACTTCTCCTCAGCTGTGGGGAGAGAAGACGCGTCGTGTCACAGGGGCACGGGCGGAGACGCCAAGCCCTCTCCCGGCGTCGAGACCGGGTCACGGAGACTTGAAAAAGCTGCTCTTGGGGAAGCCGAATCGGAGATGCTTTTAGGTCCGCCTCGACCAGGGGCAGCTGCAAGATCACTTATTTACAATGCAAGAAACTGAGTCCTGGAGAGGAAAACTCACTGCCGCAGAGGCACACTGCGCGCAAGAAGCCAGGCTCGGAGTCCAGCTGGAACTTCTGGCTCCCTGAGACACCACCACAGGGATGGGTGGCTCTAACTCACCGGCTGACGCTTCCCCCACGTCTTAAAACTAGCGGGCCCCTTAGCCAAGGGCCAGCCCGGCGCCCTGAGGAGACCCTTCCTTATTCCCTCACGGACCGGCCGCCGGATCCTCACCTCGGGCCCGGTGCAGGCGCAGGGGACTAGGTGCTGCTCCGGGAGAGGGTGGCGGCTCCCGTGCGAGGGGAGGGTCGCAGGATGAGGCGTCCGACTCGGCGCCGTCGCGCTCGGGCTTGCAGTGCTCCTCGTACAAGCGCAGAGACGGCAGCGTCAGCTGCTTCCTGGGAACAAGCGGAGGGAGCTTGTCGGCACGGGGTGCACCCCCCACACACACTCCCACCGCGTCAGGCTTACCCCGGCGGGCACCCCTTGCAGGGCGGCACCTCACACCCCTCACCTTTTCTCCCGCCGGCCGTTCCCGGTGTCCCGGAAGCCCTTGGCGAACGGGTTGTTGTCGATCTTCAGCTGCGTGATCTGCGGGACCGAGCGGCCGGTGCCAGGTCAGGCTGTGGCTCTTCCAGCCAAGCCCTGGGTACCGGCGGTCGGCGGCCCACGGCCGCGGAGCTCAGAGCCGCGGTGCGCCCACGCGATAGCCGCCCGCCCAGTCGCAAGGCGAGATGAGGCCGGCTGGCGCGCCTCGCAGAAAAGGACGGAGTCTCTCCTTCTCCAAAACATTTTATCCGAGGAAAAATCCTTTAGCACGCACGCATGGGACCAGAGCTGTGCGCATAGAGTCGAAATTGGCCCCAGCTTGCACACGGCGCGCGGGACCACACCGGTCAAACGAACCCTGCACCTGAGCAGGCCGCACGGAGACAGCAGAGCCCACGCAGGCTCGCAGGTACACACAGACACAAATCCACACACGTACGGGTCGGGGCACACATGGACAGAACGAACAATCGCTCACAGAAACCAAAAGAATCCACAGGTCTCCATGGCCTCCAAGGCCCCCAAATGACACAAGCATAACCATTCGCAAACGCTGGTTCACAAAGACAGAAAGAAAGACCCGCAAGAGACCTCTTACATACTCGTTCAAAGGGGAGAACGAAGAACACTCGTGGGCACTGGCCTAGTGTGTGTGAGTGGGGGTGGGGGGGCACGGTGATGCTTTACCCTGCTAGAACTCTGGTGTAGACAGCAAGCAGAAAAGCCCTTTGACGCGGAGGAAAAGTCTCTAAGCACCTCCGGATGGATCTGGGGCTTGGACTGACCCAGCGCAGTAGCCGGGGATTTGGTGTGTGTGTGTGTGTCACCTGTCCCGCCCTCTGTCTCCCTAGAGAGTGAAAACTGGGCTCCAGGTCCCTAGCGCTGGAAGAGGCTGGGCAGATTCCCCCGGGCTCCCTCTCTTCATTTAAATTCCTATCCCGGAGCCAAGAAATAAAGGAGTAAAATGTAAAAATGTCAGCGCGGGGCCCCGAGCCTCTGTTAATTGCTAAGTAAACATCTCCACCCCAGCGAGCGCCCAGCTGTTCGCATGCTCAGGGGAGCGTGTGTGTGTACGCGGCGTTGGCTTGGGAGGGGGTCTGGGAGATTGCGGTGAGTGCTGAGCCTGCGGGTGCGTGGCTTGGTTCTCGGGAGTTCTGGCCGTGAACGCGCGGAGCGGGTGTCGGAGCTGCGGGTGGGTGTGAATGGGGAGTTGGAGCTTCCTTTCCCGGGAGCGTCGGTGCAGGGACTGGGGCCGCCGCCCGCCCCACGCACCTTGTCGTTCTGGTAGGCAGTGACGGCGATGAAGTCGGTCTCCGGGAACACGTAGGTGCGGAAGGTGCTGTAGGGCAGCTTCAGGATGTCATTGGCTCGCACGATGTGGAAGCGTGGCTGGTACTTGTGCATGGAGTTCAGGATGGTCTGCGGGGAGGGCTCGGTCAGCCGGCAGCCTCCGCCTTTGGCCCCAACATTCCTGCTCTCTGGGGACCCGACCCCTCCCTCTCCACTCTTTCTTTCTCGTGGTTCTACGTTTTTCACCCCTGTATTTGCTATTTCCCCCCGACTTCTCTGCTCTTTTTCTCACCGATGTCTTTTTTCTATTTTCTTTCTCTCACTTCCTCTCTCTTTCACTCTCCATTTTAAAGTTTTCTCCAAAGACAGAAACGGAAAAAAACAAAAAACAAAAAACAACAAAACAACCAAACAAAACCTTCTATAACTCCACTCCTGACCCCCTTTACTCTGGGCAATGCTAAACCCATGGTAAATCCAGGGAGAGAGGACCCGTAGATCTTTGGGGACTGCCCTAGTGCACTCTTTCAGGATGGGGGAAATTCGCTTTCGTTCCATGGACATCTCCCCACCCCATTCACTGGGGCCTCTGCTGGGAAAGCAGTGCAGAAATGGGGAGGACCCCCAAACTTCCTCCTTCCTGATGGCACTTCTGCCTGTGAGAGGAGGGAAAGGTGGACCTCAGGGAGGCTCTGGAGGGGGCTGGTTTAATTTTTAAATCTTCTTGGAGAGGACCAGGGATGTGGGTCTTGGGGAGGGGTGAGGGACACCCTGAGGCTGTGGGCATGTCTTCCATCCGAGCTGGGGACCTACAGGTCAAGAGCAGAGTGACCTCCTGGGTCCAGTGGCTGCACCACCCAGGTCTGCACCTGCCTCCAGCCTGACCCTAAGCAGGGCTGTCAAAGATCCCAGCTGAGTTCATGAGCAGCCTGGCACTTCTCAGCCACCAACTCTGCTATCTCCCAGTTTTGGGGAATGAACCTCTCCCAGCCTAGGCCCAGCCAGCATAGGCCGCAGGTGGTGACCCAGGCAGGGACACTCTGTGGCCTCAGCCAATGCTCCCAGTCTGGGAATAGCCCCCTCCTCACTCCCTGTCATAATGCAGAGCCCGGGGCACAGTCTCCTACCCCAGCCCTGCACCCCCATCCTGCACTTACAAAGCCGTGCTTGTCCGAGATGTTGTTGGTCAGCTTCAGTTTGTGGAAGGCCACAGGCTTGGCCATCCACTGCTCGCCTGTGGCTGGGCTGTCAGGGTGGATGTACATGCGTTTGGGCATCTCCGGGTCGGCTTTGCCGGCCACCATCCAGCGGGAGTTGTGGAACTTATAGCGGCAATCATCAGCGGCCACAATGTCCATCAGCAGGATGTACTTGGCCTTCTTGTCCAGGCCGCTGACCCGCACCTTGAAGGGAGGAAACATCCGCCTGCGAGGGAGGGAAGGAGGAAGGGAAGGAGGGAGACAATATTGGGACCTGGCTTCTCTATGCCTGGGGGTCCTTGTTCCTCTACCCACCCCCCCGTTGCCCCATAGACCCTCAACTGTGTTTCCCTGTTGTCACAAAGCTGCCCCCTTATCACTGCACCAGAGACCCACTCATGGCTGTGACTCCTAGGAGATCCCATTTCTGCCGGTCAGACCCTAACTTATCAGCATGCTGCTCAGATCTGGGGATCCCTTTTCTTCCCGACCTGAGATGGGAGCTGAGGCCCAGGAAAGAAATCCAGAAAACACACCCGCCTCTTTCTCCTGGATCTCCGTGAAATTCCTTCAGTGGAAACACCCCCTTAGGACACAAGCTCCCAGAAATAAACTCGAATAGTGTTTGGGATCCTGACCCTGCAGTTCGGGGGAAGAGGGTGAGCCAGAGGCCTGGATTCTCCGAGAGTGAATCAAAGGGTGAAGGGGTTGGGGACTGTGGCTTTCTTTTGGATGTGTCCTGGACTCCTTGCTCCTCGGTGGGACAAGACCTCCGGCCGGGTCAGGCCTCGGCTTCGGCAGGCCTTTGGGTTCGCTGGCGGAACCGGAGGGCCAGGGCAGGCCTACCAGGGCACCGGTCCCACTCTGGGACCCAGGATCGGAGCAGAGAGTCCAGGAGACTCTGCATCTCCCGAGAGCACAGAGCCGTATCACGCGTCGCGAGCGTGAGGCCACTGGGCTGAGGGGCTCTGGCGGAGACCTCCGAGACTCTCCAGGACCGAGCCGCCAGGACTCTCAGCCATGGGGTTCAGAACGGTTGGGGATGTTCTTCTGGAACATGTTTTCGTTTTATTTCACACGGGAGATATTGACGTTTTCGTTTCAAAAAATTATCTCCGGAGCCAAATGATAAAAGTAAACTTGGGTGTCTGGGAGCGAAGCTTGGCTCCGGCATCAGAACCGGGAGTTTCTACAGGCGGGCTCGGCACTGGTCTGTGAGGTCCTATTCCCCAGCCTTCGCGCCCGCCCGCCCGCGCGCCCGCTCTACCTCCCGGACTTGGTGATGACCATCTCGGTGCCCAGCTTGTGGAATTGGTCCCACAGCTCCTTGGCCTCCAGCGTCACCTTGGGGTCGTCCTCGACCTCATCCTCGGGCTCCAGGCTCTTGAGTGAACGCAGATGCGCGGCGGGCGGGTGCGGGCCGAGCGCCGAGACATGCAGTCCAGCCTCAGCAGCCGCTGCCGCCGCCGCTGCTGCCGCGGCCGCCGCCCCCGCCAGGCCCGGGTCGGGCAGCGACTTGGCCAGCGCGCCGGGCGGCAGCGCGAGTGCCGGGAAGAAAGAGGGCTGGGCCGCCGCCAGGAAAGCGGACATGGGGAAGTCGGCAGGCCGCGGCGCGTGGAACGGGTGGTAAGCCATGGCGCTGGCCGTCAGCGCCGGCTCTTTCATCGGGACATCCGGCCCAGGCGCCGGGGTGCCGGGGCCGGGGGCGCGCGGCTCGGACCCCCGGCCCGGGCGGCGGCGCGCGCGGAGGAAGGGCGACCCGGACGGCAGGCGCGGTGGCGATTCCTCCTGGCTCCCGGTCCAGCGCACGGCGAGGGGCGCGGGGCTCTGGGCGTGGGGGCGACGGGGCCTTCGCGCGGGACTGGGCTGGACTGGCCCGCTCCGGCGCCGGGGTCCACGCGCGACTGGTTAGATCTTGTCGTGATCTCTGGAAAACTGTGACTATCTCACATGTCCTGCCCTGCTCGGATCCCCTGCCCTAACGAGCCAGGCCCCCCTTGATTGCTGATTTTACGCTTTTTGGACCAATTGTGGGTCTCCGGGGGCGGGGTTTTGACAGCTCAGGCCAAGCTCTGGTCGGGAGGGGGGGGGCCGGGGAGAAGGTGTCGGAAGCCTCAGCAGTAAGAAAACATGTCAACAGAATAAAATATTAACCAATGACGGGCCGGCAAAGCTCGAGACCCCTCCCCCTGACCCGGCCCCCACCCCGCCGTCCGCGCCAGCGGCTGCGGGCGCAGGGCCGGGAAAGCGCTGCGTGCGGATCCAACCCGCCCAAAGGGACCGAGGCAGGGGAAGTTGGGCTCTCACGGCCTTCGGGAAGGACCCCCAGCCGCACGCCGCCCCCAAGTGCAAAGCACTGACACGGCCCCGAGAAGAGAAGGGGCGCCCTCCTCCCGCGTCCGGAACGCCCGGCCTTTCTGGCCCACGCCCCGGCCTGGCCTCCGACCCCGCTCCTGGCCGCAGCGCCACCCTAGGCCCCTGAGCTCCGGCGGAAGGCTGCGGGCGATGGAAAGCTAGGCCGGTGGGAAGGCGAGTCGGGAGGCGCGGGCTGCCGAGGTCCGGGAGCGGAACCCAGGTGGCCGAAGCCGGTGAGTGGAGCCATGGCTGAGCCCACTGGGGCAGGCGCGGGTGGGAGAGGGACGCGGCCTTGCTCCGGGGAAACGCGGGAATCCCCTAGCCCGCGCCTCCCCTTGTATGAGAAGACTCAGGAAGATCCTGGAGTCCTGGCAGTCCCTGGACTCAGCAGAGTGTCTATCTTGAGCCCCCAGCCCAGCCCTGAGCTCCCTCCGGCGGCCGGAAGAGCGGGTCCACAGGGCTAGGAAGGTGGGAGCACCTTATGCCGAGCACAGGGCGGCGCCAGCTGTTCCCGGCCCTCGGATTCTCTATCCGCGAACCAGCGAATTTTCGCCGCATCCGGTACGGCATCTTCCCTCCGCTCGCCTCCACTTTTCTAGAGTTTGTTTCCGGCTCTCAGAAGCACGTGTCTCCCAGTGCCAAGTAATGCGTTTTGGCGTGCTGAGTTCCAGGTGTCTGTGCGCACCTGCGGTTGAAACCCCCAACCCTCAGCCCTCCGCTAGCAGTCTTCGTTCTGCCGCAGCCCGGGTATTTTTGCGCGTTCGTGGGTGTGTGAGTGAGCATGTAATTCACGCCCAGCGTGGTACCCTCCGTGCGTGGTGGGAGCCGCAACGAAGAGCGTGCGCCCGCGGAGGGGAGCAGCCACGTATCTGCCACGAATCAAGCCCGGGAGCGGAAACTCGGGCTGGTGCCTGGCTGTCGTGTCTCAAAGGACAAGACGGACCATGAACAAGCCGCGGGTGACAGGCCTGCCGGCACAACGAAGACAAATGCGGGTGAGTTCGGCTGGCGCGGGCCCTGTGTCTGCCTGGTGAGAGCGCACAGCCCACATCCAGCAGTGGCCTCAGGCAGCTTGCTTGTCCGCTGCCCACACTGGATCGCAGAGCACCTTGTAGCTGCGCGCTCGGACCTAGCTTGTAAAGGCCCGGATCATCCTCAGCTGTGTGGGAGGGGAGGGAGCAATTTGGCCTCTGCGACCCCAACGGTCTTGCAACTCCCCTACGCGGCGCGCGAGTGGGCTCCGCCTGCACAGGATTTTCTTCACGACCTCTCTCTTATCTTGGTTGCTCATTTCTTTGCACCTCCTCTCCGCCCAGAACGAATATTCGGCTACGTGCTGGGCAGTCTACGCAGTTGGGGCCGGGTTCGTTGTAGCTTTGCACAGGCAAAGTCCTGTCGGCTCCACGTTTGGCTGGCTGTGGCCCTTCGAGGAGGGACGTGTGTGAACATGTTTGCGCAGTCGGTGAGATGTCCAGATAACAGCTAGGACTGCGCGGGGTATCCGGAAATTCGTGTACTGACCTGGGAATCCGTTAATGCATTTGCAAAATCGTTTGTGTGTGTGTATGTGTCTATGGTATGTGTGTACATGTAATCGCGGCACTTGTAAATATGTGTACATCTAAATGTGTGCATTTGGACATTTTCCTGAGGAGGGTCCACAGCTGCTGAAGGGTCCGAAATCCGGAAAGTTTGAAACAAGCTGGCCTGGGATTGTTTGCCCAATAAATCCGGCGACTACTTTGCAGCGGCTACATTTGGGGACTGCGATCCTGCCTGGCCACGGCCACTGAGTCCAGCCCTCCCGCGGCCTCGGGCCCTTTCCGGGCGTCCCACGCGGCTCCTGGGTGGCCCCCGCGCCACCCCACCTCCCACTGTCTAGCCCGCCCCGCTGTCCGGCGACCACCCCAAACGGATGCAGGCGTTCCCAAGATTCTGAATCGATCCGCCGGCCAACTCTCCAGAGACTTAGCTCATTGAAAACCCGCGCTGGAGGGGCCCAGGCAGCACCCGAGAGGCGCCTTGCGGCGCCCAACTCCTCCTCGTCCCCACCCCCACACCCCACCCCCGCCTGGGCCTAGCCCCCTTCCCACTTTCCCGGAATAGGAGCTCCAGGGCGGGGGTGGGGGTGGGGGCTTGTCCCTTTAAGGGGCCCCGGGGGGCGCCTCGAGGGCCTCCCGGGGCTGGTTGGGGGTGAGGGGAGGGCACGGGCGGGGGCGGCTGGCGCCAGGCGGCCGAGGCTCCACAACAAAGCTCCGGCCCTGTCACTTCGCATCGGCCCGACCACGCAGACGCGCGGGGGACGCGCGCTCAGCTGCCCCCCCCCCCCCCCAGTCCCAGGACGTCGGATGGGCGCGGGCCTCGAGGGCTCCTGCCTGCTGCGCGCGCTCAGTCACCTTGGCGCTTCCCGCAACAACGGAATCGGACAGGGACTGCCTGGGCCGTGTGGGGCCGCCGTCCCGAACCTGGCTGGCGAGGGTACCTTTCTGTCCTTTGGCCCCGTAACCTCCCGCGGTGTCAGGGGACACTGCTGGGGCCTTCCGCTGGGTCACAGAGATCCCTGCCGGTGTCTAGATCTGTGTGACAGTGTGTGACACAGCGTGGATCCGCCTGCGTCCGCCAAAAGTGTATGGCGGAACGCTTGGGGATGTGTGGCCGGGTGGCAGAGGGGAAGTGCGTCCCAGTAATGGGGTTCTGAATTGAGGCAGGTACCAAGAGCGCGGCGGTACATGAGTGTAAACTCGTGTGCCAGGGCCGAACTCGGGTGACATCTGTGGTCCTATTCGTGTGCCCAGCTGTGGGACTGCCATTGGGCGCGTCCTTTCCGCCTTGGTGTGTAGTGTGTGTTATGGTGAAGAGATTCCCGCGCGTAGCTAGAGTTGCTCCGCATCCCAACCTGCGCCTCCCGGAGCCTTGGCGCCAGCCAGCCCAGTTTAGCGGCTGGGTCCGGCTCCCCCGCGGTCCCAGGTCTGGTCGGGTTGGGGGCCGCGGCCCCGGTGACCCCGGCCCGCAGGGACCCGGGCTGTCCTGGTCACTTAGACAAATTGCGGCTGACAGGCGCGTAGCCTCTCTGGAGCCACCGTCCGCCTGAAGCCTTGCCCCTGCCCCAATTACCCCGCGCAGGGTCGTGCCAAAGATGGGGCGGGGGGCGCAGGGAGAAGAGCAGGCAGCGCGATCCCTTCCCGGCCGCGGCGAGGCTTCGCCGCAGGCACAGGCGGCAGGGTCACTTCCTCCGGGTAGGCCCCGGGAAATGCTCCCGCAGCCACGGTCTGTGTGGCCCAGAACCTAGTCTTCCAGGCTGAAGGGAAGGCGAGGCCCAGCCCGACAGGCTCGGTCCTCGGGGGGCGTCGCTCTGAACCTGAAACCCAGTTCTTGCGGCCAGGAACGAGGACGTGTCCCGCTGGACTGTGAACTTCCCGAGAGTTTTGGGGATCCCATAACGCTGGGTGCTCCAGACTGTTCGCTGCTCTGAGGCCCGAGTTTAGCGGGTAGCAGCCATTGGCTTGGGATCCAGGGGTCAGCGGAAAGGGGGGGGGTGTGTGGGTCTGTGAACCTGCGCGTGCGTGGACTTAGGCGGATTTGAGATGGTGGGTGCGGATGCCTGGGACCCCGGCAGCCCAAAGTCGGGCCCACCTGCGGAAGAGGAGCGGGGCTGGCCGGCGCGCACTGACCGAAATCTTAATTCGCTTTCAGAAACGCTTTTGTAGGGAGCGGGGCCGGGATTCCCAGGAGCAGCTTCGGGGGCTCTGCGCCACAATTTGGTCTCCAGCAACGCCGCACTCGCCTTCCCTATCCCCGCTGCCGAGCTACCTGGCCTCCCCATCAGCCTCCACGTCTCAGACCGCTCTTTTTGCCTCTGATCTTCAGCTCCCCTTTTGCATCCCTCAATCCCTCAGCTTTGTTGCTTCTCCCGGCATGGGATGCTCCCCCCCCCGCTCCCGACGATGAAGCCCAGAGGCCGCACAGCACTGGCGGCAGAGCTGGGATGGGGTCTCTGGAGCTTAAAGAGAGCGAGCCCGAATCCACTCCTTAGAAGGTGATGATGTTATTTGTGGTCAAGCCACTGCCCCTGCTTGTACAGCCCTGCAGTCCTGAGACTTTTCCCCAGGGCCACTACCCTCTCACTAGGCTTCACTTTGAATACAAGACATACAGTGTCCCGCCAGATTCTCTCCCTTTGTCCCTAGAGTTTATGGTTCTAGGTTTGCAGGAGGGGCTGCCTTCCCAGGGGCAATGGAGCAACTTCAGTCAGTCAGGGGCCGGCTGGAGCCTTGAAGAGGTGGGAGGTGGGGGTGAGTGGGATCAGAGTCCTGGGAGGCAGCAAGGTGCATACATGTCAGCAGACGAATTCTGTGACTTCATAAACTTGGGCAAGACCCTCCCTTTCCCTTGGCTCAGGCTTCCCATCGACAAAACGAGGATGGCAGAAGAAAATGCTCTCTTAGGTACCTTCTAGTTTAGAGATTCTCTGGTCTTTGAAAACAAAAAATCAGCACCAGGAAACCACCTCCAGTGCCAGTCTGGCAGCTGCCTGCTCTGGCCTCTGCTTGCTTCCAGAAGAGCTGGAGTGTTTGACAGAGCGCTGGTGTGTCTGAAATTTGCCTCGGCACTGGCAAACTTTCTCACTGGGCCTTTCCACAGATCAATCCCAGGCAGTACCCTCCCTCCCTGAGTAGCCACCCCAGCTCCTATCAGCAGACCATGAAGATATTTTTTCTTCCAGGAAATTGAGATGGAGTCCATAGTTATCTGCCCATTCAGCGGGTAGTTGTGTGAAAAGCAAGGCTTCTCCAAGGACACCTGATGCGGGTACAATTAGATTCGTGTTCTGAGGGCCTCCTAGGTGATGCAATCATAGAGGGCTTCTGGGACTCAGGGGTGAGGTGGAGATTGCTCTGGATTTTGTCTGTAGAGGATAGAGGGTGGCTGCTCCAGGGCCAGTGAGCAGTAAGGACCACTACCCTGTGGCCCAGCTCTCACTTCCAGCTGATTACGGGCTGTAGCGGGCCCATAACCTCCCCAATTAGCCAGGGGCCAGGCCTAAGGCCTCTCTGATAACCTGAGCTCTAGAGGCAGCCGCCATGGGGCCAGCTTATCTGGCCTCTCTTATCCTCCCCCTTCCCCCACATATTCAAAGAATTGCTCTGGCTGCAAGCAGATGAATAACCAGATTGTCCTGCAAGCTCATCCAGCAAGTCCAGCCCTACACCCACTACTTTCCCTGACTGGAGGAGGCCACAGCTGTTTTGCCCCCCCTGGAGAGAAAGGGCTGGGCCAGGCAGGACTCCTGACTCTAAGCTGCCAGACACTTCCCTGCATGGTTGGAGGGAGCTCCTGGCAGCAAGGTCTTTGCCCCGACCACGTGCCCTAAGTTGGGTTCAGAGGGGCTCACCCTTGCTCCAGCTTCTAGACCCATCCCCAGGGAGCCAGGCCATGGGCAGCACACAAGCACACACCAGCGGCCTGGTGGCACCTTCCTCTCTAGCTCCCTTTGACTGAAGCATTGCTCTGGCTGGGGGTGGGGTTGGGCCAGGCATACTAATGCCTCTAGTTCGGCTGAAATGAGGAAAAGCTGCTAACCCTCCAGCAGTGCCAACTGGTTGTGCCCAGGCCTCTTCTTGTTCCCAGCATGCCTCACTCCTGCATGCCATTTCTCACCCCAGGCAGGAGGGACTGGCTTAGGCTGCCCCTATTCCAGGGCCATCTACCCAGCCATCTACTCAGTGTGACTGAGGTCCCCATTTGCCCAATGTGCCCAACTGATCTGGTGAAGGGAAACAAAGATTTCATTTCTTTTTCAGGTGCCAGGGATGGGATGGGGTGTATGTAAAGGGGGCAGCAGCCCCAGGAGCTGCCCCAGCTCCAGATGGACTAGTGGATGGAAAGAACTGCTTGTCCTTGAATTCAACTCTTCTACAGCTGTTACATTAAACTCTACCAGAAACCACACCTGGCTCAGTGGGTTTCCTTCAATCATCTGAGGCCACCAGGGTTCTCTGGGAAGTCTGGACCAGGGAAGGGGAGGGGGCGGCCAGCATTAGTCTCCTTCCTGCTCAACACACCTTTTTATTCTCCCTTCTCCTGTATCCTTGTTGCCACTTGCTCTAGGCCTGGAATTGGAAGGGGGGGGGGGAGGAAAAAACAGGAAGTTCTTACCGAAGGTTCTAGCTGGGTTTCATGAGAAACCCACCTTCACATGAACCCCTTTCTATCTTCCATGTTTGAAAAGAAAAGAGGTGCTCCAAAGATAAGGCCAGAAGCTTTGTCAAGCTCTCCTTCTCACAGCAACCCATCAGTATGTTCAGGATCCGAATGGCTTTGACTGCCACGTCCAGGGAGAGTCTAACTCTGTGGTGCCCCTAGAACTTACTGGCTCTGTCAACAGGCAAGGAGCTTGGAGAAAGGGTTTAAATCAGGATCCATCCAAATTCCACAGCAACAATTCTCCTTCCCATCCCTACTTCCCCACCTCCCTCTTCCCCACCTCCCTCTTCCCCACCACACAAATTGAGGAGGGCATTGGGAACAGTGGCACATGACCAGGTCCACAGGGCTGTTCCTGGCCCTTGGAGAGGACCCTGACCCCAGCAACTCAGTGATGGACACCAATTGCAGCGTGATTTATTAGACAAGACGTGCACTTTTTGACAGGGCCTCAGTAACCACGGGTTCCTTCACTGAACAGTACAGGACCAGGGTAAAAGGGCTTAAAGATAAGAAAGACAAATTCTTCCCATGAGCTGAACAGGAAAGCAGGGGAGGACTCTCCTTCCTCCTTGCCTAATACTCTGGGCCTTGGTTCACCCCATGTCAGGAGGGTGTTGTATGAGGGAAGCTGGGGGGCAGCGTGGGTCATGGCCAGAAGCGGGCTGGGGCTGAATTTGTCCCGCTTGGGATCAAAATGCCCGGTTGGGCCATCCACCCTCTCCCCACACAGGGCCCAAGATCTGGGCACTGTTCCAGGCCCCCTGTGGGTGTGGCTAGAAAATACAAAAGCGGATCCGATGCAGGACATCATGTGCAAATGGAGGAGGGGGCTGAGCTTCTGCAGAGTCTCTTGAGGCCACAGCCTCACTGGCAGGTGCGGCAGAGGTCAGAGGGCGCTGAGATGCTTTGGAGAAGGGTCTCTTCTCGGTCCAGGTTGGGTGGATGGCTGTTGTCACTAAGCTTGGGGAGGGTGACTGATGAAGGAGGAGCGGAGACTGAAGGTTAGGACTGGAGGGGGTCTCTCCCCGCTCCGTCCGGCAGGTGAGTGGGCTGGCCAGTCAGAAGCAGGCTACTGGCACCTAGGGGAAGCCAGTAGGGAAGAGGCTGAGGGGCTGGCTCTCATTGGTGGGGAGTGGAGATCGGTAGCCATCGAAGTTTCTGGGGATGCTGCCGCTGGTGGAACCTGAGCTGTTACTCAGAGTCTCGATGCTTCCCTCTCGCTGAAGTTCTGCAAGACAGAGGAGAGGGCCAGGCCTGGTTAGTGTGGGGTCTGAGGGGTGGTCACACACCCTGGGCCAGGCTACCTGCCTTGAGGTACCAATCTGGGTCTAAGTACATCCTTCTGCAGGGGTAGGGGATGGACTCCACCTGCTCCCCAGATTGGCCAGGAGGCAGCACAGGTCACGGGAAGGATTGGCCAGAGGGAGGGAGAGGCTCCAGTTTTAGATGATGGTTTTTCCCTTGTGGTGGGGAACCCCAATAGGCCAGAAATATGGCTGCCCAGCTGATTTATCTCGGCATCACTGCTCTACATGTGTCTACGCCTGCACTCACACTCAGGAGCTCCTGTCCTGGGTCCACTGGTCAGGCAGGCAGGCGGAAGCCAGGGCATGAGGAAGACCACAGCTTGCTTGGTCCCCCTTTCCTCCCGCCTGCCTGCTCCCAGAGCTTCCACCTCTGGCTTAGCCACTCACTTGCTCACTTGTTCTCATCCACATGCTCTGTCTACTACTCAGGCCTCAGCACACCTTTGGCACCTCCTGGAAGGTGTCCTGTTTCCTTGCAGGAGGGAAGGCCTGGTTTCAGGGGGGCTACTCCAATGGAGAGAGGAGCCCTGTGTGCCTGGAGTGCCACTCTCTCCCTTACCCCCAGGTCTCCTGGAGGCCCTCAGAATGCCCATGCTGGGAGTTGACCTGAAAAGACGGCAGGAGGGAGGGAGGGAGGGAGGGGACTCTCACCCCCTCCTCTTCCCTTTCCTGGCCTCTGCACACCCATGCAGCCATCTTGGTTATAGCAACTTGCTCCATCTCATTCAGCTGTGGGCATCTTAAATACCCCACCATCTCTTGACCCAAGACAAGGTAGTGGGGTAAGAGGGGTTGGACAGAGATTCCCTTGCTTGCTGGATGCAGGGAAGAAGGGATGACTTCTTAGCTCTTTGAAGGTAGCCAGTTCACATCACCTTTCAGTCCCTCGTGGTGGGCTCTGAGACATCCCGGGCAGTCTCTGGGAGTCGGCCTCAAGCCAGAATGTGGGACCTGCAGCCTCTCCTCCAAGGTACATCTGCCTGTGACTGAGGGGGTCTTGCCCATCCCCCTCAAGAGCACAAGACCTCAAAGCAGTCATTTGAAACAGCAAGGTTGTGCTTATGCAGTCTAGCTTGAGACCTTTATTTTCTGCCTGCACCAGCTCCCAGGCCTCCGGCCTCCGTAGACATGCAGCACAGCTGGCTTTGGTTAGGGAATGGGCCACGGCCTTCACTCCTGGGCTGGCCATCGCCAGCCAGGAACTCACCTCTGGCCCCACTCTCCCTGCAGTCCACCCCCAAGCACTGTGGCTGCCCAGCAGCCACAGCAGCAGCCACAGCCAGAGGCTGGGGGTGGGAGAGGGGATCTGTGCTACCCTCTTTCAGAACCTCAGGAAGGCACCTGGGCCCAGGGCCAAGAGGCCTTAGGCTGCGTCGGCCATGTCTGGGGCCTGGGCACTAGGACACCAGAACCTCTCAGCAGACTGGGGGCAGGGGAGAAGGGAGGCTTTGCACACAGGCCGAGGGCCTGGCTATGGTCCCTGATCTCCAAGAGACAATGCCCTTTGGGGCCAAGTTACCTGGATAAGCACAGAAAACAGGGCAGGTGGGGGCTGGATGGGATCTCTTCCCTGCTCATTCTGCAGTCTTACTAATTTGGAGACAGAAGCCAAGGTGCCAAGATAGAGAGAGGATGGGACGGTAAAGAGCAGATCCTGGGATTCCTATATGGAAGTTTCAGACTCCAAGAAAGCTCCCATCCCACCACAAGCAAGCAGAGGCATTTGTGGGAGATGCCCGAGGCCCCAGCTTGGTTCCGGGAGGCCCTTGCCCTCGTGCAAGGCAGTTCCGACACTAGGGGGAGCCGACAGCAGGGCCAGGAGGGCAGGAGCAGCGAAGACTGACAGTGGCAAGAAAAGCAGGGGCTTCCTTAGGTCCTGGACACCAGGCCCAAGGGAGAAGGCCCCAGAAGAAGGAGCAGGAGAGGCCAACAGTGTGCGAAGAGCTGAGGGGCAGGCCCAAACCGTTTCGATACGAAATGCTAACATGTCCACACTGCCAAGGAAGCGAGGAAACCAGATCCCAGTACCAAGCATGATACCCACACCCCTTGGTGCAGGCCCACAGCCACACTCGGGCCCCCACCACACGAGACTGAGAGGACGCACTCTGTTCCATCACGTGACACTGCAGGGCTGGTCGTCAAGGGGGTTTACAAGGTAAAATGGCTGCTTTGGGGGGCCAGGGACAGCCAGGGCTGCCTTGCTCATGCTTCCTCTTCACTAATCAAGTGTGGCTAAGATGGAAGTGAGCAGGCTTCCCCCTCACCCCCACATCCTGAGGTGACCAAGGCCCTGCTGTATTCACTGCCCCCACACCTGCCCAGCCTTTCCCTCCTCTCCACCCCACGGCCACGGCTAGGGTTAGGCCTGTACCCCCACCCCACCCCCCGCTGGATGATGCCCCCTGACCTCCAGCCCCTCTCTCCCAGCCCACCCCCCACAACAAAGCCAGCATGGTCTGTCCACAGCGCAAACCTCATCTTGCCTTTCCTCTGCTTAAAAGCCTTCAGTGACACCTATCTGCCCTCAGGATAAGGTCTAAACTTCTGAGTAAGGCAAAACAGCTTCCAGGACCTGCCCCTCCCAGGCCCCACCTCTGTAGTGTTAACCCGTTATTGTATCTGAGGAACCAGAGTAATGAACTTGCAGTTTTTGGACCTCTTTGGGTTGCCTTAGGCTTCTGGACCTGTGCTCGTGTAACTCCTTCTGGCTGAAAAGCCTGTCATAGCTTCCTTGGCCCTTCCGAAGCTCCAAAGCTCCTCCGTGAGCCTATCTTGCTCCCCAGGCCCTACTGTGCTCCATGCCGACGCCTACCCCAGGCTCTCAAATACTGTGTGTGCCACTGGCTCACGTGTGTGTCTTCCATCCAGATGGAGAGCCCCGCAGGTTCTGTGCCTTATTCATCTCTGTACTCCTGGTGCCAATCACAGGGCATGGAAAATAGTTGGTGCTCAAAAAACAGTTAATGAATGAATGATGCGGTAAGGGGGAAGTGGGGGTTTATTCTTAGCGTGGACCAACAGTAAAAGCAGCAGGGACCTGGCTGATCTGGGCCATTTTCCTGGGTGCTTTCCACCGTGACTTCCCCTTTCTCCTCTTCCCACGGAAAACAGAAAACTGAGTGTGTGTGAAAGTGGAAGCAGAGAAGGGGGTGCACACTGGTTTCCCCCTCAAGTCATCCCAGCTGCCCAGCCCTAGCAGCAAGCTGCAAATGGAAATGGGTGGCCTTACCTTCCTCCATCCCGAACGCATGCTTTGTTACTGTTGGGTTGCTCACAGACGCTGGGCTGTTGACATTGTTTTTTTTTTCCTTTTTTTTTCCCTTTTGAAAAGAAAAGCATTGAGGAATCTTTTTGGAAAAGAGATGGACAACGATAGAGAAGTATACCGATCTCTGCAAGCAGGTGGAGAGGGCGTAAGGAGATGTGGGGGTGGGTGGCTGTCACACTGGGAGGAGGGTCAGTTTGCAGCCAAGTTCTGCAGTCAAGGAGTACAGTGACATGCAGGTGTAGGGAGAGGGGACCAACCAGTCTTGGGGGCCCCAGAGATGGGGCTGTTGATGGAGTGAAGACATCCTTCAGCCCAGGGGTGGGGGGGAGGAGCCACACACTGAGCATGAAGGACAGCTTCGGGAAGGGAGAGGGTCTTATGGCCCATGCAGTGCCAGACGGGGCCCCATGCAGGTGGGTTGCTGGGAGAGGAGAGGGGACAGCCTGCACAGTTTTCAGGGGCACCTCCAGACCATTTGACATATTGGCTTGTGACTGGCAGCCCTACTATAGGCTGCCATCCTCCTCCCCTACTCCCAAGAGCCCCAGATCTGGGCAGCTGTCCTGCAGCTGAGGTGCACTTGTGGGAAAGGTCACCAGCAATCTGCCAGGCCTGCAGGAGAGAGAGCTGGGGGATCTGTGGTCTTTCCTCTTAGCAGAAATATGCAGTCTCTGGTGGAGGTGGGTGGAGTGGAACATTAGCTCTAAAAGAGTTTGTTCTCCAGGCATCAAAGTAGGGTGGGAGGATGAAAAGTAGTAGCACCCAGCGAAGTGGCTGGACTCAGACATCAGATAACCTTATTCTGACCTCACATTCTCCAGGGACTTTGTGCCCCTGGAGGTAGGGGCTAGTCTTCCCATCTTGCAGATAGCAAAACCAAGGAAGAGTAAGAAGCCACTAGCCCTGGGTCATGTGGTCCAACCGAGAGAGAACTGGTGCTGTACAGGCCACAGGAGCAAAATGCCAACACCCCGGGCACCATGAAGCCCGGCCCCCAGCTGCCCATGGCTGGCCGTGTCCCTCTGTTCCCCATTAGTCCCTACAGGAAAATGGACCTGCTACCCACGGCTGACCTTCTATGCCATGGGCCAGGCTGGGCGACCCACAGCGGGTAGGGAGACCATGGAATGAGCAGCAACGAAAAGGGAAGAGTCTCTACTCATGAAATAAGTGAAGAAACAAGAAAACTCAATCTTCACATTGCCCCTCTCCCTGTGGAGCCTGTCAAAAGTCACAGGTGTCAGAGGGGACAGAAAGAGGGTGGCCCACCTTGTCAGGGAGAAGGGACCCTGGCTCCCTGGGAGTGCACGCCACGGGAGACACAGGGAGGTCATTCTCAGCCCAAGTGAGGAGGCAGGAATTTGGCTGCCCACACACCTTGCCCCATGGACAGGCTGGGCTGTGCAGACGGAGGGGCCTCTGCATCACTCCCTTCACCACAGCTCTGCCCCTTACCCACAGTGGAGCATCACAGCCCTGGGCTGAGGTCTGAGCCATGGAGACTGACTCCAGGGAGCTGTGGGTGGGTCTGGAAGAGCAGAGCAAGGCAGGGCTCTGTCTGGAGGCAGACACAGAGGATGGGGGCAGGAAGGGGACACCCTCTCCCATGGCACCTCTTCTGGCACCAGAGATGGCTCACGGGGCTGAGGGGGGCAGGGCATGAGGAGTCCATTACTCCCACATCTCTCTGTGGCCTTTCCCTCTGGGCACAGACCCTGCTCTCCCTCCAGGCCACCTTATGCCCAGCAAGGCAGGGGCATCACCATCTGAGGAGGTGGTTCTGAGCTGTCACGGTGAATTACCCGCCGGGCCTGCTGCAGCCTCCTTTCACACATTAGACACCTTCCTAAACCTCCTGGCCTCTGGCTCCCCCATTCCCCGGGGACAGGCTGAAACACTGAGGACACAGGACCTCAGTGAGACTTGGGGAGAGCTGTGAAGACCAGGTGGGTAGGGGCCCCAGCAGAAGGTCAGAAGTGGAGTCTTTCTTTGGGCTTGGTGTTCTCCAGTCTCTTCCAGGTGGATGTAGTGGGTACAACTGGCCAATCTGAGCCCCTTAGGGAAGCCCCTTTGCCTTCTGGTAGGTGAGGGCATGGTGGAGAGCACACAGCTCAGGGACCTGAGCGGGGTCAGCGAGCCCTGTGCTGTGTGTGTGTGTGTGCACGCGCATGTACTTGGGGAGATGATGCCTGGGATCCCTGCTTCCAGACAGCCCCGGCACTTCCCTTTACCACAAAAGGGGCAGGTCCACTGCCTGGGCCCTCTGGCTTCTCAGAGGCTCCAGTCAGCTCTGTTCTGTCCATTTAGAGCCTCGGTTCATTAAAGGGATTAGCAGAGAATTTTTATTGGGCCCCGGCAGCAGCCGCATACCCAAGTCTCAAGCTAACCACCCAAGCTGCCTGGTGGGAGTAGGATTAGACCTCAGGGTCAGTCTTACCAGGCACCCCAGCTCCACCCACTTCCGGCAGTAAGAAGGGAGATGCTTCCCCCAGCTAGAGGCTTGGATGGCCTGGAAAGGGAGGAGGGGCAGCGTTCGCCCACATTGATGGAAGCAGTTTATGGAGGTCCTTAAGGGAACAGGCTCTGGCCTGTACTTGTGAGACTTGGCAAGTCTCTGAATGTGACTCAGTTTCCTGAATGTGAGGATAACAATGTCTATTTGATTGGGTTGTAAGGATTAAATTAAATAATGTCTATAGAGTGTATCACAAAATGCTTAAAGCAGCTACTCAACGTGAGCTATTCTCACAATCGTATTAGTAATCGTGGTTCTCTGTAGGACAGTCTTCTCTCCCCAGCAGGTGTCTCTGCACCAGCTTGGTTTCCACTGGTGCCTGGGAAAGATTCTTTCTTTTAATTAAGAAATGGCCCAGGGAAGAAGATGGCAGGTATGTTTACAGCTTTTCATTTCCCTCCTTGCCTCTTTGCAAATACCCTCTTTCAAGCTGGAAAATAAATTTCCAATCCTGTTGACATGCATCGATTTCTCCTCCTGCATCCACCTCCCGGTTCTCCCACATTAGCAGGGGCTGTGATTAAGGCCCTTGCCTGGGTTGGGCTCAGTGCTACCCCAGGGAGCAGGTGGCCACACAGCACAGAGCAGTCAGCCAAACTGCCTTATCTTGCCCAATACTGGCTCAGAGGACATGTGAAACAAACCGAAAGAGAGCTTCAACCCCTTTCTGCTGGAGGGGTCCTGACAGGGGAGTGTGATGCAGGGGGCAGGGGCAGGAGGTCCTCTAAGAGGTTAGGGATTTCCAGCATCTTCCCTTGATGTGATATATGGGAACGGGGGCCACAGGACTGCTGCAAGTTCAATAAAGTGATCCAAATGGGGTCTGCCCCAAGCAATCAACTCTGTCGGCTAGGGACCTGCAAACGGAACCTGGGAGTTATACGACCTGGGGCTGGGAGAGAGAGTGGCTAGGGAGGTGAGGGGGCTTGAACACATCTCCTCAGGCCACATCTGTGGGGCTAAAAAGCCTTAGCAGCTAAACTTGCATGTAATTGTGCCTAAGAGTCTCCCCCTGAGTACCTCTTTGTTGCTCAGATGTGGCCCTCTCTCTCTCTAACTGAGCCATCTCGACAGGTGAACTCGCTGCCCTCCCCCCTACGTGGGACCTGACTCCCAGGGGTGTAAATCTCCCTGGCAGTGCAGAATATGACTCCCGGGGACGAATGTGGACCCGGCATCGTGGGACTGGAGTATCTTCTTGACCAAAAGGGGGATGCAAAATGAGACAAAATAGTTTCAGTGGCTGCGAGATTTCAAATGGAGTCGAGAGGTCACTCTGGTGGACATTCTTATGCACTGTATAGATAACACCTCTTAGGTTTTAATGTATTGGAATAGCTAGAAGTAAATACCTGAAACTACCAAACTCCAACCCAGCAGTCTGGACTCCTGAAGACAATTATAGAATAATGTAGATTACAAGGGGTGACAGTGTGATTGTGAAGACCTTGTGGATCACACCCCCTTTATCTAGTGTATGGATGAGTAGAAAAATGGGAATAAAAACTAAAGGACAAATGGGGTGGGATGGGGGGATGATTTGGGTGTTCTTTTTTCACTTTTATTTTTTATTCTTGTTCTGGTTCTTTCTGATGTAAGGAAAATGTTCAGAGATAGATTGTGGTGATGAACGCATAACTATGTTATCATACTGTGGACAGTGGATTGTATACCATGGATGATTGTATGCTGTGTGAATGTATTTCAATAAAACTGAATTTAATAAAAAAAAAAATCAGATAGCTCAATAAACTTTATAAAACTGAAAAAAAAAAAAAGCCTTAGCAGCTTCCTGGTGCTGGCACCAGATGGCAACCAGGAGGTGGGCACAGCAGACATGGCCAGGGGCTGCTTGTCTTATACTGGTCCTGGGCCTGGAAGCTGTCACTCTCTCCTCCAGGGTGTGACTAGGGGAAGCAGAGGTCTTTTCAGTGAAACAGAGACAGTTTGTTGAGATTGCCTCTAGAAACCCTGACAAGCCTGTCACAGACCACCCTCGTGGCTAGAGTCAGCCCCAGCCCCCAGGGCACTTTTTAGGAGGTGAAAGTGCAGCAGTTAAAGGAGGCAGTCTACTGGGAGGCCTTGCTCTTCTACAACTCAGACACACATTCCTGGCTGCCTGGCTCCCCTATCCGTTTCCCTTCCCTTCCCTCTCCAAGCTTCTCCCTCTCTCCCTCAGGCACCTCCTCTCACCCTCAGGCACCTCCCTTAGCTTCAGAGCTGGCAAAGATGCCTTTGGCCAACAGTTCAGAGAGTCTCTTTGTCCCCTGGCAGTGAGGTCTTGGGAGGACAGAGGCTGGGGCTAGGGGAATCCAAGAAAGGTGTCCCCTTTCTCTTTCACCAGGGGTTCTGGCCCCTTCTGAGGCATGCTTGAGGGAAGGAGGAGGGCAGCTTCTCAAAGCTGAGGGGTTGAGGACAAGAAGTCTCATGTTGGTCCCGGTTTGGTCTAATTCTTGCCCGGTTACATCCAGGCTTAACGCCTAGGCCTGAGCACAGGCCCCTGGCAGACCAATGCCATCCACTTCTGGTGATGTACCTTGTACACAGCCTCTTGCCATCAGTTTGAAAGCCATGGCCTGTAGGCAGGCACGTGCCTTTCTTCCTGGCTGGAATCTCTTTGAACCCAGGGGTTCCCACGGATGTGTTTCCTTTCTCCCTCACCCAACTCTTTTTCCCAACCCCCATGGGTACTGAGACCCAGGCGTAGCACTGAGGGCAGCACCACATAGCCTGCCCACCTTGGCCGCTCAGCTAGAACCATGTAAATTTCTGGTGCTCTTGGCTCAGGTATCTGGAACCCTTCCCCTTGGCCACTGGAGCCATAAACAGCTGCCTAATAGCCTCGGTGGGGTTGGGGGAAGATCTAGGTCTTAGGGGGGGCCTTAGACCCTCCTGGGTGTCACCTGGCCCCTGGAAGGTGAAAGCTGTGACCAAAATCTGGAAAGGGATGATGGCCAAGGGGACTGTGAGCCAGGCAAGCAGAGGACACTCTCTGTGCTTGCGCCTCCACCCAGAAAAACTGGGAAAAGTCCTATTGACTTTCCTCCTCTTCCATTCAGTAGCCAAAGAGGACAGAGAATGTTCCCAGGCCTCTGGAAAGCCTGTTCATGACAGCAGGCTGGTGTGGCATTAAGAGCATTAGGTAGAGGCTAGAAGTAAGCCAGATCCACAAAGCTCTGGTGGGCTCAGTAGGGACAGGGCCACGATGACAGGGATTTGGATACTGGAATGTCGGGGAAGGAAGTAAAAAAGGAGTCAAAGAGGGAAGGGAAGGTAGCCTAAGGAATGAAGGATGGACCAAAGGGGTGAGGGTGCTCATTAGAGCCCGTCTCTTCCTGCATCTAGCCTGTACCAGCTGGAACCAACTGTGGGGGTGGGGGGAGGACAGAGCATTTGATTTCCATGCAGAGCAGCTTACAGCCCAGCCTCAAGTTTCCCTTCACAGAGCTGCTGATGAGCAATGATGGTGGGTGGGGTCTGAACCAGAGGGTTGTTGGACTGGCTGGGGGCTGGAGCCTTTTCCAAGATGCCTCCTGCAGTGGTCACAGCACCAAGCCAGGGGGGGAAGTTCTCTAACCAGAAGGGATGCTACACTCCACTCCCAGGAAACCCACATTACCCAAGCCCCCCTGAGTCTCAGTTTCAAAGCAGAGGAAAGAAGAATCACCCATCCAGTCCACCTGGACCTGTATCCTATGTCTAGCGATCCTTTCAGTGCCACTATACATGTATGACTTTAAATCTTGACCAAGGCAAAGTACATCATCCAGTCACAACATATTAAACTTGGGCACAGAAAAGGCTGAGCTGACCTGGCTCAAGTTTCCCTGGTTTGGAGGTATTTTATAACTCTGGCTGAAGCCATGCTGAAGATCAGCCAGATGTAGGAGAAGCCTTGAGCTCAAACTCCCCATGGATGGTGAGAAGGAAGGACTGCTGCTGTGGGAGCTGAGGATGTGCTTTAGCCTCAGCTCTGTCACAGACGTGCTGAATGTCCTGGGCCCATCACTTCGCTGAGAAGTCGTACCATCTGTTGACCAGGACAGGAGGGTCTGCTCTAGCAACCTCACTGGGTGTGTGAGACTCTAATGAGAAAAGAATGTGAAGGGGCTTTAAGAAACAGAACACACACTGCACACTGTAAGGGACCACTATTACTTAACGATATTCTGGTTAGAAAATAAGCTTGGCCCTCGCTGGAGTCTTAAGCAGGCTGAGGCTCCTGGGCTTCTTTGTGTGTGTGTCCGCATGTGGGTACAGATGCTGACGAGGGGCTGGGGAGGTGTCTCAGGCACTGGAAAGCATGCTCACTCTACATGGCTGTGGGGAGGAGACGGGGCTTGGAAACCCTCCCTTTGAACCAGGTGCCGGGCAGCTGCCCTTCGTCTGTCTGTCTCCTCAAGTCCGGTCCCACAGCTGGGAAGACCTCACCTCAGCTCCCAGGCAGGGGTCTTCCTGAGCTATCTCCAGAGCTGTGAGACAGCACGGGGGCTTGCAAACCACAGGAGAGACACTGCTCCTTGAATGCTGCCGGCCTGACGGGCCAGAGCCACATCTGGTTCTCATTCAAATGTCCAAACATAATTAAATTCTCTACAGTGCAGCGGAAGAGTTTGGTAAGATGTGGCTTTCCCCGCTTTCCATCAAGATTAAGAAATCACAGTCTCTCATTCAATTGGTCAACCCACTCTTCTCTCCAGTCCCATTCTGCAAAGGCAAAGAACTGTGCTCTTATCTGCTTTCTAGAGTCTAAGGAGCTGGGACAATGAGGGACACACAGAAACGGCTCCTTTCTCTCTCTCTCTCTCTCTCTCTCTCTCTCTCTCTCTCTCTCTCTCTCTCTCTCACACACACACACACACACACACTTCCACTCCCCCACCTGAGAGGATTAGCAGCTGAGGCCAGGAGCAGCAGGCGTGCCGGCTAAGCCACTTAGTGCACTGGGGGTTGGCTGGGGTTGAGGAGGGGGAGCCTAGTGCCCCCTTGCCTCCTGAAAGGGTCTTCCCCAGTCCCAAAGAGACAGCTGCTCTACCCAGGCTCACCTCAGAGACACAGTGTCCTTCCTCCTGCTGCTTAAATACAGGGATGCCTTCTATGCCTTCTAACACCCTGCCCAGGGGATGCCTTCTTCACAGTTCCTCATAACAGGAGGCACTGAGAGTTCTGATTCCGGAGCCTCTGGGGTGAGGAGCTCTCCCCGAGCCTCATGGGCTCTGGCCTGGCCCTGCTACAAGCCTCCGTGGGAGGTGGGGCTTCCTCCAGTCAGGGTAAGTAGGTGATACTCCTTGCACCTTTCACCTCTCTCACCTGGCAACCTCATGACTGCTGCAAGGAGGGCATCCCTCCCACCCGCTCTGCCCTCCCTCCCCAGCGTGCACAGGAAGGAGCGACATTGGAGGAGTGGAGGGAGATCAGTCTAGTGCGGAAGGCCAAGTGTGACATCTGAGTCCTCTCAAGGAATCCCAAAGACCTCCTGGACTCACAGGATTGCATTTCTAGCCTGTCCGGGCCCTGAACATGTTAATGGACAGCAGGGGCCAAGGTGCCGCCCTCTGAGAAAGGGAGGGGCCCTGCTCAATAGAAGGGATACCCCTTAACTTCAGCGCCTCCCCTCCCATTCAGGATGTCTCCATATTCGGGCTAATATCCCTTAGACAGGACTGCTTTTTCCAGCTTCCCTTCCCAACTGAGTATCTTTAGTTTACGGTTTCTTTTTACTTAGGGATTTATGACTTTCATGATAATGGGTTCCATTCTACTTCCTCCATGCCTATTTTTCTAATCATTGTGCAGGCTTTATGAGAGTTTCTTAATAAGTGGGAGTATTTTTCCTTTTGAAACAAACAGTCCAGCACATTAATGACTTACAGTGGGTGTGGATGCTATCCAGAGACAAATGGGGGTTGGGAAGGGGATGACTGGGGTGGGGTACAGGAGAATCTTCTGGATTAAAGAGAGCCATGCTGAAGTCCCCTTAAGACCCCTGGCCAACTCCCATGCTGCTCCCAAACATGCCTACAGGCGCGTGTGGAGTTTGTCTTTCAAGGAAGGCTCCTGCAGTGGACAGGCACACACAGGCTGCTGTGAACGAGCCAACCCCAGTGTCACTGACCTAGCTCTCAGCAGGAATGTGTATATTTCCAAAATGGTAAACTTTAGTTTAGTTTGTAGGCAATGGATTTAATTTTATTTCCTGGTGGCATTTAGTGCCAGGTCCACATATCTGGTAACCTTTACATAAGTGAATAAGGTTTTAAGAAAATGGACCCAGTTTTTGGTGCAGTTGTCCCAGGCCGAGCTTTAGCAAAGGGAATGGCAGTGTGACCAGGGGCCCTGCTGCCCCCTTTGGGGTCCCAACCCATGCTCTCGAACCCACAGACGGTGCCTGGGAGAGATCACAAGCCTCAATTAATTGCTCTGGTCTCATCTGTCCAGATGAAAAAGGCTGGGCCGATGCCGGGCTTGCCTTTGTGCTCTGTTCACAGACTGGCTGCTGGTGCCGGGGATCTATTCATTATTCAATTCTGCTAGCTCAGACGAGCCTTTCCATTTGCTCCTCCAGGAGGAATAACAAATCTAGAAATGCAATTCCACTTTGGTGTATTAAGATATTGATTTGCCTGTCGAGTGGAAGTGCATTTGTCCTGTCAGCCCTCCCGTGGGTGGGAAGGGGTTAACCAAATGTTTATCACGAGGCTGGCTTCAGAGTTGAAAGTAATGTGATCAGTAATGAATTTTGCGTTACATTAGGTAGTATAAATGGACAGACAAGCGCAGACAACAAGTGGCCAGGAGTCGGGGCTAATCTAATGATGTAAAAATAGAGACAGCACCAATTATACTAGGGGCCAGCTCCAGGCTCCTGCAGGGACTGCAAATGAATAGGTACAAATCAAATTACTCACTAATAGACGCACTACAAGAGGGGCAGTCAATGGTAAATGCATTAGAGCCTAGTGACCTCTCTGCTCTGCACAGCAGAATCCGAAAATTTGACTTCCATCTTCAAAGTGGGGGCAGGGAGTGGCGTTTCCAAAGACACTCTTGTTGGGTGAAGGACAGCAGCTGCTCCCCATCCCAAACCAGTCCCTACCCAAAAAGTACCTCCTGTCTGGGCTGACCTCTTGCCCTCATCCCAGTGCCCTCCTGAAGCTTGGGCACCAGAGGGTAGGGAGGCAACCTCTCGAGGGACAAACAGTGGTGAGACAAAGCCTTCCCTGCAGCAAAGACAGGAAATTACGTACCAAAACACTTCACAGCCATGTGTCTCTCAGGGGTGGAGTGTTTTACTGCTACATCAAGGACTGTGTCTGTATTGAAAATAAAATATTTCTTTAAAGAGGATCACAAAATGGAACTTCAGGAGAGCAAGCAGCAAAAGCTGAGAAAAAAGTGAGTAATTAGATATCGAAATCTGGTTTGCCCACTGAGAGCTTTGCAGGGGTGTTCATGGCCTGTTCCTCCAGAATCTGCTCAAAGGCACAACACATCTAGGGTTTTACGTGTTTCTCACCAGCCTAAACTGGTATTATCCTTCCCCAGTCCTGCCTGCTGCAAAGAAGATGGGGTAGAGAAGGATGTGGAGGTGAAGCCAGCCTCTGGGTAGCCCCTCAGGTTTTCTTCCTCCTTTCGGGTTCTGTGGATTTAGAAACCAGGCCTGCAGAGCTACTTGGCAGTGTGGCGGGACTGCTTAGGGAAGGATCACGGAGACGTGCTCAAATGCATTAACTGAATGCTCATAGTCAGCTCTCAGTGGCTTGGGGATGAATAAAATATGTAACCAGAGAGTCTCCAAACTTTCCAAGGAACCAGCACATGCTTGGATGGAGGCAGGGCCCTGGCAGGCTTAGCCCATGTTCTCCCAACCCATGCCTAAGGCCAGCACTGAAACAGTCACACACATCAAAGCGGAGATGGCAAGCCTATCCTGGCCAACTGGAGCCTGGGGACGATGGGAACATGCCAGTAAAATGAGCAAAGGGGGAACAGAATGGAAAAAGTCATCCTGAACAAATGAAGCAACTGGAATGGGGATTCTCCCCAAACTCAATTAAGTGCACAGAGGGATGGAACTGCAAGCTATTGAGCTACACTAAATAAAACATGTGGGGGGGAATTTCAGGAGGTCTGAACCTGGTGCTGGGGGATTCAGATAGCAAACTTAAGAATGTCTCAGGCAGTGGGCCTGCAAGTCCCTGGGGACAGGGGTGGGGTAGAAGCAGGGGTGGGCAGGAAAAAGTCACCAAAAGTCAGAGGTTGGGCAGCTGTTTCTGGTATGGGTATTCCAAAAGGCCTTCTTCCATTAAGTTCAATCAGATTAGCTTGGCTTGGTCTTCTGGGTACAGAATTCTCTTTTGCTTCTAAGAGCTGAGGCTTTAGATTCTTAAAGGGTCAGGGGGTCATTTCCAATTTTCATTTTCTGTGTGCAAGTGTGTCTTCTGTCGCCAACTGTGCTGGGTTGAAACTGTTATGTACCCCAGAAAAGATCATGTTCTTTTAATCCATTTTTGTGGGGGCAGAACTATTGTGAGTAGGGCCTTTTGATTAGGCTGTTTCCATGGAGATGTGAGCCACCCAATTCCACGTGGGTCTTAATCCTTTACTGGAGTCCTTTAAGAGAGCTCCACAGAGAGAGAGCTTAGAAGAAAATGCTCTGAGGGAAGCTAAGAGAAAAAGAAACACCCAGAGACATTTTGGAGACAGTCTTGGAACCAGAACCAGAGAGAGGGCCAGCAGACATCTCCATGTGCCTTCCCGTGTGACAGAGGAACCCCGGATGCCAGCAGCCTTTCCTCAGAGAACGTATTTGGCCATTTACATGGCCTTAGAACTGTAAATTTGTAACCTAATAAATCCCGATTGAAAAAGTCAACCCATTTCTGGCATACTGCATTCTGACAGCTTTAGCAAACTGAAACACCAACCATCAAACCCAGGGGGTGGTCTGTATACCTCAGACCATCTTCTGAGAAGGCAGAAATGCAGAGGCAGGGGCAGAGGGTAACTATGGGTATTTAACCATCCATGACGGTCTTCAGTTCTGTTCAGATCTCACACCTCACAGCAAGGTCAATGGTTAAAGGCAAATTTTCTGGCAGAGGGGGAGGGACAGAGAGAAATCCTCCCTTTTGTTAACCATTTACTTGTGTTAATATCTCCAGAGAGGGGCCCGGACTCCAGGGGTCCAACAGCCCTCCCCCAACCTTTTATCCAGGTCTGTTCATTTTCACAGTAGTTCCTGCTTCCATGTTGGGGGCAACACCTGGAGAGGGGACTCTGGAGGTCATCGGTGAGAGCACAGTGACACTTCTTTCCAGGGTTGACAGGAATCAGTGAGTCTCCGTTCAAAGAAGACTTTAGGGAACTAAAAAATCACAGAGGAACTTCCCAGCCCTAAGCTCCCATTACACAGACTCTGCCTCTGGCTGAGGCTTTCACGAACCTTAGCTGAGACAGAGTGAGGGGGAGAGAGGGAGGGAGAAAGAGAGGGAGGGAAAAAGAGAGAACAATCTACCTAGAATCAGATTCAAGACCCGGTCAGAAACTAATGAGTGTGTCTTTTAAACACAATAATTAACCCCATTGCTCTTGCTGGCTTTCATTTACCTCTCAGAGGCCACAAAAACCCATCCAGTCATTCAACAAACATTAACATTAACTGAGGCTTAGCTTGGATGTCATCCCAGGGCTGGAGGCTGGGAAAAGAGAAGGCTGCTGGTTAGAGGTAAAGATGAATAACACTTGGTCCAAGGAACTAGAATTGGGTTAAGACACACTCATGACAGTATGGGTGAGGGAAGGGCTGGAGGGATGACCAGAGTTGGCCCTCCCCCAATGGCATGTAGAAGGGAATTAGCCACTGCTAGATTGCTATTTAAAGGAAAAGGCAACAAATACCATTTGTCCAGGGCCAAGCGTCCAGTGAGCAGCTGGTGCAGAAGCTCAGAGAGAGAGAATGTGTTTGGCTGCATGGTTAGACAGCTTCACAGAGGAGGTGAGATTTGAGCTTGGTCTAAAAAGGTGAACAGGCAGAGGGGAAGGGCAGTGGGCACCTTAGCAGAGCTAACCAACACGCCGGCAGAGCCGGGCTAGCAGCGATGTGCTGGGGAGACTGGGATCGTTTTGATAGGTGAAAATGTCTCTGTGCAGGTGGTGGTGGTGAAATATGAAGAAGGGCTTATTGTGGAAGCGAGGTGGGAGATCAGGAATGGGAGGGTGGGCAAGGCCTGTAAGAGACCTGAAATACCATGGCCAGGAAGCTGGGCTGCAGTATAGGCACCGGCACCTTCTGAGTGGGGAGGTGGGACAAAGGTCAGAGCAGGCTCTGAACATGAGAGTCCCCTTCCTCTACTGGGGATTCCCTCCCAGTCTGAATGAAGAGTGGAAGTAATTGGTGTACCCTTTGGTCAGGTGAGACTGACAGGATCTTAAGAACTGGGAGCTTTCTTTTTCTTACTTTAATCCCACATTTTTTAGTTATTATCTTGGACAGTTCTCTTCAAATTGGTCATTTCCTCATCCGTATACTGGAGAGAGTGATTTCTATCTGGTGGTGTTGTGGTGATTAGAGGACCTCAGGGAGCAGAGCGAAGCTCCTTGGGAGGTGGTGTCCATTATTATTGTTGAGTCATGAGGTGACAGACACAAAGCGCTTAGTGCAGAAGTACAGTGGCCAGGACCTGCGAGGTTAGTAGGTCAATGTTAACTACATTCACTGGTTTTCCTCTCCCATTTTGTTAGAGAGGAAGTATTGCACCCAGCAAGGAAAAGTCATTTGCTGAACATCACCAGCTTCCCCTCGTTTCTCGACGACTTCCAAATCCTGCCAAAAAAGGCAAAACAAACATTCTTCCCAATGGCAGTAGGTGGGTGCTGGGAACTGAAAGGACCCTCAGATTTGGCCTTTCCTCTCAGTGGAAAATAGTTAGGAATAGGCAATCTGATGCTGAACGAGACACGAATAGCAACACCAATGATGGCCACCCCCACTACAGCCTACCACTGCCCCACAGTCTCACTGCAGCAGCTGCTTGTTCCACCCTGAGCAGGGTGTTTGTGACTTGCCTGCTGGGGACCCTTAACTTCCCCCCACCCCCAGCAATTAGGACATCTGCTACAGCTGAGTCTGCAGTTATGTCTTCACATCCAGAAAAGACCATGCCCAGAGGGCAGGGGAACAATTCTCACTTCTGCTTGGTCCACCTCAGTTAGGTGGGCCCCAGTGGGAAGATGGGGATAGGAGCTAGAGAAGAACAGACCCACAGTTTAGCACAGTTGCCTTCTCTGGAGCTTTAGTCTCTTATTCTTCCCCACAGTCCCAGCCCAGTGTGGATGGTGCCTACAGATGCCCACTGAGAGCCCGCCTGAGGCAACCGCGGAGAGAATGCTTGGGCCTACGGATGAGCCAATGAGAGAGGACACGGAATGCAATTTGTAAAGGAGGAAAACTCCAGGGCCTGTTTAGGTAAAGCAGAGGAAAGGACCTAGGTGCCTGGCTAAGTTCTTTGAAAGACAGCATTGCCAAGGAATCTGGTTATTCTGGGGAGGGAAGGGGCAGTTTTAGGAGCAGCAGGAAGTCAGGGATCTAACCAGAGAAGCCCAAAGAGAGTCTTTGGTAAGAGAGCAAGGTCCAAGGCAGAGGCCATGCCTTCAGGAAGTGAGAAAGTCCAATTAGATGAAAGACCCCTCTTTCTTCTTGAGCTGCCACATGGGGGCATCAGTGACAGGAGAGAGAATCTTACTCTGGGGAGGCAAAAAGATTGTAAGCCTTCTCAGGGTGTTTGAGGTGAATGCCATTTCAACTCAGATGGAGGCTATAGGAAGAGGAGAAGGGAAGACCCCATGGAAAGATCAAAGCAGCATGGTTGTCGAATGGTGGCAGGTGGTATGACCCGTGGGGCTACATGCCACACTGGCCCCGAGCAAGCCACTCTTCAGCCTGAGGCCTCTGGATGTGCTTAAGATGGAACAGGGGTGACTGACCCAGATTCCATAAAGGAGACCCACCCTTCATAGGGTCACTCACTTAGAACTGGAAAATCTCAGAGTTGGGAAAGGGACTTAGGAGTCCCACACATGTAAGTGTCACTTCTCCAGCCTCTATTGTGAAGACACAATAGCAGGGTGTCCTGGGTGCTATTTCAATGACCTTGCAGGGGATCAAGTCACCATCTTCCCTTGGGGCTGGACTGGGTAATATTCTCTGAGCTATAGATTTTTCATCTGTGGAATGGGGGAAAATTCTAGCAATTGCCACACCATCTTCTGAATGGTCTGCAAAGTCCAATGCGGCCTACCAGTGTTTATAATGATCGATATTAATTCAATTACCAGCTTTGAATATGGGAATGACTAGAAGGAAAGGATGTCTAAAAGCTCAGAGAACAAAGTCATTGCCCTGAAGCTTGCAATTATCCTCACCTGATCACGTGGCACCTTCTGATGGGTGGCAAATTTGGCTGCTACAGAAAATGCAGGCTTAGCATGAAAATGTTCCCAGCAGTGGGGCAAGCAGGAGCTCCAAGGTCTGTGGGAAGAGCTAATCCTAGAAGTGGAAGGGGGGGCCTGGTACACTGGGTTGTTTGTTTTGGGGTACACATCTGGTCAACTCCAGTAACATTAGCTAGCATGTACTGAGCTTAATTTCTACAGTCCTGAACTGAAAGGTATCAGCATTAAAAAAAGCAGTGCTTTTAGTTCATTTTTTGCAAAACATAGGCAATCAACAGGTATTTGTTAACTTATTGAAACTTCCCTGTGACTGTTTAAATACTGTGTGTAATGTTCAAAATGTGCTTTTAATGTGAAGAGGGAAAAAAGGCGCAGCACTTTCAGTAAGTAAAGTCGTTTCTGACTGAAATCTTTGGAAGAACTTTAGTTGAAAATAATCCTAAAGGCTTCTCTACTGAGTAATTAATATACAAACAGGAAAGCTCAGAGGATTTAGCAGAATAAGCTAGATCCTTGGTTTTCAAACTGTAGGTCACAATTCATTGATGTATTATGAAATCAATTTAGAGGTCATGACTGCATTTTCAAAAAATGAAATAAAAGAGAAAGTACTAGAGTGCATTAACTATAATATTGTCCTGTGAAAGTTTTGTATATTTGGGTGAAGTGAGTCAGGAAGTCAAATGTATTTCTGACCAACGGTAAGAAGCAAAGAGTGAGCCAGCAGCGTTATCTCCAAGAGTAACTGCTTCCGGACTAGCACAGAGGCTGTTAAGGTGATCTTAGACAGGAAAAGATGAAGCCTCTTTCCCACCTTTAATACTGTGATTGTAAAGAAGAAACAGTGAACCCAGGACTGTAGGAAAGAGTTGTGAGGAAGATAAAATCCCTTTTAACCATGAGATCTGACTTAGTGAGCTCTTAAGAGTCAACAGCAGCAAAAAGAGGATGCCTGCAATGCAGACATGTCAAGAAAACAGCTGCTTGGGATCTGTGAATAAGTCCTGTAGCTTTTGATATCAGATGTGAGAGAAAATGAAAAAGAAGGCCAAGATTTAGCTAAATAGTGATTGAAAGAGTTAAATTCTAAAGAGAAAATGTACTTAATGTGTACCCAGGTGTTTATTGAAGTTTTTTTGGTATTAGATTATATCTTCACCTAGACACTAACTGATTGGAATAAAGTACATGTTTTACTAATTAAAAATTTTTTATTTTTCTAGGAAAGGCAATATTGAAAGGAGTGTCTGCTAAGCAGGAATTAGTCAAGTTATTTTGAAGGGGGTGACAGAGGGGTGGGGGCTGCAGGAGACAGCATTCCAGGCAGAAGGGAAAGTATGTGCAGAGGCCTGGCAGGCAGGGAGAGCACGCGTGCATTGGGACCCTCCGGGGAGTTCAGCTCGGCTGGAGCCTGCATGGAGCAGCAAGAGATGGATCCAGAGCGAGGGGCAGCAGCTGACCCTGCAGGGCTTTGCACACAACGAGACAGGGTGAACCCAAGAGAAGGAGCAGGGGTTGGGGGAGAGGAGCTCAGTTTTTGGACACGTGGAAATATTGATGAGATGACTGCCTGGTTGGTTTTGGAGAGAGACCCAACCTGGAAATTATTTGGAAATCATCAGCTTATGGATAGTAATTGAAGGCATGGAAGCAGAGGAGATTGCTGGGTACCGAGGGAGAAGAGAAGAGGGCCAAGACAGAACCTTGAGGAATACTCTTACAGGGCTGACAGAAGAGGAAACCACAGAAAAAGGATTCAGAAGTCGCCAAAGGCAGAAGAAAAACCAGGAGAGGACAATGAAATAGCAGCCCAGGGAGTGGGGAGTGGTTAATGGGGTCAGTGTTGCCCGTGATGTTTTTGAGAAATGCAGCTGGTGAGGCCGGGCAGGCCGGGGCAGGGGCTGATCCCCTTCCGCTCCGCAAGATGGTGCGGCTGCTGGACTTAGGATTTGGTGGCAGGGAGTCAAGAGATTCCTCGTGTAATGACCACCATTTTCTGTCTGAGAGCGGGAGATGGTGGGGTAAGAGATCTAAGGAGAATGGGGAAATGTGAAATAGTAAATGTGAGGGAGGATAGGGCTGATTTCACAATGAGGGGCTGAGCGCATGCACCAAACTAAAGGGCAATGCTAGAAAAAACATATAAAAATTAAAAAATGAATACATAGTAGTGTTTAGAAAATAAGTACAAACTCTCAGTGGACCAGAGATCGGGGAATTTCTAAGAGAATAAAAATGGGCAGGAAGCCACAGCAGTAAGCTGAGTGTGCAGCAGAACTACTGGTGAATGTAGACGAATTCATTCAATAGTTACTGCATACCTCGTAGGTGCCGACACCATTCTAGGCACTGGTTTCTGCTGCAAAAGATGAGTGCACACTGGGAAGGAGAGAAGGCGGGGCACTAGGAAAACACAGAGGACTGCTAGGGTTCAGTGGAGAGCAGAAACCATAAATTTGTAGAGGCATTGCCAGTCTGAACAGTTGGATTCAGCAAACTAACTGTAAGAGCAGAGAACATTGACCTGGGATTAGAGTTGTGCTGAATGGGTATCATGGAAGGGTAACCAGGGGCAAAAAGCATGAGGATATTAGCAAGGAAGCAATTCTGCCAATTATTTTAGGACTGGGCTTGCAAATCACATGTGCTCTAATTAGACTAATTGGGCAGTAGCTACCATGGAGGACAGAACACCTGCCTTATAGGTTAACCATGTTTTAAAACAGACCTGCTTAAACTTTAATATGCATAGGGATCTTGTTAAAATACAGGTTCTGATTCAGAAGGGCTGGGTGGACCTGAGAGAGCCTGAGACCTGCATTTTTAACCAGTTCCCAGGTCACGATGGTGGTGCTGATCTGCACTTTGAATAGTGAGGTTTTAAAAGGTTTTGCCCTATTTTTCAAGAGATCTGATTTGCTCTATGCTATAGCTCACCAGTAGAGTGCTGGAGCTAGGTGACTGTTGAATTTTTAGGAATTCTGCTAGACAATTGACATCATGTTGATAGCTTGAAATTGGCCAGAATGGGAATTTTTACACTATGGAAATCTGCAAACATTACAAAGCATGGCCTTCCTGCCTCCCTTTGGAAAGCTGGTTGTTAAATATTACCAGCATACCACCAATGAAGCTTATATTATAGCGAGGTATACCACGTAATGGGCTTCAGTGTCAGGGGTCACTGAGAGCAAGTTTTGAGTGAGCTGTGCTTCATTCACACTTTGATAAAGAGGCTGCCAGTCCTGGTTGCTACACCAAATGAAGTGTTTGTGTAAAGCATTAGAGGAATTGACTTATCTCTGATTCATCAGAGCACCTAATGGAGGCAAACACTTGAAGTCACTCTATCTGTTTGTCCTAGGAGCCACCTAGAGAAATAGGGTTGTGGGAAGAAGAGAGAGGGACTGAGAGGCTGCTACAGGCAAAGGGTCACTTGCTGGAAATTCTTTCCCAAACTGCACTGTATTTCCCTGGACATTGCTGGGCCTTAGGCTGACTTTGACATGGCTGAGACTCATTAGCTCTAGGCTGTCCTTTCAAGGCCCTGGACTGCACTACTACCTTATCTGGAGTTGTAAAAATGTGAAAAGTCATTCTTACCAAAGGTAGGGAGGAACAGGTTAACTTTGATAATATGTGCTTTACTTACTGGCTTTTAAAATGGAAGCAAAGTTTTAAAATTAAAACATATATCTCTAAGGTCAAAGAAAATGAAATGAATCCTTTTGGTGACAGTTTGGGGAGGAAAATAAAATCCCTCTGCTCAAAAAAAGGGAGTCTCCGATTTTCTGACCTGTGGGTCATAAGGTTTTAATTTCCTCCCTTTTTCCCCCTCCAGTTCATGTACCAGCCTAAGGCCACAAAGACTCTCCTGAATCCCTCAGCTGTCTGCCAGATGAATTGCTGCCAGTTTTGCTCAGGTTACTTCTCTATGCCAGGCTGAAGTTCCACAACTCTGATTGAATTCAATTTCAAATCTTTTTGCTGGATGGAGCCAAGATGCTCCAAGGGGCTTCTGGGGAAGGCAGCTGGAGAGGAGAGCTGATCCAGTAGCTCTTCTAGTCCTTGAAAGAGGGAGGCTCCTGGAGAGTGAGTCTACTAGTGGCATCAGACTCTGATTTGGGTGAGCTGAGGCCCCAGAAATTCAGGGCAAATGGCCCCAGAAATGCAGGAGAAAGGCTGTCCTATGAGTAAGGTTTAGAAAGGTCAGCTTCCAAGGAAAATGGTGTTAGAGTCCCTGTCAGTGGCAGAGCTGTTCCTCAGCTCTGAATCCAGATGGGAGAACAATGGTATGACGACATGTTATCCACAAGCTGGCCGGTGTCATGAATGGGGTGGAGAGGTGGTGTGCATGTATCTGTGTGTGTATGTACACGAGGGTGTGGGACACGGCTTGCTACATATTCCAAGTTCCTAATCTTTCTTTCAGTGGTAGAAGGGGCTGTTGCAGGGGGCTGGTTCTCCGAGATAGCTGTCTCCTATGGCCCAATAAGGAGCTTCTCTATCTCCAGCCAAACTCCTTCTCTTCCTCCCTTGCGTCCATCCGTTTCATTCTGTTCATTTGCCAATTATTATAAAAGCACTATGGGGAGGCCACCAAGCTGATGCTTTGGAAACAGAGACAAGTAGGATACATCTCTAACCTCTTAGTGTAGGAGCACAGGGACTGGCATGGGGGTGGGGTAGAAGGTGGGAGGAACGCTTAATTGCTAAACCCAAATATCTAAAAGACCTGGAGGATTCACAGGGAAATGAGACAGTGTGGTAAAGTCAGGCATTTCAAGTCCTGCCAAAATGCTTCAACCCTCTAAATCTTGCTGGTCCTGATTCTTCCCCTAGGAGTCTACGTTTTTCCTGGCTGAGATCCTCTTTCCAGCTAGGCAGGTGGAGCAGACGGAGCAGCTCACAATGAAAATAGGAGTGTTGCGAGGACTCAGGTAAGCAAGAAAGGGAAGGCCTCCAGCCAAGGTTGGATTGACCCAGTAAAGTTACCGCTGACCTCAGAAGGCTGGGAAGAGGCCTGCTGGGGAAGTCTTTCTTAGGCACAAAAGCCGGGATGGAGCAGCCACCAACAGCATGAATATCCAGAATGAAGAAGTAATTTGAAAAAAGGAGAGGCAGGCTGAACTGTAGTTGGGTTGAGACAGAAGGATATGGTCTTTCCTGAGTGCGCACTAGCGTGTGGGCATGTGTGTGCGTGCATGTGTGTATGTACTTGCCTGGGGCAGGACTGACTCATCATCTAGGGATGTTTTCTCTTACTCTGTGGATATAGGGACCACTCCAGTCCCCAGCCGCTGGATTATCTCAGAGGCAAGAATGTAAGGGCAAAAGGTGGCATAAAGAAAGTCGGTCTGGGGGCTTAAACCAGCCCTGCCTGCTTTGTACTTGCTCCTTCCTAGGTTGGAGGACCCACTGATCCATGTCAATCTGTAAAGCCCCAAGCAGGCCAGCATTCCAGTTTCCTGGTGCCTAAGGGCTGTTGGAAAACTTGGGGACCCCAAGGTTGTCCCTTGCCCTGGGGAAGGTATCCTTCTGGAAGCCACTTAGACAATTACAGTTGTGTTTATCACAGCATTTTTTTATGTGTTATTCCAGGTAGGAGAGGGTCAGTTCCACTGGGAACTCCTGTTTTCACAGGGTTTCCCTACACCAGAGGCTTCAAAATGGACAGCAAGCAGAGTGCTAAACAAATGGTTAAAACAAATACAAACCCTTTCCCTGCCAAAGAAGCTCTATCCCAGCAGGTGCTAGTCATAACCAAGTCAGGCTAAAAGTCCGATGCCAGCCTTTACCTGTTCCGGCTCCCACAACGTCCCGGCTGGGCGACTCGGCCATGGCGTCAGCAAGCCGCTCCCGGAGGCCCTCCTCTGTGTGCTCCATGGAGGACATGTGCCTCAGCCCAAAGCCCTCAGGCCAGCTCCCGCACACCTCCAGCAGGGTCACACTCCGGTCATAGGTACCTGTGGCACACATGGGACATCTGGCATTGAGTCCATGCCTACAGTGGGCAGGCCATTCTTTTTGTCTCCCCACCACCAACTCCCCTGCCCAGGGCCCATTTCAACCCTCTGTGACATGAATGAAGGGGAGAACATCATGAAGCATATATGTGCAGCACAGAATAAATAGCTCAGCCACTGGATCGGGGTGTGTAGAGCTTATGAAAGCTCCTGCAGGTCATTGCGGCCGGTGGTTTTTCTGAGGAGCTATCGGGTTCCTCTGGAGTCCTCAGGGACTGCTGCAGGATCTGGGCTGTGGGCAGGGAAAAACCTCCCCGGATTCAATCAAAACATCTCTGCTTTTCTCTGTTCACTACAACAGGGCTCTAACTAAAATTTCACTTAAAGAAACGGGTAAATTCCTTAAACTAGGGGAAAAAAAAAAGGAAACTTTCGAAACCGCTGTATCCTATAACCTATATTCAACATCCTTATTTTACAGCTGAAACCTGGAGAAGTTATGGCCCAAGATCAAACAGCAAGTTTGTGGCAGAGTTGGTCTAAGAACTCAGGTTTCCTGATTCCAGTCTAGAACTTGTTCTACGCTACTCAAGGATGTGTGCACAACTGGGGCACCATTTTGGAGATGATAACAACACAGCTGGGTGACAGCACCATCAGCAAGGATCTTTCCGTAGTCTGAAGCTGCTCCTCAATTCCAAAAGTACATGGTGTTCTGCTGAACGCTGAGATTAGATTTTGCATGCAAGATCACTTCAAAGTCCAAATTTAAATTACTGTACTTTATTATACAGCAAGTTTTCTGTGAAAGCTTTGGAAGGAGATTATAGTCATGCTCTGTTGCTTTAAGCACATACCATTTCCCCAGCGATTAGGTAACTGAATCCACTGCATTTATAGGGCTTGATTCCTGCCAGCACCGAGAAGATGGGGGAAAATGCAAATGCCAATGTTTCCCAAAGTTAAAAGTACACGAAACACGTACTCTTTATCAAGCCTTGCTTCTCCTCTTTGATCAGCCATCAGAAACTATCTTCCCCAGGCAGTTAGGACTGGGCAGCATCAGCACACACTCCCTGCCAATGACAGGTGGTAATAGAGAGGGTGCGAGCCCCAGCCCCGGCAGGCGGCCCTGCCTCTGATAATCACCAAAGCACAGAGGTGATAACCGTTAGTAAACACTCCGACGGCTGGTGACTCCATGCATCAGCAAAGAGGGCCAGATAATCCTGAACTCTCCTGACCAGACAAAGGCCTTTGGCCAGCCCACTGGGATTTCGATGTATGGCAAGGGTCACTACTAGCTCCTGAATTTCATCAGCCAAGCATGGCTTTGATTTATCGCTTCCCTAATTGTAGGGTAGATTCCTGGCACTCGGAGGATGGGCATCATCTATAAATGCATCTCCCCAGTAAAAGGCCCACCTTGTGAGTGGGTTGTCTGAGACGAGCCTGTCAGGTGGGACTCAGGAATGGGGAGCTGCTGCGTGTCACTTTCTCTCTCCACCAGGGAGGGTTGGGATGTGGGTCTGGGGACCAGGCACTGGGCAGTGGGCTGAGGTGCTCTGAGTGCCAGCTGATCCTCTGAGGGTCTGAACTGCACTAGAGTCCCGTGCTAGCAGTGCCACGGGTCACCCTATCTATCTGACGGCACACAAGAGAAAAAAACGTGACGGAAGATACACTCTCTGTTAGCACGTGCACTTCAAGGAGGTTGCGGGCAGGAAAGGGTAGATACAAAATGTGTGCAGCAAAGGAGCACTCGGTGGTTTCTGCCGTCCTGAGAAGTCACAGAGAGGTCGAGCTGGACCTCGACCACCACGGTGCCCAGCTCCCACAGGACACACAGGGACTGAGGACATAAGCCAAGGTTTTGATTCTACTTCCCACTCACTGAGTGACATCAGGCAAGTCTCTCTATCTCATTTTTCCATCTCTTAAGTGGAACTGATAACTCCTTGCCCTGTCTCAAAGGCATGAAGAGATTAATCAGGGTGCCCACCAGGAGTCTAGGCTTTCCTCTAGGGCTGCCCCTGTCTTATTTGATGACACCAAGAGCTACCACATCATCATTTTGTTCAGAAGGGTCTGCCTGGGGCACTTCTGCTTAGTGATTTCCAGAGGGGAAATTACAATAAAGCACGGGTACTCCTGCTCCCTGTATGCTCAGGGCTGAGAAGGCATCCATCCCCCTTATGGGTGAAGGTGGCTTGGGGCCTGGGAAAAGGAAGGGAATGACCATTGTTTTCTCACTTCATAAGAGTAGGGTGTCTCTGGAAAGGAGCTCAATCTGTGTTAGTGCATATTGAGTTTAGAGATCAGGGCAGGTAAGCTGGTAACAGCATCGGGAAGAATATCAGGAAGAAGCCAAATCAGGAAGAAAACAAAAAAATTCAGAACAATTTTGTTGCAAGAAGAGTCCAAGTTAGAGGGTGGGCCTGGCCCAGGACAGATGGTGAAGGCCAGAGGAATAGGTAATATGTGAACGGACAAATCAACAGCATGTAAGAGAAGAGAATCATGAGTTAGTGTTACAATAGAGAATGGAAACAGACCTGGATTTAATATAGGCTTGAATATTTACTGGCTGTATGACCAGAGGCAGGTAACTTTACCTTTTTGAGCCTCTAACTTCTCATTCAAAAAAGTGGAAAAACAATACAACCTTCTAGGCTGTTGTGAGGATGGCATTTAATAAATATAAAAGCACCTGGCACATAGTGAGTGCTCAGCACATATGGGTATACTCAATATATGTTAATGATAACAAATGGATAGTAACTTTCTACCACCTGAAGCATCATCATAAATTTCCACCTCCACCATGACCCTGAGAAGTAGTACAGGTATCACTACCCCACTTCCCAGAGGAGAAGCTGGAAACTCAGAGAGGTTAGGTGACATGTTCAAAGTCTGTAAGCGACAGATTTGGAATGCAGCCTAATTCTTAGCTTGGAGTTCATTCTACAGCTCACACACTGCCTCTCTTAGCAGCATCTGCAGTGGAGAACTGTTATATGTGGAAATCACGTCTATCTTTCCTAACTTGTTTTGAGAACACCTGTCATTTTTAACTAGTGCCATTTAAAAGTCTCTCCTGCTTCCAACCAGTCCAAGTTCCTTGGAGCATCATGGTAATGCCCACGGGTCACCCTATCTATCGGACGGCACACAAGAGAAAAAAACGTGATGGAAGATACACTCTCTGTTAGCACGCGCACTGCAAGGAGGTTGCGGGCAGGAAAGGGTAGATACAAAATGTGTGCAGCAGAGGAGCACTCGGTCGTTTCTGCCATCCTGAGAAGTCACAGAGAGGATACAATCGGTGGTTCTGCTTATCCTGCTAGAAGGAGTCCCACCAGAGGTGCTGCAATACCCTCTTCCTCATCCTTCCCTTCCAACCCTGACAGCTCAGATGAGGACAGCAAAGGAGCTCATGGAGTCCCCGAGGCCCGGGGAGAGAAGGGCTGCAGGTGTGCCTGTGTCAGCAGGGGCTGGGGCTAAGAGGCCGAGTCCTTGGAGGGTGAGGTCACCTCTGGGCTCTTAGGCAACTGCCTTTTTCTTTGCACATCTTGTCAGCATTGACGGCACAGCTATCATTCATCTGACCAGCACAGAGACAGTCCTGCAGATCGGCTGACCCTTGGAGTCCCATTAAAGGGGAAAGGGTCAGTTTCAAGGAGGAGAAGATGCTCACTTGGTACAGGTTATTTGTAAAGCACAAAATACATGTACTTAGCAACAAAGATCTTTTGCCGAAGCAATGCTTTGCTGTTTACAAAGCCCTCTCACGTTTATTCTTTCAGTTAACTCACACATTCACCAAATATTGATTAGTGTCCACTGTGATATGAATCAAGCCCTACAGGGATACAAAATGAGCCTAAAAAAAAAAAAAAAAAAAAATGGAGCTCATTGCCCATTCCAAAACTCTGGGAAGTAGCAATCATCATCATTTTACACAGTTGCGTTTCACTGAGTCTGAGAGAGAAGAGAAAACTTAAGGTGGCTGATTTCAAGTGTAACAGTCTTCCTACTGTCTCCTGGGAATCCTTTCCTTCAAGGGGTGGCTCCTACCCTGTAATCATCTGAATACAACCATTTTCTAAGATTCAGTTCAAGTCTCATCTGCTCAATGAAACCAGGAGTGACTATCCAAGATGTAGTGAGCCTGGGTCCTTACACTTTTATTGTACAAAAAATTCTTCACCTTTTGGGAGGAAGCTGATGAAAACTATGAACTCATACAAAAATGTGTACTTGCATACCCAAAATTTTGCAAGCAATTTCAGGGTATTTATGGATGCCTCTGAAGCCTATCCTTGGATACAAGGTTAATTAGATCATTGCCATGGCCTTAATCTCATCCTGCCTTGTATTTTCCTGCCTCACTGTTTTTCCAACTAGTATAGAAGCTCCTTGAAAGGCATGAACTCCCCCATAATAATAAGCTCAGGGCTTTGTACACCATGCTTGCTCAAATTTTCGTTTACTGACAGTCACTTGAGAGTCAACACCCCTTGGGTGGTGTGCCACAGTCTAAACATGTAGGGCCAGGGTGGGTAGAGTCAGAGGCAGACAGAAAGAGAGTTAAAATTAAATATGAAGGAAGAAGACGGTAAATGAGCAGAAACCAATGTTATGATTTTGCACTACTGCCTTCTCTGGCACCTATTTCAGATTTTGAAATTCTATGAAACAGAAAGAACAAAACAATCTGCTTGGATGGCCTAGAGAGCTGGTCTCAGAGAGGTGAGTCTCCTGTATCCTGCTTCCAGGCTTGGCATCCTGAGTTACACTTTTTCCCCAGAGGAGAAATGGGTTGGGTTCTTGGGTTTCAGAAACCCATTAAAAGCATGCTGTGACAGCTGGTGAGCTGGCAGCTCCAGGGGGGACTAGGGGAGCACAAGCTCTGCCTTTTGTACACCACTGTTAGGGGGCAAGGAGGTGGGAGATGGCAGAGGGGAGGAGGGAGGCTTCTCTAAACTGATAGCGTCTAATCGCACAATTGCTATTTATGAGACTGGCACAGCTTCTACTTTTCATCAGTTAGATTCAGCCCAGGGTTTGGTCTTTACTGAGAGCCTATTGATCAGATTTCTAGCCACTAGGGAGGCCAGTTACCAAAAGCAAAACCTGCCATGAAACAATGCTTTGCAAGACATAAGTCCTTCTGGGTGAGAGCTCCTGATACAAATGATGTCTATGAAAACTAAGAAATGATCCTGATCATAATGAAGGCAACCACTGGAGAGCCTCTCTGCCTGCCCTCCAAACCAGCTCAGCAAACTGAGCTTAAGCCTGGTGTGGTGGGGAGAGTTCCTTGCTCTACACTACAGGTTGGGTTCCCACAAGCACAGGCTGAGGACATTAGCTTAGTTGGTCACCATGTCAATATGCACTGTGTCATGAGTAACAGAGGTCTGTTCACTGTGGGAGGGCAGGTAGAGTCAAAGGAAAGAAGGATCCCATCTTTCCCTCTTAATCCCTTTGGGGTGGTTCCCAAGATAACAGTAATCCCATATCCACTGATTTGTACAGGGCAAAAGGGACCCAGACTCCAGCAATCTTTTATGACTCTGATATCTAATGGTCCCCAAACTTGTGATAATCAGCATACCATGTTTGTTCCATAGTCACCCATTTGGCTGTGGGGTTTGGATTTGGGGGTTAGGTCATTTTTAAAGGATCTTCTATTCCAGTTAGGGACTGAAATGAGCAAGGAGAAAGGAAAGGCACCAGCAAGCAAAGAAAAGCCTTAGCTAATGTTGGAAAACTAGGAGGTGCTGACCTCATCATGTGCCAAGGGTGGGGAGGGCATGCACATGTTTGCAAAGGCCTTCAGGGACACTAAAGAGAAGGAACTATTCACTGGTCAGAAGGTCCATGACCAGTTTGTCAAGTCCGGCCAACTTACCAAACCTTCCTGAGCCAGGGAAGAGAAATTTCTTTGCAATTTAACATACAGTAATAGTTTTTTCAATGAGTCCACTTTCACAGTTCCAATATACAATCATAATGCATACTTTAACGATTAGAATATAAACTACAAATCAAGACATCTAGCTTATAATTGGGATTCTCCCATTAACTTTTCTAGTGACCTTGGGCAAGTCACTAATCCCTTCTGGGTCTTAACTTCCCCATTTGCCACATGGTGATAAATGAGGACTCCTGTTTAAGGGTTTCATGCTGGCACTAACAGTTTCAATGTAATTAACAATTATACACTAACAGTGTAATGACCACTATGTGAAATGATGCTTTAGATATCCTAGTGTAAAAGCTACCAAATTTCATTGTCTATGAATCAGGTAACATACTCGAGCAGACATACCTCAAGAGTCTAATTAAAGGCATATGGTATACAGAAGACCTGGTTCAAATGCCATCTCTATTACTTTCTCACTCTATGAACTTGGGAAGTCATTTAACCTATCTGGACCTTGTTTTCCTTACCTAGTGTTCTGGGTTGAATGGTATCCCCCCATAAAGAATGAACCTCAGAATGTGACTATTTGGAAATAGGGTCTTTGCAGATGTAAATAAGGATCTCGAGATGAGATCATTCTGGATTTAGGGTAGACCTAAATCCAATGACCCATGTCCTTATAAGAGAAAGGAGGGGGAGATCACAGGCACTGAGACACTGAGGGAAGAAGGCCATGTGAGGATGGAGGCTGCCAAAGCCAAGGAGCACCAGGAACTGGAAGAGGTAAGGAAGGGTTCGCAACGTCTCTGGAAGCTAACACCTTGATGTTGGACTTTTGGAGTCCAGAACTGTGATGTGAATAAATTTTGTTGTCTTTAGCTACCAGATTTGTAGTAATTTGTTATGGCAGCTCTAGGAAACTAATATACCTCTAAAACAGAGAAATGAGTATTTGCTTCCTGGGGCTGTTGAGCATCAGATCAGACAGTATTTGAACAAGTGTTCTGTAAAACCGCACAGGGCGGTTCGAACACAGGGAATCATCGCAGGGCTCTGAGGGCAGCTCTTCTCAATGGCAGTGGGATTCTGCAAAAGGCTCTGAAAGTGAAGAAGGTGAAGAGGAAACCTCTGATCCACAAGACAAGCAGACAGAGGGACAATACTGGGGTGGGTCTCGGCCCCATCAGCTCCTAGGAATAGATGCCTCCTAGCTTGGGCTCCTCCATCATTAAACTAATTGATTTGTTATTTTACAAGGGCCTTTGATGAGGAGGCAAAGCATTTAAGTGGGTATTTGTACCCCACTTTTCTGAGGGTGCTTGCAGGGGGCACAGGAGGGTAGGGAAAGAGGCCTCTTGACCCTGATGAAGATTTGGTCCCTAACATCTCCAGATTCTACCCCATGTCTGAGAGTGGGGATAACACATGTCAATTGTCTAAAATATTCTTTAATAAATAGAATCATACTCAACATGGGTAAGGATGAAACGGGACAGACCATGTTGCTGATGGGAATACTACTGGGATAAGCTAACTGAAGCGCAATTTGGCAGTGTGTATTAAGAGCCTTTTAAAAACATGCCCAACAACTGACCTAGGGATTCCACTTGCAGAAATCTAGTCCAAATAAATCAACTAAGATGCTAACAGACCTTTATGCATAAAGAAGCTCATGGCCACTTAACATAGCCTTATAATAAGGTTATTTTTAAGTAATCACACTTCATTCTTACAGTAGAATATTAGGTAATCATGAAAAATAATGCTTATAACAGGGAAAATTCTTTATGACGCAACGTTAAATAAAAAACACAAAACAGAAGGTTGTACAGTTAGTATTACTCTACAGTATAAAAGAAGCACAGAGAAATTTTGTAAGCAATGCATGACAAAATGTTAACCAAGACTGCCTCTGGGTGGTTGTTACATTATACCTTTTTATACATTTCCTACAATTTTTAGAAATTTTTAGTTAAAAATTAAAGGAAAAAAGATAAAGTCAAGAGAGCAAATAATGCCCTGTGACAGAAGCACTTTGTAGAGACAGTGAGGAGCACACAGAGGGAGGCCTGCCCCTCCTAAGGGGCTCCCCTATAGAGCTCTGTGTTCAGTCTCGACTCAGCTGGAGGCAGGCAAGCCTGCAGCTCCATGGCCCATGTTTAACTCTTTTCCCAGTGGCCATGGCTGCCTGCACGCAATGTTGACTCATCTCTGTATACACATAACATATTTCTTCTTAATTTGTATCAGGAATGTGCACCAACTTTTGTGCAAAAAATAGCAAAAACAATTTCACCTCTGTACAAACTTTATACATCAGATCAAAAAGGGCTAAAAGAGCAACACTGGAAAAAAGCTGATTTTTAAAACAATTCCCTCTACCTGTCACCTTTGGTCCTCCCCCTTCCCCCTACTATCTCTTGGATAAACAGGACCCAGCTTCCTAAGAGACACCCTTTTATGATTGTCAAGGAATGTCTGAGCCCTTCACACATCATTATGAGGTCATTGAGCAGGGCCCCTGCAGTTTGCTGTGAGTCCAAGAGTTCAGTCATCACTGCAGGTCCCAATAAGGAGAATTTCAACTGGCTCTACACTCATCCAGACTGGGAGGTGCCTCAGAGAACAAGAGCTTTCCAAGTCAGACTGAACTGGCATTTCCCAGACTGGAGTCCCAGAGGCCCTGTCATCCTCTACTTTAAACCTGGCACAATCATGATTTCTACCCTTCCAAGTGGGAAGTGCATGCAATGCTAGCATGCAATGAAAATATTTCCTTCAGGATGCTCTGGCCTGCTTCTGAGGGTGCAGGGAAAATTTACACCAGCATATGTAAACAGAAGTCTGTTATGGGACTCCTATACGAGTCTTAGAGTACACTGCAAGACAAACAGTGTTCCTGGAAACCTAACTCCTTGAATGGAAAAACTTCATGGAACTGTATCTCTGAAAACAGCAAGCACACAAACTTGGCTTAAAGGGACAGTCAATTCCAAATAATTCAGAATAGAACAGGAAAAGTAAGAGGATTAACATTTGTTGAGTGTCCTGTGCCAGGCATGGCTAGCCACTTTACACACACTACCTATTTAAATCATCCCAACAACTCTATGAGTTGATGCTGTTATGCCCATTTTACAGATCAAGAAACTGAGGCTGAGGGAAGTAAAATGTTTGCCCTACATGACAATATTTTAGTCAAGATTCATACCTCGTTTCATCTGGTTCCAAAGCCTGCAATTTCTCCACTAAAACCCTTGCTAAATTTTGATTTTGAACATATGGTTGCAGTACCAATAAGGAGGTTTTCAGCTTAATCTTCCTACTCCAGAATATTAAAGTGGTACTTGCAGTTGTGGGGAGGGAGCACCAACCCGACTAAAATCCTGTATTCATCTCAAAAGGTACTTTACTGCTCCCCAAATAAGTCAAATGTGAGGCTCCCAACTGAGGAGAACTTTGATGTTTGAAACCTGGGGCCAAGAAGTCCTTTGTTTTTATTAATCAATGGAGATGTTTCTAAAACCATCAGATTTGTCATGACTAGATTTCAGATGTGAAACTCAGTATGCACACGGACATGCGCGGCTTGTCCTTTTGGATTATCTTTGACCTTTTACTCTCCTCTCTGAGGATCTGCGTTATCTCAGAGTGAGAAGCTGGGCTTCCCCCACAGGCAGAGGTGTCTGGAGGCTCAATTTTGCAGACCTGGCCCGCTGGCCTCAGGTTGGAATTTCAAAAGTAAGGGAGGAGGTGGTGGGCAAATTGACTCCTACTGCTGTTTGTTCCTCTAAGCCCTGGAGGCAGTAGATCTGGCAAAAGGAAGGAAGGAACTCACCGTGTACTTATGGTGGGTTCCGTCTGTGCCTGTGGATACTGGCGTTGACTGGTTTGAAGTCCAGCCTAGTTTTGTTTTCGTTACCTTGGTAGTTGCCTAACTACCTGGGCTTTGAAATGGTGGGGCAATGGGCATTTCCATTTGTAGTGTGTGGTCAGCCTTCCACCTCTCTCTGCCATCAGGGTAGATGTAAAGCCATCTGTGAAGGTCCTCAGGGAATAAACTTACATGCTACAGAGATATTATCATAGCCACCCGTGGTGGGACGAGATTGGAGAGAGGGTCTGAAGAGGAGTTGTGGGATGGTCTTCCCTTGCTGAAACTCCATCAGTGCTTCCTCAGGCCCCTTGTCAAATGGACTTCTCTGACTTCCAGTCTCATTTCCTACTCTCGCAGCTTATAGGGTTGGGGCTCACTTTGGTTATCACTGGAATTTATCACACAAGGTGTGTTCAGGGCTTGTCCCACACCTGAAATAGGGTGCCTGGGAACTGTCATTTCTTGCCTTGACATGTCAGAGTATTTGTTCATTTCTTGGCTGGTCATACTGACTCAGCAGCTCAGGCATGGAAACCAGGGAGGATGTGGGGAAAGGTTGAGAAGTTGCAGGAACACACAGTGTGAGCAATGAGGCATAGAAATCTCAACAATGAGAATAATCCCTTACACTGTGTGCTGCCTTACCCTTCACAAGGTGCTTTCACAGGCATTTTCTCCCTTAATCCTCACAACAGCCCTAGGGAAGCAGGCAAGGCAACTATTACTAGCCCCCATTTTAGAGCTGAGGAAAACCAAGTGAGGGGTGGGGCTTAGTTTGGAGAACCCTATCCTGTGCTCTACACTTCTGCTACTCAAAGTGTGGTCCAAGGTCAGCAGCACTGGAATGACTTGAAGGCTTGTTAGAAATGCATCTCTCACACCAAAACAACCCAAGTGTCCATAAACAGATGAACAGATAAACAAAATGTAGTATGTCCTTCCAACGGAGTATTATTCAGCCATATAAAGGAATGAAGTTCTGACACAAGCTACAACATGGATGAACCTTGAAAACATTATGCTGAGTGAAAGAAGCCAGACACAGAAGGACACATATTATATGATTCCACTTACATGAAATATCTAGAATAGGCAAATTCATAAAGACAGAAAGCAGATTAGCGGTTCCCAGGGGCTGGAGGGAGGGGGAGGAATGGAATTAAAGGGAACATAGTTTCTGTTTGGGGTTGTGCCAGTTTGAATGTATTATGCTCCCCAAAATGCCATTATCTTTGATGCAGTCTTGTGTGGGCAGACGTATTAGTGTTGATTAGATTGTAATTCTTTGAGTGTTTCCAGGGAGATGTGACCCACCCAACTCTAGGTGATAACTCTGATTAGATAATTTCTATGGAGGTGTGGCCTTGCCCATTCAGCATGGGCCTTGATTAGTTTACTAGAGCACTATATAAGCTCAGACAGAAGGAGCAAGCTTGCTACAGCCAAGAGAGACACTTTGAAGAACGCACAGGAGCTGAGAGAGGAGCTGCAGCTCACAGGGACATTTTGGAAACGGCCTTTGGATGCAGTCTTTTGCTCCTGAGAAGCTAAGAGAGGACAAACGCCCCCAGAGCAACTAAGAGTGACAGTTTTGAAGAGCTGCAGCCTAGAGAGGAATGTCCTGGGAGAAAGCCATTTTGAAAGCAGAACTCTGGAGCAGATGCCAGCCACGTGCCTTCCCAGCGAACAGAGGTTTTCCGGACGCCACTGGCCATCCTCCAGTGAAGGTACCCGATTGTTGATGCATTACCTTGGACACTTTATGGCCTTAAGACTGTAACTTTGTAACCAAATAAACCCCCTTTATAAAAGCCGAACCATTTCTGGTGTTTTGCATTCCGGCAGCATTAGCAAACCGGAACAGGGGTGACGAAAAAGTTTTGGTAATGGATGGTGGTAGATGGTAGTACAACATTGTAAACATAATTAATGCCACTAAACTGTACACTTAAATATGGTTACAATGGCAACATTTGTCATATATATATAAAACCACTACATACATATTCTAAAGTATACTCTCTGCTTCCACCCCAGACTTACTAAATCAGAATCTACATTTTAACAAGATCCCCAGGTGACCTGTGTACACATTAAAATTTGAAAAGAACTGCTTATATTACACTCCCCTCCCTGTCCTGTGCCTCAAAGCATTTTTTAGCTGGTGGTCCCTTAGAGCATATCTGCTCCTATCTACTCATTTAAAGACAAGGAAAGAGTGGCCCAGGAGGGGAAAGGACATGGCCAGTTAACGACACAAATGGGAGCAGACAGAACCCTGGTCTTGCAAATCAGTCTTGGTCCCATTATACAAGGTTACTTCATCCAGCTGACATTAAACTAACGTTTGTCTTTCCTTTCCTCTCCTCCCTCCCCACTCCATGAGTTCAAGCCTCAAACTGCCGCAGCTGCCAGTGCCTTGCCTTCCCCACTCAGTTTCAGCTTTGTGTTAAGTGTTAACACAAGTTCCAGGAACTGGGGTTAACACTCTATTAAAGCAAAGAAGAGAAGTTCAAATCTCCTGCTAACCACTGAGGAGCAGAGTGGGAGTGTGGGGGCAGAGGTGGAGAGGGGAAGGCCAAGGACCTTCAAAGACCTGCAGGCCTGGGTTTGTCTCTGCCCTTTCCTTTGGCAGGCCTTACTGACTGTGGGAGAGAGCTGGGGAATCCTTGCTTGCCTGAGAGAGACTCTGCTCAGGCCTTGGGAAATGCCCACTTCATTAGTAAGTGTGAAATACGGCCAAATACTCTGTTAATCTGGTTATGATTTTCCTGCAGTTCATTGGTCTCATGTGTGCCAAATTTGGCACCTGTGGGTAAAGGGCTTCCTAGGCCATGGCTGGAGCTTGAGGCCAGGTTCCCCCCTTCCTCCCCCTCCTTCTACTCCACTGAGGCCCATCAGGATGTTATTCCTTTCCCCAGCTGAAAAGCAAGTTCAAAAAGGCCAGGCGAGCCTCCTCTTAAACCTTCCTTGTGTAAGAACTGCCAATTCCTCCCATGAGGAGGAAGCAACATATTTTGTTTCTGTTATATTCAGGTGAGAAGTAAGTTTATAGAGTCAGCCCAGAATGAGTGTGTTTGTATGTATGCGGAAACCTATCTTTTTATCTTTGGACCTAGGATACATAATGGATTAGAGGAAGATCTGATTCATCCATAAGAAGGAGAAAGAAAGAAAAAAAAAGCCAAGGCGCCAAGAGGCCCCTAGGAGGGGCCGCAGACCTCACGTTGCTGTGTCCTACCGACCCGGATGGCCAGCTAACCTTGAGTTAGTGGTAACGGCTGAACGAGGGAATTACTTTCTCATTGAGTTCATTTGATTTTTTTTATAGAAAATGCCTTTAGGGCTGAAAATCTACTAGGATAGTTTTCCCATATCCCTCAGACTATTAAAAAAAAAAAACAAAAAACAACCCAAACAGTATTTGTTGTAGCAACACCCACTAAACAGCTCAACAAACTTGCAAATTCACCAAACCTCTTCTGGGCAGTCATTAACCCCTTTTCGGGCACCATTTATAATGAAGAGTCCTGGATACGAGCTCTATGATCCTCTGATATGGGAGGTGGCTTTCCTACTCTCAAAATCCAAAATGGGTGGTAATATACCCTTACTGGATAAACCATCCTTTCTCCTTCTAGAGCTTGTCTTTGGAACTACCCTCAAGGCACAGCAGCAGTTTGTACCCTTTGAATCTAGCTGTAATCTCTTCATTCCATTTAGCACCTTCTTATACCTTATTTTTAAAAACCATTGTGAGACGAAGGAAGCAAATCCTTCGGACAGATGAGGTGATTATAAGGTCACTGAGCTAGTAAGTAGTGGCTGGGGCTCTGAAGTAGGGTTCTGTTGGTGGAAAGAGCACAGAGTTAAGAGTGAAAACAGCATTGTTTCTGGTTCAGCTGTGTCTGAGCTGTGTCACAATCTCCTGAAACCTCAGTTATCTCCACTGTAAAAGAGGAATAATAATGCTAGTTGTTCTGCACAATTTGCAAGATTACTCTAAGATCCAAACGACAATGTATGGACTAGAACCTTCACAAATATAATGTGTAATCTGTGAAGTTCTGGTCTTACTCTAAGACTAGAGTGGTCTTCGGTTGGTGCACAGCACTTCACTCCAGGTCTTTTGAGAGATAAGGATAAAGTCCAAGCTGTTCGGCTCCTTGAGGATGTGGGATATTCACATAGCTCAGCACACTGTGCATTTCTAAACTGGGGATGTTAAGTCACCAACAGTGTTTTCACTGGAGCCTTAATAATGCATAAGATACTCAATTGCTGCCCTCCAGGATCTGACCATGTTCACCCTGAAGTTATTCTGTTGCCCCATAGATAACCAAGGACTAAGAAAACTCCCAGCAGAGATCTTGCCACATAGTAGATGCCCAATTAATGTTTATGACTGACTGAATGAAAGACCAACCCATCACTATATTTTGATCTGAGGTATATATACCATTGGTCTGAAGAGGAACTCATAAAGATATCTCCCAGCTACCTCTAGGCAGCACTGCCTCCTGCCTCCAGTCAGCACCGTCCTTAAATCTCTCATTTTCAAAAAGAAGAGGCCCCTGTTCTCCTTAAAGGCACACTCATGAGTTTTCTACTTCAGCAGGTTCTTTCTCCTTGCAATATTAAAATCCATATAAATAATGTTTCTGTTTATTCTGGAAAGATAATGTCCCAAAGCTAATTGTTAAGGGAAGATCATTTATCTTGCCTATTCATTAATAAATGAAAATATTTGCACTTCTACAAGCATTTAAATCCCACAAAACTGAAATTTCATACAAGGGGTACAGGCCCTCTGGATCACCTCCATGACTAATATCTTTGGTAGAGACAAAAGTATTTATTTACAAAATTTCTCCCAATTATAGATGTACTGGGCATACTTCAGGTTGGAGACACTGACCAGCTTTAGGTCTTAAACACATAAACAAGTACAGCCAGCTCCTCTCTGGCAATAACCTAAAAATCTCTTCTCTGTCTATGTATGGTGCCTCTTTCACACTTCTTTTATACTCAGCATTTTAATATGTGCTTTTTTAAATGCTGGATTATCTTCAGGTCCATAATTCAAAAAAATGGAGTGGGCAGTCAGTCTGTCTACACCAGAGGGCAGTGAGGGTCTCCAGTCTAAATGCTTTCAGAGAAGTAGAGCTGAACCAATTATCTGTCCTAATGCAGAATTCCATTAGCTTCCTGAACACTCAGCTGCTCAGAAACTCTCAACTCCTTTAGATCAGGTTTAGCATTTCTTTCCAACCTATACAACCAAGGGATTAATGGACATAGTCCCATCAGTAACAGTGGCTCATAACTGTGGGGATTCTCAAAAACCTTAGGTAGGAATCTGGGTGTGGGGCTGGAAGGGTTGGGCACTAGGAGTATGATCTGTAGAGTATGAAAGAGTCTCTAGGTTATTAGGACACAACCTCTGGTCTAGAGCATCATTCCCAGCATCATCCCTTCTCCTGGATATTCTAATGCAGTGGTTCTGGCGTAGGGTTTGATGCTTATCAAGGAATTTTGGGAGCCACAGTCCTAGGGGAGCAGATCCTCAAATTGAGTCTTAAGAATTGCTGCTCAAGAATGACAAAGAATGTGACTGTCCTCCCATGATCATGGCAGCTTAGGCATCACCATGTGGTCCCCTTTGGGCAACCCAGATGCTACAAGGGAAAGTTGACGCCATTGGAAATTGCTGACTACTCCCATCCTTCCTTGGTTTCCTTTGGTTTTCCTCCTCTCTCTCAAGGCCTCACTTTGTTCCTTCTGCTTCTCACATATTGGTGCTTAGCCTTCTTCTCCTCTTTCTCTATACACGTTTCCTGGGTGAGCTTATCTACTCCCATAGTTACAAAAACCTACATGCTATTGAGTTCCAAAACTGTACCTCTAACTCAGTTCTCTCCTGGGCTCCAAATCCATTTCAGTAAAAACAAAACATCTTCCCTTGGATGTTCCACAGGCAACTCAAACTCAACATGTCCAAAACAAATTTATTCCCCTAGTTATCTGAAATCTGCTTTTCCTTCTCTATTCCTACATGAACAGCAACACTGTCTTCTCAGATTCCCCAGACAGAATCTTCCTTTTCCTTGCCCTCACATCCAACTGATCAGTAAATCCTGTGGATTTTACTTCCTAAACCCTCTAAAAGTTGTTCCCTACTCTCCATAGCCACCGAGAGTAGGCCTTTATCAGTTCTCACTGGGATTATTGCAAACAATCTTTAAACTGGTATTCTTGCCCTCTGGTATGGCTTCCCTTCAATTCACTTCTCTTAATACTACCAGAGTGACCTTTTCTACACTGCAAATCTGAAAACTTACTTCTCTGTCCTCAGATAAAGTCCAGTCTTTTTAGCAAGACTATCTATCATCTGGTCCATATTTAGCTCTCCAGGCTGTCTGCATGTTATGATCCACATTGTGTCACACCCCCTATGTATCTGCACCTACTGCTCCCTCTGCCTGGAATGTTGTTCTTCCTTTGGTTAAGTCCTGTTCATCCTTGTAGGCTTGTATCAGCCGGGGAAGCCTACCACTCTATCCTGGGTCTGACTTAGGAGGTTTTCCAATAGGCTCCCACAATACCCCGGACTTACCTTCAACATACCAGTATAGTGTAATCAATTCAACAACAGACACTTATTAATAAGTGTTTGTTGTGGTCCAGCTACAGACCACAAACAAGAGGAATGTAGTATTTTCTCCTCATCTTTCCCACTAGACTGTAGGCTCCTTGAGGGCAGCATCTGCTTTTTATTATTATTATTATTTATTTTAAATTTCTGTGTCCCCAATGTATAGCACAGTATCTCAGGGCTCAGTACCTCGCAGGAAAGAAAGAAGGGAAGGAAGAAAGCAAGGTTGTTTAACCTGGAGAAGAGAATAAGGGAGCTGTAATTTAGCATTCAAACACTGAAGAATGATTTTATGGAAAAGAAAATAGATAAAAGAATACTTTGTGGTCCCCACGGGGAAAACAGGATGCAGAGGGAGAAGACAATGAGTTGGCTTATTTCAGACCAACATGAGAACTCTCAATTAGGGACGTCCAGTGAAACGAAAGGCTGCCTTCTGCAGCAGACCCAAGACTCAATCCAAGCTGAACTCCCCTGTGATGCCTTCCTGGAATCACAAGGGCAGGGAATGGGTCATGGTGCTACATCCCCACAGCACCTGTACACCCTCTAACATGGTGTGTACCGGATTGTGGTGAAATGATTTGCTTTCATGCCTACTCCTCAATTTAGTATCGTGAGCATTTCATCTTATTTTTGTATTTGCAGAGCCTAACAGAGGCAGTATAGGAAATGGTTAAAGGCTCAGGCTTTAGGGTTCTTGTTCTGTCATTTAATAGTGGCATAATTTTGGGAAAATTACCTCTCTTGGCTCAATCTATTCATCTATAAAACAAGAATAAATAAGAATATTATGCTGCCACACAGTAAATGCTCAAATGTGCTATCCCACTGATCCTTCAAAGACCTTGTGAAGTCCTTCCTTTTCACGGACAAAGAAACTGAGGTATAAAGAGGCTTTGCATCAGGCCACAGAGCCAGACCCAAGGCTAGGTTTGTAGACATCTCAGACAGCACTCCTTTTTGGCATTTAGAAAAGTAGTTTCTCCCTTATTTTTCAATCATGCTAAAACGATCTGACAATAAAAGGAAGTATTTTCTTCTCCAAGAGAATATAAATGTTCTTTGTGAATTACATCACTCTTCCAAAGGAATTATCTTACAATCAGGAGAGAAGCTCAGAGCTCACAAAATCTAAGAACAGTTCTCATCCTTATCACTGGACTCTACAGACTTTCTAAGACAGTTCCCTGCCTTTAAAGAGGATTGTGGCACTTATACCATTGTCTCCTGAGCAACTTCTGCCAAATGCTAGGAAAGCGTGATGTTTACGTGCATGACCAAACCAACACCCTTTGCCTCGCAATTCACTGACTTCCGCACACCAGTGACTTTCACCTTCACTCCAGCAACCCATTCATCTAGATCTTCCCATTGTCTGAAAAAGGAACTTTTAGTATTACAGGCTCAGAAATCCCACATTTTGATCATGAAACTTCCTATTTGTCTATTGCCCTCACTTCCTTAGTCTTATTACTTATGCTCTTCAACCTCACTGAGCCTGTCAGCCCCTAGAACTCTTCCTATTACTCCAACACACTGGCTTCCTCTTTGTGACACTTCTTCATTGTCCAGCCTGGTGTTCAAGACTCATCAGTCCAATAACACTCTCACCAACCCCTCACCACTTCTCCTGGTCTATCCGCCACTCCTGCTTAGCCAGACCCATCCCCAATGACCCAACCATCTAATTCCTCTGCTCTTTCTCCTGGGTTGCTGAGCTGTGCTTGAGAAAATCACACATGTCCCAACTGGCATCATGACAAATTTACCAACCAGGCCCTCCCTGCTCTGCAACTTTTTTTTTTTTTTTTTTTTTGCATTTGTTCCTGGTCAGTTCCCTCCTGCATTCCCTCTTCTCAAGTTCCCCAAACCTGTCACAACTCTCTCCCTCATTCTCAGCAGATGACCTGCCAAATAACCACCTTTGAGATTTCCTTTTTAGTTCTTTCTTTTAAAGATTCAAAAGTCCAAGCATCTTAAAAGCAACCCAGTATAGGAGTGACAAGCACAAAACTCAGCCCTTGAAGAATCACCCAGCCAACCAGTTGGGCATAGTGGAAGTGGAGTCTCTGATAAGAGAAAGCAGGAGTGGGAGTGTTGCTGGGAACAAGAGAATAACTCTTCCTGCCTTTAATTTCCCACTGAATAGCTGAATACATTCTAGAGTTTTTGATTTTGCCCTTGTCACTCCAATTCTTCATCGGATAGCTGGTGCTGTATGAGGCTGAATGCCATCCTGAGGTCGAAGAAAAACATGATTACAGCAGGCAAGCCCCTGACTCAGGAGGATGATTTATAATCCAGATTATTTTATGCCTCCTCCAAATGATAAGGGACAGAGCAGCTACCTTTCTTATAAGGCATGCATATACATATGGAAATAACTATTTCAGAGTCATCTCAGCAATCAGAAAATACCTGCCCATGATAGCCAAGAAAGAGCTAGAGTGATGTCTTAATTCCTGGCCAAGGTTTCCAAGTTCCATGATGACCAGCCCCTGCCCATTTTTCCAACCTCATCTCTCACTACTCCCTCCCTTGCATTAAGCAATAATGAAACCTCTTTCAGGTCCTCTAATGTACTGTGTTTCCTTCGACCTCTGGGCCTTTGCACATGAAGTTCTTACAGCCTGAAATACTCTTTTTCTACATCTTTGCCTTGTGTATCCCTTGATCTCAGCTTAAAGAGAACTTCTTCTGGGAAGCCTTGACTCTTCCTAGATTAGGTCAGTTGCCCCTGCTATGTGCCCCCCTGGCAGAGGACCCTGAACCTATCCTATCACAGCACTTAATACTCTGTACTTTTAATGCTGGTTTGTCTGTTTCCTTTTCTAGAACATAAGCCCTATGAGGGCAAAGATATAATCTGTCTTGTTTTCTATGGTATCCTTAAAACTTAGGGCCCATCTTCTTTAATGTCTCTATCCTGGTCCCAGAGAATCAAGGATTTTAGATGTCAAGAGAATATGAAAACCAGTGCACAGGGGAAAGGAAGTCCCAGTGAAGATGAAGCTGGGTTTAAGAGGAAATCATTGTCAGCAAGAGGACCCAGAGTCAACTGCTGCAGGTTTCACAATGCAATGGCTCCAACCCTCAGCACAGGGTCTTGGATGAAGAGGCTCTTGTCTCTGACAAAATAGAAGCAACTGGTAATAGGTGTGACCCTTTAAGGCCATGGGCACTTAACCTTAAGGGATGATGCAGGCAGGTTAACTCAGGTTCCCCTAATCAAAGAGGACTCACGTTCCAACTCCTCACAGCTCTCAAATGAGGCCTCCGACTCAACAGCAGTGCTCTCCTGGGTCGCAGCTTTGTGCCTGTCTGGCCTGAATCCTGAGCTTACTTTCTAGGCTCCTGACCCTGGCCTTCTGCTCTCTGTTCTTATTACTGACTCTTGCCTGTCTTAGTCCATCCAGGGCCTTCTTTACTGGCCAACTACACCCAAGCCTTCATCCAGCCAGACCCCGCAGTCCTGTTGGAATGACTTGTCTCCACCACACCAGACACCAAACAAAGCCCTGGACTGCAGGAGGAAGAGAAAGGGGGAGGGGCAGTCCACACAGAAAAGGTGCCCCCTTGGAGGCCAAAGAGCTGAACTGAGTAAAGAACACTGATATAGATTTGCCTCTCTCTCTCAAAGAAAAATGTCCAAGCTGCACTGTTTTCACAGGTTATTGGATTTAGACTGAGGATAATCACATTTTTTTGGAGGATAACACTGAGAAGGGACTCTGTCAGGAGAAACACTTGATCACACTCAGACTTAGTAGAGGAATCATAGTGGGATACATTAGTTATCTTGCCACTCAGCTGTTTGGCACACACCTCTGCATATGCTTCTCAACTGGGGCTACACATTAGAATCACTAGGAAGCTCTTCCAATGTAAGGAGGTGTAAGCCCCACCCCAGACCTTAATCAGAATTTCTGGGGCATAAGACTGGGGGGCCTGGGCATCTGTATCTTTAGAAGGCTCCTTGAGTGATTCTTAGACACTTCCTTTTACTATAAGCCATGACCAAATCTCTGCTCTTGTCTAGGTCAGCATGTGTGCCTGAGACAATCAGTACACAGAGAGCAGGGCACAGGCCTATGTGATTCTCTCTAACAAGGGACCACTGTGGCATCATATACAACTGGGTGCTCAACGGAAGGGCCTGTTCTGATGCTCCAAATGGCATTTAAGAAACATCACCATTTTCATCCTGTGTGGCAACAGGCTTGGCCAATGTGCTCATGGGGACCTTGGCAGCAAGAGCTGATGGAGGCATTTGGTGCCAACACTTAAGGAATTGACCCTCCTCACTGGCCTGGCAGGCTTGAAAACTAGCATGAGGTGGCTAAGAAGAGGTTTCTGTAGTATACAGGAATATTTCCATTTTCCTTTTTTTTCATTTATATATATCATGAGTAATCTATTTTTTAAAATACAGTTTTATTGAGATATATTCACATACCCTACAATCATCCACAGTGTACAATTAGTGATTCACAGTACCACCATATAGTTGTGCATTCATTACCAGAATCAATTTTTGAACATTTTCCTTACTCCAAAAAAAAATTTAAATAAAAGTAAAAAAGGACACCTACAGCATTCCATCCCCCGCCACCCCGATCTCACCCTATTTTTCATTTAGTTTTTGTCCCAATTTTTCTACTTATCTGCCCATACACTGGATAAAGGGAGTGTGAGCCACAAGGTTTTCACAATCACACAGTCACACCATGTAAGCTACATAATTATGCATTCTCTTCAAGAATCAAGGCTACTGGGTTGCAATTGGACAGTTTCAGATATTTCCTTCTAGCTATTCCGGTAACTAAAAACTAAAAAGGGATACCTATATTGTGCATAAAACTGCCCTCCAGAGTGACCTCTTGACTCCATTTGAAATCTCTCAGCCACTGAAACTTTATTTTGTTTCATTTCGCTTCCCCCTTTTGGTCAAGAAGATTTTCTCAACCCACAATGCCGGGTCCGGGCTCATCCCCAGGAGTTGTGTCCCATGTTGCCAGGGAGATTTATACCCCTGGGAGTCTATCATGAGTACTCTTAAGCCCACAACATTTCAAAGATTAAACAGTCATACATACTTAAAATACAGAAAAACAATATAATTAGAAGTTATACAAACTAGATTTTTACAAAACAAGTTCATTACAAGAAATTATCTTATTTCTAAGCCCCCAAATTTGGAAATATACATGGAAGTACATGATTAAGAATAAACATTTATTTCTGGATGCTGAGTGGGAAGGCATAGATTGAGTTCTGGTTTACTGGCATAATTTTGAAAAGAACTTCAATTTGCTAGAAGAAAATTTCACTCCATTCCCAAGCTTCTAAAAACAGTTCCTGAAGGAGATTAGACAGCTGCTCCTATTTCCAAATTCTGTTTAATTTCAGCTGTATATTTCCCATAGAATCTTCCAGCCTTCTTGTTGAATTTGGCATTCCTTTCATTAACGTTGTCGATATCTGCATCATCATTTATAATGATGGATGCCCCCAGCTATATTTGTCTCATTTTTCAATTTGTTTTTCCAGACCTATGACTTATCACTTCCTATCATTTCCTCTGTGGAAGGAAACTATAGCCTTTTACTGCATTTATTTCTTTAGTGTGTTTTTCATCTCTGCAAGCCCAGCACTGTAATAGGTGATCAACACATGCTTGCTAAGTGAATGAACAACTGGGGAGTTCTGAAGAACACTTGTCCTTCTTCCCACACGGCTCCTCTCCACCTATTTGAACGGCCAGCCCAATGAGGAAGGAGTGATGGGGTAATTCAGAAACTGGGAGATTCCTGGACTGCCATACTGCCCCACTCACTGTGCCTGAGAATTAAGAAGGCAATGACACTTTTAAGAACCAGGCCTTGAACCACCACCCTCAGTCATGATTTCCATCATGCCCAATTGCTTGACTACATCTCATAGTACATCAATTGTTGCTGGAGAGCTGTGACCTAGGCATGTTCATAGACATCTAAATTCCTTAAAACTAAAATACTATATTATTTCCTTTCAAGAATTATTATCCAAATCATTCCTGAAAGCCAGTCCCATGACTGGCTCCTAAGTGTAAGATATTTTTGAGAATATCATTAATGGCCACAGAGAATGGCTATTGATCTCTAAATAGATCTAAGAGGCAAAGAATTGGCCAAATTACCTGGAACCTGTCTTTGGGTACTGAATTTCAGGCTATGGGGGCAGTGTGATAGCGACAGTTGTAACTTTGAATCAAGTGTAGCCGTATGGGTTCTTTGTAAGGACTGCTGGCCTCCTAAAGGAAGGCAGTAGGATGTTGAGGAAAGAGCACTGGACTTAGAGTCAGAAGACCTAGATCCATTGTTGACCAGCTGAATGTCACTGCACAAACAATTCACCTCTGTAAGCTTCAGTGTCTTCACGTGTAAAATGGGGTTAACATCTGCCCTCCCTACTTGTCAGGGTTGAAAGAATCAAATAAAACAGAAAGTGTTCTCTCTCTCTCTCTCTGTAAATCTAAAGCGATATATTTTGAGAAATACTAGGCTCTCCTCTGAGGACACTGCCTCTCCTGCAGTCCTCTCCTGCAATGGCTGATTTCTCTCCATGTCCCTTATACCCTGCGGCAGAGGTGATGCTCCTCACAGATGCATACTTTTCTCCTCTGTTCCATAAAACCCCCAGCTTTGACTCTCATGTTATAAAAATACACCACCCACTGTTTCTCCTTTTTACAGTCCAGTACTTCCCTCCAATCTCCACCACACCCAATTCCTCAAAGGTTCTAGCTCCTCCAACACTAACCCTGCCATAATTCACCCGGATGATCTTTCCAATAACCTGGCCTCTCAGCTGCTGAACCTCCTCCCTTTCACCACTCTTCTCCCCTACCACTGCCACTCACTGTCAAGGCTATTCCTTTGATATGATTAACAATAACTGCAATCACCTTCACAGTCTCAATTTCAAATATCCCACACTGACCACCATCTTTTATCTTTCTGGTTCTCTCCTTCTAGTGCCCTAACTCCAGCAATTCGTCAGTCCTACCAGGGTCTATAATCCATTGATCCTACCCACTTTTCGTTGTCCCTTACTCCCCTCATGTCCTCTCTTCCCACCATTTCAATTATTATAATCAGTCCCTGTCCTAGCTTGCTAATGCTGCAGAATGCAAAACACCAGAGATGGATAGGCTTTCATAAAACGGGGGTTTATTTCACTACACAGTTACAGTCTTAAGGCCACAAAGCATCCAAGGTAACACCTCAGCAATTGGGTACTTTCCCCGGAGGATGGCCAATGGCGTCCGGAAAACCTCTGCTAGCTTGGAAGGCAGCTGGCATCTGCTCCAAAGCTCCGGCCTCAAACGGCTTTCTCCCAGGACGTTCCTCTCTAGCAAGCTTGCTTCTCTTCAAAACATCACTCCCAGCTGCACTCTCCCCCCCGCCCCCAGTCAGCTCATTTATATAGCTCCACCGATAAGGGCCCACCCTGAATGGGCGGGGCCACGCCTCCATGAGAACATCTCATCAGAATCATTGCCCACAGCTGGGTGGGGCACATTCCAAGCAAATCCAACCATCACCAAAACGCCTGCCCCACACAAGACCACAAAGAGAATGGCATTTGGGGGACACAATACACTCAAACCGGCACATTCCATCCCTGGACCCCAAAATGACATCATCTTTTCAAATACAAAATACACTCATTCCATCACAACACCACAAAAACTTAAATCATTTCAGTAACAAAAGCCAAGCACAAGATCCCATCAAAATCAATTATAGGCATAGCCAGTTCTAAGGCATAATTTTTCTTTAGCTGTGGATTTGTGAACTTAGAACAAGTTATGTGCTCCCAATATACAAAGGAGAGACATTCATAGGATAAACATTTCCATTGCCATAAGGAGAAACAGTAAGGAAAACAGGGTTAACAGGAGCAAAACAGTTCCTAAAACCCACAGGACAAAGTCCATTAGATTTCAAAGTCTGAGAGTCATTTACAGAACAACGTTGCATCCTTGGGGCTTGAGAGAGCGGGAGCCTAACCCTTCCCAAGGGCCTTTTTGGCAGCTGTTTCTTCTCCAAATGCTTGGGTGAGTGCTCCAGCATATCCACACATTGGGGAGACCACCTTCTCGGCCCCACCCTCCTCAAACCTCGGGGCAGCTCCCGGATTCCCTTCCATCTCCAGGGCACACGCTCAACCCCTTCAGAACAGTGGGGTGGCAGCCAGGCTCTCCCCAATTCCCTGGGAATGTGCTCCACTCTCTTTGGGACCTCGGGTGGCAGAACTCTTCCAGAGCATCGAGGCGGAAGGCCCACCCTCGACCTCCTGGGCAAACTCACCCTTTCCATGCATGTGGGCTGCTCCGCTCTCCCAGCCCGAGACCTCCTGACTCCAGACCTCAACCTCCATGGCTCTGTCTTTGAAGAGATTTTTCCTTTAATTTTTCCCTTGTCTGTCTCCGCCAGTCCAGACCGGCAATGGATCTGTCTATAAAGATCTCGCAAAAATTCTGTTGGCTTTGCATGAAGCACGCAGGGGTCAAAGCCATCAGACAATAGGACTTTCCACAAATCCTTTCTGCTTAACTCCTTTTCCAATCTTGGCTTGTACTGAAATGGCGGCTGGCTTCCATGTTTGGTTACATCCTCATGTTGGGCTGTAGCTTCTGGGATTCCACCCCCTGGAAGCCTGTAATTTTCCAAGCCATCAACTTCTGGTTTCTTTGAACCCAAGAGTTCAGTTTTAAGTTTATCTCTCTCTGCTAGCATTTTACTATAAGCTGCAAGGAGAAGCCAGGATATGTCCTCCACACGTAGTCTGGAGATCTCCTCAGCTAAGTATTCCAGGTTGTTGCTTCCAGATTCTTCCTTCCATCTGACACCAGGACTCAATTTTGCCAAATTCTCTGCCACTTTAAAACAAGGATCGCCTTTCTTCCAGTTTACAACACATTCACCATTTCTGTTCAAGGCCTCATCAGAAGTATCTTTAGAGTCCATATTTCCACAAACAGTCTCTTTAAAGCAGTTTTGGCCTTTTCTATCAAGCTCCTCACAACTCTTCCAGAAACTCCCCCTTATCCATTTAAAAAGCCGTTCCAACATGTTTGGTATTTGCAAACTCAGCAGCAAAAGCACCCCACTTCTGGTACCAAAATCTGTCCTAGTTTGCTAATGCTGCAGAATGCAAAACACCAGAGATGGATAGGCTTTCATAAAACGGGGGTTTATTTCACTACACAGTTACAGTCTTAAGGCCACAAAGCATCCAAGGTAACACCTCAGCAATCGGGTACTTTCCCCGGAGGATGGCCAATGGCATCCAGTAAACCTCTGCTAGCTTGGAAGGCAGCTGGCATCTGCTCCAAAGCTCCGGCCTCAAATGGCTTTCTCCCAGGACGTTCCTCTCTAGCAAGCTTGCTTCTCTTCAAAACATCACTCCCAGCTGCACTCTCTTTCTTCCCCCCCCAGTCAGCTCATTTATATAGCTCCACCGATAAGGGCCCACCCTGAATGGGCAGGGCCATGCCTCCATGAGAACATCTCATCAGAATCATTGCCCACAGCTGGGTGGGGCACATTCCAAGCAAATCCAACCATCACCAAAACGCCTGCCCCACACAAGACCACAAAGAGAATGGCATTTGGGGGACACAATACACTCAAACCGGCACAGTCCCTTATACATATCCTCAACTTCTGTATCCCTCTTTCCCTTTGCCACACTCACCCGGTGAAACCACAACCTTATTAAATCCAACTCGTCGCCTACTCCCTGTACCCATTAAATTATTCATAGCTGGGAAGAAAGCACACCATGCTAAGTGGTCTTACTTTAAATTTATAATCACTAACTTCAAATGGACCTTTAATGCTGCCCTGTAATCCTATTTCCTTAGTGCATTTGTTCTCCCACTCTCATAGATGATTACTTCATAGTTTCCCCTTTTTCCTCAAATTTCCAACACCTCTCTGCCATTCTCACTTTTAGCTGAGGACTTAGGTGACTATTTTACCAAGAAAACTGAAGCAATCAGAAGGCAATTAAAATTCCACCACCATATCTACCCACTCACCCTGCATCTAAGTACACAAGTCTGCTTTGCCTCCTGTCGTTATAGTTGGACTTCCCTTGCTCCCAGCCCAAGGTCAATCCCTCCACCTAGGCACTAGACGCCATCCCTTCTCGCCATCAGCAATTATGCTAGTTATTTCTTCCACTTAAAAAAAAAAAAAAAGAAGAAACTCTTGACCCCACTTCCTCCTCTAGCTACTACTCCATTTCTTTTCTTTTAATCAAAACTCCTTGAAAGAGATGTCTGGACTTGCTGTCTATAATTCCATTCCTCCCATTCTCTCTTTGAACCCACTCCAGTCAGGTTTTTGCCCCCTCCTCTCTACTGAAACTGCTCTAGCAAAGTTACCAATGACCTCCACATTGCTAAATCCCATGGCTGTTTCTCAGCTATTTTACCTGATCTATTAGGGTGTCAAATGGGCATTTCATATAATTGATTCCTCTCTTCACTTGGCTTCCAGAACACTGCAATCACCTGGTTTTCCTCCCAAATTTCTGGCTGCTACTTTTCAGTGCCTTCTGCTGACTCTTTTACTCATTTCAAACTGTAAATGTTGAGATTTCCAAGTTTACATGCCAAGCTATGGTGTGGTTAAGAAAGTATCGGAATGCTGAAGAAGTCTTAGTTTGTATCCTCCCCTCCCATCTTCCCCTTTATCCATATACTCTGTGTCTAAGTAACCCAGTGCCTTGGGGTCCTCAGTCCCAGAACCAGAACTCTTTCCTCGCTGGCTTTTCAGGTGTGACCTGAGGACAAAGGACAGGTAGACACCAGGGGCGAGGTGGGAAAACAACCCCAGGGCGAGGGGCCACTGCCACTGTTAGAGCTGGTATTTAGGCTGAGAGCGGTGGAACATGAATGTCAACCATCAGCTACTGCAACCTCTACAGAATAAACTTCCCAGGAGGTCATATGTGGCCTTCTGAACAGGCTGATTGAATAAGAGAGTCCAAAAGAACACGAGAAAATGGGAGGATCAGCTAGGTTTTTGCAAACTATTGTTATTTTTTTAAACCAAGGTGTTAAACTTTGGCTCACTAAGAAACGGAATATGGAGAAGGACGTGACTGCAATGAAGGAGAGAAACAAGGGTTAATTTTATTTATTATTTTTCTGTTTTCTTTTTTTCTTTTCTTTCTTTTTTTTTGTAAGGGCATCAGACAGGTTTCTCATTTGAGGACTGATAAAGATTTGCCCCTGGACACTGAAAAAAAATAACTTTTGTCAGTATCACAGAGGAAAATGTATTCTTCCTGGAAAATGGAAAAGGCATTAGTCAGGGTGAGGAGAGAAGGAGCTACTCCCACACAGGCCTCCTTTGCCAGATCCAATGGCGACTGGCTGCCTCCTACCCCTGGGATGGGCCTTCTCCTTCCAGAAGGGGTTTAGTCTGACTCACAGCTCCAAAAGCCTCTACCTCCACTCAGCAAACAAAGCCAGAAAAACATCTGCTACCCCTAACCCTCCATTTCCCAAAAGAAATGATTAAAAAGTTAAAGAAACACTTCCATATGGAAGAATCCTATCCCAACAGGTCACCACAAAGACACTTCAAACACAATAAAACAGGAAGAGCTAAAAAAAGCAGAGAAGTTCACAGAACCCACACAATCTTTTATAAAAGAAAAAAAAAAGTCACCCTCAGTAACTTTACACAGTTCAGAAAACCATTTGGCAGTCAAGTATGTCCTTAATCTGCTCAATTTGCTTATTATAGTAAAGGTTTAGAAGAATTCGAGAGTGGTGGCCAAAAAAACTGCAATAATCTCTATTCCTAAAGTAAACTTGCAAAGTGAATTAACTTCCTCAACTGAAATATTTCAAAGCAGAAAATGCTCCCCCTCCCCACTCCAGACCCGACACAGAGAGGGGCCACAGGGAACACGGTCATTTAAAATCAGAACCACTTGAGTGGGTTTATGGTTATTCACCCAACAAACCTTTACTGGGTACCTAAAATAAGCCGGGCCCCATACTAGTCACTGGGTACAAAAGCGTGATGCACAACCTACCTCTGAGGGGCTTATCATATAGACAGGCTGCCGTGGCTCCTGACATTGGAGCTCCCACCTGACAATAGGAGGGGCTGACTACAAGTGGCAGAGGTGTCGAGCCAGACATATCTAGCTGTTTAAACCTTAGCCCTGCCACCTGCTGTGCAATACCGGATGAGGCATTTCACTCACTGAGTCTCGGTTTCCTTAATTATAAAATGGTGACAGAATTACCTTCCTTGCAGGGTTGGTATAAGGATTAGTGGAAATATACATAGGCACTCCACAAACTGTTGATACTGGGGAGACTTTTTCCATCTTGAAGGCACCATGAAATGCAGAAAGGCTTCAGCGAAGAAACTTGTAGACATTTTAAGGCCACAGGAGAGGAAGTGAACAAAAATGACTTTTAAGGAGTGAGAGCAAAAAAGAAAAAGGAAAAACAAAATGAAACAGAAAAATCTCACTGATATTCAGTTTGGGTATACTAGAAATAGTCATTTTCTTAGGAGAGTAATGAAAACAGAGGCAGTTCACAAGGAATTTGGCAAATCAAAAGCCAAAGGAAGCCTGTCAGGAGCTTGGCAGAATGATGATTGGGAGCACTTTGTTTCTCCAAGGGGAAGACCTGGGGCCCAGGGCACTGGGCAAAGCTGAGCCTCCCATCCAGGAGGCTGCAAGCTGACTTCTTTGGCTATCTCCCTAGGGCTTTAAATTGCTTCCTGAGGCAAGGACCCCAGCTAATGGTTTATTTACAACAGGAAGAAGCAATTACCTTGGAGAATACTGAGTCATATAACCTGCCATTAGACAGGAACACTGGCACTCTCCACCAACATCCCCTAAAAGATATATGAACCAGCAACTGCCTCCATGTAAAGACACTGCCATAGCTCTCTTTCCCACTCCACTCTGGGTGAGATTATTTTAAATAAAGAATTAGAAGGAGTATCTATCTGGAGGGCAATACCAGGCTCTGAGTTGGGAAGAATAAAGTTAATTTTGGTTCTGCCACTGCCTTTTTTGTGTGACCTTGTCCTCTCTGGGCAAAATGGCATGACACATTCATGCCCCTGACCTAGCTTCCACAAAAGAATGAAGTCAATAATGTTAAAACACAACAAAACCCAAAAAAGTAGATGTGGAAAAATCCCTGAAGATGAATGAAATGAGGCACTAGTACAAAGTACTGTGTCTGTGGAGAAGCCAGGCTTGGAATGAACACAGCTCCTACCAAGCTGGAAGTCAGATTTCCTGTTAGGTAAAAATTGGGAAGGCTGCTCAAGGGCAGATGTGCTGGAGGCGGGCCTAGGTGGGTAAGGTTTCTAGAAAGATCCACAGAGAATAGGAGAAAAGCCTCGGGCTCTCTAAGGGAGGAGGCTGACAAAGACAATGGGAAAGAAGCCTAAGAGAAGGCAGACTGTCTGTTCTGATATTTAATATCCAAGAACTAAAGGCAGAAAAGGTGCAAAAAGCTTAATAGTATTTGTAGTTCAAATTAAAGTTGTTCAAAGCCCCGTTATAGAGCCGGGTAATGTATGCAATGACATCTGGGACTGTAATCAGCAAAGCGCTTTCAAGAGCTGCCAAAGCAAACAGCCAAATAACAAATCCACTTTACAGATCATCAATTTGGTCCTGGACTTGCCAAGGTAAATAGTACATGGCTGAAGTTTGCTTTGCAAACCAGGGAGTTGGGAGTTAAGCAAGGCCTTGATCCAGAGCAGCACCGCTGGGGCAGGGCCTCTGGAGCGTCACTCGCCTCAGGAAAGTCAACAGTCCTCCATCTGGGCAGAAGCACAGAGGAGGCGAGTGGAAAGGGTGCTCTCTTCTTGGGGGGTGAGGCAGTGCTCTGGGGCTGGGCGCTGAGGGCAGTTGGCCTGGCCGGCCACCGCTTTCACTGTCCGCTCAGGTGCCTGCTCCTCGGCCCTGCTTCCCTGGCTGGGCTGTAGTTTGTGGATCTGAAAGAAAACACAGCCAAGAGTTGCTTTTCTCTTCCTTTCTTTCAGTCTCTCTGAAGGGCAATCATCCCAATGCCTGAAAGGCATTTCTTGGAGAAGTCAGGCAGCTCCAGAGGGGAAGGTGCAGCTTTGGGGACTGGTAGCAACACGGATGCTCTTGAGTGAGAACCTAGCTCAAAGGCATCCTACTCCCTCCCTGCCTGCTTCCAGCCTGGCGCAGTCCCAAAGGAGCAATGGCAGAGGGCACCCTGGGGTCATCAATGAGGGTCTTATAACTGGAAAAAAGGGGCCCAGATCCTTCAGGCAGACCCAGCAAGCCTCAGCCTCTCCTTTTGTAGCCTGACTGGACTAGAAACACAGGCCATTTCTCTCCTCCCTCCTGCTAAAGCTATCTTGATCAAAATGCCCTAGTCCCTGAAGAGCAAAAGAAGGGAAATTTGTAATTACATATTTATTTATGTGATTATTTGTTTAATGTCTGCTTCCCCTACTAGACTTGGCTAATAGCTTCATGACTGTCTGGCTCTCTTCAACATGGTATCCCCAGGGCCTAGCCTCCACACTATAAATATCTGGTAGCTGAAAGGGCAAATGAATGAGAACTACCCTGTCCTGGGCACCACACATATGCTGGGGTGCTCATCTAAGCACATTCACTTTCTCATTTAATCCTACGCAATAGCTTTATGAGGTATGATTACTATCCACATTTTCCAAATGAGGAAAATGAGGCCTAGAAAGAAAAAATCACTTAATTAAACTTCTTTCTGTGTGACAACATTAATTAATTGATGTAGACATGGCTGCTCAAATGGTCCCTGCACTTTGCATCTTTACATATCTCATAGTGTGGGACACAGAGAAGCAACTACTGGCACAGACTGGTGGAGTACATGCTGCTTAATTTCTTTCTTTTTTTTTTAATTTTACAAACAAAATTTTATAAGAAATCTACACATATAACTTACAATTTCAAAGGAAATGACCACAAAAAATGATCAAAATTAGTTTTGTTTTTAGTATCTGAGAGAGCACAGGATTAAGCATCCTACTGTTTACATTACCCAGGCACAGGCTGTAACATTCAATTGCCAAGGTGTTTGTTATTGTTGCTTTTTTCTTTTTTTTGGTTTATCCTCTTTTTTTAATTAGAGAAGTTGTGAGTTTACAAAACAATCATGAATAAAATTCAGGATTCCTGTACACCACCCCACTAGCAACATCTTGCATTGATGTGGGACATTTGTTACAACTGATCACAGCACTTTTTTTTTTTTTTTTTTTTTTTAATCATCATTTTATTGAGATATATTCACATACCACACAGTCATACAAAACAAATTGTACTTTCGATTGTTTACAGTACCATTACATAGTTGTACATTCATCACCTAAATCAATCCCTGACACCTTCATTAGCACACACACAAAAATAACAAGAATAATAATTAGAGTGAAAAAGAGCAATTGAAGTAAAAAAGAACACTAGGTACCTTTGTCTGTTTGTTTGCTTCCCCTACTTTTCTACACATCCATCCATAAACTAGACAAAGTGGAGTTTGGTCCTTATGGCATTCCCAATCCCACTGTCACCCCTCATAAGCTACATTTTTATACAACTGTCTTCGAGATTCATGGGTTCTGGGTTGTAGTTTAATAGTTTCAGGTATCCACCACCAGCTACCCCAATTCTTTAGAACCTAAAAAAGGTTGTCTAAAGTGTGCGTAAGAGTGCCCACCAGAGTGATCTCTCGGCTCGTTTTGGAATCTCTCTGCCACTGAAGCTTATTTCATTTCCTTTCACATCCCCCTTTTGGTCAAGAAGATGTTCTCCATCCCACGATGCCGGGTCTACATTCCTCCCCGGGAGTCATATTCCACGTTGCCAGGGAGATTCACTTCCCTGGGTGTCTGATCCCACGTAGGGGGGAGGGCAGTGATTTCACCTTTCAAGTTGGCTTAGCCAGAGAGAGAGGGCCACATCTGAGCAACAAAGAGGCATTCAGGAGGAGACTCTTAGGCACAAATGCAGGGAGGCCTAGCCTCTCCTTTGCAGCAACCGTCTTCCCAAGGGTAAAACTTATGGTAGAGGGCTCAACCCATCAAACCACCAGTCCCCTATGTCTGTGGTCATGTTAGCAACCATGGAGGTGGGGTAGGCGAATACCCCTGCATTCTCCACAGGCTCCTCAAGGGGGCACTACATCTTTTTTTTTTTTTTCCCTTGTTTGTCTTTTTTCTTTTTCTTTTTTTTTTTTTTTTTAACTTTCCCTTCTTTTTTCAAATCAACTGTATGAAAAAAAAAAGTTAAAAAGAAAACAAACATACAATAAAAGAACATTTCAAAGAGACCATAGCAAGGGAGTAAGAAAAAGACAACTAACCTAAGATAACTGCTTAACTTCCAACATGTTCCTACTTTACCCCAAGAAAGTTACATAATATAGCAACATTTCAGTGAACTTGTTCCTACTACATCCATCAGAAATTAACAGACCATAGTCATTTCTGGGCATCCCCAGAACGTTAAATAGCTTATCTGTTCTTCTTGGATTATTGTTCCCCCTTCCTTAATTGCTCTCTACTGCTAGTTCCCCTACATTCTACATTATAAACCATTTGTTTTACATTTTTCAAAGTTCACATTAGTGGTAGCATATAATATTTCTCTTTTTGTGCCTGGCTTATTTCGCTCAGCATTATGTCTTCAAGGTTCATCCATGTTGTCATATGTTTCACCAGATCGTTCCTTCTTACTGCCGCGTAGTATTCCATCGTGTGTATATACCACATTTTATTTATCCACTCATCTGTTGAAGGACATTTGGGTTGTTTCCATCTCTTGGCAATTGTGAATAATGCTGCTATGAACATTGGCGTGCAGATATCTGTTCGTGTCACTGCTTTCCGATCTTCCGGGTATATACCGAGAAGTGCAATCGCTGGATCGAATGGTAGCTCTATATCTAGTTTTCTAAGGAACTGCCAGACTGACTTCCAGAGTGGCTGAACCATTATACAGTCCCACCAACAATGAATAAGAGTTCCAATTTCTCCACATCCCCTCCAGCATTTGTAGTTTCCTGTTTGTTTAATGGCAGCCATTCTAACCGGTGTTAGATGGTATCTCATTGTGGTCTTAATTTGCATCTCTCTAATAGCTAGTGAAGCTGAACATTTTTTCATGTGTTTCTTGGCCATTTGTATTTCCTCTTCAGAGAACTGTCTTTTCATATCTTTTGCCCATTTTATAATTGGGCTGTCTGTACTATTGTCATTGAGTTGTAGGATTTCTTTGTATATGCAAGATATCAGTCTTTTGTCAAATACATGGTTTCCAAAAATTTTTTCCCATTGAGTTGGTTGCCTCTTTACCTTTTTGAGAAATTCCTTTGAGGTGCAGAAACTTCTAAGCTTGAGGAGTTCCCATTTATCTATTTTCTCTTTTGTTGCTTGTGCTTTGGGTGTAAAGTCTAGGAAGTGGCCTCCTAATACAAGGTCTTGAAGATGTTTTCCTACATTATCTTCTAGGAGTTTTATGGTACTTTCTTTTATATTGAGATCTTTGGTCCATTTTGAGTTAATTTTTGTGTAGGGGGTGAGGTAGGGGTCCTCTTTCATTCTTTTGGATATGGATATCCAACTCTCCCAGCCCCATTTATTGAAAAGACCATTATGGCTCAGTTCGGTGACTTTGGGGGCCTTATCAAAGATCAGTCAGCCATAGATCTGAGGGTCTATCTCTGAATTCTCAATTCGATTCCATTGATCTATATGTCTATCTTTGTGCCAGTACCATGCTGTTTTGGCAACTGTGGCTTTATAATAAGCTTCAAAGTCAGGGAGTGTAAGTCCTCCCACTTCGTTTTTCTTTTTTAGAGTGTCTTTAGCAATTCGAGGCATCTTCCCTTTCCAAATAAATTTGATAACTAGCTTTTCCAAGTCTGCAAAGTAGGTTGTTGGAATTTTGATTGGGATTGCATTGAATCTGTAGATGAGTTTGGGTAGAATAGACATCTTAATGACATTTAGCCTTCCTATCCATGAACATGGAATATTTTTCCATCTTTTAAGGTCCACTTCTATTTCTTTTAGTAGAGTTATGTAGTTTTCTTTGTATAGGTCTTTTACATCTTTGGTTAAGTTTATTCCTAGGTACTTGATTTTTTTAGTTGCTATTGAAAATGGTATCTTTTTCTTGAGTGTCTCTTCAGTTTGTTCATTTCTAGCATATAGAAACATTACTGACTTATGTGCATTAATCTTGTATCCCGCTACTTTGCTAAATTTGTTTATTAGCTCTAGTAGGTGTATCGTTGATTTCTCAGGGTTTTCTAGATATAAGATCATATCGTCTGCAAACAATGACAGTTTTACTTCTTCTTTTCCAATTTGGATGCCTTTTATTTCTTTGTCTTGCCGGATTGCCCTGGCTAGCACTTCCAGCACAATGTTGAATAACAGTGGTGACAGCGGGCATCCTTGTCTTGTTCCTGATCTTAGAGGGAAGGCTTTCAGTCTCTCACCATTGAGTACTATGCTGGCTGTGGGTTTTTCATATATGCTCTTTATCATGTTGAGGAAGTTTCCTTCAATTCCTACCTTTTGAAGTGTTTTTATCAAAAAGGGATGTTGGATTTTGTCAAATGCTTTTTCAGCATCTATTGAGATGATCAATTGATTTTTCCCTTTCGAGTTTTTAATGTGTTGTAATACATTGATTGTTTTTCTTATGTTGAACCATCCTTGCATGCCTGGAATGAACCCCACTTGGTCATGGTGTATGATTTTTTTAATGTGTCTTTGGATTCGATTTGCAAGTATTTTGTTGAGGATTTTTGCATCTATATTCATTAGGGAGATTGGCCGGTAGTTTTCCTTTTTTGTAGCATCTTTGCCTGGTTTTGGTATTAGATTGATGTTAGCTTCATAAAATGAGTTAGGTAGTGTTCCATTTTTTTCAATGTTTTGAAAGAGTTTGAGTAAGATTGGTGTCAGTTCTTTCTGGAAAGTTTGGTAGAATTCCCCTGTGAAGCCATCTGGCCCTGGGCATTTATTTGTGGGAAGATTTTTGATGACTGATTGGATCTCTTTGCTTGTGATGGGTTGGTTGAGTTCTTCTATTTCTTCTCTGGTCAGTCTAGGTTGTTCATATGTTTCCAGGAAATTGTCCATTTCTTCTACATTATCCAGTTTGTTGCCATACAGTTGTTCATAATATCCTCTTATAATTTTTTTAATTTCTTCAGGATCTGCAGTTATGTCACCTTTTTCATTCATTATTTTGTTTATATGGGTCTTCTCTCTTTTTGATTTTGTCAGTCTAGCTAGGGGCTTGTCAATCTTGTTGATCTTCTCAAAGAACCAACTTTTGGTGATATTTATCCTTTCTATTGTTTTTTTGTTCTCTATGTCATTTATTTCTGCTTTAATCCTTGTTATTTCTTTTCTTGTACTTGGTTTAGGATTGGTTTGCTGTTAATTTTCTAGCTTCTTCAGTTGATCCATTAGTTCTTTGATTTTGGCTCTTTCTTCCTTTTTAATATATGCGTTTAGTGCTATAAATTTCCCCCTTAGCACTGCTTTTGCTGCATCCCATAGGTTTTGGTATGTTGTGTTCTCATTGTCATTCGTCTCTATATATTTAGCAATTTCTCTTGCTATTTCTTCTTTAACCCACTGATTGTTTAGGAGTGTGTTGTTTAACCTCCAGGTATTTGTGAATTTTCTAAGTCTCTGATGGTTATTGACTTCTAATTGTATTCCATTGTGGTCAGAGAATGTGCTTTGAATAATTTCAATCTTTTTAAATTTATTGAGGCTTGTTTTATGTCCCAGCATATGATCTATTCTGGAGAAAGTTCCGTGAGCACTAGAAAAGTATGTGTATCCTGGTGATTTGGGATGTAATGTCCTGTAGATGTCTGTTAAATCTAATTCATTTATCAGATTGTTTAGGTTTTCAATTTCCTTATTGGTCTTCTGTCTGATTGATCTATCTATAGGAGAGAGTGATGTGTTGAAGTCTCCCACAATTATTGTGGAAACATCAATTGCTTCCTTTAGTTTTGCCAATGTTTCTCTCATGTATTTTGTGGCACCTTGATTGGGTGCATAGACATTTACGATTGTTATTTCTTCTTGCTGAATTGCCCCTTTTATTAGTATGTAGTGGCCTTCTTTGTCTCTCAAAACATCCCTGCATTTGAAGTCTATTTTATCTGAGATTAATATTGCTACACCTGCTTTCTTTTGGCTGTAGCTTGCATGAAATATTTTTTTCCATCCTTTCACTTTCAGTTTCTTTGTGTCCCTGTGTCTAAGATGAGTCTCTTGTATGCAACATATTGATGGTTCATTTTTTTTGATCCATTCTGCAAATCTATATCTTTTAATTGGGGAGTTTAATCCATTTACATTCAACGTTAAAACCGTGAAGGCATTTCTTGAATCGGCCATCTTATCCTTTGGATTATGTTTGCCATATTTTTCCCTCTCTCTATTAATATCCTTTATTGTACCCATACCGAATCTCTTTAGTACTGAACCTTTCTCCAAGTCTCTCTGTCCTGTCTTTGTTTCTCTGTCTGTAGGGCTCCCTTGAGTATCTCCAGTAGGGCAGGTCTCTTGTTAGCAAATTCTCTCAGCATTTCTTTGTCTGTGAAAAATTTAAGCTCTCCCTCAAATTTGAAGGAGAGCTTTGCTGGATAAAGTATTCTTGGCTGGAAATTCCTCTCACTCAGAATTTTAAATATATCGTGCCACTGCCTCCTCGCTTCCATGGTGGCTGCTGAGTAGTCACTACTTAGTCTTATGCTGTTTCCTTTGTATGTGGTGAATTGCTTTTCTCTTGCTGCTTTCAGAACTTGCTCCTTCTCTTCTATGTTTGACAGTGTGATCAGTATATGTCTCGGAGTGGGTTTTTTTGGATTTATTCTATTTGGAGTTCGCTGAGCATTTATGATTTGTGTATTTATGTTGTTTAGAAGATTTGGGAAGTTTTCCCCAACAATTTCTTTGAATACTCTTCCTAGACCTTTACCCTTTTCTTCCCCTTCTGGGACACCAATGAGTCTTATATTCGGATGTTTCATATTATCTATCATATCCCTGAGGTCCATTTCGAGTTTTTCAATTTTTTTCCCCATTCTTTCTTTTATGCTTTCATTTTCCATTCTGTCATCTTCCAGGTCACTGATTCGTTGTTCAACTTCCTCTAGTCTTGTACTATGAGTGTCCAGAATCTTTTTAATTTGGTCAACAGTTTCTTTAATTTCCATAAGATCATCCATTTTTTTATTTAGTCTTGCAATGTCTTCTTTATGCTCTTCTAGGGTCTTCTTGATTTCCTTCATATCCCGTACTATGGTCTCATTGTTCATCTTTAGTTCTTGATCACAGCACTTTTTAAAATGTATACTTGTACTATTTTTTTAAACAGTAGTTACCTTTGTTACAATTGATGAAAGATTATTAAAATAGTTCTACCTATCATCTATTATTTATATTAGGTGTATTTTTCCCATATACTACCCTACTTGGCTTAATTTCTTACTGTGTAAAGGATCTGGGGGAAAAGAGCAGTTTTGGGCGAGAGGGGAAGAGGAGGTGGTTCAGAAAAAATAGGTGCTTGAGTAAGGACACATTATAAATCAGCCCTGGAAACTAGGACTCCGCAGGTTAGGCCAGTAGTGGAATGTGCCGCCCCCAAGCCCTCTCCCGGGAGGAATTTGCTTCTTCGAGTTTACCGAGCAGAGCACACACACAACCTCAGAACTTTAACAGAAGCAGATTTGGCTCAAATGGGGCTCCTGAGCTAAAAGGGAGGGTTTGCCTATGTCAACTTGGTGAGAAAAAGAAATGGGTTGAAAATGATGCAAGGCTGTAAGAGGGGGCAGTGATAAGTCCAAGGACGAACCCTTTGGCCTGCTTCAGGCACCCACCCGTGGATTAACAACAATGCCAGGGCCAATCGAATTTTATTCTTGAGTGACTGAGGTCCTGTGCTGGATGCAGGCTCAAGTTCTTCCCACCCAGAGACCAACTTCTGCTCAGGAAGTCCAGAGAACAGCAGAGGTATATCAGCCTCAGGGTACTGGGTCAGGCTCTTACTAGGCACTAATAAATTAGAGCGGCTGTTATAATGAGCTGTCCCTGTGACACTTATTCTTCCAAAAAATAAATATAATCCAATATTCTTTGAGGCTTCTTATGATTGACTCGATGCTTGACTATGTCTAATCCTTACAATATAACTATAATATAGGTTTAATCACCCCATTTTATAGATAAGGTAATTGAGGCTCAGAGAAGTTATGTAACTTGCCCAAGGTTATCCAGCACACCATCGCCTCCCACACTCTTTTCTATGACTTCTGAGGAATGAAATATTGACTCCCACATCCTCCTTTCCTCAGCAGCTTTTAGCAGAGAAAGCTTTGGCACAAGCTGGGAAGCATTTGGTTGATGTTTCTACTGTATCACGACCATTTGTTTACACATCTGTTTCCCTTGCTAGACTGTGAACATCTGGAGGGCAGGGACTGTGTCTGATTACCTTTGTGAATCTCTAGGGCCTCTAACTGGGGGCTCACCATATTGAATGAATGTGAATGAATGAATGAATCCATGCATGTGTGCAGGCTGGCCTCATCTGTCAATCAAAGAAACAAACGACCAGAAAGGTTCAGGTACTTGATAAAGTGATATAACTAGTCTAAGGGGCCAAAAAAGGGGCTCTGGCTGACAAGGTCTGAGAGGGCCAGCTCCTCCTTTTGCAGTAATTCCACCTGTTTCTCATATAGGGATTTCATTTTCTCTGCTCACACAGGCTTGCCCTCTGACCCATATGCCAACCAAGATCCAGAGGCTGGAGGTGGCTCCAGGAAGGTAGGAAGAGCCCTGGAAAAAGCACCTAGGTAGGGTCTAGGGGAAAGGGCTTGAGGATCCACTAGGGTGCAGCAAGCAGCGCAGGCTGGGGGAGTGCAGTGGTCTAAAAGAACACTGACCTTGAAGCCAGGAGACTCAGATCTAGTCTTGGCTCTGCCCTTTACTTGCAATGTGACATTCAAAGTACTTTTCTGAATGTTAGTTGCTTCTCCTTTAGGATGGGGATAATTTCTTCTTTCCAGGCTGGTTGTTGGGATTAACAGAGGTAATGGATTTGAAGAATTTTGTCAAATTGTACTCTCCACATGAGATTTCTTTTTCTCTGATCAAGTTGTTCTCCTTTCAAATCTGGAGCCATAACATCCTACCAATGAACTATTTGTCTCTCACATGGTGAGCAGGGGCTCCATCGTGCTAGAGAAGAAAGCTGATCTCCTGATCTCTAGAGTGTTGAAGGGAGGGTATGAAGGGATTTGGGTTGTTAGGGCAGGAAGTCCACAGACCTTGGGGACTCCTTACCTGATGGCCACACATTGACCGGCTAAGAGCTGGGCATGTATTGGGTCTACTGTCTTCCTGGAGATTCTCAGAAAGGAGCTGGGAGAAGGGAACTCTATGTGGGAATGACCAGTCTCCACTGGATCACTAGGCAGTTTCTGTTCAAAGAATTCCTTCTCATACCCCATGGAACCCAAAGGAGAAACCCATCTGGTTTCCTTTCCAGAGGGGAGGCCTAAAGGGGAGGCTGCCTCCTTCAGAGAGCCGGCCAGCGGCCCAGCTCCAGAGCCTGGCGGGCTGGGTGGCAACTCTTTGCACTTGTCTGAGGCAGCCTCACCCTACTCACGGGAGGTCGGGACCCACACGCCAAACCAGACAAACATATGGAAAAGATTAGCCCAAACATGCAAAAGAGACAAACCAGCACATGATGAGACATGGAAAAGGCCAGTTTGGTACAAACCAAGAAAAGTACACACCCAAACCCATCACCAGCTCAATTATGGGCAGATAAATCTCGTCAGCCCCAGAGGCTGGCTGGAATTGCTGGGCTGAATTTTCTATCTCAGGATTCAAGACTAGTCACTTCAGTACAACAAGCGCAAGTTGTATACCTGCTATGTGCCAAGTACATACTGACAACCCACACCCGACTGAAATAAGAGAGAAATGGCACTAAAATGTTCTTAGTTCATGGGTTTTCTTTGCAAGGATTCTCCTTTCACTTTTCCATACCCCCAGGGGTGGGCAACAAGAAGTGTTATATAATTTTTGGACCTTTCTTGAGGATAAAGTTGGGCTCATACTAGGTGATCTCCTCTGCCAAGGTGAGCTGTAAGGGCACTCTAGAATAAAGGAATGGAACATCTGTCTGCTTTCTAATCCCCTTACCCCCAAGGTAATGCCGGAAGCTCCAGTGTTCATACCCCATCAGAAACTGATTCAGGAATAGGATGTCCTAGACTGAAACTGCCAACAGGGCTTGCCACATGCCTTATAAAAGGGCAAGGTCTCTGGAGATATCAGGAATCTTTGGAAATTGACCAAAGAACCCTCCTCCCCCTCCCAGCATCTACCACCTCCATATGCCTGCCCCTTTGCGTGGGGGTTACTGTTTCATGTGCATTTCTCTTGCCTTTCAAAGATTATTAGAGGCTCCCAGAAGGCAGGACAGGATTTTATATGCTTCTCTCGCCTCTACAATATCCAGCTTCTGTAGCATATTTTCAATAACAGGTTGCATTTTGATCAACAAAAAACATGGGATGGACACCTACTATGTGCCTGACACTGCAAGACCCTCCTGACTGGACAACAGTGCATGCTCCTAACCAAGAGAGAGGACCTTTGGGAGGCAGCTTCACCTGACTCATCAGGGAGATGGCATGATGTTTCACTGTGATTACAGGAGGTCAAAAGTGGCAGAGATCATTCGGCATCCTCTGCTGATTTTGCAAATGAGGAAACTGTGGCCCAGAAAGAGAAAGTAATTGGTCTAAAGGTCATACTATGAGCAGAGTAATAGTGCTGGGATTAGAATGTAGTCTCCTCCCTCCCAGGCCAGTGCTGCTCAAGCCCTCTGTGCACCTTGGGTGTTCCCTGTGTGCTCACTGGCACGTGCTGCTGAGGGACAACCGGGTACGCTGGGGTCCTCTGGAGGTCTGAGAAACTACTGGGTCTGCGGACAGGGAATGCAAATCTCAGTTTCATCATCAAGGTAGCCATTGGATACAGACTCACATGTCTGCCTCCTCCCTAAAATATTCCAATAAGAAGAATAGCTTGCTGCCCAGTGGATTAAGGCCTGCATTTGAGAGCCCAGGCCAATTCAGGAGTGAATATTTGGGAAAGTAAGAAACTGCTCAGAGAGCTCTCTTCTCAGCCTGGGTGAAAAGAAGCCTGAAGTTTTGGGGGACCTTCTTCACTGAATCACAGGCTTTTCAAGTTGAAAGAGGCCTCGGGTCATGCAAACTAAACTCTGTACTGCAATCATTTGTTTACTTGGCAATACTCCCCACTCAACAGTAAGTTCCTTTAAGGCAGAGACCATGTCTTATTCACTTTAATATCTCCAGTGCCTAACAGTGCCTAATAAAAGTAAATTCTCAACAATGCTGTTCCAGTTTGCTAATGCTGCCATTATGCAAAATACCAGAAATGGATTGGCTTTTATAAAGGGGATTTATTAGGTTACAAATAACCTATGTCCTAAGGCCATAAAGGTATCCAAACTAAGGCATCAACAAGAGGATACATTCACTGAAGGAAGGCCTATGGCATCCAGGACACCTCTGTCGTCTGGGAAGGCATGTGACTGGCATCTGCTGGTCCTTTGCATTGTTTCAAAATGGCTTTCTCCAAAATGTCTCTGGGCTCATCTTCTCTCAGCTTCTGTGCAACTTTGCTTTTTATCCCAGGGTGTTTCTCTCTAAGCATCTGGGGGTCCTCTCTTAGCTTCTCCAGAACACACTCTGAGCTTCATCTCTTAGCTTAGCATCTCCATATGTCCTTCCGTCTGCATCTCCAAGCGTCTCCAAGTGTCAGCAAGCATCTGGGTCTGTGCTGGCTCTCAGCTTCTCTCTTAAATACTCCAATGCACTAATCAAGACCCACACTTAATGGATGGGGCCACAGTTTCCATGGAAATAATCTAATCAAAAGTACCACCCACAGTTGGGTGAGTCACATCTCCACAGAAACACTCAATCATAAGATTCCACCTAATCAAAAGTCTAATAAATCTGCCCCACAAGACTGCATTAAAGAACATGGCTTTTTGGGGGACATAATATATCCAAAAGGGCACAAATGCTAATGAAATAAATACTCTAAACTTTATAATCAGGAACGGCTTCCTGGAAGAGTTTGCATTTGAGCTGGGTCTTGCAGGATCCATGACTAAGTACAGCTAAGTCATGCAAGTAAGCATCAGGGGAGGAGGAGCCAATAGTAATTCCTACCCTCTCACTTTTGGTCTCTTTTATTGTTACTGTTTTTATTGCTACTTCTGATTACGAAAGTAATATAGGTTCATTGTAAAATATTTTAACTATACAAAGTATTTAACTGCATAACCATGTAAGAGTATGAGAGATCTCTGTAATCTTATTTCCCCAGAGATACACTATCAACTGAGTTTCATGCTTATACCAGCACCTATTTTCCCCCTCTGTGGGACCATATTATACATAGTGCTTTTCAACTAGCTTTTTTAAAACTTAAAATGTTCTTTTCAATAGCTACATGCTATTCCATGATATGGACAAACCAAACTTTACTGTTCCTAACTCCCCTAATTGATAGACAATTGGGTTCTTTCTTTTCCCTTTTGTTATTACAACAGTGCTTTTACCTATATCTAATTCATTTCACTTGTATTTTTGTAGGATAAATTCCTAAAAGATAAACTGCTGGGTCAAAAGGAATGAACTATTAACATATAATGGCTAACTGCCATCCAGAAAGGGTGTACCACCTTACAGTTCACTGACAGTATCTGAACTAGTACAGCAAACTTTAAAAAGTCAACTTTTACTGTTAACCTGCTGTCAACTGAATGTCACCACTGCAAGAGTTCTTTGGTCAGTTCTGCCCATTTTCTATCTGCTCCATTCCTTCACTCCCACAAAATCCATACCTGGCTGTAATTTAATGTTCTTTCATCTCATCACACTTCTAAAGGCATGACATTTTTATTTATTCTTTTATTTGTAACTATTTCCTTGACTCTGCAGTCCTGTTGTCTCTCCAAATAGACTCTGAGCTCCCTAAAAAGAGAGACTATGTCTCATCCATCTTTCCATTGTCTCCTAATCCTCTCTCCACATCCTTCCCCAAGGAAACCCTTAGCCCAAACATCTCTTCTGTGATCAAGACCCATAGATCCATCTATGGACTCAACATCTTGACACCTCCACTGGAAATTCAATGTGTCCAAGCCTCCTTCTCCATATGACTGGCAGCGCTCAGTGAATGAATTTATTCAATAAAGTAAGGCAGAAAACTGGGGACCATCCTTAACATCTTCTCCTCTCTCACCTCCCCCATATTCATTCTATCACAAAGTCCTGTTGACTTTACCTCTTAACATCACTCATATCTGTTCACCTTTGCTTGCTACTGATACCAGCCTAATTCATTCCACCATATCCTACTGGATTTCCGTAGTTTCCTAATGACTGTCCTGAAATCCACTTTTGCTCCCTTGCAATTTGTCTTCCACACTGGAGCCAGAGTGATCTTTTCAAAGCTCAAATACGATCATATAGCTTCCTGTTGAAAACATATCAGTGCTTCCCAATGCTTTTAGGATAAAAGTAAAATCCTCCTTGTGTGCAGCAAGGCCCCATAGCCTCATCCACGCTATTCTCCCCCTTAGATTCTGGGCTCCAGCCACATAGGTCTTCTTTCAATTTCTTGAACATTTCCCTCATCTCCTCAGCCCCTGCCCCCTTTGCTGACTAACTATTAGAGTTTAGCTCAAAAGTGACTTAGGGAAACTCCCTGAATACCCCTTTCAGATGCTCGCATATCACATAGTATTTTTCCCTCATAATATTTAACAAAATGTGTTATTATATATTTACTTGTAAGATTATTTGATTAATGTCTTTTTCCCTCCCTAGACCATAAACTTCACAAGCTCCATTGTATCTGAGTACAGAGCATTTAATAGAACACACTGTAGCATTTAATAGATATTTGATGGATGTTGAATTAATGAATGAATGGTGGGTGCTGAGCATTGTATGACAACATGGTTTGTTTTTTTTTTTTTTGCCTGTCAAGATTTCTTTGCTGGTTATATTAGCCAGATTTAATCTGGTTACAGATGTTGTGAGCTCTTTTGGTCGGGGAGGCATTCAGCATGACAGAAGACCACCCTATCCTGTTTATCCTGCAAAGACCAGGACAAGTAGAGACACTCTTTTCAAAACCACCTCCTTAGAAGAGCCCTACCCTATGGAGTTGGCCCTTCTCTATCTTGCTAGTCAGGTCTGTTACTCCTGGAATCTAGCCAGCCAGTCTTTGAAAAGCAACCCTGTCACTTTAAGGTTTTAGGCCCTTGCTTGGGCCATCTATCAATGCTCCCTGCTGCAGTGGCTATGCTGCCCGCTGTTCACATTTGTCCAATTAGACACAGCCCCACAGGGTGGAATTCGGTGTGAAATGTGCCTGCCGCTGACCAAGATTGAATTGGTGCAGAAACCCTGCTGCTCGCCACCCCTCTGGGGCAGTGCCCCTCTCCCCGAGGTGAGGGTCAACTTCAGACTTACACTTCCTACCTCAAGTGTGGTTCCTTCCAACCCTGGAAAGGCCTGGGGACTGTTCAGGGCAGAGCAGGGGAGGACAAGACTGCCCCAGAGTACGGGTGGGACAGGGTGGAGGTTGAGGGTCAGCCCCCATAGCTATGAAAAGGTCAGAGCACTGTTTCTATGGCTGAGCATTACCTGTAGTGGGCTCTCCATCAGCCTTGCAAATACTGATTTCTATTGCTCCCGAAACAAGATTCCTATAGCCCGTGGCTTGTGCTGTGGTTCACAGAGAAAGAGTCAAACATTCAAAAGCCTCCAACCAGTAACTCAGTTGGCTGTGGGGATAGTGGTGGGGAAGTGCTTCTAAAGCACAGACAAACTACCCACGATGGAACCTTAGTGGAAATGGGATTTAATATAAGAATATTTATTATCTTTAACAAAAATTCTCTTATGCAGCAACTGTCTAGCTTACTTTTAAATGTTTTTTTTTATTTCTCTTCAAGCAGCTCAAACTTTCTTCGAGGAACTCATGCAATTCATAGAATATCAGATTTTTGAACCTGGTGAGACTTTAGAGATCATTTAGCCTACAACCCTCCATTATACAAACAAGGCAAATGAGATATGAATGAGAAAATGACTTAACCAAGGTCATACAACTGGTCACTGGCAGGACTAGAAGCCTAGCTGCTGACCCTGAGCCCAGCTCTTGCTTTACTGTCTGCTGCTTCCTTCCATTGGGGGCTACTTCAGTGTGATTTTTAACACACACTCAACTCTCACCAACCTAGGGAAAAGGCAGCTCTACTTCTTCTCATTCTGAGTCAGGGTACTTGAATTCCAGTTCTCGTTTTCTTTGTGTGATCAATTCATGTAGCAGCTGTGGGTTTCAGTTTTGTTGATGTACGCAATGAAGGAGTTTGGGCCGTTAAGTAGTCCAAGGTCCCTTTTGTCTCTCATTCATTCATTCATTCATTCATCCATTTAAACATTTATTGAGTACTTAACATGTGTCATGATTGGGGACTCAGAGAAAGGTACAGTCTCTCTGCCTCTGGACGAATTCTCAGCCTGATAGCAACAAAGAGCCAGCGAACACCCTGTGGGCTAAGCGCTCTAGCAGAGGCTTATACAGAGTGCCCTGGGAACACAGAGGAAGGAGGCCCCAGCTGAAGAAGTTCTAGGATTCCAGCTGGAAGCCAGGTGAACATGACGAAAAGACCCCAAACACCTTCCAGGCACTAACAGTTATAATCTTGTTTCCTACCCGATCTTTGACAATGAGCTATCATTTTCCTCCAGGAAGAATGTACAAACGTGATGGGAAAAGGTAGTCTGGGAAAGAAGAGAAACAAAGAGCCAACTAACCCACACAGGGACTGGGGGTTCATGGATACGTGGGGGCTGCCTGCTTCTGCTGGATAGCTTACAAGCAGTGGAGCCCAGCAGACGGGCCGCCTGCTTCCTGGGGATTCTGCACTGCAGTGATGAACAGTCTCTGAACCTCCTCGGAGGGAAGTGGGGCCTATACTAAGGAAACAGAGACCCATCTTTTGACTGAGATGCCATATGGTGGAAGCAACTAGGGAGCTAGGTCACCAATTCTCTTCCCATCACCAACCCCCTCAACCCACATTTATAATTCTGAGAACATCTAAGATATTTCTTTAAGCACTTTTATGTTATCAACTAATTTCTCCTCCAAAGCCATCCTCCAAGGTAGGAAGGAGTAATGTTATCACTTCATTTTACAGAGGAGAAAACTAAACCCCAAGGCAGTTCAGAGGCACTTCCGTGATTAGGCAGCTTCCTAGGGAGTGTCAGAGCTGAGACTAGAACTCAGGGCTTAAACGCCCTTATGCCAGTTTGTCACTGCCCTACTTACTTCCATGTTGTAGCTGAGTACTCCACATATATTCATATTTAAACAGTGAGGTTTAAGAGGGAAAAAAATAGAATGGGTTATAAATGAGTCCTTGCCCCTGGGGAAGTTTGGGCTCTAGACAAAAGTCTTCTCATCTTTAAAAGACTCCCCTTTGTGAAATGAACAATCTGGCCGTGGTCATCAGCTGCCTAAAAGACTGCCGAGTTACATTTCCCCATGTGATGCAAAATACATGTGACCATTATCCTTTTTTTTTAAAACAACAACAACAACAACAACAACAACACAAAAAACCCTACTGCTTAGCAGCTCAATCAAATGAATTGTGGCACTTTCAAAAGGCATCAAAATAGCCACAACATGCCCTGAAAAGAAGGAAGGCGCCTTGTTTTCAGGAAAAGATGTAAAGTCCTCACCCTAGGGTACTCAAACAGATATTCATTCCATGACAAATTACCCCTTTCTCCCAGAGCCTTTTTTTTTTTTTTTTTTAAAGAGAGGCTTAAAAATATCAATACCAAATGAGACTATACTCTCAGCCTGGCCAAATTTTATTTTCAGCTTCTGAGTAACTGGGAGTTCTTTATGGTAAAGGACAAAAAACCAAGAGGCTGGAAAAACCTCATTAAAAACCTGACTAACACAACTCACTTGTTTGAAATGAAGTGGAAGCAGAAAAGAGGGAGGAGAAAGGAAAGAAGAGTGGGAAGCAGAGTGAGGCCATGTTCTTGGCCAGGTCTCAAATCTGAAGAAATGTCCCAGGCAAATCAGAGCTGAGTTATAACTCACTCCCAAGTGAAGGACAGAAGGCTAAGAGGGGTGGGGGTAACCCCAGCAGGCAATACTGGTCCTCACCAAGAGGGATGAGAGGTAAGAATTCTTTCTGCTCTTAGAAACTGCTTAGTTTGGCAGCTCCCCTAAAACAAACTCTCCCAGACACTAGCACCTGCCCTCAGAGTGAGTCCCTTGCATTCGAGTGGGCTTTAGAATTAGCAAAGTGCCTCACTCTTGCCTCATAATAACAATCTGAAGAACAAAGTGGGGATAGTTATTATCCACATTTTATTGAAGGAATTAAACTGAAGCTCAGAGATCAAATGACCTGCCCAAGGTCACACAGACAGCAAGGACTAAAATCCAGCCTTCCAGGGATCTTCCCTCTGTATTCTCTTATTTCCCAGCCTCAGCATGGGCTAGAATGGAGAGCACTAGGTCACTTTCATTCTGAGTCTAGAGCAGCCACAAGGGCAATGTGCTGGTAATTTTTTTGTAGGGCTTGCTCCAGTCTGAAGAATTCCTGAAGACACGGTCCAAATGCCAACCTGAGTGACATTCAGCAGAGCAGGGCTCCCTGAAAGTGAGGGAATCAGAGCACAAAGGCCTGGAGGACTGAGCTCTACCCAGATGGCCCATAGCAGGAAAGGGCTCATGGACGACCACCTCCTACCACACTCAGCCAATGGCCTCTCTTTTGGAGGGTCATCAGTCACTCATCATCACTGCTTTTCTTCATGTATTTCTCCTGGCCAGGTCTTCAACCAAGCTCTTTGAAAACAGAGATCACGAGCTCCCCAAGAAGCCAGAGGACAGAAGGGTACAGGAAGATGGGAGGTGCAATAGAAGGGATATGAGTTCATCTCTCAGTCAAATATAACAAGTGCTTCTTTCATTTGCTATTGCTCTATCCTTCCTTAGGTTAATAAGTAGCTACTTGTTTTACTTCATGCCACAACTTTCCACTGAATGCCAAGAAGGAAACTCAGTGCCTACCTTTAAAAAATGAGCAAAAAAGGGATGTAGGAAGAATCATATTTTTAGTTGTGCTTGTAAAGCTCATTATAAAAAAAGATAGGAGGTCAACAGACACTAGGTTAAGACATGAGTTCTAGACTTAGCTTTACTGTATATTAATCGTATAATTTGGAAAATCTTAAATTCTCTGAGCCTTGTTTTAAAAAAAATCTGTACAACAGACTAACAGTAACAATCCCTCCCTGAGTCACAGCATGCCATAAGGATCATCTGAAATAATGTATGTGAAAGCCCTTTATAAATACAAAGCATTGTACACATGTGATATATTATTATTATGACCAAAGGGCTTTCTACTCATGCTTCTGACAAATTGAAGAAACATCCAAAGCAAATTTTGGAAAAAGTCTAATTCAACCCTCTGAGTTCTGCCATTAAATCAAGTTAATGCTTTGTAACATAAGAAGAGCAGAGAAGAGTCAAATTGGAAAAAGAGCTTGCAGTCAAAAACATTCCTTCAGCAGTATTCTATAGCTGAGTATCCAAGGAACAAGTGAGGAACCCAAGTCTTTTTGACTTATAGTGCAGCTGTCAAGGAGTAAATGGCCTGAGAGAAGAAACTGGGCTTTGGAGCCTAAGAGATCTGAGTTCAAATTCTAGATGTCCCAATTACTAGCTGTGCACCTGGAGCAATTTACTTAACTTCTCTGAGCCTGTTTCTACATTTGAAAAATGGGGGATGAAAAATTTCTATTTGTGCAGAATTGCTCTAAGGATTCTGAATTACACATATAAGGAGTCTGGTATACAGAAAATATTCATTCCTAAAATTTCATAGAAGTCCAGTGTTTTTCAGTAGATATGAAAGAAACAATCTAAAAAATAGTATCATGTTAGCATGGACAATCCAGTTTTGAAGACCTGGGTTATTAGCTGTAAGACCATGGGTAGAAATAGACTAATTTCCTCCTCTGTAAGATGGGAATACTGTACTGCCAATGTAAGGATTACAAGAGACAAATTATGAAAAAACTGAAGAGTGCCAGGCATATAACGAAATCAATAAACATTAATCATAGGGCACAATTTATTTTCGCAATCCAAATTACCCCTTTTCTCAATTCACTACATCTGAAATTTCCCCGTGCTGCCATTATAAACATATTACATGGATTTTTAAATTTAATTTGCTAATTGTTTCTCTAGGCCTATAAGGCAAGCTTAAATGTACAAAAGTGGTCAATTTTTTTTCCTCGTCCATCTATTAGAAAATATTTTTGGTTTCCTCTTCTATTTGGCAAATCATCTAGGGACTTGAATTTAAAATAATGGACAGCTTTAGAGTCAATAAGAGCATAATGTAATGACATAATTTCGTAATGACTCTAGAGATACAGGTGTGTCTTGGGCATCTCAGAGGCTTTCATGTCTGTCTCCTCATTTCTTCCTACTGGTGCTATTCTCGGCCCCTGGTACCCTTGGACAGTTCTGCCGAATCTCATAATCTAACCAGAAAAACACTCTTCTCAATTCCCATCTTGCCTAATTACTATCTTCTCAGATCTCATCTCCTTAGAGGGACTGGGTCTCATTCCTAATCCTTGTAGTAATATAGCACTTGACCAATAAACATATGCTGATGTGCTATTTCTGCATTGGAGGAATAGAACTTCAGGCTGGAATAATCGTAAAGACACACTTTTTCCTTTTGGGAAACTGCTCACATGAAAGCACAGAAAAAAGAGACTTTCTGAAAATTCTGAGTTTCTGCAGAAAAGGACATTTAAAATCTACCTTCAAAGATACACATTACTTTTCACTCTAATGGAATGACAGCTATTTGGTCTGACTATGGCTAAAAGAGATAAGAGTACTGCACTAAGGAGGAAAATGAAATTACTTTAGTCAATGTCAAAATGACAAGCCATCAAAAATTTGTGGTTTATTAAGGAAAAAAAAGCTCTCTTAAACAGACCTAGATGGCCTGGCAAACTTTTGAACTTAATATTGTGATATACTGTAACAACAAAAGGCCTCTACAGCCTATCAAGCAAATTTATAAGAATATGATCAATACATTTGACATATTATTTAATTATGATCTTTAGTGACAGAAACAATATGAAAATCTAGCATCAACATTCTGACAGTGGAATAAATAAATAGATATAATTATTCTTCATACTAATCCCAGCAGAATTGTAAATTATCAGGCCAGACTGTAGATCTGAGTTCTAAGGTTTCCTTAACATGATAGAGTTTGATGTAGGAGGTGTCATATTGCCAATATTATGCCCTTTTATTAGAATAAAAAGCTCTCCAAGGATTTCAAGTTCAAATGGTCGCAATGGCTCTAGGTTCTTTACATAATACTAGTATTCCCACGTCATGGCTAACTACTCGGCTATTCACCCAAAGAAGCACTGCAGGCCCGAGGCAGGGGCAGGAGTGTAGAATAACTATGTAAAATAACTCAGAATCTTGGAATCACAGACTGTTAGAGGTGGATGGGGCTTTAGAGATCTTCTAGCCCTTACCTATCATTTTTCAGAATAGGAAAACGAGAATCAGAGAAGAGAACAGACTTGCTCAAGGTAACATGGCCTTTTGGCAGAAGCAGGTCAAAACCCGTTTCATACCGCACAGTACAAAGCTGTTTCTATGTTACTGCAGGAGAAACAGCAATAGCTGAGGTGGTCAGCTAGAACACAGCCAATATAACTGTGGCTTTTATCATACCAACAGGAAGGAATGCACTCTCCAGCAAGAGCCAAGAGAAATTATAGTTAACATTTAACGTTATGGGATCAACTTCAAAGGCACTCCAGCTGGACTCTAATAGTGGGAGACGAAACTGCTAACACTAGCAGAAAGTTGCAGGTGGACAACTCTGGCTGGAAATAGTGCATGTTCTCAGAGCAGGAATGCTCTTCAAAAACCCCAGCACAAAGCTGCCACCTCACCACAGGACGGGGAGAAATATGGGAAATAACCTTTAGTCTGTTTGTGGTTCAACATGCTGCCAACCTGTCCATCCCTTGTTAATGCTCCGGGACACTTAAAAATGTCCACATTTCCCAGTTAGGGGTGAAAGGTGGGAGGGTGTGCCTGCTGGTGGCAACAGGTGAGGGAGAAACAGTCTATTTTTTCTGTGCTTTCATGTGAGCAATTTCCCAAAAAGAAAAAGTGTTTCTTTATGATTATTCCAGCCTTAAGTTCTATTCCTCCAATACAGAAATAGCAAATCAGCATATGTTTATTGGTCAAGTGCTATATTACTACAAGGATTAGGAATGAGACCCAGTCCCTCTAAGGAGATGAGATCTGAGAAGATAGTAATTAGGCAAGATGGGAATTGAGAAGAGTGTTTTTCTGATTAGATTATGAGATTCGGCAGAACTGTCCAAGGGTACCAGGGGCCGAGAATAGCACCAGTAGGAAGAAATGAGGAGACAGACATGGAAGCCTCTGAGATGCCCAAGATATCCTGGTGGGCAATAAAAAAAGACTATATTTGGCTACAACAATAGGAAAGGAGGAAAGGAAACGAGATGACAGCTGCTCAATTGCCGCTAAAGGGTATGGACAATATAGTGCCTATCCCTGGAGCCTGAGGAGGGAGGGTTCTGATTTAGAAAGTCAGTTCATTCTGGACTCTATTTCTCCCTCAAAAAAAAAAAAAAAATGGTTGGGGGGTGGGAGGTGGGGGTTAGAATTCATCTGCAGGTTGCTTATTTCTGGCCATAGCCAACATCTAAACACAGGATTGAATCCAACTAGCCGGGAAACAGTGTCTGTCCCAGTGTCTGTGAAAGACACATTCTTTCACAGTGGGTTCTAGTAGCCACTAGAACCCACTGTGTGATGGTGGTAGGAGAGAAGGGGGCAGGGAAAGAGCTCTGGCAGCAGAGCAGGTCTCTACCACACTTCTTGCACATGCTGGGCCACCTGCAGAAGGGGCTGCCCTGGCTTTCTGCCCTGCCAGGGTTATGGATTAGTGGAAGTCAGGGAGGGAATTCTGTCATGCTCCGCCTGGCTCTTCCCCACCATCAGACCTCACCCAGGTTCTTTGTCCAAGTCTGCCCTTAGGTAAGTAGAGGATCTCAAAGAAATTCAGCAACAGGTCTCCCTTGGCAGAGCCCTCATCTAACTCTGACACTGTGCCTCTGTCTTAATAAGTAGATTTTGTCTTGTCCCTGAGGACAAGTCCCCCACTCTGTGCACTGGGTTCCTGTTTTGATCAGCTTCAGTTCTCTAGGAACAAGACTGTGCACTGCCCTGCCAACCACCACTCGCCCACCCCATCCAAAGGCGTCTCGATGGACTCTCCATCAACACTGTCAGCACTGTCCACCCCTAATTTTGCTACTACCTTGCCAGCCCAGATCTCTGCCCAGGGCCTCTCCAGGACTCCCTGCCACTCTACTACCTATGAAGACATCTGTATTGCCAGGTGCAGTATCTCTCTGGACACTGGTTTCAAGGTCAGGAACTGTCTGGTGTGTCAGGCCTAATCCTCAGCACAGGCCCACAAACAAGGTGTTTGAGAAAGGTTTTTGCTGATAGTGAAAACACTATCAGTGAGTAAAAGAATGAAAGAATAAAAAAATGGGATCTATTATTTAAGAAATGTTGCCTTTCAACTATTTTATTATTTCATATTATAATCGCATCCTTTGTGTGGGATCTGGAGAATGGTCACCTCTCTCACAGGCACTTCTGTTTCATGCTGAGCTAGTGAGGATGGCCAGAAAGTGCAGAGCAGAGGCTGCTTAAAAGCCTGGCAATGAAATGCACAAACTGACCAAATTCATGAGTTCCCCTTGGGGGAAAATGGCTAAATATATAATAAATATATAATAATATAATACATTATATTTATAATACATTAAATTTAGAGAGAAGACACTGTTCTTTGGAAACCTGAAATTTTTAGGAAAATAAAGTAGTGTAAGCAATTTTTTGTACATGCTATATCTATCTCAGAATTGTATATGAGTCTCCCAAACTAATCAGTGTCTTATGTGAAACGGGAATTTTTGGATCATACAGTAACAGTTTCAAAAAGAACTGGCAATGGCTGGAGTTAGCTTCTTACACAAATCGATTGAATACATGCATAATTGATTGGGGGAAAAGAGCCAAACATAATTTAAGTTGAAACTGTTAATTTAATAAACCTAAATGGCAGGAATTATTGTATATTACCCCAAGGAATCTAGCACAGCATGATCTAGCATAGAAGCCTGGGTAAGCGTTAAACTACAAAAGTGTCTGAACACTATTTAGTCAGAGGACCTAAAATTTATTTCTAAATAATTTACCTCTTCTTATTATTTATTTTCTTTTCCTCTCCCTCTCTTTCCCTCCATCTCTTCCTTTCTTCCTTTCTTTCATCAGACACTAATTACATACAGCTATGATCATATATTCTGCTGCTCTAAGAATGACATCTTAGGCTTTCCCTCAAAATACATCACCCATTCAGCATGCATTTACTAAGCACCTGCTATATTTTAGACACTATTCTAGGCATTGGAGAGAATCACAGATGAAAAGATCTAGTCCTTGAATAGAGATTTCTCCAAAGAAGATATACACATGGCCTTAATAAACACATGAAAAGATGCTCAACATCATTAGCCATTAGGGAAATGTGAATTAAAACCACAATGAAATACCACTTCATACCTGTTAGGATGGCTATTATTTAAAAAATTGAAAATAAGTGTTGGTGAGAATGTGGAGAATTGGAAGCCTTGTGTATAGCTGATGGGAATGTAAAATGGTGTAGACTCTGTGGAAAACAATTTGGCGTTTCATGAGAAAGTTAAACATAGAATTCCATCTGACCCAGCAATTCCACTTTTAGATATATACCCCAAAGACCTAGAATGAAAGTAGGGACTCAGATACTTGTATACCAATGTTCATAGCAGCATTATTCACAATAGCTAAAAGGTGGAAACAACTCAAAAAAAAAAAAAAAAGAAAAAAAAAAAAAAAAGAAAACATTAAGAAGATATAGTCCCAGTCCTTAAGAAATTCAGCAAAGAGAACCAGACAGGTAGCCCATGGAGGTAGATTTAAGTTATCAGCCATGGGAACCTCTGAACCTACCAAGGAGTGAAGGAGATGGCTGTGGAGAGGTGTTGTTACTTGAGGTGACTCTTGCAGAAGAACTGGGTGGCATCTGACTGAGAGAAGGAAGATGAAATGAATGAGAGAGTGAGTAAGGGGACATCTCAGGAACTAGTATGAGCAAAGGTATGGGGACATGAAACAGCCTAATGAGTCCCAGGTAACAAGTTCTTTGGCCTGGTGAGAATCCAGGGCCCACATTGGGGAGGACTGAGGAGTGAGGCGGGAGAGTCTTTGGGGTTCGGGAGGAGGCAGCACAGTGTTACTGGGAGTTCGCTGGCTCATAATCCTCACTATCATTAACCAATGACACCATGTTGCCTCTTCCAGGGGATTCTCTGCTCTCCGGGAAGCTCACAGCCCTGAGGTAAGAGCAAAGGCAGGAACCTGAAGGTCAAATCTGAGACTGTTCTGCAGCTCTCCTTGCCTCTAAACAGGGAGCACATGCTGAGAGGTGCAGAGGGTCTGCCACTGGAATGTTTGGGGGAGGATTAAAGGTCTTTTCTAAGCAAACAGTTCTTCAGATGGATGAAGAGAAGTTCCAACATGAGACACATGCAGTTAGAGCTAATAGCATTCAAATTTGGAATTCTCTCTGGCAGACGAAATCAACATTTCTCACAAAGGAAACCAGGACAATTATGATCTGTAAGAGCATTACCCACTCCCTGTGTACAATTTATTGGCCCAGAATATCAAGTTAGCAAGCTGAAGTAATTAAACATCAGGCCAGCTGTTTCAGGCAATTAGGTAACATTTTTCATTTAGGAGACCACACAACAGAGAGGAGAGGATAGGGAGATAAGACTTGTGTTTTGATTTACTGAAGTCTCTGCTGCAGATAAAGCCCAGCTTTTTGGAATCCTTCAGGCAATTACTATTTCAGGCTTGGCAAGAACTTGAGTCTGAAAGTAACTATTGGGCTTGTCTTGGCAAGACTCAAAGTCACTGTAGTTCTAAGGTTGTCCCAGGCAGCGGCAGAGGGCAAAGTCAGAGACAGGAGGAGGCCAGGAACCGTAGAGCCACCAGAAGGGCTGTTGTAGGATTGGAGCTTAGAAGAGGCCAATTGGGTCCTCCCACAACATGTTCTTAGAGAGGGAATGTGGTCAGATGGTGAAGCCCCAGGCCTGCTAGTCAGGAGTCTGTGGTTCCGTTCTTGGCATCTATTCTTGTCAGTTCTGTGGGCACTGCTTACACTCCCTGCTTTAGTGTCCTTTCTTGTCAAAGAAGAGGAGGACTGAGAGTTCTTCTGTTTGGGGTGGGGATGGAGAGGAAAGAGGTGTGAATGGCAGGTTGTCAAATGGTGCTGCTTAGTTCATATTGGGGTGGCAGGAGAGATGAGCACCAGAAGACCTAAACTTTAATGCCCTCTCTACCACTGACAAGGTGCCTTTGGTCAAGTCACTTCACTTGTGTGGACCTCAGTTTCCATAGTGTTAAAGCAGGGAACTGAATTAGACCAGATGATCTCTAAGGACCTTTCCAGTTCTGACATTCCACTGTTCTAAGATGCCAATAAGATAAATTTCTGGGCTGAAGGCAAGCAAGATGCTCTTTGAATGGAAAAGAGAAAAAGCCTGTGTGCTGCCAGCTGACTTCCCCCACAAGATTCTGGAGCCAACACTTAAGTATGGGGCAGGGAGAGTGGGGCTGTCTGAGGAGACGGGAGGCCCATGTGTGGTCACTGGGTACACTGCATTGAAACATCTCTTGCTTGAGCTCTTCTACTTAATTGGGAGCTTGCCTTTCCAGCTGTATATTTTTATCCTGTGCTCTGGAACCCAAACCATTAGGTTTGTAGCCAAAGACAACTTCTTGTTTAATCTTTAACTGCCTCAGCACTGTGGTGCTCTACCCCATCCGGAAAGTCTTCACCCAGATGCTGCACCTCTTCAGCAAACAAGACTCGAGGGAGGATGCTGAGCTGGACTAGAATTCAAGTTCTGTACTCCAACTTTGGAAATAAATTCCCTTGTACTGTCTGGCCCACACAAATCCCAGTTCAGCCAGGCCTCCCTTGTGGGCTATTCTGGTAACAAAATGCTTCAGTTCAGCAATTCTTTGCTACTCTTATCCACTCAGTGTGGAGCCAACTGGGCTATTCCTTAGGCTCCACTTTCCATGTCTGAAATGTGGTTGTAAACTAATATTCCAAATGTTTCCTCATATTTTAAGTGAAACCACAGATTAAGCTTCCTGTAGGAAGGTGGTATGGTATCCATTGGAAGGAGTACAGTCTTTGGAGTCAGAGAGGCATTTGAGTCGTGGCTCCACTATTTTATAGCTGTATCGCCTTGAGGAAGAACTGATTCTCTGCGCCTCACTCTTCTATTCCATTGAAATAACTACATTGACTTCTACCACCTGGCAATAACCTCCATGAGCACAAAGACTGTCCATTTTGTTCATCACTAGATAATCTAAGTACATTTCTCAATAAATGCATACTGAGGTGGTATTTAAAATCCCCACAGGATTCTGAGAAAAACAAGATCAAAGATGTGAAGTCACTTACTTAGTACCTGGCACTTGGGAAGTGCTTGCTTATTCACTAGTCTGTAGTGTTTAGAAGCAATTTTTCTACCTGAGTGAGATGGATATCAAAGAGGAATACAAGTCTTTGGTTATGCCCATTTAAATTATGAAGAGGCCACTTCATGGGAGAAAAGATGGGCATTTAAAAAGCCTGTCTTTGATTTGGGGGTGTTTTCCAACATAACCAGTGCTGACCCTGAAACTAATGCTTAAGTTCTGGCAAAAGAAAAAGAAGCCACTCAGATACAAAGCCCCTGATGTCACTGATGGTTGTGGGAGGTCCTTCAATAATACCCATGGCTTCCTTGCCTTAGGGTCTTCCAAAGAGATTCACAAAACTAGACATGGGCATGGAAACCAGATTCTCAAGGGCTCCTGGTACACTGGACTATTGTTCCAGGACAGAAGCAACTCAGAACAAAATGGTGAGTGGGATTTTCCTTGCATTGGCCACAATACATATGTTTGTTCAAGAAAAAAAAGTTGGAGCAAGAAGACATGAGCGTCTGCTACTAAAGAAAAGCCTATTTGTGCCAGTCACAGTGGTGAGATTGTTCAGAGAGTTCATCCTGAAAGCCCAATTACCCCAACAGCATGGCCAAGGTCAGTGTCACTTTGGGATATGCCAACAACTCCAGTCACTTCAGTACCAAACGTGAATTACACAGGCTATCTGCCTTTTGGGAGAATTGGCTCCATTAGACTTGCTAGCCCATCTGGGTTATGTGACACCACCTTTCTCCTTGCTTTTTCCATTTTCTTGGGCAGACCTGTCTATTGGATACCTTCACAAACACCAAATAACCACAACATGCAGAATCCTACACTTACTTTATTGAGATTTAGACCCACTGTTACCCAGGGATATTCATCAGGAGATGAATGAGGGAGGATGAGCACCTCTTAAGAATGACCCAACACTCTCACTTGAGGTGGAAGAGATCAAAAGATTCTCTCTTACTGCTCTAACAGATCTTCCCCAAACCACTACAATCTGGAGAAGTACATGTCTTATGAGACTGATAAAAGAAGCAACCTATTTATCCTAACAATTGACTTCAACATGTATCTTTGAAACACAGGATGCCAAGTTCCCTTCTGCCCTATATTTCAGACGGATTTAAGAGAAACAATTTACTCCACAAATTCTTCAAGCAGCTAGAAATTAGTCCATACTAACTTCTCCAAATAGTGGATAATGTGTCCTAATATGGAGTTAAAACACAAATCTCTAAAATTTTCACAAACCAAATAGCCCAAATAGAGATCCCAAATGTGGACTTTGAAGGATGCAAACTCCATCAACCACAGCAAGCTCCAGTCTTGGAGAGGTGCCAGCACATAGAATCTCCAGCCTCTGCTGGTTAGTGATAAAATTACCAAAAGAAAATAAACTTTAAAGCAATGTCATAGGGTAAATCTGTATGTGCTGATATGGAAAGCAAGTTAGACTCTTTGTATAGAATGACCTCAGATGATTAAAAAAAGGGGAGCTATATATATATCACATTTATATTTATAGATATGATACATGTGAACATAACTAAAATAATAACTGGTAATAAGTACTGCCAGACAGTATTTTTGAGAGATGAGGAAAAAGTATTTTAAATGTTCTGTATATATTAACTCATTGAACACTTACAACAGCTCTAGATTGTATGTATATATTTTCTGGATGAAGAAACTGAGACACAGAGAGGTTAAATAACTTGCCCACAGTGACACAGTTAGTAAGGGGCACAGACTTAAAGCCAAGTGGACTGCTGCAGAGTTCATGTTCTTATCTACTAAACTGAACTGCCACTATTGTTCCGGAAAATCCTCAGAGGCCTGTGGTCCATAGTCTTCCCTCTTCGACACTCTACCTGTCTCCCCCAAACACAAAGACCAGCAGAACTGGGAGATCTTTTTTCTATCACAGTATTTGCTACTATAATAATCTATTTATTTATCAACCTCTTGAACAAGACTGAGCTGTTGGAGGGTGGGGCATGGATGCCTAGTCCTCTTCAGGTGTCTCATATCTCTAACTTTTGGTTCATAGTTTGACTTAACATCTGGGCTCAGAGGAAGTATTGGTTTCTGAGAAACAGTTCACATGCAGGCTAGACAGAGATTTGACAGTTCTTCAGATAGTCTCATCCAGACTCTTCAAAGGACCCTTTGACATAGGGGTTTGTTGGCCAAAGAGATGGAAGCTCATACACATCTAAGCATGGCAGGGAGGAAGGGCTGCAAAGCTGGAAGCTGGGAAAAAGCAGAAGTAATCTCGTTGGATCCATTCACAAGGCAAACCCACGGCAATTCCCACTGATAAGTGAGAATCAGAACCAGGTTCGTTAACCTCTGTGTTCTTGTGTTTTATTGTTATTAAGCATTTGGAAGGAAATAACTAATTCCTACCACATGGCTAGGGATATGGCTTCCTTATTAAGGAAGCACAAGGTGGTAGCCTAAATGTTGTTTTTATAAGGAAAACTGCTTTAAGCATAAGCCTTTCCCTTAATTTTATGCCTTCATCTTTAACTTTCTCATTTGCTGGTGTTCATGGCTTCTTTTTACAAGTTGCCATTTGACTTCATAGACCGCTTCTCACAAGAGTGTGTAGATTCATGGGGGGCTTCTGCTCTCTCTCTTGCTATTCTGTCCAATACTGTAAATCCATGAACAGGCCACCACTTTTCCACAGTCCAAAGGCATGTAAGTCACCTCGCCTGCTCCAGACTTTGCTCAGAGTTCCTGTGCCTATGGACGTGCTTCCCTCAGGAAAGAGGAGGTTCTTCAAGAAGAGGAGGCAACATCTATTTAAGATGGGAACTGTCCTTTCTCAGGGAAAACAAACCAATCAAAAATATTCTTTCATTCTATAACCAAGAGCTGGGAAGCAAAGTAAGGCAGGGAAGGGTCAGGGCCACACTGACCACACCACAGCCCATCTGACGCCTACTTCAGGTCCAGAGTTACGCCCTCTAAGTGACTCCCTGCCCGTTGGGAGTGATGCTATGGAGTTTAGTACTCAAGAGGTCTCGTTTCTTACACACCAGATTGCTCAAAAAATTTACAATACCTCTCCACAGTCCTCCATTATTCCAGAATTAATAATAAGAAGAAAAGGAGACTCTGGATATCTTTTCCATCTTGGAAATTTTCAGATGTATTTGCAAATCAGTAAATAGCTAACTAATTAATTCCCCTATAAGCATCCTCACATAGGTCAATTTTTTTTTTTTGCCTCTGTCACTAAATCAACGGCTGAAAGGAACATGATTCTTTTGGTGGCTGTGCTGGGGTGGGAGTTAACCCTTATTTAGGTCAAGAATCATGGACACTCCAAAAGGAAACAGAATTCCATGCTGAAAACATTCAGAGGAAGGGACAGACAGGTCCTCAGTCTCTGTCAGCGGAGTCCACATGGCCAGATAGAGGGGACACACATAATACTCCCCCAACCTACTTATACTTTGGTACACAAGTTATAAAGTATAAGTTTGGCTGATTCTGGTGCATGAAAAAGTAGCTGAAAAAAAAAAAAAACTCAAACCATAAATAATGCCAAGTAATAAAGGAGGTGAATGTTTCTGTTATTAGATTCTTTCATTGTATAAATCTGTTTAATAAGCTGGCTAGGAATCCCTGATAGAAAACAGACTTAGTATGGTGTTACAGACCAACTGGTTCTAAAAGGCCAGTATGGGAACTTGTGCCAAGTTATATTTTCTGTTCTTAACCAATGCAACTTAAAATGTAATTGTTGTTTCCTTGTTCAAAAATGGAAAATGTCTTATGAGGCTGAGTTTGGGGGAAGGAGAAGGCATGCTCAGTGTCACGGAGCACTCCCTCCTGCCTTCCTTTAACCACCTCCCCACCTCCCCTGCCCCTGTACTCTCCTCATTTGGACGGCAATTTACTGTGTTTGCAGATCATGCTGCCTTTTGTCTTACTCACTGAGAGGAACTGGGGGTCTGTGTATGACTCCAGCTTTTTAGAATCCTATTTCTCAATATTTACATGCATGTATTTGGAAAATCCCTCCAAATACCTCCTCTTGACCCAAGACCCATGGCAACCACTTTGGCTAAAGAAATTCACTCAGCACTAGAGGGGACGGGGAGGGGGTGTGGTGGGATGGGGAGCGGTGTATGGAATGGAGGCCTCTGGGGTCACATTCATCTTCCAACACTATGGTTTCTAACGGCTTGTTGATGTTTTTCTGGAGTTGGTTACTATTATCATGATGGGCTGTAAAATGAAATGCTATAAACTAGCTGAAGGCTTAGGTAGAAATATTTGCCAAATGGCATAAACAACAACACTGGGAGTCCCCACGTACTCAGCCACACTCTCAGAGCTGGGCCAATTGTACCCACTGTTATTTATAGCACCATGAGGCATAAACTCTACTGCCTGGCCAGTCTAGTTTCTGACCCCAGTTCCCAGATCCCTTGTTAGGAAACTCCCACCCCTCCAGCTCTTTCAGTGGTTTGCTAAATAGATAAAACAGAAAGTCATTGGGTGAAATAGGTTATTTATATGGCCAACTTCATTAGTGTTTGGAAAATTTTAGTCTCAACAGCATAGAGGTACATCATTTGGAGGTGGTCATATAAGATTATTTGTGTCATATTTGTAATTATGTGTCAGATACTTTGCTATATTTTATATAGATTATATGAAAGGTGTTCCAAAAAACCAATTTAAAGTTCAAATTAAATATGGCTCCACCAATTATTTCCTAAGGAGTTGGGCACTAAATGCTTAGGAATGTAACTCCTTCTAGAATACTATTTACACGGGGAAAAGAAATTCAATGTAGAGCATTTAGACATGAAATAAGTTACAGGGCTCTCTATAGTTTCTCAGATTTTATATAATTCCTTTCATTTCTAAATACTAATTTATTTGGCAAAATCCCACTAAAGAAGATAGGGATCATTCCTACTTTATGCAAGTAGATGCCAAACAAAGAGGATGAAGTTTGAAAGGGGCTAAAGACAGTTAATCCAACAATTATTATACTTATAGCTATGGTTATTGCAATGGGAGAAAGAAAGGATGGGTTAGATTCTTCTCTAAGACGACTCTGAAGGAGCCTGAGTAAAACTTTAGTAAACTCTAGTAAAAGCAGATTTTTTAAAAAGGTGGACAAAATTACAAGTAATATCTTTTATTCCCCAAAAGTAAACTAAAAACTGGCAGAAAAATTTCCTTCTGGGGAAAACAGTCCCTGAGGAACTACATGGCTGAGGTAAAGCTGCAGTGTAGAGTCTTCGTGTCTGTAGTGACGGAGGAACCAACATTCAAGTGCCCACTCCAGCTCGACACTGTGCAAGCCCTTAACTTAAATCCCTCCTTTTCTATTCTGTAGCTAGTGGGGGAAGAGGCAAAAGAAAGCCGCAATGACTGGAGTGATTCTCCAATGAACACTGACAGACCTTTGAGAGAATCACAGAAGCTGTGAAAACTGTCCCAGAGGTCTTCATATGAAATTGGCCAAGAGACCCAGATCTGTTCCTAGAAAGATCCATTGCCAGGAAAATAACAAAGAATTAGAAGAAATCATTCTACTTAGGCTTGGGGAAAACACAAAATTCCATTAGCAATGACTAATAATAGTTAAGATCAATAGATAACAGAATCTATGGTCTCATTTATTTTTAAAGAGCTCCTTCAATTATCTTTAAAGTTTAATATTTGTTGAAACTGATGATATTCCACTGCTTAAGGTAAGTTCTGCTTTTATTTAAAAAGAAAACAAAGACTGCTAATCTCTAATAGCTATATCCAAGGCTGAAGCTTGGCTAATAAACATTTATAATCAAACCACCATTATAGTGCCAAAATACTTGAATCATAAATAAAGTGTCCATGGGAAATAAAAGCAGGCACATCCAACAATATGACAATCCATAAATACACCAAGCTCATTTGATCTTTACAATTAAGGTGCAGAAACTCTAAAGTATATACCCAAGATCACACAGCTGCCAAGAAGTGAAACCAGAGCTAGGTTTCAGGTATATGTCTTTTTTTTTTTTTTTTTTTTTAATATACCACACTGGCATTTGGGGCTTTATCACATTTTCATTAGCTCTGTTTGAAAACTGAAAACACATCCTAGGGAAATTGAGGCCTCCTTAAGTCAGAAGCCACCCAGCATACTGGTTTATATGCATTGAGGTGGACTTGGGGAGATAAGCATCAGGGCCAAACTGGGTTAAAAAAGAGCAAAGCACACAGACTTCAAGGACTATCTTTTGCTTTCATTTCACAATGACCTCTTTCTGGTGGGACCGTGACAGTGAAAATAGAATATTGATTACTTACTATGAGTCAGTGACTCTTATAAAGCATATAACCTACCTTACCTCATTTAATTCTTACCACAACTCAGTGCGTAAGGTAGTACGCACATTTAACAGATGAAGAAGGCGTTTAGGAACCTGCTTAAGTTTACACAGTAAAGTGGCACACAGCGGATTGGAACTCGGCTCTGTCAGTCTTTCAAAGGCCATGCTCTTTCTAGTATGCTCTTTTTAGGCTTTGCTCCTGGCTGGCCTCAGCACTGCTTTCAGCTCACTGTCCCTCTTCACAGTGTGTGATTGGTGCTCTGTTACATTCTACGTTCTTCACACTATACTGAGCAAAAATGACGCTGTTAACCCAACTGAGCAGTAGAATTGGAGTTCAATTGTTTCTTGAATATCCACTGGGGTCACCTGGCAACCCCAAGGGAATCTTCTCCACCCATTGACTAATACCATTATTTCATCTTTAGAGGAATAGGGGCCCTATAAAAATGGGAATCCTCCCAAGAAAGGTCACACTCAAACTGTTACCTATTACTTATATCCCAATATGAATAAAACTTTACAGAAGGGTTGAGAAAGAAAATGGAGGGAATTTGAGGCTATCAGACAACTGAAAGAGACATGGCGGAAGTTCAAAACACAATAGAAGTATCTTCTTGGCCAGGCACATTTAGGTATATACAGAGTTCCATGAAACCCAAAGGAGAGGTGACTAACTCACCCATTCTTCCTTCCTCCCCACTGCCTTACTCCCTCCCTTCCTTCCTTTCTTCAGTGGGGGTGGTAGGATCAGATAAAGCTTCCCACAGCAGGTGACATATGTGAAGAATCTCATAGTATGAGAGGGAATGAAAAAGGAAAAGGTGAGAAGGGCATTCTAGGCATCAAAAGTGACATAAGCAGATGGGCAGAGGGATAAAAAGAGTACGACTAACATGAGGAACTACAAGAAATCTGGTGCTGTTGAAACAAAATTCAAGGCAGGAAGTGGTGAGAGCTGTAGATACAGAGGCAGGCAGAAGCCAGACCAAGGAGAGGCTTGCCGACCATGTGCTAAGACTGGAGTTTTATACTGTGGATAAACAAGGAGCCTCAGAAAGGCTTTAAATAGGGCACTGACATGGCCCGTGCAGCAGTGTCACGGGATAGATAAGTGGAAGCCAAAATGAAGGTAGGAAGACCAGATAATTGCAATAATGAGGTAATGAATGAGGTAGTGGTAACAGGAATGGAAAAGAGAAAGTATAGGTTTGAGAACTAGTTAGAGAAAAAATAATCATCAGGAATTGGTGATTTATTGGGTGTGGAGAAGTGAGGGTGAAGGAGGCAGCGGTGAGGATGACTCCCAAATTTCTAATTTTGTTGACAGGGTGGATAGTGGTGCCAACAGCTCAGACTGGGATTCAGAAAATACGACTAATGGCACTGTTGGGGTGTAGGAGTAATTATAAATGGGTCAGGCTAGGAAAACCATCTCTATTCTTCATCCATTCATCCAACAAATATTACTGGGCACCTACTAAGTGCCAGGCTTACAATTTGGTGCTGCGGTCACAGAGATGATTTCTCACGCTCTGCTTTCCACGACCTTATAATCCAGTTGGAAGTCAGAAACATCAGCAGAAAATGATATCATGGTGCAATAAGCACTCAGTATAGAAGCAGCAAAAGAGGGATGGGGGTCACCAATCCCACCTCAGGCCACATAGAACCAGAAACAGTCAATGGAGGAGAGGGCCTGGGCCCTCTTCCCATAGACTGGTTACTCCCCAATGCACCTCTCCCTTAAAAAGAAGTCTATGCAAAGGAAGCAAAATGTAAAATTGGTAGATACAGATATCTGGGGGTGGGGGGGTGTTGGAGTTCTCTGTACGAGGTTTGTATTGTATTTGCAACTGTCCTCTATGTTTGAAATTATTTCAAAATAAAAATTAAAAAAAAAAAAAAGAAGTCCACTAATGAGAAATGACAACAGGAGGAGAAAGCACCAAAGTCCAATTAGCAACAGGCAGAAAGGCTGACAGTTCAAGTCACTATCCTGGAAGTCAAGCAGAGATGGAGCTGAATCTAGATCAGAACTCAAACCATTAAATCTACAGCACTAATTGCTCCATGAAGCCCTTGTTTTCCTTCTCACCACTGGATGTTTTTCTGGCAGTTCAGAAGTTCCAGGCTGCTGCTGTGCCCCCAAACACAGAAGCTTGTTTACATTCGTTGCCAACTCTTATAGAAGAAGGACTAATTTTTTCTTTTTTTAGGCAGCTCAGACGGATGCCCACAGACTGGGCCTCTTGGACCAGTGTGACTAACAAGCTCTGGTTCCCCATAAATCCTCTTCATTTTGTCTCAATAAGATGCCATTCAAATATTGTTTGAAAAACCAATAATATCCCAGTTTTGCTGTATTAGCAGATGTGCTCGGTGCACAGGATGATGGGTATAGCACCTGCTGATCCATCTCAGAGTGGCAGTGTGCCGTAAGCCTTCATGTATAGCAGCTGGTTGGAAAGGCAGGTCGAGAGCTCTCACAAGCTGAGCTGCCTCAACTATCCTTTGCTTTAAATACCCTAGAACCACAGATGGTTAGATCGCACTGGAAGGGGCCTTATAGACCGTCTTCTCTCTCAAAACCCTTATTTCACAGATGAGGAACTTAGGAAGTGATCTAGACTCTAGATCTTCTGAGTCTTTTGCAGAACTGTTCCATCTCATGGCCTCTCTCTAACAGAGTTTGAACTACTACAGGCTTCTCTTAGATAAAAACACACCCCAGCTTTGACTGATCTCGCAAATAAAGGGTCAGATAAAGTAAGGTTTTCTTTTCTCTCAAAGGGGAAAAAATATACTAATTCTGGAATTCTGTTACTTACTTTTAAGTTTAAACCTAACGTTAAGGTTGAAGAGTTTTAACCTAAACTCTCTATGCGTTCTTTTTCTTAGCAATAAAATGGGAATAAGTATGATATGGACCTTGCCAGGCTGTTGTGAGGGTTAACTATGACAGCCTAGGGCTCTAGTGTAAGAAAACTCTAGATATTAATGTCCTGTTCTCAATTCATAAATTCTAAAAAGGATATTGCAATCCTCAAGTTAAGAGCCTAAAAATGACCCTACTAAAATAGCAGAAAAATTTGCATTTCATTATTGGAATGGTGTGGTTAGCATGTTGAAGATTCTATTAGATGGTACCAATTTTCACATTAAGTGGACATGAGTTATTGCTGAGTACTTGAAGCTGTGTCTGGGGAATAAGACATCATAGCCACATAAATGGCAAAGTCAGATCCCATGGTATATCTTGATGTAACATTAAGACACAGATGAGAAAAGTCATGTTATACACCAGAGAAAACAGAGGACTCCCGGGAATGGGGGAGGGGAAATCTGACTTATTCTCCTGGCAGGGCAAGAGTGGGATGGGGCAGTGGTAACAGGCTGATTTTATGTGCAGAGAATCTCATGAGCTGACAGAACTAGTTTTCTCCAGCAAAGACAGTATATCTTTGCAGATGGGGAAGAGTCCAAAATGACCCTCAGTCACCTAATTCTAGGGATGATTATATATATATTTTTTCATTTACCACTTAAAAATACCTTATATAAAATGTGAAACTGCAATACGTAAATTTGTGAGAGGGATGGAGAGGGAGCAGATTTTTCACATTGTAAAAGAATTATTATTTTTTTTGTAATCCCACTTAGAGGTTATTAATCTGGGGTACACACATTCCCGATGGAACCATGGATAGAATTTAGGTGGTCTGTGGATTTGTATGGAAAAAAAATTTACTAATCTCTAACTGAAATTTAGTACTACATCCAACAGTAGTTAACAGTACTTGTGACTGTCACCAGTATAAACAGTATTTTCATTTCACAGATTATAATTTACACTAGGAGTTAGCAAACTTTTGCTGTAAAGGACTACATGGCAAATATTTTAGGTTTGCAGGCCATATAATATCAGTTGCAACTATCCAACTCTGCTGTTGCAGCATGAAAGCAGGCATAGAAAATATGTAAATTAATGAGTGTGGCTATGTTCCAATAAATCTTTATTTACAAAAACAGGTCTATGGGCCATAGTTTGCTGGCCTCTGATGTGCACACTTCATGGTTTTGAAATTGCAATAGTGATTGGTTCTGGGTATTTAATATGTTAAAAATAAGTACAACCCAAGTGTCCATCAGCAGATGAATGGATAAACAAAATGTGGTATACTCATACAATGGAATATTACTCAGCCATAAAAAGGAATGAAGTTCTGATACATGCCACAACATGGATGTTCCTTGAATATATTCTGCTAACTGAAAGAAGCCAGACAAAAAAAGGACAAATATTGTATGATTCCACTTACATGAAATATCTAGAATAAGCAGGGGCAGAGGGAAATGGAATTATTGCTTAATGCATACAGTTTTTATTTGGGGTGATAAAAAATTTTGCACTTCATAGTGATGATGGTAGGACAATGTTGTGAATGCAATTAATGCCATTGAGTTGTACACTTAAAAATAGTTAAAATAGCCAATTTTATGTTATATATAATCACAATAAAAAAATTATGACTTTTAAGACCAAAAAACCATACATATTACCATATCATAAATTATTAAATGTTTTAATAATTATAGTCTTATACATTTTATTTCAATAAAAGATTCTGAGAAGGCTTTTACAGTCTGTCATTGGTCTGAGGCACAAAGAAGATTTAGATGCTCAGTCATAGATGTATGTACTGGTTTATAAATGACTCCTGGGCAGAGGCTAGAAGTGATGGGGAAGAAGAAAGCTGGAGAAGTGAAATCAGAAGTTAGAAGGCATTGTCAGTTAAAGCTAATCAGGTATGAAATAAAAACCTCTCTTAACTTTCTTTGGCATTTGATGGGGAAGAAAAAGGACATATTTTCTCTATTTTCAGAGACGGAATAGAGTTCCACATTTTGTACATTTCTCCTCTTTAAGATAGTTACTCATTATTCTCGTCTTGCTTTCCCATTCCATTACTTCTTGCTGCCACAGACTTTTCCTAAGAGTTTATAATGAATGCTGTTTATATATCCCAAATTAAAACTGGCCTTTCTGATAATTTCTTCCCCCAAATGTCACCTGAATAATACCTTCTGGGAGCTGAGGGAGCAAGTTTTCTCTTTGGAGTTTTCCTTTCATGAAACCTGAAATTGAAGGGGAAACATGAAGGCCAGACGCTTCTCTGCCTGAACAAGGGCAAAGCTCCCTGAGAATATCCGTAGGGTCTTGAGATAGTGAAACCAACTGAGAATATATTTGCAAGTTACATCCTTGTGTTCTCATAGAAGACTGGCTGTTTTGTTCTTTAAGTATAAGCTATATTTACTTCTAATAATGCAACAGCAAAGTATAATGTGAGGAGAAAGCACCTTCTGCTTAGCACTGTACTAAACAGCTCTGGGTCACATTTACAATTTTAATAAACTGATTTGTCAAAACTGTCAGAATCAAGGGGGATCATCTGGATACCAGATGAACAAAAATATCTGTAATTATAAGTTGTCCATTTTCCTCTTTCATCTTCTATATATGTATCTGTGAGCAGCTACACATTCTCATGCACATATACACTCATAAATTTAAATCATTAAAAAAAAAAAACAAAACCTGTCATAGTAGAATTCAGGGAAGTAGAAAATACAGTTCTCCTGGGACAGCAATGGGACTTGAAGGCTAAGCTGCATTCCTCATCTTAGGACCAACAGCCTTTTGCTGAACTATGCTGTCAGAGTCAAAACATTTCTGTCTTAATACCACCTGGATTGTTCCTAATCCTTTCTTCATCACGTCCGTGCTGTGTGACCACAGGCAAGTAATGGGATGTCTCTGGCTCTCTGATATCTATGTGTGAAATAAAAATTTTGATACATGTTAACTGTGACATGTAAGTGGCACAATTATTAATGAGATTATTTTGGTAAAGAACCCCAAGACTTCTGAAGAAAGATGCTTTGAAATTACCATGTGTTGTCCATTAATCAAAATATTTTATCCCAAGTTTAATAAGAATCCCATCTTTTGCAACTTTTAAAGTTTTAAATTATGATACATAACTACCTTCAACTGGAAGGGAACCTGCATTGGAGGGCAATGAAATCTCTGTCCCTATAGAAGGGGTGACAGGGATGAGTGGGAAGGTGGAGAGATACAGCCTAAGACACAGAAGTGGAATGAGTGAGAGTGCCACTTCACAGTTTTGGTACATCCCTTTTGGGGGCCTGGATTCTGGCTCCCTTTGGAGTAGTTTGGAAAGGCAGTGGGCTAGTCATTAACGATCTTTTTCATCATTAGTCTCAGTGTACTAGAAAATCAACTCACATAGAGAATGTGTTAGCATTGACAGAAGAGTTTCCACATACTAGAGCTGAATGTCCTTTTCATTTTATTTTTATTTTAAGATCAGTAAGGAATGCAGTCTCTAGATGATGCTAGCAAGGGAACTTTTTTTAAGGGGAGGGGGAGTTGATTTTTAAGCCTTACATTCTAAATGACCCCTGATGGGTTAAGAGCTTCAGTGAGTGTCTCTGTGGCAATTTTCCAGCCCTACTACATGCCAGGCACAAAGGATGCTGGGAAGCACAATGTTCTTAAGTATTTTGCTGAGGTCCAGGGCCTGTCTCTTTGGTAAGTGAGAAGGATCTGCCATGCTAAGCAAGAATGGAAGCCTTTATGAACCAGAAATGGACCCAGATATAGAATGACAGCTCTGGAAGTGACACTAGAAACCTGCAAGGATAGGTCCTTAACTTTCTGGAGAGAAACTAAGACCCACTGAGGGTGACTTGTCCAAGGCCCTACAGTAGATAGTGATGAAGCTGGAGGGAGGACCCAGATCAGTCTCCCAACTGTTACTCCAGAGCTCATGCTAACTGATGTTCTTTCTTTGATACTATTTCCTCTGGATGATTTGAAAACAGTATTTATGGATGAAATCTGTTAACAACAAAACACTGGACTACAGAGAAAAGTGGAATGTGTTACTAACAATGGATGCAATAAAACATTCTTGAGGGCCTGGCCATTGGGCAGAACTTATTCTCAGGATGAACACAAGCAACTGTCCTTTTGCTTTCACCCTCTCAGGGTTGGCCTGCCTTGTTTTATCTCTGCCCATCCACCCCTAGGGACTCACTCACACCCCCTTTCTAGCACAAACACCTGGGCTTGGCTGTCCCTGTAAACTTGCTTCTTTGCCTATCCCCATAAGAGTCTTGGCCCCTGCAGACTGCTGCTTTTATAATTTGTTAATTTGCTTAAACCTCTGGTCAAATAATCTCAATAGGAGGATTTAGGCTAACTTCTCTCAGATATTGAGAATTTCCACATGCCTCCCTTCCTCCACACATATACACATGCACAAACAAATCACCAAGGATAAGGAGATGGCCCAAGCCAATAAAGTGTAAAGGAGTATGGCTTTGGCCTCTATTTCTCTTGGTTGTTTCTTAGACTCCTTAAACTTAATATATTTCAAAGTAAACATATCTTCTCTCCTCCATCCCCACTCTCTTTCTCTATTAATGGTACTGCTTTCTACTCAGTAGCCAAGCCAGAACTTCAATGTCATCCTATGCCCCTCCCTTTTTATTACATTCTTACATTGGATCCAATATGCCATTAACCCTCATAGAGCCCCTGAATTTTCAAATTTTGGCATCTCCTCTCCATTCCTACTAACACTGTCTTACTTCAGGCATGCATCACTCCTCACTTAGTTAATACAGTTAGCACCTGACTGTTTCTTCTGGATCTAGTCTCACTACAATCCATTTTCCACACTGTATCCAAAGTGGTCTTTCTGCAGCACAGATCTTATTTAAAATTCCATGGCAGCTCCCCAAGGCTTTTGGGATAAATTTCAAACTCTCTAGAATATGACACCCAAACTCCTCATGACTGGTTTTCTATTTCTCTCACCTCACCTCTTACGATTCCAAAGCATTTATGCCCTATGTCCTGGCCTTGAACTAAATGAAGCTCTCTCTTTGTGCTCTGAGTTCTCTTGTCTATGAACTTTGTACATTTTGTACATGCTGTTCCCTCTTTACTGCTGCTTAATTCCAACTTGTTCTTTAAGACTTGATTCATGCAATAATTTCTCCAGGAAGCCCACCCTGGCACACAGTTGGTGCTTAATAAATTTCTGTTGAACCAATGAATAAGCCATAAAAAATGGGAGAAACAAGTTCTAGTACATTCATCTCTTTCCTATAGAAACATATTAATAACTGCAGAGAAGAGGGAAAGAATGCAGGGTGAGGACTGAGAACTTTCGCTGAAGGTGGGGTTGATATCATGGCTTGGACAGAAGCATTCTGTATCATTTACCTTTGTAAGAATTGCCTTATTTCAAAAAGGAGGTTTGTCCCATCAAAGTTTCATTAGGGCTACCGAAGGTAACTAGCAGGAACTTGAAGAACCCAAATGGCAGTTTAACCTGACTGGGGGACTGAGAGGGTAGTGCCGGCAGACATGTTCTGCCTCATATAGGGATGATACACAATTAGATCCTGTGTCCCTAGGAAGACATTTTGAGGAAGGCCATTTTACTTAGAACCATTGTCAAAGTAAAACTCATCTTCAGAAAAGAAAGAAAAACTTCATGACCCTCTTGAGCCAACGCAGGAGTTGTTTGAGTAACTTATGTTTAAAATTGTGGTGTTGTATGGAAATGTCAAAGGGCAACATCAGACATCTCAACAAGACTAGTTTTTTTTGAACTGAGAGGTATCAGAGGCTTTACCATGACCAGGCAAAGAAATGAACAAAAGAATCCTTCTCTGGAAGGCACTGCCTTGGCTCTTGGTGGCATCAATCTCACAGAAAAGGGAGCTCCCCCTACTACCTCAGAGACAGAGAGATAGCCATGCTTCGGACAAAACTTGCTCAGTCTGTCCTTTGTCTTGGGGATAAGGCGGGCATTGTTAGTCTCAGAGATAGAGGATTCTCTACCCACCCTTCCCCCCAGGAGTCAGACTGCTCTTTGGCAAAAGTCTCCATCAACAACACCTCCTTGCTGCCATCACCTTCTCCTTATAAACCACTTCACTTGAGAATTAAGGTTTAGGAAGGAAGAAAGGGGTTGCCCACCAGACAGCCTAGTAATCCAGCATGATCATTCCAGATGTTGTGACCCACTTAAAGGGAATTCTTTGTCTAGATTGCCCATTGTAGGCAGCATATTAGGGAGTGTGCCCTCCAAAGGTTTAGAGATAAAACAGGGTAAGCACATTCCCCAATCAAGACTTCATCACCCTGAAGGGGCTATTTAGAAGGTGGGATTCTCAGCTTGTCTCCTCCATAAGGTGACACCAAGACATTCCTGTCAGCCACAGTTGTGAGTAGTGATGCCATTGAGGGCTTTGGTCACTGGGTGGAGGCAATTTTTGTTTTCTGACTTATTGAGGTGACTGAATGCTTAACTGACCTGCCATATTGAAAGCACCATAGGACCAGAGAGAACTACCTTAAGGGGGTGGAGACCTCAAGTGTAAGAAGTGAACAAGGATCTCAAGTGAAATTGTCTTATGATGTTTGGAAAAGGCTGACTTCATGTCAAAGCCCTGCTGCATCAAATGCAGGCTAAAGCCCAGTGACTGGGATTGGATGGAGACCGGCGGAAAGGAAACGAACTCCCCTATTATGTGTAAATGACAAAATTTTCCTGAGAATCCTGACAAAATAGAGAGACCAGAGAGATGGAGCAGAGGCATCCCCAATGGGATCAGGCATTTCTGCACTCAGCCCAGGGCCGACATTCAACTGGGTTAATGACTTTCGGAGCCAGTTTTCCTGCCTGCATCTGAAACAGGGAATTAAAATAGCACTAGACAGAAGCTCTGGATTTCTTAGCCTCCTCAGACTTCCTGAACTCATTCCACCAATGTGGAATTTTTAAATAACAAAAGGAATTCCAAATACCATGCTGTGGCTAGCGTAACTCTGCTTGCTCTTTTTATGAATTAATCAAAATTTAAAAGATACTTAGGTCAGGTGATTTTTCCCAGGTGGGTGGGAAGTTCCTTGACCCTCAAATAAAGAGGTAAAAGACCTGTGAGTGTGGGCACACTCTAATTTCTACTACATATCTGTGGGTCCAGAAAAAAAACATTAAGATACTACATTTCAGGTCTCTTTTCAAACATAGTGAGTAACACCATTATGAACTTAATTGTAGTAGTTAGAGATTTATTTTCTTTTTAAATAACAACTTATTTTTGGTCACTGGGAAAAGGCAAGAATTAAATGTTCTAATCTATTACCTAACTACTTTGACCATAGACATCACAATCTACTTTCCAGCAAAATTAGTTGCTACATCTAGTAGTTGCTACATTTAGTGGAATGTAAGTTTATGACCATGTGTCGTTCTTCCATATCATCTCACCAGCAACATGGTCCTTTCTCTTTTGTATTTGACCATTGTTGATTCCAGGTCACCTGGCAGCTACAGGACTGTGACTTGATATTTCGGAAATAGCTAGTTCCCTACAGCTGTCTGTCACTTTCAGATGACAGAACTGGAAGACCTTATTCTGCTTTCCTCTACTAAAGTTCTCTGGGTCCTAATTTTCTCATCTTAAAATGAGCCAGGAGGCTTAAATTTGAGGTTCTTAACTTTTTTTCTCCATTTCAACATGTCTGAGAGATATGCATCTCTACCATTAGTAAGAGTGGGAGTAATTTTTAAATTAGGGTGGGGGAGGTGAGAAAGGAGAAAAGAATTTATCAGCATTTCTTGGATTGCAGGGGCAGGAGGATTTTTTCAAACTCTGAGATTTCCACCCTAAAAGATTTCTAATATCCCTTCTAACTATAAAACTATGACGATCTCTACGTGCCAGCCATCCCCTAACCATCTCTCCATTTGTTTGATGGTGAGGCTGGGGCCACATCTCTTTCGAGATTAATTCAGTAACATTTTTTGCTAACATACTGGATGTCTCTGAGCTTGCTCCCAGCCTTTGAGTTCATAGATGCTATTCTTATTGCCAAATTTTAGCAGCAGTTGGCAGTTATACTTTGAGAAATCTTTATCAAAAATTTATACATGTATCAAATAATACATTTGTTAAAAATACCTCCCCCCATAAATGACTCTTCTGGCTTATATACTCACTGATGATTGTTTTATATGATTTAATTGGAGATTTTTAATCACCAGGGTTCAACTTTGCAAATATTCTGTATGTATTGATGAAGAACAGAGATCCCAGGCAGATTTTTTAAAGACAAAATTCACATACTTTGTCACTTACATGGTATCACATAAGTGATAGTTTGCAAGTCTATAGTAACTTGTTCATTAAGTATAAATACTGGGCCTGACATTAGGGAGGCCCTCCCTACTTTCCCAGCTTGGTCTCACCTGTCCAATCCTCGTGTACAGGACCCCTCCTTTCTTTTCAAACTGAACTAGGAAACTGCCCTTTTCTCTTAATTATCCACAAACCTACTTGAAAAAATGAGAAATAAAAGAACTTGTGTGAGAAGGTGAAAAAAATGAGAAATAAAAGAACTTGTGTGAGAAGGTTCAGTGGCAAAGAAGGAAAGTGGGGGCGGGGTGGAGTTGGAGCTCATCTAAAGAAAACATTGAAGTGATCCTAGAATCCCATCCTCTGCAGGGGTGGGTGGGTGCCAAGTTCTGCATTTCTCCTAAATGATCCCAGCAGCTGCAGCACATTATATGTGGCAACTCTTCTAGATCTGAAAGGGTTTTCAAAGTCATGCTGGCAGCTGCCTCCTGTCGTCCCACTCTATAATGATTGAACTTCTTGTTCCTTTTATAGAGTTGTTCTCTCCTAATAAAACACTAAATGCTGGTCTGAGCAACTGTTCCAGGATCACTGGATGCAATATTCCCTCCCTCTTCCTCCTCACCCTATATGCCTTTAGTTTTCTAGTCACAATGACCCCCGTGTAAATTGCTTTATCACTAATCACAGCAGCACAGGCCTGCACACACAAACATATACACCGGCACCAGCAATCCCATTTCAACCAAACCCGAACTCTACATCCATTTCCAGCTATTTTAAGAGCTGCAACTTTAAAACTGGGCAACCGTCCTAAACACATGAAAGCATACTCGGAGCACAAACTGCCTTAAATGAAGAACCGCAATTCATTGTGTCAGGAGCCTGCAGAGGTGATACCTTCAAGCTGTTTGTCAGAATAAAAAACTGTGACTTATAAGCTTTTGGATGGGAACCCCTGCAAAACAAGCCATTTTTTTTTTTTCTGGCAAATACAAATCACAATTTAAAAGTGTAAACTCCTTCTAAGCTTCAGAATGCAGATGGAAACAACATACCCATCTAGCAACCAGCTTCAGGGCTCCTACCTAGCTCAATCTCAAACCTCACAATCCTCCTCCAAGTTATAACCTGGGAGCTAAAGAAAGAAAGCTCAATACTTTCCCACATAAAGTACAGTAAAATTGAAAAGTGGCCTTTAGTTTTAAGGTTTCATGCCGACTTTATGTTTAACTCTCTACATTAACATTTACGGTTAAGATTATAAGTGTTTCAAGAGTGGGACCCTGGGTTATTCGGCTTTTGTTTTTTTGTTTTCTTTTTAATCACCAGGAGCAAGCAAAGTGCCTGGGACATAGTAGATGTTGATGAAATGTTGCTGAATAAATAAGTAGAACCCTGAAAACAAAATGGCCTTGGCTTGTGGATGCTTGCCTAAATTAGGCAAACTAAAAAAGTCCCTTGACCACATTTGTTCTCAAGATTTGGAAAGCTTTTTGCTGGGTTGTTTATGAGCAAATCCAACTTTCTTGAAATAATTTCTGTTTAAGTTATAGCCATTTGGCCAAAAAAGAAAAAATAGAACTTTCAGGCTCTAATGGATAGTAACCAATGAAAGGCTCTGAAATCTTTAGTGCAGTTTTTCTTTATCTAAAGATCTCTCTGAAAGTATAAATACAAATGCTATAATTGGTGATTTAACATTTTAGCTCACATTGGTTTATTTTTATTTTTTACTGAGTGTTAAGCACTTCATTTAAACTGATTTATTCTTTTTCAATTATGAAGTATTTAAAAATATATAAGTAGGGAGAACGGTATTATGAATCCTATATACCTATCACCAGCTTTAAAAACTTTCAATTCATAGCCATTCTCATTTCATTTATGTAAATTAGTTTTTAATCTAAGTTTTGTGACAATCAGACTTTTGCCTCGAGCTCCCCAATTAGTTTATAATTACTACCAACTTTTAAGTTTTAAAAACTCTTCCACTCAGAAGGTGGAAGTTTTGAGCCAAAATAGGACATCTGACATGGGTGCAGCTGCTTAAAATATGTCTTCATTAAAGTCAGATGAAGGAGATAAGCTCAGTCTCAGCTTCCAAGGGAACACAGTCAAAGTCTGCATTTTTTCCTTTACGTATAGAAGTAGAAATCTCTCCCTGGGTTCCCTTCACAAATGCGTGCATGCGTGTGTGTGCACACACATGCATATATACCCCGATACTCTAGTTTCTGAAAAGTTTAGTTAAGAGTGCATTCCAAGTTCTTTTGGTCATTAGCATTCACACCTCCTGTTCCAGTTTCTGAATTCACACAATTTGAAGAAACCTGAAGGCAAGGACATAGGTCAAAATAAATGGGATCAAACAAAATGATTTTGATGAATAGACATTTATACATTTTTTTCACTCTATGGCTGAAGATGGTGTAAAAATGTTGCTTACTCCCTAAACAGTTATTAGTCTCTATAATGTAACATAGCAGATACTTTCTAAATCCTTTTAGCCTTCTCCCCCTTACTGGAAAGATCATCATTTTTTTTTTTTTTTTTTTTCCAAAGTGGATTTAATAAAGAAAAGGAGCGCTGTTAAAGTAATACGTGAGGCTTTGACATTAAGCAGTGCAACCCTGGGGAGTCGGCAAGAACAGGGTCTCTAATCTCCAGTGATTTATAGAGGCTCTTCCTTCATCTCTGTACTTGGGGAGGGCCAAAAAGTTTAGAGACAGCCTGGCGTCCCTCTTACTCCACACCACTAACTCCTGCTGGCCAGTCTGCCTGCTAACACTTTTAACCCTTTAGCTGCTAGCTGACAGCACACCCATTAAAGCTGGTTTATTTGCTTTCAGAGAACACAATGGTTTCATATTGCAGTAATGCACATGAAGGTAAACATCTGTCTGATGCTGGGAAATTATAAGCAAAGAGCAAAAGGGAACCTAAAAATCAAACTGGGCTCATTTGAAGAAATTTGAAAATGGTCTGAAGAGAAGCCTCTTCCGTGAGTGAGTGAGAATTGACTGAGTCAGCACTCTACCAACCCCTGCCCCTACTCTGCGGGAGCCACCTGAGTCTTGGTGGCTGCAGTCTCTCCTATGTAATGCTTATTATTTGGAAATATAACTCAAGGCCCAAATGGAAGTTCCAGAATATGATTAGAAGGATCAGACAACATTACGAGTCCAAAACAAGGTGGACTACGGGGTGGGCAGGAAGAGGCATTTGTGCCAGGCCTGCAGGAGGAAATGCATGTAGGTGGGGCAGTCAGGCCTGCATGCTCCTTCCCAAACGGGAGGCACTGAGGAACAGCTGACACCAGTAATTTTAAACACTTTATTTTAAATACCAAGAGCAAGTTCCCTCATCCTCATCCTCTCCATCCTCCCAAATCCTCCCCAATTAATCTGGATTGATGTTTAGGTGGGGTGGTAGCTCTCTCCTATGCATCTCTGCATTAACAACTGTCAGGGAACCGTCTTGGTCCTCTGCTAGGTCACATTTTGTGGTTGCCTCAGACTTGGCTCTTTTCTCTATCAGTCAGACAAGGAAGCAGCCTTCCTAAGCCACCAGGAATGAAGAACTTACCTTAGTCAAGGCCTAGGGGTGAACTGCATCCTTTAAAAGATCAGAGCACCACATTTCCCCACAAAGCCTGAGGAAGGATCTGAAATAGGAAGTGCATGCCTATCTAAAACTAGACGGATCAGCAGCAGAAATAGCCTGGGACAAAGCCCTTGTACTCCATAGATAACCTTGAGCCCTTGCTCCAGGGCCATTCCTGACAAAGAAGAACACTGAGCCCTTCTTTAAGAGGCTTTCTGGAATCAAGTACATAGGTCAACAAGACTGACAAAGATCAACATCACTTACTTTAAGGCTGGCAGATGGCAAGTGAAGGTCACAAAATTCAAAACTGATAGTAGCAACAGCCAGCAGTAAAAGATCTTATTTTTCCCTATGCACAGCCCTTGTTATTTTGTTGACTCAAGAAGCTTGCGGAGGACCCTTATCTGACTTAGGGAAAACTAAGGCAGAATCAGAAAGTGAGCTGTTAAAGAGCACACGATTTGTTGGTGAGGAAATCGGCACTAGTGTTCAAGGACTAGTGTCCACAGACTCTCAGTCTGTTCCATCTTGACAAACGGTGATAGTTTTGGTTCCTCCACATCTGTGGGGTCTTTGGCAAATTAATCTTTCCAAGCTTCAGTTTATTCCTCTTAAAGTGGGAATAATTATTGTATCTATCTACTAGAAAGGCTGGGAAAATTAAATGAGAGAATGAACAAAAGCACTTACAATAGTACTTGGCACACAATGAGTGCTCAACGAATGTTAATAATTATTTTATTGTAGTTGTTATTGTTATTACTGTTTTTTCTTCAGACATTCATGAGCTGGACCCACACAAGTGAAAGAAGTGACAAGCACGCTTTTTAGGAACGGCAGATGGTCCTCAAGCAGACTCCAGACTGCTCTGAACCAAGACAGCCAGACAGACAGCGTTCCCTGTGACAGCCCAACGCAATACGCTCCTTATTTCTGCCACAGCGCATACCACATTTGGTTTTAACTTATCTATATACAGGTCTGTTACTTAATTACATAGAGCTCTTGAGGGGTAGAGACCATGGCTCATTACTAGTTGCATCTCCAGCGTGACTCAGTAGGTGGCCCATGGACATTTACTGAATGAATAAATGAATGCCTGTAGTTTAGAGGCACTGGAAAGAATTCTCCGTCATTCCTCACTCTTGCTAGGGTTTCTATAGTGTAACTTGTCTCAATATGCTGCCTTCTAAATCTGTATTTAGAGACCAAATATATTTACAATCCAACCTTCTCTGAAGGTGAGACCTCAAGAAGTCCTGTGAGGCTCTGGGAGATTCTTGCACAGGGTGTGAAATGAGTAGTTAACTCTTCACACCTCCTAATAGCATTCCCATAAGGTCTGGCACACTGTTAGCACTCTTTCTTTGTCAGTAGGGAAATACCTATTTTGTCATGTTATTTTTTGATCCTGGCACTGAACAGCAGCATACTAATGTGACAAAATCTGGAGAAAGGCCTTATAGGGCAAATGATGGCCTACAGGATGATAAACACCATGTCACATTCCCACTCGGGTGGCCCATTTAGCAGGCTCCCACTAGCCAGAGGCATTTCCACATGCCCAACTTCACCTGTGCAGGAGCCGGAGCCAACATCCCTACAAACCCGGCTACTGCTGCTTCATCTGGTCATGATAACTTTCAATTACAGACTCAGAGTATTTACAAGCAAGAGGAAATGTGTCACCGTCCCCTCTATGCAGGTTCATCAAAGTACAGTGGCAAAGACCCACTCTTTGAATACTGCAAAGCAGTCCCAGAGGAAGATGTTTGTAGAATTAGAGTTACTTTTTAGCAATCTGTTGACTCACACCCCCACACTGGGAACTCTTTGGAGAAAACTTCCCACCAGTTGTTTCCTTTATGAAATAAAGGTCAGTGAGTAACAAAGGTGTCATGAAATTCTGACAGCCAAGGCCTGCTGCTGGTTTTAGGTCTGAGGTCCACAAGGCAAATGCCTATATTCACTTAACTTTTTTTTTCCCCCCCAAAGACAAGACTCCCAAGTCTTAGAAAAATTAAGTGGTGAGACTCTAGAATTTAGAGGACTAGAGCGGATTCGTCCAAACTAGGGACCAGAAATAGAAAGGAAGATGTCAGGAGTCTCAACTGCAGGCTCTCTACCTTTGGGAAACTGCAGATCCCTAGCCCCTAGCTGTCTCCACATCCTTGATAAACCTGCCTTATCGGCCACCCACAGACAGTACTTCAGCGAATAAAAGGATTTAGGAATGTAAATCACTCTGGAGTGAAGTGTGATCCTAATTTGCACTTAATCAACGCCAATTAGAGGTACATTATTTACACAAAGCCAATGAATCTCAATTATGCCTAGCACAATCCAAGACGGTTTGAGTCCAGACCTTAATTCTGCTTAATTAGAGAAGTAAACATTTTCACTGAGTCAATCCTCTAGTCTAGCCTAGAGCCTGTGGGTAAACCAAACCAAACACAGAGCCTTTGACTGTAGGGCCAAGAAAGTAACTGACACCTGTTGGAAACTGGCAGAAAGGAAAGACAAGCACTCAGACTTGGGGACTACTCTGGGCTAGACAAGTAGTAACACACGGTTCTCTCTTCTACACACTTTATTAGCATCTATATTTGTTTCCTTTTCCTTTTTTGCATTTTAGCATGAAAAACTATGACTTAGGAGAACAAAGTAAAGGACCCCAATTCAGCTCTCAGGTGACAATTTTCATTTCTCTGGTTCATATAATCCCTGATCTACTGAGGTGAGGCAGTTTCAGGGTAGCTGGTTTGAGTCACTAGGGGACAAAAGAGGCCTCAAGGTTAGCAGCAGACCAAGAGGGAGCAGCATGGCTGAGTAGAGACTGAAGTCAGGAATTCAGGGCAACAAGGCTTCCAGATGCCTGCAGACCAGATAGTGAGGAGAGAGCCTTGGTGACAACCACTTGAGAACTTTACTCATCCATCCATTTAACAAACATGTGCCAGGCATTAAGCTAGGTGCTGCGGAAGCTTCTGCTGCACTTTCTGATGAGGCTTCAGGTCCCTGTGCTATGCCCTGCTATGCCTGGGCAAACCCCCTCACTATCCTGGTGAGTAAGGGCTCTCCCAGGAGACCCTGATAGCTCATTTGAGGGCTCCCCATCTCCAAGTTTATAACAATCTGCCCTGGGGAACAAGCAGAACAGCTTTAAATGCCCAGGCAGCTTGAAAAGCCAGTTAGGGTAAAGTTCAAACAACATTCTGCAGAGCTCAGCAGGAGAAGGAAAAAAAAGAGGAGAGAAAAGAAATGTAGAGTGTACCACTAATTCCAAGAAAAGCCCTGTACAGCTATATTCCTGGCATCCCAGAAACAGCAGCGGAGATCAGCAAGCTTCAAGGGCTTTAAAAGTTGCACAGGTGAGTTAGTTCAAGCCTAATCACTCGAAAATTAATTTACATTTTAAATCTCATTTTTTGGGGGGTACAAATCCCCTCTAAATTCTCTTGGCCATCCCTTCGTCACCTCTGCCTCCTCCCAGGTGGGACAGAGGAGGAGAAAGATACAAGTACAATATAAAATATAGGGCCTGACCCAGAGTAGGTGCTTAATAAGTGCATGGTGGATCAATTTATAAATGAAGAGGAGGAAATTGAGACTACATTAGATTCACCATTCCTTTTCCAGCACAAATGGTCACATTTATATTAAAAATAAAGACAATTTCTGAAGGGACTAGGCAGTACCATTGATCAAGTCCCAGATGCTAAACTGTTTTCAAAATATAAAGGAGCAAAGGGAACAAAATGAAAATTATGATTTCTACTATTTAGATATAAGACTTAGATATAAGATGTATTTACATATAAGATGCCATTGGTTGCTTTATTTTTAATTTTAGAGTAGGAAAAATCAGAGTCAAAAATAAACATTTCAGTTTGTTCAAATTCATTTGATTGTATGGAAAATTTACCTAAACAACAAAATGTGTAAAAAAAAAAAAATCACAGTTTAGATAGAAAAAGGGATGATATAATTTGACTAACTCGTTAAACCAGGATGGAAACAAAAATAATAATGTCCACTTTTCCCAAACTGAGGTATAGAAACCCCTGGAGGGGTTTGGTCCACAGTGCCCTGGGCTGAAGGGTTCCCTTCTTTTCATTCATCTCAGCTCCTTTATTTTATTAATAAGAACTAATCCAAACATGCCTTTTTATAACTTATTGGACATTCAACATGCCCTTGAAGTCTTTGTTGGTCAAGCTAGGGTATTTTCCCTCACTGACACAGGAAGTCACATTTGTTTAAGAGTAAACCAACTTTAGTTCTCAAAAGATTTTGCCTTTGATCTTTTCCAGTATAATCAAAATGAATGGTTCTCTGTCTTACCCCAAAAGAAATATCCCACACCCTTTACCTGTCACATCCCTAGGCAACCACTAATCTACTTCCTGTCTCTATGGATTTGCCTATTCTACACATATATATAAATGAAATCATACAATATGTGGCCTTTGCATCTGGTTTCTTTTACTTAGCATAATGTTTTCATGGTGCATGCAAGTTGTAGCATGTATCAGTACTGTATTTCTCATAATTGCTGAATAATATTCCACTGTATGGAAAAAGCTACATACTCTGTATGATTCCAACTATATGACATTATGAAAAAGGCAAAACTATAGAAAAAGTAAAAAGATAAGTGATTGCCAGGGGTTTGAGGGCAGGGAGAGAGGGATGAATAGGTGGTGCACGGGAGATTTTTAGGGTAGTGAAACAATTCCGTACAATGCTATAATGATGGATACATGACTTTATGCATTTATCAAACCCAGAAAACTTTATAACACAAAGAACCCTAATGAAGGCTATGGACTTTAGTTAATAATAATGTATTGATATTGGTTCATCAATTGTACCATATTAATGCAAGATGTTAAGAACAGGGGAAACTGGCAAGGCAGTGGGGGTAGGAGGAGGCAGAGAGAACTCTGTACTAATTGCTCAACTTTCTGTAAACCTAAAGCTGTTGTAAAAAATAAAGTCTATTAATTAAAAAAAAACTGAAGGTAAAATAGATATTTTGAGGAAAATAAGCTGAGAGAATTCTAACCATCATTAGTATTTAAGAAATGTTAAAAAAAAAAGTTCTTCAGGTTGAAGGAGAATGATTGACACTCAGATATACACAAATGAATAAACAGCATTGGAAATAGATGGTACTGGAGGATGTGCTTTAGCATAATGAGGAAGTAAGCCAAGAAAGAAGAATACATGGGGCATAGGAAAACATAGGAGATTTAATACAAGAGGGAGGCAAAGGGACTCCATGGCATGACAATGAAAGAAGATACACAAATGACGCTGTGTATCAGGCTTAAAGGGCAGTAAGTCCAGATGAGAGCAGATATCATGAGATATTTTAAACAGGCAAAAAATAATACAAAACCTAATGCCTCTGAATAGGGACAGATCTAATTTTATAGAGCTTGAAAATTTATCAATATTGTGGATCCTCTGAGAAAAGCAGTACAAAATTATGATACAAATTAGGTATGGAAGTCAATTTTTACTTAGAATGAGAGAAGCTCATAACAAATTACATATTTTAAAAAGCTGACAAATACAACTATCAGGAAATCCAGAAAAATAACCTAATTTATCAATTGCCTGCTCTGTATAATTCTTGTCTTCCTATACTTTTGACTGCATATTCATTGATAACCTTTGCATATGACAATAACTTTGTAACATGTTTCTAAAGAATAAAGAAGAAATTTTAGTTTTTTCTCTAAAAGATAACTTGAATCCCGAAAAGTGAAAGCAGAAGAAAACTTAAAAATGTGGTGGTGGTGGGATTGGTGTAAAAAAAAAAAAAAAAAAAAAAAGATGGACAGGCAAGCACTATAATTTATTATATAATTCTGTCTTCCCTCCTGGATTAAGGATATACCTTGAATGTCTTATTTGTTTTCATGTCCGAGAAATCAAGAGAATCCTTAGGTAATAGAAAGTATTAAATGAATAAATGAATGAATAAACAAATGTGAACTAGGGAATGGAGCAAGAAGAGGTGCAAACAGTCCCCCTGATTAAGTATGACCAGGGACGCTGAATCTTCAGTGAGTGACAGTGTATCTGTGGTCGGAGTAACAGTTTCTCCCCAGGCACAAAATGTAGGACATAGTATTAAATATTCAGGAAATACATGACCCATTTTTGGAGGGGGAAGGGGGAGTGTTAACGAGTTTTCAGTGAGCTCTGAGCACACAGAGACCTCAGGTTCTTGGACACACAGGAGAATAAAACAAAGAACAGTCTTTTATCCTATGGTCATGTTTCCGGTGAAAGTCTTTTCTCACATAGCCTCTCCTGGATTTGTTCTGGAAAATTCAATTTTTCACCTCCTTGCCTCATAGACTGTAAGCCTGTAAATCCTACGCCTCCTGTCAAGGATCACACTTTTCGGTGATGGCCTTCATTCATTCATTCACTCACTCAGTCACTTACCATGGCTACGTATTGGTAATTCAAAAATAAATAAGACCTGCTCCCTACTCTGGTAGCTGTTGGGAAGGGTACTGAATATTTCTGAGGACCAGTCATCTTGTTTAAGCTTCTAAAGAAATAAGAGTCTTGATAATGCTACTTAATATCTATTCAGTTATCAAGCACTGTGGCAATTAAAAAATTAACTTTTGTATCCTAGTGGAGAGTGGACAAGAAGAAAAAAATCTTGCTTTTGGAATTCTGGGTCTATAAAGAAAACATGGAGGGTTCCTTTTTGAATGTATCTGGCTGGAAATAGTTCATCTCTGGCAACAGAGGAGTGTGCGTGTGTGAGAACAATATTTATTCAAGTCTTTGTGCAATTTACCAACTGAAACAAATAATAGTGGAGACATTTGCAACTATGGAAAAGGGGTGTTTACAAAGTGGGAGAAAATAGACTAAATAGACTTAGATTACAGAAAATTTCTAACACGGCACAGGATGGACTCCACAACAACAGAAGGTACAAAGGGCGGTTGAGAAATACTTATTGTAGCAACTAGATCTTTTAGAAGATTTCCTAAATATGTCAGTTTCAGAATACAGTATCTACATGCAAGATCATCCTGGTAAACCCTGGAGACACTAGACAGGAAAATTTTCCTGGGCTTCTTGTTTCATATCTCTACCCTTAGATACAGCGTCTCAGATACCCGGTCTTAATTCAGTGTTAAATCATTCAAACCCAAGGTCCTTCTCACACTTTCCTCTGGAAACTAATTCTTTCCCAAACCTTTCCTGAGGGAATTGATCAGGGTGAATTCTTTGTGAGAAGCATTCAAGGAAGATTATCCTTTAAAAACCACACATGAGCCATGTTCTCTGTCCACGAATGGGCCTGGGTTTCTATTGTTTTTCTCTCTTTCTTTTTTTTTTTTTAAGCCATCTGACTCTTTAACCTATGCAGAGGTGCTCTTTTTGGCACTGAATATCAAATCTAACTCCCCAGATGACTACAGTAAAAATGAGACAAAATCCTAAACCATGTCCTTTTACTTGCCAGCTTGATTGCTATAGAAGTGTTCTATGAAAACTTGTTTACAAATGATCAAAAGGGGTCTTCCCTTTTAATTTTAATGAAAGTGAGGACAAGTTTCTTCCATGTAGAAACTGACTCTGACACAAGGGCTTTCAAGTGTATACCATATCTTTATAAAAATAATAAACAGCACCTCATATTAGAAGTGAAGGGAAATATTTTAGTACTGATGACAGTGACACTGGGTTTTTATGAGATGGACACATATATCTTTTTTTGGAAGGTGGAGGAGAAAATAACTATTTCCCAGCTCAGTTAGCAAGACAAGGTGTAAGTTCACAAGTGCTCACAGTACAAAATTATACTAAATAGTATAGTCGATTTTTTTTTAGGGACAAGAGATTTAATTTTTCTTACATAGAGCCCAAGAATACATGCCTAAAGGCTAGGGAAAATGCTATTTTATGGAAAGAAAGAATGATAGGGTTTATACAGTGAAATTCTTTATCAAGTGAATTTATTTCACTAACCACTTTCGGGGCATGAACTGCAATCCTTACTTAATGTTGACGTGAACTGTAACGGAGACAAGATTATAGAGAGGCCTACAGAAGGAGAAATTTGCTCCAGAATATTTTCTAGGAGAAATTTTGATTAGTCCTGTTTCCTTATGAATTAGTATAGATCCTCAGATCTAGAGAAAGCTAGAAAAAAAATCAGCCTCTCCACAAGGCATCTGGAATGTCTTTCTGCCCCTGTGAAGGGCTATACCTGTGAGCCTGAGGATATAGACAGATGCCAAGATTACAGACAGAAGTATGTCTATAATCAGCCTGAAGAATGAGATTCTATAAACTCCTTTGGTAATATGCTCTATATTTGCATTACTCTCAGAAACTGGATATTAATTCTGATTTATAACATAAATTCCTGTTGATAATTTACCTCTGTATCTTTTGGAATATCCTTAGTAGGCAAAATGGAAGAGGTAAGAGGAAGAAGAAAAGAACTAAGAGACAAATGAAGGGAATAATCATTGAATATCTATTATGTATCAGGAACTATGCTATGTTATATACAGTATCTTATGTAAGCCTCATAATATCCCAGTGAGGTGAATAACTAAGGCTCAAAAAGGTAAGTAACTTACAGAAGGTCACATAGCTAATAAGTTAAAAAAAAAAGTGGAATTGAATCCAGTGCTATCTGCCTCCAAAGACTATAGATATTCTTCATCCTCTGCAACTTGTTTTTTTTCTTTCAATGTTTTTAAGATTTATCTACATTGCTACACTGCTCCAGTTCATTCATTTTCATTACTATACAATGAATGTGTCATAATTTTTTAATCCATTCTTTTGTTCAACTGCAATGAACATTATTGTACGAGTCTTCTTTTATACATAAGTCAAAACTTCTCTGCTTTATATACATAGGAGTAACACTGCAGGTCCTAGCAAACAATAATAATAGCTGACACTTAAATAGCACTATGTGCCAAGCAATGCTCTAAGTGTTTTATATAAATCTTTGCAAAACCCTTATGAGGATTTTGTTATATCCCCATTTTACAGATGTCTGGCTCTGGAATCTATTCAATTTTACTAGACATTGCTAAATTATCTTCCAAAGTAATGAGATCAATTTATACTTCCACCACCATATATGAATTTCTACATTCCCACCAATATTTGGGGTCAGAGTTTTAAATTTTTGCTATCCTAATACAAAGTACTATTTTGCTTTAATTTGTAATTTCTGACTATTAGTGAGGTTAAGCATCTTTTAAAACCTTTATAGGACATTTGGGTTTCCTTTTTGTGGAACACCTTTTTCATATCCTTAACCCATTTTTCTATAGGTTGTCTTCTTTCTTATTAATTTATGGAGGTTCATTATATAGTCTGGACACTAATGAATTTTTGGACATAGGCGTTGCAGATATTTCTTAACAATCTGTGGCTTATTATTTTTAGTCTGTGGAGTCATTTATTATAGATAACTTTTTAGATTTTTATTCTTTTCCTTTATGGTTTACAATTACTATTTATTGCTGAAGAAATAATTTCTACTATGAGGTCATAAAGATATTCTTTTATATTTCTTCTTAAAAGTTTTATTAGTTTTGCTTTTTGTATTTATATCTTTAGTCCACTTTGAACTTATTTTTGTGAATGGGATAGATAGAGATAAGCATGCTTCACCTTTCCCTGCTGGTTTTCCTAAAATTTGTCCTCAGCTTGTAAATAGGTCCTTAAACCTTTTTGTGTGTGATTGATTTTCTGCTAGGACTCTGACTGATTGAAAACCTATTATGATTTTGATAAGAATTTCATTTAATTTCTAGATTAATTTGGGTCAGAATTGAAAACTTATAAAATACTGAGTCTTCCTATCCATGAACATGTTATACCCATTTATTTAGGTCTTCTTTCATTCCTTCAATTTTTTTTATGCATTTTCCTGTAAAGGTTTTACACATTTCTTTCTTTCCAATTCTTATGCCTCTTATCTCTTTTCTTATTTTCTTGTTTCATTGCATTGGCTAGGACATCCAGTACAATGTTGAAAAGAAGTGGTATTAATGGGCATCATTGTCTCATTTCTCTTAGCTTTCTCTTCACTAAGTAAAACCACTCTAAATCTTAAAACTATGCCTCCCAGCTTCCATTTGTCTTTAATTACATTCAAATTAGAGTGCTCAGAAGTAACATTAGCCAAAAAATTCATGTTAATACTATGTGCCCCAGAGAGTATGCTATAACACTCTAATATAGAAACAAGAAGTCTTCAAAATCAAAGTCTACACTGAAATAGCCTTATGTGAGTCATGAGTCCTTGGCTTGAACACAGCAAATTTAAACAATAAGATCCAATCAATTCCTGTATAAGCAACCATCAATTCGTATACTAGAAATTGGGGAGATGGTCACATCCAACAACACAGTATTTTAGTTTTTGAAACTGGGGAAAAAACACACAGAAAAGAAATACCCACCCACCCCCACCCCCTTTAAATGAATGCAATAACAGAAGAATAATGAGGTTGAAAACAGATGTGCACAAAGAGAAAGCTCTTGCTACGGTGTGACCCACACAATCTGGGACAGAATGATAAAAAACAACAACAACAACAACAAAAAAAAAAACAAAACACTTTACAAGCTGTTTTGAATCTTGAATTAAAAGGAGTAATCAACAAGGCTGACTTATAAAGGGTCAGGGCACAGCATCCTGCAGCAGAGAATTAGCAGAACTCGTTTTCCTTAACTATCCCCTAACAAGCAAGTCTGGGAAGGATGATTTTCCTGGGTAGGCTTCTCTGAACACAGAATGATTCAGTGTTTAATAATTGCCTTCAAACCACCCTTCTCTACCCACCCCCTCCCTAGGGAGGTACTTCCCTAAGGAGTTGGCCCTTTTTAGCCTGGTTTTAGTCTCTGGCTCTTTATATTCTGATGGGAGCCACCGAAGTCTCTTTCTATTACTTCCAGGCAAAATATGTCAAACTAGATAAATGTGTGAGATGCTGATTTGGGACCATTCTCATTCTCTAAATGATTTCTTCCCAACCCCTTTGCACCATGTTTACCTCCTAGAGTCAATGATAATGTGTATAATAAAAGAATTTCAACTTGAGAGTATCTAAATCCTCAAATCAAGGTTTTCTTTTTTTTTCTTTTTTTTCTTTTTTAACTTTAACAGTACAAATATACTAGAGCAACCTCAAGAGGTAAATGTAGCATATTGGTAAAAGGAATATAAAGCCTGATCCTGTTTCCAAGGAGAAAGACCACATAAAAATAATTTTTCTCGGCTATTATGGGCATTATTATTTACGGTGTTTTATGGCAGAATTGTCAGACACTCATCAGTTTACCAAACTATGCTAGTCTGTACAAAGTGTCTCTTAAAGTGGTACTGTGAGAAAGCAGTCTACTGCAGTTGTCTGACTCGGCCTCTGAAAGCTTTCAAACTCATCTACTGAAGTCCAGCCAGCATCTAATTTTACCCGTGAGTTCCAGGAGGGAGTAAAGCTGGTGGGAAGATTACAGAGTTCCTGAAGCTCTGACCTACAACAGGAAGAGAGTTGTCAGCCTTCATGTCTCTCACCCTAAATCCCAAGGAAAACAACAGTGGCAGGGTGTTTTATAATACATTCCCATTGTAAAATTGCATATTTCAGAAACATGATGCTGGCTCCCTCATTTTCCACAGACCTTTTGTCAGGATAAACAGATGACTTTAAAATGAATATTTTTCCTTAAACTTTTCAATTCCAATTTGTCTAATGTACTTGGGCTTCTCTGGGTTTTCTTGTGAAACTGTGGAAATCCACTGTTTTCAAATTGGCTAATGCCTCTACCCATTCAACTCAAATCACTGCATTAGTGTCTTGGGAATTTCTGACAGTGTGAAATACCAAAATGATTTCAGAGTTTCAGGGGCATGTTGAACTTTCTATACATGGAATGGAAATAAGGCTTTTAAGTAAATCTTGACTTTGGCATTTAGTAACTGTCTAAACCTGGAACAAGTTACTTAATTTCTCCAATACTCACCTGTAAAATGGGTGTAATAATACCTACCCTAAAGGGTTGCTGTGAGAATTGACGACAATCTCTGTTAAGCAGCCTGCACAGTGCTTAACTCATACAGCAGTTTAATAAATAGTAGCTATTGTTACTATTTCACCAAGCTGGTCCAAAGTGATAGAAAGCATACCCCAGTCCTACTGAGTAAAGATGCTACAGAGTTACGCCCCCTAAAGAAAAAGATGAACTTAGGTGCCCCTAAAAGTACTAGGAGATCAGCCAATGGGAGAGCAGAAGTGATAGTGAGTGCCTTGTGTCTCGGAAGATCTCCAATATGATTATCCTAGGCCAGTAATGGACAACTGCCCACTCTAAGGCTGGGTGCCCTGGGAAGGAATATGAGCCTTGTCTTGGAGGTAGGCTAATTGAAGGGAAAAAACAAGAGAAACATCTCCCATGGCTGGAAAATTTAATGGCTTCATTAAAATTCTTAGGCTGACCAACTTGCTTTCCAGAGTAGACGTTCACATAGCAGCCAGTAACCTAAGAACGGACCACAGCTTGGCAATGTCAGCATCACCAGTGTTAAACAGATCACCTGATGTTCTCAACCCCTATGGATAGGGACTGGCAGCTGCTGTGTTACTAAAGTCAGAGCTGGACTCTATAAGAAAGAACAAAGCACAAGTAATGCTGGAACCCTGACTACAACTCTGGCCATTATCTTGCTGAAATTCAATGCTCTCAAATAATATCTGCCCTTGAGAAGAAGAGACCAACACAGATTAGTCCTGTGAGTGCCATTTACTCCCCACAGCCTCTTTCAAATTAAAAAGTCAATAAAAGTAAAGATCATACTAAATACCATTTACTAAGTATCTACAGTGTGCCAGGTACTGCTCCTAATTCATCCCCATCCCACTATTCTGCCTACTAGAAGGAAACACTTTAGAAGGTGCTTAGACACTGAGATCTTCTTCAATATCCAAGAGAATAACAAGTTCACTTCTGGCATTAAAACAAGCTATTTGGGAGACAAGGGCAGTGTATACTTAGATCCTTGGGTTTAAGAAGAAAACTCATGCTTCAATCAGAAATGAAACAAGAATCCCCAAAAGCTTAAGGCTCACCAGAACATCTGTCAGTTTAGAATAGATTAATAAAATTAAGAGGGATGGTAAAATCTTATCTTGGGGGAATTACAAATACAAATCCATACATTGGAATAAGATGGAATAGTTAGTTGTCAATGTTGAGCTAGTATACTGTGGATCTTGTTAAGATAAGTATAAGGAGTGATACCTGGCTTCCCAAATAAACTACAGGGGGTATATACCAGTTCCCATTATATTAGGTAAGCCTACTAAAATTTATTTTCAATAAATATCCTGTTTAGAAAATCATGGCAAAGGGGTAAGCATTATTTAAATATTATGTTTTTTTCCCTACTTAATCCAACATTCATTTTTGTTTTTTATTATAACCAGGTTAAAGAATCTAACATTTATTAAGTACCTATTCTGTGCCAGGCACTCTACATGTTTTTTCATTTAATCCATACGATAATAATATGAAGTCGGTATGATTTATCCACATTTTTACAGAGATTCAGAGAGTGAAGTAACTTGTCTTAGGTTAAAAGCTAGTAAGGAAGTGGCAGACTCAGGATTCAAACCCAGGAAGCCTACTTCTAAAATCTGTGTTTTTTTTTGACCATACCATGCAGCCTCCCAGAACTATGCAAGACATGATGGATATCTAGAGGCAGAAGTTTCAATCCCTTTCCACAATGAGTTTCAAGTCTGAGAGAAAAGATAATAGAGATACATAAATAAAGACACAATAAGGTAAAACATGAAGGCAGTGATTATTAAAGACAGAGAAAAAGAGACAGTTTCTGATTGAATGATCAGAGAAGGTTGCAAGGAGGAAGTGGTTTTTGAGTGAAACCTTGAAAGACGAGTAGAAATTCTATAGGTGGCTATAAGGAGAGCATGAAGGGACAGTGATGACAGGAAGCCTTTTCAGAGGAAGAGCTCATGTGCCCAAAAGTATGAAGGTGGGAAGGTACAAGACATGCTCAAGAGAGGATAAATGATTAAGTCTGGCAGAGCAAAGGATTCTTCTAAGGAAGAAGTGCGAGATGAGGAAAAATTAGTTTGAACCAAAGTGAAAATGGGACAGGAAACTTCTATTTATTGGATTCCTATTAATACTATGCACTCTGCTTGTATCATTTAACATTCACAAGACCCCTCTGGGGTGATTTGTTATTCACATTTGATGAAGAAACAGGCAAAGCAAAGGTCACATGTGTGTTGCAGAGCAGAGTTATATTTTGAATTATTTGCTTGATTCCAAATTGTATTTTCCTCCCACTACACTATATTACCTTAAATAAGACTTAATGAATACGGATTTCTACTATTTGAAGGTGGCAACACATCTGTAAAGTTTTTGAGGAGGAAATATTTGACATGCTCAAAACATTTGCTTTTTTGGGATAAAGGGGGATTCTCCTGGGGCCAGTACTCCATTCAAAGAAAATGACTTGTTAGAAAGTATTCCTGAATGAATGGTTTGAGTGGCAGAGTTCTGCCCTCTATTAACAATGTAATTTTAAATGAGTTTCTTTCTCTAAGCTTTAGCAGTAAAATGGGTAAATACATCTCATAGGTTTAGATTTTTTAATGCAATTGTATTGAGATATATTCACAAGTTTAGATATAAAAGAAGATAATGTGGGTAAAACACTGTAAGTATAAAGCATAGTGTAAATATCCTTAAGAATACAAAATTCTTGGTTTTGGTAGAGAAAATACCTCAAAGAACCTGAGTTCACTCCTAGGAATTGCTCAAAGACATACTTACATGCAGTACTAAGATTCACCCTTTACTTTGTAGATCATTCAAAGACCATCTGCAGGTCCCAGGGTTGGGGCCTGAGGAGATAACTTCAGATTATCTTAAATCCTTAAACCCTTGGGCCCATTTTGAAATGGTTATTTTTGTGTGGTCCTGTCTCTGGTTCACTTCTGTCTCTATTCTGCTCATCGCTCCCCTGTCCCAAGACTCAATGAATGGTTTTAAAGGCAAGAAGTGGGAATCAGCCATTGACACACAGCATTCTGCTGACAAAGACACCTAAACAAAATGAAACAACCAACCAAGACACTACTTGGTTTAAGATGGAGGGTTCCATGACCCCATGTAGTCTGGTCCAGCTGAGAGCCACTTTGAAGGTAAACATAGCACTTTCATGTTAAAAAAGAAGCCTCAACTATAAAAAGCCATCAGTCCATTTATCCTACGACTATCAGTAGGGTTGAGGGTGGGGCGGGAAATACTTACTAACTGTGAAAAGTAGAAAACAAAGCCAGAAAATAGATACATTTGTGAATTGGAGTTTTGGGAAAAAACCCTCAGTTTAACTATGTTCATTTTGACGGGGAAAAGGATAGTGCAGCATCTCCTACCACGAAAGTCTAGAAGCAAACTTGACTCCTAGAGTGGCTTCTCAAGAGAACCATCAAGGCTCCCAACTTCTTTAAACTCAAGCCCCACACACTTACTATTTTACTAGTTGTTACTCACTGAACATCTGAGCAAATTGCCAGGATTTTACTACAAATAACTCTGGGGAAAGAAAGCTATGATATGGTTCTCCACATAAGCAGCTATATCAGGAACACTATAGTCCCAATGCCCTACACACAGTATGGTCCAGTGAAAAACGAGTATAAAAGGCTTCCAAAGAATGAGTATTCTGCTGAACAAAACTTGACTCAATATAGACAAAGCACTCATGTCAACCACCTAGACAGAAGCACAAAGCCAAGTCTTCTCTGATTTCAGCCTCACACTGACACCAATGGGTGTGAGGATATGTCTATCATGGTTCCAGAGGAGGACAGAAAGCCTTATGAGTACTGATAATCAAAAGTCTCTGCCCATAGCTGCCCATAGGTAGTCACTATTAGTTCCCCTGATACTTTCCAGACATTATCAAACTAAGGAGAAATTTAGGAAAGTGGAATGTGCATTCTGTAGGTCTTCCAGAGGCTATAAGGGAAAGAAACTTGGGAGCACTCACCCAACCTTTCCTCTTACCTTGTCAGGTGACCTTGAGATGAGTAGTTATCTCTCAAGCTTTGCTTCTGCTCTGGCAAACTAAAAATGAGATTAGCTAGGAATGCTACTTTTGACAAGCACCAGAGAAGGGAAAACTTTGATAATTTCATCCAATTCCAGTGGGGTAGAGATGGAGATCACTATCTGTTCCAGTCGTTGGTGGCTCCAAACAGAGCAAAATCTGAAACCTCAACAAGTCATTGCGCTCTTTCTTTGACAATTACAGCTCTTTGAAAATTTGCCTTAGTGTCTTCAGAGCAAATTAGATTAATGAAAACCAACGAGAGTCCTAAAAAGGAAGACACCAACAAAAAGGACACAATTTAGGTGTCTTTAGGGCTGCTTCAATGTAACCAGGCAATACTCAAACTTAAGAGTTAAAAATAAAAAATAAAAGTTTTTTGTATTTTTTTTTTTTTTTAGAAAAAGCTAAAACATGTTGGGATGTTGGGATGAGTTTAAACTTTATTTTTCTAGGTAAGTGTTTTTTGTTGTCATAGAGTTGTTAAGTAAGAAAGACCTTTCCAGCGATCAAGTATTATACTTAACTGCTATTTAAAACAGTATAGCTCAATTTTCTAATCTTATCAGTTACTTGATTAAATTTTTCAGAAAAACAAGAAAATTGATTTGCTATAAGGGCAAAGGAGACGAAAAGAGCTCAAAGAAGACACAAGTTGAGGCATCAACTAAGAAAGTAATTTTACTTTCTAAAGTAAGCCTTATATTAAGCAAGGAAATGTACTTGTCATAGTTGTTTAAGAAACCTGAAAGTAAATCTTCTTTGGAGAGGAAGTATTACATGAGGCCTCAAAGGGCACTACTGTGGGTGAGGCAATAGCAGCCATCAGGGTTAAAGCTCTTCAAAGTTTTAAATAAAAAGACAAACATCCACTTAACTTTTACAGGAATTGTTCTTTAATAACACCTAAGAAGGAGGCTGGTTCTCTTGAATTTTTTTCCTTAGCGTTGTCTCTAAGCTGATTAAGGAACAAGGTCTCAACAAGGATTTTAATAGGGTCACAGAGGGCCTGATGTAGAAGAAAGGCTAAATAATTTAGGTCTTATGGGTATTATCCTAAGACTATTTCTCCTTCAGGTTTCCTTTTATATGTAAATTATATAAGAGCTCTATTCAGTTACCAAGTTAGGCTAGCAAGTCATAAGGCAGGTCACTTTATCTTTCTTTGCCTCAGTTTTTCCACATGTAAACTGAGGAGACTAAACTACAATGTAATTACTTAATCATCTTTAAAGGCCCTTTCAGCTAAAATTATATAAAGAAAATTAAAAAAATAATAAACTAACACAAAAACACCAAACCTCTGCTCCTCGGCTGGAATCTGATGATAGGCCCAGAGGTACTTGTGACTCATCATCCCCTCACTCTGCCTCCACCTGCGTCCTGGGCTTCACAGCCTGACTAGTGATGGACCTGCCCTGCCATACTCCCTAAGGCCAAACTCCTGAAGGTAGCTGCTAATGCCTGCCGCAACTGGAGATATAGTATAGCAACAATAATAACTAATGATAGTAATAATGCTAACAACGGTATTATTAATGATAATAACAGTAACAATATTGAGTCATTTTTATGTGTCAGGCACTATAATTGTAACATATAGTTATTCAATTAACCCTACAATAACTCTATGAGATAGACACTGATATCTCCATTTTGCAGATGAAGAATCTGAGGCTGAGATAAAGAGCAGCTAGGCAAGTAATAGGAGCAAGTTGTATAGCAGCAGATCATCAGATAACACCCTGCAGCCAAAATTCAAGGCGGGGAGTGGTCCACAAGGCCCCAGAGGACAAGATGGAGTTGCTTGAGACAGAAGAAGGCTTAGTCCAGATGGAGGAAGACAGCACATTTAGCAGACTGAGAGCTGAAAGATTCGACTATTAGTGGATTCAACTATTAGCTCTGCCACTACAGTTGCAGGCAGGTCAATTTCCTTGTCTGTGAGGGCAGAGGATGAGATAACCTTATTTAAGGCCCCATTCAACTCTGACATTCTCCATGAGGAACCATGTTCCATAAGGACTTAGCAAATGTTTGATTCCCAGGCTTTTTTTTTTAAGTTCTTCATTTCTATTTTAAAAAATTGCATGTTCCCGTGGCCCTGGAATGCCTGCCTCCGGCCCCTCTGGAGCCCTGGGTTATGTGAAAACAGCCGTGCCAAGCTGGTCCATGGGCGGGGCTGAGTCTTCCTGGCTGGCTTGCGACATGTCCCTGACGTACTGTGTGGTCAAGGAGCTGGAACTGGGGGGGCTGAACAAGGGCCAAGCCTTGCACTTCAGCTTCCTGACCTGGCAGCCATTCAGAGAGACCCTGCTAAGTGCTATTTCCTAAATACACTCTCTTTTCATAACAATCTTACCACATTGCTTTCCTTTACAAGCGCTTTTAAAAAGGGAACTGGACTCCTTCTGGTTAATCTACACAGACTACATTTGGAAACCATCAGAAACTGAACTCTAAACAAAACGTTATTAATGTGTTGTAATCTGCCCTCTATGTTGCAGATGAAAAGAAAATGTTTTATAGTTTTGGAGCATACGTTTTAATTGCCTTTTAAGAGTGCATATACTTTTAGTACTTAGTGTTATAAAACCATAGTATCTGTTTCTTGATAACTGTTGAGTGATCTAAGCTATTTTTATTAGTTTTTTTCCTTATCCTTTTTCCCCCTCTTTCTCCTCAACTGCCACTCATATAAAGTTCCTTTAGATCAGCCTGATACAAAGCTCACATACTTGGGATCATCATTATAAACAGCTTCTTTACAACCTTCACCTCACTAAAAAAACACTTGTTTCTGAAAATAAGTTCTATAAACAAAGATGGAGTGGGTGGCTTTGTCTAATAATCCATTGTAGCTGGGAACCTAGCAGTCTAGCTTTTTCCCAGTTGCTATTGCTTTTTTATGGGGGCCAGATGACCCACAGAGATCTGATGCTCTTGCTACTTTTTTCAACTGTACAGCCCTATCCCAAGAGACTAACATACCAGCCATCAATCCAGAGGTCTCAAGGGCAGGGTCTTAGACACAACAGGGACTCCTATATTGATTATAGCAGGTCTGGAGTTAACAGAGGGACTGGACCCTCCACCTTCCTGTGCCAGGCTGACAAATTCCTGGAAGGCCAGGTCACTTAACAGAGTCTGTCTTACCTTCTGGTCAAGCAGAGAGCACACAGCTCTTATATCTGTGATTTAAAACTGAATCACAGGCTCATAGGAAATGAAATGACCTTTCTGAGATAACGTTTTTTTTGGGCAGGGCTGGGGTGTTTGGCCATCTGAATGGTTGGCTAGGAGGAAATAGTAGAATCAGGCATTGGTGTCCTGAGTGGTCCATACCATTAAGTACTTCCACTGGTATGATGCACCACAAAGGTAGACAAATGGTAAAACATTTCCAGGATTATCCAACAGAGGATAATGTTCAAAAAACAAACAAACAAACCCAGATTCATAGACTCCTTCAACCAGAAGGGCCTTCTAGAGATGATCTGGTTCATCACTCATTTTCACGTGAGGAAACTAAAGCTGAGATGGGCAGTGACTTGCCCAAGGTCTCATAGCCTATAAGTGTTCAGAGCTGAGCTAGGAAGCCTGGTTTCAAGGTGGTATCACTGAAAGGAATTCCTTTTGATTGTCCAAAAATGGGAGCCTGTGCAGTTTAACTTCAGTTTCTTTTTAGAGATACTCATCTTTCTTATCTGAAACATTAACTCAATGTTTCTTATGATAGCATCCTAATGCCTCCATGACTCACTGGCTATTATGACTTGATACAGTATAGAACAGTGCTCAGTTAAGAAGTTAGTTTCTAAAGCAATTTTACATGAAAAATAAGCCCCTCTCTTAGTCCTCCTTCCATAAAAAATCAAATAAATATATTTTGTATTGTTCCAATGGTCAGCGGGCCCTATTTTCATAATATTCAAAATTCATACTCTGTGAGGGAGCAGTTGTTTATAGATCTTTTTTTTTTATCTTTAAAATGATCATAACCTGTATTTTTAAATAGGTTTTCTCCTGACCTTCTCTTGAATAACTGGGAATGCTGAGGTTTTGTTTGTCAAACTGCAGGCAGACAATCACCAGGTAAAGCTCTCTACTGGGCCCAGTCTATGAACTTCCCTGAAACTTCAACCAAACACACCCAAGAAAAGGGCTTTGCATTTTAGATTTTCCTTATAGGAAAACCTTTTCCAGCTCTACAATGGCTGTTGTTATTCAGGATCTTCTTTATTGATGCTCTTCAAGGTTGCCTCATTCAATCTCCAGTTCTTAATCACTGGGGCAGGTGACATTTTAATACCCTAGGAAATCAGCTCAAAAGAAACTTTAAACAATTGGGTCAGCACATTTTCATATTCCATGGGCCTATCAGCTATATACATCAAGTTTTTCTCCCTTTTGTCAGACTGGAGAGTAAGGGGTGGTAATTATTCCCAAATATCCTTGCAACAATCCCCGCTACCATCATTTTACAATCACTTTTAAAGAACTAGAATTCTCTTATGAGATTCCTGAAACAATATGAAAAAAAAAAGAGAGCGAGAGAGTTCTCCCTTAGACCAATCTAAGGGAGAAATCTTTTCCAATCTGTAGTTTTTTTAACTGGTGCTCCTACAATAAACTGTTTCTTCAGTCAGGGACACAAGTATCTGTTGGAATATGTGAGTCCATCTCTGCTGCTGAGATCTCTCTCTTTAAGATTTCAGCAATACAATTTTTGGGTGTGTTTCATGACCTTTTGTGCTAGCAAATGAGCCTCTGGAGGATTAAAATTAACATTTCTCCTTTTCTCATACTAGTCTAAGGAGTGCTCTGCTCTGGGAACATTAAAAAAAAAAAAAAAAAAAAAAAAAAAGGCATAGGCCTGAGCCAAATACACGGTCTAGCAGTGCTGATATTGCTTTTAAGGTCCTTATTTGAAAAAAAAAAATGTTTTTTGCAGGAACAGAAAGGAAGTAGGGAAAGAATATATATAAATCTAAACAAGATCCTCTCTTTAAGATCATAGAATGAAGTTTTAGGTTATACATGTATGAGAGTATTCTACTCTAAACTATCCAAGAGGTTTGAAGTGTTAAAAATGAATATACGGATTCAAAGTTCTTGACTTATATATTTAAGGTAGTCACCACTTTGTTGTACGTGCCCTGATAATAACTACTTCATTTTGGCTTTATCTATTCATTAATTATAGTAACTGCAAGAAGAGTTTACACCCTTTCAATCATGTTAATTTCAGTACCATGGGCTCTACTGGATGTAAGTAAGCAACTTCTGTTCCATTTGTTGGTTGAAATTACTAAGTAAATACAGAAAGAGAAGCTTTAGAAAGAAATACGGCCAAAATTTTAAGAGTGATAAACACTGCTATCTCTGTGTAAAGGATGATAGGTGATTTTCACTTTCCTCTTTAGACTCTTCTGTTTTCTTTCAGTGTACACATACTATACTTTTATAATTACAAAGGTGCCACAAACAATATTGCTTAAAGGGGGGGAAAGAAAAGGTTGTTGGGACCAATGTGGACTAAATAAAATATTCAATGAAGTCCTGGTATCATGTGTTGGGAGTCTTAAAATCAGGCTATCAGGATTGGTCATCTGCCACCAAGCTGGCTAGATAAATTCCCACAATGACACACACACTCCTGGAATGACCATTTAGGGACTTGGGTCACTGCTATTTCCTCCCTGCTGAGGAAGCACAAACTGGGCAGATTCTCACCACATGGCCTTTGCCCTCTGCTCTTATATTTTACCACTCCTCCCTAGGCCCGAGGCTCTGTGGGAATTCATGCCAGGCTGGGGCTTAGACTCTCAACTGCCAGTATCTTTATGAGCTGTCTTCTTTGAAAAGTCCTGGGGAAAAGGCTGAAATCATTCTAGGGTAGTAGGGAAGTAGTCCTTTAGGTATCCTTTTTTTTTTTTAAGTAGTTTGCAAGACAATTTGATATTAAAGTTCATCTAACAGAAAGCAGAATAGTGGTTACCAGGGATGGGGGGAGGGGGGAATGGGGAGTTACTGCCTAATGGGTATGAGTTACTGTGTGGGATGATGAAAATATTCTGTAAATAGTGGCGAAAGTTATACACTACACAATATTGTTAATGTACTTAATGTCACAGAATTGTTCACTTTAAAAATGGCTAAAATGATTTTCACGTGATGTATGTTTTACCAAAATAAAAAAAAAAAAAGCAATAACAGCCACAACTCACAAATCTATTCCTTTTCCCCGGAACAAGGAACACAGAGAGAAACTGTTAAATCATCCAGTCCAAATCAAAGCAAAAAAAAGCTTTTAAGTGCTTTAGTCTTCAGACGCACTCAAATGGGGCACCATCCATAATGGGTACAAAGAGATGGGATAAGAAGAAGTTCCCTTAGCTGCCTTGCTGAGGAAAGGATTCAAGAAGTGCTCAGAAAAGCAGAAAGCTCTCCAAAAGAAGCAAATTCAAAAGAGATTTCCAAGTCAACATCCAAACCAAAGAGACGTGGAAAAATTCAGAAAAACATCCTAACAAAACATCCCAATGGAGTACCCTAACTCCTTTTTACAAACCCACAACCAGTAGGAACAAAGTTCCAATGTGACAGTCTTTTTCAAAGCAGCAAGTTGCAACCACAAGTGTGGTTGCTCTTCTAACACTATTTTCTTTGGTAAAATTACACGGGTGGGTAGGGAAGCAAACCCAAAAAGAGTACTACAATTTACCAGTCCTGAGTCCCAGGAGGTAAGATGCATGCAACAGAGGGGTAGGGAAGTTCCCCTGTGGTAGAAAGGAGAAATCCAGCCTTATTGTACAACTAGCTAAGATCTCCAGTTGCTCATCAGGTAGGGTATTCTGGCCTATATTTGTGAAACTGCTCAATAAAATTTTACTGGCACGGGAAAAGGAGAAACATCTGCTCCAGTCAAGAGGAGCTGTGGTCAGCAATAAGGCAGTTGGCACATGGTCAATGCTGCTCTTGCTGGTAGGTGGTATTGTGGTCACAAGTAATTACTTTGGAGAATTTCATGGAGTCAAGGATAACTAAATAGACAAAGAACATTTTATTTTACTTTCTATCTTTAGCCCAGGAACAAAATTTGTGACATGTTGTACAGAGTTCAGAAGCCCAAGGCAATCCATATTTTTCAAGGCAGGACTCTTTACCTCAAAGACTGGAAACTTAAATATAAGTATTTTGAACAATATGTGCTTGACAAGTGACCTCTCCACTCATTATTTATCATTGAACAGTTCCTGTGGATCACATTAGTATTTAAGTGTTTCCTTCTGAAAGATACATTATAGAATACTATAGAGAAAATGTGAAAATAATATTTAGCAAATCAATAAATGGCAGGTAAAAAAACCTAATTTTATCAAATTTACGTGATACCTTCAAAATTAAAAAACTCTACACTGAATGGGAATTGGGGTGTAAATAAAAATCTTTTCAATGTATGTAGTTGTGATAATTTTTCATGAATGATGAATGCCAGAAAGTAACAGTTAAAATACACTGTACTTAAAAAATTAAACACTTGGGGAATAACCTTTTGAGTCACTGGAAAATGACAAAGTCTATGACATTTCAATCAAGTTAATTTCAGTGCCCAAAGCAATGTATTTTTCCCCACTAGAAACTGTATGAAAAAACAAATTAACCAAAATGGGTCTCCGAATAATGGGATAACATTAGTCTCAAAGAGAACTTCATGATTGCTTGTCAATTAGATTATTCCACACACACACTTAAAAGCAAAACTAGCTGCATTCATTTTAAATCATGTCAAGTCTGAGTGGTTGATATTGTATTAAAATGAAAGAATGATTTGCACTAAAAAAAAAAAAAGGCAGCAACTGGCATAATTCAGGTACACAGGCTCCTGTGAGGTCATGTCAGGCGAGCTATGTCCAAAATGTTACTGGATATGCTATCCCCAGTCTACCCACTGACCAAAAGGACTCCTAGAACAGCCTTGGATAGCTCTGGAAGTAGAGGGAGACACCCAGGGGACCCACTTCAACCTATTTTAAACCTATTCTGGATTCAACCATCTCCAGAATGTCACCTCAGACAATCAGTTCTGAGGTCATGATAGATGTGGGGCTTTCCCAGGACAGAAAAGAATCCCTGGCCAGTATGAGAGGCAGAGCAAATCTGGAAGTTTGGAGGCCCATATTCTGAGTCTCAGCCCTGCTTCTCAATCACTATGGAACCCTGGGTACATCATCTGAATCCTCAGGGTTTCATGTTTTTTTTCACATGTCAGAGGAGGCCTTCTAGCTTTAACATTATGCTGAGCCCACAAAGATTGGGGTCCCTAGAACCTAAAAAGCTGTGCCACTGGCCCTGTAGCCCTTATGACTTTGCACTAGGCATAAAGGGTACCTAACAATCTCATGTTGTCGTTGCTGTTTTTCAATGAGATCTTCACTACCATGAGAAAGAACTACTAAATTTAGGTGTTCCCTTAGGAACTGCTTTTTATGATAGGCAAACAACTCATAGTTGTTACATTAAAGCCTGCCATCTAAAACCCTGACTATTAGGCAGAAAAGTACTTTCTACAACTTTGATTTATATATGTAAACTTTTCTACCAGAGAGAAAAATTGATTGACATCAGACTGTTTGAGAACAACCTTCACTTTTTAAAATAAGCAACTTGATGGTGATCAATATTTGCTTAAATACTGCCTAAAATTAAATTATCTACTACACTGCATTTAGAAAGATGAACAATGAAATCACAAGCTGCTATGCAACTATAGTTAAATCTTAAAAAAACACAACTCCTTCCTTGTATTCCATTTTGTAAAATGTAAAATAAATGAAGCCTGTGAGCATTAGGCAATTTTAACATGAAAGTAAAATAGTCTTCTGATTTTTTCTATTATTATTCTTTTATGACACATATTTTTGCTAACTTCTAGTTATGTCTTTGTTCATACTATTTCCTCAGACTGAAATGGCCTTTTTACCTATTGAAAATCTACTTTGTCTTTTAAAGAAATTACCTTCTAAAAGACTGACAAAATAAATCTTGGTATGTCCAATAATAGAAAAGTATGTACCCGTTAATAATGATGTTGGGAAATGATATCTATTGATGTAAAAAGATGTCCAAAACATTGAGCAATATAGTGCTAAGTAAAATACAAATGAAAACAGACTCATGGAGGTGGGGAAAAGACTTATTACCCTATGGTAACTCAAATGGCGTTTTGGTTTTACAAAAAAAGCACATACACACACACATACACACATGACTGTAAATGCACAGAAGAAATTTTAGGCTATACACCAAAATATTAATAGTGGTCAACTTTATTAACATTACAAGTGATTTAAATTTCTTTTCTTTTCTGTATTTTTCTTAATTTTCCTATAACAAACATATATTACTTAAGTAAAAAAGAAGAGGTTTAAAAAATGCTTTGAATTGACACACAGTTTTTTTAAAAGCTTAAAGTAATTATCATGTTAAAAGTTATGCCGCTGTTACATAAAATATAAATAATTATTTTGCCAAAAGTCTCTAATAGTCTTTTTTTTAAGACAGATTTCTCAGGCTGGGAATGGGCACTGTCTGAAAGAACTGAGATGACATGAAACCTCTTTGAGATATCTATTACCTCTAGTTTGGGGCTATGTTTGTCATAAATCAGCTGCTGCTAATTTCCAGCACCATAGGCTTTAAACAGAATTAGATTTACCCATAAGAACACAAATAGCTCTGAAAGGACAGGTGAAACAATATAGGAAACATCATACTATCAAGGAAGATCAAGAGGCATGGTGCAAAAATGATGATTTTGGGGCCCAAACAGACTCTGCTATTTCCCAGTTATGATTATTGAACCAGTTATTTAACTTGTTTGAGCCTCAGATTCTTCTTCCATAATGAGAGGAAAACAAACTATCTCATAGACCAATTGTGAGGATTTAAAAAGATAATGTCTATAAAATGCTTAGTCAAGTGCAAGTCCTCAATAAATAGCAGCAGTTACTACCATTGCCACTGCTACTACTACTACGCTACTATAATTCTTACCACCATTATTACAGTCAGTACTACTGATCCTGCTACCATGATTACTATGACCACCCCCACTACCACCACCACCACCACCACCACCTCCACTGCCACTAGAACTTACCACCACTACTCCCCCATATTACTACCACTACCATCACCACCATTACGACCACCACCACCACCATCACCACTACTACCACTACTACTACTTCTTCTAAATTAGTGGGGGATTAACAGATGATTTTCAGGGCCCAGAGGAAATTAGCACAGGCCCAAGAGGAGGCAAAAGGACAACAGAAAGAGTAGAAAGATATAAGAAAACAATGAAAGAAAACTTTTATTCTCCTCTTTGCAGAGGAATAGTTTGAGTGTCTTCTTCCATAGGGGGCAAGAAGAAACCTTCAGAGACTACAGCAAACTTTGTTGAGTAACAAACTGCAAACAGTTCTTGCCTCAAGCACAGCAAATGAATGAAGGCCCTAAAGCACAGGATAACAGTGCTTACTCCTGATTAAATTAAACATCAGTTACTTCTAAGTCTTCCTAAATTGTCTGTATAGACTTGTAGAAAAGTCCTACTCAGTGTTACTAATTGAACCAAATCAGAATTTTGGTCTCTGAATTTGGGTCTGGGCCTCCATTCCGGTAAATCATTCATGCAGCACACTTCCTAATCCACCCAGCAGTCTATTAAGGATGTAATCTAAATAACTCAAGGTAGAAGAAAGGAGGTTAGAAATGAAGATCTCAAGAATCTGTTCGGAGGAAATTGGGATTAGCTCATGAAGGCAGTAAGGGAAGAAATAATCTTTAGAGAACTGTGATCAACACTATTCCTTCAATTCAACATTGGCTCAGAAAACGAATTTTCCCTATGGCTTCCTGAATTCCAGGCTCTTTGCATCTCATGAGATTGAAAGGATAGGCTCTGCCACAGCTATTTGAAATAATTTACATGGTGATATCCTTCTAATTGACGGAAGGGTCTAGGCATCACAGGCTGGTCAGTGAGGAAGCACTTGTCATGTCTAAAGCATCAACATAAAGAAAGGAGGGCTAGAATCTTGGCCCTCTAGAAACATTAACCAGATATGAAGAGTCCTAAAAGAAACTTGCAAGTTACTAAAATACTATTATAGTTGTGTTTCAGTGTTTTAAGATATAGTGATTTGTCAAAGGGCTAACCAGTACATAACCAAAGGTCCCTTTTGGGTCAGATGCTCGTATTTATACTGTCTTCTTCATGTCCTTCGCTTCTTTTTCTTAGATAACAAGAGGCATTTCTGGTTCTGGATATACTTACTGTTAGGAAACTGTTCCCTTGAAACTAATGTCATTATCATAGAGGCTCTAAGTTTTCTTAGAAAAATTAATCATTTATTCAACAAACATTTTACCTCCTATGTGTTAAGTGCTATTAGTAGAAGAAAAATAGTATAAGTACAATTTTTAACAGGCTTTACCTCAGAACTATATTTTACTGGCTTATTTACTTTCTCTTCTCTTCCATCATTAGCATAAACGGTTGGCTAAGTTGTTGTGTATATGTGTGTTTTAAATCACGGCATGAGACTTACTGCATGAGTTAATAAATTAGTAGAGAACAGAGTCAAAGGGAGATGAAGGTGCTGGCTGGTCAAACAAGCTCACTCACTAGCTTTGCCTCTTGCTCCTACACACCAACCTCCCACATCAGTAGTAACAGCAAATTCCTCATGGACTTTTGTAATCACTTTCAAATAGCCAAACCTCTAATGTCAAATCCAGTGTGTCTACTAGTCCCCCAAAGAAAGCCCAGTTGAATTGTATTTGAGGGTTGGGGTCTTTTTTTTTTTTTTTTATCATCATTTTATTGAGATATATTCACATACCACGCAGTCATACAAAACAAATCGTACTTTCGATTGTTTACAGTACCATTACATAGTTGTACATTCATCACCTAAATCAATCCCTGACACCTTCATTAGCACACACACAAAAATAACAAGAATAATAATTAGAGTGAAAAAGAGCAATTGAAGTAAAAAAGAACACTGGGTACCTTTGTCTGTTTGTTTCCTTCCCCTATTTTTCTACTCATCCATCCATAAACTAGACAAAGTGGAGTGTGGTCCTTATGGCTTTCCCAATCCCATTGTCACCCTTCATAAGCTACATTTTTATACAACTGTCTTCGAGATTCATGGGTTCTGGGTTGTAGTTTGATAGTTTCAGCTACCCCAATTCTTTAGAACCTAAAAAGGATTGTCTAAAGTGTGCGTAAGAGTGCCCTCCAGAGTGACCTCTCGGCTCCTTTTGGAATCTCTCTGCCACTGAAGCTTATTTCATTTCCTTTCACATCCCCCTTTTGGTCAAGAAGATGTTCTCCGTCCCACGATGCCGGGTCTACATTCCTCCCCGGGAGTCATATTCTACGTTGCCAGGGAGATTCACTCCCCTGGGTGTCTGATCCCACGTAGGGGGGAGGGCAGTGATTTCACCTTTCAAGTTGGCTTAGCCAGAGAGAGGGCCACATCTGAGCAACAAAGAGGCATTCAGGAGGAGACTCTTAGGCACAAATATAGGGAGGCCTAGCCTCTCCTTTGCAGCAACCGTCTTCCCAAGGGTAAAACTTATGGTAGAGGGCTCAACCCATCAAACCACCAGTCCCCTATGTCTGTGGTCATGTTAGCAACCATGGAGGTGGGGTAGGCGAATACCCCTGCACTCTCCACAGGCTCCTCAAGGGGGCACTACATCTTTTTTTTTTTTTCCCTTGTTTTTCTTTCTTTCTTTCTTTTTTTTTTTTTAACTTTCCCTTCTTTTTAAAATCAACTGTATGAAAAAAAAAGTTAAAAAGAAAACAAACATACAATAAAAGAACATTTCAAAGAGACCATAACAAGGGAGTAAGAAAAAGACAACTAACCTAAGACAACTGCTTAACTTCCAACATGTTCCTACTTTACCCCAAGAAAGTTACATAATATAGCAACATTTCTGTGAACTTGTTCCTACTATATCCATCAGAATTTAACAGACCATAGTCATTTCTGGGCATCCCCAGAACGTTAAATAGCTTATCTGTTCTCCTTGGATTATTGTTCCCCCTTCCTTAATTGCTCTCTACTGCTAGTTCCCCTACATTCTACATTATAAACCATTTGTTTTACATTTTTCAAAGTTCACATTAGTGGTAGCATATAATATTTCTCTTTTTGTGCCTGGCTTATTTCGCTCAGCATTATGTCTTCAAGGTTCATCCATGTTGTCATATGTTTCACCAGATCGTTCCTTCTTACTGCCGCGTAGTATTCCATCGTGTGTATATACCACATTTTATTTATCCACTCATCTGTTGAAGGACATTTGGGTTGTTTCCATCTCTTGGCAATTGTGAATAATGCTGCTATGAACATTGGCGTGCAGATATCTGTTCGTGTCACTGCTTTCCGACCTTCTGGGTATATACCGAGAAGTGCAATCGCTGGATCGAATGGTAGCTCTATATCTAGTTTTCTAAGGAACTGCCAGACTGACTTCCAGAGTGGCTGAACCATTATACAGTCCCACCAACAGTGAATAAGAGTTCCAATTTCTCCACATCCCCTCCAGCATTTGTAGTTTCCTGTTTGTTTAATGGCAGCCATTCTAACCGGTGTTAGATGGTATCTCATTGTGGTTTTAATTTGCATCTCTCTAATAGCTAGTGAAGCTGAACATTTTTTCATGTGTTTCTTGGCCATTTGTATTTCCTCTTCAGAGAACTGTCTTTTCATATCTTTTGCCCATTTTATAACTGGGCTGTCTGTACTATTGTCATTGAGTTGTAGGATTTCTTTGTATATGCAAGATATCAGTCTTTTGTCAGATACATGGTTTCCAAAAATTTTTTCCCATTGAGTTGGCTGCCTCTTTACCTTTTTGAGAAATTCCTTTGAGGTGCAGAAACTTCTAAGCTTGAGGAGTTCCCATTTATCTATTTTCTCTTTTGTTGCTTGTGCTTTGGGTGTAAAGTCTAGGAAGTGGCCGCCTAATACAAGGTCTTGAAGATGTTTTCCTACGTTATCTTCTAGGAGTTTTATGGTACTTTCTTTTATATTGAGATCTTTGGTCCATTTTGAGTTAATTTTTGTGTAGGGGGTGAGGTAGGGGTCCTCTTTCATTCTTTTGGATATGGATATCCAACTCTCCCAGCCCCATTTGTTGAAAAGACCATTATGGCTCAGTTCAGTGACTTTGGGGGCCTTATCAAAGATCAGTCGGCCATAGATCTGAGGGTCTATCTCTGAATTCTCAATTCGATTCCATTGATCTATATGTCTATCTTTGTGCCAGTACCATGCTGTTTTGGCAACTGTGGCTTTATAATAAGCTTCAAAGTCAGGGAGTGTAAGTCCTCCCACTTCGTTTTTCTTTTTTAGAGTGTCTTTAGCAATTCGAGGCATCTTCCCTTTCCAAATAAATTTGATAACTAGCTTTTCCAAGTCTGCAAAGTAGGTTGTTGGAATTTTGATTGGGATTACATTGAATCTGTAGATGAGTTTGGGTAGAATTGACATCTTAATTACATTTAGCCTTCCTATCCATGAACATGGAATATTTTTCCATCTTTTAAGGTCCCCTTCTATTTCTTTTAGTAGAGTTATGTAGTTTTCTTTGTATAGGTCTTTTACATCTTTGGTTAAGTTTATTCCTAGGTACTTGATTTTTTTAGTTGCTATTGAAGGGTTGGGGTCTTTTGAAGGGTGTGGAATGGGGAGTTAGATTTGAGAGGGAGGGGGCAGAAGGCTTCTCATGGCAAGATCCTTTCTTGCTCAAACAAGGGAAAATTCCCAAGTAAGAGTGCACATTGAAATCTAATCACATGTCTAACCTATTTTTTTCCCTTGACTTCATCAAAATCATTTCAAGAATAGCAATCCTTGGTACCTTTTAAGAATGCTTTTGTGTGCGTGTGTGTGCGGGGAGGAATTTCATTTAAGACATACTTGATACTTTCCACAAAAAAAAAAAAAAAAAAAAAAAAAGAGCTAGAGTATTTTCTGTTTAAAAAAAAAAACCAAAAAAACTTGAAAACTTGAGTGTGTTTTGAGATCAATTTAAAAGAAATGAGCTCATTAGTCAAAACACTGAAATAGGTGTATAAATTTGGTCTACTGAGTAAGGAAAGATCTGTTATGAACTTTTTAGGATGTGCTAAAGCTTGTCAAGTACTAAATGAGCATCACTAACCTTTTTAATATCATGGTATACTGGAAAGAATACTGAGTCTGGAGGCAGAGGAAATTGGTTCAAAGCCTGTTCTTACTACTTCTCTTCTTTTAGGCTCAAGGTTCTTATCTGTGAAATAAAAGTACTATCCTACCTGGCAGGATTGTTGTGAGGATAAGAAATAATGCATTTAGAGTACTCACAACAAATGGTAGCTGTTGTTGTTGTTATTGTTGTTGTTGTTATTATTATTATTCGAGGTGGCATAGTTACGGTCCCAAAGCACAAGAAGCTTTTACCTACACTAAAATACCTGTCCCCAGGAGAATGTTATCTGCCCTCACAGAAAATCCAAATTAAAATATTTTTATCACACATATATTTAAAATTCAAGTAAAAGAAGTTTAGGGCTGTGAACTTCCAACACAAAAGTTATAGCTTCAATTGCCTGAGTGTTCTTTTAAAAAAATATATTCACATTTAAAAGGTCAAGTTGTAAAGCCATTTGATTAAAATAGTAATAAAAGAGTAAACATTAACTCACAATTTCTCCTTTGGTCTTTACTATTCTGTGTGGTATCACCTTCAGAATAAGTTGCACCTTAAGACATTTTAGGATTATCTTGATTAAAATCTTTAAGTTCTTAATTTTAAATAGGAAAAACCCAATCTCCAAAAGCCAAGTTGAATACTTTTAGCATAATCTAGATCTTAACAGTTGTATGTTATCCTCTGTTACTCCTGAAACATTAACACATTGAAACATGATCACCCAGAGTAAATGAAGTTCCCTTTTTATATTAATCTTAGCACCACTGATAAAATGCAAATGATTAACATCAGAAAGGAAGAATTGCTCATCATTAGACTACCCTAATTTCCAAAAACATCATAAGTTACAGAAAGCTTATCTCTAGAGTTTCAACAGTTTTCTCAAAGGGTTCATAGCTGTCTGCCTAAGATCTTGCAAAGTGACCTCTAAAAACATAGCAAAGCAAAACAAAACAAAACAACCAAAAATCCTTACCGCTACAGTCAGTATTTCAGACCCAGGCTTTCCACTTGGGTATTTAACTATTCTTGATGATACTGTCATTCAAGCTAAGATTTCCTCTCCAAATTCAATATGTACAGAATTTGTTTTAACTGAAGCTAAGTGAGGATGTTGGTGCCAATCAACTATGGGAACCTGCTATTTTATTTTTGCATTTAAAAAATGAGTTCACTAAACAGTTCATCAACATCTGATCTTCCCCTAAGAACTATAAACTGTAACCTATCTGCTATCCATAGGAATAACTGGCACAAGGATATGCTATATTGATTCTGTTGTTAAAAATATCAGCTAATAAACTTTAAAAATCTTAGCCATCCTGGCATTTGGACTTATTTGCTTGTCTGGACTATCTGCAATATCCATTTCAATTTTTGCTATTTCTAGCTACAAAGCCATCACAGGAGTTGGCCTCAGGGCCCTGAGAGGAAATCTGGCTTCCACCTCTGGGACACACGTTTCAGTGCTTATGTCTGACTGACCCTGCCAATCACCCCTCCCAGAAGCCACAAGCCTGGCTTACAATAACAGAGTATATCAAAGAGGACAGGAAAGAAAACAAGACAGTGGCAGGGTCAGCAGAGGATAAGAGTACGATGAAGATGCCCTGTGGAAACCGGGAAATGGAGAGCCATACAGGACTGGTATCAAATGTGTTTTTCAGAAAAGGCAACAGCATAAATGTGTAAGACCTTAACTGCCAAAGTTTTACACTACTACAGAATCACTGTCAGAAGTAAGTGGGAGAGCAGATTGTCTTGTTATGATGGAATTGGTCAAGAAGAAATTCTCTTGTTTACACAAACTTATCACAACCCACAGGTTTAAACCAACTCAGAGTGGTGATCATAGTAACTACATATTCTCCAATATAAAGGCTATTCAAGAAAAGTAATTCTCTTCACTAAAGCATCCAAATTCAAGAATAATGGTGATCCATTAGTGTTAAGTGTTTTGCCTCCATATAAAAATATGCCTAATCCATTCCGTATTATAACCATAAAGTCAGCAAACTTATAAGGAAGAGCAAGCAGTGTATAAAAGTGGTTAAGAACTGGGGCTCTGGTCAGTCTGGGTTTGAAACTTGACTCTATCTCTTATGGGTTGTGTGATTGTGGGCAAGTTACTTAGTTTCTCTGAGTCTCAGTTTTCTTAGAGAATCATTATGAGGATTCAATGTATTTCTACATGGTAAACTTCTGATACATGTTAACTTGTTATCATTAAAGAGAGCTAAAAAAAAAAAAAAAAGGAAGAAAGAAAGAAAGAAAGAGAGATAACATTTATGGCTTCTTCTTGCTTTATCAAATAAAGCCCTTTCTCTCAGGCCTGGCATTCTAAGCCTGTTACACATTAGTCTCAATCTGTTTATTCAGCCTTCTCTCCCCTACTTTCCTTCATAGCCACTATCGAACTTCCCTGCCTCTATTCCTCTGCTTGTGCATAAAGTCATCTTTGGAAACACCTTTAAAGGTCCACTCCTATCTTCCTTCAAAATCAGCTCAAGTGCCACCTTCTCCATCTCCCCTCCCCTAAATTACTCATAATAATTTGTAAGCTTTTTATAATTGACTATTTTACATCATATAGCCATTTGTTTATACAGCTTCTAGTACCAGGCTTTGTCCATAGCAGCACTCAATGAATGTTGGTTAAAGGAATAAATGAATAACAATTATTATCTTTCCAATATAAGATCTAAGAAAAAGAACAACTTGCCTTCACCCTCCCACTTTCCTACAGAACACCAAGAAAATGCATCATTAACTCTGGCAGGATCAGGGATAGAACCTGCCAGAACCTGAGCTGTGATCATTGGCACTTTTCTCTTTGCACCCAATGAGTTAAGCTTAGTCCTGGGGAGATGAAAATCTCTGGTTTTATTGTTTAGTGAGGCTGCCTGACAAACGAAGATCCAGCTGCAATTGTAACATTCCAAGCTTATTAGGCGCCAAGTTTTACTAACTATAATTTAACTGGGTCCAACTGCTGTCGTCCAAATTCTTGTTTGGATAATCAGTCTTTGTTTGAATATGTTCAAAAACAGCACAGGCCAGCATTAGCCTCAGGGTATGTCATGTGAGCTGATTACCCTGTGGCTCCCAGTAGCAGAAACTCATACACAAGAAGAGGATTATTTTCCTAGAATTACTGCTACGCTAACATATAATCAATCCTTTCCCCCAGTCTTCACATCTCTTTCACAGCCTCCCCCAACCTTTTTTTTCCCTTTCTTTCTTCTTTCCTCCTTTCAATTCTTCTTTCTTTCCTTCCTCTCTCTTTTCTCCCCCCCCCCCCCAATGCAGAGTCTTCTTTTCAAGTTCAAACAAAGTTTAAAGGTGAAAAGGTCAAGAAAGTTTCATGGCTGTGGCTGTTTAGAAAGGGGTAGGACTAACTGGGGTCTCTAGCTCAGCATCTACTAAAGACTCAAGAATCTCATATTTCACTACTTCTGCAGTGCACAGATGCCTTGACACAATCTGTTTGGAATGAAATTAAACCCTTGTTAATATTTTTTAACATGATCAGATAATAATGATTCCACCTGTTAAACAATCATATTTCATACATGTGCAACTTGAGTAGCTCATTATTTTGTCAAAAATCCAAATTTTCAAAATTGTACATTTTAATTGAAGGACACTCATTTGGGATTTGTTCTCCTGCCTGCTGAAAAGTCACGTGGCTGTCACTGGCAAGAAGGATTCTGGAATTCCTGCACCTATCCTGTCACTTCTGCCTTGGTCCGGTCATTCTCAAAGGGCCCAAATGAATTAACACACTTAAAGTGCTTAGCACAAGTTATGGTAGCACAACATTGTGAATGTAATTAACAGCACTGAATTATATATTTGAATGTGATTAAAAGGGGAAATTTAAGGTTGTATATATGTTACTAGTATGAAAATTTTTAAAAAATCCATGGAACTGCACAACATAGTGAACCCTAAATTAAACCATGGACTATAGTTAATAGCACAATTTAAAAATGTGCTTTCATCAATTGTAGCGAGTGTACCATACCAATGTAGGCTGTAAATAATAGAGTGGTTTATGGAAATCCTGTATTTTATGCATGATTGTTCTGTAAACCCACAACTTTCACAACATTAAAAAAAATAAAAAAAAAACCTAAAAGATAAAAATTATTTAAAAAAATGCTTAGCACAGTCTGGTCTGAGAGAAAGCACTAAATGGTATTTGCTGCAATTGTTATTATTATTATTTCTGCTACTACTATTATTATTGGAGAAATTCTGATTCAGAATATAATGCTCCAAATCAGTGGAAAAACTGCCGGCTGGGAAAGGCAAGGGCTTGGGAAAGGCTGGTATGATTAGCCACAGATTCAGGGTAAGTGAAATGCTGCAAATTGGAAAACTGAAGAAAGAGCTTGAAGTTGATCTGGAATTGTAGGTGTAACTCTGGTCCCAGCTGCTCCCGCATTCCTAGAGGGAAGCCCACCAAAGGGGAAGGAACCTCCTCTTTTTCCTGGGAGGGAGATCTGTTTATTTTGCAATTAACAACAGCAAAGAAACGCTTTCTGAAAATTTTCCTGGAAGGCTCAGAATTTAATCCTATGCAACAGTTTGGTATTTAATCTGCAAGGTCTTAGCATAGATGACAGGTGGAAATCAAAGCACTTCAGACCTGCCTTCCATCAGAGAAAGAGAATTAGGAACCAAGAATAGCCCCTTGAGGCCAAAACTCTAAGCTGCTCAGTAGTGGTATAGTATCTAAGATTTGAGAGAGGAGAGGAAGGAAATAAGAGGGAGCTGTACTCTAGTACTCAATGGGAAATGTTTAGGAGGTGAGGCCTAACAGTTAAAATTGTTTATCATTTACCTGATCCTCTGCACTCTTGCTCCATGCATTCTGGGGACAGGGGAAGAGACTATTTATTGTGAGTTTCCATAACTTCTAATAGCTGTATGTTTAGACCTGTACTAGTCTTTAATATCAATTAATTTTTCCTACTACTAACTTAAATCTCTCATGCTACAATGTAAGACCTTTTTTATCCTCCCTTAGTGGAAAAAAAAATCAGGTAATTATTAATACTCAATTCACATTCATCAGAATTATAGAATGCCACAGTTGGAAGAGTTCTTAGAGAAAGATCAAATGAACTAGACAAGGGAAGTGTCTCAGGGGCCAGCACTGGGGCCAGAGAGAGATTGTCTTTCTACCCTCCATTAACCAAAGCATCTCTACTTGTATCTGTTTTATACATTGGAGTTCTGCAGAAAATTTCATTAGAAAAAAGGTTCTGCTGTTGGGAGTAGGGGTTAGGAGGGAAGTTTGAAAACCAAAGAGCTAGTCCAATCCTTTCATTTTAAAAGTAAAGAAACATGAGCCAGGGAGATTGTGACTTGTTCAAGGTCCCTTGGAGAGTTGGGGATGGAGGTAAAACAAGAATCCCTCTCCAGCCTTCCAGTTCCATATACACTTCATCTCCAAATCAAGTCTGTTTGCTCCACCATTTTAAGGCAAGCATTCCATGTACTGTGTTTTGATCAGAATACTGCATCTAAAAAGAAACTCCCCTTAGAAATATTTAACTAGCACAATAGATCAAATTAACAATCACTTTTAGATCTGGATGATGAACTAAGACAAGCCTGGTTGGTTGATGGCCATCTTTAGCTTTAAGATCATTTCTGCAAAAGCTATTAGCCACAAAGTGTTCTGGGCAGCTCAGATTTTACAGGAACCTGTAAAAGTCTGGGGTCAAACCTCTTGCCTGGGGCTCAAAAGTGTGAAGCTTCTGAAATGAAACTTGGGTATTCAGAACTTTCCCAATCAGCTCTAATCTTCACCACTTCCTTTCCATTATCCCTCAAAGAGTGTTGCTAAATAATAAGGGGGGAAAAGGGGAGGAAGTGGGAAGAAGTATTTTTAGGCCCTTAAGTGGTGACAAAGTTTATCACACTCCTACTGAAATTAGTCACACAGGTTACTCCCAAGGGAGAGCAGTCTAACTACAGATCATTGCAAAGGAATGACTTCTTGGAGGCCTAAAACAAACACTCAGGCACACGGTTCCATCTGGAAATACAGTCAAATAGAAAATTCCATGGAATTCCCAACTGACGCAGGCAACAGAATTTTTTATCTTACAGTACCAGCTCAGGCTAGTTGCAATAGATTTGTGAAACAGATATACTATTCTAAAATAATAATGATAATAATTATTATTATTTCTAATACACATAGTCACAAGGGCTGAGGATGCCAATAAAGCAGCACTGGAGAAAAGAAGGAACAATTGAGACTAAAATAGGACTTGCAGAGAACTGTCCACCCTTTCGATTCTTTTTTTCTTAAGAAATAACATTGGTACTGAGTCCTTAGGATGAAACCCAGGGGTGAAGAAGGAAATAGGAAACTCATTCTAGAATAAAGGTTGTCTTCCAGACTATGGTTTTTAAAGATTTTCTTCATGTGCAAGAAGGTTTTCAGGGAGGACTAGCACATGGCCCACGAAACAGGTTATATCCCAAGGGTCTGCACAACTGTCATGAATGTAACAAAAGTTCCTACTTGAGACTGCTCCTCTGTCCATAAAAGGAAAACATCTCCCCACACCTCCAGATAATGATTTGAGGAAAATCAGCCATACACCCCCTTGCCAAAAAGTATGTAATTATAAAACATTATTGTCAGTACCTACAGTTACATACAATATACTTGCCTATCCAATATTAATTGCTTCTAAACTATCTTGGAAACAAAGCACACTGTACATGAATAACACAACTTTGTGGGATGTTTTAAACTTGCCTCTAAATTCTTTGAAGATAGGACTCCTTAATGCCTTGCATGATTTTACATTATGGGTTAGAAAGAGCTCTTCCATTTCCCAGTTGTATGACCTTGAGCAAATGCCATAAAAATATAATCTCCACTAATGTTTTTGTGTTATTGCAATGTTTCCGGGGGTATGTAGCGGTTGGTGAGGGAGACAATTTTATTTGAAAATGTTAGGGAAAACAGTTAAGTAATAAGACAAATAACTTCCTTATTTAAAAAACCCATATATATTGTGGAAGAGAATATAATATCAACACTAATTTTAAGATAAACCTCTAGCTTCAAGGAAATTTCAAGCTGGTAGCAGGCAAGGTTCTGGCTCTAGATCTGGGGGTTGGCTCTGCTATTAGTGCTATGTAAATGGAAAAGTTTCAGAAGCACAGAATGAGGTTCACCAATTTGGAATGGGGTTGTCTAGAAGAAAAGTTGTGTCCAGACAGAAAATTGGTCTGTGACTTAAAACATGACAAGTTTTCATTCCTTAGGATAATAGTCAATGATTCGGGAAAATACTGTACTTACTGGTCCCATTACTTTAGTGCTTTTAAATCCTTTAAAAATACACTGTAAATTATGGTTTCCTGTTAAAGCACCTTCTCTGGTTAAAAATTTCAGTGTGTCTCCTCGAGTCTCCCTCATAATTTCTCAACAAAACTGTGGATTAAAAGAATTTTAAAGCAAAATAATAAAGAATTTTCTCTGAAACCATTCAAGGCTTCAATTAACAGCTAGGTGACTGGTATTCTAAATAGGAGTCACACTTGCCAAAACTGAAGAAGGTCCTAACGCAGGTTTCTACCGGGCCTTGGGGGAGAAGCAAAAGTATGCAGGAATGAGTGCAAAGGAAGAGACTTTCTTAACTAAAACAAGATGCAAAACCCTTCAGGGTTGGAAATCTGAAAGGCAAGTCTTCAGGTGGGACAGGATTCTATGGCTGTACCTGTGGCCAAAGCTTAGGGCTTTTCTTCTATGGGGGTTCACTCACAAGTAAGAGGAAATGTGCTGCTGACACCTCTGAATCAACTGTTCTTCCCTTTATAAGGCTCAAGTATTTGCAAAATTCCCTTTCTATGTTTTACTTTAGCACAAATTTTACACAAAACAAAGGAGAAAGCAAAAGAAAATCATTATAGAAAATATAAACTGGATAAAAAGCTATGTTTCCCAAATACAAGTTTCTGATTCTAAAAAGCTCCCCTCAGAGTGATTTCAAATGGAGTCAAGAGTTCACTCTCGACATTCTTACGCACTATATAGATAATACCTCTTAGGTTTTAGTGTATTGGAATAGCTAGAAGTAAATGCCTGAAACTATCAAACTCCAACCCAGTAGTCTGGACTCCTGAAGACGTTCGTATAACAATGTAGATTACAAGGGGTGACAGTGTGATTGTGAAAACCTTGTGGATCATACTCCCTTTATCTAGTGTATGGATGGATGAGTAGAAAAATGGGGACAAAAACTAAACGAAAAACAGGGTGGGATGGGGGGGATGGTTTGGGTGTTCTTTTTTACTTTTATTTTTTATTCTTATTCTGATTCTTTCTGATGTAAGGAAAATGTTCAGAAATAGATTGTGGTGATGAATGCATAACTATATGATGGTACTGTGAACAGTTGATTGTATACCACAGATGATTGTATGGTATGTGAATATATTTCAATAAAACTGCATTTAATTAAAAAAGAAAAAAGCCCCTCAGACTAGCAGGAACCGCTGAGTTCAGACCAGCAGGCTCTCACCTGAGGCACTGGAATAACTAGGGGACCTTTACCCGAGTTATTCTCTCTTGGCTCCGTGACTGTCAGTCATGTGGCCTTAGGGCACCTAAGGTCTTTCCAGCAGCCAGGACTGGGTCTACTATCTACTTGCTCATCTCACCCTATTTAAGGGCAAACACTAATCCCTCCCAAAACCTAATGCCCTTTTCTGTTCCAAACCTCCCACAGTTCCCAGTTTGTAGTCTGAGGGACATATCTGGGTTATAACAGCATTAGTGACTAATACCCACCCACAGAGGCCAAACAAATTATCTTAATCTGGGGTCCAGGGATAGATTGCAGGGGGTTCCTAAATCCCCTGAAAATAATATGTAACACTGTTGCATGTATGAATGAACATTTTTTTTTCTGGAGAGGATTCATAAATTTAACTAGCTTCTCAGAGGTGCCTGAGGGATTGTAATCAAAATGTTAGGAACAGCTGACAGCCTTTCTAGGGTTAGGTCTCGAATTTACACCCCTCTAGATCAGTCTATGAAGACTTATTCAGGTAAATTCACCGCTCCAAGACAAGAAAGTGGTCTAGCCAAAATCTACCCGGCCTGGCTATAAGGTATAACATTAACTTAATGACACAGTAACCACCACCCATATGAGAGGAACTTTGGTACCCAGATAAAAACACCAGATGTACCACCCAACCTGGAACTCCTCTCCCTGCCTTCATTACCTCTACCCCCAGGGTCTCATCAGGAAGTCCCACCAGAACACAGTTTATTTTATGCATAATCTGGTTACTTGGCTTTCTGGTCCTTAGGACTAAAAGCAACAAATTAAAAGGAGGGGGCTGATATAGGCAGGCGCACTGATAGCAGTAAGAAAACTGTCTTTCTAAATTTCGGTTTCTTCACATGTAAAATGGAGGTGTCCCATGTAAAGCTATGTGCATCTGGCACATATTAAGTGGTCAATACAAGTAATTTTTTCTTTCTCTCTCTTTTTAAGTCCTGTTGGCAAAAAAAAAAAAAAAAAAAAAAAAAAAAAAATTAAGAGAGGGAGAGAGATAAGGATGGCAGAAAATACACATGAGTACTGGAGCTATTTTGCATCTGAGCTAAGAATATGGCATTTAAAAACTCTAACCTTTAAGATCTAAGGCATGCTACAATATCTGATGCTCATAACAACGAGTCATTCATCACAATTCAACAAACAATAACTGCCTGCCTGTTGCTAGGCCCTGTCCCAAATACATTCAATATATTATTTTAAGAATTAAGCAAGCATCAAATCCATTTGAAAAAGGTCTCTATACAAAGGATTAAAACATTAAAAAATTATCTGAATACAATGCTTTCTTTACCAACTAAGCATAAAAGCAAAGTATTAATATAATTGAAAAGCTTCAAATATTGTCCATCTTTTTCTGACAAGCTGGAGTTACCTGAGATGTAGGTTACCATAGGACAAATATTTCTTGAATTTTCTATACAGGATTTCGGGCACAATAACCAGAATGTGAAAATGTATATGATGGATGCTATTGTAGTCAGTAGGCATTTTAGGAATAATGCTGTATTTTGGGCCTAGAACAAATATCAAATCAGATAGGGAAAAAAGTGAACCTTAACTTGCAAAAGTACTACCAAATACTTTGTATCGGAAAATATATGGGTTGTCTCCACGATATCATATGTAAAGAAAACGAATCCTTTTAACAATTGCTAATAATTAAGCCCCACCCTCCCTATCTTGGTTGCATTTAAGACAGAAATAAATATCCCCCTCATCACTGTACTGGATCATGCTAAGGTCTTAGGAAGAAAGAGAAGCTGGGAGAGCAAACTGATTACACATGCACAAAGTACAAGCACACTTAAGTGTTTACGGATTATAAAGATAAGATCCTCTGGGCTTATTACTGCTCCTTGATCCAAAGAGATTTAGGGATCTGGTTTCAATTAGATGCTTTAAGCTAGTAAAACTACATCCTTAAAGACACACTTATAGAACTTAGAAGGAGGATAATCAACATGCTGAGGAAACTGATGAATTCCATTCTTTTCCCTTCTTTGTCCTCCAACTATTTGCTGTCCATTTGAAAGAAGAAGAAAAGGCCTTATGATTTTATGAATTAACCAAAAGCAGCAAAATTAAATAAACTAATCTGGAGGGAACCTGACAAAATGGGAACTGGTACTGTGAATCTCTGAAGAGGAAGTGTACTAGTTCATGACCTCTGACATAGTGGTCACTGGCTAAAACCAACACAAGTGTAAAAGGTAAACTTCAGAAGCAATTGAAATTAGATCAGTGCTGGGAATTCAGAAGGCCATTTATTAAGGGAGAAAGAAGGGTAACTATTATATTTAACACATAATCTCTGTTCTTCCAAGCTTGACAGACCAGGACACAAAGGCAGGCATAGTTAGCAAAGCATAAAGGACGAGTTCTCTAAAAAAAATTCCAGAGCAAAACTTTACATGTCCACCGGGATAGACTTTCTACCAATGATTGCTTCCATTTTCAGTGATTGCTGACAAATTTGTGGCTGACTGAGACCCAGATTTATTTGGATTAACTTCTTTTTGAATCTCAAAAACATCTGTACATGGTAGCTATGGATTTCAACATCAAATGACTTTGAGTTCAATCCTAATGTTCCTCTCTTTGTGTTCATAAAACCAAAGGCAACAGAGTAGAAGAATGGGGTTCCAAATGTTCTAGATTTGTGCTAACCAATTTGGAAGCCACCAGCTATGTATGGTCATTAAGCATTTGAAATGTGGACTGTCTGAATTGAGATGTACTGTAACTGTAAAATATACAACAGACTTCGAACACTTAGTCTGAGAAAATGAATGTAAAATATTCCATTAATAATTTTTATATTGATTAAATGTTGAAATGAAAATGTTTAAGATGCATCGGGTTAAATAAAACATATTATTAAAATTCATTTCACCTATTACTTTTTACAGACTGGGAAACCGAAATACAGAGATGATAAGGAACACGTCCAAGGTCACAGAGGTAAGAAGGTAGTGGAAGCAAGATTCAAACCTTGGCTGATCGACTGACTCCACAGACACATGAAACACTGCAAAGTATTCAAAGTCCTCCACTTCTAGTCCAACTTACTTTGCAAACTTTATCTCTTTCTCTTCTTGTCACACCCTATCCTACAGATAAACCAAATCACTTGCTCTTCCCCAAATGTACACCAGGTTTTCCGACCATTGTTCTCCCTGCCTGGAATGACTTGCCTTGTCTGTTTCCATATAACAAAATACAGCTCAAATGATACCTCTTCCATGAAGTCTTTCCTGAACTGATTTCCCCTTCTTTGAAAGTCCCCACTACTTCACCTGTATTTCTGATATTACTTTAGTCATAGATGTACTTATTCTACCTTCCTGCTAACAAGAACTTTGCTTTGTGCATCTTTGGATCCCCTATGGCACCTGGCATATAGTAAGTGTTCAAAAATTTTTTTAATAAGTAAATGAATAAAAATAAAGATACAGGATAAAAACAAAACTTTCTTCCTATCCTGGATTTACAATCAAGTACAGGAGAAAAAATGGACCATCAAATTAATATAAAGTAAGTGCTTTTTTTACTTTAAAATTGAAGAATGGTATCTTTACTCTCACCCATTTCTTTCTATTCAAATCCTAGCACATGATAATTGACAAACATCCTTTGGACAAGACCAGACTACAATCAGGTTCTAGTTACGTTATCTGGTCGACATCCATAACAACAATTTTGCACACCACATGAAACTCAGGTTTAGGAAAACAACTGTTTTGAAAATACTTGACCTGAGTGTTTCATTACACGGCCACCTCACTGAAAACCCTCAGAGATGCAAATGTAAGGTGTTCCATTTGGTGTTCTGAGAAAGCAAGCTATTCCTGCTTTCAAGTGTGTCTTAATCGCTAATTTTGAATTAAAAAAAAACCTTTATATCATGAAAAGATATGTTGCAGTCCTTTATAATGACACTTGGTTAAAGACATCTTTTAGCTAGATACTGGTGGTGGTATAAAAAATAGGGGAATGAATGAGCATGAAGAGAGACAGAATCCAAGGAGAATGCCTAGGGCAGGCTCCTTGCAATTTCTCCAGGACCTGATTAGAGGTGTCTCTACTAACTTTTTACTGTTTTGAATATTTGTAAAAAAAAAAAAAAAAAAAAAAAAGGCTCAGCATGCTGTCACATATTGAAAGCAAAATTAATATTTGTAGGAAATGTATTCTACAATTACCAATTGCAGTTGTGACTAAGGAAAGAGAGCTATTGCAGGGGTTCATTCATTGGTGTTCTTCAAAATTAGAAAATTAGATTACTGAATTTGGGAACACCCAAAGTGGGAAATAAGAAAAGGTCAGGGTGGAGTGATGCTGTCACAGAGAGAAACCTAAAGGGCTAGCTCCCATCTTTCAGAAAGGGAACAAACATGAGAGTAGAGGAAATCACAAGTTCAGGATGCGACAAATGATTTTATTCAAGGCAGCTGACTGAGGCACAAGGAAGCCTCAAAGCAAAATGCAAAGGCCCAAGAGGCCTAGGAGTCAACCTGGAGTGGCAGAGCTGTCAGGGCCCTTCTAGCCCAAGATGGACCATCACTGAACAAAGACATAAGACCATAAGAATAGAACTTTTGCACTCACTGAGTGACAAGAATCACCCAATCCGCAACACAACAGAATAAATTAACCATGTTGCCTTACTGGTAAGTGCTAGAATCATAAAGGCAGGAGTCTAAAATGTCACAGGAAGGATTTATCAGGGCATATTCACAAAACATCTTTACCTCAGGCAGAATTCAGCTGAAAAATTGTGAAAAGAGGACCAGTACCTCTTTTTCCTTTTAAATAGACAAAGAATTTTTGACCAGCAGAGACCTTGGATAGCATCTATACCATCTCTCCCGTTTTACAGAGAAAACAGGCCTAGGGAAAGGAAGGACCATCCAAGACTATACCAGCTTTCTTGACTTTAGACCACTAAAGACAACATAGGTTCTCACAACTGAAATTTGTGGTTTGCCAAGTCTAGGGATGCTCTTTCTTTCAAAGGTTTATGCTGAGTCTTATCTTTATCATTTCTTTACAGCTCTCCACTATTCTTTCATGTCTTGGTTTACTGATTTTATTCTGCCATTATATGTCTTGTATACTTGTCTCTATGTCAGTTTGACTGCTAACAAAATCTCTAGACTTAAGCATTTTTAAAAATTCAACTTTATTGAGATATAGTCACACACAATGCAGTCATACAAAGCATACATTCAGTTGTTCACAGTACCATTATATAATTGCACATTCATCACCAAAATTAATTTTTGAACATTTTCATTACCACACACACAAAAATAATAAGAATAAAAATTAAAGTGAACAAGAACAATTAAAGTAAAAAAGAACACTGGGTGCCCTTTTTTTTTGCCCCCATTTTTCTACTTATCCATTCATACGCTGGACAAAGGGGAGTGTGGTCCATATGGCTTTCCCAATCACATTGTTACCCCTCATAAGCTACACTGTTATACAATCTAGACTTAAGCATTTTGCACATATGGAGGAATTATATATACATTGATTGAACACCAGGCATGTGTATGGTAAACAGTAATAGTAAAATGTTAGCCCTCACTAATCAAGTACTTAATGATGTGCTGGGCACTGTGCTAAATGCATTATCTTATTTCATCCCCAACAATCTTAGGAGGTAAGATTTAATTCCCATTATAATTTTCATTTTATAAATGAAGAAGCTGAGGTAGTGAGAAGTAAGTAAATTCACTTGCTAGTTAACGACAGAGTTCTAACACTCGAGTTTTATGCCCACATTCTTAGGATCTGTCCTTATATTACGCAGCCTTCAGCATAATTCAGTGCCTTGCCAAGGACATAAACACAGGTACAACTAATCTCATTTGGGGTACCTTCTGGTAGTACTGCAGCAGCAGCAGCACAGCTTTGCGAAAGTTGCCCAGCTGTAAGAAAGCAAAGGGTAAACAAGCTTGAGCCTTTGCAATAATCTGTTTCAGAATGTGTCCCAGAGGTGTACTGGCTTTTTTTTTGCTTCCAACCTTGATAATCACATTTACCCCTTAATAGCTAAAGTCATGCCTCTGCTGGTGAAAAGAAGTTAAAAATCTGAAATTTGTGGAGGACAGATGATAACCCAGTACTATCAGTTTGGTTTGAGAAGAGGAGGCTGTGAAAAGACCTTAAGTGTTTGACAGGAGACTTTTCTCAGATGGCTAGAGAAAACTGTGGAGGATGATAATGATAAAAACCAGTTCTAAGTAGATAGAGCTTGAAGTGAAGGCAGTGTCTCTCTGACTTTAGAAGTATCCTTAGATTTCCTTTAAAAAGAGCCAGGCAAACTACTGTTTCTACATGCCTGAGAAGGGAAACTTATGGAAAGAAAAGCTATAGCAGCTGATGTCTGCACTAATACTACCAAACACTGTTATTCTACAAGGAACTATACTTTCCAGATAGAACACAGACATCAGGGAGCCCCTTCTGACTAGAACGTGTTACTGTATCATACCAATAGCTTTATTATTGTGGCCACCATTTTTTTTTCCCCACGCTAACATCCACTTTCCTTTTAGGTAACCTGTTGTCCCTGGGCATGTAGTATCAAGAACTGCCTTTGGCACCATAAGCTGGAAGATCAACATAGTGTCATTTCTTCATTTCACTACCTCAATGTTTTAGTAAAGAGACTTCTAGGAAGAGTGGCCATCCATCCTCTTAAATGCTAAGATTTGGGGTTTTATTTGGGAGTTCAGCTGGGAATTCAGTTGCTTTGTTGCATCCAAAGAGAAGTAATGGAACCAAAGCAGAAGAAGTAGCACTGATTCACTGTGCTTTAACTCTTGAAATGTATTTCATTAATACAGAGAAAAACCCAGGGTATTGTAAAATAGTCAAGTCTTGTCTTCACGTGTGGAAAGGTGTTTTCCAATTTAGTGTGTCTTCCAACCATTAAATAAAACTCTAAATGTGGGTAAGCTAGAAAACAGGGGCTCTAGGCATGGCATACTCCAAATAGATTCCTGTGAGTCCATTAGGTGAGAAAAAAAGTTTTAATGGCACACCAGGACTTTTCTCTGAAAGGTTCTGGGAATGGCAGACTTATTAGATCGTCTTTCTTGCCCTAACCCCAATAACCTGCCTTGTTTTTCCTGCCCCCCAATAGGATGGGAAGAAAACGTCCTTAGGAGACCTTTCCTTTTTTATATTACACAATCTCATCTCTGGAATTCAAGTCCTAGTACTGTTCAGCCCAAATAAGAAATGCTTGTCACCAGGAAGGCGGCCATCTAAACAAGCAGCAGCTGGATGAGAAAAGAGGGCATGTCAGCCCAGAGCAGCAGAGAGGGTTTCTCACGGCAGCTATTTGCAACCCTCCAAGGAGCAACAGAGGCTGCCCATTAAAACCCTGTTAAAACACTTCTGATGTTGTCAGCAGCAGGGAGCTGAAATAGCACAGTGATCACTGAGATGCTATCTGCCTCAAGCAATTCAGTGGTATTGTCAATACTATGAGCAAGAAGGTACAAGATAAGCAACAACCTAATTTCTACATCAAAATTTCATAAACTCCCTGACTCCCTGAGCTGGCAGCACAAATAATGTGGGCACACAGAGACCAAGCCCACGGACCACATGGAGAGAGAAAGACCTTTATGCTGAGATCTGTTCCAAAAGTCCTGAACCTGCACACTGCTCAACTCTCAAAACTCCCTAGGAATATGACCAGAGAGGAGTTACTGGAATGTTCCTTTCCAGGGGCCCTCTGGGCACCATTTGAGGCATTGGATTTCTGGATCAAGTTCCTTTCTCAGAGGTCATATATTCAGAAGGCACCTTCTCCACCATCCTGTATCCACCTTAGTTCCCACGAGAAGAGTCAGACCTTATTGAAAAGGTGACAGAATCTGCTTGATTTTGTACTCTACTACTCTGCTTCAGATGTCTTATGAAAATAACTAGTTACAGAGATCAATCAGAATCCTAATTCAAGAGAGCTTCCCTTTGTCAGCAGACATAAAAAGAGGAAGAAGATATAACTTTTTTGGATTCAACTGACACTGTTTATGTTGAAAACAAGATATACAGGATAACGCTAATCTTTTAGAAGCATCATTCCTGATGATAGCTCTTTCTTTTGACTCCCCTATGTCTGACATAGGGTGCTAAGTAGGGTGACAATATAATCTATCCTCCAACTGGTACACTTTTGAGGGTGAAATGGGGCATGGGGCACCAGTAATAGTTAAAATCATACAAGTGAAACTGAGACCTGGCAAATTGGGACTTATGGTCACCCTAACTAAGTCTCTGTCCTCACAGCAAATTGAAACCTGAAAAGTTATGTGATGAGATAGGAAATGAATAAGTAACCATTTCCTCCCAAAATAAACAGCAGGATGTAATGGAGATTTCCAGCCCATCGGCTAGATGTCTTGTTTAGCTAACAACAAATATCAGGCTGGTTGAACTGCAGAGTTCATGCAGACAACTGTGTAGACCCAGCCCTGACTCTCCTTAGTGAGGAGGGGAGGCCTTACTGAAGGAAATGTAATGCTGTTGCAATTGCCCACTAACTTCTTTACCAGCAGGATCCTAGAACAGCCAGCGACGGGTTTCCATGAAATTTAAGGGAACCCAAGAGCATGTGATCTCAGGGTCCTCTCCTCTGGTACAGACAGGCTGGGGCTTGGGCATTTTCCAGCTTGATAGAATTTAGGATAATACCAACAGTCTAAGCAGAATTCAGACTTCAGTCACTCAGCTAGGGAAAGGAGCATTACCTAACTTTTGGATGCAAATTTCTTACTGTGACAATGGGCTCACAGCAGCCAGGGGAAGAGCAGTAGGGGAGAACCTCAAAATGAGAAAGTCAGTGCAGCAAGCTCCACGAGGAACAAGTAATGGTGCACGCAATTAATTTAAGCTCTATCAACCCAACTTTAAGCATTTCTTCCTTTAACCATCTCTGTTCTCTTTGTTCCGGCTATGGATCAAGATTGTGACACCATAACTACACTGTAAGCAATAGGGGTATAGCACTATTAAATGGAGAGCCACCTGGAAAGGATCAGATAATACCAACGATTCTGACCATAACGAGTCCATCTAAATTATCAATTATCAGTGGCCAATTAAAGCAGTGCTCATCTGAAAGCATGAAAGACTCTCAAAGGAGCAATAAAGGCCACCAAGCCTATGTTTGAGAGGCTTCTGACATTTCTCTTGAATAGTTTATTTTGTGCCTGGCAGTAGGCAATTATTGCATGTGTGTGTGTGTGTATCACTGAGGAAGGGAGAAAAAATGCCTATTTAAAGGAGTAAGGCAAAGCAGTGTGGGATGCAAATGATCAGGAACAATCTTTCTCAAGCAAATCAACAAGTCAGAGGAATATGCCTAATAATATCAGGTCTGTAAAACCTAACTTGGGATAAAAATGCGGAATTTTGAAGTGTGCCTAGGTCCTGGGACTATGCCGTCCATTTATTCCTTCAATAGCTTCAAATAACTAACCCTGGGGAAAAAAACATTTCTGCTCTTGGTTCCTGTTTACCTTTCTCAAGATATATTTCCTATAATTTACATCACTGGGGCAGGCCAAACTGAGCCACCATGATATCTGGGGCAAAACATACCTACCAAAAGCTTCCAAACCATTGTAAGGACTGGAAAAAATCCAGGCAATAAAATAATCTGTTCTTTTCAGGAATCCAGATTTTCACTATCACATAAGGCTGGAGGACACTTTAAAACTAACACTAACTTTAAATTTTATGTGGTGGGTAAACAATTTTGGAGATTGTGGTGGAATGAATTGTATTCCCCAGTTTGGATATGTTCTTGGTCTTAGTCTGCATTCTGGTAGGTATGGACCCCACTACAAATAAGATCTTTTCAAGATATTACATCACTTAAAGTGTAATCGAATTGAAACCAGTTGGGCTTTAATCCAGATTACTGCAGTCCTTTATAAGCAGAGTGAAAGTTATATGGAAGGAGAAGCCATGGGGAGCAACCAGAAGCTGTAAGTCAACGGAATCCAGAGCAGAAAGGAGAAACTATCATCATGTGCATTACCATGTGACGGAAAAGCCAAGGAGCCCCAAAGATTGCCAGCTGGCCAGAAGATATTGACCCTGTGAGCAAGCCTTTTAGCCTATGAAACTGTGAGCCAATAAATTCCTGTTATTAAGCTAACCTGTTGTATGGTATTTGTTTTAGCAGCTAGGAAGTGAGAACAGTTATGGGTACTGGGAAGTAAGGCACTGCTATGACAAATTCCTAAAAATATGGAAGCAGCTTTGGAATAGGGTAATGGGTAGAGGCCTTGAAGAAATGTTAGGTGCTTGACAGAAAAAGCCTAGATGGTTTGGTGAGACTGTTGTTGGAAATATGGATGTTAATGGTACTTCCAATGAAGACTTAAAAGGAAATGATCAATGTATTATTGGAAATTGGCAGAAAGGTGATCCTTGTTATAAAGTGGCAGAGAACTTGGCAAAATTGGGTTCTGGTGTTGGATTGAAAGTGGAAATTGTAAGTGATAAACTTGAATATTTAGCTGAGGAGATTTCCAATCTAAGGGCAGAAGGTACAGCTTGGCTTCTCCCTGCAGCTTAGTAAAATGTGAGAAGATAAAGATAAGCTGAGAACTGAACTTTTAAGCACAAAGAAACCAGAAACTGATGATTTGGAAATTCTAGCCTGTCCAGATAGTGTGCTTGGAGACTAGGGCCAGAAGTGGCTCTATGAGGAATCTCCCTGAGCTTTCAGGAAATGAGTCCCCAGAGAACAGGGCTCCATGTGAGATTTAACTGAACAAGCCTTCGAGAAAGAGGTGTGACTTAACATGGATTCAGTCAGCCATGTCAGTGGATGGGAAATGCAGTTAGCCAGACAGGTTCTGTGGAGAGTTCTATTGTCTGATGGTTTAGACCTGCTTGAACTGCATGCAAAGCTGACAAGGTTTTTGCAAAATTTGTATGAGCAGAACACCACTGCCAGCCTGGACTAAAAGGGACACGGAAAGGATTAATTGAAGAAAAAATGATTTCAAAGGCAGAACCATGATAGCAAAGGTTTGAACCGAAAAGATCTCCTCAGGCCAAGACAGTGTGCCCATCCATGTGGGTGGAAAGGGTGAGTCCACCACTGTGCTTGTCGGGGGCAGAGCTTGCGCCCCATTGTTCAGGGAAAGCTGCCACCCAATGCTTGGAGATGTTGGGGCATGTGCCCTGGTGTTCACAAAGAGCCTGGCTGCCACCCCAATGCCTGGAGAAGGTGGGCCTTCACCCCAGTGTTTGGGGAGAGCATGTCAACTGTGCAAGGTGTGGGGCTGCTGTTCCATCAGGCCCAAAAGACAAAAACAGCCACCCACAGATAATGTTCAGATCCTGAAATCTAATGGAGTTTGCCCTGCTAGGTTTTGGGCTTGTATGGGACCTGTGATCTGTTTTCCTTCTAAATTCTCCCTTCTTGAATGGGAATGTTTATTACATGCCTGTCCCTAACTGATTTTTATGAGACTTTATACTTAGCATTGTTACTGAAATGGTTTAAGACTTTGGGGATGTTGTGATGGAATGAATATACTTCGCATGTGGGAGAAACATGTTCTTTTGGGGTCCAGAAGACAGACTGTGGTGGATTGAATGGACATGTTCTTGGCCTTGGTCCACATTCTGGCGAGTGTGGGCCTACTGCAAGTAAGATCTCTTCAAGAAGCTACTTCTTTAAGGTGTGGCCCAACTGAATCAGTTTGGGCTTTAATGCAAATTATTGGAGTCCTTTATAAGCATAGTAAAAGTCAGATAAAGGGAGATTCTATGGGGAGCAGCCAGAAGCTGGAAATCACTGGAACCCTGAGAAGACACTGTCATGTGCATTTCCACATGATGGAAAAGCCAAGGAACTCCAAAGATTGCCAGCCAGCCGGGAGATACTGGCCCCAGGAGGAAGCAAGCCTTAAAGCCTTAAAGCCTTAAAGCCAGTAAATCCCTTTTGTTAAGGCAACCCATTGTGTGGTATTTGTTTTAGTAGCAAGAAACTGAAATGGAGATTGAGGACCTAGAATTTAGATAAAGGAAAACCAATATGAAAGTGTTTGGATTCACTGTTAATAAAATTCTCATTTAAATTCTGTATCTTGAAGTAGATGGAATGGTGTTTTTGAAAATTAACTTACTTCATATAAAATCAACACATTTACTGAATTACTTAACACTTCATAGGTACAATGATATCACTATAATCCTATATGTGTTTTAATTTGACATCTCCTTTCCAAATTGTTCTGTTAAGTTTTTCTATTTTAACTTCTCTTCTGGTCAGAGCCAATTACTGGAAGAAAAAAGGTTCCCCTTCAATACCTTGTATCCTTGAGCTAAGGCAAATCTTACAAAATGGTGATATAAATCCCAACAAGAGCCTCTTTTGTTGTAAATAAACACTTATTGACCCCACCCTAAATCCACTCATGAGTCTCAGGCCAGGCTCAGTTTCTGGACCTCCCATGATGCACTAAGGAATCTTCCTGCTAGCTTAGAGTTTATTCACAGGAAATGGGAAGAGAAAATTCATGATGTGCTCCCTAATCTGAACTGATTTTATACCTCCAGAGGAATTTTGAGAGATGTACTACTGGGGGAAACCAAGCCAAATATACAGTTTAAAATATCAGAAAAGAGGACTTAAATATCATACTCTGGAAAGCAAAGAGATCCTACTAAGACAGAGGTTTTCAAATCTGGCTATACATTGTAATCACCTGAGGAATTTAAAAAATACTGATCCCTGGGTTCCAACCTCAATTGCTCTGAGTGTGGCCTGGGCACTGGGATTTTTAAAGGCTCCCCAAGGAATTCGAATATACAACCAAAATTGAGAATCATCACACTAAGAGGTGTTGGTGTTGACATTTAATGGAGCCTGACTATCATGAACTAAGCAAATTAAGGAGGTGTATGTTGAAGAGATGGAAATTGGGAGTGGAAAACATAATGAATGGAGTTAATTTTCCACACTTAATTCTAACAATTTTAATTTGGGCTCAAGATAGCTTTAAAATATGTACCACCAAACTAATCTAACATAAACCCTTATCATAATAAGGGAGGAGGGGTAGAGAGACACACACTGAATATACCATTACTACTATCAATCATCAAATTTGCCACTATATTCTAGAGTCAGCAACCTAATGGACACTGATTCTCACTCTATGCGGATGTTTGGAGACTTACATTCAAATATTATCTGCCTTTCTCAAATTCTATATCAAGAGAAATACTACAGTCCTAAAGGGAAGGTCAAGAATCCTCTAGTTTGGATGCTTCGCAAACTGAAGTCCAGGGAGGTGAAGTGTCAAAAGGACAGAGAACTAGTTAGTGACAAAGATAAGTTAAAAACCCGGATCTCATTCCCAATCCAGAACAAAGAAAATCAACTAAGCTAATAACTAAAAGAAGTGCTCTTCTTTTGCCACTATGATGCCAGTGGCAATCATATTTTCCTTAACAAAATGGGTTTTAAAAGAGATTTATTTCTCACTTAAAAGCATTAGACAAAGGTGAAATGTATTCTTGTCTGAATTGAGAAAAATTAGATCAAGCTAAGGCGTAGATTAGGAAAAACCATAATAATAGACACATGTGAAATTAATCCTAGTTAATCTGGCTTCAGCTATCAAAAGGGATACTGATAGTATCTTAAATTTTATTCAGTGGGTTTAAGAGACATGCAGGCAGTATTTCTTTTTCTTTGTAGGTAAGCCTGTGCATTAAGTATATGCAAGTAGTAAACTTGTTATTGCTTGACACTGCTTGGCACATAATTAGTAAATTCTTAGCCAGAGCAACCCCTTTTAAATAGCTGGCTTCAGTATTCTCCAGAAAGGCCACTGACTTGTGGCTTGGTTAGTTAAGAAGAGTAGTTCCATCAAAATATTCGTATAGCTGAAATAAAGCTTTGCAATCAGCCAGGCAAGGAACCCCATTTGGTTAGGGAAGGTCTCTAGCCTTCTGTTAAATCAAGCAGCCACCATTCTTTTTGCCTTTCACTTTAGGAGGCATCTGGCCAACATAATTCCACACTCATCTTCTTTTTGCACTACCTTACTACAGACCTTTTTCTGCTACTCTGGGATAATTACCAAAGGGCAGAAGGCAGAGCGCAAGATCTCATTCACTTCTTCCCTCCCTGCTTCCCTTACAATCACATGTTGGGAGCTGCTATGGTGTGGTATTCATGATGCACTAAACCACATCCAGAAAATTCAAAATCTATGCATTCTAACTCATTCTGCCATAAATATCTGTCTGTACATTCATACCCCATCTTTCTTTTACTAATTTCAAAAACAATTGCGATTTTAAAAAAACACATTGAAATGTAACAGTTAAAGGTCCTTAACTAGAAGAGAGATGAGATACCATGTGGAGGAGTGGGGGAGATAATTCTTCTAGGAACTTAAGGTAAGATGGTTATTGAACTATCTTTGCTTTAAATTTCCTGTCAACTAAACATATAATAAAATTCTCTTTATGACTTAGTTTTCTCATATGGAAAATTTATGAATAACAATAAGGAAAGGAAACTAACACTGATTTATGTGCTAGGTTCTGAGCAATACAGAAAAAGTGTGAGATGTGTCCTGACTCAAAGAAGTTAATTTACTGGTGAGGATACAATTCTAAAACATTAAAAGCATTCACATACAGTATAATAAAATATGTATTAACCAAATAAGGGATGAACTGTCAGGAAAGGCTTTTGAAAGAAGTAGAGCTTGAAGGGTATATAGATGCAGATAAATTTTCCGAAGGACGTCCATGGAAACAATGCTAACTGAATACTATTGCTTGGGTATGGGACATTCAAAAAGGCCACTTCATTTTCTGGTATAATTTCAAAGATAGGTGTGCTGGTCTGGATGTATTATGGCCCCCAAAATGCCATGATCTTTGGTTCAATCTTGTGGGAGCAGATGTATTAGTGTTGATAAGGCTAGAACATTTTGATTGAGTGTTTCCATAGAGATGTGACCCACCCAACTGTGAGTGACACCTCTGATTAGGGTGTGACCTCTTGATTATATGTTTCCATGAAAATGTGGCCCCATCCTTTCAACATGGGTCTTTGATTTAATCACTGGAGTCCTATGTAAGAGCTCAGACAGAGGGAGCTTGCAGCTGCAGCTTAGAAAGACATTTTGAAGATGGGCATTGAAAGCTGATGCAGACATTTTGGAGAATGCCATTTTGAAACCAGAACTCTGGAGCAGACCCCAGCCATGTGCCTACCCAGCTAAGAGGTTTTCCGGACACCATTGGCCATCCTTCTGCAAAGGTACCCTATTGTTGATACCTTAGCTTGGACACTATTATGGCCTTAAGACTGTAACTTTGTAACCAAATAAACTCCCTTTATAAAAGCCAGTCCATTTCTGGTGTTTTGCAAAACAGCAGCATTAGCAAACTGGAACAATAGGATAAGAAATGGAAAGTGGAAACTAGCATGAGCAAGTCTAATAATTGCCTCGGTTACATTTAAGGACGTAGATGTAAGTCTCATCACCTAAAGCAAGATCCACAAAAGAATGAAGGCATTTGGCTAAATTTAATGACTTGGAAAAAAAAAACTTTATATATTATATATTTACATATTATTAAATATAATATTCAAAAGTCAGTGTATTGAAGTTGGTTAAATTATCTATCTATCTATCTACCTATCTAGCTAATCTTTATAATTTTATTCCATGCCTTTTCTTTTGCTAATATGGTAGACTTTAGATACCTCTTAATGAAGTACTTTTCTACAAAGAGTTTTGAGTTTTTACATATATAGCCTTATTTTAACTATTTGGGCTTCACAAGAGGATATCCTTCCAACAGAACATATGTTTTCACAGGTACACTTTTTGTAAGTAGGATATGTGTAGACTTAAGGAGCAGTATGTTGAGGATATAAATCTGTCAAGTTCCTACTTGAGTTTTACAAATGACAGAAAACAATAGGGTACTAGTTCTTTCAAACATTAGCTGCTTTGTTCCTCCTCACAGCCTTACAGAAAAGATTATTTGCAACTCTTCATATCCTTACAAAATATTCAGATTTTTCAATGAAATGAGTTTCCCACATTGTGGAAACACCCACACAGCAAACTGGAACAGTGAATGAAAAGGATTATAGTCAGATCTTTGACTATATTAACTTTATGCTAGGGCCTTGCTCTGGTGTGCAGACTTCCCTTCAAATTTATGCCCCCAAAATTTTACCAAGTAAAACATACTCTGGACCTTCAGATGAGCTGCTGAATGGTTGTTTGAATTTTAAAATTCCTGGGTGGGAATAAACTGGCTGAAATGTCAGAAGTATTTTTTGATGGAGAAATTGCCTGGATGCAAAGAAAAGAACCTGAGATTAATAGCGCATAATTTCTACTAGACAATGCACATCTGCAAAACCAACTTCAGCAGAGCATGACTGCTTTTTGCGGCCACCTCTGCTGTTCTGATTTTCAGCCAATACCTCTGACATGGAGCAACACTCACTTTAAATCAGCTTTCAAACAGCTACTCATCCAAGAGAGGCCAACTCAAAGGTCTCAAATTGGATAGCTAAGAAATCTGCACTAGAGACATGGTGAAAAAGGTCAAAAGGTACCCAGTGGGAGGGAGACAGGAAAGTCTCTGGATGTTTAAATTCTTATTTGAAAAGTCTTCTGGGCCACAAGTGCAGTCAGTAAAAAAGCACAACCACTTGGTGGTCCACTGGGTTATCAACTGAACTAAACAGAAAATGTTACCGATTATGGAGGGAAAAAGTGAAGAGGTGCTGGTTCCAGCACTGTTTTTTTTGGAGGGCTGTAATGTCATTCCATTTCTTCTGAATAAGCAAGAATGCTTCAGAACTGCCGGTGACAACAGCTCTCTCCTTCTCTTCTTCTCTCCATCCTCGCTCTAAGGCCTTTTCTCCCTCCCTCTGCTCAGTGCTGGGACCATGGATCAGGGAAGGCTGTGGGCAGCTAAGGCCCAGGCTCAGCTCCATCAACTTTATGGGTGTGGGTCAAACTAGGCCTGAGATAGTTGGAGAGAGCCTTTTAGTCCTGCTGAATGGGAACTTAGACATTCCTTTTATTTCCCCCATGATAACCTATATCTGCCTACAAAGAAGAAAAGGCCTATGAAGAGTGGGTTCCCTGCAACACTCCTGGCTATGAGATAGGATAGAGAGTACGTCTGTAACACCCCAAAAAAGTCCCTGTCCTCTCTCCCTCATTTATGGATGTTATCACTCAGCATTAGAGAAACACTTAGTGGTCCTATTTAATAGCCACCCATGAAATCAATAGTAATAGTAGTAGTTTACTATTATTGCCATTACAAAGGGAGAATTCTATGCTTAGCACCTGGTCACAGAGCAATTTCAGTGATAGATGCTAGATTAAGAATTTAGTGAACCAGAGGCTTTTAGTGACATTATCTTGCTCTTGGCCACAGGTATGAACCAGGGAAGAGAATCAGAATCCTTATTTCTTAGTGCTGATATTATCTTTTAAGACTTGATTCCAATATTCACTTCTTCAAGAGTTCAGGGGTATCACTTAAAGAACTATAAAGGTAAATTTCTAAATAGTTCCAAAGGGAGCCTGCAGAGTTAAAAATTCCCTCTATCTATCACAAAAGTCACAATTTTCTCATTATATAACAGGACGAAATCTACTGGGCTCTTCCACCTTTAGGAGGTAATTTACACTCCTTTGCACTGTAGGATGACAGTAAGGTTAATTTCACCACAGTGATGTTGTAAGCTTATAGTAGGTCAATAGGCACCACAATCCTGATGAGATACGGGTCAGTTTTAACTTTCCTTATAGTCTATACTTTTGTGGAATTTGACACTTCCCCTCTGCAGTTGATGAAACTAACTCCCAAACCTGGTAAATTTCATGTCTAATTAATGCACTCTCCAGATCTTTCCTGCATGGGCTGAAGGCTGGGCCACATTCAACGGGGTTTCTGCTCAGCCTCTTTAAGAAGCAGTGGCAAGAGCTCTTCTACAAAATGTTCCAAAGGAGCCACCTAAAAGGGTGGCTGATCTTCATAAATGGACAGGAAACAAAAAAGATGAATACTGGGTGGATGACAGATCCCTTAACTGGCCTTCAAGACACGAGCTGTTCTATTAAACATAGGGCCATTATGCTGGCCGGTCATCCACTTTAAACCTCAGAGTGATTAAAATGCTGGCAGGAAATGAAAGCTCCCTATTGAAGGTCCTTCCCTGAGGTCCTAATTTCAAACCAAATTTTACAGCACCGCACAGGAACAAAGGAAGCCCAGTCTTCCAAGTCTTCTTTTTGTCACTTTGGACAAAGACACTCCCTCATACTCCTCAAAGCACAATGGCCTCTGTAGAGCCACAGCCACGCCAAGAATGGGCACAAACCATACAGAAACACATTTTAAAAATACATTTTACACTGCCCTTGACATTTCAAATAAATAGAAACCACTGCACTGAAATTCCAAATATTTCATCCTTTCCCTCCTCCCCTCTTCATTATAATGAGAATTTTCCTATACTCCCAATCTACTTGATCTTTAACATTCTGGCCTCTGTGAATGGAGGACACAGTAGAGTAGTCAAAGAAATTAATTATTCAGATAATTGCATTTTATTAAAATAATCACTGTAACTGAGAAAATCACATGAATTTCACCAACAGAAGGCTGCAAGGATGCCTACAAATCTTCTCTAATTGACACATCCCAAAGTCATTCCTTCTCTACAGTCCACTATGAACAAACCAGGGAAAATACATTATCAGAGCACATTTTTTTTTTTCTTCACTAGCTGTTATTTTGGGGTGGCCTTTTTTTTTTCTTCTTCAGCAAAAACAGCTTTTATGTTTTTACTGAACCACTTTAGATTCACTCTTCCACACAGTGGATGTTTACTTGGATTTGGCAAGCTGAGAACAGCTGGTCGTTTCCTAACGAATAGAACATGAGACCATATGTTTTCACATTTAAGCAATTTTGAATCAGAGGTATAATTCTGAGTGTCCTTTGTTGAAATTGCACATTAAATACCCAAAGGATCTGAGCTATATGAGAGAGTCTTTTTTTTCTTTTTTAAGCACTTTTCCCTTCGCAACAAAACCACTCTACACCATTTATACACTTATATCATAGACTTGTACAGCAAGTTTGCAGAGAGCACTGGTGATCTGACAACGGTTCTGCTTCAGGGGCAGTTGTATTTTAAACAGGAAAAGACAGCTAAACAGACTTTTTTTCTTCTAATTCTGTTTGGGAACAAGATGTGTCTGAGGCCCTAGCTGGGGAGCATCTGACAAACATGGATACCTGCTTTTCTCATAGAAACATGGACCTAATAGATTTATAAAAAGGTAGTCTCTGATATTAGCATTGAAAATGACCATGCACTTTATTTTTCACTCTTCCTATTTAGCACATCCTCAAGTTAAGCGAGGCTAGTGACATTTAAGTTAAAGTCAAGCTGACGATAAGAAATGCACTAAACAGAAGAAAAACCCTCAGCTCTTACCATCACATTTCTTTCTTTTATATGGTCCATTATTAATCATTAATGATATTAGAAAACTAAACTATGGATTTAAAGGCAGGTGAGTCAGAGCATTAGCAGGGCTTTAGCAGAGCATTAAGAAGAAAATTCTCTTACAGGAAAAAGAGGGTCCAGCATTAGAAAAAATATTGTGAAAAGTCAAATATATGCAAGTGCAATATAGTAACTAAAACACCAAGCACAGGGGAGTGGAATAGGAAGCCATCAGCCTTTGGAAAGTTGAAAGTTCAAGAAAACTTCCCATCCCAGATGTAGATTTGAAATAGCAAACGAGTGATTTATTAAAAGAGGTAAGAGGTAGAACCGTGGTGAAACAGGATGCTTCTGCCCTAGATTCAGAGAGAGGGATTTCTTTGAATTTGTTTTGGAGTTCCTAAATGTCCCAGTCTTTTCAAGATTCTGCAATTATGGCTGATTATATTTTTTGGAGAGGACTTTAAAAATAGCCCTATTTATTATTGTTTCTGTATACTTTAAAGACAACTTTAGAAGGTGTTCAATTTTATCTCCTGTTTTTTCTTTTTTAAAAATTTCTCCTGGTTCTCATACAAAGGTTAGACTAATAATACCTACCTTTCTTTTTTTGATCCCACTTGAGTGCAAGGATCTTACAGGGAATTTTTTTAAAGCAAGTGTTTGCAGCCATATTACTAATAAAATCTTAGCAAACCCCAAAAATTTATCCTTCCCTACCACTTCTGACCAAACACGACAAGAATGTGTATGTACATTATTTCTCTCAGTTTAAGTCAAACTCCAAGAAAATTTTGAAAAATGGAACCTCTGTCAGCTTAATTTCATTGAGCCAAATGAGAGGATAGATTTTTCTTCTCTTACAGGTTCTGGAGCAACACAGGGATTTCTTGGGAGTGCCGGGGGAGGGCCTCTGGTTGCCCAATTTTGTAAAAGCAGAGATTTTAAGCAATATCCATAGGGAAGCTCTGAGATAAAATCTAATACCTCCACACAACAGAATGCTATGGAAGAGAGCTCAGTGATGAGGAGCAGTGTCTCAGGAGCCAGAGCATCTGGTTCTGAATCTAGCCTTAGTATCTGCCATCTTTGTAAGCCTGGACATATCTGTAATCTTTCTTTAACTCAGTTTCCTCATCTCTTGAAAAAGAATAATAACAGTATCTACACCTAAAGTTATGGTGAAGATTAGATGGATTAATGCATGCCTGGTTCTAGATATGTTAGCCACTATTATTAATATACAGACAGTAAAAAGAATAAGGCACATCTATATGTACTGATATGTACTGGCAGGGAACTGATGTCTGTGACACATACAGCTGAGAGGAAAACACACGCTGGAGAACAGTAGATATAGTAATATGAAGACAGAGAAAGAAAACCTGAATTTCTATTCTTTAATGAGGGTAGCCAATAAAAGTTCAAGGAATATCTCTGCTATCTTTGGTACACTGCAAGAGTTTATGTGCAGAAAACTTGCTAAGAACAAATATGAATACTATTTGTTAAATAATGAGGTACTTGGAAAGCATACTTTTGTAATCTCACATGTCACTTGTTCCCCTATCTGTACCTTCAAAATAAAATTATTTTAGATCTACATAGAATTCTTCAAGTAAAAAAAAAAAAGAGCTTGATAGAATCAAAGTAAAACTTGGTACATTCAGAGGAAAATAAAACCCTACAATTTTCTAACATTAAAAATATAGTTTTAGTTAATAACATAATTTACAGAGATGTATACACACCATGATAAAATAATGGCCTTACTTACTGCAAAGCATAAAGAAAAGTTATTCCCTACACTAAAGAATAATTTAGATATACTTTTATGTATATATGTTATATTCTACCATAAAAATATGATTAAAAAAAAGAATAATTTAGACAGCTCTAATTAAGAATATGAAGAACACTGTGAACATGTTCCAATATCTCTTTATAGAGAATGCCAAAGGATTCCTTAAGGATGTCAGCTGTTTACATATGTAGTTATACTCCAGAATATATTTTAAGGGGCAAAACATCACCAGAGTTAATATTTAAAGTTTAGGCTAAAAATCAAAAGTAAATGTATGGTTTAAGGTCTTGTTCCAAAAGTAATGATTTGAATGTGTTAAGTAACGACTCTGTCAAGATTATGACATCCTACCCATCTTGAATTGTACAGGATTCACTCATTCATTTATTCACTCAACTATCATTTATCAATTGCCTATAACTAGAGTGGTAGAAACAGGGGCCTACGTAAACTTTCATTGGTGAAAACCTGTGTTTCCAGAGAAATGAAAAGCGTATGAAACAGAAGTAAAAGAGAACCATAATTCAGGAATAGGCTAATTACTCTTCTTACTTGACTCTTTAGACTCTTCCTTTAAAAGCTGAGATTCTACTGGTCTGATGGGTACAAGTAACTAAAAGAGCTTTGGGCCTGTAAGTTACCTTTCTTTTTTTTTTTTTTTCTTAATCATATTTTTTATTGTAGAATATAACATATATACACAGAAGTGATAAATTTCCAAGTGCAATTCAACAAGTAGTTAGAGAGCAAATTTCAAAGAATATTATAGGTTACATTTCCAAAGTTTCAGTTATTTCCTTGTTGTGAAATATAACATATATACAAAAAGGTGATATCTTTCAAAGTATGATTTAACAAGTAGATCCATAGGAAATTTCCAATTAACTATAACTCATAACATATAACTTGTTATGAGTTATAGTACCATAGTTTCAGTTATTTACTTATTGTGAAATATAACATATATACACAAAGGTATAGCTTTCAAATTACAATTTTTTTAATATCTAAGTCTTTTTTTTAATCTTCATTTTATTGAGATATATTCACATACCACGCAGTCATACAAAACAAATCGTACATTCGATTGTTCACAGTACCATTACATAGTTGTACATTCATCACCTAAATCAATCCCTGACACCTTCATTAGCACACACACAAAAATAACAAGAATAATAATTAAAGTGAAAAAGAGCAATTGAAGTAAAAAAGAACACTGGGTACCTTTGTCTGTTTGTTTGTTTGTTTCCTTCCCCTATTTTTCTACTCATCCATCCATAAACTAGACAAAGTAGAGTGTGGTCCTTACGGCTTTCCCAATCCCACTGCCACCCCTCATAAGCCACATTTTTATACAATTGTCTTCAAGATTCATGGGTTCTGGGTTATAGTTTGATAGTTTCAGGTATCCACCGCCAGCTACCCCAATTCTTTAGAACCTAAAAAGGGTTGTCTAAATTGTACGTAAGAGTGCCCACCAGAGTGACCTCTCGGCTCCTTTTGGAATCTCTCTGCCACTGAAGCTTATTTCATTTCCTTTCACATCCCCCTTTTGGTCAAGAAGATGTTCAAAGTGAGCATAATAAAGGTTATCATTTTGATTGTGCCTGCCAGTTAAACTCTGTTCCTAAAACAATTCATACCCTAAGAATACAAAGACTATTCCATCTATTACGCATGCAGGTAAAACCAGGTATACTCTATGGTTCCCACACAGTTTAGGAAACTTTAAATTTAAAAAAATAGACATTTTAAGACTAACCAGAGTGGGAAAAGCATGCTGAACAAGGGTCTAAAAAACATAAAAGAAGCTTATTCTCTGACGAGTAGCTCTTTCTCCTGCCCCCTTCACTCTAAACCAATGGCAAGGTTAGAAGGCACTACAGCATGTGGTAGCAATCACAAAGACCAATTTGTTCTGAGCATGTCAAGGTCAATGACATTATGGCTGAGGAGAATGTCTTGTGCACTGGAAGTCTGCAGTGGTTCCTGAATGTCACACAGGATCGCCTATGGTGTTTGTTTGCCATTTCCTTTATACTAGCTCTCGAAACAGCTATTTTTTCTTGTACAATTATAAAGGATGCAGAAATGGAAATACCTCATTCTGGTGGTCTTCTGTTGGTCAACAAATAAATGCTATTGATGTTGACAATGTGGGAGGCCCACCAGGAAGTCCAGCTGGATTTGTTGAAATAAAACAATTTTTCCTTACTAAAACACATTTTATCAGGCAACTGGTCTCTGGCTGTATCCAGCTTAAGATATATTCTGTCTGTTCTGGCTCTAGAAGACAGAAAAGGAGGAAAGAAATAATACCTGGTTCTTTTCTCCCACTCCCCATTTTTTTCTTTCAGTTACAATTTTTTTTTTGATAGGTAGAAAAGAGAGAAAATAATAGTTCTTTTTCAAAATCCCTGATCGATAAATTCCAAAGAAAACCACTTCTGTAAGAGAGTCTGCCTCCATTTTAAACAGTGGGCTAGGGAAACAGCAGAATAAGAAAAGTCCATTGAACATACATCAGAACTTGCTACCTAATTTCTTTTCAGTGTGGACCTGAAGTTAACCTTTGATTTCAGATGGATTTGGACTAGGACCTACTTTTTTTATCTTATCACTGTTTAATTTTTGTTCAAAAAGTTTTTGGAGGTTTAACAGGTTCCAAGGCATTTTTCATACTCAGCAAATGAAAAGACTGAACAACATTATAGAAACTATATTTAAAGAAAATAAACCTGGCACTATGTTTTCAAAGGCAATTATATTCTAGAAATATTTAATAAAAGAGCTATAAACTCTCTTTAAGAAAGTTACAGTGATGAGGCAGCAACAAATTTTATTTTTAACATGGGTATTTTAGTTTAAAAAGATTCCACTCAATGTTTCCCAAATTCAGTGTTTCACATAATGCTTAGCCTAATATGAATGTGGGAAAAAAAAGACAAATCCAAACATGGAATATTATTTTCAAAAAATAGTGTACTAAATGTAAAGGTCCAGTAAAATGTGATATCTAGATTTTTCTGAACTCGTTCACATGACCTTCATTCTATTTATAGAAATGCAGCAATTCCCATTTGGATATAGAGCAATACCTTGTAGGAGAATTTGGTTTAGCACAAATAAACTTGCGGAAAGTGTTGACTTAAAAATAAAACACTGGAAGAGAAGGGAGGGTTTCTTTCTCCCTCTGTGAAAATTTCCGGAAAAGCTGTAAACAAAGGCAGGTTTGGCTCAGAGACTGAGTGACTCTGGTGACTGGAGGAGGATGAAGAGTACATCAAACCTCCCAGAGTGAGGAAATGTTTGTAAAACAGTTAGTAAATCACGGGCAGCCAGGGTCACCATGCTGAACAACCCAAGGGACATGCAGCCAAAACCCCAGCTGTGAAAGGAGGGGCTGGGCACCGCTTCACAGCTCGAACCCCATCTGGAATGATCTCTTGGTTCCATTCTCTGCCCTTTCCCCTCTGTCGCTGCAGAGCTCGGAAGGCTATACGATTAATTAGCTCTGGGCCACAGGGCAGTGCTGACTATCCCTTACTGAGTGCCAAGGTGAGGATATTAGTACTCTGAAAATGTTCTTTGCAGAGTGATACTGATTGAGCCTTTGGTCCTGGGGATAAGGCTGAAAGTTCCAGCTGGGAAGAAAGACTCACACTCAATCTGAAAAAAAAAGTTTACAAGGATGACCAGAAGACAAAATACGTAACTGGAAGTTTCCATAAATTTTGAAATGCCTTTTCAAGCCTTTTTCGATCACTATTCTTCCTAAGTATACTTTGATACATCTGTTAATTATTCTTTTCCTGATTTTACACAGATGGCAATGTGGAAACTGTTAAGTTCTTAATAAACTACCTCTTTTGTGGCCCATTTCCCCCCAGAAACCAGGAAGACAAAAATAAAATAAAAATAGTAATGAAGAACTGCTTGAGATAAGTAGAGCATACAATTTAGAAGACTCCTCTCAACTACTATAGACAGAAGTTGCTTCCTACCTGGACTTACGTTAAGATCTCTTAGTTAATCTGCTTTACTCTCCAAAAATGATTTTTAAAAAATGTATTTTCTTTCTCTACACCAAACTCAATCAGCCCATACAGTGGGACACTATGCACTTAAAGCAGGGTATGGATGAAGGATAATTATTAGCTTGTAAAAATTCTTGAAATGAAAAGTATGATAGATGAAAATATATATTTTTAAAATATTAAGTAAAAAAAAAGTAGGACAGAAGTTATGTACTCACTCATTATAAACAGCAGACACAGATGGACACAATAAGGTGCTTATATTTAAAAAAAAAAGAAAAAGAAAACAAAAGCAAGTTTTGAAATTGTGAAGAGAAAAACTTTCCATTTAGATCTAGGAACCACAAAAACAAATCTTTTTTTGAAAAGAAAGATAATAGGCATTGGCATCAGCAAACTTCTCCAGCAAATCATAAAAATATAATAAGAACCCTGATTTGCAAGAGAGGAAGACCTTCACTGTCACAATGCTGATACCATAAATAAAAATATGTTTAGGGAAAATGCAGCACTTTGCCTAAATTGAAATAGGACAGATACACAAGGGTAATCTTGACCGTTGAAGGGCTACTGACTTAGTATACGAGATCCAGGATCTTTATCTCCCCTACCGATGCGACTTTTTTTCTTTTTGAATATTCAGGCTATCTGAGAGCAACAGGACAGGTGCTTTTGAGATGTTTTTCTGGTCTGGCGCTGAGACAGTCACACTCTTCTCTCATACTCTTGTGACAATGGCAGGCCAAAGGTGATGCCATATAATTCTCAGCCTTGCTTTGTAAAAAATTAACTTGGCCTATCCAGAGATCAAACAAGATTTTGTATCCAATGGCATCTTATTCTAATCAAAGGAGTAACTTGGCCCACATAGCACCTGGTGCAGAAAAAACAAGGAAAATCCGGAGGAAGGTATTCTTTGTGGAGAGCTCTACTTTGAGCAGTGTTTCCAAGCATGTGAGAAAAGCATGGGCTTTGGAGCCAGATCTAGGATCAAATCCTGACCTCAATCCGTGTTACATTGGACAGGTCAATTCAGATATTTTCAGTTTTCTTAACTGAAAAATGGGCATGATAATCACTACTTACTGGTGATAGTACTGGTGATAGAACTAAATGTAACACTTCTACAAAGTACCTGGAATGTGTTTGGCACATAAAAACTGCTGAAAACTGTTAGCTTCCTTCGTGCTACCTTTCCTCCTCACTGGAATGTATAGAAAAGCCTTTCTTAAATGTTCCACGGCTTCTTCCAATTGAACATGGAAGAAACGTACTTCACAAAGGGAGGCACCCTACTCTCTCTCACTAGTAACCCCAACCTGAGCAAACTTTCCAGGACTCCAACTTTCTCACCTCCTCTAGCACCACATTTGTTATAGTCTAAGTCAAAGGAACTTGTTTAAGCCTCAAAGAAGAGAGTGTACCCACTCCCTCCAAAATAAATGGACTTGACTCAAACTTTGGATATTTAGCTATTCAAGAATTTTGCTCATAGCTCATGTTCCCAGCATGAGGAATTTTGCTTGGATCCTGTCTCTGCAGCAACAGATTTTTTTTTTTTTTTTTTTACATTATATTCTTTGCACCTTTTAAGCCAGATAAAATCTAAACAAATTCAGAACAAACACACCCATATTTCAATGATCTTGTGAGACAAGTGAGTGATTAATATGGGTTGAAAATATGATTATTGTGCACAGGTATCCTCATTCTGACATTGCTACTAGTAGATACTCGTGAATGTCAGGTAATCTACATTTGAGAAATATTGCTGACATTATTTGATTTTACGTTTGGGATAAAATTTATCTTATTATTTTTTTTTAAAGCAAACTCTCATAATTTTAATGGGACAACTGAATAATGACCCATCAATTTTTATCATTTGTCTTCTTTTGCTCTGTCTGGTGGATGGATAAATAGTACTCCCTGAGTAAAGATCAAAGACAAATACCTGTCCTGCTAGAAAGGACACAGAACTCTTGGAGTTGAACTCTTATGTGAGTAACACCCCCCCACACACACACCTTTTAAATGGGGATTCTTGGGTTGAGGCAGGTGAAAGGAAGGTATCCCATCAAAAAAGTACATTTTCCAAGTTTTACTGGAATTTCAATACCTGACTAGTAGGCTCAGGGAACTTTCTTCATTTGGAGAATTATGAATTTGGTCTAAATATATCTGGCCCTACTGGTATGGCAAAGAAACAAAACCAAAATATTAGCTAAAAGAAAAGAAAGAGAACAGTGAAAAGACTGATGTAATGTGAGAGCCAGCCAGTCAGCTAAACACCTGAGAATACTTTACAACTACTCTGGTTGAGAATCAAAAGAGATTTGCTCCAGTCCTCAAGCCTCTCCAATAGGGAGGTTTCTGAGGCTGCAAAAGATCAGGATCCAGGAAGCTAACATTCCATTTTCAGCTATGCCATTTATTTACTACACGGCCTTGGGCAAGTTGGGGGCCTTTCCTGAGGTGCAGTTTTCTCCACTATTAAGTGAAGATAATAATCTCTCTCTCACTAAATTGCCATGGTTGTAAAATAATAACTGTGATGATGCTTTGTCAACAGTATGGCAGGTTAAATTATGAATCCCAGAAAAACATGTTCTTAATCTTAATCCATTCCTGTGGATATGAGTCCATTGTAAACAACGCCTTTTGAAGATTTTTAGTTAAGGTATGGCCAACTGAGTCAGGTTTGCCTTTAATCTGGATTACTGGAGTCCTTGTAAGCAGAATGAAACTCAGACATAGTGAGAGAAAGCCACAGGAAAAGGCTAGAAGTCAATGGAACCAGAGGACAAAGGAAAAGACATCACAATGTGCATCAACATGTGACAGAAAAGCCAAGGACCCAAGATCACTGGCGGCCATAGAACGCCATAGTCTTTGGGGAGAAAGCATCGCCTTGATGACACCTTGATTTTGGACTTCTCCTGGCCTCAAAATCATGAACCAAACACTCCCATTGTTTAAGCCAATCCATTGTGTTGTACTGTTTTAGCAGCTGGGAAATGAAGACAAACAGTAAGTGACATAATGCTAGTTGTTACTACTATCAAATAGCACACTGAACAGCAGAGCGGGAAGAAAATGCTAACCAACTAATTTTCTTAATCTCAGACCACTTTGACTCCCTCTCTCTCTCTGTTGATGTCTCAAGCAAACTGCCTTATATCCTAAATAAAGATTTTGTTACTAAGTCAACAGTAAGTTCTAATTTTTGTTGTTGGTTTATGTTTTTAAAGGGAGGATAAGAAACAAAGGGGCTCTACTTCAAACTTGCTTATACAGGATGCTGTAGTAAGTTTTGTTCAATGTTTCCCAAGCATGTTTCTATTTAAAATCATCTTTTTGCATTATTGTGGAAGAGAGGGTGACTCTTATCTCCTCCCAAATAGGTGTTTCCAATTTCCTTATATAACAAGGCTTGAATAATGTGAAGGAAGTAGGCAAAAACTAAGGAACTAAGAAGAATCAAAAAGCAGGAGACCTATAACCTGAAAGGTTAAGAGGTTATGACCCTAGAGGCCCTGCAGTAAGGTGGAAGTCTTAAAAGATGCTTTCAGGTAGTTTGAAGCAACCTTACTTTATGGTTTTTTTTTTTTGTTTTTTTTTTAAGGGATAAAGATAGGATCTAATGCTGAAGACAACATTACTGGCATGAATACACTTACAATGATCATAGGGATCCCATCAAAATTAAGCTGTCACTTATGCTTCAGAAGGGAACTATAGTATTAGTAATTCATTACCCTTTGGGCTCAACTGCTTAAAATCAACACTTGTGTACCTTCAGATTATTCCTTTTGACTTATAGTTATAATCCTTGTCCTGAAACTTCAGCAAGCAAGGCATAGTCAGGCTACAGATTAGAAGGAAAAAGATACAGGATGAGATAACCACGATGAACCTCATACACCTAAACAGTGGTGTCAGTCACATCCTAAAGTTGGCTGTGATATGCACCATTTGCCTTTAAATTAAGGGAGGGAAGTTGCAGTCAGTATACTGTCAAGACATCATTAATGTAACACCACACGCTGGTTCCTCCCTCTTTTTTCTAAGGTTTGACAGAGACACTTAAGTTGTAGCTATGGCAAGGTGGGGAGGAAGGGGTAAGGCTGGCTGGCGAATATATACATTCTATATAATAGAACAGATCTAAACATATGTATCATGTGGATGTACATGGGATACAGATGCCTAAAAAGAGGAAGAAGAAGTGGAAGAAAGGAATATTTTTCTGGTATATCCCATCAAGACCACAAATGTACATGGATTGGTAAAGGTTAAGAAACATAAAAATCAGAGACAAGAGTCACCTTAACTAAGAAAAAACAAACTCTACTGGATACCTTTTTCCTCTAAAGATTCTAAGACAGAGGAAATGTTTCTTTCAGTTATATATTACGGTAGTCAGATTACGGTAAAATATATTAAAAGTCTTTCGAGGTTGTAAACATAAGTTAAAGGCATTAGTCATCAGGGAAGAATCAGTGATTTCTAAGTATCATTATCTTAAAAGCGTTAGAAACATGTACCTTTCAAACTTCCAATTATATTAAACTAATCTGCATCAATCTCAGGATACATTTAGACTCTCAAAGTCAGGAAATTAAACCACTAGTTCTTAAATTCTGAGCACACCTCTAAAGCTCTGCCTTTACACTTTGTAGATAAATGCTAAGGAAAATGTTTGGAAAGAATTGAACAATGTATTCAAATCAAATAGATGAACTAAAAGCAATGCACCAACTAAATGAGGGCCGGGTGATTAAAAAGGATAGGAATGATAATGGCAACTTGTCAGAAACACCTTTGTATTCTCTCCTTCAAAATATAACTCATTTATTTGTAAATTAAAGTAATAAAAACCACCACCCCCCAGAATTTTTTTTTTGCATAAATTCGCTGTGGCTATCACAGAAGAAAAACATAACTGAAACGAATGAGTTGAAAACCAGCATTTCCTGTCCTCATTTTAACTTCACATTAGCAAACATCCACTGGGTACTCATATATGCCAGGCAGTGTGGACACAAACATGAATGAGAGCTGGTTTTCTTACCCACAGAAAGCTTAAAATCGAGTACTACATAGATAGAGATGATAGACTCTGAGAGGTAATTCCTAACACACTCACCTTATTACATGGAAATAGCTAACCAAAACAGTCTAGAAACCACTGGAATTTCTAATAACATGTTGATGCTCGAACAACTTGCTTTGATACTATAGGGCTATAGAACAAAGTACAGTAAACTGGAAATGCAGCAATTACATAGTAAATCTGGGTACATACGGGATGAGCAGATAGCTTGGATAATTCAGGTCTTCCGCAGGTCTCTGGCACTAGGCTTCCTCAGTGCAGGGTTCTGTGTGTGTGCAGCTGGAGGATGCATACCTGATTTAGGCATCCATGGCAGCCTCCAGCTTCACACTCTGGAACTCGACTACTCTGGCAGTAAGATGAGAGGAGGTAACTGAGGTGATACCTAAAGTTGCTTCTAGTTTTGACATTCTGTGATTTGATGAGTAAGGCTATAGTGTTTGTTTCAGGCAGATCATAACAAGAAAGAAAATGCATTATTTAACTTCTGTGTCAGACCAGCACATTCTCTAAGACAATGTCTCAATTTTGGCAAAAGACGCTGATTTATCTCTTTATGGATTCCGATATCAAGAGTTCATCCTACACCTAAAAAATGTATTCATTTTGTAAGCTTTCCCTTAGCAAATATAAGAAGGCTGGAGAGGAGGGAAGTTCTGCTTACCATTCAATTTGGCTTCAGCAGAACTCTCCATTATTAAGAAGCTGCCTGCTGCTAGATAATGAGAACAAATTTTTCATCATCATTATGGTGGTGTATTTTATTTCACCAGGTCACTCTGTAAGAATTTGAAAGTTATATATTTGCCACCTTTCCCTCTTAAAGCATCAACAGGTTATAAAAATAATACTTTGCCTCATGGTATGCAACCTTAAAACGAACCCAGGAAAATGGTATTTGTTGTTTTGTTGGATGTATTAGATGTGCAATAATGATGTATTATAAAGTAAATCAAAATTTAAAAAATGAACCCTATCCCTTGGATAAAATTCTGGGAATGAGCCAATACCACAATTATTATCTTCTCTAGCATTGAATGTTCCGCATAAGTGTTTGGAAGATGTAAACAGGAAATAAATCTGAGATTGGTTCTTCAATCTGTCTACAAATAACCATGACATTATATATAAACTATACTTTAGAGCATATATGCTTTCTGTTTAAGCAGTTAAGAAGTATATTAGACACTATGATACACAGAAAAAAATGGAGCGTGAATATCAATAAATGCAAGGCTTCCGCCTCGGAAAGTCTTCACTTATTTGATTAAGTTAGGTGAAAAACAAAGCAGTCATGCTTGTAGCCTTTCTTCCTTTTCCCTTTCCTCTTCTCTTTTCATTTCTAATGTGAATCGGAAGTCTATGTGGAGCAGTCTGGCTAGCCCCAGTCTAACCTCCCCATCTGGAAGGGGACTAACCAGCCTTGGGGCTACTTCCAACCCTTCCCAGCTGTTGGGTTTGGGATTTTTGTTTTTGTGGGCTTGAGAAAGCATATTTATATAAATGATTGCCATATCCTTTGCCAGCTGTTGACCCTGCTCTTGTCCCGGTTGGGGCATGGTTTTCATTTTTAGCGGCCACAGACTGGAACTGACCCTGATAGAGTTAGCACGCTATGCAAACAGCTTTACGTGCTATTGCTGTGACAGTGCAGACAATGGATGCACAGTGTAATCCAAGGGACCGGTGTTTCCCTTTGGGCAAATGTCACAGAATCCAGAGCTGGAAGTATCAGTTGAAAAAATAAATTCTGAGATTCACGTGTTATGGAATAGCTTCTCTCTAGTAGTTCAGACTGCAGTGATTTCAGCTAGGGTCAGAGCAAGAATTTACCAGCAGCAACAAATGAGCCAAGTTTCCCCTTGAACATGTATGAACCTGCAAAGTTCTCTGGACAGATCTGCAGAGGGCCACTGTTGTTTCTATAGTTACATGAAAGGTAAAAAGAAATGACATTTTTTAGTTTTAAAACTATGTTTATATACTTCTGATTTCAATGTCCATGAAATAAAAAAAAAAATTAGATCCATGACTCTTAACAGGACAAAAATGTAAAAATCAGTTCGGGCTTTTGATCATTACTACAACCTACCAATGGTCATTCCTAAGGACAGCAATCAGATCATTCTTTATGATCATTATCTACCTGCTTTATCTGTGGACAACTATAGTAATGGACTAAAAACTTTTGAAATAGTCTTTGGGAGAATACAGTTGGGGGTTGTGGGGCCCACAAGGATAGGAGAGGAGAGTATAATTAATCTATTAAGGAAGATTTATCCTGGACAACCAATATTTCATCCATAGTTAAATGGGATTAAGAGGATAAACAGCAAATCTTGACAAGTTTCATAAATTGTATCATGTTTCTCTGGTCATAAGCACAAGTGGCATATGTGAAGAATGAAGAAATTTAATTAAAAACAAATTGATTACTAATGCTTAAAGAGATACATGGTCTACTTAGACAGAAAATTTACAATATTTAATAATTTAAAGGACCATTCAGTCATTGATATTTAGAGAGCCTAACTGTACAAATAACTTGTCAAAATGAAGTCCTGTATTACGCTCTCTCCTCTCTTTTCAAGCCTGCAGGCTGTCTGGCTGTGGAGACGGAGACTGCCGTACATAACTGTTATCAAAATGTGAACCCCGTCTTAGAGGTCAGAATGAAAATAGTTGACAAATAGAGGAGCTAGGAATGGAAAGTAAAAATATTTCTTGACACAGGCACTTTCAGTCTTTGAAAAACAATTAAAAAGGAAATTTAGCCTTTGAATTTAAGCAACACATTCTTAGTATATGTTTAATAGCCCTCAAAAGTCTGAGGTATGGAATTGCTTTAACGCAGCTCAAAATTTCAACCACAATGAGAGATTCCTCAAGTACTGGGGAAATAACTGATGGGATCTTTGAAGTTCTCTATGAACTCTAATTAACTAATGACAAAATATGTGAAATCAAAAGACAATATTTTCTTTCTCTGATTCAATGTATTTGAACTAGCAAGGAAAAGAAGATGAAGCCATTTGTTGCTTACAATAGAACTTCATTGAAAATTTCACACCGCTGATACAGCTAATGGCACAATCTCCAGATACACCTTTCTTGCAAGTAGAATAAAACTAGACTTTAAAAAACACAATATGTTATCCCCTGTCTTTTGTATTTATTTTGCTTACTGATATATTGGGGCTTATTTTTACCATCTTATTTTGAATGATCTATTCTTTCCTGCCCTCAATTGTACTGATAGTTTTCTATAATCATCTTTTTCTCTGTTTGGAAGCTATACATTGTATTCCTATTCTTTTAATGGTTTACCCTTAAATTTTTATCATATCATACTTTGCTATAAATTTACCTAAGTCTAAAGTTATTCAATATCTTAATATTTCTCCTGATTATGCTTTGCTTTATCACCAAAGATCCCACATCTTCCTTACTATTATTGTCTGGGGTTTTAGTTGCATACAAATTATTAAACATTAAATGTGAATTACTAGCCTAATTCTGTCTCTTTCACACCAATTCCTTCTTTCTGAGTTCACATTTTCTTGGTGAAGTACATTTGTAAAGGATTTTTTTTTTCAGCAAGAACATGAGGGTGGTAGACTCTTGTGTGTGAGATTCTTCAATGATAATTTTAGCGGGGTTTAGATTTTAAATTAAGAATTATTTTTGCCAAGCCCTTTACTGTGTTATTCCCCATTGTCTTCTGGCATTTATTTTACCAATGAGAAGTCTACCTTTCACCTAATTTTCATATCTGTGTAGGTAATATGTCCTTTTTCTGCTACCTTTTTTATCCAAGGGTCTTATTTATTTGGCTCAACACTCATGTTATACTTTCAATCTGAGGACTAGATCTGATTTTCCTTCAATTCTGGAAAATTCTTAGCCATTATTATGTGAACATTAATTCTTGATCACTCCCTTTATCGTATTCTTTTGGAACTTGTATTAGATATATACTGAAGTTTCTAACGTGTGCTTTTTAACTATTATTTACTCTTTCTTGCCTTCTGAGTGAACTACTACCCATATATACAGTCTAAAATTGTTGAGTTTTTAAATTTCAATGTCTCTATTTTTTTATTTCTAATATGTTGAAGTGGTTCTTTTTCATATCCACTTGTTCTTGTCTTATTCCATTTGTGCTGGCTATTGTTTTATAACTTATTTTATAAAGTTATCTTTTCATCCCCTTGAAGATCTTAAACATACAATGCTTTCTAAAAAATGTTCTATTATTTTCCTTTCATCTGGAGCGAATTCATCCCCTATTTGCTGACAACGTTGTCTGTCTTTCTTGGTATTGATGTATTACTTTATTTTATGGATTTTGAAATGTGATTTATAGGCTCATCTTAAGCAGGAGTCACATCAATTCTTTTTATTCTCTCTATGAGTGCATTACTCACTGTCTTGCAGTTTAATGGTTGCCTCCATGAAGGCCTTAGAACTCCAGTCTTAAATTCTGGTCTTATATTGGGCAGATAGGGAAACTGATCATCCTGGGCAGGGAAAGTCCAAACCAGACAATTAAGCCAGTGGCTAGTTTAGCTCAGCATCTTATGGGGTCTTTGTCCCTCCTGCCCTGTCTTCCCTACCCCACTTCCAGGCATGCAGTTTCATACAGGTTATAGCTCCTGGCAGCAGTTAGCTGCCGCTTTCTTTACTGTCCTTAGTCCCTACTATCATGCAGAAACCTAACTCCCAGCCACTTTTAAGCCACTTTTCAGACCCTAAGACCCATAGTATAACCTCTGTATCTCAGCCCCTGTAATTCTGTTCCAGTTTTAGTCCTTACAAGAAATGTTTATCTTATATTTGAGCTTTGCTATGTCTTCTAAATGATCTCTTTTGAATTTTTTCCCTTCTATTTTTCAAAAGTTTATCATTGCTATGTATTTGGCAAGGAGGTTGCCTCAAAGTATGGACCTATAACATCATCTTGACTGAAAAAGTTCCCCCAATTGAACTTTTTACTGACACAGTATTTAAGTCACTTACATTTTGATTTTCCTCTAAGCCAGAAGGGCTTTATTATTTCTATTTCTCAGATACTTATACATACAAGCCATGTGAAAATTTATTATGCTAAAATGAACTTCTTTTTTTTAAACAATGACAGTCCCAGTTTATTTCCTTTAAATTACAAGTAAGGGAAAGTCTAATACACAATCCTGGCAAAGCTGAGGTGAAATTGCAACCCAATGTAATGCAAGTAGCCATACAAATTTTGATTATCCCTAAAACGAGCTTTCAAAATTATCCTTTAATTATTCAAAAAATGAGTGAAAAACACACATTAAAACATAGTTACTTAAATGACCAAAGCAGGAAAAAAAATATTCAACATCAAAGAAATGCAAATTTAAAGGGAAAGACACCACTTTTTCTTACTGGATTGCAAACAAAAAGAATAATGATACCCAGTGTTAGGGTAGTATATGGAAATCACTCCCCTACAATTTAGGAGTGTAAACCTGACAACCCTTTTGGGAAGTGATTTAGCAACATACATCAAAAGTCCTAAAGAAACACATATGCATCAGTCCCACAATTCTACTTCTATAAATTTATCCTGAAGAAATGATCACATAAATGTGCCAAAAACTACAAGAAATTCATTGTTCATAAAAGCAAAAAACAAACCAAATAAACCAAACCAACAATAGCAAAACAAACAAAAGCAAAAGAATAAACAAAATGTTCACTAATAAGAGACTGGATAAATAAATTACGGAATATTACACAGTCATTTAAAAACTACACACATTCACACAGAAGAGAGGTGAAAGGTTACATTGAAATGTTATCCTTAGAAGTATGTTTATGAATGAACTATATTTTCTTTTTTTATGATTACAGTATTAACCTTTTTTTTTGCTATAGGTGTTTATATTTATATTTTTGTAAACAGTAAAAATTTAAAGGGGGTGTGAGAATAATTTCTCTTAAATGTGCATAGAAGGCAAGAGAAGGGAAGCTAATATGAACTTGATGCCGACCAACCTGATCCCTTAACTGACTGTCTATAAATGCAAATATATCTCTACCCACATATCAGTATTTCTTCCTGTTACATAAATCTGAGTACTCCCTCTTTCTATTCAAAGCCTCTGACCCAATATCCTCCTTCTTGCTTGGGATCTTGCTCCATCAGGCATTCTCTCTCTTTCATTTCTAATTCATGCCTCACTTCTTCATTCTTCCCTTTAGATGATAAACATGATCAAGTTTTTGAAAATAGCCCCCCTTCCTTGAAAAATGACATCAGAGGAGAAAACATAATCCATGTCTCTATTTTATCACTGCCTAGTAATTTCTATTCATTCCAAAATTTGTGGTAATGTGGCTTTCATTTTTACTGCTATATTCAAACTGCTCTTGCTAATGACTTGCTGATTGCTAAATCCAAGGGTTATTTCTGTCCTTATCTTCTAGGATCATTGTACTATCCTACATTTAATGACACAGTTGATTGGAACTCATCCTTCCATGACTTCTGGTGGCACTAAACTTTCTAGGTTCTCTTCTTGCTCTATGGCAGTTCTTTCTCAGGAAATCATCCTTTGCATCCTTTGCAAATCATCCTTAACAGTTTGTTGCTTTTTGGGGGCTCTGCCTTTGATCCACTATTCTTCTTATTCTATACATTTGCCTTTTCATGTACTGAAGCTATATACTGATAACTTCCAAATCTTTACTTGGTACCAGCTGGTCTGCCCTTAATTGTTCCATAAGTTCATCAAGTTCTACATTCACAAAACTAAAAATATTAAGTTCCCCACAACCACTTCTCGTCTTGTATGTTCTCTTCCACTCAGCAGAGACAGAAACCTGGGATTCATATTAAACTCTGCTCTCTTCCTCATACCCAATATCCAATCATCATTACCTGACAATTTAACGCCTTCACTTTTCTCAACTTTCTACTCCTCTCCATTCTTCTCTTTTCCGTTCAAGTTACCACTGCCGTAGGTCACACCAGGCACTCAAGTCTTAACACTTCTTCAAATCTCCCCTTTCTACAGCAACCAAATTTCATTTAAAATGCAAGCCTGTATATATCACTCCTCTTCTGCTTAAAATCTTCTCCATTCTTCACAGGATTAAGCCCAACCTCCTTAACTAACATGCACACTGCTCTAGAGTCATCTCTTATGACTCTCTGCCTAGGAATTTATATTGTGTCAATGCTGACCCCTTTGAATATATCATGCCTTTCTTGCCATTTCACCTTCACTTATGTTGTTTTCTCTACCTGGATTGCCCCAAACCAACTCTTCATCTTGGTTGTCATTGCTCCAAAAAGCCTTTCTTAACTGAATACTACCTTCCTCAATTCCAAGCAGGCAAAGAAATTTAGCAACAAAGACCATACATACCCTTTCAGGTTTGCTGTTCTTTATAACATAATGGGATTTGAAATCAATTTTTAATCTGTATCTTTTCATATGTTTAGTATATTTGAAATTTTCTTGTATATACTTTCCTTTCCCCTCCTTTTTATCCATTAAGCTCAACATGGGACTCTGTGAGGTCTACATTAAGGACCTTTTCTTGTTTGGGGTACCTTGTACCTTAGTGCACCTCCTACTGCTAATGTTGCTAAGAGTGTGAAGGAGAATCCTCAATAACAAAGATTTTTAAAGGTAAGTAAAAATCTTGTAATAATCAAATGAGCCATGATGTTACCGAAACAACTTTAGTATAAAAGACCTAAAATTCACTTAGCTCCTCCCACATGCTTCTGGTCTAGCAGAATATAAACTAGGAACTGTGTGTAAATTCTCTTGTGGGGAAATTCCAAGGTGAACACTTGTTACAAGCAGTACCTTTATACTTAGATGGTTTTCAAAGATGACTGATGAAACTACATCATAACAAGTGATGCTTTTTGCCAAGGGCAGAGAGAAAAAGGAGGTTTCAAATAACAGAGCACCAACCAATTAGATCCTTGAAGTTAAACAACAGCAACAACAAAAAGCTTACTAGTCTAAGAGTCGGAGACTGTTAAATAGCGAGAATACAAGGAGAGAGACTGTCTGAGGGGAAAAAAACACCTCTGAAATCTTGCATTGGTTAGTTTGGTATGTAAATAAGTGAAAAAGCCCCTGAATGGTTCAAAAGAACAGAAATTAATCACCTCCATTTGTACACTGGGAGATGTATGTTAAGGATATGAAATTTTTAAAATCTTGGAAAAATTTAACATTGCCATATGGACTGGGAAAGGAGGCTAAAAAAGACCTGGATAGGAAAAAAAAAGCCTTAATTATAAGATATTATAATGTCTCTGATTAACTGTACAAATATTAAAAAGTTGTTTCATGAATTAGAACAAACATATGACACCATTACAAGGACTTAATAATAGAGGGGTATATGGGAAAAAACATATCTATTGCAAACTATGGACTAGAGATAACAGTAATATTTTAATACTCTTTCACCATCAGTAACAAATGTACCACACTGATAACTATGGGTCAATAATGAGGGGAGGTGGGGATAAGGAGTATGGGAGGATTAGGGTTTTCTTTTTTCTTTTTATTTCTTTTCTGGAGTAATGAAAATGTTCTAAATTTGATCATGGAGATGTATGCACAACTATGTGATGAAACTATGAACCAGTGATTTTATATTTCAGATGGTTTCTACAGTGTGTGACTATATCCCAATAAAATTGCATTAAAAATAATAACAACAAAAAAATCTTAGAAAAAGTTAACATTGCTGTATGGACTAGGAAAAGAGGCTAGAAAAAGACCTGGATAGGAAAAAAAAATATTTTAATTATAAATTTAAATATATAAAATACAGAACAGAAATGAGAAATTCTTCAAAAACTTGGCAAGACTAATTTGGCATGTTATACAAACAGAAAATCTGCTAAAAAAAAAAAAAAAAACTTAGCTGCTAATCTTAGGTTAATAGCAAATAACCCCATCTACTTTTGACCTCAAAGATTGACCTTCTGACCCAGAGCCAGTGGCCCTGTTCAGAAACATGTTGCCACCAGAGTAAATAAAAAGAGAATATAATGTGCTGAAATTATTACTGCTAATGACAAGTGACACACTTTATACTGCCAATGAGTAAAGCCATCAATAAATAACTCTAAACTTATTTGCCAGTGTTTTCTGGAAACCAGTTTTTTGTCTTATATTTTAAATTCTTATTATTTACTTATTATTTGTTGGTTAAAATTATTATTCTCAGTACTGTGTATTTGAAAAGGAAACTTTAAGACATATAGACTATAAAGCAAGGAGAAAACCACATAGGTGGATGTGTTGGTGATGGATGCTGGTCAATAATTCACATCCTCGCTCTCTTTCAGGGGCTAGGTCTATAGGAATAGTAAAAAACAAATGGTAAGAGAATATTTTCCACAGACCTACCAGTAACTCTGGCTTAGAACACGTCAGAGATATAAAGTCTAGAGATTAAAAAAACCTGATGTTCAGGGTATTTGGAGTGAGTTCTTAAAATCTCTTACTCAAATATCTATCTTGATGTCCTTGGAAACACTTAAAATCTTAGATGTGGTTTATGTTGGCAAGCTGACACTAAAAAAATGAACATGTAGAAACCCAAAGCACTTCAATACTCCTGAAACTTTGAACGCCCAATTGATAAATAAGGCAGTATTTCTATGTTGATGTCACTTTTAGTTCCTCTACCCATCCCCCTCCTTCCCCACAAATGATGAGTGTATATAGCACAAAATGTTTCTGGAAGGATGAAGAAACTGATAATATCAATGGCTTCTAAAGAGAGGGACTGGATGGCTGGACGTCAGGGGTAGGAGAAAGATTTTTCACTATATGCCCTTTTGTATCTTCTGCATTTTGAACCTAATAAAAATAAAACACAATTAAAATAAACAAATAAAACAAATTACGAACACATCTATGACTAAATTCAGGAAGCAAGGAAAAACATACTCCTAAGGATGAAAAGGTATGAATTACAGAGAAGCAGGCTCTGAGCTTAGCAGTATACATTTGCATGTATATACTACTGAAAACAGTGATAAGATATAGGGACAGACAGCTATTTTTAATAAAACACACTTTAATCCAGCAGGTTAAAAATTATTTTATAGAATGTATATGAATCCATACATAAGATATATAAGCATAACCAGTAATTTAAAGGAGTGGAAGGAGAAGGGACACTCTTTTTTAAAGTAACTGGCTATTAGATGGAAAAATAAAAATTCCTGTTCACCCTTCATCCTACCCCCATGGAATACTATTTAGTAAATGTGCAGATGAAACTGAATATGCACACACAATTCTGAATTGTGTATTTTCTTATATTTTGTACTTTCTTACTATTTGGTGTTTCTAACTTGAAGATGAGATGAAAAATGAGAGCTTTTTAGCACAAAATTATAAATTGTAGCCAAATGAGAGCATATAAAACAACCCACAATTATAAGAAATACAATAATGTATACATGTAAAAAATACTCAGTTTCTCTCAATTTCTAACTCAAATTTTAATTTTTATAAAATGTTTCCTGCTTTAAAGTTGTTCAAGAGTGGAAGATGCTTTGACATGCTTTTAATTGATTCGTTTTACACTCAGGGGAAGGATAACAGTGATTTGTGAAAGTATTTTTTTTCTGTCTTGCACACATCTCTCATTTGTCCATCTTAATTCAATTAAAGGAAATAAGGACAGTTTGACCGATGAATGAACCATATTTTAACCAAGGACACTTCTATTTAAACTGGAGTGTATCAACCACTGTAATTGTCAGTTAGTTATTTCCGATCTCTAACTTTTGTTTTGAGAGGTCACAGCATGGTCACAGAAGAGAAGAGCATATTAAAATATGGATAAGTATTGAAACCACTAGCCATTCAGAGAAAGAAAAAATTTAATCATTACTGTCTTATATGGAGATAACCTAACCCCACTAGTAGTCTTTGCTGAACTAAAGGCCTGTAAACTCAAATAAAATAAACTTCTATTACCTTTAAGTTGGAAAACTAGGCAGACGTTTTATTATGCTGGGTGTGTAAGTTTTGGTAAGGAGTTTTTATTGTTTTTTAAATTAGCTTTATAGGGACATTAATTGATGTTCAATTAAATGAGAGTTTGATGAGGCTTTTTTTTGAATGCATATAGTATATAATCACTAGCACAATCAAGATAAGAGAACATTTCCATTCCCCCCAAAAATCCCCTCATGCCTCTTTGAAGTCAGTTCCCTTCCCCCAACTCCTGGCCCCTGGCAATCAGTGATCTGCATTCTATCTGTATCATTTTGCTTTTTGTATAATTTCACATAAATGGAATGACACATTTGTAGTCTTTTGTCTGTCGTCTTGCACTTAGGGTAATTTTTTTGAGACTCATCCATGTTGCCGTGTGAGTCAGCAGTTCCTTCCTTTTTATTGCTAAGTAGCTTTCCATTGAACAGATACAACATAATTTGTTTATCCCTTCACCAACTGATGAGTATTTGGTTTTATTTATAGCTCTTGGCTATTAATGCTGCAAAGAGCATTCGCATACAATTTTTTGTATAAACATATGTTTTCATTTCTCTTGAGTAAATAACTATCAATAGAATGGCTGGTCATTTGGTAAGTATATGTTTGATTTTATAAGAAACTGCCAAACTGTTTTACAAAGTGGCTATACCATTTTGCATTACCAAAACGATCCATATGGGTTCCGCAGTTTCTCCACATTCTTGCCAACATTTAGTATTGCCAGTTTTTAAAATTTTAGCCATTGTAGTAGTGTATTGTCTCATTTCCCTAATGACTAATGATAGAACATCTTTACATATACTTATCAACCTTTTATCTTCTTTGGAGAAATGTTTGTTTTCAAATGCCTATTTTTTAAAATGAGTTTATTTTTTTATTATAGAGTTATGAGTTCTTTATATATTTTGCATATTTTGCATATATATGTTTTGAAAATATTTTGTCCAGTGTGTGGCTTTCCATTTCATTTTCTTAACAATGATTTTCTCTCTTCTGATGCTGAAGTCATCACCTCTCCTTTTAAACCCTTTAACTGATTGGATGAAACATCTCTCATTGCTGAAGGCAATCTTCTCAGTTGATTGTAGATGTAATCAGCCATAGATAAAATCAACTGACTGATGATTTAAGTCCAGTAACAGGCCAGTGCTTGCTTGACTAAACAACTGGGCACATTACCTGGCCAAGTTGGCACATGAGCCTAACCATCACAGCAAAGTTTTGATTTAGTCCAATGCCTCAAGAATTTTTTTTAATAGTTCAAGGTTTTGAATCCAATCTAAATTTCTCTGCTTAATTTAAGAACACAAAAATATTTCCCTATGTTTTCTTCTTGAAGCTTTATAGTTTTAGCTCTTAAGTTTAGATTTATGATCTCTTCAGATTTAATTTTTGTATAACTTTATCTGTGATTTCCCAGGGGTAAATTACTTTTAACTATTATTGATCATTTCAAACCATATAGAAAATACAACAAATACAAGTTTGTGGCATTTTTATAAGCCCACTATACACTACTAAGCTTGAAACATCGTATGAATTAAAATGATCCACTTATTTTCAACCATAGAGAATGGGGGAAATTTCTAACTAATTTAGAAAAATACGGAGTTGAGAATACATGTGTATAAAAAACACACTTAAGACCAAGTTTAGGCTTTGTTCCTATGGGCTACGGACAGTGAGTTTTCTTATAATGGACAACTAGGGTAGTGACATGCAAAATAATAAATTTCAAAGTAATGTTTGCCTTTCTAAAAACAAGAACCAATTTACTTTAAAAATGAAGGGAAGGCGAATGCCTCTTTGTTGCTCAGATGTGGCCCTCTCTCTCTAGCTAAGCCAACTTGAAAGGTGAAATCACTGCCCTCCCCCCTACATGGGATCAGACACCCAAGGGAGTGAATCTCCCTGGCAACGTGGAATATGACTCCCGGGGAGGAATGTAGACCTGGCATTGTGGGATGGAGAATATCTTCTTGACCAAAAGGGGGATGTGAAAGGAAATGAAATAAGTTTCAGTGGCAGAGAGATTCCAAAAGGAGCCGAGAGGTCACTCTGGTGGGCACTCTTATGCACAATATAGGCAACCCTTTTTAGGTTCTAATGAATTGGGGTAGCTGGTGGTGGATACCTGAAACTATCAAACTACAACCCAGAACCCATGAATCTTGAAGACAATTGTATAAAAATGTGGCTTATGAGGGGGGACAGTGGGATTGGGGGGGCCATGGGGATCACACTCCCCTTTGTCTAGTTTGTGGATGGATGAGTGGAAAGGTGGGGGAAGGAAACAAACAGACAAGGGCGCCCAGTGTTCTTTTTTACTTTATTTGCTCTTTTTCACTTTAATTATTATTCTGGTTATTTTTGTGTGTGTGTGGTAATGAGGGTGTCGGGGATTGATTTTGGTGATGAATGTACAAGTATGTAATGGTACTGTGAATAATCAAATGTACGATTTGTTTTGTATGACTGCGTGGTATGTGAACATATCTCAATAAAACGAATATTAAAAAAAAAAAAAAAAATGAAGGGAAGGACTTTCATTTGACCAAGATAGCTTCATAGGATGCTACAGGGTCTGTTGCCACAGAATCTTTGGATAATAAAAACTGGCGGAGTCATCTTCCTCAAAACTCCAGAAAACAATAAAGGGTTGCAGTAACTGGGCAAGTGCTGAATCAAGAAAAAGCAGCTTTGAAAATGGCAGGAGAAGCTTGTGGCACCCTTGCTGGGCCCCCCTCGGACCTTCCCCGGTGCACTCTGGCTTCACACTGAGACCCTACCATTCCAGAGGGAGCATCCTGGTGTACCTGCATGTTGGAGCCAATTTTTTTGGGTGGCAGCCTGGATGACTGAACCAGGAAATATGCAAATTCATGGATTTGGAAACTATAATACAGGTTATCAGGGGCTGGGGATGGGGTAGGGAATGGGGATTTAATGCTTAATTGGCACAGAATTTCTGTTTGGCATGATGGTAAAGTTTTACTAATATACGGTGGTGATAAGAGCACAACACTGTGAACATAATAACACCAGTGGATTATATATTTGAATATGGTTAAAAGGGGGAAATGTTCGGTTGTATATATGTTACTAGAACAAAAATTTTTTAAAAGGTATAGGACTCTACAACACAGTGAACCCTAATGTAAACTATGAACTATAGTTAATGGTATAATTACAATATTTTCATAAATTGTAGCAAAGGTACCACACAATTGCAAAGTGTTAATAATAGGGAACACTGAGTGTGTGAGGGGGGTATACGAGAACTCTGTATTTTCAGTAAGGATGTTTCCTTAAATCTACAACTTCTCTAATAAAAATAATTAAAAAAACAAAAGGGAATTTCTTCATGGAATAGTAAAATGGAAAAAATTCTTAAATGATATTCAATACCTGGGAAGAGGAGTAGGAGGATCTTGAAAGAAAGTTCTTCTATTAAGGGAATATTCCCTTAAACAACTTAACCAACAATATAAACACACAGGAAAGGTCAGTTTATTAAACACACATACCACACACACACACTCTTTCTCTCTCTCTCTCTCCCCCTCCAAAATGACACTGAAAGTAGCAGTAGAAGTTGGTGTTCACCACATAGCCCACAAATTCAAGGCAAGAAAAAGGCCAAGAAAGTTGAACTGAAAGGGGCTCATAGCCACTGGAAGAATATCTTGAAAAGTTAAAAGAACAAATTACTGATACATTCTACAGCATGGATAAACGTCAAAAACATTATGCTAAGAATCCAGACCCAAAAGACTACATATCGTATGATTCCATTTACAGGAAATGTCCAGAAAAGACATACAAAGAATCAGACAGCAGGTCAGCGTGGCAGCTTAGGTCTGGGGTGGGAGCAGGGACTCGCTGTTCAGGAGCACCAGGGAACTTGTGGCGCTGACAGAAGTGTTCTAAAACTCGATTGTGGTGATGGTTGAAACAACTGTTTCTTTTCTCATATTGAGTATGTGGTATTCATAAAAATAGAAAACACAGGTAAAGTTATTTTCATTTTGGGGAAAAAAAAGAGAATCCAATTAATTAAGCACCAGTCATTTCCCTCTTAACAATATTCTACTTCATACCTCGCAGTTCATATCACTTTTTTTTTCCCTTCAGCTTCCCAACTATGCCCTGAAACTTTTTCCAAAGTTTATGGCTCTTTCCTCTCTCAAGCTGTCTTCTCAAGACTATGGATGTATAGTCTACTACCATACCCTGTCACTGAGCACATAACAAAATTGAAGCAACTGGTGACTCAGACCAGCTATAAAGGCTGTCTTTACTAAACTCATACTGTAACTGCCTGTGTTATCGTCACTTGGCAACGCAGAAAGAAACACAAATTTGCAAAATTTCTCAAAAGAAAAAAGAAATAACTTCAGACCATCATAAGGAAATGATTGGAATGTACAGATTTTAGACTGTTAGAACACAAAAGGTAGTTTCTCGGTATACTGATCCATAAATGGTCGAGCAAAGGTGCAAAGATATCAACTAAACAAATGAGTAGCTTCTCATTTACCTGAATGACTTTCAGAAGTACCTCATGGCAACTCCATACTGCATAGAATCCTTCATTTGACAATTACTATTAGGCCTTACCAGACAAGCATGGGTTCAGGCCAGGCCAGCCCCTCAGTAGTCATTAAAATTAATTAAGCATTTTTACCAAATTGCCATTAACTTTCAGGGACTATTCTAGCTCCTGAGATACAATGATAGAAGACAAAGCCCTGACCTTATGGAGCTTATATTATGTCTTGTGGCCTCCACATGGTCATCTTATTTCAAATGCTGCATGACTAAGATAACTTTATTCCGTGTGGAAAGCACAAAGCCTACTGCAGACAAAGCCATATGCTATCAGTGAGGCCTGCCTGCTGCTTTCTCATTCAGACACAGAGTGAGACCAATGCTCTCTAATCAAGGTAGATGCTTCAGCCAATACTTGCCATCAACAATGCTCACACTGTCTGGTCCATCAGGTCCTCTGAGTTGTTCCCTTTAATTTGCAGGGTAGACCAGTTCTTCAGGTGACCTGACAATCAACTCTGGAATATCCTGGGGGCAGGTGACAACTTTCACTGTTTCTCTGACTTCTCCCTTTAGTTTGGGTCAAAATTTAAACCACAATATTTCTACCAAGCACCCCCAGTTTAACAGTATATTGGCTCAGTATTTCCTTATTTATTACAGCTTGTTGGCTGAATAGTTTAATCTCTTATCTGTGGCTATAATCTTTTTCTGTCTTGGTTTATCTTCCAAGATTTTTTAATGAAATAATACATCATCTTCTTAGTCTCCTCATTAGAAAGAGAAAAGAGAATATTGGAAAGCTCTTGGGATTAATATAAAAACGTCCAAGGGCTTCTCTGAGCTTTTAATCAGTCCTTCACAACAAGTCCTCTACATTAATGACTTAATGATGTTTGGCAAAACAGGGAGCACTCAATCTGGTCTCAGACTCTAGAATATTGTCAATACGGAGGACTTAATTACATAGCAACTCTGTGTGAGTATGTGTCTCTGAAAAAATAATTCCAGGTAGCTACAGATTGCAGACCTATTTTTTATGAAAAATTCTGGCAAATACATAGGGCCCTCCATGATCTACAACTCAATATTCTGCTGAAAGGATCCCAAATGAGTCTTTCTAGATGCTGCCAGTAGACTTGGAACAAGTTGGATTGCAAGAAAAGGCGAGTGACGTTTCAACTGTGATTTTCCAGTAAGGACAGACATATCCTCCTGCCCTCTGGAGCTCATAAGGTTATTCTGATGTTAATGGCCACCCAGAGCAGACGTATCAGTTTTTCTGCTTTCCTTTCTTGCAGAACGATTTCCCTAAAGCCAATGTTGGGCAAAGTGCCACTAATACTGTGATAAATCCCCTGCAGTGCTTGAAAGGGGAGGCAAGAGATAGAGGGTTAGGAGGTAATCAAGCTTACAGATTAAGGCTTACTAAAGCTACAAGATGAGCACAGCTCTTGGTGTTTATTAACTCTTCTAGCACTGAGCACTCTTCCCCCGCCTTCCTGGCACAAAACACAAAGGTCTTTTCATTAATGGACCTCAAAGGCCTGCCTGCTTTGACATTAAGCTTCCAAAAACAGCATCTCTACTTGGGGCTGCCTTAGGTGTCCACCACAGTCAGGCAACAGTTTCTGTTTTTCAATGTAATGTTATAGTTGTTCATTCATGCCTACAAACAACTGAATTTTTCTGTCCACACACTGACATCTGTGAGGGCCAAGTATTGCAGGCATTATCTTCTAGATACTAAAAATAAAGGCTACCGTTTTCTGTGACAATAGGAGTTTGTAACAGGAAAGGGCAATGAAAAACAAGTTTGATTACAATTCAATAGCTGTTTATAGCAGCATCTTCTTTAGTAATCTACCCAGTCAGAGATTTACTATGGATTTATTTATAATTATTTGTATTTTTTTTTGGCATAAAACATACTAATGTTGGACTGACTGGCCAAATTTACCTAATAATGTGCCTCAGTCACTTGGTGTTTTAAACTATAAATCCAACAACTCCTTCCTCCTTACTAGAATTGCCCAACTTGAGCCAAGGAAAAAGAGACATATAATTTTTTACACTTCAACAACTATAACACTTCTAGAATAATTTGATGCTCATTAATTTGCAAATCTCCAGCATCTTCATGTTAGGTATTTAAGCTTCATTCATTGTTTCCACTTCTTGGTATCTTGAAGTTCTATACCCAGGTTATTAAATTTGAGAGTAGTAATTTCTGAGGAATATTTATTAACTCAAAACTGTCTAGCTATTTTGTACAAACCCTGATACTTGTTTTTTTAAACCATGAAAATTTCCCACCTCTATTTGATAAATTATATTCTCTCATACTCACAACTAACTTAAAAGTTATGTAAATTACCTAGATGAACAAAAACAATTCACAATTATAACATTGTTAAATGAATTAGATAACAATGACTACAGCTTCCCAATCATAATTTCAGACAGATAAATTTGTACTTTATTGATAGCTGGAGCAGAAAGCCCTAATCACTAAATGCCAGCACAGTCTGGTTTCGGTAGGGTAATGACCCATCTCTATATTCATAACAGCAATCTCATTCATCATAATTCACATTAAAAAAAAAAAAAAAAACTCTAGTCAAGCTAATGGAGGAAACGTGTGAAAAGTGATTGGATGGGTAAAACTCTGTATGCAGCTGAGGATCCTAATTGATTATATTGTGCTGCAACTAAGCCCTTTGCCTAGTACATCAGCTCTTTATCTAACTGCATTTCAATTGATTTTCACTGATACTCTTCTTTCTTATGTCTAAGACTTACAGTACTAAATTAATAAAAGGATAAAATACTTTGTAATACAGATTTCAAAATGTAATGTCCAAGCAGGACTTTCATGGAATAAGATGGTGGGTTTAGTATAGCCCACCAAACCTACAAGAGCTGTAATCTGTGAATTTGGGAGATAATTAAAAAAAAAAAAAAGTTTAGGATTTGGGTCTGTATTTGAAGAGTCCAAAACAAATTGCTAACCCAAACATTCAAAGATAAAGTATATTTCTATTCATGCTTTGCTCAAATCAAAAGTGGAATCAAAAGTGAACAATAAGTAGTGTGTCTATGAAGGAGAAATGACTAAAGGGACAGAATTCAAGAGAATAAATATCAAATTGTTTAACAGCTTTTTTTACAAAATAACTGGCTTGATAAACTACATATTCAACAAGTATCTAATGTTCATTTTATGAGAGGAGGTAGAAATGTGGAATAAAAACTATTCATTTAGTACCAGCTATAAGTCTTTTTACGTCACATACCCATTCTGTTGGTTTAGTCCAGAACAAAAATGCTGTGGATTTGGTTTTCTTATGAAATAGTGAGGGTATGGAAACAAGCCAGGTAGAATGGCTAGGCAATATTTAACTTCCAGTTGAAAAATCTACTGGATTAATCGTTACACTAAACTGAAAATCTTAAAATAGCATTGCTGAGCATATTTTAAATGAGTATAACCTCCATTCCTGAGAATTTAACAGTTTTATGAGGTTTAACTGACATACAATACACTATAGATATTTAAAGTATAAAATTTGATAAGCTCTGACATATGTATACTCCCTTGAAACCATCATGAAAATTAAGATAATGAACATATCAATCATTCCCAAAGGTTTCCCATGACCCTTTATAATCCATCTTTCCCTTTACCCCACATTCATATTTAGAAAACTATTTATTTGCTTTCTGCCACGATGGATTAGTTAGCATTTTCTAAAATTTTATAAAACAAAACCATACAGTATGTGTTGTTTTGGTCTGGCTCTTTTACTCTAATTATTTTGAGATCCATCAATGTTACTGCATTTATCAAAAGCTGGTTCCTTTTTATTGCTGAATAGTATTTCATTGTAGAGATAAACCAAAATTTGTTTATCCATTTACCTATGCTGATGGACATTTGGATTGTTTCTAGTTCTTAGATACTACAAATAAAACTGCTATTGAACATTCATGTGCAAATTTTTGTATGGACACATGCTTTCACCTGTCTTGGTTTACTACCAAGGAGTGAAAGGGCTGGGTCATATGTTTAATGTTTTAAGAAACTGCGAAACTGCTTCTCAACGTAGTTGTGTGATTTTATATCCCCACTGGCGGTGTTTGAGAGCTCTAGTTGCTCTACATCCTCACCAACACTTGGTAAAGACAGTATTTTTAATTTTAGACAACATTTGTAGTGTTATCTCATTATGGTTTTAATTACCATTGAGTGGTATCTCATTAGGCAATTACCTAATGACTAACAATGCTGAGATCTTTTCATGTGCCTATTTGCCATGTTTCTGGTTGGTGAATTCTGTCCAAATCACTTGTCCAATTTAAAATTTTTATTTAGTTGTTTGTTTTCCTGAGTTTTGAATGTGTATGTATTTTTTTTTTCTGGATACAAGTCCTTTATCAGATATGTGATTTGAAATATTTTCTCCCAGTGTGTGGCTTGTTTTTTTAATTCCACCAACAGTGTCTTTATAAGAACATGAGTTTATTTATGAAGTTCAATTAATCTTTCTTTTTCTTTTATGGATGCTACTAGTGGTGAAACTAAAAAACTAAAGTTTCATTGATTTTCTCTATTGTTTTTCTGTTTTTTATTTTATTGATTTCCACTTTCATCCTTGTTTTAATTTCTTAACATAGGTGCTGAGGTCATTGATTCAAGACCTTCTTTCTGTTCTAATGCAGCTATTTAGTGCTATAAATTTCCCTTTAAGTGCTGCTTCAGTATATCTCACAAATTTTGATATGTTGTGTCTTAATTTTCATTCAGTTCAAAATAATTTCAATTTCCCTTTTTATTTCCTCTTAGATCCATGAGTGACTTGTAAGTGCACTAGCTTCCAAATATTTGGGGATTTTTCCAAATATCTTGTGGTTACTGATTTCTAATTTAATTCAATTGTGGCCAAAGAACACATTTTTATGATTTAAATCCTGTAAACTTATTGAATCTTGCTTTATAGCCCAGAATACGATTTATCTTAGTAAATATTTTGTGTGTACTTGAAAAGAAGGTATGTTCTGCTGTTGTTGAGTGGAGCTTTTTTTTTTTTAAATAAATGTCAGTTGATCAAATTGATTATTACTGTTATTCAAGTCTACAACATCCTTGCAGATTCTCTGTTCCTTCCATCAATTAGAAATCAACAGAACGCTGAAGACAAAGAACATGCTGCCATGTCACATTACTACATGACAGAAAAGCCAGGAAACCTCAAAGACTGCCAGCCAGCCAGCGGTTACCTATCCTGGGAGCAAGCAAGCCTTCCAGCCTTTGAAACTGTGAGCCAATAAATTCCTGTTGTTAAGCCAACCCATTGTGTGGTATTTGTTTTAGCAGCTAGGAAACTAAAATATTGTGTTTTCAGTTTGTTGAGCTTCTTGGATTTGTTGATGTATAGCTTTCATCAAATATGTATTTGTTCAAATATTTAAAAATATTTCATAATATATTTTTTCTGTTTTCCTTTCTCTTTTCCTCCTCCTCACCTTCAGGATATCCAATTACATATATGTTAAGCTAATTAAGGAGTAACACAGCTCATCAGTGCTCTTTTCACTGTGGATTTTGTGTGTGTGTGTGTGTGTGTGTGTGTGTGTGTGTGTGTGTGGTCTTTTTTCTGTGTTTCAATTTTGGTTAAGTTCTATTGCTATGTCTTCAAGTTCACTATTCTTTTCTTCTGCAGTGTATAATCTGTTGTTAAGATTATCCAGCGTATTTTTCATCTCAGACTTTGTAGTTTTAATCTTAAAGTTCAATTTGGGCCTTTTTTATTTTAAATGTCTTGTAGGTCTCTACCTATCATGCTCAATGTTTGTTCTACTTTCTTGAATATATATATGAAATACAGTTTCAATAACTGTTTTAATGTCTTTGTCTATTAATTCTATTCTGGAACAATTTTGGTTTATTTTTCTCCTCATTATAGTCATATTTTCCTGGTAAATTTTTATTGGATGCCATATTTGTGAATTTTACCTTTGGGGTGACAGATATTTTTGTATTCTTATATTCTTCAGCTTAGGTTTTTGGATGCTGTTAAGTTATTCAGAAACAGGCTGGTTCTTCTAGGTCTTGCTTTTAAGCAGTAGCAGTTTTGACTAGAACTAATTTTGTCCCACTGTTGAAGCAAAACTTCTGAGTATTCTACTTGATTGCCTATGAAGTATGAGATATTCCTCTCTGCTGGTGGGAACAGGAACTCTTTCCAGCCCTGTATGAACTCCATTGAATGTTTCTGATAACGTTTTTTAGGCCGTTCTTTCCTGGGTCTTGGGTAGTATCCTCATGCACAAATGCTGACCATGCTCAGCTGAAAACCTGAGGAATATCCTCTGCAGATCTCTGGAGCTCTCTCTCTGAGCATGTCTTTCCTCTCTGGTACTCTGCCTCGTGAACACTACTGAAGTTGCCTCGGCAGACTCCCAGCTCAGTCTTTTCAACTCAGGGATGCTGCAGCTCTCCCCCTCCCTGTGCCATGGACCGGCTGTAATCTGGGACCATGGTAGGGCACACTTCATTTGTTTCCCAAGGGATCACTGTCCTTCAGTGCCAACATCTTGAAAACCAATGTATCATATAGTTGTCAAGTAGCTAGAAGGGTAAGTCTGGTGCCTATTATTCCATATCGCTTGGAAGCAGAACTATAGATCCTTGAGAATTTGGTTTCTAAAACACTAAAAGAATCTCATTTTAAGATGATTTCATCCATGGAATGGTACCATAACATGCAAGAAAAAGAAATTATCATAACAAGTCTTTTGGGTTTAAGCATTTATTGAAGACCTTATAAATTCTATGAAAGGTCTTGTAAAATTCTAAATTGGCAGAATTCAATTAATGCTAAGAAAATGATAGCTAACTATTTCATTTTTAGAAATATCACGACAAATATTTGGGAGGAACAAAACTGATTTTAAATGATAGAGGTAAAAATAATCCAGTATCTACAGATATTCTTGGCTTAAAAAAACTCCTCCAATTCATTATCACCAACACTGCTGTCTGCTATTCAGAAGATCTCTAACATCTGTTTAATAAATGAAAAAATATACTGACTTTTGTGATTTTGTGTGTATTTATGAAGGTTGGTGCTGAGAATTTCTAAAGTGCACTGAAGACTCCTTAAACAAAAGGATACTGTTTCATAACACAGATTATTCATGTGTAAAACCCCAAACCAAGTTATTACACTTCTGCACAAAGAATTGGACGCAAATGTTATCTTCATTCTAGAGTTCTTAAAAAAACTGTTAAGCTTAATATGATCCACCATTTAGCGTCAAGTGAAATAAAGCTATTAAAAAAGTAGGCTTGTAAGCAATTTATGGTCAAAACAGTTTACATTATGATCGAAAAGTAAGAATGAAACAGGTATTAGAAGTGTTGAAAAAACCTATTTCTTGATTGTAAGGTTTTAAAAATTAGCCTGAAATAGATGTCAATTTTAAATAACTTTTAATGATGTGTTAACTGAAAGAACATGGGAATCCCTACCTATTGCCCCTCAAAAGAGATGATAATTTTGGATGATGAGGTTAGGAGCCGGCCCCTGCCTATTCCTCCCATGAACCACACTTCCACATTTATACCTTGAGAGGTGAGATTTTCCTTTTGTGGGCAAGACGGCTAGAAATCAGCTCACCCTAGTTAGGATTTTTCAGCATCACCTCCTACATTATGATAGGTTGTTACTGAAGTTAACATAAATCACTCCAAAACAGCACTATATTGTAATTATAATACTAGGTATAAGCAGTTATATTTACCAATGACTCTAACCCTTCAAGAGAAGTTAATGAACTGAGGCTGACCTTGATCACTGGCTCAGATCCTGAAGCACAGGTCAGTACCTCCTCCCTCTCCCACATTTGCCAGCCTTTGCTACAACAGTAATCAATTTGCTGTCTTGATCTCTCAAGCATATCATACATTTTCTGATCTATCATTAAGCCTCAAACTTGTGGCCTAATTAAATTACTGAAGAAAGACACTTTGGAATGCTAGACTTTGGCAGGAGGAAAAATCAGAGGTAGATATTTGAATAAGGTGAGAAAATACTGACCTAATCTCCATGTAGTCATTAACGATTAAAAGATACCATTCAAGAAAAATTAATTTTATTTGATCGCATTTTTACACAATATGTCAACTCATTTTGCGGTATAGTAATTACATACCAAATACTAAAATTAGAAGGAAGAAATATTAAAGACTCAAGAAACAAGAGTGCTTCACACGATAGGTGCAAATACATGTGGAGTTGGTGTCAGAGTCATTGAGAACTTCCAGAGGGTAGGAATTACAAAAGAGAAACTGTGGAAGAAGAGAGAAGAGCATAGAGTTAGAAAAATGAAAAGAGAGAAAGACAGAGGGAGACAGATCAGAAAAAAGAAAGGTCAAGGCTGACCCAACAAATAAAACAAGCTTATGTTGGATTTTGACAATGGGCATTATTTTGTTTTTTTTCATTGATTGATAAAAGCCAGTGGGGGAAATCAAATTATTTCTATGATCAGGAGGTACTATACCAAAAATGGCTCAATACCTGAGATACAAAGAGGAGGGAAAGTAAACCTACAGTTATAGCAAACTATCATGTTTTAGTAGCAAGGCAAAACCCCATGTAGAGGAGCCCAAGATGGTGAGAAATAGGCATGGGGAACAGAGATGATGACAAAGAATAAAGGAAAATAGGGACTAATCATGAAAGTATTAAAAAACAAAGGAAACCACGCACTTCCCTTTGCGTAGAACATCCTTCCAAACACAGCCACCTGTTCAAATATGATCACCCCCTATAAGAAGCCCTAATCCCCTCTATACAGGATTCCCCCACAACCTTCTCTACCCCCAAGTCTTTGGGCTCCCACAGCACTCACTATATTTACATAAAGCTCTTCTGCAGCACTTGAGTTTACCTTGTAGTCTAGTTAGCTGCAAGTAATGTCTATCCCATTACACTTTTATTGTACTGTACCTAGTACCTCATGCCCAGGGCATGGCAAGGGTCCAATAGATAACCTACTAGATCATGTCAAAGGCTTAAAAGTACTGACAGTGAGATTTATTTCTCTCTTAAAAATCCAAGTGTCTACAGGTCAGGGAGATAGTGCAGTCTAGGCAAGAGACAGTAAAAAGAATTTAAATTCTAGATCTGGCAATATCTTGCTGTATAACTTGAAGCATGTATATTAATCTTTCCAAGCCTCACTTTCTTTTACAGTGGTAGGGCAAGATAAAGACTCTTTAGGTGTCACAATTCTAAGACTATGATTTTTCCTTCTCTAAATGTAAAGGATATACTATCTTTTCTATTAATTTTGTGATTAATCATAAAGTGCCTAGAGGTATTTCTTCAACATGTAAGTAACTCAAATGTATTTATGCCTCACATTTGCTGACTAAAGCTCCTTGAAAGAAACAATGTTTTCTCATGTCCCACATTACAAAGAACATAGTAAGCATTCAATAAATATTTGCCTATTTCACAAAAGGAATGGCATTTTTTAAGAAAGTGCATATAGGGCTGTAAGCTAGTCCTGAAACTGACCTGCCTTTTGACTAGAAGTAGTTGGGAGGAAAGACTGTGATAAAGCTATCAGCTATATAAACTACTCTACAGGACAAAAATATACCATGAGGGAATTCACAGCTTCTGCTTGTTGATAATATGCTAAAGGAGCTCCCAGGAAAAGGTTTTATTTTGCAAGGATGGAAAACACTCCTAAACTAGCAATAACAAGCCTCTTATTCAGCAAAAAGTTGAAGTAGCAATTAGCTACCTTTGCTATGACTGCTACTGTCATAAAGAATAAGGAAGTGTCACAGGGTGGGAAAACAGTATTTGGATTTAACGACTCTTTGTTTGACTCCCAGCTCTACCAACTTAGTATCTAGGCTGAAATTGCCATAACATCTTTCAGCCTCATTTTCTCATTTATAAAGTTTTAAAAAAAAACAACCTGCCTACCTCTTTGAGTTCTTTCAAGGATCAATTTAAATAATGTAAGTGAACAGTTCTCTATAAATTATAACGTGTTTGAATAATAATTTTTAAGAAATTATGTGAATACCCTCAGAGTACATGTGTGGCCAAGCTAAATACTGGTGGGCAGTAAGAGTATGCTATTTTTGGGGGGGATTAAGCTTCATGGGTGAGTCTGTTCCAATTCCATGGGTTCCCAGGGCTCCCTTTGAGAGATAAGTCTCTGATGTAAGTGACCTGTGCCCCAACCATGGATTCCTTTGAAACATACCAGATAACTGAAGAAACTATAAGGTGAAGAAAACCAGTAAGGATCTAATGGATAGAAACTGTTATTGCATGCATTCTCCCCAGCAGACCCACTCAGTCCTATCTTTGGTAAATACCCTCCATGGAGAACCAACTAGGGATCATCATCTTTCACTCCAAATGTCCATGGTGGGCTGTGTTTAGTTCAGCTTTCCCATAACAGACCAAGAAAGTAGTCCAACCAGGAAGTAGCATGCTGGGGTTAACAGAATGATACTTATTAATAAAGAGTTATCATCTCTATCATTTACAGATACTAACTTACAAGGTACTAGAAAATTATGAAGCATGCTTAATGCCCAAGCTATAATTAAACATACTTTAATATTTTATTGATGATTTGGAAGACAGTTCAACACCTTGCCACTGTTTCAGAATCACTATACATATAACTCCATGGTACTTTAATTGCTTTCTGTTAAGGGTTTTATAAATTTCTCAAGATCCGTGTCTCAAAACAAAAAGTAAAAACATTATCATCGATTTTAATGCATAACAATGTGGTCACTACAAATAAATCTTTGGTTATTTGCGTTTTTTGTTTTTATAACTCCTGGATAAATGGAATATTACTATTTCTTAACCCTTATTCCAGAAAGGACTCTGGAATGAAGTCTTTAATCTAAACTAAAAAAAAAAGTCTGGGTAGTCCCACATTAGAACAATGTACTGTAGATATACCTTCAAACCTAAAACATCTTAGTCATTCAAGTGTTAATAGAAACTATCCCATCTTGATAGTTGTGAAGAGTTGATTCCCCAAATTTGAGTGTAGAAAAAAATGTCTTCTTGAATAATATTATCATGTGTGCTGCAGTGCTTACACTCATGTAATGGGAACAACAACATCTACTCTGGTAAATCCATTTTACATACTATTATGTCATGTTGTGAGTGCTCAACAAAAAATTATTGAATGAATGTGAACAGAATGTTGCCCTGATTTTTCCCAAAGTAAGACTAAACATATAGAATTATATATGAAACTTAAACAAGATATGTATTTATGCATCTAAGTACATATATTTTTTTACTTATTTAAAGGTGAACAAATATATTAGCAAAACATTCTAATACATGTTAGTCCTCGGGAATGCCTGAAATAATAAGAAAAGGCAGGAATATTAAGAATATAAATAACACCACCTCTTTCTCATACTCCATCTGGAGGAGTTCCTCAGGTTCCAGCCTTGGCTAGAGATATAACTCCTCCCTAAGGAGGGCACTATGACATGGAATCAGTTTCAGAAAGAGAAATATATCCCTGAACCAGTTTACTTATTACTTTTGTTCTAGACGACAAAAAGCTGAAAACTGCAAAATGCTATCAGAGAAGTCTGCTAAAATAAATGCAGAGTCCAAAAAAATCAGTGAACCATACCAATAAGGTTTATTACTGGGATCATCTTGGTCTCACTTGCTGTTGTGTTTATAACAGACTGTAGCATGGGAAAAGGTGGTAAGAAATTCTGTTAGGACATACCAACCCCGAAGTGTGGTGTGTATCTGTCCTTCTCTATAGCCATAATATGAGAAAATCCCCTTTCTGTGGAGACAGATACATAAGATAATCTATATGTTGGCAGGAGCACTTCTGCAATTCCATTTGCGAGCTCTATTTCTTGTGTGAAATGCTTCTTTACCTATCCACTATCTCCCAGAGAACCAGAATCTTTGTCGGGGCTTCCCCATCTTATGTGTACACTCTTGTAAAGAACAGCAATTCCACACATGTTACAATCACTGTCTGTTTACTTACTCGGGATATTTTCCAATAAGAGATCCTCACTTTTTAATTATGAAAAAAATGGTGCCAGATCAGATTATAAACATGTCATCTGGGGTAGAGAGACCATCCACATACAGACCAAACTTTATATTCTATCAACCAAATCTACAAGCAGCCTTTAAACGTAAATCAGCTCTACATTTATTTGGCTGTTAAACACAAATTTAGGATTTCTTAGTAGAAGGAATCCAATTTTAGTCATGGCATTAAATGTGTGCTTTTTTTTTTTTTTTTTTTTTTTTTAACTCTGAGAGAGTAGTGTAATTGAATTCTGTCCATCATAGCAAACCAGTGCTGCACATCTTTATCCAGCAAGCAAGTTTGTAAAGATCAGAGAAGGCAGTACTGATCCTTCTTCAGCACAAGCTACTAGTTAAATATCAGCTGAGAATAATGCATTCAACCAACCAGACAGCAACTCAGGTACCATGAAACTGGATTTGCAGAGGCAGGGGTGGGTTTGTAGGGGGTGTCAGCACACCCAGCTATGAACCACCCTTGCCCTCAGCTGACATCGCCTTTCCAGATGGCCTGCACAACGATTACTAGATTATTTAAAATAAAGACATCATCTATCTTTTCCATACAAAAATGTGTGCACTGAGGTGCAGAATGAAAGAAAAAGACACAGTAATCAAATATTGCTTAAACCTACATGTGTCAGTGTCTCTGTCTTAAACAGAATAAATGGAAAAATATTGTGCTTTGTGATAATGAAATAAGGACAACTGTTTTAAATTAAATACAAGTAGATCTTGTAACATGACCAAAATCTATCCCAGGATTTTTCTAAATTCCAAATGCAGCTAGAGTTCCTCTTTAACAATATTCAATATGAACTGTTTAACACTTTTCTTTTTATATATTTCCTTAAATTATACATTTATAAAAAAACTTGACAGCCAAACTAAAATGTTTCATATTGCTTTTAGATTGCAACCCTTGCTGCTGAAATACAGTATACTAAAAATGAAGTAACTTTTCCATTTTAATGTGGTTATAAGCTTCCTGCTAGGCAGCAACCTAATTGAGACTTTTGATGTTAGCTTTTTAAAGACATGCTATCCTTCATCATCTGTTGAGAATTTTAACTACAGATCTCTTACAGTCTTCCCAAAGTTGACAGGGGGGAGGGGGTGGAGGGGTGGGAGAAGGAAGGCCACTTTATCAAAGTCAATGGAAATACAAGGTATTAATTATGTTAAATGAAGAAATATGGACATTTGGTTACTTTTGTGGGTCAGAAGTATTTTAATCTGTCCCTGCAAGCCAGCTGCCTCTCCCTGACCCCTGCACATTTATATCAGCTGCAGGAATACATCAAAGCTCCAAAAGTGAGGAAAGCAGCCACCAATAGGGACATCCTCTCCACCCCCACACAAGGTCACAGTTTTAACTAGAGCAACCATAGTGTTATCCACCACAATCAATGATAACGCCATGTCCTTTTTTATGTTTTGGAGGCATAGATGTTAGAAAAATTGGTAAACCCTCAGCCCATGGCAATTAAATAAAAAGCCCTAGTGAATGGAAAATAAAGCTTTTGTGATATTTAGAAAAGAAAACAAATGGTGTACTCAATTGCTCCCAGTCAAAGCAGAGTGGGATCACACAGATGCAGCTGACTTCTAAGCTCTGTGAATTCTGCCAAGCACATTGTGCAGGGGCACAGTTAAAGGGAGGGGAGACACAGTTGTCTTCTGCGACGTCTGAACAAGTTTTATTAAGGCAATGCTTGGAAAGCCTTTATATTTAGTCATGGAAGTCAATAGCAATTCTTTATATGCGACATATTCCCTAAATGACCAATGTAGGAACTTCTACAAAGTGACCTAGAAAAATTTAAAAAATCTCTAAAGACTATTTTGTACAGTTTTTCTGATCACGGAATCTGATAAGAAGACAGGTCATGCTAACAAGAATTCTGCAAAAACAAAATCAACACCCTGCTTTAGACCACAAAGAGGAACATTTTAGTGAGTACTTCCCTGCACTTAATTTATATCTTTGAATGTAGTAGCATATAAAGATTTTGGAAGCATGTATTTATAGATGATTCTATTTTCAAAATATATTTTTATTTAAATCAAAGACA